>NW_024870723.1:4037500-8837500 GCF_019054845.1 Dipodomys spectabilis
ATGTGATACTCTTGTGAATCAAGAGAATTACAATCATGAATAAAGACATGGCAACAATGAGATATATAGATGTTATGTCGAAAAACGAACTTTACAACTTTGGGGGGGCAGGGGGGCAGGGATGGTAAGGGGAAACACAGGAGGAGGCAATAATGCTTAATAAGAAATGTACTCATTACCTTGCTCGTGTAATTGTAACCACTCTGTATGGTTATTAAAACTTATTAAAATACAAAACGTCTTAAAACAATTAGGTATCTGCTTCATTACACAAAAGAAAAAGTACTCTGTCTGCTTTGCATGTTTCTGGAAAGCTATACATGCACAGAGAAAACTATCAAATGGGTACAAAGGAATAATTAATAAAAAGAAATCCCTCTTTCAATGAAAAATAAAAAAAGAAAGAAGGATATAAACATGAAGTTTCCATCTGTAAGGAGTAAGTAAAATAGTGTTTAATGACCAACATATTTCTCAGTTTTGTATTAACCATTGTCTGAAGATTTACCTGAGCTTTTGAAAGATGAGCAACTTTTTATTATGTTTTTTTACTTACTTTAAGCTTGGGTGTGATCATGTAGTCACTCACAGCAACTTTGAGATGGAAGATATTCAAAGGAGACTTTCAGGCACTGCAACTCTAAAAAGACCAGAAGTCAGTCTCAAAGCAACAATATACAGCCAGGAAGCTAAGACTCAGAAAGAACAGAGCATGGAAAAGAGGACCAGTATGAATGCAAAGGCAGCAACAAAACACTGTAGTTCAGATGCATGCATCCATCCACATCTGGAGCAGAAGCATCTGGGAGTCTCCTTCTCCAATCCATCATTTCCTTCTTCAATCTGTATCCCAGTCCTGTCAAGGTCCTGACAGACCTGATCTCTTCTAGAAGATAAAGATAGCTATTGGACCCAAGGAGTCTTGATCTCTTCTAGAAGATAAATACGGCTCTAGACTCCAGAAAAGGTTGTTTTACTTTGTGAGAGTTATGATTGCAAGAAAAGTGTTGTTAGACCGAATTTGTATCTCCTAGCTAACTTTTCTGCCTGTATCATTCTGTGTGTGACATCTGGGTCTGCATACAGGACATTTTCCTATGTACCTGTCTTTGATTATTTAAAGGTGTCTTTCAAATTTCTCTGTTGTGTTTGTTTGTTTCCTGAACCATCAGAATACTTACCTTCTTTAATATTCTTCTGTATTTTCAAGGTATTTTCCTTTCTTTACCACTTAGGTTGTTTTTCTTCATATGTATTTCATTTCCATAAGGGAATTCTAAAACTAAGCTCCAAGACTAAACCTAAATTTCCCATATAGTATCTTGCCAATGTGGGAAATGTTATGATCATGGCTTCTTATTATCCTTACACTGTATTTCTATTAATGAGCCCAGGCTAAGTACTTGGCTGATGACCAGAATATGATCTTTATTATCCCCAAACAGGGTAGTATTTCCTCAAAAGCAATTGAAACTCTTCAGAAATGTGGAAGACCTTTCCTGAGGCTGCATAATTATAGCTTTAAAATGCTTTCAATTTCCCATGACAAGTTTGGAGTGTCTAAAGATGGCAAAGTGAAGGAGATAAATAGATTATTGATCCGACAGGCTTGTAATTCCTTAGCGAATTGGATTTAGTTTCTTCATCGAGATCAGGTCAATGCTATAAATCTCCCAGAAAATCAATGCAACAGAGAATGCTGTGAGCTGGGCTTGAAGACATTTCCCTGGATGTATAAAGGCTAGGTGCTTTAGCACTCATTTTAAAAATAGAGGGTGGGATGGATTGGAAAATGATGACATGAAGGGCCCAAACTCTAGGTACCACTGGGCACATGGGTAAATGACTGAAGGGAGTCAAGAGATGTGGAAACATTTGAGCAGAGCTGAGGTATGTGCTCTGCATAAAATCACTTCACTTTCATTCTTCTACCCATTACAGTGACCAAATTAGATAGTATACAATGTTACGTTTTTCCTGTCCTATCAATCTGATTCTAAACAACTTGGTTGCTTGACCACTTCCTTTTTTCCAGAACTGTGGAAATTGTATGTCATCTTTTCTTTTTCCTTTTTTAAAAACAGTGGAAATTTGGAAACAGGCAGAATAATATTTGCATTGCTTGTCTACCATTTAATCATTATAAAAGGATGACCAAGCAATGTAAGATCTGCGAACTTTGTCATTTTGTTCTATGAGGTGGATGAATTAATTCCTACTTTATATCCGATGAGACAATAAAGTGGCTGGCCTATGGAAGTCACTTATGTCATAGTAATTATTATTTCTATTTCAGAACAAGGTTTGCCATAAACCCATATAATGTTCCCGGTAAGGTCATTTCCCAGTAAAATATGAAGAACTTTTTAGTGTGGTTTGGATTGCTCACTACATAATATGAAATCCATTTTTATTTTCTCAGTTATTAAATTCTTTTGTTTTCCTATTGTAACCAAGAGAATTGACTAAGATTGGCACATTTTAAAGGTAGATCTGATCACTTTATTCAATCTCTTTATAATTCAGTCAGGCTATTTTCATAGAAAATTCAGTGGTAACAGACTGGGTCAACTAGATATGGAAAGAAAGTTTCAGTCTCTATCTCAGCCCACATCTTTGTTTTTCTTACAGCCACCCATGCCAAGATATGAGAGATGCCTAACGCATGGCATCATATGAGATTTCTTCATGTCACCATTTTCTTCAACTTGTTAATGGTTTGTTTTTGCTTATCTCACATTTTTCATGATATTGCACACAAAGGATGAGGTGAATATTTTGTAACCCTAAATTTCATCTAACTGTCTGGGAAGAATTTATGTCATATACTTTCATATTTATTTTCTAAACAATCTCCCTATAGAAGGCAGGATCTAAAAGCATCCCCACACAAACATAAACTTGGTAGTAACAATTGTGAGACCCTTAGAAATTAAATTTTGCCGTTTTCAATGAGCCTATCTCTTGATCTTCATATTCATAAAAAAGTAGAAAAATCTTTGAAAGACATTATTGGCATCTCAGCACATCCCATTGCCTTGGCTGAAACTGCAACTTTATTGTCAGCAGAAGCCACTCAAAACCTGATGAATCTGGGCCACCAGAAGGGGAAGGCAACATTTAAAGAGAAAAACATGGTAGTGACATTATTAGAACAGATGCGTGGCAGATAACTGCTTTTTGAAATCATTCTTCTGGTAACTTTTTGTAGAGATACTGTTTGTTTTTTACCCTACTTATCCACTTTAGTTCTTTGCATGAAAAACTATTTATTTTTAGTTGAAATCTTTGGCAAACTTATCCTGAGTCTGCAATGGTCACAAGAGGTACTGGATAAAGACACAAATAAGTTGAATTTGATGCGGTGAAAAAAAAAATGGTAAGAAAATAGAGAGGCAAAAGTAGACTAAGGTGAAAATAGATTGGATAACAACCCACTTAGAAAGCAGATATTTCTCAAGATATTGTGAAGGGGAATTTCTAGAGTCTGTAATATTTAACATGCCATGACACACTTATCTCTTGTGTCCATGATGACCTGATAGATAGATGCTTGTCAGTGAACCAGGAACTATGTTCTCAATTAGTTTGAGACTACTATTTCATTTTAGCTTCTGTAAGGAAGCGTGTCTAAGCTTCAGAAAGAAAATTGGTTCCCTTGTCTCTCCTACTGTCTAGAGTATGTCCACAACCCTTGATTTGTGGACTTGAGACACTATTACTCCAACTACAGAAACAACCCCTTACTCTGACTTCCTTACCTTTTTTTTTTTTTTTTTTTGGTCATGGCTCTTGAACTCTGGGCCTGGGCGCTGTCCCTCAGCTCTTTAGCTCAAGGCTAGCACTCTACCACTTGAGCCACAGTGCCACTTCCGGTTTTCTGGTGGTTAATTGGAGATAAGAGGCTCACAGACTTTCATGCCCAGGCTGGCTTTGAACCACAATCCTCAGGTCTTAGCCTCCTTAATAGCTAGGATTACAGGTGTGAGCCAACTATGCCCATCTTCCTTACTTTCCTTAAGGATTTGATTGCATTAGCATCATTCAGATAATCCAAAATCAATCCTTCATCTCCAGATGATTCATTTATACATGCCTCTAAAGTCCCTTTGTCATGGTACTATGGCTCTATGACTAAGTTTGAAGAATTAAGACATGAATACCCTTGTGTATGGGACTATATGTGACATTCTATTTCTTTCCACAAAGTCCACAACTAAAGAAACGTTTCCTTACCACCATAGATTTCTAAGTTAGTCCTGGAAAATGGTGACAGAATAAATTCATTCACTTGAGAATATTTTATGCTACTCTACTGACAAAAGCATGCAATTCCTGTTGCATTCTTGTACCTCTGGTTCACTAACTCTTGTTTCGTTCCCTTTTCAGATCACACTAAAAACTCCAGGTTCTATGCTTTACCCAGAGACTTAGAAGAAAGAAAAATGATGGAAGGAGGAAATGTCGGCAGTATGAGTCATAACAACGAGGAAATGTGCTTGGGCTGACAAGTTTATTTCTCCTACATTTTCAGGGGTGAATGAAGTTTCCTTACAGTAGAACCAGCAGTCTCCCGCTGTTTGCCACCTCCTCAAAATAGATCTTCAGCACACTGGAGCCCATGTGCAGAGAGAAATCAGTTAGTGACAGATGACATCCATTCACTAAATGTGCTCAGTGACTAACACAGCTCACAAGGGCTGAGCAATGGGAATTAGTGGCCTGAAAATGACTTTCACACCTCCCTTGAACCCTTATCACCAGCTTGGAAAATTACCTTGGATGACAGTTTTTAATACTCTCTTTTCTGAGGGTATATTTCAATTGGAATCTCCAGGCCTAAGGCTGCAAGACTCTCTAGAGAGGACTTGTATCTCCTGATGCTGGCTGATCCTATCACAAAAATCCAGGCAATCCCAAATGTTGGCTGAGAAGTTAAACGCTCCAAAATGGTGTGATGTATATGTGCTTCATTATCTCAGCATGGATAACTTTTTGTTTTTCCCTTCTAGAAATGACTCATTTTTCTTACTCTCCTCACTAAAACATATTTGCTTTCTACAGTTTGATTGTTTGGAAAGAATTGCAGATAGTTCAAACACATCTGGTTGTATTCTGGCCATGGAAGATTTTCATTTTTTTTAATTCTCATCCTTCCATCCAACATGTCCAAGCTCTTTTAATGCTAGAGTCTTTAGAAAGTGATTGTTTCTTGAATTACCAGCTTTCTATAAGTATTCTGGCTAAATTGGTAACAATTCAAGAACTTATATCTTAAGTTAACAACCATGGTACTTATTTTAATATTAGGAAACCTTAAAAATGTATTTTAAAAGGCAGGATGGATTGGTGTGTGTGTGTGTGTGTGTGTGTGTGTGTGTGTGTGTGTGTGTGTGTGTGTGTGATATTTTGATTTAGTGGTTAGATCACTTGATAACGTAGACTGCTAACTTACTTGGAGGACTTGGTTTATTCATTTTGATTTCTATATCTTAGGTGATAAGAGAAAATGATGGCAATGCATGAGATTTAGTGATGAAATTTTATTTTACTGCTGTTCTCAGAAATTTTAAAGAAAAAAAACAGATTTAAGCTGTCTGAAATATTCAGGTGTGTATACAACAAGGTTTTATATTGAACTAGGATGAGATAAAATGAGTTTTCACAAAAAAAGATGTAGCTAAAATTTTATTCTCATATGCATCATTTAGACATAACTAAATTACACACAATCCCTATAAACTATGGAATATTCTTCATTAGCGTATAATATATCATTTGAAGGCGAAAGAATGAGCAAAGAGTAAACAGAGGATAACTTTGTCTATAGTCTGATCTCTCTCCCCACCTCTCTCTCTCTCTCTCTTTCTCTCTCTCTCTCCTCTCTCTCTCTATCCTTCTCTCTCTCTCTCTCACTCTCTCTCTCTGTACATAAGAAGACAATCGGTTCACAAGAAGTTAGTGGTGGCAAAAAGTTCAATCATTTTATCAATGTCTCATGAAAACTTTGTGTAGGCTAAAAATGATGACAGATTGTGGAGTGAGTTCTATGAGCAGACAAACACAGCTTCTATCATTTGAAACCCACATTTTCAGAACATTTTCATTCTTCCTTTCTACATTTCTTTTTTCTTCATTCCTTCTTTCTTCCTTCCTACTTCTTCCTTCCTTTTTTTCCCTTTCTTTTTTTCTTCCCTTTCTCTTTCTTTCTTTCTTTCTTCCTCTTTCTTTCTTTCTTTCTCTTTCTTTCTTTTTCTTCCTTCCTTCCTTCCCTTTTTCCTTCCTTCCTTCTTCTCTCTTCCTTCCTTCCTCTTTGTTTTCTCTCTTCCTTCTTTTCTCTCTTTCTTGTCAGTCATGAGGCCTGAAATCTGGGCCTGGGCACTGTCCCTCAGCTCTTCAGCTGAAGACTAGCGCTCTACCATTTAAGCCACAGCACCACTTCCGCCTTTTTCTGCTTATGTGGTGCTGAGGAATTGAATCCAGAGCCTCATGCATGCAAGACAAGCCCTCTATCACTGAGCCACCTTCTCAGCCCCTCTTTCTTTCTTTCTTTTCTTTCTTTCTTTCTTTCTTCCTTCCTTTCTTTCTTTCTTTCACTCATTCTTTTGTTCTTTCCTTCTTTCTCTTCCTTCCTTCCTTCTTTCTTTCCTTCCTTCCTTTCTTTCTTTTTCTTTCTTTGTTTCTTTCTTTCTTTCTTTCACTGGTTCTTTTGTTCTTTCCTCTTTCTCTTCCTTCCTTCCATCCTTCCTTCCTTCCGTCCTTCCTTCCTTCCTTCCTTCCTTCCTTCCTTCCTTCCTTCCTTCCTTCCTTCCTTCCTTCCTTCCTTCTTTTCTTCCTTCCTTCTTTCTTTCTTTCCTTCTTTCTTTCTATCTTCTCTTCTTTTTGTGCTAAGTTTGAACTCAGTGCCTTGAGCTCTCATGTGGCTTTTTTGTTCAAGGCTGGTTCCCTATCATTTGAGCCAAGCCTCCAGTTCCAAGTTGTTGTTGGTTATTTGTAAAAAAAATTATCTTTGAATTTGTCTGTTTGGGTTGGCTTCAGACCTTGATTCTCAATTCTCAGCCTTCTGAATTACTAGGATTATATATTTTAGCTACTGATACCTGGTTGAAAGTGCACTTCCTTGTGGGAAATAAAAAGTAAAAATGGACATAGCAATGAATCTAATAACACTATGATAATAAACATTCAGAATTGAATGGGATCACTAAATAAGCTTTTGCAACAGCTAACAATAATGTTTTAAAAGTATTTAATATAAATATAGATATGTTCCTCATCTTTAAGGATATATGTTTCATAAGTATATGCCTGCACATATGAATGCCATATGCATGTTATATAATGGGTTGAAAATGATTCAACTTAAAATTCATAAATGTCTACACATGGTCAGAAGTGTTGTTTAATTTGATTTCAGAGCCTCTCAGGAATGCTATTTAGTTAATTAGTATTTATTCAAAGACTAACTATTGTAAGTACTGGGCTTGGTTTGAAGTTGTATGCATAGCCTTGACTTTAAAAGTACAGTATAGCAGAGGAAGCAGAAAGTGAATAGCTACAACTTTCATATGTTATACAGAAGAGAGGGGAAAGTCATATGTAACTACACCAGAGAAGGAATAAGAGATAAAGAGAAAAGATAGAAGCAAGTAACTGAGTCGATAGAGACAGGAAACAAAGAGAAAGAGGGAACTTACTGTTTTCAAAAAGAAAATCAACCAACATTAGCAGAAAAGATTCTTCTCACGTTAATGCAAAAGCTGTTCAGACAGAATTTTATTTTTTTTTCCTGGATCAAACTGTCCTGATTATATTTTGAAAAAAAATACTAGACAGGTAATTACATTTCTACCCAAGATTGATAACACAGGATGAAAAGCTATGTAGACCGAACAATCAAAGAATAAAAAAGGAGAGGATGATCCGATTTCCCTGGCAAAAAAAAAAGTCTATCTCTATGAAACCTATGAAGAGAAACATAGAAAATCAGACTGATCAGCATGAAGTCTCCAAGGTCTATTTCAACTTCTGGCCTCAAGAGCACTTGGTGGAAAGGCTCTTCGTGTGGTTGGGGAAGATGCTCATCCAGCCACTGTATTAATACAGGGAAGACAAAAGAAACAAACAAATCACAGCCTTGAGAAATTTAAATTAAAAAATGCCTAATAGTTTAAAGGTTGTTGTTTTGTTGATCCTCAACAGCAGCAAATAATTTTATAACATCAACTTGGTAGTTTGTTTGTTCATTCATTTGTTCACTTGGGGCATAGTAATTGGACCGAAGAAAGATCTTGTGCTCAAGTTCAAGATCAAGATGGGTGGGGCTGGAAGCGATAGGGGATAATGCAGTCACAGGGCTCAGTGTACATATATGACAATGGAACCCCGTAGCTCGAAGGGTATGAGTGGAATGGGGAGAAATGGGGGAGAATGGTGAAAAGGATTACATGGATCGAGTTGCATTGTTCTCACACCACAATGTGCTGAATTGCAACCACTTTGTACAACTACTTAAGAAGAATAAAAAATTATGTGGAAAAGGTTATTTGTGATAAGTGTTCAATAGTTATGAAATAAAAAAATCACTATACATCTGGCTGTGACTCTGAAAGAGTCAAATGGCACCTCACGCTTACAAACACAGGGTTCCTTTCTGTTGTTTTGGGGAAGAAACTTCTTAGATGCAATCAAATGAATGTTGCAGACAGAATGATTCTAACCCTGACACCCAGCGATAAGCCCACTTTGGGGAGATGGTCATCCATCAGGTAGTTTGTAAGAACTCTGACCTGTACCCTGGAAGTACTACTGAATGACACCAGAATATGGATATCTACCTATTTATCCAGCTGTCCAGTTATCAAGTGTGTGCTCAGATGCTACTTTCAGAGGAGGATGCCATAAGGGCTTAAAGGTGTCACACACCCGAGTTTCCAAAGTTTTCAAAATGCATTTTTTATAATATGAGAATTGTTACTGAGACTGTATGTTAAAAAAAAAAAACCCATGGGTATTTAAATAAACACTTTTTTCTTATTCTGTAAGAGAAACCAACCAAAGGAAAAAGTATTTCTTAACTTTCTACACTACTATGTCTGCCTTTCCTCTTCTCTTCCAGAACCTGCTTCCAAACTTGTTTTGTTTTTTTTTCTCCCCACAGACTGCTTTCAGAATGAGTAAATACACCTATGACTGAAAGAGACAGACTAGCTATCAGGCTCTTGGGGAATTACGGGAGAGACTCACAATCAAGACAAGAGGAATTTGAATTTTAAAATCTTTTTCCACCTCTTTACTTCCAGGCTTTGCACTGCCCAGATGAGGGCCACTGAGGGATTTAGCTCAAGACTTGAGTTTGTCTCTGTCCCGACAACTTGACAGTTTAATAATTCAAACTGTTTACATTCTCCCAAAGCACATGAGCCCATATTATTATGATTTTCTTTATTGCTATGCTTTCTTTCCCTTTAAGCTGCATGTGCTATAAACCTTGGTGTCATAGCAATGTCCAAGGATAATGGGAAGATTGTTTTTTCAATTTGTTGACATTGTCATCCCTCAGAATAATGAGCGAACAGGGTAGGTCCTTCTCTTATTCAATGTAGCAATACTAACTACTGAGAGTTTCGTTCAGTTTGTAGGAAGGTGAAGACCTAAGAAGAGATATATTCTAATCCTTGGATGCCCAGGGACATCTGCTAAAACCCAGGAGAAATCATTAACTTCATCCATACCTTGCTCATCTCAGTGTATTAAAGACTAGCAGTCTCAAGAGATAGTCTGAGTGAACCAAATATAAGACTCTCACACACTGAACAGAAAACTAAAGAATGAGGAAAATAAAATTCCTAAATTCTCTACAATCTCCTAAATCATGTGAAGAAAAGTCTCATTTTATTGCAATTACTTAAGCAAAATCTAACACCCCTGTCTTGGGATTTATTGTACCCAAAGACATTTCTAGGATAAACCAGGATCTAATCTTGTCTTCAATAGACAACTTAACCTTTACTGTACTCATTAAAGACATCAGTGAAGGTGAGGCTTTAGGGTAATTATTTGGGTTTGATGAGACTTTGAGGGAGATCCAGATAGAAATGTGGTCTCCAGGGGGGCTGCATTAGGCTTATCTCCAATGGACAATGAAATACATATACATATAGTCCATTATATAGTTCCTTCTCCCTTCCAAAGCATCTACCAGCGTAAACTGGAGATTGTGAACTCATGCTTTCGCTTTACTTTTAAATCAGTTTCTTTTATGGTCTCTCCAATATCTCTTTTAAATTATATTTTTTTAAAAATTTTATTAGTCTAAATTTCACTGTGATATTTACGTGTATTAATATAATGTATTTTGACAGATTCAATACTTCTGTATTACTTTTTTAAAATTTTGGTTTCTACATATGAGTGAAAACATGAAATATTTTCTTTCTGAGCTTGTCTTATCTCACTTAACAAGATGATCTCCAGTTCCATTCATATCCCCGCAAACTACATAATTTCCTTCTCCTTTATTGCTGAATATTAATCCATTGTGTATATGCATTACA
The DNA here is from genome assembly GCF_019054845.1 of Dipodomys spectabilis. Classification (NCBI taxonomy): domain Eukaryota; kingdom Metazoa; phylum Chordata; class Mammalia; order Rodentia; family Heteromyidae; genus Dipodomys; species Dipodomys spectabilis. Next base: position 4,048,057 of record NW_024870723.1, read on the forward strand.
TTTTCCTTATCCAGTCATCTGTTGTTAGATACAAAGATTGGCTCCAAACATTGACAATTGTAAAAAACTGCTAAAATCTTGGGTGTGTGCATTATTTTCATGTGTGTTGATTTGCATTCTTATATGCATATACCAAAGAGGAAACATGGAATTACAGCATATTCATCTTCTGATTTCTGGAGGGATCTCCATATTTCTATATTACCATCAACAGTGTACTAGGATGAGATTCCTAATACATTCCTACCCGCACCTTACATGCCTTTCTTGGTTATTTTTGTGATGTTTACTTTTTGTGATTCCATTTGGACCCACAGTATCATCTGTATCATTTTGATTTGTATTTTCATTACATTTAAGGATGTTGTACATATTTTTATTCATTTTATTATCCATATTTACTTCAATTTCTGAGAACTATCTGTTCCATTCATGTGCCTATCTCCAATGTCTTTGCTTTGAATTTTGCAAGACTGTTAGCCTAGGAAAATTATTTAAAATATATTCTGACTAGCATAAGGTAGAGCTGTCTAAATCCTTCTTTACCACCTCAATCATTTTTGGATGTGGATTCACCTATCTTTCACTGAATATCTACAGATTTCTTGTGTCTTACAGCTTATTATTTAAAAATAGTCACTGAGTAGAAACCAATATTAGGGTCAAAGAACTTTGGACATAGTTCTTTCTTAATTCTGACAAATCTATAGCTTATTAGAAAATCACACCATATGCACTGACATTTCAAAACCATCAAAAGCTTAATTGATTAGGATTTCATTTATCTATATAAAAATTAAATATCAATATTTATTTAAGGGTTATGTGAGATAACATGCTGACACATTGAACTGAAGTGAATGTTCAATAGATATGTAATGTATGTAAGTTTTCATATTTGAAGGTGATTAGTTTAAATAGCAGGCATTGATACTTACCACTCTGTTGATATATGAATTTTAGATTCCCAAATGGTTCTTAAGCAGTGTATAAACAACCTAGATTCTTGCACATCTAAATGGTCACTTTGCGATTTAAGTTTTTAAGTTTGTCTTTGGATTTCAAATTTGAACATGGATGGCAGAAGGCTTGGAACAAGATCTACATAAACGAAGCCTTCAGGCATAGGGCCACTATATATTCTATAACTCTTAAAAAAGAGTTATACTTCCTATTCCCTTCTTCCATCTCCCCTTTCCTTCATTCATGGGAAATATATTTAATCCTGGGAAGCATATGTTTCCTTTTTCCTAATTACTTTCTAGGCAATTTTCCTCATGTGCCCAATCCCTGTAGTGATTTACACACGCACACGCATGCGTGCACACACACACACACGCACACACACACACACACACACACACACACACACAATCATAGAAGATCTCGGAAAGGGTTTAGAAGTATATTCATATATATTTCATTGGATTATTTTACAAAGGAAGAAAGTAATTCCCCAAAGACACAAGGTTATCCCCCACCAAAAAAGAATACAGGCTATTAATTAGGAGTAGGAATACACCTGAGTATTATGTGTTCCAAAATTAGCTCTCTAAAATTCTATTCTGCCTTGGTGTACATTGCTTCATTGTCACACTACTATTTTATCCCTCACCTAGTTTTGGTCCCCCTTCATATCCCATATGTTTTTGCTCATTCACAACATATGAAATATATTAATCATATTTACTGTCTGACCTACTTTCTTACCTTGGACCTCTGTTGGCCATTATCTACCGATGCTAAATGACCTCAAGAATCCTTAGAAAATATCTAGTGGTGTCTGAAGTTGCCTGGTTAGTTATTACAGTGCACTCAGTCAAAAACATTAGTCTGACATAAATACATAAATAAATACTGACATAAATACAAAAAAATTGGCTTCTCTTCTCTCAATCTCAAACATGTCTTGGTGACCAACATTATTGTCACATTCCCTATGGGTTTGGAGAACACAAGATTGATACCATGAAATGAAGATGAGGGGTTCTTAGACTCTTTCATTTTCTCATTTACTTAACTCCACTTTTACGAACATTTGTCATTATTGAATTAATGGAGGAATTGGTCCACACATATATGTTGTCTTAACAGAATAATAACCTGTCCTCTTGTGCAAAACCTCCAGATAACGTTCTCTCAACAAATAATTGAACATTTGAATCAATTCTGTTATTACTAGCCTAGTGTTTACAGTTTTATGAAACTTTGCTGCCTGGCCATCTTTGTCTGGAATTCAGTTATTATTTAAAAGAGAAATAGCTTCTCATATGAGTTCTGGTGAAATTGAAACTATCATCTCTATTTCATCTAAAGAGCAGATCGAGGCAAGACTAATATTTCCCAGAGAAGAGAAACTGGTGCAGGCAAATCGAGACCTGACTTGAACCATAGCTGAGACCTCAGACTGAACTAAGATTGAACTCATTTTTTTAAAGATCTCAAACACTAGGAGAGCTTTCTGGAAAAAGGTGAGAAGAAATTTGTTTAAGCTGAGCTGCTATGGAAAGCAGATATTATATGCCCAATATATTAACAAGGCTAGCAAATAGCAAGGCAAGAAACATAGAATGGTATCTGGGAACTTTAAAAATTAGATTAAAATTAATATTTAAATATACCTTCTTGTTTTAGTCACTAAAATTAATCCTGATCATGATATTTTTCTCCTTGAAAACCTAAGTATGTTAACTCAGCTATACAATTGGATATTGGGTTTGGGGAAACAATCTTTCCCTCTGAAGATCTCTCATTTACTTTTTTAATTTATTTGCCAATATTAAGGTTTGATTAGTGCCTTGCACTTCCTCTGCTTCCTTGCTAGCATAACACTTTATCATGTGAGCCATGCCTCATGCCCAGCTTTGTGATGTTGCTTTGGAAATAGAGTAAGTAAACTTTCTGCCTGGACTGGCTTTGAACTGTGACCTCCCATATGTCAACCATATAAGTAGGTAAGATCACAGGGTGTGAGTTGCTGGCTTTTGAACAGCAGTGCTCACATCTCAGCCTTATGAGTTGCTAGGATTTCAGGCCCAAACCATTGGCACCCAGCAACTCTTAAAGGTCAAAAATCTAACCTTTAGTAGGCGAGTAGCCATGTCTTCTCTCTGCTCTCTACTCCCAACAGATTAATCTTTCCCTCACTTAATGAGCCAAGTTACCTCCCAACCATCCACCCTCAAAACAGTTATGTAGCTTTTCACCTCTGCTTAGAATGCTTTCTCTCCTACCTCCTTAAAAAAAACCTTCAAGATAATATTCTTTATCTTTTGTCTTGGCTCAATTATATCTCTTTCCATGATTCACTACCAGAGAGGTTACAAATTATCATAGCCACCTGCAATTTTCTACCATATTCTTAATACAGTTTATAGTTAGTTAAATGTTCTGTAATTATTTAATTAATATTTTACTCTAATATGTCTATAAGCCTTATGAGGTGGCACTAGGTCTAGTATAGTAAACACCAAGGGAAGGAGTGATCTAGATTGTAAAGTCAAGATAGATAAATTGTTTATTTCATCCTGTGGTCTTCAATCTATGCCAGTTATTGCCAACAATTATCCAAACAATTAGGATATATCATCTTTAGAACTTATTCAATAATTATCTATTCCATATATAGACAATAGTTTTACATTCTTTATGGGCATTTTATAAACACTTTATAAGAATAGTAAGGAAGGGCTGAGAAGGTAGCTCAGTGGTAGAGCGCTTGCCTTGCATGCATGAGGCCCTGGGTTCGATTCCTCAACACCACATAAGCAGGGGGGAAAAAGCCGGAAGTGGAGCTGTGGCTCAAGTGGTAGAGCGCTAGCCTTGAGCTGAAGAGCTGAGGGACAGCTCCCAGGCCCAGAGTTCAGGCCCACAACCAGACACCCCCCCCCAAAAAAAAAGAATAGTAAGGAAATATCTGGGGGAGTAAAGAAAGTAGGATGCTAGTAGGGCTCAGTGGTTTGTATCTTTCATCTCAGCTACTCAGGAGGCATAGGGAGCAGGATCACAAATTGAAGTCAGCACAGCCAAGAAGTTAGCAAATTCTTATCTCAGAAAACAAGTAGATGTTTCAGATCACATCTGTAGTCCCAGGTACATAGAAGGTATTGTTAGGAGAATTACATTTTGAGGCCAACGCAGGCAACGTGTGAAATCTTATCTGAAATGTAGCTAAAAGCAAAGAGGGCTGAGGGTATTCCATGGTTAATGGAGTACTTGACCAGCAAAGTACAAGGACCTGAGAACAGTACACCCCATTAACAGAACGGAAAGAAAAACAGAAAAAAAGAAAGGAGAAGAAGAAATAAGGAAGGAAGAAACAAAAAGGAGGAAAAGAATGAAAGAAGGAGGAAAAGAAGGTAGGAACAAAGGCATGGTTATAATCATAATCTAGGACAATTAGAATGCCTATGCAATATAATCTTACAATTAAAATCTTTGGCAATAGTGTATTGTATTCCTCTACATCCTGTAGTTTAACCCGATAAAAAGACAAGTGCAAATACAGTGTGGTGAAAATAACATTGGACTTACTAATTCAAAAGGAACTCATGAAGTACCTCCTCCACACTGGACAGAGGATTTGGCTGTATAATCACTGCATACAATATGATCATTTGAATTAGTAGAAAACCTATGGACTGGTGATAGATTAGTCGATTTATTTCTCAAATGTTACTTACCTGTCCATGGATGATTCCCACACTTTTCTACATTTGCACATTTCTTTTATCCTTATAGTTCTTCTGAATCCACTCACTGGAATTGCCTTTATTTTCTTCATTGTAGGTTTTCTAGAAGGTTGACCTATACTTTCATATTCTAAAACTCAGTATAACATAAGTGGCACCTGACTTTTATTTTTGGAAATTGGATCTGTAAAAGGATCACAAATAATACCATATTTCAAACTTATTTCCTTTAAACCTTGATATATATATATATATATATATATATATGTACATATATGGAGAGAGAGAGAAAGAGAGAGAGAGAGAGAGAGAGAGAGAGAGAGAGAGAGAGAGAGAGAGAACCAGTTTCTAGAGTTTCATGAACACCATCAATAACATATGGTTTGAGGAGGGGCATGCACATCCATCATCAAATCTAAGAATAGGAGCCAAATGCTTTATAGAGAAACCAGATTGGAAGTTTATAAGATTAGAAAAGTAGACATACTGAGTGGTTTCAGCAGATGCAGGCTCATCCCACTGAAAGGAAGCAGAAGGCAATCTCACAAACTATCAGGGAAGAATTAAACTCTTTACCAGTTAGCCTATGAAGATTTGGATCTCAGGAGTCTGTGGAGGAGATGGTGGACAGGTGTACCAATGAATAAGTGGTGATAACAAAGGACCGAAGGAATGAATAAATAAACAAATATTCAATTATAGAAGACCTGGAATTAAACAATAATGCTTATCATTTTTACATACCTATCAAATGCCAGGTGTTTCATAGACAATATTATTTTGAAGATTTTTAGGGTAAAATGTATCAGCCGTATTTTGAAAATAAATTGAATTGCAGTAAGTCACAGAGCTAATAAATATTCATGAGAGATCAAAATCCAAGTATTAGATTTCAAGGTTATCCCTGTATTACCTACCTGACTTGTTATCTAACTTAGAATTGGGTATATCTGGGGAAATATGTGACCAACTTACCAAAACCCAAATACAAGGTAAATATTCAGTAACAGTGGAGCCAAATCACTTTTACTGAAAGTTCAAAACATTGGAGCTGGACCCCAATAAAAATGCCTTGATGATCAGCTCTGTGAATTGCTATAGTAACATTCCCAGAGACTCACCTCCCTGCATGTTGCTAAACATAAGATTATCTTGGGAAACTAAGATAGTCATCAAAGAAAAAAAAAGTGCAAGGTACTAGGGCCAGTCAAGACTTCCCATGGTGTAATTGAACATGTAAAGATTATTTTATTATTGTCTTAATGTTAAATCTCAAAATGTTTCCCACTCAACAGTCAAATCCTGCAGAAATATTAATACTTAGGTTGCCAATGAAACCTCAAATGACTCTTTATTGGCTGATCATGGAGAGGATTTGTTTGAATATTTATGATCAAAAATTACAACAAAAATCAAGAGGCCAAGATATAGAATTATTTATTTGACCATTGTATCAAGGGGAAAGGCTTATTGGAAAGAAGAGGTGGCCTGGATAATGACTTTGTCAGCCACATTCACCAGCTTCTCTCTTGCTTGTGAGTCTGTGGAGGAAGAGGTCAGTGGTGACTGATAATTGTTGCTGACTCATCTCACAGAAATGAAAAGCTTTTAATGAATACTCTAACTCAGAGACTTTGTAGTTGGGGAAAAATCTTATTCTGGGTTCATTTTACAGGCTTCCATCACTTTGTAAGATTGCTGTATCCTAGCCAAATGACTTGAATATGATTTTTCCCCACTGACTCTCTTAAAAATCTAGCCTCCACATGCAATTACTGAAGGTTTAAGGGGCTAAGGTTTCTAAAGTTGCTATCTTCATCCGTCGGGGGCAACAGCAGCCCATGAGAAGAAACTGTTAAAGAACTAAACTGAGAATTCAGAGCTTAATCAGCCTCTACCTGGTTCCGTGACTTTAAATCCTTGAACTCTTTGAGCCTTAGCTTTCTTGCTTTTGAACTGGAACTATATAAAATTACTCATACCTGACACCAGTGGCTCATACTTGTAATAATAGTGACTCAGGAGGCTGTGCTCTGAGAATCATGGTTCAAAGCTAGCCTGGGCAGGAAGGTCTATGGGACTCTTATCTCTCCAGCAATATATCGGAAGTCGAGCTGTGACTCAGGTAATAGAGCACTAGCATTAAGGGAAAAAAATCTCAGGGACAGCTCTCAGGTTCTGAGTTTATGGACAAGGACATGTAAACACACACACACACACACACACAGAGGGAGAGACAGAGACAGACAGAGACAAAGACAGAGAAATTACTCTTTATACAGTTTGCTAGTATATAAAGATTATGTGCTTTTCACTCTCTGTGCTCTAAAATCTCTCGTGTTGCATGGATCACATACAACTGTATGGTGCGTACGGATGTTAAAAAGGTTTGGGGGAGGTTAAGTATGTAGCTTAAGTTTTAGAATCTTTGTCTGGTAAGTATGAGGCCTGTGTTTAAAAAAATCAAGCAGAATTTGCTTGGTTCAGAATTCAATCTATCATATGTAATTTTATCTATTCAAGAGAGAAAGATCAAAGGACCTAGTTCAAGGCTAACCTGGGGAAAAAGCTAATGAGAAGCATATCATTGTATAAGCATGGTATGGAAGATGCTACTGCAGTCCTAACTGCATAGAAGGCTTTAGTAAGGTGAATCTTGGCCCTTGCCAGCCCAGGCAAAAATTTCAAACCATATTAAAAGAAATCTAAAAATGAAAAGGTCTAGAGGCATGGTTGAAGAGGTAGTGTAATTGCCTAGCAAATAAGGTCCTGAGTTCAAACCATAATACTTAAAAATATGGAAGAGGAAGAGGAGAGGAAAAAAGGGGAAAGGGGAGGAATAAGAGCAAAAGGATGAAAGGAAGAAAAGGAAGGAAGATCCTGTTGGCAAGGTGATTTTAAGAAACAATGTTCTAAAAACAAGTGTCTGAGGTTTTTATCATTGGTTGAAGCAAGAGGAAAAAAAGCCAAAATTGAAAATAAGCAATTCTTGAAAGTGCACAAGGAGCTACTGGTGAGATGAAAGTGGATAGGGAAAGTGAAAAAGGAGAAAAGACAGAGGACCTGCGGGTGTAACATTGCTCAAAGTATATTGCATATGTGTATGAAATATCTTTTTAATAAATATATTATTGTAAAGATACTTTACAGAGGGGTTAGAGTCACATGAGTAAGGTAATGAGTACATTTCCTATTGAGCATTGTTACTCCCTCCTTGTTTTTCCCCTACCATCCCTTCCCTCTCCACCTCCCCAACTCCTCCTTCCTTCTGCCCCAAGTTGTAAAATTTGTTTTTAACATTCCACGTTTGTGCATTTACCCAAACAATCACAAACAAGGCCATACTAAAGCTACCAGAACAACTATGTTTATCACAATATTATTCACCATAGCTAAGATATGGAACCAACCCAGATGCCCCATATGAATTCTATGCCTCCAACAGAAAGAATGACATGGCTTCATTTGTTAGGAAATGTAAAGACTTAGAAAATAATTATATTAAGTGAAGCAATCCAGGCCTAAAGAAACATAGGTCCCATGCTTTCCCTTATTTGCAATAACTAGTATACATCTAGCACAAGCAGAAAAGGTCAAAAGCTATGTACATATGACCCTTTAAGATGATGCTAAATGAAATGAACCCCAAGACAGGGAGACAAGAGGTTTTATCTTTGTTGCTGTTATTTTTAATGTACTTATAATGTACTATGTGATTTTATTTTCTTTCTTTTGTATGTTCTTCCCCTATGTTATAACCCCTATTTTCATTGTATTTGATTCTGGTGCCCTGCATCTTGTATATATATTTTTTTCTAATTTGGGGAGGAGAAGGGAAATAACTGAATGCTGAAATAAAGATACAGGTTGACCCATTGTAACAATGAGATGTATGAGAATATCTTAAGAAACTTCTTCCCATGAACAATTCAATATATACAAATAAATAAAGAAAAATTCTGTGTTTAACAAAGCTAAATGTTTTCAATGTTGATACTTTGGTGACTTTAAATTGCAATCATGATGACTCTCCAGATTTATTTTACTTGCCTTTCCCTAAAATCTTTTCCCTGTTCTCATCTGGTGAGGTTATGGAGGCTATGGTGTCCAGCTTCATGCTGAGTTGAGGTCTAGGGTAACAGCTCTCTTCCTTCTAGATTGCAGCTGGTCAATACATGGGAGTTACAGAGCCTTCCACCGCAGAGTAAGACAATTCAGCCCATGTAGCAAGGGAGTAAGTTTTGATGTGTACAAAGAAAACAAGCCCTAGCAGTTATGCCCACCCAGAGCAATAAGGAGTTTTCTCTGCTTGCATCTCCTTTTATTGCTTGTTTTCTGATCTATTACATGATCAGCATCTCTTTTATAATAATAATTATTTATTATTAGTATTAGTTTAGTCGTCGTCGTCGTAGTAGCAGTAGTAAAAGTAGTAATAGTAATAAATAGCAATATGTGCATACACGTAGGCGCAGTCCCTTAGCTTTTATGCTCGAGGCTGTTGCTCTACCAGTTGAACCACACCTCCTTATATGGCTTTTTAGCATGAGCTACACATGAGGTAGCACCTCCTTTTGATTCCCTATCAGCTGGGATTCTCTAACAACCACACCCATATCTCTGAGCTAGGGCTTTTAGAAACAGTATTTCTCTTTAACTCTGTCATCAATATTCAGATGTAGATGTAAGTTACATAACTGGCCCATCCCTCTCTTTTCATAACAGGATTAATGTTCTTAAGAAGAGCCTCTTAAAAGCATAGTCATAAATTCCAAGATTATCTCCATTTAAAATTTTTGAAGACAGCCCTACCATGAATAATATTAGCATAAGCAAAGATATACCTACCTCTCATGCTAGCAAGAAGTTTGTTTTTCTAAGTATTACTGAAGTTTTAAAAGTTACCATGCTTGAAAACAGCCATGTCAGGTGTGCTGGAGATTTTATGAACACTGTTTAAATTCATGAGCTGCGGTGCTTACTTCCAGTATAAAAATGAGAAACCTTTCCTAGGAATTAACATGATTGGTTTCAGGTCCCTAGCAACTAAAAGGCAGAGGTGAATTCTGCACTCCGGGTCAGGTTGACTTCATCACCTTTGGAGCTATCTTAAGTTCTGTCTCATCAATCAGCAGAAATACCACCTGGAGTTTTCCTCTTCCTTTTCCTCATCTGTTTGGTTTCCTAATTCTTACCTCTTTGTTCTTTCTCCTCTTTTCTTCCTTCCTTGTTCTTTTCAATTGTTGGTTTTTATTTTCCTTCTGAACTGTCTTTCTGTCTCTCTCTCTCTCTCTCTTTTTTACTTTGCTAAAACTGAAGAGTCTCCAGACTGTCCCTGATGTCTCTAAATATTTTGCACAAACTGTCTTCCTTGGTCTCCATTCTCTCCACTCCATCCTTGACTTTGCATGCTTTTCCAGCTCTGCAAGACCCCTGAGATCAACTTTAAGAACTTAGATCTGTCCCAGCACTTTTTCAGGAACCATACATTCCCATAAGGCTCCCATTTAGTTTTTATCACCAGCACTCTGAAAATAACTGCTCTCAATGCATCCATCCACGACGTGCGCAGCCAGCAGCCCCACCTTCCTCTGCTTCCTTTGCTTTTTTAAAACCTGTCAGGAAAAGGTGTTCAGAAATATTTCATTTTGTTGCTACTCAGAGCAGCGATTTTTCATCCTCACCAATTCTGGGACTGTGAGTCAGTGCTGAGAACTGACTTGTGATTTCTTCCGCTTTGCTCAGGCTGGAAAAATGCACACAGCTCTGTGCTTGTCTCTGATCTTGAATAAAACATGTCTAGTGTTTGACGAAGGTGTACATACCAAGATTGTGACGTACCTCCAACCCCAATCCTGCAACTCGGTTGTTTTAAACATTCTGTGCAGTCTTCCAACCACTGGAGAAAAATGCACTATCAAAGACTTACATTATACTCCCCAAAATACGACAAATGATTCAGGTTGGCTCAGGGTTGAACCTCTAAATCTTTGAGGTAACATATGCTCAACTCTTTAAACTTTAAGATATCTCCTACAAACAATATATAGAAGGCTCAATTCAGATACCATTCTGGCTCAGTGATCTTTCAGTGATCTTTAGTGTAATAATTGTTTGTGGTTGGAGGCAACAATAATTGCTCTTTTTTTGAAAAGGAGAAAATCAGGAATAAGAAGGGAAGACAAGTTGAAGGCAGATAAGAAGGAAGTGGAGGCAGTGGTTAAAAAGGGACTGTCTGTGATAAGTTTGGAAGGCTTTGCATTAAGTGAGAATAAACAAATTTCTGTAGTTTGTGGGGGTTTTTTTTAGAAAATCATTTGTTGGGCATCATAGCTGAAGCTGTAATCTAGCTACATGGCAAGCAGAGATGAGAAGATGACATTTTAAAGCCAGGCCAAACCCCATGCACTACCACCTCCCGAAACCAAACTTCCTGATCTTTCATCTTTTTTTAAGCCAAGCTTCCTAACTTGCAAGACTCCATCTCGACTAATTTCTGGGGTTCAGGTGCAGGCATCTATTATCCTTCTACAGAGAAAACAAAAAGACTTGGCATAGCAGCTAGAGCTGAATGCTTGCTGCTTCCAATGACATGTGGAAACATAGAATTACAACCCTGGCAAAAAAGCAAGACCCTACTGAAAATAACCCATACACAGAGAGGTTGAAGGTGTGGCTCAAGCACAAATGCACCTGTCTAGCAAATGTGAAGGCCGAAGTTCAATCTTCAGTACTGCACCCCCACTGCCACCCCACCAAGAAAAGTAATCTTGTAGAGAGACATTGTTGTAACATTACAAACTGGAAAGCAATATGGAGATTCCTCAAAAGAATAAACATAGAGCTATCCTAAGACCCAGCAATCCCATTCCCTGGTATTTATCTGATAAAGTACAAATAATGTCACACTAAACCAGCACAACCACGTTCATTGCAGCATTGTTTACCATAGCCAAGATATGGAATCAACCCAGATGCTCCTCTATGGATGAATGAATCAGGAAAATGTTGTATATATACACATATATGCAATGGAATCCTATTCATCTATCAGAAAGAATGATAGTATACCATTTGTAGGGAAATGGAAAGACTTAGAAAAATTATATAAGCAAAGTAAGCCAGGTCCAAAGAAACACAGATTGAATGTTTTCCTTCATTTGAAATAATTAGAATGTGCCTATAAATCTAACACACTGAATGATTAAAACACACAGACACACAGACACTCAGGCACAGACACAGACGCAGACACAGACACAGACACACACACACACACACACACACACACACACACACACACTGGGACATGAAAAATTCTTTAATCCACGCATTGAAGGCAAAGGATATGCATAGAAGTGCATCACAAAGGCTCATTAGTTATGTGTATATTATCATATAAAATAATACTTTATGAAATGAACTCTAAGAAAAGGAAACAAGAGATTTTTTGTTTCTGTTGTTGCTGTTTTGGTTTTCTTTTCCTTTTATCTTGTTTGTTAATTTGTCTTTGAGAGGGTGAGGGGGACACAGAAAAGGTGGAATAAAGGGTGAAAAAAACAGCATAATGGTACTCACTAGACACTATAGAAAATGAACTATGCATCTTGTGGGTGGCGATGGAAGGGAAAAATTGGGAGAGAATGAGGGAAGGAGAGACATGGTTCAAAGAGAAATGACTCATTTTCTGTCTCATGGAACTCTAAGCCCTCTGTATGTCACCCCTACAAAACAATAACATATAAAATAAAATTTAAAAAAGTAAAGTTTGTTTCCTATAGATTATCATGTTAAGCAAATCTAATGCACTTTTTAAGAGCATATATTAATTGTACAAAATAATAGGTTTTGTTTGGTGTTGACATACATATATACAATTCATTTTAATAATATCCAATACCATCACCCTCTCCATCCCTTCCATCAGCTAGCCTCTCTTCTTACAAATGTTCCCTCTCTACTTTCATGATTTTCCCCATTTTAAATCTAGCTTTTACCAATGAGAGAAACAGGCATTTTTTGTCTTTCTTGTCTGACTTATTTCACTTAACCTAAGGAGCTTAGTTCTATAGAGCTTCCTGTAGATAATATAATTTTGATCTGCTATAACAGAATTGGACTCCATTGTGTGTATACACACCACAATTCCTTCTGTATATTCTTCTGTTGACGGTCATCTAGGAGGTTCCACAATTTGACTATTACGAGTCATTCAGCAATAAACACAGTTGTGTGGATATTTCTACAGAATGACTCCTTTGGGAATATAACCCAGAGAGACATATAATATGTTACTTCTATTTTTAAGTTTTTGAGGAACATACACACATATATGTGTGTGTGTGTATGTATAGACACACACACATATATAAATACATATATATTGTAGGGGAGGGGACAGACTTCTGGAGGAAATTTAATCTTTTCCTGGCAAAGAAGAAAATATTCACTGGTTAGTTTTGTTTTTGTGATTATGCTGTATAATCAGGACCTGCTTTACTGTGTTTTCTCTTGCTAATATTACTTATCTGCATCTCACAGATTTTTGTCTGTTTCTCTTCTTGCTTCTTTTTTTCCACTCTGCTCATCTCATTTTTGTTATTTAATTATTAATTATTTAGAATTAATGATTTTTAAATTTCCGGTTTATTCTGTTATTGTTCCATTTTTTTTTTTTTTTTTTTTGCTTTACTAACCTGACTGGGGAAACTATTGCTGATTCCAATTGTTTGTTACTGTATTTAAACATCTGGTTTGTTTGTGAATTTATTATTTTTCTTATTGCTGTCTGCTCTCTCTCCTCTGAGAATCTAGTAGGGATCATAATGCACTTTTAAGCCCTTAAAGAGCTGCAGAAACATCTGCATTATTCATATTTTAATTAATTCACTTATACATTCATTCATGCACGCATCTATGCACTAACAGAGTCATTTTTATAATCATTCAAAATTTTGATTAGCATTGACTCCAAGTATTAGAGATAAATAGATAAATGAGATAGGGTCCCAGTTATGAAAGGAGTTTTCTCTTTTAGGAAATAGATGTTTGAATGGTTAAACCATAAAATAATATGGTAAGTGTAATAATATGGAAACAAACAATGAGAAAGCATACAGTAGGGATGATCTATGTCCCTCTTTAGTTTATAATGTATTAATGGGTCTCTTTTTTATACAATAGGGGTAATAACACATCCATAGATTTGTTAAAGGATACAATTCAGATTGCTGGTAAGTGGTACAATGAGCTTCATTCAGCAGTGATTTCATTCACAGAATCAGTAAAATAATTGAGGAGAGAAATACTGAAGATTTGAACAAGGAAAACAGCTGAGGGTTCTAGAAAAATAAGAGAATTAAGATAGTAAAGTTGTACAAGAAATGGTCTTAGCTAGCCCTATATGAGCAGAAACAGAGCCCACCACTTGTCTGAATAGAATTGACCATGTCTTATATTTCTAATCTGTCACAGCAACAGTTGAAGCACACCACAAAACAGCTGGGTTAGAAGAATTGATCATCCTCCTGCCCATGAATCTTAGGCTAGAGTAACAGCCAACATCTCAGCGCTGAGTCAGTTCGCTTCGTTACTTCTCTACATATTTTCCAATTGCCATCATCCACAATATTTTTCTCCAATCTCTGGCTCATTTATTCTCAAAGCCTCCCTTATTGGTGTTATACCTTCTATGAATTGACTATCCTTCTTGAGCCCTTTCTATAACCCAGTCAACTCAGCAAAACACATCACTGCTGCCATCAAGTCAATTGACGAGAGCTCAGCATGGTGCAGTCCTGGCTCCACAGAAACTCCAGAATCCAGCCGCACTCCCCACGAGGCAAGGATCTAATGTGTCACTTTGTGACATTCTTTTGAAAACCTAGAGGATGAAGTAAACTATATAAAACCAAAATCTCCTCTCTTGTAAAACTGCACTTGAAGAGACTTTCTGACTCAGAGGGAGGCTAGGGTTGAATTAAGCCCCCAAATAGCTCTGGTAACTTTCATAACAAGAGCAATACATATTCTTTATATTTCATATAACTTAACATAATTCAGATACGTTCATTGTTCAGATTGATGTTTTGTATTTATTTTTTTTCTATGGGATTAACGTTTTTGTATCATTTGAGAGTTGAATGACTAAAACAAAGGAGAAAATTGAAAATTTTGGCTTCAGTGGTAGTTGTTCCTTTATTTTCCTGTGTTTGCTCTGAATTTTATCAGCTGATATTTATTCTCTAGTAGGCAGATCACTGGTTAATGCAAGAAATTACTGGGCTTGTCCTTGGCTCTGGAGATTGGTGAAGAATATTTAGAAAATAGCAGAAATCAGTGTCTGTTTCAGAAATCATGATTAAGTGGTACAGTTGCATACATATTTTTCTTCTGGAAAATATATTTCATATATTGCATTCACATTTCTAATTAAAGCTAATTTTACATATGTAGAAACTGAAGCTCAGAAATTATTGATATATTTCACAATGTTATACATATAGATAGTGGATAAACCAGGATAGACTATTTACAAGTTGTACAGATCATTTCCAACAGATTTTCTTGTGAATATTGTATTGCATAGGTTCTCCCTTTGTCCTTTGTCTCATCATTTTGTTGTTTCCCTTCCCTAGTACAGATAAATATATATACAATACCCAGTGGCAACAGGGGATAAACAATAGGGAGGGGACACAAAAGAATAAAGGAATCAAGAAAATGTGATACACACACACACACACACACACACAATGGAATTCAATGTTTCCATCAGAAAGAATGACACTGCCCCATTTGTAAGGAAATGGAAGAGCTTGGGAAAAAAATCATATTAACTAAGCCAGACCCAAAGAAATGTAGGTCCCATGATCTCCCCTATTTGTCATAATTAGTATACATGTAGGATAATCTTAGCAGATGAGCAAAATAGCTCAATAGCTATGGACATGTGACCATATAAGATGATGTTAAGCAAAATGAAATCCAAGACCTGGACACAAGAGGTTTTTCTTTGTTGTTGTTGCTCTCAATTTATATCTATTATTCCTTGAATTTCAGGAGCTGTAAGAACTCACGTTGACTGATTGTTTCATTCATTCAAGAATTGTTGTGTTCCTATTTTATATTAAACTCTGGAAATGTGGTTTAAATCATAGATACAGCCAATAATTCTATAGCTCTAATTTTGGTTTTACAGATGAAGAAACTGAGGTTCAGAATAATTGTGTTGGGCTTTTTAAAATCATAAAGCTAATTTAAGATAGAGTTGGGAATAGGTCTCAAGTGTTCTGATATTAAAAAAGGAAAATAAAAATGCCCATAAGAAAGTCCATAAATCAAAATTTCATAAAGAGAATCCTATGTCTTACTGACATTCATTAAAATGGCAGAAATGTTTTATCTTTACTTGTGATTGATTTCCAATGAGCAAGGACCCTGAACATTTTCAACTGTTTCTGGGTTTGAGCAATTTCTTCTTCCAAAAACCTCCTTCTAGATGATATCTTTGAACAAACTTTTTCTGTTAAAAAGGGATCAATACCTTCAGCCTACAGACAAACATAAAATTGAATCCATATTTTCCAGTATAAGTGACATTCTGTTTAAAAAATAATTTTGCATGTGTAGATAGGAAAATATGGGATTCTCCTTCTATCTTTTCATTCATATATAGATTAGTATGCCTGTACTTAAAAAAAAACATTTATGGCAATACATGTGTACAGCCACAAAGGAAGTAACAGTACATATTATACCAATGGGCTCATTGCCTCAGGAAAATTGCAAAGGAGGAAATAAAAACATGGGCTAAAAATGCTGGAAGAGATTTAAATCATTACCTCAAGTGGTTCTTCAATTTTAAAAATCAAAACCTATTTTAAAAATTTGGTTATGTTTCAATAAAATCTACATTTGTTTACAAATAAAGTAATGAAGAAAATGCTTGCATTTCTCAGGGAAACTATTCATCCACACAAGCCTACGTAATATTGAGCATGATATTAGTGAGTCAATGGATTAAAAAAAAACTCAACCTACCCTCTTAGGGCTTCATAAATCACCATATTAAAACAGTATCATGCCAGGTGCTGGCGGCTCTGCCTGTAATCCTAGCTACACTGGAAGTTGAGATCTGAGGATCACCATTAAAGTTACCCTGAACAGTAGAGTCTTTGAGACTCTTGTCTCCAATTAGCCAGTAAGACGCAGAAAGTGGGGCTATAGCGAAATTGGTAGAGTGTTATTCTTGAGTGAAAAAGCCAAGTGAGAGCATAAGAGCCTGAGTTCAATCTCCAATATCAGTGTTCTCTCTCTGTCTCTCTCTTTCTCTGTCTCTGTGTCTCTCTCTTTCTCTCTGTCTCTTCCTCTCTGTCTCTTTCTCTCTGTGTGTCTCTGTGTGTCTCTCTGTCTCTTTCTCTTTCTCTCTCTCTCTCTCTCTCTCTCTCACACACACACACACACACACACACACACCCCTCCACCACCTAAACCCGATATGGGCACTATTGTGCTCAATATTGTCTGACTTATATAGCACTTCAATTGACTCCTTTCAATGTCCTGTAATCTTTCAAATAACCAAATGGACATTACATTACACTGTCGATATTACTTCATCTACTATTTGCCATTCCAATTCTAACAATTTACCTCTTCTAGTGTAGTATACATCAATAATGAGTGTAGAGTTTGTTAAGAATACAACTATCCTCAATAAATCTAGAATAGGTCAAAGACTTAAATCTTTTTCATATCTGTTTGCCCCTACTTCTAACACTTGTGCAGAGGTTCTGAGGGAATCCCTCATATTTGGAGGCTAATAAGGGAGAGACTAAAAAAATTGTCAAAGCCAGACAATAAATAAATGATAAAGTTTAGAATTAATATCAGGCAGGCTGAGTCTTGAGCAGTGACTCTTATTGATTATGCCCTAATCAAGTCTTTATATTACCTTAAGATGAAAACAGTTGAACCACATAAGATGAAGTTAAGCGAAATGAACCCCAAGATAGGGACACAAGTGGTTGTTTCTTTCTTGCTATTGTTTCTAACATATTTATAAAGTACCATGTGATTTTTTCTCTTGCTTTCTATGTTCCTCCCCCATAGTAAAACCCCTGTTTTCACTATATTTAATGTCGCTATAATTTGGGGAGGGGAAGGAAAAAACAAAATGTTTAATAGGGATACAGGTTGACCCATTGTAACAATGAGATGTACAAGACACTATGTTGGAAAACGAACTTTACAATTTAGGTGGGGGGGGGGTGTAGTTGTGGAGTTAGGAGGGAAAGGATGTTAGGGGAAAAACAAAGGAGGAGGCAACAATGCTTGATAAGAAATGTACTCATTACCTTGCTAATGTAACTGTAACCCCTCTGTACAGTATTTTCACAATAAAAAACTTATTATAAAAGAAAACAGTTGGGACATCAATGGTCTAAACAAATAAAGAAACCAATACATGATTTGCAAAGTGGCATATGCAAACTGTCTTCATTTATGCTTTGTGTTTCATAGCAGTTAAAGAAGGTGAACATTTAGTTTAACAAATTTACATTTATCAACCTGATAATATGTCCTTGGCAATTCTAACTGCCAGAAACCTATTGGTAATATTTGCTTTGAAGAGATTTATAGTATAGAAATAAAGACAATGTATTTACAGTATAACGTGATCTGATTTTTAAAATGTACACATTTATCACACCTCCAAAGTCTCTGATCAATTATATTATTTACACACTTAAAATCTGGTCATTTATTCATATCTCTATATCCTCATCCAAGCTACCATGTCTGTCTCCTGGATTACCTAGTGGTAATTTTTACACTGTTATTTGCCTCTAATTAATTTGTTCAATACTTTATGCAGGAGTTTTCTTTTTGTGGTTCTAGTGTTTGAACTCAGAACCCTGAGCATGCAAGACAGCCCCTTTTCCAGATACATAACCCTTTGAGCTTTAGATATTTTTCAGGTAGGGTTTTCCTCTAGATTATAAATTTGCTTTACACCTCCGAATAGATGGAATGATAGGCAGTTGTCACCACTCTCAAAATCTTTTCTGGACTTCCTCTGCCATCTTCCTCTGGACCCTCATTAACTTTCTTTTCCTCATGCTGGTTTGCAGCCAAGATCCTTCCAGTATCCAGGGTGTCCAAGATCACATGCATGAGTCACTGTGCCCAGCACCAGGATGATGAAGTCTAATAGAATTTGTGTTACATCTGCGTTCCAACCTTCCATAGTTTCCCAATTTAATCAGAATAGGAAGAATTGAATTACTGTTGTCATGTTTGAGTCTGGTTCTTACCTCAGTCTTCTGTCTCAATCCTAGGACCCCTCATCCAGTCAGCCAGATGAATTCCTTTCTTTCCTCAAAAGGGACCAACCCTTCCCACCCTGGAAACCTCCTTACCCTTTTTCATCTACCTGAGTCCTTTACCCAGACTTTTGTGGAATTTACTTCCCTGTTTCAGTCAGTTCTCTATCAAATGTTATTTTCTACCATACAGCTTTCCCAAACTTCCAGAAATATACCTGCTAATTACAATCCTCATCCTGTTGCACCTCCTTACTTTGATTTAGCATTCTTAATTGCATGTATTGCCACCTGCCATTTCCCTAAGTCTCTGTGTCTTCACAGTATTTCTCTTCAATAAACTGGTACATAATCTCCTTGAAGGTAGGGATTTTTAATAGAATTGTACGCTTAGGTCAATGCTCAACTCATATATATAACACTGAATATATATATATATATTGAATATATAATATATAAATATCATTGAGCATTGAATTCAGCACCTGGGTGCTATCCCTGAGCTTTTGTGCTCAAGGCCAGTAGTCTACTACGTTGAGGCACAGTGCCACTTCTGGTTTTCTGGTAGTTAATTGGAAGATAAGGGTTTTATGAACTCTCCTGTCCTGGCTAGTTTGGAATAATCCTCAGATCCCAGCCTCCTGAATAGCTAAGGTAGCAAGAGTGAATCACTATCACCCAGCTACAAAATATATATTAAAAAATTAAATGAATAATGGATAAATAAAGAAGTCAAAGTTTCTATGTTCTAGTCTCTAAACCCCTGTAAGTCCCCTGGTGTGATATTAATGACATTTCTCATTCTCTATGTGTAGGTCCTTCAAAAATTTATATTGTTAACATATCACTCCTTTGTTTTGCTCCACCTTTGTAGATATTACTTAGCTCTTTTCATCTTTCCTTATAAATCAATCCCTCTGGTCCTTTCATCATGCACCCTGATGTCCCTCGAATGTTTCCCAGTTTCTTGACAGCTCTTGTTGAGATGCCCAGAAAAGTGGACAGCAGTGTAAGTACTGTCACATCAGCTTCATGGTGAGCGTCTTCCCACCCACCCACATTGCTCCTGTCAGCCTGTTTGTTTATCTCTTCATGAAGTTCAAGGGAGTTTGAATGGAGCCACTAGTCACAATTTAAGTGTATTCTCTCTTCTACTACCACTCTATTTTATATTATTTTTCTGACCCTGGGGCTTGAACTCAGGGCTGGGGCACTGTCCCTGAACTTTAATTCTCAAGGCTACTGGTCTGCCACTTGAGCTACAGTTCCATTTTTGGCTTTTATGATATTTAATTGAAGAATCTCACATACCTTCTTGTATGGGCTGGCTTTGAACCCTGATGCTCAGATCTCATCCTCCTTAGTAGGTAGGATTAGAGGCATAAACCTCTGGCACCTCACCACCATCACACACTTTAGACATGTAGTATTTGTTATCATTCTATCATTATCTACTACCAGTAATCAGTATAGAGAGGTAATTCTCAGAAATAAAAGGTTAAGAGTATGGACTTTAACCCTGATAATATGTCAATATGAAAAACTGTTGATTTCTGGAAGGGCTTTATTCCAGGATAGAAATCAGCTACCTTGTTCCAATTTAAAACTGCTTAGAATTCATTTCAAGAGCATTTTGCTGTTTGATCTTGACTAACTTCTCAGTGACTCATCTGAGTAAAAAGATAAAGCCAAATCATAAGATCGTTTGAGAACAGCTGAGTTATGGCTCAAAAGATAGAGAACTGGCCTTGCATACTCCATGCCCTGGTTTAATTAATAGTACTACAAAAACTAGTGAGAAAGAAGAAAAGAAGAGAGAAAATAGATGAAGAGAAGAAGAGAGGAGATGAGAGAAAAGGAGAGGAGAATAGAGGAGAGGAGAGGAGAAGAGAGAAGAGAAGAGAAGACAAGAGAAGAGAAGAGGAGAGGAAAAGAGAGGAGAGGAGAGAAGAAAAGAGGAGAGGAGAAGGGAGGGGAGGGGAGAGGAGAGGAGGGGAGGAGAGGAGAGGAGAGCAGAAGAGAGGAGAGGAGAGGACAGGAGAGGGGAGGGGAGGAGAGGAGAGGAGAAGACAGGAGAGGGGAGGGGAGGGGAGGAGAGGAGAGGGGAGGAGTGGAGAGGAGAGGAGAGGAGAGGAGAGGAGAGGGGAAGGGAGCAGAGGGGAGGGGAGGGGAGGAGAGGAGAAGTGGACAGAAAAGGAAAAATGCTTCAGAAATAAGTAACATGATTCTTGAAACTGTTCCCTCATGTGTTGACAGATGTAAGAAGCACCAAGTGAAACAAATGTTAACTACTTCATTTGAAACATTGACTTAAGGCAAATTTACATTATGTAGACATATCCTGGGTGCATAGTATAAGGTTTGAAATCATGTAACTCCATATAAACAACTCCAAAATCAAGGTATTTTCACATCTTCTGAGTTTTTTCTAACTTTCTTTTTAGGAGCTCTGCTCCTCTCCTGAGAAAACAACTTTGTTTCTTTTCCTTTCACAGATTCTCGTTGTGCCAGGTTTAGATTTAGTTGTGCCAATGGAACCACAGACTCTGATGTTGAAGATACTTAACACAAAGTGATGTTTGTGAGATTCACCAAAAATGTAGTACATGTGGCAAAAGTGTACGTGTATTTCTGAATAACAATGCATTGAATGAATATCTGCAACTACTTAATCATCTATTGATTGAATTTGAGTTGTTCTGAGTTTTCCACTGTAACTGATCTTATTTAATTTTTCTTTTTTTGGTCTGGGTTACTTAAGAGGTATATACTTATCTTTATAATAAGCTTCTAAACTTCTCTCAAGCATGTTCATTCCATTTTGTACACTCCTAGGAATATGTGAAATTTCCAATAGAATATATTCTCCTTGATGGTATGATGGGACTTGTTTTTATTATCTATATGTAGTTGTACAAAGGAGTTTCTATTTAGCAAAGAAGTTTATGAATACAATGTGTCTTGATCAATGTCACCCCTTTCAACATTCTCACCCATCCTTCCCAACAAAGCCTTCCCTCTCTTTTCTTAATTTTATAGGCTAAATGTTGTTTTTTTTTTTTTTACTTTATTCCTGGTCTTTTTCATTTATCTACTGTTCTCCTCTTGACCCACCCCTTCAAATACCTACTTCCACCTGCCGTTTATTTTGCTATACTTCAACTTTGCCTTTCTGAGAAATTACACTATTTGAGTTTTCCTTTGATTCTATTATACTTCAGTTAATAGACTTGTATGTACTTGGATACCACCTAATGTATTTACTTATAAGTTTCTAAGCTAATTCTAGATTCCACATGTAAGCAAAAACATGCAACATTTCTCTCACTGGGCCTGGCTTATTTCACTTAACATAATTTTTCAAGACTTGTGAAAAGGACTTTGCAAATGATACAATATCATTCTTTCAAATGGGTGAGTAAAATTCCATTGCGTATGTATAAGACATTTTCTTGACTGATTTGTCCATTGAAGGGCATCTGGGCTGATTCTATATCTTAATTATGGTGAATAGTGCTGCAATGATCATGATTGTGCTGGTGACTTAACTGTATCCTTTTTTATAATTTTTGTATATATGCCTAGGATATTTGATTTTTTAAGATATTTAATTTGAAGGCATGTGAAGTACAACTGTGAAAGCTAGATATAATGTGATGCTAAATGGACCACACACATATTGACTATTTCTATATCTTTTATTGTAACTGATCAATTAATAGTTCATTAAAATTGAATTTAAGTTTATCATTTTATTAATAATTATGTTTTCTGAATATACTTTTCTTACTTGCATATACACATATATATGTATACACAAACAGAAACAATCATATTTTTCCAAGTCTTTAATTTGTTCTTCTATTTATTTAAAAATAGGGATCATTTTTTGATAAAATTCCATTTTTCTGTTTTTCTCTTGGGAAATACTATTATATGATAACCAGTCTAGATGATTTTCTATTTTCACAGAAAAATGCCATAATTTCAACTCTTTCATGTTGTTTTATAATAAATATCACATGAAGTTATGCGTGTTGTGGGAAAGGTATACACATATGTATTTAAATTGGATCCTATTTCATAATAACATTTATTGAAAAATTATTCTTCATCATTAAATAATCTTGACATCTTTCCTTAAAAATCACTTTGCATTCATTTCGCTTAACATCATCTTATATAGTCATATGTACATAGCTTTTGACCTTTTCTGCCTGTCCTACACATGTACTAGTTATTGCAAATAAGGGAAACCTTATCCTTTTTCTTTCTTTCTATTGTTTCTAATATATTATAATGTACCATGTGATTTTTTTGTTTCTTTGTTGTTCCTCCCCCATGGTATAACCCCTGCTTTCACCAGTCGGCTCCCTGCATCTTGTATATACACATCTGTAATTTGGGGTGGGGTAGGGCAAAAGCAAAGTGCTTAAATAAGGATACAGGTTGACCCACTGTAACAATGAGATGTACAAAACATTATGTTGAAAACGAGGGGTGGAGGACTGGGGGGTGGGGGCAGTTGTGGAGGTGAGAAGGAAGGGATGGTAGGGGAAAAAACAAAGGAGGAGGCAACAATGCTCAATAGGAAATGTACTCATTACCTTGCTCATGTAACTGTAACCCCTCTGTACAGAATTTTTACAATAAAAAAATACAAAAAATCAGTTGGCAGTATGTGTATAGATCAGTTTGTTAATTTCTTCAAAAATCCTGCTGGGATTTTGATTGATAACTTGTAATAAAATGCATCAATTTGGAGAGAGTGCTCATCTCCACAACATTTAATAAGCCCTTAGATAAGGTCTTTCTTCTCTTTGCTGCTCATTAGCTTCTCAAATGTTATGTAGCCACAGGAATTAGGCTGGAAATATTTCAAATCTTCCCTAGCCTTAACTAAATATTCGAATTTTGGGTAGTGTTTTAAATGGCATTATTTGGTGTTAAATTTAGTTTCTACTTTGTGATTGAGTTTTTATGAGACAATTGATTTTTTTAAAGCATTGATGTTTTATCTTGTTTGTTTTCAAATCTTTTCTAGGCTTTTCTTTGACCTGGATGAAATACAAACTTCTTTTAAGATGTCTAAATCTTTAAGAATTTTGACATATTGCTGGCATTGACTTTTACCTTAAGGCCTCCTTGTTTTGTGAAACATTTTTTGTGAGAATTGGATCATTTAAAGTTACTGTTGCAGATTTTGTGATCTTACCTAGTGAGTATTCTATATGCACATGGAATAAGTGAGTGCTGTACAGATGTTGAGGTAATACTGTAGAGGTATCTATTAAGTTGTATTGGCAGATAATTACATGTCTGCTGTTTCCTTCCTTGGGAACTATTTTCCCCCTCAGTTATGGGAAAGATGTATTATAATCTTCTCAGTTAAGAACATTCTGTCCACTTTTTTCTGACCTTCAATGGCTCTGCATTCAGGATTCATACATGTTCTTACACTGATGATAATAATATTATTATATGTTACGGATATATTTTTCCATCTACATTTGCGCACAGTAGGTTCGTGGCATATTAGAATTTCATCCTTTACCTTCAATCTTGTCTGCCTTTTTATTTTTATTTTTTTTTTTATTGTGAAAATACTGTACAGAGGGGTTACAATTACATGGGCAAGATGAGTACATTTCTTATCAAGCATTGTAGCCTCTTTTGTTTCCCCTTCCCATCCCTTCCCATCCCCTGCCATCTAATCCTCCTCCCTCCCCCGCCTACCAAAGTTGTAAAGTTCGTTTTTCCACATACCGACTTGTACATTTCATTGTTGCAATGGATCCACCTGTATGGAAAGACTTGGAAAAATTATAATAAGTGAAGTAAGCCAGGCCCAAAGAAACTTAGGTCCCATGGTTTCCTTTATTTGCAATAACTAGTATATGTCTGAGTCAAGCAGAAAAGGTCAGGTAAGTTGATTTAGGGAAATGAACCCTAAGATATATATTCAAATGTTTTTATTTTCTTTCAGGTGATTATTTCTAACACATTTATAAGATTACTTCTTTATTGCTTTGTATGTCCCTCCCCCATGGTATAACTCCTGCTTTCACTGTATTTGAGGTTGGTATAATTTTTGGAGGGGAAGGGAAAAAACAAATCGTTTAAATTGTCTGCATTTTTTAAAGCTTTCCTCTTATGAGTAGCTTACAGTTGGTTCTTGACATTATTTGTCTGATAGCCTCTCAAACTTCTCTTGCATAGTCCATTTGGAATTACCGTGATTTAAAAAAAAATATTGTTATCCTCAATACTTTTTTCTTTATTGTACATTTTATTTTATTTTTTTGTCAGTCGTGGGGCTTGAACTCTGGGCCTGAACTCTGTCCCTCAGCTCTTCACCTCAAGGCCAGAGTCCTACCATTTGAGCCACAGCGCCACTTCCAATTTTCTTGTGGTTAATTAGAAATAAGATTATGATGGACTTTCTTTCTTTGGCAGCTTTGAGCCATGATCCTCAGGTCTCAGCCTCCTTAGTAGATAGGATTACAAACATACCACTAGTGCCTGGCCTGCCCTCATTTTTTATAACTTTTTTCTCCTTTCTCTTTTTTTTTTTTTTAAAAAAAAACTACACACATTGTATTTATTTGTGAGACAGAGAAACAAACAAACAAAAAAAGGACCCAAGAGTGAACCAGGCCCAAGCCAGCTCCTCATTTGTTCTTGGCTGCCAAAGGTTTCCTGCTGATCTTCTTGGATTTGTCATTGTTCTTCTTTGGGGGTTCTGGGTTCGCCTGCATGTGTCTGCCATAGAGGTACTTGTATGTTTCAGAGCGAATATATTCGAAGACATGGGAGACACCAAGCTGGAACTGGTTAGCAATTGGGGTTACCCAGGGGTTGTTCTCTGCTTTGAAGACTTGTTTCTGACCAGTTAAATCCAAGTTTCCTAATTCTGGGGGCAGAACTGTCAGGCGGTTCCCCTGAATGTGGAGCTCTTTAAGCTGGGTCAGCTCCCCGATTTCCTTTGGCAGTGAGATTAGGTCGTTATCCCGAAGGCTGAGTATCTGCAACTTCGTGAGCTTCCCGATATCTGGAGGCAGGATTTCAAAATCGTTGTCACTTAGATAGAGTGCACGCAGGGTGGTAAGGTAGAAGAAGTTTCCAGGGAGAGATTGTTCATTTAAGTTGTTATAAGTCAAATCCAGGACCTCAAGAGCTGGAAGAGAGCCAAATCCTCGAGGCAGGGTGTTCAGCCTGTTCATGCCAAGGTTTAGGTGTTTGAGTTTCTGAAGGCTGCTGATCTGTGTGGGCAGCTCCTCAATCTGGTTATTAAAGAAGTTGAACACCTCCAAATTCTTCAGTTCTGCTATGTTTGGGGGCACAGTTGTTAATTGGTTGTGGCTGAGGACCAGTTGTGTGATATGAGACAGGGTGAACAAGCCGTGGACGTCCAGCATGTTGGAGATGCCCCGGTCGCTCATGTCCACTTCCGGCTGGTTCTTCTCCCGGCTCTCCTCCACCGGTGACACCCCCCGGGGCACCCCGGGTCCGCGTCCCGGCGCCCACCCGCCCCTCATCGCCCACGGGCTCTGTTGTCGTTTGCTCCAGAACAAACATGTCCAAGTCTCTTTTTTTTTTTTTTTAAAGAAAAGAAGTAGTGCTGAATATTAGCTATTCAGCTATCCTTCTTTATATTTTTACCTGTAATTGATAGTCTAGAGATTAAGATAGTCACTTTCTTTTTGTAAAAAATTTTTTCTCCTATTGGATACTTCTATTTATTTATTTTTCTTTTTTTATTGTGAAAATACCATACCTCCCCCATCCTTGTGCCAAAGTTGTAAAATTTGTTTCTCGACATAATGTATTTTACATCTCATTGTTGCAATAGGTCCACCTTCTCCTTCACAAATTACACCTACATCAAATACAGTGAAAACAAGACCATACTAAAGCTACCAGCACAACTATGTTTATTGCAGCATTATTTACAGAGCTAAGAGATGGAACCAACCCAGATGCCCCTCAGTAGATGAATGAATCGAGAAAATGTGGTACATGTGCACAATGAAATTCTGTGCGTCCATCAGAAAGAATAACATTGCCCCATTTGTTAAGAAATGGAAAGACTTGGAAAAAATTATCTTAAGTGAAGTAAGCCAGGCCCAAAGAAACATAGGTCCCATGGTTTCCCTTATTTGCAATAACTAGTATATGTCTGAGACAAGCAGAAACCGTCAGATAAGTTGATGTTAGGCTAAATGAACCCCAAGATAAGGACTCAAATGCTTTTTTCTTTCTTGCTATTGTTTCTAACATATTTATAAGGTATTCACTTTCAAGTGCTCATTCTTTTTTTGTATTAATGTAAAGACTGCACATGTGCGATATGGAGAATTTATAACAGAATAACCTGACCTAAGTTAGCCCTTTGCAATTAAATGCCATATATGACACTTCTATGCATGTTCTAAATCTTATTGTGTATTTGGGTTTACTTTTTGATTTAGAGATTTCAAAAGATGAAATATAAATATGAAATATAAATATATGCTATATTTACCCACATGTTTATCATTACCAGAATTCTTCACTTCTTGCTGAGTCAGAATTCCAGATGGCATTATTTTCCCATCAGCATAAGAAATGCCTTTATATTTTCGTGTGCATATTGGCTGGTGATAAATGCTCCTCAGATTTGGTTTACTTAAAATATGTGTATTTTATTTAATTGAAAAATGTTTTCACTGCAGAGAAAAATACTTGGCTGAAACATATAGGATTTTTTTGTTTTTGTTTTAAATTTTGTTCTGTTTTGTTCTGTCTTTTAGAACTTTCAAACGTTTATCCATTTCTTGCTCTTTACAAAATTGTTATTACCCTTTGTACAATTATTTAAATTTTTCTTTTACATTTTACAATATACAGTTAGCCTTAAGATGTTTCAATAACATGTATTTATATTGGCTTTTTCTCACTATTTTTTAAAATTTGCTGAGAATTCTGTTTTTGATGAAATCTCAAAATATTTACCTAACATTTCTTCAAATATATAATGTTCCTATTTTATCTTTTCTCTCTTCAGTCTGTAGTATCCAGTTACATGTACTCTACAATTGGATGTTCTAGATCATACTGGGGCTTGGATACATTTTTTGCTTTCTTGGATACACCTTGAATTATTTATATTGAACTTTAATCATAGTGATTATAATTCAACATGCTTTTGCATCTGTTAATACAATTTCTTAAAATGCATTTTATTTTCCAGTTTAATCATTTCCATTTATGTGTGTTGATGCCTGGTTAAGAATATCTACTTCCATCCAATCTATATTCATGTCTCCATATGTATAGAGACCTACACTTCCTCATACATACATAAATGTAAAAACACAGATGGAGAAAAAAATGTTTCCACATCTTTTACAAGTGTGAGTTTTTATAGAAGGAGAATTTGTGATGTGGAAAAGGCAAGAATTGTGTTTCTGCATCATCTAACCTGCATAGATCAGGTGAGGCAAGGTCTACTGTCTGGATGAAAATTTTCCTTCTAAACACTCCAAAGAAAGTGTGCTTTGCTCTTCTATAACAGATGCAAAGTGAAGCCCCAAAGTATAGGAGAGAAGTAGGAAGATAGACATACTGGGAAATACTTGTAGAATCTCTTGTCTCTTCTATATATGCACATATATAGTCTCTCTATATAGTCTCTATATATTGTGTATATATATTAACTTCATATATATATATTAGCTGCATTGAGTTTGTTCTTAGTAGCTGAGTGCAAAATAATGATGGAGGTTTAGGAGTTTTGAGGAATAAAGGCCTCTACTTAGGCATACACATAATATGGAAGAAAACAGAGCATGGGAAATGTACAAGGGTCGGGGCCCTGGATATCATTAGGAGTCCAGGTGAGACACATTAATGCGATTTGAAGGGCAGCTGGTCAACAGGAGTGCTTGACTCCAGCTATGTTTAGCTGCAGAAAAGAAGTAGGGGATTATAGTTTCCCACGCTTACTGCTTTGCCCTATGAGTATAATAAAGGGATAAGGGAGTGTGAAAGGAAATACAATAGTAAGCCATGGAATTTAATCTGCTAAAGGAAGGATGGAGGGTATACCCAAAGATAGAAATGTGGTTAGATCACTGGATCATTAAATTTTATGTTGGGGTAAGGTTGAAGAATTGATGGAATCATAGTGCTCAAGTGAGTGAACTGTAACTTAGCAGATGGCAGACATTAAGTGGGAGAGTTTGAGATTGCAGAAGTTTAACATTACTGACACTATCATGGACAGGATAGAATCAGGATTGGAGGATAGGAGCTCAAAATTTCACATATCAACTTGTCAGAAAGATTGTCTACTGTGTTTGGGGTCATCAAATATAGAAGTGTAGATTTAATATGATATTGAAAACTGGAAGCTTTAAGAAAGGAGAGCAAAGTGCTCTAGAAGGCAATAGGAACAAGAAGTACCTTTATTCCATTGCTAGGTAAAATAGTAAGGGTGTTATTAGAGAAAATACATTTACAAG
The DNA here is from genome assembly GCF_019054845.1 of Dipodomys spectabilis. Taxonomy (NCBI): domain Eukaryota; kingdom Metazoa; phylum Chordata; class Mammalia; order Rodentia; family Heteromyidae; genus Dipodomys; species Dipodomys spectabilis. Next base: position 4,077,580 of record NW_024870723.1, read on the forward strand.
TTGAGAAGACTGCAGGGAAATGAATTTTAGTTTTCATTTAAAGTGCTATAAAAAAATAATTAGAAGAATGGGGAAGACTGCCAGTTCAGAGTAGCAAATTCTGGGATGACAGATGAAGAAATGCACATATAGGGATAACTCAGAATAGTTTCTGAAAGAATTAATATTCCAATTACCACCATGGGGCAAAAATGAGTTTAACTGAAAGATATAGCTAAGCTGAAGATGACTCCTCCAATCTCCACTTTATATATTCAAATTAGCTCAGAACAGATGCAAGAGAGTTACAAGAAAATAGACAAAAGTATACATTCCAAGTGGCAGATGACAAAAATCAGGAAGCACATAAGCAGAATTGGTAAGGGATCCTTGTTAAGATAAGTATGTAGAAGGACATCCTGTAATTTGTCTGGTATTAATGCAAGAAGTCAAACTCTCACAATCCTGGGTCTTTAATTAGACATAAGACAAACAACTATGCAAACAGTGGTTTTCCACTGGTATCATTCATACTTCAAGCACAGAGTCAAATCTGCTGCCTATCAAAGTCTCCTGATGGCTCTAGGGTTTCCACAAAAGATGGTATAGGAAAAGAGAAAAATGAGTTGTGATTGGTATACTGTTATAAACAAATATTTCATCTCAGTGGGGAGACTCTATTGAGGAACTGTGGAGAAGATGTCTGAGACTGGTCACACAAAAAGGTGAGAGATCAGCGTACTATTCTTTCATTTTATCTATCACTTTTTATGGTGAAACCCTTTCTCAATATCAGGTCAAATCCTCAGGCAGAAATAGAAATAAAGAAGGAAGAAGTTAAAGATGTCAAAATGCCAGGAGACTGGTGATAAAGCTTTGATTAAATACTGATGTGGGCAGATGAATGATGGCCTAAAGTATAAGTACCATCCCCTCACTATCCGCAGCAAGCATACATTTTTCCACCTTGTGGGACTCTCTCTCTCTCTCTCTCTCTCTCTCTCTCTCTCTCTCTCTCTCTCTCTCTCTCTCTCTCTCTCTCTCTCTCTCTCCCTTCCTCCCTCCCTCCCTGCCATCTCTGGTTCTGTCTAGAACCAGTCTTGCTATGATCTTAGGTAGCTGAGATTACTGGCATACTGGCATGTACTTCTATACCATGCAAAGTCTCATTCTCTTAATGGAGTACTTCAAAATGAAAGCCACCTAAACTCTTTAGAGGATATAAAATGTGAGAATTAATGGAATGCATTTATATAACAGATATTACAATCCTAAACCAACACTTGATCTTCATCAGTGGATTTCTTTCTCATTGTTAACATATATTGTCCAATCAATTTATGGTATGATTTATTTGTAAAGGTTTAGATCTCTGATCAGATTACACTTGTCAGGTGTGCTCTGGTGGTGCAAGCTGTCATTTATTGCTTGAATAGAAGTTCATACACAAAAACATTAAGAAAAAAGACTCCGTATGTTGCAAATCTGCTCTTCCCCTGTTCTGATTTTACTGTATCAACCTCAATTCCTCTAGATATATAAGATAATTGCCCATACTACCCCTGCTTATATATTTCTCCCTCTAATTTAACAAAGAACACCCATGAGAAACTCAATTAATAGTTGCTGTCCTTTGTGGACCACAACTTTTTTCTGCACTTTAAGATTGGAGGATGCTCTTTGGTTAAGTTTATGATAATGTATCACCATCTACCATGATTTATCAAGGTCTTGCAAGCATAATTGAAGTGAATTAAATAGCAGCGTGATAATATCATCCTACAACCTTTAAGATTTGGGTTATCATCAATGGTAATTTCAACTGGTATTTGGTACTACTTATGACATTCTATTGTCCAATAGTGGAAGATAATAATGTGGGCCTCCACTTGGTCTTGCATATATCAAATAACAGTTATGTCATAGTTCGGTTGCCAGTTAGGTCCATTTGGTATAGTTTGAATATCCCCCATGAAGTCCATATGTTGGAAAATTATCCCTAATAGTAGTAATGAGTGGTATGTTAAGACAGGATTAGATTATGAAAGTTCTGCATCATGAATGGATTAGTGTAATTACTATAGGAATGGTATAGTTATAACAGAAATAGATTTGTTTTTTTTTTCAGAAAAGTATTTTTGATAAAATGTAGAACTCATCCCCCTCTTCTTCCTCTCCTTTGAGTGTTCCCTCTTGCCTTTCCACCTTCTGCCATAGAATAAATTGGAATGAAACCCTTAGGTGCCCCTTGAATTTGAACTTCACACACCTTTGCATTGTAAAAATTAAGCCACTGTTCTTTATAAATCTGCAAAATTCCATTATAAGTGCACGAAACAAATAATCACACTAATTACAATCACAAAAGATAAGGAAATGATAGATTGCATGGTGAGTTTCTGCATACCCAATGAAGCCATTGTAAAATCCTGATGAGTTAGAACTCCATCACTAGTCATCATAAATGATCTTAGCAAAAGACATTTTGAACAAAGTCAATTTTACACCTATACCCAACATCTTTAACGACGCAGAAATTCTCTTTCTCTAGGTTCATTACTCTAGTATGCAATAATAGGCAATTATGGCCTGTCAACTGTTTAACAAATTGTTTTAAACAAAGACCACAAAATCAATAAAAAGTGATGTACAACATTTGTCTCCACAATATAAGAAGTCCCGCCCACAGCCTATTTAAACCTGACAATTGCGTTAGATGGAGACATGCATAACTTGTAGTTGATGATGCTACAAGGAGGCTGGCACACACTGGTTATATGTTTCTTTGAAGAAGAAATGGAAAGATATCTGTTGCTTGCATTGAGGTAATCCTATCTATCCTTCTCTTATTGGATTGAGATGGAGACAGAGCAAGTGGTTTCAATTTTCCATTGCGTTAATTAAATGTGTTTACCTGATGTTTTAACCAATATAGATCTCTGTTGCTTGTATTTTGGCAGAGTGTGGGGTGGGATAAAGAAAGGACTGTATAATCAAATAATATAAATATAGTTTCCCATTACTATCTGTCCTAGAGATACAGTGGATTACCATCTATCACCAGAAATCCCAGGGACTTCAAGGCCTTCGGAATCACCTTGATCCTGTTTACAATTATTAGACTATTTTGGATTGAACTGTGCTATAACTTGATATTTTCTTCCCTACAATTCTAACACATACTGAGACTCTAGTTCCATAACAGTCCCCTCTAGTCTACACCGACTTATAGAGTAAAACCAACACTAAAAAGCTAAGACTTGTTTGGCGGTCAACAGTGGCTCACACCTGTAATCCTACCTGCTCAGGAGGCTGAGAGCTGAGGATCACAGTTAAACGCCAGCCTAGGCAGGAAAGTCCTTGAGATTTTTATCTCCGATAAACCATTAGAATACCGGAAATGGCTCTGTGGTTCAAGCGGTAGAGTGCTAGCCTTGAGCTGAAGAGCTGAGGGACAGCATTCAGGTCCATAGTTCAACCCCCACAACTGACAAAAAAGCAAAATAAAACAAAACAGACAAACAAAAAACTCCTAAGCCTTTATTGATGTTAACATACTATTGCCAGGATGTATTTCTTATTTTTAATATATTTTCTTTATTGGTGTTTTGAAAATTTTGTCATTCATGAGATGATCAAGTTTTTATACTTTTTATTGTAAAAATACCATACAGAGGATTTAATACTGTACAGAGCAAGGAAATGAGTATGTTTCCTATCCAGCATTATTACCTCCTCCTTTGTTTTTCCCCTACCATCCCTTCCCCCCCACCTCCACAACTACTCCCCCTCCTCCACCGAGGTTGTAAGGTTCATTTTCAACATAGTATCCTGTACATCTCATTGTTAAACGGGTTAAACTGTATCCCTATTTAAGCATTTTGTTTTTGCCCTTCCCCTTCCCAAATTAGAGAAGTGTATATACAAGATTCAGAGCACAGCAATCAAATACAGTGAAAACATTTATTTCTTTACAAAATGTCTGTAACAGTACATAGATTTGAGGTGTTTTATTTACTTGTTTATACGTTAATGATGGTGTTCCCTGATCTGTCCTTGTGAACACAGTCACTCAGTGGCTTTTGTCATTACCTAATATATTCTTGCTAATAGGTCCATGTACCACGTACATAGATTTTCTGAATTTTTTAAACATACTTGGCTTAGGCAGCTCTTATATTCATATTATACTGTTTCAGGAGAGATGAATAGCAGATTCTTGATTTCAGCAAAGAAAGAAATCAAAAATGGATGCAAGGGGAATTTTTAAAAAAGCAAGATTTATTTCATCAGAAGCTAGGTTTTATTGAAGCAGAAGTGAATACAAAATAATAGTTTCACTTCCAAGGAGACTGAAGGGGGAAAGCTTGACTAAGCAGTCAAATATACCAAGCTTTTAGAGTGCATTTGAGATAAGAGAAGAGATATAAAGAATGAATTAATAGATTCTCATAATCTAATATTTTTCCTATAGTCTGCTGAGACTTTCTTAGTTGCATTGTGGAAGGTGCCTTAGAGTTGTCTATCAAGAGGTAGAAAACCCATGATATTCACCCCACCTACATTTCACTAGGTAAAAGTTGTTCTGGGCACATTAACCCCTTGTCATTTCCTAGACACTTTAGAGGAAGAGTGGGAAAACCAATGGCTCTCGTGGTAAAGGTGATTAGGAAATTAAAGGTCCAAGTAACTGAGGGAGGAAAATCTTGGAATTTGGGAAATGAAACATCTGAGCTGCTGTTTAGTTGAGTTGGGATAAAGAGTTATGGAGTGAAGCATGAAGAGTTAGCCTCCACATGGGCCAAATGAAATGTTAATATTCTGCAAGTGTCTGGCACATAACAGAGGCTATGATCACGATTGTGGGATTCATTCCATGATCTTCATAATTTACCTGTGCTTTTGTGTTCTCTTTTTTTTTTGTTTTGGTGACACAGAGTGTACAGTAGAATTTATGCTTGTCTTCATCTCTGGATCAATTAAAATGCTTACTCCAATTTGTCTCTTCATGTCAGAGTAAATATCATTTCAAGAAGTGTATTAGCAAGGTCAACGGATACAAGGACAATTGATTTCTAGAAGGTTGAAAAATCTGCCTTTTAATTTACAAGTGTGCCAAATACAGTTCAGAAAAAAATACAATTAAGCTATATTATTCACCTTCTATCCTCAAATTCTGATCATAACACGTCTAAGCTGGGTCATTATGGGTAGCTTCAAGCTGGAGTGTTTTCATCTATGTAACAAAACCTATAAACTTCCCTACTCTCTCTCTGTTTTGAGAGTTTGGACAGCAGGGTCATTCATACTTCTGGATTCTTTGCTGCTAGTCAATCATTATCTTCAGAAGCAGACCCACCAAAGAAAAGGTCTGGGGATTGGTAAGTCCTGGATTCGAATCATAGCCATGATACTTACTCACTCTGTGACACTTTTTATTTTTTGATCTTTTAAATAGGAGATCTGATGCTACCTAACTCATGTGATGTCTCAGTGGTTGCAGGATATATTTTTGCCACTGGCTTTTGGTAAGTCTCTAGAATGTAGTATGTTTTCTGCTCTTTTATTTTTAATTAAGTTTTTTTTATTGTGAAAATACTGTACAGAGGAGTTACAATCACCTGAGCAAGGTAATGAGTACATTTCTTATCACGCATTGTTGCCTCCTCCTTTGTTTCCCCTTCACATACTTTCCCATCCCCCCTGATCCCCCCCAAAGTTGTAAAGTCAGTTTTTCAACCTAACAACTTATACATCTCATTGTTGCAATGGGTACTGTATCCCTACACATTTCTTATCAAGCATTGTTGCCTCCTCTTGTTTTTCCCCTACCATCTCTTCTCTCTCACCTTCACAACTACATTCCTGCCCTCCCCCACCCCTGCCTAAGTTGTAAAGTTCATTTTTAGACATAGCCTCTTGTATACCTCATGGTTGCAATGGGTCAACCTGTATCCCTATTTAAACAATTTGATTTTTTTCCCTTCCGCTCCACAAATTATACCAACATCAAATACAGTGAAAACAGGGGTTATACCACAAGGTACATACAAAGCAACAAAAAAAAAAATCACATGGTACCTTATAAATACATTAGAAGAAATAGCAAGAAAGAAAAAAACACGTATCCTTATCTTGGGGTTCATTCCCCTAACATAAGCTTATCTGACCTTTTCTGCTTGACTCAGACATATACTAGTTATTGCAAATAAGGGAAACAATGGGACCTATGTTTCTTTGGGCCTGGCTTACTTCACTTAATATAATTTTTTCCAAGTCTTTCCATTTCCTAACAAATGGGGCAATGTAATTCTTTCTGATGGAGGCATAGAATTCCATTGTGTATATACCACATTTTCTTGATCCATTCATCTACTGAAGGGCATCTGGGTTGGTTCCATATCTTAGCTATGGTAAATAATGCTGCAATAAACATAGTTGTGCTAGTAGTTTTAGTATGGTCTTGTTTGTGATCATTCAGGAAAATGCCCAAAAGTGGGATTGCTGGGCCATAGGGGAGCTCTATGTGGAGTCTTTTAAGGAACCTCCATACTGCTTTCCAAAGTGGTTGAACAAGTTTACACTCCCACCAAAAATGCAGGTTCCCTTCTATCCACATCCCCTCCAGCAAATCCCCCAACAACAAATCCTCTAAGAAACAACTGCCCAATAAATAAGTGGGCTAAAGACTTAAGGAGAAACTTCTCTGAAGAAGAATTAAAAATGGCCAATAAACACATGAAGAAATGCTCAACCTCTCTAGCCATAAAAGAAATGCAAATCAAAACAACATTGAGATACCACCTCACTCCAGTTAGAATGGCTACCATCAAGAACTCTAATTACAACAGATGCTGCTCTATTTTGTTACTGTTGTTGATGTTTTGGGTTTACTTTCTTTTGAAAAAATATTTATTGTTAAGATGATGTACAAAGGGGGTTACATTTACATAAGTCAGGTAGTGATATTTCTTGTCTAACCTGTCACCCCTTCCTTTGTTTTTCCTCCCTCTCCCTCCTCAATTTCCCACCCTGGTTGAACAGATCATTTCCAACATGTTGTCTTGTGAATATTGCTGTTACATAGGTTCCCCTCTTTGTCCTTTGTCTCACCATTTTGCTGTTCTCTTTTCGTTCTTCAGTTCAGATAAATGGATATATAATACCCAGGGAACCAAAATTGAGTGCAGTGACAACAGGGGATAAACCATGGGTGGGGGGAATCAAAAGAAAAATGAAACCATATAGTACACTGAGAACAACAACAAAATTCACTTTCATTCTAGGCATTCAGCGTGGCCAACCACAGATAGCTCTCCTCTTCACTCAGGTGACTTAGTGAACACTGTGATCCTATCATAAGCCTTTGCTCCGTTTGATTCCTACTCTATGTAAAAATGTCTGCTGTGAGCTTCTAGGAGGCTCCTGATTTAGAGATTTCTAATAGATTTCAGTAGATAAAATGGAGAGGTTGAAAAAAAGAGTGAAAACCATCAAAGGTATTTTTTAAAGGAAATAATGTCCCTTTAATGTGTAAAAAAAAAAGTGAACGGAATTAATTTATATCTGAGTTACTTATGAGTCTCAGAATGAATACAACAAAATTTAATATTCCTTATCATAAATTTTCCCTTGATATAAAATTTCCAACATAGATGCAGAAAAAATAAACAAGATAATAATGACCCACACCTGTAATCCTACTATTCAGGTGGCTGATATCTAGAGGATCACAGTGCAAAGCCAATTTGGGCAGATTAGACCTTGGGGCTCAACCTCTTGTTAGCCAGTACAAAACACAGGCTGGAGGCATGGCTCAAGATATAGAGCACTAACTATGAACAAGAAAGCTGAGCCAAGTTTGAAGGCCTGAGTACAATCCCAGCACTGGACAAAAATAAAACAATAAAGAAAAGGAAAGATAATAAATGAAAGGAAAAGAAAAAGAAGGGAAAAGAAAAGAAAAAAGAGAGAATGCGAGAGAGTGAGAGAAAGAGAAAGAAAGGAAGAAAGAAAGGAAGAAAGAAAGAGAAAGAAAGTAAGAAGAAGAAAGAAAGAAAGAAAGAAAGAAAGAAAGAAAGAAAGAAAGAAAGAAATGAAGGAAGGAAGGAAAAAAGGAAGGAAGAAAAAAAGGAAGGAAGGAAAAAAGGAAGGAAGCAAGGGAGAGAAAGAAAAAGGAAAAATAAGGAAGGGAGAAAATAGCAAAAGATTATGCCAAAAAGAGTACATAAACACACTAAAAAAGTCCTAAGCTTATATAATTCCTGAACTAGGGTTTTTGTTTTGTTACTCAGTAACCAAGAAAACTACAACTTGACTGAAGGAATAATGGACAAAAGAACCAATCCATAAGTAACTATTAATTTAAGATCTAGATTTCTAGTGGGAAGACACCAGCTTTTGGGAAAGTCAACATACCCAATCCAGACTCATGTATTCACATATCAAGAGTTTATTAGGAATATTGGCACACACCTGTAATCCCAGCACTCAGGAGATTCAGGATGGAGAATGACCTGTTTCAGGCTAGCCTCAGATGCATAGGTTGTCTCCAAACAACAGAAAAAAGAGTATGTTACACTCAGCCCTCTTCAATATGTTCTTAGCAACCTATCATCTTTATTTTGTCCAATAAAATGCTAGCCAGAGCCAATTTTCATCAATAGAGAAAAATGAAGCTGACAGGTTGGATGGACTTCTTACTTCACTTTTGCAGATTGTGATAACTTCAGTGATATATCCATAGCTTGTGTTTAGAAAGGTTAACACACAATATAATTCATTCACTAACAATTTTAAACATGCCTAACTTCTACATCTATCTATCTATCTAGCTAGCTAGCTAGCTAGCTAGCTATCTAACTCTATCACTATTTATTTGATCAAGAAATTAACAAAACATTTTTAAGTTCCAAAATAAATTTCTTAGGTCCTATGTAGTACCTATGTCAATTAATATAATGCTGTTATGGGAGAGATAGGTATGTATTCCACATTCTTATGGCTCATCAGAAAGGAAAAGCATTAGCTAAGCAATGAAAAGTATATTCAGAACTGTACACATCATGGGCATGCTTTTATACCATACTCTATCCAGTATAGGCAACAAAAAGAAAATATGCACAGTTTAACTTCAGCAAAGCACAGCGTTTTGCTAACTAAGGAACACTTGAACAGCACAATCCCATGAAATAATATTCAGGCTTTAAATCTGTTTAAATTAAGGCCTACCATAACAAGTCAAGTTGTTCACTCCCTAAGTAAGAGGCTCACATATAAAAAGAATTTCCAGTCATAATGGTCCTTCTGGGATCAAGCACTGTCTTTATCCATTATGTCCAATAAAAATGCACAGTTCCTGCACTCTTTGCATACTTTGCTTCCTTTCTTTCAATGAATACACATACACACACACACACACACACACACACACACACACACACACACACACACAGAAACTCAAAGGTGGACTGTTTTAGGTATGTACCTGAAACAATTTAAAGTGTACATACAGAAATAATTAAAAAGCAGAAAGAAAGAACAAAACATGTGCACTCATAGATAGCTAGAAACCCCAATGGTAGTGGAAAAGCAAGGAATCTATATGTTCATTGACAGACGCATGAGGATGAATTTGGCTAATTTGCTCATTATTCCACTCATGTTTGCTTAGCTCCTACCCCAGGATCCACACTGGAAAAGAGTAGAGGTTAAAATATCAAGTAGCACTGCCACCCATTCTTGGCCGCTGCTCTGCTGTGGGATAGAACCTTTATCAAGTGTCAGCAAGAGAACCTGGCATTTATCAGGGTGGGTACTGCGCTCTGCTATGCTGACAGGGAAGATTCAATATTTGTCATCCTCACTGTGCTAAGATGTTTTAATGGCCTGCTCTTTTTTTCTCTCCCATCACACAGGCAACATTTTCTTTCTCTTCTCGATTCTTTCCCCTTAGTCCCCAATTGTCCCCATTTCACGTTTGAGCCCCCCTTCACACCGTTGGCAAATTGTCTGACCATGAAGAAAGCACGGCCTCTTTCTATTTTTACATACCCATCCAAGAAATGTGGGAATCAGCTAAAATATTCCCAGTGTCTTTTCCAGCTTTTTAATGCTAACACTGTGCAATGGTTGCTAACTATTTTCAAATTGTATAGCTTGCACTACCTTGAAAATCAGAGTCAGAGCCTGTGACTTTTGTGCAGCGGTTTATTTGGGATAATTTGTGGAGAGAAGGTTTTTAAAAGTGGTAAAGTAAAACAGAAAAGAAGAAATAACAGATTTGGAGGGTTCAAACAAAATGTCATTGGAGATAAAAGGAAAGAAGCCAACTCAAGGATCCTTGAGCTGATGTTGCCTATGAGAATCTGGAGCTCAATTCTGTGAACAATATGAGGAATGGTATTGAATGTCTCTGAAATGACTAAGACATGGATAACAGGAATATTTACCTACAAGTTACTACCCTATGAGTCAACTTTGTTCCAGAAAGTGCCCATTTTGTTTCCAGCTTGTGCAGGCTTCCAGATGGGGCTTCTGTAGGGGGATCTGTGATTACAGCAGATAAGCCCTGGGAGCTGGGAGCGGGAATTAGAGGCATAGTTCAGCTGAGACCAGTTCTGTTAGGCTACATCCAAAGATATCTGGTGGCCATACCAAAGGTCAGAGAATATATGAGGGCATAGTTCATCTGAAGAGAAAAAGTAGCTGTCCAAGGGAGAAGCTACTACCCTCTCCCACAAGTTGTTGATGAGCAGGTTTGAAGAACTTTTTCATTTCTTCAGGAAACTTGAATCTACTTTGGCTACAAATGCATAGAATAGTTTGAGTTCTATTGCACATCTTCTTTGAAATCTTTACCTAGGTTCATGACCACTTTGGTGATGATGATTGAACACGGACACTGTTTGAGGAATTTTATACTCACTGTAGCTTCTGTATGCAATAGGATTCCACTGGGCTAGCACAGATGCTTCTACTTCACCAATGAGGAAAACACACACAGGAAAAGAAGCTGCCTCGATTCTTATCACCAATAGGGATTATATGGAAATTCTAATTCTTTTTTTTAAGTCAGTTAAGTAAACTTTTATTGAGTATTTCATGTGTGTGTGCTAGTTACTGTGCTAGGAAAATTCAACTTCATATACTGAAGTACAAGCTATTTCCAGTAGATGAACACTTCTCAGTGGACAGTCACACTTCAATGTCTCAGTTGGTTGGCATGCCAACTTGACCCCATGACCTTGAAATTCAACTTACAGGATTAGAAACATGTTACTCAAATTCATCACTTGCTACACTCTGATCTCATACTCTAGTCAAAATATATTTAATGGCAATTCTACCCCAGTTTCTGGGGCCTTACACATGTCTATATTTTGTTTATATAACAGCATCCTACAATTGAAGTTACCCTGCATATTTAGACATTTCACACATGTTCTGTTGTGTCTTTTTTTCTTTTCTTTTATCTTTCTCTTTATGATCTCTCCAAAATGAACAATCTATTAGCAAATTTGAATATGAGAATATGATAGGAATTGTTAAACCAGATATATCTGACACAAATTAGAATAAATTAAAACAAATCAGCAGATTTGATCTTTGAAGGAAAAAAAAAAGTAGACTGTTTTAGCTTTCACAACTGTCTTAATGCATTGGAACTGCTATTTCAAGACTGAGTAACTCTTAAACAATTGAAATCTATTTCACAGTCTGGAAGTTAAGGAGTCCAAGATTAAGATGCTGGCAAATTTCACATTCTGTAAGGGTTTGTTGCTCAAAGATGGTGCTTTCTATGAGGCCTCAAATGACAGAAGAGTGAAACAATTCCCTCATATCTCTCTTTTCAGGGCACTGATCACATTCATAAAATCAGAGACTGTACCAATTAATGTCCCTAGGATAAGGATCTCAACACAGATTTTGGAGGAACACAGACATATAAACAGTAGCACAGCCACCTTTGTATACTCACACTCAAGGCTCTTGACTAGAGATCATCAGTGCATTGAACAGTTATAATTTATCTGTTGCAGTCACTCCCTAGATGACTGATCTGTACAGCATACTGTTCTCCTCCCCAAGGATCATTGACTGCACCAAGAATCAGATCCTTATCCTAGCACAGTGATTGTTAGGAAAGAAGCCATGAAGAAATAGAAAGTTAGAAAAGTGAAATGTATGGGTTCATATGTAGGAGGAAGGGGGGGGGGGCTACCAGTTTTCAAGTGGCTCACATGGGGACACACATGGAAGAGGCAAACATGGTCTCCCAACTAGGTAGGCTCAGAAACAAAGAATGCTGGTTAAACAATTTTATGTAAGGAAGTAGATTTTAATTTGTTTTAAAAGCGATGACCGCCCATTTCTTCTAAAATAAGGAAGAAGACATGGACAGCCACTCTCTTCTCTCTTATTCATTATAATTCTGGAACTTCTTGCCAATGGAATAAGGCAAGAGAAAGAAATGAAGAGAAGCAAAGAAGTTAAACTATCCCTACATGCAGATGATATGATCCTTTATCTAAACGACCCTAAAGATTCCACATCAAAATTCCTAAAGCTAATAAGCACCTTCAGCAAAGTAGTGAGATACAAAATCAACACACAAAAATAAGAAGCTTATCTGTAGATCAGCGAACAGATATAAGCTGAAATTAGCAAAACGATAGCATTCACGATAACCTCAAAGATATAAATAAAATACTTACAAATATTCTTAACAAAGGTGGTATAAGAACTATAAATTTAAAAAATCATTGAAGAAATAAATGTAAAAATAAAATGACACCAGATGATGAAAAGTCCTCTGACATTCATAGATTGGCAGAATTACTATCAAGAATGTGACCACACTATCAAAGTCAATTTCAAATTTAAGACAATACTCATAAAAATTCTAATATTATTCTTTCTTTTCTTTTCCCTTCTTTCTTTCTTTTGTCAGTTGAGGGGGTGAACTCAGTGTCTGGGTGTTGTCTCTGAGCTCTTTCACTCAAGGCTAATGCTCTTATCACTTTAAGCCACAGCTCCTCTTCCAGTTTTCCCATAGTTAGTTGGAGATAAGAGTCTCACAGACTTTCCTGCCCAGGCTAGCTTTCAACTGCCATCATCAGATCTCAGCCTCGAGTGTGAGCCACTAGATCCAGGCCAATGTTATTTTTTTGCAGAGATAGAAAAATCTATCCAAAATTGAATGTGGAAGCAAAAACTACCCTGACCAGACGAAGCACTCCTGAGCAAACTGACAATGCTGAAAAGTATTACAATTACAGACTTCTGACTTAACTACAGAGTATAGAAAAAAAACAACTTGATACTAGCAAGAAAGAGAGAGAGAGAGAGAGAGAAAGAGAGAGAGAGAGCGCAAGAGAGAGAGCTGAAGACCAATTGAATTAGAAGACTCAGAAATAGACCCACACACAGAAGGGAACCCTACTGCATTGTTGGTGGGAGTGTAAACTTGTTCAACCACTTTGGAAAGTAGTATGGAGGTTCCTTAAAAGACTCCACATAGAGCTCCCCTATAACCCAGCAATACCACTTTTGGGCATTTACCCAAATGATCACAAACAAGGCCATACTAAAGCTACCAGCACACTATGTTTATTGCAGCATTATTCACCATAGCTAAGATATGGAACCAACCCAGATGCCCCTCAGTAGATGAATGGATCAAGAAAATGTGGTATATATACACAATGGAATTCTATACCTCCATCAGAAAGAATGACATTGCCCCATTTGTTAGGAAATGGAAAGACTTAGAAAAAAAAAGTATATTAAGTGAAGTAAGCCGGGCCCAAAGAAACAAAGATCCCATGGTTTCCCTTATTTGCAATAACTAGTATATGTCTGAGACAAGCAGAAAAGGTCAGATAAGTTGATGTTAGGTGAAATGAAACCCAAGATAAGGATTCAAATGGTTTTTCTTTCTTGCAATTTTTTCTAACATATTTATAAGATGATTTTTCTTCGTTGCTTTGTATTTCCCTCCCCTATGGTTTAACCCCTGTTTTCTCTGTATTTGATGTTGGCATAATTTATGGAAGGGAAGGTAAAAAACAAATTGTTTAAATAGGGATACAGATGGACCCATTGCAACAGTGAGATATACAAGTCGTTATGTCCAAAAACGAACTTTACAACTTTGGTAGGGGGGGGAGGAGGAATGGGTAGGGGGGGCTGGGGGAGGATGGGAAAGGATGGGAAGGGGAAACAAAGGAGGAGGCAACAATGCTTGATAAGAAATGTACTCATTACATTTCCTGTGTAATTGTAACCCCTCTGTATGGTATTTTCACAATTAAAAAAAAAAGAAATAGACCCACACACTTACAGCTATCTGATTTCTGACAAAAACAGAACAAAAAACAAAAGAAAAAAACAAAACATAAATATATATTAGGGGAAAAAAACTGCTATCCTCTTCAACAAATGGTACTAGGGAATATCCCATCCATATGCAGAAGACTGAAACTGAATTTCTGTCTGTCACCTTGCTTGTACTAATATCATTTCAAAGTAGATCAAAACCTCAATGTACAACCTGAACCTATGCAGCTACTACAAGTAACAGAAGAGGATATACTAGTTTTTACTAGCATAGACAGGAATTTCTTGAGTAGAATTCTAAGGGCTCAGCAAATAATCGAGAGAATTGGCAAATGGGATTGCATTAAGCTAAAAAGCTCCTACACTGCCAAGGATGTAGTCAGTAAGCTATAAAGGAAGTCTACAAAATTGGAGATTTTTTTTTTTTACAAGTTTTACTGGGGAAAAAGGTGTAATTAACAAAATATAAAAGGATTTCACAAAACTAATCTCCCCTGAAGAATCAATAACTCTACTAATGAATAGGCAAAAACACTAAACACTTCTCAATAGAAGGAAAAATTGGCCAATAAATGCATAAATAAATATTCAACTTCCCTCACCATAAATGAATCACAAATCAAAACAACAGTATCTTTCTCCAGTCAGAAAAGTCATCATCCAGAAGTGAAAATATTCCAGAAGGCAGTTTGGAGATTACTTTAAAAGTAGAGAGTTACTCTCTATGCTCAAGTGATCTCGTTCTTGGACACATTATAAATTTGCAGTGCTGGGAACCAGTGGCTCCCAGCTTAATCCTAGCTACTCAAGGAGCTGAGATGCATGGATCTTGATACAAAGCCTTCAATTAACTACCAAAAAAAGAAAATAAAAGCTAGAAGTATAGAAGTAGACTTGTGGCTCAAGTGGTAGAGTGCTAGCCTTGAACACAAAACTACAGGGACAGCAAGCAGGCTTTGAGTTCAAGCCCCAGGACTGGGAAGGTGGCTCAGTGGTAGAGCGCTTGCCTTGCATGCCTGAGGCCCTGGGTTCGATTCCTCAGCACCACATAAGCAAAAAGAAAAAAGCTGGAAGTGGCGCTGTGGCTCAAGTGGTAGAGCGCTAGCCTTGAGCTGAAGAGCTGAGGGACAGCGTCCAGGCCCAGAATTCAGACCCAGGACCGGACCCCCCCCCAAAAAAAAAACAAGAAAAAAGAAAAGAAATGAAAAGAACACATGCAGGGTATGTGAAAAACCATCTTTATTGCAGTAGTCCTCACAGGATGAGCCATTGCAACAATGATACTCACAGGACACCATGTTGGAAATAAACTTTACAATTTGGGGGGGGGGAGAGGAGGAGTGGAGCAGGTGGGGGAAGGAAGGGATAGTAAGAGAAAAATCAAAGGAGGGGGGTGGTGTGCTTGACAAAAAATGTCCTCATTACCTTACTCATGTAACTGTAACTCCTCTGTAAGCATCTTTACAATAAAATATTTTTTAAAAACGAAAAGAAAGAATGCATGCAGGGTCCATCAAAACCCATTTTTTTTATTGTAGCAGTACTCAACTAGCTAAATTATGGAAATAGCCCAGATGCCCCACAACAAATATTGTGTGAAATTATAAGACATTCTGAGATAAATAGATATATTTGGATAGATAAACATCTACATAGACCTACAGATATAGGTATAGCTATAGATAGTATAGGTAGCTATACCTCATAATTTCTTGAAATATAGACATAGATATGTGAATACATTGAATTTCTCTATACATGAATATATATGTAAAAATCACAATTTTCTGGGATATTATATATATGAACACATACGTGCACAAGTATATATATATATATATATATATATATGACAGTTGCAAAAAAAGATAAATGGACCTGGAAAAAAATCACATTGAATGAAGTAAGTCAGGCCCAGAGACAGAGACAAGGGGTATATGTTCTCTCTCTATGTGGAAGTTGGACTGAAGAGACAATCAGGGTTATATCCATATATACACTGCACCTGATCAAACTGTCTGAAATAAGAATATGCTGAGCTTGGTTTCCAAGGGTAACCTCCTGCAATAATTAACACACAGCTTAACAAAATAAATACCAAGAATCTAAAACATGCCTTGCCAGGGAGAAGTAGGGTCTGAAAGGAGGACGAATGAACAAGTGGAAAAAGCAACTGTGGGAAAATAGAATCACAATAGTCACTTTACATATGTGAAAATGGAACTTGTTAACTAGAGCAAACAGTTGGGGATGGGAGAGAGGAGGTTAAGGAAGAATGATAGAAGGGGGGGCACTGAACAAAATGCACCCATGCATGAACTGACATGTTAAACAGAAACTTCTTTACAGTTACTTGGAGAGAACAAAAATAATTTATTTTGTCGGTCATGGGGCCTGAATTCTGGGCCTGGACGCTGACCCTCAGCTCTTCAGCTTCAAGGCTAGTGCTCTACCACTTGAGCCATAGCGCAACTCTCGGCTTTTTTTGCTTATGTGGTATTAAGGAATCGAACTCAGGGCCTCATGCATGCAAGGCAAGCATGCTACCACTGACCCATCTTCCCAGCTCCAACAAAAATAAACCCTATTTTCACTGTGTTTGATGTTGGTATAATTTGGGGAGTGGAAGGTTAAGAAACAAATTGTTTAAGTAGGTATACAGGTTGACCCATTGCAAAAATGAGATGTACAATATGCTAAGTCGAAAAACCAACTTTACAATTTAGTAGGGAGGGTGGGGTGAGAGGAGGGAGGGAAGGAATGGTAGGGGATAAACAAAGGAGTAGGCAACAATGCTTGATAAGAAATGTACTCATTACCCTCCTTGTGTGATTGTAACCCCTCTGTACAGTATTTTCACAATAAAAAACTTAATAGATAGCAAAAGTTTTCGATCAATTACCTACATCCCATGCCACAATCCCTTACTAGGTCCCTGACTATCCAAAATACCTCCCCTTTGTTTATTACATTTGTCCAAGAAATTCTGTGTACCCATTCCTTCTTTGCTTTTGTTTCTTAAACTATAATTGTCACAACATTATACCTAGAACCTGTGTGTGATAATACACAATTTCTCTGTCTTAGAAATATTTTCATTTCCCAGTAGAACCAATCGCTAGATAGTGTTTCTTTACATTGAGTGAAAAGCAAGTTTCCCTGTAACTTTCATTGTGAGCTCTATTTGTGCCCCGGGACCACCTAAAACCAGAAAATTCCCTTTCTGTAATATTTTCCCTTCAGTATTTAAAGGAAACAATCACTACTCAATACTCAAATCCACAGAGAAGTTTTGTACTCCAGGCAAACATCCCCAGATCTACTTTATTAATAACCTCATATTAACAGTGTTAAGTTGTAAATTTAATTCTCTATGTCCAGATTTGGCTTGGAGAAGCCAATGTATAATTATATGGGGCTATTCTGTTTCTATCTCCAGGGTCCTAGAAATTAATCTAAATCTTGTGAGCGTCAATGTGTTTGTGTGTGTGCTTATGTGCTTATGTGTGTATGCACATATTCCAGAACAACGGACAATAAGACCCTATGTCAATCACATCCTTGTCAGTCAATAGAATACAGCATGGTGGTGCTACTTATTATATGACATCGTGTGTGTGTGTGTGTGTGTGTGTGTGTGTGTGTGTGTGTGTGTGTATGGTGCCATTTATTATATGGCATCAAACATGACACAACAATGGAGAAGACTACGCTTCAACAGTTAGATTATTACGTTAATACAACCCAAGATTTATTATATGTTTATCCCAGAATTTGCGGTGTCCTCTGCTTGCTGCTTCCGCTAGTGTGTAAGGTAACAGAAACTGAAATGTGCTAGCTCCTCTGGATGGCCACCTGGGATTGACAGAGAGCGTCACTGGGTGTCACTGTTGAGTCATACAAATGCTAGTAACTATCTGCTTGCTTGCAGAGGTCTGAATTCCTTCAAGACGCTGGGAGGTGGCTGCCGAGATCCCTGTGGGGCTGTATCTGTTCACCAGGGTCAAGGTGAGCTATTCCTCCCCCTCCTTCCCCTAGGGTCAGAGAGGTCCATGTCATTGTGGCCCAAAGCTGCCTCAGGCACTGTTTAATGAGCTGATCTGTCCCTGGTGAATGACCCTGACTTGCCTGAAGTGGCTGTTACTGGGGTTGGTTGGCTCTTATACCTCTGTGTAGTAAGTAAGTCATCACCCACCCACCGGCGGTCAAAGGATATTTTTCATGTATACATTCCCTGAGCAGGACTGGCTGAGTCCCGCACATCTCTGCACAGCAGGCAATCCTTTCCACTCCGGGGTTAAAATGTGATCAAATTCACAATGATCCCAGTGTCAGTGAACAGTCAGTGGGGGACATATTTCAGTTTTAGTTTTAATGAGAATATTGATTTTAATTGAAATAAATGAAGGTGAAATGGTAGGTTTGTAGTAGTTGGAAGAGCAAGGGAAACAATTGACCAAAGAAGGAGAAAAAAAAAATCAAGCATGAGAGGCTGGAAAACCTAGGAACCTTCTATCAGAGAACTGGCCATGAAACTCAGTCCTAAGGTCCTCGTGTTCTTTGACAAATATTTTCAATCACTATAGGAGGCCTTCATAAAATTGAAATTGTCAAAATCTCCTATGTGGAGACATTTTTTTCTGGCTGTCTGAGGGGAAGCTAGGGGATAATTGGGTTTATAAACTCTACCTGTCTATTAGGAATATCCAGAAAGGATTAATTGTATGCTTTCTGAAGATTATACATCGTGTTATTTTTCATTCATGCTTCCCCTTGAATTCAGTACCAAGTTATATTCAGAGATCCTTGTAAAACCCAAAGAGGACAATGCTTCTCTCTCCTCTCGAACTCCCTAATGACTACTCACCATGGATAAAGCTTGGATAAACTTATTCTCCTGTTATTTATCTCCTTTCTTATTGGTCCTGCATATCTGGGGAGACTACAATTATGTCACTATACTTTCTGTCAATGGTTTCCTGCCTGCACATTAAAGTACCCTGGGGAGTTATAAAACCACTCAAATCTTTCTCCCCACTAGAACTTATTTTTTCATTGATGTAGGACAGAGCTTAAGAATTGAGGCTTTCCATACTGAACATAGAATTTTCTGATCATTATTTTGTGACTGTCAGCTCCCAGGAACATGTATATTTTCTTACTTTTTTTTTTTGTTATTAAACTGTGGTTGAGAATCCTTTTTGACTAAACACACTTGTTATTCCTTGGAAGAGAAAATCTCTGAACATAGCTCGCTAGCCAGCATAAGGATTTTCCCTTTGAAATTCCATTGCTTCTTTTGTGTCCTACAGAATGTTTGATTAGGCATCTATAGGTCTACTTTTCTTTGTCTCTATAGTAAAAATTCTTACCAAGGAAAGTTTATGCAATGGAATTTAAATTCAACATCAATTTATGAGTAAAATGTATCTTGATCAATGTACCTCATCCATCATCTCCCCTGTCTCTCCCAACCCAACCCATCTCCTCAATCCATCCAAGTCATCCCTTTCCTCTTGACTTTCCTTCTTCCAACAATACATACTTCAGCTTTCTGTACTCACTTTTGTTATAAGCCACTTGTTGAAATTTGTTTGACTTTATGTGACCAGAACACAGAACAAAACCTAGCACCTGATCTGTGCCCAGGAAGTATTTTGTAGGATAGGATTATCTATGATGGAGGTTGTAAATGTGTCAAGCAATGAATTGTGAATGATAATGATCAAAATTCATCTCATCTATACCTTATATATGGTTGAACACAAAGGGTAACATAGGCAGACACATTCGCTGGCCTTGTTAGAAACAATGATCTCCATATAACAAAGGAGTTCAGGTGTAGATACATGTTGTCTGACTCCATTTTTACTTGATCTATATATTTGCTCTACAGATTTTGTTAGGATTTTTATGGGCATAAGCATGTTTCTACTTTAATAAATAATACTATGCAATACACACAACTTTTCCAACAATATCCTTACTTTTATTTAATTGATAAAAATGGTTAAAAAGAGGCAACATAATATGGTCAAGAAATACTATGAAATTTCAGAAATATTATGTTCAAGAAAATATATTCTACGACTGTCTTCCTTCAGTGTCTCTAATTATTCACTCTATTACAGGTTCCTATTAACGGATAAGGAAGACAGAGTACAGGAGAATGTGAGCTAGAAACCTGGCTCAAAAACAGATCAGAAACACAAATGGATTTTTGGGACTTTGATAAGGACAAAATACTTCAAAGACAGATTTCTCTGCCTCTGTTTCTTAACACTTCTCCCCAAAGGGTCACTAGGATAAAAGGGTAAAATATTTTTTTCTTTTGAAAAGACTGGTTTCTTATTCAAAGCTGCCAAGAATATCTAAAATGTTACTAAATAGTATTAAATGCCCTTGAAGACATTTTATCAGACAATTAGTACAGATTATTAAAGTCCAGTGGATTTCATTCTATATTATTTTATTATTATTATTATTGTTATTATTATTATTATTTTCACCAGTGAGTACCTGGGGCTCATAAAGAGAGAATTACAAGAAGGAAAACTGCAGCATAGAGACTAGAATTAAATTCTTCTACCTCCTCTCCTGTGATCTTTACTCACGGGTCAACTTAGGGATTAAACCTGGCTAACCATGATGCATACTTCCTTTTCTCTCTGCTGTTTCTCAGTTGTAATGAACTCTGAATACACAATGCATGCTTATTGCCTATTGCAGCAAAATAACAGGGCCATTTGCTCAGTGGGATCTTGGTAATAGGAATAAGTAAGAGCAAACACAGGTCAGGTACAGATTCCTTTCCTCACTAATAGGAACAGATGGCTTATAGAGAGTACTCAATACTGGATGCAAAAGAAATGAGAGCCACTGTGCTCTGGTGAGAAAGAAATTGTTGAGAAGGCACTTGACAACTCAGTGGATGGACCCTGAATAAAGGCTGAGATAGATCAAAGCACCACGTGATCTGGTCAATATCAGACTGAGAATCAAGTTAGCTCCTCCAGGAGCTAAAATGTGGGAGAAGCTGATCAAACTTTTGCCTTTGTTGATCAGTGCCCAAAATGGGAATTAATGTGGAGAGTCCACAAACATTTTAGCTACTGGTATGAATTATCCAATGGTGACTCTTTTCTTCTTTTCTTTAATCTGTTCTTTCCTTGACCATCAACATTTCTTTTTATTTTTTCTCTTTGATGGTCATGGGGCTTGAACTCTGGGCCTGGGCACTATAGCAGAGCTCTTCAGCTCAAAACCAGTGTTGTACCATTTAAGCCACAGCACACTTTTAGTTTTCTGGTAGTTAATTGGAGATAAGAGCCTCCTGGATTTCCTGCCTGGGCTGGCTTTGAATTGCGATCCTCAGATCTCAGCCTTCTATGTAGTTAGGATTATAGGCCATAAGCCACTGGTACTTGGCCATTTCATTCATCTTTAAGCACTAACAAACTAAGTATATGTGTATATATACATACATATGCATATATACATATGTATATAATATATAATATATATGTCTATATACACATATTTGTATTTTTTTTCTTTATAGTACTTGCAATGAAACCCAGGACCTTAATGCTAGGCAAGTACACCACCACTAAAAATATTTCTCCACTTGATTGTGTTGTTCTTCTTTTATGAGCTAGGGTTTGTGGCTTTGCCTTCTTAGTAAATAGGATTCATTTATCATCTTTCATTAGCAGGTTTTCATATGCATTTGCTGTGACTCTTATTTTAGTATGCTTCCCCCACTATGATTAGCCTTTAGTATATTTGTTTCCCCCCACTACACTGTGAAGTTCTACATTCCCATGCTCTGGGAGAAGTTTATGTGTGCCTGCTCTGATTTCTTCCAGCTAAATCACATGATTTGTTGGCTATAAAATTCTTATTCAACAGGGATGCATCAAGTTAAATTGTGGGCATGGGCACATTTTCTCTCGGACATTAAGTATAAATAAGGTAGGAGCCCATCTATAGATTGTAATTTTCACAAATGGCTATATAACTCTCTGGAAATTTACCATAGGCTCACCAGAGTCATTGCGTTGAAGCCGTGGATATGAGAGATGTGTGTCAATAGGCAATTCACCTTGCTGGGCCTGTTTTGTCCCTCTGCAAACTGAGGATAATAATACTTGTCCTGTTTTCTTCTCAGTATTAATTACTGTAATGATTGAATAAAGTTACATATGAAAGCATTGCCGTAAAATATGCAACACTTAAGGCCATTTAAGGCTGAGAATTCTTTAATTAATGTAGTAAATATTATTACTAGTTCATGACTATAGTCACTTACCTTCTAAGTAATTCCTAACTTGGAGGATACTTTTAGTGAAAATCATGCAAGAAACATATCTGCACTGACAAAAGAACATGGACACAGGATTGTAGTTCTGGAAAAGTTCCCAATGGAACCAGATTAAGAATCAAAGAATGTAAACTCTAGTTGGAAATCATTAAGATGCTACTATAGATGAGGGGAAAATATGCATTATCTATCTATTCTATCTACCTGTCTGTCCGTCTGTCTATATCCTATGATCCAATGGCCTGTTAGCAGGTTGAAAATAATAGCAAAGTACTGAAGCATAGGATGGCATTGAGAAGTGGCAGAATTTTTTTCTTGAGTTTCTAGTAATTTCTGAACTCTCATAGCAGGCTGAAATCTGGCAAACCATGCTAACGATCTCATCTTCAGAGAAGCCTTCCTGTTTCAGTGACAACCCAACTTGAACTCTACCTATCTAGTCGTGTTTCATATTTTCTCTCTGAATCAAATTTCTCATCTGCAGAAAGGAAATATATCCTAGTTAAAGATATTAGCCACCATTTCCTGAGCAGCTGGTAGGATTCCAACTCTGAGTCCTTGTTAATTATTTGAAGTCTAAAAAGGTTAACGTGTCTGTAATCAGCAAAGGAGCCCAAGTAACTTCTTTTGCCTACACAGCCACTTTAATCCACAACAAAAAATGATAGAAAACTATATTTTAAAATTGCATTGGCATCAAACCAAATGAAACCCAGACTCTGAATCAGCTTGGAAAAGAAAGTTTACTGACATCTAAGACTTATTTTTTTAATTGAGTATAACACAATATTAGTTAATTTTGCTATTGGCAATACATTTAGGATTTATGAGATTTTAAAAGATAAAGTTCTTCTATCTGGTATTATAAAAAAAATAGAAGTCATTAAAACTGTCAAGCACCTGTCTAGGGCCAGGACAGAGAATCCACAGCCCACTGCATTCCTGAGAATACTAAGACAAAGCAAGTAGAAGCAGAAGAAGCAGAAGATGTAGCTTACCATTGGATAAGTCCCATTTTATTTATTTAATATTTTCATTATCTTTAGGGAGTTGTACAAAGGGATTGCTATTCAACAAAGCAGATATGAATACAGTGTCTTAATCAACCTTCTTGCCCACCTCTCCCAATCCCAATCCTCTCCTTCCCCTCACTTTTCTCAGTACAGCACTATTTATCATAGCAAAGATATACCATCAGCCCTGATACTCCTCAGTGGATGAATGAATCAAGAAAACATGGTGCATAGACACAATAGAATTCTACTCATCCATCAGAAAGAATGATACTACATGTACCATTTGTAAGGTAACGGAATGACTTGCAAAATATTGTATTAAGTGAAGTAAGCTGGACCCAGAGGAACAAAGGTGGCAAGGTTCCTCTCATTTGTGGTAGCTAGAATGTGCCTACAGATTTATCATTTAACACTTAGGTGGGATACAAGTGGTCACAAATGAGTTCACTGAAGTATAGTTGATTGTACGGAGAGCTCAACTAGTAGAACTCTTTAGAAAGACTTAAGTCAAAGACCAACAAAATAAGTACCAGGTTATAGGTACTTGCAAGGTTTTGAGGGAAGGTCCAAGGGGAGAGGAGTAGATGAACAAAGAAGTAAGTGGTGGGGGAAAAGAATACAGTAAAAATTCATTGTATATATCGCAGAATTAAGGTAAACAGAGAAGGGATGTGTTGAAAGGCAGGTTTAAAATGTTAAAGGACGGCACAGGTCAAGATGCATCGTATCCATAAACTGTCTTTTTAAATGGGAAGGATAAATCAATACATTTTATTTTTCATTAGTCTAGCTCCATACATTTTGCAAGGTCGCAGTCTTCCTTTCTGTTGTCTACATACCCCATCTAATATATCCTTCTTCTCCTAGCTGGCACAAGGCAATACAATAGAGGCAGAGTGGGGAGAGGGGTGTGATAGGCCCACAGGAAGCCCCTCCCCACATGGAGATATTGTGTGCACACTTTCTGGCCGTATGGATTGAAAAATGGATATAATTCAGACTGAATTCATTGTATGTATATGTACATATACATACATCTCCAGCATTAGTATAGATTCGTATATTCACACTGCTTCTCTTATTTAACAAGAAAGAAATGAAAATAAACCATTTTTTGTGGTTCCCCTGAAGTGCCTTTGGGCCTGTTGTACCTAATGGAAACCCTGACCCTGGGCGAAGAGCTTGGGGAACAAAATGTCACAGGAATGAATCTGCGTGCAGAAATTTTAAATGGGTGACCTTGAGTAAATGAAAAGACCTCTCTGCCCCTCCGTTTCTTTTTCTGCAGACTGGAGGAGAATCGTGTCCAATTTTGCTGGATCCGAAGGATAGCAATCAAGGTAGAACAGGTTTTGAAATACCATGCAGAAACTCCTTAATTCTTAGATTTAGGACTTGACCTCACATGGATATGAGGGAAAGGTCATTGTTTCATAGTCATTGAAGGAGGTGAGGATTTTTTTCTAATCAGACAAATACATAAGCAAAAGCCTTTAAAAGAATTATCCCTATTGTAAGATGAAACAGCCATGAGAAAGATGAATTCACTTCCTATGTTCCCGGCCCTTCCAAAGGCACCCACCTAGAAATTTCACTCTGCATTCATCTGAACTCATTTGGATAAAATTGTTCAACCAGTCACTAGTTCTTTTAATTATACTGGCCTTTTCCACACAGATATAAGAAAAGACATTTGATAAATGTCTCACGCTGGTCCAGACACATCGTATCTAGTAACATTTTCTGGTCTAGTAAACTTAATGCAGGAGAAAATGAGGTTAGTTTCATACAGAGAGAACACCAATTTGTAGGGGCTGGAAAACATTCTGAAGATAGTTTCCATAGAAGCTTCCAGAATTGGGGTGGGAGTGGTTGAACTCATGGCCTCATAGATATTAGGCTTTGCTTAGATGATGGTACTCTACCATTTGAGCCATACTTTCTTCACACAAAGCTTCCTAGTTTCATTCATATGAATAACTAGAAGATGTTGACAAATTGTTTTATGAAAAATATGAGTAGCGCTAGTCATTTCTGAGTACTTAAAATATTTTCTTTTTTCCTTTCCTTTCCTTCCTTCCTTCCTTCCTTCCTTTCTTCCTTCCTTCCTTCCTTTCTTCCTTCCTTCCTTTCTTCCTTCCTTCCTTCCTTCTTTTCTTCCTTCCTTCCTTCCTTCCTTCCTTTTTGGTCAGTGTTGGGGCTTGAACTCAGCACCTGGGCACTATTCCTAAGGTGTTTTTTTTTTTGCTCAAGGCTAGTGTTCTACCACGTTGAGCCACAGTGCCACTTCTGGTTATCTGGTGGTTAATTGGAGATAAGACTCTCATGGACTTTTCTGTCTAGGCTGGCTTCAAACTATGATCTTCAGATCTCAGCCTCCTGAGTAGCTAGGATTACAAGCATGAGCCACTGGTGTCCAGTGACTTTAAAACATTTCCTTACACCAGAAATTTTTATCTAGACAAACTGTGGTAAACCCTGTGATTATAGTAAATTCCAATCTTAGAGAACAACAAAATACAAGAGGATAAATCATCCTAAGTTTCTAAGTACCCACACCCCAAATTTATCATCAACTCACTGTTCTAGAATTGTATGACTGTCAAAACCACCAGTCGTCATTTATCAGACTTATGTCCCTGTTTTGAAAATAAGGAGAGCATTTGTCTGTCTCTAATATTCCATTGTCTCTCTTTATCTTCTGGTACCTTTTCCCTTATTCAGCAAATACCAAGGCACACAGTTCAGGGATAATGGCGACATATATAAATGATCTCCTCCCTCACAATTTTTTCTTAATGGTGCTGTGGAAAGAAGGAAATAATGGATTTGGATGTAGTTAAGCTCGAAGTAGTTAGGCTGAATCATTTTGAGCAAACAGAAACTTATCATCCATAACATGGTTAAGTCAAGATTGACTTGCCTACCCTTCTACATGGTTTTTTGCAGTCTAAATAATATTTTGGTTTTGGATGTACTGTGAATGAGCAAAGTGGTATGTTTCATAGGAAGTAGGAAGCAGCTAAACTTGTTACTGTCATTACAGATCTTTAATCTCCTTAGTGCCAAACACCTAGCTAGTCACCAGGTTCCTACTGAGTTTTGTTCCACACTTATTTGTATCTCCTGCAACTTATTTGTACCTCCTGAAGAAGCATTCCAATAAGTTATTTGTGTGATGTAGATTTGTATTTGTTTGTTACTACCTGGGGCACAAGTTTACAAATTGGCTTTAAGACACAATTTAATTTTCTTTCCTTTCCTCCTTCTTACCCTTTTTCCTTCCTTCCTTCCTTTTCTTTTTTCCTTCCTTCTCTCCCTCCCTCTCTTCTTCCCTCTCTCTTACTTTTTTTCCCTTTTTTCTTCTCTGTCTCTTTCTGGTTTTTGTCTCTTTCTCTCACTTTGTCTCTCTCTTCCTCCATCCTTTACTCTCACCTTGTCTTCTTTCTCTTCTTTCCTACCTTTATTCCTTCTTTTACTGTCTTCTTTTATTTCTACATACTATAAAAAGTATCTTGTAACTCCAAAAATTATTTTATTTTTAACCTTCTAGGTGTCAGTATTTACTCCCCCATCAGAAAGACTGGCATTTCTGGGATGGATGTCTAGTTGCAGTGGGGTGGGGACAAGGAAATGAAGCATTTCAAATCAGTATAGTCTCAGTGTCTCTCTCTTTTGTAAGGATAGAAGACAAGAAGAAAGGTAAGGTATCAGAACATTGAAGTGATATTATCTTGAAGGAAAAGTACTAAATCGAACTTTCATTGGAAATTGTTGAGGAGAAGAAATCATCTATCACAACTTCAAATGCTTTTATAAAGCTCTCTTAAAATATGTTCACCAACTTTCCTCCTTCCCTCCTTTTTCAGACATAAATCACATTCTGATTTATTTTAAAGTATTATTCTGAAAAGTCAGCTATTACATGTTCACTTGGTGAGAAAACATAAAGAATTGATAAACAAAAACACATTTTTAGCTCAATAAAACTTGCTCATGAATGAAATCATGTAAATGAAAGCACTCTATTAAAGGTAGCCTTTAATACATAAAAACCTTTATTGGTCCAGTATTGATTTTTGAAGACTCCGATGTGTAAGATAAGTGACATAGGAAATGTAAAGTAGTATTGGATATGGAGTAAACTCCAAATAGGTAATGTTGAATTTCTTTTTCTTTTGATGATATGGTAGCTTTAGTTTATTATCATCTATAGGGAAAAACATATTAGGGAAAAATATGTTGTGTGTTGGTGCCAGAAATGACAACACACAAATTGAAAATATTTTGAACCAAAGTCATGATGATTAATCTTGTGTCCTGAAGGTCAGCAATAATTGAGATTGGATTGTATGGCTGGAAAGAGGTATAAATTTCCTCATTTTGTTTTGGTGTGAGTACTGAGGCTTGAACTCAGGGCTTGGGTTCTGTCTTTAGTTTTTCTTTTTTTTTTTTTAATTTAAGGCCAGCACTCCACCACTTTGAACAACCAGGTTTTGGTGGCTCATTGGAGATAAGACTTTGATGGACTTTTCTGCCTGAGCTAGCTTTGAACCTCATCCTTCGGTGTAGTTAGGATTGCAAGCATGAGCCACTGCCTCTAGGTTCCACATTCTTATATTTTTCTTTTATTTCTACTTAGATTCAAGTATGTTTGCTCTGGGGAACATGTTATTAGACAACAATCCCCAATTACAAAGGAGGTTCTATGTACTAAAGTGTCTACTGTGACCTTATATACAGCAATAAAAATATGTGAAGAGATAGAAGAATGTTTTTGCCAAAGTGAGTGCCCGCAGTTACTAAGGCAGATTCTTCCCATGCATCACCTGGCTCTGATATGATGCTGGTGGAAGTCCAAAGACTTATCTGTAAAATGGAACCCAATGTCAATTTAATCAATTGTGGCATTATAGCAAATGAAATAAACTACCAAAGAATGACATATGCTGCTTCGTTCCACTTAACTTAGTTACCTAAAGTCATGAAAGCCAGAAAAACAAAACAAAAAAAACAAAGACTAGATGGTGCTGACAAGGGAGTCGGGAAGGAGTAGATGCTCAGTTCATTTTAGGTTTCATTAATGAACAATAAATGCATCCTAGAATTCTACCATACAACTCAGTGCCTACAATAGGAAATGTAGAACAGTATTTGATGTGTTAACTAGATAGAGTTAAGTATAGTTAACAAGACTGTATTGTATACTGAAACATTCTTAAGAGAACAGATGCCCCTGGAAATGTTCTTACAGAATATACTCTAAAAAATGGGGGAAAGAGGAGCTGAGAAATTGTTGGAGGTATGGATTATTTTATTACCTTACTTGTGAGGATGGCTTCATGAGTGTATGTACGAATTCATCAAATTATATACTTTATGAGCAGTGTTTTAATATGAATTTCATCTCAGTAAAGCTGTTAAAAGTAGAAATAAAAATGACTCTGACAGTCCTATTAAAAATGAGAAGTACTAATAATTTGTGTTAACGTGGGTTTGCAGTATTTTATGTTCTTGGTTAAATATAAAAACAACACATTATATAAGTACTAACTGTATTTTAAGTTCACATTACACTCTTATATAAATGTAATTTGGCTCAATTATATGAAAGGCTGAAGGGAAAGAATCTAAAATGTTTATGATTTCTCTCCATTTTCTGTATGTTTCCAAATTATTTCCTTTTCTTCCTTGGTAACTTCTTATATTTTAGTGCCAGATTTTAACTCAGAACAGTGCTCTACACTTGAATCTTGTCTCTAAAACTTTTGGGATCTATTTATTTATGTTGAATGCTTGTGACTGTCCTCAAACTGCAACCCCTCCTACTTATGCCTGATGAACACCTGAGATCATAGCCTTGTTCCACTATGCCAGGCAGGCCTGTTGCTTGAGATGAGTTCTTTCTTTTTTTAATTAAGATTTTTATTGTGAAAATACTGTACAAAGGGGTTACAGTTACATGAGCAAGGTAATGAATACATTTGTTATCCAGTATTGCTACCTCCTCCTTTGTTTTGCCCCTACCATCCCTTCCTTCCCACCTCCTCAGCTAGAGGCCCTCCACCCCACCCAACCCCTCACCCCCACCTAAATTGTAAAGTTGTTTTTTCCACATAGCATCTTGTACAACTCATGGTTGCAATGGGTGAACCTGTATCCCTACTAAACAATTGTTTTTTTTCCTTCCCTTCCCCAAATTATACCAACATCAAATACAGTGAAAACAGGGGATATACTGTGGGGGAGGGACATACAAAGCAACAAAAAGAATCACATGGTACAATATAAATACGTTAGAAACAATAGCAAGGAAGAAAAAACCACTTGGCTCCCTATCTTGGGGTTCATTTCGCTTAACATCATCTTATCTGACCTTTTCTGCTTGTCCTGGACATGTACTAGTTACTGTAAATAAGGGACACCTGGAATCTATGTTTGTTTGGGGCTGGCTTACTTCACTTAATATAATTTTTTCCAAGTCTTTCCATTTCCTAACAAATGGCATGATATCATTCTTTCTGATGAAGGCATAGAATTCCATTGTGTATATGTACCACATTTTCTTGATCCATTCATCTACTGAGGGGCTCATATATACTGAGGGGCTCTAAAATATACTTGGAACTCAAAAAATTAAATCTCCCAACAACTAATCTTCAAAGAAACAACTGCCCAAAAAATAAGTGGGCTAAGACTTACAGAGAAAATTCTCTGAAGTGGAAAGAAGGATGGCCAATAGACACATGAAGAAATGCTCAACCTCTCTAGCCATAAAAGAAATGCAAATCAAAACAACATTGAGATTCCACTTCACCCCAGTTAAAATGGCTATAATCAAGAACTCTAATAACAACAAATGCTGGAGGGGATGTGAACAGAAGGGAACCCAACTGCATTGTTGGTGGGAGTGTAAACTTGTTCAACCACTTTGGAAAGCAGTATGGAGGTTCCTCAAAAGACTCCACATAGAGCTCCTCTATGACCCTGCAGTTCCACTTTTGGGCATTTATCTGAATGATCACAAACAAGACCATCCTAAAGCTTCCAGCGCAACCATGTTTATAGCAGCGTTATTTACCATAGCTAAGATATTGAGATGAGTTCTTATTTACTCTATTGCCTGAGCTGGAGTGAAGTTGTGTTATTCTGGATCTGTACTTCTGTAGTACCTGAGTTCAGAATCCTGTACCACCACATCGGGCTTCCCATTCTTAAACTCCCTGCATGAGTACTTGCTAGTTTTGTGATGAGTACAAACTAAAATACCTGTTACATTAAAACTATTTCTGTTTTTCTTGAGAATTCCCTAAATGCAAACCTCAGTGACATCTTTAAAACAGGGGAATTAGATGGGGAGCAGAGGAGAAACTTCGTGGTGACTACCCAGTCTTATATCATGAGAACAATAGACCAAAATCAGTAATGAATCTTTCAGTAAAAATGGCATGTTTTGGCAGTTGGTTCCAATAAGTTATCTACAAACATTTTTCCACCAGGCACTACATAAATAATTCTAAGACGACACACAAACTTAAATCATCAGCTCCTAGAATAATAGCAATTTCATAGGTGCTAAAATGGGGGAAAATTACCTAGAAAAAATGTGTTTACACATCACTGTTACAAATTTCTAATCAAAAGTTAATTTATACTTTTTAAATGATGATCTCTTTATATGTCCCCAACTTTATTACAGTGAAAAATAAAGCCAGGCATGGGTAGCTCACATCTACAACATTCGTTACTCTGAAGTTTGAGATCTCAAAGATCACAGTTGAAAACTATTCTTGCAGAAATGACTGCTACACTCCACTTCCAAAATAATAA
Organism: Dipodomys spectabilis; assembly: GCF_019054845.1. Classification (NCBI taxonomy): domain Eukaryota; kingdom Metazoa; phylum Chordata; class Mammalia; order Rodentia; family Heteromyidae; genus Dipodomys; species Dipodomys spectabilis. Next base: position 4,109,068 of record NW_024870723.1, read on the forward strand.
GCCCAAAGCACAATGGTAGGTATGGCTCAAGTGGTATAGCTCCAGCTGAGAAAATAAGCCCTAAATTGAAGCCCTGGTATTAGCAGAAAGAAGTAGAAAAAATTAATAACTTCTAATCTACCTTACTGAAATAACCAAAAGAAATGCTCATATGTCTCTTTGATCATACTGAAGTGTGCAACTATTAGTACATACTTAAGTTTTCATTGCTCATTTGTTTTGTTTTGTGGGTTGGTTGTTTTTGCCTTTTGTGATTTATTTCTCTGATTATGGAGATCTAATCTAAGACATTGAGGAGAAGCCTAAACATATATCTCTGAACGGTAATCCCATACCTTATATGCTCAAAAATTTAGCAAACTTTCTGTCTGAAATCATTGTAGATTCTCAGAAGTTTCTTGGAAAGAAAAAAAGATATATCCACTGTTCCCACATGCCATAAAAATGGCATTCTTTGGCAGCTGGTTTTGATTAGACCTCATCAGAACTCTATCAGTTCTTTTCATTTTATAACAAGTGAAGGTGTACATGTGTGCAGTTATCTGTAATTTGATTGCAGGCACATATTCACATCATTACAACCTTAATTGAGATACAAACTTGTAGTAACACAATTTTCCTCAGTCTTCCCTTTCTACCTATTCCCTTCTCCCCCTCACTCTTCTCTATTTATCACTCTTGCCATCAAATTTCAGTCATGCTAAAATGTCACCACTTTTAGACTATAGTACAAATAAGATCTTGTAATATTTGTATTTGTCAGAATATATCAAATATAAAATTCTATTTTTATAGTATACTGTACCTCTATACATTTTCTTTTCCCTCACTAGTTAAAAATAAACCATAAGTAGACATAGAGAGCATTATACATGGCTATAGTGCATGTATTCAGTTTCACAACGTATATAATTGTATGTATATTTTCATATTATCAGAATCATATCATATAACATATCTCAAAGTTTGGTTGTCTACTTGCACCTTTCTTTTCCTTCCAACAAACTCATTACCAATGTATGCCCACAGGTAACCATAGAAAATACTATGATTATTGCTGTGTATTAATGTGTAACATACATATATACTAAACTTATCTATGTTTACATGTGTGAGAGGCAGAGTTAAAATAATAATGTTCTAAAAAATAATTTTGTTATAAATGAATCCCATAAGCTAGTTCATTACAAAAGTAGAATCATATTAGAAACATTTTGAGATTTTGCTTTTTCACTAATGCCAGTCAAGAGAATCTTCTAATTCCATTGTCAGAATTGTAATTATGCATTTTTACCAGTTAATATTTTATGGTTTAGACAGTGCTCTGTAGTTTAGTATGTTGTTCAGCTCCTCTATAATAATAGATGGAATTCACCTCATTTCATTTTTTAACTCTCTTTAATTCATATGCTCCTCTGAATATATGTAGAAAAAGGCATTGACATTGGTAATAAAAACACTGAAGAAATTAAGAATATAAAGAACTCTGCAATAAAGCCTATAAATGACAACCTTACATGCAACATTGTACTAAATTGAAATTGAAACAAATTTCTCTACATTCAGGAATAATGCAAGGGTGTACTCTACTCCACTACAGCTAGATATTGTGGTCAAATATCCTTGCCATTGAAATAAGACAAGAGAAAAAGTAAAAATATTCAAAAAGTAAAAAGTATTTTTTAAAAAATATTTAAAATTAAGTAAAACTATCTATTTTCAGATGATATGATCCAGTATGTAAAATATCCTAGAAATTTCACACAGGAAAAATAGATCTGATGCAGGTTCTTCAAAACTATAAGATTAAAAAATTTAAAAAAATCATAATGAATTGTCTGAAAAAGAAAGATCGTTTTTTGACATAACGACTTGTACATTTCATTGGTGGGGGGGGAGGATCGGGTGGAGGGGGAGGGGGAGGGTATGGGAAGGAATGGGAAGGGGAAACAAAGGAGGAAGCAACAATACTTGATATTAAATGTACTCATTATCTTGCCCATGTAATTGTAACACCTCTGTATGATATTTTCACAATAAAAAAAGAAGAAAAAGAAGGAAAAAAAGAAAGAAAGGAAGGAAGGAAGGAAGGAAGGAAGGAAGGAAGGAAGGAAGGAAGATCTCAAAACAAAACAAAATTTAGGAATAAATTGAAGAAGTAAATAACCTCTACAACGAAAAGTACAAAACACTAAATAAAGAAAATGATGATCACACTAAGTATGGAAAGAACTTTTATGCTCCTGAATTGAAAAAACTGTCTCTCTGATGGTTATCTTTTTGCTAGGGATGAGGTAAGATTTCAGCGTAATTTTTTTATTCACATGTCCTTGATGACTGAGGATGGTCAATATTTTTTTATTTACAAGTTACTTGTCCTTCTTTTGAGAATTGACTATTCAATTTGATTGACCATTGACTAAATGGATTATTGTTTTCCTTCTTGATGTTTAATTTTCTCAGTATTTATTCTGGTAAGAGCTACCACTCTTATTTACCTTTCTTGCTTATGGCTGGTACTCTAACACTTGAGCCATGGCTCCAGTCTGGCAGTTTTCTGGTTAATTGCAAATATAATTCCTTAGTCTTTGCTGCCCAGGTTACCTTCAATCTATGATCCACCAGGTCTCAGTGTCTTAAAAACTAAAGTTAGTCTACACACAGAGTGGGAGAAATCTTTGTCAGCTATTTGCAGGATTAAATTTATAACATTTCCTTGAGTTTTGCTTATGAGAACAAGTCTCTTAGTGGTGAATAATTCCTTGAGCCTGGTTTCCAGGAAAAGGAAAACAAGTACTTCAGCAGCAAAAGTGATCCTCAAATCTGGCAATATGTTAAACAAATGTTGATTGTTTTATGTCATTTTGTTCAGGGATTCTCTTTTTTATTATTATAAACAAAGCTATGACATTATATATAATTATATATAACTATATACAATTATATATTATATAGTATACATTTTTATTTTTTATATTATATATTATATTATTATATATTCATCTAACATATAATTACATATAATATAGTATATTATATAATATATATTATATATGATATATATCATATATCATATATGTTATTATACTTATATATACCATATACAATTATATATATTAATATGTATATTATATTTATATATGCTATATACTATATGCAATTATATAAGTATATATAAGTATATTATACTTATATAAGTATAATATTATATATATTTATATGATATATAATCATGTATATATATACAATTGTAATGCAAAATACCATTTTTTCCTCTGATAGCTCTGTTGTAATAAAAAAGGATCACATACAAGACCAATTATTCCTTTAACTCCAGTGTAGGGAGATATTACTTATTAAGTGTTGATATTATGATGAACATAATCACATACTTCCTAAAACTGGAAGTTTTATTTGCTTGACTACAGAAAACCTGAATATTCCTTTTGATCATTAACTATTTATACTGTAATTTTAAGACTGTCTACATGTTCCCTTTACAAACTAGTATGTTCTTATTCTCTTTAAGATGTACAAAGGAATTGTTATTCAAGAAATAAGTATATAAGTGCAATGCCTCTTGACCAATGTCACCCTCTCATTCCATCTCTCCCAATCCAAACTATGCTCTTAAGTTTCTTAGTTTCAATGGATATTATAACTGCATTCTCTCCCTTCCTGCCTTTCTTCATTTCTCTACCTAATCCCACTGACATACCTTTATATTTTTTTAACCTGTTTGCTAAATCTTTGTTGTAAATGGCAATCATCTATCTTTTTGTTGCCTACGGTTGATATTGTAAATTTATTATTATATATATTCCCAAGTCATGCATATTTGAATATATTGTGAAGTTATTTTCATGAAATAAAATTGATATATAAGATGGAAATCATCTGCCATCCCGGCTGGGCAGTGTGCCACATACACTATAGACGGTGAAGCAAGAGTCCAATACTAAAATGAATACCCAAACCTTTAAATATTCCAGGTCAGCTTTCCCCCTACACATACCTTTCAATGCCATTTTACTGGTATTCATGCTGTTCGACTATTTGTTTTTCTAGAGGATTACAGCTTTTGAATTTTCCTCTACAAATCACATACTATGGTTAATACATTGGCTAGATCTTGTAAACAACCCTTTGTGTGTTTACTTGTATATTTCTTTATGCAATCAATTTAACAATCTGAAATCTGATAGGTGTCAATCGCTCATACTCATAATTCTAACTAGTCATGACCTAAAGGATCAGGGTTGGAAGCCAGCCTGGGCAAAATATCCATATGACTCCTTCTCTAATCAATAAGCAGGATGCCAGAATGAAGGCAGGGCAGACTGCCAGCTATTAGAAAACTGAGCAAGAATGTGAAGACCTGAGTTCAAACCATGCTAAGATACCTGTTAACAGATAAAAAATAAACACATAAAAAAATAAAAGCTGAAACATTTTTTTTAGCATCAGACTGATCAGTATTTTCTACTTCATTTTATCTATTATATATCTATTTATATACATATACATACATATATATGCATTCTTATATTTATACATATGATTATGTAATATTATGCATATAATATATGTGTTCTATGAAGAAAAACAAATATGTGCTCCAATTTATTTTTATAGACAAATAAAAGTTTTTATATCTACTCTTTCTTTTCTTGATTGTGAAGGTTACCCCTATGCTTAGAATGTTTTGTGATACTTTTGTTTTATTTATTTAATCATTTATTTTTGAATTTATACTCCTAAACCATCTGGAATTTATTTTTTCTATGATGTGAGGCAGACTCCAACTTAATTCTCCTCCAGATGGGTTCCCAGTTGTGCCAGCTCTATTTAGCTTAACCATCCCTTCCTCTCACATTGAAATGCTGCCTTTGTTCCATTTTAAATTCTCCTATAAATATTGTGACTTATTTTACTTTTTGAATGTATACTTTGTGCCTCAGAATGTTCTAAGTCCTGAAGTTATAATAAGAACAAAGTAATTAAAATTGTTATTCTTATCGTTTGTATTCTAGCAGGACCAAGCAGAAAAAAATCACAACTGACTAACTAAAAATATAAATACATATTTGAATTAATAAAGTAAAATAGAGAACAGAGAGTGCATAGTATTTTTAGATGAAATGTCTAGTGAAGTCCTTCCTTATAAAATAAGATTTGAATAGACATCTGAATGATGCTAAAACAAACTATGTGTATATCTTGTAAGAGAACTCTTGGATTAGATAGTTCAGAAAATGTGAAAGATCTTTCATGAGCTTTGCAGGTTTCTACTCCAAAATGGGAAAGCCAGTGTTTAAATAAGTTATCAGAAAAGATGAGGTGTCATCAGCATCTATAGGCTAGTTTTTATTCTGATGCCATTGATACTTCGAGTTTGAACACAGAGTTTTTAGAGCATGTTCAATACTGGGAAGCCAAAGCTACTTCTGCTTTTCCTCCTTTTGACATTTCCTTGTATAATAAACATTTATACAAAATTCATGATCAATTTTAAATTGTTTTCTTTGCCTAATAAATAAATACATACATAACTATGTGATGGATGTACAGCTATTTAGACAAAGAAATGGAAAACTGTAAAATATGCATTCCAATTTGAGCATAAAACATGTATTTTACATAATACTTTTACATATTACATACTTGAAACTTGTGTCATTTCTATGTTACATCTTTCCTTGAGAAGGCATAGTATTCTCTTGTTTTACATCATTTAATAAGAGTGCATATTGTTTACTTTTAAGCAGTTAATCCTATTCATTTCATATTACAGTTGTTTCTATTTGTTTAATAATTGCATGGCCATTTTAAATTTTATTTTATTCCAAAGATGCTGTGCAGAGGGGTTATGGTTACATGAGTAAGGCAATGAGTATTATTTACCATTGTATCTCATCAATTGTTTTCAGAATGGAAAAGATATGATTATGTGTGTGCATATAGCAAATATATTTAATATCCAACTTCTTTACAAAATTTGTGTGCTATTTGTCTTTAACCTGAAATCTAACTCTATTTACTTTATTTTTTATTTTTGTATATATATTTTATTATAAAGATTCTGTACAGAGGGGCTATAGTTACATGAGTAAGATAATAAATCCAGTTCCTATTGAGCATTGTTATCTCCTCCTTTGTTTTTCCCCTACCATCCCTTTCCTCTCCACCTCTCCAATCTTTCCTTCCCCCATAACAATGAGATGTACAAGACACTATATTGATCCTATTTTCTTAAAAATGATGAATATTTTTATTTATTTATTCATTTGTTTATTTCTTGGTAGTACTGGGGTTTGAACTCAGGATCCTTGCAAACATCTATTACACCACTAGAACTGTGTCCCAATCCAAATGTCTTAAATACTTTTATATTATAATAGTTCTTATATCTAATGAGTTTTTCATAATATATGTTGACATAAAGATTTCTATTAACATACTCAAAGGATCTTATATTAAAAAAACAAAATACTACTTGGTAATGATTTTCCTAATTTTTTGATATGCATGGATTTAATTGCCTTTCTTCTGTATCTAATAATTTATCTTATTTTGAAATTTCTGGGTTTGGATACTATCATGTATTTTTATTACTTTTCTGATCTGAATTCTTTTACACATTTTATGCAGTATTTCTCTGTCTCACATTAATGTTTAGAAAATGATATGTTAGAGGATTAATCTAATCCATTAGTATCTCTTTATATTCCTCTTCATAAAATTTAAAAAAAAAAACGATTCCTTCCTTTCTATGTATCATCTATCTATCTTTAGTGAACTTTAAGGACTGAGCACATTTTTTTAATTTTTCCCTGCAGCTCATAATTTTGTTCTTTGGTTTTATTCTCCATCTGACCACAGTAACTGCTACATGTCTTTTTTTTTTTTTTTTTTCCAGTCGTGCGGTTTGAACTCTGGGCCTGGGCACTGTCCCTCAGCTCTTCACCTCAAGGCAAGTACTACACCATTTGAGCCACAGTGCCACTTCTGGTTTTCTAGTGGTTAATTAGAGATAAGCGTCTCAGGGACTTTCCTGCCTCAGCTGGCTTTGAACTGTAATCCTCTGATCTCAACCTCCTGAGTAGCTAGGATTACAGGCATGAGCCACCAGCGCCTGGCTTTCATGTCTTTTATAATTTTTTTTTTTTTACTAATGTTCACTTGACTGATCCCTGGTGCTCTCAGCTTCTAAAAAACAAACTAACAATAACAACGACAACGAAATCTAGCCTTGCTTATTAACAGTGGCTCAGCCTATAATTCTATCTACTCAAAGGCTTGATGAATGCAATTCCAAGACAAGCCTGGGCAGGAAGGTCTGTGAGACTAATCTCCACTTAATCACCAAATTGTAAGAAGTATGGCTCAAGTAATAGAGTGACAAAGGAGTGGAAAAGCGAAATATAGTGCCCAGTTCCTGAGTTTTAGCCCTATTCTGGCACACACACACACACACACACACACACACACTCACCCTTAATTGTGAGTATGGATGTCTTGTGAGCAGTGAAAAATCTGTCCTTTCAATCAAAGAACAAAAGCATTTTTGCCTTTTGTAGTCTGCACCCTGGAAAGAATGCAGGACATCACCCTTCATTTTCCTGCTTGTCCCCCTGTCTTTCTCCTTTAAATCTTCCGCTCCTGAGTATACAAAAATCTAGAGCACAATTAACACACTTTACATGGTCATTCTTTCAGAATGGGATTAGTGTCAGTGGATCAACCATTTCCTGAGCATCCTTTTGAATATTAATTTTTTAATTAAATTTTAAAAATTAAATTCATGAAAGAAGTTTGTTATTGACAATACTCTGTTTAGTTAGCACATCTGCTTGCTCTAGTTCCATTCAGCACAATGGCATGTGCAAGTTGCTGTCTTCCCACAGTTTTCTCAAGGCTTAGTCTGGTAATTAGTGAAGGATAATGGGACCCAGACTATTTCTGAGGGTTATTATTATGTCTCCTTTTCTAGTTACAGTTCATCTGTTAAATATACTAGTATTACACATTCATACATTATGAATTAACTTTATAATGATTATTCAAAATGTGAATTATCCTTTGCTCATTCCCAAAGTTACACAACTATGTTCTTGGTATATTCTGTTTTTGTTTTTGTTTTTGTTTTTTTGGTGCTGAGGAGTTGAACCCAGGACTTCATGCATGCTAGGCAAGCACTCTACCACTGAGCCACATTCCCAGCCCAGTCTTGGTATATTCTTATGGACCCTTTTCAAGTGATTTATGAGATAATTATTTTATTTTAAGAGAAAAAGATGGTAAGTTATATGCCATTTGTAAATATTTTATTAATAATTATCCTTTTATTTACATACTTTCAAATGTTAATCACTTCTGAGTTCCTGATATAAATGATCTTATTTGAGTCCTATCATAAACCTGTGATTTATAGGTAAAAGCTAATAATTAAATCTTATAAAACATTTATTAGTTAGTAATAATTATACAAGCAATTCTCATTCCTGAACTTCACTCTAAATTTTTGGAAATGGTACCATTAATATTGACATTGTACCAGTGATATAAAGAGAAGTGTAGGGATATTAAGAAATTTGTTCAAAATCATGAGTCCAATTAGAAGTAGAGCTAGAAATTTTGAACTCTTGAAATCAGATTGGTGAATGTACACTACGTTAATTATACCATGAAATCCTACTGAGGGAAAGTTTGTCATTCATGTTCATATACCAGGAAATCATGAAGTAAGTTGACTTGTTTGCCCATAATCACTGAGCAAATAGAGTGAAGAAAGTATAGAAAACCTGGCATCTGAAAATACAATATGTAAGAAACATAATCTATGCCATTACAGAAACTGCTCACTGTGCAATCAGATGCTCTCACTTGGTTCAATGTGGTTATATTTATTTAGCCACATCGAAAGATTCTTATGCATTTTGACATGTAAACAGCCGTTTTATTGCAGTGCCTTTTGCTGCTTGTGTAGATTAATCTTATTACAGCCACTGACTTTTGATTTTGAAAATTTGTTTTTTTTCCATATGAGCCTTGACACATCTGAAACAGTAAATTAAATTGCAAACCTTTAGTAAAATGCAAGCTGATTTCTGTTATTATGGAGGAAACATCAACAGAAAAGAAATGAAAATAATTTCCAAAATTTAAATCGAGTCAAGTTGCAGTAATGTGAGTTCATTTGAGTCAATGAATATTCTCTGAGTCCTTATGACATGCTGGGCACAGTGCTAGGCACAGTGGGAGATAAAGAGATTGTAAGAGCTGCCTGTGCCTTTAGGGGGCTCTAATTCAATGGGAGAGACAGGCATGTACACAAACCATCTTAATATTAACCAGATTGTTAGAAGTCTTATAACACAGGGACTGCAAAAGTGCAATAAGGATATAAAGCAAAGATATTAACTCCAACTGGGCGAACTTGAGCAAACAAATAAACTCCACAGCTGGTGCCATAACATGTGATTTCAAAGAAAAAAATAATACTTTAGTTTTAATTGCCTTCAATGTCATTAGGCAAGTTGCCAAAAAATGTTTTCTTCAATATAAAGTTATGTCTCAGTAATATCATTTTAGGAAGTTGGACCACTCATTTCTGAGATATTAGAATAAAATTTCCATTATGAATGTTACCTGAGTGGTTAATTGTGAACACTCTATTTTGTTCTTCATTGGTGTAAACTCAACTTCCTTACTTGGAAAAGTTTTCCCAAAGTACAGTAGGATAGATTTCTGGGTAGGTGAAATATAAACACAGGCCCCAGGACTTCCAGATAACTCTTATTTTTCTGTTTTACTTGGCTTCTCCACTTTAGCTTTTATTCCTTTACATCCTTCATCTTTAGAAATATTCATAAGCTTTTCTTTGGGGCCACACATACGGTAATTGGCTTCACCATTGAGATCAAGCAGAAATCATGAAGAGTTGTGTGAAAATACTGTTTATGCTCATTTACCATAGATCCTAAGGAGTTCTCTTCGCTGTATTTATTTCAGTTCAAGGACTTGTTGATCATCAAGGTTCAACAGCATGACTATCAATCCTAGCAGCCTGGGTTCAAATCTCACATGCCATCATTTTAGGCAAATTGTTTAGTATTCTTCATGCTTCCATCCTTGCCTCGCAAAGTGGGTAAAACAATGCCTGCTTTCTAGATTTTTGCAACATTAAATGGTGTAATAGTTGTAAACTAGTCAGAAGAGTGACTGGGATATTTCTATGCTTTCTGTTCTCCCCCTTTAGAGGCAAATTGAGCAATGATTATGCATATGAAGGAACCAAATGTTCCCATCAGAACTTTCATGCAGTCATGCAATAGCTTTACCAACTGACCATAGTGTCCAACAGAACACTAACATTTGTTTCCTGATGCTAAGAGAAGTTACATTTGCCAAGACACACATGACAGGAGGCGGGTATATTTTTTTTCAAGATTTTTTGGCTGCTAGAATTCTGTCTGATTGCATGTATTTACCCAATAATTTAAACATTGTGATTTCTAGATTCTCTCATCCACTAGTGACCTTTTAAGATTTTATTTCTAGAAGGCAAGTTAGAATTAATGGCTACCATAGATAATAAGTGTGATATAAACTTACAGCTTTCATCTGTTTACTGTACGGCCATATCCCTTCCCACTTTTCATTCTCTAAATTATAAGCTTACTAATTGTATTTCTTTTTAGGAGTCATGAAAAGGTCATGTTATGCTTGTGTGTGCATGCTTGTCCTTTGCTCATTTTGATCCTGCCTTACACACAAGAATACACAGAAATAAATGCTTTCCTGCTGCTTTTGTTCATCTGGTTTCTCCAACATATTCTCAATTTTAACATCAAAGTAGCTCTGAAACACGTTCATTATCTTTTCCAAATAATTTGGATGTCCCTCTTCATCTGCATTGTCTATTTCTGCCTTTCTCATAGTACTTATTAAGCTATATCACATTTCCTTACGTGTATCACTTATGAAACTATAAGAAATTCCTTGAGAGTTATAAGTAAATTTTATTTACAATTTCAATTATACAAATTGGTGCCTTGATCCTGACTTTTTTCCTCAAATCATCTGATGAGTAAAATAAAGGAGTGAGTAAATGAATGAATGAAAGACTAAGTAAAAGTAGGCTGGTATACAAAAAGAACCACCAAGATCTCCATCATTAGCAAGAACAACAAATAAAAATTATAAAAGGGGTTAAGCAGCTGCAATATTTAAACTATGAAAACTAATAACTAGTACCGATAAATCACCCCTTAAAAAGCTTCATCGCATATGCAATTCCATTTGTGAAAGGTACTGTTCATTTTCCCCAAACTTACCTACCTTGAACTGGAAAGGCACAGAAATGTCATGATTAAGACTAAGCTAGCATTCAAAGATTTGCACATAATTTATAATTTAAGTTCTGCAAGTTTGCATAATAAATAGTTTAAATACTGCAGCAACAGAGCTGGAGAGGAAATTAGGATTCTGAATGAAAAAGTTAATTATACCTCCAAGGATCTTAGGATCTTTTTTTTCTCTTTTGCAATACATTAAAAACAAGCTTAAAAGAGGATCGTTTGGGCTAAGAAAAGATGGGAATGCAGCAGATTATGAGAGTGGTGATAACTGACACATTATCTTATTAAGTGGGAGTAATTAGGCTCAATTAATTTTAAAATTCTAGTAATGGATTCTAGATCAACAATAGCGTAAATAATTTCTGGGTCTGATGATCTTGCAGCTGGAGATATTTCTATTAGACGGACCCTGTTTGTAACATTATTAGCCATTTCCTCTGCCTCAGCCCTGTTATTCAGATAATCCAGGGGGAGGGTAGACCTTAAAAATGGCATCGTCACCCTTTTGTCTAAACTGACAAGTCAAATTAAAGAACAAGAAATGTGCACTAATGGAATAGTAGCTTTTAATTTTAAAAAGTCAGGGAATATTCATTTTATCTGTTTCTACATCTATTCATCTACCAGTTAAGACATGAAAAGAACTCCTAATAACAAATAGTATTAATATGCTTTAGAATTTAATAGGTGCAATAGTAATATGTTAGGTGTGTCCCCTAGTGTTATATCCTTTAAAGAATAGTTCTGTTAAATGTACACAAGTATTGATGCCAATATAAGGACTCACTTAACGAGTAGTCTAAGAACCTATATTTAATAACATCAAAATCTTTGGTCTGAACTTGCCAAAAGACTTTTCAGCCACATTCAGAACCATTGTGCTTACATTTGTCTGCTATTGGCATCAGAACAAAAGTTATCATTTGAACTTTACAACTTGGGTGAGGGGAGAGAGGAGTTGGGAAAGTGAGGAGGGAAGGGATAAGAAATGTACTCATTACCTTACTCGTGTAACTGTAACCACTCTGCATAGTATCTTTACAATAAAAAATATGTTAAAAATGAAGAAAAAAGTAATCACTTGAAGATTTTGTGTTCTGAAAAGTAAAGATATGGCAGGAGGGATTCACATTTCAGGACAAGCGCTAGATCAGAAAAACAAAAATAAATAAATAAATAAAGAGGCAGAAGACTCCTAGTCTTCCTGCAGCTTCTACATAGCTATGAGAATGTGAGTTTGTTTTGTCACCTCTCTAGCGATCAAATGGCAGTCTAGAGAAGGAGACAAATGAGAGGACTTTTAAGTCAGAACAAAGAGTGTCAATAATGATGTAAGTCTTGAGGTGGAAGAGACTGGAGGGGGGGAATGATGGAAGGGATGACTCTGATGAAAACAAACAAACAAACAACACTGGATAAGAATAAGATAAAAAATAAATAAATAAAAGAAGCATTAGGCACTTACATGAGCATGTTAAATTGTAAACCAATCCTCTTGTATGACCTCTGGAAGTTGAGAAAATAAAAATATAAAAATAAAAATAAAATGATAACTTATTCCCTTCCCTGGATAGGCCTCTGTGCCCTGTGTAGAAAACTATCCCTGTTTACACCACAGCCTGTTTGTTCCTGAAGATAATTAGTTGTCAGCCTCACATAACTAGAACATAGTCTCCATAGGCAGAGGTTGTAGTTGATGGCTTCATGTGTCACCAGCATGGGAAACATTATTTTTTATTATAATTTTACCATCTTTAAGTAGTGATACAAAGGGCTTACCACTCAAAATTCAATTTATAAATGCACTGCATCTTTGTTGATGTCACAGATATTACTGGCATGCTAAAAATATCTGTGAAATATTGGTTGAAGAAGTGAATGAATCAATGAATGAAAGGTAGAAGACGAAAACTATGATTCACAACAGGCCATTGAGCTATAGCATTGAGTGAATATAATACAGCCAGAAACAGCCAGTAAGCACACAAAATAAAAGTAAAATACAAAATAAGGCAGCATCTACACAAAAAATAACATGCCCTAGAGGGAGGAAATATGGATTCTTGTTCTCAGATCCATAGAACCAACTTATCCCCTGACCCAACTTACTATGCTTCTTATTCTAGAATTGGCCTAAAGACTTCAACTTGCTCATATTCACTCAAACTCCATCTTCTGGAGGTGTGAGACATGTCTCAAGTGCTAGCTAGCTTAAGGCACTGAGTTCAATTCCCAGCCAAAAAACAAACAAACAAAACAAAACAAAACAAAAACCCCAACATACCAAATAACAATATCCATCATCTGCTTAAATTCCTCATAGTCAGAGAATGCAAATAAACCATTATTTTTCAACAGCACTGATTCATTTTTATATGCCAAATGCTATAACTGGCATCTTCACATATATTATCTCAGTGATTCTTCCTAGAAACTTTGCATCATAAACATCGTTATGACCACTTTACAAGAAGTAGAATCTCTAAGAACATTAGTCATGTTTTCGAGTCTTGGGACAAGCCTGGTATGGTATTCAAATGCACACCTTCTGCACCACATTGTCTTTTCAGGAGCCTTACATTTTCAGGAGTACTGTCACTTAGATGATTACATGCATCCTCTTGCAATTTATATGCTGTTACCTACAATTACCCCCTAGAAACATTTAATTTACTTCCTTAATTTTTGAAGGAAACACAGAGCTAGAGGAAAATAAATATCATTGTTTTCTCTTTTGATCTTCTGAAGATGCTATTTTGTTCGGTTGTTCCCACCCCATCCATTCCTGTAAATAACTAGCAGGGTCATGACTGCCAATACATCAAAATGCTTGGGAGCCAATTACAAAGGGATGGAACACACATCTGACAGGCCAGAGAATATCCTTCTGTCCTTGATGGACAGCTGATTAGCAATTAAAGGGATGATTTATGACTTAAAGGAAAGGGCAGCTACCTAGCTCCTGATGGCCTACACAGCTGTATATATATATATATATATATATATATATATATATATATATATATATATAAAATTCATCTTTCAAAACATCATTGAATCATACAAAAATTACCCATTCTTTGTACTCACAACAAATAATGTAAATGACATGGCCAATGGCACTTAGATAATCAGGATTCTATGTCTTGTAATCTACTCAATTGTTCTTCCCTAGACAGTATGTTGCCTGTCTGTGTATGTAGATAAAATTCAAAATCTTAGCCTCATTTCAAAGTCTCTCAATGTTGTGAACATCTTACTAGTGGTCTCTCTTCTGCACCCCAACTTGAAAGACACTTCTTCCATGAAGCCTTCCATTGTCTTCAACCCTTGTAATTACGTCCTCTTTCCACTAGCTTATTTTGCATTGTAGTACCTCATTACAGCAATCAGCACAGTCAGGCTAGTTGTAATTATGTCAGTATTTGTCTGACTTCCTGAATCCCAAGCCAAAGCTATACAAAGAGCATTAAAAAGGACCAGACTCTAGTTCTTTCTCTTGCTCTTTCTAGTGTTATTATTGTTATCCATATTTTGCAGATGTCCTGATGCTGTCAGGATATGCTGAATGACAAATAAATATAATAATATTCCTGCTAACAATAATTTCCCCTAACTTACCTAATGAATTGAACCTAAGGCAATCAGTACAGTTTAATAGAAATGCAATCACTCACATAAACTTTTAAATGTTCAAATCATGAAGCCTCAGGAGACATTTTTAATAGATATTTCAGTGGGAAGAGATCAGATAAAAGAATAAACAGACTACAACAAAGCCAGTCATTATATATCAGGCTTGAAAATGGCTCTTCTGGTTGTATTGTTCTCAGCCCTCCTTGTCTTCTCCTTTGTGAGACCTTCCAATTCTGGTCTGTAGGCCACTCAGGTATAAGAATCTAATGAGTGCTCTGTGTTCTCTGTGTGTGTGTGTGTGTGTGTCCAGGAATTGAACTTCTATCTCACATTTGCTCATGTTGTAGTATCACTTGAGCAGCCCCTCCCCCAGGGTTTTGCTGAATATATATATATAGTCAGTCATGTGGCTTGAACTCTGGGCCTGATGCTGTCCCTCAGCTCTTCAGCTCAAGGCTACCGCTCTACCACTTGAGCCACAGCAACACTTCCAGTTTTCTGATGGTTTATTGAAGATAAGAATTTCACAGAGTTTCCTGCCCGGGTTGGCTTTGAACCATGATCCTCAGATCTCAGCCTCCTGAGTAGCTATGATTACACCCGTGAGCCACCAGTCTCGGCTGCTGAACACTTTTGAGATGGAGTCTCTCAAACTTTTCTGCCTGGTACTACTTCCAACCATGATTCTCTAGAGCTGTTGACTAGGGATTTTTAACCTAATTGGAGCCTGAGAGGACAGAATCAGTTCTGAACAAGCCACACTTACCTGCATATATTCATTTGCATTTGAATCTCCTCTGTGCCTAAACAATGTATGCTTACTTCTTTGCTTTGGCCCACTACATACTGAACTCTTCTCATTTTTCATATGTGCTGGGAAGCTCCATCTTCATTATTTTCTTTTCCTTAAACCAGTAAGGTCAACATCAACTAGGAAGTGTTAAGCCTGACCTATGAACTAGGCCTTCTACCCCTAGAGTCTGTGCTTTTGTTCACCAGAATTAGATCAAGGCAACCATGAACTCCAGCTGGCTTGGCTGAATGCATTGGCCTTTGTGCTTGCTCTTATTGAACCTTGTTTTTCTATGTTAAATTTTTACTTATAATACAAGGAGTCACAGAGTCACAGCTTGGTCTGAACCCCCACTGGGAATAGATTATACAGAATCTGGATTCTTCTATTTCCTTTGCCAGGACTTGTGGTAATTTACCCATTTTAGAGGCCGTATGATTTGGACAGCCCTCTTTTCTTTCAATAAACCTCATTAGGGACCATATCTTAGCTAGCCAGTATAGTCTCTATGTTGTGGTAGTAGTCTGTTGTGGATATGCATGGAAAACAGGTTTGACACCCTAGAATAAATTGGCTTATAAGACTGCCTTTACATTTTGGGCTGATTCTTCTTCCTTCCAGAAGAGTGTAGACTGATTTGTTGCCTGGAGAATGCATGCCAGTCTCTCTGAGTATGATAAAGCTTCATTATAACCAAGAGATAATTTATAAAGCTAACCTGATAGACATATTTACTGAAGGGGCTATCAACAAGAATCAGATGACCTGGGATCAAAACCAGATCTGGCTGCAAACCACTTGCATGATCAAAGCAGGAGGCAATATTACCATGAGCCCCAGAATCTTCATTTACAAAGTGAAGATTGTGCTCTCTAATATGGATGCTAGAGGAAGGCAATTATCTATACTTTACAAAATGATTCGAATAATCATATAGGCCATTTGAACTCTTCAGAAACTTCACTGTGCATGGTAGAGGAACATAGATGAAATGTTAGGCCCAAGAACAAACATTCTGAGTATCCAGGCGATTGAAGGAGTGAGTTGAATGTAGGCCTAGAGCATGCTTAAAGCAGTATTCTTCAAAAGTCTGAGAAGATCTGAGGATCACGGTTCAAAGCTAGCCTGGGCAGGAAAGTCCGTGAGACTCTTATCTCCAATAAAAACCACTAGGAAATCGGAAATGGCGCTGTGGATCAATTGATAGAGCACTCGCCTTGAGCTGAAGAGCACAGGGACAGCGCCTAGGCCCAGAGTTCAAGCCCCACGACTGACCAGAAAAAAAAAAATGTGGAATAGTTGACTTTGTTTAAAAGGCTAGAGTGGGTGTATTAACCATCATAAACAATATCTGTCTTTAAACAACAGTGATCAAATAACACAAACCAAGTATAAATGTTTCTCTTGAATAATTTGGGATATTGAGATAAGAGGAAGTTAGAAGACTGTTGAAAACAGTATGGAGGTTCCCCAAAAGACTAAACATAGAGCTTCCCTATGACCCAGAAGTTCTACTCCTGGACCTTTATCCAATAGAACACAAACAAGGCAACACTAAAGCCACCACAGAACCATAGTCAATGCAACATTGATTACTTACGATAGCCAATCATGGAAAGGATTAATAAAATGAGACATATACACAGTGGAATCTACTCATCTATCAGAAAGAATGGTATTGTACCATTTGTAAGAAAATAGAGGAGGGTTGGGTGACGGGGGGGCGGGAGGAGGAAGGGATGGGAAGGGGAAACAAAGGAGGAGGCTACAATGCTTGATGAGAAATGTACTCATTGTCTTGCCCATGTCATTGTAACCCCTCTGTACAGTATTTTCACAATAAAAAATAATAATTAAAAAAAAGAAAATAGAAAGATTTGGAAAGAAATATATTAAGCGAAATAATCTAGGCCTAAAGAAACATAGATTGCATTGTTTCCCTCATTTGTGGTAATTAGAATGGGTCTATAAGTCTGTAAATAAACACACTGGATGTATAACAAAAAGCACACATACACTGGGACATCATAAATGACACAGGTCTTTAGTTATTCACATAGAATGTCACCAGAGGAGGATATTCTTTGGAGAGGATGATATAGGCTCAAGACCTATGTCTACCTCACTATATAAAAATATATTTATTGAAAGAAACTCCAGGAATGGAAACAAGAGGTTTTTTTCTTTGCTGCTATTTTTGGTTTCTTTTCCTTTTGTCTTGTTTGTTTATCTTTCTTTGGGAGAGTAAGCGGGGGAAGGGTGAACAAATGAAGCAGTGGTACTCACTGAACACTATGTTGAAAATGAACTATAGGAGTTGTGGCTGGGCATGAAGGAGAAAACCTGGAAGATAGTGAGGGAAGGGGTGAAATTGTGCAAAAAAAAATGTACTCATGACTTGGCTTATGTAACTGCCACCCCTCTGTACATCACTTTACAATAACAATAACGAAATGAAAAAGAACAAAGAGGTTAAGAAACAGAATATTTTGTTCAACTGCTCACTTGTTTATTGCTTAGAGGGAAATAATCTATTCAAGTTAATATTTGTAGGAAAATATATTTGTATGAATGCAATACTGATAAGTCAAAATTTTATATCCAGACATATAAATATTTATAGAATTTAAGAAGATGAATAATAACAAAGAAAATACTCTCAACACTTAGGGAGAAATTGCAGTATATTAGAATCCCTGTGTGTGCCTTTTCAAATCTTCCCTCACTCTTCTTAGCAATAAACATTATCTAAAATTTTATGTATTATGAATTCAGACATGTTTAAACATAGACCTACCATATAGGTACCTAGCCCCTAATGTATGGTGTCATTTTTTAAATTGATTTTTTTGTGTTTGAGTTAGCATTCATTTATGATATAAAAGGGTTTCGTTGTGACATTTCCATGTCCAGTGCACTTTGAACAGGTGATTTTTCTCCACCATATTCTCATTCTTTCCTCCATCTTCTACCATTTTAAAAACAGTATTTGGTTAGTTTCTTCATGCTATGTAAAAAATACATTATATTGCAGGCTAGGTTCTGATACTTGATTTGATTTTGATTCAACATATTATGGCTAAACTTTGCCTGTGTCCTTTGTAGATGCATTGCATAGGTTTTCACTACCATACAACATTGTATTGTATAGAACCATATGGAAGAATATTCATAATAGCAAGGTTGTAGGAGTACAGATTCAGGTTCTTATTTTATCCAATTTTCCAGTGCTTCATATCTTGTCATTTCTTTTTTCCAGACTTCTCTACTTCTTTTTTTTTTTGCATGTTAGCCATTTATTTATTTATTTTTGGTTAAGTTCCTGTGATTGTCTTTTGTTCATTTTATATATTTTTTTTAATTGTAAAAATACCATACAGAGGGGTTACAATTACATGGGCAAGGTAATAAGTACATTTAAGCAAAACTCTTCCTCTGCAGGAGGAGGCAGACTTCTCTACTTCTAAACCAACTTTCATGATTTGTGCCAAGTTCTCTTCTTGGATATATGTTAATAAAAATCTATTAATATTTTCTATTTTATATTCATAGTGTTTTCTTTCCTTTTCCAGAATAAAATCCAAGTTCCTTTCTGCTCCATCATGGTCCTAAACCAACATATCTTTCTTTCTAACTGCATCCCCAACTATACATTCTCTTTGTCTCACACTCCATTCTGAGCCTCCTTTCTTTTGTGTAGAGAATAAAAAGTAATACCCCTCCATAAAAACACTTTCAGATCTTCTAGGATTTTCCTGGAAGAAAATTGTCTATATAGAGAATGTCCTTTCTCTCTCTCCTCTCTCTCTTTTTCTGTTTTTCTCTGTCTCTGTCTCTCTCACACACATATACACACAATGAAGTATTAGATTTCATTACAGATCTAGCTTTTTAGTCTCCAAGGCACTTGAAAAAATTATCCCCTATTCAGCAAACCCATATTAATTAATGAGTTCCTTTGTGCTTACTAATGTCTGTCTCTTTCATAATACTATAGAGAGACATCATCCCTATGAATAGAAAGTTCCATCAAGTCAAGTCTTCCATCCTCTTTATTAAATCTTCCCACTGTCCCTTTATCATCCTAGTAGCATGTTTAGGGTCTGGTGCCTTAGGACAGTATTCAAACTAACTGGAGCATAAAGAACTAAAACTCCTTCTCAAGGGCTCTGTTCAAAAATCACTACAATCTTTTCTGATGGCTGCATAACAAATTGGATTTACCTTTTCAATTTTGCATTATTCTTGTGTTATTGAGATTATGATAAATAATAAGATAATAACAGCAATTAGCCTCTGGATGACTAATGGTCCCTTAAATTGATTTTGAACAATCAATTTGAACATCTTCCTGTGGCCAAATTGGAATAGGGAGGGGTAGAGAGATTCCATAAACTTCCCTGAGAATAAAAATGATTTTTAAAAATCGAGTTCAATAAATCCAGAGCATGGAATGGAAGATCCCTAGGGTTTGCGAGTAGGAACAGTGTAAAAGTTAACAACATAGGCTCACTTTCTGGCAAAGAGAAAATTAAAGGATGAAAGAAGTTATCTTACAATTGTTTCTAGATGGGTTATTTCAAACTCAATGCTACTATAAACATGGTATGTACATTGCACCTTATATTATGGGCCCCCCTCCACCTACCCAACACCATGCAAAATGCTGAGCCTGCTGCAAGCTTTTCATATGTTTGATCTTAGCAATAGATTTTTAATGCAAGAACTATGTAGTGTGTGTGTGTGCGTGTGTGCGTGTGTGTGTGTGTGTGCGTGTGTGTGTGTGTGTGTGTATTTGAAATCAGGACCCAAGCACTGTCCTGAACCTAATTTGCTCAAGGCTAGATCTCTACCACTTGAACCACTTCCAGCTTGAACTACTTCCAGCTTTTATGATAGTTTACTGGACATATGAATTTGACAGATTTTCCTGTCAGGGCTGGTTTCAAACTGTGATCCTCAGAGTTTAGCCTCCCACGTAACTAGGATTACAGACAGATACTCCTTGTGCCTGGCCCAAGGCCTTAGCACTTTGGACCCATATTCCACTGCAGCGGCCTCGGGGACTCTGTTCTGACTACTTCATCACAAAGCCATGTTTCACTAAATCCAGATTACTGGGGAGGGAAGCTTTGACTTTTGACCAGAGTTCTATAATGTGTGATGGGAAGAGAACAGATAGAAGAAAGGGAAGATGCTATCTTTTGGGTACACTGGAGGGTTTGGCTTACTGACTGTATATTTTCTATTTCATCTTTGGAGTTCACCCTTTTTTGAGCAATTGTACTTTTTTCCAGCAGGAGTTGGAAATGTCTGCTTTCACACTTTCTGCCATTCCCTGCTGCTTCTGACTACACTTATTACTTTTTTTCTATACTAGACCAATACAGTAGTTTGTAGCCATTTCTTAGTAAACAAAGGAGATGTATTATTAGTTTTGCAAAGACATTCAATTTATTACACAAAACATTGGAGATATCCTAAATAAATGCTAAGTTGGAATAGCATTGAGAAGGTTAGTAAGAGACACAGACATCAACATCAAATTCCAAATCTCATAGCAAGTTCTGTAAGCAAAGTTACCCAAGATTCTCAAGGAATGCAAATATGTAATCCCAGGTAGGCAGGAGGCAGAGATGGGAGGATCAAGGTTCAAGACTAGTCCAAACAGAGGAGGAAGCTACAATGCTTGATAAGAAATATGCTCATTATCGTGCCCATGTAATTGTAACCCCTCTGTACAGTATTTTCACAATAAAAAAAAGAAAATTAAGACTAGTCCAAGCAAAAGCATTTCACAATCATACTTCAAAACACAGGCTGAATGTGGTTATGCATGCCTTAGATATCAATATAAAGGAAGTTACAGTAGGAAATGATGGTCAAAGAACAATCCAAGCCCAAAAAGTATAGATAGATAGATAGATAGATAGATATAATATGCATAACATTTTATATATAATAATTTTATATAATATATTATATATACAATATGTATTACACACAAAAAGTGAAATGTATTATATATAGATAAAAATAGATAATAGACAGACAGACAGACAGACAGACAGACAGACAGACAGACAGACAGACCGACAGATAGATAGATAGATAGATAGATAGGTAGATAGGTAGGTAGGTAGGTAGGTAGGTAGGTAGATAGATAGATAGATAGATAGATAGATAGATAGATAGATAGATAGATAGATAGATAGATAGATAGATAGATAGGTAGATAGGTAGATAGGTAGATAGGTAGATAGGTAGATAGATAGATAGATAGATAGATAGATAGATAGATAGATAGATAGATAGATAGATAGATAGATAGATAGATAGATAGATAGATAGACTGGATGTAAAGGAAGATACAGAGAAGGATAGGGAGAGAGATACAGAGTGAAAGAAGACATTTAGATCTGGATTGTAGGGATCCCCAAACCCAGATGTTTAATGAAACTTCTTTATTTTTAACAATTTAAAACTATTTAAGTTGTTGTGTGACGAGCTTACAATTCCATGTCAGGTTATGAGTTCAATGCACATTGATCAATCTCACCTCTTCCATTGTTCTCCCTCATTTCCGTACTCCAGAGATGACTGGTGCGCAAGACCAATCATGACATTATATTCGACTACATTACATAAAAACTGTTGATGTACATTATGTGAAAATCGAACTACATAACTTGAGGTTAGCAATGAAACATCTTGATCCCTTATATCTTCAGGAGATTGGCTAGAGTTCCAAATGTTGAAGTCTAATACCTTCATGACATTTTTGTACAAACAGTTACCCTTTCATGGTGCGAACTCCTGGCTCACCAACTTACAAGCCATTTGAGCATCACATGCATAATGACATATTCCAAGAGTCTGCTCTGTGCTGTCAACTTGGCTCTTTTATCATTCCCTCACACATTCCAGCTTCACATATTTTCTTATGAATGGAATGCTTTGGTGGAATTTTATTGGTGATAAACCAAGGTTTGCATGACAATACTTCAAAACATGCAGAATAAAAAAAGCCTTTGAATTGCTTAAGTGATAAGATTATTCATCTTATATGATATGCACAATTCACATTATTTTGGGGCTCTTCTCATCTTTTCCCCTCAAAAAAATCTTGTCTCCCCAATCCATTCAAGAGCTTTGTAGATCCCACCCATTCTACATTACTAGATAATGTATCTCTCCAACCCTTTTTCCTTTCTCAGATTCGTGCCAACCTTTGGCTACTATCTCATCTCATTACATGATATGTGCCTTCTTAGAATACATTTGTGACGAATAGAATAATTATTATTTTATTATTTTAGACTAGAATAATTGTGTCCAAATAGAAATTAGTGGGAAAAATTGGAATCATTAATGAATGTGCTTTTTAACTATCTGGAAACTCATCAAATTCAGTCCTCCCGTCAGCCTTTCCCTGAACAAATATTTGTGGACCTAAGCCCATTTCTGCTTCAAGTAGCACTATGTTTACAGAAAACAGAGGCATAAGGATAGTAATTATAACAAAAATGAGTGTTTCAGACATAAGATCAAGGAAGACCATCTCAGTTTTGTACGAATAGTAGTTAGTACACTCACATATGATGAAATTTCTATCTTGGGGGTACTAGTATTTTCAATCAATCAAGCTGATCATTATCAACTGACAAGAGAGGCTATTGCTTATGTCATGGTATTTTAACAGCCTCTATCACCTTTCCTTGTTACACATACATACATATTTACAAATATGAGTGTGGATAACTGTCAAGGAGAGCATGATATACATTTTAGGAAAAGAGACATAGGCCCTAGATCCCTGGGATTATATTGATAATGCAGAAAAATATAGATATTTCTAGAAGCACCCTCTGACTTCAAGATGCCCTTTTCCAAACTCATATACTTATGGTTGAATGTAATGAACCAAATGAAGTTATCCCACTGAGTTAAGATACTGCTAGAATATTTTCTGCATTGTGTGTGGTATTTTGGGTAAGTGCACTGGAAAAATAAAAACAACAGGTGGGTAGGGTTTTATTAGATATGGGAGTTCCAGGGTAAGCCACCCAAAAGTAGATCTTGTGTTGGAGATATGGAAAATGAAATTCTCCCTCTTCTTTGCTTTCCCTTTAGCTTCTAGTATTCGTATTTATCTTTTCTTTCTTCTTCATTATTTTTGCCAGTCCTGGGGCTTGAACTCAGGGCCTGGTCACTCCCTGAGCTTCTTCTGCTTAAGGTTAGTGTTCTACCACTTGAGCCACAGTGCCACTTTTGGCCTTTCTTGAGCAGTTTATTGGAGATGAGTCTCACTGACTTTCCTACCTGGGCTGGCATCAAATGATGATCCACAGATCTCAACCATCTGAGTAGCTAAAATTATAGCCATGAGCCGTCAGTGCTCTAGTAGCTTCTAGTATTTTTAACAACTTCATTTACTCAATATATTTCCTAGCTAATATTTAGTTTAGTGAGTGATTTAATATGTCCAACGTACCAGATAGTGCTATATGCTTTGGCTTTATTTTCCTGTGTCTTTTCTGACCTTTATGTTGACCCCTGGCATTGATATTTTACTCCCATTTTGCAGATTAAAGAAAAGGGAAAAATATTTCAGAAAGATAAATTGACTTGCTTAAGGTCACAGGAGTAATAAATGTCAAAACCAGAATTTAAACCTATTCTTCTGATCCCAAGTTCATGATTCTTTCCACAGTCACAATATATTGTTAAGATTTTAGAACCAGAATGGATGTTAGAGATAATTTTGTCCAGGAATAAAGGATACATTCTCAATAATGTGCCAATTCTAATTACTTTAGTTCCCTGGGTGGTATATGCTCAGAACATGGGGACCCACTGCCAACAATGTGGGGAAAAAAGTAGCTGGTTGAATCTCAAAGACTGCGCATGTTGGGTACTTTCCACCCTCAGCTGAATTCTCTTCTGCCATTTTACCAATGTGAATTTTTTGCTGGGAAAATAAAATAAATGACCCCAAAAGCACCTGCTATGATATTAGTACAAGCATGGCTAAGCCACCGCCTTCCCTAACTATGTCTGTGGCTCTCAGTCTCATCAGAAGCAGTCCTCATGGGAACCTGAGAAAGCACTCATTACTCAGAATCTCTTTCTGCCCTCATATTTCTCTCTCATGTCAAGCACTCACATGACCAGAATAAACTCCCTTAATGACGAACCACTGGGAAATCCTAGCTTGGTGTATTTCCAGACGATTCCTCAGTCAAGACCTTTGTGGAAGAAAGGCAGAGATAAGCACATTAATTGATGGAAACTGAGTGCTGGTATTGGGGTTTAGTTAGCTAATAATGACCAAGGAGTAATCAGACCCAGTTCAGCATTGAAGAAAGTGTTGTCGTGAAATTTTCCTAGCAGGTTTTGATCTGGGTACCTCAAAGCACCATGGAACACATGTTTGGTACAAAAAACACCCAAAATAATACAAAACAAAACACACAAAAAATAACCCTGAAGCACTGCCTTAAAATCAGGAAAAAGTCTACATTTCCAATCATTCACGTTGGCACCTACTTAATGGTAGGGAGAAAGTACTTCCCTTTAAAATGGAGTCAAACTTTGAGGAAACTATCTAGATAATTCAATCAGAATATGATTCTACAGTTGTACCTAAAAGGGTTTGTTGGGAAATTAAATGACACAAGGTTTATAAATTACTTACTCAGAGACTGGAAAATGGTATTTGCTCAAAGAACAAAAAATAAAAATATTTCTAAGAATTAGTAGTGGAGGTAGATATGTGTTAGTGCATACATCTGTGCCTGTGTGTTCGCTCTGGGTGATCTGCATGTCTAACTTAATTGTCTTTGCTTTGCAGAGACACTTTTTAAGCTTCTGTCTCTATTTATAAGTGGAGAGCAACCCCAATTTTAACCAAAATGCTCACATACTGCTTTTGAGTTCACTGAACACGAGCATCTTATTAAATTTTCTGGTGTTTATGAGATGTGACTAAGGAGCATCATCAGAGTGGAATTGCTATTCATGGAGTGAGCGACTAGGTGATTAGCTTCAAGTCTCACAACTATGAAAGGCTTGGGTAATGATCAGAAATGGGAGGGGGTTCTCTTCTCTCCTGATTCAGAGAATTATACAGTATTTTCCCTTCACAGTTGTATCAAACACTGTCTCTTGTTTCTTCTACACCTATTAACCACATTGGCAGAATCCTTCTTTTTTTTTCTTCTTCTTCTATATTTCATACTGTATTTGAAAATTTAAAAAAGAACAGTCTATGATATCCCTTTTCATATGCACCATGAGTCCACTAGACCATGAATCAAACTTGATCTCTATTAAAGGCAAATGCTTTGGGATATGATATCTATCACCACTACACTCTTCATTTTGAAGAGATTTTGTTTAAATTGTCATTGTTTTCTTGAGAATCCCTCTTGTAGGCTCCATGAATAAACCCAGTGTACTATAGGATACTCATTTCCTTGCTGTCAATATGCTTTAGTGGTGAACATATGATCACACTCCAGACATTGAGAAGAGTTCTACTCAGGCCTTCTAGGGAAGTTTTTTCCTTTGCCAAGAAGATTCCAAAAGAGATGTTTACTGTCTTGTACTAGCTGTTGGACTATCTAGATGGGAAGCTATAGAGTACCTGTTTTATTTCCAGAACGTAGCCACATTTTAGCACTCTGTGAATAGATCTTCTGAGCTTCCTGGTATGCAAAGCAATCTCCCATTTCAGTTAGGAGGGTTCCCCGCCCTCCCCAGATTTGGCCAATAGAAGCATATCAGCTGACAATGTATCATTAGGGCATACTACAGTTGTTGCCATGGCTATAGACTAAGAGCACTGGCACACAAGGGGAAAGGGGTTCAGACTCAAAATAGATGCTTTTTTCTGCACTTGCTGGCTATGCAATTGCTTTCTATACAACAAATGGTAAGTTAATTTCTCTGTGCTTGAGTCTCTTTACTTTTTTTTTTATCAGTGTACAGTGTACAGTGCATGTTTATGTACACACATACACGTCTATGTTTCTTCTTTATTGTAAATTGAAGACGGAAAAGAATTTTATCTTTTGTATGCTATGAACACAGAGCCTGGCCCACTGTAAAAAAGTAAATGAATAGTGGTTTAATAAACTAATTAATGGAAATAAATTAATAAAACACTAACAGTGTGCCAAAGGATTATTATGATGATGAATATAGATAAATATGCAAGTATTCTGAAACTTTCTGCCATGCTAAATGAATATAAAGACAACCAGTTCTCTGTGTTCTGCCAAAATATCTTTAACTACTTTTAATATTAATATTGATTAAAAGTCATTTGTCATGTCACTTACCCTCTAGAGATAATAAATGTTTGTTGTTTTAAGTAGATGAGATTTTAGATAATTTTCTATGTTGCAATAGACATCTAATATATTTTCTGCACCTCCAACTGGTCTCACATCCATGTTAGGAGATTGTTTTAAATTATTCCCAGTTTCACTTAATCAAATACCTATTTTCCTTCAACAAGCATTTGTATGTGCCACCTACTTGGAGACACAGTGTTAGACATTGACAGAGCTCTCTAGACCTACAATATTCAACTCATGTCAAAACACCTACTTCACGTAACATCTCTGGAGTTTTGTATGTACACAAGTCTCTTGGATTCCGACAGCTTTGAACTCTACAGGTTGACATTAAATTTTAAGTTTTCCCTTTACATCTTTCTGGTTGTTTCAGCAATCAGAAGCAGCAGATGAAGTTTCTACTACTGATATATCTCTCTAAATAGCATTGAAATTCCAAAATCCCATGGAATAAATGTGTAATATTCTCACATACAACTATTTGCTTATTTTCAATGCCATCTCTCTCTGACTACACACAATCCCATATGCTAATAATTATACATTGTTTTACCCTATTTTGTTGAAATTATGCAGTGACTCATTCTGGAAGACAACGTAATTGTATCTCTTTAATGAAAAAGATGGAATTTAAGTAACTTAATCAGCCTAGAAAAAGGTACAACTAGAAATTACACCTGACCAGACAGCTACCAAAATTGGCATGTAAAACCTTACTCCAGATTGTTACGTGCATCCCTCTGCCTTTGCGGCAGAAATCATTAGACAGTGAAACAGATACAGCTTAGGGCTGGAGAAGCCTGAGTTTAATCTTAGTTTCTTCCTCTACTTTCTGAGTGACTTTGGCCAATTCACTTAATTCACTGGAGCCCAAAATGAGATCTCTCTCTTTCTTTTTTAATATTAGTGTCTTTTTTATTTCCTAGGATTTCTTATGAGGCTTAAAGAGATGGAATGTAAAAAAAAATAACATTTTGACATAGTATTGAACGTAGTTTGTACTTTAATAACACATCACAATTGCAGCAAAAGTAAGGTGAGGGATAAAGTATTTGCAGGGAAAGTGACAGAATTTTAAGGATGATGAGGGTATGTCTGAAGGAGAAGTTCTATCATACAGGTTAAAGAAGATGGTGGAACGAGTATTTCAGTTATACAGCTTTTATAAAAACTAATAAATCAATGAAATATACTCACATGTCTAGACGTAAGGTTATACCTAGTCAGTGAAAGCCACATGTGAAAGCCACATGTCTGAATTATTGTGGGTCACTGTGAGACTCCTAGATGCAGTTGTGGAGAAAGTCAGTGGAAGGCACTATAAGTCACAATGAGGACTCTGGGTGTTGCTCTGAATGATATAGGTTCCTTTGAAGGTGGAATGTCATGTGAATCATCCAGTGGAAAGGAATTCTGTGATATTATGTCCAAATTTATGTTATAGGCTATAGTGGTGGCTCTGAATAGTTAAACAGTGGTCAGGCAGTGGACAAACCAGATATAAACTGTAGACTATTTGACTAATGAGATACGGAATGTATTAAAGAATGTGTACTATTCAAGGTTACAAGCATAGCAAAGCATTTGGCTTGAGTAGCTGAAGGGATCATTCATATTTGCAAATGTGAGTTAAGACTTTAAGGAAAGATGTTTAGTGTTTGCGGGGGTTGGGAAGAGACAAAAATATTGTTCATGATCTGGTATTACAGGTAGGCATATCCAGGATTGGTCAGTATTGATAGGATATCAGGAAAAAAGTACATGTCTGTGGAACAAGGAATGGATGATAGAAAATAACTGAGGGCATATGAAAACATTGTTATGCTGTCAAATAAGAGGCATAGCTTAAAAGACCTCTCATCTATAGCAAGTGGGGTTTATCATAATATCTTTTACCTCACTTGCTTTACTGAACTATTTGTATAACTACTGTTTCTTTTCTGGCATCAGTTTCTGTACATATACACCAAAATAAATAGCCTGTTTCCAGTAAGAAACAAAGACACTTCAAAGTATACTTCAATGATACTTTATAGCAGAAAAAGAAAGTTTGATGACATAAACAGACACATATGTTACATAGCACAAACAAGCACACACCTCACACATTGCATAACACAACATACACATGCACACATACTACCCAGATTCTATCAGAATCAGTAACAACTGAACCTGTATCATGAAGCTCTTCTGGGCTTAGAAATTGAACCAGCCTGTTGCAATGCTAGTGCTGTTGATATTACAGATGGCATTAATTTAATTCTATTCAGTTATGCTTTTAAATTCAATTTGAGAAGTGTTTCATAAAATGCTATTGAGAATCAGAGCTCTGCATCTGTAAGCAGGTGGGGAGTTTGTGTCTGTTCCGGGAATCCTGGCCGAAGCGGACTGAGATCCTGGAATTACTTGAGTGTATAAAGGAGAGAGGTTTTTCATTCTTGGATCTGGTATCACAGGTAGGCAAATCCAGGATTGGTCAGTGTTGAGAGGATATCAGGAGAAAAGTACATGTCTCTGTGGAACAGGGAAAGGATGAGGGCATATGAAAACATTTTCATGTTACCAAATAAGAGTCATAGCTTAAAAGATCTCTCATCCATAGCAAGTGAAGTTTATCTTAATATCTTTTAGCTCACTTGCTTTACTGAACTATTTGTACAATTACTGTTTCTTTTCTGGCATCAGTTTCTCTAGATATACACTGAGAGAAATAGTCAAAATTTATTGTTTCCAGTAGGAAACAAAGGCACCTCAAAGTATATTTCAATGATACTTTGTAGCAGAAAAAGAAAATTTGATGATGGTTTTTCACCTGTATATAGTTTTTTGTTTAAAAAATGTATATTCTTTGTATATGATTTTTATAATGTACATAATTATGATGTACATAAAATTAAGAGCATATATAAAAGGTAAAAATAAGTCTATAGTGAATATGTATCCTCCTTTCTGCAAACGTCTCTTACAGGTTGATTAATTGATTGATTGATATATTCTAAGAGAGTCAAGCAGTCAAAATAATACAGAGATTTTCCTGATTGATTTCTTAGAAACTTCATACCTCTGTTTGTTGTAATCATTTTAAGGTCATGAAACTGGTTATTCTAATCATTATGGTTAATTATCTTAAAAAAGAAAGTGAAATTGAGCTAGGCAACTGTGGCTCATGTTTGTAATCCTAGTTACACAGGAGGCTAAAGTCTGAGGACCATGGTTTGACCATGTGGGTAGCAAATTCCAGTGAAGCATCAAAGAGCCATATTGGAAGTGTGGCTCAAGCGATAGAGAGCTAGCCATAGTGATAGAGTGAGACTCTGTATTCAAGACTGTTAATGACATAAAAAATAACAAGTAAAATAGAAGTCTGACTGCCAAATTGCTCAGCTTTTGACTTTTTAAAAAAAGAAAAAGAAAAAAGAATTGCCTTAAATACCACTTACCAGAAATGTAACGGAGGCTGTAAGATCTGTCTCAGGTTCCATATTTCAAAAGCAACTTAGGGCTGAGAGGATGGATCAAGTGGTTGAGAACCTGCCTAGCCAGCTTAAAGCCCTGAGCTCAAACCCCTTATCTTACCCAATGACTCCCATGAATTCCAAAGTAGGGTCATGTTACTATAACTCAGTTTGTGATGATTATGAAGTTATCCAAGCTCTGGTTTGTGAAGCTGCACTGGTGATGCCAGTCTTCTGGGCTTCATGGTCCACTTTGTCGATAGGAATGTGTAGAACTTTCTTGATGTTAAGCTCAGTTTCTAGTAGGATTGTCAATCAGGTCTCCCTTGAGCCCACCTCTCAGGAGAGTCTTCCATTGTTGCAATAACTCTTTGTAATATGCACTATTTTATTTTCCTTATAGCTTAGCATCCTAGACTATAGCAATAACTATCTGCAATTGTCTATTATCGTGTGACTGATTTGTTCACTATCAATTGCTGTTGCTTTTTTCCCAAATGAAATGTGTAGAAGCCACAAGAGCAGAGGGGGCAAATAAAGCTGAAGCTTCAGGATCCTGGGTTAGGGAACAGGTTGCCTATTCAGTGTGGTCATGCGGGTATCAGTTTGAGGGCTTTCTGCAGAATTTGCAAATGGAAAATATTCTGAAACCATTGTATTTATATAATTAGTCAAGATGACTGTCATGTTTTGCTCTGCCTTTTGTTCCACGACACATTATTCTTTAATGTGTAGCTAGAGCTCCATACACTTTGGGGTCCAGTGGAAGGATATTTTAGTTCTGTTTATAACTTATGGGTTTTGCCAAGGCATACTTTTATATGAGCTGTCATCACATCTAGGTCTGGTTAAGTTAAATTTCATATATTATTAAGCAAAATTTCATATATTATTATGAGGCAGAACTGAGAGGCAAAGGAACATTTTTATGCCTCTCATGCTAATGATCCTATTATCACACACCAATGCTTTTTTCCTAAGCTTAGCGATAAAGCAATGGATATCTTTTCCTCAACTTCAAAAGTATGGTTATACATCCTCAGTCACCTACTAAAATCAAACTTGCTTCTCACCCTGCTTTCCTGGCTGCAGGATGTATTGAGTCTCATAAGCTATTTCTGCTCTGTTCCTTCACCATACTTTACCTAAACTGCACCTGTTGACTCCATGCCCTAAGACCATGTCATTGTTCATTGCTTTCATGACTGAACTCATATTGACACATTATATGTGTATGTGTTCTTAATGACTTGCCATGAGGTATGGACAACAAGAAGGTAAGTACAAGTCAAATTATATTAACACCACATTAAGAACTGGTACTGTGAGTCATAATACTCACCATACATATGTGAAAAAGGAACTAATTAATTTGAGGGAGGTGATAAGTGGGGATGAGATACATGGGGCAAGAATGATGGAAGAAATGACATTAATGAAGATGGATTATGCCCATAAATTCACATCTTGAATTAAAACCAATTGTACAATTATTTAAATATATTAAAATTATTTTTCAAAAAGAACTGTTGTTACTAATGCAAAAATATTTAGGATATATTTCTTTTTTATTTTTTTGGTTGGTCATGGGGCTTGAACTCTGGGCTTGGGCGCTATCCCTACGCTCTTCAGCTCAAGGTGAGTGCTCTACCGCTTGAGCCACAGCACCACTTCTGGTTTTCTGGTGGTTAATTGGAGATAAGAGTCTAATGGACTTTTCTGCCCTGGCTGGCTTTGAACCACGATCTTCAGATCTCAGCCTCCTCAGTAGCTAGGATTATAGTCATGAGCCACCAGCGCCCAGCTTAGGATATATTTCTTTTTTTTTTTTTTTTGGGTCCGGTTGTGGGGCCTGAACTCTGGGCCTGGACGCTGTCCCTGAGCTCTTCAGCTCAAAGTGAGTGCTCTACCACTTGAGCCACAGCACTACTTCTGGTTTTCTGGTGGTTAATTGGAGATAAGAGTCTAATGGACTTTTCTGCCCTGGCTGGCTTTGAACTACGATCCTCAGATCTCAGCCTCCTCAGTAGCTAGGATTATAGTCATGTGCCACCAGCGCCCAGCTTAGGATATCTTTCTTAACACTCAAAAATCTTCAGATGCCATGGAATCTTAATTTGAGGGTGTGTGCACAGGACTACTGAGGCTTGAACTCAGAGCCTTTCTCTATTACTTGGCTTTTTGCTAACAGCTGATGTGGCTGCATTTGAACTCCATTTCTCTTCCTGCTTTTTCATTTGTTTTTGTCAGTCAAGGGGCTTGAACTCAGGTCCTGGGTACCATCCATGAAGGCTAGCATTCTACTAGTTGAGCTACAGCACTACTTTCCTCTTTTCCCGTGATTAATTTGAGATAGGAGTCTCTTGGACTTTCTTGTCTAGGCTGGCTTCAAACCTTGATCCTTAGATCTTATTCTCTTGAGTAGCTAGGATTACAGACGTTAGCACTGGTGCCAGGCCCCTTCTAGCTTTTTGCTGGTTATTTCAAGGTAAGAGTCTCTCAGGTACACCTGCCTGAGCTGGCTTTAAATCATGACCTACATATCTCACTCTCCTGAGTAGCTTTAGGATTACAGGCATGAGATATCAGTGCCTGACTTAATGAAAATTATTTTTAAATTTGATATTAGTTTTTCCAAAATTATAACAATGTTAAGCATATCTTCACTAGACATTCAATAATGAATTGTGGAGCTAAATAAAACTTTCTCAAATTATGGATTGGCATAATCTAGCTAGAAAGATAAATGAATTCATTTTTTAAATTATAGAAGACAAGGTGGAACATCGTAGTATGAAGACATCAAAAGTCTGGAGGCAAAATACAAAAAGAAATACTATAGAGGTGTGTTTGGTGAGACATAATATACTTCGTTGTGTCTGGATTTTGTGAATTATTTGTCAGCCTTTCAACACATTTAGTATATAAATATAGCAATTTGTTACCATGTGTTTGCTGATTTCAAATGAAGACTAATTTCCTCTCAAAATTTTTGTTTCCGTTCTCTCTTTTTTAAAGAGTTATGTGAGACATAATTTCTTTTCTTTTCTTTCTTTCTTTCTTTCTTTCTAATGTTTTTTTATTGTGAAAATACTGTGCAGAGGGCTTACAATTACATGAGCAAGGTAATGACTACATTTCCTATCAAGCATTGTTGCTTCCTCCTTTGTTTTTCCCCTACCATCCCTGCCCTCCCATCTCTAGGATTATACTCCCCCTCAGCACCCCACCCCCACCAAAGTTGTAAAGTTCGTTTTTTGACAGAGTGTCTTGTACATCTCATTGTTGCAATGGGTCCACCTGTATCTCTATTTAAACAATTTGTTTTTTCCCTTCCCCTCCCCAGATTATACCAACACCAAATACCAACATACAGTGAAAACAGGGTTATACTGTGGGGGAGGGACCTACAAAGCAACAAAAAATATCACCTCATAAATATGTTAGAAACAATAGCAAGCAAGAAAAAAAAACACTTGTGTCCTTATCTTGGGGTTCATTTAGCCTCCCATCAAATGTGAGTTCACCCTGGCATACAGCTCATGCTTTCTCCTACGGCGTATATCCCCATGTTTTAGAATAAGGACAGATGACATGCTTGAAAGCATCAGAAGATGTTCTTTTTAAAAAAAAATAAAAATCTCTTTTCAACTTGATTTGTTGTTTCTCTTGAGAGCCTTACGATAGAAACTTTGCCCTTTATCTCTGAGAGGCCACAAAGAATTGCCCACGAAGGAGATCTGTTCCTGGTGAGGATTATAGAACCCACTCTAACAAGCACCCCAGTGCCTTCATAGGCTGTACACCTAAGACCCTCCAAAGTCAGCTCTGCTGCCTCTGCGGTGACCTCATGGATTCACAGACATCTCCTGATGTCTGAGCTTATTGGTTGAGCACAGTTCACTCATTTTGTGGTTAGCACATCCCAAAGTACATCCTGACTTTCAATAGTATAACCATTTGTTCTCTCTCTCTCTCTCTCTCTCTTTCTCTCTCTCACTCTTACACATGCGTACACACATACACGTTCCTGTGTGTCAATACCTGTGTTAATAACCCCCATAGTTACCCTGCCCAGCCCCACGGTCTGATTGGGCTGCAGAGTCCACCCACACAGTCTCATTGGGCCCTTTTCCTATTCAATACAGATCACAGATCTCTTGTGCTCATTCTCAATGGTAGATTTTGCTCCAATATTTGGCACTTTATTTATGAGATATATAAGTACTCTACAGTTGCATATCACTCATATACAAACAACACCCAAAAGAAAAGCAAACCCTACCTGACTGTACATTCTCTTATTTTTCTCATTTTTTTTCCCTTCAACTACCTGTTTGCGTGACTTGAATTTACAACAAGGTAATATGAAAGGTGACATTTTCAATGAAATAGCATTTAGTACTACTGTACATTGGAAATACAGTGTGTATGTGTGTGTGTGTGTATGTGTGTGTGTGTATGTGTGTGTGTATATGTGTGCGCAGGAAAATTCTCATAATTCATTAGTCTCTGAGTTTCATGTAAAGGAGCTAATATGAATTTTACTATCCCTTGGCATATGTGGTTGGTTATATCAACATATATATGTTTTAGTTTCCTTTTGGCTAACCTCCCTTGACTACTGCCCATAGGTAGCACAGAAGGAAACTCTACATAGAAGATGTTCACTGAGTAACTATTGAACTGAATTATCTGTTTTCAATCAAGCAAAGTGTAGAACAAAACTGTCCTGAGTTAGCAAGAGAGTCTTTGTATCATACAGTATCTAATGTATGAAAGAACAACAGGTAATAAATGGGTCTGATGGTTCATTAGTGAAAGTCATTACTGTGTCCATGTCTTGAAGTACCTCCCAATCAACATAATAATGAAGATACATGAAAGTAGTAATTCCACACTCCATTTTCTCTGAAGGAGAAACTGTGGTTAATAAACATTTTTAAGGATGTTATCTTAAAACTGTGGATTGGCTATATGTCCCTATTTTACAAGTAAAATAGACATGTAGAGGTGAGCAACAATAAATCATTCAAAGTCATGCAATTAGTTAAGGTGCAGAACCAGGATTTGAATATGATTTTGACTGGCTTTAGAAACAGCATGACATATGACTAGCTCACATTTGCCTTTTCCTGGAATTAAGAAAATCAGAACATCGTGTATATTCTTTGATATGAATTTACTCTACCTTCCCTCTACTTAAAAAAAATCCTACCTTTGACATGTACATCCCCTTCTACTCTTTGAGAACTAGTTAAGAATTCTCAGTGGTTTATTTTCTCTCTCTTTTTGCCCATCTCCATCCTTCTGACACCAGCCGAGTTACATCTTCCTTGCAGTTTCCAATCTCAGCTAGCACAGAATAAGGTTCTCAGCTCCACAGGCTGACAAACTAACCTTGGCATAATGAATGACCTGCAGTTTGGGAATGCCTCTGGAATGCCAAATGACTATGGCTGTGCATCTCTGGAATATAGAATGGTCCTGGCTTTAGCCAGGTGACCCAAAGCTACACAGGACTAGAATGAGAAGTAGATTCCAGCTCTTCAAATAACAAATATCTGTTCAGGAAAGAGGCAAGGAGAAAGCAATGGATAAGCTGTCTCACTGAGGAGGAGGAGGAGGAGGAAGTAGTGATTGACTTTTCTATGATCAGATGACCATCTTTTAATGCTAATCATGCTCAATCTGAGTCAGGTCTTGGAACTTCCCACTGAAAGAGAGCTGACCCTCTCCAAGTCACAGAAACAATTCTTCTATCCCTGTTCTGAGAAATGAGTTACTCTCCATACCTGACTTGGAGACTTAGCTCAAGAAGCAGAAACAGAATCCTTATTTCCAAATTTATTTTCCCAGTGCATTAATTTGGACTTACAAAGCTTTGTAATCTTTGTAGATGGTATCAGCAGATAACAAAGTCCTATTTGCAGTTTGTAATTCCCTCATGAGAAAGTCTAAACCCATCATGGAATTTTCCTGTCGAAGAATAAAAGAATAAGGATATGTATCAATCATACTCAGTAACTGGGGTTTTAATGAATGTTGTTTCCATTTCTTCCTTCATCTTTTCCCCCCCATTTTTGCCATGTTCCTCTGTGAATAGTTCCATTTTTCCCCTCTCTCTTAGTTTTCTATTGCATTTCAATGCATTGGTTTTAAAAGGAGGATTTGCAAACAGAGTGTTAAAACTCCAGGGCACTACATCTCCAAAATCTATAAGAAGATAAGAGGCCAAACCCCCTGAAATCTTCTCTCTTAGTGTCTGTGCAACTTGCAGGCTTGACTATAATACCCCTAAGCTAAAGCAATCTGCCTGCCTTCCCCCAACCCTGCTGCCTAACACAGGCAGATAAACTTAGCATTAAAATTCCCCACACTTTGGCAAATGAGTACCCGGGAGGCTGCTGACTCAATCAGGGCTTGTTTTACTTACAGTGTAGTACTGAGAAAAGCCATAAACTCCAGTCTGACAGATCTGTAATGCTCATCTCAATATGCTCTCCCTGTGTGAGGGCTTGCTGATGAACTTTCATATTCTGCCAATGAAATATAACAAACATATTAACGATGTGTGGTAAATTGCCACTGGTTATGCTGGTTCCGATGATGGAAATGGTTGTGAATAGATGAGATTATTTAGATGCCTGATATCATGCACTTTGAGGGTCCAACACAATGCTACATCATCCTGGGGCAACACTGGCAATGGAAGAGGGGGAGAGGGGAAGTGAACTACAAAGAGAAAGGTTGCACATGGGAATGAGGAATCCCGGGTCATGGGATATTGAAGTCAGCAGACTATAGATATCATCTAGTTAAACTCATGTTTCACATATACTCAAATGGATGTACAGAGTTGGAATGTGGGGACCCAATACTAAATAGCATGTGATTGCTAAAGCACATACCATTCTGCTCAGTGGATTTGATTTATACCTACTTGGGGCTGTCTTAAGAGACGACCCAGACTGAAAGAATGAAAGAAATGTCCCAAAAACTCAAGTCAGGCTTGTATTTTTCACATTCCTCAGTAGCAAAGTGCATTTGCTAGCTTGGTTCTCTCTGTCTAACTTTAGTATTTGGCTAATATTGAGTGAATTGTAGGACACCAAGGAGTGAAAGATGTAAGAATATAACAATCTTTCTTTACTTTTACTCCAAAAGGACAAGTGTATGTCCCTAAATCCATCACTGATTGCTTCTGAACCAATTTTACTGATTAATGATGGCTACTAAGACTAACAGATGGGGTGGACCCTGATTTACTCAGTTGCAAATGTTCTGGATAAATTCCATGTATATCAGGGCCTTCCTCATTTCTTTTTTTAGTTTATTTTCTTTTTACATCCTCTCTTCTAACTCTTAACAACTGTATATTTATAATTATGTTTTTCTCATTTTCAGGCACTCTGTAAATACCCAAGATACAGAAAAGTAGATGTGATTTCTGACTTTTCACATGAGCAGTCAATACATTGTAACATAACGTGAGATACCAATGCCAGGAAAGAGAAGATCGTGCTGGGAGCCCTAAGAGATGATCTCCTAGTGTAGTATAGGTAGAAGAGAGATACAATTAAGCTTCTCCAGAGAATGGCTCCCAAGCTGAAACTTGAAGCATTGCCTGGAGCCAGCCAGGTTGAGGGAGTATTAAGAAGGTCCACAAAGAAAGGGCTAAGGATGAAACAGAAATTCAGTGTGGTAAACATCAATTGTGAATTATGGAATACATCAAGATAAATGAGAACAGAGAGGTAGGAAAGGGAAAGCTGAGGGATAAGGTGAAGGCCATTGAGATATTTGGGATTTACTCAAAGACAAGGGCAAACAAGTGTGATTGCATTAAGAGGCATGATTGAAGTGTTTCTGGAGAGAAAATGATCAGATGGCAAACAGAAAGGGCACTGATAATCACAGTAATTTATCTATATCATTTTACTCTTAAAAATAAACACATACATAAACAAAACAGTGGAGAATACAATAGGTTTGAGGTTTGTTTATAAAGACGAAACCTCAATCCCCTCTTCATGGGAATAAATATATTTTCATGTGAATGGTAAAAAAAAAAGAAGGTAGATTTTGCTGGGAATTCAGATCTTTTCACCTAGTAGCTATATAATGTATATTTGAGATCATTGACATTCACTTTAAACCAATTAAGCATTAAATACAGAACTTAATGTAAACCTCAGTCTCTTCATAAAGTTTTTAACTTTTAAGGAAGAAATAATTAATAAGATCTGAAAAGAAAGAAAATAGATGATACACTTTCTGCTCAGCCAAAATGGCTTAGAAACCTACAGAGACAAAGCATTCCCTTTAATACCTAAACTGTGAGTAATGTAAATCTTGGAAATAGCTAGAGATGTTTGGATGGATGTGAAATCTCAGGACAAAAGGAAAAGAATTGGATCATTAACTGGGCTAGAAAGTATCCACTTATACATTAAGAATGAGTGGTCTGTGTTGCTATTCATTTAGAACTAAGCATTTTATAAATGTTACAACCCTTTCACAGTTTGTCATTAGGTTAGGCTCATTGGTTAATATTAGTTGAGGATTGAATTTAGTTGCAATTTGTGAATGGAAAAGTAGTTAAGAGTTGTAGAGTTCAACTTGTACCTGAAAGTAATAAAAAATGAACAAAATATTGCAGAAAAAGATGGTAGTACAAAGAACTCACAGAAGAGACATGAGTTATTCATTATTTTTTTAAAATATAGGTGAGTTTATTACCTGTTTATCAATTGTCGACTCATTTTTACCATTCAAGTTCATTTATGGATCAACTACTTGGTGCCTGATATGTAAGTGTAGCTATGAAGAGAATTTTTTTTTTCATTTTCACAGCAGTTTTTGCCTAGTGAGGGAGACAATTGATAATTGCACACAGAGTAACAGAATTACATACAGTACTAGGAAGAAAATAAAATAGAGAAACAGAAAGAAGTTAGAAAGTAGAAAGAAGATCATGTGGTACCATGTAAACAGAGAATCCTCTCTCCAAATGGATGGGTTTGATTCATTCATATGTAGCACCCATTTGCACAGAGCCCACACTTCCCCAAAATTAATTTTCACTGAGTAACTGAATTTGTTGAGGATTATCAAGTGGTCCCATTCTTGGGAGATAATCATATCCTTTGGCATCTAAGAATTACCATACATAACTTTGCCATCAGTTTAAAATGCTTTTACTATGGTATGTTTCATTTTGGGAGGGGGCAGGGGTGGAGGTCATGGGGCTTGAACTCTAGGCCTGGGCTCTATCCCTGAGCTCTTCAGCTCAAGGTGAACACTCTACCTCTTGAGCCACAGCACCACTTCTGGCCTTCTGGTGGTTAATTGGAGATAAAAGTCTCTGAGACTTTCCTGCCTGAGCTGGCTTTTAACTGCAATCCTCAGATCTCATCCGAGTAGCTAGGATTACAGGTGTGAGCCACTGGCACCAGGCAGTTTCCTTTTTCTCCTTCATTTGGGCTCAGTACTGCAATACCATCTGATATCTTTCCAACACATTATCCATTTTCTCAAAATATGTCTCAGATGTTTAATTCTGCCCTGATATTTTTCTAGAGATGGAATCTAAATCATTTTTTTTTTAGTTCAGCGGGACCAAGGACTCTTGAAAAAGGTGTTATTTCCATAAAATCCTAACTGCTGATCAGGAAGTTGTATAAAGGTTTATAGAGGAAAAGATTCCAAACAGAGTGAAGTGTTAGTTCCATGGTTTTAGATAAACATGCTCTACTTGGGTTGCTAGAACATACTAGGAATAAAGAAAGAAATAAGTAATTATGTGTGATGTGTATGAACAGAAGGCTTCAATGTCTTCATTCCTGATGAGGTAAACAGAAAATCGACCTGAAAACCAGATCCTTCCTGGAGTCAGATGCCTTTCCTTACGTTTTTTTAGCTTTAAATTGAAAGGCCCTGGGGTATGATCAATCTGAACATGAGAAAGGGGAAAGGACTAACAGATGATGAGAGCCCTTCAGTGTGGAGCCTGTGGTCAAGTTGAGGCTGGAGCTTTGGAAGACAGCTGGAGAGAATCCCAGGGTATTTTACATTCAGCAGTCTTCCTGTGACCCAACAATCTCTCTCTATTAATTCATGGCAACACAACCTCACCTCTGGGGTTGTTCATTCTGCAGTCACAACCTGACCATAGCCGTCATTGATTCATCCTTTGATTCATACCAGGAATTGGAGCCTAGCGCAATCATAAGATGATGCTAAAATTTCAGAATTCTATGTACATCTCAATATAGACAAACAAGCAGGAAATCTGTTTTCTCTTCTGCATGTTTTGATTGAGCATCCAACGCATGTGCAAGAGAACCAGACAGGGAAATGAAGTGTAATAGGGTATGTGTCTATAATTCTATATTTGCATATACACAAGACGATATTTTTTTTTGCAGGAGGACATCTTCTGGCTTCTATATTCAAGACTTGGTCTCGTCTCTAAAATTAAGTAGTTAAAGCCAGACACACTTGCCTTACAAAGAAAGCTGTTAGGAAATCTCATGGTGTGTAAATAAGAGATTACATTTCAAAGACTTGACTCCCAAAAAGAGAAATATGTAATTCCCCACTTGTTTTCTTACATAGACACTTTTTATAAAATAAATGTCATCTGAGGCACTCCTTTACATGGTATTAATCTCTTGCCATCCCATGATAAACTTGGGTTGGAACGGGCTAGAGTTTACCTAGAATAAGGGTCTAATTGGGAATACAGGAGGCAATAAAGCCTATATAGATGAGAAGAAAGGATATACATTTAACTATCTTTGAAGTCCACCAAGAAAGTTTCATAATTATCTATTATTGCTGTGCTACATTCCTTTGAATGGAATGTTCTGTTAAAATTATATCATGTAAATTGAAGTTTTATGGATTATAAATAAAGTTATAAAACAGATGGGAAATTATTTCGGTAGCATAAGAATGGTTGTCACTGGGGACTTAGCATGTTAAATGATATATTTTGGGCATTGGATCTGATAATTTAAGTTCAAGTTCTATCCCTGATGATTAATCATTTTGAGCACTAAGCTGGTAACTTAATCACTAGTTTTATCATGAAAAGGCAAATGGTTTAGATTTGCCTACATCTCAGGTGTGCTATTAGCATCAAATGATATTTAACACATGAGCTATTTTAATGTGGCCTACATGTGCAGACAGAAGCCAAAAGCCTTTGAAATAGTCTTGTTCTTCACACTTTCCTTAAAGAAGTATTTTCATTTATTTATTTATGCAATAGTGTTATTTATTTTTCTTTTTAAAGAGGGGAGTTATTCCTTTGGAGTTTTTATTAGAAATGCAGAACTTAATATAAGATGGATAGTAAGATCAGCATTTACATACATATAAATCTGTTGCTACTATACCCATATTGGAGGAAACATTAATTTTGTCATTAGTAGACAAGAAAGAATAATACAAAAAAAGAAAACTGGCTGATATCTCCATAAAGGTTATACAAAGTTATGTGTGCCTAGGGTTTGAGCTACTCCAAACAAAAGCACTTAATGCTCTGGATACTGGGAACTCAAACTATGTATAGCCCTTCAGTGTTTGCTCTTCATCCTACACGGTGCAGGACAACCATCAGCTTCTCAATGACTGTCTGGTTTGGAAGTAAGTCAAACCCACTCTCAGGAAGAATGCCTGACTCATTGAAGTATAAAATAGTAACAAAAAGCAAGCCTTGTCTTAGGGCAGTTAGGAGTAAGAACCTATGTGACAAATAAAGATCATGAAAGATGACAAATGAGCAGAGCATATGCTGTGACTATTCTTTGTTACCATGGGGTCACTTCTTTTAGGGCTCATTTTTAGAATGATTTTTTAATGCTAGTACAGCTTGGGTGATAGTTATTAATTCTGTAGAAACAAAGGCTAACTCGCAATGTGATGTGTATGATATATAGCATGAAAGATGGAATGAAGTTGAAGGAGGAGAGAAAAGAGAAGGGAGGAGGAGGAAGAAGAGGATGATTAGGAAGAGGGAAGAGAGAGACAGAAAGAGAGAGAGAAGAAACAGACCAGGGAAGATCAAAGGAGTAAGAAATTAAACTTAGATTAAAAAATGGTAAGGATTCAACATTTAGTGAATGTCAGACTTGATATGTATATATAAATTTGTATTCATACAGAAGCATGCTTAAATGTGCATAAAAGTTTACACGCATGACCTCTTGGTCTTCATTATATCCAAAGTAGATAAGTTAGTATCCACACAATATCCAGCCTCCAAAAAACTAAGTCACAGAGAGATAGGGCAACTTGAATGTTACTACTAGGGAATAGGGGAGTTGGGATTTGGACCCAAGATACCTGACTTTTAGATTTATAGTGGAAATTACTGCATTTTACTCTCTGGGCAGAAGAGAAAATCTTTATTTAATTCAGCTATAAAAG
Source organism: Dipodomys spectabilis (assembly GCF_019054845.1). NCBI lineage: Eukaryota > Metazoa > Chordata > Mammalia > Rodentia > Heteromyidae > Dipodomys > Dipodomys spectabilis. Next base: position 4,152,119 of record NW_024870723.1, read on the forward strand.
AGGAGAAATACAGTGAAGAAAGGCTCATCAAACAAAAAAACTACTGCAAGCAAAGGAAAAACATAGAATGGGCAGCTGAGTATCATAACAGAATAAAGGTGACATGAAGTAATTATTTATAGGATACCATTGGATGAGTGAGCTCAAAACACTGGATGTTTCCCCTCAACTTTGTCATCCAAGGTTCACTATCACTTGACCATAAAGTAGTGGGAATTCCAATGATGGAAATGTTTTTATCAGCTCTTATTATTTTTGGGGGGAGGAGGGGATTAAATGCATAGCCTAGGCACTGTCCCTGTGCTTTTATGCTTAAGGCTAGCCTTCTACCACTGAAGCCCCTGTTCCACTTATGACTGTTTTGGGGGGGGGGTGATTAATAGGAGAGAAGAGTGCCACATATTTACCTGTCCGAGCTGGCTTTGAACCCCTATCCTCAGATCTCAGCCTCCTTAGTAGCTAGGATTACAGGCGTGAGTCACTGGTACCTGGCTACTCGGTCTTAGTTTGATTACAAACAATGAGTATGGGAGTCACAGGAACTTGCAGCAGGAATTCATGACAAGCTGTGCTCTGAAGACGTGTCTTCATATGTTTGAATTCCCCGTAGCAGTGAATCTAGAATGTCCAGACCATGAAGATACTTTGCAAATTGAAGTCTTGTCCAGCAGTACCTTTCCTCTGTGTGCTGCTCTGAGGATTCCTTGCAATCATTTGCCCTTTCTCAGGGTTGGCCATGCTTCTCCCCCTATTCCCTAAGCACAAGGCTGATAACTTTGGAGTCACTATGACAGCATGTGAGTCACCAAGTTCCAAATGGCCCCTCTCTGTGGACTGCTGGTTCTCACTTCTTTTTCTGGACAGAAAAATGTTTCTCCTTTGCAAGGGCAGATGCCAAGGACTCAATTTTCTGCCAACTCAGTTAACAAGCATTTATTGATCACTTACTGGGTACATAATGCCAAATAATTACATTGGAAGAGCAGGAGATAAATGGAAATTGTGGTAGCAGTAGAAGGAGAGACACTAATGGAAGTGCAAATTACTCACAGAACAAAAGTAGGATGGTTGTAATTCAACAACATGTAAGTGAAAATTACTTGTTTGATTGCATTATTCTGCACAATTTCTAGTGATAGAAAAAATGAAATTTTGATAATGAATCCTTCCTGAATTCTGCTGTAGGAACACTTAAATATCCAACAAAGAACAACTGAAACCAAGAGCATATGTTGTAGAGTAACCAGTATGGGCTTCTTGAGAGCCCTGAATACTTGTATACTTTCCTGAACTTTGCAGACAGATAATCATGACTACACAAGCTATCGTTTAGCTTAATTTTTCCTGATGAAAGTCTTCTAGGAGAAAAGGCATATTTTCATCTTACAAATTAAAAATGGAGAGATATTGAGAAGAAGAGACTATTTAGTGAGATGTTTATGCAGAGTATGCATTTGTAGAGCTAAGCAGAATTTAAATACATAAATATATTAAGGGAGGCTCCTTGAGAAAAGTATCTTTGGGGTTTCTTCTAGTAAGTCATGAAAGATGGGCAATAACCTCAAATGGGAAGATATTCCAGGCAACATTCCAGAAACTCATGCGTTCCCACAGTATATTTGGCTTCCATGCCGGGTTATCAGGTTTAAATATGTAGGCAATATAAAATTATCTCTATTGGCAGATGAGGGAAAATCTTGAACATCTGGATATTTACCAATTACTCATATTTATAAAACTAGGTAGTTAGTCAGAAATTATCACTGATTCCAAAGTAATTTGTAATGATTAACAGAAACTACTTAATAAATATTTATTAACTATTTATTAAATTGTTTTGACCTTTTTTGAGTGAAGACGTAGCGGGATGAAGAGAAATGTGCTTTAAGGAACTAAGTCATTTTTAGATAATCAGATAATAGCTATTTTATGCAACAAAAAGAATGAGGATTCAGTCAAAGAATAGGAGCTCAATGAAACAAATTATTTTCCTTTGGTCTGGTTATCTATCTTTGGTAGGATAAGGAGGGACAAAGAAATGCTGGGACAAAGGGTGAACAGATGTAGCAGTAAGATTCACTAGACACTGTTAAAAATGAGCTATACAACCTCTGGATGAGGACAGGAGGGAAAAACTGGGAGAGAGAACAAGAAAAGTGTGACATTGTTCAAAAAGAAATGTACTCTTTATCTGACTTATGTAACTGTAACTCCTCTGTCAATCACCTTGATAATAACAATAAATAAACAGTTTACAAAATAAGAGTAAGAAAAACAGGAGTATTTAGAAGATGATATAACAGAAGATAAGGAAAAACAAATGCTAAATGGAGAGAGGAGTAAGTACTGTATAGAAATAAACTTTGAGAAAGGTTGCATAGCTACCTCATCTAGAAAAGCTATATGTAGAATTTTGAAAAGGCAATAGTTGTTCTTGGAAAGAAAAGGAGAGGGTCTGGAATTGAGAGACATCAATTGGACATCCATGGTATACTTCATCAACAAGAGGATAATAGATTCTTCCTTCTCCTGAAAGGAGAATGAGTCACAGGCAGTGGCCATTATGAGTGGTATTAGCAGAATGCCCTCCATGGAAAGATCTAAGGTCAAGAAAATGGGAACTCTATAACAACCATGCACTCACCATTTTGTTGAAAAAGAAAAAAATCCTGGAATTAAACTCCAGTAAGTTCAAGAATCCTACACTCAAATTTAAGAAGAAAAGAAAGCGAAAACCAAGAAAATTTAATTTTGCCATCTTTCTGTTCCTAAACACATGCTGAGCTTCATTGCCTAAATTTCAGTTTGTTAAAAAGCAGAGTACTCATCCCAGAGAAAGGTTAACTTAGAATCAACATTCACTGTTTTTAAAAAGGAAGATCAATACTGAGAGTTAGGTGTGGTCCTTGATTCCATACTTCTTTCAATTCCTAGCCACCTGCTACTTTCAAATCATTTTAATCCATTCTCTCTCCATTTGCAGTATACACAACCATTATCACCCCATGCATCCCTACAGCTACCTCCCAAGTTGTCCCTTTACATCTAATATCTTAATCTCACTTCTAATCATTGTTTTCACTCTAGCCAAGAAAGGTTCGCAGAACCCACGTAAGAACATGCCATTCATTAGCTTTGCTAATTACATCTTATAGTTCACCTCTGCCCTCATGGATCAATTTCAAGTGCCTTGCAGTGGTTCTAACCTCTTGTTGATCAGTCGTAACTCTAATACGTTTCCCTGCCTCTTAGAATAGTCATTCTAGCCTTGTTCAACCTATCCCACTTCCCTTATTTGTTTCCCTGCTTTCCATTTTCTTTCTCTTAGCAAACATTCATTCTTCTCTATCAGCTCTGGTCTTGCTTTCATTTATCTCAATTATTTCTAAAAATTTCACTTGCCCAGTATCTCTGTAGTTTCTCCCATTCTGCCCTGTCTCTTATTCTTTACTAATTTTGTCTCTGTAGTTCCTAAAGCTTTATGCCACTTACATGGTCTACACGAACAGATTGCATTGGTCGTCTTCATTATCATCTGTCAGAAGTTAGCACAGTGACCATGACAAAATACGAGGTTAACACATACATGTGGATTTGGTATATTTCAGCCAGAAATTCATGAAATGCTCTAAGTTAATGTATGACAGATGAGTAAGGATTTCAGAAATAAAATAAATCCCTCATGCCAAAGTTCATTGTAAACTATAGTGGTTTTTAAACATGTTGCATATGTGACATATTTTTGTTGCATTGAGTTAGTACGTTGTGGTTTATGGCACAGTAAAAATCTATTATCTGAGGAAGAAGGGTGACGAAGTCTTATAACAATGTGGGATCAGGTTGAATTGATTCACTTACTTCATTACCATTAGAGTCAAATAGCATATATAGGAATACAAGGGTGGCAGAACACTGACTTTGAAATCACTGGGGCCCACATCAGGTCTTACCATTGATCCATATCCCTTGAAAAACCTGGTTAGGTATTGAAATTTGCGTGGCCTCAGTTTCCTCTTGTGTGAAAGCAATGAAGATTTTGCTTAAAGAATTAGAGGAATTAATCTTCATCACCTAAAATACCTCCTGTCATTTGTAAATTCATGTTCAAAACCAGAATGTGGTTAAGTTGCTAGAACACAACTTACTTTTTCCCATTTCAAGTTCATGTTTTGTAATAGCACTTGCTTGACTAGACAAGAGCACAAAAATAACCGAATTCCACCCTTAGGGAGCATAGGCTCTAAAGAATGAGAAAAATTATGACCTGCGGACATGCAGCATTCTGTGCCACAATGGTGGAAAATACTTTGAAAAAAATAATACAGTTTAGTAATGTTGTTTTTAGGAATGGGAAGACATGGAGACCACAGATGAAGAGTATCAGGATGCTGTACTTCCACAAATCTTCTCTGAATATGTATTCAAAAATTATTTTCAGGAATGAACATGTAGAGGGTGGGTGATGTTACTCGCCTAAAAACCCAGCTATTTTGTAGAAGAAAATGTGAGGTTGCCACTCTGCAGCCATCCTGGACAAAACTGAGACCCTATCAGGGAAAAAATATATAAAGCAGAAAGAACTGAATGTATGGATCAAGATGTAGAATTCTTTCCTACATAGGGCTTTGTGTTCAAACCCAGTACTGTCCTGCTTCAAAAAAAACAAAAACAAAAACAAAAAAAGTGAGAGAATACTCATTGGATGTCTCATCAGAAGGAGCATAGGAACCCTTGGAACATATAGGTAAAATGTTTTATTTACCCATCAGGGGTGTCCAGAATGTCATGATAGATAAGCACAGGCTAGATAAGCACAATTCGACCAAGGTAGGCCCAGAAGGCAAAAGAGGCAGAATGAAAGGCATAATGTATTTTCATTGATATTATTTAAAAATATATTAACTGCAAATGAAAACATACATACAAAGAGTCATATAAACAAAAGGGTATTCACTAACTGCATTATACTAATTGCCTGTGATGTAGAAAGAGAAATGGGAGGAAGTAGAAATACAATGAAAAAAACATAGCCATGCTTTTTTGTAAGGACAAATCATAAAAATTTATCATGAACTGAAGGGCACAAATTATCCCAACCCTATCCACTGAAGTCAAAAAATGAGATTTTTTTTTAACTCACAGGTATTGGGTGAAGGAGAAAATGCAATAAAACAGGATTTGTTCATTTAACAAATATTTATTTTGTACTCACCATATGCTTAGTTCTATTTGTTAAGGAGAAACAAAATAGTCAAAAATCTCTCAACCTAAGAGAGCTTAGACTTTTATCAGTGAGGAGAGAGTCTATGCAGAAGAACATGCATTGATTCATACATACCACAATTTCACATGGAATAAATGCTATGAATCATTGTAATATTTCATGTGCCATAAAGAGTGTGAATGATTATTAGCTATGAATCTCTGAATGTGTGAACCAGAAGAGGTCACCAACAATAAGGATGAATTGGAAGTTCTGTCTGTAAAGGGAACATTTCACCACAGACATAAAGATAGGGCGAAAATTATTCAAAAATTCCAATTATCCAAAAATTCAGTCTAGAGATTAAGAAAAACACTGATGAGGCAGGGATACATCAACAAGAGTGAGCTCAGAGACTTGAAACAGAGGAAGGAGAGAAAGGAAGGAGAGAAGCTGTCAGAAAAGAAGGAATGAGAATAATATGGAAGAGAAGGTCACATGATAGGCATGAGCCACATCATGAAGAACCTTAGGAGAGTGTAATGGGCTTGGACATTAATTTGAGTTCAATGAGCACCTAGCCATAGATTGGAGGTCGCCGTGGTATAATTGGACATACTTAAAAAATTATAATAAATATCTTAGAGTAGATCATGTAATAGTTCAGTATTTTTTTTCAAATCAAAGAATTCCAATTTACTTATTTATGTTATTTACTTTTGCTGATCTTGGGGCTTGAAGTCAGGGCCTAGGCTGTATCCCTGAGCTACTTTGGTCAAGGCTAGCACTCTACCATGTAAGCCACAACACCACTTCCAGCTTTTTCCATGATTAATTGGAACTAAGAGTCTCTCAGTCTTTCCTGCCTGAGGGCCGGCTTCAAACTGAGATCCTGATCCTCAGATCTCAGTAGTAAGGATTAAAGGCAGGAGCCACTGGTGTCTGGCCCAGAGTTGTTTTTTTTTAATGATTTTCATTAAAGAATTAATAATTTAGTATTTTTAAGCAGGTGTACAAAGGATTTTGGTCATACCTTTACAATGTCCTTCTAGGCTAGAGTTGAGTTCCTGCCTAGGAGAGCAGAATGCTCATCACCCAGGAAGTAGAAGAAGATGGTTTAGCTTGGGTATAATTAGAGATCCATTCATTTTCAGTGGACAGGCTCCAGAAAGGACATTTCTAAATAGAGAATATGTTTCCATGGTCTCAGGTGATTTCTAGCATAGGGTAAATGAAGATAAACAAATGGGAAGACTGACTGAGGGCTGATCAGAAAGGGCAGAACTGACACAGGGCTTGCCCTTTCGTTTTTCTTATAAAATATAAAATTATCAGGAGAATGACCTGGTGTGACCTTAGCTTTGTATAATTCTAGAAGTTTCATAAGTTTGGCTTAGAAGATGCAGAAGATAATGGGTGAAACAAGCTTAGAGTAAAATCATAGCAGTTTTCAAGGCTAAGACATGTTCATGTAATTAGGTATGTAAGATATTTACAGTTATGCATGAATATGATAATTCACTTCCTGGAATGCTAAGTGAATTAGTGCATGAGAAGTACTTGGAATAGGATATTGAGTCAACAAGATAATCCCTCCGTGACTATTGGGCATCATTTGTATAAGTATTCAGAATATGTTTTTCTGCACTTGTCTTCGTGCTGGGATTATCTATGGACTAAGACTTGCAAGAGTGACACAGAAGAATAGATCAATCCTCATCGCTTAATATAGCAAGAGTTACTGAACAGCCCATGTCCTTCTAGAACCTTCAGGTGATGTAGAAGGTATCGTGGTGATATACAGATTTGTCTTGAAGAGATCTCAAGAAGATAGTAATTGAAAATATAATTGTGATAACGGGGTGGGGCCATGAAGAGGAGCAGGGTGACAGGAACATTTATTCATTTACTTCTGTGTATTTATTGATGCTCCCTTGGGGTTGACCAAACAGATGTGTGCATGCTAGGCAAGTGATCTAATAATTGAGCCAAATCTCTAGTTTTTGTTTGTGTAATTTTAGGGTATTTTTTTAGATAGGGTCTCTTTCATGAATTCCCTAGGACCAGTCTTATTCAGACTGCAATCCTTTTTATATCCCATTTTCAAGTTGCTGAGATTATGAAGAAGTAGAAGTAACTACCTGTGGTTCTTCTGGGAAGCACTTTTCTACGTGGTATTAAAACAAATTGAAAACAAAACAACAACGAAAACAAAACTTTGAAATCTTACTGATACTCAATCCCAGGAGTATCATATCAAAGATATATGATATTGGGCAACTTCTTCCTCATAACCTCAATTTCCTTATTCTAAAGATGATATAATTTTTTTATTACTTCAAAGTACTTTCAGGATAAAACCTAAAATAATAAAGATGGAAATGCATAGCCTAGTGCCTAGTAAATCTTAGGAAAACAACCACTACTGCTATGAAACTTTGCCTATTCAATGATTTAGCCAAAAATAAAATGATTTAGCTAACTACTCCAAAGATTTAGTAGCTTCCACCCACTGGTTCTTTCTTCTTTTCAGTGCTATCTTTCTCCTGAACAAAGGATAAATCCTGCCCTGATTTTTCTCCTTACTTTTTCTTTACTTTCTCATAGTTTTGCCTGACTATTAAGGAATCCTACTTTTAATTTAAAGGGAGATTTAATAGTCTTTAAGCATCCCTATCTATCAGGCCTTGGGAGTGTGGCATTTTGATGTGATTTGCACAATCTTCTAGAATGGAAGATGCTCTATAGAGTGCCCATGATATATAGGGTAATGTGCAGATAAGTCATTTTCAGTATCAGAAGTTGTATGTGAAGGTAATAATGAGCAGTATATGCTAAGATAGAAATTTCTTTTAAGGCAACAAAATCTACTTGTTAAAAATTCTTCTTTCCCATCCCTCTCCCTTTCATGTTAAGTTATTGAGTCAGAACACTTAAGAGCAAAGACAAGTTGGCATGAAGCTTTCAATGAGAGTTAACAAGGATACATAATAGAAAGTTAGAAGGATTTTTTTAATATTCAGTTTTACTATACAGATTGTTATGCTGCGTATAATCTTAGACAAATCCTGACCTCGTAAATTCATTACCTCATGAGGTCATCGCCTATCCTAGTTTGGGATAGCTAAGACTGATCAAAACTGTGTCTTTTATTTTATTTATTTTTAAGCATACAGAACTGAAAAGTGTTTCTCTGTGTAGGTTGTATCTATTTGGTGAGACCCAGAGTCCTACCCGTTTTTTTATTTGTGCCCTTTAATAACTTAAAATCCTGAGCACATTTTCCTGACATAATACAAGATAGAAAATAAAATAGAGTGATTATTTTGTCAGCCCAGGACTGGTTTATGAAATAGGTATTTTTAATGCTTTTCTGTAGTGCTAAAGGGGAAAGGATCAATCCTGTCTTCAGTTTCTTGAATGCCATTCCTTTATCCAAACATTTGCTATTCTTCAGAGAATGGTTCACTTGTTGCCATGTTTAGAGGCTTATTTGGAGGTACAGAACTGAGTGAGTCTCATGTACCACTTATTAGCTTTTTTGTTAATTATGCTCGTTCGATAAGAAAGTAACGTGAGAGGCAGCATTTCCAGGATGAAAAAAAAGAGGTTGAGTAAGTGACTTATCTGAGCACATTCAACTATGAAGGTCCTCCATCCCAGATCTACCTGTCACCGTAGTATACACCGATGAAGAACACACTGTACTGCCTTTTAATGGAAACTTCTTGTGCAAACTCAAGTCAGAATTACTGGAACAGTGATAATGCTATTCTTATTAAGATGACTAATAAGAATAGCTATAATTTATGCAGATTAACTGATCTAACCTTTTGACTCTATGAACTCTTCACTTTCACAAGAACTTTTAGGGAGATTTTCATGTGTTTTAGATCAAGAAACTCTAGATATAAAAAGATAGTAACTACACTAAATTTTAGGACTAGGAAATAGGAGATAGATAATTCAAAGTTTGGAATTCTACCTCAAAAGCTTACTATGATGCTTTATGCTCTGCCCCATATTTCCAAGTACGATAGATCTTAATGCATTGAATGTTATCAACATTTGTGCAAGCTGCATCTCAATCTTGATGTGTGTGGAGCTAGCAATTAAAGTCAATGTCTGTGTGTGCATGAATGTGTGTGTGAGAGAGAGGGAGAGAAAGAGAGAGAGAGAGTTTATACTGATTTATAGTAACACCGAGGGTGAAGGAGGGTAACATGATCAAAATACTTAATATACCTTTGTGAAATTTGGAACAGTCATTTGTTAAGTTTGCTTGGGAATTGGGGTGCAGTTGTGTCTGAGCAAGGTACATCATATAACATACCAAGATGAAACCCCCATGGACATGTAATTTATACTGATAAATACTTGGGTAGGGATGTTTCATGTTGTTAGGTCATGGTTTTTTTTTAATTTTGTAAATGTTCAGAGAAAATATTTTCCAGGCTACAAGTTTATCCCTATTTAAAGCCCAGGAGTAGGAATCCAATCCATTGGCCCACCTTGATGAGACTTGACAAAAATGGCAGACATTTCTTACAGCTTTCATCTAATTCGTTAACAAGATATTTTGAACAGAATAGAAATTATGTATTCAGAGAAGGAGTTTTGTTAAACAGTAGATAAATGTTTATTAAACTAGACCTCTAAGTAGCCATGGTAAATGCAAATATTAACGAATAATGACTTTATTTTCCAGTTGCAAAACTTTTCAGAACCTTTTTTACATTTAACACATGGTGAATTTCTAAGGACTTACCTAACATGGCACTTCCTAAACTTATTTGAATACTACTTTTGTCTGTTCTATGTATTTTAATTCTTTTTCTAATGTTCAAAATATACTTTGATAAACATTTGGTTAAATTTCATCCAGCTCCTCAGACCTTAATGACTGAAGTCATTCTAAACCATTTCTATCAAATTCAGTCTTAAGGGCTTCAATGAATGAAAATCATATCACCTCTTTTTCAAGGAAAAGAAATATTTAAGAATCTACTTAGTTACTTTAGTCTTGTGAAGTTACCTCAGTTGTTCTGTTGATCAATTAATATCTAGGCAGGTTAGAAGGGTAATAGTAACTGGTGATTCTTAGAAGTGCTGCATATTCTAAAAACGAATTCTAAGTTGGGAAAGAGTCATTGGAACTTGGATTATTCTTATTTTATTTTCATAAGAAACGCTCTTTATGTTCTACAAGGGCCATTTTCTAGACATCATTAATAAATAAAAAATAAAGAGCATGTATATGAATAAATGATGAAAGTACTTCCCTTGGTAATTTTTTTCCAAGTTTCTAAAAATAGTTGTTATCTTTCGCTACAAACTTAATGCACTTAGAAGAGCCACTGGGAACGCCATTGTGCTGTACACTTGCCATGAGAAGTGGTGAGGCAGAAGGAAAGTCTGTGAGTTGAGAGACAAGACATCTTGGTGCAGGTTATTTATTCAATGCAGATAATTTACAGTATTTTTCTTGATTGCTGTAGATTGTGCAATGTCAACATGGAGTGAAATTTATAGACCAGAATGTAGAAGAGTCAGACGGCCTTCTGGAGTGTAGCTGATCATTTTAATATGCTAATATATCATCACTGTTTCTTGGATATGCTTCTATTATTACTCATATATCACATTAAATTGTTTACATGTCTTTCTCACTACTAGCTTTCTCCTTACTTTAAAAAAAAAATGTCTGGTTTAAACCATGTCTGGATTAACTTATTTTCTCTTGTGCTTACTATTACTTCTAATACAAAGTATGATTTCAGAAAAAGCATCTAAGGATTATTTAATTTTTGATTGTAGCAAATATTATCTTCCTAGAATTGCACCTCCAAGACCCAACAGACTTCCCTGAAAATTCAATATAGGAGTTTGTACAAAATCACCCTGCATGGATGTGAGATTGAAATCAGCCATTTGAGAGTATTTACACCAAAGAGTTTGGTAAGCACTACAAATCACATTCCCTCCAAACTGGTTGTTAAACATTTATTAGCACAATACTTCCTATGCCACCAACATTTTGTTCCACAGCTCTCTTTTATTTTCTCTTTGCTCTTGGTGACAATAGAACATTTTGGGTTTAGAGTTTTCTCTTTTAACCAGAGCTTATTCTGTGCCTGACTTTTGTAAAAAAAAAAAAAAAAAAAGTCTTCCATGCCTTTCTTTTATTCTATGTCTTTCTCTCTCTCCTTCCCTTCTTCTCCCTCTAAGGACTTTCTTTCCTCCTCTCTGTCTCTTTCTTTCTATCTCTCCTTTCCTCCAAGTGACACCAAAGTAGTTTTTCTTAAAAAAAAAAGAAAATATACAGAATATGTTTGAAGTAGTTAAGCACAATGGTGGTCATCATATAAACATCAAAAATAAGATAAATGTTCTAATGAGAGAAAATTATTCAGCATATGACAATGAATCCACATAATGAGTAGTCTGCAAACATTAACATCACTTTAACACAAACTTAAAACAGGGTCAATAGGTTCTTGATGACTTACCTTCTTGCTTTTCTGTATATTTGAATACTTTATTGTATGCAATATCAATATCATTAAGTAGAAACAACCGGAATATATGTTTTAAAATATCATTTTCCATTTCTGTGTTTTCCAACATAAAGTTAGCTAAAATTAAATTATCAGGTTTATAAGGCAGCACAAAAATTATGAAGAATTCATGGTAATGCCAATAGTTCACTTTGTGTGTACATATTTCAGCTCTGTCTGTAAAGTTTTAACATGGGTCTTTTACACTTTTATTATTAGAAAATCAGTAATTGAATATATCAGTTACACATGAGACACACCAATTTATATATAAAAACCATCATCATGGCTGGGAAGGTGCTCAGTGGTAGAGTGCTTGCCTAGCATGCATGAGCCCTGGTTCAATTCCTGAGCACCACATAAGCAGAAAAAACTGGAAGTGGTGTTATGGCTCAAATGGTAGAGTTCTAGCCTTGAGCTGAAGAGCTGAGGTACAGTGCCCAGGCCCACAACTGACAAAAAAAAATCATCATCATCCTATCAGCAATATTCATGTTCAAGTACAGATACATTTCTAGTACTTTTCTCAAGCTCAAAAGATATGCTGAAAGGATATCAGTTGATTTTCAGGGTCTCGTGTATGTAAGGCCTCATCAAATGCCTTCACATATATCTAATACTTGCTAATGTTTTCTTATTTTTCTTAGTTTTTGGATGAGCTTGATAATTCAATTAAAAAAGAAAGACAACAATGCTTGATAAGAAATTCCTTCATTTGCAATAACTAGTATATATGTCTGAGTCAAGCAGAAAAAGTCAGATAAGTTGATGTTAGGGGAATGAACCCCAAGGTAAGTATTCAAATGTTTTTTGTTTTTGTGTTTCCTTTCATGCAATTGTTTCTAACGTATGTATAAGATGATTTCTTTGTTGCTTTGTATGTCCCTCCCCCCATGGTATAACCCCTGCTTTCACTGTATTTGATGTTAGTATAAGTTTTGGAGGGGAAGGAGAAAAACAAATCGTTTAAATAGAGATATAGGTGGACCCATTGCAATAATGAGATGCACAAGTCATTATGTCGAAAATGAACTTTACAACTTAGGTGGGGAGGAGGGGAAGATTGGGTGGGGGGAGGATGGGAAGGGATGGGAAGGTGAAACAAAGGGGAGGCAACAATGCTTGATAAGAAATGTACTCATTATCCTGCCCATGTAATTGTAACCCCTCTGTACAGTATTATCACAATAAAAAAGAGAAAAGAAATGTACTCATTACCTTACTCATGTAATTGTAACCCCTCTGTAAAGTATTTTCACAACTTATTAATAAAAAAAGAAAGACATTCTGTTCATTGAATGATTTTTCCTTTTATCATAAAGAAATTTCTTCCTTTGGACACTGGTATATGTGTATGAAAATGCAATGGAAAAACAAAGGAGGAGGCAACAATGCTCCATAGGAAATGTATACATTACCTTGCTCATGTAACTGTAACCTCTCTGTACAGTATTTTTGCAAGAAAAAAATACAAAAAAAAAGAAAAGAAGGTGGAGGATTAGTCTGTAATATAGAATTTACATAGGTAGCAAATTAAATATTTCCAATGACTTCACATATGGGTAACCTGTTTCAGACTTTCCTTCTCTCTTGTGTCGAATAAGTAGATGCCAAAACCCGTGTCTTTACTGAGTTATTTCTTCCTCTGAGCTACAATTTATGTATCAAATTATGGACATGTCCTTGGATTAGCAACGAGATTGTCAAAGGACAGTTTCTATGCATCTCAAAAAATGTAGTCAAAATATTGGCCTCAGTTACTGTTGCTGAAGTCCTGGGGTTTTTACCAACTTCTGACTCCTAACTCGTTAAGATTCCTTTGTTTTCCATGCTGTGAATTCATTTTCTTCTAATAAATTGTTTCCCTTTTCAATTTGACAAATTAGGTGTTCTGTGTATATTGCCTACATACAAGGAAATTAAGTAATAAAGAGAATAATCACAAACAAAAGAGAATGAAAGGGATTCACAGAGAGAGAGAGAGAGACAGACAGACAGACAGAGACAGAAACAGAGAGAGACAGAGACAGAGACAGAGAAAGAGAAAGAAAGTAATATTGGATTAAGATAATGTGATTACTACTTAATGTTACCCATACCATTGATCATGGCCATGGAAATAGTTACCCAAAATTTCTTTAAAGAACCAGTAAAGTTACAGAGAAATAACTAACAAATCTCAATGTGAATTACCCAGAACTGCCTGTTACAGAATGGGGGTTATTTCAAGAAGGAAAAGCCAAGCTATCTTAACTGTCATCAGGGGCTGAAAATATTCCTATGGGTAGATTAGGGCATGGGTTACAGACTAAAACCTTTTAATTATGGCCAAACTGGCAGAGAAATATGAATCTCTCTCTCTCTCTCTCTCTCTCTCTCTCCCTCTCTCTCTCTCTCTCTCTATATATATATGTTTTGTAAGGTGGGCACATATGTACATGTATACAAACAAATCCCCTTAAAAAAACCATGCAAAGAGAAAATAATGCTTTAATATTAAAGAAATATTAGCATTGTTTTCATTTTCTGCACAGACGATATTTCATGCTTAATCTAATGTCTATACCAATGATTTCCATCCCTGAGTTTTGAATAGTCCATGACATCCTCAATCATCTCACAATACAGTGGAAATTTACCAAAGGTTCTTGAAACAGAATTAATATCCCACTTACTAATTATAAAAATAAATGCAGGAAAGAGACAAGTTCATGTCACTGAATTCAAGGGATGGATATTTTTTTAAAGCTGCTTGTTCCTAAAGGGCTGAAACTGCTGATTTGGGATCTGTGGGTTGAGGCAAATATATCAAAGGATGCAGGCAGAGAAAGCTGTGCTCTTGATGGGGAGAGATTGAGCACTGGTGACAAAAGCTGTTGAGTTGAGAACACCTTGCCACTTATTATAGTTAAGATTGCTTGCCTTGCCTTGGGCTCTTTATTTTAATGTAGATGTCTAGAAGTGAGTGGGTGATTGAGGGGATTGGCGAGGGGTTATGTGTCTTCCTGGGCAAGATGGCAATTGAATGAGTACCCACCCCATCCCCTGTGATGTTAATGTATTCAGTCATTGTTCCACCCTCTTTGCTGGTAATGGTAAACAACATTTGTCATTTGCAATAGACTACTTTTCCTTCCCAAACTGATGGTGAGCTGACATTTGTATTTCAAGTACTAAAGCGAAGGCTGCAGAAACAAGAGGCTTGGGAAAGTCATATGTGGTAGGTGGAAAGAGAGAACAGGACAAGGTTTGCATGTGCAATCCGGCGAATCTTTCTTAAGTCTTGTCTCCATGACAAGGAGATGGCCTCATGCCTCATTAATTCCTGAGGAGATGATGATGATCTATCACCCCCTTTCAATCTGAAACTAAGTAAAGAATGTGATCTTTAAAAAAAAAACTAATTTGCACGTGTTTAATGCATTCATTAAGCTATTCTATTCTTTTGACAAGAGATTTAATAGCAAATTAACATTTCTTTAAATAAAAAAATTATTCCCCTTAACACCCTGTTAATATAATTATTTTGTGTTTTGAGAGTGGTGAGCTATGGAAGAAAAGGGAGGGGGAGTAATAAAAGACCATGTTGGGTCATTCCATTTACTATACAATGAGTCACCTCAGGGTATTCTTTTCTCCCCAATAACAAATGTTTCTGGGAACAAAAGGATTGTCGAATGCAGATACTAGATGTACCAAAACTCCAAAAGGTCTTGGGCCTACTAAACTGCATAGTTTAATTGTCAAGTTTCTGAAACAAAAAAAAATCAGCTTTGGTTAACATTCAGATACCAGTATTTACCTCATATCTGTATACTTCCTTATGTACATGAGGCATTTAAACAGAAGAAGAGATACATTAGAAATAAATGAATAAAATCAGAAGCAGTCTATCCTTTGTCTCCGTGAGAGTTTGTTCAACACCTGTGACATTGTGTGTGCTGTATTTAGCAACATGGATAGATGATGGACTGTTTCCTTCAGGAACTTACAGAAGATTGTAGAAAATAAGCATGTGAGCAAAAATCTGTATCCAATTAAGTCTCAGATTGTAGGAAGAACGTATTTTGAGAACAAAGATGAAGGGAGTTCTGACTCAAATGAGGTATTTGGAGAAAGGTTTGTGTATAGGATGGTGCTTAGGCTGGGATGTTAATCCTGGAATGCATTGGGCTGGCAAGCATGACTGGAACCTATACTCCAAGCTGAGAGGCTCCATGACAAAAACATGCAAAGATAAAAAGTAACACAAAATGGGAAAAATAAATAAATAAAAGGAAAACTGATACTTTGGCTTAGTTTATCCTAGTCAGTTTGGGTTACTCTCACAGAATGTCATACATTTAGTGGCTTACTTCATAAATACTTCTCACCTGCTGAAAACTGGGAATTGCAACAGAAAAAAAAAAGTGCTGACATATTTGGTGCCTGGAGCGTGGCCTCTTTCTGATTTCCCGGTAGCTATCTGTCTTCTCACATAGGAGAAAGCAAGCTAAAGATTTCACCAGGGTCTCCTCTGTAAAGGCAATTATTCCCATTGAGAAAGAGCTTCACTTTTATGACCTAATTATCCCCTAAGCACATCATAGTCTAATACTATACCATCAAGGGTTAAAGGTTCAGTTTGTGAAATAATTATAGGCAGATATACATTATATGCATCTTTCTTCTTCCCTAGCTTTCAAACCAATTAATTATATGAGTTTGAACTCAGTGCTTTTCAATAGAAGGCAAGGAGGCAGGGAGATAAAATTGATTGATGAGTGTCCACAGGGAAATTTATATGGTATTATGAAAATGGGGTCTGTCTAGAAAGATAGCCCTTATGTTCCTGTTGAGAAGTAAATGTATGTGTTTCTAATTCTCATAGCTCACAATCTCAGTGTAAAAATGTCCAGTGTATTTCAATACATAAAGGTGAGTATTTTATAGCAATCTAAGTATAGCTCAAAGTCATGGTCTCCCCCATTCACCTCCCAGCCTCAACATTTCCTACTTGTTTGTATCATTCCCAAGACACGTTGTGCTTTCTGAAATGATAGATGATCATGTTACATGCCTTTAAAATATAAATGAGATAAAATTTTTCTTTAAGGTTAAGCATTTAAAATTAAAGTCTAGATTAACATTTGCCGAACTAGCCAATCTACTAGTAGCATCATGCATTGGTTGCCATATACTGCTTTGGTCTGAAGAAAATCCTTAAATCATTTCAGAGAGAAGACTTTATTCTGATTGACAACTTCACAATGCCAGTTATTAATATTAGTCCTCATCTGACGGATTTCTCCCGCCATGATATACTTTGCAGGTTCCAGGGGTGAACTTTGATTTGTCACCTTGGGAACCAATGAAAGGAGAAATAAATCTTGAAAAAGCTCAACATCCATCTTTGTGCAAAAGAGTAAAGAATCAAATGAGTAAATAAGATCTACATCAATATTCAATGTCTACATGCACACCAGAAGTTTGAAGAACATCTGTCTTCCTGCCAGTAATGATTTTGTTCCAGATGTAATCCAAATATGTTTGCAAATGGGGAGCAGAGGGGTTAGCACAATTTACTTTGCAAGCAGTTGATGGTTATCATAGCCATTTTTTATTTCCTTTAAAATATATATACATTTCAAAAGTGAGACGAAACTCCATGATGATAAGTTTGAAATGATAGTAAAATAAATCTAAAATTGCCTTTGGCTTTGCTCTGGTGTTCATCTTCTTTTAAAAAAAAATGACACACAATGCAATGTAATGGCCAGAATGCAGATTTTAGAATGCAGATTTTAGCATTGCATGTAGATTTGTAGCCTGGCTGATGAACAGTTTTCATTTTGTTGTCTGAATAATTATACTCATGGTTTCTTATGTGATTTCAAAAAAATAATTATTTTTAATAACAGTCATTGTAGCCAGAATAAATGAGTTTTATTTTATATTTTTTTTATAATTTTAATTATATGACACATGTTCTTCTAAATGATTTACATGGAGTAATTCTTCTATCATCTTCATGTCTTTGTTACACATTGTTTGCTACTAACTTTCCAACTTTAGAATGCAGAAAGCCAAAGGAAAGGAAAAGAGTAAAATCTGCTCAAAGATTCAAAACTAAAGTGACAAACTCAATTTGCCCAAAACCATTCAAAATCTAAACCCGAGCCAGGTGCTACTGGCTCATGCATATAAACCTAGTTATCTAAGAGGTTGAGATCAGGAGAATCGTGGTTCTGAGCCAACCCAGTCTGAAAAGTTCATAAAAGTTGAATCCCAAAATAATCAGTATCAGGTTGAGCTGGAGGCATGACTCAACTATTAGAGCACCAACCAAACATGCAAGCTGAGCAAATACAAGGACTGAAGTTAAAAACCTGGTTCCAGAAGAAAAAAAAACACCCTTATCTCATAGTAACTATATTCTTTCATTTGGTACTCCGCACATGGCAAAATGCAATAACTTTTAACCAAGGATATCAATAAGTATAAAATCTGACACTTGCTACTTACCATATGACTAAGACATCTGAAAAGGCAATGGTTTTAATCTTTTGAAATCTTCACTATAGCTCTATGAGGTAAGTGGTCTTATGAGCAAGAAAAGAGACACAGATATAAGCCTTAGAGCATACACCTTTTTTAAAGCTGGAGTAAGAATTCTAATTCAGGCATTTAGACTCTAGATGTTATTTTATAAATTATTTTCCAACTTCTATGATGTATCTTAAATATGTATTGAAAAAGTACTTAACTTCCTCCACTTTTGAACTACAATCCTGGGTTCTGTTCCTTAGGTTTTTCGCTTAAGGCTGGTGCACTACAACATGAACCACAGCATCACTTTCAACTATTTTTTCTTTTCTTATTTTTGGTGGTTCTTTGGAGATAAAAGTCTCACACACTTTCATACCTGGGCTGGCTTTGAACCACAATCCTCAGATCTCAGCCTCCTGAATAGCTAAGATTACAGGCGTGAGCCACTGATGCCCAGTGTCCTTTTCTTAATCTTAATCTTTCACAGCAAATTGACTGTAATTATTAATAGCCCCAAATTAAATGGCAAACATAGATAAGAATTTTGTGAAGGTAGACAACATTTTCATGACATTTATCACTGGACCTGGGGAAATCGTTTTCTAGTTGTGCCAAACATTTGTTTAGGAAAAGTCAGAGCAGAAATCTCAAAATTAGCCTTTAGATTTCAAATGTTCTGCCCCTCACCCCCTCCTCATTGCCTGTTAAGAAGCATGACGGTCTTGTTGAAAGGTTGCTAGGTACCAGAGGTTTTGTGGTTATAGACACATGTTCTTTCCTACAACATATCCTTATAACAACTTGCCAATAAATATATTCAATTTCGTGTTAGGCATGGTAGAATGTGTAGGGCTGGGTCACTGAGATATTCAAACCATTTCTAAAAGCCATTTGCAGCCTGCACCATGAAAAGTACTGGAAGAGAGACTTGACATATTAAAATTCAAATGTATCTTTCTGGCAGCAAACTATCTCTAAGTCCCGGGAAGTCAGAGTCTGGGTGAGCCGAGGAGTAATGAAGCCTTGCGTCTCATGTCATTGACTCTGGCATTTCAAGCACCACATTCATAACAGTAGACGCACACGGCTGGGTCCTTCTCTACTTCACTAAATTGAAATGGTTCCACGGGGGAATATGGCAACAGGGATGAAAGGGGAAAAAATAACATTTCCCTTCTCCACTGTAAAAAGAGAAGGTGCTGATGATGTTAATGCAAGAACATCTGGGAATGATGCTGGGGCGTGGTGATGGTAAGCATAGCTATGCTGCAGTAAAGACACTCCATGTCTTAGAGGGTGCTGACACACAATCTTGTGGCTCTCCTGTGTATCAGACACAGGACAAGCCGGGCTACTATGAAGTATTTGTTGCCATTGTGTATTACCTTCGACTTTGGTGTCATTAACACAAATCCAGGATCTAATTATCTTAGGTCAAGAAGATTTAATATACCCCTCGTTAAACAACAACAACAAAAAAGTTCAGTCTTACTAACTCCCGACAACTAGCTCTAGAGATGCACAAAATACCATGAGCTCCATTATTTCTGTACCAAATTCTTGGTCTCTGCTTCTTCTGTTTGATTCCAATTTCTTAAAACTTTCCCCTGCATCACAGGATGTCAATATGGTTTCCAATATCGTCATGGGTTACCTTTTGCTTAGTACCTTTCTGGTGCATCCTGTTTTCCTGATAGCCTTTGAAAATAAGTCTAAGATTTTAATCTCTGTCTCTGATCGGATGAGTTGGGTTATGTATCTATCACTGAAGTTATCTTTCCAGGTGAACATAACATTTGATTTCCTTAAGCTAACCTCAGAGATATAGATGTGCTTAAATCCAGCAGAACATACGGCTTAACTGTAAAGATGCCTCAGTCAGATAAAATCTGAGGTTTGCAAAAGAAGAGAAAATGGATTGTAGGTCACTGAAACATCCTATGTTCCATGCACTTGCCATTCTCTGAGACATCAAGGTCACGATGACTAATGGAATTCAAATCAATTGCAGCACTGAAAGACCCTGTACATCTTCTCTATCCCCAGCTCAGAGATTGCTCATTCATAGTCCAAGGACTGGGTTTATCCCAAGGCTGCATTCGGAAAAGATTTATTTATGTGGCTTTATTTACAATTTTAGTTAATAATTTTGATCGTATTGGCAATTGAAATGATGTCTACTTGCAAGACAAACTGTTTCACATTTTAACTAGGCCTTTAGTCAGTTTGTTTTGATTACACTTTTGAGACAGGGACACTTGCTAACATAACCTGGACTGGCCTTGAATTCACAGTCCCCGACTCTACTTTCTGAGTAGCTGTGGTTATAAACATTCATCAACATGATTGACTCATTTTATTTATTCATTTTGAAAAATTAAAATATTTCAATTCCCTCTAGAAGACTAGAATATTCTGCCTTTCTGCGCCAGCCTTCTGGCTTAGTGGTTATTACCTGGAGATGAGCAGTTATCTTGTCCTTTAGTTAAAGATCCATACTTCAATGTACCATACATAGTCTCCATTATCCTGTATTCACTCTCCAATACTAAATCCTGGTCCAAGTCATTAGAATCCAAGATTTTGAATCCTATGGCCTTCTTGAGAACAGAAAAGTATCTCCTTGGTAAGATTGTTGGATAAAATGAGTATATTATATATCAAAAGCACAACAAAACAAAACAATGAATCAGAGAATTTCTTTGGGGAATTAAAAATACCTTTAAAAATTAGTGAGCAAACATGAGACGACATTGTTTATTAAATTAAGAAATGCAGGTGTCTTCATTTGGTTAACTCAATCACAGTCATCATCACTTTATGAATGAGGAAATTGACAGCAAAGAAAATAGAATCTTGCCAAGACACTTGGAATCATGGAGCTGAGGCTTTGTCTCCATGTATTTTGCATCTTCTCTTGTCCCAAAACACACAGAAACTATAAACACACTAAATAAAGTGAATGAAAGAGTCAGTCTTGTTTTACTTGTTGAAGCTATAAATCATATGAATATTTGCTGGTGAGATTTCTCACTCATAATCCCACACACACTACAATCAAGAGATTATTTTTCTTTATTGTAAGTTTTTAGTGAATATCCAATATTTTATACAAGTATTGTATGCATATGATATTATGTCCTGTTTTGGCAAGCTGTCTTATGAACCCTTTTAGTATGTAGTATCAATCAGTATTAAATGTGTAGATTATGTGTCTCAGAAAGCAAGCATGCTAACTTTTGTTGATTCATTCTTCCTGCATGTTCTCTAGACCTTCTTACTCTCCTGTTTAATATCACATTCCTCTTCATCAAATTCCAAATGCATCATGGGAACCATTTCCCTTCCCAAGCTTTAAGAGAAAGGACGAATTGTCATTCTTGAAGGTGAGCACACCATCTGTAAATTGGTAAATTGATCAGAAATTGGTAAATTATGAAGGAAAAGCTGAGGAGAACATTCCAGATTGACAGCAGGAAGGGAAGTATAAGGGAATGGATCAGTTTAGAATAAAAATATTTTAGTAAGAAGACTGAACAAATATAGTCATTATATTCAATGAGTATTACATAATGAAGTACAGAACCTGAGCCTAAGGATGGGAGGGGCAAAATACAGGAAAGAACAATGGGAGGGGTCACATTAGTCAAGATGTATTGTGCTCATAACATGTTTTATGGAATTTTAACTCCTTTGAACAAATAATAATACAATTTAAAAAAACAGTTCCATGACTTGTAGAAGGATAAATAGACATTAAATCCAGTTTCTGAGCATCTTATAAGTGGAGGAACTAGGGAAAAAAAAGTTAGAAGTCATTCCCTGATCCAGGGCTCAAAACATTTGTTCAGTTGTCTCATTATTATGAGATCCATGTGTTGGCTCTTCAGTATCTTTAATCAGGTTCTATCCATGGTGCCCTGGAGAATACAGCTGCTAGTGCCATTTGCATTCTTCTATTACCATGACAACCAAAGAAAGAGGCACTATTCCCTAGCAGAAGTTCCCAGGAAGACAAGAGTTGTTTTGGTTCATGTACCCATTCACAGAATATTTATGGTGATCAGAAAGATACAATATTCTTCATGACCCACATAGGCATTTGTTTGTTTTATTAAAATTTACATTATGCAACCATACTCTAAAAAAAACTAAGAGTATGTGATTTATTATCAGATAAAAGGAAAGAGAGAAATTGCTGGCATCAGAAAATACTGTCAAAGCTGAAAGGATAAGATTAAAATTAATTTTTTGAATCTCATTTTTCATAGCATATATTAGTTGTACAAGAGGGTTTCATTGTGGTGTTTCCATATATGTTTATATACTATGTACCATAATCAAAATCATCCCATGATTTTCCCTCATTAAAATAATCTAAACAGGTGTTGTTGTATTTTTAAACCTCTGTATAAACTACTTGGGCCATATTCACTTTCCCTTATCCTCTATGACCCTGCTCCCTCCCACTAGGAACCAGTGTCCAACAGAACCCATTTTACATTCCTGTCACTCATTGTTTGGTATATATTAGTTATACAAAGATGGTTTATCTTGATGATTACCACATGCAAATACTAGCCTTCTTCCATCTTTTTCCTATTTTTCTTTATTTCTTCTTTCCTTTTTCCTTTCTTTCCTTCTTTCCTTCCTTCCTTCTTCTTTCTTTCTTTCTTTCTTTCTTTCTTTCTTTCTTTCTTTCTTTCTTTCTTTCTTTCTTTCTTTCTTTCTTTCTTTCTTTCTTTCTTTCTTTCTTTCTTTCTTTCTCTCTCTGTCTGTCTTTCTGTCTCTCTTTCCATCTTTCTGTCTTTCTTTCCATCTTTCTGTCTTTCTTTTTTGTTGCACCATTCTGCTGGTATTTGGGCTTGAGTTCAGGGTCTCATTTTCTGGTCAATTTTCACTCAAGGCTGTTTGTCTACTGTTTGAGCCACTTCTCCACTTACAGCTTTTGGCTGGTTAATTACAGTTTAGAGTCTCACGGACTTTCTTACCTGGGCTGGTTTTGTACCTGAATTCTCAGGCATCAGATTCTTGTGTAGCTAGGATTACATGTGTAAGCCACTGGTATCAAGCCATAGACTTTTTCCGATTAATCCTTTCTTTTTTTCTCTTGCTCCATCCCCTCAACAGCCTTCAGTGAGTTTCGTTTCATTGTAGCCATATGTAGATAAAATATATTTTAACATTATTCACTTTACATTATTCTGTTTCACTCTAATCCCCACAATCCCACAATTATACACATGTAAATATGTATCTGTATACATCATTTAGATACAGATTCTCATGCTTCCAATTACAGGAGTTAGAATTTAAAAGGAGACCAACAAAGACAGAGGACAAGTAGGAAGACCACTTTGTAAATGCTTAGTTAGTTCTTAAATTATGTTTCATAAATTGAGAACATCCTCAAATGAACATTTTCATCTTTACTCAGAAGGAATTATTTGCTTCTATTATTTATTTATTTATATTATGTTTAACTTATCTTTGAGTAGTGAATTGTTTGCTTTTAGATGGGACAAGAGGAAGAGATTTAAGTTACTACAAAATTTCACTTTAAAATTGTCACCTAAGAAAGATGATAATTAAGAAATAGCTTGGGCTGGTTATAGATTTTACCATTTGAATGGATATATGCTAAACTATGAAGTGGGGATAACTTATGATTTGGAAGACTAAGATAGCAATTTTTATCTTACATTATTCATCTTGCTTGTGAGAGTTAATCTTGATTGTCAACTTGATTGGATTAAGAAGTTAACGAAACACACTACTGATGGTATGCTGGAGAATGTTTCTAGTGAGGATGCACTTCAAGGGAAAAAATACCCTTGAATGAGAATAGTGGCATCCTGTTTAGGTTGAGACCTTGAATGTAATACATAGGGAATGAGGAGGCATCCAGCTAGTGCAGGCAATCTCTTTCTGATTCCTGGGTACGATGAGATGGACAGCCTCTGCCACTGTCCTGATGCCAAAGCGCAATGCATCCCTAGAAGGCCAGCAACATGGAGTCAGGTGGCCATGAGTAAAACCTCATTCATTTGTTTTCTCAGATGCTTTTTACAGCAACAAAACATCTGATGAACACACCGGTGTTTAGTACTTCACCGTAATAATTTAATTTACAACCAATGCTATACATGCACACATGTTTAAGATAAAGAAAAAAAAGAATTAAGTAAGCCAAAAAGAAACTGTGAACATGAGTGGTTAGAAGGAGAAAAAGCTTTTCTGTGACAAAAAACATGATACTATGAAAAAATTATGTTTAAAATTTGAAAAGTATAGATATTAGACAACTGTTGTAAAAGTTCATATCCTAACTCATAAATGAACCTTTTAGTATATGAAAAGAACCACCTTGGAATCTGCTTTTAATAGAAAGTGCAGTAAAGGAATACTTGAAGTTCAAAACTTTCATTTCCCAAAACTTGGCTTGATCACAGCATGAGAATAAGTTTATCTTGGTAATGCTTTGCACAGGCTTCCATGTAACTCTGGCCCATGGACCTGTTCAGAATAACTTTTTACCCTGTCTGGGCCTCTTAGTGCATGTGAATGAAGTGGTTGACATTTGTATGGTGAGATTGATCAATGTACACAGGCACTCTGAATCAATCAACCTTTAAAACTTAGGGAATCTTGTTATGTGTAACATTTTGTATACTTGGCAAAATCATTTTCAGAATCCTAGCCTTAGAATTAGAAGAAGCGCTAATACTCAAACTTTTATTTCAGAACTTTTATTAAAAAATTAAAAATTATGAAAAATAATCAAAGACCTGCAAAAGTTGCCCTAGTTCATTATCAGTTTTAAAAAAAGAAAAGAAAAGAAAACTAGAAAGAAAGATATATCTTAAGCCCATATCTATTCTTTTCTAAACAAGCAATGGTTTACCCTCATTTGTTTCTTAAAATTCCCTTTGATAGTTGAAAGGTAGAGAATGTGTTTACTACTTGTGTTTTACACTAACAACTAACTAGACCACTTGTCAAGAGTTCACTAAATCTTTCTCTAGTCAGATAGACCTTCATATCCCATACTCCAAAATCTTCCTTGTTTCAGAGAAATTCTAAAGCTGATAATGCATATTTATCCATCAGTCCTTCTGTGGACATTATGATTTCTTTCATCTAGCTATTGTACAAAATGTTGCTGTATCTGTCACTTAATTTCCTTCTTATGAGTCTTTTGGGTATATTCCCAGCATTAGAATTGCGTTATTAATTATAATTTAAGTGCTAATACTGGTTAGCTTGGTTGTGAAAACACCACACTTTTGTGTTGCAGCAGTACCATTTCACATTCCTAGCAGAAATATTTCAGGATTCCACCTTTTCCACAGCCTAATCCATATGTTTTACTTGGTTTCTGTTTATAAACTGAATGTTATTTGTTTATTCATTTGCCAAATAGTAATTGAAAAATAGTAATTCCCATTCCATTGTGGGCTGATACAAAAGACAGACGTGGCCAGTCTGGTTGAGAAGGCAGAACAACTAAGTAGCTAGGAAACAGTGTAGTAACTATGACAAATGAGTAATCCCCTAAACTCTACCATAACATAGAAGCCCAACTCTGTTCAGAGGTTTTAGTTTGGGCTCATATGATGTGACCAAGTTAAAAGTTTTACTAACAAGTAAACCAAGGCTGTGACAGGGCCCATTGGGCATACTCCAGCCATATCACAAGAACCAAGGACAATGGAGAAGGTAGGGTACCATCACCTCACTCAAAAATTTGTTTCTTATGACCAAAGGGGAGCCTATGGTTGGGATGGAAGACCAAAGGGACTCAAAGCTAAACCACAGTAGATTCTGTAAAGCTATATTTTTATGGCTTGAACTTCCCTTTCCCTAAAAATATGTGTTTAACCCAAACCATGAAGACCCTAAAACATAAACTAATACAAAAATAATATTATTGCATCTGTAATGGGTAAACTGAAGTTATATAGAAATATGACAAAATATGAACAAAAGGATGATGTCTTGTTTTAACAAGAGGGCTTATGTGATGCTAGAGAAAACCTCATGTGATGATGAAGAATTGTAGCAATGCATCCACAAGGCAAGCATTGACAAAATTTGCTGGAAAGCTTCCAGGATATTAGAAGAGGGTGGGGAAGAATTTCTGTACAGGTCACAGAGAGAGTAAGGTCTTGCTGGGTAACTTCATAGCTGCTGCAACTGTGAAAAATTATTTCTTTGTTGATTAGGAATTGTTCAGTGTGTGATATTTTGTTAGTAAGCGAGTTTAAAATGTTACAAACAAGAATACTGCATCTATCTTAGAAGAAATAATGGACCAGTAAACAAAGATAAGGAAAACAAGAAAGAAATTGGTGAGGTCTGTTAGAAGGCCAAGGAGATGGTGAGTCCTATAATCGCTGATTCTGAATGGCCAAACAGAACAGATATGAAAAGGTTAGTTCATCAAACACTAGGACTAAACCAAAACAATAATAGTAACAACAATAGCAATAACAGAAAAATGATGATGATATACTAGTAGTGAATGCTTACAGAGGTTTTGTTCTGTTCATATAAACAAAAAATTTTAATTCACTATTAGGTATTGTATACAATATACACATAACTATTATTTTAATCTACTCCTATAATAAAAGCAAATATTGGAAAGGATGGTTCAAGGACAATAGAGACAAAATATGCAAACTAGGATTAGCTGAAGCAATTATTTCCCAGACTCAGCTCTGTGCTCTTTGCCACTATTTTAATCAGTGTTTGGGGATAAAATACCAAAGGAATTTAATTGAAGGAATAAAATAAAACTTAGAAGATCAGGTAAAGGAGGAATAGGTGCTATCATCAACACAAATAGGAGTGTATAAGTTTGAAGCAGGTATAGGCTCCTGAGGAATGAAAGCCAGTTTTTGCTGTTATTGTTGTTGTACTTGTGGTTGTGGTTGTTGGGTTTGGTTTCATTTTTACCTATATGGGACAGAAGATTGCATTGTACCCCAGCCCTATGGACTTGGTCCTTTTTTTTTTTTTTTACTGAGCAATGCTCATCCTGCTTCAGCCACTTCATCAATGACAAGCAGCTGCATGCCCACTTCCCTCTGTGTTTCTGGAAGCATCTGGAAAGAGACCTCGCTTAGCCCTGCTTCTGAGACAAAGGCATTGTTTCTTTAATAATATGTCTCTTTGGAAACCAACTTCAGACTTACTTCAGAAGCCAGACTGTGCTGACCCTGACATGATGTTCTTCTGGGGAAAGAAAAAAAAAAAAAAAAACACGGAAGCTGTGGTATATACCTACAAGAGCAAGGCAGGGGAGACCTGAGGGAGACTTCAGGGAGAGCTCTCTAGCCTACAAGACACAAGTACTTCTTTATGAATAAAGATGGAATGGTAAGCGACAGCTTGTTTAATCCTGTGAGGTGTGTGCATGTGTGTGTATGTGTGTGTGTGTTTTACAATATAAGTCCACTCTAAATCACACTCACTGATCTTTACATTACAAAGGTAGCCAGAGAGGGAAAGGCAGGTAGCACCCTTTATGGAGTATTGAGCACAAAAACAGAATCATAATAGAAACATCCATTTTTGTCCCTAATTCTAGATTCAGTCATTTCTACCACTTTAAGCTGGACTTGTTTGGGCTCATTCAAGGGTCAATGGTCCAAATCACTTGGGTCAGGCAACTACACAACTTTATGTTCCTGTGTGAACATTAAATTCATATGGCTAGGTATTTAGAGACTGGATCTTAAAGTCAAGATAACTTTTGCATATATATTTATTTAGCTTTTTGCTCTCTCCTGATGAAAAACTAGTTCTTAATAGATTGAGGGAAGAGACTCATGAATGGAAGCAAAACCATATCAACCCATTGAGTTGTAATACAAGTGTTGGTTATGCCAGGTTAGGGTAAATGTCATCTCTGTACTCTTAAAAGACTTCTAGGGCACCTGTACTGTTTTATTTTATTTTATTTGTTTTAGTGCAAAGAGCTTTGTTCATAAAAGATGTTGCTGCTTTATCTCCAAATGGCTGAGATTAAGGAATTTTATAGCTTTGGTTGCCCCTGTAATTTTTACATAATTTGGAAAGTGAGGTATTTTGTTGTTATAGTTGTTGGTCCTGGGATTTGAATTCAAGGCCTGGGCACTGTCTCTGGGCTTTTTTGCTCAAGGTTAGTGCTCTACCACTTGAGCCACAGCTCGACTTCTAGCTTTTTAAAATTTTTTTTATTTTTAATATAAATAAAAATAAAAGTACCGCAGAGAGGTTACAGTTATATAAGTCAAGTAAAGAGTACATTTCTTTTTGGACAATGTCACCCCTGCACCGTTTTAATATCAGTCTTCATGGTTCAATATAGTGTTCTATTACCAACCATACCACTACCAAGAATTGGCAATTGTTTTGTGGATAATACTAGACAATACATATAACAGACTTTGTGGGTTATGCAGTATGTATTGTTGCAACTTTATTCTGCCGTTGGTGCATAAAATCACCATGAACAATATGAAATGAGTTGGTATAGCTGTGTTAGAATTACAACTTTATTTATAAAATCATACAGGGTGCTAGAGTGGACTCAATTCTCTATGTAGGTGCCATTAAATAGGTTGGGTGGTATGCGAGTATGTACAAATATTAACTGAAATATGGGAGATTCAAGGGATATCTCAAAGTTTGTAATTCCTTAGAAATCCCAAATCAAAGTTCAGCAAAATAAAACACCAGGAAGTGAGTACTCAAAAAAGGTGGGATGTGGTAAGAGTAGAGGAATGAAGAGGAAAAGAGTAATGAAAAACAGATAAGAGTCCAATGTATTTATTACAAAATTAAGAAGAAGGATGTGTAGGGAGAATATTGAAAGAGGTGATATTGAACAGGATATATTGTATTCATAAACTGTTTTATTAAATGACAATTCCTTTGTACAACTACTTAAACTTAATAATAAAAGTTTTTGAAGAAGTGAAGACAAAGGTTTACAAAGTCAGAGCAGATGGAAAATCTAATATAAGGCCTGGACTAGTTGACTAGTTGACTAACTCAACAAATTGGTTAAATTTTTGTAATTTCAACAACAGTATTAGAAAGTTGATGGCTTAAAATAACAAGAAAAGTGTTAATTTTACAGTTGTGTAAGTCCAAGGAAGGCTATGATTCTCATCAGAGCAAAATTAAGATATTAGCAACTCTGTAAGAGGTATTTTCTTTCTTTCTTTCTTTCTTTTTCTAGCTTTCCCAGGTCACCTGCTTCTCCTAATTCTTGGCTCCCTTCTTCTGTCTTTTAAACCATCAATGGCAGTTCTCTGATTATTTTTCAAAAGTCACTTATCTATTGGGAACCACTCATGTGATTGGATTCAATCTACCCAGATAAGAATGTGATACTTATTTTAAAATTGTGATTTGCTTTTGTTGTAAATATTCTTCTTTCCCTGGGATTCCAAGATCATAAATTCCTTCATTCTTTCTCAAGAGAGCTCCCTGTTACTTACTCATCCCAGTAAGTCAAACTAGATATCATATTATAGTAATGAAAGTGCTGAATATAAGAAGACAGAATAGCTGGAATTCACAGTTTTCAAAATATAGACCTTAATTAATTGAAAGTCTCAGGGTTTGAGGTAGCTTGAGCAATGCCCATCTTTAGATTCTTTAGCTAAGATTTTATGACACAGATAATCCCAGGTCCTTTTATTAATGATTCCTTTAACATGAGAGGATGTAGATGGAAATGAGTCAAGATAAATAGAAATGGGAATTTTTATTTCATTAAACTGCCTAGAATAAGAAAGAAATGTTGATGAGGACTCACTCTATTCCTGGTACACATAGTCTTAATTTAATCTGGAAATCCATGGACATTCTTGAAAGAAAGGAAATCTAGGGTGTTCTTGAACTAAGGCAAACTGGGTTAAATCTCTTTTTATTTTTACCTTTCTTATAAATGATTTTTTTATTATCCTTACTCCCTTCTGTGGGTTTTAATTCCTTCACCTATAAAATAAGAATGATACAAATACCTCATATTGTAAAAATTAAATTAGATAATGTCTTTTGGGTATTTGGTATCAAATAGTTGTTCAGTAAATATTGGTCATCCAATTACATTCTAATTGAATGGCACAGACCCCAGGTTAGCATAAGAGTGCATTAGATTTGGACATTGAGGTTTCCCTGGGGTAGCTTGAGGGTATTTGCATTACAAAAGTAAGCCAAAGAAGAAAAAAGCTGAGAAAGTAGAGTATGCACATTGATAAATAGTTCTAAGTGAAAGCAATTTCAGCCTGATAGCCCTTAGGCTGTCCTCTCTCTCTCTCTCTCCCTCTCCCTCCCCCCCCTCTCTCTCCCTCTCCGTCTCCCTCTCCCTCCCTCTCCCTCTCCCTCTCTCCCTCTCCCTCTTTCTCTCTCCCTCTCTCTCTCCCTCTCTCTCTCTCTCTCTCTCTCACTCTCTCTCTCGCTCACTCTCTCTTGCTCTCTTGCTCTCTAGCTCTCTTTCTCTCTGGGTGATTGTCAAACCCCCGAGATGTGGCCTTTTACAGCAACAGGCATAGAGACAAATTGTCTTCTGGAAAAGGTAGGATTTTCTTTAGCTACAGTTGAAGTCAAGGTAGGTCAACTACTTGTCAGCATAAATTCCTGCAAAGCTTTAAAAATCTAAAGCAAAAAGGCAAATTATGGTATGCACATGTGTATATGTGCATGTGTATACAAATGCATGACTATATGTGTGTACTCAGTCCAAGAGAAACAGGTTTATTGTTGGAGGATAAATCTTTCCCTGCCTTTTCCTTCTAGTATTTATTAAGCCAACCAGATGGTTTTCCAACTCACTTCGCTCTCCATTGCCCATTTATTCCATTTATTGAACCCTTGGGGGAATGTGTGGCGAGTACCCACCAGTGGGGCCAATCATGCCTAGGGCTTCACAACTGTCTATTAAGAACTCGATAGCATAAGCTCTTTTTAGATCCAGTATAAAGTACTTCTTTCTTCCCAATGACTTCTGAAGGCAACTGGTTTGAACAATAATGCTTAGGACAATTATTAGCCAATTTGTGAGATTCAAATTGGAAACCACAAAGGAAAAAAAAAAAGAAAGCCAAAAAGACAAATATATTTAAAAAAATCTATTCCTGAGTTTAAATGATATACTTTTGGCACACAGTCTAAAAATTTATGAAACCAATTAACATGAATTTTTTAGTAACAGCTCTTAGAATTTCATGGTATTTCCCCCACAGACATAAGGAGAAAAATAGATCTGACATTAGTATTTTATATTTGAGTGTACACCGTTAACAACAACAAAAATATCTACAAAACTATCACCACATGTACCTAGATTTCCAGGAAATACTTTCTATTGATCTCTTCTCCAAACTCATCTTCACTTTGTGAAACTGTAATAGGACCAAGAAAGCCTAAGATTTGAATCCAGGACAATTATTAGCTGGAAATAATTTTTAGCCCAGCACCTGGCTAATACCTATAATCCTGGCTACTCAAGAGGCTGAGATCTGAGGATCATGGTTCAAAGCCAGCCCAGGCAGGAAAGTCCATGAGACTCTTATCTCCAATTAACCACCAGAAAACTGGTGCTTTGACTCCAGTAGTAGAGCACTTGCCTTGTGTGAAAGAGCTCAGGGACAGTGACCAGGCTCAGAGTTCAAGCTCTATAACTGACTAGATAGATAGATAGAGATACATACATATATATATATATATATATGTATGTATATATACATATATATATATATACTACTCCAAAGAAAATATAAATGGCTCAATTTTGAGTAGTAACTCTTCTTAAATATGTAAAGAGGATGATTATTTGTGCTTTATTCATTTTTATACCACTAAGATTCAATTGAAACCTAGCACCTATGAACCAATGATTATAAATTCTTTGCAATGTTTAGATGGTTCAGTTACATCCCAGAACTCTCCTATCTCATTGGCTAAAATCTCCCTGACTGATAATCAATGAAAGATAAATCCTATGATGTCTTTTCTTTCCAGCATTTATTAAGTCAACCAGATTTAATAAAAAATATGATTTGGGATACTGATATATTGGATTACTTGAAGAAGGATCATATGATAAAAATGAAATCAGAGGGTATCACAAAAAGATTAAAGTCTGGATTCCAAAGAAAATATATGCACAAACACTCCCCATTGTTGGGAAAAGTATTGATCATCAGTTTTCTAGAAGTGAATGGCCATTTTAACACTGGTAGATGTTAATTAGCACATTCAGAGTTAATCAAACTGTTCTTGGCAATGCTACTGTTGAATTTTACTAGTTGACTGGAAGTGTGTGTAGTGTGTGTGTGTGTGTGTGTGTGTGTTCATACATTAACAGTGAAATAGGCAGGAGAAGAGATTTTCCTTAAAACATCCATTGAAACATTACAAGGGACCCCTGTGAGTATGTGGACCTATGGAGCAACCAGGTGCTGTGGTTTCCGTGATGGGAGGCAGTGAATTGAAAGAGTGACTCAGGGTCTGTTAACATAAATGAAAGGAGACAAGCCTCCTCTCTGTGCGACAGCCTTTCCACAAAGTTTAGACAAGCCAAAGATGTTTCTTTTCTCTCTGTCATTCTCTCTCTGTAGCCAGCAGATGAGTATTTCATAGTGGAATAATTCAAAGTGAAAGCATCCATGAGTAATGCGGCAACAATCATCAAACATTCCTTAAGCCATTTGATCTCACTGGAATATCCACGTGCCTTATCTGCCCTTTTGCAGACAAATTCCACGCATTCAATTGGATTTAAGTATTTCTCTCCATTCTGTCTTTTTCAGTCCCTAGATCCTGATGGGATTATCTGGCATTGGGAAAAGTACTGGCATAAGTTTTAAAATAGTCTCTTTCCACCTCGTGTGCATGAGTGCTCCAGTCAGTGCCAGATCAGTTCCACACCCTGAGTTCCATATTCCTTTATTCATCAATGTCTACACAGTTGTGTGCAGTGTTAAGATATTGCAGCCAAATATCTTCTTCACAAAAGTCATATTAAGACAAACAATGATGGAATGTACTGTAACCTTTAATCCTCTCACAGTATAAGATACTGCATATATTAGGTCATCAACAAAGGCTTAGATAGCAAATAAAATTTCTGTAAATTTTTGCTTTTTCTGACTACTACTTCTAATAAATGAAATAAATTGTCTCAGAGACTAATTTATTGTGAAATTGTTAAATTATTGTCTTTAAGTAGTTCCATAAAGGACTTCCAATTCTGTAAGTCAAACTGTGGGCTCCATATATCTTGATCAATGTCATTGTGGGAAGTTTTAATATTCACTATTCGTTGGGAAACAATTAGTTCAAATGATGGAAATCAAATTTTGTGTCTGTTATGAATACTTAAAACATTTTCACTTACTCAAAGAAAATAATTAATAAAACGCTCACATTTTACTGTTATGAAATGGCCTCTGCTTTTAATATATATGGATATGGATTCAATTTTCTTTGACACATTGCAGTTTATGTAGTTTGTAGAAGTCGAATACTTTTTGTATTCTTGGATAAGCCATTAATGCTTTTCCAGCCCACACAAAATCACATTCAGCACCACGGACAGAGCAGATTTGCTCCTTTCTGAACTACAGCTGTTTCCTGAATTATTTTTTTTTTCCTCTGGGAAAACATCCAGACACACGTCTGTCTCTTAATTACAGGAGGAGCTGTTACAAGACATCTTGAATTTTAAGAAGCTACTCTAAAATAAAGAAAATGCACGGACTAGAGGAACTTCTTAAGTGCTTTTCCAGTGTTCAGATATTAATACCCCAGAAATTATGTGAAGATATTTAGATGTTCAGATTATACAGAATGGAAACAGGAGTATGGGAATAATTATCAATGACAAGCAAATAGAAGATATTACAAGAGTTTTTCAGACCAGTTTTAGAGCGTGAGAAGGTGAGTGACACTGATTTTGTTATTGCAACTTTATTCCAGCATATGGGTGCAAGAAAAGTTTAAATCTGGAGTAACGTGGATAAGTTGGGGAATATGACCTTTTGAATATAAAAATAGATATGTCTATTTCAACCCTAATATGATAAAAATACGATCAAAATTATCATTTTTTTAAATTTTGGAAAAGAGAAAAAGGGAAGATGACAACATGCTTTGTTTTGTTTTGTTTTACATCATTAATACCCTAGAAGCAGATTATCTCAGAAGTAGATTGTCTATGACTAACATACGATTATGATCCCAAAATCTCGTGGTATTCTCTTTCCCTGTCCACTTTTTATGGTTAAGATAGTTGTTTGGTGTTTGTTTGTTTTTGTTGGTCAAGGGGCTTGAACTCTGGAGCCTGTTTGTTGTCCCTCAGCTCTTCAGCTCAAGGTTAGTGCTACCACTTGAACCACAGCACCACTTCTGTCTTTTTCTGTTTATGTGGTGCTGAGGAATCAAACCCAGGGCCTCATGCATGCAAGGCAAGCACTCTACCACTGAGCCACATTCCCAGTTCCTAGCTATTTGTTTTTAGAACTCTACTCATTTATTCAGAATGTGTGTATTTCCTAAGTATCTGTAAAATATTTATATATCTTAGTAACTTGGATATGTACCAAATTCTCAGGAATAGCCAAGATACAGTGTATAGGAAACCAGAACTGCTGAAAAATTCAGGTAATTTAATGGTTAAGAGCAAGAAATGTTTTGTATAAGAAGCTAGTTTTCTTCTTTTATTTTATAGACATCATATCCAAAATGCAAAATGTACTGGGTTTCACTGGGTTATACAATTTCCATCAATATGCTTGACTTTCTTTCCAATGGATATTAGTCTCCCAATGGAAACAGACTTTCTTAGAAGTCTAAGAATATAATACCAATAAAGAAATATATGTATTCATATATTGTTTTGTTTAATCACACTTTTATCATGTCTGTATAATTTCCTTTAGTTATAATTTCAATTAATAATCACATGAAAAATTATCAACTGGAGAGTAACTCCCTTATTGTATTATGAAATACACTGAATTCTTTTTTTGGAAATGTATTAATTGGCCCTTATTACTCATCACAATGTCTATTATATATTCCACTTGAAAGAAAAAAGTATACAGATACATTAGGACACCTCTCTAGATTATATACCTATTTCTAGGATGGAAGCTACAATTTAAGGCCACAAAATATATTACTGTCCATGTTCTTAATTATGCCACTGATGGACAAGCTTTGATACTCAACCCAGAGAAATATGGACTCCAATGAAGCATTCAGAAAAACGAAGAAGTCAATAATGCTAGATAAATTAACCTAACCACCATTTAGTATGCTTGTCTGTGTATTTCTTACAGAGACACTAAACCTATAGTTTAACATTAACAATTATTTACCTATCTTTGTACATTTTTGTGGAAATTTTACATTAGAAGTATTTCAATGAGGGGAAAGGGATGAGTAATCATTGAGTAATTATATACTAAAGTATGGATTTTAAGTTCTTAAAGATTTAAAATGTGCATATTTTAGATTCTTGATTCCAGGTGCAGATATACACATATCATAATAACTATACCTGATTGAAATTTCTCATCCAAACCCTATTTGTTGACTGTTTGAATCCTTAGGCATGCTACTTTTGACAAAATCTCAACAGCTCTTAAATCACAAATCTACAAGGAAAATGACAGAGAATGGATGCATTTTGGTCCCTGGGGAGAATGGGCTCTTCTGCTATAGCAAATGCATCAACCCCTACCCATGCCCCCTTTGTTCATATCATGTATTGTTTACTGGGTTCTTTCCTTCTTGTTCCTGGGAGGAAATTTGCTATTGTGCTCGCCTTTTAAATGATTTCAAAACTTCTATTCATACCCAGTCTTAACTCTTCTACCTACCACTGTCTGATCTGTCATTCCTAAGCACCACTTTATGCCAACACTTTTTTTTTTTCAGAAAAACTGTCAAAGATTCAAAACTATTTACAGAATACAAAATTACTTAGCCTGGTATTCAAAGCCCTTAAAAAAAATATGAAGACTCTTTTTTTTCCATTTGTTCCAGCATCACAGATTATAAATATCGTAGAAGTTAGACTAAGTTATATGTTTCCTGTTAGTTTTTTTTTGCACAGATTAATAAAGTTACTTACTTAAAGACTTTCTCCTTTTTTTTCCACTAATATTCTCTTAGGATACAGCAATCAAATCCTTCACAAATTGATACTTCCAACCTGGAATTATGCGCTGAATTAGGAATCAACTCTACCTGCATATAAGTATGTGAATATATATTTATGTATAGGTGCATTTCATACTATTATGTCCTACCATCTCCAGTTCTTGCTGTCTGAACTAGAGATGAATAGCCTCAAATGTCTTTTGTCAAATGCAGAGATTGATAATATCTCCTCCATAAATTTTTCTGAAGGTGAAACCAAGCAATATTTGAGACAACAGTTAGTGAGCAGTATGTAAATGTTGCCATTCTTTGTTTCTGTGCTTAGTCTCACAGTCATATTCTGTCCATCCTCAGTTCTTGACTGTTAACACTAAACAATTCTAGCTTCCCTGCTAGATAACATTTCCTACAATAAATTACTCTGATCAAATTTTGGACAATATCTATCATAATTAATCATTTTTCTTTTCCTTCCTTTCACAACTTAGTAAAATTAATCTAGTACATATATTTCTTAGATTCTCTATTGCCATCAAATGAAAGCTGTCATCACCTTTCAATTGTAATTGTTTATTGGTAGTTGTATCTGCTTCCTTTCTGTTCATTTATATTGTTCATGTAACAGAGTGATAATTAATACTTCAAATTTAAATTTAGAAAATTAATATCAATAATCATGGTTTCCAGAATTTAAAAATCCATATATTTTATCATCAACTTGGAAATCAGTTTTTAACTATATCCCTGACTTTGATATTTTCCATAAATATCACTGAATTCTAGAGTGATTGGTCTACATTCTCTCCCTCTATCCTACAAAGGTATCTTCTACATTTGAGAAATTAGATATGCCAATTCATTTGTTTGTAAATAATTTTGTACTTCTTCTTGTACATCTGTTCAATTTTAACATTTGAACCTCGCACAAAATGCCACCCACTCAAAGAAGACTGATATAATTATTCTAATTGCAATACTTAAAATATTTTATTTCATTTATTTATTACATTTGTAGTATATAATTTAATAGTAATGATCTTGCTGATTTGTAATGTCCTTTTTAATATGCATCTGTCTTCTTCAATAAATCCCAACATAATGTCTTCAGTAAGTGTTTATTGAGAAAATAATATGGCATTTCTTTTTGAAAACCTTTGTGCTAATCAACTGGTCAAGTATAATTTTATCATGTATGTAGCATACAATTTCACTCAACTATAATTCATTGCCAACTTTCTTATTCTTTTTAATCTCCTAAGGTGATAAACTTTTCACTTCAATCATTTTATCACTAATGACAAGCACAAAGATTGACAGATCATTGATGCTCAACCAATGATTAAGGGATGAATGATTCGTTTGTGGTTTTGATACAGTGCATGTGTTTATCTGATCAACATTTATTAAGCACTGTATGTACTGATCAATGTCTAGGTCCTGAAGATACAAGAACACTGAAGCTAGACATAGTTTCTGATGTGTGCTGTCAGAAATCTAAGTCAGGATATTTTACCTATTGATAAGGGTACCATTGGAGCTGGATAAATTTTGGTGGTTGTTCTTGTAGGAGCATATTCTTTTATACTAAAGATGTTTAACAGCATCCTATACTCTCTCCACAAGATGTTGGTAATATGGGTATCCCCACACACAATGTTTACAGCAAAACATATTCTTGACCACTTTAGTATTATCTTCCCCTTTGGTCCTCAGCTCCCCCCTACCTGAGCTCCTCAGTTCCGGCCATAAAGCTGACCACTCCCTTTGTCCAAAATCCACTTGAGCTCCCATCTCCCTGCTCTCTCTCCTGCTACCTGGAGGGTGCCATGTGCTCCCTCTCAGGGCAAATATGGCTCCTCTAATAAACTTCATAATAATCTTTCTCCTGTTCCTGCCTGGGGTCCTCTGGGATGGATGGAAAGGATTCTTTTCAGACAACTAGGAAATCTCCCCTTGTAAAAGAAATGTTCACCTGTGATTGATGATGTTCTAACAATTTATCTATATGTACATGCTCAGGGATGTAAGTACACATTACGATCAACGTTATAGAAACAGGTAAAAGCTTCAGGTCTTTAATGAGGAAGTGGGCTTACATAGTTACAGATAGGCTGTCAATGGAATTCAGTATTGATGATTCCAAAGCAATATTTGGCCTTAGTAAATCAAGCAATCAATATCAGGCAAAAAGTGGAAGATAGAAGATTTCAGGAAGAAGAGACAGCAGTTAGAAAGGGCTTATGGCATGAAAAAAATGTGGGTTTGTGCTGAAAACTTGTGTGAAGTAGTAAAGAAAGGTCCTGGAGGTTAGGTGACTCTGGACTGGGGAAGGGATTATGAATCCAGGAATTTATCAAGAGGTGTGTGGGAAGAAGTAAGAGTTTTTGGTAGCAGGTGTTAAAGAATGAAGTCCCAAACAGAATTTTATTCCTACAAAACAGCTGTGGCTACCACCTGCTGTTGCAGAGAATGAGGCTATTATTGGATATAAAATGGGAGACACTGGCGATTTCATCTAAAGAAATGAGGTTGCACCTAGAGAAAAGGCATGGTTCATAAAGCTATATTATTGTATATAAATTATGTGAATTTATACATTTTTTCCAAGAGAAAAAGTCCTCTTAATGAGATTATTCTCTATCTGGATCGCCAGGCTTATGTGTCTTTAAAACGTTTCCGATCTTATTTATCAGCTTCCTGTTTATCTCTTTCACATTCAGTCCAGACATAGAGCTCTCTCTTTTGCAAGCATCACAGACATTGCTACTCTTTTCCCTCTCTGAGAAGGGCCCCATCTTTGCCTTCAAGGTCTGGTTATGAGTGTCTGTGTGTTCCGTTTGGAAAGAGGGGAGCAAATCATACAAAAGGCACCCAAAAGTCCAAGGGCCTGTGGCAGGAATGATCACAGGAAAATTACAGGTTGCTTCCTTCACCCATCACATGCTTCAAATGGTGTAGTTCATGAGCACTATGCACACAAACTGACAACCTTGGCAGGGAGCAATAACGCAGTGGAGGTGAAGAAAAGGAGCCATACTGGGGAATTTGTTCCTGATGTGTAAACACACCTTAATATTATGGTGGTGACCATTTGTGATTTCATAGTTAAGGGTCTGTCAGATCACCACATCCAAACCTTCTGTGCATACATGGCAAGCACAATTCATCTCAGTACCACTCAGCATACAAATCTAACTTTATTTTTCAACCACAGAAAAAAGTTAGATTCCTAAGAATATGAAATCTGTTCAGTTAGCCAGGAAATAGTGGCTCATACCTATAATTCTACCTACCCAGGAAGCTGAGGATCAGCTGGTAGAAGCAAGCTTGAGCAAGAAAGCTCAAGACACTCTTCTCCAATTAACTACCAAACAGACAGAAGTAAGCTATTATTTAAGTATTAGAGCACAAGCCTTAAACAAACAAACAAACAAACAAATATATGTGATGGTAACCAGGTCCTGAGTTCAATCCCTAATACAAAGGAAAGAAAGAAGTAAATAAGTAAATAAATAAATACTGTTTAATTCACAGCTAAACAAGTTAAAATAAAACTGATGTATAATTTTTTGCCTATTTGATTGTTTTAAAATCAGACCATGGAGTGACTTCATAGAATGGACTTATTAAATATCAAATGCTTCAGTTCTGTTTTTTTTAGAAGATTATTATAGTGAAGCTCATTCCTGAGATGTTGAGGAAGGCTTTCATTCAACTTTATATTCACAAATACATGTTTTACACTGGGAACTTAGCCAGGAAAATAAGAAGACAGAAAGAACAAAGTTGTCATCTAGAAGTAGCATACAATTTGAAGGGACAAAATCTTTATCATTATATCTATATAGTTAAGAAAATATAGAAATGTGTAGGATGTATTGTGTGAGTGCCAGGAAAAAAACACGACTGATAATCATGGGGTATCCATCTAACTGGAGAGAAATTTATTTTAAAAAATCAAGGAAAGGAAAAGGAGACCTGGGTTTGATGGAAATAAAAATGATGAGGAGTGAGAGTATTCCATGTCTTCCTCCCTTTGACTATGGAGAGAACAATGGAGAACTTATCTCAAAACCTAAGCAAAATGCACTTCTGTTTTGTTACTGAGTTCAGAGTAGAAAAACTGAGGAAAAATTTGAATTTCCAGCCAGCTCGTTTTGATAAAGGAAGTTAATTGTTTCCTTACTCTCTGAAGGAGAAATCATGAGGGAGGGGAAATGATGGAAACTCAGAAATTTGCCATTTTTCTTAGAATCAAAACAATTAAATTGATTTAAAAAAACAATGTGGCCAAAAGCATGGTGAGAATAGGGAGGAATATTTAGGAAGTGTTGAATATCATGTAGATTTGCAGTACCTAGAAAAGAGATTGGAAATGTGAAAAAAACTTCCCTGGAAAAAATATCCACGGGGGCTGAGGCAAGTCTCTGGAGAAAGCTTCAGCTGTTCTGCGTGCTGGATGTCCTGGTCAGCTCCTTCCAAGGTGAGGAGAAATTTCAAGAGGAAAACTCACTTCTTGTAACACTTAGGTGTTTACATTTTCTGTATGCTCAATAACAACAATCATCTTTGCCATTCAACAATTCACAAGAAACAAAAAAAACAGTCAAGATGGAAAGTGAAGATGAGATTATGAACTTGACTCTATTACCCTAGGTCAAACCTTGTAAAATATCTTTCTAGAATGCCACCTAAGAGGAAAACATGAGCGGAAATTCTTTAGCAGTGTGGTCTCATGTGTGATCATTTGGGTAAATGGTCAGGAGTGGGATTGCTGCATCATAGTGGAGCTCTCCACCAAACTAGCCCTACGAAAGATACTTAAAGATGCCCTACACATAGAAAACCAACAAGACCGTAATAAAGGCCAAGAAACGGTTCCAAAACTGAGAATCCAAGAACCATAGGAAGAACCCAGTTGCCGCAGTCCCCAAGAAGGTGGATAACATGGCAGGAACTCCCAAACACCTCTCAGTCCTAACTCTCAACATTAACGGACTTAACTCTCCAATTAAGTGACATAGACTGTCTAGTTGGATTAAAATGTTAAGCCTTTTAACGAACCTCCATAGTGCTTTCCAGAGTGGTTGAACCAGTTTACATTCCCACCGTTTAGTAGTGTTCCCTTTTGGCCGTTATTATTAGTTTTCTTGATAATGTACATATGGACTTATGAGGTTAATCAAAATGAACGATAAGCTATGAAAACAATAGGCTTTGCGGGGGGGGGGGGGTAGTGCACTGATGAAATTATTTCTTTTTTTCTCCCTTTGATTTACCCCTTGTTGTCACCGTTTTTGCTTTTAGTACCCTTTGTCTTGCACAAAAGTTTATCTGGTTTGGGGATGGGAAGGGAAATCACAGAAATGGTGACACAAAGGTCAACAGGTGAAACAATGCAACAAGGAGACCCCAAGACTCTATGTTGGAAATGAACTTTACAACTTGTGGAGGAGGGGAATTGAGGGGGGATGGGAGAAAATGAGGGAAGGGGTAACAATATTCAACAAGAATTGTACATGTTTCCTTATATAATTGTAATCCCTCTGTACATTGACTTTACAATAAAAAAGAAGATAAAACGAAATAAACAAATGAATAAAAGTTTCAGCAGCAGCTTCTTCATAGACCACCTTATCGACCTCCTTTGAGCCCCTCTCTTATTATGCATTTTCTGTTTCTGTGATGACATGTGAATGCCATTACTTCTAACAATAACTTCTGAGAAAT
This sequence comes from Dipodomys spectabilis, assembly GCF_019054845.1. Classification (NCBI taxonomy): domain Eukaryota; kingdom Metazoa; phylum Chordata; class Mammalia; order Rodentia; family Heteromyidae; genus Dipodomys; species Dipodomys spectabilis. Next base: position 4,194,308 of record NW_024870723.1, read on the forward strand.
TCTGACCACACTACCTCCTGCCTTCTGTCTTCTACATTACAGTTTTGTCCTAAATGCCTTTAAATCTAGTAGAAAAGGGTGGTTTTAATTGCTACATGACCATTTTTTTGAGGTCTTCGTTCATTGCCTACACAGATTCTCAAAAGTCATTTCTACACAGAAGGACATTGGTGTTCTAGAAGTACAAATGATACAAGTGAAGTTTAATTAGATTCTCATTTGTTCATTGCCTCCAAACAGAAAGCTCATTTTAATAACCCTGTAACCAATCTAATATGATCCTAACTGACCTATTCCCCAAATCTAATCTGGCCCACATAACCTTGTTCCTTGTCTAATGGCACCCTAGACACTATATCATCAGACCATTCTCAGCCTTATAACCCATTGGCCCACTAATATACTTCTGATAATTTCTTTATAAAACATAACCCACCCAAACAACCCTATAACCTTTTTAATGGATTCAGAACCAGCCAATTACCAAACTTGATCTCATCTGCATATTTCCCATCACCTTTTAATGAGCTCTAACTGGCCCTTCAAGTTTCAGCATTAAGTAATGCTATTTCATTCAATTTGTGGCCTTTGATTTTTTTCAAAACATCTAATATAGTACCATTTTTAAAGCCCAATTTTTCCAACTTATTCAATTCTTACTTTTCTTGCTTGAGAAAATTGTAGTATACCCCAGTATATTAGTTCATTGTCATTCAAAAAAGAATTTGAGAGATAGAGACATATAGAGAGAAGCAGAGAGAGACACAGAAAGAGAGTGCACACTTTGGTTCATCTTCATCCTGGTCCTCATCCCTCCCTCCCCCGCCTCTTCCTCCTCTTCTTCCTTCTTCTCTATAGTAATCTCTTCACATAGACACCACTTTCATAATCCTAATTATCTCTCAGAGTTATCATTTCCAAATGTCATTACATTGGGGGCTATGGTTTGAATATATGTATTTCAATTAATTTTTCACCTACCATATTGTGCTGGTGCTCAGTGGAGCTTGGGCAGAAAACTCATATAAATCTACATCCTGTGCCACATCTTTATCATTCTACCAGCTTTTCCATTAACTTTGGATTTATTTTGTGAGGTCAGATGTGCATAAATGCAAACAGTTGATTACTTGATTATACACCTATTGGTATATATATTGAATTGCATATGTAAAGTTCAGCCAGGCAGAAAATATTTACCAAGTATCATATTCAAATATACTTTCAAGCAGGTATTATTTTCTTAATCTTATTTTTAGTTAAGGAGTAGAATGGTCTGGGAGCTTAAAAAAATGCTGAGGATCTACAACTGGCTGAGACAGGATTTGAATTCCGTGTCCCTGACATAAACACTTTAAGATTTTTTGCTCATGTAATACTGCCTCTTTAGTAGGATCCTTAGAGAAACATTAGCCTCTTTATTTTAAATTTCTTATATTGCAAATGGAAAAAATATAAGACCAGAGAAAGGTAAATCATTTTTATGGCTTCCTTAATCTAGAGAAAGATTGTTTACTTGGGTAAGAAGATGGCTGATTGTCCTTGGAAATACAGCATTGAGGCTTTTCAGACTCTTTCTATCAGTAGTCTCCACAAAAAGGGAATACAAACCCCATCACTTACCCCGGCAAATGGGCTTCTGGCATTGATGAACAGAGGCACAGACCTCCTGAGAAAGAATGCAGCAATCTTCATCATGCTGGCCCCAGACATACTTTGTTTACAGATAGATATGGAGCACCACATACCAAAATTAGCATTTGTACTAATGCTCACACAGTTCCTGTGGACCTGATGCATCCTCTTAATAGGGCCATCTTTCAGTTATGAAGAGAAGATCAGTCAGTGCTCTTCTAAGATATCATTCCTTTTGTTACTGAGAATTTTGAAGGATGTGCTTTCCTCTCCACTTGAAGATGGTCATTAACAAGAGATTGTTGTTGAATATAGAGCAGAGGAGATAATATTGTTGCTTATGTTTAAAAAGTAAGATACCAACAAAATGTTCATGAGGATGAGTTAAAAATCCTATTTAAAATTCTACCTACTTGAGCACATCTCGCTGGGCTAATTCCATCTTCCTATATGATAGCTCTTCAACCTTTTTCTCACTTGAAGGGTACAAAGCAGTCAAAGAAAGCTTTGGTGATAGCTCCATAGATGCTTGGAGTCCCATAAACCTTTCCCCGAATCAACAGGAGGGATCATCCCTTTTTACCTTACAATTTAAGATATGAGATTCTAGGGACATGAATTAAGAATTATAGGAAAGAGTGGCTTCCAACTGTATCTGTGAATAAGAAACACACAGTGTTTTGTTAGAGCGTAGAGAAGCATGTTTCTTTCTCGTTAAAAGGTTCTAACTTCTTAACTCTGGATTGTGTCCTAGGACTCTGTATTTGCACCATACAGATCTTAATGTTCTGAGAAGTAGCACTTGAGCACTACTGAAGAGGTGATGTAGCATATTCTTTAATATATTCAGGAGAAAGAGTCCACAATTTTGCTTATTAATGTGTTTGCTTTCTAATAGTCCTTATAGCTAAAGGGGAGGAACCAGTTCTTCATAATGCTATAACTAAATTCTCAGGACTTCAATTTTCTCCAGGTGGAATTGGGTAACAGCTGGTCTTTTAATAACCCTTGAAGATTACTATCAAGTTACACATTCACCTTCTTGTTTCTCAGCTAACATGACAACATTCTTAAGATTTCCTATTTCCCAACCCCTCTTTTCTTTCAGAGTTGTCTAACTTTTGCAGTAAGACTAACAACTCGAGTGCTGTGCTACACTGAGATGTACTGAAGATATACTTTAAGTTTTTGAGAGGTATAGAAATGCAATTGATAGTATTTGATTTCCAGACTAATAATCTTGTATATGTTCTCTGCATATAGGTCATTGTTTTTGCATTTCTCTAGGCAGATAGAATCCTTGAAGCCAGGTAGCACATCAGAGAGCTATATCCCCTTGCTACTAATGGAGTATATGACTTGGAACAAGTCATTTTCCCATGCTATTGTTTATTTCTCTACCTAAACTCTAGAAGGTAGCATGAAGTTCCAATCAGGGAAGCATGAGGAAACTTAGGAGAGAATGAAATTCAGTCTATAGCTAGGCTTTGAGGTTGGACCCCCTGAGGTGTGTGGCTTTATGGAAAATGATAGAGAATCAGCAGAGCGTTAGTCGCTTGGGGATCAAAATTGCAGGATTACTCAACAATGTCCAGTGTATGAGACACAATTAGGACAACGCAGCAGGGAAATTCATGGCTAGTTGAGCCAAACTTCAAATGAGAATATTCTTCCTCCAGCTAACTAACCAGCGATTTTCCTGATTCGCGGATGTTTCTTTTTCCTGAGCTCTGATTCTTGTCTCTGCCCACTCCGGATGTGATTTCTCAGCGTGATCTCATGCTACCCCCGCTGTTGGATCAGTCCTGCTGTGGTGGCCCCACTGCAGTGCTGCCAAGCCATTCCCCTGTACACTGTGATCATGCAGACACACACTCATAGCAGGGCAATAGCAAAAGATGAAATTGGAAGTGTGGTGTCAGCGGTAGAAGAAAGACAACTTTAACAGGGCATTTACCAAACATCCAAGACACTCATTAAATAATAGACAGTTTTTAGTGAGTATTATTGAATAACTACTTAGGCTAGTGGATAATGATGGTGCCAACTCCTGTTCTTAATAATACAACCCATTATCTGACTTAATAAGTTAGAGATCAGTCTTAATAATGCCATCTTTCTGATAAGGTGACCGAAGTAAAAGAGTTTTCCTGAGATCTCACGGTCACCTGAACTTCCAGAGCAGATCACAGATATCCAAAGAAATCTTCTTGAACACCATGATCTTTCTTGGACTGTGCTACTATAATAAATTGCTACAGACTAAGGTGGTTTATAAACCAAAAAAAAAATGTTATTTTGCTCAGGTCTGGAGACTAGAAGTCTGACATTACAGTTCTCACGAGTTGGAGTTTGGATCCTTTTCTGGGTTGCAGAGTATCATAGTCTTATTATCCCTTAACACTGGGTACAGTCCTTCCCACTTAGACTAGACAAATTCAAAGTTGGAAATACAAGTCTGATTTGATGCAAAAGAAATGATCACATTTCTATTTCTTGCTGTTTATGCTACAAGCTCTCCTACCTCCCAATCTCCATTTTCCCTGTTATCTCTGACTATAACAGTATACAAAGTTACTATGACCAAATCCTGTGGTTTCTTTACAAGTAATGTCAGTATCGCTGCTTTGTGTCCTAATCTCTGAAATGATCAAGAGGCTGTTGTTTATCCTGTTTGCGTCTTTACTTCTAGGATTACAACTGCTACTAGAAAGTGAGTGCAGCTAATCAACTGCAGTCCTCAAATCTCCTCATAGCAATGTTCATGCAGGATGTAATATAGTAAAAGGGTTGGGAAAGTTCTTCAGGAAAGAAATATGGCAAAAATAGGAGGTTACATTGGATGATGTAAAGGGAAGATGCCTCTTCAGTCATTCTTTAGTAATCTTCAAGACATAGATATGAGCATTAGGTTTAAAAAGTGGAAGAATGAGGGGCAGAGGATCAAGGCCTGCATAGTTTAAGAGTCACAGTTACAGGTAAGGCTTGGCTAGTCATTACGTTTGTTCTGATAATCTTGGGTTAAAGAGAAGTTGTTGATCCATTTCAACAGTGATGCTCATCAGACACTATGTTGGAAGTGAACTTTACAAATAGTGGGGTAGGGGACTTAGGAGGGGAAAAGTGGGAGAAAATGATCGAAGGAGTAACTGTTCAAAAAGAAATGTTCTTATTACCTGACTTCGTAACTGAAATCCCTCTGTACATCACTTTTACAATAAAATTTAAATTAAAAACATAAAGAGTAGTTGTTAACACTGTTTTCACTTGAGAGAATCAATCTGGTCTCCACGTGATTACTTCTTCAGCTCCAGGATATAGCCTGATCATTGTTGGTGATGAATCATATTTGTAGGTTACTGTCCCACAAGGCTGGTGCAGTTTTTTAGAGGCAGTTTTAGTCATTTGCTGTGAAGATGTTCTAGGTCACCCGTGTCTTTCCTATCCAGTCACAAAGCAATTATGCAAAGAACAGCTTAGAACAATAACAAATACAAAATAAAGCAGCAATACCAGGAACTAGACTTGCTTTCAGTAAACTTGTGATGGCAAAAATAGTTTAAATACCTGTCACAAATACACATTTAATGAACTGCAATCCGTTTGTCACTATGCTAAAGAAAACAGCATTAGCCTCTGTAGGTTTGAGGGCTTACTGAAATTGCCTGTAGAAACAAAATTCATTTCCCTAGGTCCAATATCCAGGGCTGAGGTCACACAGGAGTTGTGAAGTTTTAATTACAGGTCTTAGAGAACTGAACTTGTGATCCTGTTTGTACTTCCCCATTTTTACTTTCTTTCTTTCTTTCTTTCTTTCTTTCTTTCTTTCTTTCTTTCTTTCTTTCTTTCTTTCTTTCTTTCTTTCTTTCTTTCTTTCTTTCTTCCTTCCTTCCTTCCTTCCTTCCTTCCTTCCTTCCTTCCTTTCTTTCTTTCTTTCTTTCTTTCTTTCTTTCTTTCTTTCTTTCTTATGTTGTCAGTCGTGGGGCTTGAATTCTGGACTTGAGCACTGTCCCTTAGCTCTTCAGCTCAAAGCTAGTGCTCTATCGGTTGAGCCACAGCACCACTTATGGTTTCCTAGTGGTTTATTGGAGATAAGAGCCTCATGGAGTTTCCTGCCTGGGCTGGCTTTGAACTATGATCCTCAGATCTCAGCCTCCTGAGTAGCTAGGATTACAGGCGTGAACCATCGGTGCACAGCAATTTCCCCATTATTAATAGCTAGCTTCTACTTATGATAATGTTATATGATAATAACTGATCATTGTATAATTAAAAAAACTTCTTTTTGAGGACATGTACTATGTATTAAAAACAATGTTACTTGCTCTAGTAACCCTCACTCCAATCCTATGATAGTTTCATTATCCTTTCTATTTTATAGGGAGGAAGACAAGGAACATAAAAGCAGAGCCCTTGAGTTGAAATCCAGATGCTTCTAACTGTCAAATGCATATCTTAGCAGTCACACTGTACTATGCTTTCTTGTTATTTGTAAAGTTCTCAGCAACTCTGTGCACATCTTGCACTTGTATTTAATTCCCTATCTATCTATGGCAATATGGTGATGCATTTTTCTCTCTTTGAAAACAATTCTTTGCAAACGATCTGAATCTAATTGTGTCTCTAGCATGTGACCCTCTGAAACTGTCCATTCACACCAAGCATAACACAATTGGACGTTCCTTGCTTGGCTCACCATTGGGAAGTGTTAGCTGCTTATTAGTAACCTGAAACTATTTTTTGTTCATGTTTTGCTTTCAGAAGACTCCCTACATCCTTTCTGTTGAGCTGGTAATCCCTCATTTCAGGTGTTGGACAGCTTGCACACCCTGCCTGCTGGTATCAGTTTTTACTAATGGACCTTTTCTCTTACAAAAGCTGTTTGCAACTTAAAGAAGAAGAAGAAATGACTTGACCTAGACACTTAGACAGTGGTAACCAAGGTCAGTGACATTGAATCTCCTTGTCATCTGGACCTCAGCCACAAGACAGGGCAAGCAAGAGGTACCCAAGGGGCGATAGTAGAGGGGAATTCCAAGGAGGGGGAAGGTGGATGATTCAGCTGGAGGAAGCAAAACAAATTTAGCACATGTGTTTGGTTGGCCCTGTCATTTAACATGTGCATTCCCATCTAGTTCTCCCAAATATCCTTGCAGATAACTATAACTTGTCCTATTCCGTGTTTTCTTAAATGAAATGAGGTGAGGTTCAAGGCAAGCAAGCATCTGACTTCAAAGAAGAGAGAAGTAATTTAAAAAATGCATATCATACTGGCTCAAATTCCTTGAGTTTGTAATTGGCTATGAATGGTTTTTGAACCCAAACATCTACCACTTTTTTGGAGATGACCTTGAAAAGGTGCATCCATATTTGTGTGGGTGTCTCATGTGTATGTATATGTGTGTATGTGCCTAGAAATTTTCCAATATTAATTTCTCTACTTGTTAAATTAGAGAAGTATCCATTTGGATGGTTTATTAAGAGGATTAAAAGAGATAATAAACAAAGATTTAACTTAGGTAAAGATGCAAAACAACTGCTGCCCAAATGGGTAAGCATTCTTGTTTTTGTTATTATTGCTTTCCTTTGAGGGAGACAATACTCACAGATGAACTTGTTTCCTGCTGAATTCTATGTTACTTCCACACCAAGACAAAGTCTTAATAAGTCCATAAATAAAAGGATTAAGAAGCATAGGGCAAGAATAATGTGTTAAATAGTTCCTTTGGTGGTTAAAACAAATTTCCTGTCTGGCAAGTAGTCCTAGAAATAGGGAGGCGGTGGCAGGTGGATCTAGAGATTGAGGCTAGCCTGAACTATATATTAAACAAAAACCCTGTATCAGAAAAGAAGAGACCTCATATCAATTGAGATATACAGAGCACAGAGCCTAGCTTTATTTCTTTTTCAAAATTTCAAAACTTAGCCACTTTCACCATACTACATTCTTGTGGGTGGTATAATTGTATTTTATTTCTATGCTCAAGTTGATACCTAATATTCATAGTAGTCTTATATTAAAATTAAAGTTTTCAACAGGACAGAGAGTATCATCATAAAATGACAGGATATCATGCATTTGTATGAAAGAAATGAATTTATTCTTACTAAGATGAATTCATAGATTCCTCCATTCTTATAGTCTTGCTTCATATGAAGTATTTTCCTGAGTTGAATCATTGGAAGATGGAACAATGTAAAATACTTAAGCAATATAAAACCTAGAGATATGGATTTAAATTTTTCTTGGACCTTATACTATGTGGTACTGGTCAGGTTGTTCAGTCTCTCTGTTCATTTTTTAAAAGATTTGGAAATAAGGGAAATGAGCTCCTTTAGGCTTTTCATAATTCGTCATGATAGCAAAACTACTGCATTCCATGCTGCTTTTATTCAAGTGTTGGGTAATTGTGTTTTATTTCTACTTTCTACCAGGTTTGCTGTTCAATGTTAATTTTTCATTGTATAATGTTAACATTGAGCCAGGTGCTAGTGGCTCACGCCTGTAATCCTAGCTACTAAGGAAGCTGAGATCTGAGAATCACCATTGAAAGCCAGCACAGGCAGGAAAAGTCCATGAGACTCTTATCTCCAATAAACCACCAGAAAACTAGAAGTGTTTTTGTGGCTCAATTGGTAGAGTGCTTGCCTTGAGCTGAAGAGCTGAGGGACACCCAAGCCCAGAGTTCAAGCCCTGTGACCAGCAAAAAAAAAAAGTTAATTTTGTTTGATCAGAATTTTACTAGTCCACATATGACTGTAATTATTACCAGGGGAATTGCCAAAAAATAGGAATCCACACATTCTATGAAAGTGTATCTGCTTTAAAACTCAATCCTGTAATTTAGTGGAAGCATACAGCCGTATAACCTTCTTGCATGAGGTTACAGGTGTAGGATTCAGTCTTTCTCTACTTCTGTAATCCAGACACTCACCACTAGCTTAATGTGTCAGTTTTTTTTTTCTTTTTTTCTTTTTAAATAAGATTTTTATTGTGAAAATACCTTACAGAGGGGTTACAATTAGTGGGCAAGGTAATGAGCCTATTTAAGAAATTTGCTTTTCTCCTTCCCCTCCCCAAATTATAAAACATCAAATACATTATACCATGGGGGAGGGACATACAAAGCAAAAAAACAATCACCTTATAAATATGTTAGAAAGAATAGCAAGAAAGAAAAAAACCCACTGTGTCCTTATCTTGGGGTTCATTTTGCCTACCATCGTCTTATGTGACCTTTTCTGCTCTGTCAGGTTTTATACAAGAAGTATGCCAAATTCTTCACATGATAGCATCTTGGTTTTCTAGTTTGATTTATATATATATATATATATATATATATATATATATATATATATATATATATATATATATATATTGCTCATCATTAGCTTTATTTGTAACAACTAGCATCCAGACATAGTTAAATGAGCCAATAAGAAGGTGAACAAGGCCTGGGAAGGTGGCTCAGTAGTAGAGCGCTTGCCTTGCATGCCTGAGGCCCTGGGTTTGATTCCTCAGCACCACATAAGCAAAAAGAAAAAAGCCAGAAGTGGTGCTGTGGCTCAAGTGGTAGAGCGCTAGCCTTGAGCTGAAGAGCTGAGGGACAGCGCCCAGGCCCAGAGTTCAGGCCCACGACCGGACACGCCCCCCCCCAAAAAAGAAGGTGAACAAATGCATGGTATTTCTATACAATATTATGAAAAGATTTTTATTACCTAGCTTACACATACAGTTTTACAGATATGATAGTGAATGAAAGAAGCTGAACACAAAAATGTGTGTAACATGATTCTCATAGATTTACTGGTTATAGGTGGAAGGGGGGACTACTACTTGGAAAGAATGTAAAAGCTTCTTCTCAGTTAGTAAACAGATTCTGTATCTGCTGACAACAGCTTTGTAAATAAAGAGTTGGTCCTTTGCCAGTCTTTGAAAGAGACCAGGTATGATTTGGCTGGTGAAGCTGGGGAAAATAAACAACATGAGTATAGGCAGGAGGGGTCACAAAAGATGGAGAAAGTTCTTTGCAGCACTGTAGCTCATAGCTGAATCCTAGGAACACTCGGTGACTGGCTAGGTTCTGTCATTAGGAAGGAAAGGTGCTATTCTGTTTTTCCACTGTCAGTTTTCACCAAACTCTTAGCTCTTCCCTGACCCTGACAGGTACTGCAGAGAGCAGAATGACTGTGAACTTGGAGTCTAGCTCTTCCTGAGTTTCAGGATCCTTGTCATGAACTCCCATACATGATACTTTGACAAATAACACAGCATCTTCAAAAGGTCAAAATGTCTGGTAATGTATTGCTGAAAAAAAATGCTGATTTTCACCTGAGTATTTTTCCTGAAAATTCCCCATGGACAATCCCTGCTTTCTTGTGCCCTGCTTCCTGCTTCCATCAGATTTCTAGACACGTATCTCTTTATACACCTGCCTTTCCCCATTTCTGAGTATGTATCCAGAGCTTGAAGCAAAAGAATTAAAATATAGCTACTAAAAGAGAATGTCGAATCAACGAAGCCATAAATGAAAAGCTGGGTGAGTAAGGAATGTAAGCACATATATGCCCTGTACTTAGAGTGTAGAAAAATTTGGGATAAAATTAGATAGGCTAATTTTATGCATTAAAAACAGCAATAAAGGAGAGAGAAAACAAAAACAAGCCAAATAACAAAAAACACCCTCTTGTTTCCATTTCTTGGAGTTCATTTTGATAAAAATCGTTTTATATGATCACATGCACATAGCTTTTGAGCCTTTATGCTCTTCATCTAAGAATATCATCCTTTGGCTTTACCATATGAATGTTGAGAGTCCCGCATGATTTATCATGGCCAAGTGTAATTTTTGATTATTTTGGGGGTTTTGTCCTCTGCCACTGCTTTGGCTCTCTGTACCTTTTGTTTGTTATGCAAGTTAATTTGTTTTGGTGAGGGCAAAGGGGAGCAAAGAAATGAAAGGTTAAGGGAGGAAACACATGCAGCAGTGACATTCATTAGGCATTATGTTGAAAATGAACCATAGAACATTTGGGGAGGGAATCAGGATGGAAAGGTGGGAGAAAGCAAGGGAAGAGGTGATGCTATTCAAGAAGTACAAAGGAGGAGGCAACAATGCTTGCTAAGAAATGTACTCATTGCCTTGCTCATGGAACTGTAACCCCTCTGTACAGTATTTTTCACAATAAAAACTTATTTACAAAAGTAAGATACTCATTACCTCACTTATGTAACTGTAACCTCTCTGTATATCACCTTAACAATAGCAAAAAATTAAAAAGTATGAAATCTTGCTATAGTTAATGTACAAAAATGAAGAAGGAGAAGAAGAAGGAGAAGAGGAGAAGAAGAAGAAGAAGGAGAAGAAGAAGGAGGAGAAGGAGGAGAAGGAGGAGGAGGAGACGGAGGAGGAGGAGGAGGAGGAGGAGGAGGAGGAGGAGGAGGAGGAGGAGGAGGAGGAGACGGAGGAGGAGGAGGAGGAGGAGGAGGAGGAGGAGGAGGAGAATTATTCTGGAATAAAGAAAGTGCCTGAGTCAAATATTGGCCACTACTAAACATGGGAAAACAAATAAGCAGTCTTTTCTCTTTTTTACATTCCCTTTATTTCTCCCTAACTTTTTCAGATTATCATATTTATTCTTTTCCTTTCCCTTGTCCTTTTGTTATTGTATTCATTTTCTTCTACTTTTTCTGCAAAATCAAAAGGTGTATATTAGTGATAGGGGTAGTAACCGTTTGCTTAAGATGTATGCATTGCCAGGCAATTTTCTATGCATTGAACACAAATTACTTCATAATTTCTATTGTCCTATGAATCAGGTTCTTTCCTAAGTCTTAATTTATTAAGTAAATGAGACTAGGGAGATATGAAAATAGTACCTTTCAGAGACGGTTAGAGTCCAGCTGGTCCAACTCTATAATCTTAGGCCGAAAGAAACCTAGGAATCACTAAAGAGCTTTTGACTTTAGGGTGAAATAGCATCAAATGGTTTTTGAATTTTCTTTGTTGTTCTTTCCCAGTTTCTTGGGAAAAAAATCACTTCACATTATTGCCCTGAAAATAGATTTGACGGGATTGAAACTCTGAACCACTCTGGCCTCCACAGCTGTCACAGGCAACCCGACAGCCTCCATAGCTCTTGATGGGGAATTATGGGAAAACCTTGAACCTGTCAGGATGCTTGACTGGGTTCCTGTCCAGTGGGTGAATGACAGTGTAGACATTTCTGTCTCTGCTTGATGTTCTCTTTGGAAGCAACCAAATTCTTAGAGCTCGCCACGGGGTATGTGTTCCTATTAAAATGTTTATACTACTAAGGAAAATGAGCATGAGGTCCGGGAAAGGGCATGGACTGGGAGAGTCAGATTTTTATGTTATAATCTTTCCTCAGGATTTCCAGCTGTGTCACATGGGGCAAGATACTTAGCATCTTCAGACATCCATTTTCCTAATTATTATCTAAAAGCATTGGGCTAGTACACCTTTCAAGAGCCTATTCAGCTATAACATTCTCTGATTATCATTTAAAACAACCCATACAAAGAGGACATGCCAAATAATGAATTGCCAGTTCAGGACAGTTTGACCCCAAGGTGAACAACTGCAACTATGAAACTCAAATCATAGGCTACAGGAAACTACCATCTCCACCTGTCGAAAGAATGTCCCCACTGAGTATTAGAATATGAAAAGGAATAATCAGCTGGGACTTATGCAGGCCAGTAAAACAAATGAGTCTCGGCTGTGAGGAAGGTTAGCCCAGTGCTGAGAGGTGGTTAGAGATCTATAGAAGAGAGCATTCAAGTAAGAACCATAAAGAAGAAAAATAGGCCTGATGTGATCAGAGACTTTATGTAGAGACCTGGCCGTTGCTGGAGCATCACTTATTCGTATCTGAGGCTGTATGTGAGGTTGAAGTCAGCGTTAAGTATCATCCAGCTCAAACTGACCCAGACAACCAAGGGGATTTATTACAGTGTGCAGTAGAATCCTGGAGTAGGAAGCTCTTCTAGTACATTTGATTCAGTAGCTCAGGGAATCTCTGTACAAGCAAGTAGCTTTCTTCCCTCTCTCGGCTCTGCCTTCCTTTGTGCCAATTTTAACTCCATTATAAGGCTGGCTTCACTCCTGGGGTCAAAATTATTAAGCTGTTTCACATATTACATTGCTGAGGAAGTGCTCGAGGGAAAGAGCTGGATAGTTCACCCAGAAGAGCTAGAAACTATTTCTCAAAAGCCCATAGAAAATCTCCTCTCATGACTTATTGACCCAATTTCAGTCACAAAAAAATCACTCCTAAATCATTGTCAGCATCTAGGGTATGATGTCCTCTGACTGACTTAAGTCTCTGTAACCCTATTAATCACTATAGCAGTGGGATGGAGGATCCTTATTGGATTAGATAAATTATGAATAGTATAAGATCTAAGCACTTAGTCTCCCCTAAACTTCTGGCAGTGACACATGTGGGAGAGAAAAATTGGGTGTTGGAAAGCAAGAACTCTAGCCAGATCAAAGAAAGCCAAAACCAAACCAAACAAACCAACAAAAACACTTAGAGGAGATGACAACGTATTTCACAGCTGAAAACCAAACCGAACTGATTGAAGCTCAATAGACAGGTAACCTAAATGATGTGTATACAATTCATGACTTAGCAAGCAATTATGTTAAAAGGAACACATACATGAACACACATACACATAGGCACACAATACATATATACACTCATTTTTACATATAATATTCACACCTGCACACATATACATTACAAACATACAAACACACATATATACATGCAAACACATACATATACATACACACATACACATGCATGTACACACACATTCATGCACTACTCAATTTCAGAAACTGAATCCTCTTGCAATTCAGAACAGAAAAATGCATTGTTAGGTAAACTTTTCCCTATATTTTGTCCTATATCTTGAACCATAGGCACTGGTACTATAGAAAGTTGAGTCTACTAAATGAGTCTACTAAAAGTCTACTGTTGGTTATGGACTCACCACAATGAATGCAAATTAAAGGTAGCTATTTAATGTAGCACATGAAGTCAGGATGAATAAAATGTGATGTAAAAAATACTTATTTGTACCTCAGTATTAACAATACTAAGGCTGCTAACCCGAGTCTCTAGACTATGAGCATCTCGATCCCCTCTCCAAATCACCAGTTTAGAGGAGTATGGGTTCATTTTGTTCCTGAAACAAAATACCTGAACCCGAATACTTCACAAAGTTAAAAAGGCTTCATTTGGTTAATGAATCATGGTGAGCAGAGAGTTTATGCAACAGAGTACCCTGTATTTTGGAATGGGCACCCAAGCTAGGTCCTAACATGATGGACAAACAGAAATACAAACCTATCTTGCTCAGAAAGGGCTGAGCACATGGTGTCCTAACTTTATCAAGACCAGCCTCGGTCTTACCACCTCAGCACCATCACATAGTAATAAAGGCCAGAACTCATGCAGCTAAGCACATAACATCAGATCTCCCGTCATCAGACTAATTTTCTGACCTTGTTACATCATTTGTTTCCAGCCAAAGCAGCAAATGCTAGAGAACTCACAAAGAAAAGAAACTTGATTCTAAGGATAAACAAAGGACTCATGTATCCTTGAAACAATGAGGCAACTGAGGGCTAGCATAATTATGGGACTTTGGTGGGCAAAACCATTTCAATTAAGCCTTGGTATATTTTTTATACTATCCTACTCCCCCCCCCCCAATAAAATTTTCTTTCTTTTCTTTTTTCCAATTTTCCTAGAAAAAAAAGAGCAACATCATTTTTCCTTTCTCCCTCTACCACCTGTCTCTTTTTTAAAAAATGTTCTTACATAGGTTTTTTATTTTCTTATTTTATTTTTTGTACACTTTTTATTGTAAAAATACTGCACAGAGGGGTTACAGTTACATGAGCAAGGTAATGAATATATTTCCTATCAAGCATTATTGCCTCCTCCTTTGTTTTTTCCCTACCATACCTTCCCTCCCATCTCCACCACTACCCTCTCCCCTTCCCAAAGTTGTAAAACTACTATCCTGTGTCTGCTCTTTGTAGTTTATTTCCTGTGGCTAGTCCTATACCTCTTTATATCTGGGTTAATAATGCTTTCGTAGAAAGCTAGATTCAAAACTTGAATGAATTAGCTGCATTCCAAAGGTCATGGACAGTGCCCAGCACATAGCCAGGCTCTGTCAAGGTTTTCTCAGTCATTATTACTATTTGAATCATTCACACTCTGCACAGCCCTTCTTACACCAGATGGAGTGCTCCTTATACTGTATAACTGCCATACTTATTCACACCTACTTTCCTAGGTTGGTGCATGGGAAATGGCATGATTTACTCCGCAGCAAACTATATCCTGGCAGCCTTCACAGTATGTATGAAGTCCCATCTCCTCCATCCCTTTCCTCTTGATTCCTGCTGGGAGTAGAAAAAATGTTTGAAATATTTCCCAGAACAGCAGCCCATTCCACAATTCTATCATTTCCAATTTTAATAGCTATCCAGAATTAAATATACAGCAAAACAGCCCCCCCCTCCAAGATGATTCTAGCTTCCAGAGAGAATTTCATCTCTCTCTCTCTCTCTCTTTCTCTCTCTCTCTCTCTCTCTCTCTCTCTCACACACACACACACACACACACTTTTCCATGTATGTTCTTTCCTCCCCAACTCCATCACCCCGTGCTGGCTGCCTTTTGGAAATACTCTATGCTCTTAACAGTGATTTAAGAGGTTGCAACTCAACTGGAATTTTGCACAGGTTATTTCAGTGATGATTTCAGAGTTCCTCATTTCAACTCAATTGGATATTGGTCTGGGAACCAAAGAGCGACTACAAGGTTCATAGCATTCCTTACTGACCTGGAGGCTGACTGAGAGATAGTCCTTTTTTTGTTGTTGGTCATGAGGCTTGAACTCAGGACCTGGGCACTATCTTTGAGGTTTTTTGCTCAGGGCTAGAGCTCTACTTCCAGTTTTCTGGTGGTTAATTGGAGATAAGGGTCTCTTGCCTGTGCTGGCTTTTACCTGGGATCTTAGCCTCCTGAGTAGTTAGGATTACAGGTGTGAGTCACCAGTGCCCAGTGAGACAGATAGTCTTTATGTTGCGCTCTACCTCCGTTTCCTTATAGGCATGGTGCCAACCAGTGTTCAGCTTACAGTTTTATAAATTCAGAATTCCAAATCATACTTGATATCTTTGTGTTTTCCTCATCTATCCCATAGATATTAATACATCTCACTACTCCTGTCCTGTTTCCCTAAATCACAACATGTAAGTCCCAGAACCACATGTGTATAAAGAACACTTTGCTAACATCATTGTGTGAAAGTAAATTAGAAAAGTCTCTCTCTCATACCGAGTCATCAAATTAAAAGCAAAAATTAAAAAGCGGTTATAAATTTCCAGATCCTATTGTTAAAAAAGAAATATTTATATGTAAACATTTATAAAGAGGTAAAATTAGGAAGAAAGAAAGAAAAGAACTTCAATAATAACACTTTGTCTATGAGCTAAAATAATCCAGTAGAAGGGGCCTCTTTTCAGTACATATTCTATTCTTACAAAACATGCATTTCATGGGCAATTCTTTTTTAGATGGAGAACAATGAGTAGATATTGTAGGATAACTTATCATCAGCTACACCCATGGAAGGCAATGGAAGAAAGAATGGGTGGTAAATGGACAGCTCCAATGATAACCAATATTCTTAAATTCTTCAGAGGGAAAAAGGCATGCCTATTGCATAACTACTTAAAGATAATAAAATACATATTATAAAAAAGGCACAAAATGTGACAAAGAAGACGTGAAAGGAGATGGTCAATACAATTTAAGAAAAGGAGGAAATAGAAGAGGGATCTCTTCTAAGGTGAAAATTGTTATATAGCAACAAGGAACATTGGAATGGGAATAAAGGGACCTGACATGTAATCGAAATAGCACCAAACTACCTACAAACCTCAGCAGACTCCTGTGTGAAATAAGAAAACAAATAGCCTTCCCTACCCTTCTTATTATAAAAAGTTGCTGAGAGAATCAAATGAGATCAGGGCAATAAAGTTGCTTGGTTAACTGTATACATGTAAGGGACATTTTTATTATATAACATTGATTCTTAAATGAATGAAACCGTCCTGGCTATAAGTTTATTTTGGTGATACATCCTAGAGAACTGGGGTTTCAGATCTCTTAATTAAATCAAATTGAAGTCCAGGTCTTGTACATGCTAGAAATTGTTCTTCTACTTAGATTATCCCAGGTCTCTTGAAACAGAACCTCACTAGTTACACTGGGATTGCTTCAAACTCATTGTTCTTCCGACTTAGTCTCTCAAGTGCTGGGATTACAGGCATGTGTCAGCATGCCCAGCTATAAATTAATTTTTTTACCCATTTCTTTTGATTCTCTCCTTACCTGGCCAAATGTCTCTGGAGGATTAAGTCAGCAGGCTAGATGTGAATTCTGGAAGAAACTGAGGTGCTCCCTCTGTTTTCTGTGTCTTCAGAATGTTTTTAGAAGGAGATCTGACTTTCTCTGTAAGTAATCAGATGAACTGATCATGCTTCTCTTTTTTGTAGTGAAAAATATATGTGCAGCCCTTCTTTTCACGACAGAAGAGCAATTCTTAAAGTAACACGTAGAGGTGTGCTGTGATAAATACTAGTTGAAGTTATGTTCTCTGGCAAAATCTGTTCTTACAGGGGAAGTCTTCTCAGCCACCTTGAATAATGGAAGCTTGGGTGTATACACTCTACTTTTTCTGATTGGATGAAGCAGAGGTACTTAAACAAAATCAATTCAAAACTTATCAAATAATAGTATGTTCTTGGGAAGTCAGGAGAGAGAGAGAGAAAGATGTATTTATAATGTACCATGTGATTTTTTTGTTTCTTTGTATGTTCCTCCCCCACGGTATAACCCACTGTATTTGATATCAGTGCCCTGCATCTTGTATATACACTTCTCTAATTCAGGGAGGGGAGGGTAAAAAACAAAATGCTTAAATAGGGATACAGGTTGACCCATTGTAACAATGAGACGTACAAGACCCTATGTGTTCCAAGACTTAAACTTAGTGATAAGAGCCATTGCTTTTTAGTGTTCTTGCTCAACAGAAACAGTGCAATGATCAGAGTTGAATTCCAAATCCAGTCTGACTCCCAAGTTTGAAAATTATTGTCATTTAAGAGAGCATGATCTCTTTCCAAGCCCTTGGTTTAAGAAACCCAATATGCCAGCAAATGAGAAACCAGTCAGGGTTGGGTAAATACCAAAAAATGGTGAGAAAAGATGAATCACACAAAATGGTTAGAAAAGAATGAGTGTTCAGAATCAAAGCAGGCAAACTGAGAATAGAAAGCTCCTAGTTATGACAAAAAGTTCACTTTAACAAGCTTGTTTTTTCCATTCTCTCCCCCCAACTGATTCGATGACAATCTAATCCCAACTAAATTCTCTGGTGTCATACCTCTCTGTTTTTCCATCTCATTTTCTCTCACCTATTTTATTTCCATTCCATTAACCACTGCCTTCTCTCCCTTCCTGACCAATTCATTTTCTGCTTGATCTCAAGATGTTCCCCAAGCAGCAGAGTCCCTAAGACAGCTCTGTATTCTTACTTTGCTGGTACATAAACAGCTTTCGGCTGATTTACTGTCCATCTGGGAGACAGTGAAAGTTCTACCCTGTGATTGGAAGCAAATAAAAGAAAAGAACAGAGAGGAAAAAGTATTAAGTCAGGGAATATAATAGAAAGATGACAGAAAGAAAGCCAAAGGTAGTGTTAGGGGTTAGTTCAAATGGTGGAGAGCCTGCCTTCTAAGTGCAAGTTCCCTACTTCAAACTCTGAAGAGTCAAGTGAAAGAGAGAGAGGGAGAGGGGGGGGGGGGAAGGAGGAGTGGAGAGGGAGGGAGGAGGGAGACAGAGAAAAGTAAGATGAAAATAAAAACAATAAAGTAGAAAGATATTTAAAAATGAAAGAAAGGAATCAGTTAATGGAGGGAAGCTAGGATTAAAATTGAGCCAAAATAAGGAAAACGAGAAAGACAGGGGAAAATATGAGGAAATAGTAAAAAGTAGTAAAACGAGGGGAAACAGGGTGGGGCATAGTGAAATTAGTCTGAGGTAAATAAAAATGAAATGAAGTAACAGGCTAGTTGTAAAAGCCGTGAGAGGCAGAGAGAGCCAGCAGATAGAAAAAGAGAGAAAGAGAGAGAGAAGAAAAACAAACCCAGCAGGAAGAAGATATATGCAAGCAAAACAAGATAGAGAGAGAGTCTTGGATAAAATGAAAAGATGGTTTTTTTCCCCAAGCCTATCTTTCCCCTTGCCTCTGCAAACACATCGTTTCATTTGACAAGTTGAGTGACTTTAAATAGCTAAAAATACAAGCAATGCCACAGAGCTGATGTGTTGAGGCTATTGCTCTGTTAGTGATGCCTCTTGGGAGACCCCAGGACTTCGATTAAACTTCAGGAACTATGCAAACATCATCATCTCAGCTAATATTAACTGAAAATGTACTATGAGCTCCTACTGTGCCCAGCACTTTGCATGCATTACTGCTTGGAATTTTTACCAGTAATACTTTAGAACTACTATTAAGTATGTATGGTTGGGAGATAAGACTCTGGGAGACATAGAGGGATTAAAGTAAATGTTGCATGCATCTAGGTGCTAGATCTAGCATCATACCCAGACAAACCAGCTCCCACAGACCATATTCTTAACCATCAAGTTGTACAAAAGTAAACATAGTTTAGAAGCAAATGTTCACTGTGGACAACTGTGTACATGGATGGTGCTGTATATTTTGTGGTAAGAGAATATGATATCAGAGATCAATAAGGGAAACACGGGTTTCCAAGAAGCTAAAGAGAGTAAGGAAAATGTACTAATGCACTATGTACTTTAGTTAGGAATCATGCTTTCATGAAATAAGAAATAAATATTGTAGAGGAGAAGTGTAGAAATGTCTTTCGTGGGCAAGGTTTCAATGAAGGGTAGGGGTTCTTAGCAAATATTTTCTATAAGACATTATATTATAAATACCTTTAGTTTTTTGGGGCCACAGGATTGTCACAGCTATCCAGTTTTGACCGTGTAGGACTAAAGTAGCCATTGACAAAGGAGAATGAATAAGAAAAGGGGGAATGGGTTTGCAAAAGGCTTGTATTAAGAATATATTTGGCAATTGAAGCAAGGAAGTCCAAATCCTTTTGTGCCAGGAGAGTCTGAGCATGCCTCTTTCCATGGGGAGTACTTTTCCTTATCTCAATCTATGGTCGAGGTTGTTCAACAGTAGCCCTCAGAAAAATGTCAGCCTATCCATCTATGAACTAAAAATGTTATTAAAATATATTCAGCGGATGAAAGCAGTTTTTGACAATAATGCTTTGTGAAATTCGAAAAAAAATATTCACATAAATTCAATTCTACAATAGCTTAAGCCATGATGGGCTTAAGAATAGAGCTTGGTACTGAGGTAAGATTATGAAGCACATAAAATCCTAAATAGCGCTTGGATTTTAGAATCTTTGTGTGAGGGGGGATGCTGAAGTATATTTGTTTGTTTGTTTTACATGCTTTTTTTTTACATGACCCTCAGGTTATTTTGTTTTTATTTTAGACATAAAATGTAAGTGGATTAAAACCTCCAGCAATAACTTTAGGTTGGCATTATAAAGGCTTCAACCCAACCAGAGGCAGCAGATGCGAAAGCTAAGCATTGTTTAAAAGGTGGGATCGATTGGTTTAGCCACTAAATAGTTGAGGAAATACAATCATATTAGGCTCTGAAAATACAGTGACTTGGTTCTGCTCCCAATGTGAATCAAAGTAGAATCAAATGCACAATCCTTTTATGAAACCAAATAAGTGTATGTGTACAGATGTATATACTACACGTGTTCACATATCTAATTATAGGACTCGTAGATATATATTTCAGTTAACTTAAGTTAGATAGTGCAAAACTTAATCACAAATGTTCTAGGACCCTACCCTACCAAACGCCTCTTGTGCAATTTCAAATTCTTTACATTTCATCTTTCATTTTGGCCACTTCAGTCATGATTGGCTCAATTTAAGGAAAACCTAATGGTACCTTGCCTTTGACCTGGATTAGATACCTCTGTCTAATTCCACTTGAGTTTCTTGGCATCAAGGACTAACTGCAAGATACATTAAGCATACAAAAAAGCTTTGGGGATATAGGAGGCAGAAAAATCAGTAGTCAGGGATGAGCTCTTGATCATTTTGTAGCTGGAAGCTACAGATTGATCCTCTTCCTGTTCCATAGAGATGAGTTTACACATATCCTGGGAAGCTCTGGTGAGACAGAGCAATAGTTGTCTGCAGTGAGAGCCAACTCCATTATACATCCTTAACTTCTTTCTTCATTTTGTGACTCTTGTCCCTGACTTCTCAGTCTTGACTACTTGATCACTTTGTAAAAGAAAACCAAAATATTTGCCCCACAAATTCTCTTGTACAGATACTTAGGAAACCTCAGGCAAACGTCAGCTTCAAAAACGAATTTTTGCTCCATCAGTGAACATAGATGTGTGTATGCATGAACAGCTTTCAGGTAGCAATTCAAGTTCCTCCCACTATGTAGTTTTGACAACATAGCTGTATCTGTAGAGGGTTTCTGCTTCCTGAAGTAAAAATGTTCTATACCCATGTGTTCAATAGACAAATTGGAATCATGGGACCCTTTCTAGATGCAATAGGACCTGGGGACCACAGCTCAGGCTGAATAGTCTTTGCTTCCCACAACTCAACTCTAAAAGAACTATCTCTAGCCATTTCTACTTTAATATTCAACATACAAAATACAAGAAATAAGAAAAAAATGAAAAATAGAAGTCACCTATAACCCCATTAGTTATAGTTAGCCATTATTTCATCTTGACTTATTTCTATCTAACCTTGATTTCCGTACATAGTTATAATTATTTCTATGTTTAAACATTCTGTGGTAATTACAGGTTTACATCCCATGGAGTTCACTCAATATTTTATTGTGACCTTATTTTTCCCTCTTGCATTTCATTTCTATTCCCTTTTAGATGTCAGAAAAGCTGAATTAGAGTTGCTGGAGGATGTACAAAGGAATATAGAATTCAGCAGACCCAGAATCATCTCAGTCTCTAGGGAGGCAAGGACTAAGAGGTGACTCTTGAGTTGTTGGACTTGTGAAATGTGACCACATTATGGATTTTAACTTGACTATATAATCTACCTTATTTTATAACTTTGAAGGCCTACTTTTTTGGCCCTTGATGGTACAGAAACCAAGTTTAAAAAAACTTGCCAACTGTTATGGTACTAGTATGAAATCCATCTATCTATCTGTCTATCTATCTATCTATCGTATGCTTTCTGTAGACTTACTGTACTTACTGTATATCTACGTAATGTAGACCTACACTCTGTATGTCAACAGTGAATATAGTGAGCAAAGCTAATGTCTCCATTTATACACTATACTTGTTCCTTTGAAGTATAAAACAACAAAAATATATAGCATTTAAGAATTATCCACTATGTGAAGGGAAAAGAAAATCTATAGCTAGCAATCATGAAGTGACCAAGATGAATATACTATTATTTTTACAGCGATAAATTTTTTCCTCTACACTGTTGCTATAGCTGGCATAATTTAAGCATGAAGACTCTTCTTATTAAAACACAAATCAATCTCAAGCATATCCAATCAAACGTTAGGAATTTAGGTTACCTGTCCTATTTATCCTGATGTTATTGTAGAAGTTAATCTTCAAAATCATCAGTCTGTCACTCCATCAACACAAAGAAATTATCCACCATGGTTCTCAGACCCTACCACAAATATAATGCCAAGGAACTATCATGGAGGACACTGTGGCATCCCTTAGAGATTCCCATGCATGAATGCTCTGGCATCCATGGGCATCCTGGAGAAAACAGAATTTCCTCTGTGGGCTCATGAGGCTCAATTAATGCTTAAATATGAGGGAAGATATGCCTAATAACATGCTCTAGAGTTAAACTGACCATACTGAACACTAAAGGAGATATTTTGTTTTTTTTGTTTTTTGTTTTTTTTTTTTTTTGGGTGGTCGTGGGGCTTGAACTCTGGGCTTAGGTGCTATCCCTCAGCCCTTCAGCTCAAGGCTAGCTCTTTACTTTATTTCCACACAGTTTTTAAAACCATGCTGGAGTTTCTGTGAGAAATTCATATAACCAAGCGTGTCAATTATTTTGCACAGCTTGACCAATGACAAAAGCTCTCAACATGTTATCTAAATTCACAAAGTGCTAAATAGACAAGAAGTGACATTTGCAAAGTTATCTCAAACACTGAAACACCTGCAAATTTCACATTTCCTTGAGAATTTTTGAAGATTTTGACAAGTATTCTAGAATGTATGTAGAAAAATAAACATTCCAAAGACCAGTCTGTTTTGCAAAAAAAAAAATAGCAAATAAGTTTGATTATTACTATCATTCATGGAAACAGAAATTATAGTAATAAAATGTGATGCATTTATACAGCAATAATTATATAGACTACTAGGTCAAGAGAAGAAACAATTCTTCAAAACAGCAAAAAGATTTTAAAACCCGAACCATTCATAAATGGCAATTTAGCATATGGTGGAGATGATTCTATAAACAAATGTGGAAAGAGTAAACTATTTAATGGATGATTCAGGAAAGATAAGATAGCTGTACATTGGAAAACCATTAAAAGGTCTGCCTTACCTGGAATGAATTAGAAATTTTTATATATTAAAAAACTAGCATATAATAGCTTCCAACATTAGAGAACTATAATATTAGAGAAACTGTATTAGTTTCTTATTAGGAACGCTAAAGTTTTAGAACAAGTGTACATTTTTAAATGAAACTAGCCGGGCGCCGGTGGTTCACACCTGTAATCCTAGCTACTCAGGAGGCTGAGATCTGAGGATCGAGGTTCAAAGCCAGCCCGGGCAGGAAAGACCATGAGATTTCTATCTCCAATAAACCACTAGAAAACTGGAAGTGGAGCTGTAACTCAAGTGGTAGAGTGCTCGCCTTGAACTGAAGAGCTGAGGGCCAGCACCCGGGCCCAGAGTTCAAGCCCCACATCTGAGAAAGGAAGAAAGAAAGAAAGAAAGAAAGAAAGAAAGAAAGAAAGAAAGAAAGAAAGAAAGAAAGAAAGAAAGAAAGAAAGAAAGAAAGAAAGAAAGAAAGAAAGAAAGAAAGAAAGGAAGAAAGAAAGAAAGAAAAGAAAGGAAGAAAGGAAGAAAGGAAGGAAGGAAGGAAGAAAGGAAGGAAGAAAGAGAAAGAAAGAAGAAAGAGAGAAAGAAGAAAGAGAGAAAGAAAGATAAAACTATACATTCTTATTAAAAATTGTTTAGACAGAGTTAACAGATGACCCTACAAAATAGTATGTTCTATTTGCAATAAAATAAATGATTATCCAAATTTTTATAATGTTCGAAGGGAGACGTCAGCAAGATGGCAGTCTAGGAGGTACTGAGATCCCTTTCTTATCCTCACAAATTACAAGAACACCAGTATAGACAATGGACGTCCAGCAAAGTTCAAGAGTACAGCAGAGAAGTAGCAGAAATCCCAGCGAACAGAGTAAAAAAAAAAAAAAAAAGATGAACTCATACAAAATCTAGAAAACATTTTGGCAGTTCCACTCCTTAAAAATCTCTCTGATTCTTTTTTTTTGGGGGGGTGGTGGGGAGGTCCAGTCGTGGGACCTGACCTCGGCCTGGGCACTGTCCCTCAGCTCTTTAGCTCAAGGCTAGCGCTCTACCACTTCAGCCACAGCACCACTACTGGCTTTTTTTCTGCTTATGTGGTGCTGAGGAATCGAACCCAGGGCCTCATGCATTCAAGGTAAGCACTCTGCCACTGAGCCACCTTCCCAGCCCTCTCTCTGATTCTTTTAGACTCAGAGAGATCCTCTCAGAAGAATTCCCTTCCATGGAAGAAGATGAGCAGGAAGCTTTCAGGATCCTTATCACTGCTACCATACTTGGAACACTGTAAAAATACATAGTCTCGATCAGCACTGAGCTCATCTGAGCCAAGGGTCTGTGGGGTGCAATTTGTCAAAGAGAAGAACGCAATACCATATGCTGCTCTCCATGATCAAAGTTGCTTTAGAATCTCTTAATCACGAATGTCATAGTTACTTTTGTGGTATCATCTGACATGATACCTGTGCACCCCACTATTCCTGAGCCCAACTACCACTATACCTATTAATTGCATGGGCATCATTGCAAGACCAGAGAGACATGAATAAGTTAGCAGACATGACACAAGTACAGAAACACAGTAATTATCCAATAAATAATGAATAGGAAACATATATAAATACATCACCTATAAAAGAATAAAGGAAGTATTTTAAGTGCACTCAGTAAGAGACCAAAAATAATTTAAAAATACTAAGGAAAAAGGAAGTACGACAATACTACTCAAGGGTACACAGTGTAAAAAAGGAAAATAATACTGCCCTCAATCTATGAAGCCAGTATTCATTCACTCCAAACCCAGAAAAGGACACAAGAAAGGGAATTATGGACCAACCTCTTTAATGAACTTTGATACAAAATATCTCAAAACAATACTTGTGAATCAAATTCAATAGCACATAAAAAGATCATACACCATGATCAAGCATATTTCATTAGAAGATGCAAGAATAGTTCAACGTATATAAATCATTATACTTAATGCAGCAAAAAACAATATCATAGACCAATATCACATGGTCATCTCAGTTAATGCAGAAAAAAACTTTTGATAAAAATGGTATTTTTTATGATAAAGGTTCTGGAGAAACTAGGAATGATCAAGAGGTGTTGTATTCATAAACTGCTTTGTTTAATGGCAACTCTACTGTACAACTACTTTAAGATAATAATAAAAACTTAGAAAATGAAGAAATATGCCTCAGCATTAATTCTATTCATGACAAACCCATAGTTGACATCATCGTACCCAGTGGGAAAAATGTGAACTCATGTCTTCTAGTCAAAAAGGAAACAAGGACCTCTATTCTCTCTACTCCCATTCAAGAGTATATAGCATTGGAACCCAGGCCAAAGCAAGTTTATCTTTCCTGTTAATTCTGTGCTTCTCTCAATGATCCCTTCCTATAGCATGGGTATCTTGCAACTCTTTCACTTGTCATTCAGTGTGATTTTATTGAGCCTGGCTGGTGTGGTGGTAAAGTATGGGGGAGAAACAAAACTCTATAATTTTATCACAAAATGTCTCTTTTGGCCCTGGGTTTCTGGAATATGATTTTCAAAGATAGTTTTTAACTCTTACCCCTTCTGTGAGCTAGAAAGGCTTCCTAGGTGCTGATGTGGAACAAATGTCCTTTGCCTCACTGGAATAAATATCTGGTGGAGTCTCTTCCCTTGGACAATGATCTACATTATAAAGAACATTTTCACAGCCATTATTCTTTTTCCTCTTGAAACAGTTATGTGGAGATCAATTTCCTTCCCTCTGGGTGGGAACCTGGTAGGGCTTTTCCTATTCCTGTGGAGAAGAGGAAGCTGTGTAGCATGAGGCCCCAGAAATTTCTCACTTCTCAGGAGACTTTGGTCAGCCTCCAATAAAACCATCAGTTAGTTGAATGTTCCTCCAGCTTTATAATCCCAGTAACTTCTGCTCCAGAAAAGAGCAGGTTTTTTTTGCCTGTCCTGCTATAGTAAGAGATCAGATATTTTCTGCAACTTCCATTATCTGATGGGTCCAAAAAAGTTGTTGGTTTTCATTTTCTTTAGCTTTTTTTTTGTTATAAGGACAAATATCACAACTTCCAAGCTCTCTACATTTTGAAACCACAAAAAACTCTTAATAGTTTTTATACTGAAAACATGTACAAGCGCATTCGAGTTGATGCCTGGGGCAAAGTATAGTACAGTGGATGAAGAATGGGGGTAGAGAGAAGGCTTGTAAAGGAACAAGACAATCCCACAACAATATGTCTATTATAAAAGAAACAAGAGAGAAGCCTTGAATGCACGGATAATGGTAGTATGTCGTGAAACCTGGGAAATTCTGATCCAATTATCGTGAGATGGCTCAAGTTTACTTGGACTGAATGGGTTGCGAAGAATGGAACCCACAAGCTTATGTTACTAATGGAATAACTTCAAGTTGACGCAGGTCGCAGGGAGTCTGGCCCTTGTATCTGGCCCCAGGTTTTCATGCCTCATTGTCACACATGCCTTATTTTCCAGCACAACTGATAATGTCTCCAAGTCTGCACTGAAGAAACAGCACGTAGTTCTATTCTTCTCCAGTCACTCTGACCAGCATGCACCTGTGATTTATTTCTTACAGTTCAGATATGACTGTCAGGCACCATGAATGAAAAGCCAATGATGCTTTGCCCTAGTTTGAGCTGCGCAGAGAGGGATAAAGCAGAGGCATAGGAAGCATCAAAGTCCCTTGATGAAGAAAGTTGAGATAAATATCAGTGGAGAAAGAAGACATGACCAGAAGTCCCATGATCTGAGGCCTATACTTTGCAGGGGGCCCTAAGATTACCAAGCACTTCTGTGCTGTTCAGGATGAGGGAACCTGAGTTGGTGAAGGTTAAAAAGGCTGCAATAGAGCTGCATAGTAAGCTTACGAGCATCCATGCTAACCTCTCAGAAAGAGAGGAAACTCCACCATGCTTGCCTAACCTACAGGTACACATCTTATAGGCACACCTCTTTTCATATTGAGAATGACTTTGGGGTCCCAGAGGTGTGTGAAAGCAGAAGAATTTAAAGCTGTGAAAGAATTCTCTGTGAAACTGCAGTGCGAGAGACAACATATCTGGTTGAAAACAAATGTGATCTGGGACTTCACAAACGTGCCTCCAGGGCCTGACACATTGACAGACCTTGGCATAACCTTGGTCAAGTAATGGACTCTTTCTTGGCTCATCTAATTGGACTGGTGAAAATACATTTTTACCAACCAGAGTTAAATTTAAAACAATAATTAAAGGCCTGGATAATGCATTCATTAACTGAAAAACTGAATACCGATCTGTGATGTGCTGCAACATTGAAAAAAGTAAGGTGATCTTAGACTCCTTAAGGAGGAGGGTGTCTGTGAGTTTCTGTCTGCAGTGGTCAGGTTGTCTGAAATGCAAAGAGTAATTGCATTTCGTATCTGAGAGGGTATATGCAAATGGAAGAAACTGGATGTTAAAGAGAAAACTCAGAATTAGGGATGTATGCAATCAGGAGCAAAGGAGAAAGGAAACATTAACTATTGTTTATTTGTCACAATGGTCATAGCTGCCCTGGGAACTTTGTTGCATTTCATTAAGTTCTCATCGCTTAAAGAAGCTGTGTGTGTGTGTGTGTGTGTGTGTGTGTGTGTGTGTGTGTGTGTGTGTGTCTGCACATACACATGTGTAATTGTGTTCCTGGGAATCAGGCCAAAGCTCTCGTGCACATTCTGCCAGGACTCTACCATGAATCTATACCCCTAACATTGATTATTAATGTCTAAGGAATGAAAGTATAAGAAATTGGATGGACTGTCTCACTGGATTGATAGTAGGCACTGAAATAGATAGCCAACATTTGCCTGGAATATCTTTATGGTCACTCATGCACAATTCCAAGGTGAGCTAGAAAATCTTCAATATGATTTCCAACCCTCAATGGTACTGGTTCTGTGATCACCAAGTTTAGTTTGTTTACCCAGTCATATTCTAAGAGTCTACAAATGCAAGAACCTTTTCTGATGATGATTTAAAAGGAGGGCAGTTCCAAGATCTCTTCGCTTTTTTTATTTACTTGTTTGTTCATAATACTTCTCTGTGAGTAAAGCAAACCTACTCCTGACAGACTTTTTACATAGTTCTAAGTACTAAACACTTTATATGCTTTAATTCTTTAAAAATTTCATTATGACTCTTAATGATCAAGAAGATGTGGTATATATACACAATAGAATTTTATTCATCCATTAGAAAGAATGGCATTGTACCTCATAAGGAATTGGAAAAACCTGGAAAAAATATATTAAGCGAACTAAGCCAGAATCAGAGAAACAAAAGTTGTGCGGTATCCTTCATTTGTGGTAGCTAGAATGTGGCTATACATCTACAGGTAAACACACAGGATGCTATGCAAGTTTTACAAATGAATTAACTGAAGTATGATAGACTCTATGAAGAGCTCAAATGGTATCATATTTCAGAACCACTAGATGAAGGCCCAATAAAGTCAAAAACCAGAAATGAGTATATACAAGAGGTAGGGCCAATAGGAGAAAGGGGAAGGGGAAGGGGAGAATGAAAGCAAGAATTATTGTATATATCACAAAATTAAGAAAAGAGGAGTGAGGACATTGAAGGGTAACACTGATTAAGATGCATTGTATTCATAAACAACTTTGTTATATAACACCTCATTTGTCTAACTGCTTAAAAATAATTTTAAAGTAAATTTATTTTTAAAAGAATAAAAAATATATTAAGGTTAAGTAGTTGTATAGAGAGGTAATAATTCAACAGTGCATCCTTTTTGGTTCCTATGACTTGTTGTAGAACTTATTTTAGAGTGATCTCTCAAAGGAAAGATCTGAGGGAACCAGAAAATATGTTATAACCCTTCTCTTTATATTACCAAATCTCCCCATGATTGATAAAAAAAAAATCTGAGGTTGAGATCGAAAAGGATCTCCGTGTACGATCATATTCCATGATGCCTTGTGAGTTCATTGTACATAAAAATGAGAGCTCACCTATTACTCACAATTATAATTTAAAGTGGTCAGTAGTGCTCTTATACAAATCTGAGAGGCAAAGAAAAATAAATGTGTTTTCCTCAGTCACTCACACAATAAGTCTTAGAATCACAGTTATCTTCCCTGGCTTGTGTGACACGCTGGGCAAGTTCAGAGTTGTAAGACAAAATGGTTTGCTTGGGGTGGAGGGGAAGCTGTCAAAACTTGAAGTATCTGAACCTCACTGGGGCTGGGAAGGTGGCTCAGTGGTAGAGTGCTTGCCTTGCATGCATGATGGCCTGGGTTCGATTCCTCACCACTATGTAAGCAGAGAAAGCCGGCAGTGAGGCTATGGCTCGAGTGGAAAAGTGCTAGCCTTGAGCTAAAGAGCTGAGGGACAGCGCCCAGGCCCAGAGTTCAGGCCCCATGACTAACAAAAAAAAAAAAAAAGAGTAATAGAATGGTAGCTGAACCTCACTTCACTTTCTTTTCTTTTTTAAACCTGAGTCAATTCTGTGTATTTGTATAATGCTGATCATCAAAAGCCAATAAGCTCAGGTGGCTCAGCTTAATATTGCTAGCACTTGAAATCTTATTTTCTTCATCCATTCATTCCCTCTTTATAAATGTGATAAGTGTTTTCTATGTGTGTTGCACAAGTTGCCAATTATAAAGCAGTTTGGGATAAATAGAGAGCCTGTGACTGGCTAGTGACCTTAGAAAAACAAGGCTCAAGTCCAAGGAACATCCCTCCTCATCAGTAGAGAAATAAATTGCTGCAAAAGTTGATTTTCTTCTGCTAAGTTCAGATTCAGCTCTTGAACTCTGAGAAAGAATTGTGAGAGGCTGAAATTAATTATGAAGCCCAGGTTGAAAGGGAAGCATTCTTTCTTCTGTGAATTATTTTTAAATATATATTCTTATTAAAAAGATACTGTATAAAGGGGCTACAGTTACATGAGTAAGGTAATGAGTACATTCCTATAGAGTTCTGTGAATTATTTTACGCCATTGGTAGAATCCTTAGAAACATCAGGAAAACAGGATAAAGAACTCACACTCCCATAATTTCCTTCAGCCTTCAGCACATCACCCAAGTGAACAGTTTCCCAGAAACTGGAGCAGAATGAATAAAAACACCCTTCAATATTCCAACAACATGTCATAGAAGAGAATTGTATTCATCGTGGGGCTGGGGACAATTTTTCCTACCACCATAGTGTAAGAAAACTTGAAGATCAGGAAATATGGGAGATTTTTGGTAATTCTAACACAGTGATTCCTCAAAGGTAAATTTGTCATTTTGGTGTTCTCTAAATGTTTGTATTTTTATCATGCTGATGATCATAAGAACTCTCAGAACTGAAAAGGGCTTTCAAAAATCAGGCCATTTTTTAAAAATTCTCAGATCTCATAAGAAGTGTTGTTTACACAGTCTGTCTAGTGTCAAACTCTTCCACAATTTTTACGAGTTTGCATAGTGCTTTTGCTGCTTAAAATTACTTTCATGATAGTACTAAAGGACTGTCCAGTGTTTCAGAACAGTATAACACCGTGATGTGCCTAAAGGGAAAAGCACATGCTACATAGATTTGTGTTAGTATGACATACAATGCAGTTGACTAAGTGCAATGAGCATGAATCAAATTGTATTTGTATCTATCTCTGTCTGAGAGACTAGTGATAGATAGAGATAGACACAGATTAGAGAAATAGATGAGAGACAGATAGTACTTTTGAATAGAAATACACATAGCACATGATTAGGTATTGATTATTTGATGACCAAAAGCTTGCAAGAACCTAACCCTGTATTTTCTCTAACATTGTGGACCAGCATTCTGTAATTCTGTGTATGAGGAGCTAAGCAGTATAACTTCTATGAATGAATCATCCAATTGTTTTATGCTAAGGATGAAGCTATGAGCTTAACTTAATTAAGATAAAAAGTTTGAGTTTAAGAGAATGGTTTGTTCTTATAGCAAAACTCTAAAAACAGTAAGGAAACATGTTAAATCTTAGGTCACACTTCTTGTGAAAGCTTTTTGGGAAACCTTGCCAAAAATAGACAATCTGTCATTCAACTTGGTTGTCAGTATCTAAAAAGACTATACCTTCTCAGCTTCTCAAGGAAACAAATGCAACAACGCCGCCCCCCCCCCCCAAGCCTATATGAAATTTCAAAACATGAATGAGGAATCATCACAACTATTGTTATTGCCTCTTGCTGACAAATTGTGAGAACCACCACTCATTCTGATATCCTCTGCTTCTGCAGTTCCATCTGTCAGACAGAAGAAAAAGTCCATTTGATATGGCCCTCCCACTCCCATTACCCACGAATAATGAAAAAATAATGACCTCTCTTTCCCACGTTGCTGAATATTTTCCCTGTCAACTCTGATGTGCTCATAATGGGTGCAGACAGATTATTTATGACCAGGGAAATTAAATATTATTTCATTTCACCTAATACAATCTGTGGTGTCTCCCAGCTCCCAATTCCTTCCCATTAAGGTGATTGTCTTTTCTGCTCCAATTGGCTGCATGCTGTTGGGTTGTAACAGCACTGGCAGAATGCTCAAAGCATAATGGAAGAGGGAGAAATGGTGTCATTTGCAGAGTTGCCTTCCCTGTCTCATCTAAATGAAGACATTTGGTCCCGGTGAGTCAAAACCCATTTTTGATGAGTTTACATGCATTTAGACTAATGGAAAAGGACAGCTACAGCTATAATGGATTTCCTGAACTGGAGGTTTTCTTGCTCAGAGCTACAGAAACCCAGAACTGAAAGAGTAACTTAAGGATACCTGTTTTCAGTCTCTTATTTCGCTAAAGGGGTGGGGGTTGGACTGAGGATCAGAGGAGTAGAGTTGTATAGAAGACCTCATCTAACACCTTTCTATCATGCCTTTAGTCTAGGTTTGCCTACAGCCATTAAACCTTCTGGTTTTTTGTTTTGATTCTTTTCAGACTCTCATTTCCTTTTCTAAGAAATCAGACATATTCAAACTTTATTTTTGAGGTTTAGAGACATGAATCTTTCTGAAACATGGGCCATGCCTTCAAGCCTCTGCCTTTGACTGTTGCATTCCACCGGGAAATATACATAGGTTACAAAGAAGATCAACTTTCCTTTCTGTACACTTCTTCCTTTCTCTTTGTCTTTCCATAGGCTTTGATTCTTAATATTGAGCCCACACATACCAAACAAATTCTCAGTACCAGTTTCAGGATAACTTCCTCTGAGCCATGAAAGAAAGAATTAGTTTGTTCCTTTCTTATTATTATGTTTATTTCATACCTCCTCTGAGCCAAGGCATAATCATCTAATGTGTAAAAGATCACATGACAGAGTTCATATATAAACCCAATCAGTCCCCTTTCAGTGGTCAAGTTTCTACCCCTTATTACACTTGCTTGCCTGACTTGCCAATGGTAGGAGAGCAAAGAAGAGAAGAGAACATTTGCATCAAATAATGTTTTCACATATGCGAAAAGTAAACATGTTAATCCTAGTGAAGTTATCAACTGACATCTCACAAGATCAGATACTTTGGTATCATCTCTTTTAGTCCTATGGCTAAAAGATAGAGAGAGAGACATTTTGCTTCCTTTCATTTTGTTCTTTTATTTATTTAGGGTTTGTCTTTGTGTTTTATTTTTATTTCTTAACTGATAGAAAGTCTTAGATTTCAGCTTATGTTTTGAACTAAAAGCTTAGGGATCATGATCTACTTGATTTCACTTTGTATCTTTAAAGTTTTGTTAGGAGGATACATCACTCTCTACAGCTCCTTTCTTTCATATTATTTTATGGCTGTGGCATTGCAGAGCCCAAAGTTTTGGCTTTAATGGTATTTCACTCTAGGAAGATACAGATGATACTTGATCAGCTCTTCCACTGTTGTATGCCACCACAGCTAAATTCTCTTCCATGAATTCCAACAGAATTACTATGCCTTCAATCCCAACTGGGTCAAGAAATGTAAACAAATAACCTCCCTTCTTCTTAAGAACTATTACTTGTCACACATTCCCTGGTCCTAAGCCCTGTAACAGTCATTGGTATTGGCTGCAACACCAGAAAGGCATTGAATGCTTTTTGTGGAAAAAGAGTAAGTGTTTAATATAGAACCTCCAGTAGAGTGGACCCAAGAAGAAATACTTCTGGACACACGCATAGTAAAAACATCAGACATGAATAACAAGGAATTGATTTTAAATGCCACAAAACTGAAGGAGTTATAGTCAGAATCAGAATTACTGCAGACCTCTCCACACAAAACCTCAACCCAACAAGAGCCTGGAATGGTATCATCCAAGGCCTGAAGATCAACACCTGCCAATCCAAACTGATCTACCCATTATTTACATTAGATGGTAAATCCAAAACCTTTCTATGACAAGCAAAAATTAGAGGAATTCATGATCACTAAACCAGCATTACAAAGAATGTTAAAGAGAGGAATACAATCTAAAGAAAACAATGAAAATCAAACAAACACATCAGAAAAAAGCATTAGAAGATCAATTTAGTAAACACAGGAAGAGGGGGAAAAATAAAGAAAAAAAATCCCACAAAATACAAAAATAGCAAAATTCAAAAAAGTAAAATCAATTAAATGTCAGGAAACATGACACATCTCTCTATATTAACCCTAAATATTAATGGACTCAATACTCCAAGCAAAAGAAGAATAGATTGGATGAAAAATAAGATCTATCCATTGTTTGCATTCTGTTTTGGGGTATTTTTGAATTCAATAAGCTTCCACTAATTATAATATATATCTCTTTTAATATATTACTTGTGTGTCACATTTATTGAATAAATAGAAGATATTAATATCTAATCTTAGAATAATTCAGATACAGACATTTGCACAAAATGATGTACTTTTAGTATAAAGAACCATCAAGAACGTCATAAAGGCTGTTAACCAAACTTATATTATAAAATAGCCCTATTTCAAAAAGAAGAAAGAAGAGGAAGAAAAACGAGGAGGAGGAGGAGCAGCAGCAGCAGCAGCAGCACAATCTCAAGCATAGGGTCTTTCTTTCCTTTACCATCCCACAAAAAAAATTGAGGGAACAAACACACAGCTGGTTTTCTGACTGGGTGCCGGCAGCTACAGCACACTTTTGATTCTGGGTCAATCCAGTTCAATAAATGACAAACTCAGCAAATAACTAAATCATCAAGTGGCAATTGAAAAAAAAAACAGAAGCCAGAGCTCACAAATATATATATATATATATATATATATATATATATATATATATATATATAAATGAATATACATATATCCATACAAAAATCTTGCTCAAAACTTTCTGTGAGATATATCACTAAACATGCAATAAGATAGCTAATATTATTGTAACAGCTTTTCACATGAGGAAGTTAAGTATTAGGGTGGCTATTTGTCCAACATTATGTAGAAATGGGAAAACAAACCTTTCTTCCATTTGCAAGGTTTATGTTCTTCTTGACTACGTTAAATAATCTTTCAAATTAGTTTTTTAAATTTCCTTTTTTTGGCAAAGTAAGTAAGAGACTTCTTAGTAAATTCGAACTCAGGGGCACAAAAGGGACAGAGTCATGTGCAACTAGATGGATATTGAGACTATAACACCAACTATGGTCTAATTAACTAGGTTTCTGTGTATATATGTATGCGTGGGGGTGTCAGTGTGTAAACTCAGCACCTAGTGTTCTCACTTGCCCTATGATTTGAGCTCTGCTTCCAACTGGCCATTTTACTGGTTGATTGAAGATGGGAGTATAGCTGACTTTCCGCCACGGCTAGACTTTGAGCCTTAATCTTTCAGGCCTCCTCAGTCTCCTGAGTTTATAGGACTCTAGCACTAGGGTTCAAAGAGATTCTGAAAATACACAACAAGCGAAAGAAACCAGACAGCAGAAAATACATCTGTTTTCAATGGGCAGAAAACATTCCCCAAATTTAACTCTGCAGCCTGTGGAAGGACTCTGGGGTGGCCATTTTCCACAGGACCCTGAATACCACTTAGATTGTGATACTCCTTCCAACGTGGTTACAACGTTACCATCCCTGTACCACTGAGTCAGTACTTCAAGAGTCAAAGTCACAGTTTCGTCATCTGCTTGGCCTACTCTAGGCCAAGGGCCTGTCTCTACCCATACCTACACAACATTTAACCAGGAGGTGGGAATATACCTATTTGCTTTCTCAAAATGAGAAGAACTGATTAACTTTTAGAGTAGTTAGTGTCTAATTTCAGTGGCATTGTGTAAGTGATAACAAGGTTTTAAAACATGTGCACATGTTTGAGTCATGCCCTCTATCATAGAGAACAATGAGCATTTAACTGAGGAAGATATTCTTTTCTTATTTTTTTAAATTTATTTTTATTGAAAAGGTGGTGCACATAGGGGTTATAGTTATATAGGTCAGGTAATGAGCACATTTTTTTGAACAGTGTCACTTTTTCCCTCATTTTTCTCCACAACCCCTTGTGCCCTAAGTGGTACCCCAATTTTCAACCATGTTTAGTGAGTATTACTGCTATATTAGTTCACCCTTTGTCCCACTATTTCTGTGCTTTCTCTTCCCCTCCCCCAAACAGATAAACATACATACAAAACAAAAGGTGCAAAAATTGAAAATAACACCAAAATGGGGAAAAAAACAACTCCAAAAGAATCACAAAAAGTAATTTTTTTAAAAAACCCATTTGTTTCTATTTCTTGGAGTTCATTTCAATAAACATTATTTTATATGGTCATATGCATTGCAACATTGTTTACTGTAGCCAAGATATTGAATCAACCCAATGTCCCTCAGTGGATGAATGGACCAGGAAAATGCGATACATATACACACATATATATACATATATATATGTATATATATATATATATATATATATATATAACATGTGTGTTTGTGTGTGTGTGTGTGTATATATATATATATATATGTTTATATGTATACACAATGGAATTCTACATTTCCATCAGAGAGAATGATAGTGCCCCATTCATAAGGAAATAGAAAGACTCAAAAAATTATACTAAGCTAAGTAAGCCTGACCCAAAGAAACAGGTTGCATGTTTCCCCTAATTTGTAGTCATTATAATGTGCCTATGAATCTACAAGTGAACACAACGGATGGTAAAAGACAAAAAAATTATATTTCAATATGATGAATTAAACAAGACTGTAAACATTCACACATTGAGACCAAAGGAGAATATTCTTAGAAGAGGAAGAGATTCTTCTGAGAGATGATGTACATGTGGATAAGGCATTGATCTCATAAAGCATCACACAATAATCCCTCATAACCTGTCACATGCTACAGTTGACCCTAAAACACAACTTTCCCTCACTGATTTCAAAGTACTTCCTAAGAACCAGTTATGTAGAGTGTCATGTTGGGTACCTTACATTCATTTTCTATCCTCAAAGAAACTGTATTGTTACTGCCTTTGAATAGAATAAAGTGAAATTGAAATTCTATTTCATTTTTTCTACTAGTATGCTGGAATTTATATTCACATACTTTCTACTTATGTACTTGGATTATTCTGTATATGTAAATATCAACTGAAAACTTTTAAGCAATTAAGATAAGCAAGATGCATTGCATTCATAAACTACTTTCTTAAATGACAACTAATTTACACAACTACTTAAAGATAATCAAGAAAAAGACAAGAAATTAAGTTCATTTTCGACATAACGACTTGTACTTCTCATTGTTGCATCTTGAAACAGTAGTAGAGGGTAGAGATTTTGATCTGAGATCTGCTGTGAAACTGCTGTGAGTCCTTCAGTAGTTCAGTAAATCTCAGCTTTAATTAATCTCCTTGCATATTAAATGGAGTTACACTTGAAAAAGCTTGTGTCAAAATAAGAGAAAATTGTCTACGTGGGCTAGATTTGATTTTACTTCTTGGTAAAGAAGATTATGCATCACAGAACACCAGGTGACAGAATTTGACTGACAAAGAATTTTGATAGTCCTTTTATATCTCCATTACAACTTCTCTGAAAAAAAAATCACTAGATATGTCACAAGCTTTAGACCTTCTGTTTTTGTAGCGTCAGCTGTCTGCTAGAAAGTCATTTTTGTATCCATCCATTCATCCACCCATCCACCCATCCTTTTGATTATGTAGTCGTCAGACACAACATGTGCTGCTGTATTTAGACCACTGCTTAGGAATTAGGATGTTTGTTTGCTTTCCTATTTTAGCTCTCCTTCAGGAAATGGATAAGGATTAATTTTATCCTTTGCTAGGAAATCACATACAGGAAGTATGAAATGTAACATGAGTCTGAAGGAATGGAGTAAAGAAGATAGGGAAGAATGATGGAAAGGGTGATTTGTCAAAAAGCACTGGATACATAAATGGACATGTTAAATTGAAACCCCCTTGTGCAAATTTGAAGATTGAAAAATAAAACATAAATGGAAAAGAACATAAACCCTCATTCCTCATATCTCTGCAGGTGAGAGAAAAATATTATCTTCTCCAAAGACAAATATTCAGAAATGTTTCTAATTTCTTCTAACCACATTTCTCCTCTCTTATTATCAATAGAAGAAAAAAATTCTAATTGGAAGGATAAAAAAAGGAATTCAACTGAATCATTCCAGGAGCTTCATGGAGCTTTCTTTCAGAAGTGTCAAGACCTAGCCTTCCTCATTCATTTACACCTTAAATCTAGTGGAGATAAAGTGATAACTTACACCCTCCACCTCTAAGGGGTTGGAGGATGATCCTAGAGCAATATACACTTGTGGCTGTAGATAAAGTTAATTATTCTCAGACCACTTTTCTCTCCTTGGACTCTGATATTTTGATGTGCATCTGACAATTGAAACACGCAGGAAATCAGAACTGTGTATGATTCGTAGATCTTCTGAAAACTGCAACTTAGCCCACTTTGACTGCAGTTTCATTGGGCAATTGTGTCTTTGTCCTCTGAGAGCTGCATTGTCGGAGAGAAAGCATAATTTCCAGAGGAAACACTTTTCTCAGTGAACGCAGGGGCCATTTCATGTTCTGTTTTTCTTCTTTTTATAAACACGATTCAATTGATTTTAGGAGAGGACACACCAGTTTTCTGTCTTTCCATCAATTGATGTGATTTGATTATCTCACCACACTTTTTCTCCAAAGATAGGAAAGTACACCTAATCATACAGCCAAATACCAACAGACACATTTAAAGAAAACATAAGGAGAAATTTAACAAGAATTCCCCCAGCATGTATTTGTAGGTTCTGAAAAATAAATAAGATAATAATATCTAAGTTTGAAAGGATAGAAGCAGCCATAATAATCACCTTTTGTGTGATCTGGATTCTCCAGTGAAATGATACTTAAAATGAAGCTTTTCTCTCTGGACAATAGACTGTCCTCTATTATATATGTAGCCTGTTGACACTGGATTGTACACAATGTGATATGATTTTGCTTTGACTTGGTTGTTGGAATTCCACCACATATGCTATGCTTGAATAGTGAGGAAGAAATTGGATTTAGTAATGTTATTAAAGATGATTGACAGGTTATCTGTACCTAAGCAGACCAATACTTTAAGCAAAAGTTGTTCTTATACTAAGAGCTCAAACTGCCTCATGTGAATTCATACGTTCATTTATTCACTCATCCATCTAATTTGGAAATATTTCTTCTCAAATGGCTTGGTTTCTAAGTTCCACAAAGCAGAAAAGAATGTTAAATTCTAGCAGGAGAGAACTAACAATAAAAAAAGAGTCAAGTTAATGAGTACATTTCTTTTTGAACAGTGCTATCCCCTTTCTCATTTTCTCCCAGTTCTCCCCGTGACTTCCCTCATCCCCGAGTTTTAAAGTTCATTTCCAAGATAGTATCTAGTGAGCATCACTCATACATTTGTTCACTCTTTGTCCCACCATTTCTGTGATTCCCCTTCCCTTCCACAAATCAGATTTTAGATAGATAAATAGCTAGATAAATAGATAGATAGATAACAAAGGGCACAGAAATCAAAAAGAGTGACAACAGGGCATAAATCAAAGGGGAAAAAGAAATAACTGCAAACAGTACATTATAATAAACATCTTGCTTCCATTTCTTCGAGTTCATTCTGATAAGCTTCTGTAACCCCTCTCTACATCACCTTTACAATTTAAAAAAGAAAGCTTAAAGGGGAAAATATAAGTCAAGGATGTTACTTAAAAGGTATTAAATTCTAAAGAAAATAACTTTTAAAAATTTCCAAGACAAGAACTTAAGTTATAGCCCATCCTTGAATACAAAGCAAAGGAGACCACAGGCCCCCAAGTTCCACTCCTAGTACTAATGCACACATTAAAAGAATCATCAAGGCAAAAAAAATAGTATAACTTTTTATTAGTAACTTTCCATATATATATTAACTGTATAAATTTCTAAAGTATACTGTGGCCTTTAAAAATTTATACATAAAAAGGATATATATATATATATATATATATATATATATATATATATATATGATAGTAACAAATTCATAGTAGTGAGCAAACTCATTGCATTAAACTCATCATTTATTTATGGTGAATAAAGTCATTCAAAATCCTCTTTTATTTTGAGATATACATGCATGATTTTAAAACATGTTCTCCCTACTTAGCCCACAAAGCAATTAAACATATTCTTCTTATCAAATTTGTATCACTGAGCTCACTCACCAACATTCAAATAGAGGACCCAGGTAGCAAAGCCCCATTGTGAAGAAAAATGCATTTGAACCAAGACTTGAGGGGGTAAGAAAGGGAGCCATGAAAGACCAGGAAAAACCATACCAAAAGGAGGAAACAAGTTTAAGACTCTGTCCCAGTTACATGTTCTTTCAGTTGGTGTAATAGGAACTGAGCAGTAAGAGTACTATGGAATAAGATCAGGAAAAATAATTGAGGTCAAAGCTTGTAGAAGATTTAAAGTCATCAGTTTTGTAAGTACAGAGTCTGAGATGAGAATCACTGTAGGGTTCTAAACTTGTAACCATGGTTAGTATGAGATGATCTCCCAAAAGTAATGATTCAAGCCTCAGTACAGACACAAATTAAGATGAATTCATAAGGATACAGAGTTGGAGGTGAGGACAGATTTTTGCCAGTGGAAATGGCAAAACCTGGACTTCTAACATTTTGAATAGTAGAAAAGGAAGATTTAATGAAAAGAGTGAAATAGGAGGATGTTTGTTCTAGGATTAGAAGGTTTGTTTTTTTTTGTTATTTTAGTTACAATGTATTAGAGCTATCAAATAGAAAGGTGAAAAATAGTGTGTTGGGTATCAGGAGAAATGATGAAACTCTTGATACACATTGGACTAAAGTCAGCCAGAACACTGGACATGGTCATTTTATCCAATGATCATCATATCCATCTGAGTGAGTTCAGATAGTTCCTCTATCTGAAATCCACCAATACTGCGGTGCAGATGAATATATGAGGAAGACACAAAAGAGATGTGCCAAAAGGGGAAGATAAGAAACAGCCAGTGGAGTGAAGAAAATCCAGAAGAGTGTAGTCACCTGGAATTAACAGAAAAGGACATACCTTGTCATTCAATTCCCTTGGGTCAAATGAGATGAGCACTGAGGTTGGATACAGGCCTGAGAAAAGAAGTGGTTGGTGAGCTTGACAAGAGTGGTTTTGCAGGGGTTGTATTGCGGAGAGCCTGCTTAGAGTGGACACACCAGAACAATGCTAGGTAAGTTAAGAGACCCTGATTACAGAGCATTCACTGCTATGCTTCTTTGTGTCTCAGTCACAATAGCTATGACTTCGATGCATCAACAATTCTGATAATATACTCTTCAAGGTACCTTAAATGTCCACCTCTTCACATTCCCTTAAAATCAGGTGTGATTCTCATCCTGCTTTAACAAATGACTTATGAGCAGAGGTGACAAGTGCCAATTCAAAACAGAAGCATCTAAATTTGGTGCACTGTGATTCATTTCTTTCTTCTTTTTGTTATTGTGAACAAAACAGTATCATGGGAACTTGGGTCAATAGAGTACAGGTATATTTGTGCATACATGCATGCACGTATATGTATGTGTATGTGTGTACGTGTGACTATGGACTAAAGACCTTCTTTATGCTAGGCAAATTCAACACTACTGAGCTGTATCCCCTATCCTTGGTTTTTTGAGACAAGATCTCACTCTGTAGCCTTGGATGCCCTGAAACTTACAGTGTACCCTGGGTGATGCAAAACACATGACCTTCCTGCTTCAGCCATTGAAGTACTGGGATTACCAGTATGTGGCACCACACCCCACTACATGCCAGAAATAAATCTTCTGCAAGGCTAAGCTATTCATATGGTACACTGAAAAGTAAGCATTTCAAAACACTGAACTAATAGGATTGTTGATTACTATATCCTGGCAAAGCTTTTACTGATAGAAACATACCAACCACTCTTCCTCAGTTGAATTCTGTGACTCAAAGTGGTAGAGCTCTAGCCTCGGGCACAAGAGCTCAGGGTCAGAGCCTATACCCTACAACCAACAAACAAAAAAATAATCTTTAGTGTGACAGGCTACTTTCCTTCTCTCTTTGTGATATCAGGGCACACATTAAGAGAAGACTTGGATTCACTCAACATTATGAGATATGTGTTGCATACAGAGCTTATCCTCTGAAAACTGACACAATCTGTGTAAGATTCATTCCTCCACTTCAGCTCCTTAAGGAAGCTCTTCATTAACACCATCTATGTACTAGGGAGAACAGAGTAGGTCATATTTTCCCATGTTGCATCTTATATGAATTCACAGGACCCTGATCACCTATTTGCCATTTATGAAGTTAGATGCAGTTGAATTCTGTGATTTGTAAATACAGCGAGAGAGAGAGAGAGAGAGAGAGAGAGAGAGAGAGAGAAACACCCACAGATGGGGAGAGAGAGAGAAGCAGGTAGAGACATAGAGACCAGCAATGAGTGTGTGTGTATGTGTGTGTGCATGAGAGAGAGAGACAGAGACAGAGACAGAGACAAAGAGAGAACAGAAACAGAGAGGTTAGTGATGGAGAGAAATTGTCAGGCAAATACAAAGAGAACGGAGCAGAATATTGAGTGAAAAAGAACAAAATAAATACCTATGCTCTGAAGAAAAGCAGATTAATTTCCATTAAATATATCCAAGTGAATGTATAGTCTTTCTAATATCGAATTCAAACAGTTGCAGTACTACAAGGGAATTGTGGCGGATAGAAAACCTGGAACAGCATGCCAAATGGTTTTGAGTTCATTTTTATCCTTTTTTTCCTTTCATAAACTGTACCCACAGACCATTCAATTCAGCAAGCCATCAAAGGCTGTGAGATATTACATCATTATAATGCTGTATATATAATTCATTCACCACATCAAGGAAATGGTGATAAATTTAGGACTTACAAGGATCATTTCACATATTTCATCTCAAGCCTTTTTAAATAATTTTTATTTTTTAAATTCCCATTAGAACTTCCATCAGCTGGAATGCATGCCACATTGTGGTCAAAAAAATTACTCAGCTCCCAAACGTGATGTTGCCCAGTGAAATCTGAGTGAGACTTTGAGACTCAGTACTCAGCCTCTGGCCTCTCAGCTTGTTAATCTCCTGGGAATGAAAGTGGTGCATGGGCCACAATTTATTGGGCTTGGTGTGTGAATTGAGAATGGCGCTCTTGCCTTATGGGTTTCTGAAGGACAAATTGAAAATAAAAATATAATATTTTATTTCCAAAGTTAAATCTCAGTAGATGCCTGGAGCTGCCAAAAATATAAAAAGAATTTATTTTTGTTCATTCACCTGTATGGATCATCTTAGTTCATTATGTGTTGTTATAAGAAAATATCCCATACTACGTACTGTTACGAAGAAAAGAGAACTATTTAGATCAAAAGCTTGGATGTTTTCTAAAAGTCCAAGATGAAGCAGCCCCATCTATTAATCTCTGATAAGGATGGATCACTTTATATATCAAGATAGCAGGTAGCATAGATGACACAGATCACACATTTGGAATGATCATTTACAATAGGCAGCTCTCAAGCCAGCTAATCTAACCCCTCAAGGACCAATTCATAGCTGGGAGCTGGGGGCTCATGCCCGTAATCCTGCCAATTTAGGAGACTGAGACCTGAGGATTGTGGTTCAAGGCTAGCCCCGGCAGGAAAGTCTATGAGACTCTTATCTGCAACTAACCACCAGAAAACTGTAAGTGGAACTGTAGCTCAAAGTAGTAGAGCACTAGCCTTGAGCAAAAAGAGGCTCTGAGTTCAAACCCCATGGCTGACCATAAAAGCAAGCTAATGTACTCTGTGTGTCAGGGAGTCATCTCAATGTTGTTTCTGTGTTAACTTTTTTTTTCTTTAGTCCAAGACTAGGACATGAACTCCCTACCTGACACATTGGCTAGCACTGTACTAATTGAACCTTGCTTCTAACTCCTTCAACTTAGTAGCTCTACCACTATTCAATACTTAGCTTGAGGACCAAACTCTGCCTTTTCGAGCTTTTTATAACCTGAAGTATTCAATTTCATACTAACCTAGCTACAATGTTTGCCTCTTTCTAGACTTGACCATCTTCTGGTGTGTCTTTGTCTTCACGTGACATGATGACATTATCATCTTTGTGTGTGTGTGTGTGTGTGTGTGTGTGTGTGTGTGTGTGTGTGTACATCAAAATTTTTCTCTTTGAATAATGATTCCATTACTGTCAGATTATAAGCCAATTTAATGACCTAATTTTAACTTAATTTGCATTTACCTAATGGCACTAGGACTTAAACGTATCTCCCCTTTTTTTGGAAGGTGTGATAGAATTCAACCCATTAACACGTGTGGAGGGTTAAGAGTGACAGAAATCTAGAAGGAATGCTGGGTTAAGATTGGAGATGGCTAGAATCAGATTGTGAAGGGCACACAATGTCATGTGCAGGATCCCTTGAATAAAGACAACTCTAATGACAATTTTTAAAAATGGACCAAATGTGATGTGACAGTTCTATGTGAAGGGTATAGCAAGCATTCAGATGGTTAAGAAGGAATACATGACAAGTGAGAGCCAAGGGAAGTTTTTCAGATGTGATGACAATACACGCAAAGTGGGAAAATTGTGAGGAAGACACAGAGCATCATTTGATGTTCTGAGCCTTCAGGTTTTGAATCTGGGCATCTGCTAAGATTACTCACCAAGATAGGAACTGCATAAAT
The DNA here is from genome assembly GCF_019054845.1 of Dipodomys spectabilis. Lineage (NCBI taxonomy): Eukaryota > Metazoa > Chordata > Mammalia > Rodentia > Heteromyidae > Dipodomys > Dipodomys spectabilis. Next base: position 4,238,980 of record NW_024870723.1, read on the forward strand.
GGAATAAAGTTGGTGAGGTATTCCAAGAGAGAGTAGGCAACTGAAAAGTTTAATTTAGTACTAGTTTAAATGTGAAAGAAATGTCTTTTCAGGCCAGTAAAAACAACATAGGAAGGTTTCCTGGTGGTTAATTAGAGATAAGATACTCACAGGGACTTTTCAGCCTGGGCTGGCTTTGAACTGTGATCCTCAGATCTTAGCCTCCTAAATAACTAGGATTACAGTTGTGAGCATCTGGCACCCGGCTATGATAATTCTACTGAATCAGCTTCCAGAAAAAAAAAGTAGTTAAATCACTTGAGAATCATCTATTTAGAAAAAAAATCAACATTCCAAAATGGATTGTGTAGCATTGTGACACAAACAATTGAGTTTTTCTAACTAAGCTCCTTAGTTTTCTTCTATTAAAATTATTTTTTAATTCCCATTTTATATTTATGCCTGAGTCTACTGATTGGATTTGGGCTTCCATTATCTTGGACCCTCTTCACAGTAAGCTGGAGGGGTAAAAATAAATAATGATAAAGGTTAATATTTTCCTTCTGTACATATGCGAGAAAGATTTTTACTTTTTTCATCAAGTAACTCTACTTCACTAATGATTAGGCAAAGGGAATAAATTGCTGGCTAATTACCTTTGCAGATGGCATTCAATATCAAGGGTATATTAGAATAAAGGAAGAACGCAAGAGAACTCAGAAGCTTTGTGCTCTGTGTATGAAAGAATGGAAGGGCATGAGTCAGTATGTGCAATTACATCTGGCAGATAGAAAGGGTGAAGGGAAGCTGCTGGATAAAAGAGCTACTGGACATCAGTGAGAGAACATTTGTAGGAGGAGCCAGAGCTGGACAGAAATATCTGTGTGAATATTAGCAAACATTATTTCAGTCTAGGTTAATACCTCCACTGGTGTGTCAAAGATTTCCTATATAAATAATTCTAGGGAGAAGCACCAAAAACTGTACCCCTAAATCAATTTTGATGTTTGGCAAACTGGTCTCATGCCATATTCCTGGTGATATAATGGCTTTTCAGTCATTAGGGTTTCATTGATTCTCGAAGTAAAATACGTGGCCTGCAGGGGATTGTTTTTTTCATTTTTAATCAGTGTTTTTAATTGTACTAAGTAACGAGTTTCTTTATAGTATTTACACTTAATGTGATATTTACTCTTAAGTAATATACTTTGATCATAAAAAATGGTCTTGGGACCCTAGCTTATATGGTAGAGCAACTGCCAAGCATTAGATCCTAGAGTCAAACCCCAGGACTACCAAAAGAAAATAGACAAACATACCCAAAGAGACAAAAAGCCACCCTTTGTTTGGGACAGGATAAGGATTAACATGTCACAAGAGTTTGGTACAGAGGCAGCTGAAGATGCTTTTGAAATCTTCACTATGAAATAACTTGAAACATCAACTCAGAGACAATCAATGCATAGGAGTGTGTGAGCCTAGGAAACAGGAAAGTGCTACCTAGACTTTGCTATTGACCTAGAGTTTTGTGTTTACCAAACTAAAACATCAATGGTTGGCAAAGTAATGATCCCAGACATCAAGCTAGAATTCCTCCTCTACACAAAACACAGGGCCAGGTGCTATTTTTCTCATTACTTTAAGAATATATCTGATCTTATCCCATGCATCTTCTGATGTGACTTTCCAAAGACTTGTAGCCACTAGTTAAAGGATAATTGCATGTACCTCCATCTCCAAAATACCAAATAATGTTGCTTACATTTATTCCGACTTCCTGTTCTCAATCCTTAAGCAAAGAAAAGCCCTGTGTCTGCAGTGAGCCTGACGTCTTACTCTGTGGCACTGGTCCATAGTTGTTTTCCTGCAAAATAGTTTCATTCTCCATGACTGAGCTCCTTTGCCTGTTGGAAGAAGCCAACAGCCTATTTGAACATAAGCCCAATTTCTCTCTCACTAACCATCACTGTCATAACTGACCATGTTGGCAGTCCTGCCAACAAGGAGCAGACAGGTTGACTGACAGGAAGCACAGATCTGCCGTTCACACAAATCTAGGTAGGCAAGGGAGGGAAAATAGGTATGCTAGGCCTGTCTGGCACCGACAGCTTCAGCCACACCAACATTTCAATCAGAACCATGTTAAGTCAGCCCACGTGTCACTCAAAAGAGGTACCCAGGGGTGAGGCTCAGAGGCAGCTAAGTCTCTGTGCTGCTGGAAAGAGAGGGATTATGAGGTCCAGCAGCTGTCACCTCACTATTATTTTTTACTAGATAATTGGGACGAAGACCAGTTGGGTGATTTTATTCTGCCTAAGAAAGTGACAGTTCATAGTGGGCTGGTAGAGGAGGGGACTCCATGGTTCATAGGGACTGTCTAAACTGGCAGGAACTGTCTAGTGCATCTAAGGAAGTTGAGTTTTGTTTACTCTTTCTTACAAAGGAGAGGAAAGAGCAACTACAGACATACTTCTGAATGCCAGTTTAAATTACGTCAGCACTTAATTATAGGCACGAATATACATCTATTCATATGGAAATGCACATGCCTGTACAGATACCTGGTCACAAAAGTAGTGAAACCATAAGCATATATGTAGGCAAAACACTCATATTCTAGTATACATGATTATAGATCCACATATTTAAATGAACATTCAGAAAACACATATACACAGAGACATTCATTTGATGTACACGAAAGTGTGCATGCACACACACACACAACACACTGATATGTAAAAGCACATGCACAGTGCAGGTAGATTCACAGATTTATGTTCTTAGTGGCTAACATGGGGATGAGAATTCATGAATCTCACAAACACAGCACTGCTCAGGAATGAATTTAGAGTCAAAGTGAGAAAGGATGGAAAATATTTATACCCTGGAGTTTCTACCTGTCATCACACAAATCACTTTCAAGTTGTAAAACAGAAGGGGGAAAATTCAGTTCCTAATAGGAGTTGTTCAAGGAGCTGTGAGATCAATTACATTTTATTTTCAAATATCATTCAGAGAAGTTTACAGAATAGTCTGGTCTCACGTCCAGGGTGGAAAACCCAGCTGAAAATGGTAGTGGGAAAGGCCCAGCAAAGTTCAAGGCAAAGGACAGCTCTGAGGTCAGAAAAGAGATTTTCATCTTTTCTGGCAGGAGGAGATTTGAAGATTTCAAGTGCCCTGATTCAAGTAATGGCCAGGAGGGCTATTCAACATGACACTAGTCCCCTCATTGATTGCTACATTTGACTTGGTCAATTCACATTTAAAAAAACATATAAATGTATATGAAAGCAGAAAAGAGCCTCAGAAAACTCTTCTTTTTCTTTTTTATCCTAACCCACGGAGACAGAGATTGAAAGAAAAGTTACGATTTCCCTAATATCACAGAAAAGAGGGTGCATAGCTTAACATGAGCTTAAGCTGCTCTTTTCCCAGGCTTCGACCTCCATCTTTCCCCCTTAGACATCTGTCTTAAGAACACCATCCCTCTAGAACAGAACTATAATTTCTCAAAGACCTTTATAAACATTCACCTAAGGAACTCAAGTGGTCCTAGGACAGTCGCGGGCCAGGCGCCAAGTAGACACCAGGCAGAGGAGGGTGTTGGCCAGAGCTATCACCAAGGAAAACCCTAGGTGGCATGAGCTCAGTTTCCCATAGGAATAGCCTCACTGCCTATGAGATCTGTTTTATTCACGCAGGTTCTTCCATGACCAGAGCCAGACTCCTCAGAGCACCGCAGGATGCTGTGGATAAAAAGCAGCAGAAATGTTTTTTATTGTTACTATAAAGATGATGTTCGGAGGGGTTACAGTATATTTCTTTTTAGACGATGATGTCACCTCTTCCCTCACTCTCAGTTTCAGTGCAGAAAACTTAATAAGCAAATGAGCTCAGCACTAAGTGAAAAGATCAAAAAAAGGGAATGATGCTGATCAAGATCTATTGTATCGATAAACTTTGTTATATGGCAACTCCTTTGCACCTAAAGATGATACAAAAGTGTATACCAACAAACAAACAGAAAAGGATTTTACAAACCCATGGAGACAGAAAGGGACCATCACAAAAGTCAGATATTACCATGAAATGTTTCAGCACTTTCATTTAAAACATTTATTTTTAAGCTTACTTAAAACAAGTGTTTTCTAAAATCTTAACTATAAATGATCTGGTTTGATTGGGAAGTAGTTAAGATCAATAAGGTCTTGCTAACTCACTAGACACTAAAAAGGAAGTATACAACTTGGGGGGCGGGGAGGGAGGGCAAAAGGGAAGAAAGGGGGGAGAAGTACAGTTACCTGACTGTGTAACTGTAACCCCTCCACATCACCTTTACAAAAAATAACAACTTCAGTATATCATTACAAATTCTATGTCTTTATTGCTTTTTTAATTTACATTATTATTATTAAGGTAATGTTCAGAGAGATTAAATTTTCATGAGTCAGGTAATGAGCACATGTCATTTGTATAGTGTCCTCTGTTCCCTCCTTCTCTCCCAGTACCCCCCTCCTGTCCAGTGAGCTCCACTGCCACACTTTTTACCCTTTGTCCCTTGAGTTCTGTACCTTATTCCCCAAAGATATACACACAGTACACTATATATGAAGAATAAAAGACACAATCATCAAGAAATAAAAATTTAAAAAGAGGGGCTGGGAAGGTGGCTCAGTGGTGGAGCACTTGCCTTGCATGCTCGAGGCCCTGGGTTCGATTCCTCAGCACCACATAAGCAAAAAGAAAAAAGCAGGAAGTGGCGCTGTGGCTCAAGTGGTATAGCACTAGCCTTGAGCTGAAGAGCTGAGGGACAGTGCCCAGGCCCAGAGTTCAGGCCCCACGACCGGACCCCAAAAAGAAATTTAAAAAGATATATCTCTTTTCCATGTCTTAGAGTTGGCTTTGAATAGCTAGTTAGCTAGATAAATGTAATATAAGGAGTGTGTGTGTTTGTGTTTGTGTGTGTGTATGTGTGTATACTTAGGGATTGTGCCTTTTTCTCTTAAGTATCCTCTTCTGGTCTCACTGTGGGTGAATGTCTAGAATTCTGTGTAATTTATCATATACCAGTGTATTTTCGATCTAATTTCTGCATATCAGACAGAACATGAACCCTTCATCTCTCTGAGCTTGGCTTACTTTACTTAACATTATTTGTTCTAGTTCCATCCATTTCTCTGTAAATGATATAATTTTATTCTTTTTATGGCTATGTGAACTCTCACTGTGCATAGGAAAGCACTACAGGAGGAGAGAAAAAAGCAAAATGTGAGTTATTGAGAGTTTAAATTAGTGTATGAATTAGAAAGATTTTTTTTGTAAACTTTCTGGACAAATGCAAGGATAACATCATCCCTTTTCTTTATGTTGCTGTCCTTGGGACTGAATATTAGAATTCTTTTAAAGTTCAGTCAGGGGAGCTGACCTGAGCTGCCTTGGCTAAGAACCATGGAGTTGGTAAGCATCCCTAACATGATTTTTATCATTTCCCATGTTGGTTCTGGGACTTTATATTTTTAGGGATGTTACTCAGTTGCTATATCAGAGTAGCTTTTGTAGTAAAATAATGGAAGGAACATGGAACTAATCAGATTTTCCTTTTCTAGATTCATGAAACACAGTTGTCTCGTCAAAGTTCAGAGAGGTTTGTCAGAAAGAAAACTGTTCACCTTTATCCAGCAGGGAATTTCTAAAGCTTTTACATTTTAATGCCCTTTCTTAAAATGTTTGAGTCTTGTGCCCATGCCTAATGTTCTGCTTTTTTGTTTTCTTGTGAGTGTTGCAGTCTTTGCTTTACTGTTATATAACTTTAACATCCTGAAGAGGAATGTCCCACAGAAGACAAATCCAGAATATTCTCATGTATTTCAGGGCCTTGATTTTACAACTTGGGATAGAAAAATCACAAAGAGAAATTAAATAAGTTAACAAGATCATATACCCATTAATGATAGAACTACAACCACCATTGTCTTCTTCTTAGAGTCCACATGAAACACAGTTTGGTAGTAGACATTGTGAATGCTTTATTATACTTTCTTTTTCTTTATGAGCTGATGCCTGTTTTTTTAAATGATGATAACTTTTTTTGTCGGTTGTGGGGCCTGAACTCTGGGCCTGGGCGCTGTTCCTCAGCTCTTCAGCTCAAGGCTAGCGCTCTATCACTTGAGCCACAGCGCCACTTCCGGCTTTTTCTGCTCATGTGGTGCTGAGGAATCAATCCCAGGGCTTCATGCATGCAAGGCAAGCACTTTACCACCGAGCCACCTTCCCAGCCCCTTTTTAAATGATATTTTTCAAGCACCCACTATCATCTCTAGAAATAAAACTTTTCATCCACTCTTCGAACATTAAATCTGAATTTGTTTATTCATGGAATTTTTCTTTCTCCCAAGTGGATCATGAGCTCCTGGGAGAGTTTACATTTTATATTTTTTGAATGTCATTGTAGCTCACAAGGTCCCTGTAGACACACAGGAGGTGCTCAGTACCTGTTTTCTCACTTACTGATTGAAAGTCCGGGGCAGCCCCAGTCTTGTGCCTATTGGAAAGAGCCTGACATTAAAGCAATAAAACGAACCATTTTCCCTACAGAGTTAGTCTAACATTAATAAAAGCTTCATGTTGCACTATTATCCTCTCCCCTATTATTCTCACGCATTTCATGCTGAATATAAATGTCAGAATTCTTTATCTATCTGCATGTCCATGAGATTTACTGCTGCTGAAGTAATACATGCTGTGACTTCCAGCGAAGGAAACCTTGTCCTCAGTGGACCATGCTCTCCATCCTTCCATGGTCCTTTAGCAGCCACATGGTGAGGGGAGCTGGGAAAGGAGTGCTGTCTCTGTTATCATAAGCCAGAGTTCAAAACCCCATTCCCTTGATTTCCAATTCTGGATAGCTTATGCAATTTGCTTCTACTTTCTGGATTACAGGGTAGCAGAAATACTGGGCTTGAGGCACCTAGTTTCTATTTCTACAACACTACGTTCTCCTTAATAAAACCATGTTCACAATGTACATTATATAAAAAATAAGCTAGATAACTTGTGGGTGTCTGGGCGGGGTTGGGGACAGCTAAAGAAAGGGTGAGATTTTCAAGAAGCTTTGTACTCACAACTGGATTTATGGAAATACTCAAAAATAACAATAGAAAATAATTAATAAATAAAACCAAGTTCAGCTACATATCCTTCCATTTGCCTCATGATCAGGTGATGCAAAGTAGAAGGTTCTTCCTCTGAAAACAGAGATACTTTCTGACTCATTTAGAGATTCTTATTAACCCAACATGCTTTAACAATCATCTGGAGGGATTGTTCAAGCAGATGTTGCATACTAGAGCCTCTGGTTGTGGCCTTATAGGTCAGGAAAGGGCTCTGGTAATTCACTTATCTAACATGTTTCCATGTGATACTCACGATGTTGGACTGAGTTTGTGCTTTTTCAACCATCAATGTATGATGGCTGGAGAATGAATCACATGTCTTTGTCAATTTGCTTGCGATGCTTTGACTCATTCTCCCACACATGGGACTGAAGAATAGGAAAGAGTTATAAGTAGTTTGTTGGACCATGTATCTAGGAACTACTGACAAGGAGTCAAAATATGCAGTAGGGCAGCTAAGAAAGATGTCATGGACAAATCAGGAGCATTTCTTTCTGTGAGCCACTGAAATTTTTACTGCCAGAGACTCTATGAAGGGTCAGAATTTAGCACACCTACCCCAAGTAATGAGATCATACTTTTAGCTCCCCTTCTTCCCTTCGTTCACTCTTTACAGTTCTTCACTTCACTCTTTTAAATTTCACCTCTTTGGTGTTTCCATGTTGGCCCATTGAACAGGCTGAACACACTGAGTCAGCTTCATTAATACAGCTTCCTGAAGGAGAAATCAGAGTGATCCACAGGACTGATCCAATTGCTTGCAAGGTTTCTGGGGATGGGCCAAGTGCTGTCAGGGTAGGAAGATAGGAAAGAAAATTACCTCTTCGATCACATTATTGAAAAATTAACATAGCATGTCTAGAGCCACCATTTCCCAGGATGTATTGTCGTGAGGGTTGACAAATGGTATGACATTGTTTAATACAGTGGAATTAAGGTTCTTCTTAAATGTATAAATCATAAAATGTTAAATCACATGGTAGGTTGATTTCCTAAAATGCATCTGCAGATGGTTCATAACACTCAAAGTGATGTACTAAGTCTTCAGGCATCACCTTAGCGCTTTCTAACATTGCCGAATTGTAAGACTCATGCAGACCTAAAAATTCACCTTCTTCATTCAACCCCATCTCCAGATGACCTGGATGCATATTAAAGTGTGCAGAGCGACCTGCTTTATTGTGAGGGAGGAGATTGCATCTAGGTGGCATTATCCCTGCTTGGTTTGAACTTTACTGTCATCATGGACACCTTCACGCCTCCTTCCAGTCCTCTTAGCCCTCATTTAAAAATAAAATTACATCAGCCTATGGAAATATTTCCAAATCTGTAATTGATTGCTGGCTAATTAGTCTGGAAGGTAATTTTTTCTGTAGGAGTTAGTTTCCCTAAATATTAATGAGCAATTAGAATTCTAATTCTGCAAACAGACGACATTGTGAGTTGAGGGTGAGTAGAGGGAGGTGAAAAATAAAAAAGAAGCACAAGTAAACATGGTTATATATTATATAGAATGGATTAGAGGTTCTACATGGCTTGTGTTTTGTTTTAAGCCTGACACCTGGCAATTTGAATGAAAGGAAACCATCCAGCACCAGGGTGACCCTCATAAACAAATGAATCGCCAGCTGGGAAAAAGGAAACAAACAAATAAAACTGTTTTAACAGAGAAAACAAGCAAATGCCACGTTCTAGGCTTGCATGGAAGACAGGGGGATATGTGTTTAGCCTGAGATATTCCTAAGTAGAATTTAGCAACGTGTGCTTCTTCATACAATTTCATAGAGGAAAAACAGGCCATGTCTAAACTAGAAATTCCACGGTCAAAGAAACTCAGAAATATTGGGAAACAGTCATACAATGGTTAGTGGTTTGTTGGTGTGTTTATTTATTTGTTGTTGTTGTTTTTAACAAAAGGTTAGTATTCCTGAAGTTCCATTCTCTGATTTTTTCCTGCTAAAATTTTCAATCATGTTCATATTCCTGTACTCTCTGCCCTGGTTACACAGTTTTTATCCTGTAGAAATGCATTGTTAGAAAAACTTAGTACCTTGCCCATGTAATTATAACCCCTCTGTATGGTATTTTCATAATAAAAAATTAAAAAGAAGAAAAGAAAAAAATCTTAGTAAGTTTGGGTCACTTTTCTACTTCCAGTGAGTAAATTAATTTTGTATTTATTCTTATTTATTTTCCAAGAGTGGCAATAATTTGTTTTTTAAGTAACTATTATGGGATCTTCTCCAGATTATGCCTGACACCCCCCATTCAGTTTGAGGATTTTACCAAACTCTTTCTTCTTTTTTAATTAAATTAAAATTTTATTATCCCTATGTAGCTATACGAAGTGGTTGGAATTCAAGATGTCAATTTATGAATGGAAATACAAAGATCTTTTTTTTAAATTTGAGATTCCTTATACACTAAAAAAATCATTTTCTTGCTGGGCACATGTGGCTCACGCCTATAATCCTAGCTACTCAGGAGGCTGAGATCTGAAGATCACATTTCAAAGCCAGTCCATGTAGGAAAATCCATGAGACTCTTTTTTTTTTTTTTGTGGCTCAAAGTGGTACAGCCCTAGCCTTGAGCTGAAGAACTCAGGGATAGTGCCAATGCATAGAATTCAGTCCCCATGACGGTCTTAAAAAACAAAAAAAAGAAAAATCATTTTCTCAGATAATCTTTTCTTCCACTTCTCCTGTCTTTTAGGATGTCCTCCTAATACTCTTCATAACAAATAATTTGCTATAGTGATATTTGTTTTGGGGAAATTAGATATTCAATGTTTATTTCTCCTCTTAGAAAAACATTTAAAATATTTTTTAAATAAGCTTTGTTTTATCCATCTTTCTATCCCTGTGCCTAGTATACAACTAATGCATAAGAAATCATTAGAAAATAGTTCTTTTAATACCTCAACAAATTGTGAATCACTCTCCTGGCAGGGCATGGGGCTTTCAAGTGGATTTGAATATGGGGAATTTTTTCCAGCCTGGAAGTAATATTCCATAGAATATATTTTGAGAAATGTTTTTCTGAAGTCAATTCCACTCCTCCTAAGTGTGAAAAGAGGAATCGAAGTTCTAACTAAATTTCAAGCTCTGACTAGCTGTGTGACCATGGGCAAAGTTATTTCAAGCTTGAGCCTCACTTGTGGAATGATGAGGCTAGGCAAGATTATCTCTATCTTCCTTTACAGCTCCTAAACTCTGAGGTTCTAATTATACAGAAAGAGTACAACTTACACCCTGGTCATGGCGTGAGCTTCTGGAGAGTACATCAAATCAGACTGACCTCATTTCACTCTAGGGTATTTTTAGTCTAGAATGGAACACTGGGAAAAGAAAGTCAATGCTGCATACCTAGCTACCCATGAGCCATTTCGCATTGTCTCTTCCTTTATGTCTTTGTAGAAAAGAATAAGAAATTGCGGCTGGATGGAAGTGTGATGGACTGATTTTTGTATCAGGTTGAAAGATAATACCCAGGAGTGTTAATTAATAGATCAATGGTGACTCTGAAGACAGGGGCTAGTGACAGCCTACAGGAACTGTCCTTTATCCTGCCTTCCTCAACACTTCTATCCATGTCTTGGATGAAGAGTGAGATCTTATAGTCATCAAATATGTAGGTGACATGGCAGTAGGAATATGTCAGATGACAGAATCAGAATTCAAAGTGATCTCAGTAAACCTCAAGAAATGAACTATATCCAAAATGGGAAGAATCTTAGAAATATAAAAGGAGATACAAAGCTGCAACCATGTGGTTAAAAAAAAGTACAATTATAAAAATAGGTGTGTAACTGTATTTGTGTAGGTGTTGTATATGTGCCTAAATAAAATCGGGGGTTTTAGTTCACACAACCGAGGCTGCAGGTGTGGCTGAGCAGAAAAAGGACCTGCCCAACCAGTGCCAGGCCCTGTGTTCAAATCCTGGGACCAATTCTGGGACCACTAAACACAATCAACTGAACACAACTTCTAATTATTGGCAAAAATAATAAGCCAATGTAAGGTGACCACTCAAAAGAAATGCTTGCTCCAAGTTGGTGTATTTCATAAAGAGAAATCCAACACAATGTATACGCTGGCATATGATACTTGTCTCTTATTCACTGAGTCTCCCAGGTTCAATTTCAACTTGTTGTTTGTTTTTCTTTTTCAAAAAGGTTTCATGTAGTGCGGTGCTGGTAGCTCATACCTATAATCCTATTGACTCAGGAGGCTGAGATCTGAGAACTATACTTGAAGCCAGCCCCAGCAGGAAAGACCTGAAAGTCTTATCTTCAATTAGCCACTTGAAAACCAGAAGTGGAGGTACAGAAAAAAAAGTGATGTGGTTAGAAGAAGAGAAACTAAATTTTGAAGATAATAATTATGTCACCCTCCCCAAGTCAAGACTTTATACCTCTTTGATTTAACCTTAGAAGACTAGTGTTTCTATGTGAGCAGGATATAAATTTTCTTGATTGCCCTCACCATTCCCTGTGATTACTTCAAAGTCTGGAGCCTGGAATCAATGAGCTGACAAATCAATGAGCACTGGTCTTTTCCCTTAAATATCTTTAGTCATGAAAAAAAAAAAAAGACTATGGGGTTTTCTATTTTTGTGTAACTCAATGGGTCAGCTAAAAAAAATCTGAAAATGAATATTCATTCCATGTAACATTCATAAGTCCCCAAATATGTGATGGACTATTGCATTTCATAGTAAGTTCCCTAACACTGGAAGAATTCAAGCTAAACTAAAGGCCCATTATACCAGAATTACTGGATCTAAGCCATGGACTCTGTTTGGTTTGGATAGGTTCTATGTTCCTTAACACTTGTTTTTTTTTTTTTTTTCTTTTACACCAAATTCGTGCTGGTACAACAACAGTAACAAAATAGACTACTTTCTGAATATCTCTTGCCTTTTCTACCTCTGAACCTTTACTATGCCCATTCCTCTGATTTACCATTCAAATTTTATGCACAAAAACTTGCCATTCTTTTTTTATTTTTTATTTTTTCTTGTTGGTCGTGGGGCTTGAACTCTGGGCCTGGGCTCTGTTCCTCAGCTTTTCAGCTCAAGGCATATGTGCCAGCACCTGAGCCACAGTGTCACTTCTGGTTTTCTGATGGTTTATTGCAGATAAGAGTCTCATGGACTTTCCTGTCCAGGCTGGCTTTGGACCTCGATCCTCAGATCTCAGCCTCTTGAATAGCTAGGATTACAGGCGTGAGCCAACGGCACCCGGCTTCTTGCCATTCTTTATTTAAAAAAATACCCTCCTATGTGGCTTTTGCTTAGGAGATTTAGTGAAGAAATCTGACCCAAAGTACTAATATCCTCCTCAGCTTTTCTGTAGCATTCTTACCCATGTCTATTCCACTATTTTCACCTGGCATTACTGAGCAATTTCTGATCTAACCACCACCACCACTATGCAGAGGAGAAGTTCACTTGTGTAGGTAGATACACTAGTCTGTCAATCAAGGCACTTACCTCGTGCCATATTTCTGCAAAATCTTTAAAGTAAACAGTAAGATTACATCTATTATTTAAATCTTTCAAATACTCCATTATCTGCCTATGAACAACAGAACATTTGCAGTATTTTTCCTTTTTGTCTTAGTGTGTGTAGGAACAACATTAAGACCTATTTTTTTTTTTTTTTTGCTACCCAACTGGAGAACAACATCTGTCTACCCTCAAATGGCATTAAAAGGGGAGAAAAATGAAAACAATGAATCTGCTTGAAGTGCCTGCACATGAATGCTTGAAGGTGACGGAAAGGAACAAGGATGACAATAATTATCACTTCATTTTGGTCGACATGTTTGTTTGCCAGCATGCAATTTATTTTTTTAAAAAATATGCTTTTTATTGTAAAAATACTGTACAGAGGGGTTACAGTTAGAAGAATCAGGTAATGAGTACACTTCTTATCAAGCATTATTGCCTCCTCCCTTGTTTTTCCCCTACCATCCCTTCCTTCCCCACCTCCCCACCTCCTCCCTCCCTACCTACAAGTTGTAAAGTTCCTTTTCAACATAGTGTCTTGTAGATCTCATTGTTACAAGGGTCAACCTGTATCCCTATTTCAGCATTTTGTTTTTTCCCTTCCCCTCCCCAAATTAGAAAAGTACACATACAAGATGCAGGGTATTGGAATCAAATAGTGAAAACAGGGGTTATACCATGGAGGAGGAACATATCAAAGAAACAAAAAAAAAAATGACATAGTACATTATAAATACATTCAAAACAATAGCAAGAAAGAAAAACAATTTGTGTCCCTATCTAGGGGTTCATTTTGCTTAACATCACCTTATGTGGTCATATGTACATAGCTTTTGATCTTTTCTGCTTGACTCAGACATATACTAGTTATTGCAAATAAGGGAAACCATGGGACCTATTTTCTTTGAGCCTGGTTTCCTTTACGTAATATAATTATTTTCCAAGTCTTTCCATTTCCTAACAAATGGGTCCATGCCATTCTTTCTGATGGAGGCATAGAATTCTATTACATAGACCAATTTTTCTTGATCCATTCATCTACTGAGGGGCCTCTGGGCTGGTTCCATATCTTAGCTATGGTAAATAATGCTGCAATAAACATAGTTGTGCTGGTAGATTTAGTATGGTCTTGTTTGTTATCATTTGGGTAAATGCTCAAAATTGGGATTGCTAGGTCAAAGGGGAGCTCTATGTGGAATCTTCATACTGCTTTCCAAAGTGGTTGAACAAGTTTACATTCCTACCAACAATGCAGTAGCATTCCCTTTTGGGCACATCCTCTCCAGTATCTGTTGTTATTAGCTTTATTTTTTTATTTTTTATTTTTATTGTGAAAATACCATTCTTAATTATAGCCATTCTAACTGTGGTGAGGTAGAATCACATTTGCATTTCTTTTTTGCATGGCAAAGGACGTAGCTAGCAAGATCAATTAGAAAGCTCATAGATTGGGAGAAGATCTTCACTAGCCATACAATGGAGAAGTGTTTCATATCTAAAATATATTAGAACTCAAAAAATTAAATCCCCTAACAACAAGTCCTCAAAGAAACAACTGCCCAACAAATAAGTGTGTTAAAGACTTAAAGAGAAACTTCTCTGAAGAAGAAATAAAAATGGCTAATAGATACATGAAGAAATGCTCAACTTCTCTAGCACGCAGTTTCTTATTTAGTAGAATGGAGGGGTTTGTTGTGTTGTGATTTTTTTCCCTCACATTTCTCTTTGGACATCAATATTTTTGGATGCAAAAATATTTAACTAATTGAAAAGTGAATGATTACATGAATAGATTGGTTAAATTCTCCTTTCAAATACTCTTTCATTTCAGAAAAGAAGATAGAAGATGGTAAACGATTCCTGGCCAGGTATGTGCTTGATTTCAAGAACACTGAAAATAATCAAGAATCACTGTTACCACAGATCACCTCTCTAAAGTCTCAACATGGTCTTATCTCTATTTTTGCCTGTTTTTTCCTTTGTTTGGAAGTTCTGATCACAATAATTTTCACCTATAATATTCAACTCCATGTAATCCATGTGGTCTCTCTTATCATCAGTCAACTATTAGTTTATAAATGTCAACAATAAGTGCATTTATTGTAATAAATTATTTGTACTTATAATTCTTTTTTATGTTTACAATGATCACATAAGAAAAGCTTTCATGATGTTCTCATTTTACACTACAATCCCACTTTTTTATTTTTTTTAATTTAAATGTTATTGTGAAGGTTATGTACAGGTAGGTTACAAGTTACATAAGCAATGAGTACATTTGTTTCTGAACAGTGTTACCCTTCCTTCATTTTCTCCCACCAGTTTCCCTCCTGACCCGCCACCCCCCTGCAAATTGTAACGTTCATGTCCAACATAGTATCTACTGAGTATCACTGTTGCATTGGTTCATCCTTCCCCTTCCCTTCCCCCCAGTCAGATAAACTTACATACAAGACAAAGGGTACAGAAATAAAAATCAGTTAACATTCCTATTTTGAAGCTGAAGAAAGTGAGGCACAGAGGGCTTAAACACTTCACTCAACATGTGAGTGCTATCGCTTAGCACAACTGGAAGTCAAACTGAGGTAGTCTGAGACCAGCAGTCCCAGACTTCATGTCTCTGCCCTTCTGCTTTGCCATCCCTAGGATAACAAGTCATTTACTTTCACATCAGGAGTTAATGCATCCCCCCACCCCCGCCATGATACAAGACACAACTTGAAAAAATGCATTAAATTCACAGAATTAACGAATGGCAGGACCTAAGGTTGGACTTAGGGGTCATCCAACACTGGCCTTTGACTATTCTGTGCTCCTCAAGTGGTCTCTGAAATAGTCACATAGGGTGAGGGACTGTGCTAGCTCAGATACACATGCAAATTTTGGACTTTCTTCTTACCTTCTGAATCAGCAAGGGAGGGCTCCAAAGCATCCTTAGCGTACAACACTGGTTCTGTTAAGCTACAAATAAGTACTTCTTAGGAGTCTAAAAGCAGCTGGAAGATGAAAAGCTAAGAAAGAAGAAGAAAAGGAAAGAAGCATAAAGACAGAGAAAGGAGACAGAGAAACGGAGACAGAGAGACAGCAAAAAAGGAAGAAGCTGCTTCAAAACACGAATTGGGAAATCAGGTGATTTTTGTAAAGGGTATTTTTCTGGATTCGTTCTCTGGAGTATGACTGACAATGAATTCTGGAGTGTGCTTGGGTCTTGGGAACATGGATAAGAGACAGATCAGAAAGGCAGAAAGATCACAGCTCTGGAGGCAATTCCTACCCCTGCCTCTTCATCACCCTTTAATTTCAGATGTGTTTAACATTCTCTGTGCGTATAAAATTCCTCTCTTTTTAAGATGCTTTCCCTTTGATGGTCTGCAAAAATAAGTGAATTAACACATGTATATCAGCAGGAACACAAGAATGCTACCGTCACTTGTTTTTCTCTGCTCGTGTTACTTCACAACGCTTGGATTTCTCAGGTTGATTTCATTGCTAATTCTCTCCTTACTTGGAGCTGCAGTCTACCAGTTGTTGCACATTTCCAGCCAACTGTTTCCTTTCCTCACATATAATTGTCTCTTAAGGAAAACATTTCCCACTTAACATTGCAATCATGTTTGGGGAGCAGTGAAGATCTATTATCTACTAGCATTTCCATTTAAGAATGATGAAGGGATGAAGGAACACACCAAAACTATGAATGCTTAATGGGAAAAATGCAAACATTACAGACGGGCAATTAGGATGCTGGAAGACAAAAAAATATATATCATTTAAATCCTGGATTTCAGTATTTTCTCTATGTGAAATACCAGTTGAGAAATCACATTTAATTTTTTTGTGGAAATTTAAAATTGTCAAGCCATAGAGGCCTTTTTTGTTAATGAAACTCTTCAGCAATGTTTGTCATGAGAGGAAGGAGAGCAAATTGTTCCTGTTGAATGTGAAACTCACATTTCTACATTCATGAGATAAAAAAAAAATTCATGAGATAAAAAATGAAGCACCCCTTTGCAGACAGAAAAACCAAAGCCCAGGAAGACAAAGATGATTATGGTGGTCCATTGTCACTCAGGAACCATCAGATGCCTGATGGTTTTTGGATGGTATTCTTATTCTTTATTCCCCTCCCTAAGCCCCGGTGCTTCCTGATTCGAGGCAGGCAAAATATTACGGGTGAATTCCTTTTTCTATCTCTTTCAATCTCTCTTTTTAGAAACTTTTAATTAGTCTCCTACTCTCTGCCATTATTAGTATTTGTTATTAAGTATTAAGAGCCATCCCTGTTCCCTCCCTCATCCCTGCATCTCTCTCCCAGGGTCTTATTCTGAAGCTTCTGGTTTTAATTGTTATATTTTTTCACCAGTGATCAGTGGAGCTTTCCTAATGATCTCAACTCATTTGGAGAGTTTATAGCTCCAGAATAGAACTCCAATAAAAAAAAAAAAAAGGAAAGCTTCTCTGGGAATTCCCTGAGGACTTGCTCCTGCCAAGAACAGAACTGCTTGCTATTCACCACTTCACTTCCACACTAAGGCACCCTCTTTTGTGAAAACTCCCATGTTTATTTACAAAAGGTGTCCTCCTCCTCCTCCTCTTCCTCCTCCTCCTCCTCTTCTTCTTCCTCTACCACCTCCTCTTCTCCTCCTCTTCTCCTCTCCAATTACTTTCCAGGATAGGATTGGAGATTTCTTCACAAAGTAGGTTGGTATTGGTTACAATTTATTAAAATATGGAAAATACAATGCATTATCAAAAGAAGGAAAGGAAAGGAAAAATTTCTTTTATGACCCAGTTACCTCTCCAAGGAAGGAGATGAAGTTGCTAAATGAGTCCAAGTATTCATAAACAGTTTGAAGTCTTATTACGTTAAAAAAAATGCACATACTGAGATCTATTAGAATTCTTACATGGAAAGACGCAGGCTAGAACTCACAACAGAGAATAGTACTGGCATTTACTCTACACCAGACCTAGTTCTAAGTGATTGTATATACATATTCTATTAAGCCTCACTATACCCTGACAAACATTTGTTTTTGAGTGTGTTTGTGTCTGTATGTGTGTATGAGAGAGAGAGAGAGAGAGAGAGAGAGAGAAAGAGAGAGAGAGAGAGTATACTGAGACTTGAACTCAGGGCCTGTTCTTTAGCTTTTTGACTTAATAATGGTGCTCTACCCTTTAAAACACAGCTCTATTTTCAACATTGTGCTGGCTAGTTAGAGATAAGAGTCTCATAGACTGACTTTGAACTACAATCCCCAGATCTTAGCCTCCTGAGTATCTAGGATCCCAGTTGTAAGCCTCTGGAACTAAGCTATATATGTGTTCCTAGTACCCTAGTTTTGCAAGTAGACTAAGAATATCTAAGTGAAATATGTTAACTCCAGAGTTTGTCCTCACTTCTTACTTCATGTTTGAACTGTGATCTAAAGACACACAACCCAAGAAATAAACTTCCTTATTTTACAGTTAAACACTTTAGAGACTTATATATAATTGAATTTTGTATTTGTGAAAGTTGTAATATGGGAAAAATACTCATACCATATTCATTTAGAGGAAAGTAAGAGAGAAGGAATGCACATTGTGCTCCCTTCCCCAATCCCAGGAAAAGAAACATGGATGATCAGAATCCAGCTCTGAGCATCAAGAAATGAATGTTGGGGTAAGTTACATATCAGTTTGAAAACCTGCTAGACTTTCTGAGCCATGATTTTTCTCATCTGAAAAAATAAAATGACTATTTTGTCATGGAATTTGACTAAGAATAGTATTAGATATTCTATGTTCTAGAATAAATTTTATTTGCACATAAATTATACACTTGATTTTTTTTCTTCCTAGGTTCATAAGAGATATTTGGTAACAAGGTAAGTATTTCAAATAGTTGGACAGGAAAATCTCTCTCTCTCTCTCTCTCTCTCTCTCTCTCTCTCTCCCTCTGTTTGGGGGCTTTAGCTCATTTTCTGTGTTCCTCCTCCACCAAGGAACTAAACCAAGGAAATTCTCATATACATTTTGAAATAGATAACTACTTCCACCTGACTCTAACTCTCCTATCTTAACTCTTACAACTGGAGAGAGAAAGGGGGAGGGGGAGAGAGGAACAAAGAAAGAGAAGGATAGAGAGGGAGAACAGAGACACAAAGAGAAAATAAAGTGTCAATCAAATGAGTATATCAGTGTCCTTTCTAACCTTGCAAATTCCCATAAAGTATAAATTGAGCCAATAAAAGATGTAAATTCCTCTTGTTAATGAGAAAAAAATAAACAAAGCAAAGAGAGAGGAGAATTTATTCACTGTCACAAAGCTTGAAATTAGAGAAATGCAACTAAAACTTGAGTGTGGCAAAAACCACATGATTCAATTGCTACTGCAGAGAAAAGAGGACTCTGGGTTTCTGAGTGAAGAAGAACCAAGTTAGAAAGTTTCGAAGTATTTTTCCTTGGTAAAGTTGTTGACACCAGGAGAGTCCAAGGTGTCCTGTGAGATTGCAGCAACTGAGCTCAGTCAGGTCGGAGTAGCTGGTGAACAGCAGCTCAAACCCATGAAGAGAAAGGCCAAGGTTTGAATAGTTGCTTGTAAGTCCTGTGATTGATGGTCTAATTTTCCTTTTTGGTGCTTGTCTCAGAGAGCTTTTCTATTCCCCAGAAAGGAAAATCTTCATAACTCAGAGACTGTAAGTAGGTGAAGCCAGTAAGATGCTTAGTGATTTACAAATTCTAGAGCTTATTATTAAAGTTTGTTGCTACCTCATCTCTTTTGTGGACAAGTAACCAGAAAACTGCAGGAAAAAAATCCATATCTCACTATACTCCAGAGCTAATATTTTACATATTGGTTCACAATTCTTAATCCCAGGAGTTAATTTATTTTATTTTGTTTTGTATTCCTTTAAATATTGGATACAGGGCTGGGATGTAGCTCAGTGGCAAAATGCTTGCCTAGCAAGTGCAACATCCTGGGTTCGATCCCCAGTACCAAAAAAGAAAAGACAAAAAAATACAGTTAAAAAAAACCCAAAACAAATAAATATTGGATACATAATCTTTGAATACACTTGCAGATGTAAAATACCTTCCACTTCAGACAACACGGCACACACAAAATGATGGCCATGTTTGCCCTCCTCGGTTTACTAAATTCTGTACACAGAACTGAGAAACTACAGGTGCAAACACAAAACATGATTATCAACAACGATAAAAATTCTCCAGAAAGTTTAAGAAAATATGCATAGTTGTGACTGTATGGTTCAAACTACAAAATATATCCAGGTATCCACACAATGTATTATGAATCAAAGGGGTTATGGCAAGTTGAAGATTTTAGCATGCTTTAGAACTGTGTTTTTTTTCTAGTGAGCTGGCTATAGTGATTAACTTTTATTTCACTATTTTAAATATATATTCTAAGGATTTTTGCATAAATGTTGCAGAACAGAAGATTAGATAATTTCCAAATCACTAAAGAAGAAAAATAAGCTTATTCTATAAGAAAGAAGAAAAAAGAAACATAAAATGTAAATTGGAATCACAATAGATATCTATTTTATTGGAACAACTCAAACATGTAATAAAATAATTTTGCAACTAACAATTTCAGTAATCACAATAAATGTGAATCAATTGTTTTTTATATGTAAAAGATTGTATTGTATAATATGTATCAATAATATGTATCAAATAAATGCTGCCTAGAAACTAATATGAGAATTTCCAAAACATAAATATCGGTTTGAAATATCACAAGAAAAATATCACAATAAAACTTGTAGGAAAATACTAAATTTTCTCATTGAAATGAAATTGTTAGGTACCAACATAACACAGCAAATATAAATTAGTATATAAATAGTATATAGGTGCACACAGACATACATCAGCAAAAACACAGACAATCAGAAATGTAAATAAAGTTATCTAAAGTACTCAGTAAAATAAAACTATGATTTAAAGTACTGATAAATCAAAAAAGAAATCACAATGAACATCAATTATATTTATACCTGAACAACTACATAAAGTTTATCCACCTACATATTTGTTTTATCGTAATCATATCTAAAAGCAGTCAAGGGTTTCAAACTCTGTCCATTAGAAACAAAAAGGGATAAAGAAGCTAAATTAGAAATTACTAAAATAACTAAAAAATGTTCTAAATAAATTAA
Organism: Dipodomys spectabilis; assembly: GCF_019054845.1. Lineage (NCBI taxonomy): Eukaryota > Metazoa > Chordata > Mammalia > Rodentia > Heteromyidae > Dipodomys > Dipodomys spectabilis. The sequence continues at coordinate 4,259,816 of NW_024870723.1, forward strand.
GGCTTGATAATGGAGCAAAAGATTATAGGTGCATGTGTTAGAGAAAGAGAAAGGAAGAGACACAGAAAATATTAATAATATTACAGACAGGAAAGCTAATAATAATACCAACAATTACTATTACTATAACTAAGTGCAAGTTGTATATTTTTCAATAAGTAATATTGATATGATTGACTAAATTAGACTCTCATAGAGGAAGAAGAATCTAATCACAGTAAGCATTATTAGTATTTCAGTATGATTTAATGTTTTGCATAAATGGCAGTACTTCCCAAGGCTATCTACAAATTCAATGCAATACCTATCAAAATTCCAACCTCATTCTTGACGGAAATAGAAGAGGCAATGCAAAAATTCATATGGAACAATAAAAGACCCTGAATAGCAAAAATCATCCTTAACAGAAAGAACAGTGCTGGAGGAATATCAATACCAAACTTCAAACTCTATTACAAAACTATAGTAACCAAAACAGCTTGTTACTGGCACAAGAATAGACCTCAGGACCAATGGAATAGAATTGAAAACCCAGAAATGAACCTACAGACATATAGCCATCTAATGTCTGATAAGGGAGTTAAAAAAAAATAGAATAGAAGAAAGACAGCCTCTTCAGTAAATGGTGCAGGCAAATCTGGTTAATCACTTGTAGAAAACTAAAGCTAGCTCTTTATATATCACTCTGCACCAGAATCAATTCCAAAAGGATCAAACACCTGGGAATCAAAGCAGACACTCTGAAAATATTACAGGATGGAATAGGAGAAACCCTAGGTCTCCTTGTCATGGACCGAAATTTACTTAATAGAGACCCAGAAACACAACAAATCAAAGAAAGGTTGCACAAATGGGATTGTATGAAATTGCAGAGCTTCTACATGGCAAAAGACATAGCTAGCAAGATCAATAGAAAGCCAACAGATTGGGAGAAGATCTTCACTAGCCATACAATGGACAAGGGTCTCATATATAAAATATACCTGGAACTCAAAATATTAAATCCCCCAACAACAAATCCTCAAAGAAACAACTGCACAATAAATAAGTGGGCTAAGGACATAAAGAGAAACTTCTCTGAAGAGGAAAGAAGGATGGTCAATAGGCACATGAAGAAATGCTCAATCTCCCTAGCCATAAAAGAAATGCAAATCAAAACAGCATTGAGATACCACCTCACCCCAGTTAGAATGGCTATAATCTAGAACTCTAATAACAACAGATGCTGGAGGGGATGTGGACAGAAGGGAACCTTACTGCATTGTTGGTGGGAGTGTAAACTTGTTCAACCACTTTGGAAAGTAGTATGGAGGTTCCTCAAAAGACTCCACATAGAACTCCCCTATGACCCAGCAATCCCACTTTTAGGCATTTACCGAAAGGATCACAAACAAGACCATACTAAAGCTACCAGCACAACTATATTTATTGCAGCATTATTTACCATAGCTAAGATATGGAACCAACCCAGATGCCCCTCAGTAGATGAATGGATCAAGAAAATGTGGTATATATCCACAATGGAATTCTATGCCTCCATCAAAAAGAATGACATCGCCCCATTTGTTAGGAAATGGAAAGACTTGGAAAAAATTATATTAAGTGAAGTAAGCCAGGCCCAAAGAAACATAGGTCCCATGGTTTCCCTTATTTGCAATAACTAGTATATGTCTGAGACAAGCAGAAAAGGTCAGATAAGTTGATGCTAGGTGAAATGAACCCCAAGCCAAGATAAGTATTCAAATGGTTTTGCTTTCATGCAATTGTTTCTAACATATTTATAAGATGATTTCTTTGTTGCTTTGTATGTCCCTCCCCCACGGTATAACCTCTGCTTTCATGGTATTTGATGTTGGTATAATTTGTGGAGGGGAAGGGAAAAACAAATCGTTTAACTAGGGATACAGGCGGTCCTATTGCAACAATGAGATGTAAAAGTCGTAATGTTGAAAAACCAACTTTACAACTTTGGCCAGGCTGGAGCTGGGGAGGGAGGCGGGAACGGGGTCGGGGATTGGAGGGAGGGGAGATGGGAAGGGATGGGAAAGGGAAACAAAGGAGGAGGCAACAATGCTTGATAAGAAATGTACTCATTACCTTGCCCATGTAATTGTAACCCCTCTGTACAGTATTTTCACAATAAAATTAAAAAAAAATAGAACAATAGATCTCATTGAAGTTTCATATAGATTCTATAAAGCACTTCATAAATTAAGAATTCAAGTTCCCCAGTATTTCTCTCAAAGAATACAATATAGGGGAAGCCACCTCTTAGCTTTTTATTTTTGGAGATGGAATAACCTTACCACAACAAAAAATGTCATGCAAAAGATTAGATGAAAGGAGGATAGAGGTAGATCACTCATGACCTTGGAAATCTACTAAACAGTTATCAGCAAATAACATTTAAAAAAAAATGTTGCCTGGTGCTGGTGGCTCATGCTGTAATCCTAGCTACTCAAGAGGCTGAGATCTGAGGATCACGGTTCAAAGCCAGCCCGGGCAGGAAAGTCCTTGAGACTCTTATTTCCAATCAACCACTAGAATACCAGAAGTGGTGCTGCGGCTCAAGCGGTAGAGCACTCACCTTGAGCTGAAGAGCACAGGGACAGTGCCCGGGCCCAGAGTTCAAGACCCAAAATAAACAAAAAATAAAATAAAATAATGTTAAAGGATGTGTCAGGACTACTGTGTCACATTGCCTACAATAAAACTCTCATTGAACCAGGAGCAGAAAGAGAATTCCTTAATTGATGTCCTGATTCTGATATCTCCCTCAAAAAATGCATGCATTGGATATGTATGAGTTGGAGATGTGTGAGTCCTTAACTTCAGATGTGAATATTTCCTGTAAGTAGGAGCTGGATGATGGCCAAAGAGGATTTATAAGGAGCACAGCAGTAATTCCAGCAGTGGGAAACTGAGGTAGGAGGCAGCTGAGGTTGAAGGATACTGAGTTTGAGGCCAGTATGGATAATGCAGAGAGATCTTGCCTCAAAACAGTAACAATAAGCCAGACAAAACAAAGGCCCCTCTGGAACCCTGCCTGCCCCTCTCCCCCACCTCTCCTGGAAATAAAAAAAAGCAAAGAGGAGGAAGGCACCCTGGGTAGCACACTTGATCTGTTTTACCATGCAATGTTCTTCACCCTCTGTTAGCCTAAGTCCCACCAAATTCTGAGCAGATTTTGGTTCCTTGCTCCTAGACCTCCTATCTTCCAGAACTGTGATAGAAATAAAACTCTATTCCTTTAAAATTCTATCTCTCTATCTAGTTCTATTTTTGTGGGTTATTAATTTATTTATTTCATTTGAACTCAGGACCTAGGCTCTGTCCCTGAGCTCTTTTGCTCAAGACCAGTGCTCTACTATGTTGAGCCACAGTGCCACTTTTGGTTATTGAGTAGTTAATTGGAGATAAGAGTCTTGCAAGGACTATTCCGCCTGAACTGGCTTTGAACTATGATCCTCTGATGTCAGCCTCCTGAATATCGAGAATTGCTAGAAAGGATTACAGGTGTGAGCCACTGGTACCTGGCTTCATATGTTTTCTGATAGCAACTACTATACATATATACATATATGTATATATATATATATAATATATATATATAAGATACTGAATTAAGGATATGCTTTCAAAATTCTGCCAGAGACTCACAAGAGAAAAATACCTACACACATATATGTAAGTGAGCTATACAACAAAACCAGATAAATAGCTTAGGAATGAAAATTGCCTTCTGTTAAAAAAACAGAACGGCTCCGAAGAACAGTTTTTCTGATGGGAAAATCTTTGAAAGGAATTTACATCCTATACCACAAACTAAAATCAATTTCAGGTAATTTAATTAGTTGCGTATGTTAGCAAAATTAACAAAACTTTTTCAAAGAAAGGATAATAACATTACGTCTCTACGTGGCATTTTAAAGCAAATCACCCGAACAAGACATAGAAGATAAATTTAATATCAGAACGTCTTTAGCATTTATTCATTGTACAACCCACAAAGACACTGAAAAGACAAGCCACAAACAGAAGATAAGTTCAGCCACACAGATGACAAAAGATTTCCATGCAGAATGTGTAAATACTCCTCACAAATCAGCGAGGAAGAGACAAACTTCAAATTAGAAAGGGGAGGAAATGTAGAAAAGACACGATCCTGCATCTCACTGCATAGAAAATATGACTGATTCACAACAATGAAACCATGTTCATATCATTATCAAGGACCTAGCACAATAAACTTCACTCAAAAAGTTAAATAAATCTAACAAGTGTGGTCATACGAATAACCGTAAGAATGAAGAATTCACCAGTGGTGACTATGCAAATGAATCCTTTAGTTTTTGAAAAAAATCAGGTAAAATATAAGCAAATCGCACCACCAAATGGAGCTATTCTGCTGAAATTTTAAAAACCAAACAAGTAGTCAGTTAATATTTTGTATGTGGAGGTGCTGGTACTGGGGCTGAACTCAGAACCTGAGTGCTCTCTTAGGGTTATCCCTCATGGCTGACAGATCACACTTGAGCCACAGCTCCACTTCTAGCTTTTAATTGTTAATTGAAGACAACTGCCTCATAGATTTTTTTTTCTTGCAGGGAGGGGTCTGGGCTGGCTTTGAACCTCAATCCTTACCATACTGAGGAGCTAGGGTTACAAATGTGAGCCACCAGCACCCAGTAACAAAATTTTTAAAATAATTGTTAGGGATTTCACAAAAATTTCAGCTAGGGAAAGGCAAGTAGAATGTTTCTAAACCAATAACAATATTTCATTTCTTAAGCTGATGCTGTATGAGAAGAGAAATTATTGTTTTGGGTAAGCTTCATATACATTTTACATTTTTCTGTATAAAGTGTATTTCAAAATTTTAAAAATAGTATAACTTTTAAGCAAAATACATTCGGTTATGTGCAAGCAATATATGAACCAAGAGAATTTCAGAATGATGCATTATAATGGGAAAAAATACCACTGAGTCAGGGCTAAAAAACAAATATGGTAAGTCCTGGTCATGAATAAGTAAGTAGGCTAAGCAGAGCCTAGTTTTATGAAAATTCAATATGAAATAATAATGGTATTTTACTGTATTGATTAAATTAGGGTTTAGTTAATGGGAGTTAATATCATAACCTTTTGTCCAAACAGAAGCAAATAATTAGAACCAGATACCAAAAATAATTTATATAATTATAAAGTTTAAAAACGTATCTATTTAGGAATATATAGATGGGCATATGCATTTCCTATTAGTTAAAATATTCTTTTCTTATAGTTATTCCAGACTTTTCATTTATTTTTTTTTGGGGGGGGGGGGGGTCCGGTCTTGGGCCTGAACTCTGGACCTGGGCACTATCCCTCAGCTCTTCAGCTCAAGGCTAGCACTCTACCACTTGAGCCACAGCGCCACTTCCGGCTTTTTTTTTTTTTGCTTATGTGGTGCTGAGGAATCAAACCCAGGGCCTCGTGCATGCAAGGCAAGCGCTCTACAACTGAGCCACCTTCCCAGCCCCAGACTTTTTATCTCTGTGTGTGTATTTATGTACTTGTGTGTGTGTGCCATTCCTGGGGATTGAACACAGAGCCTGGGTGCTTTCTCTGAGCATTTTTTTCTCACAGCTAGTGTTCTACCACTTGAACTACAACTTCACTTGGAGTGTTTTGGTAGTTCATTGGAGATAGATTCTCATGGACTATGCTGCCTAAGCTGCCTTGAACAGCCATCCTCAGATCTCAGTCTCTTGTATAGCATTAGCCATGAACACCCAGCTCAGACTTCCTTTTTACGTCATTTTCTGTGCTTAGAGAGCCCTTTCTCCCAACAGCTCTTAACAACACCACTTCTCTGCTTGCTTACACTACTCTTTTCTGTCTTTAAATACTTGTAATAAGGTTTTAGTCAGCATATCAATTTGAGGACAATGAATCTTGATCAATGTGACAATTTTCAGCATTTCCCCTCTACCCAGCTCTACTCATCCCTTCATACTACCTAGTTCCATTTTCATATATGTAAATTGAATATAAAAACTGAATTTATGTATGTAAATTGAATGTTTTCACCCACCCTTCCTCTCTAACCCTGCTTTCTGATGCCCCCCAACACATATTCTAGCTTCCTTTATTCATGTTAATAACTTCAGTGACCAATTGTGCATTAGTTGATTTAAAAGATAAATGATTGCTTTGAAAAATACATTAATGATAAATGGTCAATATTTATTTGCTGAAAATATTTGCTTTTCAACTTGAAAAATACTATCCATTAAAAATAGCACAGCATTTATGTGATGTTTCTCATAATATCAATGAAAATGTTTAACAAACTCCAGAGAAAGATGCACAAACTTGCTGACAGTTAGAGGCGAAATAGTTAATATAGCAACTGGCCCTGTCTCCTGCCTGTAATCCTAACTATTCAAAAGACTGAAATGAGGATCATGGTTCTAAGCCAGCCTGGGCAGGAAAGTCTTTTACACTCGTATCTCCAATAAACTGTACTCTCAAAAAGCCAGAAGTGGAACTCTGGCTCAATTGGTAGAGCAGTAGGCTTGAAAAACAGAAGCTCAGGGACAAGGCTTAGGCCCTGAGTTCAATCCCCAGGACTGGCACCTGCACACAAACACACACACACACAAACACACACACACACACACACACACACACACAAGCTAATGAAGCAATAAGGTAACACTTCATGTACACTAAATGTCTATGTATCTCTTCAGTGCAGACGGATATAAAAGTAGTTATAATCTTTCGTTAAGACAAAATAATCAGATACTAAAATTAAAAATACCTTTAATATCTGAATAGGTTTCTCTTCCACAAAGACAGACTTAAACAAGAGAGATTTATAGATATGCTGTTTATTGCATCATTATTCATAGTGCAAGAAAGTAGCAACACAGTGACAGAGGTGAAATGATAAAATAAATTATAGCACATTTATGCCAAGGGACTATTTTGGAGCTATTAAAAACAATGGATTAGAACTATACTATCTCACAAAGAGTTTCATAAGCATTATGCATTAGGAAACTAAGTAGAAAATATGTATAACAAAATATTACATACACATTTATATGTAAATATAATATACCTATGTATATGTATATAAAATAGATGTATTTTATATAAATAAAATAAGACTTTATGTTTTTCTTGTTATTTCATTTCCTTTTCTTTTTGTTTTTGCCTTTAGGTAGTTGTACAAAAGGGGTAAGAAAATTCAGAGATTTTTTTTTTTACCACATTTCCTCTTGTAACACTAATCTAAAGATCACATTGTATGAAGAAAGTCACAGGACTAAGAAAGAGTCCTCGCCAATAAGATGGAAAACGAAATGTATTGTGTTTTTTTATTATTGTCAAGGTGATGTACACAGGGGTTTCAGTTACATAAGTAAGGTAATGAGTATATTTCTTGTCAACCTGTTACCCCTTTTCAATTTTCTGCTACTTTCCCTCCCTCACGCCACCCCCAAGTTGTACACTCCGTTTCCAGCATATAGTATTGTGTATCTCACTGGTACAGTGGCTTCCCCGCCTTCTCCTTTGTCTCGCCATTCTGTTGTTCCCCTTCCCTTCCCTAATTCAGATAAACATATGTACAAATATAGTAACCACAGAGGATATACCCTAGGGGGAAGAACATAACAAAAGAAATTTTAAAACTCTATAGTGCATTAAAAACAAGTTTGGAGGATTTTTAAATCCTAGGACAATATGTTGTCAAAGCTTATTTCTGTTATTTCTCATTATTATCTATTTCTATATTATACATTTCTATTATTATATGTTATATTCATTATATGTTATATGTTATTGCTCATTAGAACAGTCCTAAATCAAACACTCAGTATCTTTTATGAATAGCCCTATTCACAATGTGCTATGATATCTGTGTCCTTCAACGTTCCTCTAGAAATCTAGTCACCAATGAATTGATATGGAGGAAGACTTTTGGGAGTGACCTGATCATGAGGACAGAACCTTCATGAGTAGGAACATTGCCCACAATCTCAAACTAGACCCCAGGAGCTAAATTGAACTGTTCACTATTGTTGGCAAAGGCTACCATCTGTGAGTTAGAAGAGGATCCCTCACCAGAAACAGCATCTTCTAGTGTCTTACCTTGGTACTTTTCAGTGTGCAGAACTGTGATAGATTTTTGTTGTTTAAAAGCAACCTCGTTCTTGGTTATTCCATTACATGCTTAAAGAATCTACACCTCTCAGTCTACATGGGATATCTACTCTATGCCTGCCTCCTTGGCTCTTCATTTGGGGAAGAATTTTCTTTGCATATTTTTTTGTCTTTACCTTTTTTGGTACTGGGGATCAAACCTAGGATGTTATGCTTGCCAAGCAAGCATTTTTCTGCTGAGCTACATCCCAGTCCCCCTTTTCATATTTATAACAAAATACTTTATTAAATTATTGTCTTTAATAAGTCACAGCAAGTTAGTGGGCAATCTCAGAAATGACAGGTTCCATGGACATAGAATATGGTCAAGAAATAATGAAGTGAGCACATGTTCACCTGACCACAGTTGATACAGTTGATTATTTTTCAAATATTTAGTGATGTTATTGTCTAGTGCTAGTCTTATCTATAACTTTTTCCTAAGTTTTATCTTTTGAGCAGTTAACTCCTAAAAAATTAATATTCATTTTAAAATATCTACTGAATTTCAGTTACTAAAGAAAACTGATGAATGTAACAACAAAAACTATTATAAGCTATATGCCAGTGGCTCACATCTGTAATCCTGAGATCTGAAGATCCCGGTTCAAAACCACCCAGGCTGACAAATCTGAGAGACTTAGCTCCAACTACTCACTTGCAAAACACCAGAACTGGAGGTATAGATCAAGTGATACAGTATTAGCTTTGAGTAAAAAAGTCAAATGAAAGTTTAAGGCCCTGACTTCAAGTCCCAATACAGGCACAAAAATCAAACAAACCAACCAATAAAAAGACTGTTTATAAGCTGTCACTATCTATTGTGAGGTACATTGTTGTATCATTGACCACAAAAAGATAAAATGCACAAATATGTTAGTAACCAGAATTTCTTCAAGGTAACAGTTAATTTTGAAAATTATTCTTCAAACAACTTAGGAGTCTATAAGGAAGTAGCAGAAACAGTAGCTATAATTATCTAAAATGTGTGACTTTTCACTGAGGGCAAATGAGTATTTCAGTTTCTCCTGTGTTTTATTTGACATTTTTTCCCCTGAAAATATAGCAAAAGAAATGATAGCTGCCGGCATGATGGCTCCATTACTACAAGAAAACCTTCACAAATTAGCAAATAGACAATTAATAAAATAGGTAAATAGCAAATTTTTAATGAAGCTTTTAGATTTGAACTGCCTGTTCAAAATCTCTGTCAAAGTATTCAATGACATGAATTCCAAAACTTCTTTATATTTTAATATTCAGAATATTAGAGATGCACACTGAACTGGAGGTAGACAATAAGGAGAAAATTCTTGAGTTGAAAGTAACTAGATTTAGCCAAATACTAAAAATAATTACATATAAGGAAATATGTTTGATTATTTGGTCCTATAAAACTGCTCATCAATATGAAATTCTTTAAATGTAAGAGCAATGACCACAGCTATGAAAAATGTGGGCTAGAAAAGTTACATATTTTACTATCAGGAATACAAAAGTATACTCCATTTAGCAAACTGGCACAGAGATTATATAGCCCATTCATTGAACTTGCCCTTGACATTGAATTAGCTCATAGAAAGAATATTTCCTCACATAAAATCACAGACATATAAAACAATATTTATAAATGATATCAGAAACTTTATATTTCTATAACATAAAACTTGGGGAAAGATTGTACATGTTTTATAAATAATAGAAGACTGTATTGAAGAACATTTTCCCTAGGGAAAAATGAGACCGTATCAGAAAGAAATGTACTTAAGACAATTAATTTAAACTCATTCATATACGCCAATAATAATTGTCCTACTCATTCAGTTTTAATGATCCAATAACCAAATATAGCAGTATCAATTTCGTTTTGCTTTAATATACATATATATATATTTAATAACACATTTGTAAAAATGTTTTAAATATAATTAAAGGTAACACCCAAAGTATATAGTCCATTTTTGAGTTTTTTTGAGTTTATTCATTCTGAGTCTCATATGTTATACAGAGTTGAACAAATCCATAATCATACATATCCACTAATATAGTATATTATAAAATAAATCAACTAAATATTTCCCTTCAAATTCTCTGTGCTTGCCATATTTATCCTTCGCTCCCTCGATCCCTGACAACTAGCAATATCTCCCCTGTGTTCATGGTTTTGCATTTCTAAAATTTCATATACTTCAGATCAAATGGCAATAACCTTTTCAGGTTTATATACATTTAATTTTCCTCCATGTCTTCAAATGGGTTGACAGTTCATTTCCTTTCAGCAGTAAATATTACTCTATTAATTGTGTGTACTATAATATCTATTTAGTCACATTCTGTAGGACCCTTGGTTTCACCAAACATGGACCCTTATAAAGAAAACTCGTAGAAGTATCTGAATATGGGTTTTTGTATAGAATTGGCTATAACTTTTCAAGTGCTTTGAACTAATACCAACAAACACAATGATGGAATCCAATCATACCAGTATATTTAGTTTTATTTGAAAATACCAACTGTTCTGAAAAATCCTGTAACCTTTTACATTTCTACTAACTAAAAGTGAGAGATGCTTTAGCTTGAAATCTGCCTTTTGTGCTGTAAGAGTTTGGGGCTTGCTTGTTTTAATGTATATGTTGTAGCATCCCATTGTTGTTTTAATTGGCAGTTACTGAATGATATATGATGCTGAACATCTGCATATCATTTGTCAAGATGTTGGTTCATTTTTTTGTTTTTTTTTCTGGTTTTTAACAGAGAAGTTTGTTGTCTTCTGAAAGTTTTATAAAGTTGAATTTTTGGTCTGTGATCATTAGTTAAATTTCCTAAAAGTTGTAAAGACTATGCCAAGTTTTGTTTTTATTGTTGTTTGATTATTGTAAAATTTTCATATTTTCATCAATAATTGTCCCAGTGTTACTGATGGAGAACATTGCCTTTGCTTCAGTGTATGGCCTTTACTCTTTCATATAAACAATCCATTGACTGAATTTATGTGAGTTTATCCTGGACTCTCTCTTATGTTCACTTGATCTATTTTCCTCTTTTTGCTAATATTATATTATCTTAATTAGTATAGCTTTAGAATCAAACTTAAAAAATAATAATATGAGTCATCCAGCTTTGTTTAACCACTTCACTATTGACTTTGCTTTTCTTTTTTCTTGGTTTTGTTTTGTTTTTCTCTATCTCCAAAAGAACCAGCAAAACTATGCTGGAGGCATGGTCCAAATATTAGGACAACAAGATATCCTAGCTAGTTCAAGGTCCTGAGTTCAAACCCAAGTAGCCAAAAAAAAGACAGGTATGTGTAATATTTGTGTTGGATTTGTACAATATTGGGATTTCAAAAATGGTTGCATCATGGCCAGGTGCTGGTGGCTCACACCTGTAATCCTAGTTACTTAGGAAGCTGAGATCTGGTGATCGCGGTTCAAATCCAGCCCAGGCAGGAAAGGCTGTGAAAATCTTATCTCTAATAAATAACCAGAAAACTGGAAGTGGCACTGTGTCTCAAGTGGTAGAGTGCTATCCTTGAGCTGAAGAGCTGAGAGACAGTGCTCAGGCCCAAGTTCAAGACCAATGACTGACAAAAAAATGATTGCATCATTAATTTTGAAATATTTTATGTCCTTTATAAAAAAACGACTGAAAAAAACATGGATAATTTAAGCAGAGCTGAAACTGAGGGGAAAATAAGGATGAAGTTTCAGATTTGGCAGACAACTACAGATGTATAATTTATGTCTGAAATTATGGTAGACATATAGATCTGTTACCTCACACAGTCCTTTTCAGACAATGCCCATTTTATAGGTAAGGAAACTGAGATTTAACAAGGCAGAAAATCTTAGGTAATGTTACCGAGAAGTAGATCCTAAACAATGTCATGCTTAATCTCTTCCCTTCTCTTTGGGTAAATTCCAGTCTTCAAGTCTGCTTTATTTCTCATAGTTCATTTTTAGAAAAATAAATGGATTGCGGAGGGGAGGTATTTTTGCTTTATACATTTCTTCCTCTTACCAAACTTTAGATCATAATGACATTTAATGACTTCTGACGTATCTCAAATCTTTGTCCTCTCTTTTTCATATTGTATCTGTGGAATTCTCTCTCTACCAACAAGGCACATTACATTCCTGTACCTCCATAAAGTTTTAGATTTAACATTACATTGCTCTGTTTAGTATACCTGCAGCTCCCTCAGGTTATACACCCCTTGCCCCATTTCAACATACCTTAAAGCCTAAGTATCCATTGTCATATTTCACAGTGATGGAATTCCTGCCTACCTTACAAGGGTATGAGATAGGAATTTTTGTTACTTGTCTCTCAAAATCCAGACCTGACCTACTACCAGCCACATGGACTCAGAATAGTGACATTCTTGTATCAGCAAAACTCCAAATCCATGTGGCATAGCTGAAATCATACCATAAAAGGCTTCCTCAAGGCAGAGACAAACTAAAATGGAAACCTTGTTTTTGTTTGGGGCCTGATGTTCCAAGTCTGTCTCAGGGAATTATTCTAAAATGTAGGTCTTGCTCTCCCCCAGACTACAGGAAAACATAAAACATCCAAGTAAGTGACTAATTCTTGCACTTTGATCCATATGTAACCCTTTTGGATGGTTACCTTCTGCCCTATGGGGTGATATCATGAATGATCTGGTACTGTTTTGAGAACACTCTCTACTCTGAGCCCAACCTCTAATGGATCTATAGTAAATACTTTTAATATTTCAAATTCTATGGAAGGCACAAGCCTGCTATGTGGAACAACACTAACAAGAGTTGTTAGGTGTTGTGTGTTTTCATTTTGAATGTCCTAAATCTACAACGTAGATAGCTGTTCCTGACCTAATTTATGGTGTAATAAAACTCGCCAATCCCCAGCCTTGTTAGGGGAACACAAACAAAGAGCTTCCTTTGTTGTTTATGGTTACTTCACACCAAATCCAACTTATGAATTCAACTTATGATGGGAATTGAAAACGCAGAGAAGAGGGAAAGACACTAAGTTTAGGACAGTGAGAGAGAAAAGCAGCTACTCCTGACATTGGACGCCAGATTGTGACAGGCTCCACATTTCTTCAGCTGCCCCTTTCTTGCTCTCTCTCTCGCTCTCTTTTTTTCTCTCTCGCTCTCTCTCTCTCTGGCTCTCTCTCTCTTTCTCTCTCTCTCTTTCTTTCTCTCTCTCTTGCTCTCACTCTCTCTCTTGCTCTCTCTCGCTCTCTCTCTGGCTCTCTCCCTCTTGTTCACTTTCTCTGTCACACACACACATATGCACACATACACACAAACACACAAGTGACAGAGGTTTCCATTTAAGGACTGAAGAAAGTGAAATTGAAATTGTGTTGTCTCCTCTTCTGTCTACATACATCCATGTAGGGAATAGAGAATGGGGTTCACATATAGGTTGGGCTTTAAGGACAAATTGCATAATTTTTTCTGAAAGTTAATAAGCCAATAACTTATTTGCCAAGTTATATGTAAAATAAAGCTTGTAGCACCTGGGGAAGAAGAAGGTGTCCCGTAAAGTCAAAAGCAAATTTCTTCTTTGCTACAAGAAACAAACCTACTTAGAGGCTTATGAAATAAGCTTAGCTGAATCATAAAATAATTTAGAATACAGCAAAGCAATTGCTAACATACACGTAGCAACAGAAGAAATATCAACTGCCAAGCACTTATGTTATATGTATACATATACTTGGGCTGAGATGGCTTTATGTTGCATCTTGGTCAGTCTTCATCATAAGGTTATGTGGGGAGGGTGCTTATTCCTCACATGATAGAAGGAAAGCTGGTACTCTGAGAGACACATTGTTTTCTGCAAGCCATGAAGAGGTTAAATGAAAAGGAAATGAGGTAACAGATCCCAGCCTAATTGCAATCATTAACAGATTGTTCTACTTCAGAAAAGTTATTACAATGTTGCAATTGGTTATTTTCTCCTGATTTTAAAGGAATTTTCTTTTGAGAACAAGTATTATGTATTTATTATAAATATTCAAATGACTTCAATATAAAGACAAAAGATAACCATTATCTGAAATCCACCATCCAGTGATAATCACTTCATGTCTGGGAGAACATTTTGGAATATTTCTCCAGGGATGGATATCTTGAAAAATGTACATGATCTTAAACAAATGAAAAAATACTGAACATACTGTTCTAAAATTTGTTTTATTTTTCACTCAGCAATATGTCATGGGCATTTTTCCATGTCAGTTGTGGCATAATCAAAACCACAGTATTTTAGAGAAGCAAAAAGACTAGGTTCTCATTTCTCCAGTCCACCGTGAAAGTGCTCCACATAACTTTTTGGCTGGTAAGCAGGTTGTTTTGGTTAACTATTGTGATCCAGAATGGAAGATCTAGTTGGGAAGTATTTTAGCCTAATTTTATAGATCTGTATCATAAACCTGTAAGAATGAAGCCTGGCCCTGGTGTCTCACACCTGTGATCCTAGCTACTCAGGAGGCAGGGATCTGAGGATCACCGTTCAAAGCCAGTCCAGGCAGGAAAGTCCATGAGACTCTTATCTCCAATTACCCACTAGAAAACCAGAAGTAGGACTATGGCTGAAAATGGTAGAATGCGATCCTTGAGCACAAAACTCATGGAGCATGCCAAGGCTGTGAGTTCAAGTATACAACCAACAAGAACAAAAAAAAGAATATATGTTCACATCATTAAACCCAGTTATTAACTGGGATTTTTTTAAAACTTTCTAAATAATGCCTCCCTACAGATAAATGCCTATTCCTCTTTTCTCTATAAGTCAGAATTTATAATTCTTTACCATACTGTACACCTTCTATCTGATTTGCTCTGATGAATATATGAACTGAGCTCAGACCTGGCTTTGTAGTATAACCAGCATAGAACATAGTGATGTCTTGCAACCCTGTGATTAAGAAACCTAGTCTTCTAATATAACATAACACTGAATGTGTCAGATATACGAATAAATGTTTATATTACATAGAATTAGAACCAGTCCATGGATATGTGTGGAAACTTTCATTCCGAAGTCTTCATTTTTTCAAGTCTGTAAAGTCAGTAAAATGAGCCACAAGACTTTCATTCATACTTACTAAAACAGCAATTCTTTGAAGTCAAGAAGAAACCTGAAGGCTCCACATAAATCTCCATGGAAGTTAAAATAAAAAACACTCAAAACCAACTCATGTTTAATTTTTAAAAATTGTATCACACCATTCATTGTTGCCTCAAATATTTCTCTCCTTTAGGTGTTTACTATCAATGGGTAGTTGTACAAAGAGTTGAAAATTCCATAAGTTAGGACATTAAGAGGACAATGCCTCTTGACCAGTGTCACTCTTTCCATTCAAGCTCTCCCATTTCCCTCTCATGTCTACCCCCAAATTGTGCAATCCAATGTACGTTGAATACAATGACTGCATTTTCCCACTCTTCCTCCTTCTATTCGTGTGCAAATACTCTTAAACCTGGAACAATGACATATGATGCAGGGAAAGAAGATGCATTTGTTGGAATACCTACTAAAAACAGGGCTGCAGGCAACTTGATCTAATGGTAAATGCTGAAATCAAACACTTGATTAGGTAGCTGAAGTAAAGACAGATTAAACTTGTGAGACCATGCTTCAAAGTCAGGGTAAAGTTCTCTTCTAGAACGAATATTCGAGCTGCTGTTGAGTTTTATTGTTATTTTGAAGACAGCTGAGAGTCTGGCTTGAGTAATTAAAATGCTAATTGGAAATTCACCATTCATCAGTGGAAATCACAGTGAGTCAATTTGCTTTTCTTTCTTTTTTATTTTTTTTTATAAAGTATTTTCTCAGATGATGGCAGATGTTGAGGGTGTGAATTCATTGTGTGCCTTAGATGTAGAGAAATCTTCTATTCAAGCTGGATTTCCCCCGCCCCCCCCCCCTGTATTTTTGTTGATTTTCTACTTAAATTAGCCTTCCCTAATGAGACGAAGATTCGATGGCTATATCTGTAATTTACTGGCTGTGAAATTAGTTAGTCTGGATAATTCATCCCATGGGTGTGACAAGGGAGAGATCACAGAGTTAACTACCAGGTGAGAATGAAGAATATAAGAAACAGCTCTTCTGGTATTACAGCCTTATGATTTCTATGTGGATGCTAAGAGAGATTGTGTATGACAAGACTAGCCTCTAGAGGTATTGGAGTTCAGTAGAGTCAGGCTTGGCACTTCACATTGATGACCTCCAGGTACCAGTATTTGGTGCATAGTAGCTGTAGTGACATTTCCATGCTAATAAAACAATAAAATCTAGCTTAAAGAAAGAGAATGATAAGCAATGAAGGAGTATGCTATTTAAGTGATTAGACATTACTTTGAAAAATAAGTAGGAGCGGATTTAACTCCCTTGAGTGATTATGGGAACTCCTTCACTTGACCCTCAAGTATAAAATTTGGGGAATTAAAGAATTCAAAGTAAAACTTCATGTTCAAGAAGTTAAAGATAAAATTTTGTACATAAAGGAATACATGAATGCTAATGTTACCTATATATCTACGATGGAGCTTATAAGTTTATGCCTCACAAGTGTTCAAGTAAAATAAAATGACATATCTCTGTCAATTTTAGTTGGCTACATTATTAAAGAACATCATTTCCTAATAATGCTATCTCTAAATAGTAATTTTTTTGTATCACAAATTTAAAGTGTGCATTGTACAATAGTTATATAATCGACTGACAAGTCTCAACAGTGTTCTTAATTCAATACAAGCGTCTGGTACAAATGATGTATCCATGTTTCTCAACAAACGTTTGTAAAAACTGGATGCAAATCCAAAAAAGACCATAAATAAGAATAGAAATTGGATAAGAAGAACTAATAAAAGTAACTATCTTTGTTTGCTTACATTATAAGTCAAATCAGAAAAGTATTGGCAATCTTAGAAACTATACAATTTACCAGTAGGTGTCAGAAGCTAAAAATTACGTTGGCGACATGAAATTCATCCCTAATAACTAAGTGAGAACTTTCAGATTATTATAATATTCATTAGCAGCAGTATAGAAGAATTCAAAGTCATGAAGATGTACAGGGAAATGTTTTATTCTATTAATTTATTAATTTATTTAATTATTTATTCATGCTCCTCTCTTTTTAAAGCTTTTGGATTTCAGTACAATTCTACCAAAAAAATAGGTGAACATGACCTAAAGGAATAGAGACACAAATGACCACTTACTGTAGGGAACACAGCCTTTACAAAAAATGGCTTACAAGTATTACTAAATAATGGACTTCCACAGTCAATATTTTAATGAAAGAGTAGAACAAAATTGAAATCCCTGTGAGAAAATTTGGTTTCAAGTGTTGTAACATTTAAATATTCAGTATTCAGGTTTGAATCATAACAATGAAATCAGAGAGCATGTAAAAATATTCTCAGTAAAGGATAGCATGTTTAACAAAATGAAATAAATTGACAAGACATAGTGCTGAAAATTTTAATCTCAAGACTTATGAAAGACATAAAAAACTATCATATAATGCATAAGAATGAAAATATCATGAATGGGATAGAAATGATAGAAAGGAACAAAATAAAAATTCTGAGCCTGAAAACTGAGGAAGAAAATCCTGAGCACAAAATATATCAATTTATAGTTCAAATATAGATTCAAGTAGGCAGGAAATAAATTTTACATAGAAAACTTAAATGATTGAATCGGGAGAAATAGAAATAAAATGAATAAAGAAAAGCAATCAAAATGTAGGAGCTGAGAGAAAATCTCAAGTAGACACACATGAGCATTTTGTGAATACCAGGTGAGAGAGAGCAAAGGAAGAAAACATAGCTTGGTAAAATAATGGCCAAAATTTATGCACTACACAAATCTACAAATCCAAGAAATTGGGTATACTGAAGAAGAACCATATCAAGGTACATTATAATGTACTCATCATATGTCAGATGCAGAAAAATAGTCTTGAAAGCACTGGAGACAGGTATATCACCACACATAAGAGTTCCTCAATAAAATGAACAGTTGTGATCCCATCAGAATCCACTTGTGTCTTCAAGACAGTGTAACAACTTTAAAGTGTTGTAAGATAAAATAAAACCAACCTAAAAATGTCCTTCTGTAAAAATTATCTTTAAATACTGAGAAATTTCAAAATAATTCCACACAAATAAAAGCTGAGGAAGCATATTACTACTAGGAAAGTTCCATGGTGTATGTTTAACAAGAGTCTTTTTGGTGGAAATGAAGAACAGTAAAGAAGCTGGTTGCTAGTGACTCACACCTATAATCCTAGTTACTCAGAAAGCTGTTATCAGAGGACCAAGGTTCAAAGCCAGCTCTGAGATGTGAGATTCTTCTCTCTAATTAGCCACCAAAACACTATAAGTGGAGCTGTGGATGAAGTGGTAGAGAACCAGCATTAAATGAAAGATCTAAGGGAGAAAGTCCAAGACAAATGTGCACAAACTGCAAATCTCTGATGTTTAGTGCACTAGTTTTTCAGCAATTGAGACCCAGAATGAGCTTACAATACTGTGCCATTCCTTGGAGTAATAATGCAACAACCTGGTTACAGGCTGAGGGCATTGGAATCCTTCCATCATGGAAAGAGAAATAATATAATACTTATTATTGATTTTAAATTTGCCCCTCTTGAGATGTGCTGCTTCTGCTAAAATTATCCCCATGGGTTACACAGTGTTGTATCCATTATTATATTATTCCATGCAGCATTTATTCCAATCAAGGCATTCAATGCACAGCAAAAGAAGTGTAATCTTGAGCCCATATTCATGGAATTTGTACACTTACCATGTTCCCCACCATCTTGAAGCAGCCATTTTGATAGAAAGGCAAAATGTCTTTCTGTTTCATCAGTGTATAGCAGCAGTTAGGTAGTATTGAAGGATTAAAATTTTGAGGCAGTGACCACTTGTTGCTTGTTTCTAGCAGAGCAACACGTGGTGGTAATCCAAACACCTGGTTGGTTGTGTGCCTTTATAAACCCTGCAAATCTTTAGCCCGGGGCTCTCCTCCTAGGCTCCGCTGTGCCGGAGTGTAGGACAAGGCCCCAGCTGCAGCCCCTTTAATTAAAACCTTAAAAACAGCTGTAGAGTCTGACTCTCCGTGGTCTTCTTGGTGGGTGTCCTGCAACCTAGGCACAACAGTATCACCTTGCAGCTCTGTGGTGGTATTCCTTGGGTCTATGGCTGGATGTGCTATGTTTCAGTGTCCAAAACATGATACCATTTCTTCTGTAGCCAAAATTTACAGGAATCAAGAAGAAATTGGAACATAAATGAGTGAATCTGGAGGAACAGAAATAAAATGAATAAAGAAAAGCAATAAAAATGTAGAGGAGCTGAGAGATACTCTCAGACTAGAACCCAGTATAACTCTTCGCGGCCTTTATACTACATGGGCCTAGAGATTGTAGATACAAAAGATGGAATGCTTTTACCAGAAAGCAGGATGATTTTGCCCATCCATTTTGGATTGGTTATGAATATGGTCAGCAATAATAACAGATGCTGGTAAGAATGTGGCCAAAAGGGGACCCTATTCAGTGTTGGTAGCAATGTAAACTTGTTCAATCACTCTGGAAAGTAATATGGAGATTCCTCCAAAAAACAAACATAGACCTACCCTATAACTAAACAACTCCATTCCTGGCATTTATCCAAAAGATCACAAACCAGGTTATAATAAAGCTACCAACACAGTCAGATATTCATTGCAGCCACATTCACCATAACTGGGGTATAGAATCAGGCCAGATGCCCCTCAATGGAAGAATGGATCAAGAAAATGTAGTATATATACACAGTGGAATTTTACTCATCCATTAGAATGTATGATATTGTATTATCTGTAAATAAATGGAAATAGTTGGAAATAATTATATTAACTGAAGTAAGTCTGGCCTAGAAAAACAAGGTTTTCATGGTATCCCTCACGTATCCAACGTTAAACACATTGGATAGTATGCAATAGTTACAAATTATTGGTTAAAGTATCGTAGATTCATGGGAGAACTCGAAAAGTGTAATTCCCTAGAAAGACAAACTCAACGCCCAGAAAAATATTCACCAGGAAGCAGGTGCTTAAAAAAGTTAAATAGGGTGGACCCATTGCAACAATAAGATGTACAAGTCGTTATGTCAAAATATGAACTTTACAACTTTGGTGGAAGGCTGGGGGTTGGGGGGAATGTCAAGGGATGGGAAAGGATGGGAAGGGGAAACAAAGGAGGCTACAACGCTTGATAAGAAATGTACTCATTACCTTGCCCATGTAATTGTAACCCCTCTGTACAATATTTTCACAATAAAAAAAAAGAGATGGGGTGGGCTTCTTTAGGGGAGAGGAGTAGATGAATAAAGAGGAGGAGTGGAAAATAATGCAGTCAAGAATTCAGTGTAATATCCTATAAAATTAAGAGAAGTAAGAGGAGTGAGCCAAGAGGGATGAGTGAAAGTGTTGAAAGCTGATCAAGATGCACTCTTAAACTGCTTTAGTAAATGTCAACTCCTTTGTACAACTACTTAAAGATAGATAATTTTTTAAGAAATTGGTTATCTACTTGGTCTCCTTCCTTAAGATGGAAATAAGAAAGAATATGCCTGTAAAATATAATTCTTTAGACTCTTCCACAGTGTAAACATGCATGTGAATAAGATCAATGGAAAACTAAAATCATCCATCCAGGAAGTACTCTTAGTTTCCCAGAACTTTCAACAACTAAGGTTTAGGTATATCTCAGGTACTTGCTGAAGACAGGATGAATGATGACTAGAGTTATAAACAAGAACTAGGACCATGTGGCCAATTATAGAAATGTGAATTTTAATGGCTAGACATATTCTTTAATTTTGTTATGAGCACCTTCATATGAAAAAGGAAGAAATATTCATAACTGTGAAATATTCATAATAGTCACATGATTTTGTGATAAATATACAATGTGCATTTCATTTTCTTATGTAACATATGCATTGGCACTGGTATTTAAATATTGCCTATTGTAGCTCATAGTGTTTAACATCAGTTATATAAGGAAGACAATTTAATGTCAATGAAGGATTTACTTTTTGTCTCTCCCACTTAGGGAAGGGGCTATTGAATATTTGCTTATAGGTAACAGTTGTGTCACATTAGGTGAAACTATGATCTCATAATGTCATTATCTTGACATTAAATATAACTTACAGAGATGAATATAGGAGTTAAGTTGGAAAGATAATACTAGGCACAATTTAAGTGGGCCCCAGAGTGTATAGATATTTTCCATTTTGTTGGTAATGTTTTCCTCTGAGTTTCCCATTTAAATTGAATGACTGAAGGAAACAGAATTTCTAAGGAAAGCACGAATGCACTTCCACAGTAAAGGATCCCCCCTATCTAATGGTAGAATGTTAGTTTACTCCTGTTTTTGGATTCAAGTAGAAACAGGCTCTTCTTGGGTCTCAGAGTTACCATTTGCATTGGCACTATGATATCAACTTTTTTTTTTCCAAACAAAGATATTCCCTGGCCTCACAGCCTTGTTCTCCTTTTTATTCTTTCTAATCAAATTTACAATTAATTAGTTTCTATGCCCCCATAGAAAAGATTTATATATGCTGTGTTAAAGCTAAATCTAACAGTAGTTGGGATAAAAGATTTAGAAAAAAAATAAAAAAGAATGCATATTTATGTTTTCAAACATTCTGATTTGTATTTTAAATTCCCTTGAATATTAGGCCTTAGAAGCCATCCAATTTCCTTCTTGACCTATACATATACCAGTCTAACAATATAGACAACTTGAATGTTATCATATAATTGAATGATTTAACTTTAGAATTATTCCTGGAAATATTTCAGGTGAAATGCGGTCACTCTTTTAATGAGTTACATAGGTGCTGTTGGAATGTGGGTGAACTCAAGAAAAGGGGACAGCATAGGAATTGCTATCGGATATTATAAATTTTCCCACAAATTCCATATATAAGTATGTACATATTTAATGTCTTTTATAAACATTAATTATAAAATTAATGGCTTTAACCCATTCAAGAATTAAAAGCCAAATCGTGTATATATGCTTGTACTGAGGAATATACAGAAGAAAGCAATGCCTTTTTTTGGGGGGGAGATCTAAAACATAGGTCCTCTTAATGGGGAAAGTTCTAGATAGTATTGTCCTAACACATTCAAGTGCTAGAGCTGTAAAGAAGTAACTAAGATACACTTTAATTTTGAGACTAGAATTTTGTAATGCAAGATTTATTGAGATATAAAAATGTTTAAGAAGGGACAAGTTAAGATAAAGGACATATTTTATGTGAGACAAAGGTATACAAATATGGACTATATTAGAGGGACAAAAGTACTTTCATAATGTATTCATGAAAATGTGTTCTGGATGAGAACAATGATGATGTTAAAAGGACTGAGCATTTCCTTTTCCACAAGTATGATTTACATTTTGCTTTTCTAATTTAAATTAATTTACATTTCAACTCTCACTACAAGTTCAATTATTATCTCAAGCCTTAGCAATTAAGAAAAATGTGAAAATTCAGATATGACCAACACATAGAGTCCATGTAGGGAGAAAATCGATAAGATTCGTTTCTGGATATTTTTACCCAGAATATGTGTGTGTGTGTGTGTGTGTGTGTGTGTGTGTGCGCACGTGTGCGTGTATGTGTGTGTGCATGTGTGCGTGTGTGTGTGTGCGTGTGTGTGTGCGTGTGTGTGCGTGTGTGCGTGTGTGTGCGTGTGTGTGTGTGTGTGTGCGTGTGTGTGCGCCCGCGCGTGCGCGCATGTGCACATGTTCATGCCAATACTGGGAATTAAATTCAGAGACTTTCCTTCCTGCTTAGTTTTTACCCACAAGGCACTCTACCTTTTGAATCACGCTTCCCCTACCCTGAAAATGCATTCAAAATAACATTTTTAATCTTCTCTCAAAAATCTATACAGTTTCTGGAAAGGAGCCATATAAAGGGTGAACAGTCAGAGAACACTAGTCAAATTAATGGAATAAGGCATTGCATTGACACTCTTATCCTCATTGGCATTTATGTTTTTGTATAAGGTACACTGTAATGTTTTGATTCATGTATAAATTATGGAATAAAGAAATAAGTCCAAATTAACTATCACTTCAGGAACTTACTTTTGGTGATGCAAACATTTAAAATATATTCTTGCCCAATCCAATTTCAAAGCTTAAATGATAAACCATCATCATCTGCATGCTGTACAATAGATCTTGAAAGCTCTTCCTTCCATCCAACCGCATTTTTTTCACATTATTCAATGTTATTCTCTTCTCCTCTTAAAAAATAGTGTAAGAAATCTTTAAGCCATAAATATATGAGAAGATATAAGAGCAATGTACAATGCTTCTCTGAAATGGTATGGTGAGTATAAATTTGGTAAGACTGTGACAAAGAATTCATTACTACAGACTCCTCTGTCTCTATATCTCTACTGAAGTCAGTATCTACTCAAGCTCAAGGATCTGATTTTTTAAATGAAGGTATTAATGCAATATCATTAGCATAAAGGATTTATTGTATTCAATAACATGAAGAGAAAATATTTATTATTTAATAAATATTAACTTTTTACCACTACCATTATTCCATTTTAAAGAATGAAATCAGAACCAAGCTATATGGATTTGACCTGCCGCTACAAAAATCTACTGTAGCATCTTTTAGTTAATCATTGGAGAAACCAAAACAAAACCAAATTTGAGCATCATGAGAGCTAAATTAGTTCCAGTTCACATTTGGACAGAAACCAATAGAACATGTAGAACAACTGTTACTAAACCAAAGACTACATATTTAGGAAATGACATATTTACGTATCAAACAAGCCAATATTCAAAGTCAACAAGTTCCATCTCATTGTTTACTACTAAAATAACCTCTTAAATTTCATATTCCTGCTTGCATACTTCTGCAAAAGATTACTTATACATGCTTGAGTATTTCCTTGATGAAGGATTCTTTTTCTCTCGGGACCACAGAAGTCTGTCATGGATAATTGTGAATGCCAGAAAAAGTCATGCATGTATTAAACCAAAACATATCCTTTGAACCTAGTCACCCTTAGCTTAGTTCTGTATCTCAGAACTGTACAAGACAAGATAGAGCTAGACTTGAATGATAAGAAAGCACAGAAAAGAAATGAATACTCTTGTTTACTCATGTTTACTTGAACTGACAGAAGAGGAATTTTGTATTCCTTTCTTTCTCTTCTCACCTCTTCTTTCTCTTGCTATTCCTTTACCACCTGGATATTTGTGAAGAAAAAATTTCTTATGCCATGTAGGTTATATGCTACTACATGTAGTCCTAAGTTATTAGTTTGGAAAAATACCACATTTTTCTTCAAAATTGTAAAGATCTGTCCAAGGTTGAAACAGCTGACCGACACTAAAACACAATCTAATGGTTATACAATCATGACACATTTCAAGTTTGAGACTTGTTTATTTCTTACCTTGATTTTATGTAATAAGACCACATTTAAGATTACTCAACAGGAGGGAATCTGTTGATTTTGTGAATTTCATTGCCAGAAGAATATGTATCTATTTTTCATTTGTCTCAAAAACAGCAAGCATACAAAATGATTTTCTTCCCCTCTTTGTCATTATCTTCAATTGTACACATAGTTCCCCTTTCCCACTCTAAATTCAAGGCATGACTCTGCCTTGTACCTTTGGAAGGAGAAAGTTAAAGAATGCAGTGGAGCAATGAAGCAGAGACTCTGGAGCCGGCTCGAATGGTCTGCTCACAGGGGACTAGCAGGAAGATTTGGGGCAAGGGAAAAGTGGGTCTTTTTAAAAGGAGACAACTTATTAAAAATTCTATCAGCAGGATACCTAAGGAGCTTCACTCTAGGGGAAAATGGAGAACTCACTTATGGAAGTCAATTCAACTTCATTTCTGATCCCGGTGGAGGCAGATGGAAGAAAGAGCTGGGTAAGATTTATAATGAAAAAAAAAATCAGGTGGGGCAATGGTTGAAATCAAGAGGAACAAGTTATCATCTTACCTGTTATTCTGAAATATCAGAACGACCTTGGACAAGCTACTCATCCTTTCTGAATCTCATTTCTCTTTCTCTGCATATTAAGGGACTGCACTATTTTTCAAATGCCAGCTCTCACGTTTGATGTTTCCTGATTCTAGACTCCCTTAGTGGTAATACATGTGAAGAAATACTGAAGGCATAGAATAGGATCTCTCTGTTTTATGGCCAACTGTTGGAAAGCATTCCAGATGTATTTGGGACATGCCATGCTTCCAATTACCTGAGTGCAGAGATGCATGATGCTGCCTTTAGTCACTGACTGACATTAATCATGTCAGCTCCTGTTTCTACAAGAATGACTGCTTTAATGGGAAACTCCAGCCACTGTCAACATGCCAGGGGGTGTGAAGAAGGAAGGGCAGATGAATGGGAAGTTGTTATTAAAAGAGAAATGATGGATGAGGTGATTGTGCTCCTGTGAACTGAGAAGGGCTAGGTTTGGAGCATGGCTTGAAGTAGCCCATTGTCTCTGGAGCATATTTCAAAATGTGCAGCAGTGAATTGAAATTCCTATATTTTATGTACTTTCCTTGTATGTATATATATATATATATATATATATATATATATATATATATATATCATTCCATAAGATAGATGCTAGATAACACCAAAGTTAAGAATGTTGCCTGTATACTCAGCCTGGTTTTCAAAGTTGTCTTGCTTATTTTCAAACTATGTGAATGGCTGAAAATCTAACTATTGGGGAAAATAGTGAATTTGGTAAGGATGTTCTGGATGATTCAATCCCAGATGCTTACAAAGGATTATTTTGTGGCTTGGCACATGCTAAATCTTTCTAAAATGGGTTCTTGTCACTAGCCTTTCATCTTATGTTTTATTTTTCTTTATGAATTTGACTATCATTTTTTTTTCATTTAATCCTTGCAAAATTCTGCAGTATAGGGTAGGAATTATTTTCAGATTGCTGACATGGAAACCTTATTTCCAGAAAGTATGTAGAGTCAGATAAGTTCTGAAATTGAAGCCAGAACAAACATTGTTGATTGTGTGTGTGTGTGTGTGTGTGTGTGTATCTATCTATCTATCTATATCTATCTATCTCTCTATCTATATACATATATATATATATACTAAGTTTCCAGGGTCAGTTTGTTTTGTGCTTTTCTATAGATTCAAAACTATGCAGTGAGATGTGGCTTGAAAGGAAAGTGATTTACTAGTGCTAGATGGCTAATTAGGATCAGAACTAGAGGTACAAATATCTTGAACTCTCTGTGTAAAGTTGTTTTTCCTGTGTAGAGTAGTACTTTAATTCTATAAATATTTTGTAGTATGGAGGACAATATAAGAAAAATGTAAAAGCTGTACTAGAAGTTGATGTCCTTGTGAGTTTCAAATAATGCAGCCAAATCACATATCCAGTACCTCCAACAGTGATTTTCAATGTTACTTTTTCCATAAAATTATTTAATAAGCAAGAAATATTAAAATAATCCTATGTAATATCCCATCAGACCAGAGAATATCATTGCTTTTACCATGAACCAAGAAACCATGCACTGATATGAGATCATATTCTATATGTTTACCAATTTTGTCTTAAACATTTCCTTTGTTGTTGTTGGTGGTGGTGGTCATGGGGCTTGAACTCTGGGCTAAGGTGCTGCCCCTGAACTCTTCAGTTCAAGGCGAGTGCTCTACCACTTGAGCCACAGTACCACTTCTGGTTTTCTGGTGGTTAATTGGAGATAAGAGTCTCACAGACTTTCTTGCCTGGGCTGGCTTCAAACCATGATTCTCAGATCTCATCCCCCTGAGTAGCTAGGAATACAGGCATGAACCACTTTCCATTTTGAATTCCCATTTTTGTATCTATATACATCTTTACTACTACTCAGTGGTATTGTGAGGGTTTAATCATGTCATTGAAGCTAATCACCTTTACTCCTTAAACAGTAGCTTCAACAAAGGAAGGTATGATTTATACTCAGATTTGAATTTGGAGATTTGATTTGGAATTGTCAAGTGTGTATTTTTATATGTCTAGAAAAAAATCAGTATTGAAATAGTTAAGTAAAACTCAATTTGATCAAACATGTTGTTCTTTCATTACTAATTTTACACTTTTAAGTATTTTCCTGGTAATCTGACTAAATTCCAGGGCAAATTTCTGGTGTGCTCTTTGCAATATGTGTCTAGGGTAGAAAAGAAGAGGATGCTTTACAATTCCTGTGCTGTACATGATATTGAACATATGTTCTTATTTTCTGTGTATTTCCAAAGGCAAAATGTTAACCTTCAGCAGACATTGCCCCAGGGGATATATAACTTTGATGCAGACTTTGCATAAGCTAAAGAGCTTTTAACATCAATTATCATTGTCAGTTAATTTTTGTTCATCATTTATTAAGTCACTGGAATATAAGAATATTTGCATAGATACCTGGATATGACAGTGCTGTCCAATACAACTTTCACTAATAATGAAAACTTTTTGGTGCCGTCTTATACCGAAAATACTCTATATGACTGAAGTTCTTAAATTTTTGGTTTCATTTTTTAAATTTTATTTTATTGCAAAGATGTTGTATGGACAGATTACAGTTGTTTTAATTTTAAATTGTTACATGAGAGCCTCAAAATTGTACTCAACAGCACAAGCAACAAGTAAATGATATTTTTCTCAGAGGTGAATTTTCTTTGCATTAAATTTATTTGGAATAAATATATAAAGACACAAAATGTACATACAAATGGGATAGAAAGTAACTCTTCGAGTCTAGACTTGATCCTGCCAGAGTGTGTTTGTGTTTCTGTTTGTTTGTGTGTATAGATATTGCAATGTCTACGCTAGGCAATGTAAGTTAAGTCTCCCTATTCATAGGCTAAAACTGTAACTAAATTTAGGACTGAAAATGCACAGAATTGGATTGTCCAATCCTATCTGTGCTAATACCAGCCATCATTAATAAATCATCACATTTTCTCCACCATTTCAGATGTGACATTAATATCAGCACACACATTATGTTCCCCCCAAACAATTACTTGCAATTTGAGTACAATTGATGTATGAGAAATAGATTGTGTTTATTTTTGTAATAGACTATTTCCACAGTCCCCTCTAATAATTTGGAGGCTAACTCCAAATTGTTTGACAGAGCCCAAATTTTCTGGCATATTAAAATGAATAGAATAGGATATGAGTGTTCTTGAAATCAAGAAAAATATAATTAATTATGATCCAACAATCTATGAATTTATCCAAATTGTTTCAAAATTATTTACCCATCATATGATGAGAATAAGCATAAGATAAAATTAGAGTACTAGATTAAAACTAAGTACTAATCTCATCTCTTTCAGTTATTAACTGTTTGAAATCAGCAAGTACTAAAAGTATTTGAGCGTTATCCATGTATAAATATGGAGAACTATATAATCTATTATATTAATTTATCTTGAAATGCATTCATAGATAATTAAGGAAAAGCACTATTAGTATATCAGTGGTAAAATGTTGGTTTTACTTTACCAGTACACAACAAGTATTTATTTTTACTTGTCACTGTATTATTTGTAAAGAGTAGTTGAAACAAAGAGGATTATCTTTAATGATTATGCACACATACACAAACACACAGAGACACACATGCACACACAGAAACACATACATGGCTTAAGTACTTTCTTTGGAGCCTTCACATTAAGATCATTTGATAGTTGCAGAATCCAAAATGCTATGAATAAAAGAAAACCTGGAGCTTGTGTTTCCTAGAAAGTGGATTATGAGATGGAAATTATCATGGTTGGGGGGTATCAGAATGTGTTCTTAGATTTGTTAACTACGCAAATAAAAACAGAAATTGTGTTGGGACCAAGTGGAGGGAAAAGACAGTTATTGTTCTGTCCTAAACAAATGTCTTGTGAACACTGAGGATGGCTCTGAAGATAATATTATCATCCTTTCTTGACTGAACTATCCTGAGTTCAATCAAGAGGACCTACCCTCTGCATTTCCAAAAGTTAAACATCCATTAGACCTTAGCCATTCCAGGAAAAAAGAAATGGACTCATTACTTGACTTATGCAACCTGTAACCTCTTTGTACATCACCTTTCCAATCACAACACACACACATATTTACACTAAAAATAAAAAAAAATCATCAAAGCGGAAAAAAGGCAAATATCTTCAATTGAGGTCACTCTTGAAGTAGGCTAGTAGCTGAGAGCTTTTATTTATCAATATTTTAATGCTTGTTGAATAACATTTTTACTTCTTAAGAGAATGGATCTGAACAGTTCTTCATAGCATCTATCAAATTACTCGTTCATCACTCTTGTTTTTAAATATGCAAATCGGTAGGCATAATTGCCTACCGATAAACTGGTAATTCTAGGCATACTAGAGTCAGAATCCAAGTCTTCATTCTCCCAAGTAAATGCTTGCCTATCAGCCCAACTTTATTAACCTCACTCTATGTGATAATCAAAGTCAACACTAATTCAGTCCATGTGTGCTGAATCTTCAGAGTTGATTGTACACTTAGCATGGTTAATTAATCACAACGCTGTACAATTAGGTAGACCCAGATGACAGGACCGAGCTGACTGGGCTTCCTGCCCACTACTTGTCACTTCATCTCCTTAGTTCTTATTGACTCTGTAGTTCATTTTTCTTTAGTACTTATTCCTAATGGTGTCCTTAACTCCATAACCACCAATCCTTCTTATTCCGTTTCTTCTGCAACCACAGCACAAAATGGAAACAATAAATACAGTAACTGATGAATTGTGTTAGCCTCATGCAAACAGGCAAAAAAATTCTTCTTTAGAAGCTGTCTCATCCATAATGGATGAAAACATTAGGGCATATTTTTACAACCTTAGCACTATTGGGGTCTAGAAAACTCTGTTCTCTCCAGTGGAAAGCAGTTTTTTTTGTATGTGTTAGGAAGTTTATCAGCCTTCCTGATATCAAACAACTGGATAAAATAGAACTTCCTTCCAGTTATCACTGTAAACTAGTGTCTTTACATATAGATAAATGTCCTCTGATTAAAAAAAAATCACCTGGTCAGGAACTAGTATTATAGAGACCATCAGAATGAATGTTCTGTTTAGTGTTACAGAGTAAATCGTTCTGCCCTCTTTTTCCATGTTTTTTACTCCATTCCTTCCTTCCACCATTGCCTCCTCCAAATAGTTTCTCCTCTACTAAAAATGGTCTTAGGAATTATTTTAATGTATAATGCTATCACAGTAACCATTAAATGAGCCAGGTAAGGAGTATAGGACTATTTTTATGGAAAAATGATAGGTATGCTTGAAACATCCTCTATCCTCTTTCAATATTTAAATTCTCTTCATTAAAGTTCAACCTTATCATGAATATGTTTCAAGATACTTACAGATATATTCTATAATTCACCATGTATGTGTTATTACAGATAACACTAATATATTTATTTATACATATTTATTAATTACAATATCATGTGATATATTACATATATACAGAAAACATCATATATGGCATCACATGCATATACACTATGTGCATATGTGCATATACGTGCATGTATGTATACACATATGTATATAATGCATATGTATACACACACACATATATGATGTCATCCAGCAATGATAGAATTTCCCTAAGACATGATATCGAGTTAAGAATTGGCAAAAGAAAGGAATGTGCATCTTCCGTTACTTGTACAGTGTAAACTGCTCACTGAAATTATGAAACTCATTCAGGGTCAATTAAAATTATTTGTTTCATTGTTTGTATGTGTGTTTGGGGGCCTGAACTCACTATATCATGTACTTGTTTACTTGCTTGGCTTTGTTTTCCTGTGTTGTTTGTCTCACAGCTGTACTTGACCACTTGAGACACTGAGACATGTCTCCAGTTCTAGTTTTTTCTAGTCATTTGGATATCAGAACCATTAGAATGATAGACATAAGACGCCAGGGACTGCTTAAAATTCCTTAAACTTTTGGCATGATAATGCAATCCTAAAATATGTCTGAGGGAATGCTGTTTTTAACTCAGTGTTAACATGCATATAACCTGTGCAACTTAGGGAGTCCTTAACCTGGATGTATACTTGTACAATATGTATCAGAAATCAAAATGCAGGCTATTTCTAACAACCTATCAAGTTCTTTGGGATCTTTTCTTGCTTATTGCATACTCTATTAATGTTCCAAAGATGCCTGAAATTCAGTGACGTGTACAATACAGATATTATTCCCACCAGACAGTCCTCCCTGGTCTCTCACTAGGAGAAGAAAAAGGAATTGGTAGAACTCCTATTTCAGATTTTAGGGAAATAGATCCCCATGACTTCTCTAGATTCAAGAGGCTGCCATGGTTCTTGGGTTGTGTCCTTCTCTGCCATCTTCAAATCTCAATCTATCCCCTCACTCTGCTGTCACTTCTACCACCACAAATGTTCCTCTAACAATCTCTTGCCTCCTTCCAATTATAAGAACCCTGGCCATTGTAGTGGGCACTGTCAATGAAATAAGCATGGTATCTTCATTTAAATGCCTGTTGGTTAGCAACTTTAATTCCCCCTTGCCATGTAACCTGTTGAGACATGCACAAATCTTGCAATTAGGATAGGAATGTATTAGGAAGATGGCTATGCTGCCTACCATAACATGTAATTACTTATCTTTGACTTCTAGCTTTATAAACTCATGTAGTCATTAAATTTGTTACAAATGATATCTTACTCTATGTCTTTTGCTCGTCTCTGTCTTCTATCAATCTTTAGAGGGTCTTATTCATATTGTAATATTTCATTATTTTTATTGCTCTTTATTATTTCTTTACATATATATATATATATATATATATATGTTTCATACTTCATTTATCCATCTTACTGTCAAAGCACATTTGGGCTGCTTACAGTTTTTTTTTTTTTCAATCATGAATAGATCTGCAGATAACCTGTGGGATACTTAATATCCTTCATATCAGTTATATATCAATGAGTGGGAGAACTCAATTCATGATGAGACATTTGCTGTTTTATTTTCTTGAGACATTTGCTTTTAACATGATTATGGACTGGCATCCAGTTTCCCAAGGTGACTTTCACCATTTGACACTACTACCACAAATCTAAGAGAGTTCCATTGGTTCTTCATCCTATCCTGTACTTTGTATTATTTCTCATTTTGAAATTAGACAGTATGAATTTTAAAAGTTATCTTTCTGATTACAAAGAGATATTGCATTGTACTTTAATTTGCATTTTCCTGAACATAAATGATGTTAAGTGTCTTATCTTGTTTATTGGCTTTTCTTGTTGTCATTTGATTAGTTTTTTAGATTAGATTTTTTTACTTCATTTTCATTTGTGCTCGTTATATGAATCTTTTATCAGCAATAGGCATTGCAAGTATTTACTTTCAATCTGTGGCTTTTTCCTTTTACTTTTTCAGTCATAAGTTGACATTTTTAAACTTGAAGGAAGCCATTTAAATAAGTGATTTTCATCTGCTTTTAAATATTTTTCCTATCCATGTCAATTTGAAAATTATCTTTCGCATTAAGAAGGAATTATCTCTAAATGTATCACTTTTCATGTTAATTCTTATATGTGATTTGAGGTGCAGGTAAAGGTTAATTTTTGTCCTATGGCTAAGTGTTCAAATTGTTTCTATAAAAATGACTTTGTAAGTTTGAATGAAATAATTATTTAATGAATACTTCATAAATAAATAACTCATCAGGGTATAGCATCAAGTGAATTAGTCTTTCTCTTAATCCAAAGTATAGCTTCTAATCCTGGAATGGTTAATAATTCTAATGCATTATTTTCCCTATTGATGCTATGAATTCAGACTCAATCATTTTATATTTGTGAAAAACATGTAACCATGATATGAAGTTGCCTTCTCTCTGTCTTTTCTTATATATCTAAATAGACACACTTTGTAATATACTGTTAGGATGATATGAGCACTCTAATGATAAATAATGACAAGTAATAATATTACTGAATGTCCATTGCGTGTAACAGACATGGGGTCTAGGTATTAGCAGAGATTCTCCTAGCACAAAAATATTGTATAAATTCACTAGGTAAATTAGTTGCCATTCTCCCAATTCCAGAGGCATTTACCAATAATAGCTCTATTTTACAAGTAAATTATCAATTGAATTGACATAAAACAACTTTATCAGTTTTAGGTTGTTAAGTACTGCAAATCATAAGTTTAGGACCTAGTATGTGGATATTTCAGTTATAGGGAAATAACCTTAATATGTATTTTTTTAAACTTGATTTCAGTCTTCTATAGAGTCCCATTATGGTTGAGAGGGCTTTCAAGACTACACTCAAAAACCTAAGAGTCATTCTGTTCTTCTTTCCCAATGGAAATTCATACATTGAAAAATAAGTTAGCTTTCTAGCTTAGAAAGTCAGAAAATGTCAGACAATGTTGGCTCATTTTTCTGTGTATTCCTAAAAATGGAAATCACAGGATAAATGAGAGAATCAGAGACTGTTTGTTGAAAGAATAAGTAAAAGATTGTAAGGATCCTGTCCCCTTGGTCATCATATTGATTATTATAGGGTTTTTACACATATTTTTCTGGACATCACGCTTCTAGAAGTTTTAAATTTCTCATTATTGTGAATTTGTTATGTAGAAAGTATCTACCAATCCTTTAAAGTTCATATAAGATCATATATAAATGTTAAATATATACACTTTCTCAATTTTTACATCCATTCCATTACATTAGATATCATTTTGTACACTTTAAAGAAAAGAAACTGATTTTATAATTCAGTTTCTAAGCTTAAAAACATGACTAACTCTAAGACAAATTGCTAGTATGGAAGTAATTCTATGACTATATGGGAGAATTATCTTGTTCTCTTGGCTAATTTCTCAGTTCTTTTCCAATATTAATTTTCTGTTGTCATTTCTCTCTTCTAAGAATAAGTCCCTCTGCACTCTTGACAGGTTGGTACTAGGAACATGTTGGCATATTAGCATGAATTAACTTACCTCTACCTCATAAACCAATGTGTGAGTGACAGATCTTTCGATAAACCTGGACAAGAGGGCTGCATCTGGTGTCCACCAGTTTATGTGAGTCTGTCGTACTCTATTTCCCTGCACTGCCAAATCTTCTTTTACCTTCCCCAGAGGCTGAACATCAACTTAGCGAGCACATTCAAGACTGTCTTTGTTCTTTCTTTGAAAAATATCACTGGCGTAACCTCAAACAAAACCTAAACATATTATTACACATTCTGATAAGATACTTTGGAGAGAAATCTTTAAAAGAGATAAACACATGATGAAGAGGAATAAAACATCTCGGGAAGTGCACTAGGCCTGCACTTGGAATGTGATAGGAATCCAAGCTCAGCCGTTCTGTTGTCCTGGACTCTTGTATAAGTCCTGTTACCTTTCACACTCTCAGATTTCAGATCTCTATAATAAGGTTAATGATCAAATAGGATAAATCATGTGAGAGTTCCAAAAAAACTATATGAAGAAGCAATGGTCATGAAAAGACAAAATACAATAGTGATATTTTGTTTAGTCTCTGCTATTGGTATCAATTTCTCTTCTAGGGTCCAAGAAAGTTCCCTTATTATTAAATTTGTATTCTTTTATTAATTCAATTAAAAATCAACTAGCAACATATCTGAAGTAATTGTACAGAAAATCATTCATTGCCAAAAGTAATGCAATAAAGAAAAATTCTTTAATGCATAGCTATGCTAGAAACAAAAGTAACCCCAAATAATACAAAGACAAAAATATGAATTGAAAAATAGTTTAATTATGAATAATATGCAAGTTTTCAAATCCTAATTTTTAGAAGATTGTGCATTTTTATTATAAAACCCGAGAAAATTCTGATAAACCATAATAAAATTTTGCTAAAGTTCAACTGAAATATCATTCAATACTGAATGTATTATCATTAAAAAGAATAATTAGAGAGGAACTGCCTCCTCTGAATGCCAAAATATTTCAGAGCTACAATAACATTAGATCACATATTATTTCTGCATCAGAATATGCATACAGAAAATATATTTTAAAAGAAAAAAGAAAACACTAGCATTTTGTGAGGTTAAGAAAAGAAAATTCTTACATTGGTAAATGAAGAACTGAATCTTGTTATTCAATAAATGGTGATAATTGAATTTTCCATTTGGATAGAAAAATTATCAGAATACACACACACACACACACACACACACACACACACACACACACTCAGCTAGTCTTAGAGCTTGAACTCATTGCCTAGATACTGTCCCTAGCTTCTTTGAGCTCAAGACTAGCACTCTACCATTTCAGCCACAAAGCCAATTCTGGCTTTTTCTGAGTAGTTTATTGGGAATAAGAGTCTCACTGACTTTTCTGTCCAGCTAGCTTTAAACTGTGGTCCTTAGATCTCAGTCTCCTAAGTAGCTAGGATTATAGGTGTGAGCTATGGTGCCTAGCCAGAATATATTTTTATGTTGTTTATCATAACAAACATATTTTAGATTTGTCATTGACAGGATTAGTTACTTGGATCTTATTTTACAATGAGTTCAAAAGAATCTTTAGGTCCAACTCATACCTAATCTACCAGCTCTCATCAATAAACCCAATGGAGAATTAGGCAAGGCAACCAACCCCACTATCATCCAGCATGTTATGATGCAGTCATTTAAGCTGTTCCTGTTAAGGTGATGTACAGACAGATTACCATTTCCTAAGTCAGGTAATGAGTACCTTTCTTTTAGGGCACTGTCACTACCTCCTCTGTTCTCTCCCTGTTTTTCCATCCCATCCCTGCCCACAAGTTGTATAGTACATTTTCAATATAGTGTCTACTGACTACCACTGCTGCATTTTCACCCTTTGTACATCTATTTTTTATCTCATCCCTGATTATTACAATTTCCTTGCTTATTTTTCTATTAGAATTGAAGGGACGCAGATGTGACATTTTATCATATAGGTTGATTTGAACTGGAGATAACAAGGAATTGGATTTTTTAAATTTTATTTCCTCACTCCTAACAGAACATAAACTTTCAAGGGTATGTCTCTTGTTTTTTCTCTGGGAAGGACAAATTAATTACTACACATGACCATAGACTCATAATCCTGGAGATTGCAATAGATTTAACAATCTTTATTAACCAGCCATTCTCTATCACTGGTTTCTCATGTACTTTCTTTTTCTCTATTTGCTGTCCACCAAGACTAAAGACATTCTCTTGTCACTTCTCTAAAAACTAATTAGACTAGTGTACCCAGGGGTTAAGGACAAAGAATATTGAATAGTGCAGCATAGGAGCTCCTTAAAATGGTGAAAACTAATGTATCCTAATGTATTGATCACTTATGTTACATATAAAGCATAAACTCAGAGTCATCATGATGTGTCAGTGTTGGTTTATTGGTTGTGATAAATGTAGTATTTTGGTGGGTGACGATGATAATGATAGAAGTTATGTATGTGTAATGGTGGGGCTATGTAAGGCATCTCTACAACATTTCTTGATTATGTGCCAATCTAAAACTGCTCTAAATCATGTATTCCTTAAAAGTAGAACCCCACAAAACAAAGCAT
Source organism: Dipodomys spectabilis (assembly GCF_019054845.1). Classification (NCBI taxonomy): domain Eukaryota; kingdom Metazoa; phylum Chordata; class Mammalia; order Rodentia; family Heteromyidae; genus Dipodomys; species Dipodomys spectabilis. Next base: position 4,296,722 of record NW_024870723.1, read on the forward strand.
TTTTATGATGCAACATTTATTGTATATGTTAGGAGATGAAAAATGATCCCATCAAGAACAAGAAAATGAGGCATAAAGGGGAAGATCAATAAACAGAAACAAATGTAGGGATTAATATACATGATTATATGGTCCTATATACATAACTTTTGACCTTTTCTGCTTATCTGGTAAGATTATCACTGATGTAAACTAGTTATTGCAAATAAGGGAAACCAAGGGACCTATGTTTCTCTGGGTATGGCTTACTTCACTTAATATAATTTTTTCCTCATCTTTCCATTTCCTAATGTAAGATGATGCTAAATGAAATGAACCCCAATATATGGACACAAGAGGTTTTTTTTTCTTTGCTGCTGGTGTGTGTGTGTGTGTGTGTGTGTGTGTGTGTGTGTGTGTGTGTGTGCATGTTTGTTTTTTTTGTATGTTCTTCCCCCTATGGTATAACCCTTGTTTTCACTGTATTTGATTGTGATGCCCTGCATCTTATGTATGCATTTTTCTAATTGGAGGAGGGGAAAGGAAATAACAAATTTTCTGAAACAAGGATACAGGTTGACCCATTGTAACAATGACACTATGACACATACAAGACACTATGTTGAACGTGAACTTTACAACAAGTTTGGGTGGGGGTGAGGAAGGAGGAGTTGGGGAGGTGTGAAGAGAGAAAGGATAGTAGGGGAAAAGAAAAGGAGAGGGTAACAATGCTCAATCAGAAATGTACTCATTACCTTACTCATGTAACTGTAAACCCTCTGTACAGTATCTTTACAATAAAATATTTTTAAAATATACATGATTAAATGAGCAAATAAGGATTTTTCCCTTCTTTTTTTTATTTCTAGCATTTTTTTATTGTGAAAATGCCATATAGAGGAATTACAATTACATGGGCAAGATAATGAGTACATTTCTTATCAAGTATTGTTGCCTCCTCCTTTGTTTCCCCTTCCCATCCCTTCCCATCTCCCCACCCCTGCTAACTACATAAGGATTTTAAAGCAGCTACTATAATTTAATTGACTGTACTCAAGCAGTTAAAAGACAACACAGACAAAATAATGGGGGGGGGGGGGCTGAAAGGTATAGAAAGAGCCAAATGTAAAATCTAGCAACAGCTATATTAGGGAAAAATAGATCCACGGATGGTTGTAATAACATAAAATTTGTCTGGAAAAATGATACCAAAGTGATTTAATTACAGCATTCACAACTACCCACATGTACACCTAGAACCTGAGCCTGTTGATGCTTCTCTAACAAAAACCCTGAGACTGAATAATCCTCAGGGTTCTGTAAGCTAAGACATCTAAGGCCAAAGAAGAGGAAGAGTTAGTTCTTGTGATGGCTACTCTTTGCTTTATGAAGGCAGCTTGCTTTTGAATCTCCTAGAAGTATATAATGTTTTGTCCTCGTATTGTGAAGAAAAAAGGAAAAGAGCTAAATAGATCCTCTGTACCTCTTTAATTGGGTGATTGATTAGCCATGTCCATGAAGCATGAGACACTTCTAATAATAATTTACCCAAAGCTCTGGGTCAAAATACTGCTGGAGTCAGTATTAAATTCCAACATGAATTTGGGCAGGAATGCATTATAAAGTAGAGAGGGAAAGAAGTCTGAAAAAAATCAACAGTGATAAAGTGATCTGGAAGACTATATGGAGTAATCTATCAAACAATTTTTAAATGAGAGGAAAGTTACTTTCAAGATATCTTTATTAACTATGACTAGAAATTCATAATTTTTCATTTGGAAAAACTGTAAACCAAACGATCTAAGATATTAAATAAAACTAAAGAGCGATAAAGAGAAAATACTATAAATGACATATAAAATCAAAATATATATAGTATGCATATATATATATATATAGTGTGTTGTTTGTGTGTGAACACATCTTAGAGAGAGACAGTGAGAGAGAGAGAAAGACACCAGAGTAGACAGATAGAGAATTTCACTACCCAGTGAAGATAATTTTGAAAATAACAGTGAATTGTTTTTAATAATGAAAGCAAAGCATTTTACCAGCAGCTAACAAGATCTAAAAAAAAATATAAAGGCATCTTTCTAGAAAGAAAGAAAATAGCAAAATATGATTCTTCTAGAAAAAATAAAGCTCTCTAGAAAGACCAAAAAAATCATAAGTATTAACAACAAATAAGTGGGATTTTATGTCTTGATAATAAAAGTATCTTATATAAGACTATCAAGATGATAACAGTTGGAGAAAAACTGGAAAAAGAATAGCAGTGTCATTAAAACTAAAAAAATAAATTAAGAATGCCATAAAGGTAGTCAAAATCAAACAGCAACTGGACAGGATTTGTGTTTTAAAAAACCAAGACAAAAGAAAATAAAAAAAGTATTAGCACATTTTTAGATCCAAAAGAAAAATGATGTATTGCTTCAAAAGGACAATATCAGTTATAATAGTTAACATTTCATCATACAAAAACAAAACTGAATGATAAGGAAACATCTTCACATTCTATCAGGAAAACAAACTATTTAATAGCAGCCCATAAATAACAAAGATGTCCTTAAAATAAGGATGAATACATGTTTTTATATGAACAAAAGAATCTCTTAGCAAATGCACACACATGCAGTACAACAGTTCTTGCAATGTAAAAGATTATAAGCTATGTACACATTTGAGTCTATAGGAAAATATAGGGCTAAACTAATATTACAAAGGACAAATGTTCAATTACATTATCTAAATTTTTCACATTAGGAAGCTAGAAAATCAAGTTAATCTGAAGGTACCTAGAAGACAGTAAATACTACACACAAAAGGGAAGAAAATGAAAGTAAAACCTGCAAACTACAAATCTATAAAACTCAAAGTTTATATATGAAAAGATGAATACAGTTGAAACATCGTAGCTCAATTTAAGTGCAAAAATAGAAAGAATGTGCTGATGTTTACATGATGAACTCTAGAGAATGGGCAAATCCTGAAGGTATTAAAAAGAAGTAAAGGGAAAATATTATGGGGAGCCAAATGTAAAATCTAGCAACAGCTATATTAGGGAAAAATAGATCCACGGATGGTTGTAATAACATAAAATTTGTCTGGAAAAATGATACCAAAGTGATTTAATTACAGCATTCACAACTACCCACATGTACACCTAGAACCTGAGCCTGTTGATGCTTCTCTAACAAAAACCCTGAGACTGAATAATCCTCAGGGTTCTGTAAGCTAAGACATCTAAGGCCAAAGAAGAGGAAGAGTTAGTTCTTGTGATGGCTACTCTTTGCTTTATGAAGGCAGCTTGCTTTTGAATCTCCTAGAAGTATATAATGTTTTGTCCTCGTATTGTGAAGAAAAAAGGAAAAGAGCTAAATAGATCCTCTGTACCTCTTTAATTGGGTGATTAAAATAAAATAAAAAATAAGTAGCAGAATTAAAGTTATTTCTTTTGTTGGTTATAGATTAAAAGATACAATTTGAATAAGGATTTAGTTAATAATTAAATGTAAGCCATAAAGAAAGTTGCAGGTATAAATGATTTTCTATTTCCAGCAACAATTATATGAGAAATAAAACTAGTATTAAATTATTCCCTAAAATAGAGTTGTTTATGGAATCACTTAACACAAAAATGAAATATCAGGTAATTAAATTAACTCAGGCTAATGTTCATCATGAAAATACCTGCAAAATATTTACTAAAATATTATCAAGCCTATTTGGAAAAAATATAAAAAGTAGATAACTTATAACCAACTGTGTTGTTCCAATGAATATAAATTTGTTTCAGAGTTGAAAACATCAATTGATGTAATTTGTTCTGCTCACCTTTAAAAGGGGAAAAATAAAAATCAGTTAGATCCAGCAACATGCTTATCTCATCCGATACACACAAAAAAGCAAAATGTAAGCATAAACCACGATAATCAGTTGCCCATATAGAAACAGAAAGCAAATTTCTGAGTGTGAAAGAAGGCATATGTTATATAGAAGAGCAAGTGTCATAATTAATGATGAAATATTGAACTCATATATCTTACAATTCAGACAAGTGAAAAATATCAATTTTCAGTACTTCTATTTAAACTTGAACTAGAAAGCTATAAAGTGAATGAGCACATGAAAAAATAAAGAAAATGCCCAGTAACTAGGACAGACTACAAGTCATTTTAGACACAGAGAATACACTATCAGCACAGAAAGTTTGGAAGAACTCATGAATAAATTCCTAAAGTTAATAAGTAAATAAAGCAATTCTGTAGGCTACAACTGACATATTAAAAAGTATATATATATATATATATATATATATGTATATATGTATATATATATATATATATACTACCAATAATAATTGTAGAACTGCATTTTAGAATTTATAATTAGTATTAAAGTAAAAATAAAAGTGATTAAGAATGAATAATTAAAACCATATGACTTCTCCATGTAAAAACTCTCTGCAGAAAGAAATTAAGAACAACTTAATAAATCTTCATATACAACTTAATGAATAATCATTAAAGATTTAATGTTCTGATATATATGACATAAATAGATTGATTTTTAAGGAATAAGAAATTAAGATTATTTTCCCCATAAAACTCTCTATAGCCTCCTTATGAAAAGAAGTAATTTATTCTGCCATATTTAGTATGTTAAAAAATAGTCAATGCCATATCAATCAAATTTCTAGAAGCTATTTATTATAAAGACAAGGATCTGAACCAATCAACACCATCTTAATAAAAACAGATTTGGAAGACTTTCAGCATTCAGTAATTGATTTTAAGATTTACTCCAAATCTACAGTGATTGGCAAGAGGTATGTTTCTACTATGAATAAGAATATACATTATTAGTGCAGAGAGTAAATCTTTAACAAATCAGTATCTATATGGTCAAATGATTCTTTTTTCAGAAAATCTATCTCTTCAATAGCAGTAGCAGACCAGTATTTAACACTGTTGTCTTGAAATATATTCGTTAAGAAAAATAAAAGACATTTCCACTCGCTTACTCCCCACAAACAAGTCATTTGAAATAAACCATACATAACAATCAAGGCTAAAACTAGAAACTTCTAAAGGAATGCAAAGAGAATATTTTCACAATTTTGTAAAAAACATACAATACTGAATATCAAATATATTAATTATTAAAAAGATGCATTAAATGTCATGAGGTTATAAATTTTTGGTATTAAAAGACATCGCTGAAAAACAAAAATGAAAGTGACAACCTAGGATTAAATATTCTCTTGTAAAGCCTTGTGACTAAAATATGAAAAAGTATTCCTGCAACCTGAAGTATAAAAGATAAATAATATCCAATAAAATAGGCAAAGGATTTTCTCATTTGCCAAAAAGAAGTGAAAACATCTTCAACCACACCACTGAAACGTAACTACATGTACCCTAGAGTGGCTAAAATCAAAATGGCTAGCCTTACCAAATATGGGTAGAAATTTAGAATCACTGAACTTCTAATTCATGGTAGATGGGTGTATAGAATGACCCTAGCTAATTAGAAAACAATTGTGCACATTTTATAAACTAAAACATATACATATAAGTGATGCCTTAACATGGATCGTGAGAGATGAAACTATGTACCTAAAAACTATTAGCATAAGAATATCCACAGAATGTTCACGAGTATAGGACTCATAACAATCCCAATGTGCACCAATACATTTGATTTGTGATATGTTCATGGAGTGAAATGTTGTATAACAACTCAACAGAACTATTGCTTCATGCCAGAAACATAGAAAAATTTCAGGAACATCGTACTAAGTTAGAAAATATGCCCAATACCAAACAATCAATAATGCATGATAGTATGTGCTATGGAAATAAAGTACGTGCAACACATTAGAAATCTATGGTGTGTTCTACGTGTGAGGAAGCTCCATATACAATCAATTTATAGGATGACAGATAGAAAAGAATTGTAGCTTGATTGCAGTCAGTGATAAGTAGGTAATATTTCTTGTCAAAATCCATTGCCTCACATAGTATATTAGTTCATTTTAGATAAAAATCTATGTCAACAATAAAAAGTGACAGAAATGGATTGATTCTTAAGGAATAAGAAACTAAGATCATATTATTCCCCATAAACCTCTCTATATAACCTCCTTCTGAAAAGAAGTAATTTATTCTGGCATAAGTTAGCAGGTTAGCAGATTTCCACATGGGTCATCATTCGTAACTCCTCAAATTGTGGTATTACAGTAAAATGGATGAACCTGGGGAAAAAAGTATGCTAAGTGAAGTAGGTCAGGCACAGAGAGACAAAGGACACATGTTATCTCGCATATGTGGACGCTAGAACTGATTTATGAATGTGCAAGTAGACTCAGATGGGTTGTTCATGAGTGCACAGAACTGTATTAACACAAGTATGGTATTTACAAGGGAGAGCGCAAAAGGTGTAATTCCTCACAGTCCAACAACATAAATGCCAGGGAACTGATACTTGAAAGGTAGGGGTATCAAAGTTGGGTGGTAGACAAATGAAAAGAGGAAATGTGAGCAGAAGGCAGTTATCATAGTCAATGGATATCCTATGAAAGTAAAAAAATGGCAGGGAGGAATTGTGTTGGGAGGGATGAGGAGAATGAGGAAAAGGGTAACATTGCACATATAAATCGATTTATTGAATAATAATTTGTACTATGAAAGATAGTAAACAATTTTTAAAAATTATATTAAAAACGGTTACTTCCTAGTAGCTCTGGAAATTTTCTCAGGAAATTAATGTGTGATTTTTTTTTCCTTATGAGAGATGAATGTGGAATTTTAGGAAAATTTCAGGAAAAAAAATTGTGTGTTGACTCTACCATGATCTCATCCAGATCTTCCCTGGTTCTCGGCCTAGAGTTTGGCAGGACTTGTTTAAATGTTCTTTACCTTTACTGGGTTTTACATTTGCTGTTTGTGTAGATTTCCATTACAAGTTACTTCAATCTTTCTTACAAGTGAAAGGCATGAGACATGCTCACATGAACAGGTGATTTTATGAGCCAAAATTAATGATAAGTAGTCCATGATACTCTTGTAATGCTTACTTGGCTGTAAAAAAAAAAAAAGGAGGAAATGTCTGTCTCATATGATTCTTATCCTTGAAAAGGCAAGAGTCATTCTAAAATAGTTTTGCTTTGTTATCTCCACCATCAATATTGGATGTGAAAAAGCATTTCTCCCAGAAAGTTTAGTATTTGGGTCCTGGTTATCATTTTCATCAGTGCTTGTTATCTGAATGACTTCTTGAAATCAGCAATGTCCAACATGTGTCGCATTTATGTACCACAGGGGAAGCTGTAAGCCATTGCCCTAGAGGTTGCTGCAGTAGGGTAGTTTCCTCATCTCTGGTTCTGGACTCAAGTGAAGGAAGAATCCTTAGATAGTTCTCTCTCCCTGAACATGTGTCATGGCACTCAATATCTGTGCCCGGATGAAACTGAAAGCATTTAAACTCACAATCATCGATATCCAAGCTAGGAAGCTTCAGGCCGATCACAGCCACGTGTCTCCAACCCTGCTGACCATCCCCATCCCACCCCCCACCACCCCTCGTCCAAAGCCAGGTACCAGTAGCAGTGCCTTTACCTTTAGGTGTATTTGCAAATGTACCTGAGAAGAAGGCTTATATTGGAAAGTGAGAGAGAATTCTGATATACTGTGATCTCCTGTGTAGTTGTTCGCTTTTAGCACCTCATCCTTCAAATAAGCTTTCTGAGAGGAAATGATAGATGGTGCCAATCTGACTCACCTGGTAGAGTGTCAAGAGAAAACATAATTTGAGCACATCATGAGACAGATGTCACTCTGTAATAGAGCGAGGTAGAGATTGATTTGATTGCTTGAAGGATAAACGTAAACCAAGATCATTCTGTTAGATCAAGATGGTCCAAGCATCTATTGAGTTCCTTCCTCCAGAGGCAGTGACAGGTCACAATTGGGGGCAATCAAACGGATTTGGATTTACATTCTGTTTCTGTCACCAGCAACTCCATAATGTATCTTCTCCTCTGTGAATACCCACTTCCATGTTTAAAAAAAAAAAAAAAAAAGGAGGATAAAGCCAGGAGCCGTGGCTCACACCTGTAATCCTAGTTACTCAGGAGGCTGAGATCTGAGGATCACAGTTCAAAGCCAGCTGGGAAAGGGAAATTCTAGTGAGACTCTAATCTCCAAATAACCACTCCAAAGCAGGAAGTGGCACTGTGACTCAAATGATAGCATGCAGGCATGAGTACAGAGAGGCTCAGTAACTGCACCCAGATCCTGAGTTCCAGCCCCACAACTGACAAAAAAAAGAAGGTGGGGGAGGGGATAATGAATGAAAGGTGCTTATTCTAGGGGCCAGTATGTCTGTGTGTTAGAGACCCAGAGAACAGTAGCAATAGTAATGTCAAAAGGATAATAATAGTGATTATTATAGCGATAGTAATGCATTTATTGAGTCCTATTCTTTCTATATTGAACACACTAAGCTGAATGATGCACTGACTTGTTCTCCATGGATCTCCCATGTAACGGGTGATGTGAAAGCTTGTGCTAATAATGCCCTTCTCAGACAGCTGTGGACTGAATGAGTTAAAGGGTGTGAAAACTCAGCACAGTTCCTGACAGCTATTCCTGGGGTGCCCAAACTTGACATGTGTTAGAAAATGCTAATTGCAAGAAGTCATTCAAAGAGTGAGCATTGGGAAATCAGAGGGTGAACAATAGCTTCCCATTTAAATGATTAGAGGGCTGGGTGGAATGCAGTAGGCAAAGTAAAGGAAGACAAAGGGAGACAAGGCTTTCTACTTAGAGATGCAGATGGCAAGGCAGCATTGTTGCAGTACCTGAAACCTGGGGATGTGAATGAGGCCTCAGGAAGACAGCTAATGGTTAAAGGGCCAGGACCCTCACAAAATTCATTCTTTCCTATATGCCCAGGCATTTAAAGTTCATACTGTCAAAAATACTCACAAATTGGGCAAGGGTGTTATCCTGTTTTCACCAAGTTCAAAACTTACTTAGCTATGTTCTTTGACTTCCAGTGCAACAGGCTGCTTCCTCAAGCATGGCAACTAGAAACAGCAGCCAACGTTGAATGGCAGGATATCAGCACATGATGGCACCTCCAAAATAAAAACTAGTAGTTGAGTGATGCTCTTTCTGTTTGAGGTCTGCCTGAACCACAGGCAATAAAGAGAATAAAAAGCAATAAATTGAAAACTCTTCCCATGAGTTTGCAAAATCCAATACCCAGAGAATGAGATTAGAAAATAAGTTTTCTGTTCTCTGGTAGTTGGTCCAAGCTTAAGCCCTGAGTGGCAGCCTGTTTCCCCTCAAAAGCAAGTTTCATTTGTATTTAGAATCAGTTTTTATTGGTAGTATTTTCATGTGTTAAGCAAAACTATGTACAAATACATAAGAGTGTTATAGGGTCTGAGAATGAGTCAACCAATGCAGGCTTAGAGTTTGAAGAAGTTTATTAAGGTGTTGCAGAAGCTTCCCGGCCAGGGACACAGTGGAGACTCAGGAGCTAACACTGTGACCCTGCGCGTGGACACAAGCTAGGCTTACGAAGGCAAAAATTGCAAGCAGGTGCAAACTGCAAAGTTCCAGTAATATGATAACATCAACTTTTTTTTGAAACAGGGGACTTTTACAATGTACTGCATTCCTCAGTTCCTGGTAAGAGGTTATTGCATTCCTCAGTTCCCAGTAAGGGGTTAAATTCCTAACTCAGTTTCCTTGCTTGCTCTAGTTAATTAAGGAGGTCAGGTCTGGCTGGCGCCATATTGGCCACATGGTAGATGGTAGAGTCTGGCATCTTGTCTTCATGCTGGTGCTAGGAAACCGCCCCCCCCCCATCCTCCCAGGTGATGGGCATGCCGATATCCCTGGAGGCAGGGGTGGGCACTTGGCTGATAGGATAATGAATCTGTCAGTCCAACAGCTGGGACTGGGAATTTCCTGAGGATCTGCACCCTGCGCACTGACCTATTTAAGCCCAGACCAGACCATCCGCCAGGAGGCCAGGCCACATGTGTCTCTGTGATCCTGTCCTGAGTCCTCTCTCCTGGCTCATCTCCAGTCATCATGGCGTCCAACTCAGCTCTCCATTGAAGCTGAATTGGCTTCTTGGTATTGTTTTTGTTATTTCTTTCCTCCTTAGCATGTTTACTAGCTGTGTTATGTGTGTTTGCGTGCTGCAGGCCTTTGTAACAACTGGCCACCTGCAGCCTGCTAACTGTATAATAAAGACTCCAATATTCTATATTTTAAAATGTGGCTTCTGGGACGATTCACTTACAACACTAGGGGCTTTTTTTTATCCTAAGAGACCCTTTTTTGCAAGAAGTTTTTCCTTTCCTCACCAAGATCGGATTATGAATTATGTATTGCCACTTTCGGTGTACTAGTTGTATTCTTAAGCCTTCATTCTTGGAATGTGACTAACTTTTATAATATTAGATAGCATTTTTGATGACCGAATTGTGGTCTTTTTGCATTTTGAAAAAAATTGTTCAAAACATCATGCAACTCTTTGGAAGTGATAAACCATTTTCAGCTTTTCTGTAAATTACAAAGGAGGTTATTATGAAATGAATATCTTTCTATGCTCTCATGGGTATTGGAATATCATGCTTAAGCTTCTGGTTTTCCTGGTCATCTAGTAAATAAGAACTCTGGTCTATCCTACATCTTATGAACTATAATACCCCTTGGTTCCAACTCCATACTAAGGGCCATTGGTCTAAGCTATTTATTTTCCCAATGTTATGATTTATTTTTATTACAAACCAGTTAGTCATCTTGTATCATGATAACAAATATCCTAAAACTTCACTTATACCCAAACACCATTTAAAAAAATATATATGAGATTCCTTTCCCTTAGGAAAATTCTGCAGCAGAAATCTAAAGATATTAACATTTCTGTCACTACAAATCCATTTGGCATTTAGCAAGAAGCGTGAACCCTGACAGCTGGTCCTTGAGCATTTCTATGTAATTAAATGTTCTTCCACAACATCATTTTTAATGGCCACAGAGCATTTAAACATATGTATGTCCTATCATTTATCTAACTTATCCTCTATTGTTGAACAATTAGGTCGGTTTTCAAGACCCCCATGAATCTATTTTTTTAACATCTTTTGAAAAGCACTTGCCAATTTGCTAGGAGAAAAAGAATGACATTTTCTGTGCTGTTTTATTTATATGTATTTTTCTCTCATCAGTAAAGATAGATACTTTTCTAATTAATTCAATGCTTGATTTTTATCTTTTTATCCCACCAGAAATCTTCTTATTCAGATGCCAAAAATATGTAAAGGACTCAATGTCTCCAACTTTCTTTCCTACATTACTACTAACTTAATCTGAGCCATTATTTCACTTGGTCTGTTGTAATCATCTTTCAGCTGGGCTAACCAGACCCAGGCTGATCTTCCCACAGAATCTCTTCTGGAAAGACAAATCTGATAATCGTTTGTGCCACCTTCATTCAGTTAAATGACTTTCCATTCCATTGTAACACAATGGCTACTCCTAAGAAGACCATCTTGTTTCTGTGGAACCTGGTTCCCATTCATCACTGACTCTATCTTGTGTAGCTCTACCTTTTACTCACTATCTTTCAACCATACCAGCTGTGGTTTGGTTAAAAAAGTAATACCAAACTCACCCATTAACCTTACTTCTCTTGTGCCTGGACTTTGCTTTATCCCCACTTCCAGATTTTCCTTTGGCTCATTCTATGCATCATTTGGTCTCTGTTCAAATATTGATTTCTTCCTGGAGAATATCTTTGATAAAATATCTAAAATAGGCTTTTCCATCTCTCTGTCTCTCTCATTCTGTGTTCATAATTAAGGTTTGATCTCAGATCTCAAGCTTACTAGTCAGACTCTAGTACTTGAGCCATGCCTCCAGGTCTTTTAATTTAGTTGCTTTTTAGCTAGTCCCTCTTTTTTATGACTTACCTACTAATACTGCTTGAAAAGATGTGGATATCTTAGCTATTCTATATCTCCATCAGAAAGAATGATATTGCCCCATTTGTTAAGAAATGGAAAGACTTGGAAAAAATTATAACAAGTGAAGTAAGCCAGGCCCAAAGAAACATAGGTCCCATGGTTTCCCTTATTTGCAATAACTAATGTATGTCTGAGACAAGCAGAAATGGTCAGATTAGTTGATGTTAGGTGAAATGAACCCCAAGATAAGGACTCAAATGTTTTTTTTTCTTTCTTGCGATTCTCTCTAACATATTCATAAGGTATTTCTTTGTTGCTTTGTGTGTCCTTCCACCACAGTATAACCCGTTTTCACTGTATTTGATGTTGGTATAACTTGTGGAGGGAAAGGGAAAAAACAAATTGTTTAAATAGGGATACATGTGGACCCATTGCAACAATGAGACGTACAAGTCCTTATGTGGAAAAACGAACTTTACAACTTTGGCCCGGGGGAGGGGGGGAAGAGGTGGGGGTGGGGGGAAAGGGGGGCATTGGATGGGAAGGGATGGGAAAGGAAAACAAAGGAAGAGGCAACAATGCTTGATAAGAAATGTACTCAGTACCTTGCCTACGTAATTGTACCCCTCTGTACTGTATTTTCACACACACACACACAAAAGATAGGGATATAGGCATATACCCACCACACCCAGATTGTTGAGGTAGCATCAGGGCTGACCTTCAACCTAAAACCTCCTGGTCCTGTCTCCCAAATGACTAGGATTATAGTTGTCACCCAGTGCTTAGCCCTCCTATTCCAAATCTTAGGAGTTGGAACTGCATAGGCAAAGATACTGAGATATGCACTTGTCATTTTCCTGTGACTTCTTTCATTGATGAGAAAGAGATAAATAATGAAAGAGAGGACTAGATAGTTCAAAGTTAGATAATACAAGAACTCATAGTTCAGAAAAATATCCTATACTTTCTAGTAATATTTATTCATTAAACTATTATTGTTCAAGAAAGGAAAAATCACAAGCTCAATCAAACCATTCTAATATTCAAATGCCAATGAGGATATAGGTCTCTCCCATCTCATAATATAACTTCTCCAGAAACTCAATGTAAGTAATGGATACTAAGTATGCAAAAGTATTTAAAAGATTATATTGTTATGCCAGTATTGACACAAACTGAGGATCTTGCCCTCACGTTGTTTTCCTGCTCAAGGTTGATGTTCTAACACTTGAGCCAGTCCTCTGCCTCTGGAGTTTCGCTATTTAATTGGAGATAACCATCTATCAGGGTGAGCTTCCAACCATGATGCTCAAATCCAGGATTTGAGGATCTAGCTAGGTTTCCATTTTTGAGCTACCAGCATACAACTAATTTGTTTTTTGATAGTGCTTGCAGTTATTATTTAGAACACCAAATAATATTAAGTCCACAGGGTAAATGTAGGAATCCTCAGCTTTGTGTTTCCCTGATATGTCATAAAATGTGATTTTTGAAAGGGACACAGCAGTTTCCCTTTATCCATAGGTTTGTGATAAATGATGTGTTGCTTACAGTCAACCATAGTCTAGAACTAAAAAATTCTTAAGATTAAATTACATGATGTTCTGAATTAAATGGTAAATCTAGCATCCCACTGTGCTGTTCTACCTAGGAGGTAAATTACACCTTTGTCAATTCTTGTATCTATATTATACATGTTATTCTCCACTTACTTGCATGGCACTCAGCTCATGGATTAAGTCAACCTCACTTTATTTCAGTGCTTATGATCATCAACTTCTTATTTCATTTGAGAGTAGCATCAAATGCCAGTCACAGAGGCTCAAGCCTGTAGCCCCAACTACTTAAGATACAGAGATCAGGGGATTATGGCTCAAGATCAACCCAGGCATAAAAGTTCATGTGACTTCATCTCGGTCATGAGAGTCTGTTGTCTGAGCCATGAATGGGAGGAAACACAATGGCTGGACTCAGTGGTGTATACAGGCCTGTCATTCCAGCAACCTATGGTAAGCATGGATAGGAAGATCACAATCCAGGCTGACTGGCATAAAGTGAGATCCTACTTTGAAAATAATCAACACAACAGTTGGAAGAGTGACTTGAGTGGTTGAGTTCCTTCCCAGAAAGCATCAGGTACTGAATTCAATACCCAGTATACCACCAAAAAAAATATTAAAAAAGAAATAAAAAGTCATCAAAATGCATGAGTGATTCAATTATGCCAAGACACAAGAAATTACTTTAGCCACGTAGACGGGGTAAAGTTAATCATAGATGCATACAGATAAGAAAAACTACCTATGTTATTGGTTTTATTGTCATTTTACATATCTGCTGGGAGTCTTGGGATATATTCCCTGCCAAAAAAGGGAGCAGAGCTAAGGCTTCATCTAAATAAAAGCATTAAAATGTATCAGGATCTTGTGCATGCCTGCAAGTTTTATGCTCAAAGAGTTCTGCTTCTTTCCTCGGGTGACTCTCCTGACTCAGACTGTAAGTGAACTAAACGCTGAGATGAAACTCTCATTCCAAGATTCCAGGGATACAAAATTCAAGTCATGGTCACCCTCATCTTTTTATCACCGAGGTAAAGAGGTGCTATCACTGTTCATCTTTCTTCTCTGATGGGAGAAGAGGCCCTGCACATGGACGAACTTGCTGTTTTATTGACGATATTGCTACTCTGGGTGTCTGAGAGATAGGAAGTGTCAGTTCCCATCTCTATAATCCATCACTGAAGCTGGTGTGAGAGGAGATTGAGGTCCTCTTTCCTGTTTCTTTCCTATCTCTTTTAATTATAGTCAGCAGAAAAAGACAAGTCTTATTCTCCCATAAGGGAGATGCTTTCACCATTAGGAAACTTAACTCACTTTTCTGGTTTGGGGGCAAATCTCATTTCTGTAACTTTTGACCCTTCAAGGTTAAATTGGTTTTTTTTTTAGACATATTGTTATTTTTAATTGCATATAACACTTTAGGATACGAATTGAAGTTAAGACATTGTAGGTATCATTGGACCTTTGTGATTACAACAAAGAATGCAAAAGTTGATATCCTTTCAGCTCTATATCCCAGGCAGCTTACATATTAAACAGGGAAAAATGGCATTTAAGTTAAAAGGTGTTCATTTGAAGGACCTTGACGTAAACAAACACTTAAGTGAACTTTGGTTTACATAATTACTTTCATAGAAGGACATAAAGATGAGATGCTTGTCTTTCTTATATTTTTTGCTTCGCATAGACAATGAAGCAATGTAACTTTGGAAGTCTGTATGTATGGGATCAGTAGCTGGCTAGCATCTCTCATGGATACCTTCTAAATATAATATTCATTAGGAACAGTTTTCCAATTTTGCTATGTTTTAAGTAGTTAGTTCAGAAGAGATATTTTATGTGTTTGTTTGCTTTGTATCATAAACACTTTTTATAATCTAGTGAATTCTTTAAGAACACTTCTATAACAATCTAAAAATAGCACAGTTTTTGACATTTCTCGCAATAAGAAGGCTATGTATTAGTTTCCCTTGAATTTAGGCTAGGAATCAGCGGGGTGTGTGTGTGTGTGTGTGTGTGTGTGTGTGTGTGTGTGTGTGTGTGTGTGTGTGTGTGTGTGTGTGTGTGTGTGTGTGTGTGTGTGTGTGTGTATACATTTGTGTTGTTGAGGATTAAGCCCAGGCCCTTATGTGTGCTAGATAAATTCTCTATCACTGGATAGCTCTTGAATTTTTGAGTCCAGGTTTTACTCTGTAATCCAGGCTGTCCTTGAATTCATAACCCTCCAGCCTCTGCCCCTTAAGATCTGATGATACTGTAGGTCTGTGCCATAATGCCACACTTTTGTAATTTGTAACTAATTGAAGGAAATAAAAATGTTGATAGGAGAAGTGGGGTCAGAAAAGACAAACCATCGTGACTTGATCTCTCAAGACATTCTCCTGATTACTCTTCCTTGAAGTGTTCCCTTTAATAACTCAGCCAACACGCTATCTTAAGCCCATGAAACAAAGTAGGAAGATATTCTGTTCAACATCACCACCTGAATTCTAAGATGTCAACCTTAGCCAAATCTCTCCATCACCATAGCCAACAATTAACTTCCACCACATGAGAGATTGATCACATGTAACAACTGCAAAACCAGAATGCCCTCAAATCCCTGACCAAGAAAATTATGAGAAAACATAATAGTTAATTCATTTTGTTACATGTTAATGTAACTTATTACCCATAAGTAGCTAGTTGAAAGACTGTTCAAATAATGCTTTTAGACACGTGTAACAAAATGGAAACTTGACTATATTTAAAGTTGCTATAAATATTTTTTAAAGAGATGAAACTCTAAGTGGTAATGTAAGAAAATTGGCTATTGATAGCTAGTCAAGAAAGGTCTGGTTGGCAAGGAGAATGATCAGAAAATGTGATGTGGACACGCAAGAAGAGATTTGATCCTTTCCTGATGGTGAGAGAATGAATGTGTGACTCAGGGGTAACTGTAAGTCATGTTTCCTGCCAGCTAGCAAGCAGAAAGGGAGTTAAGATGTAGATGTCAGCACAGAGCATGTATACAAAGGACAGAACAAAAACACTGGTGGATGTTTAAATGGTGGGAAACAGGTTTCCCATCATAGGCAATACACTTTTTCCACATGCATCTGGAATTGACCCTAAATATGGTATTCTGATAACTTTTTTTTCCTACCTACCTCAATTTGCACTTGGTGACTGGAGACTAGGAAATGTCCCCATATTAAAATCTCTTCTCTTTTCCTCACATCTCCATTCAAAGTCATTGCCATATATTAAAAAACAAAACAAAAAACCCACCAGCCTTTCTTGTGCCTCTCCTTTGCTTAGAAGCCCAATCCATTCTAACAGCTTGAGCCCACATTGATACCAAACATCTCTGATATTCCCTGGCATTGATCATTTTTACCACATGAACTGGCAGACTTACAGTCCTGTTCGGTACCTTGCAATGACTCACATTATTATCTCAAATGGAACCAGTGATATTTTTTATGCCTTATTTCACTCTACCATTTTATACCTGGAAAGAAAACACTAACTTCTAATCCAGACCCCTCATTTGTACAGAAGGAGAAAAAATGACACCAAGAGATTCATAACTTCCTTCCTGTCGTATAAAATTTCTCGAAGTCTTCCTCGAGCATGGCAACATTGACAAATAAAAATTGCAAGTCAAGAAACCAGTTAAGTGGAGCTGCACATACATCCTACATCTTGAGATCACACAGATGAAAGCATCCAACGTAGTCTGAAGGACATCCTAAGCTGTGCAAGCTATTTCAGCTATATTTTCTGAAGACTGGAGTATAGAAATCTTTTACCCACTACAAATGCTCATTGATTTGATGTTGAACTAGTATTCTTGGAATATACTTAGATAACTTCATTCCACTGCATTCATTTTGCCTACTGACCTCAAAACTCACATCTTTTTTATTTTTTTATTTTTATTTTTTGTGAACACACTGTACAGAGGGGTTACAATTACATGGGCAGGTTAATGCGTATATTTCTTATCAAGCATTGCAGCCTCCTCCTTTGTTTACCCTTCACATCCCTTCCCAACCTCCCCCCCACCCCCCCAAAACCCACATCTTTAATCTAAAAGAAATACTATTCCTCTTCACCACAATTCAGTAGGAGTCCTGCAATGATCATTGGAAGATTTCAATGATTTTTATCATGCATTTAACGTTCAAATCCTACATAAGAACATGACATCTTACCCAATTTGTGTCTAAATTTCCACACAATTCCATGATCAGATTCTGAGGGCAATGTTTTTCTTTCTCTAATTTAATAGTGAGAATAAGATGACCCCTTCAAGATCATCGAGTGCTTCCCTATGGTATTACTTTCCTCTTATTTCCCTTCTTCCTTCCTTTGCTTACCTTCTTCTTTTTCTCTCCTCTACTGTTTTTATTTCATCCTCCTTTTCATCTTCTGATCTTTCCCCTTCTCTTTTTGTTTTGCCACAGCAAAATCCAATTGAGTAAATGTGAATTAAGGATTAAGTAAAATTTAAAATTCTCTGATACTAAGGAAATCTTTATGCAATCAAACACCAGTGGAGAATTTGGTTGTTAGATTATGTTCCTTCCTAATCTTCTCTGAAAGATTATGAAAGTGGCCAGTCTTCTTTTTAAGAAGAATTACTATATGAGAACAAACATATGGTTAATTTCAATATCCTTTCAGTATATTGTCTTTCAACAATATATAGTGGTAACTATCATACTTTCTCAGATACACTATCTGGTACTCTTGTTAAAATGAGGAAAACTCAATGAACATTAAAATTTAGAATATCACCATGACTAAAACTCTTCAGAGAATGATATAATACACAGTCTAATTTGAATAGTAAGAATAGAGATGATTTACTCTAGAATTGGCCTCTGTGGCTTACTTAGAAATCTCCATGTATATCAACTTTCCTCAAAAACAGAAAAAATTAGCTGCAGAAAAACTCTAAGATAGCAAAACAGAATACATGAAAGAAAAAGATAAATTAAACAAGGCAGGCACTGGTGGCTATGCAGAAGACTGAGATTGGAGGGTCAAAGTTAGAAGCCAGCCCAAGAAGGAAAGTCTTTGAAACTCTTATCTCCAAATAGCTACCAGAGAAGCTGGAGGTGGAGCTCAAGTGGTAGAGTGCCAGCCTTGTGCAGAAAAACTCAGAGATAATGTTGAGGCCCTAAGTTCAAACTGCAATACTGGCCCATAAAACAATTAAAATCACCCACTCAGCTATACGCACAAAGTAATATGAAGTGACCAAATTATTGTCTAAATAATAACTCTGATAAATTGCAAATCAAAATTTTCAGAGACCTATTTCCTACATTTTGTCTTATACTCTTCTGTTAAACACACACACACACACACACACACACACACACACACACACACACACACACACACACACACACACCCCACACACAGATTATGCAAGTATATCTGAGTAAAAGACAGGAGCTTTCATAAGAAATATCAATGAAATCTCTGCAGTAGTGGAAAAGTAACAAATTCTGACTTATCCTTTTTTTTTTAAATTTTAAGTGGTTAAAAACTGTGAATTTGTAGGAATTTGTTTCTGACATAGACTTGGCTCCATTTTTAATAAAGGACCTAACTTTATAGATCCTCCAGTTCTATTTCTGTAACTAGTTCAGTTTTGCCTATTGAAATAAAATTTAAAGTTTGTTTGCTGTATTTTCCCAAATGCATATTCATCCTAGAATGGTGGTGGTATGACAACATACAGGAAACCAGTATTAATCTTATTATGTTGCAAATCCTCTGTGCTCTTGCCTTCCATCTTCCCTTCTGCTTTTTGCTCTCATCAGACTTGTGGACAGATGGAATCTGAGCCCCATCAACCCGCCTGCTCTTCCAACAAGCCCGGAAATCACACTCCATAAAGCAAATATATATTCCAGAAATACAAAGGGATAAGGGCTCAATCTATTCAACCCTATGCATCTTCATTTTATCACACATGTACTAATCTACAGGCTAAGATGACAAAATACCATTACACACTCTAAAATGGACAATATTCCTGTCTTTGGGGACTTAACTATTTATCAAGGTTAAAATCTGAGTAATTACAGACCTTACTGGTTTAAGTTCCCGATGAAGAACATGGATCATGGACATTGACAGGTTCTCTAAAGAAGAATTACAAATGGCTAACTGATTCCTAAAGAAATATTTAACATCCTCAGCCATAAAAGGAAATGCAACTCACAACTATATTAAGATTCCATCATCTTAACCCCAGTCAAAAATGACAGAGAAAACAAACACAACACATGCTAGTAAACACAGGGAAACAGAAATACTCATGCACTGCTGGAAGGAATGTAAACTAATACAACCACTGTGGAAATTAGTATGCATGTCACTCAAAACAAACCTAAAAATGGTCCTGCTTATTTCTCTATGATACCACTTTTGGGGATATATCTGGTAGAGTGTGAAACTATACATAAGAGAGACACCTGTAGCAAATGTATACACTGAAATTATCCAAGAAGTTCAACAAGCAAGGAATGGATATAGAAAATAGAGCATGGCATGATAGAGGAAAATAAATTATGCTACTTTATAGGGAAATGGGGAGAACTGGAAATATTCACAGAGGGAGATAAAACAAGTTCAAAATTCTACTCATTTGCTAACTATAAACCAAAGAAGAAGGAGGAGAAGGAGGAGGAAGA
Organism: Dipodomys spectabilis; assembly: GCF_019054845.1. NCBI lineage: Eukaryota > Metazoa > Chordata > Mammalia > Rodentia > Heteromyidae > Dipodomys > Dipodomys spectabilis. The sequence goes on from NW_024870723.1 coordinate 4,316,953, forward strand.
TAATGATGACAAAGGTACGTAAATCTGGGGAGATCAGTGAGAAAGAGAGAGTTAAAGGAAAAGATGCTGAGAGTGACGAGGATAAAATTATATATATATATATATATATATATATATATTAAACATATAACCTATATGTAGTATTTTATTATAAATGTATATACAGAATAATGAAACTAACCAGAAAGAGAATAAAAATATAAGGGAGAGTGAGTTTGTTTAAACTGCACTCTAGTATTTATGGAACTGTCACACTGAAACCCTCTCAGAGTATTGATGCCTACTAATTAAAAATAATTGACAATATTCCGGAAAGGTTTACATTACATGAAATGTCAATCACAAAATGTGAGTGAAGTTATAATAAAAACTGTGCTTTCTTCATATTGGAGCATATAAAAAGCATCACCTTATTAACATATAAATAACCAATACATACTGACCACTTACCCCAGTCAAAGAACTGCGCTTACAAACAGATGGACATTAGTTTGTACAATGCTCCCTGATCGACCCTATGATCATTCCTAATGTGATAAATATTTTAGGCTAAAAAAATACACTGAGATTAGAGAGAATAGCTAAGAATTAGTTAATGACAAAGTGAGAAAACAAACTTAAACTCTCTAGCCATAATTAGTGTGCATCTAACCTTGCATATTCTGTCTCTGTGAGACTTAATCATATACAACACATTAGAATGCATACATAAATACATATTTGAGTATTGTATAATTCAGTTGATGCATTAATTTGGCTCAGCCTAACTTTGAGTTTGTGACATATACAGATGTTTTACCAGACTGATCTTTATCAGCACTTACTGGAGAATCAATCCAGGTGTAGTAGATGGCTTGCAAAAGACAGCAATCATTTCTCTCACCAAGCTTTTGCCAGATGATTTTGTAGCAATTTCCTTTAAGAAATGGAATCTATTTGCATTCTCTTTTTATCTGTGCTTGCATCAGTGAGAGTATGCAAACTGATCCATTAGTATGCTGGCTATTTTCCATTAGTTTTCCACACTGCCCTATCTGCCACATAGACAGGGATGTCAAAGTTGCAGGATAAGTGTTATGAGACCTGGTAATCCTTGAGACACGCACCAACAGCTGACCACTGCCAAACATGTGGTGCCTTAGACATGCCTTCTCCTGCCAACCTGCTAGTATACCAGGTAAAAATGGGGAAAACTAGTTATCTGTCAAGCTGACCCAGATTAGAACAACCATCTAAATAATCCACAGTTTTATGAGCAAAATGAAATGGTCACTTATTGTGTAAAGTCATTGTCTCATCAGTTTCCTCAGTTTCTAAGTATGCAGTAAATAAGTGATATAGTGCTGGCAGCAGCAACGTAATTTTTTTTTTTTTTGTCGGTTGTGGGGCTTGAACTCTGGGCTTGGGAGCTGTCCCTCAGCTCTTCAGCTCAAGGCGAGCACTCTACCACTTGAGCCACAGTGCCACTTCCAGTTTTCTAGTGGTTTATTATTCAAAGCCAGGCTGGCTTTGAACTGCAATCTTCAGATCTCAACCTCCTGAGTAGCTAGGATTAAAGGCATGAGCCACCGGTGCCCAGCTAGCAGCAACATAAATTTTATCCTGTGGAACCATTTATTTTGTTTTGTATCATCTTTGCATTTAGTTATCATCAGGTAAGTCTATACATGTCTACTCTGTGTCAATATCTGAAACAGGCCATGCAAGAAGTAATGTTTTGGATATTCTAAACATGGCTTATTACCATGAGGTACTGTTTACTTTAGAATTAGCTAGAGAGAAGAGGCACAGTGGTACTGTCTTCAAAGTACCTTCATCATCTTTTTTATATATATAAAAAGCACTTACTATATTTATCAAGTCTTAGTGGCTGCACTGAGTAAAAACCTGCTAACCAATTCAATACCTGGGTTTCTTCACCTTTTTGTCTGGATGTAATTGAGTTCATTTCTTGCATCCCTTGCACTTTTCCCAGTGCCTATTTCTGTCCTCTAAGTCTTGGATCAATACAGCTAACTTTTTTTCCCTGTACCTCTCTTCTGCCTGACCTACTTTTATTTCCGTCTCATTTCTTAATTTGGAATCTCCCGGCAACTCCTTTTTTATCACTACTCAAATGCCTCAGTTTACCCTTCGACCAATTTCTAAAATGATGAATGGCACCCACCCCTCAGCACCTTCCAGAATACTTTCTCTGTAACATCTTTGAGGTATAAAACACTGCAAATGATGATAGGAGACAACTTGGCAGATCTGAAAGAGCTATAAATATACTTACTATCTCATACATCAATACTAATAATAAATTGCATTCAAGTGCCATTTAATTCTCCGTGGTCATCAATAAAGGTATAAAAAGTTCATCTCTGGCATCTTCTCTGTGGTCATCCTCTCAACAGCCCCATGTAGCTGTTTGCATGTAGTCATTCTCATTATCATAGTGCAATCTCATTCGGGAGGAATTTTACTATAGAATACCCAGGGTTCGGCTTACAGGAGAGGCTGCTTTTTCTCCTACAACCAGTAAGAAGACTTACGTACCAAATTCTGTGCCAGTGGTGTGAAAACCTAGGGCATCATGCTGTATTCCCACAGTTACCAGGAAGCTCACGGTGAGTTCTAGGTAGAGATTAGCAGGAAGCAGCATGTCCTCTAAAATCTACCCTGCTTTCTTTCCCCCTACTCCCAGTCCGGCATCCCATTTCTCTGCAACACCATCTCCTTGGTTGGTAATTAGACTCTGCAACCTCCAAGCCCACTTGCACAAAGTGATGAGCTACTAAAAATACAGCCCTGCAGGAATACGCTCAACTGCTATTTCTTTTATTTTTTTTAACACCGGTTTCACATGAACAAAGCAGTTAAACAAAAGGAGAGAGAAAGTGCTGGGATGGCGAAGATGGAACATAGACACATACTTTGTTCATTTTAATTACACGAAGTCATCGTTTAGCAGGAGTGCAAGGATAGTGGAAAGCAAAATCACCAAAGAGCTTTGTTCCTTTGATACTTCCTATTTAAAGCCTCTTGCAATGACCCTGAACATAAATACCTCCATAGAAACCCTGAAAACCCTTCTATCTCAGTACTACCCATGAAATGGGCAGCTGATGCTTTTAAGGTATGGAATGGGCTGGGCATAATTGGACGGTTCTGCTAATGAGACCTACTTCTATCACTCCTCTGAAGCCCTCATGGCATTTAAGATGAGGCCTTTCAAAACTGGGTTATAGAAAGGAAGACTGGGCTGGAGATGTTTGGCATAAGTATTCCTACACAGACTAAGAGTTCTCAGTATGACCAAGTAGATATACAAAAACACGTAAGTAAAGGCTACAAAAAAATGCTTGTGTGAAAATCTAAGACCTAGATCTTGCAGTTCCTCACCCACATGCTTGAGAGTTAGCAGCTCATGCCTTAAAATCTGTTTGGTGACAACACATGGATGACACCATTTACTTGATACTTGGTACTACTTATTAAATGTCTACTATATCTCAGGCATATTGATAAAAGAAAAGTTAAATCGATAAGGTGTTATATCTATATAACATAAGAGGAAACATAATACTCTCTTTTATAGGGGAGAAGCTGAAGCTGATTTTGGTTTAAAAAAATGTCTTAAAAAAATAGCATGCGTGGTTGCAAACCGGATTCGAACCCAAGATGCTGCCATTGGAAGTCTGGATCTTTGGCTACCTGCTCCCACTGAACAGATAAAACCAGAGTGGAAACCTCAAATCTCAAGTCATATATTAATTTATTTCATGAACATTAATATTGCTCTTAATGTATTCAATGCCTAGTACTAGGGTGTTTAAATACTTTACAGGTCAATCAGTTGTGATTTTTTTATCCCTTGGGTTACTGAAAGGTCTGAAGTTGGAGAAATATATTTATATTTAGCTGCTATATGGTATGTTCATAGTCATTAGAAAAGTTTCAGAAACAGAGATGTAGAAGTGACTGTATCCAGTTGGAATCAAAGGTGGCTTGAGAGGGGCACTCTACAATATCACATACGACATCATTCTACAGTATTGCTATCATGCAACCAATTACCGTGGTACCTAGCAGATAGTCAGTGTTCAATATACATTCATGTGTTGAAGGAAGGAGTGGAAATAAGGTTGAATACATAACTGACTGAATGAGTGCATGAATATAACTTTGAAGTATAAAATTTAAGGAAGCTGAGATGTATTCACAATGGACAAGAAAAAGATAGAGCTTCCAAAATCAAGGAACCGAGGAGATTCAAAGCTAATTTGGAAATAGTAAGTAATCGCAGACTCAAAATGTTCTATTAGGAAAATGACCACCTAAATAGTAGAAAATTAATTGGCAGCAACTAGATGTTTTTATCTAGTGGGGAGAAATGACCAAATAGATCTTTTGGAAAGACCATGAAAGGGTAAGTTAGCCTAGATAGCAATCCAATATTTATAAAATTTTAGTTGCATTCATCTTATTGAATTGAACTGATGTGAAAGAAAAGTAGAAAAACACTCTTTTGGAGAACATGTGCTCTAAAATCTCAACCTACTCATTTTTTTTCTACTGCTGAAATGTGTGCAGAATAGGACACACAGAGTAATGAAAGCAGCTTGTGATAGGAAACATATGTCCATGAATGCAACTCTGATCTTGGCCATACCAGTTAAATTCATTTCTTTCCTTATCTATAAAATGTATATACCTATTTCAGCTCAGGATAATCACAAACATTAAAGGGTGATAGGGTTATGACATCACTAGATAAACTATGAAGTATTGACTCTAGTTATTATCAATATAATTACTATGATTAGTATAAATGCTGATTTAAGTAATAAAAGTCAAGTCACTACTAACATAAGTGCTGTGTATTAGTTCATTTTGTTACTATAACAAAAATGTCCAGGGCTACAGAATATAATGCAAAACAAGTTTTATTCAGCTCGCTGTTTTAGAGGCTAATTGAAAATCAGGTGGTCTCTTCAGTTTAAGTTTTGTTCCAAGAAGAGAGCAAAAACATTTATTTTATTCCAGGTCACTGAAAAGGTCTTGAAATGAAAAACTGCTGATATGATGTCTCAAGAATCCTAAAGGCTGTGTTGCATATTTTCTACAAATGAGAACATTTTCTTTCACAACTAAATAATCATGATCAAATTAACCTAATACAGCACTATCATTTAAACCTGAGACTCTACTGAAATTTCACTATTATAACAACGCTTTTTGCCAAAAGGATTGAACTCTTTGCTTCATATCTCTTTACTTGGAAATTCTTCAGTCTCCTTAGCTTTGTTGATTTGGTAATATTGAGTATTACAAGTCAGTCAGTGATTTTGCAGACTGTCCTGAGGCTATTGTCTGCTTCTTTGATCTAGTTCTTCATGATGAAATGTAGTTATTTGTTTTTCATAATCTTCAAGTGGTTGGACAAGAGCTTTACAATTTTAATATATACATTTTGTCCAGAGTTATCCCTTCTATCATTCTTCTCCCTCTCCCACGTTTCCTTCCCCCATGAAGTCATATCAAGATGTCTGCTTCCTTTTGCACATATGTACATCGAGTATTGTGACTATACTTGTCCCCTGTGCCCTGTTCCATTCATCTGCCCACTCTACTAGTTCTCTTACATCCAAACAATATTTCAACTCCCTCCTATTTTTTATTCCTCCTATTTATTTTGTGAACCCAATTCAATTCTTAATGAGAATATAATAGTGGATGACATCATGAAAGGAGCTAGTATAGAGGGTTTATGTGGTAAATCAGTAATCTAGAGAGGTCAGCCATGCTTCATCTGTTGCTATGAACAATTCTCTATAATGGGAGCTATCTGATTTCCCCCCAGAACTGTATTAATCCCTACTGGAAGAGGCCTGCACAATGATCTAATTATCCTGCTCTACCTCTTAACAGCTCTACCACCTCTGTTGCAGTGACGAACAAGCTCAATACATGTACCTAGGCTGAGGAGATAATCCACATGCAGCCCACTGTGCACTGTGCTCCCAGAATTCTGTGCTGTGCTGGATGTCTGCTCTAAATTAAGGGTCACAGTGGTATAATACTTAGATCTGAAAGAAGTGAGGCAACATCTACTGTGCCTCATATTGTAGGAAATGTTAAAAAAATATCAACACTGATTAAAAAAAAACTATCTTCATTTTGTCTGAGAACCTACCAGTTGTCCATTTTCATTTCTGTTCTGCTGTGTTCTCACACAGATGAACAATGACACCAGAATTGCAAGCATCACTTCATGTTTAATAAGTCTCCAATTTAGAAGCACGTGAAGGAATAGATTATAAAATTGTGAACTCATGTATACACACAAACACACACACACACACATACACATACACATACACAGAGAATAAGATAACTGGAAACTCAGTACTAAAAATGATTGACTGAGTCTTCCATGAGATAATTACTCCATCACGAGTGAGTTTATTTATTACTGTCCACTTATTGGCACAGCCTACTGAATTCTGTCTTACACCCAGTCACAAATTGATAAGGTAATACCAAACCACTGCAATTCATTTTTATGGGCCTTACTTATTTATCTTCTGTACCTCTCCGTTCTTGTGACACATGAAAGTACATCAGTTCTCTCAAGTCATCACTGGTTTTTTCTGTCTCCTGGGCACTCCTGTTGAGTTACAGGAATGATTGCATCTGTTCATAGGTCCCATAAAACGGATATTTGATTTGATTTAGGTAGAGATTCAGTGAGCTAATTTTGTTATGATTAAGTCTCTGAAATGAGGTTTTCACTTTTTTTGCTTATGAACCACTAATGCAATCTTGTCAGTGAGCTGAGTCTCTGGCTACCTCAGCAGGTCATTTTTGGCATGAGAGAAAATCATGGTCATTGTAGACAGAGACAGGTTCATCAACACATTGAGAAGCTGCTCTTGCCCGATAATGCCAAACACTGAGAACAGAAAAATGAGAAGGCTGTAGTCTTTCTCCATCCAAAAAAGAAGGCAGATGGTGGCAAGGGAAGGCAATATGTATAATAAAATAGTACCGATGAGGTTGATACATGAAAACTTTATTCACGGCATCACAGAGTATTTCAGGAGGGACAGCTATGTGGATTTTTTTAAAGGATGGTTTTTTCCCACAGGTAGGATCAGGAAAATTCTGAGAAGGTTTAAGGATAGTCATACCTGAGGGGCATTTCCAAAAGTAAAGAAAACTTTACTAACTGGGCTTTGTAAATATGGCAGCAATATTCCTTTCCAGTTTTTCACATTTTTTATAATTATGCTTCTTATGTGTCCTCAAGAAGAGGTTAAGCCCACTTCTTCCCTATCTCTTCTGTCCATCTATCTATTCTGGCCACCTGTAATAACTTCTCACAAGAAAATAAAACAGAAATGATGTTCTACCAGCTCTAACATGTCAACCTTGAGAGGATCTGCATGCTTTTTATCATTAGTATAGATTTTTCTGGAGTCCTATGTGTCCATGAAGACAAATATAATCTAGCCCGATGGATGGTAAAACTCTGTTGCTCAATTGGTAATGACTCCAGATATTAGCTGGCTACATTCAGAATCAAGAAGTCTAGTAAAAGAAATGCATCTGGATTCCCAGCCAATCACAGAAGAGCCATCAAGATGATCTCATTCCAAATTTCCAACCTACTGAGTCCATCTTTGAGGTGGCTTGTTTTGCTGTAAAAGCTAAGTATGTAGACACCACCTTCCAGAGAGTAAGAATCATTAAATCATAAGAATATTGAATATTGAATCATGCATCTTCACGAAAACTTGATGTTCTATCTGAGACTCAATGCCTTCATTACCAGTTTTTCCAGCTAGTACTTTTGGGGAAAGAGCTACTCCAGCCACCATGATACAAAAATGGTTCTCATAACTAGAAAGTGTCAGAGTTGGATCCAGCTTCAGCCATAGCTGGATATGGCAGTTCAGATGATTTTACTTAGGGCCTATTTTTGCACATTTGATGCTGTTAATTTCTTGAGTGCTTTGCTATTAAACTAATAATGATTGGATTATTATTATTAAATTAATTAGATTCTCTCCTAGGAGTGCAAAAAGTGGGAAAGCTTTAGGGTTCTAATAGTTTGCTGGTTAGCAACATCCAGAAAGATATCCTTTGTATGTGTGAAATAGAATTTGAAAGGGAATATGATTTACAGTAGCTTTGGAAGAGATGGGAAAAAATTTCCAAAGCTATAGGAAAGCATAGTTTCCAAAATGAAAAGAGGCCTAGTATGAGAAACTAAACAGTTTGGAAGAAAGGTTGTAGGAAATCAAAAATAACAACCCTTCTTCTATGAGTTACAGAATGATCATTCCCGATTGAGTTATCTAATAAATTAACTATACCCGAGGTCTGCTTTATCGTGTAACTTAATAGATATGATATAGTAATGACTTTAGGGACAGACTGATTCAGTTTTATGACATCCTTAGCCCTATAATGATACTGAGATTTTTCCACCTGGCTTCCCTCATGAGAACAAAGCTGGACAGTACAACTCCCACCCTCATATATACACAATAGAGTCCAGAAAATAGTCTCTTTTTGTTCCATTTTTGAAAATAAATCATTAGATTTGGAAGTGGCACTGTGACTCCAAGTGATAGAGTACTTTCTTTGAGCAAAAGAGCTCAGGGACAGCACCCAGGCCCCAAGTTCAAGCCCCACAAATGACAAATAGTAGGTAACAAATCATTAGATTCACTTGACAATGAGAATTCTAAGTCATATCAAACTGTACTATACTATAGATCCAGACTGTAGGGTTCCACTAGAAATTGAGAAGGTGAGGAAGGGGGAAAAAGGAAGCTGATAAAATATAAGGACGAAAGGACAGAAGATAAATTGATGATATATAGGTAGATTTATGTCTACAAATTCAGTAACAGTCACATTTAATGACTGTATAAGGCACTGGTAAAGCATACTTGGAGATAAACCACATGAAAGGATTTGAGGTTCATGCCTGTAAGTTTCTGGTTGAATCTGTATTTGTAGGGAATACTTGTTGAATATGAACACCATAGAATCGTGCATAATAACTCATCTTTTGTTGAAATTCTTTCGTTTCTCCATTCATCTTTTCATCCAGCCAGCTGTCCTTCCTTCAACACATCTATTGTCAGTATCTCAGACTCAGAGAGGTACTGACTGCAGACAGTTGGAAACAAATGCATATTAACAAAAGTATGAAGGTCGACCTTACTTTGTTAGGTAGATGTTTGTATTCCTGAAGGATGCAAATAAGCAAATTTCATAACATAAATCCCATAGTGCATATGGCAGAGTCAGATAATATCTAAGATTTATCAAGCCAAGATTCACCTCCTACCATGGTCCATATCATTTCGCAGCACTTTATGAATACCTTATAAAGTTGACATTATCATTATCAGAGAGGTGAAGTATCATGTCCCAAATCTCTTTTCACTACCTTCAAAGTGTATCATTTTGAGAGCTATGTGTTTTTAGATAATAAAGTGTGCACAACCACCTTGGTCTTTAAAAGTATGGTATGAAATCAGGCGTGATGACAATGGCTGGTGATCCAAGCACTCAGGTGGCTAAACTTGAGGCAAGTACAATGTGATGTTGAGGGCAAGCTTCATGTCCCCAAACCAAAAATTTCAAAAAGCACAAGCCATGAATAGCTCCAACATTCATATCATAGGCTGTAACAATTGTACTGGTTGCTTTTCAGTGTTTCTGTGAATTTCTCAGTCTTCTTTTCACACACCATCTTTGACTGTGAGCTTCAACATCTACTGAGATAATTTAGGAAATATTTTCACATCCTGCACTGTGGTAGCTCCTTGTTCTGTGCTGTGTCAACTTAGAAGTGGAAGCCAAGTCTGTCCCTTATTTTACTGGCAAAAAGAAGAAAGAGACAGTAAATCCAATATAGAAAAGAACCAGTGATCAAAGGGATCTTGTAGTAGTACACACAAATATACACCACGCACACGTATGCATGCACGTATACCACTTAAAAACTACGTTATACAGTTTCTGAAATCCAGTAGTTATTTCTAATTGTTAGAGTTCCTCCTTCTCAAGCACCCTTCACTCACTCTTCCTTGATTCCATTCCTTCTTTGTCCTCCTCTCCTATCTTTCCTTTCATGCCATAACTGCTATTCAGGAGAGTTTAACTGTTTTCTAAGCTCCATGTCTATAGGATGGCAGCACCACTATGGGAAGACTTTCAAGATGTTTTCATTAACCAACCCAGTCACCTCTAAAAGGATTTCTGAAGCCTTTGACAATATTATTCTACCTCACTGGTCATCTTCCCAGGGGCTTGAAATTTAGATGTGAAATTGGAAATGTTGTCTGGTTATCCTGGGATGGATTTTTAAGGTTACATTTCAGATAACCAGTCAAGTGGGTCATTTCCTGTGAGCTGTGTCACACATTATTCTAGACATATCAATATATTAAATGGTTTCATCTGATAGTAACTTCTATTGGTATCCACAGGTAAAATGAGAAGAGATGGGAAAAATTAGTATATAATTAAAGTTGTATCTAATGTAGAACCTAGTGCATGTTGGGATACTGAGTAACTTTTATCACACTAAACTGGGCTTAACCAAGTAAGATAAAATGCTATAAACTTGGGATGGAAGTTAGATGCCATTTTTTATTTCTTTAAATCTCATGTCTTCAGTTTATTTTCTTATAGTCTCCTTCAAAATTTACTGAGAGTTGTTTATATATAAAATTCCGGCTTTTATATGTTGGGTAAAGGCAACTAGAGGAAAGGATTTATGTCATCCCAGAGAACAAAATAATGATGGTGGTGGTGTCAGAATTATAGTGACAATGCCATCAATAGTGAAGTCACTTCTCTCCAGCTATTCAGTCTTCGTAGTATAGCAATGACAAGTCTGATTTGGGAAGATACATTATTTCTACTGTGTTTGCACATTAATAATAATACTACTAATAAACCCACAAAAAGATAGATACGACTTCACCTATTAGGATTCCTATTATCTAAGAGCACAGAAATTTGCAAGGATGTGTGACTGGGGATACACAGAAACTATAACCCTTGTGCATTACTGATGGAAAGGAAAAATCCTGTGGATCCCAGCATGAATCACATAGGTCACCCAATGGGACCTAGCCATGAGATTCAACAATTGTGCATCTCATTTTACTATAGAGGAACGTTCAAGTCCTGCACCACAAGTTTATGAGTTGAAATCTAATCCCCTACATGAGGTTTATAGGAGAGAATTTTAAGGTGTAATGGGACAGGAAGGAGGAAATTTCATGAATGGGAGAAGCACAACAGCTAAAAGAGACTCCAAACCAGAATTCTCTCATCTCTTCTACCATGTGAGGATACAGTGAGAAGACAATTATCTATGAATGAGCCCTCACCAGACATAGTGCCTTGATCCTGGACATTTCAGCCTGCAGAACTAAGAGAGAGGTTTGTTGTTTAAGATACTCAATCGATGAGTACTGTTATGTCATCCCTAGCAGACTAATACGCTCTTCCTCCTTTATGGATTGAATCAAGGAGGGTATTGAGAGTTCAAACTTTCAACAGGGTTGCTTTCAGAGACAACACATAAAAAGCCACAAATATTGCTGGGGTGAGAATGGAAAAGGACACTTATTCTCTTATAGAATCCTGAGTGGAAAGAAAATGTGAATATTCACAGGAATTGAAAATAGGAATTGATTAGACATTTGTAAGCGCAGGTTCATAGTGGCAATATTTATAGTAGCCATGAGGTAGAAGCAGCCAAGTGCTCTTCAATACTGATTTGCACTCAATAGACAAAAAAGTAGTGTGTACAGATAAGAACACTGCTTAACTTGAAACAGAAATTTAGATAAATATTTAAAATTATGAATAAACTTTAAAAATACAATGCAATTCACAGACACACACACACACACACAAACAAACAAATATTTCATTTTCTAATTGTATAAGATTTGTAGAATTGTCAAGCTTATAATGGAAGTAGAAATTTGTGACCAGGGATGAGAGTGAATAAAATATAGTGGTTTAAAGAGCACAAGAGTACCAAGGTCCCCTCTTCTCCTTTCCCCACCCTTCCTCTACAGTTGTGGGATTGGCAATCAAGGCCTCACATTTACTTGATAAGCGCTCACCCACCTGAGCCACATCCCCAGTTCATTTTTGTTTTCTTTAGTTATTTTTTAATAAAGTCTTGTGATCTGGCTCTAAGGCCTAAGACAACCTAGGGCTACAATCCTCCTCTCTATATCTTACACATAGCTGGGGTTACAGGTATGGACCACTACAGTATGTGACATTTATGGAGAGAGGAGTCTCAATAACATTTTTGTGCAGGCTGGCCTTACATCTCAGTCTCCTTGATTTCTGCCTCTCAAGTAGGTGGGATTGTAACTGTGAGCCATTGCATCTGACACTGAAAAATGCTTGAGATAAACATTAATGATGGGTATGTGGTAAGGTCAACACACCGCCACTGAATTTTTGTTCAAATGTAGCTAATATGTCTTTGTATGTAAGTAGTTAATACATAATTTTTTGTGTTGTGTATTATATTCTATCACAATAAAAGGCATGACAATAATAAGTTAGAATAACTTTCAGAAATAAGTCACTCCTAAAAACAAGCATTGCAGATAGTACCTCACATAGACCACACCGTTCCACACACACATACACAAGGCGATATACATCAATTAATTCGTTAAAAACTATTTAAGCCAGTGACTCATCCCTATAATCCTAGCGTCTCCAAAGACTGACATTTTTAGGGCTAAAATTCCTGGTGGATTTTTATCCCCAATTAACCAGCAAAAAGATGAAAGTGGAAATGTAGATCAAGTGAAAGAACACCAGCCTTAATCAAAAATCTATGGGATAGCACCCAGGACCTCAGTTCAAGTCCCAGTATCAGCACAAAAAGAAATAGGTCCAAACCAATTGCTATGAAAATCATTAACCATATGTAGAACAGGAAAGGGAGAAAGAGAATTTTCAAAGAAGAAATAGCTAGAATTCTTAGAAACAGGAACAAATTGAAGGAGAGAAGTAAGATTTACTCAAACCAAGTGGCAAGCGGGTGCTGGTAGCTGATGCCTGTAATCCTTGCTACTCAGGAGGCTGAGATCTGAGTATTTCAGTTCAAAGGCATCTTAGGCAGGAAAGTTCATGAGACTCCAATTAACCACTAGAAAACCAGAAGTAGAGCTGTGGCTCAAAGTGATAGAATGGTAGCCTTGAGCAAAAAAGCTCAGGGGTAGTGCCCAGACCCTGAGTTCAAGCCCCATGACCAACAAAAAAGAAAGAAATTAAGAAATAAAGAAAGAAGAAAGAAAGAAAAGAAAAAGAAAGAAAGAAAGAAAAAGGAAGGAAGGAAGGAAGAAAGAAAGAAAGAAAGAAAGAAAGAAAGAAAGAAAGAAAGAAAGAAAGAAAGAAAGAAAGAAAGAAAGAAAGAAAGAAAGAAAGAAAGAAAGAAGGAAAGAAGGAAGGAAGGTGGAGTTTACCACCTTGCTTTATGATTCAATGATTCAAAAAAAGAGTAAATCCTTGCAATTTTTCCAGTGCCCAACCTTGTGCTTGGTAGTGTAAGATAAAAGTAATAAAGTCGCTAGCTAGCTAAAGGATATCTTAGGCAGGTAGATGATCACAACAGTATGGCAAGTGGGATGGGAGACACATGTTGGGTTCTGTGGAGAGCTCTGAAGCAGATTCCCTGGGACAGTCAGAGCTAATGTCCACAAGGGCCCCCTGAGTTCCTGACACAGCAGCTGAATCCTGGAGATGTATTGTGAAGTGTTCAGGATGAGTGAGAATCCCTTCCTGTAGCAAGACTGGGAGCACGGTTTCTCTTAAGAAACCTTGGGTCCTGTACTCCTCAAATGGACTGTATTAACTTCACACAATGTAGGCACCAACCTGGGCATCTAGCTTTTCCTGAGGCTGGATGTTACAATGTTTGCCATGAGCCACAGACAGAGAGAGAAAGGTTGGCCTTTCTACAGAAATGGACAAGGATTAGAGGTCAGGGATTTTGTTTTAAGTGGGCCACTTTTGAAGTCCTTAAGTTTCACGAGATAAAAAGAGGGGCTTGTAGGCCTATCATCCAGGCCTTGCCTTTGATTCCCAGACAAAGATATAAGAAATACCATCATTGTGTCAGCACAAATTTTCATTTCTAGGAATTTCTGCAAAGACTAATTTCTCTCTACATTTTGAGGCAAAGTCAGGGGACTTAACCTTCTCCTATCGTCTGCTTATTTATAGAATTGACTGACAGCAGCTCACCGAATCCTACCTTTTTTCCCTCTGTTTCACTCATTATGGTAGATTAAAATGATTCATCATTGATGGTAGTGCTGAATATTCAATATTATATAACACATTATATATATGAACTGATAACTGATATAATTTTAATGACGATAACAAAGAAAATAAGGGTCAAAGAAGGTAAGTAATTTCACCAAAATCTCTCTTTCCCCCTCTTTCTCTTATACACTCTCTCTCCTTTCTCTCCCTCTCTGTATACAGATACACACACACACACACACACACACACACACACACACACACACACACATATCCACACACACACACATCAGATCTAACCAGTATACAGGTCAAACTAATGAGATAGATACCCTCTTGTAGATAGTTGCTATTTCTCTTACTCAAAAGTTCCTACTTTGTAGTAATGTAGTTAGGCAAAATCAATTGTGATTTTTTTTTAGTAAAATAGTTCTTACTTGATGAGTAAAATGTTATTCAGACAAGAATATATTTTCTACCAAGTTTTTCTTGCGCTATCAGTTTACACCATTTAAAATAATCTAGCAAACACATATTCTAGGCTTGCTCCTGGGTGTGTTAATCTGTAATTATTCTTAAGATCAGAAATACTGAAAATCAATGAGCCCCTTTCCATATTATCATGAAACACACAGACTGATTTGTGATTTTAATTCATAGAGCAAGCCAAAGGGATGGAATCATGAATGAAGTCCCACATTTTCCATAAGAATGTATCTTTGCATCACAGGGGAAAGAAGCTTTGGCAGATGAATAGTTTGTTGGTATTTTCTTCTAATCTGTAGGTTATCTCTTTACCATTCATGCTTCCTTGGCTGAAAAGAGGCTTTCAGCATGATGTAATCTCATTTATCTCTTTTGCTTTTGTCACTTGTGTATTTGGGGTCTTATCCAAACAAAATCCTTGTCCAGATCAAGGTCAAGGAACAAGTCATCTATGTTTGCTTCTAGTATTTTTTTTATCACATCATGCCTGAATCTCAAACAAATCACTGCAAAGGAACAAATAAAGCAATAAAAATGTAGAAAAGTCCAGAGTAGACATTTTTCAAAAGAAGACATAGAAAGGGCTAAGAAGTATATGAAAAAGTGGTCTATATCATTATTCCTCAGGATGATACAAATCAAAATCACAATGAGATGTCATCTTAAGCCAATTAGACTATCTTTAAAAATTACTAAAAAGATCCATTCATCTACTGAGGGGCATCTGGGTTGGTTCCATATCTTAGCTATGGTAAATAATGCTGCAATAAACATAGTTGTGCTGGTAGCTTTAGTATGGTCTGTTTTTTTTTTTTGGGGTCCGGTCGTGGGGCCTGAACTCTGGGCCTGGGCGCTGTCCCTCAGCTCTTCAGCTCAAGGCTAGCGCTCTACCACTTGAGCCACAGCACCACTTTCGGCTTTTTCCTTTTTGCTTATGTGGTGCTGAGGAATTGAACCCAGGGCCTCAGGCATGCAAGGCAAGTGCTCTACCACTGAGCCACCTTCCCAGCCCTTTAGTATGGTCTTGTTTGTGATCATTTGGGCAAATGCCCAAAAGTGGGATTGCTGGGTCATAGGGGATCAAGAAAATGTGGTATATATGCACAATAGAATTCTATGCCTCCAACAGAAAGAATGACATTGCCCCATTTGTTAGGAAATGGAAAGATTTGGAAGAAATTACATTAAGTGAAGTAAGCAAGACCCAAAGAAACATAGGTCCTATGGTTTCCCTTATTTGCAATAACTACTATATGTCTGAGATAAGCAGAAAAGGTGAGATAAGGTGATGTTAAGCAAAATGAACTCCAAGATAAGGACTCAAGTGGTTTTTCTTTCTTACTATTGTTTCTAACATATTTAGATGATGGATTTCTTTGTTGCTTTGTATGTCCTTCCCCCATGGTATAACCCCTGTTTTCACTGTATTTGTTGTTGGTATAATTTGTGGAGGGGAAGGGGAAAACAAGTTGTTTAAATAGGGATACAAGTGGACCCATTGCAACAATGAGATGTACAAGACGTTTTGTGGAAAAACAAACACAAAGTTTACAACTTTGGGGGGGGGAGGGATTGTCGTGGAGATGGGAGGGCAGGGATGGTAAGGGAAAAACAAAGGAGGAGGCAACAATGCTTGATAAGAAATGTATTCATTACCTTGCTCATGTAATTGTAACCCCTCTGTATGGTATTTTCGCAATTAAAAAACATTAAAATACTAAAAAATGCTGACACAAAATATGGAAAATTTGAATTATACACTATTTGTAAGACTCTAAATTAACATAGACATTATCAGTATGGAGTTTCCTTTAAAAATTGAGCACAGTTGGTGCTATGCAAAACAAAAGAAATGTACATATCACCCAATGTAGAAGAAATAACTGTATTGCAAAGCTCATAGAACTCATAAATGTTATAGACCATGATAAAAAATTTTAAAAATTGAGTTAGTGTTATATGAGCCAATAATATCACCATAGGTATAATTCAAAAGGGGGGGGGGAAGTTACAATATGCTAAAGGAGTATCTTCATCCTTATGTTTGCTGTAACACTAGTCAATATGGACAAATGTAGAATTAACTTAAATATTCACCAATGAATGTGTGAATAGAGCAAATGTGGAATACATTCACAATTGCATAGTATTTACCCATAAAAATGAATGAAACCCTGTCATTTGTGGCACTATGTTTGTACCAGAAGGAAATTTTATTAACTAAACTAAACCTGTCTCAGAAAAACAAATATCACAACACATTACTCATAAATGGAATCTTAAGGAAGTTGATCTTACAGAAGCAGAGTGCAACTGTGGTTACTAGAAACTGAAAAGGAAAAGGGTATGGGAGGAGGCTGAAGAGAGATTGGTCAATAGAACAAAGTTATAGTTATGTGGGAATGATAAGTTCTTTATTGCACAGAAAAGTCACTATGGCTGCAAACACTACAATGAACATTTTGTTTTGAGAAAAAAGTAGCTAAAAGACAAGCTTTAAAATGTCCTTGCCACAACAGGATGACATTGATCAAGATACACTGTACTCATAAATCAACGTGTTGAATTGGAACTCTTTTGTACAGCTACCTAAAATAATAAAATATAAATACCCAAGATGTGAAGTCACAGATATGCTAACGACTCTGATTTGGTTATTATACAATCTATGAAAATATCACATTGTGCCCTGTAAATTATTTAGTGTTTATTAAAAACACAATTAAAAATATAACTACTGCAACAAAGTAAGAGCAGGCTTTGGGGAAAAGAAGGAATGTGTATTTTGTTTTGTTCAGCTCTGCAGAGCTGACACTATTCAGTTGGGACATATGAGAAGGATAGAGGAAAGCTATGACGTTTCTATGGGGGTCTTACGGAAGAAGAAATAAGGGCTGTTTGACACCTACATAACATCCTTGGTGTCCAGCAAGGAATAATTTATTTGAAGCAGAAACTGTGTTGTAACCATCATTAAAGGAGAAGGTTCGTAAGGGTGTTCTCTTCCTTTTCTCTGTGGATCCCCATACTAGGTGAGAGGCACAGTCAAAGACAAAAGTAAAAACAATGCTGGGCACCTGTGGCTCTCCCCTGTAATCCTAGCTATGCTGGAGGCTGAGATCTGAGGATCAGGGTTGGAAGCCAGCCCCAGCCAGGAAAGACTGTGAGACTCTTATCTCCAATTAATCATAGAAATAGCCAGAATTGGTGGTGTCACTTAAGTGGTAGAGTGCTGGCCTTGGACAAAAGGAGCTTAGGAACAGTGTCCAGGCTGAGTTAAAGGCCCATGAGCAGCAAAACAAAATAATAATAATAATAATAATAATAAACATTGGGAGATAAAAAGAAACCCTCACATTCTTCTCCATCTCCGTTTTTCATATGAAAAGTGTGAGACCTGCAGAAATTAAGAGATTCAGTCAAAGCTCACAGGCAGCACAGGATGAAACCTTACATCTTCCAGCTCCAAGAGCAGTATTCCCTCCTTTCCCACACTGAAGCACAAAGATCCATTTTAAGAACCCCCTGTGACACCAAAGCTACACTTACATAAACATTAAAAAGTGGTATCTGCAGAGTCCACACCAATCTATCTTCTAAATTTCACGTCTCCTGGCATTATTATGGGAGCACGCTTCACCAAAAGCTCTCTGTAGATGCCATTACCCTGCACAGCGGCTTTGGAAAGTGGCTTGCGGAAGCTGTGAGTTTGTGCAGCAGCACATGTTAACATGAGTTATAATATGTCAGGGGCCCCCATGTTAACTATCAGAGAACCTATTCAGGTCCTTTAAGGTTAATCAACTCAGCATTGGTGCCAGGTGTAATGCCTAATTAAAATGATGGACGGATGCAGGATGCCTCCAGGCCGAGGGAGGAGATGGCACAAAGAGGGAACACCCGTGCCATATTGGTTTGGAAAATCAATAAGGGGAGCTCATTTTATCCCTGTGTTATCTGTGTATTTGCCATTCAGTGGCTCATTTGAAGATGTGCCAACTGGCTGACAAGTAGGCTCAGCAGTGCTGTGTTTCTCGGCACTTAAGGATGCTTTCATTGGAGGAAGCTCAGCAGTAACTGGAGGCATCTCTGGAGGCAACTGGAGAGAGGGAAATGTGAGACCTGCACCTGGTACTGCATTGCATCACCAAAGCTGAGAACTGAGAAGTTAGGGAAGAGAGCCACCCGAGGAAGAATGGCAAATCTTTATTGAAGCAATAGTTCTAGTATAACATGGATTCGTACACTTAGGGAAATATTTTCAGCCTTCAATCTCAATTTCAGAAAATGTACACAATCATAACATTAGCTGTCTTATTAGCTGTAAAAAATGATTAAATCCAAGTACTTGTGACACATGCCTGTAATCCTAGCTACTCAGGAGGCTGAGATCTGAGGATTGTGGTTCAAAGCCAGCTTGGATAGGAAAATCCATGTGACTCTCACCTGCAATAACTACTCAGATAAAGCTGGAACTGGTGCTGTAGCTCAAGTGGTAGAGTGCTAGCCTTGAGCAAAAAAAAAAAAAGATACTCAATGATAACATCCTGTCCCTGAGCTAAAACCCCATGAATGACAAAAAAAAAGATTAGAATGGTGTGTGTGTGTGTTTGTGTGTGTGTGTGTGTGTGTGTGTGTGTGTATGTATGTTTTTGCTTTTGTACATGTATGCATACACATATGCCCCTGTCCTGGAGCTTGAACTCAGGGTCCAAGCACTGTCCTTGAGATTTTTTGCTCAAGGCTAGCACTCTACCACCTGAGCTACAGATGAACTTCTGGTGGCTTTATTTGTGGTTAATTGAAAATAGAAGTCTCATGACAGTGAAAACATTACATAGTAACATAAATTTTAAAAATGTGCTCAATGTACTTTGTATTTCCTCTCTTGTAATCATATTTGTGTGAAGTTGTCCATTAAATAAATATTTATGGACATGTTTTAGTGTATTAAATGCCAAAGACAATTGGCTTTTCCATACTAGCCAACTATCTGATGAGGGAGAAAGTATCTCAAAAAACAAAAACAAAAAAATCACCTTGGTGATTTATTTATGAAATAAAAAAATGTTTGGTGAAATTTCTTTATCCTGCCATTTATAAGAAAAGTGTCTCTAAAAAAGCTGATTATAAGGTCTGGGAATCGAGAGACATACATGAAGCAGAGGGATGTAGCTAGGTGCTGGCCCATGTCTAACATGTGTAAAACCCTAGGTTCAATCCCAGCACAGTGCTCTCCCTCCACAAATGCAAGAAATCAAGAAGTACACAAAGGAAAATCATAACAAATATCCTTACAAGAAATGAATAGATGATCTTTACATATAATGAAGGCTTGACTAAGTATGTGGTACCCATGCATGCCACTACATCTTATAAAGCTAGCCAAAGAACTCAAGGGAGTGATTTGATCATCACTGGATGAAACAAAAGACAAACTAAAAATTAAGCATTAGAGCAGTTACAAAATACAACTGCTTTAAGAAAATACCAATGGCACAATGAGTATTACATCTTTTAAAACTCTAGAGACTTGGAGGTTGCTCATGATCTCATGACTACAGAAATATTAATAAGAGCAATGAAACAGATTCCTTATAGAAAGTTAACTAAGGGCTTTTAATTTATCCACATGATGATGGTGTCTATCCATTATTGAATATTAAAGTAAAACTTAAATTATCTCCTGCCTTAGAAGATCATAAATAAAACTTGAGAAAGTATGAATTTGTTTATTATTCACATTCAGATGCTGAACAATGGGTAAAGGGTGTGATTTTTTTTAAAATTAGTTCAGTGAAAACAGGGGTTATCATATTACCCCAAAAGCATTTAAGCAGCCGCCAACGAACTATGTAGTATAAGTTGAAAACTCAGAATAATTGGATTATGTGATCTCTAAGAAGATAATTTTCCCTTCCTGAACACTTCCTCATATGAGTTCATTAGGCCATACTGTTGCTCATAGCCCCATAGGAGAAACATGGAGGTATAGAATTTATTAAATTTCTTTGTTTACAATTTATAACAATCTGCAAATAAGTTTATTATGAAATTTTTACTATACTCACTATATATTGCAAGATATTATGAGAAAGATAAAATCTAATCAGGAAGATGGAGCACTGGGTATTCCTGGGAATATTTATTTATTTATTTAAGGTATCACATGAAAGAATAATAGCTCTTTGTCTTACCTTGTGATATAAATGTAATCTTGACCTTATGGGATGGAAAATCAAAAGTATATCCTTGCAAATGCATGGCTCTACAGATAAGTCATGTGTAGAGTCTGTTTTAGTCTATTTGGGTGCTTATACAGGAAATAAATGTGTTTCCCACAATCTGGGAGCTAGAAATTCAAGATAAAAATATCAAAGTTTTCAGGGGTCAGCTGATGATACGCATCTTGGTTTACAAAGTGACTTCTTGCCTTGTGGCCATATTATGTACAGTACCTGAGTTTTCTCTTAGGGCTTGTCTATGATGATACTAATTCTATGCATGAGGGCTCTCTCTCATGACTTCTAAAACTTACCTCCAAATGTCATCACCTTGACGTAAGGATTTCAGCACACAAATTTGGAAGGAAGAAAACACTTTCATATCATATTAGGGTTTCCAAATGTTCTTGGCAGATCTCCAACTAGAGTGAGATTCCAGTCCTCTTTCCCTTACCCCAGGTTTTATGAGACCACATGCTCTGCAGAAAGTTGATGTCATTTATCAAAGAATAAAAAGAATGAAAATACTTATTCTGAGAAACTTGTGATTAGGCTTAAATAGGAATAAAGAAGCTTTGAGAGAATGAAATGGACTACAAATCATCATTGGCATTCTTGGTATGAATAGATAAAATTACACTAGAGATACTAAGTTAATATAAAATGTTCCTTTTTTTTGTTTTGTCAGTCATGGGTCTTGAACTCTGGGCCTGGACACTGTCCCTGAGATCCTCAGCCCAAGGCAAGTGTTCTACCACTTGAGCCACAGCGCCACTTCTGGTTCTCTGGTGGTTAATTGGAGATAAGGATCTCATAGACTTTCCTGCTTGGGCTGGCTTTGAACCTTGATCCTCAGATCTCAGCCTCCTGAGTAGTTAGGATTAAAGACATGAGCTACTAGTGCCTGGCTATAAAATGGTTCTTAAAACCGTTTCTGTTGTGATGGCTTTCCATGGGAAAAGCATAAAAATCTAGCGTGACTATACAATGGACAAATAGTGATTTGTGAATAAAAGGAGAAAGAAGACAATAATATACAACTGTGTCTTCTGTGTTTTTAACCCAATTTATTTTGGATCTGTGTCTGGAATTAGAGTAAAAGTTGATAGATCTTAAATAATCATCGAAGTTTCAAATGCCATGGACATCTTGCATATTATCTATTCTGGTGATGGGAACAGAAATGACTGCCCAGTAATTAAGCCTAGCTAAAAGTGGAGTCATAATTTCTTTAACAGATATAGGTCTTCAAAATGGCAGAGTAGAAACTTTATCGGATGCTGTGAAGAAGAGTCTGGGCAAGAGGAAAAACTGAGGAAGAGAACTAGAATCAAGAGACAGAAAAGTACAGACAGGCCTTGAAACACAACTGGTGGCATAGAAAGAAATAAGCAATCAGTGTTTAGAGCATTTTCCAGGACCTCCTTAACAAGAAGAGTGCATAGAGAAGGAGGGTCAGAACCTTGCCAGTGGCTTACTTGTTACAGGGGTAATTTACCAAAACCAAGGATCTACCCTCTGCAGGTAGAGAGCTCAGATTACAGAGTGATCAGTTTACCTTGATGGCTAGCCAGCAGCCTAGAGCCCAGCAGGTTCTGAGATGGAAACACAACCTGAAAGAGTCCATAAATGAAGAAACAATTGGTTTCTTCATAAAGAGGGCTGGGAGGCCCTACCAAGGTGAACGTCACAGATTCCCAACAGAAACTCACATTGGTATTAACTCACTGCTCTTTGGTCAACAACCCCACCCAGCAACTTCATTCACATGGGCCATTTTAAGAAACAAAGGCTCTAGCCTCTCCATTAGCAGACCTGGGACTGCAGAATGATCAGCTTACAATGACTGTGGAACCAGCTGACCTTCCAGCAGGATTTTGGTCTGAGCCACATCTAGATGGCTTATAGGCTGGAGAATAGTGAAGGTTTAGGAGTTTCTAAGCTATTCAGCTTCTCTGCTCCCTTAGATAGACCTAAGAGAAACAAAGATGCTGACTCAGGCAAGATGAGAGCCCTTAGAGAGAGCAAAGGCAGCCATTTGTAACCCCACTCTGATTGTGAGAGCGGTACATTGCCTCCAGAACACTTCAGTAAGCAGGTTATTCTCCTCTACTGCTGGAGATCCCAGATTACTGGAGCTACCAGACAGATGAATGTATTTGCAAGCATCCTGAAGCCAAGCAGAGCTAGAAACTTATCTCAACCCTAATGATTTGGAAAGTAATCAGGAAACAGCCAGAGAAGAGGCTTTGAAGAAGGAGAGGCTTTGAGGCAGGTAAGTTGAAAATTCAAAGAAGTAACAGGTAGCAGGTAATGAAAGGCCCAGGGTCCATGACTCCACCCTCCCTGGCTAGAGTAAGACCTAGTACTTGAAGTTCACAACAGCAAAACCATGAAGTATTTGGCTGGAGGAATGATCAGCATCTATTAGCTATTTCCTGGCTATCACGTTTGTTATTTTCCTGGAGCTGAGCACAAACAATCCAATGAACTGACACCTTCAAGGAGAGCACTTGAACCCCTTGGTTCTCCAACAGCAGAGTTGAACCCAGACTTACTTGTTTTCACTACAATCAAGTAAGTTATGGGAATACCACAGAGTAGACACTCTGCTCCCTCAAGGTACACAAACAGGAGACCTTGTACAGAGTGTGTCAACTTGACTGGCCCAAAGACTAAAAGCACTGTTTGACAAACAATATAAACAGGGAGCTTCCAAGTTAGAAGCAGCCTAGAAATGGATAACAGACAGCCAGCCTTACCCCAAGTCACATACACATCCATAAAATCATAAGTAAACATATGACCTTAGGCAATTTTCTTCTATTGAGTGATGCTATGGAAAACAGGCCCAGAATTCTAAGCATGTGGGGAAATCTTGAGCACCAAGCTTCCTTTAGACCTATGAAGGGAAACTACAGTAGCTTTTCACTATACAGTGAACATTTGGGACTACAATTACTAGTGATTAAAATGTCCAACCAAATGAATTGCTCTCAAATGCATAAATCTCCGTGCAAGAACAATAAAACCCTTCTGAAAATCAACTTAAATAAAATTCAAGCATACACATGTACATATACAAATACATTTTTTTTTGGGTTCCGGTCATGGGGCCTGAACTCTGGGCCTGGGTGCTGTCCCTCAGCTCTTCAGCTCAAGGCTAGCACTCTACCACTTGAGCCACAACTCCACTTCCGGCTTTTTTCTTTTTGCTTATGTGGTGTTGGGGAATCAAACCCAGGGCCTCATGCATGCAAGGCAAGTGCTCTACACTGAGCCACCTTCCCAGCCCACAACACATTTTTTTTTTAAAAATGAAGAAGCATGGCAACTCAAATATCAACAACTCCAAAATAACTTATGCTAGAGATAGCAAAGAAGTCCAGTAAAAACACTCAAAAGCATGAGTGTAAGAATGGTCAGGGGAAAAAAAGGTGGAGGCTACAATGCTTGATAAGAAATGTACTCATTATCTTGCCCAGGTAATTGTTACCCCTCTGTACAGTATTTTTACAATAAAAAAATAAAATAAAAATAAATAAAAAATAAAAGATAAAAAAAAAACTGGTCAATGACATGAAAGAGATCATGGATAAAAAACAATACTGAATGAATAAATTCAGAGAGAAAGCGAAGAAACAGCCAGCGTAATCCACATAATAAGAATGTGGATAAATATGCAAGAACATACAAATAAATTAACTGAGATTTCAAATAGTGTAGTTCCTTAGGAAGCCAAGATCAAAGTTCAGAAAAATAAGATACCAGGAAGCAGCTACTCGAAAGGAGTGGTATAGGGTCAAGAGGAAAGAGGTAGTTGAGTGAAGAAGAGAAAAGGGGGATATTACAGTCAAGAATCCAATGTATATCCTACAAAGAAGAGTGAGGGAAGGGAAGGGAAAGGTGAGAATATTGAAAGAGGTGACATTGATACAGATATACGGTATTCATAAACTGCTTTGTTAAGTGGCAAATCCTGTGTACAGATAAATGAAGTAAGAAAGACAATGGAGGAAATGAAATAGGAATACAGAAATCCTGCAAGAGAATCCAACTGAAATTGGAGAAATTAAAAACTTAATAAATATAATAAAAATCACTCAGGAAACATCTCCCCAGTTACATGGATCAAACTGAAGACTGAAAAGCAGACATCAAGGATAACACAAATGTGATAGAAGAATCAAATGAAGAAACAGGACAAAATACATAGCAGTATGAATGGACCATGTGCTTAAAATCCTAAACTAAGAATGATGAGCATAGAACAAAGAGAAGAGGTAAAAGTTAAGGGCATACAGAACATTTAATAAAATAATAGGGAAAATTATAAAATATGCAGAATAAAAGTTGCCACAGATACAAGATGTTTATCCTGCAGACCCTCAACACAACAGCTGAAGCAAAAAACACCCCAAATTACAGCATAATTAAAGTATTAAGTATAAAATAGGAAAAATGCTAAAAAAAATACTGAAAAAAAAATCCACCAAGTTACATACAATAGCAACTCCATCAGCATAATTAGATTTCTTACCAAAAAGCAAGGAAGGAATGAATGATGAACTTGAAACACTGAAAGCAAATAAGTACCCATTTAAGTAAAGCAACCCAGCAAACTATCATTCATAACAGAGAAAAATGAAGGCTTTCTATGATTAATCAAAACTAAAGCAATTTATAAACACTAAATAAGTACTACAAAATATATTTATGAAATTCTACACCCAGAAAAGATAAAAATAAACATTAAAACAGGGGCAAAATAAATTTGACTAGATGAGTACATATGTATATGAAGTATAGCAAAGAAGTAAACAGAATAAAAATGACAAGAATTATGATATATATTTGATTAAGTGTAGAACATTAATGGTCTTAATTATTCAATCAAAAGACCACAAATGCATAACTGTATTAAAATGCATAATTTGATTGATTGTTGCCTCTAAGTCATGTATCTTACTGACAATATGAACCTCATTGACAAAAGCATAAACACTGGTAAAGAGTTAAAGGATGGAAAATTATCTTCCAAGGAAATCGAACCTGAAAGCACATTGGAGTAGCTATACTCATGTCCACTAAATAAAGTCGACTTCATAATCTTTTAAAGGACACCAAGAAGGTCACTTTCTAATAAAAAAATTAACAAGAAGAAAAATATTGCTAACATATGTGCAACTAACATCACTGCACCCAGTTTATGAAATAAACCTCACAGGGCTTAAAAGCATACATGGACCACAACACACCAATAGCGCAAAACTGTAATACCTCTCTTTCACCAATAGATAGGTCATCCTCACAAATCTTAAGAATGAAAACTTACAAGTAATCACATCAAAAGCCAACTGAACATGACAGATATCTATAAAGTATTTTATCCAGCAGCTGCAAAACATTTTCTTAACAGTCCAATTTTTTTCTCCAAAATATATCATAGTTTAAGATACAGACCAATTATTTGCAGCATAAGAAAAGTGAAATAACCCCTGTATTTTATCTGACCACAACTAAATAAAAGTAGTACTTAACAGTTGAAGAAACTACAGAATACAGTCAAACATATGGAGAATGAAGAATGCTTAGTTGAATGTTTATGGATCACTGACAACATAAGAGTTAAATCCAAGAAGTCCTAGAATCTAATGAAAATGAAAATATAAACTACCAGAACCTTTGGAACACAGCAAAGGCAGGACAGTGGGCAGTTATGACACCAAAGTTATAGCTATGAAAAAAGTAGATGAAAGGGGGGGGGGGGGCTGGGAAGGTAGCTCAGTGGTAGAGTGCTTGTCTTGCTTGCATGAGGCTCTGGGTTTGATTCCTCAGCACCACATAAGCAGAAAAAGCCTGAAGTGGCCCTGTGGCTCAAGTGGTAGAGTGCTAGCTTTGAGCTGAAGAGCCTTGGGCCAGTGCTCAAGCCCAGAGTTCAGGCCCCCACAACCCACAAAAGAGAGACAGAGAGAGACAGAGAGAAAGAAAATACAAACACCATTACTATAACCAATATAAACACAGAGATTAAACAATAAGCGTTATCATCTTCTTGTTATGTGCCAGTCACCTTAAAACACCATACTGATGCTATCCCTATCATTTCTTGGCATTCCTTCTCAATGTGGATAGTCTCCATTTCATCAATAAAGACATTCTCTACAAGATGCTCAGCACATTCTCAATGCCAACAGCAGACAAAATGCTTGGAATTGTAATTTACAAATTGCTAAATCTCCATAATAACTCTCTTCTGCTGACCTCTAGACTTTCTGTGAGAAGGAAAGATATAGTGATTTTTAAAGTTTGTGCATCTTAAAGTAACTGTTTCTGTGTTATTCTAAACAAAGTAATGACTGTTAGAGCTTTGGTTCCTGGATTTGATTTATATGTAATAGAACTGTCTTCATTTGTCTTCAGTGATTTATCTTAATTTTTCAGTAAGATTATTTTATAAGCTAAAATCTACTCCTGGTCTCACTTCAAACAAAGGAAAGCAATGTCGCAGGCATACATTGATTAACTGTGTATTGCAGAACAACAATAACGAAAGGACATCTAGAGCTCACCTGATAAAATCATATGATTAAGCCCTGTGATGAAAGATAAACAAAGTCCCTGCTTTGTAAGATTTGTGATACTCATACATCAAAATGTAGAAGAGTACTTTCATCTTGCATCAAAGGTACTTAACACCAAATAAAAACAATGGTTCATCTACCATTTACTTTGATGATAAAGAACTTTAATGACACCAGTTTGAGACCCTTATATCCCAGCTATTCAAATATAATTGACCAAGTGCTTAATAGAACATTTGAGAGGGTCAATGAAGTTAATGGTCTCACAAAAAGCCAGGGCTCCCTGAATTACATTCTGTGATTTTTGAGCCCAACTTTGTGTGGTGCCCCATAAAAGTTCAAGAAAATCATAAAATATGACAAGGAGCAATCACTGCCTTCAATCTCTTAGCAGACAAGTTTAATAATAATAAATCAAAGGGAATCTGCACTGGGGAATTTTGAGAGGGAGGAGAGGGTGATGATTAATGCTAATAGGTATATAAAAGGTGGCTTCAGTTAAAGGTCTATTACTCTCTTGGATTTAAGGCTAAAGACCAAAGAGAAAGCCAGTATAGATTTGAATTATTTAGTGTCTATGGACTCTCACAGAATTAGTAAACCTTTACCTTAGAGAACATTTCACTATGATGCACGACATGTGTAACAGGAAGTATAGGCACCTTACAACTCTGAGATTAGATGCAACTTAGCGAGGCATCCTCTTCCATTCTGGGGTTCTGCTGGCTCTGAGACCACATAATGAAGAGGTAGCGTTTAGGAGATATCTTGGGGATTGGAGAAACTAGCATTGTTTCCAATTGCAATGAATCTGAGGCAAAAGTCAGAGACACTGATTGCACGAATGACATCCTTCTTTTTAACTGTATATTCCTTTTTTTCTTTTGTTAATGCTTCAAAGCAAATGACATGAGAAATCTTGTGTAATGATGATGAGTCGATTTTTCCATTTGAAGATGATGACCACACGCATGGGTGGCAGGGCCATTCTTTACTTATGCTCTACCGCATTTCTGCAAATAGAGAAATTGGCTAATTATCTACAAATTTCCATTCTTCATCTCCATAGAATCTTAATGAGCAGGAATTGCCATTTACTCATTCATATCTGTGGAGAGGGAACATTCTCTCCCTTTGGTGATTTCTCTATCTCACCACAGTTCTCAGATCGTATAGCACTTGGAGAAACAAAATTCTCTCTGGTCATTTTCTTATCATTTACCCATCCTTTCCTCTGCCTTATCAAACACAATCTTCTAACATCCCTGAAATAGGAGGATGAAGTACAAAAGTACTTTGAACATTGTCCTTGTGGTGTTATCTGTAGAGAGCTACTCCTCTCTGAAGACATTGCTTACATTTAATTGGGTTGCATTCCACAGGAAGTAATCAATTACAATCAACCAATAACCCATCAAGGACTACCATTACAAAGCAAGAAATTTGACAAAATTCCCTTCCAGGAATTTCTGACTTAAAATCTATAGACCCTAGAAGTACTTAGCACAGGAGTAACAACTTACGGGCTGCTAAATGAGCTATCATCACCACTAATGAGTTTACTATTGTACCAAAATAACCCCAGGATCTGGCTCTCCATTCTAATCAACTTACCTGTTAATCATTCAAATTGCCAGATAATATAATTCCTATCTGGTCTCCTTCCAGTTTCTTACTTTTCCCCCAATTCATCCTTGCCATGATGGTTAATTTAATATATGTACTTATTTATCTTGTGCTGGTAGTGGGTCTTGAACTCAGGGCCTTGAGCTTTCACTTCACTTTTATATTTAAAGAGGAGACTCTGCCAACTGAGTCACTCCTCCATTTTCAAATTTTGGCTGGTTATTTGGAGATAAGAGTCTTGGGGTACTTTTCTGCTCAGACTATCTTGAACCATAGATTTACACCTCCAGAGTAACTAGGATTACAGATCACAGTTATGAAGAACCAAGGCTGGGCAATTATTTAAAGTATACGTGTGTATTAATTTACAATGAGGTAATGCCCCCAATAAACCCATCATAAACGGAACATATTTCATACTGAAAATGAATTTAATTCATCTAACCCACAGAAAAACAAAGCTTTGTAACTCAGCATAGATAGTGTAGAGCGTAAATCTGGAGCCCTCGTGAGGACTCCAGAGCTGTGGCTCAGGAGTACTGCCCAGCAAAGTGAGAGAATATTCTCCTATTGATTGCTAGCCGGGGAAAAGATCAAAACTCAAAGTTCAGTTTCTCTGTGTAAGACATTTATACCATTAAAACGTCAAAGTGGACATTTCAAGTCTAGGACTCTTTGTAAATTTTAACAGTGCTCTCTTCTCAGCCAATACAAGTTCAGTGCTTTCTTCTATCCACTTTGCAGTGGATAAAGCAATACATAGTTCCCAACATAGAGAGTAAACAATATTTTGGTGGAGCAACCTTGAACACTTTAATTACTGGCATTATAACATTATTCAAGCATGGGTTTAGGAAGAATCTTCTCAAAACACTACTTCTGCTTTGCTGACATCAGATAAAACTATTCATGAAATACAAACAACATATGGAAAGCAAAAGAAAAAATAAATATCCATGATAAAGATTATTTCATTTGAAATTACATTATGAATATGAAATTTAGCAGTATTAAAGATATGCCTGTATGATAAGCTTTACTTTCAGATTTCTTTAGATTTTAATATACTAGATTAAATCTTCATTTATTTTTGTGGCCCAAATATATATTATAGTGACAAAACATCTTAAGTCATAATTTTAAAAAATATGTATTTACTCTCTACTATGATCTGAAGGTTTGTGCGCCCCCCCAAATACATATGTTGAATTTACCCCTTGGGGTAATGGATATATAGGTCATTTGAGAGGTGACAGGTCATGAGAAAGGAACATCGAGGAATGACAGTAAAGCCCTGGGGGTTTAGACAAAAAATAAGTTGAGGGGAAATGTTTTAGGCTCCTCTACCTAGTTGATGACATTAGTAGAGAATATCACTTGGGAACTTCAAAGTTCATCTCTTCTAAACATTGAATCTTCCAGTGCCTTGATTTGTTTCCATACCTGTGAGAAACAGATTTCTATTGTTTATAAGTATTCCATGGCAGAAGATAAAAATGGAAACTCAAAAAACCTTAAATTTTTCTGAGAATTATCCAAGCTGCTTTGTACATCTCCTAGAGGTGGCCTCATTTCTTTTTTTGTTTTGTTTGTCTGTTTTTTACTTTTTAACTATTTGAAAAATTGAAACATTATTAAAAGTGAAATCTCATTGACGATTACTGTCCCCATCATGTAACCAGGGTCCTTTAGAACCCAGGCATTTTCTTCATCCCACTGCTAGATAACATACCTGACTCCTTATAACAAACAAGGAAGTTCCAAGAGGAAAGATCCTATTTTTCTGATCTAATCAAAACACTATTCCTAAACTAAGCATCTCATTCCTTCTCTAGTGGCTGAGATCTAAAGGGTTACTCCCATCTCCAACAATAAACAACAAAAAACAACAAAAAAGCAAGCTGGAACCAGGAGCTGGGCACTCATACCTGTAATCCTAGCTACTTTGGAGGCAGAGATCTGAAGATTACAGCTCAAAGCCATACTGGGCAGGAAAGTCCTTGAGCCTCTTACCTCTAACTAACCACCAGAAAATCAGAAGTGGATCAGTGGCTTGCAGTGGTAGAGCTCTAGCCTTGAGCAAAAGGAATCCCCGGATTAAAGCTCAGGCCCTGAGTTCACACCCCAGGACCAGGAAAAACAAACAAACAAAATGAATACACAACTAAGCTATAGACATTACTTGCTTGGTTGGGTGTCAGCCAAGCAAGCCAGCTAAGCAAGCCTGCATTCCTGTGTTCACGAAACAGAACAAGTATGAGGCCCTGAGTTTTAA
The DNA here is from genome assembly GCF_019054845.1 of Dipodomys spectabilis. Classification (NCBI taxonomy): domain Eukaryota; kingdom Metazoa; phylum Chordata; class Mammalia; order Rodentia; family Heteromyidae; genus Dipodomys; species Dipodomys spectabilis. The sequence continues at coordinate 4,348,479 of NW_024870723.1, forward strand.
CCAAGTACAAGCAAAAACAACCCAAAAAGCCTAGATAATAATAGGCCAGCAGAAAATACTAATGAAATATAAAGCTGGTTTGCTTTGTTTTTGAATAGAATGAAAAATTTCTAATTAGTCTCCTCTGTCCTCCTTTAGTAGCCCCTGGGGTACGTTAGCACTAAGGAAAATGCGTCAGGGATTATCTGTTTGGGAGAAAAGAAAGTAGGCAATCTTAATTTTAACATTCTTCACTGGCAAACTTGACACAATGAGGTGCTACCAAACATGGTATTATAAGGATGAAGATTATGATTTCTAGCACAGTTCTTAAACTATAAACATTGTTTACCATCCTTTGCCATGACCATCTCCCTTAGCAGCTGAAATAGGATGAGCCACATGTAATTGCTGTAATATACATTAAAATCATTAATGGCTCCTCTTGTGGACTCTTGGTCCAATAAAAGCAACAATTTACAAACATAAATCCCATCACTCCCCTCCTCAAATGAACGAATACCCATTACATTTTGTGTTTGGAAGCTTTTGTCTCTCATTTCCTTTGGACCATTCAAGCCCTGCCAACTGCAGCATGACATTTTTCACTCATGCACCCTTATTTACAGGTCCTTGAGAGGAATTACACACCTACCTGACACTTTTTAGTTGGAAGAACAACTTGAAATGGTTTTGAAAGTGCTTGCTCTGTAATCTCCGAAGTTTGGATGTGTGTGATGGTTAAAGTGGAGCTACCGTTGAAGAAGGAAAGGAGACAGAATTGAGAAGACACTATTTATTCATAATGACTTAAAAACACCCATTCTAAGCGATTCCTATCATCTACATTGCTTACAAGCAATTGTAAATTACACCTTTTGCCATGTATCTATCCATGCTTGCTCTTATAAAGTAACAATTCTCTTAAGCAGCAATTTCCTTACCTGTAAATAGGGACTTTGGTTGTATCTGCCTCTGAGAAACATTCTCAGATGATAGACTCACAAAATTCCCAACCTGAAGCTACTGAATGTAGCTTCTGAATGAGTAGAGATTTGAATGGGTTGCATGGTTTTTATGACCAGTTATTCCAAGTTCTCAATACGTGCTTTTTAAAAAACACTATAATTTGCATATGTAAATTACATATGTTTGGTAAGTTAAATTGGCAGCTGACTAAAGAGAGCAGCCAGCACATGGTAATTAGAAAAGGGAAAGGTTTATTTGCAGGACACCTCTGGTCAAGTTGGAAGCTCACACAGTAGGAATAAAAAGGATAGAACCACAACCAGGCCTGACATAACCAAGGCAGGCGGTGAAGGTGTGACCACACCAGATGGCTTATGACCTCAGGGAAGGGAGCAGTGACTGCCTCCAGGTGTGTTGGTTACCTAGGTGACACATGTACTGGGCAGAGACTTAACCAAGAAGAGGGATGAGTCTACCCTGCCTTCCCAGGGTGGACCTCACAATATACACATATGTAATTTCATTATGTTTGTTTTAATTCCTCCACTACATGCAAGGCCATGAGCAAGGCATTAGTGGATAAAGATTCCAGGAGAACAGAAGGTTTTGTTTTCTTCTACCTCCAATAAATAGATTAGAACTTAAAACAAAGCTGATATGCAAATTTTTAAAAAAGTAAAATGTTGAAACCATTTGTCTAACAAATGGTAGAACATAAGGGAAGGGTATCAGGTGAATGGAGAGGGGAACGGTGGGTAAATATAGTCATATTACTCAATGTACAAAGGCAGAGATGGCTCCAGGTGATGTGAGAGGAGAGATGGGGCTCGGAGAGTTAAGGGGTGATGATAGAAGGCGTGACAGGATCAAGAAAAATTGGACTCCTAAAATGGCATGTTGATTTCAAACCCCTTAAAATCTATAGAATGAAAACTATCAGGAAAACAATAGAATGGTAATTATGGAACACTTCATTTATAACAATGGACAAATAGCTTCTGACCCTCTTCCCTTTTCTCTAACCAAGAAACGCAATTTAAACAAACAGGAAAGAAGTTAAAGTATAAGACTTTGGATCTGGACTCTAATTTAGGTTCCATTATTGGATCGCGGTTGTTGGGTAAATTCAGTGTTCTCTCTGACCTCTGTGTTTCCATGTGAAAGATGAGGAGCTGTATCTTAACAAGAGTAAGGTGTTGAAACTTTCCTAGTCCAGTTTTTTGTAAAGATCTTAAAAAATCATTTTGCGTGACATATGGATTATAAAGAATATCTATGATTAGTATTTTGAAATTTGACATATAGATGTATATATACGTATACTAATTGCTGTATAGCAATTAGTTTATTTGATCCTCATTGGTAAATACATATGGGAGACATTTTTCCATTATATAGACTCACAGATGTAATTAACTTGACAAGATCACACATAATTAGTAAGCAGAAGAAATGGGGATTATGCTTGATATCAGTAGCAGCAAATTTCATTCTAATGTCCTACTAAAAGGTTAGAAGATAGTAGTTACAAGACATTCAGAAATGCTTTCATAGTCCATTACTGAGCCTCTTCATCCACAGCTGGGAAAAAAAGGAAGCATTCTTTAATGAACCTACTTGTTCATCTAATTGTACTCAAATTGACTTGATCATAATCCCTGGCTCACCATAAACACTTGAGTGATGGACTTCTAAAGAAAATGCTAGCTGCTCTGGCTGGGTTTTGTTTGTGGGGGAAGGGCTGGGTGGAGGGCGGGGAGTTGGGGAGGTGGGGAGGGAAAGGATAGTAGGGGAAAAACAAAGGAGGAGGTAACAACACTCAATAGGAAATGTACTCATTACCTTATTCATGTAACTGTAACCCCAATGTACAGTACTTTTACAATAAAAATATATACAAAAAAAAGAAAATGCTGTTAGTTGCAGCAATTCTATTGGGGTTACCAAGTCAATACTCAGCACTTGACAATCTCTCATCACTTCCCCACAATTTTTCTGCACGTTGTAGACATGATGATTAACATTTTAACAGTTTAAATTCTGATGTTGAACACTTTCCCCAACACATACTGGAAGATATGTAACAGAACTAAGATTGAAACAGACTTAGTGACCTAAAAGGTTACCTCTTCATCTTACCTTGAAAAAATGGGCAGATGATATCCAGTCTGATATTGAAAGGGCAGTATTGACTCTGGAGAAAATGTAACACTCAGCACAGCAGATGGGTGAGCAAATGGGATTCTCTCTCTGGATGCCTCTCTCTATGTCTTTCTCTCTTCAACTCTATCTCCTCCCTCTTCTTACTGTCTCTCTCTCTCTCTCTTTCTCGCTCCCTTTCCTTCCCCTGGCCAGCTTGCCATGGACAAAATAGGAATAATTAAATGTCAATAAGTAAAGTTTATTTCTGGCAAACAGCTGATGAATATTTTCAGCAGCTCCTGTTTTTTGACCTTTATGTGCCCTAGACAATGACGGAATCTTGTTGAAAGCTCTTTAAGCTGAAATTAATTTATGCTCTACAGTGATTAAAAGAGAAAGTGAGAAGGGGATGGAAATTAACAAATCCATCTTTATTGCTGAGATCCCATTATGATTATAAGGAGAAGGGGGGAAAAAATTCAACGTGGCGGGCGCCAGCTGCAATCTGGTAAGGCGTTTAAACAGCCTATCCTGCTGGGGAAATGTCCTTGGATGGACAGATTGATCTGTCACTGACATTCTCAGAGAGAGGAGTTTATTTATTGGGGCTTGGAATGCTGAAGTCCCTTCCTTGCTTTTGGCATAGGAGGCTGGTGACAGAGATTGCTGATCGAAAGATGAGTCAGAGAATTTGACAGATGGGGAAGGACTTCACAACCCGATGTTGCTGATGTTTCCAGGGACAGAGACGGCTACATTTTCATTCCTCATTGTTTTGGGGCCAGGCTCTTTATCTTCAGTATATACCTGAAGTACTGCTTTATTGGTATTTGCAATTCACTGTGTTGGCCAGGTCCTTATTTCAGACCCTGTTCAGATCTATTATAATCCTTACTCAGAAGGTTATATGTGTAAATAGCTAAGTACACACTGAAGAAACATGGCCACTTTCTCCATTCATTCCTCAAAAAACTCCTGTGTGTTGGGCCTATCTTCATCATGTTCACTTCCCAGGCAGTGTAAGAGGGAGATCTACAGCAAGACAGTGGGTCTGGAGTCAAGAGGAGGTAATGTTCATTTCATTTTACAACTGAATTCACAATTTTCCAAGATGAAGGCAATCCTTCATCTTGGAAAACTAACATGCACCGAGAATGTTCCCAATGCAGCACACATTTTTTACATAAGATTTCTCATTTGATCCTAGAGAAAAAAAATAAAGAAAATTGGTATCTCTGGGTTATTTTTTTATAGGTCTGTCAATGGAGGCTCAGGAATGTACAGTATCAAGAGGACTTGCACCCAGACCTATTATGGTAAGCTTAACCTATTGGTGAATTTATTGTACATGGTTCTGACTGGGAATTACAAACAATTATAATGATAATTGTCATGATAATAATGATGATGATGAAGAAGAAGATTATATAGGAGAAGAAATCTCATTAACCATTTTTTTAACTGCAGGAATGTATAATACAGCTCAATTGATATGGAGAAGTTTTGATCAGTCCCTCCTTTGTAGTGTGGATTTTCTTTAAATCCTTACATGATTTGCTCAGTTTTTTCCTGCCCTTAATTGTGTAAAGATATTTTTCTCTGAAGAAGCAAAATAGTACCTAGAATACAAGGTAATACTTAGTATGCTTCACTTATGTTCGAATGTGAAATTTTTAGATGTATTGGAAAGTGCGAGGTCTTTATACCAGAAGTTGGCTGATGTTAAGAGAAGGATGAGTTCAGCATGTGCTGTACAGTATTGACCTGTGGTCATTCTAGAAATGTATAGTTTTTGTTCAAAGTCAGTCTCCTTGGAAACATATAAAAATGAATGCCAAGGATCTATTGCTATGCCAAGATTGGTCTCTCTTCATTGTCTTCATCAAGTCAAAGAGATGAGGTAAGCAGAGATCTGATTAGATTTCGGTCCAATATCTTGCTGAGTTTGTGATCTTGGGAGTTGTTCTATCTCTCAGTGTATCCATCATCTAATCAGTAGAAAGAATGGGGTAAGATACCCTTCCCTTTATGTTTCCCACATTAAGTTGTGGCTAAGAGATGACAGTGGGTGCAAATATGCTATGTGCATACATGAACCTTCTCTATAACTAGGTTACTACATCTCATAATCTTTTATATTTTAAGAGGAGGAAACTGACAGCACCATGTACTCAGATATGCAGTGCTGCAAGATATGCAGTATACCTTTTCTCCAATTTGCCTTACTTATCATTAGACACGTGTCATAAAGACAATTGCTTGTTTTTAAAAGCAGAAGATATAGTACATAATACGTGTAATACTAAAAGATTGATAAACATTGCTAATAAACTGTGATTTATTTGATTTTCTATATTCTCCTGAAAGTCAATACTGATAAAAGGAGACTGACAAATGACCAAGATCCTGAAGTTGGATTTGCATAACTTATTACCAAGAGAGGAGAAACAGTTGCCTGAAAATTTTATGGATTCCTGGTTTGGATGATAGAGTAGATTTATTTCCCCTAATGCCTTTGGGAGACTCAATTTGCTTCTCTGGACTCTGACTTTCCCCTTTTACCAAAGGGCTATAGTAATAGAAAGGTTCTTAAGGTCATTATAACTTGATAAAAATTGATATCTCCAAATGCTAAGAATATGTTAAGCACTGTCTAAATGATAAGAGTTAGCTACAATTCTACATATCTGAGATGGAGAGTTCAGGCATAATTTAGATACAGTGATAGTTTATGCAGAATATTGGAAACTGTGGGCCCACTTTATCTGTAGTAGCACCCCTCCCCATGAGCTCCTAGGAAGTTATATGCAGAAGAAAAGGGCCAGATGTAAAACAATTATTTTAATAGTACCAGTGCAAAGCACTCAGTAACCCACATGGTATAAAACTAAAGCCTGAGTAGTATTTCCTATTTCTGCCTTTTCAGTTCTTTAATAAATGTAAGATTGGTAATTAAGACCCTCAGGAAATCTTTCCCAGGATGAGATAAAAACAAAAGAACAGAGAAAAGAAGAAAAGTAAAAGCAGGAGAAGGCAAAGGAGGAGAAGGAGTAAGAGGGAGTGGTAGAGGAGGGAGGAGTAGGTAAATAAGATGGAAGAAGTGGAAGGAAAATAAGGAGGTGGAGGAGAAGAAAGAGGAAGAGGAAAAACAAGAAGAAGGATGAGCCAGGCACTGGTGGGTGGCTCATGCCTGTAATCTTAGCTACTCAGGAAGCTGAGATCTGAGGTTCAAAGCTAGCCCAGGTAGGAAAGTCCATGAGATTCTTATCTCCAATAAACCACTAGAAAACCAGAAGTGGCGCTGTGGCTCAAGTGGTAGAGTGCTTGCCTTGAGCTGAAGAGCTAAGGGACAGCGCCCAGGCCCAGAGTTCAAACCCCATGACCAACCAAAAAAAGAAGGAAGAGGAGGAAGAGGAAATGCAAGAAGGAGGAGAAGAAAGAAGAAAAGCAAAAAGAAGGAGGAAAAGGAGGAGATGGAGAAAGAGAAGATAAAGAGGAGAGGAAGAAGAGGAAAATAAAAAGAAGAAGAAAAAGAAGAAGAAAGAAGAGGAGGGGAAGGAGGAGGAGGAAGAAGAGGAGGAGAAGTAGGGGAAGAAGAAAAAGAAGAAGGAGGAGGAGGAGGAGGAAGAGGAGGAAGGGAAGAAGAAGAGGAGGAGGAGGAGGAGGAGGAAGAAAGAAGTTGCTAGAATGTTATTGTTATTTCTAATACGATGTGATAATGGTCACCATTTCATGTCTGTTCTAGCAAGAAGTCTTCTCCCTGCATGAATTCAGTTGTAAAATGAAATGAATCTTACCTCCTCTTGACTCCTACTTTTCCTTCCCCCCAACCCCCCCAAGTTGTACAGATCATTTCCAAAATATTGTCCTGTGTATCACTGTTGCATTGGTTCCCCCTTGCCCTTAGTCTCACATTTTGTTGTTCTCCTTCCCTTCCCTAATTCAGATAAATGTATATATAATACCCAGGGTACCAAAGTCAAATACAGTTACACAGAGGATAAAACATAGGGGGAAAATACAAAAGAAACAAGAAAGCACATAGTACATTAAAGAAAACAACAAAGATTGTCACCACCCCATTTGTAAAGAAATGGAAAGACTTGGAAAAAGTTATATTAAGTGAAGTAAGCCAGACCCAAAGAAACATAGGTCCCATGGTTTCCCTTATTTGCACTAATTAGTATACATTTAGGATAATCTCAGCAGATGAGCAGAATAGTTCAATAGCTATGTACATATGACCATATAAGATGATGCTAAACGAAATGAACTTCAAGACATTGAAGCAAGAGGTTTTTCTTTGTTATTGTTGTTTTTAGTGTACTATTATAGACTTTTAGGCCCATGAAATTAAGTTTCACATTGTGTTACTTAGTATAGAAGGAAGGGCATGGTGTTGAGAATAAGACAGATGTAAGACAGTCTGGCTTCATCTCGTACTAATCTCTTACTATGGGAAGGTAATATTACCACACTGAAGTACTTTTGTACCTTCAGATAAAGAATGCAAACCATTTCTAAGTAAGTTGTTGAAAGATTCAAATGAGAGAATCTAGACAGGCACTTAACATAGTGTACATTTCACATAGGAAATCATTAAGGAATGTTTACTATTATAAATGTCTTCATCATTGTTTTTGGACCCAGAAAGAGCTTTCAGTCATGGACTTGCCAAATGTTAGCAGTCTCCCTGAAGAAAAGTACTCTATGTTCAGCAAATCTCAGGTTTCTTATTTTAAAAATAGATGCAACTCTTTAGTGACACATGCAAGTGTGCATGCGCGCACGCACACACACGCAACAATCCCGATCACAACATACCACAATGCCTTATGCATAACAGAGATCCAGAAAATTAATTTATTATAAAACACCAGTAAATACAGTACAAGCACAAAAACATCTATTCACTTACTGATTCCATTCAGGAAGGAAAAAAATGGCAGCCTAAACCATAGGCTTAATTTTGTTCCTAAAGACTTCTAGTTCATTAACCCCTCTCCAAATCCTCCAACCTGTAATCTAAACCCAGTTCTTCTTTTCTGATCTGCACCTTCCTGCTTGCAGTATCCTCTTGAGTACTAGCAGATTATTAAGCCGGTGTCTCTTGTTCCTTTCCCCCTAGGCTAAATTCCTGTAATCGCTCATCCCAAATTCTCTTTTCCAGTCCTTTAATCATTTCTTAGTGCACTGCCTTTCCATTTCTGAACAGAGTGGAGGACAGAAGGACACAGAATGCCCTACCATAGTATATGCAAATAGAACAAACTTACACTAAAGGCAGAGCAAGTAAGGAACCGTGATCACAGGTATAGACATTAGAAATAGTCAACTCTCAGAAACTTCACTTCCTACTGCCGTCTCAACTCTTTTTTATTTTTGGTATGTTTTTTATTGTAAAAATGTTGTTCAGAGGGGTTACAGTTACATGAGCAAGGTAATGAGTACATTTCCTATTGAGCATTGTTGCCTTTTCCTTTGTTTTCCCCCTACCATCCCTTCCCTCCCAACCTCCCCAACTACCCCCCCACTGAAGTTATAGAGTTCGTTTTCAACATAGTGTTTTTACATCTCATTGTTACAATGGGTTAACCTGTATCCTTATTTAAGCATTTTCTTTTTTCCCTTCTCCTCACTGAATTAGAGAAGTATATATACAAGATGCAGGGCACTAATATCAAATACAGTGAAAATAGGGGTTATACCATGGAGGAGGAACACACAAAGCAACAAAATAATCACATGGTACATGATAAATATGTTAGAAACAATTCTCTTACTACTGTCATCAGTGCCAAAGTCTGATAATATTTTTCTAATATCCCTTCTTCCGTGGATAAAAATTAGCTTGAACACTTACGTTTAGACACAGTACGTATTCAATTCCACAATTAGTACTTAACTGTATACCAGAAAATGTTCTATAAAAGGAAGGCGTTTTAGATGAAGTCCTCTTCCTGTAAATACAAAAGAGTGGAAAACAAAAAATGGATAATCATATATGGCAACAGAAATGTATATTAAAGGAAAAACAAACAGCCTAAGTCTCAAGCAGAGCAGGCATCTCCCCGATGCTCACTGTGGGTGTTAAATGAATTAGTCTTTTCCTGAGTCTCTGCTTTCATTTGCAGAGTTGGATGCTACTAACAGCCCTTCAGGATTTGTGTGTGTGTGTGTGTGTGTGTGTGTGTGTGTGTGTGTGTGTGTGTACACAAATAATACAGAAAACATCTAGATCTGTCTTATATGTAGCACTCAGAAAAAAATCACTTTCGTTTCTTGTCTTTGATTTTCAAGTACAAAGGAGAAATACCAACTAAAGAAATCAAAGTAGTGAAGACCCTTTTCCAAAGAGAGTACTCAAGTGTCACTTCGTTAATAAACATGTACTTGTAATTTCCTTCTTTTTCCTCCTCCTCCTCCTCCTCCTTCTCCTCCTCCACCTCTTCCTCCTCCGCCACCTCCTCCTTCTTTTTCTTCTTCTCCTCCTCCTCCTTCACCTCCTCCTGCTCCTCCTCCATCTCTTCTTCCAACTCTGAATCCTCCTCCTTGGTTTCCTCCTCCCTCCTCTGCCTCTTCCTCCTCTTTCTCTTCCTTCTTCTTCTTAAAATTTGAGGAATGAATTTTTATCAGTCAAAGGCAAATCAGGCAGACTCACACATTAGTGTGAGAACACCACTTCTAGTTTCCTATTTTGCTAATGTTCCATGCAAAACTCCCTTTCTTTGGTGTACCTTGACCTGCCTCCCTTCCTTTGTCATTCTCCCTGTCTAAACTATTTCAGCCTCCAAATTGTTCTATTTCCTTCCCAAGGCCCCAAATAAGTTAATATCTCTCCATAATCGAGCATGATCTTAAATATTTCAAATGGAGTGGTGGAAGTGGTTAAACTTGATGATAATGGTGCACCTTGCTCAGGGAGGATATGAACTATAAATTCAAAGAGCTCCATTTCCATCCAGGTTCTTATTTATTGGCTAATAACCTCTGTAAAGTTCACCTTATAAACCTCAATGTTAACCTCATCTGTCCTGATTAGATGGGTCTTTGTAGAGTATCAAGAAGAAGACCCAAGGGGACAGTGAAACTATCAGCAAAATCAACATAATAACAGCTGTGTTCTTCTAACGCTGCTTATTAACATTTAATAAAATTTGGCATGTAAGTCATTTAACCCTCAGTGCACTCTGAATAAACATATTTTATGATTTTCCAGATTATGCATTCAATTCAGAGACAGTCTGTTAAGTACCAAGCATAACATTGGACATCATAGAGAAGAGAAAGATTATAAAAGCAGAACTCTATCATCAGAGCTTGCAAAGCATCTCAGTGGAAAGGAAAAGGATCTTAGGAAACAATAAAGCAATAAAGAAGATGATGAAACATATTATAACATCCTATAAAGAGAATATGCTGGATGAAAAATCATAAATAAGGTTTTGTGTAAAAAAAAAAGCACTCTAATGTATTGGTCTTGGCTGCTGCAAAGGTACACTGGAAAGAAATCTAAAGAAAATATGATAGTTAGCTACCTAGATAGGTAGATAGATAGCCAAATAGATAGAGTGAAATTTTACTTATTCATCAGAAGAGTGATGATATGTCATTTGCAGAGAAATAGATGGACTGGGAGAATACTATGTTAAATGAAGTAAGGCAGGCACAGAGAGATGAATTTTTTATGCATGGAAGTTAGATCTAATTTATAAATATGCAAGTAAACATACATACATATATATATATATATATGTACACAAACATAAAAGAATAGTACATGCAAGGGAAAACATTCCAATGGTATAACTCCTTGGAAACCTAACCTACACAGTCTAACATGAATACCAGGACCCTGGTACTACAGTTGTTGGGGGATGTGGTAGATGAATGAAAAGTGAAAGGGTGGGAGAATGCAGTCATAATATTTAATCTGAGTGTGTGTGTGTTGTGTGTGTGTGTGTGTTTGTATAAAAATGGAACTAGGGATGAGGGGGGGGTGGGAGAAGTGGGGGAGGAGGATGAAATGCGTGATATTGATCAAGATATATTCTACTCATAAACTGACATGTTGAATTGACACCCCTTGTAAAACTACTTAAAGATTTTTTTTAATAGTTGAAAGATTTTCCATAAGGTGTTATATAGCACTGAGGTGTTATCTAAAGTTCCATAAGGTGTTTTAAAAACTAACTCTAATATATTGATCTTGGCTGACTGTAATGGTACATTGGAAGAATTCTGAGACAACTAACAGTAGTAGAAGGGAGAAAAAAAGTCATAACGGTCTCACAATACCTGCCTCAGCCAGAGAAGACAGATTGCCCATCTTTCCTACAGAGAATACTTTGGGAAGACCTGTTGGAAGATAAAGTGGAATGAATTCATGAGTATTTGTTTATGAAACCCATATTTTACTAGTGTTATTCACTAGCTGGCATGGCTATTGTTAGCCCTATTATAACCAAAATTGGAACTCAACGAGCTTAACTTCTGATATCCAGGTCACAAAAGTTGGAAACATAGCTTGGAAGAAATCAAGATGAATTTAAACACTCAACATTTACTGTCGTTCTGCACAGTCTGTTGGAACAAGAATGAATTACCCCCCACAAGAGCAATGCAGCAGAGATTGAGTAGATATCACTCTCCTGCATATATTTTGTTTAGTGGCTCTTTCATATTCACATACACATACACACACACACACACACACACACACACACACACAAACTAGTACATCATCTAAAATGTTCTGTGACTATGGAAAATTTCCTGGCATACAGTAAGCACTTAATATTGAATTATATAACTGCAGTATATGGATACAAATGGCAACACATTTGTTATGCACAGAAGTAAGGATATATATAAAATTTTACCTATGATTGGTCCTTACTAGTCTCTGTCAGTTTTCCCCCACCCCTCTGTGTTCACAGAGATTTTATATTTTCCACCCTTTGTTGTATGAGATTGGAGGCATGTAAATCACTTTGGATAATAGCATGTTTGAGGAACATATGTCACTCAGTTGTGTATGATTTATACACATAATTGTGTTACATGTTGCTAAAAGCCTTGGGAGAAAATAGATATTCTTATATGGCCTCTTCGGTCTTCCATAAGATTCTTGACTCACACATATTCTTTTGTTGTTGTCACTAGAGACAATAACAGGACCTTACACATAGTAGGCACATGCTCTACCCCATGAGCCCTACCCATAATGCTTTTATTCTTTTAGCTATCTTTTAGGTATCGTCTTGTTTTCACCTAAGGTCAGCCTACTATTCCTCCTGAATACCCGGCCTTATAGCTGGATCACATCCAGTTTTTTTTGTTGTTGTTGTTGAGATACTGTCTCACTAACTTGAACCACATTCCTCCCAGTCTCTACTTTGTAAGTTGCTGGAGTTATATACATATACCAGCACCTCCAGCTGCATTATTGCTTTTGTTTTCACTTTGCTATCCAAGAGAGAATTGGGAAAATGAAGGTCAAAAGAGAATAAAAGAAGAAGGAAGGAGTCTTATTCCCTGTCATGCCTCTTGGAGTAGAGCCACCCCAGAGAAAAGTTTAGTGGACATGAGTCTATGCCCTGAAAATAATGGATAATGGTTGCTATGCGGTTGCTGTGATTATCTAATTGTGTCTCAGAACAGACTGCCCCAACTGATAGAGGTTACAATAAAACAAGCATTTCTTGAAGAAGAGAGATTTCCAAAGGAGACAGGGTAATGAGCAGATGACATAAAGCTGAGCCATGTAGACACAGAACCCACACAGAGAAGCAGACACCATGTGATGTACTCAGAGATCTTGGAACCCTGGGTTGGAAATGTAAATGCTATGGAGCAGAATAAGCCTCTGACTTCCCATCCTGTGGTTTCCAGTTTGGCAACAGGAAGTCACTTAGGATTCCAGATGCCCATCTCAACATCATATCCAAGCATAAGGGCTTAGAACACAGACATTTTTTTTCTTTGTTTGTATGGGTCAGAGATTTTGGTAGGGCTCAGTTGGTTGAGTCTTCCATTTCACACAGCATTGACAAAGGTCAATTTGGCTGTATTTGGTGGTCAGATGGGCTGTTATGAAAGATACAGGATGACTTTTCCTCTATGTTTAATCATCATGTGTGCTCAGCTGAGACTGAAAATGGTAGTGCACACATAATCAGTCTAAGGTCAGTATCCCAGAGTTAGGTAGGATCTGACAGTCCTTTTATAGACTATCTCTGGTGCTGGCATAGAATTATTTTGCCCATTCTTTGTCAATTAAGTATGTCACTAGTGCTATTAAATATCATCTTTCAATGGAATGGGTGGCAAGAGTTCATAGTCAGTTTTAGTGTTCCCGACTTGGGATCTGTGGGATCAGAGACTCAGCAAGACACTGGTCCTAGGTATGTAAGCTTCCTTAAAACAAGCAACTTAGCACACTCTCCGGGGGCCAATCACACCCTGAGCACATATTGGAAATGCAGAACAGATTCATTCTTCTCAGAACACCAACTCTTGCTTGAAAGGTCTTACCTTAAGGTAATCTTGAAGTAACTGTGCTTGGGGATCATTGATTTAATTTCTCCAACATAGACTAGCAAGATTAAACACAGTATCTGACTCCAACATTTTCAGTGCATTTTCCCCTATATGATGCTTCCTTTCAAGGGTATCACCAGCTCAGAATGTGGTTGCAGTGGTCAAGTGCTTGATGTCTACCATTCATCTCTGTTCCCTGACAGACAGAAGTGGATCAAACTTCAGATGATTAGTTTGGGCCTATTCATCTCATGAGAACCAGAGGAGATCTGTCCTTGTGCCAGCCTTTCCCACCATGGGATTGTAAGGGATACCTAAGGAAAACAAATCCTAAACTCTTAACTGACAGAGACACTTAGTAATAAGGTGAAAAACGAAGGCAATAATACTGCTTTGTAAGATGTTTAAGAACCGGAGATGAAAGACATTTAAGAAATGCTATTTTCTCTTCCCATTCAAGTCTTCGCTTTCTGTTTATCCTCTGTCTCTAAAATGCTTGATTATACAGGGTTTTTCCCCCCAGTTTATTTTACTCTATGTTCCTCTTTTTCTACTTTCAGAGATACCTCACTATATCACTGGGGACCACTTAGCCCTTTGTTCCACTGAAAGAAAGAACGCCATGTAGACTTATTTCAAAGAAGGACTGATGGCAATCCAGTGGGAATCTGGTCATGAAGAAGCCCTACTTTGTTTTCAAGCAGGGATATGAAATTGTGCTATAAATTGTGCAAGGCCTGGGGAGTAAGGAGTGAAAATGCATGCAACTCAAAAGTATTGGTCCCAAGGCTGGTGTTCCATGTTACAACTCTGAGATTCACAGAATCAGATGATTTTTAGAGTAGAAGGAACTTTAAAAACACCCTCCTCCACCACCTAATCACTATTTCCATGATGCTTTTCAATAATCCCACAGACATGTAGCATACTACATAAACATAACCTTTCACTGTCATGGAGTGCAGTTCAGTGGGAAACCCTCATATGTGTGTGCCTCTACACACAGACACAAATGTACACCCATGTATGTATATGTGTGTTTGATTATGTGTATATTTTTATGTATGCATGTATATGCATATAGATATGGGGTTTCTCATAATATGCATGTTTTATGTGTATGTATTTACAGATATATGCATACATCTACAGCCATGCATAGTATGAACATAGTGTGTATAAACTTACATATGTATTCTGTATATACTGTCTTTTTATTTCATTATATTTATTTTATTTTATCTTTATTATGTTTTCTGTTTTCTCCTAAGTGCCTTTACAGAGCAAATTTCCTGCCTTCTCCAGGGAAAGTGAAGAATTGAAGTTATTTAACAGGTGTTAACACACCCACCTACAGCTCCTTCAACTATTACTCGTGTGATTTTTGTTGTTGTTGTTGTTTTTATCACAGTAATTCTTCCTCCTGGGATCCTAGAAGAGGACTTGGAGAAAGTAATTAGAGAAAAATATAGGTAGAAGGAAATTTGATTTTCTAACCAAAGCTGATAAACATCTTAGTGGGTAGGGAATAGCTAAGAGGCTGGAGTGCTTTCTAAGCAACAGAGCTGGCCAGGCCATGGCGAAGGAGGGAAGACAAGAGGGCAGGCACAGGGAAGGAACAGAAAGGGTCTCTGAGATTGTTACTAGATCCTGTAGGCTGAAGGTCTCTGTGCTGCCAGTTACTGAAGGGGTGATTAAGGCTGCTTTATGGGAAGCAAAAGGAGGTGATTGCCTTAATTATGTGGGTGGAGACAGATTAGTAGAATAATAGAGAGGGAGGGAACAGGTTAGATTTGCAGCTTTTTAAGAAGTTCAGGTAAAAGGGATAGGGAGAAGAAGTAGGAGAAGGTTAATAGAGAGCCAAGGAGAGAGAAGGCAGCAAAAAGCCTTATGTGGAGCTTAGAAATTAAATGCATTATTCAAAAAGTATGTGTATATGTGCTTGGTGAGTATCCTGAATAAGTTACCTTCTTCAATGGTGTGTACTTTGTTTTATTAGATGTAATTTAGCTATGTTAATGTAAGTCATCTTTTTGTTTTTCTCTATACAATACATACTTATAGACCAGTTCTGTTTTCTTCACCCAACTAGCTAATTTAGGCACTTGATCTCAAGTATATTAAACAAGTGTGATGTTCTGTTCATGCTTAGTATTTCACTCAATGAAGGAGAGAAATGGTGCTTATTTGCACCTGGCTAATATCTGCAGTACAAAGTCATTTACCCTTGCTCATTACAACCCTCCAATAAGACTCCAGCAAACACAGAGGTCAGGGGAAACACGATAGGATGGCACAATGTAATACATACATAGAAAGGTAAAAATCTCTCTCTCTCTCTGTCTCTGTCTCTGTCTCTCTCTCTCTCACACACACACACACACACACAATTTCAACAGCATAGATTGGAGCAAAATGCAGGAAAAAGAATTGGTAGGGGAATAGGTTTTGAGCATTTCTGAATATTCCTTCTAAGGCATACATGTTTGTATACTTTTTACTAATAGTGCTAATAATTGGCTTTGGAATTTTCTGTAAACCTATGGATCTGCCTAGGACCTTGTGCCAACTGTTACTCTGAAACTTGGAACACTGAATCCTTCCTCTTCCCTCATCAAAGGTGAAGATGCATGTTGGCTCAAAACATCTGGGCTTAAATGGGGATGATTAAAGACAGAGTAAACTTGCAGGTTGGGGCAACTGGAACGTTAAATAGAGAATAACTTATTTTGACTGAGCATGCATATGTGTGTAGAAATATGTGCACACCCATGGGTACAGGTTGAGTAATCCTCACAGAAATGCTTAGGACCAGAATGCTTTGGATTTGAAATAAAAACTTGGAATATTTGCTTATAAATAATGATGGATTTTAGTAACTGGACCCCAGGCAAAACAGAACATTACTTATGGATACCCCCCCTCTCTCTCTGTATATTATGCACATTTTCTGAAGACAATTTTTCACAATATTTTTATGTGTCCGTGTTCTGATTGTAGTCTGTCACATGAGGTCAAGCAAGAAATTATACAGTTGTGGTTCTCACTGGTACTGAGAAATTTTGGACTTTGGAGCATTTGGGCCAACTCAAACTGCAATATGTATTGTATTTACACATGCACAGTTACAGTTACACATATGTTAAAATTGCATATAACACAAATATGCATTAGCATATAATATAAAATTAGTATGAGAATTCTAATATATGTTCTTAATGTGTGTACATATAATGACATAGTGTTAGTATATTATAGATTGTATGTATTACATCCTTTATGTATTTTAGAAATATACCCTTGTATTTTAGAAATATATAATCATATTCAGAAATATACAGTCATACTCATATTTTACCATTTTTATTAGCATACATTAGTAGGAAAGGAGCTTTTATTGCATCCTTATTAAACACACCTCCTATAGTGCTCTTCCTTTATTTCCCTCTTCCCCTTTCTTAAAACAATTCCAAATTGTTTTATTCCCATATATGTAAATAAACTGCTTCTTCCATATTTATCATCATTCACCTTCTCTGTTAACTATCTCCCCAGTCACCACCCTGTTTTGATGTCTGATAGTACATTTGTTAATATATGAACACATAAGCTGGGCGCTGGTGGCTCACGCCTGTAATCCTAGCTACTCAGGAGGCTGAGATCTGAGGATCGCGGTTCAAAGCCAGCCTGGGCAGGAGAGACCATGAGACTCCTATCTCCAATAAACCAACAGAAAACCGGAAGTGGCGCTGTAGCTCAAGTGGTAGAGTGCTCGCCTTGAGCTGAAGAGCTGAGGGACAGTGCCCAGGCCCAGAGAGAGTTCAAGCCCCAGGACCGACAAAAAAAAAAAAAAAAAAATATATATATATATATATATATATATATGAACACATATGTTAATGTATATGTTTATCCTTAGGTGAATATATGTATCTATATACACAAATAATAAGTTATCCTCATAGTCCCATAAAAAGGATATTTAAAGACTAAGCTTAGGGACACATAGCCTAGATAAAAACTTTTCTTTCCATATTTCCTTTTGCATATTTGTTTATAGAATCCATGCGTTTTACATACAAAAAGTATATGTGCTTATTTCATGTATCACTGCATATTAAAATCATGTAAATGATTATACATGTAAATACTCAAGTACATTCACACATATGCACAGAACACCTCATGCTTGTCCTACATAAAACATGAGATGTTGATTTTGTCCAGGAAAGTGCATTTCCCACAGAAACTTTAACAAAATGATCTGTGCACTGTTACACGTGCTTCACTTCTAGAAACTACAGAAAATGAAAGAAGATTTCAAATAGAAAGAAGATTTCAAATAGAAAGAAACTTATTCTTTCTTCAGGAGCCTACAATGAATCCGACAAAACTAAGTTTGCACTGTAGACAATCAGTAAGTATGTGATAAGGGTTAATCCAAACTCACAGCTACAAAGTCTATCCTCTATTCCTGCTTGTTTCAGATTATTCCTTTTAAGAAGCTTCTGGATAGGAAATTAATTTCATTGTATGAGACCACTGCTTCTGAAAGAATTTTATTAATTTGCTTAAGATCAAACAATTGTTATGTGATCCAAGGCATTTTCATGAGAGGTGATTCAAATGCTAGAAAAGAAACCACAATTTCTTCCTGTAAACTGAGCTATATGATTTAGACGATAAATGTTTCTGATAGTCCAAAGGAGTGAAAGATTAGATGGTGAGGAGATTTCCACAGGGGAGTAAATGCTTTACAACCTTGAAGTGGATTTGGGTAGATCAAATTGAGTTAGAGTCGGCATGACTTTGTAACAACAAATATATGTGTTTTGCCTGTTAATTTTATATATGCAGTAGAATGTGAGGCTTGTAGCAGAATTTAAACTTAACTGTAATTTTTGTCTGCTTCAGAAATAATTTACAGTCACTTGCACAGAGAATTTCTAATATACAAAAAAACTTGTTTTCTAATCAAATTAATTAGCCATATCAACAAGATTCTATGACTATTTAGACCACCTAAGAAGATAGCAGTTTCAAGAACACTCAAGGAATTTAGATGAGCCCATTTTCATGCGAACAATTTCTAAGCTAATTGCAAATTATTCTTATCTAATCAGTAGAAACTTAATGACCTCTCCTAGCAACAGTTGGTTTGTCTGTGTGGATCACATATATATTTGATAATAATTAAGAGCTTGAAATAATTTTAATGTTCACTAGTTTGGGGAGTTTACAGCAATTGTGAGGTGGGCTGTGGGTGCGGGGAGGCATGGGTGTCTGCAAGTGGAACAGTGAAACCTAACACATTTTGATACAAACCTAAATATTCAATTGTATGATAAAACAGAGTTAGTTGATATATTTGTAAGAAACACTAACACAATCACACCTTTTCTTTTTAACACATTCACACATTAGCCTTCACACTGTTTAAATAGTGGATAATTTAGATATCTGTACAGGATAGCTGTGTAGATAATCTATCTAGAATATAAAGATCTGTCTATCCATTAAGATAGAACAAACATTTAGAGTTATTGTGTATTGTGTTATTCTAGCACTTCACCTGAATTAACATATTTCTTTCCCACAAATACTCCTTTAAAAGGATATTGTACATCTCATCGTATGGAATCAGATTCAGAGATGTTAAGTGACTTACCAAAAGTCACACAGATGTTACTTGGCAAAATTCTGTAGTTTGGGGTGTTTTTATTTTTCTTCTTCTAAATTTCAGATTCTTTTTCTGGACATGATCCCAGCTTCCCCAACTGTGGGAATATCGTTTTAATGGAACTAGCTCATAACAAAAAGTATTCTATGTGTTCACCTGCCTGAAAATCTAAACTCATTTTGAGAAATTAGGAAAGTGGGTTGGCACCATTTGAATACGTCTTTTACTTAAATTCTCAATTCAGTGCCACATTCTCCAAAGGGAAGTTTCAACAGTCACCACTTTTAAACTCTCGTAGACAATCGTGTGCTTATATATCCTCCTCCTTATTCAGACCCTTGTATTCACTTCTGAGTGCCCCCAGTCTTCCCAATCTCAAGAATGACCTGTCACTGCTTATTCCTTTCATTTATTTTTATTTGACTCTTTCATACTTATAGCACTTAATCATTGCAGATCTAGCCAAGGCACTTAGCATTTTCCCATTCTTGCTGAAAATTTACTATCCTTAACATCGCCAGTTTCTTTTGGGAATTAAATATCTTCTTTCAGCATAAGCTTTCCATTTATTGGTTAGCACATTTTTAACACCATCAATTTTATTCTAACTATGCGCCAGACGGAAAGTAGCACACCTGGAATGCAGGGATTAAAAATAAAAATAGAACGTAGTTGGTCTCTAGGAGTTGGTCTCTAACTTGACTGCACATTAGAGTCATGGGGACGTCTTTTAAATCCCCGAAGTGCAGGATACACTCGATACCAACTAAATCAGAAAGCTTTGAGCTTGAGATCTAGGCCATTTATTGTTTTGTTCTAACTTCCCAGTTGATTCCAATGAGCATCAGACCAGTTGGAGGGCCACTCTATCAGGGCCTACAGAAGCTACTAATGATGGAAATGTGGAGAAGATACAGCAGTAGCAGAGGCAAAAATAAAGATGTCTTCTCCTTTTGGGAAAGGGTAAGGAGCTCCTTGGGAGAAAAGCTGGATTTGAACTAATAAAAACTAGGAAAACATCCTAAGAATGCAAATGTAGCCATGTTGCCTGAGCATAAAGGCAGGAAAAGGAAATGATCATGAGAGGAGATTAAAGAGATTGTCAAGAGGAGCCCATCTATGTTATGGGAGGAAACTTGTACTTAGATTTGGCTCAATAGCTTACATCTTAAACTGTGTCAATTAGACACAAGACTCAACCAGGTGTATCTAAATTTGAACAGTGGTGATGAATGGATGGAAAGAAAGGAGTGAACTAGCTTGTGATTGGTTACAAAATATGGTAGAACTTCAATGACTCAAGGTGGCCTAACTAGTTTCCATGACATTATAATGGATTCGAGATTATTTTAGAAAAGAGCCCATATTTACTCATTGATGGATAATTGATTGAATAGCAATTAAGAGGAAAAAGAGAATACAGAGTTAGAGACAGAGGCATAGATACACCCAAAAAATATAGATACAGAGATATAAGTGAATCATGATAGAGAATGGCTTAAATACTCTGTCTATATGAGAACTCATAATGCATAAAGGATGGTGGCTGCGGAGGGGGGAACCATGTGGGAGGAAACCTACTCAATGTTCCCCCAAATATATTCAATTCATCTTTCCTTCTTAAAATGGGAGGGGGGCACCATGGAAGAGAGAAAGAACAGAGTGCATCTGACAGAGAGTCACTGTGCTAAAAGGTATTGAGAGACCTAAGGTGATTGTACCTGCCTATAATCTCAAATACTCAGGATGAGGAAAAGGGACAATATGGCTCCCTGTGGAGAGCACTTGTCTAGCATGTACAAGGCTCTGCAGCTAATGCCCAGAACTAAACAATATTTTAAAAGATACTGAGAAAGATGATTAAAAATAGAAAAAAACAGATCTACTTGTTAAAAACTTGTTTGCTGTTATTATACATGTGAGAAGGGTTGCAGTTACACAAATCAGGCGCTAAGTACAATTCTTTTTAGCCCATGTCACCCCTTCCTTTGCTCTCTCCCAGCTCCCCCCTCCCATGCCCACCCACAAGTTATATAGTTCATTTTCATCAGAGTGTCCAGTGAGGACCACTGCTGCATTTATTAACCTTTTGTCCCCCCATTTCTGTGATCCCCCCCACTCCCAAAGACATAAATGAACAAACAAGACAAAAAGAAAAGGAAACAAAAACAGAAACAAAGGGAAAAAACCCTCTTGTTTCCATTTCCTGTAGTTTATTTCCGTAAATATTATTTTGTACAATCAGATGTACACAGACATTGCACCTTTGTGCTGTTCCTCTCCTAAGAGTATCCTCCTTCAGTCTCACTTTGTGGGAATACCTAGAGTCCTGTATAATTTATCATGTTCCCATGTATTTTAGGTCTACCCCTTTTATCTCTTTGAAGTTGGCTTACCTCATTTAACATGATTTGTTCTAAACCCTTTCATTGTACATTTTTTTGGATCCCCTCATCTATTGTAGGCACTTGGGCTGATTTGTTAGCTTGGTCCTTGTGGAATAGTACAGCAATGAACATGGATGTGCAAGTGTCTTTAGGGTATCCTGGCTCATGATGTTTATACATTGATTTTTTTTTTTGTGGGGGGTCCAGTTGTGGGGCCTGAACTCTGGGCCTGGGCACTGTCCCTCAGCTCTTCAGCTCAAAGCTAGCGTTTTACCACTTGAGCCACAGCGCCACTTCCGGCTTTTTTCTTTTTGCTTATGTGGTGCTGAGAAATCAAACCCAAGGCCTCAGGCATGCAAGGCAAGCGTTCTACCACAGAGCCACCTTCCCAGCCCCCCATTGATTTTTGACAACATGAAAGTCATTGATGATCTTGACCACATATTCTTCTTCCATGATAATGAATGAAATCTAAATGGGGCGAGTTGAAGAATGAGAGAACATTGAGAAAGTGGAAGAGATGAGAAAGGGAAGAAAGGAGACAGTAGCTGGAGGGAATGTGAGGTCAAATATGGCATGATCCTTGGTGGGAAATATATGATGTATATTAATAGGCCAGCTAAGCACACAGAGAGAGAGAATGTGGATGATAAGGAATACTGAAAAGAGGACGTGTCTGTGAAAGAACATCCTTGAAGAGATGAAAAGGGGCGAGACTTAGAGCTTATTGTGGTGCTGACTTTTGCACATAATCAGGTATGGACTCGTTGCTAAGAAGTAAATAGGGCCCTTTCAGCTGGCCTCTAAGTTCTCAATGAAAGGCTGCCTTGTATGGTATCTCCACTGCCTTTTCCTTTTGGAATGTTCTTAAGCAGTAGACTACCTTCCTCCTTGCAACTCCCAGAGAAGAGAGCCAGGGAAAATTAGCAATAGATACAGAACTGAGCAATAATAGCAATGTTCTAGATAGGATCATAGATGATATCTGTGTGATATTTCTCCACTCTTTACAAATGAGCAAAAAGATAATGAGAGAGAGAAAATGGTGTATCTGCAGTCAAGAGAAAAGTTTCCAAGTTGGTGATGTTAATTGGGCCAAACATTGTGAATGAGCAGTGTGTTTTCCTCTTGTCCAAGCCACAGTGTAGCTTTGCACGAAGTAGGAATTGTGGCTAAATAAAATAGAAGCAAACTAAATGTTCTTTAACTCACATGACTCAAAGTTAATATATTTGTTTATTTGTCTTTGTTCATGGGTTATCTGTCATGAATGTTACTGTAGTTGGTCAGTAAGTCAAGTGACTTGAATTTCTAGTGATAAATAATACAAGTAGGGCACCCAACAAGCTGAATGAGGGTCTTTTGTTATAATGTAAACATGGGCAATATAAAGATGTCCACAGATTTCCAAAAGGTCCCACAAAGGTATAATAGCAGAGACTGTTTTAGAAAGGTTCACATAGAAAAAAGGCTTTTATTTCTTTTAGTCACTCTAATATAGGACCAGACATGAAGTATTTATTTTGAATTAAAAAATGAAATACACATGTATTGAATTTTAATGTATTTACTTCGTATAACAGAATTTAAGAGGTTTATTGCACATGTGTCTCTGATTCAATATTTTATTTTTTCTTCACATTTAAGCCTTACATGACAGGTATTATTTCTTTACTTGTATTCTTGTTCTGAGTTATAAAAACATTGGTGTCAAGTCTCAGAGGTGACTAGTGGCAGAATAAGGCTTAATACCCAAATCTACAGATTCTACTTTAATATTCTATCTCCTGAGTGTTGAAATCTAGTTCACACTTTCTCCTTTTCCAGTTAACTTTTGCATATTGATAATGTGCCCAAATTCAGATCTAAAATTCAGTTTTCCAAACTCTAGTTTTGGTATTGAACACTAAGAATGGCTTTCTGGGAAAGTATTTAACTTCTTCCCCATATGGCATGGAATGTTTGCCTACTTTTCTTTTCTGTGTTCTTTCCACATACCTTGTTAAAGACTTTTCCATATCCTTCTCAACCTCCTTATTGGTATAAAATACACTTCCAAGACTTTTAGAAAACCCAGCTAACAAATCGCAAAGAGTAGTGGCCATACATTGCCTTTGCATGATACTAAAATTGATATAACCTTTTAAAAATTGTTATTATTGTAAAGGTGATGTATGGAAGGTTTATAGTTACATAAGTCAGATAAAGAGTACATTTCTTTGAACAATATCATCCTGTTCCTCCCTCTCTCCCAGATATTGCACTCCCATTCCCACCCAAAAGCTGTATAGTTCATTTTCAACATAATGTCTAGTGAGTACCACTGCTGCATTTGGTTACCCATTGTCCAACTCCTCTGTGTCCCCATGACCTTCTGAACAAGAGAAAAGTGAACAAACAAAACAAAAGGAAATGAAAACAAGGACACCAGTAAAGAGGAAAAAACTTCTTTTTTCCATTTCCTGGAGTTCATTTCTATAAATATTATTTTATTTGGTCAGGTGCCAATAGCTATTGCATTATGTGATATTCTCTTAAGAATACCCTCCTTTGGTCTCACTCTCTGTGAATGCTTAGAGACCTGTATAATTTTTCATGTTCTATTGTATTTTTTTCTTTTACTATCCACTGGGTTTACTTTTGGATTTATAGGCACATTATAGTTACTACCAATGAATGAAAACATTCATCCCATGTTTCTTTGGATTGTCTTACTTCACTTAATATAATTTTTTCCAAGTCTTTCCATTCCTATACAAATTATACAATATAATTCTTTCTGATAGATGAGTAGAATCTCACCTCAGTTAAAATGGCCATTATCAGGAAAACTAATAACATGCTGGCAGAGATGTGGCCAAAAGTAAACTCTATTACACTGTTAGTGGGAATGTAAATTTGTTCAATCATTCTGGAAAGCAGTATGAAAGTCTTCAAAAGACTAAACATAGAGCTTCTCTATAACCCAGCAATTTCATTCCTTGACATCTTTCCAATAGAACACAAACAAGGTCACATTAAAGCTACCAACACAACCATGTTCATTGCAGCATTATTTACTATAGTCAAGATGTAAAAATATATGTATATGGATATAATCTTTCTTATTGGTACTTTTTTCATTTTGTTTTCCAAACAAGTCCTTCACTATGTATGCATGATTAACCAGGATATTGGTCAGATACATAGAAAGGAAAAGGAACCAGCCTGGATAGGGTTGCTATAGCCTATGAGCATAATAGATGGGCAACCTTTTCATTGCTCTATGAAATTGTCATTGCTATTCTCAGAAGACACAGGGAGAGATTGATTTTTCATAGGGATTCAATAACTTAGTAGAGGTCACACAGCTAAGTAATGAATGAGTGAGAATTTCAAGCAGGTTTGAATAACTCAAAAACTTGTATTCCTCCACTACCATATGGGACACCTAAGGCATCAGCTCTTCAAATATATCCAAGACTTCTATTATGTGAGAAACCATTATGGATTAGCTTGTAATGATGACAAGAGCTACTTGTAAATTGTCTGGGTGTTCAAGTTATAGAGGGGATGTAGATTCATTCCTAGCTCTGCTAGGCTTCATAATGGGAACTCAAGCTTGTAATAAATGCTAAAGAATCATAATTTTTAAAATATGAATACTATATATAATAATTTTATCAGTTATATTAATTGTAATGGGTTACATATTCTGTAATTCAGGGTTTTTCAAAACTAATACTAGTATAAATGGCTCCAAAAGAGTGAATGTGGAATGTTAGATAAATCAAGATCCCATTGGTTTACACTGGGGCAAAAACTTACAAGAGAAACAAAAATACAAAGGGAATCTCATTTCAGTTAGATGTGAAGAAGGAATGGAAGAGGTATTTAGAGGAAAGCATAAGTCAGGTGAGATATAGAGTGTAGAAATTCACGATATAAGGCAGACCTGAAATGCGACTAACACCCTAAGTTCTTGAACACTTTGTAGAAGTGTTTAGACTTTATTATGCAGGCTCCAGAAATCTTCAGATCTTTTATAGAAGTAATATAATGACATTGGTTTAAACATCACCATATTTACACATGATGCATGGTCTCAAACACACAGGAATCTTCTTTCCCTTTCTTCATTGTCCAGGTATTGGTGAAGGCCTAGGTTCTAGATATCTCACACTGTGAAATCACATCTCATAAAGCATGATGAGGTTTGGGGAGAGAAAGAGCAAACAAAACTGCCAGAGGGGAAGGCAGGTCCCAGGAGATGCCTCAGAGATGCCTGAATGCTGTTCTAACATGGAGAAAATGAGAAAAACAATGACTGCATTACAAAGAAGAACATGTGTATGCATTTATTAACATTTCCAATGTGGATTTAATTTCTGTGAGCATCCCACCTACACAGAGCCCATGCATCTCATGTAACCTCTTGTAAAGTTGTGTGTGAGCTATCTTTTTAATGTGTCCCTCTGGGGGAATCTTCATATACATTATAAAATCTTGCTTACAAATGGTGCTGTTTCAACATGTTGTTTATGTCTATTCTTTTACCAGTTCCACATTTTACATACACGAACACACACATACACATAAACACAGGCACACACACACATACACACACACACACACACACACACACACACACGCCCACAGACATATACACACACATCACTATTTTAACTTGTTACCTTTTTGAGCAAGATATGGCTATTTGGGGAATCATGTAGATAGAGGTGAAGCAAAATGTGTGGGACCAGGTTATACCTTTTTAAATCTTGGCTTCAAGACTAACCACTGTTTGTACTGGGTTAGATTACAGGCACCTTTCTGAGGCAAGATATTCTCATTTGTAATATTTGGACAATTGCAGCTAACTTATGTGATTTCAGATTGAATGAAATATTGTATGAAAACTTATTTTTAGTATATCTCTGTGGCCAAATTAGATGCTCAATAAATCATATGGTCATTCTCAATTCTTTATTTCCCATTATTACAATTGTTCTCTAGCGTTGAGATCAAACACTATCTTTATTAGTTTTTCATATAATTTATATTGGTCTTATTTATAGTTCTGTCATCTACTAAGGGAGACAACATGCACTATGTTATATTATATGTAATATAGATAATAAATATATTTTATGTAGTATGTAATATGTCATATTGTCACCACTAATATTCCATTATCACCAGGTAATATTTAATTAAAAGAAGTTACTCTATTTTTTATTCCCACAATTCATTGTTCAAGGGAAGTTATTTTGAAATGTCTATAGATATATACTTTCTATGTTGATCAGTTTTACCCCTCTATCACTTTTCCTAAACCAATCTAAAAACTACCTTGCTGCATTTTCACACATAAAATATATTGACCATATTTTCTCTTCTAACCCCCTCTGTTGGCTCTCTCTCTCTCTTTCATTATTCATACATATAATCCATACAAGATCTATTTTACATTCCTGTCACTCATTTTTATTAGCTTATATTAGTTATATAGGGGTAGGTGTTCATTGTTTCATTTAGTTGTATCTTGAATATATTCCAATCAATCTCACCCCTTGACCCACAAGTTCCTTCCCAAAGCAATTTTGACACATTTCAATGCTCTATTTTCATAGTTGCAAATAATTTATTTCAATAGTTTTCCATCTTTTTATACTCATATAATTTTTTAAAATTTCTTTTATTTATGTGGTACAGAGGAGTTGAACCTAGGGTCTCTCTCACGCATGCTAGGCAAACATCCCACCACTAAGCCACACTCCCAGCCTCCAATCCTCGTAATTTTTGTGTGCTACTTGCTTAAAGGAGTTTACTGTGTTATTTCACATATTTGCACACAGTACTTTGATCAGATTGACCCCTTTCTGAATCTCACTTTCCCCATCCCCTTAGTCTCCAATTTTCCAATAGCTTTCAGTGAGATACATTTTACTACCTTCATTTAAAACTAAATTTTATGTTGGTATTGTTAACTACTAAACTCTCCTTTCTTCTTTCCACTCTCATCCTTTCAAATAGTTCCACAATTATGTACATCAGATATTCACAGAAATGTAAACAGAGACAAAAATGTATACATATATGTATATATTATCCTGAATGCATTTGTGTATATGTTTATCTTTTAGAACTAGCATCCATATTATAGGGGGGAAAAAATTTGTCCTCTATCCTTCTTTATATAACATGTTAACCTCCATTTCCATTCATTTCCCTAAAAGTGATACATTTTATTTTTCTTTATTTCTGAGTAATACTCTGTGCTGGGTATGTACCAGATTTTCTTGATCCAGTCATTAGTTTTAGAGGACCTGGGCTATTGTGCTTCAGTGAACATGGGCATATAAATGTGTCTATTGTATTGTATCCTGACTTATATCCCTTTGGCTCTATCCTAAGAGTGATATCATTGGATTGTACACTATTTCTGTTTTTAGTTTTTTAGGAGCCTCAATACTGTTTTCCATAGAAGTTGCACTAATTTACAATCCTACCAACCGGGTTAAGAGCCCTTCTATCCACCCCAAATCTCTTCCGACCTTTAATATTCTTTAATTGCTAAAGTAGTCATAATTTTGTGCTCATTTTACAGATGGAAAGAGTGAAGTGTAGAGATTACATAGTTTGAAATCCCACCACTACTAAACATGATCACTGTAGCTCCTAAGCCTGTTTTAACCACTCCACTCTACTTGTTCCATGAAATAACACAACTGTTGTTTTTCATGGTTCACTAGGCTTAGTTGACTTGTAATGTTAATTTCTTTCACCTTGCCCTCACATACAGGATGCACATATGGTTCTGAAGTCTGAGAGGAGCAAGGAGAGGATAAAAGTTAGTACAATGATACAGGGTCTGAGTAAGGTGAGTGTAATTATCAACATTGCAGAACTAACACTGAACACTATTATTTAAACATAGCTTGGAATGAGGGAATGTGAAGTAACAAATGACCAGCTCCTACTCCCTCAACATTTTTGACTTAGTAAAAGAAATAGTGGTGGGTGGGGAGAGTAGTTGTAGAGGTGGGAGGGAAGGGATGGTAGAGGAAAAACAGAGAAGGCAATAAGCTCAATAGAAAATGTACTCATTACCATGCTTCTGTAAATGTAACCCCTCTATGAGTATTTTTATAATAAAAACATACAAAAAAAGAAATGGCATGTATAGTATTGTCAATAGTAATATGTATATTTACACTTGAACCTTAAAGGATGCTGTAGATTTAGGAGACAGGATGTTTGTTTCCAGTCAGCAGCAAGCAATGATTACAGAACACTGTTGGGAGAAAAGATAATATAATCTCTACTTGAAAATGAAATAGGACATACTCTTTGGTATTACCCATTCCCAGTCTACTCCCCATATGAAATGAATAAAATTTGGAAAGGAGAAAATCTTTGGATAAGATTTATCTTTACACTTCACATAAATAAAAGAAACTCTCTGCAACTCATTCAAAGGATAATGTAAAGAGCATATCTAAATATGTAGAGTACTTAAATGCAATTACAATGATGAAAAATTGAAATGGAAGTTGTTTCAACCAATTGAAGAATTTCCCTAGTTTTAATTTTTTTCTTTGTTATTATTATTATTAAGCAGCTGTACAATAGGTTACAATCGCAAAGTTGGGTTATAAATACAATGCTTTTTGATAAATGTCAAGTTTTCCATCATTCTCTCCCATTTTCTTCCTCCCATCTCAATTACGGGGGATTGAATTCAGAGCTATCACTTTCAATGCAGGTACTCTGCCACTTTAACTAGTTCGCTAGTTTCTTTTAACCTTGGTTTTAGAGGTAGCTACTCACTTCATGCTCAAGTCAGTTTGAGCTTCAATACTCTTCCTTATGCTTTCTCTAGTGTCTTAGAATGACATTTTGCTTCCTCTATAGCTTGGACAACATATGTGTACCATCATGGCCAGATATTGATTGAGATGGCTTCCTTAGCTTTTATGGCCATGTTGGCCTCATGATGTCTATTTCCTAACTAGCTAGTATTACAAGCTTGAGATAATGAACCTGGCCAAGTCAGTTTGTGAATAAATTCATCTTCATGAGGGGATGATAGGTCAAGTGTAGAACTATAAGTATAAAGTTTTTTTTGTCAAGGTGATGTACAGAGGGGTTTCAGTTTCATAAGTAAGGTATCAGTACATTACTTGAAAACCTTGGTACCCCTTCCCTCAATTTTCTCCTACTTTTCCTCCTCCCTAACCCCCCCCACCAGTTGTACAGATCATTTCCAAAATATTGTCTTGTGTATATCGCTGTTGCATTGGTTTCCCCCTTGTCCTTTGTATCACAATTCTATTGCTCCCCTTCCCTTCCCTAATTCAAATAATCATATATACAATACCACGGTACAAAAATCAAATACAGTAACAACAGAGGATACACCAGAGGGAAAGAACATACAAAAGAAACAAAAAAAAAATCACATAGTACATTAAAAAAAAACAAAGAAAATCCTCTTGTGTACATGTTTTAAAGTTCATTTCACTTAGCATCATCTTTTTGTCTATTTTTATTGTGAAAATATCGTACAGAGGGGTAATGAGTACATTTCTTATCAAGTATTGTTGCCTCCTCCTTTGTTTCCCCTTCCCAACCCTCCTTCCCCAGCCACGCCAAAGTTGTAAAGTTTGTTTTTCCACATAATATCTTGTACATCTCATTGTTGCAATGGGTCCACCTGTATCCCTGTTTAAACAATTTGTTTTTTCCCTCCCCCTCCACAAATTATACCAACATCAACTATGGTGAAAATAGGAGTTATACCATGGGGGAGGGACATACAAAGCAACAAAGAAATCATCATCTAAATATGTTAGACACAATAGCAAGAAAGAAAAACCATTTGAGTCCTTATCTCGGATGGTCATATGTACATAGCTATTGAGCTATTCTGCTCATCTTCTAAAAGGTCACAAGGGATAGTGTCCTTAAGGATATCTTTTCATTGCCTCCATACTAGATTTTTATGAAGATTAAGAAAGATAAGCATTGCTGTTATCACTCTTCAGATATAAATGTAGACATGATCTTTGTTAAAAGGACTATTACTGTATCTACCTAGAACAACACGACTCATTTTTCCTAAAAGCCTCTTTCCCTTTTGTGTAAACATAAAATTCTCTTAATCTTAGTTAATATCATTTCAAATGTCAAAGTAAATACTTTTTCAGCCAGACAATAATTGAAGGAACAAAACTATTAATAAAGTGACTACACATTAGTCACAAAATGGAAATTTTGTATGGATTTTTACAAACCACTTATGTCAAGGTCTTTATATTCACTCACAACCCCACTATTCCCTTAGCCTCTAGGGAAGGTCTCTTTTCCTCTTTTGTCCTGACAAGTGAGAAAAAGCTACAAAGAGTTAGACAAATAAAATGAAAACCCAAAACTGGCCCAAAAAAAGACAACATAGAAAATCAGAAGAGAGATACTCTTCTAAAACCTGGTAGATATTCAGATAGTTTCATTGCAACAAGAGAAATTATGAACATGTAGACCCATGACCCTAAGGTGAAAAGATTAAACTCAGTTCAGTGCAAAACACACTGTTTTAGAAAGAAGTAAAAGACAATAACAGAGACTTGAGCAGACCCGAGCTTCCTAGAGCTACAAGTGTTATTGGGATGATTTGACTATTTCAAAACTTACATTTCAGTTATTCTTCTGTTTCTTAATTTCCTAACATATATGTCTCATTCTACATTTTCCATGGATGGTGATGGTTGTTGTTGGTGGTGGTGATGGTGGTGGTGGTAGTGTGTATGTCTGTATGTTTATGTTTTTATATGATCCCCAAATAAGGATTTTGGAGTTTGGGTCCTGACTATATCAGTTATGGCAATGAGTATGTTGTATTTAAATCATTTATGTGCTCAAATCACAATTATTTCATTTGTGAAAGCAGTCTACTTGTATTAAAACCTAAGGCTCAGAGTCACTGTGGCCAATGGAAAGTTTCAATCTCAAGTAGAAATGCTTCTTCACAGATAGAAGCAGGAATCAAGCTTAATCTTTAGGTTAAGGGCTTGGAGCAGAGAGCTAAAGTCAAACAGCTAGAAATTCTGTCTTTACAAGGTGTTGATTTGGTCCAGTTATTTATCTTGCTTTTGCTTTATTTTTCTCATTAATGATCTATTATTATTCAAAACAATAATGTCCACAGAATAGTTTTGCTTTGAAGATTCAAAGGGTGGATGTGACAGTTGATTTCTAAAATGGTTTGCATCATCCATTGAGTTATCAGTGTCAACTAAATTTAAAGATTGTTATTAAAAATAATAATAATAACTAACTTACCTTTAAAATCTCCAAAGAGAGAGATTAAGTTGAACTTTTGAATCTACTAGATGATATAAAACTTAATTAAGTGAACTAAAATTATTATATAATGTGCAGTGGATTAAACAAAAAAATAGAACTATCTGATAGAAGTGGCTGATGTCATCCTATCAAAATTTCATTTCCATAAAGGAGAAAAAAAATCTCTTCTGCAATTACTCCTTTTTCCCTGGTTTGAACTTACACTTCTCAGCTCAGCCCAAAGGTTCTCTTCAGGCTGTTTTACTTAGGAGAACCTGTGGGAATTCAAGGCTATCAAAAAGCTGCTAAGAAACAAACAAGGCGTACAAGGAGGGTCTTCCTAACTTCTGCCTTGCTCTAAAGTCTCTCTCCAAGACTAAAAAGTAACCCACATATGGGGAAGATAGACTCAGTCACTTCATGAAGGGTAAAAGACACAGGAAAAAGAAAATAAGAAGCCAAGAGTGTTCTGGGCATAAGAATATTACATGGTGGCCAATGCTGGTTTTCAAGAGACTGTCATCTCTGGAGATCTATGCAAAATATGGCATATGTGCCTGAAAAGGTTGGGGGCTGGGAAAGTCCAGCACTTGGGACATTAATTATCTTCTCAAAGTGATTTATCTCAAAATCTAAACAGTTTTGTTTCTAAAGAGATTCAGTGGTTTGCAAATATTGATGCAATATTGAGATTGTATGCACTTATTTTATCAAGAAGAATGATTCAGAAATAAAGTATTAACTGCACTCTTTAAGAGTTGAATATGAACCTATATTTAGTACCCACAAAATACGTTATACTACAGAACATAGAAAGTATTAATTTGAGATCTGTATTTTCATGGATTTTGGTTTTTGAGGTAGGTATTAGGAGGGGGGTGAATATATTGGTCATTAAAACCCAAAGCTTTCTAAAGATGTGGGTCTACAGTCATGAACCACCATGCCCAACTACATGGATAGATTTTGATAGGATAGTCTAGCCGTGTTGAAAATCAACAATGGTGAATACTGTTTGCTTCCCCTCTGTAGCTGAATGGAATAATAGGTCTAACTGGCTTTTTCCTCATTGGCAAATCAAGGGTTCTTTGGGAAAATTACAACTATTTGTGATAGGCATGTGGACTGTGGCAGGGGCCACACCTCTATCTACCTCTTAGTAACACAATCAGGGTCTAGACAATGGCTCCCTTAAAATCATTCTGCTGAAATAGACTTGTCAAAATTTTGCTTAGAATGCAAGTTTTAGGTCAAGGGTGTTGTGTGATTATTTTAGCAGTGACCTTCACTTATAGCCTAACAGTGGACAAATACCTGGTAGAAAAAAAATCAGAAAAGAAACCTGTGTTTGGCTCACAGTTTCAAAGGGTTCAGTCTAATGGCTTCTTGGCCTCTCGTACTTGAACAGCGCAGCATGGAATCAGTAATTTGTGGCAGAGGCTTTTCTTCACTCTTTCATAGACAGTAGGTCAGATAGAAGCAAGAAAAGATCAAACACAAGATACCACCTAGGACCCAGTTCCTCCAAGGAGGTTCTACTTACTAAAGTTTCCAGAACCTGTCAAATTAGAACAATATCTGTCAACCAAGACTTTAGTTCAGGGGCCTCTGGGAGATATTTGATACTCAAATGATGAAGTACATTGTTAAAACAATTGAGATGCGTTGTCATGATATAATATTGGAAGAGTTAGCCTTCCCTGACCCCTTCTGATTATCAACTACCATGCTACATCTTTGATTTTCAAGTACACCCTTAAAACAAACAGAATGCTTCAGGCATACAATTGCAATTTTACCAAGGAGGAAACTGAGATGCCCAAGATTCAAACAAACACACATAAAGCTAACCAACTATGGATCTAAGACTCAAACAGCCTATTCAAAGGCCTACCTCTCCAATATGGAGTTTACTGTCTTTAAATATTAAGTTTTAATAATGTTGAAAAGAAATATACTTTAATAGTAACATTCATCCATTTCATAAGATTGAAAACTTTCAAAAAACTATGCTACATTCACATATAATTTTCAGAGAACAGGATTCTCATTGATACAGGTAACATTAAGTATTATTGAAGGAATTTTATATCTTCTTCATTGTCATTTCATATATGACACACTTTATTGTTCATCACCCTTTCAGATTATAAACTGTGTGAGTCTAGGTGCTTTGTTTGCTTTGTATCACAATTTTATAATTTGGAACAGTGTCAGTCCCATAGCAAGTACTCAATAACATTTGCTGAATTAGGGCTATGTTGGGTAAGAAACAGTTTTTCCTATTTAGAATTCAAGAGTAGTGAACTGAGTGAGGTGAGAAAGCTTGCTTATGGTTACAAAATAACAGAGTAAGGCATCATGCCAATTCTCCTAATTCCTAACCACATGCTTTCTCCCTCTCAGCTCAGTTCTGCCTCTAATGTAATTGGCTCTGTGCACAGGACCAACACGTCTCTGCATAGAGCTGTATCAGTGTAGCATGCCCAGGAAATACATTTGAATCCTGGTACTTAAGAGGAAAAAAATAATGCAGCAGTGGAAAAATGACCTCCTATTTGTCTTTTTGAGGGTTCCATTTTGAAAAAAGCTCACAGGAAGAAAATAAATGACTCCAATGTGACCACAGGAACTATAAGCCCTTGGTTTGTTGCAAAGCATGGCCTTTGTGACATTTAACAAAAAAAGAGAGAATTCATGCTGCACTCTTAGCCCCATTCATTCCCCATGACCTCAGGTGAGTTCCATCCCTTTTAGCACCCAATTGTGTTGATCTATCACATACGTGAATTGTACCAGCAGATCTCAACGTACTGCTAAGCCCTAATAGTTTAGGTCCTGAATATGCTTGATACCTGTGTTCCACCCTACTAACGGGTCTTATCTCCCAGGATGGAGAATAAGCACATTGAGTACTGCTAGAGTCAGATGGACAGTAAGTCCAGGATTCCAGGGTAGCTGTTGGGAAGTGGGGAGAGAAAAGGGATGCAAAAATTAAACACTGTTGCCAAGAAAAAAATTTACATTTTAGAGAACAAAATCTGTTACCTTTTTTTTCATAAAAGCAACACCAGGCCTGGGGTAATGTGAGCAAAAAATAAATATGTGGGAAAATCTTCTGCTGCCCCTAGCAGTTTCTGATCCCTTTCTCTCACTTTACTCTGCCTGTCAAATGGTCTGTCAAGAGGTTAGTTTGTAATTAAACTCAGCTCTAATTGCTGGAACAAGTTACTAATTGTGTTCTTAAAAATCCTTTTATTCTATACCCTAGAAACCAGAGCATTCTAGACTTTAAATGATCATGTTTGAGAGAATCACGTAAGTACACCTTTTAGCAGAAATTTTGTTCAGGTGAAGCTTTTACCCAGAGCATCAATCAAGAAACTTTAAAATATGAAACCAGTTGGTGAAGGGAATAATCTTCCCTCCACGACAATAACAAAAAAATAAATTTGAAGAAATGGTCTGCCTTTTTCTCTTTCTAAATCACAGTTAGAGTGATGTGTAATGGTGGGTTTATATACAAAGGACTACATAGAAGATTCTGTCCATTTGAAAGGGGAGCCTCATATCTTTAAAAGGTCAGCTGGGTGCTTTTGAGGTGTTCTTTTAAAAGGATACAGATCCATTTAATTAGTCACAGAATTTTGAAAAAAAATGAAGGTGAATGATGCTCCTGTCGGTTTCATTTGGGCTTGAGATACACAGAATAAACAAAGCAATGACTCTGAAGGAAGAAAACTTGCAAGAACAGCATGGAAAATTCACTGGCCCAGATACATTAAGGATGTGTTTGGTCCATGTGATGTTGTTGGTAATGTGTGGGTCAAAAATTCTAAATTCCCTTTGTGTCTTTATCTCGACAGTGTGGACGGTATTTTGACTCCTCTCTTTAGCCTGAAAGTCCCCATTCTTGCCAACATCCCCCTGCCCCAAGAAAACTCTTAGATTGGTGCAATGTTCCTTCCCTTAAGTCTCATAGCTTCATTTTACAAGAGCAGTCTCACCTACCGTTACTCCATATAGTTATGCTCATGGAGTCCAGATGAGCCTGCAGGGTGACTAATTTTAGCCAGTGAAGTCCAAGGAGCCTCTCTTCCAGACTGTCATTCATTTGAGCCATGAAACCCATGCTCTATGCTTTCCTTATTGATGAATTTAAATATGGACACATGCAAATTTTCCCATTGGTTTTTATTTCTTGCCATTCAGAATGATGTGAAATACTTTCTAAATTTAGAGGCTTTCCTTGAGTGTTAACCATTTTTGCCTTTTTACTGAAGAAAATATCCTGATTTGATGAAGTGTGGGGTGATTAGAGCCACCTGGCTTCTACTAGATAAACCAGATGGAAGATGAAGTTTTCACCACTGTCCACATGAGAAACAGTGTGTGTGTGTGTGTGTGTGTGTGTGTGTGTGTGTGTGTGTGTGTGTGAGAGAGAGAGAGAGAGAGAGAGAGAGAGGGAATATGAGAATATGCAGATCCTAGAGATAGCTTCAAGCTACCTGATTAAGCCTTTCCTAAAATTATATTTCCAGATGTTTCTAAGAGGTGTGAGTAAAGAAATTCTCTGTCATTGAATCTCAAAACATTTAGTGATAATTTATCATATTGTCAATGACTGAGGGCCAGGTATAGAGTAGTACTAAACAAAAAGATTCCACAGCTCAGTGTGAGACAGTGAAAACCAAATGATAGCATGAGCTACCTCCAACCAATGCTAACACATTGCTAAGATGGTCATAACTATGTAGCACAACTAATGTTTCCAGCATATCAGACATTTATTGGCTTGCAGTTCTAGAGGAGAGACGTCTAAGCTTAAGGAATAAGCAGGATTGTTTTCTCTGAGGGCTGAGTGGATGAGTTTAAAGGAAAAACTAACAAAAACTAACAAAACTAACTCTTACTACATTTAATGAACTAAGAAGTAAAAGCAGCCAAGCAACAATATAAAAGCCCTTTATTGTCTAGTCAATAGTTAGATTTGATAGCATTTGAAAAGAATTAAATAAGAGATCCCAGGTAAATAATTCTTATAAGAATTTCACTGATGGCCAGCAATCTGTTCTTTAAAACATCAGACCTTATTTTCTTTATATATAGTAAAGTATGTGTAACAAGGCGGCATTTTACTTCTTTTGCCATGGAGGAATTCAGGGTACTTATGTGACATCACTAAACAAAAGGAGGAGGAAGAGACACACACAATCAAATGTTACAAGCCAGTGTGAGTTGGGTCTACCAGACCACTGTCAAGGGCTCTGGTTGAAGTATGCACTCAACAAAATGGTTGCTACTTTGGTAGCAGACCTAATTAGATTGTGGATTTCTTGCTACAACCTAGTGTTGTGTTATCTTTAGAATTTTGTTATCTCCATAAATGTCAATGTCATTTTTTATTAAAATAGGAATAAATGTTGCTACAGAGGATTATTATGAAAATTAAAATGAATTATCACATAGAAAACAGCCAGCACAATAGAGAACAAAATATAATGAGCATATGTTAGCTTTAAAAATTGTTACTCTTGGTAGAAATAATTTTGTGTCATTTGACTTCTGTCATAAAATGTAAAAAAATAAATCTGAATTACTTAATATTACAAGAAATATGATCACAGACAGAAACCAATTTTTCCCATTGACTCTGCATACATAGACATTGACTCTTAAAAGCAAAAATCAAAGATTTTAAATAAAGTAGGGATTTCAAAGTGTGAAGTAAGAGATGATGTAGGAAAATCTGGGAGGATTTGGACACTTACCACTCTTCTTGAAGATGACTTCATTTATATGTAGATTTATTTTACATTATAAAAGAAGAAAGGACAGGAGATGGAGCAGAACCAAATATTATTATCAGGGAAGTTAGAGTAGATGGATTCTGTGGAGAGAAAGAGAGATAAAAGAGAAAGAGAGAGAGAAAGAGAGAGGGAGAGGTGTGAGAGAGAGGTGGAAAGGAAAGGAAGAGGAGAATTTCAAAGGAAGGAAGGAAGGGAGGGTGACTTATGGAAGGAAAATTGAATTGTTGAGAAGAGAACATTGAAAGAAATTCAGATTTCAAAATGCATAATGATCATGTCGACCCAAAGAAACCATTTCCCCCATGTAATGGTTCTGGCTCATGAGTCTCAGTTTGAGATTCTACTTTATGTTCAGAATTGTGTCAAGGCAGTTCTTAAAACCAAATCTGTAACTCAGTTCACTTTTTAATGGAGATAAATGCAATTCAATGTCAATATTTTCTGCTACATTTGCTCAATTATATCTGATTTCTTTTATTTTTAGAACTCTCCTTTTATTCACAAAGAATATATAGGCCATTACAAAAAAACCTAGGCAAAATAGGAAAGCATGTGGTATAGAGTGTCATTAAAATATCTTACTCAGAGGACAATTATGCATTAATGGATACTCTCTACACATGCACATAAGTATGTATACAAATATATGTACAGATGATGTTACATATGATTTTGAAACCTGAGTTTGTTTAATGTTCACCTTCAAATGGATATTTTACCTCAAATATCTAGTCAATCACTTTTCTCTTCAATCTTGATTGTACTGGGAAATTTTGGCTCTAAAATATCA
The DNA here is from genome assembly GCF_019054845.1 of Dipodomys spectabilis. Taxonomy (NCBI): domain Eukaryota; kingdom Metazoa; phylum Chordata; class Mammalia; order Rodentia; family Heteromyidae; genus Dipodomys; species Dipodomys spectabilis. The sequence goes on from NW_024870723.1 coordinate 4,387,104, forward strand.
AAAAGTAATTCTCATTCATATCACAATGCCTTATATCTACTAAGTTTCTATCTTGAAATAAAACATTTCTGCTTTAGGCTCATTTCTAACTGTCAAGGAGAGAGGGCCAAAGTGTCTTAGGAAGCAGACAAAACTATTGTTAGAAATTTATCAACCCTCACTCATTTCTGGGTATTTTTCTCTCCTCACTGTTTTATCTCCTCTTCACTGATCTTTTTTTGCCGATGACCTTTCATCTTATTTCTCATCGGCTAGTTCCATCAACCCTAACTTTGTATCTGCTCAAACTCAGGTAATTGCTTTTAGATGGGTATAATTAAGAAGCCATTAGTGTAAAGTTTCATTTCAGTTTACGCCTTGGTCTGCATTTGAGCAGAGAAATATGAAATTAAGGTATTAGCTCCTTTCAGGGGTATGAGTCACAAGCTAATAAATTTCAAGAGCAGTTTCTCAACTGTAATGATTGTGCTTTTCTCTTTGAAAATCCTTTTTGGAATTCTCATAGAGGGAATATGTTTAAAGAAGAGGGAACAAAAATAGATACATCTGCATCCCGGGTATGATTCCTGATATAAGAGTTTCTATGTTGTTCTATTGTCATGTGAGATCTTTGAAAAAATGTGGAAGTAATGTACATGTCATATGAAATTGTAAAGGGAATTCATGCCCTACTGCAGGAGTAAGAGTCAAGATGATGGACCACATTTTAGGGTAAGCTGCCTACCAAAAACTGACTGCATATAAGATTCTTCTGACATATTAGTGTTCTGGGCTTGCCACTTTGAAATGTATTTTCTCACTTCTATGGGCTAGAAATTTGCATGGAAGCTGCCAGCCATGCTGTGCTCCTTCTGAAGTTTCCTGGAAAAGCCTTTTCATTGCTGTTTCCTAGCTTCTGGTAGCTTCCAGCAATTCTTGGATGTTCCTGATTTGTTGATAGATCACTTCAATCCCTTTCTCCATTGTACTACGAACAGCTTCTCTGTGTATGGGCCTCTGTATTTTCTCTCTCTTTTACAAAGAAAATAGTCACTGGATTTAGGAGCTATCCTAAGCCAATATGACCTTGTCTTAAAAGCTTCAAGACAATATTCTTTTGTTCTAATTTTCCATGCCTAAGGACACTGTTTCTAAATAGGTTGCATTCAAGAATTCTAGGAAGACATGGATTTTGGAAGAAGTTCTAGGTCTACTTAACTTTCTACACCTGGGAAAATTGTTTTCTTAATCCCAGTTCTCATATTGCATTCCCCCCAAAATATCAAATTAGAAATATAAGATGGTATATGTTGGAATCACTTTGGGAGTTTTAAAGGAAACTGAAGCCCAACTCTTGCTTCTAGAGATTCTGATCTACAAAGTAGATACCCCTTCAAATGCAGCACTGGATTGATAAGAAGATAAACAAGACGATAAGGAGTTCCCAATAGAAGGTTGACTCCTGTACTACTCTCCTTCTGATTTTATTTTTGTTATTATTGTATTATTTATTTCAATTCAGGGATTAGAACTCAGGATCTCATGCTTTCTCAGTTTGATAACTTCAATCATGTCTCTAGCCCTGCTTTTTTTGCTAGGAAATATTTTCTGACTGGGCTTCCAAGATCTTCCATATCTCAGTCTCCTGAGCAGCTAGGATTGGATTGAGCCACCAGTACACAGCTCTGATTGGTCTTTCTGGATCATTTCAACATATAATATAGCATTATGTGTAAAGACAAAATAATTTAAGCACCACTTCTCTCTTCCCTTACTTTCTTACAAAAACAAATCTGATTAGCTTCTTAAGTTGTCTAGGATTGAGGTTTCCCCTAGTAGACAGATTGTTCATATTTCACATGCATGTGTCCTGCTTTCCTGAAAGACAAATACTATAATCTCTTTTGAATTTGAGCCTCATGGGCGCCATCATTTTAAGTTTTGTTCTTACTCTGAAAAAAAAAAAAGGTCAGTTTATAAGTCCTTATGTCCTCCAGCCTGTCAGGGTGATTAACCATTCTAGCTTTTCCAGAATCAAGGTATTTTCCAAGATACGGTCTTTTAGCATTCATACCTGGGCATTTCTTGAAAAAACCATTATGGCTGGGTCACTGGAATATTGATTCAGTCATAGATAACTGGACATTACCACTGCTATCTCAACTATGTAACTCATATTAGAAACATAAACCCCATTAACATGAAATCTAAACCTATTCAATGTGTGGCATTTATATTCAAGTCTAGTTAAGAGTATTATAAGCTAAATACTGAAGAAGAAGAATGATAATGGTGATGAACTAGATATATTAATAGACTTTCTACGCAGAGAATTTTGTCAGTATCATCCAATTAATTCTTATTATTTGTACTTTCCAGATTAAAGAAAAACAATAGGATTCAACCAGGTTATGGGACTTCTACAGTGTTTCACAGTGTCTTAACTCATTCAGGTTTCTATAAAAAATAACCACTACTTTATAAACAATGGAAATGTATTGTTCATTATTCTGGAAAACCTAAGCACAAGGTGCCAGTGGATGTCCTATCTGGGGATGGCTGTATACTTCACAGAGAATACCTAGAATGCTAGATGTTTGCTCATGTAGTAGGAGGAAGGACAGGCTCTTCAGTATCTTTTTAAAGGGCTGCAGTTCTAATAATGAAGTTAGAGCCTTCATGATCTGACCCTCTTACCAAGGCTCTACTTCTTAACACTACTACATTAGAGATTATGTTTCAACACTTGTGTTTTGGACTATATAGAGAGCTCAACTAATGTAATTCTTTAGAAAGACCAAGACATAGCCCAACAAAATAATTACCAGGAAATAGTTACTTACAAGAGGAGGAGTTAGGCTAAGGGAAAGGGAAAAGTGGGAAGAATGCTGTCAAGAATTCATTGTGTATACCACTTAAAAAAAAGGATGGGAAGGGATGGGTCAAAGTTGGGGGTTGAAAATGTTGAAAGAGTGACACAAATCAAGATGTGTTGTGTACATAAACTGCTTCGTTAAATGACAAAACATTTCTCTCTCTCTCTCTCTCTCTCTCTCTCTCTATATATATATATATATATATGTATATGTATGTATATATCCTAAAAGTTAATAAAAGTGAGAGAAGGGGTAGGTTGGAAGGGGTGTTTGAAAATGTTGAAAGAGGTAACAATGATCAAGTCACAATGTTACTCATAAACTGCTTTGTTGAATGGCAGCTCTTCGTAATCTACATAAATACAATAAAATATTCAAAACAAACATTTGCAATTTACAAGTACAGAAATATTAAGCACAAAGTATATAGGTAGAATGCATTGCCCCAAATGTAAGCCCAGCAATTTGGGTCCTATATGTCTAACCTACCCTTCCGTGTGTACATAATGGATAAACAAACACTTGCTAAAGAAGGACAGAAAAATTGTTTTGCTTGGTATAAGAGAGAAATCTATCATAGAGAAAGAGAATTTGGTTACCATGTTTAGAGCCATAATGGATTATGATTTTCCTTAAGTGATGCATTTAAGAAAACTTTACTGAAACATCTAATATGTGTAGAGGACATACACAAATACTGAAATAATAAGAGTGGCCTGGATGTCTAAGGGAATTACTATGTCATAATACTCTTTGAAAAATATTACATCATTAATTACCTCTTGGTGTCAACCAAAGAGGAAGGAACTATAAATATCTTATCACAGCAAAGAGAAGGGAAGATAAATAGTGCCCATTCATAAGATCCAGTATCTCTTATTACTTTCTAGTTGATGTAAAATTCTGTTCTATGTCTTTCTTTGTGTACACATGTGTGTTTTAATATGGTCAAATCCATACCAAGACTCCTTTTCCTCTCTAGTGTGGAAAATAGCAACATAATTTGGTCAGGCTTAACTAAAACACAGAGGGAAACTGAAAATGGTGAATGCATCGTATGAAATTTAGTGAATCCACCTTTTAAATAAGTTGGAATGGGTATGTAAAAGCTGCAGCCCAAAGTAATAGAAGCATGGAGAACTTTCCAGCAAGAAGAGCAGGTAACATGGATACTTCTTCTTTGGTATAAAGTGAACTTCATTTCCATGGAGAAAAGCAGCATCCAGGCTGTGGAAATCATTCCTAGGACATAATTGGAAGTACAGTTAATCAGGATTTAATTGAACAGATCCATCTTTGAGCAAGGAGTGGGGTAGGATATTGAGAAGGGAGGCAAAAAAATACCACATAAAGCCCCTCGGTTTAAGATAGTGAAATGTATCTTCTCATCTATAATGCAACACCATAATGTTCTTGTATGAATTGAAAATGCCAGGCAATCAAAGGCCATATGTCTTCGGCTTAGATCCACAGAGTGTCCATGTATTTTTAATCAAGGCAGCATCTCTGAAGCATGTTTATGTTTTCTTGGCATAAAAGACGCTCCCCCAGATTAGATCTGCACCCGGCTCCAGGCGGCTGTTACCTTTGGCTATGCAAGCAGAAAGGAAGTTGGCAGATCCCCCATAATGCATTACTATAAAGCTAATGCGAACTGTACTCGAAGCATGCCAAGCACGGAGCAATCCATTAAGACTGAGACTATGATCATATGAGTCGCTGAACTCTTCACTCCTACAAGATCTCTCTGCTTCTATTCCCTCCGTATAAATATCATACATATCCACTCACCATGCTGTGCCTGGAGTGATCGGTTAAAAAACGTGAACTCATTGCTTTCATTCTCTTATTCAAAACTCTCTAGTAAAGACTGAACATGTTTAAAATAAGAAGCAGAGTCAATGACACAGTCTACGTAGCTCTGGGTGTTTTATTGTGATGACACGATTCCATGTCATCCATGACCTCCCCAACCCTCACATTGATTGTGTCACATGGCCTTTCTATTTCTAAGGATGTCCTCTTCCTGATCACTTATTGTTCACTTATATACAACAATATTTAAATACTGTGTATGTTAAGATCTCCACCATGTAGTGGAAACATGTTAGTGAACACAATTGTCCTCCTGGAACTTATAATATTAGGGTGAGACAGAGATATACGATAAAGAAGATGAAAATGTTAAGTGTATCTTGTGCCAGAAACTGCAAATTCCTTTATAAAATAGAAAGGAAATGGCATATTATAAATGGGGTCAGCATTAAGTGGCAGAGATTTCGAGCCTGCAGTATGAGTGTGGTCAAGGGTGAGGAAAAACATTTGTCATTACTGTTTCCCCTTCTAAAACACCCAGATATTTTCATGGATTTCTCACAGCAGATATCACATGGTTTTCTCTCATCTTAAGTCTCACATCTTAAGGTCAACTCCCAGTCTTCTCCTCGGATCACTGGCCCTGTGTGAAATTGCCTTGGACTCCTCGCTACAGTTCCATAGGATAGTACTTTGACATATCTGAGATTACGTTTTTACTTTTGTCTGTAATACCCATATAGGGTGAGCTTGATGAGAATGACCTCGAGGTTTATATTAGGGCCTAGCATAAAATAGACAGTCAATAAATGCATCTTGTTTAAAGGACTGGCTGAAGTTGACGATTTAGACAAGAGTCATATTTGATATTGATCCTCAGAAAAAAACCGACTTCGTTAGATATGATCATGGAAATTCTTTCTAAAGCAACATAAACTAGGAGATACAGAATATAGATCTAGAAAATAGCATCAAAATGATTTAAATGAATACATTTCATTAAGCCTCTACTTCCTTTATACACCTGTGTTAGAAATGTTTCATTGTTTCAACAAAATGTTTGACTGGGCAAATCAGCTTCAAGAAGGAAAGATTACTTTGGATTCCAGTTTCAGTTCCTGGTTAGTTGGCTCCATGTTTCTTGAGTGGTGGAGAGAAAGAACTCAGAGCAGAAGGGCATAGAGGAGTAACACTGCTAATGTTAGTTGAAGCCAGGAAGCAGAGTGAAAGAAAAAACTAAAGAAAATAGATGCTCTTCAAAGGCATGACTCCATTGACCTATGTCCTCTATTAGGCCTCCCTTCCTAATTGTTTATTTCCTTATGAACTTACCAATGAATTAATCCATGGCAAATTTAGCAGAATCTAATTACTTCTCAATAGTGCCATCAGGTGGCAAGCAAGTTTCCCCCACCCCTTGGTGCTGTTTACTTTATTTTTTTTAATTGTGAAAATACAATACAGAGGGGTTACAATGACATGGGCAAGATAATGAGTACATTTCTTATCAAACATTGTTGCCTCCTCCTTTGTTTCCCCTTCCCATCCCTTCCCATCTCCCCCCCCCCCCACCCCCTCCCCCCCAGCCCTCGCCTGGCCAAAGCTGATTGTTTTTAACATATTTATAAGATGATTTCTTTGTTGCTTTGTATGTCCCTTCCGCACAGTATAACCCCTGCTTTCACTGTATTTGATGTTGGGATGATTTGTGGAGGGGAAGGGCATACAGGTGGACCCACTGCAACAATGAGATGTACAAGTCACAAGCAAATTTTTTATCACAAGCTTAATACACGTTTTCGCAGTGATACTTATTATGCAAAGCTTGATATGGCTTATGTCAGCATATTCTCTTCATTTTCTCTGCCACCACCTCGTTCAAGTGACAACATCTCTTGTCTCATTGCTCTTCCTGCCGTCCAAAATATTTTCCAAAATTGCCTCAGGTGAGCTTTAAAGATCCCTATTTGATTATGCCTTTTCTTGGTAAAACACTTCCAGTGATTCCCATGGACCGTAGAATAGTTTCTCAACCCTAAATTCATTCCTAAAACATCAAGAACTGAATACTGGCTATTTCTATAATGCCATGCCTCAGCACTTCTCACCAGCAACCAGATACACCCAAGTTTATTTCTTCCTGACTTCCAGAATATTCTATGCTACTATCTTTCTTTCAGTCCTTTCCTTTAGAGACAATTTATATATTTGGAATTTTATTTTTTTCTTTCTCTCTAGACCTGCTTAATTAAGTTGCAGCCATCTTTTAAGTCTCTTCGTGAACATCATATAGCCTCCAGCACAGAATTCCTGATGCCTAATTCTAGACTAGGTGATTATTCTATAAAGTTTCATTCTATCTTGCACTTGTACAAAACATTAGTTCCCTGCTTAGTTTTTGCAACAATTGCAATCACTATGGTTCCTAGACCTAAGCAAAACTAAGGTAGAAAGGATACTTGTCTCTTCTTTATTTGTAATTTATAGGAAATTTATACCATTCCTGGCTCATATATACTTGTTAAGTGTTTGGAAAAATTATATATTTATATATATATATATAAATTGATTAAAATAGTTTGTCTTTATTTTCAAGCTAAATTCTGAATATTATTTCTCATACCAAAGTGCTTATTGTTAGTCTTACTATTCTGTGGCAATAGCACTGAAAATGGAGAAATGATACGGTAGAAATTTGAGGCACATAGTTCTTCTCTTGATAATGATATCACAGAGTATAACCATGTAATTCTGTTCAACGCTTGCCAATAGCCCCAGGAACAAAAGAACTGATCTATCAAAACAAGAATTCTAACCCATTCTGGAAATATTGACCTAGAGTATTTCGAAAGTGAGGAAAGGATTCTGAGAACAATGGCTTTACCTGTGCTAACAAAGATGCTATAGAAATTTTAAAAATGTATTGAAAAGGTATTATTTATGAACCTCCTCTCAATGATGAAGGAAGTGAGAACTCGGACAATTGTTTAAATAGTATCAAAGGCTGGCTTTGAACTCACAATCCTCCTGCCTCTTCCTCCTGAATGTTTAGAATTGCAAATGTGTATAACCTAACCCTTCTCAAATTAAATTATGGACTTTTCCTTGTGTTACTTCATTTGATCGATTAAACTGTATATACATTTACTTGTATGTTTAAACATGTGCTAGAATATGAGACTATCACACACACACATACACACAAACACACACACACACACACACACACACACACACACACACACACACACACACTCATACCCCACATTAGTTCTCCAACTAAAATGCTAGCCTCAGAACTGCGAATGCCATTTTCCTAGTTCATCTTTCATTACATTTGAATTTAGAAACCTGACCTTCTCTCAAACCATCTGAATAATTCACTTGAATCCTTACTTTGGTGAGCCACACATATTTTAGTAAAATACCATAGGAAAAATGGACAAGAAGGAGATTACACTGCAAATCTAAGCAATGACTTGGAAATGCTATGATGCAACTCTAAAATCCTTTCATTTTAATGTCAACGGAGGGATCTTTTTAAACCTGTTCTTAATGCAATGTGTTTTCTCTAATCATTTCACCTTTCTCTTTATCTTATCAGACAATGATTCAGATCAGAACTAGCTCTTACTTCCAACAATGCTTATTCAAAGTCATCACACTTATTCAGCTAAACAAAAGGTCCTCTAATTAGCAGAAGCTATCATCCTTAGAAAATACATCTTGCTTATGCTTGACCAGCAAATCCCAAAGTGTCAAATGATCATTAACTTTAGTTTCAGGCATCTGAATCATCATTTACACAAGATGCCCCAGAAGATATTGACCTCATGGACTTGTTATGAAGATCATATGGAAAAAAGTTTGCAAAGCATCTGGCATATAATCTGAAACAGTAGGCAGAGTAGTAGCTCAATTTCTTGTGTTTTCTTTCTCCTCCATTGACTAGGCTGGATGATTCATGATTCTGACTGCATTCATGTTTAGACAGTCTCTCAGTCTCCTGAAGGGTATTACTGTCCCTAACATATGCTTAAAATATTCCAGAAAAAATATAAGCTAACAAAGCCTCATGTTGATCAGGATGTGGTTCTGCTGACAAAGATCAAGCAAATGTGCATATGTGCATTTCCTGAAAATTCAGAAGCACTAAAATTTCTCTACTAAAAGCTGTGCTATATCCTAAAAACTATTGTAACGTTTTCATTTTCTTGTTGTTCATGGCTTGATTTGACATTGTATAGTCTAACACTTCAACTATTGGTGGCAGACAGAAGAATCATGTATCTCTACTTTGTTCCAAATCTTGATCCCCATCTAGAAATGGCATGGTTCCAAAGTCCCTAAGTAGAGCAGCATCTCTATTCATAATCTAGTTCATATTCTTTGCAGATCTTATATACACTCATGTATTTCACAACAGCTGTCTGGGGTTCACTGAGCAGTACCATTGACCAGCCACTTGATGCCCTCTAGATATCAGAGATTAGGGGCCTCATATGCTTCCTGTTCCAGCAATTTCAGAGAAGCAGGTTCTCATAGGCTTCTATTCATGATGCCAATGACAAAAGCATTCATGTATGCAGAAACTATATTCACCCACTACAGATGTAAAACCATACATACAAAAGGATGGCTTCAGATCGCAACATTTAATACAGGGTTATCAGATTTTTCTTGCAATCTCTAATATTCCAAAACCTTATGTGTAATGTGTACACTTTAAAGATTAGATATGAGAGCTAATAGGCTAAATATTTGTGTCACAAATTCTATATCAATTTATCTACACAGCAGTGTCATAAAACTGAAAGACTTATTTTGGAGAAGGAAAAATCAAGGCTCATAAAAGATGAGAAAATGTGGAAAGATTAGAACACTAATAAAATGTTATATGTCCAAATCTTATATTTCTTCTGGAGAGGGTTAAAATACAGTCCTAAATAATCTTAGCAAATAATACATATATACACACATATATGGAAGTACAGCCTATGTTGATACTCTATATAAATATACATTGGAGTAGAATGTATGTGTATGAGTAAGGATATATATATACATATATGCACACACATGATATATTTGATATATACATACACACACTACACACACATATCTCACACACACACACACACACACACACACACACACACACATATATGTATGTATATATATATATATATTCCCAGACATATACTCCCCTCTAATCTTTACCCATTTCTGATTTTTTATTCATTTTATACAATGCATTGAGGTTTGGGGACATTTGGCACTTTGTTCAGAGGAATCATAAAAATGCTTCAATAGCAAGAAAGGAGGATTCTTGGTTTCAGGGTGCCATGGAGGGGTGCACTTAGGTTTAAGAGGATGCATTAAATCATCAGTAACATAGGAAAATGAGATGCTGAAGAAGAGAAGAAAGAAAAACAACAAAAAGAAAAATAGTTCCTTCCGTCAGGATACTTAATCTTCATTTTTCTGTTGAGTTATGTAAGAGAAAACATTGTGTTTGTGTTCAAAAGGCAAGCTTGAGGAAATGCTCAGGACACTGCCTGCATTCTAAGTGGCCAGAATGATGGAGGGAATGGGCCCTGATCCAAATTGATTAGTTCTGCTACCTTCTCATTATTGGTGCGCCTGAAGTTTGGCATGTAAGCAAGGTCATTCCATGCACGGGTTTGCCTGACTTCACTGATTCTGCTACTAACTTCCTTGTGGTCCACAAACCCCACCCCCATCACAGCATGCCACCTGCACTAGAGAAAATTAAAAACCATCCCATACATTTTACATGAGTTCCTGAGAGCAGTGAGAAATTAATATTTTGTTGTCTTTTGATAAAGATACAGCTTTTTTAAAGATGTTCATCCAATTCAGTAATAGAAAACCTTGTTTTAAATTCCTCCATGGACCCTATACCTCAAGACAGCTAGAGGAAATGCATACAGACTCAGAAGGTTATGTTTGAGCAAGTTTTCATCTTACAGTTCAACTTATAAAAAAAAGAAAAACCAGAGTTAGATATGAGGTTGTCATTCTCACTAAAATCTTAGGTGCTTTATTAAATTTCTATTTCCGTATTTTCTCTTAGGTCACTGCCTTAACCTAGTATTATGTCTTCTTATATTCTCATGTTCAAATATTGCTGCAGTGGTTCAAGGTTAAACTGAAATGTCTCATTTGCTATGAAGCTATCTAATTCTCTCAAAGTAAGATAGGGAGGCTCCTTGTCAGATCTTCAATAATTTCTGGAAAAGTTCCAAGTCATTCATTCAGATTCTTAGCTATCTCATCAATAAGATAAAGGAAATTACAGTTGTATTTGAATGTAATTTAAAGAGAGATTTTTAAAATTCAGATAAAAATGTAATAAAGGGCTGGGCATTGGTGGCTCATGTCTGTAATCCTAGCTACTCAGGAGGCTGACATCTGAGGATCAAGGTTCAAAACCAGCCCAGGTAGGAAAGTCTGTAAGACTATTATTTCCAGTTAACCACCAGAAAACTGGAAGTGGCACTGTGGCTCAAGTGACAGAGCACTAGCCTTGAGCTGAAGAGCTCAGGTACAGCACCCAGGCCCAGAGTTCAAGCTCCCTGACTGACATAAATAAATAAATAAATAAGTCTACACAAAAATGTTCAATAAATACAATTTCTTTTTTTTATTAGCAAGCAAATATATTATCTATACTTCTTTCAATGGAACCAAAGAGCCTTTGGGTCAAGTTGTAGCCTATATTTCCAGTCCTATTTTATGCAAGTTTCTCTGGGGGTACCACAACCTTCAGCTTTCTGAAAGTCTAAATTCTTTACTAAACCTATCACTATTGTATGGATGTTTTTCAATGGTTATGTTGCTTTTGCTCGTATTTCAAGTTTTATGCAAGTCATAGAGACAATAAGAAGCCGATTTGAAATTTAGATTCAATTTCCCATATCCATAAACAATTCACTTTGGCTTCTAAATGCTATCAAGCAATTCTGGGACATGATGTCCTTAATTATGAGCTTAAGTCTTGAACAGTGACAATCACATGTTTGAATGTTAGTTAAGTGGCTATATGATTGCAAACAGGATCCTTCAAATTCCTTATTTTGAGCAATAGTATTTGTAAAGTGACAATAAACACCTCTCAAAGTTATTATTACTGTATTTGATGATAATATACACTCTGATTTGAAGAAGTGCTCCCTAAAGCTTCACGGGGCAAGGCCTTCCTCTCTAGTTTATGTGGATATTGGGAAATGGCAGAATTTTTAAGACTTAGGAGGCCATTGAAAACATCGCTTAGGGATTCTGGGACCTAATACCACTTCCTCCCTCTCTTCTTTTTTTTTTTTTTACTTCTTGGTCATATATTCTTATCATAGTGTTCTCCCTTATTCTAAGCAACACAGTCAACTGATAATGGACTAAAACCTCTAATACTGTGAGACAAAATGGACATTAGCTCTTTATGAGTTGGTAACTTTAGGTATTGTTATAATGCTGGACAAATGGCAATTATAATATGTAATAAAATGTTATATATAATATATCATGTAATATATAATTTGATTCCTCATATTAGGCTTGTGATGATATATTTACAGTATATTATTTACATAATACATAATATATCTTTATGTGCAATATGTAAATAAATATGTAACATGTAATATGTTTTTATATTTGTTTAGTATATAAATACATTTGGTCTGAAGAGTTCTATCTTAACAATAACACAAGCAGAAACCTTAGAAGTAAATTGATGCAAAATCAAGTATTACACTGATTATGTGTAAATGGAAAGCATGGTTTTGTTTTGGGTGGGGCTAAATGAACTTGTTACTGCTCATTGGTGAATCCCCCATCCCATTCCTGCAAACTTTGAAATAGCATCCAAAGTGCAAATGAAGATCTCAGGCAAGCCAGAGACAGAATCCAAATCACTGGATGGAGAAGAATAAAAATGGCGCATTCCGGGTATTTACAGTTTTGTAAAAAAACTGTACTTGATTGAAAAATAAAGGTTGTTGTCAGTCACTTAATAGTTCATGACTACTTTATCCTTGGTGAAGTAGCCTTAAAATAAGGATTCTTGCTAAATGCAAGAAGTGTTTCTGAAGCAGAGATTCCTTCAGATGGGAAACAGGAGAGGTTCAAAGATAAGGACTCTAGTTTTAAACTTAGCTCAAGGTCTGATGCATAGTAACTATATAAATGGTACCTACCATTATAAGGCTAGAGTTCCTTTTGTCAAGTGTTGACTAAGCGACATTAAATGACTACTAATGCACTTAAATCAATCTGTATGACTCAGAAACATTTGTCTGGACAGAAAGGCAGGAATAAACCTTTCAACAAAGGACTACTTTAGAAGGCTTTTGTTCAATACAGATTCCGCATGTGTGTGGAAAACTGAAAGTCACCAACTTTTTCTGGCCTGGCTTCAGTAAATTTTAATTCGACAAAAAGCTTGGCTGAACAGATGTATGCACAAGTCCCAGGCTGCGTAACACTCAGTATGTTTAAACAAAATATTGCTGTAGTTCCGTCTCTAAGCTTGTGATGAAACTAGATTTATGTCTTTCTTTCTCAGTGGAGCAGAAGTGTAAGGATATATCAGGTACAGAGTCAGACCTGGGAGGGACAAGAAATGAACTAATGGCTAGAGATTATATAGGCCAGACTTGACTATTGGATAGGTGAGGGGAAAATGTCTGATTATTTCAGTAAATAAAGAAAAGGACGCATGATCTCCTTTTTGAATTATGACAATAGGCTTCTATGGATTTGCAGGTTATTTTGATAACCCACTGAGGTTGTAGAGTATTTTCCATAGGACATGCATACATGTTGCTCAAGGGAGAAATATTAGGGAGAGGAAAATACATTTTTATTGTTCTCTTTTTATTAAATTTTTTTAAAAAAGTGGTAGCCGAGTAAGAACAGCAGCACGCACGTGGTATTCAGGTAAGGGGTAGGTTTATTCATCGTGCTGGCTGGCACCAGCCCAGCTTAGTCCTCCACGCAGTGGGGAAAGGCCTGGGAAAGAGAGCTGAGAGATCTGGGAAAGAGAGAGAGCCGGGAAAGAGAGAGAAAAGAGCTAGAAAAGAGAGAAAAGAGCTAGAAAAGAACTAGAAAAGAGGGCATCTGGGAAAGAGGTGGGAAAGAGAGCTAGGAAAGAGAAGAGAGCTGGGAAAGAGAAGAGAAGGAAAGAGCTAGAAAAGAACAGAGAGAGCAGGAAAATACATTTTTAAAAAGATAGATATTAGAGGTCGGTAGGATGCAGCCATCACTCTGTACAACTCAAATTTACCCTGATGACCAAGAAATAACCTCCCTCTCACAGGTTAGAGAGTAAAATAGCAAAAGTACAGAAGAAAGCGTATGAGGTAACATAGCGTAGTATAAATAGAACACGAAGAGACGAAGAATAGAGAATAGAGACGAAGCTAAAGTAGATTAGATAAGCTAAATTTAGGCAGAATGAAGGGTGGGTAAGGTGAACACTAGAGAGAAAATATTTTAGCAATCTGGAAAGCATCTCTCTCCCTCCTAGGCTGGCCTTCTAAACTCCAGACATTAATGTAAATATGTGTACATTTACTAATTCAACTAATCACGGAGTAGCAATCATGGACATCTGTATTATAAGGGAGATTTCCCAGGGTAGGTTATGGTGTTGGCAACAAGAGAAGAGGCCCCTCTCCTCCATGTGGAAGTGGTAGTGACCCTGAGCCTTTCCTAGAGAAGCACACTGATGTTTGTGTGGTCTACCGGACTGCTACCATTCCTGTTACAGTCTAAGTAGAGATTGTGAATTGGGCATACATAAAGCCTTTATTAGCAGAGGGAGGCAAGCAGCTGTTAAGTATTGCTTAGATCTCTCCATATGGTCAGTTTAGGAGCTCTTCAAACTCAATGAGTCCACAAATTTATTTATTGCCCATCATCCTTCTCATTTCAACCCCATCACAAGATCAGAGTGACTCAAATAAAGCAAATCGTTTTCTTTCTCCCTGTCTCCAGACTTGTCAGTCCTGCTCAGTGATTTGATCATGTCATTCTTTCCACTCTTTTCCATGGCCACTGTCATCTGGGTATCATTTCACATTACACACCTTCTTCCATAAGCTTCTAATGAATCTCCCACCTCCATGATTTTCCTTCCTAGAAGCTCTGTACAACCAATGGGTGTCATTACCAAAACCTGCCACACACTTTTCTGCTTAAAAAATATAGTGTCTTCTCATTATCTTTAACATGTTATGTTGTGTTTTTTGCCTCAGCTCTTCTGTGTCTGTCTCTGTCTTTCTCCACCCTTTCTCTCTTTCTCTTCATTTCTCTGTTGCTTTCTCTCTGTTTTCCCCTCTCTTCACCCCTTTCTAGTCTCTCTCAGATGTTGACAGAAATGATTTTCTTTAGCAGGAACACTATTTCCTGTCTTCTTTATTTGGTGATTTTACAGCCACAACAGATTTTGTTCTCAGCATTCTTTAACAGGGAAGTTTTTCAGATTCCCAAATTAAGGACTGGTTTCTTTGCATATGCTACCAATCCATATGGCACAATGCCATGTATTGTTCAGCTTACAGGTTTTTGTTGGTTGAAGTCATTACCAATGGCTAATTAATAGGTCTTGTTGTCTAAGTTTATTGGTGTGTTGGCTTCTCAGATTTCCTATATGTAAAACAGAAATGATGGCAACACCGGGTTAAGTATAAGGTATATTGGAATTAAATTAGTTAACTTTTGCTAATAAGAAAATAAAACCTTCGTGTTTTATGTAACATATCATCTTAAAAACAAGGGTATTGGGTCATGGGACAATGTAATAAGATATTCAAGATAACACAATTGACAAAATTGTGCAATTTTATCTTGAATGTGCTAGTAAAGTGTCATCATCATCATCATCATCATCATCATCAATCACTGCCACTGCCACCACTATCATCACCAGAATGATGATCACTTTCATCCTAATGATATTTAGTATAGGGTGTTGGTGTTCTTGGCTACAAGCTAACAAGATACTGTGAGTAAAGGATGAGTCCATCTAGGGTGTTATTCTTACAATGATATAGTATAAACACTTGTGGAATAGTGTGACAAAATTCATTCATACAAATAATATGCACAATAAGTGGTACTTGCTATGTTGTGGAGCAAGCGTCATCAGAAGTCATTAGGTCAACAGAGATGGTGAATGATGGTGAACATGGTTGAAATCATCTGTAGGCATGTGTGAAAATAGGACAATGAAACCTGTTTAAACTGTTTTAAGAGGTAAGGGGTAAGATGAAGGAGAGTGATGAGGAGGTGAGTTTGATCAAAGTGCATTTTATACTAGTATGAAAACGTCACAGCAAATCTCACTCTGTTGTACAACCAATGCAAGCTGCTAAAACATGCTAAAAGAAAAGGAAAAAGACCTGAATAGAAGTAGAAGGAAATAGAGTCAAGAAGTTCAGGAAATTGTAAGCCTGAGGGAGGAAACTGCTTTTGAAATCCAGTCTATAAAAAGATATCATTGAATATGTCATTGAACTTAACAAAAAATAACAGGACCAAAGAAAACAGACTTGTAGCCAGAACCGAATGAAAGCAACAACCATCACAACTACTATTAAAGTCTGTGAGTCAATTAAGGTGTTTCAGAGAAACTGCATAATTAAAAGCTTGGTCTCCAATAAATGCATTCAATTGCACAAAATAGTTCAATGGAGAAAAGGCTAAATTTTTGGCTCACTCATGGAAGCCTTATAAACTGAAGTTGCTGTAGTTAAGTTTGCAGAGGATGGAGGGGAAACAGGTAAGAAAAACCATATGTAGGGAGAACCAACTAAACATATATCCAGAACAATAGTGAGGATACTCAAAGAAATATGCCTATTAATGTTTTAAGTGAATGATATATCTCTGAGATTTAACATAACACTCAGGATTGCAAATTCGGAGTAGAAATGAGATTGAACATGCTTAAATAGGATGACCCTTTAGTGCTAATTTTTATGTGGCCAAGAAAATTAATGAAAGCAGAAGAACCACAGAGAGCAGAACCGTAGGCTACAAAAATAAATAAATAAATAATGAACTAAAGGACTTATAAGCCCTGCCCAGGAAGAAAGGAGAATATTAGCTTGTAAACACTTCCAGTCCCCATGGAGAAGGAGCATGGTTGTATTGCCTTTCCATAGGATTTTAGAGATGTTATAGGTCCATGACTGTGTCGCCTCTTTTTTTGGTTGGAAATGTTGGTTGCAGGAATCCTGTGCATGTTTGCTCTACTGTATAATACCATCTGGAATATCATCTTAGTTTATATTTTCAGTTCAGGTCTCCGAACACAAAGAAATTATTTCAATGTTTGATGAAGCAATGGGAGGTCATATAGAGATTTAACTCACACTGACCAGGTGAGCTTCCTCTTGAGTTCTTCACTTAAGCCCTTGAGCTGTAATCCTCAGGGTGGAAAATTCTTTTTATGATCAGGAAAAGAAATAAAGCAATGCTTGCCACTAGTGTTTCAAGGCTAATTAAAAATATTCTAGGACTAGAGATTACCTCAGTGGCAAAGATCTTGCTTCTTATGCATGAGGTCCTGAGTTTGACCACCACCATTCTCCATCACTGAAAACTTAACAATACAAAACAAAACAAAAAAGGAAGAAAAAATATTCCAGATTTTGTTTCCTCTTAGCACACAGAAAAAATCATACTTCACTGTCCTTTTAAGTTAGGCATAGTAGTGTGGCTGGATTGACAATAAAACAACAACAAACAGACAAGCTATGTGTTATTTTGAGATGAAAGCATTAATTTGCCAGGGCAAAACATTGCAGTGGTGTGATGATCCTGGAACTGTATAGAGGGATGTACCCTCTCTGTCAGATCCTTAATTAACTACACTAAGCAAAGCACTCTAACACTCTGATCCGCAATGGAAATGCAGAATACAAAAGAAATGTATACTTCCGGTGCTTTTAGCCTCTGAAGCATGGATATATTTATTTATTATACAATATAACCTATGTATCCTGGCTTGATCACTGAAAAGAGTTCATGTTATGTGAGTAGGCATACTTTATCTACAACTGTAGAATGGACTTTATTCGAAGAAATAAGGTAGATCGTTTCTAATTCATCAGTGTGGTATGGAAGTTGAAATTGTACACCCAACGTTTTGTTTGAATATGACTGCTCTCATCATGGAGACAGATGATAGGCTGGCTGACTTCTTTTCTCTTGGTATGGGCAACTGACACGGTTTTATCTTCTTGATTGATTCACAAATAATTTTCTTAGAAATCCAGAAACAAATTCAGAACTGCGTATTCTCTGTCTTTTCATCAGGCACATGTAAATTCTCCTCATTTCTTTTTTTCTTCTGACCCATTAGGTAAGGTCATGAGAGCAAGACTCACCCACCTCCTATGCTGTCACAAACACTAGACACCCTTACTTCTGAAACATGCTGGTCTTCTGGATGAAGCATCACATATGCTCATGCATGCTAACATGTATCCAAAATTTCTCTGGGTACCCTAAAATTGCATTGAGTATTAACTTCTTCTCTCCAAACAGCTATTGTATGAAAGTCCCTAACAATAACAGCCATTTCATCAAAACAAACTAAGACCCTAATCATTCTTCAATGACCTATCTTATTTCTTATCTCTCGCTGGGTCAAGTAAAGTCAATACCCATTGGAGGTGGTAACCATTGAATATTTCAGACCACGGTTAATGAGGTCTCACTATTTGTTTAACACATGGGGAGGAACCAGTATTAGCTAGAGAACTAATATTGCTTTCTGTACAGAAGCTCTGGTATTCACAGACTCAATTCTTTTCAAGGATTTGAAGTAAGGCTACTGGGCATGGTGTTGTGGAATCAAGTGTGAAGTGGTTTGGGTGAAGATAAAGCCAGAAACCAGTTTATGTTCAATCTTGGAAACTGTTCAAATTTTAAAATTGTACTTGAAAGAAAACAGGATACTTAATAGCATCTATGTTCCATCTTTCTGAAAATTACTTCATTTTGGACATCCCAAACCTCACATGAATCCCCGTTCTTCTGATTATGCAAGAGCCTTTACTTGAATAGACGGGAATCACTCTAAACTTTTTGGTTACTTTCTATGTACTAAGAGTCTTCTACAGAATCAGAAAGCCTAAAGAAGAGCTGGAGGTATATCCATTTCTCTTGAATTTCAGTGGTTGCCTGGTTTGCAAAGAGAGTAGGAATAGCTGAAATGCAGGAAAACCACTCTCTGTATACCTATTACATCATAATTTACCTTTCTTCAAGTAGGAGACAGCAAAATGGTAGTCTGGGATTTATAAGTTTAAACAATGTATTTAATAAATAATCCACAAGTTTCAAAGAAACAAATACATTGAATCCCATAGGAAAAAAAGAATAGGAACAAAAGGAATGGCCACATGTAAGGAGCAGCCCTCATGATCATCATGACAAAATCAATTTTAAAAAGTCACCAGCAGAAAATAGAACCAAAGAGAAGCTGAACTTGCTGCTGTTGCAGGATTTTACAGGAGTTATTTAACATTCTTTGGCCATAGTCCTAAAATATTCATGCACGTTGGACATAATTATGTCATTTTAGTGTCTACTGTGTGTCAGTGAATTGTCCATTTTTCACTGCTGCTTCTATCACTTCTTTGGCATTTGGGGAATGTAAATGATTATAAACAGAGAAGTCTTAAGTGGTAGAGAATTTGTTTTATGGATCTTATAGTGAAACTTTTAAATTTGAATGTTAGGCTGAGAGCATGATTGAGAACTAAATAGGCACATTTCTTTCTTCCAAACACAGAGTGGTCCCTTTATAGATGTCACATTTAAAGGGACATTGAACTAATGATTAGAGAGGTCAGGAATTATCCCAGTGAAGACTGAAGAGCAGCATAATTGCCATTTCCAGTCTAGAAATGACCATTGTTCAGTGTTGTTTAAAAAGACTTCATTGGTATCAAGGGAACTTACAAGGAGGCTGGTTTTCATCCAATTTGAGGGGATGCTTCAGAATTCAGCTTTCTGTAAGCATTGCTATCCTTCGCAATAGGGATAAGTTGGAGAGAGGCAAGGGGAGAGGCTTGTTCACTGTGCAGGAGAAGAGACTGGACATACTCTAGGGGCCTCTTCAGCATTGTGAAATTAGTCTGCGTTTTGATGTCAGCCAGGATGAAAATCTTACATCCCCAAATTATTAACTAGCTTACTATAACAGCTCATTTAATTTTTCTGAGTTATATGTATGCTCCCTCAAAATTAAAATAACCTGTTCAGGGTTGCAGTTAAGATTCACTGAGGCATTTTCCTTTTTTTTTCTTTCTCTTTTCTTTTCTTTTTTTTTTTTTCTTTTTGGTCTGTCCTGGGGCCTGAACTCTGGGCCTGGGCACCGTCCCTCAGCTCTTCAGCTCAAGGCTAGTGCTCTACCAGTTGAGCCACAGCACCACTTCCGGCTTTTTCTGCTTATGTGGTGCTGAGGAATTAAACCCAGGGCCTCATGCATACAAAGAAAGCACTCTACCACTGAGCCACCTTCCCAGCCCCATTTTTCCTTCTTTTTAAAAGCTGAATAATATTTAGTTGTGTATATATGTCTATATTTGATGTATCTGTATATTTATTGATGGAACACTTCAGGTCATTCCCTTGTTTTGGCTCCTCTGAACAATGTATTGAACATGAAAAGTGCAGGGATGTTTTTAGTATAGTAATGACATGATCCTGTCTATAGACTTAAATTCGTGGTGGGGTTTCTTTATATATAATAGTTGTTTTATTATTATTATTATTATTATTATTATTATTATTATCTTTAAGTAGTTGTAAAGAAGAGTAGCCATTTAACCAATCACTTTGTTAAATGACACAATATACTTCAGAGGAAACTCCATACTGTTTTCCCTAAATTTACATTTCAACCACCAACTATATGATTCCCTTCTTCAGATCAAGAAAAAGTGGTATATATACAATGGAATTCTATGCTTCCATCAGAAAGAATGACATTGCCCCATTTGTTAGGAAACAGAAAGACTTGGAAAAATTATATTAAGTGAAGTAAGCCAGGACCAAAGAAACATAGGTCCCATGGTTTCTCTTATTTGCAATAACTAGTATATGCCTGAGTCAAGCAGAAAAGGTCAGATAAGTTGATGTTAGGGAGATGAACCCTAAGATATGTATTCAAATGTTGTTTTCTTTCTGGTGATTGTTTCTAACACATTTATAAGATTATTTCTTTGTTGCTTTGTATGTACGTCCCCCACGGTATAATACTGCTTTCCCTGTATTTCATGTTGGTATAATTTATGGAGGGGAAGGGAAGAAACAAATCGTTTAAATAGGGTTACAGGTGGACCAATTGCAACAATGAGATGTACAAGTCGTTATGTTGAAAACAAACTTTACAACTTTGGTGGTAGGGGGTGGAGGATTGGGTGGGGGGTAGGGGGAAGTTGGGAAGGGATGGGAAGGGTAAACAAAGGAGGAGGCTACAATGCTTGATAAGAAATATACTCATTATCATGCCCATGTAATTGTAACCCCTCTGTACAGTATTTTCACAATAAAAAAAAAAGATTCCCTTCTTCTCTGAATCCTTATCAATTGTCTCTCACCTTCCCTTATTTGGATAATGCTTAAATGAAAAGCTCTCTCGTTGAGATTTTGGTTTTCAATTCCCTGGTTATTAAAACAGTTCACTAACCTCTTATGTACCTGTTGCCATTTTTATACCTTTCATGGAAAACACACACACACACACACACACACTCAGGTCATTTTCTGGGAATTTGTGCTTTGTTTTGTTGCTGCTATATGAGACCTTGTACCTTTTGAATCTAATCTTAATAATGTACCATGGGGGAGCACTTTGACAATAAATTAAAAAATAACATGAAGTTTTCTATCATACTGCTAGTGATTCTTTCTTTTTCTGTTTATTGCTGCTTTTTATTTCTGTACACTTTGTCTTTTATGTAGGTTTATCTGATTTGGGGAGGGGGAGAGGGAAATGGTGGAACAAAGGGTGAACTAATTGAGCAGTGATACTCACTAGATACTATGTGGCAAATGCACTGTACAACTTGGGAGAGAGGGAGGCAGGAGGGGAAAAACTGGGAGAAAATAAGGGAGAGGGTGACTCTGTTCAAAAAGAAATGTACTCAATAAAAAAGTTAAAAAATAACAAAAAGTTTTGAGGAAATGGGCCTGATGGAAATGTGTTGCAGTTCCTATCATGTAAAAGCTAGCTGCCTCCAAACTGAATTCTTCAACTTTCCTCTATCACTAATTGTAGACTGGCTTTCGTTTCTCCAAGCTTTTACTGTGATCTTCACTTCTTTTGTCTAATAAAGATATTCATACAAGAGATGGTTCATTGCCTTTGGATTTCACTGTTTACAGCCAACCTTTCTTTTCCCCAGTCCACCCAGTGATTGTTTCTACAGGTGTTGAACCTCCCTCTATGTGGCTGAGTTCTTCTTCCCCCTGCTTGAAAATTTCATGAGTACATCAATGGAAAAAGATGGAAATTTCAGATTCTCCTTGACCCTTGCCCAGATTTAAATTAAAAATCAGACAGACAATGTTAAATCCAAAGATAACCTTGGGATTAATCAGCCCAGCGTCTTTTGACTTGGTGTCAAGCAGGGCAGCTGCATTTTCACAGCATTCATTTTATGTTGCGTCATTACAAAGTACTCCAACTTCAGTGATGGATTTACCCAAGGTTGCCAGATAATCACACATGAAGCTGAAAACTACCTCACATCAGCATTGAAACTCCTAGGTTAATTTATTTCCCCCTTCCTATTCATCTTCTTTGGTTTCACATTATTTTTCCTAGGAAATATAACCCATTAAAAAAAGGTAACAAAGAGTAATGAACTAATTCAGAAAACTTAAGGGTATATTGAACCATCCCCGTTAATTCTGTTAACCATAGAGCTGAAAATATAAGGACTCAATGAACATGTTTATGTGTGTGTCTTCCACTTTCATCAAGCCAAACTCTTCTGAAGATGATATTTGGAGATGACAACCTTGTTGCTTCAATTAGGTACATAGTTGTCAGAATGGGTTGAGTTATGCAGGGTAATAAACCATGTCAATATTTCAGTGGACCAAAGAAAGGATATAATTTCTACTTCCATTGAATAGCTCCCTGAGATCTTTGTAGACCTTGGAAAGCCAAGTCTCACATTGAATTCTGGAGACAAATTGATGGTTAGAAACAGGATTCCACAGATGAAAAGCAGCAAGCACATCACTGTTTGTGACAAAAGGTGAGTGGAGGTGTGTGCCTTACCCATGTTACCCACAGGATTCTTTCTTACATCAACTGTGTCTTATCTCAACAAATCAAATCATCTCTCAATCAATGGTTCAACAGGCTGCTGTCTTAAAATATAATGTAGTAAGGTCTTTGGATAAGGTAAACCATTATAGTGTCAGTTTATTGAGATATTCAATAAATTGATTACATTTGCTTCACAAATGCTTCATTGCAATGTGTCACTTAGTTCTGAATAGGATTGTGTTGTACATGTACATATTGTTTTTCTGCATATTTTTGAGGAAAGTTAACACTGGTCTCAACAGAGGAATTGTTAGCACAATGTTAGAGATTTATTACACTATAGAGCATGTTGACAAATAAATATGTTATTAATAAGAGCACATAATAAAATAGTACTAATGGGCTTGAAATGTACGGGTATTTAAAATTTATGAAGTGATGTGGCTTGTATGTCTCCATTCAAATGAGATTTTGTACAATTCTGGGAGGTGAACAGGACAGAGAATGAGAAATCATAGTTAATATTAATATGTCACTGGGCAAATTATGTAATATGTTTCCATATATCATTGCTTAAACCTAATAGACTAAGAAGAAAGAAAATCAGACCTGAAGAGATGGCAGGAAGGAAGGAGAGAATGAATAATTGACACAGGGTTTACTGGAGAAATCAAACCCCTTAACCAACCGTGTAAGGGAATTGTTTGCATGTTTAGAAGGAAATACACTCCCATGGAATTTCCTATGTATATTGACACTTTAACTTCATTTGACTTATGGTATTTCTCTAACTCCTTACTCCTTCAGGAAGAGCTCACATTTATCTCATGAGTTTTGGCAAATTTGAAATGGAGAATGATGGCTTTCAGTCCTTCCTCGGCAATGTTTCAGGAATATTTACATGGTTGGCCTTCTTTGAAGTACATTTCTGTGAAGGTATCTTATAAACTCTTCTAGAAGTTTTCAGCTCCATGTATAACAAAGTAGAGTTATCAGTCAGAATGGACTAGGTTCTTCTAGACAACAAATGATACCAATACTCCAGTGCATTTTAAACTTAAGTTTAGTTCTAGCTTACATAGTATGGGCAATACTCACATGTAGAAATCCAACCTGATAGTTGTTTAACTTGAACATTTCCTGCTATAAGTGCCAAAGCACAAAAATGACATGTTAATCACACAATGGCTTATAAAGCCTCTATTTTATTAATTGATTGATTGATTGGTTGATTGTGGGGCATGAACTCTGGGCTTGGGCGCTGTCCCTGCACTCTTCAGCTCAAGGCTAGCACTCTATAACTTGAACCACAGTGCCACTTGTGGTATTCTAGTGAATTATTGGAAATAAAGAGTCCCAAGGACTTTCCTGCCAGGCTTGCTTTGAACCATGATCCTCAGATCTCAGCCTCCTGAGTTGCTGGGATTACAGGCATGAGCCACCTGCACCCCTCTAAGCCTCTATTTTTAAATATCTGGCACTACCACTCAGCAAAAGAAGTCATTTAACCTAACTAATTCTATTATGAGCCAAAAACGTTATTATCCGAAGTGCCTAGATAGATACTACTATGGGCTGTGAGTGACCAACACAATGATTGTTATGCTGTGAGGTCAGCCTAATGTCCATAGGTTTCAGTATAAATCCAAAGCCTTCCACCACCATCTATGTTAGAATATTCATATCACTATTGAAAAAAATTCATATTAGGTCAGTCCTTACCACTGTAACCTAATAAAGAATATTCAGAGAAAAAGAAAACATGCTATTCATAAAACATTCAATTTTATAAAGGATAAAATTTGCATTAAGAAAGAAGAGAAATTTTGAGAGCAAAAGAGAATGTTAGAGGTGTGTGTGTGTGTGTGTGTGTGTGTGTGTGTGTGTGTGTGTGTGTGTGTGTTCTTGATCCTTTCATGGATTAAAGTTCTGTGGATATTGGGCCTATTGAGTTTCCCAAGTTTGGTACAGCCTCTGCTTTCCTCTACAGCAGTATATTGTATTCATATTTTGTTTCTAGTCTTTCATGTTCTTATTTTATTTTTCTTTATCTTCTGGTTGTTTTAAAGTATTATCATGACATTTAAGTGCATTTACAAAGCACCTAGTAGTAAAATTACATTAGTACCACCAGGCCATGTATGTGCAATTACCTGAATTTACACCAAGTGCCAATACAAAATCTGGCTCCATTTTACTTCACAGTAAGCCTGTAAGATACCTATAATTATCTAAATTTTACAAATGAGAAAATACAATTCCATAGTAAAGGTAAGATCTAAAGCTAAACTTCCTAAGTCCATGGCCAGAGATCTTTATTGTAATGAGTTTTGTATACAATTCCATTTTAAGTGGTTAAAAAAAAGTGTGCTTGTTTTTGATAATCAGCATCAGATGGATAATCTGTACCATGGATATAGGTAGAGATGAATAATCAGTATCCATCTCCATCTCAACAGTAGATTAACAGATGTAATTGAATGTATATTTAGTTCTCAGATGATCAACTGATATGAGATTACAGATTATTTAATTTGAGAATAATAAACATTATTTTTAAATTTAATTTTACTGTAAAGGTGCTGCACAGAGGGGTTAACGTTACCTACGTAAGGTAATAAATACATTTCTTGTCGAATATTGTTACTCTGCCCTCGTTTTTCTCCCACTTTCTCCCACATCTGACTCCACCCACACAAATTATAAAGCTCATTTCCAGCATAGTGTCTTGTGAGCATATTGCCGTTGCATGGGTTCACCATTTGTCCTTTGTCTTACCATTTTGTTGCAAGAAATAGTGTGTTCAGAACTGAACCAGACATTTTGAAAAACACCAAATCAAAACATATAAAAGATATTGGCGAAACTATAGAATCAGGTGGTACAGAAGACAGCAGAATATAGATGTCAGAGAAAAAAATGAAGTTAAGAAGTTATAACAGGTTGGAAAGCTGGTTAGAATTATAGACATTTTTTCCCTGAATCAAGAGTTCAGAACAAAATAGGGAAGATGTGAGTAAGACACCCACAAAACAATAATTGTGAGACAAATCTCTGAGCAAAAGTACCATTGGACAATGCGAACAGGTCTCCAGCTAAAACCATCCTTTTTGTAGATTTTTATATGTTTTTATATGTTCCCCTTTTCTGTAATATATGTTCTCAGTAACTGTGTCCTGGTAAATTTTTATAGAATAGTTTTGATTACATGAATAAAGTACATAACATAAAATAAAATGTTTAAAAATATTAAATTTATTTTCTTCTAGAACATAGTTCAACAAACATTTTCTGTAATGGGCAAAGTCATAAATATATTAGATTTTGTCATCCATAGAGAAAGTCAAATTTACTCAACTCTGCTATTACAGTGTGAAAGAAGCCATCAATCAAATGCAAATAAAAGCATATCTTTGTGCTAATAAAACTTTATTTAAACACATGCACACACGTACACACACACACACACACACACACACACACACACACACACATACTTACACACACACTGTAGAGGGCCAGATTGAGGCCCAGAATTGTAGTTTGAGAATTCTTAATAAGAATGTGTTTACATATTACATAGTGTAATTAGGATCAATTTTTTATATTTTTAAAATCATGTTGTTATCTTTAAGAAGTTGCACACCGAAACTGCCATTCGACAAAGAAGTTTATGAGTATAGTTCATCTTGTTCAATCCCCTTTCAATTTGAGGAGGTGGGAAGGAAGGGATAATAGGGGGAAAACAAAGGAGGAGGTAACAATGATTGATAGGAAATGTGCTCATTACCTTGCTCATGTAACTGTAACCCCTCTGTACACTATTTTTACAATTAAAATGTATTAAAAAAAGAAAACACAACAAGAAACACTAGCTAGGGTGTGGAGAAAAGGAATCCTCACATTTTATTGATAAGAATGTAAGTTGGTCCAGCCACTCTAGAAATCAGCATAAATGTTATGCCAAAACTAAATTAGAACTCCATATCATTCTGCTGTAACACTCTTGCACAGATATTCTAAAGAATATAAATGAGTATCCAGGATACCTGTACACACATGAATACAGTAAAAACTACTTACAACAATCAAGATAAGAAAGCAACCAAGGTGTTCAACAAAAATATTACTGAACAAAGAAAGCTTATCCATATATACAACAGAGTGGCATTGAGCCATACGGAAGAATGAAACTAGTTTATTTGTGGGAAAATAGACAGAATAGGAGATCATCTTGCTAAGGGAAATAAGTCAAGCTCAGAAAGACAAATAACACATGATTTCATTTATATGAAGAATCTAGGTCTAAAACTAATATTGGCAATATGACAATTATGAAAGAGAATCTAGATCTAAAAAAATTAATAATATGAAATATTTGTAAAAGAAGGACTGTTTGAGAAGGGAAATCAGAGGGTATGACAAGTGGAAAGAGTTACGGAGAGTGAATATTACAGTACTTTATATATAATAAATATATAAATCTTTAACATATAGCATATGTAACTATATTATATATAATATATATAACATGTATATGTATTAGATATGTATGTATTATATAATATATGTGTGTATTTATATAATATATGTATAATATATTATATTACATATAATAGATGTAACAATATTATATATTATATATTCAGATGAT
The DNA here is from genome assembly GCF_019054845.1 of Dipodomys spectabilis. NCBI lineage: Eukaryota > Metazoa > Chordata > Mammalia > Rodentia > Heteromyidae > Dipodomys > Dipodomys spectabilis. The sequence goes on from NW_024870723.1 coordinate 4,414,753, forward strand.
TATATAATATATAATAAAGATATTACATTAGTAGTAGTTTTAGTTTTCAGTTTTAATTAGATAATGAAAGTGGCCTAATATCATAAAAAAAAAACACAAATGAAAAGGAGGATTAAGAAAGAGTAGGGATAAATTTGGCCAAGTACATTATGTGCATATATGTAAATATCACAATAAAACTCCTTTGCACAAGTAATTCATGTTAATAAAGAAGGAAGAGAAAAAAACGTCACCCTTTAAAAAGGGGGACATTACATAAAAGCACCACTATTTTACAGACCCAAATCCTGGGTAACAAGAAGTTTTCCAAAGAACTTTCCAGATTTGAAAACTCGAGTGCATATGCATAGGTAGCTCACTCAATCCAATAATAGATGGAAAAAAACAGTTTAAAAAAACACACAAAAAAACAAGAGAATATTGATGAGGTTTTCTTGCTAGAAGCTTGACCTAGAACAACAAAGATCTATTGTATTCTATCCAAACTTCCCAGAGGAATCAATTCCTTCCTGGACTGTTTTGAACAAACAAATCCACTCATCTACTTTTCAAGAAAACCCTGATTTGATATTGTAAGTGTTAATATGCCAAAAAATAATTAACCCAGAATGAACTCCTTTGTTGCAGGAACATTCTTAAACAATCTAGAAGGCTCCTTCTCTGAAGAATGTGTTTCCTACCATGTTATGTAGATCTAGGTGGAATAAATCAGAGAGAAAAATCTATTTCCAGTTTCCCTTCTCCTCCCTTCGATTCTGACATTCTGTTTTTCAATTTCTAAAAAGCCTTTCTTGTTTCTTTCTTTTTCTTCCTTGTTCAGCCTAATTAGACCTCCTACTTCTGTCTTTTCACAAGAACAGTACTGAATCTTTCTCTTGTCTAGTGGCCACCCAAACAATGCTATTTCTTTACAGTGATACAGTCTGGAACTTTAAAAAGCAGAAATAAGAAAAAGATTTCTGAGCAGTTAAAAACTGCTTGACAATAATATCTATGCAATGATATGTGTGCATATTTTTTCCGTATTTTTCAAGCTCTCTTTGTTCTCATTTTACTTGTGTTTTTAAGCAGAGGAAATACATCTGTGTATTTATTATTTTATTTTATGCAAGGTAAATAGGGTTAATACCATACAAGGGATGCTTTAGCAAAGACTCAATGAAAGACACTCATGAAAAAAGTAAGAGATGTCACAAAACCAATAAAACCAGAAATAGTCCATGTAACACCCTGAAGTTTCTTGAAGTAGGTGAAAATGATAAAATAAAAGTTCTCTCAATGTAACCCTATAGACTTAACATTAACAGAAATATTAGTAAATTAGCTTACTGAAGTTTCTATGTCATTTCTAGTTTTAAATTTAACTACAGTTTTGGGTCATAAAAAGTTACATTTTAATTATTGGGAGAATAGTAAATTTAGGAAGAATAACATATCTTGAATAACATATCTTGAACTATGTTGAATAAAACAATGATTATCATATCTTTTCTGATCATTCAAAAATTTTCAAAGTCTTTATAAAACATCTGCTTTTATTTATCTCTAGAGAGGCCATTTGTGCTTAACAAAGCAGATATCAGCATTTGCTTTTAAAAATGAAGAAATTGAGTGTAAGATCACAATTTAGCAAGAATAAACATACTAAACATATGGGCTCTATTATCATCTGGTATTGCCTAAATGACTATTTACCATAACAACCATTAATCCATTTTCTATATTTCTCTTACTTCTTTTCCTTCAATAAATCTCTGAAAAATAAGTAAGTTTTTGAATCTGTGTCAAAATGATAAAAGTGTAATTGAACCACAGGTGGGGGATTTTACCTTCCTTAGAGAAAATTTGGCAGTGTTTGGGTATATCTTCGCTTCACTTGTGAGGGTGGGGTATTTGGGTGGCCAAGTTTCTACTATCTTCTACTGAGTAGTGAGGGTAATGTATTAAATAGCCTGCAATGCACAGAATAGCTCTCCACAGTAAAGAATTATCAAATCCCAAACATCAACAGTGCCAAAATTGTGAAATCCTGGCTTAAATCAAGAGGACAAATAATTACAGAACAACGTGCATGGATCCATAACAAATCCTTATGAAACTCTCAAGTGAATAAGTAACTGGCTGGTTCAAAGGGGGCGTTTCATAGGAGCAGTGAGGAGGTAACAGTGGGTGGCATTCAGAGGATGGCTGAAAATTAAGACTTCAGAGAAGCCCGTTTTTGAAGAGGGAGTATCTGAATTAAGGGCATGCATTTCTCAAAAGTGCTTTTATGTGCATACTTGGGGTGAACAGAGAATGGGACATAGTATTATGCTTGTACATATACAGATATGTCCCTGGGGTCAAAGTTCAGGCAATCCTAACTTAAACAAATTTAAGTAAAATTCCTCACTTTTAGATATCTTAGAGGTAACATCTAAGAGGAGTATTGAGTCCTTCCCTGTACATACTAGGGTAAAAAGAGGAGATGGGTGGTATAAGTATTACACACATTCACAAACACAAATACATGTTTTAATTCTTCAAGTCAAAGTTTGAGCACACCTGTGTGAATTAATCAAAAACCTTCTTGTGGGATTTCTTACAGCCATGAAACATGGGTTTCTAAGAGGAAGGTATCTTATTCAGCATATCCAAAATATTTTAACTACAAATTAATGTGTGTGTGTGTAAATGTATCGCTTTTATGATTCATATTACCTGAATAAGCACTGTGAAAAACATTTTTAAACGCTTTTTAGTGTGAATACACTGTACAGAGAGATTACAATTACATGAGCAAGGTAATGTGTACATTTCTTATCAAGCATTGTTGCCTCCTCCTTTGTTTTCCCCCTACCATCCCTTCCCTCCTGTCTCCAGTTTGTTTTTTGACATAAAAGTTTGTTTTTCGACATAACATCTTGTACATCTTATTGTTGCAATGAGTCCACCTCTATCCCTATTTAAACGATTTGTTTTTTCTCTTCCCCTCACAAATTATACCAACATGAAATACAGTGAAAACAGGGGTTTTGGTTGTTGTTTGGTTTTCTTTTTTTATATAACAGAAGATCATACAAGTTACTAAAGCAGAGGCAGTGGTATGAGCAATTTCTGGTTTTAAGGAATAAATATAAACTGTAAAAAATGGACTAGGGACCTATATGGGGTGGAAAGAAAATTGAATGATAATCAAACAGCTAAAATGTTATCACAACAACTGGGTGCAGGTGACCCATACATGTAAATCCTAGCTACTCAGGAGCCTGAGATCTGAGGCTCATGATTCAAAGCCAGGTTGGGCAAGAAAGTCCATAAAACTCTTATCTCCAATAAACTACTGAGAAAAAGCCAGAAGTGGTGATTTGTCTCAAGTGGCAGAGCACTATCCTTGAGCACAAAGAGGCTCAGGGACAGGGCTCAGGCCTTGGGCTCAAGCACTAGGGCCAGCACAAAAGTAAAAAGTTATTACAACCATTAATTGGAAATTAATCCAATCTTTTTCTAGAGCTGCGATTCGAATGACCATTTGGAAAGTCTAGAACTCATACCCTAACTAAACTTGAGAGTTTGTCATCTATATGAGAGTAATACTGTCTCTGCTTTATTCCTTGCTCTTATTTTCTTCTTTAATGTATTCCATCCCTGGAGGTTGTCCATCCATTAACAGGCTCAAGGAATAAAAGACAGACTCTTTTACATATGTACTTGGTTTAGGATTTCAATGTGAAATGGATCTGCAACTGCAACTCTGCACGGTTCTCATGCACTAAGCATTGGAATGAAGCCATCACCCCTAAGTAGAGAACGTTGCCTTTACAAACTGCTGCCTTGCATGTTTATACAACAGCGCCTTCAGCTTCTGGGGTCCTCTGAATACTAGAAACGTTGGCAGCTCATGCATCACTGATCTCCATGCTATATGAAGAGCTCCAAAGTTACTGAATAGTCCACACTGCACCATAAATTACAGGGTAGTTATTTCTTAGTTATTTAGCAGTTACAGTGCAATTAGTTCCACTTAATGTCAACTTTTGCCAATACGTCTTCCATTAGCCTGAAAATTATAGCTTGGTTCTCTAACAGCCGTAATGTAGCAAGCAGTTTCCCAACTCCCAGCTTGCATCTGGGAGGGAAAAACAGAAAGGAAATTGCAAAGAAAACCAAGTTGATTTAAATGTGGATGACTTATCCTCATTCCAAATTCAGAAGTCATCTGCTGACAAGCTCATAGCCTCCTTTGGTATCTGTGATTGGGAGAGAGATTTTGAAGAATGCAATGCCCACAGGTAGAGAGAATGGTCTGACTGGAGGAAGATAGGAATAAACTTGTCAAAGTTGAAATCCCAGCATCTGACAAGGGTAAGTCCAAGAAGCGTTTCCCCTGGGGTATAAAGAATGCACAGATTAGTTCAGGTTTGTTACTTGGTTCAGAATTTATCAACGTACAATATCATCTTACCTTCTTTCTCACTGAAGGTACTGAAGGATTACACAAACTAGACTTTCATTAGGCTTATCCACATTTAGATAGCACAAATATTTTGTACTTTGCAGCATAAAATCTTAAATACAATTTAGTTTCTCTCTTTTCTCTCCCTCTTTTCATCCTCCTTTTCTCTCCTTCCTTTCTATCTTCCCTCCTTAATTCTTTGCCCTTCCCTTCTTCTACTGGGTAAGTAAAATTTTTAAAGGATACCATTGTTAGAACTCTATTGACTAAATCTTTCATACAGAGGGGTTACTTTAATAAGCTAATGAGTACATTTCCTAGTGAGCATTGTCACCCCCTCCTTTGTTTCTCCCTTACCATCCCTTCTCTTCCCGCCTCCCCAACTCCTCCCTCACCTCCCCCAAAGTTGTAAAGTTCATTTTTGTTAAAATAAAAAAATGACCATTGTAACAATCAGACATACAAAACACTATATTGAATGAACTTTACAATTTATATAACTGTAACCCTCTGTTAAAAAATAAAAAAGAAAATGTACATACACATACATACATATATACGTGTATGTATAGATATATGTATGTATATACATATATATACGTGCACATACACAATGAAATTTTACTCATCCATTAGAAAGAGTGAAAGTGTACCATATGTAAAGAAAAGGAAAGTCCTGGAGGAAATTATGTTAAGTGAAGTAAGTCAGGCCCGAGTAAATATGTCAGTGGCATGCAAATATACACAAATATATTAGTTGAAACATGGCATATTAAAAAAGACCACAAATAATATAATTCCTTACAAAGGTAAAGGCGGCTGGGTATAGGTGGCTGACCTGTAATCATAGCTACTCAGGAGGCTGAAATTTGAGGATTGCAGTTAAAAGCCAGCCCAGGCAAGAAAATCTGTGAGACTCTTACTTCCAGTTAACCACCAGAAAACCAGAAGTGGTATTGTGGCTCAAGTGTAGAGTGCTTGCCTTGAGTTGAAGAGCTCAAGGACAGCACTCAGGCCCAGAACTCAAGAAAGAAAGGAATAAAGAAAAAAAGAATAGAAAGGAAGGAAGGAAGACAGAAAGAAAGAAAGAGAGAGAGAGAAAGAAAGAAAGAAAGAAAGAAAGAAAGAAAGAAAGAAAGAAAGAAAGAAAGAAAGAAAGAAAGAAAGGAAGAAAGAAAGAAAGAAAGAAAGAAAGAGAAAGAAAGAAGGAAGGAAGAGAAGGAAGGAAGGAAGGAAGGAAGGAAAGGAGGAAAGAAGGAAAAGACAATAAAAGAAAGAAAAGAAAAGATAAGAAAAGAAATGCAGGCAAAGGCAAAGTTCCAACAAAATAAACACCAGGAAGGTGGCACTTAAAAGGGATGGGGTGGGGTCAAAGGGAAAAGGGTAGATGAATGAAGGGAAGGAGAAGGAGAGAATGTAGTCAAGAATTCAGTGTATATCCTGCAAAATTAAGAAGAGTAGGGAAGGGAAGGCAAAAGATGGGTGAAAATGTTGAAATAGGTGACCTTGATCAAGATGCATTGTATTTATAAACTGTGTGGTTCAGTGGCAACTCCTTGTACACCTTCTCAAAGAGCACCGAAAAAGAAATTAAACACCTGACATTTGTAAACAGGATAGTTATTGTGTAACCACTCAATGTAAGTGGGAAACAAAGTGATCCTAGTATATAATTTTGAGGTTTAAAAGCTTTCCAAATAACGCATTAAATTGTGAATAAGTAGACACACATGCAAGTGCACGTGAGGCTGATTCTGATAGTCTTTGCCAAGAGGACATCTGTTTAGAGCAATAACAGCTTTGGCATAACCACATGTGGCTTCCAACATGGAGAGCCTGGCCTTCAGTTGCAATGCATGGTATGTATCTGCCACCTTCCACCAATCTCCAAGAGAACCTGGATCTTCCTTATCTCTACAATACTAACACATGTACCTGGTTTAGCAGTATACATAGTAATAAAACACTTTGACTCCATCTGACCATGTCTATCACTAACTTTTCCATGACACATAATTTTTCCATTGGGAAAACTTCACTAGTGTTTTATAAAGCTTAAATAAGCTTATCATGTTGAATATATGGCTGACAGAGAGTAGATTCTTTATTAATGGCTAAACCACCATTCAAAATATTATAATTTCAAGAGTCATAATCATAGCTGTGTAAAGAAGGAGAAGGATCAAAGGAAATTGCTTTATGTTCATTTGTTGCAAAAATAACTAGGATTAAATCAAATCCACCAGAAATTAAGTTCTAGTCCATTTTTGTATTCATGCCCCATCCTTTGTGTTATTTAACCTAATCATCTTCATGTTCAAGGTGCCCAAGTCAATGGTTTACTGAGGTAAGTTTATGCCATTCAATAAGTGTTTGTTGAATAAATGGTGGTTATGTGTAACATATGATCTATATTTAAGTGACAGTTGACAATGAATCAAGCAATCAGTAAACTTGTACTGAGAAGAATTCTATCCCTTGAGTGGAGAGATATTACCAGATAAATACTTTGCTTTTACAAAGGAAGATAATAAGCCACCTATTGCACTAGTGTTGACTAGGGAAGAAGATAAAAGAGAGCAGTTTGGATTGTTACTGTTTGGAAGGTATACTAAGAATATTAGTGACACTCCTTCAAAAAATCTTTCAACTGGAGAGATGGGAGGGATTGGGAGAAAGGGAGGAGAACAATCAAAGTAAGTGTCATTAAAAAGTTGCATTGTAGTTGGTCTCAGGAAGCTCATGCTTGCAATCATAGTTACTCAAGAGGCTGAGATATGAGTATCATGGTTCCAACCCAGCTTTGGCAGGAAAGTCAGTAAGCTCTTATATTCAATAGACTACTGAAAAGTCATAAGTGGAGTTGTGGCTCAAGTGGTAGAGCACTAACCTAAAGTAAAAACGTTATCAGGGACAACTTTCAGGCCCTGATTTCAAGGCCCAGGACTGGCACACACACTAAAACAAAAACAAAACAACAATAAACATTGTAGTCATAAAATGACATGTTTACATGTTATATACATATATGTGTGTTATATGTTATAGATGTGTGTATATATATGTACGTATATATATATACATGTTTATATATGGATTTTCTTAGATATACTACTATAAAACAAATTCCTGCTAGGACAAATAAATTATATATGAATTTTAAAGTTTTATCAGCTACTGCTAAATTTCTCTTTTGAGAAAGTGCAGCAACTATCCTCCCACCAATAACCAGCTGGCTATCCTTCCTACATCCTCCTGTCTTACCCAGTTCAAGGGTGATCTATTTTTCCCCAACTAGAGAAAAAGTCTCCATATTATGAGACTTTCTCACAAATTTTCTTTTTTCTTTTTTCTTTTTGCCAGTTGTGGGGCCTATACTCTGGGCCTGGGCGCTGTCCCTCAGCTCTTCAGCTCAAGGCTAGCACTCTACCACTTGAGCCACAGCGCCACTTCTGGCTTTTTCTGCCTATGTGATGCTGAGGAATCGAACCCAGGGCCTTATGCATGCAAGGCAAGCGCTCTACCACTGAGCTACCTTCCCGGCCCTCTCACAAATTTTCATCCCCTTAAACATACATGTCTTTACTTGAATGACTAGAGAAAATATTGAGTACAGAATTGTATTTACAAATCAAGATTTTATCGCAATATATGGTGACCCTCTAGTGAAGCCATAGAACCTTGGGATGGGAGACACCAAATGGATGATAAACCTTACCCTATAATGTCTACTCTTGAGTTTTGTCAATAATTTCTAGAACTTTTTAAAGTCACCTGTGCGTATTTGAGAGATTCTTTAAATTTAAAATCCTCTGTGGTAATTTTATGAGGAGGAACAGAACTGATTGCCTAATTAATGGTGAATGTTGCTCAAATAGTAGATGTAAGTGCTCAAAAGGTTTTGACCTTAGAAAGTGTGAAATACAACAAACAGGTAGCAGGGAGAAGGAAGTAGCTGGAAATGAACGTGTGCCTTTCACTGTTATTTAAGGATGTGAACCTAGACGGGTTCTTAATTTAACAATTTTACCTTTTCAGTATGAACTCAAAGCTCAACTAATGATGTGACCTCTGTTCAGTGAGACACGGGGAAAAGGTTATTAAATACTCTGAAACATGTCTGTGCAGTTTCAAGAGAGGAGGATGTATTGGCTCAGATGTTTTGAGTTCAGAGATCTACAGCCGTTTGAAAACCAAGGGAATTGAATGGGAATAAAATTGTCCACATCAAATAAAAACTGCCCATGGCATTTGTGACCACTCTGATCCTTTGGAGTATCAAAGAACTCCTTTTCCTCCATGGGCAAAATAACTCCATATAAATCAATAAAGGAATAGGCATAGAGAAGAGAGTATGCCATATTCACGCAAATAGAGCCAGCAAGGGTGAAGAAGGGTCTGCAGAAAGGAACATAGAGTAAGAACAGAGAGTAAGAACGAAGGAGGCGTAAGAACTGGAAAGACATGATGAGTGCAGCTAGAGGGACCTCCCAGGGCCAGGCCATGGAGGGAGGAGAGCAGGAGTTAGTGGGAGGGAGGAGCAAAGGAAACCACGTGGCTGGGACACGTGATTGAGAAAACGTAGGTGAAGAGGCGGCAGAACAATTCACCTGTTAATCCATTAACTATATTTTTACTGAGCTTTTATCAGAGGTGTCTATCCAAAGCAAAAACAGCCGAAATGCTGTGATTCAGGCAACTCACCCATCACCCACGTCTTTTTTTTTTTTCTAATTTTGTTTTATTTTTTTTTAATTTAATTTAATTTTATTTGTGAACATACTGTACAGAGGAGTTACAGTTACATGGGCAGGATAATGCATACATTTCTTACCAAGCATTGCAGCCTCCTCCTTTGTTTACCCTTCACATCCCTTCCCAGCCTCCCCCCTCCCCCCCTAATCCCAATCCTTCTCCTTCCCCTCCTTCCCCCTCTTCCCCCCCCCCCTCCCCCGCCCCCCCCACCAACGTTGTAAAGCTCGTTTTGGACATGACAACTTGTACTTCTCATTGTTGCAACAGGTCCACCTGTATCCTTAAACAACTGGTTTGTCCCCATCTCCTCAACAAGTTATATTGACATCAAATATAGTGAAAGCAGGGGTTATACTGTGGGGGAGGGACATACAAAGCAACAAAGAGATAATCTTATAAATGTGTTAGAAACACATGCATGAAAGAAAAAAACATTAAAATACACATCTAAGGGTTCATTTTCCTGACATCACATTATCTGACCTTTTCCGCTTGACTCATACATATATTAGATATTACAAATAAGGGAAACCATGGGACCTACGTTTCTTTGGGCCTGGCTTACTTCACTTAATATAATTTTTTCCAAGTTTTTCCATTTCCTAACAAATGGGGCAATGTCATTCTTTCTGATGGAGGCATAGAATTCCATTGTGTATATATACCACATTTTCTTGATCCATTCATCTACTGAGGGGCATCTGGGTTGGTTCCATATCTTAGCTATGGTAAATAATGCTGCAATAAACATAGTTGTGCTGGTAGCTTTAGTGTGGTCTTGTTTGTAAACTTTTGGGTAAATGCCCAAAAGTGTATCACCCACGTCTTTATCCTGGTTCATATCATATGCTAGGAATCCTTCATATCCTACAGACAGAGTGTAAAACAAGATAGATATATCCTCTGGTCCAACACAGAAGGAAAGTCAAAAGGGCAATTACTAACAGCATGATATAAGCTATAAGAGGGAATATTTGCAGAGTTGGAACAACAACAACAAAAAATTAATCTCACATAAGGGAAACTGAGAATTGTCACAGAAACCAAGCAAATATAACATGGTAAGTAAGGGAAGGACTGTTTTTGTTGTTATTGTTTATATATGCTCTGAAAATTGTACTATTAGAACAGGGAATTTAATGTTTTGTGTATTGCTTGGATCAAACCATAAGGTCTTGCACATGGTAGGCAAGTGCTTTTCCACCTAGCTAAATTGCCAGTCTCACCAGTGTTAAATTTTTAGGGCACTATATTTAATCTAGATTCTCCTAATCAGGATTACCCCATCACAGCATAATAGTTATGCATGATATCTTTACCGACCATTATATGGATGAGCAATTCATACATATAAGGTTAGAAAATGTCTCCAAACCTTGTGTACTATGAGTTGATCATATATCCATCCCACCTCCAAGACTGCACTCTTTTGCAGAAGAGAGCAGGGGACGGAAACGGAGTATGACAAAATGAGAACAAGCGATATACTGAGAAGATGAAAGAAGATGTGTGATCAATGGAGAATAGAAGGATGAGGAAGAGAGGGAGAATGCGCACAAGAAGAGAGAAGTTGGTACAGGAGAGAAGAGAGAGTAACGGGGGCTGGGGGCTGGGAACTCTTTTGTTGTATTTTTTTTATTGTGAAAATATTCTACAGAGGGGTTACAGTTACATGAGCAAGGTAATGAGTACATTTCCTATGGAGCATTGTTGCCTCCTCCTTTGTATCCCCCTTACCATCCCTTCCCTCCCACCATCACAACTACATTCCCCCCAGCTGAAGTTGTAAAGTTCATTGTCAACATAGTGGGTTTTTTTTTTGTTTTGTCTTGCTTTTTGTTTTTTTTTCTTTTATGAATTTTTTTTATTGTGAAGATACTGTACAGAGGGGTTACAATTACATGGGCAAGATAATGAGTACATTTCTTATGAAGCATTGTAGCCTCCTCCTTTGTTTCCCCTTCCCATCCCTTCCCAGCCTCCCCCACCCACCCAATCTTCCTCACGCACCCCCCCCCCCCCCCCCCCCCCCGCCTGCACCAAAGTTGTAAAGTTTGTTTTCAACATAACGTCTTGATCTCATTGTTGCAATGGGTCCACCTGTATCCCTATTTAAACGATTTGTCTTCCCCTCCACAAATTATACCGACATCAAATACAGCGAAAGCAGGGGTTATACCATGGGGGAGGGACATACAAAGTAACAAAGAAATAATCTTATAAATGTGTATAACAACAGATGCTGGAGGGGATGTGGACAGAAGGGAACCTTACTGCATTGTTGGTGGGAGTGTAAACTTATTCAACCACTTTGGAAAGTAGTATGGAGGTTCCTCAAAAGACTCCACATAGAGCTCCCCTATGACCAGCAATCCCACTTTTGGGCATTTACCCAAATGTTTACAAGCAAGACCACACTAAAGCTACCAACAAGACTATGTTTATTGCAACATAGTGTTTTGAACAACTCATTGCTACAATGGGTCAACCTGTATCCTTATTTAAGCATTTCTTTTCCTTCCCCTCCCCAATTTGTAGAAGTGTATATACAAGATGCAGGACACCTACATCAAATAGTAGAAATAGGGGTTATACCATGGAGGAGGAACATACAAAGCAACAAAAAAAACATCACATGGTACATTATAAATACATTAGAGACAATAGCAAGAAAGAAAGAAAAAACATTGTGTCCCTATCATGGGGTACGTATCGCTTAACATCATCTTATATGGTCATATGTACATAGCTTTTGGGCTTTTCTGCTTGTCCTACACATGTACTAGTTGTAAATAAGAGAAATCATGGGACCTATGTTACTTTGGGCCTGGCTTACTTCAATTAATTTTATTTTTTCTAAGTCTTTCCATTTCCTAACAAATAGGACAATGTCATTCTTTCTGATGGAGGCATAGAATTCCATTTTGTGTGTGTGTGTGTTTGTGTGTGTGTGTGTGTGTGTGTGTGTGTGTACATATAAAACATCTGGGTTGGTTCCATATCTTAGCCATGGTAAATAATGCTGCAATAAACATAGTTGTGCTGGTAGCTGTAGTATGGTCTTGTTTGTGATCATTCAGGTAAATGCCCAAATGTGGGATTGCTGGGTCATAGGGGAGCTCTATGTGGAGTCTTTTGAGGAACCTCCATACTGCTTTCCAAAATGGTTGAACAAGTTTTACACTCCAACCAGCAATACAATAGGGTTCCCTTCTGTCCACATCCCCTCCTGCATCTGTTATTAGAGTTCTTGATTATAGCCATTCTAACTGGGGTGAGATGGTATCTCAGTGTTGTTTTGATTTGCACTTCTTTTATGGCTAGAGAGGTTGAGCATTTCTTCATGTGTCTATTGGCTATTTTTATTTCCTCTTCAGAAAAACCTCTCTTTAATTCTTTAGCCCACTTATTTATCAGACAATTGTTTCTCTGAGGATTTGTTGTTGGCGGATTTAATTTTTTAAGATATGAGACCCTTGTCTGTTGTACGGCTAGTGAAGGTCTTCTTCCAGTCCATTGGCTTTCTGTTGATCTTGCTAGCTATGTTCTTTGCCATGAAGAAGCTTTGCAGCTTCATTCAATCCCATTTGTCCAACCTTTGATTTGTTGTTTCTGGGTCTCTATTAAAAAAATTTCAACCTATGCCAAGGAGACCTAGGGTTTCTTTTATTTCTTACTGTAATGTTTTCAAAGTGTCTGCTTTGACTCCGAGGTCTTTGATCCATTTGGAGTTGATTCTGGTGCAGGGTGATACATATGGATCTAATTTTAATATTCTACAGGTGAATAACCAATTTTGCCAGCACCATTTACTGAAGAGACTGTCTTTCTTCCATTCTATTTTTTTAGCTCCCTTGTTGAAGATTAAGTGACTATAGGTCTGTGGGTTCATTTTTAGGCTTTCAATTCTATTCCATTGGTCCTGAAGTCTTCATGTGCCAATACCAGGCTGTTTTGATTACTATGGCTTTGTAGCAGAATTTGAAATTTGGTATTGATATTCCTCTAGCACTGTACTTTCTGTTAAGGATCGTTTTTGCTATTCGGGGTCTTTTATTGTTCCATATGAAATTTTGGATTGCTTCTTCTATTTCATTGAAGAATCAGATTGGAATATTGACAGGTATCACGCTGAATTTGTAGATAGCCTTTGGAAGTCTTGCCATTTTCAGAATGTTGAGCTTTCCAATCCAGGAGCATGAGAGGTTTTTCCACTTCCTAAGTTCTGCTTTGATTTCCTTTTTCAGGTTTTTAAAGTTTTCATCATAGAGGTCCTTCACTTCTTTAGTTAAGTTAACTCCTAGGTATTTTATTTTTTGTGGGGCTATTACAAAAGGAGTTGCTTTCCTGATTTCAGCCGCACTCTTCTCATTGTTGGCATACAGAAAAGCCATTGATTTTTGAGGGTTAATTTTATACCCTGCTACCTTGCAAAGTTTCGAATCAGTTGGTGTAATTTGGGAGTGGTGTCCGTGGGATTCTTTAAATACAAAATCATGTCATCTGCAAAGAGGGAGAGTTTTACTTCATCTTTCCTTATTTTGATTCACTTTATGTTTGCATCTTGTCTTACTGCTGTAGCTGGGCATTCTAACAACAAATTGAATAAAAGTGGAAAGAACGGACATTCTTATCTCTGTCCTGAGTTTAGAGGAAATGGCTTTAGTTTTTCACCATTAAGTATAATGCTGGCTGTAGGTTTGTCATATATATCCCTTATTATATTGAGGAATGTTCCATGGATTCCTAATTTTTCCAGAGCCTTCATCATAAAGGGGTGTTGGATCTTGTCAAATGCTTTTTCTGCATCTATTGAGATAATCATGTGGTTGTTATCCTTGTTCTTGTTGATATAATGAATTATATTAATTGAGTTGCATATATACTGAACCAGGTTTGAATCCCTGAAATGAATTCTGTTTGATCATGCTGTGTGATTTTTTTTATGAGTTGTTGAAGTCGATTGCCCAAAATTTTGTTGAGAAGTTTTGTATCGATTTTCATCAAAGAAATGGGTGTATAGTTCTTTTTCTTTGATGAGTCCTGGTTTGGGGATGAGAGTTATGACTGCTTCATAGAAAGAGTTTGGTCGTGGACTTTCTCTTTCAATTCCATTGAAGAGTTGTAGTGAGTTCTGCTTTGGAGGCCTTGTAGAATTCCTCTGTGAATCCATCCGGTCCTGGACTTTTCTTCGATGGAAGGTCTCTTATTGCTGTTTCTATTTCAATTCTTGATACAGATCTGTTAAGTTGGTTTAACTCATCTTGGGCTAAAAGTGTCGTTGTTGCTTAAGTGGGAAATCTTTGAGTGAAAAACCCAAGCAAGAGAGCAAAGTTCTGAGGCCCAATAGAGCACAGGAGAAAGAAGAGGGAAGAGAGAAGGAAGGGAAAGGGAGGGGAGGGTAAGGGAGAAGAAGAGAATGTGGGATAGGAGGAAAGGCATTGGATCTAGATGTCAAAACCACAGCAGATTTGCAAAATCTACTCTGATTTCAATAGGGAAACTGAAGCTCAAAATGGGTAAAAGTTCTGATATAAATTACACAGAAAAATGTCATATCACTGCCCAAACCTGCCCTAACCTTCTGTCCAATCCATTGCCCATCTATGAAGAAGTGGGCAAAAGTGACATGGAGAGAAATGTAGGCACCTTCATAATTAAAAGAATATAAAGGCCAGTCTTAGTTTTCTGCTGTTCCTGAGGACAGAAGCATTTGCCTGCAAGCACATCTCATTTTGGGAGCTCAAGTTGCAAGAAACTGCAACGTTAAGCAGGTGCTGCTATTTCTGTCCTGTTCCCTGTCTATTTTAAACCACAGGATGCTGTGGCAAGGGCTTGTGAAATGGTATATCTGCAGCTACTTCTACTACTTTCTTCCCCCTACAATCTCCCTTTCTGCAAACCAGGCCTCTAATCCCCGGTTATTCTGGCAATAAACAAGTACACTCCCCCTGCCTTCAGGCTCATGCTGGGACAATCTGCTGAATGTCTTGAATGTACCACCAAGGCTCATTTAGGAATTGGTATGGATGTGGCCTCATATGACATCTCTCTGAAATTAACCTGCAGTACACTTAAACTAACATCAATATGCTTCTTGTGTAGACTACAGTCAATATATCTTTCCTGAGTGAGTTAATGAAGAGAGACATGGATGGATGGATGGAAGGATTGATGGATGGATGGATGGATGGATGGATGGATGGATGGATGGATGGATGGATGGATGGAGAGATGGAGGGATATTAAATCCTTCCTCCTAAATTGGGAAATGGAAACACTTAGGATCAATGAGTGCAAAGATTTTCATAATATTTTACAAGGTTTATAATATTTACTGGATATATATTCTAGAACTACAAGCAAATCACTGAGCAGAGATATCTGATAGAGCTTTGCCATCATAAACAATGTGGGTAAGGTTTGAATTAAATTCTTTGGGTTCCGTTCATGCTAGTGAGTTCAGAGGTAAATAAAAAGGATTCTGGTATGAGATGTCCCCAAAGACAAGAAAGACCATAATGAAATTGAGCTCTTGTATCAATTAGTTTACTCCTGGGGTGAGATAGGATATGTTATGAGATGGCTATGCAAGCAAGCCTCACATAGGACATAAGAAAGTCACCATGTGAAAATGCCAAGCTGAGTTTATCGAAGAGTTAAGGTTATCACAGGTGGGGAAAATGGAGTAAGAGGGTAGATAAAATGGGCAGAGACTGTGTTCTTCCAGAACTAAGGAAAAATGACACAATGGATTATCCAATGGGACCAGTAGCATGTGCATTAGGCAACAATGAGAAAAGTAGTATAAAAAAGACATCCAGGAAAAGCACTGGGTGTTAGTCATGCTGTTTGGAAAGGAGTCTTAACCTAACAAGATGTAAAGGGGAGAGGATGGCCAGCACTTTGGCCTGCTCCTCTCTCCTCTAACCTGGATGGCTGGAGCAGGAGATACATACACACTCCTCAAATTTTCTCTGAGCTCAAATGGGTGCTTTTAAGGTGGAACTGAGAAAGGGTGAAATAATTTCTCTAGCAAGAGAAACCTTGTTGAGAAAAGCAGTGGGCTCTTGCAGAAGAAATTTTTGGCTTGCGCGCGCACGCACACACAGACACACAGACACACACACACACACACACACACACACACACACACACACACACAGAAAACCAAAATAGGTGACCAAATTTCCCTTTCAGCTGAATCAGTGGTTTTGGGAAAATAACTCTGCCTCTTTAACATAACATTCAGACGTCATACATAGGGTTTTAGAGGTCTCTCTGTCTACATCAACTTTTTTTTAACCTGTATGCGTACATGTACCCCTTTGTAAATATGTACATCTGTCATTCCTTCTTGTCCTGAGAAATTACTGGCTGTAGATAACTCACTTATACCTTAATTACTATGACCTAGGTAAAAAGAGAGGTCCCAGGAGTCTCTGGAAACAAACAAACAAAAACAGTTGAGAAGTGTGTTTATAATTGCTTGGTAATCAGTCAGCCTCTCAGGTCCTTGAGATGCAGAGAAGATAATGGAAGCTTTCTTATCTTTGTTGCTTACCGTCTCCCTTTTTCAGACACTTAGGATGAATTGCTTCTTTAACCAGGATTGGGTTAAATTGACTGCACACACACAGAACTCCAAATTCGGCTACAAGTGTCTTGATGCTTAATCAGTGTCACATTTTGTCATGTAAACTTTGTGGTTCAGGTTGGTTTCATATTTCTTTTTAAGCTCTCTTTCTGAAAATGCCTTTCCTCACAAAGAACATTTCTAAAGGTTGAATATAGTGATTAGTGACACGTACACATTTAATCTTTTCCAGTCTTTCCCTGTCTGTGGCTCCCCTTCCTGCTCTTAGTCCTTAGAGTTTTATGCCTATATCAGGAAAATGTTTTCAATCTGTCTCGCTGCTATTTTCTTTTCTGTCTTATAAATCCTTAAAGAAATGCAGTGAGAGTGAATTTATTGAGAGGCTGGATAGATGGCTCCAGAGAATAAATTCTCTTCATCTGAAGAACAGTCTCTATCCACACAGGAGCAAATAGCATCTTCCGCTTCTGTCAACCTGGTTATTAAGCATTTATAGAGCTTTTTTTTCTCTTTTGCTATAACAACTACAAGCAGTGTAATTAGTTGGTTTTCACCCCAGAGTTGTAAAGACAGATGATTCAATTTATCCAACTTCAGTTTAAACATACGTTTGAACCCAAGCTCTCCAGGACAGAATGGAGAGTGATCAGTTTGGAGTCCAAAGTCCCAGGTAAACCTTTTGTTTCTGCTATGTTTTTCAGCTATGTGACCTAGTGTGAATCATTCCCGGATTCCAGTGTCAATGTGGAAAAGAATGCAGTTGGAAATACCAATGAAGCATGAATTCTCAGTTGCAAGAGACAGGAGAACCCATGATAAGCGTGAAACTTGGCTCTTATAAAGAAAATGCATGTTATTTTGTTTAAAGCATGAATTTTCATACTATACAGAAACACATCTAGGGGATAGATATAATATTTAAATTTATGGGGGGGCAATTAGGAAAATAATATCTAAAATTTCTCCTTGGGAGAGAAATTGTTTAGTAAATAGTTGAGAAACCTTGCCATAGAAAATAGGGAAGGAAAACCACTGGATGCCCTCTATGATTGAATCCTTAAACTTTCATTAAACCTCACAACAATCCTGTGAAGGAACTGTGGATATGTGCCTTTAATATTGGGTAATATGAGGATTAAAAGTTGAAGGCAGTTGACAGGAGATGTACAAAATCTCTTTCAAATAGAAAAGTGCTATTCAAATGTAAGATGCTATTATTGACAAATTCTTATTATGAATAATAGTAATTGCTGGAAAACAAATCACCTCAACCTGGTGGCTTAAAACATGATTGTTTGTGGATCTCAGATTTCTGTTGGTGAGTAAAATTAAACTGAGCTTGCCTGAGAAGTTTAAGCCTTGGCTGGGTTGACAGGCATTTGCTATAGCTCACCGAGGACTCGCTGCTTCTCTAGATTGGCTGCTTGTTGTCCACAGAGGTGAGGTGCTTAGGATCTGTGTTTTTAATCATCTCCTAGGCAGCTAGCTGCCTTTTGTTTTGATAGGGTAACATCAAGGCTCCAAGAGAGCCAGCAGAAGAAAAGTTTCCTTGATGTAAATGCTTAGAACCCATGCATTCATTAAACTATAATTTGGTCCAATCAAATTCCAAGGCCAATACACTTATAGACATGTGGAGGAAAAGACTTCATCTCTTGATAGGAGAGCCATAAAGTCACATTGCAAATGGTGTACATATATGGAGGTAGATCATTGCAACCTTTTTGATAAGACATTATTCTCTTCACACTAAATCAGGGATATTGGATCACCAGCTCTTCTACGTGGCAACCCAAACCACAGCAACTTTAGAACTATTAACTATGATATGAATATGCCTCATTACCATCTCCTGGATTTTGAGTCCTACAACCATGGTTTAAATGTACAATTAGGAGTTGACACAGCATTTTCTTGTACAGATATTGTACAGTAGTAGCAAAATGCATACTGGCTAAGTGGTTCCAAGAGGGTTTGAAAGGGATGAATATAGCCCTTTCCAGAGCTGTGTCAGACACCTTCCATTTGAGGAAGGCAATCTAATGGTCATGTTAACTAGATATTCATCTCAAGTCCCCACATTCTAGTCAAGCACTAATTGAGGGCATCAGAAAGCTGAGCACTCTGGACGCCATTATATAGCTTCACACAAAATTGCTTGCCTTGAGTTATGATTTAATGTCACACCCTCTGCCTTTATGGAGGCCTAGTATGGGAATCACCCAAGAGTAGAGCATTACTGTATCCTTTATTAAACTATGGTTTCTATAAAGGACACTGAATGATTTTTCTTTAACTATGGGTGTCCATGTTTGGGTTAAAGAACAGGAAGATTATTCTGTATAGAAAAATTTGTATGTTTTCTAATATTGTATAATTCAAAATGTTTCTCTTTATAGCTTAGCTTCCAGAAAATAAACTAATTGTCCCCTTACTATAATCTTCTCTACTCAAGCCCTTTAAGTGCCAATTCTGCTATTTTTTAAATGCCTTTTCAAATAACCTTCCACACTATTTCTCCTACTCATTTTAACTGCCCAGTCACCTTAAGCTATTTCCGAAAAGTCAAAGGACATGTTTTAAAAAGTCTTTTTTTAAAAATAAAATTGAACTAATGTCCTGGGTAGATGTTGGCATAATTATAAGTTTGGGTCTGAAGATTAGCCCTTCACATGCTATTTTTATCACTCTCTGTACAAAGACTATATTCAGCTGACTCCACTTGCAGGAGGGTGCTTCAGATTTGCTCTTCGGTCCTAATAATTTTGCATTCCTTAACTGCGGTTTTCTGCACTGAAGAGTCTTTCTACTGTGCTGAGCTTTCTCTGCAGTAATTCAAGTCCTTTTTAACAAATCAGGTTATTATGTTTACTGCAATTACTAATTATGTTTAACAATGCACAATTTAGATAAAAATTTTATGGTGCTGTGAAACTTACCTGCTTTAAACTGATTTTCTTTTCAGTAATCTTTAAATTGATTCCAACTTCTGAATTTTTTTTATGGTAGAAGGCTTAGCTACTCTTCTTAGGTAGCTCTTGTTTTGAAGTCAGACCTGTATATGTCAAAGGATAGATCTGCTGTTGTTTCTCCTAAACTTGAAACACATAGGCTAAAAATTACCCTTTAAATGAGGGGAATAGAACAGCTATCTTTGGATTTGAGGGTTCTTTTCCCACTACCACGAAGACCGGTAGTAGCTGGTAGGCTACTTGACCAAATTTTCTGTCATATTCTGTGATACGATTAATGGACATAAAGGTACATGCTTGTCATCTGAGATACTTAAAGTCAGAGTCAGGACGATCAGAAGTTTGATGCCACTCATAGTAGAAGTTTTTCCTGAAATACAAACAAAAAAGATGAACTATGTAAAGAAAAATGAGCTATGTAACATGGGTAGGTATGGGAGAGAGAAAATGGGGAGAATGATAGAAGGGGTGATATGGACCAAGAAGCACTGTACTCATAATCTGATTTACAGAATTTTAACCCCTTTGTAAAACTATTTCATAAAAACAATACAAAATGCAAAAAATAAAAATAAAAGGAAAAATGGCTAGGGCAGTATCTCAACTAGTACTCCACTTGCTTAGTTTGTGTAAGAGCCTGAGTTCAATCCCCAGTACTGCAGCAATAGCAATAACAACAAGAAAGCAAGCAAGCAAAAATAAGTATGTACTTTACAAGCTGGTTGTAAAAGGTAAATAAAATAATGGCCAACCAAAGTACAGAGGACTGTGGAGCATTGTAGCTATGGCCACCTGTGAGTAAGACTCTTCTTCCTCTCTGGCTTTTGTTGTCTTACTCCTTCCATCTTTGGTCTGTCTGGACACAGACACAGGTATTGTCTTCTAGAACTGATAACAGTGTGCACAGATATCCTGGAAGTTTCCAGAGCAATGAGCTTGTCCACAGCAACTACAACCATGCTGACTCTACTCTTGACAGGTTCAGAGAAAACCCAAAATGTAACAAGGATTAACCTCCTATCAAATTCCATATGTAACCTACACATCTATAGCTAAATAGTCCATCTTGACCTTTGGCTGTATAAAGAAAAAAGGCATTTCTCCTTCTTTCTGTATGACAAGAGCTTCTACCCAGTATGGGTAATATGGAACCAGGGGAAATATGATGGATGGCAAAAGGGAAATAGATAGACACACCACGACAGATTAAAAGTGCTCAAGCCCAGGATTCTTACTTCACAATGACAAACTAATGGGCACCAAACTGCAAGACACAAACAGAGATAACCCAATGAATGATTAAATTAAAGAAAATAAATGAAATGAAATAAAATAAAATAATGATGTTTGTAGGTTAAGTAATCCTAGACTGAGTACAAATTTTTGAAGATCATAAAAAATTGAATCAAATTAAGTTTTACAAGGTAATCCTAGGGTAGGGTATTGATGATGAAATCACAACTAGGACAATTAAGAAATATTTCTTATGACATGTGAAAACATGTGAAGAGCCCTGAAATGATGATTTTTAGTCATAGATCTGCGACCTAAAGTTTGGAAAGCTTTTGTGATGTTTTGGACATCTGTTTCCTTCATTTTTCTACTCAAAGTTCAATACAAAGTAGTCCCTTAGATCCCATTAAAACCTAAAATGCCACACCACTCTGATCTTTATAAAAACGAAGGGGATATATTTTGGAGTGACTTGGTTATTAACAAAATAGTTGTATATAACCCTGCTACTGGTCATGCTGGAGTTGACATGTATGTATGTATGTACGTATTTGCACTGGAGTTGAACTCAGAGATTTTCCCACGCTAGGCAAGTGTTCATTCTATGATTTGAACCACGCCCCCAACCTTTTTTTCCATTTTAGTATATTTTTCAAATCAGGACCTCACTCTGTCCTGGGATCAGCCAAGGGCCACAATCCTTCCACCTCTACCTCCTTTATATCTGGGATTACAGGCATATTCTGTCATGCCTCTCCGTCTATAATATTTTTACTGTGGCATTTTTGTGTATTTTTCTAGTTTCTGAAAGAGACTCTGTCATTCCTGTGCACGTCTGACTTACAGTGATTGTTAAAGTTATTGGCCAGAAAGAAAGGACTCACCTTTCACCAAGCCTAGCAACACTGGCATGAATAATACATTTTAATAAACTCGCCATCAGTTTGCTGTTTAGTCACAATATGTATTCCTTTAAATTCCAACAGGAAAGGATTGTGAAGAGGTTTGTGTATCACAATGAAAGCATAGACTCCAACCCCCTGCCTCCCAAAAGGAAACTAAACACAGAGTCCATCTGCTGGTGTGTTTTGCTCCTGTCTAAAACCATGCAATGTACCCCTAATGCAGGAAAGATTATTTTTTAACAACATTTCATCATCAGCCTGACTGATGCTGGATTCCCAAGATTCATGGAAATGAATGGAATCCTTTTTATCTGTTCTCGAAGCCAAAGCCTATTTGAAAAATAAGACCACTCTGTTTATGTGAAGCAAGGGATGAAGAGAGCCAGAATGTAAGTAGAACAAATCTTTCATCTTGTGAAGTTCTTTGTCTTGGATTTTGTTCTCTCAACTGCCTTTACAAAGGGGTGAAATTTTTGTTGCTTTTGTAGCTATGAAGTTGAAAAAAAAGATACTGGGAAAATCCTAAACAAATAATCATTTTTTGCTGTACAGTTCATCAAAAAGCAGTAATCTAGAGTTGAGTAATAAATTAAATATGAAATATACTTGGAAGAAACAGCACTTCAGCTACGTGTCACATTTGCGCCAAAGCAGACAGGTGTAATCTTTGTTGAATATGAACAGCTACTATTGAGACATGGAGAAGGGGGACAGTAGACTGCCAAGAGATGTCATTTTGATTTTTAAAGGAGTAAGAGCAATCTTTCCCTCCTTCATTACTAATATACCAGAATTGTGGCTATTTCCCATAAAGCAGACACTTGTTATGACAGAAAATATGAGGAAGCATTGCAAGCCTGATACAGGTCAAAGCTGAATTAAGTGAAGTGGCTGGTATATGGCTATGATGCCAATGGTAAGGAGGAGCAGGAGGCTCTCCAGTCTAAGGCTGGCCTGGGTGATATAGTGACACTCTACCAAAAATAGTAGGAGAAAAACAAAAGAGGAGGTAATAGTGTTTGACAAGAAATGTACTCATTACTTTACTCATGTAACTGTAAACCCTCTGTACAGCATCTTTACAATAAAATAAAATTTAAAAAAAACTCAACAAAGTTGGAATAAAACTTGTTCATCTTGTTTAATCTAAAACTGTTGCAGACCATTTAACAACTTCTGAGAAATGCATTGTTAGGTGAATCTATCTTTGTATGGTACATAACTATATGCAAAAAAAAAAAGGCTAGTAGATGCCAGGTGCTGGTGGTTTACAACTGTAATCCTATCTATTCAGGAGGCTGACATTTGAGGATCTGGGTTTAGAGGGACAAAATTGAGAGATTCTTATCTCTAAAAGTAGCTAGCAAAATCAGAAGTGGAGGTGTGCCTCAAGTGAGAGATTATAATTTTTGAGCAGAAAATTCCAGACACTATGCTGAAAATGAACTTTACAACTTTCAGGGGCAGGGGGAGGAGTTGGGGAGGTGGGGAGGAAAGGGATGGTATCGGAAAAACAAAGGAGGAGGTAACAATGCTCAAGAGGAAATATACTCATTACCTTACTCATGTAACTCTAACTCTTCTGTGCAGTATTTTTACAATAAAAATATATACAAAAGAAGTTTTTATCAAAAAAAGAAAATCAAGCAAAAATGAAAGGCTTTGAAATTAAGCCCTAGAACCACACACAAAAAAATGATAATAAAAAGGAAATTCTGTAGTTTCCAAGGCAAATATGGTTTTTGCTATTTTAACTCATACTTTTCTATTTTGTTCTAGTATGCAAAAGGCTTTTTTTTAAAAAAAAAAAAACAGACAGCTACAAATTGAAATCAGGCAGTCATAAAACTACATGGAAATTCAGGGTTAGAGAAAATTTATATAACACAGATGCTATCTTCTTGTAAATTTTTATAATTGATCCAAAAATATGACTGAATATCTTACCAATCAAGACAATGAAACAAAAGCTAAAAGTATAATGAATTTGCACATATGTCAACTAGGTCTAAATCTCACTTAGAATTGAGGACAGCTTGAGCTAATAATAATTTTTAATACCAGAAAGTAAAATGATATTATAATGTTTTTATTGTTGTTTCTTTTATTCTTGTATTTTTTATTTATTTGCTTCCTTGTTTTTAATTTTCCAGTGTGTTACTAGAGAATGACAGCTCAATGGGAAGATTTTGGAAAGAATATTATAGAAGAAGTGTTTTAATTATACTTTCCTCAGTATATAAAAAGCCTACAATATCTATATAATCCCCCCAAAAAAGAAAGCTACAGAGAGATAGATTACTGTGAGACAGAAAAAATATTTTTAATGACCTAGGAATTCCAACATTGCCCTTTTCTGAAAAAGACTACAGATAAACCACTCGATCAAGTCATCAGCCTAAGAGAATCGAGTGAGTATTGGGCATTTCAAAAAGAAAATTGCATAAGCTAAGAAAATAATTAAATTATATGTGCATGTATGCATGTGCACACATGTGTGGCGTGTTTAATGCAGTATATTCTAGAAACTATACTAATAATTTTATATTGATTCATTAAGTTATCCCCCAAATCTCTTAAAGTGGTTATTACATTATATTATTATTACATACTTCACAAATGAGGAAATAGGAGTATGAAGCAGGAGTATGAAGCAGTTAAGTAATTTGCCCAAGACCACCGAAATAATAAGGACCAGAACTAAGTTTCAAAGCTTTACTAAAAATCCCAAAGTCTTTGCATTCTGTCTCTTACATTGTCATAGGACAGACCTTCAGAAAACTTACAAAGCAATTCAATATCTAGCCACCTCCATCTACAATGCTAACAGATTTAGACATCAAACATTTATAATCTTAAAGCAAAGATACTCAGACCATCCAGAATTGAAAGACAAGGATCCCAATGGGATAAACATAGGTGCAAATATAGACACATCTCAAAAGTTGTGCAGTATAGTATAGTATATTTTATCTCTGTATTTAATATACATAGCATAGGAAAGAAAATGGATTTTTGAAGCCAAAGAGACAGAAAAGCTGTAATTTAACCACCAAAGAAAACTCCAGGATGTTTTCTAATCTCTCTTAGCTCTAATGATTTCATTCATAAAGCAGATAGATTCTGACTCAGAGAGTTTTTCCATAGGTTAAGTGAGATATTTTATATAAAGCATTTTTTTTGTATATTGTATGGCAGATGGTAGCTCAGAACATAGGGTACTAATGTTAAGGTAATGGGCACCAGTAATAACTACATTGCATAGACAGAAGCATATACCCCAAAACAAGCACTTATAATCCAGCAAACCTTAGCAGAAAGTTGACAAGTAGTGCAAGAGTGCAAGTAAGTTAATATAAATCAAGACATTACTAGGCCATAATAGTCATCAGTGGATGAAGCATGGTATTCTTTTACTATTCCAAAACCATCTTCTTGCATGGGTTGGGAATACAAAGCAGAGCTGATGTCACTAAACTATAGGACACTGAAATTGAAAGAGCCCCAAAAACTTTAATCTAACTTCTCCATTCCTGAATACATGAAAATGGAGGTTTGGAGAAATATGAGCTATTCACACTTCCAGTGCCAGTTAGTTGATGGCAAAATTCATCAGGGCTTCTGACTACAGAGTTATTTTTGCTGCTTCAGACTGCCTAAAGCTATCATTCTGCTACTGATAATGAGTAAGGGTGCCCTGTGATGGGGTTTAGGAAGCAAGAGAGAGACAGAGACAGAGAGGGGTGAGAGAGAAGAGAGAGAGAGAGAGAGAGAGAGAGAGAGAAAGAGAGAGAGAGGGAGGGAGGGAGGGAGGGAGGGAGGGAGAGAGAGGGAAAGAGAGAGAGAGGGAAAGAGAGAGAGAGAATATTTTCCTTTTAACTGAGAGATATGCATCTCTGAAACAGACTTACTTAGCAAGTAAAACAAAGTATTGATCAGGGAAAATATAAAAGTAGCCCCTAACTTTATAACTATCACAATGAAAGTCACAGAGTCTGTGAGAAACAAGAAGTGTTCAGAGAAGTCTTCTGAAAATAATTGATGGTAAAACAGTTTAGTCACACGATAATGAGATTACAGAGCAATGAGAAAACTAAAAAGAGAATGCTGTATGTAGAAGTGGGATTTGTTGTAGCCAAGATATTGACTCAAACCATATGCTCCTCAATGGACCAATGGATCAAGAAAATGTGGTATATATGCACAATGGAAATTTATTCATCCATTAGAAAGAATGATATTGTACCATTCATGAGGAAATAGAAAGACTTGGGAAAATTATATTAAATGAAGTAGGCCAGACCCAGAGAAAAGTTGCCTGGTTTCCTTCATTTGTGGTAGCTAGAATATGGCCATAAACTAAAGTAAACATACTAAGTGGTGTGCAAATAGTTGCAAATGAATTAACTGACATATAATAAACTCTGTTGAGAGCTAAACTAGTATAATGCTTTCAAAAGACTAAGTTAAAGCCCACCAAAAATAAGTACCTGGAAATGGGTACTTGTAGAGTCAGGATGGGAAGATTAGTGGAAAAGTGGAAGGGGGAAGATACTCCCAGGAATTCATTGTATATACAACAAAACGAAAACAAATAAATAAATAAGGGAAGGGATGAATCAAAGGAGGATAAAATGTTAAAGGAGCTGACACAGATCAAGATGTACTTTATACATCTTTGTTAAATGGTGAAAATTTCAATACATAACCTACACAATTAAGAAAAGTGAGAAAAGGGGTGGGCTGCAAGGGATGTGTGAGAATGTCAAGACAAACTACTTTTATAAACTACTTTGCTGAATGGCAACTTCTTGGTAAACTACTTGAAGATAATAAGAATAGTAAAAAAAAATGAAATCAGTTGTTTCTACTTATGAACCAAAAGTTCCACATCCAAGAAGATCAACCCAAAGGGAAGATCAGATTCAAGGTGATATAACCACCCCTACATTCCTACCATGTATCTGCTAAACCAAGCAGGCCATTACTTCCAACTTCAATGAAAAACACTTGGCACAGGGAAGTTGAGTAACCTGCCCATGTTACCCGTGAGAAGCAGAAATTTAGTCCAAAACCCAGCGTCCTGGCTCCAGATTCCACATATAATCTTAAGTACCTTAATTACCACTCAACATGCTTCCCTCAAATCAAATTCATTCTAAAGTGAATCTACCTCCAACAGATTCATAATTCCAGAGAAAAGCAAGCAAGAAACTGAGTTTGGAAAATGAAGCTAAAATCTATGAATATAAGTTTACTTTTCGCTCTTAGAGTCAGAATTTATTTGATAATTTTAACTGCATGCTAATTCATAAAATGATGAGAAAATGAGCCAGGGCTTGATTTTTTAACAGTAATTTTTCTGACAAAATTGTATGATCAAATGAAAGGAAATCCTTCACTTTGAATTTAACTTTCATATCATGATTAGGAGGCAAGGTAATTTTTGTAAAAATATTTGAGAGATTCATCATTTTTTCCCTGAGGCTTCTCTTAATCCTTTGATATTCAAATACTCCTCTTTTGAAGCTTCTAATCATCTTCCATGTTGATTTTCTCTTTTTCAATTGTTAATTGGTCTAACTCAGCCAAATTCGCATTTGCCAATGGCTTTGAATATGATTCCAGCAAGGCTTAGCATCATTTATATAAACGTCATTAATATTGTACAAATTTCATAGGACTACAATTCATTTTACATGTGATGTGTATTGTATTCTTGTTATGGTATGGGTGCTCAAAATATTTTATAAAAATCAGTGACAGCTTACACAGAAACAGCAAATAATTATTTTGACAAGATGGGAAGAAATGGAGTAGACACCTTAGAAGAGACTAATTTTATAACAATATTTTATTGAATATTTTGTGTAATTTATGCATATATTACACAAATACTTATACATATATGTATTATATATAATAGGTATGTATATATATGAATATTTTGTGTAACATATGTGTATATACATATAGTGTGTGTCTGTGTCTGTGTGTCTGTGTGCGCGTGCGTATGAAATTTCCGGGGTCCTAGAGTATCTTGTTTCTTGCCTAAGGCATAATTTGAAAGAAGAATCACTTTCAAAAAAGAAATAGATCTTATTAATAGTTATATTTTATCTCTATATTTAATATACATAACGTAGCTCCCACTAACACAGTTCACAAAGTTTATATGCAGTAATAATGTTTTTTCCAGTGCTTTTCTGACTTGGTGCATGCTTTGAGATGTTCAGAGATGGTGTTTTTGCTAAGGTGTTGAACTGCAAACAAGCTCAATGACTTAGTTGAAGTTCTCCTTGCCTAGAAAAGATAGAAGACTTCTGATACTTGGCATTTCTGAGTTATCATCCTTCTTACAGGTAAATATAAGTAAGTAGGATCTTATCTTAATCTTGAATTTTCTGGTTGAGTTAGGGAGCAAACACTTCCCTAAACTTTGATAATATTAGTGCTATTGACTTCTTTGTCTGGGTTTGGAGGGTCTACCATGATTCCAGTTATTCCTTGTTATCAATAAGTAAAGTAACAAGGACCTATTCTTCACGTAGAGTATTAGTCTCCCCTATTATGCCCAGAGCCTTCCTGATTTGTGTAAAAAGATCTGGCCATTGATTATGTATGGGGATGCAGTGTACATGTCTGATCACAGAAGAAGAAATCCAGAGAATCACAGCTTTACAGATGGGGATCCAGAATCTCTTGTATCCTTGGAATTGTCCCAGAGCCAAGTAGTAAAGGAACACATCTTATTTCCCTGCGCTACTCATCCAATTTACATTGTAGACTTGAAATCTACAAGCCTTTCTATTCCTAGTTTATGACTAGACTATCCTTAAGTTACATGATTTTGTTAGGATTGTTATTGTGTATTCATCAGAACATTGTTCACACACACACATATATACACACACAAATGCACTCACACACACACTCACTGCCTATTAACTAACATTTTCTGTGCATATTGTATATTTCAGGCCCTGTTATAAAAAAGTGAGGCTCCTTATCTTAACACTCATATCAACTTTTGGAGAAAAATGTTCATATTCAATTTTACAATAAGGAAATTGAAGCTAAACAACAATATAAAGCATGCCTAAAGCCTCAAAATATCCAACTCCGTATAAGTAGAACCTGAAGACACGTCTCTGTCTCTGTCCCTGTCTCTCTCTCTTCAAACCTTATGATCTGAAGTTAAATCTTATTGCAGAGGATGTTGAAACATGCATGTGTGTGTATAATCTATGTAGTAGTACTAAATATGGAAAACATGTGCCATAATACTGTAATAAGGTAACAACACTATCTCATTAAAAGTGCATAGGTAAAAGGATTCAGTGACATCTACATAAAACATTCTCTGAATTAGTAAGGACATCAAATGGCCTTAAATTATACCACACTTAGACAGCTGCATTGGATGGTAATCAGAAAGGGTGATCCCAAGAGCCTCTTTTAACTCCCAGATGTTATTATCTTAATTATTTCATGATATCAGATGTTTTTCCTCCGATTAGCATATCTATCCATCCGGGTTGTGCCAAGAGGCAACATAATATACACATTCCAAGGATATATTAAACAAAGAAAATCACATATTGCTGAATTTAATATAATATTTGCTCAGATTTTATATACACACAGAAGACTTCCAATGTATTTTGTACTTCTAGAATCCACTTTGTGCTACACATCCCTAAATTCTTATGGGTTTATACTTATACTATTTAGTTATAACATTTTGCTTCCAAAATAAAAACGATGATGAGCAATCTCTCAGAGACCAGCTGACTCAGCTCACTGTTTGTTGTCTCTTATCCATAAAAATGGTTTCCTTATTTTGAATTGTGGCACACCTTCCACAGGAGATCTAAGTATGGTCCTTCTTTTGTGGAAATGGCCAGTGTGTTTATTAAATACGAAGTCCAGAACAGGCCACAATTACGTCTTTGCCCATACACATTTTTAAAGCAATTGTTACCTATCCAGAGAAGTAATTGATTGTTATATCCAGATCACTTATCAGAGAAACACACTATTTGGACCTGACTTGAACAAATCCCCCACAGCCTAGCTGATCCCAACCAGTCTTTTCCCAGAGGTGTGACTCAAGGAAAAAATCCTCCCCTGTGTAGGGCCTCAGTCTCTTTTATCAGCAGCATAAGGGATACAGACCAATCAGGTCTGATATTGCCTGTGTTGATTTGTGAACAGAAAGTCAGAGCTGAGACATTTCGAAGCTCTGGGCATTGCCCTTGAAATGAATGTCCTACAGCTTTCCTATTCCTATTTTGAAATAACTTAACATTTCTTGGCCCTTCCGAGATGCGCCAGGCCTCCAATTCCATAGTAACCTCTGTGGGCTAAAATTTTGGCTCTTTAATTTCTCTGGATAAATATCAGAGGTGAACAAGTGTGTGAGAACAGCATCCTAAGTAGAGAGAGGTTTTCTTCACTCTAACAGCAAGCAAGAAACAAGAGATGAATACATCATAGTGTCACCATTGACAATGTGGAGGGTGTTATATTGAAACTAAAATGCATAGTAAGCGGGGGGCGGGGGACCCACATCTCAGGGTTTTAATACTCTTCATAATAGCCGAGTAGTTTATCTACACTAAGCAAAAACTAGCTAAAGAAAATGTAGAGAGAAACTGTCTCCTGGCATTGAAAACCTGTTCACAATTCAGCTTCATTACTCTTCCTAGTCCAGCTTCCTCTCACTTCTTAATTTTCCTCCCAGCTCCTCGAACATATTTTCATACCTTCACACATTTGCACCTTTCCCAAACTGGGCAAATTACATAGTCATTCTTCCTGATCCAGATTAATTAAATCTAAGCTTTGGAAACACATAGAATTGGGTTTGAGTTCTTACATTCTAATTGGTGTATGGCTTAGGTAAACTATATCTGAGTTTGTAAATTGAGTACCACAATAATTATGTTATATAATTGCTCTGATTAGCACATTAAATGTAATTTTAAAATTATTAGTGAAATGCTTATCATATGGCTGACACATGGTTATTTCTGCTATTTTAATAGTATTTCTATTGGGTTTAAAACACTATCTGCCTCATTCCTAAATTCTTCTTCTTAATTATTATCCCATAAGAATCCTATTATTCTGAACTAGAAGTTGGCAAACATTATTTTTTCCTAGAAAGGGATAGGAGAATAAAAGTTTTAGGTATTGTGGTCTATACGGTCTTTGTCATAACTATTTAATTCTATTATAGTATGAAAACAATTTGAACTTGAATGCCAAATATGAATATTAAGATTTTATTCATCTTGTAATACCTATCTTCTAGTTCAGTGGTCTGCCAACTAGGGCCCATGGGCTAAATTTGGCCTTATGTCTATTTTTGACATAAAGTTTTATTGGAACACTGCCACTTCCACTGTGTTACGTATTGTCTACTGCTACCTTTGCACTACAATGGTAGAGTTTTATGGCCCAGAAAGCCTCAAACACTTATTATTTGGCCTTTATCAGAATATGTTTGCCAACTTAGCTTCATGCTTGGCATATATTTATGGAATGAGTGAAGCCTTACTAGAAAGAGCCAAAAAATATCTTGCCTTAGGCTATTTCTAACTTTATGAAAGCAGATGGAAGGAAGCAAGGCTCATAAATCTAAGGAGAGTCAGTCAAAGAATTCAAGAAAACCAGTGGGGAGTGTGTCTTATAGTAAAAAGTTGTAAGACTTAGTCCTAGGACTAAGACTCTTTGCTAATGGTCCTATTTAATCGTCTCTTCTAGCTGGCAGTAAACCTAGCCACTTCTAGAAGAAACTGAGGTCCAGTAATGAGGACATTTATGCAAGACCATATAGATGTTAAAACCTTCTACAGTTGCCAAGAGGGTTGAAGTTTAGATCTTTGAAGGTGATAATATGCACTTGATATAGAGATGCTCAAAATTGCTCTGATCATCTGTAGAATTGGATGGTCCCAATAAAAATTCCATGTAATGTTTATCTTTTATTTGACCACTGATATCTTTCTTGCTTATGGTTCAAGATGATCAGCTTAATGGTCGGCTTGCCTTTGTAATGAGTACCTATAAAAATTTTAAAAACACATTACAACATTTCTCAGATGAGCAAGTCTAAGACTGATGAGGCATAAAATTTCACTTACCTAGGTTTGGCCAGTATTATCTTCACCTTAAATTCCTCTTTTAAGTTTCAGAACTCTAGACTAAAGTACTTGAGATATTTCTTTGGGGGAATGGTTTTATACTCTGACTTCAGCCTCCAGTACCACTGGAGTTGTTCGAGTTCTGTATCACCAGAGTGTGTTGCAAGATCTTGGCCCATTAAGGAACTCATGTGGAACTACTGATAATCAAGGACAAACTAGTTTTTCACTTTTCCACTCTCCAGCTGCTACCCTGACAATCCTCAATGTCATCTATAAATAACTATTTATCATAGTCAACCAGAGATCCTACCTATTGAATACTACCTATTGAATATAAAACCTTAGTTTCTGAACCAATCTTATCAGGGGGAAAAAATCCTACACTTATCCATCAGTTTTCTCTTTTTGTATATATTTTTATTGTAAAAATACTGTACAGAGGGCTACAGTTTCATGAATAAGGTAATGAGTACATTTCCTATCGAGTATTGTTACCTCCTCCTTTGTTTGAAGTATGTTTATATTTCAAATTTTGCCTGCTGAGAACAATGTAACCCCCTATGAAAACTTCTAAGATCTGAACATTGACAAATGGTCTTGGAGGTAGCTGGAGGCCCATGTTTTATTATTTATTTATTAATATCTTTAAGTAGTTGTACAAAGGGGTTTCAGTTTGACAAATCAGTTCAAAAGTACAGTATGCCTTGGTCAATGTCACCTCTTTCTGTTGTTCTCCCAAATGCTCCCAAACCCATCCATAACCTCAAGCTACTTGGTTCCATTTTCACATATGTACATTTAGTATAAGGGTTGCATTTGCCCACCCTCCCACTCTCTTTTCATCTTGTCTCCTTCCCTTAATCTCCCATGGTTCACTGTTATCTGACACCTATTTCTGCTAATGTACATTCTTATCCAATGCATTAGCCAACCCAAGTTCCTCAACACATTCTTTAGCCTTGGAAAAATATATTTCCAGCAATGAAGACTCCAATCTCCACGGAGATATCACACTTACCTGCTAGAATCAGTGATTTAAAGAAATTTCTGCCTAAGGTCCATACTCTTCCAATGTTTACCCGGTGGTCTTTTTCCTGACTTCTGCTACTAAAACATGTTCTCTCCTTTCTGAGTATAAAATACCTTCAGAGAGCCAAAAATCATTTCAATGCATTTCTATGTAGAAACTCTACCATCAAGTCCACTATCTTCAATCTATTCAGGAATACCAATTGAATTGAAGTTTCCAGCCATCTCTTACGGCAATATCCTTCTCAACAATGCTCACTTAAGTGATCTAAGCATTTTGTTTCATTTATCAGTTGTTATAGTAGGCAGTGATTAGACTTTTGTCACATACATGAAAGAAACAATCCATGCATGAAAATTCAATCTTTTCCCCAAACCTTAGGTTCTAGATTCTGGAGTCTAGAGCTAGAAAAACTTTAATAAGGTTCTACGTCGTTCTATTCACCTGCTTCTGCAGCTCCTCTCTTTTTTCTAATCTTCCTTATTTTTATAAACCATCAGAAAGGACTCACGCCTAAAAGAAGTGTCTCGCCTGAGCTCACACTGTGAAATTATACATCCTTGAGAGAATATAAAAATCAAAAAACAGCGCGGATGTACGGCTGTTATGTGCCAAGTGCCACAGCCGATCTTTACAGTAGCTCTGTGAGAGGACATGCTTTCATTCCTATTTAGCAGATGATGGGACTGAGGCTGAGGCAAGGAGGGCCTCGCAGATACTATGGAAGGGAGCCCAGATTTTTAATAATTTTCCTATAGACCACCTTGCGAGTTAACTCAGAGTTCTCTTTAAATCATAACATGTTCCACCTTAGGCCAATGAACTGCTTCTTTCTGAGAGAAGGGATTTTTCATCTTCTCCCGTAATTATAAAATCTTAGAGCAGGAAAAGACCATATGGAGTTTGTCAAGCCCAACTTGATTACTAAGAAGAAAAATATGTATGCCTGTTGGGTTTCTGCATGACTCAGTTTTCTTTCTGCTTTGATATCCAACATGCTATGTTGGTGAAATGAGTATGTCTCAGATGAAAAAATTCATCATCACAGTATCATTGTTACCTGAACATGGAGTATTACCTGATGACATGCCGGTCACCATGGGAATGGCTGTGAGTGGGCAGCACACCGGGTTTAGTGAGGGACCACGACAGTATGTTAGCAAGGTATGGCAGCTTCTGATACTTACGTGAACAGGAAGGGAAGGAATGAAAAGGGAAGAACAGGTGTGCTACTTTTCCTGCCAAGATTTCTTAGACCTGAGATGATGTGGGAGTGAAGGTGTGAATAATCCTTACCGAACAGAAATAAGTCTCCTAATTACCTAGCCAATAAAAAAGACTAGGAGAAGGATGGAATAGAAAGTAAAAGTATCCTACTGTCCTCTTTCTAAATGTCAGTGTTGAAAAATGCTTGATTCTTTATGTGCCCTATCACAAACAACACTGAATTAAATGGCCTAGGCTGGAGCATTTTGCTATACCAGTTATAAGCTTTCCTATTTGGGAGAGTTCTTTCACCTTCTATTCTCCATTATCTCAGGTATCAAAGGACTGTGATATTTGTGTCACAAGATCATCAACATAAAAATACAAAAACAAAGGGTGATACAAGGAAGGTAACTGACTCCCATTGGGTCTCAATTTATCCATTTTCTAAAAGGTTGAAATTGAGACCAACAAAATGAAGGTCTTTGTTCAGGCTGCTATAACAATATACCAGAGGCCAGTTGGCTTAAGCATCTGAGATCTATTTCATCTTGCTCTGGAGGCTGGAAGCCAAGACCAATGAACCAGCAGATTAGGTATTTAAAGATGGCTTGCAGCATATACTTATAAGGGAAGGAGGCAGGTACATTTCTCTCCTAAAAATGCACTAATCCTTTTCATGGAGTTTCTCCCTTCCTGATCTAATCATCTCCCAAATACTCCAACTCCTGATGACATCTTCTTAGGGGGTGGAATTTGAACGTAATAATTTTAGAGGGACTTCAATATTTAGATCAGAGAAAAATGTATGACAGTCAATAGTTGGAACATAAATACTTTATATACTCTTCCACAGGTTTTAACTATTTTACAATTAATTTTTAAACAGGCATTGATTTTAGATACACTTTACTCACTGAGGTTGGTCAGTTCCCATTTTTCAGAGCCTTAAAATTGTCTAAAGACATAACGTTTCATTTCTCTTGTTCTTTGCAAGTTACATTACACTTTAATGCAATTTAGTTGTTAAACATGCTTTTCTACTCCTGTAGATCTATCCATCCTTGTAATGTCAACATTGAAATTTAGATATTTATTTCTATTGTTCTGTGTTTAATGAATGCATAAAACTTCAATGAAGACTACATAAATTTTGTTATCATATCCTCTTTCTAGCATGATACCTTACAGGAACAAAGTACTCAACTCTCTCTCTCTCTCTCTCTCTCTCTCTCTCTCTCTCTATATATATATATATATATATATATATATATATATGTATATATATACAGTTATATATAATTGAGTATCATATATAAACAAAGCCTATTAGATACTTTATATGCATTAAAATCTACATAATATTATTGAACTACCAACTTGAGTCCAGTAAAACAATCCAACATGCCCTTAATATGTCTCTACCTGGATCTTTGTTTCTGCACTGTAGCTTTTGTCCAGCTGTCTATCTTAAAACATGTCTCTCTTTTCCTCTATAAATATGTACATTTCAATTCTTTCTGTTCTGCATGTGCACACACATGCAGGCACACACACACATACACACACACACACACACACACACACGCACACGCACACGCACACAGGTCTACATTAAGTCTTGTCTTCCATTCATTGCTCCCAGGTCCTTAGAAGGTTTTGCACAGAATTCTCTTGCCAAAATAATTCTGTGTGAATTACATGCATTTGCAAAACCTTTCACTGCACAAAAATGTTCTATTTAATTAGTAAAAGTTCATTTTTTGTCCTCCATAGAGCATCGTATATCACCAAGTCTGGAGAGTCATTAGCTGTGAAATTAATCAGGCTGGTAAAAAGTGGAATAAAACCCTATTTCTCAGTGGAATTTGCCATGTCTGAGGCTCAGCTGTGGCTTCCCCCAAAGGGCACAGCCCCTTGAGGACCCTTTGGACCCTTTCCACCACTGACAGCATACAGGCAGCAACAGTGTTACTCATTCTGCCCTGTCAGTGTGCTACTGAGGACTGAATACCTCAAGCACACTGAAATCCTTTCCAGTTTAGGCAGACAGTGGTGTTTTTTTTTCCTTTGGGAGATAGAGAAGAGTGGTTTCTTTTTGTTTCCTATCCCTGAGCAGCCTAACATAAAACTTTTGGAATTCAGATTATGGTATGATTGGCCAGGTATGGTAATGCATACCTTCCATCTTTGGACTTGGGAAGTAGAGACAGCAAGATGGTGAATTGTAGCCTGGGCTACATGCAAAAATATGATTATGATGTGATTGAGGATGAAAATAAGGAAATCGATTCTGTATGGATGTCCTGTAGACAATTACATTCGTTTTTTGCTCTCTTGGTATTATTTTCCATGAGTCTCACTTTGCATGTCAACCAAATGGGAGCAATGATATCTCTTCTGTTTCTCTGCAGAACTGTGAAGACTGGAAGAAGCAATATTAAAATTATCTTCAAAGTTAAATTTGTTTCTTAAGATCCTCAGAAG
Organism: Dipodomys spectabilis; assembly: GCF_019054845.1. NCBI lineage: Eukaryota > Metazoa > Chordata > Mammalia > Rodentia > Heteromyidae > Dipodomys > Dipodomys spectabilis. The sequence continues at coordinate 4,451,527 of NW_024870723.1, forward strand.
TAATGCATAACCATGCATTGGTGATGAAAACCAAATAAATGGTGATCAGTAATTACACCCCTTCTTCCCTACATGTGCATGGGCGGCCGCTGTCATGTAGCCAAAAGCACATTGCTCATAGCACAGCTCAGCCCTCCATGGCTTGTGCGACCTCATGTCTATGTGTGAGTAGCAGTGATCACATCCATGAAAGGCAGACACAGGAACTCAGCTTTCTGAAACACCCATCTCTCTTTGATTTGTCTGAAGATCATAGTTAAATATTATCTTCTCACTATGCAGTCATCATTACAGAATGGATGCCCTTCTTCTCTTTTATCATTCTTCTGCTTCCTGGTATCTTTGCATCTAGATTCTCTAGCATCCGTCATTTAAGCAGCCTTTTGCAAGCATCTGTTGCTATGGGTAGGGCTTGCATCCTTTACCTTACATATTCCCCTGTCAAAAAATAAGCTATTATCTCTAGAATACTAACAAAGCAGTTATTCAGTGAGCAGGAAACCAGGATCCAAGCCTGTAATCTTTTTGCCTCTGAAACCACAGCTCTTCATTCTTCATTCCACTGCCTCTCACCAAGCTTTCTCCAGGAGCTAGGGGAAGCTGCAAATCCTCCTTGTGATCTGAGATGGGTTTGATGATTAGGTACAAGGAATATAAGGACTGGAAAGCCCAAGGTCAGTTGGATTTCCAAGCAGCAGCTGATTGATGTGCCAGTTTTCTGCCTTGCTCTTTGAAATGCAACATAATGCGTAGCCTAGCTCAGCCAGAAATGTAGTCCTGACAACTGGCAAATTGTAGTAATAATACTTTGCGCCAATAAGGAACCTTTCATCTGTGTCATCTGAGGACTCAGATCACATTAATTAAACTTCACAGCATCCTAATTCTTTAAGGTCAGGACTGTACCAATTTTAGAGAGAGATAAACTGAGATGATAATGACTCTCATAAACTACAGAATCAAGATGGATCATTTGTCACAGTCGCCTCTGAAGCAGATGATAGAGGCCGACGTCTGAGTCAACTGAAGTAATCATTAGATAAAATTGTGTGTCAGAGAAAGAGCACAGGCTGTGAAGTCAATAGACATAAGTTTTTATCCTGACTTTTACATTATTTTTTATCAGTGAATAGAATCAAGTGGGGCTCATCTCCTATCTATCTAACCATAAAACAAGGAAGATGCTGGTCTCTGCCTGGGTGAAAATCATCGGTTCTCATGATGACATGTGCTGAGGCATTACCTTCTCACATTTCCCTAAACAGGGCTTCAAGGCCCTTGTCATCAAGGTGTCGTGAAATCAGTTGGATGAGAGGTTGGGACCTGCAAAACTGTGAAAGAAATGTCAGGGTATGGTTAAAAAAAAATACTTGCACAATCACGTTTAATTGCTGAACTATTCCTACCATAACCATGTTTTGGAAACTTCTCAGATGTCCTTGAATAGATGAATGTATCAAAAACAAATCACACATATATGTATAAGTAAATATATGTATTATGTATGATGTTATATAATATAAAACATATATATATGTATGTGTGTGTGAAGACATGTTAGTCATCCATCAGGAAGAATGATACTAATGTCATTTGCAGAAAATGGATGGACTCATGTTTTCTCTCATATGTAAAAGTTAGATCTAAATTATAATACATTATCTTCTACCGATCTAAATTATATATACATTTACATACATATATGTGCATATATAGGATTATATGCATACATACACAAATATGGTAACTCAAGTGTGTGGTATATGTAAGGGTGATTCCAATGGTGTAATTCTTTTGAACACTAACTTCACAAAATAAATACCAGAAAGCTGGAGCATGTGCTGACAGGGTGGAAGTGAGGTCAAGAGTACAGGGGGACATGGAGAGAATGGTCATAATATTCAATATAAAAAGGGAACCAGGTAACTTGAAGGATGGGCAGGGCTGGGAAAGTTATAGGGGGTAAACAATGACAGGGGTGACACTGACCAAGAGGCACTGTACTCACTAATCAACATGTTGAATTGAAACCCCCTTTACAACTACTTAAGGAGAATTAAAAATTAATTAAGAAAAAGAAATATAGATTTTTTTTGCCATGCAATGTCCCACCCCGTGACTCTAATTTAGTACTTCTTAGATAGGATTCAGAGCTAGAAAGTTTTAAAACACTCGCCAGATAATACTAATGTATCCAGATTGGCCTCTGCTGCAGTCTAGCTTTGCTCTGGCCTTTGCATTTTCAACGTGCTGCATCCAGGCTTTCTTATACCCACGGTATTACCTCTTACAGCTCTCTCCTCCCTCCCCAGTTATTACCATAGACTTCTCTTTAAAGTATGCATTACCTCTTTTTTTTGTTCTTAACAGCATTTGGAAAGATTTTGAATATATTAATGGGCAATCCATTCTTTTTGATATAACAGAATGGTTCCAAAGGAAATGTTAATTCATAACAGTAGACTTCGTCAAAACTGAGTTCCTGCCAGGCACTGCTAATTATTTTTGAATATATTAATTTATTTTGATCCTCACACCAGTCCAAGGATTAAGTAATATTTTCATCCTTATGTTACAGATATGAACATTTGAATATGGAGAAATTGTGCAGTTGGTCCAAGGTCACACAACAGTGTTAGGATTTGAAGCCAGATAGAGTGCCTCCTAAGATTTCCCTCTCAAATTTCTCCTATAAATTGGATGCCAGTGGTTCAAGCCTATAATTTTGGCAGCTTGGAAGTCTATGAACAGGAGGATTACAGTTCTAGGCCAAGCCAAGCGAAAAAGTTCACAAGAACTCAAGACTGCATTGAGCAGAGTGGCCTATGTTGGTTATCCTAAGATAAGGAGAGGCTAAGTTGGGAGGGTCATGGTCCCGGTTCAGCCCTGGCAGAAAACTGAGTAGCATTTGTATTCTTGAAGGGAGGCCGGATGCAGTAGGAGATTTCTGTGACCCTAGCAAAGAGGATGATAAGCTCAAAAGCAGGCAAAGCATAGTTCTTCTCCAGCCAGGAAGCGAGACTTTATCCTAACAGTGGGAATGATGTGTCTCCATGTGATCCCATCAGCCTATCAAGCACCAAACTGGGCCTTCAAAACTCTGAACTGCCGAAGAAAACTATGTAGAGCATTTCCAAAAATCCAGAAATGAGAGAAAATTATGACTCTTTCTGTATGAAGTAGTTAACAATTCTATGACCTTTCAGAATCTGCTAACAACTGTAAAAGCCCCTCCCAGAGAACTTCTGACACACCATTTCAAGGATTTGCCAGTATTCAAAAGATACACCATGAATCTCTATATTCTAAAGAAACACACACATTAGAAAAGAGCTGGTTGAATAAAAGGTTACATCTTTTTGGAAAGACATAAATAATGGGAATGGGATCATTGCTTTTAGCTATAAGAAATGAAAAAGTGTCATTTAAAAAGACAATAGACCTGTCCCTGGCTTCTGAGTGAAACTAAAAAGACAGCACAGTATGATTAAACAGAGAGAAAGAAGTTCTTCATGGAGTTGTCAAATAATGGATTAGGCTCTTCTTGAAGGTTGTGCTCAGCTCAGTGTTGCAAGAGTTGCTCATTCAAATGATGAGAGATAATTTCACAAGGATGCTACAGATCAAATTGTCTACAACAAATTGATTGTCTTTATGGAAAAGAAAAAAAAAACAAAACCTTAAGACTCTTTAAAATAAGACATGGAAATCCAGAGATTCCATAGGTAACATTCAAAATTCCCCGTATACTGGGCTGGGGATTTGACTCAGTAGAGTGCTTGTGTTGCATACATAAGACCCTGGGTTTTCTACCCAGCACTACAGAAAAAAATTCTCAATATAATAACAGTAGCAATAAGTTCCATTCATATGTGACAGGCAAAGAATCAGGAAAATATGATCATCGAGTCAAAACAATTACATTGAGCTAACACAAGTGTGGAGGTTAGTGTTCAAAGTACTTTCACCTAATTATAATAAATAAAGTTGAGAGCTTTAAGGAATGCATGCACATTCTCAGCACATTCTACAGCACACAAACAGAGTCTACAGAAGAAGCAAAGGGAAATTGAAGAAAAGGAAATGTCATAATGTCCAACATTAAAATAATAACCAATTTGGCTTAAAACCAAGTTTGAAATATCAGGAAAAGACTAGTAATAAAAACAGGACAAATAATAAAGACTGAAAAAACACAGCAACATCTGTATAACTTGGAGGACACTGTCAAGCCAACCCATATCCATACAATTGAAGTTCCAGAAACACAGAAGTGGCATAATGAGTTGGGAAAAGCAATTGAAGAAATATTCCAACTTTTCAACAAAAAATTACAAGTACAATAGCATGAGTAATATTACACAAGAATAATAAAGGTCAAGAAAATCAAACCTAAGGAGAAAATAGGCAAACCGCAGAATAGTTAGGTGATAATACTTCATGGTACTAACAACAGTGGCACCCTGTGTATAATAAAACTGATACAACGGATGGCTGATTTCTCATCAGTGTTAATAGAGAACAAAAAGTGAAATGCAATTTTTAAAAGACTATGGAGATGTGATGGAAGATTGTCAGCTGATCACAAAAAAACACCCATAAGAAATAAAGGTGAGATTATGCCATTTTAGATTTTAAAAGTCAAGTTAATTTGCTTCCAGAAACATAATTAAGAAGAAATAGTTAAGAAGTCATACTACTTTGAGGTACTGACATGCTCCAGAAGAGTTAATGAAGAGGTAATAAAAAGAATTATTGATGTGGCCCACACGTGTATTCCTCACTACTCAGGAAGTTGAGATCTGTGGAATCTCTGTCCACAGCAAGCTCCATCAACATAATTTTTAGACTCCATTTCAAATGAAGTAGCAAAATGGCAGGCTGGAGCATTTTGGTACACCAGAGTAAGAAAGCCAAGAGAGAAAACAAGGTCCTGAATCAAGTCCCAGTATTGGCACAAGAAGAAAGGAGGAAATGTAAGAAAGAAGGAAGCAAGGAAGGAAACAAGGAAGGCAGGGAGAAAGGACCAGAAATTATAATCATACAATAAATATAAAACATTATTTCATATTTTAATTAAATTGAAAAATGCATATTCCTAGAGTGACATTATGTTATCACTTATAAATTTCAGATTTATAAAAATATATGCATCATAGAAAAACAGGTGCTAAATGTAAATCTAACATTTCATGACGTTCTGTAGAAATTCATTAGAAATAATGAAATGAAGTCAAGTAGACTATAGTAATGAAAAGGGTGCATCCTGGAATCCCTAAGCAACCACTGAAAAACATGCGAAGGGTTATAGCTGAAAAGTCAATAGAAGAATTAAAATGAAATACTACAAAATATTTGATTAACTGAAATGAAGGCAGGAGAGGACAAATAGTAAAATAATGAAAAAAATTGCAGACCTAAATCCAACTACTTGAATTATACTAAATCTAATTGAACTCAACAGTGCAATTAAAAGGCTGAGATTGTCAGAATAAATATGAAAATGAAGATTCAATGTCATTGACTGGTACTTCCAATATGAAGTCACTGACTTTGAAAGCAAAATGGTAAGGGTGAGATAAAAATAAGATGTAGTCAGTAAGATTAAGAAAGCTAAATTACTTCTATTCATCTTGGACAACACAGACATCAGGATAAGGAATACTTCAAATTTTAAAAAGCTAACTTCAAATATACAGAAAAATGACAAAACAGACCAAATTCTAACATTTACCACATTTTCCAATATTTCCCTCTCCATATCTCCTTCTCCTCTCCCTTCCCTTCCCTCACCCTATCTCCACATGTGGTACCTCTCTACATATACACATGTAAACACATACATGCATTCACATACACCCAGATACACCTATGTGTATATGTGAGTATACATACACAAATGCAAATACACATAGACACATAGAGATATTTCCATTCCATTGCTTAATAATATATCACAAACAAAATTCTCTTCTATGCTTAAATAATTCATGTTTTTCTTCTAAACTAGGACAATCTCTATGTTAAAATCAACAGAGTGACCAAAATATCAGGAAATTAATACTAATACTCTATTACTATCTAATCTCTATATCCAGTTTAACTATTTCAATTGTCACAGTGTTTTTTATAAGAAAATAAATTTTCTTATTTTTTTGGGGGGGGAAGGGCTTGAACTCTGGGCTTGGGCCTTGTCTCTGCGCTCTTCAGCTCAAGGTGAGTGCTCTACCGCTTGAGCTACAGCACCACTTCCAGTTTTCTAGTGGTTTATTGGAGATAAATGTCTCACAGACTTTCCTGCCCAGCTGGCTTTGAACCGTGATCCTCAGATCTCAGCTTCCTGAGTAGCTAGGATTACAGGTGTGAGCCATCGGCACCTGGCTAAATTTTATTTTGTTCAGCATTAATCCAGGATTAAATGTTGCACTAAATTTTCATGTCCCTTTCTTTTTATTTGTAGTAGAATGGTCTATCATGACCTTGAGCTTTTAGAAAAACCACAGGCCTTCTTTAATAGAATGTACTTAAATGATGTCTATTCATGCATCAGGCTCACATTTTGTATTTTTGGCTGTTGGTACATTGTGAGTAATGCTTGTCCTTCCAACTGCAAAATATCCAGAAGAAAATGGTGCTAATTTGCTCTATTTCTGGTGTTCACTTTGATCATATGATTAAGGTAGATCCCAACAGTATTTTCCTCATAGGTTGCTATTTTTTCCTTTTATCATACATATCGTCTTAGAAGATATTTAGAGGCCATGAAAATATCCCATTCTTCATTAAATATCCACTGACTGGTGTTAGCATTTCTAGGTTACCCTTATATGGAGCAATTACTGCAAGGATGCTTGCAAGATGAGGCCAAAGAGCATAGTCAGCTACAAAGAATAACAATTGATGCTGGAAAAAAAGGCTATTCCATTAGAAAGACAGAGAAGTCTTAAAAGTCCAGATGCCTAAGACTAGAGTTTCAAAATACATAAAGTGAAACTGCCGATTTCAAGGCAACAGAACAGAAAAATACGCAACCGCAACTGAATATTAGGATACCCTGCTCCAATAAAGGAATAAATCTGAATAAAACCATCGAATATATTGACCTATACATGAGAATACAATTGTTCTAGAATAGTAGTTAAAGACCTTGAACTGAGAGCATCCATATACCTGATTATGAAGTCTCTGTATATTGCACAAAACCAACATCTCACAGAGGCTAAACATTAACCAATGGAATAACAATAAGAGGCCAATACTTTAACATAGTCTTGGCTGTGTACTATCTACTATACGTAAGTTCATAGTATATGCAACACCAATTCTCTAATTACTTGTAAATGAAATGCTAGTAGAGGCAACAATGAATTAGCTAAGGAGTTGGCCTTACAGATAAATTCTAAATATATTTTCTACGGTGTGATGCACTCAGGGGATTTTTACAGAGAAATGCCATTTTTATGTATTTCATTATTATTTGATATTTGCATATTCAACAGAGAAATTTATGGATTCCAATTAGCACTAAATATAGATGCAGAAGTTTAAACCTCCAATTTGTTAAAGGCTTCCATCAATGCTGGAAGAGAAGCATCACCAGACAAGTTGCCACTGATGGACAGGGTTCTAAGATGTCCCCAGACGTGTGTAAGATGGGGGCCACGGTGTGTCATGAGACCTGCTCATCACATGATTACGGGAGCTTTGCCTCCCAGGGATTGGGAAAAGTTACATAGCAACCTAGTTCTTCCCAGCTTCTAGCTCTTAGAGATAGTGGCATGATTCTGGCTTCAGGGAACTATCGGAATGAAGAAGAAGCAGCAGCAGAATTACCTGGCAGCACATCCCACATAAATGCCTCTAGATCTTTATTAGAATGAGAGTAGATGCTTCAGAGCAGCTGACCTCAGGGGGCTGTTTCTGTCAGCCGACTGTGGTTTAGAATTACAGCGATATCTGCATCCACATTCAAATCATTTATGTATTTTTCACTTTGCTTTGTTTTTGTCTCTGGTAACTGCCATTTTCTTCTATAACTATTCTTTAAGTAAGATATATGTCTGTGTATGCACATATATGTTAAACTGAGAGGAAGTTTGACACTCAAAGCAAGAAATTGTGTACAGCATTGTTTCAGTCTTTTAGGAAAATAAAACAGTACTTAAAATTATCAGGAAACTTAAGGGACAAAGCTGTGCTTAATTTGATTTTGCAGGTGATGAATTTCTCGCTCACTTGAAAGGCAGAAAAGGAGCCTGAGAATTTGGAAACAGTGTGCTAATCAGAAATCACGGTGTTCAGAAGAGAAGAGGTAAAGGGACAGAGGGTGTGGGAAGGTGGGCAGGAGGAATTAAGGAAAGTGGCTCAGTCAAGTGACTCAAAAGGTCAGGCTGCTGAGAATCCCTGCAGGGTGAGAACCAGAAATCACACGATGCAGCCCACGCAGGCCTACACATATGACCAGAATAATTGATGATATGAAAGCTAGGATCTGCGTAATTCACAGGATCTTAAGCCACCCACAGACATGCAGCCTAACCGTCTCTGTGTGAGCATTGCAGACAGGGCTTGGGTGATGGAAGGAGTGTTTGGTCTGTAAAATGACAGGGTAGCTAAAGACAGAACTGGGCTAGACAGGGACCTGAAACCCACCCTAACTCCACTCATCACGTTAAAAAGGTAAGGAAATGCCTTTGATAATCAAACTCTCCACTTTCTATAAAGGCACCTTCAGCTGTCTAATGACCCAAAGCCAAGGTTTTCTGAAAAAAATCAAAGCAGGAGTTGATATGGAGCTATTGGCCTATTGGAGGAACAACTCTTCAGCCGTTGCAGAGAGCCAGAAAGTAAGTGGAGAATGAATGGCCTGATATGAAGAAGATGGTAGGACCACACACCAGTCTGTCATATCCAGGACTGAACTATCAACCCTGGTTTAGTTCTAGTAATTCAGACCCTTTTGTCTTGGACTCTGTTGCTCCCCAAACCCTTAATTGTTGAGATAGTGAAGAACTTGAAAGAACTCTAAATCACAGGCGTGGAAGACTTTGTCACCATCACATGATGCTATTGGAATGTGGTAGAAAACACAAGAGGAGGGGCCAAGGAAGTGAAGTCATTGGAGGGGGTGTCCTGGAAGGGGATTTTGAGACTCCCTCCTTCTCTTGTGCTTGCCTACGTACTCCAAATTTTTGACCAGCTCCCTTTTGCCTACCTCTCACCTTGCTATGGGACCAAATCAGCAGGAAAGCATCGATGGGAATCTTCCACCAAAATAGGCCAACATACTTCCTTTTAAGTGAATTATCTTAGACATATTTTTGTGACAAAAAGCTGAGTGACACAGTTCTTTTATCTTGAATCTGACTCACAAACATCTCTTTATGACTTCTCCAAATCAGGGCAAGAGTGAATGAGGCTCTTGTGCTGGTACTAACTGAACTTGGAAGATTTACGTGAGTTCCCTGAACATGCCATTTATGTAAATGTTTGGAATCATTCACCCAGCTAACTTCAGTGCTGGGAACCTAGGACACAAAGCTAAGCAAAGAAAAATGTAGAGAAATTAGGAAGTCACTGTGAAGCAAGCTGGTAAGTTAGGGAACAAAAGTATGGCTTTGATATTATGGTAGAGATTGCCAACTTCCCCCTCAGAATCAATCTACATCTTCATTCTACCAATGAAATCTGCCAATATAATATATAGCTGGATCTGCCACTGCAATTCATCATGGGTTATGGGAAGAGCTCTGATTGATGGATGAATGGGAATAGAAATGCTATGGCTACTTGCTAGTCATGATCTTTACAAAGCAAATTTCTCTTTCCTTAACTTGCATCTTCCTCTCTATCAGATCATAATGAATACTGAGACTAGTGAGCCAGTCTTAATTGTCTAGGGGCAAGTTATACACTTGGGGGCAGTAATATAATAATCCAGAGGTGACCTGAGCACCGTACGACCTTGTAACACTGAACTAGACCACTCGGCTCAGCACCCTGCTTGTTTGAATTATTGTATTGGGGTCTCTCTGTTGTTTCAACCCCCCCATCCTGTACCCTAATTAATACAGAGTTCCATTTGGAAGAACAAGTTAGTATTCATATGAAATCTTGAATTTCAGGAAATGATATGGAAGTAATAGGGAAATAATTTCACATAAGGAATATAGCAGATTGAAAGGTGCCCAGACATATGCATATATATTTCATATATATTTAATATTCTGTATTTGTGTGTTTGTGGATATGTATGCAAGTATTATATCATATATTGTGCATATTTGTTCATAGACACATAAATATGCATATTTATGTACAGTCCCTACTTTAAGATCACTTGAGATGAGCAAGAAAGATAAAATCCTATCTAAAAATAAATCACACAGTTATAGCACTTTAGTGGCTTACATCAAAATTAAAGGAACACAATATATTCACAAGTAAATGCTGTATAACTATTTGGAAAGTTTTCACGAAAGGATTAATAAGAATGTCAGGACTTGGAGAACAGAAGGTATATCCACCTCCCACCATTTATAAATAGTGATACTCAGTCGAATCTTTTACTTCCCTTTCAGCAGTATACTATTCGCACAATATTACTGTAGAGAAACTAGGAGTAGAAACAGAAAGGGTTGAGAAACTGAGGCCAGCAGCTCCAGCTACCATAGCATCCCACTTTATAAATTAAAAAGAATCTCTTTGTCTCAGCCTTCTTTATAAGATCATGCTCAATTATTGCTTTTTAGGTAGACAATTCTAATTTCATCAAGTATACATATGCATTGCTATCATGCAAGAATAGAAAGAGTCTTAGGATTCTATAAAATCAAGAACAGAAATAGGAATTCAGAAGAGCCAGAATTCTTTTCTTCATTTCATTTTATGCTGTACAGAGAGGTTACAGTTACATAAGTAAGGCAATGAGTACATTTCTTGTCAAGCACTATTACCCCTTCCCTTGTTGTTCTCCCAGTATCCCTTTCTTACACCACCTCCCACTCTCCTCTCCATCCTTCCGCCTGAAGTCATAAAGTTCATTTCCAATATACTGCCTTGTGGGTATCATTGTTGCAATGGGTCATCCTGTGTCCTTGTTTCAGCATTTTGTTATTCCCTTTCCCCTCCCCCAACTAGACAAATGTATAAACAAGATGCAGGGTACCAAAATCAAGTACCGTGACAACAGGAGATATACCATAGGGGGAAGAACATACAAAGGAAACAAAAAAAGTACATTAAAAAGAACAACAACAAAGAAAGATTGTTTGAGTCCGTATCTTGGGGTTTGTTTCATTATGATCATGTAAGATGATGTTAAGTGAAATAAGCCAGAATTCGTACACAAAGCTCATATCACCATTTTAACACAAAGCTCTCTCAAGCCTTCCTCCTCTTGTACTTGGAATAAAATCTGCTCCCATGATATGGCATTGTTTTTTTTTTTCTTTTACGACATTCCGTCCCAATTCTTCCCTTACACACTGATGTCCATTCACTCTATCACTATTTCTACTCCTAAACTGTGCCAACTAGATTCTTGACTCACGAGCTCTACCTTAGCTATTGCTTGTGCCTACCCCTCAGACCTATGCCTGGCTGATTCCTTCTGCTCAACCAGCTCTCAACTTAAAAAAATCACTTTCTTTATGTCCAAATGATTAACCTTCCTAAAGCCATTGGCTATGGCATACCTTCCATTCCATTTTGTTCTCTTCATTTCTAAAATGGTCCTCTTGATATGTTGGTTTATTTATTTATTTCATTCCACACATATGCAGCATAAACTCTAAAAGACAGGGGCCCTGAACTTATTGATGCGGTCTAAACATCTGGACTTGTATCAAGCACATAGTAGATGCTCCACTAAATTTAATACAGATATCTTCAAAGTGATCCATGGTTTTACTGTGCACTAAGCTCATTCAATCAAAAAAGAAAGAATCGAGCTGAGAAACCCCAACTACCTTGACTCTGCTCAAGAAAAAAAAAAATGAGGACAATGAAGCCTACTTGAATCTACCTATCTTTCCATGCCATATGTGGAATTATCCTAAGTCCCTCCACCCTTTAATAAGCTTTTCTAGACCTAAAGAAGAACAGAGCAGTTCCTTCTCTTATCCCAGACCTTGCAAGGCTACCACCAAGCCTTGGATCCTCTTCTCTCCCTTCCTTGTGGTTCTCAGGCTGCTCATTTCTTGCCATTCTTTTGGATGCGGTTTCCTTATTTCCTGTTATTAGTTATTACCAATCCAAACAAACACTTTAGTTTCCCCAAACTCTAGAAGGAGGTATTTTTTTTTAAAAAAGGCCATCTTAATTATACATAAGCAGTGGAGAATCACAGAGGATTCATTAACATAATAAACAGAAGTCTGATTCCAGCATCCCACAAGCAAGGTTATATAAAAACAACCATTATTTGTTGTTCAGCAACTGGCAGATTTCTTTTCCAAAGTCCTCATCTGGCTTGTGGCGTGGAGGGAGTTTATTCTCTGACAAGGGGAGGCTTTAAAGAGAACGTGGGTGACTCTTGATCGCTTCCCAGAAATAGAGGTAGAACCTTCTGGGTAGAAAATCTTATACCAATAATGATGATAAAGCATGAATCTGAGTGTAATTGTGATAGGAACATAGCTTTGGCACTAAGGAGGTAAGTGATATAATCCTTATTCTACCACTCATTAGCTCTGTGACCTGGGGCCAGCGACGTAACCTCTTTGAGTCTATTTCTTCCAATATAAGATGGTATTATCCTTTGCCTCAGTGGACTATAAAATGCATTAAAGTATCTGAGCACAGTCTCTGATACATCCTCAGAAACATTAGTTAGTTCCCTCCCTTAAGAGAATCATTTAGCAAAGAGTCACATCCTTCCCCTTCTCTACCTTTTCAGCTTATCCTACCTTGAGATATTGGCCTGACTGGGTTCTTCTAAGACCAGAGCTCTGGGTCTACAAGCCTACAGGCTCCGATTAGGAGCTGCCTGCCAGTTGGCAGAGAAGAATGGCATACTGGAGTGGGGATTGAACTGTTGCCATTGGAGATGGTAACAGATGCTTCCTGGTTGAGGCTGAGTTGGCTAAATCAGGGCTCTGTGGTTTGAGACAGAAACCCAATTATTTCCAATTAGGGAACGTCCCCGACAGCTGCTCTTAAAGCAACTGCTCTTAACCCACTGCTGCCGACCTCGCCTCATTCAGTTAACCTGCACTAGAGATTTGTGACAGCACTCCCCATGTGCATCATGTCAGGATTACTTAAATTTTCTCCTCTCTCTTCAAACTTCCAGTCCCATATCCCTTAGTTCAAAGGAAGGCCTTGGAGGTAGCTAAGGCCTGTTTCAGAAAAGGACACAATCACTACTCTTCCAAGGGCTGATAGTGTGACCTTCAGTGTCTCTGGTCCTCTGTTGTTGTTGTTTCCTCTCAAGTGAGGATGATAACGGAAATCATTGTACGATGATGAAAATGAGATGACCCAGTATGTAAATGGGGAGGGATTACATAGTCCTTCATATCAATCATTTGGCAATCCTTTTCCCAGTGAGCTCAAGAGAGCCCATGGAAAGAGAATCTGGTGGAAAGGCAAAAGATCTGGATTATACAAACATGTCATGAGGCTGAAGTCAGTGATTTTCACCTCTGGGAACACTCTCTCTTTCAAATTGAAGTGAAATTAATAGCAGGGTGCTTGCCACACTGAGTTTGCAGTTTTTGTGAGTGTGATGTGCAGCCCTTGGTAAACTGTAAAATAATGTGTACACATGAGCAATTATTATTATGTTCTTAGGGCTTTTTTTGGTTTGGCACAAGTCTAGTCAGCTGAACGCTCTGAGCAAGAACGATCTGTTTTCTTTCCTCTTGGCAAAGAACACAAAAGACAGAACAGCTTCGAGAAACTGGGGCAGGAGAGAAAACTTAGTGCTCTCTCTCCCTCTCTCTCCCTCTCTCCCTCTCTCTCTCCCTCTCTCTCTCTCTCCCCCCACTCTCTCTCTCTCTCATACACATGCACACACACACACGAACACACACAAAATCTCCTCCACAAGTCTAGCATTCAAAATATCACACAACTTAGGGAATGGCCTCATTTCTTACCCAGTCTCTGTGTCCTTGATCTCCATGTTCGCTGCTCATTGCCCAAATATAGTTAAGACCTAAATTAAGAACAAGTCCCTTGCTACAGCCAGCCTCATCACTTTGTATAGAGCCCTAGACTTGGATCTGAAGCTGACTGGCTTTGCCATTTCTTTAGCCTCTTTCCCTGCCTTCAAGGCAATCAATCTTCAAACTGTGTTAATTTGGAGTTTTTAAAACTTTTGCCACGCACTGTCCTTCCAGTTCCTTTGCTATGGCTTCAGGCAGGCCCTCCTGCCTTCTCTCCCCACTCTACCACCCCGGGAAGAACCTCTTTTCCTTCCTTCCAGTTCTTGCTGAGCAAGTTCTCTAGTCGGCAGCTAGAGGGACCTTTATTAAACGCAAAAGATACTCCTTTGCTTACAACTCAAGAGCTTTTGGTTTCTTCACAATTAAACAAAAAAGCCTTAAAAACACTCAGGACTTTGAAAGATAGGGACCTATCTGTCTATCTTCTATCATGATCCTTTCTACTCTGTTAACTCCAAAGGTTCGTTCTGTCTCCATAAGGAAGCTGTTCTCATCTCAGCCTATTCACACAAGTGTTTCTGGCAGCAATGACTCAAGAAATCCATTCTCTCAGCTAATCTTGTCCCATTCCCAGCTAATTAACTCTATCCTCTTCCTGCAGATAACCGGGTCAAAGAACTATCCATCCCAATATTTTTTTTTATCAAAGTGGGTTATTCCCTGTACTAGGTATAGTCAAAGCCAATGGCATTTTCCTATGTGGTGTTTATCCCAGCTTGAATATATAATATATATATATATATATATATATAATTTCTGTAATGATACAATATCTCACAGGAGTCTGAGCTCTTAGCAGGAATCATGTTTTTGACCTCGAATTGTTAGATTCCCAAACAATATATTGCAAAACGATTTTTAAATGAATGGATAGGAATTTGAGCAAGGTATGTATATTTTTTTCCTTCCTCCTCTGCAAAATTAAGCTAACATTATTTTTTTCTACCTGCTACAAAAGACATACGAAATAGTCAAAGGAGTCCATGTACCTGGCAAGGGCAAAGCAAATAAATGTTACTGCATGGATCCTCACAAGACAGACTGTGGTAAGAGTGTGATAGAAGTTGTCAGAACCACCTGTGGGACTTGGCTAAGTGTCATCATCGTATGTAAACTTCATTCATTCATCAGACTTGAATAATAACACCCAAACTGCAGAATCACTGTAACTCTCGGGTTGCTATCCACAAAGCAGCTGACAGCAGGCCTAGGCGCTTATCTGGTGTTCAGAAAAAAACCCATTATAATGACCACTACAATTACTTTGATGATTACCGAAAAATGTCAGTTTCCACTTTGCCCCATTTCTTGCAGTCTCTGTTTTAGAACAAGAGAAATTCCCACCTGCCAAGTTTAGTTAATAATGCTTTCTTTTTCCGACAAACACTCTGCATTATAGTACAATAAAATGTATACATTTTGTCATTCACTAGTTAATGAGTGTTTATAAGTCCTATCCCTAGATTCCTTTCCTTATGGGCAAGGATTGTCCATGAATGCACTTTGTCCAAAGCTGCACTCAACTCAAGAGAAAATTATATATGTATATATACATATGGATATGGATCTATTTGAGAGATATCTTTAAAGTAAACTCATCGATTGAGATTTTGCTAACTTGTCATTCAGAGTGACTAGAATAAGCCATAGTCTGTTTAGAGAAAAGTTATGATATCCATAGCTTTAAAAAGCTGGAGTGTCTTTTAAATTGACCTACAACTATGACTTTTTTGTGAATACTTCTGAGATCCATTTGTGATTTGTCTCCAGTCAAGAAAAAATTTTATAGAATGACATGAAACCCATCCTGAACTCATCAGCCTGGCAGAGACTTCCAGTGCTAGTTGGAAGAAGTTGGTAAGCCCTTCCTGCAAAAACAAGTCTAAACTAAAACACTCTGAAGTTCACTCAAATGGTAACTTTATAACAGAGCAACAGAGAGAATACGAAAATCAGTTTAGTGTTCATCACTTCTACAATGAAGATTATATATATATATATATATATATATATATATATATATATATATATATATATAAAGATAACCTGTCATTCCAGAATGCCTGTTCTAGACAAGGTGTGAGATAGCTGTTCTCAAATTCGGTTTGAGCTTAAACCCATGACAAAATTAACCCCAATTCTTTTTTTTTTATTGTGAAAATACCATACAGAGGGGTTACAATTACATGGGCAAGGTAATGAGTACATTTCTTATCAAGCATTGTTGCCTCCTCCTTTGTTTTCCCTTCCCATCCCTTCCCATCTATCACCCTCACCACTCCCCCCTTGGCCAAAGTTGTAAAGTTCGTTTTCCACATAACGACTTGTGCATCTCATTGTTGCAATGGGTCCACCTGGATCCCTATTTAAACAATTTGTTTTTTTCCGTCCCCTCCACAAATTATACCAACCTCAAATACAGTGAAAGCAGGGGTTATACTGTGGGAAGGGACATACAAAGCAACAAAGAAATAGCTTATAAATATGTTAGAAAGAATTGCATGAAAGCAAAAACATTTGAGTCTTTATCTTGGGGTTCATTTCACCTAACATCAACTTATCTGACCGTTTCTGCTTGTTTCAGACATATACTAGTTATTACAAATAAGGGAACCTATGAGACCTATGTTTCTTTGGGCCTGGCTTACTTTACTTAATATAGTTTTTCCCAAGTCTTTCCATTTCCTAACAAATGGGGCAATGTCATTCTTTCTGATGGAGGCATAGAATTCCATTGTGTATATATACCACATTTTCTTGATATATCTTTAATCCCAATTCTTCAAGAAACAACTCGAAACCATGGGTCCTAAAACAAGTGGCTAGTAGGCAGAAGAATACTGTCATTAAAACATGATATCTAGAGCCACATATGTTTCAAAACCCAGGGTTATCACTTATGAACATAACAGCATGGTCCCAGGCCAATGACTTAGCCTTTTCTTGACTCCTGTAACTATTCTGTCAATGGGAGACTGGACTTCTCACTGAATTTAACACATTAATATATAAAGTATTTGGTGAGTCCTATCTACATTTTGGTTTTCATTATTACTACTCAACAGATTTCCACAGGTAATTAAGACCATTCACAAGTTTTAGCGTAAGCATTGATTTTTAGAACTTAACCTCTGAGAAAGGCACAGATTTACTGACTGCCTAAGATAATTACAAATAATTTAGTGTTCCTTGTTAAAGCAGAACCTTCATCAGCCTAGGTAAAGTACGAATTCGTCAACCCCACTGAACTAACATTTATTGTGTCTATGTGCTCTTCAAATTGATATAAAATACTGAGTACAATTCTGTTTATTTGCTAAAAGTGCTATAAAACTGAATTTTATTTTTTTTTATTAGTTCCAACTTCCCAGCCATCTCCAGTGTCATTTGAAATTACCAGGAGGATTTGTTCCACATAATTCAGCATAAACTCTAGTTGGAGAGCTTGTGACTCATTTGGGTGGCTTGGAACCTCCATACCAATGAGCTGTAGCAACATATGGAGAGGAGGAGGCTTTTGGAAGGAAATAAAGTACACAAATTCAAAACAAGGCTCTGGTTGAGGAGACCTTCAGTTCGAATCCAAGAATTGCATTTAACCCTGCGGTTTTAGGTCTAGTAATTAGTCTCTGAAGCTTAATTTACTGATGTGGAAAATAGAGGGGTGATGGTGACATATGTTTCATAAGATCCATTGAGATAATAAACGGTTATCAGCTACGTAAGATAGCTGACTCCTAAGAAGGATTGAATCAATAGCAGCTAGTAATGTGAATACACCCACACCTGCAGCCTAAATTTAAAATCTCCATTCTCTGATGAATATTGTGGACTGAGTTAAATGCAACTCAAATTTGGAAACCATTTTCAAAAACAAACAAACAACAAACAAAAAACGTCTATCTTTCTTCAAGATCCCTCTCCTATCCCAAGCTTATTCAATATGGGTACTTTTCTGTCATTTTATACATTTCTAAAGCATCTCTTTCCTAAAATTGTAGAAGACTTCGGGTCAAGTGTAAGTTGACTGATAATTTTTCTTTTCTTTCTTTTTCTTATTTTTTTTTTTTTTGTCTAGTACTGGGTCTTGAACTCTGGCCCTGGGTGCTATCCCTTAGCATTTTTGGCTTAAGGTTAGTGTTTTATCCCTAGAACTACATTTGTACTTCTAGATTTTTACTAGAGATATGAGTCTCACAGACTTTCCTGCAACTTGAACCATGATCCTCAAATCTCAGCCTCTTTAGTAGCTAAGATTACAGGTTGGAGCCACCAATACCTGGCAAGACCAGGAATTTCTTAAATTTTTCTGACCAAAGATTTCTGCCAGGCATATTTTAAGGACAAGGTACTCACTAGCTAACTGAGAACTTCTCAGGTTCTAAGATTGTTTTCAGTGTATTATACCTAGCAAAAATATGGCTGTATACAGAGATACTATGTCAGAGGACCTGAAATGAAATTCTACTCATCTCTGAAAATCCACCTCAAAAGGTACGTATATTTAATTATGCCTGATTATTTTAAACCTAAACTAAGTACTTGTCTATTTATTTATGTAATAAGATAAATGGTAATACTTCCTTTATTATCCTCTTGGGAATTCCTTTGGTTCAGTTGATTCTTAAGAATGTTCTGGAAAAATGCTAATTACAGACCATATAAATAAATCCTAGAGAAATTATTGTTTTGGTTAAATTATTTGGAACTTGCTATATTAAGCAAAATTAAACAAGTTTTTGTACTTTTTGTAAAAATGCTGTATAGAGGGGTTAGTTACATGAGCAAGGTAATGAGTACAATTCCTATTGAGCATTGTTGCCTCCTCCTTTGTTTTTCCCCTACCATCCCTTCCCTCCCAACTCCACAACTACCCCCCAATCGGACTGTAAAGTTCATTTTCAACATAGTGTTTTGTATATCTCATTGTTACAATGGGTCAGCCTGTATCCTTATTTAAGCATTTTGTTTTTTTCCTTCCCCTCCCCGAATTAGAGAAATGTATATATAAGATGCAAGGCACCGACTTCAAATACAGTGGCAATAGGGGTTATACCATGGGGGAGAACATACAAAGCAACAAAACAATCACATGGTAGATTATAAATACTGCCCAATAAATAAGTGGGCTAAAGACTTAAAGAGAAGCTTCTCTGAAGAGGAAAGAAAGATGGCCAATAGACACATAAAGAAATGTTCAACCTCTCTAGACATAAAAGAAATGCAAATCAAAACAACATTGAGATTCCACCTCACCCCAGTTAGAATGGCTATAATCAAGAACTCTAATAACAACAGATGCTGGAGGGGATGTGGCCAGAAGGGAACCTTACTGCATTGTTGGTAAACTTGTAAACTTGTTCAACCACTTTGGAAAGGAGTATGGAGGTTCCTCAAAAGACTCCACATAGAGCTCCCCTATGACCCATCAATTCCACTTTTGGGCATTTACCCAAATGATCACAAATAAGGCCATACTAAATCTACCAGCACAACTATGTTTGTTGCAGCATTATTTACCATAGCTAAGATATGGAACCAACCCAGATGCCCCTCAGTGGATGAATGGATCAAGAAAATGTGATATGTATGTATGTATGTATGTATGTATGTATATATGTGTATATGTGTATATATATATATATATATATATATATATATATATATATATATATATATAATAGAATTCTATGCCTCCATCAGAAAGAATGACATTGCCACATTTGTTAGGAAATGGAAAGAGAAAGACTTGGAAAAAATTATATTAAGTGAAGTAAGCCAGGCCCAAAGAAGCATAGGTCCGATGGTTTTCCTTATTTGCAATAACTAGTAAAAGGGTAGGACAAGCAGAAAGGCTAAACTAACCCATCCTAATTATAGTCAGCTGGCTACCATGTTCTGATTAAACATCCTTATTCCTGGAATTTAATCTAGAACTATTTTCATATTACCAACATTATGAACAACAAGAAACAATCTGGGATCTTATTTTTCAGAAGGGATATAAAAAGGTTAGAACCACAGGATTTATTTTACAGATGCATGCCCTCTCCTTTGCGAAAAGTACTAAAAAGTAATGGCATATTCCTTAGAATGGTTGTTTATAGGTCCTGGTTACAGTGGGCGCTAATGAAATACTAGTCTCCTTTGTCCCTCCTCCCATGATAGTTTAGTGTTTTAGTAAGCCAGTCAAACCATTTTATAAATTATGTTCATACCAAAGGAGCCATTTGAGAATGTAATCTTAAAGGTAAATCGAACTTGAGAATTTTTAAACCCTGGTCCTGAGATCTTTCCTATAACATGCCCAAATATATATTACCAAGCACTCTTTAATTGAATACACCCCATATAGTTATATTTCCATATACTATACATCACACAACCCCTAAGAGTTATACATATTTATTAGTTTAAATCATCCAGGAATGACTTTCACAACTTTTTCCCCAATCCATTACCAAAATATTTTTTATTCTCCCCAAAGATATTAATGCTTGAAGGTGGCCTTCACCAGTTTCTTCCCTCTCATCTTCCCTCACTGCTTTGAGGTCCCTCTTCTCTGTGCACCTTTTCTGATTCTCTTTGAAATGTATCGCTCTCCTGTTGGCCCAACTGTCCCTAGTGTTGGGGCAGCATTCACCTTCACCAACCTGAGCATCCTCCTGCTCCCCCCACACCTCTTTTTCTAAACCTCTTTCCTCACTATTGTCTCTGCTATGGTGCTGTATCCTTAAATATTGTCTCTCTTAGTTGTTTGCTGTGTGTCCTTCTATTTTCAGAAACCACATCTGTCTTAACAAATTGCCAAGCATATTTTATTATCCAGAATTCATTCTGAAGACATTAACCTCTCGTGATGTCTTACCTTGCAGTTTTATTCTGCACAATGAAGGTGATGTTTGGAGAACAAGAGTGGAATCCAGTTCCTGCTTTAGGGAAGATACCATTAAATCAATCTCTAGCTGACCTGTTGGGGCATGGTCTCCCTAAACAGTCTTTCTCTGTGTGAACATAACAAAATATGGGCACTTTTTTGGGGGGAGGGGGTTGGTCAGTCATGGGGCTTGAACTCTGTGCCTGGGCACTGTCCCTCAGCTCTTCAGCTCAGGGTAGCACTCTACCACTTGAGCTATAGTGCCACTTCCGGTTTTCTGGTGGCTTATTGGAGATAAGAGTCTTATGGTCTTTCATGCCCTGACTGGCTTTGAACTGTGATCCTCAGATCTCAGTCTCCTGAGTAGGTAGGATTACAGGCGTGAGCCACCAGGACCCGGCTTTTTTTTTTGTATAGATCTTTATTATATCAAAACACTTTAACTTTTGTAATGATTAGCAAGTATCCTATTCTGTTGTCTAAGAACCAAAAGAAAAAATATTCAATGAGCCAGGAGCTAGAGCTTATATACTAAATTTTACAGTAAAGCAAAAGAGATGGAAAGTCATGTTTTTTGAACATCTCAATTATGTTTATACCGGTTTAGGTTTTGCTTTCAATCAAACATCAAAAAATGGAATAACTATGATGCTTTTTACTTATGTTATAATTTCATTTATGTAATGAATGATAAGCCTGGCAGAGCAGCCATAACAATATGCTTAGACTAGGTGGTTTCACAATATAAATATATTTCTCTCTGCTTCAAAGGTAAGAAGTCCCATAGTGAGATGTCAGTACATTCAGGGGCTGTCAAATGTTCTACTTCTGATGTACAGACAGGTCCTCCATCTGAGGCTTCACATGGGGCAGAGACTGGGAGTCTCAGGTTCTTCTTCCTTTTATAGGCACTAATTCTTACCATCCACTTAGATTTAATTACCTCTCAAAAGCCTCATCTGCTTATACTACCACACTGGAACTTAAGGCTTTAGCATATGAAATTGGACAGGATATCACATTGAGTCCATAAAGATCTAGGATCCCAATGCTTACTGAAATGGAAGCTAAAACTTGGACATGACCCAAACTCATCTAGTGAGTAGTCTGAGTTTTGAACCCAAATCATTTTGGCTACAAAGCCTAAGTGCACTTCAAGGCTGATTGTCAATAAAGTGCACAATAAAACAGTTCAAACTTGCATGGACAAAGAACTTACTTCCTGTTAAGATGTATTTGTGCTCCAGGACTGGCAAAAATAGAGATATATTTGTGTTTTCATTGTGTAGGAGACAAAAGCATGGGTTGAGAATTATACTCAACCAGGATTGAGACTTGATTGTATCATCAAAAAACTACTTTTGTCTCTGAATTCCTCATCTCTTAAACAGTTGGGCAAAGAAGTACAATTTCAGATCTCTGTTCTGAGTGGTTAAAACTGAGTGAACATGATGTTTTGTATACTCTAGTATATATATATATATATATATATATATATATGTATATATATATATATATCACTCTGTGACAACCATCTTTTTATAGATGAGATCAAAGGGAGCTCACAAACATAAATACCTATGACAATTTAATCCCACTATCAAGAGGAGGAATCTGAACTCAGGTCCAAGCCTATGGACTTGATCACAATTAAACAAAACAGTTTTCTTTTTAAAAAAATTTCAGGGAGCATACATCTTTCTAGAAGTGTAAACCATAACTCTAAATGTAGTCTTACCGACGCAAGGAACCATGGAACTGTTACAGCATTCATCTGTCTGTTTTAAATACAGTCCTCAACTGAAGACACATGCATTTGGGAACTGAGGTCAAGGCTATCACTCGTGTGGTGCACATCTGACAAAGCCAGAGGTTGAAGAAGCTGAAGATCAGCTGCTGGGATTTGAACCTGTGGCTCCTAGGGATGTCATGGGTATTACAGGGATTCCACTAATTAGGCTTCCCACTGACTCTGCCTCACCAGCCATATGTCATTTTTGTTAGGTCTGTACATGCCACACTTACACTGCTGATACTGTGACCCTGGGAAAAAAAACATTTATCTTCATGTCTCAGGCTGCTTTACGAACAATAATTAATTAGGTCTCATCACCCCCTGATGAGATTATTATGTATAAACTCAGTCCAGGGCAGGGCCCAGGGAATTTTGTCATTAAAAGTTATAAGTTCAATTCACACCTTCTCTGTGGATCTCAGGCTACCTCCACCAAAGCTACAAGAGAGAAGAGTTGAAAGATTCAGATTGTGAAACATCCACTCTTTAGAAAAATTGGAACTCTTTCAATGACAAAATTCAGTCAGTAGGATGGTGGTCACTCAAAGAACATTAAAGTTGGGGACAGAGGACCAAGGACCTTGGTCAGCTCTGGGTACTAAATTCACAGCCATAATATTGCCAGCATGACTTTGAGTACGCTGATTAAAACACTCTACATCCCAAGGCTGCGTTTAGAAGAAAAGATAGTAAGAAATCCTGTTGTGTAAACTTCCCAAATGACTTGCTCAATCATGTCAGACCATAAGGAGAAGAGCTTTGGGGGCCAATAAAATGTTGTGCAAACATTAGCATTCACATGCTGCTATGAGCTGAGATCATGATGACTTTGTAGACATGTAGACTTTGTAGTTTAATTTCATTAACTGTGCGACATTATTGAGCACCTAGGGATCCTGACACTGCTCCTGGATAGAGAAAATGCCAACGTGAAAACAAACATACTCGGAGGGCTTTCTGCCTGCTAGGATCTATACCAGGGAAACATGGAAAAAGAATGTAGAATTTTAGTGTCCACTGGTTGCATTTCGGTAATTATTCTACTTTTTTATTTTCTTACTTTTTTATTGTCAAGGTGATGTACACAGGGGTTTCAGTTACATAAGTAAGGTGATGAGTACATTTCTTGTCAAACTTGTTACTTCTTCCTTCAATTTTCTCCTAGTTTTCCTCCCACAACCCTCCCCCACAAGTTGTACAGATCATTTCCAACATATTGTCTTATGTATATCACTGTTGCATTGGTTCCCCTTGTCCTTTGTCTCACTATTCTGTTGTTCCCTTTCCCTTCCCTAGTTTAAATAAATGTATATACAATACCAGGGTACGAAAATCACAATAATAACAAAGACTATACCATAGGGGGAAGAACATACAAAAGAAACAAAAACAATCACATAGTACATTAAAAACAACAACAATAAAGAAAACCTCTTGTGTCCATGTCTTGGAATTCATTTCGCTTAGCATCATCTTATATGGTCATATGTACATAACTATTTAGCTATTCTGCTTATCTGCTAAGATTATCCTAAACATATACTAATTATTGCAAATAAGGGAAACCATGGGACCTATGTTCCTTTGGGCCTGGCTTACTTCACTTAATATTTTGTCCAAGTCTTTCATTTCCTTATAAATGAGACAGTGTCATTATTTTTGATGGAAGCATAGAATTCATTTATGTGTGTGTGTGTGTGTGTGTGTGTGTGTGTGTGTGTGTGTGTGTATCACATTTTCTTGATCCATTCATCTACTGGGGGACATGTGGGTTGCTTCCATATCTTACCTATGGTAAATAATGCTGCAATAAACATAGTTGTGCTGGTAGCTTTAGTATGGTCTTGTTTGTAGTTATTGGGATAAATGCCCAGAAGTGGGATTGGTGGGTCATAGGGAAGCTCTATGTGGAGTCTTTTAAGGAACCTCCATACTGCTTTCCAAAGAAGTTGAACAAGTTTATACTCCCACCAACAGTGCAGTAGGGTTCACTTTTGACCACTTCCCCTCCAGCATCTGTTGTCATTAGAGTTCTTGATTATAGCCATTCTAACTGGGGTAAGATGGAATCTCAATGTTGTTTTGATTTACATTTCTTTTATGGCCAGAGAATTGTGCATTTCATGGGCAATATGAACACAGCCATAATGTGTACAGCTCTCTTTCTAGAGATGAGTTGGTATGTCTACAACACAGGATGGGATGCTAATAACATGTTATGGAAGAAGGAAGTAGTAAATATCCATTGTCTAATACTTTAAGTTGAAATATAATTAACTTTCTTATTAATTACATACTACCTCTATTACTCAGTCTAAGTCTCTTTCAGCAAATTGATGATATTTTTAACTCTATATAAAAAGTATGCTAAAGTTGATTCTCATACCTGCATAATATTTAAGTAGTCATTTCAGGAAACAGGTTTTGTTATTATGATTTGGGGCTGAATCTTTAACTGCATCTGTTGTAATCCTAGTCTTCAACGTGATGATATAAGGTGGTGGGAACTTCGGGAGGTAATAAGGTCTTGAGAATAGAGTTTTCACGTATAGGGTGAGTACTACATAAAAGAAACCTCAGAGAGCTGGCTCATTCTTCTCCTATCACATGAGAAGCAGAAAGCAGTCCATATCACAGGAGAAAGCCTCCTTTAGAACCTGCCACAATAATGCTAGTACCCAACCCTGAGCATAATAATCTTGTTGCTTACCAACCACCCAATCTGTGGTACTTTGTATAGCAGCCTGAACTTAAACTGTTATGTGTTGAAAATATACAATGACCCTTCTTGTTACTCTATTAAGAGAAGTGAAATGATTTCTCACAAAGTGGTACTTTGCAGGAAATTGAAGCCCTTTGATTCCTTTATTCATTATTAATAAAGAATGTAATTGAGGAATAGCTTATTAATTTAACAAATCGGTGTTGAACATTGCTGGCAGATTTGTGAAACAGCACAGCACCATGAAAATCAGTTAAGCAGACTCTCATAAACGATACAACACTCCTCCAATAAAGGCAAAAGTATCACTTTAACTAATGGAAACAAAATAGATGTTCACAAAAATGATCTGTAGATTTACTTAAAATAAAAACTGGAAAAATGTCATCCACAAGTGAATGGTTGAACAAAATATGCTCTATACACACTGTGATAGTCAATTTTATTTGCCAATCTAACAAGATTAAAGAATTCCTAAAAACTGGTCATCTTACTTCTAGGGATGTCTGTAAGGATGTTTTCAGGGAAAACACTGCATACTGAAAAGGGAAAACCCACTCTTGTATGAGTGGTACCATTTAGAAGGTAGAGAGGAGAAAGCTAATGCACACATGCATTAACCTTCTTGAACAGGTGCATTCTTTCTTTTTCTTTCTTTCTTTTTTTTTGGGTCCAGTCATGGGGCCTGAACTCTGAGCCTGGGCGCTGTCCCTCAGCTCTTCAGCTCAAGGCTAGCACTCTACCACTTGAGCCATAGAACCACTTCTGGCTTTTTTCTTTTTGCTTATGTGGTGCTGAGGAATTGAACCCAGGGCCTCAGGCATGCAAGGCAAGCGCTCTACCACTGAGCCACCTTCCTAGCCCCATCTTTTTCTTTTTCTTTAGTGTTACTGTTGCCTGTGGATGTCTGATTACATGCTCTCAGGTCTTTCAATGTTGCCTTGTACCGAAGACTCTCCAGGAGGCTTTCAGGATTTTGGCCTCAACCTAGGCAGTGTTCTGAGCATAACTCTCTCATGCAGAGATTTCCTGACTCTTGGACTGAGGAACAACCAGTTTCCTGGCCCTACAGGCAGTTGTTGTGAGACTATGAAATCCCTTGGAGTGCAAGTCAAACTAATACAGCCCCTCTGACAAGCATATGCATTTTATTAAGTCTGTTCCTCACTAGAAACCCAAATAATATATATAGTTATTACAATATACTATTGAATAATACAAAGAAACAACCAGTACAAGAATCATACTTGTGTACTCAGAAGCATTCTACTAAGAAAAGGTAGCCAAACACAGAGCCTATGCCATGTGATTCTACTTACATGAAGTTTCACAACTGGTAAATGACCTTGCAGGGACAGGAATCACATTAGTGGTGGCCTGGAGTTGAAGCTGGGAGACTGATTGGGAAAGGAACAGAACTGGATTTCTAAATTAACACGTACTATTTATATATATTTATACAAGGTAGAATGATATTTCAACACATGGATATAAAGTGTGGGCTGATCAACTCTGGTCATTGATATTTCCATTTCTCTATCATTTCTTTATGCTTGGAATATTTGCTCTTCTATTTTTTCAGTTCTTCATAAGATATTCTTGTGATCAATATAAATAATTTATATAGTGACCAAGGTAAGGCCCATAAATATAAGTACTTATATCTTTGTTGGAACTTGTTGAATAACACATTTAAAATGGAAAGATTCAACTTAGTATGCATAAATTATCTCTTACCCAAGTAGAGTTTTAAAGGATATAAAAAACTTTTATCACCTTAATAGTTTTCCACCATATTGTTTCTTCTCTCATCGTCTATCATTTACTTAGTCTAGTTAGAAAGAGGGCTAGAGCAAGAACCTGTGGTTTTGAGTTCCTATGAAATAATAGTCTGAATTTCTGAAGTATTCAACTCCATATGAAAACACAGCATGTGTTTTTTTTTTCCTTTTTATTTTTCAGTTGCTTTTTTGTTTTTATTTTTGTGGACAGTGCCTTCTCTGATTTATCTCTATCATGTGGCATTTCACATGACTTTGGGAATTTAACCAAGCCTTTATATAGGTTCTCCTTGTTGGTACCTTCTGTTCAGGTGTGCTTAACCTCATGGATACAGAAAACGATCTGGAGGTTGAACTTTCTCTGCAGAATGTCAACCTTATCCCTCTCCCATATGGTCCCCAAGGCATAATGTCCTCACTTCCATTTTGAGCATGGCATTTAAGCCCCAGCTCTGGATAACAAGGCAAACTTCCTCAGCACTTCCTCCGATCCAGCCACTATGTTAAGAGTTACTTCAAGGGCGTTGTCTGACTTATTCAGAACATGATGCTATCGCTTTGTTCACAGGTAAATTAGAGAGCTGACACAGTTACAGACTACCTAAGGACAACAGTGACAAATGTCGCTGTTACCCATGCAGCAACAGGGCCTCTTTAAAGGACATGCTGGCTAGAAGCCAACTTCATTCTCCTGACTTATGATGACTGAGGTTCTGTAACTATTATCCAAGTCAGAGAGCCCAAAATAAAGTTGTGCAAAACCTGTGATCACAGGCCACTGGCAGAAGTGTCAATTCTGTAATTTGACCTTTTGTTTGCCCTGATTTGTGGAGTATCAGGCCAGGAGTCTCTATCATTAACATATCTATGTTATTTGTGTCCTTTGTCAAAAATCCATAATGAAAAGCAGTAGTAGCTATGTAATTTGTGAAACTACTGCAAATGGTTTTAATTGCCAAGTCTTGGCCAAAGATGGTAAAACCACAGTCCAACAGGCCCACTACAACTCCTAACAAACAAGCAACAGGTGTGAGGTGTTACAACTTCCACCTATAACACCATACCTGGATGAAGGGTATAAAACAGGCTGCCACTGAGTTATCAGGCAACCACAACATATCCACTGCCTTGCTGTACTCCAAAATGGCACCAGATACATGCCAGTCCTCAAAATATTCCAGGGCTTCATGCAGAAACTTGCTGGGAATGAGGGTGATGGTGGAATTCAGTATCCATTCACCACTGTGACTTGACTATGTTGGGCACAGAGGATGCCCTGAGGTACGGGTGGAGAACAGGTGGGAGAGTCAGGCAGGACCAAGTTCAGGGCACCAGAAGTGGGGAGCAGCAGAGAACATGCTTGGACGTTGCAGAACCACAGATAAGCAGTGACTCCAAGTGCTCAGCACATCTTCCATTGCCCTATGAGACTTCAGGAAAAAAAAAATACACCCACATTCAGAGATAACATGAAGAATTTAAGGAAAGCAATAATAGAGAATAAATCCCAGGTATGGATCCCTGTGTGTGCTGGCTTTATGTGGTGTCAAGATCCTGATGATTCACCCATGATACCATTCCCAGTAGAGGACATGCAGTTCTTGTTAATCACACTGCATCTCAGATTTCTTATCTGTAAAATAGTGTTACTGCAGAAAACTTCATATACAAAATGAATTAAACACTTGGCTTAGGACCTGACACATGATAGAAGAAGTTTTATATATGTGTGTGCGTTAGCTTTTTGCTTATTATTTTTAAATATTGCTCACACAAATATCCCAAAGCCCTTGAACGCATGTCGCTCAGCAAATCTGATTTTACCAACAATTCACTGATGTGATTTATCATAATCATGCCTCTCTATTTAGCCATCTCTCCTGCTGCATGCCTTTATTATTAAATAGATAGTTTCAAAACAATATTAAAAACAAATTGTAAGCAGGAAAAAAGTCTTTAAGTGCACACCAATACATAATCATTTCACTTATTGCTTATAAATGTCCATATATATGCATGTTTTTATAAAGCTACATTTGTAACATATTTCATTTCAATTTTTTTCACCTAATGTTAAATTATAAGCATTTGTTCATATGCTACACTGTCCTCATAATGATCATTGCAATGGTTGCATAATATCGTAATATGTTGATAGATCATAATTTCCTATAAATTACTCCCCTATTGATGGACATTTAAGTTGTTCCAATTTTTTTGGCAATTATAGCTAATGCTATAGTGATCATCACTGAGCACTTAGCTTTATCTTTTTGTGGAATTATTTTCTTGGGATCCATTTCCAGGAGGAGGATTCCTGGAGTGAAGGGAATAAATGAATACTTGTAGGGTTCATTTGCAATATTAAGCCTTTGTTTTCCAGGGGAGTGACAATAACAAGTAGCAAAAAATAACACCAACAAAGAATACTTAGTCTATGTAGAGGCTATGCTAAATTTTCAGCACATACTATATCATTCCAACTCTCTATGTTCCTAAAAACTATAATTCTCATGTTATATTGAGAGAACTGGGGTACCAGAAGTTAAATAACTGGTCTAAGGTCATATACTGAGTAAGTTAAAAAATAACTGGGAAAAAAAAAACAAATCTAATCTGATATTGCAGTCTGTTAAGTCAGCTAGACACTTGAACATTCTCCTTACTTCTGACTGTTGACATGGCCAGAATTTTACATGATTTCAAATAATTTCCCTCTGGGCTCTCAATAGAGAATTTTCTCCACTCACAATGGACATATCCTTTCTGAAATATGTTCTTATTGCTATATAAGGTAGTAATGCACTCACAAACTGACAGCTTGAAATGAAACCCTTTGAGGAAAACTCCTTAAAGATAATAACAAATAGTAAAAAGAACTAAATAAAGGGGAAAAGGATGCAATTCTATATCTTCATGCATTTATTCTTCCCTCCTACCTTTCTCCTCCCTGGGTCTTGCTTTCTCTCCTCCTGTATCTTATGCCTGCTTGTCTTTTCTCTTCTTGAGTCTTTCTTACCATATATTTTTATTATTTTTATGTGCTCCGCTTTACTAGAAGCTGAGCTGGAGTCTTTATTCTTACTGTGCTTTATTTGAGTTGTCATTACATGTTTATCCCCCTTTCAAGGTTTTGAGAAATGGTGTCAGACGTTAATAAAATTTTCATCCACTCTGCATTTGTATTTTGTTACTTATTTTGAATGTCATAAAAATTAAATTGGTGAATTAATATTTTCTTAAAATAACCCAAACTACTTAAGAAGGTTTACTGGAGTCTTAGCTATAATTTCCATCCATTACAGAATAATTACTTTTTAAAAAGAACAACATCTTCATAAACTATGAGAGATTCCAACTAGGAATCTTACAGATATCCCACACACCTTTTAAGAACAATAATTTGAGATAAATTAACCATTCTTAGCTCTGCATAATTCACAGTACTAACTGAAATATTTCAGAGTGGTTTTCCATTAAAAAAAAATAGTTCTTCCGTTGTTTTAAGTACAATCTTTATTGTAGGAAGGGAATGCTCACATGGTTGCAAGAGAAGCATCTATTGAACTGGTACTGTATAACTTAAAAATAACTACGAAGGAAAATAAAAGATGAAATGGGTTTTAAATAAGAAAGAAAACCACACACAGAGAATAATATTGAATAAGTCTCACTCCGTCAGTTGTCAAGCGGAAGAATCATTCCACATCAAGAACACTCTGTTATAGGTGTTGCAAGAACAGCAGAGGCAAACCTCCAAGCATCCCACACATAATTCAGTGGTGAACTTTAAAACTAAGCCCAGCTGAGAAACAACTTTCTAGATTACAGTACCCATCTCTGGGGGTTACACGACCCTCTCTCTTTCTCATTCTTTCTTCCTCTCACTTCCCTCCCACTAAAGCCCCTTACAATCTACAGAAATTTTAAACATTCAAATATATAAAAAGTCTGGGAGAAAATGTCAGCTTTTCCATTTCATTCCTTTTCATAGCCGCTGCTGCAGACCCAAGTCTCGATATTTTATTTTATTTTATTTGGTCTGTGATATCGTGAGATAGAAACTTGGTGAGGAAATAGTTCACTAAGCACAAGGGAGTTGAGCATCTAAGAGGTGGAAAAATCAAGAGTTTTCTGATAGCACCCTTTGGCTGTTGCTATATAACAGAGAATCAACCAGACAAAAAAAGATAAACCCAGCCGCACTCTCTTAGGACTCAGATCTTGAGGGTAGATCCTAAGTGGATCCACACCCAGGATTGAACCAGGGGTTCCTGAGGTCAAATTATCCATTTCAAAACTATCTCAAGTAGCCAAACTCTGAAACTTATACAGCAGCAATCATGTAAATTCTAATTTTGTTCTACTAAGATCAGGAGACAACTTCAAATTTGCTTGATTTCCTAGGGTTTTTAATATCAGACACCCTTTCCAGTGTCCCATCTCTTTTCTCTATCAGGCTGTGAGGTTCCCACCTTCAAAACTGCTGGGTTCATCTTTGAACGCACAGGGGGTCCAGATAAATATTTGCTGAATGAACTGCTATGGGAGGCTCCATCAGGGAAAGAAAGTCCAAGCAAAAGGCCTGCTGGGAATCTTTCCCTCAAATTTTCAAAGGAGATCATGCAGCCCAGCAGGTCTTCACACAACAAACAGACTGCTTAAGTGAGAGTATTGAGCAGGCTTTCAAATGTCTGAGTTATGACATTTACTGCAACATTGCTGACAAAAGAAAAGCAAATGATAGGGGATACCTACTCAATTACTATCAGTAAGGGAGTTGAGTAGGCACAGCCATGAAATGAACTAAATATTTAATATAGTGAGTTCATGTACACAAGCATCAAGAGGCCTACCTGATATTTCAAGGGGAAAAAATGGTTTCTACATGCCGTATAGAGAAGGGACTTACTGTGCATATGCATTTGTATATCTGGATGCATTACAGTTGCTGAGAGATGTGAGTTTTCAGTGTGGGTCAGGCATTGGGATGAATATATATTATTTCACTTAATCCACAGAAATTATCCTGAGAGAAAAGCTAGGAAATGAAGTTCCATTGTTGCTCTTTTTTTTTTCACTTGAGGGAAAAGAGACCCCAAGACATGGAATCACTTGTCCAAAAATCACAAGGAAATGGAAAGAGTTAGGTACAAACCCAAGCAGAAATAAAGCAGAAGAGCAGTACTTGCTGAGTCCTCTTCCAATCAGCCAATCAGCAGTGGTTTCACAGTGGGTCACATCATTGGTCTTTCAGCTTCTATCGCATAGGCCTCTGGTATGGTTTCCATTTTGAATGTCTTCTGAAGTCCATAGGCTGAGTGCTTTGACTCTACATTATAGTATTCTTGGAGTTAGGGCTACGTTTAGGAAGTGGGTTCTAACACAAATTAGTCATTGGAAATATGTTCTAGAAAAAGACATTAGGACCACACCCTTCTTTCCCTGTCTGTGCTTTTTAGTCTCCATGCAATGTCTACCTTTCTCCACCACCTGTTCATAGCCAGGATGGGCCAACTTGCTACAAGTCCAAAGCAAGCCTGACAATCAAGAATTTACTGGAAAGCTCTGCAACTGTGAGCTAGAGGCCAAAACAAACTTTTCTTCGTCTTGAGTTTCTTACCCTAGTTATCTCACACACACACAAACAGAATTCAGAATAGGGCAACTGCTAATGTGTTTGTTTATACATTCAGCAAGCATGGTCTTCATCAGAAAAATGTATTTTGGAAAATTAAAAAGGAGGTGTGATAAGCATTTATTATCTAGGTTTCTGGCATGGGAAATGCACACACACATATGATACACACATATGTAATGCTAATGACCTGGCAAGTGAAAAGAGGAAAGGGAAAGTTAAAGTAAAACATAAAATGGAGGCAGAGGAAAAAGAAGAAGGAAAAAAAGGTAGAATGAGGGAAAGCCAAAAGAGACAGGGAGGAGAGGGGAGGGGGTAGGAATAGGAAAAACAGTCTTCCTTGCTTTCTTTAAGACTACAGAGCTCAATGCTTCAGAAGGACTAAAAAAATAACCTTAACTCACTTGCCTGGCTGGTGCTGTAATGCTTGAGCCATGCCTTCTGCCAAGCTTTTTGCTGGTTATGTTGGAAATGGAGGCTATTACTTAGACTTTTGTACTCAGTCTAGATTCAAAGTTTAGTTCTTCAGATCTCAGTCACTTGAGTAGATGGGATTACAGCGTGAGCCAGTGGCACTTGGCTAGAGCATTCTTTTTTTTTTCCTCATCTTGGAGCTTGAATTCAGGGCCAGGATGCTGTCTCTGAGCCTCTTTGTGCTCAAGTCTAGGACTCTACCAGTTGAGCCAGAGTGCCACATCTCAGCTTTTTCAGAGTAGTTTATTGGAGATAAGAGTCTCACGGATTTTCCTGGCTTGACTGTCTTTGAACTATGATCCTCAGATCTCAGCTTCCTGAGTAGCTAGGAGTACAAGCTTGAGTGGCCAGCACCTAGCTCATAGCAATCATTTTTAAACACCACAAATATGCTCTTGTTTCCTTCCCTCATTCCACCCACCCCCTGCCCTGTGCAGTGTCACACTGACTCAATGAGCTGAATTCGAGTTAAAAACTAGATTGTTTGCATGGTCCAGCCATGCAAATCAGACTGAACTGTACAATATCCAGCTTCTATTTTTTTTAAATTAGATGAGACAACCCTGTGTCTCCTGTGTGATTTTAAGAGAGCTCCAACCTCCAACCACACAGGCTATCTGTGCAGTGGGTCTGTGG
This sequence comes from Dipodomys spectabilis, assembly GCF_019054845.1. Taxonomy (NCBI): domain Eukaryota; kingdom Metazoa; phylum Chordata; class Mammalia; order Rodentia; family Heteromyidae; genus Dipodomys; species Dipodomys spectabilis. The sequence continues at coordinate 4,485,621 of NW_024870723.1, forward strand.
CTGAGGTTGTGGCACGTCACCTTGTAGCCTTGAAGGCCCTTCAAGGCCGAGGCCTGGATCCAAGTGTGGAGTGGGAGCTCTGCCCTTGTACTGGAGAAGTGAAACCAATCTTGGCACTGAGGTAGCAGCATGGATCACACAGCCAGTTTACCTAAGTAAGGTAGTAAGCCTTCATGAATAAAATGGATCTAATGGCCTTCCCCATCTTTTGAACATCTAATTGGATATTGTAGGAAATGCTTACACCCAGTGGTACTGAACATCACTGATATTTTCCATCTCCCTTATTTCCTAATTCCTTTGTGCAAGCCTTGCTATTGCTTTTTTTCCCCCAATCTATAAAACTTTCTGTTTTTCTTAGGAAAAAAAAGTAATAGAAATCCTTTCCTTTATAGCCAATTTACAGATTGTATTTCTAAGGGTTTTAAGCAATAAACACTAGCCGAGGATGAACTGCATGACCTTCCTGTGACTCGGTTTACTAAGCTGCATGGACAGGTGGGTGGAGGACACTAACACTATGTCTTTTACAAAATCAGTATTACTTCATGGGGCTGGCAAGGTCGCCCAGTGGTAGAGTGCTTGCCTTGCATGCAAGAGGCCCTTGGTTGAATTCCTCAGCAGAAAAAGCCAGAAGTGGCGCTATGGCTCAAGCAGTATAGTACTCGCCTTGAGCTGAAGAGCTGAGGGACAGTGCCCAGAGTTCAGGCCTCACGACCGGCCAAAAAAAAAAAAGCAGCATTACTTCATTCTACCTATTTTTAGTCCTCTCTTTCACTTTCTCTTACTTTCTCTCTTCCTCCTCTTTTCTTCTGCTCATTCTTCTGCTCCCTCTCCCAGTTTCTTTTCCTCTATTAGCATCACTTTCTGCTGGTGAGTCAAATTCAAACCATGAATCAGATTGAGGTGTTTACCTGAATTGCTCACAAACACCAGGCTTCCTGTTGCAAGAATAGGTTCCCCTTTTCCTGACTGAATTGGTTCTTTCTGTGTCCTCCTCTCCCCTCCCTATAGCTCTTCCTCTATTTTTAGATAGACAGTCTGAAGAGTCTTAATATATCAATGACATTTCTAACACATGTTAATATCTAAAGCGTCAATGCTCTATTTGTAGAAATGACTACTGATGTGATGAGATGCTTTTATTATGCCCATGGCTTTTATTATAAATACGATGAAACTGTGCACTTTTTGGAAAATTAGATAATAATAATAAACTACTCTCTGTCCTATTTTGTCCACCTATCTGCTTCAAATATGAGTTTTTATCTTTTTTGCTGTACATTTAATAAATTGCTTTTTTTTTCAAGTTCAGGGTGAATATCTGTGTCTTAGAATGGATGACAGCAGGATCCTTTGCGAGGATGCATTACGGAGGTAAGTGCAGACCCATGTGGATCCATTTTATAATCTTTGTAATTTCTCAGGCTCCCTGTGGACCCAGCACCTCAGAACTCTGAAGGTGGCCAAGTGCTGGGTTTTATATAAAATGTGTAGCTTCTGTCTTTTTTTTCCCTCTCTCTCTCCTCATTTTACCTATTATTGAAGTGCATTTCACAATTACAGGAGTTACAGGTAAAGAGCATCTATGCCTTGTCGAAATTCACAGGTGCTAAGTCGCTACTTGGGTGTTTTGGACAAGTCACTGGACCTCTCTGAGAGGCATAATTGTTTTCTTCTACAACCTGAAAAAAAATTTAGTGCATCAGCTTTACAGAAATGTGAAGGAGGACACAATGAGATGGTATATGTACAACATTTAGCACCTATTAAACACCTAACACTAATAGCTATTATCTACTTTGTTGTAATCCTGTTCATTACTGTTTCATTCTTAAAGAATTTTTGTTTTATTGTGCAATTTTATGCGAACCTATTGCTCAGCTTACCCCTCACTGACTTTTGGAAGGTCATCATCTATCACTTCCTAACCAGTCCAAATTAAACCTCTATCCTCTGACCAACACCTCATTATGCACATGGACAACTATGCCCTAATCATACAGACTTTTACTCTACTCTACCAAGGAGGAGTATGTTCTGGTTCAATATTTATGTCTTCCCCAAATGCATACACTGAGGTATAATTCCCAAAGCAATGATATTAAATGAGGACTGGAATGGTGTATCAGTTTTAAGATTGGACCACTCACGAACGGGATTACTCTCTTTGAGCAAAATAGAATCAAAGGAGCTTATTTACCGCTCTGCCATGAAAGACTATAACAAAGAGGAGCCAATTATGGCACAGAGAACAAACCCTTACCAGAGACTGTCAGCTGATAACTTCATGCCAGACTCCCTAGTCTCCTGAACAGCGAGTAACATGTTTCAACTCAACCACTTTGGAAAGTAGTATGGAGGTTCCTCAAAAGACTCCACATAGAGCTCCCCTATAACTCAGCAATCCCACTTTTGGGCATTTACCCAAATGATCACAAACAAGACCATACTAAAGCTACCAGTACAACTATGTTTATTGTAGCATTCTTTACCATAGCTAAGATATGGAACCAATCCAGATGTCCCTCAGTAGATGAATGGATCAAGAAAATATGGTATACTTACACAATGGAATTCTATGCCTCCATCAGAAAGAACGGCATTGCCACATTTGATAGGAAATGGAAAGACTTGGAAAAAATTATATTAAGTGAAGTAAGCCAGGCCCAAAGAAACATAGGTCCCATGTTTTCCCTTATTTGCAATAATAGTATATGTCTGAGACAAGCAGAAATGGTCAGATAAGTTGATTTTAGGTGAAGTGAACCCCAAGATAAGGACTCAAATGATTTTCTTTCTTGCTATTGTTTCTAACATATTTATAAGATATTTCTTTGTTGCTTTGTATGCACAGTATAACTCATTTTCACTGTATTTGATGTTGGTATAATATGTGGAGAGGAAGGAAAAAATAAATTGTTTTACTAGGGATACAGATGAACCCATTGCAACAATGAGACGTATAAGTCGTTATGTGAAAAATGAGCTTTACAACTTTGGTGCAGGGAGGGTGGGAGATGGGAAGGGATGGGAAGGGGAAACAAAGGAGGAGGCAACAATGCTTGATAAGAAATGTACTCATTACCTTGTCCATGTAATTGTAACCCCTCTGTATGGTATTTTCACAATAAAAAAAAAAAGAGGGCTGGGAAGGTAGCTCAGTGGTAGAGTGCTTGCCTTGCATGCATGAGGCCCTGGGTTCGATTCCTCAGCACCACATAAGCAAAAAGAAAAAAAGCCAGAAGTGGCACTGTGACTCAAGTGGTAGAGCGCTAGCCTTGAGGTGAAGAGCTGAGGGACAGTGCCCAGGCCCAGAGTTCAGGCCCCACAACCAGACCAAAAATAATAATAATAAAAATAAATAAAAATAAAAAAGAGATACCAAAGACCAAAAAAAAAAAATTGCTCACTCTGATACTTAGCTACATGAAATCTTAAGCAGAATCAATTCTAAACCTTCTTGTTTTGTCCTGGTGTTTTCCTCTGCCTACTTGTCTTTTCAACATATTCTCTGAATCTCACCTTCTCTGTAACGTTCTCGGTTTTATGTGGTCTTTATTTCTCCATCATGCCCTCTATGATTACTCTTGCAACAGCAGTCAGCGTATTGATTCTATCTTTCCCAGGACTATGCATTAATGAGTGTACACCTTCTATCACATTGGCCTGCAAATCTCTGAATCATTGCCCAAAAATTTGTGTCATTCAAATGATTTATTGGGCATTTCTGATGTTTCCTGGTAGATAAAAGTCTTCCAGCTTGTGGATCCCTACTTGGTTTGTGCTAGCCTCCTTTGACTCTAGTGTTGTCTTTATTTATTAGACAAATATTCTAGCATGGCTGCTCAGATCTGAAATCATCAATCAGTTTTAGTGATTCATGGTGTCAGAGGAGTTATACTTCAAGCTCTTATCTCCATGCCAGGCTGGTGGGACATTCAGCAAATTCGTGAGAGCAAAGGCTACATTATGCAGGGGGGGGGGGGGGGAAGCAAGATAACCTGGCCTTAAATTCAAGAGCCTATAATTCTTACTATAATTCTTACTCAGCCAAAGCATAAGTGAGACACTTAGGGCCAGCAAGTCTCCTCTCTTGTTTCTTTCCTTCTATTTCCTATGATAGAAGAGGTAAACTGAAGCCAGGCATTGGTGGCTCATGCCTGTAATCCTAGCTACTCCGGAGACTGAGATTTGAGGATCACGGTTCAAGGCCAGCCTGGGCAGGAAACTCCTTGAGACTCTTATCTCCAATAAACCACTCAGCAAACCAGAAGTGGCTTTGTGGCTCAAGTGATAGAGTGCTTGCCTTTAGTTAAAGAGCTGAGGGACAGCTCCCAGGTCCCAAGAACAAGTTCTACAACCAACAACAACAAAAAAAAAAAAAAAAAAAAGAAGAAGAAGAGGTAAACTGAACTATGCTGCTTCTCTAATATTAGCACATGAGTCATTTCCTTTAGATATCCAGCAGAAAATCAAAATTCAAAGGATTTACATGGTTGGGAAGGATGCTAGAACTTAAAGTATGCCACCAAATTTGACCTGGATTACTAAAGTGAAATATAAGGTATTTCATGACTATTAATTTTTTTTGCTCTAATCTGTCAAAGAATGCATTTGGTAGCTCCTTGGGATCCCACAGAACCACAGGTAATTAGTAGTATTAAAACCAGTTACTCTATTTTATCTAATGATACTTCCAGAATATTTTAACATTCACATTTAAGAAATAAATCTAAACTGTCACCGAACTAACTTGCTATGTGGAGACAACCTGGGACACACAAAATAATGGGAATACCAATCTCACATATTCACAAAATGGTTGTATTACCTGCAAATGGAGCTGTCCAAATGTCAAGAAAGAATAAATAATGAGATACATTTTGAGAACTGAAGAGCTCAGGAGAGAAGGTAAAACCAAAGAAAACACAAAAGAGGGAAATGGAGTTTAAGTCATAGTCAAATGCTTACTCTCAGTCCCACAATTAACAGGCCAACATCATTGAGGTCTAGAAAGAATTAGACAGTCCATGAATTTAGAAAGGCAAGGAGAGAGTGCTATTTTAAAAAAGAGAGGCCTTTTTTTTTATTATGTTCTAGTAGTAGGATAGAATTGGAGCAGAGGTGGAGCAGGGACAAAGTATAGAGAACTTACGATAGTCTAAATTTAGCTACTTGAAGGTGATTTGCCAGAGGCTCAGAACCCAGTGTTCAGAAGCCCTGGGGCACCCAGTAGCACCTTGCTCCATGCACAGCTGCTTCCCAACCTAGTTGCCTTCTAAAGACACCAAAAGAGTGAGGAAGGTGGAAGGTGAGCTTTCCTGCTTCCAGCTGCCCACAGCCTTGAAAGTGGACTGGTAGAAAGCTAGGGATTTGCAGAGACAGCTCTGTGCTCCCTCCAGCAAACAGCAGAAGGAAACTGACATGCTGCAGAGGTGTCATGCTGCCTCCCTGGCATCTTTAGGATCATCCCCCCAGGAGCTGAGTTTGAAGAAATCACCCATCCTCCACGTAGAGTGAGCTCCTGAAAGCACCATGACTTGCTTGTTTACATCCTATCCCCTTTGTTCATGCTTCCAAACATGGCCCCAAAGAAAGCATTTTGCCCAGACTTTCATTGTCTTTTGTACTATTGCTTAAGAAAGGAAAATCAGTTAATAGTCATCCTCAAGTATAAATGTGTGTGTGTGTGTGTGTGTGTGTGTGTGTGTGTGTGTTTACTCTCACAGCCAAAGATTGTCTTCCTTTCTCATCTCTTCTCTTTTTATTCTCCTTCTTCCTGAATCCCAAGAAGACTACAGAGGGTCTTTTGAACATTCTGGAGAGGACACTTCTGCCAATAGCAGCTTCGTTCGTTCCTTTAAGGTTTTAATAATGTTCTGTTTGTCTGCTGCTTCCAAGACAGAATTGGTTTGGGGATTTTGGTAGATTGTAAATGGAAGTTGAGAAAAATATTCTGGGCTGGAAATCTTGAGTCTTGATGTACACACAAGTCGCGATGAGTAAACTTGTGAGGTCATGGTGTGAGCTGATAATTCCAGTCTCTTAGTGTGCAGTTCTCTTTCTCTCCGTCTCTCTGTCTCTGTCTCTGTCTCTGTGTCTGCCTCTCTCTCTCTCACTCTCTCTCTCTCTCTTTGCTTCTCTCTTTCATCAACAGCTTCCAGAATCTAACTCATATTGGATACAGTAACAGCTAACATAAGAAAAATAAGGGGAATGAATGCAGGAGTGTGGAGGTAGTAGATAGTGCAAATAAATCACAAATAACCATTTAATTTCACAATTAGTTCTAGGAAAGAGAGCAAAATACTTAGTGGCAGGCATTTAAATGAAAAGCTAATATGAAGATAGAGGCTTATAACGCCATGAAACTTGAGTTTTATAGAGTGGATCACCACTTGGCTTTGAGGGAATCATTTAAGGTGCCCAGCGGAAGTAGAACCTGGCAAGTTTGAGGAAGATAAAACCAAGGGACATAGATGGAACAAATGGAGAAAAAGGAGCAGGACCAATGGAAACATGACATGTGTCTTAGAGAAGGAAAACAGGGGGTAGAGCAGGTACATTGGGTGCCCAAATTTGAGACCGATCTAATCTAACATCTCAGGCTATTCTTTTCCCTGAATTTAAGTGGAATATAGCATCTTTCGCTCCAAACAGGAATAAAACCTAGGCATTTGGTGGAGTAAACCAAATAAATAAATCTCTAAGAAAGACATCCTTCAGCATCTTCAATAAGCAAATTGATTGAGCCAGTTCTTCATATCCACAAAGCACTTTATTTCATAGCTAAACCCATATCCACATTGCATCTTTTTCTTCTAGCTATTTTAGCAGTTTGGTAGAATATCTCATCGTTTTTTTCTATATAAGAGCCCTCAATAGACTTCAGAATTATTACTCTGTTTCAAGTCACAGTTTCATATCTCGATGTAGTAATATAAGATTTTTTTCCTGCTGTTATTAAAATGAAAAAGGTAAAATCTCTACTTGGATGTTTACTGTCCTTTCTGGCTCTTTATGGTCTCTGCTATTCCTAAGAGTTCTAGAAGATTTTTTTAAATGTTAAAAAAAGAAGACAGAGGAAGTGAAGCCATTGCTTAATATGCCATATGTATTAGTCAAGTCAGTAATTTTCAGGAAGACAAATATGATATTCACATAAAAAACTTACTCAATACATACACTAAAGCACTGGTTTCACTACTGATAACTTGTCCTGGATAAATAATCATCGAGGTATATAAAGATTACCAGAAGCGTGTGAGTTCTAGCATTACATAAATTTAATTGTTTAATGCACTACATTGAAGGAAGAAAGGAGAAACCATAAGCTTGCCAATAATAGCAATGAGGGTGGTTTTGTTTTCTGCTTTTATGCTTTTTACCACATATGGAGAAATTCTGTTCTGTTAGTAATCTAAAAAAATGAGTTATAAATAGATAAGCTTGCCTTTATATAACATTCTAACAGCCATTACTCATTTTATCCTCATTGCTGTTTCTGGGCTAGGAGAAGTGGAGAAGAAATAGAAAGCAGTGGGCATGGATCAGGAGTTAGGAGTTACTTGAACTTTCCCATAGTTTCCCTCAGAAACAGTGGCTTTATTGCTAATCCTGCTTTGCAGCGCTTAGATCAGAAGACTATCTAATATTCAGAACAATACTGAACTTTTCCATTGCAAACCATTTCACTTTCATTAACTATGTGAAACTGAGCATGAGCAGTGAATTAGGAAGTCCCAACTTCTCAGGACTGACTCCCTGAAACTCAAACACAAGATCAGCCTGTGACTTAATTTTCCTTGCAGATCCTATATGCCACATTACTCCCTCTTCCCAACTTCAGCTTCCATGTCTATTAAGTGAGAATGGCAAAAATTTCACAAAGGGCTCACTTATGAATTAAATTAGCTAATACAATAGAGTTTTCAATATAGGGTCTGATAGGTAATACTCTTTTAGAAGTTATCTGTTTACTTATTAACTATCATCATCACCTTTATTTTATTTTTATTTACTTTTTATTTCTTACCAGTTGTGGGGTTTGAACTCTGAGCCTGGGCACTGTCCCTAAGCTCTTTTGCTCAAGGCCAGTGCTCTACCACTTGAGCCACAGCGCCACTTCCAGCTTTTCTGATGGTTCATTGGAGATAAGAATCTCAGGGACTTTCCTACCTAGGCTGGCTTTGAACCATGATCCTCAGATCTCATCCTCCTGAGTAGCTAGGATTACAGGCATGAGCCACTGACACCCAGGTGAATCACCATTATTTTAAATCACTAAATTCACAGTTTCCTATTCTAGACTTGCACAGACCAAAACAAAAAAAGTGTACACAAGAGCACACAATGACTAGAGGTTTTTCCACTTCCCTCATTGTGCTGTTGATAGCTCCTTCATGGTGCTTTCTAGCTTTCTATCTGTTAGCCGATACTTCGATGATTCAGAGGGGGGATAAAATAACCATAGGGCTTTTGTTGATATGGCATCCATCTCTAAGGACCTAAACTGAAGTATTGTTGGCTTTGAGAATGGGGAAGACACATTCTTCCCTGAGACGAGATATAGAAATTGAAGGCTAGTGAACAAGCAAGATAAATGATTACACTGACGGCCCAAAGATGTCCCACTTCTTTTGGTTTAACAGGATAAAGGAGAAGAAAAATCTGTCTGAGTATAAGCCCACATCTGTTCCTCCGCTTTATCCAGATTAACAGAGAGCAATCGAGCTACTTCTCCTGCACTGGTAGATGCAGCATGTAGAATATATTTAAAATTATATGCTAGGACTATTAAAGTATTCAAAAGAGAGAAACCATTGTTTGAATTATCAGGCATGCAATTTTGGAACAGGTAACTTCAACTTTCTGACACCTATTTATTTTCCCTTGGTAGTTAAAGGTCATATAATATTTATCTCATGTGGATTTGTGGAGATGAAATACATATAATCTATTTGGCACATGGGAGGGAATCAATAAATGGTAGCAATTATCACTATCATTGCTGCTGATTAAACAGTAAGACACAGCTGTTTTTCCTGGAAAGAAAGAGAAAAGTAAACAGATATTTATTAGATAATATTTAATTAATGGCAATTATATGTCATATGTACATATGAACACAGATTTAACCAATGTTTGTTGTGAATGCCTAGTCATTTTTAAAAGTTAATGATTTTAATAGTGGTTGTTATTATCACAGCTTTGACAATAGAACCCAAAATAATTGATAAAAATAAATTGTAAAATCAGGACTTAGAAGTGTTCCGTTTATATTATTTTAGTATGAACAAAATGTAGTAAGTATTTAACACAAACATAAAATAAGGCAAAGCTGAGGATTTGGGTAAGTGGTGTGGTCAACTGAATTTAGAAAACACTGAATGCTAAAATTAAATACAGCTTATTCATCCAGACTATCAAAGCCGTACAATACTAAAGTTTCTTGTCTACTTCCAAAAGAAAGGTATGGATACATCCACATCCACACTCACTTTGTAGATTTCTTTCCACAGGGTATTAAAAGAGTAAATGGAAATAAAAGAAGGTTGTGATAGGAGGTCTTGCTTAAATAAGTTTTAGATATGTTAACTTGCACAAAACCAACCAGTTGTCTTAAGTACAGGGTTTCTCAGAGATTGCATATACTAATGATTTATGTGAATTTATTAAAATGTGGTGAAGTGTAGACAATGCTTGGGCATTTAACCACAGATTTGCCTTGTGATTATTTTAATTACTTTGATCTGGTAGAACATTCTAAAGTCCTAGATTTTTGATTGTTGTTGTTGTGTGTGTGTGTATGTGTGTGTGTGTGTGTGTTGTTTTGTTTTTTAATACCTGCTCTATGATCTCAAAAGAACTATAGAAGACTGTAGGTAATGAAGACTGCTAGTTTTCTCTAATGTCAATTCCTCCACTTTCTGTAGTAATAAGGCCTCTGAGTTTTAGCTGAACATAAAGACACTATAGTGGGTAGCCTTCCTCATAAGGTCACGTTCCAGCAAGGAGAGTGAAATGGTACTTTCATGTTCCAGATAATGGTCTATAACTTCTACCACAATGAGAAATGCTCTCCCCTTGGAGCCCATGAAGCTAGAAAATATTTTATTTACTTTTTTTCTTGTAAAAAGCCAAATAATAAACCTTTGGCATTGCAAACAATACAGTCTCTGTTTCAACCACTCAGTTCTGGAATTATAATAACAAAGTGACCATAAACAATATGGAACAAATGTAAAGAAATGGATACCATTGTAACAATAAAATTTTATTCATAAAATTAAACTTCTGAGTTAAAAATAAAAGGCAGGAGCATTATATACAAAATAAGCCTGAGTGGACTGATGGGTGGAAGAAAAACAGGTGGCGATCCAGGGAATTCCAGTGCCAAGGAGCAGTGTGTTAATGACCTCTGTGGGTTCTCCACTAAATATCACAGGGTTTAGAGAAAGAAATTAACCCATGGAGACACCAATGAGTAAACAAATAAGCAAAGCCCCAATAAAGCCCTGCTTTCTCTGGTCAAAAGATCAGAACAAAGTAAGCCAGGCCCAAAGAAATGTAAGTCCCATGGTTTCCCTTGTTTGCCATGACTAGTACATGTCTAGGACAAGCAGAGAAGGTCAAAGGATATGTACATATGACCACATGAGATGATGTTAAGCAAAATGTACCCCAAGACAGGGACACAAGAGGTTGTTTTCTTTCTTGCTAGTGTTTTTAATGTACTTACAATGCATTATGTGATTCTTTTGTTTCTATTGTGTGTTCTTCCCCCACGGTATAACCCCTTTTTTCACTGGATTTGATACCGGTGTTCTGTACATTGTATGCACATTTTTGCAATTTGGGGAGGGGAAGGGATATTGCAGAACGCTTAAATGGGGATGGAGGCTGAACCATAGTGACGACAAGATGTACAAGACACCACCATATTGAAAACGAACATTACAATGTCGGGGGGCGGGGGGTGGGGGGCGGGACGAGTTGGGCAAGAGGGAAGAAAGTGATGGTAGGAGGAAAATAAAGGAGAAAGTAACAATGCTCACTATGAAATGCACTCATTACCCTACTCACGTAACTGTAACACCTCTGTACAACATTTTTTACAATAAGAAAAGCAAAATTAAAAAAAAAAAGATCAGAACAGAGTCAGGTTAACAAGACAGAAAATAATAAGGGAATGATTTTTACATCCCAATCAATTACCACAGGAAAAAAGGAAAGTAACTTCATTACTGAAATTCCCCCACCAGAAGGCCACATTTCTCCTATTACTCGACATGGAAAAGGCCAGGCTCGCCACACAGTTCCCTGTGGGGACCACCGAGATGAGCTGGATGACAAAGAGCAGCAATAAGAAGTGCTCTTCCTTTGGTGGCAACAGAGGCTAAGAGGGGCTTCTGAGTTTCTGCCAATCCTTGACAGGGCAATGAGGCAGAGTCCCTTCTCCTGACATGGTGCCAAAGAAGTTTATAATAAGAGCTAGAACCCAGTGGCGTTGGCTCACGCCTGTAATCCTAGCTACTCAGGAGACTCAGATCTGAGGATGACAGTTCAAAGCGGGCCCAGGCAGGAAGAAGTCTGAGATTTTATCTCAAATTAACCACCAGAAAAACTGGAAGTGGCCCTAGGTGGAAGAGCAGTAGGCTTGAACACAGAGAGGCTCAGGGATAGAGCCCAGGCCCTCAGTTCAAGCCCCAGAACTGTTAAAAATATAAAATACTTATTAATATTAGTAATAATAATAATATCATATTCTCATAATACCATAAAATCGAAATTTTAATGGAAAATTACTTTAAAAACTAAACTAAAAGTCAAGAATATGTATGTGTCTATCTAGAGATTATAACATTATCTGAAAATGATTTAAAATCAGTCTTGATTGTTTTAATTGCTGAAATGTGAAATTAGGAACATGATTAATATTTGAAAATAGAATGTCTCAGCAAATAACTTGAAGATATAAAGATGAATTAAATAAAAACTTTTAAGTTGAAAAATACAATAACCAAAATTAAAAGCTTCACAGATGAGTTTAAAAGACAAAAGAAACCACGTAAGGTCCAATGAACTGGAAGATGCAACAACATAAATTTTCAAAACTTCACAACAGTTAGAATGAGAAATATGAATGGAGCCATAGGGACCAGTGAACCTAAAACAAAAAAATTAATATTTATATCATCAGTATCACAGGAGAAGAGAAAATTGGCATCACTTAAAAAGGCACTCAAAGACATGATGACAAAAACACCTAAAAATTTTAAGACAGAAGCCTTCAGGTACAATTAGCTGAACAAATTCCAAACAGAATCAACCCCAATAAACTACAGCAAGATACACTTCATATCATTAAGCTTTGTAAATCTGATGTCAAAGAAAAGTCTTGATCAAAGTGAGACACAATGGAATTTTACCAATAAGAGGAAAGTAAATTATATGACTGCACTTTAATTTTAATAATGGAAATGTTAAAGGAACTAAAAAGATAGGCATGGTAATCCAGAATTTTAAACCTGACCAAAATAGTATATAAGTTTTTGTTATATAACTCCAATAAATGCACTTCAAATATAATTTATTTAAACAGAATTGAAATGAAATGACAGTATAAGCAGCTCTTGCTGGCAATCCTAACTACTCAGAAGGCTGAGATGTTTTGAGGACAGCAAGTTAAGGCCCAATTGGGGAGAGAAGTTGCCTTCTAGACTCCATTTCCAAAGTAATCACAGAAAAGCAAGACTAGAGGTGTGGCTGAAGTGGCAGAGTGTCAGTCTAGCAAACACAGCATAGTCCTGATTCAAATCCTAGTACAGAGAGAGAGACAGAGAGCAAAGGAAGGAGGAGGAAGAGAAGGAGGAGGAGGAGGAAGAGGACAAGAAGGAGGAAAAGGAGAAAGAAGAACAAGAAGAAGAAGGAGGAGGAGGAAGAAGGGAAGAGGAGGAAGAGGGAGAGAATAAAACTAAAGGAAAGAAATGTAAAAATAAAGAGATTAAAATATCAGGAATAAAGATAGAATACCATATACAAAACTATGGGTATGCATTGTACAGAAAAATACATCCTCTTTTTATGGGTTTCTAAATTTTATTTGATAAATGAAGAAAATTTTATCCCTATGTGGTGTATTTTGTATATGCTTGTACCAGAAATATTAATTACCTTACAAAAGAAAGAGGGTAAAAGACAGTAAAAACTGTCATGTTTTCTTCTTTTAAAATATTTTACTGACATAAATCAATTGTACAAAGGCACTTCATTGAGATATTTATAGTTTATTAATAATGCTCATTGATCACATTCATCCTACCTTACTTTCTTTTCCTCCTGTAAATTTCTTCATTCAAACAGGTAAAATGATAACACCAATTGACCATATTATTTGTATATAATGCAATACCACCAGCACCCGAGAAATGTTACACAAAGAGAAAAATGTACAAACTGTAGACAAATCAAAATGAAACTCAAAAGTAAGATTCAAGTAATCCAAAGGAAAAGAGAAAATAATAACAGGAAAAAACACAACAAAGAGAAAACAAAGCTAACTAAAATTTGATTTAACTCAATTCATGAAAAAAAATCACATTAAATGTAAATGATATAAATGTGACAGTTAATAAACGAAGATTGGCAGATTGGCTTTTTAAGTGTGACAGAAATGATAGATAAAAGAAACTCACTTTCTACCTAAAGATATTGTCAGACTGAAAATAGAAGCATTTAAAAATACATGATCAATAAATTATTGATTATAGGAAGCTTAGGGAGCTTCTACCAGCAGATACCTTAGATGCCACAGAAAACAAAAGTACCAAACACAGAAAGGGACATGTTCTAATGACATAGGAGTCAATATGGCAAGAACATTCTACATCCTTAGATGTGCAATTCACCAAACAACAGCTTTGAAGTGTGAAAAGAAATGAACCCACAATTCATAGTTGGGAGTTTCAACACTCCTTTCTCCATAGTTGATAGAAAAACGGGTCAGAAAAATCAGTGAATATACAGGAAAACTCCTTGATACTGACTCCCCACAAGATTTATTCAACATTTATATGGCATCTCACATTACAACAATGCCAGTCCCCTTCAACTGCACTTGGAACATATCCCAAGATGTCGACCATGTATGTAGATATAAAATAAACCTCCACAGATTTGAAATGAATGAAATCACTCAGATGTATGCTCCCCTAACAATGATGAAATCAACCTGCTGATCATTCTGTGAAAATATACAAGAAACTCTCCAGTTATTGGTAACTTCTGTGGCTTGTACTTGTCCTCTCTGAAACTCCTCTTCAAGATTAATGCCCCCGGTACTGTAATAAGAGAATGAAAACTTAATCCAATTGTGGGGTTTAGAAGTAGAAGTGGAATTTCTGTGATGTGATTAGGACTTGATGCCGTATGCCTCAAAAGCCCTCACAATTGGATACTGAGGCTATAAGAAGAAGGAGAAAGGACAGAACACACTTGCATGGGAGAAATTTTCCTCTTACCATGTGATGTGTCTCAGGATACAGTAAGCTAGCAGTCTATTACCACATTACACCTCTCAAACTTGGACTGGAACTGTGAGCCAAAATTAACCTTTTCTCCTTCAGTACTTACCCAGTCTATGGCATTGTGTTATTAACAACAAAATACAGAGTGCAACAATTTTCTTCTAAATAATGTATGGATTCAACAGTAAAATTCAATGGAAATGAAAAATACTGTGACCTAGATGAAAATACAACCCATTAGAATTTACAATGCACAAGAAAAGCAATCTAAGGTCCTATGGTAAGGATGTAGGAGAGAAATAGCACAATAAATGCAAAACCATCAAAGACATCACAATAAAGATTAGATCAGAAGTCAATTAAATTTGAAATATAAAATGTAAAGAGAAAAACAATGTGACCAAGAGTTGGTTGGAAGACAGCAATGTGAATGCTTCATTTGAAAATCTTTAGCAACACAGATGTGAAAATTATAACTTACTGGTATCATCAATCTGGAGAACATTACTAAGATCCTACAGACATCAAAAGAAAAACAACAAACTTACTCACATGAATTTCTCAACCTTGAAGAAATGTGCCACTTCCTATAAATGCACAAGCTATGCAACTTGGAAAAGATGATTTGAATGCCCTATAAGTAATTTTAAGAAATGAATTCAGGCTACAGTGATATCTCCAGACAGAGATGGCTTTACTGAGAATCTAATCAAATATTTAAGAAAAAATTATTATCAACTCTGCACAATATTATCCTTAAAATGGAAAAAGGAGCATTTATCCATTTAAGAAAGCAAGAATTTCCCTTATGTACAAACCAAATAATTACAATAATAAAAGCAAAAGCAAAACAGAAGCTACAGAACAATATTCCTCTGAATATACATATACATATATATAGGCACAAAAATCTTTAACAAAATGTTGATAATATTAAAAAATATAATTGGGAAATCTAATTAATTACATTAACTTCTTATCATCACCCAGTGTATTTTATCCAGGGATACAAGAAGGAGGAGGAGAAAGGAGGAGGAAGAGAAAGAAGGAAAGGAAGAAGGAAGAAAAAGAAGCAACACAACAGAAATTACCTTAGTTTGTAATAATTTGCAATACAAGTTCATTGTTACTTATATTTTATTTCTACGTATCCTGGAAAATTGCTTTGAAAGAAAGCTCCATGCATTATCTTGGCTTGTAATAGCATATTTCCCCAAATCAGGCCTTCTATTCATGTGAATTAGGAAAGATGAGCATAAAAAATATCTCCTTTCCCTGTGCCAATGATTAAGACTTCCTTCAGGAAAGCAGAACACACTCAGGTCGCTTAAAGAGTTCAGGAAGATCTTACACCCTCAACCCAGAGTGGATACATAACTAAGTTTTTAGCCTTCTGCTACATCTTTTAATCTCAAAACCCAAGTTTATGAGAGGCTGTCATTCCTTTATGCACTTGCTCAACCATCAAAATATACTGAACATCTAAAATGGAAGGGATATTTTCTTTTCTTTTTATTGTGAAAATACTGTACAGAGGGGTTACAATTACATGGGCAAGATAATGAGTACATTTCTTATCAAGCATTGTAGCCTCCTCCTTTGTTTCCCCTTCCCGTCCCTTCCCATCCTCCCCCCGCCCCCCCAGTCCTCCCCGCTTCCCCAGTCCTCCCCGTCCTCCCTCCCCCCGCCAAAGTTGTAAAGTTCGTTTTCGACATAAAGACTTGTATATCTCATTGTTGCAATGGGTCCACCTGTATCCCTATTTAAACGATTTGTTTTTCCCCTTCCCCTCCACAAATTATGCCAACATCAAATACAGTGAAAGCAGGGGTTATACCTTGGGGGAGGGACATACAAAGCAACAAAGAAATAATCTTATAAATGTGTTAGAAACAATTGCATGAAAGAAAAAAAAAACATTTGAATACATATCTTAGCGTTCATTTCCCTAACATCACCTTATCTGACCTATTCTGCTTGATTCAGACATACACTAGATATTGCAAATAAGGGAAACCATGGGACCTATATTTCTTTGGGCCTGGCTTACTTCACTTAATATAATTTTTTTCCAAGCCTTTCCATTTCCTAACAAATGGGGCAATGCCATTCTTTCTGATGGAGGTATAGAATTCCATTGTGTATCTATACCACATCTTCTTGATCCAATCATCTACTGAGGGGCATCTGGGTTGGTTCCATATCTTAGCTATAGTAAATAGTGCTGTAATAAACATAGTCGTGCTCATAGCTTTAGTGTGGTCTTGTTTGTAAACATTTGAGTAAATGCCCAAAAGTGGGATTGCTGGGTTGTAGGGGAGCTCTATGTGGAGTCTTTTGAGGAACCTCCATACTGCTTTCCAAAGTGGTTGAACAAGTTTACACTCCCACCAACAATGCAGTAAGGTTCCCTTCTGTCCACAGAGGGGATATTTTCTATTCCCTGAGAACATGCTACCTATTTGTTTGGGGATGGTGGATAATATTAACAATAGTTTAGTGATTATTCATGCACCGGATATGCATGAACATTATGTATGATACTTTGTACCAAGGAGATAGTATACATTCAGTTGTTAAGGTGAATTCAAAGGTCCATCCTTTAATAACCTGATCTAACTCATCCCTCTTCTCTCTCTGAGTTAATCTACAGTGTCAGTCTTTCTGATTTTCTTCACTGTAGTCTAAACTTTCACCCATTTATTCCTGTATTCGCTTGTTTTATGCCACCCCTGTTATTAATTCCACAAGTGGGATATTAGTTAACCTATCTGTGTATATGAGGGCCCAGAACTATGGCTTCCCTATATTCAGTGCTCCATACATGTTTTAAAAAAGGAACAAGTAGTCACTCACTGAAGGATCTTACCTTATTGGTTTGAGACTTAACCAACTCATATACTAACTGAACGTAGTCATTAAGTACTTGAAAGGTGGCCAATTCAAAGTGAGCCATACTGTAAGGATAAAATATAAAACAGATTTCTACCACTTAAGATAAAAAGACAAAAAATGTACAATAGCTTATTAGCAATTTTATATTGATTCCAACTTAAAATGATAATATGTTGGATAAATTGGCTTAATAACATAGACTATTAAATATTTTAAAAGTTAATTTTATCTGCTTCCTTTTACTCTGTTACATATCACGACTAGAAAATTAAGAATTTTTTTTTTTTCTGGGCATAGTGCTACACTTGTCTGATCCCAGTACTAAAGGAGGCTAAGGCAGGAGATTGTGAACTCAAAGCCATCCAGGATTCTATGGTGAAAATCTGCTTCAAAATCTTATTTTTTTTTAATTTCTACATTACACATATATGTCACCTTCATTGGCTTACTGGCAATATGCTTTGGTTGGACAGTGTCTTGCTCTGTAAAAAAAAAAAAAGAAAAGTTGTTAAAAGCAAATTCTAAGAAACACACAGGTATAACTGGTCTGGTTAATACCAGGGCTTATGCAGAAGCAAGGACTACACGAAATATATTCAAGTTCTGGTTCCAGGCAGGTGGAAAGTAAGCATTCCAAACTGAAAGAGATGAAGCCAGAATTCACTGAGAAGTGTGTAAAGAAGCATGGCGCCACACCCATCGAAGACAAGGACACAAGACAGGTCCTAGGACTAGGTTCCACACCCACACCCAGAACCCTTCAGCCACCACATCTCTTCCCTTGATGTGTGCCCCGAATGCTGTTAGGATGGTGGGCATCGATTAATGGTGACAGCTTTACGAGCACTGCAGTGCATAGGGGTAGAGACAAGGAGCTCCCCAGCTGCTCAGGAGGGACTTTTAAAGCCCATTAAATCAACTCTGTGATATTTTATGTTTCACTCCAACAGTCCTGGCTTCAGTTGTGCCAATTTCCAGAGGCATCTGTGTGAGCATGCATGAAGCGTCCTGAGAATGACAATGGAGTGCCAGGATGAAAAATGGCTTCCGTGATGCTTTCCACAGGAGTCTTGGAGAATTGCACAGGCAGTGGGCTTTTACAGTGGATTTCCCAAGAAAAGGGTAACTCCTATTGGCCAGGGTTCCTGGCATCTACTGTTTTGTTGTTGTTCTGGTGGGTACTTTATTTTACTATGCACATATAAAGTCAAGGAAGGTAGCAGTAGTGTATCTCTGAGATTTTTTTTCTTAGCCATTGTTTCTTAAATATTGGTAGATATGAAATTTCCTCACAAAGGAAACTACCAATAATGAGAATGCCCTTCTTCTGTCCTGCCTGTGTGGGACTCAGGAATCAGTATTTGTTAATGAATTGATGCTGATGCTGAGCATCTGTATGATTCGCTCCAATCCTAGATGTCAGAACATCAGAGGTAACATGAGAAAACTGAGGTTCTTGTGAATGAAGGAATTTTCCCAAGTTTTCATGGAATCCAGAGTTCAAAGGATGTAGTAATTACACTTTCTTAACACTCACTGAGCCAAATTAGAGTTTTGAAAAAAAAATCCAAGGCAAAAATATTTAAGTAGGTGTGATCTAACATTCTATGATCTTTTATTTTTATTTATTTTATTTTATTGTAAAGGTGATGTACAGAGGGGTTGTGGTTACATAAGTCAGGTATTAAGTACATTTCTTTGTTCAAGTGCCACCCCTCCCCATTTTCTCCCACGTTTTTTCCTCCTGACCCAGCTCCACCTTAACATGTATAGTTATTTCCAACATAGTGTCTAGTTGAGTATCACTGCTGAATTCGTTCACTCCTTTCTCCCACCATTTCTGTGATTCCCCTTCCCCTTCCCAAAGCAGGTAAACTTACATATAAGACAAAAGGTACAGAAATCAAAAAGAGCAACAAAAGGGGGAAAACCAAAAAGAAGAACTTAAATAAGTAAAATGAAAAACCTCATTTCCATTTCTTGGAGCTCATTTTGATAATTAGCCCCACTGCCGTGGTGGTGCCATGCAAGATTCCCATTCTATGATCTTCAATGAATCCCTGGCCTTGGATGTCAACTTTGTACCTACTCCATATTTAATTGTCTCATCTAAATACAAGTTGTCTACATGGCCTATACTCTCAGAACATGTGTAATAGGACATAAAATACTGCTCTCCAGAGACTGAGTTCTAAGGTAAAATTTGATTGTGAGCCAAAAAAATAATGCTCAAATAGTTTGCTCTTTAAGTTGCATAGTGTTTATTGGCATCAAGTCTCATCAGAGATATTAATTTATTAAAGTCATATAATTTATTTAACCACAAAACCCTGAGGAGTCATACAGATTCTAGCATACCCCATTTACACTATTTTCAAAAACTGAGTTGACGACATAAGAAATTTAAACTTTCATATTGCTAAACGTATACTTGGAGTACTTTATATTAAGTGATGTAAGCCAGACTCAAAGAAACACAGGTTGCATGGCTTCCCTCACTTGTAGTAACTAGAACTCTAAATCTATAAATAAACACACTGGATGGTAAACAAATACACAAACACTGTGTTATGATAAATTATACAGTTCTCAAGACATTCACATAAAGTGAGACCAAAGGTAGATATTCTTAGGAGAGAATCACAAAGGCACAATAACTATGTGCATGTGATCATATAAAATAATATTTATTAAAATGAATTCCAGGAAATGGAAATAAGAGGGTTTTTTCTTTCTTCTCTGCTGCTTTTGTTTTCTTTTCCTTTTGTCTTGTTAGTTCATTTTTCTGTCTTTAAGAGGGCAAGAGGGCACAGATGGGACAAAGGATGAACAAATATAGCCATGATACTTGACACTATGTTGAAAATGAACTATACAACTTGTGGTTGGGGATGGGAGGGAAAAACCCGGGAGAGGGTGAGGGAGGTTGTGACATTGTTCAAAAAGAAAAGCACTCTTTAGCTGATTTATGTAACTGTAACCCCTCTAAACATCACCTTTTCAAGAACAATAAAAATTGTCAAAAAATACCTCCTCCAACACATTTACATTGCTCTCCTCTTTTCTACCCCCTTGGTCACATAGCTTTTGCTGGGTTTAATTGTTCTTCACTCATAATTCAATTACTCTATATTTATTTGCATTCATATATATGTATGTTTTTATTGGTCTTTCAATTATAAATAATAGCTTTGCTGGGTCAATTAGTTAAGATTGGCACTAGTCTACTTTTGTCCCTTGAAAAATATCATTCCATATCTTCCCTGCTCTTGAGAAATCTACTTGTATTCTTATGAGTTTCCCAGCATTTTTGTTGTTGTTGTTGTTGGTTGTAGGGCTTGAACTCTGGGCCTGGGCACTGTCCCTCAGCTCTTCAGCTCAAGGCTAGTGCTCTACCACTTGAGCCACAGCACCACTTCTGGCTTTATTTTCTTTTTGCTTATGTGGTGCTGAAGAATCAAACCCAGGGCCTCATGCATGCAAGGCAAGCACTCTACCACTGAGCCACCTTCCCAGCAGTTTCCCAGCATTTGAAATTACTGAATATCTCTCTTTGTAGATTTACATAATTTTCCTTGTTTTTCCACATTTAATGTTTTAACTCTAATGTGTCTTATAACTGGCCCTTAGAGGCCTCTTAAAGGACGCCCTTACCTGAATATCTGATTCTTCCTCTAAATCTGGTGATTTTTTTCCCTATTATTTTACTGGATACAGTTTATACCTTTAGTTCTTATACTTCTTCTTCATCTATGCCCATAATTCTTAGGTTTTGTCACTTCATTTCAAAATTTTGAGTGTTTCACTTTTACTTTTTTGTTCTCTTCCTATTTCTTCATTTGGCTTATCTAAGATTCACACCTTGTCCTTGAGCCC
Organism: Dipodomys spectabilis; assembly: GCF_019054845.1. NCBI lineage: Eukaryota > Metazoa > Chordata > Mammalia > Rodentia > Heteromyidae > Dipodomys > Dipodomys spectabilis. The sequence goes on from NW_024870723.1 coordinate 4,506,923, forward strand.
CTATATTCTGTCTGCAATTTGATCCAGATTCCCAGAGAAAATGTGTTCACAATGTTTTCATTTGATTGATCTTTTCCATTTGAAATTTTCTGTTTTATTTTTTTTCAGGAATTGTGTTTTAGTGAATTCTCTTTTATATTCTATTCTGTTTTCTGTATTTTTCAGCTATTTATTTGTTTAGTCTTTTAGTTTCTTTAGCCATTTATTTGTGTATGCTTAATGGGTTTTTTGTTTGTTTGTTTCATTTTGTCGTTGAAGCTGGGGATTGACAACAGGACCTAAAGTTTACAAGGCAGGTTCTCTACCACTTGAGCCATAGTTCTTCATTCAGACTTTTATTCATTCCCAATTTTGTTTCATTTATCACTTTACAATCACACTTTTGATTCTCTGTGCTTTTTCTCTTTTTTGTGCTTTATATCACTTGTACCTTTATAGGTGTCATTCTGCTCTTTTATTTTTTTGCTTTCATATTTTTTACATTCTTACACTGGACTTTTTGCACCTGAGAGTGATCCATTGCATGTATGTTTAAATAATATGGAGTCTTTCAGTTGAAGTCTTTATAATGCTAAGTAGAATTGGATGCTGATGGGTTGCAGTATAAGTTTCCCCTACTGGAGTGGGGTTATATTAGTGGCCTGGCTTTTTCCCACACACTCAGAGAATGACACAAGATACAGGAGAACTAGCTGTGGTCTCTTCTATTTCTTTGTATTTATGTTGATATTCTCTGTGCTGTGAAGGGTCAGTTTTTTACTTCTATACTGCTTCAAGCTTGGAAACTTCCTTTCAGCCACAGGTCACTCTAGCACTTTTTAGCCTGTGTGCTAATCAAACTTCTACATGCTGCCCAGGTTTCCATATCTGTGTCCCTTGAAGCACTCGATTGGCTATGCATTAAGTGTTGCACTTATTCCTCTGATTGTAAGGGAAATGAATAACTCACTGAGTTCTGTACCAGTGAGAAGTGAGAAACTGAGGGTGGCTGCATGCAGGACTCATTTCTTTCAGACCAGACCCCAACAGTTCATAACATTATGAGAAGGCTGAATCTGTGGCATATTTGTGTGAATGCCAGTTCCTGCACTTGGAGTTCTGAGCCCTGCTTGGCAGAAAGTCCACAAAGTCATTAGCTAGGTCCTACATGCTGAGCATTCTATGCTTCACAGGCTTGCTGTGAGTGATCTGTAGTGTGATCTCAAGCAGTGCCATCCTCCGGTGTCAGTCTCCCACCACCAAAACTGAGTGACCCAGAAATTCCTGAATACTGATTGTTTTCTGACTACTAATCCCTCTGGTTGTGGCTCAGTCACAGATTTGCCTGGCTGCAAACTTCTATCACACTATCAATGAGGACTGATCACTCAGTAATCTGAGCTTTCAATCAGCATAGGCTAGTTAAGAAGCCAGGTGCTTTGTTTCCTAACATGGCTCTTAGGCAAAAATGTTGCGCTGTGAAGATTCTTACAGTTGAGCCTAAGACTCTCAATTTCTGGTATACGTCTAAGGCCTGGAAACAAAATTTACAGATCACTGAAGCTTTTGTTTTATTTTTTCCTTTTGGAAAATTATGTTTCTTTGCCAATCCTGGGGCTTGAACTCAGGGCCTGGGCACTGTCCCTGAGCTTCTTTTGCTCAAGGCTAGCACTCTACCACTGAAGCCATAGAGCCACTTCTGGCTTTTCCTGTTTATGTAGTACTGCGGAATCACACTCCAGGCTTCATGCATACTAGGCAAACACTTTCCCACTAAAGCCACATTCCCAGCCCTCATTTTATTTGTTAAATTATTTTTTTTTAAATTACCTTTAAGTATGTATACAAAGGAGTTGCCATCTAATGAAGCAATTTATGAACACAATGCATCTTGATCAGTGTTATCTCAAGCCCAGAGTTGAGTCTCAGTGTCATGTCCTCCCAAGTCCCAAGTGGTTTACACACAGATAATAACACCTTACACCTGAGTATAGTACTTCAGTCTCAAGTGGGAGACCCTCACTCTTTGCAGCTTCCTGCAAGGTGGGAAGAGAAAGTTGTCATAACTCAATCAGGCATGTCATATGAAGGAAGTCACTATCTCCATTAAATTCCTGTGTGGGGATTTAAGGCTGGCATTTGGTATAGATGTATCCTAAAGGCGGGACTGCCAATCTCTCATATTGGCCAGCAGGCTTACCTTGTGGTGCAGGTTTGGGTTTTTCCTCCTTTGCCAGAGGTTCAGGGGCTGGAGCTCACACACTTTCTGTTTGACACATCTCTCAGCCATCCTGTTCTTCTCTCCTGCTCCCCAGTGCTCTTCCTCAGTTCTACTTCTCTTAATATAGTCTTCTCCTTTGTTACTCTTGTCATCCACTGAATATGATGGAGAAAGTGTACTCTCCTATCGTGCCTCTGACACATTTTTACAGGACTTTAACATATCTTCATTACAAATAATCTGGTATAAGAAATTGCTATTTTTTTAAAGAAAGCATCTCACTATGTAACCCAGACTAGCTTCAGAGTTCCCATCTTCTGACCTCATCCTGATGAGTAGTAGGATTCCAGACATGTGCCTCCACTCCTGATGAAGCATTAGTATGATGAGCCATCCCACATTAAGGCTTAGAAGAAAAATTGATTATCCACTCACATAGAACTAGTTGGTGGTAGAGCCTGTTCCTTAGTCCAGGCCTTTAGCCGTGATATCTGGAGTATTTTCTAAAATTCTGTGAGTTTAGTAAAGACAATATTATCTAGAAGTTTTATTCAGGACAAAGAACACTTTGTTTTTTGTATATTTTCCCCAATTATTTACACTTTTTTTTCCTAGGCCCAACTTACATCCTGCAAACAAAAGCATGGCAGTTTTAACGCCTCAGATGTAGAATCTGTGAACAAATTGCCCTGCCACCTGCCTGCTCTCAACCTTTCACTACTGACTGTGAATTTTGTGTTCTGTCTATTGCTGATTTATATTTAATGTAAAAAAATAAGAATGTGAACATTTATGAGTGAAATTAATGCTCACATACTGCAGACCCATTGTGGCATCAAGAACAGAGTAAAGTCAGGAATGAAGGAGAGGGTTCTTCTCAATAACCAACATGAGCTTCAGGTATAGATGAAGCCAGGACAATCACTTCCAAATCATATTCCACTAGAACCAGATATGAACACAAAGAGAATCTATAGGATTTTATCACTACATAGAACCAAACAGGAACCACCAACAGTAAGTAGAGGAGCATAGCTACTTTGTGATTTGGATGTAATAATCAAGGTTTGTCTCCTTTTGTCTCCATCTCTACTCTTTAACTCCGATGGTCCCTATATTTCAAAAAGCCACATATCAAAGCAGAATTTTCATTCTTCTATCAACTCTGAATTCTCAAACTAATGAGTTTGACTATTGTGAGTTCCTTGATTTGCCAGTCCAGTTGAACCCAGATTTCTTGCCCTGGCTTTCCATTTTTTAAGTATGTTTTGTATTAGCTCCAAATCAAACATACTCTATGTCCCTGGGACATCTTAGTAAATGGGAAAAGTGAAGGACCATTTTAAACAATTGTGTGTTGTACATCTGCATGTTTGTATGTGTCCATGTACATTCTACTGAACATCTGTGTGAGTGTGTGTTAGTGAGTGAGTGTGTGTATAAAGCATTCACAGAGAGGAAAGACACTTAGGAAATAGTGTAAATTCATGTTCTCTCTATACTAACTTGCTACCAGCAATGACAAATACAATCATTAATTACTTAAGACAGTATTTATGTTGGTATCCAGCACTGAGGTACTATAGAAGGAAAGGAATTTTCCATGTGAAGCATAACCTTGGAATAGTAACAAAATGTTCCAAAATTATTTTGTCCATTTCTTCATTAATGCAAACCAATCAGTGTCTAGAAGTACATAATGGTGATTAACTGTAGCATGCTTAAATACCACCTATAATGGAGAGCTCACTACCTTGGAAAGATTTCTTGCTACCATTTCATGGATGAAATGTTTCCTTGGAACAGCTCCCACAGTTCTTAAATATCTGAAGTGTCAAAGGACCATGATGAAGTTTTGTATCTGTCCTCAGATCTCTAACAAATTAAAAATAAAAGGTTTTATAGGATCAAGAAACAGCACAAACATTGCCTCTAAAATACTAAGAAATTATTGGGAAATAAAATTCAAGAAACATGCCAATGAATATCAACCATTCCATGTTTACTACTGACCAGCTTATTTGGGATTCAAAGCAGGTTAGTTGTCATTTAGAGCTTCCATTACCTCACCCCTGAATTGACTTTATCCTTTCATTATTAGCAGTGCTGGGCCATTTTCTACCCTACCTTCTGATGCCAGGCTGGGTCATAGGTTTTGTGATCTTACTGATGGGAGAATGAAGATGAATTGATAGTATGAACAGTCTCATTCTGAAATATAGAGAGCTTGGCCTGATCTTACCTTATCCTTCTTTCAAATTAAGTAAATATATGGCCATTGTGTGATTAAGAGAAAGAATAAAAACATAAGGAAATGGTAGTCTATTTTACACTAGGGGCAGTGAAATTGAGAGGTCTTCCCTTAGGAGACACATACATGATCCTGTTCTCTATTGGTTAATTGCCAACCACTTTTTGACTGTCCTTACTTATTTATAATACTTAGTGTAGCACCCCTGACATTCAACATGTAGTTTACATTTCTCTTTTGCTTTTGAGACAGAGTAGAGAAAACTGCGTAAGCAGAGAAGAGTTCAGTAGGAGAAACTGAGGCCCAGAGTGGTTTCAATAGTATCCTCATGAGCCACTCATCAAATGGAGATGTGGACCTTGACCATCCACCGTTGTTTCTCCCCCAGGTCTCCTTATAGCCATATTGCTTTGCTGATTGAGAACCGGTACCAGAGTAAGCTGCTACTACATTATCATCTGTCAAATGAAATAATGATCCTGAGATCCTGGCAACTCGAGTCATATGAAAACTGGCACCCCCAGGAGAAGAGACCATTTGGCTCACCACAGTCTCTTAATCCATCCTGCCTCCTGCCTCCCCCTTTCAGGGCGTGGGGAGAGTTACAATGCATCTCTTTTGCCTTAACAAGTAAGTAGGTGCTGAAAGCAGCCTACTAAGAAAGCAAGATGGAAAATTGGGTGTTTTTTTTTTTTAAAGGAAGCTTTTCATCAAAGAGAAAAAGGAAAAAAAATGTTGGGGGAAAAAGATATAAAGAAAAAAGTATAATGGACTTTTTAATAAAAGGTTTTTTGTTGCTAGGGCTGAGATGGAGACCAAGGGGAAGAAGGATGTAGCCAGGCCTCATTAAAGGAATCATCTGCCTTGTATACCCTTGGTGGTGGGTGGCTTCCACGGGCATGTTGTTCAATTGGCCTGGTTTTGCAGCCAATTGGAACTGTGGCACTAAATATGATCTATTTTAAATGTAGTGCAGTTGAATTATTTAATTCGAAATTTAGTTGGTGCCACAGGCACTGCAGCAGGAACAAGAAAAATGAACAAAATTATTTCATTGGAAAACGGTTTAATTTTTAATTATAAGAAGGGGCTCTTTGGGATAATGAGGCGATTGGCCCAGAAGAGTTCCATTTCCAGGATTCATGTGGGTCCTGATAGGCACTTAAGGGTGTTTGATTATGTGGTCCTGGTGTCCATTACTGAGTCAGAGAATTGAGAGATAGCAGGGACAAACATCATAACTATGACAATAGATCACTCTCAAGCATTCTCTTTTCCTGCCCCACCATACACCTTATCATACACTAAGTATTCTTGAATGTAAAGCAAGAATGTGAAACAGATCTGTCTGGAGCATAGATACTAGTGAAATGGGCCAGAAAGAATAGAGGGGGTGAAGAAATGTGGAGGTGGTCAAATGTACTGTTACCTATGTGAAAATAGACCACTGAAGATGACTGATACTGGTGGGGATGGGCAATGACAAAGAGTGAGGGAGAGAGAGGAAAGGGGTGACTACAGTCATGGTATATATGCGGTCATGGTATATTGATTCTAATTATAAATCGTGTGTGTGTGTGTGTGTGTGTGTGTGTGTGTGTGTGTGTGTATGTGTGTGTGTGTGTGTGTGTGTGTGTGTAGAAGAGCATTGATAAATGTAACTCATGTTTGTGTAAAGGAAATTTACACTGATTTTCTCCATAGTTGTAGATACTAATAGGCAACCTCAACAACCTTTTGTTTTCATATAAAAGTCACATAAGCCAGACACCAGTGGTTCTTGTCTGTGATACTAGCTACTCAAGAGACTGACATCTGAGGATTATAGGTTTGAAGCCAAGCCCAGGCAAGACAGCACATGAGATTCCAACCTCCAATTAACCAGTAAAAATCCAGAAGTGGAGCTGTGGCTCAAAGTAGTAGAGTTGTAGTCTGGCATAGTGCTTTTGAATTGGAGATGCAGCCTCACAGACATTTCTGCCTGGGCTGGCTTTGAACCACAAACCTCTAGGCCTTAGCCTCTTGAATAGCTAAGGTTATAGGTGTGATCCAATAGGATTGGGCTCATTTAGTAACATGTTTGATGGTCTGTTAAGATCACTTAGAGATTTAACAAACCTATATTCAAATTCAAACATTTAGTTCCCTAATCTTCTAGCCTTAGAAAAGTTCATTTATTTCCTAAGATACATCATCTTAAAATGGAGAGAATATTCTTTACATCAGGATTTGCTTAGAAAATTCAATATACTGTTTCTTCATTTAAGTATTTGAAAGTCTCATTACAAAGTAGGTATTCAAAAACTTAGTTTCATCCTCATCTCTGTCTCCAGTTTCCCTATCATGCTATATATGCTAGACTCTCCTAGACACTGGGAGTGTGAGGATGAATGAGAAGCAGTTCCTAATGTTAGATGGAAACCTGCATGCATCAGTGTATTGCAGTGCTCACAATGGCCCAGTGATGGGTTAAAGTTTATGCCCATCAGCAAATGCAAGGATACAAAAAATGTATGCATCCGCAATACAGGTCAAGGAAGAATAAAATTATGACATTTGTAAAAAGAAAAAAAATGGAATGGACTAGAGATCCCACCTTAAGTGAAATATTCCAGACTCAGAAAGACAAATATTACATGTTTGCTCTTGCATACAGAATCTAGATTTTAAAAAGAAAATGTGACATGGAAGGGGGACCATCGAGACAGACAAGGGGATTGATGAGAAAGCAGGCAAAAGACAGTACTCCAAAATATTAAAGAGGTAGTACATGTCGAGGTTGCCCAGAGGAGACCACCAACCACATGGTTCAGACGGAAGAAAGTTTATTAGGAAAACCAAGACGTTGGCCTGTACCAGATATAGAGAGAGGTGCAGAGAGAGAGGTATAGTGAATAGCAGCCTGATTAACAGTGGAGAGACATAATAAAAGGAAAAGTGAGGAGGAGGAAGAAGAGGAAAAGGAGCAGAAGGAGGAGAAGGAGGGGTGATCACAGTGGATGCAGAAATGACCTTGGAGCCTGAGGTCCTTTTTCTGACTCACAGTCAGATGATTGTACTATCATAAGTACTATCATAGGTTTGTAGAAAGAGCACTGAGACTTTAGGGGGAAAAAAGAAACAGGTACATGAGGGTAAGAGGACTTACCTAAGACCATCCAAAGTCTTCTCCTTATGACTAGGATCAGGAAAACCCTGTATTCCCACTGTGTGTTATGAAAATCATTTTAAAGCTATCTCAAAAAACTATGTAAAATTAGCATCATAACTCTAACCTCTAAAAGCTGTCCTGTTTCTTCTGTTTCCCCACACTTCAGGACTACTGAAGGAAGAAGATTGCTTTTTTTCTTTTCTTATTTACAACACAACCTGGATTTGGTATCAAATGGTATAAATAAAGACACATGTCCACACATATCTGTGTGTAAGCATAGAAGTGCAAACCTGTGTGCATCAATTAGCCTATGAAGCCACACGAGGAAATACACGTTCAGTCCTTAGGCACACTTTAGTATATGCAAAGCGCACAGGCATACACATACCACGTGCACATCCATATGTGGCCACGCATATATTTATACTCAGGCATTCATGTGTCCAAACACACATCTACACTGATACATATGCACAGAGGGTATTTTGACAACACTGTGAACAGCTCCAGCAGCAAACAGTGTGGTGTTTCCTGTAATGTAATCCAACGATTGTCATTTCATTTCAGCTCTGGTTCAGGAGGGGCTGAGGTTCCAGCTGCACTGCCGCTTTATCTCTTAATCTTTTTAGTCATCTGAAACATCAATATTCTACATGCTCTGTATTACTGGAAACACACAATATGAACTAGCAAATGAACAGTAGTGTGATACATCAAGAACAGGACTTACTAATGATTCTTAAACATCAGCCCATAACAACTCTAGGAGCATATTGGAGATGCCAGTCATTAGTTTTCAGTCTCTGAGCCTTTGACTTATTCTCCAGTAGGGCTCAGCAATCTGCATTTAACTAGCCTTATGAGTTCACAGAATGCCTTTGAAGAGAACTAAGTCAGACATAATCAGAACCTCCTCTTTTTCCAAAAGGGGCAATTAGAGTTCTACAATGCCTTTCCTTTACCATTAACGACTGTTAATGGTAAAATGGTTCTTGCAACACAGATCTTGTCAATATGTGTCACCAAATTATTTTGTCTTTGTAAATCTCTCTTTCATTTGCATATCTGAAATACATTTGAATTTTTATTTGAAAGCAACTTACATTTTTAGACAAATGACATAAGTGTATACATTCAATTTTATTTTATACAGAATATCAAGTTTTCCCACTTGAATATGCCAGGCGAAGAGTAGTCAGGCCAGAAGGAAGCCACATTCTATACACAATGTGTATCTCACATACGTGGCAAAAGAAACACAAGTTTACCACTTACACATAAATCAGATCAAGTGACAGTGAATAGTGAGAGGCAAAAAAGAAGTCTTTGAGTTCACCAGAGCCAAGAAGCAACCAAGACATGAACAGGAGTCAGTGCTGTCCCCTCACTCACTCTCATGTTTTCTTTCTCTCCCTTTTCTGTTTTTCTCTCCCTCCCTCAGTAGCACTGGAGTACATGTGAACAACAAAGAGTAAACAATAAGAGTGTGGAAGTATACAATGCTATTCGCCTCTATTGAAAAGAGGAGGTAAATGGATTGGAAAGAGAGTGTTTGAGTGTTGTTACCAGATGGGGCTGAGATTGAATCAAATGACGGAAAACTTTACTAGAATTGTGAAAACAAATAGTAGTTTATTATCTATCAGCTATGGATCAATTGCTCTGTCATCCATCTATCAATCATCTATCATTTATATGTCTATCTACACATCATCTATCATCTAATCTGAATCATTTATATATTTATGTATTATCTTTCTCTCTCTGTCTCTGTCTTTCTCTATCCATCCATCTATCTATCTATCTATCCATCTATCTGTCTAACTATCTAAATATCCATCTATCTATCTGTCTATCTGTCTTTGCTAAATGAAGTCCCGGAGTTACAAATAGTGTTAATTGCATAAAGATACTGATATTGGCATGCATTGGCATATGTATATGTATATATATATATATATATATATATGAAGAATTTTCTTGGCTCTTTGCTAATGTCTATCGCCTCCTGCTCGCAAAAATGCTGGTGAATCTCCAGTCATTGTATTTGATCTTAAAGTGAGGGGAAAAAAGACTGGAAAAACTGACCGCTTTCAGTTTTATTTGCTTCTTTCATCAAGAAACACCAACCCTCCCAGAAAATTTCCAAAGGCTACAGTTTATATCCAACACTGGCAGAGTACATGGCTGGGCATTTATATTTAGAGATAAGATGAATTGTGCAGCAAAGTTGAAGGCTTGGACTTTTCACACTCAAGTGATAACAGAAAAGAGAGAAGAAAAGATCCCTCTCACCTAAAAGCTGGAAAGAGGAGACTTTCCTGTCAATACTTTGCAGATGATTATGGGGAAGATACTGGTCATGGTGTAGGCATTATCCACAGAAGTGTTCTCTTTGAAAAACATATTTTATTATCTTTCAGTGATTGTGCAGAGAAGCTGCCATTTCACAACGCAGTTTATGAATACAATAGAGCTAGAAATGTCTTCCTCTTCGACCTTCTTGCCCATCTCTCCCCTACCCATCCCCCTCCTTCTTCCTAGGATATACAAGGGATTCTTCATTGTGTCTTCCCCGTCTCCTCAAGTGACGAGGCCGAGTGTTCTGAATATATTGGGAACCAAGGGAGATGCTGTAAACATGGCATAGACACAGCTCCTGTTCTTACTTTACAATTAACAGTACAGCCAGGGGGACAATACTGGAAACCCACATGCACTATGAGGGAGGTGTGTGGTAATTTTGCATGCCATCTTAGAACAAACAACCAATACCCACAATATCCACAATGATCCAGAGTGAAATGACATCCATCTACCCCTCCAATGAGATCCTTCCTCATTCTGTTCATACACCTGTAGAACCCCTTTCTTCAATTCTCATTGTGGCCTGAGCTTCTCCCTTCTCCTGGTTCTTTGCATATGTCACTTTCTCCATGTGGGGTATGCTTTACCCATCTACTTAACACACTTCATCTATAAATTCTTATTTATCTCATTTGTGTAAAGTCACATGCGGTGCCTAGCCCACCAAGCAAGATCAGAACCTTTGTCATCTGTTATATAACACTCATATTGCTTTTTCAATCTTAATAGATTACAATTGTAACAATGCGTTTCATGCATGTCCCTCAATCTAAACTTTAAGACTCCGTACACTGATTTATAAGCTGACATGTTGAATTGAAACTTCATTGTATAACTACTTAAACAAAGAGCTTCCAAAGTGAGATGTGTTTCAATTGTGATTTTATGTTCAGCACAGTATGTGTTCAGTAAATATCTTTTCAGTGAATGAGCAACAATGAAGCTACAAGCTCCACTTAGGGGTTTCAGGCTTTACAAATGACATGACATTTGAATTTGCCATCCCTGATCTTGATATGTGTTGCATGAGTAGGACAAAATGATTGACAACCTTATATGAGTCCATGCTCATTGACTTCATCTCCATCTTTCTGTGCAATCTTGGCCGACTTACTGAGCATCCGTCAGCCTCAGTCTCCTTCTCTGTGAAAGGAGTGTAGATAATCATCAGGGACCATTTTCATGCCTGAAGCATCAGTGAGTTTTTGAAACTCCAAGAAGAAACATGAAAACTGCAGGGTGATCGCCAGAGGGATTCTGCTGAGTTGTAAGTTTGCAGGTGTGTCTTAGCGGGTTCCCAGGAGCGATTCAGGAGGGGACTCAGCATGCTACCTGGACTAATTTATACAGGAAATGAAAAGGAAATGGACTCTTTATAATGAACACCATTAATTCACCACTCCAGACTTCACTGTTGGAACAGCAAGTATCAAGCGATTCAATTGTCATTTGTCGATTGCATTCTGCTATTTTGCCTGTCGGAAATGACCGGCCCACATAACATCATGAACATGATGGCATGGCTACTAATTAGCATATATATTGTTTGTCCTGGTACAAATTTATGGCAAACGGCAATATTTTACACTCCAGTAAAGTTAATAAATGAAGCTTGGGGCTATAAAAATTTCATGTTCCTTTGTGCAAAGGTCAATTATAAATAGTTAAGCACATATTCATTCAAAAGCTAGAAGCCTCACAGCCAGGAGAATAAAATATATTCTGGTCAATTTACACTCTGGCTGGACTTGCCTTTCATTTTACAGCCACGATGACATCCCTCTTTGCTCATGTGCACAGTTTGGGTTCCCAAAGCACTGTCATTTCTGCAGTGACTGAATGAGATGAGTATGTAAACATTCCCAGTCCTGTGGCTTGACACCCTGAATGTGTTCAATAAATGTCAGATTGGGTTGTTATGAAAGCCTATGCAGAAAAGCAGAGAGCAGAGATTTAGAGCAACATCGGAGCCTTTATGTTCATGCCAGGGACACTAGACTACAGTGAGGTAAGGTGGCCTCTTCCCTCCATTCTGTTATAAGCAGTAGGCCCTGGCAAAAGCACACTCCCTCTTCTATACCTTAATTTCCCCATGTGGGTAAAAATGACTGGTATATATTTATTGAGTGTTCCAACTATCTCTTGTTGCAGCATAACAAACTACCCCAAATGCCTATTGCCAATGTCATTATTTGTGGGGGCAGGGAATCAGGAGGGCTCAGGGGTAGATTCTTCTGCTCCAGGGAGCACCAACAGAGGTCATTCAGCAATCTACCTGATCTGGAGAGTTCAACAGACCCTTTCTCAAGGCTTTGTGATCTGGAAGGGGCATGGCTCGAAGTAAGGACTCTGCTGAGACTCAAGGCAAGAAGGCTATGTGGTCTCTCCAAAATGGCATTTTTCTGGGGAATTAAACTTCACAGTGGCAACTCAGAGCTCCAAGGGATCGAAGATAATTCTGCCATTTTGCTCCTGTGTCATACCAGATACAGCCAGAGCATCATTTCTACCATGATTATGACACCAGTAGATTCAAATGGAGACAACACAGATCTTGATTCTTGGCAAAAGGTGAACCAAAGGTTTTTTCAGCCACTTTTTTTTAATTGGAAGATGAAAAGCTTATAAATACATGTTGTGTGAAGAGAGATTTATAGACCAAGAACTTTGGGGGGGGGGGGAAGAGTTGCCACAGAAAGTCAACTGACTACAATTTTTACTATGAGACTTCTTAAATATTCCACTTATTTCTTCATTCTCTCAATATTTATTGAGTATTTACTTCACAGCAGGTTCCTAGAAGGATACTGAACAAAAGTGTTTCTGTGAACTATATAGTACTTATTTCTAGATAAAAATAGAAATAAGCTATAATGTTGAGTCCCGGTATATATTAGCAAAATGTTCCAATGGGAAATAAGGGTCCTACCACCTACAAGTCAGGAAGCCAATCTTCCAGGTGTTACATGAGGAAAACAGCTAGCAGGTGTAAAAGCCAGAAGTGGAGGGAGCTACAGACTGAATCTTATGGGGGTGAAGGGCAGGAAAAGAAATTTAGCAGTGTGATCACACAGGGTAGAACAGACAAAGAAGTTCAGATCTGTCTTTGAGTGATTGAGAGGAATTGTGAGATTTTATAGCAAAGAGAAACAATGACAAGTAATGGAGTTTGCATAGCTGACACGTGGCTTTTAGTCTGCCTTGGTCTGGTCAATTTTTTTTTAATTTAATTGTATTGTAAAGATGCTGCACAGAGGGGTTACAGTTACATGAGTAAAGGTAATGAGTACATTTCTGGTAGAGCATTGTTACCCCTTTGTTTTTCCTAGCTCTATGAGTCTTTGGGATCCATTCCTATGAATATCCTCCTTTGGTCTCACTGTGTGAATGTCTGAAGATCCTTATAATTGATCATGTCCGAGTGTATTTGTTTTTACCATTCACTACGTTTCCTTGTAGATTTATAGGCATATTCTAGTTACTACAAGTGAGGGAAACCAGGCAGCCTATGTTTCTTTGGGTCTGGCTTGCTTTGCATAATATAATGTTTTCCAAGTCTCATATGATCTTATAAAATAATATTTATCGAAATGAATGCCAAGAAATGGAAAAAAGATTGTTGTTGTTGTTGTTGTTGTCTTTTCCTTTTGTTTTGTTTGTTAGTTTGTCTTTGGGAGGGTAAGGAGAGGCATAAAAAAGATGGGCAAAGAGTGAACAATTACAGTAGTGGTACTCACTAGACTATGTGGAAAATAAACTATATACCTGGTGGGTGTGGATGGGAAGGAAAAAGTGGGAGAGAGCAAGGGAAAAGGTGTCATGGTTCAAAAAGAAATGTACTTATTACCTGATTTATATAACTATAGCTTCTCTGTACATTACCTTTACAGTAACAATTAAATATATCCTTTTTTTTTTAAAAAAAAAAAAAAAAAGAACTTGCTCTACAAGTCTATGAAAAGTCATTGGTTCTTGGATGGGCAATTGGGTTCTCATTGTTAGATGATTATTCCTGCTGAATGTATAGCCTTTGTTCCCATCATAAGGAAATCTATTCCATGAAGTTCTTCATTGCTTGGAATTTTTTGTTTCCTCATCAGAAAGATATTGATAGATCGAATTTATTGTTCTTGACATCTATGGTAGCTGCAACAGAACATGATTTGGGTAGGAAACAAGGGAAGAGGCAAAATGAGGGCACAGAAAAACAAAAATGGAATTACATACATCTGAGAAGAAAGGCACTCCTTCGACTCTACCTCTTGTTCTAGAAAAAATGAACCAGATAGAATTAAACATTCAAAGAAGACTTTATTCAAGACTATTTCGATTTAAATTGTTGTCATAGAAATAAGGCACAAGGAACTGAACTCTACTGAAGCAAAATATAGGAGATGCTTTAGATTTGAGATGAGCAAGTGGGAAAATGCTAAAGGAGGATGTGAAAGGGGAATTTGGTCCACATTCTGGGGTCACTTGGGCTTGCCAATTATGAAGCTTGGACACTGCTATCCCATGGAGCCTACATGATGGGGTTATTGTCTCCTTAAAGAATACATTTCCTTAGAACAACCATTCCCACCTTGGAAGCTTTACAAGATGCTGAGAAAAAAGTTTACATCTCAAAAGGAAGAGTAAAGTGCCCAGAATCTGGAAGAATGTTGAGGCCATCCTGGTCATCCATACATAGTCACTTAGGCTTGCAGGCATGAGAACCTGCATCTAGTAGGCAGAATTGTGAGAGATATCCAAACTCAAAAGATGATCTTGGGCTGGGAAGATGGCTCAGTGGTAGAGCACATCCCTTGCAATGCATGAGGTCCTGGGTTTGATTCCTCAGCACCACATAAGCAAAAAGAAAAAAGCCGGAAGTGGCGCTGTAGTTCAAGTGGTAGAGCACTAGCCTTGAGCTGAAGAGCTGAGGGACAGCACCCAGGCCCAGAGTTCAGGCCCCACAACCGGACCCTCCCCCCCAAAAAAAAAGAAAAAAGAAAATTAAACAATAAAGCTCCTGCTTTAAAAAAAAAAAAAAAGATGATCTTGAAAATATGCAATGCACAAAAGCAAGAATTTATTGCAGTCTTTGGGAGATTAATACCTGTCTGATGGCACACATGCTCTCAAAGATTACAATAAGCAATTTTATGCCTAGAATGTAGAGATTCCTCCTCCAGTTACTCATTGGTCCAAGTTCTATGAGGAACAAATTCTCTCCCAGACATTGCCTAAGTTACATTACTTACCATTGTATAAATCAAATATGTATACCTCTTGAGGTAGGTTGAATGGTAGAAGAGAGATTTTGGCTGTCTGTAATCTCCTCCTTTGTCTTTTGTGGTGAAAAGGAGTACGTATATAGCTTCTATCCATTTTGTCATTTTAAAGTGATCCATTTTTCTCTTGGTAACAGGTTTTCCTCTAACCCATTTGATTTTATCTACAGGTTTTGTCATATCTGCAGGTGGCTATGCAAACAATCTATTGGTCCTTTTCCACTTAGGGTCAAATACCTTGTTTTGAAAATGGACCACCACAAACTTTATTTCTAACAAAAATCCCAATGACTTGGGCCCTAACACTGTTTAATCACAGATCTTCTCTCTGGGTGATTCTGGGTAAACTACTTTAAATTATTTTTGTTTCCACAAAAATACTTCTTCTTCCCCAAGGACTTTCTACTCACTACTTCATTTTTCCAAATGGATCTTCCCCCACCTAATGCTGTGGCTAATATCTAATGGCTGAGAATTGCCATTTTGAGTCTCTGTTCCTATATCCTTTGTGGGGAGCAGGGAATCACTCTGTCTCTCTGACTCAGTCTCTCTCTCTCTCTGTCTCTCTCTCTCTCTGTCTCTCTCTCTCTTTCTCTCTGTCTCTCTCTCTCTCTCTTGCAATCTCTCTCTCTTCTCCATCTCACCCTGATTTAACCCTTTTAACCCTGCTATACTAAAATAAATCCTTGTGAAAATATTCACCTCTTGAGGATCTCTTTTTGTGACATGCTCTGAAACACCTTTCATGAATGGACCTGAAAGACTTGAGATTTTGCGTAGAAAACTAGGAACTTGTGGGAAGGCTTCATGTATGCTCTGGGGGCACCAGTACTTCTTATTCCTGTGGTTACCAGTATGTGGCCTGAGAGGTAAAGATATCACATTCTTGATTTCCAACAAATAAGTGGGGGAAAAAAGATACAAATCCAAAAGTAAAGTGAGTTTAATAGAGAGAAAGCACACCATTTAGAGGAATAGCAGGCTTGAGCTAGGCGGCTCACATTTAGAAAGTTTAAGCTTTTAGTGTTTTGAGAGTGTGGGAGGAGTTCGTAGTATTGACAGTGAACTGCTTTTAGGGAAATGGGGTAATCCTGATGAGGCAGTTTTGTAAGGAGCCTGTTCATGTACAAAACTGGAGAGCTATAGTTTTAAATATATGTGTGTATGAGCTAAAACACAAATGCCCAAAATCTTAACTGGAACTTTGTTGTGCAAAGATCATGCTAAGGATAGCAAGAACTCCACTTTTGATTTGGTTATAACACTAGCCTGAATTTTTCTGCCCTTAGGGAGAGGTCCTAACTGTTAACTAACCACATATTACCCTCCAGTCATGGGAGGTACTAGGGAGGAGATGGAACTCAGAAGTGTCTTCAAGGGAGTAAGTAGAAGGAGTTGGTTTCAGTATTCCTTCCCTGTAGCTAATCTGCTTCACTAAGTAACCATCACTCAGTACCCACTGATAAAACTCTCTAGCCCTCTACCTTTCTTTTCTCCACACAGCATAAAATTATAAAATACTAATTATGTTTGTTGTTAGAATGCAAAGGTAGTTTAAAAATACTTTATGTAGGCTACCTACACCATAAACTTTCTAGTTCTTAACTTGTAACACATCCATGGAATCCAAACAGCTTTGGCATTCATAGCAAAGCATACTTTGGGATAGATGGAATACCAAAAACCGAGGAAGCTAGAGCCTAGCTTTTCGAAATTTGCATGAAATTTTTATTTTATTTATGTGTTTGTTTATTTGGTGATAGTCTGGGGGATTGAACTCAGGACTTGGGCACTGTCCCAGAGTTCTTTTGTTCAAAGCCATGGCTTGACTCGCAGCTTTTTTGGTAGTTTATAGGAGATCAGAGCCTCATAAATTTTCCTACCCAGGCTGGCTCCAAACCAGAATCCTCAGATCTCAGCCTCCTGAGTAGCTAAGATTACAGGAGTGAGCCAGTCACCAGCACCTGGGTGTTTTTATGGACAAACGAGGATTGTACAGGGCTACAGTATGACGTTTCCATGCATGCATAGAGAGTGAAGAAATAGAAGCCTGGCAGAGTAAAATTAAAGGAAGACAAAGCTCCAAGAGCAATTTGGAGGTGGAAGCAGGCTCAGAGAGTGCTTGGGAGGCCCTTCAGTCTGCAGTGAAGAGCTAGGTAAATACACATGCAGAAGGTATTGTCAATATTAGACCAGTAGCTAGGCAACTAAAAGATTTGTAAAGAAAGCACAGCATCAGGCAAAATGCAATGATGTGTTTTAAAGAGACTAGATGGGATTAACAGCCCCGTGATTCATGGAAACAGCAATTTTTCAGAGGTGCTGTCTGCCATAGGTAAGGACAAAAGCTATACAGACAATACCAGAGAATTATGAAAACGAGCCAGCTGATAAGCATGAATGATACTCCACAATGTCTTTCTTTGTAATTATTTTGAGCTTGACATCCCACCAGCAAATCTGTGGGCATTGTTCTCCCATTTTCTTTTGTTTTACTTGGGTTTGCTTTTTCATGTGACTGAAGTGAATTTTCCTACGCCATTCCTTAGGTCAACTAAAGGTTCTTTTTTTATTGAACATTTACTAGGTGTAGGCCTTTGCTTCTGTGGTATCTTTTAAAGCTTTTTGTGATCAACAGTGTATGCAATGTCATTTGTCTCAATTCAGATACAGTTGCTTTAAGAATTAAGAGAGGTGGCAGTTTTGTTACACGACACCATATTAGTAGTTGTCAAATCCTTCTAGAGACTCCAGCCTTTCTACTTTTATTTCTATTGTGCTCTTCCACTTTCCCAATCAAATCATGCGTACATGTAATCACTCCCTAAAGTTTGGTTTAGAATCCACAAACTCTTGCTCAGAGATAGGATTGAACAAATGACTACAGATAGATAAATAATAAAATAAAGTAATAAATCCACAGGCTTTCATGTTTGGGCTGTTAATTTCCAGACAGTGCACTGACATGACAAGTTCACAAGCTTTCCACCATTCAATTTCTCAGCAAAATGGAAAAGGCAATTATAGCATTTAGTAAAAATATTTTGGTTGGCTCTGAAATAATTAAGCATCTTATTAAATGATTGTTTTACCAAGTGGAAAGCAAGGATTTTCCCCAAGCTCTAGGAAAGGAAAAGCTGAACTTGTTTAGAAAGAAAGGACAGTATTATGGGGATAAATAGGGGCAGGAGGGAAGTACATCTTCCCTCAGCACAGCTAATAACCTGAGTTCTTAGGAGGAAGGGCTGTGCGGCCTTTCCTTTATGGGACAGACTTTCATTATTAGGAGGTTAATGCTAAAGTTGACGGAAGCTGCCTTTTCCCATTACAATAGCTTTGGAATTTATTTCCCTGGGATTCATATTCACTGCTTGACATTAAGGGAGATGGCTGCGAGGGAGAAAATCCAGAAGGTGAAAAGACCAATTTGGGAGGTACTTAACAAAGAAGCATCTCTGTAAAAGAACTGAAAAGACTGAGCATTTACTGGTATCTCTTCTGCTTCAGGCACAAAATAAGGATATATGTATTTTTACCTAGAGAGAAAAGGGATGAGGCATTAATACCAATGACAAATCCACCTTTTATTGAGTGTCTTTTCTCAGCCTCACTGTGTCAAAGAACCAAACACACGTGGCTTCTCTCCGATTGTCATAGCAGCCTGAATGAGGAGATGACAGGCTACACACAAAGACAGAAATAAATAAATTGCCTAAAATACATAGCTATCAAAAAATAAAATAAAATGAAAAAGAAAGGAAAGTTGCTGATGATTTTGAAAACTTTATTTTGGACCAAAGTGTTAGACCTCTTTAAATGGCAGCTGAGAGAACTAAAGCTAAGACACGAAAGAATTGATTCTACATAAGACACAACTTCATGCGCAATTAAGTGTTTAAGAAATGACAAACCTCTTTTCAAATCCTATCTCTGTTCTGGGAATATGGACAATGGACCTGCCTGGTGAAGGCTTGACTTATTCCTTGATGCTGCTAAAATCATGGGAGTCAGCACAGCCACCCTGAGGGCTATGTAAGATCCCAGTTGTTAGAAGCCCCTTCTCCTCCCACTGGCTATGGACATTACATGTATTCGGGCCTGGAAAAGACCCAAAGATTCACAGGTGAAGCTGATAATGCAGATGCGGGACAACACCTGGACAAACTACACATCAGAGTAAGAGGCTAACCATTGCTTTGCATGCCATAACTGTTGAGGGAAAATTTGGCCTGTTCATTTGCATTTCAGCTAAGAAGTTAGGAGTTACAACCATTCCCTCAAAGAGAGGGTTTTGAAGGGATAAAAAAAAGATAGATAAATAAGTAATGGTCAAGTTGAAAGGTTCTTCATTCTTGAAAATGCCACAAAAATTCTCCCTCACATAGAGGACCACCCCCCCTCCTGTTTATCAAGAAGGAATTCTTAGTGAATTTATATTAACAAGTGACCCACCCTTGCAGTTAGGAAGTCCATAAAGTTTTAGTATTATCTCAAATAACTGTTTAAGTCTCTTACTGACCCTCTTCCCTCAAATGCCAACCAGAGGTCCCTAAATAGTATTTTTTTCCTTCCTTTCACCTTTGTCCAGGTTGACCAAAATCAATGCAGCTTATTCATCTTGATTCTCAAGCTACATTTCTTAGCAGCCAAATATCCTAATTTACCATCACTGTTAGGGAAAAAATAAAATAAATAACCCCACGAGCACCTTCTAATCAAGGAGGAGATGGGCAAAAGGCTCTGAGAAGCAGAGTACCTGAATCTTAGATGATTCTCCAGCCTTGATTCTTAAGCAAGGATCCTGAGGGCTGGTGACTATACCCAAGGGAACATGGGCCAGGAGTTAGTAGAGTCCTTGACCTCACAGGACCAGTTCCTTTCATTATTGACAGCAGAATGGGAAGAGAGTTTCGAATAACCAAAAGGGCTCCTGGGTATTCTTATAATAATTGTTATACGGAATACCAAATAATCTATATTAATGAAGTCATGTAGTTTATAGCAGGAATTACAAGACTTAACTCTCTTCTTTGCTTCCTTAGTGTCACTGTGCTGAGTGTTTTCCACTGAGGCTCTAACATTAAGATTATAAAATTTCTCAAATGAAAAGAGAAGCCACAAACAAAACAAGGAGCTGAGAAGTGAATGAACTTGTTGAAGTTTTCCCAGCTGACAAGTGGGAAAAGACATTCACAAACTCACACAGTCTGGCTCAGGATCCTGTGCCTTCATCTCTGTGCTAGAATCCCTTTACAGTTGCCCACAAAAAGACTCTCCCATGCACACACCACCTCATCACACCGCATGAGCCCTACACAGAAGGAAAGGCTCATGTTTGTTATTTCCACTTAATTACTGAAGACACTAAAGTTTACATTCAATGAGCACTAATTGAAAGCTATGCTAGAGCTTATACTATGTGTCTCCTCATTAATTATACTATCATTTCAAAGGAAAATGAATAAATGATAGTATAACCCTAACTTAAATAAATGACTTTTTAACCTTAAATTAGAAGATGAAATGAAGTAAAGTTGATTTTTCTAGCATGACAGAGCTGGTAGAATAGAGTGCACTACCTATAGAAATCCTTGATAGGTGTATGAGGGCCCCTAAAAGTCCAGAGACATGTTCTGTGATTTCAGGAATGTAGCAAGCCATATTGAAGATGCAGGAAGCTGAAGTTCAATATTGCCTCTCCTGAAGATTTTCATGGTGACAAATGATGTCTTTCCTCTGTACCTGCTCAGGGGTTATCAGAAAGAGCAAATGTAAAAATGAATATATAAATACCAGGTTTACTAGAATATTCTTTCCTACTTTTGTTTCCTGGTTTGGAATACTCTTACCCTAATGGTGCATTCTAATATGTCATTAGCCAGTAGGCAAACCAAGAATAAATTAAGATTCCAATTATTGTTTGTTCTTATATTTTCTACCCTTGGACTGCATCTGAGAGTCTTTGTAGGAAGACCTGTATTGTTCATCAAAATGAGAATAGCTGAGCTTCGCCTTATTAATATCCTCTGCTTGTTAATTAGCACAGAGCAGTCACATAGTCAACACTCATTGTTTAATTAATTATGTGAGTGACCTTTTCTCAATTCCAACATCCTCCTTGCATATGAGCTGGTTATATCATTAATTCCTCAAATATTTACTGGAATTTTCTGAGTAGAGGATAATGGCAACTGCAGTGGAGATGGCCATAGGATGGATGCTATAAAATCTAATAAAGACTAAAGCCAATGACTAGAAATGTGTGTGTGTGTATGTGTGTCTGTATGTCTATGTATGTGTCTGTGTCTGTGTGTGCATATACATATATGAGACAGAGCCAGGAACAGTAGAAAAGTAGAAAGAAAAAGGGAAAATAGAGGTAAAGGAAATAACTCATCCAACGCAGATGTGGTCATTCATCACTCTGGGCCACATACCATACTAGATACTGACTTGATCTTCAACAAAATGTAGTCTATTATTAATAGACTTACAATTGAGGCAAACCTTATTTAATAAGTTATGAACATAGCCTGGGGATTTCAGCTACAAGTGTAGAATTAGAAATGGAAGCAAATATTCCTGTCAGGTAAAGAGTGTGTCATGGTTTCTCCTCAACTTCCTGTTTCTCTTGAAAAAAGGGTGCATGGCCATGTAGCAGTGATTCCACTTCCTCTAGCTGGTAGCCAACACATTGAGCAATAAATCTGAAGCAGCATCATAGGAATGGAAGGAAGAGAATGGCTCAAATGGTATGTACTCTCTATTTTCCAGAAAAAGTCTCTGACCTAAATTTCATTTTGGCAGTTGTTGTTGTTATTGTTACTGACCCATTTCAAGCCAGTAGAGTAAATTTTCAAGGCTCTTTAGGGACAAACTGGCTTTTCTCATCCTTGTTATGTGTATATTTTCCCTGTGTGTCATGAATGGACACAACTTTGTCACAAAAAAAATAAGGTCTGAAATGTATGAGCTGGCTATACTAACCCATGCTATATCTAATTCTTTAGACACCAAGCATAGCTCCTGTATTTTATAAACCAGATGTAGAATTATTTCCACATTCTCATTCTTATTTGAAACAGAATGAAAGGTGGGCAGAATGACTGTACCCTGAAACTCAATTACATGTACCCTAGGGAGAAAACTCAATGTAAGCAAGACTGTAGAAAGGAGTTGTATATGACGGAAAGGTAGAACTCAACACACCAAGGGAAAGAAAGTAATGGCTAAGGACCCACAAGACCATGGAGTATATAATCAAATAAGTGAGTTACCTGGAAGCAAAACTAAAATATTAAAATTAATATGATAGACCCATTAATCAGGGTAGACCAAGTTGTTATATAGTACCAAAAAATAATAAAGCTCAAGTTTTACTGAAGCTAAATGATTTTTGGAAATCAGATATATTATTCTGGTTGTTGTTATCAGGCTTATAGATAAATAGGCTTAAAGATGAAGAAGATAACCTCACCAACATTGCCTAGAACCATGTCAAAGTGAGAGATCAATGTGCATTGTATTCATAAACTGCCTTGTTGAATGACATTTCCTTTGTACAAGTATTAAAAGATAATAAAAATATAAAATGAAGCTGAATTCCAGAGTCTTATATTGGCAATTAAATGTTCTTTATCTATAATAATACATGTAGGTGTTGTCTTCATCTCATTTTCTAGAACCCCCACTACCTCACAGTGAATAGAAATGCCACACTGAGTGTAAAACACTTGGAATACAGTTGTGTTAGAAAAATGGTAATGAGAAGAGGTCTGTATTTCATCTGGAAGACAACTATACCTAAATATATTTGAAAACTTCTGAAATAGGGGAGAACATTTCTACTTTCCTTTCTCTTTGAGGTAAAAAGTCGAAGGCAATACAAAGCACATAGTAGGTGCTATGCTAGTGATAGAAGGCCTGATGGCTTCCATAACATAGGCTTGGTATTTAGAGGCTGTGAGTTCTGCTCTTCCACTGTCTCAAGACTACAAATAATTGCTGTGACTCAGCCTCCTCTTCTGTAAAATTAAGATGTCATTAATTGGGGGGTTAGAAATATGGACCTCGTTTTCAAAGATACAATTTCTCTAATTGTTTGTTTTGGGTTTTTGTTTTCCATGATGTGCAGTATGAACCCAATTCATCCTAGGAAGACCCAGAGCTCACTTCTGAATTTATCCTCATATAGTGAACTGTTATGGAGATAAACCCAACAAAGCATTAGCCTGTTCATGTCCTCATTTATAACTTTCTTTGTAGGATGAATTGGCTTCTTACTGTACCTCATGAAAAAAAATTATATCACTTGTGTCTTTGAAACCGAGGTCCCTATTTCTAACTCCCTAATTAGATGGCATCTTCATTTTCCAGAAAAGAAAGCTGAGTCACAGCAATGATTTATAGTCTTAAAATGGTGGAAGAGCAGAACTCACAAGCTTCCAAATACCAAGCCTATGTTATGGAAGCATCAGGCATTCTTTCATTAGCAGAGCACCTACTATGTGCTTTGTATCGCCTTCAGTTTTTGCTCTCAAAGAGAAAGAAAAGTAGAAATGATCTCCCCCATTTAAGAAGTTTTCAAATATATTGTAGTATAGTAGTCTTCCAGATGAAATACAGACCTCTTCTTCTCACCACTTTTCTTCTTATTTTCTTATCACCACCATTTTACTAAGAAATGATACCTAATAAATGAGTTCAATATTTTATAATTGACCATTGTGCAGAAAGAGTTAACTCAGGAGCCCTGATTTGCACAAGACATGAACATTTCTAAGAAAACCTTGTCTTCAGGATTGGCTTTTGGCCAACTCCAGAGAGATGATCTTTCAGCTCTTACAATATCTGCCTGATAAGATTATTTTTATATGCTTACAATCTTGAACTCTTCTGTATCAGTTTGATGAGATAGTTCTTCTAACAGATGATATTTAGGATGAATGGTAAAGCCCGGGGAAGAATAATGAAATCAGATAATACAGTGTTTAATGAGTTAGTAATATCCTTTCTCTTCTCATTTCTCGTTCTGTGACTAAGTTTGAATGAAGTCATCATTTACTGATTCTGTCACGCTGAGCAAAGAACTTTCCTAGTCTACACCATGCATTCTTACTTTACAAAAATGGACAGAACAAGAACATAATCATCAAGACTATTATGCATATTACATGAACTAGTTCAGATAAAGTATTAAAGATAACTCCCAACATACACTACACCAGTTAATAAGAGTTCTGTGAGTGTTAGCTATTCTTCTTCTTACCAGTCCAGTGAGGTAAGTTCACCAAGGTATATTGAGTGAGATGCTGAACAACAACTAAGATCCGATAGGTGATCAATGGTGAAGTCAAAGTTCATTTTCAAGCCAAAGTTCCCTTTTTTCTTAGGTTGAATATTAACATCTGAATGTATTTTTTGATAGCCTTGCAGATGAGTCAAGAACAGTTTCCCAAGTTGGCACCCTTCTGCTCCCATCCTTCCCATCACTGAAGTCTTGAAGTATCACTGACAGAGAACTTGCCTCACAGAAATTAAATCAAAGTCTCATAGCAATTATCCCCAGTTAGGTGTAATTACGCTTCTTTATACAACAAACTTCATTTCAGAGTTCAAAAGGGCATTAGTTTGCTAAGGGTGTCATTTAAACATTATACATTTATTTTCTCATCATTTGGAGAGTAAAATCTGAAATCAAGGTGTTGGTCAGATTATTTCCTTTGTTATTTATATGTCTTGTATTGTTATTGTAAAGGTGATACACAGAGGACTTACAATTACATACGTCAGATAATAAGTACATTTCTTTTTGAACAGTGTCACCTCTTCCCTTGTTTTCTACCAGTTTTTCCCTCTTGACTGTGCTCCTACGCAAGTTGTATAGTTCATTTCAACATAGTGTCCATGTGAGTTTCATTGTTGCATTACTATGTTGGAAATGAACTTTACAACTTCTGGGGGGGGAGGAGTGGAGAGAGGAAGGGATGGTGGCAGAAAAATAAGGGAGTGGGTAACGAAAGAATGGGGAACAATGTTTGACAAGAAATGTAAGAGGCTGGGAAGGTGGCTCAGTGGTAGAATGCTTGCCTCCCATGCATGAGGCCCTGGGTTTGATTCCTCAGCACCACATAAACAGAAAAGGCCAGAAGTGGCACTGTGGCTCAAGTAGTAGAGTGCTAGCCTTGAGCTGAAGAGCTCAGGGACAGTGCCCAGGCCCAGAGTTCAAGCCCCATGACCAACCAAAAAAAAAAAAATCAAGAGACAAGAAATGTACTCATTACCTTTTATAGGTAACTCTAACCCCTATCTACAGCACCTTTACAACAAATATAATTTATAATTATATTTCAAATATAATTTATAAATATATAATATAATTTTAAGTAAAATCATATAATTTTAAAAGAAGACAGTATGACTGCTGCATTTTCACCCTTTGTCCCCCAATCTCTGCTCTCCCTTGTCCTTCCCAAAGCAGACAAACTTACATAGAAGACAAAAGGTACAGAAATCAAAAACAGCGAAAAAGAAGGAAAAAAAGAAGTAAAATAACCTAAAACCTCTTGTTTCCATTTATTGGAGTTCATTTTGCTGCATTGTTTTATATGGTCACATGTCCATAGCTATTGAACCTTTGTGATCCTCTCCTAAGAATATCCTCCTCTGGTCTCATTGAATGACTGTCTAGCATCCTGTCAGTCCAAGTACAGACTTGTTTACCATAGCCAAGATATGGAATCAACCCAGATGGCCCTCAGCAGATGAATGGATGAAGAAAATCTGGTGTGTGTGTGTGTGTGGGTGTCTGTGTCTGTGTCTGTGTGTGTGTATAACGGAATTCTACTCTTCATCAGAAAAAATGATGATTGCACCATCCATAAGGAAATGGGAAAGGCTTGGAATAAAATTATTAAGGGGAGTAAACCAGACCCAATGAAATAAGGTGCAGTTTCTCTCATTTCTTATTACGAGAAAGTGCCTATAAACCTACAAGTACACACAGTGGATGGCAAAAGGAAGGTTAGTTTCACCTGAGTACTTTCTTTCTTTCTCCATGTTCCTTACATGGACTTTTTCTTAGCACTTGTGTGAGGGTCCCTATCTCCCTTTATTGTTTTTTCCTATCTACCTTTATAAAGAGACAAAACTTACTCGATTAAAGTCCATCCATAGGATCTCATTTTAACTTACTCTTTAATGATCATATATTTAAAAAATAGTCATATTCTGAATTTAGCGTGAAAGAGTGACACAATTCAGTTCATAACCCATAGTCTTCACCCGCACATAAGCCAAGATTTAAGTATAACATACACTGATTGTAAACCCACATTATTCTTCTAACTTTTCTCCATCCTGCAATGCTGAATGATGAGCCAGTCAGTTCCTGGTCTTAATCCCATAGACAGCAGTTGTGACAGGGAGGAAGCAGCAAGGGTCTCAGAGTGAAGCAGATCTAATTTCTGGCTTGTCTACTTATTAACAGTAGGACACTTGACACCTTATTTAATGTCTCCATTTCTTTGCTTATAAAATAACAGTGGTGGGCTGGGAAGGTGGTTCAGTGGTAGAGCACTTGCCTTGCATGCCTGAGGCCCTGGGTTCGATTCCTCAGCACCACATAAGCAAAAAGAAAAAAAAAAGCCGAAAGTGGCGCTGTGGCTCAAGTGGTAGAGCACTAGCCTTGAGCTGAAGAGCTGAGGGACAGTGCCCAGGCCTGGAGTTCAGGCCCCACGACTGGACCCAAAAAGATAAAACAACAGTGGTAACAACCTCTGGACAAGAAATATGTAAGAATGTAATGGGACAAGGTATATAAACTTTTGGCTTACTCCTTTACATAGTCATAGGAAATGATGGTTACCATTATCACGATGGGAACCACTGCTTCTTAGCTTAAACAATGGTCACAACACTAGCTCATCCTTGTAATGTATTGATACAAGTAGTATAACATGGTAGCTAGAAACTTAGTCCTGTAATCAGCTAGCTTGATTTTCTACATAGCAAATGAGAGGGGGAATTTTGCTCTCTCACACACAATTTTGAGGATTTTATAACTATATAGGATTGTGTCTAGAATAGAGCACATACACTAAAAATGGTAGTGTGTGTATTCTCCAATTTGTAGAGAAAGGAAGTAGTTTAAAATGACTTCAATCAAATGACTAATGGGACAAGAACTTTTACATAAACATTTTACATTGTTTATATCTTGCAAATATTTTCTCCAATTCTATACATTGTAATTTAATTTAATTTAATTTCCTTTGTTTTGTAGCAACAACTTCATTCATCAAGGAAATAGAAGAGACAATCCAAGAATTCATATGGAACAATAGAAGATCTTGAACAGCAAAAACAATCCTTAACAGAAAGAACAGTGCTAGAGGAATAGCAATACCAAATTTCAAACTCTACTACAAAGCCATAGTAATCAAAACAGCTTGGTACTGGAACAAGAAGAGACCTCAGGACTAATGGAATAAAATTGAAATCCCAGAAATGAACCTGCAGATCTATAGCCACTTAATCTTCAGTAAGGGAGCTAAAAAAAATATAGTGGAAGAAAGGCAGCCTCTTCAGTAAATGGTGCTGGCAAAATTGTTTAATCACCTCTAGAAAACTAAAGCTAAATCCTTATATATCACCCTGCCCCAGAATCAACTCTAAACGGATCAAAGACCTCGGAGTCAAAGCAGACACCCTGAAAACATTACAGGGCGGAATTGGAGAAACAATTAAGTTTTCATGCAGCCCCATTGTTTAAAATCCTGTGCTTTTGGAGGTCATGAGGGTACTATTGACAAGAACAATGTCAATTAATTCTCCTTGATTATTTCTACTAGGACTTTTACACGTTTATGTTTTATATTTAAATCATTAGAAAGTTAGTTGACTTTACATACATGGGTTTGTTTTTACTGTATTTCATAGGAGTATTTGCCTGTTCTAAGATAGCACTATGACATATAGACTGTTATAGTTTCATAACATTTTCTTAAACCAAGTAGTAGAGAGATATCTGAAATTATATTATTTTATTGAAAAATGTTTTGGCTATTCAAAGTCTTTTATAACTCCATTTAAATTTGAAGATAGGGTTTCTTCTTTTTTGGATGGTGTTAGGATTTGAACCCAGGGTTTCACGTATACTACATAAACACTAAAACACTGGAGCTATACTCCTTGTCTTGTTTTATTTGATTGTTTGATTTTTGTGTTTGAGACAGGTTCTTACCTGGGCTGGCCTTGAAATCATTGTTGTGCCTCTGCCTTCCAAGTATCGTGGACTATACATGTGTAACATGAGATCTGGTTTAGGGTGTATTTTCTTAAAAAAAAATTTTTTAATCCAATCATTTTATTCAAAGTTCCATTGCTTCCTCTCCCCAGAACATGTCATTATTCATTTAAATGGTTGTATTATGTACGTATGTATGTAGGTATATTTGTCAGTCATGGGGCTTGACTCATGGCCTGGGCACTGTCCGTGAGCTTCTTCACATAAGGCTAGCATGCTACCACTTTGAGCCATAGCACCATTCTGGTTTTCTGGTGGTTAACTGGAGATGAGTCCAACTCCATAACAAAAAAGGATATATAAAAATGAACTGAAATTGCTAGCTTAAAGAAATATTTCGCTTCCATGTGTGCCGCAACATTATTCAAATTACATGTGATATGGTAACAAATGAATAGTCCATCAATATTTAAATGTCTAATATATATTTTATAGACAAATACTTATATTTATAGATCAACATATGATCAGATCTATTTATCTTTATAAATATGAACACACATACACTTATATGAATATTATATCAATTATATATATGAGTATATATGAATGTTATCTATATGAATATTATTAAGCTTTTTGAAAGAAAAAATGAGAACATGGATGATCCCTGAAGACATTTTCTAAGGGGTCTAAACCAGTCACATAACTGCATAGGCTCACCTACATGTGAAATGCAAAAAATAATTGCTCACAGAAACAGATTTTAACATGATTGCCAGGAACTGAAGGTGAGGAAATAGGGAAGTTTCAGTCAAAGTGTCAAAGGGTACCAACTTGCAGCTCTAAGGTGAACTTGTTAGGGAGAGCTAATTTATAGCACCGTAACTGTACTTGATTATAATAAATTTTATACTTGAAACCTGCTAAAAAATTCAAAGAATTCTTGTCACATGCATACATGTTTGCACATAAGGTAAATTATGTTTGGTAATGTGAAGAACCTGATGTCTGAGTGATTCCATCTTTAAGCTAGTAACCATCTTGTGATGGATGAGTCCGACCCAGGTGTATCACAATGAGAAACAATTCTTGGGCAACTAGGGACATAAACAATCCTTGTAAAAATCACAGGAATTTCCTCCAGATGCATGAGTCAGGCACTAGGTAGCTATGCAGGACAAGGTGACCTAGTAGTCAGACAATTCTTGTCAATAGCAGTGTTAACCAATCATGTTTGCCCAGCTTAGCTTGTTTTAAATGTTAACCAATCATGTAATTTCTCATGTAAAAGTTCCTTAAAGTTGTTTGTTCAATACTATAAAAACTGTGCTGATTCTATGCTCGGGGCCTCTTAGCGTCACCGGTTACCGAGTGCGCAGAGGACCAAACTCGAGCTTGCAATAAATGACTCTTTTGTCACTTACATTGATCTTGGTCTCTGGTGGTCTTCGCGGGTCTCGAGTCCAAGTACAACAAATGTATATGTTACTTAGCTCCATTTTATTTTGATAATTACTTTTTCTAAATCTATTATCAATATCTACATCTATATTCATATCTCTATCAACCATCTATCTATGAACAGATATAAACATTGCCTTGAACACTTTAAGTTTATACCATTTTTATTTGACAATTGTACTTCAGTAAGGTAGAGAGGAAAGTAAAGTTAAGCAAGATGAATCCATAGTCTGTGCTCTTACTTGCCAGTCATTTGGCAAAGGCATGAATTAGAAACACCTGACCCTAAGTGCTTTCCCACTATCTGATGAATACCCTTGACAGCCTTTGTGCAACCCACAACTCTAAGACTGCAGACAAGGCAAGCAGCCTCCCACTCTTATTCACTTCATAAAGAAACCTATATTGATTCCACACCCCCACCTTCATTATCTCAGTACACAGACAAATTTTCCATATAAAAGCAGGACCCTCGGTAGGTTCTACAACTTGTTTGGGGGTCTCATAAGTAGGAGCCAATCCTAAAGCCAAAACCCAGGACCAAAATTCATATAGGGTTCACTCCATTATGTTAGGATAGTTTTTAGGCTGTGCACCAGTGGGACCAGGCTATAATCCTAATTACGCACAGGCTGAGATCTGAGAATTGCAAGTCAAAGCCAGTGTGGGCAGGGAAGTCCATGAGACTCTTATCTCTAATTAATCTCCAAAAAAAAAAAAAAAAAAAAAGAAAGAAACAGAGCTGTGACTCAGGAAACAGAGAACTAGCATTGAACGGAAAAACTAAGGGAGAGTGCCCTGGTCCTGAGTGCAAACCCTAGTACACACACACACACACACACACACACACACACACACACACACACACACACACACACACATACACTCACATCCCACAAACAGAACTTGATTTTTTTACCAGAGTGGTCACATACTAGACATTTGCTGAACAAATTCACTTACCCATCTATTCATTTATCTGTCTGTTCATCAACCTATCTGTCAATCTATATAGGTACTGAAGCTCCCACACACACACCCACAAACAAAAGAGGAGGCTACAATGCTTGATAAGAAATGTACTCATTATCTTGCCCATGTAATTGTAACCCCTATTACAGTATTTTCACAATAAAAAAAAATACACACCCACATGGAGGACTAAATGATGTCAGCAACTCTTTTCTGTATGCTTCACAAAGAGCTGTGACAGAGTGGGTGCTATAAGCACCAAGGAAAGCTCTCATGACTAGCAAAATTCTACACATTGCTCCACCCAATGCACCTTCCTGCCTGCATCTATTTCTTCCATATAGGGACAAGAAAGTCACGATTGCAGTGAACATTTATATAATGGTATAATTGTGCTCTTAGAAAGCAGTAACAATCATGAAAAGAACTTTAGATACAAATGGAAACAAGAAAGGAAGAGAATATAAAAATAGAATCTTAAAAAAAGAAAAAAAAACACAAATTGGTTCCACTTGAAGACCACAATCTTTAGCAATGACTCTCTGCCCTTTCTGTTTTTTTAAAAAAATTATTGTAAAAATGTTGTTCAGAGGGGTTACAGTTACATGAGTAAGGTAATAAGTACATTTCATAGCGAGCATTGTCACCTCCTCCTTTATTTTCCCCCTACCATCACTTCCCTCCCCACCTCCCCAACTCCTCCCGCCCCCTACCTCTACATTGTAACATTTGTTTTCAATATAGTGTCATGTACATCTCGTTGTAACAATGGGTCAGCCTGCATCCTCATTAAAGTGTCCTGCAATATCCCTTCCCCTACCCAAATTACAAAAATATATACACAAGGTGCAGAGCACCAGCATCAAATCCAGTGAAAACAGGGGTTATCCCATGGGAGAAGAACACACAATAGAAACAAAAGAATCACATAGTGTATTGTAAGTACATTAAAAACACTGGCAAGAAGGAAAACAAAAACCTCTTGTGTCTCTGTCTTGGGGTATATTTTGCTTAACATTATCTCATATGGTCGTATGTACATAGCCTTTGACCTAAACTGCTTGTCCTAGACATGTACTAGTCACTGCAAACAGGGCCTGGCTTACTTCACTTAATATTTTTTCCAAGTCTTTCCACTTCCTAACAAAAGAGGCAATGTCATTTTTTTCTGATGGAAGCACAGAATTCCATTGTGTGTGTGTGTGTGTGGTGTGTGTGTGTGTGTCATGTGTGTGTGTGTGTGTGTGTGTGTGTGTGTGTGTGTGTGTGTATCACATTTTCTTGATCCATTCATCTACTGAGGGGCATCTGGGTTCCATATCTTAGCTATGGTAAATAATGTTGTGATAAACATGGTTGTGCTGGTAGCTTTGGTATGACCTTGTTTGTGATCCTTTGGGTAAATGGCCAAAAGTGGGATTCCTGGGTCATAAGGGAGAGCTACTGATTATTACAGCCTCTCAGAGTTACCATTGCCAAAAGACCTTACACCATACCTAAATAAAGCTGGCTTATTTTCCACTTTCCTAGTAGTTTTAGGATTTTTTTCTGGTCATGGGGTTTGAACTCAGGGCCTGGGTGCTATCCCTGTCTTCTCTAGGCTAGTGTACTACTGCTTTGGCCACAGCTCCACTTCCAGTTTTCTGGTGGTTAATCAGATATAAGAGTCTCACGGAATGTCTTTCCCAGGCTGGCTTTGAATTGTGATCCTTAGATCTCAGCCTCCTAAATAGCAAGGATTATAGGTATGAGTCACCAGCGCCCAGCTAGTTTTGTATCTGAATGGGCATTTCTTCTTTTATTTATCCTGTCCTTTATTAAAATATGTTTGTTTTGGTTTCCTTCACTTTAAAGATACATTTTTATATTTTAAATTGTGTGTATATATAATATGTATTACCATATGTGTCTAGTCAATAGAAAGTATACAGGCAACACAGAATAAAACAATCCCATTGAACATTTATATATCATCATTCAAAATGGCATATTTGAAGTTCGTTGATGCTTCTCTCACACATCCTACATCCTAATAACCACTGAGCCCAATGAAACTTGAGGCTTAAATTTATCTCAAACTCACCTCTCCCTGGCTTCCCATAGTCACTGCCTCATAGCAAGCTCTCATGAGTGCAAGAACCATTGTAATGTTTTCCTAAGTGGCAGATCTTCAATTTGCTGGCCAATGATGTCACTCATATCAGAAAATGCTGCTAGAGCTTCTGTACAGAAAGGGACATAGCTAGCAAGATATACAGAAACCACACAGACCAGGAGAAGATAGTCATTAACCATACAAGAGACAAGGGCCTCATATCTAAAGTATACCTACAGCTCAAGAAATTAAATTCCCCAAAAATGAACCCCCCAAAGAAACAACCACTCCATTAAAAAGCTAGCTAAAGAATTAAAGAAAAACTTCTCTGAAGAGGAAATACAAATGGCCAAGAGACATATGAAGAAATGCTTAACATCCCTGTTTATAAATACATGCAAATCAAAACAACATTGAGATTCCACCTTACACCAGATAGAATAGCCATTATTAAAAAAAGCAACAACAGATGATGGCAGGGATGTGGTCAAAGGGGAACACTAGTACACTGTTGGTAGGAGTGCAAACTTGTCCAATCACTCTTGAAAGCAGTATAAAGACTCCTCAAAAGACTAAGCATATGACCCAACAATCCCATTCCTGGGCATTTACCCAAATGACCACAAATAAGGCCATACTAAAACTACCACCAGAATCATGTTCATTGCAATATTATTTACAAAGATATGGTACCAATCCAGATGTACCTCATTTGATGAATGGATCAAGAAAATGTGGCATATATACACAATGGAGTCCATGAAAAAGAAAGACATTGCCACATTTGTAAAGGACTGGAAAGACTTGGAAAAAATTATAGTAAATGAAGTAAGCCAGACCCCCACAAAATAGGCTGTATGATTTTCCTTATTTGTAGGAACTACAATGTTTTTATGTCTATGATATTCTTAACAGGGGATCTCAATAATCCAATTGCTTTGTACATAGTACCATATATAATGAAGCATATCAACATGAACTCCAATATATGGAAACAAGAGTTTCTTATGTCATGCATGTAGGGTTTTTTGTGGATTATTTTTTATTCTTCCCTTTTTCATTTCTCTTTGTTTCCTGTACCTTGTGTCTTGTATAAGATTATTTGCTATGTGGAAGGGAAAAGGAATCAGAAACAGCAGGACAAAGGATGAAGCAATGTAACATTGATATTCACTTGACAAGACATTGGATATGAACCTTACATCTTGGGGGAAGGGGAATAGGGAGGGATAAATGGGAGATAATGAGGGATGGGGTAGCAATGATTAAATACAAAGGTCCTCACTACCTTACTTATATAATTGCAACCCCCCTGATCATCATCTTTTCCATATAAATAAAATAAAATGAAATAAAGTACTATAAGAGAAACTTCTTGAAAACTATATCTGACCATGCTATCTACTAATTCAACTGTTTTCCTTCTGGTAGAGAATTAAATCTGAGTTAATTAGCACGGCTGAATGTGAAGATCTAACATGATATCTGTTCCTTGGCTGCAATTTCACCTATAACAATTGTAACAGCTAAAAGGAAGAGATATAGCAGCTTTAGACATTTAATTATTCACTGTTGTCAGCAAAATTGTGTCTATTTCCTTCTTCTCTGTAAATACTGTTTCCCATGTCAAATTGGTTTATTTGCAAAGATCATCTTTATCCTTGCAGAAAATATCCAGCATATTACTAACTTCTACTAACTTCTCATGAATCAAATGGGCACAGGTACCATTACATAGATTGCACCCTAATATTATGTTGCATTTCACAATAAAATAATATATTAACCTTATAAAACCTAGAGAATATATGGATGAGCAGAATGAAAATAATGAGTGTGACTAATTTTTCACTCAGATGCAGGTATTGTTAATGTTTTAGTGGACTCAAAGGCTAATTTCTCTCTTTCTCTCTCTAGGTGTACATATATATGCACATATATAAATATGTACATATATAAACACATGCATACATATACTTCAAAAATGCAACAATATTATTTAAGTTGCAGTATAATGGGATTCTTAATGGATAAAGTGTATTTTAAAACTATGCCACCTTTAAATAATTCCTTAATATTATTATTGGTGATTAAAAATATTCCTTATATGAATGGAACAAGTTCCAATTATTAGTTGAAGTACAATTATAGCAAAAGTTTCATTTTACGAACAAGAAGGGAATTACATTCTTTATAGTTAAACCTTGAGTGTAATAATGGTAACCTCTCTTTGAAATATTTCAATATGAGTAACTTCTAGATCAATAAGGATGTACAAGCTTAAGCCTTTTAATTAATATTTCCAAATTGTCTTCTAGGCAGATCTAAATGTGTGCATCACCAAAAGCATTTCCTCACACTGAAAAGACAGCTTACAGAATAGATCTTTGTCAGCTACTCGTCTTGCAAGGACCAAATAACAGAAATATAAAAAGAGCTCAAAGAAATAAACCTCCAAATATTTTGTCACCCAAATAATATACAGGCAAATATCTAAATGCACACTTACCAGAAGAGGTAACAATGATCAATAAATACATGAAGAAATTCTCAATACCATTGGCCAAAACAATTCAAATTAAAAAAAAATTGAGGTTTCATCTCAGTCCAGTTAGTGAGCATCGTGGAATCTTATTCATGTATTAGGAAGAATAATGTTTGTCACTTGAAAAGAAATGGATCAACCTGGAAGAAATGCTTTGAGTGAACTAAGTCAGGCACAGAGAGACCTGGTGGGGATGTTTTATCTCATATGAGAAAGCCCGTCTAAAATATGAACATATATTAAAGCACATAAATAGCAACATGTATATATACATATATATATATATATATATATATTTACATGATCAAACTGACTGCAGTTTGATATATGCAGGAGTGATTTCCACGATGTAATATCCTTGAACAATTACAGACAGTTCAACAGAGTGAATACCAGACCAGAAAGCTTAAAATATGCCTTGTGGAAGTTACATGGGAGGGGGCAAATGAATGATGAGAGGAATGATGAACTGATACAATTATAATAATCAATGTAAATATGTGAAACCAGAACAAGAAAAGTTGAGGATATTAGTGAGTTTTGGATAGATAAAGAGAAAAATGATGGAAAGAAAGTCATTGTGCAAGTACATTGTGCACGTAAGTAGACATACTGAATTGGAACCCATTTGCTCATCTATTTCAAGACAATAAAAAATTATTTCCTGAAGGTGTTTATTCAGCTTTCTTGACTATGTGAGTTCAATTTCTTGTAATTAATCTCTATTTTACAGAACAGGTAGGATAAACATATTTCATAAGTCATTGGACAATCAAAAACTGTAGCTTGTTAAATGGACACAAGCTGCTCTGAATGATAGTATGTTTATTTTTAAATATTCAGCTTGTATTATGTATATGTATACACAGAAATATACTTGAAGAAACATTTACATACATACATATACATACATATATTTCTTTTGTGATTTTTTTTAATGAGCAAGTGCTCTAATTCATTGTTATTGAGTTGTTTGTAATATCTTTAGTTCATGTGAAGGCTTTAAGAAATTTCATCTTTCATTTGATGTATATGCTACACCAAAACTTTATCTTCTTTTCACTGTCTTCCTTTTAACCTGCAAACAATTTATGATATTTCATCCAATCCCCATTGATCTAAAATGCTACCAGTAGTATGTATTGATTCCTAAGCACATCTACATCAGTTTATGAAGATTTATGAGTAATCCATCAGCCTGTTACCTTATCACTATCCTATTTCATTTTTTGGTTCATATCAATGTTACTGTTTATTCACATATTATAATCTAGATAACTACTACTTATTGATCTTGGCCAACGTATATGTTTCAATGTACAAAATAAAGTTAACTTAATTTTTCCAAACATGTCTATAAAATAGTCACAATTTTTATGGAAATTTTTCTGTTGAAAATGAAATAAGCATTATCTATTATCTAGTAGAACTGAGACAAAATTTTAAGTCAGCCTGACATCAAAATTGTGATGCCTCAAATTTGTGTAAATATTAACTCTCTACTCATCTTCAAATGTTTCTGTACCTTAGTGCAAATGTTTATTCTTAAAAATAATCTTTAAATTGAAATTATTTTAACAAACATTTGGTTTTTGTAACAAATTTTTCATTAAGGTGCCAAAAACATACTTCTACACAGCATACATGAATGTATATTTAACCTGTGCTTGAACCAAGAAAATTTTCAGCACACTGCAAGTTCCACTACAGCCTCCTCTGCTTATTTCTGTTTCTTTCATTTGCACATTTTTATTTTTTACATTTTAAAGGATTCCAATATGCCAGGTCCTATTTATTGTATTTATTGTACTTATTCTTCTGTTTCAATAGACCTCTATCAGTTAAGAGAAATAGTGGCAGGAAAACCATTTTCCTGGAATTTTCACCTTCTTGACTCAGTTACTTTATATATATATATATACATGTTTTATTTTTATTGTAGAGGTGATACAGAGGAGTTATAGTTACATAAGATGGGTAATGAATAAAATTTTTTAACTATTTCTCCCCTTCCCTTACTCTCTCCCAGTTTTTCCCTCCTATCCCCACCAATAAGGTGTACAGTTCATTTTGTAGATAGTATCTACTGAGTACCACTGCTGTATTTGTTCATCCTTTTCTATGACCCCCTTTTGTCCTCCCAAAGACAAGCAAACAAACAAACAAGACACAATGAAAAGAAAACAAAAAACAGAAGAAGTTCCGGGAATATGGCGGAGGAGAAGCTGGAATCTGAACAGTTTCAGAGTTCCAGTGAACAGTCCCAAGCCAGAGAATCACACCAAGTGTGCCATCACAGGACAGAGAGTTAGTCAAGAGAGGGGAAGCCAAGCAGACACATCTGAGCGCCTGCCAGCAGCTGCTGCTGTGGCAGCGGGGTCGCGGCAGCGACCACCACTGCGGGGGCACACCTGAGACACAGTCCAGGACGAAGGAGCCAGACGCAGCGGACGAGCGGATTCTACTCAACACCAGCAAGAACCAACAAGGAGCAGACAACTTCATCCTGCACTTTGCAGACCAGAGACGACCCGGGATCCAAAACTGGGCTTGAGTAGAAGCCTGACTTCCTCACTCCTTCTCAGGGAGCAGAGGAGGGAAGGCCACCCCTCCCCCCCCAGCACCGGTGATCTCCATCTGGGATACCGACAAAGCTCGGAGGAGCGGCTAGCTCCAGCTCAGGCCTTGGAATAAAACGAGTCATTTAGCAGGTCACAAGAACTTAACGGCCAAGTGACCTCACAGACTCAGTTCCATCCAGGGAAAAGTCACCCAGCTCAGGCGCCAGCCATTGGAGTGGCTCTCCTCACCGGGTAACCAGAGCCAGAGGCTGCCCCTCCCTCTAGCAGCCACCACAATCAATTGAAAAACAGAAACCCTGAGAATGGCTCCAGGCTGGGTGCTGTGAGTTTTTTTCACAAAATAGCCCCAGAGAAAAGCTACTGTTTGTTGAAAGGCCTCAACTCTACCCAGAACCTAGCCTCATCACTGCATCCCCCTCTTCTGTGATTCTCAAAGCAGATCATCCTCCCAGTAAACTAACCTGGGAGGGGGATCTCAAAATCTTGGGTAAAGCAGAGCATTTTTCTGCCTGTTCCAACAAACTGACTTAAGAAACCAATCAAGCCACAGGACCTCAAGCTGACCAGAGACTCCAACCAGACTCTGGTTACAGACAAAAGGGAGATACAGGACTCTTCCCACCCCTCCTAAAAAAAAAAAAAAAATCAAAGAACTTTTTTTTTCTTCTTCTTCTTTTCTTTTTTTCTTTTTTTTGTTTTGTTTTTTTTTATTTTTTGTTACCTTATATATATAAAAAAATTTTTTCCTCTTCTAAAACTTTTATTAATCTTTAATTTTTGCCTCTATTGAAAAAATAATTGTTTTCCATTAACTTTTTTTTTTCTCCTCTTATAATTTTTATTTTAGGAATACGTGAATGTGTGTTTTCCTTTCTTTTCTTGTCTTCTTTCTCTTTTTCTTTCATTCTTAATTATCTTTTTGTTTTTTGTCTAGCTCTACTGAACTTCTGATCTTTTCTTCTCACTTTCCTATCCTTTCCATCTTTTCCTCTTTGTTCTTCTTTATGTGACTTAACTCTTGTCCTGCACATCCTCAGATAAACCCGTAGTTAACCAGTAGACCCTATCCCCCATTGTGTACACACTTAATCCACAAACTTATTACTCAATTCAAAACCTCTGAGACTTAAATTCATTAATAGCAGTACTACCTCTTTATACCTATATAATATTTTAAGCATTTTTTTAAAGTTTTTCACATCTCCTCTATGTCCCTCCCTTTCTCTCAACATATTCACATTCCTCTATAAATAGATGGTATTTTAATATCTAAAATAACATTAATTTTTACGTTTCTATTTTTTTTCTGGTCTCTTTTCATTCCCCTTTCCCTTTCTTCTTTTTCTCTCTCTCTCTACTTGCATCCTACCCAACCTATTTCCTGCATTGTGATTAGGGCATAGTTAACTCTCCCTGTGCCTCCCCACACCAATCTATTCCTATTTTTTACCCACATCTCTCCCTAACCCTAATAATTTCTGGTTTTCCAAATTCTTCTCTGCGGTTTGAAGTCCTTTAACATATAGTTGTTTGATGTCGAATAGATGTATCTGTTGAACTAGATTGTATCTGTAGACTATTGACTGTACAAATGCAAACTTTGGTTGATGGTTGCCTTAAGATAGTGTTCTAGCACAAAACTGGTGCTATCTTTATCTCAAATGGGCAGAGTAAGCCAGAAAAACACAAGAAAAATGGCAAATTCGGGTATCTCAATTCCCAATCTTGATAATCAGGGGTTAGAAGAGATAATGAATAATCCAGAGGAGAGTTCCCAAACAGCTCTACAAACACTGCTGGCAAACATGATAAATGAAAAGTTTGACAATGTACAAAGGACTCTGTATGAGCGTGATAGGGAGAGAGAGGAGGCATCCCAGAAGTTTATACAGGAATATCATAAGCGTGAGGAAGCTACTCAAAAACTGATACAGGATTTGCGTGAACAACTTGAGAATACTCAAAGAGAAAGGGAGGAATGGCGTGAGCAGGCTGAGAACACTCAAAGAGATCTGCAGGAATCCCACGAACGGGAGGAAGCTAATCAAAGAGTAATACAGGAATTGAGAGACCAGGTAGAGAACACACAAAGATCACTAAAGGCATTCATGGAATCCATTAACAAAGAGCTGAAGGAAGTCAGGGAGACCACAAAGGGAATGCTGAATGGAACCCAACAGAAGGAAAGGGAGCCCAAAGAAACCATAACCAATCAACTAAGCGATTTGAGGACAAACACTGAACACCAAATTAAGGAAGTAAAGAAATTCATACAAGACCTAAAACAGAGCTTCAACAAAGAACTTGAAGCCATCAAAGCTGACCAACTAGAAGGAAAAGAGATAAAAAACAAAGTAGAAAGTCTTGACAGCAGGTTAGACCATGCAGAAGATCGAATCTCAGGGATTGAAGACAGCCTAGATATTATAGAGAAAGAACATACAACCATCCAAGACAAGTCCAAGTATGATAGATCTATCCAACACCTGGAAGACACCATCAGAAGGCCTAATCTAAGGATAATGGGTGTAGAGGAGCACCTAGAAACAGAAGTTAATGGTCTAGGAAATTTGTTTAACAGGATCCTAGCAGAGAACTTCCCAAACATGCAAAAAGATAGGCCTGTCCAGATACAAGAAGCCTTTAGAACCCCAAATAGACCAGACCAGAATAGGACATCCCACCGTCACATTATAATCCACACAGGATCAACTCAGAACAAGGAAAAGATCCTTAAAGCTGTCAGAGAGAAAAGGGTAATCACTTATAAAGGGAAACCAATTAGAATCACCTCAGATTTCTCAGCAGAGACAATCAAAGCAAGAAGAGCCTGGAATGATGTATGCCATGCCCTAAAAACAAACAACTATCAACCAAGAATACTGTACCCAGCTAAACTCTCCTTCATAACTGAAGGCCAAATAAAAACCTTCCATAGCAAAGAAAAATTGAAACAATACATCTCCACCAAACCAGCCCTACAAAAGATTCTTAAAGATGTCCTACACATAGAAAACCAACAAGACCGCAATAAAGGCCAAGAAACTGTACCCAAACTGAGAATCCAAGAACCATAGGAAGAACCCAGTTTTCGCAGCCCCCAAGAAGGTAGATAACATGGCAGGAACTCCCAAATACCTCTCAGTCCTATCTCTTAATGTTAACGGACTGAACTCTCCAATTAAGCAACATAGACTGTCTAGTTGGATTAAAAAACAAGACCCTTCTATCTGCTGCCTGCAGGAGTCACATCTTGCCCGTAAAAACAAACATATTTTCAATGTTAAAGGCTGGAACAAAATCTACCAAGCAAACGGACCGCATAAACAGGCGGGAGTCGCAATCCTAATATCAGATAAAATAGACTTCAAATTAAAATTTGTGAGAAGAGATAAAGAAGGTCGCTACATACTAATTAAAGGATCTCTCCTTCAGGAGGATATTACAATTCTAAATATCTATTCGCCAAACAATGGAGCACCCAAATTTATCAAAGAAACACTACTTTCCCTCAAATCCCATATAGATACAAAGACATTAATTGTTGGGGATTTTAACACACCACTCTCCCCACTAGATAGATCAACTCGGCAAAAACTCAACAGAGAAACCGCAGATCTAAACAGCTGCATAGATCAACTAGACTTAACAGACATCTACCAAACATTTCACCCAGCAGCATCAGAATACACGTTTTTCTCAGCAGCACATGGAACGTTTTCTAAAATAGACCACATTTTAGGCCACAAAGCAAACTTGTCTAAATTCAGAAACATTGAAGTTATACCTTGCATTCTCTCTGACCACAAGGGAATAAAATTAGAACTCAACACCAAAAGCCACCAAAGAAAGTCCGGTATCACATGGAGGCTGAACAACACACTGCTGAATCATGAGTGGGTCATGGAAGAGATTAGAAAGGAAATTCAAATGTTCATGCTATTCAACAAAAATGAACACACAAAATACCAGCTCCTCTGGGACACAGCAAAGGCAGTACTCAGAGGCAAGTTTATAGCTCTGAGCTCCTACATCAACAAATTGGAGAGATCTGAAACTAACAATTTAATGACACATCTAAACCTCCTTGAAAAAGAGCAGCAAGATAAACCCCAATCCAGTAGATGGAAAGAAATAATCAAAATTAAATCAGAATTAAATGAATTAGAATCCAAAAAAAACTATAGAAAGAATCAACAAAACAAAGAGTTGGTACTTCGAAAAACTTAACAAAATTGACAGACCCTTAGCAAATCTTATCAGAAAAAGAAGAGAACACACCCAAATTAATAAACTCAGAGATGAGAATGGAAACATCACCACGGAAACAAGCAAGATTCAGAACATTATAAGGGAATACTTCTCAAAACTTTATGCTAATAAGTTTGAGAACTTGACAGAAATAGACCTCTTCCTAGCAAATATTGACATGCCAAAACTAAACCGAGATGAGTTAAACTATCTTAACAGGCCCATATCAAGCATTGAAATAGAAACAGCAATAAGAGACCTCCCTGCTAAGAAAAGTCCAGGACCAGATGGTTTTACAGTGGAATTTTACAAGGCCTTCAAGGCAGAGCTCACACCAATTCTCCTCCAACTCTTCAATGAAATTGAAAGAGAAAGCTCACTACCGAACACATTCTATGAAGCCATCATAACCCTCATCCCAAAACCAGGCAGGGACTCATCAAAGAAAGAGAACTATAGACCCATTTCTTTGATGAACATTGATGCAAAACTTCTCAACAAAATTTTGGCCAACCGACTTCAACAATTCATCCAAAAAATCATACACCACGATCAAACAGGATTCATTTCAGGGATGCAAAGCTGGTTCAATATACGCAAATCAATTAATATTATTCATCACATCAACAGGAGCAAGAATAAGAACCACATGGTTATCTCAATAGACGCAGAAAAAGCATTCGACAAGATCCAACACCCCTTCCTGATGAAGGTTTTGGAAAAATTAGGAATCCATGGAACATTCCTCAATACAATAAAGGCTGTATATGACAAACCTACAGCCAGCATTATACTCAATGGTGAAAAACTAAAGCCATTTCCCCTTAACTCAGGAACAAGACAAGGATGCCCACTCTCTCCACTTCTCTTCAAACTAGTATTAGAATGCCTAGCTACAGCAATAAGACAAGATGCAGACATAAAGGGGATCCAAATAGGGAAAGAAGAAATAAAACTCTCCCTCTTTGCAGATGACATGATCTTGTATTTAAAGAATCCCATAGACTCCACTCCCAAATTACTCAAGCTGATTCAAAACTTTGGCAAA
Organism: Dipodomys spectabilis; assembly: GCF_019054845.1. Lineage (NCBI taxonomy): Eukaryota > Metazoa > Chordata > Mammalia > Rodentia > Heteromyidae > Dipodomys > Dipodomys spectabilis. The sequence goes on from NW_024870723.1 coordinate 4,550,371, forward strand.
GTAGCAGGTTACAAAATTAACCCCCAAAAATCAATGGCTTTTCTGTATGCCAACAATGAGAAAAGTGTGGCTGAAATTAGGAAAGCAACTCCATTTGTAATAGCCCCACAAAAAATAAAATACCTAGGAATTAACTTAACTAAAGAAGTAAAGGACCTCTATGATGAAAACTTTAAAATCTTGAAAAAGGAAATCAACACAGAACTTAAAAAATGGCAAAACCTCCCATGCTCCTGGATTGGAAAGATTAACATCGTGAAAATGGCAATACTTCCTAAGGTTATCTACAAATTCAATGCAATACCTATCAAAATTCCACCCTCATTCTTCAAGGAAATAGAAGAGGCAATCCAAAAATTCATATGGAACAATAAATGACCCCGAATAGCAAAAACGCTCCTCAACGGAAAGAACACTGCTGGAGGAATATCAATACCAAATTTCAAACTCTACTATAAAGCCATAGTAATCAAAACAGCTTGGTATTGGCATAAGAACAGACCTCAGGACCAATGGAATAGAATTGAAAACCCAGAAATGAACCTACAGACCTATAGCCAACTAATCTTGGATAAGGGAGCTAAAACAATAGAATGGAAGACAGACAGCCTCTTCAGTAAATGGTGCTGGCAAAACTGGTTAACTACATGTAGAAAACTAAAGCTAGATCCTTATATATCACCCTGCACCAGAATCAACTCCAAATGGATCAAAGACCTTGAACTCAAAGCAGACACTCTGAAAACATTACAGGATGGAATAGGAGAAACCCTGGGTCTCCTTGGCTCAGGCCGAAATTTTCTGAATAGAGACCCGGAAACACAACAAATCAAAGAAAGGTTGGACAAATGGGATTGTATAAGGTTGCAGAGCTTCTGCAGGGCAAATGACATAGCTAGCAAGATCAATAGAAAGCCCACAGATTGGGAGAAGATCTTTACTAGCCATACAACGGACAAGGGTCTCATATCTAAAATATACTTGGAACTCAAAAAATTAAACCACCCAACAACAAATCCTCAAAGAAACAACTGCCCAATAAGTAAGTGGGCGAAAGACTTAAAGAGAAGCTTCTCTGAAGAAGAAAGAAGGATGGCCAATAGACACATGAAGAAATGTTCAACATCCCTAGCCATAAAAGAAATGCAAATCAAAACAACATTGAGATTTCACCTCACTCCAGTTAGAACAGCAAAAATCAAGAACTCTAACAACAACAGATGCTGGAGGGGATGTGGACAGAAAGGAACCTTACTTCATTGTTGGTGGGAATGTAAACTTGTTCAACCACTTTGGAAAGCAGTATGGAGGTTCCTCAAAAGACTCCACATAGAGCTCCCCAATGACCCAGCAATCCCACTTTTGGGCATTTACCCAAATGATCACAAACAAGGCCACACTAAAGCTACCAGCACAACTATGTTTATTGCAGCATTATTTACCATAGCTAAGATATGGAACCAACCCAGATGCCCCTCAGTAGATGAATGGATCAAGAAGATGTGGTATATATACACAATGGAATTCTATGCCTCCATCAGAAAGAATGACATTTCCCCATTTGTTAGGAAATGGAAAGGCTTGGAAAAAATTATATTAAGTGAAGTAAGCCAGGCCCAAAGAAACATAGGTCCCATGGTTTCCCTTATTTGCAATATCTAATATAGGTATGAGTCAAGCGGAAAAAGTCAGAGAATGTGATGTTAGGAAAACGAACCCTCAAATATGTATTTTAATGTTTTTGTTTCTTTCATGCATGTGTTTCTAACGCATTTATAAGATTATTTCTTTGTTGCTTTGTATGTCCCTCCCCCACAGTGTAACCCCCGCTTTCACTATATTTGATGTCAGTATAACATGTGGAGGAGACGGGGACAAACAAGTCGTTTAAGGATTCAGGTGGACCTGTTGCAACAATGAGAAGTACAAAATGTCATGTCAAAACCAGCTTTACAATGTCGGTGTGGGGGGGGGCGGGGGGGGTATGATTGGGTGGGGGGGAGGGGGGAGGCTGGGAAGGGAGGTGAAGGGTAAACAAAGGAGGAGGCTGCAAAGCTTGGTAAGAAATGTATGCATTATCCTGCCCATGTAATTGTAACCCCTCTGTACAGTATGTTCTCAAATAAAATAAAATAAAATTAAAAAAAAAGAAAATGTAATACAAGTTTGAATTTGATCAAAGTGTATTATATACATATATAGAAACATTGCAATTAAATCCCTTTGCATAGTTAATATGTAGTAATAAAAATATATTTCCTTAAAAAAAAAAAAAAAGAAAACAAAAAACAGCAACAAACCCAGTAAGAATGGCCATTATTATGAAAACTGACAATAACAAAACCTGGAAACTCTGTTACACTGTTGGTAGGAATTCAAGTTGTTTAACCGCTATGGAAAGCAGTATGGCAGTTCCTCAACAGAGCTTCCCTGTGACCCAGTAATCCCATTCCTGGCCAATTATCCAATAGAACACAAACACCAATACAGTAAAGTGACCAGCACAACCATGTTCATTGCAGCATTATTCACCATAGCCAAGACACAACACAAATGCCTTTCAGTGGATTAATTCTATATATTTCTATATAATTAATTAATTACATATTAATTCAATATAATTCTATACTCCATCAGAAAAAATGATATTGTATCATTCGTATGGAAATGGAAAGACTGGAAAAAAATTATAATAAACAAAGTAAGCCAGACCCAAGGAAACAAAGGCTTCATGTTTTCCCTCATTTGTGCTAACTAAAATGTGCCTATAAATCTACAAGTAAATACACTGAATGATTTAAAAAATACACTCAAACACAACAACTTACATGTCTCTAGACATTTATTCAGAGAGGCCAAAGGATGATATACATAGGAACAGATAACAAAGGCTCAATTTATATGTCGGTATGAACATAAAAAATAATAATTTAAGAAATGAATTCCAAGAAAGGAAACAAAACATTTTTTGTCGTTGTTCCTCTGCTCATTTCTACTTCCCACAAGTAAACATTGTCCTAACTGCTACACCATAATGGACATTACTTGCTCTTAAATTTTCCAAAAACAAGTAGATTTACATATGTGCTGATGGATATCTTTTCTTGTATACTTTGAACATCTCTTTTTTCTTTCATTTTGAAAAGTCTGATCAAATCTTTTGTTTGTATGTGTGTGTGTGTGTGTGTGTGTGTGTGTGTGTGTGTGTGTGTGTGTGTGTGTATATGTGTATAATTTTTGTTGACAGTGTTAAGGACCAAATCCAGGGGCTTATATATGTTAAGCAAGTACTCTGCTACTGAACCATAATCCTAGTCCTGTTTACTATTAAATTCAGTATTTGTCATATAATTAAAGAATTGAAGAGATTTTATATATTCTTGATACTAGCCCTTGCTAGTTATTCATATGTATGTATATGAATAACTATAGATATTCATATATGTATATAAGAAAATTTGTGTTTGATGCTTTTCAAATTTTTTGAAAGTTCTAAATTTTGTAACATCTAATGAATCATTTTATATTGAATAAGCTTACATACACAAACATATCTATATACATACATTTAGGGAATATATAATTTTCATACTACCAGCTAATATAATTAGGTATTCTTTATAAGACTGAGTTTTATCACATAACTTTATGATTGTCATGAGATTGCTACGACTGAACTGGAATTATTTTTCCACAGAGAAATACAACTATTCAAATATTAGTTATTGAAAATGATGTCCCTGTTGAATCAATATTTTTCTAAAATAAATCAACTTTGATTTTCAATTTTCAATTTTATTTCCTAAAATAAATCTATTGCTTTTCTCTTTTCTCTTTTTCTCTTTTTCCTTCCCCTCTATCACTGTGCACCTCTACCTCAAGGGGTCTGCAGTTTGCTTCTGCCCCCAATAAACTCTTTTTCTGCCTGAAAATAAAACAAAATAAAATAAATATATTTCTTGACTTATTTTCCTGTTCTTTCATCGGTAGGTCAGTTGATACCAATAGTAAAGAATTATTTGCAATTAAACATTAAGTCTTCTGATCTGGTAGTGTAAAAACTTGTAGTAACTTTTTTTCTTATTTTTCAAAACAATTTCCAATATTCTCACTTTTGAATTTTCATAAGGATATTTGTAGCAGATTGTTAGATTCAAATAAAAGTTGACTGTGGCACTGAATATTTACTCAGTGCTGGCCTACTAAATAAGAGACCCTAGGTTTGATCTCCAAGACCACAAAAAGATGACTATCTGATAGGACTTTTATTGAGATCATAGTAAACCCATAGATTAATATGAGATGAGTATTAAATTCTAAAATCCATGAAAATACTATGTGCATTTTAATTTATCTGTTCTATACAATGCTTTATGATTTTTATATAGAAGTCTTTATATATTTTGTTCAACTTATTACCACACACTTCATGTTTGTAAGGCAATAATAATGTAAATCATGTACTATAACTATAATTTCTTTTTTATTTTATATATATATATAATAAAAATACTGTACAGAGGAGTTAGTTACATGAGTAAGGTAATGAATACATTTCCTATCGAGCATTGTTACCCTCTCCTTTGTTTTTCCACTACCATCCCTTTCCACCCACCTCTCAAATTCCTCCCTCCTCGCTTCTCTCAAAGTTGTAAAATTCATTTTCAACATAGTGTCTTGTACATATTGTTACAATGGGTCAACATGTATCCGTATTTTAGCATTTTGTTATTTCCTTTCCCCTCCCCAAATTTGAAAAATGTATGCACAAGATCAGGGCACCAGAATCAAATACAGTGAAAACAGGAGCTATCCCATGAGGGGAAGAAAATACAAAAGAAAAAAAACACGTAGTACATTATAAATACATTGAAAGCAACAGCAAGAAAGATAAAACCACTTGTATCCTTATTTTGGAAGTTTTTAGAAATATCATGTGACTTTGTTGCAATCACTTAATGAGAATTATATACTATAATGATTATATAAATAGTCTGTGCAATAAAGACAATTTATAGTAAAACTCAGAACTTAGTGCTTGCTGGGAAACACTAATTGTTTGAACCCTTCAAGTATTAGATCACTTGTCTAACAACTGCAAAGTCCCAAATCTAGTCCCCAAAAAGAAATGTGCTCATTACCTGACTTAGATAATTGTAACCCATCTGTACATCACCTTTACAATACCAACAGACAAAAAGAAATTCCTCTGCAAAATAATCTTTCTTTATTGGAAAAATGTCTTTATTATGTCATTACTTTTTATTTGCTTTCAGCATTTAGATTATTCCAATGCAATGGTTTCTGGTTTTCATTGTTTGGATTGTAACTCAGCCATTAAACCTATCATTGTTTCCCTGAATCTAATATATTGCTTTATTTTTTCTATTTTTATAGTAATTTTACTTAAATAGGAGTGTGTGCATGCATGTGTGTGTTTGTGTGTGCATGCCCATTGGCATATTTGTGGGTGCTTCCTTATGTTGGTACACTTGAGGACTTTTGAACTTCTTGGTTTTATAAATCAATGTGAATTTTTCTATGAATTTGGGAAAACTTTTCTACTCTGTTCTATCTTCTTGTTCTGAGATTCTAATAGTAGGACTATTAATGCTGACCTTGGGTCTCTGAGGATTGTTTTCTATTCTTCCACCATTCTTTCCTCTGTTATTTTGTTTGAAAATTTCTATTGATCTTTCTTTAAGTTCAAAGATTTTTTCTTCTTCTTCTGTCACTCCAGATCTGCTGTTGAACCCATTTGATGCTTTGTCTAAATTCAACAGAAGGACACACTCAGAATCAATTTCTCTGGACTTGCTTCTGCTTGGAAGTTTAGTCCCCTTTGCATTCATCATGCTTTCTTGTTCTTTGCATTTTTATAAACTTGTGGATGAAAACTTAAATCATCCAGGAATTATATTACAGGGATTCTGGAATCTGTTGAGTTCTTTCTGTTAACTCAACTTGATTCAGGTTGTAAAATCGTCTAGTAGATCTATATTGTTGCCTATATTTAAAAAAAATAATTTGTTAGCATAAATTAACTGTACAAAGAGGTTCCACTTTGATATTTACAACATGTACCTCATTCAAATTCATTACACATGCATTACTCTGTCATTACCACTCTCCTACTCTTACTTTTTAGCCATTTTGTTAGGCTTCCCTATGCTATTTTCGCATATATATTTAATGTGCTTTTATCTTATTTACCCCCCCCCCATTACTTTCATTTTCCATTTCTGCTCCTTACATATTCCGACTTCTAACATTCCTTTTACAAACATGTCCTCTCACCCTTTTTTTATGTCTAGATTGCACCCTAGGGAAAACACATGGTGTTTATCTTCTCAGCTTAGTCCTTCTTAATATTTCTATTGCTGTTTCAAGGAATTCTCTAGGACTCTCTCAATTCTGCAAGTTTTAGTGATCAGGAACAAGTTGTGTGGAGCCACTCTAGTCTCTTATTTGTGGGGTTTATCATCTTCTTGTTCCCATGATCCCAGGGTTTCTTTCTTAATAATCTGGTTGTTTTGTCCCTACTCATTTATTTCTATTAACATGGTATGTCAAGAGGGGGGTCTACTTTCTGCTACTAAACTTCTGTGTGCTTTGTGATATAAAGTCAAACAAGAAGCCAACAGAATGTATTAGGAGTATTTCCTGTTATTCAAGGATAGGTGCTCTCCCCCCCCCCCACCGCACCCCCCCCCCCCGCCTGGCCCCACCAATTTCTACCTCATCTCATCTTAATGAGGTCCCGGGGGGTCTACAGGGTGCACAGCATACTACCATTCTAGACACAGAAGCACCATTATTAATCATAGTTATAATGATCAATTATTACTCAATTATACTATCTGTGGACTTCTTACTTTCAAAAATTCTTCCTTAATTACCAGTGTCTCTTTCTCTTTCTAATACTGTCATCTTCACCTCTAGCTAATTAGGCTATAGTTTTCTAACATCCAATCTGTGAGTGTTGGACAGGACCCTAAGAATTATACCACCTCCCAGATCTCCTTCATACAGCAACAGTCTGTGAAGCATAAACACGTTTTCCATTTCCATCTGCTCTTTGTAAATATTTTGCAATGCCTTTAAATGGCTGAAGTTTCTTTTTTATTAACACGGTCTGGTTTTTTTTTAATCATTATTATCTATGAAAGAAATCTCCTGTCCTCATCTTGTAGTCATTACTGACAGTCATGGCCCTGACTTAATAGAATTTTCCTGGTGTTATTTTCCATTTAGATAGATAGATAGACAGACAGACAGACAGACAGACAGATAGATAGATAGATAGATAGATAGATAGATAGATAGATAGATAGATAGATAGATAGATAGATAGATAGATAGATAGATAGATCAAACTATGTACTATATTGCTCACATTTTTTTCAATAAATATAATGTTTATTCTGAATTGGTAAAATAATTTTTTTAAAACAACCTATTTTTTTTCTGTGCTTAAGTGCTATCGAAATCTATAGGTACTGGGTACTTTAAGATTTAAAGGTTTTTCCATTTAACACTAAGGGTGCAGCACTCTCTCTGGATTATGCAGATGGATCTCACATACCATCCACCGTCCCGGTGCATTTCAGAGATTCAGCATATTGTTATATCATTCTTGCTGAATCATATTAATTTAGAAAACATTGTTCCAGGTACTTATAATTTATTAGAAAAGTGCTACCGATCATGTTCTTTCAAGTCAAGCTTCCTTTTTTCCCATCCATTGAAGCTTTATGGTATTTATGGTTATAAGTCGCTTTTATTTCTTACTGCCACTTATTTGATGCATCAGTTATTTTTATTCTCCTCATTTAATTTGGCTGTTGGTGTATCAGTCCCGTTCTTTGGTCTGTAAACATCCCAATATCAGGAATTACGTTCTGTCACTGTTGCGTCATCTATCCTAGTGATTTCCACATCTTCATTAACTGTGTGGCAGAGAGAATCATAAACTGTTTATGTAACCAATCCAGAGCAATTCATTATTTGGTAGTGATAAATGGGACCACATGGTTTCAGTTTTACTAATGGTGAAACTGGGAGTTAAGTTGACTTGCTCAATGTAACAGCAAGTGTATGTGAGAGCAGAGACTCATTCCCAACAAACCATATCATCTTCCTAAAATGGATTGAATCTAAGTCATTTACCACAACACTCATACCTACAAGTTCAAACGAAGTAGATGCTGAATCCAAATCAACTTCAAGGTTTAAAATTGTTTCCATTAATAACAATGCTTGATAGGAAATGTACTCATTACCTTGCTCATGTAACTGTAACCCCTCTTTACACGATTTTTACAATAAAAATGTACAAAAAAGCTAAAATAATAATAATAATTTCTGCATAAAAATTAAATTAATATTTTTTGTTATTAACAACACCCAAACACCCATTCTTTGCATATGTCCTTCCAGAAATATATCAACCTGTTTTAGATGTGACTTTCTACAGATTCTTTCCAACCTGGTAGAGAATCACCCTACTAGTATTTAGCAAGCTAGTTTAGTTTATTCAATTTGAAATCTATTATCTAGGATAAATAATGTTAACATGTATATCAATAAGGAATGCATGCCAGTTAGCAGACATAAGTAATCTAACTCTTTTTCTCTCTGTTATATCTATTTGTTTCTATTGAACAGTAAACAGAATATTGTAGAAAGGACTAGGGCTGAAAATTAAGAGAGGTAGGTGTTAGGCCAAATTACACTACCATTTTAATGTCATTTCTTTTCACATATTCTTCATATTTTATTGGAAGCATTTTTTAAAATGTCAAACCAAGTCAATATTTCTCAGAGCTTTTGTAGAAGGCTCTATTTAGTGGATAAGCCAAGAAGCTTTAGAAACTATTTTCATGCAACCCTGGAAAACAAAGGGAAGCTAAATTTGGGGGGAAATTTTTTAATTTAAATGATACCATTAATCATCAAAGCAAAATAAGCAGTCAAGTTCCCATAGAATGTATCCCTAAAACAGTTAACATCAAATATACAAAAAATATGGCCTATGTAAATGAATGAAAAGTCATTTGGGGAATGTTGGTCTTAAGGTCATGAGAGGATTCATGAGAAGAGTCTTCATAAAACAGATAATGTTAGTGATTATCTCTGAGGAATGAGTCGATGTTAGGTTTGGTTTATTAAGTCTTTTGTTCCTAGTCTTTATTTTATCCAGTATGTAATTCTGGGGATTCTCCGGTGGTTTGAACAGTGTATAAGCCATTGCACACATCAACGCATCACTGTGGATATGATGAGGCTGATACGATTTGAAAGAGGCAGGCATACTGTTTTAGTTTCTTTCTGTTAGTATGATAATATATAGGAGAAAACCAAGATCTACTTGGATTCACCATTTCAGAAATGTCAATCCATGGTCATCTAGTCCCATTCCAATCATGGCCATTTTGCCATGGGCCTGTGATGAGGCTGTACATCATGGTGGAATGCACAGGAAGACTGAGAGTTGTTTACCTCATGGCAGACAGGAATCAGAGAAGGAAAAAGATCCAGTTGCAAATTAAAACCTTCCCAGGATAAACCCTTACTGACCTACTTCTTCCAAATTAAGTACTACTTCCTAGTTTCACCCTCGTCCCCAATAATCTCATCAATTATGAGTCCATTAATGAACTAACACACTAATTAATTTATAGCTCAATGAGTTTTTTGGAAGCACAGCCAATTGGGAAGGAGTAGGTCACTGGTAGTAGTAGGTCACCTTTAGAATGTGTGTTTGTCTCTAGCCCTATTTCCCTTTTCTTATTTCTTCTTTCTGTCTCATGTCTGCCATGCCATTATTCCAGCATCAATTCTTTCCATGATTCTGCCTTGAAATGGAACCAATGCAATGGAGCAACCTGCTCATGACTGACATTTCTGAAATAATGAGCCAAAGTAACTTCTTCATATATTCAGCTGTTTCTCTAAGGCACTGTGGTACCATGATGGGTGCTACAGAACACAACATGAATCCAACAATCACATATATGTGTTCTTCCAAGTCACTACACCAATTTTCCCTGATCTATAATTTTCACTTACCATTTTATCAGTTGTCCATAAGCGAAACGTGCCCACAAGGAGGAAATTTCCAAAAGCAAACACATCATACAGTTCCAATCACATGGCATAACATAATAAAATCGTGCAGCTTTCCATCCCATCCTGCTTGCAGTGAGTCATCCCTGTCTCATGTTTCTATGCTTCTTAGTCACTGAGTAGCTTTTTAGCTCTCAGATCAATTGTCATACTATTGTAGTTCTTATATTTAAATCGCCCTGATTTTGCTTAATAATAGTCCCAACGGGCAAAAGTAGAGACACAGGTAATTCCGATATGCCAAAGATGGATTTAAATTCTTTAAGTTCTTAGTTTAAGGAAAGGAAAACGTCATATTTTGAGGTGGTTTTTAATCTACAGTCCGAAGCAATAAGAGAAAACGTACTGTAGTGAGGTTTTGTACCATCCACAATCTCAGGTATCACTGGGCTTGTAGATCTTATTTCCCACTGTCACATAGTAAGAAAAGTACAGGGTGACTTGGTAAGTTCCCATGATGGTGGGAACTGTGCTCTTGGAAGGCCTATTTCCATAAAGAAGTGACTTTGCATTGATCTGTACTATCTCTTAGTTAAAGGGAAGCAGAGGGTAATGGGAATGACAGAAGTTTCAGGGGAAGGGGCAGATACAACCTACAAAGCTCCCAAAGAGGGAGGGAGTATGGTACCGATAAGAAATTCAACCAACACTGTTACCTGGAGCCCAGAATCAGGAGAGGTTGTAGCACAACATCATTCTTGGCTAAAGAGAAGAAAGAAGAAGAAGAAAAAAAACATGTAACTTATTCCAAGAATTGCAGATAATTACATCTTATTTAGAACTTTGAATAATTTTAGTAAAGAAATGAGAGATACTTACGGAAAGAAAATTGAGTTTGTATGATACAGAGGTTTGGTTGGCAGGCTAAGTAATCCAGGATTAGGTAAGATGTGTTAAGAAGAAGAAGCACAAGAAGGGGAAAAAAACTCGGAAGGATATTGATGTTACAGTTTACAAACTTACATTTGTTGCCAGGTGAGAAGTATACAAAGGAGGGAGAAAAGAAGTCCCCTCTAAGAAATGGGCTCTGTGAAGGACACAATGCATACAGGCAGCCTGGTAAGTGTCTGCACCGATATTACCTTCCATCTTCTGGGTTCTTTTATGTAGCTGCTTACAAAATGTGTGAGGAATCGAAGCTTAGCCTCTCTCTTTTCATCACCAATGCCATTTGTTGTTGCTTTCAGCCTTCTTTTTTCTTCCTTGAAGTGTCACCCAAGCAGTACAAAGTGACACAGGGAAGAATAAAAGCATCTCTTTTTCCTAGATGGGTTGTGTAACAGATGGTCATGTTCATTCAGCAAAGACAAATACCTCAAATGATAAACACAACCGGGTTGAGAGGTGCTGGGGGATGCTGTGTGCCAGGATCCCATTCATAGCCAACACTGGAAATAGAACAGTATCCTTTTTACAGTTTTCCCCTCACAAATGCAGGCTGCGTGGATATCTGTACTTCAAGGATTGGGAGCACTCCAGAAGTGGAAGGAGTCTGCAGCGGTATTTGTGGCATATGTTCCTCCACACCCTTGGATTCTGCACCCAGCCTCTCCCCACGGCTTATCTAGGAGTGTCTTACATTTCTATCTGCTACTTCACCTAATACCTGCATTTTGGCCTAAATTGTCTGTAAACTTTGTTGGGTTCAAAGCCTCCTAAATCACGTTCCCCTCCTCTACCACGTCTTCCTCTTCTTATAGTATGTAGGCTGATGGACAAAACCTTCTTTCAAAAGTGCAACTCTGAAGTGGGGAGGGCAAAGAGTAACCAAATGCAGCAGTGGTACTCACTTGACACTATGTTGAAAATGAGCTGTACACCTTGTGGGTGGCGATGGGAGGGGAAAATCGTGAGCGAGAAAGGGAAGAGAGGGGGAATTGCCTAAAAAGAAATGTACTCTTTCCCTGAATTATGTCACTGGAACCCCTCTGTCTATCACCTTTATAAAAACAATTTAAACATTTACAAAAAAAGAAAGTGCACATCTGATTTTCTCCCCATTTGAGGCCTCATAAATTTGCCTGCAGCAATCATCTGTAGTTCAGGATCTAGAAAATGGCAGTAAGTCAGTCAGCCCTTCCTATGTGGATCCTCACTTCTGCTCAGTGTTACTCCACTACAGACACATAACCACTTCTTTCTGTCGTTGTCGTTGTTTGGGGATTTGTTTAGTTTATTTATTTATTGTTATTGGAAGGGTGATGTACAGAGGGGTAATGAGTACATTTCTTTGTACGCTGTGCTGCCTCTGCCTTTGTTTTCTCCCAGCTTCTCCGGTCCTCCTCCTCCACGAATTGTATAGTTCATTTTCACCATCGTGTCTAGGAAGTATCACTGCTGCATTTGTTCACCCTTTGTTCCTCCATTTCTGTACTCCCCTTTACCATCCTCAAAATAGATAAACTTTCATACAAGACAAAAGGTACAGAAATCAAAAACAGTGACAAAGGAGAAAAAACAAATATCAAAAACAAAAAGCAAAATAACAAGAAAATCTCTTGTTTGCATTTCTTGGAATTCTTTTCAATGCAGGACTCTAAGCATTCACATTTCCTTCCAAGGGAGGATATTCTTTTATTTATTATTTTTTGGGGGGGTCGGGCATGGGGCTTGAACTCTGGGCCTGGGCACTGTCCTTCAGCTCTTCAGCTCAAGGCTAGTGCTCAATCACTTGAGATACAGCACCACTTCCGGTTTTCTGTTGGTTTATTGGAGATAAGACTTCCATGGACTTTTCTGCCGGAGCTGGCTTTGAACCATGATCCTCAGATCTCAGCCTCCTGAGTAGCTAAGATTACAGGCTTGAGCCACCGGTGCCTGGCAAGGGAGGATATTCTTAGGAGAGGATCACAAAGACTCAACAGCTATGTTTATATGATCATATAAAATGATGTCTATCGAAATAACCACTTCTCCTTCAATACTGATAGTCTATCTGCAATTCTATGAAGATTTTTTTTTACTGATCCTAGTCCCTTAATTTCCCTTTCTGACCCTCTTTTAAGAGAACAGTTCCAACCATTCAACCACTTACTCACTCACCATTTCCTCTCTTGAGATTCACTTTGGTTGGGTTAAACAGCAGTGAATAATTGACTAAATATTCCCTGTAATCCCACATGACTTTCACAGATATATGTTATTTCATCAGTGATAATTGAAATCTACTGTAATTTCTGGTTACTGTGACAATCTGTGCTATATGGCTGGGGAGAGGGTGCTTCCTGGAGAAAATGTCAACTCTACATTTGTCATCACTGTTCAGAATAAACTAGGATGTAGCTCACAATACAACTATGGTGTGGACTGGTATTTATGGAGAATTGCTGTGTGTGGAAGCTGTGTTAAGCACTCTCCCTGAAGTGGCAGGGAGGTAGACCCTCAAGATAGTATTTTGTGGATAAATGTTGCTTATCTTGTGGAGATTGATATGTTTGCTGATCCCCAAATTTGGAAAGAAATTGCTTTCTTAAATCATAGATTCAGTTAAACACTTGAGATGGAAGGGACAATTAGAAGACGGATGGGAAGAGTCGTGTACCTGCCATAGGAAACATTCAATCTAATGCAAACATTGATTGAACACCTGTGGCATACCAATCTTTTTTTAATGTTATTATTGTAAAAAATACTGTACAGAGGGGTTACAATTACATGAGCAAGGAAATGAGTACATTTCCCATCAAGCATTGTTGCCTCCTCCTTTGTTTTTCCCCTACCATCCCTTCCTTCCCACCTCCACAACTACACTCTCCCACCTCCCCTCTCCCCCACCTCCCCATCCCCCCACCACTGCCTAAATTATAAAGTTTCTTTCTCAACACAGTGTCTTGTACATCTCATTGTTACAATGAGCCAACCTGTATCCCCATTTAAGCATTTTGTTTTTTTCCCCTCCCCTCCCCAAATTAGAGAAGTGTATATACATGATGCAGGGCACTGACATCAAATATAGTGAAAACTGGGGTTATACCATAGGGGAGGAACATATAATTAACCAAGCACTTCAACGGAGATGTTCCACTTTATTCAAGGTTACTTTTCCAAGGTCTAAGAGAACATTCATTTGTATGTGATAGATGTATTTTAATCCCACACAGATAAAAGATCATAAGAAATGGTGTCAAGTCTGCTCCGAGTACAATGCTATGCATGTAGTGCCAGGGGAATATGGGCCTTGCAATCAACAGGATTACAGTTTTTCTGCTGTTCCTTTCTCACTATGGTTAAGTGAGCCAAGCTCCCTCCTTCTCTTTGACTCAGTTTCGCTATCAGGAAATTCAAAGAAATAATCTGGGGAGGGAGATGTGGTCTGTTATCCTTTAACTTTGTTACAATCTATTTCTCGACAGATCCCTCCTCAGAAGTTTCTCTAAAGATACTGTTTCTTTTTAGCATTATTTGAAATAATTCTCCTTCTAGTCTTACAGACACGAAGAGAAGTTGTGTACTCAAAGGCCGCTCTACTCGAGCTAGTTATAAAGCTGATGTTTTACATGGAAGATATATCTATGGGTTCAAGAAAGAAGCTTATAAGGAAACTATTTCTGGGCACAGTCTTATTCTGAACCTATGAGTCAGTAGCCAATGCCAAGAAGTCAGAGCTTTTTTTTTTTTTTTTTTTAAATTTTATTTTATTTTATTTGAGAACATACTGTACAGAGGGGTTACAATTACATGGGCAGGATAATGCGTACATTTCTTACCAAGCATTGCAGCCTCCTCCTTTGTTTACCCTTCACCTCCCTTCCCAGCCGCCCCCCTCCCCCCCACCCAATCATACCCCCCCTCCCCCGCCCTCCGACATTGTAAAGCTGGTTTTGACATGACATTTTGTACTTCTCATTGTTGCAACAGGTCCACCTGAATCCTTAAACGACTTGTTTGTCCCCATCTCCTCCACATGTTATACTGACATCAAATATAGTGAAAGCGGGGGTTACACTGTGGGGGAGGGACATACAAAGCAACCAAGAAATAATCTTATAAATGCGTTAGAAACACATGCATGAAAGAAACAAAAACATTAAAATACATATTTGAGGGTTCGTTTTCCTAACATCACATTCTCTGACTTTTTCCGCTTGACTCATACCTATACTAGATATTGCAAATAAGGGAAACCATGGGACCTATGTTTCTTTGGGCCTGGCTTACTTCAAGAAGTCAGAGCTTTTAAGTGACCTATTGCATAGGCATATTTGTAATTGAAATCACGGTTAGTATACAGAATCACATTTGTATATAGTGTGAGCTCCTGGATTGTTATGGTGGCAATATATGAGAAAATTAAAATCTAGATAAATGATATGACATTTCACAGCTAGAAATGATCCCAGCATCAATAATAATAATAATAATAATAATAATAATGCTAAATAACTGCAACAAGTATTTGTACAGCCTTTTAGGTTTACAAGTGTCATCAGGTAAGAACACCTACTCTACATGAAAGGAAAGAACCAGACAGGGTAAATAATATGCCTGAGATTGTATAAGTAATTCATGACATGGATGGCATGTAAACTTCAATAGATAACACCAAAGCTTCTCCCTATTTCTACTTACAGCACAGGGCTCAGAACAGATGTAAATCCTCACCTCCACCCGTTAAGTCTGGTGCCTGAATCAGTTCAGTAAGAAAGTTTCAAGAACTATGGGATGAGAGTACTAACAAGGTCAGTGTATCTTTCAAAGTGTTGATGCATCTTCCTATCAATCATCTGTCTTTCAGTTTCTCTCCATGCATCTGAGAGATGGAAAGCCTCTTCTCCCTCCAGAGTCCTTCTGGACTCTGCCTGCCTCCCAAAGTGCTCCATGAACCCATTGGGAAACCTTGCAATCTCCTTTGCAATTCTAAGCCCCCTATTCCCAAGCAGATGTCCAAGGACGTTTGCTCACAACGGCTTGCACAAGACATTTGAAGATCCACACTATCTCCCCATCAGCCTCTCTGAAACATGCATTATCCATCCGTCCTTGAAGAAGGTCCCATGGTACAGTGATTAAAACAGTCCTGTGTTAGATAAACCTGGTGCAATTTTCCAAAAGTCATCATCTAGGCATTTCCCCTGCCTCAGCGGAGAACCTTGCCTCCAATTTCTGGGCTTTCTCATTTGTTTTCCATCCGACAATCCTAGAGATGCTCTTTCAGTGACCTCTGCTAAAGGAAAAGAATGGGACACACTTAGCCGACATTATGCAGACCCAGTGAAAAATTGGTCTATTTTTTATGCTTGACAGAACTGGTAGGGCCAGAGACATATCAACTCCTGATATCTCTAACCACTGAAAGATAGGATGTGAGAATAAAATGTTGGAGGGTTTTTTTTTTGTCTTTTCTCCCTCCTTGTATCCTGTTCTCATACATTGTTCCTTCCATAAGCTGAAATGTGACACCATGGACAAAGTAGGTGTCAATTCTGTTAGCATTCTTTCATTTTTATTTTTTAAATTGCAGGCATTATGATCAAAAGCAAATTGGTTGTTATTCTTTGAGACAGACCCCTCCTCCCAGCCTCTCTTCCTAGACTGTCCCTCAGGGAACACAATGATTCTCCAAGTAATTAGTTATTCAAATGTTGGACATCTTTCCTCCATCCTTTGTTTTTCATGCCTCATGTCACTAAGACCTAGTTATTCCTGCTTGGAAATGTGGCTTTTGTTTACCTTTTCCTTGCATTTCTACTCTCTGGCCATAATACAGATTTTTGTCTCTCTTCCATCAGCATTTGTATAAGTGGTATCTCAACAGCCTTATGTTAAACTGAGAAATTACCTAACATTTTTCATTATGTTCTAAGGAGTGGCTGTCCTCATGCTCTATGTGGATGTCCTATTGCTGTTCTTCCCTCAAAAGTGCAGGTATGCAGATGGGGTCATGTGCATGTTATCTGTTTCCAACCAGGAAACAAATCCAGGCATGAATTATGAATGGATAGAACATTTACTTTTTGTGTTTCTAGATCATAGAGGGAGCACAATTCCCTCTATGTGAGGGAGATAATTCTATGCAGTGAGTTCTAGGATGGAATTACTCCTCTAGGTCAGGAGATTCAGAAGAAGAAACCAGAAAAGCCATCTGCTAGACATCTCCTTCCTCACACGTCTCCCTCTTCCTGAGTCTCCATGCGACTCTGGGCCTGTCTCACCAGATTCCCATTAAATCCTCACCCGTTTGTCCCTTTACACAAGACTAGGAACCTTTTGTGCAAAAAGTGCCCTGGGATTCTGATCTCAATCTAACCTCAGTTCCTACCAGTTTCAGGGCTTTCTCAACACACTGAATATATTTTAATTGAGTCTTTGGGGCGAGACTTGATAACAATTCTCATTTTTATTTTAACTGTTACTTTTCCTGTGCTTACTTGCCTTCTGTTCTTCTTACTCTGTATCTCAAAGTCTTCTTAAAACAAATCTCTTGAAATCATCACAGTGGTACTCATTAGACATTATGTGGAAAATTAACTGTACATCTCGTGGGTGGGGATGGGAGGGGAAACCTGGGAGAGAGTGAGGGAAGGGGAGACAAGGTTCAAAAAGAATTGTATTCATTGCCTGATTCATGTCACTGTAACCCCTCACCGTGTGTCAATTTTACAAATAACAAAAAATAAAATAAAATAAAACAAACTTTGTCTTAATGAGAAGAACAATCTCCCCACTGATAAACCAGGGTAATGCATTAAAGAAGTGGATTGCTCAGAAATTATACCATACCAAACAAACAAAGTACATAGAGGGAAAACCTCTGGCGAAGAATAAATTTACTTGTACAGGATATTACCTGATATAACTATGTTCTCAAGTACAAGGAGAAAAGCACCACTGACTACACATTAATAACCATTCTTATTTTGCAACATGAAATCTTCATATGTAGGGTATGATTCAGCGTGGATACCTCCAGTGTCTTAACTACTGCACCTTTCTGCTCTTTGGGAATACAGATTCTAACCTCAGGCTCCTTCAACTACAGTTTACTCAATAGTAGCTGTAATAGTCTGCCTTCATTACTGTAACAAAATTTTCAAGTCAGGCTAACTCCATAAAGAAAAGAAGGTTATTTAACTCATAGTTCTAAAGATTCAAGTGCAGGGGGCTATGTGCTATGGTAAGAACATCAAGGTGAATGACAGTGTGTGATAAAGATCATATCACAAAATGAGATACCAGACAGAGAACAGATCCCACAATCCACTGAAAGAACGTACAAATGTGACACATTGGCTTGTGGTGGGATTGATGGAGTGATCACAGTTGGCTTAGACCTAGATTTCTCAACCATAGTTCAACTGTAGCACCATTAGCATTGTGGGGCCGAATAATTCTTGGTTGTGGGAACAACATTTTTTAACTAAAACAACACCATTCCCAGCTCACTAGATGTGTTAACATCCCTCCCTAAAATCCACACAACTCACTTTCATATACCATGCCTTCAAATGGAGAAAGTCGTGAACAAGTTGACAAAACTTACTTGAGGCCTATAAGTTTCCATAGTTGGGAATCACACTGTCTGATGGTAATTACAATTACCATCCCTCTCTTCTTCAATCTTCTCTTTGAGAAGTAAACTCTTGAAGTTTTCAGTTGGTTTGCTTGGTTATTTATGCTGAGGACATGCATACCAGGTACTCAATCATAAACACCAGGACACTGAGCTATATCTACTGTTCTAATGTTGTTCCTTACATGATTTTTTGATTATTTTTTTAATTTTGAAAATACCGTACAGAGGGGTTACAATTACATGGGCAAGATAACGAGTACATTTCTTATCAAGCATTGTTGCCTCCTCCTTTGCTTCCCATTACCATCCCTTCATATCTCCCGACCCGCCCCCCACCTCCCCTGTTTCCCCTCCCTCCCCCGCCCTCGGGCCAAAGGTCGTTTTACCATGGTGTGCAGAGGCTATGGTATTGTCTAAATGTTCTCTCTGATATTTGCTTCTTAAGTGTCAGAATGTAAGTCTGAGGTAGGTTGGATCATGTGAAGGTTTTCTTCATTTTTGCCTCATTCTAACCATTTCATTGTCTGGAAATGTTGCTCTTTGTTGTGCTAATTGGAATTATGATGTTTCAGTGTAGTCAGTGAAAAAGAGAGGGTGGGAGAAATTAGAGGGAAAAATGTGATATTGGTAATCTTCATACTTACTGGAAGTTACCATGACAGTGGTTTCCCTTCTGTGAACAGGCTTTGACTTGGAATTTTTATGTCAATTATCTCATTTAAACCAATCCAAACTTACACACATACACACCATATATATATATATATATATATATATATATATATATATATATACATATAATATATAATATATATATTTATAGATAACCATTTTACAAATGAGGAAATGGATGCCATTTCACTATTCTTGTATCTATAGTATAGATTGGTAAATTAGGGTTTTGCCATAAAGCACAACTTGAACTCCACACCCTCCTACCCTAAAGTTAGTATCTTCTAGAGCAACATCTGTCAGTAGCTGCATACTGTTTTTATACATCTATCCCTTGAAAGGTTAACCCTCTAGGAATATTTTGAGGACAAGGCTGTTGGATGCATGGACCAAGCGAATGCAGAGGGAAATCTCTGAAAGAACATGGAGATCAGAGCGCGAACAGCCTGCTCTGTATTGTAGACTTGTCTTCACAAGGCTGCCTCTGATTTATGTGACATCTTGTCCCTTCAGTAACTTTCTCTTGCCTC
Organism: Dipodomys spectabilis; assembly: GCF_019054845.1. Lineage (NCBI taxonomy): Eukaryota > Metazoa > Chordata > Mammalia > Rodentia > Heteromyidae > Dipodomys > Dipodomys spectabilis. Next base: position 4,570,213 of record NW_024870723.1, read on the forward strand.
AGCTACATACAAGACAACAATCACCACCAGAGAAGTCATCTCCAAATTGCAAAAGAAACGATAACAGATAACACATACTTCCTGTGCATATCCATCAAGCAGACTAGAAGTGCATGTACATTTTCCATCTCTATCCCTGTGGCTCTCTTTTAATTACCATTCCTTTTCTATCTGTCCCAAGTTGAGCCACATTTTCCTTAAGTCACTAACTACTCCCACACCTTTTCTCTGCTTTGTTTTACATAATTATATTCATTTTTATGAATTTAAAAGTGAACAGTTAAACCCATTAAGAACTATGATAAACAGCAAGCATGACATGAATTCAGTTCACTTAAGACAGTTTCTGGCACCATGTTGCTTTGCTCAGATGTGGCTGTTCTTCATGTCTGTGAGATTCTACCATGCTGAGCTTCTTGCATCATACTTTGGGTCTGTTCCCAACAATATCTTGTTAGCTCGTGCTGGAGAAAGTCCTCATTATTCATCTAGGTTGCTCTATTTCAAAATTCCTTTTTTCTCTATTGTCACTCCAAGAGGCGACACTCATTATATCTATTTCATAGATGACTAAAAAGAGAACTGGAGATGTAAGAGACAAGATTGAGTCATAATGTTTGTAGGTCACAAAGCACATCACTAGCATCATGCCTTATGATCGTCTAATTCTTTCACTGATGAACAGAAAAAGTCAATAATGAGCTATATTACAAAGCAACCAACCATGGATCCTCAGCTTCCTTTGCATAATAACTGGCATAGCATCTGCTGGTTGGGCCACTGAGGGCAAGGTCTAAAAGTATTTAGAGGGAAATTGCACAAATAATTCATCAGTTAAATTGCTTCCTGTTCTGAGCAGCATGATGAAATATGCTGGTATCATTCTATCTCTCAGCTGGGACATAAATCATCCCTTTGTCCACAGTATCCACTCTGTATATTCATCTCACCTGTCAGTCTCTCTTAGCTGTCATAATGAGTACCAAGATGGTTTCCTGCATGTGCTCTAGTAACCTTTATGAAGCCCAGAGCCTACATCACTGTCTTTGATTCATCTCATTACTTAAGCTTTGTCAAAATTTACATGATCACAAGAACAGTGAGTGAAGGACAGTAAGATATTTTGAGAGACAGAGACCATTTTATACAACTTTTACTGTTGTATTTTTTCATAGTAGTTGCATTTTATTGCAACAAGTTGTTACTTCTCTTTGTATCTAATTTAGAAATTAAGCTTTAGATGCACAGAGAATATGTCACTGATGTGTGTGTGTGTGTGTGTGTGTGTGTGTGTGTGCACACACAAGCATATTGAACATTTCTGTATTATCTGTGGTTTCAGGCCCCTCCTGTGGATCTGAGAACACAGATAAGTGGGTGCTACCATATTCACCATTTTCACCCTTCCACCCAAGTATAAATGTACACTCTAAATCCCACCCAGCCCCATAGCTCACAGCTGCTTTATCTTCAGATTTCAGCTGGTTATCTCAACACAGACCATTTACCAGCATTATCAACAAACATTCTTTCTTGTTCCTTTGTCCTAAACTCAAAGGAAACATCTATGTGAGATTAATTCTGAAGCTGCTCTAGCATTTGTACAGGAGATGTCATCTTTCTTTATCTTAATTGCATATTTTTGGAAACCCATCCCATGCTTGTTTCATATGGCATGCCATTTGGTGTTTATGACCAACATACTGGAGTTAACAGGATACAGGAAACTCAGCCACTCTGAATACTAAACCCATCTATCTCTCAGAGAGTCACCATAAGAAATAACTAATAAAATGGTTATAATAATAGAGGGTCATATAAATGCCAACTGCAATGGTGATCCATCATTTCAAAATTTCTTCACGTCTCTTCTCCACTAACATCATTAAGTTAGGGGAAGGAGAAAGTAAGACATTATACATAAATAATTAGAAGTGTTTATTTCCTCAAGCTTCCATTTGAATCCTGTTAAGGGGTTAAAATTCAAATTTAGGGTTAACTTGTAGGTGAGATGAAGCTTCAGGGATAATTGAACTGGAAAATGTATGACCTTTGCAAACAGCTCTCTTCATATCTCTGCATTTTCTGCAGCAACAACAATAATATCATAAAAAAGAAAACAAGAATAACACTTAAATCAGATGCAGATGGCTGTTTTATCAAGCAGCAGCAATTTTTATCATTTTAAAAGCTTTTGTTTTTGTAAAGGAAAGAAAATGGGACATGTTCCTTTGTTATTTTTTTAACAGAGGAAAAAAAGCATATGTTTTTTAATTTGAAATGGAGTATTAATGGTGTTATCTTCCGAGAATTGCTGTGCTAGAGTGAATTGTAGAAAATGCATTTACTTGCAAGCTTTCTGGTAAATTCTTCTCCGACTTGGAGAGTTAGTGGCATATTATATCAGCCTACTGTTCCAAGACAATGCTGTACAAACACCCTGAGAGTCAATTTCCTCAGCCTTTCTTTACTAGATCGTCTTGTTTTCTTTGTTTATATTATTGATTTAGGGAAAATCATTTGGTGAATATTGAGCATTCACTTAAACGAGAAGGCGGTAATATATGGCAAGGAGCAAGAAAAGGATACAATGTAACTTGGATAATAAAACCTTGCATCTCTACTGAAATTTATGGTTTGCATTATCCCATTTGAACTTCGCCATATACCCGAGAGTGATGTAGATGGAAACTACTGTGCCGATTTTCATAGTTTAGAAGTCAAAACCTGTAGATTTTAATTAGCTTTCCTGTGGCGCCCTCCCACTCCACCGTCGGCGATTGAACCAGCATTAACAGTCTCTCCAGGCTAATGTTTCTTCTGCACAAAGCTGCCTCTAGATTAAACCTCAGTCAAACCATTCAGAGGCATTTATGGAGCACCTGCTGTGTTTCTGGCTTTAGAATTGAGGCAATGTCACCCTTAACAACATTTTTAGGTGTTGTGTCTATTTACAGACACTTATTGAATTTTCTTAAAAGCAGGAAGAAAAAGAAGATAGAAATACAAAAACTGTTGGTTGAGTTAGATGTGAGTATGGACGACTGGAAGATTGATAGAAGATGGTAATATGGGACACCTTACTGAGTTTGGAGGCCTTTAATAAATTCCTTGGGAATAAGTAGGAAACTCGGGATAATATTACCTAGAATTTAGAGAGCAGTCACTACATTCCAGTCATTTGAGTTGTCATGCCATTCACTCATTCAACAAACGTACATTTTTGGGTTTGGGATCAAACGAAGTGTTATGGAGACTTAGGAATTCTAGTGAGGCTTCATTGGTTTTGCCTTCTTTCGTTCATATAAAAATATGGTTTAAATTAAGTGCATAACTTTAAAGATTTCAGTGAATTATAGGTAAAATAAAATGAAATTTTTGCAAGTACTAATGACTCTATGGTATACTGTCTTGTGCTGTCATTCATTATTTTGATGGTGATGATGATGGTGTTGTTGTAAGTGCTGGAGACAAAAACAAGAAAATTGCCTTAGCCTTAAGACACTGTATCTATTTAAAGGGATTGTCCACATCTCTCCCTCTTTTCCCTTTCTCTCTCACCACTCAGTTCTTTTCTTTTCCTTATTTATTATCACAGCATCATTTCATGTTCATCAAAGCACTAGGAGATAAATTCTACTAGCATACCTATTTTAACTAAATTAGTTGACATACAAGGACTTAATTTCATGTGTAGGTCAATATTTATAAACAGACATCGATATACAGGATAGACTTTGGGAAGCATTTGCCAAATTCATTGGTGTAGTCAATCCATGTTATAGAAGTCAATGTAGATGAGGGAGTTGATACTAATTTGTGGCTTCTGGAATGAAGAAGACATTGCCTCTTGAAAGTGGGACTGATAGGTTCTAAGGGTTATAGAAGCCATGCGTTGTACCAGAGAGACTTTAGAACAAAATTGAGTGCCTAATGCTGGATTCCAGAGTACAAGAGTGAGCAGAGCTGGTACCCCATTTTAACCTGCACCAACTGTGGTTCTTACTGTCAGAGTTCTTGGCTCCAGAAAATGCCATTCCACCTCTCAGACAGAATATGTTCCAGCTTTCTGCTATTAGTTTTGTTAAACTGTCTGCTACTTATTCCAAGAACTTGCATGGCAGATATCCACCATTGTGTATACCGTATTTTAGTCAGTTTGACTGTGTACATATGCAGATGGCCCTGAATGTGTTTCATCTATTTTTCTATTTCAGATCTGGTTTCCAAAAATGAGAGAACACAGGCGCACTTTGTTTCTTTAAGCCTGACTTACTTCCCTAAATGTAATATTTTCTAAGTCCATCTATTATCCTGCACATGAGACAATGGTATTCTTTCTGATGAGTGACTAAAACTTTGTTTTCTTTCCTGAAACAAACCAATCTGTATCTCAAAATACAACTCAAGCAGCAAAGGAATGGATAGGGATAGGACTTAAGTCAGAAATTCAGTTTGAAGACTACTGAAATTAAGCTAGTAGTGAGCAACTAAACCACAGAGATTGCAGAAAATAAAGAAGACAATGGCTATTGGACTAGCACTAAAAACAAGAGGAAATAGCAAACCAAAATAGAAATTTGTATAGAGAAAATGCAAACACTAGTTTTAGATTTTTAATGACCAGAATTGCCAGAAGTGCTGAAATTGCTACAAAGCATTTTTCAGAGCTGCTGGATTTGCTCCAGAAGACTCAAATTTGGTACATAATCTGAAGCTGCTACATATCTGGTAAGAATCTAGGTCTAGTTAGGCACCAATGGCTCACACCTGTAATCCTAAATACTACAGAGGCTGAGATCTGAGGATCCAGCCCAGGCAGGAAAGTCCGTGAAACTCTTATCTCCAATTAACCACTCAGAAAACCAGAAGTGCACTTGGCTCAAGTGGTAGAGCACTACCCTTGAGCTGAAGAGCTGAGCGACAGTGCCCAGGCCCAGAGTTCAAGCCCCACAACTGACCAAAAAAAACAAGAATCCAGGTCTATTAAAAAAAGTATCATTCCAGCATGATGTTGATGGTTTTGCTATAACAGAACTCTAGAAGCTGAGGAGAGAGAAAGACAGTGATTAAGAGGTTTAAGTCAACTATCTGAGAGTAGGATTCAGGAAAATTGACAGGATAAGCCAAATCAGACTTTCCTAGCCAATTTGATATCATAGCAGAAAATTCTATATTCCATGGAAGTATTTATAGAAATGATTGTGGATGGCTTCCACAAGCTCAAACCCTTAAACCAACTTCCAGTCTAGTCAGTGACCCACCAGTATATAAGAAACTGACTAATGCTGAAACAAAACTCCAACTTCCCATATACTATAAGTGTTAAAATACAGTCTGGCATTCAGAGACTTAGAACAAGAACAAAAATATGTATGTTTAAATTGGTAGTTTTATATATTGCATGCTGAAATAATAGTATTTGGATGATAATGAATTAGATCTAGTGTTACATGAGTTTCACCTGTTTGCTTACCAACTTTTCAAACGGAGCTATTTGAAGTATTGAAATTCTCAGTAGGTTTTCATTTGTGGCTTATTACTATTGTTAATTGTATGGGACTGCCTTAGACCAAACAGCTGGGTCTTCTCCTGCCTGGCTGGGTCTTCTCCTCCTGACTGGCACCTTCCTGTGCCTAGGCCCTGCCCAAGCCTGACATCAACTTCCTGCTGCTGAATCCTACCCTACATTGCTTCAACTCATCCTTTGTGCCATCTCTAACCACATTCGTATTCTTTGTGCCCTCACAGGACTTTAGTCATTCATATAAAGTATTTATTATGTTTTTTCTTGCAGTTTTACATTTATTTCACCAGCATATAAATTTTTATAATGACACATGTTTATGACCCAAAGAGCCTAGTATGCTGATTTACATAAGTTTTCTTCAGAATTTGAAATAATTCAGGATTCTTATAATATGTTATGGAGTCGAGAGGCATGAGGAATCACAAAAACTCTGGTATAAGAAAAGGAGACACAAATCTCCTTGTTACTGTTTTTGAAACATTGTAGACTCTTTATAGCCTTGGACAGGAAGAGTAAGATGCGGTATCAGTGATTATGGATGGGGAAACTTTGACTGAAAATAAAGGTCATACAAGGGAGGTTACCAAAATATGATTCCATACAACGAAAATGAGAAGGAAAAGGAGAAAGGGGAAAAGATGGAGGAAGGAGTGAGAAGAGAAAGGACAAGGGGAAGGACAAGAATGAGGAGGAAGACTGGACCACAAGAGGAGGAGGAGAAGTGCTGGAGAAAGAGAAAGAAAATGATGGAGGAGGAATGAGAAGGATAGAAGAGAAAAGGGAGAAAGAGCAGGAGAAAAAGAAAGAGAGGGAGAAAGGGAGGAGGAGAAAACAAACTGATGGAACAGAATACTCATCTATGCATAAGGTAATAGAGCGGGGATGGGGGGAATATCCCAAAATGTATGTACTCAGGCTCATTTATACCTGGCCCTTTCAAATTTCATGTGTGATGACATTAAGATATAAAGCTTTGGGAGCTGATTGGTCTATGAGGGTTTCACTCATATAGATGTAGCCAACACTCTTACAAAGGGGCTTAAAAGAGTGAATTTGTCCCTTTTTGACCTTCTACTCTCTACCATATTGAAAGCAGGGAGTAGCCCTCATCAGACATGGAGTCTGCTGGTACCTCGATCCAGACCTTCCGTCCTCCTAATTGACTACAACATGCCAGATCTACATATATTGTTTCTGTATTTGTAAACACACATCAAGGAAGTCCAATAGTCAATTGTTCAGATGTATTTCTTAAAACAGCTAACTCCTATAAACAGTTTCCAAAGATGGACTGAAATAAACATTGAAAATGTCTGTTTACCATGTGACACAATCCAAGAAGGAGGAATTAAGGACCCAGGGATTTCTGTGCCTACCCAATTGTTCAAGGCCACGATTTCCTTCACCATGTGGTTTCGCTCATCTAGACAACAAGAGTCATCACCATTCAGCTACAGCTAAAGGCAAAAGAATGTTGGAAGCTTTATTAAATGAGCAACTTCAGAGGGTTCACAAGTATCCTCTATTTCCACTCCACAGAGTCGGACTCAAACACATACTTACACTAGATTTGAAAGAAAGGCTAAGGATGATCCAAATGTGAATTGAAATAAAGGAATAATTATGATAATGAGCACTATAGTTTCGAGCCTAGCAGTGTGTGTGTGTGTGCCTTTGTGTTTGTATAGAATAAAACTGTTAATTTTTTTCATTCATTCCTTTAATACATGATTTCTAAACCCTTGACACTATGGACATATGGTTTCAGATAACTATTCATTATGAGAAGTCATATTGTGGATATATAGTGTTCTACAACATCCCTATATTCTTAGATGCTGGTAGATGATTTTTTCCCAGTCATAACAACCAAAAATCAGTCCAGATAGTTCCACATGTCCTAGGTAGGCATTCCTGCTACTTTAAATACAGTTGTCTCTCAAGCATTATACCAAGAGAGACATGTGTAGACCACAATATTTTTTCTCTATCACTTTCCACTCCATTAATATGCCAGCATAGAATACTTTTGTGTCAGTTTTTTTGGTCATCTTGTTTCATGTTTAATAATTTACATCAGGATTGCCCTCAATTTATAATAATCTCTATTCATCTACCTTGCTCTGGAATACTGAACTCACTTTTCTGTGATCTTTGACTCCACATGCTGCATCTAAGATACATCCATTCCGTTCTTTACGATCAGGGAACAGGAATTATATGAGAACTAAAAGTACCATATCCCAGTAAGTGTCAAAAGTTGACACTGATGCACTGTAAAAAAAAATACTACTTTCTTGGTAAACATCACTTACAAAAGATGATGCTCTTTTCTCTTGAGCCTGGAATCTATCTGGGAACTCTTGAGCCTGGAATCTGTCTGGGAATCCAAAGAGTCCTTGAAACAGTCACTGTTGATTGATCAGCTCTGGCAGGAGACATTAAAGCTATTTGTTCTTTCAACTCTAGCTCAATGCCTTCATTTTAGAAATCGGAATACAGAGACCTCAGTGATTAACTGGATTGCCAAGCCTAGGCAGTCTTGCATTTCTCACCTCCTGTTTCTTTCTTCTGGCTATGTAATAAATTAAGGTGGCTATACAAGTTCTATGGAAATCTACAGAAAAAATATCCTTTAGAAAGTTCTCTAAATGGGCATTGGTGACTCATGATTGTAATTCTAGCTACTCAGGAAGCAGGAAGCTGAGATCTGAGGATGATGGTTTTTAAGCCAGCCTAGGCAGAAAAGTCCATGAGACACTTAGCTCCAATTAACTAGCTAAAAGACAAAAGTGGAAGGAAGTGTGGCTGAAGGGTAGAGTATAAGCTTTGAGATTAAAAAAAAAAAAACTAAGATAGAGTGACTTGAGTTTTTGGAAGGGAAATAGGATAAGTCTGAGTTTAACCAGATTTTCTTTCTGCATTCAGCAGAACTAATCTAAGATTCTGAGCATAGATTGAAAAGGTATATTTTCCCTTACCACTATGAGTTTTAGTGAATCCAAAAACAAGAGATTCTTAGTTCCAACTAAATGTCTGAATTCGAAATTGAAGAAAAAGTAATAACAGTTACACAAGAAGAGGGTTAAGGGCAATGGAATGTATAGGGTATGGCAAACATACCGAGACAGAATTTGCAATTTACTCTCACCCACATGACTAATTTTTTAAGGTTAAAAAAATCAGAATCTAGTGGGAAATCAGAGACCGTTTATGCTTTATCGCTTGTATACAATAAAAGAAAGAAGAAAAAAAATTGATCCTGGTTCATTTTCTCGTTTGGGTTTTATTTGCCTACCCACAGCTTTCTTGGCAAAGGTGCTCACTTTCCTTGTTTATGTGAAATGAACTGGTGTTCTCATCTTGCCTTTCAATAATTATGGGCCTCCCTAGGAAAGTGGCTTTACAGTGGAATTTTATAAAGGTTTTAAAGATTTTATTATGAAGGATGCAGCCCTTCCACAATTATTAGTTTTAAAAGGGGCTTTCTAGCCCTTGCTAGTAGAGCAGCTATTGATCCCTTCTCTAAGGGCAGATTCACTCTTTACACCCATGTGAATGGTGTATCTTGACATCTCTTAAACGGATCCAATAATATTGGGAAGTAAGTCCCTTTCTCTCTCTCTCTCTCTCTCTCTCTCTCTCTCTCTCTCTCTCCCTCTTTGTTTTCTGGTTAAAGTGCTTCTTATCCCCACTAATAATGATGACAGAATGAACTTTAGACCTCCAGACATCAGGAGCCACACATTTCACTCAAGTTTAAACAGTTACATTGTCAGCTGTAATGAGCTTCATATTTCTTTGCACCGTTTACTCAAAAAGCAATTGTCACTTGTATTAAATGCATAACCTTCCAAATATCTCTTGATTTATCCCTTTCCTTACTATCCACTTATTCACCATATCCAGTAATGGAAACTATTAAATGACTTTCAGGTAGGTATATACCCTGATGCCCTATTATGTATAGGACTGGCCCTTAAAGGTCCTGTTTCTTGGTATTCATTTTGTAAGCATTGCTAGAGGTTGATCAAAGTATTTACACTACTGGAATTCTCCCCTGCATATAACTTACTTTACTTAACATGCTGTGTGTTTATGTACATGACCATATATATATATATATATATATATATATATATATGTATATATATTTACACATACACAAACAAATGTATTTTCTTCTCTGAAAATCTTCTTTAAATAGTTGTGCAAAAAGGTTTTATTTCAACATGTCAGTTTATGAGTACAATGCAACTGGATCCACATCACCATTTCCATCATTCTCCCCCTCATCTCTGGCAAATAAATTTCATTTTTCCCTTTTTCCCTTGGTACATAACCTTGAGAAAACATGTAACCTCTAGAAAGATGTATGCTGAAATGACCATAATGATAAGTTATCATAAATACAAATGTGTATATAAAGCTAGACACAGTATCTAACATACCATTGCTACTCCCTAAAAAGGCACTGTGTTTCCATAGGTTATATAACCTAATGAAAAAGTGTATAAATAACACCAGCAAGTGGGCTAAGTGTTAACATCTCTGAATCTCACTTTGTCAACTATGAATAGAAATAATGGATCAGGCCTAACTGAGATGCTGGGATGAAATGTAAATCCTAGTCATAAAATGCCTGATACAATGTCTTGCACACACACAAAAAAATGATGTTTCAGAAACAGTGGATATAGCTGCTATGATACCCTTCATTCAATAGCCCGGCACTAAAACCATTATCAAGCTGTATTTGAACCTTATAATGTCGGCAACAAGGTAGAGATGAAGCACTATCTGTGGACCTCTTAAGGAATGGGTTTATTTCAGTCATCATTATCATAAACTTTTATTGAGATCCAAACTGCAGCTCTAAGTGAGGAAAGTATTAAGATAGCAATTGTTCACGGGGATCTCCCAATGTAATAGAGGTATTTTCACTTTACCAGGTGAAAGTGTCTATTAACCCATGGAAGATAGACCCAAATCATGCTCTGCAAATAAAGCCAGAAGCAGGTTTTCATGAAGTAAAGATTCATGGAAGCATTGACAACTTGAGAATGAAAGAGAGTCACCACAGGCAGTGGTGAGAAGGCCGCATTCTGGAAACGGCAGATTTCAACACATGCAGCGATAAGAAAGCTCTGGAGAACCCTGTAGCCCAGGCAAAGGCAGAGAAATGGGACACCACAGGCTGGGTGAGTCTATTTTCAGGAATTAGGAGATTAGTCTGTGGAATCATCAAGGAATGGAGAGGCATGGTAAAAAATAATGTTGAAAGATGGATCTAGACAGGCACTGGTAGCTCATGCTTGTATTGTTTGGAGGCAAAAGAAAGCATCCCCAAATCACATCTCAATAAAAGTTGGACATGGAGCCACATAATGGTCATTCCAGCTATGGTAGGGGGTGTAAATTGGACAATCATGGTCCAGGCTGGTTCAGTCAAAAAGGAGATCTTATCTCACAAACAATAAAACCTATGAGGACTAGAGGTATAGCTTAAGCAGGAAGAGCTGTCTCTGTCTAGTAAACACAAAGTCCTGACTTAGAATCCCAGTGCCACTAAAAAAAAAAGAAAATGAGGATGAGGATGAGGATGATGACAAAATGACAGGAAAGAAATAAAGAAGGAAAATTGGGAAGGGAAGAGATAGGGAGGAAAGGAGGGAAAGAGGAGGGGAGAACAGAGGGAGGAAGAAATGATCTGACAGAAAGAAAAGGAGGAGGGTTCACCTGGAGACTTGGCAGTAGATTCAACCGCTGTTCTAACAACCCAGGTAAGAATGACGAAGGGAACTAAGGGACTTATATCGCACATTAAAAGAAAAGTCCAGATGTGAGAGAAGCGGCTGCTGTTCTAAGGGAGCAAACATTTAGATGATTATTAGCATATAGGGAACCATGTACTCTTTGTAAATTATTGTTATGTGCTGGCTTATAAACCCAAGAAGTATTTTGATGTCTACACAAGAAAAGTTGATCTCATCGAAAGCAAATTTTCTTAGCCAATAAGGCCAAAACGAATCTCTTACAGACATCTACCAGTATGTGCTAGAGCTAAGACTAGAAGACGGGTTGGTCTACATGTTTTCTGTGCCCCTGTCCTTCCACACTGCCTTCTAACACGGCAAATGGAAGACTCCTGGCTCTGCTAAGCGGGATGAGGCAAGAGCGTGAAGAGTATGGAAGCTTGTGACAAGAGGCAAAGACCTGAAAATGAATGAAGAGTCAATTACCAGGCCTCGAATGTGCCAGAAAAAGGGATGCAGATCTTGTGGATAAGGGGAGAGTGTTTTACACTCTGTTGCTAATAGGGTAAAGTGAGGTTTCAACTATACTTTCTATTTAGAAGATAAACTTGTCTGTCTTTATGTCTCTGCTTCACCACCCAGTCTGTCTCTCTGAAATGTCTTAGATGCTCTGGTGGGAAGATGGCTCCCATTTTGTCCGCTCTATTCTGTGATTATATGTAATATTTCTTGAGTAATTACTACATCAGAAACAGTAATAAAACTTTGTGGTCATTTTCCTGTTTAATCCCTATAGTGGTTTTATGAAGTAGGTATTAGTGTAATTACCATAATTATTGTTACTATAATTATTACCCCAGCTTAATATGAAATTGAGGTTCATGAAAATAAGAAAAAGGCCCACAACACTCTTCAATGGATGAACAGGATTAGACTGGCAAGAACAATGATTAAGCTTGCACACTTCAGGACTAATCTTTTGACCATGATAAAATACTTTATCATTCCCATTTAGACAAAAAATGCATGTTGACTGCTTATAATTGATATATAGTACAGAGATAAAACTTTCCAAATGGTATGCATCGTGTCTCATTTATTTATTCACACAAAATTGCTGATTTTCTTTTAAAACTTTTATGGAAGAAAATACATGCACTTTATGTATGTATGTATATAAATTGTTTAAGTGGTAAAATAATGAAATCCAGGTCTCTGCAAAAATAGTCTTATGGTTTACATTCCAAAGGACATGACAGAAAACTATGCATACTTCTAGAAACAGTAAAAGTATATGTTCATGCCTGCAGAGATCTTTAACTTAATTTTATTAAGCATAGATAGGCTCATATTATAGAATGATATGTGCATTTTTATCAATAAAAATAATAAATATCTAAATGTGGATTCGAGATACTTTTTTAAGTTGCACCCATAAAAATTGTCCATCTTTGGAACAGCTGTAAAGTATTCCATAATATACATGTGCCTTTATTAATTTCATTATCCTGTTTTGGAAATTTAAATATAAACTTCCATACATGTGACAAAAAGTAAGCTTCCACACTGAGACATAAAATTTATAGATAGAAAAATCTATGCAGGTTTTATCATAACTAAAATAGGCAGACTGACTTTTAATAATACACAATTCAGCAGTACATAGGAATGTTCTTTCCCTATGGAGAACACTTCATATCCTTCTTTATTTTAATTAAAAAATAAGTTGAAATGGTTCCTTCTCTTTAGTTAAGGAGATGTTTGGTATCCTTTCTCTTGTGCATTTCCCTTGATTTGTAAAATGTCTGTGCCTGGATGAATTTTCTACAAACCACAATTTGATGTCCTTTCCAGGTTCACTTTGGGAAATACAGTATTTTTTCCTTGTATGTTGATAAGTTCCTTGTCTGTAACAGATGTTAAATATTTTTGTTGTTGTAAATAAAATTTCATGCTTTACTTTTCAACTTTGGTTCAGTCTAACTATGGTAATCATTCGGTATGATTCAAAACATTGTTCAAAAGTATTTATTATGTATATATGAATATACATATACATCTGTGTCTGATTACCTAAAATATAAAATGACTTATTCACCTCAAGATTTTTATTTAAATTGACTCTTAACTGGTAGAAATGTATATGAAAAATATACATATTGCTGAGTTACCATGTAATGCTTCAAAACATGTATACATTGTAAAATGGTTAAATCTGGACAACCACTTTTATTAACTCAAGCAATGATGTTTCCTCATGGTAAGTACAAATTCAAAACCTTCACTTCTAGCTTTTTAAAAATACGCAGTAAGGCTGGGAAGGCATTTCAGTGGTAGAGTGCTTGCCTTGCATGCATGAGGCCCTGGGTTCAATTCCTCAGTACCACATAAGCAGAAAAAGCTGGAAGTGACACTGTGGCTCAAGTGGTAGAGTGCTAACCTTGAGCTGAAGAGCTGAGGGACAGAGCCCAGGGCCAGAGTTCTGGTCCCATGACTGGAAAAAGTACACAGTAAATTACTGTCATCTGTAGTCACGTTATTTTTCGTGTTTATGGTATCTGATATCATTTCAACAGTTTGACTATCTGGAATTCATTTTGGTATAAAAATGAGGATGAAGACTGAGCTTTCATTCCTCTGCCTATATCAAACATCTAGCCTTAATCCAACCAGATCTGTTTAAATAAGTTGGAATTTCCACAATGATCCATTTTTTTCCCCCAAGTGTATTTGGTCCTATGTGGAGAATTTTTTATGTTTCCTTAAATTTTCTATTGTTCTTGCCAGAGTAGCACATACTTTCATATACTTTGTGAAGTTCTTTAATATCTGATGGTGCTGATTCTCTTCATTACTTGTCTCACTTAAAATATTTTTGGCAATTGTTTTTTTTTCTTTTTTTTTTTTTTGGAGAGGGGGGTGTCTTAGGACTTGAACTCAAAGTCTGGGCACTGTTCCTGAGCTTTTTCACTCAAAGCTAGCACTCTACCACTTTGAGCCACAGTGCCACTTATACTTTTCTCAGGGTTAAATGGAGATAAGAGTTTGGCAGACTTTCCTGCCCTTTGGCTGGCTCCCAATATAGGTCCTCAGTTGAGCGTTGGTGGTATAGTGGTGAGCAGAGTGGCTTTCCAGTTTAGGTTCTCCGATCTCAGCCTAGTGAGTAGCTATGATTATAGGCATGAACAACCCACATCTTGATTTTTTTCATTAAGATTATTTCCAAATAAATTCATGGAGTGCTATCTCCAAGTTCCAAAATTAAAAACAATATTCATATATGGTTGGAATTACATTGAATATTCATATCTACACACACACACACACACCACACATTCACACCAACACACTGTTTCTTAATTAACAGAGTTTTATAGGCTCTGCACATGTTTTGTTAAGGTTGTTTTAGGAAATTAACTTTTATTATTAAATTTGTAAATGAGATTTGTACTTGCATTAAATTTATATTAATATGTTCTAGAATTTTTATTAATAATTATACCCATTTACCTCATAAATTATATTGGCTCAAATAAAATAAGTTAGTTATCTGAGTTTTAATGCTATATAATCTTTCCATATGTCTCTAGATAATTTTCTACCTGCCCTCCTTTTATTTATCATATTTCTGGCTTTCCTCCAAAGGCAATGGTTAATATTTCTGAAAAAATGTTAAATTATAGCTATCACAGAATTTTGTTTTCCTTGTTCTTGATGCTTATAAATAAAAAGCTCTGTTTAAAAAATTACCAAATTTTGGGCTAAAGACTTAAAGAGAAATTTCTCTGAAGAGGAAAGAAGGATGGCCAATAGAAATGCTCAACCTCCCTAGCCATAAAAGAAATGAAAATCAAAACAACATTGAGATATCACCTCACCCCAGTTAGAATGTCTATTATCAAGAACTCTAATAACAGCAGATGCTGGAGGGGATATGGACAGAAGGGAACCTTACTGCATTGTTGGTGGGAGTGTAAACTTGTTCAACCACTTTGGAAAGTAGTATGGAGGTTCCTCAAAAGACTCCACATAGAGCTCCCCTATAACCCAGCAATCCCACTTTTGGGCATTTACCCAAATGATCACAAACAAGACCACACTAAAGCTACCAGCACAACTATGTTTATTGCAGCACTATTTACTATAGCTAAGATATGGAACCAACCCAGATGCCCCTCAGTAGATGAATGGATCAAGAAAATGTGGTATACACACACAAAAGAATTCTATGCCTCCAACAGAAAAAAATGACATTGCCCCATTTGTTAGGAAATGGAAATACTTGGGAAAAAATTGTATTAAGTGAAGTAAGCCAGGCCCAAAGAAACATAGGTCCCATGGTTTCCCTTATTTGCAATATCTAGTATATGTCTGAGTCAAGCAGAAAAGGTCAAATAAGTTGATGTTAAGGAAATGAACCCTAAGATATGTATTGAAATGCTTTTTTTTCTTTCAGGTGATTGTTTCTAACACATTTATAAGATTATTTCTTTGTTGCTTTGTATGTCCCTCCCCCAAGGTATAACCCTTGCTTTCATTGTATTTGATGTTGGTATAATTTGTGGAGGGGAAGGGAAAAAACAAATTGTTTAAATAGGGATATGGTGGATCCATTGCAACAATGAGATGTACAAGTCATTATGTCGAAAAGTGAACTTTACAACTTTGGTGGGGGGATGAGGATTGGGTGGGGGACAAGGGGGAGGATGGGAAGGGATGGGAAGGGGAACCAACGGAGGAGGCTACAATGCTTGATAAGGAATGTACTCAGTATCTTGTCCATGTAATTGTAACCCCTCTGTACAGTATGTTCACAATAAAAAATTTTAAAAAATTAAAAAGTTACCAAATTTTGCCTGGTGGCTCAGCCTGTAATTCTATTTACTTAAAAGGCTGAGATCCAAGGATAGCAGTAAGAAGCCAGCACAAGCAGGAAAAACCATGAGATTATTTTCAAGTAACTACCAAAAACTGAAAGGGATGATGTGGCTCAAGCAGTAGAGCACTAGCCTTGAGCAAGAAAAGCCCAGGCACAGCAACCAGGCCCTGAGATCAAGCCCAGGACCTCTACCACCCCAGAAAAAAATAATTCTTATTGATATAGATTTAAAATAATGAAACGTCTGTTTTGTATTTTAAAGGGTGAACCAAAACAACATGGACAAGTGGAAAAGTCAGTATCTATCTTGTGGGTGAGGACAGGAGGGAAAACTGGGAGAGTGGTGGAAGTGTTCAACAAGAAATGTACTCATTATTCGTTCCCTGATTCGTGTAACTGCAACCTTTCTCTATTTGAGCTCTATAACCATCCAAATAAATAACATAAAATAAAATAGAACACCAAAGTAAAGATTTTAAGCAATCAAGTGTAAGTTTTGTAATTGATGGATTGATTGATTTGTGTATTTTTTTTGTTTGCTTTATTATAGTTTTGGGTAATGCTAACATATTTGAACGTGAGTAAACTTTTTTTCTGTGTAAAAGTTTTTCTCTTGTTTATAGTGGGAGAGTCTGTATATGGATATGAAATTGTATTTTATTTGCTAAAACTTAAAGTTTGCATATCAGTATTACAAGATGATATTTTCTGAAATTTTACCTTGTCCTATTGTTCTGCTTTTAATGTCAGTATAGTCTTTTTTCCTTATCCAACCTAATTTCAACAGAAAATAAACACTAATTGGATTTTTAAATAGATATTTTAATTAATATTTTTAATAGACAACAGATAGTCTATTTTTACATAGCAACAACTTTTCAATATATATGTCAAGTTTACTGTTTTAAAAATAATTCATTTTGATTTTACATATTAATTCCCACCTTCTTTTCCCTAAATTAGTTCCTTTTTATTTTCTAATCCTTTTAGGTACATGATTCATGTATTGATTTTTATATTTTACATAGTAATGTATTTGTAGCTATGAATTACTTTTTAAAATAATTATAACTATTACATATGAATAGAGATACTGCATTTGAATATAATTTTCTTGTTAATTAGAAATTTTTGATGTGCTGTCCTTTCTGGAGTGGTATGGGTTGGGTGGATATTCTGAACTTATCCCATTATAATTTTCTTGAGATGGTAAACATTATCTTTCTCATCTTACACAGGAAGTTAAGGATCTAAGTTGTCTATGAACCAACTCCCATAATTCACGGATGGTGTCAATTGTCCCTTTGACCAGCTTACTCAGGATAAGTAGATTTTAAAAAGAAAGAAAGGGGGGAAAAACAAAGAAGAAATAAGAGAAAAAGAAGAGAAAAAAATCAAAAAAGAAATCAAGAAAGAAGGAAAACTTTAAATTTCTATTTGTTGTCATCAGTGTTGACATTCTACTAGTAAATACTTGCAAGACATAGATATGCAAATGTTACTCAGGCACTTGTAGAAAACTGTATTTGTTGTGCTTTGGAGTAGAATTAATAATCACTATTGTAGTAGTAGTAGTAGTATGATTTTGGTCACATTTTCTTACTTAGCTTTGTTTTCCTTCTATTTAATGAATTTTTCTTATTAGAAGATCTCCCTTCCTTGTTAAGAAAGAAAGAAAGGAAGGAAGAAAAGAAGGAAGAAAGAAACAAACAGAAGACAGTATTGCCAATATTGTTTACATATATTAGCTTGACATTTTCTAAACTTGCTTCTTAATACTAAACTGTGGTGCTAAGAGAAATAAACAGTAAAAATAAGATCATCTTTACATTACTAAAAGTACCTTTGTTATTTTTCTCTGATTTTCATATCACCTAATACTTATTTTTGTTTAATAGGATATTGTTATTCAGTAGTTTAGGAGTTTTCAAAAGCATTTGTCTTAGGTTCTTCTAACTTTTTAGAAATTACATTAGTTTAAAATTTCCAAATTAAATAACTTGCCTTTTTTTCTTTTTTCTTTTTTTATTGCGAAAGAAATGCAAATCAAAACAACATTGAGATACCACCTTTTTTTCCAGTTAGTTTTATTTTGTTATCTTTAGTTAATTTACAGTTTCTGTCCCATTGGAATTTCTATGTTTTGTTTTGGGGAATGTGCTTATTTTGGCTTATTGTAGACTTCTATCTTCCAACTACTAAGCTGAAAATTCCTTCAGCTAACCCTATTTGTTACCCTCATCTTTACGTATAATATATCTTTCTTGCTTTAAGAAAACATAAGTAAGATATACAAATTACCTCTTCACAAGGAAAAACTTAGACGAATTGGGTCTATGTAGAGAGATCTACCCAAAACACAGACACACAATTTAACCTCCCATGTTCTCTTTTTCTGCTTTTTGTTATTTTCATCTTCATATATGCTTTTATGATTTATAATACAACAATTTGCACAGTAACAAAAATTCTAGCCATTCTTTATCCTTCATTCTAAAATTAAAATAAATTCAGTGCATAAGAACTTTGTTGCCATAGTTTCTCTATTCCCATGCATTTTATTTTGTTTCATTTCTTGGTTGACTGGATTTTATGCCCATCTCTTTTTCAAGTAAGGCTCATTGGTGACATTTACTCTGAGTTCTACTGTGTATAAAAAGGGCCTTTGGCTGCCTTTATTCGCAAACACTGAATTTGTATGGTATAAAATTTTAGGTCAACTTCCTTCTCCCTGGATCAGATAGACATTTCTTGTATACATTGTTACATTGTCCACTAGCATGGAGTGTTGCTTATAAATACACTGGATTCGGGGACATAAGTTTTCAATCCTAGTACTCAGAAAACTAAAGTAAGATTATGAGTTGGAGGCCAGCCAACATGACGAGATTCTGTCTCAAAAATCCTAGAAACAAAGATGAGAAAGAGTAAGGAAGAAGGGAAGGAGGGAAGGAAGTATGGAAGGCAGGAAAGAATTCCTCTTCTGTTACATATAGTAGATTGTGTGTTTAAATGCTAGCTGAAGTTATTATTTATCTTTAAAGTGAAACATGTTTTTCCCAGCTATGTCTCACATTCGCATTTTATTTAGATGCTTGTCTGTTTGTTAAATCAACTTTTCTAAGTTTTAGCAAACCTTTCTATTTGTATGTGTGATTCCTTAATTCCACATTTCTTCTATTCTATTACAAAATACTATTTTCTGTGGAATATATTTTCTTTTTCAGGAGCATTAATCACCTACATGTGGTTTTTTTACCTTCTACATAATATAGTGACAATTTCTTTCTTATGCTATTATATATTATTTTAATACATCTTTCCCAGCCCAATTTTTGGTGTTCAAAGTTTTTGTTGTTTTTCCCTACATTTCATGGAGACCTAAGTTCTTTAATGGACTTAAACTTTCCACTAGTTTTTTTTTTTTCTTTTATCCAATGCATATTTAATGCCTAGTCTGTATCATCTGGTTTTCTTCTTTTGTTCTTTATCAACTTCTTTTTTAATTGAAATTACTTTTTTTCCCTTCAAATGGTGCAATGACTTTTCAATGACTACTTTAAAATGTTTATGGTCTCATTTATTCTTCTGAATGCTGCTTCTACATTTTTCTTCTGCCTGCTTTTAGTTTACTATTCTCTACTGAGTGTAGGTTGAAGGTGAGTGCCTACATATTCTTTCATGTGTTCTTACTTATATGTTCTACAGTGTTCTCTATTTAAGTACCAGACTGGGTCCAATTATATTACCAGTCATCTGTGAATGGAGTATCTTATTCCAGGTCAGCTATTTTTCTTGTGTGAAGAGGAGGTTGGGCATTTATATACTTTTTTGTGAGTTATTGAGTCAAACTCTTCTCTCAGATGCTATCTTCCTTGAAGGTGGTCATCTCCTCAGTGACAAATGTCTTTGTTTTTCAAATAACAAAGTAACTTGTGCTTCCCTCGAAGGTCTATATGACCAAGGTTTTCTAGCTTATAATTTATATGTGGTTGCTTCTTTCATTTAATTTTTCCATTTGTAATAGATTATGGAGATCATGTAGCAGCCAGTCTAGTCCATCTTCCAAAGAATGTTGGTGGCAGATTCAAGGACAAACATTTCAGAGGCTACCATTGCAGTGCCAAGAGATGGGTCCAATCAGAACTCTCACCAGCTGACCATAAACCTTTCTAAGAGTGAAGATCCTTATTACAGTTGTTCAGCCAATAAACACAGAGAACTTTTATCTCTTTTTTTATACCATTACCTTAATTAGTCATTCCCTATACTCCTGCCAATCATTAATAATGCAAATGCCAGGAGATGAACCACTCACTATGTCCATAGTGACCTCAGAACATGTGAACCCTTGAAGAGATGTCTAGCATCTATACTAATAGATTTTTTAGAACAACGTAAACAATGCCAAATGCTGATGCAATATGGAGGATCAGGATCTCTCATGGCTAGTAGGAACATAGAATGAAGCAGTCATGTTGACAGAAATATTGGCAGCAACAATATAGCCAACAATTCTGTGTTGGATCTGAAAAGTTTCATTTATACAAAATCTGCTTTCATTTATAGTATCTGTGGCATTTTTACAATGGCTCATGCCTGAGATTCCAAGTGCACTGGAGACAGAGACTGGATCACTGCTGGTCATAGGGAACTGAGGCAAAACCGCAACTGAAGTCCCATTACAACAACAAGAAAAGAAGCTGTTTCAGAGGGTCTCTGTTTGTCATCCTAACTTCATGAGAAATATGTTAGAAGATCATAGTCCAGGCTGGAGTAAGCAAAAATGTGAGAAGCCCATTTACACATAACCAAAAAAGAAAAAGAGAGAATTAGGATATGTCTCTAGAAGTCAAGTACCTGCCTAACAACTGTCAGGTTGTGAGTTCAAATCCTAGTTCAGCAAAAATAGTTAAGTAAAGTAAAATAAATAAATCAAACTAGGAGAAACCAATTGGTCTTCCAATGGGTAGATGTATACACAAACTAATATACCTCTCTGAGGAAGATAATAAAAGTATAATGAAGCCAGAATCACAGTCTACAAAGACTACCTACCTACTGTTAGACTCAAGTCTAAGACATGTGGGGTAGTAAGTTGTGGAGAATAAAATTATATTTCATCACAGTGAAAACAAATGTACTGGTGAGAAAACAAAAGGAAACAAACTGCTCCCAATCCCTGTAGTAATCTTGTTGTTGCAACAAAAGCCTATGACATAAAGATGGCCAGTGAGAAGACACTGACCTCCTGACATACAGATGCTTCATCTCTACTAAATGCGACCCATGGGCCCCAGGGAATTCACACCATCCATTGACTCTTTCTGCTTACACAGGAAGACTGGCAGCTCACTGGACTCATGAGATTCATTCTAGGTACCATCACATGACCTGACAGGATTCAGAGGCATCCAGACCTGACTCCAAAAACTTTGAGAAGTACCTTCCTTCTCTTCAGCAGCAATGTCGAGGTGTCAGGTCTTTTCAATGGACACACTGCAGGAAGAAAGGAGACTGGATTGTCATGTTACTGCTTGGAATGGAATTACCAACAGGAGCCACTAGCTCATGTTAGACTATGATAGAAAAGAGAAACTGAACTTTATTATGTTATGACACAGAGATTTGGGAATTATTACAGTTCCTACAACCTTCCCTGACTGGTTGTTAATCAAGGCAGTTGACATCTATTCTATTAATATTAAAATACCTAAGCTCAGATTTGTGTATTAGAAGGTTAGGATAGGAAGAAGAGAAATTCACACCTGCCCAATGACAGATTGGATTCAATCCAGGATCTGCCTTGTTTAAAGTAGTACCCTTTGCTTCTAGAGAGATATGCTAAACCCTTTTAAATAAATGAAAGCCTCCTTACGCAAGTTTTTTTTTCAAAGAGTTCTGAGTTGGATCCCTCAAGCTGTGAGAACAACTGAATATAAAAATAAAAATAGAATTTACTTTATATATCAATAAAAAGGAAAAATTCCAAGGTGTAATGAAATACTTCATCCCATATTTCCTTCTCATCAACCATGTATGTTGTTCATTTCAAAGCACGCAGAAGGTTAGAGAAAGGTGAATCACAAATCTCAAGCTGAGTTAGGATCCAAATCAGAGCTTGAAGCTCAGCATGTCTGATTCCCAGTCCAGTGCTCTTTCTTTAAAATGTTCTTTCTCTGAGCCAGAAAATATACTCCAGCCTCCAGGGGAATTATCTGGGTCAATTCAATCCCACTGTTATCTCCAGAGTTTTACACTGAAGTTCATGAATGACCAACAAGCACAAAGGGCTCTTTTAGAGTTCACAACAAACTGCCAAGACAGATATTTGAGGCAACCAGAATGCAGTCTGCCTATTAGGCTTGTACCTAGGCTTGTGATGTTAAAAGTAAAACTTTCTGGCTGAGTGCCAGTGGCTCATGTCTGTAATCCTAGCTACTCAGGAGGCTGAGATTTGAGGATTGTGGTTCAAAGCCAGCCAGGGCAGGAAAGTCTATGAGATTCTATCTATAATTAACTGCCAGAAAACCAGAAGTGATGCTGTGGCTCATATGGTAGAGCAGAAACCTTGAGCTAAAGAGCTCAGGGACAGTGCCCAGGCCCCGAGTTCAAGCCCGATGACCAACCAATAAGTAAAGCCTTCTAGCCTTCTGATTGGTTGAATGTGACTTTGAATATTAATTCCCACCAGTAGTGAGAACCCAGGTCAATGTATGTCATATTCCTGAACACATAATATGTGACTTACTTGTCATGAAGAAGAAAATTCTGTCTTTAAATGCATGGAAATTTTCCTGTCACAAATAAGACATTTAGAATATCTGCAGGAATTATGATGCTGTAATTGCAATGGCAACCTATCTATAGGAGTTATAGAAGAGTTATTAGAGCTATTCAGCACTAGCTATGGCTTGAAAATCATTGAGAAAATACAAAGCCTACTGATCTACTTTGCTATGTGTATGCTACTTCTGTTTGACCATGGACAGTTCCCTCTGCTCATCTAACACCATCCTTTCATCATACAGAATAAGAAGTCTGGGCTCACTGAACCCCAGACAAGATTGACTCAAATAAAGCAGACCTACATATGGATTTTAGACTAACAGTATGTCACCTTCTCACTCGATTCACCAAGATCTCTCATTCATAAATGTTGATTATGATACAGCTTTCCTTTTTACTTCTTTTTTTTTTTTTTTTGGTCCATTGTGGGGCTTGAACTCAGGGCTTGGGTGCTGTCCCTAAACTCTACCACTGTGATCCCTGCTCTACTTCCGGTTTTTGAGTGGTTAATTGGAGACAAGAGTCTCAGGGGGTTTCTTCCCCAGCTGGCTTTGAACTTCAAACCTCAGATCTCAGCTTCCTGAGTAGCTAAGATTACAGGCTTGAGCTACTGGTGCTGGGTTGTTTTATAGTTTTATGATACAAATAACAGCTCTAGAAGAAAATACAATATAAAGTAGAATGCACAAATCACCTTTAACCGTACCAGCGATAAATATGACAAGTCCTTTTAAGATGTTTTCATGGTAGTTTGAATGCATACACATTTATGTAGGTGTATATACATTATGTTTCTAAAACGTGGGGTTATGGAAAGTGTGGGTGTGATGAATATTTTAAAATTGTATAGCCTCATTTTTTCCCTAATACTAAAGAATAACAAACTAAAGGAAAGGTTTGTCACATAGAAAAATAAAAACAACAGTGGCTCACATTTGTAATCCTAGATACTCAGGACACTGATATCTGAGGTTTGCAGTTTGAAGCCAGCCCAGGCAGGAAAGTTATCTCCAATAAACTACTCAGAAAAAAAAGTGGCACTGTGGTTCAAGTGGAGAGCACTTGAATTCAGCATAAAGAGGCTCAAGGAGAACACCTAGGCCCTGAGTTCAAGCTTCAGGAGCAGCAAAGAAAAAAAACACAACAAAATAAAATAAAATAACATGTCTTTAATCTTAATGAACAAGCATAATGAAAACTGTTTATATGTTGGTGGACTGCCTGAAATGCCACACAATCCTTAAACCTGTGGAAAATTCTCCTTTCTCTGAATTTTTATTTTTTATCATTAATTTATTTAGAACTTCAATTTTCCTACCAGAGAACAACAAAGTTATGTTTTGGTCCAGCCTGAATTAGTAGCATCTGAATTAATGAGGTTTGCTTGTATTTAATTCAGCTTTTTCAAGCATGTATTCTTCCTGATATTATCACAGTGGGATGAAGAACACAATGGTAACAATTAAAATAAGCAACAGCAGAGAGCTAGTTCAGAGCAAAACTTCAGAAATCCATGTGACCACAGGAAGGCTTTAAATCTTGCCCCAAGACCAGGAAGTGAATGATGATTATCATGTCTCAGATTGGACAAGTAATTTCAGGACATAAAGTTACACTGAAAGTGTGCCTCAGCCCCTAGGTCCCTGGAGATAAGACTTGAGCTCATTAACAAGAGCTTTGCAACAGAAAATGCAAAGGTTACAAGGCAGCACAAAGTGAACAGCCTTGACTTTAGTAGTGTTTGGGCACAAGCCTGGAGTTCAGCAGAACCCCTGATCTAAACTCTCATGGTGGCTGGTAGATGCCAGATATGAAAAGAACTTACCAAAGCATAAAGGGATGTTGAACTAAAGAATGGAGCAAGCGTAGTTTGGAGAAGAAAATGGGAGTTGATCTGAATGAAAATATCCGATATTTTAGAATTCAAATAGGAAATGGTTAATCCAGAAATTAAACACTCTCTCTTCTATGCTTTGATTGTATGTTGCAAATGTGTCGGTCTGGATTCTGGGATGAATGTTTCCATACTGTGTCAGCACATTCCACTTCCTGAAATGGAGAATAACTACTTTGAGATGAGAAGTAGAGAGAGCAATATTGAATACAATGCTGGTGCTTAATGAAGTTTTGTGAAAGAAGAAAATGAATGAATGAATGCAAGAGAGAAAAAAAATAATTCCTAGTCTTAAATAGTAACCTTTATTCTATTCAAGAGGACAATGATGAGATAGTAATGAGAAGTGGATAAAAGAGCCAGTTATAAATGTCTGGCTGAATTTCTGATGTGAAGTGAAATAATTTGGGAAAGTTTGTGCTTATCCTAGTATCAGACTTGGGCTTTGAGAGATACTCTTGGATCTGCAAACGAGATGGTTTTCATTAAAAATGTACTATTAAGTTTAATGATTATTTTGCCATCTTTCTTTTGCCTTTTTAAAGCTCTGTAGTGTCTTCTACTATGGAGAATCTGATACATAATGGTTGATAATGAAAAATACAGAGTGAACTGAGCACAGGTGGTTCACTCCTGTAATCCTAGCTACCCAGGAGACTAAGATCTGGGAATAACAGCTCAAAGCCAGCCTGGACAGGAAATTCTGTGAGACTTTTATCTTCAATTAACCATGAGAAACTGAAAGTGGAGCTGTGACTCAAAAATGATAGAGTTCTAGACTTGAATGAAAGAATTCAGGGACAATGCCCAGGTCCTGAGTTCAAGCCCCATGACTGACAAAAAAAAGTATGGAGTCAGAGTAGCATACTGTTAAGGAACCTATATGGGCTCTAAAAGCCCTGAGAATCCTATTCCTGGTAAACTTTTCTTTCCTATGACACAAGCATCTTTCCTCTGACTCACTGGTTCTACACAGAAGGGCATCTATTCGTGAGAAACTTTCTCCACCTCCTCACAAATGCTCACAAGAAAGTAGAGTCTGAGATCTATTAGTTGTGTCTGAGAGAACAAATTACATTACTTTTCTGGGATCTGCCTACTTACAGAATGGTACACTGGCATACTACAAGCTTGGGATGGAGATCTAGCCTTTAGAAAAAGAGACCTACAGTTTTCTAGGAATGTTTGCGATTTGGTGGAGATGATTGTGGTGTCTACCTAAGCCACATCTTCCAACCTCTGCTTTGTACAAGAGACAATGTTATTTAGCCTATTGTTAACCACTTTTGAGACTCCACCATAGAAGAAGACACTTGACAGCAGGAAATCCAGAATTTTTTTTTTATCACAATGAAAATGCTAGAGCAGCTACTTTTGGAGTGAAAGTGGGGAAGTGAAAGTTGTGTCAGAAATGCCCAAAACTTTCTTCAGGTTGATGATTCACTGGAAGGTATACCAGAACTCAAAACTCGGTACATTCACTGTTGAAGAGTACTCCCGTAAAATGATACAAGCACCTTCATTGTCTTAGCAACGCTGTGCGACAACACCTTGGAAGCAGTACCACTCAAGGAAGTGCACTGCATTCAGGGTTTTCACTGGAGACCACTTCAATAGCAATGAACCTCTATGTGATTGGTCCTAGCTATCCTGATTTTGGGTGCAAGAGCAAAATTAGATATTTACCTTACATATTACTTATTAGCAATATGAAACAAAACTATCAGGTCAAATTTATAGGTTGTGTTTCAGGGATCAAGATCATAAGCATATAAAAATAATCTTAACAGGCAGAATATTTCAAAAGCTCAGAGATCATCTCTCAGACGTTGGCCAAAGGCCAGTCCTAAAGAAAAACTTTTCTTGGAAATGTGCATGGCTTGAGAAGGCCAGGTCTTCTGAGTTAATTCTCTCTGCACAATGGTCAATTATAAAACATTGAACTCACTTATGAGGTGAAGTTTCTCAGTAAAATGGAAAATTGCTGATAAGAAGAAGGTCTATAGTCCAACTGAGAGACTACTCTGCTGAATAAGTTCATGATGAAAACTTTTTAAATGAGGAGTTTTTCTACCTCTCCTTTTTCTCCAAGGTGAATAGCTGAGTGCTATAGAAAGCACATGAACAATGTTCATGTTTTGCTACATGGGAAGAAGACCCGAATAGCTTCTAAAACATAATAAATTAAGAATTGAGAGGCTTATGAATTCTGCTCCTCCACCCACGCAAGATTACCAAAAATTCCTGAGACTCACCTTCTACTTTTTCTGTAAAGTGAAGATGGCCACCTAGTTGGGGAATTAGAGATATGGACCTAAGTTTCAGCACACAAGTGGTCTACTGGGATTTTGCCAAGCGGTACAGTCAGAAGTCAATCCACGCTAGGAAGACTCAGAGAGTTCATATCTTGATCATGCTCAGGCATTGAACTGGCATAGAAGTAAACCCAAGAGAGGTAAACATGAGTATGTGATCAGGCTAGACCTTTGTTGTGACTACAGTATGGGTTGTGACAGACAAGTCTGAATACTTTCTAACACAATAGTATTCCTAGTGTTTTATATTCACTGTGTTGTTTCCATTCCCCGTATTTATTATCAGATGTCTGCAATATATCTCCAATCATTTAAAAGTGTTTCATTTTTAATCAACTTGAAGCAGTTGCACACACACACACACACACACACACACACATACACACACATATATGGCAGTATATCTCAGCTGCTATGAAGAATTCCTTGCAATGTGACAGATTCAGGTCAGTAACATTAATGAACTTACAGATTGATGTTGCCAGTTGGATGATCACTGAAGATGCTAAATTCCCTCTGCACAGGGGCACTACAAAGGAGGGTTTGTCATATTAGATCACTGTGCCCATGTATTAGAAGAATGTTGGAGAATACTGAGCTGGATGCATCTATAGAAAGGTGTTAAAGATCTGTATGGTCTTTGAACAATGCATTGGAATGGAAGTCAAATGTCTTCAGTCTTACCTACTCACTGTTATTGACCTCACTTAATGACCTTGCTTTGGTCTCTTTACACTCATGCCCTCTGCCTTTGTACTTATGACCAAAAGAGATAATACAGAGATACTCCACTTTTATTTTCCATTCAACGAATGTATGCTGAGCACATTTCTGGGCTACATACTACTACTAGAGATACAAGTGATGGAAGTCAAGATAAGCACACTGCTTACATATATATTTAAGTATAATAGATATTAAATTATTCCACAGCACAGACAGATACTGGAAATGTTATATTTCTCTCTCTTAAACAATCTACAGCTGGTTCTAAGTTTCTACCTATTTGATTAGTAAGATACTGGTTGCATTCATTAATGACATTACCTTGGTCCTTGGTCCTCTCTTGGATATTATCTTAATGATGACATATGTGATCACAGAAATACAAGGTGAAGAACTGGTCTTTCATTTCTTGTGAGCCCCTACTTGGAATCCATTATTGTAGAGATGTAGAAAGTCCTACATAATTTTGCATGTTGTTTCTACAGAGGACTACAGTGAGACTATGTATAATGTCTTCTTATTAAGCTAATGGTCTTCAAAAAGGGAAAGTAAGTACTGCCCTCAAAATCATATGCCAATGAGGGAAACCATGGAACCTATATTTCTTCGGGTCTGGCTTACTTAATATATTTTTTCCCAAGTCTTCCCATTTCCTAACAAATGGAGCAATGTCATTCTTTCTGACGGAGGCATAGAATTCCAGTGTGTGTGTGTGTGTGTGTGTGTGTGTGTGTGTGTGTGTATGTGTGTGTATCTATATTTATATCTGTCTATATCTATTTATCTATCTATCTATCTATATCTCACATTTTCTTGATCCATTCATCTACTGAGGGGCATCTGGGTTGGTTTTATATCTTAGCTATGGTGAATAATGCTGTGATAAACATAGTTGTGCTCATAGCTTTAGTATAGCCTTGTTTGTGATCATTTGGGTAAATGCCCAAAAGTAGGATTGCTGGATCATAGGGGAGCTCTATGTGGAGTCTTTGGGGAACCTCCATACTGCTTTCCAAAGTGGTTGAACAACTTTACACTCCCACCAACAATGCAGTAGGGTTTCCTTTTGGTCACAACTCCCCACCCCCCGTTTATTGTTACAAGATTTCTTGATTGTAGACTTTCTAACTGGGCTAAGGTGGAATTTCAATGCTGATTTGATTTTCATTTCTTTTATGGCTAGAGAAATTGATCATTTCTTCATGTGTCTATTGGCCAGAAAATGCTTAAAAGCTAGGTACATTTGACCATATAAGATGATGCTAAGTTAAATAAACCCCATGATATGGACACAAGAGACTTCTCGTTGTTGTTCTAAATGTACTATGTGATTTTTTTTGTTTCCTTTGTGTGTTTCTTCCCCCTATGGTATATCCCCTGCTGTCATTGTACTTGATTTTGGTACCCTGTATCTTGTATATACTTGTTTTCTAATTTGGGGAGAAATAACCATACGCTGAAACAAGGACACAAGAACCCATTGCAACAATGATACTCACAAGACAGTATATGGGAATTCAACTTTACAACTTTCGGCAGTGGGTGGGGGGAAGGAGTTAGGGAGGTGGGGGAGGAAAGGGATAGTGGGAGAACAACAAGGGAGGGGTAACAATGCTCAACAGATCTGTACTCATTTCCTTACTCATGTAACTGTATCTCCTCTGTACAGCATCTTTATAATAAATAATTTTTTTAAAAAAGAAATGTAACAGCATAAAAATGTCATACACCAGGTTTCCCCTCTCCGAGGCATACAAGCTAGCAGCTGCATCAACCCAAAATGCAAGATACATGCATCCATTCATCTCTTCTTGGGAAATACAGGTCATTATGTCTCCTAAAGAATCAGCCCTCCCTTTTCATTTGAGCATGCTTCAACTAGAGTTTCTCTCTATTTCTACAGTGATTATATTTCTATAATCACTGTAGAAATATTGTATGACAAAATATAATAGGCAAAATGGCTTCAAAACCAGGAACATGTATTTTTATGATTTTGATCAAGAAGTCCAAGATCAAGTTGCAGCAAATTCACTTCCTAGTGAGAACTTGTCCTGAAGATGACCATCTTCTTACTAGGTCCACACAAGACCTTTCCTCAGTGGGTCAAACACTTCTAATGTCTCTATGTTCATATTGCCTGTTTGCACATTCACATTGCCTCCTCTTATTAACATCACCATTAACTGGTGATGTTAACCATATCATTTAACCTTGATCACCTGTTTGAATGTCCTATTTCCAAATATATTCATATTGCAAAATACTGAATGTTATCAATTCAAACATAAATTTAGGGGAAACTTTACAGGCATTAACACAAATTTCTTCTGCACATAATGCAGTCTTCTCGGTGTAGATGAGGGAGCCATGGAGGTTTACATGGGTAGCCATTCTGATATTTTCCCAGATGGATGGTGATTCCTCTTCCTCCTGTTCCTCCTCCTCTACCTCCTCCTCCTCCTCCTCCCTTCCTTCCTTCCCTACCTCCCTCCTTCCCTCCCTCCCTCCTTCCTTCCTTCCTTCCTTCCTCCTCCTCCTCCTCCTCCTCCTCCTCCTCTTCCTTCCTTCCTTCTCCTCCTCCTCCTCCTCCTCCTCTTCCTCCTCCTCCTCCTCCTCCTCTTCCTCCTCCTCCTCCACCTCCTCCTCCTCCTTCTCCTCCTCTTCTTTCTTCTTCTTCTTCTTCTTCTTCTTCTTCTTCTTCTTCTTCTCCTCCTCCTCCTCCTCCTCCTCCTCCTCCTCCTCCTCCTCCTCCTCCTCCTCCTCCTCCTCCTCCTCCTCCTCCTCCTCCTCCTCCTCCTCCTCCTCCTCTTCCTCCTCCTCCTCCTTCTTCTCCTTCTTCTTCTTTTTCTTCATAAGCTTTGACACCAAGAAAATGTTTCAGAAAATTCTGATCTTCCTGAAAGTTTGAGAAGAGGCTTTGCATTACACAGTAGTGAGGAGAAAGAAGTTACCTCTTGTTCATGTATGATGAGCCTATAGGCAGCCAATCCCTTCACAGGATATGCTGTCTCATTAATGATAATAATTATTAATAAAATGCTCTATTTACCTTACTTCTACTATGTACCTGGTGATTTATTATGCATAAACTCTTTTAATCTTAGGAAGTAATTGTAAAGAACAATGACTTTAGATCAAAACCAAAAATGAGTGCAGAAACAGTAGAGAAAGAGTAGTGAGGAAATTCTCTTTATTTTGCTCCTAACATGTAAAACAAATCACTGTGGATATTTTTAAAATATAGTCCCTTTTCATCTTCATAGAAATATTATAAGATTGGTGATAACATTTTCAAATAAAGATGATAAAAACACATTTAGAGACACTAATTAACTTGACATACATTCAAGTCTTGGTGTAGGGTAAGATTCACCCTCATAGGAAGTGACTGCAGAGACTGAACTCATAGCTTTAATTTAAAAGAGGTAAGTAGGAAAGGTGAATTCCTTACATCACCATAGGATGACCAGATCTTGAAATAAGACACATCATTTAAGCAGATCAGTTCTTGGGAAGTTAGCTGCTTCAGACACATTATGAGAAGACAGTGCAGTAGGTTTTCCCTAGCATTGGAAGAATGAGACAAAATGACTTGCAGCATCAAGGACTGTCATGATGGTTTATGGAAAGAGATGACAGAGAAAGAAGAAAATCCGAAGGATTGGCAATGAAAAGAATGAGCTCAGTTTTAGGAGCAAAACTGTATATAAGAGTATGGGTCAACCCCTCTGAAAAGCAGTATGGAGGTTCCTCAAAAACTAGACACTGTCCTATCATCTAGCAAAAAATTAAACTCCAGGATATTTATCCAACAGAGCACACTAAAGTTACCAACACAACCATGCTCATTGCAGCATCATTTTACCATAACCAAGATATGGAATCAGCCCAGATGCTGTCTCAGTGGGCAAATGGATCAAGAATTCTATTCATCCATCAAAAAGAATTAGATTGTACCATTTGTGGCACAGTATTGTATTGAGCACAGAATTATTTAAGTGAAGTAAGCCAGACCCAGAGAAACAGAAGTTGTATGGTTTCCTTCATTTGTGGTAGGTAGAATGTGCTTATAAATCTAGAAATAAACACAATTGGTGGTGAGCAAGGGATTAAAATGAATTAACTGAAGTGTAATAGCCTCCATGAAGAGTGCAAAAGTATAATTCTTTAAAAATACTAAGTCAAAGCCAAGCAAAATAAATACCAGGAAATGAGAATTGGCAACAGTGGAAGGTGAGATCAATAGGAGAAGGGTAGGCAAAGGGAGGAGAATACAGCAAGAATTCATTGTATATGCCACAGAACTGACAAATATAAGGGAAGGACTGGGTCAAAGGTGGATGAAGATGTACAAGTATTAACATAGATCAAGATGCATTGTGCACATAAATTGCTTTGGTAAATGGCAAATAATCAATATATAACCTAAAATTTAAGGGAAGGGAGGGGTGAGTGAGAATATTGACGGGGGGACAAAAATGCACTGCATTCATAAACTGTTTCAGTGAATGGTAACTTCTTTGTTGAACTACTTAAAGATGATAAAAAATATCTGTGAAATAATGGGTGGAGATAATAGACCAAAAAAGTGCAGTCCTCTTTCTTTAGCATTGAGAGAGGATTAAGACAAGAATTCAAAAGACTAGAGTAGGGACTTAAGCAATGGGCTACAAAAATATAGTGAGCTCCTTTCCTCTTCTCTCCTCTGTTCTTTTTTTCTTTCTCCTCTCTTCTCCTCTCTTCTTCTCTCCTCTCTTCTTCTCTCCTCTCCTCTTCTCTTCTTTCCTCTCTTCTCCTCTCCTTTCCTCTTCCCTCCTCTCCCCTCTCCTCTCCTTCCCTCCCCTCCCCGCCACTCTTCTCTCCTCTCCTCTCTTCTCCTCTTTTTTCCTCTCCTTTCCTTTCCTCTCCTCTTCCCCTTTCCTTCTCCTCCCTCTCCTCCCCAATCCCTTCCTCTACTCTACACTCCTCTGCTCTTCTTCCTCCTATTCTCTTCCTTCTCTGCTTTTCACTTCTCTTCTCCTCTCCCTTCTCTTCTCTTCTTTCCTCCCCTCTCATCTCTCCCTCTTCCACTTTACTCTCTCTTCTCCTCTTTTTCTTCCTCCTTCTCTTTCCTTCTCCTCCTTCTTCCTTCTAATTCCTCCTCCTTCTTCCCCCTTCCTCCTCCTCCTGCTCTTCCTCCTCCTCCTCCTTCTCCTTCTTTTTCTTTCTTGTTCTTCTTCCTTCTTGTTCTTCTTCCTTCTTGTTCTTCTTCATCTTTCTTCTTCTTTCCTCTTTCTCTCTTTCTCTCTAATATCTTACACTGAATTGGATAATGCATATTTTTTCTTCTGTGTGGAACATTATTTGCTTCCTCCTTTCATTTAACTTGACTTATTGAAGACTCTCATTAAGTATCATACTTATTGGTGGTTTCTTATGAGCTAAGTTAAGGATCCACATTATAACTTCTAATAGCATGTATATTTCCCTTTTCCATATATATATATATATATATATATATATATATATATATATCACTCTTAAAGATCACTGCTTGACTTTCTGAGATGCTAGCTTTGAAAATGTCTACTGAATCAATCAATGAATATACAGTTGAACACTAACAGCTTTGGTCTCTGTGGAAGACAATATTTTCTCCAGGTTTTATTTGAGATAGAGCAATTGCAATAATGGCAATCAAGTGCATGCTGCTATAAGACAGATGGCTTATATGAGCTAGGAAGTGGGTACATTCTGCTGGCTTCAATTGCAAAATTCAATACAGCAGTCTTACCAAGTGGCTGGCTTGACACTTCTCAGTACATCAAGTTTCAGTAGTGGTCGCAGGTAATAAAAACATTTTGCTTTTCCCTAAATTATATTGGATTTTTTCCTCTTTGTGTCTGCCTTCTATTCAACCTCACTCTTCACTGTACTCATCTCCCAGGTGCTTGCAATTTGCTGATGTCCCTTGTGCTGGAGGTGGGGTTTTAAGTGAGAGTTCAGGCCTTCCCAGACCTACAGAGACAGTTTTAAATGCACCAGCACAGAGCTCTCTCTGCTGGTTCTGGCTTGGTTGCTAAGCAACATTTCTGCTTGCCTAGAAAGGGGGTGAGGTTGTACTAAGCTTGTCAGGGGAGAGGACATTAGGAACTGTAACTTGGAGCTCTTACTCTTACAAATGCAATCTTTCTGTCTCCTTTTGCTATATTCAATTTCATTGTTTTTTTAATAAAATAATCTCTTCTGATTGCACCATTTTCTTATCTCGGGCTTTTAATCTATCTGTTTTCACTAGTGGCTTATGAACTTCTGCAAGGCAGAAATGTATTGCTAACTCTTCCACTCACTTCTGTGCTGCAGAACACTTGCAACAAGGGAAGCCAATGGGCATGAGGAGACAATGATTTCAAGTTTTGAGGGTGTACCAGCCATGCCTGGTTCGAAGGAATCATACAAGCTAATGTCTATTGAAGGTTATAGCAGGACTTAACTGCACCAACTCCTGTAAGAAGTAGAAATCTGTGCAAAAGAAGTGCCTCATAGCTACCTAGTGGATGAAGTGTTTTTATTCTTCCCAACTAACAGATGGAAGAATTGAAGTACACAGAAGTTTAGTGATTTTCCAAGATCACTCAGTGTGTAAAGGACACCATGAAGAATTGAGCCCTTGTCGGGCTCAGACTCAATGCTACTACCATGCCACCTTATATTTGTTGCCTAATTCTTATGCTAAATAGTTAATTGCAAAGCTGAGCTGCAAGCGTGGCTTTTGGCTACCTTGCATTCCTCGCATACATGCTGGAAATAATAAATTCTCTCTCTTAGGGAGATTAATAAGATGCAGGTCATAGAGGCAGGCTTAGAAAACATTATGTGTCTTCTTTTCCCCTTCTGTTGATGTGTATTGAATCCTATTCTCTAACACCTGGCAGATGTTGACCCTGCAAATGTACAGGATGGTGTTTATATTCAATATATTATCTTCAAGAGAAGTCACTGGTTAACAGCAGTATGATAAACATTTAAAGTTGCTCATCATGATATAATCTCTGTTAGTGACATTCCAGTGTTCCTAGAAGAGAATGAGATCAATCTACATGTTCTGGCCAAGGATAGTAATTCTGGGAGATGGAGAACGGGAAATATACCAATAATAAGAGAGTGAAGTGAAACTAGGAAACAGAACCAATGACAGTATGTTCACAGACCTCCATATATTATCTGTGGAAGCCACCCTATATTCTTCTATTCTAAAGATCTGTACTAGCTATGTAGAATTATATTGGAAATAGATTTTCAGAAGCCTTGTATTAGATGAGTTCTCTCTCTAGCCATTATAGTAAAATGAGGGCATTGGCTTAGCTGGTCACAGGTATCTTTTAGCTTTAGGGAACAAACCACAGTTTTCATATCCTGGGAAACCTCAATTACCAATGCAACCTGCTCAACAATGGCCCATTTCACTCCCTCAGTACTGCTGAAAGTTTGGGATTGAGGAGTCAATACATTTAACATTTTGCTAATCCAATTTGACCCTGTCTCATAGTGGGATTCAATGGTTCTGTATTGTAGAAATGGCTCTGTAAGACCTATAAACTCTGGGCTATACTGAGCTTTGGTAAAATGCTTATTTGGATTTATGGAAGAAATAGTATATGATAGATTTAAGACCTGGAAGAAACTATGCTAAGTGAAGCAAGTCAGGCCCAAAGAGACAAAGGTTGCATGCTTCCTCTTATGCACAGAAGATAGATTTAGCTCATAAACTTATAAGTAAATATGTTGTATAGTATGCAAATGTGCACAAATGTATTAGCTGAAATATGGTAAATCCAAGAAAGAACTCAAATGGTGTATTTCTTTAGAAAGACAAAGGTAAAGTTCAGCAAAATAAAATACCACGAAGTAGGGCACTCAATAGGGGTGTGATGGGGTCAAGTGGGCAAATGAAGAGGAAAAGATGGGAAGAATCCAGTCAATCATGCAATGTAGATCCTACAAATTTAAGAACAGTGAGGGAAGTTGTGGGTAGGAGAGAGATGGGTGAGAATGTTGAAAGGGGTGACATTGATAACCTGTATTATATTGATAAACTGCTTTGATAAGTGGCAACTCCTTTGTAGAATTAGAGATAATTTTAAAAAATCATAAAAAATCCTGTCTTTGGTTTGAGGATATAGCATAGTGCCAAAATGCTTGTGGCATGTACAAGGCCCTGGCTTTGGTCCTGAGTGCTACAAATAATTTTGGTAGAAGTAATAATGATGAATAGTAAAATATATCATTTGGGTAAATGCCCAAAAGTGGGATTGCTGGGTCATTGGGGAGCTCCACACTAAAGCTACCAGCACAACTATGTTTATTGCAGCATTATTTACCATAGCTAAGATATGGAACCAACCCAGATGCCCCTCAGTAGATGAATGGATCAAGAAGATGTGGTATATATACACAATGGAATTCTATGCCTCCATCAGAAAGAATGACATTGCCCCATTTGTTAGGAAATGGAAAGGCTTGGAAAAAATTATATTAAGTGAAGTAAGCCAGGCCCAAAGAAACATAGGTCCCATGGTTTCCCTTATTTGCAATATCTAGTATAGGTATGAGTCAAGCGGAAAAAGTCAGAGAATGTGATGTTAGGAAAACGAACCCTCAAATATGTATTTTAATGTTTTTGTTTCTTTCATGCATGTGTTTCTAACGCATTTATAAGATTATTTCTTTGTTGCTTTGTATGTCCCTCCCCCACAGTGTAACCCCCGCTTTCACTATATTTGATGTCAGTATAACATGTGGAGGAGACGGGGACAAACAAGTCGTTTAAGGATTCAGGTGGACCTGTTGCAACAATGAGAAGTACAAAATGTCATGTCAAAACCAGCTTTACAATGTTGGTGGGGGGGGGGGTATGATTGGGTGGGGGGGAGGCTGGGAAGGGAGGTGAAGGGTAAACAAAGGAGGAGGCTGCAATGCTTGGTAAGAAATGTATGCATTTTCCTGCCCATGTAATTGTAACCCCTCTGTACAGTATGTTCTCAATTAAAATAAAATAAAATTTAAAAAAAATAAAAAATAAAAAAATAAAAAAGAAATAAAGAAAAAAAAACAAAAAAAATAGTAAAATATATAAATAAACAAACAAACAGATAAATGAATAGAGGTCCTGTTTTTAGATACTGACAGATATAAATTCCATTATTAGTCGGGCTACCATAGTCAACTTATTTTACTTTTCAAGGACTCAATCTGATCCTGTGTAAACCTAAGAGATAATTCAACTGGGCTCATTCGGTTGGTTTGAAGTAAAATGAAATGCTATGGTCTGCCTGTAGGCGTCTCCTCTAAATTCTCATATTGGAATGCTACACTCAATGGGATAGTACTCAGAGCTTGGCCCTTGAGAAGTGATGGAGTGATGAGAACTCCACCACCATGAAATGAGATAACTCCTGCATCAATGGAGAGGGCTCCATTGTCTGATCCTCCATGGGAAGACAGAGCAAGAAGATGCCATCTGGGAGGCACAGATCTTCACTACACATCCAATTTGCTCATACACTGGTGTTGAGCTTCCTGGCTCCTAGACATGTGACAGATAAATTCTGTTGATCACAACGTACACAGTCTAAATATTTTTTTATCACAACCCAAATGGAGTAAGATATAGATGGCTTGCATCAGCTTTACTAGAGTGTCTGAACTGATTAAAATGAGCTCAATTGGTTTTAGCATTGTTAAGATGACTTTGCATATATGTCAATCTAAATCATACTTTTATTTATGTAATTTATTTAACAGATAGGCTTTCTACATGCC
Organism: Dipodomys spectabilis; assembly: GCF_019054845.1. Taxonomy (NCBI): domain Eukaryota; kingdom Metazoa; phylum Chordata; class Mammalia; order Rodentia; family Heteromyidae; genus Dipodomys; species Dipodomys spectabilis. The sequence continues at coordinate 4,607,906 of NW_024870723.1, forward strand.
AAGTGGTTTTCTAGGCTCTTTAAAAATGATTAATTCTCATAACAACCAGATTAGGGAAGTCAGAATCTCCTTTTTGTAGGAAAAAAAAGGAAATGTATCATAAGGAAGCTAAATATGTTAGTCAAGTTGCACAGTGAGTAGACAGCCAAACTCTAGGATCATTACCAATTCCAGGTCAGTGTTCTTAGCCATAGTGCTATGCTGCTTCTTATCTTCTTATGTTGAGAATAGTGATTAAATCACTAACCTACAAATCAGAAAATAGGGTTTCTAATTCTGGTTTTGTAGGTGCTTGATAATTCAGGAAAATCTAGGGCCTGAATAAAGCCTTTGAACTCCGTATCCTTTTGTGCATTAACAAAGTATCAGGTGACATTATTATTAATTTATAATTATGCATTATACAATAAAACCATATAATTAACAAATACTTGGCAGTGTTTATAATCACCCAGTAATTTGTAAGAGCATTACAATTCCTCATTTATTCAGGCCTGTGGCAAAGTCAGACCCATCTCTCCCATTCCTGGTTAAGACTGGCAGAAATTCCTAGAAAGAGAGAGTTTGCCACTAAATATGGTCAGCACTAAAGCTATCCTTTGCAGCTTTGGTATCCATAACTTCTTTCTCCTTATCATCACCTCTGAAGCTCCTACTTAATTTTTTCCCAAAGTTGTTTTCATCTTTGGGTAAATGACTGTTTATAAGCCTTATCAGGAAGGTGACATCTTGGCTGGAGTAGAGGCTGATGGTCCACTCAAGAGAAGGTTCATGCATGGGACCAAAAAAACTTTTGGGAGATACTCTCTAGGCAAACACATTCAGCTCTAGAGATAAAATATTCGACCCAGGAAGAAGTTCAACTGGTGATTCACTAAATTCATTCGTCTATTCCAAAATACTTAAAAGAGATTTTTTTCTTTTCCTGATTGGACAATCTCGCCTTCAAACTTCATGCCCATCTTTACCAAGTGACCTGAGACTCTGCTTGATTTTCACCCTTTAACCAAGCTCATCATGATCATTGCTTTCCATCTCAATATCCTCTTTCTTTTAGTTGTGGATTTTATTCTTGCAAAGAATAGATCCAGTTAGCAAATTCTGATCTGGTAGACATTTAATTTCATATATTTATGCACAAAACTGCTCGAAGGTAGGTTGCTATTGCATTAACTACAGAAGTTTGATATCTGATTCTAGGACAACTATGGTTGAGATAGTGAAAAAAGGAAGTAACTCCATAGACTAGATCAGAAATACTCACGTTTTATAGTAGTTTAGACTGCTCAGGAGACAGAGTTGCTGGCTGCAGTGGTTCATGACTATAACTCTAGCTACTCAGAAGCTGAGATCAGGGAGATCATACTTTAAGACCACGCTGGATTGAAAAGTTCTCAAAATGCCGAAACAGAAAAAAAGGTTGGGTAGGGTAGCATATCCATCTGTTATCTCAGTATGGATAGGAAGATGGTGGTCTTAGCTGGCCTGGCAAAAAGCAAGACCTTATCTCAATAGGAGTATCTCTATACCTTATGTCAAAAAGTATCTCAAGACCTAATCTCAATTCTAACTCAAGACCTTATCTCAAAGTACATAGGGTAGGAGCTATGGTTCTGGCCCAAAGTCTTGAGTTCAAACCTCAACAGAGAGGGGAACAACAGAATGGTGAGACAATGTACAAGGGAGAACCAGTGCAACAGCGATATACACAAGACAACATGATGAATGCAGAGAGGGAATGCAGGAGAAAAATGAGGGAAAGGATAACAAGTTTGACAAGAAATTTACTTATTATCTTACTTATGGAACTGTAACCCTCTGTACATCACCTTGACAATAAAAAATTTAAAAAAGATCTTTAATATAAAAAAAGACTGGGGAAAGAGAGAGAGAAGGAGAGAGAGAGGGAGAGAGAAAGAGAGTGAAAAAACTTTGAGAAAAATTCCAGAGCTTTGCCTTTCTCAAATATATACCTTAACCAAAAGTAAGTAATTAAAGAAGTCTATAATTGCTCCAAAATTTACTATGTGTTTTAGTTTATGCTGTTAGCCAAGGTCCTTGTTGTGAATCTGTTTCATTCTGTTCACTGTGTTCTCCTTTGTCTGTTTTTGACATTACAGGGGTTTGTCTCTCTGCTCTCTCTCTGCTATCTCTGCTCTCTCTGCTCTTTTCTAGTTCTTTCCTCTCTCTTTCCCAGCTCTCTCTCTTTCCCAGGCCTTTCTCCCAGCTCTCTCTCTTTCCCAGGCCTTTCTCAGCCACGTGGAGTGCCAACCTTGCCTAGTCCCAGCAGGTCTACTGAATAAACCTACACCTTACCTGAATACCACATGCATGGTGCAGTTGTTACTCAGCTACCTTTTTTTAAAAAACCTAACATAAATGGTGCGGTGACCTTACAGGGGTTTGAAGTCAGGGCCTGGTGCCTACTAGGCAAGGATCTCTCACTTCAAGCATGACTCCATCGCATTTCCCATTGTTTATTTCAGCTAGGCCAAATTCAGATCACCATCCTGCTACCTTTGCTTCCTGCAATGCTAGGACTGCATGTGTGTGCAACCACACTCAACTTGTTCTTTTGAGTTATTTTGAAATAGAGTCTCACTAAATTATTGCTAAAACTGGTCTCAAATTGTAACCCTTACATCTCTGCTACCTGTGTAGGCAAGACCAGCATCCTATTTGGTCAGTTTGTTGGGAAGCAAAGCAGGTTCCAAACCAAAATTAGCATTAATCCAGAATGCTGAGAGACAAGGCACTGAAAATAGAGGATCACCTTATACTTAGAAAAAGAATAAAGAGATATAGAGTTCTCTCAAGCAACCTATGCCTTCTGAGTATTTTAGGTTAGCAAAGTTGGAGCCACAGATAATATACAGGTCTCAGCCTGAGATCATTACAACCATCTGTATTTTTGACTGATCTCAACTGGAACAAAGGCTGGTACAAAAGTTTTGATGAGAATGATGATATTAAAGAAACAGAGACAGAGGACAGAGAAGAGACAGAGAGAGAGAGAGAGAGGGGGAGAGGGAGAATAAGAGAGAGAATAATATGCACTTGAGTGCAGTAAAACCATTAGTTGAAATGTCATGGTACAGATTCTTCTTTTAAGTATATTTTTTATTATATATAAGTAGTTGTACAAAGGAGTTACCATTCAATAAATCAGTTTGTAAGTTCTTGTCTTGGTTAATGTGATTGAGCTAGATGACCTTTGAAATGGAGCTACACTCATGCTCAATGTTCAAAACTGGTAGAAAATCTTTAGATTTAATTCCTGGTATTTTATAGTCGAAGTTTTAAAGATCTCTTAAAAAGTCTTTTTATTCTTAAGAGTTTTTGAGTCTGAGTCTGATCTTCTGTCCATTGTTCCTGAAAAACTGAACAAGAATTGATCTTAATGATGTAGTTTGACTTAAAGTCTATTTGACTTCCATTAACAGGGTTACATCAGCTTTCTTTTTATTTGTATATAGCTAGTGATGATTTCATTTCCAATCTTTATGTATGCTTTTGATTTTTGACTTATTACCTGACAACCTTCTTTCTACTGATTAGTTTTATCCAACTCTGTTTATGGTGATTATCTGTTCAGTAAGTTTTGCTATGTCATCTATTTATATATAGCTAGTTAATTTTTTTCTATTTGCTTTCGAATACTTTTTATCCTTTCAGAAGTGATATAATTTATAGCTATTACTCTAGGGGTTAGTTATTCCTCATCCTTTGATGATATGATATAAACTTTCCCTGATAGTTTATCACCATCTACTGCATCCATATCATTACTATCACTTTTATTTTATAAAGCTGAGACTAGAATTATCTATAATCGATATAATTTTATCAATGTAGATAATCTAGCACAAATAGTCCATATTTAAATCATATTCTTGGATGTGAATAAGCCTAGAGCCATTTGTATTGGATATCAACATTTCTCCCACTTTGCAAGATATCCTTTCTGTGTAACTATGATTTCAATCTCTGAAGGGAGACTTACTGTTAGCATGACCCTCTTCTTGCCCTCTTCTTTAAAGGGAGTGGATATGGTGGGGTCTAGAGCTTTCCAATGATTTTATGTGATAGCTAATTAATAGCTTTCTGTGGTTTCCATGACAATGACATGCTTTACTGCCAGACCTTATCCAAATGGGCATTCTGTTCACTCTTGTGTCTTTGCATTGGCATATTAATCAGACACTGTAGGTCCTCAGTTGCTGCATCAAATTGGTTAGACACTAATTGAATTAAAATCCCTCTTGAAGGCATCAGTCTGCTCTTCCTCACAGCTAGAGGGGAACCTTGTCAGTTCAAAGGGCTAGCCAGACCAAAGCCAGACATATTTGGAAATCCATACAACTTTGTAACCCTTCTATTTTTCCCCCTCAGAATAAATTTTTGATGTCTGAATCCTTCTCCTTGAAAAGTCTTTCATTTCCTTGACCTTTCCAATTTCTGTACATGGCTGTATTCTCTCTGTAAGATGAAATGACTGACTTGCAGAGGCTTTTCCCACACTCAACAGTGGTGAACTCTGGTGAAAAAACACAGACTGAAGTTCCTAACTGAATAGTGATAAGATTAGACACTATGACGCAGAAAAGATTGCCTAGCCCTCTGTGAAGGGCTGTGCCAATACAAGGGGTTCTCATGAGACTCTTCAGAAAGGTTTGGGAGGTGGAAATGAAGAAGGAAAGGAAGAGAAGCAAGTAAAACACACATCAGTCTGGAGCTTTTTCAGGTCATACTGATGACTGGAGATTGTTCCTATCTATATAGAAGTCAAAATTCCCACTTCCTGGCTAGGTTTGCCATTTAAAATGACACTTGTGAACAGTGTTGTTATACCTTGTTCCTACATGCTTTTAAAATGCAATTTCATAACTTTGTGTGTCTGTTCTTAGGGAAAAAAAAGTAATGACTAAAGTAAGTTCCTTTGGTCATTGTGTTTGATTTGTCCATTTTCAGATAATTTTTCAGCACTCAGAGTGCATGCATCCCTCCTATTAAAATTCTGCCAATCTCATGAAAGGGGCTCTTTGTGGTTGGGTGAGGATAACATTTTTAGAATGTTCTGTAATCACTAGTGTTTCATTTACTTTGTCTTTTTTCATTAATTTGTGAGAGGTGGAACACATGGGCAATGTCTTTATAGATACTTGCATTTCTGGCATTCTGCATTCATCTGTTACATGCTCGTTTAATGACTTACTGGATTTTGGCAATCCTGTGCTTGATGGAGAAGCTGTGATCTAACATCTGGCATGGAGGACTTGCACAGTAAATGGACACTGAACCCTCGTAAAAACTGAGACCTGAAAAAACCTACACAGGAGATGTGAAGTCGATGGTAAGTGTTAAAGTTGTTATAAACTATATATGCTAATAGATACTGAAAATAAAAATACTAAATCTGGAATATTATCATTATAGAAAAAAAGAAATCTTCCCCCTACATACTCTATAACATACAGGTAATTCTTAGACTTATATGAACTGAAGCTCTTCCTTTTCTCTTTAAATTAAAATACATCCTCACTTTGTATAACATTATCAGAAATTCTGATAAATCTCTGAGTCTTTATATTTTATCTACGATATCATTATCACAAGATAGAAACATATTCCAGAGCTTGCGGCAATAGTGAAGGTATACAAGGGCAGTGAATGGATAGTCTAATAATTGGTTCTGTTTTACAAGACTGAAATGGGAGCTCTTGCTTCCTGCTGTGGAAGAATTCAAGGCATGTGGAAAATAGAGCTAATCATCTTTTGTCTGCAATGGATCCAGTTGCTGAACAGTGGTGATTTGCCAATGATAAAAAGGAAATTTGTACTGGGCAGTAGTTTAGACTAGGACATTTCTCTTTTCCCCTCCAGCCCTGCATTTTTGTGATTCTGCATTCACTGCAAATGAAGAAATAAGGGTAGAGTACTTCTTGCACCAACAAGAAGATACATGTGGGGTTCCTAGAGACTGCAAAGCCACTCCTGTAGGGCAGCACTTTGAGATGAGAGGCCTTCCTTGAAATCTCTCATTCTACTTTAACCCCAAGTCTCTCACAAGGCTGCTAACTTTTCACCACTACCAAAGAAGAAGCAGTACTTATATGTGAGTGTGAGTGTGAGTGTGTGTGTGTGTGTGTGTGTGTGTATGGAGCGTGAATGTCAAAGAGGGTAGAGCAAACAGATGAGCTGCACTTGTGCTCATATGCACCATGCACCAGCCAAATGATAACACTTTGGATGGGGATGTCCTTCTTGTAGCCCAATGCAATAATAAATACTTACCTTATTTGTATTTACTTTTGGTTATTCAAGTTGGAAAATAATTTCTAGGAAAGCACATAGAAGACTTTCTTCAAATACATACGCATGCTCACACATGCACACAGACACACAGACACAGACATAGACAAACACGCACACACACATACACACACACACATACACACACACACACACACACACACTAAAAACAAACTTGGGCAGAAAACTAATTCATCCCTTGGCAGCTGTGTTGAAGGAGACCACATAAAAGCAATTGGAGTGAGTTTGAAAAAGTGTGATTTGTCAAGAGACTCAAAAGGTAGACTTCAAATCCTTGTTTGGATTGTTACTGCACATTTCTGAGTGTGCCTTTCCTCTCTGAACCACTTTCCCGAACTAAGGACTTTGGAGAGTTTATACCTAAGGTTGCTTTGTCCTGTGATTTTGTGACGTGCGTTTCTGCCCCCTTCTACCTACCGGCCAGCTTCCAGCAGTTTGATTTATTGAGAAGGGAAGAACGCATAGAGGTAAGAGAGCCCTGTCCGATCACCACTCCAGTTTGAGAATGAGTCAAAAGAACCACAACGAATTAAATATAAAGAGGAAAGAACTCTTAACAGAAGAAATATCTTCTTTATCTATCTCCATTTCCTCCCACAAGGAAAAATGGCAGTGTCAGTGGTACATTACATATATCTCTCTTTCTTTTAGTGTTTAATCTTAGCACCTGCACAGCAGAGATTTTACAATTCATTGCATATGCTCTCCCCTTCTACCCCCATCCATACAGCACCTGAGCCCTAAAAAGCAACCACCTCAAATCTTCCACAAAAAAAAGGCTGAGACCCTTCCTCATGTCCGAGTATAGAAGTAACAAACATGCCCCACGGTTTTATACAGTTGCTACAACGTTTTAGTTCCCAACAAATGAAGATACTTTTTTTTCATCCTCCTTCTCTTTGAATAGTAATTACATTTTACAAATTATTTTGTGTTTTGTTTCGCTTGGTTCTGTTGCATGTGTACAACAAAAGGAAAAAGTCCACTGGCAGGAAGAGTCCCCCACCCGTTAGCAGAGTTTGGCTGTCATCTGGTCCGACTGTTTGAGGATCTCGGTGTTGTAGAGGTCCAAGGCGTGGTTCACCCTAATGATCTCGCTGTTGGTCAGTTTCAGACGGTGCTTCAGCATACATGAGAACAAATCCAGCTGGGGTTTTCCCGGGGCGACAGGGGGAGCCAGGCGATTAATTCGGTCCCGAATATCCAACAAGAGGAGCATCACAGACGAAGAGGAATAGAACTGGCCCCCTTGGGTGTAGGACTGGTTGACCTGCTGCACGGCGCTGCGAAGGAGGTCGGCATTGAACCTCAGGCTGTACCCAAACACCTGCACGTCTGAGATCTTGATGTAGAACTGTCTCTTAGAGGGATCCGACAGGTCTACCGGGCCCTGGCCAGTCTCATTACGCAGGAGGGTAGGTAACCGCGTTCGACTACGTAGGTAGATATGGACTGTCTCGAAAAAGGTTTTCCACCGATTGCCCAACAGGAGAGTCCAGTTGTAGCATTGGCTGTTTTGGAGTCGGATCTTCTCCCAACGTGGGTAGCCGAATTCTCCGAAGGGCATGTTCCAGCCCTCCGAATGGCTCCCGCTGAAGGGATTCACGTAGACAAAGAACATGGGGTCCAGGCTGCTGTTGCGCATCTGGCAGATGCGCATGGACATGCCGATCACCATGTGGATGAAGTCCATGCGGTTCTTGTTGCTCTTCAGAGTGAGGGACATGCGCTTGCGCCACCGAGGGTCGAAGAAGGTGTCGAGGCGGATCTCGTTGCTGATGAAGGTGGTGTGGACATAGAGGCGGGAGTCCATCTTCTGCAATAGGTATTTCAGCTCCAGGTCCTGGAAGTCCAGGTCGGTCTCGAAGCTGATGAACTGTTCGCTCCGCTCCGAGTCCACGTTCTGTGGCTCGCAGCGGCCTCGGTACAGCTTGTAGCCCTTGTTGCAGGACCCGCAGAGTGAGATGTTGGCCAGGCTACACATGGCACAGCTGTTGTTCCCGCCTATGATGCAGGGGATGGGGCGCTGGCACAGCGTGGTGCTGCCGTGACACACGCAACTCCTCTGGCTCTCCAGAAACGTCCCCCAGAACCCGTTCTCATTGCAGTAGAGAAGAGACTGGACCCTTGCAAGCCACTGCTGAATTGTCCTGGAGGAAAGAGGGAGAGTGGAGAATGTTAGGCCTGGGGGATGCAGTTGGGGATTGTTCTATACCATCCCTTAGTGCAAACCGGGGACACTCCAAGACAGGAAAGACGGTATCAGTTGTGAGAGTTGCATTGTACTTCCAGGTCAGCTCCCAACCTGCTGTACGACATTCAAGGTAGCTTACCCTTCAGAGGCTGCCGATCTTCATCTGAAAAAGGAGGGATTGGGTAGGGCACTGTGGGGGTCCTGACTGTGATCCTAGCTACTCAGGAGGCTGAGATTTGAGGATTGCTGTTCCAAGCCAACCCAGGCAAGAATATTCTGTGAGACCTACCTTTAATTAACCAGCCAAAGATGCAAGTGAAAGTGGGATGAAGTGCTGGCCTTGAGTGCAAAAGCCAAGTGAGAGTCTAAAGGTCTGAGTTCAAGGCCAAGGAGAGAGAGGAGGAAGGGGGAAGAGGAAGACAAGGAGAAAATGGAAGGCAGAGAAATGGTTGGGAAGAATGGGCTTTCCCCCACTTTGATTCTAATATGTAATCATCTCAAAGAAGTTTGATTTAGGAAATAAAGTCTGAGAACACAAATAACCCTTTCTGGATGGCTGCCAATGGTGAAAGTCAGCCACAGAAAAGACCTTCTGTGTTATTTCATGTAATGTCCATCAGACCTCTCAACCCACTTCACACATGGCTCCTCCCTGGAGGGCCTAGGACACCCAACCAGCTGCACAGAAAACAGTCATATTTTACCACAATCTACAAATCACATATCGATGATCAGAGTGGTGATTTTCTTATTTCAAGGCATGTGGAAAAAAGACTGCATTTCTCCCATTTTTCTAGAGCTCCACGTTTGTCATTCGAGTAGTGTTTCTACGGCCCCACATCTCTCCAGGCCCCCTCCGACTACCAGGACACTATACATGGTATAGTGAGGCTATCCTCAGATTCCAGCACTAACACAGCCCAATGAAGACAGATCCACTAAGAGACAAGAAGCAACAGACCAAAAGGTTAAAAAAAAAAAAAGGTATTCAGCCTACAGGCTTCTCATCTGTCCTCATTTCTGTGCAAGTCACTGCTGAGCTGGTCTCCTGGGCCACACATGATCCCTTACACGTGTCTAGCACTTTTTACACTGCATTGGACATTTTCTCACTTGAGCTTCACAACAACACCCTGAATAATAGCTTGAGACGAGGTCAGTAAGAGATTACAGAACATTCTGGCTCTTCCTCATGTGAAGATGATGCTGGGTAATTCCCTTTGCTTTCTTTTTTTAAACTTTTATTTATTTTTTATTGTGAAAATACTGTACAGAGAGGTTACAATTACATGGGCAAGATAATGAGTACATTTCTTATCAAGCATGGTAGCCTCCTCCTTTGTTTCCCCTTTCCCTTTGCTTTCTGAACTCATTTCTGTACCACCCAGGGCTAAAATGAGAATTACACAAATGTACATGTGAAGGCTGAGCTTCAAACTTGGTAGGTACTGAGGGCTCAATGAAACTTGGTTATGTGTGCAAAAGGACTCTTGGGTCAATTTTACACACATGACCCCAAATCTCAGAGATAAAAAGACAAAACCAGTCAGTAGAGAACTTGCCTGGCTCACAGCTACTGCTGAGAAGGCCATTACCCATCAAGCAGTAAACCTCTCTTGAGGCTGCATGTGCTGTGGTGTTGTCCATGGAGACGAAGATGGTGAGGATGGTTCACCATGACCCTTTCTATGCAGCTGGAAAAGAATCCCATTGGTATTGTACTCCCTGTGATAGGAAATGTCAGCTGTGTAACACACCTGTGCCATCATTTCCACTGATGAGCGACCATTACCAAGCCATAAACAGAAAGTTGGTGTCAGCAGAACTGAGTTCAAAACTCCACTCTCACTAGGCACAAGTCTCTCTACCTCCTGAAGCCTCCGTCTCGATATCTAAAAGGAGGATAAGACCCAAACTCCCATTCAAGCCAGGAACCAGTCGCTCCACTTCTTGAAGTGTCAGCATCCATATGTGAGAATGAGGATAATAAGACCCATCTCATATAGTTGGTGAGAGGATTCTGCGAGATTATATATTTAAAGTGCTCAGAAAAGCCTGGCAGAGAGCAATTACGAAGAAGGTAATAATAAAAAGTATTCTTATCCCGGAGAATAAGCTCTTCCTTTGAAGGTACTGAGAAACTCTCTCGGGGATTTTTTTTTCTATCTCCCTGCAGTTTGAGGGAAACCATTTTGTTATATCCATTTGAAAATAGATACTGTTGAAATGGCTGCCTGGCTTGCTTTGCTTTAAATGAGTTGCTTATCAGCTAAGAGAAAATGGTGGAATAATTAGCTTCTTGAAATTCCCTGCCTTTTAAACTCATACAACCCTCCCTTTCTCTGGCAATAGAAGCTCAGAACACCCAAAGGCATTGAATCAGGGCCCGGCTGCCTCTTCAGGTCCTTTCTAGGTCTTTAGGTGAAGTTAAAGGAGCTCCTTCTGCCCTGACCACCTAGCATAAAGTCTGGCTTTCTAAAATGTTTGCTGAAGGAATGAATGTTTGCCAAAGGAATGAACAAAGAATATTAATATTTTTCCTCTTCTTTTTTATTAACCCCCCCCCCAGAAAAGAAAGAATGAAAAACAAACTTCTCTCTCTCTCCCCTCAGGACCACAGTATTAGTTTTCGATACCATCCTCCCACACAGCTCCAGGCCTCCCTGGGTCCCTGCTTCGTGAGAGCAATCCTCTTACAGCATGGAGAACAGCAGCAAGCCCAGCCTTGAGAAAACGGAGCTGGAATAACAATGAGCTGTGTGGCTGCTACCTCCCAAACCAGAACATTGACTGAATATTGGGGGATGAGTCATCGGATAGTGTTTTGTGTTTTGTTTTTTTTTTATAATCTTTTTGGTGAGCTTCAGGGGCCCCTCTACGCAGCTCTGATCCCGTCTTTTTCCATGTGACAAGATCATCGTTTCAAAAATGCCTCTTTCAAATGGCCCACACTTGCCCCTGTCACTCCCTCTCCAAGGGACAGGACAGTACCCCATTTAGAGCTCCTCTGTTCCCATCTGCAAGGCATTCTATAACCCCGTAGAGCGCCCCCTTTCTCGTGTCCCATCATTGGGACCCTTTGTCAGGACCATAGCCCCCCCTTATTCCTTGAATCAATGCTTCATTGTGGCTGAACTCTCAGAATCCTCCGTAGAGGGAAATAAAAAGATGAAAGTTCCTGGTGATGCTACAACAAGCAAGAGGACTGGGGGTGAATTAGGATTCCAGCCCTGTCAGGCAAGAGGGATTGGGGACAGAGAGGCCCTCTGAGATGCATCAGCAGGCTGCATGGCACCTGCGTCTCCTGAGCTTGGAATAATCATGAGGTTGTGGGATGTATCAAAGGAGGCATTAATGATACAGCACCAGAACGCAGAAGGGAGGTGGTACACAGGGAGCTCCAGGCTCTGAAAGAAGGAAGAGGAGACTAAGGGAAAAGGTGGAGAATGGGGAAGGGTGATAAGAGGAAGAGATAAAGGATCTGGGGTCCGGAGTGATGACAGTTGAGCATACAAGGCTACACAGATGCCCTTGGAGGGGCAGGACTGGATGGGATGCAACTAGAGTGGGCACAACAGAGCTGCAAACATGAGGCCATGACACACTTGTCGTAATTCACAGACTCTGGGAAAATGGACATTGAATAGGCCACCTGAGAGGAGGACTACTCATGCACCCCTTAATTTTTCTGCCAAAGAGAGGAACCCAGAGAGGCACCTGCCAGATAACTCTGATTTCCAAGATCAGTGAGAAGGCTTTTGCTTTGGAGTATGTCATTTGGAGGAGATTAAACCAGGAAAATGAGCTTATCCCATTCTTTGTAGTGTGCCTTTAAAATAATGCAAACAACTTGCAGTGAGAAATCAGCCTCAATCAGAAGGCTGTTTTAGACCTCCTTCTTTGGAGGCCAGGCCTCTAAGCAGTAATCACTGATAGCAATAATTTCGCAAGGTTCACTCTGAGAAGTGGCATCTTAAACTGGCTGAGGGTCACTGTGGCTTACCACATCAGAGCCCTCCTATTAAACCACCCACGCTGCTGAGGGGCCTTTTTCTGTCTCCCTGAGCAGCCTATGTAAAAATGTTGATGTGACAGATGAAGATGAGGAATCCTTGAGAAATGGGTTAACTTGTCTGAGACCACAAAGTGATTCTGCAGTCCAATAGTAGGCTCTCCCTCAGCATGGGTATACTTTCTGCTCTGTGCCATGATGTGAAATTATAACGATAAGGCCAGCGAGATGGGAGAGCAAGCCACAAGAACAGGAATAAATTGAAATAATGGAAAATTCCAGGAAGCTTGAGTGTGTGAAAGGCTTATTATCACATTCCTTACTTCCTCTGGCCCTGCCAAAGTCCCTCTCCTCCATTCGCTAATAATTGGGGCTCACCGACAAGAGCAGAGGGAGAAGCGAGGGAGAAAGGTGGGGGGGGGGGCTGTGATCTATAAATACCACTTCCCAGGCTAGCCAGTGACAGCCTGCCTCAACCCTGACAACAGAGAAAGGGCTTAATAGGCCAGCTCCAGAGGGAAGGGTCTCAGAAAGCTGACACCGCCCCAACTGCAAGGTGGTCAGGGAGAGGCAATGAGGACCACGATTTAAAAAAGGCATTCTCTCAGTCACTAGGGATCCAAAGCATCTTTCATTTTCAGCTAACGCTGAATTCCAATACACTCAAATCAGCATCTTTCCATTGGAGGATTTCAATTTGTTCTGATGGGAGTGAAAGGGAACTAAGAAGACAGAAGGAAGGAAGGAGGAAGGAGGGGGAGGGCAGAAGGCTTTCTCTTCATTTCTACACACGAAAACACTGGCTGGGTATAACTGGCCCATGCTAACTATTTAAGAGGCTGAGATCTGAGGAGAGTGGTTCGAAGCCGGCCCAGGCACACAAATCTAAGAGATTCTTATCTCCAAGCAGCCATCAAAAAGCTGGAAGTAGAGTTATGGCTCAAGTGACAGAGTGCCAGCTTTGAGTGAAAAAGAAAAGCTAAGGAACAGTGCTCTGATCTTAGTTTAAACCCAAGTACATGATGTGAGAGAGAGAGAGAGAGAGAGAGAGAGAGACAGACAATCAGACAGACAGACAGAGACACAGACAGAGATAGACAGAGAGACAGACAGAGAGAGACAGAGACGACAGAGAGAGACAGAGACAGAGAGACAGACAGAGAGACAGAGAGACAGACAGACAGAGAGACAGACAGAGAGAGACAGAGACAGACAGACAGAGAGACAGAGAGACAGACAGACAGTCAGACAGACAGAGAAAGAGACCTAGAGAGAGAATGATGCCTGGAACCTAACTGATTAGCTCCTACAATGATTCCATAGGAAGCAGCCTGGACCACAGAAACAGAATCTTCAACAAGACACTTTTCAGATGTTCAACAGTGCCCCATCCCATGTCTAAAGCTGTCATGTATTTCAAGTGCTTTTTACACCAGGTCAGTAATCTCTATGTCTTCACATCATTTCTGTGAGATAAGACTCTCTTCCTAATTTGCATTCCACTCATGAGGGGTCTGAAAGCCAGAGAGGGATTGGGACTCATCGATGTCCACACAGCATGAACACAGAAGACTAGAGATCAGGACTTCTGGATGTACATGAACATTCCTTCAATTACCCAAGACATATTCCCTGCCATCTGCACTCTAGAATGGAGGATGCACTAAGTTCAGAGCCTCAGAGCCACCCAGCTGTACATCTCTAGACTGTCTTTGCCTCAGCCAGGATTTTCTGGCAACTTGTCAGGTCTCCTGGTGACACAGCATGGCGTTGCTTGTCATTTGGAGGACAGAGGCTCTGCCACCCAGGGTTTCCCATCAGTGCCTTCAGAGGCTGTATCTCCCTTTCAGACCTAGCTGGCTGGGGAGCCCTCACTGGGATTCCTAATTCAAGCCACCTCCCTGCTGATTTTAATTGGAGGTTTTGCAGAAGTTGGGAATGTGGTGCCTGGCCCGTGGCATTTTAGGGAAGATCATACAAATCGAGTGCCAAAGAGAGAGGGATGGGGGGGAGGAGTGGATGTAGGTTAAAATAGAAACTATAATCCATAACTCTGATATGCCTATGAGTAGTGTGCTTTTAAACGTAGAAAGGAAATGAAAAAGAAATGAGCTGGGAATTCTGAATTATTCTTTTATTTATGCCCCCATGCTTCTCCTGTGGTGTGCCTCTGACATTGTAATGGGTGCCTGAGTAATTTGGTGACTCCACAAAATGTACGTTCGGTACAGCACAGACTAAACTGGGAAGACAAGGAGTTGTTTGTAAGTGTCTAATGATGCACTGTTCTTTTTGTAGTGGTGTTGTGTATGAGTGTGTGTGTGTGTGTGTGTGTGTGTGAGTGTGTGTGTGTGTGTGCAGGCTTTGAACAAATGGTGCTGACAAAAGCTGAATAAGTCCATGGTATTTGGTGCTTGGAACTCAGACGAAAGGATAGTTTATGGATGTGCTCCTATGAATTATAACTGCCCATCAGATCCAAACGGATCATCATTTTCCCCAAATAAATGTTTAGCTTTTAATCATTCCCTTATTTAAGTGTCTGTTATTGCCTTAATAACCTGTTTGTTTCCCTCTCTCCTCCCAATTCTTCATGTGCTGACAGTCTCGTTGAGTGGATCATCACAATAAGGGAGAAAGAATGAAAGGAGATTTTATGGTCTCTTTTCTGCTGAAGGTATTTTCTAGTTTGGAATTCTGGAGTGAAGGCAATAGGTCTTACTTGAGGAAGGCTGGGGTGAACAGTGGAAGGAGGAATGAAGAAGAAAGCAGCAATGCATGGATCCAACAGGGCCTTTAAAATTGGGCTGTCAGCAGCTTTATTGGGGAGGATTATGAAATAATCTTTGCCATTACACTTCTGGGTCTGGAAGGAGGTGACAGGCAGCAAGCAGTACCAGGGCTGTATATTCAAAATCAACATTTTGCTCTAGGGCCTGAACCTGCTGAAGGCAAGTGAAGGAAGACTCAGAAACCTTTTAGGGATGACAGAAAAGCTTGAAGCAACAGGATACTTTATGGTTCAAGTGATAGAGTGCTAGCCTTCAGTGTAAGAGGCTTAGAGACATAGCCCAAGCTCTGAGTTCAAGCCCTGGGACTGGCAAAACAACAACAACTCTATCTCCAATTAACCAGCATTAAAAGTTAGACTGGGGGGAAGGCTTAAATATCAAATGATAGCATGGCTCAGTGCCAGCTAGGACAGGGACCAAGAGGGACTAGCATAAGAAACTAACTTAATAGCAATACCAGGTGGTGGGGCTGCAAAAAATGTCTATTCATTCTGAGCAGAAGACAGGCTGGACAATGAAAGAATCAGATCAAAAGGCTCCCAAAATGTGAAAGGATTATAAAGGGTCACAGCAGACCCTAACCTTGAAGTACAATAATGGCCATCTAGATCAATGACCTGAATGGTTGAACTTGGCCTTGGATACTTCAATAAATGACCTGACCTATTTGATTCTAAGTGTTTTTTTTTCTTCATTTTAATCTGTCAAATAGGAAAGCTGAAAAGCTCAAACTCTATATGCAAAGCTCCTGGAGATTTCCACTGTGAGGACATTATGAATGACCACGTAACCATCACCATTATTGAAGACAAAGAATGACCACATTTTATGTGTCTGTTTAAAAAACATTTCATTTGGTTTTAGATCAGTTGGTTATACATTTTATTATAACATTTTCTAGTTTTACTGGTTGTTTATTCTCCACAGTTTTTTCATGAATGCTATCACTGTAAAGCTTACATTGGAAAAAACTTGATACGGGTTTTGGTGTAAAAGAAAAATTGAGTATTGGATTTTTGCTCGGCTACTCATTATTTAACCTTGAACTAATTGCACACTCTGTTGTTTTAAGCACAGAATGGAATGGCATTATACTTCTTGCAAGATTATTCTGAGGCTCGGATAAGATGACGTATACAAAGCTCCTGACATATGGTAAGTACATAGTGTCTCTCATGAAGACAAACTCTTGTGCTCTTCTTGAACTCATGCAGTAAGTGATTCTTTGATGTCAGTAGTTATTCGTTTAAAAATCCAGGGGAGAAAAAAACCCTACAAATTCTGCTGGGTCTATTCGCTATCAGTCTATTTATTTTTAAAGAATTGGGAGACTTAGGCTCTTTTATACCCCCAAACCAAAACAGAATGATTGTAGGTGTAAATGGGAAAGACAAAATCAGCAGCAAGAAGAAAAAAGCACTTAGAAGAAGGCACAGCAAAATATCTTCATGGCATTACAGTTGGGAAGTATTTCTCTAGAAGGCTCCACCACAGAAGACAAGAATAATACCTAAAAACATGTCATGATTTAACATATCATAAGAGGATATGCTTCCAATACCTCTAGCCAAGAAAAGATTATAAAGAAAAACCCATATTGTGGTCACAATGTCTGTATCTCCTCAAATTCTTCAGTTGAAATCTCAGTCCCTATGGTGATTTCTTCAGGGAGGCCTTTCTCAGTTTAGATGTTAAGAGTAGAACCATCATGAATGGGGTTAATGTCCTTATACAGGAGACCAGAGAAAGACCTGATATCCCTTGTAGCATGTGAGGACATGAAGGAGAAGCAAAAATGCCTTCAGTAGACACCATCTTTTCCAATGCCTTCCTGCTGAAATTCTAACCTCCAGAGCAATGAGAAATCAATTTCTGATTCTTTCAAAATATCCAGTAAATAATGCTTTGCTATGGCTGGATGAATGGATTAAGAAATAAAACATAATGAAATCCACCAGATTTGTTAATAAAATGAGAAGGAAAGCTTGGTGCTTGTGGCTCACACCTGTAATCCAAGACACTGAGACCTGAGGATCATAGTTCAAAGCCACCATAGGCAGGAAAGTGCCTGAAAAGCTGATCTCCAATATACCAACAAAATTCCAGAAGTGGAATTGTGGCTCAAGAGGTAGAGTGTCAGCTTTGGGTGAAAGGCTAATGGACAGTGCCAGGGTCTGGAATTCAAACCCCAGTACCAGCACAGAAAAAAGTCATTGTCAAGAAAAAGAGAGGAAATAACAGGAGCAGGCAGTTCATGAAAAATAAAACACAATAGGATATACAGAAGGGCAAAAGCACACTGAAGTCTCACTTGGTTCATCACCAAGACAAGGCAAATTAAAATTCCAATGAGATGCTGCTATTGCACCAGAATGACGAAGACAGAATTAAAGTATAAAATATGAAGAACAAGAAGTGCTAGCTGTTGACTAAGATGTGTAGCCATTTGCAGCTCTCTTGTCCTACTTAATGGTGAAACACTTTAGCAAGTAGGAAAAGGTAGAAGTAACTATTTGAGGATCTGGCAAACTGAGTATATACATAGGCCTGTCCTAAAAATTGCACTGAAAGCATATTCTCAAGAAAAAGATGTAAGTCAACAAAAAGACACATGTAAGATCACTGTGGTGTTCTTGGGGGCCTCAACCTGGAAACTATGAAAATGCCATTCAGCAGTAAAGCAGATGTCTGCACATACAATGACATTACTCTGGAGGACGTATGAGCACAGCTGCACAAAACAACATGGACAGAACTCAGATAACAGCAGAAGGATGAAAGAAGCAAGACACAAAGGTCATATTCATACATATATATGCTGTGTGTGAGGTGGGAGGGGCAAAGTGGGAGGGAGAGAGAGAGAGAAAGAGAGAGACAGAGACAGATTGACACGGAGACAAAGAGACACAGAGACAGAAAGAGAGACAGAAAGATCTTACTATATTTAAGAAGGGAGATTTAACCCATCATGCATGTAACACCAAGAAGAGCAATTCCTTAAGAGAGAAATCTGACAGTTCCTAGAAGAGAAGCTGTCTATTGGATTGCAAACAAGACCCTAATTCTTGATCTTGGGTACTGTTTATACATGTGAATTCCAGTTGTGAAAATCAGTCTTCCCATACGCTTCAGATATTTATACTTTTGATTAAGTACACAATCTGCCAATGGGTGACAATTACAAAATCAATCCTTTAGAGCAATCAGAATAGCATTAATAGAGAATTGTATTTGAACAGTATGACAACCTGAAGCTCAGCACAGAGAAATGATGCCTTGATGATCCTTAGCACCTGGCCAAATTGTTAGATTCTATCTCTTCTCTGTGTGTGTGTGTGTGTGTGTGTGTGTATGTGTGTGTGTGTGTGAGAGAGAGAGAGAGAGAGAGAGACAGATAGACAGACAGACAGACAGACAGACAGACAGACAGACAGAGAGTGTTCTGGCTGGACCTGGAAGGTGAGGATAGAAAGGAATATTGGGAGGCTTAAAAAAAAAAGAATTATCCACAAAAATTATATTAACGTAGTTCTATTTCTGACTCAATCCCCAGAGCCTCCAGAGTGTATTCCAAACAGAAAGCTACTTCTGAGCCTCAGGAAAAAAAGAAAAATAAACGCCCAAACTAAAAAACCATAAAAAAGAAACTGGAGATGCTGATTTTCTTGGCTTACGTCAAGGAAGTGAGTCAATTGCCCTACTTGCCACAAATGCAGAATCACACACACACACACACACACACACACACACACACACACACACACACACACACACACACACACAGGGCAATGGAGATGTCTCTGGCAGGGTTCACTTAAATAAACCTCATGCAGCTCATAGGATGAAGCTGTGGTGCTGGCATTCAACTCTTTGCCCTATCACCCAGATCTAATCCCTATAGGTTGTCAGCATGATGGGTCTCACTGCAGTTCTTTTTTGCCCTGTACATAGAAAAGAAATGCCAAAGATATTTCTAGCTAAAAGCTCAACTGCTATACAGATTTGAGGACATGAGCAGATTGCTGGCTTCTTTGAACTACCTGGACTTATTTGACAATTTGTATATTTTATTCACTAAGATAGCTTAATTCACATTCATAACTCTTTGTCAACCAAACTACCACCCTCCACATACACTCTCCTCTTCCTCCTTCCCCCTCACAGTGGGGAGAGAAATTGGTAGTAAGGTCCTATCAAAGAAACTATGTATAAATACATCTCAAAGAACTAGGTAAAGGGCCACAGTGGTTAGAACGTCAGAATCCCAGAGCTGAGTGATGCTTAGGGAAGGCCTGGTCCATACAACAGATGGAACACGGAGTCAAAAGACATTACTTGACATGCATCATGTTGTATAGAACATACCTGGAAGCCCAGAACCCAAATTTGTCCCTTAAAGAAGAATCTTGTACAGTGACCAAAACTGCACTGTTAATCTTTCTCACAACCCTGAGTATGAAGGGAAGGAAATGACCATACTTTTAGAAGATTACTGGACACCGGAACTGAATTATGTTGAGGAGATACAGAATCTCACCGGATATTTGGGATCATCCCATAATCAAAACACAAATGTGCATTCTAGAATGGTAAAACTACCACAAAATGAAGGGCCCTGTGCCCTTTGTAAGAGGGATATGAGGTGAAAGTTCACAGGCACTTGAATTCCTTAATCCTATTCTAATAGCTGTGGCAGAATGTGTCTTTCCTTCCCTCTTCTGATAACCACAAACATACATAGACCCACCAAAGAACATAATGACAGCAACTTATGGGCAATTGTTCCCCCTTTCACCAACTTCCATGGAAACCAATAAACAAAACCGTATCAGTAACGAAACAGGTACCTAGGGTGAAGCTCAGAACAAAGCCTGTAAGGCAAGCTCATGAAAAATCAGTCTGGATCAACAAAGACTTTAAAGGAGACAGTTGTTGCACTGCAAATATGTCTATGCAGACTGTATTCTCCTCTCTACACTAGAAAAAAAAAAAACTAGTGACCGACCCATAATATATTCTAACCTACTTCTCACATGGACAGGAGATGGAGGTCAATGGTACCATCCCATTAACCAAAACCAAAGGGTAGAACTGACTCATGCAATTTATGGACTCACACTTGAAGAGGTGAGAAGCTTCTATTCCTTTTGCTTGGAAGACTCCCTCTTGGAGCTCTAACCTCCTATTTCAGCAATCAGA
Source organism: Dipodomys spectabilis (assembly GCF_019054845.1). Taxonomy (NCBI): domain Eukaryota; kingdom Metazoa; phylum Chordata; class Mammalia; order Rodentia; family Heteromyidae; genus Dipodomys; species Dipodomys spectabilis. The sequence goes on from NW_024870723.1 coordinate 4,628,436, forward strand.
CCATAGTATGGGAGAGCCATGTGAAGCGATCCTGGAGAGAGACAGCTGGTCAATGGAGACCAGCCTTCTGGCCATCTCTACTGTGATACTAGGCATTTGAATGGAGTCTTCTTGCAATTTCTATCCATTGTTGAACTTCCAGCTGAACCATGAATAACTAGTGTATTATATATAGAACAGAACTGGCCAGTCAATTCCAACATATATATCAGGAATGTGTGTGTGTGTGTGCGTGTGTGAGAGAGAGAGAGAGAGAGAAAGAGAGAGAGAGACAGAGACAGAGAGAGACAGAGACAGAGAGAGAGAAGAGAGAGAGTTTTAAGCTACTAAATTAGGGTCAATTTGTTATTGAATAACATATATAATATAGAATAGAATAACAGAATAGAACAGCAGGGCACTGGTGGTTCATGCTTGTAATCCTAGCTATTTAGGAGGCTGAGATCTGAGGAACACAGGCCAAAGCCAGCCCATGCAGGAAAGTCCATGAAACTCATCTCCACTTAACTGCCACAAAACTGGAAGTGGTGCTGTGGCTCAAAGTGGTAGAGCTCTAGCCTTGGGCACAAAGAGGCTAAGGGAGAGCACCCAGGCCCTGAGTTTAAACCCCAGGACTGACAAAAAAAAATAAGACAAATGAAAACAACAACTTATATGGAATAATATACTATACATAGAGTAACAATATACAATTTTAGTGCCTAAAAGAAGGAAACTCAGTGTATATTTTCCCCATCCTATTCATGGCCAACCTATGTTCCTGCACAAAATTCTAAAGATGCTTGCTATCTTCTGAGATTTTAGAATTTAAGCCCCCAAAAGTGTGAATAGGATATGATCTCGTTCTACTGAATATACACTTTCATATATATAGCAGTCGACCTAATGCTAGGGAGATTATTTGGGTGGACTTAATAATTAGATGTTAGTTAAAGGCAAGTGTTGACAAAATCTGAAGCATCAGAAGAACATGAGGATGAAAGGGTCATGAACAAGGGCCAGAGGGGGGGCCTCTGGGTCTTTGCAGTGAATCCAAAGCTAGGAAGACATTAGTCCAACAATGGCAAAGAACTAAATTCTGCCAATAGCCAGAAGAAGCTTAGAAGTGCATTCTTCCCCACAGCCTATGGGAAATAGCCTGATCTGGCTAACACCTCATTTCAGCCTGGGAATCCTAAGCAGAAGATCTTGATACACCACATCCAGATTTCTACCCAGGAAACTGAGAAACAAGGAATTCTATGTCCCTGTGTGCTATTTTAACCTCGACATACATGGTGATTCATTACATAGCAATGGTTAGCCTATCTGGGACACATCTTCATTTCATTTTGTTTTGCTCTTTAGTAAAGTGATGTAAAAAGATCAGATGATCCCTTCTAGGTCTGACATATGATTTCACAGTTTCAGCTCATTTAGCTTTTCAGAGCCTCAGATTTGCAAGGTGAAGCATGGGTGGGGAATGTCTTGGGCCAGTTTGATTCGATCTGACATGTTTCAAGCTGTCTTGTCTTGCTTATTACCCTAACACTAAATCTTTTATATAGTATGTGAAGTTTGGCAATTAGTAAACAATAACTATCTGTGGAAAGAAGGGATAGATGGTGAATGATTGCAGATACAGATATTCTTTGACAAGTGCAGAGAACTTATTTCATAATCTGAGCACGTCTCTAAACTGTGTTACCCTCAGTTTTCTCACCTGTAAATGGAAAGACTAACCATGGCTCATTTTCTCTCGAAGGCCCTTCTAAGGATCTGGTAAGGTTGTTGTAAAAACTCTTTGCAAAGTGGCAGACAACCTGTACTTAAGTGATTGTCTTGGGAGTAATTTGTTTTTCAAGATTAGGAATGTCCCTAAGCCAAATGGGGTAAATTTATTCCCTAATTATACCAGAAATGGAGTGTCTTCCTGCTGTTCCTTTGGCAGCTGCCGGTTAGCAGTCTTGCCACCTCTCAGTGGGAATGGTACCTGCAGGGACACAAAGCCATTAGCATCTGCTTAAGCAAGGAGACTATCTGGAAGATGCTGGAAGATGAGGATCTCTACTGACAGGAAGGGAACTACCACCTGTGATCTCATCCTAAACAATCTGGGTCTTCTCTGCTTCATCTAGTGTAATGAACTCTTTTCTCAGGCTGTGTTCTGTGAACTACGATACCTTATAACTTTGGGGGAAAAAGGGGTCCAGTGGCCACATAAGTTTGGAAAATATACCAGCTTGATTCCTTGATCCCTTTCTCTTTAGTTGTGCTTTTGTTGTTGTGGTGGTGGTTATTTTACTCAGCCCCAGATTCAAGTTCTTTTAGACTATCCTATAGGGTTCAATTAAGCAAACTCATTCTTGCTTGTTTTTTCCCAAATTTGTGCATTGGGAAGAGGCTACGTTTATGGCAATGAGTGAAATCCTCTAATTGAAGTTGTTGGGGGGGGGTCCCCACATCAACATCATTGATATAATCTAGAACCTAGACTCCTCCCAAGACCTACTGAATCAGGAATCTTGGCAGAACTGTGCGTCTGTGTTCAAAAATATCCTTACAAGTGGGTGTGGTATGTAATGAAGTTTCATCAGTGAGTGCCACACAGCATTTTTATCAATACAAAGAAGGAATTCTGGACCCTTTTACAGCCAGAAGACAGGATCTCCATTGATTCTTCAGTTCAATTTCCAGAAGAGAACCAGAGAATACCTATTAAAATGTAACACCCCATCTAGCCTTCCATCTTCCAATGGCTTCTTATTAACTAAATGATAAGAGTATGATGCATAACAGGGTATTAATCATCATCTTCAATAACATTAAGGACAATTACATGAAGTGCTACTGTTTATTGACCATCTACTACATTCTAAGGTTACCACCTATATGTCTTGGGTAATCGTCACAATGTTTCTGTAGAGGAGCTACTATTATCACACACATAATAACACATGTATTAGTTTCAAAGACCAGGTATTTAATTAATCTCAATTTATCCACACTTCTTGAGTTCTCATCTCCAGCTGCTGAATGAAATTGATCTTGTATTTAAGTCATCATGCAAATATGCTCTTTTGTTTTTTTGGGGTTTTTTTGGGTCCGGTCGTGGGGCCTGAACTCTGGGCCTGGGCGCTGTCCCTCAGCTCTTCAGCTCAAGGCTAGCACTCTACCACTTGAGCCTCAGCGCCATTTCCGGCTTTTTTCTTTTTACTTATGTGGTGCTGAGGAATCGAACCCAGGGTCTCAGGCATGCAAGGCAAGCGCTCTACCACTGAGCCACCTTCCCAGCCCAAATATGCTGTTTTTGTGACCAGGAAAATATCCTTGTCACTGCCAGTGTAAAGTTTTATCCCTCAACTCCCATGTCAAATGCTCCCTCATTTCATCCAGTGTCTTGTCAGTAAGGTCATTATGTGCAGACACTTTAACTGTCACTGGGGATACACTGATGAGGAAAGATGAAATTCAAAAGAAAACAAAAAATAATGAAGTCTTTGTCCTAACAAAATTTTTGGTTAAAAGGGGAAAGTCTGGGATTAAATATACTACCACAAAAATGGCCAATGTTAGGGGAGAAATGATATATGAAACATGCAACAACACATACAACAAAGCAGTGCAACCTGGTCAAATATGTCAGGGAAGGCATTCCTCAGACACCAGAGCTGAGTCTGGAGTTCTAGGGATAAATCCAGTAATCTGGGTAAAAAGGGAGAGCTATATTCCAGTTTTACAACCTGGATACATCTCCTTTCCTTCACTTGAAGCATTTATTTCACTGTTGTTCAACTTTATAATGTGTGAGGCATACTAGAACTTATTCTGTAGAGTTACTATAAGGATCCAAAGAGTTGGTGTGCAGTAGATACTTTGTTGATATATAGTGAAGGCTCAGAATGTGTCTCAATTATTGGCATTAATTTCTTTCTTACTGTATGACCTTGAGCTCCAGTCATAGTGGCAAGTTACTAGCAATAAGAGGAGAGTTTCTATCTCCAGCAAAACAAGCCCTTATAACTGACCTCTGTGGAAGTGACTGGCAGTAAAATGACGCTCCTTTCCATCAGATAAACACTGATATGTGATGTCCATGGCTCTCTGAGCACACTTGCTAATTGTGATCCTACAAATTGCCCATGCTTCTGTCCCCAAGTAGTAAACACACTTCCTGAGTGTCCCCTTAGTTTCAAAATCTGTTTATGCCATTTCATTCCAGATGTCATCTGTTATCAGACCATGAAATCAAGAGTAAAATAAACCAATAATCTGTGACTTGCTATTTTTTCCCCTTGTGGAAACTCTTGAATTGTGTGGAAAAAATTCTATAAAGGGTAGTTATTAACTGAAATGCCCAGTGATGCAAACAAGAAAGTCATTAAGAAAGGTTAAGAAGGTTCAGGAAAATCCACAAGTATTTTCAGATTACTTCCTAAGAGTCTAAACTGTTGATTAATTTGAGCAAATCGACGTAGGAAATAAGTGTAGGATTCCAAATGTGGTTTATACAGGAAAGCCAATAGAACCAATTTCACAAACACCCACAGAACGATTCTGGCCCTACTTTTTCAAAGGCTTATACATGTTAAGTTAAAACGAAATAACAGCATATGTTGCATTACATATTGTGGCATATGCATGTAACTCATATAGGATCAGCTTTCAGCTTGTGTACAATCCTTCCTCAGCTTCACTGTTTTAGTTGACCATCAAATGACTGGTTCCTAATAGTCTGACAAGGAGCCTTGCACTTGGCTTTTACTATCTGCTGAAGGTAGAATGTAAGTTCTTTTTCCTGACTTTTCTAGGGTAGGACATATTTCTTTTATCCCCTAATTTATCTTCATCATACCAATTAGGAAACAAAAGTTTGGAAACCTTCATATTGAGCCATAGAATACATAGAGTTATGCACTTTGGCCTGGCACTCCAGAGACGGTCTTATGGACCTCATGTTTTGCTGCCTCTCTACTATATGCTTATGTCTTGTAAGGCTCACATTTTATCTTATATAATACATATATTATATTAGACATCAGAAAGAGCATAATCATAAAGGATTCAGAACATTCTACAGCTCTGCTCTTAATTATTAATGTTCATTTTAAGCCTGGGATATCCCTTCCAGGTATGAAGGAGTATGCATCAATTGACTAGGATATCGACTCTATGGGCTATGTATTCTTATCCTGCCCATGTAGATGAAGGAACCGAGGGCCCAGGGAGGTTTTTAGAGACATTTAGAGGTCACAGATCTAATAAGTGGCAAAGCTGGGACTGTCGGGCTAATAAACTGAAAACTAACTTGAGTTCAAACAAATGTAAGAATCTATATCCTTCTATGTCTCTGCAGGAGTCTTTGGAGATTCAATCCAGAGACAAGTAAGTACAGGGTTCAGAGAAAAGAAGAAAAAACCCAGCGTGGATATTGAGGGTCATCATCATTGAGATAATGATTATTCTAGTAGCCAGAATCTTTCTGAAGATACCAATTAAACAAAGAATAAAGCAGGAAATGTGCTAAAAGCTGACGTGGGTTCAGAAGCCATGGCCCCAGGACTGGAGCCTGAGGTTGATGCCTAGGAGAGATTTTCATTTCCACAACGCGTAATTATATTGTGCTTGGCTGTGGCCTGCACTGCCAGGTCAAGGCCATACAAATGTGAGAAGTAAAAATAAACCAAAGTCTGAGAGTCATTGGATGGTACAAAGAATTATACTGCCTTCTCTCCCGTTAACTTTTCATGGCTCTGCTTTGCCTGAAAATTCTATAATCTCTAAAAATGATCAGCTGATTGAGGACCCAGGGAGAAAATAGTCAATCACACCACTAGTAAATACCTACACCTCCGAAGAATTTTGCTCCATTTTAATGAATTTAATAAATCCTGAGAAGTGTCAGAAGTAGGAAATCTCTCTTTCTTTCTTCAAGCCATTCATCCCCTCCCTCCTTCTCTCCTTCCCTTTCTCCCTCCCCACTTCCTTCCCTTCCTTTCTTCCTCCCTCTTTTTTTCCCTCCTTCTCTCCCTTCCCTTCTTCTCTCATCTCTCATTCTCCCACCTTTCCTTCCCCTTCCTTTTCTCTCTTCCTCTCCGCTATTCATCTCCCTTTTCTCTGCACCTTTTTCATACTTCTATTACATCAAAGTGTTTGAATGATGAGTTGAAAAACTGCCATTTCAATCATCATCTGGTTGGAAATTCTCTGAGTGACCTTGGACTATTCAGGTAACTCCCTTTAGTCTCAGTTTCTTTATTTGTGAACAAGAAAATATAATCTAACTATATTCAACATATGTAGAAAATCCATAAGGCATGTTCTATGGAATGGGACCGTTTCCAAAGGACATTGTCTACATGCCTTTGGGGCATATTCTGTGTGGGAAATAATCTATTTTTTATTTATTGAATAATTTTGTGACTACCTACTAAATGCTAGCTTCTGTTCTAGGAAGTTTTGTGAATAAAGTCATTAGAACATGGGAAAAACTGCACTCCAGGAGCAGACAGTTTCATGGGAAAGAACCATAATAGTAAATAGATAAATAAAAATAAAAAATAAATAAAAAAAAAATGGCCAACTGGGATGTGTGGTTCACATGGTTAGAATACTAGTACGCATATTCTCAAAGACAGCTTTTGGATCCAGAGAACATGTTCCTGAGAAAGGAATGATTCAAGGTCCAGACAGGTGGCACTTACTGCTTTGAAGGGGAAAGGCAGGCGCATTCTAGGTAGAGGAGCTACTTGTGGCACACCTGAAAAATACAGGGGTTGGGCCAGGGTACATATGGCAACCTGGAGGAAAATCAATGCAGGTGTAAATGAGAGCCAAGCAAAGGGGTGAAAAGTAGTACAAGGAGTAGGCAGGGTCTAACGTCTGAAAAACCTCTGGGTTACTTTGAAATCCTGCTCTGTCCTTCCCCTTGCAATGAAAGCAGGGGTGGAACAAAATATTGAATTTGTTTCTTAAGTAATCACTCTGACAGCTCCGTGGAACATAAAATGGAAAATGATCAGAGTATATTCTGGGACACCTTAGTTAAGAGGCCATCGTAAATTCGAGCAAAGGGAGATCTCAGTTTGAACTATAGGATACTCATTAAAATTGACTAATTAGCGCCAACGCAAAGCAGTGCTACTCAACTATTCAATTACTGACCTTCTACCAATATTTCTGAATGGAGCTAATACTCTCTCCTTCATGGATATTATTCCTCTTGGAATTGGGAAGGACCTCGGCGATAATTAAGCCCTGTTGTTTTTAAATTGTTTTAGAAAAAAAAAAAAGGCACCTCATTTTCCCAAATGAGTTTTAATTCAGATCCTCTATAAAGACAATAGTAAATTTGCTGTTCTAGTTTAGAGTGAGGTAGAATTGTTAGCTATTCAGTTGGAACCCCATACCTGAAAGAGGTGCATGACATGAATTAAGGACCCTTGAATCCTCAGTCCAGTCCAGCCTCATTGAAGGTAAGGCAGTGCTTGGAGGATAAAGGCTCATAGCTTATTCTTCCTAAGGGCCCCTGGTGACGGGCAAAGGGACTGGATACCAAAGTGAAGACCAGCAAGTATATCTAGTAATGCACAGAGGCCACTTGAACTCAACATTTCCTGGGATAATTTTGTGCATCATGCGCTTCCTACCTTCCTTCCTTCCTGTCTTCATTGTTCCCTCTCTCCTTTCTTCAACTTTCCTTGCTTCCTTCCCCCCCCCCCATCTCTTTCTTGCAGTTAGAGGTGATTTCTACCATCAATATGAGTTGTTGTTGTTGTTGTTGTTTTCAGTGTTGGTATGTCACCTAAATATCTCAGACCAGCTTGATCCAGGGATTGGTAGAATAGCCTAGTGATTATAAGAAAAATATCATACCAAGGTTTGAATCCTGCTACCTACCAGTTGTATAATCTTCAACTGGACAACGATCATTGCTGTTCCCTAATTTCCCCATTTATGTAGTTGGCTGAATTAAGATTCTTACAATGATTAGACAAGAAGAAGATGCTTGGAGGAGACAGTGGCTGGTGAATGGTAAATACCTAATAGTATTAACTATTTACCAAGTGCTGGTAACTCATGTCCGTAGTCCTAGATACAGAGAAGATTGAGAACTAGAGAAAGGTCCACATAGTTGTATTTCCTGTAACAGTTGTGGTTATGGCTTTAGAGTTATTGTTATTACTATTGCTTTAGATAGTTTTATTCATCTTATTTGTTCTGTGTCTATGATAGTCAACTCTCATTCTACTCAGTTTCTTCTGTAGTACCTGATCTCAAAGGAAGTAAAGATTCCTCGGCCACCACAATGATGTCTCCCTCCCATGCTTACCACTTTGGAATCTGGGTTAGGTCTTGGGCTGATAGTGTATAATGAAAGTTATGCTTTCTCCCTTCCAATGCTATCTTGCAGCTTCCTTTGTTTCAAGGGTGCCCGCTCCCCCGCCCCTAGCTTTCTAAGCTCAGCTGCCATGCTGCAAGTAGCCCAGGTCACAAAGAGAGGTATGTGCAATCACTCTGACTGACAGCTCCAGCTGAGCTCCCAGCTGACAGGCAGCATCAACTGCCAGCATTGGGAATGAGCCACTCTGGAGGTCTTGCAGACAAACCACCCATGACACCAGTCAAAGTCAGTGTGAGAGACCCCAGCTGCATTATGCCAACCTACTGAATCACGTGAGATCATCAGATAAGTGTTTTGAGTCACTAAGGTTCAGGGTAAATTATTTTGCCTCAATGGATGACCCTTTTGCCTTCCAGTTCAACATTAAATTTCCAGCAAGCCTTGACTGAGGTCCAGCTCTAAATATGTATAGATGATCTCTCACCAAATCTTACAGGAAAATATTTCTTTGAATCAATGACAACCTGATTAATATTCACCGAGTTTAAACCCATTACCAACCATTCTGGTCCTTAGAATAAGAGCACTTTGTTCAGAAGACAGTACTGAGAAGGAAGTTATTGAAGTTACTCTCAATTCCTCTGAATTAAATCAGGTCCTTTACTAGGCTCTTCAAATTTTAAAATCTTAATCCTAATCCTTAGCCTGAAGGCAAGTGTCATTATCCAGTTTTGTCAATAAGTCCAAGTACTTACATAAGGCCTTGTGGCTGATGAGTGACAGGACAGAGGCAGGGTTTCAACCCATCTGTGTGCAGCTGACGCCCTATGCTCTAGCCTTCTCCCATCCTGTCTCAACGCCACCCCTCTGTGACAAGGAAGCAAAATCTGAATGGCCCCTGCTCCGAGCACTCATCTCCTACAGAGTTCAACAGGCAGACAAATTGAAACTGAGCAATCAGTTCATCTGCAAATACAAACTTGTACAGCTAGAGGCAGTCCGAGGCTCCAAGTGTTAGCACCTCTGTCTGACACCGCTCCATGGCAGAGAGGTATCCTGCTGGTGTGAGAAATGCTCATTAATGCCTCTGATTCAGATGTGAGGCAGCAGCTCACAGCCAGGTCAAGGAAGTTCAACTATCCTGGGAAGGCTTCTGAGCCCCTACTTTCTGCGTGTTCCCATGTCCTGTGCCAGCATTCAATATTCCTTAAGTGAAGATAATTGAGTGTCTTTGCCGTGGTAGATACCAGTCACATCTGTTCCAGGTGAGTGCAGGAGAAATGTTAGGATTATGGCAAACTTTGTTCCCTTAGAAGGCCAGGGTGGGGGTAGGGGGGGGGTAGGGGAAGAGCGCAATTGGAGAGAGAGTTGTTTCTTGGAAGGTTCCAGTGGTTAAAAGGTATTTCTAGCCACTCTAAGCTTATAATTTGCAATGGAAGAGCAGAGACTTATTCACAGTTGTGGTGAGCTATGCTCAGACTAGAACAGCTACTTATCCAATCTCATACCCCTCACTATTTGTAAGGCAAGGCTCCCTAATCCCATCCTGTAGTCTTCCATCACTACATTTAGTTAGTTACTTCTAGGGGCTATCTAGCTAATCTTCCTACTAAGAAGTTCCCAATTCTTCCCTCCATACCTGGGAGGCCCAGTTTTGCTCTGTGTTTTGAAAGTTCTTCTCACATTTAATAAATTCCCTGGTTGAATGTCTTTGAACTTGGACCTTGTACTCTGTTCTCCGAGGCAACCATCAATAAAACTGACAGTGGTATCTGTTTGAAGTCAGCTAAATGTTGGCCTCCTCATCAACATTTGCATCCAAGGGCTTGATTTGACCAAGGACTCGGGATGCAAGCCTTTGGGATACAGTCTCTTTGACTAAAGATCCCAGCAAAAGCCACCCTATCAGGTGTTGTGGGCAGAATTTTCCAACGATCCCTAGAAAATGTGTGCTGAAGCCCTAAGTTTTCAGTGCCTCAAGAATGTGACCGTATTGGAGATAGAGTCTTCAAGGTAGTAATTAAATTAAAATGAGCTCATTAAAGGGGAGCCATGATATGTGATGACCGGCATGCTTTTAAGAAGAGACAAGAACACAGATGCATTTGGAGGGAAGAGGATGGAAGAACACATGGAAAAGATGGCCCACCTACAAGCCCAAGAGGCTGGAAGAAATCAACTGTGATGACATCTTGAGTTTTGGAGTCATCTGACTGCTAGAATTATGAGAAGATAGATTTTCACTGTTTGGAAGTCCTTGCAAACTGATAGATATAGGTACAATTGCTGAGAGAATCCTTCCCAATCCTGTTCTAAGACACATCACTGTGTTTATGTCTGTCTCTCTCACAGGACCTGATGCTGGTCAAGGACCTGATGCTGGTCAAGGGGCAGACATCTGATGGCTCAACGTCAATCTATGACAGAAACTCACCCATGGTATCAGTTTTGGCATCTGCTGCCTAAGACAAGGAAGATCCATTATAACTGGATGTCTTTCCTAGTCCTTGACTCATTGCCACAAGTAATTTATTCCCAGAAATTCTATGTGATATATGACATGATTCTCACGAAACAGTTATGCAGTGGGGCTTGGCGTTGGAGGAAGGAGGGAAAACAGAGATGAGCAAATACCAGGCCATAAGGAGACAGTTTCATAATCTGGAACATGCTAATGGTGAAAAGTGGCTTTACATAAATAGGACCTAGAATAAGGAGCCTTCTGGATTGACTGTTGCAGTCAAGAAAGACTTCCTGAAGAAGACAGTAGTAAGTTGAAGTATAGAACAATGAGAAGAGAAAGTACATAGTTGGGGTGTTGAACCTGGAGGGGCCACTAAGACACTTTTAAGTCTTGAGTTCCATTTGAGCAGGATGGTTAAGGATTTAGTTTAGATTTATAGTTTAGGTGGCATTTAGTCTTCTCATTTTGTATCCCATTTACTGAGCTGCAGCACTAGTACCTTTGGGAACCAGGTCATTATTTCACTTGGAAATCTCCCTGCACAGGGGCACCCTTGCTCCTATTGTGGATGTCAAAATTGTCTTCAGAAATTTCCAGTTATCTCTCCTGGAGAAGTCGCTCCTCTTTGAGCATCCTTGATTTAGGCCTGTCAAATATGTGACTTCTCTGAGGTTCAGTTTCTTGGATTCCACAAATGAATACACACAAACACACACACACACACACACCACACATGCTGCTGATGCACAGCTTGCTAAAGCTGAGCTTGACTTGGCTCATTCTCTTAAAGGATGACCTTCTTTTCTTTACTTGATATTGAAGGCAAGCTTCCTCCCAACTTGAGGCAAATGAAAGCAGAGCTTCTCCAGCTAACACAGGATAAGGAGCCCCAAACCTGTCTTCATACTTTCTTGTGATAGAGATATCACTACTGAAATACTCTGAGAAAATGGAGCATGAATAACTTCACTTAGAATCGTGGTTCTTTCACTGTGTATTCCTGAGAGGAAGAAAACCATAACTCTGAGAAGGTGTGTCCCAGGGTTCTCTAACTTATCCTTGTATTCTTCATTATCAGAATATCTAGTACATCCAAAGAAGAGCAACTAGGGAGGACCAACAAAGCAACTAGGCACTAAAGGAGGCACTGCCTCTGGAAAGAGGACTCTGCAACACTTCCCTGACAAATGAGTGGGTCCTTAAAACGCTTCACTATAGGTTCCTTATTTGTTTTACTCCAATCTGGGCCTTGATTTAAAGGCTTTCACCAAATAAGGTGGTTGATGAACAAGTACATCTAATTTTTCTTTACAACAAATAGGGGGATTTAAAAACTGACTGGACCATGACATTTTAAACTAGAGCAGATCATTTAAACCACAGAAAATGCTATGTGGGGCTAGTGTTAGCTGTCTTTCTCAATCACGTGGGCCAGAAAGAACACAGAGAACAAAATTTCATGGTACATGGAAGTGGTGCAGTGATTCAAGTGGTAGAGCGCTAGCTGAAGAGCTGAGGGACAGCACTCAGGCCCCGAGTTCAGGCCCCATAACCGACAAAAAAAAATGTTCATAGTACAGCCTTATTTGGTATCACTGAGAAATTGGTTCCAGCTCAGCCCATTCACACCAGAATCCAAAGATATTAAGTCCATCTCATAAGAGTGAAGAGGTATTCACAGATAACCTATGTACATCTTCCTGCATAATTCCAAACATCTCTAGGTCCCTTGTAAATTTTAGTATAGTGAGTATCTCATGCAAACTGTTGTGGCACAGTATTATTTAGGGAATAACAACATGATAAATATCTGAATGTTCATATACTGGAGAAGTTTTCAGATACTTTAAAGTTGATGTTAGATGAATGCAGAACTTGCAGATACAGTGTCAACTGCCTATCTGGGAGGGTGGGTGGAAATATGCAAATGATATAAGGCATAAATGAGAAGCCTAAGACAGTTCAGAGCATTGTTGCTTTGGACCAGGAAAGGCTTGCTTACAAGTTGCAGTAAATAAGTATACGCTAATGGACACCGGGTGCCAGGTAGCACCTGCAGAAATGGGTCAGTGGCAATACACACCTTTCTCTAGGAAGCTGGTGGTTGGGATTGTGACGGCAGCGCACGCTGAGGCCAAAGAGCTTGCGGGCAGTGCGTTGGATCTTCTGCCTCTGTGCCTCAGTGGCACTCTGTAGGAGCTTGTAGCGATTCTGCAGGTCCCAGTCATTGCCCCAGTGCTGGTGGATGCTCCCGATGGTCAGAAAGTGGTTGCTGGGCAGGCGCTTCATAAATGATTTAAATTCATCTGGAGACCAAGCAAAAGATTGCTAAGCATTATCCCTCCATCCAAAGCCCCTTCCAATGTTTAGCCTCACTGGTCAATACATAGGCCTGCAAATAAGAGCATCTTGTCTCAGGCACATAGGATCTGGCAGGGCCTGCCCCTCCCCTAGCACTGTGCTTTCAAATGAAGCAAGTCTGCACCATGCATCTGTGTTTATGATAGGGATTCCCAAACTTCTCTCATTCCAATGCTAAGTTTATGAGAATAGTCACCTCTCATTTGTGCTCAATAACACCTTTGAATCACATCTTACTTTTGAGTTAAAATTGAAAGGGTTTTTTGTGCAATTCTAAGTAGGAAATCATGGCTATGTGCTTCAGCAAAAAAAGTTAGTTTGGAAAACAAATCAGAAGAAAGCAATATTAATATGTTCTAGTCAGATACTGTTGCCTGCTAAGTGCCTTATTTCACTTTGAAATACAGGAAATTAGCACATGTTAGAAAGGTGTTACAGGCTTATTAGCACCCACCTGAAACTTCCTCTTTGATGCAATCTGGAGGCTTGACAAAGAACTAAAATAGATGGAACCCCTCTCCCCTTCAGTCACCCAAGTGTTACTTGAAATTCTATGTGAGGACCATCTAACATCATATTGCATTTTGGGAAATTCCAGCTTACAAAATGATGACAAACTCTCGGGTCTGCTTGGTGAAGTTTTCTTCCTCTTATTATTATTATTATTTTTATTTATTTTGGTGCCAGCCTTGAGGCTTGAACTCAGGGCTTGGGTGCTGTCCTTGAGATTTTGTGCTCAAGGCTAATGTCTTGCCACTTGAACTACAGCTCCACGTCCAACATCTTGGTTTCTAAGTGGAGATAAGAGCCACACAGACTTTCTTTCCCAGGCTGGCTTCAAATCACAATCTTCAAATCTTAACTTCCTGAGTAGCTAGCTGGTATGACAGGCATGAGCTATGGGGACCAAGCTTTCTCTCATTTTTAACATTTGAGTTCCAGAGAATAATTGTGGGCTACAGTTTGACACAGACATAAGAATTGCTTGGTTCAGCTATTTTATTCTGCACAAAGAACAGGAACACTGAAGTCTGGAGTGGGAACATAGTTTTCTGTAAACCATGTCCACAATAGATAGTTCTAAAATCAAAACTGCTGTTTTCTACTCTGGCATTTCCTGACACCATTCTCCAACTATTAGGAAAATTGAAAAGCTAAAGCACTGTTCATTTTGCTGGTAGAAGGCCAACAAATGGATACATACATATATATATATATATATATAAATATATATATATATGCATTCAGCATTCAGTATACTAATTTTGCCTCATAAAACCTACAAGGAAATTTCAGATGTATTATGCATTCATTTTATTTAACATATGCTTACATAGCTCTCAGTAGGCATCAAGGTACAACTCCAAGCACTCAATGTGTATAATTGATTTTTGCAGAAAATCTATGAAATAGGTGCTTTCCGTGTACCCTTAGAGTACAGAGAAGTGGGTGAACTTGTCTCAGGTCAAAGTAAGACTGTGGTCTATCTCCAACTTGTATGGTTTCCTTTGTATTTATACTTTCAACACACAAAGAGCTACCCTGAGACTCAGTGCATTGAAAGAAAAGTAAATGAATGGTGCTGAAAACAGAGATCTTTTTACTCCTAGAAATCCTCTGGAGCCTTTTGATAGTAGGTCAGATATTCAAGAGTTCACATAAAATTTAGATTACTGAATACAAGTGGGGCTTATATTCTTCCAGCACCTCAGTATGTCCCCATCTATGACATGGGTATGGTTTCAAACCAAAAGGTTGACAGAGTGAACCTGTAGGGCGCCATTTTCCTAAATAATCCCTGTTACATAGAAATAATGAGTGGTAGCTATGAATTGCAGGCCAATGTAATATCTGAAAGACTAATGAGTGAAAAGTTTGGTCTTCCACTTGGTACTCTTGGGATGTGATGGAATCTTTGGTAGACAAGACCAAGTGGAAGGAAGTCAGGTGACTGGGAACATGTTCTTGAAGGGGGTATGGGGCTCCTGACCTTTTGCTTGTTTGTCCTTTTCCACTTTCTTTTTTCCCTTATTTTTTCCTCTTTCTCTTCTTTCTTCCTGGTCGACATGAGGCAAGTAGGCCTCTTTAGGCCTAACCTTCCTACCATGATGTGCTGTGGGCCTCAGTATAGCCATGCAAGGATGGACAGCAAACTCTGAAAGTATGACCCAAATCAACCTCTTTTTAAGCTGATTATCTCAAGTATCTCCTAACATTAACAGAAAGTTGACTAACCCCAGAAGGTAATGCAGAACTCTGCACTCACTGGCTTATTCTGTGAGCCGCCTGGAGGCAGAAGCCTAGCTCTGGTGACTAGACTGTCTTTGCCAGCTAGATTCTCCTCCCATCAAAGACACATAGCGCTCTTCTGGGAGAGGAGCCTGTTGACCTCAAGGGGGGTAACAGCTCTCCCATGAAGCCAAATGTGAATCTATTTTGATAACAACATAGAACTGGAAAGGTTAATACTTGAACTTTTTCTGACTCAAAGTAAATGTAGGAAGTGGCACCGTGGCTCCAGTGGTGGAGCGTTTGCCTTGAGCTGAAGAGCTCAGGGACGGCATCCAGGCCCAGAGTTCAAGCCCCATGGCCAACACTTCCCCCTCTACTCCCCGCCCCCCTCAAGAAGATATCCCATATAAAAAGTAGAAAACAGGTGCTCTTTGGTTACCAGCACCCTGGAGCCACCAAGGAATCCATGCTTTTTATTTTGTGCCTATAATTTTTCCCTCCAAATTTTCTAGGGCTGAAGTGTTAAAGGTACAGGCTGAAAATCACACACACAAACAAAACAAAACCCCAACAGATGAAGTACATAAGTATCAGCAAATGAAGTGTGTTGGTGTAGACACATTTGTCTCAATGGGTAAAACTATTTCACATAGGTAAGTTCAGGACCTATAGACAGAATGTATGCCTTCTGGAGAGAAAACATAACACACACATACACACACACACACAGAGCATCATTGCCTTGTTCTGTAGGATGCAGGCTCTCTGTTGCATTATCTACCCACTCCAAATGACTTCTCTTCTTTGAGAACTAGCAGTGTTGCTAAAGTTCCCAAACACCTGCCCATACAGCCTCTCTTTTCCTCTGCACTTTCAGTAGTCAGTAAAACTGCTTTGCAGAAACATTTTATTCAATACATATTTTTTTGTTGGTGGCCAAATAATCGTCATGATATATCTCCATTGTGAACCACTTTTTTTCTTTTTTTTTAATTCCCAGGTTTTCAATAGATTAATGGGGGCCATTCATGAAGCATCTGCAACTCATGCCCGTTGTATGACCTTACAAGGGTGAAATCGCTGATATATCCTGACTCCCCATAGCAAGATGGGGGCTTAGAGTTCATGGAATCTCATTATTTTAAAATGGCACTCCATGATGCTCTGCTTTTATCTGTGGTATACAGTAGCTCCAAGGTAAGATTTTGTTTGATCAAAGGTTTTATTTTTTCTTTTGTGGCTAAAGACTTAAGTAAATTCAAATATTAAAAGCATAAACATGTTTTCTCATTTATCAGATGAGGAAATGAAGGCCTAAGGGGTGAAGTGGAATTAATATGTTGCAAAAGCATCTGTGAACACTGGATTTGGAATAAGGAGCTGCATTACCAATGCTGTCATTTACAAACTCTGTAACCTTGGGGAATATTCTAAAGTCTTGTGTCCTCCTTGCATGTAATACAGGAATATCACTTCCTGCTTTAATGCATTTTTGACAGATTTAAGGGATATGAAGTTATTTTTAAGAAAAATAGTAATGCTCTGCATATAGACCCATTTGTTTAGTAGATAGTTACATGTGAACTACCTAGATGACAATTTTTCTTGGGCTGGGGGTGGGGAGTGTCTCAAGGATTCACAAGGTTATGCGGTCTAAACTGTAAACTTATGTAATTAATGTCCATAGCTAGACAAGTTTCTTGGACTGGAACCCAGTTCCAGTTCTCTTCAGCTCAAAAGTCATTCTAAACGTGAACTTTATGGGCCAGGGTGCCTTTCTCTACCCCTCCTGTTTTACTAACTGGACTAGCTCTCAGTCAACTTTGTGCAGTAGCTCTCTCCTAGGTGTTTTGTCCCTCCCATGAATCTGTTTATAGTCTGCTCTCTGCATCACAGTCAAATCCTCAGACTTTTGCTCTTCATCAACATGGCCTTTTCTGGCATCCCCTGGTCACATCTACCTAATCTCTACCTTATTTGCTTCCACTTTTACACATGAACAGTTGAGATGACATAATCGCTTACCTGGTTATCTAATTAATGCCTGGGTTTCAGACAAAACTTAAAAAGATCTAACTTTAGAACTTTCCTACATCGTGACCTTGGGTAACTGACTTGACTCTCTTATAACTCACTATCCTGAAGTGTAAAAGGCTGGAAAAGCTAAATTAGCAGAAAAGTGATTTGCAGCTTTGACAGCCCATGAGTTCGTCGAAGAGCTGTCATTGTAACTATGTATAAGGATAGTTACATATGCATATATTCAAACATCTACATATCTACATATACACATGCATATACACATACATATGTATATAAACATACATCTACACATCCACATTTACACACAGGCATGTTATTTACACACACACACACACACACACACACACACACACAAGATTAAATATAACCATATCTATCTCTCTAGAGTCTTCTTATGTTGCCTTACTGTGTCCTTTGAGTAAAATAATGTCACTATATCATGTGATCACAAACTGGATTATGCTATATGTTATTTCCTTCCATGAAAGGAAGGAAAGGTTATTAACTGAAAGGTTATTCTGAGACAGCACTAGACCATCCCATGAGACACAGTAAGGGTCACTGAATTTCTACTTACAATAGTCATTGATTCCATTTAGATGAAGTTCTCTTTTCGAAATTCAACTCGGGGTCATTCCCACCATACCACTTTTAGGTTCTCTACCTGAATTCTCCAGGTCCTTATATGCCTCTGCCCAAGCCTTGGCCATGTTGGCCAGGGTGAACTCCATGATCTGGATGTCGGTGATGGGACAGTTGCACTGTGGGAATTCCTCGGCACACTGGCACCGGCACTGGCTGTTCTGGCACACATACTCCCCCTCACCATTGCACATGATGTAGCTCAAGGCTGACTGGACAAACTTCTCTTGCAGATACTGAGGGAAGATGATCTGAAGACCTGTTTGAGAACAGCAAGAAGGGAAAGCAGAAAGGTTACAAAAGGTGTTTCATTAACAGCTTCAAAAGGTGATACATAGGAATTTGAAGCCGCTACATTTCTCCTTGTGTACTGGAATCAAAGTGTTTGGGGGCCTACCAGGGTGCAGATAGCATATCAGCAAGGTCTACAGTTGCATTGATTCTGCTTAGACCTCTCAAGTCATGACCTTGAACATCTCTGAAATATCTATTCAATTCTGCTATATTAGTATCAAGATTAGAGCAGATACAATGTATACCTTTTCCAGTTGTGAAGAAAACCTTTATTGAAGGAAGTATACTCATTGCCTTGCTCATGTAACTGTAACCCTCTGTATACTATCTTTACAATAAAAAATTTAAAAAAAATTAAAGAGGGGATGGAAAACTGCACGTACGCTTGCAAAAAAAAAAAAAAAAGAAAACCCTTATTGAAAGTATGACACAATTGTTGACTTTTCCTTAGCTTCTTTCACTCATTTTCTTTCCCTTTCTGAAACTATTTATGTAACCTATTCATGAAGAACAAGTCCTAAGCTAGGCACTAGGTCTATAGCGATTGTAAAAAGAAACAATCTTTTGCCCTAAAGAAATTTACAATACAATGAGCAAAGGTATATCTGGACACACAGCATGGGAACACAAGTCTATAGCCTGTAGCCAAGATCACCACAGGAAGCAACTGGAGAGGAGCAAACTAAAAATAATCAGACTTGGGTAGCGGAGAACCTTTTCTACATAACAAAGATTGGAGTTAGTTGAAAGGCAAGTTAAGAGATGATTATGTTAAAAGATCCGAAAAGACACTCTATACAGAACAGAAAGGGGAAAAGGGAATAAACATGTCTGTGAGTTTCATGTGAACAAAACAAACATGGATGGGTGAAGTGCAGCGCTGTGGAAGTTCTTGTTATGCACTATGGATTGTGGGTTATCGCTTATGAATCCTGGTACATATTGCTGGTAGTTTCTGAGGAAAAGAATGATATAATTAGAGAAATACAATTTAAAGAGAGCAAGTATCATAAAAACTAAAATAGCAGTGAAGAAAAGCATCAGAGATAACTAAATTAGTTTTCACTCCTTTGCTCTAAAAATGAAGAGCTTGAGGAGAAATAAGGCAAAGTGATTAGTCCATGGGTTATACGATGGACATTCTTGGTCCTACTTTATGACCTGTTCTTTATATTTGAACAATCAGTCTTACTGCTGAAAAACAATGATGGACAAGGATTTTTCTGGGTATGGTCAGTACCTTGTTACCTGGAAATGTCAGCAGAGCAGGCTCTATTGCCTATGGTACCCAGAGAGGACAATTCTCTCCACCACATTTGGAGTGGCCTTCAGAGTCCAATAGTAGTAAAAGTTTCACTACTTATTGTATAAGAGAAGAGTATCCAAGATCTGAGTTATTTGTTAACAGTTACGTTTTAGCAGTATAATATATATTAATCCTATCTCATCATAGATTTGCTGAATAAGCTTGATATTTTTGTCTTTCCTTCTTTTTCCCTCAAATTACATACAAACAAAAACATACATAATTCACTCAACACATACACAGAAGACATATAATACTATGTCCATCTATAATAGTGAAACCTTGTCATATAAGACTCAACATCACTGGGCTTCATTATTATGTTTGTGTTTGTACATGCATGTGTATTTGTCTCTGTGTGTGAGAGAGATCTCATGCAAATTGTTCAGCCTTTCTTTAGAATTCCCTTTTCTCTTCTGTGCAAATGGAGATGTTTTTAGTACCTACACTAAAGGTCTATAAAGAGGGCTAAATAAAAGTTCTCCCAGGGGGCTCATGGGCCTGTAATCCTAGCTACTCAGGAGGCTGAGATCTGAGAATTACAGTTCAAAAGCAGCCTGGACAGAAAAGTTAGTGAGACTTATCTCCAATTAACCAGCAAAAAGCCAGAAGTGAGGCTATGGCTCAAGTGGTACTGTGCTAGCCTTGAGCATAACAGCTCAGGAACACACAGGCCCTGAATCAAGCCCCAGAACCAGCATACACATACATACATACACATACATACATATGCAGTTCACACACATACACACATTCACAGAGTTCTCCACATGTTGAATGGTCCTTGGCACAAAGCAATTGAATAACAAAATTATCAATTATTATTTGTGAAATGATGAACTCACTGCTGTTGCTTATGAGAAAGATGTCACTGGTGATGATGATAATGATGGCAGTGTTATTCTCACATCTTATGAAATTTATGAAGTTTCAATAGAAATGTTCCAGTTTAATAAAGGAACAATAGCTGAAGGTATTTAATGAGAAAAAAAAATTCAGAACAGTCTTACAGTTATTTGGAGAGCTTTTGTAGAAGAAGGGTTTATATACAGACACACATACATACATACTGTATGTATAACTACATACCTACATATATATATACACATACACATTCTACATGGTATTCTCAGCTATTCAGAGGTCTGCTACAACACTAGTGAGTTTCACGTTAATGACCCAGGGGTCCACATGAAACTGATCTTTTGGAAGAGCTTTTGTACAGAGATATGATATAGAAACTTGGACAAAAACAAATCCAGTTGTAAAGACCCTTCTAAACTCAGTCCACAATTCTTTCAGGGTATGTATTACAGAGTCACTTTATCCATATCGCTTTTTTCTCTTCCAAAGCAAAATCTATTTTTAGCTGATTCCAATCCCCTAGAGGCAACTGGATCTATGGATTGGGGTTACGTTTCTGTTGCTTAGACTATATGCTCAGTTCTACTTTTCTAGCTTGCTCATCATTTTCCTTTTCCCTTTTGGAGGGGATAAAATAGTCTATTCTTGGTCTCAAGCCCAAAAGGAATTTGGGGAGAACATTTTTAGAAAATTGCATCAAATCTTTTCTCTGTTTGGCAAGGATACAAAAGGCAGGATTACCTATCCTTTTTAATGCAACTGCAAACATGACTTTTGGGGTTGCGGGTGGTGGGGCGGGGGGTTCTGCGAGAAGCTGAAACACAAAACTGGCTGCTGTTTAAAAATGGAAACGCAAAACTTGCAGAGTTTTCTCTGAGGCAGAATCTCCTGGGTAATTTCAAAAGAGAATAATGAAGACATAGCAATTAAAAAACGCTTTTCTGCAAAATGTCATTACTGTTTAAAGTTACATAACCATTTCTACGGCAGCGGAGGTTCACGCAGCAGTCACAGCCAGAGTCATCTCCCAGTGACCTGTGTCCAACAAAGAGGCCCATTGCTGACCTCCAAGATTGGCGCCTGAATCCTGCCGGCTTCAATGGGAGTCATAAATAATTTGGAGGGGGATTTGGCCTGTGGAACCACTGTTTGAAAGATATATGGCTGCTGGCTGGGGTAGAATATTCTGTACCCATGGTTCCCAAAGACACACACACACACACACACACACACACACACACACACACACACACTAGATAAAAGAACACCACTATCACCAAGCATGTAAATTTTGCCTTGCAATGGTTATGAGTCATTTTTCACACCATCTCACCCACACCGAACATATGGAATAATTTCCTGCTAACATTGTTAACTTTTGTTTTTCTTATCTTGTTAGGCTTTACAGAGGGATTTCTCGTTCTTCCACCTGAAGGTGGGAACACTCATGCTTGCTCTATTACCACAGTCATTACTCAGACCTTGCCTAGTATATACATCTAAGACATTTTTCTTTGTCTTTTATAAAGTTTTTGGGTGTTTAGATCTTATTTCTCCCTTTCCCATCACATACTGCGGTGTGCTCTTTTCCGTTGCCTTCGTTTTCTCTATATAGTCTCTCTAGACACTGTCTCCAGTTCATTGCTTTCCTTAAAGTCTGCTTTCCCCTTTCTCCGTGCCTGCATCATGGTGGAATTCTGGGTGGCTTCCTTGTCCTGAAATTCAGACCTTTGCAGACAGCCCAGTTCAAGTTTGTTTTCCTGTTTTCTTCGTTAGGCTTAATTACTGATTTAACTTCTTGTTTCACACCTCTTCACCACCATGGAAGAGCAGATTTAGGAGAAAGAGGCCTGTATGTCCACTACAGCCCAGTGTAGGCCTCTCAGCAGTTCCCGCCCTCATTCCAGTGGAGAAGAAAGTTCCTATGTAGGCTTTAGGGATGGTGCGATTACAAAGTTAGGAGACCTCTATGAAGACCCACAATTAAAGTAACAAAATACGAACTCAAATATAGGAATTCAGGCTGAGTTCTAAAGTACTGGAGGGTCCTTCAACTTGCTACTGAGAGGGAAAATGGAGTTAATCTCTAGCCTCAGTACCCAAAGGTAGATCTACTATCGAGAAATCTGGCAATGTCTAACCCTTTCTGTAACTCAGAGCTTATATGCCTGTGAAGTTGAAATTTCAATAACTTAAATTGCTAACAAGGAAAGAAAAAAATCACAAGCAGTACTTAATCCATAATCTGACTCCTATAAACTGCAAGTTTGTGTCTTACACCAATTCATATGTTGAACTCTAATCTCCAATAGGATGCCACTAAGAGGGATCTAAAGGAGGTGACTGAGGATCAGATGTGGGTATAAGTGGCACTCTCATGATGAGCTTATAAAAAGAGATGGAAGAAGAGATAGAAGGGCTCCCCCACACCATTCATACATCCCCATGAATGCATTCCAAGGAAAGACCACAGAAACACACACAAGAATGTGGCTGTTGGCTGTCTACAAGCCTATAAGCTGATCCTCACCAGATACCATCCCTGGTAGCACCATGATCTTAGACTTCCCTACAACTGTAAACAGCTGTCTTCTGTGTGAGCACGTCTACAGTATTTGTTATACCAGCCCAAGCACACTCAGATACTGGCATGATTAAATGTGCAATCAATGCTAGATTTCTCTCATGTATCACCTATCAGATCACAATCTATTACCAGAGCCAAACTTGAGGCAATCTTGGGAAAGTCCTCATAACTGATATGTAAGTTTTAAGGGTAATGAATGCATAGGAAGAAATGTCCAGAAAGTGGATGCCAAATATATAGAGGCCTCAGGCAACTTAGCTCTTTGCAGAAGAGATCAACCTAATTATCATCTTCCTTTGTGACTGAAAGTCATCTTCATTTGTTTCCTGTCCAAATCCCTAGAAGAGACAGGATGGCATGCCTTATGTAAGTTCAAAACTCAGAAGGGAAGAATGGCATAGAGCAGAGATCTGTGAGTTCATCAGCTGCTCTGATGGTAACTACAGTGGGGATCCTTGTTTAGCACAGGCAGAGATTCTGAGATGCAGAAACACACACAGGACTCCATGTATGGTTGAGCTGTTGATATTTAAGGGCATTCAAGCATCAGAATACTTTTCAGGTAAACTCTGCACATTGCATCTTTGTGTCCCACCAATGATATTGCAGATATTACTTCCTGAAGCAGGAATGTGACTCAGCTAACCATGCTATGTATGGCTGGGTTATATTTAATATCGACAAAGAACCCTCAATTGGTAGAGAAGCCTGAAGCTTCCCTGTTAGACACAAGTGATCTTGCAATTGAAAGTTCCTGATAGGAACTCTTCACTCCTTCCTCTTTTCAACAAGTAGTGCATGGGGAATTGTTGTAAGCAATATAGCAATAGAGATGTTTAAGATATTTAATGTCTATTTTCTAAACTCTAATAAAACAGGGAAGGGAGATAATTGAATTGGAGATTCAAAACCAAAGAACAAATTTAAGAGGGAGAGAGGAGAGAGAGAGAGAGAGAGAGAGAGAGAGAGAGAGAGAGAGAGAGAGAGAGAGGCAGGCTTTGGCTGATGATTAAAACATTCCAGTAGTATTGTTCCTGGTACATTGTGTTTAAAGAATTTGGAAAAGTCAATGATTTCTTGTGAAAACACAAGAAAATAAAGGTGTAGATAATAATTATGAGAAACTCTATGATGGAAGGTGGTTTGGGACGCCACAGCAGAGTGAGGAGTTTGCGCAAATACAGTTCAGTGTTGAATAACTTGGACAGTGTTCAACGCAAAGGCCGTGACTCAGATTTGCTCTATGTTATCCTATATTGTGTATCCTAATTACCTGGTGTAGTGGTATTTTGGGGAATGATTTTTGTTCTCTTTTCTGATTTATCATATTAGTTACTAAATTCATAATCTCCTATAGTGCCAAAAGAAAGAGGAGGAAAAAAACAAAATAAGAAAGAGGAGGATAGAATAAGAGACTCTACATTGGCTGAGTATAGATGTTTTTGTTCATTCTCTCTTGTCCTTGCACCTAAATGTAGTTTCCTGTAGAGGTCTCTGAGTTTTCAGGGAGTCCCAGCTGTTGTCTTGTACTTGCGAAGTTCTACCTGTCAAATTCTGTCCATTTCTGAAATGCACAAGGTGGATAGAACAAGGACTATACCTTTTTTTTCAAAAAGGTAAGCCTGATTTTCTTATTTATGAAAGCCCAGGGATTTCAGACTGGCAGATAAAGGACTTTATGGCTCACACAGCCATGCTGAACTCCAGTGTAATGAAGGCATGCAGGTCAATTACCCATCTGTTTGTGTTTCTATTGCCGTGAATTACAGTATCCATCGCTGACAGCTCATTGGAGTGGAATGAAAATAAGATGATAATTCACCCAGTGAAACTGTGCAGAAAGGGCAAAAAGGCTATGATCTCACTCAGGAGTTGAGCCCTGTCTTCGTGATGGGTCATTTACACTCTGGGAAATGAAGAAAGGCTGTTACCTAGAGGAGAAAACGGTAGGTTCTGACTTCCTGTATGTAAGAATTAGGACATGCCTCCTCCCAGTAAGAGTTGTCTGTGTACCTATTACCTCCTATTCTGCAGGATCTCGAGGTATAGACAGGGACTTAGGTGAAGAATATAGGTAGATGGGATTCAAGATGATAACTCTAAAATGTCTTTAGCTATCAGAAGTTTACAAAAATTAGACCAGTTTCCTTAGGGATACACAAGCAGCATTTGAAAGCAGACATAGCACCCTTTATCTTATGTCGAGGTCCAAATGAAATGTGGTAGATTGTATTATCCTTTACTCATATTTAGTGCTCTCCACACCAAAAGGCTCTCTCTTTAAGGTTATAATACCTATGACCTCTGGACCCAGGCAGGTTCATGTGCCATGTGTTGCCACGGAAATGAGTGTAAGTGGTAAGTCATTTCCAAAATAAAACTTTAAGAACCAACACAGGAGCTTATCAACCTCCTTTGCACAAGATTAACAGTAGCTCAGTCGGTCCACCAGAGAAAGAGAATCATCATAGACTATGACTATCGTGCAAAATATGAATCAAGCATTCATCTTTGCAAACCATTGATACAGGAATTGCTTGTTAGCTTCGAATGAACTAGCCAACTCTGACAGATACAGATTTGGCAAGTTATGAACAATGGACTAAGCTGATCTGCAGCTATATTTGTAAATAAAGTTTCCTGAACAGAGTCATACACAAGAAAGAGTAGAGTGGTGGTTGTAACACACACCATGTAGCCCACGAAGACGAAAACAGTTACCATCTGGCCCTCTAAAGAGCAAGTTTGCCAACCACTGTATCAAATGGCCATTAAGATTTGTTCCAACTTTTATTTTCTACATGGTTGGATACTGTCATACTCCTCCTTCTGTTATTAAGCCAAGATGGCTTTGGCATGTAGTATATCTTGGATAGTCTTCTAAGATGTAAAACAAAGGGCAAGGAACTAGAAATACTGTCCTTGCTCTTGTGGAACTTCAGTGAGATAGACAGAGGAAAATGTATAAATACAAAATAGAAGGTTAGGGATGTAGCTCAATCAATAGGGTGCATACTGAACAAGTGTAAGAACATGAGATGGTTCATCAGTGCCACCACCAACATAATTAATAATAATAATAACAACAACAACAATAACAAAATAAAGATAATTTATATGAATAAAAGGATTGGCAATAGGCAGGCATCCAAATGACAATTTCAACTTGGAAAAAAGAACTACACTCTAAACTATAAAATCGCCAAAGAACAAGAGGATAACAGGATTTTCTATTCAATTTCATAAGATCTCGACAGGAATGTACTCTTCAATCCTTAAGAACAGGTCAATATACACTTCTCAGCAGAATTCATGATTAAAAAAACAAACTATTCAATCTTTGGATTATTGGATGTCTCTAAATTCCTCATTTACCCATCCATCTGCTTCTGTCTACAAACTGCAAGTTCTTTAACTTTGTTCTGCCTCTGCTCTCCAGGAGCATTGTGCTGTCTCCTCTCCAGACTTTGCTCTCAGACTTTCTCAGTCGCACAATTTTGGACAAATCCAGGAGACATCTCTGACCATTGCTTTCTTTATCAAAAGTTCCTTTTTAGAGATATGACAAAGTAAACAGGATTCAAGAAACAAAGGCGCTCTACTCAATTCGTTGTATCTTTTCTAAAGGTACTCCATGTTCTTGACCACATATATGCAGTGTGTGTGTGTGTGTGAGTGTGTGTGTGTGTGTGTGTGTGTGTGTGTGTGTGTGTGTGTGTGTGTATGCACATCTGAGGGAAGCTAGGAGGATGGCACAGAATCAGAGGGAAACAGGAGAAAATATACTACAGAGGGGCCTACCAGCTACACTGGACTTTGATGAAAACAAACTAAGAAAGTCAATGGCAGCGATGGGAGGGAGGGAAGGAAAGGGATAGAGGGAACAGCTTACACTAAGCAAAAGGAAAGAAATGTACATGTCACATGATGTAGAAGAAATAGTTGTATTATTAAAGCTCATAGAATTCACAAACATTATAGACCATGATAATGACAATTTGCCTTATGAAGGTTAAAATGTGTTTGTGACTTTAGCTAAGTATCACTATCCCACAATACTGTGAAATTTGTGAAATTTATGTAATCACTTAATCTCAATAAAAATTACTTAAAAAGAAGTTCCTTTTTAGGGCTGCTGAAAAGTTAAATGGGGTCTTTTATACCTTGGTGCTGCTGCTGGTGGTTACATGACTAAATATATTCATGGAATTCTTAGAATAACTGAATGAATCAGCTCAAAAGAGTAATTTGGCTATATGTATATTATGCATGCATGAACCTAAAAACAATAAAAATGTATAACAAACATGAGGCTATGGTATGTAGGTTAACTGCTATATTCAATTGGTGTCATTTCTTGTCCGGGCCCTGTTTTCTGTTGTTTTCTCTGGAGGCTATTGAAAGTCTCATATACCTGCTCTGCTGGTAGCCTCAAACACCTAACATTTATCTCAAATTCTAATAGAAGCACTTACTGCATTGTATTATATGTTCATATATTCATATTCTTCCTAGCCTGACAGATGCTTGAATGCAGGAGGCATTGATCTCCCATTCCCTTGTCATCTAGCACATTAGTAGGTACCAAGAAAATGTGTTTAAATGAAGGTACATGCAGGTAGAATGTGTTTCCAAAAGGATTGCGGTTCTATATTCTATGATTAGCATGCCCTGCCTCTTTACCTCCAGCCCTGACAAGCAGAAACTGCATTTTAATTCCCAATATTATAACTTGAAACCTGAATCCATTTTAACTTAATGTTAGCAGTTGCAAATCAACTACTAGGAAAGCTCTGAATAAAACAAAGAAAACATATAGACCCCCCCAAACCAAAGACTTGATCATTAATTCTTTCATATAATTTGTTTGGGAAACATGATTATAAGTTAAGATTTTGCAATAACTATGTGTTATTTCTCTCTATTATTTCCAGTTGATAAGCCTAGATATAGATCATAAGAGGAATATGAAAATAAAACTGTTCAGTTCAGCTGGGCATGGTGTTATATATCCATAATATCAGCACTGGGAACAAAATGAAAGGAAGATCATGAGTTCAAACCCAGTGTAGGCTACCTATAAAGTTTCAGTAAGAGTAATAAAAGGAATCTCTTTGCTTTTGTAAGAGAGGATTTTGGTAAATTTATTGTGCATAGGATCAAAACTGACTGGTATGTCATAGTCAATCATTTAGCAAAGTGTTGACCCCAGAATCAAGTATCTGTGGATGTGCCCAGGCTTAAACAAATTCAGCAAGCTGTGAGAATTTAATCCACATCCAGATTCCTAACACATTCTAGCATAGTTAAGGCACTGAGAAGTCCCCAGTAAATAAATGTGGATTCTGCTATTTAATCCAGTATTTCTTTTGCTACATTACTATGTAGAGATACATAAGCTCAGAAGCCTAGTGGTTCATAGCTAGAAAGGTTTATTTCTAGTTCATCTTTCCCACAGGAAACATGCTTTGGCTTTGTTCCACGTGTTCCCTTTATTTCAGATTGAGGCAAAAGGGGTAGTCCTTATTAGAAATATGCTCTTTTTGTGAAAAGTTAAACGGGGCACTGTCTCAATGTTTGCATGGATGTATCAATCATATACCATGGCTTGTCATATCCCATTGGCCGAAGCTAATCTCACAGCCAGGTACAATGTCACCTGGACAGGCAATGTACTCTTCCTGTCAAAATGTAAATACACTTGATGACATATAATCTTGCGTGAGGAAGGACAAAATATTGCGGTCATGAAGCTGATTGCTAAAAATAGAAGGATTTGTTTGTTCCAAATCATTTTAAACTTTAGCTACCATGTGATTAAGCAAGTTAGGTCACACACTTATGTATGTGTATGTGTGTGTGTGTGTGTGTGTGTGTGTGTGTGTGTGTGTGTGTGTGTGTGTGTGTGTGTGTGTGTGTTGACCAACTGTAGACAGGCAGTCAAAGAAAAGCTTGTTCATAAATGTTCACATCAGAATGGTTCACAATAATCAGAAGGCGGAGCTCACCTAAATGTCCATCAACAGATGAGCAAGCGATAAAACAAAATGTGCAATATGTGCACAATGCAGTATTCAGACATAAAACATTAAGTACTGATAAAGGCTACAAGATGGATGGATGTTGAAAGTATGAGCTGAAAGAAGGGAGAGGGAAGAAAGTCACATGCTGTATGAGTCCATGAACCGGAAATACGTGAAACGGAAATGGATAGAATCAGAAAGCAGCTCCACAGCCTGTGGAGGAGGTGCACAAAGACTGCTTCCTGGACAAAAAAAAATTATATTTGGATAATGGAAAAGTTCTGGAATATGAGGCTAGCTGCCCAATGTTGTAAATGCATTTAATGTCACAGAGCTACACATCCAAAAGTGGTTAAAAACATATTTTATGTTGTGCATATCTTATTACAGTAAAACATATAAGATTCAGAGCCAAGACTCAGTTCAAACTAATTTAAGTCACTAAATATTTATTAAACACCTACTATGAGGTAGACACTACAAGAAAGAAAAAATAAATAAAAGACAAATGAAAAGCATACGGTTTTTCCTTTCGGAGACCTGCTACAATTTAGTGGTAGTTATTTACAAATAAGACAGGTTGGAATATAATAAAGTTTCATATAAAATGCTGTGTTGGCAGTGCAAGAGAAGAACTTAATTCTAAGATGAATTATGAGGGAAAAACAAGGGTTATGCCAACATTTTTGAAAATAAGTGCCAAACCAATAGGAAGTCAATAAACTAATTATCTTGGGTACTTATTTAGGTTTTGGCTATCTTGATGCCTGATCTCTGGATAATCAGTGATATTGACAAGGGATCTAAAGGGACATGGTTCCGAAATACACCAAATTAACACATCTACCATGTATCTGTCAGGATTTCCAGGCTGCATGCTTGGCCACCTGTATACGTAAAAGGGAAAAGCTCACATGGCCACATAATTGCCTGATGTTTCTTCTCTTAGCTTCTGCTTACTCTGAGTGTGTGCACTTGTTCAAATCTTCTGCCTCCTAATTCTGCTAGCCTGAGACAATTGCATTCCAGATTCTGGGTTTCTTCAGGACAGAGGTGATACTCTTTATAGTCCTGGAGAGTCCTAAGTTGTGATGAGCCTCCATTGAGGGGGGGGAATCTTTCCTGGTTACACATCATTTGAGAGTATAAGAATAGCTACAGATGTCAGTCATATCTAACGCAGGCTGCCAAGTGATGTTAGAAAGATTATAGACTCTCAGATAAAGAACATATGCTATGAAGGTTGCTGATGCTGCAACATAGAAAGATATTTTAAAATACTCAATAAAAACTGTTGGTTCTCAGCCTGGAAACAGTGCCTTATGCTTGTAATCCTAGCTACTCAGGAGGCTGAGATAAGAGGATCGCAGTTCAAAGCCAGCCCAGACAGAAAAGTCTGTGAGACTCTAATCTCCAATTAACCACCAGAAAACTGGAAGTGTTACTGTGGCTCAAAATGATGGAGTACTAGCCTTGAACAAAACAAAAGCTCAGGACTAGTGCCCAAGCCCTGAGTGAAAGCCCCACAATCAACAAAAAATAAAAATAAAACTGTAGTTCTTACTAGAATAAGAACTGTTCTTAGGAAACAGATAAGAAATTTAAGAACACTGGTACTGAGCAGGACTGGATTCAAATTCCTATTTGAACCTCAAGATGATAATTTACTTCTGTAAACCTCTATGTTCAAGTCTAGTAAGGTTTACATGAGTTATTGAATAATGCAAAGAAATATCTACTCAACGCATCACAATAGTGGATAGATACCATGCACAATTGCTACCTCATCAATCACCCTGGTTTGTATGTGCATGTTTTCCAAAAGCAAATGTCTGTGGGTTATATGTATTCTCAGCCCCATTATTCAGATTAAAATACTTAGAGAAGGCCAGGGGCCAGTAGTTCACACTTGTAATTCTAGTTACTCATGTGGAAAAGTCTGTGCAATACCACCTCCAAATTCAACAGCAAAAACAGGGTGAGAGGCATGACTCAAGTAGTAGAGAACAGTAGAACAAGGAAGCTGAGCAAGCACCAGGCCCTGAGTTTAAACTCCAGCACTACTCCAAGAATAAAAATAATAAAATTCCTAGGGAAATGTGGTGATGTAATCAACTAGTTAAAGCGCTAATGGAAATACCTGAAATAGGGTAGATTCAAGGGACAACTCAAATAATATAATTCCTTAGAAAGGCAAAGTCAACGTTCAGCAAACAAAAAAACACCAGGAAGCAAGTACTCAAAAGGGATGGGGTGAAGTCAAGAGGAAAGAGGTAGATGAATGAAACGGAGCACAGAGGGAGAAATGCAGTCAAGAATCCAATATATATCCTAAAAAGTTAAGAAGAGTGAAGGAAGGGGTGGGTAGGGAAGGGGTGGGTGAGGATGTTGGAAGGGATGGTATTAGTCAAGCTATATTGTATTCATAAACTGCTTTGTTAAATGGCAACTCCTTTATATCAACTGCTTAAAGATAATTTCTTCAATGTTTAAAATGAATCCTGCTTTTGGTTGAAGGATATAGCTTCATGTCAGAATGCTTGCTTAGCATCGACAAGTCCCTGGCTTTGGTCCTAAACATGGCAAATACTAGTTGTATTATTATTATTAAAATCATAGTAACAAAAGTTTTGGTTTTAAATATTAGCAAATCATAATTCCATTACTAGTAGTATAACCAGAGTTATACAGAGAAAAGTTATTTTACTTTTTAGGGATTCAGTATGATCTTGTGTAAACTTTAATCATTAGACTGAGTTCATTTGGGTGGTGTGAAGTTAAATGAAATGCTAGGGTCTGCCTGTAGGAGTCTCCCCCAAATTTCCATATTGGAACTTTCCACTTAATGTGATGGTACTCAGAGCTGGAGCTTTGAGAAGCGATGGAGCAATGAGAACTCCACCACCATGAAATGAGCCAACACATGCATCAATGGAGAGGGCTCCATTGTCTGATCCACCATATGAGGACAAAGCAAGAAGATGCCATCTGGGAGGCACAGATCTTCATTACACACGCAATTTGCTCATATGCTGGTGTTGCCCTTCCACTATGAGAAGGAAGTTGCTGGGTGGAAGTGGGAAATCCAATGTCTTGTGGCAGCACTATTCTTTTCTTTTACAGACTTCATGAGAGCCCCGGGAAAGCAGGTCCCGGGATCCTTACCTACGCCTCCCAGGCCACTGCTAAATGGACAAGAGAGTTCATGCTCAGGAGCCACTCACTGACTGTAACCCTGCATTAGTTCTTCGTGAGGACTTACCCCAAAGCTGCTGATGAGAGCAGGCTCTGCCAGCATTTACTTGTTTAGTGCTTCACCCTGGGATGACAAAGCCGTGGGGGATGGTGGTAGTGTAGGCAAGAAGACAGCTTTATGGATAAGAAACCTATCCATGTGGTGCCTCTGGCTTGCTTCCAGTGTCCCCATGTTTGCAGTCTGTCCTGATAACTCTGAATGCTCTGGAAGGAGGAAAGGAACTTCGAAGCCACTGAAACTAGGAACTGAAATTTCTGGGATAGTGAGATAGAGATGTGGTTACCTTTCGGAGCCTTAATTTTCTTTTTCACTTCTGTAATAGTGAGCCTGATTAGTAACTTGTAATTGGTGGTGTGAAATTACGAGGGTGATGAATATGAACTCAATGCTCCATATGTACGTTTTTGTTACTTATTAAAGTTTTAGCAAGGATTTATTTTTAGCATAACAGAGTGAAGGTAGGAAGAAATAGAAAAAGTTAAAACATTTTCTGTTTCCTGTATAATAAGGGGATGGTAATGCCCTTATGCCAACGGGAGTTCGTGTATGTGCAAATGTGCATGCAGGGAACCATTTCAACAAGTTTCTGATGACCTAGTAGAATTCCATCAATTTGAGATGGAGACATAGACATCACTGACAAAGGATACGGCTGAGTAAAAAAAGAAGGGTCAGGGGAAAAAGAGGATGGATTTGGGACCATAAAGATATGGTGGCTCATGCTTATAATCCCAGCTACATTCAAGGCCATTCTGGGAAAAATATTGAAACTCTATCTGAAAAATAAACTAAAGCAGATCTGTGGTTCAGGTGATAGAGCAACTACCTAGAAAATATAACTCTGTGGATTCAAGCTCTAGCCTTGCCCCAATGAAAAGACGTAGTTGGGGGGAAAAATCTATACCATGGCAAACATCAATCACTGTCATCACCTCTGACCTTCATCTGACAGATCAGTGTTCCTAACATATACTTTCAGGAAACATCCAACCACATTGCTCCAAAAGTCTTCAACTCTGAGTCTGGGAAGAATAACAAGCTGAAAGGTGAATTCTTAAAATCCGGGTGGTTGGAGAGGAAGTAAAGTAAGAGAAAAATGCAGGAAGGAGTAACAAGTTTGACAAGAAATGTACTTATTACCTTACTTATGTAACTGTAATACCCCTCTACATCACCTTGACAATAAAAAGATGAACCAAAAAGAAATGGCAAGGCTAAATTAAAAGTGTAATAAATATGTTCTACACAGGAAAAATAATCCAGGACCTGAAGGATCCATTGAAAGATTTTAGACAAGAGTCAGACCGATTTGACTAAACTTTAGAAAGATAAATACAAAATGATGGATTAATGTACATTGAAGACAGACCTACTGAGGATAATAATAGTCACTTGGTTGATCCACAAAGAAACCATAATCAAACTGAGATTTATCTTTTAAGTGGCCCAAGAATGCTTTTTATACTTATGTGTTTAGTTTAACTCTATATACTGTGATTTTCTACCGTGACTAACACAGTGGTTGTTATGGATATTTTATGCACCACAAATAATTGCTAAAATTTTATGGATTGATTTACAGAGTTCCAACCAGGTAGGGAACACTGCATTTGCTAAGCACCCAGTTTTTTAACAGGCACTTGATATCAGCCAAGCATATATGTAACTGAGGATACAAAGACAAATAAAACACAGGTTTTGCAAACAATGCATTGATAAAGATAGCAAAAAGAAAAAGAAAGGCTGAATCGTTTGAAGGCTTATGTGAACTAGGTATAATTCTTTTAAGTATCAACAACCACAGGAACTAGTTGAGGGAGAGAAGCTCTGGGATCATTCCCTGAGCAAAGAGTAGAGCTGATACCTTAGCTGAAGACTTTTGAAGTTCGGAGTCACTTTTTAAAAAACGACTCTTCTATGTTGGATCTCTTTGTAGTAGAAGAAAATGATCAACGCTATAAATGTGGAAGCTAAGAAAAGCCAAAGAAGTCAGGCAGCTTCTCTGAAGTTGGAGGACTCGATTGTGCCACGTCTGTCTGGATTGGGTGGCATCCAACACAGTAGAAAAGATGTATCCCTCTTGAAGAATGCTGTCCATGCAAGGCAGTAAAGTGTCCGGTGTCCTAGGATCCTCAGGAGATGTCATTAGGTTGAAATGATTTCAGTATGATATGGGATAATATTTGTAAGAGTTTTGAGAGGAAAAAAAATAGACTACTATGGACTGGTTGGTCTGTTCATTTGTCTTTTAAATTAGTTTAAGCAATAGATGTTTGCTGAGGAATGTCTATACGCCAGGTTCTCTGTAATGAGCTAGAGAGAGAGGGGCACTGCGGATCCCTGTGTCAGGAATGGGGGGGGGGGTCATAGTAGTGATGGGATGATGCCACCATGGTGTGACAAATTCCAGGGAAGAAGTTGGACAAGATACTGAGGCTGGAAGAAGGGGACAGAGACATGCTTAAAGTTAGGAATTGGGGAAAGGATGTGCAAAGGTACAAATAGAAAATTACTTACCTTTCAAAATGGGATGCTTATAGGAAAATTTAAAGAAACTCCATAGAGCTGATGGAATACAGCGGTGGGGTAGGGGCTGGAGTTGTGGAATAAGACAATATAAAACGGAAGTGTAAAACAGAGGTCCACACCTGAAATTATAACTATTTGGGAGGCTGTGATCAGGAGGTCTGCAGTTCAAGGCTAGAGCAGACATACACCTTCTCAAACAACAGCTAAGCCCAGTGACACATGCCTATCAACCTACCTACATGGGAGGCCAAGGTCTACAAGATCATGCTTTAGGCCAGTCCAGGCAGAAAAGTCTGTGAGTCTCCACCTCAACGGAAGAGTCCTGGTGGCAAACACCTGTCATTCCAGCTAATAAGACCCTATCTCAAAAGCAACCAGTGCAAAAGAAAAGCTAGAGGTATGGTTCAGTACAAAGTTTCTGCCTAGCAAACACAAAGCGCTAAGTTGAAACCTCAGAACTGCCCCAAAACAAACAAGTGATAGGCCAGGTTCAAGGTTACAACTAGCCCTTGGTGCTAAGTCATGTCTAAACTTTATTCCAAAATCTCTAGGAAATCTCTGAAGGGTTTAATGTGAAGGGTGCTTTAGTGTTTGTTAGTTTTGTTTGCTGTGCCAGTATTAGGTCTTGAATTCAGGGCCTTGAGCTCTCACTTGGCATTATCCACTTATTGATGGTGCTCTAGTACTTGAGCCACACCTCTAGTTCTGGCTTTGGGCTGGTTAATTGAAAATAAGAGTTTCTCAGATTCGCCTACCCAGCCTGGCTTTAAACTGCTCTCCTCAAACTCAACCTTGGGAATACCTCGGAAAATAAATAGAGAGAGTCCCCAGAGCCTGGCTTAAATAAAGAAATTTGTAAAGAAAAAAAACCAAACAACAGTGCTTCGTTTGGCCTTAGGATACCACAGTGGCTGCTATGATAGAATGGATCAGCAGGTGTAAGATCAGAAACAAGAAGGCTGGCTTGGAAAATACCTAATCAATTCAGACAGTGGTAAAATGGTAAACTGAAGAGTAGATGTAAGACAAGGGGTGGAGAGTGAATGATTCGAATGAGAGAAAAATCCCTGTTGAGTACTGAAAGATTGACCAAACTCAGTAAAAGAGAAAGGCTATCAGTTAAACTATGAAGAGAATCTAGCTGGAAACTGATGTAAATATTCTGGCCTGGAAAAAACAATTGGGATTTCAAGTGGAGACACAGGAAATCAACAAGCAGAGTTCAAACAGGAAGAAAACGCAAAGAAAAGAGACAAGAAGGGAGGTAAAGAAGAAGATGGTTGACTTGGGAGCAAGAAATAAAGCAAATGAGAAGACGAAGGGGAGGCTCTGAAAACATCCATTTAGTAATTCTTGTCTGGACATCCACTTTGTCCCACTGATATAGCCTTCCATCTTATAAA
The DNA here is from genome assembly GCF_019054845.1 of Dipodomys spectabilis. Taxonomy (NCBI): domain Eukaryota; kingdom Metazoa; phylum Chordata; class Mammalia; order Rodentia; family Heteromyidae; genus Dipodomys; species Dipodomys spectabilis. The sequence goes on from NW_024870723.1 coordinate 4,664,763, forward strand.
CAAGTTCACCCTCTTCTTACCTATTTTCTCCTTTATTAATCGAATGAACTAATTATTTTCCTCCTTTTACACAGAGAAAAATAGCACATGGCATTAAATCTAAGATGACTATCGCAAATATGCCATTGCTTTAAGTATACTAAGAAAAGAATACCTTAGCAAATAAACTGACACACCATCAATTACGTATGCCAGCTTCACAGATACCGACACCTTAAAAACCCACACAACTTGAATCTTGTGAAAAGTCATCAGGAAGTTCAACAAATTACTGGATCTTTGACTAATACCCATCCATGATGCCATCTTCCCACTTTTCCCTCAGTTCACAGAGATCGGGTGCTTCTACTTCAGGCAAAGGAATAAGCTATACACAAAACTGGCTCCAGTCTATCCAACTGGGATCCCCAAATTTCCTCTTCCTCGCAGCATTATTTTTCCCCTCATTGCACAACAACTTCCATAGTCAAAACTTTAGTTGTGGGCTGGGAAGGTGGTTCAGTGGTAGAGCGCTTGCCTTGCATGCATGAGGCCCTGGGTTCGATTCCTCAGCACCACATAAGCAAAAAGAAAAGAGCCGGAAGTGGCGCTGTGGCTCAAGTGGTAGAGCGCTAGCCTTGAGCTGAAGAGCTGAGGGACAGTGCCCAGGCCCAGAGTTCAGGCCCCACAACCGGACCCAAAAAAAAAAAAAACTTTAGTTGTTTCTAAATCTGAAAAGAAGAAGAAAATATATCACTTGACTCACATTGTTGTGGGCTATTACGTCACCAACCGTGACACACCTCTGTACAAAATTCCCCTTGAAGTCATCCTAGTCAGAAGTCACTGAAGTATCTTTTCAGTATGCACTGAAGTATCTTTTATCAAAGTCACCCAGTTTTTTGTTTTTTTGTTTTTTTTCCCCACGGCCCGCAATCCAATGCTTGGTTCTCGGCCCTCATCTTAACCTTTCTACAAACAGCATTGAATCCAGTTCACTAGCACCTCTGATTTACCAAAAACAAAACAAAACATATCATAATAACATCTTCTTTCGTTGGTTCTCTTTCCTCCCTGGGCTACTCCTCAACTCTGCTTCTTTTTCTTCAGCATACTCAGCTCAATCTCAACTTTTCTACTTAAACTACAAAACCTAAAATTAAAAACTATACCACTTAAACTTAAAACGTAAAACCTGTGTTTTTAAATTGTCCTCTATACATTCGATTTTTTCTATGTATTCTCTGTCCTATTTCACACTATTGCATAGTATTCTCTATAGTAGTTGGTGTTCCCAGTTCTCTCCTCTGATCTTCTAAATGTCCACTCTAATCAACATTGGAGTATTTGCTAGACATCCCATGTTAAGAGTCCACTCTGCATGGTCCATCAAAATCAGTCCCTCCAATAGTCTTGCCAGGTCTGTAAGTAGTAATTCTATTGCAAGTGCTTATTGACAAAACCTTGAGATCACCCCTGCCTTCCCTCCGTCTTTCAAAAGCATTTTCCAATCCATTGCCAAATTGTGGCAGCACCATTTTAAAATGCATGTGCATATTTAATCGTGTCTCACCACCTTAGTTACAACTATACCACCTTTGTTACAACTACCATGGTCAAATAGTTTTTCTCCCACCTTGATAAGCACAATCACCTCCTAGCTGGGCATCTTCCCAGAATTGTCCCTAGCAGTCTTCTCTATTCAATGATCAGCCACAGTGATCCATTAACAATGGAAGTTAGATGAGGTTTATCCTCTGCTTAAATTTGCAATTTTTTTCCGTGTCATTCTAGAATCAAATCCAATCTACAGTCTGTTCCATGGTTTACACATTTCCATATGACCTGTTCCCTGTTTATCTCTTTGAGTGTAAAGAAAATACCTTTCTATGTTTACTTGTATACCTTCTGTCCTCTTACCTCTATAGGCTAATGTAAGCTCCAAATTGATTTTGGGTAAGCTTATTTACCACTGTCTGTCCAGTTCTTAAAAAAGCATTTGACAAATAGTTGAAGCTCAACTAATAATGCTAGAGGGAATGAGTGAATGCATGTCTAGATCAGCCAGAGATTTCAGTAAAATATTCTCTCTGCATCTCTTCCCACATCAGTAAGCTACTGAGGCAGAGCTCAGCTCTCTGTGGATTCCACCAGATGGATACTAGATTGAATTACATGACAACGTCTGTAAAACAGACAATAGGCTTCTTGAAGAGTGAAGCGTAAACATAGGAAGTTATCATGCCATTTATTGTTATTACTACTAGTTTAGTGGTTGCTGCTATGACTACTAATGTCCTCTGATCATTCCCACACCTGTTTGTTCTCATTCATTTCTCATCTCATCTCTGTATTCCTCCATCCTTTCCCCCCTATTTCATTGTACCTTTGCCTTGTTTTAATAACCATTTCATGAAATACCACATGGTCATTAGAGTCCTATTTTTATGATCCTCTGTTTACCCATATAAACTTCTGTGGAACCATTCCTTCCAGTCTAATCAAAGGAACAAGCAGATGAATAAAGGTATGCAAAGCAATATAATTCTGGAAAAGAAGAGCTGTGTCCTCGAATGGTCCAAGTGAAAAGCCCAACGCCACCATTTTCTGTGAATAACCTCTCAGTCCTTAGTTCATCACCTACAAATTAAGTGTGCCACAATATATACATTATTCATAGAAGCCAGGTGAGAAATACAATCGATATCAGTTGGTAATAATTATAGATTAAAAATGGTATGCCCCAATTGGTATAGTCCCTGGCACGTGGAGTAGCACGGAATAAATGTCGTCTGTTATCTGTTAGTGCTGTCTCTTCTGACCTCAGACCAGGTACGCTGACCTCAAGCTGGGCTAGACTAGTACCTACTCTCACATGCCTCTACTTTCTTCATGATTTCTCATTGGAGAAGAGTTCAAGATGAAGCATAATAGTGAGTGCTGAGTAGCTGCATAATACACATATAAAATTCAAACATTACAAATAAATTCTGCACAGTTCTATGAACTTTCCAAGTGAACGTACTCCTGAGCTGCACTCCAGGAGAAGAAATATAAAATGACTTGAACCCTGATACTGATTTCATCATCCTTCAGTCATCCCTCAATTGTCTCCCCTAAAGTTAAGACTTCTCCAGACTTCTGATACAATTACGCGTTTTTATAATTTCAGAACCCATACAAGAACAACATCTTACAGAATATAGCCTTTTTGTGTTAAGTAACTTGCACATTTGGTGATCTGTCTGTGAGATTTTCCCATATTATTGCATGAAATATTACTTGTTTACTTCTCTTGACTGTATGGGAGTGAGAGAGTATTTGTCTATTTACCTGTTGATGGGTATTTTGTTCTTTTCCAGTTTGCATTATTTTGAATAGAACTGCTACAGACATTCACATATTTTGGTGAACTTGCACACATTTATGTTGTCTAATCTCTAGGAGTTTGAATTTCTGGGTCACAGGATGAGAGTATGTGCAATTTTTAGTACATACTGTCAAGAGATTGCCAAAATGTTTGTGAGTAATTTATGCTCCATAAGCAATACATGTAAGCTCCCTCTGCTTTACATTAATTCTTTAATTCTGTCAGGTTTTATTTTTCATTTGTCACCCTGCGATAATATTAAATTATGTTTTTCAGAATGTTTTCTGAAAACCAGAGAATCTGAACATCTTTTCAAGTCTTGGTGCCTTTTGAGGAGCCTTTTTTGTCTTGAACTTTTTCTTTTCTTACCAGACTGGCAGTCTTTTCTTGCTAATTGTACAGGAGTTTTAAAAATATATATTGTATACAACTATTTCTGTAACTAATTGTATAGACGTTCTTTATTTTGTATAAGAGTTTTGTCAGATATGTATGTTACAAATATTTTTTTCTGCAGTATGGCTTGCATTTTCATTTTATTAATAGTATATTGTGATAAAAAGAATTTCAGTTTCAATGTACTACCAGTTTCACTCCTTTTCTTCCTACGTAGTGTTTTTGGATTCACTGAATAAGTAGCAGCCTACTCAAACATCATAAGATAGTCTTTTAGCTTGAATTTAAGAAACTTTTTTCTTTTCTTCAGTTATCTTTTTTTCCTCTATGCTTTCTCCTCCTGGATAGAAAGAATAAATGACTTCTATTCTGAATTCACATAATGTTACATATTACTTCCATTACCCTTATTATGTTATCCATTACCTTGAAACACAGAAGTTTGCCTGACCATTCTCTCTTCAACAGCCCCATTTCTCAGTCACTCCATTTTTTGAATTCCTAGTGGTCTTTTTACTGCATCCTGGTCATAATGCCACATAAGTAAGTCTAGAATTGGTCCATTTCTTTCCATGCCATCTGCCACTTTCATGTTATAAATCCATGATACTTCATATTGAGAACTCAATAGCCCCCCTAACCATTGCCAACCTCTAATCTATACCTTTCCACATAATTGCCCACATAGAGCCAGGGTGATCTCCCATTTTCTTCATGCTTTTTGCCCTTTAAAAGCCCTTCCACGCTCTCCACGGCTTCCAAATTAAGGTCTAGTTCATTAGCATGCTGCAGAAGCCATTTTAGACTAGACAGATTATCTTGTCTTTCTCATCACTGATGGCTCTGTTTTGATCTCATAAAAGTTTTTAATTTCCTCGACAACGTTTTCACAAAGACTCCTTTTTTTTCCATGTCTGAATGTATGCCCTTGCCCTCATGCTCATCCTCAGGACTCATCCTGTGTATATCTGTTTTGCAAGGAAACTTTACTGACTACACGAAGTACAGGTCCTCATGTAATCTGATATCTTGCAACTCCCATAATTTTATCTGTTAACATTCAATACAAATATTATTTGCTTGAACCTTGTCTTCTTTGATAGAACATGTTACTTCTGGGGCAGAAATGACGTTAGTCGTGATCATTTTGTTTATCATCTGTTTGCTAACATGAGTTCTATGAAAGTATGTGAGATACATGCTTGTGTGTGTGTGTTTGTGTGCATGTGCACATGCACGTGTGTGCATGTGTGATGACTAGAACTGATCAATGCTCTTATTTCCAGGGTCTAGTATTGAGATTTATTACAATTGTTTCCTTACTTCCACACAAGATCAAGCTTGGCTTGTTGTATCCATATTAATGAAGCTAATGATGTGTTTGGCAAGACGCGTTGTACTTTTAGACAAGAACTTTGTACTCCAAGGCAAACTCTCTTTGTAGGACACCCTCCTCCAGACATGTGGTAGTTTCTCAACATCCTTCTTAAAGTGTGATACTTGAACATGGACTTGATCTTCCACACCTGCTCTGACCAATCTAGATGAGGAAAGACCAGTCAACTTCAACTTGGGAATGGCAGAGTTCCAGGAACCAATATCATACTTTTATAGAATGGTTGGTTTTGCCGGAAACAGATTAAAAATTCAGTTATAAATTTAGAATAAGAAGACTTGGAAATGATAGGTAAAAACCCTTTTATGTTTATTTTTATTTTTTGGTCATGGGGCTTGAAGTCTGGGCCTGGGCGCTGTCCCTTAGCTCTTCAGCACTTGAGCCACAGCACCACTTCCGGGATTTTCTGCTTATGTGGTGCTGAGGACTCAAACCCAGCCCCTCATGCATGTGAGGCAAGCACTCTACCACTGAGCCACCTTCCCAGCCGAAATCTTGGATCTTAAGCTTCATTGTCTTCAAGGCAAATTAGATTCCAATTGTCCCTAAATTCTCAAAAACTTCCTTGACGAATGCAGAGAGGAATGAATTTGGGAATAGTCATGAAACTCAATGCATATTCTACAAAATTAAGAGAATCAGGGAAGGGGTGGGGCTGATGGGGTTGGGGGAGAATGATGAAAGCAGTGATACCAATCAAGATGCCCTCTATTCATATACCACTTTGTTGAAAGGCAACCCCTTCGTGTAAACAATTAAATGTAAAAATCAAAAAGTAACTTCCTTGACAGAGTACAGTAGTGCTCTATTAATCCTACCAAGTTTAATCCCAATCATAACTTCAGAGATTCTCTGCCTTCCACAAATTCACCATGTAACTACAGACACAACATGAACTGACATGTTGAAAACACCGGTACAACCAAGGCAGATTTGTCTTTCTCATCCACTTTCTTAACCAGCATTACTAAATGATTCCCTCTACTGTTTTCTCTACTGAATAAGGTAGCTTTTATTTCCTATATATATGACGCTTTGTGATAGTATTGTGCTGTGCATGTGTACCTCTATCTACTCAGTATATGTGTGTTATATGTGTATGTTTGTTATACATGTATGTGTCGAGTTTTGTGTGTATATTTGTGTCCTGCACGTTTATGTTGCAGTGTATGCAGATGCAGGATCTATGTTGTATGGTGTGTATGCATGTGTTGTGTGGCATGTATGCATTATGTGTTTGTATGGTATACATGTGTGTTAGTATGGCATGCCTGTGTGTCACTCTGAAACATGATCTGGCTGGCATTTGGTAGAGAGGTTCTCATACACAGCTTCCCATTGACACAAGGCTTCCCTGCAACACTTTCCAGCTGTCTCCTATAGCAAGAGCCTGAATCAAAGAGTTGCCAAGGAACCAAGTCATATTAAGCTCTGCTTAGCTCTATCTGCCAATCTCCACCAGCTCCCTCCCACTGACATTGAGAATCACCTTTATCATATACTTTTGAGGAAGGTCACATTTTTAGTCTGCTCAAAGTTAAGGCATGTTCTTTTTTTTCACAGTATAAAGTTAATACACGATCATTGAAGGAAAGTTAGAGAAAAAACTAGAAGCCTAAAATAAACGTCTATCACCTAGCCATCAGAAGTTACCTCTTTTAACATCTCAGCATTTCCCAGCAGTATTATCTTTCTTCTCTGCTGACATTGTTAAGATCATGACATACATTAAATCAGTAACTCTTCACTTGTTAATTACTATCAAACCATTTTTCACATATTCCAGAATATTCTTTAGAAATAACATTTCAGTAAGTGCCCGATGCATTGTATGGCTATAACATAATTCAATTCACCTACTCTGCATTTTTGGAAAACATTATCAATTATGCTCTTTAAAACAACTCCATCTGTACAAAATTCTTTGTCAATCTCTCCCTCACCCATCTTCTTTTGTCTACATGATCTGAACTCAAAAATGATAAAAATTGATGTTTTAAAGAGTGTGGTTTCTTCAGAGTAATAAGTGCATATGAGCAGCTAATATAAACTTAACAGATGAGTGACACAGAATAAATACAAACATTTCTAAATTTTAACAAATTAATCCCCATGATAGCTATATTTTCTTGGTAACCATGTCTGAGAGCATATTTCTTTCTACATCCCAGCTAGCATTGAGCATTTGCATACTAAAAGGATATGTGTGTTTTGTTTGTGTGTACTTAAAACTATAAATGACTAGCAAATAAAAAGGAGAAATTACAGAGAACCAAAAATTCTATAAAGTGTCCTATATTTCTTGGGATTCAAATCACTCCTGCCAAAACATACTGGAAATCAAAAGCAATAATGCTGAAATCTCAGATGATACGATATGAAACTTTAATATATATTAGGTCAGGGCCATCTATAAATAATACTGTTTGGACATTTTCATCAAAATAATCAGATGAAGCTCCTTTTTTCATTCTATCTGAAAAACTAATTAACAATCATGAATTTAATGCTTGTATATGCTAAAAAATCTCTCCAAATAATATATCATCCTAACTGTCTAACATCTATATTTGCAATTTTCATTGGTTTTTCTGTCCATCTTCCTCATTGTCCTTCCTTAACCTCTCTCTCCTCAACATCACATCCAGGCTGCATACCTTTCCTCCATGGCCACAGGCCCCATTCTTTTGCTCCTGCTTTCCTACCTTGCAGGTGCAGTTTGCTCTCCGTGCTTTGCAGAAGGACGGAACTCACAGAGTCCAGATTGTCATAGCTGTTACAGCCCAGGGGCCCAGTGCGCGTCTCTGTGACCTGAAATGGACATCAAGAAAGACAATGTGCTCTGGTCTAGGGTACACCCTGGAGAGGGATTCTTCTAGGTTGGCTCTACGGCCATCTCCAGAACACCTTCTCCATACCTGAGAACATGCCCGGCAGGGGACGAGTAGACAGAGCAGGAGAGCGCTCAACCACACAGACTGAAGCCTTTTGCTGCCTAACTCTGTTTCTCACTTCACAAGTTCGGTGTAAGCATTCTAGATTTTTAATAAATTGTCAATCATGGAGTTTGCAATCAAGAAAATCAATTTTTAAATCCAAGATTGACCATTTCTACACTTGGTGACAAAAGAAAGTCACTTAACTTCTCTAAAATTCTGGAAACTCAATCTAAGAAATGACTTCTATGGAGGTAGTGGAACATATATAATGGGTATAAGTACTTGGTACAGAGTCAGTGCTCAAAAATGAGCATCTGAGTATGAAAGGCCCATATAAATTTCAGTGAGTATCTACACGTTATTAAGACAAGAGCAATAGAAATTATCCTCTTTCTCCAAAAAAGTTTTGGCAAAAACATAATCAATGTCTGTGACTTCTGGCTGTATATGCCAAAAATATGGTGATATTCAAAACCTCAAAAAAACAACTTTAAAAGCCAGTGGCTCATGGCTATCACCTTAGCTACTCAGGAGACTGATATCTGAGTACCGCAGTTTAAAACCAGTTCAGATAAGAAGGTCTGTAACACTCATAGTCAATTAGCAAAAAAACTGGATTTGGAGCTGTGGCTCGAGTGGTAAAGCAAAAAAAGCTATCGAACAGTATACAAGCCCTGAATTCTCATTCAAGGACTGGTGTGCACACACGCACACACACACATTTACACACAAATAACCTTCAAATAAGAAAAACTTAGTACCATTTTATACCTTCTTACCTTTCTTCCCATTATTTGGAAACATTTTTAGGTTGCATCCCACTGTGAAACATAGCCTCCATTACAGAAAATAATAATTTGGGGAAGAGCTAATAAGTAGTTCTTCTGCCCTTTTCCAGATGTCAAGAAGACTTAGGTAGGAACTTTCTCTAAGGCTCAAATTTCACACCTGCAACATGTTAATAATATCCTTAATCACCCCAACAGGTAAAAAGGTCATACTTTTGGGCATGTTTAGTACTTGAGATATAATCAATTTCAGAGGGTAGTTTTTGTTTTACAGATAATCTATTCCATTTTGTACAGAATTATAGTACAGTTCTTATGGAGTCAGAGTTGTTCTGTTGAAGATAACACATAGTGATGCTGTTGGAAAAGAAAAAAAAATGGCTAATTGTGGTGAAGAGGAGAAAAAACATGGTCAAAATTTCCCTACCCCAGTCGGTAGCTGGCTTGCGATAAATCTGATAGTGAGACAAGTTCTAGTCCACTGAGTCTTGAAATAGTGGCAAGAGTCAAATTACATGGAGAAACCAGTACTAATGTAAAAATGGTGTCTTGGAAGTCTCTGTGCAATTTGTCTGAGAAATCTCTCCTAAGGAGGCTGACTGCACTTCCAGGATGCACAAAAGAGGATTATCTTCCCACACAGCATCAATATCTCAATTCTGCATCCCCATCTTAGGAGGAGAGAACCATTTGGCGATAATGAAAACCTTGGCTGCTCCCGAATCTGATGGCTTCATAAAGATCTGTCTCTCGGTGCTGAGTTCTGTAACAATGTAATCTCCCCAATATAGGCAATTCTTCTCAGAGAAGCTAGCTCTTTGTTTGTTGATCTGATTTATTTCTGTCCCTTTTCTCTCAATAAGCTCTCCTTCCTTTACATTTCTCTTTTCATGGTCAATTTCTGGCTCATCTGCCTGAGACTTTTTTGACCTTCCCCACACTCTTTTTGCCTTGAGATATCTAGGCAAGTTGTAATAGAAGCAAACTTAGGTCTGCATTTTATTCAGAAGAGGTTAAAGACTGAGAAGCAAAAAATGCAGGCCTAATCTAACAGAAGAAAATTTGAGATGGGAAAATCTGCATTGAAATCCTCAGAAGAATGAATCATTCCTATCAGGAATCTCCTCCCAGATTTGTCTTTATAGAGGTAATGTCTCCAATCATTGCACTGTAAACAAAATCTTCTTTTTTATCACCTTCCTATTCTCTAAGACACTGGATCTGAAGTCCAGAACTTCTTTCTCAGTTTCATTAACTATGAATTAATTAAAATTAAATACATTTATGCACATACTTCCATGGTAGCCACATTTCACACATTCCATAAATGTATCTTTCTTGACTAGCACATAGAGAGCACTCATATCATCTTTGAGGGTTTTGTTGTACAATGCTTTTATAGTTCAGCAAACAACAGTGTGCCGAGATATCTGCTACACAAATACAGTTTCATTGGAACGTGGCCATGTATATTTGTGTATATACTGTCTAGGACTATTTTAATGCTCTAATAATGGACTTTAGTAGCAGCAACTATATAGCCTGCAAAGCCTAAAATACCAATTACTGGCATTGTATTGAAAATGTTTGCTAAATGTGTTCTAGGGAACAGAGTACTAGTCCCTGTTAAGGTATTCTCTAGCTGTGTACTTCTGATCAAAGGGCTTCAAAGAGTGGACCATACATAGCTTTACATCTGCACATCAGAAGGTGAGGAAGAATGAAGGATTGAAGTGGCTGATGTGTTGTTTTGTTCGTTTGTGCCAGGACTGGGGCTTGAACTCAGGGTGTAGGTGCTGTCCCTTAACTCTTTTGCTCAAGCACATACCACTTCAGCCATTCCTCTACTTCTGGCTTTTTGTTGCTTAATTAAAGCTGAAGACTCTCATGGACTTTCCTGTGTTGTCTAACCAAACCACCAACCTCAAATCTCAGACTCTCCGAGTAGCTAGGATTACAAGTGGTGAGCCACCAGATTGAGAAATGTTTTTACCATTACTAATCTGATTTCATGCTAGCGATGTGGTCATTGAAAGAAAAAAAAAAAAAAAACTGTTACCCCTCCATAGCCAAGACGCTAGAGAAGGCATCTGATCATTATCCATACAGAAGGGGTGTGGATACGTACATCGTGGCCAAAGCCACACTGTAGCAGGATATCAACACAGATGGCCACCCAAGCAACAATGTTCAGGATGTTGCAGGTCATGTGATGAAATCAGACACCTTGGCTAACAGGAGCCCGGTGAGCTAAGTGGATACAGAGCCAGAGATTATTATCTGCCTGTCTACTGTCAGGACATCTGTATCGTGGTGCTGCTGGTCTGCAGCCCCTGCCCTTGTGAATCCATTCTTGAGCTGTACCTTGATCGCTCCAGTCGATATCTGGATCTCATGGAGCCGCCTCATGGTGCCATCGCGGTCGACAAAGTAGGATGAAGCCAGCTGGTGCAGAGCCTCCACGCTTTGAGTGGCATTGCCTGACTTCCTGTCCAGGCGACTTTTATCCATATACATGGTCAAAGCCTCCTCTCCTGCACAGGAAAGGAAAGAAAAGGAAACAAAAAATCCTCTTTGAGCATCAAGTGTGGGAAGAGATGTACCTGAGCCTGGATGTGGAAAACAGACTCGAATCTCTAATTACCTCCAAATTTGTCTCTGCTTCTAAAAAAAAAAATAATAATCAAAGACACAGGACGACAAAACAGTCCTGAAGAAGCTATAAAGACTAACCTCCATTCCTACAACGATCATGGAGACACCCTCAACCCCTGGTCCTCCTCCAAATGATATATACTATGTTCCTCACCAGCATTGTCTTACTCTCTACCATGCTTCCCTTTTCCAAGCAGCATTGGCTTTCCAACAAAATGATGGGTTTGGCATAGTCATGCCTTTCTGATTCTTTTCTATTTCTCTTATTTCCATCTCATTCAGTTCCTCTCTTCCATTCCTCATCTCTCCTCTTCCCTCTTTCCTCTTCCCATCCCTCATTCATTCATCATTCCCTTTTTATTATTTGCCTCCATCCCACCAACTTTTAGATAAACTAATAGATAGTAGGTGCTAGACACAGACAGAGGATAGATAAGCTTAAAAGTATATAATACAATTTGTTTTTTGGCGGAGGGAGGAGGAAAGTTGGGGGGAAGATGGGAAGGGATGGGAAGGGGAAACAAAGGAGGAGGCTACAATGCTTGATAAGAAATGTACTCATTATCTTGCCCATGTAATTGTAACCCCTCTATATGGTATTTTCACAATAATATATAAATATATAAAATACATAGGAATTCACTCAACATATATGCTAAGTATCTATATATACCAGATACTATGCATCTGAGAGAACACAACAGAAGAGATCAAGTTAGGTAGGGTAAAGGAAGGTAAGGAAGGTGAACAGATAGTTGTATGTATGAATAGATGGATGGATGGATAGATGGATGAAAGGATGAATGTATGTATAGATTCGATAAATGTAAAGATCTGAGTAAATGCACAGAATTAATGGATGTTTGGCAGGCAAGGTTATATTGATATAAACATAAATATATAAATTCATAGCTTTTCCTCCATGATATTTTCCTTAGCTATCCATGTGTCAATTACTAACAGTGCTAAAGTATGATGATCTTTATTGTAGTTCAGAAAATACTTCAGGTAACATTTGAAAGGAAACTATGTTTTTAAAATTATAGTTCTGAGACCAGAAATCCAACTCCATACCTGATGCTTTTACTGATTGGCTAGTGCTCTACCAACTGAACCACATCACCAACCCCATGAAAGAAGTGGGGAAGGAGGAGGAGGAAGAGGAAGAAGAGGAGGTGAAAGAAGAAAAGGAGGAGGTGGGGAAGGAGGAGAAGGAAGAGGAAGACAAAGAAGAAGAAGAAAGAAAGAAGGCAAACAAGCTAGCAAGCAAGAAAGCAAGAAGAAGGAAGGAAGGAAGGAAGGAAGGAAGGAAGGAAGGAAGGAAGGAAGGAAGGAAGGAAGGAAGGAAGGAAGGAAGGAAGGAAGGAAGGAAGGAAAATGGAAAGAAAGAGGGAGAGAGAGAAGGAGACAGGGAAGAAGGAAGGAAGGAAGGAAGGGAGGGAGGGAGGGAGGGAGGGAGGAAGGAAGGAAGGAAGGAAGGAAGGAAGGAAGGAAGGAAGGAAGGAAGGAAGGAAGGAAGGAAGGAAGGAAGGAAGGAAGGAAGGAAGGAGCAAAGTAAAAGTGTAGCTCAAGTAGTAAAACACTTGCCTAGCAAGGATGAAGCCCTGAGGCTCAAACCCCTAAAGTAGCCGCCCCTCCCCCGCCTAATAAACAAAACCAGGAAAAGAAAAATCATTACAGTTTTGAAGTTAACATTTTAAAGTTGAATTAACCACAGGGGGTTGCCTGAAAAATAACAGTTTCAGGAATTACTTGAATCCCCCCAAGCACAAAGCACTGTGCTAGTGTGAGCTACCAACTTGGGTGTATTGTCCAGTATACAATCTATATCCTTGCATGTTATCAATTCCAAGAAATAAACTATTTAGCAGACAAAAGAGGCCAGTACTTTCTGAGAAGCAAAGCCTAGGTATCTAGGATGATGGAAATGTCTTTTGAATGCTGATGACTTTCTGAACTAGAGGTAAAAAGCAACTCACTTTCGGAAGGTGTTTGTCCGGTCTCTCCCCTACATATCTGACTTTTGAACTCCTCTCAGGCTTCCTCTTCCTAGCCCTTCCCTCCTCACAAGCGTACTACTCAGAAAGGCCAGGCAGCACTTTCCTGGGGACCTTTCCCAAGCCACACTCTCTCTCCCAGAGAGAAGGAATGGTCATTGGCCTTGTTCCTACTCTAGTTGGTCCTCTCAAGTCACATCAGTGGACACACGTTGAGCTTTCCACCTGCATGGAGCACTTTGGCAAACATTGGAATTACAAATTAGTAAGACACCAAGATATTCTGTAAGAGAAATTCCATACCCCGATTTAATATAAAAATGCAACTTTTCTTATAAATAGTTTGCTCTATTGATTGTATGTTGAAATGAAAATGTTTTGGAGGTATTCTGTTTCATAAAATGTATTATTAAATTGATATTCCCTTTTTCCTTCTCTTTTTATTTATTTTTTTTTGTGAGTCGTGGGACTTGAACTCAGGAGCTAGGCACTGTCCCTCAACTTTTTCCCTCAAGGCTAATGCTTTACCAACTTGAGCCACAGCTCCACTCCCAGTTTTCTGGTGGTTAATTGAAGATAAAAGTCTCATGGCCTTTCCTGCTCAGGCTGGCTTTGAACCCAATCCTCAGATCTCAGCCTTCTGAGTATCTAGGAGTACATGTGTGGGCCATCAGCACCCAGCTTCCTTCTCCTTTTTATACACATGGCAGCAAGTAAATTTATAATGGGTAATATTTGGGGGCACATTTTGTTTTTGTTAACTAGTGATGGTAGAGAGAAACAGGTGTAAGATCATTTTGATACACCAGGTAAATAATCAAGGTGAAAATGAAGTGGAATGCAGACCAGAGCAAAGTACCCACATGGCTGTAGTAAATTCTATTCATTCTCTTCCTCAGCTCATAATCTGGTCTCTCCACGTAGATACCTTATAGAGAGGTGGTTCATTTTTCTCACACTGTTAAGAATTTTTCTGTTCTTCTTTTGACTAACTTCTATTACCCCTCAGGTGTCAACTAAGCCATCATCACCTCCTTTGGGAACCCTTTCCTCGACCCCCAAGGAACTACTTTGCCTTGGGTTAATAACTTTTTTTTTGGTCGGTCCTGGAGCTTGAACTCTAGTCCTGGGTGCTGTCCCTGAGCTCTTCAGCTCAAGGCAAGCACTCTACCACTTGAGCCACAGTGCCACTTCCAGTTTTCTGGTGGTTAATTGGAGATAAGAGTCTCAGGGACTTTCCCGCCTGGGCTGGCTTTGAACTAGCTTTGATCCTCAGATCTTGGCCTCCTGAGTAGTTAGGGTTACAGGCATGAGCCACCAGTGTCTGGAGGGTTAATCACTCTTATAGCATATAACCACAGTTTCTTTCATTTCTTTATCACATTTCCTGGTGATTTCTGTCTCCCCAGTAGAGCAAAACCACAGTGAGGTCAGAGAGTACATGAAAATCTCTTACTGCTGCCTATCCAGTACAATGTGGACACATATTTCCTGTGTAACCATTGAGTGAGGGCTTAGAGGTAAATAAATAAATACAGAAGTGGCCCCCCATAACAGAATTTGTTGATTGACATATCTGCCTCAACAACTGGACTAAAATCTTCCAGCCACAGAGATACACTGTTATCTAATAAGTTCATCTTCAGCTTCTATATGTCTAGGCTTTTCTTAAATTCACAGTAAATTTTCTCTTGTCTTCATGAGCCATTCACTGTTTTGCAGTAAGACATCACAGGTTTTACATTGGACCTGAGTAGATCTGGTTTAGAAACAACTTTATATCCCATTATAGTTTTTTGAATTCCACGAGCAGTGGATTACTGGGACAGTGAGTGGTACAGAGGTGGATCAAGAAATCAATTGGTCTTTCCAATGTTTCTAAAAATTCTCTAGGGATTTGATGAAAAGTAGATGCTCACATATCATTTGACGGACAAATGAACTGATGGATAGGTGGACAGACAATTGTGGGGATGGATGCTTTGAAAGACTGCTAGAGAACTAAATGATTAAGTAAATAGGCTAGGACATAGAGCCCTGAGACAGAAGAAATAAATATTCCTAATGTCAGCTCAAGCTCTCTTAGGGGCCTGTGCAACAGAAGGTGAAGCAAGCCATTTCCCTCTGGACTGAGAACTGGCAGATGCAAACCTTAGATCAAGAGGGGTTAATGGACTTCTTGCTGCATTATTAAGACTTAATTTCATGTTTATTAAGAGAATGTTCTGTTTGGAGTTTCTTTCCCACTTGGGCATTTCAACAAATTGCCTCTTCACCCCACATAGGCTTTGCTCAGTCTTCCTGTCCTCCAGGGGTTTTGCCTCACTCTCTCCAGTACCTCAGATGGTAACAAAAATGAGACTTGAACACACACAGGATGAGGAAGAGGTGAGGGATGATTCTTTTGCTTTCGAGTCAATAGGAAATGTTGCTCTTCTGAGCCCCCGTGGTTTATTCTCAGCCTTCCTCTCAGCAAAAAGAAGGCCTCTCAAAATGTGGTGTAGATGATAATAATTACACAACACACAGATATATACAAATGAGTTAAAACAGGCATCTGTGCAATGTACACATTTGCATACCTGTGAAAGCTCACACATAGGTACATAGTATAATGTGAGTACATGAGTACTATGCATATATGTTCATTCTCGTATAAACTAACTAATTCACCCACCTGCCTTGGACAACATTTGAAATCATGAATGCCACAGAGACACCCAAGCCTCAAAGTATTTCCACTGGCTAAAAAGTACAATCTTCAGACAGGCTATGAAAACTTACTACCTATATTCCTATGTAGGACTCCAGGCATAGAATTGGTCCTAAAAGCATTCTCAATAAGACTCATTTCATCAGAAATTTGAGAAATCCTAGAAATGCCCAGGTCAATGAACCTCTCATAGACATACTTCCCTTAATCCTATTTTTCTTCTTAAAATTCCAAAGGCAATTCTATAAATGTAGTTCAATGGCATAGAGTTTCCTATGCTGAAGACCATGGGCTTGATCTCCAGCAAAATGAAAGAATAGAGAAGAGAGGAGAGACGAGGACAAGAGAAGAGAGGATGGGAAGGGGGGGGAGGGGAGGGGAGGGGAGGAAAGGAGAGGAGAGGAAGCAAGCAAGCAAGCAAGCAAGCAAAAACTCAGCCAAACTAATGTATTCTCTTGCCTGTATGAGACAGCTTTAGGTTCATATTTTCTTTAATTATGTGCTTAGGAACTTATGTGACACCTCAATAGCTTATCATAGTGTTTCTTCTCAGTGAAATACAACGCTCTTGGGGCTGGGAATGTGGCTTAGTGGTAGAGTGCTTGCCTTGCATGCATGAAGCTCTGGGTTCAATTCCTCAGCACTACATAAACAGAAAAAGCCAAAAGTGGCGCTGTGGCTCCAGTGGTAGAGTGCTAGCCTTAAGCAAAACAAGAAGCTCAGGGATAGTGTGCAGGGCCTGAGTTCAAGCTCAGGACTGACAAAAACAAACAAATAAACAAACAAAAAAAGAAATACAGTGCTCTTGGAAAAAAACTATAACAACTAACATTTTTCTACACTTCTTTATATATACAGAAAGGAAAACATATCCAGGCAGAAAAGTGACTTTCTGTATTCTTCCTACTTATCTAGTGAGTGTCAGGAATGAGCTTTCATCCTGGATTCCCCCCACACAATTTTTTCTTCATTAAATAATAGTAATAATAATTGTAAGAAGAATGTAATGACAATAGTAATAATAATAAGAATAATCATAATAACAATAATTTGTTAGATACACAAAATACTTTTATTTCACCCATTGTTTCATGCATTATGGAAGTATAGTTATTATGATTAGTTACAAAAGAGGAAATCAAGGCCAGAAACCTGAGTTACTTGTAGAAGTGACAGTAAGCTGATGGACATTAGGGGAAGGGCAGAAAACAAAGTGATCAAAGCCCAGAGGCTTTTCTTCATTTACTAAACCTCCCCCATTCATATCTCTACCAGCACGTAAGAGGCCCTCGGAAGTACATTTCATGAGAGAATGAATGAAATGAAAATGTGACAAGATCACACATAGTTTCTGGTGCACAGCATTTGATCAGTGATGCATCTATCTCTTCCTTTTCCTTGCCTTCCTTGCTCAGAATAGAGAGTAGAGTGAACATTAAAACCTGCTGTCCAACACTGGATTTCAATCCAAAGCTTTGCATATTTTAAAATGTGTGTTGTAAAAACAGGAGAAGAACAAGGCTCTGTGAATAATTTACCACTTTGCCTTGAAGAAATTAAAAATATATTTCATGAAGAAAGGAAAGTCTTTGTTACTTGGAATTTCCAGGGACTGAAATTGGAGCACAGCTTTTCATAGAAGAATTGAATTACTTACAACCTATTTTTTTTCCAAGTGAGATGGGAGGGTGGGAGACATCTAAAGGAAATGGTATAGATTGCTGCTACACTCAGTGTGGCACTTTCCGTAGGGTATAATTTATACTAATGATTACACAAACTCCTATTTAATTTAGTATCTGATTAGTCAAACAGCAGACAATAGTTACATGCTGATTAGTTGGTTTCTGGACTGGGTGGGTAGTTTGGTGTGTAAATAAGGTGGATAATGAAACCATTAGTAGGTAACTAGGTAACTAGAAGAACTAGATAACTAGATGAATTAGATAACTAGATGGGCATATAGTTTAGGTTGCTGTGGCCAGAAAATCTTAACTTCAAAATTTAGCTTTTCCACGTATTAGCTCTGCTTCCACTAGGTCCCATTCATCTTATTTGAACAGCAAAGTAGCACCATTTAACTTGCTGTTGTGAAAACCACAGACCATAGGATCCCTGGTGTACAGCTAGTAGTCATTAGTTATTACCACTGTAAGAACGATGTGAATTTATCTCCCCTTACAACCTCCACATAACCAATGTGTCCACCTCATCTTCTTCAGAATATGCACTGTATGCTCAAGCCAAGATGGGGCTTCTACCCTTTATCTAGCCAGCTCCTGATAAACTAAACTGCTAATACCTCCATGAAGCTTGTGCTGACTGCTACAGTGTACAGTGCTTTACTCTCCTCTGAAAACATCCCCTGTTCAAAACCATACTTCAGTCTACTCTGTGTCTGTCAATGTGTTATCTTCTTGGGATGGGCTATGACTAAA
Source organism: Dipodomys spectabilis (assembly GCF_019054845.1). Taxonomy (NCBI): domain Eukaryota; kingdom Metazoa; phylum Chordata; class Mammalia; order Rodentia; family Heteromyidae; genus Dipodomys; species Dipodomys spectabilis. The sequence continues at coordinate 4,683,434 of NW_024870723.1, forward strand.
TTCACCTTTGCAACTTTCTGAAAAGGTGCTATGTCACCAGTGGGGTTTTGGGAAGTTCAGTGGACCAAGCCACTGTGGAAAATAAAAAAGATCTGATGCCTAAAGAACTGTAGCTCATAATATCAAATGATGCACACAGGTAATTCCCTTAAGGTTCCGAATGTCATCTCCCTATTGGTCTGTACCATCTCCCAATTGTCTTTGCATTACTCTACTCTGTTTTATTTAGCTCCTTTGTCTCATTCCCTCAAAGACGGTGTGGTTGTTGTATGGAGGGTGTGGAAGGTTGGCTAGAGCAAAGCAACTGGGCTATATTCCAAGCCAAACGGGATACAAATGATAGCTCATTTTAAAAATCATATCTCAAAACAGATGTCAGCCCCTAAGGTAGACTTAAACAAGCAAAAGCAAGTCCCTGAATAACATCTAAAATTTGATTTGTTTTCCCCCCTGGGATTAAATTGCATCCCAAAGAGACAAAAACAATGATCAGATTAATCACTATTAACAGTGACAATGCCAAACAAAACAAAACCAACTTAAAAAAAAAAAAACAGGCATATGACTGCAAAAGTTAGTAAATATTTAAATTTGACTTTCCCATTGACCTGAAAGATCTATGAAGATATGGGTATAATTAAGGCAATACCGTTCTCAAAGCAATATATATTTTGAGTAATATCCAGTGGTAGAAAGACACTTCCCCTCCTCCAGAAAAAAAGGTGGTGCTGATGGGACATTCTATTCTCCTCACACCCAAAATCCAGAATCATGGCAGAGATATTGTCTAGTGGCTACTGACCTACCTCCCAATGTAGCAGAGATGAGGAGATGGGTGCCGTACTTTTTGATGATGGTATCGATGAACTGCTGAGTTGTGGGTCTCCTGCCAAGCAGACGGATGCTCCTTTGAAACTCCGGCATGAGGGGCAGTGGATGACGGACCAGATCTCTCCTTTCAATGGCTGTATTCCTCACCTTCCAACGGGCAAACTCCCTGGGCAGGGGAGATAAGCAATACTCTTCAACTTTCGGTTTCTGAGTTAAAGCCCATCCAACCATCCCTGTGGGTATCACCTTAGGTGAGAGTGTCTAGATTACTTTCAATGTTTGCCTAACAAGGCTTTTCAGCCAGCAGACAGTTATTGGGTGCTACTCTCATCATTGAGATACTGCACCTCAGTGGCGGGGGTGGGGTGGGGAGGGGTGGGGATGGGGGGTTGTAGTTGAAGGGATGGTAGGGGGAAAACAAAGGTGGAGGCAACAAAGCTGGATAAGAAATATACTCATTACCTTGCTCATGTAACTGTAACCCCTCTGTACAGTATTTTCACAATAAAAAACATTAACAAAAGGGAGAGAGAAGTAAAAAAAAGTCACTTTTGCTAGGTTCCAGGTAGAGGCTGAGTTTAAAGAAAGAGTAGTGATGATGATGATGATGATGATGATGATGACTGGGACTATGAGCTAGATATTTTCATACTGCAGAAGAATAGCACATCTCATTTCTTACCTAACTATATCAAATCAGGAGTGTGTCAGGGATCTACTAACTCTGCTTCAACTCATAGGAACTTTCTCTCCATCCTTCTCTATTTGCTGGTTTATCACATTCTCCAGGCTAATTGACACTATGGTGATAGAATCTCCTCGAGTACTCTGTGCCCTGCCTCTGTAAACACTTAAGTACCTGTTATATAGAAATAATCATAACAATAGTTGATGGATGAATAAATAGAGCAGAGAAGGAGGAAGGGGAGTTACAAGAGAAGGAGGCAAGATGTACAATAATGAATAAGACCTAAGGCATGAAACCACCTGAAATCAATCCATGACATTTCAGAAACTAAGCTTTAACTCTAGAGCTCTTTTATATCCAAAATTCAAGGATGAATTGACTGAGTACTTACTATTTGGAAGAAATTAAACCATGCTCTGATGATGCTATGATTCAAGTGTAATTTTTCCATCATCAGTAAATGACGGAGACAATAAAGACAGAAGAATCATTGAATTTGGGAATCTAAGTCTCTTTGGTGTCCAGAACATGCCAGGTCTTGTCTGTGTCTCTCAGAGCCACTTGAAATTTAGGTGGTGCAAAGTTAGGCAAAGCATATCCTTTCTCTCAACCTACATTTCTTCATCTATAAAAATCCAATTCATGGCATCTATTTCCTCCTATTGGTGCAGGGATCACAGGAAAGACAATGTAAAATGATACCTCTGGAAACTGAAAGGCACTGACCTAATGTGAAGTTACTGTTTTATAACTTTCTTTCCTCACAAATTCCCAGGTATGTACATTCAAGTTATTAAAGGTGTCAAGACAGTGAACAAGAGCATGCACACTGAAATATAATAGGACTTGGTTCAGATTGCTTTGCCTTAGATAACAGTCTCCCTTCTTACCACGATGAAACTCCCCTGGAGAGACCAACTTGCTTGAGTTACATAGTCTCAGTCCCTTGAGAAAAACAGACTATCCAAGGGTCCATAAGGTCAGTCTAGATAAATGATGAGAACCAGAGTTTAATGAAAAGGTCTCTTTCTCCTGCCACAGTATGGGAGAGACAAATGAAGAAAGGGCCATAGGGCAAAAGAACGGGAGGGGGTGCTGAAGGAAACAGGGTAGGAATCAGGACAGAACATGCTCCTGTAATTCAGTGGCAGAGTTTGACCCCTGGATCACCAAAAACAGGATCTAAAAGAAGGCTGGAATCAGAATATATCTCCAGGCTTCAGTACTTAGAATCTTTTTCTGCATAAGAAATCTCACTTCATAGCTCTTCACGTAGTTCAACTTCTATATGATAGGCACTTGAGCCAATCAACTGTGCTCAACAGAGCCCTGACAGTCACCTGTGAGGTGATCATTAAGAAAAGCACAGTCTGTCAGGTAAGACAAAGCTTTTCCAGTTTATCATAAATTAAGGGCTATAGAATACAGAATGTGGAGCACAGGTGCCTCAGGCCCCTGAAGGAATCTGTAGAGAAGAGGCCTTCGAAGACTCCAGGTTTGAAATCTACAGAGGATTTAGACAAAGTTTTTTTTTTTAATAGCCACATCAAGGCAACTGCAGGAGCAGAGCAAGCAATAGGGGGATTCAGAATGTGCTAGGCAAAGAGCAGAGCAGAAGAGGAGTCTGAAGAAGGAAGTAAAGAGGGAATGGGATGAAGCCAGTGTGCAACCAGAGTTCACAGAGAGGGACTGGCTGACAGACAGCTGTATGCACGTGATGGGGAGCTTGTGAAATGAGTCCCAATGAGACCAATATTACCAACTTGAAGTGATGGAACGCCACCTTTATGGTTAGGCTGCAAAATGCTGACATTTTCATCTGTTCTCTATTGCTCTCCAGTGATGTTTATGTTTTGTTTTGTTTTGTGTTTGTCGGTTATGGGGCTTGAACTCTGGGCCTGGGCGCTGTCCCTCAGCTCTTCAGCTCAAGGCTAGCACTCTGCCACTTGAGCCACAGTGCCACTTCCAGCTTTTTCTGCTTATGTGGTGCTGAGGAATCCAACCCAGGGCCTCATGCATGCAAGCACTCTATTACTGAGCCACCTTCCCAATCCCATCTAGTGATGATTTTGATGGTTGTGATGGTTCTTTCTTTTTTTTAATTTTCTGAGCCAGCCTTGGGGTTTGAACACAAGGCCTGGGCACTGACCCTGAGCATTTTTTGCTCAAGGTTAGCACTCTATCACTTGACTCAGATCTACTTCTAGATGTGGGAGATAAAGAGTCTCAAAGACTTTCCTGCCTAAGTTGGCTTCACACTGCAGTTCGTAAATCTCAGACTCCAGAGTAGCTAGGATTATAGGACTGAGTCACCGTGGTTTCCTTCTTTTTTCTCTCTCTGGTTCTCACTCTCATTCTTGATCTCTTACTTACTCATTCATGCCATGTTGCTTGAAGCCCGTGGAGAGAACCACAGAGCAAGCACCCAAGAGAACTCTGAAGCCCATAGTTTTCAAGGACCTCGTGTCACAAGTCAATCCCAAGAGTGACTAGGTATATGAACTGATAAACAGACCCTTCCCACTGAATCCTCAGAACTTAGGCCCATGAAAGACCCAGAGAGAATGCACTCAGGTCCCCAACCCCTGGAGAATGTTCTATAATAGTGCTATTTCAGTTATTAAATTGTGGACTGATGTTTTTGACTTCTTGAGCAGTCATTGGTGAGAAGCATGTGGCTGTGAGAATTGCAAAATGCATCTGAGGCGAAGAATCTTTCCTCAATAGCTTACCCATAAAATGTACATGCACACAAAATTTTGAAAATAGATAGATATGTTATGCATATATATTTTAAATATACAGTTATATAAAATATATATTGTATATATGATATCTATTTAGAACTTACTCATTAGTTTGCTCTTATTTTCATATTATCATGCCAATATTGTTCCAAATTAATATTTATATATAATTCAGAGAGATCAAGCAACTTGCTAAAAATTACCCAACTAGTCACTGGTAGAACTGTGCGTAGAAAAGCTATATCCTAATTATCCTTATTCTTAAGTCTCTCTTGTAACATATATCTTGAGCAAGAGAATATAAAAATCTTGTAAATCAATATCAACCTAATGAGATGGGACCACCCCCAATAAATTACAGAGCCATGAATTAGTTCTTTCTTTCTTTCTTTCTTTTCTTCCTTCTTTCTTTCCTTCTTTCTTTCCTTCTTTCTTTTTCTTTCTTTCTTTTCTTCCTTCTTTCCTTCTTTCTTCTTTCTTTCTTTCTTTCTTTCTTTCTTTCTTTCTTTCTTTCTTTCCTTCTTTCTTTCTTCTCTCCCTTCTTTTCTTCCTTTCTTTCTTCCCTCCTTCCCTCCCTCTCTCCCTCCCTTCCTTCCTTTCTGTTTTCATTCATTATATCTATTTCTTGGAAGGAAAGAACAAAAGAAGGAAGGAAGGCAATTCCTCCCCCTAGAGCTGATGCAAGACCCTCATGAAAGAATGCGTATGACAAGCTGAGCATGGAACCAGATCCTTGGAATAAGCTTGGAAACAGATATTATAAACCATTAGGACCAGGTAAGGTCCTAATGAGCCTGCTTGCTCAGCACCATGGACAGAGTTCATGCTTCCCAAAGCAGGCATGCTATTGCTTAACAAAAAACAACAACAACAAAGGAGACAACAATGCTTGATAAGAAATGTACTCATTACCTTGTTCATGTAACTATAACCCCTCCTCTGTACAGTATTCTCACAATTAAAAACTTATTAAATAAAAAACTACCATCTGCAAATTAGACAAGAAATGTATACTTATTACCTTATTTATGTAACTGTAACCCCTCTGTACATCACCTTGTCAAGAAAAAAGAAAGAAAAAAGAAAACTACCATCTGCTATTGCAATGTTAGTTTTTTAAAAAAAACATACAGAATTCTGCAGCGAGCTTGTGTATGGGCAGTGAAGGCTGGATAAATGGGATTTCATCAAGCTGAAGAGTTTTTGCATGGCAAAAGGACATAGATAGCAAGATAAATAGAAAGCCTACAGAGTGGGAGAAGATCTTCACTAGCTATACATCAGAATAAGAAATGGGACTCATATCTAAATTTCACTTAGAGCTCCAAAAATTAAACTCTTCAAAAACAAATCCTCAAAGATACAACAACTCAATGAATAAATGGGCTAAAGACTTACAGAGGGACTTCCCTGAAGAAGAAATAAGAATGGCCAATAGACATAGGAAGAAGTGTTCAACATCTCTCACCATATAAGAAATGCAGATCAAAACAACGTTGAGATTCCACCCCATTCCAGTTAGAATGGCCATTATGAAGAAAACTAATAATAAGAGATGCTGGTGGGGATGTAGCCAAAAGGAAACACTACTACACTGTTCGTGGGAATGTAAACTAATTCAACCACTCTGAAAAGCAATATGGAGGTTTCTCAAAAGACTAAACAGATCTTCCCTATGACCCAGCAATCCCACTCCTGGGCATTTACCTACATGACCACAAACCATCTTCCCCTAATGCCACCAGCACAACCATTTCACTGCAGCATTTACCATGTCTCAGACCTGCAATCAACCTATATGCCCCTTAGTAGATGAATGGATCAAGAAAATATGGTACATGTACACAATGGAATTCTATGATTGCATCAGAAAGAATGGCATTGCCCCATTCAAAAGGAAATGGGAAGATTTGGAAAAAAATATTTTAAGCAAAGTAAGCCAGACCCAAAGAAATATAGGCTGCATGGGTTTCCTTATTTTAAATAATTAGAATATGTCTATAAATCTACAAGTCAATCCAATGGATAGTAAAAGACAAATAATTACACTTGGACATGATTAATTAAGCATCTGCACACTGAGAACAAAGGAGGATATTCTTAGGAGAGGATCATAATGACTCAATAGCTAGGTGTGTGCGACCATATAAAAGGATGCTTATTGAAATGAACTCCTAAGAAATGGAAACAAAAAGGTTTTCTGGTTGTTTTTTTTTTTTTTTTACTGTTTACAGTTATTACTTTTTTCTTTTTTCTACTTTGATTTATTCCCTGTTGTCACTGTTTTAGAGTTCTGTACCCTTGTTTTGAATATAAATTTATCTGATTTGTGGAAGGGAAGGGAATCACAGAAACAGGGGGACAAAAGGTGAACCAATTCAACAGTGATACTCACCGGATGCTATGTTGGAAATGAACTTTACAACTTGTGGGGGGGAGATGTATTGGGGAAGTAGGAAGAAATGAGAGAGTGCATAACAATGTTCAAAAAGAAATATACTCATTATCTTACTTATGTAGCTGTAACCCCTTCCATACATCACCTTTACAATAAAATTTAAAGTAAAACATAAAATCATGCAGAAAGCCAGGTGTTAGTGGCTCATACCTATAATCCTAGCTAGTCAGGAGGCTGAGAGCTGAGAATTGCAATCGGAAGCCAGCCCAGGCAGGAAAGTCAATGAGACACTTATCTCCAATTAACCACCAAAAATGCCAGAGTAGATCTGTGGCTCAAGTGGCAGAGTGCTAGCCTTGAGCAATAAAATTCAGGGACAGCGTCCGCAGTACCAGTACCAAAAAAATCATGCAGAGAACCAAGAGAAGGGTCGCTGGCATAGTCTGGAGAATTGAGTGAGTGCAAGTGGAAATGGCTAGAAATCCACCTGTAGAAGATGAAGTTTGAAAGCAACAACATTAAACCAAAGATGGATGGAAGGTATTTCAGGAAGAATAAGTTATTCGTTTGAAGTGGGTAACAATGGAAGATGGTGAGATGTTGGACAGAACTTATGTGTTTGTATGTGTGTGTTGTGTGTGTGTATGTATGCACATGTGCACAGCCACAGGTACATGTAAAAGGTAAGATGTAAAAGCAGTTACCTTAGGGACTACAGACTAAAGGACTGTCAAGCTATGTGCTTAGATTTCAGCCTGTAATCACTGTTGTTAGTCGTCAACAATCTGGACTATAAACTGCTATAATGATGGAGTTCAGGTGATCTATAACCATTCAAGTGATGTGAAGCAAACACTGCCATCCTCATGCCATCACCATGGAATTCTTTACCAAGATCCCCTTGGTAAGAACACTTAGATCTATTCTGAAGTAGATAGAAACATTGAAGCCAAAAGCAAGGAACTGGCAAATCAAAAAATTCAGTACTGACTATTTTGTCTGGTCCTAAGGACAGGGCAGTAAACAAGACTGATAAAGTGATGCTCTGAAACCAACATGTGTCAGGGAAAGAAATTCACCTAGACAAATAGAATAAAGAAGGGAATGTCCAAAGGCACAGAGGGTCTGTTTTATATAGAGGTCTGAAAAGCTCTTTCTGATTGTGTGGTCTTTGAAGAGATACTTGAAGGGAAATAACAAAATGCTGAAATAAAGAAACAGGTTGACCCATTTTAACAATGAGGCATACAAGACACTGTGTTGAAACGAACTTTAGAACTTTTGTGGGGAGACGGATGATAGGGGAAAAATAAAGGCGGGGGTAATGATGTTCCATAGGAAATGTACTCATTACCTTACTCGTGTAACTGTACCTCTCTGTACAATATCTTTACAAAAAAAAACTCACACTGGGGCTGGGAAGGTGGCTCAGTGGTAGAGCGCTTGCCTTGTATGCATGAGGCTCTGGGTTCCATTCCTCAGCACCCCATAAGCAAAAAGAAAAAAAAGCCAGAAGTGGTGTTGTGGCTCAAGTGGTAGAGCGCTAGCCTTGAGCTGAAGAGCTGAGGGACAGCGCCCAGGCCCAGAGTTCAGGCCCACGACTGGACCCAAAAAAACCAAAACAAAACAAAACAAAAACTCACATGAAAGAGGAGGAGGAGGAGAAGGAGGAGGAAGAAGGGGAGGAGGAGGAGGAAAGACCCTGTGGCCCTCTAGGGGTGGAAGAAAACATTAAGATGAAGAAGCAGCAAGTTCAAGTTCAAGGGTCTTGAGGTAGGAATGTACTCCTGCCAAGTAGGAAGCAAGATTAAATAAATAGATGAGTAGAAAAGTTGAGATAAAAGACAGGATGATGGTAAGAATCTCTGAAAGGGGGTAGACATCGATCTCTAAAGGCTTTCTGGCCTTGGCAAAGTCTTCTCATTTTAAAATTCTAAGCCACATGAAAAGTGAAAAGAAGTTGAACAGACATGAAAAAAAAGGGAGGAAAAAATTTTCATGTAAAAATGTTGTCATAGTAAATACTTGAGGCCTTTTTGCCAAGCACCCTATGATATGAAGCAGCAATAGATAATATATAAATAAGTGGATGGCTGTGTTCCAATAAAATTTTATGTATAAAGATGAGTAGCAAGCCAGGTCCCAGTGGCTCACACCTGTAGTCCTAGCTACTCAAGAGGCTGAGATCTGAGGATCACAGTTCAAAGCCAGGAAAGTCCCAGAAGCTCTTATCTCCAATTAACCACCAGAAAACCGAAAGTGCCACTGTGGCTCAAGTAGTAGAGTGTTCACCTTGAGCTGAAGAGCTCAGGGACAGTACCCAGATCCAGAGTTCAAACCTCATGACAGACAAAAACATTTTGTTGGTCTGATTTGGCTCACAGATTATATGTATCTTCTAAAAGCTTCATTCTGACTCCATTCATAGTAACTATCAAATCAAAACAGTTCACGAATAGGAAGGCTGAATGCCAAGAGATTGTCCAAAACCAGACAGGAGAAGACCATTAGGACTAAGTCAGAGCCTAGTGTTCCTGACTTCAAGTGCAGAACCCTTTCATGTACCCTGCCACCTGAAAACAAGCAAAATGGAAATATGGAAAAGCAAGCAAGGAAGCTTTGCTTGCCATATCCGATTGATCTGCTGGCCCAGGAATAATTTCATGTGAATTCCTAATGCATTGAGCACAACATAAATACGTTTCCTTCTGAATCCACAGAGCAAACAAATTCCCCTTGGAGGTGATGCAGAGCTCACAATGGTGTAAGATCGGCAGAATATACTCCGCCAATTAAGCATCCCAGCAGGGTAGGTGAACCAATTAGGCTTAGATTAAAAAAAAAAAGAGGATCTTGGATGGAAGGCATGGGGTGTCTGTAGCAAGACCCATCCCGCAAGGGGGGCTGGAGGCAGGAGGGCTGGTGATGACAAGGGATCCAGAATTCAAGAAGACAGGAGCCAGGGGGGCAGGGATTAAGATGAGACTGAGAGAAAAAAATAGGTCTTTTTTTTAAATTTTAAAACTAAGCATTTCCCTTATAAGAACTGTTCTTTATCTTCACTACTCTACGCTCTCCTGTGCACACATATACTCATGTTCTTGCGTTCATCCTGTCTCATCTGTCTTTGTCTCCTCTCTCTCTCTCTCTCTCTCTCTCTCTCTCTCTCTCTCTCTCTCTCTCTCTCTCTCTCTCTCTCTCTCTCTCTCTCTCTGTCTCACTGTACTAAAGAGGGAAAAGGAACAAAAAAATACTAGGGAGATCTGGCTCCATGTTCTTAAAAGGTATTTCCCCTCCTGAATTTTCCCCTCCTGAATATCCTTGCCTCCACCTGTGAAATGAGGTGGTGATGGAGCTAGTTCATATTCAACCCTGTCTCCTTCAGACCAGGGTCCAGAGGTAACAAATCCTGGTTTACAGCCCCACTCTGCTATCTACTGCTTCGATTCCACAAAGCCTAAATGAAAGGTACCTTAGGCAAATGGATTTGAGATTACATTAAATCACAAAGCTCAGTACCTAGTACAAAAGCAGCCCTCAATAAAATAGGAGCGTTAAAGGTATTTCTGGCATTATCATTGACATTATAATTATATGAGAGGCTCCAATAGGAAGTTTTGGTGACTCTGGCTGGGTGGTTGGACACAAAGGGAGAAGCAGTTATATGCTCTTTTAAAAGCTGCTAGTGCATGATAAGAAATGTACTCATGACCTTGCTCATGTAATTGTAACCCCTCTGTACGGTATTTTCACAATAAAAAAAAAGATTGCAAAAACAAAAAACAAAACAAAAGAAAAAACTGCTAGTAGATAGAACTTGGAAGGAAAGTGGATTTGATTCTTTTGAAATGTATTGAAACTATTAAGATTGAGTTTAAGTATTAGAATAATAACTTACATACTACAACTACATGGATCCAAACACTATCCTAAGAGAGTTAAATGATGCTGCAAGATTTCTTTGTAAATGGTAACAGAGTGTGAGTTATGTTTAGCTGCTGCTGCTGTTCTTAGTATTTCTTATTAGTTGCAAAGGAAACATTTACGATTTTGATGCTTCTGTTGAATGAAAATGTGCATTTGGTTTCCTCATCTGTGAAAAGGGGTAAGGAAGCAAGTCCAGGTCTTCTAGTCCACATGATCTGGATTCATGATCATTTCCTGTTATTTCCTAGACAACTGAGGCTACTAATGACCTCTGAATAGGTAAAGGGTTTTTTCCCCTCTTTTTCACAATATATGTTTTATGTCTTATTTGTTTATTAAATTTGATTTCCCTGCAGACAAAGTTGGAGGTTTTGTTTTTGTTTTTTTCAAAAACACTTATCTTAAAAGCTTTGAATGCAGAGAAATAGTTAATAGAAAGGGATAAATGTGGAGGAAAAAAAAGTTTGGGTTAAAATGACATACAAATGCATTCTGTCAAATCCTGAAACTCAATGAACACCAACTACCAGCACCTCTGAGGTTCCGTGCTTTCAAAGGACAAAGGGAAATTCCTGCCCAAAAGAAAAAAACACTGAAGTCAGGCAGTAGAGTTATGGTTCACAATGGCTGGAGAAATGTAGATCTGTGGGATCTTCACAGTGAGGTGCAAACATCTCCACTCTCTGCATCAGCTAGCTAGTACTGTCAAGTGACATCCTCACCCAAAAAGTACCCCCAAGTGAATCTGACTTGCCTGAGGCAGTTAAATGCAGATTGGGAAGCACTGTCAGCATGGCAATTCTGGGAGGTCAAATACATTATCATCTAAGCTATGTGCTTCTCTGGTGGTGGTCTGACTTCATCCAAGGTTTCATTTTAGAATATTTTATAGACTCTGTGCCCCCACTAAATGTTTGTTGAAAAAATGATTGATTACAGTTATGGGATGCTTGCATTTTGTTTATTCCTGGATGACTTATCCCTTTGGTTGTATTAACTAATCATTTGCAACTGGAATTAAAAAAAAAAAAAAAGGAAGCCTCTGTGTATCAGGGTGATGGAGGAGAATCCTGGGAAATGCTTCTATTATTGTGAGCAGCAAATTATCCCCAGAGATAAACAAGGGGAATCACAGCGAAGGAGAGGAAGGAGATGAAATCACTGAGCTGAGAGGAGGAGCGAACGAGGGCATTGCTCTTGCCTGCTGATTCCAGTCCCTCCCTGCAGATCCCCAGCCAGCTCAGAGAAAGGTGAAGCCAAGGGCACATGTGAAGTAGAAATGATGCATTTTAACGAATAAGGGTGTTGGTGCCAAGTCTCCTGCCTGCATTCCTGCCCCAGAACCTAAGTGAGAGGGCCGGCTGAGAAGCTTTACCATCTAAGCAGTTCCCTTTGAGCCTGTCGACCCAGGAGAAGAAAACTAAAAAGAAAAGGAAGGAAAGAAGGAAGGAAGGAAGGAAGGAAGGAAGGAAGGAAGGAAGGAAGGAAGGAAGGAAGGAAGGAAGGAAGGAAGGAAGGAAGGAGGGAGGGAGGGAGGGAGAGAGGGAAGGAAGGAAGGAAGGATTGGAGGGAGGGAGGGAGGGAAGGAAGGAGGGAGGGAGGGAGGGGAAGGAAAGGACTACCTCTGAAAGTGTGATTATGAGTAGTGCTGTTTTAATTCCAAGCAAAGACAAAGACTGACTTTATAGAACAAAATAATTCTTCCTGTGGTTCGCATATAAGTCTAATTTTCAAAGTGTGATGATTTAAGTCATGACACTTTTATTCTCACGATGGCTCTGGAGGTTCTTAAGGGAACAAAGTTCAGAGAAAGGGAAGAATCTGATCCAGAGAAAGAATGCTGGAAGTAAGCTTTGCCTTCCTCCTGGAGAAGAAAAAGTAGAGCAACTCAGGGGCTTGAGCTATGTTCATGTTACATGAGCATTGTGCCATACAAACAAGAGAGATTCTAATGGAGCATAGATACTGGGAACAGAGGGTTCATGAGGACAGAATTGGAACCAAGGATGCTTGGCACTCTCTTGCTTCATTTTCACTGTGGCTGTTCTTTATCCAGCAGACCCCAGGCACTGAAGGTGATTGTATAATCTCTTCCCACACAGAACCAGAAATATCTGGAAGGAAGGACCTTCAGAGGGATCATCCAAGGCAACCGTGTTGTTTCACACCTGAGAATCCAGATCCAGATTAAGACAGTGGCTTTCTCAGGTCCCAGCACGAAGGAACAGTCAGGGGGACAGATTCAGTATTTCCAACTGAAATTCAATGTAGGTCACCACCCGATCTCATGATTAGCATATGTGAAGTCTGTTACAAATCTCTGCTATAGAGGTTTTATTTTAAAATCTTTCCAAGAACTTAGAAGATGGAGGCAATTGGCCATCACATCACAAGCAGAGGAAAAGGAAGCCAAGGCAGTACAAGCCACTTGGCCAAATCCAGCCAGGACTGCCACAGAAGTCTCTGCCCTGCTTCTTCCCACTGCTGCCTCCTTTGCTCATTCTAGAGTCACCATAGGTATGGAGAAGGGTCGTTGATTCTCCCAAATTCTTACCCAAAATTCCCTGCCACACTCCACAGAAGAAACACCTGAGGTCAAAACCCAACAAAGGCTTATCCCCTGAGCATCTGAAAAGGGCATACAAAGAGGTCCTTTCCCCAAGACACTGAGGAATCATGGGACAAACCCAAATTTTACAGCCAGATAGATCTGGCTCTGAATCCCAGCAGAGAGCTGAAGTGACCCTGTGTAGATCCTTAGGATCTCTGAACTTCTTCCTTAAGAGCAACAGAAATCTTAGTACTTACCTTGCAGGGTTGCTGGAAGGATGAATCATAATGAATTCAATTAATCTGGTACTAGAAGCTACTCAATAAATGTTATCTATTTATCCTTTGGCAAGGCACTCTTAAAAGGTAGTTTGTCGTCAAACACATAACTTTTAATGGATATTTTAAATGATCTTAATATGCCTATGGGCTCCCGGGATTAAACGAACTGCATATAAATAAAATATTTAAAATTCTGTTTACACGATTTGTCGCCCTGCTTATTTCCAAAGCATCCATTGTGAAAGCATGACTCATAACTAAATATAGATTAATAAAAGTTTGGAGCAGCAATTATTTTCCAATTATCATAAATCCCATTAAATATTGCAATTAGATGAATTTTCTCTTTCAGATCACAAAATTTAAAAGCTCCAAGGAAGCACAGTGACTCTCTTCACCACTGCTTTCAATCTCCAGATGGAAATACAGAGACTCTGAGAGGAGAGATAATTTTCTCAGAGACACTCGGCTGTCAACAAGCAGTACTGGTTTGAAAATTTGGCTCTTGAACATCAGGCTTCTGCTTGTTGCCCTCTGCTGTGGTACATCCTTTTAGGAAAAAACTTAAACAACTTTTCCCTTAGCAAGTAAAGCCATTTCTTTCTTTTGCTAAAATATTTTAGAGTTCGTATTGTACTTCTGCCTTTAGATTCTCAGCTAGACCATTCTTCCATTTTCTTATTTAGAAACCTTCCTTTGCCTGCGTTAAGTGAGTTAACAAATATACTTTTCTTCAACTCATTTTTATACACATTCATTAAATTTTTGGCCCTATATCAGGAACTGGGGATCTAGGACCATCAAGTCGTTAAAAACTAATGAGCTCATGAGTGGACAAACTATAAAACAATCACATTCATTTGAGTAAATGTGGCTTTGTCTAAGATTGCTTTTGAATTGCAATGCAGAGTGGCAAACCTGCAGTGTGACCCCAATAAAGCCCACAAAGTCTCAATGTTCATGATTCGACCCTTTATAGGAGAAAACATGCTGATCCTGATTTAGCTGTTGACCTGCTCAGTCAAACTGTACTCTAAAAAAGCAATCAAGGATGCCAGATTAAAGATTTATAAATGGAGCAACTAAATGATCAATAGATTCAGAATAATTTTTGTTTGCTCACTATATTCTGTTTTATTTATTTTTTGGCAAAACAGTTCCCTGTTACAAGAATATTTGAAAACTTTTGGCTAAAGAAAATTTTAAAAATAAGAATGTTTTCAAAAATAGCTTTATTGGAGCAACTTTATGTTTTATCTTTCATTTTTGTTGTTGTTCCTGTTTGTTTTTGAGACAGGATCTTTCTAGATTGGCCATGAACTTACTATGTAACCTAGGTTGGCCTTAACCTAGCAATCGTCCCATTTCAGGCTCCCAAGTGCTGTAATTACATTGGAACAATTTTAAGTCTAAAGAGGAATCATTGTTTAAATTTGCATTAGAGAAAAAAATTAAAAATATATAATTTTTATAATATATAAAGTATGTAATAAAAGTAAACATTATATAAATAATATAGAAATGTATTATTATATTATGTAATAAATAATATATAAATATATACAACATGTAATAAATATAAAATATTTTTTATAATATATATATATATAAGTACATAATTTTAAAAAGTGATCACTCCTGAGTTAAAGGGAAAACATTTAAGTAGGACTGATACAGTGAGGTAATTTAAAAATTCCCTGGAGGGCATTTAAAGCATTCTTAGAAGTATTTGATTGTTTGAACATCACAAAAAAGAAAAGACACATGCCAGATTTCCAACCTGGGATCTGATGACTTGCAGTGACCTCCAAAGTTGACTCCACATGCTACAGCCAACAATAACCAGACATCACTGCCAGGCAGGTAAATAAATCCCTGCTCAAGAAAGTAAGCTCTTTCTTCCTAGCAGAACAGAAGAGGCTGATCTGGCACACTGAGAAATCCCGGTCTTTATTGAAGCATCATTTGCATAATTAATAGGCAAATATGCTGATGGGAAGGATTCAGAATCCAAGTGATTAGAAAGGGTTAACTGTTGCCACCCATTAAGAGAGAGTATGTGTTAGACAAATTTTTAAGGGGAAAAATATGTAGAACATCCAGCTCTATCTTCTGACTACTCAGGAGAAGTAGAAATGTGTCTGTCAGGAGCTAGTCATTGTTATGAGCCAGACATTTGTCTCAATCTGCCACAGGCACACTGAGACAATGAATAACAGTTACAGAACGGATTACCTACTCAGGCTTTGCAGCTCTGAGTCACACTTGACCAATACTCCAAAAATATATTGATAGGTGCACACCTCTAGTTCTGTCATCATAAAACTATGGAGAGTCTGAATTTTGACTATTCTTTCTTGTATACTAAAATGAGTCCAAAAGCCAGTGTCTAGTAACAACGCTTCTGAAAGCTCATGTGGTACTTTCCAGAAGGGAGTAGAGAAAGAACAATACTCTTCCTCTTCCCCCTCTCCCTTTTTCTCTCTCCCTCTCTCCCTCCTCTTCTCCCTCTTTCTTTTCTGTCTTTCCATCTCCCTCTTACCCTTCTTTCTCTTCTTTCTCTTGCTCCTCATCTCCATCTCTGCCTCTCTCCATCTCCCTCTATCACCCCCTTGCTTTCCCTTTTCCTTTCTCTCACCCAGTCTCTCCTTCCTCTTCCTTCTCTCCTTCCTCTTTTCCATTTCTCTATATCCCTCTCTCTTCTCTTCTTCCTTTCTCTCACTTTCCCCTTTTGCTCTCTCCTTCCCCATTGCTTCTTTCCCTCTCCTCTCCCTCTCTTCCTTTTCTCTCCACCCCCTCTGTCTCTGTCTCTCTCTCCACCCTCTCTTTCTCATCTAGATTTGCAGTTTCATCTTTAAACCCATTTCACAGAAGAAACTTAGGCTGAGAGCTGCCAACAGAGGCTTCAATCTTTGCATTGCTATATGTACAACCGATTCAATTTAGTATTACTCTAAATCCAAGATTCTGCCTAGCAAGCAAATTTTCATTGACTTTATTTGTATTGTTCTTAACCAATTCATATTTCTCACTTACCTCTTAAACTTTCTACAAAAGCTTTTGTCAATATTTTAGCGTCATTAAAGGCTGAAAGGAGACCTCAACACTGGACTATGGGAAACGACATTCCAAATCTAACAAAATCTGGACCAATGAGAAAAGTCATGATCCTACAAATGGGTTTCTGTTTTCCCACCTGCACAGTAGACAGGTGGTTTACATTAGAAGCCTTCAAGCTTTTGTTTAAATACAGAACATTTGTTTCATTAATTTATTCTTTTAAATAATTGTGTAAGAAATATAATCATAATTCTGTTTTTATTTTAGGAACGAAGAGTAAACACTATAGTCAAAGAGCTTTCCTTTTTCTGGAGAAAACACAAAAGATAATATATAATATAAATATAATATAATATAAAATCATGTTATAAAATCAGCAAAGTTCTTGTAGGTAGAAATTCTCAGTGGATAGAGTTATTTGCCAGTCCTGTCTTTCCCTTCACTAGCCTAACTTCTTGACAAAAGAGCACAATTTGAAAATGAACAGGTTCAAATCCATCTGCACTTCTTCAAAATATATGTATATATATATATATATATATAGTTTTATTATTATTAAGGTATTGTTCAGAGGGGATGCTATTTCATAAGTCAGATAAGGAGTCTCATCTGCACATTTTAGAAGTGAGGGGTTAGGCCGCCTATATTGTAATCGGGTAGGAATACATTTTAAGAATTGACTCAAAACTGAGCAACTCTGAGTCTCAACCTCTGACTTTCTAACAAACTCCTGGTGTCTCCTCTGCAGAACAGAACTGAGAGCACCAGGACTGAAGAACTTCTGGAGTCTTCTTGACTTTGTACCTCCACCCCAAGCTCCTATTCCCACCCCATTCCCTATTCTGCTTCTCAACCTAGGCCTGGAAGTCACTCTTACAGGGCACCTCAGCCACCTTCTGAAAGCCCACTCAGTTTCCTCCCTGACCCCTAAACACAGCTAGTGATTATTTTTCCTAGATGACAGTTGTATTGCCACCCATCTCCATTACATAGAAGATTTCCTTCCAATGGGGTATCCATTTTTTTCTCAGCTCTTAGTACATTGTCTGGAATGTATAAAATACCCAACAAACAATCCTTGAATAAATGAGTGCATTACAAATGGTTTATGAATGACTCTTCTCTTCTTCACAGCATGAGAACACCCATGTTCCCAGGCTCTCCCGCAATCAGCGTATTTCACTGCCAACACTGAGCCCCTGGAGTCTGGCAAGTTACCTTAGAACTCTGCTTCCAAATTACCTAGTGACTTCCTGTTTCTATTTATTCCTGTGCCTTGTTCCGTGCGTAGGCAGAAGTGGCAATTAAATCCTCAGAAGTGAAGAATTTTTGAATTAATCCTTAACACCTTAGTGCTTTCATTTTCTCCCTGTTCCAATCAGTAACATGTCTACTATGACCAGAGATCTGCAGGAAAAACATCTTGTGGGATTAAACAAAGTGAAGTTCTTTGCCAAGACCCACAGCAGCACAAATGCTACCCGCCCAGCTTCTACCTTGACAACCTTACAATTCTTCCTCAACATGCCAGCCAAATCATCTATTTAAAGTGTGAGTTGGCTTATAGTATCTTTCTAGCATCTTTTTTTGATTATTGGAAAGCAGTCACGAGTCCCATTTCATTCATTCATATATACATATATATATATATATACATATATATATATATATATAATCTATATTCAACATTCCTTACATCAGAGGGCAATTTCAAATTCCCTGCTCTTAACTCTATTATTCTGCGCCTATGACAGTCAATTCCAATTTTTTCCATAGTCTCATCCCGACCGATACCACTCATATTCAACATGTTTTCACTTTCATAGGAAATTTCAGAGAGTACTCATTACCTAAATGTGACCCAAATGTCTCCACTCTGAGTAGGATACATTTTAGGCTCTGTCTTTCTCATATCTGTCTTACTTCTCTAGCAACTTTTGACCTCTAGTTTTCCCTTCCCCTCAGAAGTCTCGTTGTATTTAGTTTTGCTTTGCTTTTAAAGTCATCAACTGTACAATACACTAACTTTCGGGTTTGTCCACTGGAAAAGCACTTCCTCTACATTGCTTTCAATGTATGTCCCCAAATCTTGTATTATTCTGTACAAAGACTGTCTATTTACTGTCTCTCTATCGCAGATACATGGTGTGCTCTTCATGAGAATGAAAGAGGGTGCCTTGTTCAGGTATTCTTAGCATAAGACCTGGCATATAATAAGTTCTTAAAAATTGAGGAAAGATGATTATGCCTCTCTCTCTCTTGCTCATGAGTTCCCATATAGCCATTCATTTAGGCAGTTCTGAATACTTACCATATTTGAGATGCCATGC
This sequence comes from Dipodomys spectabilis, assembly GCF_019054845.1. NCBI lineage: Eukaryota > Metazoa > Chordata > Mammalia > Rodentia > Heteromyidae > Dipodomys > Dipodomys spectabilis. The sequence continues at coordinate 4,702,247 of NW_024870723.1, forward strand.
TAAACACAGATGATAGAGTTATCAATGAGAAGGTCAGGAAAACCACTGAACTTTGAGAACTTACATTCTAGCAGGAGAAACACACAATGAATACACTAGTACTTGTGCATCAAAATATTCCACACTGCAAGGCTCAGGGAAACCTTAAGGCAAACCAAGGGTACAGAAAGTACCAGGGGTAGAAAGAGAATATGAAAACTTTTCTTACAGAATGGGGAATGTTTAGATATAACTATTCCATCCGGGGCAAAGGAAGAACCAGGGGAAAATTCTCAATAATCTGAGAGAGTTGAAAGTGAAATTAATTGAAAAATAATCAAATGGACATTTTGGAGAGGACCAGAGGTACCAGAGGCTACATGACATAGAATCAAGTGGCCACAACAAAGCTTTTGAATTCTGTATTAAGATAAAAATGTCCCTGGAGAGCTCTGGGAAGGGTGACAGGACCTGCATCACATTGCCAAAAGACCTCCCGAGTTGTTATGCTGAGAAGAGCTGAAGACAGGTGATAAATTGGAAGGAGAGATGCTAAAAGACAGACCACTGCAGTCAACCATTCGAAACCTAGTGATCTGAACCTGTATGAAAAATGAATACAACACTGGAAGGATCTCCGGTAAGTACACAGCCAGTGGATCTGATGAAATGAAGTATAAAAGGAAGAGAAGAATCAGAATATTTCCTGACTTGTGATTCAGATAATGGGGCCAACAGCAGATACTGTTAGATGAACATGGAAAGTTTGGTAGAGGAACATATTTGAAGAAAGAAACAAGAATCTCAATTTGACATAAAGGTTGTTAAATTATTGAACCATGAGTTTGAAACGCAGGGCATTTGTCTAGCCTGGAGATACAAATGTGAGCTATTAGTATAGAATCCATAAGGCCATGAGGATCAACAAGGGTAGATAAAATCACCAGAATGGGGAGCATGGATGACTCACGCCTGTAATCCTAGCTACTCAAGAGGCTGAGATCTGAGGGTGGAGGTTCAAAGCCAGCCCGGGCAGGAAAGTCCATGAGACTCTTATCTCCAATAAACCACTAGAAAACTGGAAGTGGTACTGTGGCTCAAGTAGTAGAGTGCTCACCTTGAGCCCAGAGTTCAAGCTCCATGACCGACCAAAAAAAAAAAAAAAAAATCACCAGAACATTAGCATACCTAGAAAAGAGTCCTGACAACTAAAATTCCAGGTGTTCTAAAATCTATAGACTAAAAATGAGAAGAATCAGTAATGAGACTTAGAAGACTAACATGGTAAGCAAAATTAGTCAGAAAGAATTTGAGCAATCACTAAGTTAATTAGTGTAAAACAGTCTTTCCTAGAGCTTATATGTATTTCTCTCTGTTTCTCTCTCCAATTTCATCCTCTTTCATTCTCTCCTTAGCTGCTTTTTGTTTTTTATCACATTGGCCTTTCTCAGTCTTCAAAAAAGAAGGAACACATTGATATTCTGCATTTGTAACCTGTCCCGTGTTGCACAAATCTTAGGATAACCATTTCAGGAAAGTACAAACGCTAAAATAGTACCTATCTTATTATTCAATTATCATTACTTGGGGCTTTTGTGTTGCTATCTAAGATTGTTTCATTTGATCTATTTGTTTGTAGATTATCAGTTTATGTGATTTTATCCATTTATTAATACATTATTGTCTTTTTCACATATTTTCCATGCCTGGGCCTAGTTTGCACTACAACATAGACTCTGAAAAAACAACAGCATTGTCTTAATATTTAAATGGTTAATCACACGAGTCTAATTGTAGTGATCATTTAGTAGGTGCTCACAATATTGTCATGTTTGTAACTCCCATTCATCAAGACCAAAATAAGATCCTGCTTCCGTGTGGAAGTTTGCTTGTGACTTATATCTCAATACAAAACATAAGCAGCATTGCAATGTGCTCATTGTGCAGAGTTCACTGAATTCTCTGGGCAGGAAGAATCCTAAAGATCCTCTCTCCACAGGTTTCCTGTTAGAGTCAAGATTATAAAGTGCCGTCCACGTAGAAGTGCTCTTACATGATGAGAACTACCTCATTATCCATAAGCCATCTTCCTCAGAATTGTGAATGTGAAATCCAGTTCTATTACACGTGGGTTTTACCCCCATCAGTCACTCAGAACTTATCAATATCAGTTGGGCCTTGTTGGAATGTAGTGACTTGCAAGCTTCAGATTTCATATTAACACTTGTGGACTATTTTTGTCTCCCTCTCTTTCCTCAGGGCCATAAGACATTTGTTGCCTTGAATACCTTCCACCTCATTTCATTAGACTCTTATATCCTCTACTGCTTACCTTAAGATTACTGGAGTTTGTCTTCTAATCCCTGCTGGTCACTGTTTCTTTGTCTTATTCCATTCTCCCTCTTCCTAATATCTTTTCTACACTAATGCTTATATAAAACACATCTGGTATACAAAGCACATCTCAAATATCCTGGTTTAACCCCAGGGCTTCCCTCTGTGGTAGAGATTTTTAGTTACTCTGTTTCCAAAATATAGAAATAGCAGCGCCACAGGCTGCATAATTTTTGCATAGTCTCAGAGCTACAGGGGCCAGGAAGAGACGTCAGATATGTGTGAATTCTGAAATCCTTGGTCTCTCCACTTGGCACATCATTCATCAATCCAATTAATTAATCTTTCATTAATTCACTCAGAAATATATTCAGCAAATATTTACAAGTAGCTGATAATGTTCTAAGTTATTTCAGATATACCAGTAAAGAAAATAATTATAGATATTTCATGATGACATTTACTTTATAAAACAAATAATAATCATTATTTAAGCCAAATAGTTAAAAGATTATAAAAAGAGAAAGAAAGATGGAGGGTAAGAGAAACTAGATACATTGGCAAACAAGGATTTAATTTTAGATAGATGGTACACCAGTGGCTCACACCTGTAACCTTAGCTCTTCCTGAGGCTGAGATCTGAGGATTGCAAATCAAAGCCAGACAGGGCAGTAAAGTTCTTGAGGGTCTTATCTCTAATAAATCACCAAACAGCCAGTAGTGGAGCTGTAGCTCAAGTGGTAGATCGCTAGCTTGGAAGGGAAAAGCTCAGAGACAACACCCAGGCCCTGAATTCAAGCCCCAGGACCAGGATTAAAAAATAAAATAACTAGGAACCAGTGGCTCATGTCTGTAATCCTAACTACTCAGGAGGCTGAGATCTGAGGATCGAGATTCAAAGACAGCCTGGGCAGGAAAGTCCATGAGATTCTTTTCTCCAATAAACGATCAGAGAACCGTAAGTGGCGCTGTGGCTCAAGTGGTAGAGCACTAGCCTTGAGCTGAAGCACTCAGGGACAGCACCCTGGCCCAAAGTTCAAAACCCAGAACCAACAAAAATAAATAGATAAATAAATTGATTGATTAAAATAATTTTATATGGGACAGTCAATTTTGGTCTCACGGAGAACATGAGATCTGAGGAAATACCTGAAGCAGTAGAAGAGTGAGCTAAGTCAACAACCGTTCGTACAAAAGTATCTGCTGGGGACAACAGAAGACTGGTCAACAAGAAACAAGGAGTGATGGGAAGGAACACCAGAAATAAATACAAGTCTGACCTTTCAGCCATTGTTGGTCACTGGAAGGATGTCGGTTTTACTAGGAAATAAATGAAGAGCCCTTGCATGGCACTGAACTCTGCAAGTGACACAATTTGAATTGTATTTTGCAAAGAATACTCTGTGTTGAGGGAAGAATATGAAGGAGCAATGTTAGAAACCATGAGACTACATGGGTGGTCTAGAAAGGAAAGGCCATAGAGTGAATGGGGGACTGGAAGACAATAGTTGATCTAGCCCTCCAGAGCAGGTTCTGTGATAGGAAGCCACTCTGGTAGGAAGAACAGAATGAAAATAAACCTGAGTTAAACGTTTAAAGCAGGGTGACTAAGAGACAGATTTGGTGGGGATTACAGAGAACCTTTAAGAGTCTAGGGGCTGCTGCCAATGGATCTGGCTCCATTTCACTGGCTCAAACCCCAGCTGGCCTTGATTCACAAAAGACAGAAAGAGAGTGGAGGAACACCCATTCTTCTGCTGGGAAACCCTGGGAAAGTCTCTCCAATTACTGCTCACCAGTGTCCTTCATAAAGTGGAGGCAGTGTGGTGTGTCTGTCTATACCACAGATTAGCTAGCCCCCAAGGACCAAGTAAGAAAATATGCACTAAATCTATCACGTGATCAATCGGCAAATATTAAAAGTAAGACTTAGAGATTTAAGAGAGTATTTTCAGAATCGTAAAACACCAAGGCATGACTCCAAGAAACAAATACAGCCTTTAAAATGGAAGATTTTCTAAATAAAATCTGTACACACACACACACACACACACACACACACACACACACATTATCTATATTATACAGAGATTTACATATATATTGCATTTATAGGTAGATACATTTCCACATATATACTGTATATAACAGCTATAAGTATATGTAACATATAATAGAGACATATGTAATACACATACACTGTGCTACCGGTGTTACATAATTGCATAGTTTAATGTTCATAATATAAAGTTAGGGTTAAATAATTTATTTGTACATTGTAAACTGAAACTTGGGTAGGAAAAGGACTTGCCTAAGTTCATCATCTATAAGTAAAACCAGACTTAGGATTTGAACCTGGTTGCATCTGATTCTCAACTCTGGGCACCTGAACAAAGATATTAGTCAATTCCCAATAATTGTTGGTTTAAGTTCCTAAAGCATATCTACAAGCTCATACAAGAAGTTCATACTTTTTCTTTTCATAACTACATAAATAGGGTTATCAAAGTCTACCTTCAAACAAATAGGATTCCCTTTAACCAAGGAGAAAACACTTGACGTCTAAATGCTTTGCAATATCATCTTCTCTTATGTCACATATATATTCCTAACCCCCAACAAAATATGCGTTATACCTTGGTGGTTCTAACCTCACTGTTTATCTCTGTCTCCTCTGATGCACGAAGTCCAGCACACAGAAACTGACTACTGAGAAGAACTGAATATAATTTACATCCCCTATAGGTCCAGGGTGGCACCCGTTGAGGGGACGGGAGACTTGTGGGAAGCAAGGACTAGTGAGGAGTCCTGAAGTCACTGGAAGTCTGATCTCATTGGTAGTTCTCCTGAGAGGATTCTTTAAGTGCAAGGCTGGCCCTTCCTGTGTCTCTCCCTCCATGCCTGTTCAAGATGGGACCACTTGTTCCAATATATGTTCCCACAATAATGCACAGCCACCTGTCACTGCCACCAGAGGCCCACCAATGCAGCTTTTCTGATGGTGGATAATGAATCCCTAATACAGTGGATGAAACCAACCTTCCACTCCTTGTGAGGAGGCCAGATCAGGTATTTCCTTATAGTGAGGAAAAGCTGACATACATTCACACACAAAATCTACGGAGACCATATTCCAATGGGCTATGGTGTCCCCAGAAGAGGTGAGGGGGTGGGGTTCATGCACAGTTTAATGTAAAAGAGCCTCCAAGGTAATCCTCAAGTGGACAGAGTACGTGGAAGTTCCAGAGACCCAGTGGATATCAGAGACTGAGGCCGTCCACACAGAGAGGTCTCTGGAAAGCTCACCAGGAACGAGCAGCAGTCACTCAGGCCAGACATATTCCCATATGACTTGAGCTCTGAGTTTGTAGGCACTCATCTTGAGTGAGCAGGCTCTACCAATGACTCTCATTCTACTTGGTGCAGACATGAAGGCCTTTGAAAACTGACTCTATTAAAGTGAGACATGGAGGTATGCAACTGGAATTTCAAACAAGGAAACACCGCCGCATTCTCTCTCTGCCCTCCGTTTGTTTTCTGACCCACCTGTACCTTCAATTTGTTTCCTCCCTCATTTATCTCTTCCTCTCCTTTCCCATTTCTCTGATAGGTTTAAAGTTTTATTTTTCCATCTCTCTCCTTTATTGACTTATCGTTACCTTTCTCCTTTATTCTCTTCCTTCCTTTCCTTCTGTGTTTTCTCTGATGGTAGTAAATTACATTTACTCAAAGATCCATGGTCCTGAAATTTCTGTAACAGTTACCGTAATTGGGTTCTTTCCTCAATGCATCCAAAACAAGGTCCATCATTTGCCATCATAATATTTCCTAATGATAGTAATTTATGTCTAATTATCCCAACAATCTGTGAATACAGTTTTTCAAAAAAAAGTTTTAATTATAGATAATTGCCATTATCGCCCGGAGACCTTCCTGACTTGTCTTTTTAGGTTTTCATGTGTCTAAATATACTCTTAGAAAATATAGAGTATCCTTTGGTATATATCTGTGGGTGGGTTTAGAGAGAGAAAGATCAATACTACTATATCGATAACTGTGTAAATGTGTAACCTTCTAGGCTCATAAAAAAGGTATATTTTAGTTTTAAAATCATTACACAATGCTTTACATTATCAAGAAACCCAACTTGCTATGCATTGACTTTCTGGTGGCTCTTTAGGCTGATTCTAATATTTTCACTATTTATGGTAGACCATCTATCAACAAGAACCTTCACCTTCTGAGAGATAGTTTTGCTGGAATGGAAGCTTTGTCCATTTTAAATGATACAGAAACATGTGATTTCCCCTCCAAAGCAACCATGCAAATATAAACTCTTCTGGCTTCTTAATGTCCCTGGCTTCTCTCTTTCCATTTCTCTTACTTCTATCATTATTGTTATTAAATTTCACTATATGTTAAGATTGAAGATTCTGCATATAGTTCTGTGGGTACTGATAAATTCATAGTGCTATTAACTACCATTAAAGTAAAGAATGTAAAGTAATGTAAAGAATGTAAAGTAATGTAATAAATGTAAAGTTTACAGCATCTTCAAATCTCTCTATGTACTTACTATAGTTAAACCTTTTCCACCTCTCAGCCCAGCATCTTCTATTTTGGTCCCTAGCTACACAGTTCTGCTTTTTCCCAGTTACACAAATGGAATTTTAGAGTTGACAGACTTCTGAGTCTGGCTTCTTCCACTCAACATAATCCTGTTTTTGATTAAACAGCTAAGTTGCTGTATTCATGACATTTCTCTCATGGCAATCAGTGGCTACATTGGGTGGTGAACATTTGTTCATTCAAATTGTGTCCTCTAGTTATTCCTCCTTTCTATCCACATCCTCCTTTCCTTATCTTCTTCCTTCTTTATTCCAGAACATTAGCTCTGTAACAGACTAGATAAAAATGAAAAGAAGCTTTACAAAAGAAGATAAGGACATAGGTCTAGGCACGGATTTGCCATAGTCAGCTCCTAGTGGTTCATAAGAGGTGAAAGTACCCCTCTCTTCCTTACTCCACATTTAGGGACATCAGATTGGTACATTGATGTTGAGCATATTCACATCATGGAAACACTATTGATTGGGACTTTACTTAGAGATGAAAGAGAAGGTAAAATATTGTTAACCATGTGCTAAACCCTTAAGCAGTTGTGAAGCATAACCAGCATGCCACTGATTCTTGAGAAGAAGCAACCCAGAAAGACATAAAGGTGATCCTCAAAGGCATTTACAGTCCCCCCTGAGAGTACAGATGTATTCCAAAGGGTACTGAAGAGGAATGTACCTGATAGAATAAAGTGCCTCATATCTTCCACAAGGATTAAAAATTCCATAACATTTCAGAAAAAAAGAAAGAAAGAAAGAAAGAACGTCCCTAAGACTTAATCCTATCCAGGAATCCCTTCACATAGTATACGTGGAGCCAAAAGCATTGAAATGCTTTAGGTAAAGTTTACCAAATCTCATAGTTCTTGCATAATTCTTATATTCCTTCATAGTGCGTATTTTGGAAAAAGTTCATCCTCTCTCCACGTAAGGATAGTCCCTGTGGTAGCCACCTCACTATGTTCATGGAATGCTTTTTATCTACTTGGAATCAACTTCAACCTCACGTCTTTCCCCACTGTTTTGCTCCCCATAGCTTGAATGAGACATACATCTTATTCCTCTTTTTCCCTTTCTTGGGATTTTTCTGTACTTACAACTCAAAGTTTTCACAGCATGATCTTCTCCATTCCTTTCCCAGAACCAATGATTTCCTTAGCCTGGGCTCTGCCATGGATCTCTGTCCCTCTCCCCCCATCCTTGTGTAGTCCTGCTGTACCAAGGTGCTGGTTGTATTTAGAGCCATAATCCTTCTGAGCAGTGAACCACTCCCTACACAGTGAGAGGCAGTGTTGTCATCCTGACTGATTCTTCACTGATTCTATTTACCACTTTTTTCTCCTAGCCTCATATGGAACTTATTGGGGACCATTTTTCATGTTCCAGAAATTATTTTTGTGATACTGTTCCAATGGAGAGTTTCAAACAGAGAGATGGATGAGAGGTACCTGAAGAACTAAGGGAGGCCCTGTATTAACTGAGTAAATAAGATAATTTAATTTACCTTGAATTTTTAAAAACTGTAATTTAATGTGTTCGCTGATGATTGATTTTTTTTATACTCACCATCTCCCAACTAAGGAAACAAATATAGTATCTTATTCCCTTTAATTGAGAAGAAAACTGAGATTGCTTGGGATATACTGATTTGCAAGGGTTCAGAGAAATTGTGCAATAAGAGCCAAAGTCAAAGTTTCAATCTTTTTCAGGTATGTCCCAGTGTTGTTTGCAGAAGAGAAGAAATAAAGATTAGAAATAAAGCAACAAGAATTAAGGCTACTTGGGGGTAATTGTGTTTGGATTAATGAAAAGGTTAAGGAGTCCAAGGCCTGAAAACAAACAAAAAAAATCATCTAATGCATTTTTGGTTCTTGTTTCAGGATTAAATTCTGTTGTACTCAGGCTTAAACTCAGGGCCTTGCACACTCAGTGTTTGCATTCATTCTACCGCTTGAGCCACACCTCCAGTTCTGGCTTTTCTCCAGTTATATGGTAGATTTGTCTACTCAGTTGACTTCAAACCAAGATCCTCAGATCTCAGACTCCTGAATAGCTAAGCACCCATCTTTAATGCATGTATTAACTAAAAAAAAATGTGCCCCATCTAAATTCTTTGGCAAGATAATTTCCACTCCTTCATAATTCAGCTCAATTTGGTCATTAACCCCAGGAATTCTGTTCAGCTATCTTTCTATGTGAAGCTACCCTAAGATGGAAGGTTACCCTGTCCATTTTTCTCACCATGTTGTATTAGTGTGAATACCAAGATTTCCTACTAAAGAAGGTTTCCTGAGAGAAGAGAGAATGTCATTTCATATTCACTGCTGTATCTTAAGCATATGAAATAAAGATCAGTAAATAATAAGTGCTTAACATAGGTATCTCAAAAGGCTCTGGTGAGAAATCTTTCAGAGCTAGCCCAGGTCCCATTCACATCAATTGCGTAGAAAAAGGCGGAAATTAGTTAAACAAGTGTTGATCATTGAAGACCTGCACTAATGAACTGACGAGAATGAATTATAATTAGCATATCAATTCTGCATGTATGAAAGAAAAAGATGCCTACCAAAAATGCTTTTCTAAAAATTCACATAAAATAGTGCCAGTGGCACCCTGGAAACTGTGTTCACACCAATTTATTCTTTAGCAATTTTTCTTCTGAGAAGAGAGCGGAAGAAAGCTCACTACCTGCCCAAATCAGCACAAATTCTGGATTAGTAGGGTCAAAATTAATGAGGCATATAGGAATGTTCATATGCTTTGACCTAATAATCCTTCTCCTGGGAATCTATCCTAAGAAAATAATTTGAAAGAAGAAAAATGCTCTACACACAAAGAAGATAACAACAGCCTTGCTTATCATTTGAAAAGGGAGAAATAAAATAAAATTTTCAACAGAAGGAAAAATGGTAGATGGTCTTAGAAGAGACTTGGGAGCACAGGTAAATGCGTGAAAATTCAAACTGCACCCAAATATTAATATGCCACTGTCATAGATGGACGTCAACACATAAAGAAAGGAATGAGATTGATTTCAGATAGTGAGAGCAAGCGTAGAATGCCTGGTAAGTTTAAATATGTTGAATTAAGCCCAATTGAGATTTAATAGTAATTAGTAGGCTATGTATGTAGCCTACTACATCATGAAATCATTTGCTCCTCATTCATCCTTTATATCATTCATGTTCATGAACATCTTCTATGCAGGAGACACTGAATGTTCCAGAATAATCTGGCATGAAAAAATAAAAATCCAGCCCCAAACCAGTTCCCTGTGACAAACACAAGATCAAATAATTACTCTGGTAATACAGCAAGGGAGATCCATTTCATTCTCAGGGAGTACGGATTCAGGAAAGAAGGCTTCTGAGAGAAGGAAGCATGCAGGCAGCCTTAAGGAGTGCTTGGATCTTTAACAGATGGAAGAAACATATGAATGCAGCTACAGGGAGCTTGAGTGTAACCAGAGTTCCAAGGAAATGAGGACATACTTAATGCCACAGGCAGGAAGTAGCTGGGAATGCAGAAGGCGGGGGTAAATCTGAATTAGGGATGGATGATGGAGAGAACCTTGACAACAAAGCCAACAGGTCGAGCCCATACTGCTAACACTGCTCCCATGAGTGTAGAAATGAGACAGGTGACTGATGGGTCAGGAATTACACACAATTCTCATTGCTCACTGCCTTCCATGTCTGGCTTGGCAGAGATACTTCACTGCATATGGAATATTTTATTTTCTTTTTAAGAGCTCTTCATTTGTCATCTGGGGCAGAAAGTTGGATCTTGTTGCAATGTGCAATCAATCAGCCTGCCTTTGAGGAAGAACTACCAGGAAACAAATTCTCTCTTCCTCTGCAGGTCTTTCTGCACTGATATAAGGACTCAAAGATCACCTAGGCAATAAATATGTGTAAGAGTAAGAATAATAGAAGGTAGAGAGATGGAGCAAAAATGAGAGAGGAAATACTTTAGGGTTGAACGTGGCTTTCTATAGGCAAGTGAGAACAAATCAGAACTCCCAAGGAATATGAAGCCTTGGTACGTTATCTTTTGAAAAGAATGGAAAATTAATCATCATTCTATTATTTTAGAGTGCAATGTCACACATTTGCTTATGCTTATATAAACTAGCATTCATGCATATAGACATATAAACATAAACATAACACATAAACACAAACATAACAAAACCCAGGCCTTGAAATATGTGGATGAATATGTGGGTGGATGCAACTTGCTTTATGTTTTGTTCTTTTTTTTTTTTTTACTTTTACTGTGTATCATGCATTTTTCTCCCAAGATGAGTACACTAAATTGCTTTCATTTTTTAAAGTGCTTAAATGCTATTATAAGGATGAAGCAAAGCTAGGCACTGATAACTAATGCCTGTAATCTTAGCTACTAAAGAGATTGAGATCTGAGGATTCAAGTTCAATGCCAGCTAGACAGGAACGTCAGTGACATTCTGTCCAATGAAGCACCAAAAAAAGTTGTCTCAAATGGCAGAGCACAGTCTTGAGTAAAAATAGCTCAGGGACAGTACCCAGGCCCTGAGTTCAAGCCCTCGGCCCCACAGCAAAAACAAACAAGAACAAGGATGAACCATCATTTCTTTGAGCAATCCCTTCATAAATACCACATTGCCTCCACTTTTTGTTCTTGGCTAGTAGGAAGTTTTGCAATAAATATCATTTTGTGCACCGCTGTTCACATTGTATTTCTTGGAGATGGTTCCTGGAAGATAATTATAGAATCATAGTTGGGTGACATTTTTGAACGTTTTTTTAAAGGATCATATTTCAATCAACCTGTATGAAAGTGTGGGCTTCTCCAAACTCTCCAAGTGCTTAAATAATTCTGACCAAGTCATTCATCCTCTTGTCTTACACTCACTCTTGTCCCTGGCTTGAGAATTACCCTATGTAGAGGAGATGTCTGTATTGGGGAATGTGCTGACCATGACCATGGTGCTTGGAGGGAGAGTGCTTGAAAGCCCTGATTTTAAGGATTCAAGATGCCTCCATAGTAGCTGTGGTCTTGCAAACTGAGTAGTGCTAAGACTCTGGACAAGTCACTTCTTTAAGATACATCAATAAAAAGTGTTCTAAACCTCATTTGCCATGTGGTAAACTGGATTTCAGGAATGAGGTTCTCTTCAGCTTCAGATTCCTTAGGGATCATATGGAAGAAAGAGTGAAGGAAAGGAGAGAGTCTGAGTGGGAAGAACATAAATGGGAATGGGAATGTAAAGAAAGAAGTAACATGGGGAGCAAAAGAAAAATAGAGAAATCAAATAAGGGATGTAATGAAAAATAAGCCCATCTCCACAGTCATTTGTTAAGGAAAAGCATTTTTAAAATTCAAGTAATGCCAGGTGCTGGTGGCTCATGCCTGTAAGCCTAGCTATTCAAGCGGATGAGATTTGAGGGTCTGAACCTCAAATCCAGCCTGGGCAGGAAAGTCCTAGAGACTCTGATCTCCAACTAATCATAGAAAAAGACAGAAGTGGTTCTGTGGCTCAAGTGGTAGAGTGCTAGCCTTGAGCAAAAGGATCTCAAGGACAGTGCTCAGGCCCAGAGTTCAAGCCCCAAGACCAGCAAAAGGGAAAAAAAATGTAATATGCACCAAATGCTAGTAGCTACAACCTTTGGAAGAAAGAAAAAAGGATTCTGAAGGGGGTAGGGAAAGGTATAACAAACAAAGACATACTTCTTTTATTTTCAAAACACCCCACATATAATTTTTCCCAGGAGTAATATTTTTCAAGTTGATGGAACTAAGAGGAAAGTAGTAGCTGGTCATGGGGGAGATCCAGGGGACAGGTTACCGCTCAAGGTTGTACATCTTTGTATGCACCACAACACAAAAGCCTTCTGCCCCTCAGAGGAAGGCAGGCTCTTTTCTCTTCAATGTGATATTAATCATAGCTGCTCAAATCATCATCCTCACTGACCAGCCACTCCAGAGATTTCTTTTCGACCTTTTCAGAGCACAAATGGATGACCAGGCTTGACTAACAATACAGAGGTATGGAAACATGAAAAGGAGATGGATCAGAGGATTTACAACCTCATTCTTCTCCTTCCTGGTTTGAGATCTATAAGTGAAATCATATTACTTGTATATTTCTTCATAATGAAAGAGTGTAAGCAACACTATAGTCCTCAAATTCCCATGAACCCGTAGCATCTGTGTCACTCAGATCTTGTTAGAAATGCAAAAATCCCTGGCCTTGCCTGCAACCCAGTGACTCAGAAACTCAGTGTGGCAGGTGACGATTCTCTAGGTGATTATGAGGTGAAGCAGGCTAATGTCTGAGATTACCCTCAACCAAAGAACACTTAAGTACCTGCCACTTTCACAGAACATAGCTTTGCCCTCAGGATTAAAAAGGGGGTAGGTGTGGGGTTGTGAAATCATAACCCATTAGACATAGCGTAAGTAGTCTTAGTTCTCCCAAGGAGGGCCTCACACTGGCTTCTGTTTTTCCCATTCCCCTTAGTTCCTCCCGGGCTGTTCCTCATTATCTTGGACAAGCATCACAGGCATCATCCAATAACTTTGGAGAAATTCAGCAGCCTAGCTCCCACCAGAGACTGAGATAATTGCAATCTGCATCTTTAAACAGAGCTGGGCCAACTTAAATGTACACTAACTTTAAAGAAGCACTCCGTCTGACCACTTCTCTCCCCCTCCGCTTTCCTGAAAAAGAAAATCTCTTTGGAGATGAGTCCTCTTTTTGCATGCTGTGTACTACTTTCATTTTACTTTTGTTCCCATTGGAAATGCTCGTGGTTTCTAACATAAATCTAGGCTGACTCTCAGATCTAATAAGTTGCCCGTCACCCAGAGACTTGGATATCAAATTTCACAGAAGCAAATGTAGCCACATGACTTTCATCTCCCTGTGGGAGGCAGTGTGGTACAGGCGAGAGTCCTGAAATCCACCATCTACAGATCAGAGTTCTAGTCCCAGCTCTATTCCATTTGTGTTTCACGAAGACTTTGAAACTTTGAGACCTCTACAATAGAGTTACTCCTACTCCTTCAACTGGCTTGGAGTCTTGACTTAAATAAGGAAAGTAACATAAATGTCCTTATTCAAAAGCAGAAATTATAACTCTGTTCTTTCCCTGGAACTTTTCGAGAGCTGATCAGAATCATTTTCCCTCTGACACCAGGCTGCTGAAAATAGGAACCAATATCCATGTTTCCCAAGGTTTTATTTTTTGATTTTTTTTAAATTAGGGAAATAAATACAATGTGTTTTTATCACCCAACATCCAACATTCCCATAGCTTGTTACAGAGAGAAAAGGTCACCACCAGAAAGATGTGTCATTCCACAAGAAATTGGGTTTAATATATACAAGGGAGCCAGCACATGTAAATCTCTTTGGAAATGATAAAGTCTTACAATGAAAAATACCACTCCAACACTGGGCTCATTTCAGCAGATAAATATTTAATATAGACCAGCCAAGATTAATTGCCTACCGAAAAGCGCCCGTTCTCTAGCTGGTGAGGCAAAAGAACATCTTTACGTTGGTTTATGGCAGAGATTTTGAAACAAGCAAAGCTTAGCTGGTCCTGGCTGCATTTTTTCCTACCATTGAGCAATGCATGGCCAAGTTCCCAAAGCCTTCTGCTAACCTCTGGTCTCCTGCTGCAGTGTGCTGTGTACTGGCCACTCCTTTGCATACTAATCAAGTTCTTACAGGACGGAAAAAAAAATGTAAAAACAACTTGAGGAAATCACTGAATTTAGGACAAGAAACAAACCAATGAGAGAAAGACCGTCCTGGCTCTGACGGGGTTGGTACAGAACAGAGCTAGCGGGAATGGGAATGGGGAACTGAGAACTAGCTTATTAAAGGTCTACACTAGATAAGCAGTTGAAGGGCCACTTTAGACATTTCATCCTCCAGATTCCATGCATCCATTCCTCAGTCCAATTGTTAATATCCTGCACTTAGAAATTAATAGCATAGAGGAAATTCAAGGTTAGGATTGGGGGCTCTAAGACTTTTATTTTCTCATTTTTTCATTTCATTCTTTTTTTCTCTCTCTATTTTCTTTCTTTCTCTCTTCCTCTCTCTCCTTCTTCTCCTGACTAGCCATCAGGTTTTCCTGTGTCCTTTACCAGAGGCTCAAGAAAATCTATTTTTCTGATTTTTGGTGGAAGTTCATTACCAACGCATTTGCAAGCTGGGATGCAGCTTGTAAAAGGAAGGAGAGCCAGACAGAACCACAAGCATGTTTGAGCTAAAAGCTTAGTACCTGGAACCAGGGCCAGAGTCTCCATCTCCTTTATCACCACCTGCAAAATCATCATCACCATTGCCTTCACCATTGCTTCTATGGAGACCCACCATTGGCCTTAGCTGGAGAAACAGTTACACCCATTAAAACTGCCACTATTGATGGCTGTCATGGCCAGCATCATTGTGATCAGCACCTTCTCCACCATGAGTAATATATCTCACATGGCTGAGGGCATTAAAAGTATCAACACCACCACCATTTTAAAAAGTGCATTCTGGGTGTCAGTGGTTTAACTCCACCTCCTCAGGAGGCTGGGATCTGAAGGATTTTTGATTCCAAGCCAGCCCAAGCAGAAAATTCTGAGTGATTCCATCGTGAAAATAACCAGCAAAATGCTCCACTTGGAGGTATGGCTCAAGGGGTACAGGGCCATCCATGAGCAACCAAGCTGAGCTAGTATGATGACCTGAATTCAAATTCTCATATCATAAAAAAACCCAGAAATTTAGTCAAATGTCTATTAACTAAAAATACATATAAAAGGAGATATATAAGGCATGTTTAAAATTTTGATGTAGCTGATAGAAAAGATACTTGACACACACCAGGCTCACATTCTAAATTCCAGAGCAATTCTCTTTGATATTTTGAAAGTAAAGAGACAGTCAGACCGGCTAGTAAAAAAAAAAAAAAAAAAAAAAAAACCCTGAACCAAAAGATCGAAGGATTTGAGTTTGGAGGAAAAAAAATCAGTGGAAAGAAGTTCTTAGCTTGTATCTGTCATTAATTCATCCATGATTAAGATAAGTTTACCTCACTACTCAAATTTCAGTTAGTGACTATTTAAATAAAAACTAGCCAATGTGCTAGAGGGACTTTAAACCCTTTCAGGGACCCAACATAACCATTCTTAGAAGACTTGAATTGTACAAACGTGGTTAGCTGCACTTTCCCTTCCCCCAACTCACCAAAAGCTAAGGCTGACTTCACCTTGAGGAATCAGAGCCAGAAAGAAATTAGTGGTAGGAAAAAATAAAACAAAATCTTTCCAATTTCAACTTATCTGGGGACCCAATCCTAGATTATTCCAAATGCTCAGTTTATAGGTTATAGCACACCATAGCTTTAAATAATTCATGTGGCACGTTAAATGCTGCATAGAGCATGTTCCATCATACAAGGGACCCGGTTCCAAGAAATAGTTCCTGAATAACATGCTAAATATATCACCACAGGATACGATTTCCTCATTATCCTGGCTCAGAGATGGTTCACATTCTTTGCTTTAATTCTGCCTTCCCTTCTGGGAATAGATGGTAGTGCTAGGTTTGATCCAACACTTTTCATCATTGTCTCTAATACCTGGGAACAAGTTCATTATCTTCTCTGAACCGCAGATCCTCTGCAGTAGAAATGGTATGATCGCATTTCTGGGATAGGAGTAGTTATGATAATGTGATGGGTGAAATAAATCAGAACACAGAGCCTGCAACACGGGACTTCCCCCTTGATGCTAAAGGAGCCAACGGATAAATAATGCAATACAAAGAATACATGGAATAAAAAAAAAAACTTAAAGCTTTCAGGGTCGTGGAAGAAAGTGCTCCCATGCAAACACATCAACAATACCAACCTCGTGGCGAAAGGGGAGCAGCCCCAGCATCCTAAGGAAACAGCTGTGACCCAGCCCCAGCCTATTGTGGCTTTGAATAAACAATGGCAAAAGTTTATTATGACATTTCATTTTTTTTAAAGAAAAGCCAGATGTCTGGGGTTTGCTTCCTCTTCTTTTAAAAAAAATTCTGAAGTCTATTGTTATTTTTAAAACACTATGGGTCAAGCAAAATCTTGTCTTTGGAGCAAGGCTTAGATGTGACACTGCAGATGGAGAAGGCACTCACGGGAGGAGGGTTAAGTATTTGGGAATCTTGACATTCAAGGTCTCCTTTCCATCACCTCCCTCCCTTCCTCTCCCTCTACCTGGAGGAATTCATTTAAGAAGGATGGATAACTTACACCTCACGGCAGTTTTCTGTAAATAACTCATCCTAAATGATGTTGTCAGATTGTGAGTCTTGGAGGTCAGAGATGAAAAGACAACAATCACTAATCAGTCTTTTTTTTTTTTTACCTTTTTAGAAACTGCTCTCATACGTTAGACATAAATATATGGTGTTATGCATATTTAAAACAATAATGCTGGAAACCTTGGTGAAAGGAAAAAATAACTACAACATGGATATTACACCTTCTTGGACAAGAGACTCTCTTCCACTCTGATGAAGAGTGAAAAGAACAGCTAACTATAATAAAGAGGGGGAAATCTATGCCTTTTCACCAAGTGCACACTATGTGTAAGTGTATCAAAGGTAAAGCAACTGTCTTCAGAGAAAAAAGGCAGAGAATCTTGAATACAGTCACACCATTTAATGGAGTGATGTAAGATGTGGAGAAAGAAAATGCTTCTTCCTCTTTCATAGTCTTAGCATATAGCCCCGTGCCAGGCACCCAGGAAAAATACAGAAAAACTCTCTGAAAGACATGAAAAGCGGCACATGCACCAAAGAACAGGTGCCAGCCATTTAAGAGAATTCTTGAGGTCTCAATTTCATCTCAAAAGGCAGACAATTGAAGGAAAGAAGAAAGAGCATTCTCTAAGTCCTTTTTTCTTATAGTGCTAGGTATCAAACCCAGGGCTGGAGAAAGACCACTCCAAAGAAAAAGAATATAATGCGGAAAGCACAAAAACAGGGTAGTGTGAGTAAAAATTCAGGGACTGGAAAGGAATTAGGTGTGCTCTTCCTCTGGAAAGAAATGAATGAGTAAAGAAATGACTGAACACTTAAGTTACCCAACTTAGATTTATATCTGCACACTTGGGAAGCCATTGAAATAATAGAGAATAGAGGTAAAATGTCATCCGATCTTTATTTTAGGAGATTAGTTCTTCTAAATGTTTCATGTACCGAGAAGATTTAATTGTGATATATGGATTAGTGCTAGATGGCTGAGTGCCAGTGGCTCACCCCTATAATCATAGCTATTCAGGAGATTGAGATGCTGAAGATCAAGGTTCAAAGCCAGCCCGGGCAGGAAAGTCCATGAGATTCTTATCTCCAACTAACTACTAAAAAACCAGAAGTGGTGCAGTAGCTCAAAGTGATAGAAGTCTAGCCTTGAGCACAAAAGCACACAGGGCCTAAATTCAAGTTCCGGAATGGGAACACATACACAAAACAATAGAGCTCAGAAATGAAAAGAAGGTAAAAAGTGTAAATCAGGAGCAATAAGATTTGATTAGTTGTTAGAAACACATGCCTGAGATCATCCACTAGTATTGCTTACAAATCTCTTTAAAAGAAATGTAAGAACATCTCCATTGTACCAGATAATGTTTTATAGTACTGAGTTTCCCACCAGTTACTAATTCTAAGTTCTCATTAACTCAGAAATCTTGAAGAATCAATGCATTGATCCATAACCCCTTGGAATAAATTGGAACAATATCATCTTTTCCATTCTTAACTGATCACATAAATCCTGTCATATCAAACCTGTGAATCTGATCATTTCTCAAAAGGTCCATTATCCTCTAGTCTAGGCCATTACTGTTTCTTCCTTAGGCCAATCTGCTCAGCTCTTACATGGCCCCAACTTACCTTCTAGTACTCTTTCCTGGTTGATTCAGCCAGTGTGATCCCTTAATAAGTAACTGAGTTACTGTTGAGTTCCTAAGAGCTGAGACGAGGCCACAGAGTAAAGTATTCAATCAATACTTCACACACAACAATTAAGAACACTAAATTCATTCTTTCTTTTCCCCTGATCCTGGGGCTTGAACTTAAAGGTCTGCCGACTGCCTCTGAGACTTTTTGTGCTCAAGGCTGGTGCCCAACCACTTAAGCCAAAGTGCCATTTCTAGCATTTTCTGAGTAGTTTTTTGGAGAGAAGAATCTCACATACTTTCCTGGTCCCCCCACCTTTCCCCTTAGGCTGGCTTTAAACTGTGATCCTGAGATCTCAGCCTCCTGAGTAGCTGGGATTACAGGCGTGAGCTACCATGCCTGGCTAGTTGCATTCTTAACAGAACAACGACCATGGGGATACCACTGGAAATTTACGTTTGAAAAACTATAACTGGAAGAGGTCAGAATTTTTTCTCTTTGACTTTGTGATCTGATGGTGGTTCAAGAAGCAGTGGTGGAAAAAATGAAACTTCATAGGTTCAGAGCAGCATTGAGCAGAATCCAGAAACATGGTAAGCACTTAATAAATACTGGTAGTAACTATAAAATTGCACTGTTGTTTTTGCGACTGGGTGTGGAAGAAGAATGACTTGAGTAGAATATTGACTAAAATTCCCCCTGACCAGGAGATAGTGCCATTACCGGAGACAGAAAAGCTAGGAAGCAAATTGGTAGGGACGAAATAAAGATTCTGGTATGTAAGAGAAAAGTACATTTCACACTTAGGAGTCAATCTGGAAGAGAAATGAAAGCTGAAGATAGACATTGGAGTATTATTGGGATATCAGTGATAATGAAAGACAATTGTCCAGGATGAGAGTAAGAGGAAAAGATAACACAACGAATGCATATGAGGAGATATCCATGTTGAAAACTTCCACCAAAAAAAGTTCTAGGATTAGTTGGAGCATCCCATCAATTGTCAATCAGGCTCTCAGCATCTTCATTCATAACACAGATGCCATTTGGAAGTTGGAAAAGGATGGTCTCTCTACATAGATAAATTGGAGAAAGCATCCATTTCAACATAATTATGAAGCTCTATGCCAGAATGGAACCTCTACTACTTTCTTTCTCCATCAAGATTGCTCTGTACAGCTGGGGTGGGGGAGAAATGAACAACTGTCAATGGTTACCCAGAAAACTAGCCTGTGTTTGGCAGGGGCATAAAAGGTCATCAAAGCCAATTTCTACTTGTGCTTACATTCACTTCTGGCAAGACTACACGAATTAAAATCTCTTCGGTGGCAGGACAGTGACTGGGAGGTCACTGGAATGCACTTATGGTCTTGCCACTCAAGGTGCCCCTTCTTTTGACAAGTCTGACCATTAGCTACTTTCCTTCTTATATATCCAGATTCCAGTAGCCATCACTAATCTCTTCTCTGGAACTAATCCATGAAAAACTTTTCACTCCCCAGGAAAGCGTCCACATAGATAACTTCACAAACTTCCTGCATATAAAAGGTATTAGCCCCATGCTAATGATGTTCCCTAATTATTATCTTTCATAAAAGAAGTTCCCAAATACTCCTAAAAACCCAGTTCCCTGCCCCCCAAAGCAGGTGGATGAGGAAGCAGCTGAAGTATCTGAAGATGTCTTTCACCTGGCCTTGTCTCCCAGAAGTAGGCGGGTGGTACTCAGCAAAAGAATAGGATCCAAAAAAAGGGAGAGAATTATAGAGTAGGCTGAAATAGAACTGTATAATAGGTACAGACATGACCTTCTCCCTACCATTCTCCATCTGCAAGAAACAAAAGGATCTTAGTCCTCAAGCTTGGTGAGCTGGCTGCATTTAATGATACAACATCAGTTTGCTGATTTCAAGAAAAGAATCTTAGGACAAAATACTTTATTTCCATAGTCATGGAATGATTGCCAATGAGTTAATTTTCTGAAACCCAGCATATAAGAATTGTAAAGGACCTCAGAAAATATTTACTCCTACTATCTTACTTTAGAGATGGAGAAACAAAGACCTCTAAATCACATTCAGCTGAACTAAGTCCACTTAACCAATTAGATATAGGACTAGAACCAAGAAGTCATAATATCCTGTATTTTCCATCCAATACTACTACATATAGCTTCTCAAGATCAAGAGTAGAAAAGTACAATGATAGAATAGGAAAGCAATAAGGTATATATGCATTTAAAATAGCTTTATAGAATTATTTTATAAATTTATTTGCCTGACATTAATACTATGACATTAGTTTCTTCAGCCACGAAGTGATATTACTCTTCTTATCTATAACAAACAGAATTCTTGGCACAAAATGAAGCTTGAATACTTTCATCATTACACACACACACACACGCACACACACACACACACACACACACACATAAACACTGGGCAGATCACTCAGTTACACATGTGTGAATGGTTTTAATAAAATAAACAAAATGAATTAATATACTATTCGTTTGTTTTATTTTGCTTTTATGCTTGTCCTGGGGCTTGAACTCAGGGCCTGGGCACTGTTCCTGAGCTTTTTTTTTTACATAGGCTAGTGCTTTACCACTTGAGACACATAGCTCCACTTCCTATTTTTCTCATAATTAATTGGGCATAAGTGTCTCATGAACTTTCCTGCCAAGGCTGGCTTTGTACTGAGATCTTCAGATCTCAGCCTCCTGAATAGCTAGAAATAGAAATACAGGGGTATTGGCTTGGAGGAGGTAAGAGTAATCAAAGCAGACAAAAATCTACCACCTTATGGAACTTAAATTGTGGGCCAAAGATTCCTCAACGATGACAATGGCTCTTTTTAATGGAAGTTGCTGCTGTATGGAGCAAATAACCAGTAAATTGAAAGTAAGTCTCTGTAGAGTATGTTACGTTTTAAGAATACTCAGGGAGAAAAAGAATATTAAAATATAAATCTTCTTGTGATCATGTTCTGCTCTAGGAATTAAAATAAAGGAGAAATTCATCTATATTTTTTCTTCTGAAAATTAAATACAATTCATTCTTTCTGTTGAATATTTGTAAAACTCTTCTCTAAGATTCTTCTTTAAAAAGGATTTCAAAAAGCAACAACACTAAGTTAGGGCAGTGATAAGAAAAGGCTCATCCAACAAGAAGACACTGGTGGAACAGTTAACACAAATTGGAAGAAATGTCAGAAGATTCAGATAGAAATCAACACTCCATCGCTTATCAGCTATGTTACACTGGGTAGATCACTCAGTGTGTGTTGGTCCTGGGATTAAACTGAAGGCCCAGGGAGCTAAAACAATACAATGGAAGAAGGACAGCCTCTTCAGTAAATGGTGCTGGCAAAATTGGTTAACTACATGTAGAAAACTAAAGCTAGATCCTTATATATCACCCTGCACCAGAATCAACTCCAAATGGATCAAAGACCTTGAACTCAAAGCAGACACTCTGAAAACATTACAGGATGGAATAGGAGAAACCCTAGGTCTCCTTGGCTCAGGCCGAAATTTTCTGAATAGAGACCCGGAAACACAACAAATCAAAGAAAGGTTAGACAAATGGGATTGCATAAAGTTGCAGAGCTTCTGCAGGGCAAATGACATAGCTAGCAAGATCAATAGAAAGCCCACGGATTGGGAGAAGATCTTTACTAGCCATACAATGGACAAGGGTCTCAGATCTAAAATATACTTGGAACTCAAAAAATTAAACCACCCAACAACAAATCCTCAAAGAAACAACTGCCCAATAAGTAAGTGGGCGAAAGACTTAAAGAGAAGCTTCTCTGAAGAAGAAAGAAGGATGGCCAATAGACACATGAAGAAATGTTCAACATCCCTAGCCATAAAAGAAATGCAAATCAAAACAACATTGAGATACCACCTCACCCCAATTAGAACGGCAAAAATCAAGAACTCTAACAACAACAGATGCTGGAGGGGATGTGGACAGAAAGGAACCTTACTTCATTGTTGGTGGGAATGTAAACTTGTTCAACCACTTTGGAAAGCAGTATGGAGGTTCCTCAAAAGACATCACATAGAACTCCCCTATGACCCAGCAATCACACTTTTGGGCATTTACCCTAATGTTTACAAAAAAGACCACACTAAAGCTACCAGCACAACTATGTTTATTGCAGCATTATTTACCATAGCTAAGATATGGAACCAACCCAGATGCCCCTCAGTAGATGAATGGATCAAGAAAATGTGGTATATATATATACACAATGGAATTCTATGCCTCCATCAGAAAGAATAACATTTCCCCATTTGTTAGGAAATGGAAAGGCTTGGAAAAAATTATATTAAGTGAAGTAAGCCAGGCCCAAAGAAACATAGGTCCCATGGTTTCCCTTATTTGCAATATCTAGTATATGTATGAGTCAAGCAGAAAAGGTCAGATAATGTGATGTTAGGAAAACGAACCCTTAAATGTGTATTTTAATGTTTTTTTTTCTTTCATGCATGTGTTTCTAATGCATTTATAAGATTATTTCTTTGTTGCTTTGTATGTCCCTCCCCCACAGTGTAACCCCCGCTTTCACTATATTTGATGTCAGTATAACTTGTGGAGGAGATGGGGACAAACAAGTCGTTTAAGGATTCAGGTGGACCTGTTGCAACAATGAGAAGTACAAAATGTCATGCCAAAAACGAGCTTTACAATGTCGGTGTGGGGGGGGGAAGGATTGGGTGGGGGGGAGGGGGGAGGCTGGGTAGGGAGGTGAAGGGTAAACAAAGGAGGAGGCTGCAATGCTTGGTAAGAAATGTATGCATTATCCTGCCCATGTAATTGTAACCCCTCTGTACAGTATGTTCTCAAATAAAATAAAATAAAATTTAAAAAAAAAAAAAACAAAACTGAAGGCCCAGTTGCTGTCCTTACTCAAGGCTGGCACTCTACCACTTGAGCCACATTTCCACATCTGGCTTTTTGGTGGTTAGAGATAAATCTCATGAGCACTGATGTTGAGCTGACTTTAAACCCTGAGCTGCAGATCACAGCCTCTGGAGGAGCTGAGATTACAGGCTAGAAATGCAGGAGTGAGCCACCAACACTCAATCTTATCATTCCACCAATTCATGGACTTCCAAAGCAGGAAAACTAGAGTTATTGTTTCAGAAACTCAAAGGGATTATGGACACAGATGGTGTGTTTGAGAAGATGGAAAGAAAATGGGAAGAGAAAAGGAAGAAATAAAGGAATAAACAGAATTCTAAATAAGAGTCATGGACTATTAGCAATGAAAAGTAGAAGCTCTTCCTCTGGATACAGTACAAGGCAAGGATACCCATGCTCTCCATTTCTGTACAGCATAGGACTAGAGGTGTTAATTATGCCAACTAAACAAAGAAGAATATGGAACAGAAGAGCTAAACTTTTCTACAGTTGCAGATGATATGTTCAGTTGTCCAGAAAATCTGAAACACATAGCAACAATAATATTTTTTAAAAATCCATTATAACTCAGAAATGGAGTTAGTAAAGTTGCCAAATGTAAAAGCAACATAGAAAAAAAAAGATTGCATTTGTACATGCTAATAGTGAGATATTGGAAACATAAAAGAAAACAAAGCCTTTCACAATAGCAATGTGAAGAATAAACTTAACTAAGGAAATTAAACACAGGCTGCCATATTGAAAATCAAAATCCACTGAGGAAGGAAGTGAAAGAAAAGACTAACACATGGAAAGACAATCCACATTGCATGTTCATGGGCTAGAAGTCTTAGTATTGTTTAAACTTCCACACAACCCAGAGTTATCTACAAAATTCCAATGTTAGGTTTTTCTCAGTAATAAGAAAAACAATTCTATAGTCTTTATGGAACCACAAGAGTCCCATATAACCAAAACAATCTTGAGCAGGAAGAATGGGTCTAGAATCTACAACTGCTTATTTTTAAATCTTTTATAAAGCTACAATACCAAAATAATATGTCACTGGCCTAAAAACAAACACATATGGCAATGAAAAAGAAGAGAAAGGTTAGAAATAGATATAAGGATGTGATAAGGGTTTTACAGACATTCAGTGGGGGAAGAGTTGTCTCCTCAATAGATAATACTGGAAAACCTAGATATTCATAAGCAAAAGAATATCCTGCCTCATATGCAAAACTCAACTCAAAGTACATAACAACATTAAGATAATACCTGAGCCCCCCCCCCTCAAAAAATACTAGAAGAAAAGTCAGGGAAAACATTTGCACTGACCTGCACAATAAGTTTTGCAGGAGACAGACTAAAAGTATGGACAAAAAAGCAAAAGTAAACTAGTGAGGTTCCACCAGATTAAAAAGTAACTGCATGGCAGAGGATACAATTAACTTAGTAAAAAGACAAGTTATTGCCAGCAGGGGTGGCTCATGCCTGTAATCCCAGTTATTCTGGAGGCTGTGATATAAGGATCAGGGTTTGAAGCCAGCTCAACATCAAAATTCATGCGATTTACCTCTAACCACCAAAAAGCCAGAAGTGGAAATGTGGCTCAAGTGGTAGAGTGTCAGCCTTGAGTAAGGACAGCAACTGGGCCTTCAGTGTAGCCCCAAGACCAACATACACACACACACACACACACACACACACACACACACACACAAAGACAACTTATGGAATGAGAGAAAAATATTTCCAAATGATGAAGCTGATAAGGGGTAATACCAAAATACTTAAGGTATACAAACCTCAATAACAAAACTGAAGCAAAGAAACTAAAGAAGCCTTCTGGGAATTGCCTAATACCAGAACAGACAGTCTAACAGGTTTATGAAAGGTACTCAGATTCACAGAATCGGAAAAATGCAAATCAAACTGGGCAAAGGAGATGAGTCTGGTGAAGATATATCATATGCATATGTGACCATGTTAAAATAAAACTCCAGGTACAATAAATTAGTACCAATAAGAAAGTAGGGGAAGGGATGGGGTTGGGAAGGATAGGAGAGAATTATGAAAGCTGTAACATGGATCAAGATTCATTGCATTCATACAGTATTTGGTGAAATAAAAGATGGCAGAAAAAACACAATGAGGTATCACCACACTCCTGTCAAAGTGGTTATTGTAAAAAGACAACAAGGTGGCACTGGTGGCTCATACTTGCATTCCTAGCTACTCAAGAAGTTGAGATCTGAGGATCATGGTTCAAAGCCAGACTGGGCAGGAAAGGCTATGAGACTCTTTTCTCCAATAACTACCAGAAAACCAGAAATGGTGCCATTGTTCAAAGGGTAGAGCACTATCCTAGAGCAAAAAAGCTCAGGTACAGTGAGCACTCAGGCCTTGAGTTCAAGCCCCTCGAATGACAAAAAAATAATAAATAAATGAAAAGACATGTATTGATGAACGTATGGAGAAATGGGAACCCTGGCACACTACAAATGGAAATGTGAATTGATGAAACACTTATGCAAAAGGGTAGGAGTTTCCTCCAAAATTTGAAATTAGAGAATTTGTCACATGATCTAGCAACCCCTACTCTAGGGATTGCTCTATACACCCAAAGGAAACTAAATTGAATTCAAATGTTAATTCTAAACAATAACTAAATTGAATTCAAATGTTCACTGTATCACTATACAGTAGCCAGAACATGGAAACAATCTAAGTGTACTGATATCCATTAACCAATGAAAAGAGAAAGAAAACATGATACCTACACATGCACAGTGTCATGGTATTCAGCCTGAAGGAGGAAATTCTTTTGGATGAACCTGAGGGGCAGGAGGGATATTCTAAACAAACCAGACACACACACACACACACACACAAAAAAAAACACTGCATGATCTCATTTATATGTGGAATGTAAGAGTCAAACTCACTGAAGCAGAGCAGGAAATAGTGGTTATCATAGGGTGCAGTGGCCAGGGAAGAAATGAGTTGATCTTCAAATGATGCAAAGTTTCAGTCACACAGGATGACTAAGTTCTGGAGATCTCATTTATGGCATGGAGCCAATACTGTATTACATCCTTGAAGTTTATTAGGACAATACACCTTCAGTGATGTGTGAGACACATAGAGAGCAATGGAAGGAAGGAGGATATGAGGACGAATGGAAGCTATATGAAGAGCTAGATATAGCAATTAACTTGACTTCATATTGTATATGTCAAAATATCAAGTTGTACATAATAAAAAATATATGCAATTCTTACTTTTCAATTAGACTTCAAAAACAAAGCTGGAGGGAATAAACAGCAATAAAAAATATGTGGACCGTCATGCTATCCAGATTTCTAGTGTTATAGATGAAGGAACAGAGGCTCTGGGCACTAGTTTGCATGGATTGCATTGCAAAGCAGGCTGAAGGAAGGAATAGCACTCAGGTTGCATGGTCCAGGGCTATTTCCCTTCATAGCCCAGTCTTAACTATTAGCATTGTGTTTGACAGTTAATAGATGGTTTATCAGAGCCATTCTTCTTCTGATATATATTTACACTTCCTTCTTAGATAATGAATTCCAACCAGATTTCATGAACACAGGTCCTGGTGGTGGCTCATACCTATAACTCCACTACTCAGGAGGCTGAGATCTGAGGATTACAGTTCCAAGCAAGCTGGGGCTGAAAAATCTCAGAGATTCTTCTTTCCAAGTAAACAATGAACAGCCAGAAGTGGAGCTGTGGCTGTCATGATAGGGTGCCAGCCTTGAACAAAAATAAATAAATAAATAAAAGTCAAGTAAGAGCACAAGGCCATAAGTTCAAGCCCTAGTAATGTCACAATTAAAAAACAAACATTTTTTTAAGAAAAAGCAAAAGTAAATTTCCTCTAGGAGATTTCCCCATTATTCAAGTCATTTCTGTTCAAACTGCGAAATCAAGCATGGGAGATTTCTATGGTGTTGTGGGTCTACTTGCTGAATATTTTCCTTTTGGAAAACTCTGGCCTCTATTTATGCCTTTCCTTAACCTTCTTTATCACCATCACAACAATGATAGCAATTTAAAAGCTGACTGAACTCCGGCTGTTACACTAAAGGCTCTGCTGTCTACCGAAAACACAATGCAATCTCCCTTTTCCTAGGACTGACTAGTATCCAGGGCTTAGCTGTCCCCAGTGCCTCTTTTGTAAATCAAAAGAATATTGAACTCATTATGTGGAAGCACAAGCCATCCTTTCATCAGTCAATTTGTCTGGGTCAACTGTTCTCATGCAGTTTTTCTGGACATCTAAAAGATAGGACATCTAACGGCCCATCCCTAATATTATGGCTGCTGTTCATTTCTGTTATCCTAAAATGATGTTCTGAAATCGGGCTGTTCAAATGCAATTATTAGGTATCAAAGCACTATCTTCCATCAGAGCGGTGGAAAGAATCCAAAGCCCCCTTTGCCTAGTGCTGATAAACAAGAACAATACGGCCCATAGTTACAGGACGTCCAGGGTTTGCTAAGCCCAGTTACTTTCCTTTCTCATTTGAGCACCTCACTGCAGCTTTGTGGGGGGAGGTAAAGATGATAAATTCCTCCTTTAAGAGGAGGATATTAAGGCCCCAAGAGGATATATTAAAGATCTAAGGGAAAATAGAAGATTCAGATATAAATCATTTATAAATTGAGTCTCCTCCCCCCCTCCACTACACACACACCCATCCTTTCTCTTCAGGACCTCTTTTTTGGGTCTAATTCCTGCTTTGGTTGGGATGGGATTTGTCTCCCAGAGGTCCATCTGGTACAAAGGCCTGGCTTCCCACTGTGGTGATGTTGGGATGTGAGGCCTTTCCTAAGGAGGTTCTGATGGCTCCACTTTTGGAAGAGATTAGTGCTGGTCTCCAAAAATGGATTAAACATTGTTATAAAGCAAGTTTAGATGATCTGGCTTTCTCTCTTCTGATCTCCACAGCTGGACACAATCTCTTTCTCCCCAGGATACCCACCAGGAGGCCAGCCCTCATGTTGTGACACAGACAGAAAGTTCTCATAAAGGCTGAGCAGGTGCAAGGCTTTTGGACCTTGAAAACTATAGTAAGTAGACATCTTTGCATACAGTACTTCAAGTATTCTATTGTATCAACAGAAAACAGACCAATCGAACAATCAACTTCTGGAATATGCTTTCATGTTCCTTGAGCACCTGAGCAAATTATATTCAGAATGGCTTTTCACCCAAGACTGCCTTCCATGTGCCTCCCATCAAATACCCAGTATGAGAGCCCGCCGCTCTACTCCACATCAAGGACCTTCAAGCCTCCTAAGGGAGGAAGTGTGTCATCTCCCACTGTGGTGGTATTACATCAAAACATTCCCATCTGACTTGGGAGAACACCAGCTCTCCCAGCTCTTCAAGAGCTCTAGTTCTGGGACCTTGTCCCTGACCTTTATCTAATAGCCACTGTTTATACTTCTTGCATCCAATGAGCTAGCCATCTATTGACTTTTGACTAATATTCTTTAAAAAATTTTTATTATCTATGTTATTGTAAAGATACTGTACAGAGGGGTTACAGTTCCATGAGTAAGGTAATGAGTACATTTCCTATTGAGCATTGTTACCTCCTCCTTTGTTTTTCCCCTACCATCCTTTCCATCCCCACATCCCCAATTCCTCCCTCTCCCCAAAGTTGTAAGGACAGTTTTCAGCATAGTGCCTTGTACATCTCATTGTTACAATGGGCCAACCTGTATCCTTGTTTCAGCATTTTGTTATTTCCCTTCCTCTCCACAAATCATAAAAATGTATATACAAGATGCAAGGCACCAGAATCAAATACAGAGAAAGCAGGAGTTATACCATGGGGGTAGCGCATACAAAAGAAACTAAACAAAAAAATTATATAGTACATTATAAGTACATTAAAAACAACAGCAACAGAGATAAAACCCCTTGTGTCCCTATCTTAAGGTTCATTCATTAGCATCATCTCATAAAGTCATATGTACATAGCTTTAGACTTTTTCTGCTTGTCCTAAACATACACTAGTTATTTCAAATAAGGGAAACTATGGGACCTATGTTTCTTTGGGCCTGGCTTACTTCACTTAATATAATTTTTTCCAAGTCTTTCCATTTCCTAACAAATGGGGCAATGTCATTCTTTCTGATGGAGGCATAGAATTCCATTGTGTATATATACCACATTTTCTTGATCCATTCATCTACTGAGGGACAACTAAGTTGGCTCCATATCTTAGCTATGGTAAATAATGCCACAATAAACATAGTTGTGCTGGTACCCTTAGTATGGCCTTGTTTGTGATCCTTTGGGTAAATGCCCAAAAGTGGGATTGCTGGGTCATAGGGGAGCTCTATGTGAGTCTTTTGAGGAACCTCCATACTGGTTTCCAAAGTGGTTGAACAAGTTTATACTCCCACCAACAATGCAGTAAGGTTCCCTTCTGTCCACATCCCCTCCAGCATCTGTTGTTATTAGATTTCTTGATTTTAGCCATTCTCATTGGGGTGAAGTGGAATCTCAATGTTTTTTTGATTTGCATTTCTTTTATGGCTAGAGAAGTTGAACATTTCTTCATGTGAAGAGGAAATAAGAATGGCCAATAGACACATGAAGACTCTTTCTTCCTCCTCAACTGAAAGGTATCCCTCCTTTGGTCTTCATTCCAGTCCTTACTTTCCCCCTGCTTCTTCTGACACTGCCTCATCAAAGCTAAACCCACCTGGAACCACAGTTCTGATCTCTCCATTTTCTTTTATCCCATCATGGAGCTTGAACTCAAGGCCTGAAGCTCTCACTTGACTTTTTTGCTCAAGGTCGGTGCCCTTCCACTTGAGTCACATCTCCACTGATAATCAGAGATCATCTGCCTGGGATGGAGCTGAATCCGCAGATCTCAGCCTCCTGAGCTGCTGACAGAAGTAAGCCACCCATTCCAGACTTATACCTCCTTAATCATATTCTTTTTTAAAAACTAACAAACAGAGCAAAGGAAGGGAGGACATTGCTCAAAAAGACATGGACTCATTACCTGACTTATGAAATGACAACCTCTCTGTACATCACCTTTATTTTTATTTTTATTTTTTTTTTGGTCGGTTGTGGGGCTTGAACTCTGGGCCTGGGTGCTGTCCCTCAGATTTTCAGCCCAAGGCAAACACTCTACCACTTGAGCCCTAATGCTACTTCCAGTTTTCTGGAGATTAATTGACTATAGAGTCTCACAGACTTTTTACCTGTGTTGGCTTTAAACCATAATCCTTAGATCTCAACCTCCTGAGTAATGAGGATGACAGGAGTGAACCACCAGCTCCCGGCGGTACATCACCTTTATAATAACAACAAATAAAAAGCTTCATTTCCATCTCTGATCCCCTAATAGCTCTGTCTCACTTCTCATTTTCTCACCCTACCAAACTGAGCACATGACCTTAGCATTCTACTAAAGGGTTTCCTGTCAATTTTAAGAATTTAAGTTCTTCTTTGTACTCTATCAGATAACATAGTCCTTGATTACTTAGACCTTTCCTCCTTAAACCTTCATTTATTTTACCTTCCCTGGTACCAAAATCCCACAATTTATTACAAAGTACTAGCTGTTTCTCAATGTTGTCTGTGCACAGGATGAGCTAGTTGCTTCATGTGAGAACATAGCCCTGAGAACTGCGCTTGGTAACCTGGGAACTATGACTATCAGAGTTCCTTAACCCTGCTCTCTTAAGTTTCAGAACCATTTCCACCACTTCCTACTTAAGCTCCTATTTAAATGATCTGCTGGAATATCAATTGAACATTCTCAAATCTGACTCACCACCTTCAATCATATATACCCTCAACAACTCCCTTTGCCTTCCATGGTTTTCCACCCTGATAAAAATGACTACCACCCACGTAGTGAACCAAGTCAAAATGTTCACCTTCCCCTCTTTTCCCTATTTAACCTAGACCTGGTGATTCATTGCCAAAGGAATGATCTTGACACTTACCTTTTTCTTCTTTCTCTACCTTCATCTTCTAACCCTCACTAAATACTGAAGCCCCTGCCACCTTAAAGTATCTCAGTTATGATTATATTGTCATTTTTTTGTAATAGTAGGATTTAAACTCAGGTCATTGTCCTTACTAAGCAAGCACTCTACCTCTGAGCTACCGCTCCATTCTTTTTTGGCTTTAGTTATATTTTATATAGGATCTTGCACTTTTGGCCAGGGACTAATGTCAGACCACTATTCCCATACCTACACACACACACACACACACACACACACACACACACGAACATACACACACACATACACAATTACATACACGCACACACACATACATACACACACATACACATACACACACATACATACCACTTAACTCATTTATTAAAAACTTTTCTTAATCCTGCAAAATGATCACTACTTCCTTACATTATTGTTCAATTTTATATATCCTCCATAGGATCTTTGTACTAGGAATCAATTTGGCTATTTCTGGTCTCTTTCTAGCTATGCTTCAGTATTGATAAAAAAAAAGGGGGGGGGCTGGTAAGGCTCTGGAGTCATCAAACACTAACTCAATGCCTACACATAGTAGGGACTCAACAAACAGTTGTTGTAGTAAGGCACAGATGTGTCCTCTCTGCAAAGTCAGACATGCCTAACCTATTCAGCAGCATAGATGCTTTCATATCATTTGTATTCAGCTCTTTCTTTCTCATGGAAACCACACTCCCTCATCCATGTGAAATAAAACAGTTGTCACACTCGAACCAGAGAGAGGCTGTCAAAGTGCTCAGGGAAAGCAGTTGTACCTTGCTGGTTTCTGAAAAACAAATGTACATTTCGCCGAAAACAAAGTTATCTGCACCCCTTCCTACCTTCTCCCCAATCATTGCTGATTGCCAGGAAGGTGCTCGGATGAGAAGCCATCCCTGGGGGACAGTGTCCCCTTTGCACAACACATCAGAGACAACCTAGCAAGCACTGAGCTGTAGGAACCAGAAAATGAGATGTAGCAGACTGCTCCCATCACCTGGGCTGATTAATAAATTACAAGCTTGCAAATCCTGGAACGTGTGCTGTATACATGAATCAATGTTATTCTGAGATCTGGAAGATACCTTCCTAGTGTCCTGGCCCCTGGATTCCTAAGACGTGGGCCTCGGGGTATCAGAAATCTTCCTCCCTTTCTAGTTGGCCTACTTCATACTTCCCCTCAGAAGTGTCTTCTTGGTCCAAGAAGGGAGCATATGCTGTCTCTTCAGGCTATCCCCACTACAGAAGACATAGGCTCCTGTTGTGAGAGGCTCTAGCAGGACTCCTCCTACAGTCTGTCCACTTTTCCAGTGCTGGTCCTTCAAATATTTGCTCTACTTAGCCAGTCCTCTATGCTCAATGCTGTCTTGTACTCTTGATGCTTTACAGCAATTTGGAGATGCATCTTCATTTTTGCTGATGAAGAAATTGAAGCTCAAGTAATTTCAGCCAAAGGCCTAAGAATTCCATATTTTGGGGGAAAGGACAGAACCGTGATTCATAGAAGTGTGGCCTGAGTCTCAAATATTACCAAGCTACACTGATGGTTTTAGGGTTCATGGATGCTTAGATTCAGACTTGTGGCTGGAGGTTTCCATCAAGGTGAACATTACCAAATCAAGTTAAGATAAAGCGTGGAATTCATAATCTTTCTTCCAGACAATCTGAGCATTTCCTCCTAATGAAATCCAGTAATTCTTGTGCCTAGGAGGAAGGCTTTGAGAGATAAAGAAATTGCCTAGGGGCAAAAGCCTGGGCATTTTGGTTCCTTTCATGACAGATACAAAGGTATCCAGCAGCTGTAGAGTTCCACTGAGAAAAATGCATCCAGGTAAAGATGTAGAACTGTGGCAGGTGAGTCTCTAGTGAAGCGAAGGAAGAACAGGACATCTTCAGTGAGGGTAGGTTGCCCTGAGTGGTACTGAGGGTAAATGAACTCAGTCTTCATTGCTTATGTCTTAGATTCCACACTGTCTTCTCTCCCTGAATTGCTGCTACAGCCATATAACCCTTCTCTTTTTCTCTCTTCCACCTGTCCCTTCCACTTGAGCCAGAGCAATAGGTCTGCATGTGTTATCAGCCCACATCAGTTTCATCTTTCCCAACCTTCACATTCTATTTCCCACACAGATTGGAACTGGCTTATCCTGAACCCTTTCCACACCGATAGCACAATATTCCTCCAAGCCAAAAGGGGCCTACAGTATAGGAAAAGCACAAAACAGGCCCCAAATTAGCCTTTTACAAACTTCAGAGACTCCTTCCCCTATTAACAAGAGCTGAAGTCCATTTTGGTGTTAGACACCAGCATTTGAAAAAGGATAAATGATTTAGAAAGGAACAGATCATCATGGAATGGAATGGAATAGAGAATATTAGCTGGGCCCTGGTGGCTCAGGAGGTTGAGACCTAAGGATCAAGGTTTGAAGCCAGCCCAGGTTTTAAGAAAAAGTTGGTAAGACTCTTCCTTCTTATCTCCAGTTGACCAGCAAACAAATGTGAGTGAAGGTGTGATTCAAGTGGTAGAGCAAAAGTCTTGAGCAGAAAAACCAAATGATAGTGCAAAACTCTAAGTTCAAGCCCCACTACCAGCACAAAAGAGAAAAGAAAAGAAAAAAATGAAGGAAAAGAAAAGAGAATATCAAACTATCACAAGTACTAAGGTTAGATTTTGGTTTTGTGAGTTTTCATTTCAATCTCAGGTTTTTATCTATATATTTACTAGGCATATGTCTCTGCTATGACTCCATTGCAAGTCAATGTAAAAGATTTTTTTTCATAAGTGAAGCTTAAAATGTATAAAGACAACAAGACAGTCCTATAAATGGCTACCTAGGAATACTCTGAATAATCTAGAGACTGTAAATTGGTTGAATTCACCTTGTCATCCCAGCTCCAAATGCATCTACAGCTTTGGGCACTACGATAAGAACTACCCTCCCCCACCAAAAAAATACCCCACACTTGAAGGACTTATTGTTCCCGGCTTTCTCCTGTCTCCCTGCCTTTCCAGGAACTGCTTCATCTTTCTGAGATGATCATTGATGCCTTTCCATGAAATCAGAATCCTTGCTGAAGGCTGTGCTCAGTGCCCCTTCCTTTCTCTAGCATGCCTTCCCAGACTTACCTTTTCCTCCCATTCTTTCCCAGCTTTGCCATCTCCATGCTAGGCAAGAAAAATCCCTTCCCCTGCACAAACCACTCACTCAGGAAATTGAACGTTTACCATGTATCACAGCAGTAGATGCCTTTATTCTCCAGGATATATCTAAAGTTCTTGATCACAGGGATCAAGGCTTCCTTCCTCCATTCGCAAGAAAGGGTGCAAGGCCAACTAGCAGATCAATAAGCATTTTTTCAAATGAATGAGTAGGCTATAGGTGCTCCTGATCACAGACCCAGGCCCTCTCTTCTTTAGCCAACATTTAAAACAGTCTGAGGCCCTAAGGGCTTATTTCTATTTCCCCTTCTAATCTCCTCAGTCCTAGCAGTGGCTGGCCATCTTTGTGTCAGTTTAAAGACCCCATGTCAGTCTGTTTCTCACAGAATTGAGAAAGCAAGTCCAATTTTAGCCACTGCTCCTGACTCAAGCGGGAAAATTGCTCTACAGTGATTGCAGCAAACTGTGGTTTGCAACTCCCAGAAGTTGGTTCAGTAATGGCATGGGAGCTCAAAAAGGCAACATACTGCACGGGTGCCAATTTAGTAGCAATAAAGTCCTTGTTCTTGGAATCGGAGGCTCAATTTTAAATAATCAACACCAAAGATAATCTTTGAATTGACACCAAGTCAATACTGCAACTTGAGCTAACTTTTCCGCTTATAACTCTCTTCCAAAGAGTAAGACTTCGATAGGAAATTTGGATTAAGTGAGAAGTAAGATGTGAGGGAAGGCGGGGGGTGGGGCTGGAGGTTCGTGATTCTCATCAATGCTGCCAAATTCTAAGTGGCTGGAATCGATAAATGGGAACATGAGATGAAACCCTGTCCTCTGTCCTCATCTACTTTTGAACCAATTAGGCTCAAAAACAGTGTTTGTTTACACTCTTGGTCTAAGGTGATCTAGGTTTAAGGTGATCTGAATACCTATGTCCTGGACACACTAAGCATATGTGTATCCGACCTAACGATAATGCTTAAACATCTTTAAAGCCTGCTGTAGTCAGTGGAAAAACCCTCTGGAATTCACAAAAGGAATGAAGAGGCCTAGCTCCAGTGGTTCATGCCTGTAATCCTGGCTGAGATCTGGGGATAGCGGTTTCAAGCCAGCCTGGGAAGCAGGGAAGTGGTGGGGGGGGGGGGACAGGAAAGTCCATGAGACTGTGATCTCCAATTAACCACCAGAAAACCAGAACTGGCACTGTGGCTCAAAGTGGAACAGCAAAAAAGAGCTCACAGACAGCACCCTGTCTCTGAGTTCCAGCCCAATGACTGACCAAAAAAAGAAACAGGAATGAAGATGCTTTTCTGGTGTAGAAAACTACTTATGCTTAAATACTCTTTCTTTGTAGTAGAAAGCAAGAATCATTTTCCTCCACTGATGCATCCTTGATAGTCAGGCCTAAGGCTAGGTTTATTCTTTGCATGAAAAATTCCTTCCCCATTAGATCCTGCAGCCAGCACTTTGGTAATCTAACTCTTAGAGTGGTGTCCCTGTTTAATCCACTCAGAAAATTCACGAAGACCAAAATCGAATAACATCTATTCTAATAGTTTTCTCGACACATTTTTATACATCTGCTTTCAGAAATACTACAGCAGAATGTCTCAACTTCTGCACAACTGAAATGGCATTTCTTTGCTAATGAGAGCTGTCCTGCACATTGTAACATACTTAGCAGTGCCCCTGGTTGCCTGCTTCTACCCAACTAGATGCCAGTGGTACCCATCATAACTACCAGTTATACCCACAAAACTGCAACAATCATTGATGCAGCTCATATCCAAAAATTAGGTTTAAATATCTGAGGAAAGACTCGGGCATTGGTATTTTTAAAGAAGCCTTTCACATGATGCTAATAGCCAGCTAGAGTTCTACATATTAATCAAGGTGACCTCTCACTCCTCAAATGTCACACCACCTATGTCTACACCACAGGGGAATGGCAACTTGAGGAACGTGAAATAAAAATGAGAAATTTTATTTATTTTTTTTTTTGGGGGGGTCCGGTCGTGGGGCCTGAACTCTGGGCCTGGGCACTGTCCCTCAGCTCTTCAGCTCAAGACTAGCACTCTATCACTTGAGCCACAGCGCCACTTCCAGCTTTTTTCTTTTTGCTTATGTGGTGCTGAGGAATTGAAACCCAGGGCCTCAGGCATGCAAGGCAAGCGCTCTACCACTGAGCCACCTTCCCAACCTCTAAAAATGGGAAATTTTAAAGAAAAGATGAGACTTGTGACATAGAAGCTGATGGTACTGATACCATTCTCTCCATCATGAACCAAAAGGTAGATGCAAGCCAAAGAACTGGAAAAAATAAACTCCACAGATGTGTCCTTTCCTCAGCCAAACTGAAGGTATGTTCCTTCAGAATGCGCTGACATGGGCTACAATTCACAACAGCAGCGCTTCAACTATCAAAGCAAGGATGAGCCAGCAATTCCCATAGGCTTACTCACTACAAGTGATATGGTTACAGAGATCTGGTAACAAGAAAAAAAAGTTGTTATTGTCTAATAGTAGCAAAAGCCCAGTTGCAAAGAGAGCTCATACAACCTTGTTGACTATGTGTAAAGACACACATGCATGCCTACATATGTGTTGTGTGTGTATATATATACATATATGTGTGTGTGGTCTGCTATATATGCAGATATTATATGTCATATATATTAAATACATTTACATATATATGCAAATATATGTGTGCCCGCATATCCTATATATGTATATCATTGGAAAGCAACATAGGATGGAAAAAGAGGCAAACACTGGAACAATAAATACTTGCCTATCAGATCACAGAGTCTACTCTACCATTTTGACTGGCCCAAATGATATAAATGGAAATACTAGCAACTAGCAAGTTTATTGTGAATATCAGTTGGACAATTTCTATACTGGGTATAATGCAATGCCAGTCACTTAAGGTTTTAATTGGCGATGATTGTTGTTATTGTTACCACTCATCTGACTAGAGGATTCTAATCTTTCATCCCTGCTCCCCCACAAAACAACTACTGATATCACTTCAGGATAGAAATCCATGCAATATGCATTATGAAACTCAGACTTGGGATGATTTTTACCCACACTAATAGTTTGTACTACATAATATCAAAGCCTGTCTCAAACGGAGTGGTGAGGGCTAACCCCTAGCTATGTAAGAAGCTAAACTCTGAAGGATCACAGACTGAGGCCATCCTTGGAAGAAAAGGTCACTAGATGCTATCTCCAAAATAACCAGCTAAAAGCAAGTTGAAGTCATGGCTCAAGTCTATCACTGAGTTCAAACTCAGGTATTGTAACCCTTCAGCAATCAAGAGGCTGGGGACCCCTTGCAAGTTCATCCACAAGTCTCTTGAAAGTAATGGCTTTCCTCTTACCTTCAGTTCTCTGTTAGATCTCTGAGAGCAGGGACCGTGTCTGCCTTTGTACCACATAACTACCCAGTGCACAGCACCTGGTATACAGAAGTGCCAGCATATACTTCTGAGTGAGTCCCAGGTAAAATCTACATCCCATTCATCTGAGTTGAGTTATCTACCCTGCTCCCACCCTATTCATTGAGAAAAGGAGCTTTACCACAAAAACCTACTGTATTTTGGTAAAACATATTGAAGGGCCACCAAGAGAGCACATTAGAACTGAGATTCACACAGCTCTGAAATAAATATGCAAGACAGCTAGGCAATTAGACTTGGTTTACCAAGATTTGATTTATGCTCAACCTTGAGGTGCATATTTAGAGCTCAAAGGGTGGTGCAACATAAACCACAAGCCACTTTCTGTACAAGCTGTAGGAAAAATCCACTCAATATGAAACCACCTCCTGAGGCAGCAAGAATATCTTTACCATTGTCTTCCTTCTGTCTTGCCTCTCCAGATCCTAAGCTTTCAAATGATACCATAATTCCCCAATAAAATCCACCTTTGGAAATAATTGCTAAAGTGGTCACAAGTACTGATGATCTCACAGTCAGGTGAAAAAAATAACAGAAAATAAAACAAGAAGAAACAGTGTAAGTTCAGGAAACACCATTAGACTATACTGACTTATAAATTATCATAGAAGAAATAAATGACTTCTATGAATATATCCAGCTTCTAGAATGAAAGAGTCCACATTTCTGAATTTCTTCCAACATTCCAAGCTCTATATACTTGATTCTAAGCTTACGCTTAGATAAATTATTTCTGAAGAAAAGAGTTCCAGGTATTCACTATTCCCATTTTTCAGATGAGAAAAGTCTCAGAGACATTTGAATTTATCCATAGTCAGAGGAATTCAAACATCAAAATATCTGGTAGCAAATCAAGTAACTGGGAAGAGGGCAAGTCATGAAAGAAAGCATGCTAAAGGCTCATGTAGAATATCCAATGCATGCTTTTGGTTACCAGCCTTTCCTTTCTCTGTTGTACATGTGGACAATTTTCTCAGTCTTCTACTGCTTCAATTTTCTCATTTATAATATAGGACAATACTACTGTTTCCTTCACAAGATGAACCAATTAATTAATATTTGATAGATGTATGATCTTCACAGAAAGCAAAAAAAAAAAAAAAAGATAATTCTATTGGAATGCTTTAGAACTTTAGGAAAATATTTCCAGACAAAAGATAATTTAAATTGATTATTTGAATCACTAGGTAAAACAAACACTGTGATCGCTTCCTCCAGAGGAGAAAATTGAGTGTCTGAAGGGTCACTCTTATCATGCAATTATAATTGTTTTCTTATTTGCCTTTTCCTGCTTTATCCTTCAACCTTAGTCTGAGTTCTATGGAGGAGCAGCTGTGAAATGTGTGGGTGTGTGTGTTATTGTTTACTATTGGTCGTCTGTCATCAAACAATAGCAGAGCTATGGCATATAGTCTGTGCTAAATTCTAAAATAATATATTTATGAGTCAATGAACTTTGCATGACTTGAAACACACAATAAAGAAACCAAGAGGAGACTTGCAGTCCAACAAAACCTAAGAATCAGAGGTCCAGAGAGAGAAAGGATGAACATTTTCACTTACATATGTAAAAGCTAGATTTCGTTGAAAAATTTCTAAGTAAATATGTTGTATGGTATGCATCTAAATGTATGAACTGAAATATGGTAGATTCAAGAAAGAACTCAAATACTGTCCTTCATTACAAAGGCAAAATCACAGTTCAACAAAATAGACACCAAGAAGCAAGTACTTGAAAGGAGTCGGGTAGGGTCAAGAGGAAAGGGAGAGACAATGAGGAGAGGGGGAGGAAATGCAGTCAGGAATTCAACGTGTAGCTCACAAAATTAAGAAAAGTGAGGGAAGGGTAAGAATATAGAAAGGGGAGACATTGATCAAAATGCGCAACATTAATAAACAGCTTTGTTAGATGGTACCTTTTTGGTACAACTACTTAAAGATAACAAGAAAATGCGAAAAACAAAAAACAAAAACGTGAGAATCTAGACTCCAAACCCACAATCCACACAAATAGCATGCTGTATTTTAAAATGACAATATTTCACAGAATCACGGCATTTCAGAGGGAGACTACCTCAGCTGGTTCACCCAATTTATAGAGGATGGCAGGAAGGTTCAAGGAACTTTCATTCCTTGGCCAAAAACATACAGCAAAGAAAAAAGCATACGGGAGGCTGGCTAGTAACTAGATTAGCCAATGGTCTGCCCATACTCCCGGCAGAATCAAGAATAACAACAGCAATATCAAAACCCTTATTTTCTGTTATCCTCTCTTACTTCAATCCCTCCTTTGCTCAAACTGTCTCAAGCATCAGTGTGGATCTCATGTGTACAAACCATCCACAGCATAGATACAAGGACATGAGGGAAAACCACGGCTGAGATTGGAAACGTTTTCATATTTGCCACCGGCAGTGACTGCTCACCATGCCTCTAGGAAATGAAGTCACCTTTCGTGTGGAAAAGAATGTGGAAGAAGATGGTGATACTTTACCTAAGTGAGGAGGGGAATTTTCCAGGTTCTGGGTACTAGCTAAGACTTGAGATCTGACGCATCTTAGTAAAGATGGCTTTAGAGCATCCATTTGGTAAACATGTTCTTTCTCTGATGAGGTAATGTCAAGTTTTTAATGTTCTGTATCCAGCCACATTAGCACACAGAAAGACAGACACATTGTGAAATGTATTAGTATTTCAACAAAGTGATGCGCAGAGAGGAACTGACAGCTTGTCCCAATGAGCATGTCCTAGTTGGATCTAGATCTGACCAGTACTTGGATGAGCACACATCTCTACGTACTTATTTGCATGCATGTCCATATGTAGGTTCTGACAATAGCTCCACCCACAACTTACGCATCATGAATGCCAAGACAATGTTTATACTATATATTACTTCTTATTTCTATCTATCCTGACCTTTTCCTTTGAACCATTTATCAAGTCTATGTGTGTGTGTGTGTGTGTGTGTGTGTGTGTGTGTGTGTGTGTGTGTGTGTGTGTGTGTGAAAGAGAGATAGAGAGAGAATGGGAATGCTTAATTAATGTCAGTTTCCCCTACTAGAAGGAAGACTATGTTTATTTTATTCATCATTGTATTATCTGCCCTAGATATAGTACTGGGCCTGTAACTGTTGATTCATAATTATTTCATTTGAGGATTAAATAAAATAAGGAAGAAATCATGGATGGTCAAGGGCCTGAAATCTAAGTTGAACTCTATCATTTAATTAACCACATGAGCTTGGTTGAATCTTTTACTTAATTCTGGAGCTAGATAGCACGTTGAAATTCAGCTTGCTGGATGATTGCAAACTTTAAGCACTGCATTCAAAACCAAAGCACATATGAAAACTGGGCACAAAAGCAGATGCAAATCTCTTTCTAAGGGAAGTGGAGGACAGGGAGTCCTGGTTAATCAGCCCTTTGACCCTTTCCCCACACTGCAGTGGTTTCTATGGCTACTATAATCAGATCCTCCTCCCCACCCCCATTTCAAATAACACAGGTTGGAAACCAACGATGCATACCAAAATAATGAGAAAAGTAGGATTCCGGAAAAGAGGGAGATTTGCCTAGTTTCACAAATTCAGTGCATGGAGAGGTAGAAAAAGTATCCAGATGTCCTAAATTTCAACCGCAATAGCAACATTTCACATCTCAGTATCTCTTAAACTAACATGCCAAATGTCTACATTAGTCATAATGAAGAATATGTGGAGGTCTAAATTCATTTGGGAGCCACACTGGCAATGAAGGAGAAGGCAAATATAGAACACTGAATTAATGTTAGGTAGATTCACATGGGACCTTAACTCAAAACCCTCACTGGATGAATGACATAAATCAACAGACCCAACCTTCGCTAGTCCCAGTTTCCATCTGTACAATGTTAAGACACTGTCCACATCATAGAGAAGGCTCACATCCTGAAACTTAATAAATGTTCAATAGAAGGATGTGACAGTTAGCATTGTGTACATGTGGTTCCTTTGGGAGAGAATCTATTGAAGACTAAGGTATTTCAAAAATAATAACAACCATGTTGGTCATCTCACCTGGGCCATGGCTTACATTATAAAATGACAAATCATATCATATCACTACTACTTATTCTCAGGCTACTCACCCTCAGCATCTAACATAAGAATGTCACATGATGTTCACATGGAAGACAAAGTCACACATAATACCAAAAAGTTATTATTTGATAAAATCCAGATAGCAGCATCTTTACTATATCTTCAATTCCCCAAACCTAACATAGAGAACCTACATCCTCCTACATCCAGTAGGAAAATTTTCAGAAAATCACATATTGGGTCTCATGCAGTAAATGCATATCCATATCTAGTTCGTGCATAAACACAAAGAACAAGGGCTGCATTCTGCCAGACACTACTTACAAGGATCAAAATGTGAAATTAATTAGAAGACTACTGTTTTGGGGGATATTTAAGAATAGTTTTCCCAAGGGGGTAGCCCTTTGAATCAATCATTATATGTGTGAAATTCTGATTCTCTCTTTCTTTTTCCTTCTACCATCTCTCATTTCTCTTCCTTTCCTTACCCCTTCATTTTACTCACCCTGTAATCATTTCTTTTCTTCCTTACATTTCATAATTTCCATAATTTCCATAAGCACCTTTCCACAATAGCTTTTTGGTTATTTACAACTCTTCAAGTCCCACAGAAAGTTCATCTATGAACTTTTCCACAAGCACAGCTGTTGAACAACCTCACCCACTCCTGGGCCAACTTTCACACTGAAATTCAAGCATTATAAAGAATAGCAGGTAGTTGTATCTGGTAGAGATTTCACTCATCACTATCTCCAATACACAGTACTACCAAATGTTTGAAAATAATTGCCTACTTTTTATATCAACCACTAAAATGATGACAGGTCTAAACCCAGGCTTCTTAGCTACAGACCAGGATTCCTTCTTGCTCTTTATTCTAATTGGCTCAGAAATGTTAGAGATTGCCCTTTCATCCTTGACATTAAGACAAAAGCTCCAGAGGTTTTTGCATTCCTCATTTCAACTCCACAATATTTATGGTGTGCTTATGGTAACAATGACCTCACAAAAACCATCTGAGAATCTAGAAGGGGATTAATTTTATACATCTATGTAGATGTGGATATAGATACATAATATAGATTTATAAATACAGGCATGCATATGTGTATCTGCATGAATGTATGTGACTATATTTGAATGTATTTTCTTCAAGAGAATTTCTTCAAAGAATTTCCACTTAGGTGAGAACGAAATACAAGAATAAA
This sequence comes from Dipodomys spectabilis, assembly GCF_019054845.1. NCBI lineage: Eukaryota > Metazoa > Chordata > Mammalia > Rodentia > Heteromyidae > Dipodomys > Dipodomys spectabilis. Next base: position 4,745,985 of record NW_024870723.1, read on the forward strand.
CTCTACTGGACAATGGTTTTTCGTGGATGATGAATAAATATAAAGAGTTGAAGATCTATCAAGGACATCATGATTAAGTAAAATGTGTAAAATGAACATTTCAAATAAGAAAGTATTTTGAGCTACCAAGGCTTAGAAAACAGTACCCCATAGCATGGTATTATCCGTGCTAAGGGCTTACAACCCTGGACAAATGATAACTGAAGACTCAACACCTTCTTCTGCCCTCCGGTCTGTGGCCTATTTCCTCTAAAGCACTAGGTAGGATTTGGGATGAATTTCCCTTTTGTGTCTTCTCAAAGAAGACTTCTTCAAAAGGAGCTCAATTGTCTTGAATCCTCTCCCAAGAATCTCATCAATCAGGGGAGATTAATACAACAGACAGATTTTATCACACCTTCCCACCTATGTTTCTCATGGGCTGTTCCAGGAAGCAAGTTTCATTGCCATGGAAACTTGACTTTCATTAACAGGGCAATCTTTCATTTGTCTAGCCTCTGCTCCTTGACCCCTCCATAACTTGGATGGCCACCATACCACAGAAACCCTCAAAGCTGCTTTTTTTTTTCTTCTGTAGTTAAAGATGTTACATGAAATTAAATCATGTGGCCCTTCTTCAACTCTGATTTTTTTGTAGGACTCCATGCCTACCCAAGCAATTAATATCAAAGGTCGTTTTTCCTACATAGACTTTCTTAAAGCATTTTTAGGGCCTCCCCTATACCAAGCTAACTCGTTTTCTGTTGACAACAACTACAATAAATCATCAATGAGTTTAAATCTGCTCAAAAACAGAGTGTCCTTTCAATATCTCTACTTTTTTCCGCATGCATAAATATATTTGGGTAGGATATTAGGTTTGTTAGCATTTGCCAATCCAGAGGTTTTGAACCCCAGTCTTACCATTTATTGACCATGTATCTGTAGACACATTATTAAACCTAGCGGTGACTCAGTTACAAAAGTAGTTGATAATCATCTACATTAGGTGATTACTAAGATATTGTTTGCAATGTGTACCAAGTACCATGAGAGGCATAAAATAAGCCCTCAGTAAATACTTCTCCGCATCATGTATGCAAAGTAAAACCACAACAACAAAAACCACAACAACAATCACAACTACAGCAGGAAACAGCCTAGTAAGAATGATAGGCAATGGCTCTCTTAGCCAAGATCATACCTGTATATTTTATATCTGGTTGTAAATCCTTGACGGTGTCTTTCCACAAAGGATAGGTAGCTCCTGGAGTGGTGGAAAGGCCCCCTGTCTGAAATAAGCCAATCAAATTCCTTGGAGACATGTTGGTCTGTCCCAGCTGGCTCCTGGTGGGAGGGCTGCACTGAGATACCGCCCCATACAAACAGGAAGTAGAGGAGCTCAACAAACCTCCAGTTCATGCTTTTCTGCCGGCCTTTTTCCTCTCATTCTTGCTCCATTCTGTGGAGTCCTAAGAGAGACGAGATCAAGAAGAAAGAAGAGAGAAACAAAGAAGGAAGTGGAAAGAGAGAAGAGAGAGAAAGACAATGGAAAAGAAAAAAATTAACATGTTTTCATCAGCAGAGATTATCTTCTACCAGTTGAATGCTGTAAGGTTTGCAAAAGCCATTAGTTTCTGGCTAAAAGAATAAGATCTGTGGCAGCCTGGGCCACATCCTTGACTTGGCTTTGCATTACACATGTTTAATGAACGGATGCAAACTATTTGGTCTCAAAGAGGCTGTTTCCTCATGGTTATACTTAGGAGGTGACTAGTTGACTTTATTGTAGCACGAGGTGCATCATAAATATTCAGAGTGGGTATGTTTTAAGAAAGAATGAAAGGATTGCACACAGAAGCTGAGCCTCATGGAGCCAGTCAGGACATGGAAAGAGAACTTAAGACTTTGTCTTACCCACTATCTCCACAAACAACCTGCTTCTCAAAGCAAGGACATAAACAATAGTTGCCCTTTCCTCTTGCATGGACATGAACTCACTGTGTGTACCTTTTGCTTGTGTACTGTCAGACGAATGCAGCACCTCAGGGTGGATTTTCAACCAGACTATCTGATCTGGATACCTTAGAGATGAAGAGTTCATGTACCTGTTGGATCTTACTTCAGCAAAGCTCAGGGGAATGTCTTCCAAACCAAATTCATGACCAGAGAATTCACCTATTAATGGTTTTGAAACTCAAGACCCCCTGGTATTCAAAAGAGAACCTGAAGGCTAAGGGGTTTGACGGGTCCTTGTGTACCTCTTGGGTTGGCTGTTGGGTATCCCAGCACAATGGAGCTACATTAGACAAATAACTAGCATTCAAGCAAGAACACAGCATGCGTGTGTGTATGTGTGTGTCTCTCTGTGTATGTGTGAGTCTCTGTCTGTATGTCTGTGTGTATGTTTGTGTGTGTATGTATATGTGTAGTACATGAATGAAAAATAATAAGAATATGTGCAGCGTTGATGTATGATTTTATTTTTATCTCATCATCAGTCTACTTACTGCCTCAATATTGGACTCCCAGGTTCCCCACACTTTGTATTCTGAAAGACCTTATCTTATTCCATATTGAAACTTTAATTATAAACGGCATTGCTTCATGCAAGTTATTTAACTTCTAAGTGCTGCCTCCAGTGCCTGGCATGAAAAAAGCAGAAATAATGACGGTGACTGTTAATATGGATGCTATGGATGCTGTCAACTTAATTCTCCACCAGAGAGTGTTCATCTTTACGCTGTTCCCATGGTTTGACCATGCCATGTTTCTCCTGCAGTGACCAGATGAGGCTTCTGTTCTTATTGGTCTCTTCCTATTCATTAAAAAAAAAAGTGCTATCCCTCATACCCTTCATTTCCTTGACTCTAATTGCTCATTTTCTGTAACTGTCCAAAAGCACTGGCTGCCTTGTGTTAATTATAATTCTTTGTTTCTATGTCTGTCTTGTTCATTTGACTATAAGTGTTTAACTGGTAAGAGCCTGCAGAAAACAGTTCTAGCCTTTTCTAGACATGGGACTAAGAACAGTCCCAGTATTTTAGCCTTTTATGGCTACCATTTTAAAATAAGACGAGGACACAAACATTTTATCAACTGTAAAAACCACCTACACCCTGATTAAATACACGTTAATGTCTTCCCTTTCAGCTGAATGTGGGAAGGCTGTAAGGATAAGACAAAAATAAATCAAAATGAAAAAGATGCAGATTTCCTGCACAGCTGAATATTTCCCTGTCTTGCCCAACTGCACCATTTTGTCATGAGTTGCCACAAAAATCGGCCTGTCACTGCACGCCCCAGCTGTCAGGACAAGGAAGGGAGGCACGTGTACAGAGAGTGGGCTGGAAAAAGCGATGGCTTGAAGTTTTGTTCAGAGCCTAAAACAAAACTGCACATGTTGAGCCCAGAACTGTAACAGCTACAGCTGCCAAAGCCTGTCTGCCAGAGCTCTCCAGAGCAGCAAGCAGAGGGAGGAGGCGATTGTTCAGAGATCCCCGACGTGAGCTCCAACACGCTGGAATCACAGCGTGTCGCCCATACAGCCCTGCTACAGAGCTTCTGTTGTGAGTGGGTGCAGGTGGGAGGCTGTGAGAGAATGCCTTAGCTGTTATTGCAGAGAAGCAGGACAGAGAACAGGGTGGCTTTCAAAATGGGAACTGGAACGTGGTTACACATGGACTGGAGCGTGTGTGTATGTGTGTGTGTGTGTGTGTGTGTGTGTGTGTGTGTGTGTGTGTGTGTGTGTGTGTGTGTGTGTGTGTGTGTGTGTGTCTCATAAGAGGATGAGACAGCCTACAGTCCTGGACTGAGGTAATTTTTGACAGCTCTCATCCATTGCTTTCCAAGTAGCGGCCATGTGTCTCCACAGGGACATCTTTAAATGTTACAGTCAAGTGGATGCTATTGGTATCTGCTGAGTAGAGACCAGAGCTACTGCTACACCTTCCACAATGCATAGGACAACCCTAGGCAACAAAGAATAATATGGACCCATAAACTGTACCAAAATGGAGAACTCTCTCCCTCCCTTCTCCCTCCTTCCCTCCCTCCCTCCCTCTGTCTCTCTCTGCCTCTCTCTGTCTCTATCTCTCTCTCTCTGCCTCTCTGTCTCTCTCTGTCTGTCTCTCTTTCTCTCTCTCTCTCTCTGAATTCTTGACTTAAGTGATAAATTGAGATTCCTGTCTTAGAGTTCCTGGTTAAGGGTTCTTCTCCTTCTGCTCCAGGCAGGGAAATTCGGTATATCTGAGTGTATTTCAACTTGTTTTGTTTTGAGAGTCTGTGATACACCTGCATTTCAGCAAGTTGAGGTAAGAACTTCCTGGAAGAAGTCAGAAACACTCTCTGTTGACTTAGAAAATCGTCATAATCCACAGAGCACTAAAAATAAAAATGGGTATTCCTATGAAGTGCATTTTAATAAAAATGGATATTTTTGCTCAGCGAGGAGATGAGTGACTTTATTATCTAAATGCTGTCAGATGAGCTATGACTTTGTAAAGCCCACTCAGTACGAGGTTTCAGCACTTTTGGAGACTCAATATAAAATAAGGGTCACATGATTTAATTGTTAAGCGCGTACACTATCCTTTCCTCTAAAATTTCCCGTTCTTCTCATAATACCAAAGCACACACTCTAGTTTAAATATTAATGAAGGCATATTCCACATGGCAGACACAGCTATGGCTCAGTCAACACTCCATAACTTTCCCACTCTCATAAATTCCCACACCCTCTAAGTGTCATAAGCAGAGCCTTGAAGTGAAAGAACATGCTTGGAGGAAAAGAAATGTCAGTGGAAGGGAAAAAAAAACACTCATAGGACGGCTGCATTTCAATCTTTTACATGAAAGCCTACAGTTCAGTTTCTCTGCAAGTCATTTGGGGGAAGGAATTGTGCACTGAATGAACATTTACTGTGTGTGACGAACCACACTGGTTCTTGATGTGAGTTTGGGGCAGAACCATGAGAAGAAGGCAGAACCATAGTTTTACCCATTGACCAAATAAGCAATTGAGGTTCACAGAGGTTAAATAACTGGCCCAGTGTCACAAAGCTAGCGGGATTAGAGTAGGAGGCTGCATGGCCCAGTGCTGGACAATAGGCCTCATGTGACTATCAAGTATTTTAAAAGTAGCTAGTCCCAATGCAAAACTATTGAATTTCAAAAAAAAAAAAAAAAAAGAAATTGGAGGCAATCACATAATGGATGCTAACTCCCTAAAGTTCGATATTAATTATATGTTGGGATGCTACTTTGCATGTATTTTCTTTAAATAGAATATATCAAAATTAATTCCACCTTTTTCTTTTACATCTTTATATCTGTCTCCTAGAATGTTTTACATTTGACTGCCATTCTATTTCTCTTGGGCACTGGAGGCATATGATGAACCCTTGTGCTATATGAGATTACTAAGGAAGGTCATTCTTCTCTGTCCCCATTTCTGCCAGCTTGGGAAACTCTTTCTTGCAAGTCTTTGACTTACCTCTTGCTTCCAAAATCCATAAACCAACCAACCAACAAGCACAGAGTAAATACACTACAAATAAAAATTCCTGTTTTAGGGTTGCAGCTCTTAGTCCATATCCTAGAGAAAGCTCAGAATATCTTCTACCTCACCTTTCACAGCTTTTGTGCTTCTAGAACATTCATAAAGGGACTTTCCTGCCACTGAGATTTAGAGCCTGGGAATACAAGGCAGGTTTATTCTAAGTGCTGCCCTTGACCTCCTGTGACCTTCAGTGAGTCATTGGCTCCCAGCTGTGTGATGCTCTAGTCCACAGAGCTCCTGACACGACTGTAGCATGGAGAGCCTGTGAAACCCTTGGCTGAACTGTACTATATATAAGCCCGCAGTGTCATTAAGGGAATTGGGTTCATCCCACACAGAGCACATTCTCTAATCGTTGCTATTATAAATTATTTACATCCTAGGCACACACTGCAGAGAAAGCAGAGAGAATGGCTTTCCAGCAGCCTGGTTACCAAGCACCTCCACTGGGGCTTTCTGCATGGATTACTAGGCCATGGCCCACATTCTAGACCAGAGGGCAGATGAGGAGGCCTCATCTCCCCCCTTCCCCTAGGCACTCTAAGGTGGATAACTGGATCTGAAGGCATGACCCCGTTCCAACCTGTTTGACCTGAGCTGACTGGATAGTCTCACAGAAGCCTCCATTTCCTAACCTGGATCATCCCATGAGACTTCTTCTCCCTGTCCTACAGAAGCTGAGAGCCCTGTGTGTGTCACTTAACTCCCTGTGCCTCCGTTTCCTCATTTGTAAATTACAGAGATAACAAGCACCTCAAATGCTTCCGATGAGGACTGATCCTTAAAGTTAGCTCCTTTCCACATGTTCACAATAAATCCCCCAAACTAGAAGATATCAACCCTACAGAAAGACAAGTGTAGGGCCACCATACAGCACTAACAAAAGGCAATCAAATCGCACTCTGGGGAGGCACAATCTCTCACCCAAGATTACTGCATCACAAGTAAAATGTTCGTTACAGGACTGCGGTCTGAATGGAAACCCAGAACACGGAGTCTTCCTGCTCTCCCTAAAGTCCTCAGTGGTGTGATGGGGAGAAGACTCCTGGATTGAGCAACAACAAGAGCACACCAACAATGCACTAAACGTTCCACTGCCTAACTCACACCAGAGAAATCGAAAACAAGCATGCTCATTGAAAGAGAGGCAGGTTGAAGCCTGGCAGCAGAGTTGAGCTGGCAATTTAGGAAGTGATTTCCTCCTGAACTCATGACACAGGTACTATGACGCTCCTCCATGGACCAGAACTGGGCCACATACAAGAGAAACTGAGGCAAGATTGCCTGAGATCCAACCCAAGGGAGAGGAGACCCAGCAGAAGACTGGAGTTATGCTTATCTTTACCAAGAATCCAAGGGATGACTAGTAAGAATAGTCCCAATGGCAGAGTTGGCAGGGAGTAGTAGTTAAAGAAGAATCTTCCCCCTTACCTCCTTATTCTTGACTAAACCCTGAACTTGAGAAGAAGTATATCAACCTTAGGCAGATGGAGTCAATATGGCAAAATTGCAAATTTGGGAAGCAGAAGGATCTGTATAAAGAAGAAAGAGAAGCTCAAATAAAAGTTTCAAAAGATAATGTATGCATTATCCTGCCCATGTAATTGTAACCCCTCTGTACAGTATGTTCTCAAATAAAATAAAATAAATTTTTTTAAAAAAAGTTTCAAAAGATGCTCTGAAAGCTAGATATTGTGGCTTATGCCTATAATCCCAGCTACTCAGAGTGTAGAGATCAGGAGGATTTGATTTGAGACTAGCTCAGATAGAAAGTAAGCAAGACAAGACCCATCTCAATCAATAAGCAAGGCATGGTAGTTCACACTTGTAGGCCCAGCTGCATAAAAGGTCTTAGGTAAGAGAATTACCATCCAAGGTGTCTCCAGACAAAAATGGAAGTCCTACCCAAAAAAATCATATCTCAAGTAGTTGAAGTGGTAGAAAATCTGCCTCACAATCACAAGACTCTGAGTTCCAAACTAAAATACAACCAAAAATATATGAAAACAAAACAAGTAAATAAAAAGTATTCTTATGAGAAGACTAGCACTTTCCAGTGAGATGATTCATGCTTATAATCTCTGGACATGAGAATCCAGGCCAGCCTGCCATATAAGACCCTGTTTCAGAAAAAGGAAGGAAGGAAGGGAGGAAGGCAGGAAGGCAGGAAAGAAGGCAGGAAGGCAGGAAGGAAGGCAGGAAGGAAGGAAGGAAGGAAGGAAGGAAGGAAGGAAGGAAGGAAGGAAGGAAGGAAGGCAGGCAGGCAGGAAGGAAGGGTGAGAGGGAGAAAGGACAAATTCAGGCACCTGTAGCTCACACTTATAATCCTAGCTACTCAGGAGGCTTAGCTCTGAAGATGGAAGTTTGAAGTCAACCTGGATAAGAAAGTCTGTAAGACTTTTATCTCCAATAAGCTGCCAAAAAAACCCCAAGGAGAGCTGTGGTCCATGTGGTAAAGCACTAGCCTTGAGCAAAGGAAGCTCAGGGTCAATGCTCAAGCCCCAAGTTCAAGTCCTAGGACAAACACACACAGATACACAGAAGATAAAAAATAAAATGAAAGATTTCCATGAAAGCTGCAAATCGTTGGTGGCAGATTTTCAGGAAGTACAAGCCAAGCAGGAGTTATCTCCTTACTTCTGCAAACTTGAACCCTACTCCCTGAAAACTCAGACATCAGACTTAGCCAGATGGAGGCAATATGGCAAAACCATACATTAAAGAAAGAGAAGAATCTGGAGAAAGAGTGAATTTTTCACTTCAAAGAAAATGATCTACGCATCACAATATACTAAAGTGAACATTAATAGCTAAATGAATACTATGTACAGGAAAGAGAATCTTGAAGCTATCTCCAAAGTTCTTGCGTGCCATGCTCATGTCTGTAATCCTAGCTACTCAGTAGGCAAAGATTTGAAGAAAATCTTTTTTCAAATGTAAACTTTAAAAAATTGTGATGGTGCCCAAACTTGCATCAGAAACCTGATCGAAGAACAAGTTTAAAGAATAGCATACAGGAATCAAATACATTGTGCTTTTGTTGTCCAATCTTATCCTAAGCCAATTCTAAGGTCTGTGACTCAGGATTTTAATACATAAGCTCCAAAAGCCTACCATTAATACATATAGTTTTCTTATTCTGACAATCAAGAACGATCACAAATCTGCTATAAAGATGTTATCAGCCTAATAAGTCAACCTGTGCTGTGAAACTTCTAGAAATGTTGGTGTTAGGGAAGGCCATAGAAATGCAAATTAAAATTAAAATATGTAAAATACTTATTTTTGTGATCTCAAGTATTACCCTTTGAATTAGCAATATAAACAAAGTTATCTGTAGCGTCTTTATCTCATAAATATTTCATTTGAGCCACATTTAGAAATGTGAAGATCTAAATTCCTACCTTTTGAGCTTTCTCCCTAGATTATCAGCCTTCTCTGCAGGAGATCTTTCAAAAGGAGAAGTGAAATTAATAATGCTTTTGAGTGCTTATTCTGTGCCAGTCTGGTAAAATTCAACAAATATCTACTAAGTCCAGGCTGTTTTGGCTCACAAAGGCTAAGGTGGAACTAAGAAGGTGATTTCAATGTAAAGTAATCACAAGGCAAAGACAAGAGTATGTCCAAGGTTCCATAGATCTCTAATAGTGCTTCCTGAAAATGTTATCTAGTAAAGACTTAGAAACAAGAAGCATTCACAAAGTAACAAGACATGGGTCCTGGATCTCAGGCCAGAAGAAAGACATGTGGAAAAAGAATGGCAATTGGAATGGCTACAGGATATACCAATAATTTGCCCTTGTTGCTGTGGGTATTTAGGCACAGTGGCAAAAGATGGAAACAAAAGCTGAATGGGGTACTGTGGTTTGCAGTCAAACCTTTACACATAACTGGTACTTTCCTCAAGGCAGAGATCCTACTACTCCCTTCCTGTGTATGGCCGGAATCTAGACCCAATCCTATGGCAGATGCTACACTGACATTTACTGAATGAATAACTATACAATGAGAAATTAAGATCATCCCCATGGGATCATAGGGAGCCACTCAGGGCCATTTTTTCCCCTGTAGTTCATAGGAAAGTTTATTAGAACAGAAATACATGTTTAAGGGGCTGGGAATGGTAGAGTGCTTGCCCAGAATGCATGAAACCCTGCATTCAACTCCGCAGGACCACATAAACAGAAAAAGCCAGAACTGGAGCTGTGGCTCAAGGGATATGAGTGCTAGCCTTGAGCAAAAGAAGCTTGTGCCCAGACCCTGAGTGTAAGCCTCAGGACTGGCCAAAAAATAAAGAAAGAAATACATGTTTAATAGACTGTGTTAGTGGGTCATCTGTAGGGTGAGAATGACCCACTCAAGACTTCTAAACAGAAGAACTTCTGCATTAGACGTGCATTTCACATGGATTGCTCCACATGCAGGGGGTAGTAAAGAGGCTTAGGGAAGGACAAGGATAAAACAAAGAGGCTGGTACAATAGACTTAGTTATATATGAGCTGAACAAGCTGTCTGATACTTGACAAATGAAAAGACTGGGGCAAAACAAACAAGATTTGGTGAAGCTATGTATGAGGGCTCAAGACAACATAGCTAGTTTGGTGAGTCAGATTAATGATAGTACCACACATGATAATGAACACTAGAAACAAAGGAATGCATTTAGAATTAATGACAACAAGTACCTTCTTAGATCTATTGAGTTTCTGGTACCTGTTTGTACAACTTTCAAGACAGGATTTCCAGTGGACAATAAAAGCCTTGAGTCCAAATGTAAAGAGAGGCCAGAACTGAAGGATGAGATCTGTCAATTACTACAATCTAGTGGTGTTTAGAGCTCTTAGAGTGAATGAGATTACCCCCTGAGCACATGTGAGTCAAGAGTAATGGAAGCAAACAGTAGGAAATGCTCATATTTAGGCAGCACGAAGAGGGAAAAGATCCCATGAAGTAGACTGAGAAGACACTGTATGAAAGGAAGCAGAGATGTTTAAGACGAGAAGGGTCTCAAGTTTCAAAAGCTGCGGAGTGGAATAGCAAGAGAGACTTGAAATGCCAATTGTGCTTCAGAATTACAGAGGTGGTAGACAGTTTTCAACAGCTCAATAGGAGCTAGAGATTCACTGAAAGAGATTAAAGCATGAGCAGGAAATAAGGAAATGGTGACATAGAATGTAGATCTCTTGGCTAGGAAGGAAAGAGCAAAAGAGCATCAGCCAATACCTCTTTTCTCTGTCTATCAGAGAAACAGACCAACAGGTAATGTGGCCATTTTATTTTATAGCAAAGCTTTAGTAGATTTTATATACACATAATACAGACCCATCATTAAAGAAGAAAACAAAAACATGGAAGGCTACATACATATGACCAATAAAATGAAGTTAAGCAAAATGAACACCAAGATAGGGACACAAGTGTTTTCATTTCTTGCTTGCTATTGTTTCTAACGTATTAATAAGGTACCATGTGATTTTTTTTGTTGCTTTGTATGCTTCTCCCCCACGGTAAAACCCCTGTTTTCACTGTATTTGATGTTGGGGAGGGGAAGGGAAAAAAACAAAAAATTTAAATAGGGATACAGGTTGACCCATTCTAACAATGAGATGTACAAGACATTATGCTGAAAAACCGAACTTTACAATTTAGGCAGGGGGCCAGGAAGTGTAGTTGTGGAGGTGGGAGGGAAAGGATAGTAGGGGAAAAACAAACGAGGAGAAAACAATGCTTGATAAGAAATGTACTCATTACTTTGCTCTGTGACTGTAACCCCTCTGTACAGTATTTTCACAATAAAAAACATTAAAAAAAAAACAACATGGAAGGACAAGTAAACTAGTGGCTGAACGAGCCATGTGGGATATGTGAAATTAGGTAAAGTGTGTCAAACTCTGGGCTAGTTACCGGGTAACCAAAGAAAAATAAGAAAGCACCCATAGCTTTACCATTCCATAGGGAGATACATCTGTGGCTCAAATTGCAGAACAAAGAATTGAGTTTTTATTTTGGGGGGGGTGGGTTTCCAGTCGTGGGGCCTGAACTCTGGGCCTGGGCGCTGTCCCTCAGCTCTTCAGCTCAAGGCTAGCGCTCTACCACTTGAGCCACAGCACCACTTCTGGCTTTTTTTCTTTTTGCTTATGTGGTGCTGAGGAATCGAACCTAGGGCCTCATGAATGCAAGGCAAGCGCTCTACCACTGAGCCACCTTCCCAGCCCCTAAATTGAATTTTATTAGCTGTACAACATGTCATTGGTGCGAAAGAAAAGTCACTCAGAGAGAGCAAGTTCAAGAAGACCTTCTCAGTGGGGCTGAGATTTGATTTGGGTTCTAATAGGTTAAGTAGAGGTTTTCTAGCCATAAAGCAGGAAGGTGAGAGGAAGGACATTCGCAGAGAAAATATGTTAAGTTATGGGACCAGTATAAGCAAAAGCTTAGAATTAGGAAAATTCACCGACTAGTGCAAACTAGTCAGTTAGATGCTGCAGGGTCTAGAGGGCTAAGTGCTACAAGAATGACATCCCCACAAAAACATAGTAAAGAACCAAGGAGGAAACAAGGATGCCAAAGCTAGGAGCCAGCACTATCTGATTTCTATGAGACTGATCAGTCCCTGTGTGATTTTGAGGAATCCCCATCTCCTCGCTGAGCACCAGGGTTGCTTGATTTTCTTGGTTTCATCATTTCAACATGGATGCTTCTGTCTGAACACAGGTGTTGCTAGATTTTTTTTTTAGATTTCAGCATTCCAGCCGCCATGTTGGCATACCTACTATATTAATAAATACAGAAGAAAGTAATTTGTGAACACAGTGTACTAGACTCTATGTCTTGCAATTTACCACATTTTATTTCAGCAGGGCTCCACTATAGGAGGGTTTGAGCTACACATCAATGGTTCCCCAACTTCCAAAGGGGCAGAAACCATTCCCCTTTCCTTGAAGTTCAGTTGATTCTCATCACTTCCTTTCATCCCTGGAATGTGGCAGAAGTGGCCGTGTGCTAGTTGTGACCCTCTAACTCAACAGGCCTTGTAGGTCTCCATATAACCTCTTGTGCTTCTGCTACTTCCCCAAGAAACAAATGTATCTAATGTTTCAGGAGAGGAAGAATGACATGTACAACTGACTTCCCAGGGAACATCCCTCAAGGTCAGTTTAGCAGAGCTCCTTTTGCTGGACTGTAGGTGAAAACAGCTAGTCTCAATCTGTAATTGGATTAGATCTGCTGGTCACTAAGTAACTGATTATTACAGAAGCAACAAGTGCCAATTATTTAAAACTGTGATGTAGGATTACCAGGGGTACTGTGTATTTTCTAAGCCTTCATCCCATACCACTATCACATGAAGTTCACCCTGTGCTAGAGAAATAAATGTGACTCCCTCTCTTCTCTTACAAAATGTCTCCATATTAATGCTGAGTCTAAGCACTACACTGTCACATTTGCTAGTTTAATGGTTTTCACGTGGGGACTAATAGGTTCCTCTTGTAGCAGGATTCCATTACCATGAGTAGGAGAAGTCTCACGTGTAGGTTTGAAGGTTCTCTACGGAACTGAGTGAATGGGAGGAAGGACTGCTATACACAGCAACTTGTGATGGGAATTCACAGACACATGACATAGCATCATTTCTCCCATTGTGTAGGTAGAAAAATTGAGTCAATAAAGTTAGGTAGCTTTTTCTTTCTAAACGAACCCCATGAACAGTAAGAGTCAAAGATGAGATCTGATCTTCAGGTATGTTTAAGTTCATGTAGCATGGGCTCCTAAGTCTCTCTTCTTCGGAAATACGTTTCCCTTTCTAGGCTTCACTAGAAATTTTGAAATTTTGTCATCTTAACTCCCAGATTATATTTTAATAATATTATTAAATTTATTATTTAATAATATTATTTAATATTTTAATAATATATTTTAATAATATATTTTAACAATGTTTTAATGCTTCACCCTTATTTCTACAAGGAGAGAAGACATATTCCTGAAGGAGAGGACACTGAGTGGTTATGAAGGTTCTCTGTAGCTCATAGGCTGTGATTAGTCCAAACAAATCCATCAATGCCTAAGAAAGGAAGATTGCAGGTTTTAAGCCAGAAAGGAATAAGGTGTTTCATTGGGAGCAGGAGGAAAGGTATGTGTGGGGGAGAGAGAAACATTGCATCTTTTGGATGAAAGGATCCTTAATCTTCAAAACACAATCCATTTTCCATACCAAAGTCCCTTCAAGCCTAGGAAGTCTGAGGCTTTAAATCAGGCAAGCAGCTTGTGTTTGCAGATTAAGAGGCCTTTGACCCAAAGGATCCTTTTTTTTGACACTCCAAAGGAAAGGCCTGGACTATTTCTAGCCCAAGCCTTTCCTGGTAGAGGAAGCTCTAAATGCAGTCTGAGGACATGGCTGCTTTCCTGCTGGGTCTGCCACACAGTAGGCAGTGAGATGAATGGAAGGGTTCCTCAAAGAGATCCTTTGCCCCCAAACATCATACCAGCTTCCTGACCAGGATGTCCCAAATGCTCATTATAGAATAAATACAACTTTGAAATATTGAAAGTTCCTGCTCAAGGAAAAAAATCTAAGAATACCATGCAGCAGGTGCGAGCTTATATCTAGCACCTTAAATAAGAGAAGGGACATTATTACGTCATCCAATTCCCATGGCAACACTGAGTGGTGAGCACCATGGGTAAACTGAGCTTCCAGTTCACAAGCAAGGCAACTGAGTTCTAGAAAGTTAAGGCTGTGTGCCTGACCTTACCAAATCTGCCTTCCTTCTCCTTCCTTGCTCCCTTTTCAGTCCCAAAGAAAAGGAAGGATAAGACAAAGCTGGAAGCATAGTTACTTGTCAGAATAGACCGGAGTATTTCATAGGTTTTGCTGACACGGAGCAAAGCTGTGTCAGGACGCTCAACTTCCTAGACCTATTCCTACTGCCTCTGGAGAAGCTAGATTCGAACTCAAACAACTGAGGTCTTCCCCAACTCTTAAGAGTTGTGCTTTGTACTTATTTAACCAACAAGATTGACTTAAGTATCATTTGAGTTTCTGACAGTTTAACCTTGTCTTAGCTGTGGTTTTATATACTGCTAAACAGCAACAAAAAGGAAACTTGCCCATTCTCTGTGTATGTGTAAAAGAAAACCAAGGAGAGAGAGAGACAGAGACAGAGACAGAGAGACAAACAGAGACAGAGAGAACGAAGGACAGACACAGAGAGAGAGAGAGAGAGAGAGAGAGAGAGAGAGAGAGAGAGAGAGAGAGAGAGAGAGAAGGAAAGAGAGATCTGATCTTGGCTTGCCTTGAATGTGGGGATGTTGTGCCAGACAAGAGAGATCAGGTCTGAGAGAGTGAGTGGATTTGATTTGTCTAAGCCTTAGGAAAGCAAATATTACTGAAATGTTGGCTGACCGCCACTGACTTCCAAACAGAAAATGGCTTCCAGATATACTGTGGGTACTCAGCAGGGTCTGTTAGAGTGAGTGATGGGGTGGCCGTGCACTGCTGGAGAGCAGGGAGAAAAATTATAATGTTCTCTTGACTGAGACTAACAGAAAGTGCCAGCTCAGGAGGAGGAGAGAAGGCACCAGCTGAGCCTTCCCCCAAAAGACTCAGGAAATTTACACAAACCCCAGAAGGGCCTCTGGAAATGGTTAACTTAAGCCTGCTTGATCCAATTTACACTGGTGGATGCACACACAGAAACAGTAAGGATATAAAAACAGTGCTCTGGGAGTCAGTCCCCTACTCATTATGTGAAGTGGGTGTGGGTTCCTGCTGTTCACAGACATCATGTGGTCTGGAGGTTTTAAGTGACCTCTGAGTGCCCTTGTAATTCAGACATTTAATGATGGACTATGACAAAATATGGGTGACTGTCATTCAACTGGTACTTTCTGGATACCTTGCCAGTATCAGTGATTCACTCAACAAGTACTTGTAAGGACACCTTTCAAATGCTAGGCAGTGTGCTCAAGGATGAGGTAATGGATTCTTTGAACCTAAAATCCACTTTTGGTAAAGCTATCAATACATTCACAAGGTGAGGCATGACCCAAAGTCATCCACCATTTCTGCAGAGAATAGAAACTTGAGTGCATGCAGAATCTTGGATTTCTACCTTCAGGAAAATCAGAATCTTTCATCTTTATTTACATGTCCATCATAATCACGAGGATCCAGAGGGGAGTTAAAGAGCTTGCCTGAAGAACCGCTATGTTCTCCTACCGGATGTAAATTCATGGGCGGGGGTCTTGTCTGAATCTCACTGGCTCCTCATACATGTCATTCTTCCTACAGCTGGTACTCCTTACTATGCTGATATATTTCAGTAAAGAGTCTCTTGGTGCCTGGTACTGGTGGCTATGTCTATAATCCTAGCTATTCAGGAGGCTGAAATTTGAGAATCTTGAGTCAAAGCCAGTGTGGACAGAGAAACACATGAGATTCTTACCTTCAATTAACCAGCAAAAAGCCAGAAGCAGAAGTGTGGTGCCAGTGGTAGAGAACCAGCCTTGAGTTAAAAAGCCAAGCAAGAGACCCTAAATTATTCAGTGCTAGTACAAAACTGTCTCTTGTTTATATATGTGTATATATATATATATATATACAAACATATATATGTAATATATGTATATATACATATATTATATTTGTAATATATATATATATTTTATATATATATATATATATATATATATATATATAAAATCATCCCTATACACATGTGTGTGTCAGGTACAGGTTGAAAACAAGACCCAGCTCAAATGTTTTTTCTTCTATTTCTCTGGCAAATTTTATCTTGAGTGGTCCTGGAAGAGAATCAAATACAGGTGCTTCATTTTATGAAAAAGAAACCCAAGGCTTACTCAGGATCACAATGAGTTCACGGCTGAATATAAAGTATATAGACTACATCTTCAAGCCCCTTCTGGTATTCTATTTTTACTACTTCAAGTCTGTTTTTGTGGTATTCCTAGAGAAATTGATTTTCTTTGGGGGGCAGGGGAGATAAGCTTTTGTTTTGTTTTAACTTAAGGACCATTTCTAGTGAAGTGGAACCCCCAAATTCAGCTTAACGTTCTTGTAAGAGCCATCATACTGTAATGTGTGTGAGGGACATAGCGACACTTGGATCTATGGGGAAGATCTTTGGGGACCAGTGAAGAAGTGATAGAGAGGATGGGCTGTAGGAGAGGGAGGGAGTGAAATGCAGAAGAAGGACAAAAAGCTAGGGAGTAGAGGGAACCAAAATGCTGCAATCCAACACAGAGAAACAAAACAGTTGTATCGATTTTAAAAGGAAGCTCATGGAGCTAGCCTAGGCTCATTCTGGTCTGCTCTGAAGGTCCTTGAGGTTATAAACCCAGCCTCAGAACTTCAGAACCCTGGGTCAGTATACAGGTGATGAGCTGTGGGGGAATGGGACCAGACAGGATATGTCTATTTCACAGGATGAGGAAGAGAGGGGGAAAAAAGGTGGACAGAGTATGAGGATAAAAGAGAATGGATCCCTCCTATGTGAACATAATAAAATATGAACACATGTTACAGTGTTAACAAAACAGGTGAAAGAGTCTAAAGGAACATCTACATGCTCCTGATTCCATAGAAATGGATCGGGCCACTTTCTGTTTAAAAGGAGGGCATAAGGAATGGAGAGAAAAGAAAGCAATTACTACTGGGTCCTCATACTTCCATTCCTATGCAGATTTTACCCTCACTAATCTGACTATACCAGCTTCACAATTCACCTCCTGAACCAGATCCTCCTTGTCGGAAGCCATGAATGAAGCAGATGCCCAATAAATGTTTGATGAGCAAATAAACAGCCTCAAATATTGATTTCATCACAACAATGATGAAGGATCTTTACTGCATCACCTCCTC
Organism: Dipodomys spectabilis; assembly: GCF_019054845.1. Classification (NCBI taxonomy): domain Eukaryota; kingdom Metazoa; phylum Chordata; class Mammalia; order Rodentia; family Heteromyidae; genus Dipodomys; species Dipodomys spectabilis. The sequence goes on from NW_024870723.1 coordinate 4,763,405, forward strand.
TGCACCAGAATACCAACTCGGAAGCCTTCCAGAATCCAGGCAGCGAACAGGAAGGAAGGAAATGTCAGGAGCAGAATTTAAGAAAGAAGTTTGGACCAAGGTTTCTCTGCAATCAGGCTGGTCAGGCCCATGGGTGGGAAAGCTCATGTACAGGAAGGGTCAGTTCACCTGTGAAAGGTCCTCACCGACTTTAATATGGTTCCAGGGATGGAAGTGAGGGTGCATCCTTGGCCTTACCCATCTCTACATCAGGACCAAGCCCTTTCTGTGTTCTGTAATGCACATGTGATGGGAATCTATCTCCAGATGGCTATGAAGATGACCTTTGGTGACCATGGTCACCAAAGGCAACAGGAACCACAGCACTGGTTTGGACCTTTCCTGGGACCACTAAATTGCATTAGACCCTAAGCTCACCTTCTTTTCTTGTCTTAAAGGACAACTATGCTGATCTTCCATTCCTTTGCTTGTTACAGGAGATGCCTCAAATACATAGCTTAAATTTGAGTAAGTGATGGGAAAAGAAGGAGGAGGAGAAGAAGGAAGAGAAAGAGGAGAAGGCTAGAAGGAGGAGGAGAACAAGGAGAAGGAGGAAGAGCAGGAGAAGGAGGAGAAGGAGGACGACAACAAGGATCAGGACAAGGAGAGGAGGAGGAAGTCTGATTACAAAGGGCAGAATACTCCTCATACAGAAGAACAGCAGGCTGTTACCATGTAGAAATGAGATCTCTGAACTGCCAGGTCACCTGATTCTCTAGAGAAACTCGAAGGAAATGTAGATATGTGTATGAAATGTCTCATTGTTAAGCCTTGGCAAATAAACTCTTACCAATGCTGACCTAGGAGCATTAAGCTCAACAGGCCCATCTATTTGTGACTCCAAGCTTAAATGATCAAGTCCACACATCTTAACTAAAAAAATAAATTCTCTCCTTTAACTTGGACAAATCTACTTCCCTAGTCCTGCTTTTGCTTTCTATCTACAAGTAATCTCATAATCACAGTCACTCCAATTTCAATTAGCTGTGAGGCTTACTTAACCATTGTCTACAGATGCAAAGCATATTCTCTGCCGGTTTTCATAGTTCAAGTTCCTCCTAAGCCCTGCCTTTTCCGGGAAACTTTTCCTGACTGCAAAACCTTTTTTTCCCAAACTCTTTATCTTAGAGGCGATATAACTGCCCTTTGGCTTTTAAAGCATAGGCTGTGTCATTTTATAGTTGCTTTCCAGGATTCTAAAATGTAAAGTCTTGGGAGCTTGTGGTTCTAATCCTGCCCTTCCCCCATCTTATTATGCACATTTGAGCAAGTGCTTGTCTTTCTTCCCTTCCCTTCTAAAGAGAATGTATTGTCTTAAGTCTCTGTGTTTAATCTTGTCTAGGAGATGGACGAAATGCAGGCAGGGATATTGAGGTACATGGGAAGCACCTAACCAAGCCTATGAATGCTTCAGAAATGCATTTGAACTGTAAACTTGTTTTCCTGTTTTGTTTTTTGTTTTTGCCTCTATAACTAGACTAGGCATCTATGAACTCAGATAAGCTACACTGACAATTTACTACATGCCGGTTCCGAGACTAAATGAATTTACTGTCATTTTCTCTTATCTCTGCTTTTAAGTCCTTACAATGTGTTTGTTGAGTGGAGAGTAAATGTCACAGGAGTATGAAAATTAGGACTTAGTTGTTCCTTCATGGTCACTTCCGGTCTACCTTACCTTGGCAGTCACTCTCAAGATTGGGGGTTTAGTATCCTCTTCATAAATGAAGAAGAATGGAGTAGAAGAAGTATTTCAGCTTGAACATGGACAAGGAGGGAAAGAGAGAGGAAGGAGAAAGAGAGACAGAGAGGGAGACAGAGAGAGAGGAGACAGAGACAGAGAGAGGGACAAATGGAGAATGATAGAAAAAGTCACAGAAGAGAGGGGACAAAAGAAGCAAAAGGAAGACAAAGATAAAGTAAAGCCAGCAGCTCATTTTCCCAAGACTGCAGCTCCTAATAATTATTTTCCTATAGTCCAAGGAAAGATTATGTGTTCTATAAAGGTATAGATGATAAATACTTGAGGTTTTATGGGCCATGTCATTTTCTCTCAATTTCTCCCATCTATCTTTGTAGGGAGAAAGTAGTCATGGAAAGTCAGTAAATGAAATGAGAGCATGGCTTTGTTCCAATAAAATATTATTTGCAAATCAAAGACTGTGTCAGACTTGGCCCAGAGGCCAGAGTTTGCTCATTGCAGAACTAGACATTAACTTGCTTTTATTTCCCGATAGTACTTAAAAATACTTCATCTCTAGTCTTATTTGATTCTTTATTATTAGCTTTCTCCACTAGAATATCAGCACTGAGAGGACAAGAGACTTTATCTAAAATCAACCCTGAACCCACAGTACATATTCCAATGCCTAGCAAATAGTGAGCTCAAGTCATCTTACAGGAAAGGGTATTTGAATGAATGAATACATGAATGAATGGATGGATGCCATCACATATTACCTAGCAAATGCCTGCCACCAGACCTTGCTTTTGTCATGAATAATTTTTCCTGTGTTTTATTTATCTTATTGTAAAGGTGATGTACAGAGGGGTTACGGTTACATAAGTAATGAGTACATTACATTTCTTTGTGAATAGTGTTACCTCTCCCTTCATTGTCTCCCACTTCCTTCCCCCCCAACTTCTCTCTTCCCCAAGTTGTAAAGTACCTAGTATTATTGTTGCATTGGTAAACCCTTTGTATCACCATTTCTGTGATTCCCCTTCCCTTCAGCAAATCAGATAAACTTATATACAAGACAAAGGGTACAGAAATCAACAACGGTGACAACAGGGCATAAACCAAAGGAAAACAAAAAGAAAGAAAAAAGAAACAACTGCAAACAGCACATTATAAAAACCTCCTTTTTTCAATTTCTTGGAGTTCTTCGATAAGCTGCATTTTATATGGTCATATGCACCTAGCTATAGAGCTATTGTGATCCTCTGCTAAGAATATCATAGACACAGTCTAGTTATTATAAATGGTCTACAGGTTGATTTATTCCTGCTATTTTAAAGTGCCACAAGTCACTCGTAGTCAAAAACATTCGAACACAAGGCTGTCCCACCACATCTCACCAAATGTACCTTGCTGGACAAATTTCCCTTCAGGTTACAGCCTACTTATCTCTAGAATCCTGAGTTCTGGTCTTTCCATGAATCTTTATGAATCCTGTTGGTTCACACTGAAGCCATCCTCACTAACCCATGCAGCCTCAGTTTCTCTGCCCAAATACTTTTATTCTTGTTCCTGTTCCTGGTTCTGCCCAAATACCCATGTATTTCAGGAAGATTTCACCTCCCAAAGCCATAGCCTGAGAAGTGATCTCAGCTCCCATCTAGAGGAGGAATCGGGAGATGTTCTTCTCCAAAAATGATGCCTGAAGTAATTTGACTTACGTATTTAGAATGCCTACTCCACTTATCGCCAAGACACAACTAAAGTGATATTATAAAGTTAAATAAGAGATAAATCAGGACAATTAAAAATAAAAGTGGAACAAAGAATAGTTAATATGAATGAAGGAATAGATGTTACCAGTCACCTGGGATGAACTAATTGATCTAGATTTAGTTCTGAGGTTCCTGGCAGCTGAAGTAAAGTGAAGTTAATTGGCCCCCAAGGGGCTAAAAATCCATGAGTAGGGTCTCATTAGCATCTTACTCTGGTCACTGCACAAAGAAAGGTTGAACTGAGAGATGTGACAATATGCCCCAGCCCCAGGGTACAGAGAATGATCCAACAACTGCCCCCATCCAAGAGCTTCCTCCTTCCCAACCTGGGCATATCTTCCTTCAGCGCATTACTGCCCATGCAGGATTTGGAGACAACATTAAACTGTATGAGCCTCAGCAGCTGTGGTACTTCATTGAGTTGCTGATGCGTTCCAAACCTTCTCTGATGTGGAAAAGGAGATGTTAACCTTTATTTATTTTGTTGATTTGCTGCTGAGGGAAGTGAAATCCTGGGTATCAAATGCCTAGCCAATGATGGGGAGTAGTGTATTGTCAATGTGCATTAGCCCTAGGTGTGAACAAGGGTGGGATGTGTAAGGTACAAAGCAGGTAAATATTCACAAAAGAAAGAGCCAGCAGGGATCAGAGGCTAACTGGTGAAAATGAAGCCTTCAGAAAGAAGATGTGACTGAGTGTTTCAAGGCTCTGATGCTTTACTCTCTTCCAGGTATTTCAAGGTGTCCAGAGCAAAGCTATACCTCCTACCTGTGAATCCTATTCTAGACTCATACTTTTCATTGTCATTATCCAAACAAGTCTTAGGCACTGAAACTGGACTCCTAAGTATGATGAGATCCTTAAAAGAGTGAATCTTCAAAGAATGCAAAAGCTGGCAGGGCTCCACAGATCTTCCTATTTAACAAGATATGGAGGAGATAGGACTTTTCAATGGAGACACAATCTTTATTAGGTAAAGTGGATTCATCTAACAAAAAAAAATTAATCCTTTTTGGATTCTATCCTAATTCTGATGATAACAAGAAGGAAGACAAATTTTTATTTCTATTATATCTTTAGCATCTCTCTAACATGTAAAAGTGTTAAAAAAATAGGCCTAAAAGATCAGAGACTTGGGTCATTAAGAATATAACTAAACATGTACGGTAGACTATGAACAAAAATATCTCTGTCCTGGTTTTTTTCTTTTTTTTTTACTGTGTTCACATAGTTACCACCGTTTAAAAATTTTTGTGTTACTGATATTAATTAAATTGCCCATGGCAATGTACACAGCTAAATAAAAAGTGGCTGAATTCTGAGATTTAAAAAATTAAGTATTAAATATGGAATAATATTGTTAAGGTGGTACCCAAAATACTGACAGACACTAATATAATCCAATACCATTCTTTAGTGGATAAAGATGAAGAAAATGACCTGCACAGAGTTTCAGGTAAGAACAAGAATTCTGGAGCCTACTCAGCCTGGGTTTGAACCCTAAATCTGACAAATACTACAGTTACATCGGGGCTATCCATCCCTGTTTCAATGTATGTCTCCTCTAAAATGGAAAATTTCAGGCATTTGTTTCCTAGCTTAGGACTAACCCTCAAGTTAAAACATCCTGGGATATCTCTAAAGATGAGACCAAGAAGCCCCACCCCCATGGCTGACTGGTAATTTGTGAGTAAAATTAACTCAGTGGTGCTTCCTTCCTGTTCCTGATCTGTAACTGCTATTAAAACGTGACCCAGCTGCCTCTTGCCTATATTTGTGCTGGAAAACCCATGCACAGAAATCTAAAAGACAGATTAGGCACAAGTCTCTGGAATTACGACATCTCCCAATTCATATCCTAAATTGGGGAGTTTGGGGTATAGCTTAGTGATAGAGTATGCTAAGGGTTCAATTCTTAGCCCACATAGACATACATACTTATGAGAAAAGAAAAAGAAAGCTTAAGTATATCATTAATTAGCTACCCAATCTTGACATGCTACTTCATCTCTCTTTGCCTCTATTTATGTTTCTGTAAAAACACATACTATTAAAATACATTGGGCTTTTCCCTAGTTCAAATCACCTAACCTCTTCCACAGCAGTTTAGCAGAGTGGGCAGAACACTGCAGTCTCCAGTAGAACAAAGAGGAAGCCAGGCTTCCACCAGGTCATTTAGCACACAGGTACTTTAGCAGTTGTGCTGTGTCCAAGATGTGACCGGCCAGGTGTGACTGGAATAGGGCTCACAGCTGTATAAAGAGCAGATGCAAACAGATTGCTCCTCACTGCCTTGGGCGAATGAGATATGGAGTCAGTGAAGGGTGAATTTTAGAAGAACATATCCGATTAAAAACACATCAGTAAGAGAAAGCTAGCTATATGGGTCACATTCTTCAAGTCATAAACCCTGAACTTAACTGCTCCACTCCCCTGCCTGGCACCAGGATGGACTTCCCACTCACACACCCCCATTTGCCACATTCATGGCATTTACATTTTAACTTTATGGCTCTGATTTCTCCCCAAGTGTTAGCTCCTCCTCCTCTTCGTCCTCCTCTTGAATAAGAATGGCACCCTATTTGCAAGTTACCACTGCTCCCAGAAGGAGTTGAGAAATCTGAAAGCCCAGCTTTCTACATTTTAATACTTGCTTCTTCCGCCTTTATCTGCCTTTATCTCCATTTCTGTTGGGTGTTTACTAACCCATCAGAGAATCATTCCTCCCTCTCTATGTCCCCTAAAAGCAATCCTTGGCAGATACTGAAATGGAGAAAACTGTGATCTGCCAGAGGCTGTGCTAAATGGAGGGATGGAGATGTCCCACAACTCCCAAGCTGGCCCCCAACCCACCTAACTCAGAGCTAATTATTTTTCTTCAATTGTGTGGGATGGCTTGGCCCTCTACATGTTTGAACCTGTTATTCTCACAGCCTGAAATCCTTTTCCCCAAGGCATCCTCCTAATGAATTTACTAGCTCTATGGTACACAGCTTAAGCACTTTTTTCTACTTTCATCCTGCCCCTAATCTCCACCATATTAGTCATTTTCCCCCAAAGTCTCTTAACTGTATATCGGGAAGAAGATACATAAGAAAGTTGCTAAGAGGAAGGAGTCAGAGTAACTCTTCCAGTTGCTTCATTAAGTAATTTATTCAACATTTTTTAATCCATTTCCTAATTTTGAAATTTAGGCAATAGTAGCATTCTTCTTATTGCAGTGAGTATCAGGAAGAATTGAATCAGTACATATAAAATGTTTTAGTACACTGCTTTGGACATACTAAATGCTCAATAAGTATGTATTATTATTAATATTTGAAGTACATTAAATATGTGTATTCATATATGTATGTATGTGTCTGTACATATGTGTATATATACACAAATATGTGCACACTCTCATATTTGATTGACTCAGAATTCATCTTTCTCCTGAACTGTAAACTCCCTAAATGGAGAATCTATACCATCTCTTTACCTTTACATTGTAAACTCTTACTGAACAGGAACAAAATTTATATTTATCATATAATTGAAGTACTCCAGAACAGAAGCACATCCACGTCCTTATTCTAAGTGCAGCCACTATCTTCTCTACAGGTATGCTCAGGAATAAAAGAACATGTGGATGGATAAATGGATTTTCAAAGTGAAAATGCTTTCCTGACGCCCAGAATAAAGTTATAAATAAAGCTAACTTCCACTTTTTGCAATCTAGGACCATACATCCAACCTTAGATAACTCAGCCACCACCAGCCATTTGTGCAAATATCTTTATTTTACTCCATTATAGTATCCATTCAATATCCTCTTGTTGTGTCTGATATATTTCTTAACTCAGCTTCTGCTGTATAAAAGCAAGATTCCCCAAGCACATATAAAACAGAGCCACAGACTTCCTGTACCAACCAACAGAGTCAGCTCTACCTCTCCATATCCAGGTTCCAGTACTTATTTTCCCTTTGCATGAAGTTAAATAAAGGCATTTTTGGATAACAAACTTCAGAAAGCCAGGAAGAATCCATGCAACATCCTGCATGCAGGTAGTATCCAGATGGCAGCCTAATCTCTGGCAACAGGAAAATCCCAGGAGGCACAAGCACCCACAAGTCCTATCTCATTGAATATTCACACACACACACACACACACACACACACACACACACACACACACACACACACACACACTGTGATTCCAGTCTTGTCATGCAGAACCCAGCTTAAGCATACTTGATAGCAATTCCAGACTCAGAAGAGGTTCTTTGTATCTACTTGAGCTGCCTTAATTCCAATTTTCACCTATAATCTCATCTTTTCTTCTACTTTTTTTGTGATAAGAATCTGTCTTCAGCATGGGAGTGAATTCCTGGGGAGCCTTCTATCCAGGAAAAGCTTTCTATTTCTGGTGTCTTTCTTGAAAAGAATGTCCCATCAGCTATAAATAGTTTTCGTGTCCTTCATCAGAAAGAAAAGGATGATCTTACTCATAATTCTTCCTAGAACTTTTCCGAAGGAGGCAGCTCCAAATCTTTTTCATCTCTTTGGCTGCCCATTATACTGCGTTTACCCCAGCAGTATTCTTTACATGCTTTAAGGCTCTTCTTCATAGAAGCATTTTAATATCTCCACCCAATGCACATTATCTTTCTCAAAAGTTCTACTGGCTGTTAAATCTAATGTTGGTTTTCTATGATTACGTTAGCTAGCTCTTCTAACTTGACTCAACTAATAAGTGGCAGAGTAGAAACACGCTCTCAGATCTTCATATCCAAGTCAACCAGATTTCTTTACTCCAATCTATGATGAAACACAAGGCTTAATAAACAGCACTTCCATCCACTAAGCACCTACTATATATCAGGCACTGACCTAAGTAAATTCTCTATCTGCACAACCTTCAAGTAGTCTTCACAAGAGTTCCAAGAGAGATTTCTGTTACCACCCCATTACAGGAAGAGTAATGAGACCCTACAGTGACTCAGGAGCTTCTCTAAGAAAAACAGACAGTGAGAAAGGAAGTCTAACTCACCTCCATCCAGGCAGGGTGATTCTAGATCCTGAGCTTTTTAACAACTAAGTTTACTCAAATCTGAAGCACAGACTGGTAAGTTTCTTGCCAGAAGTTAATGCGAATGGCTTCCCATGTCACACACACACACCAAGAAATATAAAAGATAGTCTACATAGTTTTGATTGACTGGAGAATCGCTGATTCCACATTTTTTCTGTGTCAGTATTGGGGCTTGAACTCAGGGCTTTGTGATCTTGGCTTTTTCTGCTCAAGGCTAGAACTCTACTCCTTGAGCTATACCTCCATTTTTTTTCTTTTTTTTACTTTTGACTAGTTAATTGAAGAGTATCAGTTTTGTCTGTAGGGACGTCTTCATAGCATGGTCCTCAAATTTCAGCCTCCTGAATAGGTAGGATTACAGATGGGAACCACCAACACCTGGAGCTTATTACATAAAAGCTTGTCAGAGCATTATAAAAAATAATGAAAAAAATGAAGCTATGATAATAGGGTATTCTAATCAAATGTGGGCTAAGAGACTTACTCTGTGTTACCTTGAATACCCACTTGGATTTCTGGTCTCCATAGCAAAGTCTAATTTGCAACATCCACATTTTGAACCAAGATACATTATTGACATTTTCTTATTCTAGGAAAAGCCATTCAACCAAACATAATTATGATTACTAGCATTTTGTAAGAGCAAGCGCATTCATAACCAATATACAATAGAATAAAAACTTGTCCTTCATATTTTAAAACTAAATTTTACATTGGCTTTTAGAGGTCCCAATCTGTAAGCATTGACTTCTGAAGTAAGATGTCATAAAAAGGAACATTAAAAAAAAAAAAGCCCGAGCCAGCACTGGTGGCACATACCTATAATCCTATCTACTCAGGAGACTGAGATTCGTGAAGGTTCCAATTTGAAGCCATCCCAGGCAGAAATGTCTGCATCTCCAATTAACCAGCAAAATGCTGGACTGGAGCTCCAGCTAAGCAAGTAAGCTGGAAAACATCCCAGTATTGCTCCCACCAAGAATAAAAAGGTAAAAGAAAGGAAAGAGGGATGAAGGACAGAGGGAGAAAAACAGGCAGTGATTACAAGAAGAAAAGGCTTGACTCAGTGTGCCTGCATTGGAATTCTCAAAGATATTTCAGACCTCTGAGGTTGTGAGTCTGTGGCTTTTCCTAACTGAAAATGTTACAAAAATCTAATTTTAGAAAGTAAGAAAAAAAATGAAAGTGTGAGTTTTTTAATGTCCTTTTCACTTTAGGGTTCTGACTCTGGTGTGCCAAAGAAGGCACCTTGTTGTGCGAGGCATTATGGAGAAATGATGGCTATCTCTGCAGAATCTACTGGACTCAACATGAAGGATGTTAATTAGAAGGAACCAAGGCCTGGCTTCTACACAGGCACCAATCTCAGCCCATGTGAAACAGGATATTGTCCACAAAGACTTAATTCTCAGAAAATCTTCCTCTTGTCCCAAAATACCTCCTTGATAAAAGCCTCAGAGTTACGTCTAGAATTCTACCAATACAGTGACTCCTTTTTTGTAGTTCTAACATTTCCTACTTCTCAATACAAATTGTAATTTGTTACTTGCTCAGTATCTCCTTCTTAGCCTATCTTCCCCAGAGGTATCCAGATCTTCTTTTGTTTTGTTTTGTGGTACTGAAGAGTGAACTCAAAACCTTGTACATTCTACCAGAGTTTGATTTCAGATAGGAACGCAGTATTAACTTTGCTCCAAGAAGCAACCCAACTTCTTGACTCTGACACACACCCAGACTTCCAGATTCTCTCAAAATGCCAATGCAATAGTGAGGAGATTAAAAGTAGAGACAAGTAGACAGTCTTGACCTTCATTGGTTCAAGCAGTGGGACATACTATCCAGATGGGTGAGCAATGTCAACTTCTTGTCATCTGTTTCCATATCGAATTGTACTTCTTTCATATCATCTTTGTGTGTATGCATGCGCAAAGAAATGGTGAATGTAAACCATTAACACAGTATCTGGCCAATAAAAAGAGTTTGGTAAAGGGCAGCTATCATCATCATTGGGTGACTGCCTTGTGGTAGTGTGCATCTGTTCTCATCATCCCCAGAGAAACACAAGTTAGAAGGATCACAGCTCAGGACACCTTGGACATACAGTGAGGTCCTATCTGGAAAATAACCAATGCCAAAAAGAGGACAGTGATAGAACACCTATCTAACAAATACAAGACCCTGAGTTCAATCCCTAGTACTACCAAAAATAAAAAAAAAAGTGATTAATTAGAAGGCTTATTAGAAGGCCTCAACATTGGAGCTTACAAACAATAGAGGGCATGCACACATGAGATCAGAACAAAATAGTCCTAAAACACTTCTAAATTCACGATGTCCAGGGTCTTCCCGATGCAGACCAGGGAAAGTAATGATGTTTGCTAGAAACATGGAAGGGATATGGTAATTTGGAAAAGCAATAGTTAAAATGAGACAGGAACTAGATTCTAGCAATAATCTGATTTTACAAATGCCCAGCCCTACTTCCTGCCCTGCTAGTTTCTGGCCTTGGAAAACAGCCCAGAGATTTCTGCAAATGTTTTCTCTTCAACAGATGAAGGTCAGGAAGAGAACTGTGACCTGTGACGTGTTACAAGGAAGATGGATCGGTGTGTCACATTTGCAACAATAAAAATACAGCAACTGTTAAAAAACAGTCTCAGTTAAATAGAACTGAGAAACCAAGGTTGGCCTAAATCTTTTTTTTTTAATTAAAAGTGAAGGAGAATTTCAAAGTTCTATTTCAGCCCTTCCAAGCTTCAAAGCAGTGAATTCAGAATGTTTATGTGCCTTGGCTGAGTGTCAGACTGCATAAGGTTTATGTGAGCTCAGCTCTCCATTGGAGAAAATCTCCAATAGAGGGGAAAAAAAAAACAAGGGAAGGGAGAAAAGAAAATCCCATAGCAAGAAAACCATATATTAATGCTAGCCCTTAATCTCTAAAACTTTGAGTATGTTACTTAACCCGGAGTCCAATTCTTTCCCTTCCTTTCAGGAGTTTTAAGTTACTTATTATAAGCATCCTGTAGCATTTGCTTCCTTTTCTACCTGAACTTTTTTTCCTTTATGATGATACTGGGTTTGAAGTCAGAGCATCTGGCTTGCTTAGGCAAATACTACTGCTGAGCCATACCTCAACATGTAAGCATTTGTCTTAAATGTCAATAAAGTCAACCATCACTCCACCAAGAAATTTTGTTGGAATATTTATTAGATCAATATGTTTACCATTAGTCTTAGGTATGCCCCTCATAGACATGTTTGGCAGGCAGATTCCTTCTCATGCATATTTACATTCTACAATTTCTACGCTCGTATTTTCCCTGCATTGAGAAGGAAGATTGACTAGGCGACCAAAAATGCTTCCTTCTGAAAAACTAATCTAATGAATTTTGGATTTTTGAGATAGTACTAAGACTGGATTGTTACAGCCCACAAATATTCTCTTATAAGTCTACAAGATTCTGACTCTGGTTTTTTTAAAATTCTTCTTCTTCTAAGGTTCTTTAAAAACCAAGGTTTAATAGATTCTAAAATTCTACACCATGAATCTAAGGTTATGACACTTAGAACCTACAATTCTAAGTGGCCATCATGTTGATGAGAATGTGGTTGTCATTGTATTTCCCATGAGCTAAAAGCCTAAATCAAAGCCAACAAAGAGAGTATAGTGGTCATTAGAAGAAAAAGTGCCCAGGAGAGTGTAGAGTTCTTAAAACATACAATTCTAAGAACCACCCTCTCCTTGATTCATTCAGTGGTTGAGGCAGACTCAGCTGTCTCTTGCTATTTCAGCCACTACATCTAGCACAAACTCCAACACAGAAGACTCGCAGTAAATACTATGATTTAAAAAAATGAGAGCAAGGTGCAGGTGGCTCACATTCGTAAGTCTAGCTATTTAGGAGACTGAGATCCAAGAATCGTAGTTCAAAACCAGCCTGGACATAAAAATTCAGGAGACTCATTTCCAATTAACCAGCAGAAAGCCAGAAGCAGAGTTGAAGCACAAGTGGTAGAATACCAGCCATGAGTGAAAAAGTGAAAGGCAGAAGAAAATAGAATGGACGTCACTGTAGCACTCTTCTTCATCTCTCATTGCCACTGACTTCTAAGTTTCTACCTTTTTACTGCTTTTCTGTATCTTTCGTCATCTCTTAACAATTTAGAACTTGCACATATATTAATCATTTAGTACTACTAGGAATCCAGTGGTATATGAATTATTACTTCCACTTTCCTGATGGAAAGTCTTAGGTTGAGAAGTACAACAATGTAGCAAGGGTCATTTCAAGTGATAAGAAGGTTAAAATCGAATTGACACCAACTACAGAGCTTCCTTTAGTTCCATGGTTGCTTTGTGATGCCCTTAATAACAATAAAGATAACATCATGAAATATTACACAAGCCAGAGCAGAGGGAGGGGGCTGGTGCTTTCTGTTTATGAATTTAACTCTAAGTACATTTTCTCAATCAATATCAATTCCCATTTCGGGCTATCCAATACTTGGTCTTACACACACACCCAACTGTTCATTTCATTTTCTAACCCTTTTTCCTCCTCTTGAGAGTGCTGTACATGGCATGTGTTTATTTTTTTCAATTAAAGCAAATTAAACTTAATTTTGTTTTGAGAACTTTTTATTTTTTTTAGAATTTCACAGCCCACAGTGAGATAATTGAGACCCTGCTGTTTCTGGAAGCACTATTTGGAGAGAGCAGGTCTAGATTTGGCACAACCTTAAAGGAAGCCTTCTTCAATCCTCCTGTCCCTCAGCACCAGTCTCTATACCGCCCTGCCACTGTGCTCATCTAGATGAAGTCTTCTGTCTGGCATCTGTAGGTCATTACCATGACTTGCAAAAGGACTGCCAGTCTTTCCCCATATGCCACACCCCCCCCCAAACACACACACTTCCTTGTCTTTCTAAATCCCAAATCTGATGAAGTAATGCCTATCTAACAGTTATCAATTCTTTTCTAAAACAGATTACTTCTTCTGAGTCCTGAGGCCTTCTATGCCCTGCCGCTGGAGTCTTCATCTAACCTTTCCTCTTAGCTTGTTTTCCAGTCTCTCTGAAATATTTCCCCTCCCACTCTCCACCCAGAATGGCTTTCCCAAACAATCCAGCTCTGCTACTCAGCCTGCCACACATGCACCTGCTCCTCAGTGTTACCTCAGATGGCAAATTTTGTTTCTCTGTCAGACTGACAGTGGCCTCAAATGAGGAGAAAATCCCACTGATGGGAGATTTGTCACACCCTAGAATATAGCAGCTCCTCAAAAAATATGTTTTGGAGAAATGGATGAGGAGAGAGCAGCAATATGAAAGAATGGAATAAGGAGAATAAGAGGAAAGAAAATGCAAGAAGGTAGTGTGAAAATGCAGACAAAAGGGAAAGAAGGAGGAAAGAGGGTAAAATTTATATTAACCTGGGAAACTTTCCTTCTCACTCTTCTTAGACATTTGTCTTAGTATGACCACCATTTCTGAAACAATATAGATCATCAGAAATGATTAAATTAAAAAAAATCCATACCTATAATATTCTAAATCCATACAGATAATATACTAAATCCAATCTATAATAGTTCTGTTTCAGGTTAGAGCTACCCACATATTATACAGGACACTATTATGAACTAATGATGGAAAACATAAAAATTTGACATTTTTACAGAGTTCCTTCTATTACAGGACTTTTCCTAGCCTTCAATATGCTTATGTACATTAATGATTTCCAAGGAAAGTGTAAATCATGAATCCTTCCCAAAATGTATTGGACTACACAATACATTCTTCTCAAGTCTCAAAGAAATACTATGATAAAACATTGCTGATCAGAATCAGGAGAATGGGGTCCTAGACATAATGTCCCTGTGAAGAACAAATGTGACACTCGTGAAGACCATCTAGATTTCATTGTCGTTCAGTACTGAGGAATTGACCTGATCACTCCTAGGACTTCTTCCGGCTCAACAAGATCTGTGATGAAGACAGATGCAAGGCGGGAGTCATGCTTTTGGATTTACCATTTCATACAAATGAAATGCTCTCTTACTCTACTTTTCTTGTCCAGATTTGACCCACTTCCTGTACCATCACCTGCCTAAGCTCTTCCTGGACAGGTTGGACTAACATGATTTCAGTCCTGAGGTTTCTTGCGCAAGCATTCCTCTCTGAGGCCATCTTCAATAGGGCACACCCTTCCACGAATTTGGTGGTCAGAAAATACATACATGGCGATGACAATATGGATGTTGTCACAGTCTTATATCTCCATTTGCTTCCCATGAGACCTTCAGAGATATGCCTAAATCTCGTTTGGCCTGCAAAGAGCTCAGCATAATGGTTTAATCTAAGATAGTCTCTGTTATTCAGGAGTCCCCTCTCGTGACCCTTTATAAAGTTAAACACACATTACACACACATCACACACAAACACACACACACAGATTTCAAACCACTTTCTAAAGCCTTGCTGGGGACCCCTTATTTTGGAACAAGTGTAATAAAAAGCAGAAAAAGCAGAGCTGCTCTCATACAAGTGGCAAGCTGGGCAAGATACCAGTTCCAGTCATTCCAGATCTGTCATCTCTCCCTGCCTCCTTGATGGGCTCCAGAACATCTTTAAAAACCCTACTGGATCTCAAACCTTAAGTTTTCAGATGAGGAAACTGAGTTCTAGAAGAGTACCTCATGTGCCCTAAATGTAAAATGGGGAAAGCATGAGAGCAAAAGGCTCCTGCTGCTGAGGCAGTAGCCACTCAACCCTAAACAGCGAGGCTCCAAGTCCTTCCAGTGCAGAAAATGAGCTAGGTAATGCACAGATGCACTGTGGTTAGAACTTTTCTTTTAAAGATGTGGCAGCCGTTATCACATACATTAAGAAGTATAAATCACTCAGAACATCTTCAGTGTATATGAATGTCATTGCTCAGGCTAAGGTCAAGTGAGAAAAAGAACTGAGTCCATTTAAATGTGATTTAGGATGAATGACTTAGAGATGTAGATAACCCCATATAAAGCATGCTCCTCTGCTTTAGGTTTTTTTATTCTCTTACGTACCATGAATTGCTCACTGATCTCCACTTCTTACTAATTAAAATGCTGATTACCCGGGTAATGTATTCATTATAGAATATTAAGAAATACAGGTAAGCATAAAGAAAGGATGAAAGTCATCCATAACCCATTAGCCAAAGATAGCTACTCTTAAACAGGTGCATCTGGCAAAACAACCATGATACAAGTGATAAATTTTATATGATATGGTTAAAAATGAGCCAAGGAAAAGTAAGTCAACATGGGGAAATGACCTAAGTGTCATTTACAGAGCATTTACCACATATGAGGTATACTGCCAAGTGCTTTTGTATGTGGTGTTCATCCTTACATTATTTCACATGGGATATTGCTACATACATTCTACACATGAAACGTACTGTCTTCATTCTACATCATTTGACATGTGATATTTTTACATTCATTTTACATATGATGCTTCCTGTCTTCATTCTTCCTTCTACTGTATACAGAGCATTCCTTCATAAAGTTCATAGAACATTCCATTAGCTGCTTTGTTTGGGCATGTTTTCCTCCCTAACCCCCAAACATTCTGATAGAAGCCCTGCTTGAAAGTTGGTGCACATCCAATTAATCGGAGAAATTTCTTAAAATCAAAGCATCTCCATCTTCTTTTTAGGACAGAGACAGAGGTAGAGATTGAGATAAGAGAATCACAACCAAGATGGCGCACTTGCTCTTAGCCCTTACTTCCCAGTGTACACTCTGTCCTCGTCACACTTTCCATGGGCTCATATGTCAGCACAGCCACTGCTGAGCACAGCCCCCACCTTAGGAACATAATTCCTGTGGTCTCTGCCCCTATTTGTGCACCTGTCTCTCTTCCTGACCTCGCACGGATCTCTGCTCAGAAGTCAACATCCCAGTGGGGGTTTCCCTCTCTCATCCACACAAGCCATCAAGCCCTCTCCCACCATGCCCATCTGTCACACATGCCTTCTTTCCCTAACCAGGTTCTATTTTTCTCTATTGTGCTTATCACCATCTGACGTGAGGTATTTTTACTTGTTTATTTATATATCCTCTCCCTCAATTAGAACATTGGTTCCAAGATGGGGATGGGGGGTCTTCGTTTTGTTCACTGCTGTATTCACAGCTCTTTCAACAGTGTCTGGCACAGACTAACAAATCAAGAGACGACATTTGCTTTCCCCCTGGATTTTGTAAAGGAAAAAGAAATAAAAGTAACGTTTAATCAAAAGATTCTGCATTCAATATACATTTTGACCAACATACTGAATGTCCATTTCGTAAGTTGTTGTTCCAAATCGCATCTACCATTTAATAGATAAGCGACAAGAAAACAAGCAAACGAATAAACAAAAAACATTTTGATGATAGCATTTGGTCTTACCTTACACTTGCATTTTTGGGAAACAATGTTTTGTTTGTTTATGCAGTTATTGGCCACCTGTACTCCATTTGTACATAAAAATTTTAGCTTCATATTATCTTCTGATAGCAGGAGATTTACCATGTCTGATTTCATGTTTTATTACTAGGGAAGGAGGAACTGGCTTTAAACAGTTTTGCCTATAACTACTTCTCTTCTTATCTATTCTGAACCATGTTTGATATTTTTCTTTCTCTCCCTTTTCCTCTCCCTCTCCCTTTCTGTGTATGTGAATATAGGAGAGAGATTCACATAGAAATATAATGCATAATTTGCAACACTGGCTGAGGACAAATGCCTATCACCTCCACCCTATTATTTCATGATCTGCTTTAAATGGGCAAAGTGTGTTAAAGGTAAGATCTTGGCACTGGGATCTGGCTCAAAGAAAGTAATTTATCCTTGGACTGCTAACCCTGGTCTCAGGGGCACTTGAACTTCTACTTTTAAGGCATGAATAAACAAGCCAAGCTATGTTTCCTATTGAGGCATTGTGAAGTAAAATTGCTATTTTTAGAGACTCTGAAATTGGCAGCCAGCATGCCCTGGAAGAGTAGAAGATATCCATGACACTGACAGACAAAGAAGGAGACAAAGTAAAATTTCAGACTGTTATAAAGAAGAGGTAAGAACACCTCCCTCTAATGGCACCATTCATAACATCTCCTAGAGCAAGTTAAGATGGATACCTTTCTCAGTGAGGCCTGTGTGAGATTGGTAATGAAGACAAAACCAATGTGAAGATTTCCTGTGACTGACCTGGCTCAGGACCATCGAGATCAAATAGCAATCATCAGCCTCAACTGTGGGAAGCCACCAAGTTGATAACAGCTAGACAATGCCTTAGACTAATAGAAGGAAGGACAATACCATGAAAGAACACAGCATTACATGTGTAGCAACACACATGGGCTTGAAAGTCTGATGCTGTGATCCATCTTACATCGGAGAGTAAGTTTCGGCTGCTCTTTGTCACAATGTCCTTATCTGGGAAATGGGGAGGATACTGCCAACTTTAGAGAGTCACTATACAAATTAGATGAGATAATATAATGTCAGGACATGCAAGCCCTTGACAAATGTCACTTCCGGTGCAGAACGGAACCATGAGGACAAGATAAACAGCGTCCCCAGGGTGTCCGGCCTTCTGCCCATCATCTCCTTTCCCAGGTGGTTCTACTATTCCAGGTGACTTCATAAGTACAGGCTTCTTGAACCAACTAAGGTCAGGTTTGATTTTGAAGGAAAAAAGGTATTGGTAAAACAAGACAGGGAGGAAATCACACCGGACTATGTGGGAGACGGCTTCCAGCTTTGATGGTGGATGGCCTTATGTTAATATCTGTGTCTTGACCACACAATACAGAGAATTTCAGAATCTTAGCAATCTGGAGATCAGTCCAAAAGTGAAACTTAGATCTCCCCTATGAACCAGTGGATACCACTCTTGGTCAGTTATCCAAAAGATTACAGTCAGGATACAATAAAGACACATGCACATTTGCACACCTTGTTTGTTGCTGCACTATCCAATACAACCAAGCTAGAAACATGTTGTATGCCTAACAATAGATGAGTGGATCAGAAAAAAAAATAATGGACCTAAAAAGTTTATAGGTAGTGAAGAAAGTCAGGCTCAGAGTAACAAAGAACACCCTGTTTGCTATCATATGCTAACCTTAGGTCTAAATTATAATAAACATATATGAAAACATTTACAGGGCCATTGGCACATATACACCAAGTTGACTGAAGTAAAGTGTACACACGGAGGATTCTGGTGGTATAAATCCTTTGAACTTACAATTAAACAAAATGAATATCAAGAAGTGAAAACAAATTTTGTCTAAGGCGTTAGATGACCTATTTCATCTGTGAGGTAATAAATGGAGAAGGGAATTGTGAGTAAATGTAGTCATACTATTCCATTTATATATGTAAAAATGGACCTAGGTAACTTGAGAAGATGGGTAGAGTTGGGATTGATGTGGAAGATAATGATGGAGGGGTGACACTGATCAAGATGGACTGTATTCATAAACTGGATTAAAATCTATTAGATTAAAACCCCTCTGTACAACTAACTACTAAAAGATAATAAATGGAAGCCAGATACTGGTGGCTCATGCCTGAAATTCTAGCTACTCAGGAGACTGAGATCTGAAGATAGCTATTCAAAGCTAGAACACGTAGAAAAGTCCGTGAAACTATTATCTCCAACTAACCACCAGAAAACTGGAAGTGGTATGGTGGCCCAAAATGGTAGAGCACTAGCCTTGAACAAAAAGAGCTCAGGGACAGCACCTCAGCCCTCAGTTCAAGGCCTATGACCAACCAAAAAAAAAGTAATAAATGATAGACGATATATAAATAGAAATAAATTTTTAAAAACCTGCCTTAGTAAATTTTCATACTTCCATGTCCTTTCCTATTTTTTTTCAATCTCAGGTTAATCATTGTTACATAAAGAAGTAGAAAGGAGAGATTCATTGGTAAAAAAATGATTCTATAACTCCCTGCACAAGAGTACCTAAAACTCAGTGATAACCTCACTCAGACATAATATGGTAATGCTAAGTCATTTTGACAATCCACTGGGCATTTAAGGACTCGATCATACAAATTCAATATATCCCCATGTGTCTTCTCTGTTGAGCTGCTTCCATTATGCCCATTTTATGGATAAGGAAACTGACCTGAGAATGTCAGGTAAGATAGCCAAGGTCAGAGAAAACTGGCAAGTGTGAAAACAAGCCTTTGAACTCCAGCACTGAAGTTTTCAACCACTCTTCTTGGATTCAAGTCCTCAGCAGCATACCACAAATTCAGGATAAAGGCTCAGACACATAGCATTATTGTTCTGTGCCTCGGTTTCCTCCTCTTTATAATGAGGAACACTGATATTGCCTTTCTGAGATTATTAGACCAGCCAGCAAGTGTCCATTGCAGCACAAGGAAGATGAGACAGGCTCAGTACTCCAAGAATTGCTTTATAATAGCGGCATTTCAGCAGTCTCTACATGTTACAAGCTGTGATCTTATGCTCTATACCAATGTATAATCCTTCCTGTCAGGAAAGAAATGAGAAGACAAGCAAAATTCTGGCTGACCTGGTAGTATTTTCAGCCATCATTTGTAAGGCTTCACTGGACTTTGAATGAAGCTGTCCTGTTGATATGCACTCAGAATAAAATTCTTTATGACTCAACCCCCTGAGCCCTCCCCAGCTTTGGCCATCCCTGAAAATGGCATTTGATGAGGACCACTTCATCTCAAAGAGCCATCTCTCCAAAATGTGTCCCGGCAGCAAAACTGTATTACCAACCCTTGCCAGGTAATCTATTTTTCAATCTTTCTCCTATACTCCTAAACATACCAAACTGCTGATTTCTGTTTTTTAATGGCCTCTTTGCTTGTACAGATTTTTTTATATAGTGCCAGCAAGGCTCCTTGTAGAACCTTCCCCTATACTGTACCTATAAACTCCAAAATCATCGAATTCCATAAGAAATTGAGCGGATCCAATTTGGTATACATAGAAATGTCCTTTCTTATGACTGTTGTCTCTCTCATGGGATTCAGAGATGCTCTCCTAGGTTTATCTGGGGGCTTCCAGATAGTGTTGGGATTCCACAGCCTAACAGACTTTCCTCTACTTTTGCAGACTGCTAGTTCTTAGAAAACAGACTTTGAGAACTCACCACTCAGTGTGGTGGGTGCCCTAAAATGTGATCATTTCTTGGATGTGTGCCCTGTCATCCTGAGTCAGTTTGTAATCTGCAGCCTGTCTGCTCCATGTTACCCCCAGGATTCATTCTCATCGAAGTTCCCACTGGCTCACTTTCAGGGCCTTTGAAAGACTAGCTCAGAGACCCTTTGGGGACAATACTGGATTAACCCTTACAGAGGGTTCTAGCTATTCAGATGGGACATTTCCTTTCTTAGAGCCCTGCCATTCCCACCTTGGTAGATTAAACAAAATGACTGTATCTTACTTTTTTTAACTGCCTTCTGAACCTATCTTCCATCTTTGGTGGTGTGAGATGCAATCACTTTACTATTCCCAAGATGGCTCCAACACCCTTGCAGAGGGCTGAGCACCCTGTGAGAAACTCGCATACCCTGAGACCTGAATTTATTCAGAATTATAGATCTCATGTTGTCATCAGCCTTTATATTCTGGTGTGTGGACAGAAGCAAATCTGGTAATTTACCATTCTTAACTTTCTCACACTCAGTCTTATTCAGACTCTTCCCTTTAAAGCCACCTGCAATCTCTAAAACACAGATCCCTTGAGATAGACAAAGATCCCCTTTACTCTCCTAGAGAAAAAATTAATTTCACTTTCTTTCAGCCTCATTATTTTCTTAATTGTCTTCTTTGCCCCCTCATGGCAAAGACTGACTGTGGATTTTGTAGACAGCCTTGTGGGCTGCTGTGTTCCGGGAGAATTGGGTTTCAGAATCACCATTTATCAGCCACCTTGTCTTGAATTGCAATCTGTGCTCTGAGGTATGAATTCTTTTAGATTTGCTCATTGTTGAAAGGACACCTCCACCTTATGATGAAGCACGGGCACCATGTATGTCTCTCTCTGCTTTCACAAGAACTTGGTCATGCAGCATTTCCACAGAGCCAGGCAATAGCTCTTCAGTGAGACAATGCATAGTTTGGTCCTTCACAATTTCCAGAAGGCAAGCTCAGAGAGGAGGAAAGATAGACTCATAAGGAGTCCAGATATATAGCCATAGGAGTCTGGATTAGAATGGAGAGCCCTATGCTGCTGTGCGCTTGCGGTATAAAACTTGGACTTAAAGGAGATATCAAATGAGAAGATGCAGTCTCTGATCTTCCAAAACATTTTTCCTCATCTTCATCACTAACTCCACTGATGTGCCCTTTATACTTCCCCACCCCCAAATGCTTTAGGAATTCTGAAATGACAATGATCAGTCTATTAGGAATGGTCATTATTGATGGGTTTGCATCTCTCTTCTAATAAATGACCAGTACCTAGTAGGATTCATCAGCTTGTACCACCATCATTTTATTCAAGATGCGTTTCACAGACAAGATGCATAATAAGTATTTGCTGATTTACCTGATCCTAGTTTTCATCTTCTATCACCTAATTTCATGTCAGTTATCTGTTCCCCATGCAGTGATCTTCTTCCACCTTTTTTTTCTGTATTTACTATTGCTTCCTCCGTCCTTTTTTTAGACTTAGGTATTTCTGGTGGGCAGAGGGGGGAGAAAATACTCAGAGCTGGACTTGAAAGATTAGGAGAATTTGTTGAATTGTTTGATGAAAACTGCGCATGATAAAAAAAAGTTTAAAAACCACAATCCAGGGAGAATATCTGATGATGACCTTCTGTGAGTTTTCAAACTGTCTTCAATCTTCACACTCCCAACTAGGAATACGGTCAAGGGAAAGATGTGGAGGCTTCAAACCCATTGTGATTTGACTGAGCTTACACATCTCATGTCACTCTCCTCATTCCAAAACTTTGGCCATGCTGTATTGTAACCAATGATTTATGCTTTCTAACTCTTCCCCTGTGTAATAACTCCATTTATGTTTGTTAACTCAGTCTCTAATATTCTTCCTTTCATATCACCAAACATGGCTGGCTTGTTCTCATTTAAATCATGGGTATAAAATGACTTCCTCAGTAAAGGCTTTTCATGACTAACCTGTCTAAAGCTGTACCATTCACATTCTTTTCTAACACCATTCCCCAATTATTTCTTGACATTTAATAATAAATGAATGCACTAGCTTGTCTATTTGCTTGTTCCTTTGTTATCCATCTCTCTCCACTCAGTCCAAGCTCCATGGAAAATAGAAACCCAATCAATCTACATTTCTAATGTCTAGACCAGCACGGTCTATAATGCAATCGTCACTGGCTAACATGTCTACATATTAAAATTTAAAATCGATAGCATTAAATAAAATAACAATAGCCATGCTTCAAGTGCTTAGTAGTAACATGGGATTAATAGTTTGCTAGGTTAGACAGCCTTCCTGGGTGAGCAAAGAGATAAAGGGAGAGAACAAAACATTTTCATTGTTCCAGAAAGTTCTATTTGATGACCTAACTTAAAGAGTTGCCAAATAATAGACACCCAACAGCTATTTACTGAATAATTGCATGAACAAATGTTTTCTTTTAACTGTCACCCAACTTAAGGCCTTTCGCTCCCTCCCCTAAAAGAATGATGAACTCAACAAGGGTCACAGAACCATATTGACATGGGAAGGAGTTTCTAAATAAATATCACAGGAGACACTGCTGTGGAAATGGAAGCTTCTATTTAATGAGCGAACATGTAGGGTGACATGAACATACTTTCATGGTATATAAAGAACCAGTAACTAAAAAAGAAAATAATTTAAATCTGTGTAACTTCAGAGGCTTACAGACAAAAGGCAGATTTAGGGCCCAAATAGGGAAATAGCCTACGAATCACTCCAAATACAACATAGGGTCTTTGTGTGGTCATGAACTCGCTGTTGATCTATAATATATCCGCTGTTGTCACTGTACTTGATTTTGGTACCTTGCATCTTGTATATACATTTGCCTAATTTGGGGAGGGGAAAGGGAATAACAAAATGCTAAAACAAGGACACAGAAAGACCCACTGCAACAATGATACCCACAAGAAGGTATATTGGAGATGAACTTTACAACTGGGAGAGGGGGGAGGGGAGGAGGGAGGGAGGTGGGGGAGGGAAGGACTGGACTCCTGGGAGATCAAGGGAGGGGGTAACAATGCTTGACAAAAATATACTCATTGTCTTACTCATGGAGCTGTAACCCCTCTGTACAGTATCTTTACAATAAAATATAATTTTAAAAAATACAACTGAGTAGCTGATTTATTATATGCCTGTTCAAAAATATTTTTTTTTTGTTTTTTTGATTCTTCAACACAGAGGAAAAAGTCCATTATTGAAAATTCCTCAGAGGTTTGTTTCTTGGTTTGTTTGTTTTTAGATAAACCTCAGAGAAACCATTGAGATTTTCTTTTTAATCTAGCAACATAGCACCTTCATGGTCTACGGACAGACAAGTCTCCTCGGCTATCTTTTTAACTCAATTATACACAGGAAAAGCAAAGTTTAGGTAGGGGGGACTTAGTTTTCTGTCTCTGTGGGTTATGTGACCTTGAACAGTAAAAGGAACCGGTATGAGCTTCACTTTCCTCTTCTGCATGGGGGTGCTGAATCTGCCTTCCTGGGTGAGCAAAGAGATAAAGGGAGAGAACAAAACTAAAGATCCTGGCACAAAGCAGGGGGCAACTTTCAGTTCCAACTTTACCTGACTGCATCCTCACCCTTCTTTCTACATTGTTGGTATAAGTGGTGTGCTTTTGAAGCCATGATGGCATTGCTTTGAGCAAATATGAAGCCATTGTTAGAAGAGTGAGAGGCAGAGACAGAGCATGAAATGACAGTTGCTGCTGAAACTGGACATGAAATGCAAAAGCAAACATTGACAGAGCAACACTGTGTGTCAGTCCCTAAAGATAGGAAAAAAAAAAACTCCTAAGAAAAGCATACTGAAACATACAAAACATACTGAAACTGTCTATATGGCAAATCAAATTGAGACAAAAGCTAAAGAGAGTTTCTGACAAAACTACATTGACATATGGAAGAGAGACATTACTGATAAAATAAGGTTTGGGGGAAGATTATTTGGAAGGAGTATTTGAGATGGATGTCAAGATGTGAGTAAGGTTAAAAAAAGTAGAGAGAGGTAGAAGGTAGTGAGAAGAATGATAAAGATGCTCACTACCTTTATTAACAAGGGATTAGAATGGAAAATAAGGAGGAGATGGCTAGAAGAGTGACACTGGAAGGTCTGTCCCCTTTGCATGACCTCCATCTTGTGAATGTGGCTCAGTAGCTGATGTGTGAAGCCTTGGGTTTCAGTAAAGCAAAAACAGCCAGAGAAGAAGGGTATGGTGTATAAAACCTTAGTGGTCCGTTTTATTGGTATGTACGAGTAACTTCATCTAAGAAACTGAGTGGGGGTAGAGGGGAGAAAGAACACAAATAAAGAAAATAATATGTAGCCTTATCCAACTGAAAGACCTTTTGGGAGAAATAGAGGACTTTTCAGTCAATAACATGAACTTAGAAGCACTAAGAAGGAGGTGTTGCACTTGAATGGAGTAGAGAAGAGTATTTTTACCATCCCCACCTAAACTGCTCCAAATATATGTTCATTATAGCCTGAGCTGGGCCTTCTAAGCTCAAGAGGAGCCCAACAGCTGATTTGGAATCTCTAAGCAGTTTCTCCTCAGTTGAAATGGAGTCACAGCTCCCCCTTCTGGGAGCTAAAGTGCTATCCAGTCCCGGAAAACCCTACGTGGAAAAAGGCTTTATTGCACATGGGCCAAAAACCATGAATATTTTTTTCCCCTACTAACTTGCCTGTACCCCCAAAAAGAGCATCTAGAATACAAGGGAGAATACTTTGAATGAGCCTCACTCCAAATTGTCAAGGTTCTCTGATTCAAAGTGCTTTATAGTTCCACTTCCCAGGAGCCATAGCCAGTCTTGAGTGATGCCTTTACATTTGGAAACCTCAGTTTTGTCTGAAGGCTGCAATTCTCTTTGGGGGAAATGTAGAGGGTGCCTCTGTGCATGGATATATGTGTACGAAGGAATGCATGTATGTGAGTCTTCATATTCTCCTGTACCTGCAATATAAATGAATGTACAGAGGTAAGATTCTAATTAATATAAAGAAATCAATTTGCTCCATGTATTTGCTTTAATGGGTGAGCACACTGCTTTCTAGAAAGAAAAGTTTTCCTTAGTAAAGACTTAGGTAGAGACCAGATTCTTTGCTGGGTTTTGTTTTATAGTCCTACTCAGTATTAAGTCCCTGCTTGGGTGCAATTATCAGAAGGTATTAGAGAATTTCCTTTTGCTTTTACTCTTTTTCTCTTTGTGTGTGTGTGTGTGTGTGTGTGTGTGTGAGAGAGAGAGAGAGAGAGAGAGAGAGAGAGAGAGAGAGAGAGAGAGAGCGAGAGATGGGGAAAGCAAGGCAGAGAGGGAGGGGAGAGGGAAAGAGAGATAGACATATTGGACCCTTTCTCTCTGGGGTCATATTTCCACATGAAGAAGGTCAGGAATATATCTCAGAGATGAGAAGTTTGGTGAAGGAAAACAAACTGTGTCTTGAATGGAAGCATGGTGGTAGGTTAAGGAGTGAGTTCCTGAGCAGAGTAGTAGAGTGCAAAGGATACTATGTAGCTGAGAAGCAACCTGGGTTCCAGTTTTCAGTATGCCACCAATTCACTAGAGAATCCTGGGAAGTCCTTATCCCCTCTCTGAGCCACAAAGTCCTGTCTGCCTGCTTTGTTAATATGAATTCCAGCTCCAATCCTCTAAGAATGGGAAAACAGGAAATCCAAAGAGATTCCAACATGGGAGTCTCTTCCTCTCCCTTTACAAACACCATCCACCCCCCACCACACACACACACACACACACACACACACATACACACACACACACAAAATGAACCAGGAAGCTAGGTTCTAACCCAAGTGTTCAGACATAGCTTCTCTGGCTGTGCCTTTGGCCTTGGCCGTGGCCGTGACTGTGGCCACATAGGAAGACTTTCAGCCCCAGGGATCAGCCAGTAGCCAGAGAACGGTATGTCTGCAAGTGTCTGCAGGTAGATCAGCCATCAGCAACCCACCCCACCCCACCGCCAAGACAGGCTTCTGCAGATATGTTTGCCTGCTTTTCTCTTCCCTAAAAGGAACATAGGTACACACACACAGATACTTTTGGAGGCAAGTATGTCTATGTCTAGCCCTTTTCCAGAGGCCTTTTTGGTGCTTCCTTCCAGAAGCTGCTGTGGAACCACCATCATCTCATCTCTCAGCCTGTCTTCTAGCTTCACTGCCCATGGGCAGAAAGCACGAACAGCTGCCGCTTACCTTGAGAAAGTAAGAGAGCTGCCGAGTGTGGAAGCCATGCTAAACAGCAGTAAAACTCAGCGTTTTTTGCTGAGTAGCATAAGCCTTTAAGAGACAGCCGGGAATCAAATCAATGGCTGGCCTTAGAGCCTAAGCCCAACACTACCATAGCCACAGTGGCCAAAGGACTTAACCATGGAGACTCCTAAATAAAAGGCAGGGAAAATCAGAAAGAGGGCTTTAAACACCCCAACTGTCTTCTTAACAGACCTTCCCATAGCCCTCTACCCTTGGCAAGAGAGAGAAAGAAGATACAAACCAGACAACAATTTAACTCAATTACCAACCACATTCTGTCATGGATTCTCTGCCCACAGTCCCCAACTGTAGGTGTCCCTCTGTACCGAAATGCACACACACACACACACACACACACACACTCATCTGCTTTTGCCCAGTATCCTCCTAACTCCAGTGGAGCCACTGGGAGGTAATAGTTTTAGAAGAGATTCCCTGGGGGCTCCCCCAAGCCTGGCTGAGCTGGGGAAGAGAAGACTCTGTCTTGGGTCCTGTCCATCTCCTGCCCCCAAATGAAATGTCCCTGAGACTCTGTAGGATCATGCTGGACTGTGCCATGTCCCCTGGGGACACTTTCCCCTGAGAGGATCCACACAAACTTGCTCAGATCCTCCCTCTCGCCTCCCCAAAACACCAGAAGCAGGAGGTGCTGCCAGGGAGCTCATTTCTGACTCCACCAACCCTGGCTTCCCTTTTCTCCCATCTCCAGCTAACCCAGAGGCTCTCAGTTCCCATCCGAATCCTGGAGTGGAATTTAAAGCCACAGCCTCTCCTTCGCGTGGAGCTTTGGACCTGGTCTCTTTCTTATTTAACGTCAGGTCCGAGTGTGCAGGCAGGATTCCAATCCTTTGGAGGAATTTTCCTTCAAGGATACCCTCTAAATGGGCTTCAATTCGATGCCTTCCATATCCCCAGATCCCTAGCCCTGGAGGCTCAAGAGGAAGCCCAAAGAGAGGATTTCCTGATAGCTACGTGATCCTGTAGTACAAGATCCTTCCGTGTAGACTGGGGAGAGACCTAATTGAAAAGACATACAAACGCACACATACAAACGCATACATACAAACATGCACACACAAACATACACACATACACACAAGGAGCTGTAAGTAGGTTATAGGACCTCTCTCTTTGCTCCTTCCCCTGAGCAAACACACACACACACACACCACGCACGCACACACACACACCAAGGATCACAAGCAAAGGACGCCCACACATACACACACTCACACCACCACCACATCAAGTTCCTCCATGGTGCCCACGTCGGGAGCGCGCGGGGTCGGAGGGGGACGGGTGGAGGGTGGAAATGCACAGGACTTACTAAAAACCCGCATTCAACCCTTCGAGCCCCAGGTACTGGGGGCACCCCCCTCCCCTCCGGCAACCCCCTTCCCCCCTTCTCCCCGGCCCAAGCCAACCTGAGTAGACTTGGCGGCCAGAGGAAGCAGCTGGGATGTGGTGGGTGCTGGGAGGGGAAGGGGGGAAGGGCGGGGAAGGCGAGGGCGCCCCGATTGCGGTCCGGCCCCCCCCCAGCCCCCCTCCATCCCGCAGCAAGGGCAGAGCGAGCGGTTGCAGGCTTTCTGCGCCGGGGCCGGCGCCGCCTTACCTGGAGTCAATGTCCGTCCCGGGCGGAGAACTGCGGGCGGACGCTTTTTATTCGTCTGGATGGGAAGTTGGGAGAACCCTGCGTCCAGCTCGCATACCGGGGACGGCGCGGGGACTGCGGGCGTGGGGGTACCTGGCTCCTAGCAGCCTGGCTCATACTCAGCCCTAAAGTCCCCTTGGCTGGTCCCGAGGACAGGCATGAATGCCGGCTGCAGAAGGCGGTCACTACTCCGTCTGCCTCCCGGCTCTCTCCCTCTCCCTCTCTCGCTCCCAGCTCGCGCTCTCTCTCTCTCTCCTCTCTGGCTCGTTCTCTCGCTCGCTCGCCAGCGCTCTCCTCCTCTCCCCCCTCCCTCCCCGCAGCCAGATCAGTTCGCAGCCGTGGGGACCCGGAGTGGAGCGCGGCGCCTGGCGAATGGAGAGCGAGGGCCGAGCGCGCGCCGTGCTCCCCCGGCGGGCGGGGAGCGGCGGCGGGGGCCGGGCTCGGCTGGGGCGGGGCTTGGAAGCCGCCAGGCCGAAAATGAATGGGGGAGAGGCTCCCGGGAGGAGGGGAGAGGCAGGGGTGGGTGTGGGGGTGGGAAGGAGGAGCCCCAGCATCCCCGGTTGATTCCAAGGAGGGTTTGGTACATCTTTTAGGCGGAGGAGGGAGAGGAGGAGAGGAGGGAGGGAAGGTGGACGCCTGCGGGGGGGGGGGGGCGGTCTGGGTGGGGGGGCTGAGGCTGAGGCACTGCGGAGTCCCACGGGTCTGGGAAAGGGGGTGCGGGATGTGTGTGTGTGTGTGTGTGTGTGTGTGTGCGTGCGCGCGCGCGCGGGCGCGCATCGCGTTGGCCAGTGTGTACCTGGGGTGTTTCTGAGTAAGGGTGTCTGTGTGGATATATCGGGGTGCAGAATTTGTCTGAGGGAGGCACCCCCTCCCCGCTCCACCTTTATATAGGTCGGGTTGTGTCTGTCTGTCTGTCTCTGCCTCTCTCTGTCTCTGTCTTTCTCTGTCTCTCTCTCTATCTCTATCTATCTATATCTCTCCGGAGTCTTTGAGACTTGTTTTCTCTCTGCGCATAGGCGACAACCCACGGAACCTCCCAGAAGGAAGCGAGTGCTTCTCCTACGTGGGCAGGATGTGGGAGAGGGAAGCTGAAAGGAACTCCAAAGTTCTCTGGGGACCACCAGAAATCACAGTGAGAGGGACTATAGCATGGCTATGGAGAGCCTGTGAGACCCTTCCACCCCCATCCCCTGCATTCCTCCTGGGGTTGCGGGAGCAGAGGGCTGGCTGAGGCTGGGCCTCTGAACCAGTCAGAGTAGGCCCCTAACCCTACCCAGTGCTCCCCCAGCACACGTTCCCTGTGTCCACTGACTTTTTACTTTGCTGGTGGCTTAAACTGCGTCACCCGAAGTGCAGATTTCCAGCCTCGCGAAGATGATAAACAAGGGGAATGGGGAGCAAGCTACCAGATGGAGCGGAGCAGGCAGGGAAGCTATAATGGAGAAAGCATTGAAGAATCTCCTGGAACTCAGATTCCGTAAGCGGTGTCGGCTCTGGAGGGGTTGGAATCTTGTTGCTATGCAGTCTTGGCCAAATTACTTCTCCTGTAAGCTTCAACTCTCATCGGCCTGATAGAATTTAAGTGAATTATGATGGAATTTGAGTGAATTAATGTATGTAAAAGCACTTAATGTGATACCTCCCACGCAGTGAATATGCCATGCATGCGTTCTGCTACACCGATCTCTACTATAAATAATCTTTTTTGTTGATGTTGCTGCTGCTGTTATCCAGAGGATTATAAGAGAGAAAGGTGACCGCTAGGAAGACCTATGAGTCAGACAACTATTTGGAGGGAAAGGAGTCTGGAAACTAAGTGTAAGAGAAATGTTTGCGTGATGGATTGAGAACTTGAGAAGGTTAGGCAATTAATGAAGAAGGGAGAACGAGAGTAGGACAGGTAGAGTTCTTAAGATAGTCTGAGTCCCGGGTGTCTGGAGAAGAGAAAGAGGCCAGAGGCAGGCTGTTCTGAGCCCTGCTTCAGCTTTCTCTTCTAGGGGAGCGAAGGTCAGCACCATGGACAGCTCTCAGGCCACTGACCATCCCAGGGTTTTACGTTCTGCCTGGGGGAAACCTCTTCCTCCTTTTGTTTCTGCAAGTTTTGTTTGTTTGTTTCCTTTCTCTTAGCCTCTGTCCTGGGCTCAGATACTGACCAGCGTTTCCTCAGGAAACTCTGGCTTTGATTCCAACCTACTTCTCTCATGCATGTCAATAGAAGACAGAGGATGCTCTCTCTCCCCTTATTCCTCTAAACTTTCTCTTTCTGTTGCTCCCCCCTCTTCCCCTTGTCTCCCTCCCTTTCTGTCTCTCCATCTCTCTCATTCATTCATTCCTCTCTGCCTCCCTTTTCCTACCTTTATTTCTCCATGCCATTTTCTCTGTGTCTCCAGCATCCCCCGACTCAAAGACTTCTTATTCATCAAAACTACATGACAACAGGCTTGCTGGTAATGTCTTCTTGAAAAATAATAAGCAAAACAACTAATTAGGGCAGCTTCAAATAAAAACCAAGGTACTGAGGGCTTCCTCTTCTTAGCTCTTTCCTCAAAATTAGTTTCCGAAGGTGGGTTGTCATCCAGATAACCCAAAAAGGAGAAGATTTTATACTGTGGAACATTTTATTGTCTCTCTCCTCCAATCCCATAAAGCAAATAGTTCAGTCAGGAAACACACAGCCTTTCTGAGATCCAACTACAGTAAGAGAGAAAAAGAGAGCCCAGAGAATTGGTGAAGTTTTATTAGGCACAGAATGTGTTTGGTTATGTCTTAAATGTTTTATGATAAGGCATAGCCAATAGCACCACATTGTTATATAATAAAAGACAAGTCCTGGAAAAAAAAAAAACTTGAGTGGCATGCCAAGATACAGCGAAGTCCACAGGAAATGAATTCAGGAATTCTACATCCATATTCGAGACCAAGATTTTCATTCCATCTTCAGGGACTAATCAGGAAGCCTTAGGGTCATAGGAAGATATTGAGATTTAATAGAGTTGCTGCGCCCCACACTAAATACAAACTTCAGTGCCTGAGACTATTGCCCAATCTGTGCCCATAGAGGATTTAATAGCCCTTGTCACCCAGAGAAGGTGAGAGCTTTACATGGACAGATTTAAGGCTCACCAGAGCTGGCTGGCTTCTGAGTTTTGCATATAACTCCAACCTTTCAGTTCTTAGTTCATTTGCATTTGGCTCTATTTAGTTTCCCTGTTTCTATGAAGGAAGGCTAAGAGGGCCATTAAAAAAAATGTCCCCAAAGACTCCTTGGTCATCAGAAAAGTTCCTAGTGCAAAGCATTGCTAATGACTTCTGGAGAAAGCAATCAGAAGCATATGGATAACATTTTTGCAGAAATCTACACGGTGGGGAAAGGTTTAGAGGCCAAAAATATATTTCTTTTTTTTTCTTCTCTGCCAAAGAAAGAACATTTAAGGCAGCTTGAGATATGTGAGAAATGTCTTGTTCTTTCTTTGGGGTGGGTGTTGGTGAGCAGCTGTTTGCTATTTCTACTGAATTTACCAAGGGATTGCGTAGGGAGGGCTTACCAACAGATTAGGGTAGACTTAGGAAAGAACCTCTTGCATATAGATCTTGGGGGGTGATTCTCATATTTATCCAGTGGCATTTATTTCTAAAAAAAAAAAAAGAGGTGTTTCGCATCATTCCATTCTTGCTGAGATGGATTAGAGGAACGATGGACACTATTTTTCTTTTCTGGAGTCATGGCTCATTTTAAGAACTTGACAATTATGGTATAACTTCTGGGTTGTGAAAAAGAATGTGATTGCAAAAATATCCACAATAGTTTACGTGGAATTTTATTGAATTCTTCGGTGCCAATCTTATTAATAAATGTCTATTCATGGAAGTCAGCTTCAGCACCTCCAGAGCAGATGACTTCTCCAGCATCCCACCTGACCTTCAATTTTATAGGTTGCTTCATGTAAATTTGAGCTGAAGGAATTGGAAAAAGAAAAACCAACGAGGAAGTGAATAAGCAAACAAACAGGTTTTTTTGTTGGTCTGGAAATAGAGGAAAGATATAGATAAATGCACAGAGGTAAGATGAAGGTTCTACCTTCTCTTCCTTAAATAGAGATAACTTTTTGTCCTGTTTGTGAAAGACTCTGAGCACCTGCTGCTGCCTCCAAAGCTTAAGTTTACAACTCAGGCTAAACCTCACCAGAGTTAAAAATCCCTTAATCCAAGGTACATTGGGTTCAGAACAGCCTGAATAACTACACGAGGACGTCTACATTTCTTAAGTGCCTAATGAATAAGAGCTGGTATGACTTGCCTGGTTTGTATCTTCAAGTATCTGGAGCTCACAGCAAAACCATACTTATTTATTCCTAAATAATCAAAAGAAGCCATCACAGCGTGTGATGTTAAATCTAGCTAACATGTTAAATCTTTAGGAACTTCTGGGAAAGCTACAGGAAAAGAATTTACTTCTGCATAAGGAATAGCATGTTGTAGCTACCCAGAGCTGCTTTATCCAGTCTTTGTAATAGTCAGATTCATAAGAACTGATATTTACTGAGTAGTTGCTGTATGTCAGAGCCATTCAAGCCTTTCGTGTCTTTCATCTTGGTTGATCTGCACATCTCCTCACTGAGTAAAAAAAAAAATGCTATTTGGCTCCTCATCTGTTTCTCTCCTCCCTCATTCCTCCCTTCCTATTCTCATCGCACTCAAAGTTGTGCTGATGCAGTTTTGTTGAAAATAAAATTCTCATTCATCATTCCATGTGTCCAAAACCTGGTGGATGTTTAACTGTATACCAGAGTCAGAACTGTTCTGCCAAGAATCGAATGCCTTCCATCACCTGGTCCCTGCGTGCCTTACTATCTTGCAGGTTAATATGTCTCTTTATCATCCTGTGCTTTCTCTGTCAGGAAAAAAGTAACTGTTCTCCTGGTTCTTAGTACCTGGCTTCTGACACTCTTATGTGCCCTTACTCATGATGGTTCCTCTATCATCGTGTCTTTTCTTCTCCAGTAATCATTGAAACCCGAACAAAGACATCTGACCTCTCCTCAAATACTGAGCTCATGTGCCACCTCTTTTACCATGCCGATGAGCATAAAGTACATTCTACTCTGTGTACAAAGTTATACGTGATCTATCTCCAATGTTCTTTCTCCAATCACATCTCCCTTCTCCCTGCTGGAGCTCACCAAGGGCCTTTCTTCCCCTAGACTTTCATGCTAGCAAAGTCTGTCTCAGCCTTCATTGTAAATATCATTTCCTTGGCCCCCAGACAAAGACGCAAATATCTCCTTCATAACGTGTATCATCATTGTAATGGAATAATTAACAATGACATTATTTGTTTAACAAAATTAAAACTCACAGACATAAAAGATACATTCATGATGAGAGCTTGGATAGCTAAAGGCACAATGGAAATGTATGAATTAGTCCCCACGTCTCAGTGTTTACCCCCTGTGTGCTTCACAGACATGAATTCATTTAACCACTTAAATATCTCTGTGCTGTTACTGCAACTATGGTTATCACACCCACTTTCAAATGACAGAAAACAGAAAAGTTAAATTATCTCAAATTTTATATACTAGACACAGGACTCCCTGATACAAGAGCAGAGCATATGATAAAGATTCTATTTATCCCTTTATGTGGTCATGGCCAATTGTGTATCATTCAACAAACAGAGGCTTTTTTCCAATCCTTTCAATCTTCAGCATACTCTGTCTCTTTTGAGTCTGCAACACACTGCACTGTCCTTAATATTGGTTATTTTCGTATGTCAACACTGTTCTTGGTATTCCCAGACATTGGCTATGATCTTCCAGCAAACATATTGATATTCTGTAGCCATGATAGCCATGCAACTACCTTCTAACTCCTTGACTGCTATTTCCCCATAAGACTCCCAGCCATAGGAATGGATGTGTTTGAACATGAATACAGGCAAACTGGTTTTGCTAGGCATGCATAGCTTGCATTCTCTCCCTTTTCCCATTCCCTTCCGTATTTCCAAAGTTTCACTTCTGTAACCATAAGCCTGCCTAGACTTTACCCTGCTGATATAGGATTGTAAAAGGGTGTGAGAATAGGAGTTCAAAAATATTATTTTGTTGGTTGAGATTCAAGAGATATCCTTATTGCAAACACATTCAATATCCTATTTGAATTAATAATTCAGTGTAGGTAAAGCTTTGTGAAATCTCAGATAGTTTATACCTTGCTCTTTCCTGTTCTTTGCAGACTTGCTTTTTTTTTTTTTTTTCAATGATTTAAAGATGAAGAGTGACCCAGCATTGTGAAGAAGAGAAAACCTCATATCAGGGCCGAAGAATGACTTGCATTTGGATAACATTTTGCAATAGGAGACCTACAACTTGAACTAACGGCTGGTGGACTGGTTCTCCCTTTATTTCTCTGTGAAGCACTTGAGGTTGTTTATAATCTTTGACATTTTTTAGACCCTTCCCTTTTTCTCCTGCTAGGCAGTTTACATGTTCCACCACGGACCACTAGGGGGAGCCCTATATAGGCTATTTTTAGCTTTTGCTTGCGTCAGATCCATCTTCCTCCACTGCTGACAGAATCTTTATTTCCCCTTGGGAAGCCTCTGTTAAGTCTTTTGCTCCATCCACTTCAATATAAAGACGCCAACCTTACTCCTAGCTTCAGGACATAGGACCTGAAGCTAGAGGGTTGTTTTGGCCAGAGTTTTCGGTATCAATAGTCACCGCGATTAAGAAACGGATTTGATACAAATTGATCCAATCAGAGCCAGGCTCAAGATCTTTGTTGGAACATTTCTTAAAACTACTCCATTCTTAAAAACTGATTCATTCATCTACTGAGGGGCATCTGGGTTGGTTCCATATCCAAGAAAATGTGACATATATATATATATATATATATATATATATATATACACACACATATGAATTCTTTGCCTCCATCAGAAAGAATGACATTGCCCCATTTGTTAGGAAATGGAAAGTCTTGGAAAAATTATATTAAGTGAAGTAATCCAGGCCCAAAGTAACATAGATCCCATGGTTTCCCTTATTTGCAATAACTAGTACATGTGTAGGACAAGCAGAAAAGGCTAAAAGCTATTTACATATGACCATAGAAGATGCTATTAAGCAAAATGAACCCCAAGATAAGGACATAAATACCTTCTTTCTTGCTTGCTATTGTTTCTAAAGTATTTATAATGTACCATGTGATTTTTTTTGTTGCTGCTCTGTATGTTCCGTTCCCATGGTATAACCCCTGTTTTCACAGTATTTGATGTGGGTGCCTGGCATTTTGTATATACACTTCTCTAATTCAGGGAGGGGAAGGGGAAAAAAACCAAAATGCTCAAATAAGGATACAGGTTGACCCATTGTAACAATGAGATGTACAAAACATGCTGAAAACGAACTTTACAACTTCAGCTGGGGAAGATGTAGTTGTGGAGGTGGGAGGGAAGGGATGGTAGTAGAAAAACAAAGGAGGAGGCAACAATGCTCAATAGGAAATGTACTCATTACCTTGCTCATGTAACTGTAACCCCACTGTACAGAATTTTCACAATAAAAGCATACAAAAAAGTTCAAAAAAGTACTAACTGAATCAGTGATAATTAACATATTTAGGTGGTAATTTGAACATATTTAGGTGGTAAAAGCCAGACAGGAGTTCTGGGCTTCAAGCACAATGAAGCAAATCTGGCTGGGAATGAAGGCAATGTGGAGAAATGTGGATCCTGAGATTTCTGAGATCAGCCACATGTTTGACTTTCTGATACAATAAGCATGCTTTCTATTTAAACCATTGGATTGGGCTTTCTTTTTGGTCACTTTTTCTTTAACCAAATGCATTCTGAAAGATCATTCAGGTGAATGAATTTCATGTACAGAACCTTGAAGCATCTGTCTTAGATGCTTCACATGTCATCCATGCCAGAAGGATTACTTGCACTAATAGTCTAGTAGAGAAATAAACTTGGAGCCAAGTGAATAACAATTAGTATTTCTCTTCCCTTTATTATGGGGGTCAAGTGTTCACAATCTATGCAGCAGGCAAACATCTAAACTGGCTTCCAATAACCCTTGGCATTATTTAATCATCTCTTCTTTGAAAGTTGATGAAACTTGCGAATAAAATGATATCAGTGTGATTATATCATTTCTATAGGGAAATGGAGACTGTCCTCAGCAAGGGAATCACATTACCTTTTAGAAGCAGAGAGCTTTTACTGGCTGTTTGCAAAAGAGGAAAAGCTGAGCGATTCATGCCAGCTAATGTATAAGAGGCTGTTTCTGCAGGTTGTATACTGAATATAGTAGTCAAGGGACAAGAAATGATGAGTTGACCTTAGATGTAGGTGTCCCTCAGCTGACAGCAAGTCAGGGGATGGGAACCTTATTTCTACAACCATGTGGAAATAAATCTTTCCAACAACCAATGAACTTAGAAGAGGACGCCAAACAGATGACAATGGCAGACCTAATTGATGCCTTGATTTCACTGTGAAGAGACACTGAGTGAAGAATACAGCTTCTGGCCTACAGGAGAAAATAGATGTGTAGGTTGAATTCATGAGGATTTGTTGCACATCAATGTTTACCATAGCCAAGATATGGAAGCAACCTAGATGTCTCTCAGCGATGATGAGTCAAGAAAATGTGATATATATGTATATATATGTATATGTGTATGTATATAATGGAATTCTATTCATGCATCAGAAAGAATGATATTGTAACACTTGTAAGGAAGTGGAAAGTCTTGGAAAAAATTTTATTAAGTAAGCCAGAGCCAAAGAAACACAGGCTACATGGTTCCCCTCATTTGTGGTAACTAGAATGTGCCAATAAGGCTACAAGTAAATACACTGAACGACTAAAATAAATAAATAACACTAGGACATGATAACTTATACAGGACCCTCCTCATTAACTTACAGAGGCAAAGGAGGGGGTAGACAAAGGCCGATAGCTATGGACAGAAGATCATACAAAATAATATTCTACGAAATGAACTCCAAGAAAAGGAAACAAGAGACATTCTTTAGTTGCCTTTTTTTCTTTCTTTTTTTTTTGGGGGGGGGGTCCGGTCGTGGGGCCTGAACTCTGAGCCTGGGCGCTATCCCTCAGCTCTTCAGCTCAAGGCTAGTGCTCTACCACTTGACCCACAGCGCCACTTCCGGCTTTTTTCTTTTTGCTTATGTGGTGCTGAGGAATCGAACCCAGAGCCTCAGGCATGCAAGGCAAGCGCTCTACCACTGAGCCACCTTCCCAGCCCACAAGAGACATTCTTCAGTTGCCTTTGTTTTCTTTTACTTTCATCTTGTTTGCTAGTTTGTATTTTGGAGAATAAGGGAAGGCACATAAAAAGTGGAACAGGGCTGAACAACTACGCACGATGTGGAAGATGAACTGGATAGCTCTTGGTTGGGGACAGGAGGGAAAGATTGGGAGCGAGTGACCAAAGGGGAGACATGGTTCAAAAGGAATTGTACTGATAGTACCTGATTCATGCAACTGCAACTCCTCTGCATATCAACTATACAAAAATAATCATAAAAAGTAGTAAACAGGATGGTAGGGGAAAACAAAGGAGGGGTAACAATGCTCGATAGGAAATGTACTCATTACCTTATTCATGTAACTGTAAGCCCTCTGTACAATATCTTTACAATAAAAATATTAAAAAAGAAAATTAATATAATTTATAAATAGAACACCAAACTCAAATAAACTTTACAGTCTCCTTCCTTAGCTTTGACATCACACTATCAGGTGGTAATATTTACTGGTGCTAACCTATCCGGTACATAGGTATTATTCCTACAATACTTTCTAATGCTTGTTCATTCATAAATACTCCCAGCTAAAGAGAGAAAGACTATATCTCATGCTCTTTTTACAAAGCTATTCCACCCAGAGACTTCTCCATATAAACTCTTTCCCTGTTTATATATAATTTGGAAGTTAATCACATCTAGCTAAACATAATGATTAGTGATGGACAAATGTGAAAATGAATTTTCTTTGACTGTACACCTTAATCGCAGTAAAATGGTGTTCTAATCAAGTGACATCGTTACAGGAGGTATGAATAAACACAAATGATTTTCAACTTAGTGAGCATAATGGCTATCAGAAATAGACTCTGGATTTAAATAGATTTGGACCCAAATCTGGAATCATCACATCCAAAGGAGACACGTAGTAAGCCTTAACAGGAACCCTACATGCATCATTTTTACTCTGTCAAATATTGATGTCTCTGACAAGTGAGGAACAAATAGTTTCCTGCATTTATTCATTCATTCATTCATTCATTCATTTATTCATTTATTTATTATCAATTCTGGGGCTTGAACTCAGGACCTGGGAGCTTCCCAGGAGCTATTTTGAGCAAGGCTAACACTCTATCACTTTGAGCCATAGCTCCACTTCCAGTTTTCTGGTGGTGAATTGAACATAAGAGTCTCAAGGACTTTCCTGCCAGGGCAGGCTTTGAATATCAATCCTCAGATCTCATCCTCCTAAATAGCTAGAATTACAGGTGTGAGCCACCAGTGCCTGGCTTAGAACTTAATATTTTGAGTGTCTTCTCATAGCCAAATATCTGGTCTATCACATAAACAAACTATTATATTTTGACACATATTAGTCTCATTAGAAATGAATACTTACCGCAATAAGACTGTTGCATTATAATTAAATCAGAGAAGTGCTTAACATGGAGTTGGCATACAGCTCAATGAATAAGTCATGCATATATATGTACTTACCAATGAGTATGATATCAATATTAATAACAGCATTTATACAGTACCAACATTGGGACAAGATTTCTCTAAGTGTTTCCCATGAATTATTTCATGAAATTGTCACAAAAAATACCAAGAGGTAGATGTTGTGACTACTATCTCCAATAAGAGAAAACTTAGTAAGACTCAAACTAATATTTAAGTTCAGATCATTTGTTCACAAGTTAATGCACCTAACCATGAGTTCCTACCAACTCTGACTGTATGCTTTTGAATCCTAAATGAATAAAAGACTGTAGATATTTTTTGTTTGTTTCCTCAGTGGTAAAATTTTTCCACACGTCACTCAGGTATTCCACCTCCGTATCACGAGGACCCCCACACATGACAAATTCTGACTAAGTTACCAAAACCGATGAGGAGTTAGACAAATTTGAATGACTAATTCTGCTCTTGTTCTCTGCTGCTTTTCTTTGCTTGCTGTTTGTTTCATGCTTATAATGTTCCAGAAAGTTTGCTAAGTGGTTCACAAATACTGCTTAATTTGATAAATTAGGTAAATTAAAACAAATTTAAAAAAACCTGTGAGTCATATATTATTCCTATTACCACAGATGAAAAAACTGAACACTGAGATAAAACAATCTTCTTAAGACCACACAGCTGATAAAAGCTAAATCTGGGCTTGGAACTCAATCTTGCAATCTATGTTCCCAATTGTCAGGTTCTGTTCACAGCAACATTACATTTTGCCAAAGTATAGAAGATAACCCAATGACTGCAAGCCTTTGTCCAAAGCAACAGCCCACTATCACAGAAACATAGTTTCTGTGATAATTCATTTTTAATTTATCTTTAAGTAGTTGCACAAAAGAGTTTCAATTGGACATGGTTCTTTGTGAGTACAATGCATCCTGAGTGACCTCATACCTTTCATTATTCTCTCTGATCTCTCCCCAACTCAGCCATCCCTCCACTTCCCTGCTTCCATTTTTCATATATGTGCCTGGAATATTATGATTGTATTGCCTGCTCTTCCTCTCTTTATTTGTGAATATTTGTTTCCAGTCTAGGACTTTGCCCCCTCCACCTGACAATGAATGTTCTAGACTCCTGGTATTCATTTTGCTAAACTGTAAATTACTTGTTCCAAGGTATCACATCATTGGAATGCTCATGTATGTGTGTGTGTGGGTATTGGTATGGGTATCATACATTATACAAATGTTTGTGTATATATGTATATGACTCTGTGTATGTTTACATATATACTTACACTTTAGAGTGAACTTCCACATTTGAGAGAAAACATGTGTCCTTGGTATATCTGAGCCTGACTTACTTCACTGAACATAATCTTTTCAAAGTCCATCCATTCTTGTGCAAATGACATACCATCATTCTTCCTAGTGCATCAACAACATTCCAGTTTGTTTTTTTTTACAGTTTCAAGTTCATCATTTTGAGACTGGCTTATTTACAACATAAACTTCTTGTGCCTGTTTATAATTGACTACTGTTGCAATTAGCTTGCATTCATTTGATCTTTGTTTGATAATATCACATGTTCATTGATTTTCATTATCTCACCTCTCTCCCATGCTACTTCTTTTCCACTTCTAACTTGGGGCAGCCATTACTAACCAATCATAGAACCCTCTTGCAAGACCCCAAACACTTCTTAGAACCACCCTGGATCAGCAACTGCCAATCAATTCAATCTGGCACTGAGGACAAACCCAGGCACCAGTGCTACTTGTTCTTTTCTGGGGACAAATGAAGGCTCTTTGGTCAGATCAAATAGATCTAACTTGTGAATGAACCATCTTTACATTTCTACCCTAATGGTCAAGTACTGAACAGCTTGTCTCATTATCTGTGTGGTGTTATATACAGCAGCACAAAAATAAAATTGTTCACAAAGCCTGAGTCCCTGCTGATGCATGTACAAAATACAATATTCATGAAATTCGGACTTATTTGTATATATCACTCTTTTGTTAATATGTAGCCAGTGATAATTTTATTCGGGACAGGTATCTCTACAAGCAAATTAATGTCCGGTTGATTTAACAACATGAGGATAAGCAAAGCCATGCTTAATGAATTTGGTCATTGTTTTTCTGTGCTAGGACAGTTGTCTATATTAGGCTTCACTGATAATAACACTATTAAATAATCAGACCATGATACTGCCAAGCCATATACTGCTCCACACTAATCATCTTGCAGGGTTGCAGTGTCACTACTCACTCCAGGGGGTGCGGCAACTTCAGACAGATCTGCAAGAGTACATCATACTTGCTGTATCAATTAGCATTCTCTTGCTTGTGAAAGAAGAAATTCTGACGAAGCTAATGGAAGCAAAAGAGAAGGGGGACAAGCAGAAGGAAGAGAGAAGAAAAGGAATGCATTGGTTCATGTCTCTAAAAATTCAAAAGCTAACTGCCCATCAGATTTGATTCCTGTCACCAGTATTATTCCTGCCTCTGCCAACTTTCTCTAGATTGTCTTATCTCTCAGGCAGATATTGTTTCCATACATAGTTTGAATGCCAATGTATTAGTCACAACCAAAGTCTTAACGATTGTAACTAACTGGCTATGACTGCGCTGGATTTCCATCACTGCATCTCCATTACAGTTCTCTGATGATGCAAGTTTAGGGGGAAAAAAGAACTCAACCTCATCTCAACTAGCTGGATTAAGAGGAAAGAAAGGTACTACTGAAGAGCATTGGGGGATGATATTCCAGAAATGTGAAACACCAAGAGCTATAAATCAAGAAATAGCCTCATCATTATCCTCTTTGACCCTAACTAAATCTTTCTATGAACTGCATGTAGGCATACACACAAAC
Organism: Dipodomys spectabilis; assembly: GCF_019054845.1. Taxonomy (NCBI): domain Eukaryota; kingdom Metazoa; phylum Chordata; class Mammalia; order Rodentia; family Heteromyidae; genus Dipodomys; species Dipodomys spectabilis. The sequence goes on from NW_024870723.1 coordinate 4,805,753, forward strand.
AGATCATTTTAAATATCAAACAGGTGTCTTAAACTTTCTTCCTGAAAGCTCTGGGTCAAACTTGAGATAGTCAACATTAGGCCTACTTGAGTGATCCTCAGCAGTTTCCTGAAATGCCATGCTCATTTGCAATGTAGAGCTAACATACTTTCATATAGCTTTCTTACTGTTGCTTTAAAATGCCCAAAATATTCTTTTTCAGAAAGATCCTTAAATATTGCTGACCCTTACACATTTGACAATTTAATGTTCATAGTAAATCTTGAGTATTTTTTATGGTGTTCCTAAACATCATCGCAGATTGTAAAAAAAAATATATGATTCTATTCATTTAACTTCACATGCCCAAACTCACTAGCATTAGAAAGAACAGGAGGAAGTAAATGTGACTTGTAAGCGGAACCTACAAATGTTATTTCTAATTGCTTCTTTTCTCTTGCTCAAGTAAACTACAGAGCATCATTCAGGTATCTATGTATTAAAATACCAATAAACACTTGGACAATAACCTGCATAAGCTACTTTCCCATTTCTTGATCTCTAACCATAAGTAGCTTTAATATAGTGCTTTGTTTAGCACACACTGATGACCATTTCTGACCAATATGTTGAGAGATCCATGAAGTAAGTGATTGAAAGAAAAGAATGTAAGGATTAAAATGAGAGAGTATGCTTTCCTATGGCTGTCTCTTTGAATCCACAGCTCTATGAGGATTAAGTATACTTAGCAACAAAATTGAGGTTCCCATATTTTTGGTCAAACATGGTTTTGAATATTGCAGTGAGAATGTCATTGGATGAGATTATCATTCAAATCATTAGACTGAGAAAAGCCAATTGTCCAGTCTGATTTAGGTGGTCCTCAATCAAACACTTGAAGTACTAAATAGAACAGAAGGTTACCCTTCCTTTTCCCTACTTTCTCTTGCAGTACAGAATTCTGGGTGGGTGAATGCAGCCATTATCCTATTCAAGGTATGTGTGTGAAAATGGAACAGGTACATTGATGGACAGGGTGGGGTTGAGAGTGCTGGGGAGGAGGGTAAGAAGCGATAGCACCGATCAATGGGCATTGTACTCACAAACTGACCTGTTGAATTGAAGCCTTTTGCTACAACTACTGAAAAAAAATTTTTTAAAAAGAATTCTGCCTGCATGATCGTCTCTCAACTAAGAGATCAGCTATTTCCTGCCTTCTCATTGGAATCATAACCACTCTTAACGACTTAGCCTTTGGATTCAGACTGGAGCTACACTATTGACTTTGCTGGGTCTCATTCCAATACTGGGACTTGATTTGATAATGGGACTTGTCATTCATCATAGATACATGAAGCAATTCCTTGGTATCTATCTATCTATCTATCTATCTATCTATCTATCTATCTATCTATCTATCTATCTATCTATCTATCTATCTATCTACCTATCTACCTACCTACCTACCTACCTACCTATCTCTGTTCATATCTATCTATCTATTCCTCTGGATGATTATGGCTAATTCAGACCTTGAGACTATTATTTACTCCCTTTGTTTCTTCGTTTTCAGAAGACTACAGGACTACAGGACTATCTTCTACTTCTGCCAGCTGTTGTGTCCCTGGAGTTTTGGCATGGACTCGGGATCTAACTGCTGCACAGCGGCTGGCTGTAGCACATCCATCTAGAAGCCACAGATCGAGGACCAGGTGCAGCACCAACTCAGCTGCCCAGGTCTCAGTTCTATGGCAACAGAAAATCCTGGCTGAAGCCCTGACTGGATACACTGAAGTTAAAGAGGATGGAGCGATCTACTTTTTATTCTGGCAATTCAACACTGGCTTCTGAAAGGACACCTAGTGGGTGTATTCTTGAAGCTTCTCAGTCTCAACAAGAGATATTTTCGGTTAATGTGGGAAATTAACTATATCACTAGAAAACATTACAAAATAACAGCTTTTTGTGGCTATTATAAGACTTTCACTTAGTGGCTAAGAGCATAATCTTTACAGGGAGACGAACTCTGCCCCTAGTTCAAATGGTCCAGGATTTTTCATCTCTAGGAGTCTCACTTCCTCCATATGAAAATTGTCCCCATAATATTTAACTGGGAGAATTAAGGAAAATTAAAAAAATATTACTGCTTGGTATAGTACTTGACACATTTATTCTCAGCCAAGTAAATGACTCAATCATGTTGCCTGTTATCTGATGGCCAAGGACATTAAGAAAATGTATTGGCCATCCTGAGTTATACAGAAGTGGCAGAGTCAAGATTAACACCCAGACCCTATAGCTACATCTAGCATAGAGCAGGCCTTCAGTCCATGTCTTTTGACAAAGTAAACGGAACTAAGTGAACACACCTAGGCTCACCTCACCAATATGTAGCCTAATCGCTTTGTCTTAGTCTCTTTTTTGAAAGTACTAGGTATTGAACAAAGGGCCTCACACTTGCAGTCCTCTTTTGTTTTCCAGGTAGGGTTCCGATTTATGTCTGGGTTACAACGATCCTCCTTGTGTTTCCCTGTGTCTGTGGGGGGTGACAAACCCACTCTGAAACAACATGCCCAGCCAGTGTGCTTCCTTTGTAGCTACAATAACAACTGCCCTCCATTTGAGCCTTACCATTGGCTTATACAGAGTCTTGAAAACTTCTTTTTACTCAGGCTGGCCTCGAATCTTACTCTTCCAATCTAGAATTATAATCTTTAGCCAACACGGTGGGCTCCTTTTTCTCTCCTTTATTTTGTGCACAAAGACATTAGAAAATATTACCACAGCATGAGAAACCAGAATATATTTCCTTTTTGGTGCATTAAACTATTTGTGACAACCAGTCAAACAAAGAAACGTAGTTCCCTTTATGTGCATTACCATTTTTACAGCATCCCAGGAAGATGCTGTACAAAACAGGTCATGTTTTTTAAAATAACCCTTAAGCTTCATGCACCTGTGAGCTGTAAAAATACCCAAGAAGAATTCCAGTACTGGCTGGTTCTCCTAGTCCCTAAGATGTCCCCCAGGGTGGACCGACATATGTCCTGCCTGCTTTTCAAGTCTCCTTTGAAGACAGTCTATGGGTTCCCTGAGCAAGGGACTCTGGGTTTCCATTGATATTCTGTGGACCAGACCTACTGCAAAAGCACTTGATCGATGAGCTGGAATCATACCAGCTTCCTTGTTTTTCTCACTGTTCTCTCAAAATCCAGCCTGAGGTGGTGGTGGTAGTGTGTGTGTGTGCGTGTGTGTGTGTGTGTGTGTGTGTGTGATTGCATGCACACACACACATAGTTTCCCAGCCCGTTTTCAGGTGCTTGAAGCATTCATCATTTTCAAGGCCTAATAGTTAGGCTGTTCATCATAAGCTCATACCTAGTTGAATATGCTCCTGGAGATCAGCGTTCATATTCTGCTGCTCTCTGAATCTCTAGTGGAATGTGAATTGTGCTTCTCCCCTGTAAACAAATACCTGTCTAAGTGGTGATCCTATTTGACTGTGCCCGGAATTCATTGCACAAGCCTCTGTCTCCTGGGACGGTGCCATCTACCTTAGATAAGATCAGTGGCCTCCACTACCTGCCTACAAAATGATCATGTATCTGCACGTCTCCCTTAGACCCAGGCAGGAACACAGCAATCCAGGCCTTACTCAGGGATTCTGTGCTTTTAGAAAGTCAAGAGCACCTCTCTCCACAATAATAGCCATAGATTCAGTTGTGACAATCTGGTGCTACAAGGTCTTCAGTTTAGTCCAGAGACTTAGGATAGAATGTTATTTCATTAATGGAGAGAAGAGTCCCCATTTTTTTGTTTCTTCTATTTTGTGATTGCTGATGTTATTTTTTTAAATAACAACCATCAACATTCTCATCCAATTTATACTGCATAATCCTCCATGCCTTAGTGAGCCTGCCAAGTTTAGGTTCTGGTAGACTGAGCAAGCGTCTTTTACTCCCAGGAACATCTGCATTCATGTTACACAGACAGAATTCCTTGGACTACAAAGGCATTCTAACTTCTGGACCTGGCTGGCTGGAAATAGAAAGGCACAGATAGTCTAATCTGGTATGGCCCACTCTCGTCCTAGATGGTTGTTTTTAATCTGAACAATAGGGACTTCCTTGGGGACACCGAGCCAGGGCTAGAGCAATGTTTGAAGGTGACTTTCCACATTCCATCCCATCCCATTTATTAATCTTTTGTTTCAATAGCAAATATCAGGAAAGGCAGGTAAACTGAATCACACATTGAAACTGTGCTGGTGCTAGGCCACCTGGTGGCCATTGCTAACCAAGGGTGACTAACAGGAATGCATCCAGTCCACAGAAGGAGAGAAGGTTGTCTCTTCTAGGACTGACTGTTGGCATGGGAAATAGCCACAGGTGTCTGTTAGGCAACTGAAACATGGCTTTTCTGAATTGAAATGTGTGAAATACACAGCAGATATTGAAGGCAGAGTATGGTCAAGGATTTCCCTTATTTGCAATAACTACTATATGTCTAGGATGATGTTACCAGGCAAGCAGAAAAGGTCAAAAGCTATGCATATTTGACCATATAAGATGTTGCTAAGTGAAATGAACCCCAAGATAGGGACACAAGAGTTTTACCTTTATTGCTGTTGTTTTTAATGTACTATGTGATTTTTTTGGTTTCTTTTGTATGTTCTTCCCCCATGGTATAACACCTGTTTTCACTGTATTTGATTCCGGTGCCTTGCGTCTTGTATATCGTTTTTCTAATTTGGGGAGGGGAAGGGAAATAACAAAATGACGAAACAAAGGTACAAGTTGATCCATGGTAACAATGAGATGTACAAGACACTATGTTGAAAACAAACTTCACAACTTCAGGGGCAGAGGAGGGAGGAGCTGGGGAAGTAGGGAGGGACACTGAGGTGGGAGGGAAGGGATGGTAGGGGAAAAAACAAAGGGAGGGGTAACAATGCTCCATAGGAAATGGACTCATTACCTTCCTTACGCAACTGTAACCCCTCTGTACAGTATCTTTACAATAAAACATATAAAAATAAATAAAATATCTATCATCAATTTTCTGTGTTGGTGACATGTTGTGATGATACTATTTTTGATATGCGGGATTTAACGAAATGCTGTCTTATTTAACTTCATCCCTTTCATGTTGAAAAGCATCGAAGCAAAGGGAATCATCTCTTTAGGTGAAAAGTAGGAAGGGAGAGAAGAATGTAATGGTATGGCCCTGAGGCAGGAGAAAAAGGTTTAAATGATAAATGCTAACCTTAACACCTGCAAGTTTATTCTCACTTTGGTATGCAGAACAACTCCAGGTGAAATGTTACCTAACGGAGGGCAGTCAAGTTGGAGTGTTGTGAAAAAGTCCTACCACAATATACAGTAGAATGAGGAGGATAAACCCAGGTGTCTCTCTATGCTCAAATTCATATTCTTCCCCTTACACCAAAATAGACTTCTCGAAAACATATTCACTTTACTATAGCCAGTGGGCTAAAGATTTTCAGTTCTGATTCTTGATCTTCACTTCTTATCTCTTTTTCCCTGTCACTTGCAGGACTACAAACAGGATTTAATATTGTTATTTTATTTACTATAACCATTTCTGGCCCCAGTACTCTGCTTGATGCAGTACAGAAATAGTTTGCCCTTTGGGAAGAGCACGCTAGGTCTGTGCAACCTACATGTCTGTATCTGTGTTTATGAACTAGGCAGGGTGGATGGAGGTAGCAAGTCAGCTAAGTATGGCTCCAGGGGGAGCAGATTGCTGGCAGAGTTGATAATGGAAAATGGAGAATTGCATCTCCAGGTCAGTGACAGAACCGAGTCCAGTCTTTCACTCTCTGCTCTGTGTGATTACTTGGTGGAGAACAGCAGGGATTTGGACATCCCTTCCCCCCCCCCAAGTTTCCTCTATTCTCCTAAGGCTCACCCACACTCCTTCTGTCTCATTTCCATGCTGTCCTTTTGGGCCCATGTTGCGCCAACATTTTCTGCTCTTTAATGGAAATGAAACGTTAATTCCCACTGACCTCACTTTCTCCCATACCCAAAGTGAAAGAAAAATAAAGGACAAGTGATATTTAAAAAAAAAAACAATTGTGCCCAGTATTATCTTTTCTACATCCTAATATGGTATCCTAATATGGTATCCTAATATAGTATCATAGAATACTTTATGTGATTTGTTTGGAAACTAAGGTTTTAAATTTCATGGTTTTTTTGGTTAGGAATGGCAAGCTACTTCAATACATTGTGCTACAAATTTCTCTTTCAAATCTCTTCGTCAACCTCTTAAATAATCTTGCTCTGGAGAAATAATGCCCCTGATACATATTCCATGACTCTTTCTTCCCCCTTTTAACTAGGTCAAAACCCTTAATGATTAACAGAGATAGTTATTTTAATTAAAGTATACAAATACCAATGGCTGATTTTGGCAATGTCTCCATATTGATTGAAAAGAGTCATATATTCCTCCAAAGCGTTAAAAAGTGGAGTTGCTGAAGGACATTTAATGTTATAGTAAAAAAAAAATACACAATAAGTGGACAAACTAAAAAAATTCCCTAGATCAGCAGATATAATACGATCCCTTTCAAAGTGTCTATCTACATCCACCCATGAAGGATTAACAACTATGAGAATTAGCTTTTTATAACTAGAAACCAAGACAGTATAAAAGACAAATTGAAGGCAAGGCTTCGAACAACGAGCAGTTCAGGATTGTGGAGGTCAGCATTATTCCTGCTTCCAAAACTTTACAGGTTGTAGAAGGGGGAGGGAGAACAAGAATTGGGGCTTGGAACTTACTCTAAATTGAGAGGATCGTGATTGGTCTATCCAAGATAGCCAGACAGCACAGTACCAGAGAGACAGGAACTCTGACAGAGAATGACCTCTAGAGACCTGCATAAAAACTCATCTAATGTACTCAGCTGAGTATGCCCTCTACATGCTGAGATGCTTTTGAGTGAGACAGAGGAAAAACCTCTGATGGGCTGTAGGCTGGGCCTCCAGATTCACAGGGGCCTAGGAGTAATGCCTGTCCTCAACAACTAGAACACAACTGCTAATCCTTTATAAGGAGCCAAACTCTGAGAATGGTACCTCAGAATACCTTCAGAGAAAGATTACACTGAATCTCAGCATAAATACTGCTCTGAACCAGTCCTAACAAAACTTTGTTTTTTATTGTGAAAATACAGTACAGAGGGGGTTACAATTACATGGGCAAAGTACTGAGTACATTTCTTATCAAGCATTGTTGCCTCCTCCTTTGTTTCTCCTTCCCATCCCTTCCCATCCCTCACCCTCCCACCTCCCTCCCATCCCCCCAGCCAAAGTTGTAAAGTTGTACAAGTCATTATGTGAACTCATTGTTGCAATGGGTCCACATGTATCCCTATTTAAACAATTTTTTCCCTTCCCCTCCACAAATTATACCAACTGGGATTGCATGAAGTTGCAGAGCTTCTGCATGGCAAAGGACATAACGAGCAAGATCAATAGAAAACCCACAGACTGGGAGAAGATCTTCACTAGCCATACAATGGACAAGAGTCTCATATCTAAAATATACCTGGAACTCAAAAAATTAAATCCCCAACAACAAATCCTCAAAGAAACAACTGCCAATAAATAAGTGGGCTAAAGACTTAAAGAGAAACTTCTCTGAAGAAGAAATAAGAATGGCCAATAGACACATGAAGAAATGTTCAACCTCTCTAGCCATAAAAGAAATGAAAATCAAAACAACATTGAGAAACCACCTCACCCCAGTTAGAATGGCTATAATCAAGAACTCTAATAACAACAAATGCTGGAGGCGATATGGACAGAAGGAAACCTTACTTCATTGTTGGTGGGAGTGTAAACTTGTTCAACCACTTTGGAAAGTAGTATGGAGGTTCCTCAAAAGACTCCACATAGAGCTCCCCTATGACCCAGCAATCCCACTTTTGGGCATTTACCCAAATGATCACAAACAAGACCATACTAACAAAACTTTTAAGGGAAAATAAACTGATTCTAAAATTTAGCAATGTATGCTAGGAAAAAAAGAGAACTTGATGGAAGTTGGTCCAAAAGGGTAGAATCCAATGATCAAAGTTCACAATATCTTGCATCTAATACAAAGCCACCAGTCATGCAAGAAGTAGGAAACTATAGTGATAGCAAGAAGACAAAAGAAATGAATGGACCCAGATATCTAACATGAATAATCAAATCTGAATGCAAGGAAGTTAGAGTCAGTATATTACAAATATACTGAATATGTTCAGAAAATAAAAAGAAGGCATAGATATTTTGAGTAGAGGACTGAAAGATTAAAAAATAGATATGAACTATAAAATTTTAATCATTCAAAAAAAACCCAGAACGATGATCTTGAAGCATAGTAAATGGAACTCTCCAAAACAAATACTGGAGAAAAGAAGGAATAACAGCAAGAAAGATATTAAATAGACTTCAGATATTAAATAGACTTCAGTGACTCTGGGGCAATCAGAACACACGAAGCAAGGTAACAGGAAAGAAAATATTTGGATAAGAAAAAGAATGCTTTAAAAAAGCCCACAGTTTTAGAAAAATCATATACTCAAAATTGTAGATTAACAAGTCCAAAAAGAAAAAAAAAGTAAGACCACGCCTTAGTATATCATGAGCCTATCACTGAAAACTAATGATAAAGAGACTAAATTAAACGCAACTGAGAATCCCAAAGAAAGAAAGGTAAAAAGTCTAGCCCACAGTTTCTTAGAAACCATGGGAGGCCAAAGACAAGAGAATTACATTTTTTTAAATTGTGAAGGTGATGTACAGAGGACATACATTTATGTAAGTAAGTAAATGATTACAATTCTTCAATTCTTGTTGAACATTGTTACTCCTGCCCTCTTTTTCTCCTCCCTCTCCCCAGCTCCCCAAGTTGTAAAGTTCATTTCCAACCTAGCGTCCTGTGACTCATCACTGTTGCATTGGTTCACCCTTTGTCCTTTGTCTCACCATTTCTGTGATGCCCTTTCCCATTCCCAAATCAGATAAACTTATATTCAATACAAAGGGCACAGAAATCAAAACCAGTGACAACAGAGGGTAAAACAAAGAAAAATTTAAAAAATGAAAGAAAAAAGAAATAACGGCATACAGTTCACTAAGAAAAATGCCTCTTCTTTCCATATCTAGTAGCTCATTTCAATTAGCATCATTTTACTTATTTTCAATAACTTTTTTATTGTGAAAATACTGTACAGAGGGATTACAATCACATGAGCAAGGAAATGAGTACATTTCTTATCAAGCATTGTTGCTTCCTCCTTTGTTTTTCCCCTACCATCCTTGCCCTCCCATCTCCACAACTACACCCCACCCCCTGCCTAAACTGTAAAGTTCATTTTTCAACATAGCATCTTGTACATCTAAGGTCATAGGTACATAGATATTGAGCTATTGTGATCCTCTGCTAGAATTATACTACACATATACTAATTATTACAAGTAAGGGCAAACAGGCAGCCTATATTTCTTTGGGTCTGGCTTATTTCACTTAATATTTTTCCAAGTCTTTCCATTTCTTTATGAATGAAGGAATGTCATTCTTTCTGCTGGAAGCATCGAATTCCATTGTGTGTATATACCACATTTTCTTGATCTATTCATCCACTGAGGGGCATCTGGGTTGACTCAAATGAAAATAAACAAGGTCACACTAAAGCTACCAATACAACTATGTTTATTGCAGCATAATCTACAATAGACAAGACATGGAATCAGTCACATTTTTAAAGTGATGAAAGCAACGAAATCGATACCTAGTGGAAAAAAATACCTTAAAACTGCATGATAATGAAAGAATTTCAAGTCAAGGAGAACTGAGATAACATGATGTAAGCTGATATAGATTACAAGAAATTTGAAAGGTTAGAATAAAGGGAATACTATGTTATGTAATTGTAAGGTTTACATGTAGTATGTGGTTTAGCATATGACTTGAAGTTAGCCTGCAATAAACATACAATAATCACAAATCATTGACTTTGTGACAGACTATTACAGGGGAAAAGGGACACATTTCCTAATGATAAAAACCTAAGTTGTTTGGAGAAAAGTATCTGTGACTAGATATACAGCTAATAAAAAAAAACCTTCAAATAATTGAAGCAAAATTTGATAGGAATGAAAGGAAGATATATGCAATCTTATATTACGTATTGAGTTTCTCTATGTAACTGTTGAAATAAGGACTTTATCAACACTGAAATTATTTGTAATGAAAACTGAAAAGTAAACTACATGTGCCTGTCTTCACAGATATCAGGAAGATCATGGTTCACAAGGAATTCATTAGAAGTGAAACAAAGAGTCTCTATATCCTGATTATAGGGATTGCTACATAAATTCATTGGATGTTATATTTAAAATAGGTAGGTATTTTGTATGCAAGTTGTAATTTAGTAAGCGTAAAACCTAGGTGGATGTATGTCTATCACTTATGAACACTGGCTATTTTTGTGTTTTAGGTGAAGTTTTTTTTCTTTTTGCTGGCATTCCTTTACTTACTAATATATTCAGTATCTTTCTAATTAGTCCCAGACACTGTACACATCATTGATGACAGAGTGCTTGGGCAAGATAAAATGTAATTTCTGCTTTGATGGAATCCATACACCAGCTACGCCCCTGCATTTCCTAGTCTTTCTGCAGTGCACATGTTTTGTTTTGTCATAGAAGGAGAAAACTTCCTCAAAACTTCATGAATCATCATGTCATCAGATCTTCTTTCGGTATGAGTCTGCTTCTCAGATTCTTTTCTACATTCCTGATCATGAGCATATTTTCAGCATATAGACCACACTGTGTAGGTCAACGGCTGTCACTTCACACCAAGAATCTGACTGCTTCTTGACATGTGTTAGAACAAACACATGATATACTTCCCATTTATCCCAGCATGAATCAATATTGGTATTCTAAGTAGTGACATTATTCATATAAGTAAATATCTGATTTAGGTAATCTATTTGAGTAAGAAAGAGGAGGGAAAAATGCATGCTGATATATCAGGATCACATATGCTGTTATTTAAGATTACACTTGTTCTAATAGTCATTTTAAACTTCCTGTAAAGTCACAGATCATTTCTGCAGAATGAACCAACCATTGACTGTGTCTTGAATTTATAGACCTATAGTAACTTTTGAGGAGGAAATGAGCTTTTGAGGACCACACTACTCATTGCTGGAGGAACAAGAAATAGAATCCAGGTGGTAAAATGGCTCAAACTCCAGAATACCTAGATGATTACTACTTCAGAGCCTTGGGTTTACCTAAGAATTAAGTTATATGGAACGCCTATGTACTTTCTACCACCACCACTCATTCATGTCCCTGACAGACATTAGTAATCAATTGCTGCATTTGAAAGATCCTGACACAGCTTCAGAATCCTTCCTAACAGTAGTCCTCACCTTGAGTATGGACAGATCGGAGTAAACCCTTGAGGGGAAACACAAGTGCAACACCTATACACAGAGACACATCCTTCATGGTATAGCCAATAGCCCATCAATCAGCCCAAACAATTCTACCTGGTAGTGTTCACATGGTACATCCCACTAAAATCTGCTATTCTAACTCTGAATAAAGATAAGGTGAAATAGTATATGTCAAAGGACTTAATGAATTCCAGCATTAAACAATGGGTCATTCTTTTCTCCTCTCTTTCCCATCTTCCATCTCCCTTTCTCTCACAAAGCTTATGTGGCTATAGTATAGAGAAGGCATATCTCTTTTTAAAAATGTTTCTCTTGGGTTGGGTGCTGGTGGCTCACGCTTCTAATCCTAGCTACTTACTCAGGAGGCTGAGATCTGAGGATTGTGGATCAAAGCCAGCCTGGGCAGCAAAGTCCATGAGACTCTTTCTTATCTCCAATAAACCACCAGAAAACCGGAAATGGTGCTGTGGCTCAAGTGGTAGAGTGCTAGCCTTGAGCTGCAGAGCTGAGGGACAGTACTCAGGCTCAGAGTTCAAGCCCCCCAACCCACAAATTAAAAGTTTCTTTTTTAGGTTGTACTGTGGTGTGAAATCATGGCTTCTTGTTTTCTAGGTAAATGGTCTCCCAATTATGCCATGCACTTTGTGCTTTAATATCTTTTATGTAGGTGTCACACTTTGATCCACCTACTTATTTATAGCTTCCTACCTACAGCCAATCATCCTGCCTACAGTATTGTTATTCTTTTCTACAACTTCATGCATAGCTAAGATTATATGAGTGCGTCGTCTCATTACTGTCCAGTTTATGGTTTGAGATGAGATCTTATTAATGTTTTGTCCCACTGTCTCATTACCTCTATATTTCTGATTTCTTCCTCTCAGTACCTGTAATTACAGTTTGGGATCACTATGCCTGGCCCCAGAAAACTTATTTCTTCTGTCACTATACTTTTTGGCAGTTGCTTTAGAAGTAATCTATAGTGAAATAGATTTGTTGAGGTTAGTTTTCACTCTCAGAGTTTGTGTTCTATTACATTCATTGAAAAGAAATTAATTATAAATATGGGGGCTGAATAAGATGCCCTAAAAATACTAATGGACAAAATAAGTTGGTAGTGGGATGCAGAAGTGTTTCTAAATGGCTCTGGCCATGTTTCCTTGTCAATATGACCAACTGACCAATGGTTTTGTTCAGCCATGAGGTGGGAGAGCATTGCTATTGCTTGGGTTACTTTCTTCCCACATGGGTGATGGAATCAAAGTTGCTCTTGGATCATAAACATTGATCTTGGCAGTACCTAAAGGCCACTAAGAATACCCAATCTCTCTCTTTCTATCCACACTTTTTCTTTTTCTTTTTTACAAGGATGATGCGCCTGAGAAGAATAGAGCCCTGGGGCTAGCTACCCATTCAATTTTACAGCTAAAATTATATTCTAATGGGAGAAGACAATAGTAAACATTTATGCCAATTAATAGAACAAAACAGGAAGCATACACTAGAGTTGGAAAAGAAGCAATAATGCAGAGAGACAAAAACATGGTAAAAACTGACAGATGGACAGAACAAACCCCATTGAGAAAACGCTTTTTGTTGCATGACCTGAGATATTAGAAGCTACTGTGGAAACTGATAGAAAGAGAGAGGAAAGAACTAGAAGAGAAAGGCTGGACCCTCATGGCTCATGCCTATAATCCTAGCTACTCAGTCTCCAATTAACCACCAATTAACTTCCACTGGAAGTAGAGCTGTGGCTCGAGGATTAGCCTTGAGCAAACAAGGCTCAGGGAAAGCACCTTGAGTCCAAACCTTAGGACCAGGACAATACAAAAGAAAGAAGAAAGTTCAGACTTCGAAGGAGCTTGGTGCAAACAAAAATCATGATGTGGTAAATATGGCTGATCGTACAACACACAGTTCTTTTTTATTATTATTATTGTGAAGGTACTGTACAGAGGGGTTACCATTACATGGGCAAGATAATGAGTACATTTCTTATCAAGCATTGTAGCCTCCTCCTTTGTTTCCCCTTCCCATCCCTTCCCATCCTTCCCCGCCCCCATCCTTCCCCCGCCTCCCCCCCCCCAACCCTACCCCCCCCTCCCGCACCAAAGTTGTAAAGTTCTTTTTTCGACATAACGACTTGTACATCTCATTGTTGCAATGGGTCCACCTGTATCCCTATTTAAACGATTCAACACCCAGTTCTTCAAGTGGAGAACTGGGACAGTGTGCAGGGGACATCTAGGAGCTATTATTATTTAAGTAAAACCTTACACAAGATGACCGGAGTTTGGGTCTGAACACATCTGAAATGTTATAGTCTTTGCATGGTTTGTAAAAGGAACATCGACTCCTTGGCCCTGGAAAAAAGGGACCAGAGGAGTGCTTAAAAATAATGCTGGGGCTTGCTTTTGTCTGCAACAATGTAGCGAGAATACAATCTCTTCTTCTAATGTGGCTGTTTTGAGCCCAACAGATCTGTGTGGGCTCCGATAATCACATGGAAATGTAGACACATAAATAAACATCATTCTCCTTTCTTTAACAAGGTCTGTGCTACCTTTAGTATAAAGGTTTGGCTTCACTCGGCGAGGATTAATTGTGGTTGCTTGGAGGATGGGGCATGTTGAAAGTGAATTAATGTGCTTCAAGGGCCCTGTGTCTGACTTTTCATGTTGTCTAAATTTGTAACCTGCAAGACTGTATTTCCATAAGTTTTGAAATGCAGTGTGTTCTGTGGCGCACGGAACTCGATCGAGATGAAAAGAGCTTTAGAAAGTAAGATGTTATTATTGTATTTGCCTTCACATGAGAAAATAGTCAAAGGAAGACAAACAGAGGAAGGGGGAGAAAGATTCTATATAGATTTGAGCACTCCCACACACCCTGAAACCTGGGAGGGAGGAGAAAAAGAAAAGAGAAAGAGAACTAGAAAAACCTGACATAAGAATAAACCTTATCAAAGATTGAACACTACAATCAGGCCTCTATGTGGGGGAACTCTTACCTTTTTGAACCCCGGAGAAGAAAATTATACTCACTAGAGGAAGAAAAAGAGTTATTAACAAATCAGTTATCTGATGTTTAAATAATACAGCTTCTAAAATGAGCCTTCTAAGTAAACCTGCAGTGGAGCTAATTAGTTCAGCATTTTGCCAATAACCTCATCTCCTTTAGCTTCAGCTTAAAAAAAAAGATAGGCTCAAACTATTAACACATAACACCGAGTATGTGATAAAAAAAAAAGCGAATTAAAAGGGATAAATTTGGTGGGTTTGTCTTCAAAGGTAACTGCTCTTTAAATAGTAGGTAAACTTGGAACTTTCATTAAGGGTTCTGAGCAAAGCTAAATTCAGGAAACTGGAAACCCTGAGTTCTGAAACTTGCTCCGTCATTTTTCACCCAGGTATCCCTATATTAGATACTCAGCCTTCCAGAGTACAAGTTGTACCAGTTCTTTAACGGAGATAGTGAGACCTATGTAGCTTCTCTCGTAGGTTGTAGTAATGATCAAATAAACACCATCAGTGAAAATATTTTTATGATGCTTAAGTAGCATGTAATACCCACTTTTTTTCCGGTTATGGGTCTTGAACTTTCGGCCTGGGTGTTGTCCCTCAGCTCTTCAGCTCAATTCTAGTGCTCTTCCACTTGCACCACAGCACCACTTCCGTTTTCTGGTGGTTTATTGGAGATAAGAGTTTCATAGACTTTTCTTTAGGGCTGGCTTTGAACTGCAATCCTCAAATCTCAGCCTCCTGAATAGCCAGGATTACAGATGTGAGCCATTGGCACCCAGCCGTAACACCCATTTTACAGTTAACAAACGAGTACACTAACAAGGCTGCATGTTAGACCTAGGCAGCCACTGAATGACATGGGATTATGCAGAGGTTGACAACTTGAACTGCTAAAATTTCAATTTTATTTCATATTAACTAATTTCTGCTTGAAATTAAAAGCTAATATTTTAATCAAAGCATCTTACTGATGTTTGGAAAAATACAAAATTTAAAAATCCCAAATTGTGCTTAAAAGTATTCAGTGGAGACTTCCAAGCCCTCAATTTATACATGCTGCAAGCTGATTTTGAAAATGTAGTATAAAAGGAAAAATTTTCACTAATACTTTTATCTTGACTCTCTTTTGGACTGAGAGTGTGGTGCATATAATGAATTAAGTAAAATAAATATTTATTTAAATAACTCTATTAGTACATTTTCCCCAGTTTTTAATTATCTTTAAGTAGTTGTACAAAGGAGTTTTAATTCAATATGTCAGATTATGAATACAATATCTTGATAAATAACATCCCTTCCATGACTCTATCCATCTCTCCCAACCCCATCCATCATCTCAAGTTATCTGATTCCATTTTCACATATGTCCACTGAATATAGGACATAGGGTGCATGTTTTCTCTCCTACATGAAAGTTAAATCTAAAGTATAAGCATATATGAAAACATACCTAGGCATATAGACAAACAGATTGACTAAACTATGTAGTATATACATGGGAGGGTTCCAATAGTGTGTCTCTGTTCAACAGCGAACTTACACTTTAGTAAATTGAATAATAGGAAGCGGCAGCAAGTATGAGAAGCGGAGACTAGATCAAAGTGAGACAGACCAGATGAATAAAGAGTGGAAGGATGGAGGAACTTGAGATTGTGGCTTAGAACCAGCAAATCTAAATGCCCACCCAGCTTGATTACCAAATCCCTACTGAAGCTGCCTGAAGACAGAGTCTGCTTCTCCCTACCTCAGGTTCAGGTTGATTCCAATAAACATGAGGCCCACAGCAAAATGTTCCGAATGAACTAAGTATGTCATTGGTGAATGTGCAGTTGGTTTAGAAGGCTCACAGAGACAACAGTGCTATCTATAGCTATTTATCAATGTTGAGTATATTACAATTACAGTAAAGTAACTATATTTATATTATGTGGAGAAACTACACAATATACTTACCATGTGCATCATTTCAAGGATCTTAAAAGGTAGAGGGAAAAGAAGTAAATTTTAGCAAAGTACATTAGATGCATGTTTGGGAATACTACAATGAAACTCATTTGTACACTTAGTATACAGCAATTAAAAATCAATGTAAAAAGCCAAGTGCCACTTACTAGCAATTCTAGCTACTCAGGAGGCTGATATCTGAGGACCCAGGCTTGAAGCCAATCCAGGCAGAATAATCTATGAGGCTCTTATCTCCAATTAACCAGCCAAAAGTTGGAAGTGGAGATGAGCTCAAGTTGTGGAGACCGATGGCCTTGAGCCAAGAAGTCAAGCAAGAGTGTAAGGCTCTGAGTTCAAGTTCCAGTATGGACTTACATTCTCTCTCTCTCTCTCTCTCTCTCTCTCTCTCTCTCTCTCTCTCTCTCTCTCTCTCTCTCTCATACACACACACACACATTCAGTGTAAAGAGTGAAAAAGATATTTGTTAATACAAGACAAATCTAACAAATTTCTCATTTTACAGCTAGTGCATGCTCATTGTCAAAACTGTGGAAAACAAAGAACATTGTTAAGAGGAAAGTATATGCTGGTTTTTTTTTAACCTCAATGTTATGAGAAATTTCTAGGGTTATTAAATATGCATGAGAACCAATGAATCAATTTAGCTTTAGACATGGAAAGATTTGAAGAAAATAATCAAGACGAGTACACAAATAGTGAATATAGGAGAGTATGTAAAAACCTGGAATTTGGGAAACCTCTAGAAAATGTGCAAGGTCATTTTGAGCTTAGATGCTTTGGCAACTTGATTCCAGAAGGCAATTTATTTCACGGAATTCAGGCTTCCTGGGAGACAAGGAGAGAGCAGCACGTACAGGTGTCAAAGTGGGAACTTTGCCCTGCCACATTCAAAGGAGGAAGAAGATGCTCTGTATACATAGGAAAGACCCTGGAACTCATCCTTACATATCACTTTTGGCTAGGTTCCAAGGAATGGAGTCTACATAGGCAGGCAATGATGGAGAAAGAACATCGCAGGTGAACTTCCCCAGCTTTGGCACCCTGTGGCTTACAAGGAATATTTGGAACCTAGTATGCCCCAGGCACATCTCAAAGCATGTGTTTGTTTAAATGGAACCAAGGTAGCAGGTGCCTGTCCTCTGCTCTCCTCCACTATGTAAATAATATCCAGCATCCCTACTGCAGGCGAATTCAGATCCTGACACAATGAGCTCCAACTGTGCCCAATGGACACCTAGTCACACAGAAATTTAAATAGT
The DNA here is from genome assembly GCF_019054845.1 of Dipodomys spectabilis. NCBI lineage: Eukaryota > Metazoa > Chordata > Mammalia > Rodentia > Heteromyidae > Dipodomys > Dipodomys spectabilis. Next base: position 4,823,480 of record NW_024870723.1, read on the forward strand.
AATCAGTGCCTCAGCATCAACACCCTACCAGCATGCTTGCCCTTGATGCAATTGTTCCATGCTCTTCCAGGTCTTGAAAATAAATCAATTCTACTGACAGCAGGGTATAGTGTAAATGGTCTTCAACAGGAGGCTAGATCTTCTGCCTAACTCTTACCAATTAGCAAGATGACCTTTGTCTTACACCCATGTCTTACGTCAGTAGTTGTGGAAAGCCCAGAGTCACCATCCTCAGGAGTAGGCTGAGCCTGTTTCTGGATAGGCCCTGTGCTTACTTTAGTCTGGGGGAAAAATGCAATTGAGTAAGCTGCTACAGAATAAGTCATGGTTGTTCTGAAGTCTTGATCTATGTTCCATGAAGTGAATCGTTTGATCTTTTCATTGATTCATTCACAATTACTTTTAGATTTAAGTGCCAGGCACTATTCTAAGCTCTAGAATAGATGACAGTTCAGTCAATATGATAGCCAGAAGCTGGGTGTGGCTTTGGCACATTCAAATAGAGTTGCCCTAAATTGACCTGTTCTGTCTTTGTAAAATGTGCACCAGATTTCAAAATCCAAGAATGGAAAAAAAATAGAGTGTAAATATCAGCACTATTCTCTATTGACTAAATATTGAAATGATAAAAAAAGTTCAGAAGCATTTGTTCAAATAAAATATGACATTAAAATTATTCTCATACTTGACTTTTTTCTTTTGATACTAGGTTTAAACTCTGGGCTTTGCCCTTGTTAATAGGAGCTGTAACCAAAGCAAGACTTTGATAAAATAAGTGCAGAGACAGGAAGAGACTGTCCTTGAGATTCAATGGGCTGTTTAGTGTGTGTGGCTTCATGTTCATGGTAAGCCTCAGACTTTTTACAATATCAACAAATAAAATTATACAAGTGTATGGTAGTGTGTATGTGTGTGTGCGTGTCCGTGAAGCACTAACTTTTCCAACCTGTCTTATATGTACTAAATGGGCCACCATTTTGTTTTGACACCCATAGGGTTATAGTGATATTAAATCTTGGCTCCTCCCTACCTCTTACTATAGCTGGGCTTTTCCATCTTGCCAAACTGCCCAGAACTACAATGACTTTCTAGGTATGGACAAGGCAGTTAAATACAAATACCAACAAATGAGAAATATAATAGTGGGTCAATCTGAAAGACCTGCAATGGAGACATTGAGAAGAGTTAAGAATCAAGAAATATTGATTATTTCCTGACCTCAACTAAATCTCTGCCTCTGCTCATTGGTTTAAGCAATAGCAAAACAAGGGTCAGATTAATTCTAAATTCTCTTTTAGTGTATTCAGCCTTGAACACACATAAGAACTCCCTGAGATCAAGCATTTAGATCAGAAGCAATTAGGGTTAAGTCCCCAGTTTCTCTAGTGATTCCAAGGTTAGGAACACTTGCTGCAGGTGTATCAACACTTTCTGGTGAACTAGTTGAATAGTATGAAAAAGCTAAGAGGTCATTCTGAAAAGTAAAAGCCATGAACACTGGTCTTGGTCTGGGAAGGGGTACATTACTGTGGGAACAATGAGCAAACTCACCATGGCTGGGAGACTTTCCAGGAGAGTACAACCTTGTCCAAAACTAAAGAGAACAACATATATAATGAGAGACCTAACATTCACATCTTCAAAAACAAAGACAAAGTAAAATGAATTTTAATAAGCCAGGCACTGGTGACTGAAACCTAAAATCCTAGCTACTCAGGAGGCTGAGATCTAAAGATCTTGGTTCAAAACCAGCCCAGGCAGGAAAATCCTTGAGACACATATCTTCAATGAAACAGCAAAACCCTGGAAGTAGAGGAAGTGGTAGAGCACCAGCCTTGAGTGAAAAAGGCCAAATGAGAATGAGAAACCCTGAGTTCAGACCCCAGTACTGGCACATAAAAAATTAATTATAATAATACTCAATCCAATATAATCAGTGTGTATAATTAAATATTTTTTCTGATATGGCCACACTCAAAAAAGTAAAAACATGTCATGTTTTAATGACATTTTAATAACACTTTATTAAATCCAACATATCTCAAATATGAATATTTTAATATGCATGCAATTAAATATTACTAATAAGTCATTTTGATTTTTCTTCTGCCTAGGTCTTCAGCATCAGGTTATAATCATATTTACTCTGATTTGAAGCAGCCTCATTTCAAAGGCTATATTTCCACACATGGCTATTCAATTGGACAGCACAGGTTCTGCCTTGTTACTCAAATGTGGTTTGTAGTCCTTACCTTGTTATATACTGAAAGGTGAGATATTTCTGTCCTTTTCCCCGCCATTGCCACCTCTATAAATATATCAACCTCCTAACTCAATCTCTTAACTCCTTGAGATCTGTTCCTCGCTTGCATTGTTGCCAAATTCACCACCAGTTATTTTGCTGGTGAAAATGAAATGCCCTCGTGATAGACACAAGTCAGCAAGTCCTGTATTTCTGAACATTTTCTATGTGGTTTCTTCTAGGAATTCTCTCCAGTTGCATGGCCTTCCCCAACTTCTCATGAATCCATCCCATTTCATCTTTTAATTCTGATGTCCATGTCTTGGGTTCATCTCCATAACTCATCACATCAGTATTCACATCCTTTCCCTTCCCTTACTTCCTTGTATTTCTCTTTCCCCTGTCTTTTCCATTTCAATTTAAAAATCCAAATTCCTGCTTGATGAGATTATCCATGGAGATAAAGTCATCCTATGTGTTAGCTACTCCTCTAGCCCAAGCATCAAGCACAGGTCTGGTAGCAAGGGGTCAGTACTTTTTGCTTGGAAGTGAAGGAGGATAGAGGAAGGCAAAAAGCAAAAAGCAAAGAAAGAAAAGAAGGCATGTAACTCCCCATGTGGAACTGAAATTCTATTTAGAAAGTTAATATAGATTGCTATAGATTGGGAAATAAGGGGATCATGTGAAGTAAAGGCCTTAGTGCCATACATTTTACAGACCACATCTGCCTGAGAATTAGACTCTTCAGGTTTCAGGACAAGTCATCAGGACAAGTCATCCATTTTTTTTTTTTTTCTGAGCTCCAGCTCTTTCTCCTCTGAATGGGAAGGCCAATGCTTACATCAGGTGGCCGTCATGAAAGATCAGCAAAAAAGATATGTCCTTGGTCTTTCCTAAATTGTAAAGTGCTACAAAAATGTCAGGAAACCAGAAAGAATCCTCATTCAGTTCCCCAACAGCACCACCCCTCACCACCTCCTCTCCGGGCACCGAGTTTCATTTTCCACTTGAGTTTAGAAGTCAAATATTTAGCTGTGTTAATGGGGTATTGGATCTTTTCATTATGGCCCCACCACTCAGTATGTGCAGCTTTGCCGAGATAATAAAAGATGTTAGGCCTGGTCTCACAGCTGCTTAATGCAGAAAATGCTGTGGGAACACACCTGGGGTGCAGCTTCGAATGGAATCAATGGTGAAGCCAGCCGTATCCCCAGCAGAGATAAAAGCATTAATATCCTATTTCACCCTCAGCCCGCACTAGCATGACGTTGATTAAAATTATTTTCTGCAGTTTGACTTCTTTTTTTTTCAAAAAAAATGTTGTAAAGGTGTGTGTGTGCATGTGTGTGTGTGTGTGTGTGTGTGTGTACAAGATAGATATTTTTAACATTAGTTGCATTGGATGGCTCAGCTTGATGTCTGGCTTCAGATCTCATTGTAAGGGTATACATTTTATAGTCCCATCGCTTAGATAAGCCACAGGGAGGTTTTGTTAAGGCACTGAGCCTCCTCACTCCCTCCATCTTCTACACTAGTAGGTGTGTATGCCTGGTTGTTCAAGCCTGTTGTACCCAGGTTAAAATAGAAAGCCTCCTTTACCCAACTGATGTGTTTAAGGAGAAGATGTGCTGACGAGAGTGAATCCATAGGTATTTATTGAATATTAGCCAAAAATCGGGCAATATACTGGCAACCCAACACAAGACATGTAATCTCATTATAAAGTTCGTAGTGTTCTAGCAAGGTTTCTCAACTGTGTCACTGCTGATATCGTGAGCCAGATAATTCTTTGCTAAGGGGACATAATTGTGCATTTGGTGATATCTCTGGTGTCTCCTACCTAGGGATAGAATCTACCAGCTGTGACAACTAGAAGTGTCTCCAGACATTAGAAACTGTTCCCCTGGGATTACAAACAAAATCACCATGTGCTGACAACCAAGGAACTTATGGGAAAATATAGATGTTAAAGACAATGCTTTTAAAGTGATTGCATAAGCAAACACTCATTTGCAAAGATCTGAGTAGAATTAAGGTATGTTAGTCAGTCTGTCAAGGGGCGGGGATGCCCAGAAATGCTTTTAGTATGCTGGGATGGAAAACTAGGGCATGAAAGACATAAAGAAAGAGCTGGGCAAAGCAAATTGGTAGAAATATTCTAGAAATGAGTGGTAGATGAAAAGAGGCTCTGGTGGAGAAAGGAAAGAACATGACTCATGACAGAGTAACTGGGGGGGGGGGGCGGCTCTGGGGACTGAGTGAATGTACAAGAACACAAGGGAGAAATGACACATGTTCCTAAGCAGCATATATGCCACTTGTCACCGGAATCTGCAGCAGAATGTGAGTGAAGGCACCCAGGCATCAGGAAGAAGCACTCTATGGTTCTAAGACTGTTCTGCATCTCTGACAATTTTGTGGTTATCAGGGCAGATGTACAGCAAAAAGAGTCACTAGTCTGCTTAGAAGTGGGGACAGAACAGAGCGAGTCCTCTTGTGAGATCTTTTCAAGATGTATAACCATTGTCAATTCACATTTAACATCTTCAATTAACCAACAAATCACAGACAACATTAAACACATCTAGGCCTTTCACAATGGATACTTCCAAGGTCTTTTCTTCAACTTAGTAGAAATGGAGATTCTGAGAACTGACGAGACCTGCCTACCATTACACAGCCAGACCACAAGAGAATGGGGATTTGAACCCACCCCTGGCTGAGCTACACGCCGCTCTGGGAAGAAGGGCCAATGTGCCATCTATGATCAAGTAAGGCCACTCTTTCAAAACTTACAGCTATGCCACAGAATTTTTCCAGGGTCCCTGCTGTGGGGTTTCTAATCCCATCCAAACTCCTGAATATCACCAAATTTGTCAGCAGATTTTTATGTTTTTATGTATTTTGTCAGTCCTTATCCAATGGCGCTCAGGGAAAGTCAACCTCATCATCGGTATGGAAGGATTCCATTATGAGCTTTCCATTCCGCCTGCCAGCCTCATTTAAACTCTCATAGAACAGTTTTGTTCTCTTCCATCTCAAGTCTTTGTCTGTGCTCTTTCCATCCCTAGGATGTCCTGGTCCCTTTGCTTTCCTTTTTTGCTTTGAAATAATGGTTTCTTGATACACACCCATTGAATATATATGTTTTATTTTTAAATAAAGATATGACCATATAAGATGATGTGAAGTGAATGAACCCCAAGATAGGGACACAACTTGATTTTTCTTTCTTGCTATTGTTTTTAATGTATTTAAGATGTACTATATGGGAAATGGTCCTGTGGCTCAAGCGGTAGAGCACTCTCCTTGAGCTGAAGAGCGCAGGGACACCCAAGCCCAGAATTCAAGTCCCATGACCGACAAAAAAAATTAACAGAACTAAAATGTACTATGTGATTTTTTCCCCTTCTTTTGTATGTTCTTTCCCCACAGTATAACCCCTGTTTTCACTGTATTTGATGTCGGTACCCTGCACATTTTGTATATACATTTTTCTGATTTGGGGAAGGGAAGGAAAATAACAAAATACTGAAATAAGGATATAGGTTGACCCATTGTAACAATGAACAATGAGATGTACAAGACACTATGTAGATAACAAACTTTACAACTTGTGGCGGGGGGCGGGGGGAGAAGGGATGGTAGGGGAAAAATAAAAGAGAGGTAACAATGCTTGACAGGAAATATACTCATGTAACTCTAACCCCTCTGCACACTATTTTTACAATAAAAACATAATAAAAAAGAAGCACCCATACAACTGCCTCTGTTTCTCCTAAAATGTACACCGAGAGTATCAGTTTTGGATTAAGTTGTCCAGATACAAACCCAGATCTATCACTTATTAGCCTTATGATATCAAACAAGTTAATGGATCTGCGTTTTTTGCTTAATACTGGAATAATAATACCAACCTAATAGAGCCATGGTTTTTAAATGAATTAATAAATGGTTATGTTTCGAACAGTCCCTTTTACATAATAAATGTTGTACGCTAAATGTGTATTATGCTCTACAGATAGTTTCAAATATATGTGTATCATTGTAATTATTAGTTTCATCCCCTTCTTTGTCTGGAATGGCTTCAAAGCTTTCTTGCTTTTTCTTTGTTCCAAAATTATTCATGTATTTTTAAGGAATTGCCATCCAACAAAACAGTTTATGAATACAATATGTCTTGATCAATGTCATCCCTTTTAACATTCTCACCTACCCTTCACAATCCACCCCTTCCCTCACTTTTCTTAATTTTATAGGATATACATTGAATTTTTTATTACATTCTGCCTCCACTTCTTTTCTTTAATCAATTGATAACTTCCTGTGCAGAACCAAAATGGCCAATATAATTGCTTATAAACTGATACAGACCCTCTTGCTTATGAGCTAACATGTTTTTATGTTTTCAGATTTTTTTTCGTAGCTTCTCCTGAACATTGATTTTCTGTATCAGCTAGTGACAATCATCTAGAAGATCCTGTCATAGTCTGCATTTGTATGTGGGGTTTGCACAATAAATATAAATTCAGTTAGCTCAATTTCCCAACATCTGCCCTCTCTGTTCTAACTTAGTGATATCACACACACTGGCTTCCCTGGGAACAATGATAATGAAGGTGAAGGAGAGAATGATGTAGGAAGGAAAAAAGGCATACAAGAAATTCTTAGCATGTTTCAGGTTTTCTGCTGATGGTTCATTAGGGATTAAGAAGACATGGAAATTCTTTACAGAGCTTCTGAGATCATGGTATAGTGAGGGTTTAGGTGAAAATTAAAGACACAAAAGAGAACTTTTGTTCTATTGATAGGATCAGAGAAGACATTTTAAGAAAGCAGGCAGTGGATCTGGGTCATGAGGGGTGATCCATGTGTGTGAAAATTTACTTATTCTGTCATTTTAAATTCAGCTATAATTATTGTCTAGGGATTTGGGGTAAGCATTGGGCATACAGAGAAATCAAATTATATGTATGTACCTACAAACACAACCTAACAGTACAGAATAAGACCCAACAAAAACAACACAATACAGAAATGGATGGATACACAAGGTACAATGGATCTCTTATGGAAACAGCTTGTAAGTTTACAGAAGTCACAGAAGGAATATTTGAGCTACATATGTAATGAAATGAGCCCTTTACTGAATACTTTCTATGTGCCAGGCACTATGTTCCACATTTTACATACATTAAACAATTGAATGCTTATCATAGCTAGGAACTCATGGGAACAGCCTCTATTTCAGACAGAGAAGGCAACTGGAAACTAATAATATTTAATAATTAATAATATTTAAAAGGGGTTAGGTAACTTTTGAGGTCTGTAGATAGTGTATCAGAAGCCAACGCTCAGGGTATAAAGTAGCCACTGTTAGAAACCCAGGAGAGAGCCAGAATAAAGACAATTCTAGGCAAAAGGAATTGCACACACAGAGGCAGGGCCATGTGGAAGAAGCAGCAGGTTTGGGAAACCACTAATCAATGTTGTTGTTGGAGACAGGGTTGGCTGGTGAGAGCTCAAACAATCGATGTGGGAGATGAAGAGGGGGCTCTGGTTATGCTGGCGATGTTTTTATGCTACGTTGAAGAGTTTGTATTTTATGCTACAGAGAGGTACAAAAAGACAAGGCCAGACCTGACCGTGAAAACATAAAGACAGGGGCAAGGGGTTTTGTAAACCAAGCTAAGGAGTGTTTGCAATTATGTGCAAAACTGTATTACAGCAGTTAAAAGAAACCCTCTTTGGTGTTTTATTTTCCTCTCTTCCTGCCAATCTAACCCCTTGAAATGGAAGTTCTTGAGTTTATTTCATTCCAGGAAATGATAGATTCTTTATTTTTTTTTTTCCCCTCTCTATCTTCATTTTTTTCCCTCTGGACTGCATATCACTGCATGCTGTGGCCTGCAGATTCTCTGTTGCCACAGACATATGTACCGTTTTGGGGTTGTTGGGACTGTAAAACATGAAATTAACCAGTGTCATATCTTTCACCCCGCCTCCCTGCTCACCCAGGAGCCCAAATTAAATTTCACACTGAACAACCCAAGCAGCTGACATGTTCCGTACTCACAGGCACATGGCTTTGATAGTCACACGGTGGATGTCTCTCTCTGCCACCAGGCTCCATGTCAGTTCTGCCCACTCTGTGTTGATGACAAAATTTGAGACCTGGTTTCAAGCTGCCGTAATCTCCTCCAGGACCAATATGACCTGTCCCTAAGCAGGTGAGCGTGTGCATAGCTCTTTCCGGCTTATTAGCAGCAGCATTTGTGCAAACCTACTGAACTGAGCACAGTGGGCAGATTTTTTAGGTTGGGAAATCAAGGCTCTGAGACTAAGACCATATAGTGAGCTCAGCACAGTCTCCACTACAGCGGAGAACTTTGGGACACGTGGCAAGTCGCTGCTCACTTTTAAAAAGAAGGCCTATGAGAGCAGGAAGGAAAAAAATCCCAGTGAAAAAGTAATTTCGCAGAGCTTGGAATTCTCACTATTTCCCTTTCGTTGCCTTACTCTCTCCCTGTCTCCAGCTCAAGGGCTCTCTTGCCACTTCAACTCTGTCAATTTCTCTACCCATGATGCCTTTCTCTGGAACTCTCCTTATGCTACATCTTTTCCATCTTCATTCCCAGCTAAATTTCTCGATCAAAAATATAGTTTCTTTTTCTCACTGTGAATAATCTCTCCCCAGGCCAGGCTTCCATCTAAATGGACTTCTTGAGATACGTTTCTTACAGACTGCCTGAAGCCAGGGGCCATGTCTGGTTCATGATTGATCTTTATACAAAGGAATGTTTTGCATACATACACTAAGTTTTAAAGAAAAAAAAAACCATTTTACTGTGGTTCATCTTCCAGTGCCTTTCTGAGTGGGAGTATCTAAGTTGATTTAAGAGATTCCTCTGATAGTCTACTGTTAATCTCATGAATAAACTGAAAAGAATGCATCTGATGGGTGCTAATAAGTAGTATTTCTTCCAGCGTCTATTTACATTTTATGTCACATAGCATAGTAAGATAATAAACTTTGGAAAGTCCAGTGGGAGAACAAGATAGAAAGCAAGTCTTTCCAGTGGTAAAGAATAATCATGCAGAAAAACACTTTTATATTTATCTATTCTTTCCAAAATGTAATGTCTTCTACATTGTTCTATCTAAAATACTTTCCTCTTCTATTGTTGTTAAAGCTCCTGAAGAGGGAGAGAATTCTCATCCTCTCATAATGGAAGCTCACTGCAAAATACACTTCCTCAATCAATCCTAAAGTTGTATTTCCTCCTGAACACAATAGCTCTAGTCCTATTATCTTCACGAGCAAGCCCAGATATTCCTTACATGTCACATGCTTTTAAATATGTAAAGATAACTTTCATATCATTCTCATTTCTCAGTGTTTGTGCACTACCCATTCTGTAGGAGATCACTCTGAGCTTTCTGGTCCTGAGATTTATCTATGTACTATGCTCTAAATGTTGTTATTCATAAAGTTCTATCTTAGAACCAAATACCCAAATGGTAATAGCAGGTTAGTCTTTAAGTAATAATTAAGCTATAAGTAGTGAGATTGATCTCCCTTATCTCTTCCTCCATATTAGATGCACCAATAAAAAGAAATCATTTAGAAGGTACAAGCCCTCTCATCAGACACCAAATCTGCTTTCATTTTATCTGAGACCTCACAGACTTTAGAACTGTTAGCAATAAAGTAATGCTGTTTATCAAATCCCCAGTCCAAAACATTTTTTTGGTATAGCATCAAGAATAGACCAAGTCACCAAGATCACAGACGTTAGGACCGTAGCAAGTACCCTAGTGGCCATTCTACCACATGATGTGGATTGTGAATGTGCCAATTATTTATGTGTTGGTTTGACGAGGCTGTACCATGCAATTCTACACTTAAATAGAAATCTATGTTATTATGGAGAGACATTTTGTAGATATGTTTAGATGTATAATCCATTGATTTCAAAGGATATCATTTTTTTTTCTGTTGGTTGTGAGGCTTGAACTCTGGGCCTGGGCACTGTCCCTGAGCTCTTCAGTTCAAGGCAAGTGCTCTACCACTTGAGCCACACGCCACTTCTGGTTTTCTGGTGGTTAATTGGAGATGAGAGTCTCACAGACCTTTCCTGCCTGAGGTGGCTTTGGACCACAATCCTCAGATCTCAGCCTCCTGAGTAGCTAAGATTATAGGCATGAGCTACCTGCACCCAGTTTCAAAGGTTTATAATTGGTCTTATACAATCAGTTGAAGACATTTAGGACAAGACTGAGCTTTTCCTAATGAAGGAGAAATGCTATCAATGCCATTAGGTCCCTTGTTGGAATCTGCAAGCTTCTGGTTGGATGATAGATAATACATAAGTAGGTAGGTAGACAGACAAACAGATTGATTGGCTGATAGATTGATAGATGATAAATATTGAGACAGTCGTGGTGTGTGTGTGTGTGTGTGTGTGTGTGTGTGTGTGTGTGTGTGTTCTACTGGCTTGGATTCTAGTCTCCTTTCTACTTTTATTTCTTTGTTTGAACCCTGATAGAAGGAGTTTTATTTAAAGACTAGGTTATATAGAGGAAGATTTCACAACTCAAGGCAGGACTGAAAGTAGAGATGCTGTTTTCAGAAAGGCAGCCTCTGAACTTCTTTCACTGGCAAACATGGAAGAAGCTGTTTCCTTTAAGTCCTGGGCTGGCAGCTGCCCTGGGCAATAATGGAGCCCTGTGCCTTCATGAAGGCATGTGAGAAAGAGCCACACCCTTCCAAGGCTCCCAGAGAGGAGTCAAGTCTGATTCCAGTGACAAGCATACCCTTGGCTCTTCCTCCTGCTGTGCCAGGCTGACTCTAGGAGAAGGGGCAGATCAGATGATGTTTCTGCCTGCAGCTAATGAGATATATCAGATGCAGATGACACTTGGGTCAGGTAAGCACCTGTTCTTCTGGGGCCTGAGGCTTTCTACTAACTGGGGGAAGGAATTTGCTGTTGCAGCTTGTGCTGTAAAGGTTAGCTGAGAATTCCTTGCAGGAGTTAAAACTCGGAATGCTTTTAAATCTCCCCCAGGACACCAATAAGTGAACAACTCATGTGGGTGGGGTAAGGGTAGAGAGAGGAAGGATCAGATTCTGTAATTTACTCTCTTCTGGCTGAGAGACACTAGAGTGAACAATACACATTTTGATGTTTATATGTAGAAGATCTCATTCTAGACCTCTCACTAATTCTCTGACCTCTCTGAGAATCGTATTCCTCATTTGTAAAAAGAACATATGAATTCAAATTCCTTAGAGGATTGCTGTGAGGGTGAATAAACATGTGCTAACCCATGTTACATATAAACTTCCTGCTGCATTAATGTTCGATAAATAAGCACTATTATTATTGCTACTCTTTTCATTCTTAAAGAATTTGTTGCTTGTTGCATTTGTCCTCGGTCATGAAAAGAAACTATTTCTCTTAATAGATAAAATAGTAATGGAAAGCATAATCCATATTACCACGCAGATAAAGGTCTATCCTTTGCAACTTTGAGCAAATTATTTGACTGTTGTATCCATTAGTATATATAAATATGGAATAATAATACCTAGGCTGTTGTTATAGCCTAATGAGTACAAGAGAGCTACTAGGACAAAGTTACTAGAGGCTTAAATCCCAGATCCATTACTTGATAGCAGTATGGCCTTAGGTAAGTAATTTAATCTCTCTTTCCTGCAGTTTCCTCATTTATAAATGAAGTTACAATAGTGCCCATTCCACAGGCTGTTATGGGTATTAAATACATTAATATGTATAAAAGATTTGGAAGAGTGCCCAGCACTTAGTAAGAACCTGATAAATGACAACTATTCCCATTTGACTCTGAGAAAGGTTTAGATGAGATAGTGTTTATAAATGTGATATGTGATACACAACAGGTGCACTAAAATAATAGTGACTGCACTGGTCATTGTTACTTATGATAATAACAATAACACCACCATAGTCTGACTCTGCAGACCTGATACACAGGTTTATCTGTCAGTTATCCATTTTAATCTCTTTTACCTTTCTAGATGGCTCTGACTGGATCTGAGTTCTATGAAACTTTTCTGTTAAAAATGAAAAGAATTCAACAGATTCTGTCTATGGAATAAAGTCCAGCCCCTGGGCTTTTTTAACCTCCACAATCCATAATCTCTACTTGAATGGGCCTTTTGAAATTTATTTCCTAGTCTGACACCGGTCCTCATCTTTGGCTTGCTTTTACTGCACATTCCACAGTCTGATTCCTTGTGAGCATGCAGTGAGTATCTCTAGATGGATGAGAAATTCTGATGACCAATAGACCAGCCAGTCTGAAATGGTATCAGCCTGGACAATCTAAGGATCATATAAACCATCCTGGCAATAAAGCACTGTGTCTCACACTCTAATGCAAATTTTCTTTCTTTTATTCTTGAATATTTTTATTATCTTTAAGTAGTTATACAGAGGATTTGCCTTTCAACAAAGAAGTTTATGAATACAGTGACTCTTGATCAACATCACCTCATTCAACACACTTACTTGCTTCTTCCAAAGTTTCCTTTTAAGGTTGTTATTCACATTGAGTCCTGTGAGGCAAGAATCATTCCTCTCCCTCGGTTGATGAGGCATCCAAGGAGCAGCCAAGATATACAACTTGTACAAGGTGCTTCAACAAGCTTGTTGGCTTGTGTTGCTCATTAGTTCTCCTGTCTTACATCCTTGACTCCATATCCATCTATAAATGTATTTATGTTAATTATAAAATGCTTCCCCAAACAGACAATATCATAAATGCTTGTATGGATAAATGTTTATAAAGTGATTGCAACTGAGCACTGACACCAAGAGAAACTACAGTATTAAAAAACATCCTAAAATTCATATGGAATCAATAAAGGCTCTGAATAATCCAAGAAATCCCCAGCCAAGGACTACAATTAGAGGTGTCACTGTACCTGATTTCAGATTATACCACAGAGCCACAATAACAAAAACAGCATAGTACTGGTACAAAAAATATACATGAAGATAAATAACTAGAACAGAGGACCAGTTATAAGCTCACACAGCTAAAACCATTTAATTCTCAACAAATGCACCAAAAGCATGCTGAAGAAAGGGACACCTTTAACAAATGATGCTGGAAGATCTAGAAGTCCACCTAAATGAGATTGAAACCAGATTGCTAATACCCACTTTGTATAAAAATCTCTCAAAATGTATCAAAGCTCTTATATGGAATCTGAAACATAGAAACTACTGGTAGAAACCATAGAAGAAACATCTGAAGAGGCAGCCATAGGCAATGACTTTTGGGTATGACTTCAATGCTTCAGAAAATAATAGCAAGAAATGACACGTAAAAGCATACAAAACTATTCTGAAAAGCCAAGGAAATAAATACTAGTGTGAAACGAAAGCCCAAGGATATGAAAAAATATCTTGTCAGCTGTTCATCCACGAGGGGATTCATATCCAGAATATATAAAGCACTCAAAATGTTAAGCAAAAAAAGATCAAACAATTCAATCAATAAATTGGTTAATGAACCAAAAAGACGGTTTTCAAAGGAATATTTAAAATGGCCAGTGGTTACATGAAACAATAGTTGATATCTTTAGCCACAAGTGATATAAAAATCAAGAGTGTATTGTGATTTCATTTCACCCCATAATAGAATTGCTACTATTGAGAAATCAAACAAGTACTGGTAAGGTGAGTGGATAGAAAAGGAATCCCAATTCAGGAAGAATGTAAACTCCATGGTGCAGCCATTCTGGAAACCAATATGGAAGTTCTTACCAAAGCGAATACCATGACCATACAATCTTGCTTTACCACTTCTGAGAAGATAATAGGAGTATATAAATTCTGATTTAAAAAAAGAAAAGAAAGAAAATATCATAAACAAGACCTCAAAACTGCCTTTGATGATCCCTCCTGTTATCCTCCCTGAAGTAACCACAGGTGCAATCCTGGATTTTTGCTGCTTTTATATGCATGGAATCATATACAAGATATTCTTTTGTCCTTACATTACCACAATACATATACGTGAGACTCAGCTTAATTTCTGTCTTCGAATCATTCATGCTCATTCCCAGAGAGGATTTCACTTCAGCAGACTTCCATGTTCAATGCTGGATGGCTTGACTGCATGCACAGCTTCTAGACTGAAAAGTCTGAAGACACATCACAACACTTAGCACATAGACAGGACTGGTACTAGAAGTACAGTATACAGATGTATATAAATGCATTGTGAAGTACGAAAGGTAAGCATAAGCAAATACTCTTCAAGCTCATCACCTTATACTTGTATATTTGAAATTTTTATTGTTATAAGAACATTTAATGGTATGGGTAAATAAAGGAGTAGGCAACAAAGCTTGATAAGAAATGTACTCACTATCTCACCCATGTAATTGTAACTCCACTGTATGGTATTTTCACAAAAAAAGAACATTTAATGTGAGATCTATATTTTTACAGAAAGTGTCTAATGAGATGACCTGCTTATGTGTGGTTCTCAGTGTTGACGTATTTCAGAAGATTTCTTCACTCGTGACATTCAGTTGCATATCCTATGAAATTAAGAAAATTGAGGAGTTGGGTTGAGGAGAATGATGTAAACAGAGACAAAGATGGAAATATATTGTACATATCAACTGATGTATTGGATGGTAACTCTACTTAAAGATGATAACAATATAATTTAAAAACAAGAAGATATCTTCAGAAAGGTATAAACTACAAATAGAGCACTTGTTTCTGCTCAAGAATAAAGAAATCTCAACCTTTCACATTGTTCTTGTCTCCCTGACTCTCATCTCCAAAATCTGGATCCTGCGTGCCTCCCTCTGTTTGACCTAACCTTTGATGCATTTATGATGAGCAGCCTGAACTCAAAGCTTCTACTAAGAATGTTTTACCTATCAACCTTGGTTTATCCTCTCCACTTCAGTGGGCATTACTGCAGCTTCTGTTTCTTCAGGTAGAGCTGCTAGGAACATCTTCTGTCCCAAGGATGAATTTCTGGCCTTGTATAAAGATAGATAGATAGATAGGGAGATAGATAGATGTATAGATAGATAGATAGACAGACCGACAGACCGACCAACAGACAGACAGACAGACAGACAGACAGACAGACAGACAGATAGACAGATCTGTATTGTTTTATCTGTAGGTTGGAACTTTTATATAACTATGCTGTTTGTGATTTCTCCTTTTAACAAGCAGAGAAGTGAGAAATGGGCAAAAAGTTCCATGCAGATGAAAATTGCTTTATTTTCTCTGACAAGAAGCCTTTTAAAAAGGTTGAATCTAGTGGCTAGTTTCTGTCACAAGAATCTCCTCTGTGTCAATTACATAAGTAAAAGAGTTCGGGTTTTGGCAGGCATTTTCTAACATCTTATAGAGAGTTGTGAATTATCTCCAGTCAACAGGTCAATTTCAACAGCTGTTTTATGGGACATGGCAAATTCAAATACAAGCCTATCAGTATGTGGGGCTTTTTAACTCTCTAATAATGACACTTATATGTGCAGAGCAGTTTATAAGCTAGGAAACACTTTTTCATGTGTTTCTGAGTATACACTCTTGTATATGTTTTTTTAATCAGTCCTTTCTATGCAGTGTTTTACAGACCAGAAAACAGGCTCAAAGAGTCCCATGTTGCCCAAATTACTACAACTCTGTTGACAGCAAATGTCCCTTAAGAGTCTAAAAATACTTTTTCTTATCTCTTTTTGCCTAAAATCAGATATTTTCTTGAGTGCCTACAGTGTCCTTCTTTAGATAAAATAATGGGTGTGGAAGTTTCTACTGATTTCTCTCTGACTATGTAGATATATGGTACCTCCTTAGCTAATCATTCATCTTTCAGCAGGCTGTATGCCAGCATGACTCCATGAAATCATAAAATAGCAAATTAAAGAACGATCCCAAGAGCAGATGTGGTCATAAGCACCTGTCAACCTCCAGAAGTGGAGGTAGGAAGATCGTAGTCTGAGGCAAGTCAGAACAAAGTAAACAAGCAAAAGAAATGGACATGTGACTTAAGTAGTAGAGCACTAACTTAGCAAGTGTTAGGCTCTGAGTTCAATCTCCAGTATACCAAAATAAGTGCATGTGTGGTGAGGTGGAAATCTATGCTTATAGGTTCCACTCTTTACAAAAGAACGGATTTCCTAATTTCCATCTCTAATTCTATTAATTTCCCTTCTCGGTTCTTCAACATGACTTGCCTTGCCCTCTAGAATATCAGTAACTGACCCAACATCATGCTTGACTGTCTCTATATCCCATGGGTTCTTCTACTTTTCAAATGGAATGTGGATATTTTTGACTTTTTTTTTTTTTTTTTTTTACTATCCTCTTACCTGTCTGTTTTCATCCCTGTGGCAACCAGCTTGGGGAAGGATTGACTTTGGTTGGTGACCGATAGGTTTTAGTCCATGTTCACTTGGTTTCATTGTTTATGAGTCATGGTGAGACAAGAACATGGAGTCAATCAGGAGTAGGAGAGAAACAGGAAGGGGCTGAGGACAAGTCCACCCCTCCAAGGACATCCTAAATGACCTACTACCTCCGAACAGGCTCCAACACCCACACTCTCCAATTCCCAAGAATGCAATCAAATTATGAATCGACCAAATTGATGAATTCATTAAGTCACCGCCTTTATGCTCTAATTACCTTTCAGTGATTAGTTAGACCTACCAGCTGGGAACAGAGCGTTCAACATATGAACCTTTTGGAGGATGCTTCACATACAAACAGTAACTTCGTCTAAAGGCTAAAGAAAGTTCAAGGCTCTCTTTTATTGGTAAATATAGATATTTTTTGTTTCTTACAGTTATCCCTCTGTCTATACCTGTGGTTTGGGGGATGGGATCAAAAGTCCCAGTCTTAAATTATTTCAATAGATAGTGATTCTCTTCTGATTCGGTGTCTAATGCACAAGCTTTTGTATTTGAACAACAACTTCCTTGTCTACACCAAGGGCTAGAAAAGTAAAGAGCAACTATAGCAAATAGTTTGTGCGTTTTTAGCCACTTGGTGTGAGAACAACTGTTTCACAACTTTGCTACGATAGCATTAAAGCATCCATTGACTACACACATATGAGACAATGTGGCTGTATTCCAATATAACTTCCAAAGGTTGGCAGGAGGCCTGATTTGTCCTGTGGGCCACAGATGTAAGACCCCTGATCAATAGGACCAATTCTGTTTGGAGAAACCTACCATCAATTTACCGCAATCTAGATTCTGCCAAAGATGAATTATGACATCTAGATTTAGACAGCGGAGTCAAATGGCCATGTTAATTTCCCTTCACCTAACTCTCTCACATGATAAGCAGCATGCTGAGTTGATAAAGCTTCAACATGACTTTTCTGCATTGATTTTGAAGGCAAGAAATGCTTAAGGGCCAGACAGGGTAAAGGAGAAAGCTAAGATGTTTTCAAGCTATAATAATATTTCTTTGACTAACAGTTGGCCCAACCCCAAGGACATTTATTACACATAGAATTAGACACTATCAATTACCTTCAGGATTGCTTGAATGACCTTGAACACATCGTCAAGGATAAGGGATCTTTACATTTGTCTACTCTTTTACCCTCACACTATTGGCTTCTCCTGTGTCATCACAGGAGTGATGTACAGTACCTCTAACAATCACATCCTAGCAAGTCTGCTTCCAATTAAGGCAAAGAACTGAGCAAAGGAATCTTCTTTTTGTGTAGATTTATCTTTTATGAAAAAGGGAAACTTTCTCCTGGGAATCTTCCCACAAGACTTTTTTCCCCCCTGGATTAGACCAGATTAGTTAGGTCCCTTTCTCAACTCTAGACAACCATGACAAAGAAGGATGGCTCAGAGCTGTGACATAAAATAGGTACAACCTCTAGATTATTAACCATCCTCTTGTAATATACCCCTGCATCTAACCTGAGTGTTGAGGAGAGAAGGAAGTAGGGTACAAGGAAGGTTGTAGAGGAAAGACTTTAAAGAAGACACCAAAACAACACTGTGAAGCTGGTGGCATGAAGGTAAGAGGAAAATGAGTTCAAGCTTGAATTTGAACTCTAAAGGGCACATGGTTCACAGTCACGGTAGTCCTCAAGAATTAATCCTCAAGAACCAGGTTCATTACCTTATCCATGTAATTGTAACCCCTCTGTATGGTATTTTCACAATAAAAAAAGAACCAGGTTCAAAAGTGCTACCTTGGGCCTCTGCCCCAGAAATTCTGATTATATAGCACTCAGGGGAGGAGGAAGGAAGAATGCTTTCTAGTAAATTCTCCAGGGGACTTTGGTGCAAGTACTCTGCCTCTGGCACTAGAGAATCAATCACTCTGTGATTTTGAAGCCTTGATGAGAAGAACACAGGAGGCAGAAACAACTGTCATTTCAAACTCCAGGTTTGTCTTGAAAGCAAAGAGGCAAATATGTAAATATTGGGAGCTCAGAGCATCCCTTTATGCTGAGAAAAGAATAAAAATGAACTTTGTCAACCACATGACTCTCAAACTAAGGTGCCCATATTAAGTATAACCCTACTATGCACATACAGAGCACATGATGTTGTATATAAGTTGCCTGGTGTTTTATACAGACTGTGTGAACAGGGGTCCTAGATCCAGAGAAACTTTAATTTGATCCCTAATATAATAAATTTAGACAACAGTTGAAACATCTTGCCTCAGTGCTTACTTCTACAAAATAGAGGAAAACATTTTCCTTTCTAGCAATCCTAATGTGATACATTGGAAATTATTAAGAGAAAAAGTTATCTTTGCAATGCATTTATCATGGTGCTTAGTGACTTATGTACCCAATAAATGTTAGCATACATTACCATCTTTGTCCTCCTCGGGCTCATGGTATTCATGATGGTTTTATTTTATTTACAAATTCATGTAGGTATTACATTTTCCTTAGCACGTTTCTCAGTTTACAGACATGAAACTAATTTCCACAGAACTGATAATAACTTGAAAATTTACAAAATTATTTGGCTATGTTGAATCTTGAACTCAGCCTCAATTCTCGATTCTCTAATCAAAATTTCTAATAATCCACCTTACTAAATTCATAATGAACAAATGAATATGACCCAGTTTCCTGGTACATTAACAAGCACCTCACTCCAGGGAAGACATTCATTCTAGCCCATATATATATATTCATTCTCTCTCTCCTCTCTCCATTCTCTCTCTCCTATCTCTCTCTCTGTCTCTCTCTGTCTCTCTCTGTCTCTCTGTCTCTCTCTGTCTCTGTCTCTCTCTCTCTCTCTCTCTCTCTCTCTCTTTCTCTCCCCCCCCCTTCTGGCTGTTATGCAGAAAGTCTACTGGGATAAAGATCACTGGAGTAATTAAAAAGAGGAGTTGAAGTATTCATGGTGGAATCAGGAGACAAGTCGCTGTGGCTCAATCTGCAGGGAACTGACTGCAATCAATTTCTCCAACAGCCTGTCCAAGGCTACAGCTCTAAAGTGTTCAGTGTGCTGATCAATGGCGGCCTTGATGAAGTGAAAGGGGAGACAAAGTAGAAGCTGCAGCCCCAGGTCAGTCTGCTGCCAGCCGGCCAACCCAAGTCCAAGGACAGCAGCCACTGAATCCCCTTTCCCTCTCCCCTTTCTACCTCTGGCAAAAGTGTCAAAACAAGATGAGATGACTAAAACCAACCTAGCAGCTCTGAAAGAAGGAAAACTCATTTGCTAAAGACAATAAAAATAATAATAATCTCTGATTCATCATCATAGACATAATGACAGTGGTTGTAATAATGACAGGGCACCTGATTTTATCTTCTGCTCTCTGAACGTGAAAGTACATCTCTATATACAAATGAAAGTCATTTAAGAGCTGTAGTTTCCAGCAAATAGAAATCATCGCATTTAATAAAATGCTAATTGAGGTGGAGGAAGGAAGTAGTTTTATACATTTGTTTTTTGTTTTATGCATTTGTAGTTTTATACATTTGTTCATTAAAGAAACAATGAAGCTTTATGCTATTTTAGGATGAAATACATGAAATATATCTACCTACAGTAGGTACTATCTTCATTTTTTTAAACTGTGCCAGGTAATGTG
Organism: Dipodomys spectabilis; assembly: GCF_019054845.1. NCBI lineage: Eukaryota > Metazoa > Chordata > Mammalia > Rodentia > Heteromyidae > Dipodomys > Dipodomys spectabilis. The sequence goes on from NW_024870723.1 coordinate 4,843,847, forward strand.
TTGGTGCCAGGTTATAGATTGTGGTTAAACAATGAATGAATAAAGTGTGCCCTTCGATGTCAAGCTGTTTGCATATGAGATGTAGCATGTAAACAGAGAATTATTATGATAAAGACTGGAATCACGTGACTAAAATTCAAAAAAGATGGGTTCATTCAGGTCATACAAAGGAGTGAAAGAGTTGAGGGAAATTCAAGCTCTGAAAATTGTATATGAACTTTCCAGGTAGAAAAATGCCATTCAAAGTAGAGAGAATAGCACTAAGCTAAGGGATTATGCAGCAAGTTTCTGAGTGGTATGCAGCCTTATGTGTCTACAATATGGAATACTTGAAGGAGAAGTTACAATAAAGATGAGAAGGTAGGCGGGAATGCAGAGGAGAAAGGTCTTTCCATACAAAGAAATTAATACTTTCCCTCCTTTTTACATCCTTTGGGTAGTTGGAACCTTAAAAGATTCTTTGTAGAGAAATGTCCAGTTCTCGTCTGGAAATGGGATCTTCATAAATAAAAAAATGAGTAAATGATAAATGGCACAAGAGAAGACAAGCTTAAAGAGGTTAACTAAATTGCTCAGAATAACAAGTTAATGGTACATTGTGAGCTCAAGTTTTTGCCACTCAAATCCTAGTTTATGTTTTCCAATTCTTTAGATCATAAGGACAGATAAAGACTAAACCAGACAGATCTGGTTTAAATCTTAGTCCTGCCCCTTTGGAATTCTTAAGTAGCCATGAGCATTTTAACAAGCCTCCTTTAGGCTCAATTTCTCCACCTGTTAAATGGTATTTAAATGCTTGTATATTGGAGAACTTGTAAATTGAATGAAAAAATATATGTAAGTATTGCAGCAGAGTTCTTGTCATAGTGTAAGATTTTGATATATGTTAGGTGCCATTATCATTAATATTAACTTCAAATGCCTTTCTCATGTTTCCTTTCTGAACCTTTCTTCCACTTCTTTTGACATCTCTTTGAATACTTTAGTAACTTGGATTAATTTTAGGCATGATGATGGACTATCAAAAAAGCTATTTTGGTTTTGAGGGACTTTCCCTCACCTTTTTGAACACACCACCTCATTGGATGTTATATATCATATGAAGAATGGCTAAGGGAGATGAGAAAATTTGGAAAGGCACGAAAGCTACATTCAAGTTTTTTTTCAAAATCTGTCAGTTTTAAGAGATGAGACTGATTACTGTTTGGCTTCTAATAAATAAAAGTTTGAACAGTATATAAAAGTTATAGAGAAATTTCTTTATATTCTTTTTTTAAAAAAACTTCTAGTTATTAGGGATGACTGGGAAATTAAATGTGGGAACTAAGTTTTCCATCACTGTAAAAGATTCCAATTGGCATTGCTAGATGTAAAAGGTATTACAACTGAGATTTAATTAGGTAATGATGAATAAAACAATGATGCAGTCAATTCTTTATAAAAATAAGCCATTTATAAATAGATTGATGTTTCTAAATGACACACTTGATAACATAAGGTTTGTATGTTGAAATGGAGGAGCCACACATCCAGACTGTCCAGTGCATAGGTGTATTTGTGGCTTTCAGAAAAGTGGTAGACCATATTCTTTTCAGTGAACCAAACTCCACACCATTCCCCATTCTCTTACTCTAGGGAATATTACCATTTGTTTTAATTGGCTGAACTTGTATGAAAAGTACTCTAAATCCTAAGTCAGGAGACTCAGTTTTGTTTCCTAACTCTGTCAGTAACTTGCTCTGTTATTTTGGGTCAGCAACTAACTCAAATTAGCCTTAATGTCTTAGCTATCAAATAAGAGAAATAGAGTGCCCTGTCTCAGGAGCTATTCCACTCCAGCATTCTCAAATCTATTATCGTGAAGAAAAAAACAATCCACACCAAAGAAAACATTTTGCTTCAAAAAAAACCCCAATGACTAACTCTGAACCCCATAGAAATCTATAGACGCATATATTATTGTCATTTATAAAAAGTGAAATTGTTAGTAAAAGTGAATAGAACTTACTTTGATGGCTTGGGCGAGATCTTACTTGGATAGTCTTTACTTTACTGAATAATGAGATGGAAATATCCAGATATTGCCAATGTGTTTCTGTTTAGATAAACTTTCTATGAGCATGGCTAAAATCTCCCGTGTTGAGCTAAACAATTTAGCAATGCAAAGATTGATTTGTTGGTTTAATTGCTGTAGTTCCCCTACAGAGACTGTCAGTTAAACAAGGAGAGGAATGACAAGGAAAGAAGAGAATTTCAAAGACTGGGAAGCCAAAATCAAAGCTCAGTAAAGGAAAACATTAATAAATGAGTATATAAAAGAGGTGGGGTATGGCCCAGGAGAGAGGGGTAGATGAATGCAGAGGAGGAGGGCATACAAAATGCAGATAAGAATCTCCTGTATATCCTGCAAAATTAAGAAGAGTGAAGGAAGGGGTGTGTAGGGGAGGGATGGGTGAGAATGTTGAAAGAGGTGACACTGATCAAGGTATATTGCATTCAGGTCTGGGAATGTGGTAGTGGTAGAGTGCTTGCCTAGCATGCATGAAGCCCTGGGTTCGATTCCTCAGTACAACAAGAACAGAAAAAGCTGGAAGTGATGCTGTGGCTCAAGTGGTAGAGTGCTATCCTTGAGCAAAAGAAGCTCAGGGACAGTGCCCAGGCCCTGAGTTAAACTCCAGGACTAGCAAAAAAAAAAAAAAAAGATATATTGCATTCATGAACTGCTTTGTTAAATGGTAACACATTTCTACAACTATGTAATGACAATAACTTTTCTTAATATATATTTTTTATTTTAAAGATACTGTATACAGGGGTTTCAGTTGATGCTACCCCCTCCTTTGTTTTTCCCCTACCATCCCTTCCCTCCCCACCTCCCCAACTCCTCCCTCCCTGCCCCAAGTTGTAAAGATAGTTTTCAACATAGTGTCTTGTACATCTCATTGTTACAATGGGTCAATCTGTATCCTTGTTTCAGCATTTTGTTAGTTCCCTTCCTCTCCCCAAATTAGAAAAATGTACATACAAGATGCAGGGCATTGCAACAGGGGTTATACCATGGGGGAAGAACATACAAAAGAAACAAAAAGTCACATAGTACATTATAAGTACATTAAAAACAACAGAAACAAAGATAAAACCTCTTGTCTCCCTATCTTGGGGTTCACTCATTTATCTGGTCATATGTGCATAGCTTTTGACCTTTTCTGTTTGTCCTAGACATATACTAGTTATTGCAAATAAGGGGAGGTATGTTTCTTTGGGCCTGGCCTACTTCATTTAGCATAATATTTTCTAGGTCTTTCTATTTCCTAACAAATGGGGCAGTGTCATTCTTTCTGATGGAAGCATAGAATTCCACTATATATACATATCTTCATCCATTCATCTAATGAGGGGCATCTGGGTTGGTTCCATATCTTAGCTACGATATAATAATTTTTTAAGGACTAATGAAATGGAAGTTTGAAGAAGAATGCAATACAGGCCTGGGGAACAGGGAGAACATTCACTTGGAAGCTTTCTGTGTCTGTTTCTCTCCCTCCAAGAACCAGTGAACTGTGTAAGTAGAATCTGCTTGTTATTTGCTGTCATTGGTCACCCTTCCTAACCTCAGTACAAGAAATTCCCTCTTACTGGATGCTAGCAGGATTTGCAATTGTAGTTTAATGGAACCTTCAAGAATGTTCTACTAACTAGGAGGGTCTAATCTATAGTAGACATAAGTCATAAAACCAACGAAAATGGAAAGCATCCAGAAATTGATTAGTCAAAGATGAACATATTGAAACAATTTTTAAAATTCAGAAAAGCCAAAGTAAGATACTTGCCTAAAATTCACACAGAGGCAAAGAGCATTTTCGATAAGTACTTGTAGACTTTTTTCTTTACAACTGTTTCCATTTATATAATGTAATTATGTACTATATGTAAATATATTTTGTGACACACGTATGCTTATGTGATAGAGTGCATATGTTTGTAACATATACACAAAGAGGTACTATAATTCAGTTGCTTTTAATGTAGATTTTTATTCATTTATGAAATGCATATTTAACAGTATTAATTATATATTATAATTTGACTGGCAATATCAAATGTCCAGTTATTGCTAAGTGTAACCCATGTCACACTTTTTTTCTACAAGGATAATATAATTGTTATGTACTTAAAAATGTGATAAATAGAAAATCAAACCAAAAATGCAAGTAGACCATATATAGAGGGTAACATTAGAAATCTTAGAATCAATCATATCTGAATTTAATCCCAAATTTGCCTCTATGGACTGTGCGATTACAAGCAAGTTACATCATCTATCTGAGCTTCCATTGACCCATTTACAATGGAAGAAATTTTTTTTAAAAAACTGATTAAAGATGATTAGGATTATGAAGTCAATCCAATTCCATATAGCACTTTGTATGGACATTGTCTAGAATAAGCTTAATCCATGGTAGCCGTCATCATCATCATCATCATCATTATCTTAAATGCTTCATACTATTTTGGCTGCAAGAAAGAAATCATATTCTTCAACATTCCATCAGTTATTCTGAAATTCTTGTTATCAACACTTTAGTATGATCCCTCACTTCTGGATACAAAAGGTAGGGATATCATTCCACATGCCCCTCCTCCAAATAGCTCTACTATTATAAAATAGTGTGTTACAGAGCTTTCTTTGCTCAATTGCCTACAACAGAATATAATTGTCCTCATATTTTATTTTTAACAACTTTACTGAGATACTATTCACAAATTCCCTAATTCATCTGTTTTAAGAATAATACACACAGGGCTGTGAAACCAAGATGATGATCAATTTTAGAACACCTTCATTGCTTCCAGAAGAATCTCCATGTATATTAGCAGTCACTCCTTATTTGCTCCTGGCTTTGTGAGGAACTGCAAGTCTATTTTCCAAAGTGATATTACTACTCTATATTACAACAGCAGTGTGTGAAGATTTCATTTTCTCCTCAAATGTTCCAACAATCATTATTATACATATTGTGTCCTATCGTCAGCCCAGAGTTTGTAAAGTAGACTTCTAGTATGGTTTTTGTTTTGCATTTTTAATTGTTAACAGCTTGAGTTCATTTCTTTGCTTATTGGGCATTTTTATGTCTTTTTTGGAAAAAGTGTCTTTTTGCAAAGTTTACCCAGTTTTCTAAATTAGATTGCCTTTTTGAGTAGTAAGAATCCTTTATGTATTGCAGATATGAATATCCTACCAAATATGCTATTTCAAATATTTTTCCATTCTGTGAGTTGTCTTTCCACATTCATCATGGTGCACCTGGAAGAATAAAACAGTTTCGCTTCGATGAAATACAACTTATCTATTAGAAACCACAAAACTTTAATCCTAGGCTTTCCTCTCTAAGAGTGTTATAGTTGTTTTAGCTCTTTATGTTTTTATCTATGGTTCATTTTAGTTTTGTATATTAGACAGGGGTAAAATTCATTCCTTTAGTACAGATATCTAGTGATTTCAGCATCATTTGTTGAAAATAAATGTCCTTCAATGAATGATTTGTCAGCTTTATCAAAATATCAATTGGCCAAGGGCAGGGGAGAATGTAAGCAGTAGTGGAATATTTGCTTAGCCTGCATGAGTCCTCAGATTTGATCCTCAACAGCAAGACTGGAAGACAGAGAGACAGGTGCAAAGAAAGAAATAGGGATAAAGAATGAATGAAAGAGAGAAGAAAGAGAGGAAGGAAAGGGGAAAAAATAAAGAGAAGAAAGAAAGAGAAAGAAAGAAAAGAGAAAAAGAGAGAAAGAAAGAACAAGAAAGCAGACTGAAGAAAGAAAGAAATTTGAATTCTAATTTAAATAATTTTATATTTTTCCTGAACACTCTACATACAATTTTAATATAACACTGACTGAAAATGGTGAGTAAAGACATTCTCGTCCTATTTGTGATCTTGAATGGAAAGCTTTTATTTGTGCATTTATTTATTTATTTTTGCATTATTGTGGCCATTCTGTGGGCTACTGTTGCTGTTTCCTAACAAGCTGAAGAATTATTTGCTTCTTCGGTGATTTTATAATGAAGCCATGTTGGATATTCATCTGATAGCTTTTCTGTCTGTTGAAATTATTGTATAGATTTCTTTTTTATTTTCCACTACAAAATGATTAACTTTTATTTTTGTGTGCTCGTCCTGGTGTTTGAACTCAGGGCTTAGATGCTGTCTTTGACAGATTCTTTTGCTCAAGACTAGCACTCTACCACGTGAGCCACAGCTCTACTTCTGGCTCTTTGGTAATTAACTGGAGATAAGTGTCTTACAGACTTTCCTGTCTAGGCTAACTTCAAACCATGATCCTCAAATCTTAGCCTCCTGAGTAGCATGACTTGAGGACCACTGGAGCCTGGCACATAGGTTGATTTTTCTTTGATGCTACAACTTTGCATTCCTCTCATTTAACATAATGATTTTTATATTTTTAGTAGTTCAAACATATGTTTGCCTCTGTATTCTTGAGGGATACCTTACGATGCCTTTTCATGAATTTACTGTTCAAATATTACTTGTCTTATAGACTATAATTTTCTTCTTCCTTTTATGTTTTCTGGAACTTTTATTAAAATATTGATGTTAATAGTTTCTTTTTAAAGATTGGATAACATTCATCAGTGTTAATAGTTTGATATGAAATGCCCGGTGTTACAAGCTTGGTGCTATGCTGCTGCTATTGAGAGTTGTTTTATCATAAGTGTGCAATAATTCATTGATGAGTTTATGCTTGAATGGACAGTGAGAAGTTGTGTCTATTTGGAGGAAGTAGGCCTTTGGGGTCAGGACTTCTGACAGTATGCCTTTGTCTTTGATCTTTCTCTTACTCTGTTTCCTGTTTGCTTTTTTGGGGTACCTTTCTTCTGTCATTCACTTTCACCATAATGTCTCTGCCTTGCCACAGGCCTAAAAGCAATAGAATGAGCCAACTATGAACTGAAACCTCTAAAACCATCAGTAAAAACAAGTATTTCCATCCTTAAGATGTTTTCTAAGGTGTTTTGTCCTAGTAAATAAAAAATCAGTAAATCTTGTACTGGATATTTCTTCATGGGAATATTGTTGCTGTTCCTATTCCATCACTTTAAGTTTTATATTTTCTATTTATCTTTGAGTTCGTTTAGTTGGATAGTATGTTTCCAGGACACTGTTTATTTATTCTTCCTAATTTGGCTGTATAACTGTTCATATGTCCTATAATTATCCTTTAAATTTCTATAAGGCCAGTAATTCTTTTATTCCTGATTTTAGTAATTTGAGTCCTGTTCGTTATCTTCCACAGTCTAATTATGTTTGTCAACTTTGTTGATGTTGGTAAAGAGTTTATATTTGCTCTTGCTGATTTTTTTCATTCCTTTGGCATATTTGTCAATATTCTCCCATTTATTGTTAGGTTGAATTTTGTTTCCATTTCTTGTTTTTGTCTTTTTCTTATTAAAATTTAAGTCTAAATGTTGACAACTGGTTTATGAAACATATTTAATGAATATATATATATATATATATTAGTTGAACTAACTGGTAAGGTCAGAAGTACTTCATGTTTGTTCAGGTCCAAAGTTGCATGTAATATTCTTAGAGCTGATTCCAGGGAATAAAAAGTCATTCTATGAAAAGCAAAGCATTAGAAGGGAAACATTCTCATGGAACTTAACTTTTAAACATCACTGAAAAGCAGATCATTATCAGGTATTCTCTCTCTCTCTTTCCATCTTCACTTCTTTCTTTCATCTTCATACTACTACTATGGGTTATATGGCCTCATCTTCATTTCTATCTACACTTTGGCCTCCTAAAAAACAGTCTCTTTTAATTCACTGTAACCCATCATGGCTTCTCACAAAACAGTTGCTTAAGACCTTGAGATAATTTGCTATTTTAGCTTCATTGGCCGTAGCAAACTGAATGTTCTCATCTTGTTAAGGACTTCAAAGTACAGAGTAAAAGACTATGATTGGCAGGTAGCACAGTGGTGCTTTTCTGAACTAGCTATGACCAACATGGTGGAGTTATACGGTACATAGATATGATATCTTTTCTCCAGCCAGGGAGGGAAATATATGACCATTTTCATATTCTATGTTTATTTGTTTATGTTATTGTTTAAATTATCTATGTGGATATTGGAGTTCACATGGATACTAAGTGAGGCTAGATGGTCAGATCTTTTCCCCAATATATAGAAAAGTTATTTAAGATTGATTCCCTGTCATGGGTGCTGAGGTAGATGCCTCGGTAAAGTTCCTTCTGCTTCATGGACTGGGAAATCTACCTATCATCCATTTATGGGACATTCAGCCTAGAGAAGGTCTCTTGCCTCCTGCTGCTAAGGAAATTGCATTATTGGATTTTTAAATAAACCATTGGCCAGAATATCTAAGAGCCTTTCTTGCAGACCTTGACAGGTTTATTTTTTTTTAAATTAAAAATCCTAGCCTAGGGCAAAATGAAAATGTCTTCAGATTTGCAATCAGTGCTTGTGTTTCATATTTGCGATGTGTTAGGAATTGGACTTTGGTGTGACCTGATCCATGGACTCCATTCAGCAGATTGCTGACTCTTTTAAAGTTAGGGGTTTTTTGGTTGAGTCCTGTACTAGAATAGTACCAAGGGCAGAGAAGACAAGATACTCAGTTATCCTAGTGTATAAAGGTCACTTTTCTACTTTTTCTTTCCCTAGACTGACTCTAGGCAGTAACTGAGAAAATAAAGGGCACACAGAAGATCATAACAGCGTAGAAAGCTATTGTTTTTGCTAACCAATCTAAATCACAAGAAAATATGGCTGTGTATAGATGCACTATCAATATTGACCAAGGACACTAAGAAATGTCAACATCAAGGCAACAAGTCCACGTAACGTGTTACTTATGGATCCACTTTGTATTTGAAATACATTAAGTGACTAGAATATAGGCATTAGTACATATAAGGATATATGTTAGCATTTTTCAGAAAAAGGTTTGGATTTCACACATATAATTCATAAGCTGTCAAAAGGTAATGAATGCTTCAAGGGTTGAACTACAGAGTTTTATCTTTCACTGTAAGAAGCTAAGTGAAGAAGCCCAATTCATGTGTTTGCTTTATTTACTTGTTTACTAGTAACTTCCTGGATTCTCACTAGATTTTTTAATTTCCCTAGGAGAAATTCTATTTTTATATTTATACTTAAGCCAGAATTGTAAAGCAAGATAAAGACAGTGAAGGATTCTCTCCACATGCATACTGTCACAGACCTCTCCATATCTACTAAAAGAAAAATTAAGGATAGAAAGAATAGCTCAAGTGGGTAAGCATTTGCCTAACAAGTTTAAGGTATTGAGTACAAACTCCAATATTGAAAAAACAATAAGTAAAGAAAAATCAGATTTTGTCATAGAAAATATAAAATATTTTACTTAATCATCAAAGGGAAAACTGAAATGTAAGGGAAAATGGAAAACATATATATGAAAAAATGGAAAAATATATGAATGAGTTATCCTTTAAGCCTAGAAGAAAGTGATGCAGAGCATTCAGATTCCAAATTGTAACAGGCTATAAATTGTCATGAAGAGGCAATTCAGAAAAGAGAAAATATAAATGCTAAATAAACATATGTTCTCAAAAAACAAGCAAATGAATGCAAATTAAAACAAAGAGCAATTACCCTCACCTCTCAAATTAGCAAAACTGGAAGAAAAAAAATCTCAAAATAGAGATCTATGAGATAAGCACTCCTCTCTACTGCTAGAAATACAAATCTCTACATCATTTGAGAAAGCAATTTAACAATAGTATCTAGAGACAAATACTCTCAAATATTTTAAAGCAGTGTTCCTATCTATATAAGATCTAAAGAAAAGAATTTGAAATTCTAACAAAAGAATACACAAAGGTATACATTGCAGAAATTAATGTATCTATGTTTATGTGTTTTTAATAATAGTACATTTAGAAACAAAATCTTCTCTGAAAGAGAATTATAAAGAGTCCCATATGATGGAACATATGTCATCAGTGTAAATGAGATTTGGAAAAGAATTAAAGAATTTTAACACCTCTATTAAAGTATGAATATAGAATGAAAAACATTATAAGTGTGAAATTCACTGAACTTTGGTAAAGTTATGGAACTGTGTAACCACAAACACACTCTAGTTTTATGACATTTTCATTACACCAAATATCTTTTTCTTATATTTGCAGTTAATCCCATTGCACTCTCAAACCTAGAAAACTATTGATCTATTTCTCCTCTCTGTAGACTTGATTTTTCTGGACTTTTCATATGAATGGAGTTATATTACTATAAAGACTAAGATTTTTCAACTTGAGAAACATCTGCATCAATATTCTGCTTTCAAAAGTAAATGAACCCCTCCATGTAAGTTATTATTTTAACTAAGCTAACACAGGTACCCAAAGCAGCTCAAACACCAAACCTTTGTCAGTAACTGAGTGAGAATTATGAAATATTTCTTATTTTATAGGATTTCTATGCTTTTAATCCATGCATATAATATATATATATATATATATATATTCTTTCATACTTGAGAAAGAAAGAGACAGAGAGAGATTGAGATATGGGACTAAATATCTCACTGTAATGCAACAAATGCTTTGGTCAAGGTCATTGATTTGATCAAGGTCATTGCTTTGAGAACATCAAACACTGAGATAGGAAGGCAAGGAGGAAGCCTTTCTATGAGAGCTTTAAGAAGTTGGCTCTTTATGGAAAGATGGAAAATTGACCTGGGCAGGGCTAACTTTATTACCAGGGAGAATTTAGAAAATTATATGCTAATGTGAAAGATGCAAAAATGTAAACAAATAATCTCCTGGTTGGAGAGGAAAGTATGGAACGTTTCCTGTAAACTTATGTGAAGTGAGACAGAAGTACTTAAACTGCAAGCCATGAGAATTTGGAATAGAGAAAATGACCTTAAATTCCCAGCTAGGCATCCTCTTCCCAGTCTTTAATGTCTCCTTCCATGAGATTGTACCCATATTTTAATCTATGTTCCTCTGTTCTGACCCTTTGTAAAGGTTTGCTGGACTTCTCAGCCCCACAAGGCTCTTCAACAGAGATAGGGAATGATGCACTATTGGTGTTGTTTCTCTCAACACTGCATTCAGTTATGAAGTTTAGGGTGCTGTGCTTTTGAGAAGTTTTTCTTACAACTTATTTAGTTTTGGTCGGTCGTGGGGCTTGAACTCCAGGCCTGGGCGCTTTCCCTGCGCTCTTCAGCTCAAGGTGAGCTCTCTACTGCTTGAGTCACAACACCACTTCCAGTTTTCTAGTGGTTTATTGGAGATAAGAGTCTCATGGAGTTTCCTGCCCAGGCTGGCTTTGAACCGTGACCCATAGATCTCAGCCTCCTGAGTAGCTAGGATTACAGGCATGAGCCACCGGCACCTGGCCTTATAACTTTTTTGAAGTCCTTCCACCAGAGAAGGCAATTTTATATTCTAAGCCTCCTCTTATTTTTGTTAATATTTACTAATTGTACAAGTGGGGGATTAATTGTGACATTCCCATACATATATACAATGTATTCTTGTTAAATATCCCTTTCAATTTCCCTTACCCCCTTGTCCTCTTCCTTAAAACAAGCCCAAAGTGATTCATTATTTTATCCTATAAATGAAAATAAACTACTTTGACCACCTTTATTCTCATGAATTCACCCTAAGTTTTTTCTTTAAGTGAAATACTATTCAGGTTGATGCAGGATACAATTATGGATGGATAGCAGAGAATTCCCCATTGAACAAAATTATGGTCTACCTTACTGGGTTACAGATTTAGCTGTCCATGTTATCACCATAGGAATTTCAAGAATACTGTGGCCTCTACCACACCTAAAAAGATCCTGATTTAGTTGTTTTGAAGTGTGATCTGGGCATGAGGCGTTCTAAAAGCTCCCTGGGTGACTTGTATGGACAGTTAAATTTGGAAACTCTCAAGGATGGAGAGTATCTGTCCCTGGAGCCTTATAACATTTGAGAAATCATTTTGTACATTATGGGAGAGATACTATGTATATTCCTCATATGCTGTCTGTAGTCTCCTGCCTGAATTGACAATTGTGTATGATCCATGAATGATGTTATAAATATCCAGATTGCCCTTGACAGGAAGAAAAATTTACTACTCCTAAAGGGAGTAAAAGACAAATGTTTACTTACAAAGCAGTCCTAATGGTATTAATTTCCCGAATCCTATCCTTAATGGCTTTCTTATTGCCTCTAGAAACAAGTTCAAACATTTATGTGGCATTCAAGGCCATACAAAACCTAGTTCCCATAGAACCATATTGTCTTAAAGACCTTCGAAAAAAGGCCTGGTGCCTGAGTCATTTCTGACTCTACTCTTGAAACAGGAAATGGCCTGATCTGTGCCAACCATAACCAGTCACAACTGGCTCTCTGAAAGAACATACAATAGCGCTCAATCAGGAAAAAATGCCACGGCCTATTAACAATTTTTGCCAGTGATCAGGACATGAAAATGTATAGTTTGAATGTTAAACTTCTGCCATCCTAGCATCTGTGTTCTTCTTGAGGTTTTGGTCTAAGTAGGCCCTTCAGATCATCTTTCCAAACACAGCAAGAGACCATCTTCTCCTGGAAGTCTTCTCATTTTCCAAATTCTGATTATCATGCTTCACAAAGCTTAGTATGTCTTTTATGAATCTCCATGTGAGCTTTGTTGTCACTTAAAAAATAGAAAGCAATATTAGCTTTTGTGTATATGTCTTAAATACCTAAGGACTGAGTGAAGTGCTTAAGCTTTAGTTCACATTAGACTCACTGGGGAGTATTGTTGAGTCGCGTTTCTAGAGTTTCTGGTTCTGTACTATTGAGGGAAGAGAATTACATAATGTGACCTTGGGAATCAACTTTTGAATGAACCATTGTTCTTTGACAAGAGACTCTTCTAGAAGAGGTTCTTGTGAATTAAAATCTTAACAGCAGCCAAAACATAGTAAGTGCTTACTTTTCATTGAGTTAAAGTCTAGCAAGCCAAGACAGATATGCTAAATGAGAAAAGATTTGTGTAGGCATACAATGGAAGAAGACATGCTGATTTGGGCTGATAAAAAAAAAACACTCAGATGATCAATTATGTTTCAGACAGGAGAAAAGTTGGAAAAGAATTCCTGGCACAGAATCTGGAGCTGGGAGGTCAGCACAGAGATGAGGAAGAATTTTAACAGAGAGGCCATACTCGTAACCTAGAAACATATAGCTATTGTTTCCATCAGTCCAAAGCAAGCAAGCAGGCCCTGGACTGACTGTGGAAGAGGCTACAAATGTGATCAAGAGTGAAAGGAGACAAATAGGTAACCAACAGAAAGAGAAGCAATGGAGGAAGAGACCAAGAGGATTTTCATTTCGTATTGTTGGAAATATATCTCCATTGACTTTATTGGAAGCCAACCCCAAGGCAGGAGGGGGAGGTAAGAGAGCCATTAGAAGATGAATGAGATGGCTCACTGGGAAAATTTCCCTGGCTCTCACCGGGTCAACTGAGTTTAAAAAGCCATTTCAGCAATAGTTCTGAGCTGTCAGATGTCTCTGTCAGATCGATAGGTTACTGTGGAATTTGCCCAGACTTTTGCCCAATCAAAATGTAAATTCCAGGTACATTTAATACATAAACCAACCTGTCTTCCTCAAGCCATTTTGAAAGTCATGAAAAGTAATTTGACTTTTCCTCATGACTGTCATCTTGGAGATGCTTTTGAGTCAGGGTTAAGCATTTAGTTAGCTTCAAAATTTACATGAGGTCCAGTAGAGTCCACATGGGGTAAAGCATAGACCAATTTGCAGTCTATGCTTCAGAAGGAGCTAGAGAGTTCAATAATTTGGGTACCTTTATGAGAGATATAAAAATTAACATGCAGATATGTGTTGTCAGCATGCTCATAAGAGTTTACAGTGGCTAGTGGAATGTGTGATTAATGTTACGCATTCCTCATTTATATCTCTCCATGACTGCCTTATTTTCTAGAACATGCAATATGTGTCTGCATGCATGATTCTGTGTTTGCATGTTGCAACCCATCTTTCCAAACAAGAGCTGTAAATTTTAACATTGAAAGAAAAGATTTATAGCCCAGCTAGGACGGCTCCAGGCTCCTCAGGGAAACATGCTTTAGAGACATGCCCTAATTTTTCATATTAAAAAAATTCATAATGGACAAAAAAAGCATGTAGGCAAAAGGTAAAAGACTTTGAACTCAGGAATGTCTAAAGTGGGGCATTTTCATTAGAGGATTTATCCTGAAGTCATTACAGATGCCTTACTTTTTCTGTGATATTGGTTTATAGAACACCTTCCTATCCTTGATGGCATTGAATCCAGATGCTATAACTATCTTCTGAAGTAATTGGACTGACCTCATTTTCCAGGTGGTGAAATCTAGGCTCCACAGGTGAAGTGGTAATGACCATGGTGATACAGTACAGACAGCGCTATGGCTTGAACCCAGGTATATAGTCTCTATTGTACTTTCAGATACTCTTTCTACTTCTCTCCACCTCCCAATTCCATCCTTTAATGCATTATGTTAACTGAGTGTTCTTGCACTAGTGTTACATGTCTGCTATCATACAGTATCAGGAACTTGGAAACTAAAGCTAACAAAAATGTGCCACATCTTACAGTTTGAGTGACAAGAATTCTGAAATGTGTTATCCCTGGGCTAAGAACTACATATCTACAGGAAGGTGTTTCACCTAAAGGCTCTACAGGGAAGTCTGATTCCTTGTTTCTTCTTACTTCAGTGGTCACATGTTTTCCTTAGTGCAGGGCCCCTCCAAAGCTTGAAATGTCAGGTGAATTCGTCTCATCCTGCTGTCTCTCTGGTTTAATTTTTCAGTCTCCTTATTGCTTTATTTTTATGGGCCTATGGATAACATCGAGTCCACCCAGATAATAAGATAAATGTGATCTCTTTACCTTAAGGTCAGGTGATTAGTAAGAATATTCAGCCTTGATTTTCTTTCTGCCTTGGAATCTAGCAAACCCACAAGTTTTGGGCACTAGGACACTGGCATGTTTGAGAAGCTAGTCTTCTGCTTTCCCTTGCTTCCTATCTTCTGAAAATAAAGATGGGCAGGGATGTGACCAAGGTCTATTATTTATCCCTTTGCTTATTTCCTTGCTGGATTTCATGTCTATGAAATTATACCATTGTGTTGACACCAAAAATCTGAGAACAGATCCTTTCTTACAGCTGTGTTTTTCTCAGAGGTCTAGCAACCACTCCCTCCCTTGGGCCTGTCAGGCCTGTGATGTTGACAGTATTATTTTACCATTATCCTTAAGATGCTTTGCCACCTCTTGGTGATTCTGTCTCCACATTTCCATCACTAATGTTTTTATTAAACTATCTTCAACTACTCCATTAAGTGTGGGATTTGTTCCTTGCCAGGACCCTGGCTGATGGATGAAGGAAATATCTTCCAAGGCCAGGATATGTTCTAAAATACAGCTGCCTAAATCAATAAGATAGCATCCACACTACAGAGCAATAAAGAAGATGGTTGGGTTACAGCAATAATTTCCATTTTTTCCTGTCCTAGGTATAAAGTCAGAGCAACATAGCATTGTGGGGTTTTTCCTGACATTCTGTTTATTTGATGAAATGGGTCCCTCTGGAAAACAGAAAAATAATTATTTCTGGTCTAAAGTGACCCCATTAATAATAGTTATAATGTGTTCATTATGTACACCTGTTCAAGGCGAAAACTCAGGAAAAAATGATGTCCACTGTTTATTCCAGTCTCATTTCCCATTCAGCTCTGCGGCTGACTGTATAATGGGAATTAATATCAAGACCCCTCTGCTGACTTCAAGTTCTACTTGCTCAGATCTTGTTTACCTCCCCAATCTCATCTCTTATCACCTTCTATCTACCTCCTACCACTTTACCTTAACCACTTGGTCTCCTATCCATTTTCTACATAAGAAAGATGGCACTCACTAGAAGCTTTTTCTTTTTTCTAGAAAGATCTCTAGAAAAATTCTAGAAGAAACTTCTGGATCCAGATATTTCAATAGCTTCCTTCTGAAATTTGGAGTTCTTACTAAAATACCAACTGTTCAAAGAGATCAACCTTGCCCAACCCAAATAACCACTCTATTTCAATACACAGTTGACTTTATAATACTGAACATCATACCAAACCACTCTGAAATGTTTTCTTTTTTTATTGTGAAAATACTGTACAGAGGGGTTACAATTACATGGGCAAGATAATGAGTACATTTCTTATCAAGCATTGTAGCCTCCTCCTTTGTTTCCCCTTCCCATCTCTTCCTCCCGCCCCCTACCCAATCCTCCCCTTGCGCCCCCCACACCAAAGTTGTAAAGTTCGTTTTCAACATAACAACTTCTTTCGCAAGTAGAATATGTATTCCCTAAAACGTAATGGCCTTCAGGTCTTTTTCAGTCCAGTATCTCAGCCCCCAGAAACTATACTAGAAACAGTCAATCATTACAAAACTCTTAAATGTGTCATATTAGTTAAAACTTATTTGATGCTATGTCTCAGATACCACAGTCTGTTTTATGTACATCTATCTGTCATTCTATCTATCCATCTATCTATCCATCCATCTATCTATCTATCTATCTATCTATCTATCTATCTATCTATCTATCTATCTATCTATCTATCCATTATCTAGCATATTTCTATTTTTGGCAGTACTAGGGTTTGAATTCAGGGCTTTAAACTTGCTAGGCAGACATTTTACCACTTTAGCTGTGCCTCCAGGACTTTTTCTTTTGGTTACTTTTTTTGGTCTGGGACCAGCACTCAAACTCAGTATCAGACACTTGATTTCATTCATTGGCTGGAGCTCTACCACCCAAGCCACGCTTCCAACTTCACTTTTCATTACTTTTAAGATAAAACCTCACTTTTTGCCCAAGCCAGCATGGACCATAATCCACCTATTGGTGCTTCCAGAAGTAGCTAGAATGACAATTGTCATTCACACTCAATTTTGTCCATTGAGATGACGTCTTCTGAACCCCTTTGCCTGGACAGGCCTGTAACCACAATCCTTCCAATCTCAGTATCCAGGGCAGTGTTAGAATTCTGGGTCTCAGCCATTGGTACCTGATGGATGTATACATTTTTATTTTCCACAACACAATAAACTTGATATAATTGGTACTTGTATTTCATGCCCAAGATAATAGAATCTCCTAAGAATCATGGGTTTGATCATCTTGACTTATGGGTGACACTGATGATAAATAGGAGGATTCTGAACACGAGCAGTGGGCTGAAGATCTGTATTTTAATCGCTATATTACATTCTCTAGCCCCTACATAAGGAAGTACCTTCGTGTATGTTTATTGTAAGTCATTCTCCATCTCTGCACTTTGAATACCAATCAAATGTGGCCTACAAGGTAAATCTGGATACTAATGCCTGACAAAATTCTTCCTTTTATTATCATTCTATTTTATATAGTTTACACCCCAAATATACTATATTTTAAATCATATCATAAGCAGAGGTTCATTTTCTACTTGTTTCTTGATTGAGAAAGAAATCTTCATGTCATCTGACTAGTGCTCATCAAAAGCACATGTAGAAACCATATTTAATTTCATTATATATTTTTTAATACTTGATTTTATTATTTTTTGGCAATATTTGAGTTTGCCCTCAGGGTTTTGTGCTTGCTAAAGCATGTACTCTACCACTTGAACAAACCCAACCAGACTTATTTTTATATAGATTATTTCCAAGATAACTGTTTGTGCTCAGGTTGTACTGGAGTGTGATCTTCCTATTTGTGCATTGCTTTGCATTGGGATGAATGGTGAATACCACTGCCTTTAGCCATTGGGCTTTCCTCAGAGATTGGGATGACATACATGCCTATTAGTTGAGAGGGACCCTCTCCATACATTTTGTGATAGCATTGATTGAATCCAGGGCTTTTTACATGTTAGGAAATGATCTTTCATTAAGCCATACTTCTGGCCTAGGTACTAAGTTTCACATTCTCAATAGTCATTGAATAAAGACACATCTTTAAAGCGATGTAGTTTGGTCCGAACACTTGGCCATTTTGTCCCAAATGTCTAAATAATACAGGAATCAGAACATTTCACAAGGGAAAGATGAGATAGCATGTAGCATGTAGCAACAGTTTAATGGGACCATTTCTGACACTAAGATCAGGAAGGAGAATATGTCCAGAGAACCAGTGACACTAAGATCACTAGGGAGAGGTGAAGGATAGTGACAGGGAAGGAGGAAATAAGGTACAGGAATGAACTCAGTAGCTCATCCAAGCAAAGTAGGGATTCCAGCCTTAGATATCAAATAAATCTCCCCTTAATCTAGCTTTCCTCCACATTGGCTGTCATCCAGAATTTGCTTTTACTGGTCCTACTGTTTATCTCTAGGTCATTTATCTTATGGAGTCTTCATAAAAAAATTCCGTAGGGGTTAATTAGACAACATGGCTTCCATTATGTAACTGTTGGCTCTAACCTGAGGCTATTTCAGAAATGAGAATGCTGAAAAGAGAAGAAACTGTTGGTGATTGGATGATTCATATAGCTTCTTTGTTAGCGTTTATTTGGTTTATCAACGCAGTGGGTGAGAAAGCAAGAAGAATGGATTAGAAATATGCAGGAGTTCTGGAGCTTGAGGTGATGCTAAGAAAAAGATGGGTGAAATTAATCATTGGATTTTCTCAGCGATGTTCATACTTTATTAACATATAAACATCCAATTTACTAACGAAACAATTACCCTAATAATAGCAATAAGAAATCCATACTATTGCAATGTTTATAAGGAAATGTTGTGCTGTGGTGAAGATGAAATAATTCAGCCCTAGGAATAAAACTTCTCTACCACTAATAAAATATGTGTCTATTTGTTGCTGGGAGATGTCTCAAGAGTCTAAATGTCTTTTCTTTTCCAGATCAAGCTGAGAGCCTTATTCTGTGTGGTTCAGCTTAAATTTTTCCTTGATTTCAGCTCTTCCTATTCCTCTCCACCAGTTTTCCCATAGGAAAAATCTAAAAGTCATTATTTGAAGGATATTTATTTATTTATTTATTGCATGCAATTTTTTAAAAAAGATCATGAACTTGCAGAAAAGGTTGAAGTTCTCTGGCATGCTCTTAACTGCAACATGGAGTGTTAAGGATGGAAGATTGTCAATGAATGTAGGTTGACAGGAATTAAAAGAAACTTTGCCAAAAATCTTTGCAGAATGCTGACAGATGTGGAGGTATGTTGTGCTGTAGGAAAGGGGTCAAGGTCTCTAGCCAAATGCATCTGGGAAATCCTGGGTTAAACAAAGCTTAATAACTTTGTTCCCTATAGGTATCCTTTGTCCCTTTGATATATAAATGTGTGCTATGAATCTCCAAGAAGGGGCTTTCCCAGTCAGAATGTCCAAAATACATTTGCCACAAAGCCTTTGCTTTACAGAGGAACTTATAAAATTAGTGTTCCACTAAGTACACTTGAATTTAATTAAATAAATTATAGATCAAGAAGAAATCTTCAAGATTGCTTTTTCTAATCCCCCGTCTTTTCACATGAAAAATGGAGTGATAATGTAACATATTTCAAGAGGTTATTATGAAGATTAAATAAATGAACATATTTAAAGGATATAACATATCATTAAATGCTCACTGTTGTCATTTTACAGATGAAAATATTCATTTCCATTGCACAAGGTTTAGAGATTCAAAGTCAAAGCCTGTGTATCATGCCAAGGCTCAGATGACTGACATGACCTTTGCCGGCTAATTCTCTCTTATCCTTCACTTTCCCATCTGTAAAACGGGGCTGAGTAGAACTCACTTCAAAGAAAGATGATTGGGAATGAAGTGGACATTGTTGGTGAACAGGCCCATCTCTATACAGCTGATGAGTCTAGAACAACTAAACAAACTTATTCCTCACATCCAGACAGAGAAGAATTCAGGCAAAAAACTGAACAGAGTAAAGGTGATAGGAAAGTTTATTGGCAAAGAAGTATGACAGAGAAAGAAAGTATGCATCATAGTCATGTCAGGGGAAAACAACACTTCAGCCCATCTCCACCTTCTTGCATTGTCTTCTTCATTACAGGACTTGGCCTTGGGTTAAATGGTGTGATTTTCTGCTTCCTATAACTCTATGATGCCAAAGATTTACTGCTCTGTCCTTATTTTCTCACTCTTTTGTAGCCCCAAGCTCCCAGTTCATTGTCAGGCATGTTTTGGTTGATCAGTTTTTCCTACCACCTGCAAGATCTGTAGAGCTGCTTTTCTGTTGATCCCTATCACATCTAGTAGATATGACCCTTAGTTATAACAATATCAAAGTGTCCTTGCAGGTAAGTGTTCCTCAAGGTTGACTTGTTTAAATACACAATCATAAAGCTTCAGAGGTAAGTATGCTTTCAGCTCCCTTTATCAGAAAAGAAATTGATTAAAAAAAATCTTTCCCAAAACATGTAAGAAGCAAGAGAGAGTTAAGATTCATATCCCATTAGGCTGAATCCAGAGCTAGTGTTCTTAGGAAAATTGAGAGGAAGAGTTGGATTGAGAAGGATGGGGAAAATGATAAAATGGGTTATATCAATCAGGAGGCACAGTACTTATAAACTGATTTGTTAAACAGTAACCCCTTTGTACAACTACTTAGAAATAATAAAAACATAATTGAACAACAACAAAAAAACAGAGGAAATGTTCTCAGCCACTGCAGTTCTTCTTGTTTTCTGCATCCTACCCTGGTCCCCTAAAATGAAGGGCCCTTCTTGATGTCTAGTACTTCACTCAGGCTTTTTTTTTACTTCTGGCAGGATTACATCAGAATGTAATCTGTTAAGTATCATCTTAGCCCTTCAAGAGTTTTGATGAAGGCTTCCTGCATGTCTGAGCAGCTCCATTCTTGTCTCAGGCTTAGAGAGTTACAGCTAGGTGCTATGGTATATAGAAACGCTGAGTTAAATCCTTTGCAGGACTAGGGCCTGAAGGTCTTTCCTGGGATACTGGGGGATACAGAGGGAACAGTGTTTGCCCATCCCTGTCCTGAGAGGACAGAGACCTGAGTATTCACAGTCAATTCAGCTTGGGTACCCTACCAGTAACACCACATAAGGAAGAGAACCCTATCCTTGATATCTTTTCCAAAGGAAGCTTGCATTGAACCCTGACCCACATCTATGACTCAGGCAACTGTTCTCCCTCTCTGGGTAGACAAACAGAAGCAAATGTGAGTTACCTGTGTCTCCTAAGTCAGTAAGTTACAAGGAGGGATTTGAACTTGTTCCAAACATTATTCTTTGTACATTTCCAGACAACGTGCTTAGATCCATCCAGTGGTAGATCGATGGCTGTGATTCAAAGCTTCTTGGTTTCACAGATACCTGGGAGTCCATAGATGCTCAGAGAAAGAAACGTCAGTACAGCCACTTCACTCTAGAGTTATAAGTTAAGCTAGAGGCATTCATCTCTTTTCTCCAAAGGTGTCACCATATGGTAACTGGGGCCACTTCAGCTTTCCCAGGAGATGTACTTAGGCAATGCTTTCATCAAGGAATGTCACGGCCAAGATCCCACAGCAGGCCTGCGTTGGGTCACTGAAGCATTACATCATCTCTTGAACTGTTTTGGAAAAAAAAAAAAGGAGCCAGAATTACAGAAGAAAGGGGCCAGGATGTGAGGAGGAAAAATAGCTCACCCATTGAGCAGCTAATGTATGCTCGATTCTGGACCTTGTGCTGCACAGAAATGATCAAATTTAACCTTTACACTAATCCTGCAAAGTAAGCATTAAACACCAATTGTACAGATGAGAAAACTAGTCTGAGAGGTTAAAGTGCTTGGCCAGAGGTCCTACAGTTGGCCCATGTGTGATAGAGATTCAGACCTCTCGGACTCCAGGGACTATACTATTTGCCTTTTGTCTTTTGTCACTCTGCCTTTGTGTCTTTGGGGCACAGTCTTGATCCTCTTTGTTTACTTACTGCAGCCAAGCCTCCTCTCTCTGTTTCAGATCGGTTATTCTAGAACAATTTCAGGGATTCAGAGTTTAGAGTCTGTAAGGACATGAGGATGAGAGATTAAAGAATTTTGAATAATGCAACAATCGGTAGATAGTATTTTACAAATAAGAATGAGTTATTAAAAATAGAACTATGTCCTCTGTCTTTCAGAGTACGTACAGCCATATTCTGCATAATTATATTTCAAACGCCAGTCATATATATATATATATATATATATATATATATATATATATACATCATTTAATCTAGGACTATAGGTATGATATCTACATTTTGTTAATAGAAACCCATAATGTTCATCCAATGACAGAAATCACCCAAGCACACAGCTACGTATTTCCCCAAATTCTTGTCATTAATTGAATCATGACTTTTTGACAATTATATGTATATATAGCCATATATTGTTAAATATACATATATATATTACATACATATAACCATATATTTATATTTGTATGCTTGGACATAATATTGTCAGTGCAAGTCTTTCCCCAAACTCACTCATAAACCATCCAGCACTGTGTGCTCCCTTTTCTAAAATTCTGCTGCTTTTTATGTTTGACTTTTTTGAGAGCCTATCTTTTGCCATCACTCAATACTTTATGTTAGAAAATATTTTGTTGCTCTACCACTTAAGCCATGCCTCCAGTCCAGGTTTTGCTTGTTATTTTTGAAGATAGAGTCACACAGACTTTTATGACCCAGCTAGTTCTGAACTTTAATCCTCTGGTTCTAAGCTTTCTGATTAGTTAAGATGACAGGCATATGATGTCAGCACAAATCTTACATTAAAAATTGTTAACATTCCTTTGAACACTCCAGTCTCCTTTGTATGGCTGAATGATTTGTCTTCTTGGTTTTGTATGAACGTAGAGTACTTCCTGTGTTTAGTGACTTATTCCTTCCTATAGAAAGACAAATGTTGAAGATGCACAGTTGTCATGAAAAAGAAAAGGCCCCTACAGATAGTCTGGGTTCAAATCTTGGCTCTCCGCTTATCATTATGTGAGTTTAAGCATATTTCTTTTAGTTGTTTTTTCCTTTAATATAAAATAGGACAGTACTAGAAGTTAACCTTTCAGGTGAGAATTATAAAATGAGATAATCCATGGAAGGAGCCAGCAGATTATTTAGCTTTGAAAATGCCCAGGAAAAGTCTGAGTAACCATTTGTTTATAATTTTATGAAAATGACTTGGAAATGTCCCAGAAGGACATGTTTCAATGTGTTGGAAAAGGAAATACATAATATTCATAGTTGTCTATATTTGCTGTGTTTCTCTTTTCTTAAATTGTGTACCACTTTACTATCTACCCATACAACTGGCTTTCTTTCCCCTCCAGAGGTATGAAATATATAAATTTATTTGTTTATTAGCTTTAAGTAGTTGTACAAAGTGTTCCAATTCAACAAGCCAATTCATAAGTACAATGTATCTTGATCAATGTCCCCTCTTCTATAAGATCTGACTCTCTTACCAGCATAATGCTTAAGTCTTATGAAGTTCCCATTCTGTCATTTTCAAATATTGGATTGGTTTATTCATCTCTCACAAATACTATAATATGATAAAAAATATTGTCCACATTTTATCAGCATGGAAGCTGAGCTGCAGTAATGTCAAGAAGAGACCTGTCCAGGGGAGGGACGAGTTGGGGAGGTGAGGAGGGAAGAGACATTGGGGAAAAACAAAGGAGGAGGTAACAATGCTCCATAGGAAATGCACCCATTAACCTTACCCATGTAACTGTAACCCTCTTTACAGTATTTTTACTGTATGTATGTATGTATGTATATATATATATATATATAAAGAAGAGACCTGTCCAAGATCATATTGCCTCTAAATGGAAGGAATACATCTCAAAGTTAGGCAGTCTTCCTCCACCAGATGCATTTAAATACCTAAATAATGAAAACAGCTCAATACACTAGAGCCCAGACATTTTCTAGAATAATACTATGTTCTTTAATATGGAAACCTTGAAAATGGAATAGTCACAATGAAGAACTCAAAATAACATGACTCTATACCACAACTATGATTGTGTGCAAAACTCACAGAAGTATACAGAAAATGAAAGAAAGGAAATGATCTAGTATAGGGAATATAGCTGAAATTTTTCCTCTGTTTACTTTTCCACATTTCCCCCAGCATAGTAATATGACATTCTTTCAAAAAATATACTTGCAATTCAAACCAGATGATGCTACCTGCAAAACATGGAATTAAATTAAATTAAAAATTAAAAAAGAGCTGGAAGGAGAGTAGACTTCTAAGAACTTCACCAGCATGGAAATTTGAAGCTTCAATTTTTTAATGGGCAAATTGGATATCTAATATGACTATCCAGATGAGGACAAACCCATCATATATGAAATGTAAAAATCTCAAATGAAAACTTTTACTTTGATTTAACAGCCAATAATCCAATGTAAACACTAGCCAATTAGGGGAAATATGATTTGGGGGCCTCGTGACTCTGTACGATTAGTTACACATCCCTGACAAACTTGCTAAATTTCCATAAATACGTTTTTAATGATCAGATTATATTTATCTAATGCATGCAATCTCTCACATTAAGATGAAATTAAATGCACTGTTTGCTGTGTCATATGCCTTCATGGCTTCAACAATCCTCTCTTTTCTTCTCTTTGGTGTTCAGATAACAATTTGCAATGCAGCTTTGTAACATCTGGTAGCTGAAACATGATATTGGAGAGGCTTGATGGGTCCTGATCCATGACAGTAAGCCATTTCCCATCAAGGTTTTGTTTTATTCCAGATGCCAAAAGGCATCGGAGGAAAATGTGCTTTGGAAAATATCCAAGTGCCTGCCATTTTCCCCATTTCTTAGCAATGGAATTTCCCTACACAAAGTTAAAATACCTTGTTACAGTAGAAAATAAGAAAATACAGCGAAGTCTCACTAAGAATGTTTTCATTTATTAGCAACTATCTTATCTCAGAAGAGATAATTCAGGATGAAGTATCCTTGTCTTTTGGAGAGATGGGTGATAATGCTATGTTTGTTTGGCTGGAAGGCATTATCATAAGACACTCTGATTTAACAAGAGCTCCTTGAAAAAGGAGAGAAGACAACATGGGTGAACATTCCAATTGTAAGAAATCTTAACTTTAGGGGAAAAAAAAAGAGTGCATTTCAAAATGGAGGAAAGCAGATATCAGATACATCTAAATTGGCAAAATGTGTTTGTGCTGTTTCATTTCTTTTTATTTCCATTTGTCCTGAAAATGAGTTTGTGAGTTGATTCTGAGAATTTTCTTTCTTTCAGATAAGAGAATTGAGCCTCAGAGAATAAGGCTCTTGTTAGCAGAGGTAAGGTTCAAAATATGGCTCTGTCAAATATGGTGTCTTCAGTTTAATGAAGGAAATTCTCCTTCCTTAGCAATAGAATGAGTTAGGCTGCTAGGTCACTAACTTAGAGGTACAAGGAATTTGTTCCTACAAGTGGCTGTGGTTGGATTGGAATAGAAGCTGGCTGCTTGAATCCATAGTTATCTATAGTGGCATAGTTGCTTTTACGTTCATGAATTACTAATAAAACCAACGCACTGAGATGTTATTGGATATTCTCCAACTATCTAGTTTTGTGTTACTCTTCTGAGAGAAGAGAATAAAAGTGGTTACTAACTATCTAATGCTTTCTACATGTATTTTAGGTGATTATATTTGTTTATCGCCACAGCAGCTCTACAAGGTGAGTTTCTTTTCAAATGATATGCACGATTGATATCCAGATGTTTCTGATTGCATAGTAGAGGTTTTTCTTTTTCTTTGTTGTTGTTGTTGTTTGCTTATTGATTTGCACTACTAAGATTTGAACTCAGGGCTTTGCTTACTACTACTTGATCCATGCCTCCAGTCCCCTTTCTGTAGTTGATTTTTCAGATAGGGTCTCATATTTTTGCCCATACTGACCTTAGACCAGAATCCTTCAGCTTTTTGCTTCCTGGATAGCTAGCATTGCAGGCAAAGATGATCAGGTCTGAGAAGATTTTTTAAGGAATATATCAGTATTCAGCACTAGGGGACATTTTTGCTATACTTTAGGAATTTGAAATATAATTATTGGGATAAAATTAAAACACATGTGTGAGGAGAATAAAATGTCACCTGGTGATATTGTCTTCCCAATTTCAGACAAGTAAATGAAGCCTAAAACTATTAAAAATTAGTGAGATTGAATTCAAACCCAGGATTGAAGAACCCTGCTCTAATTTTCTTTCCACCTGTACATTGTACCTGCCATCTCATTTCAGTTTTGAAAAGGAAGTTAGGGCTAAATGATATTTCAATAACTGTCCCAATATGAAAGGTTTATCAAACTTTGATGAAATGTGCCCAGTGATTTATGGCTGAAATTCTGAGGATAGGCTTTGACAACTGAACAGCTCTTTCCTTTAGATCCTCATATTTCTTCCATCTCTATCACTTCCTGCCTAGTACTCACTCACCTCTGATCATAAATACTGCCTGCCACTTTTATGACTATTGGTGGTTAGAAATGATGAATTCTGATACTAGTCAACTGTGGAGGAGATATTAAATACATTAGCTAATCTTCTCTTAATGCCTCATCCAATATGAATCAATATTGGTTTAATAATTAACATGTTTAAACATTTTATGTATATTTCATGATGAGATGATCTATGTTTATTTTATGAAGATGAAACATTTAGCTCCTACCACTGATAGCAAAACCATTTCAACTTGGAGCTTTCTCTTTAGGCCTGGTCTGGGGCCATCTTTGCAAGTCCTAGGAAAACTGACTGGTTCTCATTGTCTGCAGCCCACAGAGATGCTGAGTTCCTAATGAGAACCTGAGAGCATCTGCAAAGAGGAAAGATGACATGCTGAACTGTGAGCTCCGTGAGGAGCCTGTGGGGATGATGGTACCAACTACCTTCTTTGTCCTAGTTTGGCCTCAATCCTAACATTTTTAGGATAAAAATACATAAAAGCCACTTCTCTCTTTTGATAAACAGTATATGGGAGCATAGATAGAAGCATAGTTTATAGAGAGTGAAGTAATTCTGTTTTATTTGTCCGTTGTGGGGCTTGAACTCAGGGCCTAGGAACTGTCCCTGGGCTCTTTCTGCTCAAGGCTGGCACTTTACCATTTTGAGTTACAGCTCCATTTATGGTGGTGGTGGGGTTTGGCAGTTAATTAGAGATAAGAGCCTTGCCGACTTTCCTGCCTGGGCTGGCTTTGAACCAAGATCATCAGATCTCTGGCTCCTGGGGAATTAGGATTAGTAGTAGCTCCTTAGTAGTTAGGTGAGCTACCACAGCCTGGTCAAGAGGGGCAATTTTGGTTTTCTTGCCCATGAGGACATTTAGCAAGGTCTAGAGATCGTTTGGGCGGCAACCCTATAGGTTTGGCCGCTGGTGGTTAGTGCATAGGGGCTAAGGACACTACTAACCATAGGAGAACCATAAAATACCAGTGGCAACAAGGTTGAGAGATCCTGCATGACACTCCCACATCACTAGGCTCAACCTTTTAGTTCTTCCACATGTTATTATGTAAACTCAGAAAGTTTCAAGTCTATATTTTCCACACCTCTAAATTAGAACTAAAATAACAATGACGTCAGGAAAGTATGTTAATTGTAGAGCTTTGTTTTTTTTTAAATGGCTCATGCTGAAACCCTAGCTACTCAAGAGGCTGAGATCTGAGAATCACGAATCATGGCTGGGCGCCAGCCCCAGGAGGAAAATCTGTAAGCCTCTTATCACTGCTAAACTACCCCCCCCCAAAAAAAAGCTAGAATCTGAGGTGTGGCTCAAATGGTAGAGCAAAAGAAGTGATTGGGCAAATAAAAAGGAGCTCAGAGACAGTGCCCAGGCCCTGGGTTCAAGCACCAGGAGCAACACACACACACATGCACACACACACACACACACACACACACACACACACACACACACATTCCACCATTTGGTACTCTTACAGATTAAGTGCTTGTACTTTTTCAGATTTCATAAACTGAAAATTCTAACCTTCCACGTAGAAATGGAAAATACTGGGAGTTGAGCAGGCTGTGAGAGTGGAGTCCTCATGGGCCATATAATGATACAATAAAAAGATGACCATCAGCAATCCAGAAGAGAGACCTCACCAGACTCCCACCACGCTGGCCTGTGGTAGCTCAGGCTTGCAGTCTCTAGAGCTATGAAAATTCAATCCCTTTTGTTTAGATTGTGTATAATAGTACTTTTGTTATAGAGTTGTATTGTACTTTTATACATATTTTCTCACAATTTTAATTATAGTATGTTTTGTTACAAAAGCCTAAACCACCAAGGCAGGGACATAGAGGCAATCCCAGAATAGACAACTAAATCTGGAAAGCACCAAGAAACTATCTACAAAAGGGGAATGAGTTAAGTTACTAAATATATTCACAATTCTTGGTTTCTTTCTACATCCTACACGACACACTGGTAGTGTAATTTTGGACGATTTTTAGTATATTATTTAGAGCCTTGGTTGAGGAGGTTTGGGAACTTTTATTCATTCTTCCAGAAGCTTACAAACACTACATGAAAAAGTTCTCGAGACACCTTCTGAACCAATAGTTGAGTGCCAGCTTGTGTACCAGCCATCCTAGCAGCAAAGGGGAAGTCCAAAGAGTAGGACCACAGTTTAGTCCAGCTTGAACATAAAGTGAAACTTTACCTTGGAAATAACCAACATAGAAAGGAGCTGGTAGAGTGGCTGAGGTGGTAGGGTCCCTGTATAGCATGCATGAGACTCTGGGTTCAAATCCTAGTGTTGCCAAAAATAGATTCCAAATATATTGTCTTCGCTTTAATTATTCTGCTCTATGTCAGACACTTTTATCTGCATACCCCACTTGAGCTTCAAAGCCTTATCTTTATCCATATGAAGTATAGACTATGAAGGGTCTTATTTATCAAACACCTGTAATACGTCAGGGGAAGTTGATTATCTGTGCAAGATTGAGGGGGCTGAGATCACTCCCATTGTACAGAGGAAATAACTAAAACTAAGAAGTAATTTGTTTAAGATACACTACTTACAGTATAGAAACAAAGGTTGAACTTAGCCATGCAACTACAAAACCTGAGGTATTGTCATCCATCATCATGCCAACGATAAATCTATTTAAATACTCAGAAAATATGTTCTTTCTGAGCACGGAGACCTACAATTTCCTGAACTTTTATACCAGCAACCACACAAGGACTTGTGTATAAATTATTCACAGATTCCACACAGCATCATAATACATGCTACTTATGGTACACTTCTTACACAACAAGCAGTTCATGTACATTCTGTTCCTTATAGCAATTAATTAAAATAGGAAATCTTACCTATATTTATTAGAGTTGGAAAGATTTAGCAAAATTAAATAAGTTACCTGAAGATATTTTGTTTATTCACGTATGCAGTAATTTTTGTGTATGTGTCAGTTCTGGAGCTTGAACTAAGGGACTGAGATGAACTTTTTGCTCAAGGCTAGTCCCTGAACTTTTTTGTCCAAGCTAGTATTCTACCACTTGGGCGACAGCTCCAGGTCTGGCTTTCTGGTGGTAATCAAAATCCAGGCTAGCTTCAAACCATGATTTTCAGATCTAAGTAGCTATTATTACAAGTGTGAGCCATTGGAGCTTGACTTATTTGGTGAATTTTGACCTTCTCCATAGCAGGCACTGCTCTAGGGGCTTGAAATGAAACAGAGAAGTAAGCTTCTGCTCTTACAGAAAAAAAGATAGATTATAATGAGCTCAATTAATCAAATAATCAAATAAAAATCATGACTACTATGGAATGAAACAGAAATAAAGTTTAAGGATACCAGTATGAGTGTGAAATGTGGAATTTTTAATAGGATTGTTCACAGAGGCCTCTCTGAAAGACACAGTTGAGCAGAGACATGGAACTAAAAAGAGATCAAGACACTGGAAACCATCTGAGATGAGAGCATGGGAAGCAGAAGGAATGGCTTCAGCTAGAGTTGCCGGGAAATGGGGCTTGTAGGAACTAGGAACAGCAAAAGGGCAAGTCAGGCTCAGGCCGAGTGTGAGTAAGAGAATACGTCATTCCCGTGAAGTCTTGAGGGTCCCACATGGTACAGAAGATGACGAGTCAGTCTCAGATCACTTTCTATGCTAGACAAGATGGGAAGCTATTAGTCCAAGAGGAGGCTGAATGGTGAAATGACAGCTACTGTTCACATTCTAAAACAAACACACAAACAAATAAATGTCTTGCGTGTTGGCAGGAGAATAGAGTGAGGGAAGAAATCAGGGGGAGCAGTTAGGGAGTGGTGGCTGTTTTCCTGGAGATGGGATGGAGTTGCAGAAATCGTGAGAAGTGTTCCCATCTTGAGTGCATTTTGAAGTAGAGTTAGCAGGATTTTGTGATGTATTGAAACAGACTGTGAGAAATGGAAGAAAAAAAAGGCTTTCAAAATAAGCCCAACTTCTGGTCTAGGATCTGGGGAAACAGAGC
Organism: Dipodomys spectabilis; assembly: GCF_019054845.1. Lineage (NCBI taxonomy): Eukaryota > Metazoa > Chordata > Mammalia > Rodentia > Heteromyidae > Dipodomys > Dipodomys spectabilis. The sequence continues at coordinate 4,874,457 of NW_024870723.1, forward strand.
AGACACTTATTGTAAAGGAACAGATCCCAGTGGACTTAGCATCTGAGGAGCTTTGTTAAATATGGGAGATATTGTATTATGGGTTTTTTGTGTGCTAACTAAAAAGAATATTCAGAGAGAAAAAAATGTGATTTGGAGAACTCATGATGATTTCAACATTTTCAGAGCAAAGCCCTTGGGTGGAAATTAGACTGGATGTGAAAAAATATACAGGTAGCATCTAGAAACAGGAAAAATAAAATTGACTCCAGATAAAAATGCAAACAATCAGTTAGTAATATGAGGAAGGAAAAGATGAGTAGAGGATCAAGTGTAGCAGACTGGCAGTGGTGATGGATTTGTAAACATTCTCACTGATTTGCTAGTCAAATTGCATAATTGGAACAAAAAATGAAAGGGATGAAGACTAATTATTTGAGAAAAACAAAGGAAGTGAAAGAGCATGATAGAGAATGAAAATATGGTAGAATTTGCACACAGATATATTAGGTTCTGACATCAGTTAATTCCTCATAAGACATATGGCTTTAAATTTTCCTGGGAGATATATATATATATATATATATATATATATATATATATATATTATTCCAACTTCACAGATGAACAAGTTGGAAATCTTAAGAGTTTTTTAAGGTCACTCAGCTTGTTGTGTTGCAATAGCAGACTTCTAACAGACTTCAAACAAATAACCCACAGCCTTATGAAGCTACACACAATTCTTCCTGTATAGAAATCATCATCAAAAGACAGTGAAGTAAAGCCTCTTCCCACTTCACCTCTAGAATGGTGATATCTTTGAAAACCACCTGCTATTTTCCCTGCACAGTGGCCATAATACTATCACCCAATCTCTTATGTATTTACTTAATTTGCCTCCATTTTTTTTTCAGGTCAAGTGGAAAGAATAGTGATAAAGTCAGCTTTAAGTGAACTTATGAAATGAGTGACTGAAATAAGATATCTCCATGCATAATACTGTGGTTGGGTCATGTTTTTCCCTATACACATATCCATCCATGTATGTATATATGCATATATATATGTGTGTATATACTTCTGCAACTTCTATTTCATATGAGCCAGATACACCTTGAATCTTTAATCATTTATATCTTTATATTTTACCTGTATGCTACACACTGTGTAATTTGTGTGTATTTATATACATGTATAATGAATATAGTTAAATATCTTTAAGTAGTTTTACAAAGGAGGTTTCATTCACCATAGCAATGTATGAATACAGGATATCTTGATCAATGTCCCCCCTGGAGGTATTCTCACTCACCCCTCCTGCCATTCCTCCCCTCACTTTTTAATTTTGTAGGATATGTAGTTTTTGCCATTTAACAAAGCAGTTTAGGTACACAATGCATCTTGCTCTGTGTCAGCCCTCCATCATTTTGATCCCCTTTCAACCCACCCCTTCCCTTAGTTTTCTTAACCTTGTGGTACCTACAACAAATTCTTGGCTGCAGTCTCTTTCTCCCTGCCTTCATTTGTGTACCCTCCTCTACTTAGATCCTCTTCCTTTGCAAGCACCCATTTCTTGGTACTTATTTTGTCCGGTTTTTGCCTTAAACTTTCTAAAAAATTATACTATTTGAGCTCTTCATAGAGTCTATTATACTTCTGTCAGTTCATTTGTGGACCACTTTTGTGAAAAGGTTGAACATTCTTGGTGAAGATGGAATTCAAATGGAATCTATGCATGCTCTCTCTGTTTCTCTGTCTTTCTCTCTCCCCCTCTCTCTTGTGAATTTTCTTGATCAGTTTCCTTTCCTTCCCTTTCTTTCCTTTCTTCACCTTGTGAGATGAGTCATAACCAAATGTACTACTTAATAGAAATTCTGTAGTCTAAGTAATCTTCTGAAGTATTACTCATCAGTGAAAGTTGAAAAAGACCTTCTAAATCGCCATATTTCATTCTTTTGGTTGTTCAAATGAGGAGAATGAGAAAGGACACTACAGCAAAAGACAAACATACAGGCCCAGGATTCCCAGCTTATTCAGGCACAGCCAGGGCTGAAAGAAGGTTCTGCCGGTTTGTATATTCTTCCTCAAACTTGGGAATAGCTCATTCAGAGTGAAACAGGATTCACAGTTTTGCAACCAGATTCCTCAGCCCTAAAATGACATTTGAAAATAGCATTGGGGAAAACATTTTTCTCCATGTTTTTGGTTATTTAATGTTTAAACTTTCTCTTAAAGGTTGTATTTCTAAAAAGGTTGAGTTCATGGGGAGGCAGTGACTCAGAGACAGGCTGCAGGGCTATTTAAAACCTTCTGTGGCTTGTCTCAGTTACAAAAGGGAACTGAAGTAAAGAGAATGTGGGGAGACAGAGAGAAACAAGGTCTCCAACATCTCAGATGACCTGAGGGTGTCAAGCATAGCCCCTCAATTCATTGCCTCTCAACCTACCTTGAAGCAAAATTGTACCTGCATTCACTCCCTTCCTTCTCTCCTAATTCAAGATGTCTTGTATACCTTCTTTGAATCCATTGTGCTGCCTTTCTTCTACAACTTCGGCCATCTCCAGCCAGACCTTCCATTTTTGGGATGATTGCTTTTCCTTTCCACTTCTGCCTTTCTTTCAATAATTATATCTCTTCCATGGCAGCTCAATCTGAACACCATGTTTGTCTTTGGTCAGTCCTTCAAAGATGAAAGGTTCCTGTCTTTATTATTCCTATGTCCTTATCTTCCTTACATTCCCCATCCGAGGGGAACTGGATCCCTTCGCTCAAAATTTCTCTTCCACTTCTCTTGCAAGGGACAGTTATAGTTTCCTAATGTTAAGCACTCCATGGAAATTTTTAGGTTCTATTTTTATTTAATATAAATGTTATTTAACATTGGTTATTTCTTTCTTGAAATGGATTTTTCCCCCTTGGATCCTTAGATTCCTCCTAAAATTCTTCCTCTTTTATGGGTTTTGTGGATCCAAAGAATCTTCTCTGGTTCTTTCCTTTTCCTTCAAAGTTTCTTTCTTATCATTTCTTTCCTCCTCCAATTCTTTCTTTCTTCTCCACTCTCTTTTCCTTCCTTTTTTGCTGTTCCAACAGCACCTAAACTCACCACTTAACTCATGACTCGCTCTCAGACTTCTAAAACCAACATCTCCTTCATCACCCCTTCTCTACATATTAGGCACATTTTTATGGAGCATGATCAACTACTTTCACCCACACACGAGAAGATTTTCATGAAAATAAGTCTATTGTTTTCGGGCCTTCCATGTCATGGCTATTCTTGTCTCCAGCACATAAAATTATTTACCAAATGTAGCTCTTGCTACCTTCTGTAGCAGAATGGCCTGATGGAACAATTAGCAAGTTGTTCAACCAAGGGTGGTCTGGCTTCTGCCTGGCAGGGGAGACAGCTGAGCTGGAAACTGCAAATTGGGGGTGATCCAAAGCAGAGAGCACTTTGAGTAGATGAAGTCACCTAACAAAAGGCACAGAACAAGTATTCAAAGCCCTGAGATTCAAAATGGTTCTTTAAATCACAATTATATTAACATAATTCAGAGTCTTGATTGAGATTCTGAAAGATATCAATGGACCATAGGATTCTAAAGACCCCCTAATTTATGGCTAAAATAAATCGATATAACTTATGTATTGCAGAAGAATGACAGGTAGAATGGCTAATCTGACAAAGGTAGATATTAGGTACATATTAGGCTTGGTGTTACCACTGGCAGAATGAGGGGCATAGGAAGGGTCCCAGGCCTCCAGGCTCCCATGCAGCCTTTCCACATTGACTTACACTGTCCTTGGCACTTCTGGGATGGCAGTCTGCATTCTTGTTGTAATGTCTGCCTACTCTTCTACGTGGTAATCTGCAAGAGGACTGGCTCTGTGTTGCTCACTGTTGGACAGTGAAACTGGACAAATAAAATGTACTGTCCCCTGATCTCCCTCCACCCATCCATTTTACTTTTCTGGACTTCAGGATGTCTATTTGTCTATATTAAGGGTTCATTTTTCACAATTCCATTTTTCAAACATGAACACTCAGGCATAATGTTGTTCTTCTCCACTCTTCCATCCCCTGAGCTTACTGAGCTCAATCACGGATTCTTTCAGCCAAGAAAAGCAAGAGAGCAGGACGAGTTGTAGCAGTCGGTTTTACTTACCAACACAAAATAATTGAGATGAGCTATCTGATTCAATAAACAGATTTGTTTAGAGTACAGTTACAGAGGCTAAAATTCCAGATGGTGGGATACAGGCTAAGGAAAGACTTCTCTTGGCTGGATCACCTCCCGTTGGATTGTAAGGGCAGAAACACATGAAGGAGCAAAAGACATCTTGATACAGGAAGCTGGAGGGCGGAAGAAGGCCAGCATGCCAGAGTGTCTCCTTCTATAACAACGCTTTCAAGAGAAACAGCAAGGCTCCCACAAGAAAATACAGACATTTTTTCGGGAACCATGCTCAGGGATCTAACACCTTTTTGTTGAGTTGTCTCCTTCCAATGATCTTCATCATTCCCCAGTGCCACTGTATTGTGAACTAAGACTCCAGCCTGCAGACCCTTAGGGCCACCCAGATTATATACAAACTGGAGCAGAGGCATCATTAAAATAAATTATGATACTCAGACCATTTCTAAATCATATTGGAAGTGTCATGGTAATAAATTGTAATGATAAGACTGAAAAATGCTAAGGAGACAGAGTGGAAGATCAACCACACATCTGGACATTCTGGCACAAAACCATTACCAGGACAGCTCCTGACCTAGATCACATGGATGTAACCTGGGTATTGACACCTTCCAAAAGGCATTTGGTACTAATCATGCTGCTTGCCTGCCTGTAAGCCCAGAGAACTCCTTCCAGACCATTTCAGATACCACTTGATTTCAACTCAGGTCTTACAGTTTTATTCTAAAAAACCCTGCTTACTATGGTATATAATTTTCAAAACTACTTGCTCACCATAACAAAACAGTCATTCCCAGCTCCCAAGAGAAGCATCGCTCTCTCTGTCATCCCCTTCCTCCCAAACTCATTGTGTTGGAAAGAATGTAGGGACTAGAATTGAGCCTGCCTCACAGCTTTATTGCTTATATCTGTAGGTATAACCACAGATATGTCTTTTAGGTGTCTTTATAAAATTATTTCATTACTTTTCCTTCTCTCATGCTTGGTTGGAATGATATACCATCAACATTTTTATTATTGTTTTTATTATTATTGGAGACAAGTTCTTGAGATTTTTATCTCTTGATAAGTGCCAGTAGCTAGTGCCTGTAATCCTAGCTACTCAAGAAGCTAAGATCTTAGAGTCACCATTCCAAGCCAGCCAGGGAAGGAAATTCTGAGAGACTCTTGCCACCAATTAACAACCAAAAAGCGAGAAGTAGAACTGTGAGATCAAGAAGGGGGGAAAAAATCAAAAGAACAGTGTCTGTGCCTTTGTATAGCCCAGTACAATCACCAAAACAAACAAATAAAAATATGATCTCTACTCCTCTATATCATTCCCTTTGTTTAAACCTGATTAACACGATGCATTTAAGAGCAAAACAAAATTTACTATTTGGAATAAAAAAATCTGGCATTTGAAATCTAACTTTTCCAAGGCAATGAGGGAATCTATCTGAACCTTTGAGACCTTAGATTTAGATTTGAGACAGGACCATGAATTGTGCCCTCTTAATTTGCTTCATTTAATGAGGTTTAGATCAGAATTCACTGGGACAAGTGTTTGTGCAAACTGAAATTCTCCATGTGAGTGAAAGCCAGTAGTATTTCTTTCATCCTTTATGACGTGTGCTGTGCCTGCTATTTTGTTGTGAGAATGCATTCTCCATCCCTTTTCCAATTTGTTTAAATAGGGATACAGGTTGATCCATTGCAACAATGAAATGTACAAGATGCAGGCGGGGGAGGGGGTGGGAGGTGGGGAATGTTGAGGGGGATGTAGTTGTGGAGATGGGAGGGAAGGGATGGAGAAAAACAAAGGAGGAGGCAACAATGCTTGATAAGAACTGTACTCATTACCTTGCTCATGTGATTGTAACCCCTCTGTACAGTATTTTCACAATAAAAAACTTATTAAATAAAGAAATTTAATGAAGCCTCTTAAAAGTGATCTTTATGTGTAGTGGATAGTTGTGGTATATTTCCATGAGATTTTCCTATTCATATTTGACTTGAAGGCTATCAATTCTTTTTAAGTAGGTATTCTTCATGCTATAACAGACCTACATTATGATCCTTGACTTCATGCAATGAACTTTCAACACTGTCTGTAATAGTTTCCACTTTGATGGTCCGGATGCTTTCATCGAAGAAGCAGGAGAGCCTTTGTGGAGGCTAATTTCTGGAAGAATTAGCTTTAATTTTTAGGAAATTATGCTTCACAATGAGCTAACCTGCGTCTTCCTGCAGTTACCATATTTTTGTATTATTCTAATCTCCAGTGATTTCCCCTACAAGCATTCAGACATTTTTGTAGATATCTGTGAAACGACTTCTCAGAAGATTTCCTCGTTCAGATTAAGAGCCAGAGCAATGCTCCAATCGCTCTGTGTCTTACTGACCTTTCCGTTCCTTCTTCAGACCTCACCTTCATCAGTTATGTGGAAGCCTCTACTGGGATTGCATTCAGGATTGGAGATGTGGTTACTTACAGTGGGATTATTGTATGAGTTCAAACTATAACAACATTTGCATATTCTGCTCAAGTTAAAGCTCACTATTGACTCAAGTCACGGCCACACTTACATGGAAGCATAGTCTCTGATTGCAACCTGTCTTTTTCATTAACTATTTTCTCCCTCATCTTGTAAATATGGTTGGATTTTGGGACCTGGGAGAACACTTGATACACATTGAGCCAAAAATTGGTCAACTTTTTCTATTTGTATTTGACCCAAATGTTCTTTTTTCTCACTGTTCAAAAAAGTTATTAAATTCTGATTATTATTCAGTATATTGCCTGTTCCTCTGAGCTCAATAACATGGGATACTTTAATCAATAAACTTCCCACATACTCCTACTGTTAGTTAAAACGTTATGAATTACAGTTGAGAATGAAGCTTTGATACAATGTAAATACACACTGGCTTTGTTCTTGTTTGTTAATCTTCAAAACATAAGACACTGTAAAATAAATAAGGATTCAATAAGTACCTTTTATGTGACTAAAACCAAAAAATGTTTGTCAAAACTTGATTTTTTTAAATAAAGCAAAGAAAATACACAGGACAAAACTTCCATTCAGTTTTGTAAGATAAAGTAGAGAGTTGCAACAACAAATTAAATTCTGAAAAGAAGTCAAAAGCCAAAAGATGTAAGAGTATCAAGATGAGACTAAATGACCTAGAACTGGGAAAAACACGTAGTGTTAATGGCCTTCTGAGCATTCTTACACATTTGGCTTACACAAAAGATCTTACACAATTTGATGTGTTGACTACAGTTAATCCATAATAATTAACTAGAGAGGAAGTTCTGTTGAATCAAAATGCAAAGTAACATCCCTTAAAGTCAAATAAAGGGCTCTGGTGCTGCTGACTCACATCTGTAATCCTAGCTATGCCAGAGTCTGAGATCTGAGGATGAAAGTTTGAGGCCAATCAAGGCAGATATATTAACCAGCAAATGACCCTACAAAAAGCTAGACATGAAGATGCTGCTCAAGTTGTAGAGTACTAGCCATGAGCAAAAATGCCAGTGAGAATGAGAAACCCTGAGTTTAAGCCCTTGTACTGGAACACACACACACACACACACACACACACACACACACACACACACACACACACACACACACACACACACACACACACACACACCTGTAAAATGTTTGGTCTATAGTCCTCATGTGATTCTCCAAAGAGCCTGATTTTGGTAGTCCAAGCATCTAGTTTTCTAATCTTGTTTCTTTGATCATACTTTCAGAGTCTGGTCTTTTATCTATACCCTATATCCTTGCTAGGTTTTAGATCACCATGTAAGTAGATAATACTAAGTTCATTGCCTTGGCTCACCCTCCAACTTCATATTCTCTCCATGTTAGCCAACTAAAATAAATTCTCGGTGATCCACTTATAACCTTACCCCTGCTTTACCCGAGTCAGCCCACCTTGTCTGAGGCTGACCTACTGCAATGTTCAAGATGGAGTCTTACAGAATCAATGCTGACACTGTGAGAAGGTGGCTGAAGACAGGTAAAAGGGTGGCTAGGGAGGGTAGATATTTATCCATAAAGGAAAGCAAACACAAAAGTGAAAACAAACTAAGAAGTCAACGCAAGACACTAACCTCAGGCAGCCAGCAGAAGAAAAAGGTGTTAGGTTTCCAGCAGAATATCAAGCACTCTAGATACTTCATCATGTATTTATGGAGGGCTTACTACATGTCTGGAACTTTCCTAGTTACTGAGGCTATAACAGCATGCAAGTCAGAACCAAGACTCCCTGTCCACCGTGAAACAGAGGCAAGTATGGAAACCTAGACATCAGAGTATCTTAATGCCAACATAGCTCAAAGCTCACCTGGGTAAGTTACCATACCTTGCTGAGACTCAGTTTCTCACCTGAAGCTGAAGAGATGATAAGCAACCAATGCCCCCTTTAAGCAAGATGGTTTTTGGTTTTCTCAATACTTATTTCCTTGGCATTTGATTTTCAGTTTTCAATATTCCATGTTCCCTCCCGTTGGCTTGTCTCAGATGTGTCCTTGGGGGAGGGGCTGGGGAGACTGCCTATTGGAAAACTTCCTTCTTAGTTTCATAACAGAGTTATGCACTCCTGTCTGTAGGTCTTTCATCTTCCCACATTTATCCCATCAGCTCTGTCTCTACTGAGCCCTTATCCCAAGATGTTTTTCTACTAAATTAAGAGTTTCGCAGAAGGGGAGAGCCATTTAAAGGCTGTAAATCACCTGCCAGTCTTTGAGCCACTCTCTACTCAGAGATCCACTGTCTTATTCTGCATTCAGCGTGCTGCTGCCTCCCCTCAGGCCTTGGATCTCAAAGATAGGCAGCTCTGGAGAGTGGAATCTGTACAGGCATGCCTGTTCTCACACCCAACCCCAGGTCTGGGGCCAACTTGTCTTGAGGGTGAATTGATAGGGAATTTGTATGATACCTTGATTAACTTTAAGGAACCCCAAGAACAGCTCATCACTCTTTCTGTGTCTCTCTTAACCTCCTACTCTAGTGGATTTTTGATGGTTCGTTTGATTTCCTAGCAATTTGTGGTTTGAATTCAAAAAACTCCCTAGGCTTTCTATCACTTAAGATATGCTCCAAACCTCCTTTGACCTAGGGCTTTTATTTTATTTTATTTTATTATTTTTTCCCTAGGATTTTTTTATTATTATTAATTTATTGTGAAAATACTGTACAGAGGGGTTACAATTACATGAGCAAGGTAATGAGTACATTTTTTATCAAGCATTGTTGCCTCCTCCTTTGTTTCCCCTTCCCATCCCTTCCCATCTCCCACTCACCTTCCCCCTTCCTAACCACCAAACTTGTAAATTTCATTTTTCGACATAACAACTTGTACATCTCATTGTTAAAATGGGTCCACTTGTATCCCTATTTTAACGATTTGTTTCTTCTTTCCCCTCCACAAATTATACAACATCAAATAAAATGACAGCAGGAGTTATACCGTGGGGGAGGGACATACAAAGCAACAAAAAAAACCATCTTATAAATACGTTAGAAGCAATCACAAGAAAGAAAAACCATTTGAATCCTTATCTTGGGGTACATCAACATGTCTGACCTTTTCTGCTTGTCTCAGACATATACTAGTTATTGCAAATAAAGGAAACCATGGGACCCATGTTTCTTTGGGCCAGGTTTGCTTCACTTAATATGATTTTTTCCAAGTCTTTCCATTTCCTAACAAACAACAATGTCATTCTTTCTGATGGAGGCATAGAATTCCATTTTCTTGATCCATGCATCTACTGAGGGGCATCTGGGTTGGTTCCATATCTTAGCTATGGTAAATAAAGCTGCAATAAACACAGTTGTGCTGGTAGCTTTAATATGGTCTTGTTTGTGATCATTTGTGTAGATGTACAAGAGTGGGATTGCTGGGTCATAGGGGAGCTCTATGTGGAGTCTTTTGAGGAACCTCCATACTACTTTCCAAAGTGGTTGAACAAGTTTATACTCCCACCAACAATGCAGTAAGGTTCCCTTCTGCCCACATCCCCTCCAGCATCTGTAGTTGTTAGAGTTCTTGATTATAGCCATTCTAAATGGGGTGGGGTGGTATCTCAAAATTGTTTTGATTTGCATTTCTTTTATGGCTAGAGAGGTTGAATATTTCTTCATGTGTCTATTGGCCATCCTTCTTTCCTCTTCAGAGAAGTTTCTCTTTAAGTCTGTAGCCCACGTATTTATTGGGCAGTTGTTTCTTTGAGGATTTGTTGTTGGGGGATTTAATTTTTTGAATTCCAGGTATATTTTAGATATGAGACCCTTGTCCATTATATGGCTAGTGAAGATCTTCTCCCAATCCATGGGCTTTCTATTGATCTTGCTAACTATGTCCTTTGCCATGCAGAAGCTCTACAGTTTCATGTAATCCCATTTGTCCATACTTTGCATTCTCTCAGACCACAAGGGAATAACATTAGAACTCAACACCAAAAGCCACCAAAAAAAAGTCCTGTAACACATGAAGGCTGAACAACACACTGTTGGATCACCAGTGGGTCATGGAAGAGATTAGAACTGAAATTCAAATGTTCATGATATTCAACAAAAATGAATACACAAATTACCAGCTTCTCTGGGGCACAGCAAAGGCAGTACTCACAGGCAAGTTTATAGCTCTGAGCTCCTACATCAACAAATTGGAGAGATCTGAAACCAACAATTTAATGAGACATCTGAACCTCCTTGAAGAAGAGCAGCAAGATAAACCCCAATCCAGTAAACAGAAAGAAATAATTAAAATTAAGTCAGAATTAAATGAACTAGAATCCAAAAAACCATAGAAAGAATCAACAAACAAAGAGTTGGTTCTTTGAAAAAATTAACAAAATAGACAGACCCTTAGCAAATCTTTTCAGAAAAAGAAGAGAACACACCCAAATAAATAAACTCAGAGATGAGAATGGAAACATCACCACAGAAACAACCAAGATTCAGAACATTATAAGGGAATACTTCTCAAAACTTTTTGCTAATAAGTTTGAGAACTTGCTAGAAGTGGACCTTTTCCTAGTAAATATCGACATGCCTAAACTAAACCAAGATGAATTAAACCATCTTAACAGGCCCATCTCAAGTACTATGAAGCCATCATAACCCTCATCCAAAAACAAAGCAGGGACTCATCAAAGAAAGAGAACTATAGACCCATTTGATGAACAATCATGCAAAACTTTTTTAATATATATTCAGGCCCTTGCTTATGACACCAGTTTGGGTGGTAATCCCTTGATTATATTCAAGCCCAAGACGACAGTGTAATCAGAGTAGCAGGAAAATTATTCTTCTGTAACTTTTATTTCATATGATCCAGATACCCCATGCATCATTTATATCTTCATATTTTACCTTTAAGTTGTACACTGTTGTAATTTGTACTTTACTGATAAAGATTTCGAGGTCAAGACAGACTAATAATGTACTGTGTTTCTTTTTTAAAAAATAACTTGGTAATCAAACAGATTTTTTAAGTCTGAAGCTGTTTTATACTAAAGCCTGCAATGCAAATCATTAATTCATAGGTGTTTTTGGTGTGACTATTACACATCACACCATATTTCAAGATAGAATTGCATTGGTGATCAAGACATGTAAGCTTTCCATATTTTCTACAACATATAGTTTGTCCTACACAGGTCTTCATTCTGTCCAGTAAATCACAGTTATTGATTTAAGTTCTTTTATTCTTCTTCTGAAACGGGTGATGAGATTTCTGTCCCAGACCCTCATTCTCTCCAAGGTACAATCACTTTCTACTTCTTGACCTGTCTATCTCTCCAGCTTTTAGATAATTGTCATGCACTATCTTAGTATGCTCACCTTATTATGATATGTGCACACCAGATGTGAGATTGGTTTCTCAATGCTCTGTATCACAATGTATGGTTTTTTACTTTGTATCATCTTCACCGTGCTTCCTTTGTGACAATCTCCAGGTCCCATTCCAACCTCTGCCTGATACTCCAAAGCAATCACACACAATGGTGAAATTCAGGGACAATAACAATAACTGTGATGTTCTTTTATGTAACCCTTTCCTCAAGAACCAATTGACCTCTGCTTGCTCCTAGAAACTGGCTTTCCTGGACTCTAGTTTTGTCTACTTAAAAATTTCCTTTTACATATTCTGTCCTTAGCTTTCTCTAGGTTCATTAAAAAACTATCACAGGTTAAAAATGACATGAAAATTTCATACTATTTTATACAGAATGGGAATCAATTAGGATCATAGATCAGAAGGCTTGATTTAAGTGCCAATTCTATCAATTTCCAGCTGTGAAATGGATTGTATCTCATGCATACTCTCTGGAAACTGACTTTCTTCATCTATTAAATGAGATATATTTATATAATGGGTCCACAGTACATTATTAGTATCCAAATTCTCACTTCCTGTATGTTTCCATTTAGATGAAAACAGGAGCAAAATATATAAGCTCATACAGTGCTTCAATCTTAAAAATGAATAGATGTCTATCTTTTTGTCTTTTATTCAGTTACTTAAATATTTTAACTTTAAAATACTTCTTATAAATTTTAAATTATAAGATGTATTTTAAATGCATGACTATCTTCAAAATTCTCATGCTTGATTCCATCTTCAACATTCTTTTCAATAGAAATTATAGCTGCTAAGTTACTTGTTTTTCCCTATCTTTTCATGACTTTATATGCATCTATCACACACCTTTACACACATGTAGTTCTAATATTTCGTAATGTAGTTTGCTCTTTTTCTTGACTATGGCTTTATCATCTTTTCATTTTAGTGTCTGTAAATCTATTTTTCCATTAGAAATCTAATATTCCCAAGTGTGAATGTACTAGAATACACTGAACAGTTGCTGCTAATAATCACTGGAATTCTTCCAGATCAACTTGATAAACCCACTATTGATAGACAGTGCATCTCCATGCCTGTGAGATGAGCACATTTCTTGTGATGTCAGCACTTAGCCAATAGCTGAATTAGAAAGTATTTACCCTTGTTGAAATTTTAAAAGGTAACTGTCATACTTTCTTAAAAGAAGCCTTGCCCAAACTACCAACACACAAGCATTTTATGTGAGTACTATTTCTTAAATCTTCACTAACACAATGTCAACATTTAAAAGTGTGATAGCTAATTTTATGGGATAAAAATGATCATAAATGCTGTTATGATAAAAGGAGGTCAAAGAATATAAGATTTAAGTACACAATTTATTTTTTCCCTTCCCCTCCACAAATTAAATCAACATCAAGACGTCATGTGGGAAAATGAACTTTACAACTTTGGCCGGTGAGTGGGGAGAGGAGGAAGTGGAAGGGGGGGAGAATGGGGGAGATAGGAAGGGATGGGAAGGGGAAACAAAGGAGGAGAGAACAATGCTTGATAAGAAATGTACTCATACCTTGACCATGTATTTGTAACCCTTCTATATGGTAATTTCACAATAAAATAAATAGATAAAAGAATAACAAAATATATCTCTGCTATGAAAAGAACATTGTAAGTATACTTAAATCTTTTTAAATTTATTGTGAAAATACCGTACAGGGAGGTTACAATTACATGGGCAAGATAATGAGTACATTTCTTATCAAGCATTATTACCTCCTCCTTTGTTTCCCCTTCTCATCCCTTTCCATCTCCCCCCCACCCCCACCCTCCCAGGCCAAAGTTGTAAAGTTCATTTTTCGACATAATGACTTGTACATCTCATTGTTGCAATGGGTCCACCTGTATCCCTATTTAAACGATTTGTTTTTTCCCTTCTCCTCCACAAATTATATCAACATCAAATACAGGGAAAGCAGGGGTTATACTGTGAGGGAGGGACATACAAAGCAACAAAGAAATCCTTAAAGCCCACACAAAGAAACTTTTTTTTTCTGATACCATCCACAGTACAAATTCTCCCAAGGCTGTAGGAAACTGGATTGTGTTAGCCAGAATGATAATCCCTTAAATATGTCAATATCCTAATCTGTAGAATTTACCACCTTCCATTATACAAGAGAATGCAGGTGTAATTGTAGTTAATAATCTTAAAATGAAATTATTCTGCCTTAGCCAATTCACTAACATGTTTTTGGTCTCTACCACCTGAGTCACATCTCAACTTCTAGCTTTTTTGCTGATTAAATGGAGATAAGAGTCTCAGATTTATCTTCTTATCATCTTCCCAGGCTGGCTTAGAATGGTGGTTCTCAGATCCCGGTCTCCTGAATAGTCAAGATTATAGGCATGAGCCGCTATCACCCAGCCAATCATGTGAAATTCTAAAATTATGAAACTTTTCTAAACTATAATTAGAGATTTCTATTCAGCAAGGGTCAGATGCACATTGTTAGCTTAGAAGATGGATGGAGGAATTCATGAGCTAAGGAATGATCAAGAACACAGATGCTTTCCTAGAAACTCCAGAATGGCCTGCAGCCCTGCCAATGTCTTCATTTTAGTTCCCTGAAATCAATTCAGACTTCAAAACTACTGCAATGTCAGATTAAAAGAAAGATTGTGATGCTTACATCAATAAGTTTTGAATAATTAGTTACCCTAGCCATAGAAAACTAACATAACCACTGTCAATGTTTGTGTGGTAAGGAAAAGAGATTAATGCTTACCCCTTCTTTGTTTCTTCTCCTTGAATAGGCACTACTCTTCTACCTACCCACTATGTAGAAGAAGCTGACCCCAAACCATATAGGAGGAACAAAAGTCTTCTGTGAGCATCAACAGTAGGTTAGTTTTTTAGAGTCTGTTCAGTTTCCATCCAAGTAACAGTTACAGATGCATCATTAGGGCCTGTTTGACTTAATGAAAAATAATATCTCAATTGTGCTTCAATTTTCATTTATTTAATTGTGAAGGAGGCTGAATAATTTTTCATGTATTAATTAGCCACATTAAACCGGCAGGCTTATCACCTTGACTAATTAATCAAATGGATTGTTTGCCTTATAATAATGACATAAAAACTCTTCTGAATAAAATATTTGAGGAAATAATCAAAAGTTTGCTCAACTTGGTATAGGACAAAAACTTAACCCTTCTACCAACTGCACAATAACATTAAAAATATAGAAAGAGAATTATAGCAGTTTCCTTCATGAAGATAAAAATAAAAGTCCTCATCAAAGAATTCAAAATCAAATATAATACCCCAAATCTATAATTTGTCATGAGCACAAATGGATTATCCAAGGAATGAAAAATTGATTTTATATTGTCTGAATTATCCACTTTAAAATAATTAATTGTATAGTACACATAATTATCTCAATAAAAATAAAACATGGGGCCTGGGAAGGTGGCTCAGTGGTAGAGTGCTTGCCTTGCATGCATAAGGCCCTGAGTTTGATTCTTCAGCACCAAATACGCAGAAAAAGCCGGAAGTGGCCCTGTGGTTCAAGTGGTAAAGTGCTAGCCTTGAGATGAAGAGCTGAGGGGCAGCACCCAGGCCCAGAATTCAGGCCCCACGATCAACCAAAAAACAAAACAAAAACAAAAAACATGTAATTCACCGCATTAGCAGATTAATATACTACAACTATGATCATCCCAACAGATACAGGATGGAAGGAAGGCAGGAAGGCAGGAAGGCAGAAAGGCAGGCAGGCAGGAAGGCAAGAAGGAAGGAAGAAAGGAAGGAAGGAAGGAAGGAAGGAAGGAAGGAAGGAAGGAAGGAAGGAAGGAAGGAAGGAAGGAAAGGATGGAGTGAGGGAGGAAGAAATGAAGGAATAAAGAAAAGAGAAAAATGTGTAAAAGGAAGAAATAGCTAAAGAAATAAAATTGTCAGTGTGGAAATGATATATTCAATAACAAAAATTGTATGTAATCTTAAAAGCTGCTCAAAGAGGTACAATGTAAAGTTAGCAAAATTTCAGAGTATATGATTTTGTTTAAAAATCCACATGTGATCTGTAAATGTCTATTAGAATGCCCCAAGTCTGGAAAACTAACAATACCAAAGCTGAAAAGGATGTGAAAGGATAAATATTCTTATTCATTGGTAGTAGGACTAAAAATGGTGGATACTGTGGTAATTTCTCATAGAGCTTAGTAGATAATATGGCAATCTTCCTCAATATTTATCTAAAGGAGTTGAAAGGTTCGTACACACACACACACACACACACACACACACACACACACACACACACACACACACACACACACACACACACACACCTGTACATGAATGGGCACAGCAGCTCTATTCATAATTTTCAAAACTTGGAGACAACAAATTTGCCTTTCAGTGGTGAACAGATAAACTGATACATAAAGATACAGGAATATTCTTCAATACTAAAATGAAATGTGTTATCAAGCCATGTAAAAGCATGGGGGAATTTGAAATACACATTACTTGTGAGAAGCACAGAGAGACTCAACCAAAGCTGATAATCAATAAGGAGATTAGAAGAAAGAGAAATAGACTCTATGGGTAGGTGGGGACTAGCAGGAGAGGGTGTACCTGTGGGGAGGATAAAGAAGATTAAGTACTGTGGAAGCAGATTATTTATAACAACAACAACTGAACAAGAAAACCTGTTGGGAACACTATTTCACAGAGGGCAGAGGGCAGGGAGTGTATTAGAAAAGGTAAAATTGATTGAAATACAGTGTAAACATGTGTAGAGATGTAACAATGAGATCCTCTCCTGTATAACTGATATAGGCCAATAAACATCAATAAATACATAGACTAAATGAAAGAAGTAGTCTGAAAGTCTATATAATGTTTTATGCTGATGGATACATTAGCAGGCACAAATACAGTGAAAGTAAAAAGATCAGAATTTGCCAGGTTTTGGAAGTGGTAACAATGAATAGACAAGACATTCATAGAAGGTTGGATAAGGAAATAAAAATATTCTAGATGGTGTATAATGCTATATTCATGCTATTCTATATTTGTCTAAAATTATATAAGATATACAAGACCAAAAGTGAACTCCAATCAAACTATAGATTTGGGGATACAATGACTTTCCAAAGTAGTTTTATCAATTGTTATAAATATATACTATTCTTGGAATGGGTCTTGATCATGAGAGGTTCTTCATGAATGAGAGGAAAGACAAGGTGAGAGACCCCTGTGATTTCTGCTCCATTTTTCTATAAATATGAGACTTCTCTAAAAAACTAAAATGTGTGTTAAAAAGTAGTTTATGTCTGGAATTCATGAAGCTGTTCACAAATGCTGTTTGCAGATTCCATATATATATATATACTTTACTTGAGAAAATCTAGTAAACAAGTTTGGAAAAATCAGAATGTGAAATTAAGCAATTTGCCTTATAATTGCATCAATATGTAAAATACTAGAAAAAATTGTCAGTAATGCACAACATCTTTACTATAAACATACAAAAACATTATCAGGAAACCCATAGAAGACTTAAGCTATCAAGATATTATGACACTGACATTGGAATTTACAATTAATCAATGTAGTAGAGAGTCCAATAGTAAGCCTACACTTCAGGGTTATTTGCTTATTTATAACAAGAACACTAGAGCTATCCACTACTTTAAAAAAAACTCAGAAACATAAACATAAAACATTTTAGAAGTATGAGAGATTATCTTCATAATGGAATGTAAGCACAGATTTTTTAGACAAATCATAAAAGCATAACAATAAAAGAAAAAATGATAAGGCATTACACATTTTAAACATCTTATCAAAGATATTATTAATAATATGAATAGGTAAGTCATATATTATGAGAAAATAATCATACATATCCAATAAAAGACATAAAGTAGGTAAATCATTCTTATAGCTCAATAATAAAAATGCCAATAACACAGTGAAAAAAAAGAGAAAATTTCTTTGTAAGCCTTTCATATGGTCAATGTGACATACAAAGATGAAATACACCCTGTTCTTTGTCATTATGGAAATGTTAATAAGAGCCACCATTATTCATAACTTACTCACTTAAAATGGCTGTAATGACATATAGTAGTGACATTAAATTTTGGAAAGGTTGCAGACCAATAAGTACCTTACATACTTAAAAGAGCATAGCATAATACAACTACTGTGAAGAAAAGCTTTAATACACAAAAGATTCTAATACATATGAGTATGTGTTTATCTTACAATCCAACAAATCTAATCATAAATAAAGTAAGCATTCACATAAAGACTTCTATATGAGTGATCATTGAGGCATTATCATTAACAGCTAAAAACATGAACTGAACCAAATGTCCATCGAAATATGGGTATATATTCTGTATAACAGAATACTGTGTAGTAGTTGAATATACCAAGAATAAATCACGATTCTAGATTTAGTGAAATAAGTCTTACTTTTTAAAGGTACAGATTGTACTAGTCATTTTCTAGAATGTCACAGAATGAGACAAATCTGATCTTTAGAGGGAAAGAATTAAGATAGTGGGTGCATCTGGGGAGAGGGTAAACACAGTGATTAAGTACAGTCGGTATGAACAGATGAGACTAAAATAGAACAAAGAACCATCTGAAATTGTTTTAAGAAGGGGAAGAGGAATGAGAGAGGGAAGTAGAAAGGGCGATTTTGATTATGGTGTAATGTAGGCATGTATGGAAATATCACAATGAAATTCCCTTTGTTACAAAACTAATGTATACTAATAGAAAGTCTTGGTTGAAAAAAAAATATTCAAGAGATTCTATCTCAAAAGCCAAATAAAACAAACCAAAAGAGAGTCAACTTTGTTAAGGGTGTTTTTCTGCGGGTCAATTACTGTTATTACTGTTGAGAATGTTAATTCCCCGGTGATTTTTATTGTATGGTCCCTTTTGTGTTCTGATTTGGATTTCTTCAAATAAAATAAGCTGTAAAGAACCAGCACTTGCTACTTACTTGAAACCTGAAAAAGCCTTATTTCTATCTGGAGCTGTCAATGAGAAGCCCCTTTTAGTGAATGCCTTCATAGCATCTTGGCTGGAGGAACTTCCATATTACTGTGTGATCTGCTGCATGCATAGCACTTGTAAAAACAAAACAAAAATACAAAACCAAAAAAAAAATCTGTCTCAGGAGGCCTTGCTTCAGTCATGGCTACTCCAGTCTGCACCGGAACCAGACAAACTTTACCTCAATTGTGACTTCCCAATGATCCTGTCAACAATTTCTCCAGAGAATCCTGCCCAGAATATTCTAGATTTGTAATAACAGTCCTCAACAAGGTTGAGGGAGAAGAAAGACCTCCTTTAGTTACTCTGATTAAGTGTCTGATTAACAGAAAGGAGATCATCATCTTATAGGAGAATTATGACTGAGAGTATAACAATCTGAGCATAAGCTTGACACTTTCTTCTTCTGGCTTCTATTTTTCAGATTACTCAGGGAGGCCTTGCTCTTGCATCGTATTTTATCCCAGTTAATGCTTCCTACCCCTACATTGCATCATCAGGATCAATAAAAGCTTCCTCCAAATAGTCTCTTTGCTTACCTGTGGTCACAGGTAGAGAAAATAAGCACCTTGCATGAAAAGACTCCAATGCTTTCAGGCCTAGTAGCAGCAGCAACAGCAGCAACAAGGAGTTGAGAATGTAGTTGATGGTTCCACAGAGCCACTGAGAGCTATGGACCCTGATAGCCAAAGCTCAAAGCAGTAACATCAAGAAATGGTTAAGAGTTCCAAAGAGTACCTGGGGACAGAAGCTAATACTACCATGGAAGTAGTGTGAAATAGAGAGGCAGTGAAGACCCAAAGGCAGAAGCTTAAGAGGATTGTGAACCCCAGGGACCATCAGGGGCTAAGAAACTAAAGGTCCCTATTCCCAGAACTCAGGATCCATAACTAGCTGCTAGATGTTGGCATTTAAGGCAAGAGCAATAAACCTCTGCCGTGAGCAACTAGAGGAGTTATCCTCTAGCTTGGAAAGCCGGAAGCCATAAAGCTCTGGTTTTCAAAGATAAGAGATGTATGACCCTAGATTTGGAAGCCTAGGTTGTGAGTTTCTGCAACTCAAGGATTTCAACGGTGAGGGAGCAACTGCTCCTTCCCTACTCACAATTTCTATCTAGACAAAAGAATAGAATCTTTATCCATACATTTGTCACTGAAACACATTGGGATACAAGGATACTCTATATCTTAACAAGAATATGGGACATAGGCAAATATATTTGTCAGTTCTCACCACATTCCCAGAGTTAGACATTCCTTGTACAAAAAGTTCACAATAAAAATGTGTAAACTAAGGTTGAGTCCTATTAGTTAAATCAATGCCCAAGTTTTAAGAGTATGTGTATACATTTCAATTTCCTTTGAATTCTCACATCTGTAATCTTAGCTGCTCAGGAGGCTGAGCTCTGAAGATCATGTTTCAAAGTCAGCGCTGGTAGAAAAGTCCATAAAACCCTTATTTCCAAGTAACCACAAAAGTCAAAACCATAAAAGCTGGATCAAATGGTAGACTGCACAAAAGGGACAGCACTCAGTTCAAGCCCCAGGACTGGCAAAAAGAAAAAGAAAAATTCTAAAGAAAAAATAGTAAAGGAATTTTATCATGGATGGACATATACAGCAAACTATTAATGGTACTTCTCAAAGAAGTGTGATAGTCCTCAAAGTGTTAGACATAGAGTACTTGCATAGCAGGCATCAGACTTTGGTTTCATTCCTAGCAGTTCAAAGAATAAATAGAAAAAGGTATATCTCAAGATAAATGCAAACATGTCTAAAAATTGTGCACAGAAAGTGTTCATAGCAACATTACTTGAGACAGCCCAAAAAAAGTGAGAACAACTTGTATCTACCAACTGATGGTTGAATAAATATCATGTTGTATATCTATATAATTATTTGACTATAGAAATGGTGAAGTTCTGACAAGTTTGAACTGAATGAGCAATCTCCAGAGTGGTTTTATGGACCAGTACTGACATCGTTTCTTTAACATGTCTTTTCATCTATAATTGAAATGTGTCATCCTTCTCTTGTTTGTGATTAACTGTTCTCTTCAATATTTTCCACTGTTGGTTTGTTTAGCTAACTGGCAGCACCAAAAGTACTCCAACTAGTATAAATGACAATGGAAAGCAATGTAAATATTCTAATGCCAAGTAATGTGGTTGTTCATACCTTTACAAATGTACTAAAATATTAAATTGTATACTTTAGAGGGATTATACATTATATGAATTCTATCTCAATAAATCTGTTAAGAGTCAAATTGTCAATGAAAACAATCTAGATGTTGAGTAATTAAATGTTTTCTCTAAAGTTACTTTAATTGTTCCGCTGTGCATTTGAAAACTTTTTTTAGCAAAACAATCTTAATGTGATCTTGACTATAATCATCATTATGTTTAGAGATTACATGGAGAAAGCTGTTAGTTGAACAATGTGGATTCTCTTCAGTTAAAAAAAAAAAAAAAACAGCCCACCTGCTATTTAAATACCTTTTCAGTATCCTTGAGATGCAGGCTAGTTCTGATTTCTGTGTGCCAATACCCACTGTGTCATCACTGAAAAATTCTAGGTTGGTGTGAAGCCCTTCCTTATATACATAATGAGAAAAATCCTTGTCATTACCTCTATAGAAATCATTCTTAGTTTCTTACAACCTCTTTCACATTTTATTCTATCCTGTATGAAGAGAACAATCAGATATCTAAGATGCCTATTTCTCAGGAATTACCTGTCTCACCCTTTCAGTTATTTTCCATTTGCATAATTTTGAGACCTTACTCACACAAGTAAGCAAGTTATTGAAATTTTTCATTTACTCTTCCAAGTCCAGGTATAACAAGAATGTCACAATATGGCTCAGGTAAGGTCTCATTAGCACAAAGTAGAAATGTGTGATGTCATCTTTCATCCAAAACATTTTGCATCTGCCAACTCAAGCTGGAATTACAATAGTTTCTCCAGGCAGCTATATAACTCACTGCTAGCGAACTTCAAATCCTTTAGCCTGCTTCCATGAATTGATAAATACATGATGCTTTTTTTTCCATCTCTACCTGAACTCTTCTCTTTTAAAATTCAAGGACTTTCTTCAGCAAGTGTTTTCAGAGTGTGAAGTGTCTGGATGCCTAGTTTTAGTGGCCACCTACCTTTGGGAAAGCTGCTTTTCGGGATTTGCGTCACTTTTGTGATGAATAAAGCATGGAGAATCACTCTCAGCTGGTTGCGATATTCATAGACTTCCCAGATTGCAAGAGACCTTAAAAGACCGGCTCATCCCTCCTCCTGTCGCCAAGCATAATGATATCTACACTCACCCTCTTCAGAGAGAGGGCAGCAGCTGTCACCAATCTACCCAGATCTCTAGGTTGTCCCTCTGTGACCCAGGATCAGGTTAGCATATTCCTGTTGATTAAGAGTTTTGAGAGCCTTGGATGAATGCAGTACTGAAATTAGCAGGAAGTAGTGGAAATAATTCTCCTGCACTCAGCGTCTTCAGCTGATAACATCTGCCAAGCCAGGGGAATTGTGGGCAGGCAGAGATGCTGTGTATATCATGGGTGATGAAGGAGCTTGGGGCTCCCAGCACCAGGGGCAGATAATTACTTACTCCCAGCCATCCACTTGGAAAGGATACTATGAATAGAACTCCACCTCACCACGTGCTCCTGAAAACCCACGAAGGGATAGATTTTTTTTCTAAGGAAAGTAGGTCAGCACAGTTCCTAGATAGAGGGTCATTATCCCCATGTTTGAGGCCAATCCCAAAACCTAAAGTCTCTTCCTAGCGAAAGCCTGGTATTGGCAGTGCGGGGAGATTTACCTTGTTCTCTGGCTCTTCGTATTGAGGCCACATAGCATCTTAGTTTTCAAAATATTTTTGTCATAGTATTATAGAACTAGAGGCAAGATGTGGGTCATGAGTTTGTAAACTTGGCTCCACCTTTATGCTAGGCTTTTTCACTCAAGACTGGTGAGCCGTACCTCTAGTTCTTGGCTGGCTAATTGGAAATGTGGCTCATGGATTTTTTTTTTCCTGCCCAGATTGGCTTTGAACTGCCATTCTAATATCTCAGCCTTCTGAGTTGCTAGGACAACAAATATAAGCCACCAATCTTTAGCTTGCAAAATTGGTTCTGGATTTACAGGGTCCAGAAATATTAGCCACCTCCAAATGCATATCCATGACTCTGGCATTTTAACATCTCTGTACAATTATTTGAGAGTCTTCCCTCCAGGAACTGGAGTTTCATTCCCTGCCCTTTAAGTGTAGGAAAGACTCACTGATTTGGTTCTTAAGAATGGGAGTATAACCTGGGCACCGGTGGTCATGCCTGTAATCCTAGCTACTCAGGAGGCTGAGATCTGAGAATCGTGGTTGAAAGCCAGCCCAGGCAGGAAAGACCCTGAGACTCTTATCTCCAACTACTAGAAAACCAGAAATGGCACTGTGGCTCAAGTGGTAGAGTACTGGCCTTGAGCTGAAGAGCTGAAGGACAGCTCTCAGGCCCAGATTTCAAGCCTCATGACTGACAGAGAGAGAAAAAAAAATAGAGAGAGAGACAGAGACATACATAGACAGAGACACACAGAGAGAGACAGAGAGACAGAGACAGAGACAGAGAGAGAGAGGGAGTATAGCAAGGCAAAGTGGTAAGTTCTGTGGGAAAATGTGGCCAATAAAGGAGAATTATGGCAGACCCTGCCTTACGAAAGAGTTGACATTAACAACAATGGTAATGGTGATACCATGCATGCAGAGACCCGTGTAGCCACACAGCTCCAGTGCTCAGTACAGGTCTGCACTTGTTTTAATGCTCTAATTTTGGCATTTTAAAATCCTTAATAATTTGTCTCTTAACTTGTGTGTTGTTAGTGAAGTGTAATGGGAAAGTGGAGCACGTTTTTGAACAGAAGAGATAATGTACAACATGAAGGACTACCATTCCTTCCATCCGATTCTTATGTACCATTTGATTGCCTGGCCCATGAACACAGGATTCTAATAGGTCCATAGTGCACTGAAGTTCAGTGAGACTCAAAGAAACTACAAAGTGAATGTGGTACCTGGATACGAGAGACACTGAAATCCCTTAGAAACCATCCTTCCTTTCTAACTTACATTGAGGAGAGAAGTAAGCCAATGTTATTCTATAATGAAAACAAACCACCACGAAACCTATTTCATCCTTTTGTGTGTGTGTGTGTGTGTGTGTGTGTGTGTGTGTGTGTGTGTTTGGTGATGGTGGTGGGGTTTCTTGTGCTTAAACTAAGAGATTTTGGATATTTTTGCACAAGGTAGCACTTTACCACTTGAGAAACTCTTCTACTTTCTGGCTTCTTGCAGGTTAATTGGAGATAAGAATCTCATGGATTTTCTTGCCTACGCTGGCTTTGAACCTTGATCCTCAGATCTCTGTCTCCTGGATTGTTAAGATTATAGGCATGAGCCTCCAGCACCTGGGTCCTATCCGTTCTTTATCATGCTATTTCTGTATTTCAACCTATGAATTATACTGAAAGTGGAATATAAGGCAAAGAAAATCATTTTTCTTTTAACAGCTTTGTTATGCTTCAACATGCCCAAAGTAGAGAGTTCTGGTCAGGTTTGTTTATATCATATTGTTGGCTCACATCTATAATCCAGCTACGCAGGAGGCTGAGATCTGAGAATCACAGCTTGGAGCCAGCCTGAGCAGGTAAATCCCAGTAACTCTCTCATATCTGGCAAAAGGCAGATATGAAATCATGGCTTAAGGAATTAGGGACACACTATGAGTGAAAAATCCAAGTAAGAGAAGGAGTACAAGCCTCAGTTTTAGCCAAATAAAAAAGGAAAACAGTAACTTAGTTTAGTTATGTGCAATATCTTGGCTTGTTTGTTAAGAATAAATACATACAATTGCAAACTTCAAAATACAAGTTATGTAAATGCAGTGCTTCTGCATATGAATTAAATGTTCTTGTATTTGTGCTTGAAACTGTCATAGCATGTCATAAAGATAAATGATAAAATTCATGCTAATAATTTAATTTCTTATTCATTTAGACTGACACTAAATAGCAAATAAAAACACCCTGACAAGTTGAGAGATAAATTGTGGATGAAAAGGAAATGGTTTACATTTTAGTAACTTTATGTTTTTCACTGCTTTTTGAAGAAGAGATCTCACATTTTCATTTCTTATTGGTCTCTGCAAATTATGTAGCTAGCCTTGAATGCACTTCTGGTATTTTGTGATTGCTTCCTTGATATTTCTTCCAAAAATACTTAACTACAATATAATCATAAGTCAATATCAGACAAATCCAAATTGAGGGATATTCTCAAAATGCTTGAAAAGTACTCTTCAAATTTTCAAGGTCATGGAAGGCAAGGAAAGACCAAGCAACTATCATATACTGAAGGAGATTAAGGAGACATGATGGCCTAATAAAATAGGCCATCTTTGATGAAAGTTTGGAACAGAGAAAGGCCATTAATGGAAAGACTGGTGAAATCTAAATAAAGCCTTTGGTTCAGTGAATAGAATTGTGTTCATTTTAATGTCTTAAATTTTAATAAAGGCCCCATGGGTATATAAGCTGTGAACATTAGAGTAAACTAGATGGAGTTATACAGAAACTCTATACAGTATCATTTCAACTCTTCTTTAAATCTAAACTTCTTTCTAAATTGCAAAGGTTTTTAATCACTTATCTCAACTTGCCTGTAGAGAATGAAAGTGTAGATGCCATATATTTATATAAATTCTCCTTATATCCTTTAGCAAACATTATAATGTATAGATATGACTCTCCATTGTATAATGCAAATAAATTCATAATATCAGAATGGCTATTAGAAATAATAAAATACTTAAAATAGGCCAACCAAGTCCCAATTCCAAATCCAGTCATCTCTGTGTTCTGAACTTATTGTTTCCTTAATTGTCTCCCAAATAAAGTTCAACATTATGAACTTTGTAATTCTTTTTTTCTACTGAAGTATATAAATGAAAATTCAAAATTATATATTTAATGTGTGTAATGTGATGATTTGATACACACATTATATCATAAATAGAAGGGGGTGGCATTGAGGAAGATGCACTGTACTCATAAACTGTAGCTCCTTTGTACAACTACTAAAAGGTAATTAAAACAAATCAGTTAACACAATCATCAATATTGACAGTTGGCCTTTTCTGTTTTATGGATAATTGTGACACTGAAAAAAATCTATAATCAGATTCAAGTAAAAAATGTAGTATTATTAAGTATAATAAACAGGGATACAGGTGGACCCATTGCAACAATGAGATGTACAAGATGCTATGTCAAAAAATGAACTTTATAACTTTGGCGGGAGGGGGGATGAGGGGGGGAGCGTAGTCATGGAGATGGGAGGGCAGGGATGGTAGGGGAAAAACAAAGGAGGAGTCAACAATGTTTGATAAGAAATGTACTCATTACTTTGCTCATGTAATTGTAACCCCTCTGTACAGTTTTTCACAATAAAAAATGTATTTAAAAGATCAGTATATGTCTGAAACAAGCAGAAATGGTCAAATAATAAGTTGATGTTAGGGGAAATGAACCCCAAGATAAGGACTCAAATGGTTTTACTTC
The DNA here is from genome assembly GCF_019054845.1 of Dipodomys spectabilis. NCBI lineage: Eukaryota > Metazoa > Chordata > Mammalia > Rodentia > Heteromyidae > Dipodomys > Dipodomys spectabilis. The sequence continues at coordinate 4,901,189 of NW_024870723.1, forward strand.
CTTGCTATTGTTTCTAACATATTTATAAGATGATTTCTTTGTTGCTTTCTTTGTATGTCCCTCCCTCATGGTATAACCTCTGTTTTCACTGTATTTGATGTTGGTATAATTTTGGGAGGGGAAGGGAAAAAACAAATTATTTAAATAGGGATACAGTTGGATCCATTGCAACAATGAGATGTACAAGATATTATGTTGAAAAATGAACTTTACAAGTTTGGTGCAGGGTAGAGGGGGAGTGGGAGGAGAGGGGGAGGGTAGAGATGGGAAGGGATGGTAAGGGGAAACTAAGGGAGAGGCAACAAAGCTTGAACATTTTTTTTTTGTCAGTCATGGGGTTTGAACTCTGGGCCTGAGCACTGTCCCTGTGCTCTTCAGCACAAGTCGAGTGCTCTACCACAGCAGCACTTCCAACAATGCTTGATAAGAAATATACTCATTACCTTGCTCATGTAATTGTAACCCCTCTGTATGGCATTTTTACAATAAAAATATGTATTTGATACAAAAAAATCACTATGACATACATTATGTCCCCCAGAACATTTTCATTTCATAGCTGAAACCTTTGATCAACATCTTCCCAATCACTACACACAGACAACCACCATCCTTCTCTCTATTTCTATGAGCTCAAAGTTTTTAGATCTCCTAAAGACCAACATGTTTCAATCATGCATCCTATGCTTAGATGCCATTATTATTGACATCTGAATAAACTCAGTCTCATGGCGATAATCATGGTTTAGACAAGGTTATAAGTCAATGGTAGAGGTCATTTGAGTCCACCATCCCACTACAGGGCTCTCTCTCCCTCTATCATGTGAGACTGGAGCTATATCCATTTTCCTTCATGAATATCCTCATCCTACCCACTTCTCTGGTAGAGTACCAAGACAACAAAAGAGCGAAGATCTCCCACTCTCATTGGGAAAATGCCTGGGCCATCTTTGTTTTGGGAGATTTATGAAACATAGTAATAGTCTGCAATCTGTAATCCTAACTATAGCAAGATTAGCACCACCTGGAAACTTGTTCACACCATAAATTATTGGATCCCATCTTAGATGAATTAAATTAATAATTCTGGGGCATGGGTCCCAGCACCTATTTATCGAGCCTACTAGATAATTGTGCTAGCCTACTTGGTAAAGTTTGAGGGAAATTGTACTAAGGAAGACCCTAAGGCACTGATAGAGAGGTCTGTTACCAATGGCAACAGTTCTGTGGGTATCCTGGACTAATTTAACTGCATTGTTTGTTTCCTTAGACACCCGTTTTCCTTTCCATTAATAGATTCTTACCACTGGTATTGGAATTGAAAGGAGCAGGTGAGAGGAGCATTGCTAGCTAGAACATGGTCAAAACCTTTTCTTTGGCACCTCTCTCTTTTGAATGAGGTTTTCAGTTTAAAAAGGTTATTGCAGGGAATGTACAAGATTCCATTTAAGGGTATCAGAAAGTTAGTCCACATTTCCTTACCCTGAGAGAGTATGCAGAATGATCTGTTTCCTTGTAATAAGACTGCTTTGCTTTTATGGTGCCTCCATCTGTTGCTACAGCCTACTTTCCGGCTCAATTAATGTTGACGTTGTCATGATGACTTAGTTTGGCCAATGGGATATTAGCAGGTGTCATATGAGGCTTCAAACTTGCTAGTACATTGTTTCCTTTTTAGCTAGTTTAAATTGACATTACAAAAATGCCATCAATTAGGGCCTTTAGTAGCAGACATATGTTTCTTACATTTCTGGACACTGGAAAGTTCAAGATTTAGGTGTTGAAAGTTAGACTATCTAGTAGATAAAGTGCCTAATAAGGCACTTGTCTTGGTTTGCAGATCCTGTGACTCTTCTCTTAAGATCACTAATCTCACTATGAAGATTCTATTCTCTGACTTGATTAACTCCTATGGGCCCTGTGAATTTTAAAGAGCTACACATATTCAGTCCAGTCTTTAGTATATTTCATAATCCTGTTAATCTCCTAGACCATCCACAATAAAAGCTTGTACTAGATAGTCAAAAAGATGTGCATGACATCCTAGATCATAACTATAACCAACTTTTAGCTTAAGAGTCAAGTCTAAATGATTTCGCCTTGAAGGCTCATGAGTGCAAAAAAATAAATGTTTGTTTTAAACCATTAAGATCTGATATGTGCATTATCTTGCCCATGTAATTGTAACCCCTCTCTACAGTATTTTCACAATAAATAAAAAGAAAAAAAAAGATCTGATATGTGTTACCAGCATAACTGATTAATACACTGAGGTTGCCTAAGGAACTACTGAAGCCTTCACAAAGGGTGTCAAATAAACATGAGCTTTCCTAGTTCTATTGAAGAAGTCTTCAATTAGAAACTTAATGACAAGAAGAGAGAATTCTGTGGATGTAGAAACTCCAGGCAGATCATTCATTACTCCCACAACTAAAACTAATAGAAAATGCTACATATATTTTAAAGATGTTAGCAAATTGAAATAGTCTAAAACAGCTAAATTATAGAAAGAGTGGCACCTGAACACAAAATAATGGCTACTTTCTTCCTGGCAACTTGTTTCATGTCTACTCATGAGGATAGAAAATTGTACCATCTGAAGGCTGAGAGGCTTATGTGGAGCCATCCTGAGCCAGAAAGACTTTTTAAAAATATGTATTATCCTTAAGTAGTTGGACAAAGGAGATGCCATTTAACAAAGCAGTTCAGAATTATAATGCATCTTGATCAACATCACCCCTTTCATCAATCTCACCCATCCCTCCCAACCAATCACTTCTCTTCCATTTCTTAATTTTTGTGTCTGGACATTAAATTTTTGATTGCATTCTCTCCTCCTTCCCATTAGTTTAGCTTTCCCCTCTAGCCCCTTCACACACCTTGCAAGTGTCCATTACCTGGTGCTTATCTTGTTAGGCTTTGGCTTTGCCTTTCTAAGGAATTACACTATTTGAGTTCTCCGTTGAATCCACTATATTTCAGTTAATACATTTGTAAATACTTGTATAACATACAACATATTTGCTTCTAGGTTTGTAAGCTAAACTTAGATTTATATACAAGGGAAAACATATATCTTTTGTCTCTCTTGGCCCAATTTACTTCACTAAATATAATTTTTTCTAAGTCTATTTCTTTATAAATGGTATGATATCATCTTTCTAGTGAATGAGTAAAATTCCATTATGTATATAGCATCTTCCATTGAATGGCATCTAGGCTGATTCCATACCTTGGCTATGGTGAATAGTACTGCAATGAGCATGGTTGTGTTGGTGGCTTTCCTGTATCCTGGTTTGTGATCATTTGGATAAGTGCCAGAAGTGAAATTTCTGTGTCACGGGGTAGTTCAATGTTTAGTTTTTTGGAGGAATCTCCATACTACTTTAGAGGGGTTGAACAAGCTTACATTCTTAGCAATAGTGTATTAAAATTCCTTTTTTGTTACATCCTTGCCAGCATCTGTTACTATTTGGGCCTGGATAGTGGCCATTCCAAGTGGTGGAATCCCAGTGTTATTTTGATTTGCATTTCTTTTTTGGCCAAAGATATTGAGCATTTTTCCATGTGTCTGATGGCCATTTTTATTTCTTATTCTCAGAGGTCTCTCTAGATAATTAGCTCATTTAGTAATTGCCTTGTTGGTTCTTTGGGGGTTTAATTTTTGAGCTCTATCATCATATGGCCTGATATTATGGATAACATTCACATTTGTGAGAACCAACCCCTCAATCACAAACAATACATCACTAAATCTCTCACTGTTAAATCCTGCCCCCAACATGATTTGGGGTGGGTGAGCATTTTAATTGAATGAACTTCAGAGCTGAGGAGGAAAGTGAGAAACCTGACTTTACTTGGAGATCCTCAGAACTCAAGATTCTGGCTCTACCAGTAATCTACGTACAGTATAACTTGACCTTAGACACTTGACACTGGGGAGGGGGGAGTAAATAAAACCACAACCCAGATGTGACCTAACTCAACCATGATTAAATTTAATTGAACTCATCATTTCCTTTCTCTAATTTATTGACTTAGTAAAAGGTTTGCCCTCCGGGGTAAAATAATACTTGCTCCAGGCTCTAAAGTTGTTTAAATCACTATATCTAGCAGCAGTAAAATTTCTAACTATGTAAAGAAAGAGAATACTGTTATTCATAAATAAGAAGCAAAAGTAGTAGTTCTCTCTCTCTTGCTGTTCTTTTTCTAGCTCTCTCTGTTCCTCTCTGCTCTCTCTGCTCTTTTCTAGCTTTTTCCTCTCTCTCTCCTCTCTTTCCCAGCTCTCTATCATTCCCAAGCCTTTCCCAGCCACGTGGAGTGCCAACCTTGCCTGGTCCCAGCAGGTCTACTGAATAAACCTACCCCTTACCTGAAAAAAAAAAAAAAAAGAAGCAAAAGTAGTAACCAAAATAAAACAGGAAAACTGACTTGTGCACAGATAAGATACTAGAATTAACAATAGCTTTTAAACAAGAATAAAACACTAAGACATTTAGAAGAATGAAAAAGATAAGAAACGTAAATTTAATGGATACAAAGAATGTTTAACATACATCCAAATATCCACTCTTAAACTGAAATGTGCAATACCTAAAACTAAGAATTAAATGGATACCCCTAACAGTAGACCTCATACAAGTGAATAAGGGAACAATGAGTTCAAAGACAAATCAATAGAAAGTATCCAACTTGACGCACACGGAGAAAAATAATGAAAAAAGACACATGTGGAGCAATAACAAATGATGTAATTCGAGTACCAGAAGGAGAGAAGGGTGAAGAAATATTAGAAGAATTAATGGCCAAGGATTTTCCTAAGCTGATTAAGTAGAACAAAACACAGATTTAAGAGTAGCCTTGAAACTTATCCAAGTTGAAGATAATGCTTGCCAGTTTCAAGATGCCAGAAATAGTGAGTGGATATTCTCACTTCCTCTTACACCCAAATCTTCTCCCTTTGTTCATAACCAGGTACTGACTTTCTGATCCAGTAGCTCTGAGTGTCTTACAACACCCTACCCCATGCTAAAGAAATTCAACATGTGTGCTTATCAAAACCTCCATCAATATCATCACCAAATTTAGGCTAAATCTGAGTCCACTTAATGCTCCCAAGTGGTAATGCTGTATATATATATATATGTATATATATGTGTGTGTGTGTGTGTGTGTGTGTGTGTGTGTGTGTGTGTGTGTGCGCATGTATGCAGCCATATACATGTATACAAATACATGTATACAGACATATACATGTATATGTATGCGTGTATACAGACATATACATGTATACACATGTACATATGCACAAATGACACCACTTGTATGGTGAACTTGTTCCAAAGACAATTTTTTCATAAATGTACAATCATGCCTGGTTTGCTATGAAGCTGGATTTCTGCCCAACTGAAGTACCCTCAGTACTCTCAGTTAGCTAAACAAACCAAGAGGGAAAAAATATTAAGGAGACTAGTTAATCCTAAACAAAAGAAGAATGACACATTCCAATTAGAGATGAAAACTCATGCTAAGGAAATCATATGGGTACCGATTCATAAAACCACTGCAGATGACTAAGTCATTCAATATATGCTTGACAAAGAGCCTTGGATTTTATATCTATCTATCTATCTATCTATCTATCTATCTATCTATCTATCTATCTATCTATCTATCTATCTATCTATATTTGAAGTTCTATAACAAATACTTCTAGAGATTTTCTCCTCTTTGCCCACCACAAATGACTGGCTCCATGATCAGTTTAGCCTGGGATCTAATTCTGCCCACATAGGCTACACCAATGTTCCAATGGCTTGAAATCCTGTTTTGGTGGATATCTGGAATGTCCCCCCAAAGTGTTCTGTGCCATTGGCTTGGTTTTCAGGGTGGTGCCATTAAGAGTTAGTAGACGTTCGAAGTTAGGGTTACTTGGAGGCCCTTAGTTCCTTGAAAGCATGTCTCTGGAGCAGGAGCCTTTGTGTACTTCCTCTTTTTCTTTGGCCATGAAGTGAGTGAGCAGTTTTTCTCTGCCATGTATTTCTACTTTACCATGGACCCAAAGCAATAGGTCCAACCAGTCATGAACTGGAAGCTTCAAAATTATGAAGCCAAATTAAGTATTTGCTTTTTATACATTGATTAACTCAGGTATGTTTGCCATTGTCAACAGAAGCAGACTAAAAATCAATAAACCGTAAACTGGGTAACTCTTTTCTCATCAACCCATACCTTAGGTCTGAATGATGGGAGCTGCTCCCTGTCATGTCTCACCCCTTCCCTACTGCATATACCAACCTCCAATGCCCTGTTTCAAGTATGCTATTCCGGAGTTAATTGAAACCAACAAACATTAACTGAACAAAAATGCTGTGCAAGCCACGGTGCTACTTGAGGTAAATAGGTGCAGCTTATAAATTTCTTTTGTACAATAAACCCAAATAAAGAAGGAGTAGCCTAGGGGAACTTTGTTATAAAGGGTTCTGAGACTTTCCAAACATTATGGTAGGGAATGTTGTGACTGATAATCAGTACGTCCCTGAAGCAAGGAATGAGGGAGAGGCAGGCAGAGCATTACATTCCTGTTCTCTTAGCTATAGGAAATAAACATGCATATTAAGGGAGCTGTGGTCTCAACAGAGTTTCTCAATCTAATGGGAAGGACAAACAAATATATAAATAGCTTAAGCCACAAGACACAAGGGCCAACGGTGAAATATTAACAATAATATTTTTGAGAAAGAAAAATATATTTTGACAGTAATGACTAAGAAAACGTCTTGTAAATGTAACAAACTTTGAGCCAGGTTTTAAGTGGAATTAAATTATCTGTGAGTCCAAGTGAAAGTTGGACAGTGAGTAGGTTTTGGATTCGATTTTTGTATTTTTTTCCGTTCCTTTATTTCTGAGGACCTAACATTTTGTTTTGGATTTTATGTTTTTCCACTATGGTTTTATGAGATTGGAGAGAGTTAATGTCAAATATTGAGTCCAGATTCCTTCCCTAACATTTTTCAGGACATCATTTCACCATCTTCCAACCCATGCTTTGTACATCCCCATATTCAGCCTATTATTTTGCCCATCAACCATGTTTAGGACTCACAGAAGAAGGAGATTTCTTTCTAGCTCATAGCATCTTGACTGGCATATTACTGCCAATTGCCTCCCCTGAAATAAGAGGTTTCCCTTTCCCAAACCACACTACGTCTTTGAAATAAAGTGATACTTATAGATTTAATTCATAACTCTTTCTTTTGGCTCCAAGTACTATTTGCCTATTGAGTTACAGGTATAGGGGTCAAAATTAGTTAAACTCCCCATCATTCAAATGAAACTGAATTAAGAGCAGAGACTTGTGTCAATATGATGCCTCTGCTTTGCTCTAAGACATCCAGAAAAATCACAGCTCTGGGTCTTCATCTGATCATGAGTCAGGTGAGAGGGTTTGTGAACCTCTATGATATCTGTGTGCTATTCTAACATCATCTTATGTAATGTCTATAAAAAGGATAGCATTATCAGGCATTGTGTGATGAGAAAAGAGGTGAGAATCTGTTACTTAGAAGCTGCTTCAAGTCACCTTTCTCAGGCCAATTGAGAAGTCGGTTATTCTTACTAGAAGTGTTGGAAGGTATAAGCAGTTCTTCAACTATAGATTTCAAAACACAGAGTATGTACCCAGCCTGAATACCTGTAGGCAGGAGAGAAGTGGAATAAAAGGTTTTTCCTGAATCTACTAAAAAAACTAGCATCTCAATTAGACATCTTGATGGTAAGCGTATGAGTGGCCATAGGAAAAAAGAAAGAGTACCACGCAGGAGCACCGAATTTTTGACACAGTAATCTTCCTCACCAGTAAAAAGTGTTGCAATGAATGTTCTTGGGAGATCTAGGAAAGGAGTGAGCAGATGGTCAGAGACACAGGAAGAGAGAGGATCTCCCTTCCTCCCTCCCTCTCTCTCTCTTGGTCTCTCTCTGTGTCTTCATCAATCAGTTTTAAACTCTCTCCTCAAATTCAAAGTGAGCCAGTCACTACCCAAGAACTTGGCATTTCAGCACTACAGTCAGCAGTTATTTCCATTTTGAAAGCACAGAACAAAAAGAAAAACCATAATAACAAAAATCAAAACAAAGTGTTATATGAATCAACTAAGTGTAATTAATTAGTAGTCTTTTTTTGATTACTTATGAATGTATTTGGAATTCAGAAAGAAAAGTCCAATTAACAGAGTTTAACAAAGGCATTCCAAATGAGGGTGGATTTGAATTGTTATTGAAGAATGGAGGATGGTATTGCAAAGTGCATATTTAAGCTTCTGAAAGTAGAAAACACAACATGAATGTAACATGCACATTTCAACAACGGGCAAATGCTACAATCATATATTGCAGGAAAAGCAATATGGTAAGCAAATCCACAGAACTAGGTCCCAATATGGACTTGTTTGGAGAGGGGAAACATACCTTTTATGTTACTGATAAGCAGGTAATACTGGCAGATCTTTAGATGGGTGAAAAGGAGGTTGATTTTGGGAAGGCATTGAAACCAGACAGTGGAGTTTGGGCTTACCAAGAAGGCAGTATTAAGGTTTGTTAATAGGCAACAGGAAACAGGGAGTGACAATGTGAGAACTGGATTTGCAGATAATGCTATAGCTCATGAAAGAGGAATTGGCACTGGTGGCTGATTTAGAGATGGTTACTGAAATACAGCCAGGCATATTGAAGACCTATAACACATGGTTAGATGCTCAAAATATCTAAACCAAATGGATGAAGCTTCAATTGCTGTTTCAGGAATGGAGATAAAATGTCAACTCAGACAATTTAAATGAATAGATGTCATCTCTTCATGAAAACTTTGATACACAAGTGAATAATTTCAGGAAAATCTCTCTAGATGTCTACATGTACCTTAAATGTTTCTGCTATCTAATATTTTCTCAAGGGAAATGAATATATAAATCCACTTTGGAAATACATTTTCTATTGAGTCTAATACATACAAGAAAGATAGACAACTCTTCATAGTACATCTTGTTCTAGCCAATTGAAGTCCCATAAAACTCATGAAAAATTGCTAGGGGGTATTTCTTAACTGATTTGTCTGGCTTCTTCATTTCAAAATCCCCCCCCCCCCAAAGAATTCACCAAGTCTGAATTCTATAAATGGAGAATTCAGAAAGAATCTGAATTTTTTTGAGGTATTTGATACACATTGGCATATGTAAACTTCCTCTCTGTCCTTTTGATATGACATGATACTCTTCTCATTTAATGACAAATGAAAGTCATAAAGGAGGTAAGGTTTAGGCTATCCATACCCAGCCAGGTTGTGGATGTCCGGGAATTCAGGTTACCTCTTTTGGAAGACATACTTTTCTCTCTATACCATGCAGGGACTATGCCTCCAAAACTAGAACATTTTATTCTTTGATTCAAAGTGACATGCTGTAAATAACTCTCTCCTTCCAAGTGCTGTGTCTCCATACTTTACAAATTAAAACCAAAAATCCATAAACATAAAACCAAGGAGTTCCTACAAAGCCAAGACTCTCCTCGAGTGTGACTTGATCCCAAATGAAATCTAAAGAAAGGCTTTTGTTCCAAGGTCTGGCCTTAAGAATGTGGTTTTGTTTTGTTTTTATTATAAGCTGCAAACACATCTATTCCTTGGTCACTTTTATTCACTTCTTTGTTCAATGAATGAATGTTCTGACTCATGCCTCAATTGATTCACAAGAGATTTTATGTTTAAACTTAGCTCAGCTGGATTCCAAGGACCATGGCCTAGTCCTGTTCTGGAAAATCGATTATGGAACTGCAGCACTGGAAAGGGAGGAGATGTGGTGATACTTTTGAATGTAGCAAGGCCACCTTTGGTGTCCCCATAATTCACAGTTGCCAGATTCTATTTCCAAAAGATTCCTGGATGTAAATGCCAGGGCTTGGAGGAAGGAGATAGGCAACAATAGACACAGAAACAAGGCAGGAAACATGAAAACACTACCCTGGTAGAGACTAGGCCTGAGTAACAAAGGACCTTACAAAGGTCCTCTGCTCCAAAAGTCTGGAGAACATACCAAGCCAAAAGGTAATGGCTAGTCCCTAAATGTGTGATGGGAATAAAGATCTGCACAGACTGGCTGGTGCAGGGGTATGGTATAAAAGGTCAGAGAGGGGTAATAGGAGAAGAGGTTCTATTCTTCAATAAATATTTGTGGATTTTTTCGTATGTGTACAGTGTGCAAGGCAGCAGAGATATAGCAGAGCGGACACAAATCCAGGTTAGAAGCATCTTCATCCTGTGATCATACAAATGCACACATCACAAACTGCGTTTAATGGAAAGGATCCATAGAGCTGAGCATGTGCATGAAGGTGTTCTGATTCCCTGCAGGGTGGAACCATAGAGGCAGGAGGTGCTAGACATGTGAAGTTTTTGAAGAGAAAGTAATTCAATGTGTTCTAACACCATTCTAACCCCCAGTGTGAATGGAGGGCAGAGTGGAATAATTCAGGACCGGAGAAGTAGGGGAGAATCAACTCATACAGTATTTGGTGGGTAGGCTACTCAGAACATTTTGATAAGGGACTGATAGCTTATTATGGACAATCCATTAATGATTGAGCACCATGGGTAGATTTCGATGAAAGAGTAAAGTGGCCAGATTTGCAAGTTTTAAAGGTTGTCAGAGCCATATATAGAGAACTTGGCAAGTTACAAAGGTAACAAGTAGCTTATCAGATCCAAGTAAGATCTGCTGAACCTAGCTTGTCACTTGTTGGTAAGTATGCATAGTGAAAAAAAGAGGAGCCAGTTTTTGGTTAGCATTTTGTATCATATCGGGGATCATAGCAAAAACTTGGCAATTCTCCTTTTAATGAATCCCTGTGACATGTCTACGAAGCAGAAGTATTTCTGATGCTTGACAAGTCAGAACGTACTAACTTTAGATAAATCCATGTATCCACTGATTCATTTAGGCATGTGTCTACCCATCTATTAGCTTAATTATTCACACAATTTCCAATGTCCCCTGATGATAGCTCAGATATCATGCTCAAGTACTTACAACCAGTGCTTATCAGAGCCAAATTCTACATCCGGGAAGGTCTTCCTTTATCTGAAACCCACATGGTTTTCATCGTACCCTACTGTGTAAATCATTACTTGGAGCCTTTGGTAAACTCTTGATTGAATCTCACTGAGGCCTGGCTATAATACTCTGGATGAATTAGTGCAAGGGAAGCCGGCAGACTCCAGCCACCCTCCCCCATGACCATTTGTGCCTGGAACCACTCCAGAACCTTTGTATACTTAGGCCTCCATAAGCATCTTCCCAGGACAAGGCTGCATTTATTGAGTTCTGCCACGGTAAAGGGGCCCTTGGCACTTCAGCCCATAGAAATGGCCCCTTAGGCCAAACCAAAAAATGAAGTGTACAGGCTGCCAGACTTTTGGATCATGAGGAAAAGAAATCTGGATTGAGTGAAGAAGAGCTATTAATTTTAAACTCAGCTCAGGTCTGAGAGTGGGAAGAAGTGCTTCTCACAAAAATCACTTGCCTCAGATACAAGGAGGCTACTGCCATGCTTCTGTTCATCTCAGAGACCCAAGGGGCCTCATGGCTGCATGAATGCACACACATCCACATCCATATGCTATGTGTACAGGTACATGCTTTGCCAAGCATTAATTATGTTCCAGGCAAGACTTGGTAGACTAGCCTAAGAATACAATGTATGCTTACAATCTTATTTCAGTTTATTCCTACAATATCCCTTCATTGTTTTCATATATGCTCTCTAGCAGTAGAGTAAAAAATCTACAGTCTCCTCCACTTCACCCTCCACGTTTTTTCCCAGACTCCTTTCTGACTTTTATGAGAAAGGGCGAGTTACTTATAAAAGACACTATTTTACATTGACATCATTTTCCCTCCTGTGATCCCAGGAAAGGAGCCAACATTCATGACTTGGGCCCTTCTAAGGAATTATGCTACCCTGTCTCTCTGGGAAGACCCCAGGAAATGGAGAAATGGCCTTTCTACTGGGAGGGGTGGGATGAGTAGACTATGATTAAAAGAGTCTCTGCTTCTTTCTTTCAGGAAGCACAGCTAGGTAGAAGACCCTGGCCTGACAGCACCCTGTTCAAGGAAACGGAAGTGAACTACCCATCCATGGTCAATCTAAAAGTCTTCCGTGCAAGGCATCTCAGAACCCTGCACGGGAACTGTGTCTTGGAAAGAGGAAACCAAGAATAATTGAATAACCAAAGGACCAATCTTTCAGAGGGACACTGCAGGGACTATAGTGAACTCATGCCGGTTTCTTCCCTGATTCTTGACATTCATTCCACCCTCAAGGCAGAAGTGGGTAACTTGCATAATTCCGTAACTATTTACTTAGACAACATTCATAAGCCTACAAAAATGAGTCCAACTCCTGCATATGTGTACACGTGCATCTGTTTGTGTGCACAAAGTCAGGGGTATACATACTGTAGGGCTATCTCTTACAGATTCTCCTACAGCTGTTTGTGAAAGTAATGGACTTCTTAAAAGCCCAAATTAGCATTATTGAATGGCATAGAAAGCGGGGAGGGGGGGAAGGAGGAGACAGCTAGCAAGTAAAGGCTTCTTGATTAGGGGCCAGGATGTCTTTTACCAAATGCAACATGAAGACCATGTTCAGAATAGAGGCAATTGATTGCGTGGCATATTGGAAAGCTTCCTTTCCCCCATAAAAATCTCCCCTCAGCAATTCTTTAGCACCCTGAATCTTCTTTGACATGTTGCTCTCTTATAAAGTGGTTTTGCTGGTTGTTGTTTGCATTTGAGGTTTTGTTGTTGTTATTACTGGTCCTGAGACTTGAAATCAAGGTCCTGGCACTGTCTTTGAGCCTCTTTGTGCTCAAGGCTAGCACTTTACCACTTGAGCCACAGCACTACTTTCAGCTTTTTCTGAGTAGTTTATTGGAGATAAGAGTCTCAAGGACTTTTCTGCCTGGGCTGGCTTCTAACCCCAATCCTCAGATCTCAGCCTCCTGAGTAGCTAGGATAACAGGTGTGAGCCACAGGTGCCTGGGCCTTGCACTTGAGTTTCTGTTATCCTTTTATATATACTGTGCATATGGACAACTGTCTGTAGGGGTGAACCTACCATGGTGACGAAGGAGGATTGAACAAGGAGAGGAAAGTGAGGTGGGAACTGAGTCAATGCTACCATCATCACCACCACCATGAGCAACAGCATCCCATATCCACCTCCACATCCTTTGTACAATGTGGCTGAAGATCATTAGGAAAAGCAGAGCTGAGTAAGGTCATCAGTCCATGATAATGGAATGGCAAAGCCTCCTATGGGTGTGACTGTGGGATAAGTAGCCCTGCAACATTAATAGTTCCTTTAGCCTCTTCATGCTTTCTTTTTTTTGGTGGGGGGGTCCAGTCGTGGCTCCTGAACTCTGGGCCTGGGCGCTGTCCCTCAGCTCTTCAGCTCAAGGCTAGCGCTCTACCACTTGAGCCACAGCACCACTTCCTGCTTTTTTTCTTTTTGCATATGTGGTGCTGAGGAATCGAATCCAGGGCCTCATGCATGCAAGGCAAGTGCTCTACCACTGAGCCACCTTCCCAGCCCTCTTCATGCTTTCTTAAAAGAAATCTGTCAGAATTCTGACAGATGTCTGAGTCTGATGAGTGAATGCTAGGTCCCTACCAGAGTTCTCTAGTCTTTGCAACCTGAGAGATCCAATGGAGGCTGCCTGCAGGAAGAAACCTCTCATAGAGGAGCATTTTGGCTCAGAGAAGAAAGAAGCTTGTCTGAGGTCCACACATCAGGCCCAGTTTTGGAGTTGGGACTGAAGCCCCGCTCTCTAGATTCCATTCCAGAGCGCTTTTCAGTGCCATACCATCACAAATCAACCTCGAGGACTAAGCAGAGCTAGAAGCATGCATGACTCCTTTGCTCCCTTGAGAAACACACCTTAGTCATAATCCCATCCCTAGCTAATGGGTCTCTTTGGGGTTCTCTACTCTTCCTGAGTTTGGGCAGTGGTGGCTGATCTAGACTGTTTCTGAGGCTCCCTTTAGCTTTAATGAGCCAGCTCACATACCATGGAGGCTGTCAGATGTCCCAGTAGGAGGAGGAAGATGCAGCGTGACAGGTGGTGTCCCTGACTCTGAGGGGGAGAGGGAAGGCCGGGCCTAGCAGGAGGATCTTCCCACTTTGGACAAAAGCTATGATTCACCAGGTGGAAAAAGGGTAGGAGGCAGGCACACCAGTCGGTGGCAAGGGATGCCACAAAAGTTGTTTGTGATCTTCTAAACCCTGGAGCCTCCAGACTTCATTGTGCCCAGAGAGAAAGGCCGAGGATGACTCAGGCCAACCCAAAACTGTAATTCATAATGTTCTCACAGAGATTCAAAGAGGACACTATTTTTGAGATTAAAAAAAATACATATATTTCAGGATTATTCATCGCGTTTTAATGACTCGGCGCTCAGAGGGGTCTTCCTAAAAGAAGAACTGGGTCATGGCATCTTCTTGCTTAAAATATTTCGGGGACTTTCACAACACTCGCGGCAGCCTCCAGAGTCAAATGTGTTCTTTGCCCTTGCTCTGATTTCCTCCCAGCACCCCCTCCACCCATCATGGCCAGACTCTATTCACCATGGTCCTGTGCCTTTCTCCAATAACCCGGCTCGTTCTATTCACCCTCATCACTTTAGCACATGCCAACAGATCTTGCTTCAGGTCTCTGATGAACTATTCCATGATCAGAAAGGTTCTTCTTAGCCTTCTCCAATCTCAATTAGGACCTCCTCTGTCATTCTTCCCCCTCTGATCATCTACCTCTACTTGTAATGATATACTTGTTTCCCCAGTTATTAGTCTCTGGAGTAATAACATCCCTGGTAAGATCAAGGGTCATATTTATTTTTCCATCCCTCACACACCAGTCCCTCACCCTGTGCCTAGAAAACAGAGAGCCCTGACTGAAAGATTTTCTTTTGCTTTAAAGAAGAAAATTATAATCACTGAGTCCAACTATCAGGAAGAAGTACTATAAAATGTAAAATGTCCATAGTCTTTTTTTTTCTGAAGTGCCTTCAGGTAAACTTGTACATATATGTAACTCAGTACTTGGTATCACCCCTCCAAGGGGAGGGCTGCTTCAACTCCACAAAATGTGGAGACTGGTAGAGGAAACCTAGAGGTTTCCAATGTTCTTTTAGTAGTGAGCAGCTTTGCTTGCCCAAACTTTGTTTAACTTTTGTCTATAACCCATGTGAGATCAATGATTTTGGCAATATAGGAAAAGGTTTTGGTAGAATCCTCATGTTTTCCCTGATGAAGCATCTTGGCTTGGACAGTAAATGTGGTTTTTATAGATGTAAACAACAAAAAGTTAAGAATGAATAAACACAAAACAATAATAAGATCAATTAAAATATGTTCCCCTTATCAGTCAGTTCTAGACAACGGTAATGATAAGATGTTCTTCTCTTCCAGTGCGATGCTCCCTTCACCCCTCCAATATTTCATGTTGCAGATCCCCATGTCTTTTCTTCAGGCAAGATTTATCCAAAGCCCTCACTGAAGAAGTAGCTGATTTGATCAGATGGTCTGAATGTCCATAATGGGCAGCTTCAGAAAGAAGGCATGCAAATGGAATTTAAGTCAGCCTACAGGAAATCAGAGCTCTAGTGTTAACCTGTTGGGTAATCCCAGGACAGAAGCCATGTCACTGACAAACAGGATTAGACAGAGGTGCAGAGACAAAACAGTGGCGAGACACAAGACATTCAAACCCAAGAATTGTAACAACCTACGTTCAAAGGCAAGTGGTGTCCTTTAGAAAGGTGTTGAGACCCAGTTACTGATATGACTTCTTTAAGCCTACATTGTTATCTATAAAATGGGGACAACAAAATGACCTACATTAAAGTATGTCTTTGATGATTAGAAAAGGAAAGCCAGGCAAATTGTTCAACTAGAGAATAATCATCAAGATATGCAAATTAGAGTCATTGTTTGGAATTTCTATACCTAATATTCTCCTTCTTGTGATGTCTGTTTGCCAGCTTTAAAAATACAAGTGATTTCAGAGTATCTTAGACACCAATATTTCAAGGTCACCTCTCTTCATCTGAGTAAGATACTTGGCAAGGGATGGATATACAAAATGCTCAGGCCCCCATAAACCCTTGCAAAACCTAAAAAGGGAGTACGAAAATCGTTGCTTTTCTTGCTGAACATGATAATACAATACAGCAAAGAGTTGAAGAAATCGAACTGGGGCAATTGCTAGTCTCTGGAAACTACTTGTATGTTCATTAAATAGTAATAAAAACTAAAAAGAATCCTCTTAGAATTAAGACTGAGATACTAGCTAGTCTTCTCTCCAATGCTAACAGGCCTCATGAGTTCCCTTGGACCAAACTAATTCCCTGTCTTCTAACTAATTCTAAAATCCCTAGTAAGGATTGAGCACACTAAGTCTATTAGGAATGGAGATATTTTACCTTGTACCACATATCTTACTGATACATTTGTGATTTCATAGTTGTAGAGAGAGAAAAATGAGTAGAGGAAATACCATGGGCTGCATGACTGCCAAGTGTCTAGCCCTGTGCAATACACTTGTGCAACATCTTACTTTATCCCCAGTTATCTTTCCAGACATTTCTATTTCCAGTTAGACTTGGAAATGGATGCTCAAAGAGGCAAAGTAAGTTGTCCAAGATGACACAGGCTATAGGGAATAAATTAAATATCACTCAAAGCCTGGTATTATACCATCTGAGCCATGCCTCCAGTCTCTAGAGCACATGTCAAAACTTAGGTCTGAAAAAATCTCTTTTCACAATGTATCTTTCAAGGATTATTCCTTATTCAAGTAGGCTGGGGATATGTGGGTAGAGAAGGAAAGACCTCTAAGGGAGCAATCATATTAACTACTATCACGTAAGAGTCTTAAAGACAAGGTAAATTAAAAAGGTACAAAGACCCCACTACTGACATAGTTTAATACTTTGGGAGGTTTTCAAATCCTTTGTAATTCTTTGGTCATCTTTCCTGGGAAAATGGAAAGGAAGTATCATGGAATGTAAATAATTTTTGGTGCCACGTTTCTCCATCTTGCATCTTGAGGACTTTTGAATTCTTCTTTAATGAACTCTGCTTCTGAGTTTTCTTTTTAAATAATTTTTATTGTGAAAATACTGAACAGAGGGATTACAATTACACGAGCATGGTAATGAGTACATTTCTTATCCAGCATTGTTGCCTCCTCCTTTGCTTTTCCCCTACCATCCCTTCCCTCCCACCTCCAAAACTATATTCCCCCCTACCCCTACCTAAATTGTAAAGTTCGTTTTCCGACATAGTGTATTGTACCTCTCATTGTTGCAATGGGTCAACCTGTATCCCTATTTAAACAATTTGTTTTTCCTTTCCCCTCCCCAAATTATACCAACATTAAATACAGTGAAAACAGGGTTATACCATGAGAGAAGGACACACAAAGCAATAAAAAAAATCATGTGGAACCTTATAAATATGTTAGAAACAATAGCAAGAAAGAAATAACCACTTGTGTCCTTATCTTGGGGTTCATTTCGCTTAACATCATCTTATCTGACCTTTTCTGATGAGTTTTCTGCATCAGCTTGGTCTGAATCCTGGTGGCATGGGCATTATCTCTCAAGTGGAGTGGAATTTTCCACTGACAATAAAACTGGTTCTGACTGACAACAGCCTCCTACCCAGAACCTGGAGCAGGCCCAGGAATCAAGTTCCTGGAACTGCTATCAAATCCATAAGCTCTGCTGTCCGGGGGCTGGACCACCATGCCTTGTGTGGGTAGGTGCCCCTGCTGAAGCCTAGCTCTGAGAGCTGATGGGTGCGTTCTGCTCTAATAGCAGAACAGAGCACACAGAGAAACCCACTCCCTTCTGCAGGCCCTGGAACACATTAGTCATAGTGATGACTAGGGCTGATTCAAAGCAATGAAGGATACAGTACAGAACAGTGGAGGAGGAGGAGGCCCTTGGGGATGGCCCAAACCAGCCTCAGTAAATTCCTCATAAGGAAACTGAGGCCTGGAGGGTAGTAGTGACTCTTGGAGCTAAGCACAGCTACAAACCTTCACATGGGTAGCTGTTAGAAGAAAGGGAGTATCACCTTCAACACATCATATGAATTGTCACCTAAACCTTGCAGTCATAGTCATTCATTTATTCATTCACTTACTAGTTTATCTGTTCAGTTCACTAATACTAAAATAGTGCCCACACACACCAACTGTACTGGGCACAAGAACCTTAGGCTTTACAGATTCTTCTCAAATGTCACTTTCTCAGTGAAATTACCTCTTTTTCCCCCCTCATGGTACATCTTCACACAGTGATAGCATACAATAATTTAGAAATAACTATTTTTAGAGCTACTTTATTAGCTCATTCAACCACTGACAAACATTTATCTACCATTTTCTATATGCAAATTGATAGGCTAGTGTTTAGTATTCAGTGATACATACCTCAGTTGTCTGTATACATTTCATCTTCTTAGATCTAGTTCAGACTCTTTGATGCTGAGAAGGACTTTGTGTCGCATGTCTGTGTAGATTGTTGGCAGGCAATTGTTACATTTTGTGGATGGATATGGCATGCTATGAGTGAGACTGGATAGAAATTTCAAAGTCCATACAAAGATGACTGGAAAGAACAAACCCCAGAAATGGGAAAAATGATGAGAAGCTATTACATGAGTCTTTCAAGAGGTAATAATCCAATTTATCTCATGCAATGCCAACGACTCCTTACTTTGGCTAACAGTGCCCTGTGTAGATTAACATCTGATAGCCTTCTTAATTCCTGCTTCACTCTGCTACATTCTGCCCACTAACTAAGGAGAAGACACTCTGGCTTCCTTCTTAGTCCCAGATCTTTCTCAGGACTTTTGTTGATGCTTTTCTCTCTGTCCATAGTATAAATACTCCTCAATTTATGATCAGCCTATCTTTATGTGAAATAAAGTCCAGGACCAGATGGATTTACCGCTGAATTCTACAAGACCTTCAAAGCAGAACTCACGCCAATACTCCTCCATCTCTTGAATGAAATTGAAAGCAAAAATTCACTACCACGCTCCTTTTATGAAGCCAGCATAACCCTCATCCCCAAACCAGGCAGAGACTCATCAAAATAAGAGAACTATAGACCCATTACTTTGATGAATATCAACACAAAACTTCTCAACAAAATCTTGGCGAATCGACTTCAACAACTCATCAAAAGATTCATACACCACTATCAAACAGAATTCATTTCAGGGATGCAAAGCTGGTTCAATATATGTAAAACAATTAATATAATTCATCACATCAACAAGACAAGGATAAGAACCACATGGTTATCTCAATGGGCTGGGAAGGTGGTTCAGTGGTAGAGCACTTGCCTTGCATGCATGGGACCCTGGGTTCAATTCCTCAGCACCACATAAGCAGAAAAGAAAAAAGCTGGAAGTGGCGCTGTGGCTCAAGTGGTAGAATGCTAGCCTTGAGCTGAAGAGCTGAGGGACAGTGCAAAAGCCCAGAGTTCAGGCCCCACAATCGGAGATGAAGAAAAAGCATTTGACAAGATCCAACACCCCTGTATGGTGAAGGCTCTGGAAAAACTAGATACCCATGGAACATTCCTCAATATAATAAAGGCTGTATATGACAAACCTACAGGCAGCATTATACTTAATGGCAAAAAGTTAAAACCATTTCCTCTAAATTCAGGAATGAGACAAGGGTGTCTACTCTCACCACTCCTCTTCCACCTAGTATTAGAATGCCTAGCTACAGCAGTAAGACAAGATGCAGACACAAAGGGGATCCAAATAGAGAAGAATGAAGTAAAACTCTTCCTCTTTGTAGATGATATGGTCTTGTATATGGAACCAACCCAGATGCCCCTCAGTAGATGAATGGATCAAGAAAATGTGGTATATATACACAATGGAAGTCTATGCCTCCATCAGAAAGAATGACATTGCCCCATTTGTTAGGAAATGGAAAGACTTGGAAAAAATTATATTAAGTGAAGTAAGCTAGGCCCAAAGAAACATAGGTCCCATGGTTTCCCTTATTTGCAATAACTAGTATATGTCTGAGACAAACAGAAACTGTCAGACAAGTTGATGTTAGGCGAAATGAACCCCACAATAAGGGTTCAAATGTTTTTTTTTCTTTTTTGAGATTGTTTTCAACATATTTATAAGATGATTTCTTTGTTGCTTTGTATGTACCTCCCCCAGGGTATAAGCCCTGCTTTCACTGTATTTGATATTGATATAATTTGTAGAGGGGAAGGGAAAAAACAAGCTGTTTGAATAGGGATACAGGTGGATCCATTGCAGCAATGAGATGCACAAGACGTTATGTCGAAAAATAAACTTTACAACTTTGGTGGGGTGGGGGTGGTAGTAGAGGGTGGGGGGCCAGGGGGTGGAGATGGGAAGGGATGGTATGGAGAAACAAAGGAGGAGGCAACAATGCTTGATAAGAAATGTACTCATTATCTTACCCATGTAATTGTAACCCCTCTGTATGTTATTTTCACAATAATAATAATTAAAAAGAAAGAAAGAAAAAGAAAAGAATCCTATGGACTCTACTCCCAAGTTACTTGAGCTGATCAGAAACTTTGGCAAAGTAGCAGAGTACAAATTAACCCTCAGAAATCAATGGCTTTTCTGTATGCCAACAATGAGAAGAGCACAGATGAAATTAGGAAAACAACCCCTTTTGTAATAGCCCCACAAAAAATAAAATACTTAGCAGTTAACTTAACAAAAGAGGTGAAAAACCTGTATGACGAAAACTTTAAAAACCTGAAAAAGGAAATTAAAGGAGAACTCAGCAAGTAGAAAAACCTCCCATGCTCCTGGATTGGGAGGATCAACATTGTGAAAATGGCAATACTGCCAAAGGCTATCTACAAATTCAATGCGATATCTATCAATATTCCAACCTCATTCTTCAACTAAATAAAAGAAGCAATCCAAAAGTTCATATGGAACAATAAAAGACCCCGATAGCAAAAACAATCTTTTTTTCGTGCCACTCCTTTATTTTTTTTGTTTTTTATTTTAATTGTGAAAATAGTGTATAGAGGGTTTACAATTACATGGGCAGGATAATGAGTACATTTCTTATCAAGCATTTTTGCCTCCTCCTTTATTCCCCTTCCGAACCCTTCCCATCTCCCACCCCCTCACCCTCTAAAAAACAATCCTTAATAGAAAGAACAGTGATGGAGTAATATCAATTCCAAACTTCAAACTCTACTACAATGCCATAGTAATCAAAACAGCTTGGTACTGGCATAAGAACAGACCTGAGGACAAATAGAATAGGACTGAAGACCCAGAAATGAACCCACAGACCTATAGCCACCTAATCTTTGACAAGAGAGCTAAAGAAATACAATGGAAGAAAGACAGCCTTTTAAGTAAATGGTGCTGGCAAAATTGGTTAAACACTTGTAGAAAACTAAAACTAGATTCATATATATCACCCTACACCAGAATCAACTCCAAATGGATCAAAGACCTCAAAGTACAAGCAGACTCCATGAAAACATTGCAAGACAGAATAGGAGAAACTCTAGGGCTTCTTGGCACAGGCTGAAATTTTCTTAATAGAGACCCTGAAGCACAACAAACCAAAGAAAGGTTGGACAAATGGGATTGCATGAAACTGCAGAGCTTCTGCAAGGCAAAGTACATAGCTAGCAAGATCAACAGAAAGCCCACAGACTGGGAGATCTTCACTAGTCATACAACTGACAAGAGTTTCACATCTAAAATATACTTAGAAATCAAAAAAATAAATCCCAACAACAAACCCTCAAAAAAACAACTGCCTGATTAACAAATGGGCTATAAAGACTTAAAGAGAGACTTCTCTGAAGAGGAAATAAGAATGGCCAATAGACACATGAAAAGAAATGAAAATCAAAACAACATTGAGATACCACCTCACCCCAGTTAGAAGCACTATAATCAAGAAATCTAATAACAACAGATGCTGGAGGGGATGTGGACAGAAGGGAACCCTACTGCATTGTTGGTGGGAAGGCAAACTTGTTCAACCACTCTGGAAAGCAGTATGGAGGTTCTTCAGAAGACTCCACATAGAGCTCCCTTATGACCCAGCAATCCCACTTTTGGACATTGAACCAAAGGATCACAAACAAGGTCATACCAAAGCTACCAGCACAACCATGTTTATGGCAGCATTATTTACCGTAGCTAAGATATGAAACCAACCCAGATGCCCCTCAGTAAATGAATGGATCAAGAAAATGTGGTGAAATTCTATGCCTCCATCAGAAAAAATGACATTGTCTCATTTGTTAAGAAATGGAAAGACTTGGGAAAAAAAAAAAGAGTAAGTGAAGTAAGCCAGGCCCAAAGAAACATAGATCCCATGGTTTCCCTTGTTTGCAGTGACTACTAAATGTCTAGGACAAGCAGAATAGGTCAAAGGCTATGTACATACAACCATATGAAATAATGTTAAGTAAAATGTATTCCACTTCAGGGACACAAGGTTTCTTTTTTTCTCTTTCTTGCTATTGTTTTCAACGTACTTACCATATACTATGTGATTCTTTTGTTTCTATTGTATGTTCTTCCCTCATGGTATAACCCCTGGATTTGATGCTGGTGTTCTGCACCTTGTATATATATTTCTGTAATTTGGGGAGGGAAAGGGATATTGCACAACGCTTGAGGATAGATGCTGATCCATTGTGATGATGAGATGTACAGGACACTATATTGAAAATGAACTTTACAATGTCAGGGTAGGGGGAGCGGGAGGAGTTGAGGAGGTGGGAAGGGAAGTGATGGTAGGGGGGAAATAAAGGAAGAGGTAACAATGTTCGCTATGAAATGTACTCATTACCCTACTCATGTAACTGTAACCCCTCTGTACAATACTTTTACAATAAAAAATTAATAATAAAAAGATAAAAATATTAATAAATAAAATGAAATGAAATTCAGTATGTACACTAATCTACCAAACACCACCACTTAGCAGAATACTACCCGGGTGAAGTACTTGTTGTTTATCCTCTTGTGATGGTGAGCTGACTGGGACTTGGTGATCACCACCACTGCCAGACAATATGAGAAGATATCTACCACATATCATTAGTGTGGGACTCGATCAAAATTTGAAATTGGAAAGCAATGTTTCCGCTCAATACATATCACTTTCGCAACACTGTAAATCCAAATCATTGGCATACTAAGGCAGGGACCATCTATAACAATGTCATCTACATATTATGTTTCTTATTTCACTTAGGTGGTTTTTTAACCAGATGCTACAAATTTATATAAAATAGCCTCTTAATTTTTAATCCTGTCATCCTGGTTTATTTTTTATTTACAAAACTTACATTACTGGTCACTATGGCATACTATTTCCTGTTTAATTCATAATTATGTATCTTTTGAAAGTAGGAAACTTGTCTTCATTCATGCCTGTGTCCAAATGGCCTACCCATTCATTATATACACTTGGTAAATAATTTTTGTCCCCTGAAAGACTGAGTGAATAGCTTTCTTCTATCCTTAGGTCATAGATAGGTGATTTATGGTGGGATGAAAACAAAGAATGGTTCCTATTCTTGAAAAATCTTACAACGTAACCTTTGAAAATCTGGGTACAAATGCAGACTCTGAGAACTCACACAGCAGGGAAAAAAGCTTCCCTGTAGTCAAGATAGCCACTGTAAAAGAGAGATTATTGAGGTGAAAGGAAGAATTGAGGTAAAGATTCTGAGAATAAAGACAACTTTAAGCTACTAAGAACCTACCAGAAACCTGGTGCAGAGCAGGCACTCAATGAGCACTTGAAAAGTTATTGAGCGAATGACACATCTTGTTGCTTTCCTTTTTATTTATTTTATTTTTATATTAATATAAATTTTATTATCTTTAAGGGGTTGTACAGGGCATTTCAATTCATGAACATCTCAGTGTGTGAGTGTAGTGCATCTTGACCAATGTCAACTCTTCCATCATTCCCCCCATCTCTCTCAACCACACTTATCCCTTCAATTGACCTGGATCCATTTTCACATATGTACATTGAATATCATACCTGCATTTACCCATCCTTCCTTTCTGTACTCATCTTCCCTCTTACTCCTTGACTTCCACACCCAACAACACATTTCAGCTTCCTGTAATTCAGTGTTTTAAACTGCAAGTTAGTTGTTCAAAGAAGCTACAGCATTGCAATCATCTCCTGTATATACCAAACTTTAATCAATACATTTGTATATATATACATATATATATACACACATATACATATGACCCATATATATGCATTATATATATATATGCATATGAAACTTCTACATATGACAGAAAGCAGGTGTTGGTTGTCTCTATGAACCTGATTGCATTTAACATAGTTATTTTTTTCTGGGTCCATCCAATACCTTGCACATGACAAAATTATCTTAATGATCAAGTAGAATAGTGACTCCAAAGACATAGAGTCAGGAGCAATGTTAAGAGGAAGAGATAGGCATACACTTTAATCTATGAAGCCCTATGTATGCCATTTTCCTCTCACATTTAAGTAGCTGCTTATATGATATGCTATTAGAAGTGCTGGAACACTAATACCTTCTATTTATAAATTGGCTGTCTCTGAGGGTCTCAGAACATTTTATAGACATGGTCTCATTCATGCTGTCTCCATTCTCCTATTTGATTTCAGAATGGTTTGTTTCCTTTGGATGCATTCTTAGAATTATCCATTCTCTTGTTACAAGTTCAAGGATTACAAATCACCATCAATGGCTCCAGAATTGCTCTCACAAGGAAGAAGGTGGGTGGAAATGAAATTTTTTCTGAATTTGTAATTTATGAACTCATTAGATAACAGGAAGTCATTCTTTGTATACTCCTCTTTAAAATGAAGGAAAACATACACTGTGACTTAGATGTAGCCAGGTAATGTGATAATAAAGGCAGGGAGGAAAAATATTAATCCCCTACCACATTAGCCAGGTCTATAAAAATAACAGTTAACCAGTGTCACTGAGATGCAGGATAATCACTGCCAGAATAGATATGAAAACAAAGGAGGATATGAACATCCTGCCTGCACTAAGGGTTGTTAGGAGTTGGCTTTTCATTTGCTCTGCTCTGAAATGCACTGTGAGCTTTCTTAACAAACAGGGCTGAGTGATCACCAAGTTCCTTCCACCTGCGTGTGTGTGTGTGTGTGTGTGTGTGTGTGTGTGTGTATTGGCATTCCTGCTATGCTATGTCAGTGAGCGGCCCACACAAATTCTTTAAACAAATCAAATAGAAACACACGCTATATGCATACAGGTGTTATAACGCACATCTAAGGCTATAGTGTTAGTTGGACTTATTACAGGTAAGTAGCCCCAGCCCAGCTGTGTATCAGTCACACATCCTAGCTCAGGCATTCTTCTTGATTTACCATGCATTTGCTGTGGTGTTCCCATAAAATGGGAGGTAAATAGAAGATATTTTTAAAGAAATCTTCAATGAGACAACTATGTTACAATGGTGGTATTTGAGCCTCTCTGTGTATCAAGTCAACTGTTGAGATACTTTTCACCTTCTATTATATTCTGCTAACCCTGCACTCTTCCATTGCTTTTTCAAATGCTCTGCTCATTCTTACTCATATACTCCAGACAGTCCTCCTTTTACACATGTCACATTACCACCAACACCATCACCACCACCATGACCACCATCATCACTGTCATCATCATTTAAATCTAGATTCTACATAAGAGGAAATATATGTGATATTTGGACTTTTGAGTTTGGGTTCTCTTGCTCAGTGTTATGATCTCCATCCTTTTGCCTGAGAATGGAAGTACTGTTTCAGCCTTTGTATCTAAGACGCCATTGTGTATGCATGTATACCCCCACACATAATATGCTCTTGAGGCTGAGCTTGTTGCGGCTAGAAGGAGGATTGCAGAAAAGACTCTGAAAACAAAAACCATCTGCAAAGTTTCGCAAATCACCAGCTCTGCAAATCCTGCTGCCTAACGCTTGAGCGGAAGGGTACAAATGACTAAGTGTTTAGTAGAGAAAGGCAACAAGTGTTCAGTCATTTTGCACAACTGATTTGATTTAATAAGTATCTGCTAATTGTCTAACACGTTCTGGACACATAGACAGTACCTGGATAGAGAGAATCTTGAAAATATAATTATCCATTAAATATACATATAATGATACAAATGTCACATGAGTCATAATCACATGTAACACATAAAGGAAACCAAAAGGACTCAATCAAGAGAGGCTTCCTAAAAGAGATGACATGAATTGAGTTTACGTGGATAATTAATAAACTTCACCAAGGGCACCACGAAGGGAAATGACTGAAGGAAAGGCATGACAGTTAGAGGAAGAGCATATACAAAGACATAGAACAGAGATGTACAATAAAGAAATGGGAGTCTGTATGAGGATGGAGTAAGTAAGAATCCAGACTGGGAAAACAGACGCTAGCTATATATAGGAACCTCAAAACCTACATATACCAGGCGGCTTTGTCTTGTGGGCCACAGATGGCGTTGAAGGGTTCAGAGTATTCGATTATCACACTTGATTTTCAAAAAGAACATCAAAATTTAATTTACCATATACTTCCCTTTCCACAAAGTATATATCACATGTTATTCTTATTTTACAAATTGAGAAGTGGAGGTGTAGCACACCTGCTCAGACCAAGTATCTCTCAAGTTTAGTTTTTAAATAAAAGCCCACTAGAATCTACCCCTTTCTACCTATGGAGTTCCATCTATTCTCTCTCTTTCCCATCGACACTGCGTTCCAGCCAATAAATCACTTGCCTGTTAGCTGAGCACATGGTTATAAATCCCTTTTTGATTTTGACATTCATATTGCTCCTTTGATCTTGGATAGGCTGCATGTGTCCTCCTCCAGTTTGAACCCCACAAACAGTTCAACTCAATCTCCCCCTGCTTTAAGCAGGTTGATAAAAACACTCTGCAGACAACAGTGTTGGTAGTATGCATCACAAGCCCCAACATCGTTATTTGCTCATCCTCCCAACAGGTCCACATGACATGCCACCTACACCTCTTTGATGACGTGCTAGGCAGCAGCCTCCATGGCGAGAAAAAGATACATGTAACTTTAGTCTAGTTTGAGCAGTTCCATGGCCTGAGATACTTTTCTTTCCAAATCTATCTATTGAAGCTGAATTGACATGAGGTCTGCTTTCCATCATGGTGCCAAAACATCTGAGGAAACCAATGGGAAGTTTTATTTTGGTTCCTAGATTTCTAAGTTTCGATCCATAATCGCTTAAATTTCATTGCTTCTGGATTCACAATGAGACAAAAAATATGGCTCAGATCATGGTAGACAAGAGGGAGAGAGAGAGAAAGAGAAAGAGAGAGAGAGAGCAAGAGAGAGAGAGAACACAGCAATGGGGAAGGGAGAAAGCTAGGAGAAGGAGAAGAGGAGAAGAGAGAAGACAGGGAGGAAAGAGAGAGACAGAGACCAGGGCAAAACTCTACTCCTCAAATGCATGCCCCTGCTGATCTATTTCCTCCAAATAAGCCCTACCTGCTAAGTTTCCCCTCCTCTCTTATAGCATCACTAGCTGGGGACTAATCACTTTAACACATAGACCTTGGGGGGACATTTCAGATCAAAACTCTAACAGGCCTCCTTCTGTCCTCTGGCATTGGCTCCTATCATGAAAGAGACATGAATGAACTCCTTCACTCTTATTCCTTCTTCAACTCTCTTGATGGCTAGCTTGTCCTACTCCATGCTAGAACAATAAAACACATTGGACTATGTAATGCCTAAACCATAAAATATATTGTTCATAATTTCAGGATTAAGATGTGCCATGATCAAGAATAGGCAACATTTTGGTGTCTGCTGGTCTTACTTCTCTTCCTCATGGCTTCTAGTTACTTTCTTACATGGAGATCTGGAAGATTAGAGGATGAACGGGGGTTAACTAAGTAGTGAGACTAAGATACAATGCTAGAAGAAGGGCCTAGGTTAAGGGAACTCAGTGTTTAGCTAAGCCTACAGTGGGGAAGAGAATGTTACATTGGGAAACAGGAAGGAGAGTCTTGGTTACTGCACTTAGGTCAGTAGCTGTCAGCAGCAAAAAATTAACCCTGGTTAAATTTAAGCCACATAGAAAACAATTGAGAAAATCCTGAAAAGTTCTCAGCATCACACAAACACACACACACACACACACACACACACACACACACACACACACACACACACACACACAATTCCTAGAAACAAGAGGGCCTACAACTAAAGCTGATCACAGTTTTCTGATGAAGCTATCAATGTTTTCTTGCTCTAATATTGAGCTCCATAGCTAGTACCATCCAGACTCTTACCCCAGGGTACTGTAAGGGCTACCTTTAATTCTTCTCTCACCAGTGCCCTGGAAAGCAGATAAGTATTTTAAATATTATGGCTGTCCTCTTGATAAAAATTTCCCAGAATTGGAAAGATTAACATCGTGAAAATGCCAATACTTCCCAAGGCTATCTACAAATTCAATGCAATACCTATCAAAATTCCAACCTCATTCTTCAAGGAAATAGAAGAGGCAATCCAAAAATTCATATGGAACAATAAAAGACCCCGAATAGCAAAAACGCTCCTCAACGGAAAGAACACTGCTGGAGGAATATCAATACCAAATTTCAAACTCTACTATAAAGCCATAGTAATCAAAACAGCTTGGTATTGGCATAAGAACAGACCTCAGGACCAATGGAATAGAATTGAAAACCCAGAAATGAACCTACAGACCTATAGCCATCTAATCTTCGATAAGGGAGCTAAAACAATAGAATGGAAGAGAGACAGCCTCTTCAGTAAATGGTGCTGGCAAAATTGGTTAACTACTTGTAGAAAACTAAAGCTAGATCCTTATATATCACCCTGCACCAGAATCAACTCCAAATGGATCAAAGACCTTGAACTCAAAACAGACACTCTGAAAACATTACAGGATGGAATAGGAGAAACCCTAGGTCTCCTTGGCTCAGGTCAAAATTTTTTGAATAGAGACCCGGAAACACAACAAATCAAAGAAAGGTTGGACAAATGGGATTGCATAAAGTTGCAGAGCTTCTGCAGGGCAAATGACATAGCTAGCAAGATCAATAGAAAGCCCACGGATTGGGAGAAGATCTTTACTAGCCATACAACGGACAAGGGTCTCATATCTAAAATATACTTGGAACTCAAAAAATTAAACCCCCCAACAACAAATCCTCAAAGAAACAACTGCCCAATAAATAAGTGGGCGAAAGACTTAAAGAGAAACTTCTCTGAAGAAGAAAGAAGGATGGCCAATAGACACATGAAGAAATGTTCAACATCCCTAGCCATAAAAGAAATGCAAATCAAAACAACATTGAGATACCACCTCACCCCAATTAGAACGGCAAAAATCAAGAACTCTAACAACAACAGATGCTGGAGGGGATGTGGACAGAAAGGAACCTTACTTCATTGTTGGTGGGAATGTAAACTTGTTCAACCACTTTGGAAAGCAGTATGGAGGTTCCTCAAAAGACTTCACATAGAACTCCCCTATGACCCAGCAATCCCACTTTTGGGCATTTACCCAAATGTTTACAAACAAGACCACACTAAAGCTACCAGCACAACAATGTTTATTGCAGCATTATTTACCATAGCTAAGATCTGGAACCAACCCAGATGCCCCTCAGTAGATGAATGGATCAAGAAAATGTGGTATATATACACAATGGAATTCTATGCCTCCATCAGAAAGAATGACATTGCCCCATTTGTTAGGAAATGGAAAAACTTGGAAAAAATTATATTAAGTGAAGTAAGCCAGGCCCAAAGAAACATAGGTCCCATGGTTTCCCTTATTTGCAATATCTAGTATATGTATGAGTCAAGTGGAAAAGGTCAGATAATGTGATGTCAGGAAAATGAACCCTTAGATATGTATTTTAATGTTTTTTTTCTTTCATGCATGTGTTTCTAACGCATTTATAAGATTATCTCTTTGTTGCTTTGTATGTCCCTCCCCCACAGTATAACCCCTGCTTTCACTATATTTGATGTCAGTATAACTTGTGGAGGAGATGGGGAAAAACCAGTTGTTTAAGGATACAGGTGGACCTGTTGCAACAATGAGAAGTACATGGGGGGGGGGGGGTAGGGGGGAGGCTGGGAAGGGAGGTGAAGGGTAAACAAAGGAGGAGGCTGCAATGCTTGGTAAGAAATGTACGCATTATCCTGCCCATGTAATTGTAACCCCTCTGTACAGTATGTTCACAAATAAAATTAAATTAAATTTAAAAAAAATTTCTCAGAATTCCCATCACCCTCCTAATCACACTAACACTAGTTAGGTGACTCTGGGTAGCTTGTAAAGTCTCTATCTGGCTTTTTTTCTGCTTGTAGATGGGAAATTAACTATTATCAAGAATGATAACATCAAAAATTCACCAAATGTAGACAGAAGATTTAGATGTGGGGGTGCACAACAGCAGGTTATGATTACCCATGAAATTCTCTAATTGTTTTAGCTGTGTTCATTTCATCTGCTTCACTGATTTGGAATCTCCTCCTGGGCAGGAACTGTGTTTTCTTCCTTGCTCACAAGCTCAACCACTACTGATGGCCCTGGCCACATACTCCCTGCCCAATAAATTCTTATTGACTTCAGTCTAGTTTATTCTACAAAGGTCATTTCATTTGGCCTAAGCTGGGAGTTGATTTTCAAATGTAAAATACGAATAGCTTGGCCCTGGAGTCAGTAACATCTGTGTCATAATCGTGTCATCTGGCCATGCAGATGCTCTAGGCATTAAAAAGCATCCTAGAATGTAAGCAGATAGGAAATGGGAACTTCTACCTGATATAGCTCCATTACTTCTCAGGATCTACCTCCTTCCAGGGAGGTAGTATAGCTCATGTCTCAATAAATGCATTTGGGTAATAGACTGTTAGGTGATGGTTACTTAGTGGAAAAGATACTTTTAAAATGAAGTCAACAAAATGTCTTGCAGTAAGGACTTTCTTCTCTTGTTTACTTTTTCTGAGCTCTAAGAGAAGGAATGCTGGAATAGGAACTAGAATACTCTAATTGAAGATCTGACTCCAGGCTTAATTGACATAAGACTTTGATCTGTTCCTACTATCTCGTCTAACAATCAGGTTTCCCACTGGTAAAATGGGCATCATGATTTGTTAAGGTTTAAGATGTGCTAGGCATATGCTGTTTCTGCTTTCTCAGCATCCTTCTGTCTTTTTCTGGAACTAGCTCGTGCCTCTTCTAGAATAATGATACTCAAACTTGAGCATATGTGAGAATCACATGGAGTGCTTGTTAAAACAGATTCCTGAACCACTTCCCAGAGTTTCTGAATTTGTACTTCTGGGAGAGGGCTTACGAATTTGTTTCTAGCTAATATTCCTCAGGAGATTCTTGTGTTATTGGTATGGCAGCCACACTTTGAGAGACACTACACTAGAAATCTACTCCTCTCTTCTCTGTTCAAGGGTGTGAGAGGCCAATATCAGCTTGTTTCAAAAGTGGGAGCATGAACCATGCCAAATAGTTTATTTCACTTGTCTGGCCATATAAACTTATTGAGGTGGTCAGAAGGCGCGTTTCAACAGAATTCACCTCAGTGCTTTGTTAGGACATCTCTTTCTGTGCTCAGCGGGTAGAATGCAAACTAGAAGCCACTGGGGAGTCATCTTGGGTCTCCTGTAGATTACATTTACAAAGGAAATCAATGTTGAGATATGGGTGAATTCCTGAAAATTCTTGAGTGCCTCTGGTTATGTATAAAGCATGCTCTGAGAGACAAAAATTCTTTCTTAACCTTCAGCCCCTTGGGCTTCTATTACTTGCAATTAAATATTCTTGAGTAATATGTGTACTCCCTTACAAAGAAGTCTGGGTTTAATTTTAATTTTTTAACCTCTTTCGAAGTTATAATTCTGAGATGATGACCAGGTAGAAGAATTAGTGATAAAACTTCTTTAAGGACTAGCCAGACAAGTTTACCAAGAGGAATTGTGATCATTAAAAGGGTAAATAAGTAATTTTTGCACAGTATTTAAATATTACTGCTTAATTACTCATCTACATTATCTAATTTAATCCATACAGCCCTTAGAGGCAAATAGTATAATTTCAGATCGTAGATCAGAAACACTGAATCTTAGGGATTTTAAGAAACTTGTCCTAGGTTATTCAGCAAGCAAAAGATAGCAACAAAAAGAGGGAAAGAAGGTGAGAGAGTTTTAAACATTAATTCAAATGGCCTGACTTCTCAAACTATATCTTATTATCCTTGTAGCTGAAGAGACTATCCATTTCAATGCAAAAGCCATACCATCTTAAGGACGTGTATAATTCTTGGTTCAAAGAAACATTTGGAAAAGTTGATGAGGCCCTTTATGAAACCAGAAAACTTACACACACATAATTTAGTTTTTTCTCCGAATTTAAAAGGCCTCTAGCTTACATCAAACTGACAGCGTGTGGCTTCTGGCATTTTCTGAAAGTCTGGAAATAACTTCTCTGTCCGACTGACCACCTGTGTTTGCCTAGAACTCTGAAACACCAGCTTTATGGACTCAAGTACACAGCATTCTCAACTCCTTGCCTACCTTCACCTCAACTAACCCTGAAACTCTCCACTTGTCCCGTCCCTTCAGGACATTGCCAACTGTCCACATCTGTTGGCTCGTCAACTTATCTAAGTGTGACTCTCCAAGAAACCTGAACTCTAAACATATTTTCATAAGTATACAAAGACATATTCAAAAAATGTCTCACCAGTTCTGAGTTTATTCATCTCAAAAATACAGGCCTAGATGGGTTAATTAAACAAAGAGATTGATTTCCTTTGACTGTTATAGTTTTTAGGATTTTCAGGGCTCCCCGTGGCTACTCTGCACATCGCCTAACGTGTTCCTATTCTTCCATTTCTATTCATTGCGTTTGTCCTACTGTAAAATGTCATACTGGTCTCCCTTTTGTACATTCGTTGTAGGAGGTGGGATTTGATATAGCATTGTCTGATCCATCTGCCTTTATTGACTAATAGGACTCTGTCCATGACTCCATACACAATCTGAAGACCTACCTCCAGCCTCACCCCAGATACCTGAACCATGTCTCTCCAGCTGTACTCTCATCTTTCCAAAACACATTCTGTTACCTCATTAGCTAAAACCTACTGTGGAACTCAACCTTTTAAGGGCAAGTTTCAAATACCTTCTCAACTTCTGAAACCACAATTCCAGCTTTACTTCCTTGTGGACAAACCTGACCTGCACATGCCACTTCAACTGGCCCACCTCTGGACCACCCTGTCTGGACCTCGGTCCCTTGGTTAGTGTCTGCACCTATCACAGGGTCACAACCACTCATTTGCATCTTTGCTTACTGAAATATTATCTACTTGTCATGTTCCAGACAAAAGTCTTTCTCCTTCATCATCTGTCCTCAGATCCCCCTGGCTGGAGATAATATCTTCCTCCTCCAGACTTCCATCGTACTTTTATTACTCCCATCTTACAGTTCCTAGCCCTGTCTCTATTATAGTTATTTATAGATAGAAATCTTATCTCCCCCACTAGTCTATAAAATCTTTGAGTGCACCATCCCTGTGTCATTCATCAGCGTGTTCTACATTAAACCTGGCTTAATATCTTGCATATATTGGAAACTCAGGTATCTAATAAATAAATAACCCTGAGGGAGATGGGATAGAACCCTAGCTCCAAATGTCCCTCTTATTAAGCCGTCATATTGATAAAATCCCATGGTATAACATTAATTGGGTTGGGCTCCAGTGGCTCATGCCTGTAATCTTACCTACTCAGGAAGCTGAGATCTGAGGATGGTCATTCAAAGCCAGCACAGGTAGGAAAGTCTGTGGAATTCTTAACTCTTCTAAATTACCACACAAAAAAGGCTGGGAACTGGAACTGTGGTTCAAGTGGTAGAACACTAGCCTTGAGCAAAAGAAACTCAAGGATAGCACCCAAACCCAAGACTGCCCTCCCCATGACCTAACATATGCAAAGATTAATTGGGCAGGACTGATGCCAAGTGCCCATGGTAGAGGTATTTTATTAGACCATATTTATTTACAAATACCTCTAATGAAGTAGTCAAGGACCAAGTGCTCCTGGTCAGTTGGAGATTCAGCCAAATACGGTCCCCCTCTTCCACATTGCTTTTTTAACTCATATAATGATTTATCTTATAAAATCCACATGCATTTTGAATTCTAGTCTATAATATGCTGATATTTACATAAATGCTCCACCAATCATCAAATAAAATTAAACTTCAATTA
Source organism: Dipodomys spectabilis (assembly GCF_019054845.1). Lineage (NCBI taxonomy): Eukaryota > Metazoa > Chordata > Mammalia > Rodentia > Heteromyidae > Dipodomys > Dipodomys spectabilis. The sequence goes on from NW_024870723.1 coordinate 4,935,670, forward strand.
TCTATGCATGCCAGACATATCCCATGGCTCTGAGGGATCTCCTGGCTTCCCAACATAGATAACATTATCCTCAACTTCAAAACCCAGCATTAAATGATTAGAGTCATTAATATATCTCTGTGAATTAATGATTCAGCTCTTTCCTAGCTAAGGACAAAGGTAAGACAATATGAGACATGGAGAACTTAATGGAAGCCAAGTAGCATTGTGTTTCCCTGAGGGACAAACTTAAATGGGTCTGGGAAGACAGACAGATAGCATACCCTTGGCATTTGGCTAGCCAAGAGGTCTTGAGACTTAATGTGGAAGGAAGAGTTTGATCTGGTCAATGTGTATCCAGAAGGTGGTCCAGCATTGGCTTCTTCTTTTCTCATAGACATTAGAGGCACAATACAGAGAGGTCATCAATTCATTTTCTTATTGGAAGCTGAGCTAGCTTATCCAGAGCCTGGGGGCTGTCAGCACAAGATGGTTAATGAACATGTTTCCTGTAGATAATTATAGGAAAGGGAATATTGAAAGCACTTAAAACATTTCATTCTTTTTAATTCATTAATTATATTGCAATTATCCCATGCTCAGGAGCTGTTTGGGAGGCTGGATTCCAGCTATTCCTCTGAGACTCCATGGGCAGAAATGAGGGCTCGGGGCATGCAGAGAGAGGCTGAAGACAAAAGCTCAGAAAAGGTTAACTGTGCCAGTACAAGAAGCTAATTGGAAAGCTCTTAAACAAAATCCAGGTTAATAAGAGTTGAAAAGAACAATGCATCTCTCTTATAATGATTACTACAATTACCATTGTTTTCCTACCTATCTCAAAGTAGCTTGCATTTTGACAGACCCATCATTAAGCATCATGGTTGCTTCTAAAAACACCCGGCTTTGATGGTGAATCCAAAGTTAGACTTTCAGAGGTGAGACAAATCTCATGAGTGATTGAAAGCTGGAACTACATTCTGCTTTATCACATCCTAGAGCTAGCATTGTTCTTTTCTCGGCTTCTTGTATTTGTCCACAGAGAGTTGTTCGTAAATTGGATCACTAACGACAAAATGGGCCCATACCATATGCCAGATGAGAATAACATGGTACAGATGAGGTGTCTGCCCTCATATAACTTCCTGTGGGAGTTGTGGTGAATTAAACAGGAAATGAAGGTACCAAAGATGAAGAAAGAATAAGGACCATAGGAGTGCTAACATGGACATGAGACAGGATGATCAGAAGACTTCCTGTGTGCTTACTCTTTTGCACATGTATCAGATTACTGACAATACCCTAAGTATCCATGTTTCCAAAATGGTTACTCTGAAGCGGTCCCACTTAAGAAGCCTGGGTGAGGAGAGTGGAGAGTTGAGGAAGTTGTTCTCATGGATGTCAGTCACATCCTTAAGAACCTCATGAATCCTTCCACCCTCTTTTTCTGTACCCTGTCATGCATAGAGTCCTTATTGTTCTTATGGCAAGCTGCTAACTACACTGACACTCATTGATGATAGTACTTCTGGCTGCCAAGCATAGCGCTAAGAGATCTGACTCCATATATTGGTATAAATGAATGATTCTGTTCTTTTCTTGAAAAGGGCAGAGGAATTTGCTATGAAACAGAGAAGACTTACTAGGGGCCATCTAGCCCTACACTTTCCTGAGGGACATTTGAGAATACCCTTGGATCTGAAACTAGTTGCTAAATTACTGGGTACCTGAAAGTATGTTTTGCATGGTCACAAGAACTGACTTATGTTACCTGATGGGAAATGGTAGTCCCCCCATAAGTCAATAGGCAAATCTAGTCAGTTGGTCCCAGTGAAGGTCCAAAATATGTTAGAAAGGCCTATCAGTGTCCACACAAACATGTAGCCAACAGATGAATATAACATCTGACACGTACTTGCACAAACACATAAGGGAACTCTACCAAGCTCAAGGATATCAACTGGATAAGCCCAATATAGATGGCTGATTTGCAGAATTATGAGCTAAAAAATGGCTATTGTTTAAGCCATTGTAGTTTTAAGTGGTTTGTTAGGCAGCAGGAGCTGTTACAATACCAAGAGTTATATGTGACTTATTCAGCCAAAGTATGTTGAATAACTGCATTCCTAGTCATTGTAGGTATAATAACTGACACAGTCCATCTTCCTGTTCATAAAACTCTAAGCCAGGGTTTTGGTGGCTCATGCCTATATTCCTAGATATTCAGGCAGCTGAGATTTGAGGATTGCCAGCCTAGATGGAAAAATCTGTGAGACTCTTGTCTCCAATTTTTAACCAGTGAAAGGCCAGTGGTAGAGTTAGGGCTCAAGTACAACTTTGATCTAAAAACCTAAGCAAGAACACGAGTTTAAGACTCAATACTGCACACACACACACACACACACACACACACACACACACACTATTACCAATGTTTCTTAAGTTCACCTAAGTCATTTAAAAGTAACAATTTTAACTCTTTTGAAATTATCTTTAAGTAGTTGTACATAGGCTTTTCCATTCAACAAAACAGTCAGTTTATGGGTACATTGCATCTTGATCATGTATGAATGGACCAAGGAAAGATGGTATTTATACACAATGAAATTTTATTCATCCACTAGAAAGAATGATATTGCATTATTTGCAAAGAAAAAATGGAAGGACCTGGGAAAAGATGATATTACGTGAAGTAAATCAGGCTTAGAGAGTCAAAAGCTAAAATTCGCTTATAAATACATAAGTAAATACCTTCAGTGGTAAGTATATACAAATATATGAACTGAAATATGGTAGATTCAGGGGAGAACTCAAAGAGTTTAATTCTTTAGAAAGCCAAAAAATTCATAGTTCAACAAATTAAACATTATACTTGGGATCAAGGGCCTCAGTGTGGAAGAATGAAGAGGGATGGATAAGAATCTTGAGAATGTTGATTTTTAACTTTTTCATCTATGTTTGTTTTTAGAACATGTAGTGTATTGTTGTCTATCTGGAAAGTGTATTCAAATTTAAAAATATATACATATGTACACATGTATATACATGTATATACATGTGTATATACATGTATGTATGTATATATATGTGTATATATACATGTTTTATATACATGTATATATGTGTGTGTATATATTATATATATATATATGCTTGGTTTGCATCACGTCAAACGAGTAAGTACCCTAGAGGATATGAAGAGTCAGTGGATAATGTCATTATTGAAGATTATTTACACTGCCCAGGACTCATTCAATTTAAGGCACATCCCGGTGCTGACCCATCCAATCAGGAAGATGTCTCCCAAACAAGCTGCTGCCAGAGGCCACAGAGGGTTCTGTGCTGGATGATCCAAGTGCTATGCCAGTCTTTAAAAAAGGCTTCCAACAGACAATGTTATCACTTTCTTGTCATAGAGAGCAGAACCTCTGTACGATCCAAAGCACACTTTCTTTGAAAAATGATGAGTTTATCTGTGTCCTGCTTTTGCTCTCACCTACTCCAAGGCTGGTAAATCTTTTCCCAGGGCAAGAATATGAGTCTATCATTCCCTGTGGCCTCACGCTTCTGGCAACAAACACCTCTTATTTAAGCCAACAGTGTGAACTATTGACACCATTTAAGGTTTTGTTTTGTTTTTTAAATTGGTATCTGTCTGAGATTAAGAATAATGCCAGACCTTGATACAACTGTCTGATATTTGGGGAGACAGTCCAGTAGACAGATTCATATTTCATTTCTCTGAAATAGTGATGTTTCCTTCATTTTCTGGTTAAACAGAATACACTAGAGATGCAGGGTGGAGAACAGGAAGTACCCCCATGAACGAGGAGACCCATATCTTACAGCCGTTCCACAACCTTGCTTGGCATCTTTAATTGGTATTACCATCTTTCTGAGCTAAGGTGATTTGTTAGTTTTTTTCTTTTTTTAACTTGTAAAATTAGAATTCTAACTCAAGTCCTCCCAGGTGGCATTGTGCAGCTCAAGAAAGAAAAAAAATGTATGACGTACTCTAAAATTCATAGAAGACTACCAAATCCAAGGTTAATCTCTTCTCTCTTGTATATCTGTGATTCACTTGGAGCCTTATTCCTGGTACCATAGTAGTATACCAAATTTTCACCTGTAGGCAGTATTGTAAATCATTGAAAATATTACAGGGCAGCTAATCTAGGAAGACTCCTAGGTGGTTCAGGGTGTTAGTGTTGAATTTGTATGATGCTGTGCTTTTCTAGATTTTCCTTAAAATGGCATCAGTTGTATTTCTAGGTTGAAATGGAATAATTTAGTGGTTAACAGTGTGGCTTTAGGAAAACACTGCACAGGTTTATATCCTCTATTAGATCACTGACTAGGTATGTAAACTTGTGCAAATAAACCTCACTTTGCTACAGTTTCTCTTACAGAAAAATTAGAAAAATAAAGATATTGACATCTCACACTTTACATCTGTAAGAGACATGGATGGATATTACATTTTTCATAATAAAACAGGTAAGTATGCAAAATGTTTGATGCAGTAATTGTATCTAACAAAGTTGTAGAAAGAGAAAAAATAGCGAATACTGGGTCTCAGTTATGAACATTTGGGGTGGTAGTAAGTGCTGGGATATTTGCTTACCTTCAATATCTACTGCTTGATAGGTGTCCAACAAATATTTAAAGCATTCTTGTAGAGCAAGGGTGAATAAATAAATAATGTTGAGGGAAAATGCTGATTCTGAAGGTAATGCACCTATATATAAGCTGGTCCTAGCTCCATCTCTAACTCCATATGGTATTTCCAGAACCCATAATTTCTTCATCAGTTAAAGGAAAGCACGAGATCAGCAGGAATGCCCCCTTTCCTCTCCAGAAATCTATAAAATGAGACTTTAGTGTGAGAAGATGCATTATTTTTAGTTAGAGTCTACTATTAGATAATATCCACTGAGTACTTGTCAAATCTTCCCAAGGCACTGTCAGGTAGATGACATTCTCTTTATTTCATAAAACTAGAGTCTGGTAAAGCTCAGAAAGGTGGTGCCCCAAGACTCTACTGTTACTCTGTTGTGTAGAAAGGATGCCACCTTTGACTGTAGCCTGAAGTCAGCCTTTCCCATTGTTCAACTGAGGTGTGAGAAATAAAAGGGACAGGTCAGGTATAGGTAATTCTTGAAACTCCTTCTGTTAGAGGAAAGTGCAGGCAGCATGCAGTGGCCAGGTATCCTTAGAGCAGGTGGAGAGAGCTGTCACTTGACACACATTCAGACACATCAGCATCTGTGTGGGGATCCAGATGGGGAGGCATTAAGCAGGGGAGACAGCAGCAACTATAACATTAGCCTTGAGTTAATTGCTATTTTGGTGTCCTTACAGAAAGGAAACAACCGCTGCACATATTCATGCTGCAAATGGAATTTACAACAATTTCTTTGAATTGGGAACCACTTGTCCCCTCCTCTCTGGAGCAAATCCAGTGCCTATATTTAACCCAGCAGGCTGGGTGGCATTACATTTGGGTGATTATTTATAGATATCCTCGTGCCTGGGCTGCTGAAAAGCCACAGGGACTCTGCAAAGGCAGGGGAAAAAATAGCTCCAGATGTGTGAATGAGTGCAGTGAATTCACCTCTGGTCCTTCTCGGAGGAGGGATGTCTGCCAGATTAAACATTCATGAGAACTCGAGTGTCCCTGCTTTTCATTTGTGTTCCTACTTCCTTTATATGAGGGGGCCTTTGCTTGAACATGTAACTGGCTACATCAAAAAGAATCCTATAGTTGGAAAGGAATTCCGTGAGCCCATCTCCAACTGGATATTTGAACCTACTGTATAGTGTTCTCATTTCACATGTCACCATTTATATGTATTTATTGTACAAAACTGTTTCCTTGTGGTATTTGCATACAGGTAAATAATGGACCCAGGTCAAACGCATCTCCTTCAACAATCTTCCTCAGATGCTCCCATCCCTAATTAAAGTAATTTCAACAGGTTTCATGTATTGTTTAGCACCTTAACAGATAATAATTGAGAACCTCCACTGAGATCTGCTCCAGAATATCAAGGGTGACTAAGGATCGTTTCTGCTCCCATGGTCTAGCATCTAGTTAGAAAGGTAACAAGATAAGAGGTAGATGGACATTGAGAAAAATAAGCAATCAGGTACATACATTTGACCAAATCACCTTATAAGCAGGTTGTAAATATTACCCTTTTGTACAATGATTTTTTGCTAATAAAATTTTAAGGAAATGATACACAATTAGGCAGACAAAAGTTGTCAGGGTAAGAGTTCCAGAATCTGGTGTGATAGGTTGGCACAGTGTCTGACACTAACCAAGCAAAATCAGTAAATTTTGTCCATGACTCCCACTCACATTTTAGTGCTGTAGTTGGAGAATTCTCCACAACTGAGTCTAAAATAACCAGTTGGATTTCTTAAGGTAGGATGGTAGAAGGAGAGTACATAAGAATGAAACTACAGAACATCTTCAAGGTTCAAGAAACCCAGGGACTGAAATCTATCATTCATGCTTAGGAGTAAATTAAGATGAAACTAGAAAAGTAGATGGGGCCTAGTCATACTCAAGGATCTGCAATTTTGTACTAAAGAGTAAGAAACTCCTACTATGATTTGATGACCTTTTTTTCTTGACGGTCCAGGGGTTTGAACTCAGGGCACTGTCATTGAGCCTCTTTGTGCTCAAGGCTACCACTCTACCACTTAAGCCACAGTACCACTTCTGGATTTTTCTGAGTAGTTTATTGGAGATAAGGGTCTCACAGGCATTCTTGCCTGGGCTGTCTTTGAACTATGATCCTCAGAACTCACATTCCTGAGTAGCTAGGATTGATTTGGTGATCTTTGTGCCAAAAAAGAGATATATTTCAGTTGATATTATTCTAGTATTAGCATTTCTTGGGATAAAAGATTATCTGGAACACTAATCACTTCCAATTTTCTTTTTTTGTGTAATTTATTTTTATTTTTATATTTTTTATTGTGGAAATACTGTAAAGAGGAGTTACAATTACACGGGCAAGATAATGAGGACATTTCTTATCAAGCATTGTAGCCTCCTCCTTTGTTTCCCCTTCCCATCCCTTCCCATCCTCCCCCTGCCCTATCCCTCCCCCACCCCCACCAAAGTTGTAAAGTTCGTTTTCGACATAACGACTTGTACATCTCATTGTTGCAATGGGTCCACCTGTATCCCTATTTAAATGATTTATTTTTTTCCCTTCCCCTTCACAAATTATACCGACATCAAATACAGTGAAAGCAGGGGTTATACCATGGGAGAGGGACATACAAAGCACCAAAGAAATAATCTTATAAATGTGTTTGAAACAATCGGTAATGTAATTTGGAATATGTTTCCCCTTTTGGAACCATCTGGAGAGCATAGGGTTTAAACTCAGGAATCTGCCGATAGCTATACCTCCAAGTACCACCTCATCCCTCACACTTTTTTTTTACTTTAGTTGTTTTTTAAATATGGTCTTGCATTCTTGCCCAGGGCCAACCTAGAACATTATTTTCCTTTTAACTTTTTGTGCTGGCAGTATGGCGAAAGACAACAGAAGTGGATACTTCAGAAAGAAGCTGGGCTATGCCATTGTTGAAATCTTTGACCTACTTCACAGCTCTCTAGAATTGATCTTGATGATAAAAGTCTATATATAATGGCTGTTACATTCACATGCAAGCTTACTCCCTGTATTCCTGTCTTACACTCAAGCACATTAGACATAGCACCTGAGTAAGGATCCAGGAGACTTAGAGTATACTTTCAATACTGTCATTAACTGTGCAACTATGAAGGATGCTAGATCTCCCTAGATATAGTTTTTACATCTATAAGATGAAGGTATTGAGGTGAAAGATTATTGTTTGCTCTCAGCTTAGTATAATGATTATATGACCCTATTTAAGCAAAGAAAGGAAATTAAAAAGAAAAAGATTGCACACTTTTCCAAGTGAAATTTCCTCTGTGCAAAACCATTGTGTTAGAGCACAAACACACTTTTCTCCTTTTTCTCTTTCTGGCAAGAAAAAAAATTAGAATTCTTAAAGTATGTCCTAAATGTTCATTAGGCTCCAATGACAACATTATAAATGAATATCTAGTGACAGTCTTGTCACCTATTAATAGCTTACAATTTTAGACAGGTGGAATTCTGGGATTTATGCAAATTAAAAATAGGATTTTGTGTTATACATTCTTGGTAAACTTCCAATATGTGCTGCAAAAAACCTAGCTTAATAGCTATGAGTTCTGGATGTAGGAGACGGGAAAGAAGAGAAGACATTTATATATATTAAAAGAGAGATAACAAAATATTATTCCACAAGTAGGCTTGTTGGTCCCAATTGCATATAATGTTTAATTTTTACCAAATGTTTTACTTTGATACACACAAAATGATCAAAAACTATCTAAATATGCTAATGAGCTTTCTATTACAAATATATTAAAAAGCATTTGATGTTCTCAATGATAAAGTGATTCTTTTAATAAAAGTAACATTGTAAAAAAGTTTTTACATGCTTTTGAATTAGAAATCCATCTTGTTGAAAGTCTTGAAATAATAAAATGGGCTGCAGGAACTCAGAGAGTAGGCATGATTTGGGCATAGTCACACAGCTAAAAAGTGAAAGAAGTCAGAGGAGGGCCCAGAATTCCTGCAGTCCACTTCAATGTATTTTTTTAACTAGACCTCATTATTACAGACAAACAGGCTGATTGTATCTCAAATAAGCAGAACTATATGGAGTTGTGTTACCAATAAGGTCCTTAGAAGTTATTGGGGATACTGAACTGCAATTTTAGGACCAGTAGAAAAGACAGAGACTACAAGACAGAATGAAAAAATAACCCACAAAATTCTCTCATAAAACAGAATTTCATAAACTACTGTCCTTCAGCCAGCAGCTCTATGACCCTGGTTTTGCAGAGGCCATACTATAAATTTACTTATTTGTTTTCCTTAAAGCAATACTGTTTTTAGTTAATAAATACATGTTACAAGGGAACTTCAAATGACAGAAAATGGGGTGTCAGAAATACATGCTTTAAATAAAAGACAATTTAACAAAAAGCCATGATGAGCACATAGCACTGTTAATGACATCCTAACAAGATGTTGTTACTTTCCAGGGGTTTAGAGCCTGAAACCTACTCTGACTGCTATAAAAAGAAGAGTAGAAGTGGAGAGATTAGCAAGTGTTAGAAGTGTTAAAGATGTTAGCACACAACTAAGAATTTTTTTTCTCTTGACATTTAAAGATAATTGAAAAGGAAATGAATTTCTCACACTAAGATTCAGTGTCTTCATCTGTCCCATTAAATTCACCCACTGGACCATCCTAGGTTTGTATCTCACGCTTTAGAAAGAGCTGGGGAGAAGAAGACATCTTTGTTATTTAAGCTGACATATTTCTGACCAAGGAACCATACAGTAGGAATTGGAAAGAAATCTCAGCAATCATCTAAGCAACATAACACAATGGCAAAAGTGCAGAATCTGGAACCAGGAGGCAGTTTGTGTCTTGCCATTTAATCATAAGAAAAGCAAATAGGTGTCTCTGAGTCTCCATTTTTTTTTTTTGCTTGTTAATTTGTAAATGAGGAAATTAATAGAACCTTCCCCAAAGTAAAATGATTCAAGAAAAGGCAAAATGCAAATTAGAAACAGCTATTGAGTATATCACAAGCTCTAAGTTCATATTTATGATGTACTAAATCCTTGCAATAGTCTATGAGGTAGACATTATTAATCTCATTTTACACTCGAGGAAACCAAAACATAGGAAAGTCAATAATTCTCCTGAGCTGGTAAATGACTGAACAGGAATGAAGCGCCATTGCTTCTCACATCTAGTACTGACTTTCTTACCCACTGTGCTTACACAGGCAACTACCAGATGAAATGAATACTACATGTAAAAGAAACCTACAGAAATAGCAGTGAATTATTTAATTTGGTTATTGTATCAGTCAGATAATCCCACAGATGTGCTGCATAACGAGCAATTTGAAAACTCAGTGACTCAGCAGCAGCCCTTGATTTCCACTCATGTACTGCATTTTGTGTTTAGGGTATATCTTACCACACAGGCAGGGAGAGTCTCCTGGATTAGCAGGGGAACAGGGGAAAGAAAGGGATATTTACTACTACTGCTACTACTAATGTTCTACTCTATCATCACTGTGTCTGAGAACCACCAAGAGAAGGAAGAAGAGATTTCTAACAAGACACTCCAAGTAGCAGAACATGAATGTGATTTTGCAAGTTAGGGGAGATCCCATGGTTCTGAAGGAACTACGACCATTCCTTGAGGTACCCCCATGAACCACTTCACAACACAGTATGCGGAGGTGGAAAGCTTAAAGCAGCCAGCCCACCTAGCGTCATGGATTGCAGTACATTCACCGGCAGAATTCAACAAGAGACAGGTCAAACATTATAGCAGAATTTTAGGCAATACATAATAAAGGAAAGAACCCCACAAACTCTGTGGGGTGAATGACTCCTTGTCTTTGCACTCAGGAGAAGGTCTGTGTGACTGAGGAATATGCAAAGGAGAGATATCATTTACCATAGATAGCCATTTAGATTCTTTGTATTTGAAACCTGTGCATATATAGCTTGATAAAAAAGAATTTAAGATAATTTCTCCAAACAAGTGTAGATGTGTGAATATACATATACTTTTTATTTATATACATACAATAGACAGACAGATAGATAGATGTTTAATAACATGCAGTACCCTAGCCAGGAATAAACAATTTGGTCTGCTTTGTTTCTTTTCTATACTTCAGTTGTAGGAAACAGGAATTGAATTATTTTTCCCTGCTGGTTAGGAAGGGGTAAGTGAGACACACCTTTCATCTTCGATGGTACATTTCCCATCTATAGGAAACTGTCTGCATAGCAACAGGGATAGATTTTATATAATGGCTCTAATTATGTAATATCTCCAAAATTGATAACCTCGGCTTTGGACAATGGACTTAGGGTGGAAATGTCAGGGTACTGGCTCTGAGCCTTCGCTTCAAGGGTCATTTGTATATTCCTATTTGTTCTCTGTCCCTCTGTCATCTCCATAAGAACAGTCTTGGCTAATGTGAGAACAAGATGCTCCTGACATGGACCTCACCCTGCTTGCAGCACAGAAACATATAGGTGGAACCAACTAAGATTTGAAGAGTTGAATGACAATTAATGCTTACTCTAGGCCTCTGAGATCTGTGGCTCGGCCTCATTCAGCAATAAGAGATTGGAAAATCAACACACAGTGAGAACTATCTGGTAACTGGTTCCTCTCTTCTGATTATATGGTTTGCTTGAGCTGTCTCTTTCCTGCTCTCTGTTCTTTACTTTTCTTTTCTCTTTTCTTTTCTTTTCTACCACTTTGAGTCACAGCGCCACTTCCAGTTTTCTGGTGGTTATTTGGAGATAAGAATCTCACAGACCTTCCCATCTGGGCTGGCTTTGAACCTCAATCCTCAGATCTCACCCTCCTGAGTAGCTAGGATTACAGGCATGAGGCACGTGCCTGGCTCCACTCTGTTTTGTTTGTTTTTTAATTCTTAGCATCTATGAATTCTACAAAATATTAGTTTTCACACCTGTGTAAAATGTATTTTGCTCATTTTTACCTCCATTTCCCTCAATTGTCCTCCTCTTTCCCACTGGTTACTTTCGTCTTCCCAAATAATCCCCTTCATCTTCTTACATCTATTTTTTTAAAACAAGTAATAATAATAATAATATAGATCCTCCATGTGAGAGAAAAACATGAGAAATCTGTCCTTCTGAATCTGGATTATGTGACTAAACATAATAATCTCCAGTTCTATCAATTTCCCTGCAAATGATGAAACTTCATTCTTCTTTGTGATTGGCTAACACTCCATTGTATATGCATACCACCTAGGAAGAAAAATCCCTGGCTCCTGCGGTGCTCCTGTAATGTATCATACATAGCTAAAGGCTCTACCTGTGCTTCATCTTGACTCTCACACTCCTGTAAAGTCATGGATATGACACTTTCACAAAAGAGGAAATAAAGGGTCACACAAGCAAAGTATCTTCCCATGCTCATAAAGATGGTGAATGGTAGAACTTAGCACTTTGGACCATTTGCATTTGATATCTGTTTCCCCACATAAAAAAATGCTTGATTTGTTAAAAAAAATTAACAAAGACACAGTTAGTGATATAGCTTTTACTGAGAGCTCTTGTACCTATAATAATAATTCCACCCAATGGACACTAGGACAGAACCAAAACCAGAACTGTCAAGGGAGTGTCAGTGGACAAACAGAGTTTTCATATTCATCTCCAGAGAATCGCTCTCAGAGGAGTTAAAAATGCCTTATGGAGAGAAGGACCCTGGGCAGTGTGCAAACTTCTGAGCTAACAGCAGCCTCAGCTAATAAATCATCCGTAAGACAATAGCCTGCGGTATCAAGTAACTCCAGGCCCATTTTGCCATCTTTGGATAAAAAATTGCACTCTGCGCTACAGGCCAAAAGCTGGGAACAATTTGCTGCTTTAAACATAGGAGATTTCTTATGATGCACTTTGTTTCCAAAGCTCTGTAGCAGGCTTCTAGAAGCCAAGCGGGATAATGGGACCAGGACCTTCTTTGCAAAAGAGCTTCAGATGCTCCCTGCTTGCAACGGTTAGGAAGAAACATTACTTTCTTGTGTGTGTGGGGGGGGGGGGGGGTGGGGGGGAAGGGGTGGAGAGGGAGAGGGTTCTGGAATCTCTGACTTTTCTTTGAGTAGTAGTTACTTTTGCTCCTCCCTACAGCTCACTGAAGTCAGTTTTACTACTCTTGAGGATGGTTGTATTTATTTTTCTTATTTAAGTAATTGTGCAAAGGGATTCCAATTCCCCATGCCAGTTTATGCACACAAGGCATCTTGATCCATGCCATCCTTTTCATAATTGCCTGTCAGAGCATGCACCGGCTCTTGAGTGGTCACGTCACAATGAGAGGAACTGGATTTGAGGTCTTGAACCCTACAGCCAAGTCTCGAGCTTGTGTCTGAGGATGGGTCCCGGGATATCACTCATAGAGCCTGAGTTCCCATCGTGAGGTAGCCATCTTTGGGGATAAGCTTTGCCCTCTCCTCATGATCATCCATGAACTTTTCTCAACGTACCTGTTAAATCATTTGATTAAGCCATTGATACATTGGGTATGGATTTGCAGATCATGAAATGCCATAGAGACATATTGAGCCCAAGTGATCCGTTTAAATCCCCAGAGAAACAGAGATCCAGAAGAAGAAAATTGTGACAGGCTTCTGACTTGTTCCTCTAGCCCAGGTGGTTGATTAGTCCTTACTGTCTGTGGACAAGAGCGGCTGGCCAAATCCCATAAGGCTTAGTTAGGACCCAGGTAAAAGTACTGCCAGGACATCAAATCAGGTGCATCTGGGTGGGCATACACAGGGGGGGGGGGGCCCTAGAAGCAAAGCACATCAGTGTTTGAGTGATTAATCTCTTGTCTCCATTACTCTAAATGAGCTAAACAAATCCCGTGCTGGGCCTGTCACACTGATGTTCCGCATGCAAATTGTTCCTAATGAGCAAGGGCACAGGGCTGGTCCCCCGGCTGGTAAAACCATCCATTTCACAGCACAATGTCTCGGTCCCAAGTTTCTGCAACACAATCCATTGGCAGAGGAGCCGTTAGAGGAAATGTTGGCCATTCATAACTGCATTAGCAATGTGCTGTCTCAGTCCCAGGACAAGCAGTTAATATAGTAGACACAGGACTGGAGACCTAGGTCATGTTCTGACTGCGCCTCTACCTTTTCTCCTGCACAAAATAAAGGGTCTGGGCTATACTGGTATTTTCAAAGTGTTCACTGATATTTTTGTGGTTTGCAATATAATACACTTTTTTTTTCCTCTGCCAGTATTGGGACTTGAATTCAGAGCCTGCACATAGTTCCTTAACTTTTTCACTGGTCTGGCACCTGTGGGTGGTTAATTGGAAATAGGAATCTCACAGACTTTCCAGCCTGAGAGGGCTTAGAACCACACTTCTTAGATTTCAGCCTCTCGAGTAGCTAGGATTACAAGTGTGAGCCACCACCGCCTGGCTTGACATATAAATTTTAAAAGGATTCCCTGATCGAATGTTGTGGAGGAAAATAAGTAAGTTTGTTGTTTATTATTGTTTAATGTGGGCCATCTCAGAACTGTTAATACAATCATTTGTATTGGGTATTTTATCAAACTGGAATTTTTCGAACAGATTTTGTTGAGCAAATCTCCTTGATACTGCTGGGCTAGCTGATGCTGGGGAAGACTCCAAACCCTAAAACTGTCTATAACTAAATGGAATCAGTGGGAATTAAAGGCAGGAGTGGCACAGAACTGAATGGGGTCAGAGTACCTTTTTCCAGGACATTTATTGGGCATTTGTTCTGCTCGGTGTCAGGCATTATTTTTCTCGTTTTCTTTTTACTTCTCCTTGATATGAAGTAAGTAAAATTGGAAAAGAAAGGAGAGTCAGACCACTTACCTGATTTTATTGTGTTTGGTTTATTGTCTCTGTATCAGTTGGATTGGATTTTGTTTTACTCTTGGTAACACATCTTACTGAAACCTATCTGACCTCAGAGGCCCTGTTCCCACATCCCTGAGCATTCTTGCCTGCATCACTATTTCCTGTTGTTTAGCCCCTACCTCACACCCCAAAGTAGGAGTCTTACTACTATCTGCAATTGCCTATTTCTTGCTTAGGCATGACTTTCTTAGAGGATGCACAAATATGTCCAAGTGAATCAAGGGAAATCAGGGACATTGTTTCACTTTCTGGAACTCAATATCGACATCAACAGCTAAGGAGATACCAACTTGCCTCCAAGGTACTGTCTGGTCACTTAGCCTACCAGACTTCCAAGTGTAGACAAGTCCTAAGGCTTACATGTAATGACACCATTGCATAATAACTATAAAATCTTAATAAAAGTACTATTCTGTAACATGGTTTCAAATACGTGTTAAGTCTGATTTTAAGAAGAATATCCAACCAGAGGAGCTGACATTTCTCATAACAATAATCACACCTGAAAAAGGTCAAGAATCTGGAACTGCAGTACCTTTTGTCACCAGGTAACTGTGTGATTTGTAGGAAAATATATTCCCCTCTTGGAGCTTTTATTTGCACTTTTATAAAATGAGAGTTATGCTATGTAATTGCTAAGATGTATTATGACTCAGCAGACATAAGTCCAGAATTTGTTCTTTTGGAAAAAAAATGTTTTTGCTGGTACTAAGGCCTGAGCTTAAGGCTTTGTGGTCACTCAGCTTGATTGCTCTTCTTGGGTATACCACTTGAACCAAACTTCCAGCTCTGATTTTTTCTGGTTAATTAGAGATAGAATCTCTCAGAGTTGGGGCTTGGAAGTTGGCTCAGTGGTAGAGCACTTGCCTTGCATGCCTGAGGCCCTGGGTTCGATTCCTTAGCACCACATAAGCAAAAAGAAAAAAGCCGGAAGTGGCACTGTGGCTCAAGTGGGAGAGCGCTAGCCTTGAGCTGAAAAGCTGAGGGACAGCGCCCAGGCCCAGAGTTCAGGCCCCACGACCGGACCCAAAAAAAAAAAAAAAAAGAATCTCTCAGAGTTTTCTGCCTGGCTTTGAACAACATCTGGAGGATGTTTTGTTCATTCTGTTAGCCTTGTCTGAGCTAATAGAAAGGGGTCTATTATTAATGAAGAAAGAAATACTAGGTGTTAAGGAATAACTAATCATCACATGTTTAACAGACAATAATAAGCAGTATAAAAGGTGTATCTGTCAGAGGAGGCTAGTGTATGTTGAAAGTAACAAACATCCCCACAATCTTGGCTGTTTATGATTTAGCATTACTTATGCTATGTCACAAGAAAACAAGAGAATCTCTTCATATGATAATCACTTAGTGATTCATCATGACTATTGTCAGTTACCATGGGTTTTGTCCACAACTTCTTGGGCCTGAATTACACATACAGTTCTACGTAACAACTAGGAACTAAGAGTACAATGCTATACACTCCACAGAAGAATGGAAATCATATGGTTCAATGTGTTGCTTACTGTCCTGAATGGAAAAGAGAAAGGGAGAGTCTAACCTTAAATGGCATGGCTTGCACTTTTCTGAGTAGTTGATGGCTATAAAACTTGAATGGTGGGAAATGGTTCACAAGCACAAGGTAAAAAACCTGAGGCGGTGTTGGAAGGTGAGCACTGTTGCTATCCGAATTTTGAGATGAGCAAACAGAGGCGCAGACAGTTTCAATAATTTGCTTCCAACAAATAGTGTTAATTACAGCTAGTAAAGGGCAGTACTGGAAGTTGAGATTTTGAACCCAGACAATATTTCAACAACATAAGTAAACCAACCCAACCCAGCCTTGGAAGCAGATAGATTCTCAGAATTCAGTGAAAATAGCACATAAATATGAAATAGGAGGAACCATGGAAGTCTATGAGATGATTGTGTAACTTTCTGGAGCTGTTGTGACTTCTGTAAACAACAAAAAAAACTTTCTTGTAAGATGTTAATCTAGTATTGAGAGACTGGGGTGTACATATTCCCAGCTAAGAAGAAAGAAGAGAGAGAGACAGAGAGAGAGAGAGAGAGAGAGAGAGAAACAGAGAGAGACAGAGAGACAGAGAGAGACAGAGAGACAGACAGAGAGACAGAGAGAGACAGAGAGAGACAGAGAGACAGAGATAGAGGAAGGAGGAGGAGGAGGCGAGTGACTGAGCCTGAAATATTGGTTAGCACCAGTTTTCCCCACTAATAATAATAAAGAAAACATCAGTTATTCAATCATGTTTCTTTTTTCAGTTACAACCTCCATTACAAAATGTTTCTGTTTTACTAAAGCAAAGCCAGCTCCCAGAGTGCTCCTATGGATCATGGATGCAAACAACAGTAGCATGGACCCACTGGGCAAAAAGAGCCCATGGGGAGGAACCAGCCTTCAGCAAAAGTGGAATTAGACTCAGTTTAGGCAAGAGAGGGGACACAAATCTGAAGGTGACATCCAGCCTCCTTAAACGGCTGCCCCCAGCTGGAAGAATGAGGTCAGTCAGCTGCTTTAGGACTGCTTGGCATGGGCTCACAGGGAACCATTCTTAGGCCTCATACAGGCTTCTTCCTAGAAAGCCACCAACAAGCTCCAACAAGCACCAACAAGCCTACCTTCCTCTCGGGCTATTTGTTCTCGTACTCCATTTCTTGTTCCCTCCTCTTTGCCCTGTAGCTTGCAATGGCATCCGTATGTCTCCATCTCAGCAGCAGCACCACCAAGACCACTTCTGTCCCGCTGCTCCAAGTTAGACATCTCACTCATGCTCCATTGTACGGCTCTCCTCTCAAATGCCACTTCTGTGCAGATGAGACTCCCTATCTAAATTAGCAACTCTGCTCTCTTTTTTTGTTTATTTGTCTTCCTAAGGCTTACTGCTAGATTGGTCCTACTATTTACTTGTGTGCCCAGGGGATACAGTCTCCATAGACACATTATTTACTCTTTGTACCACTGAGTCCTTTGGATTCACAACAGCACCTGCCATATCAATGGTGCTCACCAAGTATTTGTGAAATAGATGCATATAATTAGAATCAAATGGCAGAAATGAATATACAGAGCAGGGCTTGATCATAAGGGACATTAACAATATGTATTCCTGGAACTGAGGCAAGAATGGACACTGGAATCCAGCCACAGTAATGGAAAGTCAGTCACTCTGGCTGGCCTGAAGTTTCTATTGTGGATTTTATTATGAGCTCAGTGTAAGACCAAGTCCTGAGGTGAGCCTTGTTGTCCTAGGGATTACAGCTGTTGGGGGGGGGGGGGGGAGGAGTGTGCCTAAGAGAGGTGACAGTGGTTTATCCTTCCTGAACCCAGTTCACTGTTATGTGAAACTGGAAAAATGTGAGGTTATACCCATATATTCCTAAATGGCCCTCACTTCTGATTTTAGGCTCTAGTGAGACGAAATGGCTGTGATAAGAAGCCTGGAGGAACACAGACCAACATAACTGACAGCATCGCTTTGTGTGTCATTTTGTCTGGTCTGTGGTTTGCTAAGAGCCAGTGGCCCAGTTTGCTGCTCCTGTGTCAGGACCAATTATGTCCAAATCACAGCAAGAAGCATCCTGGCCACATACCTTGACGAGGCCATGGTTGTACACTTCAGAGGCTGCCTTCGCGGATGGCTCGAATGTGTGAGATCGCTGGAGCTGCATTTGGCTTTCAGAAAACTCACCATCATGACTTTCCCCACTTCCATGCAAAATACCCAGCTCAAAACTCAATTTCAGTTGCAAAATAACGAGCATTTGATAGCTTTAAAAACAAAACAGCTATGGATTAGGTGAGCCCAGAGTAGTGCTCTGATGCTCCCCTGGCCTTGGATGTGTAGCAGGACTGAAGGTGAACTTCTAAGGCTCTCCAGGCTCAGATCCTACTCTGTAAAATGGGATCCCACATGCCAGCCTGTCTTATCATCCATATTTGTCATGAAGACAATTTGCAAAACTTCATAAATGTCTCCAAACTACAAATCTAAAGTTTTCAATTCTCAAGACTATGAACTTTTTGAGCACTAACATAATGTCATATAATGTCATATTCCACAGCTGACCTGATGTGACAGGTGACAGTCAACACACTGGACGTCTGAAAATACTACATCCTGGGTAAAGTTACTTTTAGTCTAAGATATATAGGAAAGCTAAACAAATTTCCTGTTTTGATTTGAGTCCCCCTCCACAAGGTAGACCATTATATATGCAAATATATATGCAAATGCTTAAAAGTTGAAAAAGAAGAGAGAAGAAAATGGCAAGTGGAAAGAAATCTGGCTTCAAGCATGTTGAATAAGGAATATTTAATAGATGTCTTCTCTTGAGTACTGATTATTAGAGAGTTAAAATAATGGGATGGGGGAGAGAAGGACATGACTCATCAATAGGCTACCATTATCTTTTTTCGTTTCCTTAGGAATCCAGACTAATATTATTATATAACACATTTATCATAAGAATAATGCTTACTCACTAAAGAGCCTTAGAGCTTTAAATTTGTGGCAATTTGTGCTCATGCTAAAAAATAAAATTGGCCATGAGTCCAGCATTCCTCCTTCAAACCATATTTCCTTCCAACACCCACACAAAACTTCATTATGGTATTAGATAGTGAAGGATAAGATTGTCACACTAATATGTGGCTATTAGATGTTCCATCTCTCCCAGTAAGCATCTGAGTATTTTAGTGGAAGATTAAAAAAAGAACCTTTGCCAAAGACGGCATTAACAGTAGATCCCCAAGTCCAATGATTTTATAGTTGGAAATTAAAGAACCATCAGCTGCAAGTTATCACATCTTCATTCCTCTCTCTGTCTCTCTCTGTATATATATATATATATATATATATATATATATATATATATATATATATATATATACACACACACACACACACATATATATATATCTCATAGGAAGCATCATGGAAAGCCAAATTCAGAGAAGAAATGATGTTTATTAGAAGGTTGTAAAAATTAGATGTATACTTGATAATTTTCCAACTTCTCTTTTCACCTGATTTCTATTGATCTGAGAATGTGTTGGGAAAATCAAACAACAGATCACACAGTAGTTCTGTAAATACCATTAGGAAAAATATGACTTTGGAGTCAGATTACATGACTTTGAAGTCTGGCTCGGCAACTTTATAGACCTTGTCAAAGCCTTTTATCCTCCATCTCACCTTGACCTCCATTTCTGAGCTTCTCTTTCCTTACTATTTACCCAGGAGGGTCAAAGAAGAACTGTCCAAATTCTTGAGGCACCATGATTTAATACTTTCTCAATTGATTTTATTTCAATTAATCTTGACTCAATCTAATTTGTTATATTTTGATTCAATTATTTCCATTTAGTTTAGTAATTCTATTTCATCCTGATCAAGTCAATTCAAATCAGCCAAATTCTACTGACTCCAATTGCATCCATGCTTTCCTGGTATCTTAAGCAATTTCCAGGGCTTGAGAATCAGGATTAAGGAAAGGGGGAGGAGGGTCCCCTCCTAGACCATAATAAAGTTGCCACTTAGAATGCATGGATCTTTGGAGGGGAAAATACAAAGTGTTGGAAAGTGTACTGGATTAGAAAGTGTATGAGAATGGAAACATTTGAACTCAGTGAGTCAGAGCACATAATAGACAGTGAATAAAGACTTGCATGAATGAGTGAATGAATGAGTAAGTGAAAATGAGTGCATAAACTTAAAGGGACTCCTGACCAAGGCGATCACTCCCACCCCAAATCTGCTTTTCTCTCTCTGACTACATCAAGTCACCCAATATCTTCCTCTCCTGAGATAACCAAACATGTCGTGTCAGACAGGGAAGATCTAACCTCCTGGGCTGGGATTCTGCAGGTCCTCCTGTGCTACCCTAGGCAGGATCTCCCCATCCAGCTTCTCCAAGGAGAAGAGCTGAGAGAACAATGCCCCGTGATTGGCCCTGGCAGCTTCCCCAAGAGCAGAGCAGCAGCTGAGCAGGTGGAGTTCTGATTGCAAGTCCCATGATGAGCAGCGAAGGACTGATTAGTTTGAGCCTCTTAAGATGAGTGGCTTCAAAATTCCACAAGTGAGCACCTCCCAACCCTTGGCTCTTGTCCCTGAAGCTGCGTGTTCTGCCTATCACAGCAGCCTCTCTCCCCTTTCTGGTGCCTTTAAAGTTGGAATTTAGGGAGTTAAAAACCAAGAAAAATGCATCTAGCGTTTACAATTTGCCTGTGAAAGAGACAGAGATGGAAAGAGATAGCAAGAGAGAGAGAGAGAGGAGAAAGAGAGAGAGCACACTGATCCTTGTCCCATCCTCTTCATGGCCCTTACAAGATGATCCAAGGAGCATATGGGTTGGCACAGAGAGGAAAGAAACTGACCCAAAGTCACAGCTAGAAACTGCTAAAATCTTCAAAGCCAGTAGAGACGACACATAAATAACAGGATAAAAGGTGTCTCAGGGATGTCTGCTCTCTTCTCTGCCTTCCTTTGGCCCTGAGATATCCTGTGAGATCCTAACTCTGCATCCATGGGCTGTCCATGCTTCTCAGCCTAATCCTGGGTTCCTTCCCAGGTATGGCAGCTGGATCTCTCATCTTAGGCCAAGAAGTAGGTCCTGGTTCTGAACCCTTGCCCGTACTGCTGACGATGAGGCCGATGTCATAAAGATTTGGGCTACCTTCCAGGTCTAATAAAGTGAGAATCAAGAGAATCAGGCCTGGAGCTAGGCATCAGTGGTGTTCACACCTATAATCGTAACTATAGAGGAGACTGAGATCTGAAGATCATGACTGGAAGCCAACCCAAGCAAGAAAGTCTGTGAGACTCTTATCTCCAATAAATTACCAAAAAGCTGGGAGTGGCCCAAGTGGTAGAGCTCCAACCCCAAACAAAAGAAGTTCAGGGACAATGCTCAGGCTCTGAACTCAAGCCCCAAACAGAAAAGCTCATATGACCATATAATATGATGCTAAGTGAAATGAATCCCAAAATATGGACACAAGAGATCTTTCTTTGTTGTTATTGTTTTTAACGTAATTATTTTTGTTTCATTTATATGTTCTTCCCCTATAGTATATCTCCTGTTGTCACTGTATTTGATTTTGGTACTCTGCATCTTGGATATTCATTTATCTAATTTGGGGAGGGGAAGAGAAATAACAAAATACTAAAACAAGGACACAGGATGAACCATTGCAACAATGAGACTCACAAGACACTATGCTAGAAATGAATTTTATAACCTGTGGGGGATAGGAGTGAGGGAGGTGGGAGAGGAAATGGATAGCAGGAGAAAACAAAAGGGGGGTAACAATGTTCGACAAGAAATGTACTCATTACCTTACTCATGTAACTGTAACCCCTCTGTACAGCATCTTTACAATAAAATAAAATAAAAAAGAGAAAAAAGAAAAGAAAGAGAGAGAGAGAGACCAGGAGACAAGGAGACCAGGAGACCAGGAGACCAGGCTTGGGTCTCAATGAGCAGAAGGTGAAGCCTTTAGGCAGTCTGCAATCTCTAGAACCCCCAAGACCCTATGTCAGAGGCACTCGGTTGCTCAGAGGCCCACATCTAACATATTCCAAGAATTCTTTCATCAGTGAACACAAGCCAGAGACCATTTCCACAAGATTCTTACATCCCTTAAAAGAAAAAGGAAGTGGGTACTATTGGGTTCATTAGATATACCTATCCTTTCAAGAATTATTCACCCTGTTTGCTTCCCTGATAATGTAATTATTCATGTAAGTAAAACAAAGAAAAATCATCAAGGGGCTGGGAAGGTGGCTCAGTGGTAGAGCGCTTGCCTTGCATGCCTGAGGCCCTGGGTTCGATTCCTCAGCACCACATAAGCAAAAAGAAAAAAGCCAGAAGTGGAGCTGTGGCTCAAGTGGTAGAGTGCTAGCCTTGAGCTGAAGAGCTGAGGGATAGTGCCCAGGCCCAGAGTTCAGACCCCATGACCGGATCAAAAAAAGAAAAAAGAAAGAAAAATCATCAAATATAATCACATTGGAATTGTTGGGAGCAGGGAGAGGAAATGGGGACAAAGGATCTCAATTTGCAATGAAAGAGAAGTATAAAAACTAGAGAGTTAACGTACAGCTGAAGAATCATGGTTAACAATGTTATACTATGCACTGAAAATTTGCTAAGACAGAAGGTTCTAGATGTTCATACAAGAAAACACAACTATAGGAACTCTAGATGGTGATGGACAAGCTAATTTATTTGATTATAGTATTGATATTGTATAACTTTCATATACATTTATATATATATATATAATGAAGAATAGTTACAAGAGTCTTAGTAAGAAAGGGAGAGTAAAGAAAAATCAGTGTTGATCAAAACAGTTTTATAGTGGTTATTCAAACATCAGTTTATTTAAGAATCTCTTCCAGTAATAAGAAGAAGGTAAGACTCACTTCCAGATATTTTTATTCATTCATTCATTTGCTCTTTTAATCCTGTGTATCAAACTTGGTTATAGGAACTAGAACAAACTTTCCCATTTCACAGAGTATACAAGAAAGAGAATAGAGAAAATAAACAAGAAAATACTAGAATTAGTGCTGTGGAGAGCTTCTGCTAGGAGCCAGTCTGTTTCTGTATTTTAAACAGATTCATCAGCGGATGCTAATGCAAAAGTCACTGAGCACTTTGAATTCAAACAATACTTTACTCTATGTCAAAAACTTCATTGTGGACTACTCCCAGTTGTCATTTAATACTGAGGTGGCTGTTGTTATCATTATTCCAATTTCAAAGATAAGAAAACTGAGGTTCAGGGACAAGAAGACTGTGTCCCATTGTCCTAGCTAATAAAAAATGGAGCCTGCCTTTAGAACTTGCACTTTTCCTTATACAGCATACTTAAAATATTAAAATAATAATAACCACCGCATAGCCAATCCAGAGCCAGCACATTTTTATCATCCAATGCTGTCAGAATGGTCTCTACTTGCAAAATATCTTCTCTCTTTTTGTCTCAGTTGAGGCTCCCTGATCTGGTGGGAGGTGTCAAGGGATTTTCTCTTGCTTTCCCACCCATGCTCATAAAGTGCTCATAAAGTTCTAATAATCATCTCTGCAGACACCTGCAAACCTTAGCCCAAACCTGTCCATACTAGGTTATGAATAAAACAGAAGTGCACAGTGGTTTTTCCAACACAGGGAGATCCCTGGGTACTTACCTGTCCAAGCAGACCTTTGGGAATTCTACCCATGGGATAGCCCAAGACTGACCACCCAACTTGGTTTCCTAAGCCCCAGTTTTCTTCTTCTACTTTCCTTTTGGCTCAGTCTTTTCCCTGCACTGACTACACAGCTGATCCAAACAGGAAGACAATGTCCTGAAGATGATAACAACAGCCAGGAGAATAATAGCAACAATAAACAACATGTAAAAAAGAGTGGTTGGCACACAGCTAAACTCCCAATAAGTATTTGTTTAATGAGTGCAATAAATGAATAATTATAACTAACAATTTGTAACTGCTTACAGTGTTCCCGATGCCATGGTAAATGCTTTTGCATTAATTCTCACAAGAGCCCTTAGGAGACAGGCACTGTTTTCATTACTCTAGCTCACCTTACAGGGAGCAGAAACTTAGAAAAGCAAGGTATTTGCTTGGGTTCAACAAGTTAGGAAACAATCAAGCTTGCATTTGAACATGTACCTGTCCAATTCCAAGCCTTTGCTCTCAAACATGACTTGTCATCAGAAAACAAGATGTTATCATTCTAATCTGCTTTGAATTAGCTGTGCCATTACCTATGCATTGAAAATTCTGCAGCATGACAGGATACCCTGAATTAGGTGATCTTGAGTAGCAATACTAGCTCAGATCAAGACTAATTTCCCTTTTAGTGGCTACCTTGGACTTTTAGAAATCACCATTGCTTACGATCTCCTTTTAGCCTAGGTCCCATCAGATTCTACATCTCCTCACCATCTTGTTCCGATACTCCAGCATGGATCACAGATAATCTGATGAATGGTGGCTTTGGAACTTATCTGTTAAAATCTTTGGAAATCCACCCATCAAGAAGTAAGGCTACATCCCTAGACACGATTGGCTCCAAGGAGAGCCCAATAATTTTTGAGAGGTTTGGCAAATGGGGCAAATAGTTCCCAGTGTTAGACATTAGGAAACACCCCAGGAGACACAGAAGTAATAGCGTGATTTCTTTCCTTAGGTCCCTCATGTATCTAGAGGAAGCTCCAAGCACTGAATTAGGGACATCTTCCAAACACATTCGAAAATCAGCTTGCCTTTAAAGCAAAACTAAAAAAAGACATGGCACTCTAAATGTGTACGGTCCTTTCCCATTGCTGGTAAGCAACTTATTTAGCCCAGTGTGTGGCCACCTTAAGAATCTAGAGGAAAGAGCTTGCTGCAGGAATTAGCTTTGGGAGTGTTGGGGTGGGGTGGATATGTGAGCCACTGGATGAGGGGGAGAGTAGAGGTAGGAGAGGCAGGCAGGCTCTGCAGGAGTACACTCTGGGGAAGTGATGGGTGAGGGATGAGAGAGGCAAGGGGTGGGTATAGATTCTCGTGGGACTTAGAAAAGTGAGAGTCAGAATGGAAGAAATAGAAGGTGGAAAGGGGCATCATTTAAACTGTCACCTCACAGATGTGAAAACAAGATTTTAAGAACAGGGAAGGGGAAAGCTTGTGGATTTTAACAGCTAGAGTCCAAAATCATTGAGGCTATGGAGTGTATAGATGGTATTTCTTCTTTTTTTTTTTCTTAGATGAGGAAACTTGGGCTTACAAGAGGAAGTATGGCACTAAAATTTATACAAGAAATGAGCCTGAAGACAAAATTGTCCTTTAGATCCTAAGTTCTGTGTACTTCAGCCCCAGAAAGCCAGATCAAGAGATGAGCTCACCACTCACCTCTCAGAGGACTCTCCTTCTGTGATAATAAGGAATGTGTCAATTGTCAGAAGTTAGAGTCACACGTCTTCTAAGAATGAGAAAAATAGGTGGAGGAAAGTGTGAAAATTAACGTAGAAAGGATGAATTCTTAAATTGGAGATCTACTTTCGTAGGAGGAACTAATAATGCCCAATACCCCCCAAAGCTCAAGTTTCTTTCAAGCTTATGGAAGATTACAATAATTTGGGTTTGTGTGTGTGTGTTTTTTGTTTGTTTGGGGTTTGGTTGTTTTTTTCTGTTTTTTTTTTTTTTTTTTTTTTTTTTTTTTAAAGGAACCAGGGCTCGGGAGCCTAGAGGTTGACTCTCACTTCTTGTCCCAAGCTAGACCTTTGCCAGCCAAGTAACATCAGTAGGTATTTTTTAACCTTCCTGACCTCCCTTAACCTCCATTTCTTTGTCTATAAGATGACAGTGAAATCAATCTCTTTGTATTAAATACAAAGCAGATAGCATGTAGGCAGTTTCTCAAAATGTTTCTTCCTAAAATGAGGACTTGGTGTTTCAATGGAAAGATTTGAAAGTTCTTGAAAGATTTGAACAGTCTTGCCAGGTTCCATTTCTCATCTTTTGCAGTGTACCAACTGAAACAGTTACCCAGATCTCTCCTCTCTCATGCAGTGTGTCTGATAGATTTGATGGCCATATATGGTCAATGCTGAGTTATAAGTACTGGCCCAGGGGTAAGCCAATGAGTTCTTCCCTGGGATTTTTCAAATTTGAATGGAAGGGTGTGGAGCAAAAAGACTCTATCTCCTGTGAGAATTGTGGGAACCATAGACATATGTGTTCTGTGTTCAATGAAACAAGCCAGCACAAGAGGAAAAAAACTAACATGCAGAGATGAAAGAGACAAGAAGGATGAATCTGGTTAAATAGACTCTCTAGCTCCAATTGTCTTTATGACTCAATTTCATCCTCTACCTAAAGTTTTCAAGATGTGCCCTTCTAGTGAATTAATTTCTTACCTACAGTAACTTTTTTGTCTAAGCATTTCTCTCCATTGAATTTCACTGTTGGTGATTAAACCTTCCTTATCTCTTGGCCTACTAAAATGCCTACTACACTCTCATCTTGGGTCCATAAGACATGAAGAGGAGGAACTTTCAAGACTAGGATAATAACCAAAGAATGAAGTATTTCTAATACATTCTCCATTTCCACCGCCTTCTGACCTAACTCCTCTTCCTAAAGCTAGAAGCATAAATACCACATTTTTCCCTAATATTGAACAGAGTATCATATCTTGTATAGACTTGGTTATCATATAGGAAATTTGTAATACCCTGAAATAAAAGTGTCACATCTTTTATATATTACAGAAATTGGTCTTTCTTGGTTAAAATATCCAGCCTTCTCCAAGGAGCCTATCTATAGAAGAACCTATCCCTTCTTTTCTACACCGGGTCATGACATTCAAATTCTGAAAATCTGATATATCTATTATGTCCTGAGTAAATAGTTCCTCTGTTCAGGCTAGAAATCACAGTGTCAACACACTCAGCCACTTGGGCTGCCCATAAGAAGCCCAGCAATTAATTCATTTGAATGATATAATCAAGATTGACAGCACCTAAACCTGGTGATAGGTGCAAGGGAGATGTCACTTCCAACCCATAGCAGCCAATAACTTTTCTGCCTCTCATATTTAAAAACCAGGGCAACACTGATAAAGAATTGTTGAATAGTAACTCCCTTTGCACAACTACTTAAAGATAATAAAAATATAATTAAGGAAAATCTAAAGCCATTAGTTGTTCATGCTATAAACAGATTGTGGACTAAATTTGCCCTGTGAGCCACAATTTGCTGTTCTGGAGGAATGCTAGGGGCTGAACTCTAAAGGGTGTCACAGGACTTGTAAAGAAACTAAGCTTCCTTAAGCAAGGTAGGAAAAGGCAGAGATAGAGTTCAGACAGAACTTCAAGGTCAGATTTACACATGACAAAGCCACATAAGAAATTGGATTTGGGAAGAAGAGAAGGGAGGAAGTGAACTTTGACATTCCAGTTTAAAAATTACCAACACTGGAATGAATGTAGCAATTTTTCCCAGGGGAACTAATGATGAGGCTAAACTGGTTGTTTAGATTGAGGCAGTAAAAGGGGGTCGGGGGACGTAGAACATGCAGTATGTTTGCTTAGCCAATGACAGATCAAGCTCACCTTAGGGTAGAAGTGAGGATCCCATCCCAGGAGCATTCAAACTGAGTATAGATTCTTGCCTGACAGGCATTCTGTAAACAGCAGCAGATGGAGATGGGAACAGATAAAGTGTCTCCCAGCTCAGAGGGTGCATGATCCTATGGTTCTGTGATTGTTTATATTACTGAGAGGAGCAAATGATTTGTGCAGTCAATGAAGAATATAGACAAGTTTCACCCCTCAATACAAATCACCTTAATTTTGCAGAAAGCTGTCCATTTCTTAAAGTGCTTCATCCATTATCTCTCTGAGGGCTCTGGGAGAAGACTGAAGCCTGGAATACAAAGATAAACACAAGATCTTCTATCATTACCCATATTATTTAAAACATGCTTCATTGGAATATAAGACTTCTGTCCCTTATTTCAAATTTAATGTTGTTGCTCTGACTTAGGTCTAATGAATTATTCATTTCTAGATTCTTTTTGGACAATTCTGGGCACAGTGTGATAATACATAATTATTGGTCACCAAGAGTTGGCTTGGAAAGCATTTCTCCCTTACACTCCCCACTGCCCTCAAGGCTGAAGAGGAAGCTCACTCATCTTATTTTAGTAATAGTAGTGTCATTATTAATAATACTAGTTACTACGATTCAATATTACTTGTGTAGCCCATAGTAGGCTGGGCTATTCATGGACTTTCTCTGTGGCACTCCTCCATAAACCATCCTTGTAGATAGAGATGCCACTGAAGAGCCTGTTGGACAGATGAGAAAGCCAAGACTTCTGTTTGCTCAAGACCATAAAAGTTAGAATTATGCTTTCAACAAACAAGTTCCTGACTTAAAAAAAAATCAACAGGCTCAGGAGCTTCCTTTTGTGTGCATAGATAGATAGATACATAGATACATAGAGACAGAGATATATAGGGGGGAGAGAAAGGGTAGGGATAGAGGTGGGGGGAATTAGGTTTGCTTTGTGAATCAGGACTGGTAAGAAAGAGTTTTGTCATAATGACCTCCCAGCCTCAGGAGTGGCTCTTGCAAACACAGGCCTTTTAGAAAACAGTCTCAGGAAGAAAAGGGAATTTCCTGGGCCTTAGGTTCCAATTGCTGATGCGGCAACCGGCCAGCAGAGGGCAGCTGTGGGAAGCCGTCCAAGGACAATCTCCACCCCCATTAGAGCTAATTAAGCCACGCAAGACAAGAGGCAAGTGCATTTCTGCAGGATGAAAGCAAACAGAAATATTTCTGAGTTGAGGGAAGTAGGGGTATCCGTAGGGAAGAACAATTTTCAGCTTCCAAGAAGCCGACTGGCTGGCTGGTGCCATGGTGGCTGCCTCCAGAGCAACTGGTCCCTGGGACCAGATCTGCAGGCTTTCTGGGAGCCCCTCCTCCTGCCACAGGCCAACAGAACAAGAAGAGTCTGGCCCAGAGGTGAAGATGCTGTGATGACTGAGTGGCTGGAGCCAAAAAGGCAGACGGTTTGGAACAGAAAAATCCAACCCGAACACACCAAGAGACACACACAATGCCCACAGATCTATGCTCACACAGCAGGGTCAAACACAAATGTATAGGCTGACCAAATAGTTTTGTCCTGACTTCCAATGATTAAAAAAAAAATCAGACAATCTCAGATGAGTGGTTACTCGTCCTCTGAATGTTCTCACAGGGAACTGTCATCTGCGAGTACACGTGTCTGGATGTCACTCACACACACCAAATACAAATGCTTAATCTACCAATGCAAATGTGTGCTGAGGTAGAAGGCTGTGCTGGCTAATTTCTGTTGGAAAGCCAGAAATCCATATTGCCTCCACCACAAACCTGAGCAACCTCAAATTTTCCATTCTTCCGGAGCCTATTTCTCTATTTGTAAAACTGAACAAGCGAGCCTACCTAGGCTGTTTTCCGAAAATCACACAGCTTAGAAGCATTAAGATCTTACTCAGACCTGTGGGAAAAACTGTAAGAAAACAAAGGATGAAGTGACCTTGTCCAAAAGGTATGTACTCATTACCTGACTTCTGTAACTTTAACCCCTCTATACATCATCTTTATAATAATCATTTTTTAAAAACTGAGGAAAAAAAGATCTGCATCAGAAGTTGGGGAGCCACATCAAGTTTCAATGGCACCTGACACAGCTCCTCTTTTCGATGTCAAATTGCTAACCTTCGAGGAAGTATCAGCAAGGTAGTGACCTAGTCCCTGTCTCTGTCCCCAAACCATCTCAGGCAACGTTACAAGGGATGTCTCTAACCAATCAGACAGCTTGAAACGTGTAAGTTAATGCATCTACGAATTCCAAAGAGCACAGTTGGGCAACATATGTGATTTCCCTTTCTGTTGTCTTTTTATTTCCCCCCCACACTTAAGTTTAGTACCGAGCATGAGACTCTCATAAACATATTTTCAAATGGCCATGGAACGTTCCTTCACATGGTTATCTTTACCCCTCGACTTTGGTATTTGGCTGTTCCCTCTTCCACCCTACCCCATCTACTATAAATAAGACTCTGGGGGTGGCGGTGGAAGGGGGGGAAAGCTTCACACTTGTATCCTTTCCCTATTTGGGGATTCTTTCTTTAGAAGAGAAAACCCAAAATTAAATTACTGAAGTTAAATCATATTTTAAGATTCCTTACGCACATTGCCACGTTGTTTTTTTTTTTCCAAAACCATTACCCTGGATCACATGCTCAGAGGCAATGCATGACTCCGTATCATCACTTTCTCAAAGAGCTTTAGCCCTCTTGTTTTTCTTTAAACTTTACTAATCCACCAGGCAAAAACAGTAATAATAATGTTATCTTGCGGTTTTAATAAGCCTCTCTTTGATTGCTAAGAGAGAGAAAAGGAACATTTTTTCCCCTTGTATGTGTGCACTAGTTTTATTTCCTCATTTGAGAATTGCCTGTTCATGCCCTCTGTTCATTCATCTGCAGGGTCTTAGTGAATTTAATTGATTTCCATGGTCTCTTTACATAATAAAGATAGTAATCCTTTGTCATATTTGCTGTATTTTTCTAGTTTGCTTTATGTCTTTTCCTTTGTGGTTTCTTCTATCACTTCTAAGCTTGTACAGCCACCCCATCCTCCAGAGACTTCATAAATATTCATTTCTAATTCCTGCTCTTCTTTTTCCTTCCTGGGGTAGTTTGACTCTAGTAGCTTAGGATTCCATGATACTACAGAATTCTGGGCCTTCAAAGATGAGCACGTTCAGCCTTGGATTATGATTTCTGGTAGAGATCTCCCATGGTTCTTTCTGTGTCCTCTTTTCTCTCTCGTTCCCTTTAGATTCTAAGTTTCCTGGAGGGAAGAAAGGTCTCCATCTCCTTCCACCTGTATTTAAAGAGCGAGGCACATAATGAGTAAGTGCTAAACATCTATTGTTTGAGCATCCTCCCAATCTTTCCCCAAACTGTGAGAGCACCTCCATGGCGAGGAGAAAGATAGCAATAGCTAAGTGAACAAAAGTGAGAGAGTATGGCATGCTGAAGACAATCAATAGTCCAAGATGTCAATGACTGTGATCAGCGTGGAAATGGAAGTTGGACCTAACTGGGGAAAGGTTTTGGAGTCAATTTTGAGATTTTAGGCACAAAATAATTATATTTTCCACAGTGCAGCCAGGGTAATCTTTCAAACAAAGATAAAATCTGGTTATGCCATTCACCCTGCTCCATGTGATCCCCAGCAAAGCTTTTCCAATTAGGATACAGTTAGGATTCCTAATGGTCTTGCTCACAGCCAGGCCTTTTCCAAATCTTATACCCTTAGCTCCTCATTGCTGGGCATCTGTGCCTACCCAATCTGGTTCACGTTCAAACGTATCTTGCAGGCATAGCAGATGTTGGCTAAATTTGCATTACTGTGTCAATAACTAAATTTATAGTCAGCTGGACTCATTGGGGGTGGAGAGGGGAGGTGAGCAAGATCAGGTGTGTGTTTCACAAAGCAAATCCCACTGTCTTGCTGGACAGTGACTTGAATATGAGACACCAGAAATGAGTCAGGTAGCATGGAAATGGCTGGCATGAGAAGACTTTCTGGAAGAGACTTTGTTCCAGAGAGAGGTAGAGATCAAGACTGTCCTGTACTTGTCATTGGAATGGAAAACAAACAAACAAACAAACATAAATGTGCAATGGACAATGTGTAGGCATCCAAACAAAAGTATCATAATTGGAGCAATATTCATGTCATGCATTAGCATTCAAAGGTTTTAACACTAGCCCACGATGAATTTGTCATCACCATTGAAAGCAAGGGGACACAGTTATAGCTCCTTATAGACTAAAAACAAAACAAAGCCACAAACTGAAGCTCTTGAAAGTTAACACAAGGTCTCGCAGCTTGTAAGTAGTAGATGTAGCCAAGAACTGAGGCCAGATGCTCATCCCTGTCTGACTTCCCTCCAAGCCAATGCTGCTGTATCACAATTTCCCCAGTGAGGAAGCCACCCTCCATGGACTGTTGCTGTGGGTAAAATCATGCCTTAGGGTTAATGATCCACATGAATAATTTCCTCTGGCCTTTGGTCCCTGAGAACAGAATTGCAGTGTCACTTCCTTCCTTAGGAGAGTTAAAATATCACAAGTCAGGGAGGAGGCCATTTGCAGCCACATTAACAGTAAATGCCATTTGCTCCCAGCAATATCTCTACATCTGACTTTTTCTTCCCTCCCCTGTGGCAGAAATTACAACAAAATGGAGCACGGACTGAGGAAAGAAAGAGATAAACAAGGATTGGAAAGAGACAGGGACTGACGCTTCTGTTCAAGTAGGCAGACAGGCTGCAAGGCCCAGATGTCCTTAGCCCCCTCTGGAGCCTGGGATATCTTTATGGAGATAGCAATTACAGGAAGGGTGGAGTGACTTGGCAGGAAGCTGGGACAGGCCCAGTGGAGTTGTATCTCAATGAAGGAGCCACAGAAGCAAAGAGAAAAGCTTGGAATACCCTAGGATTCTCCTGAATGAAGTAGTTCCCAGCCCAACAACTTCACACCACCCAAAGCTTGACAATTGGTCAAAAGCCATCTACTTCACAGAGCTTAACAATAACCATATTTGAACCTAGCATGTGTACATATCGCTCACATTTCTTTAGACCTGGAGAAAGAGGTAGAAGGGACTAAGCACATCAAGATTTGCCTCTGGGGGCTGGGAAGTTGGCTCAGTGATAGAGCGCTTGCCTTGCATGCCTGAGGCCCTGGGTTCGATTCCTCAGCACCACATAAGCAAAAAGGAAAAAGCCGGAAGTGGCGCTGTGACTCAAGTGGTAGAGCTCTAGTCTTGAGCTGAAGAGCTGAGGGACAGCGCCCAGACCCAGAGTTGAGGCCCCACGACTGGACCCAAAAAAAAAAAAAAAAAAAAAGATTTGCCTCTGTCCTGAAAACAAAGCCGGAAAGACATCACAGCACAGAGAAGGTGAAGTGGGGATGCTGGGTCTAACCGGTGCCATCTTTGCCACGTGGTGGATAGGGAATTGGGTTTAACTAGTGCCAATCTTGTCTTCATGGTGGAGGAAGGTAAAGTCCTACCTCTCAGGTGGTAGATGTAAATGAATTCTTAGAGGCAGGGGCAGGGACTTGGACAGTAAGCTACTGGACCTGTCAGTCCTGGGCCTGACTCGGGAGACTCTCAAGTTTCCCGTGACCCTTCGGCCTGACCCTGACACCATTTAGGTCCAGATGAGCTCAGGCACTATCACAGGATGCCTCATGTCTGTGTCTCCTGTCTTGTGACCCCTGGCCCTCCTCCAGTAACCACGTCAGTGATCCATTGGAGTTGATCTGGTTTGTTAGTAATTTTTTTTGGCTCTCTCAGCTTACTAACAGTGTTAAGTATATTAGAGAGGCTGCAGGCCCTTGAGACAGGAATCCATCTGCAGATACCGCTTTCTAATAAAGACTCCCAATTTGACCTCCCAAAATGTAGCTTCTCTGTTTTCCGGTGACTGGATTCACAACTGAAATTTTACTTAACAACAGATCCCATCTGGAAGGCTCTAGAAGGCCCTGCATTGATGCTGCTCAGTCCTCCAAACTTTTCCCTTAGAGTGCATCCAAATATAAGTAGAGAGTCCATTTGAAAAGCCTTATTTCTGGTTGTGGTTCAGACCTGCTGTGTGGTTTTACACTTAGGCAAACTGTGCTATGAATAAGTTGGCTCTTCCGAGACAATGTTTATATTATAAAGGAACAAGTTAAGGTTGAGGGAACAAAATACTCTCCCAATGTGCACCAAACAAGAACCTTGAGGGGCTGGGAAGGTGGCTCAGTGGTAGAGCGCTTGCCTTGCATGCCTGAGGCCCTGGGTTCGATTCCTCAGCACCACATAAGCAAAAAGAAAAAAGCCAGAAGTGGCGCTGTGGCTCCAGTGGTAGAGTGCTAGCCTTGAGCTGAAGAGCTGAGGGACAGCACCCAGGCCCAGAGTTCAGGCCCCACGACTGGACCCCCCCCCCCAAAAAGAACCTTGAACTGCAGCAGCAATCCATCAAATGACTTTTCTTTCTCTCTTCCCTATTTTCCTCTTTCTTCATCATTCTTTCTTCATGCTTTCAATGTTTTTTACTCACTCACTCATTTACTACTTGTTCGTTATTATTTTGGACACTTTTTTCCCATTTCTGAAACTAAATCCATATTTTTCGATAAGTCTCCCATATTAAATAAAAATAAATTTTCTACTGTCACCTACTTCAAGACACATCGTCTAAAAATCATTATAAAAGAAATGTAATGGTTTCCTTTGGGCTTTCTGGTGTATATTTGCGCCTAGATAAATATAGACATCATTTTAAAGTAAAAGTGGGGGGAGCTCCTGGATGGTATCATAGGAACAGGGAGAGGAAGCCTCAGAGAGCACAAACTCATTCATTTAT
This sequence comes from Dipodomys spectabilis, assembly GCF_019054845.1. Classification (NCBI taxonomy): domain Eukaryota; kingdom Metazoa; phylum Chordata; class Mammalia; order Rodentia; family Heteromyidae; genus Dipodomys; species Dipodomys spectabilis. The sequence goes on from NW_024870723.1 coordinate 4,970,224, forward strand.
TCATTTAGATGAATGGAAGAATTTTTGATATTGCAAGTTCATTATAAGTCAGGTGCTATGCTAGATCTGCTCCATGGAATCCCCAACTCAATACAAGCATGACAGCGGAAGCAGCCAGGAAGTTGGAATGAACTCAGTGTGGCAACAGGAGTGGTACCTAAGGAGCGTGCAGATGAAAGACATAGAGATGAATTCCATACCATCAGGATATTTCCTACGACACTGAGGCTGCTTAGCCAAGCAAAGGTACATATACAGGAATCTGAAAAGCAAAAAAGAGAGAGTACTGTTCAAGAAGTCCCACTGGGCTAGGTACTGGTGGCTCACACTTGTATTCTTGTTACTCAGGAGGCTGAGTAACCCAGGCAGGTAAGTCCATAAGACTCTTTATCTCCAATGAACCACCAGGAAACTGTGGTTCAAAGTGCTAGTTTTGAGCAAAAGAGCTTCGGGAACAGTGCCCAGGCTCCGAGGTCAAGCCACATGACCACCAGCAACAAAAGGTCCCACTGGGCTGTATACAAAGGAAAATATGCTAGAGCAGGAGCTACAGCTAAGAGCTGAGGATGTAAATTAGAGACCAAACCAGGCATATCTGGGTATACACTTGTGTTTTTAATTAGAAAAACCAAGTGTTGACTATTCAATATTCACACATACCTACCCTCCCTTAGAAGGAACAATCTTTGGAAGCAAATCTGGTTTCTTGGGTTGTTGAGAATATAGAGTATGAGGACTAAAGTCTGCAAAGTGGCTGTTATTTAAAAATAGAGGGTTTTTGTTGTTATTCCTCAGGTGTATGAGGCCACTGGAGCAGATGATAGTCATTGAAAAGGTAGTTTGTCTTTCTCATACACTGGAAAGTAAGAGGACTCGCCATACCATGCTAGTCTACATGAGGAAAAAGTACACACTTCTGCTGTGGCTGTGTGGGGAGCGCTGGATGAGGCAGGGTAAGCAGATTTAGAATTGGCTAAGTCAAACAATTTCAGTGGGCTGTAGGGTACCAGAGAGAGTCCTCTCAGTCTACTATCTGATATGGAGTAACTAGAGAAGGGTAAGATTAAGCCAGACATAAGAACCCAGTAAAAGAAATAGTGAGGGAGTAGGGTTTTGATTGGCCAACAGTTATGTACAGGCAAACTACATTTGCACACGAGTCCTTTGCTATCTTTAGGACCTGAGAAACCCTGGAGACTGGCAAATTCCTGAAAGATCAGAAAGGCTCTAAGGTGTCCAGGCATCAAAAAACAAACAAACAAACACAGAACATGAGCAGGTGTGGTTAGTACAATGTACAAATTTCTAAAGGTCCCCAGGGCTGCCCTCTAGTATGGTACTGGAACTTCTGAGAAGTAAGGAGTTGTGAGAGATCCTCAGGTCATGGGGTATGCACTTGAAAAGGATTGTGGGAGCCAGGCCTTTTCCTGTTTCTCTCTTTTGCTTTCTGGCCATGGGTGACTGGCCATGAGTAGTTTTCCTCCACCACAACCTCTTCATCATTTACTAACTAGCTTCACATCTATAGGAGGCTCAAAACCGTAAGCCTAATCTTGGATTGGAACCTTCAAAACTATGACCCAAATGAAATCCATCATTTTACTTTATAAGGCAATTAGCTCACCCATGTCATTATAGTAACAGAAAACTGACTAGTGCAGGCCAGGGGATTCTGGTCCTCTAGAATCTAAAGAAGTTGATGCTGGGCTGAGGTGTATCTCAGTAGTAAACATGCTCAGCAAAGGTCCAATCCTCAGCACCAGAAATAGCATAAAATGAAAATCAAGAAGTGGATCTCATAAAAATATAGAGAGCATGCTTACCAGAAATTAGGAAACTTGAATAGGAAGAATTTACTCAAAGAATTGTAGTTAAATTGTGGTTAAATGTGAATGAGTTCCAGCAATGTATTGTTTAGCATAGTGACAACAGCAAATGACAATGCAAAGTATTGTATTCTTGAAGACCATTCAGAGTGGGTAAGGGTTCTTACCATTTGTGAGTTAATTCATATGTTTACTCATTTCACAGTATATGAGTGTGGTGTGTATATTCTTTAAAACATCGTGTTGGGGAAGGGTGAGAACATTTAAGAGGATGACATTGAATATGTTGTACTTATAAACTGCTTTATTAAATGGTACTTCCTTTGAACAACTACTTAAAGACAACAAAAAAAATTTTAAAAGAAAATCATGTTAGACATGATAAATGTAATTTCATCTATCCTTTGAAAAGATAAATAAATAGAAAATACACATCCACTAAACTCCTGGAACCTTTTCGGCCTCGCTTTCTTAATTCACTTCAAAATGAACTGTTTAATTGGTAGTAAATGGCCAACACATTTATACAATTATGACCACTATTTTAGAATTCTTCCACAGAGGTACCAAGCATATCATATTAATTTGGCTCTAATAAAATATTTCTAGCTCTCAGATCTGTATAAAAATAGATGAGTGATCGCTGCTGATGGTTGGCTGCACACTTGGAGGGGGGTGCTGTTTAAAGATTTTGAGACTACTGTACCAAAATATAGCCAATGGATTAATAGAGTGGATGAAGTGTTGGATTTAGAGATTTACCTAGGTCTACCCCAACCTGGAGGATTCAAGTTTTGTGGTTCCATAACTCGAATCCTACTGGATTGGAAGAGTTTCTGAGATCTAAACTACATCAGACTCAATTTTGATAAATCAGACATCTAAGGCTCAGATGTAGGCAGATTTCTTTCAGGGAGGGTGAAGCTAGAACAAAGGAAAAGGTTAGAGAGAGAGTGGTCAACTGAGGGGTGTCAGGGCAGGGTGGGGGTGGGACTACCAGCTATTTCTTTATAAAGCTATCAGCCCTCAAATCACTCAGGGGGATGAGTTACTAAAATATTAACAGGTCACAGGTAATTGATGTTTCTCAACTCAATTAGAACCTAATTTGGGGAATATGCTTTTCTGAAGAGGTTCATTAGCTAAATTTGCCCTTCCTCCCCTCAATTTTTCACTTCACAAAAGATGAATGGGCCCAATACATGGGCACTTGGCTGGTGCCCTGGGAGAAAAGATAGATGCCTTAATGTAGATGGGAACACAAATCACTTCCCATCATTGAAGCAGCAAGTCATTTGGAAAGCCTGCTCATCTCTAGGTACTCACTCACCCATGTGGGCTCACCAAAAGTTACAGGGGCCAACAGATGCCTGCCACCATGCAACTCTAATATGCAAAAGCATCTTAGAAGTCTTCAGTGCAAACAATTCCTTGATTTAAGAAGGAATCCTGACCATGTGGAATGAGCAAACCCAAGCCAAGCAAAGCAAAAAGAAACAATACCCTCTCATAGTAGAAGAAAGTTCCTGCGAGATACCCTGCTGACCTCGGTATTCACCCCAAATAAAGCTGGCCTGGTAAATTCCAAAGAGAGAAAAGCACCTTCATGTACAGATGGCTTACCCGCGTAATCCTAACTACTTAGGTATAGGTGCAGAAAAAAATCACCGTTCGAAACCAGCTCAGGCAGAAAAGGCCGAGAGGTTACTCCAAAGTAACCTGCAAAAAAAAATCCAGGCTGGAGGTATGGTTCAAATATTAAACTTCCAGGCAAGCAAGCTGACCAAGTATAAACTCCACTACTAACAAAAATTTTAAAAATGGCAAGGAACTTTTTGTATTTGTCCTTTAGCTTGTTTGTTGTTCTCTTCAGGCTTATCTTTTCAGTAGAAAGCATTCTAAGTTCTTTCCAATATACTGAACATTGCTTCAAAGCCATAACTCTCCTGGAACTAAGTGCCACATACCGCCACCTCCTGCTTTTCTCCTTTTTGTAATGTATGTATGTGTGTATGTACATATGCATGTACTTACTTTCCTTTAAATTGACACATAATAATGATGAAAATCAGTGGTAATTTGATACATGTGAGCAATGTACAATTTTCTCCTTGAATCATTTCCCTGTATGTGGAGTCTTCAGACTCTTCTATGTCTTTATAAAGTACCACACAAAATGTTGTGAACTATATGTACCCTACCTACTGTGCTGTAGAACTCTGAAACTTATTTCTGTACTTAAGATATAGCCTGGTACCCATTGTCCAACCCCCTCCCTTACTTTCCCTTACCCTCTGGTCATCAACAATCTACTCTGTCTTCTGCTTCACATAGTTGACCTGTGAGCACATTCCTTTTTGTTTACAATCTTCTAAAGTATTATGCTTCTAAACTGCAGACAATTTCTCAGGTATTGTTTGGAAATTCCAGATACAGTTCCTTCCTTGTGGATAGATGATAGGACCCTTTTATGGAGTGTCACTTTGTATTAGGCATATGCTAAATAGTTTAGTTCTAAATACCGTCTATAATAGGATGGTTACACATTATATGTTACATATTAAACAGTATATATTACACAATACCTAATATACATGACACATTAGACATTACATATGAGGAAGTGAATGTGCATAACAGTAAAATAATTTACACACAACCAAGTGGCAAATCATAGTAAAAGCTGGAATTTGAACCTAGGAGTCACTGATTTTTAACCGCTATTCTACATTGTATCAACTTAAGTCATCAAATTCTGGTCATTCTGTCATAAGTTTATAACATTTTACAGTTTGGAGTACTTTCACATAAAATGGCTTTTACTCTGAGAAAGATAGGATACCCCCAGTTCCTTAAATCTTTGGTGGGTAGGACAGATGTTCTAAATAAGGCTTGCTCCATCTAATACAACATTTGTTACTTTAAAAACTATACATCAAGTATATAGCTCTTTAAATTCTAAATCATGCAGCCTTCTAAGTTGCACTTGGGTCCTTCCTGCTCATAATACCATCCGCTGAGATAATTCTGGGTTTTTAATTTGTCATTGATGGCATCTGAGCATCTCTATAACTAACCAGCATGTCTTCTATGTCTTCAGTCAAATCACATATGTATGTGTTAGTGAATATGTTTTCCAAGACAGGGAGCCACATGCTTTCAAGTAGGTTTCCTGGTCTTTCAGCCACTAAAAAAATATACACCTGCTTTTCCAGCTCAGTGATTTCCAAACCAAAATGACCTTCAGAATCAACTGGTTTACCAAGAACCAGCTCTATCAGAATTTCTGAGAAATATGAATGTCGGTATAACTTCCCTGGAGATTACAGGTTTATTTACACCTGATTTAGTCCACATGTTTCCTGACTTGTCTCAGAAGGCTATAATGAGAAAGTTAACCAAGTCATTTGCTTGAAATCAAGACATATTATTCCTGGTATTATCCTGTATAATACACCCATAATAAGAGAAAATTAGGTTACTTCCATACATAATTTATAAGTACATAAACTAGTAAAGCTCAAAATTGATTTTCAAAACTTGACCACAGTTAAGGATTAGTCTGTTTTTTTTTTAATTTGCCAATGAGAATTATAAATCTCATAATAATGAAAATAATTTTGGATTACCTGGTACCATATCTAACTTTACCACTGAAACACAGAAATCTGGAGATACTTAAGTAACTTTCTCAAGATGATTCAAAGTCAGTGGCAGAATCTAAACTAGACTCAGAATTATGTAAATTGAGCTCATTATGCTTTTCTATACATTATGCTGAAGTTCATATTTGCACTTGGCTTTAGAATTCATTGCTTTTGTTTGATTTACTATATATCAAATGGCCTTCCTTATTCAATTTTGCTTTCGCTGATGTACAAATGAATTTATATTCACAGAGCGCAAGCCAACTAATGGCAGAACAGAGGGGAAGGGAAAAATAAAGGAAGTGTTTCAACCATATTCCCAAGGATGTGAAGTCAGACTGAAATTTAAATATTTCTGAAGGAAATCCACAGAGACAGAATTAGGCTCAAAAATTGACAGGATAGTAGAAAGTGATTTTGGATAAGCCAATAAAAAATTACAAGACTCCAGGTGGTAAGAGTCTTAGGAGTCTAATTTTGCTATGGAAACATGCATTTCCAATACATTCATTTGTTTAATTTATATCTAAAAGTTAATTAACTTACATCATATTGTTAAAAGAAAAATTAAAGCTGAAGCCGCATTACAAGGACATAATATTCAAACAGAGACCCACTTACATTCATGAGAGAACTGGTATAATATGAAATCAGAAAATATTTGGCTCTATAAGATACTTCATTCATTACTATTGTGGTGATGATAGTTGTAGTAACTCTGGAGTTCTTGCTGTGTGTTAGACACAAAGCTAAGTACTTTTCGAATGCTCCCGTACACAATAGCTAGATGACTGTAGGAAGAAGCCTGTTTCCATGTTACTGAAAGGGAAGAAAAAGTCACTAGCCTAGAAGTAAATGCTAGTCAACAATATGGCTTGAGACTACACTTATTTTGACTTGAGACCCAACTTGCAAACATATCCAAGGAAAGAAATTAAGATTCAGAACCAAGAAATCATAGAAGCTTAACATATGTCTCTTGCTATGTACATTGAGTACATTGAGTGTCACAGGCAATGGTCTGACTTCGGCATACTTGTCTCATTTTGAGATTATCAAGACATAACTGATGGAAAATTATTATTTTTAAAGGTACATATTGAAAATAATACTCCAATACAAGCAAAAGCAACCTTTTTTTGTGTGGCACTACAATTAGTTTGAATGACTCCCCTTGACTGAAAACACACTCCTATTTGGAACTTTGGCATTCTCTATACACAACTGCAAAATTACTCTGAAATTATTCATGCTATCAGCGTATCTTGGCATACAATTGTTTTCAATTTTTGCCAGACAAAAAGGAAATGTATGCATTCTATTCTCTTTTTTTTGGCACATTATTTTCTATTATCCAACTCCATTAGCCACTACAAGGAGGCTGTAGACAACACATATTAAATACTTACTAAGTTTTAAACTCTTGGCAGGCATTGATCTCTTTCAACTTCATCACAGGCCTGCAAAGAAGAACATCCTTCTCTCTCTTTGACAGAAAAAAAAAAAGGGAAATGCAGTTCACAAAGGCTACATAACTTACCCCGGGTTGCCCAACTGGTGAGTAACAACTTCATGGTGTAAATTCCACAGCTTAGGCTCATTCATCTACTGCAAGCTTCCTCTCAAAGGTAAACTCAACACTAGACTAAAAAAGAAATCTAAAGAAAACCCATGCTGTGTATTCAAGACCACATCGCAAGTCCATGGTGGGTTCAAGTTGAAAGCCAAATTTAAATCCTCCTAGATTACAGGAAACTCTGCAATATTGCTGTTTCCTTTTTTTATAGGAGACCTAGATGAGTTTTAATTGAAATGATGGATTCGTGATTACATTTTAACTTGAAACACAAATACCACAGGAGGGAGTGTCAATAGCATTGTCTACTTTATTTTTTCCAGACATTTCAGAAAGTGAACTTGTTGGCCCACCTATGCAAACACAGATGCAGGGAACAATGAGTATGATATTCAATGTATGGATCTCCAGGGAACTAATTTATGTAAGGGTTGGGAACATGCCCAGAAGGTCTGCAAATAAATCAGGGTGCATCCATGTAGTCACAATCCTAGTTATTGAAGCTAACAAGCCTGCCCTCTGTGTTCCATCCTTCTCTTCTCTCTTTCAACAAGATATGCTAAGCTGAACTAAGAGAGATCAGAGAAGAAGAGCCACGAAGTTAAAGTAGGGGAGAAAATTCTCCTTCCGGTCCTTATATTTCGGCTACGTTAGTGATAGTTTCTCCCAATCTTATAGATTCCCCCTAACTCCTCATCTCATACATGGCCCTTGATTTGAGCCTCCTGTGGTCCCCAGCACTAGTTACCATTCCTATAAACCATTCTCCATACTAGCTAAAATAACCCCAAACCTACATAAGAATCTGTCCCTCTCAAGAGGGACAGATCCTTTCAATCGGCTCTGTTTGCATTAATAAATGAGCTATCAGCCTGGCACTTGGGACTTTGCATAACTGGCTCCTACTTCTCCCCAGTATCTTCCCTTCCAAAAGTTCAAGAAGACTGGCACCACACTTACCAATGCTAGGACTAGGCTGTGGTGAATGTCACACTCACCTTGGGAGAAAGATGGAAGGAAATGCCAAAACTCCATAAGCAAGACCGATGACACACTAATGCAATATTTTAATGGCTCACAATCAATGCAACTCAATCCATGAAGAACAAACTATCAAACGTTCCTACAAAATTTTCTGTGCCAAGTCAAATTGGAGCCTGAGGCAAAAGGAAAAAAAAAAGATCAGTAATACTGATTCTCTTCACTTAAACTTTTGATATTTTATTCATTGTGGATTTTTGGCATTGATTTTAAAAATTATATATTAATGTTAAATATTAGTCCTAATCCTGCCTAACTGTTAGGCCTGAAATGTGAGGATATTAGAATTCAAAGGATCTCAAAGAACTGGTGAAAGGAGACATTTTGAAATTGATTGAACAAAAGAGGAAGTTACAACTTGGAGGGAGAGAATGGGATAATTTAGCCATCAGATAATGCTAGCAACAAAAGACTAGAAAGGACAGTGACATGGAGAGTTAACTTTTGCCATATTTTGCCAACATTTCATGCCAGCATTGGGGGAGCCTGAGAGAGCCACCATTGACCTCCGTGGCACAGATGAGGACAAATGGAGTAGATGTCAATGGTAAAGAGGAGCCTAGTGCAGCACTGGTGGCTCACGCCTGTAATCCTAGCTACTCAGGAGACTGAGATCTGAAGATCGCAGTTCAAACTGAGCCCAGGGAGGAAAGCCCAGGAGACTCTTAGCTCCAATAAACCATTCAGAAAAAAGCCAGAAGTGGTATTGTAGATCAAGTGGTAGAATGCTAGCCTGGTAGAGCACCATCTTTGAGCATAAAGTGTCTCAAGGACCGCATCCAGGCCCTGAGTTCAAGGCCCAAGACTGTCAAAAAAGAAAAGAAAAGAAAAATGAATAAAAGAAAAAAGCACAAAGTATAGTAATAGGGTTCTGGCATGAGCTGTGGTAATGATGAAAGCTTTTTTAGGAAAGGCACCTTAAAAGCACATTTGGGTTGAGGTCTTAGGGTTAGGAATAATTACATTAGGTAAGGAGAAAGGGGAGTATTGCACACAGTAGGTTTGATCATATAATATGATCTTGAGGTGCAAGGAGCTATGGTCTGCTGTAGGAAGATAGGGATGTGGGCAGGTGTCAGGGAATAAAAAGAACCTTTCAGTTCTCAGGATGCCTCGCTTTGTTCTGGAGAAACAGAAAGGCATGGAAGGGTTTAAGCTAGGGATTGAGAGGACTGGAACTGAGTTCTTCAATGCTTCACTGGTAGGGAGTGAAAGACACAGAAGTAAACAGGACACCTGTGTGGGGCCTCTGAAATATGAAGGTGACAATGAGAGACTAGGGTGCAAGCTAAGACTATCTAAATGCAGTGCTGGCCCTGACTACTTTAGCTTATCAGGGACGGCATTAGCAATCATGAAAATGGGGAGCAAGCACTACAAAAGTAAAATTGACAGGGTTAGTTCTCAATAACTGCTTCTTGTTTGAGTAGAAATTAGTATCTGATGCCTTCTGGAGAGAGAGAGAGAGTATACACATCATGCAACTGTTTAAAAATTGCTCCATTATGTTCTCCTAGCTTTTTTAATGTCATCAAATGTCACCTCTTTCTGGTTGTGTGCATGTAACATGACATGTAATTAATCCTGTAGGTAGCAGGATGTGTAATTAAGCATATATACACGGTGACTTGTAATTATGCACACATTTATTGTGATGTGTGCATTGGTGGAGGGTTCCTGGTGTGTGTAATTATGCATGTGTCAGATGACATGAAATCACAACTCATTCTGAGTACAGACTAAGGTCTCAACTCCCACCTCGACCTGTTAATTGGTATTAGCCCACCTCTTTGAGAGAACACATCTTTGGTACTTGAACTTGCTACTCTGAGGCAAGGACTTATGAAACATCCATAGATACCAAAAAGAAGGCTCTGATTTCATTCAGTATGTTTATACTTGCTGTGCAATAATTATCCAAAATAGGTTATTAGAATGATTTACAAACAACACACTAAGCATAATAAAAGGTAAAAGATGCATATAGAGTCAACGGAATGATATAAGTTCTCTAATAATCCCACCTGTCAAAGAAATCAGCCTGGTATAAATGTGAAGGAGGGAATATGTTGCATTGCTTGGTAATCATCTGACATTTCTTTGTTTTTTCTTTTTTTTTTTCCTTTTTTTTAATTGTGAAAATACCATACAGAGGGGTTATAATTACATGGGTAAGATAGTGAGTACATTTCTTCTTAAGCATTGTTGCCTCCTCCTTTGTTTCCCCTTCCCATCCCTTCCCTTCACCCTCACACACCACCACCACCACCACCACCACCCTCATCTGACATTTCCTAAACCGGACTGTCTACCAGTTGAGCCCAACTAGTCTACAACTTATCTACCTACAATTCAACATGGGCCTTAGATTGAACTGAAGTCTCACACTGCCATAAATAAACTTCAGTGCATACATGATTTGACCTCCTGAAGCCTGTCTCATGTGTAAAATAAGAACATGTGATAGAATCTTTCTCAAGCTCATGATTAGGATTCAATGAGATCACATCAAAAAGTATTGTATAATACAATAGGGTTCATGGATTCACTCGATGGAATTTACATATATTATCTTGTTCAACTCTTACTGTACTCACACAACATAGATATTATTTCTCCAGGTGAGGATTCTGATGTTCTGAAATATTAATAATACCACATAGCTATAATAAAGGGAGGAGGAGTTGAAACCCAGCTCTGTGTTACCTGAAGCCTATGCATTCTATCAACTATGCTCTTTCCTTTTGGTTACAATAAGAGTTTGCTTAAGGGCTGCAATGCCATTCAGTGGTAGTATGCTTGCCTGGCATCCACAAGGCTCTGTGTTTTATCCCCAGTCCCACAGTAAAGCAGAAGTGTGGATTTTATTATAGTCTTCATTTAGCACTATGTTTCAACATATACATATATGTGTGTGTATATAAACATCAAGGTAATAAATATTATATATTATATAAAGGAGTATATTAATGAATTTCTATTCATATTAATGGAAATTAATATTATTTCATATATAGTATATATTTCATATACATTATATATAATATATAGCAAATATATAGGTTACATTTCATATGCTTTATATATGTTTACTTCATATATATAATATGCATACATTATATATGTATATTTCATATATATGTATGTATATTATATATGAAATATGCATATGTATTCATATATAATATATACACATGTGTGAAATATATAGTATATATGGAATATATGTATGGAATATATTATATATATGTATGTATATAATATATATTTATATAATATACATGTGGAATACATATATATTTATATCCCTGCTGCTAGTAAAATGGACTCATTGTAGAACACAGAACACAGAGGTGAAGAATAGAAGCATTATATCAAGAGTTCAAAATAAGAATTTGAGAGTAATTACAACTAATATGAGTTTAGCTTCAGTTTCTTCAACTGGGACCCTGTTCATATGGATTTGTTAATATTTTACTTGTATTAGTGATATAACTAAGTGTAAATTTATAATAGAATCCACAGAACCTGACTCATAAAACAAACTTAATGGTGGCTGCTATGGTCATTTTTCTTCTCTTCTTCCTCCATCTCCTCCTCTTATTCCTCTTCTCCTTCCTCCTCTTCTTCCTCTTCCTCCTCCCCCTTTTCCTTTTTTTCCACCATATTCATCTCTTTGGTCTCTTAGCATCTAACATTTTTTTACTGAGCTGAGTCCTGCTCAGTAAATGAATGTTTTTTTTTTTGTTTTATTTGTTATTTGTTATCATACAGAGGGGTTACAATTACATGGGCAAGATAATGAGTACATTTCTTATCAAGCATTGTAGCCTCCTCCTTTGTTTCCCCTTCCCATCCCTTCCCATCCTCCCCCTGCCCCCCACCAAGGTTGTAAAGTTCATTTTCGACATAAGCCAGGCCCAAAGAAACACAGGACCCATGGTTTCCCTTATTTGCAATATCTAGGATATGTCTGAGTCAAGCAGAAAAGGTCAGATAAGGTGATGTTAGGGAAATGAACCCTAAGATATGTATTCAAATGTTTTTGTTCTTTCTTGCGATTGTTTCTAACACATTTATAAGATTATCTCTTTGTTGCTTTGCATGTCCCTCCCCCACAGTATAATGCCTGCTTTCAATGAGTACATTTCTTATCAAGCATTGTTGCCTCCTCCTTTGTTTCCCCTTCCCATCCCTTCCCATACCTCCCCCATCTACTCCCCACCCAATCCCCCCCTACACCAAATGAATGTTGAATTACATCGAGTGCGATATTTTACTGAAAACCATCTAGTCTGGAGATAGATTTATTTCGATACAGAAACTTTGACCAATGGAAAGAGGTTCTTGGGGACCACGAAAGCTTCTGTTGTTTTGTCAGCCTATTGGGCAAATGATGTACAGAAAAGAAAAGATCTTTCAGGGTGCCAGCCTCCTGGCTTTCCCAGCCCTACCCTGCCTCCTCCACCCCAGCCATGTGCTTCCATTAACAAAGTCACCAGCATCCCCCAAACCCTGTTTGTCTCCCATACTGGGTTATCATGTCGGCAGTGGGACACAGGGGTTCCAAGTGACAGGGGGCTGTCATGAGGCTGAAATATTTTCTGTCTGCATAGGAAAAGGGTTTTGCTGGAAAGAAGGAGGGGAGGAACACAGGTGCATGATGGGACTTGGCAACTGATTTCATTTCTTTGTCAGAAATGATCTTCACTCTTATGCGAAATATAGAAGCATTGTCCGAAATGGAGAAGGTCTTAAAGAAGACACTACCAGACCCACTCCCATAGAGAACAGGAGCCAATGGGCAGTAGGTTGGATTCAACCAAAGTTCACCTTACCCATCGGCCCAGACTATCTGAATTTCCCTGGTCTACTCTGTGAGTCCTGTACTTGTCCCAGACCTTGATCCACTGTTCAGGAAGTAGACAAAACAAGTTCTGATCCTGGTGGTAAGCAACAACAAAACCTTTGCTTAGTTACACATCTGCCACCACTGTATTACAAGTCCATGTCTTCTAATCCTGCCCTTTGCTATTTAACTTAGTGTTCCTCACTACAAAATTTGAGAACTTGGCTGGCTCAGTTTGAGAGTTCCAGTATTAGAGTACTTTTAGGTGCTTTATCAGACCTATTAAGAGAATGAAGCAAGTTTCTGCCACATGTCTGGTACTGAAACCTGGAAGGAATAGCCTCTCTTCCTCTCCCCTCGCCCCTCCCATATACATAACAGTGAACCAACTAAGCTCTCTCAGAAGAAGCAGTGTCTTAGTGATCCACCAGCTTTCCATGGCTAAAAAGTCATGCCAAGTTAGTATAATTATACTGAGATTCATACCAAAGAAAAAAATTATAAACTTGGGCTGGGCTCAGTGGTAGAGTACTGGCCTTGCATACATGAGGCCCTAGGTTCGATTTCTCAGCACCACATAAGCAGAAAAAGCCAAAAGTGGTGCTGTGGCTCAAATGCAAGAGCTGAGGGAGAGCACCCAGGCTCAGAGTTCAGGCCCATGACTGACAAAAACAAAAAACAAAAAAACCTTGCCTGCACAAGAAGACTGAATTACTGGGTCTCTCTTTAGCCTTGATGTTAAGTGAACTGAACTCCAAGACATGGACACAAGAGGATTTTTCTTTGTTGTTGCTAATGAACTGATTGATTTCTTGTTTCTTTTGTGTGTTCTTCCCCCTATAGTTTATCCCCTGTTGTCACTGTTTGGATTTTGGTTACTCTGGTACTGCATATACTTTATCTGAACTGGGGAATGGTGAGACAGAAATGTACATAATTGTAACCCTTTGTACATCACCTTGACAATTAAAAAAAAAAAGAAAGAATTAGGTGCCTGCCAGTGGTGGCAGCAGTGACAGTGGCTGCAGTGGATGAGACAGTTGCATGGACGGAGGCCGCAGCTGTGGCCAAGGCCAGTGAGGGCTCCACATACCTTCAGTGTGAATTTAGGAATGGTAGCCACAGTCCAGCCGTGCACGCATGGAAGCAGAGACAACTTGTCACATCGTGGCCCTCGGAAACACCAAGGGAAAGTGTGAGTACTCCACAAAAGTCATCCTCCCTCCTAGAGAACAGCATCTGGAAAGGAGCCCCTCCCCATACCAGAGAACAATGACATTTTTGAAAGTGGCAAAGAGCCTTCCAGGGCACATGCCGGAAATACATGCCGGCGAAGTGGTGCCATTTTTGCAAAGGGCAAAAGGAACCTGGTAGTCTTGCAGCACCCTTCTCTGGTGGAAAACACAAGGACAACCCAAGGAGAAGCAACCCTGCCCCAGTGAAGGCAGCCCTGCCCCTCAGCAGCAAGCAAGGACAAGCTCAGCATTCCAGACATATTGCAGCTCAGCTTAAGGTGAGCCCACCACCTTCAGAATTACAAAACTGAAAGTCTCTACAATGCCACTGAAAAAAAAACTGGACAGGTCATAAAAGCTGAGGGTGATATCAGGCTAGGCTAAGAGAAGGGTCTCAAGAGCTAGCCCCTCCCCTCCACTGATTCTAGAGAGGCCACAGTATGGCCCACACCCAAGTGTGCTACAGAGATTCCAGACAGCAGATAACAACCACTTCCTTCCTGTTCTAGCACAAAATGCAACTCCCCCTCTCACTAAGTTAGGCTGGGAGAAGCCTTACAGAAACTCCATGTTTGTAAAGCAGAGCTTTATTCTGGCCATTCAAACAAATAGATTTGAGAATTCATCTCTTCACTTTGAACTATAAGTTTCAGACAGGCCTGAGTGTGGGAATCTAGGTAGCAGCCATATCAAGAAGGCTTCTGAATCCAACTATGCCACAAAGAAAGCTGGCCACCAGAAGGAAATCACTAAGAGACTGAATAGTAGACATCAGGAGACACAAGTTCCCCGCTAAAAATTGGACCAACTAGACTTTATAGACATCTACAGTATATTTCACCCAGCAGCATCAGAATTTATGTTCTTGGCAGCACATGGTACATTCTTTAAAATAGATCACATTTTAGGCCACCAGGCAAATACGTGCAAATTCAGGTATACTGAAATTATTCCTTCTTTTTGTCAGAACACAAGGGAATAAAATTAGAGCACAGCACTAAAAGACACCATGAGTCTCAAACTCATGGACAGTGAACAACACATTGTTGAATAACCAGTGGGTCATCAAAGAGACCAGAAAAGAAATTCAAACGTTTATGGAATTTAACAAAAATGAACACACAAAATACCATCTCCTCTAGGACACAACACAGTCAGTACTCAGAGGAAAATTTATAGTTCTGAGTACCTACATCAACAAATTGGAGAAATCTCAAATGAACAATTTAATGATGCACCTTAAGCCCTTAAGCTCCTGGACAAAGAGGAACAAGCCAAATCCCAAACCAGTACACAGGAACAAATAATCAAAATTAAATCAGAAATAAATGAATTTAAGACCAAAAATACCCAAAACTCATAGAAAGAGTAAACAAACCAAAGAGTTGGGTCTTTGAAACAATTAACAAAATTTACAGTCCCTTAGCACATTGGATCAAAAAAAGAATGGAACACACCCAAATAAAATTAGGGATGAGAACAAGAATGTCATGACAAAAACAAGCAAGATCCATAACATTATAAGGGAATATTTGTAAAACTTTATGCTAATGAATTGGTGAATCTGGAAGAAATGGAAGAATTCTTAGCAAATGTTGATCACCTAAAGTAAGCCAAGAAGATTTTTTTTTTTAATTTAATTTAATTTTATTTGTGAACATACTGTACAGAGGAGTTACAGTTACATGGGCAGGATAATGTGTACATTTCTTACCAAGCATTGCAGCCTCCTCCTTTGTTTACCCTTCACATCCCTTCCCAGCCTCCCCCCTCCCCCCCTAATCCCAATCCTTCTCCTTCCTCCCCCCCCCAGCCCCTCCCCCCCCCCCCCCCCCCCCCCCCGCACCAACGTTGTAAAGTTCGTTTTGGACATGACAACTTGTACTTCTCATTGTTGCAACAGGTCCACCTGTATCCTTAAACAACTGGTTTTTCCCCATCTCCTCCACAAGTTATACTGACATCAAATATAGTGAAAGCAAGGGTTATACCGTGGGGGAGGGACATACAAAGCAACAAAGAGATAATCTTATAAATGTGTTAGAAACACATGCATGAAAGAAAAAAACATTAAAATACACATCTAAGGGTTCATTTTCCTGACATCACATTATCTGACCTTTTCCGCTTGACTCATACATATACTAGATATTACAAATAAGGGAAACCATGGGACCTACGTTTCTTTGGGCCTGGCTTACTTCACTTAATATAATTTTTTCCAAGTTTTTCCATTTCCTAACAAATGGGGCAATGTCATTCTTTCTGATGGAGGCATAGAATTCCATTGTGTATATATACCACATTTTCTTGATCCATTCATCTACTGAGGGGCATCTGGGTTGGTTCCATATCTTAGCTATGGTAAATAATGCTGCAATAAACATAGTTGTGCTGGTAGCTTTAGTGTGGTCTTGTTTGTAAACATTAGGGTAAATGCCCAAAAGTGGGATTGCTGGGTCATAGGGGAGCTCTATGTGGAGTCTTTTGAGGAACCTCCATACTGCTTTCCAAAGTGGTTGAACAAGTTTACATTCCCACCAACAATGAAGTAAGGTTCCTTTCTGTCCACATCCCCTCCAGCATCTGTTGTTGTTAGAGTTCTTGATTTTTGCCGTTCTAACTGGAGTGAGGTGATATCTCAATGTTGTTTTGATTTGCATTTCTTTTATAAGCCAAGAAGATTTTAACCAACTAAATA
Source organism: Dipodomys spectabilis (assembly GCF_019054845.1). Taxonomy (NCBI): domain Eukaryota; kingdom Metazoa; phylum Chordata; class Mammalia; order Rodentia; family Heteromyidae; genus Dipodomys; species Dipodomys spectabilis. The sequence goes on from NW_024870723.1 coordinate 4,987,099, forward strand.
GGTCTATAACACATAATGCAATAAAAGACCTCCCATCCAAGAAAAGTCCAAGACCAGATGTATGCACAATCAATTTCTATAGGGTTTTCAAAGGAATACTCATTCCAATATTCCTCAAACTCTTCAATTAAATTGAAGGCAAAAGATCACTATCAAACTCATTCTATGAAGCCAGCATAACCCTCATCCCCAAAACAGATAAGGACTTATCAAAGAGAGAAAACTATAGACCCATCTCTCTGATGAACATTGATGCAAAACTTCTCAATAAAATTCTAGCCAATTCAACAACTAAACAAGTGATTTGTCCAAACTTATAAAGTAAGTGGCAGACTAGAGCTATGAATTTCAAATTCTTTTGAACTCAATGCCTGGACAACTGACTATTAATTCAAGATATCAAACTCCAGGTATGACACTTTGCTGCGACTGTTTTTCCCTGAAGACAGGGAAAGAATGATCCAGATGAGAACACAAGAGATCATCCATAAAACCAGAGTCTTTCAAAATCAGAAATCTAGCCAAGCAGGGACAGGAAATGAAACATTTGCAATCGTACTACATCGTGTGCATATGGGTACATGCACAAGAATAAATGTGGATGTATATTTATTACTAAGATTATGCCTTTTTGTTACTAGCTGATTTTCTCTAATACAGATTTAAGATAGGTTGGTAGACAGACTTACTTCTATGCAGATGGACTGATTAAGGGGTAGGTGGGAATAAAGCTCTACCAACTACCCTGGAGACTAACTCTAATAAAACAGCTCTGCTGGAATAATGCAGTGTTTGAGAGAAGGGGTGTAATATGGTTAAATGCCTTTACAGTTTCCATTAAAGCAAGTGGATGGAAATTCATAAAATATTGATAGCATTTGGAATGTGTTTATGCCCAGAATCTTGAGTGGTGGGAAAGTGGCTGGTCCAGGCAGAGATGGCAGGTTCAAACCAGAATTAACTCTAATATCTGAGGCATCATCTGGACAAGTGAGCCTGTAGTATGTAGAAAGTAGAAATGGTGAGATTTTGAAAGGATTCTACCTCTGCCACTTCCTATGCGCAGAAAAGAAAGCTTATGTACCATGGCATACGCACAATTATAAAATTAGCTCTTCAGAAATCTCTACAAGTATCATATTTGCATTGCTACTTCCTCTACATTCATCTATGAAGTATGAAGGAGGACTTGACCCACTAAAGAGCTCAAGTAGGCACTGATTCTCCCAGTAGTGAACACGTGGCAAACACATGTAAATGAGGCTGTAGTATCTAGCCTCTGCTCTCCAGCTGAACAGAGATGTCCAGCTATAGACGATTTATAGCCTTGATTTTTATAAAAGGCACAAAGCCTTGGGTGAAAGCAAGAAGAAATCAGGAACAAAGAGGGAAACAAGCCTGTGACTTTCAAACTTGTAGTTTTAACATCTCAAAGAACAACTCCAATAGTGTTTTAATTGCAAAACAAAATATGGGGGGAGGGGCAAACTCCCAAATCTTGCCCAAGGAAATTTGACTTCTGAACAATTCTACCTTCAAGCCCACTTATATCATCCATATATTACCCAATAATTAATGAATGCATTTAATCTTTATGATTTTTTTTCATGTACTGATTACTTTGCTCATTCTTTTATGAACTTTCTAATTGCCTTCTCAGAGTAATGCTATGAAGTTGCTATTGTGTTCATTCTCATATTCTAGATGACAAAATCAGAGACTCAGAGGAGACATTACTTTTTAATTCCAGGTATTCATTAATAGCAGGGCCAGGAATCCAGGCAGAATGAGTCTTATGCCAAACCTGTGCTCTTAACCATTATATTCTCCTTTCTCTCTACTATATTCCTTCCATCTCAAAATCTGCACCAACCATTTCAAAATACTACTTAACAATTCCCCAGCTCTTTCTAGGCAATAACTCCATATTATATGTATTCTTACAGTGAAAATATCTATCATCACTGTCTTCTACATTATCAATGTCTTAAGTTATGATCTCATTGTGCCTCACCTAGACTGGAGTCTCCTGACTGATCTTTCAGCAGACTCCTGTCTTTGCAAAGAAAAATCGGTTCCTCTATATTGAAAAATAATGTTTTGATAAATAAATCTTAGATTCTAATGCCAGACCAACTTGAATTAAAATTTCACTTTCACCATTTATAGTTGTATGACAACTTAATTTATCAGCTACAATTTATGGACAAATTACATAGGAATAATACTTCTTACTTTTTTAGATTATTGTAGAAATAGAATAGTTTTAACATTAACAGGACAAATAGATGATCAGCAAAGCTTAGTCCATAGTATTAATGAAGTTTAAAAAAATGAAAGTTTGCCGGATGCCAGTGGCTCACGCCTGTAATGGTAGCTACTCAGGAGGCTGAGATCTGAGGATCGCAGTTCAAAGCCAGCCCAGGCAGGAAAGACCGTGAGACTCCTATCTCGAATAAACCACTAGAAAACCAGAAGTGGCGCTGTGGCTCAAGTGGTAGAGCGCTTGCCTTGAGCTGAAGAGCTGAGGGGCAGTGTCCAGACCCAGAATTCAAGCCCCACAACCGACAAAAAAAAAAGTTTTTTCTTTCTTTTTCTTTCTTTCTTTCTTTCTTTCTTTCTTTCTTTCTTTCTTTCTTTCTTTCTTTCTTTCTTTCTTTCTTCCTTTCTTTCTTTCTTTCTTTCTTTCTTTCCTTTTCTCCCTCCCTCCATCCTTCCTTCTCTTCCTTCCTCCTTCTTTCCTTCAATTTTTTTGTCCAAAGATGTTTGACCATGCTGCTGCTCTGTTAGAAAAACGCATGCTGCAAACCTATTTTACACACTTTATATCAGATCAAGGTCAAGTTATTTGTCTCACCTCAAAACTTTTCAAGACTAATTTCCAGGAAGTCTCCACAATGCTCTCTGAACTCTGTCCATAGTGCAAGGGATTCTCATTCCTAACACATTTTTCTTACCCCTCTTCCTGTTGTTACTTCCCTATCTCTGATAGAGCTAATCTATTCAGGAGATTAGAACTGCAGAGGAGGAGACATAGAGATGAAACTGGTGTATATTCATTTAAATTACCTGTTTACTTACTCTTAGTATTTGTTCACTGTGGTTATTCATGTAATATTTTCCCCATATATTTGATGAGGGCATTAAGATACTTAACTTTTAATAATCTGTTTCTGCCTTTGGGAATTGAGGTATTAAATATCTCTGACATCATATAATTCCTGATAAGATAAAGATTTTTGGTTTTTAAAATCCACGTACTTGATTGTACCTCAGCATGGGGATTTTAAGATAACATGTCAGGCATTACACATGTCCTAATACATACATGAGAAATGTGAGATATTTACAACAATTTTCTAGAATGATGGGTGTTTAGGAAATCAAGCCTTCTGAATACTCTATGTGAAGGTCAGAATGGGTTATTTGATGGGAAGAGAAAATGGATGGAAGGTATATTGGAACTCTTTGTCTTTTGGACATTGCTCCACAAACTAACTAGTAGGACAGGGATTTTCTTAGGGGACTTTTAGCTTGCTTCTCTCCCGTATAAAACTTCTCTACAATGTATATGATGGTTGGTAACTTCCTATACTTCTTCTCTGCCAGAGATCCTTATGCCTTCATACTGCATGGCTCAAAAGCAGCCAGAACAATTCCAAAGATTCCTAGACATATTGAGCTAAAACCTTCTAGCAGCTCCAGCCATTGTGCTCATTTAATTCTGCACACTCTGTCTTCTTTGCCACCAGAATGTTTTAATATATTTGCAGGCAGATTTCATAGAGTTCCCTTGGAATTCTGAACTTTTGGCCCTTTACAACCACCCCAACATCATCACTTCCTCTCACTCCAAAACTAAGTCAATCTAAACTAAATATAAAACCATAAATAAGGAATCCGACACTGGACTTATAGCTATTAGAGAAAAGTGTGTAGGTTGATAGATAAGATCATGTGTAGAATATTTTCCAGAAAGCCATGGCCTCCTTGAGGTCAGTACAGGAATACTTGAGTTTCTGATGATTAAACTGAATTTTTTAAATCAATGACTTAAGCTTCCCGCAGACAGAAACAGCAAAAACGAATACAAGAAAAGGAGAACTTGGGGGAAAATTTGATAGATTCACCCACTAGATTTAGTCCCAGAAGGTGTGCTATACCCAGGTGTCCTGCTGCTGATACCGTAATCATCTCTAGCTGAGTTAGCCAAGGGGTATGTTTTTAATTTAATGCAAATGCAATTAAATCCTATTTAATCTTGTGAAGAGCTGTGTGTCTGGATAGCTCTTCATAAAGCAAAAATCATCTGACTTTCCCTCAGATTCTTCACTTCGGCAGCATGGTCCTGAGCAGACTGTGAAGTCCTCCTTTGCACAATTGCAGTGGAAAGACTTGTCCTGCTGGTCCCTCAGAGGTTCCACTGTCTAGATGGCCTTCTGCCCATTCTTCATCTGGTCAGCTCCCACTCATCCTTTAAAATATGTCTAAGACCCTGCTTGCTTCCTTCCATTTCCTAGAGTAGGTCCCCACAGTGGCTCCCCATGGCTTCTCATGTTTATTCTTCATAGCATTCCTAGTATCTGGAGTGTTGCCCTTAATTCTAAATTACTTTCTAGACTATAATTTGTATAGAGAACTTAATTATAAATATGAGACCGTTTAGGAGGTGGAAAGGGATGTGGATTGGGAAAGAAAGTGTCAAAATATGAACGATAGTAAAGTGTATTGCATCTATACATGGAGATGATGTAAGGAATTTCACTAAACGCTGTTGAACAGTAGAGGGCAAAGATTGCAAGAGAGCGGGTTAGTCTAGTTAAAATATGTCATCTAAAATGCTCTGGAGAAATCCCTCCATACAATTAATATACATTAAAAATGAATGAAATTAAAATAAAACAGGCTTTGTTGCAGGGCAGGTATCTTTGGGAAGAGGTGGAGAGGAGGGAGGAAGGTGACCATAGTCAAAGAACTTTAGGCATATCTATAAAAATAGAACAGTGAACTTGGTGAACTTATTTTAAGTATGGAGAGTAATAGAAGGGAAAGAGTGATTGAGGTACATTATATAAATCATGGAAATATCTCACTGAATCACCCCACCTTGTACAACTAGGGTATGCTAATAAAAAGTATTAACAAAAATTGTATGTCTTAAAGCTGACAAAAGTACAAAAAATAAAAATATAGGGAGCATGATATTAATCTGTAAATACATACTAGTGTGTAATGGATACCTTGAGGCAAACTGCTACATTAGAAAAGACTATCACTATATCTTGACAAAAGAAAATGGCAGGAACCAACCCAGATGCCCCTCAGTAGATGAATGGATCAAGAAAATGCGGTATATATACACAATGGAATTCTATGCCTCCATCAGAAAGAATGACATTGCCCCATTTGTTAGGAAATGGAAAAACTTGGAAAAAATTATATTAAGTGAAGTAAGCCAGGCCCAAAGAAACATAGGTCCCATGGTTTCCCTTATTTGCAATATCTAGTATATGTATGAGTCAAGCAGAAAAGGTCAGATAATGTGATGTTAGGAAAATGAACCCTTAGATATGTATTTTAATGTTTTTTCTTTCATGCATTTGTTTCTAACTCATTTATAAGATTATTTCTTTGTTGCTTTGTATGTCCCTCCCCCACAGTATAACCCCTGCTTTCACTATATTTGATGTCGGTATAACTTGTGGAGGAGATGGGGAAAAACAAGTCGTTTAAGGATACAGGTGGACCTGTTGCAACAATGAGAAGTACAAGTTGTCATGTCCAAAACAAGCTTTACAACGTTGGCGGGGGTGGGGGGAGGCTGGGAAGGGATGTGAAGAGTAAACAAAGGAGGAGGCTGCAATGCTTGATAAGAAATGTATGCATTATCCTGCCCATGTAATTGTAACCCCTCTGTACAGTATGTTCACAAAATAAAATAAAATAAAATGAAAAAAAGAAAATGGCAACCTCAGGCCACCTGACTTCAAGTCAAGGCAAGCTATAAAGGCCAATGTTTTCAACAACAGCATGTAGGTAGGTATATCTAATGTTAAAGGTGACAGAGTCTCAGTGAAGGCTGAATTTAGATATTCATACACAAGTGATTTTGGTCAAAAATGACAGGATGCAAAGTGAAAGGAGGAGGAAATACAGAAGAGAAGCAGAGGAAATAATGGAAGGCTGGGTCCTGGTTAGTTTGATTCGTCCTAACCCTGACTGCCAGAATCCTTTCACAAAGCATAACATATTTCTCAAATACTTCAAGCTGATAATTTTTGTTATGGTGGAGGTTGTCAATGACAAAGGAAAGGTTCTCTTTTGACCTTTGGTATGAAATGATGTGACACAGAGGCAAAATCCAAAGAATCCCCAAAAGGCACAAAATATACATTCCTCCATAGCTTCTCTCACTTACCTTAGAATGAATTAGCAGGGGTCTGTGAAAGGATCTTAAACTTTTCAACCATAGAATGCTCCTAGATTTCAGGAGGCGCAGAGTCTTCAAGGACATAACTCGGGTGACAGAAATGTAATGAAAATGTTGGCAATGAACACAGTGATATGCAGAGGATAAGAACCAATGCTAAAATTGGTTAATCACTTGTACAGAACTAAACCTAGATCCTTATAGATCACCCTGCACCAGAATCAACTCCAAATGGATCAAAGACCTCAGAGTCACAGCAGACACCATGAAAACATTACAGGCTGGAATAGGGGAAACCCTAGGTCTCCTTGGCTCAGGCCGAAATTTTCTTAATAGAGACCCAGAAACACAACAAATCAAAGAAAGGTTGGACAAATGGGATTGCATGAAGCTGCAGAGCTTCTGCATGGCAAAGGACATAGCTAGCAAGATCAATAGAAAGCCCACTAGCCATACAACGGACAAGGTTCTCATATCTAAAATATTCCTGGAACTCAAAAAATTAAATCCCTCAACAACAAATCTTCAAAGAAACAACTGCCCAATAAATAAGTGGGCTAAAGACTTAAAGAGAAACTTCTCTGAAGAGGAAAGAAGGATGGCCAATAGACACATGAAGAAATGCTCAACATCCATAGCCATAAAAGAAATGCAAATCAAAACAACATTGACATTCCACCTCACTCCAGTTAGAATGGCTATAATCAAAAACACTAATAACAACAGATATTGGAGGGGATGTAGACAGAAGGGAACCCTACTGCGTTGTTGGTGGGAGGGTAAACTTGTTCAAACACTTTGGAAAGCAGTATGGAGGTTCCTCAAAAGACTTCACATAGAGCTCCTCTATGACCCAGCAATCCCACTTTTGGGCATTTACCGAAAGGATCACAAACAAGACCATACTAAAGCTACCAGCACAACTATGTTTATTGAAGCATTATTTACCATAGTTAAGATATGGAACCAACCCAGATTCCCCTCAGTAGATGAATGGGTCAAGAAAATGTGGTATATATACACAATGGAATTTTATGCTTCCATCTGAAAGAATGACATTGCCCCATTTGTTAGGAAATGAAAAGATTTGGAAAAAAATTATATTAAGTGAAGTAAGCCAAGCCCAAAGAAACATAGATCCCATGGTTTCCCTTATTTGCAATAACTAGTATATGGCTGAGACAAACAGAAACGGTCAGATAAGTTGATGTTAGGTGAAATGAACCCCAGGATAAGTAATCAAATGTTTTTCTCTCTTGCTATTGTTTCTAACATATTTATAAGATGATTTCTTTGTTGCTTTGTATGTTCCTCCCCCACAGTATTACCCCTGTTTTTTTTTTACTGTATTTGATGTTTGTATAATTTGTGGAGGGGAAGGGAAAAAACAAATTGTTTAAATAGGGATACAGGTGGATCCATTGCAACAATGAGATGTACAAGAAGTCATGTCGAAAAACGAACTTTACAACTTTGGTATGGGAGGCAGGAAGAGGGATGGTAATGAGAAGGGATGGTAAGGGGAAACAAAAGAGGAGGCAACAATGCTTGATAAGAAATGTACTCATTACCTTGCTCATGTAATTGTAACCCCTCTGTACGGTTTTCACAATTTTTTTCAAAAAAAATAAAAAAATAGAACCAATGCTAATTTTTAATGCTTGGAGTCATTTTGCAGCTTGTAGGCCTTGATTGCTAAGTGATCAGCAAAATATGCACAGACACTTCTCTGAACTCAACAACATGTCAGATACTTTGAAGGTGGGTATCTCTGAAGGGTTTCCTTCCTCAGAAAGCTCACAACTTAGGAGCGAACTAAAAGCCAAACAGAAACAATCACATTTTATGCTAGGAGCTTCTAAGTCTTATGAAATAGAATAAATAGAATGTAGCTTTAGGCCATTAAATGCAAATAAATGGCTAGAGGATCCTAAGGGAGGAATAAAATGTGAGATAAAGGAATTAAGGAAAAGAGGGAAGGGACAGATGGAAAAATGAAGGGAAGGAGAAAAGGTGAGAAGGAAGGAAAGAAGGAAAAAGACAAGGTGAAAGAGGGAAGAAAAGTGGTAGAATCTCAGTTGAATGATGATCTTGAAAAATTTAGAAGGGAAATGAAAGAATAAGGCAGATAGATGTGAATAGATTTAGGATTAAACAATCCTAAATTCAAATATCATTTACCCCTACATTAATTGTATGTGGTATTAGAGAACTTATTTGATAAAGCCACCAAATGCTCAGTTTTCTTGTAAAGTAAAATGCAAACAATATCTAACCTTGTAAAATTGTCACATGGATTAATGTGGACAATGAAAATAAGTTCAAACCTTAAATTTGTACCTGTGATAATGATTTTACAGAGGTTATTCAAACATTTGTCAAATGAGTCTGCACCTATAGATATCTGAGAATTTTTATTAGAATTAATGATTCATCATGCTAATAGATTTATTAAGGTTTATAAATCCTTTAATTTGTAGGATGAACTCCATCTGGAGGTGTTTTTTCTCTATAAACATGCTGATATTAGTATTCTTGAATTAACATTCACAACTATTTCATTTTTTTACTCTGTTATTTTATTTATCTGTATCTCTTGCCAATAACAAAATATATAGTTTGTTTGCTAAAGAGTGTAGGTTTTATTTTTAAATAGATGAATTACTCCCATGACATTAATTGATATGATTGTTATGGTTTTTCTTCTTTAATGGCATTTATGCTTATGGCTTTTATCATAAACACAAAAAATAGGCTTTTACACAATTTTTCACACATTTGGTTCTATCTCATATCTGCCTTAGATTTGATGGGCCATTCAGGGAATACATTTTTGTTCTAATCAACTTTTATAATCAACAATTCTAGGTAAGGCTTGCAGTCCCTATCTATACAGACTATTGTTTTATTACTCTGAAAAATAGTGACGTTTTCTAGTCATCTTGTCTTCACCTATCTTCATCTGAGCAATTGAGTCTTCCTTTTACTCTCAGTTAGTTTACTGCCATAACAGGTAATCATAAACTTAATCTACCTTTCATACACTGCTGGTTCTTCTCTCTGTTAAAAGTAAATGCCATCCCTAGAATTTTCAGTGCATGTGGCTTTTAAAGCCTGTATCTGCCTTCTAGCCATCATTTCTACTTAGTTTCAGAGGCAGATGTATATTTAATGTTTACTGCCAGGCCCTCTGTCAATGTCTCAGCAGTCATTTTCAGTCTCTGATAGTTGGCTCAGGAAAGGCTCCTGGGAACAGTATTTCCTGAGTTCTTGCTTGTTGAGAGCAGTTTGTCTACAGTCTTCGTACATGAAAGTTAAGTTTGGCTAGGTTTATAACATATGGCTCATATTTTCCTTTCTTGAGTATCTTAAATATGTCACTCCATTGTCTCCTGACATAAAGTGTTGCTGTCAAAAAGTCTGGTGACAATCGAGTTATCTCTCTATACAAAGTGACTGGGGCATTTTGACTGAGAATCTAACTTTTTTTTTTTTAAGGACGTTTCAGTACTGATTTATTCGGGTCAATTTTGGCCCAGTATAAGGTATTCCTATATAGAATGTAGGTTTGGATTATTTTAGTTTTCAGTTTTCTTTTTATTTTTTTTTGTCAGTCATGGGGCTTGAACTCAGGGCCTGAGCACTTTTGCTCAAGGCTAACAATCTACTACATTGAGCCACAACTCCTTCTGGTTTTTGTGTGGTTAATTGGAGATAAGAGTTTCGTGGGGATTTTCCTTTCATGGGGACCTCCATCCTTAGCCTCAGCCTTCTAAGTAACTAGGATTACAGGTGTGAGCCACCACCAGTGAATGACTAGTTTTAGTTTAGAAAGTAATTTGAAATTATTGTTTTTGTAAATTTTATATTATTGCTTTGGTCACATTTTTGTAAATTCATAATAATATATATATATATATTTAATATGAGTATAGTAATGTAATATGATAAAATATAATATAATATGTAGTATTGAATGATACAAATTTGTGAGTCTTCATCTTCCATTTATGTTCTCATGAATCTATTTTATGTGTTTCCCAGTTATTTTGATGGTTAAAATTTCACTTTATAGTTTGGTTTTGGTGGCTCACACTTGTAATCTTAGCTACTCAGAAGGCTGAGATCTGAGTATGCTAGTTCAAAGCCAGCCCAACCATGAAAAATCTGAGAGACTTTTATCTCCAGTTAACCAGCAAAAGCTTGAAGTGGATGTCTGGCTCCAATGGTAGGGCATCATCCTTGAGCAAAAAATCTAAAAGACAATGCAAAGCCCAAGTTCAAGCCCTAATATTAGAATAAAATAAATTTACTTTTACCCTCATTCTATCTTCTACCACGTTCTTCACAGCTCATACTTTACTCTGAATTGATTTTTTCTTCTATTTCTAATACTATTGTGAGTTCTGTAAATTTATTACTTTTTTATTTACTTGACATTCTCTTTCATTTTTTTCATCATCTAAATTTGTTTCATTCCATTTTGAAATTTTAGGCCACAGTTAGATCTACTGTTTTGCAGGTATTCTTTTAGGGATTTTTTTTTTTGCCATCTAGTAGATTGGCAATAAATATATCATTCTCCCTTTCTCTTTTTTTCTACCTTTTAAAAATATATATTTTTATCATAAAGATACTGTACAGAGGGGTTACAGTTACATGAGTAAGGTAACGAGTACATTTCCTATTGAGCATTGTTACCCCCTCTTTGTTTTCCCCCTACCATCCTTTCCCTTCCCTCTTCCCAATTCTTCCCTCCCCCAAGCAAGTTGTAAAGTTCATTTCCAACATAGTGTCTTGTACATCTCATTGTTACAATGGGGCAACCTGTATCCTTATTTCAGCATTTTGTTATTTTCTTTTCCCTCCCCAAATTAGAAAAATGTATATACAAGATGCAGGGCACTGGAACAGAGGTTATTATACCATGAGGAAAGAACATACAAAAGAAACAAAAAAAAATCACATAGTATATTATAAGTACATTTAAAACAACAGCAGCGAAGATAAAAGCCTCTGGTGCCCCTGTGGAAACATCATAACAGAAATAACCAAGATTCAGAACAATATAAAGGAATACTTCTCAAACCTTTATGGTAATAAGTTTGAGAATCTGGAAGAAATGGATGAATTTCTAGCAAATATTGACATGCCCAAACTAAACCAAGATGATTTAACCCAACTTAACAAACCCATACCAAGCATCAAAATAGAAATAGCAATAAGAGACCTCCCACTCAAGAAAAGCCCAGGGCCAGATGGATTTACAGCTGAATTCTACAAGGCCTTCAAAGCAGAGCTCACACCAATACTCCTCTAACTCTTCATTGAAATTGAAAGTGAAAGTTCACTACCAAACTCTTTCTATGAAGCCAGCATAACCCTCATCCCAAAACCAGGCAGAGACTCATCAAAGAAAGAGAACTATAGACCCATTTCCTTGATGAACATAAATGCAAAACTTTTCAACAAAATGTTGGCCAATCGACTTCAACAACTCATCAAAAAAATCGTATACCAAGATCAAACAGGATTCATTTCAGGGATGCAAAGCTAGTTCAATATATGAAAATCAATTAATATAATTCATCACATCAACAAGAGCAAGGATAAGAACCACATGGTTATGTCAATAGATGCAGAAAAAGCATTTGACAAGATCCAACACCCCTTTATAATGAAAGCTCTGGAGAAACTAGGAATCCATGAAACATTCCTCAATATAATAAAGGCTATATATGACAAACCTACAGACAATACTAAACTTAATGGCAAAAGCTACAGCCATTTCCTCTAAATTCAGGAATGAGACAAGGATGACTAATCTCTCTCCATTTCTCTTCAATTTAGTATTAGAATGCCTAGCTAAAGCAACAAGACAAGATGCAACCATAAAGGGGATCCAAATAGGGCAAGATGAAGTAAAACTCTCCCTCTTTGCAGATGACATGATCTTGTATTTAAAGAACCCCATGGACTCCACTTTGAAACTTTGGCAACGTACCAGGGCATAAAATTAACTCATTTTCTTTATTAATAAATTTGTATAGAACTCCAATTTGACTGAGTTCTTGGAGAGAAAAAAGAAAGTGTCTCAAGACATGATTTCTAGTTTCATGACCCAGTACATACTCTTATCCTGGACTCATTTGATCTAGTACTTTTTGAGATACATTTACTCCTTTCTTTCATTGATCTATTTCCTTTGTGCTATTGTCTCTGATCAACTTAATTTGTTTTTACCTCCCTAGGTTTCTCATTCATGTACAGCTTAGTCCTAGAGTTGAATTTATCTGTATCCTTCTAAGAATTCCCCTTCATACATTTCTGGGCATTTCTGCACTGCAATGTACCCAACTCAGTAAAGAAGTATGCTGCTCCTCAGTTTTCCTGCCTTCCTCCCACAGAATATCTGATAAAGAGCCAAGTCTTCTGCTATCAGAGCCTGCAGAGCATTTGTTACATCTTCTCTCTTATCCCTTGATGATACTAGCACTCAGCAGATCTCAAAGCGGCGTGTTCTAAGAAACTCATGATTTAAGGTGTTTTAAGGTCCTCTTCTTGGTAATGTGGGATAGTTCCAGAGTCCCTTCGGGTATGTTGTCCAAGGGCAGGCCTCTGATGATCTACATGACGCACCTATCACCTGATTTCTACTTGACCTCAGGTCTACTCTGCTGTTCGCTCATCCGAACACATATCCCCCTCATCCTATGTACTGAAGAATCCATGGGAAATATGAACCTTGCTGGTTATGGAGAAAAAAGGGAGGTGATTGCAGTAACATTTCCTGATCAGCCTCTCCATCATCTCTTTTTTCCAAGTTATGTAATGCATCAATTCCACTGTCATCAGCATCTCCTTTTTACTTTGTATTCTCTCTTCTCCACCTTTTGTGGCTGCCTTCTCCCTCCTCAGGTGATTTCCCCCACCAAGTTTTATCATCTTTTAATGATAATACATCCCTTCCATTAGTTGAAAGGAGTAAATACATTTTATTTCCCTTTCTGGGAGGATTAACTTATGTGTTAACTTGAAGGGGCCAAGGGATATTCAGAGAGTTCATGAAACACTGTTTATGGAGGCTAACAGATGATATTTGGTAGCCTGAGTCAGGCTGATGGCCCTTTTCAATATGGCAGGCACCAGTCACTCTACTGGAAGCCTTAGAAGAACAAGAACAAGAAGGCTGAATTCACTGAACCAAACTACTTAAGATGGAACAAGTATCTCCTTCTTCTCAGGCCCTGAGATCCAAAATAAAATCTATACTATCAGCTCTCTAGCTCTGAAACCTTAAGTACATCACCAATTTTCCTAGGTCTCTTGTTTTCCTATGTCTCTTCCACAAGGTAATGGGGCTTCTATTTGTTTTCCTTCTCTAGAGAATGTGAACTAATATACCACTCACATCTCTAATCAGGCAATTAAAGGCTCTTACTGAAAATCTATTCTCCTCATAAAAGAAAAGAGGAGAAACTGTAAAATGTTCATAGATATGGTCCCAACTCAGTGACCCTACAGTTTCTGTCTCAGCTTTAGAGTTTTGTGGAACAAAGAAAAATTTCACCAAAATTTCCTCATTAGTGAATCAGAATAAATGGCATATCTATCTATCTCTCTCTATATATATATATTCCCTGATTGAGATCAATGTAGTTTGCTTTGAGCTTAACTGAGACATGGGACAGAACATGCTTTTAGCAGTCATTGCAAATTTTATACTGGAAAAAGGCATGGAAAAATGGAGTGCCAGGAGACACAACCAGAAATCATGAAACCCTTCTTCGAAACTTTATCCTGAAGTTCAGATCCACTTTGCTGATATAAATAAAACGTAGGCCCATAACAATTAAGAATCAGAAGAAAAATTTCATTGTGTGTGTGTATGTGTGTGTGTGTGGTTATGCATGCATACATGTATGTATATATGTGTGTATTACAAAGACAAAGAAAGAAAGGGAGGGACATAGAAAGAGAGACAGAGCACATACACAAATGAGAGAATAAAAATACAACTGCAATAGGGTTGTGGTAACGAGAAGTGCAAAACTTCGCAGGCATTTCTTTTCACTAGAACAAAGCATTATCTAAGAGAAGTGACATACATCAAAATTTAAATGTGAGACAGAATGGTTTAATCCTGGTAGGAAAATGAGTGCTTATTAAGTAACATGCAAATACACCTATGTCTAGAATTACTTCTAACAACTCATTTTTGTCTCCCCTTTTGTGTAGATGACCAAAATGAAGCTCAGAGAAATGAGATGATCTACCCAAGGTTACATTTGACTCTTCAGCTCATAGTTTAGCCCCTTTCCAGGGCTGCTTACAGAATCCTCCCTGGCTTCTGATGGCTTTGACTCTCAATAAGGGAAGTGGCTAGGGGTAAAGAGGGAATAGAAGGTACTGCCAGCTCCCTCTACACATCTCTCCTGTGGGTTACCGTGCTGCTCTTTCTCAGCAGACCCAAAGCTAGCCACACTGGCTCATCCCATCCAGTTGGAAGAGACAAGCAAGAAGCTACACACACTTTCTCTCTAGCCAGGCTCTGCCTACTAATCCTCTCTTTCTAGCTCTGGGGTGGACCCCTTCCCCCACACCTCCTGCCAGCTTTGCCGCTGAGGATAGCAGCACAGCTGGAAAAATAGATAGGTCTTTCTAACCCTCTCATGCGTGTGCTGTGGGGCCAGGTAGCTCTATAAATATGGTAATGGCTTCTCAAGCATGCCTGGACTGGAAATGAGACCAAGAGGCTGGAGAGAGCCTGTTTGCACCGATAACCACTGTGTCAGCCTTGCTGGAGGAGACTGCCTCTGAGCTTCAGGTCAAATTAACTCTCCCCCCCCCCAATTCAGTAGATCTTTTCTCCCTCCCCCTTCTCCCTCCCCTATTAATCGTCTGTACCCACCTGTTCCCTGATTACATTGATGACATTCACAGAGGGAAGGAGGCGAGCAGTAGCTCATGTTTAGTCTATTACCAGGAGACCCAGACTTGTGAATAATATAAAAAAAAATACACCAGCAACAACACAGCTACATTGATGTGTACAATAGAGAACGGGCTTGACACTTCCCTGCCATGGTCCTACTGAGAAAATGACAGCTACAATAAAAAGCCGAATGCCTGCTCGGCCTAAGCAACCACATGCTCAAAAAATGCTCTCTGTCAGTAAATAGATTTTTCTTCAGCTTCCCCTTCAGCTAAAAGAGTGGACAGCACCCCTGTCCACTCCCTTGAATACCCTGAAAACTCAGTGGAAAATGGTGATCAGAATTCTAGAATGACTTTCAACAAAGCTCCAAACACTATCTAAGCCTCAGTCACTTCTTTCTCTCTGAAATGGAAATTATAAAGCTTTACTTCAACTTCAGGTGGTTAAAGAATCATTTTGAAGTCTTAGTTCATGCCTTACCTCCCTCTATACTTTACTTTGCTTCTTTTTTTTTTTTTGAGGGGGCAGAGAGAGAGGCCTGGCCAGAATGCAGGGCCAGAGTGCCAACTCTTAGCTTTTTTGCTCAAGGCTAGCACTTTGCCACTTGAGCTACAGCTCCTTATCTTGCTTTTTGTTGGTTAATTGGAGAAAGAGTTTTGGGATTGCTCTGTTGTTTTTGTTGTTGTTGTTGTTTTTGCCAATCCTGAGACTTGAACTCAGGTCTTCAGCCCTGTCCCTGAGCCTCTTTGTGCTCAAGGCTAGCAGTCTACCACTTGAGCCAAAGCACCATTTACAGCTTTTTCTGAGTAATTTATTGGTGATCAGAATCTCACAGATGTTCCTGCCTGTGCTGGCATTGGGCACCAATCCTCAGATCTCACCATCATGAATAGCTAGGACTACTATGATGCCTGGCCATTTTCTGTTGCATATTATCATGAGCACCTTTCTCTCAGGTAACAGTGGGGCCACATGGCTGACACTGCTTCAGCACAGGGCTCCTGTACAGAGAAGAAAAGGAGTTGGGTGCAGAAGTTTAGACCCCAAAGGTACTCCAGCAAGGTGTAGCATGCTGGGTATCTTACCTATTCTTTGTGCCTTGGACACCTTTGGCATTCTAAGGATACCTAGGGACACTTTTACGAACACTTTTATTTTGGTCAGTTGTGGGGGAACTCTGGGCCTGGGCGCTGTCCCTCAGCTCTTCAGCTCAAGGCTAGTGCTCTATCACTTGAGCCACAGCACCACTTCCAGCCTTTTCTGCTTATGTGGTGCTGAGGCCTCATGCATGCAAGGCAAGACCTCTACCACTGAGCAACCTTCCCAACCTTCAGAATACTGTTTTAAATCCATGTGTTACAGTACAAACTGATAGAAAGAGATAAAAATCTTGACTCTTGTTCAGATATCCCATGTAAATCTTTGAAAGATTTCATCTTGCCAATTAATAAAATCAGTAATGTGCGGCAAACAAGGGGAATTTAAATTCCAAGGAGGAATTTAAGGAGTGGAAACATATGCAGGCACTCAGGAAAACTGAAAGGATGCATTAACACATGCAAAACCTGCTTGCAAATGAGGAAGTTACTATGTGTGGGGTGCAGGGAAATCAACTGTACCCTAATGGATAGGTTTTATCTTTATTGCTCTCAGTGTTCCCCAACATTCCTAGTTGTATAGTAGCTCAAAGACAATAAAAGGTGATACTACAGATGCCTGGTCCTCGTTAGAAATCGTGTATACATTCTTTTGGCCATTTCAAATTTCTGTATAATTTTTCCTCATTAAAAGCACAACACTAAGGAAATTAATTATATTGGCAACACTCATTACAATAATTAAAAGTTTTGTGAGAGAGTAGTCTGCCTACTTTCTTACTAATGTATTAACACAAGATTGCAGTGACTAATTTTGATCCTAGAACAGATGAGGGACATTTCAAAATATATGCAGTGACAGTGCTCTTATGTTGTTATCATTTCTAAGTGCTCCAAAATTTCTCAACCCAATGAGATTTGCTGTCAGATGGAAGTTAATCAAAATAAAGGTGTGTTTGCCCCCTTATTCAAGCGCATGGATTTTTCAGAATCTAAACTACCACATACTAACATCCTCTGAGTTAGAGAAAACTATTCCCCTTAATTCTGAGATGCAAATGTTGAGATTAAAGAAAATAAGGCCCTAAATTAAAGAAAAAAGGAAGGTGAGAAGTAAAACAAAATGAGTAAGTTGATTTATCATCTCCAAGAGTAACTAAAAAAAAATCAGAGAAACCCAATATGGGTTTAGAAATCTGAAAACATAAAGGGAACCCACTCATCTATCCGGGGGTAGAAATGTAAGATTCCAGAAAGCAGATAGGGAGGAGATGAGTTCAGCAAGGCTAATTTCTAAATTTATCATCACATCAAAGAAGTAGGTGGGAGAAAAGGTGAAGGGCTCAGCAGCGAAAAGATAAGCTTCAGTTATAGGAGCGAAAAGCATTTTATATTCTGTATTCTCATCTTTGTGGACTGAGTGCTGCCTAGTGCTATTTTGCCAAAGAACAATTGGTCAAGTTCAATGCTCCCTCCTCATCCCACAACCATGTCCTTAATTCAGGCCCACATCCTCCAGAACTCAAAGCCCTTCACAAGATGGTATTGGATGGTCTGTTCCTCTCATTGCTCACCCCTTCTCCCTACAAGTTCTTCATGCTCAGTCACTAACTGCTTCAGAAGCTACCCTGCAACCTGACTCCTCCATAATAGGACCTGTACTGTAGTCTCAGCTTCAAGTATCTCCCTGACTTGTTAGCAACCATTAAGACCTTTTGCTGAGCACTGGGCACCAGTGGCTTAAGCGTATGGCCCTAGCCTCTCAGAAGGCTGAGGTATGCAGGATTGCAGATAGAAGCTAGCCTAAACAAAAAAAGTTAAGATTCCATCTCCAAAATTACCACCAAAGAACCAAGTGTGGCTCAAACAGTAGAGCACTAGCTAAGCAAGCAAGCTGAGTGAGCATAGGGAGCTGACTTCAAACTCCACTACTGTGAAAAATAAAAATAAGGACTACTACAACAAAACCCAAAAGCTCTCCTCATTGGGGAATTAGCATTCTCCTTGCCACACACCCTTTCTTTGCTTTAGTTCATAATACGCTCCATTTCCTTGTTACCCTCCACCTACTGAATCCTTACTTTTCCTTCATATGCATGCTCCTCTAGCATAAGCATTCCACATAGCTTTCTAATGCCTCTACCCTAAGGTGTTCCTCTCACTTCTGGAACCTAAAACAGTCAGATCTCCATATCAGTGCATGGATCAATGACAGATCAGGTTTATTTGGAAAAATAAAAATAAAAGCACCTATACTGAGCAAGTACAGATCCTTTTGTTGTCGTTATTTCCTGACAAATACAACATAACAACTATATGTGTAACATCTACACTGACATACATAGTGTAAGTAATCTAGATCTGATTTCAAGTATACAGGAAATACATGCAAATATATACATGCAAATACTGTCGCTCTATATCAATAATTTGAGCATTTGAGGATTTTTGTTTTATATGTGAGGGTCCTGAAACCAGTTTTCCACAGAACATCCAAAGTACTATTGTAGTGTTTATAGTGTAATAGGGGAGAGAAATGGGAGTAAAGAGGAATAGGAAGAAAATGAGGAGGAAGACAAAAAAATCATAGCATTTATTTGGTGTTCACTATCCACGAGTCAATGCAAGGAGTACCAGATGATACACCAGGTCTCCTAGCTATTAATTAGAAATGCTGGTGTTAACCTTGGATTATGATTCTAAAGGTCCATGCTTTTGATGATTCAATAGTACTTTTCTTCAAAGCACTCTCCCAATGTGTCCACTCACACATCCAGTTCCCCATTTAGGACTGAAAATAAGTAACGTATTTTTTTACTTTATTCCCTACATATCCAAGATCATTTCTAAACACTCAGAGAATTTTTCAACAATAATTCTGGAAACATCTTAAGGGTATCTACTTTGGTGTGAAGTTTGTTCTCCGTAGTTCAAGCAGCTCAGATATGTCCCCTGCCTTCCTGAAATGTGTAAGGCAATGAGGGTTTGGACACTAAACAATAGATACTAAACAGCATCAAATACAAAATTACAGATTCTGATGAGTTTTATTATGTAGCAGTACAGAAGGCTTTAAAAAAATGGAGTATGGCCAAGTTAGATGTAAGGAAGGGTTTTATGGCTAATGCCTTTGTGAATTTACACTTCGGGAGACCTAAAGGATGAGTCAGAGCCACTAATTGATCGGTCCAGAAACAGGTTTCCAGATAGAGGGGCTAGCCTGTAAGAAATTCAAGGCTGGGCTGGGAAGGTGGCTCAGTGGTAGAGCATTTGCCTTGCATGCCTGAGGCCCTGGGTTCGATTCCTCAGCACCATATAAGCAAAAAGAAAAAAGCCAGAAGTGGCGCTGTGGCTCAAGTGGAAGAGCGCTAGCCTTGAGCTGAAGAGCTGAGGGACAGCGCCCAGGCCTAGAGTTCAGGCCCCACGACCGGATCCTCCCCCCCTCAAAAAAGAAATTCAAGGCTAAGAAGGCATTTGGCAAGACTAGGAGAAGAGAGAGACCAATGTGTTGGGAGTAGATGAAAGAATGGCAAAGCTGGAGGCAGCCACATGTAGGCAATGCTGGCTCTGTTTCCCTACATTCTAGAAATGTATAGAAGGTAGTTATTAGGAACTATATATCAGATAGGTAGGTAGATAGATAGATAGATAGATAGATAGATAGATAGATAGATAGATAGATAGATAGATAGATAGATAGATAGATAGATAGATAGATAGATAGATAGATAGATAGATAAATAGATAGATAGGTAATACATAGTTGTTACCAAAGTACACACTGCTGTTGCCTCTTGAATCTAGAGGAGGCACCGACATTTCACTGATTACCTATACAGTAATCCATAATTATAAGCAAAGGTAATCTAGTCTAGAAACAGAGATGAAGGTGATAGAAAGAGTTACAGGCTGAAAATAGAAGTTGAATATCTAACTCCCCATTTTGGTGAATGTAACCATATTTGGAAATAGGCAGGTTGTACGTGGGGTCAAGTGAGGATAGGTTAATTAAGCTGGGCCCTCATCTGACATAACTGTTACCCTTAACATAATATAAAGGAGAAGAGACAGGAAGATACAAAGGCAGAGGGAGAGCTGAACAATGAAGGCAGAGATTTAAGTATTTCACCTGTAAGCCAAGGGTGTCAGTGGACTATCAGAATGGAGGAAGAGGCCAGGAAAGGTTTGGACCTAACAATTTAGATTTAGGATGTTTGACTTCCAGAACTCGGAAAGAATGCATTTCTGTTTAAACCACTCCATGGGTAGTAGTTTGTTATGGCACCTGTAGCAAATTAATATAGAAGGCTTCCTGAAGGGAAGTGGCATTTGAATAAATTCTGTATTTCAAACCATAAAAGTGGGTCTTCATTGGACCAATGAGATTGAGAGGCCTTTGATTTGTTTTTCTCCTTTTTTAAATTTCCCAGTCTGTAGTTTTTGTAGAGGTATCTTGGAGCCTTCTCTTACAAGATGACAAGAGTCATATGCAAATAGGACCTAAAAGGAAATAGGAGCTATGACCTCTGTGTATATATATTCCCAAGTTGCTGTGCTTCCCAGAATCTTTATACCTGACCTTTTATTTCCTGCCTGACCTCATTGGCATTAAAAAAATTCATGAAGTCTAGGTATTCCTTTCTGGAACTCAGACAGGGAATCTGAAGTCTTAGTGAATAGCACAGATGATCAGTTATTCTCTAGATGTCTGGCCACTTGCCTGTGTCACTAGCCGGGTAGGGGGAATAAAGTCTACCCCACTATCTTTAATTAAATCATCCCTCTCCAGACATTCCCTTGGTTGGCAACTTATTACCATAGCCTGGATCTCTTGCCCTTGCTGTTGGATTCTGATGTGATGGATCTCAAGTCCCTGTGTGTTCCTTGCAATTTGGTCTTCAAATAGAAACTTCTACATTTTGATAGCCTAATAAGTTTCTATCATGTCCCATCCAGCAGGAAGTTAGAACCCTGCACAACACGTGGTAAAGTAAACCTGTCTAGACTGTGGCTCTTTCAACAGGACAAAGCTTAGGTCAAGACACACCCAAGAATATCCCTACCCACTAGGGGAAACAAGGCAGAGAAAGTAAAATCTGAACTCCAGCTTCACTATTCATTAACTGCTTCATGATGAACAAATTACTTGGCCTTTTTTAGTTTTATTTGCAGAGAATATAGAAAGAGTCTACTGTCCAGAATACCCATGATGATGAAATCCTATATCAGAGTGCTTATTGTAATGCTTGGCAAATAACAAGACACATTAAGGTTGCTTATTGCAGTTACAATAATTATTAGTATAATATGTTTTTTGTTTAGTTTATTGATGGTTTTCTACTATTGATGATGATGATGATAATGATTTTCCAGTAGAATGTTCCGAAGGGAATGTAAAAATGCAGTCACATAAGATGTAGGACCACATTATGGCTAGATTCAAGAAAAGTCTAGAGTAAGGCTGTAATGAAGAAGAGGAATTGCCTATCTCTCTTGTTATGTCTGAATTCATTTCATTGTGATATGTGTTCCCTGCAGAGTTTCTCTGCAGTGCATTTATTTTGCAGAGAAACTGGACCTGTTTGACACTAGTTAGAGTCACAGGGAAGATCAAATAACCCTGGCCAGAGGGCATTTGGGGAAGCCAAGAGTTATATGAAGAGTTATGATCAACTACTTGAAGCAAAGATAATAAAGGATAAAGCTGGATGGGGTACTCAGGCTATGCTATAGATAGTCTTCAATTGTAATTACATTTATCCCTCATATATATATATATATATATGTATATATATATATATATACATATATATGTATATCTATCTATCTATGTATAGATAGATAGATAGATAGATGAGGGACAAGAACCTCTGATTAATAATGACCCCTTTCTAGAAGTAGGGGTGGCAGACCATGTTCTTATTTAGTTGAAAAGCAAACAAAGCAATTTCTTTTGAGCTTCTTTCACAGTGACAATTTTCCACAAGAGAACTGCAATTTATCCATGCAAACGATGAAGATTATGTTAATACAGTGAGGCATCTCAAACTTGAGCAGATCAAAATGACACAAGGTAGAGTCATCTGTTTTGCTTCATTATGAACCATGTAATCTCCCTAAGGAACAACTTGATTCATGTCACTCCTGTGATCAAGCTTTTAGGCATCCCTTATTACTGAGAGAACTATGTCTAAATTTCCTAGGATGTCTGTATGCTTGCCTGGATATGGAGAAATATGAATGTAAAAGAAAATAAGGCTGTTATCTGACAGAACCTAAATTGTATATTTGTATAGAGAATATCACCACTCTCCAACCAGTCATCCAGTCAACAGTCTATTTCCTTTTCTTACACATTAATTATACAAATAATCAATTAATCAATGTGCTTTTATCAGAGTAACTTCTTAATGGCCCTTAGACTTGTCCACATTCTCAATAACCATCTCTGTTGCCACTGCTCAAGTATCAATTATAACAACACCTTGAAACCATCCTCCCTTGAAACCATCTTTCATCTGCATTTTCATGAATGGAGGAAAAATCTAAATTTTGTGTGTCAGGGAGTGGGGGAAGTGAGGGGAGTAAGGGACATAAGAAAGGTTTGTGCCAAGGAGACCTAGGGTTTCTCCTATTCCATCCCGTAATGTTTTCAGAGTGTTTGCTTTGACTCCAAGGTCTTTGATGCATTTGGAGTTGATTCTGGTGCAGGGTGATATATAAGGATCTAGGTTTAGTTTTCTACAAGTAGTTAACCAGTTTTTCCAGCACCATTTACTGAAGAGGCTGTCTTTCTTCCATTCTATTTTTTTAGCTCCCTTCTCGAAGATTAGATGGCTATAGGTCTGTAAGTTTATTTGTGGGTTTTCAATTCTATTCCATTGGACCTGAAGTCTGTTCTTGTGCCAGTACCAAGCTGTTTTGATTACTATGGCTTTGTAGTAGAATTTGAAATTTGGTATTGATATTCTTCCAGCACTGCTCTTTCTGTTAAGGATTGTTTTTGCTATGCAGGGTCTTTTATTGTTCCATATGAATTTTTGGATTGCCTCTTCTTTTTCCTTGATAGAGACCCAGAAACACAACAAAGCAAAGAAAGGTTGGACAAATGGGATTGCATGAAATTGCAGAGCTTCTGCATGGCAAAGGACATAGCTAGCAAGATCAATAGAAAGCCCACGGATGGGGAGAAGATCTTCACTAGCCATACAACAGACAAGGGTCTCATATCTAAAATATACTTGGAACTCCAAAAGTTAAATCCCCCACCAACAAATGTTCACAGAAACAACTGCCCAATAAATAAGTGGGCTAAAGACTTAAAGAGAAACTTCTCTGAAGAGGAAAGAAGGATGGCCAGTAGACACATGAAGAAATGCTCAATCTCTCTAACCATAAAAGAAATGCAAATCAAAACAACATTGAGATACCGCCTCACCCCAGTTAGAATGGTATAATCAAGAATTCTCATAACAACAGATGCTGGAGGGGATATGGACAGAAGGGAACCTTACTACATTGTTGGTGGGAGTGTAAACTTGTTCAACCACTTTGGAAAGCAGTATGGAGGTTCCTCAAAAGACTCCACATAGAGTTCCCCTATAACCCAGCAATCCCACTTTTAGGCATTTACCGAAAGGATCACAAACAAGACCATACTAAAGCTACCAGCACAATTATGTATATTGCAGAATTATTAACCATAGCTAAGATACGGAACCAACCCAGATGCCCCTCAGTAGATGAATGGATCAAGAAAATGTGGTATATATACACAATGGAATTCTTTGCCTCCATCAGAAAGAATGACATTGCCCCATTTGTTAGGAAACGGAAAGACTTGGAAAAAATTATATTAAGTGAAGTAAGCCAGGCCCAAAGAAACATAGATCCCTTGTTTGCAATAACTAGTATATGTCTGAGTCAAACAGAAAAGGTCAGATAAGTTGATGCTAGGGGAATGAATCCCAAGATAAGTATTCAAATGTTCTTTTTTTCTTTTATGCAACTGTTTCTAACATATTTATAAGATGATTTCTATGTTGCTTTGTATGTCCCTCCCCCACGGTATAACCTCTGCTTTCACTGTATTTGATGTTGGTATAATTTGTGGAGGGGAAGGGCAAAAACAAATTATTTAAATAGGGATACAGGCGGACCCATTGCAACAATGAGATGTACAAGTCGTTATGTCCACTTTGGTGGGGGGGTGGGAGGAGGATCGGGTGGGCGGAGGTGGGGGAGTACGGGAAGGGATAGGAAGGGGAAACAAAGAGGCTAAAATGCTTGATAAGAAATGTACTCACTATCTTGCCCATGTAATTGTAACTCCTCTGTACAGTATTTTCACAATAAAAAAATTTTAAAAAAGGAAATGTACTCGTTATCTTGCCCATGTAATTGTAACTCCTCTGTACGGTATTCTCACAATAAAAAAAAAAGAAAGGTTTGTGTAGAGAAAAAGCAACTAGTAACAGCAGTTACCTTTGGATGGTTGGTCATTAAATATCAGGTGATATGCTAAATGCTTTCTGTTCATTATGTCCTTTAGACTTCCAAACATTCCATAGAATACAAATCAAGCTTGAATATTGCACTAAGTTAAATATGGCTAGAAATACTTTGCTGTTTCCCCCCATGGAGACATGATTCCTAATTCTTCTCTCCTTGAATCTAGGTCATCTTAATGACTTCCTTAACCAGACAAAGCAGTGAAACACTGTGAAACTTTGATGCTAAGTCTTAAGAAGCCTTTCTTAGTGAACTTGGTTTCTTTCTTGAGAAAAGTGCATTAAAAAATCCAACAAACCAGAAGCCATCATGCTGCAAAAAGCCAAAACCAAGGAAAGAGGTCTTGGAACCTGAGATACCCTGTGGAGTGTGAATTGCCTTGTAGAGATACCCAGACCAGGAAGCATGGAGGCTCAGGGATGTGACTGATCAAGCCACCTCAGAACAAGCCAAGAGGAAGAATCCACAAGCTATGAAGCCACATGGATCCATGATGAAGTGCCCAGCGGATATTTGAATTTTGACTCTAAGTTTTTTGAGCCACAAACTTATAATCTAGATAAACTGGTTCTTCCACACCATTAAGTTGTGGGATATTTCCACTGAGACAACAGGTAACCTGAACAGAGGTGTTGACTCCCTCAGATCAAAACCACACAGTCCATGTTGCCATCAAGCCTCAAGTCTGATCCTAGCATCCGGACTTGTGATACATGAGGCCATACTGTGTCTTGAGTGAGGAAACTGGGTTATTTTGCTTCAGAAAGTCACATGCTTTCAGAGAACATGACAAAATAAGGAAAGGAAGAAGGGGGAAAAAACAAACAATTATTGTCAGGAAGTTTTTATGAGAAAGAGGAAATGAGAGTAATCAAGGTCAATCTGATTAAAGTACTCTATTTGCATTTATAAAATACCAGGGTAAAAAAAAATCCTTTGAACAATTAGCACACACTTAAAACAAAGAATGACAGGAATGTAAATAGGTCTTGTTGGGGTTGGGTACTACTAGGGACAGAAAGGACTAAAGGAGAGGGTGAAGTAGAATGAATGTGGCCAAAATACTCCATGTACATCTGTGAAAATTGAACAATGGAGCTCATTGAGGTTGGTTTGGGATAAAGAGACAAAAGGACATGTGATAACTAAACCTTGTACAACTAGTAGTTGCTAATAAAATTTGGAGGTATAAAGGACACTTCTGTCTACACTTGTGCTAAGAATACTTTTTTAAATATAATTCTGGAGGAAACAAAAAAAAAAGGATGCATGGCTTCCCTTATATGTGGAAACTAAAATTAGTTTAGAAACTTATAAAGTCAAGAAATTGGTTGGTACGCAAGTGCATACAAATGCATTAACTGAACTATGGTAGATCCAATGGAGAACTCAAATAGTGTAATTCCTTAGAAAGGAAACATTCAGCAAAATAAACCACCGGAAAGTAGATACTCAAAAGGAATGGGTAGGGTTAGGGGGAGATGGGTGGACGAATGACGAGAAGAAAAGGAGGAGAATGCAATCAAGAATCCAATGTATATCCAGCCAACCTAAGAAGTGAGGGAATGAGTGGATAGGGGAAGGATGGGTGAGAATGTTGAAAGCAGTGACATTGATCAAGATGCATTGTATTCATAAAGTGTTTTGTTAAATGGTAACTCCTTGAAGATAATAAAAATAAAAACATTTAAAATGAGACCATCCCCTCTGTTTGATTTTAAAATGCAAACTGTGCTTCCAAAATAACTTGCCAAATTCCAAATCATTGGAAGTCATGAGGTGAGGTTTTCAACTCGTCAAGATCAAGATCAAAAGCCATTGTACCCATTGTTATCTGACAAGTAGATTTGGGGAACAGGATTCATCATTGGGTTCTTCATGAGGAAAGCATCCAGCCACAAGGCAGAATTTAAGGCTAGGTAGGATCTGAGCATGCGAAACTCAGGAGTGATTTATTCCACTCCTACATCAGAAGACAAAAACTTTTAATTAAAAGAAGGGAGAAAAAGCTGCCTGAGACTGAGCGGGGAGCCCGCACCATCTGACAGTTTCAATTTTCACTTACAGCTTACTTTCGTCGATTGATATCCTTCCCGTGCTTGCTGAAGAGAGCCATTGGCTTCCATAAATCACCTTTGAAAGTCACAGGCAATTGCTGTTTTAACCCTTGCTTTGACAGAATCAGCATCTACCATGACAATGATCGCCTTTACTGTTCACACTTCTGGTGGGTCAGAATCTATACAAAATGTTGACAGCCATAATTGTACTTCACTTTCACCAGATCTTATAAGGTAGGGACTCTCAGCCTCCCCAACTTAAATACAACTGAATAGAGTCTTGGAAAGTTAGCTTGACTCCCTGAGAGCAAATACGTGTCATTCGGGGTTTGAATCTTGACTAACTTGACTTAATTTCTGAACTCAGATACCCCAGATTATATAAAAACCATCCATGTTGGTACAGGCAGATTTATTCATATTTTTCACTTTCCCATATTATCTTAAAACTGAAGTAAGATGGCAACACTATAAAAGTTATATGTATAGATTTTACCTTTATTCTTAAGACAAAATCAACCCATAATCAACCAACTAATCAAATAAACATGTAGTTGTATGTGGTTGAATATCATGCTTATTCGCTTCATATTACCATATGGTTTCCATAATCTTAACTATTTTAGGATAATAAACCTTATTATTATCATTCACTTCAGAGATGCTGTAATTCACATGTAAGTAGAATCGATGTTTCTTAAAGGATACATATATTAAATGATAGCACAGAATTATGACCCATTTTTTCCTGTCTCCTGGATTATCATATTTTCAGTACATTCAGCACACCTTATAACATTTCTGTCCTTTCAACAAGAACATACAATAATACTATGAGCAAATGGATTATTTAGGTTGAAGAGTGGAAGATTTTATGTTGAGATTCTGGAATATTGAGTAGATAAATTTTAAATGAGAGCAGCTGAGGGATAGGGCTAATAGACACATTTTAAGGAAGCATTTATTCTCAGGGAGTGTATTTGCACTCCTCTGATCATGTTGTTGAGCACCTCCTTAAATTTCAACCCGGGAAGTTGACTCTTCACTCTACTCTGGCATTGGAGCCTATTAGCAATAGTATCATTAGAAGATGTCCTGTGGAAGTTTGGGATGGGAGGAATCATTAAGCAAACCAATTTTTAAAAGTAATTTCCTTTCTTTATATTAACTTTAAGTAGTTGTACAAAGGCAGACTGCACAAATTGCCATTCACCACAGCAGTTTATAAATACAGAGTATCTTGATCACCATCACCCCTTCCAATATTCTCACCCTCCCCTCCCAACCCACCCTTCCCCTTACTTACCTTATTTTTAGGTTATGTATTGAATCTTTTGCCATTGAACAAAGTGGTTTATGTGTATAATGTGACTTGATCTGTATCACCATTTCAACCCACTCCCCTCCCTTGTATTTGTCATTTCTGTGGTATGTACAGTGAATTCTTGCCTGTATTCTCCTCTCTTTTCCTCCTTCATTTTCTTACCCCTCTCCTCTTGGCCCCACCCTCCCATGAACTAACTGGAATGTACTAGACTCCATGGAGAGCAAGAATAGCAACATTCTTTAAAAAGACTAAGTCAAAGACCAATAAAATTAAACCTTTTTTTTTTTTTTTGGTCGGTCATGGAGCTTGAACTCTGGGCCTGGGCGCTGTCCCTCAGCTCTTCAGCTCAAGGCGAGCACTCTACCACTTGAGCCACAGCACCACTTCCAAGACCAATAAAATTAGTACCAGGAAATGGATACTTAAAGTCATTTTTAATGCCTTATCTCTACACAACACTGTGGGAGAATCTGGAGAGATATCTATTATTTAGCCATTCACAACTGAATAATTGAGGGTATCTAATTTCTCTACCACTGGTTGATGCAGAGAGAAACTTGGCCCTTCCTCTCGAGGGAAAAAGTGGGTATGCTCTCTTCAGAGTCACTCATATCGGAGTGTCAGAGTGGATGTGTGAATTCACAGTGCCTGGGACACAGGACAGACCTATATAACTTACTGTGAGGAGACTTCAGGGAAGAGGAATGGTCTGATGATCTACAACATGCATGAAGTCAGAGTGCTTTTCTTTCCACCAACAGAGATCAGCTCCAGTAATTTTGGGAAGACAACACAAAACAAACCACCATCAGCACAACAAAAATACTAGAAGAATATTGGCTTTGATCCCTGGCTTTAAAAATAGGGAATTGGAGCTGTTCAAGGACATAGGGAGAAGAAACAACTGGGCAGACTGTTCAGAACAATATCCAAAAAGAGCACTTAGCTCCAGCTGTTTATCGATCAAATGCCACCCAAGAGTTCTAGAAAGGAGGATCAGAGTACCCTACCTGGTTAAGAGCACTCTTTGTCTGAGTATGGGTAAAGTGTGTTTCACAAAGGACATCCTGGCACTCTTCCCTCCTGCTGAGCAGGCAAAAGTGACAGCTGTTCCCATGGAAAAATAACCACATTCATTTCCTAGAGATGCCAGCACAAAATATCCCAAACCCAGGAGAATAAAGTAAGAAAAATATATTCTTTCAAAGTTTTAGATAGGACACACCCGAAATCGAGGTGTCAGCAGGGCTGTCCCCTTTAAAGGCTCAAAGGAAACTCTTTGTTTTGTTTGTCATGGTTTCTGGTGTCTGCCAGCAATTTTTGATATTCCTTGGCTGGTAGATACATGACTCTGATCAACTTGTATCTTCATAGTTGCATATCCCTCTTTCCAATGAGTGTGTCTCCTTTCTTCATTCTCCTTAAAAAGCACCAGTTATTGGAATGATGTCTATTCGAATCCACTAAGACCTGATCTTGACCAGTGGCATCTGAAAAGTCCCAGTTTCTGAATAAAGTCACAACCACAGGTATTGGGAGTCAGGACTTTTAACAAATTTTCCCCATAGACACATTCAACATGCAACAGCAACCAACTGGAGAAGACTGTTTGTTCAGAGAGGAAGCCTGAGAAGTATTGAAGAATAAAAAATTCAGCTGGATGCTGGTGGTTCACACCTGTAATCCTAGCTATTCAGGAGGCTGAGATCTGAAGATCATGGTTCAAAACCAGCCCGGGTAGGAAAGTCCATGAAACTCTTATCTCCAATGAGTGACACAGATAGCAACTAGATTGTGAAGTATTTTAGGTGGAGACTAAGAGATTTAAGACTTCATGCTGTCAGTAGGACAGATCCATCTGGCTATCTAGTAGAGGTAGATGAGAGGGAATTCAGCAGCAGAGGGAACACGTTCCAGAGGTTTCTGTTCCAGGCTTTCTAGATGTGGACCTTTCTCCCACTGGACATTGAGGGCCTACATCTTGTCCTTCAGTTCCTTCCCTTCATGTTCTCTCATTAAATATCCTTTACATTTCCCCACTGTCTCCCATTAGCATGTATCCTTCTACATACCCACCAATAATATGATTTTCTGAATTAACTCTTTTTTGTCTGGTCACATTAACCTGGAAAGTAACATACATTGTTCTTTCTCTAAGCTAATCTTTCCAGCCATTTGTTCATCATATTCTTCATGATTCTACTCATTATATCTTTGGTAAAAAGTGTATTTGGTATAAATCGATGTCTCAAAGCAAAGGAGCAAAGAGAGAAATACCTTTGACATGCACACACAATCACCTCTCCATCTGTCCATTCCTAATTTATCTCATTCTTCCTCTTTTCTTCTTCCTCTCTCCTTTTCTTCCTTCCATGGCACAATGGAATAGCTCTCCATTTCCGGACCACATGCTGTTCTTTCTCCCATTCCTCCTACCAGCATCACTCTGGTCCCTCCTCTTCCTTCAGATCTCCAGTGGGAGGCAACATCCAAGCTCTTTTGAACCCACCCCGAGGCAGCCAAGGAGTGCCTCTTTCATAATGTATGGTGATAAATCTTGTAGTTTGACCTGTCTAAGGCTTCCTCTGTTTCAATTTGGAATGTGAACACACACACACACACACACACACACACACACACACACAGAGGCATGCACACACCTGCACACAAATTCACACACCATTGTTGATATGACTCTTTAAACAAGAATTGGATGCCATCATCATTGGCAAACATTCCCTTCCTGGGCCTTTATGCATCGATAAATGTATAAGTCATTGAATTAATAAATTTATCTGGCTTAAGGTTTGGGTCTTTTATAGGAAGAAACACATATAGAGGTAAAACTTGGGGTTGTCGTCACACATGGATATCAGCATTTAAATCAGTTCTATGATTTTTCTGAGCATGTGGTTTGATGAAGTGAGAAAAGGAAACCCAACTCAGAAGTTGCAAAGCAGAGAGAAGACGCTGATGTTACTAGGACAGCATTGTTATAGAAAGAAGATGCTTGTATTTTCTTTTACAGGTTATAAAACTATGTTCAGATTCATGACCTTACCATTTGTCAAATATATCCCATTGTGGAAGGTATGTTGTATCTGCTTCACTGATAAAGAACCCAAGGTTCCTAGACAGAAAAGAACTAGCCTGTAGCCACCCAGATCCAATCCAGTCTAGAGTCAGACTTGAGATACAAGCTCTGGCTGTGTGCTTTTCCAGAAAGGAATCTGAAAACAGCTGGTGTCACTGTTGTGGGGACCCTGTGGGCTCAGGAAGGATTAAACTACTGCTCCATGGACCTTGCTCATTTCTTACAGTGTGTCCTTAGGAGAAGCTGCCAGTGCCTGCAGCCAGCAGCTAGCCTATCATCCATTCACACCTTCTGCCCACAGGTGACAGACAGAGCCCAAGATACTTTCTTGGAAACAAATAGTGGGGCTTGTTCCAAGAAGCTAAGATGTGCTTTTTGTTGTTGTCGTTGTTGTTGTTCACTCAATATTTATTTAGCAGATTCCTCTTCATATCCCTTAGAGTAAGGTGATTTGAGAATGAAGAGAATGAGCAGTCCTTTCTTATGCTAAGCATGGTACTACACACTTTAGCTTAGTTATTATTATTGTTGTTGTTATAATTGAGTTACTAACCTCTATTGAGCATTTAGGCCAGAATTTAAGAGCTTTTTATTGTAACATACATAGTTAATATTAACAAATTATAATGATAGTGATGACAATTATGCTTTGAAATAAGTGCCCAGCCAGAATCTCAGAATATGATCTGATTTATAAATAAGGTGAATATGGATGGAATCAATTCAAGATGAAACCTCACTGGAGCAGAGTAAACCTAAAACCAATGGCCAATACTCTTATATGAGGAGGAGAATTGGGACAAATATTTAGAGAGGAGAAGAGCATGCAGAGTCAGAGACACACAAAAGAATTCATAGGACTATTGAGGCAGAGATAGAAGAGATTCATCTAAAAATCAAAGGATTGCCAGGAAATGACAAGAAGAGACAGAAAACAATTATTCCCTAGAGTCTATGAGGAGAGAAAAGCCATGTGGTCATCATGTATAACCTCTAGAATTGTAAGTCACCCAGTTTGAAATAACATATTATGAAAACCTGAAGAATCTAATAGAGTCATGTTGGCTGCCTCTTCCCCCATTTTGTGCTGGTCCTGGAGCTTCAACTCTAAGCCTAAGTGTTGTCCTAGGTTTCTTTGTTCAAGGCTAGTGCTTTACAACTTGAGCCACAGGCCCTACTTCCAGCTTTGTTTTTGCTTGTTTTTGGGGATAAGAGTCTAGTCAACTTTTCTGTCCCAGCTGGCTTTGAACTGTGATTCTTAGTTCTCAGCCTCTTGAGTAGTTAGAATTATAAGCATCAGCAGCCCACATTGGGTGTTTGTCTACCCTTTTTAATATAGCACTACATAAAGTTTCGCATGAATTATCCTCTTTTCTTCTCAAATAGAATCAGAAAGTTGCTACTCCAGCCATATGTTTTTTCCCCCTTTCGTTTTCTTCCTTTTTTGTGGATATGGAAAGAAGACACTCAAAGGATAAAGTTTATCTGCCTAAGGCTCATAGATAATTGAATCCTCCTCACAAAGCAGTCTCATGGTGTCCCTTGTAAGCAAACTCTCCACCCTGGAGCTGAGATTGGTGCTTTGCCCAGCCCTTACCCACCCATCCATCCAGATCTACCATTTAAGCTATGTACCAGGCTGTAGAGATACCACAGTTCTCCAATGCAACTCAGATCCACCTTGAAATATCAGCAATGACACCTTGCATAAATCACTTAACCACCTTCATTCAATGACAATACTTATCTTACATTGTTATAATACAACTAATTAAGTATATTATTATTGTTATTATATGATTATTGCCTGAAGTATATTATCTAACACAATATAACTTTTCGTTATTCATATCTATATGTTATTTTTCAATATAAAATGAGCTTAGCATTTGCCCTTACTGGCTTCCAATGTCCCAGTTTTCTCTTTTACATTCACTATTTCTATTTCGAAGACCAGGAGTTTGAATAAAGAAAAGAGCTGAAAGGCAAACTCAACAGGTGAACAGGTATTATTGGAATGAAAACAATAAGGAAGGACAACCAAGTTTCCTTGAGCCTGGCTGAAGAAAAATGGCCCACTTCCCTTATATCTCAAGACTCCTTTAATTAGCCAGAGAGGGGCAGAGGTCGGGGTAGTTCCTATGGCATGGCACCACAGTGGGCCCACAGGGCAGGAGCAGGGGAGGGGATCTTTGTGCAGAATTGGAGGTGGGGAAGGAGAGCAGCAATCTTATCTTGAATGATAGGAAAGGAGGTTTTTAACAGCTTCCACGTTTAAAACTCAGATCTGTTTTGAACAGCATCAGAAAATCGCCTAGGATGACAGAAGGGGAGGGGAGATGATTCAGCCAGATAGGCAGCAGGGCAGTTCTAAGACATAGCTCTTGGAAGGAAAGGTGTGGGGTTTTGACATTTTCCATCAATTTCATCTTTTGAATCATCTTTACTCCTCATCTCTCAGAAGCAAACTCTTCCATGGAGCTTCACTGGGTTCCTTAGCTGAAACTGGTCTCTCTCTCTCTCTCTCTCTCTCTCTCTCTCTCTCTCTCTCTCTCTCTCTCTCTCTCTCTCTCTCTCTCTGTTGTCTGATCACACAGAACCATTTATAAATGTCTTCCTTAAATGACACCTGCACTTTCTGACTAGTGCTGATTTCTTAATTTGAATAACGACCCTGGGGTCTTATCATCTTCTTGCTTTTGAAGTAGAATTTTTTTCAACCTTTCAATATCTCAGTATGGGGAATTGTCCCTATTTATAGCATCTAAAGAGCCCATACATTCATGAATGCTGTCTCTACTTTTTCCCTCCTCTTAACATAAGTTTCGGTAATCATTTACTCTCTCATAAATCGTGAAGGGTAGGATTGCTATTGTACAAGGCCCAAGGCCTCCTTCCATTGTCTCATCTGACCTCCTAGAAATCTGTCTCCTCACTCAGAACACTCTTGAGCTGTGGTCTGAATGTTGAGTCAAAACACATACTGAAATTTAATTGTGATGGTGAAGGAATTAGGAGGAAGGACCTTCAAGAGGTGATTAGATCAAAATGAATGAAGACCATTAGTATCACCTTATAAGTTAGTTATAAGGGGAATGTTGAGCCTATGTTTTGTCAGTCCCACCTGTTTTCTCGCTGTGTGATGCCTTCTACACATTATAAAGCAGCAGGAGGAACCTTGCCAGATGCCACCGCCCTGTGCTTGGACTTTCAGTAGCTAGAACCATAAACGGAATACATTTTATCTGATCATATTGTTACAGCAGCAGATGCCTGACCAAAACACTTAAGCTTCTACTTCAAGCAGATTTACAAATTTCAAGCTGACCTATAAATATTCTGTTAAATTGTTTTGATTCTGTGCTCCAAATGTTAAAAGCCATTTGCAAATTTATTGCAATTTACTATGTTCCAAATACCACTCCAATTATTTTACCTGGGTTAATTTAATCTTCACAGCAACAGATACATCCTTCATTAGCCTTTTCTTATAGGCAAGAAAACTCAATAACTTGCTCCACATTACAGAGCTAATGTCAGGATTCTAACACAGGCTTTGCCACAGTGTCGTGGATCTAAGACTGCTCCTTTCATTTATGAAAGAAGGATATGAATCTAAGGAACATCTCCTTGTCCTCACTGCCATCCTGGTGCCTGGATAGGTCATGGGGGTTGTTCACCCAGTTCAGAAGGGCCTAAGAGGTAAAATAGGCCATTCTTTGAATTGCAGATATGTCATAATATTTAGCCCCAGGAAAGTTTGATCCTCTGATTATCCCCCTAGATGGTTTGCTTTGCTCACCCTTGATTGTTCCCCCGATGGTTTGCCTTGCTTTGCTTATGTAAAACACTTTGGTTAGGTTTGGGTTTCCAACCCAATCATGTAGATCTTTGTCTTTAAAAGATTCGTGTTAGCTAATTTCTGGGTGCCAAGTCTTTAGGACAGGAGTCCGCCGGCAGTGGCAGGCTCTCTAATGAAGACTCCCAGTTCGACCTCTCAAAATGTGGCTTCTCTGTATCTCACTGTTTGTATTCCATTTAGCAGTTACTTGCTATTTATACAACCCTTCCCAAATGTCTCAAGAGTAGCCATGTTGCTGATGTTCCTACAGTTCCTACATTAACCAACCGGACCTGTAAATTATTAAATAATTATGCATGCAACACTTAAGGAAGGCCCCAAGAGAATAAAGGAAGATAATGCAAGAAAATGTAGTTGCAAAGCAAATTGCAATTTGACAATTTTGCAAGTTCCAATCATTGACGCTCTATATGATGCGGGCCTTCTCTCCAAGAGCATATCTAGAAAGGGTGAAATGCTGTTGCAGTTCAAGATAACCTGCAGACCTGCCTTCCAATTAGACAAAACCTGGACCACAGTGAGGGTTACACAGCTCTGCAGATTTACTAAAAATCATTGAATTGTTCATTTCAATAGAAAAAAAATTGTAAAATCATCGAATTTTATAGCATGTACATTATACTTCAGTGAAGCTTTAAAAACAATAGATTGGAAAGAATAAAGGGAAAGAGAGACACTTAAGTTGCTGAGAGCCACGCCATTTTATTCACAAAGACCTACAGGCACAAGCCAGAAGCTTATAAAATTTTCAAGGGTCCACGAGACTTGGGGGATGAGGGAAAGGAAACATGAGGTTCAAAGCACACATATACAAAATATATGGAATAAAAAAAACAGTAGTTTAAGTGTCTCAAAATGTAGGCACTATGTAAATGGTAGATCCATCTTACCAGTTTTAAAGAAATATATCTAAAGTAGGAAGGTATTTCATTTTACAAGATTTCCCAAAGGAAGAGCATCCAAGATCCACACAATCTTCAAATGGCCTTCATTATAAACACAAATTTTTCCCATGAAACAAAGCTAACTATCTTTTTCTCTGTGAATGTCCAGATTATAAATATTTTAGGCTTTGTTGCAATTATTTCACTCTGCTATTGCACTCTGAAAGTAGCCATAGATAAATTGACAATGAAAGGGTATAGCTGAGTTCCAATAAAGCTGTATTTACAAAAATAAGCAGCTAGATGGATTTGGTCTTCAGTAGCCATTTTCTAACCCCTGGCTGAGTAATAGAGACAATGTGATAGAACCAGAAGATTGGAGTTCTCCAACTTCCACAACAAATTCTTTCTGTGAATTTAGCCAAGTCATTGACTTAACTTGGACATTTCCATTCTGGTCCTATTAGGAAGTAAGGAAGTAAAGTGTATTTCTTTAGGATCTTAGGAAACTCCAAACTGCCAGGCTTCATGGTGTCTGTCTGTCTCTCTCTTTTCTCTCTTTCTCTCCTCCTCTTTCCCCTCCTCTTTTCTTCCTTCCCCTCTCTCCTCCACATAGGCATGCATAACTTTTCTCCACCTTTCTTGTTCCTTCTCTCTGCTCTTCTTTTCTATCCTCTAAACTTATTCTGCCACCACATTATAAGCACAAATCCCAGAGGGCCACCCTAGCCACAGTGTCTACAAGATTTTCCAACAGCAGAAACTGCTACAAGTCCAAATTCCTAAGGAAACAATCCATTAGCCTGCCCATCTTAAATCAGTGGAGCTATAAGGGCTCCACTGGAACGCAAGGATTCGCTGGTCTCTTTTGTTGGTCCACATATTCAGTCTTCCACTGCTTGGGCACAATTCAGGTGTTTGGACATCAGGAATAAATTTCTCTAGGTGGCACTTCCTTATATGTCAAAAGGCTCTCAGGTTGACCAGAGAAGCTCAGAGCTTCTTTGGGACAAAAGTTATTACTAACCCAGTTGTGCTCTCCCTCTGTTTACTAGAGAGGAGAAGTCAAAGGAACTCTCTGAATTCATTTCCACATCTACTGAATGTCAATAAGAATCTTATCTTTAAGTGACTGTGATGAAAAAATAAAATTAATATAAACAGTAGAAAACACAGTAGTCAATACACTGCAGCATTTATATGCTAATATAGAGATATTGGTATCTAGCTTATCTATTGGGATGCTCTTGATTATTAATCTGAAACAATTTAGTTAAGCGTTTATTGATATGGATGGGTATGTCAGTGCCTTCATATATGAAACATCACTGAGAAATTCTTCACCTGGGTTCTCTTGGTCATTTTATTGTAATTCTCCTCCTGCAGCTGATAGAGCAGCTCCTGAGAGCTTCACTGATACTGTGCAAGACAATTGGAGTTAAGCATTCTTAGCAGGCAGGAGACAGAGACAAGAGTCATGCAATGAAGGCAATGCAGCTCTAAATAGATAGCCAGGGGATTTTTTCTATATTAAACTATTGATTTCTCATAAACTAAGAGCACAAAAGGCCAGTGAAAACAATTGAATCCCAAAGCAGAACTAAAAAAAAACCAAAAAGAAAGAAAATAGACCGCTTTTTGTCCCTTGTCAGCCACTTTCATGAAGTGACTTCCTTTTATTTTTAGGAAATAAATAAGAAGAAAGGAAGGAAGGAAGGAACGAACAAACGAAGGAAGGAAGGAAAGAAGGGAGGGAGGGAGGGAGGGAAAGCAGGAAAGGAAGGAAGGAAGATAAAGCAGGAAGAGAAGGAAGAAAGGAGGAAGGGATAGAGGGAGGGAGGGCAAGGAGAACAGGGAGGGAGGAAGGGGAAAGAGGAAAGAAGTGAGGAGACAGGATATAATGGAGAAAAGATGCTCTATGCTACCAAACTGCAAGACAAGGCTGGAAGTTCTGGCCCGATCTGCCACTTAGAACATTCCTTCTTTCCAGGAATCAGGAGGTAAATGCTGGATGCCAGTGTGGGCATTCTGTGACTCACTTGTGGGAGAGGTTCTGGGAGGAGTAGAAGAAATCTTGACAGGAGGCTCAGAAAGCCTTTGAAGATGATTCTGGTTATATTCACTCCTACAGCCTCACCTGGACTCCAACTATAGCCCAGAGAATGTATCTGAGAAGATACACTCAGAGAAGAAATTTGATCCCAGCCAGAAAGGGATCTGAGCAGTGGGGACTAAACTTTTTCAGTGGAGGAAGAGATGTGTATTTAACAGAACGTATAAACGGAAGAGACTGGTCCCTGGGTAAGCCCAGCAAATAAGAATCCCCAGAGTGTAACTCATTAGCTTCAGGATGCATTTTCCTCAGTTCTGCAGTTCTTAACCTTGGATAGAATCAAGAGGTGGAGCCCACACAGGGAAAGATGGAACCTATGGCTCTTCACCTCTGACATCCGCTTCTGTGTCTTCAGATGAGCTTTAGTAGCACTCATTGAGCATTGTGTTGACATTCCACATATATCAGCTCATACAAATCTTTACCGAGGAAGCCGAGGTCCTGGCCTACATGTTATGGTTGTGATGTTGGAGGCAAGTGTATCACCTGAGAATAAGCTTAATAGTAGCTAAGGACCTAGTATCAGATCACTCTTGATTCAGTACCTGTAATAATCCCATAGTTGTGTTATTCACCCATGCAAGGTAATGTCAAAGGTAATCTCATCTCCCAGAAGTCAAGATGAAGGAGTTGAATCCTAGAGTGTGTACTACCACCTTTTCTAGATACTTTTGCTCAACTCAGCCCGCCTTAAAGTCCAAGGTTGAGACACTCAGAGATCTGGAGCCACCAATCAAATACCATAAGAAGCCCCCAAGATTTGCTTTCATTCTTTCAACTTCTGGAGAGAAAGAGATTATTTTTAGAAATGTGGTATTGTGGGAAATTGAATGTTCAAGCAGATTCAATTTATCCATGGTGAACTCATGGCTTATGCTTTGTGCCAAAGGCATGGCTGCCTTCTTCCCGCAACTATGACAAATCCAGCCACACTTTCACACTATACAGCTAAGATGGTACCTTGCATTCTAACTCATGGTGAAAATCTTGACCTCTGTGCTCAGCACTTCTAGAAAGCCTTTCCTCTTTAGCGTAACTCTCCATGAACTTATTCCTTTTAATATCCTAGGACATTCTCTTTCCCTTAAAATTTATCTTAATCCAGCCAAGTAGCTGGATTATGCACCAGTACCAGTGGTTTATGGTTGGAATCCTAACTACTCAGGATATCTGAGGTTTCCAGTTTGAAGCCAGTATGAGCAGGAAAGTCCAAGACTCTTATCTCCAGATAACCACAAAAACTTTGAAGAAGAGCTGTGTCTCCAAGTGGTAGAGCACAAAAGCTCAGGGATAGCATCCAGGCCCAGAGTGCAAGACTCTGGATAAGAAAACAAAATATTTATTACAGGATGGAATAGGAGAAATCCTAGGTCTCCTTGGCTCAGGCCGAAATTTTCTGAATAGAGACCCGGAAACACAACAAATCAAAGAAAGGTTGGACAAATGGGATTGCATGAAGTTCCAGAGCTTCTGCATGGCAAAGGACATAGCTAGCAAGATCAAGAGAAAGCCCACAGATTGGGAGAAGATCTTCACTAGCCATCAACAGACAAGGGTCTCATATCTAAAATATACTTGGAACTCAAAAAATTAAATCCCCCAACAGCAAATTTTCAAAGAAACAACTGCCCAATAAATAAGTAGGCTAAAGATTTAAAGAGAAACTTCTCTGAAGAAAAAAGAAGGATGGCCAATAGACACATGAAGAAATGCTCAACATCCGTAGCCATAAAAGAAATGCAAATCAAAACAACATTGAGATACCACCTCACTCCAGTTAGAATGGCAAAAATCAAGAACTCTAACAACAACAGATGCTGGAGGGGATGTGGACAGAAGGGAACCTTACTACATTGTTGGTGGGAGTGTAAACTTGTTCAACCACTTTGGAAAGCAGTATGGAGGTTCCTCAAAAGACTTCACATAGAGCTCCCCTATGACCCAGCAATCCCACTTTTGGGCATTTACCCAAATGTTTACAAACAAGACCACACTAAAGCTACCAGCACAACTATGTTTATTGCAGCCTTATTGGTAAATAAGCTAAGATATTGAACCAACCCAGATGCCTCTCAGTAGATGAATGGATCAAGAAAATGTGGTATATATACACAATGGAATTCTATGCCTCCATCAGAAAGAATGACATTGCCCCATTTGTTAGGAAATGGAAAAACTTGGAAAAAATTATATTTAAGTGAAGTAAGCCAGACCCAAAGAAACATAGGTCCCATGGTTTCCCTTATTTG
The DNA here is from genome assembly GCF_019054845.1 of Dipodomys spectabilis. Lineage (NCBI taxonomy): Eukaryota > Metazoa > Chordata > Mammalia > Rodentia > Heteromyidae > Dipodomys > Dipodomys spectabilis. The sequence goes on from NW_024870723.1 coordinate 5,027,664, forward strand.
CAAGATCTAGTATATGTATGAGTCAAGCAGAAAAGGTCAGATAACGTGATGTTAGGAAAATGAACCCTAAGATATGTATTTTAATGTTTTTTTTCTTTCATGCATTTGTTTCTAATGCATTTATAAGATTATTTCTTTGTTGCTTTGTATGTCCCTCCCCCACAGTATAACCCCTGCTTTCACTATATTTGATGTCAGTATAACTTGTGGAGGAGATGGGAAAAACAAGTCGTTTAAGGACACAGGTGGACCTGTGCAACAATGAGAAGTACAAGTTGTCATGTCGAAAACGAGCTTTACAAAGTTGGTGCGAGGGGGTGGGGAGGGGGGAGGATTGGGTGGAGGGGTGGAGGGGAGGCTGGGAGGGGTGTGAAGGGTAAACAAAGGAGGAGGCTGCAATGCTTGATAAGAAATGTATGCATTATCCTGCCCATGTATTTGTAACCCCTCTGTACAGTATGTTCACAAAAAAAAAAAATAAAATGAAAAAAAAGAAAACAAAATATTTGTTTTAATCCTGCATATCATCTTAGAGCCTCTTTTGAATAGAACTTCTTCTGCTTATTGCAGTAGTAGCCCTTCAAGATGTCCCTGTACCTGTTAGCATGGGTTATTCAATGCAGAACAGGAAGTAAGAAAGTCAGGGCTGGTGTGTAAAATGTTCATGTGTATGGAGAATGGAAAGGTATGGCAAGAGAAAGGAACATAGGCAACAAAAACGACAGAAATTCTAGAAGTCAGTTTGAACCACTGAATTCAGAGTTATCCCACTCAAAGAGCAAGGAATTATGGGATATTTGCGGGCCTGCTCTTGTCAATCATTGTATAGTGGGTTTAGTCCCTATTCCATTCCACAAAAGATTTCAATAGAGAAATATCTCAGGTAGCTGGAAGTCAGGCCAGGCCCATGGAAGAATTTAAGGTGAAGGGACAATGAAAGGAAGCCCACTGTGTCTCTTATATGCCAGCCTCTTCAGCCAGTCTCTAAATATGAGATATTTGATGCTCAAAATAAGTGTTGTTGAAGAAATGAAATGATTCCTTCGCACACATAAATTATTAGCACCGTAGTGGCACAGGTTAAACAATTAAAGCTATTAGATGCTTTTGTGTCATTAAAACACACCAGATTCAGCTCTGAGGGGTCAAAGCATTTGTCCTTTCTCAGAGTGGGGAAACTGAGGTCCAGAATTGTGCAATGACACCTATATAGAAGCAACACAGCTTGGCAGTGTCTAAGCTGTATGTGACTATTGCAAAGGTAGGATCCAAGCTCATAAATGTTCTCACATCAACATGCTTTTTCCTTCCAAAGGCCATGATTTACTCAATATTAAGCTTTGCAGCACAGTGGTCAAAACATGTAAAGGCTTTGAAGGGCAGAAGTGTCATGAATGAATTCTTACCACTGCTGTTTCTTTCTAAGAAGGTGACTAGTTAGTTTATTCAGGGTGAGACAATAGGTTTCTCCCTTAATAACAATTATGTTAATAAGCACAAGGTCCCAAGTCTACATTGAACCTGTGTGAATAACTTCCTAGGAGGTATTGGAGAAGAGTCATACATCCCTCGTGCACACTTTCTTTTACTTTTTAAGTTTGAATTTAAGTGTCATTCATTTAAATATCTTTACACACTCAGTAAAATGTTGTACAGCATGATGAGTTTTGACAAACATATAAAGCTTTACAAACACCATTGCTATTAATGTACAACATTTCTATCATTCTTATGGTTCCCATAAGAATATCTGTGATCACTTTTCTCCCTTACCCTTGCTACTATGCAACCATGATTTTGCCTTCTGTCATTTTGCCTTTTTCTGAATGATATATAAATTGGAATCATACAGAATATAGCTTTTTGTATCTAATTGGTTTTTACATAGTTAATGCTTTGTGATTCCTTCAGGCTGCTGCTTATCTCCATAGCTTGTTCCTTTTGGTTGTTGAATAGTGTTCCAGTGTAGTGTTCCAATGCATCACAAATTGTTTACCCATTCATTGACTGATGGACACTTGGGTTGTTTCCAGGTTTTGGTGACTAGGAATAAAAGCATTGTAATCCTTCCTGTATGTGTTTTTGTATAGACATACATTTTTGTCCCTCTTGGGCTTATAACTAAGTGGAATTTCTGGGTTAGTGGGAGTTTTGTGGATGTTATAGCCAGGGTAGTGTTCTCAGCCAAGCTTATATGTTGAAATCCTTCCCTCTAGGCACTCAGAATGTGAATGCATTTGCAAACAGCCAAACACATTGGGAGAGAGGCCTTGGGAGAAACCACATCTTCTAGTTCCTTAATATTGGATTTCTAGCTCCCACAAGAAAATTAATTTATTTTGTTAAGTCACACAGTCTGTAGTATTCTTGCAAGGGTAACTGTTGAAATGGAGTACATATAAGAAGTATACATTTTATTTTATGAGAAACTGTCAAATATTTTCCAAAGTGGTGGAACCATTTTGCACTACTATTCGCCTCAGCACTTCCCCAGTGGGTGAAGATGTTCGGGTTCCCCTTAAAAGCCGAGGGACTGTTATAGACTCTCCCTTATGTAATTTCAAATGTTTGAAAAGTATACCCCCACAAATCATCCATTAATCCCAGATTGAAATGATAGATCCTGAAGTACCATGTGGATAAAAATGTCAGTATTTAGCTTGGGTTGCTTATTATTGACAGTATGAAAACTCTAAGGAAAATTCTAAGGCTAAGATGCAGAGTAGACCCAGGATTCCAGTCTTAGTTGCATAGAATTACATTTCCCTAAACTCAAGATATTTTGTCAATATTGTATATTTCTAGTATGTATGTAATCAGTTGAGAAGTGGCAATCCAGGTTTCTGGATTGTTTCTCTAATTCTTGTCGACCTATCCCCTATTTCTCTTCCTCTTTTTGAAGTCAGTGGGCAGGAGAAGCATGAGTTTCTCTTGATGGTGACAAACATTCAAGAAAACAAGTAGAAACATAATGTATCTTCATATCCATGTGCAGAACTGGCACAAAGACATTTCTGCCAAATTCCATGGGATAACTCAAGTTATACAGCCAACCCCAAAGTCAAAGGCTTAAGGAACCGTGCCCCATTAGCTTTCTTTCCTGTGTAATAAATTAATGCAGCACACATTGATGACCTCCCTGGTTTTATAGGTCAAGTATCTGGACTAAGTTGCACTGCCACCCTGCCAGACAGCAATTCATGTGGCAGCCAAGGCTCAGTTTTCATCTGGAGGCTCAGCTAGAGATGGAGCCACGTCCAAGCCCACAGAGAATGTTGGCCATCTCCATTCCTTGTGGCTGTAAATACAAGAGTTTTGGTTTCTCACTTATCTCCTAGATGTTGCTACTAGTCTTTGTAACAGAACCACTTGCTTATGTACCTGAATGCAATCCATAGTTATACAGTCACCTTGACCATCACCTTTGTCTTCTGTTGGAGAGAAGCAAGCACCATTCTATCTACACTCCAGTGGAGGAAGTTACACATGGTAACCACCAGGACACTCTGCCTGTCTTATCTCCTTTTGCGTAAGAAATTGACAAATAATATTGAAAGGGTAAGAATACAAATGGGGCCAAAGGGAGGGGGTAGATGAATGAGAAAGGGAAGGGGAGGAGCATGCAGTCAAGAATTAACTGATATGCCAGAACATTAAGGAAAGTAAGGGAAGGGGTATGTGCAGTTGTGTGGGGGGACAGGGAGAGAATGTTGGAGGGGGCAACACTGATCAAGATGCATTATATTTGTAAATTGCTTTGTTAAACAGCATTTTGTTGTACAACTACTTAAAGATAACAAAAGGATGTTTTTAAAAGAATACAATACACAGTGAGGACTTGAGGGCAGCAATCAGTGTCCTACCATGTTCCAAAGTCTACAGGAGGCAACAGTAAGCCCTCACTAGAGTGGAGAGTGGAGTAGGGAATTCTTCAGAGGTAGACAGAGACACGGACCATGGAAAGAATCCAGTGGTGCAAAGCCAATTTTTAGCTTCTAGAGCTTGGGAAACTGAACAATATGCAGAAATTGAAAGCAAGGGACAAGCTTTAAAATGGACTTTTACTTTGCCTCTTCTCAAATGATGGCTTGGACCCCGGGTCTTTCCTAATCTCCCAATTAAATTGACTGCTTAAAATTGATGCGCCAAAAATCTGTCTTCCAGACAAAGGGCACCAAGTGACTAATGAGGTGAAGAGGAGATCATGAGAGGAAACGCCAGGACTTTATGCTGCCGGCACATTTCTCTGTCTGTGATTGTCCACAGAACAAGCAGAGAAAACATATAATAGGTACCGTCTGAGAGTCTCCTGAGAGACATGGAGGGCAGGAGACCATGACAGGTCATGGCTCTGAAGGAAGAGCCTAGGGTGGGTGACTTGTTGGATGGCTGAAACACCAGGTTAATTGACTAGAGGGTGGCTATTACACAGAAGAGGCAATTTTGTACTTTTTTTGAAAAAAGCACTCAGACATATCTAAAATGATCCCATGGAAGCCATGTAACCTTGCTAATCATCAGATTCTTAATCTACAAAAATGGGAGGATTAGGTTTGAATAGAGAGCTCAAATAGGTAACAGTGAATCTTGGGATCTTGATTTTTATATTTCTATTAAGTTAAAAAAAGAAAGATCAAATATACAATGGTATCTAGGAGGTTCTGCTCTAGGTAAAAGCTTAGACTCGGCACACAGTACATTGTAAAGTGTCAATAATTGGTACTATTGCGATTGATTATATTATTTCATGATACTTTTTGAGATGTTAAATGCAAATATACTTGGAGAGGTACTACAATAAAGCATCATTAACAACTGTATTCACAGTCAATTCAGTAAAGTCCTATGATCATTCCAGGAAAGATAGAAGACTCCCCCCTTTTACACATAGATACCCTGATAATGTGTTTTTAAACTAGTAAACCAGGCCCAACTAGGTATAAATCTGAAACACTGATAATTGCATATGACCAAATTTATGGCGGTGTATACAAATATAAAACATACCAAATGCACTATTAATTGCTCTGTATTCTGCTCCCATTTACCTTTGGAGATAGACAAAAGACATTTTCCCACTTGTTGGTGGAGAATCTGAGGGTCAGATAGCTTCAAGGACTTCCAAAGTTTCAGAATCCAGAACAAGATACACCCATGCATTCTGACAAATCCTTCTTCCAGTCACCTAAAGGAGACCCAGGGTCACATAGCAGTTCCTGAAAACTATCATTTCCTGGGGGGAGGGGGAGTATGATTGGGTGGGGGGGGGGGAGGCGGGGAAGGGAGATGAAGGGTAAACAAAGGAGGAGGCTGCAATGCTTGGTAAGAAATGTATGCATTATCCTGCCCATGTAACCCCTCTGTACAGTATGTTCTCAAATAAAATAAAATAAAATTTAAAAAAAAACAACTATCATTTCCTAACCTTACTCTGAAATAATATTAGTTAATAAGGTGAAACAGTGTGATCCTGAGACACCTATCATTAAATGTTCTCAGAGTGAAACATGCATAAGAATCACACTTGACTGTAAGCTGCTCTGTGTAAAGAAGACTGCATCTGTCTTGTTCACTCAAGTGCATGTGGCATGACAAACCAATATCCATTAAATAAGAGCAGACTAATCACATTGCCTATACGTCCCTGGGAAATCAGAAATTAATAAGAACAGTGGACTTTGGGGAACATTGTAAAACTTGTAAAGCTATGAACGGGATCACTGAGTTCAAATTAAACTATAACATCAATCTAGGTACTTGTTTGGTGACAGAGATTACAATCAGCATTGGGAATACCCAGTGAATAAAAACAACAATAATAATAATTAATACTAATGCTAATAAAATCCTTCCCCTCTGGGGCTTTTATACTAGTAGGGAGAGAACCTTCACACACCACTAAGAATATGAAGTAAACCACACTTAGAATGATGAGTAGAGTTGTGGCACCTCTAAGTGCCAGCAGCTCATGTACATGATCCCATTCTGTAACGTAAAAGGAGTTAAACAAAAGCTTCAGAGCTGCAAAGGAGGGAGAGACCTATCTTATCTCCTCCTCAGGTTGGCTTTGCTTGGCTGCATAAGTAGCTGTTCTCTCTAGGACTGAATGGCTATTTGGCTCTTGGCTTCTTTCAGAACAGTTTTGATGAAAGAGTGGGTTTGGGGACAAACCTGCTTCCAGGTAGGAAAACTGAGGGCAATGGTTTTTTGTTTGTTTGTTTGTTTGTTACAATAACATTGGCCTTTGTAATTTTCAGGCTTTGTCAGTTTTTACTACAAAACCTTTTTGACAAGGTCATCCTTATTTTGTTTCTAGGATTTTCTTGGATCTCCAAAATTAAGCAAAAACTTTTCGTTTCTAATCTCAGCAACGACCTTATGTTTTCAAGTCTCCTTTGGTGTCATAGCCTCCTACGTGCAGTTAGTAATGCTGTTCTGCAGAACAAGGAACTGATAAAATACAAAGCAGGAATTTCAACTACCTACAAGACAACCTTCCACATCCCTCTGGGCTTCAGGATTATAATAAGTACTTTCTACCTTGATTCTTCCCTACCTGGCACCACATCGTTCGTTCTTTCTTCCTATATACTTCTAGGATTATTACTTTCAAGGGCGGGGATAATTTCTTCCAAACCACAACTCCCTAGGAGTGAACATTAGGCACTGTTGATAGGCCAGTATGCAAAGAAGAACCAAAAAATGAAGAAAATCATGTAACCTCGACAGGGGACAAACTGTTGTCTCAGAGTACAAGAAAGAGAAAAATCCTAGAAACATGTACTTCAGATCTGATCCATTTGCATGTGTATCTGCAAGGCTATGTTTTTTTACATCCTGGAGGTTATCAAACAGTCTCCATCATGCCAAATTCAGTGGTCATAATCTTCAAAATCTCATCATCTCATAGCTAATCTTCACAACACTGAGCAGAATCTGCCCCCCCTCCCGTCCTTGCTTCTGTAAACACTTTCTTCCCATGGCTTGTAGGACTCTGCCATCTCCTGGAGTTTCTTCCCATCTCCACGGCCATTCTGTGTCAGACAATCTTCATGACTGGCATCTCCTCTTCTTGTGGAGCTCTAAATATTCATTCTACAATCTTCAGTCCTGGTTTTCTATTTTACTCATCCTCCTCTTCATCAAAGGCACCCTTTCTTGTTCTTCTACTGGAACACCAACACTAAATGCATCTTGACCTTTTCCTCTCTCTAATCTCATGTCCAATCCATATGAAAAATCTCACTGATTCTAGCTTTTGAAAATTGAGCCTGAACATTCCAGGCTGCTGGCATGTTTTACTTAGAAAAAGGAAAGCACTCTTCAATAGGTCTCCCAACCTTCATTGTTTTCTTTCCTTTCCAATATCTCCAGAAAACTATGGAAGACCTGTCCCTATCTAATGTTTTATGTATCAGATTTAAAATACATTCAAATGCCTTCTTCTTATACTGCAAGTCCTCATACAATGGCAGTATGTACTTCTTCTCTGACCTAATCTGCAGCATAGCTCCTTCCTGGCCAATTGGGATAACCATCTATTTATTGCTCTATAACAATTAATCTCAAAACTTAGAGGCTTCAAGCATCAATAAATATGTCATATCTCTCATGTTTCTGGGATCAGGAGTTCTGGAGCCAAGCCCATCTGTTCTAGGTCAAGAGCTCTCATCAGGTTGCAGTCAAGATGTCCACTGAGGCTGCTGTCATCTGAAGGCTTGGCAGGGGATGGAACATCTATTTGTTAAGCAGCTCACTCATGTGGCTGGCAAGTTAGTTCTGGTTGTTATCAAAAGCACTCAGCCTTCTCTACAGAGCTTTTGTGTGCCTCCCTTGACCCATTATCTCACTGCCAAAGTAAATGGGTCTAAAGAGACCAAAACAGAACTACCAATGCCTTTTATGATCTGTGACCATAAGCCAAACATAGCCTCTGTCATACTCTCGTGGCTCAACAGACCATCACTGTAGCCTAGTGATCACATCATCCTGTCATCCTGCAGATCTGCATTGTCCCTCACCTTAGGACTTTCACACATGCTCCTGTGCCTTCTGTTGGGAGGTTCTTCCCACAGAATTGTGCACTCCTCACTTGCATTCAACTAACTATGCATCTTGCTCTCTCAAATAGGGCTTCTCGTCACATCATAGGGAAAACATGCTCTCCCTTCTTGCTCAAAAGGGTAAAAGTTCCCACTCTTCAAGATGACTGTGTCCTGGAAGTCCAGCACACAGTGTGGTGGTAGTATGGCTAGCATGTCTAACAATATGGTATCCAGCGGGGAATACAGCTTAATGATAGTGCATTTGCCTCACATGCACACAGCCCTAGGTTTAGTCCACAAGACAGAAAGTAATAGTAATTAATGATATAATATTACATGCTTGAAATTTGCTAAGAGAGTAGATCTTAAGTGATCTCACCACACACACAAACAAGATAGTAACCATTTTGCAATAAGTATTGTATCTTAGAGGAGAGGAAGTCAAGCTCCTGGGCCACTTCATGATCACAAGGAAATTGATGGATGGGTGTGATGGTTTGGAACTATCTATCTGTCACAGGTTTAGTCACCAGCTCATGGCAATATTAAGAGGTGGTGGCACACAGAAGCTCTGTAGCAAAGGTTACTGAGGATGTGCTTTTGAAGAAGATATTGGGACCCCAGACCCTTCCTCTCTTCCTTTGCATCCTAACCAACACGAGATGAATAGGATTCCTCTTAAGCCTTTCATCTCATGATGTAATGCTCACCACAGAGGCAAGAGATCAAGGATGGAAAATCCTAATACTAAAATCACTCAGCTAACCTGTAACAAATTCCCTTCTCCTATAAGTTGATTGTCGTATTTTGTCACCGACGGCCCTCACTAGGAGCATGAATGAGAATGTCTCTTGAAAAGTTTCTGGGTGGGCAGAGGTGCTCTTAGAATGCATCTGATCAGGGCTGGATTCTGCCTCTCTGTGTTTGTTCATCGCATCACTGCTCACAATAATCAAGACATGGAAACAACCTAGGTGTTTTGAAGTGATGGGTTAAAAAAAAAGACGTGAGATGATGATAATGATTGCAGATAAATAGATAGATTAGAGCTAGAGATAGAGATGTACCTTCGTTCTGTTGTGTATGTATGTGCAATGACATATTTTAAGCCATAAAAGGAAAATAAAAACTCTGTCATTTGCAATGTGAAGGAAGCTTGCGCCTGTTATGCAAAGTTAGGAAAGCTAGTCACAGGAAGAAAAAAAAATGTATGTAATCTTTTTTTCAAGCGAGATTTTAAAATGTTGATTTCCTTGAAGCAGGGACTGGGAAGGTGATTTCCTGAGGCTGTGGGAATGTGGAGGGTGTGAGGCTGCGCAGACTACCGTGAATTGGAGGCTCTGGGGAATGATGAGGTTCAAGAAGAGAGAAGATATCAATCAAAGGGTTCAAAGCTTCAATTATAAAACAAATAAATTTTTGAAGTGCTAATGTACAGATTGGGGACCACAGTTGATAATACCTTATGGTTTACTTGAAATTTGCTAAGTAAGCACATCTTAAGCATTCTTATCCCTCTCTTCACACACATGCTAAACATGGACGGCAGATGATGTGTTCAATTAATTGTGGCAAGCACGCAATCCATGTGCATATTAAATCATCTTGCTGCATACCCTGAACACAGACAATTTTTATAAGTCAGTGAAATATTGATAAACAGGGAAGTTAAAGAAAGGAATAAAAATGTACTTTCTATCACTATTTCATTACTTTACCTTATTGTTTTTGACAGTAAAGATAACAGTTTATGGGGCACATATACACACAAACAAGAAGAGAGTACCACAGTCTCCGTGGGCTCACAGATACTATACTTGCAGATAGAGCAAACAAGGGCTGTGGGAAGGAAGTTTTGTAATATAAAGGAGATGAGATACTCCTTGGGTCCCAGGAGAAGACCTGATTGAATAATTTCAAAGGCTGACAGAAAACAAGAAGTCTATATTACATAGTTATAAGATTATACTATGCTACACTATGATCCTATTAAACTACAGCATTGAATTACACATACATTTTGATTACATATAATATAAACTAGTTTAATATGTACTATTGATATAGAAAACTAAACAATTCATTACACTTACACTTATATACATATATGTTACATACACTATGCACATACACCTGTACTATATACAGATGCCATACATACCCTATACTTGGCACATAATTCTCTTTAAATAAAAATGCAGAAGCTCTCAATAAATATTTTAAAAATTTGAATGTGCCAAGTTGTAAAAGGATTTCTACTTTATGATGAAGATAGATCTAACTCAGAAAAGCAATGCTGTTTTCAAATATGAAAGCGAATAATGCCCTGGATATAGGACTCAGGCTCATGTCTATAAATCCAAGCTACTCAAGAGGCAAAGATTGGGAGGATCATAATTCAAAGCTAGTCTGGGCAAAAGGCAAATGAGATTTACCCCCCTGCTACTATCTGAACCAGTAGGCCAGGCACAGTGGTGCATACCTTTAATCCAAGCTACAGCGGGGGAGGGCATAGGTAGAAGGTCCATGTCCAAGGCAAGCCTCAAGTAAAAAAAGCACATACAAACAACAAAAAAACCCACCAGACTTCTTCCCAAAAATAACCAAGCAACAAAATACTGGAGGCATGGCTGAGGTAATAGGAGCCTGTCTGGCAAGCATGCAGCCTTGAGTTCAAACTCCAATACCCCGGGAAAGGAGAGAGATGTTAATTATATCATATACCATACATACAGGCAGAAAAAACATTTAAAAATTATAAACCTCTTTATGATGAAAAAATTAATAATGATCAGAAAGTAAGGCCGGCAACCTGATTTCAGACATTTATGAGACACCTACAGCTAACTTCTTATTTATGGTGAGAATGACTGTCTTCATAATGAAGACAGGTAGGTGGGGAAGGATGTCACAACCATAAAATTCTATGCATGTTCTACAAAATTAAGAAGATTGAGGGAAGGGTATGGTTGGGAGGGGTGGGGTAGAATGATGATCAAGATACATGGCATTCATAAAGTGCTTGGTTGAATGACAAATTAATTAATTAATAGAATTATCTAAATAGCAGCCAGAAATATTGGCAAAGATTAAAAGGTAATAAATAAAATAAGATAATTCACACAAAACGATATAAACTACACATATTTATTGATAGCAAGTATTAGTCAAAAAATAAATGTATTTATATCAGTTAAGAAGGAAAGATTAGTTTCTCCCATCAGGATGAAAGACAGCATCAGAATGTAAGACAGTACACAGAACCTGACACATAAAGAAAATCTCTGTAGATCTAAAACAGAGTCATTTTAAAAATCAATCATAACCACAGAGTAGCTAAATAAGTATATAAAATTAAAATTATGGGGGAGAATTATGAAATGGGTGACATAGAACAAGATTCATTGCACTCACATGACATTGAATTGGAACACCTTTGAAATACTTAACAGTAACTTAAAAAAAGTACACTGTATGCATATATGCACATATCAAAATGAAATCCCCTTGCACAACTAACTGATACAAATAAAAATGTGGAGGAAAAAACATTTTTTTTGCTGGTCCTGGGTCTTGAACTCAGAGCCTGGGCACTGTCCCTGAACCTCTCGGTGCTCAAGGTTAGCATTCTACCACTTGAGCCACAGCACCACTTCTGGCCTTTTCTGTTTATATGGTGCTGAGGAATCAAACCCAGGGTGGTAAAGGCAAGAACTCTACCACTGAGCCACATTCCCAGCCCCGTGGAGAAATAATCTTAAACAATTAAACTTAACTATAGCCTAGGTATATCACTCCATGGTACAGTACATGCCTAGCTTGCTCAAGGCCTTGGATTTGATTACATACATACACACACACACACACACACACACACACACACACACACACACAAACACACACAATAACAAAACAAAATGCATATGCACAAACATACCTACATGTCAGAAATACATTTCAACTCATCCCTAGATAGAATATACTTAAAATGAACAGAGAAAAATGTAAACAACTACCTGAAGAAAAAATTGATGTACTGTTACATAAATCTACACTTGAATTTTTACTTTAATCTTTCCTTATGAAGCAAGAAGCAAATAGAAATCTATAATTCAGAATCCCTCTTTAAGAATGTGATAATGATACACAAATGTATACACTGAAATGCACATTTCAGTTCTGTTGTGGATGCTATGGATATTATATATGAGTTAATTTGCATAAAATGTTCTAGATGACTTACAATTTAGGATTTTTTTTCTCTATTGGGACTTTTCAGGTAATTGTTAAAAACATTTCCTATATTTTCCATATTTCCAGGAATTCAATCCAATATGCATTCTTATATTTATAAGGTACAACTCCAGTGTGTATTATTATGTCTTTGAATGCTATAGGAGAAATGAAAACATTCCTGTACAGTCCATTCACTCATAGGCTTTTTCCTCCAGAAGGAGCTCTTTCATGTCTTCAGATGACACTGGAGAAAGTAAAAGATTTATCTATCCTTTATTCATAAACCTGTTCTCCAGTGTGACTGTTCTGTGTTTCAAAAAAGAACTGGAGAATCTGAAGACTTTATGGCATTTAGTATAAAAGTTTTGAGTTTTTTTAATGGAAATTCTTTCATGTCCTTGAAGGAAGTGGAAACACTGAACGTTATTCTATATTCCTCATTCTAATAGGGTTTCACTCCAGTATGAGTTCTTTTATGTCTATGAAGGAAACTGGACCATTTGAAGACTTTGATACATTTTTAGAATCATGGGGTTTTTCTCCCATGTTTTCCCCCCTCCAGTCCTTGAAGAGAACAGGAATATCTCAGGGTTTGACCACACTTCTAACATTCGTAAGATTTCTGTCCAGGATGAGTTCTTTTATGTCTATAAAGGGAATCAAAATATTCCAGAGCTTTACCACATTTGATACATTTATACGTCTCATCTCCAGGATGAATTCTTCCATATTTTCAAAAGTAACTTGGAGATCTTAATACTTTAACACATTGTTTACCTTCAGAGACTTTCTTGTTTGCCCACTATGAATTATTTCATGTGTTTAAACCTTAAAAAGTACAGTCTATGCTACACTTGTTTTTTTTACAAGTATAAGGTTTCTATGTATTGTGATGTCTTTGATGTTCTCTAAATATACTGGGAAGGCCTAAAGCTTTTCCATATACCACAACTTTATGAGGTCCCATTCCATGTATTTCCAATACTTGTGAGAGAAGCAAAGGCTCTCCCACATTGTATATATTTGTGTGCCTTGTCTTCTTAGCCTTTTTTAGTACTTCATACAACCCATATAACCAATCTCCAGATTGCCTGTATCCACAGTGAAAAGTGGCTGGCCTTTGGAGAGATGAATAGCATGGGAAGACTTCAACTACACACCACATTCACATGCTCTTTTACTCCAGCAGGATTTTCTATCCAGATTAACACTTGGAATCTACCTTTGCCAGGCTGACTGCTTTCTTCTCCTTCACAGAGTGTCCTGTCATATGACACCTATATTTTCTCCCAGAATGATTGCCCTGATCCCCAACATTTGAGATTTTCCTATAGATGCCAGGTTTCTGAAGCTCTCTCATATCATACGATGTAATCATTCTTCTGGGAAGGATCAGGAAACTAAACTCCATCTCAAAAGCTACTGAGTCCATTTTTTAGCTTCCAGGAAATCTCAGAATCCTTTCTGTGGGAGCACCACTTCTTCAGGTCTTGGAGAAACAGAGACTATGGTAGAACTGCCAATGTTTCCTGAGCAGAAGATACTAAGTATGGAAAACCATCATAGGCCAAAGAAGGGCAGGAGACACGAGGTTGTTACTTTATTATTCTTTCATTATTATTCTTTCTCCTACACTTAACCAGATCTGGGGTTTTGCTTAATTTATTCATTGCTAAATCTCAAGTGTACAGAATGGTGTGTTGCCCAAAGTACAAGCTCAGTAAATATTTAGTGAATGATTAACTAAAAAAGAACAGATCCTTAAGCGTAAAGAGAGCTCATCCTTATTACAGAGATATAGCAGAGAGGTGCTCAAATGAATTAGCGCAACTAATTCATTCCAGTAATGATTATTTATACACATTAACCAGTTGTATATTATTCTAAAGCCAAAAACAATTATTTCTGGTTTCCAGGAGCCCCTCGTTATCTTATCAAATAATTTTAGACATTGAAGACTGCAGCTCAAGATGTTTCTTAGCCGTGTGCCGTGGCCTATGGTACTCGATCTTTTAAATGTATTTCCTGTCTTGTAGATGATTAGTGTGAGGTTCAAATGAAATGATCTTCCTCTCCTAACTATAGCTGATTATGTCAAGGTTGGCATTGTAACACAGGGGATATTCTTCCATATGCCAGTGATCAAATTGTGATTTGAATAGCTAGAAATAAAAAGATTAATTGAGCCATTATGATAATCTTGGTGACTTGAATGAATGGATACAAAGAATGGTAGATACCAAGGGCTAGTAGAAACCCAGAAACAATGAGATTAACTCCAGACAGATTTAAGAACCATGGCAAAACTAGGGCCTGTTTCAGGAAACTGAACATATAAGTAGAAGTTTCTGAAAGGAAAAGGGGGACAAAAGGCAAAGACAGATGAGGAAGACCAATGAGGAGAGGGTTTGCAAGAGATGAAAAGAAAGAAACACTAAACAGAACTAAAATGTAAAACATAGATCAAAGAGACAGAGACATATCCTATCCAAGGTGACCACTTCCAGGGGAAAATTTGATGGTTCAGTTTGTCCTGGATCCTAAAACAAATGGACTTGTTCTTTGGTATTTGAGAATAAAAAAGCACATGGAGCTGAGCACCAGTGGCTCACGCCTGTAATCCCAGCTACCCAGGAGGGTGAGATCTGAGGCTCATGGTTCAAAGCCAGCCCGAGCAGGAGGGTCTGTGACACTCTTATCTCCAATTACCCACCAGAAAACTGGATGTGGTGCTGTGGTTCAAGTGGTAGGGCCCCTTTCTTGAGCTGAAGAGCTGAGGGACAGCGCCTAGGCCCAGAGATCAAGCCCGATTACTGACCAAAAAAAAAAAAAAAAAGCATATGGTTTCTATGAAGATGATCACTGGTGGAAGGATTCCTTCATGCAAAGCCTATGACCTGTCCTCAGTATTTATCTACTTTCCTATGTTCCAAGAACCATGGGGATGGGATTTTTTCTTCCATTTATGTAGTAGGTCTCCTCCAAATGAAGAAAGTCATGATTAGAATAAGCTCAGAGATGGCTGGAGGGAAATAAAGCAGATACTGGTCTCTCCCAGTAGACAGTGAATGCTTAAAACTTGGCTCATCTTCTTTCCTGAATTCATTGTGTCACAAATGGAGTGTGAGCCACAGTGTGTGTGTGTGTGTGTGTGTGTGTGTGTGTTCAGAAGTCACCAGATAGATCATCCTTATGAAGGACACACAGACTTGTCATGCTTTTACTACTTCTTTTCTTTGGATGCTACAAATAACAGTCATAAAAATAATCACAAGTACAGTGCTCCTTGGTGTGTGTCAGATCCTGTACTAGGCAATTTCGTGTGTTTATTGTCTGTATAACTGTTTGTGATTCCTTTATTTAAATTTCCATTTGTCACTTTTTAAAAATTTCTATACCCTTTGTCTTTATGTAACTTTAGCTGATTTGGGGAGGTGAAGGGGATTCACAGAAATGGTGGGACAAAGGTTGACATAATTCAGCAGTAATACTCACTAGACACTATGTTGGAAATGAACTATACAAACTGGGGAGGGGAGGGAGGTTGGTAGGGAAAAAACTGAGACAAAATGAGGAAGAAAGTGACACCATTCATAAAGAAATATACTCATTACCTGACCTATGTAACCATAACCCTTCTGTACATTACCTTTACAACGTGTGTGTGTGTGTGTGTGTGTGTGTGTGTGTGTGTGTGTGTGTGTGTGTCAGTTGTAGGGCTTGAACTCTGGGCCTGGGCGCTGTCCCTCAGCTCTTCAGCTCAAGGCTAGTGCTCTACCACTTGAGCCGCAGTGCCACATCCAGTTTTCTGGTGGCTTATTGGAGATAAAAGTGTTACAGATTTCTTGCCCAGGGCTGGCTTTGAACCCTGATCCTCAGATCTCAGCCTCCTAAGTAGCTAGGATTACAGGCATGAGCCACTGGTGCCCAGCTAAAAAATGAATAAGAGACCATGCTATTAGATTCTTTTCAATTCCTGGAACAATCATATTTTGAGGTTTAGATTATTTTTAAATTAACAGGCTTGATTCAGGAAATAGGATGTAGAAATGGAAGAAGGATAAAACATTGTCTCTATTCTATTCAGAAGACAATCTTCTTCCCAGAACTTTTACTTTTACTTTATTCTTTAGTTCCAGAAAATAATAGTTAAATTCCAAATAAGAGGACAGAAGTAAGGTTCCTCAATTCCATTGTATGTCAGAATCACCTGGCAACTTAAAAAAATATGCCTATTTGGGTCAATTAGTATTGAACACACATACCTGGCCCCAGTAATTATACTCCAAGGGGTAAATTTGGACCATCAAAATATTTAGATGAAAAAGTTGGTAACAGCAATATTCACAATGGCTGGGAACAGGAAATATGTTTCTCAATATCCAATTAGATGAATAAGTTTTTTTTTTTTATTTTATTTTATTTGAAAACATACTGTACAGAGGGGTTACAATTACATGGGCAGGAAAATGCATACATTTCTTACCAAGCATTGCAGCCTCCTCCTTTGTTTACCCTTCACCTCCCTTCCCAGCCTCCCCCCTCCCCCCCACCCAATCATACCCCCCCTCCCTCCCCCCCACCGACATTGTAAAGCTGGTTTGGACATGACATTTTGTACTTCTCATTGTTGCAACAGGTCCACCTGAATCCTTAAACGACTTGTTTGTCCCCGTCTCCTCCACATGTTATACTGACATCAAATATAGTGAAAGCGGGGGTTACACTGTGGGGGAGGGACATACAAAGCAACAAAGAAATAATCTTATAAATGCATTAGAAACACATGCATGAAAGAAACAAAAACATTAAAATACATATTTGAGGGTTCGTTTTCCTAACATCACATTCTCTGACTTTTTCCGCTTGACTCATACCTATACTAGATATTGCAAATAAGGGAAACCATGGGACCTATGTTTCTTTGGGCCTGGCTTACTTCACTTAATATAATTTTTTCCAAGCCTTTCCATTTCCTAACAAATGGGGAAATGTCATTCTTTCTGATGGAGGCATAGAATTCCATTGTGTATATATACCACATCTTCTTGATCCATTCATCTACTGAGGGGCATCTGGGTTGGTTCCATATCTTAGCTATGGTAAATAATGCTGCAATAAACATAGTTGTGCTGGTAGCTTTAGTGTGGCCTTGTTTGTGGTCATTTGGGTAAATGCCCAAAAGTGGGATTGCTGGGCCATTGGGGAGCTCTATATGGAGTCTTTTGAGGAACCTCCATACTGCTTTCCAAAGTGGTTGAACAAGTTTACATTCCCACCAACAATGAAGTAAGGTTCCTTTCTGTCCACATCCCCTCCAGCATCTGTTGTTGTTAGAGTTCTTGATTTTTGCTGTTCTAACTGGAGTGAGGTGATATCTCAATGTTGTTTTGATTTGCATTTCTTTTATGGCTAGGGATGTTGAACATTTCTTCATGTGTCTATTGGCCATCCTTCTTTCTTCTTCAGAGAAGCTTCTCTTTAGGTCTTTCGCCCACTTACTTATTGGGCAGTTGTTTCTTTGAGGATTTGTTGTTGGGTGGTTTAATTTTTTGAGTTCCAAGTATATTTTAGATATGAGACCCTTGTCCGTTGTATGGCTAGTAAAGATCTTCTCCCAATCCGTGGGCTTTCTATTGATCTTGCTAGCTATGTCCTTTGCCATGCAGAAGCTCTGCAACCTTATACAATCCCATTTGTCCAACCTTTCTTTGATTTGTTGTGTTTCCGGGTCTCTATTCAGAAAATTTCGGCCTGAGCTGAGGAGACCCAGGGTTTCTCCTATTCCATCCTGTAATGTTTTCAGAGTGTCTGCTTTGAGTTCAAGGTCTTTGATCCATTTGGAGTTGATTCTGGTGCAGGGTGATATATAAGGATCTAGCTTTAGTTTTCTACATGTAGTTAACCAGTTTTGCCAGCACCATTTACTGAAGAGGCTGTCTGTCTTCCATTCTATTGTTTTAGCTCCCTTATCGAAGATTAGATGGCTATAGGTCTGTAGGTTCATTTCTGGGTTTTAGATGAATAAGTTTTGATACACCACATACAGTGGCATGCAGGGGTAGGGAACCTATTTCTTTTCTGCTAGAGACCATTTGGATATTTATTACATAAATCACAGACTATACAAAATTATCACTACTGGCAGATGGCCATGGGCATCCATGAGAAGTATAAGAGAAGCACTGGTATCTGTCCTGTCAACCTATGTGTGCCCATGATCAGATGAATGAATAAAGAAAATACAGTCTATGTACCTAAGTGACACCTGTAACAGCCGTGAGCATGGAATCCTGCCTTCCTGACAACATGGATGACCCAAAAGTACATGCTGTTCAAGAAATAAGCCAGCCTCAGCAGGACAAATGTTACATAAAATGACACATTCTGTAGACTCTGAGAAGATTGATCTCATAGAAGTAGAGAACAGTAGTGTTTACCAAAGGCTGTTGTGGGCAGAGGCAGGAAGAATGAGAAGAAGATGGCTGTTTAGATAGGAGCAATAAACTTCAAGATAGCTATTACATAGCCAGACAACTATAGTTAACATAATACTTCAAAGCATTGTCTACATAATAAGATTGCATATTAAAATCCCATTAAAAATAAAATATAAAAATAAATATAGAAACTCCCTAGGTGATTCTAATGTATGGCCTGCTTGGAAATAATTGAAATTCTGTTCAGAATGGATTGAGTTGGACTCAGTGGCTTGGAATGTCACCTTGGAAGAAGCCAACCCATGTCCGTGAGATTGTTTCCTAATTGTAAAGAAGTCACAGTGCAGGTAACACCACATGTTTATAAAGGTTACATGAAGCAATACAGGGGAAGTGCTCAGCATACAGTACCAACAAATGCATGCAATGAATAGATTACTGCATGATTTTGTCCAAGCTTAAGAGGCAACTATTTATAGGATCTGATCTAGACTCATCTGATTTTAAAGTCCATGGTTTTATATCTGTTTCTTTCTCCTGTGCTGCCTCAAGGACTCCAGGAAATTTTTTTTCCAGGGACAGTGACCCCTGTGAACAAGGAAGAAAGGCCCTCTTCTTTAATCAGAGGGTGTTGATTAGGTTTGATTGCATGTTCTGTGGTCATTATTGATCTGGTTGGTGAATGATTGATGGTCCCTGGTTGTCACTGTCTCATCTTCCCTCTAATTGCATGAAATATTTGTCGGGGTTGAGCACCTCTTACTCAGATGCATTAACAATAATTTCCCCAAATGTGTTCCCTTGAAAGATATTGAATTATTTCCAAAAGGTTCTCTGCATCTCTTTCACAGTGCAGTAAAAAGTGCATCCATAAATTACGCAATTGACACAGATCGGACCTGGATGGTGGAGCAGTCAGCCGCAAATTCTTCTTCCCAGACACGTCCTGTCTGATGACTGGACTGGTGGAGACTCTGGGGGTGCCACCCTAGTCACCCATGAGTATGGCTGGTGGTTCCCCTCAGAGGAGGAGGTGGACAGGCTGCTAATCCAGGTTGGGGTTTTGGAGTCTGACTGCAAGGACTAAAACAAATCGAAATTAATTTCCTTGCTGTGATAGCTCTCTGTTGCTTTGCCTATCTCTTCCTGGTTGGAACAAGCTGTTAAAATAATCCCAGTAGAACAAGAACTCTAAGGCTAACACAAAACTAGATCCAAATACTTGTTCTATCACTGTGGGCTGTTGTGTTCTTTGGCTCTCAGGTTACTCTTCTTTAAAGTAGGAACATGGTAAAAGGTTGCTCAGCAAAGCCTTTTGTACATAAGCGACGCTGGTCTCTGTGGTGTCTCATACAACCCAGATGACTGGTGCTAAAAAGAATTTTAGAGTTGTCTCTGCTATCTCAAACAAGTTAATTTTCCTAAATAGGAGTTATTCCTTAAATATGTTATAGTCCCACCTAATAAAGATAATTCTTTTGAAGTTAGTTCAAAATCCAAATGAATGAAATAGTTTAACAGTTGGAATAATTACAAGAGACAAACTTATTTCTCTTCTTAAAGAATCAATAAATCAATTATGCTGATGTTAATAGAAGTCAATTCTAATTTCCTTTAAAGACTAATTATGAGTTATTTTCTAGTTACCTTGGCAAGAACACTTAGATCAGATGAAAGCCAAAATATCAGAGATTAAGTAAAAATTACATCATCCAGTGTAATTGACTTTGTTGAGATAAAGGCGACACGTTAGGATACAAATTTGTATTTCTCATTGTATGCATGGAGTTTAAACCAACAAAATGATTACTGGATAAAAATACGATGCTAAATATTTTTTGATCATTACCTATTAATATCTTTAAGATGATTCCATAGGGTATATATTATTTATTATCCCTACTTTACAAGTGGAAAAATTAGGAGGGTTAGGAATGCTGAATAAATCCCCTAAAGCAACACAGAAATAAGAAAATCAAATCCACATCTGAGAACAGAGTCAATGTCCTTTCCCTCCATAATAGCCCTGACGTAATGGCTCAACTAATGAGTTTTCAGCTTTACAATGGTGTGAAAATAATACATATGCAGAAGCAATCCACCTGGAAATGTGATCTTTTCCTCAGTTGGAGATATGTGTTAAGATTGTCTCATGATGCTGAGCAATGGCAGGGACCTGTTGGTTCCAGACAGCAACAAATCCAAGGGCATATAGCCAAGGCTTTACAATGTTCATCCTTGCTAAGCTCCAATGTTAGGTAAGTGACAGGTATGAAGTACATTTACAGCTTTTAATGGTGAATGGATCTTTTTGTTTTAACCCCCTCCTAAGAGAAACACCTATATTAGACTGCACTGATGACTTGTAGCAGGAACTGTCAGGATTCATCAAGGACTGAATGAAAGGACCAGCAACTAACTGGTAAGGGATCTGTGCATTTTAATGGATTTAAACGAGTATCTTTCTATCATAGATTGATTCAATGGGCCATAACAACAAATATCAAGCATTAAGGATATCGATGATATATCAGCATAACAATATCCAGAATTAAAGATATTATTGACAGATCAATCCTTCAACACATTTGGGGAACATTTAATATTCAAACCATAATAGTGGTACAGGTTTATTGTGGGATTGCTGGGCATTGGTGGCTCATATTTGTAATCCTAGTTACTCAGGAGGCTGAGATCTGAGGATCATGATTCAAAGCCAACCTGGGCAGATGAAGTCCTTGAGATTCTTTTCTCCAATAAACTACTCAGATAAGGCCTGAAGTGGTTCTGTAGTTTTGTGCCTTGAGCACAAAAAGGCTCAGGGACAGTGTCCAAGCCCTGTGTTCCAGCTCCAGGACCGGCTTCCTATATTATTGTTTTGGAAGATACATGCTCTTGTTAATGTAGAAACAAAAATTAAAGAAGTTGGCAATTAATGGATAAGATGTGACTATTTTTGAATGACTGTTTGCTATCAGACTGGATGCTGTAGAGATTACAGGTTTGAGGTCTTTTGTTACATATGGTCTGTCCAATGTCCATTTATATATTCAGTATCTCAGGTGACATGGTATAAAGTAATGCTGCAAAGCTAGGCAAGAACAAATCCTTCCTCTTTAATAAAGTAAGCTGCATTAAGACTATTGTTCCACGAATGCTGATGGTAGTTAAGTCCTTGCTTAACATAATGATATATCTACATAAATGAGAGGTGAAGAAGGTAAAGCTAGCTCAGAAAATGTGTTTGGGGAAACCAAGATGACATAATTAAGAATAAACTGGTGAGGGAATAGAGCTGGTGTGACATCCTCAAAGTTGAGCACAAATAGGATCCCAAACAATCTCAGCACCCAACCAAATATCATAGTAGAGAAACTTTATGCCATTAGTTTCCTTATTCAACAATGCTAACAGATCACCTTTCATATAGTAGAAGAACTGTGGTGGTGCTGGAAATGATGTGTTAAATAAAACAAGCAAAGTACCTCCTATAATAACATTGTTCTATTAGAAAGGAGAGATAATTCCTATGTAACAAAACAACAACAAAACAAAACAATGAATACTGAATAAAATAAGGCATGGGTTAACATGGATTAAGAGTGACTGGAAGGTAACCTGATGGCAGTAGATTATTTAGAAAGGGCATCCTTCCCTTCCCTTCCCTTCCCTTCCCTTCCCTTCCCTTCCCTTCCCTTCCCTTCCCTTCCCTTCCCTTCCCTTCCCTTCCCTTCCCTGCCCTTCCCTTCCCTTCCCTTCCCTTCCCTTCCCTTCCCTTCCCTTCCCTTCCCTTCCCTTCCCTTCCCTGCCCTTCCCTGCCCTTCCCTTCCCTGCCCTTCCCTGCCCTTCCCTGCCCTTCCCTGCCCTTCCCTGCCCTTCCCTGCCCTTCCCTGCCCTTCCCTTCCCTTCCCTTCCCTTCCCTTCCCTTCCCTTCCCTTCCCTTCCCTTCCCTGCCCTTCCCTTCCCTTCCCTTCCCTTCCCTTCCCTTCCCTTCCCTGCCCTTCCCTGCCCTTCCCTGCCCTTCCCTGCCCTTCCCTGCCCTTCCCTGCCCTTCCCTGCCCTTCCCTGCCCTTCCCTGCCCTTCCCTTCCCTGCCCTTCCCTGCCCTTCCCTGCCCTTCCCTGCCCTTCCCTGCCCTTCCCTTCCCTTCCCTTCCCTTCCCTGCCCTTCCCTGCCCTTCCCTTCCCTTCCCTTCCCTTCCCTGCCCTTCCCTGCCCTTCCCTTCCCTTCTCTTTTTCCTTTCTGTTCCTTTTTCCTTTCCTTTCCTTTTTTCTTTCTTTCCTTTCTTTTTTCTTTCCTTTTCCTTTCTTTTTTCTTTTTTGCCAGCCAAGGGGATTGAGCTTAGGGCTTGGGCACTGTCCCTAAGCTCTTTTGCTCAAGGCTAGCACTCTACTACTTTCAGCCACAGCACTACTTCCAGTTTTTCTGGTGGTTCATTGGAGATGAGCCGTACAGAATTTCCAGGGTGGCTTTGAACCACAATCTTTAGCTTCTAGCCTCCTAAGTAGCTAGGATTACAGGTGTGAGTCACCAGTGACCGGCTACAGGTAGGCATTCTCAGGAGGTAGTACTACCTAGTGAACAGAAGCCAATGATGGTAGTTCAGGAGAAAACCTGGGGGAGTACACAATGAGCAGGCAAACAACTCAAAGTTCTGAGGCTGGAAAGATCTTTGTCGAAGTGCCTAAAGGAGCTTGATATGTGTTGAGCAATGTAAACCAGAAATCAAGGAACACAAAATGAGATTAGGCAGGCACTCGTTCCTCCTGGATGTACTAGGCTCCTGTGTGGAGTCCGGATCTTCTTTAAATACTATAGGACACTGGAGAGTTTTATGCAGGGAGCTAAGAAGGAAATGAAATGAGAAGTTTCTCTAAATTACCCTTTGAAAAAGCTCCTTGTTCTAGTCTTTCAAGAATAACCTTTAGAACAGGCTGGGGTGAATATGTAATTTGGAGACTATTCTGACAATGTGGACAGAAGAACAAGACACGTCACGGTGGGAGAGACACCAGGGACGTCGCAGAGGGAACAGGGTATGGCAGCCCAGGCTTGAGACCTAGGACCCGGGTGTAAGGGCAGACACACAAAGACACAAGCACAGCAGAAAGGCAAAGTGACTGCCAATATTATGACAAAACCTAGTTACCACGTATTGCATACATTTCCTCCACAGACTGCCTGTAAACAATTAAATGTGTTGTCTTGAGTCCTCTTGAGTACTTTGTGTACTTTGTGGAATTAACACTATTATCTCCTTTAAATAGGAGAAACTGAAGCTCAGAGAGTTCAAGAGACACAACCTGGATACCTAGCGTTCTTTTCTAAACTATGTTTTCTATTGCAAAAACACTGCACAGAGGGGCTACAGCCACATGAGCAAAGCAATGAGTACATTTCCCATTGAGCACCGCTACCTCCTCCTGGTTCTTCCTCACTGTACACATTGCTCCCTTAAGAAGGCCCAAGTGGTATAGAGTCACGTGGCTATGGAAAGCAGATTCCCTACCCATGACCAAGACCATACTGTACTTTCAAAATTGGGAAGGAATCAACCTCAGAATGAAAGATTAAGGATGAATATGATGGCCAGGAACTGGACAACCGCCAACTCCCAGAGTCTTATTTAACTTAAAAATCACCACCTACAAAGCAACAAAGAACGCGTAACAATTGAAATTTCTAAGCTATAACCACTGGCTGCAACGTCTCCATGCAAGCACACATACAGATACTACTCTGCATATGCCCAGAGATAGGTACCAAGCACGTGTGCATTCTTTTCACTTTTGCAGAAGCAGCAGATGGATAATTGCAGCCCCTAAGTGCCTAATCTGCTCTCCGGGACATGGGCAGATTTCTGAGCCAACAAACTTAATTGAACTTTCTATTCCAGCTGGAAAAGGTTACAGAGTTGCTGCGCACACAGCACACGCAGAATGAAAAGGTCAGCGGCTCAGTCCTTTTTGTAATGGATTGACCAAGGCATATTGTTCTGTTTTCTTTTTTTTCTTTCTTTTTTTTTTTTATAAAAACATTTCGCTCAACCTCTGGATTGTAAAACTTAATTAGGGCATTCCTTCTCCTAGTGTTTAAAGATGAGCAGTTATGCTGACATGGCCTGTAGATTCTCAGGTTGCTTTTCTGTTAAGCCTGCATGTGAGAAAAGGAAAAGAACATAGTTTAAAGGTGAATACCTAGGCCTTTAAAATCTCCTTGAAAACATGTTCAAAGACCCACTAAAGCAGTGTGTCTTAAACTTGAACATGGGTTAAAAAAAAATCTAAAAGCAGCCTCTGCCCCCAGAGAGAATAAATCAGATCAGAGTGAAGTGAAGACTGACATTTTAGTTTGCAAAGTTGCATGTTTAATAAGTTCTGGCGTGACACTGATGCTGCTGGTCCCAGGAGCAGACAGTGAACCCCCAGCCCCTGCTCAACAGTCCTGTCCCCATTCAAACTACAGATCATGCTTCTCAACGTTAAGTGTCAGTCAAATGCACTTCCATTCTGAGAGCTGCATTTGAAGAAGCCCATTGCAAGTTGGAATCTATCCTGAGATACATGACCTGTTAAAAGTACTGCTGACACTGAAGCTGGACTTTAAACAGTAGGCAGAATTCAAACATGCCCTATGCACTGGACAAGGTAAAAGATGTTGAATCCTATAACGAACTAAGGAAATTTTTTTTTAAGTTGAAAAGAGAATTTTGGAAAACACAATTCCTGTCATCAAATACCTGAAATGCTGTCATAGCGAACAGGGATTAAGCTTTATCACTGCAGTTCCAGAAGACAGGACTAGAAGACAGGGGGCGGGAGGAGGGGAATTAATTCAATCTAAGGAAAGCCATAGAAAGGGGTTGTTTCTAGTTTCTAATAATTAAACTAGGAATTGACTGTAGCATGAACAAGTTACTTCACTGCCATTGGGAGTATCTAATCAGAGATTGGGGAATTGTGTACTAGTAAGGTTGGAAAGCAGATTGAAGAATTTTTTGAAAGTTGGACTAGTTAATTTCTCCCCTAGAATTATTTTACAATTAAGCTTTTACAATTAAGCTTTTACAGGTTTTTTTTTTTACTATGTACAATTAAGGTTCAGTGAATGTCAAAATAATAAATCTCATCACATGCTGTTCTTAATTTCTAGAGAACTTCTCAAATGAGTGTCTAGAATGTTCTCTTGAGGTTGGGGGTTTAACTCCATGGAAGGGCACTTGCCTGGCAAATGCAAGGCCCTGAGTTCGGTACTTAGCTCTGAAAGGAAAACAAAAATGGCAGGGCACGGGTGGATCACACCTGTAATCTTAGCGTGTTCAGAAGGCTGAAACCTGAGGATTGCAGTTTGAAGCCAGCCCAGACAGGAAAGTCTGTGAGACTCTTATCTCCAATAAACTACTCAGAAGAAGCTGGAAGAGGTGCTGTGGCCCAAACGGTAGAGTGCTAACCCTGAACAAAAGAAGCTCAGAGTTCAAGCCCAGGACTGGCAACAACAACAACAAAAATAATTATCTTACTTGGATTTTTTATGTATTATTTTACTTTATTCTATTTTTTATTATCTTAAATAGTTGTACAAAGAAGTTCCCATTCTACAAAACAGTATATGAGTACAAAGCCTCTGACAACATTGTCACCCATCTCTCTTAACCCATCCCTTCTCTCACTTTTTTTCTTTAATTGAGATTAGGTGATTATACAAATTTAAATATGTATTTTAAAAAATGTTATTAAATAGTTTTACCTATCAAGTTGCTTAAAAACTTACAGCATATTTATTTTGATATTTTGACTTTTCTTTATCATAAAAAGAAATTAGCTTATTTTCTCTGCATAATACTTTTTAAAGCATGAATGTGTAACCTTTAGGATAAACACTAATGAGCCGTACACTGGTAACTCACACTTATAATCCTAGTATCTCAAGAGTCTGAGACCATAGTTCAAAGACAGCCAATGCAGGAAAGTGCGAGAAACTCTCTGAGACTCTCTATTTCCCATTAACCAGCAAAAAACTAGTGGAAGTAGAGCTGTAGCTCTGGTGTTATGCTGGCCTCAAGCAAAAAAAAAGCCCAGGCACAGCACCCAGACCTTGAGTTCAAGGCCCAAGATATGTGCGCATGCGCGCACGTGCGCACACAGAGTTAATACTAATGACAAGAATTCTTGGCTTTCCACGAAACAAGAAAATGTTATTTAGCCCAAATTGCCTCCTTTTTTAAAGACTTATCTATTTTCTAATCATATAAAATTAAAATTTTGTAAGTTTTTCAGACCTTGGACAGCCTGGGTAGAGAGATTAAATACTATTAAATCCCTTTGTTCATTTCCTTTACCTAGAATAGCATAGAGTCTTGTGTTATAAGCCATAAATTTGAAAGGAAATAAATATGGTATTAAAAAGCTGACAATAAATCTCAGACTTTTTTTTGTTATTTTTGTACCTAATTCTTTTTCTTTAAATGGTTCTTAGTCTTTTGTCTGATTGGCTTCTAGCTCTTAGGGATTGGGAGTAAGGTAGTATTTGAGATTGTATTATGTCAGAATAAATGATCTTATTTAGATTTTTATAGTAACTTTTAATATGGCTTCCTTGGCTCCAGTTTTACCCATCATTACATTTATGTTTTATGTGAATGCCACATAATCTATTTGAGATGCAAATAATATCATGCTGTCCTGTGGATAAGTTCATCCTCTGTTTAGTACACCTAACTGGTTTTCATTGTCTATAAAAGAACTATCATTCTCTCTTGCCTGTCATACAATTCCTCTATGACCGAGACACCACTTAACAGATCTGAATTCTTACACCTCATTCATAGAGAAAAGTAGCTACCTTGGATTTCTTTTTATCTAATAGGCTACTGCAAAGCCTTGGTGACTTCACTTCATATTCTCTATCTGAGAGGTTTTGACTTTTTTTTCTTCTCCACCCAGCTATTACTTATACCTCAAGAATTACTTCTTGGGTTTTTTTTTTTTTTTTAAGAAATAACCAGGAAGTGCTCCCTGGTACTTAGATTGGATAAAAATGAAGAAGCAGGAGCTGGGAAGGTGGCTCAGTGGTAGAGTGCTTGCCTTGAATGCATGAGGCCCTGAGTTCGATTCCTCAGCACAACATAAGCAGAAAAAGCCAGAAATGGCACTGTGGCTCACGTGGTAGAGCACTAGCCTTGATCTGAGAGCTGAGCGCAAGTGCCCAGACCCAGAGTTCAAGCCTCAAAACCGACCAAAAAACAAAACAAAACAAAACACAAACGAAATGAAGAAGCACATAGCTTGTTACTCAGAGAGGAGATGATTTACTCTGCTGTACTAAAGTGGACAGAGAAGTTATGCTCATATGCAGAATAAAGTAATATCTGCCAAGAAAACACAATGGCTGAGATCTGAGGATTGCGGTTCAAAACCAACCTGGGCAGGAAAGTCCATGAAACTCTCATCTCCAATAAACCACCAGAAAACCGGAAGTGGTGCTATAGCTCAAGTGGTAGAGTGTTAGCCTTGAGCTGAAAGAGCTGAGGGACAGTGCCCAGGCCCAGAGTTCAGGCCCCACGACTGACCAAAAAAAAATAAGAGCGAACACAATGGAAGCTCAAGATGAGGATGTAAGATGTGTGTGTGTGTGTGTGTGTGTGTGTGTGTGTGTGTACATGCACATGTACACACATATGTGTGTTAAATAATTGTAAGTCTGAATGCCTATGGGAGCAGACAGGTATTGTACAGATGACCTGCTCAGATAGAGATCATGGGAAACTAGATGAGCTGTTTTCTTCTCTATATGCTGGCATATTGTCACTGTACATATGGATTTGTGTATTGCCTAGTGTATCTGCATCTTATTTTTTAGGATAATACAAATCACCAGGTTTTTTAAGGTAGCATCAAAGTATTAACCTGCCTTAACAAAGGTGCTTTTTAAAAATACTGTATGGTTTAAGTTCAGTATCCAAGAGAAGTTATGGCTCAGAGAGTAATATTCTGTCACCTTTGTTTGAAGGCTTTTTTCTTCTGGTATTTTGAGCTGTTACTCACCTGGCACCCATAGGTATATGCATAATTGAGAATGGGCCCTTCTTCCTATATTCAGGAATTATGGGTCAGGGAAGGACAATACCAGGTATAAAAATTATTCAGGACTTTTCTAATTATGTAATGTTAGACATATCCTTTCTTTTTCCTATGCCTCAGATTAGTGGCCCCTCCTGTGAGAATTTTTATTTCTATACCTTAAAGGGTGTTAGAAAAAATTAAATGATGTAATGAGAATGAAAATGCTTTGAAAAGAAAAAAAAAAAGCAATTGTACATGAAAGACACTGAAATGGGGGTTTCCCACAGCCATCTACATCATGCTTCCTAAGGGGCCAGTGCCACCATAACGGTACAAATGGGGGCACTTTCTGTCAATACTTTCTCAGATTCCCATAAATAATTTGGTCCAAAAAGGCCTGGTTCACTGGGCAAAGCTCAAGATTGACTGATAATTGGCTTCACAATCCAGAGATCAGCCCAAGGACATATGTGCCTCTGCTTCAGGGCTGATGAATGAAACCTAGTTTAATATGTCCTGTATCTGCCTAAACAGAGCTCTGCCAGACGATAGTGACTTGTCAATCATTTATATTGCTTTCTTTTTCTTTGACTTACTTCAGGAAATTTAAGCCATAGAAGAGAATCTATCCATGTGAGCAAGCTGCTGATCGTGGCATAACTGTTGCTAATGGTAAACCCTCTGTTAAGTCTTTAGCCCACTTATTTATTGGGCAGTTATTTCTTTGAGGATTTGTTGTTGGGGAATTTAGTTTTTTGAGTTCCAGGTATATTTTAGATATGAGATCCTTGCCCGTTGTATGGCTACTGAAGATCTTCTCCCAATCTGTGGGCTTTCTTTTGATCTTGCTAGCAATGTACTTTGCCATGCAGAAGCTCTGATACTTCATGCAATCCCATTTGTCCAACCTTTCTTTGATTTGTTGTGTTTCTAGGTCTCTATTAAGAAAATTTCGGCCTGTGCCAAGATCTCAAGTTTCTCGTAGTCTGTCCTGTAATGTTTTCAGAGTGTCTGCTTTGACTCCAAGGTCTTTGATCCATTTGGAGTTGATTCTGGTGCAGGGTGATATATAAGGATCTAGCTTCAGTTTTCTATAAGTGATTAACCAATTTTGCCAGCACCATTTACTGAAGAGGCTGTCTTTCTTCCATTCTGTTTTTTTTAGCTTCCTTATCGAAGATTAGATGGCTACAGGTCTGTGGGTTCATTTCTGGGTTTTCAATTCTATTCCATTGGTCCTGAGGTCTGCTCTTGTGCCAGTACCAAGCTGTTTTGATTCCTATGGCTTTGTAGTAGAGTTTGAAATTTGGTATTGATATTCTTCCAGCACTGTTCTTTCTGTTAAGGATTGTTTTTTGCTATTCGGGGTCTTCTATTGTTACATATGAATTTTTGGATTGCCTCTTCTATTTCCTTGAAGTATGAAGTTGGAATATTGATAGGTATTGTATTGAATTTGTAGATAGCCTTGGGTAGTATTGCCATTTTCATGATGTTGATCCTTCCAATCCAGGAACATGGGAGGTTTTGCCACTTTCTAAGTTTTGTTTTGATTTCCTTTTTCAGGTTTTTAAAGTTTTCATCATAGAGGTCCTTCACTTCTTTAAGTTAATTCCTAAGTATTTTATTTTTGTGAGGCTATTAAGAATGGGGTTGCTTTCCTGATTTCAGCCATGCTTTTCTCATTGTTGGCATACAGAAAAGCCATTGATTTTTGAGGGTTAATTTTGTACCCTGCTACTTTGCCAAAGTTTTGAATCAGCTCAAGTAATTTGGGAGTGGAGTCTATGGGATTCTTTAACTACAATATCATGTCATCTGCAAAGAGGGAGAGTTTTAATTCACCTTTCCCTATTTGGATCCCTTTTGCATTTGCATCTTGTCTTATTGCTGTAGCTAGGCATTCTAATACTAGATTGAAGAGAAGTGGAGAGAGTGGACATCCTTGTCTCATTCCTGAGTTAAGAGGAAATGGCTTTCATTTTTCACCATTAAGTATAATGCTGGCTGTAGGTTTGTCATATACAGCCTTTATTGTATTGAGGAATGTTCCATGGATTCTTGTTTTTCCAGAGCTTTCATCATAAAGGGGTGTTGGATCTTGTCAAATGCTCTTTCTGCATCTACTGAGATAACCATGTGGTTCTTATCCTTGCTCTAGCTGATGTGATGTTTTGAAGAGGAAAGAAGGATGGTCAATAGCCACATGAAGAAATCCTCAACCTCCCCAGCCATAAAAGAAATACAAATCAAAACAACATTGAGATACCACTACCTCACCCCAGTTAGAATGGCTATAATCAAGAACTCTAATAACAACAGATGCTGGAAGGGATGTGGACAGAAGGGAACCCTACTGCATTGTTGGTGGGAGGGCAAACTTGTTCAGCCACTTTGGAAAGTAGTATGGAGGTTCCTCAAAAGACTCCACATAGAGCTCCTCTATTACCCAGCAATTCCACTTTTAGGCATTTGCCCAAATGATCACAAACATGACCATACTAAAGCTACCAGCACAACTATGCTTATTGTAACATTATTTACCATAGCTAAGATATGGAACCAATGCAGTTGCCCCTCAGTAGATGAATGCATCAAGAAAATGTGATATAGGCCCAAGCCCAGAGTTCAAGCCTCATGACCAACAAAAACAAAACAAAACAAAAAAAAAAGAAAATGTGATATAGGGCTGGGAAGGTGGCTCAGTGGTAGAGCACTTGCCTTGCATGCATGAGGCCCTGGGTTTGATTCCTCAGCACCACATAAGCAAAAAGAAAAAAGCTGGAAGTGGCACTGTGGCTCAAGTAGTAGAACACTAGCCTTGAGCTGAAGAGTTGAGGGACAGTGCCCAGGCCCAGAGTTCAGGCCCATGACTGAACCCCCCCAAAAAAATGTGATATATATACACAATGGAATTCTATGCCTCCATCAGAAAGAATAACATTGCCCCATTTGTTAGGAAATGGAAAGGCTTGGAAAAAATTAAATTAAGTGAAGTAGGCCAGGCCCAAAGAAACATAAGTCCTATGGTTTCTCATATTTGCAATAACTAGTATATGTCTGAGACAAGCAGAAACAGACAAGTTGATGTTAGGTAAAATGAACCCCAAGATAAGAACTCAAATTTTTTTCTTTCTTGTTATTGTTTCTAGCATAATTATAAGATGATTTCTTTGTTGCTTTGTATTTCCCTCCCCCATGGTATAACCCCTGTTTTCACTGTATTTGATGTTGGTATACTTTATGGAAGGGAAGGGGAAAAATTGTTTAAATAGGGATACAGGTGGACCCAGTGCAACAATGAGATGTACGTTATGTCAAAAAATGAATTTTACAACTTTGGCAGGGGAGGGAGGAGATGGGAGGGCAGGGATGGTAAAGGGAAACAAAGGAGGAGGCAACAATGCTTGATAAGAAATGTACTCATTATCTTGCCCATGTAATTATAACCTCTCTGTACAGTATTTCACAATAAATAAATAAATAACAAAAAAAGAAATGTACTCATTACCTTGCTCATGTAATTGTAACCCCTCTGTATGGTATTTTCACAATAAAACACTTATTAATAAAATAATAATAAACCCTCTGGACAGGGTTAGAATGAAAGACTATGATTGAAAGAAAAATAAGAAAGAAAAAAAGAAAAAGAAAGAAAGAAGAAAGAAAAAAGAAAGAAAGAAATAAGAGAAATTAAGGAAGGAAGGAAGGAAGGAAGGAAGAAAGAAAGAAAGAAAGAAAGAAAGAAAGAAAGAAAGAAAGAAAGAAAGAAAGAAAGAAAGAAAGAAAGAAAGAAAGAAAGAAAGAAAGAAAGAAAGATAGAAAGAAAGAAGGAAGGAGGAAGGAAGGAAGGAAGGAAGGAAGTGAGCAGGAAGGAGGGAGGGAGAGAGATGGAGTGCAGGAAGGAAGGAACAAAGGAAGTAAGGAAGGAACGAAGGAGGGAGGAAGGGAGAAATAGAGTGAAGCAAGGAAGGAAGGAATGAAGGAAGGGAGGGAGGGAGGGGGTGATAAGGAGGAGGGAGGAGGGAAAGAGGAAGGAAGGAATGAAGGAAGAAAGGAAAGGAGGGAGGGACTAGAAATTAAACTACTAAGAACAAATATATTGGATCTATGCAGCTGCATGATTAAAAGTATGGGTTTGGGGTGACTTGATTTGGGGTTAATTCCCTCTTTCACATCCAGAAATTATAGCTGTAATTCTTCACCTCTCAGTTCATCCAAGCCTTCTGTAATGTTGCCTGGTAGCATTCCCACTGACAAAAGAGTATGTTTTCCACCCTCTTAATCTGAACTGCTAAGTTTAATGTTAAGGGACACTGCCAATTCCAAACCTTGAAATTGCACTCACTCTTTTCTCTCTCTGTGTATCTTTTACCGAACACATATATACCAAATTTGTTATCTATATACATATATATATATATATATATATTATACGTACATATATATGTATGTATGTAGGTATATACACACACACACACACACACACACACACACACATATGGAGGCCAGACTATGCCAGACTTATGAATGGGGCTATTCTAGCATAGCTAGGTACCAGCTGACCTGCCATCTTACTGCCTGTGCACAAACAAGCCCAGCCCAAATTAGGAGAGTCTTGTTCAGATCAGTGGAACCAATCAAATGACAGAAGTAACCATGAAGACTATAGTCAACTCCTTCTATTGAATTCAGTGAGTTCTGAGAATGACCCTTCATGCTGCAATACTTAACCCATACAGGCCTTGAATAAGCAGGAGATCTTTCTAAACTCATGATTGCTTGGTTCCTTATCTGCAAAATGGAAATACCACTAGCACCACACAGGACTGCCACAAGCATTTCACTAATGTCTGCTCCCACTCAAAGAACTCCACTTGGAAAGATGCGGTTGAGGTGACATTTCTTGAATGGAGTCCACAGTTCTGGTGTGTCACATTCTGAGTCCACTCTATTCCCCGACCACCTTTTACACCCACAGAAGACTGAACAAATGAAGCTTCACAGCAAGTTCATGTTTTTTACGAGACTTTACTAGAAATAAGAACCTTCTAATAGAGTTCCGATGCATATTTATCTGGAAATGTCCACAGAGATCTAAGAATGCAGCCATTTCCATTTTATCCTCTACAACCAAAGGGAACCCTGGCCTTGCATGAGCTGCCACATGAAATTCAAGAGCACATATGCATAAAGGAGAGAGTTCGCTCCTCCTCTCCACTTCTCCCTCATGACCTCAAGTTCATTCTTGTGTCCTCCAGGGAAGTCAATGTTTTGCACGCAAATTTTATGTTTCTCTTTCAAAGCTAATGGTCTACTGGTGGTACTAGCATGTGTGATTCACACCCCCATCTACTGCAGCAGAAAGGGCATGTTTCTGTGTCTCTTTGAAAGTACTCAGTGGATATAATCTCCTAGGGACAGAATATCTTTCTCCTGAAATCAGAAATGGCCCCAGAATTCTCCCCAAGAGCAGTAAAAACAGTAATATACTAATGATACAGGCCTTAGAACAGATTATTAACTTGGCCAGTCCTTATAAGAATCTCATGAAGTAAATACGATTGTTATACTTGTTTAGCAGATGTGCAAACTTAATGGAAAGAAAGACAGAGTACATTGCTCAAGGCCATTCATGATAAATAAACTAGAGAAGTGTGGAATAGTTAAGCAATTTGGCAATAGAGTCTGTGCACTTAATCATTGTGATATTCTAAGAGAACATTCCAGAAAACTACCACACAGTTGTTGAAGTTTACAAAAGTAGTGAAAATGATGAAATCTTTCTGCTTTTCTAGTTATAGAATGCTATTGCCATATTTTTGGTGGACATATCAGCCATACTCCCAGGTCTGCAGAAGAAGAAGGGTCTGCAGTTTCCAAGAGGGAAGGAGCTTATCCAGAACTAAATATTTAGAAATGGTGAGTGAGAAAAATGATCATTTTGTGATCCTTGATGCATTTGGTTAGAACTCTCATGTACTGAGCATTCACTATCGGCTAGACATTGTACTAAACAATTTATGTACATTTTCTCATTCAATTTGCAGAACTTAGGACAAGGAAACTCACTCAGAGGAGTTAGAGAATGGTTGAAAGTCACCTAGATAATAATGGGCAATATGTGGCTGACCCACAGATCCTGGGATTAGATACTAAGTAACAAAGGAGGGTAAATTCAGACTTCCACTGAAAGCATATCTCTACTTCCTAGGAGAAAAAAAGAGATTTAATATTGCTTTGTAAATTCTTCCCTTGATTCCCATATCTTGAGAAATTAGTTAATCCCTTGTAACTTCACAAAATGGAATAATAAAAAGACTATAATTGTCAGCCTGAAGAATCAAAACATCACGTGAAGGAAATATTTGTAGACATGCATTGAATTCATATTTTAAAAATAGTTGTATGGGATTGAATGTGGATTGCTGGAAGATCTAGAAATTTCAAAATAGACTGTGAAGTGAAATAAAACCTAGCACGTATTTTTAAATCATAGATGAAAATCAATGTTCTAGAAATGTTCAAGGAATTTTGTTTTTTCCTTCCCCTCCCCAAGCTAGGTGGGATTCAGGGCACCGACATCAAATACAGTGAAAACAGGGGTTATACCATGGAGGAGGAACATACAAAGAAACAAAAAATCACATTGTACATTATAAATACGTTAGAATCAATAGCAAAAAAGAAAAAAAACCACTTGTGTCCCTATCTTGGGGTTCATTTCACTTAACATCATCTTATCTGGTCATACATAGGTAGCTTTTGATCTTTTCTGCTTGTCCCAGACTTATACTAATTATTGCAAATAAGGGACACCATGGGACCTATGTCCTTTGGGTCTGGTTTATATAACTTAATATAATTTTCTCCAAGTCTTTCCATTTCCTAACAAATGGGGCAATGTCATTCTTTCTGATAGAGGCATAGAATTCCATTGTGTGTAAATACCATTTTCTTGATCCATTCATCTACTGAGGGGCATCTGGGTTGGTTCCATATCTTAGCTATGGTGAATAATGCTGCAATAAACATAGCTGTGCTGGTAGCTTTAGTATGGTCTTTTTAAAAATGTAAACTCCTAGATTACTTCTCCTCCTCCTCCTCTTCTTCCTCCTCCTCCTCCTCCTTCTCCTGTTCTTCTTCCTCCTCCTCCTTCTTCTTCCCCTTCTTCCTCTTCTTCCTCTTCCTCCTCCTTCTCCCTCTTCCCATTCTTCATCTTCTTCTTCCTCCTCCTCCTCCTCCTCCTCCTCCTCTTCCTCCTCCTCCACCTCCTCCTCCTCCTCCTCCTCCTCCTCCTCCTCTTCCTCCTCCTCCTCCTCTTCTTCTTCTTCTTCTTCTTCTTCTTCTTCTTCTTCTTCTTCTTCTTCTTCTTCTTCTTCTTCTTCTTCTTCTTCTTCTTCTTCTTCTTCTTCTTCTTCTTCTTCTTCTTCTCCTTCTTCAATTGATGTTTTTTAATTGTGAAAATACCATACAGAGGAGTTACAATTACATGAGCAAGGTAATGAGTATTTTTCTTATCAAGCATTGATCTTCTTCTTCTTCTCCTCCTCCTCCTCCTCCTCCTCCTCCTCCTCCTTCTTCCTCCTCTTCTTCTTCTTCTTCTTCTTCCTCCTCCTCTTCCTCCTGTTCTTTGCCTTATTGAAGATTGAACTCAGGGCTTCACACCTGCTAAGAAAGTACCACCATTTGAGCCATGTTCTCTCCTTTTGCTTTTATTAGTTTCCTTTTCAGACATAAGTCCACTAACTTCTGCCTTGGGCTCTAATTTTCCCACCTCTACTCTCAAAGTAGCTGGAACCATGGACATATACCACCATATTAGGCTAATTTTTGAGATTAACTTTCACCAGGCTGGCTTCAGAGCATAAGTATCCTATCTCATTCTCCCAAGTAGATAGTGTTATAGGAATGCATCACCAAGCCTAGCTAACCATCTTACTTTTAAATCCTATTTTCATTGTTCATATCAGATATCAGGGAAGATACAATACAGATTCTAAGGCTCCTTCTTCATAATTTAAAAGGCCTTAATGAGACCTAAGTGATATTCCTTTATTGTATAGGTACAGGAGCAAACCTTAAAAGGTTGATGTGATTTGTCAGATACAAGTGTCCTAGTCTGTGTGCTACATGTAATTCACTCCTGTAAATTAAAGAAGAGATAAAAGAAAACCAATTATAACACTTGGACTTATTTGTAGTATGGGATAAACTACAGACCATGAAATTAGTCCCCAAAGTGCTTAATCTCTTGTCATATTTTCAGCCAAAACATTATCCAGGTAAAAGCAAACCTTAGGTACAACATCTTATACACATTGGATTTTCCTCCAGTTTGAATTTTATTTCTTTATTTACAAGCCATTAAAATATATCCTTCAAGGCAATAGGCTGGCCTATTCAAAGGTATCTCCTCCAAGAAGTGTACTTCTCAAGTTTAAGTCCATTTACATAGATGGGTCATTGTTTCCCATAATATTCATCTCCTAACCAGAGGCTATTATCCTTGATGGTAGAAAAAGTTATAAGGGAGATGCTCACTCCAGACTCCACAGACCTTTGAGTCATCAACTTCTACCACAAGCCTGCTTATCTCAACACAAAGAGGTTTTCAGGAGCCATTGAGCCATGACCAGTTAGTCTTTAGAATCATATGGCCATAGCCACCACTTAGTGCTGGGAAGGATTTTGGAGGTAATTAGGTTTTGGGCTCTCCTTTTCCAGATGGGGAGACAGAGGGTTTAGTGTTTTGCCCAAGGTCACACATCTGGTCAATGACCAAGTTGGATGTAGGCTTTGAGCTCACTGTCCATACTGCCTCCTCAGGCTGCTCAGCTGTCACCAAAGCCATTGAAGCATTTCTCTATCAGTCAGTAGCCACTAGAAAGAGACAGGGAAGCTCATCTTCTTTGTATCTTATCACTTCAATCTGTCATTTCCCTCCACCCAGTGTACGGAAGTGTTTCTGGTCTGATCGCATCTGCAAAATAAACTTTTTATTTTGATCTTGAACCAGCTGTTGATACCTGGTTCAGATTGTTATAACATGTAAGGGACGGCTCAGTCCTATTTAAACATCAATTTTGACAAAGGATAAAATTATTATTATCCTCCTAGAAATGTGCAATGAGCACATTTGACAGAAGGAGATACTAAGTTCTAGAGATAAGTGGGAGAAAAAACTTGGGGTTTTGTAAAATTCTACAAAATCCCAAGTAGCTGACACCCAGTTCAGAGTACTTTCCACACAAAAACTTCCTTAGCCTTGTTTGAGTGAAAGGGTCTGTCTGACTCCTGCATGATATTTAGCAGTGTCCTGAGATGTTTTTGAATATGAAAACTTAAATTGGGACAAGGACAGGACTGACATCTGGTGGGAAGAGGCCAAGAGGTCTTGCTTAGCATCCTGTCATACATGGAAGCCCCTCCCCCGATGACAGAAGATGTTGACCTCAGGGATCTCCAAATCACCAGTGGTCCAAAAGCCTCCTACCTTGGCTAATGGCTTCTAAGTTAATGTAATTAAACTTTAGCACTAGGCTCCTTAGAGGAGATGCATTTGAATCACTTCAGTCTATTCCTCAAGAGGGCCTATGTTAATTGGATGAATGGAAGAGCCAGTAAGTTGTTACAAATCCCTCAAAGGAGAATTTAAAGAACTCATCATAGGCTGACATAGATCTGCAAAATGGGTCAATATCTAAAGAGAAATCAATTGTGTTCCATTGGATGTAATTTGTGTCCCTAAGGGACAGTAACCATTTGCCTTTTATCAGTTTACCTTCCATTTAAAAGGAATGATAAAGTATCTCAAAGATGATGATACATAACCCGATATAAAGTTAGTTCACTATGAATGCTCAATATCTTCATCCAAACTGAAACCACTTTAGGTTGGTCATTTCAACAAGGGAGAGTTTAGCCTGTGTCTATGCCTTTTCTTTCGGCAGTGCATGAAATAAGCAGGATCCCCTGTCATCTTTGGTTACCTTCTATATTCATATCATGGGGGATCCAAAAGACTGCAAGAGTAGGAGGATATTTCCCAAATACACTGCATGAAAATAAAAAAAAAATGTTGAACCACTTTCAAATGACCCTTTTGACCCAGAAACAGGAAATGTATCTGGCCTCCCAAAGACCAGATGACTAATTAGGACACATATTTTTCTTGTCCCCTCCAAGGTTCTGTGGTTTCTTACGCCTGCATCACCCTGCACACTCCCGTCACCCTTCTCTAATGAACCCATCTTTGCCTTTCATCCTTCTACTTATACCATATTTCCCATGACCCCATCAATAATGGCAGGTCAAGCTCCCTGGTGACAAGCTGGCCAGTCCTGTGCTCATCAACTCTGTATCCCAACTCTACATTTCTAGGAGAAATGTCTAAATGGCTTACCCGATGGGTTAATTCCCTCATGGTATTTCAATGTTTTCCAAGCAGCTGTGGTAATACACAGTAGAACCATATACTACTACTTACTATACAGAGAAGAGCATCCCTATGGAAAAAGAAACAGGAGTAGGAGACATTTTATGTATTTCCATATGTTTACTTAAATACACCTGAGATCAATTATTTTTCAAGTCGCCGGAAAAGGAATCTTTTTATGTGGAAAACAAAGGGAAGGATCCTGAAAAGATCAGTAGATTCTCATTGCATTTTATTAATTCTCCAACTCTTTACAGTATGTCCATTTTAGAGCCCATGGGGGGATTTCTCTAAATAAATGATTGTGTTTTCTTCCATCCAGGAAACAGAATTTACTTGTGCTGCCTCTGACAGCTCTCTGTTTGAGATACTCTTAAGTCATTGCTCTAGGCGCTATGGGGGTAATATTTTATATTTCAAGATACAACTGAATCTTGCTCACACCTTCTGACATAATTTGTACCAGTTGGAAAATTCGGTATACTAGCATTGGACTGTAAAGTAGACACAGGGAAATTTGTGATATAAATATCTAGGGACATTGCTATCAATTATTTTTGTTATTTCTTCATATATATTTTTTTATTGTGAAAATACTGTACAGAGGGGTTACAATTACATGGGTAAGATAATGAGCACATTTCTTATCAAGCATTGTAGCCTCCTCCTTTGTTTCCTCTTCTCATCCCTTCGTATCCCCCAGCCCGACCCCCACCCCCCACCAAAGTTGTAAAGTTCGTTTTTCGACATAATGACTTGTACATCTCATTGTTGCAATGGGTCCTCCTATATCCCTGTTTTAACAATTTGTTTGTTCCCTTCCCCTCCACATATACCAACATCATATATAGTGAAAGCAGGGGTTATACCACGGGGGAGGGACA
This sequence comes from Dipodomys spectabilis, assembly GCF_019054845.1. NCBI lineage: Eukaryota > Metazoa > Chordata > Mammalia > Rodentia > Heteromyidae > Dipodomys > Dipodomys spectabilis. Next base: position 5,067,767 of record NW_024870723.1, read on the forward strand.
TACAAGGCAACAAAGACATAATCTTATAAATATCTTAGAAACAATCGCATGAAAGATCTTTTTTTTTTTTTGCCAGTCCTGGGGCTTGAGCTCTAGGCCTGGGAGCTGTCCCTGAACAATTCACATTGCTATCAATTTTATCTATCCAATGAGACCACAATAAATATACTATCACATTCTTTCCAGAACATACATACTGGTGAAAAGCATTCTGAATGAGTTATATCAGTATCTTTATTTTGTTTATGCAAAAGAAGCTTGACGGACTAATGTGATTTGTTAATTTTAAAAAGATCCAGTGAGAAATGTAAAACTAATTTAAATGCAAGGCACTGGTGGCTCACACTGTAATCCTAGTTACTTAGGAGGCTGAGATCTGAGGATCATGGTTCAAAGTCAGCCTGAGCAAAAAAGTCTTTGTGAGACTCTTATCTCTAATTAAACACTCAAAAACCAGAAGTAGAGCTGGGGTTCAAAGGGCACTAGCCTTGAACAAAAGAGCTCAGGGATAGTGCCTAGGCCCTCAATTCAAGCACCACAACCAGCAATAAATAACAACAACCAAAAAAATTTAAAAACTAATTTAAGAGATGTTAGGCTCTTCATTTTCCACAAACGATTGCATACATATTATGTAAAGTACTACAAAAATTTTATCCTAAGAAGAACTATACTCTAGAGTAGTGAAAATTCTGGTAGTAGGCAGGTCTATGTTCAAGTTTTGGCTCTGAAACTGCCTAGTTGTATGTATTTGAGAAGGTTGCTTCTCTAAATTCTACCATGTGTAAAATAGGGTAAGGTGTCTACCGGGAACTATTGTAGAATAAAAATGAATAACTTAACATGAAAGAACAAACAATCCAAATCCAACATAATAAAGGAAGCTGTAGAGCCATTAGCTCATTTTACTACTGTGAAAAAATAAGGATGTGGACAAATCAATGATTTGGAAAATATCACAGACCCAGGTCATATTGCCCAGTTGTATGAGTCATATTACTTGGGTCTTAAGCCAAAACTAGCAAAGTGCTACCATTGTGACCCTAATTACCAGCTAATTTTTCAATCCCATTCGTGGTACAGAGCTGTACCAAAGAGATTGGAAATCTGGTCTTGTTGAGAGAGTTACTGCTTACTAGCTGATTTAACAGTAGGCCAGCGACTTCATTCTCTTGAATGTCTAATTTCTCATATAAAAATGAATAAAATAGGAGCTGGGAAGGTGGCTCAGTGGTAGAGCGCTTGCCTTGCATACATGAGGCCCTGGGTTCGATTCCTCAGCACCACATAAGCAAAAAGAAAAAAGCCAGAAGTGGCGCTGTGGCTCAAGTGGAAGAGCGCTAGCCTTGAGCTGAAGAGCTGAGGGATAGCGCCCAGGCCCAGAGTTCAGGCCCTATGACCGGACCCCCCAAAAAAATGAATAAAATAATCATTGCTACTATGAAAAAATATATATAAATAACTAAAAGTATGATAATAATATTTAATAATTATCAGTTATTACAATGGAGGAGAATGAAGGAATGATTTATAGCAAAGGAATGAGGGATTGTTGGTCATCACTTTATAATGAACAGTGCTTTTCTTGAGAAGAAAGACAGGGAAAGCTGTCACATCTCCAAGTCTGCTCATGTGGAGGCATGGCTAAAGGATGGTATAGCATCTCTTGAATCTTTGAGCAGAAGCCAAACCAGCAGCAAGCATGGAAAACATCATGTCATGATCTGGTCCTCTCTCAAAAACACTCAACTTGGCTCAGAGTTATGCTGAGTCATTTCAGGAATGAAAATGACTTGAGATATATCACTGCACAATTATTCATGTTTCAGCCCCCCAGCCACATTCCCAAATAAGCAAACTCTGTGAATTAATCAAAATAAAATTCTCCCACTATCATATCCACTCTTTCCAAAACTAATGTTGGTTCCGTTTTCATGTCTACCTGAAATCCTTTGACAATACTTTTCAGCTTATGAAAACTTTACCATCTCCCCACCCCGCCCCCCGCAGCCCCCACTGCCTCCCAGTCCCAGGCCAAGTACTGCCTATGAAAATCTTATTTTATTCTCAAGGCTAAGTTTAAATGACACTCTATTATTAAAATTCCACCACCAAAGTAAATTATGTCTTAAGTTGCATTATCATTTATCTTTTGCTATTATGTTAAAAGTGCTTTAAAGACAGAATGAACCTATCCATTGACTTGACTTGAAATGCATGAGTCCTTACTCAAATAGATGTCAATATTGGCTAAATTGAATTTATACTTTTTTTACCTCTTCAAAAAAAAGAATGAAAGTTTAAACAACTCTTTGTTTCTTTTATTACTTTTTCAATTTTGTACCAGTACTTGGAGTTGAACTCAGAGCCTGGAAATTGTCTTTTAGTTTTTTTGTTTTTGTTGCTTTTGCTCAGAACTAGAACCACAGCTTTATCTATTGCTCTACCCCTAGAACTACAGCTTTATTTCTTGCTTTGGGTACTTAATTGAAGATGAGAGTTTCATGGACTATCTTGCCCAGACTGTCACTGAACCATGATCCTCAGATTTTGACCTCCAGAGTGGCATAAGCCACTGGTACCTCACTTTTTTATTTTTTCTCTTCTCTTCTCTTCTCTTCTCTTCTCTTCTCTCCTCTCCTCTCCTCTCCTCTCCTCTCCTCTCCTCTCCTGTCTTCTTCCCTTCCCTTCCCTTCCTTTCCCTTCTCTTCTCTTCTTTCTTCATTCTTTTTCTTTCTTCCTTTCTCTCATCTTCCTTCTTTCTTTTTCTTGTTCCTCCTCCTCCTCCTTCTCCTCCTCTTTTTTTTTAAACTGGGGTTTGAACCGAAGGCCCTAGCTTGTTAGGTAAATGCTCTATACATAAGCCATGCCCTCAATGCTTTTGGTTTTGGTTATTTTTTCAGATAGGGCCTTTGTCCAGGTTTGCTTGAGACCAGGATTGTCTTACTTATGCTTTCTGGATGGTTGTGATTCCGTATGTTAACCAAAATTTCCAGCTATCTGTTGAGGTGAGCTCTCACTAACTTTTGTTACCTAAGTTCACCCTGAACACCAGTCTTTGTGATCTCTGTTATTTGGCTAGCTTAAAGTACCTGCAAGACCACTATGCTTAGCTTTTACAATTTAATTTCTATCCAATCTCCTCTCTCTTTTGAGTGAAACAGAGTTCCAAACTAGGGACCCAAGAGGATTTTTTTCTAGAAATTAAGTTAGTTACTACTTACTGATCACTTGGAGTGTACTAGTCACAGATCCAAGTTTCCTATAAGACATCTCTCAATTGTATCCTACAATGATCGCATGTCATAGATTAATAACTCAAAAAATGGAGAGATCAAATTCTTTGAGGTTCTGCAAGTAATATTAGATTCTGGATCTGTTCTCAGGTTTCCTTGCCTTAATCACTACTGATACTCCTCCAGAGCTAAAGCAGGAGCCATCCCATGTTCAATGTGAAGGGATTTTCAGGACCAAGAACAGCATATGTCTTGTGCTTATTTTTCTTCCTCTTGGGATGTAGCCATCCCTGGCTTGTTTTCTAATCCCTGCATCCACCATCCCAATGCCTAGTGAGAATAAGCTAGGACCAGCCTGAGGTAAACTCAGTCAGAAAGGCCAGTGCTTGAACAGTAAGAATGGTAATGCTGCAATGAACATTCCCAGCTATTTTGTCCTCAACACAGAGCATTATGAAAGGCTGCAGGGATGGTAAAACAGTACCCACTGCCCATTCCTTCTCTCTCTCTCTGTAATGTAGCCAGAGACTTAAATACGATTGAGTTAATCTTTGAAGAAAACAGAAAATACTGTAACAATAAAGGCCGTAACATGGTTACAAATGAGAGCTACTGCTCCCTTCTGCATTCTAAATTCCAAGGATAATTCTGCGGAGCTTCATTACCAGAGTATAATTGTGTTATAGAACTCTAAATCACCCTGCTACACTTAACTGGCAATAACATTAAGATAGCGCAGATATTCATTTTAATTAAAACATAGCCTCAAACTATTCCATGCTATAAGAGGCAAAACTTTCGCTGCCCCCCCCCCATACTTAACACAGAAACTTTCATTTGTTAGCACACCCATGGCTAGCAGTAGACAGGAGACTTAAACACAATTAGAAAATCCTACCTTATAAGCCAGGGACAGTTAATGCTTTGCTGAAGAAGATGAATAACAGGAAAGCAGGTACTGGATTTAATCATTTTCTAATATATGAGGCACTGGAAGCAATTGTTTTAAAGAGGTTGAGTTTTCAAGACAATCAGTTCAACAGCCAGGCAAATAGAAAGTGAGGTGTAGTAGTGCTAATATTAACAAAATCCTTGCTAGCTGACAGTCTTCCATAATTTCTTATTGCCTGTAGCACATTCATTTATTTAACAGATACTGAACATCTTTTTTTGTTGGTGGTGGTCATGGGGCCTCAACTCTGGGCCTGGGCACTTTCCCTCAGCTCTTCAGCTCAAGGCTAGCACTCTACCACTTGAGCCACAGTGTCACTTTCACTTTTCTGGTGGTTTATTGGAGATAAGAGTCTCACAGACTTTCCTGCCCGGGCTGGCTTTGAACAGCGATCCTCAGATCTGAGCATCTTGAGTAGCTAGGATTATAGGCGTGAGCCACTGGCGCCTGGCTTGTACATCTCTTTTGTGCTGCATGTTAAGGATACATCTATGAGTAGACTCTGTTGCCTTCTCGCAACTATATGTCAAGGAAAACTGACATAAAAGAAGTAATTTCTTTATACAATGTTGTATGGAAGATATGTTCTTAAATTTTGTTTTTTCCATGGAGACAGGAAATTTGTCATGGGCTTTTGGATGCATGCACCAATTTTCCAGACAGACAAATAAATGATGAAGACAGGCAGAGGAGTGTGTGCAGAAACAAGCTGCATAGTGTAATCAAGGCTACTGGGGAGATTCCAAATAGCTTTGTATAGGAAGACCACAATATGTAAAGAACCCAGAGGAAAACAATGATTTAATACATTGGCTGTAGCTTCAAATTCAAAATTCCATCTAATGGTAAAATGAATGCAATTAATTCCATCTAATGGTAAAACTAACACCACTGCCATGATAAATGGGTCAGTAGCACTGACCCATAATTCTGAATGTATGAAGAAGAATTAGTCCATTTTTCATTCATCTCTTCATATGTTTCTTGAAATGCTAGCTCTTCCTTCTCTTCCTTCACGGATGTCTCAGCTCAACACATATTTCAGAACTAGGCTGAAAACTCCCTTCTTCTGGACTTTTCAATAGAGCGGAAGCTTTAGTTGATTCCTTTTAACTATAACAGTCTCTAGGGCTTGGAGTTACATATCTATGTTGAGCAGGTGAGGCCACTTTTCTAGGAGAATTTAAATCCTATGTCAAACAATGAGTGATCTGGAATAGAGCCTAGGTAGCTTTATTGCACACTGTCCATCATAAGCAGCTAGCCACATATGGCTTTTGAGCACTTTGTGTGTGGCTACTCCAAACTGATATTTTGAAGAAAAGACAAAAAAGTAGGTGTAGAATATCTTCTGACACACACTCACACACACACACACACATACACACACATATGCTTATGTATATACTACTTACTGAAATAATATTTTTGCTTAGTGAGTTAAAGTATTGTATTATTAAACTGATTGTATTTGTTTCTTTTTACCTATTTCTTAATGCAGTTAGTAAGAAATTTTAAATCGCATGCAAGTTGCATTTTATTTCTACCAGACATCACAGGTTCCATATGCCTAACTATTCTGTTGTTATTCTTTCCTAAAAAATGAATAGAACATAATTGAGAAATATGATAAACACAAGGTATATTACGTTTACCATGGCTTTGGCCAAACACCTGACAGAAACAACTTAACAGAGAAAAGATTTATCTTGCTTATGGTTTCAGGTGTTTGAATCTACCCTGATGGAAGGGCATGGTGGAGCAGCTTACAACAATAACCTAGTCACTCCTAGAAATAGACTCAAATGCACTCACAGGTGTGTTTTATTAATCTAAGAACTTCTCAACCCAAGAATGTTGGCAGTCAAGATTGGCCATCACACAGTGATAAAACAGAATGTATCACACGGTGACATAATGGAATGAATTCAGTAAGTAGGGGATAGGCTGTCATGTCATTAAGCAGACAGGATAGAAAGTCTGATGTATAATACAAAATTTAAGCTATAGCCTGGAAGACAGCCATGCTATGTTGTTGAACAGGCAGAGAACTGTCTGCATCTACTCTGAGTTTAATAGTTGATATCTATCCTAAAATATTTTATTCTATTTTAATAACTTAGTAAACAAACCACCTTTAAAAGCCCTTTCTGTTTTTTTTTTTACCTGTACTCCAACCTTACACTTTCACTTAGCACCTCTATACCTCATTTGAACCTGTAAAACAGAAGGCTCTCCCTATTTCATTGCAGCATGCTTATAAACTAGAGAGTAAAAAGTATCTGCATGTAAGCATTTAAGTGTAACTTTTCCCTTTCTTCTCCATTTTGCTGCTGAACTTGTATATAGTGGGTAAAACGTAGATGCTCTGTGTATTACCAACCATTGTGGACACTGTCATGAGGTCTTGCCCATGTGTAATAAGAAGTGAACCAACATTCCTTATCGAGTATCCAAAGAATATAGAGCAAGGGTGTTTACCAGACCAGGAGCTATTGGGACATTTTTAGCCTAAGTTGGGCATTGTCTCCCAGTAACATCTGTTGCCAGATTTCTTCTAGTTATTTGACTATAATTCCAAAGTGCTTTTCCAAGCATTCCCTTCAGTTGCATTTGTAAAGCTTTTAAAGAGTTGACAAAGTGCTTCCACATCCATTTCATCTTCACAATTGCCATACCAGGTTAGAAGAGCAGAAGCATTAAAAACGAATGCAAGGTACAAAGTAGCATCTGTGAAGCTGAACTAGTTAAAAAGGGCAGAATTAATCCTTTGAGTTTGGAGGATTTCTTATCACACTATACGGGTCTCTCTAAATTAGTTGTCTTTGCTATTACATTTTCAGAGTTTTGAAAACATACTCATAAGCTCCACCCTATGAAACTATGTTTTATATCCGCTTCTCTATGTCTGAGTATTTTTTTAGTATTTTTATAGACCAGCACTCCAAAACGTATGGAGTGATTGGGCACATTTGTTTCACTCATGGGAAGCTCAAGGGGTTGTTTCTCACTCACTCACACACTCTCTCTTTTGACTGATTTGCTAAATCCAAATTCTAAAGCACTGAGAGGGTTTGGAACTCTTCAACCTGTGAGAAAGACACTTGCCACCCTCCCCAGGCTTGACGATGGAAACAGACAATGCCTGAGGCTTCCAACTCGAGATTTCAAATATTTCTAATTTCTTCAATTTAGCTTCATTTAAATTTTACTGAGAGGTAATTGCACTGAATTAATATAGTTGCAATTATGCTGAAATCAATCCATTAACATCTTGAAAATTCTTATTAATCTGGCAGCAATGTTATGGATAAAAACAGAAATACATCCTCTGTTTGGAGTGTAGATTAATATAATAAGAATGCTGGAGTTAATTTATCCAGGATATGAATTTCTCGAGACAAGAGAAGTATGAGTTCGTGTTCTGTTTTCTGCGTTGCAAAGTGCTGCTTTTGAGCACCTGAAGAGAATATTTGCATATGAGAGTAACTGGATCCACTTGGCTTCATTCCGATTTCATCAAAGGGAACCTGATTAAAAGTTCAGGCTACAGAACCATGTGTCTTTATGCACTTACTAGCCTTTCAATATCTCTCTATTCTTCTTTTCCAACTATATACTTGAGAGAAGCATATGTCACATTTCAACTTTATATTTAGTATAGTCCTCAAATTTTAGTAAATATGTTTAATGAACTGCCAGTGGCTGATGTTCATCACACAATGATAGTGTGAATGATTATACTAAACCACCAGTGATCAAACTGATAATTATTGTCCATCAAACCATTCATTCAGTGGCTGTTTACAAAATAGCAATTGTCTCTCTGCTGGTTATGTATCAGTGAATAAAACTGATATAAACCCTGAAGTCATGGTGTTTACAATTTAGTGGGAGAGAAAAACATTAAGAAAGTAAATAAGTAAATAAATAAGCAAAGTTATCATTTAAAATTCTAAAATCATAGGACATGTAAGGACCACAATGAAAACGAAATTTAGTGAAGGGGAAACGAAACACTTGCCAGATAAACATTGTAGGTTCATTCTGTATTCCAACCTTTTTTTAACCTCCTAGAGCACTGGTTCTGCAGAAAGTGCACAAGATTATCTTGGGTAAGTCAATATTGGCCAGGTTTTATAATCTACAAGATTGGAAGATGGCCAGCATCATTTTACATATAAAGTCAATGGAGCATTGGAAACAGAAGACGGGCTTCATATGATTGTGTACCTCTATATGATTATGTGCCTAACGTATTTCTCTGCCAACTCTGTGAGGGAGAGTCTTAGTGAAGAGAGCATCCCGTTATGGCAGTCTAGGAGAGAGACAGTGGTATTTCTGGTAGCATGTGGGAAAGAGAGAGAAGGTTATGCCTATAAAGTTTTAATATGGGTAACAAAAATGGAAGAAAACTTGGCAAGTGCTTGCTTGGCTGTCATAGAACAAAGAACAAAGAGTCAAACATAACTTTAAGATTTGGGATTTGAGCAATTGAAAGATGGTAGTACTGCTCATTTTTTGAGATGGTAGGACAAAGAAAGATTTGTGGATGCTCTGGGCATATAAGGAAGACATGGAAGTTAACAAATTCACAAATGTAAAATTCAAGGAGAAATTTGCACTGAAGACTTATTGAAGTGTCAACTTGTACATGGCATTTTAAGCAATGGAGATTGAACATTCTCTCCTCTTTTAAGGAAAATACATGGAGAATGAAGAAGGATGGGCATTATAGAGGTTCAACATTTATAGATCAGGGAGAGTAAGAAAAATATGTGAAGAAGACAAGGAGGAGCAGTCAGAGGAAGGAAGGTGTTACGAAAAAGTGAAGGTATTATATCAGGAGAAAGGGTGAAGCTAAGAGGATGAATTAGATGTAAACAGAATTGTAACTATTGGACTTGACCCAATGAACATAGATAAGCTTGACAAGAACAGATTTGGTGGGTTGCTGGAAAGAAGATAGCTTGAAGTGAATTGAGGAGTATTTGCCAGTAGTATTGACATGAATAGGTAACTTCCTTTTTTATTTAATGGAGTTGGCTATGACAGTAAGGTAAGATGCTGACTGCTAAGTGATGGAGAATCCAGGAAGGAAGATAACTGAGAAAAAGGGGTATCGACGTGTGTTTGTATGAGAAATGGGGAGATTTCTGAAGATAGAGAAAGTGATGACAGAGGAGCAAGGCAGATGAAGGAACAGAAAACATTGTGAAATTGAAAAGAATCGTAGACCGCAAGGGTGGACTGACACCAACGGAAAACCAATGGAAATGCCTGTAAGCTGTGACAGGCAGATGCAGACAGGTGTCAATGTACACAAATTTATAGACGGGTGGACATTTTCTACTTTGTTAATGAAGTACTGGTGAAACTAAAGCAGTGAGTTCGTCCCAATGACTGTAAGATTCAAATGTTGTCTGCAGATGGAAAATGATTACAGAAACATGGAGAGGATACAGTACAGCATTTGCAGCAACTTTGATGATTATTGGCTTCTCTGTTTTGTTCAGCGGCCTGTGCAGGTGCATGGGGGAGTTATTTAGGATTGGATTCTCCTACATATAAAATCCTAGGAATGAGTGGGGGTCAAAAGGGCAAAGAGCCTCTACAACGTGGTGATCATGACACTGGCACACAGAATCCAAGTGGAATCACAGAGGGAAGAAAAGTGAGAGGGAGTGTGGAGGTGGAGGGGACACTGAGCTGAGAGACATGGGGAATAGACATTTACATTTGAGATTGTGCAGGTTGTGTGGTTTTAGTGATATAAGAGCTGACCATAGGAGTAAGTAACTAAGGCAGATCTGAAGGATAATTCATGTGAAGTAAATCTGAATACCCAAGAGATGTTAATGCTGGATGAGTTGGCCATCTGAGTTCTGACATTTCTGAGAATGAAAGAGAGGAAGACCTAGAAGGAGACTAAAAGACAGGACTAAGTGGGACAATGACAATGACAATTTAAAGCACTAAGAAACAGGAAGTACTTGTTGCTCACATGGGTAATTCTACCTATGCAGGAGACTGAGATCTAAAGATAGAGGTTTGAAGCTATCCATGACATCTCCAATTCACCAGTATGAAGCCTGAAGTGTAAGAGTAGCTGAAGTAGTGGAGCACCAGTTTTTGAGATAAGGAAGGAAGGAAGGAAGGAAGGAAGGAAGGAAGGAAGGAAGGAAGGAAGGAAGGAAGGAAGGAAGGAAGGAAGGAAAGAAGGAAGGAAGGAAGGAAGGAAGGAAAGAAGGAAGGAAGGAAGGAAGGAAGGGAGAGAGAGAAAGAAAGGAAGGAAGGAAGGAAGGATGGACAGAAGGAAGGAGATGGAAGAAAGAAGGCAGGAAGGGAGGAAGGAAGATGATAAGCAAAGAAAATGGAGAAAAAAAGAAAGAAGCATATTATGTATTTCCAAGAATGGACTTTTGCAAATCTTTAGACAGTAGCAATAGTGAAAGGGTATCCAATTGCTCCAAACACTGATCTGGAATATGTGATATGAGAGAAATACTACCACCTCCGTATGATTTTAGGGGATGCATTTCAGTGAAGACAAGGCAGTGAAAAACTCATAAAGTGAAATTTTGTCATTATGCTGCTTGCTCTTCCCCTCTTTGTCACTGCTTTTGATTTCTGTATCATTTGTCTTGCATGTAAGTTTATCTGTTTAGGGGAGGGAAAGGGAGGACACAGAAATGGTGGGACAAAAGGAGAACCAATGTAGCAGTGATACTCATAATGTTGAAAATGAACTATACAAATTGTCAGGGAAGGGGTCTGGGAGGGAAACCTGGGAGAGAAACAAGGAGTGCCACTGTTCAAATAGAAATGTAGCCAGGCACCAGTGGCTCACGCCTGTAATCCTAGCTACTCAGGAGTCTGTGATCTGAGGATCACGGTTCAAAGCCATCTTGGGCAGGAAAGTCCATGGGACTCTTATCTCCAATGAACTACTGGAAGTGGCGTTGTGGCTCAAATGGTAGAGAAGTAGCCTTGAGCTGAAGAGCTCAAGGGCAGGGCTCAGGCTCAGAGTTCAAGACCCACAATGACAAAACAAAACAGAAAGAAATGTACTCATTTCCTTATGTAACTGTAACCTTTACAAAAACAATAAAAATAGAATAGTGTCATGGAGACTGAGTCACAGATAAGTAATATTCGTGGTTCTGAGCAGGAACTAGAGATTGTGTGTTAGGAGGCAGAGAGATCTGAAAAATTTAAGACACTTACAGAACCTTTGGTGTACCATACATACCCTCTGCATCTCAGCCACTGTTATTCCTGTGATATGAGTGTAGGATTCGGAAGGAAACAAAAATCTGGCAGGATGAGATCTCTGGCAATGTGGGACAACCCATGAATAAGGTGACTCTAGAAAGCATATAAATTCAATCTGTGAACTGCGTTGCTCTAGTTAAAACTAGATAATGAGTTGAGATTCAAGCTATAGGTATGGTTACCTTCACAAATAAAGTATGGACAAATGTGGCCATATTACTACTTCATAAGAACAATGCATTCAGAACTGAAATAGCAATGTGCCTATGTGTTAATATTAATGTTGCCTACGTTTGTTATTTTTTTGACATTCTCACTAGCATCTACTAGTTGTAGAAGAGGACCTCATTGTGACATGACTATTTATGTCTCTTGCTACTCTCCCTCATTTCTTCTTCCCCATTCCCTAATTTTGACAAGCTTCATTATTCCATTTTCACACATGTAAAACTTATTAAGACTGGTTTCTTATTCTCAATACGTCCATGTGTTTTGAGTGGTTACTTCATCTTGATGAGCCTTGGCTTCCTCATGTGAAAAATTTTAAAACATTGCCTGTGTCTACACAAGATCATCATGAAAGGTAAGAAACAAATGCCTGGAAAACATTTTAAAAATTCCACTGATTTACAAAAACAATTGATTGGTGCTGTTATTGATTCTCCTCCATCCAGAGTATTGCCTGAATAAGGATCTTGCTTTTTAATTTTATTTATAAATAAATCAACCATATCTTTGTTGCAGCAGCAGTTAACAGTAAGCAAAATCTCAATTATTATTTTCTTTTACTACACACACATAAAGTGGGAGAGACACTGTGGAGACTGTGTGATAGATGCATTTAATGGATGCTTCACTCCAAACTTCTCTTCTGAGAACTCATCTCGTTCCCCATGAAGGATTCCTGATATCTTATGTGACTCCTCCAGCCTGGAGTGGAAATGGTTCAGAGGTGTCTACAAGATCCACGATGCTGAGACTTGCATAGAACTTGGAAAACTGAAACCCAACTAGCTTCACAGTAGAGTGCACATAGAGATCCAGTAGCTGCCAGAAACCAAGCGGTTAACCTCCCTGAGTTCCAGTCCGAGGATTAGTTTCATTTTCCCCTTTCATGGCAGAACATGCACGTAGGTACAGCCTACCCCTGAAGCCCTTTAACAAGATTGTTCATTTATTAAGTCCCCGGAAGTCCAAAGACAGAAACAGTGGGGATAATACATGCACTCTTCTAAAGTTAACAGTTTTATGCTAGCGATGTAAATATGCATGCCAATGTGTGAAGGGATGACAGTAACATTTCAGTTTTAAGTACTTGGCTCAACTTGAGTGCATTGTAGTGCCATGGTTTCAGCACTGTAGTAGGAGGGTTAATAGTGAGGAAGACTCTGTCATCCCATTGCTTCAGTTCAAATCCTAATAACATCCTTCAGTCACAATTTGACACTGGGCAATTTGATTATGTTGTTTTTGCACATTTATGAAGTCTGCAGTTCACTATCTATTTCATAGGGCTATTGTAAGGAAATAGGTATCTTAGTAACAGCTAAGTGCTTTGTTAAGTAGCTGGCACATTTAATGTCCTATTTCATGTTAATGACAGCTGTTATTCTTCCATGCCGCTCCCCATATTTCAACCAAAGGACTCAGCAGCTCATTTGTTGTATGTGCCAGTACTGGGGTTTGAACTCAGGCCCTAGGCACTGACCTTTAGTTTTTTTTTTACACAAGACTGGTGCTCCATTACTTGAGCCACACCTCTACTTTTTTTTTTGTCGGTTGTGGGGCTTGAACTCTGGACCTGGACTCTGTCCCTCAGCTCTTCAGCTCAAGGCTAAAGCTCTACCACTTGAGCCACAGCCCACTTTGGGCTTTTTCTGCTTCTGTGGTGCTGAGGAATCAAAACCAGGGCCTCAGGCATGCAAGGCAAGCGCTCTACCACTGAGCCACCTTCCCAGCCCACACTTCTACTTTTGACATTTTACTGTTTAACTAAAGATAGAGGTCATACACAGTTTCCTGCCTAGGCTGGCTTCAAACCTCAATCTTCAAATCACAGCCTCCTGACTAGATGGGATTACAGGCATAACCACCAGCACCCATCTCAATAGTTCATTTAAATCATCACAAGACTGAAACAGAATTTGCAAGCCAATTACACTGAGCAACAAGGTTGACAAAAAAGGCACAGAAAGCTCCCCAAATTAGTCAACTAGAATGATTATTCCATAATCCTAAATCATTATGAAAAGAGTAAGCAGCTATCTCAAGTGAAATAGATTGCATTTCCCAGGAATTGTGGCAAGGAGAAAAGTCTCAAGTGAAGATTTTTGTCCTGGGCCCTAGGTAGCTGATTTGCCTCAAACAATCATTTTAACTCTGTCCTCCAACCGTAAAATGAAGAAAGTGGACAAGGTTTTTCTCCGTGATCACCTTGAACACAGGAAGTCTATAATCCCCTAGCCTAGTGCTCTGTTGTGCAGTGATACAAAATGGAAATTGCCAGCGCCGGTAAGTGAAACATCGACAGGAACTGGGCAGATAGCTGGCTATTACACAATGGGAAATGTCGAGAAAATAACCTTATGGAGTGGAAAGTATTGGATTGTCTGATTATGACTTACTCTCCAATATGAAGATATAAACATGCTTGGCTGCTCAAGGGTGAAAATGTGGTAATGTGTTAAAATGCTAATGAAATTGGAATCCTATAATAGATGTTTAGAACAGTTTAGATTATCAAGACATGGGACGTAAGAGAGCAGAGCTCATAAATCCTGGTGACAAGGCCAAAGTCCTCCGAACTCTCGAAACCATTAATAGTCTGACTCTAACTTGTGCTTGAAAGCTCATCTCCCGCTCACAAACTTTGGTGTGCCTGTGTTCAATCCAGAATGGGTCAGTCCATCACAACAGGCGCCTCTGTTCTCCACACACACAGATTCTCTTGCTTCTACTCTCTCATTCACAGAGATCCATCACGCCACCTCGTAGCTGTCTCAGATACCGCCGTGATCTGCCCCTAGTGTACATTCTCTGTAAGCCGTCATCCTAGGAAGCACTAGAGCTATCTTCCTCGTCATATACCCAACCATGCCTGTCTTGTTTAGAATTCTATAGTCATTTTGTTCATTGCCTTTTAGATAAAATCCAAATCTTCACTCTGGCTTGCAAGACCTTTCATGATCTACTAATCTGCTCCTTCTCTCTATTCAGTCTGTATCATTTGCTTCCTTACTTGGTATGCTCCAGGCTTATTGTTGAAATTGCACTTTCTCAGACAAGGTAAGATGATTTTCCTTTTACCCAGAACCTGCTCCCTCTCTGCAATCTATTTTTCTCATCATTCCTTGCCTAACTTACAAAGAGAAGCTTCATCCCACCACCAAGACTAGAACACAATTACTGGCTGTGTTTTCTCATGGTTTTTATGCCTTTTCTACTGCCCAACTTTACCTCAGCAAAGCTACATATTATATAATACTCTTTCCTTTACTCCATCACCGTTTGGACCCTTTTCCCAGGCACATTTCTACTAATCAAAATCCAGCTCCCATGTTTCCACCCTGGGAAAAGCCTTCAGAGTACCAACCTGGTCAAGTCTTACTCCCCAGTGCTGTCATGAAAATTCATACAAAATCCTATGTGTCACAACAAACCCTAGTACTGAAAACTACAACTTTGCTCCAGAGAACTTTGCACAATATGTCATAACAGATAAATTTTGTGGCAATGAAGACAATGATAAAAACCATCAAGTTTTAAAATATTACTAAAATAAACAGCAGGACCTAACTCTTAGGTAGGGTAGAACCCTCTCTCTGTGTCTCTCTGTGTCTGTCTCTCTCTTCCTCTCTCTCTCTCATACACACAGAGACACACAGACACAGACACAGACACAGACACACACACAGACACACACAGACACACACAGACACACACACACACACACACACACACACACACCCTTCTAAGATTCCAGATGGTCATTCTGGGAAGCATCCATTTAGTTCCCCTCAGTTCAGGTGAACATTTGAACCATTATTCTTCTTGCCAAAGATTAATATAATTTCACACATTTCATGTTTAAAGAGCTTGGTAAGTTCTGGCCAAAAGCATAACTGCTACTTCCCTTTCTTTCATAACATAATGATCTTCCTGTTGAAATATTAATCAATAACTAATTTCATAGTTGGACAACTATTTTTAATGGCCTAGTACTTTGGAGGTATTGTTACACAAGTCTTCAGAACATTCCCTGAAAGACCTGTCACCGAAAGGGCAGATTCATTTACTTGTCATCAACATGAGCCAAAAGCCTCATTGCACTAATTAAGGAAAGATGCATTTGGGTCCTGGTTGGTTCAGAACTTCAACATCTCATGAGTGGACCTAAAATGCAGTTCAAATGTATTCATTCAGTCAAAGACATTCACCCAGTATTGAGATAATGAGGAAGCCATGGGCCGTGGAATACCTGTCTCAGTTTTTCTTTTCAACAAATTGATTTTACAAGTACAATGAATATTGATCAGTATTGCCCCTTCCCTTGTTCCCCATCTTCCATAACCCCATTCATATCTCAGTCATTCCTTTTTCTTGGCTTTTCTTTTTTGGTACTGGCAATCAAACCCAGGAGGTTGCACCTACTAGACAAGAACTTTGCCATGCTCAGTGGCATCCTAACCCCTCAGTTATTTCTTCAAGTGACATATCTACCCAGTTCTGGTGATGTAGTTAGAAGCCAGGGGTTTAACCAGGTTTTTTCTTCCCATGAGGACATTTGCCTCATGTCTCTGTCTGCCTCTGTATTGATGCTTTCATGGAGTACCCTGAGCCTCTGAGAAACAACTACACATTCATCTGTTTTCAAAGAATGGATGAAATTAACTGAATGGCAGACAATTGTTACATGACTCTTACAAAGGTTTTCATCCTTTATACAGAAGTTGTAAGCACCTAATGTTTAAGCTGAAGTTAAGTCAGAATGTCTTAGTGACTTATTATGTTCCAGGTGTCATTCTTTCATCCATGCTAAATTTCTCAAAAACAAAAAGCTGGGGGAAGTATTTTTAAGTCTTTATCATTTGTCAGAGCAAAACAAACCTCAGAGATTCAGAGTAAACTGGTATTTTTAAATACAAATGTTTAAAAATCACCATTCATTCATGAGCAAATATATGAAGGGGTGTAAGTTAACATACACTAGAGATATTGATATATCAATGTTTATAGCAGTGCTGTCACAGTGTCCAAATTATGGAATCAGTTTAGGTGCCCATTGACTGATAAATGGATTAAAACAAGTGTGGTACATATACATAATGGAGCTATAAAGAAGAAATTTGGCCATGAAGAAGAATAAAATTACAGTCATTTACAGAAAAACGGATGGAACTGGAGATAATCATGTTAAGTAAAATAACCCAGACTGATAAAGATAAATATCATGTTTTCTCTCAGTCATGAGATCTAGACATATTATTTAAAATAATGGCACATGTCAAATGAAGACTATTTGAGCATTGGGAAGCAGTGGATAAGGGGAGGGTGAATGGAAAGAACAAAATGTGGATTAATATGATCAAAGTAGCTTATACACGTATATGAAAATAATGAAACCTTCTAAAACAGTTTTAAAAAGAAAGGGAAGGGAGAAAGCAGAGCAATAGAAGAGATGAATTTGATCAAAGCACATTATACACATGCATACAAATATCACAATAAAATTCCCTCATATAATTAATACATGCTAATAAAAAACCACTACTTCCTGTCAACACAATTGAAGAGCACCATTTCTGTATTCTGCCACTCAATATTGCAAGGAAAATTATTTGTGTATCTATCTCTCTGTCATCTTCTTGTGATTAAAGTAATTCCTTTAGGTTTATCTGATTTCAGAAGAATACCTTGCTTAGATTTGAAGAAGACTTTCCAACATATGATTCTTATCTTGTGACTTGTCTGAGCACAGGCCATTTTAAGTAGATTCTGCTCTTCAATCAGAGTCACTTGAAGAATCTTTGAACTTCCTATTTCCTACTATGAGACTTTCTATATCTTTCTATCTTGAGTTATAGTATGTCTGGCTACTTTTCCTACTAAACTTTAAGCTCTTTGAGTACAAACCCAGCCTCGAGCCTTCTCATCTGTGCACTGACAGATTCCTAGATCTCTCCCTCTTTGCTCTGTTCTATATGACTCAGTAAGTGATTCCTACCCATTTGAAGCTCCAGGGAAGTGTAGTCATCACCAAGCCCCGCCCTGAGGCTGACCCTCCAAAGCAAACAGATTAGCCAACTCCACAGGGCCAGCTCTGTTTTGCAAGATACCTTCCATGGCCTGTATTTAGTTCAGTATGGCAGGGGATGCATTGCCAACCCCCAAATGTGATATTTGGATCAGTCAGTGTTAGCCAAGGGCTATGATATTGAAAATAATATTTGTGAAAGAAACACTACCTTTAACAGATCTAAAAAGCTCCTAGATTCTGAGATGAATATCAATGCTTTGTCTCTCTGAGGGAATAAAAAGGATTTACTTTTTCTTTTCTGCAGATTTCATTGTTTTCTAAAATCAGACCTGGCTTAGTAGCTGTTAGAACACTCCCAAACCCAGTTTTAGTTTCCTCCATAACTTGATGAAGCCTGACAGATGAGTTTCTTTGTTTTGTTTTCCCTCTGTTCTTCCCTCCCTGCCCCTTCATACCTTTTTCTTTTCCTCTCTTTCTTTAACACTTTTTCCTATCTCATTCTTTCTTTGTTCTTTTCCTCCCTTTCTTCCTTAGATTCCCTTCAAAATCTACCATTCTGTGTTAGAAGATTGGGTGATATTTGAGGGTTATTAAAATCCTATTAAATTGGCACTGTGACCAAGAAACTTGAGAATCTTCAACAACGGCAGGAAAGCCTATCACAAAGTATCTGAAAAAAATGACAAGTAAAGTAACAGTATGGTTAGTTCTGGTTTTAGTGCAAAACCCTATGGTTGGGAACTCTAATGCATTGAGAACAATCATTTATTCTTCTTAATCTTAGTACTAAATTTTAGAATAAAATAGACTACAAGCCTAGAAAAAACTTATGACTTGTAATTGTCAGTTTATTCTGAGTCTTAACACTAAGAGGTGAAGAAAATCTGCTCTGACCTAACCTTACAATAGCTAAAAAGTAAGAAATTAAACAATTACTACCAAAATAATTAGAACCACCCTTCTAGGTGTTTTTATTTTCAATTTGCTCTTATTACTTTTTATCTAACATTTAAAACTCACAGTGAAAATAAATAATCCACTCACAACCAAATAAAGACAGCCTCATCAGTGAATTTTGACATCACCAGATCAATTCAAGAGCCTTTTCCTCAGGAACAGAGAGAAATGCTTTCATCTTGATTCATTAGAAAGAGCCCTCAAGTTCTCTCCAGAGATCAATAGGCCTGCTCCATACCAGCCACCACACTAGGCTCTAGAGACATAAAGATAAACAAAACCCCAAGATCTCTGTTATGGAAGAATTCTTGTTCTAGTGGGAAAGGCAGACAAGTAAATAATTCCAAATGTACCCAAAGAGGAACAGTAGAAGCAGAGCTGATACTTGGGCTGGTGGACACTGTGTACAAACACACAACCTGACAAAATGCTTCGACGCTCTAAACTCTCCTATAAAAACCAGCTTTCTTGAGCCCCTAATGGGTCTCCAGCATCACCTCCAATGCCATCATTCACCCTGGCCTCTCCTCACGTCAGACTCCAAGATCTAGTGGGGACCTCAGAACTCTTATTTTAGAACATAATTTGTAACCATTCTGATTGGGCAGTGGTTGGGATGACTCCAGAATGGGGGCCTTTGTGATGTACTGAAACAGAAGTTAGGTGAGAAAATAAAGGACATATCAACTATCCCATATAAACAATCAAGAAGGAAGTGATGTGAGTGAAGTCTTAAAGACTAAGGGAGAATTTGCCAATGGATTACACTGCTACCAAGGCAGAGAGTCCCCTGCAATGGAAATAGAACAAGTCTAATGGATCATTGAGAACATTATTCTGAGAGTTGCAAAAAAATATAGGTTTCTGGGAATGAAGTTAAGAGTCTTGTATGTCTTCTACCTCTAAGTGATAGTCTTAATCAGGGTATAGCATGATGGGCTTTTTCAACTTTTGGGTAAGTAATGGAAAGAATATAAGTCTTGTTCTCTTTAAGATGCTTTTTCCTATTGGGTAAGTCCCCACAAAGAAAGCATAATAAGTAAGTTCTGTTTGATAGGACTGCAAATATCAGAACTTTATCTCCTAATTTTTTATCCTAAATTCTTTTATCTCCTAATTCATTAAGTTTTATGAACTGCTAATGAACCGCCTTTTCTTTTACTTATTGGAGAAATAAAGTTAATGTGTGTATTAGATATTATGGCAGAGATTTCTTTTTTAAAGTCATAGCTTTTGCTTCTGGGAAATTTATGCAGGGACTGCAAGAATTGGAGCATGATTCTCTCTTCATCTTGACAATCTAACAGTCACTAGGTAGCACATGAGAGAGAACAGAGAAGCCATATTGTTCACATAGATATGTGTCCCAGTGCCTTACACAGACTCAGTGCTCAGGGCTCTTCTAGTTCATTAATCATTCCTTCCTATCAATCTTCATCTTTCTAAAATTCAGTATTATTCCCCTCCAGAAGATATAATTAATGATCTTCTTCCCCTTGGTCATTTTAATCACTATTCTCTAAAATAAATCTATTTTGCTATCATTTTGAGAAGTAGAAGCCAAGACTGGAGAAATTCACCTTTATTCTGATTAAAAGAAGTGTCCACAATCTCTGTCTCATCAAATTCATCTCAAATTGTGTTGAGTATATCTAGGGTATAATAGGCACTGTGAAATGAGCATTTAAATTCTAGACACAGAGATTTTGAGTGCTCCTCTGACTCTGAGCATTTCTACATAAATATCTATACTTCTACCACCTCCCCTCCCCCCCCCCCAAGGATATTAACCTGGATCAGTATCTCCAGACTAAAACATTCCTCCAAAAGTTCTGAAAAGTGTTAATAGGTGATTCATCTTCAGAAGTTATTGCTGATTAATCAGTTACACCAAATTCTGGTTATACCAAAAACACTGGTTATTCGTGTCTTTCCTATGTGGAGTCATAAGCCTTGAATGTGGGTCTGTCCAGTGGGAGGGTCTCCCAAATTCAAGCAAGCAAGAAAACATTTGACTCAAGTCATCTCAAGGAAGTAGAGCTGCTCTTGAGAAATTACTAACCTAAAGCTAGTCAGCCTTGTCCTACACAAGAAGAAGAGCATTCCTGCTGTCATGTTGGTTTTAAGTACATTGCTTTACATTTCCATACTCTGGATTCCATCTGATCTCTTCGGAAAATCATTCTATCATGATGCCATTTGGCAATGGGTTTCCAAATCTTAACTTTTCACTAAGTAGAAGGGCTTAGTAGGATTGTGATGAGAAATATCATTGTGACTGTGCACAATTTATAGGCTTCTCAACAAGATCACCTGGGGAAACTATTACTCTTCAAAAAAAGGATGTGTGTGTTTGTGTTCAATGTCCTCTTCTATTTCTCAGGCTGGAAACACTCCTATCTGTTCCTACCACTTGTTTTCTTTCTCTTCAGGATGACAGATTATATATTCTGAAACTATTGTGCTTTTTCTAAACCTAAGAAAACCTGCTTTTTATGATAATGGGATCTGTAATTGTTTGCTAAAAATTTTGTTCTGATAAAATTCTACCTTATCAGAAATGAAAGTCCACGAAGTTATATAAACCAACATTTGGCAAATCATGTTTTATGCTGTTATTTCTGTTCAGGAATTGGTCCTTCATTTTGTCAGGGGACATCGGCTGAATTTATTAGAAGTAGTTGTCTTGTCTTAAGGGATTGGCTACTATGGATGAATCCATTTGGTTTTGAGAATAATTTTAGTAGATTCTAGATGTGCTAGTAGTCTTATGTCCCTCAGTAGATGAATGGATCAAGAAAAGTGATATATATAAAGATATATATATATATATATATGAATTATATGCTTACATTAAAAAAAATGACATTGCCCCATTTGTAAGAAAATGGAAAGACTTGGAAAAAATCATATGAAGTAAGCTAGGCCCAAAAAACACATAGGTCCCATGATTTCCCTTATCTGCAATAATTAGTATATGTCTAGGATCATCTTAGCAGATGAGCAGAGTAACTCAGTAGCCACGTACATATGACCATATAAGATGACACTAAGTGAAATGAACTCGAAGACATGGACACAAGAGGGTTTTCTTTGTTGTTGTTTTTAATGTACTATGTGATTTTTTTTTTGTTTCCTTCGTATGTTCTCCCCCTATGGTATATCTTCTGTTGTCACAGTATTTGAGTCTGGTACCCTGGCATTGTATATACCTTTATTTGAATTAGGGAAGGGAAAGGGAACGACAGAATGGTGAGACAAAGGACAAGAAAAACAATGCAACAGCCATATACACAAAACTACATGTTGGAAATGATCTGTACAACCTGGGGGGTGGGGAAGGGAAATAGAAAAATGAGGGATGGGGTAACAATTTTGTCAAGAAATGTACTTATTAACTTACTTATGTAACTGTAACCCCTCTGTACATCACTTGGAGAATTAAAAACAGCATATAGAACAGACCATTTTTTTCAAAGTGTTTATTCAATACCTACTGTGCTATATGCCTAGAACCATGCTGAGGCTTGGGGTGTGACAGTAATGGAAACACCCAGATAGATGCTAATTGTGTGTGAGGAAGGGTCTGAAAACCAGGTAGAGCTTAAAGAAGAAAAGAGATTTGGCTGAATAGAAAGAGCCTCCCATTTTGCCTCAACCTCTCTCATCTTTCACCTTAGCCCCAAGTGAAATAAATAGTGTTAAGACTCCAGCTTGTGTTTTTGTAGGGCCAGAAAAGCTATTGAATACACTATGGATCTGAGAGATGAATGTCTTTTTGACAGGCTGCTAGACAGAGAACAATCAGTTGGCTGGTGGTTCTGACTATCACTAACAGCTCTCTTAAGTGTGACCATGGAGAAATGTCCTTCATGACACAAGGAGTTTCCATCAATGTCTGCAAAGAACCATATTACTGCTAGCTTAGTTTTTACAAGGCTGCACCAGTTGGGGTGGGAGAGGAAACAGCCAAAGGCCCAATTTTTTAAGAGAAAATGAGTTTCCTCAGAATGTAGTTTAGTAGTTGTCTATCTTAAAGGAGCAATTCCTTGGCTGACTTAATAAAAAAAGAGCTTACTAGCTCCACTTAAGTTTCTGATCCAGTAGGTATGAGATAAGGACCCTAAATCTGTGCCTTGAATAAAATCCCTGGTGCTTCTGACGCTGAGGGAAGGGCCCCCCTTCTCTACTCCTATGAGAACTCTTAGTTACTCAGGTTGCTCTCAGGGAAAGGCAACAGGTAATTAGAATGCTTAGGACATGGATTTGAGGATGAGGAGCTGAAGGAGTTAACTGGATTGAAAGGAACTGAGACATCTAAGAATTTATTCATGTAACTGTACCACACTCTTGGCTGGCTAGCACATGTCAAAGTGAAAGGCAACTAGGAATCAAAACAGATCTTTTTTTCTGTGAAAAGTTAAATATCATATGCTCATCACCCATTTCGATGAGGAAATTGTCTATTGTCTTTAACTCGGGTATATATTTATAACTTCTCGTAAAATAAGAATACTTATCCTATCTTTACTGTTGATATACTGGAAGTTTCTCTGCAGAGCCCTACTCAAAGTGGATGTCATGATTTTCATGATTAATTGTTATTTTCTTTCTTTCATACCATAAACTTTACATGTGATGAAACATGAATCACATGTGATGAAATGTAGGCTCATTCATTTGCTCCATTGACTAAAGTCTGGTAGATACAGGGGAGGATTTCAATGGCATAACTACTTTAAATAAGTAACTTAACAGTTTAACAAAATGAACACCAAAAAGACGAAACATGCTTTGTGAGAGGGCAGGGCAGCTCAAAGGGAAAGGTGGTCAATACATGAAGAGAGGAGGTAAAAAGAGTCACAACATTAAATGTACAGGTATGAAAAGGAAAGGAGGTGAAGTGAGGGATTAGGAGAGGCAGGGAGATGGATGGAAGGGTTGACATTGATAAGACTCACTGTACTCACAAACCGACCTATTGAACTGAAACTCCTTCACACAACTACTTAAAGATAACAATAAGAAGAACAAAAATAACCTGAAAGTCCCCCACTCTGAACCATTTCACTTATGTTTGAAGCTCCCGGTTAAAAATCTAGCATAGTACCTTAAGGGATTGAGTTACTTTATTAATATCTTTGTATCATTTACTCATATATTAAATGAGAGTCTAGAACGGGCCTCTGTCTCTTTCCAAGACTGTTAGCTTCATGGTGAATGAGGCCAACCAGGTAGATATCTGGATAGAGAATGCTAGGGTGGGCAGAGCTGGCTTGTGTAGGGAAAAAGGGGGTCTTATGTCATAAAGTGAACTTGAATTCTCAGAGGAGCCTAATGGGAGACAGTGGTCTAGAGCTAAACTTGTTCCCTGGGGAATTACCTTTACTGAAGGAGATTCAAAGAAAAGCAGAAAAGACCAAAAGCTATGTACATATGACCATATAAGATGATGCTAAGTGAAATGAACCCCAAGATATGGATAGGAGTATTTTTTCTTTGTTGCTATTATTTTTAATGTACTATGTGATTTTTTTTTGTTTCCTTTGAAAGGTCTTCCCCCTTGGTATCACCCCTGTTGTCACTGTATTTGATTCCTGTGCCCTGCATCTTGTATACACATTTCACTAATTTGGAGAGGGGAAGGGAAATAACAAGATGCTGAAACAAGGATACAGGTTGACCCATTGTAACAATGAGATGTACAAAACATTATGTTGAAAACGAACTTTACAACTTGGGGGAGGGCGAGTTGGGGAGGTAGGGAGGGAAGGGATGGTAGGGAAAAAACAAAGGAGGAGGTAACAATGCTCTATAGGAAATGTACTCATTACTTTACTCATGTAACTGTAACCCCTCTGGACAGTATCTTTACAATAAAAAAAGAAAAGCGCTTCAGACTTCTTTACTTTTTCAAAACTTCATTCTCAGAACCTCATAGAGCTACTAACCTGAGGGATCCTAAAATTCCTCTGATTAACAATAAAATATTTCACCAAACCCCCATCAATTTCTATAATAACACAACTAGATCCTCCCCAAACAAAACCAGACTTGGGAATATATCCCCTAAAGGATCAGTCCACTCAATGAAAATATGTTTATTCTATCTCCAGACTTGTTCAGACAGCAATAGGGCTCATAATTCAGACTCTATTTTTGAGCTCCACTTTGAAGAAGAAACCAATTCACCTTTGGTGAAGAACTCATGGATAACAAGAATCACCTGTCAGTATAGAAGAGCAAAGGGAGGGAATGAAATGGCCTTGTGAATAACAGGCCAGATTTCTGGGGACAGAACAGAGAAGAAAATATAGGCTGCCTAGAAACCCTTGGATTTCAGATTTAATTATCATACTATTCCTGGAATAAAGAAATACATATCATCTGATATGGGCTTACAAGCTAATAAATATTTAATAGGCAAATAATGAATCTTGACATAAATATTTAATGGACAACATCAAGGTATGCAGGATGGAGGTTGTGCTGAGGAGAGGAAACTCTAGACAATGAGACAATATTGAGTTAGAACTTAAATGGAGATGAGTCCAAGAATCAGTCTCTCTGCGGAGCAACTGGAGCTCCTTTGAAGCCAGGGTGATTACTTAAATAAGAAAACAGATAGTGCCATGGAAATTACTAGAGGTCGTATATTCATTATTGCTTCCAGTATTTATTTGAAAGAAAGCATTCATTTATTTACTTGGCAGAGGTAACCCCTGAGGGAGTTAATACGAGCAAACTTAAAATGGAGTAGGGAGGAGCTGAACCTTGCTTTGAGAGGTTACAATTATGTTTGCAGGTATGTAAACTCAGGAAAGATATATCTGTTCAAAGATAGCAGGTAGACCCAAGACCACCTTCCATTCATTTTTAAAGGCAAGACTGCAATCGTGGAAATGCTAGGACTCTACGAAATGAAGGAGACATGTAACCCCTTGATTATTGAGCTCATGAGATTCTAACTCCAGTGACCAAATAGGTTGACTATCAGCGAGACCGGGCTAAGGACGAACAGTGGTAGCTTCAGAATCAATCAAGAAAGATTCCTGCAGGGAACAATTTCCAGGTCATGTCCTGGAAGTTGGCTCATGACATTGTAATAAGCTGTTTACCGAGCTCTTCTTGTTCAATACAAAACCCCACCAAGACAGAGACACAGGAACATAAGGCAGGAAACCACAAGGTGACAATTAAAAGGGTCCTGACGGTCAGGGCGTAAGATTCTGATGCAAACTAATAAATAATCATTAAAGGCAAGATAGGCTTGTAATAGGAAATTTTGTGTGTGTGTGTGTGTGTGTGTGTGTGTGTGTGTATGCATACGTGCAACTGCACCTATATGCACAAAGGATTCCCAGCTCTTGGAATGGAATACCTTTGCTCTTTTGTGAAGTATAGAGCGGGTAGAAAGCAGAGCAGAGAGTGCTTCTAATTGAAGTTCCTTGAAGAATTTAAAAGCCACAACCAAAAATAGACTTAAGCCCCTTTTGCTCCTTGTTCCTTTCCACCATCTGTCAGCCCCACTCCCCTAGGGAGAAGCTCAGGCTGACAGCAGCAGAGCAAGAAACAGAGGTGTGGGTGGGGGAATTTTCTTTCTTTCTACCAGGCTGAGTTATTAATTAGCTTTTTGCAAGGTAGAGGAGCGCCAAGCTTAAGTCTTCTCACTTGACAAATATTGTACCAGAGAGAGCTAGCAGCCCACCCAAGGTCACCTGGCACCCTCATAATAGAGGTACTAAGTTAGATTTCTGGGGCCATCTGGGATTCTCTGCACAAACCCTACCACAGTCCCAGTCTCTTCTCTTAAGAGTAGGGGATGTTATAAATTTGGAGGAGTTGAGCCAGGAAAGCTCCCTCTGGTGGGTTTCCCTAGCTTCTTGATAAACCTAATATTTCTTAACCTCTTCTCCAAGGATGACACACTGTCCTCAGATGAACCCAGCCACAGATGCTATTTACTTTAAGTAGTACAATTCCTTCTAGCCCTTCATGCATAATAGACAACTAAGCCTTTCATCTCTAGGGCCTCAGGACCTCGGGGAGGCAGCTGGCCAGATGGATGTCCTGCCTCAGTCACTAGAGACTTATTATCATCTTCTTTTATTTCTTCCACCCAATCTTGAGTTTGAGCTAGAACATGAAAGAAGGGGGCTGGAATCAGTCTCAGAGGAACCCAGAGCTCAGATCTGAATCAGAACCAGGATCCTCTCTAGCTCTTCTAAAAGACTAACAGCATCACCACTGGGGACCGGGCAGAGTGAGTGGGTTTCTTTATGTGCCATTTACAAGGCTCTTGTCCAAGCCCTGATGAGGTGCTTGGCGATCACCTGAGGCACTCTGCCACTACTATGCATTAGTGCTGGGGAGCCCACAGGTGTCTGTCACTTTGCAGCTGTGTGAATGAAATGTCCATGGAGTTCCAGAGTTGGTTACAAGAGACATGGCACAGCTTGCCTCTCCTATGTGTTTCCCTTGGATGCTTCCTAGACTGTGTTCTCCAAGCCACCTCTGCCTTCTCCCTTGGTCTCACAGAGTCATGATTCCCATGTTAGGCCATTTGTTCCTCTTCCAAACTCAGAGCATACAACCAGTTCCATGAGAATGTGCCTTGGAGAGGGAGATAGTCCAATTACTGATCTAATGACCAGCTTTCTCCTCATCCCCCCATCAAGGCATGTGTAACTCCCGTGCTTCCCCTTCGCTGCTTAGCTGGTGGTAGGGGGATGGGGAGAGATCTCTGTTCGGCAGTTCAAACCCACTCACTGTAGGGCTGGAAAATGAAATGAATGATATTATGTAATTAGGTCTTAATTATTTATCATTTTTGGTTAATTACTGTCACTTGCAAGTTAACACGTTGTAAAAACTCTTGGGCTGTGTTTATTAAATGTTAGGCGATCATTAGCAAGAAAGTGCCATCCTCCAGTGTTAATGAAATATCCGTAAAAGTCCATGACTGTGAGCAATGTAGGACTTGGGGCCATTTGGGAGACAGTTACAAGGATTTATGGCTGATGATATTTTTTTTGCAATCAGTATTGCCATGTTTCAGAAAAGGATTGAATAAAAGTCTGCAATGTCTCTCAATGACTCTCAACTTGCATAGGGCAAGTGAACAGAGAGGGTCAGGTGTTAGAAGAGAGAAAAAGTATTAATAGAGTCCTAAAAGATGACTTCTTCCTCAAAATACATCTCCTCAGGGTACAGTGTCTAAATGTCTGCCATTACCAATCCATTCCTCAGAGTATAATGCTATCTAAACTATGTAGATGGCCCCCAGAAAGCAAATATCCTTGGGAGAAGTTCTCTACAATTAACTGAGGGAAAAATAAATGTGTCTTTGCAGTGGCCTTTATGAGGGATGTGAGTTCCAAATAATCAAATGAGCATTAAACCATCACAATATTGGTACAATAAGGACCAGCAAGCAAGAGTTAAAACCACAAGTGTGCCTCGGTTGCAGTCTTGAGGTCACGTTTAGAGAGGAGCATTAAAAAGCTAGAATGGAACCCATTCCACTGGAAGGCCTTTAGGAAGGGCTAAGGACAGACCACAAAGGCAAAGAGTTAGACAATTATTTTCAAATCCCTCAAAAACATTCTGTGGATTTGTAAACAAACTTACTCTGCGTCTCCATGAACTAGAAATCTCTTGGCAAGTTTTAAAGCATTTCAAAATGTAAGAATTGTCCAAGAATGGTATAAACAGACTCAAAAGAGACTGTGTTCACTCTCTCAACGAGAGACTTCAGAAGTGTTAAAATTGCATGGATTTGCTTTAATATCAGTTAATTGATTCAGTATTATTAAAATGACATTCAGTATAATTAGAATACAATTAGAAGTTGGGGGCAGTTAAATATCCCTTCAGATCTGGAAGTGAGGTAAAAGGTTATTAAAAGATAAAAATATGTACAGAAGATACAAAGGAGTTGGGCACCAGTAGTTCATGCCTGTAATCCTAGCTAATCAGGAAGCTTAGATTTGAGGATCACAGTTCAAAGCCAGCCCAGGCAGGAAAGTCTATGAGCTTCTTATTTCCAGTTCACCACTAAAATGCCAGGAGTGGAACTATAGAGCTGTGGCTCAAGTGATACAGCATCAACCTTCAGTGGAAAAGCTAAGGGACAGAGCCCAGGTCCTGGATTCAATACCTCATGTCAACACCTCATGACATGTACACGCATGCATCTACACACACACACACACACACACACACACACACACACACACACACATTCTCTCTCTCTTTCTCTCTCTCTCTCTTTTTCTCTCTTTCTCACACACAGAGAGACACACATAAGGGGGAGGTATAAATATAGATAGCTAAATAAAACCAAGAATTTTGAATAGCTTTCTGTTCATATTTGCATTTTGTTTTGTTATGGTTTTTGCTTTTATTTTGTTTCATTTTGAGACAGACTCTCGCAAGCCTAGACGAGCCTCAAATCAAATGCTCCAATGTGTGCTCCTCTTGCCTCAGCCTCCCACGTGCTTGGAATTGCAGGTAAGAGGCAATAATCTCACCTCTGGCTGTGGAAAGGGCCTGGCATGAGCCTTTATCATGAATTAGCAGCAGAGGAAAAGCAGCATCAGCCTTAATATTTCCCATAATTTATTCTGGTACCTTCAGTTATTTCCTAATCTTGAGCCTGTTTCTCCATCTGTGAACAGGAAGCCAATCTCGATGGTCTCTTAGGACCTTTCTACACTTCCTAGGTAATAATTTGTGGTTCTAATGTAAAGTATCTCTGTAACCTCAGCCCACTGCCCAACTACCTGGGCATCTATGCAGGAAGTACAGAAAATGATGCCTGTCTCTAGGCTGCCTCTCCAAGATGCCATAAGGAATAATGAGGCCATTTGTCGCTCCTCCTAGCTCAGCATTGAATGTTCAATCACCATCGAGAGGCACTTGTATGCAGGCATTTCAGGTACATAATATAATATTATAGGCATAGAAAAGCATAAAAAGATTCGTAATTAAGATAAAGAATCAATCAACCAATCCTTTCTATTCTATAAGATCAGCCCAAGTAAGTGGCAAATGGCTGCGTTTGAGGTCATAGAGTATGTATTTGTGGATTTATATGTTTAGTGCAAAAGAAAATTCCCATTTGAAACAACAAAAAAGCATTGCTATTACCCAGTGATTTAGTTAGAGTCTCGGGATTTACTGCTGTGCATGGGGCACTGGATAGGAATAAGAAGGAGACAGGGTGGACGTGGTCCCCTCCCCCGACTTCAGAAATCTTACAGCCCCAAGGAAGAGATTGAAGTTGTAAAACAGATTCTACACCACCCGATTCTGGCCCTTTAATGCTGGACTGTCAGTTCTAGTGACAACGCAAAGCACACAGTAGGCACTCACCCAATTGTGTGCTTATTACTAGTTGCACGGATTCTAAAACAAACCCTTGAAGGAAACTTCTGGAGCCTAAGAAGAATCATTGGCACTTAAAGCATGAATCCAGAGATGGAAGAAATTTTTTTTTCCAGTTGTGAGAATCACATTGCTTTATGGAGAAAGTCAACCCAGGGAAGGAAGAATTTCACTACAAAGCCAGTGGCACAAGAGAGAAAGATGTGGATGATGGAGTGCATGGAAATTCTCTCCTGTAGTCCCATCCTTCCTTCTCTTGCTTATTTACCTTGGCTGGGCCAACTCCTCTGATCTATACTCTGCACCATGGTGCATTTATCTTCCTAAGGTACAATCAGAGTGAAGGCACTGACCATGTCAGAAACCTACAGAGATCCACCGCATTCCACCGCAAGAAGTTCAAGCCCACATCAGGCATTCTAAGCCTTGGGGAGCTGGCTTCGTGTTTCTGAATGAATCAACTTGACCTCACTCTCTCCACTGAGGCCCTGCTCACTAGCCTCTCCTGTTCTCCTCACAGATAACCCTGCTTCCTCGATGCCTAGACTATGTTCTTCTTTCTGTTGAAAATACTTCTCCAAGCTATGTTTTATACCAGAGTCTAAATTAAGTGTCACTTTTTCACCAGAAATCTTATCCAGGTGTTTATATAAGTTTTCTGTGAATACCCATTCCCATGTCTGTATTTTACAAAGCATATTGTGCTTTCTATTTGGTTAGGTATATACATGTTTAGTCACCCCCATCAGACAAAGGACAACTTCCTTCAGGATAGTTTCCTTAGAACTTAGCCTGAATCAGCCTCCCTAAGCAGATTGCTTGACAAGGATTTGGCTCTCACTTGGGTTACAATCAGATTCTCTGATTCCCTCAGTGACTACCTGCATACCATCTATTCTTGTCTGGCTAAGGCTAATTGATAACCAGGCTGAGACTAACATTCTTGCTGTTGGGAATCAGAATAAAGACTCACAAGGATGGAAGACCATTGGAGCTGAGTTGTCTCATGGTAGATCCAAAAGTCAGACACAGGGGTCTAATTGTTGAGGTTCCCTAGAATCCCTAAGGCTTTTTTGTGTTAGTTTGTTCATGCTGTCTGTCGTATTGGTTTGGAGGACTGTTGTGACAAACTACATGTTAAGAGAATTTATCCTCTCACGGTTTGGAAAGTCAGAAATCTGAAATTGAGGCATCAAGGTGGTAGCTGTTTCCTTCTGCAGGTTAAGTGTTTGTTATGGGCCTTCCTCCATGGCTCTTAGATGGGCTGTCTTCTTGTTGCTGTTCATCTCTTCTAGGTCTACATGTCTCTCTGTCCCATTTTAGCCTTGTTATAAGGACATGAGTCTTATTAGACCTTACAAATCCTCAAAGAGCCTCTCAGTGAATCTTGGTGTCCCAGCTTTAGTCAGGGGTCTCTACCTTTGTGTTAATTAGCTTTAGTTAAAAAAATTATCCTAAGTAGTTGTACAAATGAGTGGCCATTTAACAAACAGCTTACAAATATACTATCTCTTGATCAATGCTACCCTGTTCGACGTTCTCAACCATCCCTCCCTACCCACCCCTTACCTCCTACTTCTTGATTTTGTAGGATATACACATGATTCTAACATAACTGTGGTCCTACTATAAAGATCTTATTCACAAACAGACTTCTACCGTGTGGTGTTGGGGCTAGAACTTCACTGTGTGACTACTGGGGTGTGTGGTTCAACCCACAATGATGGAGACATATACATGCACATGTATATGTATATATAATGTAATTCCATTTGCCCTTTTGAGGAATCATCAGTACTTGGGGTCAGTGCTGGGCAAGCAGAAGATAAACTAGGGCTCCATCCTCACCCATGGCTCTTTTGTTTTTCAGTTGCCACACAAGGAGTATTTCACTAACAAGGAAGAGGAGACACTGTCTCTTTGCTAAGCCTTTATTGCTTCAGGGAATGAGACAAAACATCAATTACTTAGGTGGAAAGTCACATTTTATTTTCAGCCAAGGAACATGACTAGGGAGGAG
The DNA here is from genome assembly GCF_019054845.1 of Dipodomys spectabilis. Lineage (NCBI taxonomy): Eukaryota > Metazoa > Chordata > Mammalia > Rodentia > Heteromyidae > Dipodomys > Dipodomys spectabilis. The sequence continues at coordinate 5,099,851 of NW_024870723.1, forward strand.
AAGTCAGAGGGATGAATGTGCCTGTGCATCTCTTGTCGTCTCTCTTGGGAAAAAGAATGCTGCCCATTGGCTAATTTTAACAAATGCCACTGTGTACTGACACTATCCCCAGAGGCCTGCATCTGTTCCCTCGTTCTAGCATATTAAGTGGAAACTGGAATTGTTCTTGAAGGAAATTAGAGTCTCCACCTCCACTACTTTGCTCACAGAATACAGGACCCCAGATAATTGGGGATGACAAAGAAGACAGTGTTTGATTCTTCCTGTCCCCTCCAGCTTTATCTTTAGGCACCCCTTACCAGTGGATGATCTGTGTCCTCATGGTATGTGAGTTGCATCTGCTGGACACACTGAAAAGCTGTTCCCTGCCCCATGCACTGGCATGCACCCCTGGATGCATTGTCACGGGGCTGCAGGAACACACTGCAGAGAGGCAGAAACAGGATTTATTTTCCTGACAATATGTCCCATCCCAGTTACCACTGGCACCACTCGAGTGGTGCCTCTTTTGGACTTCTCTCTTTCCTTTCTTTTCTTCCCTGTACCACAAACTCTTCTCTCCTCTTACATTCACATTCTGGTAACATAGTGCACACAAGGTACTTGGTTAGAGGTTGTAATGTGCCTTCTCTTATGCAATGTGACCGCATGAGTATTATTCCCATCAAGCCTGAGCAAACCTGCTTTATCTAAAGTCTTCTTATTTTTGCATGTTAATTGCCACTAGTGTTATGAAAAAGAAACTTCCTAGGAGAAAGAGGTTATGACAGTTGCTTTCACTATTTGATTTCACTATTTGATATGGTACAGAGCAGGTCCTCGAATCAAAAAGAGATGACTATGGCTCTGCTAACTGGAGAAAACCTCTCTAAAAATATGGAATTTTTCCTTCCTTCTTTCCTTCCTTCCTCTTTCCTTCCTTTCTTTCTTCCCTTCCTCCCTCCCTTCTCTCCTCTTCTTTCCTTCTTACTTTTCTTCTTTCCTTCTTTTCATGTACTGGTGCTAGGAGTTGAACTCAGGGCCTGGATGCTCTCACTTGTTTATATTGCTCAAGGCTAATGTTCTACTATTAGTGCTGTAGCTCATCTTCCAGATTGATGGTTCATTGGAGCAAGCCTCTCATGAACTTTTCTGCACAGGCTGGCTTTGAACCTTAATCCTCAGATCTCAGCTTCCTGAATAGCCAGGATTACAGGCACACACACATACACACACACACACACACACACACACACACACACACAATCTCCCTGGATGGCTTAGAATAGATGGGAGAATAAAACTGTCTCCTTTGAGGTATATCTGGTATGTTGGAAGGGAGGAGATATTGGACCACAATTCAAAATGCCAAATTCTAACTTGGTCATCTTGCTGCAAGATAGGGAAACTTAAGACTTGGAGGGGCAGGGCACCGGTGGCTCATGCCTGTAATCCTAGCTATTCAGGAGGCTGAGATCTGAGGATTGCGGTTCAAAGCCAGCCCAGGCAGGAAAGTCCCTGAGACTCTTATCTCCAATAAACCACTTGAAAACTGGAAGTGGTGCTGTGGCTCAAGCGGTAGAGCACTTGCCTTGAGCTGAAGAGCACAGGGACAGAGCCCAGGCCCAGAGTTCAAGCCCCACAAGTTGGAGGGATGATCATGTGCATCACTTGTGTAGACCAGTACAAAAGGGCATTTGTCTGCCATTCTCACTTCCTTTCCAATGAATACCCCATAATCCAAGAACAGTCATGTAGTATCTTAAAACTGAGTCAGATTTCTTCCCTGCTATCCCTTTGCCTCAGAGTAAGACCTCCCTGTATCTTAGAGCAGGAGCCAAAGTCCTCACCCTAGTTTTCAAGCCCCCAGGCATGATCTGATCTCCTCCACACATTTCTTAAAACAAGCTCAGAAGATGAACAGTGTACGTTTTCTCTCATATGTGGAAGCTAGATCTAAATAAATATATTATACATTCACACACAGTGAGACCATTCTTAGGAGAAGAACAAAAAGGCACAATGCCTATGTGCATTTAATCATCCAAAACAATATTTATTGAAATGAATTCCAGGAAAGGAAAATAAGAGGTTTTTTTTAATATTCTTTCTTGCTGTTTTTGTTTTATTTTCTTTCTGTTTCTTTGTTTATATGTCTTTAGGAAGGTAGAGAGGCACAGAAATGGAGGGACAGAAGGTGAACAAATGCAGCAATGGCATGCACTGGACACGATGTGGAAAATAAACTCTACAACTTCTGGGTGGGATAGGAGGGAAACCTGGGAGAGAGCAACGGAGGAGTAACATTGTCCAAAAAGAAATGTGCTCTTTCCTTGACTTATATAACTGTAACCCCTCTGTACATCACCTTTATAATAACATTAAATATGTATATTTTTAAAAAGAACTTATCAGTCACATTTCTACCTTTGAATTTTCATTTTGCTTTCCACTAAGTATATACATGGCTTATCCATTGTCTTCATTCCTTTATCTAGTGGGCACTGAAAAGGGGTGGAATGGAGTCCAGGGGGAAAGGAAAAGGAAGAACAAAGAAGGTAAAAGAAGAGGAAGAGAGGGAGAATGCAGTCAAGAATCCAATGTATATTCTATAATATTAAGAAGAGTGAGAGAAGGGGTAAGTAGGGGAGGGCTGGATGAGAAAGTGAAAAGTGGTGACATTGACCAATATATAGTGTATTCATGAACAACTTTGTTAAATGGCAACTCCTTTATACAACTACTTAAAGATAATAATAAAAGGAAAGAAAGCATTGTATCTTCAGAGATACATCTTTTACCATTCTATCTAAAACAGCTTTATCTAGTTTAATGCCCTGTCACTGTGCTTTGTATCGTCCATTTTGCTTACATATCTGATATTATGTTGCATTGTTTCTTGTTTATCTATTTCTTGTCTAATTTTCTTTCTAAAGTGTATGTTCTCTGGGGACAGTTCTGTTTCTTTTACTTCTGCTTAAAACAGTTTCTCACAGGAAGTGGGTCCTCCATAAACGAATGTCAAATTAATGCGGGAGGGAGGAAGAAATCTCCTTTATTTTTTCAGTATTAAAATAGACTTACATTCTCAGTTTACCAATATTCCAGTTAAATGGTAACCCAAAGACTCATTGCTTTTCAGACTTCTTTCTACTGTCTCCAATGACTTAATTGGAGTCTTTCCCTTCATCTGTAAAATGGGTGCAATATCCCTATTCTGACTTTCTTGAATAGCTGTTCGATAAATACATAGAAGAAGTTCCTTATGGAACACATTCAAATGGGTAGAAGAGAATACAAAGATTCCATGGTGATTAGCTGGAGAAGTGATCACATTCCGTTAAAAGGAAAAATGACTGCGCATGCATTTCGCAATTACTGAATCCTAGGCTCCTGAGACTACAGTGTATCTATCAGGAAACCTCTGAGAGAACAGCTAACTAGGGCGCTGTTTGTGACAACCAGAATAAATCCAATTTGAATGAGACACATCGCACATTTTGGGAAACATCTCAAGAATAGTTTTCAAGTGGGATGATGACCAGCTGTTCTCCTTCTACCCAGGAAGGCGGAGAACTACCACAGGGATTTAGGAACTAGGTGTAGATTATTCTGATTCTAGGCAGCTATGGCTTTTAGAGGGACGGAAGAAAGAAAAAGAACATGGATTTAGAACCAGGCTCTCCTTCGAGTCACCTCTGTCTAATACGTCTGGCCAGGTGGCCCTGTTCTCATAATCCTTCAGTGGATCCTCATTACCTAATTTATTTGATTTTAGTTTTGAATATTTATCTATTGATTTGTTTTTTCATTGCTGGGAATCAAACCTTGTGCATACTATGGAAGTGTTCTACCAATTGAGCTACCCCACCAACCCTCCATCTGATTTGACAGACCTGCAGTAAGTGGCTTCCAACATCTTCTTCAAGCTCATTAATTGCTACTTCTTTTTGTTTGTTTTTTTATTTTTTATTTTTTGCTTCAGTACTGGGCTTGAAATAAGGGCCATGGTAATACTCTTATATTTGCTGGCTAATTGGAGACAGGAGTCTCACCAACTTTCCTGCCCTGCTGGTTTCAAACAGTGTTCCTCAGATCTCAGCCTCCTGATAAACTAGGATGACAGGTATGAGCCACCAGCGTCTGCCTTGTGGGTACAATGCATCTTGATTGCTGCCACCCTCAGCATTCTCCAGCTCTTTCCCAACTCCACAAAGCCCTTCAAGTTACTGAAGCTAGACTTTCACATAGGTACATTGGATATTGTGAATGTTCTCACCCACCCTTCATCTCTAATTTTGTCTATTCCCCTTCCTTTGACCTGCCCATCCCCTGATAATACATGTTCTGAACTTCCTGGTATTCGCTTTGCTAAACTGTAAGTTAGGTGTTTAAAGGAGTTATACCATTGTAATTTTCCCATGTGTAGCATACTTTAGTCACTATGTTTGGGTACATATGCATTTGACCCTATATATGTTTTCATATATGTTTATAATCTAGACCTATCTTCCACATATAAGAGAAACTTGTGCCCTTTGTCTTTCTGAATCCAAGTTACTTGATTCTCATTCTACTGTTCCATATCACAAGTCTCTTTGCATCTCCTCTCTCTCTCTCTTTCTCTCTTTCTGTCTCTCTCTCTCTCTCTCTCTCTCTCTCTCTCACACACACACACACACACACACAAACACACACACACACACACACCTCTCACTGCTGCTTCTCTTGTGTGCTTTCCCCTTCACAGAGCAACGTTTATCCCCCTTCACTCGAATAATGACTTAGTTCTTAAGCCTCAGTTCTGCCTTCATCTTACAGCGAGACTTCTCTACAAATCTTCACTCCTACACACAAAATGACACGTGCTTCGTGATATCCTGTGCACAACCCATAATTGTCACGAATACATTATATTGTAATAATTCTTTTTTTAAAAAATCAGACTTATCTGTTTCTCTGAAACATATGACAGCAGCTAGATAACTTTGGCTTTTGAACTTCTTGTCCCTGAAGCAGAAAAATGGCCTACAAAGGCCAGACGTGTGACAGGATACCACTGAATGAGCTGTGTCTTTTGATTGGCATGACAAGTACAATCACACAGATCTTGGGGTGTCTTTAGCATACTATTTCATGACCAGGGTTTGTTTATAGCTGATCTATCCTCAAGGGTATTTGTAATTTGGGCATTACAGTGATTTAGAAAGTGTGGCTATGGTTTGTCTTCTTTCCCAAATCTTCTCCCATGGCCATTCAAAAGAATATATGTCAACAGTGAAGAGATAACCAGGTGAACGGCACACAATGCTCACTTACCACAGCAGTATGTGTCTGGGCATTGTAGGAGGTGTAAACTCAAAGTATATGGAGACAGGCAGGAAATGGAAAGCCTACCCATGAGGAAGTAAGGCTATGCTAAAACTCAAAAATGGGTATTCCAACCCCAGGTGGAGGAAGATTATCCAAAAAAGTGATACATGACCTGCTCAGGAGGCTTGGCTCACAGGAACAAAGCCTGTACCTGTGGATCAATGCACAGTGTGCTATAACCAGGCTCTGCACAGTTCCAATGAAAGAACCCGGTGTCTCATGAGTGACGCTGAATCCTCACACGGAGCCAGAACACAGCCCACTCGCCATTCTCCACCCTCTCCCTGAGAATTTGCCAAGTCCATGCAAGCTCTCCATTGTAACAGATATCATGATGTATTTTAATTATTCTGTTTACATTCCGTCTCTCCCCAGTGGATGTGGACTTCCAAAAGCAGAGGATATGACTTGACATATTTTCTTTGCCAGAATCATATCAAAACTGTCTGTCCATGTGCTAAATATGTATTTTAAGCACTTTCTACTTACAGACTCCATCTAAGAATGCCAGGGAAAAATAAATTGTGGTTGCTATCCCCAGGACTCTTATAATCGAAGTGAGACAGAAAAGCCAACAAACAGAACTTGTAACACAGTATAGTGAAATACTATGAGGAAGACAAATAGGGAACACAGAGAACGAGCCATCCACTCAAGTTTTAGACTTACATAAGGTTTTGTAGGATCATTTTTATATAAGTGGAAATAAAATGTATGAATTAGCTATAGGGATATCAAGATAGGAGAGAGATGTGATGGGAAAATTTGAGGTGAGGGGGAATGGCGGGTGCATTGACTCATAGGCAAGAAATTACAGGATTGGTAGGCAGTGTTTGGCAAACTATAAAGTAGACAATGTATTTGTGGTTGAAGAGACAGTAAAATGAGAAATTTTAATTTTCTTCTGGGTATAATTGAAAGATACCAACTGTGTATGTACAAGAGAATGCATGAGTAGACTAGATATTTAATAATCCCGTGGTATGTGTTCAATTAATATTTATTGAAGGTAGAGAAAAATAATGGAACAAATGAATTTCTAAAATGTGAGATTCCAAGAAAATATTATTTTTCTTAATAAAGGATGTTTGATGATATTATCTACTTGCAAGGGAGAAAAGGAAAGGGTAGAATGGAGGTGAGCTTGTCTAGATCATCCCCTATGATTGTTCAGCTGCTGTTCAGTCAGAGATCAAAACATAAATTAAAAGGGCTCTGATGCTGTCGTATAATTTAATCACAAGGAAGCTGTTTACTAAGTATAAACACATGAAGAAGGTTAAATACATGAGGTATGAAATCTCTCAAAATGCGATAGTTTAGTTTGGTTCTGCCCACACTACAAAAAAAAAAATATCTGGTGATATAAAAAGGTTTTGAACCAATTTGAACACTTCAAATTGGCAACCATAAATAATATGTATCTGTATGTATTTAGGACCAATCCTTAGAGTTGTCCAACCATACAGAAAAAGTCCAAGAAATTTAAATATTTAAATATTTTCTACTCATTTTATATATCCAAGGCCTCATGTTAGGAAGAAAAAATATAAATATGAAATAACTCATTGACGTCCTTATAATCCCATAATGTGAGGATTTTAAGGAATGCAATCATACAACTCTAAGTCCTGGTTGAATTGAATAAGAGGAGAAATAATTACAAAGCATTACTTTTTGTGAGAGGAAACAAGAATGTTTTATAGAGTCCACGACAGCTTCCTGGGTCTTTTCCATAGGATTTTGATGGACGGCTACTAGAAGGAGCAAGGAAGTTAGTCTGGATTGAGGGCATTAAGTTTGCAAAGGCATGTATTGAAGAAGACAGAGACACATTGCATTGAAGGAAGGAGTCTGATACGATTGCAATGCAGGGGTGAGGTAGGAGGTTAAAGGCCAAAGAGGCTAGAAGGAAAACTCTCAGAGCTCATGTTTGATAGCTCAGGCTTTATTCTCTGGAGAGGAAAGAAGCCTCTAGATGATTTGAGAATGAGACTGATGTGATTAGAAGATTGGAAGGGGAAGATTTCCACTTCTGGAAGTTTAATGTATATAATTTTGAGAAAACAAGTGTTTGAGCTTATTGCTTCATCTCTACCTTATCAGGAGATCCAGGTCTTGGGGTAGAAGGATGATGTATGTGTCTCCTGTTCTCTGCTCTTTAGGGATTCTGACTTTATGATAGCTATAGCCAAAGCACCAATGAACAACCAGCTCCTAATGGTCTGATTGAACCAAGAGTCAGTTCATCAAACAAATTAATAAGCAGCCTTGGCAAGGAACTAGGGACCCTGATGCTTTTTACACTTGGACAATATTTCTACAACAATAGCCACTAGAAACACAGGAGGTGAGAAATAAGACATAGTAAGAGAAGAGACCTCCTGCAGAGTTTATGATGTGGTGAAGTTTCCGTAAAGAAGGACAGAAAAGAAGGATGGACAATGTGCTTCTATTCCTAAGTCACTATTTGGGAGAAATCACACACAGTGGATAGAACCATGAATCTTACTGTACTAGTACTCACAGCCTGAACGTTAAGCTGGGATGCTTTCTCCAGAATGGAAAGCCAAACCAGGGGCTGTACCTCACTCGTATTTCTCTAACCCAACCATTATCTGATGATGAATGGATGCCCCCTTATTTCCCTCCCCCTTCCCTCTCTCCCTTTCTAAGATCAATGTAGAATTTTAGCTATCATACTGACATAGATCCTTTCCTCTGAGCTTCCAAGGTGGGAAGCAAATTCAGAAATGCAAAGTGGTCACCTCCTTTTAAAGCAATGATCAGGCATTGCTACTAAATTGCTACTCAGTTTTAATTAGTAACTCTATAATTTATACTCAGGCACATATTGTCTGCCAGTATCAAGGTAAATGTTATCACATGGCTCCTCTCCCACACAGAAAAGGTGAAGAAACATCAGGCAATTAGAAAAAGATCTGGAAATCTTGGTGAACTACATATAGCTGATTTCAAATAGAAAAAAATTAAATCTAGGAAATATTGATAGAAAAAAAATTACAAAAGAAGCATTTCTAGTGGTAATAGACCTTTCTAGACTCCCTTGCAATCTTTGAATACTGTATAGCATATGGGTCTACTTTTAATTACAGTATATAAGAATTTGGACTTCTTTATTCTAAAGCTGTAGAAGCCTAGTGACATAACCGGAACAAACAAAGGTCAAAACATGAAAATATTTTCCAGTATCTGATTATATGATTTTCTAGGGACAGAACAATGCAAGGTAAACAATTTAAAAGATACTCTCAATTTTTTCTTGTCTTTGGTATCCCTACAAACTCCATGATGCCTTAAGCTCATGCAGAGTTTGTTAGCTATGGTAATGAAATAAAGTTATAGGGCCTCAAACTTTCTCTGGGATCATTTGTTTTGTTTAAGAATATCCGAAGCTGGTGTTAATAGTTACACCTACAATCCTAGTTACTCAACAGGCTGAGATTTAAGGATCATGTTTCAGGTTAACTCTGTGCTGAAAGGTCTACAAAATGCCATTTTGTTTTTTCTTTAAAAATTTTTTTTTATTATTATAAATACTGTACCAAAACGCCATTTTCAACTAGGAAAAAAAGCTGGCCTGGAGGTGTGGCATAAGTGAATGAGCAGTAAAACCTGAGCCAGAGAATGAGGATTTGAGTTCAAACACTGGTACTGCAAGAAAACCAAATAATTTTATGGGATTTTTATGAGTTGCAAGTTTCTTGGACCTAGCACTAGAAGTGATTAAAAAGAAAAGCATAGCCCAGACACCCTACAAAACTGAGATCAAGAAAATGTGGTACATATATACAATGAATTTTTTCATCTATTATAAAGAAGAATATCATGTCATTCACAGGAAATTGGATGGACCTAGAACAAATCATGTTAAGTGATATAAGCCAGGCTCAAAGAGACAAACACATATTTTCTCTCATGGAAGCTAGACCTAAAATACAACTATACATGGTAACATATACAGGGCTCAATGCATTCACACACAAATTGACTAAAGGAGAGCATTCTCAAGGCAGGAATCCAAAGATGTAACTCCTCTGAACAACTAATATACTGTCTATCGAAACAAGTAGCAGGAAGTGCAAACATGTTTTGGGGGGATTAGGAAAGTGAGGAGTAGGCACAGGAATGGAGGGAGGAAGGTGAGCAAACGCAACCATTATATTTATTGTACATTATGTGAGAAATGAATTATGTAACTTCAAGGTAGGGATGAGAGGTGGGAAATGGGGATAAAACACAAAAGAACTGGTGGCATTGAGCAAGAAGCATTGTACTCATAACTGGATTCATGGAATTGTAATCCCTTTATACAACTACTTAATAATATTTTTTAAGTCATGGAATGTTATAGTGAAGGCCCCCAAACACCTGCCACCTAATCCAGAGCTAACCCACAGCCTTCCCTAGCGTACCTTCCCATGGCTCATTCCTCCTTTTCCTTCTCATTTCTCCAACAAGGCATCTCTAAAAGTGAAACCGGCTCCTAGAAATCAAGCCAGGGAATAACCTGACTATTTCTTGCTGAGAAGTAATAATTATGGCCCTGGAAGGATGCAATCTGCATACATTATTGCAAGTTATGCCAACAGAATGTCAACATTTGTGTCAGAAGGAATCTCGAGCAGCAATTACTTCAGGTCTTGGCCTGGCTTTCTGAGACAGAGTTGTCTTGGGGCTAATTGCAGGGGAGGTAAACCGGAGGAAGGGTGGGTTACACAGAGGGGAGACTGAAAGGGAGCTATGGCCTTGAAGGTCATTGTGTTCTGGGGTTAGAAAGGAACTTGAGTCCAGATACATTAGAGAACGGTGAGAATGGATCATTGTCTACAGTGGGGTATATGGACCACAGAAACAGGCACTGTCACATTATAGTCCAAGATACTCCCTACCTCTAAGGTTCCAATTTCCCTTAGGTAATATCAACTCTTATGATTTTAATTTCTTCTTTGAAGGAGACAGGAACACAGTGACCAGCTGCATTCATGCACACATTTTGCATTCTTCTGTTTATTGAGCACCTACACTGTATACATACTAAACACTGTGCTATAGGATGGAGATTCCCAAAGGAAATAGCAGCTGGGTAGAAGTGGCTCATGCCTGTAATCCTAGCAACTCAAGAGGCTGAGATGCATCTGAAGATTGAGGTTTGAAGCCAGCTCAGGCTGACAAGTCCAAGAAAATCATATATACAGTAAAGTAACCAACAGCTAGAAGTAGGGCTGTGGCTCAAATTGTAGATCACCAGCCTTGAGAGAGAAAAAAAAAGCCAAAAAAGAGCATGAAACCCTGAGTTCAAGCCCCAGTACTGGCAAAGAGTGAAGAAAAAAAAAAGGAAATAGCTTTGAGTTCTGAGTAAGCTCATAGTCAACTCATTGTAAACCCATAAATGATGGACTAAAACACAGTATGCTAAGTGTTAAGTGGATAGAGTTAAAGATTCTTGAGTGGGTAGTGAAAATAGGGAACTGGGGCATGTAGAAATAAGAATGTGTTATGAAATAGTTAGTATTTGAGCTGTGACTGAAAGAATGAATGAGTAGAATTGACCAGTGGCAGAATTCTTAGATCTAAAGAAAGAATCCGTTTATATGGTAAATAAAAGTAGAAACTCCACCATTTCTAGTAACCAATTTGAAGTAAGTATAAGAATAGGTAGTGGCGTATAAAAATAGAGAAATATGCATTCAGTGGACTGACATATTGAAAGGAAAAGGAACCAAAAGATCTTCTGAATATTGGATATTTCATATGCAAAATCCCCTTTAGTGGCCACTCAATCTTGTTGCAGCTATTTCAGTGTTGCACAATCTACCTGGACGAGGTTCACAACTGCCCAAATCTGTACCGTTGAAAAAGATAGAAATCAAGTTCAAGTCCTCTAGCTCCCAAAGCTCATTTTCTTGGTGTCTCTTTTAGCTTCCCTAAGTAAGTCTTTTCATTTTAAGATGAAATGATCAAATCACTTCACGGGCTTTGCCTTCTAAAATACAGCTAAATTGCAGAGAGCTGGTGAAAGCTCTTCCTGGGGGAGCAGAGGAGAGATTTAGGGAACAAAATGACATTTTTTAATGAAGACACTATTTTATTGATGTTAGAACCTCTTAAAACATTGCGGTCATTAGTATGCCCCATCCTCAGTTGAGCATATGTTGTTATTTTCCCCCCTAAGTTCTACGGGAAACTGATGCTTCTGGAATTGGTAGCCAGATTCTAGAAAACCAGGAGAGTAGAGGATCTGACAATGGAAAGACTGAGTTCCTCAGAGCCCGACCTCTATTCTTGACAGGTTCAAATTTTGGTGGTTCTCTGGAGACAAATTTCTGCAGGGGCCCACGGTGGGACCATGCCACAATGAGAGAGGAACCAGAGTTTGGCTAGGCAAGCAGAACAAATGTTCCTCCTTTAGAAGTCCTTTCTCCCTCAGCATGGACTTCATTGGTCCCACACGAATGCCTGTAGATATCACATGACCATGGCTTTGAGCAGCCTCACACAAGGGCCCCTGAGCATCCTCTTATGACTCATTGTCCTTGAAATATTTGCCCATGAACAACTGATCAACCTCAGAGGTGTGGATCAGAATGAGAACCCAGGAGGAGGGGCTAAACAAGGCAAAGAGAGCACATACAGACTTCACGGAGCCTCTGGTTGGATCTGGGGACTGGTAGAGCTCATAGACTGCCCAATGAGAGTCACATAGCTTTCTCCTACAGGCACTTTATTAATCCTTGCACAACTTACCACAGGTAGTACACTCCCTTAAGAGCCCTCTATCTAGAGGGAGCTCTGCTTATCTTTTTAAATTTTTTTCATGCATGTGCATTGTTATTGTTAAGGTGATGCGCAGATGGGTTACAGCTATGTAAGTCAGGTAGAGTGTATTTGTTTTTGAACAATGTCACCCCTTTCCCTGCTCTTTCCCAGTTTTCCATCCTGTCCCTACCCACAAGTTGCATAACTCAACGTAGTGTCTAGAGAGTACTGCTGCTGCACTTGCTCACCCTTTGCCCATCATTTCTGTGTCCCTCTCCTGACCCTTCCAAAGACAGATAAATGAACAAACAAGACAAAAAGAAAACATAAACAGCAATGCCCTCCTTTTGTCTCACTGTCTGCTTATCTTCTTCCTCATTTTTTTTTCTTTTACTTCACCCTCTGTGTCTGTGGGTGCATTCTTTGAGATCATAGGGACAAAGGACCTAATCCAGGTGTTGATGCTTTTCACTATCACTAATAGTGGCTCCTAAAGGAAATCCATCAGTCCCTAGACTCTCATGAATCAGAGGATGAGAAGCCAGAATGGCCTCAAGAGGGAGGGTTTAAAAAAATCAAAGCCTCCCAGTATCTCCGAAGCTCACAGGTGCCCATGTAGAAAGTATGTATACTTTCTAAGCATACATAAGTATGTATAAGTCTCTGCTCATGCCAAGAACACTACATGGTGGCCTCTTCCCAGATACATGACTTCCAGATGGAGGCATGTTTCCAGAGGATCTTAAAAGTTCCTTTCAGTGTTTGGATTCTCCATCACTGTGGAATCAGCCCACTCTCTTAAGATCCCTAAATTAATATAGGCCTGGTCTTTGGAGAACAGTTATACCTAAAATTACTAGAAAAGAGAGGAATGAAAGAGAGATCCAGGACCCACTGCCTGTGTGACTTCCATCTTCCTCCTAGAAAAATAAAGAACTTAAGCCATGTGATTTATTTTTTTAATTTTTGGAGCTAGGGTTTGAACGCAGGCTCTTTTATGCTTGTAGGGAGGTGCTCTCCCACTTGAGACATGTCTCCAGCTCTTTTTTCTTTAGTTATTTTTCATGAAGAGACTCTTTTTTCTGCATGAGACCAGAACTTAATCCTCTAGCCTGTGCCTCCTAAATAGCTGTGGATACAGACACATGCCCCTATATAGAGTATGTTTGTTGAGATAAAGTCTTGATAACATAGCTGTGGTCACAGATACATGTCCCTCTATATAGCATGCTTGTTGAGATGAAGTCTTGATAACCTTTTACTCAGGCTTGTTTCAAACTTTGATCCTCCCAATCTCCATCTCAAAAGTAGCTGGGATTACATGTGTGAGAACCATCACACCTGGCAAGCCACAAAATCTTCAAAGCTCTTTTTAGCATGAAATATCAAATTCAGATACCAAATCTACTCACAAAGCTGAGATTGTACCCTGGTAAAGTGCACTTGGGCGAAAGTAGGAGACTTGGAAGGTTAAACTGGTTTGACATGGATGGCTACCCAAGTTCACCTCCGGAGCCATGGTTTAGAGTCCATGCTGGTTGTTTCTGCCGCACCTGTCACAGATCCTGGACTGTGTAAAGTTTATGGGAGAGAATAAACAGCAGGCCTCCACAGGATCCACAGCACAAACACTCATGCCCTTGAACCCATGGGGAGGAAGAAGAAAGGAGGTTTAATTAATGATCCATCAGCACTGATGAGCAGAGGAGCCAACAGAGCAACCTCAGCATCCTGGCTGCGATGTGCTCACACCAGCAGGGCCAGCAGCCTCTGAACCAGGTGGGCGGGAGAAGGCTGTGATGCATTGTGCTACTGCCTTAACTGACAAGCCTTGATTAGTTTCTGTCCTTTGGACATGGGACCTATTCTCCCTGGATTGTGTGTCTTGCTTCTTCAAAGGGCGCTGCAAGTGAGGAGGAAAGGCTTTATCGTGACCAGTAGCTGACTCAAGTGGGGTCAGGATGTTGACTTAGAAAATTACTGTTTTTCTAGTGCCTAAATAAATCCAGTACTAGACCCAAGTCTTTCAGGTTTAGAGAATTTAATTTAGAGAAATTGATTTATCCATTGTGGACAGCTAGATTATATATAGTTTTCTTTCTTTTTTTTTTTCTCTTTTGGACAGTGTTGATAGCAGGTTTCCTTGCCTAATATGTCTTCTTTTAATCCATTCCATAGTTGCTGACAAATTCTCCCAGATCTTTGCAGGATCTATTCCCCCATCAGAAAATGCACCTGCAAAGAGATAAAAGGTTGGAAAATGACATCCTAATTGTGTCAGGAAACTGATGTCATAGAAGAAGAGAGGAAAGGGCAGCTATCATCTGATATAACCAAGAAGAACCAGAAATTTTGTTTTGCAGGAAATTTGCTGTTTGGCTTTGGTTATTTAACATGGCTTCCTTGAACTGTAGCCAGAACCACTGGAAAGAGAAGAAATATGAAAAGTGCAGGATGAATTCAAGTCTCTTACTCATTTATTTTTTTAAATTGGGGATGAGAAAACAACACAAAAATTAAAGATCAGGGCAAGAGTGTGGATTGTAGGGAGAATGATAGAAGGAGGTGACATTGATCAAGAATGCATTGTATTCATAATGACATTTTGAGTTGAAATGCTTTTGTATAACTACTTAAAGATAATAAGAATTAGTCATAGTGTCCATATTTAAAGAGAGGGTTAAGAGAAGAGTTTTATGGCTACCAAAAGCCAGGTAAGCAGAACAAGTAATGGTCAGAAAACATTTTCTGGTGAAAGATTAGATACAAAATACCTTGAACTTTGAAAGCCACATAGCTTCTGATGCACGCATTCAACTATGCCATTGTGGTAGAGAAAGACATAAAGACAATACACAAATGAATGGTTCCATAAAAAATGTCACTACAAAAACACATGGCCATATCTGCCCCATAGTCATAGATAGCTGATTCCTGCCCAGACGTGTGTAAGAAATCCCTATTTCCTTCCTATCATGCTGAACAGGTTCTACCATGTCCAGACCATCACCATATCCATCCAAGAGATGGAAGAGTTCCTCACAGAAATCGAGAGCAGAAGGTCATATCATTATCACCATTCACTGAGCAGTCCTGACATAGGCAAGCTGCAGCTCACATCTTCAACATGTACTACCCAATGAATAAGGAGTGTGTGGTTATCATCACACACTGGAGAAGCCCATCTTCCCTTAGCTTCTGTGCATTGTAGTCTGGCTGCCCATAGCCCCCATGAAACAAGAAGTCCCTGCCTTCCTATCTGCAGTACGCTACACCAGTAGATGGAAAGCATCGTTTTGCACATGGATGGGCAAAGTGTTGAACGTTGAATAAATCCATATGATTTTTCATAATATTAAGCCATTGGACATCTAATTTTTGTAGTCGTTACTGCTGCATCACTTACCCTGACCTCACTGCTGAGAAAACAGAAACTCAGTGAAGAATGAATTAATCACTCAGGATATTACATACAGCAATCCGGAAGCCAAGGCCAGGATCAAACTTGCGTCTTTCTTAATCCAAAGTCTGATTCCTCCCCTATTATGAAATTTAAAATGAAAACAAGCCAGACTATTCTTTGTCAAAATGTAATTTACAATCACCTTGATCTAGAACCTGAAGACGCCCCAGATTCTTACTCCATTTCCATTGTGTACTTTTCCACGCAATCTCATCCTGTCACATTTAGTCTCTTTTTCTCTTCCTCCTTTGCTTTCTGGCACTCATTTCAGTTCCTTTGACTTTCAACATCTTTTCTCTTCTGTGTCTGGGTGTTGTGATCTCCAGGTTTTTGCAGCTAACTCCGTCTATGCTTTTTGTCTCCGTTTAAATATACTTTCCCTAGAAATACCTCCTGTGAGCAAACAACGTGTCCTCTATTATTCTATATCTCCTCCTTCATTCCTTCTTAGCCTTTTGTTTCAATGTTGACTTGTGTATATGTTTGGTTATTTACCTGCTGCATAAATATCCAAGTACAGTCAGAACTTTATCAAATCCCTCTAGTAAGTGTGGTTCTGAAGAAGTTGTCTTATGGTAACAGGTAGTGATCTACTTAAACCAGAGTATAAATAACTTCCTGAATGACTTAAAGACTATTGTGATCTAGCTTCTACCTATCAGAATCAGGTAACAGGGTTCCTCATACAAAATGAAAACATGTTAGATACAGCTAATGTTACTCTGAAGGGAATAAATAATTGAAGCATCACTTCTATGATAAATAACACCAGATTGGTATCCATTCAATATCTATTAAAGGCATCACTAACCATTTATTGATTTTTAAAAGACCATACTAATTGAATGAAAAGCTAAGCCAAAAGAAGTAGCGAGCCACAGTATAAAGAAATCCAAACTTGGAAACAGTGTCTAACCACTCTCTGGAGGTATAACCATGGAAAAGATGTGAGACTTCTGAGTCATCTGGGGCGTGTGTGTGTGTGTGTGTGTGTGTGTGTGTGTGTGTGTGTGTGTGTGTGTGTGTGTGTGTATGTTTGTCTAGGTGTGAGAGGTTAAGTCACAAAATGAAAGTAACTTCTGTTCACATTGTAAGTTACAGCAGCAAATAATGGTAGAAATTCTAGGCACTCAGTGATCTTTTTGAGAAGACAATAGTCATGTACCATGGTGTGCTATGGTACCGCTACACAAATCATGTGAAAGAAATCAACCATTCCATCCATTATTTGTACAATGATGATTAGATTATTGGTCTTCTCAGAGTGGAGTTTTCCTTTTCTGTGAAATAAGGATTGAAGGCACTACCTCATCCAGTTCTCATCAAAGTTAAAAATTCTGGATAGCTGAT
The DNA here is from genome assembly GCF_019054845.1 of Dipodomys spectabilis. NCBI lineage: Eukaryota > Metazoa > Chordata > Mammalia > Rodentia > Heteromyidae > Dipodomys > Dipodomys spectabilis. Next base: position 5,116,796 of record NW_024870723.1, read on the forward strand.
ACATATGGTACTGATAGGACACTTGATAAAGAGCTCATCAGTGTGATGAATGGGAGCCACTCCTACAAAGTCCTCTAAATCACAAGGTAGTGAGTGACTTTGGACAGTGCATGAACAGATCTCCTGTCCTTTTAACTACTTTGGAGGCCTGGCTGGTCTGCATCTCTGTTTTTGAGCTGGTCCAGCGAGGCAGGGACATACATTCCTTTCAAGCTTTTGCTCCACATCTCCAGAGACAGAGAAGCTTCACAGCAGTATAGGGAGCAGGGCAGCTTCTTCTACACAGCCCTGGAAAAGCATTCTGTGTTCCTTCTGCCTGAGAGGTGTTATGTAAATAGGAAGCTTTAATTACTATGATTAGCTCATGCTCTGGCTCCTTAACAAGAGTGGTCACACCTGACTCTCTGCAGCAACTGACTCTGAATCTGACCATCTGAGCTCTTGGCAAAGAAAAGGGGGAGCAATAGAGGGAAATGGGCCGATGGCAGTGCGTGAGCCAAGTGGGAGGGGAAGCAAAATAGATGCCTCGGACTAGGCTGGTGGGAAGTCAAGGCCCACCACTCAGTCATTGTTGATAATTCCTCATGGCAGGGGACATCTGATGCTTCGTAAGACATCTGGATTCTCATGCCACAGGAAATATGCAGAACTGTGCAGTTAAAGGGGCTTTGGATCCAGATTTGCTCCAGGTTTGAGTACATGCTGCGACATTGACCAGCCCTGTGTCTTGGAACACATGCGTTTTACCTCACGGAGCCTTTCCCCACTGCATAGTAGCAACAGGAAGAAGAGAGAATGCATGCAGATTACTGAGCACAGTGGCCCACTCAGTGGGAACTCTCAGCTTCTTCCATGGACTATGAAATGGGTTCAGAGAAGATTACAGAGTTGCTGGCCATAGCTTAGGGAATGTTCCAATCTATACAGTAGAGGCCCAGTGTGCTCCCAGGTAAGAGAACCTGGGGGGGGGGGGGTGAGGACTGATCACAATATTGACAAAGAAACATTAGTAATGACACCAGCTGTAATAGCCACCACTGGTTTTCTCTGCATTAGCCACTGACCTAGCTGTGTCACAGAACAGATCCATTTCATCTTCCAGCCACTCAGAATCTAAGGATGACAGAGCTTGATTTGATTGGTTCTCACATGTCCGTATGTAAATGAGTCACCTGAGGGCTTTTTAAAAGACAATCGTTGTGAGTGGGACACAAGACTCACAATATCTATCAAATGCTTAGAGGATACTGATGGTCTGAGGCTTCCCACTGTGAGTAACAAGGTCTGATAACTTGTCCAATGTATCTGACTACCAAGGAACAGGGACAGAATTTGAACCCAGGTCTTTGACTCCAATCTGTATCCTTTTCTCTATTTTAATAACTGGAGTGGGTATTCTAGAGAAAGTGACCCTGGAGAGGGCTCTTGAAGGATTACTGAAAATCATAATCAATCCCCAACCCCCAAACTTCTTTGCATGGATGGATAGGGCCATTTATTATTATAGAATACATTTACTTCCGAACCATACATTGAGTTTCTTAAAAGCTATTGGTTTATTTAAGTAGATGAACTCTCTCCATGGCTGCTGCCTCTTTACATATTTGCTTAGCAAAAACAAAAAAAAAACAAAAAAAAAACCTCATAAAGAATATAAGGAAATATATTTTCTTTTAATATATGCAAATGAATGGTCTAATGATAAGAGATAATGATAACCATGTCTCAGAAATCTACATGTTCTATAGAACTATTTTCCAATTTTATATTTGTCTTCAGCATGAGATATAGTGGGCAGAATATATATAAAGGTAGATATAGATATGTATATATAGTATACATATATACATACACACCTTGTATATATGTACACACAAAAAAAGAACATAAGGAAATTGCAGACTCTGAGTTATCAAGTAAAATATAAGGGAAGTTTACTGTCTTGGCTTCAGACTTAATGTAACACCAATGTTGGATCCCCTTTCCCAGCTTAGAGTCAGTTCTCAGCTGTGGTGACTTTTCTGCTCAGTAAACCTGCTACTTTTAAGTCATACAATGAGAGAATATTAAACCAAGAAAGTGTTGTTGTTTTCTTAAATAGACTTATCTATAGGGGACAAATATAGTAACATTGAGAAAATAATAAAAAAAAAACCATATGAAGGAAAGTATCAAAGGAATTAAAATAGTACACCAGGAGATATTGACTCAGTACAGAAGAAAGCAGGTGAGGAGGCTCAGAGGAACAAAAGAAGCCCGAGATCTATGGGAAGTGTGTTTAACGCTGGCAGCTCCATTATTCCACTGGCAAAATCAGTGAGGCTGATTTGTCTGTGATCAGGCTGGAAACACTATCTTGTTTTGTTTTGTTTTGACTTTTCAAGGGAAATCTTAGCTTGCATGCAAAGTCCTACGGCAAAGCAAATGTTTTCCTCAACGATGAAATTTTCTAAGGATTATCTTGAAAGTTAGATATTTGCTAATACTTATTATCACCCTGAAAGACACTTGTCAACCTCCAAATCAAGAGAAAATAAAATAAAAGCATGTAGCATTATAGTCACAGAGGCTGGGTAGCCTTGTGGTAAAAAGAATGTATGACAAAAACCACATTTGGTTTGAAACCTTGACTTTCACACTTGAAATCTGTGGGCCTCTCAACACATTCTTAACCTGGATCTTCTGCTACTCCACCCATAAAATTGAGATTTTTTTTTTCCAGGATAATGGTAACAATAGGGGCTACTCATCCAATTGTTTTGAGATAAGAGCTTTAAATGAGAAACAAAAGACCTATCAATTTACATACCTAGGAACATGGAAGGTTACATATTTCGGCTGTTACTCAAACGGTAGATTTTTCATTATTTATACAAAAATTCAAAAAACTTAGTAACCTAGACACTAAAAGTAATAGAAGGTCCCAGTACAATTTCTTAATACAATATCAACATAGAGGAATTCTTAGTATTTCTTTATTTGTGCAATAATCAAGGGAATCACATAACGAAAAATGCAAAAGTAATCAACCTATCCATACTGAAAAGGTGTTAGAAGAATCTGATTCTGAATCATCAGAGAGAGAGAGAGAGAGAGAGAGAGACAGAAAGTGAGTGTGTGTGTGTGAGAAAGAGGGGGGGAGAGAGAGAGAGGGAGAAAGAGACTGTGCTCCAGAGCTGCTCTGTCCTCACTCCTCAGGAAAGCAGGTCCAGGTAACTTCATACTGTACCTTGCTTCCAGGACTGGGAGCAAGCGAGCAAATGCTCTGGCACTCCTGAGTGCATTCCGCTTTCTCAGGTAAGGCCAAGCTTTGTAGCACACTGCAAACTGTCCTTACCATCACAGTGTAGAAATCAGCAGAAAAAGTGCATCTTACTCTCTCTGCTCCCATTCTCCCCAAAAACTCACCGCCTCCAGGTTGCACATTGAACTTATTAGCATAATTCCTTTTCCCCTAAAGGAAATACCTTCCCCTCTTTAATCTATCATAAACACATCCAAGTTTTTTTAAGGTGTCTCAAATGGTATCTCCTCTGCAAAGCTTCCCTGGCTCCCTACACAGAGACGAAGGCTTGGCTTGTTCTTTGTCCACATTATATTCATGTTTGGCTGACAGAGGAATTAGAGTCTGAAAAACTTAAAGAGACATTTCTATTCACCCACTAATTGCTCCATTTACTCCCTGACTTTCTTTCTTCCGATGAAACCCACAGAAAGCCAGAATGCATTCCTGATTTTCCTAGTGAAAGCATAAGTATTTGGGATGAGGCCAAACTCCCAACACTTTAGACAGATTTTTGTTCCCTCCCAAACCCCTTCTGCAACCAACTCTCAGCTGAGGATTTGCAGAAAGGTTCTTAGCTTCATGAGAACTCAAGAGGAAAAGTCTCCAGAGAGGAAATGAGGTAAACACAGAAATAGAGTTGCAATGTTGCCTTCAATCCTGATTCCCTAGGAATTTGGTCTCTGAGCAGATGTTCACCAAGCAATGTTCGACTTTGAGAGCAGGAAAATGATGAACTATTCCTGGGCAATCCAAGGAAGATACAAGATGCCTAGGGATGTGATCAGCTCATTCTGCTACTGCAAACACTCAGGCCATGTTTAGCAGATCCAAAATAAAAACTGCTTTGGCATCAATAGGGAGAAAGACAAAAACAATTGAAGATAATGATGTTTATATCATTGAAAGCTAGCATCACCTTGCCCTATAAATTAAATGACTAATCTGCAGAAGTATAGATTCCAGGATTCAGCTACTCACAAGTTTCTTTTGTCCCTTCCTTCATTTATTCAGAAAATACCTGCCAACCCTAGAATGCCATATAAAGAGAAAAGAACACAACACTTGGCTTTCATTTATGGTTTGGTGTTAGGATCAGAAATGAAGTAATGATCTCAAAAATAACAATGGCATTACTATTGTGATCAGCGAATGTGTGGTAAAGGAGAGGTACCAAATCAAAACTGTAAAATTGGAGAAATAGCTTAATCTCAAATCTAGAAAACTAATACACAGGGGCAGCCTCCCTGGGAAACAATGTTGAACTACCGATTTGAAGCATGAATAGACCCAGGCAAGGAAAGAATGGGGTCAGGAACATTCTAGGCCATCAGAACAGCATGTGGAAATGCTCTACACTGGGAAAGAATTTAGTAACTTTAAGAAATAGGAGAAAGTCAGTGTAACAATAATATTAAGAGCTGGATATACAGTGGCATAAATTGAGTAGGTTTGTTGGTAGTGGGGCAGGACTATCCATCAAGGCCTTATAGACCATGCGAATGATTATGGAATTTACCCTGAGTGCACTCAGCAATTAAGCTGAAGGATGCTGTGGTCAGAATTTGCATTTCAGAATGCCTAACTAACAAGGCCCTATCAATATTCAAATGCTCTCCTTGATTGTCTGTTATTGAGTTCCTGAAATGACTCCTCAACACATATCTCAGCCTTCACAACTTCCAAGGCACCTCACTTTTTTTCTGTTTTATGACACAACCCAACTCTCTGCAGTTATTCTATATATGTTACTTTTCAATGTAATTGACACAACATTTTTTGAGATATAAAATTCCTTTAAGAATAGAAACCACTGGCTTTGAGTTAGGAAACTACCTGGCGATGAAGTAAGCCCAAATATCCATGCAACTCCAAAAATGACCATGAAACGTTTGTGAGAAGAGGTTATCATTTTTCCACTTGAGGGCTTCTCAGGGATGGGACATCTTCATCTCCAATACTTCTGAATTAGACACTGCTATTAGGACTTGACTTCTGCCATATTGCCTCAAATGTGACTGAGACAACAAGATGTCATCCTCATTTTCTCCTCCCATTGGAAGATGAGGACACCTGCTCATGACCACTCTACTCTAAGCCTTTCTCAGTATTGCAAGTAACATAAGCTTTTCCATTTATTTCCTCAAAGACACATTCCTTGTTATAACACAGAACATGTTGTGATGGATTTAAATGGTCCCAAAATAATTACCATGGCATTTCCCAGAATTCCATCCACTAAATATCCCATAGAAAAAGGCACGTTCAGAAGATGGGTTTTGCATGGTTTGGAAGGCAGAATAGAAGAAATATTCATAGTGCTTTTACATTTGCAGATCATTACAGGACCTAAAGTATTTGTGCATTTTTTATTTTTCTTTTACATTTTTAATTAGCACCAATTACCTGTGCAAATGGGTTATATCTGACATGTCTATATCTATATAGGCATACAATAAACTTGGATTCGACTCACCTCTCCCATGATGGCCCATTTTATGTCAACTTCTCTGGGCCAAAGAAAGCCCAGGCATTTGGTAGACTATTACTCTGGGCATTCCTTTGAGGATGTTTCTAGAGGGATTAATACTTTATCAATTGACTAAGTACAAGATTGCTTTCCACAATGTAGATGGGTCCCGTCCAATCATTTGAAGGCCTGAATAGAACTTGTCATCCCTCAGTCTGAGGTCAGCAGGAATGTAGGTGGGGAGGGAAGATGGAGTTGAAATAGAGAAATAAGCACAAACTAAAACTTATGAGGATGAGCTACAACCATAGGGAAGGGACTGGGAACCACAGCAGTCCCTCACTGCCTCTGACTTCCCTGATGGGATAGTCAGGCTGGGGTGACTGACATTCTTTGTACTGCACATGCCTGGCCCAGAAATAGTAGAAGCTGAAGGACAAGAAGAGTAAAAGTAGGAGCTATGGGAGATTCCAAGCCTGGCTATGACCCCAAACCAACCAGGTGAGCCAAGAGAAAATCACAACTTACATAAGCTATGTTCAGTCAGGCTAATTCAGAGAAACAGAAATACAAAGTTTTATATGTACATTTAGAAAAAAAGGATATATGGAATTGACTCCCAGAATTATGGAATCTCATAAGAGCTATGGGTTTTCAGTGAGCAAGCTAGAGATTCAGGAGAGCTGAGGGTGTAGTTTTAATATAAATGGAAGTAGCCTAGAGACATAGAAGCAGCTGCTACTCCAGAACAAGTTTTTGTTGTTTATATTTTTGTCGGTCGTGGAACTTGAACTCTGGACACTGACCCACAGCTCTTCACCTCAAGGCAAGTGCGCTACCACTTGAGCCACAGCACCACTTCCAGTTTTCTGGTGGTTTATTGGAGATAAGAGTCTCACGGACTTTTCTGCCTGGGCTGGCTTTGAACACAACCCTCCTATCTCAGCCTCCTGAGTAGCTAGGATTACAGCCATGAGACACCAGCACCCTGCTTCCAGTACTAGTTTTAAAGCAGGAATCAAAGTTTCCAGCTAGAAGGCAAACAGGAGGAGTTTGAAGGCAGTCAAACTAGAGTTATCAACCCTCCCAAATGCAGGTGTACAAAATGGACATCTCCTCTATCATTGAGAAATGTTGATACTTTTCATATACACTCAGTGTTTACACACAGTTATTGTTGTGATAAAATTACACTTTAGGGACTCAAATTGGTAAAAAAAAAATGCATTAAGCAAATGAGATCTCCCTAGGGGTTTTAAACAATTCATATCTCCATTTTTGCAAAGGATGTAAAGATGAAATACATAGACTAGTGAATTAAAAAATAATAATCCTGACAGATTAAAGTAATAGAGAAAAACTTACAAAGAAAAAAGAAGAAACTAAAAATATAATGGTTGAAAAAGTACATTACAGGAATAGATTATTGGCACATCACACAGAGGTAGTCCACGAGAACTGTCCAACTTTCACAATCATTTGTATTTTGTATTTTCAAGTCTTGCATTGTGATGATTCACTTCCTTTTCTCTTTTTTTTTCAGGGGCTGGCTCTCTACATACCCCAATCATTTTCTACAGGGTGCTATTCTTCTGATGCCCGCATAGAGGGGAATAATAGCTGTGACCAAGCAACAATGTTATTGTGTAAGGTTCTTCCTATCCTACCATACACATAATCATTTTGGAAACAAGCAATAACCTCACTGGCTTTTCCTGGAAACTGCGGCTTTCATCCATGAATAGCTCCTGGCATTTCAATAGCTGGAAAGGATGCTAATGATGATGGACAAGTTTTTATTGTTTATATTTTTGTCGGTCGTGGGGCGTGAACTCTGAGCCTGGGCGCTGTCCCTCAGCTCTTCAGCTCAAGACTAGCACTCTTGAGCCACAATGCCACTTCTGGCTTCTTTCTTTTTGCTTATGTGGTGCTGTGAATCAAACCCAGGGCCTCATGCATGCAAGGCAAGCGCTCTACCACTGAGCCACCTTCCCAGCCCCGATGGACACATTTTTGTATTGAAGGTTCCATCGTTGTTGTATGTTGTGGCCAAACCCTTTCCTGGAATTCCGCCTTCCTATTGTCCTTCTTTACATTAGAAATTGCAGCTTTCAGGATTTCAACACTCTGAAATTTTAATTGTTCAGAATTGTGACTTTGGGCATTTGAGACTTCAGGATTTGCGGGAAGAGGGATAGAACTTAAAGGTTTTTACTTTCCAGGTAGGCACTCTACCACTTGCAACATGTCTTTTGCACTGGTCATTTTCAGGGAAGGTGATCACTTTATGCCCAGGCCAACCTGGATTGTGAGCCTCCTACTTGTGCTTCCCTGTGTCTCTGGAGATGCCACACATGCCACACTGTGCCTAGCCATTGTACCAGGCATGATACCCCGTGCCCAGACACTGTTTGAGATGGATTCAGATGAACTTCTTTTTGCCCAGAAGAGCCACAATCCCCCCATCATCTAAATCCCAAGCAGCTAGGAATACAGGCTTGACCTATTAAACTTAGTTTACTTGGAAGATTTCGTGCTCTAGGATTATAGCATTCAAGATTGTATCTTTGAAATAGCCTAATATCCAGAATATATAGAGAGCTTAAGAAATTAAAACTTCAAACAATCAGCAACCCAATTAGTCAATGGGAAAACCATCTAAAGAGATACTTCTTGGAAGAAAAATGAAAATGGTGTACAGATACATGAAAAAATGCTTAACATCTCTGGCAATAACAAAATGCAAATCGAAATGCTGAGATTCCACCTCATCCCAGTGAGAATGGTCATCACTAAAAATCAAATAGTACATTGTTGGTGAAATGTAAACTAGTTCAAGCACTCTAGAAAGCAATATGGAGGTTCCTCATATCATAAAACTCCTTCTAATCATAAAACACTTCTATAAGCCAGAAATTTTACTCCTGGGCATTTATCTAAAGGATCACAAACAAAGATACAGTATAGCCACCTGCACAACTACTATGTTCATTGCAGCACTATTAACCGCAGCTAAGGGATGGAATTAGCCCAGATGCCCCTCAATGGACAAATGGATCAGGAAAATGTGTTATATCTGCACAACGGAATTTTAAATACCCATTAGAAAAAAATGACATTTCATCATTTGCAAAGAAATGGAAGGACCTGGAAAAAAATATCTGTTAAGTCAGGCTTAGAGAGACAAAGGATGTATGTTTTCTCCCACATGTAGAAGCTAGAATTAATCTATAAATGTATAAGCAAACACTTCAAGATGGTATACAAGTGTACATAAATGTATTAACTGAAATATGGTAGATTCTGGGGAAAACTCAAAGAGTGTAACTCTTTGGAAAGGCTAACTCCTACAAAATTAATACTATGAAATGAGTATTCAAAAGTTTGAGGGTGGGGTCAAGGGAAGGGGGTAGATGAATGAAGGAAGCCAGGGAAAATGGTGTCACAAAATTCAATACCTATCTAACAAAAGTGGTAGTGTTGTGAGAATGGGTGGGTGAGAATGATAAATGCAAATGTGCTTTGTATTCATAAATGTCTTTGTTGAATAGCAACTTCTTGGTACAACTACTTAAAGATAAGAAAAATATATTTAGAAAATTAAAAGATAAATTGGTAAAAAGAAAAATAAAAAGATGTGTCCTTGCATTTTGTGATTGGTATTGCTCTAGATTAACAAAATTATTTTATCAATGTTATCAATTTAAACTCAGAAGATTTTTGGAAACTGTCCCAAGCACCTACCAGCCTCAGCACCTTAAATAGTAGCCTTTCTTTTTTAATGATATCGGGGAAAATCCCCCCCAAATCTGTTTTCCTCATGATTCAAATGTACAATTATAAATAAATGTTCAAGAAATACTACTGAAGCTCAATTATCATTTGTTTCAATCATTTATGGTTATTTAGAGGAGCTATAATATATTCCTCTTACGTTATTGGTGTGGCATTAAACAGAATGCCTGAATTTCATGGATCATATTATTTTTCACTTTGAAAATGCTACTGAGAGAGGTAAAACTGAATAGAGCATTTATGGGCACAGACTTTTTCAAAGAAGAAAAGATTGCATAACCTTTTCAACATGTCTTCCATTTTTTGTGTTTCCTGTACCTTGATTTCTTATACTCATGTTTCAAGGGATTACTTTTTAAAAAATAGCAATTGCTTTCTAGATGTTAACCATGGGGGAGTTTGAGCAAAAAAAAGCACTTTCCAGATGGGAAATATATATATGAAAAATCTCATCTCAGTAAAAAATAAATCCCCTAAATAGAGGTATGTAATGAAGCACCTAATTCACTCCAACTATACTGGTCACGTTGCTGCAATATTATAATGCCAGATGACTCTTTTAGTACCATGGACAGCAGCTGGCCTTCCATCAGGAATGTCTAAAAATGAGTGCAATGTTATCTCTTTCCAGAATACATTTGGCTAGTATTTGAAGTCCACTGAGCAGCACACTATCTATATTCCTCCTAGGTAATTAGTGCTGTTTCATAAGTTTTTTAAGTATTTTATCTGAATTGTTACCTGATATGGAACATGGAAAGGCTCTTTCAAAAGTCATCATCCACTTGTAACACTGACAATTATTTTCTTAGTCTTCAGGCTTTGCTATTGTTCTGCATCTTTGACTCTAGTGGTTATATTATCAATGTCACATATTTGTCCTTTAGATTTTTTAGCCAAAATACATTAGTTTATTTTATTTTTTCAAATAGTTGTACAAAGTGTATTCAATTCATCAGTTTATGAGAACAATGCACCTTGATCAATGTCACCCTTTCCTAATTGTTCCCCATCTCTTCCAACCCCACCTTTTTCTGACACCTTTATCATTTCCTCTGAGTCTCTCTTATTTATTTTTACTTCCTTTGTGAATCCAAAACATGTTATTTCTCTTATTTTTATACACGGGCATGCTTTTCCTTTTCATATTGAAAAATACTGTACAGAAAGGTTATAGTTACATGAGTAGGGTGATGAGTACATTTCCCATCAAGCATTGTTACCTCCTCCTTTGATTTTCCCCTACCATTACTGCCCTCCCCATCTCCTCAACTCCTCCCTCCCCCACCCCGACATTCTGAAGTTCATTTTCAACATAGTTCCCTATACATCTCATTGTGACAATGGGTCAACTTGCATCCCCATTGAAGTATTCTGCTATACCCCTTCCCCTCCCCAAATTACAAAAATGGTTATACAAGATGCAGAACACTGGAATCAAATACAGTGAAAACAGGAGTTATACTGTGGGGGAAGAACTTACAAAAGAAACAGAGATTCACATAGTGCATTATAAGTACATTAAAAACAATAGCAAGAAAGATAAAGCCCCTTATGTCCCTGTCTTGGGGTACATTTCGGTTAACATCATCTCATATGGTCATTCATATGTCCATAGCCTTTGACCTTCTCTAATACCTTCTAGGCCTATTTCCAACATCATGGTTTTGGTGTCAACTCTGAAAACATCTTTTCTAACTCTGTCCTTCTTCTTACACTCCATTGGTACATTCCCCCAAACCCTCCAGATTCTTTCAACTGCAGGAGGCTGCCATATTAATAAGAAACTTTCCATACCCCTATCCAATTCTTTGTATCTTTGTTTCACAATGATGCTTGCAATGTGCACATGCACTTTCATGTAGAAGTTATTCCTTACTTCCTTCTCTTACCACAAAACAGGTGTCCAGGGTTATATCTGCTCATGCTAATCAAAACAATTCATTACTTATATTTTGGTCCCTACAGGAAAAAAAGAAGCATACTTCCCCTTCTGCATATTTTATTCTCCATTACATGGTATAGCTCTCTCTAAAGTTGAGAGCATCTCTTTCACAAAAGAAATTTCACATGACAGTTTCCCTAATTTTACCCTACTTTGGGGTTTAGTTCCTCTTCTCTCTTGCCTATTTTCTGGCAGCAAATCAATTCACTAGAAGGAATTCAAGTTAAGAAATCCTGTTCATGTGAGGTAGTTTATTTATCTATTTGACAGTAGTGGAGTGGAGATGGACTTCAGAGCTTCACATTTGCTGGACAAACATTCTTACCACTTGATCCATGTCCTTAAGTCCTTATGCTTGTGTGTGTGTGTGTGTGTGTGTGTGTGTGTGTGTGTGTGTGTGTGTGTGTGTGTGTTTCTCAGGCAGGTTATCTAACATGCCCTGCATAGCCTTGGATTGTGACCTACCTATGGATTGTGATTTTCCTACCTCTGTCTAACCTCCTCAGTCACTGTGATTACAAATCAGACTCAACATAAATCTAGCTTGTTTTTTAAGGTAAAGATTCACTAACTTTTGGCTTCAGAATGTGGTCCTACTGCTTCTATCTCCTGAGTTTCTGGGATTATATGCACTATGATTCCTAGTCCTCGATGCAAGTTCAAGTGTTAGCTCTTTATTTTACTTTTATTTAAGTAATGGTACAGAGGAGTTTCAATATAACATGTCAGTTTGTGAGTACAATGCATCTCCACAATTGTGTGAATTCTTATGTCTTGAACTTATAATTTCTTCTAGCTATATAAACTGGGCATTGGAGTTGAACACTGGTAGTTCACAACTGTATTCCTAGCTACTCCGGAAGCTAAGATCTGAGGATTGTGGTTAGAAGCCAGCCTGCAGGAAAGTCATGAGATTTTTTTCCCATGAGACTCTTATCTCCAATTAACTAATCAAAAAGTCTAAAGTGGAGCTGTGGCTCAAGTAGTAAGTAAAAAAAATGCTTAGGGACAGCACAGGTTCAAGTCCCAGGACTGGCAAAAAATAAATAAATAAAACTAAAGATGAGGTTAAAATGGCCTAGGTTTGTTTGAAGAACAAAATGAATTGATAATTGCAAAGTGATTAGCAAACCTCAAAGTACATGGTACAGGTTTCAAAAATTACTAGGTTATTTCTCTTTTTGATCCTTACATGGATTTCTCTTTCCAGTATCTCAATTCTAATCCATATTTAACAGTAATGCCTAATTGATCTTTTCATACTACTCTTCCAATTGTTCTATTACTGTCCCATTGACTGAAACATAAAGTTGAAATTCCTTAACTGATTACTCAAAGCTCTCATTTAACTTGCTCCAATCCATACTTCCAATCTAATTTGCCACTCTATTTAATTGAAAATATAGTGAGTGTTACCTTAAACATTGTTTTTCCTGACAGTAGGTCTTCTGCATGCTTTTAAAATTTCTTTGCCTTTATATAAAATGAATGGTGTCCTTCACGTCTGCATTTTTAAGTCCTATTTCATAAAGCACATTACCTTCACTTTTATATACAGGATTGCTTGACAAAACGACTTCTTGATGTTCAGACTTCCCACAGTAATTTAAACCTAGAATTCACATGGCACTGATCATCTTTTATTTGTTTACTACCAATTTATGGTATTTCTACATTCCTTCTGGAGCTATATGCTTTATGAATGTAGGGAGCACCCAATTACTATCTGAATTACATACATGATGTTTTTTTTGCACAGTGTTTGATAAATATTTGATATAACATGATTATTTTGTCAATGATCTCCATATTTGTTCATACCACAACATTAGGGAAAAACATATGCAATCAACAAAAGATCTATACCAAAATTTTCTTGATCCATTCATCCACTGAAGAATCTCTCAATATACAATTGAATTTTACTCATTCACCAGAAAAATGGTACTATGTCATTTTCAGGGAAATAGATGCACTTGGAAAAATATATTATTTGAAGCTAAGTCAGACTCAGAGAGACAAAGATAAAGGACATATGTTTAATCTCATATGTGCAAGTTAGATCTAACGTGTATATATATATATATATATATATATATATATATATATATGAACATACCAGGGTCATGTGCACAAGTATACAATGTATTAACTGAAGTATGATATATGTAAGAGAGCATTCAAATGATGTAACTCCTTTGAGCAACCTATAGTCTAACAAAATAAAACTCAGGAAGCCGGTACTTGAGGTATCAGGGGTGAGGGAGGTCAAACAGAGGAAGACTAATGAAGAGAGGAAGGGTAGGTGAATGCAGTCATCATATTCAAATACATATGTAAAAATGAAACTGGGAAAATTGAGAGGATGGATGGGGTTGAGAGATGGGAAACAATGATAAAAAGGGTGACACTAAGCAGGATGCATGGTATTCACAAAGTGGCATGTTGAATTGAAACCTCTTTGTACAACAACTTACGGGTTTTTTAAAGATCCAAATAATGACACAAGTGAAGAATCAAATCAGTGATCCTATACAGACTCATGTTAATTGTGAGGAAGTGTATAACTTGAGAGAAAAAATTGACTACTACCCTTACTAGTTCAGAGTGACTTCATCTCTGAATTATCACATAAGTCTGTGAATACACACACACACACACACACATACACACACACACACACATTGTGTGTGTGTCTTCCTTGCTGTTTTTTCCTCTTGCAGTTATTTGAATCTGACTTATCGTGTTAAAAATATATTTTGTATTCATAAAGCCAGATATAAGCTGTAGTGAACAATAAAAAATATGATAAAGGAGAAGCATGTTTTTCTTTCCCCCATGGAGAATAAAATTCAGGTAAGTGATGAATTACATTGTTTAGCATAGGAAGTCTTATTATTGCTTTTATTTTTGAAATGTCAATGGGAGCAGTAGAATCAAAAGGCGAAGTATCAACTTATTAATCTCATTACTGGAACTCTTGTAATAATGTTTTCTTACTCACATATACCCCTTGCCTTGGTTAGTAACAGTGTTGTGTGAGCGGACTAAAGTGAGGCACGAATGAGTTTCATGTACAAAATATTGTTAAAAGAATCTCTCTTAAGCTCATGCCTGTAATCATAGCTACTCAAGAGGCTGTGATGTGAGGAGAGCAGTTAGAAGCCAACCCAGGCAGAAAAGTCCATGAGACTCTTACCTCCAATTAACTACCAGAAAACTGGAAATGGAGTTGTAGCTCAAGTGGTAGAGCAATAGCCTTAAGCAAAAACTGTCAGAGACAGCCCACAGGCTGAGTTCAAGCCCTAGGTCTAGCACACACATGTGCACACACACACACACACACACACACACACACACACACAAACACACACACACATCTCTTAAGACACACAGGCTGAAGTAGATAAACAAGATGACATATATGTTAATTATCTTGATTTAAACACTATATAATGTATACGTATATCAAAACTTCATATTACACTATATAAATGTATACACTTATGATTGGCCAATTATAAATATTAACTTTTAAATTATTTAAAAAGGAGGACTAGGTACATGGTAATTCCACATATACTCCATAATAACCCTGATGCACAAATACTATACTTTCATTATATTGTTTGAGTGTGGCTTCTCTATAGATTGAGTTGATTGATTAAATCAGGATCTATTTGCAAATCTAAGGCACCTCATATCTCATATATTACTCAAGGGCATGTTGATGTATTCTCCCTTGTAATCAGCACTAATTAAATGTTGATCCTTAAAAACAGAAGCTAATGCAAAAATTGGTAACAGTTCAATTCACTGTACATATGGTCTGTAGTTACAATCTAGCTCTTGGAAAGCAATTCATAATTAAACCATTTTACTTGCCTACAGAAAATATTTCAACTTGGAATTATTTGAGTCACAATATTTGGAAAGTACCATCTAAGAAAACAAGTTATTTCCTAAACAAAGGTACTAAGTTTACCTGTCATAAAGGCAAAAGAGAGGCTGGAGCTAATAAAGGGTGTGGTCAACTGCCTACTTAGCCCAAATGTTAAGGTACCTTATTCCAAATTTGCTTAATCGTGATAATCAGACAAGTGTCTGAATTTAAGCTAAATGATGTGGGTAATGGTAGCAGCAACTACTTCCTAAGGGCAGATTTACACTCTCATCTTGGCAGAATCAACTATTTGCTCTGTGTTTGTGGAAACATTTGGCAAGAAACATTAATTTTCCACCCATTAACTTTGGTGGATATGAACAGCCCAAAGGGAAAAATGTGTGGCACTGCTTAACAACATTTTGGCTTTTGAGAAGGTAAAAATGTTTTTTTTGGAAAACAATTTCTTTGCAAAGGAAAAAAATAGGAGAGCAAAAACCAATTATTGTCAAAGAATATTTTGTCTTTCAGGAGGTTTGTAAATGTGTACATCATCTCAAAATGTAGCACTTTTCTGCAGAGTTGCCTATTGAATTTTTTCCCTTACCTATTCATAAATTAACCTGATAGCTCATCCACCTACCTAACAGGACTGCTCTTTATACTCAGATATTTTTCAATATGCCAGACACATTATGCTAATAATGATTAGGTAAAGGAAAAAAATTATGGGGTTGAGAAGATAGAAGGAAACTAAGTGAATTTAATAACAAGGGTGATTTGGTTTGCTTTTTGCAAACTTTAGGGAAGCTAAAATTGTCAAAAGTAATAGGATTTTAACAGACTATATATACATTTGTATATATTCACATCCATTATATACAAATAAAAGAAAGCTGTAAATTATAAGTTATATAAGTTATACAAGGTATAAATTAGGTTGTGGTGACAGATCAAATGATCTGTGTACAGGATTGGAACAAACCAAGGTAAAAGTCAAGTTGCATAAACCTGGGCACTTGTTTATTTCATCAATGAATAAATAAAGCATCATCAAACAGCAGCAATAGACTGAGCCAGCCACCAATAATACACAAATGCATATAGATTCTAGTATAATAGAGAACATAGAAATTTTTAATGGCCTACAATAAAGTAGCTACAATTATTATAAATGCCGTGAGAAAAAAAACTAAAAGAGTTACATGAAAACAAGGAAGGAGGTGTGACCCAACCCTGGAGCTCAGGAATGCTTTCCCAGGAGGGCACAGGTAGCATGGAGTTGAGAGTTCTTAAGTGTGGCTGAGCGTGGAAATATATGTGGGAACAGAGAGGACTGAGGATGGAGAGGGATGGTGGGAAGGGAAATTGAAAGCTTCAGAATGATGATCTAAGCAAAGGCACTGGGGCAGTAAAGCACTATGTATATGGAAATTTCAGGGGTGAGAGAAATAAAGAGAAAGGGAGAACATGGATGAAAAGAGATGAACAGGAGAAATGGGACTACTGAATAACAATCCATATACTACACCTGGGATAGATTTGGGCTAGCAATGGGGACATTTCGGAGGAATTTAGGCAGGAGAGACACAAGAGCATACATGTGTTTTGTAAAGGGCTCTACCGTTGAAACACTAATAATGAACAGGAGGGAGAATTTATCAACTGTGTGGTCCTTAGCCTACTCCTTAACTTCTTTGAGTCTCAGAGATTGTGTCTGTGAAATGGAGATAAACATGTGAACTTCACATGACCATGACAGCCATTCAATGCAAGTACACTTAAACATCAATCAACGTGGGTCTAGCTATTGTTTTCCTCTGAAGTCTTGTTTTCTCATCTGTAGGTGAAGAATAACAATGCTTCCCTGCTTTGAGCGGTTGTTCTAACAATCCCTAAAGTAAATGCATATGGAATATTTTAATGATTTTAAAGCCATTAGGAAGGACTGGTACTCATTACTATTGTTGTTTTATTAGTAACAGTTGCTTTACTACCATAGTATCATTATCTGTATAGTCAGTTTCTGGAGGAGTAGAGCACTGACTTAAATCCATACTTGATCCCTAGGCGGAACTATGCAATCTATTTGCTCCAGATAAATCCAGGATATCAACATGTTGACTTGTAATTCTTTCTTTCCATTTCTGCATAAAAGCACAGGCAGACTTGTCAGGTAATAAAGGGTTTTGGTGACAGAATGTCAGGCAAGCTAGCTTTTACTGTATTGCCTATGTGCAATTATGTTCTATAAAACATCTCTACTTAATATATAGCTCTGGATATGGACATGTCTAATTTATGATTCAGTCTATTTGGAGATTGGTGGAAAAACCCTTCTTGGCATTAGGCTGAGTTGGGGGTCATCACGTAGATTGATTTGAAAGGTGCTGACCATGTGTCTCAATCATCTTCCCCCCACTCCCTGCCCCAGTACCTGGAATTCAATAGTTTGAATTTATTCCACTGGGTTTTGAAGGCATTTCAGCAACAGATGTAATAAAATGCAAATGTTGAAAGTACCTCAGCGAGATCCTTTGTTTTGACTCTCTTATAGGTCAGCAAACTGAGGCCTTCCATCCAAGGTCAAACACTAAATTAGGAACAGATTCCAGTCTGAACATCCTGTCCCTTTGCATGCTGTCCGCTGGGCATCTTCCTGACCAAACAATTTTCCTGATGTTGTGAGGTCTCAAGAAGCAAAGGGAAGCCTCTGCTTGCTTTCATCCCCAAGAAAGTCAGAACTTCAGCTTATTCCTGGACTATTTTTGGTGCTCAACTATCCTCGGGACCATACAGAGATGCTGATGTTTTATGTTTCTTTGAAAGGGAGAGCCCAACTTGCTGAAACATAAAAATTAAAAAATCACAAATATAACAGCTTTTAAAAAGCAGACTATCTGGCAGAAAATTCATTCCCCTGAAGGGGAAATGGGATTAGACAAGTGAGAGGCGAAGGCATGAATCAGCAGCGATCATCTTTACGCTGGGAAGTGGACCGGTTGCTGCACTGCAAGCCGCTGTGGCAGGGTAACTGTTATCAAGTGTAAAAATGCATTTCCTCTGTGGGTGCAGAAACGCAATCTTGTCTGCATGTCTAAGATGAAGGGGAGAAATGCAGACAATCTCTCAGCCACTGAATAGGGAGATGAAATGAACCAAATCATATTAACTTACTGTTCACACCTACTGTGGGGTTGGAATGCTGCACATAAAAGCTTTAATGCCGGAAGTGGAAAGTCTTGTCTCATCTTCACAAACGAGAAAAACTGAGGCTCAGAAACTTGACCAACGAAGAGATGCCAGAAGAAGATCTAAAACCAAATCACTCATATTCCAGGACCCTAGTGACTCAAAGTATTTCCACACCAACTGGTAATCACATTCTTTGACCTTTTACCTCTAAGTCTTAAAAAAATGTGTTTGCTTATGGTCTCAAAAATTCTCATCTTTCTTCATCTCTTAGATGGACATTACAAAAGTAAAAGTAAAGGGCTGGGAGGTGGCTCAGTGGTAGAGTGCTTGCCTTGCATGCTTCAGGCCCTCAGCACCACATAAGCAGGAAAAGCCAGAAGTGGCTCTGTGGCTCAAGTGGTAGAGCGCTAGCCTTCAGCTGAAGAGCTGAGGGACAGCGCCCAGGCCCAGAGTTCAGGCCCCACGACCAACAAAATCAATCAATCAATCAATCTATGGGTATGAAAACAGTTATAGGTAGTTGGAGTAAGACACAAACATGATTTTTTAAATACCTATCACTTGACAGGTGAAAAATTGTGTATGTGTGCATTTGGAGAAAAATTAGAAAAATCTTTTAAAATGAGTTTGTAGAATGGTCATTAAGCAACATGAGTAATGGCTTCTGTAAGAAGAAACATTTTAGTATTTAATAAGTGAATTAAAAACATGTAACTCCTAGAAAACTCCCAATTTAGAAGTGAGTTATAAATACATTAAGGGAAGAGAACTGTGCTTTCATTGGCTGAAGGACTGCTCAACAATGGTCAAAGGAGATGAATGTGCTAGAGTAAGGGCCTTGAGCTTTGGGACTACCTGATCTAACAACTGTAGGACATGGAGCAAGTTCCTGACCCTCTCTGAACCCAAGTCCCTCCACCTTTTCACCAGCTAAAATGCTTTGGAAGTTTTCCTTATCTAAGTTCTACATCTGCCCATCTCTAGGTGGCTGTGATGGTCAGAAAGACACTTGGCCCTGTTGATTTAATGAGCACCTGTTTGTCACCACCATGAGGAAAGTCACCACCCCATGCTCTGAAGGGGTTTCCAGAGGCTGGTTGCTGGTGGAGAGAAAGTATAAAGCCCCTCAAGAGAGCCAGGGACTTAGAAAAGTATCTGTCCGTGGTCATTTTCCATGAAAACATAAAAGAACCTCAATCTATCTTTTCTCCTATTATTTTCCTTCCTTATCAAGGAATCAAAAGGAAAGCACTGGAAGTGGCATTTCCAGGGGTGAGTTGTTAGGTCAGGAGGAAAGCAATAGCTTTGGCCTGATGCAGTCCACAGACTGCTGTACTGTCTCTTCAGCAGGAGCGGGCAGAAGCAGGTAGTATTGGAACATGCTTGCTTTAAAACTCATTGCGTGACATTTCAATCAAGATAGACCAGGCAAATCAGAGACCCCATGTTGCAGGAGTCAAATCTGGAAAGAATGCTGGTCCTCCTGACTCAGTCCTCATTGGCTGACTTTTCCACTGTCTGCTGTGGCTCTCTGCCTTGTCTTTTCTGCTGCCCTTCCCCCTTCCTTTCTCTCCCTGCTGCCTTCTTTGTCTTCTTTTTTCTTCCTCCTCCTCTATTTCTTTCCCCCGCTTAGGTACTCCCCCTCCCTCACCAAAGTTGTAAAGTTATTTTTGACACAATGACTTGTACATCTCATTGTTGCAATGGGTCCACCTGTATCCCTATTTAATTTTTTTCCAATCTCCTCCACAAACTATACCAACATCAAATACAGTGAAAACTGGGGTTATACCATGGGGTAGGGTCTATTTCTTTCTTTTTCTACCTCCTTCCTTTTTCCCATTGTGCCTGAACTTCTGTTTCCATTTTTCTCCTATTCTGCGTCTTGAAGTTTCAAGCCTTTCACTCTCTATTTGCCATTCTTTTCTTCCTATTTCCATCCCCTAAGTGTAATTGCTGCTCTTATACTTCTGAATTTCTTTAAGCTCTGCTTCACTTAAGACATTTACCACTGATGAAATCGGTAAGTTAATATGGGAATTGTTAGAAATAATTCCCTTTATTATTCCTTTATGATCAATGCTTCAACCAGCACCCTTGAATTCTCTGACACTTCACAAAGCCAAAACCTCTTCACATTTTCGACTTACAAGGCTCTTGCTTCCATTTATTTATTTTTTTTGTCGGTCGTGGGGCTTGAACTCTGGGCCTGGGTGCTGTCCCTCAGCTCTTCAGCTCAAGGCGAGCGCTCTACCACTTGAGCTACAGCGCCACTTCCGGTTTTCTGGTGGTTTATTGGAGATAGGAGTCTCACGGTCTCTCCTGCCCAGGCTAGCTTTCAATTGCAATCCTCAGATCTCAGCCTCCTGAGTAGCTAGGATTACAGGCGTGAGCCACCAGCGCCCAGCTTCTTGCTTCCATTTAGTGTAGACATCACAGTGCATGAATGCAGATTCTAGGGGTGAATGAATGAAGAAGGGGGATGCAGTCAAGAATCCATTGTATATCTTACAAAGCTAAGAAGGGAAGGGCTGGATAGGGACGTGATGTGTGAGAATGTGGAAAGGAGTAACATTGATCAAGACATATTGTATTCATAAACCGCTTCGTTCAACAGTAACTCCTCTGTACAACTTCAAAAAATAAAACAAAATTGACCTAGTTAAGGTCTTCTGCCCGCAGAAAAGGAAAATGATCATCTAAAGGTCTTATGCAACAGCTTCCATTCATTGGGAAGTTCTGCGTTAGATATCGACAAATAAGCCCACACGTGTTATCTCATTTAACATTCCAGTTATTCTGTGAATAATTATACTTCCTTTTCTCCTTTTACAGAAGAGAAAACTAAGATGTGAGAATGTCTGAAGTTTGTGCCAGCCAATAGTTAGAAAATGGTGTAACCAAAAGCTAAACATTCATCTATGCTATCTTTCTAAGTGAATCCTGACTTTGAATGAAAGTGGAAGACAACTATAGTCTCAAAGAAGGCTGACTGGATAAACTGGGAGGAATATGAGTGGAGGGTTATGATTTAACTGGCTATACCTGGTTCCTGAGTCTAGAGTCGACGACACAGGTCTTGAAGGAAAGTAGGTGGGGCGTTAGCTGGAACCAGAGAGTATGCATCCCAATCCTATTCAATGGTTACACAATGTCACTACAGGGAATTCTACAAATCTTCATCATTTCAATGCACAGAAGGGCATGAAACAGGTTTGCATTCTCTACAGTTGTTATTCATAGACAAGGGCACAATTGTGTGGAAGAAGATGCTTTCCCCAAGGAAGGACTGGCAAAATCAAGACTAAGATTCAGATCCCTTGACAACTTGTCCAAAGACCATTTCATATTCCCCCTCTCCTTCCTTCCTTTCCTCCTTCTTTTCTTCCTCCCTCTCCCCCTCCCTTTCCTTCCTTCCTTCTTTCTTTTGTCTTTTTTTCTCTCTTTCATTCATTCATTCTCTGTAAATACTTGAACTCAGATCATGCATGTTGCTGTCCCTTCACTACTTTCGCTCAAGGCTAATGATCTACCACTTGCACCACAGCTCTACTTCCAGCTTTTTGCTTGCTAATTGGAGATAAGAGTCTCACCTATCTCCTATCAGGGCTGTATTCAAACCACAATGCTCAGATTCCAGTCTCCTGAGATATCCACATATCCACACATCCAGACCAAACTGTGCTGTTGCCTCCAGGCCCATTCAACTAAGGGAATCTAACCAAACATAAGGAGTTTTTAAGTATTTGTTGCTTGGCTTCCTAACTCTTCATCAAGCCTTCCAAGCCTCTGACCCATGCTCCCTTGTACAGCAGCTCACCTGGATCATTGCAACAGCCTCCATAGTGATCTCTAGCATGCGAAGCAAACATTCAACCTTCCTGCTTCAGTGGTCTCTCTGTTTGACTTTAAGATGGAAGCCAAATTCCTTGGGGCAAGCCTATGTCTCCAAACACATTTCACCTTATTCTGTTTACCCATAGGTATGTTTCTGTATGTGTGTGTGTGTGTGTGTGTGTGTGTGTGTGTGTGTGTGTGTGGAGAGAGAGAGAGAGAGAGAGAGGGCTCCAGTATCTCGCTTATGCATCTACACCTTCAACTGTAAACATGAGAGTTACCATTTATCAAATAATATATAATAAAAACACCACTAAGGGTATTAAAATTCTTCCCTTCATTTTAGCATTATGATGAGCTGCAAAGGAAGCATTATTCTCCCCCTTTGTTTGGAAAGAGAAACCAGAGGCTTAGAGGGGTGAAATAATTCCCTATAGGTCAAATAGATATTCAGTGAGCCCCAAAGACACATTTTATCTGCCTCTTCTTGGCCACAAAGACTCTAGGAAAGTGACTCTTAGTCAAGATGGGGACCACTTTATGGCCTGTCTTTTAACTTCAGTGAGTTCTTCTCATTTTATTCTAGGGCCCTGGGACTCAGAGTGCTGAAATGATGGATTGTAGCTCATATAACACAGGAGAGACTGCTCTTCACCCACCCACCCACCCACCCACTCCCATAATACTGTTTTGATTTCCTAAGTTTAAAGAGTAAGTAAAAAAAGTGATTGAAAACAATCCCTGGACATTTTTTAATTTATCATCTCTATCTGAAAATTTTTACTTAACATTGAAATAGCATTTTTCTTCTTTCCTTCGCCTAGAATTGCAAAGCAAGAGCAGGGGAATGGGAGAAAAATCTATTAAAAACAAGATCCTTGCTACTTTATGGTAATTAAAAGCAATAAATATTCTTGCCCACAGTGCTAAAATTCTCAAATAGCCAGTGGGTCAATACTGTTTCCTCCGTTAGGTTGGCCATAAATCTTTATTCCTTTTGAGTCAAAATAAGGAAGGGATTTTTATTCATGAGTTCTATGACCTGGTACTGTGACATTTCAAAACAAACACAACTTGAATGCAGTTTCTCCACCAAGTATGTTTGATATGATTTCTAACAACTTGCTTCCTATACCACCAGGGCCCCTGGCCTTATGGATGAAGTCTGTGCGTTAGTGCAATAGCACTCTCCTGCATTCCAGTGGCAAAGGGTTGTGGGC
The DNA here is from genome assembly GCF_019054845.1 of Dipodomys spectabilis. Lineage (NCBI taxonomy): Eukaryota > Metazoa > Chordata > Mammalia > Rodentia > Heteromyidae > Dipodomys > Dipodomys spectabilis. The sequence continues at coordinate 5,140,424 of NW_024870723.1, forward strand.
ATCCACACCCTTCTCACATCACTGTGGCCTGACACATTCACTCTTACGGAGGAAAACAGAATGACTTAACTCTGTCTCTCTCAGGCTCAACTTTTTCAAAGGCTATTACTTGACATGAAACACATTGCTTGTGGACCATTAAGATGGTTTTCTTGCCAGGAGCTGGTAGCTCATGTGTATAATCCAGCTACTCAAGAGGCTCAGATCTGAGGATTGTGAACTGAAGTCAGGCAGGGCAGGAAAGTGGATGCTTACCTCCAATTAACCACACACACACACACACACACACACACACACACACACACACACACAAACCCCAAACTGAAGCTATGGCTCAAGTGATTATAGTACCAGCCTGGAGAGAAAAAGGCTAAGACACAATGCTCAGTCCCTGAGTTCAAGCCCCAGTATTAACACACACACACACACACACACACACACACACACACACACACACACACACACACACACACACACACACACCCTTCTAAGTTCCGGCGAATATTGTTTATTATTATCCTTTTGAAGGTGACCTTTGTATTGTTTAGTATCTGTTCCCTATAAGAAATATCTGAAATCATCAACTGATAGAGAAAATGTTTCTCTTCACTCAATTGAGCCCCTCGCTTTGGGGCCTGTGATCAGGCAATATCTCATAGCAGAGGTATGTGGAAGAGAAAAACTACTCACCACATACACAGGTACAAAATAGAGAGAAAAAGACCAAGATCCCATAATTCTAAAACACCTCCCAAGAGATCCCATCTTTAAAGTTTTCACTACCTCCCAATAATGCTGTGCTAGGCCAAACCTTTACTGTTAAAACTCAGGAAACACTTGGAATCCAAACTCTGCAGTTATTTTCCCAAGTTCAAATCCAGCCTGGGCTTTGTGTTCACCTGTGATTCACACTGGCTCATTAAGGAAGCTGAACTGCACTTGGCCCCTTAGTGAGAGCAGTTACCTCAAGTCAGACTCTCTTGCACCCAAGCTCAAAGGAGGACAGAGCACCTAGGCTTGGTCTAGAATCCTTTGGGAGAATCATTCAAGGAAGCTGGGTGACTTTGGGAAATCTTTTCGTCTCTGGGCCTCCGTTTTCTTAATCCCAGATGAATGGGTTTGCAGGTACTTCAAAGGCCTTTCACATTCCTTGCTCCAGGATCCTACGGGAGATGAGCATTCTCTGTCTAATTTCCCGCCTGATAATCAGGCCTAGGGAAAAGCAGAGAGATGGTAGAAGCAGCGGCTATTCTCAAGTTCAGCTGCTCTGATCCACCTAGTCCCTTTGGCAAAAAGGCCTGGATCTATCTCTGCTTCTTAGAAATGATGTTATGCACAAAGCTTATGCAAAGTTCAAGTGGCCTTAGAAATACCTTGTTGGGTTGACTTGTAGTGTGTGTGGGGGGGGGGGAGTTTAACATTTAGCTAACACAGCATAAAGTATATCAGCTTAGCTTAGAGATAAATGCATGAATGTTCATAAGACATACCCCAAATCAGCAACAATCCAAAGGCTTCTGGTTCCAACTGATGCCTATGCAACAATGCACATTTTATTTTCTAAGGGGGGAAACTATCTCAGAAAATAGGTTTGCTGAATAAGAGCACATCCTTTCATGCCTATTTATTCAATCACAGGTAAGCCGCGGGATGCTTTATGCTAAAGAGTGCTTAGGGTAAATAGTGAAGAATGTCAAGAATAACTGCCTATCTGTGAGCGACACTATAAAAATTGATGGCTAGAGTGAACACTCTATTGAGCAAACCTCACTGCTTGTATGTCACCATTTTCCTAAGTCATTATTCAGTGCCACACTTGTAAATTGTATCACGTGGCATTATTTTTGGGGGGGAATCCAGGTTGGTTGAGAAGTGGGAGGAAGGGCTTTGGGTTTGGAATTTAAGAACAATGGTGGGACTCAACAGTAATTAAAAGGTAAGTTGTGACCCAAAAGTAGTACAAGGCCTCTGTAACTGGTTTCAGGAGAAAGAACAAACCTATCATGGAATTCAATGATCCCTGGCCAACGTTTCACAATGGATCATGGGATTGTGAATGATGATGGACTTGGAGCTTGAAATCGATCCGGGCCATGACTTTCACTTCCCCCAAGCAAGCCTTTGCTGATTCTGTTTATAGGAGGAGAGGAAAAACAAAGGTTGGAGAGAAGTGTGAGAGAGGTGAACTCAGCTTCACTACTCCACATCACCCCGCTGCGGCCTGTGTCAGAACCTGTAGAGGGCAAACCCCCAACTCATCGTCTGGCTTCCGTTATGAAGAAAATCTACTTTATTCTGAAGAGTAAGAACATCTTTTTTAGTTATAGATTTTTAAGGGTTTTTTTTTTTCAGTTTCAATTTGGGATCAAAAGGCAGGAGCTAGCATTTAAAGAGCTCACAATACATTTTGAAACAAATATACAATCATTAAAATGTTGAACTTATATCTTAAAAGTCTCCAAAACTCACTCCTAAACCATTCCATTCTAGTATTCTTCTGAAAAAAATTTAAAGGGAATTAACAGCAATGCTACTCACTCCTTTGCAGAAAGTAGAAGATAAGAGACATTTTATAAAATTAGTGTTACTCAGGCAAGAACACCAGAGAAGGAAAGTTCAGGCAAAGAAAACTATAAGATCAATATATCTCATTAAAACACAAATATCTACAAAATATTATCACACCAGATACATAGATATACAAAGGAATAATAAAATATGAGAGGTAGGATTTCTTTCAGGGAAGTAAGGTTGGTCCAACACTAAAAATAATCTATCCATAAAATCCCCCTTTGTCAACATACTGAAGAAAAAAATGTGACTATTAATTATTGAAAAACAGGCATCAGACAAAATATGACATCCATTCTTAGGTTTGTTTGTTTTTGCTCATCTATTTATTTATTTTTGTCAGTTGTGGGCCTTGAACTCAGGGCTTGGGCCCTGTCCCTGAGACTCTTTGTGCTCAAAACGAATGCTCTACAACTTGAGCCACAACACCACCTCCTGTTTTTGAGTGGTTAATTGGAGATAAGAGTGTCAAGAGGACTCTTCAGCCCAGGATGACTTCAAACCACAATCCTCAGATCTCACTCTCCTGAGTAACTAGGATTATAGGTGTGAGACACCAATGCCCAGCTTATTCTTAGTTTTAAAAAGTCTCAGAAAACTAAGACCATAGAGATCATAGGAGGAATTCTTTAATTTGATTTTTTTAAAAACTACTTAAAATGCTTATAGAAAATATCATGCTTCATTGTGAAACACTGATTGCTACCTACTCCAAAGTCAGACCAAGGCAATGTCCACACTCATGATGCTTCCAGAAAATAGTTCCAACAGCGTCAGCTGCCACAAAAAGACAAGATAAAAAATATCAAAGGAAAATTGACAAGGAAAAAAATTCTATTTGCAAATAGCATGACTGTCTCTATAGAAAATTCCCAAGAAATGTATAAAAACTAGAATCAGTATAAGATCACACACAAAATCGTCTACATTTCTATATATTAACAGTGAACATATGGATTCAAATTAAAATCACAACGCTATTTATAATTGTTCCAGAGGGGAACAGAAACAAAATCATTAGGTATTCATATATAGCACACCATGCACAGAATCTGTATGGTTAAATTTCAAAATGCTGCTCAAAGAAATCAAAGATCTAAAGAGATGTAGAGACATACTGTGCTTTCTGATTGCAAAACTCAGCACAATACAAATATCAATTTTCCCCAAATTGATACTCAGATTTAATGCAATTTCTATAGAAATCTCAGCTAGGAGATTTTTGTGGACATAGCAAACTTACTCTAAAACTTATATGGAAAACATCTCCAAGCAAAGAGCAAGGTGAGCTATCACTCTACTTAATGTTAAAGGCTACTACACATAGTGATATTGTTGGAGAGATAAACACATAGATCAATGAAACAAAATCAAGAATCTAAAAATAAACCAGCCGCAAATATACCCAAACTGGTATTTTTGTTTATTTATTTGTTTGTTTATTTTTGTCCGTCGTGGAGCTTGAACTCTGGGCTTGGGCACTATCCCTCAGCTCTTCAGCTCAAGTTGAGTGCTCTACCATTTGAGCCACAGTGCCACTTCTGGTTTTCTAGTGGTTTATTGGAGATATGAGTCTCACGGACTTTCCTGCCTGGGCTGGCTTTGAACCAAGATCCTCAGATCTCAGCTTCCTGAGTAGCTAGGATTACAGGTGTGAGCCACTGGCGCCCAGCTCCAAACTGTTTTTGAATACATTTTTCCAAAAAGAGTGCCAGAGAAATTAACATCTATGGGGGAAATGAACTCTAACCTAAAATTCATACCTTCCACAAAAATTGGCCTTCCCAGATCACAGATGTAAGCATAAAGATAAAGCATAAGGCTATAAAACTTGTATTATAAAGTTGAAGAAAATCTTTGGCTCCTAAGGCTAGACAAGTAGTTCTTAGATTTTGAGGTATGTACATAAAAGGAAAAATTGATTAATTGGGTAATACAAAAATTGTTTTTGCTCTGCCAGAGAAACTGTGGAAGGGATAAAATGGTAATCTATGCATGGATGGGGAGAAAATATTTATGAACCATGTATTCAATAAGGGACTTTTATCAAGACTACATGAGAAACTTTCAAAATAAACAGATCAAGGAAACAAAACAAGAAAAGTCATGCAATTAGGAAATGGCTGTTGGACTTAGAGATTTCACCAAAGAGGATTCTTTATATGCACTATGTAATTACTACACATACTACACACAGCCTGTACATGCAAAGGTATTTGGTACTACTAATTATTAAGAAAGCGTGAATTAAACCTGTAGTGAGCTGTTCTTACAGAGAGCCACTTATAATAACACCTCTCCATAATACTAAGGGTAGACAAAGATATGAAGACCCTGAGAAAGAACCCTTCCACATTGCTGGTGGGAGTGAAAATCATAGAGTAATCTGAAAATAACTGTGATATATCTCTATAAAATTAACCTTTATGGCCCAGCAACTCAAACTGAACATTTATCTCAGAAAAAGAGAGACATACATTTACATTAAAAACCTGTACATGAATATTCCTAACAGCTTTATTCATCATAGTCTAAATAAACCTTGAAACAACTTTTTTTGTCCTTTTATGGGTAGGTAGTTCAACAAATGACTATGTAGTATCTACGCCACACCAGACATAACATACAGCCATAGATTCGAGTACTACTCAGTAGGGAAAAGGAATGAGCTACTGGTTCCCACAATAATTTGGTCAGATCTCAACTGAATCAATTTAAGGAGGAAAAAAAAAGAAAACTCCAAAACAAGCATACTGTACAGTCCTATCTGTACATTGCAAAACAACAAACATCTCAGAGATGGAAAGCTGATTAGTGACTGATAGCCAAGGGTTAGGGAGGAGGGATAGAGAGAAGAAAGGAAGGTGGAGGAGGAGGGAAAGAGAGATAGGGATGGAAGGACATCAGTAGTAGTCTGGGGAATTTTTCCTGGTGGCAATGCTATATCCCATTGGCAATGGCAAATTTGGGATTGGGAGGCGGACAGAATTCTAAAGGCAATGTGGGGCCATGGGCCAAACAGGTGAAGGAAGATCTTTTAACCAGATGTGTGAACTTCAAAAGTAGAAACAGCCCTGTGGATGGAAAGGGAATACCAAATCCTGTCTCCCATATGATGAAAATAAATAAGTAACAGCTAGATAAATAACAGCAGTGTTCCCCAAATGGCAGTAATCCCTACATCATCAAGATACTGACTCTGCTTACATTCAACTTGTACTATAATATATGTAGTGTCTGTTTAAATTGACTCAGGTCTAACATAGTAAATATTTGCATGCAATAAAAATTCTGCCCATGTACTACCTACAACCATCTGGTGCCCCAGCCATGGTACACATTACACACTTGGTGGAAAAGAGAGGAAAGGGCATTTCTGAGCAGAGGGAAATGTCTGGTCAGAGCCCAAAGGCATAAAGAAGCAGACTGCATTCAGAGCCAGGACTATCGAAACAGAGGCAGCAGACAGTAAGACAGAAGACACCAGACAACTGACACAGAACCAAGGTCAGGGGTGGGTTGTAAAGAAACGGGAACTGAGATAACCAAAGTCCACTCCACTCTGCATTATCTCTCGCTGTGGCAGGGCTGGGCAAATGTCCTGGGGACTGCCTGCTTTCATTCTCTCCCTCAGCTGCAGAAGTGTGGGCAGTCATGTGTGGCTGTGTTAACACTACATGACTAAAACCAATCCCCCAGTCCCCATCGGCTACACACTTCGCTGCCTCCACTGCTTCCATGCGCTGATTTGCATCCGGGCAGGTTGTGTAAACAAGGCTGTTAGGGGAATATAAATAACTACAGCCCGGATTGTGGTTCAATAGTCTGGTCTGGGGAAATCAGAATTTCCACTTATCTCCCGTAGCAAGGTGAAGCCTCTTAACTGCTCACAGGGTCCTGAGGTCTCACCCCTCCCTCCTGAGATGTCAGTGTTGATCCAGCACCTCCTCCCCTCCTGTTCTGGAAGCTTAAAGGGGCTGAACTGTCACACAGAGCCCAGCTCTGCGCTCAGTACACCTGCGAGTTTGGGGCAGGTGAACAGAAGCTGAGTTCCCCAAAGGGAGATTCCTCAATGGCACAGTGACCTTCTCAAGGTCAGGAGCTCTTACTGCATCTCATGGCCTCCCCCCAGGGCTGACTCAGTCCCTGGTTCGTGTAGTTAGAGGTGAGCATCAGGCTCATTCGGAGTCTATTTAGCTTGGGGACTGAGTTAATTTCAGCTCCCTGTTGTGTGACCTTGGGCAAATTACTTAAACCTTCAGAGCCGTCATTTCATTTCAAAAGTGAAGATAATAATTATGCTCACTCATTAGCATTATTGGCTCAAGGAAACATCACAGAAAATGGGAAGTCCTTAGCACACTCCTTGGATGAAGTCTGCAGCAAGTGTTAAATAAATAGTAGGTGCTGATAATACTGCTGTAGTCCTGGGACATGATGGTGGTATATATGATATCAGTGCATATGCAATGGAGAAGCATTGCTACCAATTCCCCATGTCTCTGCAGCTCTTTATATAAGATTGGTATCAAAAGATACAAAGAGGTGGTCACCAGAGAATTGAGACTTTCCTGCCTGGGCTGGCTTTGAACCATGATCCTCAGATCTCAGCCTCACAGAGTCGTGAGACTCTTATCTCCAATAAACCACTAGAAAACCAGAAGTGGCGCTGTGGCTCAAATGGTAGAGCACTCACCTTGAGCTGAAGAGGGCAGGGACAGCGCCCAAGCCCAGAGTTCAAGCCCCATGACCAATAAAAAAAAAATTCTATTTACCTTTTTGAGTTTGACTTTGCTTGCTCAACATGATGATCTCCATTTTATAGAAATTCCTACAATTGACCGAATTTCATTCTTTATGGCTTTATTTCCATGGGCGTGTACCACATTTTCTTCATCCATTTAATAGTTGCTAGGGACTTTGACAGAATTGCTATTATCAAGATAACAAAATACAACAAATGGTGGCATAAAGGAGCCCTTATACACTGTTGGTGGGAATGTAAATTAGTGCAACCACTATGGAAATCAGTGTGGAGGTTCCTCAAAATACTAAAATTAGACTGACATATGATCCCATTCCACCTTTTTGTCGGTGTTAGTCGAGTTCCTTTGCAGTCCAGTTCTCAGTCTTGTCTCATTTGACCCTACTCTCCCTCATCATTCATAAGACATACGTGCTTTCTTCTTTATCTTTCAACATTGCATACTCATTCAAACTCAGGACCCATCGTCTCATTCTTCTCCCCCTGTCTGGAACACCTTTTCCTGGATCACAACCTGGCTGTATCCTCTGAGCCACTCAGAGTTTGGCTCAGTTATTACCTTCTTGAGCATCCTTTCCTGGCCTCAAATCAGTGCCCTCCCTCGTCAATGTCAGCAACATTGTCCTTTTAAGTTTTCTGCATGACATTCAGAATCTCCATCTCTCACCTATTTGGTTCCTCACACTGAGGGTTAAGCTTCATAAGAACAGGAGCTTTTCTTGATCTCTTCTCTGTCTCAGAGCCTTTAGCATGCCACGTTGAGTGCTGAAGGAATTGAGTTGGGTAGTAGAGGTGTTTCTGGAGAAACATACAGTCTAGAGGAAGATCCTTAAATTTACCTCTGAGACAATGTCATGCAGTGGGTCTGAGCTTCAGTGTGAGGTGGAACTGAAAAGACATGGTTTTGTTGCACTTAGAGGAGAGGGACCCCAACAGGGAGAGAGACCAACATTACAGTGGCACCATTCACAAGCTGATGACATTCTTTAGTAGGACATAAAGAGAGGAAGACAGGAAGAAGATAAGGGGGTAAGAACCCAGAGAGCATTACTTATGTCAGCACCCAAGCATATTCGGGTTTCTGTTTTTTGTTGGGTCTTGAACTCAGGGCCTGGGCACTGTCCCTGAGCTTTTGTGCTCAAGGCTCTGCTCTACCACTTTAAGCCACAGTGCCACTTCCGGTTTTCTGGTGGTCAATTGGAGATAAGAGTCTCATGGACTCTTCTGCCCAGGCTGGGTTTGAACTGCAATCCTCAGATCCTCCTGAGTAACTACGATTACAGGTGTGAGCCACCTGCAACCGGAAAAAGTTGGGGTTCTTATTTCAACATTTGCTCTGTGGCAGCTGCTTTGCTAAGCACATTCATATCATTTCTTGTTCAATCATCACATTGTCCTCTTGTGCACTAATTATTATTATTATTATTATTAATCCTCTGCTTAAATAGTAAAGCCATGGATCCCTTAGTTCATTATATTAGCCACTAGTCTCCATGACTCCTGAGCTTTAAAGACCTAAGTTGGTGATTCTGTTTTCTTGTTTTGGACACATCCCAAATTTTAAATACACAAAACCCAAAAGCAAAAGAACATCAATCAAACAACTTTATCTTTAGGCGGAAGCTGCAGGAGAAGAGATTAACATTATTTACGGTGAGATTTCTTATCCAAAGATCCATTAAGACAAATTCCTCACTGAATTCCTTGCCACGCTGAAAGCTTGTCCATTAAGAGAAACATTTCTTTACTTTAGTCATATTATGTGGACTACATTGTATTCTGTATTTCTCTTCCCTCCCCTCCCCGCTCTCCATCAGAGAACTCAGAATCAACTTTGATATCTGATCCTAGGTGATGTCTTTGTGCACTCATTCATTCATGTAATCAATAATAACAAAACAAGGCTACCTTGCTTTTGTCTATCTATAGACATAGATGTAGTAACACAGCATAAACAATTTTTAGACACTGTCTTAGCCAAATAACTTAATGCAGAAGAATGAGAAACCTTTATTCTCTTTTCTTTTTAATTTGCTTCAACCTGTGGAAATTTAATTTGTTACATCTTCTCTATTGTTAGGTTTGTTCCTAAAAAGACTTTGGAGGAGTTGGTGGAACATAAATTTTCAATAAGTGAAGTCATTATATCAGGTTGTAAAGGCAGAAGAACAAATTATGTGGCCTCATACAGCCGGGTGTGACAGAAGCATGCATGTCGCATCAGACACACAATTTCATTTTTGAACATCAACACCAGTTTAGTAACAGCAGTCTTGTAAATCAAAAAAGCCAAGAGATGCATGTTTCTTTAGAGTTGGAGCCAATTCTTATTTCATGGCAAAGCAAGAATGTTAAGTAAATACTGGATAATCATTAAAAGTGTGTTTGCTAACATACAGTCTGTAGATGGAAATGTGGGGACATGTACATCATCACTAAGTGAGAACAGGCTGCCCTGCCCATCCCAGCTAGTTGCCAAATCCCATCAGTTCCATCCTAAAAGGACTCTAGTCCATCTCCACCACTGCATTCCTAACTTAAGCTCCTCCTCCCATGGCTACTTCCTGCTCCTTTGACCTCTCACATTCTATGTCCTTTCTCAAACAATACCATTGGTTACTCCCCCCACCCCACCCCCACTTCCTCCAGAAAGTGAGTCTAAAGCACAAAAATCTTAGGGCAAGGAATGAATTGCCTCCATCTCTGCTTTATCTGCTCCCTCTTCTTAAAACCCGGAAAAAATGAATGTGTTCAAAGAATATCTGCTGAATTTCTTTTTTGAGAAATATCTAAGTCCAAGTGCCTTAGCAAACAGGAGACACTGAAAGTACTCTTCTTGGGTGAAAAGTATCTCCTGTTTCTTTATCATTACCCATCACTATTTTTGTTTTCTCTCCAGCTGTGTTGCCTAATTAATTTCTTATTAACATCTCTCAATCTGAGCAGCTACTAATAACCAACACACCACAAACAGTTTGATTCAACGATGGCCATTTCACAGAAAAGGAGCCATTGAGGGCACTGGAGTCTGATAAATAATGAATAACCACGGGGCATTTTAGAAGTTTGTAATTTAAAAACAAAATAGGGCTACAAGATAGAACAAAACATCTTGGATCATCAGCCATGGAAGTCTTGCTACAAAATAATTCTAGTGAATGACTGAATTATCCAGCCACATGTAGCAGGAAAGGTCAGAACCAGAGGAATAATAGGAAACACTATTGAAATATCCCTCTAGCCAGCAACAAGCTTTGCCTGAATGCAAGGAATGGTGTGAGACAGAGAAGACATTTTTCATTTTCCAGACCAAGTTTTTCCATCTCTAGTCATATTGATCACTGTTATATATGTTTCCTTGAAGTCTTCGATGTGAGGGTTACAAAGAAAATTGCTTATTCTTTTGGATTTACCTTAAATCTTCACCATGTTCTCTCTTTATCTCTTTATGGTTCATAAAAATCTTACCTTCACCTTGGCTTGAGGGACACCTGAATTACTTCCTGCAGTGCTGTACTCTCCACACTCATGTCTGTAGATCAGCCAGCCACCATGATGCCAACTCATCCCAGTGCTTAGATTCCATTAGACCATAGCAGCAGCAACATATTTCTTCCAAAATGGATTCTTAAGAAAGGAAGGTGTCTGAAAACATGTCTAAGACTTTAGTGGGGTTAATTTTGATGTCTGAGCTTTCCATTTTCTCTGAAACAACAGGTTCACTGGAACTACTAAATCAAACATACTGAATTCAGCCCTTCAAACACTGAATTTTGGCAATGTGCAAAGTACAACACTAAAATATGTATCATGAAGATTATTTTCCAAAATCTATTTTTATATTCTCTACTCTACTAATGTCAAAGCTAGGAATTCATAGCCCTTTCTCAACTGGATATTTTGCTAAATTCTGCTAATAGGAGGGCTCTACATACAGATCAGGATACCTAAGTAGGAATTAACACCTGTTATATTTGTGCTGTGGTCAAAGATTCAGTGGCTCACACTTGTAATCTCTGTAACTAGGGAAGGGGAGATTAGGGGAATCATGATTTGACAACAGTCCAGCAAAAAGTCAATGACACTCCATCTCAACAAACAGGAGGATTGCAGTTAAATGTCAATGGAGGCAAGATATATGAGGTCCTACCTGAACCAAATAAAATAAAAGGACCTAAAGGGGTGCAGCAGAGTAGGCCTCAAGTGGTAGAATACTAATGTAAGCCAGTGTACAACCTTAAATTCATATAACCCTTATACAAAAAAATGTATCATAACAATTGTAGGTTGCTCCAGCACCAAGTTTCACTCAACCCTTCTGAAAGCAGTCTTCTTGGGTCTCTTCAAAGGTTCAATGATGCTTCTGTTTTCAGTGTTCTTAACCACAAGTTCAATAAAGCCCTTTCTAGCAACATCAAAGTCATGGATACCCTGAACACTTTCTTCTGGTTTACCATCTCTAGGAGCACTTGTCTCTCCCAGAATTTATTGCCTCTGAAATGAAGCTCCTCAATTTGCTATGGAGCATATATCAATAAATACATGATAAGTTGACAACATCATAAATGTAGAATGCACTTGATATACTTCCTTAACGAAGCATCATGTTATAGCAACACAAAGTATAGGAGAGTCCAGGTTGTTCACCCCCCTGATTGCTTCTGCCCAGCATTACATAAGAGCACAGTACGAGATAGATAGATAGATAGATAGATAGATAGATAGATAGATAGATAGATAGATAGATAGATAGATAGATTCCCTGCAAAAAGATCAAGATTAAAAAATGGTCTCTACAGAACATGTAGCACTTTCATCCCCATCATAAGGTTGAAAAACATATGTCAAACCAATGTCAATTCAGGCAGTCACATTGTTGATCTTTCTTTTCCTTACTTTTCCCCTCTTCTTATGGCTGTCTAAACCCAGAATCACTAATTTCTTATATGTAGAAATATATGTTATTTCTGATTTCTTGCAGGGATCCAGACTGATAAAGTATAGAATTATACAACTCCTCAAATCATCACCACTGGATAGATCAACCAGTCGAACACTGAGAAAATAAACCTCAGAGTCAATTGACTGCATAGACCAACTGCACCTAATAGACATCTACAGGATATTTTGCCCAGCGGCAGCTTAGTACACATTCTTCTCAGCAGCCCATGGAACATTCTCCAAAATAAACCATGTCCTAGGTCATAAAGCAAGTCTCAGCAAATCCAAGAGAATTAAAATTAGACCTTGTATCTGTCAGACCACAACAGAATAAAACTAGAGCTCAAAAGCAAAAGACAGCACAGAAAATCCTCAAAGTAATAGAAACAAAACAACACATTTTTGTTTTATTTTTTGTCAGTCATTGGGTTTGAACTGTGGGTCTGGGCACTGTCCCTCAGCTCTCCAGCTCAAGGCAAGTGCTCTACCACATGACCCACTTCTGATTTTCTGGTAGTTTATTGGAGATAAGAGTCTCAGGGACTTTCCTGCCCAGGCCGGCTTTGAACCACAATCCTCAGATCTCAGCCTCCTGAGTAGCTAAGATTACAGGCAATAACACACTTCTGAGTAATCAGTGGGTCATTTAGGAGATAAGAAGGATCAACCAGAAGTTCCTACAATCCAATGTGAATGACCACACAATACACCAGAACCTTTGAGACACAGCAACAGCAGTACTAAAAGTTTATACCTATGAGCACCTACATCTACAAATTAGAGAAATCCCAAATGAATACTCTAATGTTGCATCTCAAGATCCTAGAAAAACAAGAACAAGCCAAATCCCAAACTAACACATGGAAAGACAGAATAAAGACTGGATCAGATATAAATGAATTAGAGACTAAATGAGCTACATATATAATCAACAAAACAAAAAGCAAATTCATTGAAAAAAATGATAAGCCTTTAGGAAACCTTCCTAAAAGTAAAAAAAGTCAACCAAATAAATAAAATCAGAGACGAACAAAAGAGACATCATACAACAGACACTAGCAAATCCAGAATGTTATGAGGGAATATTTTGCAAAACTTTACACCAATGAACTGGAAATTCTGGCAAAAATGGATGCATTCCTTGTTGACATAAATATACCAAACACATTTGTTGAATGGCAACTCCTTTGTACAACTACTTCATGATAATAAAAATATAATGTTAAAAAATCAAGGCTAGAAAACAAGCACTACATACTTTCTAAACATTTTGATAATCATGAACTAATTTTGAAAATCTAATGACTTTTTGAAACCGTCTTTAAAAGAGTCACATATTTAAACTGTTTGTGAAAGAGGATAATAGATTCCCAGCATGTCCCATTTACTTTCAAACAATACCCAGTCTTACGGAGGCATGGAATTTTCCATGTCATAGATACCTCAGAAGCAATGATCCTTAATTTAAAATGTAACTGTCTTGTGTGTATAATAAAAATTTGCCTATTTAAAAATTAGTGTATTCACAATTTAGTCATAACAGTAATTCTTTATGTTTTTCCCCTCATTTTCCATCTGGATAGGTCTTTGTTTATTGGTAGTTTTTTTAAAAAAAACTTTTGAAAAGCATCTAAAATATTTTATTTTGCCTGAGCTTAATACAGAAATAATTAGCTTAAGATTATTTTGTTTATTTTTAATTGAAAAAAATGTGTTCAGCATTTATTAGATGATCTCTTTGTAGCTTTGTATGTCCCTCCCCCACAGTATAACCTCTGCTTTCACTATATTTGATGTCAGTATAACTTGTAGAGGAGATGGGGAAAAACAAGTCGTTTAAGGATACAGGTGGACCTGTTGCAACAATGAGAAGTACAAGTTGTCACGTCGAAAATGAGCTTTACAATGTTGGTGGGGGTGGGGGGAAGGCGGGGAGGATTGGGTGGGGGTAGGGGGGGAGGCTGGGAAGGGATGTGAAGGGTAAACAAAGGAGGAGGCTGCAATGCTTGGTAAGAAATGTACGCATTAACCTGCCCATGTAATTGTAACCCCTCTGTACAGTGTGTTCACAAAAAATTAAAATTAAAAAAAAAGAAAAAAAAAGAAATGTACTCAGTACCTTGCTCATGTAATTGTAACCCCTCTATACGATATTTTCACAATAAAAAATTTTAAGTTTCAAAAAAAAAAAAGAAAAAAATGTGTTCACCAATTACAATATGATATTTTGAAATATGTGTATATACATACATATTTGTGTATATATATATTTGTGTATGAACACAAATTGTGGAAAGGGCTCAATCAAGATAGTTAACATACATGTTCATATGTTTTTATTCCCATAATGTTTTTTAATGAAAACATTTAAGCTCCATTCTATTGGCTATTTTCAAGAATACAATAAACTATTATTACCTATATTTACCTTAGTGTGCAAATCTCTTCCCAACTGAAAATTTTCATCCTGTCACAAACAACATGTAACTCCAACCCTCCCCAGCTAACCATCCAATATACTTTCTACCTTTCTGAAATCAGTTTTCAGATTCCATATATAAACAAGTTCATATAGGTTTTGTTTATCTAATCCTGGTTTATTTTACTAAATGCAATGTCCTGTATTTTCATCTACCTTTTCAAAAATGTCAGGAAGTTGTTCTTTATTATGGATAACCAATATTTCATTACATATATAAATAACATTTATTATTTGTTGTGCAGATGATGAACACTTTGCTGTTTATTTTGTCTATGATGAATGATGTTGTAATGATCACTGGATTAAAGCTGTCTCTTTACCAATACAGTTTTGTTTTCTTTGATATACATCCAGAAATGAGACTTCTGGATGATATGGTAGCTTTATTTTTAGTTCTTTTAGGACATTCTGGTAGAGAGATATTGTGGAAACATCTTCACAATGGCTATACTAACATGCCCTTTAACAATTCATGAGACCTCTTTTCTCCACAGCCTTGCAAACATTTGTTGCTTTTGTTTTGTGATAATTGATATTCAAATAGATGTGAGGTAATAGCTCATTGTGGGTTTAATTTTCATTTTTTGGTGAGTAATGATATTGAGCATTTTTCCTTATGTGTGTTGAGCATTGATCTTCTTTTGAAAAATATTTCACTCTTTGTCTTTTAGTGGGAATATTTTCCAGCCAGTTAATCATATAATTTGATATTAAGCAGTTTTTCAGATATATGATTTACAAATACTTCCCTATTCTTTGATTGTTTTCTTTCACTATTAGCTGTTTCCTTTCCTTTTGAGAATCCCTGTATCTTAATGCTACCCTGTTTGTCTATTTTTTGCTGTCATTGCTTGTTCTTTTGGGGTCTTATCCAAAGAATCATTGTCTGAACTAATGTTGTAGAGACTTTCTTCTAGAATGTTTACAGTCTCTGCTTTTGGATGTAAGTCTTCCATCTACTTCTGTTTACTTTTTATACAGTGTTGCATAAGGGTCTAATTTCCTTCTTCTGTATGTGGACATATCCATTTGCCTCTACATCATTTGTTAAAGAGACCATTCTTTCTCAGTGTGAGTTCTTGATAACTTTCCAAAAAAACCCAGTGATTGTAAATGTAAAGATTTCCTTCCAGGCTTTTTATTTTGGTTCCTTGATTGATGCTTCTGCTTTCATTCCAGCAGTGTGCTCTTTTGCTATATCTTTATGTTTGTTTTTCCAGTTCTGCTCTTTTTTTGTTTAAGGTTGTTTTGACTATGCATGACAATGTCAGCTCATCACTTTCCATTAACTTATTTGACCTTCTTAACAATAATCTAAGTGACATAAAAGGTTCATCAAATTCTATCTGGGAAATATTATGTGAACAATCCATGTTTATGAAACTAGAAATCACTAAGCAGTATTACAATGGATAACTACTGTATCCTTCTTTCCCTTTTATTGTGGAAAATAAAATATTAAGTTTACATTTTCATAAAAGTGTATTATAGGTTTCCAGGTCTTACTTCAAGTCTTATATGACATTTCATGTCTGACATCTCTACAAGGTGACATGAACACAGGGCGGCAGCGCTACTAAAAATTACACCTAAGCCATGCTCCATCTAGAAGGACTTAAACTTAGGACAATGGATAGATTCTCAGTAAAGAAGAATGACAGGATACAGCTATTCTTTCCTACTTGGACTTTGGTAACAAGTAGACTTGGATTCAAATCAAGTGAGTACTGTTTACCAACTGCATGACATACAATTTATTCAATGGCGTGATGTTTTACTATAATTAATAAGGCACAATGTATGAAAATATTCAATATAATAGGCTCTAAAGCATATCTCCTTGCCCCTTGTCTCATACTTTCTAAGTCATCACATTGGCATCTAGGGGAGGTAATAGTCTAACTTTAATGATTATCTCTGCAACTCCAAATCAGACCCTGTTATTCTTTCATCAGTGCAAAGGAGCCATTCTTTCTGCATGATAATCATTACAATGGTAGGTCTGCTGATAACACAGGAGCCTTTTCCAGGAGACTGACTAATGCAACTCCATATACAACGGAAACACTTCTACAATATTCTCATTTCCCTGATGAGACTCCTACTCAGCTTTTGCTTCCCACCCCCTTTAAAAGGAAACTCCAAGGGGCCTTTCTTAATGGAGTCCCTGTAGATGTGCTATTCTGACAGGGATTCTTTCAAACACTTCACAAATAACACAAGATTGGGTGAACAGCTCAGCTTTTCCAGGTCGTTAAACATTGTTTAACTATTTTTTGAATGTTTTGGCATCAATAAAAATCTCAAATGCTTTTGGGGCCAAGAACTGGTTCCATTAATATTTTACACCCTGAGTGTTTTAAAGGACTCATTTATTCTAAAGTCATCTGTCAACTTTTCTCTAAGAGCTTTTTGATATCCCACCAGCTCCCCCAAGCTGTTGGTGAAATTTTCTAAATAGTTTCATCCATTTCCACTCATCCCCTGGTTTCAGACCCTAAAGATAACCTCAGGAGTTAGATACCCCAAAATAGGAGTAAAAAAAGAAACTTTCACAACAGAACTAGCTTTTGGCCAAACTTTTAAGAATACTACTGAGATCTTTATGCATAGAGAGCCGTAAATTATGTGTAATTTTCCAGGATAAGAAGATGGAGTAAATAGGCTCTTTTCCCTACAGAGTTGCTATCTTTAATAGTAGCAAGGTTTTTGGATCTTAGCCCAGAAGATCCTACTTCTGACAGCTCCCTGGAACAAACAGGTCTAAAAGAAAGAATCAAGGCATTCTGGGTAAGAATGGTGAAGTCAAGGATTGCTTTCTTTCTTACTGAACATATGACTTGTGCTCAAATAGCAGGTGGTTTTTAATGTATGGAGGTTAGTATTAAGTCATGTACCAGATATGGTGATGGCTCAGACATCATGTCCAAGAATGGTCAGGTACATACATATTTATCATTCTATTTCTTCTGTGGCAAATAATGGCCTTGAAGAAAACAGAATGGGATGAATACCAACTTCCACAGGATGCTCTCCTTAAATGAGAACAGTGGCTTCACACACACACATACAGTAGACACACACAGACACACATGCATGTATATGCAGACATACAATGGATACACAGACATACACCCCCATATACATAGCTCTCTATGGACCCATCTAAGCCAATACCCAACTTAGATCTTCTCTCAAAAACCATAACCTAGTAAAAAAAAAAAAACACCTATATCTACAAAGAAATCAAAATGCAATTCTAATATTAGAAATTTCAGACACAGTGAAAGGATGATAAGAAACTGTTTTGAGAAAGAATGTATTTTTCTTTAAATCATACAGTGTATAAGCCTTATGTCAAGAAAAGCACTCTGCTAGAGAGAAGAATGCCTACATTCTAACTTTACCTCCATTATTTGCTATCTATGTGACCTTGGGTATGTCTCTGAACCCCACTGGGCCTTAAAGTTAGGAAGGTCATCTCTGAATCAAATTGGAATTGCAAAGCAAACTACATTAATAAAATTTCTGTAGGCTGGGGATGTAGCTCAGTGGTGGGATACTTGCATAGCATGCACAGAGCCTTAGGTTCAGTCAGCACACAGTAATTATTAATAATTGTAATCTTGTGACACAGGCTAGGCAGATCATCTTGGTCTTAGTTTGAAAGTTTAAGAAATTGATGTTAGTTAGGCACTGGTGGCTCATGCCTGTAATCCTAGATACTCAAGAGGCTGAGATCTGAGGAGTGCAGTTCAAAACCAGGCATGGCAGGAAAGCCAGTGAGACTCTCCAATTAACCACCAAAAATCCAGAAGTAGAGCTGTGATTTGTGGTACAGTGGTAGCCTTAAGCCAAGAAGCTCAGGGACAGCATTGAGGCCCTGAGTTCAAGCTTTAAGACTGGCACCAAAAAAATAAAATAAAACTGATGACCATAAAAATAGAATGTTTTTAATAATGATAAATCAGCAAGAAGTTGAACTGGGATGCATACTTACACATCCTGTGCAGCTTTTGAAGATCTTTGCCTTGTAGTTTGTCATTTTTAGCTTCTAAAAGATACAAATGAACTGCAATGTGATCCATAGATTCCTTTGTTATTTACTTATTTTTTATTGTTATTGTAAAGGCAACGTACAAAAGGGTTAAAACTCCATAAATCAAGCAATGAGAAAATTTCTTTTTGAATAGTGGCACCTTTTCCCTCTTTTTCTCCCAGTTATCCCCTTCCTACTCCCCCAACTTACAGAGTTCATTTTCAACACAGTGTCTAGTGAATATCACTGCTGCATTTGCTCACCCTTTGTTCCTCCATTTCTGTGCCCCCCCTTACCCTCCCAAACAGATAAACTTGCATCGAGTCAAAGAGTACATAAAACAAAAACAGTGGCAATGGAGGGGGGTGGGAAGCAAAAAAAAAACCACCTCTTGTTTTCATTTCTCAGTTTATTTCAATGATCATGTGCCCAGATCTATTGAACTTTTAGGATCTTCTCCTGAGAATAGCCTCCTTTGATCTCATTGTGTGAATGTCTAAAGTCCTGTATAATCGTGTCCAAGTGTATTTTTGTATGCAAATTTATCTGTTTGGTGTAGGGTAGGAGGGAGCACAAAATGCTGGGTCAAAGGGTGAACAAAAGCAGCAGTGATACTTGCGAGACAGTATTTTGAAAATGAATTTTACAACTTGTATAAGATAGGGCTTGGGAGGGAAGAAAACTGGTAGAAAAGGAGGGAAGAGGTGACATTGTTCAAGAAGATACGTACTCATTCCCTGACTTCCATACTATAACCCCTCTGTACATCACATTAACAATAAAAAGAGTCTATGCAAGTCTCTATGCTTTACTGTTTGTCTAAATATCTATATCTCCATATCAAATTGGTTTAATTTCAACTGCTTTGAAATTTACTTGGAAGCCAAGAAGCTTGAAGCTTCCAGCTTGCATTTCTTTGTTAAGATCCTTCCTTCTGTCCTTTTTCTCTTCCTTCCTTCCTTCTTTCTTTTTTTAAAATTTCTTTTGCCTTTTTTATTTTCCTGTTTGTTGTTTTAGTTTTTCTTATATATATTTTTATTGTAAAGATACCAAAGAGAGGGGTTACAGTTACATGAGTAAGGTAATGAGTACAATTCCTTTTTTCCTTCCTTCCATTCTTCCTTCCTTCTCCTTTTTTTTCTTCCTCCTTTCTTTCTTCTTGGTCTCCCTATTTTGCCATTTAGGATCATTTTTAGTTTCATATAAACTTTAGCATTTTTTTTTTATTTCTGTAAAACATGTCATAGTATTTTGACAGAGATTTCATTAAATCAGTGGGTTATTTTAGGGATTATATTTAAAACAACAATATTAAGTCTAACAATCCACCAATATGGCATGTTTTTCCCTATATGTTTATCTTTTATTACAAATTTAAAATAATATCTTTTCTAGCTTTGATATTTGTCTCCTTATGACTTCATGAGTTAGGAGGGTTCCCTCCTTTTTGATTATTTAGAATAGTTAGAATAATGCTGACATTCATTCTTTAAATATTTGGTAGCACTCAGCAGTGTTTCTGAAAGACATTTATCCTCTGAATTTATCTGCTTCCTAGTTATTTGAGTGGTCATGTTTTCTGTTTCTTCATAACTCAATATTGTAGGCTTCATGTTTCTACAAACGCATTTATCTGTTCTAGGCTAGACATACTATTGCCACATAATTGTCCATAGTAATTTTTTGGTATGGTTTGGTTTGCTAATAATAGAGCTTGAACTCAGGATCTTGCATTCTTGCTTTTCTTTTTGAATCAAGGCTGGTGCTCTACCATGTGACCCACATCACCATTTCTTGCTTTTTCCTGGTTAAATGGACATAAAAGTTTCAGGTTTGTCTGCCAGACTAGCTTTAAATTGTAATCCTCTGGTCTCAGCCTCCTAAGTAGCTATAATTATATGCATGAGTCACTGGTGCCAACCTCATAATTTTCTTTTCTATTATTTTTAATGATCCTTTCTATTATTTCTGTGGCATCAATCACGTCATTTTCATCTCTGATTTTACTTGAGCTTATTCTAGATAAGATTTGTCATTTGGTTTATTATGTCAAAAACCAACTCTTCATTCAGTTACATTTGATTGTTTATCTATCCTCCATTTAGTATTTTATCTTTAATATTTCCTTCTTTGTGCTGGCTTGTGAATATAGTTTATGCTTTAGGCCACAAAAAAGTGGATTGTGACTTTTTTCTTTTTTATGAAAAGTGGGCTTTATTACCATAAACTTAACTCGCAGAATGACTTCTATTGCTACCTTTAATTTTTGGTATGCGTGGGTTTGGGGATTTTATGACTCAACATACACACTTCAAGAGTGTGTTGTTTAATCTGGACATACTGGAAAATTTAACAGTTTTTCTTCTGCTATCAATTATTAGTTTCACTCTTCTGTGACTTGAAGATACATGGGGTACAGTTTCAGTCTGCTTAAATTTGTTAAACTATATTTGCTATCTGACATCTGATCTTCCAAAGAGAATATTTCATGAGTACTTGAAAAGAATGTATATTTTGTTACTATTGAATGAAATGTTTTCTCTGTAGTTGGTACCATTTTTGTCCATAGTATTTTTCATGTCTTCTATTTCCTCATTCATTTCTGTCTGAACATTATCTCCATAATTGGAAGTGGAATACTGAGGTCTCCTAATCTTGTTTCATTGCTTTCTGATTTTTTCTTACTTTTTACTAATAATTGTTTTATATATTTAGGTTCTCTGATGTTAGGTGCATATTTAGTTGTATATTTTCTATCTTCCTGGTAAATTGACTCTTTTATCTTTATATAATGCTCTTGTGTTTGTGAGCTGAATTTGTTATTGGCTTAAAGAAGGCTATTTTAACAATGTGTTGTTTTATGTAAGTCCCTTGGCAACTTTTAAAATACCTATAGAATGTATACAAAAAAAGGAAAAGAAAACATATCAATAAAAAAATCAATGAAATACAAAAGAAGACAGCAAGAGAGACAAAAACTACAAAACAGAATACTACAACTGAATGCTATCAGTAAATCTTCCTCTATCAACTATTACTATAAATGTACATTAATTAAGTGGCTTAATCATAGAAATCAAAAGACAAGAATAATAGACATAGTATGCTTGAATGGGAAAAACACAAGTATGCATTTGTCCAAAAGAGACTTATGGATAAGAAAAGATATTCCATGCAAATAGAAACCAAAAGAACTGTGGGTAGCTACACATATGTCAAACAAACTAGACTTTGTGACAAACTGTCACAGTGTTTCTGTGGCTGTCCTCCTTGCAAGACACCTTGTATGACAAGAGAGGCAGAATGAGTTGGCTGGGCAGGTAGACAAACACCTTGGGAAATGTTTGTGTAGCTTATTCAGCTTAGCCTGGCTGTGACAGAACTGTCTTTGCTGAGGCAGGTGTTGCTCCCTAAGTAGAGCTGTATGGGCACAGCCAATTGGAAGACTGACAGCCAGAGGCTTAGGAATGAACGAAGACACTGGGATGTGGGAAGATCTAAAGGATAAGTGGAGCAAGTATTGTTTATGAACTTATGGACAAGATCAGGGAGGGGCTCATGATCTCTTATACTCACATGACTTTGCAAGAGAAGCCAAAACGGAAGGTTTCATTTTTTTTTTTTTAGGCCACATCAAAATGTCTACAAACTCATAACATCAAAATAATACCATCAAAGTATCCTATTTCCATTTTTCAACCCTCCTCTCGAGTATGTGGGATTTTTAGAACATCCAATAGATCTTATGTGACCTCGGCCACCTTTTTATGTTCCCGCACTTTTCCAGAGCCGTCCCACACCCTCTAACACTTACACATACAGCCTCGAACATCCTCTGTACCTTCCCTTACTTTGTTTCCAGAATCTTTTTCTAAAATCTAGTTCCTTCCCTGTATTTTTTTTTCATCCACTCCCAAATATTCCTTTTTCTTGTGATAGACAGAGATAGCATGTGCCAATTAATTCTGGCAGGTAATTAATCAGTGTTGTGTAAGTACACAGCAAGTAGTTAACTGACACCAAGTTAAAACAAAATTTAAATAAGTCACAAGGTCTGTTGTCTATTTAAAACAAACAAACAAAAAACAAAAACAACCCTCTCTGCAATTGGAACTCCTGTCTAGGTCTCTCTTGGACTCCACAGTTCTTTTTGAATCAGAACTGCATACAAACGCATACTACACACTCCATTAGGAGAACCCAAGCTGTGCATGAGTATGTGAGGGAGAATTTATTTCCACAACAAGCAGAGCATCAAAATGGCTTCAGAGCCTTGCAGCAGGGGCTTCAGTTGCAAGATAAAAGACCAGCAAGGGGGATATGAGTGGGAAGAAAGAAAAGAGATCCAGAGAAGAAAGAGCCTGGATAAAAAAAAAAAAGAAAAAAGAAAAAAAAAAGGATCCTGAACTGGCCAGGAGGATGGAAAGAGAGAGAGAGTTGAGGCTACCTAGGCTTCTCTAGCTGAACAAACCATAGAGGTTATTTAGGAGAGAGAATAGCAGCTCAAATCCCCAAATCAAAATCATAACTTAGAGGGCTCATGTTCAAAGCTTATTGATGTAAATTTGTTAAAAGGCTATAGCAACTATTTTTTTTCCCCTTGAAGCAATAAGTCCCAGGGAGGAGGTCAAATGTGGATTCTTTCTCAAACTCACCCATCAAAATGTGCATGGTAGAGATGCTGGTATGGATAATGAAAACTGAGGAAGAAAGCATCGGGCTCATTACTGGTTGCTCACTTCTCCTATCTGCCTCAGTGCAGATCGTGAAATGTGAAATGTCTTCCTTATAGGATCAATGCCAGAATTACAGGAGATCTCATGGAATCTGATAGAAGTAAGTTCTGTTTAATTCAATAGAATTAAAACAAATCCTACAACAATATAGCAAACACCTCAGAGCCTTCTGTGGAGAGAAAAACAATACATGGGATAATAGTTTCAATTTCTGGAGGTGTAAGACTTTTTAAAAGTTCTTCACTATCTAGTACTTATAATTGCCTTATAAGATGGGGAATTCAGGGGTCATAATTTCATGATCATGAGCAAAAGATTCAGAGCTGGATTTCCTCTGTTGAAAAGCCCACACTTGAGTTGTGGGATGTATGACCTTGAGTATGTTCTTAGCTATGCACTTCCTCATTGGTAAAGTGTTAGGCATCAATACCTACCACAAGGTTAGTGAGGAGATTCGCCAGATTAATTCTTATAGGCCTTATGAAGCTTAATGGAAAGAATAGGAGGTGGTGGCTCATACCTGTAATTCTAGCTACTAAGGAGGTTGAGATCAAAGGATCTCATTTTGAAGTCAGCTTAGGCAGGAAAGTCTGTGAAACTCTCATCTCCAATTTACCACCAAAAAACTGGAAATGGGGCTGTAGCTCATGTGGTAAAGCACTAGCGTTGAGAGGAAAAAAAGCAAAGGGTTAGCACCCAGGCCCTGAATTCAAGCCCAGTACCGACACACACACACACACACACACACACACACACACACACACACACACACACACACACACACACACACACACACACACACACACACATGAAATTTAATGGATATTAGATATCATTATCTTTCTCCTTATCCTATGGAGGAGCAAAACAGTACTGAGTTAAAAAGAGATAGGGATATTTGACCAGGAATTCCCAGGGTAGAAGTAGAGTTTGGGGCTCTATCTCAACAGTAGACTCCACTCTCAAGGGTTATTTTGTCTGAAGGGTCCATACTGGCTTCCTACTGATTTTCCTGAGTTAGAAATCCATCATCTGCAAGGCCTAAAGTCTTATCATGTTAGCTACAGAGTGGAATAAAATCTTCTGAGGGTTTCCAAAAGCATCCTACTGGAGGTATGGAAGGCATGGAATGAGAAATGGTGAGTGAGCCATTCATTCATAATTGTCTGGAACACCTTTCTTCAAGTTCTCTTTACCTTGTTTCTGTATCTGTCAAGATCTTTAGTGAAACAGCAGCTCTAGGAAACAGTATACATTGTATGTGTTTTTCTTTTCTCTGTGTCTGTCTCTCTCTCTCTCTACACACACACATACAGACACATATATACACACATACATATTTATATGTGCATATACATGCAAAATTAGTTTTAACAATTCAGTTCTGAGACTAGAAAAGAAAACTTCATGGCAGGTCAGGTCAACAGACTGGCAATCCATGAGGAAACTAATGTTGTAATATTAAGCCAGAATTTCTTTGTCTCTGTAAAAATCTACATTTAATCTTCAGGCCTTCTTCAACTGATTAGATAAGGCTCACTCCCATTGTTCAAGGATAATTCCATTTAACTTAAAAGTCAGCTACTTGTAGATGTGCAACACATCTATAAAACATCTCTACAAGCAGGACCTGTTAGGATTTTATAAAACAATTGAGTACTAGACAACCCAGCCAAGGGTCCACAGAAACCATCACAAACTCAAAGGTAGTTGGTCCCCCCACCCAAGGTGACCTCACCTGAAACCTCAAACCTACCAAGGCTTTCTATTATACTTCGATGGTAGCAGGCAGTTCTTCAAAATATACATTGGACATAATATAATACTTTACATAATCATTTGCTTTAGGCATAAGCAGTCTGTTTCTGTCTTCATGCTTCATGAAGTGTCTGGCTCTCAGGACTTGTATCCATTTCATAGAATGTATAGAGTCACCTTTTAGGAAAATGGCTGTCTGAAGGAGGTGGTAGCAACTTAACAATGGATACCTTGAATCCCATTATTTTAAGACCCTCTTAAAAAAATTGTTAACCTGCTCATTTCTTTCCCAACTTTCTATAAAATAGATGGATAGAAATCTTGTTTCCTTCTTCTATTAAGAAAAATAAAACCAATTGTTTTCTCTATTTGCAGAGAAAGCCTGGCCTTTGGAGATTTATCAGAGCATGCTAAGAGGGGAGGTGTCAAAATCTGAGAGAAATGTTCAGATCCAATTTTTCCTTCTTCTTCCCTCTACACTTGGATGACTCCTCTTCAGGTATTTATTGCCTGATTGGTTCCTTTGTTCCTTGAACAATTTTAGATCCTCCATTCAAACTGAGTCCCCTGTTATCAGTGTCAGCTGGCCCTGAGTCAGGGTTTAGTACATGATTGGATGACTTTTATCCTTGACTCCGGTGAGAAGTGACTGCACTGTACTGCGTTTTCATTGTTTAGGATGATGCATCTTTGTTGTCCAAAGAATAAAAATTTCACTAGATAAAAGGGAAAGAATGGGTGTCAGGGATAGAGTCATTGAGTCAAAAGTAAATATGAGGAAAGGAACATTTATTGAAGACTTAGTCCAATTGTATTGACTTACTGGTAGATTTTGGAGATGAGGTAGCTATTGCTATTGGCGGGGAATCTTTAGAAAATTCTTAGAGATTGAAAGATGAAATTTCTGACTTGAATCTCAGCTGGTGCCAAAAATGTCAGAGTTGGAAATAAATTGCTCTTTATAAAAGACATAATCTGGGTTTTCCTTGACCATCTAAGTAACAGCAAATGAAGAAAGATAGCAGAGAAAAGTTGTATACATGATGGAGTGTGGACTCTGGAAGGATGTGACTGTAGCTTATCCCATTGCCTCACACATGCACGCACACACACACACATACACACACACCCATTCACACTCTGTTCAAAATATCAACAGTGTCTACAGAATCCTGACAAGTATCACAAGATGCATTATGCTCATAAATTTGTACAACTACTTAAGAATAATTTAAAATTTATAAAAGACAACAGAGATTGAGTTCCATGTCAGACTTAACTTGATGTCAAGGAAATCAGTCTGCCATAAAAACAAAACCTCTTTGTTCCACATACCAGTAGAGATGAATGGGCTCCAGAAAATCCTAGATATTTACGGGAAGGTTGGTTTGACCATGGGTTGCAAGATTAGAACTAGGTTACCTAGATTTCAAGGAAATTGGAGGCAAACTAACAAGCTAGATTATGTATTTGTCCAATTTAGTTATTGCCACCATGTTCTACATTCCACTGTCATCTCTAAATTGGTAACTCCAGGAAAACACATATAGAGGTGAATTCAGTTAAGTAGAGACATGTCAGGATTGTAACCCAAGTTGCCTGGACACCAATCTTAGGCATGGTTCATTGTTCCAGATGGTTTCCATGCATTGACTTCTTTCATCTCTATTTCCTCTATGGCAAAGTCAGATGATAGGAGAACCCAGCATTGTGCAGCTAGTAGGGAACACAGCTAGGAGGCAAATGCATTCAGTCTAGGCAGTGTAGCCTAGACTGAATCACTAGCATTGTCTAGCTTTGCAGGCCTGCCATGTCCATTCTATTGCTTGTTTCTTTCCAATATAAAATTCCACGCATGATTTTCCCTTGACTTAGCTGTTGTTTGCCTATAGTCAGTTATCAGTTTACATCATTTGACTGCTGGCTGTTTCATATATTATACTTTCACATCTCCTTGCACTCAGTGATGGCATAAAACCAGTTTATGGGAGGCCAGACCGATGGCTTATGCTTTTGTATTTCAAAAATATTTGCATTAGGGATTCCAAAATCTCAACAAGAGGAAAATAAATTAGCAACCGAAAACACCTTGAGTGGGAGGTCAATGGCTTCTGAAGGATGTTCCACAGAACTGTTTGAAACTTTTTATTAGAAATGCATCCAACCATGCACTTGCTGATTTAGTCACTCAACAGACTTTCATTGAGCTTCTGATACAATGGGAAGATGTGGGCGAGATGCAAGAATGGTAAGAACACCAGCGCTGTTGTTAAAGAGTGGACAAGCGTGTCTAACCTGGCCAAATGTTGTCAGAGGTTGCTTTAGGAGGTGAGGAGTCAAGGGGAATGTTCAAAGGGTCTAGACCACTCCTTGCAAAAGATCTTATAGATGGAGTTACAGGTGCAGAAGTCTATTTAGACGAAACTAACAAGTTCCCTAAAAGTACTGAGAGTCCATGAAAATCAAGCAGAGCAAGAAAATGCTATACGGGAGAGCTCCTCCCAGCACATGCAAATAGGGTGTAGGGGACAGTGAACAAAGAGGTGATTAATTTGAAGGCAGATACTCACAGCTTTCAGGGCCTCTTGGCTTCCCAAGTTATTTAACCTTTCTGAGCACCAGACTCCTAATCTCCAAGACAGGGTTAATTAGGCCTGCCCTGCCCATTTCTCCCTGCTGTTGAGATCAAATGAAATGCTTAAAGTAGTTTGTAAACTAAAAGAAAGTGTTATGCAAATGTAATGATAAATTAGAAAATCAGTGCAAAGGGACCAAACACTAATAATGGCAAAGTCACAGACATCAATAAGCTGAATGTGCCTTTCTGAGCTGAAAACTTTCCTCAGAATCTCCAGCTACACCATATAACTCTGAGTACAGGACCGCTGTCTTGAATTAACTGAAATTCTGGTCCAGGACTGCTGCATCCTTTTTGGCCTTGAGCAACATCATTCAATTCCTTCCTGTAGTTTATCCTAATAGTATAAATGGAAGGTGAATTTTTCTTTTCGGTCTTTACGAAATTTACCTGTTATCCTGCCATGTCAAAGTAAATCTGCCTATATCCATTGAGATTAAATAGCAGGATCACCCATTGCTTTGAATTTATCAGTTACCTGAGGCTGACTCAGTGCAAAGAACAAATATGAAAAATAAATGTGTTTAACATATATGAAGATGCACCAAAGATTTCATAGACCCATGGGTCTCAGGTTCCAAGGAGAGACACAGGGTATTTGTAAGTTGAGCTCAGCTAGTATTCACTGGACACTTATTAGATCTTATGGTAGTCAATTCAGGGAGACACAGAGATGAATAGGACATCATTCTGCCTTCAAGGCACCCACAAATTTTATAAACACTCCAAAAGTGATATGTAGAATGTGCTCGAAGAAATGGTTTCTGAATCAAGGTAACGATGTCAGTCCCAGAGCGGATGGTGGTCTGCTGGTTGACCTCTGTTAGTACATCATTCTGCTCTGTGTCCGTCCTTCCTAAGCCCTCAGTGAAAACCCATAAACCACTATTTCCAAACTTGTTGGGAAATTCTTGCCCTCAACCAACTTGTCACTGAAAAATCTCAACAGACAATTTTTTAAAAAAATTCCACAATCCAACTTCCTAGATGAGCAATGTGTGGACAAATTATACAACTTAATACTACGTCTTACACAGTAAAAAGAATAGTGCCTGAGTACATTGTATTATTTTATACTAAATTGTCAATTTTCTTCTTCTGGCCCTTATTTGGATATGGAATAATTTTCTTTCTGGCAGTAAAGAATGAAAAGATACCACAATCCTCTTTTTCCTTCCCCCTCTCTCCATCTTCCTCTCCTCCCTCTTCTCTTCTTTTTCTCTTCCCTTGTACCTTTCCTTCCTCCTCTCCCCCCCCTTCTCTTTCTTCCTTAGCTCCCCAGTCTCTTCTCCCTCTCTCTTTCCCTCTCCCAGAATTCTCCTGGATTGTTCCACCAGGTACCTTCATTCCAGGTACTGAGGAGGCTCAGATCTGAGGAGTCAGTTAAGGTCAGATTGGGGACAGAAATACGCTAGACTCATTTAAAAGATGGATAAGAGATGTGGCTGTCTCAAGCAGTAGAGAATCAAGTGTAAACAACTTAATGAGCATGAGGCCCTGAGATCAAGCTCTAGTTCTGACACAAAAAGAGAGGAACTGCTTATTTCATGACTCCCACCCTCACCCCAAGACCATACCCTGATAGCCATTCTATCAAAAATGTCCTTTAATTTGATGTCTTTACAAAAAACATCCAGGAGGATTTTGTGTGTGTGTGTGGTGCTGGGAATTGAACTCAGATCCCTGAGTTTGCTAAACAGGTACTGTATCTCATAATCCATACCCCTAGCTTTTTTGCCTTCATTATTTTTCAAAGAAGGTCTCATGTGTATGCACAGGCCAGCTTGGACTACGATCCTCCTCATTTTGCTTCCCACAAATCTAGAAAGGTCTGTATATACCACCTATCCTATCATTCCGCTATCGATTGAGATGGTATCTTATATGAATGCTCAGGTTATCCTCAAACCTTGATTTTCTTAATTTCTGCCTCCCAAGTAGCTATGATTACAGGCAGGAGTCACTGACTGCCAGCCAAGTGATTTTTTTAAAAATTTACTACTGCTCTATGGACTCTTTATGGTTTACATTTTAAATTATTTCATTAAAATATGAGGAAAATATTCAAGATTATATCCCAGAGTTGTTCACTTACAATTGAGCTTTAAAAATCATCAGTAAGCTAGGCACTGGGGCTCATGCTAATAAAATTCTAGCTACTCACGAGGCTGACATCTGAGGATTATAGTTCAAAACCACTTAGGGTGGGAAAGTCTGTGAGATACTTATCTCCAATTAACCACCTAAAAGCTGGGATTAGAGCTATGGTTCAAATGGTCCAGCACTGGTCTTAAGTGAATAAGATAAGGCCAGGCCCTGAGTTCAAGTCCTAGTACCTCCTCTCCCCGCCCCCCACCCAATATCATCAGTAGTAGCTTTACAGGGTAGGAATAATGTAAGAATAAATGTATTTATTCTTTGCTCACTTTCAGTTCAGGCATTTTGCATGTATTATCTCATTTAATCCTCAATTAACACTGTAAATTAAAGGATATTGTTATTGCTAAGTGGAAAGTAAGGAAATCAAGTCACACTTACCACAGAAGGAGATAGTAGTAGAATGGAAACGTGTACACAGTCAGTGACCCTTGAAAGAGATCTTGAGAACTAAGTAGTTCTAATGGTTTAAGTAGGCTGATGGCTACAAAATCCACCCTCAAATCTCAGTGGCTTAATGTAATAGAAACTGGATGCTAAAAGCTCTCTTAGTTCACTGATCAGTGACTTGAGTACAGAATCAACATGATGATCCAAGTACCCAAGCCTCTTTTGTTCAATTACTGTACCATTCTCTAATGTCTTCCAGTTCTCCTCTGCCTCATCTGCATTCTTACAATCAACCAGCAAAAAGGCAAGGAGAGAAATTTAGTGGAGATTTACACAGAAGACTTTAAGGTGCTGGCATTCATACAACAAATATTTCTTGTATTTATATTCTATTAACCAGAATCCAGTCACATGACCCCACCAAGGTAAAGGGGAATATGGGAAATGTAGTCTCCGTAGAATAAAAAAATGTATGTGTGCACCATTGAATTGTCTCTAGCTATCTAGTAGATATCTGATGTTTGCAAGGGGGATATAGAAAAGGATAAGAAAATTGTAGGAAATAGAAATATTTTAGAAAAAACATGTTGTCTGAAGATGCTACTAAAATTTGACTACTACAAATTATTTAACAGAACACAGTTGCCATTAGAAGTGATGTGCTGAGTGACCAGGTCATCCAGAAATTTGGAAAATATTCTAAAGAGTTTGTACAGCCAAAGAGGAGCTAAAAAGATGCTTAACATGTAAAAAATAGGCAACTCTTTTGTACAACTACTTAAAGATATTAATAATTTAAAAAATCTCCTGAAGCTGAGTAGCTAGTTAGCTCAGTTAGTTATTCACAAGGCTGAGCTCTGAGAACTGCAGTTTAAAACCAGCCTGGGCAGGAAAGTCCATGAGACTCTTATCTCCAATAAATTAACAAAAAACCTGGAAGTGGAGCTGTGGTTTGGTAGAAGGCTAGCCTTGAGCAAAACAAGCTCATAGTGTCCAGGCCCTGAGTTCAAGCCCCAGGAACAGCAAAATTAATTAATTAAGTAATCAAAATAAATTTAAAAAAACAACTAATGAAAACAAAGAAAATATGATCATATTGGGAATTCAGAAATGTTATTTGGTGATGAGTTAGGCAGTGATGGAGATAGGCAATAAGGGGGAAGAGCTAAATCAAAGAGAGAAGCTGTCCTAAGGAGAGGGTTGGCCAGGAGGTCAGAAAAAGATAAATGAATAATGTAAATTAGATTATAGGTGTAGAATTAAGGCAACAAAAAGAGTGGACAAGTCAATACATTCCGATGACTCCACAAATCTGCCTGGCAATTGAGAAATTATTATCTTCATCTTAAAGATAAAGACACTGGCCTGAGGTAATTAATTAATTAGTTAATTAATGTCTGGGCCACCTCAGTCTAAGCTAAAACCCAAGTCTTTCCACTGTAACTACAGAAGCTATTTTTATGTTTACGAACCTGATCTTCTCTACATCTCTATATTCTAGGGGAAAACACTCCGCATTCCTCTAATAGTTCTTTTAGTCATCCATTAAGTTTCTTTGCTCTTCTGAGCATATACCTTTGGATGCATTTCACATAAGCTATGTAGGTCAAAGCATTCCTCCCTAAAATCAATACTCTGGTTACAAAACACTGACGCTAGAACCATTCCATTGTTTTTCCAACTCATCAAAAAGATATGAAATACAGATCACTCGCAAGGACTTAGTAAATTATTTCTTATTATCTTGTTCATTCTACTGTCCAAAGTTATGAGTTACCTCACTTATAAAATCTGATGAACTGTTTGTAACAAAACAAACAAACTGGGTTTTTTAAATTTTTCTGATTCTTGACTGGGCCTTTGTGACTTATGCCTGTCATCCTAGCTACTCAGGAGGCTGAGATCTGAGGATCTAGGTTCAAAGCCAGCCCAGGCAGGAAAGTTTGGGAGACCCTTATCTCCAATTAACCACCAGAAAACTTCTTCAACCACTGTAGGAAGTTTGTCATTCGGCTCCTTGAGTTCTGTTTCTCTCCAGTATTCTCCAGGGTGCAGTCACATGTAGATCTGGCCAACTTATTCTAACATACTAGTTCTCATCATCGTCCTGTTCAGAACAATCCAGAGCCTCTGCCCTCATCCTCACCCCCACCCCACCCAGGACCACAAGTAGGCATAGCAGGCAAGTCATCTGTCATCTGATCAACAATCCTCCATCTCGCCCGCACACGCCTCCTCCAGCCATGCAGAACACCTTTCAGTTTCTCAAATGTAGCTTGCTTTTCTTCCTCACGATCAGGCATTTTCACCTGCTGTTCCGTCTGTTTACAACACTTGGCTTTTTTAAGTTTTTATTTTTTAACTCCTATTTATTCTGTCTGTCTCTGGTTAGCTCTCCTTTCCACCATAAATCTTGCCAGGTCCTCAAAGACTGAAGTAGGTGGTGCCTGTCCAAAATTCCAGCACTTTCTTCCTCTATTTAGTCATAGTATACTTTTTAATCTTGTATATTTCCTGACACAATGTCATCCCACCAGAAACACTGTGTGTGTGTGTGTGTGTGTGTGTGTGTGTGTGTGTGTGTGTGTGTGTGTGTGTGTGTGTGTGTGTGTACTTGTATATTTGTGCATTGGTGCTTGAATTAAGGACCTGAGCACCATCCCTGAGCCATTCTACCACTTGAGCCACAGTTCCACTTCCAGCTTGTTGATGGTTAGTTGGAGAAAAGAGTCTCAAGGACTTTCCTGTCCTGGCTGGTTTTGAAATGAATTCTCAGATCTCAGCCTCAGTAGCTAGAATTACAGGCATAAGTCATTGATGCTGGCTCAAAAACATGTTTTTTATTTTTTATTTATTTACTTTTTTTGCCAGTCCTGGGGCCTGAACTCAGGACCTTGGCAATGTCCTTGAGCTGCTTTTGCTCAAGGCTAGCACTTTACCACTTCCAGCTTTTTCTGTTTATGTGGTACTAAGGAATTGATCTCAGGGCTTCATGCAAGCTAGGCAAGCACTCTACCACTAAGACACATTCCCAGCTCCTCAAAAACAAATGTCTAACAGGATCCCTGGGATCTACTTGTTAATACGGAATAAATGAGAGAGACATGCCTGTTGAACCAGGAATTTCACTCTGAACTAACACATATAATATGTTAGGTTTTTAAAAAGAGGTAGCCGTGTAAGAACAGCACCACACACATGGTATTCAGGTAAGGGGTAGGTTTATTCAGTAAACCTGCTGGAACCAGGCAAGGTTGGCACTCCACAAGGCTGGCACAAAAGAGCGTCTGGCCCTGGGTTAGGCCTTATATAGGGGAGGGGCGGGGAAAGGTGTGTCCAGGTAAAGGGAAGTGGGACCAGGTAAGAGGAGGTGGGACCAGGTGGGAGAAAGGTGTGGCCACATCAGATTAAGATGTGACCTCAGCAGATGCTGATGTGACCTCTTCCAGGTGTCCCAGTTGCCTAGGTAACACAGGTACTAGGCATGGTCTGTTTGCCATCAGGAATGGACCTTACATAATAAAATGGGAAAGAGAAGGCCCACAAATTAAAAAGCAGCATTCGACATCTAATCAGAGATTCTCTCCATTTACTTACCACCCCTGTGGAGCTATCCAACTTTATTAGGATTTCATTCTGTATTCTCTTTTAAAGTGACATTTACATTAATTTATACTACTAACCCAAAATTCTATTTAAAAAGAAGGAAGTTTTATAACTTTATTATTTTTTTCCTGGTTTCTCTCCCTAGGTTTTCAGTCCACTAATAATTACTCTTTTGTTTTATTTCATGTCTGGGAGAGAAATTGTGAAGTTTTTTTAAAGCTATTTCCTGCTGTTTTTTTTTTTCTTTAACACAGTAGGGACCTACTAGATAAGCACTGGGGTATATGGTTTGTGTTGTAATTGTATGGAAAGGATACGAAGTTGAACATTCTCATTCTTGTTGAGCCTCTTTTTATCCTAGGTGTCTTGTAATTGTAATTGTGCTCTAGTTTGGTTCTGATAGCAAAGGGCAATGAGAAATCAGTCATGGGACAGTGGAATGCTAGGTCATCCCTACTTTCCACCTTTGATGAGCTCATGTGATCCCAATTCACTTCACTTTCTTGAGCTCTAGGTTCTTTGCTGATGATTGGTCACTTGATCAATTTTTACATAAGGCTCTCTGCAAAGAAATGACAAATAACTGGTCAACCTCTGCAAGGTAGAAGAAAACATGGATCTTAACAACTTTTCTTCTGTATTTGAAGAAACTGAGATAGAAAGAGAAACAGAGAGAGAGAGAGAAAGAGAGAGAGAGGAGAGATTGAAATAGAAATAGGCAGATATACAGGCTGTGAGAGATGTACTTAAGACTGAGTCAGGATTGAAATCCATATCTCTCAGCCCTCAAATTAGTGCTGATTTTTCTTCCCCACTATGTAAGCCTGGAGTTCTTTCAAGAACAGAAATCAGCCCAGGTAATATTTCTTAGTCAGAGCAAGCACCAGTTCTGTCCACTGACCCATGTATACAGTGCTGAGCTTCCTGAACCCTTTCTGCTGCTCCAATAAATCTTGTAAATTTCTAGTTAACACAGACAATGAATTACATATGGCTTCCATGTTTACTTCTTGCTGTGTGTTCTGTGGCAGCTGTGTTACTTATCAATTCAATATGTTATGTGCAGATGCTAGTTTTGTGAATAAATTGGCCATCTCTTTTCTTTAATCTTCTACCCTAGCTGTCCTTAAGCAACCCATTCTGATACAAAGCCAGCCTTGCCCTTAACTCAGAATTGTCATGTGTCTGAAAGTGAAGGTTTAAGAGAATCTTTGTCATATAGCCCTTAAACCTATAGACAATCTTTTTCCAATATACCAAATGATAGATCAATTTATCTATTAAGATCAAGTGTGTAGCTATTATGTGAGTACTGGACACAGACGACAACACGCTAGACAACACAGTTGTTGGATTGAAATTGTTCATACATATGCTAATGAGCAATATCTTTGAGTAATAATAACCACCACATGACCATGGCTTGTATAAATGACAGTGAGGGAAAATCCAAGTCCCTTTAAATCTATTCAGTGGAAGTCACCATTGAGACACGAAGAGTGGATACGAGACCAGGAGAGGATCTCTTGAGAAAACCTAGCTTGGTTCTCTCCCTTCAAAATAATCAGAAAATGGAGTCATATTTTGCATCTGCAAATAGGAGAAGGCCTTGGACTTGGACAAGGTCACCTTGGTAGGCTGTTATATAATTACTTTTAAAGTTCCTAAGTCCTCCAGCTTCTCAGTCAGAGAGGCCGTACCCACAGACATGCTAGTAGGCAAAAAGAAAAAAAAAATGTCGTAAAAGTCCTTCAGTACTCAAGATTTATTGAGATCGTAAGTAACCCTTGCTCAGTAAAAGAATCTACCTCCCACTCGCCAGTGTTCCTATCAGCAACCAGAAATTGTTGCAATCTAATGCATTTATATGTTTTGGTTTCTCTAATTTATTTCAGGCACCTCATTTTCCTGGAACAAGTGCTGTTATTTATGACGCAGCAGCAAACACTTTACATTTATAGAGGTTATGAATTTCAGTAATGGTTTTGGTGGCAATTTAATCTGTCCTAACTATGAGGCATTTTACAATGACAATTAAATTATTATTAAAAAAATAAACCTCAAATGACATCCTTATCACTTATCAGCATATCAAAAGTTTCATTGAGTTGCATTCTGGGTGAATCATAAATATCCCACTGTAGTCTTAAGTGAATCTATGCAATAAACTTGAGTGAACTTAATTAACTTCTACAGTATATTTAAAAGAAAACTCCTTACACATTTTGATGTCGGGGAATGAAACATTATTTGAAAAGTGGGTTTATTACATTCCACAGTGAACACTGATATTTAATATTTAAAGACTCTTAAATTTGATGTACTGTGCTGATAGCTAAAGGGTTCTGTCCTATGGTATGGGAAGGTGAGGTAGTGAATGTCTCTCTCCATCTCATTGAGGAGGTTTGGATTTTACTGGTCATTCCCCTCTCCCCATATACTGATCTATTAAAATGTATGCTCAGAGAAGTGTCAAGGATGTTAATGTACACTTTATCAAATTAATTTTAATGTAGGCTTGCTGAATAGCTAATTCGCAAGCTATGTCCTAAATTGTTGCAAAACAACTCTGCTCCAAATTAGCCAGGCTATTACACTGATATCAGCAGATAACATGTCAGCAGAGGATCATTTGATACAAATTAAAAATGAAGGTTTTATATATATTTTTCTCTTCACAGAGAATCTAATAAAGAAAAGAAAAATGCTGGTCTTAATCCACTTCCTGATCTGAACTCATAAGGCACTGGCTGCAATATAATCCTTTTGTTCCCATCCACATTTTGATAATTACCTCAGGAAGCAAGGGGAGTTTCTATTTCAAAAATGGGACTTGACATTTGACTTAAATATCACCTTCTTTTTAAAGTCTAGGTCTTCGTACACTTAGATGTCAATGACCAATTTTTTTTTCCTGGCTTGAAAGGTAGAGACAGAGACTTAAAAAAATAAAACAATGGAAAGTTGTCTTCCAATAATAAAATACAGAGTTTTCCTGTAATAATTCAATATAGTCAATGTATCTAAATGTATTGTAAAATGATGGTGAAGAATTGGCCCTTACAACCTTTCTGGGAGTCCAGCAGATACACTGAGATGGTCTTGTTTGGGCTGTGTGATTTACTCCATTTCCTGCTATAACTCCCAAGTGTCCATCATCCAGCTTCTTGATTAAAATTATTTGCATGGATGAGTGCTTATGTGTCTGCCTATTTGGTACATGTAATTCGTGTGTGCTTGTTTTTACATGGATAATTTTGTAACAAAGCCTAAGTCACAAGGAGTTGATGTTAGGTGAAATGAACCCCAAGGTAAGGACTCAAGTGGTTTTTCTTTCTTGCTATTGTTTCTAACATACTTAAAAGGTGATTGTTTTGTCGTTTTGTATGTACCTCCCCCACGATATAACCCCTGTTTTCACTGTATTTGGTGTTGGTATAATTTGGAGAGGGAAAGGGAAAAAACAAATTGTTTAAATAGGGATACAGGTGGACCCATTGCAACAATGAAATGTACACAATGCTATGTTGAAAAAGGAACTTTACAACTTTGGCAGGGGAGGGAGAAGAGTGTAATCGTGGAGATGGGAGGGCAGGGATGGTAGTGGAAAAACAAAGGAGGAGGCAACAATGCTTGATAAGAAATGTACTCATTACCTTCCTCATGTAAGAGTAACCCCTCTGTATGGTATTTTTACAATAAAAAACTTATTAATAATAAAAGAAAGCCTAAGTCACAAGGTCTTTTTGTTGTTTAGGTTCTGATTCTTTTCATTTGCAAATATCTGCTTTTATCAAAAACCCAACAAACATGAGGTCACAGATTCCTGATTTGTACATTAAGAAGGTCAAATTGGACAACACATTCTCTTTTTTATCAAAACAATGAAAAGGAGTCCTCCAGTAATAACATATAAAGTTTTTCTGTAATAAATCAATGTAGTAAGCATATGTCCTTTAAACATAAAGAACCCTTGATGTTTTAAGCTTCAACCTCTTTTCCTTGCAAAAGCAACTTACAAACACCTATCATGTGTTCAGTTAACAGTGAATATAAGTTATGAGAAAAGGGTTCACAACTGGTGTTTTCATAGACATTCTTTACTTCCTTATTTGCCACTCTGATGAAAGTTTTTTAGGATATATGTGTATTAAAAATGACTCATTTGAAAGTCTTTGTCTTACATTTGAGAAAGAACATCTCTTTGCTTACTGTCTCATCTCCCATAACTGCAAAGGTCAGTTGGTCAGATTCTCCAAAGAATGTTTCCTGCTCTTACCAACTAAAAGGCAATACTGCCCACCCCTCCCACCCACCCCCCCGGCTAAGTATAGAGATGGTTGCTAATTACAAAATGAAAGTAGACCTGGTCAATGCCTGGTCAATGTTAGCCTCTACAGGGCTGAAATATTGAGCTTATCATTCTTTCTCCCTTTTCCTAGCGCATTCCCTTTTACCAGATCTGAAATGTTTTTCAGAACCAAGATATATTCTCGTAGTGTTAAGGACCAGATACATCCCTTTAATTATGCCAATTCTCAGAAATTCTATTCTGAGGCCATAACGGCCCAATTCTGCATGAAGAATCGCATTTACATTTAAATGCAACCCAGAGACTCTGCGAAAGAAAATGACTGAACAAAAGAAATCTAAAGATTTTTACCAGAAAGTACTTATGGAAGCAATTTTGCTTCTGGCTACAGAAGGTGAATTTATTTTGATAAAAAGTACCACAGAGAACAACTAGAAAGTTACATCCATTAGATCAATTAAGAAAACAGTGATCCTTCCAAAGACCTCTAAAAACTAAGACGACAGGATAACATTCTGGAGAGAAGAGAAGTCCAGAGAAATAGGCCCTAGGTCTGGTGTTATTTTGCCCATAGATAAATCTGATGAATCTTATGATTAAAAGGGTTACCTAGGAGGCTAAAAATCCTGATAATAAAACAGTGTCTGAGAGCTAAGAGCTGGATGGAGTAATCTTACAGTACTGGAGTAATTGGAATTGTCTTTTCTCTTGAAAGGTTTGCAAGGCATTGTTCTAAGAATAAAGATAAGGAAGAGTAGAAGAAATGGTAAACTAACACTGGTGGCTGATGTCTGTAATCATAGCTACTCAGGAGACTGAAATCTGAGGGTCAAGGTTCAAAGCCAGTTTGGTCAGACAAATCCATGAGAGTCTCAACTCCAATTAACCAGACAAAAAGGCAGAAATGGAGGTGTGGCTCAAGTGACAAAAAGCCAACCTGCCAGCTTTGAGTGGAAAAGCTAAGCCAAAATGCAAAACCCTAAGTTCAAGCCCTGGTACTGACACACATACATACACACACTCACACACACACACACACACACACACACACACACACACACACACTCACACACACAAAAGGAATGGATGTTTGAAAATAGTAAAACCAAGGTTGAAATTAGCTCAATGTGATTCAATGTAAATTGTTTTTCTCATCCTCTGTTAGAAGTAAATATGCACATAGCTATTGAGCCTTTGTCAATCACTCCTATGCATATCCTCCTTTGACCTCAGTGAATGTCTAGAGTCCTATATAATTTATCATGTTCCAATGTGTGTGCATGCATATAGCTATGTCTGTGTATAAATAGCTATGCGTGTATATATAGAGTGAGAGCTGTGTGTACATATATGTGTGCACATGATCATATGTGTGTATATACATGTGCATATGATCATATAGAATAATATTTAATGAAATGAACTCCAAGAAAAGGAAAAAGTATTGTTTTTAGGTGCTGTTGTTGCTGTTTTTGTTTTCTTTTCCTTTTGTATTGTTAGTTTTTTTAATCTGGGACGGTGGAACAAAGGGTAAACAAATACAGCAAATACTAGACAGTATGTGGAAAACAAGCTGTACATCTTGTGGGTGGGAACAAGAGGGAAAAACTGGGAGAGAGTGAGGGAAGGGGAGACATTGTTCAAAAATAATTGTACTCTAATGTAACTATTATCCCTGTGCATATCAATTTTATAATAACAATGAAAAGTAGATATTTCTTTAGAAGGTCAATATATTCAAGAAATTTGATGCCAAGATGAATAATTTAAGCAGAGAACTAGAAACATTAAAAGAGAATCAAATAGTAAATCTAGAATAGAAAAATATAATGCCTGAGATTATACTACAATAGATAGGTTAACAGAAGATTAGATAAGGCACAAAAGAAAACCAATAAATTGGAAGTCCAAAGAAAATATCTAATCTAAGGGTCAAAGAAACAAAATATAGAAAATATAAAGAAGAGGAAGACTCAAACAGAAGTAGAAATTATGCCCTTGTCATATATAAATAAGGTATATATATATATGTATATATATATATAATATATATATACATGTATGTGAATAACAATAGTCAGTGATAATATTTGAAGAAATAATGACCAAAAACTTTCTGAAAATGCTGAATGACATCAAAAAACTTTCCAAAACTGCTGAATGACATCATGGCACTGATTTTACAAACACCATCAACAGAGACATGAAAAATGCTCCTAGACAAGAAATATAAAGAAGATAGAAAAAAAAAGCAACAAGAGGAATATTATCTTCATTTTATCTCCAAAGGAACAGCAGTTAGAATTATGGCTTGCCTTATATAGATGTCTTTAAGACCAGAAGAAAATGGAATAATTCCTTCAAATACCATCGACCTAAGATTCTGTATCTGGCAAAATTAAAAAAAAGCAAAATGAAGATATTTTCAGACAAAAAATATACTAGGAAAATCAACAACTGATCATCATAGGAATATTAAAGGGTAAAGTACATATTTGAACATTTATCAATATAAGTATGTGTAAACAGATATGTAAAAAATCAACACAAATATTAACTATATAACAGTAATAATAGCAATAACAATGCCTTCTGAAGTTTAATATTTACAAAATTAGAGCACACAAAGAAATAGCACAAAGGAACAAATAAATAAAGATAATTAAAGTGTTGTAAAGTTCTTGCACTTTTTAGGAAGTGAAAAATAAAGTTTATATTTACCTTTAAGATAAAGACACTATATATGCTTGGCACCAGTAGCTCATGTGTGTAATCCTAGCTACTCAGAAAGCTGAGATCTGAGAATCAGTTTGAAGACAGCCCAGGCAGGAAAATCCAGGAGACTTTTATCTCTAATTACCACTATAAAACTGGAAATGATGCTGTAGCTCAAGTGGTAGAGCGCTAGCCTTGAGCAAAAAAGCTCAGAGACAGCTCTTGGGCCCTAAGTTCAAGTTTAATGACTGACAAAAAAACTATTCATTTTAATATCTTGAATAATCACTAAAAATGTAAGATGCAAAAATAGATGCAATCCAAAGGGAAAGCAAAGTGATATAAGATAATGATTGGAAGAATTTTCTTTTATTTTGGATTTACCACCTGCTCCAGAGTTTTGATAATTAAATTTCTCTTAGAATAAATTTCTTCAAAGTATAGATCTTTTGGAATGAGTCATCTGAGATGCCCTTGCTCGTTTTGTCACCTGCAGACTATATGCCAGCTTGCTTAGGAAATAAGACAAGTGAACATAGTAGTAGAAGATGGAAATAAAGAATTTGAAATTCATGTGAGAAACTGATCCATAAATTACGATCTTTGAGCCATGCTTTCTACACCTATAAATTGTACAAAATGAACACTTTGCTGATTTTCCTGAAGAGTTTTTCGAAGGGAGAATTAGAGGAGAAAAGAAATGTAAAACTCTCTTGTGAGGTGCTATACACATATTTATAGTACAAAAAATCAATCATTCATCCCAACAAAAATTATTCACATAAGTTAGGAAAGGCAAAGAGAGTGGCCTGTTCTCGGTACCCTGGACTTTGCAGGTTTTACTTGTCTATAGCTTGTATAACTTTGGTAGTTATCATGGTTAGTCCTTCAGGAACTCTTTCCCAAAGAGTGACCCTATCTTCCACACAAGACCTTTAGAATCACTGAGAAGAGATAAAAGGCAATACAAAGACGAGAAATTCAATCCAGTTACTTCAACCCATATCCAATTGACCCAAACCAAATCAAATGGTGTCAAGTCAACTTCAAAGGAGGCTGGGGATCATGGCTTCCTTTTATGTCCCTGAAAAGGTTAGGTTGGTTAGTATCAACACTTCTCTAATAAACCATCTGTATCGTAGCTGTACTCATTGTGCTATAGTTGGTATTAAGAAGGTGATCACATCTAAAATATACCTGGAACTTAAAAAATTAAATCCCCCAAAAACAAACCTTCAAAGAAACAATTGCCCAATAAATAAGTGGGCTAAAGACTTAAAGAGAAACTTCTCTGAAGAGGAAAGAAGGATGGCCAATAGACACATGAAGAAATGCTCAACCTATCTAGCCATAAAAGAAATGCAAATCAAGACAACATTGAGATACCACCTCACCCCAGTTAGAATGGCTATAATCAAGAACTCTCATAACAACAGATGCTGGAGGGGATGTGGACAGAAGGGAACCTTACTGCATTGTTGGTGGGATTGTAAACTTGTTCAACCACTTTGGAAAGCAGTATGGAGGTTCTTAAAAGACTCCACATAGAGCTCCCCTGTGACTCAACAATCCCACTTTTGGGCATTTACCCAAATGATCACAAACAAGACCACACTAAAGCTACCAGCACAACTATGTTTATTGCAGCATTATTTACCATAGCTAAGATATGGAACCAGCCCAGATGCCCCTCAGTAGATGAATGGATCAAGAAAATGTGGTATGTATACACAATGGAATTCTATGCCTCCATCAGAAAGAATGACATTGCCCCATTTGTTAGGAAATGGAAAGACTTGGAAAAAATTATATTAAGTGAAGTAAGCCAGGTCCAAAGAAAAATAGGTCCCATGGTTTCCCTTATTTGCAATAACTAGTATATGTCTGAGTCAAGCAGAAAAGGTCAGATAAGTTGATGTTAGGGGAATGAACCCCAAGATAAGTATTCAAATGTATTTTTTGTTTTTTTTTTCTTTCATGCAATTGTTTCTAACACATTTATAAGATGATTTCTTTGTTGTTTTGTATGTCCCTCCCCCACGGTATAACCCATGCTTTCACTGTATTTGATGTTGGTATAATTTGTGGAGGGGAGGGGAAAAACAAATCGTTCAACTAGGGATACAGGTGGACCCATTGCAACAATGAGATGTACAAGTCGTTATGTCGAAAAACAAACTTTACAATTTTGGTAGGGGGTGGGGGGAAGATCAGGTCGGGGGGGAGGGGGAAGTATGGGAAGGGATGGGAAGGGGAAACAAAGAGGAGACAACAATGCTTGATAAGAAATGTACTCGTTATCTTGCCCATGTAACTGTAACTCCTCTGTATGGTATCCTCACAATAAAAAAAGAAGAAGAAGAGGTGATCACGTTCCTGTAGTCCCTTGCTTTTACAAAAGACAGACTATATTTTTAGTTCCTCCCTTGGAATTTATTAAAACACAACATATCACTTCAACAATGAGGCCCATACTTCATCCTCTTAATAAGTAATTTGTTTGGACAAAACAAACCACTATGAATTGGTTATAACTATAAGGTGCAAATAAAGAAACAGATGAGCCAGAAACAAGACTCTCACTATCCAAGATATTATATAACAAGAGAGCCTAGTGCACATTGATTGCTTAGAGAAAAAAATCTTCAGTGACTTCTAGAGCCATAACTGACAGCCATTCTGTTGGGGATCCTCATATATTGTCAGGCCCATCTTTATAATGGAGACTCACCCAGAGGAGTCAGAACCTGCAATATTTTAACAAAAAACAAAAGCATACAGACAACTGAACTTAGATTCTGGCCAGAGATCCTGCCTTAAGTCCCTCTGCTGCTCTAGAAAAACCTACAGGTCTTCTCTGACTACGAGGAGACAGGTTTGATCAGAATGCCCTAATCCGGGAGTTTTAAAGTTATTCTCTCTGCTAAATAATGATCTTTTGCCTAATTCATTTTGGAAAATTCAATTTTTTACTGCTTTGGTTTCCCACCGATCTCTCATGGAGACGTTAGTAGTCCAATGAGAATCATGACTACCTAAAATGTAAGTGTGGGAGTATACGCATGTTTACACTCACATGTGTATCCATGCATGTGTTGAACGAATGAGGAAGATTAAGTTTTACTATAGGAATTGCCTTACATGGTTATGGATGCTAAGTGATTCCTCGATTTGCCATCCAAAGCAGAAATACTAGAAGTCAATGGTATCATTCAATCCATGTTCAAAGACAAGGCACAAAAAGAAACTTGTGATCAGACCATCAAGGTCTAAAGGTAGGAGAAGTGTGATTGTCCCACCCCTTCTGCTGCTTTATTTTTCTATTTGTGCCCTCAAAGGTCAGATGATGCCCACTAAAATGTTGGTCAGAACAATCTTCTTACTCTTTCTACATACCAGCTTACATGCTAAATGTCAACTGGGGAAAAAAATAACCTCAATGACAAAATGAGAAAGAATACTTTACCAGTGATTTGGGCATCCCTCAGGCAGAATCAAGTTGTTGCATTAAAACTGTCATCACAATA
Source organism: Dipodomys spectabilis (assembly GCF_019054845.1). NCBI lineage: Eukaryota > Metazoa > Chordata > Mammalia > Rodentia > Heteromyidae > Dipodomys > Dipodomys spectabilis. The sequence continues at coordinate 5,185,061 of NW_024870723.1, forward strand.
GCATCCCAAACATATATGACAAGTACTATGGCATAGGAGATGATGGTTTATATGAGCTCCTGGATATCCTTCATGTATTATGTATGATCCATTAATGTGATTTGCTCAAGTGGCTTCCATTTCCCATGGGCATGGCATCAGCCCCAGAGAGAAGGGCATAAAGACTATTATTACCCAAGTTGTCCTATGAGATTTTGGAATTTGAGGTCTTTGAAATCCCACAAAAGCTTAAGCTTTTAAAAATGTATGAATCTACACACTTTTTAAGTTTACATTCTCAAGCCTTACCTTGCAGGCTCAGAAGAAATCCTTGGAAGAGAGATCCAAGAGATCTCTCAAATAGAAAAACCAAAGTAGAATTTAAAAGTGAAAAGGAAAAAAAAGCATTATTTTTCTAGGGAACATTCTAGGTAAGCCAGGAATATTGTTCTTCTGATAAAAAGAAAAGAAAAACATTCATCTTCAATCCGCACCATTGGCTACCCAATCTTTCCGAAACACAGAATTACTTTCTCTACTTAAGAAGTGATAGAACACATCAGCCATAGAAGGACCAAAGGTCTAACATCTTTATTCCATATCTATGCCCATGTGCCTGTCACCATTTTAACCAACATAGCCCAATGGTTATCCTTAGTCATGTCCCAACAATCCCCTAAACCACAATCTGATGTTAGATCTATTATGCATCTATCAGCATGTTCAACATTAGATATCTCTTGTCTACCCCCTAACATATCACTATCCTACTTCTAAAAGCTGTAAAGAGGTTCACCCTCACAGTATTTGGGGACAGTTTTATTCCTTGGAACTTTCATTCACTTTGCTCTGCCTGAAAAAAAGTATATTTCCTTGTTGAAGCTTAGCTCCCATGTCACATAGAAAATATTCCAATTCCCCCCACAGGAAAGGAAAACTATTCCTTCCCTTTCCTCCCAAAGCTTTCCATAGGGAGCTTCCAAGGTCCACACCATGCTACACTTAGTATAAGTTTACTGTCATTTTGATAATAATAATAGCATCATCTAGCCCTGGCCAAGCCATTGCAAAATATGTGCATTCTGTTTATGATATTAGTTAATATTCCTATGAAGCATAATTAGATGGATACTATTTTCATCTTCGTGTTTAAAATCAGGAAACTAACGATCATAAAACCTGAATAACTTAAATAGGATCCACATGTAATATAGAAGGGAAGTAGATTTTAAAAGAAGGTTTCCAGAATCCCAGCCTAAAATGAATGGAAAGCTAAGTTTGACCTCAGCCCTGCCACCCAGCTAGTTGTCTGGGGCAAACCAGTTAGCCTCACAGTACCTTAGTCTCTTCCTCTGAAAATCCAGATAACCTCTGCCTTGTTGCTTACTGGGATTCTGTGATCATAAAATGAAATAGTGAATCTGAAAGGACTTTGCAAATGCTAAAGTGCTATGCAAATGCAAGCTAATTAATTAATGAACTCATTAACATGTTCTCCTGCTGGGCTGCAGTTAGGGCCAAATTATAAATAATCCTCATCTTGCTGGGAATTTAACCAAGAAATTTGGGGTGGTAGAAGAAATGAAGAAGGCTGAGATGTAAAGTCTAAAGCTCTACACTTACTAATGGAGGCAATTTAACTTAGAATCATTTCTGTTGGCAGAGAATATCTCCCTCCTTTCAAAAGCAGTAAAAGATAGAAGGTTTCACAGGGATGAGAAATCTCTCTAATACATTCATTAATAGCAATGGTTCAGCATGTCATCATTGTGCCCTAAATCTACTGAGCTGGTGAATGGGCAGGCCCTGTAATTAATGTCTAGGTCTTCATTACTTATTTATGGTTAGCAAACATTTTTACTATGTGCCAGGGACTGCTCTAAGTGCTTTACAAATATTAGCTTGTTTAATCCTCATAAACACTCTACAAGTAATCACTGCCTCTCTCCCCATTTTATAGATGGAGAAACTAAGATGTGTAGAGCTTACATAGATTGCCCAGGGCATGCAACCAAGAATAATGAAACCACAGTTCATACTATGGTTCGTACCTGTTTCTTTTTTCATTTGTGCTCTTGAGACCATCCTATACTACTTCTCTTCATGTGGCTGCACTGACCTGACAATTCATCCATGAACATCCTTGAAAGGAATCCAACATATTCTTTCTCTGTTCTCCCAATGTACTTTCCATGTGATGCCTCCATAGCTCACATCCTGTTATACTTAGGGTACATTTATTTTCATTTTAATAATAATAATAATAGTATTACAAAGCACTGACCAAGCCATGCAATATGTGTTTTTTGCTCTGTAGTTACTGGTTAATATTTACATGACGCATAATAAGAATTATGAACCAGCCAGAAATATTGTTCCTGAGGAAGCTGGTAAATGAACAGAAAAAAACATTGCTTATTGAGCACTAGTCATATCATAGCTGCTGAATAAAACCATATGCACAATGCCATTGAATCTTTGAGGGTACACTTGACTATGGAAGTAGGTCTTTGAGTTTTGCATATCTGAGCTACATTCTGTTCTTCCTCCTGTGAGGAGCCTCTTCTCCCAGGAGGCAGGACTTCTATGGTCCTGTAGCTGTGTGTGATGTCACTTGGAAGGGACAGTTTGGCCCTCCATACTGTGCATGCTTGTTACATTCTTAAATAGCTTAAATAAAAGTAGTATTCCCATCTCTATTTGTCTGGCTCAGATGTCTCTGTCTCAACTGGTTCTAAACTCATATAAGTAAAAGGGAAATGTTGCTTATGTTGCTTCCTAGCAGGTCTTACTGGATACAAAGTTCAGAAGGGTCTTTTTTGAAGCTCAAAAGAATCTCTTTCCTAAGATCACAGGGCAGTTCATAGGGAGTTTGGAACCCAAATAGCAAATCAGGAGTGTAGAGTACCTTAATTCTAGAACAGGGTAATTTAAAAGGAGGAACTAGAAAGATCTGCAAAGTTCAAACTCATATTCTACTACAAGATGATTTTACAATGATATATTAAATCTATTTAATTTTATTTAATTTGGCTCTAGGAAAAAAAATTCATTCTACACACCAGGCTCTGTGAGGAAATTAGCCCTAAACATTGCATAAATATATAATGGAAATCAAGACCTGAATCTAAAATTTGCTGATTCTGGAGCCAATATATAAACATCACATATAACATGGTTTCTTGCTTCTTATATACTGTGCAATGTTGTGATTAAAACAACAGAAACTGGTAGAAAGAAATTATCCATAATCTTACTACGCCAATAAACCAACCAGTGTATTTGTTCACATTTCCCTTGGATAGGCAGTTACAGAGTTTATGTGGTTACAAAGTTCTCCTAAAGCTCTATTTCATACTCATGACTAGAAGTTAAATAACTGTGTAGAATTATTATTCTAGCATAATTAATTTAAACATGTCCTTTGCATTGTGTGGGAAGTAAATTTCTAATACTGTACCCTTATACATAATGCAGCAATGAATGTCTTTCAAATAAACAGCTTTGATTTCTTTGGGAAAATTGCCTCGGCACCAGCCAAAGTGGTGAGTTTCCCAAGTTAGATTGCTTCAACTTCCACGAAGAAAAAGTAGAAGTGACAGGAACATTAAATATCTTTTATAAGCCTTGCCTCTCTTCTCCCATCTCACTGCAGAAATACAGAGAAAAGAGCGAGCAAGTGAGCGACAGAGAGAGACAGAGACAGAGACAGAGGAAGAGAGAGGGAGAGGGAGAGTGCTAGGGATGCACGTCAGCCCATGATTAGACCAGTCAAACATGTTTAAATAAAAAAGGAGTTTGGAATACTTAACAGGATCAAAGATTGAAGATTACAGAGATTTGGAGCCCTTTAATAAATATTAAAGATACATTCCTCCACTCTATCTTGGCTATGCATCAAGCATGGAAGAGACTCAGACAGACATGGAATTTGGAAGCCAAAGGTCTTTGTCTTTGTAGCTGTATAGTCTGACAGGTACAGAAGAAATGTATATTGTCTATATTTAAGGGAGTAGAAGAAGTAGAGTTTCTTAGTAAAAATAGGAATGCATACATTAACAGCTGGCCAGCTCCACATGGTGGAGGTTGAAGAGAACCGTGATAAACTATCCTTACAGAGACAAATAACTAAGGCCTAATAATTGATGACATAGTCATCACTTTGACAGATCCAAAATAGTCTTGTTTCTTCTCCAATCCTCTTTTCGATAAACTATACTACTTTAACTCAAAATAAAATAGCGTCTCATAAATGTCTAGTACTGGTAGAACTAAAGTGTATCAAATTCTACTTACTGATAGGGTAGACAGAGGGTTAGGTTAGACAAACGAATGTTCTTTATAAGATCAATCATACTGGATATCCTCAAGGACCATCTATAGAAAACAAGCTTCTTCCTTTTCTGATGGTAGTTGGGTGGCTTAACCCTTTCTTACCCACTGAGTTGTCCATCTTCCAAGAGCCTAGACTGGCTAAGGGGAGTCTTGATTCCCTGCAAGTCATGTTTCTCCCATCAATGTGCAACCATGTGTTGACTCAAATTACATAAATAGTCTATGCTATGAGAAGTCCTACAAGAAAGATTCTGTTTAACTATTCATAATTCAATTTGTCTCAAATCTGTTCAATCATAATGAAAAGCTTCCTTTCTACTCTATTTATCTTTCTATTTTTGATAAGTATTACTATCCTGTGGATGTAGTAAGAAAAGAAATGGGTTTTGGTCAGTACTAATAGTTCTCATCTATAATATTAGATAGTTGAGAGGCTGAAATCTGAACAATTGTGGCTCAAGACTAGCCTGAGCAGAAAAGTCCACTAGACTCCATCTCCAAAATAACTAACAAAAGGTGGGTCAGGAGGTATGGTTCAAGTGGTATAGCTCCAGGTAAGCAAGTAAGCTGAGTAAGAGAGGAGGTCCTGAATTCAATACTCCAGTACTGCCAAAAAGGAGGGAGGGAAAGAAGAAGGATAAAAGTAAAGGAGGGAGGGAGAGAAGAAGAGAGAAAACAAAATTTCTACAATCCAGCTGACTCCTGTGCCTGAAATTTCCATATTTCTATTCTATAGAAGATGTTGAAGAAGATTTGATTTAGAAAGGAAAGTATCGGAAAATTTGACAGACTAACTTACATGGGCAACCTTTATTTCTCCACTTGAATTTTTGTAAGTTATTTAACTGTCATATGTTTGGATCCATGAACTACAAGATAGGGAATCCTAGAAGTAAAACATGTGCTTGGTAGATGGCAAACACAAAGTTAACTGTTATCACCCACTTTTACAGGAGTTTTGAGGTCAAGGAGGGTAGGACTTTAAGTCTTCCTGTAAAGTGACATCACAATCTGTTTGGAAAAACAACATAGAGCCATGAGATTAAAGCCACCATTTAAGAAAAGAAAAAGACCAAACAAGCAAAGGGGTGAAAATGTCATGGTTAGACATTTTGTGAAACTAATATGAGTGGTTGAGCCATGACACAAGGCTTCTTTTTTTTTTAATTGTGAAAATACTGTGCAGAGGGGTTACAATTACATGGGCAAGATAATGAGTACATTTCTTATCAAGCATTGTAGCCTCCTCCTTTGTTTCCCCTTCCCATCCCTTCCCATCCTCCCCCCCTACGCCCCCTACCCAAGCCTCCCCGCCACCCCCCAAAGTTGTAAAGTTTGTTTTCGACATCACGACTTGTACATCTCATGTTGCAATGGGTCCTCCTGTATCCCTGTTTAAACGATTTGTTTTTCCCCTTCCCCTCCACAAATTATACTGACAGTGAAAGCAGGGGTTATACCGTGGGGGAGGGACATACAAAGCAACAAAGAAATAATCTTATAAATGTGTTAGAAACAATCGCATGAAAGAAAAAAAAAAACATTTGAATACATATCTTAGGGTTCATTTCCCTAACAACACCTTATCTTCTCTTTACTCTGCACTTTAAAACTTGCCTCCTATGGCATGGGATTGCCAGGATCTAGGAGGAGAGGGCATGGGGAATTATTGTTTCATGGGTACAGAGTTTCAATTTGGGAAGATAAAAAACAGTTCTCACAGGGGATGATAGTATTGACGCCATAGTAATGTGAACATATCGATTTCATCCAACTATACATTAAGAAATTGTTAAAGTGAAGCTAGATGCTGGTGACTCATATTTGTAGCCTTAGCTACTCAGGAGGCGGAGATCTGAGGATCAAGGTTCAAAGCTAGCCCTGGCTGAGAAACTCAAGAAACTCTTATCTCCAAATAACCAGCAAAAAGCCAGAAGTGGAACTATGGGTGTCAGAGCTCCAGCAGACCACAAACAAGGACATACTGAAGCTAGGAGCACAACTATGTTCATTGCAGCATTGTTTACCATAATGAAGATATGGAATCAACCTAGATGCTTCTCAGTGGATGAATGGCTAAAGAAAATGTAGTATATATACACAATGGACTTTTATGCTTCCATCAGTAAGAGTGATAGTGTACCATTCATAAGAAACATAGGTTGCATGGTTTCCCTCATTTGTTGTAATTAGAATGGGCCCTGTAAACCTACAAGTAGACACACTGGATGGTAAAAGACAAAATAAATACACTTGGACATGATAAATTATACAGGACTCTAGACAGTCATACACTGAGACCAAAGGAGGATATACTCTTAGGAAAGGATCACACAGGCTCAATAGCTATGTGCATATGAGCATATAAAATGATATTTATCAAAATGAACCCCAAGAAATGGAAACGAGGTTTTATGTTATTTTGTTTTTTGATTGTGTTTGTCTTTTTCTCCTTTGTTACTGTTTATGTTTTCTATTTTTTTTGTCTTTTATGTAAGTTTATCTGCTTGGGGAAGAGTGAGGGGGGAAACACAGAAATGGTGGGACAAAGGATGAACAAATGCAGCAGTGATATTCATGAGCCTCTATGTTGAAAATGACCTATATAATTTGTGGGGGAATCAGAAAGGAAAACCTGGGAGAGAGCAAGGGAAGAGGTGACACTACTCAAAAAGAAACGTACTCACCTTTGTTGCTATTGTTTTTAATGTGCTTATAATGTACTATGTGATTTTTTTGTTTCTTTTGTATGTTCTTCCCCCCTCCCCCCCACCTCGTATAACTACTGTTTTCACTGTATTTGATTCATGTGCCCTGCATTGGGGAAGGGAAGGGAAATAACAAAATGCTGAAACAAGGATACAGGTTGACCCATTGTAACAATGAGATGTTCAGAACACTATGTTGAAAATGAACTTTACAATTTTGGCAGGGGGAGGAGTTGGGAAGGTAGAGAGGGAAGGGATGGTAGGGGAAAAACAAAGGGGGGAGTAACAATGCTCTATAGGAAATTTACTCATTACCTTACTTATGTAACTGTAACCGCTCTGTACAGTATCTTTACTATATATATACATATATTTATATATGGGAATAGATGGCTTAAATTCAGAAAATTTGTAAAAGTTTTTCAAAATGTAAATTTAACTGTTGAGAAACAATAAATAAAAAATATATAAAGTAAAAAAATGTACTCATTACCTGACGTATGTCAGCTGTAACCCATCTGTACATCACCTTTACAATAACAAATATTATAACCATTAAAAAAGGTTAAAATAATCAATTTGATATTGTGCATACTATACCACAATTTAGAAATAATAAGTAATTTAATTATTGTCTTAGCTAAGGGGGAAAGAATGTCACCTCCTCCCATTCTCTCTGTACCAGTTTGTATCACAGGTAAGACAGCATCTCCTGGATGTTGCTGGTCCCGTCTCAGTTTTGGCTTCTTCCTTTTAGCTTCTCTTCTCTTCTAGCCAGGCCTCCAGATGGTACTTTCATCTCTCAGTCAGACACCCTCCTTCCCATTCTCTTTTCCCCTCATCCCCAATTTACTTAAAACTAAATTGTCCTTTTTCATAATTCTTGACAGAACATGAAGCTCTCTCTTTCTCCCTTTTATGCTGTCACTGAATTCTAAGTACAAAATTATGCAGGGAATGCCTTTAGATTCTCCAGCTTGAGAACTTTTCAACATGAAGCTCTGCATCAGATAACAGCTTTCATCCCAGGAACAGCTTTACACTGCACCTAAGTAAAAGCTTAATGTATTTAAAAAAGTGGGTATCAAGGGTATAAAAATGTCAAGGTAATAAGTGCATGTAAAACCATCCCAAATAAAACATGTCCCTCCACACACAAGATATTAAATAAGAATGCTTTCAAGGCAACTTATTTGACTTGCTAGTTTTTGTGGCCCACCTTTACATTTGCCGTTTCAAAAGAAAATGTCAGGTGGCTCTTCTCTAGAGACACACCCCTTCCCAACTATCCATTAATGAGACTTGCTCATGTAAAACAAGCTAGAGAATTACAATGCCCTAGTTACTGGTTGTGGTTAAGACTTAATTGGATGGCTATGTTCAATTCTGAGCATCATGTTTCAAGAAATAAAAGAGGGGGGAAATGTGATGAATTAGATGTAGTTCAAAGGAAAGCAAGATTATGGATGAAGATGGCTTGGAAAATAGGAGCCAGTTGGGAATGTGAAGGTAATTCTGCACATTTTCAGCTCAGCGCAGATGTCTGGATAATAATGGGAAAACTCTGTTAAGTCAATTCCAACTTGGTCTCTGAGCATATCACCATGAGGAGGGAAAAACAGAAGGAGGAGTTATCTTTCATTCTTTCACTAGTTTATATTACCTACTCTGGCATATAGTAGATGTTGAATAAAACATTCTTAAAAAAATAAACTGTCTTGAAGCAATTGGACAAAAGGGGTTTCAAATGAACACATCGCTTTATGAGTACACCACACCTTGATCAATGGCACCCCTCACATTGTTTTCCCGCATCTATTTCAACCTCATTAAGTAAACCATTCTTTCTGCAGGATTCCTAGAGAAACAGTTCAAAATAAAATTATTACAAGTGCTTTTGTGCTGATGCTAACAAGTTTATTTTTCTAGAAAGAGTTGAATTGTTGGGTTTGATCCCCAGCAAGAATAATTTGGGAATGGTAAAATCAATGTTCTCATTAGGCCAGTTATAGATTAAACAACTTACCCCAAGGCTCTTGTCAACTCTGCTCGCTCTCAACTCTCTGTACCTTCAGCCATATTCATCATGTCACTCAAAAATTCATGGCTCCCTCTGGCCCCCAAGGGGAAGTTCAAAATCGGAAGGTACACTAGCATCGACATTCTAGCCTAAACATGTCTTTGCAATCTACCCACCTCTTCTTCCCTCTCTGTGATTCACTCCTCAGCCAGCTCTGTCTGTGCATTATGCTCCCTTCCCTGATTTCTTTCACTGGGCAATATCACAAACAAAGCCCCATTTAATCTCCGTACCACCACTAACTATCCATGCAAACCCCAGCTAATTACTTACCTTCTTTGAACCATGCCACATCATGTATTAAATGAGGACAACCACACTTCTCAAGAGTCTTACACAAGGTTGTATGGATAAAGTGCTCCGCATTGTGCCTGACATAGAACTTCCTTCCATTCATGGTTTTGATCACAGTATATATTTTCCTGCTCTTTAAAAAATGTTTTTAATTAGTTCACCAAATTCTTCCCCTTCATTGAGGACAAGCCCAATGCTAATGTTTTTAAATTCTCCAAGTATTCTCTGAATGCTAGAGCTGGCAAGGAATTCAGACACAGCTGAGGTGGTATAGCACCCCCTCCCTGAACTGGCTCATTGGACACGAGATGACATTCCCCACTGGAACATCTGCTCCATTCTCTTTAGCTTGTCTCCTGGACTCAGGTCTGCACATAATGAAAACAGGCATGACATGAAGTCCCAATCCTCAAGAGGAAGGAAAGGAGAGGTTGTGTTTATGTACATTTATAGAACAGTACCAGCTACATTTACAGACCATGTACCAGATACTCTGCCAGGTATTTTCCATGTATCATTTTATTTTCCATCAAAATGCTGACAGCAGTGCTCTGAACCGTGACTGCACATTAAAAGCACTAGAAGAGAATGTTAAATATATTGTCGCCCCAGATCTTCATCCTGACCAATTTTAACAGAATTTCTAGTGGTGAGTCAAACTCACCACGGGATGAGCACCCGAGAATGAACACACACACACACACATACACACACACACATACACACACACACACACACACACACGCACACGCACACGCACATGCACATGTATGCGTGCATGCACACACACACCATATGTAAATACAGCCTCAATAATTTATCCTGATATTAACCTACACACTCTACTCTGTTCTTTTCTTTGTATCCTGCACTCAGCATACATGCAAAATATTGGTAGGTACCAAGAAAAATACAAAAATAAATCAAATACTGATTCTACCCGCCTTGAGATGTGTATTTGTTAACAGGAGGGAATAATTTTATATACATCCTAATGTCACAGGAAGACAAAGTCAAATGCTCCTCCCCCAAATATACCAGCTACCAAGATGTATGTTTTAGCTGAGGGGTTAGGACAAGCATCAGATGCAGGCATTAGAATGGGAAAAATATGAAGTATTCTAAAACAGAAAATGGTGATCCAGGCAGAAAGAAGTTTCTGAGCAAAAGCCTGAAGGTAGGAAAGAAGAACTATGTAATCTCAAGGAATGATGGCGCCAGGAAGTCCTGGCTTATTCCCCCATCCTACACCTTTGAAAAGATGATGCAACATCTTCTATATGTCTCTCCACTCTCCCACAAAATTCTGAGCTTATATCACACTGTGCTTCTCAGAGACAAGACTCAGTACTTAAGTATGTTCTGCTGTCTTTCTTTCCACTGCCAATCTCTGAAGGACTTCGAAGAAGTAAGTGAGCTCTTTGGGAGATTTTTTTCTCCCTCCCATTTGAACATGCCCATGGCCCCATTCCCTGACCAATGGAGCCATTTACTAGCTGTTATACTCAGCAGGTGGGGAAACACTTGTCTCTCTGGGGCCCTGGCATTTTCAAATGGCTCAGGTGGGAGCCAAGTTGGAACTGGTTCCAGGAAAGCATCTCTGGATGATGGCAGAGAAGGAGGGGAGCATCTGAGGACAGGGTGGTCCCTGGTCCTTTTGAGCAGCTACATATGGCAGCTCCTAGAAGTAGGTTGCTTTTAAAGCAGCCTGAAGTTACAAAATGCATCAGAAGTTCAGGCTCTGTGACTATTGTGAAAATCACTTCTGGTGAACTTCTTCCTTTCAGCTGCTCTTAGTTTCCCACCTTTAAAAGCTGCGGATTAGATAGTAGTTCATAACTTCCATTATAAAAGCTATGCCTTCCTGAAGGCTGGAGGTAGGCATCATCTTATTTAACCCTCTCAACAACTGGATGAGATAATTATGGCATTATATCTAGCTTACAGATGAGGCTGAGAGGTAAGGACTAGGACCCCAGACCTGTAGCTCGAGCCCTAAAGCAGAGGTTCCCAAACGGCAGGTTGTAACCTATTTTTTTTTTTACAGGAACGAATAAATGGGGATGGATTGGAATGGAACCATAAGAATCAATTCCACACAATTAAGAGTATTATTGCAGGGCTGCATGCATATAATACACAAACAAATGGATTAAAGGATGATATATACTCAGGGGAGGACTTCAGTGGTATAACTCCTCTGAGCAAGTAACAAACAACCAACAATTTAACCAAATGAATACCAGGAAAGAAAAACTGTTGTGGGAAGGGGCAAAGGAAGGGGAGACAGATGAATGAAGAGAGGAAGGTTGAGGAGATACTGTCATTATACTCAAGGCACATATGTACACCTGGGGTTAAGTAACATGAGGGGGGTGGGTAGGTCTGGGAAAGACGGAGAAGAACAATGCGAGGGTTGGCACTGATCAAGGTGCATGGTACTAATAAACTGATCTGCAGAATCAAGTAGCTGTGCCCCTTTGTACAACCACTTAAAGCTAAATAAAAATGAATGGAATGGGTATGGTTGGTTAAATCAATTATGTGATGTATCAATAATGACCTTATGACGCATGATAAAATTCTGTAAGTTTTGATATGCTCAAATAAGTAAAATATGAGCCAAAACACAATCAATATTGTTTGGTGAACTTGAGTTACGTTTTCATACATTTTAATATAATATATTCAAATGATATGCATGTGTACAAATGTACTTGCTGTGCACTGGAGCTTTTTTTTTTTTCTGGTCGTGGGGCTTGAACTCTGGGCCTGGGCGCTGTCCCTCAGCTCTTCAGCTCAAGGCTAGCACCCTACCAGTTGAGCTACAGTGCCACTTCCACCTTTTTCTTTGCTTATGTGGTGCTGAGGAATCGAACCCAGGGCCTCATGCATGCAAGGCAAGCACTCTACCCCTGAGCCACCTTTCCAGCCCACATTGGGGCATTTTATATGTATACTTTTTTTCCTGGAAGTTGTTGCCATTCTGAAATCACTACTCCACCCCTGAGAATAGCTATTTTCCACATGACTTTTGCAGGAATAATTCCTTCCCCCTTTCATAGCTCAAGGTTTTCAGATATGACACTTTGGAGGTCATAGTTATTATGATGCTGCTGGTGTCTATTGAAGTAATGTCAAAGGAGCATGTCATGTGCAGGACCCCCTCTGAGTTCCCACCTCATTCTGCCAGAACAATGTAGTCCCAGTCCAGGGCCCAGGAAGATCCAAGGTCTGGAGGTGAAGCCGCAGCTCAGGGCTGGTAGTGCTGGAATCTTTCATGAAGGGATGAGTCCCCTGGGATTCCTGATCCAGCTGGAGAACTGAATTTCCATCTGGTGAATCACAAGATGATTCTTGCTCTTGCCAGACGCACCCTAGCAGCATGGAAGATGCAGACATTCTCCGACACATAAATAGGTTAGGGTGCCAAAAGTGTCTTTGTAACTCAGCTGTTTTGGAGTTGGGAACATCACACTCCATCGAAACAAGGCTATAAATGGAGGTTAGGTTTGAATGTTTTAAAACTCAGAGGGTGTGTGGCGCGCTGCATGTTTTGGGTGGTGAACTGGATAAGAACTGAGTAAAAGCACAATTGCTAGCTGTGGTAACTTGAGCATGATTTCCTTATGCTTCCTGAGCCCCAGCTCCTCATTTTCAAACAGTCGTGCTATAGTTGGAGTTTGGAATATGACCCAAAGGCTCATGTCTTTTGTAAAAGGCTTGGTCACAAACCTGTGGCACTACTGGGAGGGAAGCAAATGCTTAGGAGGTGGGGCCTAGTGGAAGGTCACTAGGATATGCCCTTGAAGAAGACATTGGGACCTGATCCCTTCCCCTTCCTCTGTCCATTTATCAATCCATCCTTACCTCCCTCCTTCACCACTTCCTAGCTGCCATAAAGCCAGTAGTCTCCCCACCACAGTGCTCTGCCTCTTAAGGACCAAGAGTGAGGCACCAGCTGAAACATCGGAAACCATCGACTTAAAGACATCTCCCTTTCCTTTGGGTTGATTCTGAAGTGTTCTGTCACAGTAAAGGAAGTCTAACACAATAAGGGTTTCTGCCTTTACCAGCAATGCTGGATTCTTTCTAAGATAGAAAGGGTGTCAAATTAGGTCACTGGGACTATTGTTACCATTATTACATTATGATTTTAACAAAACATTTGTAGCCTCGACCACAGTAATGAGGCATTCTGAGCTCCAGTTTCCACCTCTGTAAAACTACAGTGGCAAGACTCACCCCACAGGGTACTTACTGCATAATATAAATGAGAGGTGTGTGCAACAGGCCTTCAAGCTGGAGTGTGATATAGAAATGCTGCAGATCAATAATCATGAAATTAGAGAGCACTTCACAGATGGTAAAGAAGACTAATAAGGAGAAAGTTAGGGACAAGAAAGTTAGGGATAAGAGAGCTCCCAGTCTAGCTAAATTGCATCCTTACTAGAAACATGGTGATGCAAATGAGTAAATGTCCTTCATCTACCATTATAATTCTTCAGAGAAAAACTTGGACCAAATGCTCTATAGAGCAACTGCCCATTGGCTACTGGGTAAACCTAGTCAAGGATTGCAAGGACAATTTTCCATGTACAGCCTCAAGTTTCACACCATCTTTAGAATACTTAAGATGATCTCTCTGGGGAAGGTGAAAAGAATTATAATTACATCTGTGAAAAAGGCTTCAGAATGAAAAAAAAAATCCTGCCATATGGAGTGTGGAAAATGTTTTGGAATTGAATAAATAATATGGCGGGTGTTTTTTCTCCTCCCCCTGCCCACCATTTTTGTTTATACATCCATGTTATGCATGCTTGACTAGTGAATATGGATTGGTTTTTCTTTCAGAATAGAAATGCATTGGGTAATTTAATTTTATGACCATTAATAATATGGGTCTCTCTCCACAAGCAACGACATTTACAAACGTATAATCAGATTTTGTGATTTGGGTGTAAACCAATCATCCACAAGAGGCTGGCAGATATTTTCATCCAGTTTTCCTACTGTGGTGAGATCATGTAAAACAAAACAAACAAACAAACAAACAAAAAGGGATAGAGTAAAAGGCCAGAGGGAAGTAGAAGGCCAGACTCCAGAGGGAAGTAGAAAGACAACCACTAGTTTCAATGGATACTTCATCCTCTGGCAAGAAATTTTAAGTAGGCAAGAGATAGGTATTGCTAGCTATTAATCATGAATGGGTTGTAGACCATGTCTGAATGGGATGCCGCTGAATGCTCTCAGTAAGTCTGTGAATAACTGGCATGCTCAGATCAGAGGATGAAGCCTAGGTCAGAAGTCAGAGGAACAAAGTGATTGCCTCTCTCCCACAAGTACCCACTAGCAGAATTCATGTCTGATCACTCACCCACCCAGCCAGCACTACTCACTTTAACCTCCTCATTCCTGTCATGAACGTATCTTACACAGAGTGTACAACTCCAAAAGTTCAGCATGTAAGCACTGTGCTGTGTCCTAAATGTGAAATATCCTCTTGTAGGCTCATGTGTGAAGTGATTGATCCCCAGATGATGGCACTATTTCAGGAGGTAGTGTAAACTTTGAGAGGCAGAGCCAGTTGGAAAAGTAAGTCACTGAGGACATATCTTTGAAGGACACATCTTTCTCTGGCCCCTTCCTGTTTCCTGTCCACCATGAGATGAACAGCCTTTCCCTCTATCTGCTCCTTCTGCTATGATCCTCTAGCCCAACTGGGCCAAGAATTTAGTAGAGTCAAGGACTCTGTTAGATTAATCTTTCTGAAACTATGATCAGAGTAAATCAATCCTCTCCTGGTTCTTGTTTCTCTCCCTTGCTTCTCTCAGGTATTTATGCACAGCGACGGTAGCAACTAATAGACTTGGCTATGAACTGACAAACTGTAGAGGGGCACTGGATTTATGCAGCAAAACTCTAAACAGGGATTATTCAATATGATTAATGATTGATATTTATCAAGGGTTTGTGTACTCAGAGCTTCATAATGCACCACCTTATTTAATCCCCACAACAATCCATTGCAAGACATACTGCTCTTCAGTTCTGCTTAAACATGAAGAAATCAAGTTTTAGAGAAATTAAGGGTGATAACCATGCTCACAGAGGCAGTAAATAATGATGCTAGGTTTTAATGCACATCTATTTAACTCTGGAGATACCTTTTTAGTATCTCAATGCCTGGCTACAAATGAGTGGATTGAAATCCACTTTTGTAGAAAATGATTAAAAGTCTTACTGAGAATTCCTGTTTTTTGATTGTAGGGCAACATCATGAGATCAACTTATTCAATAAGAACGTATAAAGTATCTTTGGTGCAGTAGACACCAGCATATATCTGGGAATGCAGAGATAGGTAAGGTACAGTTTTTACCTCAGGATGTGACTAACTGTCAAGTAACAGACAGATTATAAGTTCACTGAGGGTAAAGACATTGTATATGACAGGAACTCAGTAAATACCAGATTAAATGTGTGTGTGTGTGTGTGTGTGTATGTGTGTATCAGTATAAAGACAATCTACTATGTGCCATACACTCTTGTGGCTAATGTGAAGGAATTGTAAATAAAACAAAAATATTTGCCCAGGAATGTACATTCTAATGAAAATTAAATAGACTGGGAGAGTTGTGGGGTGGTGTTAAATAGGAGAGTCAAAAAAAGAATATAACTAACTGAGGTACCTAAATTAGATTTAGAGCTAATGATCAGACTTGATTGTGAAATAATAGGGTCTCTTTGTGAACAATGGTAAACTAATAAAGGTGATGCTTTAGAGGGTTTGAAGACAGAAAATGCAGTGGGTAGATACAAGGTCCAACAGGACATTTATTTTCCACTTAGAAGGCAGTCTGTAAAGACTTTAGATTAATCAAACTTGGGTCTTCTGAGTTTTCAAGGTATAGTGGCTCACAGACACAAAGATGAGAGACTGAGTGTGAGCAGCGTTACTTACTTGTTCTGGTCCAAAGAGAGATGCAATCCCTAACCTGGCTCTGGTATCTGACTCTACACTAGTCACCAAGGAGTGGAAGATGATGAGTGAGCACCTGATAGGGGGAAAAGAGTCCTCACCTCACGTGTCATCAGAGCCCTGCTGATAACAAGTACAGGTACTATCTAGGGGAGAAAAACCAAGAGTTTTAACAAGATCAGTGTAAAGCCAAGAAACCTAGCATGAGGACTCATCATCAATATTCTAGCATTCCCTCTTATCTCATTTTTTCTATATTTTCTCTGCCACATGTTGCCTGATATCTTACTTCACCTGTTTCAGTTTATCTTATTTCTTCATATTATATTCATTCTCACTAACTAGACCTTAGAATACTCACAGCAGAGACCTTCACCCGACGGGTTCCCTGTCCCTAAACTATATTTGCCCACTGAAATCTCGAAAACTAAATCAATTCATCATCTTTTTGAACTACCTTATCTAAAGGCCTATCCAGGTAAATAGCCCTCTAATGCAGAATTACGTACCCTGAAGTAAATGATGAAATTACCTGTTCCATAAGCCCTTCTCATTCAGAGATCTTGTCTTTCTCAGCTTAGGGACGGAAGTCCCCAACAGAGAACCTAGAACACAGCAAATCCATTGAGTATTCTAAAAGACTGAGCTTGTTTGAAGGACAGCATGGTTCTTATTATCATTGTCCTCTCAATACTCTGTAAGAGTATGGCAGCTGACTCAGGGTTGTGTCCTTGGGCACATGCTTTGGGACTCTTGGCCCCTCTTCTAGATTTCTCTGCTGGGTACTATCTACAGATGCATCTAAAGGAAGGAAAGACAGGGTAATAGAGAGAGGCTCTAGCTGTCTCTACAATGCTAGGATATCAAAAGTGGCTCTTGAAGAGCTCACATGACAAACAACCAAGGAAGATGTTCATGGGCTCATGTAGCTCACAGGAATGTTTTATTTGTTCTCCACATGCTTGAAAGAATTATTTTGATCCATTGTCAGCATTTAAAACTTAACAAGTTTTTTTTTTCACATAAAACTCCAGATTTCTATGTCCCTTGGAAAATCAGATCTAGTACCATGTGGCCTGTCTTCCCACCCATATGTTTCCAATATAATACTACAATCATTTTCTTTTATAACCCTATGCAAAGAACTACATATATTATATGCTAGTATTTATTTATTATGTATACATTAAGGGAGCTAGTTGTTTGTTAAAATGTCTCTTATTTTCCCAGAGAATTTCCATGAGTTATTAGATTTTTTCTATAACTTCTATACTTCTGAGGACAGTTGGAGTGTAATGAGAAAAATTCCAAATATGTTTCTAGCTTTTTTCAGCCATCCATCCATCCATCCAACCTCAGGCCTCATAGGGTCAATTCTGTGGCATTTTGAAGGAGAATATGTTCATTTCTTTTATCTGTAGGAGAGCAAGAAAAGGCCCATTTATCCAAGCAAAAGGAAAATCATGTGAGATATTGTGTTGCTAAGATCATCACCTCTCATAACCTCCTAGGAGTGGTTAGACAAGACTATTAACATTCATGCCTGCTGGAAAAATGGATAGATAAAGGAGTCTCAATGTGTGATAGGAAGCTTTTGAAGTTCAAGCACACAAGGATCATAGCAGGTTTAGGTTTTAAATGATCTCACTAGCTGCTATACAGAAAGTGAATCTGTGAGTGGAAGGTCAGCAAAGGAGAGAGAGGTAGCTAAAGTCACTCAGACAAAAGAGGCAGAAGTGGTATATTCGTTATCATTGGTGCTATAAAATTTAATGCAAATTTAGTGGCTTAAAACAAGACAAATTGCTCAGCATTCTGATATAGGCTTCATTGAGTTTATATATACATATATATGTATATATATATGCCATCTGAAATTTTCTGTAAACTCTAAGGAGAGACTCATGAATTTTCTTCCTCTCCTACCTTCTAGAGGCAGCTCACATTTTTGGGATTATGATTTCTTCCTTCATCTTCAAACCCAGTAGAAAATCTACCCTCATACCTCTCAGATATGAGGATCCAATCCTTCTGCACCAATTTTATCCAAGACTATATAACTTCTGAATCTCAAGTGCAGGCCATCTGAATCCAAGCTCAAGAAACATTATGAAAATCTTGATCAATTTGATCTACCCAAATTATGAACATCTTGATCAATTTGATCTATTCAAATGGGAAGTAACTCATCCAAGGTAACACAACAGGTCATTATAGTGCTTATATCAGTCTGTTTTCTGTTACTATAATGTGATACCTGAGGTGAGGTGCTTTATAAATAAAACGGGTTCGTTTAGCTCAGTTCTGGAGGTTTACATGCACAGCACTAATATCTGTTTGGCTCTGGTGAGGCCTCATGGCACACAGCATCACAACAGCAAGTGTACACACAAGGAGAGAAAATCATATCGTGAGACAGGAGTCAGCTTTCTATACAACAACCATCTGGCCAGAAGTGGCCCCTAGCTCTCCCATGAGAATCACATCTGCTCCTTTTGAGGACAGTGCCCTCAATGATCTCTCACCAAGCTTAAGGTTCTCACTGCCTCTAACATCGCCCCACTAGCGTCCTGGCTCCTAGGACATGGACCCTTTGAGGACAAACTCAAACATCTCCAAACCATAACAGTGGCTCACAGGAGAAACTGGAGTGCCAGACAGACTTACAGACAGATCCCAACTTTGTACCTGCTTCATATATGCCCCTAGGGAGGTTATCTCAAACTCCTCTCATAAAGGGCTTAGTTTATTTATCTGTCAAATAATAGTAGATAATAATATTACCCACAGATTCCTGGGCAAGATTACATCAAGATTCTTGGGAAGGATTAAAAGTGGTAGCTTTTGGGGAAACAGCTGAGTCTTGAATTCAGGACTCTGCTCCTCAGCCTGATTTTATTCAGGTAAGAGTTAGGTCTTTTTGCAATTTTTACCAATGATATTTGCCTATTTAATGACCTATGAAATGGACAGAGTATGGTCTCTAAATCTAAACAGACTGATTTCCAAAGTGGATTAACCATACCAAGAATCTTCTCTGAAGAGTTTCCCATCACCTTAGCCAATTTTTCCTTATTTTAACAGACAGGACAAGGGACATCATATGTAATCCAAAGTCTAATGATGCATCATTCCAGTCAGAAAACATTTTGTACTTACACGTTTTATAAGGCTAAACAAGAATTGGCTATCTTTTGCTGTGCCCAAGACACAGAGAAAATGTCCATGTCTTTTTTTTTATAAAGTTTTCAGAGACAGAGAAAGCCTACCTTTGAAGGTTTTATTATTCATGTTATGCTTTCTAAGCTGCCAAGCAGCTCTTGTTTCATTTAAGAAAGCTTAAATTTGAGACATAAACTTCCTGACAGTGTGGGTCCCTTTAAAAGGTGATCTATGTCCTGACAGCAGAGAAATAAGGCCAGTTGAGCGTTCTAACCACAGGATGGTAAAAGTCATGGTCAGGTTAGAAGAATCAATTAGAGTAGGAACCAGGCTGTGTAAATTTCTGGAGAACCCAAATGGCCAAAAATATGAAGACAGGGCTGAATTTAAAGTCTTGTCTGATGTAATTGTATTTCATTGCCTGATTGGCAAGACAACTTTAAATGGGGTATTAAATTAGATTTCAAGGGGAAAAAAACAAACAATTTTCTTCCTTTTTAAAACAATACAAAGGAAGGGAGGGAAAAAATAATAGACCCAAGAAAGAGGAGCAACAAATTTGAGGATTTATATCATGTTTGAGAAAGAGACAGAATGCCTGGGGGAAAATGTATTTGAAATCAGAATTCTAGGAGGGGAGAGTTTACGTCTCTGCTGGCATCTACTGCAAGGGCTGTATTTATAGCTGGCTCGTGACTGCCTGGCTGGATCCTAACCCTGACCTGATACAGTGGTTCTGTGAGTCTTCTGGTCTGTGCTCTGTGTTACATCAGCTGCAGATCTGATGTTTATAAGCAACCAACCACGTTGGGATCTTTTTATTTCTAATTTTGTTTTATTGTAAAGATGCTGTGCAGAGGGGTTACAGTTACATGAGTAATGTAATGAGTACATGTCTAGTCCAGCATTGTTACCCCTCCTTTGTTGTTTGTCCGTGGTTCTCAGCTCCTCTGACAGTGCCACTCACTAAGACAGAAGGCATGCTGGGTGAGGAAGCAAGTTCTAGAATCCCCTGCATTCCTATCCCAGCTCAGAAACTTCACAACAGGGACAAATGGCAAAGCTGGATTGCATTCTTGTTTAGCTATCTATAAAATAGACAGTACAAATCAAGCCTAATACACAGGTCTGTCATTAAGATGAAATTATATCTGAAATGATATACAACTAAAATTACACATGGATACCTTACTAGCCTACTTAGAGCAGGTATCAACTAACTAAAGAGGATATGAGTACGTTTTTAAATGGTAGTTTAGTGTCAGGGTTATGTTAGCATTGCCTCATTTTAGAAACCAACTTGGACTGTAGGCACAGCCTTCAATAAAAACTAACCTCATGCTCCTAATCTAACTCTCATTCAACAAATTATTCATTCTCTAGCTTTCACTCTGGGGATGAAAAAAACTGAAAAAGAGCAAGAGGAGTAGAGAGGTGGCTCTGACCTGTACAAGAGGTGAAGGCAGGGAACACCAACCACATCCAAGCCTGTCATCTAGACCAAGGAAAGAGTTCCCCAAATCTAAACATTTCTCCTTTTTGCTTCTTTCTTGAGCCTAGACAGAGCTTCAGCATCCCTTTTAGCACAGTGCTTCATACTACCAACCTCTAGACCTCCCAGCACTACCACTGGGAAGACTTAAATTGAAGATACTTTCAGTGTATTCCATTATCTGAACACAGATAAGATAAAGAGTTTCTGGATCAGACTTGGTTTCTAGTCTTATCAATAGCAACTATTAACCAGAGGATCATCCAGAATCTCCTATCTGTCAATGGAATATCAATATCTCCCTTCACAGCTAAGCTGTGATGTTTGAATCAAAAATTGGGGCCAAGTCACAAAACATAGTCATCTCTAGCTACTATTTATTATCATCAATAACTTGCTTTGTTTTACTTGATATTATCTGTAAAGTCAACTTCTACCCTCCTTCCTTACCACAACTTTTTATGAATTTTTAAAATTTGTTCAATAGTAATATATTATCCCCCTTTTTCATTGTCCTTTGTGTGTGTGTGTGTGTGTGTGTGTGTGTGTGTGTCTATGTGTGTGTGCGTGAGAGAGAGAGAGAGAGAGAGAGAGAGAGTGTTCTGGGTTGAACTCAGTACCTGAGCACTGTCCCTGAGCTGTTTTTTGACTCAATTCTTACATACTACCAGTTGAGCCATGGATCCAATTTGGGCATTTTGGTGGTTTGTTGGAGATAAGAACCTCATGGACTTTACCCAGGCTAGCTTCAAGTTTTGATCCTCAGATCTCAGCCTCCTGAGTCGCTAAGATTATACACATGAGCCACCACAGCCTGGGTCCCTTTATTCTATATTTAACATTAAGAGAAAGACCTTGGACTTTAGACCTAGAATCTTGGTAAAAGAATCCTGGGTTTTGCAGACCCAAAGCCATTACCACCTAGGAATTACTGTTGTGGCTAATGATAGGATATTGAGAGTCCTCATTTATAAAAGAGGAAAACATTTAAGGCAGGAGAAAGCTAGAATGGGGTGGTATATAGGCCTAGAGTATACCCTGAATCAGTGTTCTGATACTAGTTAGAAAAGAATGAACATTGAGCACAATAGGATCAACTCAAATCCACAGGAAACATTACAGAGGAAACATTTTCCTGAGAAGCTTAAAATGGAATCCAATGTCTGAAGTAGATTAAACTCTCTCTAGCTCTCTTTCCCTCTCTCTCTCCTTCCCTCCCTCTCCCCACAGCCTCTTGTGTCAAGTTTGTTTCAGAAAGATTTCATCTGTGATCGATATGCTGATTGTGTATAGGTAGTGTATTGTGCACAAAAGCCTCCTCCAGAGGGTGAAAGGCTGAAGGACATTTGCATGCCATTTATGGGCCCATCTTTCTTGATTACTCAGCATTCCCACACTGCCCTCCACCTCAACATCATATACTGTGACCTGCAGGTTCTAACAGGAGCTAAAGGGAACACCAAATTTGCCAAACTTATCCTTAGAGATCCTTATGGACCACTTGCCTAGAACAGGCACAGATGAATCCTAGATGTTTAGCACACTATTGCTCCAGTGTATCTGGCCACAGCAATCTTCTCAGGTGAATGCCTTCTTAACCGTCTGCACTACAACTCTGCAAAATGCTATTCTGTTCAATTCCCCCAAATGAGCAATGAAGGAATAATTATAATCAGAATATTCGCTATGATTGTCAGGCAATATGGACAGAAAACAAGATACAGAGTCGATCAGAAACTGCATTGTTTCTTCTGAGGAGGATAATTTTGACTCCCCAAAGACAAATCAAAATCCTCATAACCCCAGTACCTGTAATGGTGACTTTACTTAAAAATAGTTTTACAGACTCCTGATAGATGAGAGCATATTGAATTCAGATGACCCCTCAGCCCAATGAGTAGTGTCTTTATCAGGAGAGAGGGATTTGTAAACACATGGAGTAGGCTCTGGGTAGACAGAGAGGTGAAGGTAAGAGACAGAAGTTGGATTTATACTGCCAGAGGTCACAAGAAAGTACAGTCAGCCACCAGAGCTGGAAGAGGCCAAGAACAACCTTCCCCTAGGGGCTTCAAAAGAGGCATAGCCCAGCCAATAACTTGATAACAGACTGCTAGTCTCCAGAGCTCTACGGGAAAACTAACTCCTATTACATTAACAGCCCCAGTTGTTTATCCTCTGAGACAGCCTCAGGAAAGGAATCCATTTCTGCACATTACTGGCTGCTCCTCCCCAGCATCATTCTGCTTCCTACCCATCTTCTGGAATGTGGGTGTGTCTCCAGTGAAGAGTTTGAGCCTCCTTTCTCCACTCGATGGGGGCATACTTGCACACAGTGATCAGAACAACAACCTTGGCTTCAATACTATGCAGCAATGAACCTCTAATTTATATTTAAGATATGTTCAAGATCCAGAGTAGAAACCTGTGATCTGACCCTTCAAAACAGAATCTCTGCTCCTCACCTTGCCTTCTCTGTGTCAGGAATGAGCAGTCACTTGCTCTAGTGACTTGTTTAGGTCAAATACCCAGAAGCTATCCTGGAGTTCTTTCACCCCTCCAATATTCCACCCATTCCTTTAGCAATTCCTGCTGAGTCTTTCTTCAAAGTGCACCCAAAATTTGATCTTGTTTACCACCTTCATCTCTCTCGAAAGTATCACGACCGCATGCAAACTAGTCTCTGCTTCTAGTCTCACCTGTACTGTCTATCTTCATATCAGATAGGAAGCAAAGTTCTCACATTAGACCATTAACCCATCCACCATTTACTATGTTTAGGAGCCTACAAGCACTGTATTTTCCTGTAGAATAAAGTCCTGACTTCTTACTTGAATGCACTCACAAGACTGGTATCTGGCTATTATTCTGTCTGTGTATCTCTGTCTCTGTCTCTCTGTCTCTCTGCCTCAGTCTCTGTCTCTCTCTATATCTCTGTGTCTCTGTGTGTGTGTCTCTCTCTCTGTCAGTACTGAAGTTTGAATTTAGGGCCTCATGCTTGCTAAGCTGGCAATTTACCATTTGAGCTACATCCACCCTTTTAGGTTTTGTTATATTTTAGATAGAGTCTTGTGTTTTTCCCACTTTGTCTTGGACCAAGATCTTCCTTTTGGGGAAGGTTAATGAGTGGTTCTGGGATTTGAACCAAGGGTTCATGTTGGGTCAGGACCTCACTGATCCTCCTACTTATAATTTGCACTGGGACGATACACATACAACATCTAGGCTATTAGTTGAGATGGACATCTTGCTAAATTTTTTTCCCCCAGTTGGCCTCCAATCCTGGTCCTCCCAATCTCTTCCTCCTAATTAACTGGGATTCCAATGTAACTGGGATTACCCTGTGCCCCACCATCCAGCCACCAGTCTGACCTTCTTCCCTCACACTCTCTCCTTGCCTTAGCTCCTGCTATACTGGCTTTCTTGACACTAATGAGCAAGCACATCATACCTTAGGGGCTTTACCTTTGCAGTGGCCTAATCCTGGAGTATCCTCTCCCTGTCACCACATACTTATTCCCTTGCTTCTATCAAGTTTCTCAATGACACATCTTCAGGAAAGTTTCCCTTACTGCCAGGTGGAAAATGTGATAGATGTCCTAACATCCATGCCGAATTGGGTAGGGGGAAGGGGAGAGAGAGAGAGAAAGAAAAAGAGAGAGAGAGAGAGAACGCAAAAGAGAAGGAGAAGAGAGGGAGGGAAAAGGAGACAGAAAAAGGTTCTTCCATTGAGATGTGCATATCAGAATGCGGAGGATACTTTGACCATGTTTATTGCTGTGTTGCTGGTGCTAGGAAAGGACTTGTACATAATTCTAGAGCCCAACATGGGTGTTAAGTACATAGCACTTAAGACAGTGTACATGGTATATAGGGATTAATATATTAACCAATTCTTATTAATTACTTAATTCTTTCCACAGGAACTATACAGTTGGGAGAACACATCTGAAAGATAATATAACTTTACCACTCTCAATCTGTGCCATAAACACTAAAGATAAGCAAGAAAGAAATGAAATCTCCTCAGCTTATGATAGCTGTCTCTCCCATTTGTGGCTTGGTGGTGGAGAATCAGTGTCTAAAGTCACTGTTTATACGAATCATTTTCAGTCTTCTTTGCCTTAATTTTTATTTTATTTTATTTTAAATTTTTTGGCCAGTATTAAGGCAGCACTTTTTTTGTTTTGTTTATTTTTCTGTGTTTGTGTTTTTGGTTTGTTTGTGTTGTTTTTGTTTATGCTCAAGATTAGACCTCTACCACTTGAGCCACAGCTCCACTTCTGGCTTTTTGGTGGATAATTGGAGATAAAAGTCTAATTAATAAACTTTCCTGCCCAGACTGCATTCAAACCACAATCATTAGATCTCAGCCTCCTGGGTAGCTAGAATTACAGGTATGAGCCACAAGCTCACTATGGTTGAAACTTACTACTTTTTTTTTTAATCTACAAAATGTGAAACAAAATTTGTTCAGGTCCAGAGAAAAATATTTCTAATTTATTGTACAGGAAGCACATACTTTTAGAAATCATTACTTTACAATAGTTCTTCAAAGCAAGTTTACAAATGATTTTATTTTTGGTCAGTGGTGGGGCTGGAACTCTGAGCCTGGGCACTGTCCCTCAGCTCTTTAGCTCAAGACTAGCACTTTACCACTTGAGCCACAGCACTACTTCTGGTTTTCTGGTGTTTTTTTATTGTAGATAAGAGTCTCACAGACTTTCCTGCCTGAGCTGGCTTTGAACCCGATCCACAGATCTCAGCCTCCTGAGTAGCTAGGATTACTAGTGCCTGGCTACAAATGAAATTCTTATAACCACTTGTAATAACAACATTAAGTGAGAGCTTACTGTTTCCTGAAGGTTTTATGGGCATTCTCTTAAGTAAACCTAGGAAGAAGGTAGTACCAAGAAGTGCTACCATTTTTACAGAAGAAGTAACACTTTACAGGTGGAGAAACTGAGGCTTGGGAGACTAAGTAAGTTTTTCAAGGGCTTTTTGCTCTAAAGAGGAGAAACAGAAACTCCAGCCCAGGCATTGTGATTTCACTCTGTGAACCAAAATACCCCTCTACATGGCAAGGCTATCCAGCAGCCTAGAAGGCCAAGCTGACACAATTGATGTTGAAAAATCATTTCTTCTACTTTACAAAATGATAGACCTCAAGCTGACTGAACAGAAAGTGATCCTTCAACATCACCAAGTAAAGTCACCGGTGACCCAGGTCTCTCTCAAGAAGGACTTTTTAATAATAAAAGGACCCAACATGAGCACTAACCATATGACAGGGGAAGCATTCAATGCAGATATTCCAGTAACAGATGGAGACCAGGATTATATGCATATCAGAACTAAAGCCTAGATAGGGAAATTAATCTGCCCAAGGTCACATAGAAAGTCAGTTTGTTACAGTCTTCCTTCTGAGCCAACATAGACCAATCTTCCTCTAGGATTCAGATACCTTCAAGATATGGTATAAACCACCAGATCACACACATATATCTAAGACTATTACATCTAGTGGGATAAATTGTGTTCTGTGTGTTCCTGTTTATTTATGAATGCAGTTTGGTGGAGCGGAGGGCTTATTTTGTGTTTTGATTTTTTTGTTTTTGTTATGATTTGGTGACTATTTTGGTAACATCTTTTGGAGATTAAGTCCAATTAGGAAACAGATGGCACAGAAATATTGTCAAACATATCGGATTAGCAACAAATCACTGACTTAATTATGTAAATAATTAATATATTTACACCTAATCATCCAACCAAGGGTGAAAAGTCTGATTTTGAGGTTGGTCATAACACTGGCAAAGGATCAAACAGAAAGTTAACTCATGTCAAGCCATTGTTGTGGTGTCTTTTCCATGTCTTTTCTAGGGGAGAATTTGGGAAACAGAACTAAGGACCAAATGATATGTGAAGTCCTGAGTATGCCAGGATCATGAGGCTCAGCTTAGTAAAAGGGATACATGGAGACTGCATTTCCTGTGGTATTTTTCTTGCTTCTCCTTTTCCAACAGTATTTTGAAGGCTCCTTAGTTACCACAGGCTTGTTCTTCCTATTCCAGATGCATGCTCAGATTCATCTGATTTTATAGACTTCTTACCAAAAGAATCTCTGGTTAGGGCTGGGGTATAGCTCAGAAGTACAGTGCTTGTTTAGCATTCACAAGGGTTAGGACTGGGATTGTCTCCTAGTGTGAAAGAAAAAGAAAGGGAAAAAGGAAGAAAGGAAGGAAGGAAGGAAGGAAGGAAGGAAGGAAGGAAGGAAGGAAGGAAGGAAGGAAGGAAGGAAGGAAGGAAAGAAGGAAGGAAGGAGGGAGGGAGGGAGGGAGGAGGAAGGGAGGGAAGAAGGGAAGATATATTTATATAACAATAACGATACAGAGAATTTTGGTTTTGGTGGTATTGGAGTTTGAATTTCAGGACTTGTATTTTCCAGGCAAATACCCTACCTGATAAGCCATGACCCTAACCTTTTTTTGTTTGATTAATTTTCTTTCTTTTTTCTTTGTCAGTCATGGGGCTTAAACTCTGGGCCTGGGTGCTTTCCCTCAGCTCTTCAGCTCAGGGCTAATGCTCTACCACTTGGGCCACAGTGTCACTTACATCTTTTTCTGCTTATGGGTGCTGAGGAATCGAGCCCAGGGCCTCAGGCATGCAAGGCAAGCTCTCTATGACTGAGCCACCTTCCCAGCCCTGTCTGATTCATTTTCAAGCAGAATCTTGTTTTCTCCCAGGACTGACTGGAGTACAACCCTCCATTGCTACTTCTAAGCTGGCATGACAGATGTTTGCCACTGTGCCCCTCTTTTTATCAGGTTAGATAAGGGGGTGTCTCATGAACCTTTGCCAAGTCTTCCCTCAAGTTGCAATCCTCCCAATTTCATCCTCTGACTAGCTAGCAGGATGACAGGCATGAGCCACCATACCTAAGACAATGCGTTTTAAGCAAAAATGTATATTCAAGTCTTGGCTTGATCACTTGACACATTTTTATATAGAAAACATGTCTTACAGCTTACAGCATCTCTGTGTTATTGCCTCTATTTTACACCAAAGGATACTGAAAGATATAGTGAGCCATTTGGTATAAGTACTACCTCAGACTACATTTGCCTGTTTTGTGGTACAACAGTTAAGTGGCAGTCATTTAAATGCAAAAGGAGCTCATCTCTCTTTCACTCTTTTGTCCAGTCTAGGCAGCCAAGAACATTTGCTAAAGCTCCATGGTCAGCAAGGGCCCTGCTCTTTCTATTTGCTCTTCTGACATTGCCAACCCAACAGCATCCTCCTATGGTCAACTGGCTACTTCAACTGTAGCCCTAATGTTTACATTCCCAATTTCAGGAAGGAAGCAAAGAAAAGAGGATGACAGGCCCCTTCATCTTAAAGACCTGTCACAGAAGATGCATACTCAACAGATACTTATTTCCAATTGGCCAAACTTGACCACCCAACCATAAGGGTCATGGGAATACAGCCTTCACTCTGGATAGGCATGTGTCTCGTACCTACAAAATGGCCTCCAATGATCTTTATTTCCAGATATCTGCCACCTGCCAACTTGAGTGCATTACCTGACATTTCAGCATCTCTATTTCTCACCCATGAGATGAGGATGAGACTACTGGGAGATATAAATAAACTGCATAATCTTTGTAACCTATGAGCACAATCAGAAATGGCGAACTCAATAAAGGACAGCTGCTACAATTAGCACCAGCCCTTCCTCTGAGGCCTGGTGGAAGAAACTCTGTCCATCTGTGTGCTGCTCTCTGACTGAGCGCTCTTGTGTCCACAATTGCATTTAATTTTTGGGGGGGGTTGATTTGGAAGGGAAATATACTATTACTTGGCTATAGACAAGGAAGAAAATAAGCAGGGTGTAGTGACAAGTGAAGGATTGTATTTAGCTGATGGTGAAATCTGATCTAGAAATCAGTTTCCAGCTCCAGTCACTGGGTTCCTTTCTCCAGCTCTTACATGAAAGACAAGGATTGCTTGAGCTAGACTCTTCTTTCTGGATCTTCTTACCTCTAAGGCTGTTTCCCCAGTCCTTAAAAGCAAATTGAGCTATCCCAGGAAGTCATAACCTTTTGGATACAATGGCACTTGGGGGGCAGCTAGCACCAACATTGAGCAGCCACCTGACATATGGTTCCCTCTCTGTTTCATGAAAAGACGACAGAGCTCTCAAATCTGTCGCCAGGACCGAGTGTCCACTGTATTTCCTGGATAGGGCAGGGAAAATGCAGAACAGAAACCAATATAATACCCAGTGAAATCTGATCCTTGCAATTTCTTTTTAAACTTACTTAAGGACAAATGCAGCCTTTAGATAATGTTTTGTAATGCAACATGCAAGCTTCAATGAGCCATGGAGACTACTACAAGTTTACAGAGAAGACTTCCTAGTCATCAAAGCAGTGTCTGATGGGAAGGGCTGCAGGAAGAGAATGAGGTCTGCGGCAACACTCACCATACTGTCTCACCTCTACTGTCCAATGACCTGGTAAGATTCTTCTTCCTGACATCAAATATAGTGAAAGCAAACTTGTGGAGGAGATGGGGAAAAACCAGCTGTTTAAGGATACAGGTGGACCTGTTGCAACAATGAGAAGTACAAGTTGTCATGTCCAAAACGAGCTTTACAACGTTGGTGCAGGGGAGGGGGCGCGGGGGGGGGGGGAAGGAGAAGGATTGGGATTGGGGGGGAGGGGGAGGCTGGGAAGGGATGTGAAGGGTAAACAAAGGAGGAGGCTGCAATGCTT
This sequence comes from Dipodomys spectabilis, assembly GCF_019054845.1. NCBI lineage: Eukaryota > Metazoa > Chordata > Mammalia > Rodentia > Heteromyidae > Dipodomys > Dipodomys spectabilis. The sequence goes on from NW_024870723.1 coordinate 5,214,868, forward strand.
GGTAAGAAATGTACGCATTATCCTGCCCATGTAACTGTAACTCCTCTGTACAGTATGTTCACAAATAAAATTAAATTAAATTAAAAAAAAAAGATTCTTCTTCCTGACACAATTTAACCACTCTGTCAGGAATTAATTTTCATGTTTGGTATGAGGAAAGGATCAAGCTTCTTAAAAGATTATTGTTCTTGTACTGCATGAGAATTTGTGATTCCTAGAGTCAAGCATATCAATCTATCCATTACCTGGTAAGATTATTTAAAAATAATTGTTAAATTTTCCTAAGCACATCATTAGGTCTAGTCTTGGTTCTTTTAAAATGTGAATCTTTGGCCACGGGACCAGTGAATCTGTACCTTTCACCATTCCAGGAGGTTCTGAACATTTTGATCCTAATTGGCCAAGATTTCAAGCATCAACTTGAGGTCGATGAGATCTAGGATTTTAACACACAGTGCTTTCCTGGAGCTTCTCTGAGGTCACTTCATGGGAGTCACAAAGAAAGGGCATGGGGCATTAAGGAGGGAGTGATAAAGGGGAAAAGCATGGAATGTCTAGATATAATGTCTAAGTTTTAATCAGAGCACCTTATTTTTAGCATTTGTTCATTTATACTCCCATGTAAGATATATTCAAATATAGACTGCACTAACTTAAAAAAAGACTTGAAAGCAGTTGAACTAGATGACCTTTAATTTATTTAGTCAATAAATAGTTACAGAATGTCTGGTAACATGCCAGCCTTGGTGCAAAAATCAAAGCTGAGTCAGACATGTCGCCTCCTCTTCAGGTCTGCACAGCTGAGAAAGAAAAGAAGAAGAATGAGAAGTTTGGAGATGCCAGAATGACCAAATCAGTGGAGGAATAAGAATATAGTATTGGTCAGATCTTAATAGAAATACTGTACTTGTTGGGAGGAAGAGAGAAAATGGAAGTAATAATATATGAGAAGGCATGGAATTCTGAAGAAATGGGGAGAATTGGAGCATTGGAAAATGGGTCCTGCTGAGCAGGTGCAAAGTACTGAGTCAAGAAACTCATTACCAACTAAGCCAAGTGACAATGACTCACGCCTATAATCCTAGCTATTCAAGAGGCTGAGATCTGAAGATGGAGGTTGGAAGCAAGCCCAGGCAGAAAAAGCCAAGAGACGTATCTCCAACTAACCAGAGAAAGGGCATAAGTGGAGGTGTGACTCAAGGGGTGTAGCATCAGCCTTGAACAGAAAATCCAAATGATAGAATGAGATTTTTTAGCTGAAGTCCCAATACTGGCACACACACACACACACACACACACACACACACACACACACACACACACACACACACACAGAGGCAGACACTATATATAGATCTTATCCTTAGTTAGATCAAGCTTATCTTTAGATATACAGATAAATATAGTTATAAAGGGTAGAGAAAGATAGAGATAGAGGTATAGAGCCATATCTTGAGATCTAATCTCCTATCTTTGCTTTTGCTTGGGCTTTGAAGTCTTTTCATTTCCCTTCTTCATTCGGCACAGTCTGCAGTCTGCCATAGTCCTGGGAACTGTCTGCTTCCATTCTTATCTGGTAGCTTGGTTAAGTAAAGTTTCTATGCTTAAGACTCTTCCAAAAGATGAATCAGAAGAAATCAGACCATTCCCCCTCCTGCAGAAAACCTCATTATGAAATGCCAGAAAGAGCTTGTGTGGCTCTGGAGTCAGATTTGAGTTCAAATCATGCTCCACCACCATAAGCAAAGTGGACAAATTGTATACTCTCCTAAATTTTAGTTTCCCATCTATATGGAAAAAATGGAATAGCATGCCTTCCCCAAGGGCTTCAGAGATCATGCACATGAAGTACTCATTACAGTACAAGGTAGGGAATTAAGACAAGGAGATGGTGACCATGATGAGACCAAAGAAGATGATCCCTTCCCTGGGCCCGAGAGCAGATACAGCTGCCAGAGATAGTTCTAGCAGTGCCTTTCCCCATCAGAAGTCAACCTTCCTCTCACTGCACAGAAGTTCATCTGCTAAATTGGCTCCATGGGAGAAGAAAGGTCTTTCTGACCTCTGCCTAATGAGCCCATTGCTATCCTGGAAATAAGTAATAATTTGAATTCTGGAAGTGAAATAAGCTCATGAATTTTCTTAAAATGAGCTTATCTCCAGCTAAAGCAAATGCCTCTGTAGCCTCTGTGTCATGGTATATCCCATGGCCTGCTACCCTTAGATGCAGTTCCAGGCCAGAACATCTAAGCAATGCATCCAGGACCATGCCAGGCCTCTCCTTCCTTGCAGCTTCTTTCCCACAATGATTACTGGACAATGAACTAGATTCTGGTACCTCTATGTCAGGTTTATCTATGTCAAGTCTCTCCCAGGACTGATTTGCACAGTATTAACACCCCCACCCCGTTAGCCATCTACTTATACCCTTTCTCTCCTGTTAATCCCTAATTTACCCTTTCTAAATGTCACCCACATTCCCCCACATTAATAGTCTTCATAATTAAAATGCTTGCATCTGGTCCCAGAAGGAATATTAGAAAGCAAAACTTTCCAGGCTATTATTCCCAAACTACAAATTCACTGAAGTGGGTTTTTTTTTTTCAATCAATGTATTACACCTTAATCATCACTGCATCAGACTCCATACTAGATTTTTAGGACACAAGAATGAACAAGCAGCCAAGTCTTTGCCTTCAAGCTGCTTAATCCTTGCTATTGCTACTATTTTAGGTGGGAAATAGCCAAAACAGAACTTACAGAGATCTTGGAGCACAAGGGCAGAGAAGAGGACTTTAAACACAAAGCAAATCCTTAAGGTTAAATAAGGACTAGGCATGTGAATTAGAGAAAGAGGACAAAGCACAAGGAAAGAGCCCATACAACACTCAGAGTTAAGAGTAACTCTACTTGTAACCGGATGTAATTAGAGGAAGCCCAGGCTTGCCAAAATAAAGAAAGAGATGGAATGTTTAAGAAGAATATGGCTGAAGAAGAAATAGCAGGCCATCCCATAAGAGCTCTCATAATTCTTATATTTAAAAAGTGATTTTTCCTAAGCTCAGTGAGAAGACACAAACTGCAATGCATAAAGTAATGTATTTATTGACATTTTCGTGCACTCAACCTCCTCATATGTGGGGAAAGAGAATATAAAGGGAGCAGAAGACAGTATCAGTGACCTCTCTGTGGACAGGACCAGGCTACTCCTTAAACTCACCTTCAAAATGCATGTCAGTTTCTGCTCCTTGGACAGCAAGGGCATGATTCCAATTTTGTCTAAATTGCTGGCCTTCCCATTGCTCTTATCCCCAAATCTAGAACCCCATAAGCAGAGGATGAACTGGAGTAAGTGATATGGTCATGTGGCACAGACCCCGCTAACATAGGCCAAGAAAAGCAACATGATAGGGAGACCAGTGGTCAAGGAATCACCATGAGATGAGATCTAAGGGTTGAGAAAGAGAAAGAAGGAAGAGAACATGTATCTAAAAGGCACTGAGAAGAGAAAGTTCAAGGACAGATCTGGGAGGATTTCAGCCCAGCAGGTGATGGAGAGATGTTAGCTGGGTAGAAAGGTGGATTTTAAATGTGGGATTCCTGAAACACAGAATGATGATTTGAGACTGGTCCATGATATATAGATGAGTCATTATAGATTCTGGAGAAAAGATGGGGAACAACATGGTCAGGAAGCATAAGACTGAACGCTGGAAATGCAGAGGAAGAAGAAGGAAAGTAAGATGTGGCCCGTGTTTTCTGGACTGAAAACAAGGACTGGTTAGGGATTGGTTGAGGAAGGCAGGAGACGCCTCTAAAAATTGCCTAAAGATCAGATCAAAATCTATGTGTGCTATAGTCTCCATTTTAATTCCCCAACCACAAGCATGGATAGCTTCTTATTTGATTATTCACATTCCAGGACATCAAATGAGCTTCAGTGACCCTGAGAGGGGAGGATTTCTGCATTAGAATCATCTACATCAGAAACCAGCAAATGAAAGCCTCAGAGGTCCAAATCCAAGCAGCTGAGAATCATTTTTTTTTTTTTTTTTTACATTTTTGAGTAGTTGTGGGTCAGGGGAGAATCAAATGAATAATATTTTGCGACACGTGAAATTTAAATTTCAGAGTGTGTAACTACAGTTTGATTGGAGCAGAGACACATTGTAATTAGGAATTGTCTTCAGCAAGAAGGGTGAATTGGAGTAAACTGTGTCCCATCGGGCCCACATTATGTTTTATCTGGTGCAGAAGAACAAAAGGTGTCTCACCCTCATCTAGATCTTTGTCTCTTAAGCATAAGGTTAGGCTCTTGGTTTATGTCCACTTTCCCCATCCAGGCCGAAATACACAACCATCCAAGAAAAGCAGTGAGCCTAGACAGAACCCAATGAACCAGAATTCCAATGATTGTTGCTTCCTTATTCACTCCTGTTGACTATATTGTAATATACCTCACCCAGAGCTCTGGCAGGAAGACAGGAGTCTGGTTTGGGGAAATGATCAATAGTGTCCAACTTTCCTTTACCTAGAGGTCCAAACCTGCTATACAATAATGGAGGGCACAACTGGTTCTTTGGGTGGTTTGTTCTGTCACTGAGTGACTGGGAGGCTGACTTAGATAGGGGGAAGAAGTAGTATCTGTCACAGCCCTGTGGGAGGTGTCTCTCCATGGGGGGAGGCAAGGATTATGAATGGGTGGTCAGACTCCTTGCAAGAAGCTGGCCAGAGAGAGTTAAAAACGTCCCTGAAAGGCAAGGGGCCATTGTGGTCACTGCGGCCTGGGAGGCCTGATGTGGATTCCATTTTCACAGTCTTCCATCTCCATCTGGAATGAACAATCTTTTCTTAACGCTCTTATTAAACCCTAATCTTAATCATATTCATCATTATTAAGTCTTGAAATTGTCTGGAATATTTAAATAGGGCCAAACCGAAAGTCAGAGAGATGGATTTAAAGGGACAGCTAGAAAACTCTTTGTGGAATCCGCCAAATAATCACTGGAGATTCAGCCCCTGATAGAAATCGAGGCCTCTGAAGTGAGAGATTTTTCAACAGCAGCGCCAGGGAGGGGGCTGCCAATTACATTTGGCCTGGATAATATTAGTCCTTCTTTCAAAGACTCCTCAAAACCTTATCAGGGAAGGAAAGAGGCATAAATAGAGGATGTATTAAGGACTTAAATGTACCCAAGGACTTGGAGAGATATTGAAAGTGAATAACTCTGTGGACCTTGCTCCTTTCAGCTCCAAAACAATGTCCATTAAATAGCTCTGGTGCCTTGGTCCCTGTCGCCAAGGATTTCATTTCTAGCAGTCCCCCAAGAGGTCAGATGACCTGGCCTAGCTCTTATCTTCTGATACATGGCAGGAAGTCACTAGGGCATTTAGAACTATGTTCTGAGGAAGAAATAATGGCCCTTTCTTTTCCCTTTCTAAATTAGAAAGTTAATTTGAGATGTTGTTATTCTCATTTTGGCTCTCGCATCCATCCAGCAGTGTGTGGGTGAGTGGGAATTTATCAAGGATTTATTTTACACTCCAGCCCTGCACTGTACATATTATGTACACTGACCCACTTAATTGTGGTGAGGGCTCTATAAGGTTGGTTGTACAGCCTCTGTTTTATAGTTGAGATATTTTACAGAGAGAGTAAAACACTACCTGAACCATGGCCATCTCTTCTGTTGGCGAGGATGAGCACTTGGCCTATTTTTCCCTCCCTTTCCATACCTCTGGCTTTTTAGTATCATTACTGTCCCTCAGTGAAGTTGGTATTGGAGAAGGGGGTAGGGACACTGTGGGTCAAGGGGCATTTTCTGTAAGAAAGACTATTTTCTACAATGTCCTTATCATCAGGTGTGGATCCTGAATGTTGAGACAATCTATTTAACCTTTATTCTAGCTAATGCATACATTCGGTGGGGGGAACCTATACACCATCATAAAAACGAGAGAAATTGAAACCTGCTGACATAAAATCAAATAGCCCAGCCATAAAAGGTGTCGCTTTTATGTGATTATCTTGCCAATATCTTCGTGTTGCTAAACTAAATCAAACTACAATTTTCCCCGCATGCCCTGAATTTAATGGGAACCATTAATGGGTGTGATTCCTTATAGATCTTTTTGTAATAGGAACATGGCCTCTCATGGCCTGGCCGATTAAAATAAAGGCACTAGGCTGTCATTTGTTATGTTGCTCTGAGCATACTGAACAAGTGTCCCTGATTGAAATACCAAAGATGTTAACACTCAGGCTGGCATTTAAGGGCCTCCTAAACTACCACTAGATCTTTCCAGAACTTTCTTCCTCTACTCACATGCATAATATTCCCTGGAACCAAAGAATATCAAAAGTAGAAGATTTGGGGAAAGGGGGTTGGTTTGGTTTGGTTTGGTTTCCAGATTCGAATTCCAAGTATGTGAAATAGAATTGTAATTACAGGTCAGTTCTAACTGGTATCTGGAAACACTGAAAACACTGAATTGGAGGACTCTGAAGCAAATTCCAGGCTCACTGGGTAAAGAATGCTGTGATTGATTAATAATCTCTTCCCTGGTCTCAGCTGGAGAAATGCAAATACAAGTCATGCTTGGTTCCTTCTCCATGTTTCATAGAAACTTTTCATTTGACAGATGCAGAAACTGAGGCCCACAGAGATTAAAAGGAACTTGTCAACATCACAAAATGCATTAAGTCAGAATCAGAGTGTATTCCTCTGATTCCAGACCAGTTCTCTTTCCTGAGAGAGGAAATCTGATCAGAGAGAGAAAAGCATATTAGCAGGATCAACAAACCAATCATTTGCCAAAGGCAGCAGGCACTTCCCACCCCATTGATAACAAAGACAAAAATCCCACAGGTCCCCTAAGACCTTTACTGACTGCCTTTTAGCCAGTCTCCATCCTTTCTCCTCAACTTTAACACTCCTCTCTATACCAGGAGAGGATATTGTCCTACTGATCCCAAATCTCTCCCCCCAGGCAAGATCATCTACAGCTAGAGCAGGTGGGATTCTTTGGTGAGAGTGAATCTTTCCCAGGGAAAGTCCCACACCCTTCCTCCTGACTGTCACCCATTGGGATTGCTTGACCATTCCCTCCCAGAACCCACAGTGGATCCAGGAAGCACGCAGCACTGCAATCACCAATCTCTCTACCACACCAGTCTCTTTCCCTCATCTGCATATGGTTCAGACAGTATCTCAGAAAGGCTACAGTGGGTTCCATGAGGGCTAGAATGCTATACTAACCAGCCCTGCTGCAATCACCTTAATGGCACTTGCCTGCCTCTGTGCCTTTATTTATTCACAGGGCTCCCTCTACTCCTGGTATCCCTGATGACCCTATGTATAATTTTCCAGACCCAGGCCCGCATCCTCTATCATAGAGAAGCTGTCCCCAGCCATCCATACTAAATAATTCCCAGGAAAATTGACATGGATCATTATTCCATCAGGAGAGCAGATGGGTTAAAAGTTATGATCTGAGGACAGATGTCTTGGATGCAAATCTTTCCTTTGCTACTTAGCAGCTGTGTGATCGTGGGCAAGCTGCTCAGCGTCTCTGTGCTTCCATTCGCTCCTCAGCTGTAAACTGGTGATATCCTAGCACCTCCCTCATGAGACTTGTGAGGACAAAAGGAATTAATGTGCTCAAAGCGTGCAATGTAGAACATGGCACAGATTGAGTGCTCAGCAAGTGTTTGTTATTATCTAGCTCTTGAAACTCCACGACTTAATAACTGTATATCTACCTGTCTTCCGCACTGAATTGCAAATTTCTCGAGGTCTGGGATTTGATCTTTGTCATCTTTGAATTTCTTGCCCACCTAATGCAACACTGGTTACCTAGGTGCTAATGAATATTTAATGGATGACTAAATGAATGAATAAATCTGTTTGAAGCTTTCCAGAGTCAGAAGGGAGAGTCATTTTCCACAGATCTCTGCTGCTGGTGGCATATCCCCATTCAGAGAGACTCAAGTGAAGTGTTCTGTGGCTGTCACTCGAAGTCAGAGGAGACACTATGTCTTGGTGACATCCAACCTCATATTTGCCTTGCACTTCTTTAATAATCTCTCACTAACTCAAAAAAATTAAAATTCCTTCCTCTCTTGATGTAGTCCCTGAGTGGCAAACACTGTTCAACCTTTTCTTCCCTCCTTCTACCTTCTCCTTGAGTTCTGAATGAAGCAGAAACCAACATGACTGTTTTATGTACCCATTTGTCTGCACTAATAGTGTCAGGAGTGATGGGCACATCTCTCCAGAGGCTGTTTGCTTGGGAACCAGTGTAGAATGGCACAGGCAGGGTATGTGGTACTTAGGAGTGTACAGGTGCCAGTGTTTTATTAGCATAAGAGTGTATTAGCATGTCTTCTTATGGACATGCTAATCCTTAGACTCCATGTGAGTCATTCATCCACACAATTCCATTATCCATCCATCCAGTGATCATCAACCCATCCATCCATTCACCCATTCATTACCCACTCATCCATCCATCCATCTATTCAACCATTCATCATCCACACATCCATCCATCCATCCCTCTACCCATTCATCCATCATTTCAACAAACTAGTAATGAAATCTACTACTTAGCCAGAATACCCACATTTTGTAACTCCAGGACTATCACCCAAATCATGTAGTATGGAAAGCTTGTTCACTGCCTAGGGACCATGCTGTCAGACCTAATAGACTTACAAGAACTATAAAATGCAGAAGCAAATGAGATACAGGCTCCTTCCCTCAAGGAGCTCATAGTCAAGTATGGGAGTCAGTGTGTCCTTTTGGCAGAAGTGAAAGCAGAAGCATATTTAGGTAGACAGACATTCCCCAAGGTGTGCTGAACCCCGCTCTGGGAAGTTCAGAGATTTCTTGGAGACAAAGATGTTTGATTTGGGTTTTGAAGAATGCATGGGGATCTATAAAGAAACTTAGAGGAGAGCTAGGGATGGAACCTGTCCATTTACAAGAGGAGTAAGATGGAAAAATATATTTAGACATGAAAGAGTATGGTCTTTTAGGGTACAGCAAGTCACTAATGCATTATTAGAGCATTAGCTTTGAAGGTGTGCACATCAGGGAATAAAGCTAGAGAGGAAGGGTGGTGTCAGGTAATAAGGGACCTTAAATACTGTGCTGAGAGGCTGAGGTGTAAAATGACAAATGGAGAACCATGGCAATGCGGGCATTAGGAGTGAGGTATAATCACACTTGGAAGGGGATGCCAAGAGCCCCTTGCATTTACATGTCCATTTTCAAAGTCTTATGTCCTAAATAATTTCAATGTACTCTGTGATGGCTTGACTAGACCGCCGAAGACCCAGATCCCTGGAGAGGTTATAAAGATTTCATCCCCGGTTATTAAAGGAGATTGAGCATTGCCTGTCCAGTCTGACAGATGGGCTTGTGGCAGATTGGCAAGTAGGACAGCTCCTAGTTTCACATACATGACAGCGGGAAGTACTCCATACAAGTACAAGCCTGGCATGATTCAGTCTAGCAGGGAGCCAGTATCAAGGAGTCTACTTAGGATTTATTACATTCCAAAGTAATTTTCTGCCTTTCAAGACCTTGCATGTCATCATCTTTTCACTACATGGATGCTGTTATATTTTCCATTAAGTGTGTCTGAAGGCAGGGGCCAATTGCTTTGGTAGGGTTTTTATGAATGTGGAAGGCTGAATAAAGAGGTCCAAAGGTCACTATGACCGGTATGGTACCGTGTGTGGCAAAGTGGACTTCGCAAGTATGTCTACATTAACGACCTTGAGATGGGGAGGTTATCTTGGAAGTTCCCACAGTAATCCTTATGATCCTTGTAAGATGGAGGCAGAGGGATCAGCTTTGGAGAAGGAGAGAGCAGGAGCACCTGGAGATGTGGGCTTTAACAACACAAGGTGTGGCTATGAAAACAAGGCTGGCAGGTTGGCATCTAGAATCTTCAGAAGACAAAGAATGAGATGCTCCTTTCTCCCTCCCAACCTCCCTAAGAGCACTGCTCTGCCAGTGCTCTGAGATCCATTGTAAGACTCTCTGCAGACTTCTGACTCCAGAACTGTAAGGAAATAAACTTCCACTGTTTAAGTCTGTGGTGGTTTGTTACGGCAGGGATAGGAAACTAAACAACAAACAAGAACTAGTCTGCATTTGGCAATAGGAAAATTATAGGGCCCAGGATCCAGGGGCTTAGTCTGAAAATAACAGGGCGAGTAGCAATACACAGAACTCATCTTTGTGATTCAGAGTATTGTCCCATGTGACTCATTCACAGATGCCAAACTCGAAGAGACCTGCAGCAAACACAAGGACAAAAGGGCACAGAACACAAACCAGACTTTCTGGGACTACATCCATGGGGAAGAAAATCCCTGGAGGCTGAAACAGTCTGGGCAAATTACTTCTGATGGAAGCTCATGGGTTGCTGGTGGTGACAGGCATTGGACTCTAGAGATAAGACTCAACACACCAGGTGATGTAGGAAGCATCTTCTGCATAGGGCATGGTCATAGTGGGCCACAAGGACTAAAGGGAGAGGCAGCCTACTTCCTGTTCTTATTGGAAATGGCACACCTTTTCTTATGGTTGACCTGAATTAATGAATGAAACACTGAGCTTCAACTGGCTTCCGGGCAATTTTACCCACTTCTACTATGAGAGGCCAGGCTGCCCAAGGAGCAGTATCAGTTCAGGCTTACCTTACAAACAATGAGAAGACTCTTGCTCTGGAGCCATCTCACAGTGTGGAGCTAGAGACAGCGCACATCGTCATCTGCTGCATTGTGAAATGCGCTGACTCCTGGGCCATACCTAGTGCTATGAAGTCAGAATCTCTGGAGGCGATGGCTGGGCACCACCTCCCCAGCACACCATCTATAATAGAGTTTCAAAATTCCCTATCACATTCAAAATCACAGCTGCACAAATGGGGACACTGAGGCCTCTGGGAAGGAAGGTCCCTTCACGAGGTCACACGGAAAGGTGGTGACAGAAGACTCTGTCCCCGGCCTCCTGAGTCAAATAGTACAATTTAGAAAAACCAGCCACCTCTACAAGAAGAAACAACACTGGAAAGCTTCGAGAGTGCTCTACAACCCTGTGAGAATACTGGAATCTGTGATTGCAATCTTCAGAGCCTTCTATTCTGCCTGTGAATTTTGTTTTTCTGCTGAAGAAACAGAGAGACTGGAGGAGATGGAATGACAACAGGTGGATTGATGCTGAATCCAGTCTTCTTTTATTTATGAAGAGGCTCTAAGGGGAAGCATTCGGTGGAATATGATTCTCATGGACAAGGGGCTGCAAATCCAGGTAGCAGGTTGTAGGCTGGCACAGAAGTGACTCAAGCTCTCCAAGAGGAGGAAGGGGTCAGTTAGAGACCACATCTTAGCCCAGGAGGATTTTTTTTTAAAGTAGGGCTTAAACGAAGTTCCTAAGTTGACGAAAGGGAATCATAGATTTCAGGGTCTTTGCCGTAATGAATCCTTAAAAGAGTGACACTAGGGTATTGAAAACATGATTGTAATGTTTCTGGGGGAAAAAAAAATTAACGGCCTAATCCTGCAGAGGATGGATATTGGCGACTGTGACTTACGTGCAGACTGCAGAGCTACGCTAATCAGCTTTTCCTCTTAGTGCAGCTCAGGGTGAAGGCTGAGGGCTGAAAATAGTCCACTCTAAAAATCTTTTGATTGCAAAGTGTTTCGAGAGGAAAGACGTGGGTGACAGACAGAGAAATCCAAGCACAGTTTGCATTTCTGTTTCCCCACACAGCCTCTTGCACCCCAAACTTCCCAACAATTGATGCGATGACTCCCTACTGGGTTCCAGCCCCAGCACTCTCCTCCATCAGCTCATCCAGTGCATTTATTGAGCACCTACTAAGCGCCATCACTGCGGCAAGTTGTTTTAAGTGTAAACTTGCTTAATTCTCACTAAGACCTGTGAGACAGGTTTAGACGTGGTACGCGTTGACTATTCACTAAGGATAATCAGGAGTGGGTTGGTTGACAGGGCTAAAATGCCTATTCTGCTTTTTTATACACTCAGGTGCTTTCTCCCTCATGGAAAGTCCATTTTCTCAGCAGGGGTATTAATTTCCAGTTTACACCAACGCTTCCTATCTGCGGTCAGTCACATAGCCTTTAAGTGGCAGCTCTGGATTTGAACCAGGTCTATTTGACCAGAGAGAGACTTTTTTGCTGTTATTGTAGCATTTACTAGGATACCTAATCTTAGAAGAGCAAGGAGGAAAGTTCATGGGAAATGACTTACTTGTAAGTTTATTAGGGGATAACCCAGCAGCAGCTGACAAATGCTATAAACAAAGGCATGTACAAAGAGGGGCGGGGGGCTGTGCACCCGTGGCTTCTACCTATAATCCTATAACCCTAGCTGTTCAAGAGGCTGAGATTGTTGGGATCTTGGTTTGAGGCTCGCCTGTGCAGAGGCAAAAGCCCAGGAGATGATCTTTTTTCAAGGAAGAGCTGTACTCAGGGGCATTTGCCTGTTATCCTTGCTACTGAGACAGGGAGCAGAGGTAGGATGCACCTAGGCATGCATGCACCCAGGCAGGAAATGAGACTCTAACCTGGAAAAAAACAACAACCAGAAAAACCAGGGTTGGAGGCATGGTTTTATGCTAAGAACACCTATTTAGGAAGCACAAGGCTCTGAGGTCAAACCCTAGTAGCACACAAAGTTAAAAAGCGTTATGAGCCAGGCGCCGGTGGCTCACGACTGTCATCCTAGCTACTCAGGAGGCTGAGATCTGAGGATCGCGGTTCAAAGCCTGCCCAGGCAGGAAAGTTCGTGAAACTCTTATCTCCAATAAACCACCAGAAAACCAGAAGTGGCGCTGTAGCTCAAGTGGTAGAGCGCTAGCCTTGAGCTGAAGAGCTGAGGGACAGCATACAGGCCCAGAGTTCAAGCCGCATGACTGACAAAAAAAAAAAAAAAGAAGAAGAAGCATTATGGATGCTCATAGGAATGGCAAATGCTCTGCTGCAGCAAACAGGGCCTTTGCATATGCTGCTTCTGAGGAACATAAACCTCCTCTCAAGCAGCCCTGCTCTGAGTCTCACCATATCCTCACTGTGTTTTTTACATCATTGTTGGCAAGTTGCTTCTCATAAATTAAATTGCCTACTCCTTTTCTCCTCCTCCTCCTCCTCCTCGTCCTCCTCGTCCTCGTCCTCGTCCTCGTCCTCGTCCTCCTCCTCCTCCTCCTCCTCCTCCTCCTCCTCCTCCTCCTCCTCCTCCTCCGATGTAATTTCATGGAAACTTGACAAGGACAGACTGTATTTTACTTTCAGAACTGTCACCACCAAACACACTACATGAAGAAAGGAGTGAACACAGAAATGGTAACAATGACTCAATCTTCAGACTAAGGGGGGGGGGGGGGGGGGGTCATACTGCCATGGGACTTTTCAAAAGGAAGAAACAGGAAGGACCCAGGTCAAAGAATACGGTGACCAAGGGAGAGAGGGTGTTGTGAGGTGAATTATCCCAGAAGCCACATTTTGGCAGATGGAATATTGGAGTCTTTATTACACAGTTCGCAAGCCGCAGACAGCCAGTTGTCACAAAGGGCTGCGGCCTCCAAATACACATAACATGGTTAGGACACCATGATGACCGGAGATGAGCCAGGAGACAGGTGACAGGACACGGATCATAGAGACACATGTGGCATGGTTCCGAGTGGAGGCAGGTCCACAGGAAATTCCCAGTCCCAGACACTGGACTGACAGATTCAGTAACCTATCAGCCAAGTGCCCGCCCCTGCCTCCAGGGATCTGGGCAGCCTATCACCTGGAAGGCAGGGGTGTTTCCTTCTCCCAGCATGAAGACAAGATGCCAGACCCTACAATCCACCATATGGCCACTATGGCATTGACCAGACCTGACCTTCTTACTTCAAGAGCATCAGCTCATTGTTCTGGATCTAACTCTGGTGTAGAGCTCACTGAATCAAGCTACAGGGGCTCAAGTGTGTATATCCGAGGGACTGGGAATTTTCAGACAACTGTCAGGAAATCCCAAGGAGGGGAAAACAACAACAACAACAACAACAACAACAAAAGTGGCTGAGAAGACTTACTCACTTCAATACCTTCCCACCTATGGATGACCCCCCCCCACTGTGAAACAGATTAATAAATAATAACAACAATAGTGACAATTAACACTGTTGTAAGAGAAATCCCAGAAGCCACATTTTAAAATATAGAATATTGAAGTCTTTATTATACAGTTAACAGGCTGCAGGTCGCCAGTTGTTATAAAGGCCTGCAGCATGCAAATAACATAACCCAGCTAGGACACACGCTAAAGAGGAAAGGTAACAAGAACAATACCAACAAGCCAATTCAGCTCCAATGGAGAGCTGAACTGGGACTCCATGATGACTGGAGACCAGCCAGGAGACAGGACACAGGACACAATCACAGAGACACAGGTGGCATGGAATCCTAGCGGCTAGGCTGGTCCAGGCCTAAATAGGTTGGCACAGGGGGCAGATCCTCAGAAATTCCCAGTCCAGGCACTAGACTGACAGATTCAGTAACCTATCAGCCAAGTGCCTGCCTCCCCCCCACCCCCCGCACTCCAGTGGTCTGGTCATGCCCATTACCTGTGAGGCAGGTGATGGGGGGGTGGGATTTCCTTCCCCCAGGATGAAGACAAGATGCCAGACCCTACCATCCGCAATGTGACCAATATGGTGCCAGCCAGACCTGACCTCCTTACCTCAACATTTACTATGTACATAAAGATTTTTACTTGTATCGGGGAAGAAAAAATTTTATGCACTAACACTTTGAAGAAACAGTATCACTATATTATTTGGAATAAATGTCAGAAAGCAGAGCCGGCACAAGAAACAAACATTACCTGCTATATTGCTGCCCCATCTGACAGAGACAAAGAAGAAAGAAAGGGGAGGGAAAAAAGGAGGGAAGGGGAAGAGAAGCAAAGAGGAGTGGAGGGAAGAAACCGCAGAGGAGAGGACAGAGCATGGAAGATGGTTGGAGTCAGTGTTCTGTCCTTAGGATCCCTGCCCTTAACTCCCAAGCTATCTGGGAAATGTACAACATACAGTGTATTTAGTGCATGTGTGTTCTCTGACAGCCTGGCATAGAACCAGGAGTTCAGGAAACACTAGACCTCAGAGGAAAGTTGCCATTTTGATTTCCCTTTTGCAAGTAGAAAAACTGAAGCATTGAATGGTTACCTAACTCTGCTGTTGTAATTGTCGAAATGTATGTGTGTGTGCATGTGTGCACATGCGCACATGCACCACTACTGGGGTTTGAACTCATGGCTTCATTTCTCTCACTTGGCTTTTTCCCTCAATACTGGGGCTCTGTCACTCGAACTACAACTCTCCTGGCTTTTTAGTGGTTAACTGGAGAGAAGAGTCTCACAGACTTTCCTTCCCAGGAATGGCTTCAAGTCATGATCCTTAGATCTCAACCTCCTGAGTATCTAGAATTACAGGTCCAAACCACCAGCATCCAACAGTTTTGTAGAAAATTTGAAGCCAAGGCTTTATCTATTATATTAGACAAAATATGAATGATTCCACCAACAGAATATACTCAGACAGCCTACTGTTTTGTGCTTCTTTCTATAAACCTAATCAAATAATTCCTTCTCTCCTCTCATCCTCATGTATAGGTGATGTACAGAGAGATTAGAGTTACAGGAGTCAAGGAAGAGTATATTTCCTTTTGGACAGGTTCACCCTCTCCCTCATTCTCTCCCAGCTTTTCTCCTCCCAACTTCCCTCCCCACAAAGTCTTATAGTTCATTTCCAACATAGTGTCTAGTGGGTTTCACTGCTGAATTGGTTCACCCATTGCCCCTTTCCCCTCCCCAAATCAGATAAACTATATACAAGACCAAGGGTACAGAATGATTCTTTTAAACTGTTTTCCTTGGCATTTTTCATTTCTTAAGACTCACATCACATTCTGCCGCCTATCACAAATATTTATTCACAGTCTGTCCGACAATGAACTGAATTCTTTCTGAGGACTAGAACTGTATTTGACTCATCTATATCTGCCCACAGAAGAAAACAAAACACTCACATACAAAAATAAAACAACAACAAAAAAACAGATAAATGTGAACTGAATTAAAGTAATTGTACATTGATTTATCTGTAATTATGAAATGAAAGCCTTTTTTCAAGCATAAAAGAGCCAAGGGTATAGGCAAATGTTTTTCTGTTGTTGGGGGTCAGTGAGAATTGTAGGAGACCTTACTGATTTTTCTGCAATCAACCTTAGTTTGCCTTTCACCAAGGCCTTTCTGATAGAAAAACCAAGACAGAAGAAAATATCATGCAGATTCTTTAAGCATTTGAAATTAAGATGCAAGTCAAATAAAATAAAGGGGGAAAGGGAAGAGCAAATATTAGTCAGGAATTTGATAACAAAACTTCAAATTAAGAAATGAAATTTGGGAATAGAAAAGAAATAAAACAGTATTGGAATTTCTACCAATAGATTACAGAAGCCATATGACGATATTTCTCTCTCTTGTTCCTCCACAAACAATTCTGTGTATAAATGTATTTTGGGCACAAATGACTCTGTCCTAAGATCCTTGATTATAATTATAATAATGGGTTTCTGAAAGCCTGCGAGTGGTTCTGGGAATGATAATAAGGGTTGAGCAAAGACATGTTGTTTATGTGGAGAATGTTTGTGGAATATGGAATGAGGTGGGAAGAAAAGCTTATGTTATATCTTGCACAAACCCCCAAATACACAATTACACCCAAGGAGCCAATCGCTCCCTCTCTGTCCTCCAGGAAAGACTCACTGTCAATTCCATTATCCCAAGAGCTGGAGACGGTGGTGGAGGTAGGGAAGCAGCTTCTCCTCCTTTGCCTTCCCAAAGAATTGCTAGTTTCCTCTAACAATCCTGAGCTTTCTCAGACCAAGAGGTATCACTCACACTACAAGTCAGAGGCCAGTACCAGTCCATACATTTTCCCATACCTACAGTGAGTGGTCTCAATTCCCTGAACCATGATACCAAAATAATGTCCTAGTTCTTTTCTGAAATCCCATGACCCTTAAGTATTTCCTCTAAATGATGACCAATGGTCTCTCTCTTACTTCATGAAGAACCTGAGAACATGGAAACTCTGTAAGACATTGTTCTGTTTGGTTGTTTCTTTTAAAAACTATTTTTGTACTATCTATCATCTGTCTGTCTGTCTGTCTGTCTAGTACTGGTCTTGAGCTGTAGACTTCAAGTTCAAGCTTGGCAATTTTTGTGCACAGCAAGTATTATACCACTTGAGTCACAGCTCCAATACTGTATTTTTTTCTGATAAATTGCTGCTACAGAGTCACAAATTTTCCTGCCCAGTCTGGCTTCCACCTCAGTCCTCAGAATTCAGCTTCCAGAGTAGCTAGGATTATAAGCATGAGCCATTGGCACCTTGCTATTCTGTTTCTAATTGTGAAAAAAAAAATACATGCAACTTGATATGTTAGCCATTTTCAAATGTATAAATCAGAGGCATTAAACGTATTCACAGCATCATCAATGTGCACTTCAGATACTTGCTGTCACTCAGAGGTGATGGCCATGAGTAGTCAATCCTATCCTCCAGCCCCGTAGATTCACTGCTTGACAGCTATGATGGTGTTTCCTACTGTTCTGCAAATAGTAGATCCTGATAAATGTCTACCAAAATCCAGAATTGCTGCATTAGTAGCTCACATTTGTAGTCCTAGCTACTCAGGAGGCTGAGATCTGAGGCTCATGGTTCAAAGCCAGTCTGTGAGACTTTTATCTTCAATGAACTTCCAAACAACTAAAATCAGAAGTGGAGCTGTGGCTCAAGTGGTAAAATACTAGCCATGAGCAAAAAAAGCTCAGAACAAATCCCAGGCCCTGTGTTCAAGCCCTGGGACTGGTATATGTACACACACACACACACACACACACACACACACACACACACACACACACACACACAATCAAGAATTGTTCATTTAATTAATTAAGACATTTAGGATGATTATTGCAAAATTATTGTACAGATTAGCAGCGAGGAGACAATAATACTCTGTCATCTTTTCAGTAATATTTGTGTGTTCACAGACCCTATAGTATTGGCAAATGCATTTCCAAAATCCATCTCCTCACCTTCTTTGAAGGCGGCATCAATACTTCCATTTGACCAGAGAAAAATCTGAGATACACAGCTCTTACGAGTTAGAGCCCAGCCTGGTCTTGGTGGCTAATCCCGGTCATCCTCTACTCCAAATATTGAGAGCTAAATAATTAGTTTGAGGCCAGCCTGAGTAGAAAGTCCCAAAGACTCCATTCCTAATTAGCCATCAAAAATCTGGGCTGGAGGAATGGTTCAAGGAGTAGAGGGCTAACTGAGCAAGCAAGCTGTACAACTGCAAAGCCCAGAGTTCAAAACCCAACAGTGACAAGAAAAAATAAAAAGAGAGAGAATTACAACCTAACTTTGTCTAATTCCAAAGGTCAACATAAAAAATTACAATCAATGACAAGATAGTGCTCAGCAGTAAAATGATCTGGTGGAGTTTTAGGTAAATCTTCTCAACTCTCTTTTTTTTGTAATTCCTCAATTCAGTGTGATACCCTAGTTCATTCGGCTTCCTGTGTGATTAGCCTTTTTCCTAAGAAACATAACTTGGCAGTGACTCCTTCTCTTAGAAAATCCCTGATGACTTTGAAAATGTGCGTGTTTTTCATCCTTGCTTGTGCCGTGTCTTTCTCAGTCTTTGCTTACTGTGTTGGGCATTGTCCCTTGGTTCTATGGCCAGCCGGGGCCTTCTCTTGCTTCTCTTTCTGCCCACACCTGGGGACACTCAGTGGGAAGCATTGCATGGGGAAGAGTTGACATTGACTCAATAATTGTCCTGACAGACAGAGCTCTTGCTGGTGCTTTGGCCTGGCAATGAAGTATAAGCAATGGTCCTGAAACTCTGCATCCCTTACTAGCCTTCAACTGAGCCCTGTAACAATGTGAGCACATGCATTTGGGTGTCCCCATTCTATATGTAAGAAACCTAGAACTCAGAATTCAAGTGAGTTGGACAAGATGACTCTGTTGGAAAGGCGGCCCTCAGGCGGCATCGCTGTTCCCTGGATGGCTCTAAACAAACAAAGTATTCTCAGCCCAGACTCAGCACCTCAGTGCAAGGGATCCTTAGATGCTTTCTCTCCTTGGGACATCCATTCTGATTGTAGGAAGCTCTAAAGAGAGACTTTTACAAAAGAATGGACTCACATCAGAGAACACCACGTGAAAACAACCTCCCCTTCACAAGCACTGTGCTGTCAACTCCCCTCAATTCCTTTGTCACCCAAACCTTGCTCCCAGGATGCCTGGTGTGTTGATTCAGCAACCTATCTTCTCATTCACACTGTTTCTGTGCATTAACAACTCAGGCCTGCAGACACGCATTAGCAGTCTTTGCATCCCGAAATCAGCCCCAACTCAATATCGTTATATGATTAAAGAACAGCCATTTATTACTTATAACCAGCCATACTTTCTCGCATGTGCTTTAAGACTAAATGATATAGAGGAATAAATGCACATCAGTAGATTATAACATCACTTACTGAGCACTTAATAGATGCACACCCCGTGCTAAGCACTTTCCATTCAATATCTCATTTAATCTTGTTGCCAACATTGTCATCCCAGGTGGCTATAGGTTTCCTGATGACACAGAGGCTGGCTCTGCAAAGAAACTGGCACCTAATAAGTGTCCAGATTTGCTCCAGAGCAGTAAACATTCAGTAAGCACCTACTATGTTCTTGGTAGTTTTAAGTAACTCATCAACAGCCACCCCACAGGCTTTACATAGACATTGCTAATTGTGGCTTTCCTAAGAAAGAAATCCAGCTTCCTGATGCATTTAATAACTTCCCTGTATCTTTCCAGCTATCAGTAAAGCAGCTGAGTACTACCACCTGTGAAAGCAGAGTGATTTCCATTCACTACACCATGAATGAATGAAATAAAAAGAGTTTAGAGCCTACTTTGCAACCTCAAAGTGCTTCCTTCTAGTTAATAAATCAGGCTAACACTCTAGGTAAGAATAATTGAGTCTACAGTAATAAGTAGAAATCACTTCTAGCAGGGGTCACAGGAAGGTAAGCTTGACAGGTGTGAGGAGAAAAGGTCTTAAGGGAAAAAACAGAGAGAACTAACTCTGGTCTACAGGGCCTGTATTTTCAGTGGTAACCCGGTCATTGGATGGGGGTGAAGACACAGAGGTAGAAATATCAATAGATCCATAGAGAATAACCTAACAAGAAGATAGGGTTGCAGAGGTGCAGGGAGCCCTCACCATCAGTGGACAGAGCATCTCTCAAGGCTGCAGATTCCTAGCCTGAGGAACCTCATAATTGGAAACATCTTTGAAATGATGCATTCTGTCTGCATTCCAGGAAGTGTCAGTGTTTGCAGTGGACTTAATCCATGCTGAATGGGTAGTTCACAAATGTATAACTGAGTGAATGGATGAAGAAATAAAAACCAAGCGAAGGAACGAAAAAGATCCTAGAAATCTGGTGGGGGGGGGGGTGCTATAAGCCCATTAAAATTAGGAAGCCAGAGCTGAGTGCCATGAGTTTTGGCTAGACTTAGAAGAAGTGTGGGGTGGGGGACTATGATTTGACCAAGTGTTTCCCCCAAAGACTCATAGTCTAAAAGTTTGGTCCTCAGTAAGGCGCTTTTGGAATGTGGAATACATTTTGAAGAGGTAGAATCCACTGGGAGGCAGCTAAATGACTGGGGACATTGTCAGTAGAAGGGACCAATGTAGTTCTCAAGAGACCTTAGTTCCCAAGACAGAGTTATTACAAAAGGGATCAGCTCAAGCTCTGATCACTCTAGCTTCCTGACTCGACACGTGCCCGCCATTCTCCTTCCACATGTGTGTCCGCTTCCATGCCATCCAACAAGGTCTAAAGGTCTAGCTAGGATGCTGATGTCAAGCTGTTTGAGTCCTCCAGCCGTCTGGATGATAAATCACATAAAACTTCATTTTATAAAGTATCAAGTTTCACGTGTTTTTGTTCTGTTTTACTATTTTTTTTCATAGCAATACAAAATGGGCCACTACAATGGATAATGAACAAAAACAAATAGACAATGCCAAGTCTGCCTTTCTTTATCTTTGCCCTTCAATCTTTTTGGCTTTACTCTGGTCAAGTTTCTGGCTTTTCTGGCAAGCACTATGTAAGGCAGGGCAAGAGGACTAAAGGATGCCTCTCACAAAACAAGAGACTGAACCCAAAATAGGCTGCACACCAATGGTGCATGTTGGCGTTGTTTGCTTTGCAGAGACAGAAATCGCACAGGATTTCTAGGTGTATTTCCAGAAGGGTGTTATGGAACAATAAGCCCATCAATAGAAACTAAAATAAGATGTGAGAGATACAAGGCTCTTCACAACGTGAGCAGCAGCTCTTGATGAACTCTTTGTTTGTTGACTCATTTGCATGAAGAATTGCACTTCAGGTGACCTTCCAGCACAGGGCTCCAGCTTCCTCTCTCCTGTATTTGGCTTTTTCACAATACAAAATATTTGATAATTCAGCAACTCTCTAGCATACACTATCTGATACTGGCTTTCCTAGTGAATATAGATCCGTTTTTACCCTCTGGGTCTCTCTAACTAACAATTTAAACAAAAGAACACACGAAAAGTATCAAGCTCATACAAAAACACTCCAAATCGTAGGTCTCTTCAGACTAAACTAGTTCATGTCCAAACATTCAGACCTATTTATTCTTCTCAGCATCTACCATCTGCTCATTTCCCTAATGGTGCCCGCTTATACCTGTATCCATCTGATAGCCTTCCTTTCTTCTTTCTTTGTATCCATCCATCCTTCTATCCTGCTCATGCACAACGTGTCTTCTAGGTACCATCCATTTGCTAGGACTAGCAATGCTACCATCACCAAAACAGGCTCAGAGGTTGCTATATAAGACAGTCTTCATTCCCCTTACCATCCTCTCTTGGTTCTCAGCCTGTGAGAGACTGACTGACCAATTTGGTACACATTAGAATGGCAAATTGGGAAGGACATGGATCACTTCATCATTGTATTATTAAGAATGCTTTTTTCCTTCCTCCAAGTCTCAGTCTTATTCTTGCTAAATAATAATAACAAAAAGAGTAACATAACTGAAAGTTACTGCGAAGAAAGGAATGAGTGGCTGGTGCAGGGTAGGTACTCAATAACTAGCTACTATCCATATTGATATCATCATCTATAAATAAGAGCACCAGTGCTTTCCCGTTATTAAAACTCCGAGCTTACAAATTTCGACAGCTGCCCTTTGCTCTTAGTACAGGTTGAGTATCCCTTAGTTAAAATGCTTGGGACTAGAAGTGGTTTGGATTTCAAATTGTTTTCAGACTATGGACTATTTGCATATACATAATGAGCTATCTTGGGGACGGAACCTAAGTCTAGCCACAAAATTAATTTATGTGTTCTATACATCTCACCCACATGGCCTAGATGGAGGTAAAATTATACAGTGTTTTTAATGCATCTGAGTTTTAACTGCATCTCAGCACAGGCAGGCAGAGTGGAATTTTCCACTTGGAGTGACGCGTCAGGGCATAGAATGTTTCAGATTTCTGAGAGTTTGGGGCTTCAGAGTCTTTAAATTAAGGATGCTCAATGTTATACAAACAATCTCAATCCTTGCAAGCTGGGGAGGCCTTGGAGAATCTGCTGTCCGAACATGTTTCCTGACCTTCCTTCTATCACATACCCAGGAAAGCACACACCACATCACCTCTGTCTTTCCTTCACAGCAACCCACAAAGTCCCTGATGAAGAAGGCTCCAACCAATTTGCATTCTTGAGTCGGAATGAATGGAAATACACACACGCTAACTAATGATGGGCCGTGGAATGCAAGTAAGAAACACTTCATCATTACTCTTCTGGACTGAATATTTTTCGTCTCCCTGGAGAATTCATATATCAAACCCCCTAGCTTCAGTCCGATGGTATGATGGTTGATGGTATGAGGTAATGAGCCTGGAGCCCTTATAAATCTGATTAAGAGAAGAGACATCAGAGATATGACTTCCTCTAGGCCATGTGGAGATATGAGAAGGTAACTATATATACACCCAAAAGAATATCGTCACCAGACAGCAAAACTACAGGCATCCTTGCTGCCAGAACTGGTAAAATTGACCATTGTCATTGACTATTGTCATTGGAGCCTAAACTAAGTACACTTAGTTGCTAAGTTTGGAAGACTCTTTGCTACTATAGGAAAGGTGGTATGGCCTAACAATCCACTGCCCATCCTTCCTCTGATGACAGGGTCAGCATCTTTTCTCAAATTAGTCTCTGCCTACAAGTCTCTTCCCTCTGCATTTAGATAACTCCAGGTTTCAAAACTCAAGCATTTCTTCTGCAGGGAAGTGTTCCTTAACCACGTTATTCTCCCCTATCAGAGGCTCTCATTTTATCAAGTATCTCTCCTTCACAGCTCTTCTCAGAGTGGCAATTTTATTTATTTGATGATTTTGTTAATTTTTGTCTTTCCTAGCAGATTGTGCGTTCTACAGGACCAGATCTGAGGTGGTTCATCATCTTATCCTCAGTGTAGAGCATGGTACAGGTATATTATAGGCCCAACTAAATATTTGCTGAGTGAAAGAAAAATATGATGAAAGAAGGAAAGAAGTAGAGAGGCAAAGAGGGAGAGAATGAGAATGAGAATGAGGGAGGGAGGGAAGGAGGGAAGGAGGGAGAAAGGAAGAGAAGAAGGAAAAAAGAGGAGTAGGAAGAATTACTACTGAATGAATAGACGAATGTCAAATGCTTGGTAAGTGGTCTTTGTCTTTAATTTCTAAGTCTGTCCCATCTTTCCTCTTGACTTTTTATTGAGACAGAAGGATTCAGGACAAACTGCCATCTTTATGTCAGTGGATCTTGAGAAATAGTCAGACATTTTTGATAGAGTCCTTGCTATCCTCTGATATAACCCCACTGCCCAATTCTCACATGTATCTCAACTCTGTTCCCCTCACCTTGCTCCTCAGAGGAACCATGACAAAACCCCAACAATCCCACCAAATTCTACCAAAGTCTCTTAAGGCTGTGGATGCCTCAGTTTCCCCCCCCCCATTGGAGTCTTAAGGTCAAAGACCACTGCACCCTGATTGTATAGCTCCACCATTCGCGGCCATCAACAATGCTGTCCTCCTTTGTTAACACATTGCATTTTCCTCTCCACAAATCACATTTACAGAACACAGGGCATGTCAAAAGCCTGGGGACACCTCTGGGGCCTCACAGTTCAATGAAGCTCATTATAGAAATCAGCTAAATGCTGAGGAGAGAGATAAGTGTGAACTGTTTACCAACCCCTTCCACCAGAGACGCACAGGCTGCACTAATGGGAGCTCATTTGCAGCCTTTCTTGGCCACTCAACCCTCTTTATCTTTGGCTATGACTAATCTTCAGGGAGAAAGGAGCACTCATGTCTGCATGAAGGAGTTCTCTCCAAGGAGCTTGGGGTGATTGGTGAAGGAGGAAGTAGCAAGCCAGCCCAGGAGAGCCAAAGTCTGAGATTCTGTGTCACCCAAGCCCGGTGCACTTCACTCCACAGGAAGCTATCTTGTCCTGCCCTCCAGGACAGTGGGGTCTAGAAGCAGATGTTTTAAAGAATAGCAGAGTTGACATTGACATTCAGAAGATCATCAACTGAAAGGAAAGTTCCTTATAGTTTACATAGCATTTTCATCAGTTTTGCCTTGTTTGAGCCTCCCAATATTTTTACCAGGTAGAGCCACCCCCACTCAAATCTGCCAGCTGAAGAAGTAGACTGGGGATAGAGTGTGACCTGCCAGGGTTATCATTGCTGCATTTTTTTCTCTCCCTGAATACCATGAGTTTTTCACATCACCAAAGCTCCTCCAGTGTGTGTTATTGGGATTTCATGAGTAGGATTCAAGGTAACCACGAACTTCATGAATTTGCATGTCAATTTTGGATGGGTTCAAATAGGAGCATTTCTTTCTGGGAAATAAATGAGTCCCTTTTACAAGTCTTCAGAGGGATGAAATCTCTACCAAGTTAAAAATCATTAAGGAGTCTAGACTTTCTGCTGGTACCAAATGATTACCTGGCCATCCAGGGAACTTTTTAGGGTAGATGTCTTTGTCCATTTATCCATTTTTCCCAAAAAATAAAGGGATAAGCTGAGCATCATTTGACTTCTAAGATCCATGTCTTCCTGTTCCTATTCTTCACCCTCCAATCATGCCTTGTGTCCTTGTCTGAACCCCTGTAGACATACCCACTATTCTCTGCCCACGACCACAGGCAGTTATTTCTCCCAGTCAGATCACAGGACACCAGGTCAGAGTCAGGTCCCAGAGGCCTCAGGCCTCCCACGGTTGTGTGTAAGGTCAGAATTATGGGGTGGTGAGAAAGAGAAATTGTGGTTGCACAAATGCAGAGTTGATTCTCTCTTCAATGACCCAGATAATTTCTGCACAATTTTTTTTTTTTTTTTTAGTGAGAGTCTATTGGAGGGGGGAGATGTTCATTAGATTGTACTCCCAAGGAGAATGACTCACCTGACTCACCTCTCTCTAGCTCAAGCCTAGAGAACACTGCATCTTTGGAGGAGTCCTACTTTGCCCAGACTCTGAAGTCTACTCAGTTCAACATTTATGGGACATCCTTTGGAGAAGGCTAAACTCAGCTGTCTCATTTTACAGTACAGTATGTGGATTTCAGAGCACTCATCTTGGGGTGAAACAGACAGACACAAGCTTTGGTCCTGCTTTCCTATAAAACTTGAAAGGAAGTCATCTTTGTGAGCCTCTGTTTTCTTATATTTGTAAAATAGCAATGACACTGATATCCTACTGCTATGCCCATCAGGTAAGAATAATCCAGGCACATGTTGCCCACATGCCCCCATTGCCCTACCTGTATTTGGCAAAGGAAGAAAGCAATGAGGATGAGTTCACAAGAAGACACAACACCCTCCCCCTACTCCCTACTAATATGTGAGTTGTGGCTTTGGAGACCTATAGTTTTGGGGTTGAAATCTTGGAGCTTCTACTTGTTTGCTATGAGACTTTAGGCAGTCTCTGGGGGCTTCTCTGGTGGTATTTATAAATGAAAGTAAATAACACTCGTGAAATATAAAATAATGCAATATAAAATGTAAATATAAAATAATATAAAAGTGTCGGGAGCCCAGGCACTTGGCATATATTTATTGTGAAAGGACTCAATAAATGTCAAGATTAAAATAACAAATATTATGAGAGGAGAAGAAAGGGAGGTAAAGAGAATGACTTGCCCAAGAGCACACCAGCCAGTGGGTGGCAGAGCTGACATGCAAGCACTGGTTCCCCGGGCTGACTCCAGAGAACTTAAGCCCCATCGATCTATTCTTCTTCATCTCATGAGGTAGACTCGGGAACTCCGGGTGTCTGAGCAAAACAAAGCTAAAGGCCCACTCATGGATTCAGTGGTATTAAGTGACACAAATGAACCTCTCAGCTCAGGGCCTGCTAACTTCCCCTTCTGATCAGACAAGCCACCAAGCCATGCCAACACTGCCTTCTCAGCCATGGCCAATGCAGAAAACTGACCACATGGAAGCAATGTCTCTGCGTGTGAGCAGACTATGTGTCTGGCCTGGGCTGGTTATAAACTGCCTCTTTACCAAGGGCTTTTGCAGAAGAATTCTACATTTCCCAGAATAATCTCTCTCATTATGATGCCGGCCGACTTTTCAAGCCAGCTCATTTTTCCTCCCTTTGTCTCAAATTCCAATACCCTGCCCTTTTCACAAGATTTCCGAAGGAGCAGTTCTCAGCGCCCATTTTATAGGGAGAGTGGGGGGTGGAAGAGTCTCCAGAGGGTGAGCAGTATCTAAGCCTTAGTTTAAAAAAAAAAGAAAGAAAGAAAGAAAAGATGAAGGAAAGAGCTTTGTCTGCTAAATCTCCCCATTTTGGAATCAAATGTTGTTTAAATTCAGGACAAATTCTCAGCTCTCTTGCTGACAAATTCCACACAAGCACAGAGGAGAGGCAAGAAGGAGGTGCGGGTAATTACGTGGGAGGTGCTTGAACGTTTGTCATTAAAGGGCAGTCAAGTGCATACCTACTGTGTGCCGGATCTTTCACTGGGTTTCTTGGAGAGTCGAGTAGTAAAAGAGAAAGACAATTCCACCTAGATTTATAATTACAAGCTGGACAACTAATTCAGAGCGAAAGTACAAGGGACTGTAAAAGCCCAGATCTAAGACCTGACCCAGTTAGGGTTTAAAGAGACTGTCAAGAGAATGATGTTAGTTCTGGAACTGGAGGCTGATCAATAGGGTCCACTAGATGAGGACAGGAGGAAAGCTTTCCAGCAAGAAGAACAGCCTAAGCAAAATCCCTGGGGCTGGAAATGTTACCGGTGTTTGATGAGCTGGAAGAGGATGCCAGTATTCTTAGATCCTGAGAGAGTGAGGGAGTAAGTAGAATAGGGTAGAGAGGTTGGGAGGGATGAGCCTGATAAATCAGGGAGGGGGAATTCATGTGGCATCTTGTAGCCATGAGAAGCCTACTGGTCTTTATCCTTAGAACAAGAGTAAAACACTGAGGAATTTTAACAAGTCTGCAAATAGGCATGGATTCTTCTCTTCCTCATGGTCATAAGTGCTGCTAGCCACAATGATGTTGAGTCTGGCCACAACAGCAGAATAACAGCAAACTTGCTATACACAGAGACCTGAATAATGGCACATGGAGGCTTGCTCATTCCATTTGCTTTCGAGACAGTGTGATCACTGTCTGAAGAAGATTGGGCTAGCATTTTGGAAGAGAAGAGACACAAGGCCCAATGGCCTTAACTCCTCAGTCAATGTCCTACAGACTGTCAGACAAAAGAAGTTCACAACCTACCATGTTCAGCTACAAGCTGATAGGAGAGGCCAAAGTATGCTCAACAGATATCCTAAACCAGAAATGAGGGGTTAATATAAGATCTGTGTGCTGAATGAATGAGCATCATGTTACGCTCTTACATTCTAGGGTGGATGGATCCATACTCATTTGTGCCTGTTTTTTTTTCAAGATATCACTCAGTAAGGCTTAGGGCCTTATCTTTCCTGCTTATTCTAGCTATATCCCCAAGGCCCAGAACACTTATCAAGCAAGTTATAGACCTTCAATAAACCTGTGATGGGATATGTAAATAAATAATGGAATGAATGGATGACTATTATCTATTTGGTTTCCCCTAAGAAAGACTTTCTGGCCAGGTACTGGTGGCTCATACTTATAATCCTAGCTACTCAGGAGATCTGAGGCTCACAATTTGAAGCCAACCCAGGCAGCAATGTCCAATAAACTACTTAGAAAGGGCCAAAAGTCGCATTGTGGCTCAAGTGGTAGAGCGCTAGCCTTGACAAGAAGAAGCTCATGGAAAGCATCTAGGCCCTGAGTTCAAGCCCCAGGACCAGAAAAAAAATCTTTCTGCACCAACTCCAGGACATTTCTCCCTCTCCACTAGCCTTTAAGGGGTAGATAGACACCTTTGAGATAAGAAATAAATTTAAATTCAACCCTTACAGAGGGTGTCCATGTTCTAGGGTGACAGATCATGCAAGTCTTGAGGGCAAAAGGGTAAAATTTATCTTGAAATTTTGAAAGTTACCTTGAAAGTTTAATGTCTGGGGCCTGGGAAGGTGGCTCAATGTTAGAGTGCTTGCCTTGCATGCGGGAGGCCCTGGGTTCAATTCCTCTGTACCACATAAGCAGAAAAAGCCAGAACTGGCATTGTGGCTCAAGTGGTAGAGCACTAGCCTTGAGCTGAAGAGCTGAGGGACAGTGCCCAGGCCCAGAGTTTAAGCCTCACAACCAATAAAAAAAAAAAAAAACAGAAAAAGAAAACAAAAAAGTTTAATGTCTGGCAGGAGAGAGAGACTTAGTTAAGAAGTTTGCCTAGGTTATTATATACTTAGGGCTTTAGAGGTCCTTTGTATAGAGTGATCCCTTTATCACATACCAATGACAGAAGTAAAATATAATGAGTGCCATTTTTGTGTGGATGACTTGCCCAAGGAAGGAGAGCCAGACTCAACCCTGTCCCAACCTTTGAGCTGCAACTGGGATATTGGTACAACAGAGTTGTACAAGAAAGATAGTCATTGTGCCTTGGACAGAATGTCATACAATGTTTTGTAGATAAGGGTTAAGTAAGAGAATGCTTGGCAGGGTGCTCATGCTGGTAATCCAAGCTACTCAGGAAGCTGAGATCTGAAGATTGGTTCAAAGTCAGTCAGGGAAGGAAAGTCAGTCAGGGAAGAAAGAAAATTAACCACTTAAATGCCAAAAGGAGAGCTGTGGTTCAAGTGATAGAGGACTAGCCTAAAGCAGAAAAGTTCAGAGACAGCATCCAGACACTGAGTTTAAGCCCCAGGACACACTCTCTCTCTCTCTCTCTCTCTCTTTCTCTCTCTCTCTCTCTCTCTCTCTCTTTCTCTGTATCTGTCTCTTTCTCTCTCTCTCACACACACACACAAACACAGAGAATGTTTATAAAATGGTTAACTCCTAAAATGTACTTCCACATATTTACTAAGTGTCAGCTGTAACCAGATACCCCATTTTGCAGAAAATAAAGTCAAACCCTCAGTTGCTGATGAAATGTGCTCCAGGTAACGTATTTGATAAGGATGATTTAACCTGACAATGTACTAATTCTCTATCCTGAGCTCCTAATAATTGGCATCCAAGAAAGGTGAGAAACACATTCTGTCACGATTGTTAAGACCTTCATTGCTTCCAACCAAACTCATTGTAAAACTCTAAAACAAAGAAAGTTTTGTTTACTTTTTTCCAGAAAAAAGAAAAAAAATAGACTTTTAAATCACCAGAGAGGTCAGTATTAATGTGTTCCTGATGTACAAGCATAGCACATTTCCCAGTTGGTTTTATGAGAGGAAGCTCTAAACTTCTATGATTTGAAGGTAGTAAATGGTAATGACAAGGTGTTAAACTTTGTTGGGGAGTGACTGCCTTCAATCCTTTTGGGAATGAAGCAAGATATAAATAAAGGAATGCCGAAGATAGGTTATGTGGGGACTGGAGCTTTGGCCTAGAGGAAAAGCCTTGGTTCCAACTCCCAACCCATGATGTAACCATCTTTTCCCGTTAGTCTTGAGAATAATAACTTTGGATTTGAACTGGGACACTATTGAGAAGGGAAAGGTGACACTATGAACACTTATGTTGGGACAAACTTCTTCCTGACAGCCTTGAGATGTGTCCACCGCATCTACCAGGAAATCATACCATCTTTTGTTAAGAACACTTCTGGCTATGATATATAATCATGAGATCTGTTATCAAGACCCAATTCTGATCAGGTTCTGACAAGGCCTGACCAGAGCAGAGGGGTGCATAGGAATACCTACTTAGCTGAGTCACTTAGCTTCCTTATGCTTAAAGAAGAAAACAGGCAAATATAAATACAGACAATAAGGGAAGAAGCTTAACTGCATCTATTGAAAGAACACAATCAGAACAGATAAATGTGAATCAAAGGAGACATTGTACTACAGCTCCTCATATCACGATGACCAGAGGGCCCACTCTGTCGAATCCATCATGCAACAGAACAGAATAAATGTTGAAATTTTGTATCAGAACAGCATCTCCTTGTCTGGTTCTCTCTCTCTCTGATTTTCTACATCTGAAATGTCCTCATTCCACTGACCGCACCATCTTTGATGTCCTGTATCTATCTTCGGTGACTCTTATTGGCCACTGGTCAGATACAAGTTGGATCTTAATCCTGAGCTGTCCAGTTTGGTAATCAACACTGCCCAAGTTGATGAAATAATGACTCAGACACCAGGGCTGGTGGCTCATGCTTGTAATCCTAGCTACTCAGGAAGCTGAAATTGAAGGATTATGCCTCAAAGCGAGCCCAGGCAGGACAGATTGTGAGACTCTTATCTCCAACAAACTACAAAAATAAAAAGCAAAGAAAAAACTGGAGTGGAGACATGGCTCAATGGTAGAGAGGAAGGCTTGACCACAATGAAACTGACATACAGTGCCCAGTCCTTGAGTTCAAGCCCCAAACTGGCAAAAAATAAAATAATAATAATAGTAGTAGTAATGACTCAGATGTCTGCTTGGCTCTTAGGACCTGGCTGCAAGGAAAATCCTGGAAAGTTCTACTTGCCATCTGTTTGACTTGAAGGTGAGCACTTGCTGAACAGTCCGTGATTCTATCTGGTAAGTAATTATCAAAATAATGTAGAATTTGATCACCTTGATGATCTCTTCTTGAAGGTATTGCTACTCCTTGACTAGGGCACAAGTAGCCCCTGGAACTTGGCACTAACTCCAAAGAACAAGAAGCTCTCAACCAGAAACGCTTCATCTCTAGCCATGCTTGTGCTTGGCAATTTGATGGAATCATTCTTTAATATAGCCAGATTTCTACCCCACATCAGAAATGATTGAAGACAGGAGAAAATATTCCTGTGAGAAATGGGGCTTTTCAGTCAAGCAAACAGAAATCTGAAGGGTGATTTGATTAGAGTAGTGGTTTAGTCTAGCGAAAGGAGCAATGAATTTCAAGTTGCGGCCCTCAGATTCCAAGTGATGCAGCCTACAGTATCAAAACCCTATGAGTCCCTCCCTGATACTCCATCTCACTAGACTTCTGGGTGGCTCAATAGGATAATGGGAATGAAGTGCTCAGAAACTCTGAAGTGCTGGTTCATATGTAAATGATGAGTATCTCTGAGGATGTGAAGTGTTTTTAAAGAGAAGGTTGCCACTGATCAATTATTCTCTTTGCTCATACAGGACTGACAAGGCTCCTAAATTCCACATTCTGCACACATTGACAGTTTAGATCACATTCCTTTACACCATGCACTAATCCTCCAGCAATTCTCTCTCCCTAGGAAAAAAAACAGGCTGATTCTAGGGGAGTTGTGAATTGGTGAAGGCTCAAATGTCTACTGGGACACTAATGGGAAGGAAGTGAAGTGCAGAAGGAAGAGGCAAAGTCATACTGGCGTTCAGTACCCAGAACTGTCATTCAGATGCCCTTGTGACATGAGCCAATGGATATTTTGAGAGAGGAAGTTGTTTTCTTGTCCTCACTTTCTGTAACTAAAGAGGGACTAATGATCAACTCTTCCCCCTGGCTCCCTTAAAGTACGGCCTGCACCCAGTTCATCACTTTATACACTTAGTAAATATTTGAGTCATTTTTATGCTTAAAAACAGTCTAATCAAGTAACAAATTCCTGAATATATCGATTCCCCAAAGCACTCTCAACTTCAAACAGAGGTAGATTTTGTCCCCATTCCCTAGCCATTCTCGTCTTTTCTCTACATCTAACACTTACCTATAGGAAGTGTGTGTGTGTGTGTGTGTGTGTGTGTGTGTGTGTGTGTGTGTGTGTGTGTTGAGGCTTTCTTTTCTCATTCTCCTCCTTAAGTGCTCAGATGAAGCTCCAGCTGTCCCCCCCCCCCCCCCCAGCAGTTCAAGGAGAAAGGCAATAAATTCTCTCCATTTCGGTTTCTGCCTCTGGGAGGGGATGTTCGATGAAGTTTTCTTGAGTGCTGTCAGCTTTCAATGAAAAGTTATATTCTCCCTGCAGAAGTCAGGAGATTAATCCTGTACTTGCTATCTGTCTTTGATCCACTGCCTCACTCTTTCTCTCCCATCTTCAAGCTGTGTGTCTTCAGACTAGTCTGTTTGCTTCTCTGAACTTAGCTATCTCTCTGGGAAAGTAGGGATCCAACTTCTACAAGGAATCAGTAAGATGATACACAAAAGGCACTAGTTTCATGTCTGGTACATGTGCAGGGCACAGTATGAGTGGCTGCTATCAGCTCCTTCATCATCAGCCAATGAATGATTCACAGAGGAATTTGCAAAGATAATGCATGTTGAACACATCACTTCCCGAATGACATCCGGTGAGGAATCTACAAGTGGTAGCTTCTATTAGTGGAAATGAAGACACGTTACAAAGATAATGGTAAGTAAAAATAGGAGAAACCGATTTCAGGATTATCAGTGCCATCAAAGGAGTAATAGGTAGCCCTTTTCAGATAATGATAATTATTTAAAGTTTAGCAGCCATATCTCAGGTCCAGTCTCCAGGTAAAGGGCCAGTGAAGGAACGGGAAAGCTCTGTGTTTAACAATCAATCCAAGATTTAGGTCATTAAAGAATCTGGAAACATGGCTGGGAAGTTGGCTCAGTGGTAGAGCGCTTGCCTTGCATGCCTGAGGCCCTGAGTTCAACTCCTCAGTACCACATAAGCAAAAAGAAAAAAGTCGGAAGTGGTGCTGTGGCTCAAGTGGTAGAGCACTCGCCTTGAGCTGAAGAGCTGAGGGACAGTGCCCAGGCCCAGAGTTCAGGCCCCACAACCAGACCCCCCCCCAAAAAAAAAAGAATCTGAAAACATTTGGAATAAATGCTATTCACACTGGGATTTGTTTGATCACAGGGATAGAAATCTCCAGCTTTCTTTGAGAACCAAGGAAATGCACCATGTTGAAAGGATCTCTTCATGACAGAAACCAGGCTTCAAACTCAATCCTCTTTAACCTCAAAGCCTGGAAGAATTTTTATTAAGTAATGTTCTCTAGACATCCAGATACATGATGGACATTCCAGTTGTTGAAGCCATCTGAACAAAGGCCTAGAGAAGGAAAACCAGTACGAAGAGAATAGAACACCAGTTGGGTGATGTTACACCATCTGCAGCCCTGAGCAAGTAAAAGCAGTCACAAGAGAGAGGTAGCAAGAGAAGACTGTGCTCTTCAGAGTTTAAATTTAAGCTCCTAGGATCTACAAAGTACAGAGGTTTAAATAATTCCCTCCCAAGAGTGAGACCAACTCTGGGGTCCTGAAATGGATGTAGAACAGCTCTGCTCTTGGTCCAGTTCTGATGCCCTATGAAGCTTCTATTGCTGGCCCAAGCCAATTGTCCCAAAAGTTGCCATTTCTGAGCTAGAAGGAAACAGGTACATGCAGTCTAGATTGGGCAAGTTTTTCTTTTAAAAAATGGTCTAGAGATGGGCGCTGATGGCTCATGCCTATAATCCTAGCTACTGAAATCTAAGGATCATGGCTCAAAGCCTGCTCAGAAAGGTTGTGAAACTCTTATCTCCAATTAATCATGTGAAAACTGGAAGTGGCTCTGTGGCTCAGAAAGATAAAAGATAGAGGTGGGGGGGAGGGAGGAAGGGCCGATGGAAGGGAGGGAGGGAAGAAGGGAGGAAGGAAGGAAGGAAGGAAGGAAGGAAGGAAGGAAGGAAGGAAGGAAGGAAGGAAGGAAGGGAGGAAGGAAGGGAGGAAGGAAGGGAGGAAGGGAGGGAGGAAGGAAGGGAGGAAGGAAGGAAGGAAGGAAGGAAGGAAGGAAGGAAGGAAGGAAGGAAGGAAGGAAGGAAGGAAGGAAGGAAAGAAGGAAGGAAGGAAGGGGGAGGGAGGGAAGGAGGGAGGGAGGGAAGGAAGGAAGGAATGAAGGAAGAAAGGAAGGAAGGAGGGAGGGAAGGAGGGAGGGATTTAGAATCTCCTAGAAGTGGGAATGGCACTCACTTTATTTCTGCCATCCCTCCATTGGCCTGAATCTAGTCATATGACCCCACCTTGCCGGGCAATGTAATGAGTGTCTGGACAGCCATGTGTTCATTCAAACTGGGTAGGAGGGAAGATTATATTAAAATGGGGAGAAGAAAGAATGAATATTGAGGATCTCTGTTACAGGGCCAGATAGGGTTAGAGTGTAGCAGAAACAACTGCTACACAGTGTTTATTCTATGCCAGGCATTCCCAAAGTAGTTTGTATGAATTCCATTAATCTTCATAATCAATTTGAATGACAGACTGAGGGGCCTGCCAAAAGAATAAGACCTTTAATTGGTATTCCATGAGTACTGAGGAATTTTGAGTAGGAAGATTCAGTAGATGGTACTTCATTACAGTCTATTCAAGTTGTCAAGAGGTGCCTAGCAGCAGAAGCATGAAGAACCACACACAGGGCTAAGCTTGAGTGGTAAGTGCAGCACTATATCTCCCTGTCTCTGAGGCTCTCAGTCACAGATGCCTTTATCTCTTTGTAAAATGAAGGTGCTGGAATAGTTGGTATTTGAGGTATCCCTGACTCTACGACTATTCTGTGTCATTGCCAGGTATGCTCTTGTGAGCTTCTGGTGTACAGAGGAGACAAGAAAAGAGAAGACAGACAGGTAGAGAGACAATGGATTCCCACAAAGTAGCCACAGAATAGAAAAAGCCTGTCTCAATAAGACTGAAAGATAGCATTTTCCAATTCTCTGTTCACAAGGTGCTAGGAACTCTGGCCACTACCTCACTACAAGTCAAATACTTGAGTCATCCATGATAACTTCCTCTCCTTCCCATCCACTTCAGTGGATGCATTTCCTACATACATGCAGAATCCATCTACTTCTCTGTCTCTACCACCGTGGGCCCTATGTCCATGTCTCTTCTAGATGATGCTGTCACTTCCTAGCTATTCTCCATCATCCTCACTTCTCCACTTCCAACCCATTCTTAGCAGCAAATAAGACCTTGGGTATAGAGCAGATATAAGATTGCTATTGCTTAAAACCCCTTTAAATGTATCTAATTGCTTTTGAGAAAAGACCCAATGCCATGCAAAATCTTGCTTTGTCTTGCCCCATCTACCTTCCCAGGCTTTCCTCCTCTGTGGTTCATCCATATAGCTCCTAACCTCCATCACACAGACTCTAGTCATCCTGGTTCTTTTCATGAAAGAATGAGTCACATTGCCTCAGTTTTCATAATTCATAATTTAAGATATTTGTGTGTGATTATATGATTAATGTCTCTCCTGGTTTGAATATGAAGTGTCTCTCAAAAAGGCTCATGTGTTAAAGGCTTGGTCTCCTGCTGATCATGCTACCAAGAAGTGATTAGATGAGGGTACTAACTTGATCAGTGAGTTAATCCATTGATGGATTCATGCCGAATGGGAAATGAGGTGGTGCCCCATTGGATTAAGTAGGTCATGGTGGTGTAGGTTTCAGTGATAAATCTTGCCCCAGCCCCTTTCCATCTGTCTGGCTCCTCTCCCTAACTGCCAGAAGCTGAGGGAAGTGGCTTCCTGCACACTCCTCACTCAACATTTCTGCCTCACCTCAAGTCTAGAGCTAAGGATCCAGCTGATCAGGGACTGAAACTTTTGAAATTATGAGTCAAAATAAATGTTTACTTCCACTAAGATGCTTCTGTCTTGTACGTATCATTGTGATGAAAAGCTATCACAGTATACATTGAAGAGTAAACAGGTGACGCTTGAAAAGCATAGGGATCTTGCTTACCTTATTGTCCTTCCAGTGAATCGGAGCTGAGTGAAATAATCCATGAGTGAGTGAACATTGGTCCCCATCACCTACAGAATCCAATTCCAAAGTTTCTGTGCTGTCCTTGAAAGCCTTCCTTCCACCCTGGCTCAGTTCTAGCCTCAGAAAGACCGCCGCTGACATATTCCTCTGCACCCAATTTCATTCACAAGATCTTCACAAGGGCTGGTTGATAGAAATGTTGTCCCCTTTCACAGATGTTTAGGCTTAGACTGAAAGGGTCTATAGACTCTGGAGCCACTGTCAAGGAAATGAAAAACATGAGAATTAAGGTTGTTGGTGGATAAGCTATTCATGATGCTAGAGACTCTACGTTCTTGAACTACGTTCTTGCTCTAAAGTGAGGAACTTTAAATCTAAGAGTCTGAATCATATGGGGTTGCCAATATTGAATTGCTTTTATAGATGTTATGTGTATACACACACACAATCTGAAATTGTACACACACACACATAACTGAAGTGGTTCCCACAGCAGTATGATCTATCTATTCCTGCCATAACACCTTAGTTTTCCTTGAAGATTGAGGCAGGCACAGAGACTGAGATTACACCAAATTTCCCACGAAGGTACACTTGAGCTAATGTTATCAAAGCAAGAAACCCAGGCTTCTAGATCTCTGGATTGCATAATAATTTAAGCACGGGCTTGTTGTGACACAATAGAGCATGCTGTATCAAAGGTGGTGGGAGGATTTTGTAAATGAAAAAGGAGAGATGCTGGTAACTCAGAAAAAGCAAGGAAACGGGAAACTGCAACTCCCTGATGGGGGGGAGGGAAGAAGATTTCTGGAAGCAGGGCTAAATGGGGAACAACAGCACATGTCCAGGTTTCTGAAAAGCCCCAGTGCACCTTGTCACTAAAGCGAATCATGCTACTCCTGCAGTCCCCAGACTATCATCAGAGCTAGGTAAATGTGAATCTAGGCCCAGCATCTCCCTTAGCTCAAAGGAGTCAGGGAAGCTCCATCGACAGGCTTGTACAGAAGCTCTAGGCAGAGAAGGCCCAAGTGGTCCTCTACCATTCTTCTCAAAAAGTGACATGTCTGAAATGGAGATCAAGGAAATAGAGATGGCTTCAGCAAGGCCCACCCAGAAGAGAAACTCAAACTCGACCAAATTTGCAATAGAAACGACACGTATAGTGCAACTGACACAATTGGAAGAGACAGAGGCCCATGTTGATGGTGGCTATGCCTCATGCTGCTATGCCAGATCTGATTCCAAGCACATTTCACACATCAATTTACATAGACCACACAACACCATTATAAAGTCTATGTACTGTGATTAAGCCTTTTTTCAAATCCCAGGAATTGAGCTGGACACAGCAAACTGGAATCATTTGTTCAATATTAACTAGAGTAACAAAGACAGAATTGGAACCCCCAAATTCTTACTTCTCAATCACAAGCCATGCTGAAGAACAAAATATGCAAAAGGCAGACCTGCACTGGGTGTTCTTGGATGGTCTCTGTTCATCAGTTTATTACATGGAGGGAAATAAAGCTTATAGATGGGACTTAGTAAAGCTGAAAATGCCAAGTGCCAGTAGCTTATGCCTGTAATCCTAACTACTCAGGAGTATGAGATGTGGAGGAAGATCATGGTCTAAGGTCAGGGCAGAAAAGTTCACTAACCTTCAACTCCAAAATAACCAGCCAAAAGCAGGTCTGAAGGCATGGCACAAGTGGTTGAACAGCAGTTTAACAAGCAGGAGACCTTTAATACTGCTCTGAAATGAAGATAGCGTTGCTGTAGATTAAGTCCACATAATTCTCATCCCCAGCTCTCAAAGTAGTGATAGAAAAATCTCAGGATCCAAATGGGATTGCATGACAGAGCTTCTGCATGGCAAAGGACATAGCTAGCAAGATCAATTGAAAGCCCACGGATTGGGAGATCTTCACTAGCCATACAACAGACAAGGGTCTCATATCTAAAATACACCTGGAACTCAAAAAATTAAATCCCTCAACAACAAATCCTCAAAGAAACAACTGCCCAATAAATAAGTGGGCTAAAGACTTAAAGAGAAACTTCTCTGAATAGGAAAGAAGGATGGCCAATAGACACATGAAGAAATGCTCACCCTCCCTAGCCATAAAAGAAATGCAAATCAAAACAACATTGAGATACCACCTCACTCCAGTTTGAATGGCTATAATCAAGAACTCTAATAACAGATGCTGGAGGGATGTGGACAGAAGGGAACCTTACTGCATTGTTGGTGGGAGTGTAAACTTGTTCAACCACGCTGGAAAGCAGTATGGAGGTTCCTCAAAAGACTCCCCATAGAGCTCCCCAATGACCCAGCAATCCCACTTTTGGGCATTTACCCAAATGTTCACAAACAAGACCATACTAAAGCTACCAGCATGACTATGTTTATTGCAGCATTATTTACTATAGTTAAGATATGGAACCAAGCCAGATGCCCCTCAGTAGATGAATGGATCAAGAAAATGTGGTATATATACACAATGGAATTCTATGCTTCCATCAGAAAGAATGACATTGCCCCATTTGTTAGGAAATGGAAAGACTTGGAAAAAATTATACTAAGTGAAGTAAACCAGGCCCAAAGAAACATAGGTCCCATGGTTTCCCTTATTTGCAATATCTAGTATTTGAGTCAAGTAGAAAAGGTCAGATAAGTTGATGTTAGGGAAATGAACCCTAAGATATGTATTCAAATGTCTTTTTTCTTTCATGGGATTGTTTCTAACACATTTATAAGATTATTTCTTTGTTGCTTTGTATGTCCCTCCCCCACAGTATAACCCCTGCTTTCACTGTATGATGTCTGTATAATTTGTGGAGAGGAAGGGGAAAAACAAATAGTTTAAATAGGGATACAGGTGTACAGGTGGACCCATTGCAACAATGAGATGTACAAGTCATTATGTCGAAAACGAACTTTGCAACCTTGGTGTGGGGGGGAGGGTAGGATTCGGTAGGGGGGTGGAGGGAGGATGGGTAGGGGAAACAAAGGAGGAGGCTACAATGTTTGATAAGAAATGTATTCATTATCTTGCCCATGTAATTGTAACCCCTCTGTACAGTATTTTCACAATAAAAAAATCTTTTCTGTAAAAAAAAAGAAAGAAAAAGAAAAAAGCAAAATCTCAGGATCATCCTGGACTCTAACTTTACAGTTGGCTTCACTTGCTAACTCTATGGAACCTCCAGGCTGGCTCCAGAATAGATTTGAGACCTGGCTCCAAAAGTCACCAGCTGGCATTGATGATAGGTCTCTCTTCATCAACTTCCTCATGTGTAAAGTGAGGGTAATAACAAAGCCCACATTGTAGGGCTGCTGTTCACACCCACTTTGCAGAGGAAGAAACTAAGGTTTGGGAATGGGAAACAGCTCATTCCAGATCACATGGTTGGTGAGTATCAGTAGCATCATCATCCAGGTCTTCTTCTCCTGAGGCCAACCTCAACTGCATAGCCCACTAGGGGGTTCCGGCCTTTTGCCGTGGTCCTCCTTATCCTCTTGTACCCACGGGTGAGCAGAGGAAAAAGCCCTACCTTTTCCATCTATATCAGGAATAAAACAAGATCCACAGAGGTAAAAAAGAAAAATAAGGGTCTTGTGACACACTGATTTTCTACACATGATTATTTTTTTAATCTGACGGCTGCAAAGTAGTGCTTGCGTGTTATGTTGATTTGTTTGGGGAATTGTTGCTGCTGGAACAGGATTCTGAAAATTCATTTGAAAAGCTGATTGTTAGCAAGGGATGCATATCTAATCTGTTAGAGGTCTGTGTCATCTCTGTTTCTTACATTTGTCTCTGCCAAGTGTTTATATGTGTATGTCATGCCTTATAAGAATATTTTTTGTAATGTGTGCTTTAGTGGAGTTGCACAGGCGCATATCTGTATTTGCATGTTGTACCTGTGTTTGTATCTCTGTAGGCTGGGCATGCCTTTTATAAATATCTTGTGTGCTATGCACATGTCTGTTGTTTGTGGCTATGGTGCATGTGTTGTGCATATGAAGTTTGTGTCCAGCTATCACATAAGTGGGTGTGTGGGTGCATTCCATATGCATTTGTTGTGTGAGTAGGTCACACAACAAATTGAAAGGGTATGTTTTGTACAAGCATACAGTGTATGTGTGTATCTATGTAAGTAGGTCTATGTCATATAAGTTAAAATACAGTGTGTCTAGATGGGTCTGAAATTGTGAACTATGGGCTAAGACCCTGCATGGGGGTGAGTATTCATGCTGCATGTCTAATTGTCTTTGTTGCATATCCTGCTGTGATGTGTTTTGTGTGTGCATGTGTGTGTGTGCACGTGCATGTGTAGGGGCTCACGCATACTCCTGATAACCATTCATCAGGCCACTGTCTCTGTGTCAGAGTCAATTTCACCCTCCCTTCTTCTCCACTCCCTCTCTCTTTTCCCCATCTTGGTGTTGGCGTCAGGTAGTTATTAGCTGGTCAGACATTTTTATCTCCTCAAAATATCCTATCGCTCATATCCGGCTCAGTAATCACAAGAATGGGCCTCAGAGACATCGTTTATGCCACAGCCTCCACAGACTAGGAGAACTCACATCCCTCTTACCTATTAGTCACTGGAAATAAAGATTCGTAAGCAAAATAGCTGCTGTCTGT
Organism: Dipodomys spectabilis; assembly: GCF_019054845.1. NCBI lineage: Eukaryota > Metazoa > Chordata > Mammalia > Rodentia > Heteromyidae > Dipodomys > Dipodomys spectabilis. Next base: position 5,255,997 of record NW_024870723.1, read on the forward strand.
GCTGGGTTAACTCTTTCTGGGCCAGTCTAAGGGTATCCTTACTGCAGCATAAATGTTTCACAGGTTGTGGCTGACACACAAGGAGTTGGAGCTTTGAAATGCCTGGACAGCCCAACGTGCAGCTATGATAAAATAAGATAATGAGGTTCAGCTATTGCTTCTCAAACAGAATGCTTTTGACATTTGCTTGTGGAGAATGGGAGATGGTGCAATACAGCATTGAATATGACTGTTTGCAGGGTCCTTAGTCTGCACACCCCTGCCTGATGCCCTTCATGTCCACTGTCTGTCATTATGACTGCAAAGTGAGTTCACATGTCCAAATCTTCAAGAGAGACATGGAAGACAACCACCCTCTTGTGGACCATTGGGCTAAGCAATCAGGCTGCTGGCTGTGTGAGAATCAGCATCATTGCTCTCATCTTGCAGAAGAGAAAATTAAGGCATGGGGAGGGGAGGGCCGCACTGGGGAGGTTGAGCATTTGGTCCGAGTTCACACTGCCAGCAGCCTAGTTTCCAACATACCTAAGCCATATGACTCTAAACTCTGGGCATTCAATTAAATACATGGAGAATCTTCAATGGATTTTGAGTGACTGTCTGGGTGTGGCTTCTATGAGTACCAGTATTTTGGTTCTTGAATCCTGTAGTAGGGGGTAGAAGTAATGTCTAACACCCTCTCATTGAGATCATGCTCATCTGGATGACAAAATACTCTCCTTGCATGAGGCTGAAGAAGGCTCTGTTACTTGACCCTATGTATTTAAAAAAGTGGTAAAGATAGAGCCAGACCTTAGGGCACTGAACTTACTGGCATCTATGGGATGGTTGACAGTGCTCTCTCTCTCTCTCTCTCTCTCTCTCTCTCTTTCTCTCTCTCCCCCTCTTTCACTTTCTCTTTCTCCTTTCTCTTTTCTCTCAACCATACAAACACACACATATACACACTCTCAGAGGCAGTTTTCCATTTCACCAGCAAATCAGCATGTGTGGATCTTTGACTGCAGACATTTACAGCTTTTAAGGCGTAAGCAATCCCAGCGCATACTCAGTGTGAGGATATTCCATAAATGTTCTAGAACATCACTAATGTTCTCTCTTAGGGGCTCTGTTGATGAGAGTTATGAGGCCTCTGCTACTATCTCTTTGGAGCCAGATTATGAAAGTGATCAGTACTTTGACCAATCCAAAGACATCCAGAGACCCACCTTCCCTCAAGGGAGAATCTCTGGTCCACTGGCCACAAGGATCTTGGGCAATGCTGCTCAGAGCACTTATTGAGAATCTTCTTCAAATACTAACCAAAGAGATTTCTGGAAGAAGATACAAAGAAAAATCCCCAAATAGTCCCAACAAAATGGACCACTATCATGTCAAGTGTAAAATTCTCTCTGGAGAATTTCATGACTCTCCCCACCCACCCAAAAGAAAAAGAATGACCTCATTGCATGGTACCTACAGTGGTCCAGGTGCTCTGCTTTTAGCATCTCACTTTTCATTGCAAGCCTATAGGGTAAATATCATTATTGTCTTTGTTTGGCATAAACTAGAGCTGTGAGATGTTGAATTGCTTTGCTTCAAGGTTACACAGCTGGTAAATCGCAGAATTGGGATACTCTCCAGACTCGGTCTACTTCTGGAGATGACACACTATGCTGTCCTGTGTCAAGGAAGTCCATTTGGCTTGGAGGATTGTACTGTCCCCCGGAGGTTGCTCTCCTCCCTCGCATTCTCAAAGTCTGCCCCTTTGCATGCTCACATTGGGAGATCATTCGGACCTGCCTTACTGCTATCCTTACCTCAGCAAATGCCTCTAGTTTTACCACCAGCTTTCCATCTGCAAGATGACTTTTCAGTTCAGAAACCTGATCATTTATTACTGGCTTATACAGGAAGGGAGAAGGTGGGTGACTCACACACAAATATAAACCAAACATGGCTTTTGTTGTGAAAATCATATAAAAGGTACAGCAATGAAGAACATCATACATGAGTCATGTATAAATGTTCCAGGTGCTCTGCATCTTGGCAACACTCTTTATTATCAAACCATTTAATTTTAGCCTTTTCCATTGAGTATGGGGATAGCATTTTGGGGGGTTTAATTTGCATTTCTCTGACAGCTAATAATGTTGGATAGATTTCATATGCTTGTTGGTCTGTTTGATATCCTCATTTGTGTTCAAGTCCTTTGTAATAGAGTTGCCTATTACTTTTTAGAAGTTTCTTTATGTATCCTTCATGTAAGACTATGTTACTTCATCTGCTATAAAAATATCATAGCAGATGCCATTTATACATAATATTAATTTATTACTCAGAGTTCTGGAGGCTGAGAAGTCCAATATCAATGCATTAGCTATTCCCTTTTTCAAAAGTATGCATCTATGTTTCAAAGATGGCGGCTTCTAGCTAAGTCATCACATGAAAGTCACATCCTTCAACTTCTTACATAAGAGCAGAGCCTCATGACAATTACCTCCCAAAGGCTGAGATCTCTTAACACCCTAATACTCAACCTACAAATGTTGGGAGAATACCAACATTTAGACCATAATGGAGATCTTTATCATGTATATACCATACAAATACCTTCTCCCAGGTTATCATGCTCTTTCATGCTATCATTAGTACCTTTCAATAAACAAATGTTTGTAGCTTTAGTAACATTCGATTTATAAGTCTTTTATTTTATAGTTAGTCATTTCTCTGCTCTATTAATAATTCTTTACCTGTCTCAATCTCTTTCTTTCTAGATGCTCCTATGGGTCTACAACCTATCTTGAGTTAATTTATGTGTATGTTGTGAGAGAAGAGTTGACTTCATTTCTATCCAGATGACTCTCCAATTGACAGAGCAAAGACTATCCGTTGCTCACTGATTGGCAGCGATGTCTTTGTGATAAATCAGATGATGAAAGAGTGTGGGTTAAGTTTCCAGACTGACAGTCTTTTACCGTACTTAAAATTTGAGAAGCTTAACACTAGTCTAGAAGTTGGAAAACCAGAATTTTAATATGGACCCTGACATCAATTATTAATTTGCTACAAAACTTCGAGGAATTATTCTCAGTCTCCAAGCATACATTCTTGACTAGATAGCTGATGATAGGCAGATGACAGCTAGACCAACAGGAAGACAGACAAATATATAGATACAATGAGATACCTACTCTGTTATTTGTGCTCCTTGTACAATGGATTTTGAAATCTAAAACTTTACTTCAAGTACTCTGACTCTTGGAGGGTTTTTAGCTGACAGTAGAGTTCCAAATAGCCATAAGTGGCTTCTTGGAAATTTTTTGAAGAAAAAAATGAATAAGAAAATGAATGGGAGTGTGAAGTATTATTAGGATTTAGATGACTGTTACATTCCTGTCCTGGGGTAGTCATCAATAACAGGTCAAAACAACACAAAGTCACTCACTTGTAGCTCTCTCTACGAATCATGAGTCCAGCTTTGTCAAGGCAAAGCTACACTCCTTTCTGGGCACTCTACATAAGAAATGGTTTCTTTAGATATTGTTCATCTTCCTTGGCTCATGGACCCTTCACTCATCTTCAAAGCCAGCAAGGTTTTGTGCCTTGGACCCGCTTTCCTTTGCATGTCTTTCCCTCCCAGATCTTAAATGTTTATTAAGTGTTTTTAATGACTCCTTATGATTGGGTAGAACACATTTAGATTATCCAGATAACCTCTCTGACCAAGATCCTTAATTTAATTACAGCTGCAAAACTATATGCAGGTTTGGGGCATTAGGACGTGAACATTTTGAGGGAGCCATTATTCTTCCTAGTACAATTGAACAAATCACAAGTGAGTGGGTCATGATACTGATTACAAGCCCTATAAATAGTTGTTCGATCAAGTTAGCCTTTATTTTTGACATCACTCTAACCTCCAACTGGATAATAAACTGAGGATCCCCAAAGTAAGAGAAAACTGAAGAGTTTGAACCATTGACTGAAGATCAGAGATGACCTTAAGTCAAGCACAGAATTGTGAGTTCTGTTTACAATGATGCCACTCAACAGCTGTGTGACTTCAGCTGAGTCCCTTGACCTGTCTGGCTGTATGATTCCCCAACTTTGCCCTGAGGATTCTGGTCACAAAGAACAAATAATCGGCAAGATCACCAGGCACAAACTAAAAGGGGAATGGAGGTATCTTGGGAAAACTGGAGAAAAACATCCTGTGGAAAAAAATATGTAAGTGACAGGCTTGTGGTTGCCAAACAAAGCAATGACTGAACAGGAAGAGTTTATGGACAAGTAACTGGCTGACCTCTAAGGATGCTTTTAACTGACCTTTGCTAGACTTCATCTATCTCCCATGCGTGAATGTTTGCATTTACCCACCTGGGGCTGCAGAAGGGAAAGTATAAAACCAACCCCAAAGAGCATATGTAAGAAGATGCAGAAATGGAGCTGCACTGAGCTGAACCTTTCTTCTCCCCATGCCAGGCTGTGCCAAAGAGGAAGTCTCCCAACTGGGTTCAGTTCAGCTTGGCCAAGGCTGGATAGAGACCCAGAGTCACTCAGGCCTGCTTTGCGAGGAGTGTTATTCCACCCCTGCTCCCCAGATAATGTAACTGAGTCACTCAATTGAGCATAAAATAGAAATTTGGCTTCTTATCTACCTCAGACCTGACTTTACTATTTTCTTTCTGCAAAATACATTTTTCACTATCTTATCTTCTAATAAACAATCCTGGCTCGGCAGCCTCGTGGAGATGGCGCTGAATGCATTTAAGAGACATATTTCTCCTCTCTCACTCCCTGCTTAAAGCCTTCTGTTTAAAAGCCTGCCTCTATTTTTCCTCCCTCTTGGAAAAAAATATTATGTGTGTGCGCATGCACATGCACGCGCGTGCTCACACACATGCGCATACACACCTCCCATTTGTATGCCATCTTCCTTTTCAGAACATGCACACATTTTTCCACAGCCATCCTGGTGTAGTCTCCTTATTTTCCCTTTTGCTCACTAGATTGGAATTAAAAGAAGGACTTGACTTCCACAGTGGTAGTGCGAGACTTAGATCAACTTTTAGGACTGCCTGGAAGAAGCTTGGGGAGCTTAAGAAAGGGGCAATTTTGACAGTGGTCAGACCCCACCGACTCCTCCAACATGGTATGGTGGGCAAGGCCTGTACCTGGATATGAGCCAGCTGTGAATATTTAATGCCACTGCTCTAATGCAGAGTGTCATCAGACCACCAGATGGTGAAGCTTCAACCTCAGAAGAGAAGAGGCAGAGGAAAGCAATGTTTATTAGAGCTTTATTCAAAACAACCTCCTGAGGAAACCACCCAATGAGTAAAGAGGAGGAGAAAGCCTTCCCTGTTACAGAGAGGGAAACTGAGGCTCATCATCCTGAGCATGAGGATTTCCCAGGTGCCCTTCTGGCTTCCAAACACCTATTTGAGAATGAGAATTATTCGACTATTTGAATTAGATGGGACATGCATTTGTGGGGTATATTATCAGTAGCATGTGGGCAATTATTTTATCCTGAGTGTAACCTTCAAAAGCAAAGGAGGTGAAAATTACCCTCTTCCACTGGGCCTCCATTCTGTGGACTCTTCCTCCTTCTCTTTTATGTGTGGGGGGGGGGCGGGGAAGGGGGAGGTAGGGAGAGGGAATAAAGGAAGTTCCAGGTGTGTGGGTTTTTCCCATTCACAAAAACATTCACCTAATTGTGTTATATTTTATATTCAAAATAAAACTCAAGATAAGGACACAGTGGTTTTTTTCTTGCTTGCTATTGTTTCTAACGTATTTATAAGGTACCAAGTGATTTCTTTGTTGCTTTGTATGTCCCTCCCCCACAGCATAACCCCTGTTTTCACTGTATTTGATGTGAGTATAATTTGTGGAGGGAAAGGAAAAAAAACAAATCGTTTAAACAGGGATACAGGTGGACCCGTTGCAACCATGAGATGTACAAGATGTTATGTCGAAAATGAACTTTACAACTTTGGCTGGGGTGGGGAGGATTGGGGGGAGAGAAGATGGGATGGGAAGGGGAAACAAAGGAGGAGGCAACAATGCTTGATAAGAAATGTACTCATTACCTTGCTCATGTGATTGTAACCCCTCTGGACAGTATTTTCACAATAAAAAACTTATTTAAATAAAATAATAAAATAAAACTCAAACCACATGGTCATTCTGGCCAGCTCCCCTCAGGCTCATACTCAAATGTGCAATGCCCATTTCCCTGTAGCTCTCTCTACAAGCTCTTGTCTTTTCCCAGAATACACTGCTCCTCCTCATCCTTAACACATGAGCTCGGAAGATGCTTCCCCGGGAGAAGCCTGCTGTGGCCACTGGATCTAGTACGCTCCACCTCTTCATTCTCTGCCCTTGCCCTCAGTCCTTTCCCTTCACAGGGTTATCGCAGATTGGCATATCTGTGCCTGTGCTTTTACACACCTCTCTCTCTCCCACCTGTGTGCTGACTCAGGGTAGAAGTTGCTCTTATTGTATTTCCACAGAGCATCCTGTGGCTAGGCCCCTGTCAGTTATACTGTGCCATCTATATAACTGACAGTGCCATACATCTGTATTTGCCAAATAGATGAGTTCTCACAACCCTGGGTGAAAGATTTTATTCTTACTTTCTAATCAATCATGAAACTAACCAGAGTTATTGTTTCTTTAGTATTCACGGTATACTTGGTAGGATGCTTAGAATTTTAATACCCTAAAGTGCATACGACTACTCTTATTGCCATTTTACAGATGAGGAAACTGAGGCCCAGATAGCACTCAGCAATGGTAAGAGCACAGGATTTCCTGTTAAAGCTCTTACTCTTCTTACTAAATCACTGAGCCTACCAATTGAACCACTTATGCATGAAGGAAAGAACCAAGTAAAGAGTCACATGGAAGTCATAATTAAGGCCACATAACTCTTTGTTTTAGGGGAAAAAAAGTCTGATAAGAGTTTGCCCTCTGTTCCCATATTTGTCACTCATAGGGCAAAGACTTTTATTCAAAAGAATAGAGAATATTTCATAAGCTAGAGACCCTGGGGACAGCCCTGGTGAGAGGTTTTTGGAACAAGACTCTGCTGGCTTCACTTTCTTTTCCCTGGGGCTTGAATGTCCAGCCTAGTTGCCCTCTGCCCATACCCAGGCCTTCACCAAAGTGAGAACTCCATTTCTCACGTGTAGCCTGGAGAGCAGGATGAGGTCACTAGGTCCTTCGGCTCCTGCAGAAAGTCAGAGAAGATTAATCTGAGGACAGCGCCATGACGCTGGGCAGCAGAGATTTATGAGGGAGAGAAATCCAGGCCAAGGTCCCTGTGTTTTGTTTCTCTCTGTCTTTTGACTACCACAGAGCCCTCTGCTTAGAATAAACTTCCAGAGGTCATGGCATCCAGCACCCGGCCTCCAAAACACCTTCAGGCAAGACAGTGACCATCTGACACCATGCTGAGACTTCCTCTGGCTCTTCCTGTCCTCCACAGAATGTGAGCCGCATCAAGTTGGGCCATTTCATCTTGGTGTCAAAGATCTGCTGTGGTCCTGACCCATGCTACCTAATCGCCTCTCCGTCCCTGACATAAATTTCACCTTGGTCAAACTGATTTGACTCTACTTGCTTTCCCAGGCTGTGCTTCTAATTTGGGGTAGTTTCTGCCTGCTCTTCAGCCACACAAATTTTACATGATCCAGTGTAAACTACCCATCCCCAAGCAGCCTGTGTGGCATGATAGGACTTCATCAAAAGAGGTCATATTCAAAAGGAACTGTTCACGTTTTTTTCTCTCCTGTAGGTTGTTAAATACGGATCCTCTCGATGGTTTTAAGGCAGTTGTGATATATTTCTCTTTCGTATGCATCCAATACCTAAGACCTTTTACAGTCTGGCACCCGGCTCCCTAATCTATCTCCACAACCACAAGATGACAAACTTTGGAGAGGGAAACAACTCACAGAGATGTTCAAATCTCCAGAAAGAGTGCTTTGGAAGAAACATTCAGACAACTCCCTGTATGGTTTGTTCCATTAGGCCAATGGTTTCCCAGCTTATCTCCTTGTATCACAATTGGGAATAGATCCCCAGTCTGGATACAACTAAATTCCAGGGACCCCTTTCCATTCAGGAAGGGTACGATTGGAGCAAATACCTTTGGATAGTCTTTATTCTACGTTTTTAGGGGGAAGACTTTTAAATATTCCTTTTTAAAAAAAAGTTCCCCGCATCAATAGCAATTCATCCTGTCTTTCACCAAGGCCTAAGCTCCTTACATGGGTGACTCAAGATGGCATTTTCATTTTAATATAATTTTAATTTTATCATCATTCAGTGGCTGCACGAAGGGATTTTTAGTTCAGCATATCAATGTGTGAGTACAATGCCTCTCGATCGGTGTCACTCTTCTGTCACTCTCCTCCATCTCTCCAGACTCCATCCAGCCCATCGAGTTATCTAGTTCCATTTTCACATATGCACACTGTTATGATGATATTTTCCCACCCTTTCTCTCTCCATTCATCTGCCTCCTGCCTTTGACCAGCCACTGTAGTACAAATTCACCTCTCTGCTCCCCAAGGAAGGTTCATCCATATGGGAAAGCCAGACTTGGGAGGCTCATACCCCACGTCCCCCCATTCCAGTACCCCATGGCAGAGGCTGTTTAGTCTGTCTGGGTCCTAAGACCTCTCTGAGATAATAGAGATGGCCGCATCAGGCTGTAACCTGCCCGGTGTTTACCATCTATCCTGACAGTGTATCCTAATGCTCATATGGACAGCCTATAGTCCCAGACTCATAGGCTCCAGGTGCTTTGGCAGGGTGCCAGTAGGACCGCTACAGAAAACCCACTCCCCACACTTAAGCATCTTGACCAGCCAAGGGTATCTCCCCCAAGGAAAGGCTGTGGAGCTGAAATGGGTTCCGTGGATCTCAGCACTGCAGAGACATGCAGCCAGTGCATAATTATCAGGAAGCTCATGGGTGCTATGCCAGATCTGAAGAGGAAGGCGCACAGGAAGCCATTCTTCAGGGAACTCTCGGTCTAGTGAGAAAGGCTGAACAAGGCCATGCAGGCTACTGCATACAAGGACATGGGGCAGGGGGTACTCATGTCACAAGAGGGCCACTCAGGAAGGTGGATGGCACTCACTCCAATCTTGAATGCAAAGGCACTTTTGCACACATAGGTCTTTCCACTTACATCCTCTCTATGAACCCAGCATGGGTCACAGCACTGGAAACATGCTGAAGATTTAGGTCATCTAATCTCTCTCTTTTTTTTTAAAGTGTGGACTCTGTTTTTGTGTTGTTTTCCTTACTGACAATATCTCTTTCTGTGCTAATTGGCCAGGCCAACAAAACAAAATTCTAGAAACTGCATGGTTAGACATCAACAATGATTTTTGTTTGGTTTGGTTTCTATTTTTGGTGCTCCTGAGGTCTGAATATTATTCGATTATGCTACACAAGGGATCTACCACTTGAGCCACACTTCCAGCCTTTTGGGGCTTTATTTATTTCTCAGATATGGTCTTGTATTTTTGCCTGGGCTGGCCTAGACCACAATTCTCCTATTTATGTCTCCTGTATAGCTAGGATGACAGACACACACCATCATACCCAGCTTATTGGTTGAGAAGGGACTTTGCTTTTTGCCCAAGCTGGCCTCAAGTTGCAATCTTCTCAATCTCCGCCTACCAAGTAACTGGGATTATACTTACTAGCTATTAGGTTTCGCCCAGAAATGTATTTTTTATTTCTTTTCAAAATTTTCGAGGCTGGATGTCCAAGATCAAGGTCTAGACAGGCTGGTGCCTCGCGTCCTCCCTCATTAGTTTGTATATTCTGTGGCTGACTTCTGGCTAAGTCTATACATGGTCTTTTCTCTCTATTTCAGCATTCCTGGTACCTCTTCCTCTTCTTATGAAAGCCTGAGAGGAACAGATTTCAGTCCACAACATTTTTCATGTATAGAGTAAGCTACATTTTAAGCCTCACAGAGTGTTTTATCTACTTTCGAGAACATGGGCTTCAAGGACCTAACTAGATGAGACTCTCAGATGTATGACTTACCCACTGCCTGGTTTTTAGGCCAGTACCATGGGGAGCTTCAGTTTTACTCTGTGCATTGAAATAATAATATGTGCATCTCAAGTGTCCTTAATAGGATTAGAAGCTGAGTTATAGAAGGTTCTTAATGAATATTCCAATGCTGCCAGTACTGTTTATTAATGGTAAGAATAGTAGTTTGGGGTAAGATTCATCTACACTTACATCCATATAATAATAGTAAATAGTTCTGGGTTTTCCAGACACTATTGTAAGTAGGATATTCTCATTTAACTCTCAGAACAACCCAAGAAGTAGAATGTATAATTTTCCCCTTTTACAAATAGGACAGCTGAAGCACAAGGTTAAATAAATGCCTTCAAGGTTAGCTATAGCTAATAAATGGAAAATTTGGACTTGAAACCTAGGATCAGTACCTCCTGAGACCCTACAGTCACCTTATTATAACTAATTCACCATACTCTATACAAGGGGCTGGGTCTCTCTCTAAACCAATAAACTCATGACCTACAGTGACTCAGTAAATGAACTCCTAAACTATGAGGTATTTGAGAAAGGTTGCTCCCATTTTGGCTTGAACTTCACAATCTTCGCGGATTTTTATTAGAGGAACAACAATGACAACATTTTTCAGACAGGACAGCCAATATCCAAAGTGTGACTCATCTACAAATGAGCTGAAGAGAGCCTTATGGACACGCCCCTCAAGAAGAGAACATAGCTTAAATCCATCCTTTAAAGCCAAGAATGTTGATTAAAATACTTTTGTAAAGTAGGAAAAAATAAAGCTAATATTAAAAAATCCTGTTTTATTAATCCCCAAAGGGAAGATTTTATTAATTCCTTTAGAATCCAATAAAAGTGTGTTTTTTAATCAACTTTGTTTTCCAACTCCTGTTCAAGTGTCAAATCATAGCAAAGTAGCTCATATTTCTTGAAAATCTTCCAAATAGATACTGGAGACCAGGCCTGAAGTGAGGAAGACACAATATAGACCATCTTGGACCACCTAGCCATGTAGTCCAAGACTTTTAGACAATCCAGTCAATGAGGACAAACACAAGTAATACTAAAAAGTATCAAGTTGATATGACAATAATACTAAAAAGTATTAAGATGACAATACAAAAAATAGCACCTCCAGGGATAATCTCTATTTTACCCTCATTCAAATTGAGACTATTTGTTTCAGAACAGTGCCTGATACTTGTTGAACAAGCAAGCCAGAGAGCACTCAGGAAATGTTCTATTGGTAAGATGAGACGTTTGGCTTTAATTCTAAAAACAAATGTATGTATTTTTGTTAAGCAAGCAAATACCATGGTCAGATGGATTTTGTCCTAGTGTTTTGTTTTGATAAATAACTTTGATAACATTTGAAGAACTGACACAAGCATGGAAGGGGAACAAAGCAAGGAGATGAATCAGAAGAACACCATTTAGTAGTGATGGTGGTGGCCTAGACTACAGGTATTTCAGTAGAGATGAGAAAAATACAATGTACCCAAGATATACCTTTCACAAGAGATGTTCATAGGTTGAAGTTGGGAGCTGATAGAAAGGAGGGAATAACTGTAAACTCTTGGCATTCTCTTTAGCATCTGGTAGATAACTATGGTATGTACTGAGATAGGAGTTATATGAAGATGAATAGTCCTAGGGTTTATGTAGTTTAGAAATGAAGAATTCTGTTTCAGATATGTAAAGGCTAATATGTCTATCAAGATCTAAGTAAGCATAGCAAATGGTTGTTGAATAGTAGGTTTGTAGCTCTGAAAGATGTCAAATATCAGTCTGTCAAGGTGATGGAGAGATAATGCTAGGTGGTCTACCAGTAGTCTTGGAATCAAGTGTAAGACTTGCTCTTCCAACACATCATCAGACCCATATTCAGCCAAAGCAGAGGTCATAGGGTGCTCAGAAACAGACAATGTGGATTAACACTTGTACTTCTTACAGAAAATTCAATGCACACATGTTTCCATGTCCTCTGAAGGACCTCTCCAAGCCTCTTGGAGCCTTGAATTTTACATAGAAGTCTCTGGTACTCAGATAGAGAGTCCATCCTGAAATCTGTGGGTTTAATCAGATGCATGGTTTCATCGCTTGGGCTTAATGAGGTAAACCAGACCTCCGGTAATATTGCCCGTATAATTGACATGGTTCTCTGGGAAACATTACGCTTTATAATGAAAATACTGTATATAATTAGAATCTAATAGGAAGAAAATAGTAATTAGCCAGAATTAACTGAACAGACGCAATCAGGCAAATAAAGGTTATCCTCAGGAGAGGACCCTTCAGAGTTCAAATGCACATCCTATAATTGTAGCAAAGCCCCAGTAATTAAGGGTAATTTTTTTCCTGCATCATGTTAGAGGAGTTTATTTTTTTTTCTTTTTTTTTCTTTCAGCAGTGGAATGACTGTGTCCGAGACCTAAAAAATATCTGTAAAGCCATATGCCATTGGAGTATGATGAATTTAAGAGAGAGACCCCCAGAATACCCCAGAGCCTAAAATTCCACATGCAAATGATTGGATTCTGTTATGAAGCTGCAGAGTGACTGTAGGCAAGTAACTCCCCCTCTCAGATGACAATGGTAATTTTGACTATTTATTAACTCTCTACTTACTATAAGTTCTTAGGTATAGTATGTTCCATATATTATCTAATATAATTTTTGTGTTCCACCAAGATACATCTCTTTTTCATTTACTGTAATGCAAAATTATGTTGTCCTACATAAGATTAAGCCAGACAATACAGAAACTATTAATAACGACAACAGTAACAGCTTTCTGCAAGGTTGTTCTGAGGATCCGTTCAAATGATGCCCCTTCTTGAGCTCCAAAAGTAGAGGAAGTGGGGCTCACTTGTTTACACAAAGACCTGAAGAAGCTGAGCCCTGGTACTTCAAGCCTGTAATCCTAACCACTCAGGAGGCTGAGCTCAGAGAATCACGGTTCAGAGCCAGTTCAGACAGACAAATACACAGACTCTTATCTCCAATTAATCAGCAAAAAGCCAGAACTGGAGATCTGACTCGACTGGTAAAGCACCAGCTGTGATAATAAAACTGGAATAGCAGAGCAAAAGCACAAAGCACTGAGTTCAAGCCTTAGTTCAACCACATACACATGAACTTTAAAAGATGCATGGCACTTCTAAACTGATTTGCTGAACAGGAACGCCTTTGTACAACTACTTGAAGATAATAAGAATCTGAATATAGAGTTGTCAAACTTCAAACCTGGGCTCCATTCCTAAAATCTACCCTGTGAATGATAATCAGCCCTATGATGGCAAGAGAGAAGCTTAGGCTTACCCTACTGGCCTACTTTTCCTCTAGGAGCAGAAGAAGGGATTTTTGCTGTGAGAAAGTTAGTCCTGAGTGCATCTGGGAACATTGCTGAACAGAGGCCTGTGAAGCAGGTTTTCATGAGCTGTTTTTGTGCAATGGTTTCTCCAGTACCACGTGAGAATGTCCTCTCTGGCAGGAGTTTGACATCCTGTGCTATCACAGAGCCATTTCTTTCTATATGCCCAATCAACATCTATAAGCCAGGCTTAGGTGAGGCACTGGAGAACTTCATGGAGAACGCAGTCCAAGAAGCTGAGACAGCAGTGAGGAGAGGGAAGATAAACATATCGCAAGTCAGAGGTGGCAAAAGTAGCATCGAAGTTAACAGAAACCAAGAGGGAGGCTTCTTGAATTCTACCTAGTAAAAACTGGAGACATATGGTAAAGACTTCTGAAGAGAGACAGGATTTGAGTAGGACCTTGTCAGGAAGAAAACAGAGAGAGACATTCTGAGGGAAAAAGATCAGCCTAAGCAAAGATATATTGGCATTGGAGGTATGGCACAAATCATAGGAAAATCACTTGAAATTCTGTTTTCCCAAATCTAGAAGCAGCTTTTCATGCCTTCCTAAAAGAACCAGATATACCCCATACCCTACAAGGGGAAAAATAGATTTGATTAGGAGATTATTGAGAAGCGTATACTATCTTGCAAAGGATGTGAATAAGATAGAATAAGAAAGGAAGATACCTCTTCACTCTTCATGTGCATCTGCCTGTTTTCTCTGTGCTCTCTTCTCCATCAGTCCCAGGATGAATGAATTCCATAGCCCAGATTCAGGAACAAAGCCCCAAGAGCTGTCACATTCTTCAATACAGCATGAGTAGATCTGAGATTGATTTCATTTTACACTTGAGTCTTTGTATTGTTATTAAATGGCTCCACACTGGAAATGAAGCTAGATACCAACAGTCCTAGCCCTTCCCCTGTGTACCACAAGATTACTACATGGTTGGGTACATGTAGATCACAGAAGAGGATGTGGATGGAGATGCAGGAAGGAATGCTTGGATCTTTAAGAAATGGAGGAGGAGAGACACAAATCACCAGATAATTTCAGTGATCTCTCCTCCATACTAAATACTAAATCCATCTCAAGTCTGGAGTGTGCCTTCCCATTAAAGAAATGGGGATGGATTCATTCTTGAGGTGCCCACTTATCATCTGTGTGTTGACTTGTGTCCAAAGCATATCCACATCCTGGGCTCTAGCATGGCACATGCCACTCATCCAGATGTCATATGAACGGCATATGGCAGCTGGATGGTATACAAAAGACTGGAGAAAGGCGGGATGGGTATTTATAACAGCTAACAGGAGAGGGAATGGATGGGCCGACACTGGCCATGGGACACTGTTCTCTAGTTGTATAATCTATCATAAATGTGATAACAATACAAAATATTACACCCATGTGTCACTTAATTATGGGGCTTTATTCTAAAAAACTCACACTCTGGTGAATTGATCATTATGTGAACATCATGGGGCATATTTATACATACCTAGATGGGACCAGCTGACCACCCGAATCAAGAGATATGGTAAATACAAGTACCATGTGTAACATGGTGGTGTAAGACAAAATACTGTAGTAAAATGTTCGAGAAGAAGGTCACTTCATACAGTAATGATAAAAAGTAGAGTATAGTCAATGCACAAACCAGTTCCAGAGTTGATTATTCCTATGTACTATGGCTGCATGCCCACAATGGAGTACGCTCTGCTTCTGGAGGACTGTCAGGTTCTGCAGTAGGTTTTTTACACCAGCACCACCATTACAAGGGAAATGCATTGCAGTATGCTGTGACCACAGTTACCATCACTGGTTGGCTATTTTTCAGATCCATTATGATCTTATGGCATTACTGCTGTCTATATGATTCCTCCACTGACTGAAAGGTAATTTGCAAGGTGCAGAGCTATATTTATTAAGTACCTTCTGTAAGTTAGGTTCTGTAAGAGAAACCAGGAAAGCTACAGTGGCGGGTTAAACTTAGTGGTTCTATTTGAAGAATTTACCCTATCAAAATAATAAGATTTATAGAAAATAATCCTGATGTAAGGTAAGAGAGAGAAAATCAGATGATTAGTTGAAGTGCTATGAAGTGCTGTGGGTATGCCCAGGAAAGTTTTTGTTTGGTTTGGTTTTGATCTTATTTTTATCATCAGACTTTATAGGGAGTTTCCAAGAAGAGGTCTTCTTGAAGCTGACCTTTGAAGTAGGATTTGAAAATACAGAAGTAGAAAGAAGCACTCTAGGCAAGGGCACACGAATTATGAAACAAACATGAGGTGGGACAGGAGATTACTAGGGTCACTTGCAAAGAAGCACGCTGAAAGACACCCAGAAGCCTGGACTTGCTCAACTGAAATGATAAAGCAAGGTAGGCTGCGTGAGTGCATATTTGTATGGGATGGGGCACGACTCACACAGAACAGTGTCTCCCTGGACAATAAAATGGGTGTTGGGGGAAAACAATTCAGAGAATGGCTTTTCAGATCAAGGTGAGCCTCTCTACCTTTCTACCAGAAACTGGACCCAGCTTGGATGACCTCAGATGGAACTATCTTGTCTGGATCTCCTATTTCTATTATTAAAACTACTTAATGCCTAATGATTCCACCAGCCACAAGGCCTTCAGCAAGCTCCATGCCAGAGAGCAATCGGATTTGCCAGACATTTCCAAAAAGAACACAACTCTTTTGGAAGTCTCGGAATAGCTATGCCAGTGGCCCTAATGGAACATAATTTCCTGTAAAGGAAATCTAATTTAATATTTTCAGGTATTATGTAACCAAGTACCCGAAGAGAGAGGGAAGACAACTGCTAACGAGAAACATCAGAAGGCAGTAACCCCGTGGAATCAGGAAGCCTGCAGGTCTACTTGCTCCTGCCAAGGGGGTCCGTGGGAGAAGCGGATTGCAGAAACAAGGAGGGTGGTAGGTTGGTGATGGGTGTGTGGGCTTTGAGCCAGCTTAGCCTGAGGTTTTGAATCCCAGTGTGCTATCTGCCAGCTGTGAGGCCTTGGACATGCTATTTGGCAT
Organism: Dipodomys spectabilis; assembly: GCF_019054845.1. NCBI lineage: Eukaryota > Metazoa > Chordata > Mammalia > Rodentia > Heteromyidae > Dipodomys > Dipodomys spectabilis. Next base: position 5,272,468 of record NW_024870723.1, read on the forward strand.
CTCTGAACCAGGCCAAAATTCCCAGCATCAGCAAAATGAAAATGTAAAATAATCCCAGCTCATTGGGTTGTTGTAAGGACTAAACAGAAGAACGTATGGGAAATTATGTCTTGTTTCGTGCCTGGCACTTACAAAAAAAAAAAGCCACTCAGTGAATGGTTGTTGTTATGACAGCCATTACAGTCATGGCTCAGAGTTGAGTTAAATAAAACATACTTCCTCTTCACCTCTCAGTTTCAAAGAAAGGTTGTTGGGTGAGGACGCCAAGTAGCATAAGCTAGGGAGGTGGACAATGCTGGATTGCAGGAGAATCCTGCCGTTGCCTACCTCACTGCCTGCCCTTATATTAAGCCTTCCTTTCTTGGCTAGATGGTGGGTAGCAATGGTGCCTTTATCACCCGACCAGTGCCTTTAAGTCATCTTCCTTATTGCCATCAAAAAAGAGTCCCCAAACTTCAACCTGATTACATTGGCTTTCTGTTCAGAAAGGGCAAGAGAATTTGTCAAAAATCTAGAAAAACTCAAAACTTAATCTCCAGAATGACATACTAAAGCCCTCTTCATGCTTTGACCCAGCATCCTACCACTACCCTCTGGTGATCCTGCCACACCTCCACAGACACACACACACACACACACACACCCCCAGCACCTTTTTCCTGATCAACCACTTTTCCCTCTCTTATGTATACTGCCAGCCTAAGGAATTTTGGTGCTTTCTCTGAGCAAACTAATTGTGACCCTAGAATCCATCTCAACATGGTGCTCTAGGAACTTATAATTAAATGGTTTGCTTGGATCTAAAACTTTATGTTCATTTCCCATCCCCAGATTAGGATCAGCCGAGTCTTGGTCAAGCTGGCTTAGTTTTGGCCTGAATCCCAATGATCCCCTGCCCCTGAAAACTGACTCAGCTAAATTCAACAAATTCATTGCGTCCCTCTGTGCCTCTCCTAAGAAAGGAGCCTGCTTCTAACCAGACTTTTTCCCACTTCTACACAGCCCACACTCTCATTTCTGTGATATAACCTCACTCTAAGGAGAGTGACAGTCCTCTGGATTCAGGATTACAGTTTTGGCTGCTGCTTCTGAAACCAGTGGGATCCAGATGGTTTTAATAGCCTTAGGGAATCTCTTGCACAGATCCTCTCTAGGATTCCAGAAATCACTTTTCTCCTCAAGCCTTAAGAAATAAAGCAACAGGTTTGGACCCTAAAGACAGAACTCTTCAACTCACGATCTCTTCAATACTTCCCTTTGCCTTAGTGTCAAATCCTTCAGTCTCCAAGCTTTTTCTTAAAAAAATTGGGGGCTGGTACTGGGGCTTGAACTCAGGACCTAGGTGCTGCACCTTACCTTTATTGCTCAAGAATGTCACTCTATTACTTGAACTACAGCTCCACTACCAGCTTTTTGGTGGTTAATTAGAGATAAGAATCTCACACTTTTCTTGTTTGGGCATGAAACCAAGATCCTTAGATCTCAACCTCCTCAGTAGTTAAAATTATAGGTGTGTGTAGAAAACTAAAGCTAAATCCTTATCACCCTGCACCAGAATCAACTCCAAATGGATCAAAGACCTAAGAGTGAAAGCAGACACCCTGAAAACATTACAGATGGAATAGGAAAAACCCTAGGTCTCCTTAGCACAGGCCGAAATTTTCTTAATAGAGACCCAGAAACACAACAAATCAAAGAAAGGTTGGACAAGTGGGATTGCATGAAATTACAGAGCTTCTGCATGGCAAAGGACATAGCTAGCAAGATCAATAGAAAGCCCACAGACTGGGAGAAGAGCTTCACTAGCCATACAACAGACAAGGGTCTCATATCTAAAATATACTTGGAACTCAAAAAATTAAATCCCCCAACAACAAATCCTCAAAGAAACAACTGCCCAATAAATAAGTGGGCTAAAGACTTAAAGAGAAACTTCTTTGAAGAGGAAATAAGAATGGCCAATATACACATGAAGAAATGCTCAACCTCCCTAGCCATAAAAGAAATGCAAATCAAAACAACATTGAGATTCCACCTCACCCCAGTTAGAATGGCTATAATCAAGAACTCTAATAACAATAGATGCTGGAGGGGATGTGAACAGAAGGGAACCCTACTGCATTGTTGGTGGGAGTGTAAACTTGTTCAACCACTTTGGAAAGCAGTATGGAGGTTCCTCAAAAGACTTCACATAGAGCTCCCCTATGACCCAACAATCCCACTTTGGGGCATTTACCCAAATGTTTACAAACAAGACCATACTAAAGCTACCAGCACAACTATGTTTATTGCAGCATTATTTACCATAGCTAAGATATGGAACCAACCCAGATGCCCCTCAGTAGATGAATGGATCAAGAAAATGTGACAGATATAGATATAGATATAGATTCTATGCCTCCATTAGAAAGAACGACATTGCCCCATGTGTTAGGAAATGGAAAGACTTGGAAAAAATTATATTATGTGAAGTAAGCCAGGCCCTAAGAAACATAGGTCCTATGGTTTCCCTTATTTGCAATAACTCGTATATGTCTGGGACAAGCAGAAAAGATCAAAAGCTATGTACATATGACCACATAAGATGATATTGAGTGAAATGAACCCCAAGATAGGGACACAAGTGGTTTTTTTCTTTCTGGCTATTTTTTCTAATATATTTATAAGGTACCATATGGTTTTTTTGTTGCTTTGTATGTTCTTCCCCCACAGTACAACCCTGTTTTCACTGTATTTCATGCCAGTATAATTTGGGGAAGGGAAGGGAAAAAACAAAATGTTTAAATAGGGATACAGGTTGGCCCATTGTAACAATGAGATATAGAAGACACTGTTGAACAAAGAGCTTTACAATTTAGGCGGGGGGGGGGAGGGGGGGAGGGGGCGAGGGGGGTGTAGTAGTGGAAGTGGGAGATGATAGAAGAAAAACAAAGGAGGAGGCAACAATGCTTGATAAGAAATGTAAGCAGGGGCTGGGAAGGTGGCTCAGTGGTAGAGTGCTTGCCTTGCATGCATGAGGGCCTGGGTTTGATTTCTCAGCACCACTTAAGCAAAAAGAAAAAAGCCAGAAGTGGCTCTGTGGCTCAGTGGTAGAGCGCTAGCCTTGAGCTGAAGAGCTGAGGGACAGTACCCAGGCCCAAAGTTCAGGCCCCATGACCGGACCCCCCCCCAAAAAGAAGTGTATTCATTACCTTGCTCATGTAACTGTAACCCCTCTGTACAGTATTTTCACAATAAAAACATATAAAAAAAGATTATAGGTGCGACCACTGGCACCTGGCATAGTCTCCAAAGAACCAGTGTACTCTTTTGCAGTGTGCTAGAAAACAAAAAAGTGTATTTCCCTGAGACCACCCCGCCCCATCCAACATTAGACTGACCCTGCCTTGCCAGGGTGCCTCTGGCTCATGGGAGGAGTTGGAAATCTGTCTTAGTTGAACGTCTACTGTAGCCATGCCCCAGGATGCCCCACAAACAGCCCCAAAGACTTCACTTTCCACTCTAACAAGGCTTCACTAGAGCAACTAGGGCAGGAGCTCTCATTCCCTAGAGAGTCTTTAAAAGCTGTCAATTCCTGGGCTCCATATTTCAGAAGTTCTAACTCAATCACTCTAATGTGGAGTTTATGCATCATCTTTTTTCTAAAAGCTCCCTAGTGGATTCTAGTGTGTACACTGGGATTAAGGACTGACAGCAACAAAAGACCAGGAAATGTCCTATGGGAGTCTCCTCTGGATGTTGACCCAGCATTTCTCCCAGACAGAATAAGGTACAAAAGATCAAGTTTCTATCCTGAAATGTCTTGGGAAGAGTTAGAAGTGATCCCTATTCTGCCATATCTTGGGAAGGGTTGGAAGTGATCCCAAAAGACCTGAAGTCACCACTCCACTTAAAAGAGCACCTTGACCTGGACACTGATGGCTCACGCCTGTAATCCTAGCTGCTGAGGAGGCTGAGATCTGAGGATCACAGTTCAAAGCCAGCCCGGGCAGGAAAGTCTGTGAGACTCTTATCTCCAATAAACCACTAGAAAACTGGAAGTGGCGCTGTAGCCCAAGTGGTAGAGCACTGGTTTTGAGCTGAAGAGCACACGGACAGCGCCCAAGCCCAAGTTCAAGCCCCACAACTGACAAAAACAAAAACAAAAACAAAAAAAAGAGTACCTTGGTTAACAGACAGTTGTTCATTCATTCATTCACTCATAAACATTTACCATTCTTGGGCATTCATCCAAAACATTACCAGTCCAAACACAAAAAATAACCTTTCCACACCCATGTTCATTGCTGCACTATTGACTATAGCCAGGTTATAGAAATAGCCAGATGCCTTTCAGTGAATGAATGGATCAAGAGAATGTGATATGTATGTATATATTTATACACACACATTAGTTCACCCTTTGTCCTACCATTTCTGTGCTTCCCCTTACCTTCCCCAAATCACATAAACTTACGTACAAGACATGCTAGAATGTTAAAAATGATAGAATGTTAAAAATGAACTACACTACTATACAACTTGTGTGTCCGGGGGGAGGGGCACACTGTAAGAGCAAAGGAGGGAAGGGTGACACTTTAAAAAGAAATGTATTTGGGTAAATGCTCAGAAGTGGGATTGCCCAGAAGTGAGATTGCTGGTTTATAGGAGAACTCTATGTTTGGTCTTTTGAGGAACCTCTATACTGCTTTCCAAAGTGGTTGAACAAGTTTACACTCCCACCAACCTCCCACCAACATTATAGTAGCCTTCCCTTTTGGCCACATCCCCACCAGCATCTGTTGTTAGAGTTCTTGATTATAGCCATTCTAACTGGGGTGAGGTGGAACCTCAATGTTGTTTTGATTTGCAATTCTTTTATTGACAGAAATATTAAGCAATTCTTCATGCATATATTGACCATTATTATTTCCTCTACAGAACAGTCTTTCTTAAGTCTTTAGCCCACTTGTTAATGGGGTGTCTGTTTCTTTGAGGATTTGTTTTTGAGGGATTTAATTTTTTGAGTTCTAAGTATATTTCAGATATGAGAACCTTGTCTGATGTATAGCTAGTAAAGATCTTCTCCTAATCTGTAGGCTTTATATTTATCTTGCTACCTATGTCCTTTGCCTTGCAAAAGCTCCACAGTTTAATTCAATCTCATTTAATTCAATCTGGGTCTTTAATAAGAAAGTTTGGAACTGTGCCAAGGAGTCCTAGTGCTTCTCTCATTCCTTCAAGCTACTAGTACAACTATGTTCACTGCAGTGATTTTTACCATAGCTAACATATGGAACCAACCCAGATGCCCATCAGTACAATGAATGGATCAAGACAATGTGATAGATGTTCACAGTGGAATTCTATGCTTCCTTCAGAAAGAATGACATTGCCCAATTTGCAAGGAAATGGAAAGACTTGGAAAACAAATCATAGTAAGTGAAGTAAGTCAGACCCAAAGAAACAAGGCTCCATTGTTTCCCCCATTTGTAATAATTAGTATATATCTAGGATAATCCTAGCAGAGGATCACAATAACTAAATATGACCATATAAAATGATGCTAATCGAAATGAACTCCAAGATATGGAAACATCTTTGTTGTTGTTTTCAATGTAATGTATGAGTTATTACATTTTTTTCATCTGATTTCCCTTTGTTTTATCGCCCATTGTCACTGATTTTGATTTTGGTACTCTGTGTCTCATATATGCATCTATCTGAATTAGCGAAGGGACGGGGGACAACAAAATGGTGAAACAAAGGACAAAAGGTGAACCAATGCAGCAGCAATATTCACAAGAGACTATTTTGGAAATGAACTTTACAACTTGGAGGGAGATGTGGGGGGAGATAAGGTGGGAGAAAAACAAGGTAGGGGGTAACAATGTATAGCCAAGAAATGTACTTATCACCTCATGTATATAACTATAACCCTCTGTATATCACCTTGACAATAAAATTAAATTAAAAGAAGAAAAGAAATGTACTCATTACCTGACTTATGTAACTGTAACCCCTTCTGTAAGTCTTCTTTACAAAAAAAATTTTTTTTAAAAACCAACATTGATTCTTCATGTTCAAAGTAACCCACTGTGTCTGATTTACCATTTGACTTTTTGCAAAGTAAGTTTTATCATATTTGTTGGGCTTGGAAGGTGGCTCAGTGGTAGAGCACTTGCCTTGCATGCATGAGGCCCTGGGTTCGATTCCTCAGCACCACATAAGCAGAAAAAGTCAGAAGTGGTGCTGTAGCTCAAGTGGTAGAGTGCTAGCCTTAAGCTGAAGAACTGAGGGACAGCACCAAGGCCCAGAGTTCAAGACCCCACGACTGAAAAAAAAATTGGTTGTTTTTGTTTTGGGTTTTGTTTTTTGTTTTTTTTTTTTGGGGGGGGGGGGGGTTGGTCATTGGGCTTAACCTCAGGGCCTGGGCGCTGTCCCTGAGCTTTTTTGTTCAAGGCTAGCACTCTACTACTTTAAGCCACAGCTTCACGTCTAGTTATCTGGCAGTTAATTGGAAATAAGTGTCTCATAGTCTTTCCTATTGAGGCTGGCTTTGAACCGTGATCCTCAGATCTCAGTCTTCTGAGCAGCTAGGATTACAGGTGAGAGCAACCAGAATCCAGCTTCATATCTGTTTAATAGCTGAGGAAGTGCCATTGAAAGAGGGGAGATCATCTCCTCAAGGTTTCAGAGCTCTTCAAAGAATCATTGTGAACTCGGACCCTACATCCGTCTTTATTGGTTTAAGTATATTATGTCTCCTCTACACGTATAACTAACCCAACCAGTGGATGAATATTAAAAAAACCTATGCAGTGCTTATAACCTTCATCATTCCAAAGCAGAAACCAACACTTCCATAAGGAGTCATAGTGCAATGATTTGTAGTCTTGAGGACTGTAATGTCTCTTGCTCATTCTGCCATTGCAACATGCACACACACACACACACACACACACACACACACACACACACACACACACACACAATATCACTATATGTTTCAATAAACTATTTATTTTTTAAATAAATGGCATTGGGCTGAATTAATACATGAACACTAGTTTACCAATCTGTCTAGAAAACAAGAAACTGAGACTAAGAGATAAAAGGAAACTTACCCAAGGTCACCCTGCCTCGAATCACTCACCACCAATTCTCTCTACTTTACCCCTATGCCTCCCCAAGAAACCCAAGAGACTAATTTTTTCTTTATTTAAGCTCCTAGATCTCCTAAGCTTTATCTGTTCTGATTAAGGCAAGCTCGTTGTGCTTGAGATGGGTTATTGCTTCTCCAATTCACTCTGAAGAACATAAGAACAAATCAATCTTTCTGTCTTAACAAGTTGATAATCATTGTGAAATATTTAATATGCTTAGCGCCATTTTTGATCTTCAAGCTTCAGTCAGAAAACCATCCCTTGCCTCTCTCCTTCCCTCACTCAGACATTATGCCATGTGTCTCTGCTTCTTCATTCTTACTATAGTTTCTCTTCCATTTCATAGAATACATATTCCTTTTTGTTATCGACTCTCTTGCTCTTTAGAATTGAATTTTTCTCTTTGATATTAAGTGATCCCTTTTTGTTCATCTGACTTTGATGACAGTATTCACATTTGCTTAACACTTTATATCACTCAGAAGATAGCTGCTATCATATCCATCCTTCTTCCCCTTCATTTATTCATCCACCCATTACATATGGATCGATCACACTCAGACAAAGTGATAGAATACTGGTTGAAATCAACATGGTCCCCTTCTCCTGGAACTACCATGTGGTGGAAGAGGTTAACCATTATTCAAATAATTATGGAATGCACAGTTCTAGTCTCTAATACTGAGCTTCATTAATAGCAGAGTAGACTTTATTAATCTTAATTGGTTACTTTCATTTAGCTGGAGTCAGAGCATGGTCCTGTTAAAATGTGTGAGCTAAATAGAAGTAGGATGTTGGAAGGGGCCTGCCCATAGAATAGGAGGAGGGATGCTCCTCTAGCTCTTCACCCCAAACCATCTCCTGCCTACTGTTGAAAGATATATGAAGGAAAAGCTTCTATATCCAATTTCAGGGGGTCATTTAACAACTTCTGGGCTAGAGATGTCTCCACTTGCTTTATCTTGAATTAGCTTCTCAGAATCTCTAGCATAATAAGAGGGATCATCTAGTGCAACCTCTTCACCTTACAAATGAACCATCTGGACCCCAGAGAAAGTGAGAGACTTTCCTAAACCTACAGCATCTGCTGTAGCAGACTGAGTTTCAAGTACTCTATGATTCAGTGATTCCACTCCTGGTCATTTATCCAAAAGATTACAAACCAGGATATAGCAAAGCCACTAGCCCAGCCATGTTCATTGCAGCACTATTCATCATAGCCAAGGTACAGAATCCACCCAGATGCCTCTCAATGGATGAATGGATTAAGAAAATGTGGTATATGTACACAATGGAATTCTACTCATCCACTAGAAAGAATGAGCATTGTACCATTTGTAAAGAAATTGAAAGACCTGAAAAAAATGTGTTAAGTAGTAAGACTAGCCTAAAGAGACAAAGGATTTACATTTTCCCTTATATGTACAAGTTAGATTTAGATTTTAAACAAAAATATGTTGTGTGGTATGCAAGTGTAAACAAATGTACTAGCTAAAATATTGTAGATTCAAGGAGGAACTCAAACAGTATAATTTCTCAGAAAGGCAAAGGCAAAGTTAAAAAAATTAATACCAGGAAATTTGTATTTGAAAGGGGTGGAGAGGGGTAAATGGAAAAGGGGTAGATAAATGAAGGGGAGAATGCAGTCAAGAATTCAATATAGGGGGCTGGGAAGGTGGCTCAGTGGTGGAGCGCTTGCCTTGCATACCTGAGGCCCTGGGTTCAATTCCTCAGCACCACATAAGAAGAAAAAGCCAGAAGTGGTGCTGTGGCTCAAGTGGTAGAGTGGTAGCCTTGAGCTGAAGAGCTGAGGGACAGTGCCCAAGCCCAGAGTTCAGGCCCCACAACTAGAAAAATAAAAAAAAAATTCAATGTATATCCTATAAAATTAAGAATGTTAAGAATGAAGGAAGAGATGGGTAGGAGTGTGGGTGAGAATGTTAAAAAGGGTGACATTGATCATGATACATTGTATTCATAAACTGCTTTGTTAAATAGCAATGCTTTTGCACAACCACTTAATGTTACCAAAAAAATAGATACATAAAAAGGAACTGGAGTTCAGACCAAAGCCTCTGGATTCCCACTCCAGTGCTATTTGCTTAACACTGTACATCACTGAAGATAGGTATCTAATCCCAAAACAAGACTTCATTTATTCATCTACCGATAATCCCAAATCTGGGATTAATTTCCACCCTCAGAGAAAGAAGACGCATGTCTCCACTGTGGAGTAATGATTCTAAGATAGTATTCACAGTCTTTTGTTAAAGTTGTCCATATTTCAGGTACATTTTACAGTTAAGCATTTGTACATTCATTAGACTAATCCAGTAATCCAGGAATATGGGGTTTGATTCTGGTCCCTGGCTGCTTCCCTGTCTAATATCATCTGACTGACTCCTCTTTTTAATCTAGGGATCTCAGGTCAGAAAACAGAAGGGAATCTGTACAGACAGGCCAACTTCCCTCTATGTTAGTACAGCAGGCAGAACACAATTGGCCATTTATACAGCGTCAGCCAGTGAGCCCCACTGCATACTAATCAGTCACTAGAAATACATGCATTAAGGGTAAAAGAAAAAAAACAGAAAGAGAGAGACACTTACTGGCAACACTATCCGGCTTCAATCTTTCACCTTCACTGGGTAATGAGATGAGCTAGAACATTAAAACCAACAAACAGCCTTTGGTGTTTACAGCAAATGTTTGCAAGAGCGTGGAAGCCAGAGGTGCTCTGGGGAACATCTGGATTTCTGGAAACTGTGTGATTACACAGATGTGTTAGATTCATCAGGCTATAAAAATATCCTGTGATGTGTGTCGACGAAGAGAAATAACCTCCCCAAATGGATTTGGTACAAATTATCAATCATAGCAAAGACACCAAAGGAAGATCGACATGACTGCAGACTCAAGGGGTATCTTCAAAGCCAGAGGGAAGTGGGAAGCTTAGAGAGTGACCCTTGTTGAAAAGGGAGGGATAAGGTGGAATCTGAGGGTGCTAGGGATGCAGCTCTCTAAACTCTTATGTAAAGTATCAAAGTAAACTCTTATGTAACGTTCATCTGTGGCTATCTCTACTACTATGACGTGGTGAACACAAACATGTCATTTTATCTTCCTATAAACCCATAACACCTTGTGTAACTTAGTCCCCTCAGTTTTACTTTGTTTTGTTTTTGTTTTTTTTAATTTTTATTTTTTGTGAACATACTGTACAGAGGGATTACAATTACATGGGCAAGATAATGTGTATATTTCTTATCAAGCATTGCAGCCTCCTCCTTTGTTTACCCTTCATATCCTTTCCCAGCCTCCTCCCCAAGCCCCCCCACCCAATCCTCCCCCCACCCTCACCCCCACCCCACCCCCGCCGCACCAACATTGTAAAGTTCGTTTTCGACATGACAACTTGTATTTCTCATTGTTGCAACAGGTCCACCTGTATCCTTAAACGACTTGTTTTTCCCCATCTCCTCCACAAATTATACTGACATCAAATATAGTGAAAGCAGGGGTTATATTGTGGGGGAGGGACATACAAAGCAACAAAGAAATAATCTTATAAATGCATTAGAAACAAATGCATGAAAGAAAAAAACATTAAAATACATATCTAAGGGTTCATTTTCCTAACATCACATTATCTGACCTTTTCTGCTTGACTCATACATATACTAGATCTTGCAAATAAGGGAAACCATGGGACCTATGTTTCTTTGGGCTTGGCTTACATCACTTAATATAATTTTTTCCAAGTCTTTCCATTTCCTAACAAATAGGGCAATGTCATTCTTTCTGATGGAGGCATAGAATTCCATTGTGTATACATACCACATTTTCTTGATCCATTCATCTACTGAGGGGCATCTGGGTTGGTTCCATATCTTAGCTATGGTAAATAATGCTGCAATAAACATAGTTGTGCTGGTAGCTTTAGTATGGTCTTGTTTGTAAACATTTGGGTAAATGCCCAAAAGTGGGTCATAGAGGACCTCTATGTGAAGTCTTTTGAGGAACCTCCATACTGCTTTCTAAAGTGGTTGAACAAGTTTACACTCCCACCAACAATGAAGTAAGGTTCCCTTCTGTCCACATCCCCTCCAGCATCTGTTGTTGTTAGAGTTCTTGATTTTTGCCATTCTAACTGGAGTGAGGTGGTATCTCAATGTTGTTTTGATTTGCATTTCTTTTATGGCTAGGGAGGTTGAACATTTCTTCATGTGTCTATTGGCCATCCTTCTTTCCTCTTCAGAGAAGTTTCTCTTTAAGTCTTTAGCCCACTTATTTATTGGGCAGTTGTTTCTTTGAGGATTTGTTGTTGGGGGATTTAATTTTTTGAGTTCCAAGTATATTTTAGATATGAGACCCTTGTCTGTTGTATGGCTAGTGAAGATCTTCTCCCAATCCATGGGCTTTCTATTGATCTTGCTAGCTATGTCCTTTGCCATGCAGAAGCTCTGAAACTTCATGCAATCCCATTTGTCCAACCTTTCTTTGATTTGTTGTGTTTCCAGGTCTCTATTAAGAAAATTTCGGCCTGTGCCAAGGAGACCTAGGGTTTCTCCTATTCCATCCTGTAATGTTTTCAGAGTGTCTGCTTTGACTTTGAGGTCTTTGATCCATTTGGAGTTGATTCTGGTGCAGGGTGATATATAAGGATCTAGCTTTAGTTTTCTACAAGCAATCCTAATATCAGATAAAACAGACTTCAAATTAAAATTCGTGAGAAGAGATAAAGAAGGTCGCTACATACTAATTAAGGGTTCTCTCCTTCAGGAGGATATTACAATTCTAAATATCTATTCGCCAAACAATGGAGCACCCAAATTTATCTAAGAAAAACTACTTTCCCTCAAATCCCACATAGATCCAAAGACATTAATTGTTGGGGATTTTAACACACCACTCTCCCCACTAGATAAATCAACTCGGCAAAAACTCAACAGAGAAACCGCAGATCTAAACAGCTGCATAGATCAACTAGATTTAACAGACATCTACCGAACATTTCACCCAGCAGCATCAGAATACACGTTTTTCTCAGCAGCACATGGAACATTTTCTTAAATAGACCACATTTTAGGCCACAAAGCAAACTTGTCTAAATTCAGAAACATTGAAGTTATACCTTGCATTCTCTCTGACCACAAGGGAATAAAATTAGAACTCAACACCAAAAGCCACCAAAGAAAGTCCGGTAACACATGGAGGCTGAACAACACACTGTTGAATCACGAGTGGGTCATGGAAGAGATTAGAAAGGAAATTCAAATGTTCATGATATTCAACAAAAATGAACACACAAATTACCAGCTCCTCTGGGACACAGCAAAGGCAGTACTCAGAGGCAAGTTTATAGCTATGAGCTCCTACATCAACAAAGGAGAGATCTGAAACCAACAATTTAATGACACATCTAAACCTCCTTGAAAAAGAGCAGCAAGATAAACCCCAATCCAGTAGATGGAAAGAAATAATTAAAATTAAATCAGAATTAAGTGAATTGTTTTTGTTTTGTTGTTACTGTGTGCCAGTCCTGGGGCTTGAACTCAGGGCCTTGCATGTTCACCTGGGTTTTTCACTCATGTCTAGCACTCTACCATTTAAGCAATACCTCTTCTGTCTTTTTGCTGGTTAATTGGAGGTAAGAGTTTCATGTACTTTTCTGCTGCACTCCTCAGATCTCAGCCTCCTGAGTAGCTAGGATGACAGGCAGGAGCCACCAGCACCTACCTCCCCTCAGTTGTTTTACTTTCTGTCAAGAAAATGAATAAATGATTTGGTTGCCTGTAGGCCTTTGCATATACCAGTGTCCAGGCCTGGATATCCTCAGGGCTCAAGCTCAAGTAGGTGCTATTTTTCTTCCCAGGGTCTGATTCCAAGGAGCATTTCCTCTGTGTTTTACCTCCCCTATCTTTCCCAGGTTCTCATCACTTCTGCTAATTATCATGCCCCATATGCTTTTAGTTTGGTCCATCGTACTTCTTTGCTCCTTTTAGCTGTGATGCATTTCTCATTGTCCTATCACTTATCAAAACTGTTGATACTGTCTTATTCAGTGGCTGCACTCCTAATGTCCACCTCAATATTCAGCCTAGAGAAGCAAGGAGGCACAACACCAGCTGGCCTCAGCTACTGTGTGAATGTGCATGCCTCCACACGATTTATGTGTTTAGAGGTTTGCTCCTTGGTACACGCATAGCATTGAGATGGTCTTTAAGCGTGGAGAGTTTTTTAAGACATAGCATTGAGAGTCTTGAAGACTTTCTTACTGGAAGTTCCTAAATGATGGGGTATGCTGACAGTGGAATGCTATGGGGCAGTTCTCATGGGACTCTTTAGTTTGAATGAGAACAGGTTGCCATGAAGCAGAGACCCCTGAATCATTTTCTGGCTTCCTGTCTTAGGATGTGACCTCATCCATTTACATGTGTTACCACAGTGCGACACCATCTCTCACGAAGTCCTCACCAGACTCAGTGCAATATACTACTATGTTCTTGACTTAAGAACTGTGAGCTACATTCTTCAATGACATAGAAGAAGCAATCAAAAAATTCATATGGAACAATAAAAGACTCCAAATAGCAAAAACAATCCTTAGCAGAAAAAAACGGTGCTCAAGGAATATCAATACCAAGTTTCAAACTCTACTATAAAGCCATAGGAATAGGAAAAACTCTAGGGCTCCTTGGCACAGTCGAAATTTTCTTAATAAAAACCCAGAAGCACAACAAATCAAAGAAAGTTTGGACAAAAGGGATTGCATGAAACTGCAGAGCTTCTGCATGGCAAAAGACATAGCTAGCAACATCAATAGAAAGCCCAAGGATTGGGAGAAAATCTTCACTACCCATATAATGAACAAAGGCCTCATATCTAAAATATACTTGGAACTCATAAAAATTAAATCCCCCAACAACATATCCTCAAAGAAACAACCACCCAATTAATAAGTGGGCTAAAGACTTAAAGAGAAACTTCTCTGAAGAAGAAATAAGAATGACCAATAGACACATGAAGAAATGCTCAACTTCTCTAGCCATAAAAGAAATGCAAATCCAAACAACATTGAGATTCCACTTCATCTCAGTTAAAATGGCTATAATCAAGAAATCTATGCCGGGCACTGGTGGCTCACACCTGTAATCCTAGTTACTCAGGAGGCTGAGATCTGAGGATGACAGTTCAAAGCCAGCCCAGGCAGGAAAGCCTGTGAAACTCTTATCTCCAATAAACCACCAGAAAACCAGAAGTTGCACTGTGGCTCAAGTGGTAGAGTGCTAGCTTGATCTGAAGAGTTAAGGGACAGTGCTCAGGCCCAGAGTTCAAGCCCCAGGACCGACAAAAAAAAAAAGAAATCTAATAACAACAGATGCTGGAGGAGATGTGGCCAAAAGGGAACCCTACTGCACTGTTGGTGGAAGTGTAAACTTGCTCAACTACTTTGGAAAGCAGTATGGAGGTTCCTCAAAAGAACACATAGAACTCCCATTTGCTCCAACAATCCCACTTTTGGGCAGTTACCCAAATGGTCACAAATAAGGTCATACTAAGACTACCAGCACAACTATGTTTACTGCAGCATTATTTACCATAGCTAAGATATGGAACCAACCCAGATGCCCCTCAGTAGATGAATGGATCAAAAATGTGGTATATATATATATATATATATATATATATATATATATATATATATATGAATTCTATGCCTCCATCAGAAAGAATGACACCAACACATTTGTTAGGAAATGGAAATATTTGGAAAAAAATTATATTAAGTAAAGTAAGCCAAACCCAAAGAAACATGGTTTCCCTTATTTGTAATAATTAGTATACATCTAGGATAATCTTACCAGACAAGCAGAAAAGGTCAAAGGTTATGTACATATGACCATATAAGGTGATGCTACGTGAAATGAACCTCAAGATAGGCAAGAGGTTTTATCTTTGTCGCTGTTGTTTTTAATGTACAATGTGATTTTTTTCGTTTCTTTTGTATGTTCTTCCCCCATGGTATAAGCCCTATTTTCACTGCTTTTTCTTTCAGTGCCCTGCATTTTGTATATACATTTTTCTAATCTGAGGAGGGGAAGGGAAATAACAAAATGCTGAAACAGGATACAGGTTGACCCATTGTAATGATGAGATGTACAAGACACTATGTTGAAAATGAACTTTACAACTTTAGGTGGGGAGAGAGGGAGGAGTTGGGGAGGTGGGGAGAGAAGGGATGGTTAGGGAAAAACAAAGGAGGAGGTAACAGTGCTCAATAGGAAATGTACTCATTACCTTACTCATGTAACTGTAGCCCCTCTGTACAGTATCTTTACAATAAAAACAATATATTTTAAAAAAGACAAAAAGGAACCTGGCTTAGTATTAGAATGCATGAAGCCCTGGGTTCAACTCCTCAGTACCACATAAACAAAAAAGCCAGAAGTGGTGCTGTGGCTCAAGTGGTAGAGTGCTAGCCTTGCACAAAAGAAGCTCAGGAATAGTGCCTAGGCTCTGAGTTCAAGCCCCAGAACTGGCAAAAATTTAAAAAAGGAAAAGAAGAACTGTGAGCTAAATAAGCCTCTTTTCCTTGTGGTTGCCTTACCTCAGGAATGTTAAAATAGTAAAGGAAAAAACAAAACTAATAAATCCTCCAAAAATAAAGAACTCTTCACATGAAGCTACAAAGACCTGGAATTTTTAAGTGAACTCATCCTATCCCTGAACACATGTTAGAGAAGTTCTATTCCCAAGGAGGTCCAGGAGGTGTTATTTTTCTCTACTTGGGAGCCCAGACTAGATAAAGATATCTTTGCAATCACTATAGGTTCATCTGAAACCCTATTTCTTTTCAGAATACACTTGTGTAACACTGAATAAGATGAATAGGAAGCAGCATAAATAGGAAAATAAATAGCAAAATAAATAAATCAAAAGCTAAATAAAGACTATAAATGGGAAACAATATGAATAGAAAAATAAAGGTGTAAATAATCCAAGCCTGTGCATAGAGAAAAACTGGTTGCAAAACCAGTCCTAATATCTGAACAGAAAAAAAGGTCTTGACCATGTGTTGTATACATTCTGCCTCCTATAAGAAAATCCTCTTAATGAAATTGCATATACTTCATCCTTGATGGTCACAAAGAAATTAGTCCCTCCCTCCCTCAGCAAAGGAATGACACTTGGCCAAAGTGTAATTTCTACATGTAAAGACTTTCAGACATAGGATAGAGACCCATTTAATCTACCTCATTGCATGTGGATTTATGCAGAAGAGAATGAGAAGTTAAATAGAGACACAGATGTTTGATACATAGCTAAGAAATCCTAGCATTTAGCATAAACAACAAACACTCCCTTCAAGTTTGGTATTAGTCTTTCTCTTTCACAGAAGAGCAAACAAAAGTTCTAGGAAGCTAAACTTAATCCAGTAAAAAAAAATCTGCACAATCCACATGGATTAATAGCATCTACAATATAGCAATAATGACCAGTGATAAAGTGTATATCAATAATGCTTATTCCACACCTTCTATGGCCAAGCCCAAAGTGTATTCTTGTTAATACAACCCCAAGCTAGAAGTGTGACCCTGGGGATGAACAAACAGACCCAGAAGGCCAGATGCCATTGCCTGTCACCTTGAGAGTCCAATTAGAATTAAGGCTAGCCTTCCAGGTACTGACAAGAGTTTCTGATTTCCAAAAGCAGGAAGCAAGAGATATGTCTAATTAAGTACTCTTCATCTGGTTTGGTATAGTCTGGTCGGTGGTTTGCTTGAGCCTGATTCTATAAAGTTCTAGAAATTCTAGGGAAGTCATCATCACTGGAGGGGCAATTTATTTTCCATGACAAGATTATTGTCCCTGCTCTAGGGGCAGCTTTGGTTTTTTTTATTTTTTTATTGTGAAAATACCATACAGAGGAGTTATAATTACATGTGCAAGATAATGAGTATATTTCTTATGAAGCATTGTTGCCTCCTCCTTTGTTTCCCCTTCCTATTCCTTCCCATCTCTTCTACCCCCAAATATCCCCCCCCCAGCCAAAGTTGTAAAGTTCGTTTTTCAACATACAGAGACCCAGGAACACAACAAATCAAAGAAAGGTTGGACAAATGGGATGGCATGAAACTGCAGAGCTTCTGCATGGCAAAGGACATAGCTAGCAAGATCAATAGAAAGCCCAAGGATTGGGAGAAGATCTTCACTAGCCATACAATGGACAAGGGTCTCATATCTAAAATATACCTGGAACTCAAAAAATTAAATCCCCCAATAACAAATCCTCAAAGAAACAACTGACCAGTAAATAAGTGGGCTAAAGACTTAAAGAGAAACTTCTCTGAAGAGGAAAGAAGGATGGCCAATAGACACATGAAGAAATGCTCAACCTCCCTAGCTATAAAAGAAATGCAAATCAAAACAACATTGAGATACCACCTCACCCCAGTTAGAATGGCTATAATCAAGAAATCTAGTAACAATAGATGTTGGAGGGGATGTGGACAGAAGGGAACCTTACTGCATTGTTGGTGGGAGTGTAAACTTGTTCAACCACTTTGGAAAGCAGTATGGAGGTTCCTCAAAAGGCTCCACATAGCGCTCCCCTATGACCCAGCAATCCCACTTTTGGGCATTTACCCAAATGTTTGGACAAGACCATACTAAAGCTTTGGTTTTTATTATGGGGTAATTATTCCCATTTATGGGGAGGAGGCAGCCCCATGATTGCATGATCTGCCTAGGTTCCTGAACGCTTTGAAAATATCTTAACTGCTCTAATCTCAGTGTCTTCAGTCTTGAAGGGGAATGAGCAGGGTAAATTTAGGATCTATCGGCTTAATATTACCAATGTTCAGACAGACAATTTTCAAGTAACTTGCAGAGATGATCCAAAGTTTGTTAGCAATGGAAATGGATACAAAATGAAGGCAGAGATGCTAAGCCTTTTTTCATTTTGAGTTACACATCTGAAGGCCCAAGTAAAGGGTCAGTGCTTTGTAACAACATAGCCTCTACGGCCCTGTTATATTCTGGGACCACCAACACCAGAATCACTCAAGGATTTTTTTTTTTTTCAGTAACAAAACAGATTCTCACTCCTGACCCCAAATAACTAAATCAGAAATTCTGGAGGAAGGGCTCAGGAACATGCATTTTTGGCAGCCCTGAGAATTGAATGCAGGGCCTATACTTGAGCTGTACTAATTGTGCCATGCCCCTAGTCCCTTTTGCTCTTGCCTTGTTTTTCAGACAGTTTCTCACGCTTTCCTCTGGGCCTGCGTTAGGCCTAGATATTCATACATTCAACTTTTAAATAGTTGAGTTTGCCAGTATAGTCTACCATGCCCTGCCAAAGTTTTCTGTTTTTCTTTCTTTCTTTGTTTGCTTGTTTGTTTTTGAAATACTGGGGATTGAATACAGGGCTGCACTCTACCACTTGAGCCATGTTTTCAGTCTGGAACCTGCATTTTAACATCACACCCAAGTGATTCTTTTTTTCATTTTTATTGTCAAGGTAATGAACAGAGGGGTTACAGTTACATAAGTAAGGTAATAAGTACATTTCTTGTCAAACTTGTTACCCCTTCCCTCATTCTTAAATATATTAAAATATAAGCACTATGAAGCTCATCAAGAGCCTAGCAAAGAGGAAACAGCAATTAAATCCAGCCTTTTACTTATCTTACGGCTGTATGTTACACAGGATTGCAATGTAGCTATTTAGGTTAAAATTCATTGAGTGCAGCGTCCAGTTTATTCCACAGTGGGAGCCCAATTATTCTCCATATGCCCTTTGGTAGCCCTTGCGAGCAAAGAACAGAGTTAAAAGAAACCCTTTTGCCCAACAACCAGAGCCATCTGCCTTTGAGTTGGAAATATTTTACAATACAAATTTGCTGCAGAAAGGAATGGGTCACCTTCCAGCCCCTTCCATTTCCTGTACCCTAGTCAGAGCCCCCTCTTTCTACAAATGAGACCCTGGAGGGCCGGCAGAGATGAGAAATTGCTTCACCAAGAGCGACTAAGGGAAATTAGGGCCTCCTTACCTTGGAGGCAGTCAGAGACAGTGGATGAGGGCTGAGAGAAAAGAGACAGAACGCCCATTCCAATAAGAAAACGGCTTTAATCTATCAAAGTAATTCTCCTTCTTTCAGAGAGAGGGAACATGAAATTGCACAAAATGACTTACAGAACGGCACACAGTCTGATTAGCGTGGTGAGGCCCAGAGCTCTCTGTACTTAGTATGTAAGGTAGAAAACCTATTTGAATATTCTTTTTAAAAAAAATATCCCACATAAAAAGGGAGAAGAATAGGTTTGTCTCTTCAAAGGACAGATGTTTGGGCGAAAGCATGTATTTGGGGACCTCATAAAGAAGATGATGTTGCATAGGTTCATGCACAGCCTGGGATGCTCAGAAAAAGTAGTGTTTCCCTTTCCAACCCCACCCTTTCTCCAGCTCTGGGTCTTGCTAATGTTTATAGGTTAAAGTTGAATCCCTCATTTGGATCTAGGCCACTTCAAGGTCTAGACCAGGGATCAGCATTTTTTTTTCTGTATAAGCTTTACACGCCAGTGGACTCTGTCTAAATTACTCAGCTCTGACTTTGTTGTCCTCAGTAGTCACAAACAATGCATCCACAAATGAAACTGTGTATCTCTCTCAAAAAAAATAAAACTTCTAGGCTGGGAATGTGGCTCACTGGTAGAGTGCTTGCCTAGCATATATGAAAGCCTAGTCTCGATTCCTCAGTACCACATCGACAGAAAAAGCCAGAAGTGGTGCTGTGGCTCAAGTGGTAAAGTGATGGCCTTGAACAAAAGAAGCTCAGGGACAGTGCCCAGGCTCTGAGTTCAAACTCCAGGACTGGGGGATAAAAAAGCTTGATTTGTGGGTACTGAGATAGGTATTTAATGTAATCTATATATCATAAAATTCTTCATTTTTGGTCTCTTAAAAACAAATTCTATTAAGTGAAGTAAGTCAGGCTCATAAAGACAAAGGACACATAAGTGTATGTTAGATCTAATTTATAAATACAGATGTAAATTAATACGGCCATATGCATCTATAAACAAACATGTTCAATAAATGGGTAACTCCTTGGAAAAGCTAGCTAATAGTTTAACAAAATGAATACTGGAAGCAGGAACTAAAGGTGTCAGTGAGGTGAATTCAAGGAGGAGAAGATAGATGGATGGACAAAGGAAAGAGGGAGAATATAGTTATAATATTCAATGTATAAGCCAGGCGACAGTGGCTCACACCTATAATCCTAACTACTCAGGAGGCTGAGATCTGAGGATGGCAGTTCAAAGCCAGTCCGGGAAGCAAAGTCCATGAGACTCTTATCTCCAATTAACCATCAGAAAAACGGAAGTGGCACTGTGGCTCAAAATGGCAGAGTGCTAGCCTTGAGCTGAAGAGCTGAGGGACAGTGCTCAGGCCCAGAGTCCAAGCCCCACGACCAACAAAAAAAAAGAAATGAAAATAAAAATAAAATAAGTTCAATGTATACCTGTGAAATGGAATGAGGAATATTCATGGGATGGGTAAGGTTGGGAGAGATGGGGAAGGGATGACATTATCAAAAGGTATTGCATTCATATACTGACATGTTGGAATTGAAACCCCTTTGTACAACTACTTAATTTCTTAAAAAAGAAAGGATTAGTGGAGCTGTGCTTCAAGTGGCAGAACACCAGCCTTGAGTAAAAATCAGCCTTGAGTAAAAATCGAAGGGATTATGCTCAAGTCCTGAGTTCAAACCTCAGTACTGGTACACATACATAAAATAGTAATTAATTTTAAAAGAACAAATGAAAAAGCTTACTGGATTTAGCACAGGCCATATTAACAATCAATGGGCCCATGTGACTATGGGTAATGCCAGTCCCCGTCGAAACTCAGCCTGGTTAGACCCTACTCTGCATCCTATCTGGACCTATCCAAAGAAAGGACTTTCTTTTCCACATCCAAGTTCTCTCATTTCTGGAACATGTGCCATGTGACTGTTCTTTCTACTTCAATTTTCTTTCTCTTATGTTCCTCATGCTACTCCTAGTTCATCAAGTCACTGTCACCCCTTTTGTTTCCCTGGTGGCTTCCACAAGCTCTGCCCTTCCCACAGCCTTTATCTACAAGTCTTATCTCCCATCCCAGACTCTAAGCAGCTTAAAAATTAAACAACATCCAACATCAACATTCATTCTCCAATTAATTCCCCCATAGCGAAACTCTGAGGCAAGCACTATTATTATCCCTAATTACAGAGGTGGAGATTGTGTCTTGAAGAAGGCTGACAAATTGCCCAAGGTCACCTCTGTGAAAGAAATGCAAAGCCTGGTCTCATGCAGCAGAAACACCACACAGGCTTCTAGAAGAAGACCTCATGGCCTTGAGGTTCATGCTTCATCATGTTCCTAACTAGGGTGCTCACCCTGGGGTTTGCCCAGTAGATGTTAAGGTTTATTTAATCTTGTTTATAAAGCCCCAGAAGATTGATTTGTCATAGGCAAAGACCCTGAGGCCTGTGAAATGATAAAGGAAGAATAGATGACATTAGCTTCCACAGAGGACAGCCAAACAAAGCAAAGAATGGAAAATAAACTCATAAGGCACAGTGGTTTGGTCCTCTTTTGTGAAGGCCTTGATGTCCCCATAATCATGGTTCTGTGGTGGGACCATGAAGGGCTGGGACAATTCTGAGTTCTCATAAAATAATCAAAGTGTATGTTCTGCATAAAAGTCAGCAAGTGAATGTTTGGATGGATACCCAATAATGTAGTTTCTGTTGTTGTCTTATTTCTCTCTTTAAAAAAATTCTCTGAAGATCTTAAGTCTTATTCACCTAAATAGCCTTCCCAGGCAAAATTGCTGTTCCCTGAGCACAATGGTAATTTTTCTATATCATAGGAATCTTGCCAAAAGGCACGCCTTTGGTCTGTTACTCTAAGACTTCCAATTGGATTGCAAGTCATCTTTCCTGTTCCCTGTGGACTCATATGTACATATCTAACATAAATAAACTAATATTGTCCTGTGCTAGGCAATGCTAGTGCAAAATTAGTGATAGGTAGGAGTTCTCAGTCTGAGAGATAGAGGACAGAACAACTATAATATTGTTCTCATTATAATTGTCCCACCAGAGTTCAGTTGAATCAAAAAGAAAAAAAAAGAAGATACCATGGAACAAGATTAAATAATAAGCCTATCTTCCCAAACATTTTGTTTTCACATATATTCTTGGTTTCCTTAATTTTCTCCTCCTTGTTTTCCTCTGTCTTTAAATTTGAGGCTACAAACAGTGATGAGTAAATTCATCCCTACTCAGTCTTGAGATCATCTAATCCTGGGGTTGGTTCACTCTAGGCTATCCTAGATGTTCCCTCTTCTCTACACTGCCATGTCCTATTCATTCTCCCTTCTCTGGAACCTGATTTTGGTGCAATTCCCATACCTGAATTTGCTGCTCTGATTTGGGTACAAAGAATGTCAAACAGTACATGTCTAGTAGAAAGAAATAATAGTCATCATTGTGAGCAGATATCACACATTGCTAATCCCATATAAATTCCTTTGGTAAATATTTAGTGAGCATCTACTGAATGTCAGGCTGTGTGCCAGATACTTGAGGGTACAGAGACCAAGATAATCTGTGTCTAGGAATGTTTACTGTTGAGAGGAACCCTTTGTCATCCATGATAAGTAGCATGATCCTCTGAACACACTGCCCCAAAGCTTCTGCTTTGTAGTAATTCTAGGACTGTGAGCCAGAGTTCTGCAAGTGAATAAAAATAACTCATTCTTATGGAGCTCACAATGTCCCAGTAGATCTTTTCTGTCTTCTTCCAGGAATGTGGTAGTACTATACTGAACTTCAGTAGGTTGATTTTTTGCTCGTGTGAGTCAATGAACATGAGTGTGTGCGACATGGGTCACATCAAAGCAAAAGACTTTAAGGTACAAGGCACATCCCTATTACCTTCTCCTCCCCCCTGCTGTGATGATGGAAATACAAACTAAGGTAGAACTTGTCCAGTCTGCTCCCTTGAGAGGCTCTCATGCACAAATAACCCTAGGGATCCTTACAAGGGAGCCACATAGTTTGTGTTAGAAGCAAATCCTTCTGAAGTTTCACCTCTGAGATCTGGGGACATTGTATGCTACTTCCATATAACTTGACCTCCTCCCTTACCAGTTCAGGGCACATGCCCACAGAACACTGAGAGAAAGAAGAAAGGTCAAACTGCTGAAAACATACAGAGAAGCTACCCAAAGCAAGTGAGTACCCAGACTGTCTGGACTACACTAAATGATGAAGGCTGTTAGGAACACAAAGAAGAGACAAAGTCTTGTGCAAATGAGCTCACTTCTCTGAGCCTCCATCTTTTAACTGGGAAAATAGACCAAATAAAGTTACTCATAGAAGTGATGGAAGGATTAAATAATATAATACAGTGGAAGTAGATAGCAATGAATTATAATAAGCACTAGGAGTTAGGATATAATGAATGAAAGGAAGTGGTGTAAAATGCTGTAGACTAAAAAATATAGGGAATCAATTGTCTTATTTAAGTTGGACATTAGGCAAATAGAGCTGACCTGCAGAATAATCATTTATTCAATTATTCTCTTTCCCATGCTTCTGCCCTCTCCCTCCATCCCTTTTACTCTCTCCCATACATACACATATTCACACATACTCTCTTTGTTGATTACACTCTCTCTCACTTTCTCTCTATCTCCCTCTCTCCTCTTGTTGAAGATTCTCCCACAAGGTTGAGCAATCATTCTTTGAGGCTCCAAGTTCACCTGACTCCAGAGCAATAATACTACATTGCTAGGACTGGGAAGTGAAAATCTCATATAAAATTGGATGGCTCAGTGGAGTATGGTATGCAGGGGAAAGAAAAAGAAAGCTAGTCTTGCTAGAGCATAAAATGTAAGATTGCATGAGAGCGCATAGATACATGTTTATAAATATGGAACCCAGTGCCCGAGAACACATGTATGCTGGTAGCAGGGCGATGGACAGGTGATGTGGGGCCAGAGGGTTTATGATATGACCTACAGAGTGATAGAAGAGCTTCCTGGAATTCCCAAATACTCCCAAATAGCTCTGCAGGCCACTTGGTGGCCTCGGATTCACCATAACCTAAAAGAAACAAAGATGACTAAAGATGCACAGTGAAATTATCCTAGACATATACTAATTATTGCAAATAAGGGAAACCATGGGATCTATATTTCTTTGGCTCTGGCTTATTTAATATATTTTTCCAAGTCTTTCCATTTCCTAACAAATGTCATTCTTTCTGATGGAAGCATAAAATTTTATTATATGCCTAATATATATATATATATATATATATATATATATATATATATATATATATATATATATATATATATATATACCACAATTTCTTGATCTATTCATCTACTGAGGGCATCTGGGTTGGTTCCATAGAGTAGCTATGGTGAATAATGCTGCAATAAACATTGTTGTGCTGGTAGCTTTAGTATGGCCTTGTTTGTGATTGTTTGGGTAAATGCCCAGAAGTGGGATTGCTGGGTCATAGGGGAGCTCTATGTGGAGTCTTTTGAGGAACCTCCATACTACTTTCCAAAGTGGTTGGACAAGTTTACACTCCCACCAACAATGCAGTAAGGTTCCCTTCTGTCCACATCCCCTCCAGCATCTGTTGTTATTAGAGTTCTTGATTATAGCCATTCTAACTGGTGTGAGGTGGAATCTCAATGTTGTTTGGATTTGCATTTCTTTTATGGCTAGAGAAGTTGAGCATTTCTTCATGTGTCTATTGGCCATTCTTCTTTCTTCTTCAGAGAAATTTCTCTTTAAGTCTTTAGCCTACTTATTAGTTGGGCAGAAAGCTCAAAGATATGTGCATATGACCATTTAAGATGTTGCTAAGTGAAATGAACCCCAAGACACAAGAGGCTTTCTTTTTTTGTTGTTCTTATTTTTAAGGTACTGTGTACTTTTTTTGGTTTCCTTTGTATGTTCTTTCCCCTATGGCATATCCCCAGTTGACACTGTACTTGATTTTGGTACCCTGCATCTAGTATATACATTTGTCTAATTTGGGGAGGGAAAGGGAAATAACAAAACGCTGAGACAAGGACACAGGATGACCCATTGCCACAATGATACCCAAAAGACAGTCTATTGGAAATGAACTTCACAGCTCTGAGGGGAGTGGAGAAGTAAGAGGTGGGGAGGGAAGGGATAGTGGGAGAACAACAAATACTCACCAAGAAATGTACTCATTACCTTACTCATGTAACTGTGACCCCTACGTACAGCATCTTTACAATAAAATAAAATTTAAACATACAAGTGGGTCATTTAACAAACCTCTGGGTTTGGAAGTGAAGTGAAGGTGCCAAATAACCCAGACTCCTCCGGCTGTGCCCACTTGTCCCAAGTATGCCACTCGGGTGTCCCCAACAACACCTGACAAATCAGGATCAGCTCTTACCAATCTCCACTGGACATGCAGAGCCAGGGATCTAGAGGAAACAGCTTCACAAGCATGCTCTGCAATCTAGTTTGGTTTATAGCAGTGAGACAATGCTGTTCAAGGAGGATGAAGCTCTACAGTACGAAGACATAAGATAGCGTGGCTGTAGATGCAGGTCGCTATTTTGCAGAAAAGGGGCAAAGATACAGCTTGGAAGTTTGGAAGCCAGACTACTCAGAGTTAAATCTGGGAATATTACTATCTTGTCCTCACAGGATTCCTATGGGTATTAAATGAGAGCAAGGCAGTTGAAATCTATAGGAGAACTCTGAACCCGTCAGGATTTCTTGCATATGAAACCGTCTCCCACGAGTCAGCCTTAACTCTGAAAGTATCTTCTTTCATTAAGTGCCTGGGTCTCTCTCTGGGTGGGTGGAAGCCACTCATGTCTCCAACTCAGCCATTGATTCCTTTGAGTGTCTCTGTTCCTAGACACATCACTCTGACTTTTGGTAAGATGGCTTTGGAATAAAGCAGGGGTATCAAATCATAGTCTAAGGTCTGGTGTGATTTTTCTCCTCAGGGTTCTGTAACGCCTAAGTGTTATAAAATGCTTATGGTTGCAATGTAAAGCGATCTGTCAGTGACCACAGACCTCACCACCCTCTCAGGCCTCCCCAACCATTTTAACTGATGCACACCTCCAATCTGGCAGTTGTGTGTGTGTGTGTGTGTGTGTGTGTGTGTGTGTGTGTGTATTTGACCTACTCTTTTCCAGATTAAATCAGCCCAGGAGTTCTGGATCCAGTGGTAACCTTATATCTAAAAAAATGTATTCAGTCTCATGCCCGTTGGTTTTGGTCTCTCATTCTTTTTTTCTTTTCTTTTCTTTTTTTGTAAAGATATTATACAGTTACAAGAGTAAGGTAGTGAGTAAATTTCCTATAGCACATTGTTACTCCCTCCTTTGTTTTTCCCCTACTATCCCTTCCCTCCCTACCTCCCCAACTCCTCCCTCCCAAGCTGTAAAGTTTGTTTTCAACATAATGTTTTGTACATCTCATTGTTACAATGGGTCAACCTGTATCCTTGTTTCAGCATTTTGTTATTTCCCTTCCCCTCCCCAAATTAGAAAAATTTATATACAAGATGCAGGGTATGGGAATCAAATACAGTGACAACAGGGTTTTAACATGGGGGAAGAACTTACAAAAGAAACAAACAAATCACATAGTACATTAAAAACAACAGCGACAAAGTAAAAACCTCTTGTGTCCCTATCTTGGGGTTCATTTCACTTAGCATCATCTTATATAGTTATGTATACATAGCTTTTGACCTTTTCTGCTTGTTTGGTAAGATTATCCTAGATATATACTACTTATTGCAAATAAGGGAAACCATGGGACCTATGTTTTTTTGGTCTGGCTTACTTCACTTAATATAATTTTTCCAATCTTTCCATTTCCTAACAAATGAGGTGGTATCATTCTTTCTGATAGAGGCATAGAATTCCATTACATACATACACACACACACACACAGAGACACACACACGTGCACGTGCACGTGCTTGTGCACACACACCACACACACACACACACACACACACACACACATCACATTTTCTTGATCCATTCATCTACTGAAACACAACAAATCAAAGAAAGGTTGGACAAATGGGATGGCATGAAACTGCAGAGCTTCTGCATGGCAAAGGACATAGCTAGCAACATCAATAGAAAGCCCATGGACTGGGAGAAGATCTTCATGAGCCATACAACAGACAAGGGCCTCATATCTAAAACATACTTAGAACTCAAAAAATTAAATCCCCCAACAGCAAATCTTCAAAGAAACAGCTGCCTGATTAATTAATGGGCTAAAGACTTAAAGAGAAACTTCTCTGAAGAGGCAATAAGAATGGCCAATAAAAAAAAAAAAAAAAAAAAAAAAGAATGGCCAATAGACACATGAAGAAATGTTCAACTTCTCTGGCCGTAAAAGAAATGCAAATCCAAACAACATTGAGATTCGACCTCACTCCAGTTAGAATGGCTATAATCAAGAACTCTAATAACAACAGATGCTGGAGGGGATGTGGACAGAAGGGAACCTTACTGCATTGTTGGTGGGAGTGTAAACTTGTCTAACCACTTTGGAAAGCAGTATGGAGGTTCTTTGAAAGGCTCCACACAGAGCTCTCCTCTGACTCAGCAATCCCACTCCAGGGTGTTTACTCAAATGATCACAAAGAAGGCCATACTAAATCTACCAGCATGACTAGGTTTATCACAGCATTATTCACCATAGCTAATCTATGGAACCAACCCAGATGCCCCTCTGTAGGTCTCTCATTCTAGAATGTCTGACTTTCTCCTTCTCCACTTCCACTCAGGGTCTATTCATCTTTGTCAGATTTCATTTTCCCCAACGAACCCTCTATTTCTTGAGAAAGCATTATGAGGCTGACACTAAGGGGACACAATGCTTCAAGAAGATCCTATCCTGAGTCTATAGATCAACTAGCCATTATCAGCCTCAGCATCTCACTTCGCACCATCCATGTGCCTGATTGGATGTTTGGGTAGTTCTGCGAGGGAAGTGCTATTATTACCACTTCACAGATAAGGTGATACAGATTTTTGGAGGTGAAATAACTTGCCCAAACCGCACGGCTAGTAAACAGAAGAGCAAAGATTAGGAATCATGCTCATTTGAAACCCATATCACCAATTTCATTTTGTGTCTTCTATTATGACAAGGGATATAGTAAAAATATCAAAAGCTAAGAATTCATCATCTATTCCCTTTAAATTTGCAGAGGGCTTTTACTATGAGAACTCCTGACACTAGCAGGACACAGCTAACTCTATTTTGTAAATAAAGAAGGAATATAGGAAAACTACATTTTGTCGCCACTTAGGAGGAGAAGCAGCTGTGAGCTAAGATTAAAAAGAAAAGCAAGAAGGAAAGAATCTCTTCTTCTCTTTCTCTTTGATAAGGCTGACATGAGGGGGCAAGATAGAATTTATGCTGACCAGCAAATATGTTCCTCTTAAGTGTCCATTCTCACAGGACATAAACTGGATTGGATTGCCCTTACCTACTGTAGCTAGAAAACCCACCCTTATTAATTGATCCTCTAGCTCTTCTGTGCTTCTGATCAGGTATCTTACATTTCCCTGGTCATATATCAGCCATGGGGTCACTAACACCCAAGTTTTTTCAAGGGTGATCCACTTACTTCTCCAGTCTCCTCTGTGCTGGTCCCAGAGTGAGATACAATTCCATGTTTGCAGGGCCATTCTTCCCAGATTCTTGATCTTCCTAAATCCAGCCACAACATCCTGAAACAGTTCTTGCTTCTGTCTCTTCCTCCCCATTTTCTTTGACTCTGCTCTGGGCCAGACTCTATTGGTTTCAGGCTAGAATCTGATTTTCCTGCAGTTCTCATCTTCCACTGAATCTACCTCCCCACTATTCACATTGAAGCCAGGTTGGTCTGTCAGCCCAGGGATAATAACCATTGCCCATCTTCTTCACAGAGGGAGACATGTATATCTATTTTCCACACAGAATAGGAAGTTTCTATTCTCAGCTGCAAGAGAGGGAGAGAAAGATTCAACTTCCACTACAGGTAAGACAATTATGCATCTTGTTCCCTTGATGAGAAAGAAGCAGGCAAACTTTCAGAGCTGTCACTGTTTCAGCTTACTTCTGGTTCCATTGCTCACAGCCAGAGGACTGGATACGCTTGTGCTCCTTCACTCAGATCTTTTCCACTGTTCTCTATCTTGTTCATTGTCATGAGAGCTAACTTTTATGATTCACCTTGGAGGTAAGTGAGTTATGGGTTATCACTTCATATATTCAGCCTTTTGCCCACCTGGCCATAACTAAAGCTCCACTGAGGCTTCCCCTTCCTAGTTGGCAATCACTCTCCCCAGCTTCTGAGGCTTTCTCTCTTTGCATGAGAAGATCCACTGTCCATGGTCCTGCATCACCTCTTTGCAAGCAGGTCCTTTCTACTTACTCTAATTGCCTGCACTGTCTCACTTCCAGAATGGGACTCTGAGAATGCCACACATCTCTTCCTCAGAGCCTAAGTCTCCGTATCTGCAAAAGATCATTGTAGCTACAGGATGCAGAAAGAAGGGGAAGGGAACTCTAAAATGTTGGAAGAACTACATGAGGAAAATCTCTGAAACAGCCCAAGCTCCTAGAGAAAATGCTCAATAAATTCTGATCAGCCCATCATATAATCAGAAATCCAAAGACACAGCGGCAAGATATAGCTTTGTCTCTATTTCTCCAGCAAAGTAACTAACTTCTAATAGAGGCCAAGTGACTTGCTAAAGGTTACCCTATACTTCATAGGGCCAGAATTCAAATCTCAGGGCTATTGAATGCCAGAGACGAAATATGAGCCACAAGGCAATAGAGCCCTCCCCGAGATGTTGGTCTGAAGCTACCTGCTCTGATAGCTCCGCCTGAGAGAAAATCCATGCTCTTGTGAGGATCCACAATGCACCTGGATAATTGCTCTGCAGATACTGTGTGCTGGGGAATGCAGGTCCTCCTTGACCCCTGCAGGCAATCAGCTTAGCTCATGAAGCATGAGATTTAATTACCCTTATCTAAGCTTAAATAACTATAAATGTTTTTGTTGGTCACACGGAATTATCTTGCCCTTTGAAGACATCCAGCCATTTCCCTGACTCTGTGCTTTCCTAGGCAAGGAGACAACGCTGTTAATGTCATAGGAGCACACCGTTATGTGAGCCCCAGTGTCTTGCAGGTAATTTGTGTAACATTTTGGAGCATCCAATATGCAATTTCCTGTTTGTCAGCTGCTGGCAAAGAAAGAAAGTTGACTTAGTGGCTTTTATCTTGGGTGTGGGGAAGGTAAGCATAGGAGGAGGCAAGGGAGAGAGAAAGAAAGGAAGAAAGAAAGAAAGAAAGAGAAAGAGAGAGAGAGAAAGAAAGAAAGAAAGAAAGAAAGAAAGAAAGAAAGAAAGAAAGAAAGAAAGAAAGAAAGAAAGAAAGAAAGAAAGAAAGAAAGAAAGAAAGAAAGAGAAGAAGAGAGAGAGAGCTGACATTCAAAAGTCTCCATTTAGTTGCTAGAATCACCAGGAAGTTTCTCAGCCTTTCTGTTTTCCTATCTGGTTATGTGCTCTCACCTCTCTGGTTCAGTGGCTCCTGGCAGAAAGTGGAAAGTTTGGAGACAAGCGTGTGGGAAAAATGGGAAAAGCTGGGACATGGATGTGGAATTACCACTGGGGCAGTGTAGGAGTTGCCCTACACATATCCAGGAGCAAAGGCTGGAAGAACACTGTAGATAAGCCTAAGTGCAGATTTAGACAGACTTGAGTATAGTCTGTGCATGACCTGTGGCTAGCTATATAAATTGAGAAAGTTGCATTTGATTCTCTATCTTTTTTCTTGCTAATAAAATAAGGGTGAGCCTATCTAATAGATTAGTGGGGAATATGACAGTTTTATGATAGAGATAGATAGAGAGATAGACAGACACATAGATAGACAGATAGACACATAGAGCTAGAGAGATAGATGACAGATACATAGACAGATAGGAGACATAGATAGATGACTTTTATAAAACACTGGCAAATCATATACACTTAATAAGTTAAAAAGTATTATAATTGGCTATTATTATTTGTAACTATTTGAGGAAGGTAGAAACAAGCAAGAAACTTGGTTTCCAATATGATGATGAAGACACTTGCTAGAAGTAGCTTTTAACCAGTTATCATCATCATCATCATCATCATCATCAGTAGTAGTAGTAGTAGTAGTACTAGTACAGTATCTAGCTTTTCTAAATTAACTACCATATATCACCTTTGCTCTAAGTATGTCAAATACATTGTCCCAAAAATCCTTCATAATCCTCCTTAGCATAGGCACTATTGTTCTATTTTATTTGTCAGTATGGAAACTGAGGGCTTAGAGTTTATTGGTTCATTCAAGGATTCCTAACTAGTGGCTTACTGGGGTGGTGATTGGCTTCATTTGAAGCCAGAGTCCAAATTCTTTTATAAATGTTTTTGGTGATGCTAGTGTTGGAACTCAGAACTTCATGATTACTGTTCAGTTGCTCTACTGCTGAGTCACATCTCTTGGCTATGATTTTGCTCTGATTATTTTTTAGAGTTTTTATTCCTGCCTGAGCATGTACCTGAAGCACAATCCTTTTTTTGCTTCCTGACATGCTGAAATATTAGGAACATGCCACCAGGCCCGTCTATTGGTTGAGAAGGGGTCTCAACCAATAGATGCTTGGGCTGACCTTCAACTGTGACATTTCTGTTCTCAGTCTCCCAAGTAGCTAGGATTAGAGGTGTGAGCCATGGGCATGTGATGTGAGTGGGAAATGTATGATGATAGAGAGAGAGAGGCCAAGAGTAACAAGATTCAGTATAGCAGCTAAGAACTTTGGGGTTCTCACAGATAGATGATAAAGAGATACACAGAGTCTAATCAAATAAAGCAGCCCCATCATTAGAACTGTCAGCAATATGGTTGCCAACCGAGGTATTCTGCAAACTCAAATTTGAAGCCACGACTCCCAGACACAAGGGTAATGGTTTTAGATATCAGACCCTCTGGAATTTCTGGGTTTTGATGCTATGAAACTAGTGCGGGATAGACTTTGGTTGAACTTGAATCTACCACTCTATACATATGGACTATAATTGTATTCTTGGTCCTTTCTGGACCTGGTTTCACTATGTGTTGTATAAAGGGAATATTTATAAACAGGTGGGTGGCAATCAATGGCACATATGCCTCCATTTCCTACTCCAGCACTCACCACAGACATCACTAGTGGATCTCTGGATCTCTGCACTCTTTTCAATGGTATCCTAACTGCAGATTTCTGTATGAAGTGCTCCAGTGACAGCCAAATCAAATAGCATCAGACTGAACTATACAGCAACTAAAGATCTTCCCAGACAATACATTGTGTTTCTTGTACTTTGATGATTGACTTATGCTATTTCTATCTTTCCTTTTTCGCTTTAGAGATGCTCAGAAATGCTAAATATATTTTCACTGAGAAAAACAATGAATAACCACAAGAGTCAAAAAATGTCTTAAGTTGTTCTTGTCCAGTTGTATTCAAATTTCAGTTTTACAAGTTCTAGAGCTCCCCACATATGACTGGACAACTGTTTGAAAGACCAAAACCCCAAATCATCACCCCTATACTAGGTAATCTGTAAGGGTTTTTGCTATTGCTCATATGTATACATCAGATAAAACAATTTTATTTATCCAAAAATATGGATTTAGGAAACTGTTATTCTTTCCACATTGGAAGGAACAAGGAAAAGAAAGGAGAGGAGAGGAGAGGAGAGGAGAGGAGAGGAGCGAGGGGAGGGGAGTGGAGGGAGGGAGGAAGGGAGGGAGGGAAGGAGGAAGGAAGGAAGGAAGGAAGGAAGGAAGGAAGGAAGGAAGGAAGGAAGGAAGGAAGGAAGGAAGGAAGGAAGGAAGGAAGGAAGGAAGGAAGGAAGGAAGGAAGGAAGGACACAGAGAAGACGAAAGGGCAGGGTATTTGAAACCCACTGATTTAACCCATTTTACAGATTGAAAGTTCCAAATTCAATCACTGACCAGAACTGGGTCAAGGTCAGTTCCCCAGACTAGCAGCCCATTAAAAGTACATTTTCTAACACTGTTAGTTTCTTCTGTCCAGAGGCAGTTTGAGGATAAGTAAGGAGGGGAATTTAGACTATTTGCAAAGAGATGTAAAGAACTAAAACCAGAAGTGGAATAGTGAAGTCAAAACCATCAACAAACACAACCTTCTAGGGAAACTCAAGTCAGAATTCAAGCTATGTGATTCTGCCATGATCCTAAGCAGGAAGCCTAAAACTTGCATGCTATTCTCAGAATTTCTGAGTGTATCTTTCCCAGTGATTTAGCTTGAGCCCAGCCCATGGGCAGGCCCTCCTCTGAGCCATTTTACGGTTGTTGCAAATCCACCAGGGGCCATCTGCTTCTTGATGCTTGTGGGTTCCTACAAGTTGTTCTATTGGCTCCAGGGTCATCTTCTGCTCAGACCAGAGATGCTTTTGGAGGATTATATCATACCTGGCACCTACTTCAAGGTAGGCCTGTCTGCTGTGGATAAATTACTTTTCCTCCCAACACTCTCAGATTCCACACTCTCACTTTTCATCCACACAATCATTCTTTCCCTGATTCAAAAAGTTTGTGGGGGATGTTTCCCAACACCATGCTAAGCCTCAAAGGAGGCAGTTAAAGATGATAGTTTTGGGGGAGAAAAACGAGAGCGGGAGTAACAATGTTCTATAAAAAATGTACTCATCGCCTTACTTATGTAACTGTAACCCCTCACCTTTACAATAAAATTAAAATTAAAAAAGAGATGATCGTTCCCATCCTGAAAGCTATCCTCTCATTCAACAATCAAAGTAGGTGAAGACAGGATGGTTTCTCTTAGAACAAAATAGTTCTGACACATCTGGCCCAAAGCACAGAGAACAGATGTTCTGAAGACAACTCCTCTAGCACCTATCATTTCCCAGGTTAAAAGAGAAAGGTCAGCCAATTGCACAAGCCTTGCACTATGGAGATGGCTACCGTGCTAAAAGGCACAAATGCCTAGAACTTTCTTCCAAAAAGCATTCTTCTTTCAGATCGTGTACACAGCAAACTCATTTTCACTTCAAAGGCTGGAGATCTCACATTCATCCACCCACTCACCCAAAACACTCTACTTCCTTTCTTTTCTTGTCTAATTCTTCATTCCCCGTCCCCCTGTCTCAGATAAAATGTCATTTCCTCCGAAAGACTCTCCAGGAGACTCAGAGCTCAACTTTTTTTCCCATGCTATTTTCTTTTC
The DNA here is from genome assembly GCF_019054845.1 of Dipodomys spectabilis. Classification (NCBI taxonomy): domain Eukaryota; kingdom Metazoa; phylum Chordata; class Mammalia; order Rodentia; family Heteromyidae; genus Dipodomys; species Dipodomys spectabilis. The sequence goes on from NW_024870723.1 coordinate 5,307,013, forward strand.
TTAACACTTTGTACTTTTGCTTCGTGGAACTGATCATGGAACCTAGGATTTTTATGTATTTATAGATTTATTTGTTCAATGTGTGACTCCTCCACAGACCAAAAAATTATTTGTTTTCTGAGTGGGTGAGTAAGTAATGTTAAAAGAACTAGAACCACCTGTAGATTACTGTAGAAAAGGAGGAGCCTACTTTCCTGAATCTTAGGAATTTTTACTGATATCAGAGTACATGTCATATGCTCATCTCAAAAGTACATTTTTGTCAACATCACAATGACATCAACTACAAAGGGGAGTCTTCAATATCAAGGTTATATAAGTCTTGCTTGTTCTGCAGTTGAACTCTTGTCTCCACACAACCCCTTGACCCAGTACTAACAGAGAGGATGCTAGTATAAGAAAGAAGGAAGGTCTTCCATGAGAAGCCTGGGCTGGATGGTCAGGTCATCAGCAGGTCCTTTGAAGCACTTGGCATTCTGCACCTTTGGAACTGGGAATCAATCTGGATAAACATATGTCATCCCCTGATCTTTTGCTCCAAAGATGTTTCTGCTCCTCTCATGACCAATGTTGAGAAAGTGGATGGATCTCTATTCATTTCATATGTCAATGAAGGAAGTGTAGAAAGTGTGAAGACAAAAGGAGACCTCCAACATGTTACCAAGAAGATTAAGAGATGTCTGCCATGTTGCCTAGCCTTCGGGAGACCATGAGGAAGCCCAATCTTAATCAAAGTGGATGTGACTCCTGATGGACTTCCCTAACTAGAGAGGATAACTATCCTCTGAGATGGTCTTCCATCAGTGATGAGGTGACATCACCAACTTTTTGGTCCTCGTACATAACTATAGACTTGGAACTCTTCTAAGCCCTTTTCATAACTCACTGTGCTTATCACATTTCCTTTGCTATGAAAAGAAAATACCCAAGCAAACCAACTGAGAGAGGAAAGATTTTTATTCTGCTTTACAGTTTCAAAGGTTTCTGCCACATTGTGGTGGGCTTGTGTTGAAGAATGGGGCTTGGGGTGGAACAAAGTTGTTCTAGAAGTAAAGAAAGATAAAGGGTCCCATGGCAAACCCACTCATATCCTCATTATCCACTTCCTCCAACTAGGCTCCACTTTCCACCACATCCTGATATTTCTTCCAAATTATAAATCCATTAGTGGATCAATCCATTGGGTAGATCATAGCTTCCTTATCTGCTCACTTCCCAAAAGTCCATCAATTATAAACTAAATCTTTAACACATTGCATGTAGAGGATATCGATTCAAACTATCAAATAAGACTCATCTTATTTAATTTTATCAACACTTTTTTATCTTGATGATTCCACTTATTAAGGAAAGCAAGGGGATGTCACTTGCTCAAGCCACAGGCTGGTGAGATTTGGAGCTGAGTTTAGAATCTCTTTGACACAATCCCAAAACATATTCATGCAGGTGCTCCCACCTATTTGTTTACATGTGACCATAATACTACTGTATGCTTTGGAATAACATACAAAACAGAAGACAAAAATAGCTATCTTTGTAGAATTTATGTCTGATGACTAGCCAAAAAGCCCATGAATCTACATGGCTACTGTGTTACTAGACAGTAAATCAATAGTGATAGCGTAATCAATTTGGAAGGTCTAAACATAGACCTATATAACCTACTGAGGCTAAGAGAGGCTAGAAGGAGCTGGAGGTAGAGATCCTGGTATAAATGTGTGGACCAGGGGCTTCATCATAGTGGACTAGGATTTATGGCTGCTGACCTAGTAGGAGTAGATAAGAGGTCCTGTAGCTGCCAAGACCTGAAGGTCACTCTAAGGGGATCTTGCTGCCTTATATGATGGTGGCCTCCCCCGAGGTACCATCTCAAGGTAAAGGGGGGTTGGAGGCTGATTACTTACTGTCTTTACTAAATGGGCCAACTGTTGCCTAGGAAAGGAGCTTGCTGAGCTATGGAAAGGGGAAGGCAGGTGCTAAGCCACAAGAAAGAGCTCATTGGGCTAACAGCAATCATGATGTGTTGTACTCACAGCCTGACTTATAGAACTGAATTTTCTTTGCACACACTACTTAATAATAATTTTTAAAAGCTCAATCTAAACCACCGGGAAAGGTCCACTCAGGCTTTCTGAGAATAGCACATAGGTTTTAGGCTTCCTGTTTAGTATCATGGCAGAATTTTAAAAGGAAGTTGAAATAAAACAGCACTAAGTGTTTTGGGTTCCTAAGCTCAGTTTTTCTGTCTGTCTCCCCCACTTACCCAGAAAGTATGACAGAAGCTGGAGAGTTTAGCCACTGCAGTTCAGAGACAAGACTCTTGTTAGTATCTTGCCTTATCATTTTGGCTATTTGCAGTCATAGCCAATTGGGCCAGGCATGCTTCAGTGCCCACAACACTAGGGTTCCACCATTTTCTAAGTCTTTGGAGTCTTTTAGGGGAGAAGTTTTGTAAGCCCCTGCCATGGTCTATATATTCTGAACATGCTTTTTGGGGAAAGCTGACCCATTCTTTGTGTATGAAGTCTCAGACCTGAGGTGAGCTCCTGATGTTCAGTACAGCTCTGGGCACCTGCCTCTTGGCTCAATGCCTTCACGATTCCTCTCAGACATTCTGAGAAGGAAGAACTGCTGCTATTTAACCTCATTCTGTGACCTCCACAAGTCAAATCTCTGGTGGGGTCTGCATCTACACCTGTAAACTGGCTCCTCCAGACTGGGTTGGGTTCAGAATCCTCCAAGCCCTAACAGTCTAAAACTGCAGGGGTGTACTGAACAGAACCAAGGCAGGAGGACAGCACTTCCGTGACCTCTCCTCCGCTTCTGCTCTGTTCCCAATCCTGTCTGCACATGCCTCTCCTTCCTCCATTTCCATCCACTGGGCCTTAGCAGATGCTGCTTTGTTTTTACTGAGAATGGATCCTGGGGTGCTAGTTCTCCCACTCTCCCCTCCTGAAATCTATTTTTACCCACCACACAGCAGAACACATGGCAGAACACATAGAACTCCCTGCCTGGGAGGCAGAAATCAGCAGCTCCAGCTGTGAGGAGCAGAGCTCAGCCCTGCAGTTCCCCCTCCACGGCCCAAGCTGCTTCTCCCTGAGGAGAATGCAGCCAGCCTTCCCAGGTGGAGTCAGCCCAGAGGCCCATCCCTCCAGGGTCTGGGAGAATTGTCAGGGAGAATTTCATGTCCATTGAAAAGAGGATGGGTAAAGAAAGAAGGGAGAGAGGTACAGAGAAGGAAATAGGCCGGATTGATGAGACAAAGGCCTCAAAGTTCTAAGCTACATATTTCAAACACATCATCTTCTCATACGTTATCATTCTCTCATTTACAAAACCACTATTTAATGAAAACTTTTTATGTACCATGCATTGTAATAGGACCTAGGAAGACAATAGTGTGTTCAGAGAGATACTTCCTTGTCCTTAGTGAGGAAGATCAACTACAAAAGTTGTTTTATTTATTGGTATTTTTTATTAACTGACATCTAATTGATGGAGATATAGTTTCTCAATTACATTATTTATTCTTCCTTGATAACCCATATCAAATTTTAAATCTCCATTTTATAGAAAGAAAAACTGAGGATTAGAGAAGGAAAGCTGTTTTGTCTAAGTCACACAGTAAGGACGCTGTCAGAACTGGAGATATCAACGCAGCACTGCTTGGCTCTCAAGAATGCATCCCAAATCAATTATTCTGCCTCCAGTCTCCAGCAGTGGGTTCTACTGAGCCCATGTGTAGGTGATCATTAGATTGCTGGAATACAAAAGAACTTCCCAGATCATCTCACCCAAGGGTCTCACTGAGCTACAGTACAAATGGGAAGGTTGGCTGTCTAGTAAAAGCTACAGGCACAGACACAGACACAGACACTCATTCTTTATACCACCCTGCCTCATTGCTCTACCTTTTCCTTTATTTCTGTGTGAAATATATACTGTTTGTGATCATGCAAAGTGTTTTCCCTGCCTTTCAATTCTAGAGAGACAGACATTTATTTCCTGGTTGTTGGATCTGTGTTGCAGGCAGAGATTCATGGAAGGAGGACTTTGCTTGATACCATTCAACGTGAGCTATTAAATTAACCTTTTGGTTTTTTTAAATTGTATTGTATTGTAAAGATGCTGTACAAAGGGGTTACAGTTACATGAGTAAGGTAATGAGTACATTTCTTGAGGGACATTGTCACCCCCTCCTTTGTTTTTCTCCTACTAGTCCTTCAAAATATTTTTAATTAATTAGTTAACCTTTTATGTATATGTGAAACACTAGCCTTCAGACTTTGTTCAGAGAACAAAGGGTTAGGACCCAATTAGACACGAAGAACCCAACCAGGATAATTTTGTATCAAGTTTTATTCCACGCTAGAGTAGAAAATCTTAAGTATGACACAAGTCAAGTTTCTGCCAGTCAAGAGGATGGCGAGGAGGTGTTTAGCCAAGGGACAGAGATTCAGAAATCATAAGACAGAGATGGGGTTGAAGCCTGGGTTGTGATTTCCTTTGCCCAAAGGCTCCACTGCAAAGAAAGATCAGAAAGTCAACATTTAAGACTTCGGGTGTGCTGGCAGAGAGATGCCATCAGGCTACTGATCGCCTTCCTGACTGACAATACCAAGGCATCAGGAAGCAAGAACTCAGCAAAGCACAAACGAGAGCAACTGGCTATGTATAGCCTAAGTTGTGCCTCGCAAGCAGCCTAGAGGACATGCCCTTAAATTCCAAGGAGAAGATCCAATAGGTCAGCAAAGACCTGAGTTCCTGTTGACAGGGCCTCTGCGCTGAAGAGTTCCATGGAGACTCCAATGTTCACAGCCAGTGCCTGTCCGGACCCTGATGCCCCTCCTTGCCCCGCCCCCCAGCTATGCATCATGGGGGTCTGAGCAAGGCCAGAACACAAGTGGACAGGACTCCTGTTCCAGACCTCCTCTCCCTGAATCCTGCCACAATTTGGGGAAGGAGAGGACAGAGAGGCCATCAATGTAGACAGAATTGAGTATCTATCTGAGAGAAGGTTTAACGCTAGGAGTCACTGAGATCTCTCTCTCTCTTTTTTTTTTTGGCTCCATTTAAATTCTTCCCATCCCTATCCCCCCCCAAATCGGGTTAGAAGCTACAATAATGAGAGTTGAAGAATAATTAAAGAAACACTGTATGGATTTTTTTAAACATTTGTGTCTCGGTTTATGAATTATTCACAAACAATATCTGTTCAGATTCTCTGAAAACCTCTGAGGGGAGAAAGGTAGAGTGGAAAGATTAGCATCTAGATTTTTTTCAGGCTCTCTGCTTTTTAAAATCTGGAGTCATCCAATCACTCATGGCCTTGTTTGTATTGCCTTTATCACTCTCCTTCCCTCAAAAAAAAATAATAGCCACTCACCCACGTGAAACGCAGGGTCCACACAGGAGAGTGGCAGGCTCTTGTCACCTTGTGACAAGGCTCACAGGGGTCTGTGTCCCAAATCCCAGAGCCTAACACCCCCCTCCATCCACCCAGCCCGGAGCTCTCTTGTTCTCTCTCTCTGTACCCTATTTGTTTCTTCACATCCACAGCACCTCGTTTTTATTTATCTCTTTTATTTTGGTCAGGACTTGTTCTTCTGACTAGGTGTCTGTTAAGAATCCTCCAACGGGAACATTCTGTGACTCATACCTTGCCTTCCTGTGCACCCTTCAGTCACCCCATTAAAGTGAGCAAACACTTGGCTCGGTTTGCCTCAGCACCTGACTTCCCAGGGACGGAATTAACCCTGAAGGGTGGGGTGTCAGTTTAATTAAATCGTTGTTGAAGGCCTGCCTGAGGCTCCCTCTGGCACACAGCCACTGTCCAGTGGACTGCTGTGTCATCTCTACAGAGGCCCTGGCCTCCCTGCTAGATCACCCCAACCCTCTCAGACAGTCTCTAGTATTGCAAAAACAATACAACTTCAGGATTTAAACTCCATTCATTTAGACTGTACACTAATTCAGTTATTGGTTTTAAACATTTTGGTAAGCCAAGGGAAAGACTAGTTGACTCCCTTGAATGAAACAAGTGCTGTGCTATCTACCATACCCCAGCCTCAGCATGGTATGAAGGCAAAGGCCTGGGCAGCACCCTGCTTTCCATTCATATAAAATCATTGGACTCATCACAAAAATCATTCTTGTCTATTTGCTTTTAAAGGATCTCAGAAGAGCTATACCACACATGATCCTATTAGCCTCATTTCAGTTGTGCTGTGTACTGGCGAATTAATGCCAACTATTTTTCCATTAAGTTATAATTGAGACTTTGGTAATTTGCAACCGCCTCTTTCTGATTTTTTTTTTTCTAAATGAACAAAGCGTAAACTGAGCTTGCTGTGCAAAAGCACTCTGGAGTGGTTTTGATAACTGCAGACAGGAAGTGAGAAGATGGGAGTTCTCATCACAGTACAAGTTCACTTTCCCAGTGAACCCAGGTAAATAATGAGCCTCTTCTATCCAGAAAATAAAGATTCCATTCTAGATTATATTTACCTCTAGATTATATTTACTTCTGAAGGCTTTGGGGTGGGAGAAAGAAATCATTCCAGCAACATTGAACACAACATATACTGCATATCAACAATGTATGGCCACGTTTGGGAAGAGACAGAAAAGCAACATTAATTCATTAATTCAATAAACAATAGTAGTCCCCTTCCCATGCCCTATACACCAAGCCAGCACTTGGCACACACTGAAGAGAATGAGAGAGGGAGAGAGATGGCGAGAGAGAGAGAGAGAGAGAGAAAGAGAGAGAGAGAGAGAGAGAGAGAGAGAGAGAGAGAGAGATGGACCCTGTGCCTGCTGAGTATATAGTGCAATGAAACACAAGAAAACAAATGAGGACAAAAATTAATTGTCCAGGCTAGGATGCCGTGAGGAAACTGGAGCACTGAGATAGAAAACAAAAAAAAAGGCTGAAGGAGGTGGACCAGGTTTAGTATGAATAGTTTAGGAAGGCCTCCAGGAGGAAGTGATATCTAAGGCAAAACATGAAAAAAGCATAGGAGTCTGCTATAAACTGAATGATAAAAAAAGATCAAAAAATGATAATTCAGACACATGAAGAAATGCTCAACTTCTCTAGCCATAAAAGAAATGCAAATCAAGACAACGTTGAGATTCCACCTCACCCCAGTTAGAATGGCTATAATCAAGAAATCTAACCAAGAAAGACTCTACATAGAGCTCCCCTATGACCCAGAAATCCCACTTTTAGGCATTTACCCAAATGATCACAAACAAAGCCATACTAAAGCTACCAGCACAACTATGTTTATTGCAGCATTATTTACCATAGCTAAGATATGGAACCAACCTAGATGCCCCTCAGTAGATGAATGGAGGAAGAAAATGTGGTATATATACATATATACATGCACATACACACAATGGAATTCCATCAGAAAGAATAACACTGCCCCATTTGCTAGGAAATGGAAAGACTTGGAAAAAATTGTATTAAGTGAAGTAAGCCAGGCCCAAAGAAACATAGGTCCCATGGGTTTCCCTTATTTGTAATATCTAGTATATGTCTAGGACAAGCAGAAAAGGTCAAAAGCTATGTACATATGACCATATAAGGTGATGCTAAGTGAATTGAACCCCAAGATAGAGACGCAGTGGTTTTATCTTTCTTGCTGTTATTTTTAATGTACTTACAATGTACATTTTTATTTCATTTTTGTTCTTCCTCCATGGTATAACCCCTGTTTTCACTGTATTTGATTCCAGTGCCCTGCATCTTGTATATACATTTTTCTAATTTGGGGAGAGGAAGGGAAATAACAAAATGCTGAAATAAGGGTACAGGTTGACCCATTGTAACAATGAGATGTACAAGATACTGGGTGGAAAATGAACTTTACAACTTTGGCAGGGATGGGGAGGGAGAAGTTGGGGAGGTGTGGAGGGAAGGGGTGGTAGGGGAAAAACAAAGGAGGAGGTAACATACCTGGATTGGAAATGCACTCATTACCTTACTCATGTAACTGTAACAGTATTTTTACAATAAAAAATATATTAAAGAAACAGTAAGGGCCAAAAGCCCAAGACAGGTGGACAGGGGTACATTCCAGAATCTGTCACCCAAGGCAGGTGTCAGAACGTGTCAGCATAGCAGTGTGGTTGGGTCTTTGAGGATGAGCTGGACTGAGATCTTCCACTTATGATATTTGCTATCAACTAGGCCATCTCTGCATCTGGCAGAGATCATTAAAGGTGAACTTACAAAGGAAGAAATTCTATTTAAACAAAACAAACTCAAAGCAGCACATGTCGATAAGTAACAGGGTTGAGGGGAAGGAGAGAATGGGCTGAGTTAGGTCTATCATAGTTACACTAGTGGTCAAGTCTTAGTGGTGGCTGAGATACGGCTTGAAGGTGACCTTCACAGGTACAAGCACTGGAAGCCTGGTCCCTGTCTCAGTGATGGGAATGGGGATGGAGACTGTTAGAAGTGTGATCCCGTGAGAAGTAATCAAGTAATCCAGACCTCTAACCTTGAACAGGGTTAATGCTGGTCTCATAGACTTGAATTGCCTCTATCCTTGAAAGGGTTATTAATGCTGGTCTCAGAATTGAGCTGATTCTGACGAGAACAAGCTGGTAATTTTTTCATTGCTTTATTTTATTTGTTTATTTTTTGAGTGAATCTGATGTCTGGAGCCTTATCTGGTCTCTTGTCTGGTCATGTGACCACTTTCAAAACATGATTATGGTTCCTTGCCTCATGAAGCTATCATTGGCAATATGTTCTTTGACATACAAAACTCTGAATTAAGACTTCTTTTTCTTCATAAAATACCTAGCCTAAAGTACTTTATCATAGTAATAGAAAACCTACTAACACACTTTAAATAAAACAACATAGGACCTCAGCTTGCTTTCTCAGCTAGCATTCTACCTCTTGGGCTCTATTTCCAGCACCTCTAATATGCTTTTATATGTAACAAACAAGCAGTGATTTAAAGCAACCACTATTTATTTATCCCACAATTCTAAGAGCTATCAGTTTAATTCTAGCCTCAAATGGGTTGTTCTTTTGATCTTGGCTTACCTATCACCTGGCCCACATCTCTCTAGCAAGTGGACATGAAAAGAATTACTATAAACTGAGAAAATTCAATGATGCAAGACATAAATGGAACATTTTCCTGAAGCACAAGCTCAAAATCAACACATCATATCTCTATGACAAGGTTGGAGGCAGAGACAGAATGCATTAAATTTGAAAACTGCAATGAAGAGAGAAACGAGAGACTCAGCACTGGGAATAGAATGCAGACAGAATAAGTACATGAAGCTGCAGCAATGGTTGAGGTAAGAGGTTCACAACTTACTTCATGCACATCTGGAGAGGATGCAGGGAAATGTTCACAGGTGCTTCCGTACTACATCTCAAAGTGTTTGTTGTACCCCTGCTCCTGATACCCTTCCACATTGTAGGGAGAATACAGTACAGTCTGAGGAAAAGCTCAAGAAGGTGAATTTTAGTAAGGCCTTAAAATACAGGTAGATTTTTGTGTACAAAATTCCACTTTGGGCATTTAATAGTTTTATAGTTAACACTACACTTGTTCTGAGACATTGAATTAACTAAAATCATTTAGAGGGAAGGAAATAGAACTTGTGGATGTCCTAATTCCTTTAGCTCAGTGATTTTCAATTTACTTTAATAGCAAAACCCTTTTTCTAAAATCTGAAAATTCACATGGAGATCTAGTATGGAAAACAAATGGAAGCCCATCTTCGTAATATACATTTATTTGTTAAATTCCTTTTTACAAAGCTTCTACCTACCTTAACAATGTGTACTGATTTCCTAAGTTTTATTTGAGAATGCTTATGTAAAACATCCACCATTCAGAGCAATGATTGTCTGTTCCTTACAAGCCAATTAACTCCGAAGTTTTGGATAAAATAGATTGATCATCTAATATAACTTGGAATTTGGGGTTGCACCATATGAAGAAAAAAATCTTTCACATAGAAAATTTGTGATACTCATTTATAGAGTTTTATATGAGTGAAAAGTACTGCTCTGAGTTAACATAAACTCCTACCACAAGTTACAGGCTTCTAATCAATGACACACTTTTCTAAGACAGATAGGTGAATAGTTAGACATGGATGAATGGACACAGTTTGGGAGAAAATTTATCTTATTTCAAGGTCCACATACTTAAAACACATGCATACACACACACACATAGACACACACACACACACACACACACACACACACACACACACACTTCTTTATATCCCTGTCAGATATAAATTGATTATATGGTATAATGGAGTGGCATAATAGTTTTAATTTTAGTTTTTAGAGTAAGTTCCCTTAAGTCAATTTACATACTTGCACAGTCACCATTTTTCTTTCGGAGAACTACACATTTCCAAGCACACAGCTTTGAATAAACAACTGTGAAAGAATGGAAAAGGTAAGAATACAGAGATGCCATGGTCTTAGGAAAGCATGTAAAGGAAGATCACGTATATATCCACGCTCTACCCGGATCACTTAGTAGTCATGTGCCTTTGGTTATGGCATTTAGTCTCCTTGAGCTTTAAGGCCTCCCCCTTCACTAGCAGGATTATGACTGTATTTCGTCAGTTGTTAGGAGAACTAACACAAGGTGATGTCCATTCAGTGATGAGCACAGTGCCCAGCACATATACATCGAATCCTTAATAGATGTTACTTTTATCTCAGTCCTGCTCAATCTCTCCCTACATCAGGAGTGAAAGTAAGATCAAATCTTTGATTTGCTTAACTGTTTCACTAGATGCCCCGAGTTCTAATAGCATCCGCCTGTCAGGATACATCTACAATGTTTGTAATTCAGGTAGCAAATTGATTTTTGAAAGCACTCTGGGCTTGCTCTGTCCATGTCGGATAAGCTCCAAGCATTAATTATGCACCAATATTGATGTTTTTGTCTGACAAGGTCTAATGTCACCATATTCAAATCAGGTTGCTTCCTTGTTAGAAAACCCTTCGAAATGTGGCCTTGGAAGAGACAGCGTGTGTCACTTGTAATAACTAAGGTGTCCCAGGATTGAAGTCCTCAATTCGAATTAAAGGTAATGTATGACCTTGTCCTGAGCCCTCAAGAAAATAAGCTGATGTTATTCACGAATGCAGTTTGAGGTGCAGCTGCATGAAGCATTGCTGGAAGGAAGGCAATCAAATCTGCTTCTGCTAAACTGCATGTGGTGAGGATGTGAACCATTTGCATACATTTTGATCCGCTGTATACACAAGTCAGGTATTGCAGTTTGGGTTTGAAAGCCACTGCACTTGCTAATTAGTATGAAACCCACCACAAATATCCAGCCAGGTCTGCTTGATTTCATAGAATCATTAGGAGAATTTGGATCAACTTTTCTTTTTTTCTGAAGGACTCAATAATCATGCAAATGTCAGTGACTTTGACTTGAACTAAGCAAATACACCACAGAAATCTCATTCCAAGGTTCTTATTGGATTCATTTAATTCATTCAACAAATTATCATTGTGCTCTGATTACATGCCAGGCACTCTTCTAGGCACTGGGCACACATCCGGGTACAAATTGGCAGGATTTCTCTTGAGGAGCGTTTATCCCTAATGAAGCATCTTTCAAATGTTCTAATTTCCAAGACTTGGGCTTAGATGACTTTGAAAGGCCAAAGAGGCGGCTGAATTACTCTCTTCTGTGAATTCAGGATTTTCATTAATTTAATTAATGCCACCTCAAGAAACTCCTAAGAAACAAATTCAAGAGTTCTGAATATAATTAATAACAGTCATATCAAGCTGTACTTTGGAAGTTTTAGTGATGTCAGAGACGTTGAAGGAGGGCCATAGAGAGGATGATTGTCAATATATTGCACTTTCTGAAGGGGAATAGGATAACAGAGTTGCCGGTATCTCTTGCAAACAAATAACCCTCACACTAAGGAAATAAACACTTAATATGACTGATGTTACAAATATCTGGCAAATGAGGGAAAGATTTTACACACTCTAAAATACTTTCTTCTTGAGCCCCACTATTGCTTATGGCTTTTTACTGGTTAATTTCAGATCAGAGTCTCACATACTTTTCTGCCTAGGCTGGCTTTAAACCAAGATCTTCAGATCTCAGCCTCTTGAGTAACTAAGATGATAGGCACGATACACTGGCACCAGCTCTTTATTATTTTCTTTAATAGCATTTTGAGTGTATAGTTTGTTCTCAGTACTATGTAAGATTAGAAAGATACTGACAAAAAGTGATATGGTCCAATTATTCAAGAAATTCATGTTCTCATCTTTAAAAAAAATTAAGAGGTGAATAAGTTAAGCCAAGGTCAGATAGGGCTGACAATTTATTTTGCAAGTCACAGTGTAAGGAAGGAATAATGATCTAAACATCTGAGGATCTGTTCTTGAGTCTTTTCAATGCCATTTAGAGATAGCAATATACCCTTTTCTTTTTCAGTTTTCTCATATGAATAAAAGGATTTCAGCAAATTGTTTGGGATAATTATTTAAAATTGTTGGTACGAAACCTAAAGAAAACAATAAAGCTTCAAATAAAAGGGAAGGGCCATGATGTTTTTTTAACTAAGTTTTTTGTTGTGAAAATGGTACAAAGGGGTTACAGTTACATGAGCAACGTAATGAGTACATTTCTTATTCAGCATTGTTGCCTCCTTTGTTTTTCCCCTTCCCTCTCACCTCCTCAGCTACACCTTCCCCCCAATAACCCCTCACTCCCCCCCCCCGCTGCCTAAATTGTAAAGTTCATTTTTCTATATAGAGTCTTGTACATCTCATTGTTGCAATGGGTCAATCTGTATCCCTATTTAAACTATTTGTTTTATTCCCTTCCCCACCCCAAATTACACAAACATCAAATACAGTGAAAACAGGGGTTATGCCATGGGGGAGGGACATATAAAGCAACAAAAAAAATCACATGGTACTTTATACATACATTAGAAGCAATTGCAAGGAAGGAAAAATCACTTGTATCCCTATCTTGGGGTTCAATTCGCTTAACATCACCTTATCTGACCTTGTCTGCTTGTCCCAGACATACACTAGTTATTGCAAATAAGGGAAACCATGGGACCTATGTTTCTTTAGGCCTGGCTTACTTCACTTAATATAATTTTTTCCAAGTCTTCCTTATGACCCAGCAATCCCACTTTGGGGCATTTACCCAAATGATCACAAACAAGACCATACTAAAGCTACCAGCACAACTATGTTTATTGTAGCATTATTTACCATAGCTAAGATATGGAACCAACCCAGATGCCCCTCAGTAGATGAATGGATCAAAAAAATGTAGTATATATACACAATGGAATTCTATGCCTCCATCAGAAAGAATGACATTGCCCCATTTGTTAGGAAATGGAAAGACTTGGTCATGATGTTTATAAACAGTGCTAATTCCTGTAGACTTTCCATTCAGAGAAGGCTGAGTACAATGGTGATAGCACAATCAGCCAAGCTTTAATGTATACTTATTCCCGGCACTAGTCAAGGGAATTTATTGTGGTTTATTTGTTTGTTTGTGTCAGTCATGGGGCTTGAACTCTGGGCCTGAACGCTGTCCTTCAGCTCTTCAGCTCAAAGCTAGTGCTCTACCACTTGAGCCACAGTACCACTTCTGGTTTTCTGAATGGTTTATTGGAGGTAGGAGTCTCACGGCTTTTCCTACCCGAGCTGGCTTTGAACCGCAAGCCTCAGATCTCAGCCTCCTGAGTAGCTAGGATTACAGGCATGAGCCACTGGTGCCCGGCAGTCAAGGGAATTTATAAATACCAGACAATTTAAAAATTTCAACTACCCCCACAAGGTAGGTATTATTTTCACTTTTATGTTGTAAACAAGAGTACTTAACCTCTTCAGGGCAGAGACGTTGAATAATTTTGCCAAGCCTGGTAGCAAGTGGTACAAACCAGAGCTAAACTGCAGAAGCCACTCCAATGTTATAAATACCTACTATGCACCAGGCCCTGCCCATAAAGATAGATAACTACAGTCCCCATCATGAGAAGTTAACAGTCTATGGAGGCAAGGTGATTTACCAGTCCTAACCAGCTCTCTTGCTCCTTAGTATGGAACCTAACAGTAGGTTAGAAGAAGTGCTCTGTGTGAACCTATAGCCTGGACCATGTGCTCAAATCTGATTTCTATTAGAAAGCCTTTCCTTATAAGAGCAAGGTTTAATAAAGTTATTAATCATATGATGCATCAACTCTAGACTTTTGCTATTGAGAACCTGAAGGCAGGAAAAAATAAATGAAATAGTAACTTCTAAGCATTTTTGGATCTCCTGCTGAAAGTTCACTCTAATGCAGCAATATCTTGTCTTGAGCTCTATTATGTGCCAGGTATTTTTAAAAAATGTTATCTCAGTGGGTGCCAGTGGCCCATGCCAAAAATCCTAGCTAACTCAAGAGGCTGAGATCAGAGGATCAAGGTTCAACGCCCGCCCAGGCAGACAAAATTGAGAGAGACTCTTATCTCAGATTAACTAAATGCCAGAAGTGAAGGTATGGCTCAAGTGGTAGAAGGCCAGCCTCAAGAGAAAGTCTAAAGGAGAGTGTGAGTTCCCGAGTTCAAGCCCAATACTGGCACAAAAGAGAAAAAGAGACAATCTCTATCAAACCTCATAACTAGCATTCAGGATACTCCTATTAAATATTACTTTATTATTTTCAGCTCGGCACAGTCTTGTCTTATGCCAGGAATGAAAGAGGGATCAGATCTTTGATTTGCTTAAATTGTAGAAGGCATTATTTTCATTTTAGTCATGAAGGGAATGGGACTATAAAAGGGAAAGCAGGAGAAAAATGAGGGAAGGGAAACAAGTTTGGAAAGAAATGTACTTATTCCCTTCCTTATGTAACTGTAACACCTCTGTACATCACCTTGAAATATTAAAAAAAAAAAATTTTAAACGGTGAAGTGATTTGCTTCATGACTCAAACACAGGCCTCTTTGACGGTCAACCTTCTAATCTTTTTAATAAACACAAGGAAGGACCCAACACTTCTTTCCTCCCTTATTCTCCCATCCATTTGGTGTTTTCCCATTTCCTGAATTTTCCTTATATACCTTGTTCTGAGAAGCCCTTGACACATTTCACCATGCTTCTTTGCTTATGTTTCTAGAGATAAGACACATCTCGATGGTTGTGTAACACAACTGTAGCTAATATTTGCAGAATACTTACTTTGTGTCAGGTTCAGTGGCCATAATTTTACATATATTATT
This sequence comes from Dipodomys spectabilis, assembly GCF_019054845.1. NCBI lineage: Eukaryota > Metazoa > Chordata > Mammalia > Rodentia > Heteromyidae > Dipodomys > Dipodomys spectabilis. The sequence continues at coordinate 5,322,300 of NW_024870723.1, forward strand.
TCTTGATATTATTGCATCAACTTCACAAAGAAAGATATAATATAATCTCTAAAATAAATAAGCAATGAGAGTCAGAGGTGGGAAATAACCTACCTACTAAATACACCCAACACAAGCAAACTAAACTTCAACGAGATTCCTTTAGAAGTTATCTGTGGAACTTAGTACCATGGCTCAGAAACATTGAAACTAGCTAGGGTACACCTTTACCCCTCTCTCCAGTGTCACCCTGTAACATTCTTCATGAGGTTCTGTGTAATGTCAAAGGCTGTATTGATATCCATATCTCCAAATAGTCCAAGTTTTAAGTTTTTCTATACTTGGAAAAAGTTCTGAGGGTGTACAGAGAGAGAGACAGAGAAAGAGAGAGAGAAAGGGAGGGAGGGAGGGAGGGAGGGAGGGAGAATGAATGGAAAGAACCACAAGACAGCTACCAGCCAATCCTACTTCCCTGTCTCCTTCCACTGGGAAAATCCTTCTCCCCTTGACTCTGTCCCATGGTCCCTTAATGTAATGGAAATCAACATTGTACCACTTAATTCGGTCTTAACCTGGGTGAAGTCATCAGAGAAGGAATGAAAAAGACAGAATTCTGTCTCCCATATTTCTCCAGAGACCCTACATGCTTTCTTCCCAGATGGATTTTATAAGGATGGTCACAGCAATAAAACAGCAATAAATAATAGCATGTTCACAACCCTTTACAGTTTATGAACTGTTTGGACCACATCTATTTATCTTCAATTTGGTCCTCCCAATTGTTCACCAAGGTGAACAATCATTCATATATATATATATATATATATATATATATATATATATATATATATATAATTTCATTATAGTGATAATTTAGGCCTAGGAACATCTAGAGATTGTTTTTTTTTGTTTGTTTCTTTTTTGTTAATTTAATTTAATTTTATTTGTGAACATACTGTACAGAGGAGTTACAGTTACATGGACAGGATAATGCGTACATTTCTTACCAAGCATTGCAGCCTCCTCCTTTGTTTACCCTTCACATCCCTTCCCAGCCTCCCCCCTCCCCCCCTAATCCCAATCCTTCTCCTTCCCCCCCTTCCCCCCCTTCCCCCCCCCCGCCCCCCCCCCCCCGGCACCAACGTTGTAAAGCTTGTTTTGGACATGACAACTTGTACTTCTCATTGTTGCAACAGGTCCACCTGTATCCTTAAACAACTGGTTTTTCCCCATCTCCTCCACAAGTTATACTGACATCAAATATAGTGAAAGCAGGGGCTATACTGTGGGGGAGGGACATACAAAGCAACAAAGAGATAATCTTATAAATGTGTTAGAAACACATGCATGAAAGAAAAATACATTAAAATACACATCTAAGGGTTCATTTTCCTGACATCACATTATCTGACCTTTTCCGCTTGACTCATACATATACTAGATATTACAAATAAGGGAAACCATGGGACCTACGTTTCTTTGGGCCTGGCTTACTTCACTTAATATAATTTTTTCCAAGTTTTTCCATTTCCTAACAAATGGGGCAATGTCATTCTTTCTGATGGAGGCATAGAATTCCATTGTGTATATATACCACATTTTCTTGATCCATTCATCTACTGAGGGGCATCTGGGTTGGTTCCATATCTTAGCTATGGTAAATAATGCTGCAATAAACATAGTTGTGCTGGTAGCTTTAGTGTGGTCTTGTTTGTAAACATTAGGGTAAATGCCCAAAAGTGGGATTGCTGGGTCATAGGGGAGCTCTATGTGAAGTCTTTTGAGGAACCTCCATACTGCTTTCCAAAGTGGTTGAACAAGTTTACATTCCCACCAACAATTAAGTAAGGTTCCTTTCTGTCCACATCCCCTCCAGCATCTGTTGTTGTTAGAGTTCTTGATTTTTGCCGTTCTAACTGGAGTGAGGTGATATCTCAATGTTGTTTTGATTTGCATTTCTTTTGTGGCTAGGACATCTAGAGATTGTTGATGAGGAAGAGTGACAAGTGATGTCATAGAAGATGGAAACATCCTAAGTTTCAGCTGAAAGTCTGGAACCATCCTAGTTCTGCCATGAATTGGAAACAGGACTTTCAGCAAGTAGTTTGCTTTCCAGAATTTCTGTACAGCAGGCATCATGCTTGATTCTCACCTCCTAACAGCAGATGGAAGGATCGAAGCACACTGAGGACACCTACAACCATGCTGGCTTTCCTACAGAAGGGGCTCCTGTGCCCCTGTCTTTAAGACACTACGTGAGGAACAATCCTTGCCAATTTATTGAGTTGGCAGAGATACTGGTAAGCCCATGTATAATGAGAGATCTATCGTGTGGTGTTTAATCATCTGGCTAGAAGCAAACAACTTAAGACTTAAGCTTCTACTCTTAAAGGATAGACTAGCAAATGCTTTGACCACTCCAAAGCCCCTAGCATATAGAATGGGTTGAATAATAGCTCCTCCAAGGATTTGTTGTAAAGAGAATGAGTACTTCAAGTGCCAGCCATACACAGTAGGAAAACTGTGAGTCAAAATGGGTGGAAATGTTCTCTTCCTTCTCCTCTTGTGTAGAGAATTGTCTCTGAGAGCTATGGAAGGCCCATCCTTTCTAATCTTCCCATTCACACCATCCACACATCTGCCAGAAGCACCTTATAGCATCAAGGATGTGAGTGCATTTGTACACTGTGGTTTCTCAGCAATCAGTAACCAGCACTGAGGCCTCTGGCAGACTCATCCTCTTGCACAGAAATTCCACTCATGGGAGTGTAATGGATCCAAAGCTGAAAGTGCCTTTTGCTGCCTGAGAGCTACATGTTGAATTCAAGGGAAGCAGCTGGTGGTCAAAGTCCACTTGGTATTCCCTCTTATGGCTTTAGGGGAGTCTCAAATAGGAAGTCAAGACACAAGAAGTCAAGCCTTTGTAGAGACAAAGCAAGTGAGAAATGTAGGGCTGAGCTCTGCAGAGAGATGAGCACATATTACCTTAGAAACCACGTAGCCTTGACTGTTTCATAGTGAATCACTTTCCCGGGTTTTCACACAAAGTTGAGGATCGTCGATTTTGTACACAAAGTTGAATATTGTCACCCGGGAGGCCCACTGGGATACCCAGCTCCTGAGGGTGTCATTAACAAAGACCACCAAATACGGAAGACTTCAGATTGCTGTACTGAAGTAGGCCTGCTTCTGTCATTCCCTGTGTTTCTCCTCCTCTGTCCATGTGCACACTGCTTCCACAAGGTAAATAACCTAAGTTCCCAGTAAGTTCGCCCTTTCCCCTCCATCTTGACAATGTCATCAACAAGAGCGAAGAGAGAGCAAGACCTCTTCTTTCCAATGCTCTCAGCCTCCTCGTCACTGTCTGCCTTGGAGACCTTTCAAGAAGATTCCTGACATGCACTGAATCCCTGTTCATAACAATCATGGTAAAAGGGCAGCGAACTCGAAAGTCATCCTTCATAGCCAGACACCTCCCTGACACTGTTCTGGATGTCCCCAAACTCCACCCCTTTTTCCAACTCCCCAGTTCTTCCACAGAGCACTCTACAGCTCAGGATCTTCCATCAGATGCCACACACTCCTCTACTGAGAAATCAGTTCCTTCCACTCTTGGTTGCCCTCTCAAATATTGTATCCTCCCATGTCTTCTCAAGGGTCCTCTCTCACTGTCCTGGAAGAGGCTCAGGATTGACCTTGCAGAACTGAACAGGGTTGGAAGACATGCTGATGACCTCATTTCCAGTGGGAGGTATTTATCTTGTGGTGATGAACCACAAGTTTCCACTCCTGTACTACTAAAAGGGACAGACCAGGAGGCATTTTTAACCAGAGTCTTAGCATATGCAATAACCAGAGTAGGACATATCTTGAGGGTTAATTGTAAAAAAGAAATGTCTCTTTTTTCTTCTGTTTCCTTTCCTAGACAATTCTTTCCTCCTATTAACACCTATACCCACATTTTATTCATGGATTTTTTTTCAAATTCTCTGGTCCCTGTCTTCTTTTCACTACAGCTCTTAGTTCTTTAGATTGTTTTCATTCTCTTGGACATTATTTCTGGTGTAGTTCCTTTCTCATATGCTCCAATTGAGATGATATCCATAAACCATAAAATGACTTTTCTAAAATGTACAATTTCAATGTAGTTAGAATATTGATGGTTTTCAGCCATTTCTGCAGTGTGGTTCTAGAACATTTTCCTATCTATCCATTCATCACTTAGGGCTTTAGGTTGTTTAGACTTTTTTTGTTTTCTTGGGGCCGTCTATTGTGACTGGGGTGAATAGGAATCTCAGGGTTGCTTTGATTTATGGCTGAAATGTTAAGTGCTTTTTTCATGCTTTTATAAGCCATTTGTGCTTTTACTTTGGAGAACTATTGGTTAAATTTGATCACCTAGTTATTGATTTAGGTTTTTTCTGTTATTTAATTTTTGGAGCTGTTTTTATATAGTGGATATTAAGGGTTTTTCCCCCCCAATGAATAGTTAGCAAAGATTTTCTCCAATTTAGTAGGTTTTCCTCTTGATTCTGGTAACTGTTCCTTTGCCAGGCAGAAGCTTTTTAATTTGATGTAATCCCATTTGTCAGTTCTTGCTGTTATTTCTTGAGCAATTGAAGTCCTGTTCAGAAAAACGTTAAGTATGCCTTCAAGTGTTTTTTCTTGTGGTTTCCTTAGTAGTTTTGAAGTTTCAGGTCTTACATGAAGATCTTTGATCCATTTTGAATTAATGTTTTTTCAATTCCTACCATAGAGGAATGAGGGTTCCATTTCTCCACATCCTCTATACTACTAAGTATTTTGTCCTTCTTTCTTTTCTGTTTTGCAGTTGTGGTTTTGATTTTCATTTTCCTGACACTAATGATGCTTTAAAACCATCCTAACATGGCCATATGCTATGTCTATGTAAGGACTTCGATATGCATTCATATGGTCCTCTTTACCCTGATCTCTAAAGTCTTTGGTCATAGTTCTTCTGATGTTGATGTCCTGTATCTCATCTCAATCATTCATGGGTATACATGCTTCATGATTTAAAACAACTCCAACATCCCCAGGATCTCAATTTCAAGACTCACCCACCTTCCTAGCTCCACACTCCTGTTTCCAACTGCTGAAGTTCTTTGCCCTACTGTGAATTATGACTATCTCTCCCACAGATTTGCATTTAATCTCTTGTTCTTTCACCCTTTCATTTTCTGTGTAGCCAGCTTCCTCTTATGGGATCCACAGATGCCACTCTCTCTACCTTCATCGCATTGCCTAGCACTAGCTCACCCAGTTTTCTTCCTCATCTTCACGTGCACTCACAGAATTAAATGGAGTAAGAGGGAAACATGTCATCTTGGTGTTTTGTTCTCATTTTAAATTTCAGGCACTGTATTTGTGAACTGCTGGGACTCCCATGCAGTCCCTCTCTCATTGCCCTAATAATTTCTCACCACTTTCTCTTCTTTCCTCAAATCCCTCTCATGTTCTGGCTTACTCCTAGTCTCAGATTTTCTCCTGTGTCTGTGAGAAAATATCTAGGGAATGCTCTACTTGTTCATTATCACATCTATTAAGCTTTCTGTACCTGACCTTCCTGGTCCTACCTAACACACACACTTCCATTCCCTGTAACATTCCCCTAAAATAGTTCCCACTCTCCTAAACTATCCTCTCCTAAATGCTCCTTCTCTACTGGATCATTCCCACTAGCAAACACAATCTCTCTTCAGTCATTGACTTTAAGAGACATCATAAAACTTTCTTAGCAGCAAATTTTCTTAAGAGAATTGACCATTTATTAGTTATTTACTAGCTGTGCTTATGGTGTTTGTAGCATCTTCTCTGCCCTTGACTCTTTTGAACCAAACAAGAATCTAATTATTTCACCATAGTTGTTCCTATTGCAAACAATGGTCCTTATTTTGCTAACCACAAAGATGGATAAACACAAAGATGAATTCTCATTATCTCTCTCTGTCTCTCTGTCTCTGTCTCTGTCTCTGTCTCTCTCTCTCTCTCACACACACACACACACACAAACACACACACACACACACACACACACACACAATCTTTCTCTCCTTCCTCCAGCCACAGTGTAGCCTCCTTCAAATAGGCCAAACATCTCCTTGCTTCAGGGACCTGTACTTGCCGGGAAGATTCTGTATCTACATTTGGAATTCTTCCAGATATTTATATGTCAACCTTTTCCACCTTTCAATTCTCTGCTAAAATCTTTAGCTATGGAGATGGTACCATATTCCTCTGCCCTTCATTTTTCTACATGCATTCATCATTATTTAGAATAGCATATATTATTTGCTATTTTCTGTGTATATCATCAGAAAGCACTTTAGGTGGCAAGGGGATTAGTTTTTGTTTGATGTGCGATCTCTAGCAAAGAAACCTATGCAAGCGAATGCCTTTCAGACATCAGGCTCAATTAATGTTGAAGAAAGAAGGAAAGAAAGAAAGAAGAAAGGAAGGAAAGAGAAAGAAAGAAGGAAAGAAAGAAGAAAGGAAGGAAAGAGAAAGAAGGAAGGAAGGAAAGAGAGAAAGAAAGAAAGAATAAAGGAAGGAAAGAGAAAGAAAGAAAGAAGGAAGGAAGTAAAGAGAGAAAGAAAGAAAGAGGAAGAAAGAAAGAAAGAAAGAGAGAGAAAGAAAGAAGTGAGAGAGGGAGGGAGGGAGGAGAGAGAAAGAGAGAAAAAAGAAAGAGAAAGAAAGACAGAGGAAGGAAGGAATAAAGGAAGGAAGGAAGGAAGGAAAGAAGGAAGGAAGGAAGGAAGGAAGGAAGGAAGGAAGGAAGGAAGGAAGGAAAGAAGGAAGGAAGGAAGGAAGGAAGGAATTAGCTTGATGGCCAAGACTTATGCATCATGCTTTGTCAAAGAAAATATCCAAAGCCACTTCTTACAATATCATACCAGCTCTTGAGGGCTGAGACAATATGGTGCGCCAGGGGAAATTTTTTCTGAGGTATCAGAAGTTGAGGATGTTGGTTCTAGCTTTCCCTTACCTGGGTTGTCTGTGACAGTGTATGCTGTATTCTTTAGAGATCTCCCTTTATTTAGTGACAAATATTTGGTGATTATATCCCCAAGAATATTAATCATCACTGATGCTATGTCAGAGACAATGGAAGTAGCTATGGCCTCATTGCTGAATAAGCAAATGTTACATATGACTCAGTAATAAGACTTCCTAGTTCCAGGCTTTAATATTAAGTACCCATTTCCTGCTAATTAACAACATTCTTCCCACCTGACCACTTTTGTGATTCTCTTCCTCAAGCAGTTAAGGATGTAGACAGGAAGGAGGAATACCGGTTATTGGCTATTTTAAGTCTACCCCACTCCACACACCCTGGAATTTTTCCATATATCACTCACTTAACCCTCACCACAACCTTGCAATGAAGAAGGTTGTCCCGATGTTACTGATGAGGACAATGAACATAATGTCACTTGGTCAGTCATCCAGCTAGAAAAGTGATATAAGATTTGAGTCTATGTCTGAATTTCCTAAAACTCCCTGAATCATTTTTACTCTTCAAAACATGCAAGGCCAAATATCTTAACAGAATTTCATCTCTGGTCCTCATAACAACATGACCTTGAATATCTCAGTGTATGGTTGTGAGCCCCAATTTTATTTCCTGTTGATTGGACCAATAATTCTAGCCTCCCTACCTTAAAAGGGATACAGAGGGCAGGGTATATAACTCATTGGCAGAACACTTGCCTAGTAGGCTGGGTTCAGTCCCCAACATTTCCAAATAAAAAAGGAAAAGTGGAAAATTTCAGCTAGGTGTAATAGTAAATTCCTGTAATCCCAGCAATCAGAAGCCAGAGGAAGGAGTTTCAACGTTTCAAATTTCAAAGCTAGACTGGGCTACAAAAATGAGACCTTGCCCCAAAAAATAATAATTTAAAAATTTTAAACAAAGGGGAAGTTTATTCCCTATCGTAAGAATCAGATGAAAAACACAAGTACAAGTATCTAGAAAATGTAGGAAAGTTTAACCCTTACTTTAAAAATTCATCTTTCCTCCCATATTTAGGAAATAGTCATAAATTGGAAAAAGGAGTCTGTTACAAATGTGTTTGTCTCCAAGGAAAGACAAGATTGAGCTTTATTTCTACTGACTTTTCCAGTCTAATGACCTAGAATTCACTGCAGTGCTTTCGTTCTCAGTCCGATGTGCTACCGCCACGTGAAAATGTCTGATAAACTGGGAGCTTTTTTTGATGCATGGGAAAAGAAGTTGCTTTCTATTCCAAACACCCACATCATTTCTGAGTATTTTCTTTAGATTCTTCTGGGGGTTTTGATCTCACATTATTTCTCTTTTGATTTGAAGGATTGGCAGAGGGGCAGAGGGGACTACAGGATTTTTCAATTATTTATCACAGAAGGAATTTAAGTCTTGGTTTCAAAGTTGTTATCTAGGTTTCTAGACTCAGTCATGCCCATCAGGAAATTGGTCTGACCTCCTGGGAGCAGAGCACAGTGAACATGGAAGGAGGCATCTGACTGGCGTGGGGAACCTCAGATGCTCAGATCCAGACCTCCTTCTCCAAGCTGGGGAGTAGCAAGATGGGAAGCCCTGCTGGCAAACTCTGCATGCCACCTGACTCTTCAGTTTGGCCTCTCATCTTGAGTACAGTTGACAGGGAAGAGGAATCCGTGTCTTCACTTTCAAATATTATACCAGGATTCCATTTTAGTTCAATAGATACTTAATACCCATGGCTAGTTTGTGCAGAAGAAAAAGACCCCAAACTACAAAAATGAAAATTATTCAGAAGAAATGTGGCCAAGAGTACTCAAGTTTCCATCAAATCTCCATCTCTTACTGGTTACTAAATTAATCTCTTTCTTATCTTGGCCGGCTGAGTATATCCATGTGAAAAAATAACAAAAATCCCAACTTTATAGTGCTAATGATCTATGCTGACTATGTACTGTGTACCCAGCCCAGGACAGTTCATAAACATGAGAATGAGGATAATGTTTTAAATACAAACAAAAGCAACATTGTTCCTCACTCTATACTCTCATGGGGAGGAGAGTCTTTAATTAAATAGTTAGATATACAGTCATGAAAGTGATAAGGGGCAAGAAGTGAGCCCAACCTCAATTCTTTACATGCATCTTGAACAGGTCAATCCAATCTGTGTAAGATCAATTTGTCATCAATGTGATTGATTCAAAGTATGTCATGTAACCTAAACAATCTTATTAAAGTGGAGCTCAAGATTTTCATAGTAAGGAAAAGGGCTCCCTTTCTCTTCCTCAGAACGTAGCAGAGAAAATACTTAAACCCATCAGGGGCTACCATTCCTCTGTGTGTGTGTGTGTGTGTGTGTGTGTGTGTGTGTGTGTGTGTGTGTGTGTGTGTGTATGTGTGTGTGTGCATAATTGGCCCTGATAATTGAAACTAGCAACTCACATGGCTTTTCCCACTCATGGCTACTACTCTATCATCTCCAGTTCCAGTTTTTTGTTTGTTAATTGGAGATAAGGGTCCAAAGATTTGTCTGCATAGACTTTGAACCACTATCCTCAGCTCTAAATAGCTAGAATTATAGGCAGAGCCACTGGCATCTGATTTAGCATTCACTTTTTAACCAGTAAAGTATCCAAGCTCAAGAGGAAATCAATACTTGTGGACAGCGTGAATAATATATATATATATGTGTGTGTGTGTGTGTGTATATATATAGAGAGAGAGACAGAGAGAGAGAGAAAGAGAGTCTTCACTAATATTGAATCTAGCCTCACTTGCATATTAAGAATACCTGGAGAGGGCTGGGAAGGTGGCTCAGTGGTAAAGCGCTTGCCTTGCATGCCTGAGGTCCTGGGTTCGATTCCTCAGCACCACATAAGCAAAAAGAAAAAAGCCGGAAGTGGTGCTGTGGCTCAAGTGGTAGAGCACTAGCTTTGAGCTGAAGAACTGAGGGACAGCGCCCAGGCCCAGAGTTCAGGCCCCACGACCGGACCACCTCCCCAAAAAAAAGAATACCTGGAGAAAGACCATCATCAGTAATTTAAAAAGGAACACAAAGAACTCACTTATAAATAGGCCAAAAAAAATCTGAACAGGCATTTCTTCAAGACAAATATGCAAATTACCAGTATGTACATGAAAGGATGTTTAGAGTCACTCACTCTATATTGGTTGACTCTATTACACCAGCTAAATAATATCTCATTTCCCTCCAAACACTCACAATTTTTTTTTATATACCCAATTCTGCCTTGCACTGTGATGATCTGGAAGAATGACTTCTCATTCCTGTGAGATACTGAGCTCTCTGGAAGGTGAGCACCCCATCTAATTCATCTCTTGAGGCTCCTATTGATGACAGAGAACAACAAGCAGACTAGAAACTCGGTGAACCTAATCCTCAAATAATAGGTAGCTAATTGAATACACAGAGTGAGAAAGAGTTTGCAGAGGGCATTCCCTCACAGTAATACTATCTGACTCATATTCCATTTCCAAGGAATTGAAGTGTCCCTGTGATGGAGACATATTGGTAGATATATTGCTTTATATTAGTAGATATATTGTTTTATCACATCCTCCCAGTATACTGTTAAGTTCCCAGAGAACAGTGCTGCCTCTACTCTGTCCATCCTGGCATCCTCAGTACCTATCACATAGTAAGTGCTCAATAAGTAAGTTACTTTTTGTGGTATGTTAATGGCTTGAGTATATGCATGGTCCCTCCAATGCCAAGGTCCCAGCTCTCCCTACCAATGCTCCTGCGTCTAATCCTAAAACAAGCAGCGGAAGCCTTTTGCCTTCTAAGTGGATAAGGATCTAATCACAGCCTTGATCAGCCTTCCTCGGTCCCCCTCCCCTCCACTAGCCTTTCTGCTTTTCCAACTGGTTTGAATCATTTAATCTGCAGTTCATTCAAAGGCATCCAAGCCAGGCTCTGCTGTATCAGATGATCGAGAAAAACGACTGGAGTCATTTTTTGTGAGTAAAATCTCTTCAGATTTCAGTACATAAATCATTTGTTGTGAAATCACTCATTGTCTTTAGGCAAAACCGTAACGTGATGGGGAAAATCCTATCTATTTATGAACCAAAAGTCAGGGGATTAGGAACAATTTGAAGGAAAGAGGTTATGATATGAAAGATATGAAAATAAGATTAATCGCTTAATATTCTCCTTACATATCCCCCACACACACCCCCTTTCTCTTACTCACCAGCCTAGCATAGGAATTTAATTTCATGTTGATCCCACAGAATCAAAGTAGGAAAAGCAGATCTTAAAAGGCAGAATGGGGACCATACTGAGCTTCTCACCAGTTCAGCCAATCCCCTTCAGAGCTCAGGCTGAAAGCTGCTTCCTCAAAAGCAGCCATTCAGGCTAGTATAAACTAAGCTATATACTTCCCTTTATTCACATGCATACTAACTATGCTAACTAAGTATTGCTTTTCTTCTTTTGGCACTCCTAAAATTTGAACTCAGAGCCTTGCATTTACTAGGACTGACACTCTACCACAGCCCTATGTTGCTTTAGTTAGTTGTCTGTTAAGAATCTCATGTTCATACCTGAGAGATCCACTTACCTATGGCCACTTGTGTAGCTGATGCTTAGGCATCTGCCACCATATTGGGCCCTTCATGCTCTTAACAGTTTTAGTTGTATATTTGTACATCTGTCTGTTGAATGCCTGTAATTCCTTTACATAAGGATTGTGACTGTATTTGTGTGTCACTGTATCTTTAACACCTAATACAATGCGTGGCATAAAGTAGGTGCCAAACAAACATCTGTGTTCAATAAATGCATGAGGAAATTTTCCCCAGCTCCTTCTCAGAGCTCATCTAGAAAGCCCACCACAGAAAAGAAAGCACCATGCAATTCTCTTGAAGATTTTAATTTTTGTTGATGAAACAGGAAATGTTACCTTTTAATAAAATAAATGTTTATTCTCTGCAAATTACTGGTCATATTATCTCTTACAATACTCTTTAACATTGCCAAAATGCAGTGAAATAGATATTATCCCCATGCTAAGGATGAGAAATTCATAGCTTAGGATATTCCAATGCCTTTTGCCAGGGTGTGTCAGAAACAGGATAAAAACTCTCAAGTTGGACTTCCAGCCAATATGTTGTCTATATCCTCTCCTGGAAACCCAAATAATACAGGTGGAATGTATTTCCTGCTGGAAATGTTTTCCTTTTCTTATTCCCTGGCTTTCTATCACTAGAAGGAACAAAAGAAGTACAAATCTAAAGACCAAAGGGACAATTCTGCTTTGCCTTTCTCTTTAAAACTTGCAGAAAATCAGCAGACATGATTCTGGACATGGTCAATATGTTTTAGACTATGCAAGCCCCTGCCTAGAAAAAGCATTTTCAGACAACCTTACTTACAGGAATCCTAGTCCTTGGGGCCGGGTCCTGTTTGCTACCAGAATCATCTCTTGGCACATTGATTCAATAGCCAAAGGTTCACTTCCAACAAGCTCTAACAAGGGCACATGGATACACACACACACACACACACACACACACACACACACACAGTTTGAACTCTGATATAGCCCTCTCACTTTTGCTCAACTGTACAGAGTATATCTTCACAAACAAGCACCAGAATCTTTCTTCACCATCCCAGCACACACAGAATTAGACTCATACACAAATGCATCCTCAAAACCACTGAATAATAACCTATATCTATCTATCTATCTATCTATCTATCTATCTATCTATCTATCTATATCTATCTATCTATATCTATCTATCTATCTATCTATATATAGATAGATATCTATCTATATATAGATATCTATATATAGATATCTATATATATATAGATATCTATATATAGATATCTATATCTATATATAGATATCTATCTATATCTATCTATCTATATCTATCTATCTATCTATCTATATATAGATATAGATAGATAGATAGATAGATAGAGATATATACCTATGGCTGTGTACCATTTAGCAACATGCAAATTTAGTTTATATCCACCTTCCTACCTTACTTCCATAACAAGCCACATTATTTGTTGGTGTTTCTTTTTTTAAATAAGGCAATCCAATCATCTGCAAGAGTCCTTAACCTGAGGCTCATTAGACAGGTTTCAGACAGTTTCTGACCTTTTCCTGCAGATCTTCACTTCTTTTTCACATCTGAAGCCTTGTAAAGTTAACCTTGTAATTACAGCTGCTTAATCATGGGAAACAGTGGCCCCAGACACCCCTTAACTCATGTCCACTAACACTCACTTAGCTGCCATTCTCCTGGGTTGGGAGAAAAGAAGAGAGTAACTTCTGAGCCTTTGCCTTGATAAGGAATTTTGTGTTTTCTTTTCCATCTGAGCCAAGTGGGTCAAAGCCAGATTTTTCATATAAAGCCAGCTAAAGAAGGACAGTCTTGATTTTTAAAAAATGCTTTCTTACTACATTTCAAGTCAATACAATATATTGTTTTTGGTTGGTGGCGGGGCTTGACCTCAGGGCCTGCCCCTGACTTTTCTGCTCAAGGTCAGTGTTCTATCATGTTGGGCCACAGTGCCACTTCCATTGTTCTGGAATAACTGGAGAACTTTGCTGCCTGGGCTGACTTTGAACTCCAATCCTCAGATCTCAGACTCCTGAGTAGCTAGAATTATGAGTGTGACTTACGAGTGCCTGGCTTTCAAGATAATATTTTGAAAAAGCAAGGAATGAAGATTCTCTGGGAGATCATCCAGTCCATCTTGAATAGCTCTATAAACAGCTGTTCAAAGAACACACCTGGTTCTCAGCTTCTTGCTTGGAATTCTCTTTACACAGATAGACCAACAGGCTCACACACTCCCTCAGTTCCTTCAAATCTCTTTACAGATGTCCTTTTGTAATTCAGACCTCCCCTGACTACACAATGAAGTATCACATCACTCACACCCTCCTTCAGTCAGCCACATAGGACTCAAGTTCCAAGTTGATTTTCTCTTTAGTACAGCTGGACACTCCCCCATCCCCCAAGGGACTGCAAATTTATTTGGTTACGTATTTTCTGTGTATGGCCCTGCGCTAGAAAACAACCTCCATGAGGTGGGAGACTTAACTTGCTGCTCCAAAACCGACATAAGACACTTCTTGGTTTCACAAAAACCATTGAAGTATCAGTAGCCCCTTTAGTGAAGATAAGTAATTTGACCAAAGTTTACAAGCCATTAAAGAACCCCATAGGCTCACATCTGTAATCCTAGCTACTCAGGAGGCTGAGATCTGAGAGCTGTGGTTCAAAGCCAGCCAGGGCAGAAAAGTCAGAGAGACTCTTATCTCCAATAAACTACTCAGAAAAAGCTGGAAATGAGCCAGGCACCATGGCTCACGCCTGTAATCCTAGCTACTTAGGAGGCTGAGATTTCAAGATCATGGTTCAAAGCCAGCCCAGGCAGGAAAGTCGTAAAACTCTTATCTCCAATTAACCACCAGAAAACTGAAGTGGCACTGTGGCTCAAGTGGTAGAGTACCTTGACCTGAAGAGCTGGGGGACAGCACCCAGGCCCAGAGTTCAAGCCCCAGGACTGACAAAAGAAAAAAAAAAAGAAAGAGAGAGAGAGAGAGAGAAAGAAAGAAGAAAGTGGCTCTCAGGCTCAAGATGTAGAGCACTAGCCTTAAGCAAAAAGAAGCTGAGGGACAGTCCCCAGGCCCTGGGTTCAAACCCCAGGACCAGCAAAAAAAAGCCTAGAAGTTGGAGTAATCTTCTGAGTACTCTTCTTCTGCCACATCATTGATGCTTCACAAATGTGAGCTCCGAAAACTGACCTTCAATTCATTTTCTGGAGGCATGAGTGAGAACAATTCCAGTAGTAGGAAAGAATAAAATTTTCTTCACAGTCTAAGTTTATTTGGTTAAGTATTTTAACCAATAAAGAAATTCACTGCTTTGTGAGACTGGCAGGGACAGCACTAGAATGAACATTAGAGTTGGTTTGATCAAAGGTTCACCAAGGTCATGGTAGACCCCTGTGAATCTTCATGCTTCTCTTCTGCATTCTGTCATGTTAATTTTATCTTACAGCTAGGTGTTTGTCTCAGTCTAGTCAGGAAAACTAAATCTCTGTTTTAACTGAAATGTTCATGGAGATAATTATAGACCCACATATATTTGTAATCTGCAAGTGTACACAAATGTTTTAACTGAAATATGGTAGATTTGAGGGAGATCAAATAGTGTAATTCCTTAGAAAGGCAAAAAATCAAATTTCAGCAAAATAAAACACCAGGAAGTGAGTACTCAGAAGGGATGGGGTATGGTCAAGGTGATGAATGAAGAAGAGATGGGGAGAGAATTCAATGTATATCCTACAATACTAAGGAGAGTTTTTCCCCTTCCCCTCCACAAATTATACCGACATCAAATACAGTGAAATCAGGGGTTATACCGTGGGGGAGGGACATACAAAGCAACAAAGAAATAATCTTATAAATGTGTTAGAAACAATCACCTGAAAGAAAAACAAAACATTTGAATACATATCTTAGGGTTCATTTCCCTAACATCAACTTATCTGACCTTTTCTGCTTGATTCAGACATATACTAGTTATTGCAAATAAGGGAAACCATGGGACCTAAGTTTCTTTGGGCCTGGCTTACTTCACTTACAAACTTGCTCTTGTTTCTACCAATTTTCCTTGTTCTAGGATGTTTGTTTGTGTCTATGCGCATGCCTGTGCATATTCCTGTTGATATCTGTCTATAGCGTTTTTACTTGTCACCTGTACAGGCTCCAATATCCAGCACCTGAATATAGATACTGAACCCTTCAAAGATGCTGCTTTTTATAAGCCCACCCATTACTCTCCACCCTACCATGCCTAACCTCTGGCAACCACAGATATGTTCTCAGCTTACAAAAGCTTGTGGTTCCAAATGCATCATCTAAATGGAATCAGGGTTTTTTTTTTTTTTAGAGATTTATTATGGTTTGAACTCCAGGACTTGCACTTGCTAAATTGGTGTTCTACCACTTCAGCCATGCCTCTAAGTCCTTTTTATTTGACTGGTTATCTTTGAGATGAGGTCTTTTCTTTCCCATGCCTGAGCCATAATGCCCCTACACTAGGCTTGCTGCTGTTCCTGGGATCACAAACATATGTCACCAAGCCCAGCTTGCTTCCCTAGAGATGAAGAAGGAGACTCCATCTGTGAGAGCTGGCCTAGAACTGTGATCCTCCTCATGTTGGCCTCCTACATACTTTGGGATTCACAGGTACTCAACTATGGTGGGGAATGGGGTCTTGCAAACTTTTTTGCCTGGCTGGCCTCAAGCCACAACCCTCCTGAACTTGGTCTCCCAAGTAGCTAGGATTACAGGCCTGATTCACTGGTTTCCTTTAGAATCATGATTTTTGATAAGCTTTCTTCAGTTGGTATAATGCCCTGAATATTTATCCAAGTTGTTGCATATATTAGTGGTTCATTTCTTCATGTTGTTGAGTAAAAGTTCATGGTATGGAAACACTAATGTTTGTTTAGCCATCTACCTGTTGAAGGACATCTGGGCTGTTTCAAGTTTTGAGTAATCATGAATAATGTTGCTATTGTATATAGGTCTTTCCCCATCTTTTACCCATTTTTCTAATTGGGTCATTTGTTTTCTTATTATGGAGTTTTGAGAATTGAAAATTATATATATATATGTATATATATATGCATATATATATATACCATATACTGTAACATAATAATATAGGATATATGTTCTAAATACTAGTTATTTGTTAGATATATAGTTTGTAAATGTTTAACACTGGTCTACAGTTCACCTTTTCAGACTTTTAATAGGAGCTTTTATACAGCAAGTTTTATTTCCATTTTATAAGATCCAAAGTATCTTTTTCCTTTATCAATTGTTCTTTTCATGTTGAATCTGAATGTGTTTTCCTAACTCTAAATCCTAACACTGTCTCCTGTTGTCATTCTAAAAGTTTTAGGGCTATTTTATATTATATTCATTATATATATTATGTTCATTTTCAGATGTTTTTAAAATAATATATGTGTTAATTTTCCATTGCTGACACACATCAGAGGAAAACACTTCAAAGGAGGAATTATTTATTTCAAAATTATTAATAATTCAAAGTTCCAGAGGTTTCCTTCTATCAGGGTGGGGAACGTATGGTCGAACAAAGCAGCTCACTTTATGGTGGTCAGGAAGCACAGAATACACCTGTGCTAGCGGGTTTCTTTCATTTCTCTATTTTATTCAACCTGAATCGTCAGCCTATTGTATTGGGCTACCACATTTCCAACCCAAAAGCAAAGGCCAGGGAGAGAGCTGAAAAGATCAGTTCAAAGCAGGACTGAAATCCAGAAGGGCAAATACTAAATCCTATATCTCTGTATTTGGGATCCAGGGCATCTGGTATCCTAGGTAAGCTCTCAAGGGCTTGGAAAGCTCTGTGTGTATGACTCTATGTGTGTGTGTGTGTGTGTGTGTGTGTGTGTGTGCGCGCGCGCGCGCGCGGGTACGCACACACACACAGCCCACAGAGACTCTCCCTTGGGCTGGCTATATTTTTACCTATGGCATTTCTGGCATTTCTAACTTCCTATCATCTCTACTGCATGTTCAGCTTCATTCACATAGCTTCACGTTTCACCCTCTCTCTCAGGGGCTGCTTGTAGGGACTCTAACGAGGTCCTACATTGCTTTGCCATGTCTTCCTTTGAAATCTGAGTGGAGATCTTCCTAATCCCACAACTCATTCATTCTATATACCTGAAAAACTAATTCACATGGACTATGCCAATTGTCTACTACCACCTCAAATAATAGCAGGATCCTTGTTGAACCACGGCTATCATGGCTTCTGGGTTCCCTGAGGGCTAAGTGTGGTGAAATGAATCTTGGAGCAACTACTTCTTAAGTGTTTTTCTGCAAGGATGTACTCTAAAGATGCTTTCTTCTCCAAGGAGTCTTTCAAATGAACTCATACTTTCTTCTCCCTGAACCTGTGATGGGTAGAGTAGGGCCAATTTCTGAAATGCTCTCAAAACATTTTTCCTGTTGTCTTGATGCTAATTACTTGGCTTCCCTCATCTCTTCAAAAACTAGGATTTTCACAGCCTCAACTTTACACATGACTTTATGACCAAATTGCTTTGAATTTTATTTCAAAGTCACACTGTACACCTCGCTAAACAAAGCAAGTAAAACCTATGCTATGGTGATCCGTCTTGAAATTTCCTCTGCCAAATGACTTATCCATCACATTTAAACAGCCTCTCACAAAATCTTAAGTCATGGACAAAATGTTGACAGTTTTGCTTTTTGCCACAAAGTAATACAAATGACCTTAACCATAATTCCCAGTAGCATCTTTGCATCCTATAGTTCATGATCACAGTCTATGGCCTTCATTCTTTCTTATCCCTATTTGCATTCTACACTGATCCTCTAAGCTCCCACCAGAATTTCTCATCATATTCCAATTACCGCATCCTAGGTTTTCTGTAACCCACTTCTCCAAGTTTGCCCTAACTCCTATTACAAAGTAAGTTTCAAAGGATCATGAGCCACATCATGATAGGTATCTGGTACCAGCTTTCTGTGCCAGTCAGTTTTCCATCACTGGAATAAACATCTGAGGAAAAACTAGTGAAAGAGAGGAGTCCATCAGTTATACGGATTTGTGGCCATGAAACAGAGAGAGTATGCCTGTATTACCACACTTCCTTCATCTTTCCTTTTAGCTATCCTAAGGTCCAGCACTTTGGTGACAGCATCCCACAATCAAAGCATGTCTTCCCCCTCTTAGCTTAACATCTCTAGTCACACTCCCACAGACACATACATTTCTTGGGTTTTATTCCTTTATCTAATGAAGTTAGTGATCAAGGTTAATTATTACAATAGGTGAAGATTTATTGGGTTGTTTTGTGTGTGAGTACGCGTATGTGTGCATGTGTGTTTTGCCTAAGAGATCCAATTTTTCCAGCCCAAATTATTGAAAATGATCATCTGCTTACACTAGATTGATTATGCAATTTGGTCAAAACTCCATTGGCTATAGTCCAGCTATTTCTGGACCCTATTTTTCCTGTTTTAATTTTCTGTGCCTTTTTCCTTCTGCCAATGTCTCAACTCTTGAGTACTATGTTGCATTATAAACCTCCATATTAAGTAAAGTTATGCCCTTCATTTTCTTTTTGCTTTGCTAAGTTTGTTTTATCTATTCTAGAGTCTTGTTTTCTACCTACATCTTAAAATAAGTTTGCCTGTGCCCATTTAAGAAATAGATGGAAATTTGGTAGGAATTGTATTAACCTCATGCTTGAAAGAAAATTGATATTTTTATTATGTGGAATCTTTTCATCCACTATACTGTATTATTTCTCTTTATTGATTTATTTTATTTTTGTTTCAACCTTTTTGACCCTGAGATCCTAATTTTGATTTTTATATGTTTTCGTTTTATTTTTGTACTATAGTCTTTTATCTTATAATCTTGTTAACTCTACTTATTAGGAGATTTTTAATGGTTTCTTGTTTGTGTTCTGTTTATATATGTGTGTGTGATTTCTTAATTTTTCTTAATTTTACAAATAGAGAACAATTTGTTATTTTTACATAGATGTATCTTTTCTTGTCTTATTACACTGGTTAGCATTTCTAGCATTTTACTGAATAAGAATGTACACTTTGGGGGCTGAGAAGGTGGCTCAGTGGTAGAGTGCTTGCCTTGCATGCATGAGGCCCTGGGTTCGATTCCTCAGCACCACATTAGCAGAAAAAAAAAGCCAGAAGTGGCACTGTGGCTCAAGTGGTAGAGTGCTAGCCTTGAGCTGAAGAGCTGAGGGACAGCACCCAGGCCCAGAGTTCAGGCCCCATGACGACCCCCCCCCCTAAAAAAAAAAGAATGTACACTTTTGTCTTATTTCCAGTCTCGGGAGGAAAAAATAATTAGTCTATCACTTAATAGTGAAAGTTGTAATTTTTGTGCTTTATATCAACTTGAGGATATGTTCTTTTAATTCTAGCTTGTGGAACGCTTTTATCATAAATTAGTTTTTGATTCCCTAAATGTTTTGCCCTGACAATTACTAGAATCATAGAATGTTTTTCTTCTGCATTTTAACATAATGATTTATACTCCAATATAGTAATAATTTAATCTGGTTTATTTGGGGCATTAAATCAACCCTCCTCACCTGTAATAAATTTCATCATGTGTTACACATTAGTTAGTGATCCAACAATGAAGTCTGATAGCCCACCTCCTTTGTAGAAATCTATTTTTTAACTCTACTTCCCTCAAATGAGTCTGATGGAAGCTATATTTGAGCCTCCAACTATAAGGGAAAGAGTATGGCTATCAGACTTCATTGACGGGTCACTAAGGTGTAACACATGATGCACTCATTACTTTGCCCATGTAATTGTAACCCTTCTGTATGGCATTTTCACAATAAAAAAAGTTTAAAAGAAAAAAATAGATTTCCAGTACCTCTTGCCTGACTTATAGAAGCTAAGTCTCTAAAAGTGAGTTACTTAAAATACTATTCTCAAGAAAATTTAAAAACTACTGCTGGATAACTTTAATGATGAACCAAGTGTAGAATTTTTGTCCAGAATCCCATCCCCATTCTCCAGTGTTCATCGTCCCACTTAAAAATGATAGCACATCTGGAGAATAGCATTTCTACCTTTAAATGGATTGGGGATTCTTTTTCTAAGCATCTACTTTCTGTAGGTCTAACATTTGCACACAGAAACCTTTTTTCCCTAAGAATGGATGGATCTATTATGGATTTATATTTTTCTTTTCCATCTTAAACAAAACGGAATCACCAGTGACATGAGGACAATAGTAGGAGAAGCCAAGAATTAGAATATATAACTCCTATCACTCTATAACTATTCTTAAAGAATTGTTACCTTCTTGTTAATATTCAAACATTTATCAATTATTTGACTTAGGAATGACTGGTCCAAGAAATAACTCACTCCAAGAGGCCACTAACTTTTTTCCTTAATAATTTTGATCTGTCCTGTGCTGTAGGCCCCTGAGAATATTCAATATTTCCATTCCTATTTACTGTACTTTATGGTTTTTCAATTGTTTCAAATATACAATACAATCTTTTACTAACAAAGAGTACCAACTAGCACAATATGGTAAAATGCTCAAGAATATGCAGTCATTAGATCACGAATTGAGTGTAACTCTTCAAAAGGCCTAGCTATACGACCTTAATACCCATTAAACTTCCCTGAGGTTCAGACTTTTCCTCCTGGGGATAAAAGTTTCCTAGATGCTCTCAAGGAACCATTAAGAGGATAATGAGATAATAGATATAGATATGAGAACTGAATAAAAAGACCATAGAGATTTAAAATAGTCTTAATGCTTAACAAGGAGATTTGCAGGACTATGTTTTCATGAATAAGCATGAGGTTCTCCATTGTTTAACAATAATAGCTCATCCCTTTGGTTCTGTTTTTAAGAATGTTCAAGAATTATCACCCACCCACCTGTCTGAGATTATTCTTATTGTTCATTCACTAAGCTAATAATAATTGAATGCCTACTGTGTTCCAGAGACTATACAGATTCTGAAGAAACTGTGATGACCCAACAGATGACTGTGCTCATGAGGCTCAGAATATGTCAAAGAAAAGAGAGATAAGATTGTTATTGCATAGTTGTGATGGATTCCACAATAGGTAATTGACAAGTGATTAGCATGTCTAACATGGGAGTAGATCACATCTAGAGTGATACAAACCAGACTCGAGTAAGTGACATCTAAACTGAGCTACAATGAGTTACAAGTAAAAGGTGGAAAGAAAGATTCCTTAGTCATAGAATGAGATCCAAAAGAGCACATTATTTTCTGAGACACTGAGGAATTTAGAACCCAGTGAGGCTAGAATTAAAGGAAAAAGGATTACAGGAGACTGAATAGTTGGAGAGCTAGGTAGAGTACCTCTTAGTTCTAAGCAAAATGGCAGAGTGAACAATTTACTTAACCACTAACCACTGGACATAAACACCCTTCATCTGTGATTGATATCCCCCCACTTTGATTACCAACCATGTCCTTCCACTTCCAGAATATACAGTCTGCTTCTCCAATTACAAAGTCAATAAATCACACTCAGAAAACCTTCTCAACCCTTGGGAGAAGGAGACAATATCCTTCCTGCTTCACAGCTATGAGCAGCCACACCTTCTGAGCTTCCTCTTTGTACCCACATCAGGCTTCCTAAAGGTGAGGCTGTGACATCCTCTTCTTATTCCTCAGTTTACCACATGCCTTTTCCTCAGATAGAGCTCCACCTTTACTGCCTTTAGTTATGACACATATCTAGCAGAGCTAAAAAGTCTATTGTACTAATTAAATACTAGGCAAGATTAAAAAAAAATACATTGTCTAAGCAACAAGGGCTGTCCAACATGATTTCAGATCAACAGCTCAGGTGCCTGAAGGATCTAGCCACTGGCTTTACTTGGGTCTTGGGTCTTTCTTTGAAGGAGGATCTGAGGAGCAGCAGCCAGTAGTCATTAGAGAGTGCCAGGCATTCAAGGCCATGTTGTCTATAACTTTGTAGATGATCCTTAGACATCCAGTAGGGCAAAGCTGTCTTACTGCAGCAGCATCCCAGAGGATTTCATTTATTTTCACGGGCATTTCCAGCCCAGGCTCTGAGTGAGAGCCACGGCTGTCACAGGATTTCACCTCATTATCATTCGCTGTCCAGTGCGTTTCCACACAGGCAGCTGTTGGCACCCTGTGGACAGCCATGACTGGGGACATCTGCCTTGTCCTGAATCTTGTCAGGGGACAGCCTCACCCTGGCCCTACCAGTCCAGCGGGTCAGACTAGTGTCATGGACATTCTCTAGCTTCTGTCAGCCACTGGAGTTGGCTTCAAGTGTTACGAGACAAAAGCAACCAGCTACCATGACTAGCTTCTCTCACACCAGATGCATGCCACTGGCTGAGGAATATGCCTTCTTTCCCAATGTGAACATTTAATTTTAATGCAGATTTTAGATATTTTAATTTATAGGGTAGAAGGTATTTGGAGTTGAATGTTAGGAAAAGTAGACGTGTGTGTGTGTGTAAAATCTGTGTCTGGGCTCTGATACTCATGCCAACTTTGTGACTACAGGAAAGATATTCCCAACTCTCCAATCTCTGTTTCTGTTTATAAAAATAATAAGAAAAACAATGTTCCTTAGGTTCTGACTTTTCAAATTCTCCATTCTGGTGCAGGATCAACAAAAACTACCTCTTCTGGGTCAAGGATTGTCAGGGGCTACACCTGGACAAATACTTATCTACTTTACTCTCATATTTTATAAAGTGGTCTTCAATATTCCCAGTGGAACCCATGCTTCCACCAAGGATGTACTACATACTTACAGTGAAGGGAATGTGATATTTTTTGGAAGTGCTGTAGATATAAAAGTCAGCACTAAAATTCAATCAGGCTACCAGTCTTGCCACATGGCCCCTGTCCTCAAAACTCCATCCGCATTCATATGAAAACTCCGAGATTTAGCCACAATGTAACAGGTGTGTGTCCCTTGTCAAAGGGAAAAAAGTGTGGGAGGGAGTGGAGCTACAGAATAAGAGATAAAAATTAGAATGCAAAGAAAACTGTGTGGAGGCAGGAAGGACCCAGAGGGGAAATAAGGACAGCTTTATGTTCAAAGACATAAGCTGCTCAGAAACCCAGAAGGTTTGACTCTGCTCCTGGCTGGACACTGAGGTACAGATGAGAAGATCTGGAGACCTCTTTTCCTGTCTGAGAGAGAGGATAAACATCCAGAAATTAAGGCGGGCAAAGTGAAAAGCAGAACTATGGATAATAGCCTTTATCTCTGTAAAGATTTTCTTAACCATTTGTTTTTTAGAAAAGCCAAATCCCTTCATTTAGAGAAAATTTTTGTTAAAGAAACTGTCTCATAACTATGCCTCATATAATTTGCATGAATATTATTTCTATTAGAGAGAAACATCATTCACCCCATTATACGTATGAAAAAAAACCCAGAGGCTAAACAAGGAGAGATGCAATTAGACACATTATCTCCTGCAGCCCAGATTCACAGTCCCTACACATCACTCACAAAACAGGGACAGCCAGTTGCCTGCCCATTAGCCTTTCCCCACACATACACTTGGCACAAGATGCAACACTATATTAAGAAATGCCTGGTTTTATTTCCCAAGCCTCCTCTTCCGCTAAGATTAATCATTTGACCAAATTCTGAGCAGAAAGCAACAATTTCAAAAAGATCATCTTAAAGGAACAGAATCCATGATGGTTGGATCTTTCCTATTCTTCTTCTTCCCTTCCTACCTCCTTGCTCCCTGGTTATGAACACTCAAAGTTGTATTCACCCTTGGGCTAATTATGGTCTTGAGTATAAGAGCTTTTCCTTGAAATGGAAAATACAACAGAGGATGGGAAGCTGGGTTCCCTGATCATTCTGAGGCCATCCTACCTAAGGAGAAATTAAGCCTTCCTCACTAAGTAAGACATGGCACTGGGACCACCTCCAAGGGAAGGTATAACTCAACAGAAGTAGAGGAACCAATCATAAGACTCTCTACAGCACATGTCTACCCTTCAACCAATCAGATCAGGAGCACAACATAAGGGGGAGGAGTAAGGGACTATACGTGTGTGTGTGTGTGTGTGTGTGTGTGTGTGTGTGTGTGTGTGTGTGTGTGTGTGTGTGTGTGTGTGTGTGTGTGTGTGTAGCAGGCCCAGGAATAAGATAGCTCACCCCAGCTCCTTGTAGCACAAAGTACATTTTACTGTCCCTTTTGCTCTCCTTCTTGCTGCTTCTTTTGCTTTCAAATAAACCTATTCTGTCTGCTTTAAACATTTTCTTGCCTTTTCATCCTTTCATTGGCAGAGAAAACAAACTCAAACCCTAGACAACATCATACTGACTCTGCTTGCTTTTTTCTGAAATTCTTGTATTTTTGTATGCCTATGAGAGGAAATAAAAAGGAAATGATTCTGTGTTGTAAAGTTGCTGTGGGGTTTTTTTTTTTGGGGGGGGGGGGGAAGGGGAGGTGCTTCTTTCTATGCAGTTAGACCGAATCCTAACATTTAAAACCAGATGGCTTTATTTGAGAAACAATGCAGAAAGAAGAGACTACCTTTTGGGAGACTTGGTTCTTGAATTTGATTCACACATTCATGAAAAGGAAGAAGGACTGAAGGATGTCACATTTCTCATCTGATTTAGAATGCCATTGTTTCATAACATGCTATAATTTTATGCATCACCCACAAAGAAAAAATGTTGCCAATTAAACTATGACATGTCATTGATTGTAAGATGCAAATCAATCTCAGAAATGTTTGAATGTGAGGGGAAGCGAAAATAAAAACAACCTATCAATATGATGCACTGCAGATTTAACAAAGCATAGTTTAAATTTAGAGTTTACAACATCTATCCCTTCCCTGTTTTACCCAAAACACAGAAGGCTGGGAGAGGCAATGATTTGTTCAAGTTTAGTGACAAACCAAGATGAGACCTTCAACTGCAAATCAAAGCTCTTTAATAGGTCCTAATAGATCCTAAACTTGACTGTGTGTTACCTTAACCAGTAATGGCATGTTTATTTAATCAGCCACCTGTTTCTTTTTTCCTCTTCTAAAATATGCAGAACTGAGTAGACAGCAACAAAGATTCCTCATCTTCTCTCCCCTCGCCCCTCCCCGCCACAAGATGGGAGTCAGTGGTCACAGGAGGTGACGGAGATGCTGATTTTGATGCTTCCAGGGCTAGACTTTTGTCAGCAGCTCTGATAAAAGATTGAAAAGACCAAGGGACCTCCAAGAACCACAGGTAAGGAGTCTTATAAATCGGGAAATTAAGGTGGATAATGGTTGGACCCAAAGGGGGCGCTCTCCTTCCCTTCCTACACACCAAGGAATCACTGTGGAAAACAGTACTTGCCAAGAGCCTTAGAAATGTGGCACTGAGCTAGCCAACACTGCAAATAGAAATCATTCAGGCCCATGGAGATAAAGTCTGTGTGGTTTTATAACTATATAAATAAATACCTTGGGTAGTTAATACACAAATGTATTAACTGAAATGCAGTAGATTCAAGGGGAAACCCGCTGTAATTCCTTAGAAAGGCAACATCATAGTTCAACAACACAAACATCAGGAAACGGATCATTGAAAGGGGTGGAGTGGTGTCAAGGAGAAGGGGAGTGACAAATGAAGAGAAGAAGGGAGAGAAATGCAGTTAAAATGCATCTCTCGTCATCTGATCTGGGTCTTTAGGATGGTGACCTTCTGGCTGATTCTGGTGGAGAGATAGCAGAAAGGATGCCATCAAGGTAAACAGCATGGGGGTTGGAGAAGGTGGAATGAGAAAGTATGATGGTCCAAGCAACCCAGAATGAGTCTTCACAAAGGTAAGCTTCTAAAGTCATTTCCATTACTTAGTAATATTTCCTCCTCTGCTTCCAACCATACCCTACACCCTCACTTTTGTCATTCTCTTTGGCAATGAAACATTGGGGTTTTGTTTGTTTTTGTCAGTCATGGGGCTTGAACTCTGGGCCTGGGTGCTGCCCCTGAGCTCACTTGAGCCACAATACTACTTCTGGTTTTCTGGTAGTTAATTGGAGATAAGAGTCTCATGAACTTTCCTGACCAGGCTGGCTTTGAACCTCAACCCTCAGATCTCAACCTTATGAGTAACTAAGATTACAGGTGTGAGCTACTGGTGCCCAGCTATGAAATGTTTTTTATATGTTTCCCTAGGTAGGAATGACTCATAACTACATGTGTTACCAACAACACTGGCCAGGATGCAGGGAATCTAAGACAGGAATGGAATGATGCAGTTGAACCGGTGAATGTCCAGCACCCACCTGAAGACAAAAAGATGGGTGAATCATTGGGGCCTCCCTTTGGTGCTAATGTCCTCTGCTGTCTTTCTTGGTCCCGAGAACTTGTAGGAAAAATATGTATGACTTACTCCCTTTATTTCTACCAAAAATCTCAAAAATCTGTCTTTCTCTTTCTCTCTCTATTAATGAATATATGTGCACATATATTATAAGTATACATATACATATCCATGAACATTTTTGATTAGTGACACTTTTTGCTTGAAAAAGCAATATAGAGAAAAGTGGGGGAATGACCTTTTTTTCAAAACACATCATCACAAGTATTGGACTCATGTGGTCTGAAGGAGCAGAGATGTCCTGAGGGGAGGGGAAAAGCAGCATCAATACATACATAAGCATGGCTTAATCTTGGTCCATTCATCTACTAAGGGGCAACTGGGTTGCTTCCATATCTTAGCTGTGGCAAATAATGCTGCCAAAGATATGATTATGCTAGTTGCTTTACTGCAACCTGCTTTGTGGTCATTTGAGTAAATGCCCAGGAGTGGGATTGCTGAGTCATTGAGAAGCTCTATGTTCACTCTTTTGAGGAACCTCCATACTCACCAACAGTGTAGAAGCCTTCCTTTTGGCCACATCCCTGCCAGCATCTGTTATTGTTGTCTTGATAATGGCCATTCCAAATGGGGTGAGGTGGAATCTCAATGTTGTTTTGATTTGTATTTCTTTTATGGCCAGAGATGTTGAACATTTCTTCATGTGTCCACTGGCTATTCTTATTTCTTCTTCAGAGAAGTCTCTCTGTAAGTCTTAGCCCACTTGTCAATGGGATTGTTGCTCTTTTAAAGATTTCTTTCAAGTTTATATTTTAGATATGATGCCCTTGTCTGATGCATAGCTAGTAAAATCTTCTCCCATTCTGTGGGCTTTATAGTTATCTTGCCAGCTATATTATTTGCCATGTAGAAACTCTTCAGTGCGATGCAATCCCACTTATCCTTTTTTTGATTTGTTATGATTCTGGATCTTTACTAAGGAAGCTTCCACCTGTGCCAAGAAGCTCTAGTCCATGGTTACTGCAGCATTATTTACCATAGCTAAAATATAGAATCAACCCAGGTGCCCATAAGTGGATGAATGGATCAAGAAAATGTGGCATATACACAAAATGGAATTCTATGCTTCCACCAGAAAGAACGACATTGCCCCATTCATAGGGAAATATAAAGACTTGGAAAAAATTATATTAAGCAAAGTAAGCCAAACCCAAAGAAACAGACTGCATGATTTCCCTCATTTGTAATAACTAAAATAAGACTATAATTCTACAAGTAAACCCAAAGGATAGTAAAAGACAAATAATTACACTTGGATATGATTAATTAAATAGCACTCTAAACATTCACACAGTTAAAACAAAGGAGGATATTCTTAGGAAAGGATCTCAAGGGCTCAATAGCTATGTTCATATGACCATATAAAATGATGCTTATCTAAATGAACTCCAAGAAATAGAAACACAAGGTTTTGTTATTGTCCTATTTGTAGTTATGTTTTTCATCCTTTTTTCCATTGGTTTATTCCCTTTTGTCATTGTTTTTTATTTCTGTACCCTTTGTCTTGTATTTAAGGTTATCGGATTTGGAGAGTAGAGGAGAATCACAGAAACAGTGGGACAAAGTGTCAGCTAATTCAGCAGTGATACTAGACACTATCTTGGAAATACAACATACTATACAACTATACTATACAACTTGGGGGAGGAAGATCAGGAGGGGAAATAGTAGGAGAAAATGAGGGAGAGGGGTAATACTGTTCAAAAAGAAATGTCCTCATTACCTGAGTTATGTAATTGTAACCCCTCTGTACATCATCTTTACAATAAAAATTTAAGAAAATGAATGTCTTATAATTCATAGAAGACACACAATTATTTTTCTAGTGCTCAGATCAAGTAAAGTGGATTCATAAAAATGTTTTTTTAAAACTGGGAAACACTACAGACCTGTTTTCTTCAACACGACATGATTGTTTAAAATGGACTTGTGCTTAACAGTGTGCTGATTGTATTGTAATTGAGTTCTCATCACAGTCAGAGCTAGAATTATCTTTATTTTACAGACCAAAAAAAAGTGTCAAAAAGCAACCCAAGGCAGACTTCTTCTCAAAACTGTACATCTCTTTCTCTCAAGATAGGGAGGGAGCATTGGGTTCTGAACTTCAGACATCTTCCTTTGGATTGATCCCAGGGAAAGGAAAACAGAATTGATTAACCAGAACCTTCTATGAACTGGTGAAGCTTTTAGACCTCATCTCATGTTGTGCCTTCTCCAGAACAAACCAGGAAACAAGTAGTCATTCTGTATCATTCATTATCCCTGCTGTGCTGAAGAGAAAGCTCAGGTTTCAGAGAGATGACAAACCTGCCCTGGTTCTCCTATGTCGACATGACTATATCTCACATCTAAGTCTGGTAAACACCAGAGCTGCCACTTTTTCTATCCAGGAGTTTTGTTGTTGTTGTTGTTGTTGTTTTGTATCCCACAGTTGTAAATGTGTATTTGGTTAATTTAGAGTCATAGTGCCTCACACCTCCCCTGGGGAGAAGAAGACCTGAAGGTCTCTTCAATCTGGGTGAAATACTGCCTCACCAGGAATTCATTTAGGGAGTAATCAAACCATCTCCCTCCTCTGTAAACCTACTTTTTTATATTGCCAAAGGAATACATAATGAGGTCTTCAAAAGACCAAATGACAGAGACATCATTTCCCCTGCAAATCCTGGACCATTTAGAAGGAGATTAGACCTTGCTTTGTTTGGCAGGGTTGCTGTATGAGTGATTCTTTCCAAAGCATGAAAGAACCATGCAGAAGCCATCACCAGAGAAATAGTCCAGGATCCCAGGCTGGAGGAGATGGAAAGGCCAGGGGTGAGAGGGAACTGAGGAGGACAAGAGGGGAGGGAAGGAGGGAGGGAAGGAGGGAAAGAAAGAGAGAGGGAGGGAGGTGGAGGGAGGGAGGGAGGGAGGGTGGGAGGGAGGGAGGGAGGAGGCTGCTGCAAGGTAGAAGATGCCTCAGATGCCAGGTCAGATCTCCATACAACAGCTGATTCTAAGTTTGTAGACATAGAACCAAAGTCAGCATTTCTGCCTGGTCAGAAAGACAGCTGGAAGATGGAGATAAAAGAAGGACCATTCAGCCCCCCCCCCCACCTCCAATCACACACAACTTTGAATGTCTCTGAATGCAAAAGAAAGAGAGAGAGGTTGCTGGGTCCAAAGACAGGGGTGGGCCAAAAAAGGAGGGAGCAGCCTGAAAGGCGATCAAAAAACACTTTCAAGTGAAGATTAAACTCCATAGATTGCAGGACGCCAATTTAATGGAAAACTGTTCTCTGTCCGCCCCGTCCTCTCCCTTGGCCTCCCCTGGGAAGGGGCTGGGTTGTGATGTTACTCATCAGAGAAACTCCCAGCCACCAGATCTTATCCAAATGAGCAGCTGCAAAAGGCTGAAAAGATAGAACCAGGAAAAAAAAAAAAAAAACAGTTTACAAAGTGTTGAAAGAGAGAGAAGGGTGGGGGAAAGGATTTAATTATCCAGCCTCCAGCCTGCAGAGGGACAGAACACCCAGGGACATTTAAAGAACATTAGCTCTAAAAGATGAAAATGACTGAAGGAAGGAAAACACCTGGATTCTAAGTGCAGTTCAGCCCCTCTATTCTGTTTCTTCCCTTCTATTCCTTCCTTCCTTCTTTCCTGCCTTCCTCCGTCCCTTCTTCCTTTCCTCTCTCCCTTTCTCACTTTTTTTTAAGTTTCTTCTTCTTATTATAAAGCTGATTTACAGAGGGGTTACAGTCACATAAGTACATTTCTTTTGGGACAATGTCAGCCCTTCCCTTGCTCTCTTCCAGTTTTTCCCTCCAGTTCCCACCCACAAGTTGTAGAGTTCATTTTCAACACAGTGTCCATGAGTACCATGGCTGCATTCATTTACCCTTTGTCCCTCCATTTCTGTGTCCCCTCTCTCCACTTCCAAAGATATATAAATGAATATGCAAAACAAAAAAGAAAAAAGAGCAAAAGAAATTGTTTTCATTTTCTGGAGTTCATTTCGATAAATATTATTTTATACAATCAGATGTACATCCTTACTCATTTCTCTCTTTTCACCTTCTTTTTCTTTCTCTTTTCCTTCTACCTTCCTTTCTTCCCTTATTCCTTTTTCTTTTTTCTTTCCCCTTCTCTCCCTCTCTCTATTCCTTTTCTTCTTGCCCTCTATTTCTTTCTCAAGCTCCCTGTCCATCCATTTATCCCTCCATCCAATTCTTCCTTCTTCTTTCTTCCAGTGCTCAATCATTAAAAACATAAGCTATATCCCCAGCCCAAGCCGCTTCTCTTTCCCAGACCTCAGTTTCCCCATATTAGAAGGGAAAGGAGGAACACATATTATTGAGTCTGTGCTATACTGAGTTAGTAGGCACCCTGGCTAAAAATAAAGAAGCTGTCTAAATTCCTCTTCTCCTCTTTCCAAGTTCTGTGACCCTGACAAATGTCTCAAATTCTCTGAGTGTCAGGTTGCACTCATATGAAATGGCAGTAGTGGTCGTTTCTACCTGGTGGGATTACAGCAAAGACTGAATGAGTTTAACAGTGTGCAGTCCAGAGTGAATGTGCAATATAAGCTACTATGAGCACTGGATGTTCAGAATTGCCCTGCAAAAGATATAGGATTATGTGTGGAGGGGGAAGGAGGTGGTGGCTCAAGGTATAGGCAAGGCCTGGTTCTGTGAGTTATTTAGCTTAGCATTGAGGTTTTCTCCTCGTCCAGAATAAGGGGCCTGTGGCTACTGACTGAATGTAGTATGTGACTACTGAGTCTGTGAGGAAGCCAACACCATTTAGTGGACATGAAGAAATGTTGATGCACATAAATACAGTCTCAGTGATGCAACCTGAAGCACTCCAGAGATTTGCTGTACACATCGTGCCCACACTTAAGAAATGTATATTGTGCACAGAAAACATGTAAAAGGGTAGATCTTGGGATCGTTGTACCCAAACAAAAGCAAATGAACACACAGGAAGAAGGGATGCAGAGAAACTTAGTGAAGTGATGGGTAGGTTTATTTCTCAGATTGTGATGATGGTTTCACACCTATGAGCCCATGTTGAAAGTCACCACAAATTGTATATATTAAGTCTGTGAAACTCTGCGTATCAGTTTGGCCTCGATAAAGATGTTTCACTGGGTCAGTGCTGCCCAACAGAAACATAATGAAAGCCACACGTGTGATTTTTGGAATTTTCACTAGATGCAATAATAAAATAAGTGAATTTTAACAACCTACTTGACCTAACCACTAAGCAGACATATTATCATTTCAACCTGTGACAGTGGCCATATTTCAAGGACTCCACAGGCACACATGCCTTGTGAGAATCTAGACAGGGCAGGGTTAATAGGACTCCTGACCAAAAGGCAACTGGTCTATAGATTGACCATCCATCAGGGAATGGAGTCTATGAGCTCACCTGACAAGGGGAGCTGGGCCATGCACTGTTCTTCTCTAGGCAATTGGAGCTGAGACTAAATAGATGCTAATTGATGGCAGCTCCTGCAGCTGAAGAGGAAAGATGAGGGATTCAGAGGCTATGAGGACCCTGGAGCAAGCTTTAATGCTGAGAAAAAGAACAGAAAAGAATGCTAGAAGCAGTGAAAAGCAAGTGGTGCATAGCATGGCATGGGGGAGAGAATGCAGGTGGCAGCACCTAGAGAGGAGGTCATTGTAGTAAAGAAATGGCTCTCCCTGCGTCCAACAAATTCTCATGGAGAGCCGCCCCTGCCAAACCCTGTACCAGACACTGGAGCAGAGTCCATGGCAAAACAGATCAGTCCTTGCCATCCCATAATTGACAGACCAGTGGGAAATGACAGATGCTGAGCACAGATGTTGTAGCTACAAAAAATGTGCAATGAGAGAGACTCATAGGCTACTTAAGTGGTCCTGGGGACCCAGGGAGGCCTCTTGAATGAAACAGCAATGAAGCCACATCCTGAAAAACG
Source organism: Dipodomys spectabilis (assembly GCF_019054845.1). Classification (NCBI taxonomy): domain Eukaryota; kingdom Metazoa; phylum Chordata; class Mammalia; order Rodentia; family Heteromyidae; genus Dipodomys; species Dipodomys spectabilis. The sequence continues at coordinate 5,355,243 of NW_024870723.1, forward strand.
GACAGGGTAATAAGAAGAGATAAGAGCACACAGGCAGAGGGACATATACAAGCAATGAAGAGGCAGAAGAGCAGGGGCATTCAGAGCCCAAAGGCAGCTGTGGACAGGAGAAAAACCGAGTGAGAACCAGAAGTGGGATGTAAGACTGCAGAAATAGCGGGGAAAGAGGAAGACATTGGTGCAGAGATGTGAAGGCATGGGGAGCTCTGGATTTCCACAGGACTTCCAGGAGCCATGATACCCTCTTGCCATTCACCTTCCCCCATTCCAGCCTCTTTGGGACCTGGCATCATTCTTAGGATCTGATTCTTTGAGGGAGCCCATGCGACTTCATTCTCCTACTTTAGCTTTGCATATATCTTTCAAAACTAACTCATTCGTCTAGAAACCATTTAAATGGGTTTCTATTTCTTTTATGCAAATACTCTCTGCCAAAAGCAGCAGCCACTTGGTGCTGTGGCCCTGAGCTTCTCACTTTGCAAGCTGAACACTGCTTCAGAATCCACCATCAGGTCCAGAGCTACCCTGGCACTTGTATGTTCAACTCTGACAATGAGCGCCTTCTCCTACTTTGGGTGCTGGCACCTTGTCCTAGTCCTAGCCATTCTCACAGCCATTCTAGGAAGGAAGCTGCTCACGTTCAGTCCAGGGACACAGAGCCACCATCAAGAGTGTACCAGATTTTAGAAGCGAATATTGATAGTGTATACCATGAAGGAAAGGAAAAGTATATCAATTAGTATCGACAAGGGACTACCATGTGTGGGTGGTTCATGAACATTATCTCATGTGCCTTAATAGAACACGAAGCTGGAATGCAGAGAGCAAACTACAAGTCTCCACTAGAAGTCTAGTGGACTGAACTAATACCAGCCACTCAGGAGGAAGTCATTGGGAGGATGGTAGTCAGAGGCCAGCTTCGGTAAACAGTTAGCAAAACCCTCTCTTGACAAACAAGCTGGTCCTGATGGCATGTGCTTGAATTCCCAGCTACTCTGGACACGCAGGTAGAAGGATCACAATCTGAGGCTGGCTCCAGGCAAATTTGTGAGACCCTATCCAAGAAATAATGAAAGCAAAAATATAAATAAATAAATCAAAAAGAAGAGGGTGGGGAGTTGGGAACATAACTCAAGAGGTAGAGTGCCTAGCTGGGCCACAAGTTCAAACTCCAGTACTACTGAAAAACAATAATGCAGTTGACTCCAAAGACACTACTACTAGTCTCAGAACTAATCCCTAAGATAACAAGCAGCTCTGTGTACCTCAGCTGCGTACCGCTGTCTGTGGAGAACACCTTTCTTGACAGGCTGGGAGCTCCTGAAGATACATCCTTAGGCAGCTATTACAGGCCCTGGCAGACAGCAGTTGATCAATAAATATATATTGTTCAAATGAATGATATAGAGGTCCAAGGTTTCCAACCCCACCCCCCTTCCCCTGCCCTCGGCCCTCTGGAGCTTTACAAATGCTCACTGTGACTCCAGGAGCTAATATACACAAAGGGGATACTGGCTCAGGCTCCCTGGGGAGGTGGGAGTCTTGACCCCCTCTAACCCCCCACCCTCACCCCATTACTCAGGACAGAAAGAGTCCAGGCCCAGAGTGACAGGCAAGGAGCTCTATTATGGCTCAGCGGACATGAGCAGCCAGTCTGGATGTATGCTCACAGGCGGCAGACACATAGAGAAAAAATAATAAGTTATCAGTGAGATAAGGACAGGTAAAGCAAACAGAAAACACAAAACAGAGGTGAGCTGCCATCACAAATGTTGGTCTAATCTTGTTCCTTTTGCAATGAGTGCCTGGTACCCAGAAGAGGAGGACTAATGCCTAATCTCTACATCAATGGGTGGTTGATTGACAGGATGAATAAATGAAGATCGAGAGGGAGGCTGAGCGAGAGCTCAAGAAACGTGGGATCTAAGTAATCTCAGTCTACCAGTGCAGTAACTGACAAGGAAACTTCTGAACGTTTTGCACTCTGTGTCTTCATTCCTGAGTGTGGGCCCTACCACAGACCCAGAAGAGTCCTATTGAACAACCCACTCTGCAGCTACCTCACCCTGTGATGCTCAGAGAGCCTGTCTCCCCCAGGGAGCTTCTCTGTGTAGTCACCCCTTTCCCCCCATTTACAAGACATACGCTCTTATTTCAATCTTATGTATCAATATTTTTTTAAAGTATGTCTCTATTAAAATGTGTATCACTCCTCCCTTTAGGCAACAGCAAATTTGAAATCCTGGGAAGATGACATGTTTCATATTCTAATTATTGTTGCAGCTTCCTTTACTGGCCTCTTTTTTGATGACTCTTTTTACTCGCTCCTAGGAGGCGAGTCCCACGCTCCTCTCTGGATGGAAAACAGGCGTGTCTCCAGGGATGAAGAAGATACTGGAGTACAGAAAGATGTCGACTGAAAAGTGAAGGAAAGTCCTATTCTTTTCAAGGTGTTGGGAGAGAACAAAGTCGAGCACAGAGCCTATTCTCAAAACTTCACAGTGTTCTAAAGAGCAATAAGGGTGAACTTTGACTCAAAAAGGTGACCAGTGTGCCAACTAGCTGGGTCACCTTGAGACTGCCTTGTATTATACCCTGTGCCTGCGCTTTACAAGGCTTTGCGAGGCTCATTTAGTCCCTACAACAGCTCCATGCGAAGGGAGCTATTATTATCCCTATTTTACATTTCAGGGCAGAAATAGATGCATCCGCACTTTGTCCCCGATGTCCTTGCTATTGGGCAGTTCAGGGATCTGAGCCTAGGCCGCATGTCTCCAGAATGCCTACCTGACCACTGCACCTGATTTCTCTTTTAAGATACACAGCAACCATGAGGCACAGAGGAGCTAATATTTGGCACTGTCCACAGGGCTGGTAGGCAGGAGAGCTGAGATTTGAGCAAAGAAGCCTTGCTCCTATCCACCATCCCTCTGTGAGCTTGGGTCTCGGTCGTTGCCTTAGTGAACGAGGGTCGGAGTGGAATAGAATAAGCAGAGTGCCTGCCTTCCTTGAGACAGTGACCTGATGAGAAGTTGTAATGGAAATCAGTAATTGGTAGCAAGTGCTTCCAATGGCAAGAACAGGGTGCTGGAAGGTTGTGAGAACTTGAAACTAATAATGATATGAGATTCAAGTCAGTATCTGATGTACAGTCTGAAAGAGAGTCTTCCTTTCTTGATCATGACCTGGGAGGGAACAAAAGTTTCCCTAATGGGGTACTGGGTAGAACTCAATGCACAGTACCCTCGTCGGGAGCATTCTTCCAGCCACAGGGATGGAGACCGAGGACTCGCTCATTCAAGTAAGGGATAAAGCTATTCTGCATGATAAAAATATCTCCCCTCAACTAAAAATGGGAGAAACGATCTTCCTGGCAGACTTTCTTTTTGGTGGGGATTAACTACAATTGATAAAAAAAAAAAAGTTAGCTGTTAACACATTATTGTGTTTGCTGTTGTGGTTATTATCACTAAATATGTGGGGCACCTCAGAGTGCCACTTTTGTTTTTTTTTTTTTGTTTTGTTTTTGTTTTTTTGTCGGTCATGGGACTTGAACTCTGGGCCTGGGCACTGTCCCTCAGCTCTTCAGCTCAAGGCGAGCACTCTACCACTTGAGCTACAGCGCCACTTCCGGTTTTTTTTCTGGTGGTTTATTGGAGATAGGAGTCTCACGGTCTCTCCTGCCCGGGCTGGCTTTGAACCGCGATCCTCAGATCTCAGCCTCCTGAGTAGCTAGGATTACAGGCGTGAGCCACCAGCGCCCGGCTTCAGAGTGCCACTTTTAAAGTAAACACACCTGAGTTCAAAGGCCATCTCTGTCAATCACCAGTTGCAAAACCCATGGATAAGTTACTCACCATCTCCACCCTTCAGTTTTTCCATCAGCAAAATTAGACCAGTAGCAATTCTTATCTCAAAGAATTAGAAATAGTGCACTTGCATGGTTAGCCCTGTGCAAGAGTCTGGGGAGGTGTACATATTATTCCTGAAACAGTGGAAGCTGGGCCTGCTAAAGGAGGCCTATAGCCACATATCCTAAAAGAGAGGAATGCAGTGGCTAGGATGTCCGCCACTTCTGGGCATAAACTAGGTCAGAAACCATTTTTCCCTGCCTTTACCCTTCCCCATTCTGTTATACACCTGGGCTCCCCAGAAACAAGGAATCACTGCCTATAAACAGTCACAGCTCCCCAAAAGTAGAACTGGAGAAAGAAGAAATGTTCAAGCATAGTGATGCTATGGAGATAATTCAAACATTTAAGTGGCGATCCAAAGAAAGGGAATCAAATGACAGCCAGGAAGATGACATGAGGTGAGTGATGGTTGCACTGGATGGATGTCCAACCCTAGCCTGTACCTCCAAGGTTAGCCACAGGGGATGAAGGAGGAAGAATGGCTGAGATTCTCGGATTCCTTCTTGTATGTCAACAAGACAATCTCCATTTTCATTGTGTTTCATGGTGAGGTTTCTATCCATTTAACTATTGCCATAAAGTTACTAGTTTGAAACATGCCATGAAACCTCAGGGACTTCAATATTGAGCATCTGTTCCTCATATGTCCCATGGTTCACTTGGCCTAGACGAGGAGTTAGAGTCATTCTTCCTCGTCAACATGGAGGAGAGGAAGTTTTGTGTGTTGGTCATGCTCACTTATCATCATGAGGGTATTAGGCAGAGGATGAGAGTGTGTGTGTGTGTGTGTGTGTGTGTGTGTGTGTGTGCGCGCGCGCATGCGTGTGCACATTTGCACATGTGTGCATGTGTGTTAGGATGATGGAGTCGATTGATTTCATCTGGTTTCATCTGGAGTGATTTGGATCCCCTCCATGTGCCTCCTAAAGGGAACTCATAGGACAGTGCAGTGGTAGCTAGGTTGGAAAAAAAGAATGGGTATGTGGTTGAGATGGGAGCCAGGAATGCATTCCTGCATAAGCGCGTGAGTGAGAGGTGATGTATGAAAAAGATGCACTATTTATAAAGGTGAGTGTGAAGACAACTGAAAACTGAACTCAGTGCTCTTGAAGACCCCCCCACAGCCCAGAGGTTCTAGAATGCACATTTAATCTTCAAGACCTTGGCATATGAACTAATTTGTTTCAGCTCACTTTGTTCATGTGTCTGACAGGAACAACAGGAATGCTAACAATGCCACATAAGAACACTGTGACAAATGAAAATGTCTAGCTGTTTCCCATGCTTGGATAACTTAGCACCACTGTCTAGTCAAAACAGTGAAAATGGTATGTGATCTATGCTTCAAACCAACAGAAAAAGTATCTGCCACGTTAACATTTATGTAGTAAGTGCCCCGTTAGCAGTGATCCATCAGTTGATGCATGAATTGTTTTTAAAAAAAGTGGTCCCTGTACATAATAGAATACTATGCAGTCATTAAAAGAATGAAATATTTGTGACAACATGGGTGGAGCTGGAAAACATTGTGTGAGGCCAGGCACAGAGAGACAGATTCTACATGATCTCATTCACATGAGAAACACAAAAAGTTGACCACACAAGAACTGATTACCAGAAAATGGGAAGACTACAGGGGACAAAAGGATGGAAAAAAGTTGATTCATGAACACTAAGTTAGAGTCAGGAAAAGTAAGTTCAGTGTGTTAGTACACATTAGAGTAAGTATAAAAATTATGATATATAGCTGGGACCTTTGGCTCATACCTGTAATCCTAGCTACTCAGGAGGCTAAGATCTGAGGACTGTAGTTCAAAGCCAGCCCCTGCAGGAAGATCCATGAAACTCTTATCTCTAGAACTCTTAACTATCAGAAAACTGGAAGTGGCCCTGTGGCTCAAGTGTTAGAGTGCTAGACTTGAGCTGAAGAGCTCAGGGACAGCACCCAGGCCCAGAGTTCAAAGCCCCATAACTGATAAAAAAAAAAAATTGTGATAGATAGACAGACAGACAGACAGATAGATAGATTTTTTGAAGTTAGAAGAAAGGATTTAAAATGTAAAGAAGTGATTGTAGCTTTAGGAGATAAGTATGTTCATCCTAAAATGAACATCTTGCAACATATATGCGCATTGGTATGCCACAAATATGTACAGCTTTCGTACATCAGTTGAAATGTTCTCAAATGTAAAATTCAAAGCACTGGTGATGATAATGCAGGCTGTACATGTACTCAGATTCATAGTAGGATGTATGTTTGACATAGTGGGTTATTGATGTCCCTTGGGTCTTCTTTGTGCTTACCACATGACTCTTATATCTTTGTTGTGTGTGTTTGTGACAGTCATGGGGCTTAAACTCAGGGTCTGGACACTGTCCCTGAGCTTTTTACTTATGGCTAACACACTACTGCTTGAGCCACAGCTGCTACTTTTGGCTTTTTGGTGATTCATTGGAGATAAGAGTCTCGTGGATTTTCCTACCTGGGCTGGCTTACAACTGTGATCTTCAGATCTCTATCTGTTGAATAGCTAAGATCACAGGTATAAGACACTAGTAACCAGCTGACTAATCCATCTTTTAAACTACTTAGTAAAGGAGATGATCCTCCAAGTACAATGGCCTCAGAAGCAAGGTGACTCAGCCAAGAACACTGATGTTATTTGCTTTACTGGGTAATTTTTTTCTCACTATTAAACCTAGATTACTGATAAGAAAGCTAACATGTACACACACCAGAGAGATGAATGATTCTTTTATGTCCCAGATTAACTGCATTTGATTAACTTTGCTCACCAATCCCTAAGACCAGAGAAAGTTGAAATCACATGTCACAGAAAGAGAAAACAAAAAAATGTACTTGAAGTTTTTCCTCATTTGAGAAAGAACACTAAAGGTTAATGGAATAATAAGAGGAAGGGACCAGAGGAGAAATAGATCTTAGAATCCCCAGATCTAAACTTCCTGAGCTACTTCCAGCCTCTTGAGCTTCACTCTGAGTGAAGGGGTGTATCAGTTACTCACTGCCACAAAAATACTGTGTGACAAATACAAAATCCCAATGACATATTGCAATAAGCTTTTATGTTCATAGATCTACAAACCAAAGGCTTGGTTGGGGTGGTTCTGTTTCATGTAACTCTTGTCTTCCTCAAACAAAAAGAAGTTGAGAAATGTTCTCAGTGATGGGGGAAGGCACAAGGGGGATGAGAAAATAGAGAAGGTGTGTCAAAAACCTCAGCTAAATCCATTACTTTTGCTTTTTTTCTGCAAGCCAAAGCAAGTCGCATGGCTAAACTCAAATCCAGTCAGGGTGGGAGTGAAAAGTAGGGGAGAGGAAGAAAATGCACTGTCTTTAGGGAAAGGATTCCAAAATCATATAGCACAAAGAGTACGGCTATCAGGAATGGTTACAAACCTGGGGCCAGTCACACAGTCTACTTGGGTTCATTGATTGGACCTCAAGTGCACTTGCAGAACAGATCAAGGTCACCAAGGTATCAAGGGCAGCAGCCACCACAGAAGGAGATGTCAGGATGGCTGAGCTAGGAGCAGAATGCTACCCTCGAAATACCTGGGAGTACAGAAAGCAGACACACAGAACATGGAATCATGGATGGTGTTGGAGAGACATCACAGTCAGGATGCAGAGGAGGAAGCGTGGAGATGTGACAACCATGGACCAATGATGCTTCTGAAGAGTAGCCAAAGAGATGGGGACACGTCACACCTCATGAGCCTACAGAGAGGCACGTGCCTTCTTGAGTTGCAGGCTGATGAACGTTGGGGCCCCTGAAAACTAGGTCACCCCTCCCACTCTGGGGAGACCTTCAAAAGGAATTGACTGTCCATGGTGGAGATGAGATTCATGGGCTGAGGAGTGGAACCAATGGCAGTAACTAAGGATTATTTTGTAAACTAAGGATCATAAGGACTGACATAATCAAAATTGCATCTAAGTATATCTTAGACACACACATGATGGTGACTATAACTTGAACCCCGCTACTTAATATGCCTCCATTTCTGTACATTATCCTCAAAATACGTTTTGCAGAACTCCTTAATTCTTTTCTTCAGATCAATTCCATTGCTATTAGAAGCTTTTAAAAGCTGTATCCATGCCCTGAATGAAGGACAGAAGAGACACTATACCGTGCATTGACCGGGGCTGCTTCCTCTGCTCCCTGCCCTGATGGTGCCTTTGGTTGCCCCACTCATATGGACAGCCTCATTGTCTAGCCTCCTCCACAGTAACCTTAACTTGTGGCTTGGTGCATTTCTGATTGTGTTTCATTCTGTCCCATCCTGTTTCTCCATAAATTTGTGGGAAGGGTAGAGAGTGGGGGAGGAGATCTGACGGAGCCAGGCTGTCCTCATCTGACTTACCAGTATTTGGAAGGCATTTAAATTCATTCCTTTTTTTTTTTTTCTATTGGAAGGGGAGTGAAATCCAAAATTTCTAGCTGTCTCTAAATACCAACTGACTAAGCTTAAAGACTCCCAAAATAAACAGCTTAGCATTCCGGAAAGTTATCAGAGACCTGGGGATGGGGGGAGTTGGTACGTATCGCATATACCTCTTACCCTCCTCACTTATTCTGCTCAAGCAACCCCTGCAGTGCCAAGAAACATGACATGTGTTTGTTTTGTAGTCGGTCAATAAGGGATGAATGGTTCACCCTTTGGCTTGTGATGCTAGGATCCCAAAATAGAACGTTATGTTGCCAACAAAATGAACCCAGATTCAGCTACATTTGATTGTGCCCCTCCTCACATCCCTTCCTACTTGTCCCATATCTGCCCATCCTTATTGGAATGGTTCAACTTTTGCACCCCTTCACATGCATTCTCATAACACATTAGTCCCTACACTTTCCTCTTAGCTCTTTAACAATGTTTCTTTGGTCAAATCTGCTTTCATCACTCCCATTGCTTACCCTATTCAGACATTACTAATTGATTGCAGCACTCCTCCTGCTGCTTCCAAATAAAAACGTCACAAAACATCTCAGCACAAATCTCTGTTCCAGACAGCCAGGACCAATCAATGAGAACTGGCATTTAAAGAGAAACAGCTTTGGGATACCAGATTTACATTCTATTTTGAACCTTTAGGCACTGAGAATAAAAAATAAGTACAATAATAGCTATAGCTATCGTTTACTGAACAAGCACTGTGCTAGATGCTTTCCAATTGCTATCTCTTTTCTTCTTATAAATTAAGCATCATTCTCCCCCCATGCCAGTTTTACAAATAAGAAAACCAGAGTTCAGAGAAGTCACATAACTTGCCCTAATTCACACAGCTTGGAAGTGATGGAAGTAAAAGCTAATTCTACTTCTAATATAGGACAAGGCCACTAGAAGTATAGTCTCTCAATCCACCCTGTCCTACAGCTCCTGTGTCTGATGTGCCCTGCCGCTTACTACTCCAGCCTTAGCTTATAACCACTCTCTTTCCCTAAAATGCTTGTCATGCTTTCTAGCTCCAGGGTGGACTCCCTAACTCCAGAACCAGTACCACTGGTATCATGTCCACAAAAACACTCTTCTTAATCTGGATGTAATCATTGCATCCTTTCTTATAGCCCAACCCATCCTACAACACTCCACTGCTCCTCTGCAAAGATTCAGAACACCACAAGTACTTTCTGCCTAAGTCAATATTGAAAGAGAGCAAGGAAGCAGGAGAAGAGAACAGGGTGGAATAGGTACTGGACCTGATCCTTGAGGACAGGCTATTGGTTCTTCAGTCCCTCAGGAACTCAAGAGATCCCATCATCCTTCTTTCAAGACACCAGGCAATTTGTCTACTTTCCCTTGCCTCCCTCCAAGAGGTGGGTATTCATCCAACTATGAAGATACTATCTGCTATGGTCTCTCTCTCTGTTTCTCTGTCTCTCTCTGTCTCTCTCTGTCTCTCTTACACACACACACACACACACACACACACACACACACACATGCATGCACTCCTCTGCACACACAGAGTTGAGATGGAAAACTTTGGACTAAAGAGTTAAATAAAGGCCTTAGCCTGGAATCAGTGCCAAATGTCAGATCCCAAGAGCAGGCTAGAGAAAGATGGTCACCAGTGTCTACCTCAATATGCTTCCTCCAATTCTCTTCCACATGCCAGAGGAAACATTGGGTCATATTGCACACACACACACACACACACACACACACACACACACACACTTCTATGACTCCTCACTGCCCCCCCCAGGGGAAAAAAGCCTCAGATTTCTGAAAAGCATACATAATATCTTCCATGACCTAAGCCCCAATGTTGATCCAAAGGCCTTCAGCAACCTCCAACAACGTGAGCCTCTGTGGAGCCAATTGACCCCTGGGCCTGCACTCCTGTTATTCCTCTTTCTTGCAATGACCAGCTCCTTCCTTCCATTCTAGATGTGAGTTCCCTCACTCTCTATAAGCATGCCTTAATTCACCTGCTTCTGGCTTCCAGGTGGCAAAGGATCTCCCTAGGTGTGGCCATAGCCACCACACTGGCCTCACCTGGGCACCTCACAGGGCAGCTCATGCCATCTTCATGAATGAGGGAATAAAAAGCCCCAGCCAAAAGCGCTACTGAAATCAGAATGGACTTCTGTACTGCAGTGTAGATGATGGGGGAAGGCTCAGGGAAATGATCCTGATGGCCATTTTTTTTGGGGGGGAGGGGGGTTAGGTCTTAGGGCCTGAACTCTGGGCCTGGGCGCTGTCCCTCAGCTCTTCAGCTCAAGGCTAGCGCTCTACCACTTGAGCCACAGCGCCACTTCCAGCTTTTTTCTTTTTGCTTATGTGGTGCTGAGGAATCGAACCCAGGGCCTCAGGCATGCAAGGCAAGTACTCTACCACTGAGCCACCTTCCCAGCCCCTGATGGCCATTTTGACAGAAGCCAGCACATGTGACACTGGCTAGCATGCACTGTAAGAGAGACACTGCCTAACCCTCTTGCCATTCTATGCAGGAAGGAGGGCTGGGATGTATAACCTCTTGAGAAAGGGAAGTTTTAGTTGTCCCTTTCTGTTTCCTGGTCCTCCGGGATCTCTGCATTCTCCGTCCTCTGTTTCTGAGTCTCTCTGATGAAGAAACTGACCCTGGATTCTGCTTTTATCCTCTTGTATTTTCAGGCAGGACTTAGTTGATTGCTCTGGATTTTTAAGCTTCTAGGACCCAATATATCCTTTTGTTACTTCCTAATAACTGTCATGAGAATAGTGTTAAGTAGTTGCACACTATGCAATGGTTGCGAGCTGGGCTCATCAATGCAGCCTCATAATTTTTGGATGCTCAGAGAAGTAAGAGAATCTATCTGGACCAAATGGAGCTGGCTCCATCACCAGCGTTCTGGTCATCTCTGGCTCTAATTCCCCATCTTTTACTCTTCCCTTTCAACTCTCCTCTGGGAGCATCTTTCTCCCCTCCACTCACCATGAACTTGCAGTAGACAAAGGGGGAAAAAAAGCTACTTCTAATGTGTTCTCTCTACCCTGATCTTTTCCTTCTCTCAATAAATCCATTTAAGAGTAAAGAGTTTGATGGACAGTTTAATAGAGCTCTCCTTAAACCTGGCCACATTAATGATTTCTGGCTGGCTAAATGTCAACTTCCGTAGCTCAATAGCTATTTTCCTTCCTTAACAACCAGTGTTTCACTTGGGGTTCTTTATTTGGTGGACAGGGTACAATGTTTTAATGGGTCATCCTAAGTTAGTGGACCTGGGGTTTAAGCTAGACTTGCTGTGTGACCTTGAGCAAATCATTTAACCTCTCTGGACCTTAATGGCCATAAAATGGTGATAATAATGTCCAGGTCCTGCCTATACATTATGAAAGAGTATTTCATTGTGTCTCGACTGTTTTCGAAGCGCTTTGGAGAAGGAGCCAAAGCACATAAACATGTTAGCTTCTCTGTGTTCTTCTTTTGAGAGATAAAAATGAAACAGTGAAACAAAGACTAGCTGACCACTGCACTGCCACCTAGGTGATGCAGATGTGCTCTGCCCAGGACACTTGTGCAGATGCAAAACTTTCTACAAACTTGGAATTATGTTTTCTTGGGGGGCATTCTAATCTCTTTTTAAATTAATATAAATGAACTCTCATCTCTGGGAAATAAAAAAGGTGGTGCCTTCATAGACTGTCTGGTATAGATCCCGTCCATCCTCTATTGTAGCAGAAAGAAACTTGAATCTCAGAGATGTAAAGCCATTGCTCATGGTCACAGGACAAGCTAGTTGGGATTTAACTGTATTCCCTTAATTAATAGGCAATCCTTACTGCAAATGGACAGGTATGTGTCCAGGAAGGGTAATCAGTAAGTAGTATGAGTTGGAGAATTCTGAGCAAGAGAAAACTTTTAGTGGAGATAGAGTAGTTAAAGTTTGAGGATCTATGTAAAAACTCATAGAGCAAGAATTATTTGTAAAAGGCTTTTTTTCTGCTTCTGTCAAGATGATGGTGTGATTCGTGCTCTTGGTTCTGTTAATGTGCTGTATTATGTTTATTGATTTACTGATTTAGCTATAATGAGCCAGTCTTGTAGCCCTGAGATGAAACGAACTTGATTTTAGTGTATGATTTTTTTTGTAGAATTTGGTTAGCGAGTATTTTATTAGGGAGTTTCATGTCTATATTTATCAAAGAGATTGGTCTATAGTTCTTTTCAATATTGTTGTTGAATCCCTGTCCGGTTTGGGGATAAGTGTAATGCTGGCTTCATAGAAATACTACAGTGATCTCTCCTTTTCTATTTTATGGAGAAGTTTGAGGTGTATTAGTATTAGTTCTTCTTCAAAGGTTTTATAGTATTCAGCTAAGATACATCTGAACTTGGACTTTTCTTTGTTTAGAGTTAAATTATTGTCACTTCAATTGCATTACTTGTTTATATCCAGTTTTGGTACATTTCGGTTATCTACTTCCATGAGATTTTCTGTTTGTTGGTATAAGTTTTGTAAAGTATTCTCTTATAATATCCTTAATTTCAAAGGCTTTGGGGGAGGGGCTGGGAAGGTGGCTCAGTGGTAGAGCGCTTGCCTTGCATGCATGAGGGCCTGGGTTCGATTCCCCAGCACCACATAAGCAAAAAGAAAAAAAAAAAAAAAAGCTTTGGGGGAAACTATTGGAAGAAAAACAGCTTGATACTGGCACAAAAACATACCTGTAGATGAATGGAACAGATAGAAAACCAAGAAGTAAGCTCATATACATATAGCCATCTGATGTTTGACAACTGAGCCAAGAATATATGCTGAAAAAAGGACAGTCAATTTCAACAAATGGTGCTTAGGAAAACTGGACATCCATATGTGAAAAACTAAAACTGGGTTCCTATCTGTCACTACTTACTAATAGCAATTAAAATTGGAACATGGACCTCAATATAAGACCTAGCACCTTGACACTACTACAAGAAGGATTAGGAGCTTATTACCATAGGCAGAAACTTCCTGAATAGAATTCCAGAGGCCCAGAATATAGGAGCAATAATTTTAAAGATGAGGTTGCATTAAGCTAAAAAGTTTCTTCACAGCAAAAGACATATCACTAAGCCTGCAGAATATGAGAAGATCTTCCACAACTATGCATACATCCAAGGACTAATAACCAGAATACAAAAGGAGATCAAAAACCTGAAGACAGAAGAACTCAATAAACCAATTTGTAAATGGGGAAAGAAGGTACATTGAGACTTTTCAGACAAGGAAATAAAAATAGCCAATAGCCATATGAAGAAATGCTCAACATCTCTGGCCATAAAGGAAATGTAAATCAAAAACCACTGAGATTCCATCTCATCCACATTAGACTGGGCATAACTAAAAATGCAAATAGCAACAAATGCTAGCAGTGACGTGGCAGGAAGGAACCTTACTATTTGGTTGGTAGGAATGTAAAATATAACAACCACTATGGAAGGCAATTTGAAGATTCCTAGGGCGGGGGGAGGAATGAAAGTGCCTTATGATCTAGCAGTACTACTCTAGGGCTTTATCTTAAAAGATTACAAGTTAGGATACAATAAGGGCACTTATACACCCACATTCACTGCTGTACAATTTATGATAGCTAAGTTGTATAATCAGTCCTAGTACCTTACTATCGATCAAGAAAATATGTTGAGATATAGATATTTCCATTCTTCCACCAGGAAGAATGACACATCCTTTGCAGGGAAATGCATGGACCTGAAAAAGCTATGTTAAGTGAAGTAAGTTAAGTGTAGAGAGGCAAAAGATACATGGTTTTACTCTCATATGTGGAAGTTAGATCTGAATTATAAACATATGTGAAGACATATCCAGGATCATACTCATACATACACTAACAATTTGACTAAAGTGTAGCATATGCTTAAGCTTAATGACATAATTCCTTTGAAAGAATAAGGTACAGTTTAACAAAATGCCGTATCAGGAGGCTTAAACATGTTTTGTAAGCCAGGAAGGGGAATCAAGAGGAAGGTGCACTTGTCATTTTGGGCCCTGCTTGTGTGACATTGCTGCTTTCTCAGCCTCAGGGTCCTGTGAGGAAGTCAGAACAGAGAGCTTGGTGAAGCTTTTGATAGAATAACTCCTCACATGTTTGAAGATTTAGGTAATCTTACAATCCCATCTGTTCAGAACATGATCTGGATAAGTTAACATTACTATCTCTAAAGCCACAGGTCCAGTTGGGCACTTAGATGCTTCATCTCGTTAAATCCTCACAGACAACCTGCTACAGAGGATGGACACAGAAACTGAAAACCTGAATAAGTGACTTAAGGCCACACAGTTAGTAAGTGGCAGGGTTGGTCCATCCATCCCAGCTTCATATTCTTAATCACTGCATTCGATGGAAAACAACCCCACTGGCACAATCTGGAGAGATAATGAGCAGGCTGGGTGTTTGTCTAAGCTGTCCTGTCTACTAGAACACAGAAGACTGGGAGAGGGGTATATACATGCAGGCCCAGTTGAGGGCTCCCAGTAAGGAGAGAGGGACCCTAAAACCAGAAATAAAGAGGACTGGATTTGCTCTAGTCTAAACACTAGCTCCCTGCACCTAGATTTTCATGAGCAAGTGATCTCTGAGGATGTGCTGGACCGCAGAGAATCCAGAGAAATGTAAAATAAGATGCAGCCCTTGTGTTTAAGGAAGCCATAGTCTCCTGAAGGAAACAGATGCATATACAACTCTAAGACAACACAAACAGAAGTTAGTGTTTTATGGAAGAACAGGTGCAATGTTTTTCATGGGAGCCAAGAATGTACAAATTCATTCCCAAACAAGATACATCATCACCCAGTCCCCATTGCAAGAATAGTGTGTATCTTTAAAAAAAAATAATGAATGATAGTGATTTCTCTCAAATTAATGGTAGAAGACAGACTAGGCCATCATATAAACTGTTTTGTTAAGTGTGAAGTGCTTAATGCTTTAGTTACATGGACAGTTCATCTATCCAGAATGTCTCCTCCCTTGGCCTTAGCCAGGCAGTCAGGGTTTATGGCCCAATAACTCAGTGTTCCTACAAAAGGGGCTTGTTCTCAGTAACGGCTCTAGTTCCTTCTGTTATAGAAGCCAATTTATGTTATCCATATGAAATAAATTCCAGTTGTCTCTCGTCTGAATAACATCTAATTTGATTCTTTGTTGGAATTGGGTTCTTTTCTTTCTGCTTTCTCTCTCATGCACGCCTCTCTCCCTTTTTTTAGTCTGATGTTTTATGAATGGCCCAGAATGGATACAAAAATGATTTAATATAATTGGAGACATTTCTGAGAATAAATGAGAATCCAATAGTCCTTGAAGAATCAGGAAGACCTTCGTGTCTGGATCCCACTTTGGCATGGGCAGAAGTGAGTTACAGCTCTTGCTCTGAACTCAAGTTATGGGTGAGTGGCTGTCCACTCAGCATTTAAAAACCGTTCTGTGACTTAGTCCCTATTTACATCATCGGCCTCTGTGCATCCCTGACTCCACCTCTGGGACCAGGTGAAACTTCTCTGTTGTTTTGTTGACACTCCATGAGTTGGTTCCCTGCCAAGGCCTTGTGCCAAGGCCCTGTGGCTGGAAGACACATCCAGCCCTCCAGCCTTTCTAATTGTACTGACAATTCATAACTGTCTCCTAGTAATGAATTTTCTCATCACTGTCTTTAGGAAGTCTTCCTTAATGCCCCTATGTCTGGATGAGATACCTCCTCTGGGCCTCCTCCTTGGATATCTGTATGCCCTCAACCAACCATCATTCTTACCATTTGTTCCTCTCTCCCTTTTCATCAGGCTACAAGTTCCTGGGAGTAAAGTCCATGGCTACCTCTCTTGCCCCATATATTGCTACTGTACTGGGACCCTGAGAAATAATTGAACTTCTCCATAGCTCTTTCCTTATCAATAGCAGTAACCTAGGACATTTGAATGGGTTGAACGTTAATGTACACCAGAAACTTAGCACCGAAGGTGGCACACAGCAAATGCATGGTAATACTAACTCCTGCCATTAGTGACCACTGTTTTCCCAACAATCATCATAGTGCTTTTCAGAGAATTTTCATTCGATAAATGTTTTTGAGGAATGAAGACATAACTGTCATGCTAGAGTTTTCACTGTCCTCAGGAAACAACTGGCTGATGTAATATATAATATAATACAACATATATTACATATCATGTGTCTTATAATATTATATACTACAATATGTACCTATATAATATGTACATATATTATTAAATACTATAATGTTAATTATAATTAAATACTATATGTTATTTCCTTTGTTTTTTTAATTCAGAAAGGTACAAAGGGTAATCAAAATAAGAGGTTTACCCCTCTCTCTCTTAAATGGGAGCATCGGACCCTAAAGCCTGTTGAACAGGCAAAAAAAGCGAAAGGCCAGACAGGAGAAGGAGCTTCCTGAAACACAAAGGCCCCTGTGAGAAGTGTTATGTGAAATCATGCGCACAGAGCTCTCAGCCTGCAGTGAGGCCCCACTGGGTGAGGACTACCATTGTCATACAACCTCTCTCCTCTGTTGTTCTCTCTGCTAAGTGGCTGCAGGTAGCATCAGTCTCTCATCCTGGGGAAGAGAGCCCTTGGCATTCTTTCTACACTGACCTCTAGCCCTCATAGGAACATGGGAGCTGATCTAAGATCACAACTGACCTACATCTATTTCACAACGGGACACACAGTAGCAAAGCACAGTAGGATTCTGGCTTAGCATGTGCTCCACCTCTCTTGAATGTGTGAGTCATTAGACTTGGGCTTGGTAAAGTGGGGAAAGGAATGTCTTCAGATTGCCAGGTGTTATACTTATATCAGAGAAACCCCCAGGCCTGCAATCAGATGCAGGGACTGCTGACATGACCCATACCTACCTCACCTAAGCACTGCACGCCTCCATCTCCCTCACAGCCTGTGGTCAACTCCCTACGCATCTTTCATCCTCATCATGTAGATATGGACACAGAAAGCTAAGAGGTTGCAGACCCTGGCTAAGACAGCTCAGCTTGTAAGCGTCTGAAGCCACCTGTGTGGGTTTAGATCTGAGATCTTCATCCCACATCCAGAGGCTCTATCAGATCTCTCTTCTAAGTCTCAGTCCCTCAGCACTTTAGGAATTCCAAATCCACATGCCTCTTCCATTTCAGAGCTGGCATCTCATTATAGCTCTGATCCTCCATCCTGACCCTTCAATATCAACATGACACACTTTGTGCTCTACTTCTCTG
Organism: Dipodomys spectabilis; assembly: GCF_019054845.1. Taxonomy (NCBI): domain Eukaryota; kingdom Metazoa; phylum Chordata; class Mammalia; order Rodentia; family Heteromyidae; genus Dipodomys; species Dipodomys spectabilis. The sequence continues at coordinate 5,372,890 of NW_024870723.1, forward strand.
TAAAAATAACCCCCGGAAAATGGAAGAAACTTAGCAGGCCCTATTCAACTCCACCCTAATCCTAAGAGAGAGGTTACACATCAGAATCTCCTGAGGCAATTTTTAAAAATTATCTTTAAGGATTTGTTGTTGGGGGATTTAATTTTTTGAGTTCCAGGTATATTTTAGAGATGAGACCCTTGTCCATTGTATGGCTAGTGAAGATCTTCTCCCAAGTTACTCAAGCTGATTGAGTAGGTAGAGTGAGCAACCTATGTCCAACTCACATGGTTTTTTGTGAGAGTGCTTAGATTCAGAGTAGAAAAATATCTCTAAATTTTAAGTGAAATGTACTACTCAGCAGTAAGTGTTTTGCTGTTGACTTTTCTGTTGTTTTAGGGAATCTTACTTCAGCTCTTTGGTGGAACAAGAAAAGACTTTAGTCTTTTTGGCAAAGTAGCAGGGTATAAAATTAACCCTCAAAAATCAATGGCTTTTCTGTATGCCAACAATGAGAAAAGCATGGCTGAAATCAGGAAAGCAACTCCATTTGTAATAGCCCCACAAAAAATAAAATACCTAGGAATTAACTTAACCAAAGAAGTGAAGGACTTCTATGATGAAAACTCTGAAAAAGGAAATCAAAACAGAACTCAGAAAGTGGCAAAAACCTCCCATGCTCCTGGATTGGAAGGATCAACATCGTGAAAATGGCAATACTTCCCAAAGCTATCGACAAATTCAATGCGATACCTATCAATATTCCAACCTTATTCTTCAAGGAAACATAAGAAGCAATCCAAAAATTCATATGGAACAATAAAAGACCCCGAATAGCAAAAACAATCCTTAACAGAAAGAACAGTGCAGGAGGAATATCAATACCAAATTTCAAACTCTACTACAAAGCCATAGTAATCAAAACAGCTTGGTACTGGCACAAGAATAGACCTCAGGACAAATGGAATAGAATTGAAAATCCAGAAATAAACCTATAGACCTATAGCCATCTAATCTTCTATAAGAGAGCTTAAAAAATAGAATGGAAGAAAGACAGCCGCTTCGGTAAATAGTGCTGGAAAAATTGGTTAACTACATGTAGAAAACTAAAGCTAGATCTTTATATATCACCCTGCACCAGAATCAACTCCAAATGGATCAAAGACCTTGGGGTCAAAGCAGACACTCTGAAAACATTACAGGATGGAATAGGAGAAACCCTAGGTCTCCTTGGCACAGGCTGAAACTTTCTTAATAGAGACCCAGAAACACAACAAATCAAAGAAAGATTGGACAAATGGGATTGCATGAAATTGCAGAGCTTCTGCATGGCAAAGGACATAGCTAGAAAGATCAATAGAAAGCCCACGGATTGGGAGAAGATCTTCACTAGCCATACAACGGACAAGGGTTTCATATCTAAAATATACCTAGAACTCAAAAAATTAAATCCCCCAACAGAAACAACTGCCCAATAAATAAGTGGGCTAAAGACTTAAAGAGAAACTTCTCTGAAAAGGAAAGAATTATGGCCAATAGACACATGAAGAAATGCTCACCCTCTCTAGCCATAAAAGAAATGCAAATCAAAACAACATTGAGATAACCATCTCACCCCAGTTAGAATGTCTTTAATCAAGAATTCTAATAACAACAGATGCTGGAGGGGATGTGGACAGAAGGGAACCCTACTGCATTGTTGGTGGGAATGTAAACTTGTTCAACCACTTTGGAAAGTAATATGGAGGTTCCTCAAAAGACTCCACATAGAGCTCCCCTATGACCCAACAATCCCACTTTTGGGCATTTACCCAAATGATTACAAACAATATCATACTGAAGCTGCCAGCACAACTATGTTTATTGCAGCATTATTTACCATAGCTAAGATATGGAACCAACCCAGATGCCCCTCAGTAGATGAATGCATCAAGAAAATGTGGTATATATACACAATGGAATTCAATGCCTCCATCAGAATGAATGACATTGCTCCATTTGTTAGGAAAGGGGAAAGACTTGGAAAAAATTATATTAAATGAAGTAAGCCAGGCCCATGGCTTAGGTCCCATGGTTTCCCTTATTTGCAATAACTAGTATATGTATGAGACAAGCAGAAAATGTCAGATAAGTTGATGTTAGGTGAAATGAACCCTAAGATAAGTATTCAAATGTTTTTTTTTCCTTTCCTGCAATTGTTTCTAACATATTTATAAGATTATTTCTTTGTTGCTTTGTATGTCCCTCCCCTACAGTATAACCCCTGCTTTCATTGTATTTGATGTTGGTATAATTTGTGGAGGGGAAGGGCAAAAACAAACTATTTAAATAGAGATACTGGTGGACCCACTGCAACAATGAGATGTACAAGTCATTATGGTGAAAAACAAACTTTACAACTTTGGCCAGGTAGGGGCAGGGGGGGAGGGGGCCAGGAGATGGGAAGGGATAGGAAGAGGAAACAAAGGAGGAGGCAACAATGCTTGATAAAAAAATGTACTCATTACCTTGCCCATCTAATTGTAACCCCTCTGTATGGTATTTTCACAATAAAAAAATTTTTTAAGTAGAATAGAAGAAAGACAGCCTCTTCAGTAAATGGTGCTGGAAAAATTGGTTAATCACTTGTAGAAAACTAAAGCTAGATCCTTATATATCACCCTGCACCAGAATCAACTCTAAATGGACCAAAGACCTTGGAGTCAAAGCAGACACTCTGAAAACATTACAGGATGGAATAGGAGAAACTCTAGGTCTCCTTGGCACAGGACGAAATTTTCTTAAAAGAGACTCAGAAACACCACAAATCAAAGAAAGGGTGGACAAATGGGATTGCATGAAATTGCAGAGCTTCTGCATGGCAAAAGACATAACTAGCAACCTCAATAGGAAGTCCACAGATTGGGAGATCTTCACATATCTAAAATATTTTATAAGATATTTCTTTGTTGCTTTGTATGTACCTCCCCCATGGTATAACCCTTGTTTTCACTGTATTTGATGTTGGTATAATTTGTGGAGGGGAGGGAAAAAAACATATTGTTTAAATAGGGATACAGGTGGACCCATTGTAACAATGAGATCTAGGAGATGTTATGTCGGAAAATGAGTACCTGCTTCCTGGTATTTTATTTTGCTCAGCTTTGATTTGGGCGCTCTAAGGAATTATACTGTTTGAGAACTCCCTTTAATCTACTACATTTCCATTAATACATTCCTATGCAGTTGCATACCACCCAACATATTTACTTATAAGTTTATAAGCTAAACGTAGCTTCCACGTATAACGGAAAACATGGATTCTGTGTCTCTCTGGCCTTGACTTACTTCACTTAACATAACGTTTTCCAAGTTTTGCCATTTCTTTACAAATGGTATAGTATCATTCTTTCTAGTAAATGTGTAAAATTTCCTTTGTATATATGCCACAGTTTCTTGATCCATTCACCCATTGTGGGGTTCTGGTCTGATTCCATACCTGGCAGTTTGTAAAAGTCTAGATGCATTGGCTCTGCCCCTGACTCTCAGAAAGCCAAAACTTTCCAGGATTTGATGTCTCCAGTAAATCAGATTAGATGTCTCCATAGATTAAATAATACAGGTTTCTATTATTGACAACAATAATCTCCAGGCTTCCAAAGGGTGACAGAATCCTCCCCTGAAGGGAAGTTGGTCTTTGGAGTCAGATATTTCTGAACTCAACATGGTTCTTCTTTGAACAGCTCCATGACCTTGAGGGAACCCTGAGACCTCTAAAAACATCCATGTCCTAGGATAGAAAACCAGAAGCAAGATCTAGAGCATTTCAAGATGTTCAAGCATCCAAATGCACAGAAACCGGAAGAAACAGGACAACACTGTGTAAGTCTATGCCAAAATCCCACTCCAATGATGATGGAGTCAACACAGGCCGCTTCCTCTCCTATTCTGATCAGACAAGATAAGAAGGTGAAGAGCTAGTTGACTGGGGCTGAAATGAGAGTTTTTAAGTCTGATTGGGCTTCACCTCTAAATACCTCTGTGATCTTGGGTAAGGTACTACGTGCCTCAGTTTCCCCATCTGTAAGTGAGGCTAACATCCCATACCCTGAAGTGCCCAGGAAATATTAGAGGAAGGTGAGTGCATAAGCACTTCATCCTGTGTGAAAACTAAAATGCACATTTCTCTTTCCATTGCCTGTCTCTTACACCTCTGCAAAATCAAGCCGACACACTGTTGACTCTGACCGTAAGTACCCAGGGCTGGACCAGAATTTCAAGGACTCTCGGTCCTTCAGTTGCCAAGTAAACAGATTGTTGTTTTTAAACTATAGGGATTTAGGACCTAATCCACAGGAAATGGGCTTGGCAAATCACCCTAGAAAACAGCACAATTTCTAACCCAATCTCCATCCAGGTCTTTGTTCACTGATACAAAATTAATTAACAGTCATCTCTGGCTGGGGCTACTCCAGGAAAAAGGGGTGGTCAGTTCCAAAGCAGGACATAGAAGGGACAAGCACATTAGACAAAAACATGAAGGTCCAAAAAGACCTGACCAAGGATGAGAGCTGAGCCAAGTCCAACAGGGAAGAAATTAATAGAGCAGATGTGCACAAGGAGTAGGGGAAAATGGCAAGTCCTGTTTCTGGGTCCTGAAAACCAGATCCATAAAATGTAAGATGGAAAAATTTATAGCATGACTGGCTCAGTACTCAGCTAGCTAATGACTGTCAGATCTTCCTGTCCCACTGCTCTGGGTTGTGCTTGAGATAAGAGCCCTGGAGCCAGCTGCCGCCACCATTTAACAACCAAATTATTTACCTCTTTGTGCCTCTGCTTCCCCAACTAGAAACTAGGAATATTGCCAGGCAGGATGGCACACACCTCTAATCCAAGTTCTCATAACACTTAAGGCAGAAGTACTGGGAGTTCCAGGCCAGCTTGAGCTAAGTAGAGCTAAATAGCGAGCCCCTCACTCAAAGAGAAAGGGGCAAGAGGCCGGAGAGGGGAGGAAGTACAAGAAAGGAAATAGCAGGGAGGGAACCATTGGAAGAAAAAGAAAGGAAAAAGCAGGGAGGGGAGAAAGAAAAAAATAGGAAAAAGTAGGGAAGGGAAGGGAGTGGAAGAAAGGAAGAAAAAGAAAGGAAAGAATGGGAAGGGGAGGGGACAAGGGTGGAAGAGAGAGGAAAGCAGAGGAGAGAAGAGGAAAGGCAGAAAGTAGAAATAGATTGTCAATCTATTGCCAAGAGAATTAAATGAGATAAATCACAAGTCTAGTCATAAAACTGTAAAGAAAAATGAAATGAGCCTATCTTCAAAGAAGGTACAACCAGCAGGAAGGATAAACCATAAGCCACAAGTTGCTACTCAGTGTGCTAAGTTGTTACTCAAAAAGCTATAGAAAGCAGGAACCGACAAAATAGAGCCTACTAGCCAAATTCAGCATTTTGGTAAATAAAGTTTGATCAGGATGCAGGACACTTATGCATCTATATCTTGTCTATAACTTAATAATGGAGCCATTGTGCTGCATCAGAGACCATAGGGCCCACATGGCAGGAAGCATTCACTAGCTGGCCCTTTACAACACATGTTGCTGTTTCCTATAACAGAAAAAGAAGTTAGCTCTGTTTCAGATGCCAAGAAAGCAGAGAATTTTGGGGCCTTTCATATACATTGACCTCTTTAAATAGATGAACCTTTATTTTTTTCCAGCCAATGAATTAATAGTTTCAAAAGTTTTGATAGCCAGGCACACGTGGCTCCTACCTATAAACCTAGCTACTCAGGAGGCTGAGCTGTGAGGATTGCAATTCAAAGTAATCCAGGCATAAACGTCTATGAAACTTTTATCTCCATGTAACCACTAAAAAAGGAGGAAATGGTGATTGGAAATGTGGTTCAAGAGGTAAAGCACTGTCCTTGAGCAATAAAACCAAGGCAGAGAGCTCAGGCCCTGAGTTCAATTCCCAATACTGACACCAAAAACAGGGTTTATTTTGTTTTTGACCTTTTGCCAGTCCTGGGACTTAAACTCAGGACTTGAACTGCCCAAGGCTAGTGCTCTACCACTTGAGCCACGGCTCTACTTTAGCCTTTTCTGAGTAGTTTGTTGGAGATAAGAGACTCACAGACATTCCTGCCTAGGCTAGCTTCCAATCATGATCCTCAGATCTCAGCCTCATCAGTAGCTAGGATTATAGGCATGAGCCATAGGTGCCAAGCTTAAAAAAAAAAAGTTTTGATAATTGGCTCAAAGTCCTGTTAGATGCAAGACTCAAAACTGAGTCTAATGACATCACATATGAGGCTCTTTACCCTGCCCCAAATGAGTGATATCTTTAAGATGGATATTGAAGGATAAATATGAATCTCCTAGATAGAAATGAAATCCAAAATCTGAAGGAGACCAAAGGTAGATGACACAGAAGGAAAAAAGTGTTCAGGAGATGAACATAGCTAGAAATTGCGAATAGTTGAGTGTGAAGAGATTTGGAAATATCATATCTGGAAATGGAGATTTTACAAACAGAAGAGAAACATCCAGAGGGTCGACATTAATATGGGAAAAACAACAAACTGTCCACCAGCATGTCTAAGGAACAGCATTTCCACCAGACTGGACTCAGGAGCAATCCATCCATCACCAAAAATCTGACATCATCGAACCTAGTTATCTCACTGTACAGATGTCAAAACGAGGCCCAGAGGAAGAGGAAGTCTTGCTAGGGACACATAGTATAACACTAATATCAGACCCAGGGTGCTACAGTTGGGTCCAGACCCTCCCCTTGCACCTGCAGATGGCAATGATTCTGAGGTCCTTGTGGTCAGCTCATCTACCTTGCCAGATCCTTGCAAATCTGCAACCAGTTGGCCAAAGATCTCCTCTCTCTGGGACTTATTAACCCAAATATTGATCTGAGATGTATCTCGGGGCACTGTGGAGCCACCATGCAGTTTAAGATGAGCAATGCTGGCTGGAGGCTCCCCATCACACCCGTGGTGTTCTGATAAGTTCACATATTGCCAACTTCTATTAAATACACAACTTACAAACGAGGCAAAGTTTAACCCACTCTAATCAACTGTAATATGAAGCAGGGACTTGCTGCTCCCCGCCAAAGTCCCTGTGTGTGCATCATGCTCATCATTAATGGTCTTGGAGCCCTCTGCTTCCTGAGATTGGTTATTAACGAGGGCTGGAATTACAGATTTCAATTAAGTGCTTTACGCTGGTTCTGAAATGCACTGGGATCTACTCTGGAGAAATATAAATGCTGAGATGAAATGCAATCCTCCACTTCCCCATCTCCTTGCTTCTTGAGGTACCATCCTTTCAGCAGCAGTGCAGTGCAGGGCATACAGATTGAGTTCTGGATTCAAGTCTTGTCTATATCACCTGCTGTCCTTCCACTGAGCCTCCCCTTCCTCAGTGGGTATGGGGGTGGGGGGGGGGGCGGCTTGGAATTGTTGACATAGGCTGGGAGGCTGGCTGTTGAATAAAATCTGCTTTCCTCTCCTTGCCTCTCTAAGGACTTTTGTGAGAATCAACACCACCTAGTAGGCATTGATTAAGTACCTACTATGTGCAAGATGGATACTCAAGAAATGATAGGTAAGAAATACCTCTAGAATATGCTTTGAAATCAGTCAGAACCAAGTTTGACTTCTCACTCTGCCTTACTCAAACCATGGGGCCTTGGATATGCCAGCCTGTCTGAAACTCAAGTTCCTCTCCCTTAAAGTGGGACTATCAACATCTGCATCACACAATGCCAAGAACTAAATCTATCAGCCTGAAAGATGCACCCCACTATTCCCCTATGCCCTTCCTCCACTGGGAGGGTATTGGTAGCAAGTAGGCAAATCTTTGCTTTCTCTCAATGATTGCCCATTCTTTGAACTCTTATTTACTCCTCAAACACTCCCTCCCTTATTGCTATGTCATAAGCAATAAGTAAAAAGAAAAGAAAATAGCGACTGCTATAGCTTTTATGACCAACCTCCAAATTTTTATCTGTATTCTTAGTTGTATTCCTTGGGAAAAATGCCTCATCCATCACATCATCAGATACATATCTGCTCTTAAGCTCTAGGTTTTTGTTTTTGTTGTTGCTGTTGTTCTTGTTGTTTCTTTTTTATTTTTGTGTATTTGTACTGGTCCCGGGGTTTGAACTGTGGGACTAGATACTGTCCCTAAGCATTTTTGCTCAAGGCTGGTGTTCTACCACCTGAGCTACAGCTCTACCTATGGCTTTATTGGGGTAGGGGTGGGGGTTGCTAGTTAATTGGAGATCAGTCTCACAGGCTTTCCTGCCTGGGTTGGCTTCAAGACTCAGATCTCAGCCTACTGATTAGCTAGGATTACAGGCTCCAGCCACTAGCTCCTAGCAGCTCTAGTTTTATAAACAGAAATAATTGAATGATGCCTCCTTCAGAGAAAAGGTATAGCAAAAGTGGGGCTGAGGAATATAGAAAACTGGGTTAGAAGGGGAGTTACAGGGGCCAAGCGTGAGAGCCAGGCTCCTGCATTAGGCTGAGTGCCTGCCAGGGCAGGGAAGCATCTTCTTGGAAGACTTGCAGGTACTCACAGAACAGCCACTTGGCTGCCTCAGCCACCAAGGTAAGGAAAGCCTGAGACCCTCCCGCTCTGACATTGACGGTTCTGTGAGCACATCGCTTCCCAAGCTGGGCCTCCTCTCTAAGTCTACAAAGTAGGGAAAATAAAACCAACCTCCCTGGGGCTTATTGAGAGAATTACACAGAATATAAGATGTGAAATGTTTTGTAAACTCTAAAACATCTGGGCCCATAGAGAAGAATCCCAGAAGACAGTTTGAAACAAGAGAAAGAAGCATGTGTGTGCATGCTTACACACACACACACACACACACACACACACACTCGCACACACGCACACACGCATGTCAGTGGCCTGAGATCTTCTGGCCTGGGGTATATGACCCCAATAGATGTCATCGTCATCCCTGCTGGCTGGCTGGCTGCAGCCCCAGATCCTGGCCCCCTTCTCCTGAGCTGGGTAGGACTGTGCTCCAGCTAACAACCTCAGCCTCCTTCACATTCCAGACAAGCTGCAGAAGTAAGCCACTGACAGATTTCCCATTAACTCACTCCAGCCTCACTGCCTGGAAAGCCAAGCCTTCCCTTGTTATCAGCAATTTCTCAAAGAAGGGTGGGAAAGTGACAAAGACAGCAGGACTCACAGCAAGAGAGGAATGCCAACTTAGTTGTCTTAACTTGAGGAGACAAGGAAGAAATGTGGGTGATGTGATGATTATTCTCCTGTGGTTACTAATATGCTCCCCTCAACGTAGATTTCACCTCTCTGAGCCTCAGATCTTAAAGTTTTACACTGATTTTGCTTTCCCAATGAAAAACGTTAAGGTCTAGGCACAGTGGTGCACACCAGCAATTCTAGCTTCTCAAGACGCAGAAATATGCTGGGCACCAGTGGCTCACATCTGTGATCCTAGCTATTCAGGAGGCTGAGATCTGAGGATCACGGTTCAAAGCCAGCCTGGGCAGGGAAGTCCGTGAGACTCTTATCTCCAATAAACCACTAGAAAACCGGAAGAGGCGCTGTGGCTCAAGTGGTAGAGCACTGGCCTTGAACTGAAGAGCTGAAGGATAGTGTCCAAGCCCAGAGTTCAAGCCCCACGACTGACCAAAAAAAAAAAAAAGACAGAAATAGAAGGATCATAATCCCAGGACACAGCCAGACCTAGGAAAAAGTTGCAAGGCTCTATCTGAAAACTAGACTAAGGCAAAAAATAAAATCAAGGAGGGGGCATGTTTCATGGAATTAAGTGCCTTAACAAGCATGAAGCCTGGTTCAAGTTCCAGGACACCTATGTTGTCCTTTTTTCTCCTGTCTTAAAATATTCAGAACTCCTGTATGCCGATGAATTGGGGGTTTATCAGTCTCATCTATTGTCTGTTCTAATAATCAATCCTCATGAAAAGTTAGGATAAGAATGATAAATGTTCCACTGCCCATATCAGAGAGTGCAGACTCAGAGAGTGAACCCTCGGAGAGCAGAGCTGGGTCAGCCGACATCACTCCACCGCATTTTTCATGACCTTTACCCCTCTCCTGTGAATGACAATTGTCTAGACCATAATACGCCCCATGGCATGAGTGACACTTGATTTGCAGGAGCAAATGTGAAGTTCTTCGAGGTCAATCTAATCATCCCCCCTGCCTTCACAGTACCTCTGATCTTTTTTTTTTAAGGACCCAGAAATTTGGAGGAAATTAAAGTGCCAAAATAATGACTTTGATGTTAGGAGCATTAGACATGCTCGGACATCTCTTTAGAACTTTGCTCCCCAGTTTCTTCACTGGCAAGTGGTTGCCTTGTGCATATTACTTCTTATTGGCAACCCAAAGAGTAGACTAGGAGAAAAGCATAGGGCATAGGAACTTGCTCAAGGCCATAATGGACTGAGCCTGATTTGGCAAATTTCTAGCGTCCCCCTACTAGGATGAGAGAGGAAGGAGAGAATGCAGATATAATCAAGTTTAATGGAGGTCATACTAGATTGGTATAGACTCTAATCCAATCAGCTGTGTCCTTCTAAGAAGAGGAAAATGGAAAGCCCAGAGATGGGCACTAGAAGAATGCAATGTGGTGACAGAGACAGACAGAGAGTGATGTGTCTACAAATCAAGCACTACAAGATTGACAGTTACCACCAGAAGCTAGAAACAGACAGGAGAAAAATCTCCCCTAAGCCTTCAGGGAGAGCACAGGCTCACTACCACCTTGATTTTGGACCTTAAACAGAGATTTCATTTCTGTGGTTTTTGAGCCCTCCAGTCTGTGGGACTCTGTAACTGGTAACAACAACAACATAATACAATAGCATTAGTAGAACAGTAAATGAAGGACAAATGATACAACTAATGGAATAAATCTTCCCCTGAAAGTCTAACCTCTTCTGATTGGCAAATGCCTTTATAGATTTCATTGTCCTGTGGGTCTATCCCAAATAATAGAAATTAGGCAAGGCTTTGCCTTGGTCCACTGCAGATAATGTCTTCATAAATAAGGTATGAGTTTTGATTTCAATAATTTCTAAATCTCTTCCCAATTCTCTACCTTTTAACAAACTACCACCATCTTTCAACCATCTAACCACTCATCATTCATAGAGTATGGGCCTCACATTTACCTTTAGTACTATCCCCAGGACTGCAAAATGTTAAAGGCTTAGACACCTGGGAAACGAAGATACAGAAGATAAATTCTATAATTCTATATACTTGAGACTTAGATTCTTCATAGCAGAGGCTTCAAGGAGGAAACAAACATGATCTAATGAAGAACCAAGTTCAAATGCGGAAACCAGCTATGTAGAAAACAAAACCAGAGAAGAAGACAGGAAGGAACAGAGGTAAGGAAAAGTGACTATAGTTATGGAAAAACCAAGTAGATATCTTTGAGACAAATGGATAAAACTTAAAAAAGGAAGAGAGAAAGAGAGATGGGAGATATTGCCAATGAAGCTTCACATCCATGCATATTGATACTCAAAGTATCTTACATCCTGACACTATGTCCTCTATTTCCTCTGGTCCAAACCTTAAAAATCCTGAATTGTAAATTTTAGATTCATGAGAGTCAAATATGAGCCACTCTTCCCTGCCTCTCCCATAAACTATATACTTTATAGGTAGGGTGGCTGTATAATTTATCGTCCAACCTGGGGCACCAAGATCATAGGCATAATCCAGAACTTTTCTAGGCAAGCTAGCATATATGATTATCTTATTTGTAGGAGGCTAGAACTGGCTCCCAAATCTATAAACTCGATTATTTAACACAAATACCTTAGATCAATTAGCTAAGAAGGAGAGGAACAAAGAAAAGCTATTACCCAAATGTTAGCCAGTAAAAGTCATCCTGCCTTCTCCAGACTCACAGTGGGTACAATAGTAGACTTCTTCATGGTCTAACATCACACATCAAGAACCAGTACCCACATGCCCATCTGGAACTTCTTTCTCTTCAGAAATCTGGATCTCTGGACACAGGCTGCTAAAGATTCAGTCATGTCTTCTTTTATGACAAGAATACTCACCCAAATATGGTCTGCATTCCCCAGCTTTCCTTGCAGCTAGGAAAGACTGTGTGACTTACATCTACTGAGTGGCTATAAGCCTGGGTGTTGAATGGAAATTCTCATAGAGCTGCTAGTTGTCTGTGGCCTTTTCTTTCTTGCCTCCCTCCATCTTTCTATGGCAAACATGGATAGTACAGGCAAAGTTCCTCCCTGATCTTGAAGTGCACATCACAGAGGTGGTACATGGGTAACGAAGAAGGAGCCAAGGTCCCTGGGAACTCTGTGGAATGGCACCACAGGTGATGTTAGACTTTAACATCAGGAGAAAGAAACTTCCACCCCTCTAGGCCACTGCTCACGCACTGTCACTGAAGCCTAACAGGAATGAAAGAACAGTTCCTGACATTAATTCTGCAAACTGAAAGTACTGAATCCTAGAGAAGGGATGTGTAAAACCAAACTGGAAAGTTGAAGCTGAACCAAAAGAAAATCGAAACATTAAATTTAAAAATATTTAAATGATTTGATTTAAGTTAAAGTATAGGATGCTTCCCTACTTCTTTTACTATATTCATTCTCCTATACCATAGTCTTTTCTTGAATACAAATACTATGTCAGGAAGTAAACAGGAACTGAGTAAACTGCTGAATAAATCAAGGTGCTCTTGTCAGGAATTTGTGATTGTGAGAACAAATAGCCAAATTAAAATCAGAAGTGTTACATACGTACGTGTGTGCGTGCACACACATACACATATGGTGAAGGTACTGTAGCACACACAAAAAAGGAAGATTATCTATCTACATGTCTGTGCTCAAGGGAGACTTCAGAAGGGAGGAAACATTGGAGCTGAGCCTAAAAACAGAGTAAGAGTTTGCTTGTTGCGGAAGGAAGGGGGACAGGACAGGAAGAATGGAACGGTCTTACCAAAATACAGAGGCCAAAGGGGACATGGGGTACCTGATGGGCTCTCTAATAGCCCCCAAAGAATTCTACGTCCTAGTATCTAGAAGCTGTGAATGTGCGATCTTACATGGCAGGATATGATATGTGAGAGCATCCTTAACGATTCAAGTGGGCACAAGGGACCCACGTGGCTTTCTAACAGTGGAGGAGACATGTCCAGGAAGTCCAGCTAATGTGGTATGGGAAGGTTTCCACTGGCCATTACTGTATTGCTGTTTGGTTTTGTTTTTATGGGTGGTTGTTTTTTGGTGCTAGAGTTTGAACTCAAGGCCTTGTGCTCGCTAGGAAGGTGCTGTACTAACCATGCCTCCAGCCTCATTTTTCACTGATTATTTTGAGGTAGGATCCCACTTCCTGCCTAGGTACGTACTTGGACAGTGAATGACTCATTTTAGGCTTCCCATCGTTGGTGAGATGACAGGCAAATGCAACTGCATCCAACTTCTCTCCAATGAGGTGGAGTTTTCTAGTCTTTTCTGTCAGGGCTGGCATGGAACCTTACTTGTCCCAGTCTTAGCCTTCCAAATAGCTGGCAGGTGTTAAACCACCAGTGCCTGGATTGCTTTTAAAGCTGAAACATGGGATCCATGAGCCAAGGTGACCTTCAAAACCTAAAATAACTCAGGAAATGGATGGAACTAAAGATCACAATGTTAAACAAAGGAAACCAGACTCATCCAGAGAGACAAATAACACGTTTTCTCTTATATGAAGAATTAGGAAGGGAAAGACATGAGGAGCTTTTTGAGAAGATGAAGAGAACCAGTGGGAAGAGGTGAAGGGGAAGGAGGAAGGAGGAGCAACAGAGGTAATCGAGTGCTGAATATAATCAAAGTAGATTATATATATATATATATATATATATATATATATATATATATATATGTATGTATGAGAGTTTCATAATGAAACCCTTTTCTTGTGCATAATTACCACACACTAATACAAAAGAAAAAGGTTTTTCTTAAAGCTAGGAAACAATTTTTCCCCTAGACCCTCCAGAAAAGACAGCAGCCTAACGTACAATTTCAGTCCAATCAGAGCAATTATGCTTTAATTTCTGACTTGTAATCAATCATTTTTAAAAAATTATAAATGAATATATTTGCAATTAATACCTCAAGTGTGTGCAATTTGTTATAACAGCAGTAGAGAACGAAGACAATGACAGAAGGGAAAAAAAAGTTCATCACATGTGTTCAGAAAGGATACAAGTGCTCCCTGGGCCAATGGATGATAAGAAGCCCCAGTGAGATTGTAAGAAAGGAGCTGTGTGGTCAGTGTTCAGATCTTCACCACAGGGTTTCGCCAGCAGGTACGGCAGATGATAGGGAAGGGTGAGACTGGAAACAAGGAGACCCCAGGGAAGAGATCCCTGAGAACTATACTGGGGCTTCAAGGATGGGGGGTAAGGGGGACTCCACGCAGTCCTGGGGACAGGGGACCTCTACAGGATAGCAATGGTATCTGTAGCTGTGAGAGCCACCTTGTTTACTTTCTGTCTTTCCTGGAGCTGCTGCTGCAGTAGAAAGCCCTGCTAGGACAGGTAGGTTGGAGATCTGCTCTGCCATCTATAGGTTAAACAGCCCTAATCTCATGATGCAAGCATTCAAAATGCTCCAAAATATGCGCTGTTTGAAGCACTGGTGTGAGGGCTCAAATTGAAAATTCCACAGCAAGAAACTTTTATGCTTAAATTGTTTTAAACTATTTTATGAAATTACTGTCAGCCCATATGTATAAAATATATATGTGACATAAATGACTTTCATGTTTAGACTTTAATCCTATCCCTAAGACACCTTATTTTATATATATATAATACTTATATCATACAGCATATAATAAATAGGATATATCACAAATATGAAAGTATTGCTTATTATTATTATTCAGTAGTATTATTTTAGTATTTATTATTATTTTTACTATTTTGGTATTATTTTTTAAAAATCAAAAATCTGAAGCATATCCAGTCCTAAGTATTTCAGATCAGAAGTACTTAACCTGTCTGTACCCGCCTTGCTCTTCTGAAGGTAATCCTTAACAACCTATCGCCATGCTTCCTATACATGCTTGAATCAACCTGAAAACTCAGCAGAGTTCAAGTACTTCCCCCGAGGAGTTCAAATACTTCCCTCGAAGCTTTCAAGACTACAGCCTTGATTTCAGGATGAAACTACCGAGCTGCAGAGTTGGCCAAAGCCTTCTGGAGACAGGGAGTCTTGCCGGAACAGTGTGGTTCCTTAGTGTCTGTCAGAGAGTTGAGCGTCATCTAAGAGCACCAGAAGCAACACCCAGAAGACAAGGGAAGCCCAGTAATTCTCCCCAAATAATCATAGATCACCAGGCATGTAATGTTATCCAAAGACCTTTACCTACTTTTGCTTAGAAAAGACAGTAGAGAAAAGGAAACAAATAGCTGTTTATTATTCTGCCCAGCAATACATTTAAATTCAGGTGAGTCTTAATCTAAGCATTGTGCACCATGACATGGTTAATCATGACTGCCAACTTGGTGGGACTGAGGGATGCCTAGGAGATTTGTAAAGCATACCTTGAGTTTCTAGAGGTGGTGGGATCATAAGGGCTCTGACCTAATCATTGGTTTGACCCATCATGGGTCAAATTGTCTATTCCGAGGGGCCAGAGCTATGTAAGCTGAAGCGTAGTTGGAGGATGTGGATCGGTGGATGCGTGACTTTGCGGAGCACATCTTGACCAATTCTTCCCCCCTCTCTTTCTTCCTTTCATCCTGCCATGAGGTGAAGAGCCCCCTCTGACACATGTTCCCACCTCCATGATGTTCATCCTCACCTCAGACCCAAAGTGACCTGGAACTGAAAGCTCGGAAACCACGTGTCAAGATCTATCTTTCACCTTTCAACTATTTCAGATATTTACCACACTGATATACAGTGTGACTCAGGATCCACTCAGAAGTCACAATCAGTCAGGTTCAGGGATGGGCTTCCACTGGGCAAACAAATCTCTCCCCAGACCCAGGAACAAAGGCATATATTTTCATGAGGACCCAGAGTGTAGGTGAGAGGCAGGTCGGCTCCTGTCCATCAAACGAGAGCGATAGGTTTTAGCTCCTTACCCAAGATCGTAAGTTCCTGTCTCTTCTGTAGCTTTCATTAGTTCCATTTAGTCTAGAAGACTAGACAAGCCTTATGAATCTCAATATGGCTAACACTACCTTGGAAAACCAGTTTGGACAGTCCCAGGGCATTTATGATTCTCATAACAGATGGAAAGGATACCCTGCCCTTTGGGTGTTTGCTTACAGCACCAGAAAGCTCAATGAGCATTCTAGGAGACAACATTCCATTCAATTTTAGAACATCTCACCTGACACATAAGTGAAGAATTCATGCAATTATCTGGTTCTAGATCCTAGACCCATTTCTCACAGCAGAAAGACTTTTGCATACATTTAATATGCACTGGATTTTCTAGAAGGCAACTACCATGCAAATCAAGGTGAGATGGCTTCGTTTCGTTGGATCTCCACTGCTTCAGAAAAATCACAATTCCAAATGCCATGCTGTTGCTGCATTGGAGTGGCCAATTCTGCACATTCATTTCAGTTTCCATCAAAAAATCATCTGTGTGCTATAATGTCTTCCAGCCTCGTCCCATCCTCTCCTCTGAATATCAACACACATCTTATTATAAAATACTTTTCTTTTTATTTTTCATTTACTTTGCAGTTAGGTGCATTATATAGATTCTTAAAATGAGATGTCTAGGTAGGTTATAGGATTTATGAATCCCATTTCAGAATCATAAAGGGAGCATCACAAAATATTAGTCTGGAAGGGTTGAGAACAACTGGGTTTCATGGTCCTGGGGTCCTTCCCAGCCCAGGCAGTCAGGAATTTATGCAAAAAGAATCAATCCCAAATTATATGCTGCTCATTACCAGTAAAGAATGAGGGTGAATTTTCTTGTTTTCCACAAATTGTCCTTACCTCCTAAATATCTCCAGAATATACTGCACCATTGAATGCCTTCTGCCTAATTTCCCCAATAATGAACTCACCTGGAATGGAGTTTGGGCACATTTGGAATTACTCAGGAATGCCATAGCATCACTGAGTTGGAGCAGAGCACGTGCTCTTTTTAAAATTTATGGCATAATTGATTTCTTTATAAGCCATTCAGACCTTATTATTTATTAATCCAGCTGTCAAGGCTAATTTAAGCTACTTCTCAATAAGGCAGTTTGACAACACCTTTGTTTACCAGATTGACAGCCCAGTAAAGAAAGGGATGGCAAAATGATCCCTCTGCTCTTGGCAGAAAGACCTCTGGAAGGGACCTTCCAACAAGACAATAGTGGCCCCAGCCCCCACTAGGAAAAACAGGAGGCTGGCCATCACATTCAGGAAGGGCAGCATCAAAAGGTTACTCTTTGCTCCCCGAAGGTCCTAGGCCCCATGTCTTCACCAGCTACAGAGTGACAAGTGAGTGGGAGACACTACTTAATTCAAAGTGCTCGTGGATCCTTCTTGCCCTGACCTGCATGGCCATCTGCCCCCCTAGCCTCTTAAAACAGTCTCCAATATTTGCATCATTTATATTCATTCCAGATGATCTTAGTAAGCTGGGAATCTGACTGTGTTTCACCCATAAATGGAGATATGAGTGATACCCATAGAATCACAGAGTCAAGTTCAAAGTCCTCCATGCCCTTATGCTTACCTGCCAGCCTCATTTCCTATTTCCCATCCTCGACCACCTTCTATCATACAGCATCATTATCACTCATCCTTTTCAACACACTTCCCTCTTCCTGAGTCCAGTCACCTAGTCATCATTGGAGCTCCAGCACTAATGTAGCTGCTACCATTTGCTCTCCTGATGATCTCTCCTAAACAACAGATTCTCTGCCTCGATTTTTTTTTGTTCTACATCCACATTCATTGAGTCAGGAAGTGGTACCTGTTCACCACATATAGAGTGTGAGCCAGGTACAATGCTAAGCACTTAGGATACACTGGAGATTCACAACCCATGCTTTCAGTTCCAAATTGTCCATTTGCATTGTCCAGCACAGTGCTACAGGACAGCACTGGGGATGTGGGAGCTAACTTCAACTGAGTACAAACTACTGTCCTTGTAGTTCATTCCTACCTTGTTTTAACATCTCTGTATCCTTCTTTGGAGATGAGCAAACTGGAGTTCAAGGAGGTGAAATAGCTTGCCAACTCATTTGCAATGAGTTCAGTATTCCAACAGGACCCATTCCAGAGCACGCATTCCATCTCTCCATTCTACTGCTTTCTCTAGCACAGAGTTCAGGCTGGTTGAGTAAGCCCATGATCTGCAACAAGTCAAATACCCTTTTCTGTGTTTTCCCAAGCACATTCCAGTTACCAGGATAGAATAACTTTGACTGTAAAAACAGTGCTGACTCTGATGCTGAGTAGGTCCAAGACATATTGTATGTCTTGTAAGGGTGCAGGATCCATCCTGCCTGCCTTGGTAGCAGCACTAGTCCTATAGGTACTCAGTACATATATGTCAACTGAATGAGTGCATAAAGTTCCCTGGTGTACTTTAGCAATGATGCTTCAGTCAGCATTTAATGGAATACCAGTTCCAACCAAATGCACTTTCCCCATCTGAATTTCAAAGATTACAAACTTGGACAGATCCAAAAGAAGGTTCTCAAAAGCAACATGGACATGCTGAAAACAAATCTACACAAATCATGTCACAAATCTACCAAGTGTCCTGTCCCTCTCTAGCCACTGGACCAGCATGACACGGTAAGGCTGGGAGAATTCAGAGCCCTAACTTTGAGAAGTCTGTGTAAGAGACAAAAAGCAAAAAGGATTCTCATTGCTATTCTCTTCTCATTTATAAAAAGTAACTGCAAATTGTATAAATAAGGCCACGGTAAAATAGGAAACACATTTTAGATCATGTGGGCTTGAAATGCACGGCTCAATTTCACACCTCTCTCATCCAGGCCTTGAGGTGGGAGCGAAACACATTAAGTAGAGCAGTTACCTAACGAGCATTCCAACCCAGGCCTAACTTCCCAGCACTTCAGATTTCAAGCAGGAGAGTTCATGGGCATTGAGATCGACAAGAGAGTGAGCCCGGAGAAGAGGAAGGGAAGGGTCTGAGAGAGCTCTACCATGAGTCAGTTGTGCTGAAGACAGGACATTGGCCTCGGCTGGAAGGGATGATGTGAAAGGAACAAGCATGGGTACCCACCATCCTTTGCCAGTTCCAACCAAGAGAGAAGGCCCTATCCAGCTGAACAGTAGCACTGGGAGTTCTTGAGCTCAGGGTGCTCCCAGTACTTTCAAGGCTTGCCTTCCTGCACACTCTTTCACTTCTGCTCATATACACGAGGTCTGCCTGTCTTCCATTTAAGACACTTCCCGCTTCAGGGAAAGAGGAGAATAGCAAATCACTATCAGCTACCCAAGCCCCATTTATCTCCTTTCTATGGACTTTCCTTCCACATGGAAGCCTGACCATGCCTACCATGCAAGAGATGTGCACATCATAGTCCAGGTTGGTAAAAGTTCTGTGCTGGCATGCACTTCCTGAATTACAGCCACAGAGGAAGACATCTGGAATGCCTCTGGAATGATTTCTGGAATGGCCATAAAAGGTTACAGCCTGCATATGTCACCCATCCCTTTCGCTCACAACAACCTGGCTAGTCATGGTCTTGTAGACCTGCGCCTTCAAGAGGGAATCAAAGAATACCATCTTCCAGATATTGGTGAATGCAGGTAGTGATGCCTACAGGACAGGGCACTCCATTGGTATGAGATGGGTGATAATGACAACAGCTTATATTTATCAGGCACTTATTGTCTCCAGCGCTGTGAGGTCATTGTTGTACTGAAATAACTCATTTCTTTCTTTACGATACCATCCATGGGCCATGGTGTCACCTGCCTTTAAAACAATAGACTTGACTCCCTTTTAGCTATTACTGTCTTCCTTGTCACCAAATTCTCTGGAAGCTGTGCCTGTCTAGCCATGCCCGCTTCCTCCCCATCTGGCACCCTAACCACACACCACGTGGCACTTACCAAAGTCATCTCTGACCCAAGCCAACAATGACTTCTCTATCTCCACTTACCTGATTTGTTTTCTTGCTTTTATTTCAGAGTTAATAACCCTACTCAGATGGCTTCTTTTCTCCAGGTGATCCATGATACCTTGTCTTTCACTGGGTTCCACATAAGCAGACACAGCCACCCAGTCTCCTCTTCTGGCTCCCCCAATCCCAGACATCCTGACTTCCAAATGCTTCACACCTCAGGATCCTGTCCAGCTCCAGGATTCCTTCACCTGCTACCTAGAGAGTCTTGGCGCCCACTGCATGGCTTAGTCTGCCCTTTGCTGACTCTCCATCAATACATCCCCATGGCATCCTGCCCTGTCTGATTCTCTCCCGGTACCTGCATTTGAATGCTATGAGCATTGCAAGTTTAATCACCTCACATCAGAAACATTGACTCCGCCAGCCTCCCCATACCAAGTCTCCATCTTAACAATGAGCATCATCACCAGGCACCTGTAGCTCACGTCTGTAATCCTGGCTACTCAGGAGGCTGAGATCTGAGGATCACAGTTCAAATCCAGTCAGGGCAGAAAAATCCATGAGACTCCTATCTCCAATTAACCACAAAAGGCCAAAAATAGAGCTGTGGCTCAAGTGGTAGAACTCTAGTCCCGACCACAAAAGCTCAGGGACAGGTCCCAGGCCTGGAGTTCGAGACCCAGGACTGCCAAAAATGATGATGATGATGATGATAATAATAATAATAATAATAATAATAATAATAATACATAGCCCTTCCCACTCAATTGCCCAATGTCTAGAGTCACCATGCATTTCCTCTGCTTTTACACTCCACATCCTATCCCACAGCAGATCTTCTTAGCTCTACCTACCTACCCCCAGGCTGAATTCCACTTCTTGCCATCATTAATGATTTCCTAAGACACAGCCAGCCTTGTCTGGAAAAGGTCCACAGCCCATATGGCTTGCCTTGAAACCCCTCCATGGCCAACCCCTTCTTTCCAAGTGACTCTGATGTTCTCGGATGCTACACGCCCTGGCCAGGCCTTGTTGATGCCTCACTCTCCCACTCACTGCTAGGCAGTGGATTCCCAGGTTCTTCCATCCCCAGGTGCTATCACGTCCTGGGCCTTCTGCTTGGAAGCTCAGAGATGTCAGGGAGCGAGTACCATGTCTCACAGCCAGCAAGTGTTACAGCAAAGAGAGAGCTACTTTGTTCTCACCCCTCTCACCACTGCCTTCCACTAGACAGAGCAGGTTGAGTGCATTAGCTCTGCCTCTCTGCAATTCCTTTCAGCATTAAAATTCCATTTTCTTCTAAGTGTATCTTTGCAAAGGCCATTAAAAGGTCATCTAGAATCTAATCTCCTTCCTTAACCTTGGAGCTCAGAGACTGCTCTGCTGCTTTCCCTGGCTGTAAAGCAAATATCTGCCCTGAGACTTTTGAGAGATGTTTGCCACTGCGTCTGGTACATAGTAGGGCCTCAATAAATGTTAGCTTCTTTCCTCACAGAACTCTCACTTAGTCTACAGATACCTGTGCAACTAAGTTCTATTCTGCAGAGTTATATTCTGGGAGATACGGAGGTGAATGAGAGCAGTTTTCTAGAGACTGAAATTCTCACCTCAGACAGAAAGCGTCCACGCAAATATCTTTCCTACAAGGTAGGAAGGACAAGATGCTTAGGTATTGGGATCCAGTTGATCTGGATTCCATCCTTGATCCCCTGTGTGGTATCAAGGGGATTACTCACCCTCTCTGAGAATCATGTTAGATATAAAACATGTGTCTTAGGTTTATGTTAGCTGACGCTGACTGCGCACTCACTATGCTCTGGGTGCTTTGTTGGAAATAGCTTCTAGTAGTGACCCTAAGAAGGGAATATTATTATTTCCCTCCTCATAGGTTGGAGGATCAAAAGCACAGAGAGGTGCAGTGCCTGATGGCTCACAGCAAGTAGGCAGCCTGCAGTGAAGCCATGGGCTCCCACCAGTGGTGTGAGGGGGATGTTGGGGACTAAGGAAGAGGGAGCAGAATTTCACCCTTGGGGTGCAATCAGGGAAGGCTGCCTGCAAGTGGGCAGAGGTGGGCACGTGCCCCTTAGAGGTATCTCCTCCACTCCCCATCAACACTCCTAGCAACAGGAACGCTTTGACTTCCCAGCCCACAAACCTGGCAACACTGACACACGCTGTTTGAAAAATTATCCAGTAAAGTGTGCAAGCAAACCAGGCAGAATGCTAAAAGACCGGAAAACGTAAAATTTAAAAACAGCCTCTGACGGTGCAGAAATCGGTGCAGAAAGTCTTGCAAAACTCCACTCCGTTTGCAAGCTGTCGCCTGCCTGTATTTCCTCTACCTTGAAACAGGCCCGTCCACCCAAGACAGAGCCAGGCCTGCTATCGAGAAAGCCCTTCTCCTCCCTGGGAGTGTAAGGAGAGGGAGAATAGGAGGATAGAATCCTGAATAGTCCATCTGCGCCCACAGTCAGCAAAGAGGCTCTGGAAGCAGGGAGTTCTTCAAAGACCCATGAGGACTGGGCTCCCACTAGCAGGGCTGCTTGTGTGAGCTGGGATACTTCTGTCTAAAACAACCTTCAGCTGCCCTCTGAACACAAGGGACAGCGAAAGCCCCAACACTGGGGGTAGACAGGTCTAGGTTCAAACTCTGATCCTCCAGCAGCCACCTGGGTGACCTTGAGCAAGTGCTTTTACTTCAGAGCCTGTCCTTGTTTTCTATTTACAGAGCTAGGAATGCCTGCTGTGGAGGGAGGGGAAGAAGTGATATCCATCCTCCAGAGGGTCAGCACTGCTTCCCCCTTCCTTACAGTTGGGGAAAGGGAGGTCGTGAGCTTACTTCATCATCCCAAAAATCTGGCATCTCTCTGCCTGTGAGTTCCTACACAAAAGAGAGAGAGACAGAGACAGAGGGACAGACACAGACAGAGACAGAGAGACACAGAGATACAGAGAGACACAGAGACACAGAGACAGAGAGACACAGAGACACAGAGAGAGACAGAGACAGACACAGACAGAGATAGAGAGACAGAGAGACACAGAGAGAGAGAAAGCAGAAAGGCATTCCCCACACTTCTTGGGCCACACATTTCTGCAAGCAGAAATATTTTAAAGGCTTTGGAAAGACCTACAGCAAAACACTCTTGCTCAACTTTATCTAGCTTACAGTTCTATTTGCCTATGGAACTCGTTATGTTTATGAAGGACATCATCTTTTAACACCTACCCTTCCTTGTTTTCCATAAAAATAAATGTGGGGTGGTGTTTACAGATTGTAAGATCAGTTTTGTGTGAAGGGGAAAGTCAACTTAATTACTGGAAGCCAAAGTGAATTGTTAATCCTTCCTACAACATATCCCAAACCATCCTGTCTCCATCTTTATATTCTCCTCATGCTCCTGGTCTCAGCCCACTGACTTTCCTCCACAGATCTTTCTCTGTTTCCCTCTGCCAGACTGATATGGTCAGGCTTTCTCCCAAATCACAGGCATTGCTTCCGGGCCTTTCTTTTTTTTTGGTATGCAATTATTTCCATTTATTTATGTATTATTTATTTATTTATTGACTTGCAGGTCTTGTTATTGTTATTTTAAAGATGATATACAGAGAGTTTACAGTTACATAAGTCAGGCAGTAAGTGCATTTCTTTTCAGACAATGTCACCCCATCCCTCCCCCTCCCCCAGTTTTTCCCTCCTGTCGCCATACACAGGATGTATAGTTAATTTTCAACATAGTATCTAGTGAGTACCACTGCTGTATTTGTTCACCCTCTGTCCCTCCATTTCTGGGCCTTTCCCATCTCAGGATCAAAATGTGATCTTCCAAGAGCAGGAACATCATTGCCTCTCAAATTTGCACAGTGCCCAGGACCTGGCATCTACTCATCAATGTCGAGTAAATGAAGCAGGACCCACCATGTCCCATCAGCCTGAGAACTACAAATCCACAGGTGATTGTAGCTGGAGGGATGCAGCGGCTTTATCTGGCCCAGCTCTAGACTAGCTTCATTCCTTATTAATTTATTGGGCAAGCAGCTGATGTTCAGAACAGAGAGGTGAATCAAGCACAGTCCTCACCTTTCCTCACCAGTAGAGAGATGCATGCATGGATGGTCT
This sequence comes from Dipodomys spectabilis, assembly GCF_019054845.1. NCBI lineage: Eukaryota > Metazoa > Chordata > Mammalia > Rodentia > Heteromyidae > Dipodomys > Dipodomys spectabilis. The sequence continues at coordinate 5,397,112 of NW_024870723.1, forward strand.
GGGAAATGATAGCTGAGACCCTGGCACATTCCAGACATAGAGTCTGGATGTGTTGAGTGACAGAATGGATGGATATTAGAGATGTGTGCAAAAGGCAATGGACCATGAGAGTAGTACTCAAGCTGCATCTACAAGAATGAGGATGAGTTTCTGAAGTAGTGACAAGAAAGGGGGCTCCAGGAAGAGAAGGCAACATTTGATGCTGCAGAAGGAAGTAGGGAAGCTTCTCTAAAAAGCTGTTCCCAGGAAAAGCTTTGGGGTCAGGAGAGGAAGGAAAGTCATAGCATAATAACAGAGAGATGGAACTCCATTGTGGAAACAAGCACAGGCCTTGCTAAGGAAGGAATTCGACGCCAGTCTGCGTGGAGAGCCAGCAAGGATGATTATAAAAGGTTGTTGGATAGTTTGAAGGCAGACATAAGGTGATCAAGGTTAGAGATCAGCCTGCGCAAAGAGTTAGTGAGACTCCCATCTCAACGAAAGGTCCTGCACATCTGTAATCCCAGCTACCCTGGAGGAAAAGAGAAGGGGGAAGTTCAAAGGCAGGCTGGACAAAAGCGTAAAAACACAAGACCCTATCTAAAAAACAAAAGTGCTAAATTTAAAAAGACTGGGAGCATGGTCAAATGGAGGGCACCTGCCTAGAAAGTATAAACCCTGAATTCAAGCACCAGTAATGTAAAATAATAATAATAAGACATTAAGAAACCTTTAGAGAAAGGTTCCCAGATATGATTCCTGCAACTTCCTACTGGGCCTGTCTCTAATGGAGCCCACTGATCTAGGGATCCTGTAAGGGTAAGCAGAGCCCCTGACAAAATGAAAGGTGTATTCCACCAGCTGCTGGGAGTAATGGCAGTAGATGCACTCAGCTGAGAGTCCTTCCTGATACTGGCTGTCTGCTGAAGAGGATGGTCTTGGCCAAGGTCCTACCTGTTCCCTGCAGGTGATGCCACAGGGAAGGAAGCCCTCTTGCCCTCTCTCTTAATTCAGGACAGCACTAAAGGGCTCTGAGACCCAATGTGCTACAGGCAGCAGCATGAGCTGGAGCTGTTGTTGAGGCTAAAATAACTCACCTCCTCCCTCTGCCCACTCTTGCCTTCTCAAGAACATTTTCTACTAAGCACCCTGTACGCCAAGTCCTATCCCAGAATTTTGCTCCCTCAGAATCCCAACCGATTGCATGAGCCTTGTCTTTTATCTACCCGATTCCTATACCCCTTCCCTTCAGCCCCTGCTTATCACCACAGAAAGAGTGCTCTTGCCATTAATGATATACCCGCTGAACAAGAGCTGGAAGCGTTGCACGAAGATCTTTAGGATATAGGGCATCACTTTGAACAAAAGGATCGTGGCTGAATTCATGGCATTCTGGTGGGCACACACATCTTTCCAGGATGCATCTGTATTTACATGAGTAGATACATCTATGCATCACTCATGTTGGCTTACTACCCATTCATTGCAGCTATAACTGTTACTACTATCTCCTTTTGTATACAAGGAGAAACTGAGGACCACAGAGGTTTATATGGTCTTCCCAAGATCACATAGCTAGAGTGTGGGAAGATGGATCTTTGTGTTAGTTACTTTGCCTACCTGGCTGTGACAAAACACCTGATATCAACAACTTGAAAGGAGGCAAGGCTTGTTGCTTGTAGGATGGGATGCAGAAGAACGTCATGGCAGAAGGGTGTGGTGGAGGAAAGCTACTCATCTCATGGCAGCCAGGAAGCAGCCAGGAGACAGGGAGAAGTCAAGAGATATAGCCTTGAAAGGCATATTTCCTCCCCACCCCCAGCTTGGTGATCTACCTCCTCCAACCAGGCCTTACTTCTTAGTAGCTCATTCAGTATCAACTCATGGATGGACTAACCCATTGATGAGGTCAGCTCCTCATGACCCAGTCATGGAACAAAACCTTCAATACATGAGCCTTTTGAGGGGACATGTCATGTCCAATCCCTGCAGTCTTGAACTAAGGTTAGTCTTCCTACAAAGCCTTCACACCTTAGCACTATCCTACTCTGGGCACTTGGTTGTGTTCGCTAGGAAAGAGAGACTCCTCTTACTGACAGAACTCTGAGAGACAGAGAAAATACACAGCCACCATAGGATGACAACCTTAAGCTTGATAATTCCATAGCTAGCTGCCCCTTGAATTAGTTGGGGCTCTGTGGGGAAAGACACATAGTCCTGGCCACTGCATGAACCGATCCCCTGAGGACCTGGACAAAAGGACTCTTGCTCTAGAGGTCAATAGATGCGACACTGAGAATTGGGCATGTTCCCTCTTCACACATGGAAGGTGCTTTGGGAAGTGTCAGCAGCAGCTCTGGGCAGACACTTGAGTAGCTATGGACAATGTCAGTACTGCTCACAGCATCCTAAGATGGTGACCATCACATTTGCAGACTGGGAAATATGGCTCAGTCGTGTTAATGAATTTACTCAAGGGATCTGAGAGGGCTCCGTTAAAGCTCACACATCCCAATTCCCACTCCCACCCACCCATCCATGTGAAAGGGAATTAACAGGCACCTACTGCCATCTCGACTTTCCAGCCCAGAAAGGTCTCTTGTCTAGTTTGCATTGATTTTTCGTGTGTTTGTTTGTTCTTGATGCATTTGCAGAATCTGATATCCGGGCTGCAAATAAGGCAGATAAAAAGAGAGGTCAAGGGAATGAGAGAGGCGGGCTCCTTCCTGCAGCTCCTGAGATTGAAAATATTTCCTGCTGGCTTCTCTTTCGTATTTGCTAGACCTTTCCTTCCTCCATAGTGATGCTCCAGCCTCATCTCCAGCCCATCCATCTGTAAGGCCCCCAGTTGGTGGTGGGTCATGAAGGTGATCACAAAAATTGGTAGATTCTCAGGTATTAATTTGTAGCCTTTCTGTTCCAATATACTAGCTGCTTCATTCACCTTCCCACCTTTGGTCTCCCTCCCACACCCCACTCCCAGCACAGAGGGAGAAATGTCATGCTATTAGAGATACTAAAACACAATGGGAAAACCTTCACTAGCTCCTTACTTCCTTCAGAAGTAAGTCCCCATGGTATATGTGGCTCAACCACAAGCTACCTTTCAACTCCCATTGCTTCCTTCACCTTGAAACATATATTGGAAGTGTGCATACATTTCCTGCTCCCTGCTTGTTTCATGCTCTTTATCCCCAGCCCTAAAGTGGCCTCCTCTGCAGCAACGAGTCATTGCTCACAGGCAATGTTGAGAGCCACAAGTGTCTTTCTCTAGGCTGGCAAATTCATTCTGCATCTCTCTTCTCCTCACTTCTACCCCCTGATTGTAAGTTGCTGAAGGCTATGAGCTCTGCAGAGGTAGTGACACAGGTACCTTGTCCCTAGCAAGGATCAGGAATGCAATAGAGCCAGTAAATGCTGTCAATGATGGAAACCACTTGGTCATGGCCCCTTGCATTAAAGCAGCAGTTGACATGGTGAGCCATCCCTCCGCAGACCCTGGGAAAGAGCCTGCCTCTCTTCTTCCCAGAGGGAAATGGGGTTCTCACTGCCTGTTCCTCTGCTACCGAAGTGTAGCTTTTAGTTACACAACTACTTCTGATGATCTCCACCTCCATCTTAGGCTATTCCTAGTCACAGGCCCTGAGTGGACCTCTCGGTCTCCCAAGATACCCCAGGAGGAGTTCATGCCTGTCATCCTAGCTACTCAGGAGTCTGAGATCTGAGGATTGCAGTTTTTAAAAAAACAGATCCTACTAAGGTCCAGAGGGCTCACTGAAACCACCTGCAATTTCCTTGATCAGTCCCAGACAGCTCTGCCTGCTGGATTCTGCCTGCTGGAATCCCACTGCTACTGCAGAGGAGGACAGAGCCAGGCAGTGAGGACCACTGTAGCTGATGCCTGCCTTGACCTCCTAGCACCTGCTAGCCCATTTCATCTCCAGATTTTGCACCTGCAAGATATTGAGATATTTTTGCTCAATAGGAATAACACTATCATATTTATCAATTCACAGTCTCCAATGCCCCCTATTGCTGCTCTCAGCCTCAAAGGGTCACTCAGGTGACCCCCTAAGTAAGGTCCAAAAGGCACTTTTGATGCGTAGCTCATCCTTGAATCTGCTTCATTCCTGGCAGTGAACAAAATAAACCAAAGCCAACTCTCACTGAGAAAGGTCAAACACCCGCACTGTGTTTGTTCACGAGGGTGATATTTCACCAAAGAGCAGATGCTTCCTAAATGACAAATAAGAGCAGCAGCTCCCCTGCAGGTCCCAGGGGAGGGAAAGGTCTCTGCTCCATATGCAGTGCAGGTTCCAGTGAAGACGAGTTTGCAGGACCAAGAAGAGAGTGCATTACCATACAGAACTCCAGGAGAATGAGGAACGCATATTTTGTCCAGCACACAGAAGCTATTCCCCCCACTTAAAGCTTATTGGAGAGATATAATAACCAGCATTTATTTTGCATGCTTGCTATGTGCCAGGCACATGCGCACACACACACACACACACACACACACACACATGTTCATCAAGTTACCTGATTCTATTTGCACATATGTCCACTGACTATCATGGTTGCATTCTCTCCACTTCCACACTCCTCGTTTCTCATAAACTCCACCTCTAGACAAGCAAAATGTTTGTCTACCAACTTTTTTCTTAAGATCAGTCTGTTAACCAGCAAAACCATGAGTGGTCTAGCCTGGGCCCAATGGGATGTAGGACAATTCCCACTCCCACCGCCCCCCACCTCAGCTATGCTGGTGCCTGGGCACCATATGAAGTAGGAGGATAGAGAGGAAGGGACAGAAGGGTTGGGCAGGTTCTGGCTCTGACCACATTGCCCATCAGCTGACATCCTACAGACTCTACATCATACTTTTCAGTTAATAGCTAGGGCATATGTGTCTCATTGGGAGCCAGATGACTCTAGGCAGCGTGACTGGATCCCTTTGGCCTGATCTGGCTCTGTCCTGGGAAGTTTCAAAGGTCAGGGAAGCAAACATATCCTCACCTAATCCATACCATGACTGCTTAGCATAGGCACACATGCCATTTACACACTCTCTCATTGTTATTTATTGCTAGTACCTGGCCTTAACTCAGAGCCTTGAACTCTCATTCAGCTTGCTTTTTCACACGTCGTGCTCTACCACTTGAGCCACATCTTCAGCTCTGTTTATTTGCTGGTTAGTTGCAGATAGACTCTTGTGGTCTTTTCTACCTAGGCTGGGCTTGAATTGAGATCTTCTAGGTTTCAGCCTCCCTAGCTAGGATCCTAGCTAGTAGCTAGGGTCTACAGGTGGGAGCCTACACCCAGATAAACCCAGATAAACAGGGGCACCCAGTACCCCTCAGGGAAGCTATGGTGTCAGGTTCAGAGAAAGGAAAGGTGGAAATTATATATCCAAGAGTGATAGGTAGGTGAGTTCATGAGCCATCCAAAATGTGGTGAGGATAGAGGCAACACGCACGTGTGTATTCACCAGTGAGCATATTGCATTGTGGATTTGCTGGACATGTATACAGCCCTGGATGGCAGCTGGGAAGATTGGATATTCTGTAACCTTTCACACTATCTTATATGTTAGTCTATACTTCTAGTGTGAATGCTATTTCTTGGCCATACTAGTGTAGTACATAATCTAAACATCTGTACAAGTAGCCCTGATGCTACAATGAAAAGCCTTATGTCTCTGGTACGCTCGCTCTCTCTCTCCCTCCTTTCCTCTCTTTCTTTCTCTCTCTTTCTCTGTCTCCCTCTCTCCCTTTCTTCCCCCCTCTCTCCCTCTCTGTCTCCCCTCTCTCTCCTCCCCCTTCCCCCAAGATTTGGGGGAGGATAAAATGAGATAAAAGGTTGAAAACCTCTTTGATCCTAGATTTTATTATTATTGTTATTTCTACTGCCCTAAAAGAACCATGCCTCCTGGGTTTTTGAATTACCTCCTACGCCATTTCTTTTCCTATTGACTTTGGATTCCCCAAGAGAGAGTCACATTTTCAACAAGTTTTAGCTGCTAGAGATTTGTGAAATGATAGAATGACAGAGCTAGAAGGCACCCTGGGGACCAGTTGTGCTGGCTTTAATACAGAGGGGGAGGCTAAAGACACTGAGGTGAGGTACCCAGCCTGAGGATACACAGCAGGTTAGCTTAAGCCCTTTGCTGTGACCAGCTGCATGGTACTGTGCAGTAGCTCGGGTGCAGGAGTTTGATTCAGGGAGGGGTCACAGAAGGTCGCATCAGCACCCTTGGATAACCTCTCATCTCCCCCTTCCCTTCCAATGGGAGCTCCTCTGGGAGCTGAGTAAAACTACAACTTCCCCTTTTTCAGGCTGCAGCTGACTTGATCAGCAGGGAGCTTGCCAGGAAGGAAGTAAACCACCATCAGGACAAGAGTGTCCCTGCACACATCGTCTCCACTGCCTCCGGTGTTCAAAAGACAGTTAACATTTCACAGGGAACTCTTGACAGAAATACACTATTTTGTGCAGAGTTCCTGACAGACTGGCAGGAAAGCCTCCTGAGAAACAAAGCGAGATTTATTGGAAAGGAAAGAGAAGGTAGTTGGGATTGTATGACTCAGAGCAGCGAAAAGAAAACGGTTCTGGGGAAAAGCTATGCTGGCCAACCGGCATAGAAAACACAGAAACCTTCCATCCATCTTGTTCAACAAAGCACACCTCAACAACACCTTTCCAAACAGAATGATTTCATTCTCCCACTCTGCAGGCTCCTAGCTAGCCCTGTCTGTGGAGAAGGTATGATCCACTATAGTCCTATTACCATGGAGGCTGCTTTTTAATGAGCAACTTGACAATGAGAAATACCACTTTTAAACATACTCAGTTTTGTGCGACACTGTGACTGTCTATTCCAAAGGCAGAAGGGGAACTTCTCCCCATTCAAGGACCATGTGGTTTTGGGTCTCCTCTGAGTATCTAACTACAGTCTGAGAATAGAATAGGCATTTTGAAAGAACTTTATTTTTTAAAAAATGTAGGTGAAATAAAAAAAAAAAAAAAGATGTAGAGACATCTGATCTGAGAAATCCAAATCTTCTCTGGGGTGGGAAAAGAAAGATGGATGGTTTAGCCATCTACATCTCAGGAAATAGAAGCAGGGGAAGGGGGGCAGTTCTAGGCTAATCCAAACAAAGTTGTAGATACCTTGTCTCCAAAACAAAATGGCTTGAGTATGAAAGAAGTGATAGTTTGCTTTGTCTAGCATGCACGAGGCCCTGAATTCAGTCCTCAGTACTGCAAATGAAAAAGGAATGTTTGAAATAATGTGCCTGAGCCAGGTACCAGTGACTCACACACACCTGTCGTCCTAGTTACTCAGCAGATTTGAGGATCATGGTTCAAAGCCCACCTGGGTAGACAAAATGGAATTGAGAGACTCAACTTTAATTAATCAACAAAAATGTGAGAGTGGAGGTATAGCATACACACAAAATCTAAGAGACAATACAAGGCCCTGGGTTCAAGTCCCAGCATCAGCACAGAAGAAAGAAGAAGGAAACAAGGAGAAGGAGGAGGAGGAGGAAGAGGCAGAGGAAGCAGAAAAGGAGGAGGAGGAGGAGGAGGAAGAGGAGGAGGAAGAGGCAGAGGAAGCAGAGAAGGAGGAACAGAAGGAGGAGGAGGAGGAGGAAGGAAGAAAGGAAAAATAATATTCCTAAGTATCTGAGCAAGGTTAGGTATTGATAGAAATAATAGCAACTTAACTGGGCACCAGTAGCTCATGCCTGTAATCTTAGCTACTCAGAAGGCTGAGATTTGAAGATCACACTTTGAAGCCAGCCAAAATAGAAAAGTCCCTGAGACTCTTATCTCCAATAAACTATTCCAAAAAATCCTGAAGTGGTGCTGTGGCTCAAGTGGTAGAGTGATAGCCTTGAGCACAAAGAGGCTCAGGGATGGTGCTCAAGCCCTAAGTTCAAGCCCCAGGACTGGCAAAATCAACCAACCAATCAATCAATCAACCAATAATAATAATAATAATAATAGAAACCAAAACAGTGACAATAATTTAGCAGATATCTTCTTCCCAAATAGATTGTAAGACTGCTCTCTGTAATTTCTAATGTCTAACATTAGTTTTACAACTCATCATGCATTTATTAAGGACCTGCTGTGGGCCTGTTAAGGGCTAGTTCTTTTAAGGAACAGAGGTGTGATCACTGCTTGGGAGGGATCAGAACTCAGGGACAGATGCAAGAATATAAAAATCCACCACTGCCTAAAGTCTATGCAATGCACTATTGAGGAAAGAGGTTTCTGAGGAGAAAAGCAAAGGTTTTGTAAGACCACTCAAAGAAAAAAATGAGAGCACATAGTAAAAATAAATAAGTAAATAAAGACAAGCCTTCCTTCCAGCATCCATAACTGAGAGGCAACTAGTAGTGTGAGTCAAACTTGGAAATCAAGTTGAGAATTCAATTCAAGGAAGAAGCAGAAGTGGGAGCGGGGGGGCAGGCAGACCTCGGGTGAATATCTGATGGTTAATCACTATTCCAGAGACAGGTGGTCTTTTAGGGATGATGGATATGAATGATGTAGCATAAGACAGATTATGTCATCTTTCAAGATAGAGACCTGAAAGACAGAAGAAAGATGATCCTCGTCAGAGAAATCAGAAAAGGCTTCCCAGAGGAGGTGGCATATGCGTTCAGCCTTGAGAGATGACAAGGCTTCAACTCACAGAAATGTGGCTGCAGAGCCCACACTCAGGCAAGGAGAGACAGTGGGGTAAAGGTAGTCTGTCAGTCATCTGAGGAGACAGCAGAGAGCTGTGAGGGAGAAAGCACAGAACACAGGGCGTGCCAGGAGTGCTGAATTAGAAGTACCTGGGAAAGCCATGGAAGGATTCTGAGTAGCCAGATGATGGTGGACTTCAGAACACTACAGCTGACAATATCAGAAGCCTGCTGAAACCGTGGAGGGGGGAGGGATTGGAATGGGAATGGAGAAAGCTTTCTGAGCTGACCATTCACCCTATTAACCTCCAACCCTCACCCCCATCTCCATCCCAGCAACCTCAGTTTCCAAGGCTCCTCATAGCTCTCTTCTGGGATCAGCTCTAGCAAAGGTCTCAGAGCTAATAATTTTATGTCAAGTCTTGTGTAAAACCAGGTTGGATTAATTATTGATGCAAACTTAGGCAAATGAAAGCTCACTCTGGCTTGGCAAGTTTCCCCCTCTGTAAAATTAGCTTACGCAGCTCCGGTTACATCCTGAGGAGAGGCACAGGCCTGTGAGTGACTCCAACCCACCCATCGAGACTCCCACATGGAAGGGCTTTGAACCTCTGGCTTCAGATCTGTGCCCAGAATCACAGCCACTTTCTGATGCCATCTGAGCTGGGGACAAAGGAGCAAGCCCAGAATACGCAAGGAGCTTGCTTGGTTCGTAGGCTTCCCGTGGACTCCTTCATGGCCAGGCTGTGTGCAGAAAACAGCATCAGCAATAACAGCCTCACAGATCCAATTCCACCCCATTTAATTAAATGGCTTCAGTGCTCACAAATTGCAGCAGCGGATGCGAGATCATGCCTCCAGACACTCAGCTGTAGAGCAACCAGGCCATGCACCATGGAAGGTACAGTGAGGCCGGATGAGCCCTACCAGGACAGCCCAGCAACCTGGCAATGCAAATGAACAGCAGAAGGAGGAAACTCCAAGTCTGCAGGGACAGACTACTTCATTCAACCATTCCTATAATGGGTATTGACTTAGTACTATGTGACCAGTCCTGCTGTGGGTACTGGAAATCTGGGAAGAGGACCCTGGGGATGCAGAAGAGGAAAGCATAATGGCAGATTAGCGTACATTGTGCTTTTATAGAGAACCCCAGTCTTGGGGTGCTAGAGAAGGCCCAGAAGGCAGATGGACTGCAGGAAGTGAGGGTGGCCCCCTACCTGTACATCAGGGTTTTCTGTCTTGTAAGTCAAGTAAGTGTTAGCATATGGTCCTGAGTGATTGGAAGCTACTGGAGGAAGAGGGTAGTCAGCAGACTGAAGGCCTATCAAACACAACTTGTGACATAAACACCATCAATAGAGCAGGAGCAAGACATTCATTCTCTGCCTCCTAGGCAGACACCAAGCCCCTAGTGGGGGAACATAACCCTGAGTGGTCAGTTGAGGAGAGAGGGGTACTATCCTAGTATTCGAGGATGGATGTGACTGGCCTTGTAATTGCCCAAGGTATACCTATTTTTTCCACCTGAGAAATGGGCTTATTCATCTTCCTCACACTGTCAAATGAAAGGTCCATGATAAGCATCTGCCACATCTGGAATGAATGGAGTATGATGGGAGTTCTTGTGCAGTGCATAACATAGGAAGTAGGCCTTATACTGTGCAGCCCTCCAGCTCCTCCTTCTCAAGAGGGCCAAGTATCTGCTGTTTGTGCCACAACATAATCAGTTGGTTTTCTTTTATACTTTACAAAAGAGAATAGGTTTGGCAGTAGCACTTGCTGGGCATTCATTCGTTCATTCAGCCATTGCCTTTTCCCTGTGGGTTATGACAAATAAAACAGACCTAACCCCTGCTCTCCTGAACATCACAGTCAGTAGGAAGGCAGGTATAAAGGAAGTAGTGTCTCAGATGACTATGAATCACCCAGTATGGTGAATGTGCTCCAAACAATAGGCCAGAAAGTGACCAAGAAACACCTTCCCACTCTGTAGCCACTGTCTGTTGTTCTGTCTGAAAGCCATGTCGGGCTCCACACAAAGCTGGCTCCATCCTGTCTCCAGATTCTAGCTTAGATGTCAGTTCTCAGAATGGCTTTCCCTAAACATCCCCCCAGGCACTCACTAACATGACCCTGTTTTGTTTTCCATAAAGCATTCATTGCTATCTGATGTTTCCTTTTTTTTTTTATTTAATGTATTTCTTCATTTGTTTATTGCCTGTGTCTGCCTGGTATACTGTAAGCCATATGGCAGCCAGGTTGTCTCCATATCCCAGCCTTTAGAACAGGGCTATGAATCAATCAACCACAGACACACAGCCAGATGTGGGGCTGAGATTTTCATCCAGGGCTAAACCTACCACTTCCCATCTAAAACATTCTCAGGTCACTCACATGGGAAGACAGAGGCTAACTTTGGAAGAGACAAGATCACCATAAACACAAACTGTCAGGAATCCCTACTCTTATAAGATGATCATATGGAACCTGCCCCCTACATTGTTATTGAATGTTTGGCAGTGCTACTGTTGAAGTTAGGAGGACTATTTATGGTAATGTCATGTTTGACTACAAGGATTTGAAGTTGGGGTTCTGTGCTTTGTTAGAGAGGTACTCTACCCTTTGAGCCACATCTAGAGCTCTTTTCCAGTTGGATAGGGTCTCACATTTTTTGTCTGGGACTAGTCTCAGAACTAATTACCCTATTTCCACATCCTACATAGCTATGACTACAGGCACAAACCACCACCATACCTGCCTTGTATTTTGAGATAACATCTCACCTTTTGCCCTGCCTTTCCTCAATCCATAATCGCTCACTTAGCTGGGATTGCAAACATGTGCTGAGTATTGTTAGTTTTAAGGGTCCACAAAAGTGACTTTGAACATCACCATTGAAATTGACTAACTTTGAAGACTTCAGAGCCTTTTCTCTCACAGATTAGAGGATTCCCATACTAGTTATGGTGTCACTACCCAAATCAAAAAGTGTAGTCAAGTAACACAAACCCAAGATTGGAGACGTAAGCCCCAATTCTGACTCTTCCCTTTATGGTTTGGTGGAAGATAGATCAAGATCATCGATACTCCTTAGTACTGTCTACTAACTATATCTGTACTGGACACATGATAGTTGACTCGTAAATCTGTGTGTGTGTGTGTGTGTGTGTGTGTGTCGGTTGTGGGGCCTGAACTCTGGGCCTAGGCACTGTCCCTCAGCTCTTCAGCTCAAGGCTAGCACTCTACCACTTGAGACAGAGCAGCACCACTTCTGGCTTTTTCTGCTTATGTGGTGCTGAGGAATCGAACCCAGGGCCTCATGCATGCAAGGAAAGCACTCTACCACTGAGCCACCTTCCCAGCCCTTGACTCATAAATCTTGAATATATGAATCGCCCACTCTGAATTTGTCCAAACAGACAGGGGTTACCAAAACTCTACCCTACACCCCAAAGATACTTTAATCTCTCAAATTTATCCCTCATTTGCTGAATGACTTTGGGCCACAAACCTATCCTTGCTGAGCCTTGGTTTCTCAGCTTCTAATGCTGAAGTAGTCAGGGTTTATTTTTTTTCCTAACTTAATTATTCCCTCTGAGAAAGCGCCTCATGGTGCATGTACTAAATTAAAACATTAATTAAAATAAAAGATGAGCTCAGCAACAATTAAAGTGAGAGAACTATATAGTGAAAGAATTCATGTGTGTATGTGTACGTGTGTGTGTGCGGGTGTGTGTGTGTGTGTGTGTGTGTGTGTGTGTGTGTGTGTGTGTGTGTGAGAGAGAGAGAGAGAGACAGAGAGAGAGAGAGAGAGAGAGAGAGAGAGCCCACCTTCATCACCAAGTCCTCAGGATCCAAGAATGCCTCACAGGCTGACAGTCAGGGATTCATTCCTCACATTGTAGATGGTATCCAATAGGCCACACAAATTTCCAGAGGATCAGGCTCCATAGACCTTTTACATGTCTATGTCTCAGGGTCGATGTTTTGAACTAGTAGCAGAATACAACATTTTCCCACCTATTCAAACAAAGGAGGTTGGGCCAAGCAGCTAGGGAGTGGTGGCATGCATAGAGAAATTCCTCCCTCACTAAGTAAGTACTTCCTATGTGAGCTCCATGACAGTGCCTGTGCTGAGTTCAGAGAATGTAGACGTGCCGTTGTAGATGTTGTACTCTACAAGGCCTCCAAGTTCAATAGTCAGGTAAAGTGGTACCGATATGTAGCAGAGGCCAAGAGCACCCAGAGGCTTGTCTTCTACCCTCACTGGCTCTTTCTAGGAAAGCTACTGCATCTCCTGCCTTGGCCCTGCATGGGGAAATTTCCTCTGTGAATACCTCCTTCTGTCCAGCATCATTTTGCTCCTTATTCAGGGACCTGCTCAAAATTGCCTCTCCTGGAAGCCTGATTTTGCCAGATTCCCTTAACCAACAGTGCCTCTTGTCAGCCTCCTTCTTTCCCAACTGATTGCCCATTTCTTGGGTGTGCTTAGTGTGGTCCGAGAGTCATCGAAGCGCCTGTCCCAACTGATGTCATTTCTTGGACACATTGCTTTCTGTCCATTATTCACACGAGTAATTTTCTTCGCTCGTTGTCTCAGTCCTAAGGCTTGAACTCTGGGCCTAGGAGCTGTCCCTGAGCTTCTCTTGCTCAAGGCTAGCACTCTACCACCTGAGCTACAGCTCTACTTCAGGATTTTTGGTGGTTTATTGGAGATAAGAGCCTTACAAACTTTTCTGCCTGGGCTGGCTTTGAACCACAATCCCCAGATCTCAGCTTTCTGAGTGGCTAGGATTTCAGGCATTAGCCATGGACACCCAATTACAAATGTTTTTATAGTACATATCACACAATAGGGAACCAAAGGTGACCTTGGAGACAACCTTGTCATTGTTTCTAGTCATACATCTGGGGCCTCAGAGCCCTATAGGAAAACTGGCAAGTTCATACTGATACACAATAGGGAGGAGAGCGAAGCTGAGGTCCAGGTCCTGCAGTTCCTAGGCACTATTCCTCTTGTTCTGCTGCACCTCTCATTCACTGATTTGTTCTCCCAGGTCTGTGGGTACTAAATAGAGGCATTTTTCCAGAGGGAATGGCCAGAAATCTGTCTGCAACTACTGAACTAGGGTCTGTGCAGAACAAGGCTTCAAGTCACAATGTTTCCCACCCAGGAAGACTGAAGAAAGCATCAAACAAATATAGAGAACTACTCCAGGATTTCCACATAGGTAGTTAGGGTCTAGAATCAAATCTGTTTGGCAAGCACAGCTTTCTTTGGTTCTGAAGTAGGTAAAATCAAAGCATTGGGTCAAGTAGAACTCCTACCTATTCAACTATCTTGGGCACCTCTACTCACGTCTAGACAACTTTGCCTTTACTTCTGATGATGTGGAAAGTCAGTATCAACTGGTCCAAACATTTCTTCATGGTCTCTCACTGAATAAACCACACTGGGTGGGAAATGAGGTGTAGGATCCACCAGGACTAAATTTAAGCCATTGTTCCATCCCTTCCTGTACGTGACATCCAAATCAAATTGACTCACATCTCTGAGTCTGTAAAATGGGAGTAATAATAGTGCCTGCCTTCTATGCTCTCATAAAGATTAAATGAGAAAAAAAATCCATAAGACTGTCACCTACAGTTTTTAGTAAATATTAGCAATTGTCACCTATACCATAATCATTATTAGCAGCAACAGAAGTATTAATTCTTCCTATTAATTTAGTATATATCTTGCTCCTGACAGAGACACAGCTATACAGAGAAATCCCACCAAAGTTTGAGAACTCTTCTATACAACCCCAAAGCTTCCATTACTATAAAGCATTTACTGATGCTCAGATGAGATTTCAAGTTAACATTGACCAAGTATTTTCTGGGTTGGTAGCCTTTGGCACACTGAGATACCTAAGTCAACCTCAGTCCATCATCTCCCAAGAAATAGACAAGGAGACAGCCCAGTGTCTTATGGACTTCATAGCATCACTCCCAGCACCATCTCTTCCAAAATGACTCCCCAGATTACCCCAGCATCCTAAAATCTCTCTTAGGATATCTCTAACATCATACCCCTCATCTGCCACTTGAGAAGAAATGACTGTTCTTTATCCTCTTTGCACTCAGCCTTGTGGGTCTTCAATAGGTGACTTCCAAGAAGCCATTTCCTCTTCTTCTGTACTAAGTGGGATGGACTTTTCATGAAATTTGGATGCAACTTCTGTCCCTGAAATGCCTGGTCTCATACATAAATGAAGAAAGTCTCCCCCAGAAGCCAATCATGTTGTTTTATGTCATTTTGAGGATTCATCTGAGTCCATTATTTTGAGCCCAGGGGCATGCAGTGGGCCACCATGCATCACTCTACTGGCCGATGATAGGGCTTTCAACAAGTCACCCCATTTTTTCCTGATGTTTCTCCTTTGGAAATGCAACTGGTCACACAGTCCTGCAGACCCTATACTCCAGGCGGGGCTGGATGAGTCACATGCAATTACAATTCCATTCCCTTCAACAGCAGAGAACAGTACATTTACTAACATAATTACTCCGCAATTGCAGAAGCCAATGAACAGTGTATATTTAAGACATAGTGTCCTCAATAATATCTGCCCCTTGTAGCTCCTTGATCAGCAATGTCATTCACGAGAACTTCTGTCACTCATGGAAACAGCTTTACTTCCTTGCAAGAAATATGGGAAGCAAGGGAAACGATGGTGTCTATGGTCTGTCTCTCCCTGATTCGAATCATCACGGTACAGCTGTAACAATTGATCAGCCAACAGGAAGTGATTATAGACCATGAAGATTCTGCCTACTGCATGAGTTAAGCCCTTATGAAGGAGTGTAAGGGAGAGAAGCAGTAGACTCCTGTTCTTTCCCCCCTGAGATGATGCAGTGTTTGTCCCATCCAGGCAAGGTAGCTGAGGCTCCACTATAGAAGCAAAGAATGGACCTCATCAGATGTGAAAGCTGCCAACACTTTGATCTTAGACTCTTTTATCTCTAGACGTGTGAGGAGCATGTATCCATTCTCTATAAATTACCAAGTCTAAGATGTGTGGGTATATCAGTACACACGAAGCCAATGGAAGTCCAGGGGTGTCTGCATCGCTTTGCTTTGGCTATTGCAACCATCCTGGGAGCTGAAGAGAGAGAAAGTCAAGACAGTCTCTACTTCTCTCTGATTATGGATGCTGAAGCCCAATGTACTTGGGTTTCTTAGACTCTGTGCCATACACACTTTTCACTTGAGCCAATGCCTACAGGCTACCACTTTGACCTCTTTTTAGGAAATAGGAAGCAAAGCAAGGAGTCAGTTTTACCCTGGGTAGTTGTCAGACTAGTCTATGTGAGTACTAACATCTCACACCCATAGCTAAGACCTGCAAGGCACTTTTGAAACTTTAGCCTTTTCTCAAGAGCTATCTCATCCAATTCTGCTAGCTCAGTGAGATGATGTTCAAGGTAGGAACCGAGACTCCAAATGGTGAGGCAAGTGATTGTCCCATGAATAAATACTTCACCAGGAAGTTTGGAGGGCTGGAATTCAGACCATGTCTTCTTTGAACCCCATTCTTCCTTCCTTGGGAAATTGGAACATCCTGGCTCTCCGGTTCCGTAGCTTTTCAAAGGTAGCTCAGTTCTGTTCTGACACTTCCTAAGTACTGGAGAGAGAGGGAGGTCCCGCAAGTCACTTCACTAAGCTTTCCTTAAAGCACCCTCCAGAGCCCCAAATCATAAATGATAGCTTTACTGCTGGGATTATTTGTTGATTTTCTGGCTTCTGCATTAGACCATAGCTTCCTGATTGCATTGATTCTGTACACCGATCTATTCTCTGTACTGGATAGAGTGCTGGACCCATAGAGGTATTTAATGTGAATTTATCAACCAATCGAATGAATGAGTAAACAGACAAATAAATAGCTCTCATTAGTCATGTGAGAAAGGGAAATATACTTTCTGAATCTCTATTTCCTTGTTGCAAAACAGGAACTATTTTGCGATGCTGGTGGGAGATTTAAAGCTAACAAGTTAACTGAGAATCTGACCTGATGCGTTGTAGGTGTTTGGTAAACACAAATTATTGTGTTTATTGTCCTCTTAATAAAGTCACACCTCATTTTAAAAAAGTGTCCTGAAGTGGCCCTGTGGCTCAGGTGGTAGAGTGCTAGCCTTGAGCTGAAGAGCTGAGGGACAGCTTCCAGGCCCAGACTTCAAACCCATGACTGACAAAAAATAAATATTATTATTATTATGTTAGCTGAGAAGCAGTGACTTATACCTATGATCATATGGCCCTCAATGGACTAGTGGATCAAGTGGTATATTTACAGAATTTTATACCTCCATTAGAAAAAAAATGAGATTGTATCATTTGTAAAGAAATAGAAAGACTTGAAAAATTATATTAAGTGAAGTCAGGCTCAGACAGACAAAGGATGCATGTTTTCTCTTATATGTGAATTAGCTTATAAACATACAAGTAAATACATTGTGTGGTATGCAAGTAATACGAATGTATTAACTGCAAAAGGATGGAGAACTCAAATAGTGTAATTCCTTAAAAAGGCAGGTAAAGTTCAACAAAATAAACACCAGGAAGTGGGTACTTGAAAGGAGTGTGGAGTGGTTCAAGGGGAAGGGAGATAAAGGAATGAAGTGTAGAAGAGAAAATGCAGACAAGAATTCAATGTGCATCCTACAAAAGAAAGAATGAGGAAGGGGTGGGTAGGGGAAGGATCGGTTAGAAGGTTTAAAGGAATGATAATGATCAAGATGCATTGTATTCCTGAACTGCCTTGTGAAATGGCAACCCTTCTGTATAACTACTAAAAGATCACTTTAAAATGTAAAAGGAAACCTAGAATTTCAACTTTGGTTCTTCCTGCTATGATGACCTAGCTCCATACTTCAGTTCCTCATCTATGAAATAAAGAAAATATATATAATCTCACAGAGCACTTACTCATCAGAAAGAAAGTCTCACACCCATCCCCACATTGGCCAATAGGTCTTATGACCTACCCACATACATCCTTATAACCCATTTCCCTGATCCATTCTCATCCATCAGCTCAGTCTACATGCTCCTGTCTTGGTACTTGGTATTGACTCTTTGTTTTCTGGTAACCTTCCTCCAGAGGGCTTCTTTACTCACTCCCTTATCTTCTCTAATCCTTTGTTTCTGAAATTTCATTTTATTGTAAAGGTGATGTACAGAGGGGTTACAGTTACATAAGTAAGGTACTGAGTACATTTCTTTTTGAACAGTGTTTCTGTCTCCTTTGTTTTGTCCCATCATTCCCCCCAACTCCCCTCCACCCCAGTTGTAATATTCATTTACAACATAGTATCATTGTTCCAATGGTTCACCTTCTGTCCCCTGTTTCTGTGATTCCCCTTCCCTTCCTCAATTCAGATAAACTTACATACAAGACAAAGGATACTGAAATCAGAAACACAGGCCATGGGGAATAAACCAGAGGAGAAAAAAGACAAAAGAAATAACTGCAAACAGTACACTAAAAAAAAAAAAAGTAGAAAAACAAAACAGCAACAAAAAACTCTTTTCCATATCATGGAGATCTTTTCAATTAGCATCATTTTATATGGTCATATATTCATAGCTATTGGGCGATTGTGATCCTCTGCTAGGGCTATCCTATACATATACTAATTATTACAGATGTGGGAAACCATGGAGCCTAGGCTTCTTTGGATCTGGATTACTTACTACAATTTTTTCTAAGTCTTTCCATTTTCATATGAATAGGGCAATGTCATTCTTTCTGATGGAAGCACAGAATTCCATTGTATATATATATATACCACATTGTCTTTATCCATTCATCTACTGAGAGGCATCTGGGTTGATTCTGTATCTTAGCTATGGTAAATAATGCTGCAATGAACATAGTTATGCTGCAAATCAAAACCACATTGAGATTCTAGATCACTCCAGTTAGAATGGTCCTTATGAAGAAAACAAATAATAACAGATGCTGGTAGGGATGTGGCCAAAAGGGAACACGAGTACCCTGTTGGTGGGAGTGTAAACTTGTTCAACCACTCTGGAAAACTGTATGGAGGTTCCTCAAAAGACTAAACATAGAACTCCCCTATGACCCAACAATCCCACTCCTGGGCATTTATCCAAATGATTCAATTCTTTGTTTAATATCACCTTCTCTTGTGATCTTTCTGGAGAACATCCTGTCTTTACACCTACTCATGGCCCTCCAAACCCTGTCCAGCCCACTTTCCATTTACCTTTACTGTAATATGACACCCTACATATCCATCTGTTTCTTTCTGCTAATTGTCAGGTCCCGAGAACAACAATTCTGGTTTCAGTCATTGATCTTGGGGCCTGGAACGCCTCTAGATACATAGTTGGTATTCTGGAATACTTGAATTAACAAATTAATGGGCAATATTTGTCCAAAAATAAATATCTAGTCCAACTTTTCTTCCCCTTCACAAGAACCTACTATGAGCCAGGTCTCCTGCTGAGCATCCTATTAATGATTAGCTACACGGGAAAACATTGTCAGCACCTGTAGTTCCAAACTTGACTCCCCATATTCAGAGGGGACCCTCTCTTACCTGTGGTTCACTACAAACCCTGATTCACCCAAAACCAGCCTCTCTGATATGTGCAAGGAACCAGTGAGTCTTTTAATTAAAACAGTCTTCTATGATGAATCTGTTATTACAGAGCTTTACCTATGTAAAACATTAATAATACAAATTTCATTTGTTTGTGTCAGTGCCAAGCATTAATTTTTAATAGCAAAATGTATGAGTTATGAAAGGCATTAATGCAAACCAAATCACCAGCTGAGGATGAAAAGGAAATCTATTTTTTAGGGTAAGCAGTGGCGATGAAATATTATGGTGGCTTCCAAGCAAGAACGAAGAAAAAATACTTCTTCATCCTTCAGCAATTAAAAAAAAAGACTCAGATGAAGAAGGAACTTTATCATCACCTTAACATCAGTTCTAAATTGGAGCAGCGAGCTGTCCCTTTTATCCTGCTATATCTCTGGTGGCAATTTCAAAGCAAGAAGTTTATGCAAAATTGTCCTAATTACCCGACCCAGTCACATTAATACTTCTAGGATAAAATATTAATAATAATTTGTTACATTTGTGAAAAGTGATAGAGTTTACAAAGCACTTTCATCTGTTTCCTCAGCCAAATCTCGTAACTCTGCAAGGAAAGATAATTTATGCCTGTTTTACAGATGAGTTCACTCAGACACCAAAAAGTTTGGTGACAGGACTAGGCCTTCTGTATTGAGGGGAGGAGGGAAGAAGAGAGGGAGGAAAGGAGGTAGGGGGCAGAGAGGGAGGGAGGGAAGAAGGTAGGAGTCAGGGAGGGAGGGAGGGAGGGAGGGTGGGAGGGAGTCTAACCACCAAGAAGATTTAGGGAAGAAAAAGATAATGCATGTAAGGGAGGTAGAAGCAAGAAGCTGAATGTCAGGTGTCTAACTTTCTAGCTGCCACCCAACCCCCATGCCAGGTCCATCTTCAGCCCTCCTCTATGGCCCAAGAAGCGCACACCTGAAGACAGCCTCTTTTCTTCTGTATTCAGCCAATGAGAGGCCCTGGCAGCTCTGATTGCCTATGGAACAAAGAGGGGGACTGGGCATTTCCTCTGCCAGCATTGCCCTATCCCTAACCCAGCACCAACTCCCTGGCAATAACTACACCCCTCTTCAATCCCAACTCCTATCAGGAGACCTCTTCCCCATGACTCCCTTCTCCTAGGGCCTCTCAAAAACCCTGTGTTAACTTTGGTCCCTTCAGTCCAAGAGATGGTCACAGCTTCCTGATGCTCTAGGTTCTAGCATCTCTTGTTCACTCCCTTATTCCTGCTCACATCTTCACAATAGACCCTCCAGTAAGCACCAGCTTAACCATCCACAATTTTTGTTTTACTTATTTATTTTTGGGGGTCCGGTCATGGGGCCTGAACTCTGGGCCTGGGCACTGTCCCTCAGCTCTTCATCTCAAGGCTAGCACTCTACTACTTGAGCCACAGCGCCACTTCCAGCTTTTTTTCTTTTTGCTTATGTGGTGCTGAGGAATCGAACCCAGGGCCTCAGGCATGCAAGGCAAGCGCTCTACCACTGAGCCACCTTCCCAACCCACCCCCCCCCGTCCAAAATTTTTAAGGATGATTTTTTTTTTCCCCTGCATGGAACGTGACTCACATACCATGTCTCACAACTTCACTTTTACCAACATGAAAGCTGGTCGGTCCAAAGCAGGACCCACCATCATTTCCCTGCTCACTACAGATCATCCCTTAGCCAATGAACTTAAGACTAGTATTGGAACTCATGGCCTCTGTGTCACTAGAACAACTGGAGGCAGATGTGGGCCTGATAGCACTAACCCTCAGTAAAGGCTTTCCAGAGAATGGTGTATGTGTCCAGGTTTGGATGCTCTGAATATGATACTCCAGAGTTTTATATCTGAACCCACATAGCTTGTTCTGCAATATTTACATGTTTACATACCTGCCTGTTAAGTTGACGTTATTGTCCTTATTTATGGATGTGGACATTAAGTCTCAGAGGCTGACTAAAGCCGTGCATTGATGGTCATTTTTATCAAAAATAGCCTGTTCTAGAACACTGACTCCTAACCAAGATGCTCAGCAATGTGTGAGCTCAGTTAATTCTCCCAATGTGTGCTCAACATTCCTATTTCATAGATGAGGAAACCAGAGCTTATGAGCCATGCACTCATAAATGCATTGCATCACAGGTCCGGCAGTTACAATACACACCTCTTTGTGATGACATGGGATTTCCTTCTAGGCAAGGCTACTGTATTGCACCCGTCCACATGACCCACGTGGCTTCTGCTAAGACATAGGCAGCACTCACTCACTATTAGCCACTTTCTGCCAAGGAAACACATTGGATAGGGCAGTTCCCAGGAATATATGGAAGCTCCAACCACTCCTAAACCCCACCCACTGCCCACTATGCTGTTGAAACACATGTCATTTTGTGATCGCACTTTAGATTGAAGCAAATAAAATAGCATAAAATCCTTAAATGATTGAAATGATTATTCTTGAGACAAAGTTAATCCTACGGCCCTGTGAACCCAATATATTTGAATCTTAAAAGTAATACCTTGTTCTTGCTACAATAGAAAGTGTCACAGAAGAAAATCAAGTAAAAAGAGAGCTTTCTTCCACCACTGCGTGGTCATGAGAATGTTATAAACCTGACCATTGAGACCTTAGAACAGGAAGAGGATGGGCATCGTAGCATGCAGAACATCATGACCAGGAGCTGAGACATCTCCTTTTCAGTGCTGTGACACAAAGTCTAACCAAAGTGGACCAGCTGCAGAATTCAGCCCAGTCACCAAAGAGCTACCAAAGCCTAGATGACCGGAAGTGTTTGGAACTCAGTCATCTGAAGCTACAACCCTGGTAGCTACCGACAAATCAAAATGAAGGAACTTTGCCTTCCCTGAGCAATCCTGTAAAGAAACATGCACTTTCCTCCCTCATCCTTCTCCCTATTCCCCTCCCCTCTATCCCTCCATCAGCTTTCTGCCTCTCTCTTCCCTTCTTTGACCTCAAAGGGGGCTGTGCAGTGAATGAAGAGGGATGAGGAACGAAGTAGGTATGAGAAAGATTTTCTCCAAAGCCTCTCCCTAAACACTGAGATCTCCCTCTAGACTTCTTGAGGCAAAGGGAGCTCGGACTCTAATATGAGCTGAAAGTTTTAGACAAAACAAAATAGAACTCATTGAATACTAACAGTAAAGCAAGCAAGCATGCTAGAGGCAGCCACGGTGCTGTGAAGAAGACACTCCAACTCCACTTCCCGCAAGACAGAGTACAGCAGGCACAGCTGGTGGCAGTGACAGAGGAAGGAAGAATTAAGGATTTCATGTTTACACCACAGCTAGTTAAGACTCCTTGTTATTAGTAAATAATGAGAAGAGTGAGTCAGCCAATCTCTTTTACTTCTCTAATTCTGAGACTACATGATTTGTTTATTCATTCAGCATGAATCAAGAGAAGCACACTATTGAGAGCTGAGCTACACTGTGAGACCTTGAAAAGGAAGAGTGTACCTCTCCTTTAGAAACTCTCCTCCAACTATGAGGAGGGCCAGGCACAATGAAAGCAATTGCCCTGCTGTACTGAGACTGTACAGGACTGTGGGACAGAGCAGGACCCGGTGGGAGGAAGAGGGAAGCTGCTGAGGAGACAATCTAGAAATGATAAACTAACTCTTCTGCAAACAGGTGAGGAGGGAACCTTTCAAATAAGAGAATAAGCTTCCTCTGTTATCGGTGGCAAGAAGAGATACTTTGGGGCTTACAGTTGCTGCAAAGAGGTCAAGGTGGAACAGCAGCAAATAGATGTAGGAGAAAATCCACCAAGAGCCAAAGAACAGGGTCAGGGGACAGGGAAGTCTGGCCATGGAGCTTGGACTTTGTCTCCAGGGTAAAAGTAGTCCTAAGAAAGTTGGGAAATGACAGGTGTCATAGCTAGTATTCTTTGTTAGACAAAATGACTCTGGATCCAGTCTGAAGACTGGGGTGTCAGGGTGAAGAAAGAGTGGAGGCAGAACCAGTCTCTGCGTTGAGCTTTTCCTGTGAGTCTCCAACAGCCCAGGAGAAGAAGCCCCAAAAGAACTCTAGTCTGCCATTTCTTCTAATCCCACAACTTGAACTCCTGATTCCCCTAAATCAATATTCAAATGTCCTCCTATGATCTTCAGGGTAGAAAACATCTTCATTTGTGTGTGAATAAATAGAAAGGCAGAGAGAGCTTAGCAGGCATGCCCAAGAAGAGGAACACAGAGCCTGGCCTCCAGCCAAGCTTGGTTTTATTCCAAAGCCAGCTGCCCTGGTGCGCTACCTTCAACACCATGTGAGGAATGGAGATGAAGTCAGAGATGGAGATGAAGCTGCCACAGGCTGGGCAACTCATGGGGACAGAATGCATGAAAAGGTGTCTGATGTGTCCTCTCTGTCATTGGAAGCAACAGAGCAACTGGCCATGCCATGACTTTTATTGGAGCTAAACAGGCATCCAAGGCATGCACAGACTCATTGCAGAATGACTGACAGAGCAGCTGGAGACCCGGACAGTTACAAGTGTTACTGGTGAAGCCAGAGAGCCTCAGTCTGGACCTTGGTTGTATGTTCCTATGTCTTAATAATATTAATCATAATTATAATCATAATAATGGCATCCCCTCATAGAGTGGTGATGAAGATGGAATTATAGGAGTTAACATACACCAATAGCTTGAAAGGGCACTTGGACCATTGTGAGGGCCTATTATAGATTGGCCGCTATTGTTTACTGTGTGCCTAGGAGGTTGCTCAGTGTCAGCCGCTGACACAGAAGAGTGTGAGCCATCACAGTAAGCTATGTAAGTGAGCATAGGAGAGCTTGGAATGTTCCAGGGAGTGTGATGTGTTTGCTGGCTGCCCGTGGATGAAGCTACCTGATGGGATGATGGCATGAACTGAGGTTGGAGTAGTGGACAAGAGGCCAGCTAGGAGGGATGGGTGACCTTCAGGGAGGGAATGTTCCACTGATTCTAAGTGCAATGGAAAGCCGATGGATACTTTTTAACAGGGAAGGTTCTGATTTAATGTGGATGCCAAGCAGCTTGGATGCTATGGTTGGAGGAGGTTAGGAGAGACAAAAGTCAGCATACTGAAACTGGCAGCATCAGCACAAGTCTCTGAGAGGGAACTGGAGTCTGGAACCAGCCATGCCAAATCCCTATATCACTAGAAAGCTCAGAGATGTGTGACCTGCAGCAGCTTCTCCATTCGCCTGTGAACCATTCCCAGGACCCCGATACGCGAGGACAGCCTGGAAAACAATGAATGTTGCTTTAATCTTCAGGTTTCTGGTTAATAACAGCTTATAAATTGCTCAGGCTGTTCAGCATCTACGTGTTGTTCTGTGGCATCATCAACCCTGGGCCCCAAATTGGGAATAAGAGCCACGGTTCTACCTGCTCTGAGAACTCCAACCGGCCACCTCTCTTGGCACAACCCAGACCTTATCATCTTCCCTCTCTGTTCGGCAGCACTTTTATCACTCCATTCCTTCCTCGGTGTCCTACCTTAACCCTAAACCATTACGGCTGTATCTTGTGCCTGTAAGCTCTGGTTCGTCTGTGGCCTATGGGATTTGTATCATGAGGGCAAACGTATTTCTTCCCTAGAGCTCCCATAACAAATCACCACAAACTACAGGGATTTGTTCTGTCGTACCTTTGAAAGCAGAAGTCTGAAACTAAAATGTGGGCAGGGCCACATTCCCTCTGCAGCTCAGACAAAAGCATGCTTCCTTGTCTCTTCTGGTTTCTGGAGCCTTCTAGCAAATTTTGATGTTTCTAAGCTTGTGGCTTCATCCCTCTAATTTCTAAATTCATTTTTCCATTGAGTCTTCCATCTGTGTAGGCCTTTCTAATTTATACAATACTGGCACTGCTTGAACCAAGCCCTCAATCTTTTTTAGATGTTTCATTGTTTGCTTGTTTCTTTAATGATGACTTACATGTTTTTTATTAGTAAGTTTTTTATTGTGAAAATACCATACAGAGGGGTTACAATTACATGAGCAAGGTCCTGAGTACATTTTTTATCAGGCATTGTTACCTCCTCCTTTGTTTTCCTTTACCATCCCTGCCCTCCCATCTCCACCGCCCCCGCCCCTCCCTTCCCCCCCCCCCCCCAGCGAAGTTGTAAAGTTTGTTTTTCAACATAACATCTTGTACATCTCATTGTCTACCTGTATCCCTATTTAAACAATTTGTTTTTTCCCTTCCCCTCCACAAATTATACCAACATCAAATACAGTGAAAACAGGGGTTATACCGTGGGGGAGGGACATACAAAGTAACAAAAAAAATCATCTTATAAATGTGTTAGAAACAATAGCAAGAAAGTAAAATCATTTGAGTCCTTATCTTGGGGTTCATTTCACCTAACATCAACTTATCTGACCATTTCAGCTTGTCTCAGACATATACTAGTTATTGCAAATAAGGGAAACCATGGGACCTATGTTTCTTTGGGCCTGGCTTACTTCACTTAATATAATATTTTCCATGTCTAACAAATGGGGTAATGTCATTCTTTCTGATGGAGGCATAGAATTCCATTGTGTATATATACCACATTTTCTTGGTCCATTCATCTACTGAGGGGCATTGTTGGTAGGTGTGTAAACTTGTTCAACCACTCTGCAAAGTAGTATGGAGGTTCCTCAAAAGACTCCACATAGAGCTCCCCTATGACCCAGCAATCCCACTTTTGGTCATTTACCTGAATGATCTCAAACAAGACCACACTAAAGCTATCAGCACAACTATGTTTATTGCAGCATTATTTACCATAGCTAAGATATGACTCACATTTTGTCCCTACCCTAAACTCAAATAGCCACGCTCCTTCCTACCTCTATCTCTGAGTAACCGGGATTACAAATGTGTGCTACCATGCCTAGACCCACCTCTCCTCTTTTTAGAAAGACACCAATCATTGGATGTGGGGCCCACCATAATGAAATATAACTTAATTTTAATTTAACCAATCACATCTGCAAAAGTCTTATTTCCAATTTTTTCTTGCTCTTTTCTTTAAAAAAAATACTGAAGCTTGAAATCAGGGCCTCATACTAGCTAGCCTAGCACCTTACTACTTAGGTCACACTTCCAATCTTGGTTTTTGCTAGTTATTTCGGAGATAGAGTTTAGTGAGCTTTTCTGCATGGGCTGACCTCAAACCACCATCTTCTAAATCTCAACATCCTGAGTAGCTTGGATTATAGGCATGAGACACTGGCCTTTGGTTTAAAAGACCTTATTTCTAAAGAAAGTCACATAGAGGAATTAGAGAAATCTATTTAATACAGTCTTTAGTGAGAAATACCTGCAAGTCAGGCCATTTGCACTACAAAAATTCAGCTCTTTCCAACCTTCTCCAGTGACCTCAACTTTCCTGTTAACATTATTATTATTATTATCATTAGTAGTAATAGTAGTAGTAGTAGTAGTATTGTAAGAAGCACAAGTTCAGGAATTACGAGAGGAGAACCTGCAATACTTCAGGCAGATGAGGTGAGAGGAAAGTTCAAACAGTAGAGCACTTGCCTAGAATGCATGAAGCTCTGGGTTCAATCCACAGTCCCACTAACAATAGATTTCTAAAAAGGAGGAGTTCATCGTAAACAATACGGGAGACGGATGATTGAATGCACTTACCACTTTTACTCCATGAGTAGAAAGAACCCAATAACACAAAAGCAGCCAGATTCTGAAGAGAAAAAGAGGAAAAGAAAGGAGAAACTACGAGGAGTTTGAGAAGATCCACGAAATTACAGAGAAGCAATCAAACTAGGAGAAAGTCAGTGAAGAATCTGGAACAAGTGTCCAGTGTGCCTGACTATGGATGAAGAAATGGGAAAACCCAAGGTGAAATTAAGACAATCTCGCTGAAAGAATCACCAAATACAGCTTTGAGGAAAGTACACACAACCCAAAAGCTCTACAGCAACCTCAGGAAATATGGACCAAACTGCAGTGAGTGGATGGACTGATGAAGCTAAGACATTCTATGTCCCCCCCAGCCAAGAGAGCAATACAGAGCTGCCATCTTGACAAACCTTTACTGGGAGCCCCACTTCAAGACACAATCATAGCTTTAAAACACACAGGATGCTTAACCATAGAACTTGGAGGAAAAAAAAGATCAGTTATGTGAGGCATGGCAAGGGAGGGCAGAGCAGCACACAGCAGTGGACAGCACACAGCAGTGGACAGCACACGTTTCACATGCAAGATGCTAAGCTTCAGAGAGGAAGCCAGTGGCTACAAAAGCCCAGGCATTGATGGTACTAGGAGATGGAGATGGCTGCTCCCTCTGAGCCAGAGAGCAAAGGCTCCCAGGTGGGGGCTGTAGGTCTCACTGCAGGGCCTCAGAAACCTGGCCTATGTGTGGGATACGGCACCAAGCTAATGATACTCAAAACAGCCTGGCACAGCCCACCATCAGATAGGGGCAACATGGCTCTGACTAGCAGCTGAGCAGCCTTGGGACAACTCCCTGCTGAACAAAAGAATAGAGGTATGAGCCATCTGCTTGAACTCTGAAGGTCCTTCTACCATACAAGGTCTTTTAAGGGAAGTAAGGCTCTCATTCCCAGGCCTAAAAGAGCCTTTTGCTACTACAGAGAAGTCTATGAAGCCCGTCTATAAATAGTCATGCAAGAACAATAAAAAAATTATTTGATTATATATGTGGTTTTTGTTCCTATACTGGCTTAAGGATTATAGGTGTTGTCTCTGTTTAAATGAAAATTTTTTCTCTTCTGTAAATCAAATAAAGGCAATTTACCTTTTAATTTCTACATTCTACTATAGACCAGCCATCCTCTCCCATTTAATAAGTATGGTTATGAACAGAGAACATGAATCTTTACTAAGGGACAACTGGAGAGGAGAAGAGGAAGCAAAATGGAGAAAAAGAAAGGTACAGGGTAAATACTTTTGTAACACACTATGGAAACAGCTAAAGAACAGCAATTAAAGCTGTTTATCAATAAGGGATCAGTGGTGGGAAAGAGAAATAGACTCTGTTAGGGGGTTGGGTACAAGTGAGAGGATCAGGCTAACAAAGAAGATGAAGAAGGTTAAATACAGTAAAAAATAAAATCGTTGCAATTATGAAAATAGAATAATGAAATGCTGATATTATATTGGGAAGAAGAGGAGAAGATAGAGTGATAGAAGAGGTGAGATTTAATGAAATGATTGTAAACATGCAAGGAGATGTAGCAATGAAATCTCCCATTGTGTATCTCACGTAATAACTTAAATGACAACAACAAAAACAATTAAGAAACAAAAATAAAAACAGCCCAAGCAGCTGGGTAATGGTGACTCAATGTCTGTAATCCTAACTACTCAGGAGGCTGAGACCTGAATTCAAAGCCAGCCAGGCAGAAAAATCTCCATGCCGTTCTTATCTCTAATCAATCACCAGAAAACTGAAAGTATAAAGTGATGCTGTGGCTCAAAGTAAAGAGCGCTAGCCTGGAGCAAAATAGCTCAGGAACAGCACCTGGACCCTGAGTTCAAGCCCCAAAACCGACAAAAAATTAAATCAAATTTAATTTTTTTTAATCAAATAAAAAACAACAACCTAGAGAGGAGAAGGTATAGCCTGTTCAAAGGTTCTGGAAGCCTGGTCTCCAACTTGCCCACACTACTTGAAGAAACAGGTATGGGGGTGGAGTGTGGTTAAACATCAGGTCCTCAGAACCAGTGACTCAGAGGGAAGGAAGCAAGCAGAATTGGGGATTCTATGTGCTTCCATGCTCCAGGCCTGGGGCTGGCACTCTAGGAACCAACCTGAATGTTGACTGCAGCCAGGAGACTCCACATAGCTCAGCTTCCAGACAATTCTACCGCCTCTCAGCCTGGCAGAGTCACACCCATGATCTTGAATTGGAAAGAAGATGGTCAGCAAATATTTTCTAGCCAAGACCCACACCAGTGCTGATACTTCCTCTGTCGTTGGCAAAGAGATATGCCAGGCACGTGGTTTCCAGAATGTGAAGATGGCAAAGACCATTTTTACATCAGGTCAGGTAAACTTGGAGGTAGTCTAGGTCAACAGTGATTCAACTCAGCCTCTTCCAGAAGAGTGTCTATACACTCTACAAAAGGAGGAAAGAAAAACAGAAGAAGAGAGAGAGAGAGGGAGAGAGAGAGAGAAAGAGAGAGAGAGGGAAAGAATAAATGTCTGAATCACATAGGCTTGAATAGAAGCATGCCACATTTACTCTCATCTGTCAAACCTCCAAGGAAGCTGCACTCAGATAGGCATAGTCAGGAAACAAATTCCAAGAGCCACAGAAAGGCTGCCTGGTGCCTGGAATGTCCACCTGCTTTATCTTCTTAAATTATGATCTTTAGGTAGTTGTACAAAGGCGTTGCCATCTGCCAAAGCAGTTTATGCATGCAATGTACCTTGATCGATGTCAGAATGTGTGTCTACTTTAGATGGCCTCACAGGCTTGCCTGAGGTTGAATCCCTACCCAGGCAATTTCCTACCACAGAACTACACAGCAATGCCCTAGCCTGTTAAGTTCGGTTTCCTCAGCCGTGAGTGGGGAGGCTGCCAAGCTGCTGTCTGTGAGGACCACATGAAATCATGTGTTCTTTGAACGTATTTACACACTTGGTTCTGGAAGGGATTAAAGGCAACTATAAGTTAGCAGATATGCAACCTATAGCACACTGCTTAATATAAAACCAGTCCTCAATTGTCCCTTCCTAAAGGAAAGAACCCCCATTCATTTAGTCCAACCCAAGGTGGATAGAATGTGAGGCCAAAATGAATGAGGGAAATGTAGCTATTTTGAGATAAAAGGACTCTTAATAGGTAAATCACCTAATTCTTCCAATAGGAAGATAATTTAGAAAACTATGTAGCAATATGAAAATGTTCTGATGTAAGTAAAAAGGACAGTGAGTAATACAGCATCAACTTCGAACCCTTAACTTTGATTTTCATATTTTTTCTACACTTTCAAAATGGTTATACAAACAGGAATCATTTGCTTCATGAAATTTTAGAGGAATTTAGCCAGATGCCAGTGACTCACACCTACAATGCTAGCTACTCCAGAGGCTGAGAGCTGAGGATCACAGTTCAGAGCCAGTCTGTGCAGACAAATCAAGGGACTCTAAATCTTTCAAAATTCCTAACTGGAGTCATGGTTCAAGTAGTAGGGTACAAGCCATGATGGGGAAAAGCCAAGTAAGAATGTAAAGCCCTGAGTTCAAGCTCCAGTCACGAAGTAAAGAAAAGGAAAGAAAAATTTTAGAAGACTTTGTCCAATAATTATGTGAGACTTCCCTGATTTTAAAAGTGGTTGCGTAAGATTTTCTTCAATCGCCTGTATTTAATGATACATGTCTTGTCATTATGTCATTTGGGGTATTTCCAGAAAATGATTCCATTTATCCAAATTTTAAAATTCACTAACTTGCCACAGTATCATAACTTCATTTCTACTTTATTCCACTGTATCCTGTGGTGTGGTTCAGTGCTGATGCTTAATGTTTTGCTCTTCTTAAATTGTTGTCCAAGGTTGTTTTATATTCATCTTTAAGAATTAACTATAGATTTGTTTATCAGTTCGACTATTCTCACTGTTAATTTATTAATTTTTGATCATAATGTGCTCTGTTCTTTCTGCTTACCTTGGGCTAATTTTGTTAATTTTTCCCTTACCTCTCAAGTTGTATGCTTAGTTTATGTGTTCCCTCTCTCGCTCTCTGTCTGTCTCTGTCTGTCTCTGTCTCTGTCTCTGTCTCTCTCTGTCTCTCTCTGTGTCTCTGTGTCTCTGTATCTCTGTGTTTTTCTCTCTGTCTCTGTCTCTGTCTCTGTCTCTGTCTCTCTCTCTCTCTCTCTCTCTCTCTCTCTCTCTCTCTCTCTCTCTCTTTCTCTCTCCTTCCAAGAAAGTTGTTTAAAGCTATGAATATTCCTTTGGGCATATCTTTGGCAATATTACATCAGTGTTGATAAGGTATATTCTCATTGTTACAGTATTCTACACAGTCTGTAATTATAGCTTGTTTTGATTCAATTGTGACTAAAGAGTAATTGAAATTCTTCCTTAATCTCATCCAATCTCCTTGTCAGCTTAACTTGTTTCCTTTGGGTTTTTATATTATTTTTCCCCAGCAGACCATGTCTTCTTAAGGTTTGTCAGGTATACAAAACAGATTCGTGTGTGTGTGTGTGTGTGTGTGTGTGTGTGTGTGTGTGTGTGTGTGTAGATTCTAAAGAGATATAACTTTTCACAGATCTCTTGGTCTATAATAATTGCTTATAAGCTTTTTATTTAATTCTCCCCTATTGTTCATCTCTAAGAAAGTCACGGTCTATCTAAATCCTGTAAGATTACGGAGGTAAGACGCAGCACCCATTGTGTGCCTCATAGGGCAGCATCGCGTCTTCTGATCATTAGGGTCCCAGGGTCTTAGCCAGAAAGTCCACTCTTTAGAGGCTCTTGGCTTCATAGGGCAAAGACAAAGGTGATTTCTTTCAATCCAGTTCTATCTGCTTTAGAATTAGTAGAAATGCTTCTCTGACTCTATATTCGATGGGTGAGCAACCTTAGAGATGGACGTGTCTGTGAGCTCTTATCTCACGTTTCTACCTGCATTAACAGAAATTCTAAGGAGGTCAATGCAGAGCCCAAGAACTAGATGCCATTTTAATGGGCCTTTTCCGTTCATCATTACCATTGTACTTCCATGATGAATTCTAGTCCTGCTACCATAACACTTCAGTCCCATTATTATTTCTTGCTAGAAATATTAGGAATATTTCCTGACAGTCTTCCTGCTTCTTGTCCTCCCCTTCCCTTCCATCTTTGACACTAGTCACCAAAGTGATTTTTCTAAAGCCAAATCTCTCAGGTCTATTCCCACATTCCCAAATCTCCAGTTCAGTCATTTAAACACTCACCGAGTACCGACTTCATTGCAGACATGGTCCTATGTGCCCAGACTATGAAGATGGGTCAGACATGACATCTGTATGTCTCTTAGGGAAGGGCAGGCTAGAACTTAGAATTCTCCTAGATACCGTATATGGAAGGAGAAAGCCAGTGCGCGTGACACGAATAGGGCCATCACCTAAAATTGGGGGAAGAACAGGACATGTTGGAAGGATGAAAGAAGAGTCTGTTGGGGAAGAAGAATGTTCTAGAGCCTGGAAGATTAAATTAATCAAAGCATAATGAGGCCAAAACCTTCCAAGAAATGAGCACACAAGGACTGAGGTGGTAGTGCCAAGGGCAGGGAAGGCCCTGAATCTAAGCTAAGGGGTTGGCTTCTTTTATCCTGAGGAAGTGAGAAGGTGTCGATTATTGTTATTAACAGCAGAGCCTGTGGCAAAGACTCCTGTGGTGTCGAAGGAGAGATGAGACACAGAGACCCTAGGCAGGAAATGATGTTGAACTTTTGTGATGGTACAGGTAAAGAGATGCTATAGAGAGGGGATAAAACCAAGAGACCTTTGTTTAGAAGTATGTCGTGAGTGTTTTCTGAACAAGCAACATGCACACAGATTTTCAGAACATTCTATACTTCTTCATTATGCCTCCATAAGAAGGTTTAGAAAGCAATAACTCACTGCATGTATAGCCATGTGTACACACTGTCTTAGACCAAATCTTCAGTTCTCATCTCCCATCAGGCAAGAAATAAGACCAAAAAAAAGTGAACACTTAATTTTCACAAAGCCCACAGGGTCTCCAGGAACATATAGAGAATGACAATATGTCAAACATTGTGGTATATAACTCAGGGAGAAATTTGCAAATAAAACAAATGACAAAGTATGATAAAATGCCGAATATCTTTCAGAATGGACCCCTTAATGAAGAGATAAGGAGGTGTGGCCTTTGCCTTTCTTGTTGTTTTCAATTAATTCTGTTTAAAATTTTAATGTGATAAATCTCAACAAATACAACCAGATGAACAAAATCTCTTCAGCTCTACAATGGCTTTTAAGAGGTTAAGGGAGCCTAGAGGCCAAGAAGTTGAAGAACCACCACATTAAATCATGATGGCTAATCTAGCAAGAAGCAGAAGCAGAAGCAAATGAATGGATGATCCGATTTTTTTAAGTATATTTGTTTCCTATTGATGCTGCAAAGAACAAATGAGCATAAACTTAGCATAAAGCAGTACACATGTGTCTACTTCCATTGGTCAGAAGTCCCAGGAGAGATCACTTCTTCACAGGTATCATAAACCTTGGGCTCAGTCTGTAATCCTTACCTAAAGCTGGAGGGACCTCTTCCAAGTTGAAAGGTAATTGGCAGGGCTGAGGGTATAGTTCAACAATATAGCACTTGCCCAGCATGCATGAGGCCCTGGAGCTTGAGCTCTAGCACTAGCAAAATAAATTAATTAAATTAAATTAAAAAAGAATAGTGTGGATAGATTTAGATCCTTGCAGCTATAGCACAGAGGTCTGCTGTCCTTTTACTATGGACTGAGATTGCTATCAGATCCTTTCTGCCTCTGCCCTTATACCAGTCCCTAGGCTGGGGGTAGGGGTGGGGTTTTTGGCCTTATGTCTTGCTGGATGTTTGTTTGTTCTGTAGCCAGCTTAATGCAATGATCAAGGAATCTGTGCTGAGATAGACTACAGTCTGGGATTGAGGGGTGGATTGGAAGAACTTATTCGGTCTAGCTAAAGTGGGGTCGGCAGGTCAGTCACAAAGAGCCAAAGGAAATTCCAGTATGAGAAGAGCCCATTAGGAAATGACTAGAAGAATGGAATGAGCAAGTACAGTTCCTCCAGGTCATGAAGAGGAGAGGGGTCAGCTTAGTACTTTCCCTCTTGGGTCACTAGGCCACAATTTGGCCGGGAAAATGCAGAGTAAAGCAAATTTGCCCTTCAAGCTCTTCAGCTTTATCTCCCTGAGAATAGTATTATTGGGACTGGCTGCATAATTTGTAGGGTCCAGTGCGAAATGCAAAGATCTTCATTGGAAAAAAAAAAAAGAAGTGTTGCAAGATGGCAATACTGTAGCATTAAACAAAGCATGAGGCCCTTCGAAGTGTGGACTCTGAGAAGCTACAGCGGCTGCATAGAAGTAGCTCTGGATGTTGCATTAGACTAAGAATCAGTAATCAGATGACAGACATTGGAAGAAATGATTAATATTTAGTACAAATGAAGTCCCTCTTACAGCTCACTGGGAGAGCTGAGAGCTCAGAGAGCAATAGGGCTATTGTCACTGTCCTAGAACAAATCAGTGAGTAAGT
This sequence comes from Dipodomys spectabilis, assembly GCF_019054845.1. Lineage (NCBI taxonomy): Eukaryota > Metazoa > Chordata > Mammalia > Rodentia > Heteromyidae > Dipodomys > Dipodomys spectabilis. Next base: position 5,431,680 of record NW_024870723.1, read on the forward strand.
TTCTGTGTGTGTGTGTGTGTGTGTGTGTGTGTGTGTGTGTGTGTGTGTGTGTGCTCGCGCGCGTGCGCGCATACGTGCCCACCAATACTAGGGCTTGAATTCAGTGCCTGGGTGCTGTCCCTTAGCTTTATCATTCAACTGTTCTACCCATTGAACTATAGCTCCACTTCCAGATTTTTTATGCTTAATTGGAAAGAAGAGTCTCAGAGTCTTTCCTGCCCAGGCTGGCTTTGAACCACAATCCTCAGTTCTCAGCTTCCTGAGTAGCTAGGATTACAGGTATGAACCATTGGCACCCAGAATGTCTGATTTTCATGTCTCTGGATTAAAGGCTTTTTAATCTACTATGCTATCCTTGAAGCCAACTCTCTCCCATTAAACCAGCACTAACATGTAAGAAGGTCTATAGCAGAGTAAATCCTTAGCCCTACTACCTGTCTGCTTCCTCATAGCACAGAGGCAGTGAGGTACAGGGTCCTAGCAATGACTTGAGGTCTCAGTCCATCAAAAACCTGCACATAACATGGGCACATTAGTTTTCCTCTCTAGGCTTTAATTTCCTCCCTTGCATGAGGAAGGTTCAATTTTTCAGAGGTCCTCCCAGAACTCAGTTATGTGGACAGGGGTGGCGGGCATGAACTCCCAGACAAATCGAAGGGTCCTCCCTTCCCCCATCAAGGACAGAACTCTGGGCTAAGCAGGCCTCCAGTGAAATTAAACTCTGCTTTCAACTGAATTTGCCCGTTTTTCAGCCAAAATAATAATAATAATAAGTATCACAACTACAAGCTGTTCCAAGCCAAGCTGCCCTTAAACAGATAATCGGATTTGCATAATTGGGTGCTGCTAAGGTTTAAATAATTCATCAACATGGCAGGCTCTTTTTCATAGCCAAGCAGAACTGCCAGGCTCCAGGAAAGGATCGATGGGAATCCACATCACAGGGATGTGAGCTACATCCTCAGGGTGGCCAGAGTGACTGGACAAGGTTTTGAGACCCAAGTCTCTGCTGTCTGGTTCTTCACTCTGCTGTGCGATGGATAAGGACAAAGGGTTTGATTTTCTTCTTCCACGATACAGAGGTGTTTGGCAAAGATTGTCGGGTCAAAGGGAAACAACTAAAGCTCTTTGCAAACAGAGATCCTCAGGTTCCACGAGACCTAGCAGAAATGGCCAGGGATAGGAGGGAGGGAGAAAAGCCACGTGACAAATTAAAAAGAGCAATTTTTAAAAATAGGTACTAGCAGACAATTTCACAGACTTCAAATCAATGTAAGGGGTATATATACGAGTAGGTTAGTCATACATAAACATATAGATTTAATGATACTGCTGAAGCTGTGGATAAGATATTGAGAATGAGGTTAGCAGGAACAGACAGAAAGCAAGAGTACTTGCCCAGTGCTGGTGGCCCACGCCTGTAATCTTAGCTACTCAGGAGGCTGAGATCTGAAGATTGCAGTTCAAAGCCAGCCCAGCAGGATAGTCTATAAGACTCTTATCTCCAGTTAACCAGCAGAAAACCAGAAGTGGCACTGTGACTCTAAGTGGTAGAGAGCTATCTTTGAGCAAAAGAGCTTAGGGACAGTGCCAAGGCCTCGAGTTCAAGTCCCATGACAAGATGGGGTGGATCAGCAGACCCGATTTTTAGCTATGTTTCAACAGCATGTGCTGTTTTAGTTGTCAATGTCCCTCAGCCCATGGCTCACGAAGAACACACCTGTGGTCAAACAAAGGTGATATGCCAAAAGGGAGAATTCATAGCACAGAAAACAAGAAGACTGAGGAAGATACAAGGTTCGAGTCATGCTTACGTGATTTGGGATGGGGTTTCAGAATTGGTTACCCAATTAAATGCTTAGGAAACCGGATAATTCCATCGATGGAGAATCTTTATTAGTCTTATATTAGTAAGGAAGAGGTCTGCAAAGTGAAGACTAGAATGAATTTTAAAAGTCACTTGAATTGACTGCAGAAATGGATGTGTGCCAAATTTCTGATTTACACTGTGATCTTGTTGTTGCTAGTGACCAGACAGGAATATGAAGGGGTCTGTGACCTCTTCACAGTTGTGGGGTGGCCTTGTCTGATTGCTGGTGTCCTGTGAGATTGTTTATGTCTAGCAGGAGACCACTACAGCCAGATTAGGAACATAGGCTTGGTCCTCCGAACACCCAGGTCTAAGGGCAAAGGTTATGCAATGCCCAGATGTCAAAGGCCACTTTCTCATAGTCACACAAGAAAGTCTATGTAATGACCTTATCTCCCATGCACTCTGACTGAGAACAACCAGTGCTGACTTTGTTGTCTTCCCTTTGAGTTTTTTCTTGCTCTCTTGCTCATGTCAATAAATGGAAATGAACCACTGTCCCCGAGGAGACCCATAAAATATCTAGCCCTCCAGCCAGATCCTTCTCTTCCTTTCTTCTGCATCTAATCCCATCACAGACTGGTTCTGCCTCACGATTACAATGGAGCTCCTAGCGGTCTGGATGTTCCTGGTGGATTTCAACTGCTCATGTCATTGTCCAGAGAAGAAATCATAAAGATTGGGAAAGAAAAGCAATAAGAAAATGGAAGTGAGGACCAGGCCCCCCACTTCCCCTTAGTGTCTTGAATGAGGCCCAAGGGAGCAAGACCCTAAGAGAAAAACCACAGAAGACATGTAAGCACATTGCTGTGTAGAATCCAAGCCTCAAGAAATTGGACTTTGACTACCAGCACAACCACATTTATCGCAGTATTATTCACCATACCTAAGATATGGAACCAACCCAGATGTCCCTCAGTAGATGAATGGATCAAGAAAATGTGATATACACACACACATATATATATTGTCATCCATTGTGACAATGAGATGTACAGGACACTATGTTGAAAACAAGCTTTACAATGTTTAAGGGGTGGGGAGGGAGGAGTTGGGGAGGTGGGGAGGGAAGGGATGGTAGGGGAAAAACAAAGGAGGAGATAAAAATGCTCAATAGGAAATGTACTCATTACCTTACTCATGTAACTGTAACCCCTCTGTACAGTATTTTTACAATAAACACACACACACATACACACACACACACACACACACATATATATATATGTGAGGAGAGAGAGAGAGAGAGAGAGAGAAATATAGCTTTGAGATTCTGGTTACTATGTGTGTGACTCAGAATCAGGGAGAGAGCCTTCTAGACCTCAACTCTACCCAAGGATGCCATGAGCCATGGCTTTCCTCTGGGCACAGGGTCATCAGGAGATAAGGACAGGTGATCCCTAAGAATCTAGAATCTCAAAACAAAAATAGACAATGGAAGCAGTAGCTTCATGGTGAAATGAAGAGCAGACAAACAAGAACAGAACTTTGAGAAACATCTAAAGGCCAGGTGAGCTGAAGGTGAGCTGGAGGCCAGGTGAGACTTCAAATCCACAAAAGATGAGCACAAACATTGACATATTTCTGTGGGTAGCCGTAGATCGGTAGACTTGAGCCTTTCACGCCTCTCATGCCTCTGTATCCATCTAACTTATAGGGTCCTAAATCCATGCTGAAATTTTCTGTGGTGTTGGAATTCATCTTATTTACTTTAAAGTTTTAGTTCATCACAGATCATTCTGGACTACTGCATGTGGCTGGTCCATGCCACCTACAACTTAACCCGCTCACCTTCAATAACACTCAAACTGGTCTGCACCCCATTTAGTAAGGCAAGTCCTCTGATCACATAATTAGTGAGGCCAAAGTGTTTCAATTTTTTCAACCATTACATATGCACATTTTCCAAAATAACCACCTCTTCTCCCAAGAGGCAATTCTAAGAATAGGGTAGGACACGGAATATACTTTGTTCCTAATACTTCACAGGCCAGCACAAGTCCGCGAACCATACTGGACCTCAGACTATCCTTGAACATCAATGATCAAAGTGATGGTGGAACAATTTCCTAATCTCAAAACTGCAGCATTCTGTCAAGCTAACTTTGACTTCTCAAGCTAAGAGGCCAAGACAGACTCACTCCATCCTACAAGAATGCGATAGTTCAGTTGTATCATCTTTTCATGATAGTGTGTATTTGTTTCAGATGGCTGCTGTAACAAATAAACACATAACTTTCGTGGCTTATAAACAGGCTCTGAACTTATAGATTCCAGGGTTTAGGACATGGGAATCTTTGGGCTGGCTATTATACAGCCCAATACAATATGGAAGACACAATTTCTCTGAATCTCTGTGCCCACAGCAAGACCGACAGAGTAACAAGAGGACTGGATTTAGCACTTCATAGGCTTGTCTTCAAATTCCAGTTCAGACAATTCTTTGATGTCTAACCTGCAGCATGCTATTTCATCTTGCCTGCATCTCAACTATTCCATTTGTTAAAAAGGGTTATCATCTTACCTTAGGGTTACTGTGAGGGTAAGAATGGATACATATTTAAAGAATCAAGCACTCAGTAGGCATTCAATAAATGTTATTTTGCCCATTCTGGATTTAATACTGTACATTTTCTGATTTGACACACACATTCTCTTGCTGGTCTTTTATCTCCATGAACTCTCCTTACCCACTGTATGCCCCAGCCAATGCCCATGGCTGCAATGGTATCTTTCAGTCTGGGGTAGAGCAGAGCAGAGACCAAGGGCAGCATGGCAGAAGACAGGCACCCAAGGACCAGTGGCTAGACCAGCTATCTCCCTGTCTGCTTTTAGGCCAGACATGAAAGGCCTTTATCGAGAGATATGAGGGATTATTGTTACAGTTGTTTTTATTCTCTTGATAATGGTTCTGCTAGAGCCAGGAGAGAAAGGGGTAGGGGGACATGTTGATGTGCTGTTTATTGTAATACATAGGCTGCAGGATATATATAATCATGAAAATCATTCTTTGCCCAGAATTACTACTGAATTTGTGCCAGTTTTAATGCTGTGTTCTAGCTACAATTTTTCTATTGGTGGTCACATTTTAAAAAACACTAATTGGCATTTTAGGGAAATTCAGAGCCATTTAATCCATCCTCCAAAAGAAAAACCAATATATAGTGATTTTGCCCATACCTGCACATCTGTAGTGACAGTAAGCTCACTACCCCTCTCTCTAAAAATTCTTTCTTTGGGGCCTTAAAGGTGGTAAATAATGAGACTCTTTTTGCCTCCTGTTTTGAATTGATTAAGAGACAGGTGAGTCAGCTGAAAATAATATATGAGCTTCTCTGTAAAGAGGAGGATGGAATAGGAAATTGAGACGTGAGACCAGAATGGCCCAAAACCAGCCTAACACAAGAGGTGCTGGCACAGCCCTGCCTCTTGCCACAGCTCTTGTTATTTGTCTCAAATCCTGCACCCGCCCAGAGGGACCAGGGTTATGGCAATGGCTGCCTGGAGAGCCAATAGTATGCAAGACTTCCCTTCACCCCCTCCACCAGGGACCACATAGACAAATTCTTCCTCCCCTTCCTGAGTGTCACCTTCCCAGTTTCATCCTGTGGTTCTGTAGGATGAGAAGTCTAGAAATAGGAGTGCCATCTTGCATTTCACAGCCCAGCAACCCTGGCCCTGCTCCTGACTCATCCTCAACTCTTTGGGTGCATCACTCTTCTGAGACTTCATTTCCTCCCCTGTGAAATGGGAGTGACTCCTCCACCTGTGGATATGGTGCTATGCCCCAAGATTACCAACCTAAGGCTTGTGCATGGGGATGGTTTCATGAACAGCAGCTAATGCTGCACTATTAGCTCACAACAGACGAAAGAGCTTTGTCCACTCTGTGGGACTCAGCTTGGTGGATGCTCTGGGGAATACAAGATAAAAGACAAGACCCAGACTCAAGTTGGGACCAACTACCTTGTTGGGGAGAGATTGCCAATGAGGGCCGGGGCATGTAACTGTGTGCTCATTCATGCCTGTCTATGGAACACGTTTCTTTAGTTATCAAACATTGTTTCTGTCCACCCTCTGGCTCAAAACCTACATCAGCCCCAAGACTCCAGGAGTCATTCAAACCCTGTTTCCCTTCACATACTACACACAGCCTTCCTTCAGTGCATGGCACAAAGAATCTGAACCCTTGAGGGCCTCCAGAGGGAGAGCCCTTACAGATGGAGATCACTGGAATGTTTCCTGGAAGAATGGGAAGTGTTCTTTCCAACTTCATTCATTATAATTGACAAGCTTGCCTGAATTTATCATGTATAAAGTGTCTTGAGTGTGTGCATCATGATCACTACTATCAATCTAATAAACATATACATCACTTTAGATAGGGTTGGGTTTTGTTGTTGTTGTTATGTGTGGTGAAGAAACATTCAAGATAGACTCTCAGCGATTTCCCTAAGTATGATACATTCTTATTAACTGTACTTGCTCGAAGTCACCATGCTATACAAAACACCCATGTCGAGCTAAAACACTAGCCTTCTCACCCCTCTTCTCCATTTCTGACACACACACAGCCCCCAACCCACCACTTGAAATCACCACTCTCCTCTCTGCTTACATGAGTTTGACTTTTTCACAGTTAACACACAAGTGAGACCATGCAGTATTTGTCTTTCTGTGTTTGGCTTGTTATTCTACTTAGCATAGTGTTTTCCAAGCTCATTCACATTGCTACAAACATGTTAGGAATGACACGATTTCCCTTCTTTATAAAGATTGAATAATATCCCCATTTTCTTCATCCATTCATCCATCATTGATAGATATGTCAATTGATTCCATATCTTGGCTAGGAAGGGAGACTTGAACTGAGCTTTGAAAAGGATGTGGCATGTAACCACCATCCCAAAATTCTGAGCTTAAAATAACTAGCCTGTATTTTTGTGGATGAAGCTGTGTCTTGATTGGATGGTTCTATTGGCTGTTCCTGACATTTCCACCTACTTGGCAGTCTGATGGTCTACAATGGCTTGGTGGGGAGACATCTTTTCATCCTTTCAGTGTAGGCTCCAGAGAAGCACATAGGATCAGAAAGTCATGTAGACATGACTCTCAATTGTGTTGTGTTCTTTAATATCCTACTCACCATTGGACATCACGTGTTTGAGCCCAGCGTTTAGATGAAGACCCTACAAAATTACAGAGCACAAGGAAAGAGGACAAAGACCTCTAATGCAATCCGTCTGCCCAGCAGAGACTAAGCTGCGAGGCTGGGGAAGAATAACCCATTCTTTCCCCTCTGGACCACAGCACATATTAAACATCACAACCACAGACACTTCCTGAGTATCTCTGGCATGGAATCAAACCCTTAGCATTACCTCATTTCAGCTGCACAACAAAATATATAGCAAATGCTCCCATCTTACAGATGAAAGATCAAGGCTTTGACAAAATAAATCATCCATTTAAGGTATCGAAGAGCCAGGATTTGAATCCTTGCCTGACGAACACAAAACCTTACTTACTTTCCCACCATGTCTCACTCCCTGTTACACCTAATAGGAATCGATGAATGACTAGTCATCTTGCATGTGGATGGCCAAGACTTTAAGTGCTCCCTGGGTCCCTTGCATGCAGTCCTAGCTGCTTTCTGTCAAGCTCTGGCTATAATCCAAGGTTTGCTTTGCTGCCACCTCCAAGATCTCCCTGCCCTCACTGCTCCGCTTAGACATCTCTATTCCAGCTTAATTAGGCTTGTGCGGCATTTGTGAGTTTCTGCACACTTAATGGGCTCTAAAGAAAGAAGGCAGATCTTCCTCACCAGGTGTTTATTTCCTTTTCAAGCCATCCCTATTGCATGCTTAGATTCATTTTCAAATTCCATCTGGTTCTTGGGTGCAGGTGAGATGGAGCAAAGTACTTCACCCGCCTCTCCCACACCACTGTACCCCCGCCTCAGCTCCCTCCCATGAGAAAGAAACAGGAAACTTTGGAAATAAGCCCAATCCAGCCATTCCATCTCTTCCTAGACAGCTTTACAACAAGCATGAGGAAGGTCTTGGGTCCCTACCATGTTCCCAATTGAAGCTGGGGACAAAACACAGCACTGCCTTCCAATGTCATCTTTACGATTAAATGAGTTCATATGCAAGTGCTGAAAACAAGTTCCTGGCTTTGGATAGGACTCAATAAATTATGTTCGCTGCTCTGGCTGCTATTATTTCTTATATCCTCGTGACAATTCTGTAAGACAGGCACCTGCCTCATGGAATGATAAGAAAATACATTTGTAAAGGTGAAGCTATTTTGTCCCAAATCACCCAAGTAGGAAAAAAAATAACTCACAATGAGGCTTAAAACTTCCCCTCCACCCCTCCAGCAGAGACCTCAGCCTGGCTACCACACAACCACTATACAACCACCCGCCATGGAACTGGTGAGCATAAAAGCCTCTTCCGGTTTTATGTGGGACAGGATCTTACTATGTTGCCCTTGCTGGCCTCCAATTCGCAATTCTCCTGTCTCTGCCTCCTGAGGAATTGAGGAACATGCATGGCCTAAGGATACCATGCTCTGGCATAACACATCCAATCATCTTTAAGTCAAAGGCAGAAGAGGGCTCCCAGGAAGTAGCTTCGGAGGATGGAGATGGTTGTGGCCTACGATCTTTCTCCACCATGAGACCACCCTTGCCAATCCAAGACATATAGTACCCCTTCTCCAGTGGGTGTATGAGTGATACCCTGGGGTCCCCTGGAGTCCCCTGGATAGGCAATGAGTAAGTTCTATCTACAGCTCTGAGAAGGTAAGTGCTGGGTAAAAGAGAACTTGAATGGTCTTTCAAGAATGTGGGCTTTCAGAGAGGGATGGAGAAGGGCAGAAAAAGTCCTAATGTATCTGATTAAAAGGACCAGAAACATGAAAACATTGGCTGAATTCCAGCATAGATAAAAGTTGCTGGTGTGCTCTATTCAGCAGCACATATACTAAGATAAAGCTGCTGGTTCGTGTAGAGGATAAAATGATTAGTGGAAATAGTAGGAGATTTTTGAGAGCTTCAAATGTCAAGAAGAGATAGGTAGGCATCCCTATGTGCACAGCAGGAATCCCATGGGGTTTTCAAGCCCCATAGGTGGCATAATCTCAGTTGGGATTAGCAAACTTGGTCCACAGAGATAGTTCAGAAGGCCAATATTAAGAAGGAAATTAACAGTAAGGGGATTATGGGAGGGTAAATGACAGACGTGTGTGATACCCCCTCTCCTCCAGCTTTCTAAGGCTGTGACAATCAGTCTGCAAACCTTAGCCTGAGGCCAAATGCTGTCTGCTGTCTATGTGCACATTTCTGCGTGAATGCCAGTCCCGAGGCTTGAACTCAGGGCCTGGGGATTGTCCCTTAGCTGTTTCACTCAATGGTAGCCATTTGAGCCACAGTTTTATTTCTTCTTTTTGTTGTTGTTGTTGTTGTTGGGGCTTGAACTCTGGGCCTGGGTGCTGTCCCTCAGCTCTTCAACTCAAGATGAGTGCTCTACCACTTGAGCCACAGCACCACTTCTGGTTTTCTGGTGGTTCACTGGGGATAGGAGTTTCACAGACTTTCCTTGCCTGGGCTGGCTTTGAACTGTGATCCTCAGATCTTAGCCTCCTAAGTAGCTAGGATTACAGGTGTGAGCCACTGGCGCCCAGCTATTTCTTCATTCTTGATGGTTAATTGGAGGTAAGAGTTACATACTTTTCTGTCTGGGCTGGCATCCAACCACGATCCTTAGATCTCAGCCTCCTGAGTAGCTAGAATGACAGGTGTGAACCACCAGCACCCAGCTGTAAATCACATTTTTGGGCTGGAGGGGGTGTCATGGGGCTTGAATTTAGAGCCTGGGCTCTTTTGCTCTAAGCTAATGCTCTACCTCTTTGAGCCACAGCTCTACTTCCAGTTTTCTTGTGGTTAATTGGAGATAAAAAGTCTCATGGACTTTCCTGCCCAGGCTGGCTTTTAAACCACCTAGTTGTAAATCACATTTTTTAAAAAATATAATGACACACTGCACAACCACACTGTGGTCAACCACGACACATATACACTGGTAGACCCATAAGATTAATACACCCCATGCACATCCCAGCCATCTTAGTGTGTGTTGGAAGAACACCTTTGATGCTCATTCAGTGACCAAATCAATCCTGATGCAGTTCTCAGAATGCAGCCTTGTTGACAAGCAGCATGGGAACTGTCTATTGTCTATTACTGCTTTCCTGGTACACAGCAAAACTGGGGCGAGGGGAGGAGCTTCAACAAAGACTGTCTGCCCTGCACATGCTAAACTAGTCACCACCTGCAGCGTGCCTGACCCCAAATCCATTGCCACGGTCCCTGTAGCCTGTCCTGCTCTGAGCCCCCTAGATCACCACAGCAGTCGGCCCAAGAGGACCAGGCGCCGCTTTGTCAGCCAGAGCCCTCGCTCTGCTCCCCAAACCAGCATCAAATGACCAATTAAAAACAAAAAAAAAGCAAACTAATGCTTCCACCGGGTCTACTGGGCTGCCCCCTTCCTCAGCTTATCACATCCTATTCAAATCCAAAATAAATTATGTTAGCTCCGCAGCCTCTGGAGAAAGAAAAAAAAAATGAAATTAGAAAATAAAAAAAAGGAAGAAAGAAAAGCTTTGAAGGGACAGCCGCCTCCCTCCCTTGTCTGCAGTCCCAGGGCCTTTCTTTTCTTTTCCTTTTCTTTTTTTTTCTAAGCCTATGCTGATAGCACCCAGAAGAGGCTGAATCCTGGAGGCCACAAGCACTGGGCCACACTTCCTTCCAGATGCTGACTTCCCCTGGGTACCAGGGCAGACACCAGGCTCATCTCCCTCCAGCTGGGCAACACATCTATAGATGAGAAGCTTGTGTCTGCAGGAGGTTGAGATTGCTGGCGAGGCAACTAGAGAGTATGCCAGTGGATAATCGCTCATTTATCTTTCGGAATTTACTTAATGCCCTGATGGGTATGTGCTGGGCACTATTGGGCATGTGACAGACAGAGATAAAAAGAGGAAAAGAGGAACTTTCTGTATACCGTTCTTATCAAACTACCAAGACCAGTGCATTCTGATTTACAAAGTCCTTCCTCTTCCCAATCATTAGAACCTTCCCATCATTCTGTGACACAATTCTCTGTCAATAATGCTAACGGCCTTGTTTTATATATCAGGAAACTGAGACTCAACTTACCTAAGGTTGCTGTGTAGATAAGTGGCTGAATTTCACAAATTCTTCTCACACCAGGGAGTCCAGAAGAACAACATAATGGCTAAAATCCTGGCTAGAATGGCCTGGGTTTCATAGGCTCCATGTTCTAAGGAAACACTTCTGAGCACTTCTGGATAAATCTGACTGTGTTGGTCTTTGAAATGGGCAAAATAACCTTTGTCTTATGGAGTTCATCTGGAGATTAAAATGAACAACAGAAAGAATTTAGTGTAATGCTTAAAACATAGACAGTTCTCACTGAGTGAAGGCTTGGACTGCTCCTGGGATTACTATTGCTGCTGAATGAGAAAGATGGCAGGAGGAAGAAGACAAGGGATAGAAGGGGGAAGACTAGAAAGAGAGACAGCGATGACTTTGAGCACCACTGCCTGACTCCAAAAAGCCTTTATCCCACAGCCCTTGGGAAACGATAAAACACCCATGTGTGGCTAGGGCTGGACCATGAGGGGACTTATTCCATGAACCTGGGTGCATCCTCCCACCTTTCTGGTCTCTGTTTCCCCACTACTAGTGAGGGAGATGTACAAAGCAAAGCATTCTTCCTGTCACTTGCTGGGAAGTAAGAAGACCAGAGAGTGCCAGACCCCTGGTAGGAACGAATCACAGAGGCTGATAGGCATATAGGCACAACCATATTAACTAAAGTACCAGTATAATCAGGGGAGGGTTCCAATGGCATCACTCCTTTGAATACTTAAGATACCATTTAACAAAATGAATACAGAGAAGCTAGAATAACTGTTGTCAGGGGGAAAGGCCATGGGGGGGAGAGAGGCAGAGGAACAGAGAAAGGAAGGGTGGGTAAATAGAGTCATTATATTCATAATATGGGAAATAATATGTAACGGATCACAGGATAATGGAACACCTAATATTTATCATCTGTTCCTTTTCCACATAACATGTGTGAAATGGAGGTAAGTTGGGGGGCCGAGTGAGATTGGGAGAGATGAGGAAACGCGCGACACTGATCAAGATGCACTGTATTTATAAACTGACATGTTGAATTTTAGAGATAATATTACTTAGCGAGAACACAAAGAAGGAAAAACCTCAGACTGCAGAAAAGTCTGGGACAAACCCTATGACTTATAAATTGATTATTTTAACATCTATAAGACAATGTTCTCCTCCGGACCCTTGCAGCATAAAGGTTTCTCTTCACTGTTATCAGGGGAATGCTGGTGTGAAGGGTCAGAAAGGTGTTTCAGGTTTCCTGAGAAATGTAGAGTTGACTTCAGATGCTTGGTAGCCACTGACCATCCTCTGAAACAGATTTGTTTGAGGGACTTATTGTCACGACCGCCTCGACCAGCAAGGAAGACGAGACACCGAGCTCTTCTCTCTGCAGTTTATTCAGGACCTTTGAGTAATCTTCTGACCCCAACCCCAGGGAAAATTCCCCACAGCCTTAAGTACCCGCTGGGTAGCCAACCCTGATACGCCACGTGGGATCCACCAATAGGTTCAGGTGTGCGGAAGCAAGCCAGATTCTTTGCCTTAGCCATATAAGGAGTTGTTTACCACAGAGAGCACTCGCCATCGGGAAGGCGGAGGGTGGAAGCTGGCGCCATCTTCCAGGTGCGCCCTCTCGCAGCTCTCTACAACTTATAAGGTGGGCCTGTCCAGGAGAATACATTGTGGCATCTGCTACATTGGTCCATACCTGCAGCTGAAGGCATCTTCTTTGCTCCGGCTCTTGCTTTGGGCAGCTGTGATCTCCATAGCCAAGTGGTTCACAGGCCTCTGCTCTCATCTGGGACAGTGCAGGTGGAGGAGTTGGATGATGCCCTCAGCTCACAGCCACGGGCTTTGACCTTTGCAGTCTGTGTTGGAGATGTACAGATGAAGGAAGGCAGACTCTGTGCAAGACCTGGTTGATATCCAGCCATCAGGGATGAGGTGGGAGGGGAAGTGTGCTCCCCTTCCCCAGCCTCACTTTTCTAGGCCTGAGGCCTCCTTGCCCTGCTCCTCCTGATGCATGTCGACTGACTGCTCCAGAGAAGCTGTTGTGTTATTCTAATTCCCAACTCCCTCACACCTTGGTCCACCCCTTCCCGATCCCGATGCTGGACCACACCCCCCCCCCATCCCTCCACCCCAACCCCACCCCTGTCCCACAGGCTCACTGCCAGACCAGATCACCAATCACTCCTCACCTCAGGGAGAGTCTGCATCATGGTCCAGATGTACCTCATCCGTGGAACAGTGGAAAGAGAAGACAGGCAGGCCTTCGGGGGTCTGACCCCTAGGGGTTGAATGTTATCACTGCAGCCTCTGAGTTTGTTCATCCAAACTCCCAGAAGTTCAGGCCGTCCTCTGGATAACGGAGTCATGGACTTGTTGCAGGGACTCTAAGTCACAGGTTAGTTGGCTGGCTGGTGTTCTCTTCCTGTCCTCCTCACTTATCATATGTCAGACAGGATGCGGAAGTTCATTTGTGGAGGCCTCATGAGCACTACCCCTTTGTCTTTGTTTTATATAATTAATTATACGCAAGCGACCCAGCCTTGCCCTGGGTCATCAAGACAATAAGGCACAGAGCTTGGAAGCAGATTTAAGCTCCCTGTTCTCTGGACATGCCCATAGGAATCGCTTTGTGAAACCCAGGTTGGGAATCCCAGCCTTATACTAGAGACCTGGTTGTTTGAGGGAGGGGGGCGGAGGGGAGGGGGGAATGGGCTTGCCCCTGACTACCCAGCTCCACTTCTGCAAGGCCAGCAGGAGGCAGAGCATCTTGGCTCATATCCCAGCGCCTGGGATCCCGCCACAACCTCCAGCTGTCTCCTTCCAGAGGACTAAGTTATTCAGAAAGCAGATACAGGAGGACAAAAAAGAAAAAGAAAAAGAGACACTGCATGGAAAGTGTAACCGAGATGCAGCTGATAGGAGATATCAACATTGGTATTAAATTATGAAGGGAGCTCAGGCTGCAGGCTGCCCCTCCCCACGCCAGCCTCCTTGTCCACCCCCAGGCCAGCCTCTGACAGCTTTGTCAGGAAAGGTGAGTCTGTACCTGGGGCGACTTGCTAATGCGCTGATTATGCGGCTGAGGGGTCTGACGAGACATGCAGAAGGCACCTTGTTCAACCTCCAGTCCTCTACAGGGTGCTTCTACCTGAGGCCAGAGAAGGAGAGACCCTCTAGCAAGTTAGAGGAGGGTGTGTGCCTATGGCATCCTCCCCTGTGACCTTGCAGGTGCCTTGTCACCGTTGGCACTGCCGGTCACATAACTGCTATAAAGGGAAAGGGACGGCACCTCCATACTGTAGTAGCTGTGTGACCTGAGGCAAATGACTTGCCTTCTCTGATCCTTGATCTCCTCCTCTGTAACACAGAAATAATAACAGCCCCTGTCATGTAAGATTCTTTTTGTTTGTTTGTTTGGAGACAGTGTCTCCTTGTGTATCTCAGGCCAGCCTCAAACTCATAATCCTGCTGCTTCAACCTCTCCAGTACGGGGATTATGGGTATGTGCCACCACACTTGCCTTTATAGAAATAAGGTGTTCTCATAAGACTCAGATGAACTGAAAGAGCAATTGCCTTTGGGACTAAGGAATGACTTTGATTTCTGGCACGTAGAGTCTAATGAGTTGGTTTGAAGAGATGTCAGGAAGGGAGTTGGCAGTTAAATATTTTAATGGAATAAATACACGCACAGATAAATGCCTTGCCTCTGAAAAGAACTGAGAAAGGAGAAAGGTAGGTTGACGGATGGTATCCTCAGCTTTCCTTCATAATGCCCAAGATCTTAGCCTCAGGTAGCCCCAAATGCAAAGGCTTAGATGACACTGGTAAGAGGGGGGGATAGTAAAGATGAGAGGGAGGGCCAATGCTTCACAGACCCTGGCTTAAAACCCAGGATCCCATGAAGAGAACTGAGTTCTCAGCGACCCAGGAAGCAGTTTTACTGACCCCCCATTTTGGAGATGAGATATGTTAAGACCAGAGCCCCAGTCTCTGTTGAAATCATGTCACTAGATCATGTCAGGATTCACCCGAAGGCCACCTGACCCATTTTGGAGCCATTTCCATGCTCCATGAAACGGAGGGACCAACAGGCCGAGCACCTGGCTCAGCACCGGGCTGCAAGCCAGATTCTGAAGCAAGAGCCTTAAGAGGCCCGCTGTGGGCCAGGGGAGCTCGTACGCAGGGAGCTGAGGACTCAAGAGCCAGGCCAAGAACAGAAGAAGGCAAAGTAGCTTCTGCTTCCTGGAATAAGAGGACAGTGATCATCTGGGATGTATCCATGGGGGACGCACAGAACGGAGTCACATTCCCCCTCGAGTCTAGCTTTCTTCCTCTCACACTGGGACTCACAACGTCCACCTGAGACAGGGTAGGTGTTCTGCGGGCAACTGTTTCTCTCACATAGAGGTGGCCCAGTTCCCCTCAGCTGAGCTCCATGGCTGCAGGAAGACTCTCCACCCTGCAGCACTCCAAACACGCAGGGGTGTGTGTGTGTGTGTGCGTGTGTGTGTGTGGACAGAGAGAGAGAGAAGCGTAAGGTGTCATTGCTGATATGTCTTGAGGGTATCTTGGGGAAAGTGGGGGAAAAAATGTGAGAAACAGAACCAGAAAAAAAGCAGCAAAACCTGAGAGAACAGTGAGGGGGAAAAAGGAGAAAAATATGCATGATCTCTCTATTCCTACCTGACTCCATCTCTCCATCTGTCTCTGTTTCCGTCTCGTCCCCACACCCCATTCCGACGTCCCTCTGACTTTCTGTCTCTCTGTAACTGTCTCTGTCTCTGCCTATCTGCCTGTTGATCTGTCTCTGAGTCTGTCTCTGGACTCTGTCTCTGTCTCTCCTGTTTCTCTATTCTTGGATTCTCTCCATCTCTATCTACCTCTCTCCCTGTGTCATTTTGTCTGCTCTTTCCCTTTCTCTCTTCCTATTGATCTCCTCTTTGTACTCTCTCTCTTACACACACACACACACACACACACACACACACACACACAGGCACACCCCTATCCCCACCCTGCATAGTCTATATATTCATGCTCACAGCCCTCATTCACGCAGGCATTTCCACCATAGGTACCACTGCATGTCCATAACCCAGACACCAGCAGACTCCTATCATTAGATCTTGTGTCCATCCATCCACCCAGTCCGCTCTGCCCCCTCAAAGGCACCATTCCATCCACAGTGAATCATTCTCCTCTACCACCCACAATCAGCACAGTGATGAAGCACACTACGTACAGATGTTAACTGGGGAAAATACAATGCCTAGTAATTCCTTCCAGCAAAGAAGCACAATCTGTGTTAACTCCTAGCCTCTCTATTCCTTTATTTCCTCTGCTGGGAAGACAATGGAGAGACTCTTGGTATCTTATTTGTGAACTGAGCGTGCTCAGCTCAGCTCAGCTCCACAATCTTGAGCCAGAAACACACAGTTTCTCCTCTGCTCCTTCCTGACCAAAATCCTGCCTAGGTGAGCCGCCATGTTGAAAAGCATGTCTCTTTCCAGCAGTTCTCAACAGACACTGGGTAAGCCTTCCAAAACCTAAGGAACCAAGCCATCATGGTGTCCCCCACAGGCTTACAGTTAAAGCTTGGGTCCCACCTGGTGACACTATGTTAGGAGCAGTTCTGGAAATTTTAGTGGATAGGACCTAGCTAGAGGAAGTAGTTCGTTGGGGTTCAGGGCCACTTCCTGTCTTCACATTGCTTCCTGGCTGCTGTGAGGGGAACAGCTTTCTTCCTCCATGTTGATGTTTCATGCCCATCTCTATTCTCATCTAACCCTCAGTCTGCTACAGCATCTATACCACATATAAGCCCCATGTTGTAGATATATATGTACACCCATCCTCCATGCACCACAACCATATGCCCCTCTAGACAGATTATAAGACGGAGAGAGAGATCTTATTCCTTACTTCCATTCCCACAACCCTCTGAAGTTCTCTTCCATACTGCCTGGGGGCTCATACAAATCATCTCTGCCATTGCCCACAAAACCAGGTCATGTCACAAAACAATTTTGCCCAACCCTGCCAGATTTTTCACTCAGCTCACAGATAACTAACAGGGCCATCTTCCCAGCTAATCGAGGAAGGAAATCTGGTGGGCTCAATTGCTGCTGATATGCATTTAAATGGCTGCATCTAAGAGGAAAATCTAAATGAGAGCTGAAGGAAGCTGGGACACTGGGGGAAACTGCACTGGAATAATTGTGTGAGGCAAAGCAAATCAACAGTCAGGAACACACTCGCTTGGGGAGCAAGAGAAGGCTACCGTAACACATGTGGCCTGGAAACATCGATATTTTCACATGCTTAATATAATGGCATTAGTGTCCCGTTTCCTTACACGTAAACTTCACCTACCATGTATAATCACTGCAGAGCCCATTCTGGGTATGGGTGATTTGGGATTTGGGCACAGGACAAAGGTACATGTTTACTGATCTCCCTTTG
This sequence comes from Dipodomys spectabilis, assembly GCF_019054845.1. NCBI lineage: Eukaryota > Metazoa > Chordata > Mammalia > Rodentia > Heteromyidae > Dipodomys > Dipodomys spectabilis. The sequence goes on from NW_024870723.1 coordinate 5,449,246, forward strand.
AGTCTGGCTGATAGCATGCAGCCCCAGCATGCAAAGGCAGGCTGTGCTGAAGACAGAGCAGAGCATTCTGAACAACTGTCAAAGAGCCTTGTCACTCACACCTGAGGTGACCTTGGATAGATTACTTAAATCAGGGAACATCCATCTCCTCATCCATAAAGCAGCGATAATAATGTGCACCTCCGAGAGCTGAATGGAGAACTCTATAAATTTTATGTAAAAGCAGTTGGCAAATAATATGCACTTAATAAATGCCATCAGTGGGCTGGAGTGTGAATCCCACCTCCAATACTTACTAATTAAGAGAGCCTGAGTTAGTTCCCTAGCCTCTCTGTTTCTTAGTTTTCCTCATTGTAAGAAGTAATAATATCAGGCCTTTCCTTTGGGAATGCCTGCCATGCTCATAATGATGCATACGTACTATATGCTGAGTTCACATAAAGTAGTTTTAATCATAATTATCATCATCATCATAATAATCATCAATCAATCCATCAAAGGTGCTGACGCAGCCAGTGAGACTCTCTCATGACAGTGACCAAAATAAGTTCCTATAAACAAGTGGATATAAAGTAGACTTTCTAGGGGTTTGCTTGAGTTTTTTGTCAGTGTAATGAGACTTCTCATAATGAAAAGCAGGAGAATAAGAATTTGAGAGAGAGAGAGAGAAATTGAAGTCACAGGTAATAGTAAAACGATAAGCTTCTAAGAGAGCTGCAAGCTTCTTGAGGAAAATGATTGGACTTCTATGACTGGACTTCTACAGAGTACAGAATGTGAATCTAAGCCAAATATATCGAGATCTCAGAGGACCAAGAAATTCTAACTCACATCTGTAATATGAACATGCACATATAGAAAACTAACGGAGAAGGAAATATGCTGAGCTATTATGAGGTGTTTATACAATTATGGATCATCTTTTTTTCTCTTCAATCTTCTCCAAATTTGCTAAATTGGCAACAGTGAATATATTTTATAATCAGGAAAATGCATTAAAAGGGAAAAAAATCATGAAGTGGAAACCCAAAAATGACTACAGTTCTCCTGCTTAAATTGAATGCACAAAGAGCAGGACAGCTTCTCCTCTTTCCAGGCACTGCATTCCTACCAATACAGGCAGACAGTAGTGAGTTCTTGCTGTCAACACAAGCATCTGTGCGTCCTGGATACCTGTAGGCTCTATGCTGTAATGTCCCTCCTCAACCCCAACCTGCATCGCTGTTGTTCACACCCAAGCATGAGATTCATAGCCATTCCCACTGGGTCTCTTTTATAGGCTCCAATCTCAAATTCAAAGCTACTGAAAATAAAAAAAATGAAAAAGCAACTTTATGAAAGTCTTGGGTTTCTTCCAAAACATTCCATAACCCTCCCAGAACTCTGGCCCCTGGCAGACTAGAATATGAGTTCTACCTACTTTTTCTTAGCCTCATTCCATTATAGTAACTAACAGTTCCTGGGCATATACCATGGGTCAAAAGAATGTTTTAGGGGCTTCCTATGTATGAGCTTATGTACTTCCCATACCAACCCTGCAAGATGTGTGCTATCATTAGGCACAAAGATACTGAGGCATATCTGGGTTAAATATCTTGTTTGATATCTCAGCAAATTAAGTGACAGAGCCAGAATTTAGCTCTACACTCTCCAATCGCATGCGCTAATGATCTCGCTTCTAATGTTCATGGAGACCCCATTCTGGTCAGGCTCACAGATACAGAGAGGACTAGAAACTCCCTTTAGAGAGCCTGACTCATGCTACTGTTAAATGGTCTCAAATACTACAGATACTATGTTAGTTCTCCTCCTGTGAGACCTACAGTTAGTTACCCCCCTCTGCTCCTTGGCTTCCTCATCCATAAAGGGAATTGGAAATAATGCCTACTTGAGGCCATTGGAAGGACTAAATTCTTTCACATGAGTCAGGCACTTAGAAAAGAGTCTGGCCCCTAGCAAATGCTCACTCAATGCTAAATTAGTATGATTATGCTGCAGTACAGTAGTCCTCCACACATGGTCATGGATTCAATCAACAGTGGATCAAAAAATATTCCCAGAAATAATTTTAAAACAATGCATCTGCACTGAACAGGAGCAGATTGCTTTTTCGTGTCATTATTCCCTAAAGAAAACAGTTTTACAATGATTTCCCTGGCATTTACATGGTATTAGGTATGAGAAGTCATCTAGAGATGGTTTAAAGTAGACAGGAGGTGAATATAGGTTACATGCAAACACTACTCAACTTTGTATGAGGGACATACCCATTGAAGTTGATACCTGCAGAGAGTTCTAAAATGCATGTTCTGTAGCTACAAAGGGAGGACTGTTCCATGCTAGAGAAGGGTCAAGGGGCTTCAGAGTGGCAGGAAACACGAGGACCGAAGAGGTAGCAAACAAGGATGAAGGAGCCTTGGCTTTGCTGACAATAGTCCACAGGCATGCACAAGCTCACACCCGTGGTCATTTAACCATCCAGTGTTCCCTCCGCTCTGGAAGTAGGAGCCGCTCATCCTGCTGATCTGTACAAACTGCCCTAATCTGTGCCCTCTAGGGTGGAAGGTAGTTGATGACTTTCCAGATTTTAGCTCTGTTTAGTGCTAGAGGAGCATAAACGTTGGCTTCAAAGAGAAGAGGTATTTGAAAAGCTTATAGAAAAAGCTTATGAGCCTCCTTGTACATCAAACGCACCTTACAAAGCAACATTTTGATGAGTTAAGTGCAAATGAATCAGAAACACAAGGATTAAATTTCCCTTGAAACACGCTTAGGTTTAAAGATTAAGGAGAAATTGCCTGGCAAGATGTATTCGGACTTAATTACTGCCAAGTAGCTCAAGTTGGCTCCTTTCTGCCACTTTCCCGCTATTATTGGTGTAAATAACAAAAATAATAATAGTATCAACACCACCTGATATACTTTTAGTTCACTTGGAGTCAATGGAAGGCTTCTGAATAGGTAGAGGAAATGGAAAGCCATGCAAAGAATTAAGATGTGTTAATAAGACCAGCTCTCTGTCCGTTACACCAGCTTCCTCTCCCACATCCACTCACAGCTGGACCACTTCTCCCAACTAGGTTTCAGGTGATGGAATATGGCCAGAAGCTGTGTATCTCACTCGTAGGCCTAACCTATGAACCCCTCACCATGTGTTCCTCTGTTCTTTCTCTCTTCTTCTACCTGTCAGATCAAGGCTACCTTAGAAGTTATACATTGAGTAACACAACATTTTCTTCAATGGTACTACCACTGCACTTTATGCAAACACGAAAGAAACGTCTATGAAACCACCAAGGTCTCAAGAATTTTCTGGTACAGCAGCTGGTGTCAGTTTAACCAAGAAAAATAGATAAAAGGCCATAAGGATCCAAAGTCTGGACTATACATCAGCACACCTGAATCTTACTCTTTGCCTCCAACATTCAATGTGAGCTCTAGATAAGTCTCTTGCTACCCTCTGGGTCTCAGTTTCTCCAGTATAAAACAAGAGATTAGACTATGGTATTGCTGAAGTCCTGCTCTGATGGTTAAGATTATTCTTTGACAAACTGTGGACTTGAATTCTATTGCAGTCAACAAAGGTTTATGAAATACTTACAGTTTGCCAAGCATGAGGGCTGTAGAGATAAATAGATCTAGGCATTTAGACTCGAGCTAGGTTTAGAAATAACCATAATGTAAATATCAGAAAGCAAAGGGATTAATCAATTAATCACAGTGCAATATAGAGTAACTGGTTCTGACAGGGGAAAGAGGTAGCTACAAAGTAAAATCACTAGGAGGCAATAACATTTGAACTCAGCTCAGAGGATGAAGGCTGCTGTCAGTCTATTAAGATGGAGACCTAATCCACACAGATCCAGGAACTGCACAGGTAAGTGGGTCCTTACATCACAGATGAAGAAACCAAGATACAGAAGAGTTTCTGATAAGATACAATTTCTTAGAGTCTTAAGTCTTGGTCTGGACTGAAAAGAAAAATTTTTTTAATGAAAACAGTGTAGAAACTTCTAGTAGCTAAGACTTGAGATTCAAAAAATGAGGCCTGAGCCAGCTAACAGATACCTCCGGCCTATCAAGTCTATAGCACAAATGGCCATGGTCAAAACTATCCTCTCCCATCCTCTGATTTTTTCATAAACTCACAATCTCCCCATCCATTTTATTTGGCACTGGCAATACACAATGGCCTCAGTTTTTTTCCATATTAAAAAAAAATCCAACCCCTAATTTTAGTCTGGTTATGATCCAACATCTGTTCACTCTTGAGGTCTTATTTCCCCAATTGGGCTATAATACCATGAATGAGGCCTCAAGTCATTGATGCGCCTGTCTAATTAGCAGGACAGGCCCAAAGTCAAAGCCTTGTTCTACCACTAGGGGCTGTCTTTCAGGTGAGCAGATACAATACCCATAACAAGATCATGCCTGTAAAACAAGTGGGGCACGTCTCGCCTGCATCTCAGGCTAAGAGTTATTCTCTATGGCTAATGTTACAAATTACCATCAACTTAATGATTTGGACAGCCCAGATTTATTTGTCTTGCAGTTTTGTAGGCTGTAAGTCTAACATGGGTCTTATGGGGCTAAAATCAAGGTGTTCATTCACAAGGTTGTGCTCTTTTCAAGGGGGTGTAGAGAAGAATCCATTTCCTTGCTTTTAGGGGTGACACATTCAGATCCTGAGTAGTACAAGCGGAGAGGAAGGAGAGAGCAAGTAGCAGCTAAGATGAGAAAGTAAGTCAGCTTTGACATTTCAAGAGGTCTACATTTAGATAGGAAAAGATAGGATCCAAAGGCAGGGACTAGATTCTAAGGAACAAAATAGTTTGGGGGCCAGGAGGGATGGGCAAGGAGTTAGAGGGTACTGGCAATACAATTTTTGGAGCAAGGCCCTAGAATGTATAACATAAGCATAAAATGAGAAGTCTTTACTGTCCTTTATGGGTATATAAATGCTGCCAGGCATAGGCAAGTTCTAGCCTAGAAGCACAGAAGTTCCCCTGGTTATGGTCAAAAATCTTTTTGTTGGTGGTGGTGGTGGTGGTGGTTGTGGGGCTTGAACTCAGAGTCTGGACACTATCACTCAGCTTTTTCGCTCAAGGCTAAGTTCTACCACTTTGAGACACAGCGCTACTTCCAATTTTCTGGTGGTTAATTAGAGATAAGAGTCTCACAGTCCTGCCTGGGCTGGCTTCGAACTGTGATCCTCAGACCCAGCCTCCTAAGTAGCGAGAGTTACAGACATGTGCCACCAGCACCTGGCTTCAAAATCTTTTCTTTCTGATTCAAATTAGTCTCCACCTCTGAGGTTTCATTCAGTGCATCACTGGATTCCAGGAAGTATGCTTTCTCCAAGGTGGTAAAGATGAATCAGAAAATCATAGATAGTCTCCCATAAAGGTTACCACAGCCTAGGTGGCCAATCTCTGCTTCTTCAGGCTACAAGCCCTCATTCAAAATTATGAGTCATAGATTTCTAACCTCTTTGCAAAGAGTCTGGGTAGAACAAGTAAGTCCAGTATTCATCATGTCACATGATCCATCTCATTAGGTGAGATACTCAGTAAAGCAAAAGAAAGCCTCAATCCTTCTGTTCCCATAGCAGTTGGCAGGTTACAGAATAGCCAGTGCTTCTGTGTGACTAAGAGAAAACACAAATTGTGACACATAACAAGATATTCACCAGGACACAGTAACACCAGAGTTGGTGCCGAGGGTCGACCTATTCACCAGGATGCTGGAACACCATACAGAGGGTTGACCACCACATAATCGAGAATGTGAGCTCTTCCCAGCTTTCTGCCTTCTTATTCTCACTCTGTTGTCTTGGTCACTAGGTTTGACCCTTCACAACTGCAAGATGACCTCCACATACAGGGCACTGCATTATCTAAGATTATGACATATACTGCCGTTGATGGATTATACAGTTGCCCCAATTTTTCACATTTATGTGTTTAAGTACACTTATGTATTTAAATACATATTATGTATTTTTTACTTACTTTGGTCAATTGAACGTCAACAAAGTGAAATTCTCATCTTCATCATCTGCAATCATCATGAGAATATTCCTAACCTACCTGATGGAGGAAGAAAGATGGATAGTCATACTATTGGCTCCTAACGTCAGTCATCCTATCATCAGACACATGTGTTCAAAAGACTCGGGCCAGAAGAACTACACAGAAGAATTTCAGCTAAATGGAAAACCTAAGAACCATGAGCTAAATAAATATGTACTGGATTGAGCCACAGAGGCCCATGACCCAACATTATTATGCCATTAGACAATGGATGCACATGATCATATGCAGGGGAAATACAGTATTCTGTATATTTATTCATACCAAAGAAGAATAATAATTATCGAGTAGAAAATTAACCGATGTCTTCTTCATTGTCTAGCCAAAAGGCATGATGAATATTCACAATGCCAAGGAAAGCTCAAGAAACACAAAATACTTCTAGGTAATATTTTTAAATAGAATGGCCAGACTCTAGGTATTCATAGATGGAGAGACCAATGGAGGACATTCTTAGGAGAGGAACACAAAGGCACATTGCCTATGTGCATCTGGTCACACAAAATAATATTTATCGAAATGAACTCCAGAAAATGGAAACAATAGGTTTTCTTCCTTGTTTTTGTTTTCTCTTCTTGTTGTCTTATTTGTTCATTTATCTATTTGGGGGAGGAGAAGAGGGGGCACAAAAATAGAGGGACAAAGGATGAATAAATGCAGCAGTGGTCCTCCCCAGACACTACATTGAAAATGAACTATACAATTTGTGGGTGGTATAGAGCTCCCCTATGAACAATCCCACTTTGGGGCATTTACCCAATCACAAACAAGGCCACACTAAAGCTACCAGTACAACTACGTTTATCATAGCATTATTCACCATAGCTAAGATATGGAACCAACCCAGATGCCCCTCAGTAGATGAATGGAAATATACACAATGGAATTCTATGCTTCCATCAGAAAGAATGACACCACCCCATTTATTAAGAAATGGAAAGGCTTGGAAAAAAATTATATTAAGTGAAGTAAGCCAGGCCCAAAAAGACACAGGTCCCATGGTTTCCCTTATTTGCAATAACTAGTATATGTCTGGGACAAGCAGAAAAGCTCAAAAGCTCTGTACAAATGACCATATAAGAGGATGCTAAGCAAAATGAATCCCAAGATAGGGACCCAAGTGGTTTTATCTTTGTTGCTGTTGTTTTTAATGTACTTATAATGTATTACGTGATTTTTTTTGTTTCTTTTGAATGTTCTTACTCCATGGTATAACCCCTGTTTTCACTATATTTGATTCCAGTGCCCTGCATCTTATGTATACATTTTTCTAATTTGGGGAGAGGAAGGGAAATAACAAAATACTGAAACAAGGATACAGGATGACCAATTGTAACAATGAGATGTACAAGACACTATGTTGAAAACTATCTTTACAACTTTAGGGGGGAGGGAGGAGTTGGGGAGGTAGGGAGGGAAGGGAAAAACAAAGGAGGGGGTAGCAAAGCTGGATAGGAAATATACTCATTACCTTACTCATGAAACTGTAATCCCTCTTGACAGTATCTTTACAATAAAAAATATATGTTAAACATTGTGAGTGGAAAAAAAAAATTGTGAGTGGGAATGGGAGGGAAAACCTGGGGAAGATCAAAGGAAGGGGTGACATCATCCAAAAAAATGTACTCTTTACCTGACTTATATAACTGTAACACCTCTGTACATCACCTTTATCATAACAATAAAAATTCTTTTTTAACAATGGACTGGCCAGTGGGTGAAGGGTTAATGATGGAACTAGATAAAAGTAGACACGCCTTATGCAGTCAAGATTTATCAGGTCTTTCTGCTTGACTTGTGAAGATAAACACATCAGGGACAATTGCAGAATCATGGGACGACTTGCTGTAATACAGAATTCATGAGCTCCTGGAAAGAATCTGTATTAAGGCACTTCTCCCAGGTCATTTTAGCAGATTTTGGACGGTCATATTCTAATACACGATGCATCTGTGAGCTGAATCTCCATGCCTAGCTAATCTGCCAGACCAATCACACAATTCACCTCAGGGCATGGTCCCACTCAAACTGCATAGCACAAAGTAGAACTTACTCTCTCCATTCCCCCACTCCCACCGCCTTTTGGCTGGCTCCTACACGAGCTCCTGCAATTGTCACTACATTTTCTATTTACAAATAAAGTGCACAGTCTCCAGGATACCAGCTTAAGTAATGACAGCAGCCCTCCTTCTACCCTCTGTGTGACTGCGAAGGTAACTCTGTGAACCAGGCTCATGATGAGATCAGAAAGGGGAAGGGAGAGAGTTTCCGGGCTCTCTTCCAAGCCTTAGATCCATGCCTCGATCTCCCACAAGCATCTCAAATTCAACAACTGGCATGAAACTGTCTGACTTAATCATACTCACTCCTTCTCTAATTTCAGCAAATACTGCAAGCCAGGATTGTAGAAATCTGTAATCTCCCAAACCTTCACCCCTTTGCCTCTCCTATCTAATCTTTATTTAGTCTCTTCAAATGTCACTCAGTCCAGCACTAATCCCACCTGTCTACCTCCACTTCTGCAGTACTGGCCAGTATATCATCCATCTCCTAAATAATAGCATCCATTCTCCCTCGCCACTCCACATCCTTCCAGGAGAGCTTCTCCAGTCTGCCTTCTGTTCACATGCTTCCCACTGAGATCTTACTAAAACACCCTGTTCAGTGTCACTCCTTGCTTATAAACCTTCCATGGTTCACACTTCTCCATCTAATCCATACACTCTTTTGAGGTATGGCCTATAAATGTTTCCATCTCACCTCTCATACTCCAAGCAAAACAAACTCCTGGATGCTTCCTTCCCTTATTTGTTCCTTCTCTCTCATTTTCAACCAGTGTACAAGCTGTTCTTTCTACCTAGAGTTTCATCACCCGCATTTTCTCTTCCTCAAAGTTCTTACACCTTCTTCTTACATCCTAACCCAGAAATTACCTTCCCACCATCTATATTGTCTCCACCTTTTAATAATCTACCTTCCTCTAGACTCCATGGCCCATCTCATTTATTCCAATGTTGTTCATATCATGCTGGATGACATAATTGCTTTACCTGTCCAACTACTCCCACTAACCTTTGAGCATCTGCAGGGCAGGGGTGATAGTTTGTTCCTTTTCCTCAATATTTTCAGTTCTTGATCCTTATTGAATACTCAGGATATACATGCTGGGTGAATAACTGAGTGAATGAGTATAACTATGCTTGAATGAATGAATGATTTAAGCTAACTCTTGCCTCCCTCCCTCTATAAATAATAACACATAGATCCAGATCAAGGGTTTCATCTTCCCTTCTTGTGATTGGAGAACTGCATATTGATGTATGTAAGCTAACTGGTATTTCTAAAATTCAAAATAAGATACAAACCCCTTTAAAGGAAAGTGATTTTCAAGAGTCACGTAGGTTCCCCAGATCCTCAGATTCAGGTTTAAGAAACAATGAGTCTAAGAAAATGAAGCCTTATTTCATATAAATGGCTTTCAGTCACAAATTGCTATGACTAGTAGAGAAATTTTGTTTATAAAATTTGTAGTAAAGAGAAGAAAACTAAACAAAAAATGTCATGATTCCAGAAACACTAGACTACAATCTTCAAACTATAAAATAAGCTGAGGTCACTCAGTCCAGCGTCCTAATCACCCAGATGGAGAAAATGATGGCCAGATGGTATGTATACTCCAGGTCATGCAGCAATGTGGGGACAATGTAGAACCTGGCTCGGTACCTCTTAAATCTACTTGCTCTCCTAAATTGTCTTGGTAGTTATTGTTAAACAAAAGTCATTTAATATCACTTGTTAAAGCATCATAAAGTATCACTTTCCAGGACCATGGAAGCAGGTGTATGGACAACCTGGGATTTTTCAGTAAGGGGCAGAGTTGGGTTAAGCTCCAAATACAGCATGAAGAAGTAGGAGTTTGTACCCAAAAAAGCAGTGTCATCAGATCAGTGAGTGGAAAATTATTTAGAGGAAATGTTAGGGACAAAGAGGGATTCCAGATAAACTGACCAAACAGGATTCTTACTGAAGAAAGACCAGGTGATCAAGCATCACCTGAAGAGTGCAGCAGGGTAAGGATCCTGACCAACTATCAAAGATGATGAGATATAATGGGCAGGAAGTTCTTTTTTTATTTCCTTCATGCATCTTTTATTGTTATTATAAAGGTGATGTACAGAGCAGTTATGGTTACATAAGTCAGATAAAGAGTACATTTCTTTTTGAACTCTGTCACCTCTTCCTTTAGTCTTACCCAGTTTTTCCCTCCCATCCCCACCTATAAGTTGTATAGTTCATTTTCAACATAGTGTTTCATGAGTACCACTGCTGATTTGTTGACCCTTTGTCTCACTGTTTCTGTGCTTCCCTTACCCCTTCAAAGACAGATAAACAAACAAGACAAAAAGAAAAGAAAAGAAAAGCAGCAACAAAGAAAAACCTCATGTCTCCATTAAGTATTAATGGAGTTAATTCATTAAATTATTTCATATGATCAGATTGTACATAGATATTGTACCTTTGTGTCCTTCTAAGAATATCTTCCTTTGGTCTCACTGTGTGTGAATGCCTAGAGACCTGTATAATTTATCATGTCCCAATGTGTGTGTGTGTGTGTACCAGTGTGTTTATATATATACATATATTATAATATATATTATTATCATCCTATGTGTTAACCAGGTCACACTAAAGTTAGCAGCACAATCATGTTCATTGCAGCATTATTTACCATAGCCAATTTATGGAATCGGTCCAGATGGCTCTGAGTAGATGAATGGATCAAAGAGATGTAGTATATATACGCAATGGAATTGTACTCATCCACCAGAAAGAATGATATTGTACAATTCATAAGGAAATAGACTTGGACAATACTATATTAAGCAAAGTAAGCCAGATCCAGAGAATCATTGATTTCAGGTTTCCCCCATTTGTGGTAGCTAGAAGGTACCTATAAATCTACAAGTAAACACATTTATGGCAAGGAACTCTTGCTAAACTGTTTTATTCAGGCTCTTGATAAAACTGGATTTTACCAGGAAGGGCACAGAGGAGCCTAGGAGAAAGTTCTGCAAAAGTTTTGTTAGGCAAACAGTCTTTACACTATCTATACACTCACACTCTTGATATACCATCAAAGTTTCTACTTTACTTCTTGGTGGTTACTTTAGCTTGTATGAAAGAAGTAGGTATAAATTTTTCCTACCCACAAAAATAAAACATTTTTAAAAAACTATTCTTATGAAGAATTTAATCACCTAACTCAGGAAAGTACCAGATGCCTATACCCTTTAAAGAATTTATAGTTCCTCCTCCTCTCCTCCTCTTCCTCTTCCTCTCCCTCCTCCTCAAGGTCTTCCTCCTTCTTCATCCCATACTATGGAAAGATCTCAGGGCCGTTCTCATGCTAGGCAAGCATTCTACCACTGAGCTGCACCTCCAGCTGCATGGCCTCTTCTTGTTGCTGATAAAGAGATGAAAAATGAGTAGACTGGTATACAAAGATACTTCTCAGTCTACTTCTCCCCAGGAAATAAGACAAATCCATTCTAAAAGATTCTTTCAAGCCAGGCACCAGTGGCTTACACTTGTAGCACTAGCAACTCAGAAAGCTAAGATCTGAGGATCATGGTTCAAAGCCAGCCAGTACAGAAAAAGTACGTGAGACTCTTCTCTCTAATAAATTACTCAGAAAAAGCCAGAAGCAGCGCTGTGGTTCAAGTGGTAGAGCGCTAGCCTTGAGCACAAAAAGGCTCAGGAACAGTGCCCTATGCCCTGAATTCAAGCCCCAGGACTAGCAACAACAATAAAAAAAATCATATGACCCTCTAACCTAAAGCCTGCCCCATAATCCTGCCTTATTCAATCATTTATCTATTCCATAAACAACTATTAACCACTATGTCTCCAAGGGAGAAGGTGACATACTCACTACCCAAGATCACAGACATCCATAAGCAGTAAAGCCCATTACAATTAGAACAGTGTCTCACTTCGGTGGAAGCTGCATGAAGAACCCCTGCAAAACTGGTTGATGGATCTGAAGGGAGATATATACTTTAAAATAATAAATAAGAAACAATTTATAAAGAAAGAAAAATTGAAGAGCAGAAAGTAATGAATCACCATTGCAAGTCAGCGCACACGCACACACACACACACACACACAAAGAAAAATTAGTTCATAAAAATGCAGTTGGATAAATAATAGGTTATTTCATCATGTAAATATATCCTAAAAATAACTTTATTGAAATGAAAACATCTATTGCAGCCTAAACTATTTATCACCCCAACATATAGCTAGAATCCTAACAAATTTATGAAAATGTTATATTCTGTAATCTTCCTGGTCCAATGCAAATAAATAGTTGGGCTTCAACTGTCTCGTTATGAAATGATTAATCATGGCTGCCAGAGGCAGCCAAAGAGCTGATTTAGATTTTATGCATTGTGTATGTGGCATTTGGGAGAGTTTCTCAGGACATGTCTCTGTATTTGGAACCTTCTGGAATGATATTCCTAGGCCTCTCCAATTTAGACCATCCTGGGGGGGAGGGGGGGAGGGGAATCCTTACTCTCATTTTTAAGCTAAGTACATTTCCCAGCCACAGGAACTCAAGAGCTTCTAATTGGATGGAAGAAATCAGAACAAAGGGGAAGGAAACTAATGCTCATTATCATTACTTTATTTCATGCCCATGGCAACCTAAGAGGAGAACTATTATCATGACCATAGGTGATGAATCGAGACTAGAATTTCCCCAACATGGACTAGAGATTGACTTAGTAGTGGGATGAACTCATATTAGTCCAGTTTTTCCCAGGACTCTCTGCATTTGGGCATTGAAAAGTCAAATGTTTAAGCACAGGCAAACTGAGATAAGTGGTCATGTGTCACATTCAGCCATTCAAATGAGCCTTGACCTATTTTCTAAACCCTGTGCTTTTCCTAACTGTACATCAACACCTCCTCTGAGAAATCTCAGAGGCCATATTTTGTTGGGAATAACTCTCGGAATTTAGAGACAGAAAACATGTTTGAAACTCTATTTTGCCTCTAATCCTTGAAGCTGTATGCCCTTATGAGAGACAAATGGGTCCTCTATTTCCTCAACAACAGAAAAGAGGTAGGAAGTCCTAGAAATAGGACTAAATTATTTCTGTGGCTTCACCAAGCTCTAACATCTTGTGATTCCAGTTCGTTTCTATCCCCTCATGAGCTTCCAGCTCCATAGACAACATTCCCTAACAAAGAGTAGGCATTGAAGTGTTTTCCATCTCTGACCAATATCTTACTCCATTACCTTTATAATTAGATGGATTTTTTTTTAATTTTACTTTAGAAATCCTGTTCCATTTTTCTATCCTTTAAAGAGTTTGTTTAGGGAGAAAAATCTGGTTCCTGGAGGGAAAAAAGAAAAGTTTCTGGCTGCAACTATGAATTGTGTAACTGCCAGCTCAAAGGCAGCAAGGCAGCCGGTGAAAGGGTGGTTGCTAAGGAGACAATTGTATTTAAATTATCAGCTCACAATAGACCCAGCAAAGGTATTGATTGGCTGGGAGAAAGTAAAATTGTTTGCTTCAAATTAGTAAAAAAAAAAAAAATGAAGATCTGGCTAGAGGCTCCTACTTCCCTGGGTGAAGGCAGACTTGGGGAGGGGACAGTAATTGTACTCATTTTCATTGTTTAATTGGGGATGGCAAAAACTGCAGAAAAGATACTTGTTTTATGGTTTCCATAATAGTCTCTCCCTCAAGTTTGCAGAAACTGAAAGAGAGGAATAGAGAGAGAAGAAAAACTGGTGCTCACCAAGTAGTTGTTTTCTGGCAGTCCCAAGACAGCAAGGTATGAATTACTTTCACTAGCTGAAATGCTCCATCCACTACTTTCTATATCCAAAAGCATTCTTGAGATAATTCCTCAGATTAATATAGTTATGCCTGGACAAATATCCCCAGTGAGATTGTTATTATTAGTTCCATTTTCCAGGAAAGGAAACTGAGGAAGATTAGACAAGTTGCTAAGGTCACATAAGTAGTAAGTAGCAGAGCTGAGATTTCCCTCCTGGCATGGGAATCTGCTCTCAGGCTTTTACATCCAACTGCTTCTCTAATGATTTTGAACCCAGGTGCCTCAGAAATAAAAGCTCTATACTCATTTGAAAGAACTTCAGAAAAGTTTGATTTAAGGAATCAAAAGGGAGATAGAAGCCAAGTACACGGGCTCAAAACTATAATACTAACCACCTGGGAAGAAGAGATTGGGAGATTGCAAGTCAGTGCAGCCTAGGCATACAAGTTCCCCAAACTTCGTCTTAACCAAAGGCTATGCACAATGATACACACCTGTTATCCCAGTTACCAGGAAAGCACAATGACTAAGTACAGAGGCTCCAACCAGGCATCCTCAGTGACACATGCAGAACAGGTCTGAGGATCATAGTCTACATAAAGTAAGACATAAAGCAAAGCCCTACTTCAAAAATAACCAGTGCAAAGAGAGGCCAGAAGAGTAGCTCAAGGAGTAACAAGAAGATGGAGAGAGAAAAGGAAACAAGGAAAGGGAAGGGAAGGGAAGGAACTAGAAAAGAAAACAATGAAAAGAAAAGGAGATGCAACGACAGTCATCCCTCAAACCTGGGAAATAGAATTTGATTAAGACATAATTGATAGTAGCCAAGCAACAAAATAAAATAAACTTGTTGTCAGTCATGGGGCTTGAACTCAGGACCTGAGCACTGGCCCTAAGCTTTTATACTCAAGGTTAGCGATCTAATACTTTGAGCCACAGCGCCACTTCTGGTTTTCTGGTGGTTAATTGAAGATAAGAGTCTCATGGACTTTCCTGCTCATGCTGGCTTTGAACCATATTCCTCAGATTTCAGATTACAGGTATGAGCCACCAGCACCCAGCAAAATAGACATTTGCTTTGTATCTAGACACAATTATTGTCTCCTTAGTGTTATGGTAAAGGAGTATCATCTTTCTCTTCTAGTCCACTTAAGATCAGGGTGATTGTAAGAGAAAGGACTCCGAAAGCCGCCCGGCACCAGCAGCGCCACAAAGGGACCTGTCGCGATCGCAACGACCCGGCGGGGGGCCGCCCAACCCAGCCCGCAACCACCCCAACTGAACTCGGACTGCAACAACAACTGACGACCTACAGGGTGAGTACCCATCAGGGGACAGGGAATCCATCAAGGGAGACCAGAGCTGGAGGGAATCCCCAGACCCTGACCTAGACTCCCTACCCCAACACCCGGACCACAGGACCCACTAAAACTGGGAACTGTTCGAGAGCCCCACCAGCCGGTGGAGCACACTCTGCTGGCCAGGCCAGAGCAAGAGCGCCCCGGGAAGGGAGCTTAAATGCTCAAGCCAGGAACAGTGCCCCTGGGTCAAGACTACCAACAGTAGAAGAAATTTGAACTGTGTCCTCCAGGCTGCATAACCAAGGTGGTATACACATTAGCACAGGCCTAACGAGCGCGCTCCAGGCTGGGGCCGGAACCAGGCCAGGGGACCGGCGCCTGAACAAAGCAAAAAGGGTCAGAAGTGGGGCTGTGGCTCAAATGGTAGGGTGCCAGCCCTGAGCTGAAGAGCTGAGGGACAGCACCCAAACCTAGAGTTCAAGCCCACAACCAGCCCAAAACAAACAAACAAAAACACATCAGGAGCCCATAGCAGACTCCAGTATTTGGGAGAGTGCATCCAGAGCATCTGATCTTCCCAAGAGCACCCGCAGGAGCAAACACAAGCAGTCTAGGCTGCTCAACCCTTCCAAAGGCGGGAATTGCTACAGCAGAGAGCTGAGAATCCTAAGTGAATAGCAGCTGGAAATAGGCTCCCAACAGAATCCAGATCAGACACAGACTCTCTCTACCAATAGAGAATCAGCAACCAAGCAAAGACAGACACACCAAAACAAGATTGAAGAGCAGTCTCCTGAACCCCCATGCGAAAATCACAGAGAAAAATCACAAGGTTTACCACTACCCAGGACAGCAAGCTCACCTCAAAAGCCAGCAGCCACGCAGGGGAGAGCCCCAGTGGGAGCAAAGCAGGAATGGAAGACAAAAACTACATCCAAGGGTTGCTGGAGGCAATGACTCAAGAAATAAAGCGAGAAATGGATCAGAAATTGAAAGAGCACAAGGATGAACTATCAAAAGATATACAGGATATCAAACAAAAATTGGATGCAAAAATAGAAGCTGCACAAACCTCAGTAAGAAGTGAGATAAACGCCAAATTAGAGGTAATGCATACTGATATCACCTCATTGAGAGGTGAGATCAGTACTCTGAGAACCAACATTGAATCCATAAAGGGATCCATTTCCACCATGCAAACCACAATAGAAGCCACAGTCAACAGAGTGAATGAAATGGAAGGTAGAGTGTCAGATACAGAAGACAGAATACACCAACTGGACCAAAAAGTGACAGATATGGAAAAATCACTCAAATTAAACCAAAGGGAAATTCAAGAGCAAGCAGATAATGCTAAAAAATTTAACCTTCGCATAATCGGAGTGGACGAAGGTGAGGAATTCCAGAGCAAGGGAATGCAACACCTATTTAACGAGATAGTCAATGAAAATTTTCCCCACCTCAAAAACGACCATCTTAACTACATCACAAAAGCTTATCGAACACCCAACAAGCAAGATCCCAGGAGAAACACTTCTAGGCACATAATAGTAACAATGATGGATCTGAATAATAAGGAAACAATCCTGCATGCAGCAAAAATGAAGAAGGAGCTATACTACAACGGGAAAAAAATTAGAATCACTGCAGATCTCTCCACACAAACAATGAATGCAAGAAAAGCCTGGGAAAGCACCATACGAGCCCTGAGAGCCAATAACTGCCAACCCAGACTGATATACCCGGCAAAGCTAGCATTCACATTCGATGGAGAACTGAAAACTTTTAATAGCAAAGAAAAACTAAATGAATACATAAACATTAAGCCAGCATTACAAAGAATTCTAAGAGGGGGGACACAACCTGAAGAAAGCAACCAGGAACTGGGACCTGCCCCAAACAGGCATTACTCAAAGTCTAACTGAGCAAGCACAGGAGGAAAGGAAAGAAGAAAAACTTAGGAAAACGGAATGGCAGGGACAACAATGCATCTCTCTATACTTTCTCTTAATATAAATGGGCTGAATTCGCCAATTAAAAGAAAACGAACTGAGGACTGGATCAGAAAACAAGACCCATCCATCTGTTGCCTTCAGGAGACCCACCTCTCAGCCAAACATACAAACAAACTCAGAGTGAAGGGGTGGAAAAGGATCTACCAATCAAATTCCCCCAATAAGAAAGCAGGTGTAGCTATCCTGATATCTGACAAAATAAACTTTTCATTAAAATCAGTACAGAAAGACAAGGACGGACATTACATATTAATAAAGGGAACAATCCAAGAGGAGGATATAACCATCATCAACTTATATGCCCCAAATATCGGTGCACCCAGATATGTTAAACAAATGCTCTCAAACTTACAGAATAAAATAGATCCCAATACGATAATACTAGGAGACTTTAACACGCCACTCTCACCAAAGGACAGGTCTACCAACCAGAGGATTGGCAAAGAAGCTACCGAATTAAGTGAGGCCATACTTCAAGCGGAATTAACTGACATCTACCGAGTATTTCACCCTAAAACAACACAGTACACATTCTTCTCAGCAGCTCATGGAACTTTCTCCAAAATAGACCATATCATAGTTCATTCAAGGAACTTAAGCAAATACAAAGGGATCGACATAATCCCCTGTATCCTATCTGACCACAGTGGAATCAAGCTAGCTCTCAATAACAAAGCATACCGCAGAAATTTCTCTAATACATGGAAATTGAACAGCACACTCCTTAACAAGGCCTGGGTAACAGAAGAGATCAGAGAAGAAATAAAGCATTTCCTAGAACTCAATGAAAATGAAAACACCTCACAAAGAAACTTGTGGGACACAGCAAAAGCAGTCCTGAGGGGCAAATTTATTGCCCTCAGTGCCCACATCAAGAGAATGGAGACAGACCAAGTAAATAATCTCATGTTGCAACTAAAACAGCTAGAAAAACAAGAAAAAATGGGACCTAAAGCTACTAGACGAAGCCAGATAACCAAATTGAGAGCAGAGATTAACCAATTAGAAAATCAGAAAACCATAACCAAAATAAACCAAACAAAAAGCTGGTTCTTTGAAAAAATAAACAAAATTGATGGCCCGTTGGCAAGATTAATTAAAAAAAGAAGAGAGGAAACCCATATTAATAGGATTAGGGATGCCACGGGAAACATCACAACACGTACCCAAGATATCCAAACAATTCTAACAGACTACTTTCAAAAGCTATACTCTCTAAAGGAAGAAAATCTGGCGGAAATGGATGCATTTTTAGAGAAATACAAGTTACCCAAACTGAGCAAAGAAGAAGTTAACCAATTAAATAAGCCAATATCCTATAATGAGATACAGGAAGCTATCAAAAGTCTTCCAACAAAAAAAAGCCCAGGACCAGATGGATTCACAGCAGAATTCTATAAGACCTTTAAAGAAGAACTAATACCCATACTCCTCAAGCTCTTCAGAGAAACAGAGAAGGAGGGAGCTATCCCAAACTCATTCTATGAAGCCAATATCACACTCATCCCCAAACCAGGCAAAGACCCAACCAAAAAGGAGAATTACAGGCCAATCTCCTTGATGAACACAGATGCAAAGATCCTTAACAAGATTCTAGCTAACAGAATCCAGAAACACATAAAAAAAATAATACACTATGATCAGGTAGGCTTCATCCCAGAGACACAGGGATGGTTTAACATACGTAAGTCAATAAATGTAATCCAGCATATCAACAGAGCCAAGGTCAAGAATCACATGATTATCGCCACAGATGCAGAAAAGGCCTTTGATAAAATTCAACATTCATTCATGCTAAAAGCTCTGGAGAAAATAGGAATAGAAGGAACATTTCTAAAAACAATAAAAGCCATTTATGACAGACCAATAGCCAATATTATACTTAATGGGGAAAAGCTACAACCAATCCTCCTAAAAACAGGAACAAGGCAAGGATGTCCACTGTCTCCACTCCTCTTCAACATAGTCCTAGAACCCTTAGCCAGGGCAATAAGGCAAGAAAAAGACATTAAAGGGATCCGCATAGGGAAAGAAGAAGTGAAACTATCCCTTTTTGCAGACGACATGATACTATACCTCCACGATCCCAAAAACTCCATCCCCAAACTTTTAGAAATCATAAGTCACTTCGGCAAAATAGCAGGATACAAAATAAACCCACAAAAATCAGTTGCCTTCCTATACACTGATAACGCACAGGAAGAGAGGGAAATAAAGGGAGCAACCCCATTCACAATAACCTCCCAAAAAATAAAATATTTAGGAATTAACCTAACCAAAGATGTAAAAGAACTATTTAATGAGAACTATAAAAAGTTAAAGAAAGAAATTGCAGAAGACACTAGGAAATGGAAAGACCTCCCATGCTCCTGGATAGGCCGACTTAATATAGTAAAGATGGTGATACTTCCAAAATTAATATACAAATTCAATGCAATTCCTATTAAAATCCCAATGATGTACATCACTGAAATACAGAAAACAGTCCAAAAATTTATATGGAACAACAAAAGACCTAGAATAGCCAAAACAATTCTAGGGGATAAAGACAATATGGGAGGGCTATCCATGCCGAACTTCAAACTCTACTACAGAGCTATAATCACAAAGACAGCATGGTACTGGCACAAAAACAGACCCGAAGACCAATGGAACAGAATAGAAGATCCAGATATAAATCCACAGGCCTACAGCCAGCTGATATTCGACAAAGGAGCCAAAGACATACAATGGAAGAAACACAGCCTCTTCAACCGCTGGTGCTGGGAAAACTGGGCAGCCACATGCAGAAAACTAAAAGTGGACCCCAGCCTATCACCATGCACCAACATCAACTCAAAATGGATTAAAGACCTTAACATTAAACCTGAATCTCTGAAACTACTGCAGGACAGAGTAGGAGAGACACTTGAACTAATAGGCACAGGAAGGAACTTCCTGAACAGAGTCCCAGGGTCACAACAAGTTGGAGAGAGACTCGACAAATGGGACTACCTTAAAATAAAAAGCTTCTGCACAGCTAAATCTATCGCAACTAAGCTAGAAAGACAACCAACTAATTGGGAAAAAATATTTACCAGCAATATATCAGACAAGGGGTTAACATCCTGTATATACAGGGAACTCAAGAAACTAATCCCTCCCAAACCTAACAAACCAATTACTAAATGGGCAAGGGAACTAAAGAGGGACTTCTCAAATGAAGAAATAAAAATGGCAAAGAAACACATGAGGAAATGTTCATCATCCCTGGTGGTGAAGGAAATGCAAATAAAGACAACCCTGAGATACCACCTTACCCCAGTCAGAATGTCCCACATCCACAAATCAGCCAACGACAAATGCTGGAGGGGATGTGGAGAAAGAGGAACCCTATTACACTGCTGGTGGGAATGTACACTTATACAACCACTTTGGAAAGCAGTCTGGAGGGTCCTTAGAAAGCTAAAGATTGACCTCCCTTACGACCCAGTCATACCACTTCTAGGCATCTACCCTGAACAACAGGAACCAATATACAAGGACACGTGCACCTCCATGTTTATTGCAGCACTGTTCGCAATAGCTAGGATATGGAAACAACCTAGGTGCCCCACCACAGATGAATGGATCCAAAAATTGTGGTATCTATACACAATGGAATATTATGCAGCCATTAGAAATGACAAAATAATGGCATTTGCAGGGAAATGGATGGAGCTAGAAGGAATCATGTTGAGCGAGGTAAGCCAAGAACGAAGAGACAAACGGTACATGGTCTCCCTCATAAGTGGATGCTAAATCCAAAAGGTTAGTGATACGACAAAACTAACAGGACTTAAGAAACAAAGAACTCCCGCTCATCTGGTTGAACCACTACTAAATATCCTCATGCTGCTGATCACAAATATGGTATATAACATGTGAACACTGTTATATATTACAGACTGTGGTAGACAATTTGCTCCAGGGAAGTTAGAATGAACTTGTGACTTTGAAATTATGTAATCATTTAATCACAATCAAAAAAAAAAAAAAAAAAAGAACCTCGGGGAAGGGAGGGAGGGAGGGGATGGTAGGGGGAAAACAATGGAGGGGGTAACAATGTTCAAGAGGAAGTGTACTCATAACCTCACTCATGTAACTGTGACCCTCTGTATAGTAGCTTTACAATAAAAAAATAAAATAAAAAAAAAAAAAAAAAAAAAAAAAAGAGAAAGGACTCCTTGGAACATGAGGAGATATTCTTTGGACCACGGGCTCCTACAAGCAACATGATTTCTGCCTCTCCCTCTCCACAAGTTCCTCTGTTCTCCTAGCCCAGCATGGCAAATATGGCAGCTTTGTGTCCTGAGCCCGATTCATCATGACTCACATGCCAATGCTCACCATTGTAAGTATGGTCTGAAAACCTATGAGGTCCTGAGTAGGGGTAAAGGATAAAGGAGCCAGGCACTGATGGCTCATGCCTGTAATTCTAGCTACTCAAGAATCTAAGATCTGAGGATCATGATCCAAAGCCATCATGGATAGAAACAAGACACTATGTTGAAAATGAACTTTGCAGGGAGAAGGAGTGGGGGAGATGGAGGAGGGAAGGAATACTAGGAGAAAAACAAAGGAGAGGGTAACAAAGCCCAACAAGAAATGTACTCATTGCCTTACTCATGTAACTGTAAAGCCTCTGTACAGCATCTCTACAAAAAAATAAATAAACTTTTTGTTTTAAGTCCATGAGGCTTATCTCCAATCAAAGAGCAAAACTCCAAATGTGGAGATGTGGCTCAAGTGATCGAGCACTGGTTCTGAGTCCCTGAGTTCAAGCCCCACTACCAACACACACATATACATACACACACACACACACACACACACACACACACACACACACACACATACAGATAGAAGGGAAGAGAGGACTCTATATTGGGCTGTTATGTTTGTATTTGGGTGTATTGGCACTTGCTTCTCTTCCTGCAATAGATGTGAATTGAGCAAGTATGCCTGCCATACTTGGATGCCTGGATTCCATATGTGTATCTTTTTAATCAGTCATTTCAGATCAGTTTCAGCCCTTTCTAGCAATAAATAAAGAAAAATAGCATATGAAAAAGGGGATATCAGTGCCTCTTCAAATCATAAATAAAAATCAAGTGAGTCAACAGACCC
Source organism: Dipodomys spectabilis (assembly GCF_019054845.1). Lineage (NCBI taxonomy): Eukaryota > Metazoa > Chordata > Mammalia > Rodentia > Heteromyidae > Dipodomys > Dipodomys spectabilis. Next base: position 5,471,657 of record NW_024870723.1, read on the forward strand.
TATCTTAAGAAATAGAGAATTCAATACATTATGTAACATTTCCTAGGTTCCAACAGAAGAACTCATTGGTTATAGTAGCAATATATGAGAAACAACTTAAATGTTCATTAAGAGAGGACTGGTTAAATAAATCAAGATGTATTCGCATAATAAAGTAGCATCCATCCACTTAAAAGAAATGCAGTAGATCCAAAAGTACAGATATGGCCCATTGACCAGAATGGAATTTACAAAAAATTAAAAATGTGCCACAGCATGTTTTAAAGGAAAGATTCCAAAAATGTATGGCTTGACTGGACTGGGTGTAGAAGGAAGGTCTGACAGTGGTTGTTTCTGAAAGATTATTGCCTCTTTTATTTTGGGGGAAAGATAAGAAATATACTGCCTCTGGCTCCAACTTTTAATAATATTCTTGTTAATAACTAGTATCTCTTCATGCTTGGATACTCAATAGTTGATAAATAAATAATAGATAGATAGATCATATATACCCATCTACATATGCCTGTTGTATGCCTGTTGTATACTTGTACATATATACAGTTAGATATAGTCTAGCTGTAACTGGAGCTGGAGCTCTCAGCCTACCCACCAGGTACCCCCAAATGTTTGAGATATCTTTCTCCATTTCAACCCCATGGGAAGGCAAAAAATGTCTGAAATCCCACACTCACCTCCTGCTCAGATCTTGTACCTCTTCATACGGAACTCTCTATGGCTCAGAAGCGGTGTCTCCATTCCTCTTTGATCCTCCTAATGACCTTCTAAAAGAACAGACATGAATGGTATTCTCCCATTTTTACTGGCCAGACAACAAATTGATCCATGTAACCAGAGGACTAGAGAGAGGGTCCAGGTTTGGGTTCTAAATCCCTTCTACACAATCAGGCTACCTATGGAGCAGAATCTTTATTTTATCCCCAACACCCATACTCATTCAGTCACCACCTCCTCTGTAAAGCCTTCTCACACACCCCCTCCCCCTTGGCTCTTAGGGCCCCAGATCTGTCCCCCACAACTCCCCAGTCCTACTGTTATCGCTACCATCGCCCCCCCCCCGCATATACCCCATGTATCAGAGGGGCTGACACTGTCTACTCTCTTCTGGGGTCCCCCTTCCCTTTCCACAGTCAATTTCTTCTTATTCCCCACTCTACCCCATGCCCTGTGCCATGCCTGGCACAGAGAAAATGTTCAGTAAATGTTTGTCAAATAAATGATTCAGGGAATGATCATTCCAAAGCCTGGTGGCTTCATAGGATTTGAGTTATTGCATTTCCCCCCCAATGTAGAAAGAAAAGCTCCCAGACGACCCCTCGGCTATGTTCAGATATTGTAAATAATTGATCATAAAGATGAAACGCGCAGGCTGGATGGAGACCAGGGAACCTGTCAATACTGTGGGAATAAATCTCAGTTCACAGCAGCCCAGTGCCTGCGCTGGCTTTCCAAGACCATTAAACTATCACTGCAGCTCAGGCATTAGTTGGAATAAAGTGTTTGTGTTTGTTTGTTATCATTTCTTAGTAAAACTAATTAAGGAACTAATTGATTGTTTTGTTGTTCTACTAATTAACTCCATATGGTGCCCATTTCCATGGAGATAGACTATGAGTTATGGGAAGGGCTCTGATTTAACATGTCTTTTCTGGGTTTAGGGACAATCCTTTAGAATTAAGTGTCCTTTCCACTCTCATTTCCCTTTATTGCTGAAGATATTCTTGGCTTCCTTGTTTCCTTGAGGGTGGGAGGTGGGGCCAGTCAGAACCAGTCCAGAAAGAACTGGAAAATAAAAATAAAAAAGCATACAGCCTAGAATAAGTAGTTAGGAAAGCCGTAGGCTAAGACAATAACAGTAATTATCGCAGAAAATGTCCCTTTTAGCACTTGCTGTGTAGCTGGCATGTGTACACACATTATCTCAAATGTATCCATGACCAAAGCCTAAATTAGTGGAAAAGAAATTGAATTCTTAGAGTCACTTGACAAAGTTTCCATTTCGTTTGTTCATTCATCCTTTAACTCATCCATGCATCCATTCATTCAATTGTTCATTTACTCCTCTACTCGTTCATTCATTTATTCGTGTATCCAGCCACTCTTTAATTTGTTCATCTGCCATTCATTCATCCATTCACTCATTCATTTACTTACCCATTTATCCATTCATTTATCTATTCATTCGTTTGTTCATTCATCCATCCATTCCCCAAATCATTTGTTCATCTGATCATTCATTCTTTATACCTACTCGCTCAGCATCCTCTCTGTTCCAGGCACAAGGTTTCCATCAAAGTCCATTTTTCTCCCCTCCCAGAGCTTCAATTCTAGGAGGGTGAGACAAGTAACAATATTCCAAATCAGGTTTTCTTACATAAGGACAAGGACCAGAAAAAAATTAGTCCAGTTTGTGAGAAATTCACATAGAGTGTCCATGATATGGTGCTCTTTTTAGACGGATTGGTTAAGGAAGAACTCCATGAACAGACAGTATCTGAGCAGAAAACCTGATAATAAGAAGAACTGCCTATGAGAATATCTTAAGTCAGAACCTTCTGGACAAAGCAAGCAGAAAGCCAAGGCAGGAGGGAGCTTTCTATCTGCCAGAGCCAGAGAAGCCAGAGGTGGTAAAGGAACTATGAAATCAGACCAAGTACAAAGCCAGGCCATGAGTATCCTTAAGGTCTTGGTGCTGGCTTCTCTTGGAAGTAGAGTATGACTCTAGACCTGCTCTGTGCCCTGCTATCCATTTTATGAGCCTGGACAACCGCATGGATACAGGCAGGACATTCATCTTCACCCAGAGAAGAGCCTTTGAGTGACTTGCCAGGAGGCTCTTGACATGTGATTCTTTAGAGTCTCAAGAATCAAAGAAATTAATACTGGGATACCTGGCTCCAGAATAAGAAGAGCAGATATCCAAGGTCAGGCCCCAAGTCATAGGTCAATGTTTCTTTCTTTATTTTTTTGGATCAAGTCGTGGGTCTGAACTCCGGGCCTGGACGCTGTCCCTCAGCTCTTCAGCTCAAGGCTAGCGCTCTACCACTTGAGCCACAGCGCCATTTCTGGCTTTTTTTTCTGCTTATGTGGTGCCGAGGAATCAAACCCAGGGCCTCATGCATGCAAGGCAAGTACTCTACCACTGAGCCACCTTCCCAGCCCGAGGTCAATGTTTCTTAAAGGCCCCAGATCATGTTGTGGATTTGTGTTCAGTGACTTTTCCTTCCACTCCCCTCCCCATGGTGAATAGAGGTATACTTTGCATAGCCAATGTTGACTGGACCACAATGACTTGCTTTGACCAATGGAAACCACAGTCTTCTCCTTGTGTATCAGGTAGGAGTATTAGATAATTTGCATATATTATATGGGTAGGTCATTGTGCCCTGGTGGCTTGTTACATGACAGCTCCTAGATAGCTTCTGTCCCTCTGCTTCATCTCCCATCAACTCAGTCTGAAGCTAAGTCCAGATACTATGGCCTACAACACAGCTGTTCAATAGAACCCAACCTAGATGGGTACTGTGGCCTAAAAACAACTGATTCTTATTATAAGCTGCTGATGGATGTTTCAGAGCATTATCATAGGAATAGCTAGTCAATAGACTTACTACAGGCAAGCCCTTGATTAGAAACCAGGATGCAGATATAAGAAACTTAAGAAACAACATCTTCCCCCTTAAAAACTGAGGCTCTGAAATGACTCCATTTTTAAAAATTTTTACATTAGATTAACTCAGAAACACTAGAGTTCACATTGATTGGACCTAGTGATTACAGGATACATAATTAAAATTTTAAAGAGAGAAAATAAATTAATTTTACCCTATTATATATGGAGGCCTCTGATAGCAGGCGGACTAAGGAAGGGGAGTCATGTTGCAGTGGAAGGGTACAGCCTTTGAAGTCAGACTTCTGGGTACAAGTCCCGTTTCCGGTAGTTGGTCTGGAAGAATTCAGCCTCTTGTAACCCAGTTTTCACATCTTTTAATAGTTAAAATGACACCCACTTCTCAGTGAAGCTGGCAAGACTACATAATAAAATATGTGTAAATGCCTGGCATGATGTTTATTAAATGTCTTTCAGACAAACTTTCTTTTAGCTATAGATTTTGTTGTTGTTGCTTTGTTTTTCCCATTATTGTGGTGGCAAGAATACTTAACATGAGACTGGCCCTCTTACCAGATTTTCAAGTACCTAATACAGTATTATTATCTATAGCACAATTTTGTATACTGTTGTTCTCTCAAATAAGTTTTTTGAAACTTAGTCATGTTGCATAACTTAAGTTTCTATACATATGTGACATATAGGCAACATGTATAGTATGCTGCACACCTAGGAATCACATGATAAAATCACAAGGTAATGCATCTCTCAGAATGTTCCTTATGTTTAAGCAATACACGTGTTCATACACTACATTTTCTTTATGTATTCATCCGTCCGTGGCATTAGATTGTTTCTAGACCTCAGTTATTATGATCAGTGATGCTGCCAAGAATACACATTAAGGAAAAGAAGAGTCTCTTCAATAAATGTTGCTGGAAAAACTGGATATCCACACGCAAAATAATGAAACTGGACAATTATCATATACCACGCACATGCCTGCACACACACACACACACACACACACACACACACACACACACAATCAATTCTAAATGGATTAAAGATTCTAAAACCTGAACTGTAAAACTCTGAGAGGAAAATGTAGGAGGAAAACTTCATGACATTGTGACATTGGTCTTGGAGATGATTTCTTGAATATAACATCCAAAGCACAGGCAACAAAAGAAAAATCAGTCAAGTGTGATTGCATCAAATTAAAAAGATTCTGCACAGCAAAGGAAACAATCAACCAAACAAAAAAGACAACCTATGAAATATGGAGAAAATATGTGCACACCAAGTATCTGATACAAAATATATAAGGAATTCTTACAACTCAATAGTAAAAGAGGGAAAAGGAGCAAGACAGTCTTAATAATATATTTTTAAATGGGCAAGGTGTCTGAATAGTCATCTCTCCGAAGAAGACATACAAACAGCCAACCGGTATATGGAAAGAATGAGGTGGGGTAGGGGTGCGATATCTCTTTGACAGTTGTGTTCAATTCTTTCAATTCTGCTAGATAAATTCCCCGAAGTCACTATTTCCCCACATCACTGCTCACCAAGGACATGCAAATCAAAACCACAATGAAGCGAGGTACTGCTGGTGGCTCAAACCTGTAATCCTAGCTACACAAGAGGCTAAAATCTGAAGATTATAGTTCAAAGCCAGCCTGGACAAGAAAATCCATGCAACTATTATCTCCAGTGGACCAAAGGGGGGAAAAGCCAGAAGTGGAGCTCTGTCTCAAGTGGTAGAGCCTTGAGCAAAAATGCTAGGAAATAGCACTCAGGCCCTGAGTTCAAGAACCAATAATAGCACAGAAAAAAAAAAAAAGAAGTGAGAAAAAGAGAGCAAGACTACCTCACACCTGTCAGAGGAGCTATTATAAAAAATTAAACAAGTGTTATGATGATGATATAGAGAAAAGAAAACTTGTAGACAGCAGATTTTTTCCCCTATAGAAAACAGTATAGAGATTTCTCAGAAATTAATTTGAGCCAGGCATCAGTGACTCATGCCTGTAATCCCAGCTACTCAGGAGGCTGAGATCTGAGGATTGCAGATCAAAGCCAGCCCAGGCAAGAAAGTCCCTGAGACTCTTATCTCCAATAACCTATCAGAAAACCGGAAATGGCGCTGTGGCTCAAGTGGTAGAACACTCGCCTTGAGGTGAAGAACGCAGGGACAGCGCCCAGGCCCAGAGTTCAAACCCCATGGCTGAAAAAAAAAATTAACTATGAAACTACCATATAGTCCAACCATCTCACTTCTGAGGACTTAACCAAAAGCATCAAAAGCATTAAAAGAAAGATATCAAAGAGACACCTGCATCTCCATATTCTTCAGCCCATTTTAGAGACGCTAAGAGATCTTATTCCGATCCTGTCTTTGCCACTCACTGTGCCAAGCCAATCCTTTCCCCTCACTTAGTCTTCAATTTCTACCTCTATAAACTAAGGACATGGGACCAGAATATTCCAGAAAATTTCAAAAGACCCCAACAAATTGTTGTGTTGGTGCCATTTTGGCACTTGTGGAATCCCTAAAGATTACACATGGTCCACATGAGAAATGTTCTCCTTGCTCATTCTTCCTTCCCCAAGTGTTTGGGTCCTCTTCATATTTGGATGCTCACCCCAAAGTTTCCAGAATCCCCTCCCTGACCTCTACCCTCCTGTATTTGTCTCTAACCTTTCCAATTGTTTGTTTCCTCTGATGTTGTCTGAAGCTCCAGAATAATTGTTGCAGGAGAAGCAATCAGCTCAGCCTTCGACAAGCCATCGAGACAGACAGGCAAGCAGGGGTATTAGGCTGTCAATTTCCCAGCCTTTCCAAATGTTAGAACAATTTTGGTGAATTACAAGCAATAGAAAATCACTTTGGGTGCTCATTAGGCAGGAGGCAGGCGCGATGATGGATGCTCAGAAAAAGTAGCAGAAACAGTCTTGAGCCAAAAGCTTACCTTCCAGCACCTTCCAGGGTTGGCTCATTTAACCCTCACTCTTCTGCATAAATCCCTAGGAATCCTCACTGTTAGATGAATAGAGGTAACTTGTCTGAGCTCTAGGCAGTTCGCTGAGCGTTTATGATGCACCTGCCATCTATGTTGAGGCTAGAGTAACACATTGGCTTTTCAGTTCCATAGTTCAGTGTAGGGAAGGCACAAAGAACCACCATAAAAGAAAGAACTGAGAAAAGATAATAGAAACAAAGAAGAGAAAGACAGACAGCCACAGAGGCCGAGATAGAGACAGAAAGATACTGTGATTTTGAACAAAGGAGTTAAGAGAAGCTTCACCAAAGAAGTGGCATTTGAGGGGAGTCTTGAACAATAAAACATACCTTTCTTCTGCCATTAGCAGCAATAGTAGCAATGCTGGACATTATATAAGACATTGGGTACATAGCGTGTGTTACTGCCTCATGACTGTGACTAAACACCTGAGAGAAACAATTCAAAAGGAGGAAGGATTTCACTTGGCCCATGTGTTCAGAGGTTACAGTCCATGGTCAGATGGCCTATGATGAAGCAAGACATCATGGCGGAAGTGTGTGATGAAGCAGAGCTGCCCACCTCAAGGCAGCAGGGCAGCAGAGAGCAAGGATGGGCCTGGATAAAAAGAAAGCACCGTGGTATAGGCATTCCTCTAGTGATGCCTTTCCTCAAGCCCACTTCCTAGCTCCTATCATGTCCCTGTAATGCCATCAAACTATTAATCTACCAATTAATGGATGAAACCATTGACTGAAGGAGAGCCCTCATGATCTAATCACTAACCAAAGCCACACATCTGAGCACTGCACTGGGAATCAAATCCTTAATACATAGCCAAACCAAATAATATTATATGCATATATACACCATTATATACTATATCATATATATATCCACCATATATACATATAGATGCCATTATATACTATATAGTACTATGTGTTCACATCTTGTAACTAAGTGAAATGTATATTTCATGATAACCCTTAGATCTATAGTGTTATGATTACCATTTGGCAGATAAGGAAACAGATGTTAAGGGTTTAAGAAATTACTTGTGGAATTGTAACCAATAACTGTCCATTGAATCATCTGAAACCAAACTGGAATCATTTTCACAATTTTTCAGGGGAAATGAGAGCTGACTAATGAAGAGAAAGACCATCAGCCACACCAACTAGGGTACTATTCCAGGCCTCACCACTTAACTACTCTGACGGCATGGAGGAGCTCCTTGTACTTTATGAGCCTCATATGTCTCCGAGAAGATCGCATGGTCCCAGGTGTCCAGAAGCAACACATGGAAGTCAGCATGAGAAGACTAAATGAGCCTTCATTCTATCATTCCTAGCATTCACTAAGTATCTGCTGTGGACCTAGAAGCAAGTAAAGTACTATGGGAAGGAAAATAAATGAGACCAAAGCCTGACTCTTTCAGGAGACGCAGTGTGATAGGAAATGCTTGCAAGTATTAATCTACATGCTTGCTCCTTGACTCTGGGGTCGTTGAACTTTTTTTCCATTGTATCCCATGGGTCTCTTCCCTCCTCTGTTTCCCAGTCTACATGCAAAGGTATAAGCCATCCATTGTGGAAGATAAAACCAAGGTTGCTGTGAATACTAAAAAATGAAGAGAGAGTCATAGGCACCCAGCAGAGCTGCTAGTCATGATTACCAACACTAAGCAGAAGAATAGACATGGGGTGAAAAAGGACATTGAAGACCTATGTGAGGAAGGTAGAGATTTGCTTATTCTGACATCTAAAGTGTCAGAGTATAAAAATATAAACGGGCAAGGCGCCCATGGCTCACGCCTGTAATCCTAGCTACTCAGGAGGCTGAGATCTGAGGATCACGGTTCAAAGGCAGCTGGGAAAGGAAAGTCCATGAGACTCCTATCTCCAATAAACCACTAGAAAACTGGAAGCGGTGCTGTGACTTAAGTGGTAGAGAGCTCACCTTGAGCTGAAGAGCACAGGGACAGCACCCAGGCCCAGAGTTCAAGCCCCACGACCAACAATAACAACAACAAAAAAGAATATAAATGGCATAAAAGAATATAAATGAGTCATAAAAGGACATAGAAAAGAATATAAATGTCCTCAGCAATCTCTGGGGACATGCCACGGCCCGGAGGTCAGCCCCACCAGCCACTGGTCATCTAGCTTTGCCAGGCCATTTGTTTGTCTTAAGACTATGCCTCTGTTTGCTCTATCCTGTGAAACTCATGTCTCTAAAGGATCTTGTTTCCTATTGTTTCCTATCTTGTTCCTATCTTGGTTCCAAAGCCCAGCCAGAATAGAAGCTAGGTAAGAGAACGTGGTAGTGATCTCAGCATGAAGCTAGAAGCCCTCTTGCCTCAAGTTAGGGACAATCCTGGTCCTTGTGGAAGGATAAAAATCACAGATGGGATCAAGCAGTTCTGCCTTAGAAGGGAACTATATGAAGTGGGGGAAGGGTTTAGTCTGGAAGCCAGACGGCACCTAGCATATCTAGACAGTTATAAAATATTTGCATTTTGATACCAAGGTCAACTGTCTGAGCTTGAGATGAAAGAAATAGAGGTGAGAAGAATTTTATGGGGAAAAAAATTTTTTAAAGTAAGTTCTGGAGAAGCCAGCCCTAAATTAAAGGTAGATTTGTTACGGTTGTCTCAAGTGTGTGACAGTTAGATGTACCGACAGGATTTAATAGAGACATCTTTTTAAGCTGCTAGAATGAACAGTGAAATAAAGATGTGTGGACTGGTAGCCTGATCCAAACCACCAAGGCTAGAAAGTCAGACACACATTGGTTCAAATCCTGTCTAGAGCAGTAAGTAGCTGTGCAGCTTTGGACACACTGTTTTGCTTTTTTGGAGCCTTGGCATCCTCAACTGAAAAGGAGATATGGAAGATCAGAGAGAACAGAGGTAAAGCAACTGGTAACCACCTGTCACAGATAAGCAGTAAGAATATAGTAGACTATAATAATGACAGAGATGATGCTAGGGGTGAGGTGGTAGTGATGGTGATGAAGATGATGATGACAGAGATGATGGCAGTGATCATGATCATAAACACCGTGATACTGATGGATGCTGGTAATGATGAAGATAGTAGCAATAGAGGTGATGGTGGTAGTGGTGGTGGTGGTGGTGGTAGTGGTGGTGATCATGATGATCATGATGATCATGATGATGATGATGATGGAGGTGGTGGTGGCTTTGCTCTGTAATTAAGCCAGTCTGTGAGGTACTTTCTCATCAGACCCCAGAAATCTTGAATGCTCTTAAACCCTTGAAAGAGGGAGAGAAAAAAAATGCCCAGATAGACAGTAAGAGCAATGCCACAGAAGAAAAGAAACACCTCATTGTGCAGTCAGCTAAAGCTGGAACGATGGGTGGGCAATAAATTGAAAAAAAAAAAAAAATAGCTGATACTCCCAGGGCTTTCATCCTGGGCAGCGAGCAGAAAGGTACTGAGATGTTCATCATCCACACACTTTGTGAGAGACAATGGGTACTTCCAAACAGAGGGAACTGGAAACTTCAGACCTTGGCCCTGAAGGGGAGAGGAACCCAAAGGAGAGGGATGAAAGATGAGGCCTCTTGGGGGGCTAGGGGGAGGGGAGCTGTAGAAGAGTTGGTTAGGGCGCTGGATGGGGCAAGGTTTGGATCTATCAGGGGTGAGACTGGTTTTAAGCATTGCTGCTGGCATAGGAGGTGGAAAGATGTGTGGGGTGCTTCTGTAAGCTGTCTGATGTGCAGAGGGATACTTACTCTCACCTCAGCATCTGGGCTAAGCTACATCCTGCCAGGGCTATTCAGCCCAACCCTGGGCATAAATGTGTCCTCTCCCCAAAGGCAGAGTCTTCCCTCTCTCCCTCAGCATCTTAATCCCTTTTGAACTTGTCCAGTCTCCTTTGTTCTCCCATTTTAATGACTCCATTCTCTCTTCCACCCCTCCCCACCACCACCCAGGCTCAACCCCCACAGCAGGAAACACTTTAATTGGTAGCAACATTGCCAAGACTCAGCCTCACAGGTGGAGAGGCATTTAGTGGTGTTTGTTCAGTGCAGGGGGAGGGAGGGGAGAGTTCTTCAAAACCACGTAGCTATGGTAGCTTGTTCAACACGATTTGAAGGTGATAAATTGGACCTGATTTTTTTTGTCATTTTTTTTCTCCTGCCAGTTCTTCTGACAAGTGGCCACTGCTGAGATTGCTGAAGGAGACAGAATTGCTTTCTCCCGCAGCAAACGGCCTTCCCGCTGCCTTCTTTCCTCCCCTCTTTTCCTTTCATTCAGGGGGCCAACACCATCCACTACAAGGCCAGACCCAGGGAAGTATGTCTGAGGATTTATTGCTAAGGCTACTGAGTCTGAAAGAAAGGTCTGGAACAAAGGACGGGTACATCCATTCACTGGAGTATGGCTGATGGGGAGGCAAGGGTAGCTAGGGTTGAACACAAACACTCAGACTCTGGAAGTGCTCTCTTCTCCTCCCTCTTTCTCTGTTCACATCACTCATTCATTCATTCCATGAGCACTTATTGAGTACATACTACATGCCAGGCAGAAGTGACAAATATATATATATGCCGAGTAGGAAGGCGATATTCAAGAACTTGGAGTAGGAGGGAGGAGATGCCAATTTTCAATAAAAAAGAGCAAAACAGCCCTAACTGAAACAGTGACAATGCCCAGAATGCAGACACTGTCACTCATTCGTCCCTTCCGGCATTCATTCGGTCATTAACCCAATACCTATGCCTCCTTGTCTTCATCACACCATTTATACATTCACGTCTTCCGATCAGATGATCACCTCATTCACCTAGGCCCCTCTGTTCAGTGATCCATTTCCTCGTTTCCTTGCTCATTCATTCATTCACATATTCACTCATTCATTCATAAGCTCTGTCACCCACCAGCATTTCAGGTACTTTTCGTTTCCTTCCACAAACATGACTCTGCCCTCTCCATTCTCCACCTGTGAGATTCCACTGCTCTCACACCCTGAAATGTTTACTCGTACTCCATCCCCACCTCCAGCCCTGGGTAGAGAGTTTCTAGCTCCAGGAAGCAACCCTGACCTGTGGTCTAGATGAACAGTTCAGCTGAGGCTTTCATACTCTTCCATATTTAAAGCTACTGTTCTAGCAATCCATTTCACAGCCTGGCATCCCCATATCAGACCAGGAGCTCTTTCCTCGAATTTGGGGGTAGTATCTTTTACCTACATTTAGCCTCACAGTTGGCACACAATACTGTTAGGTTTTTAAAAAGAGGTAGCCGAGTAAGAACAGCAGCACGCACGTGGTATTCAGGTAAGGGGTAGGTTTATTCAGTAGATCTGCTGGGACCAGGCACTCCATGTGGCTGGGAAAGGCCTGGGAAAGAGAGGAAAGAGAGAGAAAAGAGCTAGAAAAGAGCTAGAAAAGAGCAGAGAGCTAGAAAAGAAGGGAGCTGGGAAAGAGAAGAGAAGGAAAGAGCTGAGAAAGAGCTAGAAAAGAGCAGAGAGAGGGCGTCTGGGCAGAGAAAGGTGTGGCCACATCAAATTCAGATGTGACCTCTTCCAGGTGTCCCAGTTGCCTAGGTAATGCAGGTAACTGGGCGGAGACTGCTGGGAGGAGGGTGGAGTCTTCTCGCCATCCGGGAGCGGACCTTACAAATACATCTTTTTCTTTTTCCTCTCCTCCTTGTTTTTATTGTTAGTATAAAGGTGATGTACAGTTACACAGTCAGGTAATGAGGACATTTCTTTTTGGCTGGTGTCACCCTTCCCTTGCTTTCTCCTAGGTTTTCTCTCCTGTCCCCGCCACATGTTATCTAGTTCATTTTCAACATAGTGCCTAGTGAGTACACGTAGTACATCTTTAGTAAATACTTGTTAAGTCAGTCAATCCTCAGGGACAGTCTGGACAAAGACTTTGGAGGAGAATGTGGACCAGACAGAGACATTTCCTGCAGAAAAGGGAAGAGAAGGCTGGTGGCGTTGCCTACCCATATGAATCAGAAGCTTCACATACCATATGAAGCTGCAAGAAGACATGCACACGGAGTCACAGACCAAACACCTTGCCCCAAATTCTAGCTGATCAACAGACATGCCACTACTAGAATTCCCCCTGACCCTGCCTGACCCCCCAAACCTGTGCTTGCCACAGGTGTACTACTTCCCAAAAGATAAATCCATCTGACCAGTTGAAATGAGCCTAGAGCTTTAGGATTACAGTCATGGGTCCTGATCTAATACCCCCTACTCCCCCCCCTACACACACACTTCAGCTACCTGCTACTTACTGGGTGATAGAAGATTATTTTCCTGATTCTGCTTTTAAAAGGGACCAGACCTCCCCAAAACCAAAGAGCCCTGGCCTCCAACCTTTTAACTGGTAATTACTCTGCTGCCACAGTGTGAGATCATCCATTAACCTGAGGCCAAAGGGCACCCTGCTAATCAGCCAGCTCCATTCCATCAGGCAGCCTGGCTGATTGTGAACCTTAATCATCAAGGGACAGGCACAATCAGACTGTCCAGCCTTCCTTCATGCCCAAAGGGAAAGAAAGTTTTATGATAGAAAGGCTGACATTTGGCAACCTATGTAAGGAGAGGTTGCCATGGGCAATGTCTCCCCCAAGATTCAATAGGAAGGAGAAGGAGTTTGGCCCTAGGAAACAAGATGAAGCCACAAGACCCAGATTAAGGGAAAGAAAAGGAAATGAACTTCCTGAGCGTGGTGTTGAGGCCTTTACTTGGACTGTCTTCAATCACTAATGTTCTGAGAGGGTTTTTCTTTTTGGTTGGTTGTTTATGTGGTGCTAGGGATTAAACCCAAAGCCTATCATATGCTCAGCAATCTTTCTACCACAGAGTTACTTGTCTATTTTTTTATTATTATTATTTATACAAAGCAGGGTCTCTATAGATACAATTCAAGCTGGCCTCTTAACGTGTGATCCTCCGGCCTCGGACTCCTGAGTGCTGGGGTTACAGGTGCGCACCACCCTGAATCCCTATTCACAATGAGGCTCAAGGAAACAAAAACTTTCCAAGGTCAGACTATTAAAAAAAATGGCAGAGCTAAGAATCAAAGGTGAATCTTTGAGGGCTCCGGCTCCTATTTTGGGCATCCTATTACTTTCAGCCTGTCTGATTTTCTCGAAATAGGAATAACAAAACAGTTGATGCTCAGGTAGAGATAAGTGCTCAGTGGCCCATCCCAGTCTCATTTGCATTTGAAGAGAAGTGTGATTAACCTGAAGAGGAGACTGGATCATCAATGGAAGAATTGCTAGCTCTGCGCTGCTAGAGTACCAGGGGCTCTCTCAGCCTGAGGGACTCTCTTGCCCAGGTCCCAGGGTCACTACTTTCACTGATCTTTGTCTTCATTTTCTTAAATCACTCTGGCGGTGAAGGCACAGTGAGGGGCTTGGGGGTGGGGGGGGGGGGGGGAGCTTGAGACACAGAAGTTAAGAACAAACTTTCAGTCATGTTTTACTTGTATATGTTCTGAGCTGTGTACTCTTCTTAGGTGAATCATTTCACCTCTCTAAGCCTCAATTTTGCCACCTAGGGAAAGGACCAAGTGTTATTTCTTTCTTACAAAGTTGATGTAACAACAAAGATAAGTTAAGCAGTAGACCTGGCCACATTGAATGCTTGCTAGTAACGATCAAAAAGCATTGAACTCACTCTGTCCCACTTGGCTGTGGAACTTTGAGAAAGTAGCTTTTCCTCTCTGATCTTTTCAGGGTCCTTTCATCTCCAGGGTCTCCACTGAGGAAATGTTGCCATTCCTATGGTACAGTGAGTCACTGATCTCTCCCACAGACTTTTCATAGCCCAGCAAATAGCCTGAGGTTGAGATTCCACAGATGGATTACAGATTCCATCCACATTTCCCTGGGAAAGGCCCTTGGGATACTCAGAGCATCAACCTGGATTGGAATACCTTCCTGTTCTGATTTCTCTGTCCTACCCCAATCATTTATTCAATTGAGCCCATTCATTTGAATCGACATTTACTGAGCACCTACTATGTGTGGGATCGGAGAGAAATAAAACAGAGTCAAGAAGAAGTTCCAGTCTGGGAAGGCTTAACCTAAAACTGGACCTTGCTTTTCCTCTGGGACGCCGCCTTTCCTCTGGGACCCCTGAGTCTCTGCTGCAGAGGCCCTGTAGGAAGCCCATGGCAGACTCCAACCTGGTAACTGAGGTCAATTCAATAGAGAGGATCTTTTTTTGTTTTAGGGTAAAAGCAATAGGGTTAGTACAGCCCTGAGTGCTGAGTACTGGGTACTAGTACTGAGCTAGATGCCCTTAGGTTTGAGGTGGGGAAAGGACACAAATACCAAACACAGAGAGTGGCCCTGGATGAGCTGGGTGGGAGATAAAAAGGGGAAATTAGCCTCACCTCTGCTTCCCCTCACTCTGTGATTTCCTGCTGCTGTTTGTAGTGGCTGAACCCAACAGGAATCCCAACTGCAAAGAAGCATGGGATGCATTCTGGAAGCTTGGCCTCCCAGGACACGGAGCAGGGAGAGGAGAGTGAGGAGAGGATTACAGAGGCACACTATGCACACATGTGTGTCTTCTAGAGAACCAGACGTGATCCAGAAAAGGATATGACCTTTGGCCCTTCTACCCATGACATTCCTACATGCTAGGCAGGTTTATGATTTCCTGGAATGTGTCACAGGGGGGAGTTCAAGTCACAACTGTGCCATTGTGGATATTCCCTGAGATTCTCTCAGGCCCTATTGAAATTCACTCCCTCTCCCCAACTCTCCTGGTAGTGTTGTGGGATTACTGCAGCTCATATTCATCTGTCTCCAAAAGATTAAACCATCCCCTGGAAAAGGCCACTGTTTCCCGAAGGACCAGAGCCCATTTGTGCTTATTCCCCAGCAAGAAAGTGACTTTTCAGAAAAAGTGTATAGGTTGATTTGAGAAGAAGCTACTGCTGTTTTGTTTTGTTTTTTCATTCGATAGAGGGGTGGGTATAATTATGAGTGTCTGAAGGACTTTTCTCACCAATGTCAACTAACTCACAGATTCTATTCATGTAGGTAGGAAGGTTAATAAAAACAACAACATTCACTTGCCTATAATCCTGGCTATTCAGGAGGCTGGGATCTGAGGATTGTGGTTCAAAGCCAGCCCAGTCAGGAAAGTCCATGAGACTCCTATCTCCAATTAACCATTGGAAAACTGGAAGTAGAGCTGTGGCACAATGTGATTGAGTGCTAGCCTTGAGCAAAAGAGCACAACTGGTTTTTTTCTTGCTTGTTATTGTTTTTAACGTATGTATAATGTCCTATGTGATATTTTTTTATTTCTTTTGTATGTTCTTCCCCCATGGTATAACCCCTGTTTTCACTGTATTTGATTCTGGTGCCCTGCATCTTCTATATACATTTTTCTAATTTGGGGAGGGGAAGGGAAATAACAAAATGCTGAAATAAGGCTACAGGATGACCCACTGTAACAATGAGATGTACAGACATTACGTTGAAAATGAACTTTACAACTTTGAGGGGTGCGAGGGAGGAGTTGGAGAGGTGGGAGAGAAGGGATGGTAGGGGAAAAACAAAGGAGGAGATAACAATGCTTGTTAGGAAATGTACTCATTACCTTACTCATGTAACTGTAACCCCTCTGTACAGTATTTTTACAATAAAAAACATTTTTAAAAAAAAAAAAGAGCTCAGGAGACAGTGCCCAGGCCCTGTGTTCAAGCCCTAGGACCAACAATAAAAAAATAAGAAAAATAAAATCAACAAAACTCATAGCAATAATAACTGAGACTTGTTTATGAACACATACCATAGTAGATCCTAAGATTATGCAAGGTATATATCGAAACACCCCACCATGCAGAGGAAAGCTCCCTTAACAAAGAATTGTGTGGCCCCAAATGTCAAATGCTGATGTGGAAAAACCCCAGAACTATCTGAAGTCGCTCACAGAGAGAGACTTCTGTGCCTGTACAGCCACAAGAGTCCTACCGCTGGGGATTAGGCTCCACAAGAGAATGCGAACTGGCCTGGTGGTCCTCGCGGGGATGACTGGTTGAAAATGTTGGTCTTAGAGAAGGCCTCGAAGAATTCTGACTAGGGAAGAGAGGCAGGAGGTTAATGTAGATGATGCTGCTGCTAAGGTACTAGAAGACAACAAGGATGACAAAAAAGAGGGGGTGGCAACAATTCAGTAGAAAAGGGGGTGGAGCCAGGAGAAGGGTAATACAGACACAAGTGGGCAAGACTTAGATCTACGAGGAAGCAAACTCACCAGAGAAATAGCCTCCCCAATTTCTGGCGAGTTTTCCTCCTCTAGTTTGGCCATTCTCTAGCTTTAGGGAAAACAACAACAACAAAAACCCAAGAGCACATTCAGTCTGCACTAGAGAAGAGGCATTCCTTCGAGCAAGGTTCTTCTGCATAGGAGGAGAAGAGATCCGTATGGTTCCTACAAGTTCAGAGCCCACAAGACAACACAAAGGGAAAGCAGAGTTCAGCTTGGTAAAAGAACAGTTCAACAAGGGAAACTGGAAACAAAGGAGGTCCTCAATACCAAGAGAGCACAGCTTGGGTATGACAAGCTCCCGCTAGAGATACAGCAGAAAGATGCCAGCATCTACCAGGTGGGATCCAAGACCAGACTCTTCAAGGACACAATCCACCCCCAAAGTGCAGAGTGCAAACAAGGCAAGCTGGGCTCTCCATGTTGGCCTTTATAAAGCCCAAATGAATTTCTCCAATGACTCTGAGAATGTCTGCAGCACCAGCTGAGAAAAATTACACCAGCACTTCTGACCACATCACTTATTAAAAAACACTCCCTGCAGGGCAGAGAAAATCTTCCAGACTTTTTTTTTTTTTTTGAAATGTATCAGCGATTTGCTTGCAGCCGCTGACAGAACTTCAATAAATGCTCCCTCAATATAAACGTGCTTTCTCTTTCTTTCTTCTAACGAGTACTTTCTCAGCTCCCACCCACCTAAACACCCTCACATTTGTTCCTTGCATTTGGGTAGGAGTTGGGGAGAAAAGATCAGACATGACAAGAGATGATGCCTGGCCAGCCACACCTACAGCTGAGGATCAGAATACCAGCCCTTTCCATAGATGCTTTTGTTCTGGGCTCCCGGCCCATAGAACCCACTGATCTGTAAAGCAGATGTCTCTGGGACATCTCAGAATCCATTCTTTTGGTTGCTGGTGGTGATGGTATAGGGCTTGAACTCAGGGCCTGGGCACTGCCTCTGGATTCTTTTGCTCAAGGCTAGCACCTTCTCACGTTGAGCCACAGTACCACTTCTGGTTTTCTGGTGGTTAATTGGATAAGAATCTCATGAACTTTCCTGCCCAGACTGGCTTTGAACCATGATCCTCAGATCTCAGCCTCCTGAGTAGCTAGGATTACAGGTATGAGCCACCAACACCCAGCTCAGAATCCATTCTTAGGCATAGCTCAGTCATCTTTCCTACCAAATGCACTTCTGACCCAGAATCTTGAGTTTTAGGGAATATCACCCAATCCAGAGGCCCAGACACTCAGGAATCGCTTTGCCTCTTACCTCTCCCTCACTGTCCCCTGTCTCTTGGTTTAGATCACCCAGAAGCAAACCCTGAGACAAAGATGGGAATTCAACTAGTTCAATGGGGAGATGCTGAACTCTTAAGGGGAGGCCAGGGAGAGGAAGAAAAGGCAGTCAACTCAAGATGCGTTTACCAAGCTATCGGTGCTGTGGGCAATGGGAACTTAATTCCACATGGGAACTCCAAGAATCCCTAAAGAAGCAAGCCTGAGTCACATCACTTGTTGATTGAGGGTACTTTTAGAAGTATCAATCTCTAGGACCTAGTTCCTGCCTGGACCCCAGAAGAGTTTCCCAGCTTCAGAAAGAAGCCTTCAGGCAAAAAGATGCAGACACTGTTGTTGGAAGTAAGCCAGGAAATGGTGGGCACCTATCAAGGAGGGTGGGCAGCTTAGACATCAAGAATTATGAGATCTACAGCCTTAACTATTCCCTATTCTAGATGCCTCCCATTCCAGATTCCACCACATCTGCCCACACCACCATCTGACTTCTGCCATCATTACTGTCTCCCTCCCTCCAGCCTGACTAACTGGAATCTTTGTCCAAGCTACAGCCTACATGACGTGGCATACATCAGGAGCACAAGTCAGGTGCTGATGTAAGATACCTCTTTCCTTTCTAGACACATGATTTTATCCCAAACCCTTCACACCTCTCTGTTTTGCTTGCTTTCAAGTAAATAAAAAAATAACATGAAGCTGAGCACTGGTAGCTCACATCTCTAAGACTAGCTACTCAGTAGACTGAGATCTGAGAATCATCATTCAAAGCCAGCCCAAGTAGACAAATCTACAAGACACTGATTTCTAATTAGTAAAAAATGGGAACTGAAGGCATGCCTCAAGTAATAGAGTGCCAGCCATGAGTGAATAAGCTGACTAAGACCCCTGAGTTCAAGTCCTAGTCCCAGAAGAGAAAAGGCATGAAAATGGTGCCTATCAGATGGGCATTCTGGCTCAGGAGGATGAGAGCTCAAAGCTAGCCCAGACCAAAAGAAAAAAAAAATCTGGGAGACCTCCTCTCCATCAGATGAGGTAATATATGCCTATCATCCCAGCCATGGTGGAAAGTTCAAATAAGAGGACCACTGTCCAGACCCTGTGACAAAAATTACCAGAGAAGTCAGGTGCCAGTGGCTCACACCTATAATCCTAGCTCCTCAGGAGGCTGAGATCTGAGGATCCCAGTTCAAAGCCAGCCTGGGCAGGAAAGTCCATGAGACTCCAATTAACCACCAGAAAACCAGAAGTGGCACTATGGCTCAAAATGGTAGAGCACTAGCCTTGAGCTGAAAAGCTAAGGGACAGCACCCATTCAAGCCCTACAACTGACAAAAAAAATCACCAGAGCAAAAAGGTATTGAAGTATGGTTCAAATGACAAACTGCTTGCCTAGCAAAGTCCAGTGTCCAAACTCAAAGACTGTCCCAAACAGTACCTATCTCATAGGATTATTACAACAATAAAAGGACTTGACATATGTAAAGTGTTTAGAACAATACCTAGTACATCGTTGCCTCAAAAATGCTAGTTATTGTTATTTCCATAACAAAAATTTGAAGCTGTTCTTCAAAGTCTTCCCTCTGGAAAAACTAGACCCTGGAGGAATTTGCTTTGAAAATTGCTGAACAGAAAGAAAACAGAAAATACTAGCGATATTCTTGGGAGACAAATCTTTACCCATGGATCGAAGATAATGTTAGGGCAAAGGGTGCTTTGGGACAAAGTGGCAGAAAAGGATGCCTGTTTCATGAGTTTGCTTGTCACAGGTGTTGGACCCAAGAACCAAGGTCATGGAGAATGCCAACAGTTAAGTCCTTCTCAAACAATAGTTAAATCCTTCTCAAACAAAGTAGGACTTTTGGTCAGGAAGTACAATTAAAGAAGGAAAGAGTTCTGCTAGTACTGCCAGTAGAACAGTCTTCAGGATCAAATGGATACAGGATTAAAATTGGTCCCCAATGCTAAATCACAGTGGACCCTTCGGCAGCTAACTTTCCTTTTCTGAACCTCAGTTTCCCAATCTGTACAATAAAAATGGTATCTTGACCTTCTAGAAGTGTTGTGAGGATTAAACATCCTCACATCTATAAAATATACCATTGTACGGTAGACTCCCAATTGGTTATAGTTCTTTCTTTTCACCTACAATTACCGGCTCTCCTGGCTGTGATCTCTGTATGAGCACTGTGAGAATTTAGAATACTGTCTTGGAAAGTTTGAATGCTCCATCTCATATCCTTTTAACCCACCTTCTCATTATAGTCCTTCCAGTAGCACCTCCCTCTCTGTGGGTGCCGAGTAATCCCTCAGATCTGTGGCACCATTTCCTCCCTTAACCAATGTGTGTGGTCCCTGAGAACTCCCTTATGACCAGCTAAACCTCAGTCTGGTTCTCAGACATTCGAGCGAGTGAGTGCCCTTTAAAACAAGTGGTTATTGCATGACAAACCTACTCTGACTAGCCCTGAAGTACAGAAGTGAGAGAACTCTTCTCAATAGGTAGAATTTTGAGGAATACACTTGGTTTTTCACTTTGTTTAGAAGGATAAAGGTATGAGATATGAGTGTACAAAGACGCCTGAGCAATAATAAATGTCTTGGCTAGGAGATCAGGGGCCTAGAAGGAGCATAATCGGAGATTATTAGAAACAAGGAAATTTGGGAATAGAATGTATGAATGGAGCCGTAGGTACAGAAACAATACTTCCCAATGCTTTCTTCCCAGTATTGCACATAAACTATAATTCAAGCAGATGCTTTAACAGCCAAACAGGCAGGATGACTCGACCAGCAGATGTTAGCCAGTCTCCCTTAGCCACCTGGGTGTTGGGCAAGAGGCCAATGAACAGAAAAGCCATGGTACAGGATGGAGAGCTGTATGGGCCCAGCACATGGTATGTTTCTTATCAAGCCTGCTCTAGTTCTTGCCACTGATAAATGCCAAGATCAACTGGGGCAGAGCCTGCAAAGAAGTCCTGAAAATGGCCACCACTAGGGCACCAGCAAACCACTTTGTGGTCAAGTAATGACATCCAGCTCCGTTGATTGAAGACAGAGCCATAGTTGTCCACATGGGAATTGACCGTTACTTTAACTATTGGTTTATTGTCTCTATCTGAATTGCCTGTGGCCAGCACCACCAACCACCCACTTAAAGAAGGCATGACTCACAAAAAAGGCATCCTATATCACACCACCTTGGACTAAGTAAATCCTGAGAGCTGTAACCATGGGTTGATGACTAGTGGGCATTTAAGCATATAAATTCAAAGCTCCATTAAGGAGCCAAGTGTCAGTCAATGACCTTCAGAAAGACCTTTACCTCCAGGATGAGGCATATGGGGCTGTGTCATTACTAATAGTTAAAATCAAAAGGTGCAGGAATCAAGAGAAGCAGTAGGGCTGGGCTCTGACCCTCAACCCATGGTATTTTTATCCCAGTTTCCATGGAATAGAGGAGGGGGTCCTTATTCTATAGAAAGACCAAAAAAAGCAGATGAAGTATTTTGTTTTCTGTTGTTTTTTATTTTCTGTCAGTCATGAGGCTTGAACTCTGGGCCTGGGCATTGTCCCTGAGCTCTTCTGCTCAAGGCAAGCACTCTACCACTTGAGCTACAGCACCACTTTCGGTTTTCTGGTGGTTAATTGGAGATAAGAGTCTCACAGACTTTCCTGAACATATGAAGATTTAAAGGGAAAGTTGACACTGCTACTCATGCTATGAAGCATGTCTGGAACCCAGGAGACACCGCAGGACCTCACCTTTTGAAGCTTTAGTGAATCATGGTCACTGCACATGGTGATTGCAACCATGACATTCGACTAACATCAACTAGCTAAGAGCTCTGGCTTTTGAGACATAGCATTTACATTTCCTCATCAGGCAGGCCACACAGATGTGCCGGCACATCTTGTCAAGGGCAAGGGAGAAACACGGATTGTTGGCTGGAGGTGAGAGACAGTGCTGGCCAGTGATGGCCTTGGGACCTGTTGTAGCAGTAGGAATTGCCATTTGATCTATTAACCCATCCATACTGAATGCTTTGCAGAGATTACAGACGGTGGCAGACCAATGTGGAGCACAGAAAATGTGAGTGTTACAAGGAATGGACTGTGTCAGACCGTAATTTATGTCCATCTCACTTCCTCTTGCTACACATTTTTTTTTTAATTCTTGTCCCGGCTATTTCCGTAGCAACCAGCTGCAGCTAAAATAAAACTACAAAGGTTTTAGACCTTCATTTCAGCTACACTTATCTCTGGCTCTCTGGCCTATAGAATGCCTTTGGAAACCAACTCTTCCATTCTTATGCATCCACACATTGGTCAGATTTCTAAAACAAATAGCTTTATGAGAAGGAAATGTTTTACATGACTACAGAGGCTGAGAGGTCCCACAATTTCCTCACTGCAAGCTCAAGACCTAGGAAACTGGTAATGTAGATCCAGTCTGAATTCAAAAGCCTGCAAGCCAGGAGAGCTGATGACTAAGCTCCAGTCTGAAGGGAGGAAAAGACCAGTGTTTCAGCTCAATTTTTCCTCCTCCATTTTTTTTTTTTGGTTTTGGTCCTACTCAGGCCTTCAGTGATAGCTACCCATAGATTAGTGTGCCAACTTGCATGCAAATCTCTTCTGGGAACACTTGGAACCGGCACACCTAGAAACAATGCTTAGTCAGAAAAATAAATGGGGAACCCAGGACCCAATTGAGTGGACAGATGATATTAACCATCAAATGCAGCATGATCCACAGAGTGTTTCCCCGTGCTCTTCTCTGCATGAAAAACACCTTCCACCTCACCATCCCACCCTCCAAGGGAGGGTCTGTAATGTAGAGTCCTCTTTGCTGGCCTGCTTCCTCCTCCTCCTCCTCCTCCTCACCTGGTAGCTCAACAACCTCCCTACATGATCCCTTCTATGCTCCTTTGCTTCCACAATTCTTCTCAAGAATTCAAGTTAAACCCAGCAGCCAGTGATCAGGAAAGATATGAAATTACCCTTATCCAGACCATAATCTTGAGATTTCCCCCTCCCTCCCTCACAGGGTATGTTTCTACGGCAATGTCTACAGACATTATGGAAGTAGGAGGGAGAGGAGCGACTGACAGTTCAACCTTCAAGAGCTGTGATCCTGAGAACGCACATCTGATCTTTCTGCTGATTATCTAGCTGCATAATGCTGGGCCAAGGGCTTCTCTTCTTTAGATTTAGTTCCCATGCAAAAAAAGGAGCAAACTGAGGCCTAGAGCAGAGTAGCAACTCTGCCAGGGTCACACAGCTAGCCAGTAAAAGAACCAGTAAGAGAATCAGAAAAAATGAGAACTCTTTTTTTTTTCCTGCTAGAGCTGCCCTCTTCCTCCACTCAGAAATGCCCATTGCCCCATCCCCAGGTAAGCCATTCACGGAAAAGAAGGGGAGATAGATTTGCAGGTGATTTAAAGTAGGGATGTTGCCAGGATGCACTGCTCCCTCTGGGTAATTTATGGATGTGTGAACAGGATGATGGGCTCATTGCTTACATAGTGTAATTCAAAAATGCGGCTGCCCGGGAAAGATGGGTGAGAGGTATAAAAATATGTACATTTGATGGAGCATATATATGTGTTTGTAAATACAGTCTGTTATTGCTCAGTGTTATTATATATCCATCATCTTTCTTTGGGTTATTGGAAACATAAAAATCTTAAAGCACTAAAAACACAAAGGATAATAAGTCACTCAGGAAAGTATATCTTCTCGGGGAAGATTTTTATGTCAGGAACAGTTTGTGCCTTCAAAACATAAAGTCCTTACCTTGACAGGATGGGAAGAAAAGACAGAGATAGGGCTTAGAGGTGGTACCTACCAGCCCTGGGCAAAAGCATCCTCTGAAAGTGTTAATAGGATAATCAGAAAACAAGGGAGGAAAAGCAGTGAATTGAGAGCCCAACCACCTCTACGCTTCACTGTGGCTTTGGGCCAGCTGTGACCTGGAAGTACTTGTTTCCTCCCTTATAAACTAGGGTTCAGATCGTCCTCAGAGGTCACAAGCAGGGCTCCACAAGTACTACTTCCCTCCCCTTTATGCCACCCCCATTCTAAGCAAGCATCAAATGTGGTTCCATGAGAAAAAAAAAAAAAAAAAAAACCATTGATGGATCTGACCCCACCGGCCACCCCCTGATTCCTGCCTTGCAGCCCAGGCAACCAAATTACAAAGTGGAACCATAAACTAAATCCCAAGCAGCTGACATAAGTCAATAGCACAGACGTGATTTTTAAGTGAAATTAATGATTTTTCTAATATAGATTTCCTCTCCGGGCTCTTCTGTCCACGACTTGGGAGATTCATGCTGTTCCATGCATATGGGAAACGTGGCAAGGCCCCGATTTCTGTTGTAAGTCAGATGTTAAGGAGGCCTCGAGGGCAGCATGGAGGAGGGAGACTAGTGACAGGGGGGTGGAGGACTCTTTCAGTGCCACCACGAAAACACATGACTGCAGCTGGCCAGAGGAGACTCATGGTCAGGCACCCTAGAGTAGGCCCCTATCCTGCCCCTAACTCCCTCTGCATATCCATCCATTCCCACATATCCATCGTAATATTTTGGGCTTCACATTGCGCATCTGAAAAATACAAAGATCAGACAGGAGCCTCATTAGTGGTAAATTTGGGATGGTCTGTATCTTTCTTTTATTCAACTCTGAATCCTTGGGATTCAGAGAAAAGGGCCAGGCACATAGTAGGGATTTGGTAGATGTTTGTTTCCTGGATTAATTTTGTCTGTGATCTCTAGATATTTACTCAAGCAGCTCCAGGGGTCACAGATGGGCTACGTTCAATGGTCCGGAACAACACCTTCCCTACGTCCGAAGCCTCTGCAGAGCAAGGATCTAGGCCCTGCCATGTGACATTTTTCCACCAATTAAAAAAAAAAGAACCACCATTAAGTGGTTGCCCACTTAATGCAGGCAGAAATATGAGAAAGGTGGTATTTTTTCCCCACTTCTCTGCCTCAGTTGAGTCCCTACCATGGCCTGGATTCTCAATGCAGAGAAGTCCATAGAGGAAAAATGAGACACTCCAGCTACAGCGAGCCATGCTGGGTTTTCCACTGTACTGTGAGGTGAAGAATGTGGAAGTGGACAGATGGCATGAAAAGTGAAGAGCAGAAAGATTATAGAACAGCTCACTCTCTGTAAGCTCAGAGCATGAAAACAAAGGTTCAGGAGTTCCTGCAGCTGAAGCAATGCCCACCACTGACTCAGTGCCATTGCCGCTCTTTTCTGAGGGTTGGCTATTCCAAGCAAGTAATGTTTAGACAGCATCTCCTCATAGCTGATGGATCTGTCAGTCTTTGATGCCTAACAAATAAGTCATGAGACTGCAGGTTGGCCTGGTCATCTTGCTGCTCCAGGCAAAACTTGGCTGATGGCACAGTGATAGTTTACACATCATGGCTAGCTAGTTAAGAGGGTCCAGGGAGTTCTGGGAAGATGGTGGAGGAGAAGTGGGAGGCTAAACAAGCTCTCACATAGAAAGCAGTTTTAGTGTTCCAGTGAACAGTCCTAGGCCAGAGAATTTCACCAAATGTGCCATCACAGTACAGAGAATTTGGCCAGAGAGGGAAAATCCAGGCAAGGAGACAGATCTGAGCATTTGCCAGCAGCCGCGGCTGCAGCTGCAACAGCGGCGGCAGCAACAGTTGCCATAGCCGCCATACCTACAACACAGAGAGTCCAGGACAAAGGTGCCAGACACAGCAGGCAAGCGAATTCTACTCAACACCAGCAAGAACTGACAAGGAGCAGATATCTTCATCCTGCAGATCGCAGGCCAGAAACGACCCAGGAAACAAGATTCCAGCATGAGTAGAACTCTGACATCCTCAGTCCTTCTCAGGGAGCAGAGGAGGGAAGGCCCCCCTCTCCCCCACACTACCGGAGAACTCCATCTTTGATACTGACAAGGGCCCGGCTGAGCTGCTAGCTCCAACTCAGGCCTTGGAAGAAAACAAAAAAGTCATTTAGCAGGCCACAGGAACCTAACCTGACCTGCCTGGCTCATCTCCACCCAGGAAAAAGTCACCTAGCCCAGACAGGTAACTCCATCCCCCAAGGAGTGGCTTTCTTCACTGGGTAAACAGGGCCAGAGGCTGCCTCTCCCTACAGCAGCCTAGACAATCAATTGAAATTCAGTAAACATAAACCCTAAGAAAGGCTCCAGGCTGGGCTCTGTAAGTGTCTCAGAAGCTAGCTCCTCAGGGAAAAGCTACTGTTTGCTGAAAGGCCTCAACTCTACCCAGAACCTAGCCTCATCACAGCACCTCCAAACTAGAGGAAACAGCCATCTCCCTCTTTTGTGATACTCAAAGCAGATCTCCCTGCCATTGAACTAGCCTGGGAGGAAGATCACAAAATCCTGGGTAAAGCAGAACATTTTTCTGTCTGCTCAAACAAACTGACTTAAGAAACCAACCAAGCCACAGGAAAATCTAACACCACAAGCAGACCAGAGACTCCACCAAGAGACTGGTTACAGACACAAGGGAGATAAAGGATATTCCCATCTTCTATTTTTTTTTTCTTCTTCGTATAATTTTTATTTTAGGTGTATATGTGTGTGTGCTTTTTTTCTCTTACCTGATCTTTTGATCTTTTTTTTTCTTTCTATCCTTCTCATTCTTTTCACTTTTTCTTCTCTTTCGTTCTTTTTTGCATGACTTAATTGCTGTTCTGCTCATCCTCAGATATACCCATCATCGATTATTAGACCTTATCCCCCATTGTGTACACACTTAATCCAGAAATTTATTACTCAATTCAAAAACTCTTAGATTTAAATTCCTTAATAGCAGTATTACCTCTTTATACCCATATAATATTTTAAACATTTTTATTTTTTAGTTTTTCATGTCTCCTGTCTATCTCTCCCCTCTTCTTATCCCATCCCTGTTCTTTGAATATTAATTCTTTAAACTGCATAAGTTTTAAGTGCTTCACTTTTTAATTTAAAATTTTTGCTTTTCCTTTTTTTCTTGTCTCTTTTTTTCTTTTTCTTCTTCTTTTTCTCTCTCTCTACTATCATTCTGTCCAATCCATCTCCCTCTTTGAGATTAGGACTTGATTAATTTCACTCTCCCTTCACTTTTCCACATCCCTCTAATCCTATTTTTCCCCACATTTTCCCTAAATCTAATAATTTCTGGTTGCCAAATTCTCCTTTGCTTTTCTTAGGCCATTAGGAAATAGTTGTTTGATGCTGAATAGATTGTATCTCTTGAACTAGATTGTATCTGCAGACTTTTGACTGTGCAACTATGGACTTTGGTTGATGCTTGCCTTAAAATAGTGTTCTAGCACAAAACTAGTGTTACTCCCATCTAAAATGGGCAGAACAAGCCGGAAAAAGACAAGAAAAATGGCAAGACCGGGGATCTCAACTCCCACTCATGATAATCAGGGGACAGACAGATAATGACTATTCCAAAGGAGAGTTCCCCAAAAGCTCTACAAACACTACAGGTAAACATGGTAAATGAAAAGAGTGAAAACCTGCAAAGGTCTCAGTGTGAATGTGATAGGGAGAGAGAGAAGGAAAACCAAAGATCAATACAGGAATCTCATGAATGTGAGGAAGCTACTCAAAGATTGATACAGGAATTGCATGAGAAGATTGAGTACACTCAAAGAGAAATAAAGGAATTTCGTGAGCAGGTTGAGATCAGTCAAAGAGATAGACAGGAATTGCATGAGCAGGCTGAGATCAAAGAGATAGACAGGAATTGCATGAGCTGGCTAAGAACAGACAAAGAGAAAGTCAGGAATGGCGTGAGCAAGCTGAGAACACTCAAAGAGAACTACAGGAATTTTGTAAACATGAGGAAGCTAATCAAAGAGATATATAGGAATTGAGAGAGCAGGATGAGAATAGACAAAGATCAATAGAGGCATTCATGGACTCCATAAACAGAGAGCTGAAAGAAGTCAGGGAGACCACAAAGGGAGTGCAGAATGGAACCCAACAGAAGGAATAGGAGTTCAAGGAAACCATAACCAATCAACTAAGTGATTTGAGAATAAACACTGAACACCAAATTAAGGAAGTAAAGAAGTTCATACAAGATCTAAAACAAAGCTCCAACAAATAATTTGAAGCCATCAAAGCCGACCAAGTAGAAGGAAAAGAAATAAAAAAACAAAGTAGAAAGTCTTGATAGTAGGTTAGACCATGCAGAAGATCGAATCTTGGGTATTGAAGACAGCCTGATATTATAGAGAAAGAACATACAACCATCCAAGACAAGTCCAAGAAATATGATAGATCCATTCAACACTTGGAAGACACCATCAGAAGGCCTAATCTGAGGATAATGGGTGTAGAGGAGCACCTAGAGACAGAAGTTATTGGTCTAGGAAATTTGTTTAACAGGATCCTAGCAGAGAACTTCCCAAACATGCAAAAAGATAGGCCTATTCAGATACAAGAAGCTTTTAGAACTCCAAATAGACCAGACCAGAATAGGACATCCCACTATCACATTATAATCCACACAGGATCAATTCAGACCAAGGAAAAGATCCTTAAAGCTGTCAAGGAGAAAAGATCAATCATCTATAAAGGAAAACCAATTAGAATCACCTCAGATTTCTCAGCAGAGACAATCAAAGCAAGAAGAGCCTGGAATGATGTATACCATGCCCTAAAGACAAACAACTATCAACCAAGAATACTGTACCCAGCTAAACTCTCCTTCATAACCAAAGGTCAAATAAAAACCTTCCATAGCAAAGAAAAATTTAAACAATATATCTCCACCAAACCAGCCCTACAAAAGATACTTAAAGATGTCTTACACAGAAAACCAACAAGACCACAATAAAGGCCAAGAAACCGCACCCAAACTGAGAATCCAAGAACCAGAGGAAGAACCCCGTTGCTGCAGCCCCCAAGAAGGTGGATAAAATGGCAGGAACTCCCAAATACCTCTCAGTCATAACTCTTACCATTAACGGATTTAACTCTCCATTAAGCGACTTAGACTGTCCAGTTGGATTAAAAAGCAAGATCCTTCAATCTGCTGCCTTCAGGAGTCACACCTTGCCCATAAAAACAAACACATTTTGAATGTGAAAGGCTGGAACAAAATCTACCAAACAAACGGCCACCAGAAACAGGCAGGAGTTGCAATTCTAATATCAGATAAAATAGACTTCAAATTAAAATTAGTTAGAAGAGATAAAGAAGGTCGCTACATACTAATTAAGAGATCTCTCCTTCAGGAGGATATTAAAATTCGAAATCTCTATTCACCAAACAACGGAGTACCCAATTTTATCCAAGAAACACTACTTTCTCTCAAATCTCACATAGATCCAAAGACATTAATTGTTGGGGACTTTAACACACCACTATCCCCACTAGATAGATCAACTCAGCAAAACTCAACAGAGAAACCGCAGACCTAAACAACTGCATAAATCAACTAGATTTAACAAACATCTACCAAACATTTTACCCAGCAGCATCAGAATACATGTTCCTCACAGAAGCACATGTTACATTTTCCAAAATAGACCACATTTTAGGTCACAAAGCAAACTTGTCCAAATTCAGAAACATTGAAGTTATACCTTGTATTCTCTCAGGCCTCAAGGGAATAAAATTAGAACTCAAAACCAAAAGCCACCAAAGAAAGTCCTGTAACACTTGGAGGCTGAACAACACATTGTTGAACCACCAGTGGGTCACAGAAGAGATTAGAAACGAAATTCAAGTGTTCATGATATTCAACAAAAATGAACACACAAACTACCAGCTCCTCTGGGACACAGCAAAGGCAGTACTCAGAGGCAAGTTTATAGCTCTGAGTTCCTACATCAACAAATTGGAGAGATCTGAAACCAACAATTTAATGAGACATCTGAGCCTCCTTGAAAAAGAGCAGCAAGATAAACCCCAATCCAGTAGACAGAAAGAAATAATCAGAATTAAATCAGAATTAAATGAATTAGAATTTTAAAAAAACATAGACAAAACAGTTGGTTCTTCAAAAAATTGACAAAATAGACAGACCCTTAGCAAATCTTATCAGAAAAAGAAGAGAACACACCCAAATTAATAAACTCAGAGATGAGAATGGAAACATCACCACAGAAACAACCAAGATTCAGAACATTATAAGGGAATACTTCTCAAACCTTTATGCTAATAAGTTTGAGAACTTGGCAGAAATGGACCTTTTCCTAGCAAATATGGACATGCTGAAACTAAACCAAGATGAGTTAAACCATCTTAACAGGCCCATATCAAGCATTGAAATAGAAACAGCAATAAGAGACCTCCCATCTAAGAAAAGCCCAGGATCAGATGGTTTTACAGTGGAATTCTACAAGGCCTTCAAAGCAGAGCTCACACCAATATTCCTTCAACTCTTCAATGAAATTGAAAGAGAAAGTTCACTACCAAACTCATTCTATGAAGCCATAATAACCCCCATCCCAAAACCAGGCAGGGACTCATCAAAGAAAGAGAACTATAGACCCATTTCGTTGATGAACATTGATGTAAAACTTCTCAACAAAATGTTGGCCAATCATCTTCAACAATTCATCCAAAAAATCATATGTCACGAACAAACAGGATTCATTTCAGGGATGCAAAGCTGGTTCAAAATATGCAAATCAATTAACATAATTCACCACATCAACAAGAGCAAGGATAAGAATGACATGGTTATCTCAGTAGATGCAGAAAAAGCATTTGACAAGATCCAATACCCCTTTATGATGAAGGTTCTGGAAAAATTAGGAATCCATGGAACATTCCTCAATACAATAAAGGCTGTATATAACAAACCTACAGCCAGTATTATACTCAATGGTGAAAAACTAAAGCCATTTCCTCTTAACTCAGGAACGAGACAAGGATATCCACTCTCTCCACTGCTCTTCAATGTAGTATTAGAATGCCTAGCTACAGCAATAAGACAAGATGCAAACATAAAGGGGATCCTAGTAGGGAAAGAAGTAAAACTCTCCCTTTTTGCAGATGACATAATCTTGTATTTAAAGAATCCCATGGACTCCACTCCCAAATCACTCAAGGTGATTCAAAACTTTGGCAAAGTAGCAGGGTATAAAATTAACCCTCAAAAATCAATGGCTTTTCTGTATGCCAACAATGGGAAAAGTGTGGCTGAAATCAGGAAAGCAACTCCATTTGTAATAGCCCCACAAAAAATAAAATACCTAGGAATTAACTTAACCAAAGAAGTGAAGGGCCTCTATGATGAAAACTTTGAAAACTTAAAAAAGGAAATCAAAACAGAACTTAGAAAGTGGCAAAAACTCCCATGCTCCTGGATTGGAAAGATCAACATCGTGAAAATGGCAATACTTCCCAAGGCTATCTACAAATTCAATGTGATAGCTATCAATATTCCAACCTCATTCTTCAAAGAAATAGAAGAGGAAATCCAAAAATTCATATGGAACAATAAAAGACCCCGAATAGCAAAAACGCTCCTGAATGGAAAGAACACTGCTGGAGGAATATCAATACCAAATTTCAAACTCTACTATAAAGCCATAGTAATCAAAACAGCTTGGTATTGGCATAAGAACAGACCTCAGGACCAATGGAATAGAATTGAAAACCCAGAAATGAACCCACAGACCTATAGCCATCTAATCTTCGATAAGGGAGCTAAAACAATAGAATGGAAGAAAGACAACCTCTTCAGTAAATGGTGCTGGCAAAAATGGTTAACTACATGTAGAAAACTTAAGCTAGATCCTTATATATCACCCTGCACCAGAATCAACTCCAAATGGATCAAAGACCTCAGAGTAAAAGCAGACACTCTGAAGACATTACAGGATGGAATAGGAGAAACCCTAGGTCTCCTTGGCACAGGCCGAAATTTTCTTAATAGAGACCCAGAAACACAACAAATCAAAGAAAGGTTGGACAAATGGGATTGCATGAAACTGCAGAGCTTCTGCATGGCAATGGACATAGCTATCAAAATCAATAGAAATCCCACAGATTGGGAGAAGATCTTCACTAGCCATACAATGGACAAGGGTCTCATATCTAAAATATACCTGGAACTCACAAAATTAAATCTGCCAAAAACAAATCTTCAAAGAAACAACTGCCCAATAAATAAGTGGGCTAAAGACTTAAAGAGAAACTTCTCTGAAGAGGAAAGAAGGATGGCCAATGGACACATGAAAAAATACTCAACCTCCCTAGCCATTAAAGAAATGCAAATCAAAGCAACATTGAGATACCACCTCACCCCAGTTAGAATGGCTATAATCAAGAACTCTAATAACAACAGATGCTGGAGGGGATGTGGACAGAAGGGAATCTTCCTACATTGTTGGTGGGAGTGTAAACTTGTTCAACTACTTTGGAAAGCAGTATGGAAGTTCCTCAAAAAACTCCACATAGAGCTCCCCTATGACCCAGCAATCCCACTTTGGGGCATTTACCCAAATGATCACAAACAAGACCATACTAAAGCTATTAGCACAACTATGTTTATCACAGCATTATTTACCATAGCTAAGACATGGATCCAACCCAGATGCCCCTCAGTAGATGAATGGATCAAGAAAATATGTTATATATACACAATGGAATTCTATGCCTCCATCAGAATGAATGACATTGCCCCATTTGTTAGGAAAGGGAAAGACTTGCAAAAAATTCTATTAAGTCAAGTAAGCCAGGCCCAAAGAAACGTAGGTCCCATGGTTTCCCTTATTTGCAATTATTAGTATATGTCTGAGTCAAGCAGAAAAGGTCAGATAAGTTGTTGTTAGGGGAATGAACCCTAAGATAAGTATTCAAATGTTTTTTTCTTTCATGCAACTGTTTCTAACATATTTATAAGATGATTTCTATGTTGCTTTGTATGTCCCTCCCCCACGATATAACCTCGCTTTCACTGTATTTGATGTTGGTATAATTTGTGGAGGGGAAGGGCAAAAACAAATTGTTTAACTAGGGATACAGGTGGACCCATTGCAGCAATGAAATGAACAAGTCGTTATGCCCAAAAATGAACTTTACAATTTTAGTTGGGGGCGGGATTGATCAGGTGGGGAAAGGTGGGGGGAGTATGGGAAGGGATGGGAAGGGGAAACAAAGAGGAGGCAACAATGCTTGATAAGAAATGTACTGGTTATCTTGCACATGTAATTTTAACTCCTCTGTACGGTATTCTCACAATAAAAAATTAAAAAATGAAAAAAAGAGGGTCCAGTAGGGCTTAGTTTAACTCACAGTTGTAGAGATTCCTGTCCATATTCAGTTGGCCCCATTTCTTTGGACCTCTAGTGCATCAGCACATTATGGCTGGACCACATGGTAGATTGACAATGTTCACATCAAAGCCATAAAGCAAGGGAAGAGTAAGGGGGAGGCATTCAAGTATATTCCCCAAATGACCCAGTGTTCTCCCACTACGTTCCCCTCTTAGTATCTCCCAATAATATCACTTTCAGAGGGCAGTAATTAATATGTGAGACTTGAGAGACATTTAACATCCAAACTATAGCAGTGTGTGCACACATATACATAGATACATGTGCATTTATGAGTGTGGTGTGTGTGTGAGAGAGAGAGAGAGACAGAGAGACAGAGACAGAGAGACAGAGAGAGAGAGAGAATGAAATTTTTACACCTCAGAACAGTGATTGGATCTGACTCAATCATCTCACGGGCAAAAATGCTCAGGTCATCTTCTTCAGAAGCCCTGAAAAGAATAGTGAGTTGTCCAAAGTCATAATGGAAGATTCACAGTGAATTGTCCTCCCTCCCCTGTGTCCTAACCCTTTTCCATTACTCTCTCTATTGCCTTTCATCCTGGTTCCCATCCCCATAGAAATGTGCAAACAGCTTCATGGGGGGGTGGGGGAAGCATCTATGTAGAAGAACCACCCATTGCCCCTTTGCATATTCTCCACTCTTAGACATGCGTGACCCTCACAAGCTGGAATACATTCTTGCCGCCATCATATTACTCGCTAGGTCTGTCAGGCGACTCCCAACTTCAAGTCTGCTAGTGATAATAAACTCCATTCTGATGGAGCAACAGCTCTGAAATT
This sequence comes from Dipodomys spectabilis, assembly GCF_019054845.1. Taxonomy (NCBI): domain Eukaryota; kingdom Metazoa; phylum Chordata; class Mammalia; order Rodentia; family Heteromyidae; genus Dipodomys; species Dipodomys spectabilis. Next base: position 5,505,965 of record NW_024870723.1, read on the forward strand.
TCCTGCCACAATTTTCAGAACAAAAATGAGAGATCCTGCAGAAATGGGAGCCTGGAGGCTGTTTAGATGGGATGATTTGAAGGAGTTTATCTGTAGAAGATGAAAAATAGAAATGACACTGAGCTGTTTACACTCAGCAGAGGACCAGCCGGGCTCACATACACACAGAGGACTCAGTGACTGGATTTAGGTCCACTTCATAGCCAACTCCTGGTTGGCCACCATGAGGGCTGCCTCAATTCCTCATCTGTAAAGCGGGAGTAGTCATTATCCCTGTTTCTAGGATTGTTGGGAGGCCCAAATATGAGAATTCATATGAAGTAATTAGCACAGACAGTACCTAGTATGCATGGTAGATGTTCAATAAACATCAACTATCATTGTGATTGTTTTTATAAAATACCCAAGGCCCAGAAGAGAGTAATATGAAAGGGCAGGGAGTCAGGGATGTATTTCTGAAAAAGGAGATGACCTTTGAATTAAGTTTGGGGCAAAGAAAAAAGGGCAAGCTGGTGGGTGAAGAAGAAGAGCACTATGGATAAGTGGCAGACACAGAGTCAAAGAAGCAGGAAAGGTTTCTATATGCGAAGGAGGAAAAATTAGTTGGATGAATAGAGTTCAAAGAGGAGGCAGGTGGAAAGAGAGAAAGTTAGAGAGGTGAGCTGAATTCAGAATAGGGGGGATTAAAAAAACAAACTTGTGTTTCCCACTGATAGAAATTGGTAGAAAAGCAGCCAATCAAATGATGACTTACTAGAACTTACAGATAGCAGGGTACATGGATGACTCAATTCCCTTCCCTGGCAATGGAATGAGGGCAGAAGATACAAAAGAAAGAGGAAGTAAGGACAAATGAATCAGGAAATAAGGACAAGACAGTAAGTCTCAGGCATCCCAAACTCACTGGAGACAGAGAGGAGACCCACCAATCAGAAAGCCATCTTCAAGGACTCCAACTCTCCCTATGTAACCCAAGGATGCGCTCTGTAATAAGCAAGATACCATGAGATGCCCGGATGGACTGACCTGCTGTCTTCCCCGTGGCAGGTCTATGCCATGTCTTCTCTTTCTCTGTCTTATTTCTCTTCTAATTAATTTTCTTATCACCTTTGTCTACATTTATATCTTGCCTGAATTCCTCTCTTGCCAGATGCAAGGACTGAGATTATTTAGCTGCTCTGAACTTTGTGGTAACATACTTGGTGCATTGGCCAACAAGTTAAGGATTGAGCATGTCTGTGAATGACTCTGATTACAATGTTACAAAGCTTGGATTTGGTCATTTTAGGGATGTGAGAACTATGGAAGGATTTTTTTTTTAGCCAAGAAATACCATCATTCATAGACATTCATACTAAGATGAGAGTGACTGATATGGCTCCAACTATAACCAGCCGGTCTCCTAGGAATATTGTCTACTTTGCAAAGCTCAAATTCCTTAGTGAATAATAGCTAGTATTGATAAAATAATGTGTGGCAAATACATATTACTTTCACTAGCTCCTTTAAATTTTAAAAAAGCCGAAACAGCAGACTGATGTCTTGTCATCCTCCTTGTCTTCCTTCTCAGTTTGCATGTAGGGAAACAGAGGCATAGAAAGAATAGCCAATTTAGACAAGCAAGGGATTTGGAACCTCAAATCTAAAGAGATTGATTCTCGAGCCTCTCTCTTAACCATCACATTGCAGCGCTTCTTTAAAAAAAAAAAGCCTAAGCCTTTAATGCATCCCTTATCCATGAGCAGTCTGCCTAAACATAAAGACCTTTCAATGATAGAGAATAAGGAACTCTGGGCTGGATTGTACTGTAGGGTGGGTCTATGGGTCTGGTGGCTACCCCTAAGTCTATGGGTAGCCAGGAACCACAAAGGTCTTCTAACTTTGGTATACCCAGATTCTTGGCCCAGAAGTTCAGAATAAGATGTATGTGGTATGAATTACGCGAGTGAGAACCACACTGGCCTGTTCAGGAGGGTGGCTGGGATAGAGAGAAAACAAGGAAGTCAGGACGCTTCAGGAGACCTCAGGTGTCAGGAAACCAATGATCAGTAAGCCATCAGCCAGGCAAAAATTCCACTAACGTCACTCCCATCCTAGTCAATGGCCAGTTTAGTACCAGAAATTCTGCATTTTCTGAGGGTTTGATGTTTCAACGCAAGGGTTTTCACACTTCGGCTATTTTCTTTCAACCTTATGTGGCATACACTCTATAAAGTTGATTTTTAAACTGCAATGTTTTACTTGTGTCATTTAAAAAAAAATAAGTACAGATTACAACCTTTACTTATTACAAAGTCAATCAATAAGGACAAGGCTGTTTTGATTAAATAAATTGGATACTGAGGTGGATACAAAACTGCAATTGTCAACGGCCACCCTCTGACCTCACCCCTTTTGTGTTTATCAAAACAACATGATAATTTTCATTAGTTTGGGTTGTGCAATGTCTTGAAAGCATGATTTTGCACAGATGAGTAACTACAAATGCTGACAGGTTAATAAAAGAAGAAGAAGGGGAAAAGTCAAGGTGCTTTGCAATCTTTGTAATCTTTGAATATTCTTCAGAATGATCCACAGCAATCAAAGGAAGCCAGAGACTTACTTGAATTATGCATGGGATCTTCTAACCAGCCACTCTCTATTCTGTAAGAGTTTGGAAATCCATGCATTTGTTCAACAGCCACCTTGTTTCTACAATGGCCTTGTACCGCTCCAAAAACTGAGGATACAGTTGGAAGCAAAAGCAAACCTTCTCTCTCTTCTTGAAGGTTGGGGATGAACAATCGATGAGTCAATAAATAAGACCTGGGCCGGGGGCATAGTTAAAGTGGTGTAGCCCCTGCCAGGCAATCACAAGGCCCTGAGTACCTTGAGTACCTTCAGAGAGGGAAAAAGTAGTAATATCTAGGGTGGGGTAGGGTGAATTTTTACACCTGTAATCCTAGCTACTCAGGAGGCAGAGGTAGGAGGATCATTGTCTGAGACTGGCCCAGGCCAAAGTCCATGACCCTATCTGAAAAATAAACTACAACTCCAAGGGATAGCTATATATGCACAGCTCAAATCAATGAGGTTAAAAAAAAGGGGGGGGGAGGGGAGAGGCGGGAAAAGAGGCTGCAGTGGAGGGCAGGTCAGTGGCAATATGCCAGAGAAGTCTCTTGTAGAAGGCATGAAGGAGCCAGTCCTGAGCTGAGTCAAGAGGCTGGCAGCCAGTGTCATCAGAAGAGGCCAAGATGGAGGGGAGCCCCAGGGAATGGGATGGAGGAGAGTGGGGATGGTGTGGCTGCCCTGGAGGATTTGCAGCAGCGTGGCTGTGTCTACGTTTTTCCATGTGTCACTTGGGATGGTAGGCTGAGGCTCGAGTGCAGGCAGCCACGGTAGGAAGGGGCCTGGAATCACTGGGTAATGATTCTGATGGCTCATAGCACAGGATGACAGAAATGGCGAACCCCAGTCAGATTCTGGCTGTGTTCTGAATACAGAAGTGATAGCAAATAGAAAGAGGAGGCCAAGATGGCTCTGAAGTGTTTGGCACGAGCACTGGCAGGAACAGCTGGGGAAGACTAAGGAACAGTAAGTTAGGAGGACTCACAAATCTGGTTTGGGGCTTCAAAATTCGTGTTCAAAACCAAAAGGAAGTTGGCCAGCCGAGTCTTCAGTTCCGGGAAGCGGTTGAATCCTTGGCACAGTATTTGAAGGGTCATGTGGGCGGGGATCCTGGGAGCATAGGGTGTGGATGGAGAAGAGGAGCAAAGACCCACCGAGTCTGGGATTCCTCAACACTGAGTGGTCAGGAGCAAGTGGGGATGGGAAGGAAAGAACTGTGAGGAGGAGGAAGGCTTCCGCTGCTCACACTGCGTAGATGCCAACTCAACAACTACAGAGGTTGCTGAGACCAGATGGCTGGCTGTAGGCTCATAGAGGTCATGAGTCAGGAGATCTGATCAAAGCATGGAGGTCATAGTCACCCGGTCAAAGCCAGAGCTGATTGCAGGATAGGAACAGGGCTATGGCAAAGAGGAATCGGAGGAGAGGGATTCAAACAACCGGCCAGAATGTTTTGTTGCAAAGAGGAACTGAGAAATGAAGCAGCAACTGGAAGGAAGTACGGGGGCCGGTGTGTTTATCGGTTGTGTCTTTTCCTGCAGGCGAAATCCTGTGAGTTTGTGCCCCAGTGTGAAGAGTCCCAGAGAGAGGAAACATCGGATGTAAGGGAGGCAGGGAGGGTGCTAGTCTTTGGGGAGGATGTGGAGGGGGAGGGAAGGAGCACCTGCGGAGTCAGGAGAGCAGGTGAGGCTCCAGCACGTGGAGGGGGAGGGAACAGGGGGAGGGAGGAAGCCAGGAAGGCTCTCTGGTTGTTTCTGTTGTCTCTGTGAAACAGGAACTAGGTGGGGGGGGGGGGGGCGGAGGGGTGAGAGAGAGGGAGGAGGAAGAGGTGTTGGAAGCTCAGCTCAAGGAGGAGTGAGCTGTGAAAACATCAGCATGGTTGCCAGGCAGGCAGCAGAAGAACACACAGGAAACGGTGCTCATGAATCAAAAGGGAAGAGAGCCAGGCATGGTGATCTATGCCCATAATCCCAGCCTTTGGGAGGAGGATGGCATGCGTGAGACCAGCCTGGGTTACATGGTGTGTCTCTGAGTTTAAAAAAGAAAAAATGCCAGGGACTTGGACCTGCAACCCTAGCTCCTCAGGAGTCCGGGATCCAGAGGACTGATTCAAAGCTACCCTGGGGAATTAAAGTCCTTGAGACTCTCACCTCCAACATAACCTTCCAAAGGCCAAGTTATTTGTATGGCTCAAATGATAGAAATCCAACTGAACAAATAGAAGTAAGCCAGTGAGCCTAGTTGCATCCTATTGTCTGTGAAAATCCAGCTACCTCAGAATAGTACGCAGAAGGCTGAGAGTTGGCTGTGGCCACGTTTGTGGTTTTGCTCAGTAACTTTAAGAAGGACCACAGTTAAGGGTGTGGGCTCTGGAGTCAAGTTACCTGTTTACAAATCCTTGATCCATCTGTTGTGTGTTCTTAAGCAAATTACCAAGCCTCTCTGTGCTTCTCTTGATCACATTCTGAAATCATGCTAAGTGATTGCGGAGATGCAAATATGAAATGCCTTCATCTGATCACAATCCATTGTGTACAGGTATCAATATCATACCATAGTCCAGACATGTGTATATTTATTATGTATCAATTAAAATTTTCTCTAACTTTTTTTGGTGTCAATCTTGGGGCTTGGACTCAGGCCCTAGATACAATCTCTAAGGTCTTTTTTTTTTTTTCCTTAAGGCTAGCACTCTACTATTTGAGTCATATCTCTGGTTTTTTGGTGGTTCTTAGAGATAAGAGTCTCACATACTTTCCTGCCTAGCCTGACTTTGACACACGATCCTCAGACCTTGGCCTCCTGCATGGCTAGGATTACAGGCTTGAGCCACCAGCACCTGGTGTGTAATTCTCTTTGATATCAAAAGAGCTGATATATACCTAGTATTTAGAAAAGTGTCTGGAATATTAAAAGATTTCAGTAAATATTAACATTTTACTATGATCAGTACTGTTCGGGGAAGAGAGCAAAAGGAGTCCCAGGCTAGTTGAAATCCTCACTATGACCAGACATAAGTAGATGACACCTGTAGTTCCAGCTACTCGGGAGGCAGAAAAAAGGAGACTGTGATTCGAGGCTAGCCCTGGCAAAAGTTAACAGGCAAGCTGGATATTGTATTGCACACCAGTGAGCTCAGATATTTAGGAAATAGAGGTAGGAAGGTCTTCATCTGAGGTCCAGGTCCAATGCCCTATCTTAAAAACAAACAAACAAAAAAACCCTAAAAGGTCAAAGATCTAGGGGTGTGGTGAAGTGTGGTGAAGTGGTAAAGTACCTAGGCTCTGAATCCAATCTCTACTATTACAAAAAAAGTAAAACAAACCCTTTTTGGCAGAAACCCCTTGTGCAATATAACATGGGGAGGTAGTGAACAACATCACTTTTATTTGTAGACTGAAGCCAGCATCATTTGCATTACTGCCATGAGGCCAGGACAAGTCTTGCGCCCCCTAGCGGCCGTTACCCGGCAAGCGCAGCAGCTCCATGGCATCAATTCTGCATCTCAACTGGCTTTTCTGTGAACCTGAGAAGATCCCCCTTGGGCGCCAGGCAGCTACACCTGCCTGTGAGCAGATGCTCGCAAGAGCAATTTTGAAGGCGCCTTTTGGAGAACTGCAGCTGCAACTTCACTTTTTAAAGCTTCCTTTACAATAGGTCCAATTACATCGACACAAGAAATGAACCCCAGGGATGCAGGGCGGTATTTGACCGAGAGGAGAGGAGGACACACTGAAGAGCTGCTGTGAGTGATTCGGCTTGTCCAATAAAATAGGAGGGAAAGTCATGGCTGACAGGCAGAGGGAAGGAGCAGAAGGAGACCGAAGATGGAGGGGAAGGCGAGCCACTCTAACACCGTGTGTACGCATGTACATGTGTGTGCATGTGTGTGTGCTTGTGCAAGTGTATGCATGCTTGCATGGATGCTGTTTTGCACAGAGATAAAAAGCGCCATCTCTGCTGCTGTCTGTGTTGTTCAGCCTCTGTTTCTTCATTGGAGAAATAGGAATGAAGTACAGTACTCACTCACAAGGTGGATTGGGAGAATCAAATGCATAAAAATCATGGGCAGCCTATAGGTTGTAGCCTGGAACCAGACTGCAATAGCTCAGATTCTTGCTTTCTTAAGAAAAAACTTTATATTTCTATTCTGAGTTATGTTTCTCGAGCCTCCCTCTCCCCCACCCCCAGATACTTGGGACCCTAAAGTTCCTCTGGAAACAGCTTTAGGGTCACTGATGGAATCTAAACTTGTGTTGTTGCGAATGAGAAAACCAGCCCTTCCCCCCCTCCCCCCCATGTTAAATGGCCTTCCTGTTCAATGGCAGGATGCCCACAGGCCAGCCTCACCTCAGGCTGCCCTTTGAACTGGGCTATCCTAAATCAGGCCTCCTGTGCGTCACAGGAAGAGAAGTCTGAGAAGCTTTTAACACAGCACGTCAGAAGGAAGAGTCAGAGACATCTCAGAGAAAGTTCTAGAAGAGGAGCACCAGGTCTCTGCCCCACATAAGTGAGCTGTGGAGACTTTGCCACTAGGAATCTGGGGCGGATGAGATGAGCTCTGGGGACTCATTCAGAAGCACAGCATTCAAGACATTTGAACTGGCAGCAAGGGGGAGAGAGGGGAAACATCTCATGGGAGACGGTGAGATCCCAGGTCTCACCCTGTCCCACAGAAGCACAGCTGTGTTTGGATCAAATCTCACTTGATTCCTGAACAGCTGTAAGTATGAGAAATAGTCCAGTATGGTAGCTCGTGCCTGTAATCCCAGCAACTTGGGAGGTTAAAATTAGGAAGAGTGTGGTTTAAGGCCAGTATGGGGTTCTTAAAAAGTTTGTGAGATCCTTCTCTCAACCAAGAACTGGGCACTGTGGCACACACCTGTTATGCTAGCTACACTGGAGGTGTGTTGTTTAGTACTAGTTACTTCAGTAAGTTCTACCCCCAAATTGTGAGCACCCCTATTTTGCAAATAAACCGAGGCTCAAAAAAATAGAAGCAACTTGACACTTGGATAGCAAGGAAAGACCTAAACCTCAGTGCAGATCTGCTAAATCCCTGTTTTCCCTGCTCTGGGCCACAGCCTAAAGATGAGCAGCGGTGCATATTGAGCGATGATTATGAGAAATCTTTGTTTCCTTCTCTAGGTTTATGTATACATGCTCCATATTCTACAACAAAAGGCATTGGGTGAAGCCAGAAGCGGGGCGCTCACACCTGTAATCCTAACTACTCAGGAGGCTGAGATCCAGAGTATCATAGTTCCAAGCCAGCTGAGGCAGAAAAGTCAATGGAATGTATCTAAAATCATCAGCAAAAAGCTAGGCTGGAGGCATGGCTCATACAGTAGAGCTCTACCTGAGGCAAGTAAACTTGAGCAAGCATGAGACCCTGAGTTCAAGCTGTAGTATTTGGAGAAAGATTTTTTTGGGGGGGCGGCGTCCAGTCGTGGGGCCTGAACTCTGGGCCTGAGCGCTGTCCCTCAGCTCTTCAGCTCAAGGCTAGTGCTCTACTACTTGAGCCACAGCGCCACTTCCGGCTTTTTTCTTTTTGCTTATGTGGTGCTGAGGAATCGAACCCAGGGCCTCAGGCATGCAAGGCAAGTGCTCTTCCGCTGAGCCAACTTCCCAGCCCGTGGAGAAAGATTTTTAAAAGTACTGATGATACATGACTTTTAATCCCAGCTATACAAGAAGCCTGTCAAAGTGAGTGAGAACCGATTTCAGAAACAAAACAAACAAAAGGACTGGGAGTATAGTTCAGTGTCAGGATACTTACCTAGCATGTAAGGCATCAGGGGTTCAATCCCCAGTGCTGCCAAAATAATGAAGGGGAAATAAAGGAAAAAATAATCTATATAAACCCTATTACATTTGAAATGATGTTTAGGAATTAATGCAGAATAGTTTTTAAAGAAAAGGAAATGACTTGTTGGACCCAAAGTCCTTCCATAAAGAGTTTATGGGGACACCATTCTGCTCTACTATGCCTGGAATTACCAATATGCTGAGCTCAGTGCTGAGGAGATGGGAGAGCAGCATCCGTGGCCCCCAAGACACCCCAACAGCTAAGGGAAGGCTCAACCTGCTCACCAGTGGCCCCAAGTTCTCTACCCAAAGCACCCAATTTATCTGTGCCTCAGACTCAAAAATCACTCCACACATCAGGAGCTGATGAGTGGCTTTTGATGGAAAGTGGTTGTTGATACAACCATTTCTCTGAAGTCCTAGAAGGGGTCTTTAAGGGATGCATCTCTTGAGGTCCAGTAGGTGTCTGTTAGGACTGCCCCATTCATTCACTCTGTTCCTTATTTCCCTAGGCTCAGGAACAGGAAGAAGAAGGTGATGGGAGGTCCTGCTGGTGCCATGTTCTGGACACCGCAGGACCCCAGGGTGGAGCAGGTTAGAGTGGGCATCCAGGGGGCCATTTCACAGCAACCTCAGAGTGGTCCACTGTGTCACAGATTTAAGCAGAATGGCCTTCAGTCCCTCGATCTTGCTGGTCATAAAATGCCTGCAATTCAACTGTGGCCGAAACGTGGAAGATTCCACAGTGGAAAAGTTTTCCTTGCCTACCCATCCCCCTCAGGCCTCTGAGCACCAGAGTGGATGCTCAGCCTTGCCTGTGTTATAGCTCAACATTAGGCCTGGGTACCCAAACACTCCCCTTAGCACAGACTGAATTCCAGGTGCATCTGAACAGCATCCAAGAGCCCACAGCCCTGGCAGGTGTTCACGGCCGGCCCCTTCATTGATGGTGCTCAGGGTTAAGCATGGCTCTCACAGGTCACCCAACCACAGATGGGGCTTTACACCAGGCAGTAAAACCAGCACCACCATTAGAGGGGCAACATATGGGGCTTTGTGTGGGCTCAGCCCCTGCAGCTCTGGGGGCCCAGCCAGCCAGCTCTCTATTTGCATACATCAGTTTAATATTCAGAAGAGGCAGATGGGACCTCTCTCGATTGATTTTGCCTGATCAAAACCCATCAAGTACGAGAGACAGAGAAATACAGAAGAGGGTCACACTCTCAGATGTTCAACAGAACCTGGAGCTCATTTGCTCCCATAGTCTGCCTCCATTGTGGCCCTTGCCAATCCAGTCCAGCTCCTGCCTTTGGAACCCACACCAGCTTCATGGTCTCCACCAACATGGCTTATCAGGCTGCAACTCCCAGCAGGGTTGTGATTGGAGCACAACATAAACCTTCATGGTCATGACCAATAAAATCCTACCTCTACCCTATCCTAGGCTTAGAGAAAGAGAGGTACCTGGCTTAAATCCTACATACAGTCATGTCCGTAGCAGCTGGAATATAGGACTGGATGACTCCAATACCAGTGCTCTTCCTACTGCACCAGAATCAGTTTTCTACCATCTTACACACAGGTGAGGTAAGAAGATGCCACAGAAGATCATGCGACGACATAATGAACTGAAGTTCAAATCTCAGAAGACATAACTATCTCCAGCCCTCAGTATCCCCATCTTCAAAATGGGGCTAATGATGTCCACCTTACAGAGCCTTTGTGATGCTCAAATGACACGGAAACTTACATGGTGCCAAACACAGACAAGGTAATGAGTATATATCGGGATTTTCCATACCAACACCTGGCTCCTAAGTTCCACTACTTCCTGCTAAGGTTTTCTCGCCCCCCCCCACTCCCCAGCCAAACCACCTCCTGGTCTCTTGATTGCCATCTGTGATGGATGAGGCTTAGGTTGCCATGGTTTTCAGGACGTGACTTTCATTGCCTGCAGGTCTCTGTTTGGCATTGGAAAGAGCTGAGACCACTGAAACTATATTATCAAAGCACCTGCATTCTCTACAGTCCAGAGAGTGGCCAGGAATGCTCTCAGAACTTTAAAGACTCTTGATTGATTCCTAGATAAGGGTGGTGACATTTTCAGAAAGCTCTACAGTGTCAAGTGCCAACTGGAGCCATTTTTCTTGAGACTCTAAAAGTCCCCTCCAGTTCAAGAGCTCTGGCAAAGGGCTAGCTAGCATTCAGCTTTGTACTTCCTGGGTCCAGCTCTCTTGGCATGTAGTAGGTGCTCCTGGTAAAAAAGGCATTCTTGACCCTGATTCTCCCCAATTCTTCCCTGTAGCACATTCTCTATCTTGTAACTCGGCAGTATTCTCATACTATAGATCCTCATAATACTCCATCCTAGGCCTGGCCCTGTGTGTTAGTCAGCTTTCCGTCACTATCATGAATTATGTGACCCAATTAACTTATAAAGAGAAAAGGTTTATTTGACTTTAGTTCTGGAGAGTCCAGTCTAAGTATCTCCCTGACTTTGAGCCTCTGATAAAAGCAGCACATCTTGGCAGGAGCATGGGAGGTAAGTAAACCACTCACGTTATAACCACTCTTTCTGCTGGAAGAAAATAGCCAGACACTGAAGGGTCAGCAATGTCCTTCAAAGGCACACAGCCAATGACCTAAAGTCCTCCCACCAGGCCCCACCTCTTAAGGGTACCACAGTCTCTCCATAACACCCTGGGACCAAGCCCTTTAACAATGGACTCTGGGTAGTCACTCATTCAAACCATAGTACCATGTGATTTTCTTTGGCCAAAGGGTTGTGAATCACCTCTCTATTGCTGCATAACGTATTACCCCTCCCCCCTCAACTTAAGAATTTGTGACAGCACATATTATTTCAGTCTTTGCGTGTCAGTAATCTCAGCATAACCTGAGTGGGTCCTCTACTTCAGGGCCCCTCACATTGAACAGGGCTTTTGTAATGGGAGTCAGCCAGCCTATAGTCATCTCAAGGTTCTGGTAACCCAATCACAAAAGTCCATTACTCTTGTCGTATCTATCCGTTAGTAGTCACACATCACAGATCTTGCCTACATTCAGTGGGAGGGCGGTATCCCCAAAGGGATGAGTACCAACAGTAGATATCACTGGGAACCATGTGCGAAGCCAGCCTCTCACAGGCTGTTTGCAAATACAGCCAGCACCGGCCTTGCTTGTTCTTTTAGGAAACAGGGGATTAAACCACAAGTTCCGAAGGACCACGAGAAACCCATGATACAGAGCAACATCCACTAGTCAGATGCTGCCTGGTCAGACTCCCAGTTAAAGTGCAGACGCTCACACACAAGCATGACCCAGTGGAACCCAACCTAGACCAGTGGGACTTTACTCAAGCCACTAAAGATTTGTGGGTCTTTTTGATACTGAAAAAAAGTTCATTGATTCCAGGAGCAATAAGTATTAACAACTTATTTCACATTCCAGTTTCCTCCTATGCAAAAAGGACACAGTAACATTTACATACAGGGTCATTAGAAAACTTAGATGAGTTCATAGTTCCCAAATACTTATAGTACTTCCTGGTTCATAATGAATCAATTATATATTCCAATTAAACTAGAAAAAAAATCAACCTCTTTGCCAGCTGTTAAATACTTCATACACATTGTCTCTCTTACTCTTCATAATACTTCTATGTGGTTGGTACAGTGAATTTATCCACTTTTTAAAATGGGGCTAGCAGAATGACAGTGGCTCATCCTGTAATCCTAGCTACTTAGGAAGCTGAGACATTTAAGTCCACAAGTCACTTACTGCCAATTCACTTCCCTCAAAAAAAAAAGCTCAAATGATAGACCACCAGCCTGAGTGGAAAAGCTAAAGGATAGCACCTAGGTCCTGAGTTTAAGCCCCAGTGCTAGGGAAAAAAAAAACAAACAAAAATGGGGACTGGAAAGTTTAAGTAATTTGCATAGATACATAGCTAATACATGGGAAAGCCAACATTTTAATTGAATTGCAGTTAAGCTAAATCCAAGATCAGAAAGCTAAGAGGACAGAGTCAGCTATAGCAGTCAAAAGAATCAGATGAAAGACCCAAGACGGTGACTGTACTGGTTCAGGACTCAGACAATAAAACCACACCAGGGCATGCCTTTTGCTGATTCCTTTCTATGACTCCCGGAGTGGGATGGGATGGGGGTAAAGGAATGAGCCAAGGATGACAGAAAAGAGATGTATAAGGAAAGAGAAATCTGAACAGGACAACATGGGATATATTTTTTTTCCAACAAAATAGACTTTTAGAAAGGAGAATTGGTGACTCAGCATCAGCTCAGGACAGATCTATGTCACCTGGTTGGAAGTTCAGAAAGGGCTCAATGTCAGTAAACCAAGGTTAAGAAATTCCTAAGTAGAAACCATACGTAGAATGCTGAAAGCAGCAATAGGATCCCTTAGAACTGGACAGGCAGATGCTGGACCACATGCCAAGGATGCTATAGAGAGATGCCTGCCCTAGGTGAGAAGCCAGATGAGTTACCTTGTGAGGTCTCTTCCAGCTCATTGTCTGAGCTTCCAAGAAAGCAATCGCGTATATGGGTGCACAGCCAAAACCTTGCATATGAAGGAACCATCACCTGGATTATGCCTAATTCCATGGCAGAAAATGAAGACAATTTACAATATGATTATTATTTTTTGAAACAACAAAGAAAGGAGAACATCATTGACTATAATTCTAAGAAATGAAGGTGCTTCGTAAAATTCTATGGTCACTAGATTGTGTGGCTGCCACTAACTTGCATCCAAACTGACGTGCAGAAATCTACTGTGGTTCCTACCTAGAATGGATAGAACTGTACTCCTTAACTCTTTACTCTTTAACTTTACTCTTTAACTTAGCCTCCTTCTCTCCTTCACTCCTGGTTTTTGCTAGGATCCCAAGCACTCTCCCTAGCTTTCCTTTCTTGCTAGTGTAGAAATCCACCACGGAAGTGATTTCAACCACCTCTGGGAAGTTCGCTGTCACCATATTCTGGCAACTCCCCAACCTCAGGCTCTAGCCCAGATCTACCTCTGAAGCTGAAACTCGGATGTCTCTGATTGAAGATGGCCCAAGTATCTCCACTTCCAAAATACTTAGCACCACCTTTCATTAACATCAGTCCTTATTCTGGTGCTACCAAACTGTGTCCCTGGGTAACTTCCTCATTCTCTCTGGACTTCAGTGCTTTCCATCTATAAATGGGAATGCTGGCTGATGGCTCTGTTTCAAGAGAATAGTTGCCATCATCCCTCTATTTCTATGGTTTACATTGTGTCACTCAAGATGCTAGGGTTTAAAATGTTGTTGCTTGTCTGGAAGGCCACATAATGGCAAAATGATAATCACTGAACTGTGATTACTCCTTGTAGCTCAACTTTATGAGGCAGTCTGCCACGGCCATCATCTTCAATGAAGACAATGAAAGGGAGGTTAGGAGATTTGCCCAAAGACAGAAGTGCTGGCTGCAAGATTCAAACCTTTATGATCAAGCACACATTCTTGGACTCTAGACCTTGAGTCTTGTCTTCAGATTTTGTTAACTATCTGTCCTAAAAGGACATAAAGACCAAAGCCAAAAAAAAAAACCATTAAAGCCATTTTTGACCTTTTATGATTCAATTTCCTCATCTCTCAAATAACCGTGATAATAATAGCTATTATGATGAACTTACCTGCAGACCTACAGGAGCAGAGAAAAATACATTGAAGACAACCCAGGGACTTTTTCAGCTCACCTTTCCTTGTTTCCTACAATGCTTAACTTTCTCTAACCAGGCAGAAAGGTGGCATTTCCCTACATTCAGTGTTGGCGGGTGGGGAGGGGGAACAGATATCATTTTGGAATAAGGGGGAAAAAAAGAGTTTATAAGCCTAGATCCCAAGAATGCTGGGATATAAACACTGATGAGAGGGAACCAGCACTGAATCAGAACAGTATTGAAACCGTATTGGAGGCTTCTTATTCCCCAAAGGGAAGAGAAGGGAAGTAGAAGCACCATACTCTCCAAAAAACCTATGTCTGGGTGATTTTAGGGGCAAGATAATATCAAAAGTTCACAGATCAAAGGGCAAAAGGAACAGGTAACCCAACACCCACTCAGTGTGGCTGAGTCTCAGATCCGGGAAGCAGGTCCTAAGACCTTCTAGCAGTGTTGCTATCAGGGTGGCTGGGGGACCACGAAAGAAAGATCCTGGGGCCAGAGAAGTGAGACCATTACAAAAAAACATCAAGGGAGGAAGCACCACTGTGGCCCAAAGTTGTAGAGTGCTAGCTTTGAGGGGAAAAGCTCAGGGACAGCTCCAGATCCTGAGTTCAATCCCCATGACCAACAACAACAACAATAGAACATCAAGGGAGACCCTGCAACCAGAAAGAAGGGGAACAGCAATAACCCACAGGAACCATGCATGAGGGAAGCCAGAATGTCCCTCAGCTAGCAGCATGTCCATGCAGCATGTGTATCTGGTAAGAATTCCCCCACATTCTCATGCAGCCAGCCCCAAATGGCTTGGTAATCCATCTGACTCCCGCAGTTCCAACACAACCACAAAGCAAAGCAGACCCTCAAGTGACTCAACGTAGATTTCTGCTATTCAGAAAATGGGTCAAAATGATGAGGGGAAAAAGGAAATGTACTCAGTACCTTATTCATGTAACTGTATCCCCTTGTACAGTATCTTTGCAATAAAAAAGTTTTTTAATGATGAGGAAGGGAAAGAAAGAAAGAAAGAAAGGCAGGAAGGAAGGAGAGAGAAGGAAGGAGAGAGAAGGAAGGGAAGGAAGGAGAAAAAGGAAGGAAGGAAAGAAAAGAAAGAAAGAAAGAAGGGAGGGAGGGAGGGAGGAAAGAAAAAGAAAGAAAGAGAAAGAAGGGAGGGAGGGAGGGAGGAAAGAAAAAGAAAAGAAAGAAAGAAAGGCAGGCAGGCAGGCAGGAAGGAAAGAAGGAAGGAAGGAAGGAAGGAAGGAAGGAAGGAAGGAAGGAAGGAAGGAAGGAAGGAAGGAAGGAAGGAAGGAAGGAAGGAAGGAAGGAGAGAGAAAGGAAGGAAGAGAAAGAGATCTATTGTAGTTCTTGTCCTCAGAGTTTGTGGGCTGAAACCAGGATTCACACAGATGTAAATCTCCCAGCCAGAGTCCTACACAGCACTCACTAAGCAAAACCAGTCCCCTGGCCACCCACCCCGACTCCAGTTAGGCAAACTTCCTCTCCACGCTGTCTCAGTCCTGTGCCAGACCTCCATGATTGGCTGCATGAGTCCCTCAGATATAAAGTGGCACAATGAAGTCTATTTGCTCCCTTCTCTTTGTAGTGCCCTCCCCATAATCTTCCCTCCTACCTGAAAATGCTCACTGATGTTACCATGAAGAAAATTAAACAGCATGCTGAAATTCAACATGGAGCCTGTCTATTGGTTCATTAGTTAATCAGTTTGTTTAGTTACATCCAGACTCCCGGAGACACGGCAAAGCAAAGGAAAAAATCCGTGCGAGTCATGCTTCCTAAAAGCTTGAGGGAACCCACGTGTCATCTGGGGAGCTTGTTAAAATGGAGATTCTGATTCAGAGGTCTAGGAAGGGGGCTGTGAGTTCTACAAACGCTAACAAGCTCCCAGGTGCTACTAATCCTGACCACACCAGAAGCACCAGAGTGGGACACATTCCCTTCAACTCCTAACCTCCAAACTCTTTGGCAACTGTGTGACTTCAGGTATACTGATGAACCAGTTTCTCTGCACCTCAGAGACACATTTTATGGAATGCAACTGTTCATAAAGTCTTCCTGAGAAGTTTGTGCAAGTGAAGATTAAAGATAACTTGTCAGCCAGGCGCCAGTGGCTCACACCTGTCATCCTAGCTACTCAGGAGGCTGAGAGCTGAGGATCTTGGTTCAAAGCCAGCCCAGGCAGGAAAGTCCATGTGACTCTTATCTCCAATTCCAGAAAACTGGAAGTGGTGCTGTGGCTCAAGTGGTAGAGCACTCACCTTGAGCTCAAGAGCTCAGGGACAGTGCCCAGGACCAGAGTTCAAGCCTCACAACTGACGAAAGCAAGCAAGCAAGCAAGCAAGAAAGAAAGCAAGCAAGCAAGAAAGAAAATAACATGTCACACTGCCACTTGTGACAATGTGGCCCCATTTCTGTTAGATGCAAGGGTGTCTCGTGTTTACTAGGTCTTTGGGATCCCTCTTGTGTTGGATTCTGGCAGTCTGTGAATAGAGACTTGCTCTGGATAAAGAGATTGAAGTTGTTCGTGCAGAGGAACAACATTTTCCCCCACTGTTGGCATGCATGTTCACTGTTCCAAACCAGCAATGGAGCACCTTGCTCTCTGGGTAGACCCTGCAGCTGGCCTCTTGCGCTCTCCTCTCTTCAGGGTTATCTATTCCCCCAACAACTCCAGATGTATCTTTACTATTAGCGCACTATCATCTGCACAAGTAATATAACAATTTCTAGACCAGTATCGATTCATCTAAACCCCCTCCCCCTACCACTCCGTGCCAGTCTGAATGTCTGTCTGAGAGCCTCAGAGCTGGTGACAGTTTTGCAAAACCCAACCCTGGAAATCAAATTGCAGTTAAATGTACTGCAAATTAGATTGCATTTTATTACTGGAAGGGAAAAAGGAAAAATGACAACAACGAAAGGCTTGCGGGGGAGGAAGGTATGTCTGCACACAGAGATCCGAAATGGAAAAAAGTCACACTGAAACCTAACTTCATGCCTCTGAGAAGCCAAAATGCATCTATCCAGCTCTGATGATGGCCTCACCAACAAAGAGAGGTGTCTCTCACCGGAGAGAGGCTGCTAAGGCTCTAAATTCATGTTTGCACTCACTGCAGATCCAGAGGCTCAAATCCAGTTTTACATATTCCTAAACTGCATGTGCATATGCTTCTATACAACAAGAGGTGTCCACAGTTGTACACACAGCACTTCTTGGCTCTCGGCCCTAAACACTTCATAGACATCATCCCACCATATTTCCCCTATTTCAGAGATAAGAAAGGCAGGGCTTAAATTCTCTTGAGAAACGTGTTCATGGTTCCACAGTTAGAAAAGAGCCCAGCCCAAACTCCAACCAGATGGTCAGTCCTCACCCCTGTCCAATGCTGCTATATCTGGTGATTCCAATTCTATTCTACTCTGATCAGAACTTCATTATGTTTGTTTTATGACCACTAACGTGATACTTTTCTCAATACTGGCTGTAACCCTGACATATTTGTTCCTATGCCTAATGTTTCGATTAACACAATAGTTGAAGTACAAGGTAACTGTCTCTATTCATTCCTACATTATGTAGTAATTAAATCAGGATAATTTTACTATATCCAAAACACAAAATTTTGATCATTTCTTTAATGGTGAGCTTCTTCAAAATCCTTATTGTACACTATTTTCATATGCATAATTGTATACTAACATATGTATTATCATTAACTATCTTTACCTTACAGAGCAATGGAGAAGTCAGAATATAATCCTCTTACCTAACTGTACATTGTACCATTGACCAGCCTTCTCCACATTTCCCAGTACTGTACTTTCTCCAACCACAAGCAGATAGATTGATGAAAAATATAACATGTAAACTATTAATAAAACAAATGTGGGATAAGAAAATTCAACAATCCTACTTTCTGACCATTGGGCCGGGATGACTGGTATTTCTAAATTAAGATGATCACATCTCAAACTAACAATGTTACATAATATCTGGCTTTAAAACAGTTGAAGAAGGTATTTGTATATGTTGAAATACCGTATTGAAACCTCTTTGTACAATTAATATACACAGTAGGAGGGAGGAAGGTGAATGAAGAGGGTGAAGACGGACAAATAAAGTTAAAGTACTTTATGTACATGTATGAAAATGGAAGAATGAAACCTGTTGACATTTTTTCAGCACGGATTGGAGGAGAGGGAGAGTGATAAAGTGAATGAATTTGATCAGGGGACATTATATTGAAAAATGACAATGAAATTCCCACCACCAATATATGCTAATAAAAATAAATTTTTTAAAGGCTTTCAGAGTAAATGTTCTATTGAAGTAACTGGAGACATATTTTTAATGGTAAAATACCATAGCACAAAAATGACTGCTTAAACCATTTTTTAGTGTATAGCTCAGTAGCATTAAATACCTTCACCCTGTTTTACAACTAACAATACCATCCATGTCATTAACTCTTTCGTTATCCCAGAGTGAAACTATGTCCGCATATTCCCACACAGTCAAGCCCCTTGTAACCATATTCTACTTCTGTCTCTACGGAAGTAGACTAGTCTAGGTATCTCACATAAATTAATAATCCAGTGTTAGATCATTTGTTTCTGTCATTTCACATATCATCTAGATTCATCCAAACTATAGCACATATCACAATATTATTCCTTTTGCCACAAAATAATAACATGTGTACAGGGCATTTTTTTATCCATTTACACATGGATACAAATTTGGATGTTTTCCACCTTTCTGTTATTGCAAATACACATATGCGTGTACAATCTCTCATTAAGGCCCTGTAATCGCTGAGGCCTACACACAAAAGTGAATTGCTGATAGATATTTGATTTTTTTTTTAAGAATCATGACACTATTTTCCACAGCAATTCCACCATTTTACAATCGCTCAGCAATGTACCAGACTACCAATTTTTCTAAATTGGTGGCTGTAATTATTGGGGGTATATTATTAAATGATAGCTTCCTGTAGTTCAGGCGTTAAATGTTCCCTGAAAATCCCATGTATTAAAGAATATCATGAAATTTTTTTGTTGGTTTTTTTTTTCCCCCTAAGTTTTATGGTTTTACTTATTACATTGTCTTTGACTCTTCTTGAGTTAATTTTTGTGTATGGTACAAGTTAAGAGTTCAACTACCTTCTTTTGTTTGTGTATGTCTATCTTTTTTTATCCAGTTGTGGCTAGGAAGATTTTTCTTTCACTACAGAGTGATCTTGACATTCATCTCAGATAATTCACTTGACCATATATATGTTTATTTCCAGCCTTTCTTTCCTGTATCATTGGTATGTATGTCTGTCTTTATGCCATTACTATGCTATTTTAATCAATAAGTTTTGAAATGAGAAAGTAAGAGTCCTACAACTTTGTTTTTCCTCTACAGAAAATTTTTTGGCTGTTTGTGGTTCCCTAGAGAACTCATATAAATTTTAGGATGGATTTTTTTATTTTTTATATTTCTGCAAAAGATGTCATTGGAATTTTTGATGGGATCTTTATTGAACCTGTAGATAACTTTGGTTAGTATTGACATCTTAACAATTAAGCCTTCCAATCCATTAAGGGGGCATGTCTTTCCATTTGTTTGTGTCTTATTTAATTGCCATCAGCAATATTTTTCTCTCTTCAGTGTACAAAGTCTTTTATCTCCTCAACTCAACTATTGCTAAGCATTTTGTTTTTTGATACCATGTAAGTGGAGTTGTTTTCTTAATTTCCTTTCCAGATTATTCATTGTTAGTGTATGGAAACACATGATGTTCGTGTTAATTTTCTACCCAGCAACTTTAATGAATTTATTAATTCCAATGGATTTTAATGAATTTATTAATTCCAATGGATTTTAATGAATTTATTAATTCATTAATGGGACTTTTGGTGCAATCATTAGGCTGATTTTGATTTTGTGAGGCTCTGAGGGTTTTGTTCTTGTTATTGTTGTTGGCCAAGGGGCTTAAACTCACATCCTGGACACTGTACTTGAGCTTTTTGACTCAACGCAAGCACTCTATGCTTGAGCCACAACATCACTGCTTTTCTGGTGGTTAATTTGAGATAAAAGTCTTACAGACTTTCCTGCCTGGGCTGGCTTGGAACCTCGATCTTGAGCCTTCTGAGTAGCTAGGATTTAGAGGTGAGCCACTAGCAACTGGCTCATTAGGATTTTCTTTTTTATTTATTTATTTTGGGGCTTGAACTCTGGGCCTGGGAGTTGTCCCTCAGCTCTTCAGCTCAAGGTGAGCACTCTACCACTTGAGCCACAGCACCACTTCTGGATTTCTAGTGGTTTGTTGGAGATAAGAGTCTCACCGACTTTCCTGCCCAGGCTGGTTTTGAACCACAATCCTCAGATCTTAGCCTCCTGAGTAGCTAGGATTATAAGTGTGAGCCACCGGCCCCCAGCTCATTAGGATTTCCTGCATAAAAGATTACACCATCTGAGGACAGATACAACTGCACTTGTTGCTTTCCAATGTGGAGAGATGCTATTTCCCTTTCTTACCCAATTGCTCTGGCTCAAACTTACAGTAGCAGTGATAAAAGCAGTGAATGTTCTGATTTTAGAGGAAAGTCTCTGAGACTTTGGTCATTGTGGGTGATGTTAGATGCAAACAACAGACCTTTATAATTGACTGAAGAGTATATTTTGTAAAACCGTTTTTAGTAAGAATAATGAAAGCAGTTAAGTAATATAGTGATGTCTTCAGGTCTGCAGTATCCACAGTTTTTAGCCATTCGAGCCTCAAACTGTCTGTTTTAGCAAATCTGAATGCACAAATTTGTTCAGCTTAATGTACAGGAGTCGTCATTGCTATAGGAAAGTCCTCTCATCCTTGGAACCTAATGGGCAAGGATTCCATTCTGGCCTGGCCTCAGGGAGTTCCTCAGCTCTGATACGGTAGGGATATGTCAGCAAACTTTCTGCACCAGTGCCTTCAATCAGGAACCACAATAATCATTTTTTTAACCAGATAGGTTTTCCCAGAACAAAGAGAATGCAGAATGCCCAAGGCTATGTAGAAAAATTCCAAATGAACTAGAACAAAACTGTCACCACAGAACAGGTCTAGCAAGAGCTCATTCAATTGTTCATTTATTCAAAAATATTTATTGAGACTCTGTTACATGCAAGGCACTGTTCTTGGCACTTGAGATATGGGAATAAGAGAAAAAATTAATAATTATTTGCCTTCTATGGAGCTTATTTCAATGAGAAGATAATGGCACAAATAAAAAACTAAAATGTTTACTATGTCAAGTAATGATTAATACAATGAAGAAAAGTAAAGCAACAAATTATTCAAATAGACCCAAGTTGGAAGCAACCCAAAGTAGCCATCAGCAGAATAATGAATAAATAAACTGTGGTATATTCATACAGTAAAATAATGCACAGCAACAAAAACAATAAGTTACTGATACACATAATGTGGATAAAGCTCTCAGAGATTATTTTGAGCAAAAGAGGAAGCCAGATTCAGGAAGAATGCATTCTGGAAGCTTCCATTTACGTAAAGTTCAAAAAGGCAAAGCTAAAGGATGATAATTGAAGTCAAAAGAGTAATTATATAAAAGGTATAAGAATTGAAACATGCCAAGGGAAATTTTTTGGGGTGCTGAGAATATACCATTTCTTCTTTTTGTATTTTTTTTATTTTTTATTTTTATTGTAAAGGTGATGAATGGGGGTTTAGTTACATAAGTAAGTAATGAGCACATTTCTTTTTGAACACTATTACCTCCTCCCTAATTTTCTCCCACTTTCCCCTCCCTACCCCTCTCCCTCTGCCCCAAGTTGTAAAGTTTATTTCTAGCATGGTGTCTAGTAAGTATCATTGCTGCATTAGTTCATCCTTTGTCATGCTGTTTCTGTGATTCCCTTCCCCTGGCCTGGTTCAGATAAAATTATATACAAGACAACAGGTACAGAAACCTAAAAATCTATAGTAATAATGCAAACAGTACATAATAAAAACCTCTTGTTTCCAATCCCTGGAGCTCATTTTGATATGCTTCATTATATATGGTCATATGCACCTAGCAATTGGGATATTGTGATCCTCTGCTAAGAATATCATAGAAGCTGGGCACTGGTGGCTCATGCCTGCAATCCTACCTACCCAGAAAGCTGAGATCTGAGGATCGTGGTTCAAAGCTAGCCCAGGCAGGAAAGTCCGTGAGACTCTATCTCCAATAAACCACCAGAAAACTGGAAGTGGTGCTGTGACTTCAGCTCATCTTGAGCTGAAGAGTTCAGGGACAGTGCCCAGGCCCAGAGTGCAAGGCCCACCACTGACAAAAAAAAAAAAAAGAATATCATAGATATATTCTAGTTACTACAAATGAGGGAAACCATGCAACCCACATTTCTCTGGACCTGGCTTGCTTCAGTTAATATAATTTTTTCTGGTCTTTCCATTTCCTGAGAAATGGGGCAATGTCCCCATTGTGTATATATAACACATTTTCTTGATCCATTCATCTACTAAGGGGAAACCAAGTTGGTTTTCCATGTCTTAGCTATGGTAAATAATGTTGCAATGAACATGGTTGTTGATAGCTATATGAAGAGCACATATACAAACACTCATGAACATATACACTTGACATAGATCTGGCAGGTGTATTTTCTCATGTCAATACTGTCTCTCAATTACAAAAATTTATCTCAAATGATAGCTAAATAAATCCACAGGCATAAGTTATTAATTGCTTAATTAATAAATAAATTCAACAGAGAGGCATGGAAGAGGTAGGGCCTGAATTAGCCAAGTTCTTCTTGTGGAGTCAGAATTCAATACAGGTATATCGCATATAATAAATATTGGTATATCACATATAACTGACTACTATCCAGTAGTTTTCAGGAAAATATGGTCTTTGCTTCAAGGACCTTCCTTGCCTTTTGAGCATCTCTGTTTCAGCAGAAGGCGATGCTTGAAATGCCACTGGTCCTGAGATCCAGCTCATCAATGCACCTTGAAAATCTTTGGCAGGACCACACTGGTTTGTCTGCAGCCTCTGTCCTGATCTCTCACCCCTGAGATAGTACTGACAAAGATGTATAGCATTTTCCTATGCAATGGGCTTGAATTATCCCTGGGATAATGGAAAGGTATTTTTCATCTTTAGGTGTTAATGAATATAAATGGGAACCACAGCCCATTTCTTGGCTCTTTGTTCTCTCTCAGAAGTGAGATTGTAGAAAGAAAACTTCTCCCAGTGGCATAGAGGAAAGGAGCCCTTCATTCAGCCCTCCCATTGTGCAGCTTTCCCAAAGGATGGGGGAAATTTCAGCAAACCCATTGCTTTTCTCTCTTCCCAACAGATCAAAAATGCCTCCAAGTATAAAGTGATTGACTCATCACATGTTGCAAAATAGCTTCAAAGTGTTGCTAAACCAACCAACTTTTCTAAGTCAACCACGGATGTGGTTAGCTGTGACCAAAATACCCATACAAACAACTGTAAGAGAGGAGATTTCTTTTGGTTCACAGTTTTAGAGGGTTTCAGTCTCTGGTCACTTGGTTCCATAGACCTGAGAAGAGCATCATAGTGGTAAAGGCATGTGACAGAGGGCACTGGGAGATCTGCTCATCCCATGGCAACTAGGAAGCAGAGAGATACACAGGATCCAAGTCCCAGATATAACCTTCAAGAGTCCACTTCCAGTGACCTACTTCCTCCAGCTAGATGCCAACTCCTGCAGTTCCACCAATCTGCCAAAGTAGCACCACCAGCTGGGGGCCACACCAGCACTCAGACACTTGAGTATGAAGGAGATAATTCATACTCAAACCAGAGCGAGGACCCAGTAAAATTAACCCTTAAACCTCTTTTCAAGATGGAATACTCTTCTCTCTGCATATGGCTTTCTTCTAGACAGTGAGAAGGGATGTTCTTACCTCTACCAGATTACATGGCTCAAGGAAGTCATGCTGCCCTCTCACTACCTCTTTTGCTTTTTCTTATAGTGGGTTAATTGTAGGGTCTAGAAAGTTCTTTCCTGCTGGTCAGATGCATTATGTTTAGAATGTCTCTCTTCTCTGCTTACCCAGAGAGAATTGGAAGGGCTAAAGGGTTCTTAGAGATCAAGAAAATGTGATATATGTAATGTGTATTTATAATATATCGTTTACACATGTGTGTTTGTAATATATACATGAAATATGGAATATATACTTCATATATGCAATATAATGGAATACTCATAGATATTTGTATATAAATATGTGTGTATGTGTGGATATCCATAGCTAGAGATATATATCTCCACATACATATTTAATAAAATACTGGTTATCATTTTTAAAATCTTGAGGAAATAAAATTCTATCAAACAAGATACACCAGTCATACAAAGGAAAATACTGTACCATTTCATTTATGTATGAAATCTAAAGCATCAAAACACAGATTCAGAGTAGAATCATGATTACTTTAGGCTAGAGAAGATTGGAGTAGATACTGATCAAAAAGTAAAAAGTTTCACATAGACACAAGGAGGAGTGCAAGAGATCCACTGTACAATGTGGTCACTTTTGTTAACAATGATATGCCATAGGGTAGATTTTAAGTGTTCTCATCATAAAGTAGTACGTGTCTGAGGCAATACCCATCTCCATTAGCTTGATTTGCTCCTTCTACAATACATACATCTATATACACGCATGAAATATCATATTATATAACATCAATATTTAAAATTTTGAAGATACCCCAGGAGCCCCCCTGTGGTAATGGAACTATTTCTGTATTTGATGGCATCAGTGTCACTATACAAGTTGTCATCTTTTCTTCATGTGCTGCAAAATCTTGTCACTGGGGAAAACTGAATAAAGAAGACAGAGGACCTCTCTGCATTATTTCTTAAAGCTTTGTGTGAATATTTTCTCAAAACAGTTTTCTGTAATGCTGAACTGTTTACTGTCTGCATGTGTAACGCCATCGTCACTAGCCTACACACAGCTATTAGGCTTGTGAAAGGTCAAGACAATGTAGTCAAAACTAATTTTTTATGCTGGTTAATTTATATTTGAGTAGTCCTGGATGGTGGTGCAAATGCTACCCTGCTAGTGCTGCCTTAACAAAGCATTGTGTTAAGTTTCTTAAACACGAGAATGATTGAATCCTACTTATGGAACTATCCACCTAAGATCAAGGTGTTCATAGAGATGATTCCTTCTTGGAGCTGTGAAAAAGACTTTCCTTCATGCTTCTCACCTTGCTTCTGGTGCTTTGCTGGCAGTCTTTAATGTTTCTTGGCTTCTAGAACATTACCAATGTCTGCCTTCATCTTTACGTTATGTTCTACTGTGTGTGTGTGTGTGTGTGTGTGTGTGTGTGTGTGCGCGCGCGCGCACGCACCTTCAAGTTTTCCCATCTTATAAAACCTCCATCCTATACAATTAGAACCTATCCTATAAACCTCATATCCATATAAGTCCACACTCAAAAGTAGTAGGCATCAAAGTAGAAATTTGGAGAAGATAATTCAACGGTAACATGTGGCTATTGGCTACTATATTGGCAGTGTGGGTCTAGCCAAGCCCACGTCCTCAGTTGTCCCCTTAACTGAAGAAAGGCTGGCATGCTAGAAACTCCCAGCTATCTCCATTCACTGTGGCTTCTGTCAGCAAATGTACATTGCATACTTTCTAGGAATCAGGCATAGTACCAGGATCTGGGGAAAAGAGCACATCACAGTCCTATTCTCTCAAAGCTTTCAGTACCCTGGGTTACACCAGACAAAAAAGCCAATCATTAATATGTGAAATCATACAGCGACAACCATGACAGTCACACATCGCACTGAAGCAAATAGAAGAGGCTACTTGCAGCTAAGGAAGCAGATGGAGTCATGTGAGTCATGTGACTAACATCATCTGAAAGGTTGACTGGAGTGGTGGAACTTATCATGGCGTCACTCATATATGTGGTGGCTGGTGCTGCCCTCTGCTGGAGAGACAGAGGGTGACTGGGCCCTGTGTCTCCAGCGTGTAAATTGTGCTAGTCACCTGGTGGCAATGATAGGATTTCCAGGAGAAAGAAAAGGTCAGTCTTAATTTTCAAGTCTGTATCACATTTCCAATTTTTCCCACTGACCAAAGCAAATCACATAGCATTCAAGGACAAATGAACAGACGGAAAAGCATTATCCCCACAATTTTACATGGAGATAGAGATGGCTGTGTGGATTGCTCAACCTAATAAAAATACATACATATATATGTTTGTATAATATGTATACACATAGGTACAAACACATGAATTCTTAGCACATCTTTATAGCCAACAAGCTACTCACCATGTCCTCTTTTCCTGACACTATGGAAGTCTTATGCTGACACATGTTGATGTTCCTGTGGTATGATGAGGAGCAGAAACTGCCCTCCAACCACATCAAGAAGTAAACCTTGATTATTGTAAGTTACAGCAATTTGGAGGGATATTTGCTATCATAGCATGAAATACTTAATCCTGACTAATACATCATCTAGTACTGAACCTTGAAGTATTATTAGGGTTATCAAGGTAAAGACAAAGAAGAGGAAACGTACATTGGACACACAAAAAAATAGAATGTTCTAGAGCATATGGGTATGGAACACTTAGGACACAGGGAGGCATTCAGTCTTGCTGGAGCAGATTTTAGAGGGATGAGGAATTGTATTAGTCCACTCAGGTTGCCATAACGGAGCACCATAGACCTGGTGGCTTAAGGAAGGAAAGTGTAATGTTTCACTGTTATGCAGGCTAGAAGTTAAGGTCAGGGTGACGTCATGGTCAACTTTGGTCATGGCTATCTTCCTAGCTGGCATACAGCTTCCTTCCTCTGTGAATTCATATACTGGAGGACCTCTCCTCCTCCTCCCCGCCTCCTTCCCTTCCTTTCTCCTTCCTTTCTTCATTTTCCTTTCTTTCCTTTTCCTTCTCCTTCTCTGCCTTCCTCTTCTTGTCCTGCCTTTTATCAAGCCATAGTGCTATAGTATGAGGACCCAAATTCTTATGATCCCAGTAAAACTTAATTCTCTCCTGAAATCCTTGTTTTCAGATAAAAATTACAGTCAAATTTAGCACCACCACATATGCATTTAAAGGACACAACTCAGTCTATAGCAGGAGGGAAAGATGAGGCTGAAGAAATAAATCAGGACCAGGTCATTATAGGTCTTAGAGGTGAGCCCTTAAGATTTCATTCTTAAGAAAAAGAGAGCCCTTCTAAGGGTTTTTTGACCAAGAATAACATGGGAAAGGTCTGATATCAGGAAGGTCATGCTAGCCAGGTCACTATCCACTACCCATCTTCATCAGTCTCTCCTGTGGCATCTGTTTTGCGGGCCAACCCAACTTGTTCTGGGTTTTACCATGAGCCATAGATTCTACCTCTCCATCCCAAGAACAGGCAGTCCTCAGTGGATTGTGAAATTCTAGAAGGCCTCCCAAAGGTCCTCTTCCTGATTGGGTGCATGGCTGGTACTTCATTCTCTGCATAGAGGAAAAAACTTCTCAGGCCATAGCAGTAGAGGTTTATATTTAGTCAAGTATGCTTAAAGACTAAATATCAGTCATCACAAGTCTAAGGCTGAGGACTAGGGTGATGCTCCTGGGAGAGAGTTTAACCAACAGAAAGGAGGACTCGGGATTATCAACTACACAAAACTTAGTTTGCAGAGAGGAGGAATGATTCTACCTTGTCTAGGTAGCTGAAGTCTAGCCAGCGCAGCCCTCTGGGCATGTGTTTGACTCCTAAGGAGAGCAAAGGATAATGATTGGAAAAGAGAGAGAGAGAGACAGCGCATGAGAGAGAGAGAGAGAGAGAGAGAGAGCTAGTAATTAACACTGTAGTACATCGGAACCGAACTATATTGCTCTGTCTTCCTTCCCACCACCAAGTGTCACCTTTCTTCTCCCATCATACTTGTAGTCCACTCCCAAGAGGTTTGTTCCTCTTCTAAGGTTCAAGCTCCTGTAAGGAAAACCTCTGGGCAGCAGCAGAGAACAATTCCCTAACCATAATAACTCAGTGAGCTCCCATTTGTCATTTTCTAATGGATATTGTTTTGGTTGCTCTCCACTGATCAGCAGGGAACGAGAATTAGAGAATAGAGATTTGGGAGAAGGGCTAGGCATTGGAAGAAAGCAAGCAGGGAAGTCAAGAATCCCAAGGAGAGAAGGAGGTACAGCCTCCAGGGCAGGCACAAAGGAATCGAGGTGGTACAGGGAGTCCTGCCAGACCTGAACAGGGGATAAGCTGGGGCAGCTGTAGAAGCATCTGTTTGGGTCCTCAGAAGATCTTTTCCCCATGGACCATCGTCATCATTGTCTCAGGTAATGTTGAGGACCAGGGCTATCTCCTAGTCCTTCTTTGAAGCATGATATCCTCATTCACAACATAATTTACACTCGCCTACCTTGCTGGATTATCCTGGAGAAGTGCCAGGTAGAGAGTAAGTACCTGATAAATGCCATAGAGGATGGTGATGGTGGTAGTGGTGGTGAGTCACAAATTATACCTGAATGTGGTTGATTCCATCATATCTGCCTCTCCCATGTCCCGGATACCTGTGTGTTAGACTTTAGCTAGCTTCATGGAATGGAAGTATGTTAACCTGTGTCAGTGAAGTAAGCTGAGGTAGTTGGAGCTGTGTGTTTTGAAATGTAAATTAATGTGCTAACCTACTCAGGAAGAAAGAAGATGTATAAGTTCAAATTGGCTGCTCTCCTTAGATCTGAGAGGCTCGATAAATATAACGTTTATTCCTGGGATTCATGAAGTCCGGTGTGTTTTATATTTGGTTGGTTGGTTTGGTTTGGTTGTTTTGTGCTGATATTGGGGCTTGAACTCAAGGCCAGCTTTTGTTTCTCTCTTGGTGTTGTTTCTGTTTTTGTTTTGCTGGCACTTTACTACTTGAGCTACAGCTCTACTTCTGGTATTTAGCTGGTAAAACATCTCACAGACTTTTCTTCCCAGGCTGGCTTCAAAGCATGATCCTTACATCTCAGCCTCCTGCGCAGCTAGGATTACAGCCATAAGCACTAGCATCCAGCACCCAGTGGCTTTGAACGATGACATCAATTTTTATCCACCTTAAAATCAAGGTATACAAACTACCAGAGGTACTAATACAGATAAATAAATGAGGTAACTAGCAAATTGCACATAGGTGAATTAAGACCATCTCATATCACAACAGGCAGCATTAAGAGCTCCAAATTAACAACCCCTCCCCATATCCTATGCTTTGACATATAACTTTGTAACTCCTCCCACTCTAGAGGTCGTCAGTTTTCTACACTTTGAATCTGACCTCATCCATATGAATTTCCTAGAATGATGACTAACAGTGAGTCTTGCGTGTTTTCATTCGCTCTTTCTCCTTCTGCCATTCTTCTGAGAACATATTCAGACAAGTCTACCATAGGATGGATGAGGGACTTTTTTTTTTTTTTTTGCCAGTCATGGTGCCTGAACTCTGGGCCTGGGCACTGTCCCTCAGCTCTTCAGCTCAAGGCTAGTGCTCTACCACTTGAACCATAGCACCACTTCTAGCTTTTTCTGCTTATGTGGTGCTGCGGAATCAAACCCAGGGCCTCATGCATGCAAGGCAAGCGCTCTACCACTGAGCCACCTTCCCAGCCCAGATGAGGGACTTTTTAAGCACAACTACCCCAGCTGGCTTCAGTGAGTCCAGCATAGCTAGAGCCTCCAGCCATCTTTGAGAGAGCCCAGTTAACATCAGCCAAGTCCCACCAAGACCAGCCAACTTCCAACAAGCAATGCAGTCTTACATACCCCTAAGGTTTAAGAGTTGCCTACTCTACAGCATTATTATTGTAGCAATAAATAACAAGACACTCATCAATATAGAGCCATTGACTACGGCAGTTTGGAGTTTTATGTTGGGAAAGACCCACATTCAGGCTAAGTAAAGAAGGATACCATAATGGATTGATGACAATTGCCAGAGGAAAAGAAAAATGAGGGAATGCCACAGAAGAAATATATTTAGTATCTCTGAATAGCATCTACCCAAAGAGATATTTCAGTTGACGATGATTTTACTGTTCTACAGATTCAATCTCTCAATAAGAATTACAGCAAAAATAAAAGTTAAAGGATTTATTTATTTCCTTGTGAACATCCTTGCCTGGAATCAATTTTGAAATGGGTCAATCACACTCTGATTATTACTAGTAACAAACCCCAGCTTCTGCCTATTGGTGCCTTTGTTTATATTCTAATTAAATGTTCTTGTTCTCAATCTCTCCTTCTCACTCCCTTCTTGCCCCTCCCCCCCCACCTTCCCTCTCATTCTCCCTCCCTCTCTTCCTTTTTGAGCTCTTGATTGGCCTGGTCTGCTATTACATTGATACATGCCTCTTCTCTCTCTTCTCCCTCTCTCCTCTCTTTCTCTTTCTTTCTCTCATTCTCTCTCCTTTCTACCCTCTTGCTAAAACTAAATAATTGAGTCTCATTCTAAAACCCACAATTTACAACAGATGCAAAAAAACTAGAACCCAACATGTGAAGATGACCAAGATGATTCAAGACTCCATAAATGTTTAAATTTATACAAAGAATCTAGTCACTAATTTCAAATCTGAAGAAGTTTCAGCTTTCAGAGAGCAGAAAGAATAGACCAAGTTTATACAGCTCCAGGTTTAATTAACAGGTTCTGCTCAACATAGGGATCATCTTTCAATAATCAGAGGGCCTGCAAATTGGACTATGGAACCTGGGGAGAGGCAGATGGGGAACCATGTCATTAGAGGCTTTCAAGAAAACCCTGGGTAATGCGTTCTCCATTGTAAAAAGGGTTCCTTTACTGGACAATCGCTAACATAACCTTCATTTGTTCCTTCATTAGAAATAGCTTTTTAAAGAAAGCATTCTGCTACATGGAGAGCCAGCCGTGCAACAAGTATTGCACTTCATGCCATGAAGGAAGATTTGCAGATTAGTAGTTTGGAGACCTTAGGGAAATTAACAGCTGTGATACAAATCATTTCTATTCTGTCCCCACTTAGTTTCAACCAAACCGAACATGCAATATCAGACACTGAGAATGGAAAAGGAGACTTCTGTGTTTTGACAAAACACCCATTGGTGGGCAAGAAAAAAATTAAAGGAGAAAATACACGACAGAAGTGTCATCCATCTCCAATGCCCCAATCCTCAAAGCACAATGTTCCTGCTGCGTGGTATATTTCACAGCCTGGTTCCACTTCCTCACCTTTTCATGTTCTTGAACAGTAGGTAATCAAGAAGACACTGAAGAAGATCCTATTCTCTGAACACATTGGCAGTCTCCCCAAGAGAAGCAGAGAACTGCACACTCTACCTCATGTCTGCTCTGACTCTCAAGTCACCAACCTGCAAGTGGCAAGCTACCTGAGAAGCAGTGGAGGGCTTCAGAGACAAGGTTCAGCCGTAAGATGGCATCAGTATTATTCATGTACATGATGGAAAAGACAGATGGGGGAGGGGGTATTCCTGTCATAGAAAGCATAGGTAATGGTGGAACTTATTGTAAAAGTGTATGTGGAAAGTGAAGATATGGGCCAAAAAGTATTAAGTGTTCCCTTGATATATAGTTCAGTATTTTGTGATTTTTTTTTTAAACAACATCCTTATAAAAGCTCAATCACTAATAGAGTTGCTGCACCAAGAAAGCATGTCACCTGGGGTCTGAAGAGATAGTTAGCAAGAAAATCTATACTACCCTGGCGAAGTCACATGCAGAATATTGCATTTTGTTCAGGGCACCTCATTACCAGGCCAAAGCAGACAAATTGGAGGGAGTTCAAAAGCAAACAAGAAAAAATGATTAGGGGAATGGAGAATTGATCGAGGCAGGCAGATTAAAAGAAATGGAAATAAATGTAGGGAAGTGGGTTAAAAGGAATCCAGGGCAGCGACCTGCAATCCACACACAGAGAATGAAGGCTAGGAATAGAACAGAACACTAGCCCTGGGGTCAAGCAAAGCGAGCCTGGAGCCTGAGAACGGCACTGGAGTTGAGGCACATGTGCAACAGAGAAGCGCTTCACCACAGCTGCCAAGGTCTAACGGGGGAGTTTTTCCAAATCCAAAGGGCATGGCAGGGTACTTGAAAAGATTTCTCAGTCACAGAAAATATGCTAAGAGAGCATGAACTCCAAGAGAACAGCTTTAGGAGTGTGGGAGCTCTGGATTTGAATCTACCTTTTGCCATATTCCAGCTGCATGATGCTATGTAGAAACTTTACCCTTTTCGTTTGTTTTGTTTGGTTGGTTTTTTTTTTTTGTCAGTTGTGGGGCCTGAACTCTGGGCCTGGGGCTATCCCTCAGCTCTTCAGCTCAAGGCTAGTACTCTACCACTTGAGCCACAGAGCCACTTCTGGCTTTTTCTGCATAGATGGTGCTGAGGAATCGAACCCAGGGCTTCATGCATGCAAGGCAAGCACTCTACCACTGAGCCACTTTCCAGCTTCGAACTTTATCCTTTCTGAAAATGCTCAGCTCTCACAGATGCTCTTACCTCAAGCTAGAATTTTCCTTCCATAGTTCCTCTCCTCAACATCCCACAAGACCCAAAAGAAGCATCATTTCTCCAGGAAGCTCTTAGACCTTCCTCCACATTAGCTGCCACTCTCCTGTCTTACCATGGATGGCTGCCATGTCATGGAGGCCAAGTCAAGATGATCAAATGATCCAGGTCTTTTCCCACTGGACTCCCAATCTAGTCAGTGCCTAGCCCAAGACAAGTGAAGAAGGGAAAGAAAAAAAAAGAAAGAACGAGGGCTTGTTAGATCTGTGCATAGAAAACAATCTGAGCCCTATAGGGAAGTGGATTTAAGTATGGCCTTAGGAGCTACAAAGCACCATAGAAGTTCTTTGTAGGCAATCTAGGGAGATGTGTTCTTGGTCACTAGAAGTTGAATTGTGAACACCCTCCCTTAGAGGAATGCACATATTGAAGTCACTATTTCTTATTTAGAAAGAAGATCATCGCAGATGTAATTAATGAATAGACAGTTATTCTGGAGGGGGGTGTGCCTGATCCAATATGACTGATATCCTCATAAAAACAAAGTTTAGAAGAATACCATGTTAAGATGAGGCTGGGATAGGAGGGAGGGAATGGAAGACAAAAGGAAATGTACTCATTACCTGACTTGTGTAATTGTAATCCCTCTGTACATCACCTTTATAATAGCAATAATTTTTTTTAAGAATAATGCTTCTACACATCAAAGAGTGACCAAGATGATCAGTAAACCACTAGAAGCTAGAGAAGAGAAATAGAAAAAATTCTTCCTACAGTGCTGGAGGGATATCAATACCAAACTTCAAACTCTATTACAAAGCCATAGTAATAAAAACAGCTTGGTACTGGTACAAGAATAGGCCTGAGGACCAATGGAATAGAGGACACAAAAATGAACCCACAGACCCATAGCCACCTAATATTTGATATGGGAATCAAAAAAAAACGGCCAAAAAAAAAAAAGCCTTTTCAACAAATGGTGCTGGCAGGATTGGCTATACATGTGCAGAAAACTGAAGCTAGATCCTTATATATCACCCTGCACCAGAATCAATTCTAAATGGATCAAAAATTTCAGTGTAAGACCAGATATCCTGAAAATATTATAGGAAAGGATAGGGAAAACACAAGGGCTCCTTGGTATAGTTCAAAACTTCCTAAGTAAAGGTCTAGAAATAACAAATCAAAGAGCAGCTGGATAAATGGGATTGCATTACACTGCAGAGTCTCTGCATGGCAAAGGACATAGCTAGCAAGATAAACAGCCCACAGACTGGAAGATCTTTACTAGCTATGCATCAGATAAGGGTCTCATATCTAAAATATAATTAGAGTTCAAAAACTTAAACCCCCAAAAAACAAATCCTCAAAGTAACAACAATCCAATTAACAATCCACTCTTCTCTAAAAATCACTGATCCATATCAGATATCCACAATAAATAGATGGTGATGTAATGATAGTAACGTCAGGTAAATTTGGCATTTCCTCCAAATCTGATGGTATCTGTGCATTTATTTCCTAACAGTTCTACTGATTCTCTAAAAGATTAGCCAGGTGCTGGTGGCTTACTCCTGTAATCATTGCTACTCAGGCGGCTGAGATCTGAGGATTGCAGTTCAAAGCCAGGCCAGGCAGAAAAGTCCATGAGACTTTTAGTTAGACCAACTAACCACCAGAAAATTGGAAGTGGCTCTGTTGCTCAAAGTGGTAGAGCACTAGCTTTGAGCAAAAGAGCTCAAGGACAGCACCTGAGTTCAAGACCCATCATCAAAAAAAATTTTTTTAAGTAATCTTGAAGATAAAGGAGAAGGCAAAAATTCCCAGTTCTAATTCCTCAGGCCACTGTAACACTGTACACCACACATGCAGCAAGGAACCACACACTGGAAAAATCAGAATTTTAACAGTGTCACAAAAGGTGAAAACTAACCAGGAGAAAGCGAGGGAAGGGGTGACACTCTCCAAAAAAGAAATGTACTTCCTGGGCTCAGGTGGCTCACACCTGTAATCCTAGCCACTCAGGAGGCTGAGCTCTGAGTATCAAAGTTCGAAGCCAGCCTCGGCAGGATAGTCCATGAGACTCATCTCCAATTAACCCCCAGGAAACTGGAAGTGGTGCTGTGGTTCAAAGTGGTTGAATGCTAGTTGTGAGCACAAAAGTTCAGGGACAGCTCACAGGCCCCGAGTTGTTAATCCCCTGTGACAAAAAAAAGGAAACATACTCTTTACCTGTAACTTCACATCACCTTTATAATAATAAAAATATTTACAAAAATAAAATCAAATAAATAGGTTAAAGACTTAAAGAGATACTTCTCAGAAGAAGTAAGAATAGTCAATAGACACATGAAAAGATGTTCAACATCTCTGGCCATACAAGAAATGCAAATCAAAACACTTAGATTCCACTTCACAATAGTTAGAATGACCATTATCAAGAAAATAAACAATAACAGATGCTGGCAGAGATATGGCCAAAAGAGAATGCTATGACAGTATTGGTGGGAATGTAAACTTGTTCAACCACTCTGGAAAGCAGTATGGAGGTTCCTCAAAACACTAAACATAGAGTTTCCCTATAACCCAGCAATCCCACTCCTAGGCATTTATCCAGTTGACCACAAACCAGGCCACATTAAAACCACTAGCACAGCCATGTTCATTGCAGCATTGTTTACCATAACTAAGATATGAAATCAACACAGATGCTCCTAAGTGATGAATGGATCAAGAAAATGTGGTATATAAATACAATGGAATTCTATGCTTCCATTAGAAAGAATGTCATTGCCCCATCCATAAGAAAATGGAAAGAATTGGAAAAAATATATTAAACCAAGTCAGCCAGGCCCAAAGAAACATAGATTGCATAATTTCCCTCACTTGTAACAATTATAATGTGCCTATAAATCTACAAGTAACCCCAATGGATAGTAAAAGACAAAAAAAGTACACTTGGACATGATAAATTAAACAAGACTCTGAACATTCACACAGTGAGACCACAGGAAGATATTCTTAGGAGAGGATCACAAGGGCTCAATAACTATGTGCATATGATCATATAAAATGACCTTATTGAAATGAACTCCAAGAAATAGAAACAAGAAGTTTTTTTATTGCATTGTTTTCTGTTCTTTTTGCTGCTTTTTCCCTTTTGTCACTTTTTTTTTATTTCTCTAACCTTTGTCATGCATGTAAGTTAATCTGATTTGAGGAGGGGAAGGGGAAGCACAGAAAGAGGGGGGCAAAGAGTGAACTAATTCAGCAGTGATATACACTAAACAGTGTACTGGAAATGAAGTATACACTTGGGTGGAAGGGGAATCAGGAGGGAAAAACTTGGAGAAAATGAGGGAAGGGGTGATACTATTTAAAAAGAAATGTACTCATTACCTGACTTATGTAACTGTAACCCCTCTGTATATCACCTTTACAATGATAATTTTTTAAAAAGAAAGGGTATTTTTCCTCACCATCTTACAATGAAGCAATCTGCCAACATCTTGAGCTCAGAATTCTAGAACTCTGAGACACTGTGTTAAGTTACTCTACTGTTACGTCACTCTCACTATGTATTTAGTTATGGAAGCCCTAGCACCCTGCTCTTGAAAACATCATCTGATTTCCTCTACTACTCAGACCTGTGGCTGGGTTTTAATTGGACACATTCTCATCATGAAGAGAAAGCAGAAACTCAGAGCTGCAGAGGTTAGAGCCTCTATTGAACAAGAAGACAAACCTTACCTGAACCATTTGAGCCTTTGCATGCTTACATATCATAAGCAGTAGTAGATTCGTGAGGAAAGAGGCAAAACTATTATGGGAAAACTGACTTATTCCCAGAGATGTGAACAGCTGTATCTTGAGATTTTCTCTGACACTCATGATAAAAATGCATCTTCTTTCTTCTCTACCTCAAGCTTAATATCTCCTCCTCCCTGAGAGGAGGAATAACACCAACCCACACTAGAAATTCACTCAAGAAACCAATGAGACCTTCCAGGTGCCTGCTTAAGGCAGAGCCTGGGTCTGGGAACGGAGCTTGCACATTGGCAGGAGCAGGGTCCCCACCCTGCTTGGATGATGAGGAAATGAGAATTGGGTAGAATAGGGCTTAACTATAGCCAACTTCCACCTCCAAGTATGAACCTGAGAATCTTCCTCCTGCATCTCTGATCCTGGGACAGTAGGGATGGATACCAGTGCCTGAAAGTAATAGAAGCAAGATTTCAAGATGAGATGACGTGTGTCAACTGGTTACCTGGAGAAGTGTTTAATGGATGCCAGCAGTCCTTATTTTAGTTGAAGTAAAGCACTTTGGCAAACCAAAGGCAGGTCAGCCTTCGAAGTCTCCCCAGTTGCCTGGGTCTAGCAGATATCCCTTTAGATTAAGGTTACTAAAGTCTGGCGTCTCTGTTACATAGATAAGGATATCAGACTCTTGAGGGTTTGTTTACAGCAAAGTTAAATCTTAATTCACTAAAGAAGTAACTGGGATCTGTTACCAGAAACATTCAGCAAGGTCTCTCCTCAAGGTTACTCAAGTATACATATCAGCCTCAAGCCAAGTCATATCCATCAACCCAGATCCCAAGTGTTTATATATGAAGTAGCTCCCAGAAAGGTTTCTGGGCTGAAGGACAGTTGTCTATGAATGATCCAGTCATTGAGAGGTGATTGGATCGTGAAGGCTCTGACCTAATCCATGGATTAATCCATTGATGGATTCATGATTGAATGGACTATTAAGAGGTAATGAAACTGTGGAGGGGAATGATTAGAATGATTAGAAGAATAGAGTAGCTATGTTAAATTGAAACTACCTTGAGCAATTATTTGAAGATGATATTAAAAACAGATGACAGATAAAATAGGTGGGTGTATGATGGATACATAAGTAGATAGCTAGACAGACAGATAGATACATAGATAGTACATAGAGAGAGGGGGGAGGGATAGATAGATAGATAGATAGATAGATAGATAGATAGATAGATAGATAGATAGATAGACAGATAGAGAGACAGATAGATAGATAGAGAGAGAGAGAGAGAGAGAGAGATAGAAAAAAGCTTGCCCTGCCTAACTGTTCTTCTCTCTGTCTCTCTACTTCCTGGCCACCATGAGGTGAGAGGCCTCCTTGACACAATCCTGCTGGCATGATATTCTTTCCTCACCTCAAACACAAAACAATGGAGTCAATAAATCATGAACTAAAACTTCTGGAGCCATGAGCCAGAACAAATCCTTTCACCCTTAGGTTATTTTCTCAGGTACTTCATCATAATGGTGAAATATTAACCCACCAGGAATGAACACGGGATTTTTTTTCAGGCAGCCTTTGATTTTTAGCCAGTCTTATCTCAAAGGAAATGCATACCTCCCAGGATATTCATCCTGTAAGTCACAGACTTTCCATCAAATAGAACCGTTCTGGATCCCACTGGTCTCCATTATTCTTTAACACAGGGATGGACCAACTCAGCCCATCTTCTGTTTTGGTAAATATAGTTTGATTAAAACAGACATGCTCTTTTGCTAATGTGTGGTGCTTGACTGTTTTCATGATAAGCAATGGCGTTAAATACTTAGAACCAAGAGAATGTGGCTCACAGAGCCAAAATATTTACTTTCTAGCTCTTTACAGAAAAAATTTGTTGATCTGGGGCCTATGACCTGATTTACGGGTCAGAGAAAGCTTTGAACTCAAGCGCTACAACCTGTCAACACTGTAGACAAGACATTCACGTTTCTGACTTAGAAAGAATGGCAGTACCTGCATGATAAGACTGTTGCAGAGATGAAATAAAATGAAGTGCTTGCTAAAGAGAGACAAAGAAACAGAGTTCACACACACATCAGTAGATACTGGACATGCTGTCCTTCCCAAGTCTCTCTTCGCCAGCCCTGTGTTCCACAGCTCCAGGGGCTGCCTCTTCCTTCAAGCTGGCTTTCTTTTCCCTGGGCCCCCATCAGCAACCCTTCTCCCATTATTCTCACACTTTTACTTGTGGCCCCCTGATCCCACAGCCATTACCAACAGGGCCACCTCTCCCTGGCCCCATCCACAAAAGGGAAAAAGCAGCCGCCGCCACATGTAGCCACAGCTGCCAGCGCTGGGAGCGAGATCTGTCAGCACGTCCTGAAATTCTTTTGGAAGTTTGACAGGATTAAGGGGATTAATACATTAAAGCATTATTACAGCATTCACAGGGGATTTTCAAAAGACTTTACACTGTGATCTATTTGTCCTGTTACATAAAACTCGCATTAATAGGCTGATAGCAGGAGGAGGGGGGGATATCTGTGGAATCAATAACCTTATTTTTTGGTAAACACATTTAGCAGGCTGAGCTGGTCATTAAGGCCTGCAGACCCTCCCATGGAGCACATCAACAAAATTACCCCTGGAGAACCCATTTGCCAATTAAGCTAAAGGCCTGTCTGGATCCTCAGGCTGTCTAATGGCAGGGGGTAAGAGAGACAATGGCCACCTTCCACCCTCCTTGGCTCACCCCTGAGTCACACTGACCCCAACACCTATCTCCCTGAGTCCCTGCTGCCAGGCAAAGGGAAAGCTTGGTGGCAGCATTGCAGGGCTGAGGGGTGGGCTCATTGCAGGGGTGAGGGATGGGCTCTCTGCCACAGTGCATCCTGGGTTTCCTGCACAAAAGAAGGGATGCCCACAGAGAGGGTTGTGTGGGGCATAGCCAGGATCACCCTGCGGGTATAGCTACAAAGAGATCTTTCTCTTTGTCCTCTTACCCTAAGAGGGTTGATACAGAGCTATCCATTCTGCTAACTGAGGAACCTAGTTAATTTCCTCAGTGGTGCCAGCCTTTGCTCACCATAGCCACAAACTGCAAAAAAATTAAAAAATTAAAAATTAAAAAAGGAAGGTAGCTTACACATGGGTCACACTTGAAGGCCAGAGCTTATTCTAAATATGGTGTGCGTTCGTTCAGTAAGGAATTTCAGCAAACTTTGATTCTGATTCTCTTCTATCACATACAAAAAAAGGAAAACTGAGAGGTGACAGCAATTAAGTTCTTGTCCATAGTCATAAAGTTGTCAAGCAACAGATCTGGGATTAACTCCAGTTTTCAGATTCCCACCATAAGACCAAGAATCTACATGCACCAATTGATCTCGCTAACAATCACAAAGACTGCCTCAGCCTACTGAGCAGTTACCCACTCTCTAAGAACTTGTGTTGTGATGCTTAATCCTTGGAGAAGCCATTGACACAGATGTGGTTATGTTACTCTATCCACTTTTTATTTAAAAAACAGACAAAAAAAAAAAAAACCTGAGGCTCAGAGAGTTAAAAAAGCATCTGAGCCAGAGTCACGTGATTGGCAAGTACTGGAGGTAAGAGTTAAAAGGCAGGCAGGCCTGGCGCTGGTGACTCATGCCTGTAATCCTAGCTATTCAGAAGGCTGAAATATGAGGATCATGGTTCAAAGCCAGCCT
Source organism: Dipodomys spectabilis (assembly GCF_019054845.1). NCBI lineage: Eukaryota > Metazoa > Chordata > Mammalia > Rodentia > Heteromyidae > Dipodomys > Dipodomys spectabilis. Next base: position 5,546,155 of record NW_024870723.1, read on the forward strand.
GGGCAGAAATGTCTGTGAGGCTCTTACCTCTAATAAACTATACAGAAAAGGTCAGAAGTGGTACTGTGGCTCAAGTGGTAGAGCACTAGTCTTGAGCAAAAGACGCTCACAGGGATAGCATTGGTGACCCAGTCCTAGCACAGGGCCTTAGTTAGCCAGAGGAGTCAGTGCCAGAACCAAGCACAGAACACATACTGCATACACTGGAAATGCACAGCACATGCGGCTTCTGGGTAGCAAGATTTATTCCCCTGGCTACTACCAACACATCCCTAGACTTAGGCAGACCCTGGATGAGATCGTTGCTAACAGAATTACTATGGATTCTCACACTGAAAAAAAAAAGCTGAGGCTCACAGAGAGATAGGACCTGTTAAAACCACACCTAGGATATATGGGCCTAAGAGTTAAAATCATTTTTTCTCTTCTTCTTTAGAGTGTATTACTCTTTTGTCACAGTACAAATGCAAGCATTCACACACACACACACACACACACACACACACACACACACACATTTCTGGAAGGCAATGTACTCTTCCTCATTCCTGGGCCTTTTCAGAAGTAAATCCCTCTACCTGATACATTCTTGACCAAGCTTTGTCCTTACATTCTTCACCTTGCTTATTCCTACTCATCCTTAGAATCTCACAAAAGCTGTTGTCACCCCTAGGAAGCCTTTCCCTGGCCTCAAGGCTGAGTTGAGTCACCAAAACCTTCACAGCATGCCTTAGGCTCTCTTGTCCATCAGTACTCTACAGTGTCATTGTAGTTACCTGCTCTCTCTTGGACTAGACCTCTTAGACACTGGGTCTGTAATTTGTCCACTTTGGCTTGCCTATACCTGGCTATGAAGCTTTCATAAATAAGTACTGAATACTTGACCACATTATACTATTTTTACACATTCATCCACACTGAGCCCTACTAATTGAGATATGAAATTACGTTCTCATTGTTGATTATGTCACTTGGCTATTGTTGAGAAACAGATTACACCCAAAACTAAGTGGCTTGAAACAGCAACCAAATTTTTATTACCATAGTTCATGTGGATCAGGAAACCAGAAACAACTTAGGTGGGTGGTTTTGGCTTGGGGTTTCCCAGGGAACTGTAGTCAAGATATTATGGGCCTGGGCTGTAGTCTTATGCAGGTTAGACTGGGATGCAGGATCTGCTTCCAACATGGCACAGTCAAATGGTCACTGGCAGAAGGCCCACATTTGGAGGCCACAGGGGCTTCTCTGAGCTATAGCTTGAGTATATTCATGGCATGACCGTTGCCTTCTCCAGAGTGAGTGTTCCAGTGATGATCAAGAGGAAGCCAAACTTTTTTCCTTCTTGGTCATGGGGCTTGAACTCAGGGCCTGGGTGCTACTCCTGATCCCTTTTGCCCAAGACTAGTGCTCTACCACATTGGGCCACAGTGCCACTTCTGGGGGTTTTTTGGTAATTAATTGGAAGATAAGAGTCTCACAGGGATTTTTCAACCACAATCCTCAGATCTCAACTTCCTGAGTAGCTAGAATTACAAAACACTTCTTATGACCTACTCCTCAGCTATCACCAATTCCAATTCTCCTATATTCTCTTGATGAGAATCATCAGTGAGTCCACCCATAAAGTGTGGGGCCTGGCACTCCACATGGAAAGATTTTGCATCTCACAATGCTGTAGCAAGGATCCCAGGCAGGGGTGAGGAGAGGAGGTTGGGGAGGGGAGGGGGGAGGCCCTTTCCTTTTATGTCCATCCTAGTAGCCAGCCAAACCTCAGTATTTTGCATCAGAGTATCCTTGCAAGGGATATTTGTGTCTACATTTCAGAGCAAAAAATTCATAAACACTTAGAAGTTAATAATACCCAGTCCTTTCTCCTTGACAACCTCAGCTTTTGGTGGGGATGGAAGGAAACAGAAGTAGCTGACCCTGAGGAAGGGGAACTTTCCAGAACTGTATGATAATGAGATATTTTATGGATTCTTTCCTTCTGATTCCAACTCTAAAGATTAGCAGTGCCCTGTGCTCACATGCACATGTGACCCCCAACATGGAAAATGCAGATGCTCACACAGGTGACCACTAAGGATTAGGGTTAGGGTGAGGCTTCGGTTGAGGGTGAGGATGAGGATGAGGGTGAGGGTGAGGGTGAGGGTGAGGGTGAGGGTGAGGGTTAGGGTTAGGGTTAGGGTTAGGATTTATAAGGAGATGTTCACCCAGAACACCCAGAGGCCTGCCTGCAGCAAGATTCTGGAATTCTTCCTAAGAAGCCTAAGGACTGAGAAGCCTAAGAAGCACTAAGGACTGAAGCTCACAGACCCCTACTGTCAGAGGTCTCTGTGACATAGCTCACCTCCAGTGACAGGATGGACATGAAAGACAATAAGACTGGACTAGCCCATAGCTTCCTAACACCAACGTTGCCTAGCCCTTTACAGGAAAGCAGTCTAAAGTTCCTGTCCATTTGTAGATGCCTAGCACCCCCACCTCTGCCTATTCTAATATACTTGTATTAAGCTTTCTTGAAATTCAAGAGAGAGAGAGATGAGGGAGAGATGAAGGGACAGAGGGAGGGAGGGAGGGAGGAGGGAGGGAAGAGGGGAATGAATGAAGGAGGGAAGGAAGGAAGGAAGGAAAGAAGGAAGGAAGGGAGGGAGGGAGGGAGGGAAGGTAGGAAGGAAGGAGGGAAAGAGGGAAAGGAGGAGGAAAGGAAAGAAAAGGGGGAGGGAAGGAGACTGAAGGAAAGAGGAGAGGGGAGGGAGACAGAGGGGAGGGAACAAGAGAGAGGATGGAAAAGAACGGTAAGTTTCCTTAAGCCCAACCGGATGCCAGGAAATTGGTGCACAGGTTCTCATTTAATCCTCTTGGTGAAAGCACATATTCCCATTTTACAGATGGCAAAGGGAATAGAGTTTTTCTGCCACTGTGGAATCTTCCTGCCACTCTGGAATAAGGATCTTCCATTCACATATTAAAGATCAGGGGGAGAAAACTCAAGAGACGTTGAACAAGTAGCCCAAGACGACACAGTGGGGAGAGTCAGCATCCACCCAACCTCTCTTGGTTATTGCTCCTCCCTGAGGAATTCTCAAGGCATGAGTCTGTAAAACATACCATCACCTTTCTAGAAAGGAATCAACCTTTCTCCCCTGCCAGTGGTGCCCCATCCTACCCTCACAGCTCCCAGAGTTGCCTGGGATGGGTTGTTGAAGGAGGCCAGAGATGAGCCTGGACCTGGAGCTTCACAGGCAACAGTGGCTGCTGCAGTAAGGACAGCAGAGCCACCGTCAGCTACACAGAGCAAGTCTGCTAATTTGACAGGATTAGGGGGATTAATACATTAATGCATTATTAGCACTTTTATAGGAGATTTTCTAAGAGTTGAGCGCTGTGATCCCTATGTCCTGTTATATAAACCGGCAGTAATTGCTTTAATTGGCCTATTGTTGCGGATGGGAGCAGACAGGGAACAGGCCTGATTATCTTTTAGTCTGTGGTTCCCAGTCTGGCCACAGATCCTAGCCAAGGCCCAGAACATTTAGGGAAACTGAGTCTGGATGTGTCCCACCCCTAACAATTTTTCTTTTTTAAATCCTGCTCTATGAGACATCCAACATCAAATCCGTCTGGTCCCCACACTGTAGAAAAAGAAAGAAGTCTGGGTGTGGAACTCAAAACCTTGATTCCAGCCTCAACCATGCTGCCTACAGACCATTCAGACCCCAGAGCCTCCATGTCGGCATCTGCCAACGGGCATGATAATTATAACTACCTTATGCGAGTGCCAGGAAAAATGGAATGAGTCACTGTGGATGAATATGCTTTGTCAACTGGACAGGCCTGTGCTCATGGAAGGGAGGGTTATAATTTTGTAGGGGGTTTTGTGTTTACGTGGTTATCTGTTGGGATGGAATAAGAATGGCCCCTGGAGGGAGAATGGGTAAACTGAGCAAAGAGGGCCTGGGAGACATTGCTAGTCACAGCACAGCCCGGCTAGCCAAAAGCAGCCAGTTGAGAAAGCCAGCAGCACCAGCTCTGAAGGCCCAGACACTCCAGCGTCCCTCCCACTGGCTGAGTGGCAGGTCACACAGGAAGTTGCCCAGCAACTGTGGATCCTGGCTCCTTAGAGTTTAATTTGCTTTGCTAATTAAGCACCTGGGTTGGACCCCCTACTGGAGGTGTGAGTTTGCAGCTTTATGGATGAGAATAATAATAGAATACTAGAATCACAGCTTCAGAAGTGTCCTGGAATCTTTTTTTTTCCTTGAAATAAATAAACCAAACATCCTTTATCCTCCTTTCTGTACAAATACAGGCTAAAAATAGGCGAGATTGCAAGAACGATGGAGCCAGAGGCGTCTGTGTTCTTGGACTCCAATACAACAATCAGACACTGGGAAGCCTAAGCTGAGTTAGGGATCTCAGCCATAGAGCAAAGAGAATGGAATGTTTTCTCTTCATGAAGAGATCTAAATCACCTAGACTTGTCAACCAGTCCAGGAAGCGTGAAGAACAGAAATAAGATGCCATGGACAAATATTTTGGTCTGTCTCAATGTGATCATAGAGTTAGATGGCAATTTCTGCCCTCCTGGTTAACATGATGGAAGAACATGACTAGCTGTGGCCAATGCATTTAAAGTGGAAAGCGCCATGCCTCACTATTGAGCTAGTCCGTTAATTATCACTGAGTCTCTTCTTTCCTTTCTCAGCAACTGGAACTACTTGCACTGGCCGCTCCTCTATTGACCTATGACTGAGTGAATCCCACCCTCCAACTCCACCACCTTCACCCTCTCCCAACAACCAGCTACAGACGCGTAGCAGGAACATAAAACAAATCCTCATTATTTTAAGCCTCTGAGAATTTGAGCTTATTTGTCATCAGAATACAACCTACTCTACCTTAACTAATATTTTAAAAAATTAAATTAAATTAGCTTCATTGTCAGGGATCAATGAACATCAGCCGACTACATGTTTTTTTTAAAAAAGACAGGTAAGCACTGGTGTCTCAATGCCTGAAATCCTAGCTATTCAGAAGGCTGAAATCTGAGGATTGCAGTTGAAAGCCAGGCCAGGAAAGAAAGCCCATGAGACTGGCTCTTATCTCCAATTAACTACCCAAAACACCAAAAAGCTAGAAGTGAAAATGTGGCACAAGCGGTAGATTGCTAGTCCTTGAGCAAAAATGCTCAAGGACAGTGTCCAGGCCCCAGGACCAGGACCAAAAAAGAAAAAAAAAATCCATCCCAATTAAGGGATTTAATTTAAGCCAGAACCACTGCCTCTGAACATGAAAAGCAATGAAGACTTTGGAGAGTTTTCCCAGAATTTCTCTGCAGCTAACTTTTGCTTCTTGGTCCAGATACTGCAAGAAAGGAGCGCTGTGTGTGTTTTACATGCATTAGTCACAGTCCTGGATGTTGGCCATTGGAACTGGCTTCACATTTTAGTACTTGCATCTGGACCAGACAGATAGAAACCTAGCTATAATGAGTTTGCCCCTTGTCCATGACATTTGTGCTTTGTAGGGGGGAAAATGAGAGGGGGAAAAAAACCCTAAAACTCTAAAGTCTGTTTGCTTTCAGCACAGTAGCTATGATAAGGTCTGAGACACTGACTAGGATTTAAACATCCCCTCCCAACAACACCCAGAAGAGAAGTTAAGGATGAATCAGGTACTTTTCAGAATCTTTGGTGTTTTCATCAAAATTTGCTTTTTTTTTCTCTTTCCACTAATAAATTGCCTGGCCTGAAATGAAGGTAGAACTCTCAGGACAAATGCCGAGGTCCTTGTTGAGGGAAAAAAAATAAGTCTGAGCTGGCTCCATAGGCAGGCATTGGGGAATCTGCCTCACACATTATCTCCTTCTGTCTTCACATTAAGTCTTCAAAGTAAGTATATGAATTCTGTCTGGGAGAAAGGCATTCAAAGATGTCAAATGTTGAGAAACATCAGGGCCAGGATATTAACTCAGGCTTGCCAATCTAGGAAATCCATGCTTTGCCTCCTATACCACACTGCCTGGACCTCCATGATTAAAGTCAGAAGCTATTAACTGAGTATGATGGGCCCATAATTTATTTTGTCAAAGGAACAGTATGGAACTGTGGGGAAAACAAACAAACAATAGGATACAGAATTAATCAAACCTACAGTCAAACCACCGTTAGGGATTTTGTGATCTCCCTTATGAGTTATAGTTTGCAAGGAATTTCTGCTTCCTCAAAGGGAGGAGGAACCAAAAACAGGCCTTCAGTAATAATAACTGTGTAACTGGATAAATGGTGAAGAAAAATTCAGATGAGGACCAAGTCTGGCAAGGACATAAACCCATCATGCTTTGATGGAGGTGGAATGGGATAGAAGGAAATTGATGACAACTGCTTTTGACGGTGTACTGAGCAGACCTCACTAACAAGGTGTCTAAAATAAGATACAATTAACAAGAAAAAGACAGAAGATTTAGATTTGGAGCACTCCAAGAAGAGAGCATGGCAAGTATAAAGGCCTAGATTTGGGATGACACCTACTTTGTTTAAGGGAGAGACTAAAAGACCAATAGTGCCAAGTATGATGATGCATACCTGTAATCCCAGCTACACAGGAGGCATCAGTAGAAAGATCACAACTCAAGGCCAGCACAGTCAAAAAACATGAAACCCTATCTGAAAAAATAAGTAAAAGCAAAAGGCAGTGGAGTATAGCTCAAATGGTAGAGCACTTAGCAAATACACTAGCATTAGCAAATACAAGGCCCTGAGTTCAAACCCCGGTGCTGTCTCACATACACAGACCACACACACACAAAAGAAAAAATTTGGCTTGCATACGTTATATACCATAAACACATATAATTTTTTGACTAATTTGACTAAAATAATTGTAAGACCATTGGTGAGGAAAAGTAATGAGCAAAGGAAAAGTGGCGAGGGGAAAGATAGGGCAGAGAGGACAGTTTCAAGAGCTGAAGGAAGAAATGGGTAAATCCCACGTTGTCACCTACTTGTTGTCAAACTTCAGGAACCCATCAATTTTCAGGACAGGGCCTCTTCACCAATGAAATGGCAATAAATAAGATAATACCTGAATAAGCAAAGTTGGTTATTCCACATAAGAAGCCTACACTAACCGTGTATTTTTAAAGGAGATGCTACTTGTTACAACAGGTAAATTCCTTGTTGCTGATGTTTCTGGTTAGCAGGTGGCTCTCTGCAGATCTCACCAACCTAGGTTTCTTCCATCTTGTGGCTCTACCATTCCTGACCACCTCAGCCCTCTGAATCTTGGCTCATGAAAGAGAAAAGCTGATGTGCAGAGAAGGAATATTCTCTCCTTATATACCTTTATCTTAAAATGACAGACAATACTTCCACTAACTATTCAGAATGCCTAGTTGCACATTCCTACTTCTTTGCAGGGGATGCTGGGAAATGTAGTCCTGTAGTCTAGAGTTTGCCATTTTCCAGAGGTGGGGGGAGAGGGTAAACCTGCACACAAAACACAAATTCTGATAAAAATCAATGCACAAATACTATAGGAAGAGAGTTTTCTCTGGTTCATTAGTGTTTCTATACAAGCATGGAGACATAGTACATGCCTATCTCTAAGTCACAAAGCCTGGGACTCAGGCTTCTGGCCCTAATTTTTTTTTTCTACTATAAGGGCTTAAACAAAAGGCCTTAAACTTGCTGGGTCTGCTTGCTCAAGCTTGGCACTCTACCACTGAAACAATACCTCCAACCTTTCTCTTGGCTGGTTAATTGGAGATAGATTCTCAAATTCCTTTTCTTCTTGGGTTGGCTTCAAACTACAATCTTTCAGGTCTTAGGTTCCTGAATAGGTAGGTAGTCATCAAACCTTTCCTTGCCCATTCTGGCTCTCTGTTCCTTCTCTCCCCTGTCTGGAGGGGATAATGGTAACTGTTGAATCTCAGAGGTCTTTGTTCACCTATGAAAATCCGTGACTCCATGATGCAGAAAACTTTCCTTGTCCTCTGGTCATTTCCTGTCTTTCCTTGGAAGTTGCCTTTGTGGATCTTGCCAGTTTGACCACCAAATGGTTTAGGATTTGAGAAGAGGTGGGTCTAATACAGTGAGCAGTGTGCATTTCTAATGCAGAGGCCAGGTCCCAGTGGCTCACACCTGTAATCCTAGCTACTAAGGAGGCTGAGATCTGAGGATGGTGGTTCAAAGTTAGCTCAAGCAGGAAAGTCTGTGAGACTCTTATCACCAATAAACCACTCAGAAAAAAAAGCTATAAGTGGCACTGTGGCTCAAGTGGTAGAGTGTTAGCCTTAAGCACAAAGCTCAGAGACAGCACCCAGACCCTGAGTTCATGCCCCAGGACCTGACAAAACAAAAGCAAAAACAGAGACCACCTGCCTGCACATCTGGTGACCTTGTCCCTGAAGGCTCTTCTACAAGGGGAATTTTAAAATTCTCTACCTTCTATTGAATAGACATTGAGAAGTCTGTTTCCAGGGAATTCCTGGGAAAGGCAGAAGAGAGGGCAATCAGGGCTACTGAGATGAGAAGAGACAGACATTCAGAAGAGGAGCTCAAGGTAAAGAAAGGAAGAGACATCTGGCCAAAAGGTCAAAGTACAAAGAAAGAAGGGAATGGGGAAGAAGAGAATCCAGATGGCCAGGATAGACAGGAGTAGAGATGCAAAGAGAATGGACAGACAGACTGTTCTTCTAGGGTACACATGCAAGCTTCTTAGCCCCAGCAGTGAGATAGAGATGCAGAGTCACCATCCCAGGCAAGTGCTTGGGAGACAGATGGTAGTAAGTTCTGGGAGACACGATTCCAATCAAGCCCGCTGAAATGGATGTTGGCAAGTTCTGGAGGCAGCAAAGCGTGGGATTGGGAGAAGGTGGGGGGCGGGGGGGCAGCGAGGGCACCACAGAACAGGTTGGGGAGCTTCTGCCAGGGGCAGAGCAAGCAGGGCTGCTGAGGAGATGGCAGCAGCCTGGCCTCAGCAGGACGGAGCCCTCCACCCGCCCTCCTGCTGCAGTTGGACTCACCTGACAGTGGAATGAGTAATGAGTTCATTAAACCTCCAGTACCTGCTCCTGAAAAGATGAATGTAGCAGAGAAAGGCAAGGCACGCGCCTGGGCGGGCGTGTGAACCCACAGCAGCCCTGGCACCCTGCTTAGAGAACACTCCGCATAGCTCCTTAACCATGCAGGGTCAAGCCTAAGGCTTGGGCCGGCCTAGCATTCAAAGCCTTCTGTGTAGCTTACCACAGACTCAGGAGGCGATCGGCCCAAGGAACCACTCAACCTGCACGTCCTTCCTCTCCTCCTTAGCGTGGCCCAGTGGTAAGTGCCTTGCTCGCTTCCTCTGCGAGGCTTCTATTGGGCAGCAGAGCCGATCATCACGCCTCTGTGACAAGTGCATGCCAAGGCACTGAGCTAACAAAGTAGCCACTGTGTATAATACCCATTCCCACCGCCGCTGAGCTGCTCCTCATGCCGGCTCCTCCTTCATCGCTAGGCTCCATACATACGAAGCTGGCCTAACACAGGCAGGGCAAGCACAGGGTTTCTCTAATCAGGGAGTCAACATGGCAGCGTTCTAGAAGAAGTTGGCACAAGATTTCAAGAGACCCAACAGGCTCTGACCACTCAAATGAGAGAGTGTCAATTCAAATGGACGAATATGCCCAGCTCACCCTTCTTCACCATGTGACCTTGATCAAGTGGCATTCCCTCTCCTAGCTTCAGTTTCCTCGTGTGGACATTGGAGATAATCATCTTATCTATGACATTGAAGGACAACAAGAGATCATGAAGATTTGGGAAAGGAATCCTATTGCATGGGATTCTGGGACTTGGGCAGGGTTCTTGGTATAGATTTTGGAATATATGGGTGACTGATTAACTAGCTAGTTGTTTGACATGGAAGAAAGCAAAGATGGAAAGGGAGAAGCAAAGAATCAGATGGCTGATGAGAAGACCAGACCCTACTCAAAATATTGGCTGCTAGAGAAAGATCTGGAGTACAGGAGTCAAACTTTTAATAACAAGAAATGTTGATATTGATATTCCTGGACACTTTTGTTGCCACAATACAGGCCAGCTTTGTGGTTACCAAACCTTTATAGCTCACTTTATGCTCATAAGTGACTTTGAGTAGAAATCAAGAAGCAGATATGAGGTTTTATCTTGAAACAGGAATGTATGGTACAGAAAGACCACCCAGAAAATGAGCCAACGTGGTAGAAATAGAAACTCATACTCTAGAGTATGTGAGCATCATGTCCACAGCACAATACACCCTTCCCCAGGATCACAGATACTTCAGGAAAGGCTCAACTGTGGGTTAATCTGATGGAGCTGCTAAGATCAGCATGAGTCCCGTTGATACATGGGTAATATGATAACATTGCTCAGCACACAGTAGGACATATATAATACATGCATTAATAATAAAATAATTGCTGTGGTCTTGAGTCTAAACAATAGGTTGGGAGTTGTTGAGTGATCTAATTAAAGTCTTAGGCATTGTCCCGTGTCCCTTTGGTACCTGTGGGCAGTCCTGTATACCTTCAGAAACTGGGTGCTCACCCCTACTTCAGAAGCCAGGTTGACAACTCAGGCTGCTATGAGATCCATCTCAGGTTAGATACCCAGATCCTGTGCCTCCACCCACTCACAAGCCATAATGCTGTTACCTCTTATTTGCCATCTTTTGAGTTTTAGTTTTCATTGTCACCAGACAGTTTGACAACATTTTTCCAGCTGTGTAATTTTTCCTTATCAGTTTTACAGGCTTTTAGTTGGCCTGCTGGTATCTTTCAACTTTATCTCCAATTCCACACACATTAATGAGAGAGAAAAAGAGAGAAAGAGAGAGAGAGAGAGAAAGAGAGAGAGAGAAAGATTTGCAGCCAAAGTTATCTGAAATGTTTAAAAATATAACTTGTGAGGCAAAGTCACATGCTTTTATCATGGAGTCTATCTCTCCCTTTTTATAAACCACCATCTAAAAGCAATGATGCATAGAAACTGGCTAGAGCCCAGTGGCAGGAGGCCTGAGTTCTGATCACAGCACTACCCTCACTGGCTGCATGGCTCTGAGCAAGTCTCCCACCCTCTCCCACCTTCTCAGGAAATAGGATACATAGCGGATATTGCAAGTGGATTAAAGTACTTTGAGTGCTGACACCGATACCTGACAATACTTATGTTCCATGAGTAGCCAGGTTTACAGAGACAGCAAAGAGCTCCCAGTCTAAGGGAATACAAGCAGAGATATTTGATCCCTGTAGCCATTTGATCCCCACTTGCTTCTGCGCTTTCAAAGTCTGAGTTCAAGTCCCTGCCCCAGCACCCAGGAGAGTTATTAACCTTGTATAGAAAGGTCATTCACCTTTCTAAGATGTGTGTGGTGTGTGGGACTATATGTATGGCAGAAAGGAGAAAAAATGGAGGGAAAAGAAAGAGAGAAAGAGAGGGAAAGAGAGAGGGAGACAGAGATCATTAAGTCTAATTTACACTGGACCTCCAGTTATACAGGCTGGAAGCCTCCCTGCTCCTTGGTATACAAATCTTTCTCAGAAACTGGACTGGCCTAGACAGCTACCCATGGAAAAGTGGCCAGTGGTGGCACACAATACAGAATCCCGTGGCCTGGATTCCAAATTCTTATCTTGAGAAGAACCAAAAGACATGAGAAGCCCAGCACTGTGGGCCAAGCTCCATCAGAAGCACCTCTTCTGCCTTCCAGTACAACAGGCTGCGTTCAGTTTGCCACCTCTCCACTGCCCAGAGTCCCCGCAGGCTCCTCTTCTCTGCAGGCCCACCCTCTACCCTTTATCTCCTCAACCTCAGAAATTCTGCTTTCCCATCAAGTTCTTGCTGAACACTAGCAATGATCAGATATGTTTTTGTAACTCTTCACACGATAACATGATGGCCCATTTTAACAATGAGAGAGACCAAAGTTTTCCAGCTGAAGTTTTTCATCCAGTGTCATGGGGAGATGGTTTCCTGCCGCACATCTGATCTTTTGCTGCCATGCTGCAGCTGCTACATTTGTACAGCCATTTCCCCTTTTGAATCCCATCACCATAGAAAGTCTATCATCTAGCACTTGATCGGGCTCCTTATAGGCAGCATGTCCCCAGCTCATATCCTTCCTCTAGGCCACCACCTGCTTCCTCCTTAGTACTTATCAGCAGCATGGGGGGAGGAAGGGTGTTGGTGTGCTCAGCATTACTTTCCTCCTTCCCCTCTGTCACTTGGATCACATGAGTGGGGCTAGAAGATGCCATTTCAAATCCCTGGGAACCCTTGTCCTGAAGGACACAAATGTGGCTTAAGACAGGCCAACTGCAGCCCTTCCCAGATTATTTCATTGGATTCTCTATTGTTGTAGTTACCTGGGGAGCCGGGCCTGTGTTCTCCACTTTCTCAGGGATCATCGACAAAGTGCATTCCCTCATTCTCCCTGCATCCTGATGAAGCCCTGGAACTGTTTATCTTGAATACAATATCAACAGATGTGCTATGTGTGTATCACCTTCTGCCCCAGACAGTAATGGAATGGCCAAATCATTAGCATCATTTGTCTTCCTGGGGCAATGGAGATAAGTCCATGAGCCTTAGAGAAGGGTCACTCAGCCACGGGGTACTGGAGTGACTGTGTGGATCAGAGTGATGCCTGCCCCATACCACACTTAGGGCATGACAAGAAATCAGGTCAGCACCAAGAAGCTGCAGTGTTGAGATTCTTCAATATGGCCTGTGCCGACCAATGAAATACGCACATGCACAGTTTCTGTTTCTCTGACATTTCTAAAGACTATGGCCAATAGATATATTGGAAAGTGATTATGGAAGATCTTATGTGTCTGTGATTTGTCAGTGCCATAAGGCCAGTAAAGAATTCAAAGAGATGTGATTTCTAGAAGGAAAGGAATGAAATGGTTTAAAACTAAAAAAGATCATGTGCTAAGCACCACTTTGGACCAGACACCATACTCACTTCATCCTCCAAAAATACATGCCCATTTCACAAAGTAACTAGTTCCCCAGGAACTCACCCAAGAGTCAAATTCACACCAGTCTTGCTCCAAAACTTGAGATCTTTTTACTAATGTAAACTATTAAGAATAGTTTAGCCAGGAACTAGTGAATCACACCTGTAACTACTAATTACATAGGAAGCTGAAATTTGAGGATCACAGTTCAAAGCCAGCCCAGCAGTGAAATTTGTGAGATTGGTATCTCCCGTTAACTCTCACAAAGCTGGAAGTAGAGCTGTGGCTCAAGTGGTAGAGTGATAGCTCAGGGACAGCACCCAGGCCCCAAGTTCAAGCAGAAAGAAAAAGAAAAGAAGGGATGGAGGAAGGAAGGGGTGGAGAAAGGAAGAGATGGAGGAAGGAAGGATGGAAGGAAGGAAGGAAGGAGGGAGGGAGAGAGAGAGGGAAGGAAGAAAGGAAGGGAGGGAGGGAGAGAGAGAGGGAAGGAAGGAAGGAAGGGAGGGAGGGAGGAAGGTAAGAAGGAAGGAAGGAAGAAAGGAAGGAAGGAAGGGGAAAAGGGAGAGAGGAAGGGAAGGAGGAAAGGAGGAAGGGAGGGAGGGGAGGGGGAAAGGGAGGGGGAAAGGAAAGAAGCAAGGAAGGAAGTTTAGACCAGCCAGGCACCAGTGGTTCACTTGTGTAATCTAGCTGCTCAGGAGGCTGGGGTCTTAGAACCCCTGTTTGAAGCTAGTTCAGACAGATATGACCAAGATAATTTGATTTCCATTTAACGAGCAAAACACCAGAAGCAGAGATGTGGTTCTAACTCAGACCAGCTACCAATCTAAACCAAAAAGCTAAGCAAGAGCACAAGGCCCTGAGTTCAAACTCCAGTACCAGCATACATACACAAAAAGCATAGTTTATCCCAATCTCTTTACATTGTCTTTTACATTTTTCAAATATAGACTACATACAATTTTAATAATAGTAAAAAAAAAACAAACCCACTTAAGCACAAACGCAAACCATAAAAACAATCTGGCCATGAAAGAAGAACCTGAATCCATGTGTCTTGTCCTCTCAGTCTCTGGAGGAAAAAGCTCTTCTGAACAGTAAATGATGGACTCACTGAGAAGACATGACAGCGGTTTGTGTTACAATTTCCACCCTCCCAGGGAAATGAAGTTTTCATACAAGTCTTGTAATTGCCAATTTGTAAACAGCATCAATATAAACTCTGATTCCCATCACCTGTTAATCAGGTTGGGTTTGGATAACCAAGTTAGGTTCCTTGCTGTGTTTTCTGCAAGAAGTCTTCTATTCAGCTACCCACGGCCTTCCCCCCCCCCCACCCCCATTTCTGCTCTGCGTCTGTTTGTGTCTTCCTGGTTTTCAATTTCTTAATGATGTTTTAACGAGATGCCAGTTACACATGCAAATTGGAAAGAGGCGACATTGAGAGATTGCTACCTGGTGGTAAATTTATTAAAATCAAGGCTGTTTTAATAAGTTTCTTGCATATGCATCCGCCTCCATGTCTGTAATATTAGTTTGAGAGGGATTTTTTTAACCTTCTTATAAAAAAACAAGGGTGTTAAAGAAGTATGACGCAAAGTTATAGAAAGGAATCTAATTGTCTCTTTAGTGTTAGCCTTATTCCCAAAAATAGATGGTACAGAAATAGACTACCTGGTTGGAACTTATCCAGCTTGATTTTTTTCCTTGCAACCAAATCCTTCAAATCCTTCATCATCACTGGCTGCCATCATCCTCTTTGAAGCTATATCTACAAAGTGCCTACCTCAAGATCTCACAGCTAGACTATGAAGGAAAGAGATTGCAAATTCAAATTACTCACGTCTCAGTCTTCTGCTCCATTCCTGCCCTTTCCCCAAACTTTACTTTGTTTTCCATTTCCCTCCTTTCCTTTCCTCTTTGCCTTTCCTTTGTTGCTCCCATGTCTGTGTTCTATCTTCCTTTTAGCTCCTGCCTACATTTTACCTTTCTCCTCAGCAGATTGCCTTCCTCTTCTCATTCTCATTCCTCCTGATCTACCTTCTTTTCTTCTTGGTCAACATTGCCATTTCTCATCCCAGGAACCCTTGTTTATGGCCATCATTTCAACTACTATTCTCTGTTGGCAGTTTCTATATCATTTCTTCTGAGCTCTGAATGCTACATATCCACCCGTTCACCAGCCAACTCCAACAGAGGACCATGCTTCAAATCCTCACAAGCCCCAGAGTAGGATCACATCTCTACCTGGATTTACCACCTAAATGAAAGACAGAAGCCACAAACCCAAGCTTTCCCCATCCCTGATGTTTGCTAACCCTAGAAGGAAGCCCAGCAGGATAGTCTTCTGGAATGCTCTTCACCCCTTACCCACCTTTGACCTAGAGCACACGAGTCTCAGGAAGGTACGGCATTTATCAGTGCAGGATACAGAGAGGACTTCCTGACTCCAAGGTTCATGATTGGGAAGCACACTTGATGAGCTGTAACCTACGTCCTCTTCCAGTCTCAGCTTTAATGGTAATAAAGGTGACAACCTGGTTTCTATGCCGCTCACCCTTAGCTTTCTTTCCCAATTGGTTCAAAGCTTGGCAGGAAGTAGGTGCTTTTTATTGAGTCTACTCAATCCCCCAACAGCAAACCAGAAGTCACCATAGATTTTTCTTTCTCCTCTCATCTCAGACACTGAGACGAACTTGGAAATAGTCTTGAGTCTTCATCTTCTCTCCATCTCAGTTGTGAATTCCAAGTCTGGGCTTCTGAGCTCTCACCTGCACAAGACAACCTCCCTTCCTCTATCTCTTGATTCTCCCTTCTCATATTTCCCCCTCCTTTTGGTACAGGTCGTGTCAGAATAGAGCTTCAGGAAGACCAGGAAGAACTGCTTAGTTTTTAACTCTTAATGGTGGCTGATCAGATCTTTGAGGATTGAAGGACAGAATGTGTTTGGAGTTATACAGAAAGGATAAAGTCCTTTGCTTAAAACAGTCATGTGTGAACTCACAAAGAACAGCAACTCTAGTTCCTGGAGCTAGATTAAAACTGTGCCAAAGAAAAGTTCCATTTGAACAAGCACTGCACGTGGAGTTGGCCCTCAGGTTTGGCTGGCTTAATCTTGGAAAAGCCACTTTCCTTCTAGGAACCTGTGTCTTCCTCTGCAGAATGGAATTACATTCTTGACAAGGTCATGACAAGGTCAATATCTTTTACACCGTGCTGTGAAAAACATTTGATAACCTAATTGTATCCAATGGTAGATGGAGGGTTTTGGGGGTCTTTTAAACCGACTCTCATTTCTCATTAATGTATGAGATTCCAAAATTTTCAACTTGAACATCAAAACTTATGTTCATAAAGAACTTACTTTACTTTTTGGGAAAAATAATATCCTTAATTTGAATCATGGGAGAGGCAGTAAGAGAATCAATTGTTATATGAAAATTGCCTTTAAACTGCTGTAGCTTTGTTCTCCATCAGGAATTTATAATGATGCAATTCGATTCTGTTTGCAGACTTGATTTGGTACAGCTCTATGTTCGGGCTGCATATATTTGATTTTTATGGTATTTTTTTAATGTTTGCAAACAGCATTCTTTAACCTGAGCTGTCTCTCAGTTTAAATGCCAGCCGTTAAATACCCAAAATGGTCAATCAATTTTTTTTCCCGTACATACGGTCAATGCCTGGTTTTGTGTGACTACCGAGAACAACCAGAGAGAAATCAAAGAAACATACAAAATATGATCTGGGAGCAGGACTGGACTTAAAGAACATCCCTAGGACAGCCTGAAACTGAAACTCAGAGATGGAAAAAGACTTGCTCAAGATTGCACCACTGAGGAAAGAGGTAAATCTGGATGAAAACCCAGGGACTCCTGCCTCCCCTTCTGTGCTATGTCTCCCTTGCTTCCTCAGAGATGTGATCCAGTGTTTGGTATGGATCAAAAAGACCACTGCATGCATCATCAACTTACAAGTAGAAGTGGGAAGAAAGCCCAGAACACATGTGACCACTATATTGGTGGGACCAGGAGCTCACCAAGGAATTTGAGAGAATTTACAGGCCATGGACATTCTTACATTTGAGTATAGAAACATGATCTATCCAAAAGAGAAATGGGAAGTCAATCTTTCCTTATTTTTAAACTTTGTTATTATCCTTAAGTAGTTGTACAAAGGAAATGCCATTCAACAAAGCAGTTTATGTATACAATGCATCTTGATCTGTATCTGTACCATTGGAATATTTTCAACTGGGTTTTACCATCCCTGCACTGATCCTCATTGTACTTTGGATTCGGACTCAGCTCCAGGAGCTAGAGAACGTAGCTTCATGTCTCTGAGCCTTGAGTCCTTTGCCCTTAAAAGAAGGAGAGCAAGGCTTTCAGAAGACAGTTCTGAGAATTTAAAATTGCCTCCTTTTGTAACTGGGTCAGAACAAGGATTCAATAAATATCAGCCACCATTTGTGGCTTCCCCATTTATGAAGTCCAAGTAAGAAAACATCTTGCACCGGCAAGGGATGATGCTACAAAGCAGGTGACAGGTGACACATTTCATAGAAGAGAAACTGAAGCTCAGAGATGGAAAAAGACTTCCTCAAGAAGTTTGCTTCCAGCAAGTACTGGTGCTAGCAGTGGACCACGACATTCAGAGCCATCAACACGTTCTCCCCTGCCCCATTCTTGCCCTTAAACAGTTTTAATTCCTTTTACTGGTCAACTTTTTCCATGAGAATACATCTTTAATTTAATCACGTAAATCAATGGGGAAAATCTAATTCGCTTTAGAGAAATCCTCAAGGCTAGCCTTATGGGAATTAATTCGTTACTTAAAGTGTACCCGCGGCAAGTGGCGTGTGTCTTTATCACAGTTACAATGGGATATAAATTAATCTCTGGCCCATTTTAGAAAATAGGGAGTTGATTATACAAATGGTGAGTCTAGTGATCTGTCACTTTTAAATATCTCAGACACTAATTTTAATACTCACTTATAGCTTTCAAGTATTCTAGACGCCATTTGCTTTCTTTGAATATTTAACTTGTCTGACTCTCACTATATTTGGTCCAAATAGTTATTTTAACACTGTTCCTTTTTTTCTGGGTTTTCTGATACTTGTTCCAGGGTGTGTTTGCTGATGGTTTGTGGATGCACCCTTTCTTTCTAACAAAAGCACCCCTCTGGCCATCCTTGGGTGCTTCACTTTTCTACATGAGCATCAGTGCCAATGAAGTGACGACAGCTTTTTTTGCAGGAAAGCCATGGCCTGTTAAGCCTATGGATTTATCAGATCATGATGATGCAAAGGTTAGAGTAGATCACACACACTGCTCTTACACCCCAGAGTGACAGACAGGCATGTAAATGAGTCATTCCTTCCATAAGCCTCTATTGAGGGCCTTCTGTTTATCCATCAGTCTAAAAGTAGAGAAACAAGGACCACTCTGGCTGCAGATAGGCAAGGAAAGAGATGTTTGTAAACCTCCCCCCCAGACCCTTATCCCTCACTCAGAATGAAGAAAGCCTTCTTGAAGGAACTGGACTTTAAAGACCAAGAAGGAGTTAGCCAACCAGAAGACAGGATAAGTCTTGATTCATTAAGTAAAAGCAATATATCGATTCTACACCACCTATTATGCACATGACCCAAAGGGACCCAAGAAAAACAAATCAGGCATTTCTGCTGATGATCAGTATATGTTTTCATCAGGAAAATGGAGACAAAGCGTATGGGAATTAGGGTTGTCGACCACAAAGGAGAGGCTGGTTGAATGGAGATGGAGAAAGCAACAGGCCGGAGGGTCTGAGGAACAAAGTTGCTCAAGATTTTCAGTCCCAAGTACTGTAACCATCGGAGAAGCCAGAATTTACGGAGAGGTCTAGGGGAGCCACCAAGTTCAATTACCAAAGCTCAGCGAGAGTCCAAAGCCAGAACTCAAAGAGCAGAGTGTAGAGTCTTTCCCTGTGCCTTCCAGGAGACTATGGCTTCTACTTCCTCCAAAACTCCTGAGAGTTCATGCTTTCAACTCCAACCGGGAGCCTTACAGAGAAAAGAATTCTTGGGAAGCAAGTCCTCAGAAGTTAAGTTCTACAAAATAGAAGTAGGATGCCTCTGACACAGAACCAATCCCACACACTACTGAGCAGTGTTGTGAGAACACAGAGTTGGGGGGGGAGGTGCTAGTCTACCCTGGGGTTGGGAGGTGGGGGGGTGGGCAGGTTTCTCTTAGGAGGTCTCACCTAAGCCAGCCGCTTCTTTTGTCTGTCCAGGAGCTTCTGTTAGAAGGCTGTGACCCCTCCTCCCCTCTCTCGTGCTCATCCTCCAATAGAGGTGGCCTTTCTTCTTTCTACTACAATTCAAGGAAAGATCTATCCAAGTCTTTCCAATCGCCCAGGGAAAGGTTTATAGCTCTAGGGACAAAGGGTGAACACAGCTTAAAGAAATATTCTGACCTCAGAAGTCATAAATAAAAGCTCTGAGCCAAGGCAGTGAGGTACAATTCAACCAGTGAAGATTTCATTGTCAGGCACACACACTAGAGCTAAGGAACACTTTGGGGCTCCGAACTGACCTGGCTCAGGGCTCCCCACCTTTCCCAGCACCACAGCAAATGGATGAAAAATTGTATCATTAAACTCGTTGATGCTCTCCTGTCTAATTGAACCTGTGAAATTTCCTAAGGTTCTCCGGCCTCCAAAAATTCAATTTTCCATGTAATGCATGGTGACGTGTCAATAAATCATGCTGTAAAATAAATGCACAGATTCTTTTGTGCGGGAGCGAGTGAGGAATAAACCTTTCGTAATTGATAAATAATGTCATTGGAATCAATAGCTGGCAGAGGAGTTGGAGGAGTAAGCCTGAATCATGTATGAGGGCTCCGGGGTGATCAATGCCTTTGAAACAGCCAAGAGCTTGGAGCCAAGTGTATAAATTACTGCTGTTATATTATAGCAGGGCCCAAAGTTTAAAAGATGGGCACATTGCTGAGGGCCAGTGAGATGGGAAGATGGGTTCTGGGGTCCAGGTACACTGTGTTTGCTTGAGGGCCCTCTTTGGAAGGATGTGGGGACCTCATGGAAGAGAAGCAATGGAAAGAGGGGAAAGGTTATGAGGTCTGGGACCTGGGATGGAGATAGAATGAGTCCAGCACTGACCAGCGTGGGTTGGCAACAAAAGAGTTCTTGGTTATGGAAGTCACAGATGCTGCTTAGAAAAATGGCCTCATCTGGGTGCTGGTGGAGCACACCTGGAATCCAAGCTCCTTAGGAGGCTGAGATCTGAGGATCACAGTTGAAAGCCAGCCCTGGCAAGAACGTCCCTGAGACTTAACTCTAATTAACCACAGGGAGAAAAGAAAACAGAAGTGGCTCAATGGTAGAACACTAACCTAGAGCACAAAAACTCGACAGCACCACAGACCTGAGTTCAAACCCCAAGACACGCACCGAAAAGAAAAAGAAAAATGACCTTGTTATCCTCAGTACCCTCCACATAGAGGAGGATGGTGCTGATGTACAGGATGAAGGACCAGCTTGAAATTCATTGCACTGAGTTGCAACTGGTGGTTACAGGTCATGCCAGACCAAGAGAAACACTACTGGGAGGTGATCGGGAAGACTCTTTTTAACATCAGACTCCTCAGCCCTGCCCGCAGCCCTGTGTGACTCCAAGGAAATATCTGACCTTCCTGTGCTCCATCCTCCCTTGCAAACTGAAGTATAAGAGTGCCAACCTCACTGACCCAACCTAGGCAAGTTGGAGCTATGGTGCTTTACTAATAATAGAAATATAATAATAATAATCTATCATTCTAGTACTATATTAGGCACATTCTTTGAGCTATTTAATTCTCACAACTCCAGGAAGTAGGTACTGTTATCACCCACCCACCCCCATTTCATGGATGAGAAAATGAGGCTTGGGGAAGGCTGGTGCCTTGCCACGGCACGTTGCTCTAATGGATGGAGTCAAGAGTTTAGTATGAGGTGGTTCCAGTTTGAGGCTGTTGCTTCCCTATAAAAAGGTAGAGCAATAACTGCTCCTGTCCCGGAGCCACCTCATGCTGAGGAGGGCTGTGCATAGTAGACACTCTTCCCAGCATCCTGTTTGATGGAGCATGGGCATCCTGGTGGAAAGGAAAGAGCAGATGACTCAGAGTTGGGCAGTAGTGGTCACCATTCTCAGCTCTACTCCAAGCAACTTGGAAGCCACTATACAGCTTTCTGAGTGACTATAGTTACCATATTTCCCCTGGGGAATATGATAACATCTATTCCTCATGGCAATCTCCACAGCATGATGCAAAGAGCAGAGGCTGGTAGTCAAAGCTTTGTTGCGAGCCTGGGTAAAAATCCTGGCTCCACACCACCAAGCTTTGGGCAAGAAGACTTTGCCTGATGTCTCCTCATCCCTAAGATGAGAAGCAGGGCACCAGCCTCAAACTGAACTAAGACTGGATGAGATAGCCCAATCTCCTCCCGTCCAGTACCTGCAATCAAATGGGTCCTTGACAATTAAGAGGTTCCTCTATCCCCCTTTCGTTTCCAGATAAATTCAGAAAGAATCTTAGTGCAGTTGCTGCACACCTCCAGGGGGAGCTATGTGTGGGTACAGGTGCACCACTGGATGCATAAGCCCAAAGAAGTCTGCAGCAAACAATGTCAACTCTGGGCATTCACTCTAAAGTTCTTGCCTGGAAAAATCTTCCTTGGCCCTATGCTATGTGCTGTCGGGGCTCCTGTGCCTCCAGCATAGCACCTACTCTACTGTCTATAAGGAATCAGCATGCTTTCCTATCAGAGGACTAGTTTCTTAAGAACAGGTATTTTGTGAATCTTAGGTTGAGTAGGTTCCCCGAGAAGCAAATTTTTTGAGCGCAGGGGAGTAATCCCAGGAAGAACCCATAGGGAGACAAGGAGATGGTACAGGGGAAGAAAGACAAAAAGAGTAGGGACATCAATGAGCAAGTCTCTACTATGAGCTACTAGGGCTCAATCTCTTGGGTACCTCTGGAGATGAGTGCAGACCTGTCCCAGAGGGGCTCCATGTGTTAAACAAGGAAGCTAGAATTAAGCAAGGAAGCTACAATAGCTCTACATCTACTCTAGTCAGTGATTGGCTCCCAGCATTGCCAACCCATGGCACACACACATGGGTAAATGCTCCAGCTGCCAGAGGTAACTCTTTTGTAGAACATCATATCTGTGATGTGTTCACAGCTCATGAAACATCACTATACTGCATCTCCTTTTGCTTATCTCTAAATCCTGAAGCCCTCCTCCAAGTGCTTGACCTGAGGCATACTTAGTAAAGTGAAATGAATGAGTGAATGAATGAAGGAATGAATGAGAAGAGGTACTCTAGTGAAAGCTGTTACCTACCAACAAATGGAGAGTTCTGAAACTTCTGCTTAGGAGCAGTGAGTATCCTGGCAGTACCTAAGAAGGGTGGATGCTTTCCTCTGTCTGGATGGACCACTACTGGAAGAGCATCCTGAATCTGAGGAACTATGCAGGTTCTAACTCCCAGTGTGAAGTCACTGAACAAGAATTCTTTCTTCCCTGGTGGACTGTTAGAAAAGGGGAAAGTGGGTCTGGGAGGAGCTCTGCCTTTCTAACAGAACCTTGAATACCACAGGTATCCTGCAAAATGTCTGTAAAATTGAGTTGGATCGGTGGAAGGTAAAAAGAAATGGATGTCAATTCAATAATGGAATGACTTTTCTAGGCCTTTGTGCCAAAATGGACTTATGCATTTGTTCATTTGTTTTGCAAACATTTGTTTAGAACTCCAAATGCTAGGCTCAGCTAGATGATGAAGACATCGGAATGAAGGAAACAAAGTCATTGACCTTAAAGTCAAGTGGAGAGTGGATACATCAAGTAGTAATTAAAGAACTACACTGTAGGTTCTATAACAAGGGATCCAAGAAGAGCTTGACATTTTTCATACTTCCATTTATTCTTTTCTCTTCTAGACCAGGTTCTAGGGGAAAAAAATAGACATCCTCTGTACTCTGGCTCTGAATCACCCTCGCACTATCACATCTGACAACTGGTCAACCTCTACTCAACTCCCAAATCCCAGTGCAGGTATCTCAGCCTCCAGAAGTCCTCCTTGACCTTAGGACTGGATCAAATGTCACCCTCTTTTATTTATTTTTATTTTTTTGACAGTCCTAGGGGTTGGCCTCAGGGCCTGGGCACCATTCCTGAGCCTCTTTGTGCTCAAGGCTAGTCTTCTACTACTTGAGCTATAGCTCCACTTCCAGCTTTCTTGAGTCATTTATTGGAGATAAATATCTCACAGGTACTTTTCTTCCCAGGCTGCCTTTAGATTGCAGTCCTCAGATCTCTACCTCCTGAGTAGCTACTACAGGTGTGAGCCATCAGTACCCAGCTGCAAATGACCTTTTTTATGTTCACTAATTCTCAGTGAACTAGAAATAAAGATCCTTATGGAGACTAGCTCTTGTGCCGCTAATCAAAAACCTGTTACCCAAGAGTCTCTCAGCTCCCTTGTCAAATACTACGGGAAATGTTCCCATTCTTCATCCCTCCTATCTTATCGCAAGAGGTAAAAAGAAACCTCACCAGATGCTGTGTAGTGTCACAATGTCTCCAAGTAAACATTGGCCACTCATCTATATCTTACATGGGACAATCTCCTTAAACCATAAGGAGGAAATTTCTGAAAATACCACCCCAATGACCAAGGAAACTACCAGACCTCAGACAATACCAACAACCTGATTAATTGCCTGCTCTTTTCTCCGACAGTGACATCATTTCTCACAATCAAGGCTTTTCCCCTGCTCCATACCTATTTTCCCTTTCAACTGAAATTTTTCCCTGAAAGTTCACAACCTATGTCTTAGTCATTATTCTACCATCACTGGGATGGAGGCTCCCTGGTATCATCAACACCCATCCCCCTGCATTGTTCCTTTTCTACACCTCTACCTAGTTAGAATTAGACTATGGGTAACATAGCAGAGGCTTGGAGAATATAGATATTTATGCTTTTCTTACCTACACCCAGCCAAAAGGCAGCCATTTAAGGTAGGGTGCACATGGCCCATCCTCTAGACCTAAGTATCTTGCAAGATGTCTCTCAGCTGATCCCAGATTGTGGCCTTCATTTTCAAAGTCTCTGACAAAGACTTCCAAGACCTTCAAAGGCATTCATCAAACATGCTCATGGTCTTCCTGGACACATACCTAAGCTTTATTTCCCAGACTCCCTGACAGTTAATGCTGCCAACTGTCCAGGTTCCAACCAAAAGATGGACAGAATGTCCCTGCCAAGTCTGGTACCCTCAGTGTCCTATGATAGACATACCTTTGCTTTTTCCATCCATCCATGGAACCAAAAGGACCCTGAGAACCTGAAAGAAGGCAAATTCCAATGGTGGAGTAGCCTCTGTCTCTAAGTCAATACCAAGCCAGACTCGCTAACATGGCCTGCTACCTGGCTTCATTGTGCTGAGTTGTTTATAACAGTGTCTTTCAGATCTTCCTTGAAAGGGAATTCTTCCAGCAATTGTTGGAGTCTGTCTGAACACAATTCTTGACCATCCTCTTCAAAGGCCACTTCTTTCTGCAGAGGGCTAGCTCACCCCAGGCCATGCCTCTCCTGGAGCAGCCCACTTTCCCAGAGTGATACAGAGGTAGGAGGGTATGGTGTATCACAAGTGATACAAGCGCATAACTGATCCCTTTCATGATCCTGTCCTCTGTCTCCCTTAGCATTTGCCTTCTGGGGAACTCAGACCTGGTCTAAGAGAGCTATTGTGGCTCCAAGCATTCCATAAGTGTACAAAGTCATCACCTTATGCAGGCTTTCTAGAAGTTTCATTAGCCTAGCCATCACTGAGTTATATTAGCCATACCAAACCACAACAAAGCCTAAGAGGTTATTTCTTTCATCTGGACAGCTTTATGTCCTACAAATAACCATGTAAGAGGAGGGAATAAGAGGTATCAGTGGCAACAAGCAATCTCTTATCAGATAATGCAGCCACTACTAAAAGATCTCATTTTTCAAGCTCCTACCCAGTACTCAGACTTTGTAGTAAGTAGTTTACATGGATTACTGCATTTAAACTTTATGGCCAATAGGGGTTGCCACTTTTGCTTTGGTTTTACAAGTGAAAACCCTGAAGCATAAGACCCTAAGGTTAGGTAGCAAATCCACAGCATTGATTGTGACTTGGATATTTTTTTTTTGTCAGTCATGGGGCTTGAACTCAGGGCCTGGGCACTATCTCTGAGCTTTCTTGCTCAAAGCTAGTACTCTACCACTTCAAGCCACAGCACCACTTCTGGTTTCCCAGTGGTTAACTGGACATAAGAATCTTATAAACTTTCCTGCCCAGGCTGGTTTTGAATATGATCCTCAGATCTTAGACTCCTGAGTCACTGGGATTATCAGCATAAACCACTAGTGCCCAGCTTAACTTGGATATTTCTAACTTTGAATCTTCACATGTTTTGCTTTTGTTTTTGAGGCTGAGTCTCACTGAATAGCCCAAGCTGGACTGGGTCTTGTGATCATCCTACCTCTACTCCCCAGTGCTGCGATTATAGGCATGTACTTCCACAGTCAACTTTGAAGCTTCTCACTCTTCACTACTGAGTGCAGAAAACTCTTGGCAGGACTTGGAATTAATTGAGAGCAGGAAGCATGCACTTGTGGGTGGCCCCTAGCAATAGCTCAGTAAACATTTCCTCTTTAACATAGTTAAAAAGGAGGAGGGAGAAATAAAAAATGGCCCTTAGATGGGGGCATGGAGAGACTCCTATAACCATCGGAGAGGAAGAAGAGGTTGGGAGAATACGACTCAGTTATACCTGATTTATATCAGCCTGTGGAACATCCAAGGGGAGGTATCCAATTGGCATATGGATCTACATATCCAAACTGTTGGGAGAGGTGCAGCCCAGAGCCGTGAGCAGGAGCCTTCTGCATATGGCAGCAGTCCAGCTGTGAGCCTGGCCAAATTCACTCAGTGACTGGAAAACCCTTAGTATGTCCAAACACCTGAGCAGTTTCCAACTAACAACATCATTTCTGTTTTGCATTCCCCGTCCTGGGTTAATTTCCCTACTTGCTCTTTCTGCCCATTTTGAAAGATGATTGCTTTTCTGGGCAAAGAGCCCATTTTTTTGTGTGAGTATAATTTTTAAGGTCTTGCACCATCCCAAATACTTACTGAATATAGATGATATATAAAATATATGTGCCCAATACATTGCTATACACACACCCATCTGCTTCGATATACATACAACCTAGAATGGCCATAAAAAATTTGGACACTTATCTGAAGGACAGAAATTCTGTGGGTGCCTGTAGTAACTGACCGTTGTCATAAAAACACCAATAAGAGACAGCAGAAGTATGTTTGACTGGGAGAATGATTCTTGTCTCCTTTTCATTATTCTTAATAAAAGGAGATGGTGCCGAAAGATTGTGTTTCCTGGGTTATTTTCCCCAAGAGATCTTTTATAAAACACGGAATACATAACAGACCATGTTGCCGGCAAATGCTTCATTAAGGGAATATAGTTAGAAAGAAATAGTAACCAAACTGAACAGTTATTTTCTTTCGTTTTCCCCCCTCTTGTAAAATGGAGAAATTGGATATGATATGGATTTAGTAACAGCCCTCAAACAATATTGTAAGCACACGAAGCTGTGTCCTGAGACCAAGGTGTCTAAATGCTGAGCAAAAGCAGCAGCATTAGGAAGCGTCTTACAAGCTCCCAAACAAGGCTCTGTCTTCCCAATAAACTTCTTTCCTTTGAGTGGTCTGATCCTACCAGGTGGCTTTGAGTTTCCTGTCTCTGCCCTCTTTGCTCTGGGTTTCTTCCACACAAGGTCCAGCTCTGTTACCATGGGAACTTCAGATGCCAAACTTCCATTTCCAACTCACACTACAGAGATGGAGGCCTATGTAGCCAGGAATGGCCTGGTCCTTTGACATCGCCCTCCCTTCCCCAGGCTCTTCATCTGCCTCATACCTCATGCTCCTCCTGTCCCTTCAGGATTCCTGTCCTGGTGACTGGAGTCACTGTCCACCCAATTACACAGATCAGCAACGCCTCCCCCATCATATTGATCGCCGGACCCCACAGCCAACCACCCCCATGTCCTAGAGAGTCAAGCCCCAAATGTATTCAATGTGCCCCTTTTACTTCTGCCCCATTGCCACCACTCTGATCCAGTCCTCACCATCATCATCATGTCCCTGGGGTCAACTCCTCAAGGTTACTTTCAGGGGTACAGACTCTGGAAAGACTATGCACAGATAGGTAGCACTCTCCAAGTCATGTTTCTAGAATGCTGTTGTTGATCTTCTAGGATCGCCCAGTCCAGTTCCACAGGAACCTCTACCTCTCCACATTGCTCATGAAGCTGCTTTCTGTGTTCTCCTTCCGGTCATATTAACTGTTCCTCGCCCCTACATGTCCTGTGTCCTTCTAGATTCCTGTCCTTCAAACTTGCTGTTCTTCTGGTTACTTGGGTTCCCATTGCCAACTCCTTTTCTCTACCTTCAGGCTGAAGTGTGGTCCACCTCTTACAGGAAGCCTTTTCTTATAGTTTTGCTTTTGGTTTTGTGGCAGTCATGGGGCTTGAACTCAGGGCCTGGGTGCTGTCCTTGGACTTTTGTGCTCAAGGCTAGTGTTCTACCACTTTCAGCCATGGTACCACTTCTAGTTTTTAGATAGTTATTTGGAGATCAGACTCTCATGGACTTTGCTGTCCTACTTGGCTTCAAACTGCGATCCTCAGATCTCAGTCTCCTAAGTAGCTGGCACCCGGTTTATAGGAAGCCTTCTAAGCCTTCCTATATTCCCAGGTGGGGGTCCTATGCCCCATCATGACAATTCTCATTCTGTAAAGTCATTTTCTACTCTTCACATGTTTCCTCTATCAGCCTATGAGCTCCTCGAAGGCAAAAACTGTGTGATGTTGATGCCTTTCTCTAAAGAAAGCAATACAATTACTGCTGCAGGTGAAGATTTCAGCTGCTAAATGGCTGTAAGTGATTAATGGGCCAAGATCATGATCCAAGATCAAGCCAAGCACGAGTGGCTCACACCTGTAATCCTAGCTACTCAGAAGGCTGAGATCTGAGGATCATGCTTCAAAGCCCAGGCAGGAGAATCTTTGAGACTCTTATCTCCAATTAACCACCAGAAAACAAAAGTGGTACTGTGGCCCAAAGTGGCAGAGTATTAGCCTTGAGAGAAAAACCTCAGGAACTGTGCCCAGGCCTTGAGTTCAAGGCCCACAACTGACCAAAACAAAAAAAAAAAAAAAAGATCCAGCTTCAGCCTACTGTGTCTATATGGAAACAACTTGGAATTCCAAAACAACACAAAAGCACAGCCTACTGAGAGAAAGAAACCATAAAACAATCAGTGCTTCCCAACCACAGCAGATTGGCTCAGAGAGTTTCAGATGCTTGGTAACAGAAGTAAAAGTATCATCTTTCACATTAAAGAAGCCTGGGTCAGGCCAGCTGATACTTCCCCTGCATCCTTGATTATCTACAACTGAGAACCCCACAGTATGAGTTGAGACTATCTAGCCACGGGGTTTCCTAAGTATGCCTCGAGCTTTGGTGCCACCCTCCCCGCCATGGCTCCATTGGGAATGAGGAAGGGCTGAATAGAGGGGCTCCCCTCTCACCCCCAATTCCAAATGGAGTCACTTCTTTTGGGTCTTAGCCATTATCTGATGTGTAATGTTTCATGCAACCAAAGCATTCTGCTCTAAAAGTCATTTCCAACCTCAGATCCACCATAACACCTTCATTTTATATACAGCAAAACTGAGGCCCACAAAGGCGTGGCTAGTCCAAGGACGTAAAACTCATTCCAACTTGAGGTAGGCTCTGTCCCAAACTGTCCCCAACGTGGTTCTACCCAGACCATTCTTCCCATCAACTCCCACTCGGCTGTTCAACATGCAGCAGATTTAATAACCACAGGCAGGAAGCCTTTATCTCTGAACTAAGTGTTGTGGGGTGGGATGGGAAAATCGATGCTGTCATTAGCACATGCCAGGAGGATGGGGCTGGATGTGGATTGGCACTGGTTTCAGTTATTTGTGGCATAGAGATTGAGTCTGAGGAGTGGGGTAGAAAAGGAGACAGCCTAGGCCAAGTTTCTGGCCTCCGCTGTGTTATGTGTGTGGATGCCGGCTCCCGTGCCTGCTTCCCTGCTCAGGTTTGATCCCCATTTATTGACTGTGACAATGTTAAAATTATACCTGGAAAAACCAGTTAGCTTTAATTCCAGTCCCCAGAGAAAATAAGGGGAGGTGATGATTAGAGAATTATTGATGGCTGAGAATAATCAGACAGCCTGTCTGAAAGGAAAATGTGGTCCTGAGACACAGAGCTAGCACAGAGCTTCTAAGACCCACCCTCTCCACCCCCCAGCCAAGTGCTCTGGCCAGAATAAAGAAGCCTACCCCAGGGGAAGGAGGACCTTACCTGAGGAGGGGCAGCATCTTCTCAACATCGTCTACAACAATCCATTAGATGCATCAAAAATCTTTTACCTTTTCTTTTCACATTTTAGACACAGAGAGAGAGAGACAGAGAGAGAGAGAGACAGAGAGGGAGAGACAGAGAGAGACAGAGAGACAGAGACAGAGACAGAGGGACAGAGAAACAGACAGAGACAGAGAGACCGAGACAGAGAGAACAGTTGTAATCCTTGGTTGCCCTCATGTTGATTGTAAGTATACTTACTTCAGATTGGAAAATCAGAAGACCTCATTTCTCCTCCTTTCAGCCCACCAATCACAGTGGACCATGCCAAGCCCTCACTTTCCCAACTGGGAGCCTTTCATTCCACAAGTGGCATCCTGGGGTCCCTGCAGGTGGGTTTAGCTTTACTCTATCCTGGTGACCCGAACAATATGCACTGGCTGGCATGGGTGGGTCTCAGTGGGACTAGTATCAGACATGGTGTTACTGTCCCTATTTTATCCAGAAACAAGATCTCTCATTATCCCAAACCCTTCCCCATCCTGACCATATGACCCACACAACCACGATCCCCTCTACTCCTCCCTGCCCCATACCCCTTCTCCTAAAAGTGGAGTGGTCTGGTTCCAGGGTTTGGGTCTGGTGATGCTTTTTGGCTGGGAGAGCTGCTGAGCACCAAAGTTGAGGCTATGAACATAGTTCTTCCTTCCCCTGGTGACCATGCCCAGGAGGAGACCTGGACCTCTGGCTGAGCTATAGGATTTATACATGGAATGCATGCTTTGTCTCATGCTCTTCTTTGGGGCTGCATGTTCTTTTTTTCTTTTCTTTTTTTGGTGGGGGGGTCAGTCGTGGGACTTGAATTTGGGGCCTGGGTACTGTCCCTCAGCTCTTCAGCCCAAGGCAACCACTCTACCACTTGAGCCACAGCATCACTTCTGGTTTTCTGGTGGCTAATTGTAGATAAGAGTCTTACAGACTCTTGCCCAGGCTGGCTTTGAACCACAATCCTCAGATCTCAGCCACCTGAGTAGCTAGGGGGCATGAGCCAATGACACCCAGCTTGGGGCCTCATATTCTTATAAGACCCTGAGGCCTGGAACTGCTGTGATTCTTGAATGTAGGTGGAGTAAAAAGCATTTGGGAGGTCCTCAATCAGGGCAGAAACTATGTAGCTGCCCCTTCTCTCTGCCTTTCTCACTGAGTAGGGTAAAGAGATTTCCAGACTCAGAATGGGGTAGAATTGAATCCATCAGCCTAAACCACCCAAGCACATAGGCTTCTATAACCTGCCCGTGCTCCCAGAGTAAATGGACCTATACCAGGTCTTACCCATCCTTCACTCAAGTCTCACCCATTCTGGAGTGAAGCTTCTTTAGTGGTACCTTCATCTCCTTTAGGGAAAGTATTAGTTCAGTCTTTGACCATCCCTGGCCCCCACTGGACAATTTTAGCCATTCTAGGAAATGCCTAACATTGTGTGCCTGATTTGTGTGCCTATCATTGTGTGCCTGATTTGTGTGTATCAACTCATCCTTGTTGCCACTTGGTCTGAATATTCTCTGTGGTGCTTTCTGATGATCTCCCTGAAGAGTAGGACCTTGTATCTTTCTAGCATAGAGAAGACACTTTGGAACCATGTAACTGATTAATGAATCAATCAGTATAAATAGCATTAGGGAACTTTACATCTAGTAAAAGAGAAAAAAATATCAGAAAACCCATTAGCCATAAACCCTTGTTAGTGACTAAGAGTTCATTTTCCTACTTTGTAGGGAAAATGTACATGACAAAGAACTGAAGTCACACCATGACTGTGCAATCCATCTTTTAACTTTATATATGCAAGAAAGTGTCCTATATGTTCTCCATCTCTCACTGGCCCTGTGAAGTCAAGAGCAATTGTCAAGCCAACTGAGTCTAAAAGCCCATTGATGGAGAGAAGAAAGGGGTGGGTGAAGATCAGGGTGGGGGGTCCTTCCCAACCAACATAGTATTAGGCAGAAAAAGAAAATGTGAGAATTGTAGAGGTGGAATTGGAGCTCTGTTTTGGTACTTTCTGGATATTAGCCTTGCAGGAAGCATTTCACTGCCCTGAATGCCACCTTTTGTGTCCTCAAAATGATGCCATTGATAGGATTGGCCCCAAGGAGTGGTTGTCAGGAAGTTACATGACAAGGTATCTGGTGTTGAAACCTCAATAAACATTGCAGGTTTGAAAGTTACCACAGATGAGAGATGCTCACCAAAGTAGCCTTGTCCTCCTCCCTCCACTTTCCACCAAAAGTTCTGGTTAGGCAGAGTAACAGAGTTCCACTGATACCACCCTAGGGTTCTACTGCCACCCTGGATCAATTCTTTTAATTCTACTTACCCTACACTCCACCTGCTTGACTTAGAACATCATCTTTAAAAGAGCTTTGTGTAGGAAAACACAAGCTGCAGCAAGATGATGACAATGGACATTATTTAAAAGATTTAAAGAGAGACTTCTCAGAAGAAGAAAAAAATATGGCCAATAGACACATGAAAAAGTATTCAACATCTCTGGCCATAAAAGAAATATAAATCAAAACAACATTGAGATTCCACCTCACTCCAATTAGAATGGCCATTTTCAGGTAAACTAACAATAATAAAAACTAACAATGCTGGCAGGGATGTGGCCAAAAGAGAACCTTATTACACTTTTGATAGGAATGTCAGTTTGTTCAACCACTCTGGAAAGCAGTATGCAGATTCCTTAAAAGGCTAAACATAGAGCTTCCCTTTGACCCAGCAATTCCATTCCTGAGCATTTATCCAATAGAACACAAACCAGGCCACACTAAAGCCACCAACACAAACATGTTCATTGCAGTATTGTTTATCATAACCAAGATATTGAATCAACCTAGATGCCCCTCAGTGGATGAATGGACCAAGAAAATGTGATGTGTGTGTGTGTGTGTGTGTGTGTGTGTGTGTGTGTGTGTTGTGTGTGTGTGTGTGTGTATAATAGAATTCTACTCATCCATCAGAAAGTGATATTGTACCATTTGTAAGGAAAGACTTGAAAAGAATATATTAAGCAAAGTAAGCCAGAATGAAAGAAAAGATAGGCTGCATGGTTTCCCTCATTTGTGGTAACTAGAATGTGCCAATAAATCTACAAATAAACACATTGAATGATATATATGTGTGTGCACATATGTATATTTACATGCACATATATGCACATATATGTATATATGCACATGCATATACATACACACACTGAACATGATAAATAGAACCCTAATCATTAACATACAGAGGCCAAAGGAGGACATGCATAAGAGTGGTAGACAATAGCTATGTACAGATGATCACATAAAATAATATTTTATGAAATGAACTCCACGAAAAGAAAACTAGGAATATTTTTTAGTTGCCATTGTAGCTGTTTTTGTCTTCTTTTCCTTTTGTCTTGTTTGTTCATTTGTTTGTATTTGGTAGGGTAAGGGGGGGCATATAAAAAGTAGAACAAGGATGAACAAATACAACAGTGATACTAGATACTATGTCGAAATGGATATCTTGTGAGTGGGGATGGGAGGGAAAAAGACTGGGAGAGAGTACAAAAGAGGAGATATGGTTCAAAAATAATTGTACTCATTACCTGATTCCTGTAACTGTGTACAGAGGGGTCTGTATATCAACTCTACAATAACAATAAAATAATAATAATATTTAAAAAAAAACAAAAGTTTTGGCAAAACCAAATAATAGTATTTTCTGGTCTCGTACTCCATCTCAGTCATTAGTCTCCTTTTTCTGCCTTGTGCTACCCTGAGTTCATCCCTTCTGGGCTCAGATTCACGTTCAATGGTTGCATACACGGTGCTCAGTGTTTTGCATTTTGCATCCTATCATAAATACATTCTGCATTGCTAGTCTTCATAATTATCAGTTTAATGGTTCCATATTACCCCTTCATGTCTCAGCACCATGATCTCCAGAATGATTCACTGATTGTTGGACATTTAGCTCTGAGACAGTGTTTGTTATTGTGGATGACGTGTTAATGAGCATTCATTATAAATGGATCTTCACTGCACATAGCTTTTGGCATCTGATAAATTATATCCCTAGAATAAGAGAAATCCCCAGAAATCAGTATTTGGAGTCAAGGGACATAAACCAATGAGGCATAAACCTACAGATGAGAATAGTCATCTATTACTGTGGGCTTTTTCTCCCACCCTACACCCCCCAAAAATGATTGTGACAATTTAAGAGACTCCAATGCAATGTGCTAGTCCCTTTTTCACCACAAAGCCATGGCATATTATTTGTTCTAATTTTATTTTCCTCGGCTATGTTTTTTTTTCTGTTCACAAGACCCCACGTTCAATATAGAAAACAAAGACAGAAAAGATAAAGAGATTGAAAATCAGCCAGAACTGCCCCAACCAAAAATAATTAGTATAACAAGTTAAATACATTTCTTTCTATGCTTTTTTCTATGCACATGAGAAACTTTGTCTCCCAAGTGTAGATTGTTCTCAACTGTTTTGTTTTGCTCTTGCTTAGTAATTTTCTTGTCATTGGAAAACACCGAAACCATTAGCTTGAGTGAATACACAATATTCTTATACTGTTGCCTGTTATATCCCCATATAACAGACAAAGGTATCGCAAACATCCTTCTGTGTCAGGTTATATTGTCAATTTTGCTTACTTCCATTTAAAGTTAAAAAAAAAACTAGATCAAAGGGTACTTAGAAATTCTTATATTGGCCTGGCGCCAGTGGTTCACGCCTATAATCCTAACTACTCAGGAGGCTGAGATCTGAGGATCAAGGTTCAAAGCCAGCCTGGGTAGCAAAGTCCATGAGACTCTTATCTCCAATTAACCACCAGAAAACCAGAAATGGTGTGGCTCAAGCAGTAGGATGCTTGTCTTGATCTGAAGAGCTCAGGGACAATGACCAGGCCCAGAGTTCAAGTCCTACAACCGACAAAAAAAAAATCTTGTATTGGAGAGTTTGAACTCAAGGCCTTACAATTGATAGTCAAACACCCTACCACATGAGCCCATTTTGCCTTTGGTTACTTTTCCAGTTAGGATCTTGCCCTTTTGTCCAAGCTAGCCTTAGACTGTGATCCTCTTATGCTTCTTAACTGGAATTACAGGTGTGGCCCGCCACATCTGGCTTGTTTGTTAAGAAGGATCTTGCTAAATTTTTTGACTGGGCCATTCTGGAGACCCAATCCTTCCCATCTCTACCTCCCCAGTAGCTGGCATTACAGATGTGAGTCACCATGCCCAGCAAGATTCTTAGATTCTGAAAACAAAAATGAAGAAAAGTTACAGAGAATTGTTTCTTATTCATCCCCGTCCTCACGATGGCATCTGGGGCTTGGTGAGGAGCCTTAGGCCAGCCAGACAGTGGTGATAACCTTTTGTCACCACTAGTACCTGGAGTAGGAGGTGGGAGAGACATTTAACCTCTGTTCTGCCTGTCATTTGGGGTTACACGGTATCCAAACCTCCTTCCCATGGAGGGAAATCAAAATTAAGAAAGAGAGCGGTAGCCTGTGGCTCACTCCTGTAATCCTAGCGACTCCGGAGGCTGAGATCTGAGGATTGTGATTCAAAGCCAGCCCTGGCAGGAATATCTCTGAGACTCTTATCTCCAATTAAATCAGAAAACCAGAAGTGGTGCTGTGGCTCAAAGTGATAGAGCACTAGCCTTGAGCAAAAGAGCGCAGTGACAGAGCCAGGTCCTGAGTTCAAGCCCCACAACCAACAAAAACAAAAAAAATGAAGATACACAGCCCCTCTTCCTACTCTGAAAGCCCAAGGGGCCCACACAGTGCCTACGTGTCCCCACCATGACTCCTTATCCCATACTGGGTCAACTGGAGAACAGGACAAAGTGTTGCATACAACAATGTCTCTGTGAACTATGTTTGCTTCTTAACTATGCTTTCCCCTTAACTACGGTTCATGCTCTGGTTCTCTCCAACTGTTATATCAATGTCCTTAAGTTTAGCAGACAGCATGTCTAGTGCTGCCAAGTAGGAAGCAGCCAGGTTAAGTGAAATAAGCCAGACACAGAAAGATGAATATGGCATGATCTCACTCTATGTGAAACTTACATTAGTGAGCTCACAGAAGCAGAGAATGGAGGGGTGGTTACTGGGAACTGGGAGTGGAAGGTGCCTGGAGAGCTATTGGTTAAAGGATATTGGGTAAACTTCAGTTAAATGGGAGGAATGAGAACTACAATCCAACCTGGGGACCAGAGTTGACAGCAATGTACTATGCTTTTGGCAATTGCAAGTCAAGTGCATCTGGAGTATTCCTAACACACACACACACACACACACACACACACACACACACACACACGCATAATGCGAGGTAACAGCTGTGTTAAATAGATTAGTCATTCCACACTGTATACATATTTTAATACATTATATTTTACCCAATCCATACATATCATCTTTATTTGCCAAGTTAAAAAAAAAGTTTTAGCTTGGGGCCAGTGGCTCAAGCCTGTAATCTTAGCTACTCAGGAGGCTGAGATTTGAGGATTATGGTTCAAGGCAGACTATGCAGAAATTTCCTGGAGACTCTTATCTCTGCTTAATCACACACACACACACACACACACACACACACACACAGCTAGAAGTGAAGCTGTGACTAAAGTGGTAGACTGCTAGCCTTGAGCAATAGAAGCCCAGGTATAGCACCCAGCCCCTGAACTCAAGCCCTAGGACTAGCACCGAAAAAAAATTAGTTTTGTTGTTGTTGTTGTTGTTGTTGTGATGATGATGATGATGTTTAAAGAGCCAACTAGAAGCTGGAGTTCACTGAGAAAATGGAGGTAGATATTTCTGGAACAAAACCCAGTCCCAGCAGGCATGATGTAAGCAGTGGCTGTTAGGTCAGTGAGTGTCACAGGCAATGTGGCATAATGGTTCCCCACAGGCCTGAAGAGTCAGATAGTCTGGGTCCACTTCTGGCACTGGCTCTTACAGCTGGGTAACCTTGGGCAAGTTCCTTAACTTCTCTGTGCTTTCATAGGAGCAGGAACATAGAGCTGGGAATCCATCCTCTCAGTTGTTGCCAAAAGATGAGTTAAATCATGCGAACAGTTTAGATGAGTGCCTGCCACTTCAGTGTGAGCATCATTACAATAGCTGAGTGTCATATTTGGACATTTCTATGGCTTAAACTCAGCGCCTCTTGCTCTCAATCGACTTGCTCTACCATCTGAACCATGCCTCCAGCCTGGCTTTTTCCTGGTTAATTGGCCTTTTGCTGAAGTCTCTCCGGCTTTGGAGCTCCATCCTTTGCATCTCAGCCTCCAAAATATCTAGGATTGCAAGCATGAAGCACCGGCACCAGACCATGGTTGGCCATTTTTATAGCACCCTTAGAATCTCTGCAAGCCCAATAATAATCTCACGAGGGAGGAAAGCAAATTTGACGGCTGACGTCCAGGGACTCCTTTCTATAGATGCCACAACCCATTGGCAACAGAATTATGGCTCAAGCCAAGGTCAAAGGCCTCCGAGCCACTTACAGCACAGAGTAAAGCATGGGCTGTGGTGGCATGATCAATCACAGATGGATTAACCTCAGTAAAGAAATGAGTGGATATTGAAGTCCATTGAAATCAGACTCTCAGAGGACAGCGTGCAGTAGCAGGCTGACCAGCCTCCTCTGTCATTTAACCACGGCTACATGAGGGTATGTGACAGTGAAGAGACAGAGGCTCAAAGCCCCAGGGCTGGAGAGCAGCTGGTTCTCCCCTCCCGCAGCCCCATTTAGATTTGAAAGAGGACATCTTCTGTATTGTTCACCTCCTTCTTTCCATTATCTCCAGACTAAAGTGTACAAAAAAAAAAAAAGCTCCGAAAACGAAAAGGTTATTTTCACTCCCAAATTGACGTTTAGAAGCTGGAGATTAAATAAACAAATGTGTGACCAGCTTATGGCATAGGTTTGCGGGCGCCAGGCTGTGCTGGGCAGCCTCCTGAGCACGGAGTTAGACTGGGCTGCCTGACAATGGCTGTGCTCCGGGTCCTGTTTATACAATGAATCTATAATGTAATTTCACGAGTTTCGGAAATGCACTGAGAAGCATATGAGGCCTGGCAAGCCCAGCCTAATCCATATGAAACAGGCTGGAAGCGAGCCTGGTAAACATAGGGGGACAGAGAATGGTGTGGGGCTATCTCCTTCAAAAAGGATTTTAGTGGGTAAGGGGAGACATCTCAGGCAGAGGATACTTGGATCCCTAAGTTGGCTAGCCTGGGATTTGAGGACATCTCCAAGCCACCACCTTCAGAAACGGGGATGCTATGACCTGGAGCAAACATTGCAACAAAACGGGGAGTCGGGCTCACCCCTCTTCCCTCCTCTACAGTACAGGTAGCAGTGAATGACGAGATCGAAGAGCAAACTGTTTTTGCTCTCTAAAGCAAGTTTTAATAAGGCCACGGAAATCAGGACACTGAAGGAAGGAAGGAGGATTCCCCTGAACTGGAGTTTCCCCTTCTGTCTCTAATGTGGGTGGGGCTTTGTTCTGTATGTCTATTCATTCATTGGCTCATTCAGTCAACAAGCAAGTGGACATTGGGCCCTGTATGTCAGCCTCTGGGCTAGTTGTTTGAGAGCTTCACAAAATAAAACCCATCTGAGGGTTCAACGCATTTATCCAGCAGGGTCCACAAGCCAGGTATGGTTTGAGTACCTACTGCAATTAGCTCAAGGCAGAACCGGGGGAGAAGACATCAGGCCATGTTTATGGTGGTTAGTGCTGAGGAGGAAGATAAAGAAGACTCAAAGGCATCCAGGAAGGCTCTCACAACAACACTCTACAGCCAGACTACAGAGACAGGAACAGAAGCCAGGGAAGGCCAAGTTAGTGAGTACCGATGACTGACACCATCATTTCCAGATATAAAGCATTTTCAGACAAGGACTGATTTAAAATTGTTGGGCACAGGTCCCAGCCCCCTCTGCCTGGAGGGCAAAGACAGCCCTGAGCAGCCTCATGAAGTTCAGATGCGTCCACCTTCCTCAGTGTGAACTTTTCTCTAACTAAAGCCCAGCCGAGTCATGAAGCCCATGGGTTCTGTTCAGGTCCTAGCTCTTCTCTCCTAGGATCTGAGATGGAGGGTAGGGGTAAGGGGTCCCAGGCAAGGGGCACAGGTGAGCAATGGCAGAGGACCAAGAGGCTCGGTTAGCACTTTATGAAGACAGCAAGCAGCTCTTGGTCTGAAGAGAGACTCCATGCAGTGAGCAAAAGAAACTCCTCATCAGGCAGACTGACATCTATGGAGCACAGAATAAGCAAGATGTAAACTGCTCCCTTCCAGAATGGTCTCTCCGTTCCTACCAAATACATCCCCATCACCTGGTCTGTTCTGCCCAGAGAAACTCAGAGGAATTACAAAAGCTTGATTTCTTCCTGCTGGTCCTGCTCCAAATCCACCAGTGTTTTGATAGGCATGGCCTTTGCTAAGTAGCTGCCTGCCTAATTCCATGACCTGGCGCAGTCACAGGAGCAAACATTGCAACAAAACCTGAGAGTCAGGGGCTCAGGAGAGTGGAAAGGTCTCTAGTCCAACATCTCTCCTCTACATTACAGCAACCTTGAAATGGAGTAAATGCCTACTGCTTGCAATGAAAGCAAGCATTTGCAACAATGGAGCACTCAACTCTGGCTAGCACCAGGCTGTATGTCCTTTTATCCTGACTCTCTGAAGTTAGCTGTATCTATTATCTACCACATCTCATTTTATAATTGAAAAACAAACAAATATGGGTGCTCAGAGAGGCCAAGAAACCTGCCTAAAGTCATCCAGCTGGTCTGGACAGAACACGCATTCCAACACAGGCATGGGAAGAGTGCTACCGGGAAGAAGGGCAGCTGTACGGTTCTGTGGTTGAGGCATGAGGAAGCTGGTGACAGGTGGTCTGAGGCTGAACTTGAACTAGAAAAAAAGGAGAGATGACAGTTGGCTGTTGTCAAGTGAGCCATTATGATGGCACTGAACTCCCACAATGCTCTGGGCCAGGGAAACAGACAGCGGGAATTTTTTGGCCTGAAGTCAGTATGTGGAGTTTGAGAGGCCTTCTTAGGAGACTGAACAGCAAGGGGCTTGTCTCTGCCATCGGTCAAGCCAGGCTAGAATCCCAGTTCTAGTCACGTACCTGCAAGGCCTTGTGGACCTCTAAGTGGGGACCACATACTGTATGGCACAGCCTTGTCAAACACAGGAGTCCTCTCTTGCTCTAAGCCTGCTACTCTTCTGTGCCCCAATTCATCTTTTTTCATATGACAAAGAGGCTGAAAACAGACAGTATAAGTTCATATCTGCCACTGTATGTGCAGTGCGTGCATGCACACTTGCGCACGTGCACAAATGTCAGTACCGGGGCTTGGATGCAAGGTTTCATGCTCTTACTTGGTTTTTGCATTCACAGCTAACCATTCTACTTCTTGAACCATACCTCCAGCTCTGCTTTGTGCTGGTCATTTTGAAAATGGAGTCTCTCAGACTTTTCTGCTCAGGCTGGCTTCCAACTGTGGTTCTCCAGCTCTCAGACTCCTGAGTTGCTAGGATTACAGACATGAGCCATCAGCACACCACTTGTTGACTTTGTGTGTGTGTGTGTGTGTGTGTGTGTGTGTCTGTGTGTGTGTGTGTGTGTGTGTGTGTGTGTGTCTGTGTGTCTGTGTGTGTGTGTGTGTGTGTGTGTGTGTGTGTGTGTGGCATAAACCCTGTGAAGTTGCTCCACAACTTGAGCTTGATTTTCCTCACTGTAAAATGGGAAGAAGGCCACCCTTGGAGCCCTGGTCAGCCTGGTCAGCCTTGGAGCATGGTCAGCTCTCCCATACTTGGAGAGGTCCTGGAAGATGGCAAAGGCCCAGTAGATATCAGTGGCTTGTTTGCTGCTGCTGTTCTTATGGAGGCTTCTTTGTATGGACCATTCTGACTCATGAAAGCACTTCAAACCTAAATGAGTTTGTTCCTTCCACCAAGCCTTTCCCCTTCCCCTGGCTGCCCAGGTTGGCCTCCTGCTAGAGCTTTGTATCTTAGCCTTGCCCAAACCCTGGAACCAATTGTGCACTATCACAGAAATTCACTTGGGCATCAATTACCAAGCTGTAATCACAGTGCCCAGCACAAAGCCAGCCCACCATGGAAGTCAAAAACCCCACCAATGGATTTTATCAAGTGCCAAGGATTCCAAAACTAGCTCTTTTCTCCCTCATCTTATAGGCAAAGAACCAACCAAAGGCAGAGAGAGAGAGAGACAGACAGACAGACAGACAGAGAGACAGAGAGAGACAGAGAGACAGAGAGGGACAGAGAGATAGAGAAACAGAGAGGGAGAGAGAGAGACAGAGAGAGAGACAGAGAGACAGACAGAGAGAGAGAGGGACAGAGAGACACAGAGAGAAAGACATAGAGAGGACAGAGACAGACAGAGACTTGCAAACATAGCCAGGTTAAGGAAGTTCCCACTCAGACTCTCAGGCACAGGCTTACTGTTGACTCACTGCAACATCTCTTTCCACAAACATTTTCGGCTCCTCTCCCCTTTGCTAGGGCTGCAACTGCGCAGAGAAAAACCAATCCGTGTACACACGTACACTGTGCTCCTGCCTGTCCTTCTGAGCACGTGCAGTGTGCGTCCATTCCAATGCAAGCTTTTCCTCCCTCGTTTTCCCCAGAGAAGAAGGCTTGCCAGCCAGCCCCACTGCTCACCTGCTAGCAAGTCTTGAACAAAGCACCCCCTGTCTGGGAGCTTTCCCTTCTTCACATGCCAAATGGGCTAGTATTGCCTACCTCGGCAGGTGGCAGTAAAAATTAAACCATGAAATGTGTCCAAAGTTGGTCTCTGTGAGGGGCACCTGTGGCTACCACCAGATTGGAAAGATGAAGGAGTGACTATGGTCCCTGTGGAGGAAGAGGAAACCACAGAGCCTCATGCACAAAAGGTTTGCCAAGTCCTGCAGGTACCTGT
This sequence comes from Dipodomys spectabilis, assembly GCF_019054845.1. Taxonomy (NCBI): domain Eukaryota; kingdom Metazoa; phylum Chordata; class Mammalia; order Rodentia; family Heteromyidae; genus Dipodomys; species Dipodomys spectabilis. The sequence goes on from NW_024870723.1 coordinate 5,587,682, forward strand.
TTTAATGAATAAGTGAGCATGCTTGGGTAATGAGCATAGTGATTGTTTTATGTAAATAACACTCCCACCGAGCTTGTAAACACTTTCTGGTCTCAAGAAAACATTGCCCTTGAGAGCTTGTTTACAACACCAATTTGCTTCTCCAACTTTCTCTTCCATGGCCTGCACAGAGGAAGCACTTGGCCCAGGTAGAGAAAAATCATGACAAATCCATAATTGCTATCTCCAGTCACCACAATGGCAGACAGAATCCCCAAAGCTCTCTTTTATTTTTTATTTGGAGGGGGACTCTACCTCAAGAGAAATGTTCCTTTATTCTTCTACCCTGCTCCTGGTCCAGACTGAGAAGGACAAGTGATATTTGGTGGTGACGAGGGATATTTAGAGATAAGCCGAAATGGTGGGCTTGGGCTGGCTAATGTAAGAAGTTATTGGATAATAGTTAATGGATGTCCCCATGCACTTGAAAAGTTACCAGGACCCAAGACACTCTGGACTGGGAGAAGCAATGACCAGCTGAGCAGACCACAAAGCCAGAATGCAAGAAGTTGCTCATCTAGGGAGGAGAACTCAGATTTCCACCTGTGACTCCTTAAATAATGACTAGTGGTCAACTGCTCAATTGTCCCTGGTCCCTTGTCATAGTGTATATGGTCATCATCCACCTACATCTGTACAGATAGCTCCATGTAACACTGAGTGCCATACTGTCAAGCCTGAACTACCTCCCAAAGAGATTGAGGATCTGGAAGATCTTATACAAAGTCATATACACGTACACACACATATGTGTGTGTGAATTAAGATGATTATGTCCTTGATGGAAATGTATTTGCCATCAATGGCAAAGCATTTGCCCAGCACTTGAGGCCCTTAGTTCAATTCCAGCACCAAAAGCAAAAATGACCAAACAAACAAACAAAAACCCTAGTTTCACTGATTCCTGGGCAGGTGTAGGGGTGGACATCTGTAATCTTAGCACTTGAGTGGCTGAGACAGGAAGATTGAGAGCTCAAGACAGCCTAGACCACATAGTGAGACCCCAAAAGCAAAAATAACAATAAAAGATTTGCTTATAAGCTGAATGGAATGCTACATTTACATTTACATTCTAGGTGAAGTCACATCTCTGGCTCTGCGGGCCAGTTTTTGACCTTCAAGAGTCAGTTTCTTAATTGCCAAAGGCTGATGTGGGTGGGTGGCTGTCTAACAAACACAGACTGCCATGCTTCCTCACCTGCAGGTTGCTGGTCCTTCTGCCCAAACCCGTTGCCCCAGTCCACCTGCTCCCTCTTATTCACTTGGCCAACACTAGTCACCAACAAGGTCCCTTCTCTGGTAGACTCTCCCCCTCTCCCTGCTCCCACACGCCCTGAGTCAATAACATAGCCAGGGCTCTGTGGAGCATCTTTCATGTTTAGCATTAGCAGTTCCCATATCTGCCTTCCTTATGAAACAGTGAGGGTTTTGAGCCAAGGTTTGCTTACTAACCTGTGTGCTTCCGACATCCAGATGGTTAGTAAACACACCTGTATAGACAGAAAAGTCACCACAGCCATTCATCTTCTACAAAAGCCCAATGAAGGGACCTTCCTTTCACTCTAGGGGTCCCTCCCTGAAATTCCCTTCACAAAAGGAGTGAATGTTGCAGGGAACCTCATACCCAGACAGCAACCACAGTCTGGGGAACAGTAAACATGGCTGGTCCAAGAAGCCAGTACCATCTAACCAGGTGATTGGTTAAAAACAGGCTAGGTAAATATTGAGAATTGTAAGAATAATGTTGCTGGCTGACAGGGGAAGGATTTTAAAGTACAGGAAAGAAGAAGGCATCAAATCAATGTTGAATAGAAATTGGAAGCATTGATCTATATTTCTGGATAGGTCCATGAATAGAGGGTACATGTACATGCACATCTGCAAGTTCATGTTCTCAAGCTCCACCCAGTGACAGGAGCTAAACATAACGATGCTCTGGTAGACATGAACACACTGGACACTCAGATCTCAGTTTCTAAACCCCACCCTTCATTTGAGGAATCACAGAGGGGTTTGTAGGAATAGGTGGTTCTAGGACCAAAACAGTCAAGTACAAGATAAACCTGACTTGTGTTAGAAAGTGAAGATATGATCAAAAAACCAGACTGAAGGGGTTCCCAGCAGGGAAATATGGGACAACTTGAGTATAAAATAAACAATGAAAGGAATGTATGCCAGTCCATTAAATATGATAGAAACCCATGAACTGTGTGCTGATATTAACTACTAAGCAAATGTGAGTGAAACATTTTTTTTCCTTGGAAAAGAAGGTCAGCAAGTAAATGTGGAAGGAATGATAGAAAATCCACCTTCCACCAGGCATCAGGATAGAGGTTGATTTAGGAAGGAATTGTCAATGGGTACTTAAGCTGGTGGGTGGAGGCTTTCCTATGAGTAACAAGATATTGGCATCATCTTGGAATGACTTACCAAATGATGTCAACTGCAAAGGGAAAAACAGTGACTTTTGGTGGAGAGAAATATGGATGACATCAACTTATCCTCATAAAACTTAATGAGGCCAGGTGCTAGTGGCTCGCACATTTAAGCCTAGCTACTCAGAAGGCTGAGATATGAGGATTTATGTTCGAGGCCAGACTGAGCAGGAGAGTCCATGAGACTGTTACCTTCAAAAGCTGAAAATGAAGCTGTGGTCAAGTGGTATACTGCCCACCTTAAGTAAAAGAGCTAACAGCACGCATGGAGCGTGTGCACACACAGGTGAGCACGCACGCGCGCACACACACACACACACACACACACACACACACACTCACAATGACATTAGCTGTCCACTTGGTGTCAAACTCCAATTATGACACCCATAACCGGATGATCTTCATCACAGCTTCTTTCTGTGCCTCAGTTTCCTCTGTTCCTTAATGAGAACAGACATGGTTCCTACATTCTGAAGGTTGCTGCAAACTAGTGTAGTGGCCCCCATAAAACTTCACAGGACTTCACAGAGCCTCTGGTCTGTAACAAATAGTACAGATAGGAAAATCAGCTCAGAGAAGTAAAGCAGCATTCAATCTCACACCCACCACACTCCCAGTCTCCACTCTCCCTTGTCTTTCAGAAAATGGTGAATCCCTTCAGAGAACACTTTTGAAAATACCCTTTCATCTATTTGTCCTTTGATAGTGGCAAAAGCCTGTGCAGGTGAACAAGAGCTAGATCTGCCATGGACCCCATTTTACAGGCCAGGGAAGACCTTGATTCACCCCCAGCACTTAAAAAAAATCATCAGAAGAATTTGAGCCCCTGTGTTTTGACTCCAAAGCCCTGGTTGCTTGCTAGACCTGAATTTGACACTGGGAATTCCAGCCCCCTTACCATGGCTTTGGGAAGTCGCCTCAAAAGGTCACAGAGGTTGTAAGAGCTCTTCTGAACTTGAACTTTACAGCAAAAGCCTGGGGTGTTCCCCTCTACTTCTAAATGCATTATGCCATTGGAACAGGCCAGGGAAGAAAAGCTTCTGACAGGTACTCGGAGAAACTTAGAGCAAGAATTGGAGGCAAGGGCTGGCATAAACTAGTAAGTCTTCAAGGTCAAGTCAAGGAGATATCAAGCCCACTCAGGCAAATAGGAGAAAGCAATGGCTTTTGTCCTCAAACAATATTTGTTAGAATTTTAACAAACAAGAATGGATGACATCCCTTCCCCCTCTCTACTGTTCCATTGGCTCTCTGCTTCTCCTTTGGTGCACAAAATGTCTCTAGAGTTAATTGAATCATTTTTTGGCCAGCAAATAGATTAAATGGACGTCCTTGTTAAGCCAGGAAAAGGGATCTGGAGTTTACAACCACACCTACCCAAGTAATCATCTGATGCCTTATGGGTTAAGAGACAGAAGTGCCCCTCCCACCCCACCCCACTGCAGCCCTAGAAGCACCATCCACACAGACTTCTCCCTTCCCTTTCCTCCTTCTCTGAGGAAAAACTCAATCTCATCTGTCTGCAGTTAGCAGAAATCAGAGTAACTGCTGGCTTTGCTGCTGGAACAAAAGATATATGTGACGTTAACAGTTCATTGAGCTGTGAGATGAACAAGACGGGTGTTGAAAGGGAAACCTGAGCAGAGAGTACATTTCCAGTGTTAATAAAGCTTCTCTTTTGTTGTATGTTTCCAAACACCGACTCCAGGATGGGAGCCATCCGTTTCCTCCTACGATGAGACAGGCTTGGAGATTTAAGGCAGCCGAGACCATCCCTCAGGCCCATTCAGATGCTGTATCAGGATCTTGCCCCCATCTTTAGTTCTGGCTGTGGTCATTTTGCTGGCTGGACAAAGTGTGAATCTCCTTTAGACCCAGAGAACGTGAATGCCCGAGGAGGAATGTCAAATTCCAAGAGTAGTAGAGGAGGTGATCAAAGTACATACTATATGTGTGTGGAAATCACATATTTATAGAATTAATATAAACATGTTTCTATACCCACACTTCGGTGTGTGTGTGTGTGTGTGTGTGTGTGTGTGTGTGTGTGTGTGAGAGAGAGAGAGATCATGCCTCTCAGGACAACGCTGTCAGAAGTACCAAAGTGGAAGAAACCTAAGTGCCCAACAATTAGGGATTCATTAATTAAACAAATGGAGGAGACACACATGGAGTTCTGCATGGTCCCTTCTGATGCATGCTGAAGAAGTATACTTGATGACTTGCAACTAGGTACCTGATTTATGGCAAAGTATTTTTAAAAAGCAAGGAATGCAATAGTAGATATAAGATGATCCAAATTGTATATATGTGCAATAAGAAAGAGCTGCAGTCTAGCTCCTGGAAAGAATAGATCTTGCTAAGTTAAAATGCATGGTCATTCTGATGGTGTTAAATAAGTGAGAATAGGTACTGCCAGGAGGTATCCAGGAAGGAGGAAAGATTCTATGTAATAAAGAAGGAAGTAGAGCTTTGGGAAAGGCATTCCAAGAGGTGGAGAATGAGGACAGAGAGATGAACCTGAGAGCAAAAGGGAACGGGACTACTGTGGACTGGATTGTGGTCCTCCCAGAAAGGTAACTGAAGTCCTGCATCTGACAGCCTAACCTTTGTGAACCTGAACTTGTGGGTTATTAAAAAAATAGGTTCTTTGCGAGTGTAATGAAGCTACAATGGCATTAAAATTGGCTGGGATGGAGCCTGACTATAACTGGTGGGATAGCAGAAATTCAAGGAGGAAAGTGTTGAGTGGAGACAGATGTGGAGAGACAAAACCATGACACAGAGGGAAGATGGCATGTGATGACAGACACAGAGATGGATACAGATTGTGGCTGTGCTTCCACAGCCAAGGAATGCCCGGAGCGCTCAGAAGCTACAAGAGGACCAGGAGGAATCATGGCCTTGCCAACCATTTGATTTTGTATCTCCAGCCTGCAGAAGAGGGAGAGAATGGGTATCTGTTGTTTGAAGACCCTCAGTGTGTGACATGTTATCTTGGCAGCCCTGGCTCATTACTACAGCAAGATGGGGTGAAGCTGAGAGGGTTCCAGATGATGAAGAAGGCATGGGTGGTAGAACAGGTATATACAGGACATTTTAAGGATGAGATGTCTATATCTGTGCTATGAATGCCTGTTCCCCTTCCCCCCCACCCCGCCCTCACTTCCAAGTCATCACAAACTGGAAGTTGAAGTCTTTACTCTCTGGATCATCATGGAATGGAAGAGAGAAGAGAGCCAGGGTAACATGGAGCTAGAATATCCCATCCCTTCTGGCCCTACTCAGCCCCAAGAATTCTCAGAAGCCCTTGAGGAAATTTAGACTTCTACTTTTGTAAGACAAATATCCTGTTTCCAGGATCTATGCCTTACAAGATGGAGTCACACATCCTGAGTCCCACAGTCACCAGATCAGTGAGGCTGTAGCCATATACTGACTGCACACGAGCCAGTCCGGATGCTGCTCCAGCTGCTCCAATGGCCCTGCTTAATGAGGAGCAGATGTCACACAAGAGCCATTCCATCCCCTGTGGTCATCGCTTGAGTTGTCAAAGAAAACAAAGGACTTGTGCTTTAGCTGCCCACAAAGCTTCATGGAGCTTCCTTTCCCAATCTCCACTGACTTGTCCAAATGACAGATGGCCAAGGATCTCTGATCTCTCTTGATCTCTCTTTCTCTTCTACAGATTATATATATATATATATATATATATATATTATTCAGATGCTCTCTGGAGACATCCACTATCTAAAAACAGATCAGGATGGCTTGCCCTTCCAACCCTTCTATGGGGACTTCATACACTGGCCAAGGTAGGAGAATATAGACTCTTAGCAATGTACACAAGAAAACAGTGAGGACTTCTTTTGGCCTAGTGATCAGGCAATGCTCTAGCAATGGAATATCTGCTTGACATCATGAGAGACAGCATTCCTGACTGAGATGTGATCTCAGAGAAGGAGTCTTTGGTCATCCAAAGGCAACAAGGACATTTCAGAAGAAGGAACACAGCATGCTCAGATGAGCAGAGGCACCGGAAGTGCCTGGAACAACCTGCAGTGGAGGATGGCTGAAGGAGGCTCAAGACTGACCAATATCTGCTAATTCAGGACCTCAGGTCTCAGGTGCCATTCCAAAGGAAAGCAGAATGGTGCTTGAGGCATGGCTTGGTTGTATAGTACCTACCTAATATGTATGAGTTCCTAAGGGGAAGCTGATGTTGAGTGGGGAGATGGCACTGAACACTAAAATGGGGCCAGTGTGTAGAACAGGTTCGAGAAGCAACTAAAAAGTACAACAGAAGCTAGCAAGGATGTGGCCAAAAGGGAACGCTAATACACTATTGGTGGGGATATAACTTGGTCAATCACTCTGGAAAGAAGTATAGAGGTTCCTCAATATTTAAACAAAGAACTAGTCTATGATGCAGCAATTCCATTCCTCAGCATTTGCCAAAAAGATCACAAACCAAGTTACAAAAAAGCCACCAGCACAACCATGTTTACTGCAGCACTATTCACCATAGCCAAGATATAGAATCAGCCCAGATGTTCCTTAATGGATGAATGGATTAAGAAAATGTCACACACACACACACACTGGAATGTTACTCATCTATTGGAAAGAATAATATTGTACCATTTGTAAAGAAATGGAAAAACCTAGAAAAATACGTTAAGTAATGTTAATCAGGTCCAAAGAGACAAAGAATGGGTGTTTTCCTGTATATGCAGAAGCTGTATTTCAATTATAAACTTATAAATTTGTTGGGTGGTATGCAAGTGTAGACAAATGTATTAACTGAAGTACGGTAAGTTCAAGAGAGAAATCAAATAGTGTAATTCCTTAAAAAGGCAAAGTCAACGTTCAACAAAATAAACACCAGTAAATGGGTACTCAAAAGGGATGGAAGAGGGTCACAGGGAAAGGGGGAAATGAATGAAGAGAAGAGGGGAGAATGCAGTCAAGCGTTCAATGTGTATCCTACAAAATTAAGAAGAGTGATGGAAGAGATGGGTAGGGAGAACGTTGAAAGGGGTGATATATATATGTGTGTATATATATATATATATATATATATGTAGTATTTATAAACTGCCTTGTTATATGACAACTTCTTTGCACACTACTTAAAGATAATATTTTTAAAGTTAAAAAAGGTGTTGGAGGCTTGGCTCAGTTGATAGAGCACTAGCCAATGAGTGAATGAATTGGGTACTCCCTTTGAGACCCAATAAAGTGAAAGAAGAGAGAAAGGAAGAAAGGAAGGAAGGAAGGAAGGAAAGGGAAGGGAAGGGAGAGAGGGAGGGAAGGAGGGAGGGAGGAAGGAAGGAAGGAAAGAAGGAAGGAGAGAGAGAAAAAGCAAGCAAGAAAGCAAGCAAGCAAGAAAGAAAGAAAGAAAGAAGAGGAGGAGGAAAAAGAAGAGGAAGAGGAGGAAGAAGAAGTGGAGGAGGAGGAAGGGGAAGAAGAGGAAGGGGAAAAGTGGAAGAAAAGGAGGAAGAAGAGGAGGAAGAGGAAGGTAAGGAAGAGAAGAAGCAGGGGAAGAAGAAAAGAAGAGGAGGAGGAAAAGAGGAGAAAGAAAAAAGAAGTAGGATGAGGAAGAATAAGAAGAAAGGAGGAGGAGGAAGAGGAAGGGGGAAAGAAGAGAGGAGGAGGAGGAGGAGGAAGAGGAAGAGGAGGAGGAGGAGGAGGAGGAGGAGGAGGAGGAGGAGGAGGAGGAGGAGGAAGCGGCTCTCCCTTCAGCCAGACACCTGTAGCTCAAGCATCTGTAATCTTAGCTACTCAGGAAGCTGAGATCTAAAAATCACATTTGGAAGCCAGCCCAAGCGAACAAATCCAAGAGAGGCTTATCTCTCAATTAACTAGCAAAATGCTGCAAGTGGAACTGCAGTTCAAGCAGCATAGTGCCAGCCTTGAACAGAAAAGCCAAGTGAGAGCATGAGGCCCTGAGTTATGGCACAAGAAAAGCAAAGCAAAAGGCAAGTGAAGATCTATTGGATGCAATGAAATGCCCCGAAGAGGACATCAGAAGGTGCCTGAAAGGAGAAGTGAGCTGGCGTCCGAGAGCCTCCCTGTGAGGGAACGCTAGTGTGGATAGCTCAGGCTGACCATGGAACTGTCGTGTAGATTACCACCCTAGGATCCTCATGAGGCTGTGACTTTATAGCTTCCATGTCTCTTGCTTGTGACCTCTCCTCTGTGGCGACATTCCCCCCAAATGCAGCTCCACGAAGAGATACTTGTGAAGAGATTTTTAAAAAAAAGAAGTTGGCTGAGCTCCTTTTTATTCTTCATTGTATGTTTGGTTTTAACAAAATTCTAACAATGCTCGACAAGAAACGTACTCGTGACCTTACTTGTGTAGCTGTAACCCCTCTGTACAGCATCTTTACAATAAATTAAAAATTGGGAAAAAATTCTACCCCACTAAGGTGCTAGCCCCATCTTCAGGAATGTTTCTCCTTTAGCCATCTCTCTCCTGTTCCTCCTCTCTCTCTCTCTCTCTCTCTCTCTCTCTCTCTCTCTCTCTCTCTCTCTCTTCTCCCCTCTCCCTCTCTCCCTCTCTCCCTCTCTATCTCTCTCTGTCTCTCTGTGTGTCTCTCTGTGTCTCTGTCTCTGTCTCTCTCTATCTCTGTCTCTCTGTCTCTCTCTCTCTTCCTCCTTCTGTCTTCCAGCTTTTCATCCTTCTGGTGACACCAGTGGACTTTGAACCTGCTGCTCTGAGCCTGCTACCTGTAAGGTCCACTCCTGGATGGCCAGCAGACTCCACCCTCCTCACAGCCAAGTCTCTGCCCAGTACCTGCGTTACCTAGGCAACTGGCACACCTGGAAGAGGTCACATCTGCATCCACTGAGGTCACATCTGGATTCGATGTGGCCACACCTTTCCCCCTCCTCTTCCCCGCTACCTACCCTAGATAAGGCCTAGCCCCGGACCAGATGCTCTCTTTCCCAGGTCTTTTCCCAGCTGCATGGAGTGCCAACATGGTCTGGTGCCAGCCAGAATGATGAATAAACCTACCCCTTACCTGAATACCACGTGCATGGTGCTGTTCTTACTCAGCCACCTCTTCTTTAAAAACCTAACATTACCCATCTTTAAGTAGAGATCATTTATGCCTTTACTCGATTGGAGTCTCTACTCAGACCTCTCCCCCCCCAGTCCCAGTCCAGCAGCCCTGTGAGCACTGAGCACACCTCTCTCAGCCCAATCCCCATTTGCTGCTTCCTTTTTAGTCTCAGGCCAATCAGCACCTGAGAACAACCATGCTGTGTGTCTGACATTAATATGGCTATTGCCCATAGGAGCAGAGATCTGTCTTGGCCACCATCAATAACTTCTTCCCTGTCCTGGAAGCATGTGCAGCACTTAGTAGGTGTGCAGGAAATGTTGACCAAAGAAGGCTCCAAAGCTTCACACCCCTCCTATCTGTCTCTCCAAGCACTAACCATTTTTCTAAGGGCACATGTCTGGTGGTGACTTCCATGGATCATGGATTCCTCCCTGCCTCTCAGGTGGCAGGGGACTCACCCTCTCCCATTTTACAGATGAGGAGGGCAGCCATAAAGCCCGGGGTAAAAGAACGATCGAGCTGGAGCCCAGGCCCAGGCAGCCTGTCGGTAGAGCTTCCTTATTCCTTCTGCAAATGACTTGTACTAGTGGTGTTCTCTTCTTCAGCAATCCTGTGAGTGGCACAGTTATCTTCCAATGGCCAAAGGAAGAGGGGAAGGTCCAGGGATGTGATCCAGCCTAGATTCTCATCTGTGCTCTGCTACTGTCTCCTGGATGTTTGGGAAGTCTCTTTCACGGGCCTCGCCTACAAATACAAAGCGGGTCAGAAAAGCAGGAGGTCTTCTAAGTGCCCAGTGGTACTCTTCAAATCCCACAGCAGCAGCGTGACCCCGCTAAAGACAAAGATGTTATTCTTTTCCCTCATGCCTCTAGCCCTCAAAGGACTTGGCTAGTTGTTGGAGCCCAAGAACCTGTTCAAAGAAAGAATCATGGTGCCCAAGAGATGTTGGACTACAACACTGGACCGGTACCCCTCTCCTACCATTGGGCCACATCCCTGGACCACCTCTCTACCCATTCACACCCCCAAGTACCTTCCTCTTCTGATATTCTAAAAAGCCCAGCCCTGCATTGAGATATTGAGGGTCATTCATTCAAGAGCTGAGCCTTGGGCTTCTGAGAAGACAAAGCTTTGTGCTCTGCCCTCTGACCCCATGAGCTAGGAGGTGGGATGGGAAGGGCGGAGCCTTTGGACTCCACAGATCCTAGCTCCGCCCTTCTCCAGGGAAGGGGTGGGGTTTACAAGTTGCTGAGAAGGAGAGACTTTAGGTGATGGGGAAGATGGCACTGCAGGGTTCCCTCCCCTCCCTCCCTTCCCTCCCTGGGCTGCTGTGTCCAAGACAGATGGTCATAACCATGGCTGTCTGTCTGTCTGTCTACAGGCTACTTTGCAGTTTGTCAGGCCCTGCATTCTTGTCATTTGTTCCCCTCTCCATGTCAGCGTTGCTAGACAAGAGGAAAAAAGGAAGAGGAGACTGGTGCTCCGGTCTCTAGAACACAGGAAGGTCATTGGGTCCTGGGTCTCCAGAGCCCACCCTCATCTCAAGGTGCTGTGACCATTCCCCACAATGCCTTGCAAAGTATGTCAGGATGTGAACTCAGTCTGGCTCAGCTCCCTCTCCCTCCTCCTACCCCAGCCCTACGGGGTCCCTGCCTAGGGCTGAGCAGAAGCCTCTCTGCCCCTTCATTCCTGATTTCAGTATCTTTGTGATGTGTGAAGTGCTCTCCCCTATGTTGACTCCTCTGTTCTTTGCCTCCGTTTACCTGCTTTGGTATTTCTCTAAAGGAGAGCAGCAAAGGAACCTCACCTCCCTTAGAAAAACAAGAAGAGAATCAAAGTGAGGGAGAAGAAAAAAATAGAATGAGAAGGATAAAGAGAAAGAAGGGACAAGAAAAGAAGACAGCCTACCAGCTAAAGATGAGGACAATTATTCCCCCAAGCTGGTGCTCAGCGAAGCGCTTCAGCACACATCCACGGTGCTCAGATGCTTTATAGAGTCGGTGATATATGATGGGCATTCCACGCCCGTGATCTACGGCGGGGGTCTGGTTCCTCTCCTGCCTAGGGCTGACTGTGTGATTTAGGGCTGTTCAGAGATGCCAGCTGGCACCGGGGCAGGCCAGGTCTGATGTTGAATCTGGGATGGGCGGTGTGAGGGTGGAGGGGGGCAGCAGCCAATTTTCTGGATGAGTCCCAGGAGTGAGGGCTGGTGATTGTGTCTTCCAGGACAACTTCTCTGTGTCTGGTGAAGTTGTTTCTTCAGATTTTAAAAAAAAGATGTACATTTAGCCAAGCACCAGTGGCTCACATTTGTAATACTAGTTATTCAGGAGGCTCAAGTCTGAGGATTGTAGTTCGAAAAGAGCCTGGGCAGGAAAAAAAAAATTGGGAGATGTTTATCTTTCAATTAATCAGCCAGAAAAGCCAGAAGTAGAGCTGTGGCTCAAGTGGTAGAGTGTTACTCTTGGGACAGTCACCCCTAGTACCAACACACACACACACTCACACACACACACACACACACACACACACACACACACACACACACACACACACACACACGATGTCCATTCTGGTGTTTGGTGGTTCTTGCTGTTAGAGAAGGAGAATCTGAGCCCTGATCAATCCAGGAACCTGTGTCTCAGTCATAAATATCAACTAAGCCTCTCATTCACCTAAAGCACTGTTGCTGGGTGGTGGACACAGCAGAGAAGAGAGTGGGAGTCAACTTTGTCCTCACATTCTAGAGAGAAGATACTTGGCACAAGCAGTCAAATAAGATGATGGCAGACTGAGCCAGATTTATGGAAAGAATTACACATTAGGGTAGAATTACATTAGGTGACAGAGGGAAAAAGTTACTCCAGTGGGGAAAAGCCACCAACTATGTGAGCACTGAAGAAAAGGAGCAAGTTGTGTGTAGCAAAGGGACTCCCAGGAAGAAGGAGACTCATGTGCAAAGGCCCTGGGGTTAGGAAGTTCATGATGCATATGAGATTGAAATGAGAGCAGTGGTATTGAAGCTAGGTAGATCGTTGGCAGCCAGATCCGGCCAGGACTTGAGGGTCCTTTACAGATCTTCAGGAACTTCACCTTCATTGCAGTGAGACAATCAGAGAGCAAGACAAACCAGACAGTAAGACAATCGTGTCCCGTGGGAGTGAGATATGATGGAGCAAATCACCACTTCCTGTGTGGGCTTTGAACTGGAGACATGCATAAGGCAAAGCTTCTGTGGTCTTTCCATGAGAAACAGGACAGGAGTGTGGGGGAGGAGCAGCGGATGACTCCCGGACACCCTCTACCTTCAGGTGGCAAGCAGCATGGGCCAGTGGGGGTGGAGAGGCATCAGGAAACAGGTAGAAGGCAACTCTTGTCCTTGACCTCTAAGGACGAGCTTAGAAGAGTCCAAGCCTCAGATGGGGCAGAGGCCTTCTAATGACAATGTGAACATAGCCCTTTAAAGCACAAAGGCCTAAATCACTCGTGTGTGTGTGTGTGTGTGTGTGTGTGTGTGTGTGTGTGTGATTCTCCCTATGTCCCCACTGTGGGCTGTTCCAACCCCCAACCCCCTTCATGTGACACTGAAGGCCTGAGGTGTCCTGGAGGCAGGTTTGTTTTCCAGGATTTTCCTTTTCCTTAATTCTGTTGTCCACAGAACTGTGTCCTGAAACTCTCCTCTTGGTTTGGTGCCTTGGTGTTGCCTGTCTGAGGCCCTGCCGTTCAGGGCCAGGCCAGTCCCCCTGACCAGGATTCTGAGACAGACCTCGCCCGACTTGGGACATCTGAGGGAAGAAGTCACTCAGGATCTTTCCCACACTGAGCTGGAGATCAGAAGAGGAGTGAGTCAGGGTCCCCACAGGACTCTAGACCAGTCTCCTCCCATTTACCCTTGTCAGCCGACATGGCTTTGAGCTCTTCATGCACACTGTGCCTGTGACCCTCTACCATGAAACAAGTCAGTGGCTTCCACTGCACCTCAAACGAATCCCAAACTCCCCTGGAAAAGCACTCTGTGCCCTGGCCCCTGCCTGTATCTGTCTGTCTGTCTGTCTGTCTCTCTCTCTCTCTGACACTTTCTCTCTCTCTCTCTCTCTCTCTCTCTCTCTCTCTCTCTCTCTCTCTTTCTCTCTTTCTCTCTCTCTCTGGCTTTTTTGTTCACACTGGCTTTGATCATGTCATGGTAAGGCCATCCATTCCCAACCTTCCGGTATCTTCCTCCACTAGGACCCTGTCCAGTCCTGCCCAGAGCTCAGTCCTTGGCATTCACTCACACCATCTACTTCCTCCCTTCAACTTTATCCTTCCCCCAGTCCCTGGAACAGGGGCTAGAACAGAAGAGGTGCTGAATAAAACATCCCAGAAATTTAATGAACAGTGAACCCACGGGTGGGTGAGTGTACAGTAATCTGTGTAGCAAATCCATTTGTCACACGGCTCGTACAAGAGACACCCTTAGAATTGTGTCTCCAGCGAAGCTACCACCTTGTTTCTGACTGGAATAAATGAGGCAAAGGGCAGGGAACGCTTCCCTGCCAGCCCCGAACTCTTTCTCTTCCCCAGTACAGCATGTGGCAGAGGAAGCCCTCCAAATCCACTTCCCCTTCCTGGCTTCTCTGCAGCTCCAGACCCCTGGGTGAACTGGTCCCTCCCTCCGGTGGAAGCTGGGGAAGATTCTCCTGGCAATCTCTTCTCCCTCACTTGCCAACCCTTCCCTGAATGGTTTCAGCCCTGCGCTGGTGTCAGCTCTAACTTTCCCAGATCGGGTCTCTAATCCAAGCGGCTGAGTTCCGGGCCCTCAGGGTCTGGTGGGGGCACCCCCTGGCCAGCCGTCCTCTGCAGCACTGCCCACCTGACTTCCACTCCGCCCACCACCTCCCTGCCAGGTTGATCCCACCCAGAACCTGGCTGTCCTCCTCCTCTCCCTTCCCCTGCCCAGCCACCTTAGATCCTAACGGTAAACACTGGAGCCTGTTGGTGCTCTCTCACAGCCACCCATTTCAGGGGTGTCCAGAGCACTTGACCCCCTCCTCCCAACCAAAGAGAATAATGTACCGGTCCTGGTGTGCTGGTTAGGGACCATCTGCACCTATGGTCTTTGCACATTATGTAGGGATCATCTGTACTTGGGTCTGAGTGAATTTTCGTAAGTCCTTTTCTGTGTCTTCACCTGGCTTCCTTGATTCTCCCCGGGAAGAGCGAAGAGGACAAAAATGACCAAAGGCTTTCCAGCCAGTGCTTCCGAACCCTTCTGGAGCCACAATCCTGTGACACCAGAGAAGCAGGCAGCCAGCCCCAGAGACCTTGCAGACATACTTCCCAGACAAACTCCCTGCAGGAGGCTCTTCTGAATTTTAAGTGTTAAAATCAAACCCATAGAATCTGCCCTCCACACTGCCGCCCGCAGATGTTTAACTTGAAAACCACCCTTTAGAGGGGTGAGGGGTTGAGAGGGTGACATTGATCAAGATATATCATATTCATCAACGGCTTGGCCAGACGGCAACTCCTTTGGACAACCATGCCAAGTTAATAATAAAAAAATAGAGTAGCAAAGCAATCGTGCAGATACACGCAAAAGTAAAAGAAAACGTGGAAAAAAGAAAGCAATGACAAAATACCCTTTAAATTCAATGCAAAGCAATCGACCTCAGGTATAAAATGATCTGCCTGTGTTTATTCTGAGGCCCTGCGTGTGCCATCCGAGAGGCCTTTGCTTGTATGGAACAGAGCTGTCCTCTGCTGAACAGAGTTGTCTATTCGAGTCCCTAAAGCAGCCTGAAAGTGAAGAGCAGTACCAGCTGGAACAAGTACTGTCGTCCCCCTGACAGAAGACATCTAGGTTAAACAACCTACTGAAGATGACCCCAGGAATGGGGTGCTTTCCCAGGAAAGGAGGTGTTACATCTAAGTCCTAAGATCTCTCCTCACTCAGTGCCTGAAAATCCGCTGAGCTGCTTTTCCCAACGCCTCCTGTAATTGGCTGGATCGCTCTTCCCGCCCCATGGGTGTACCCCATGTTCCTTCTCATCCCTTCACTTTCTCTCCATTGATTTCCCAGAGCCCTTGTGAGAGATTTCTAATAGATAGAGAGAGAGAAATACTAGTTAAAACATCTATGTCTATTTGCAGCTTTTATTTTATGATTACAAAAATTATTATAAAGTTACCAAAAATGTGGAAAGCTACTATAAATAAAATGCCTTTATTCTGATATGTGATCCGTTGGCGCTCTATCACCAAAGGGGTGGGGAATAGGGGAACAAACAGGTGGTGTTGCTGAGAAATATTCCCAGATGGAAAAATGTAGAAATGGTAATTCACCAAAACCAGCAGCAACCGTGACTTTTGAAATAGGATGCTGGTTTCTTTTCTCTGGCCAATGCATACCATTGAAAATGTTGGAACACCCGGGAAAAATGAATGTTTGAGATGTCAAATCCTAGGGAAAAGCAAGGGTAGAGCAAAGGGGTTCAGTAATCACCATGAAATTTTAATCTATGTTCTTGGGAACATGAGCTTAGGTCCAATTGAAGAAGAGCAACATAGTACAGCTAAACCAAACCAACTCCATACAGAGCACATTGCTCTCCAGAGGCCTCCCATTACTACCTCCAGATCCTCAAAGGTGGACACAGACTGAGTTGCCTCACTCCAAATGCTTCTCATAGTGTTCTGGTTCCACTGGACCTACTTGGGTTATAAGGAAAGTCTAAGACAATCTGTTCTGGCCCACATTGAAATGAGCGACACATGAGGACAAGAACTTTCTCTTCATATGCCTAGCGAACTCCTACTCATCTTTCAAAGCCCTTTTCAAAACTACCTAGGCTGAGTCTTGCTTTCCCCTGTTTGTTCATGTTATTTGTGCATCTTTCTCTTGAAGTTTCTCCTTTTTCCAAACAATTGCTTGTGTTGATGATTTGGTTTTCACCCAGCACACATCTCAGGTTCTCCGGACCTAAGATGAAGCCTGTAGCAGAAGACTTGAGTACAACAGTTGCTCAGTAAGTGCTAAGCAAATGAACAGGTAAATGCATGAACCCCTGGGGATGCAAAACAGAACTGTTGAAACACCAGGATTTCTATTCACAGAGTAGCTCTGTGCTTCCAAAAAGATCCTTTCATCCCATCTCCAGATCCATTCATTCATTCATTCATTTAAAAAAAAAAGTCCCCTGAGGATTCTTATCTAGAATTCTCGAACTTCTGGAACCACATTGACCTGACAGAGAAGCCAACCTGGTTCTTGCCACCATGAGCCTCCTCTGCCACGTAGCACTCCACAAATGGAGAGCAGATGGGCCTTCCATGATGAGACCTTCTAAGGGCACTGTCGCCCCTCCTGGTGCCCCTCCCTGAGCTGCTTAGGGTAGCACTGGCTGTGAAGCAACCCCCCCACCCCTGCCAGAGCCAGAGCCCTCCCCCCACTCCCTCCCTCTCCTCACAGCTGCTGTCCCCTCCCCCCCCCCCCACACACACACAGCAGCCACGCCCCCTTCTCAGCATCCCACGCCTTCTGCAAACCTGACCCTCGCCCGCATCCCATCCCTCGACAAAGGCCGTGGGCATCTTTCCTGTGGAAGGCGGCTGCCGGTGAGTTAAGGTGAGGACTTGGTGCCATCCCTGCTGCCACTGTGGGTCACACAAGCCACAAGGGTATCATCTGTCTCCTTCCCAGAGCTCTGTCTGGATGGCCGACTGCAGGAAAGGCTTGAAGCACTCTTTCCGGGGAAAATTCTTTCACTCTTTGGAAGACCACAGCTAACAGTCTTGTAGGCAGCCAGTGGCCTTGCCTTCCCCCTGCTGTCCTCCCTCACAATCATACCAGGCTCCATCACTAAATGCCGATGGGGCCCCTGAGTCCTTCTCAAAAGCAGAGCCCCGGGACCACCCCTGACACCCACCCCATGACCCCTCCGTCACCCCAGAGTGCAACTGGATCCTTTGACTTTGTTGGAATAATTCAAGGAGATTACGTGGCCCTGCTGAGTCGCTGGGGGGGGGGAGAAAATGGGGGGGGTCTGCAGGAACAGAGGTGGGGGGGAGGAGATGGGGGGGGGTCTGCAGGGACGGAGATGTTGAGTTGAGGATGCACACCGGCCTGAGCTGATGCACTGGCCACAGCTTTACACTGTGCCTGGCCCACACACTTCCCCTAGGCTGACGGCCTTTGTGGGCTTCAAGGCCATTAAAGCCTCTGCCCCAACTGAATCCTTTGCCCTTCCTTATTCCCTCCTGCTTGAACCCCAGTCCCACCTCAAGCATGGCTTCTGCCCGCAAGTCCACCCCCAAAGCAGCCAATTCCTTCATGCATCTCTCAAGTCTAATGAGCCAAGCATTTTGTGTAGGCAGGTGTTTAACATGAACTCTGTGCTGTAGGAAGGCAGGGCTGACCCCTGACCTGACCTCTGGGATGAGTATTATGCTAATACAAAGAGGGTAAATGGGTGAATGGGGGGGTGTCTCTGAAGACTTTCCCAGAAAGGCTCACATCCCCTCCCTCTTCCGTCTCCCTGATGATCCTATTTCTAGTCTTCTCCTTTTCCCAGTGTCTCTGGCCATCTTCTCACCTGCAGGTCCTTTTATCACCTTTGTAACCAACTGGCATTTAAGGTCAGTGATCCGTTTCTGGCGACACCACCACTGGACACGGTAGTTCTCCAGGAAGCCAGAACAGACAATGGAGCTAGGTGGGGATAAATGCCAACAGGCACTTCTATAATGACAGTTTAATATCTTCAATCTTCTCCAAGGCGCCCTAGTCAATTAATATTCTGTTGATTAGAAAATGTGTCAGAATAATAATAAATTATCCATAATTAAACCTAGCCAGGAGCCAAATGACTTCCTTGCGTCTTCGGTAGTAAGAAGCAAGTAGAAGAGGTAGTAATTGGAGCAACTATAAAGAAGTAAGTGATTTGGGTACCCAGCGTCTGGAGCCATCCAAGGCCATGGGGTGGGTGTGGCCCTGGGACCTAATTAGTCACAATTCTGCCCTGTAGATTAACAGGAGTTAACACCTGGTCAGACTTCCAACTTCCTGAGCTGAAGACACCCAGACTTCAGAACAGAAAATACTCAATAAGTATGTGGAGTACCTCCTTCTATCCAAGACTGGCTATTCTAACCAAGACTAAGCTCAGACTTTGATGCATCAAGAAACTGTCTTGAAAATAGTCTTCTCTTCCATCCCCACCCCCCAAAAAGTTAGGCATTCTCCTCTGGGTTCCTTATCCTAACCACACTGGACTATAACTATTCATTTGCTTCTCTGTCTCCTCTGATCACCTGGGAACTCACAGGCAACTGCATTGTGTATCCAAGAGATGGACACTATCTCCCTCTCTGCAAGGTGGCCATGAGAATTACAGGATATATAAATTGCCTAGCAATCACTGGGCACACTGCAGTTCTTAATCTTTGTTGGATGGATGGATGGATGGTCACATGTCTGGAAGTCAGCCTGAAGAAGTGGGTGTAAGTGGTATTGACAAACCAGATATGTGGTGCTCCTAGGAGAAGCACTAGCTTTCTTATAGCCCCAGACCCAAACCTCCCCAGATTTCCAGATCAATCCTTTTCTAACAGCCTCTTCAGTGCAATGAAATAAAATCCATGCATCGCATAACCTACCTGCCTAACTTTTTGAAAATCAATACGATGTATTATAAAGATAAAGGAGGCCATATATAACAAAGTAATATACATCTCAAGAAGAAAATATGGAGAGATGACCACAGAAAAGAAACACGACATAATCACCTTTGAGCCCCTTTCTAATGAGTAGATTGGGATTTAAGAGACATAGGCAATAAACAGTAAATTGAACATTGTAGTGTTGTAGACATGTTTTTCTCTATATTTGACATTTTAAAACAAAGGTTAAATGTCTTCCGATATTTGTGACTACAGAGACAGACAGAGATGGAGGAACTGTATGTGTTTGTGTGTGCATGCACACATGTGCACGCAGGCACATGCATGCTCACATATATAGGCCAATACTAGGTCTTGAACTCAGGGCTTGTGTACTGTTCCTTAGCTTTTTCATTCAAAGCTAACACTCTACTATGTGAGCCACAACTCTACTTCCAGCTTGTTGGTAGTTAATTGGAAATAAGAGTCTCACAGATTTTCCTGCCCAGGCTGGCTTTGAACCACAGTCCTTAGATCTCAACCTCCTGAATAGCTAGGATTCAATGTGAGAACCGCTGTCACCCTGTTGGTTGTCTCCTTAATTCCACAGTGCCCTTGCTGTCTGTCTCCAGCATTTTTCTAAAATAATAAACATATCAAATCAGACTTTGACACAGTTATTGTCTCCCTCATGTACTCGATCATTACATTCCTGGAAAGTCTTGTATATTTTTTTAAAAAAACCACGCCAACCTACTTTTGCATATGGTATCATGATTAGGTAGATGGTGGAGGCTGGGCTGTTAAACCTTGATAACCATAAGCAGAGTTCTCACATGTGTGTCCTGGGAGATCTGCACGTCTCACACAATACAACTTGGCTCTTTGTGAGGTGGAAGTTTCCAGCATAATGCAGTGTGTTGACTTCTCTGGCCCTAATTGTAACCCCCAAATACTGGGACAACCAAGTACATTCCCACCAATACCCAAAATGCCCTGTAGGGGGAAGCACAGCACTATTGCCTTTGAGAACCAGGGATCTCTAAGCCTGAACTCAGGATCCCATCAGCCTGGGTAGAACCATCAGAGACTTAGCTATGTCCCCACCCTACTCCTGCCCTGCTGGGAAAGCTCAGCTCAAACCTCCTGAGTAAGAAGATATTGGAAGAGGCCGCAGGTCCAGCCAGCTAACACCCAGGATAGCCACCATAATGCCTCTTCCACTCGGCTGACACTGTCTCCAAGGGTAATGTTTGTAGACTGGGATATGAATGACACAAGTTTCCACACCCCTAATGACCACCAGCTGCTGCCACTCAGATTGCGCCTGAGGGTATGGCCAAACTAGACAGGGCTATGGGCTTCCTGCCCGGAATGAAGTCAGACTAGGCTCAGCCTCCAGCTCCCCGCAGCCAAAACTCCTGGTACAGATCAAGAGACTTGGGTTCCAGTCTCAGCTCTGCTGCAGACCTACTGTGTTACCAGGCAAGGGGTTCTGCTTCTCTAGGTCCCATTTTTTATGAGATTTGGGCAAGATTCTCTTTTCCGAGCTGAAAGTTCCTTTTGTAACACAAGCTTCGTGGGAGGAGAAGAGAATTGCTCAGTACAAGTGGGAGCAGATCTGCAGTAAAACCACTGCAGTGCCCTTTAAGGACTACAAAGCAGCCATTTGTAATCCTCACTGCACACGGATGGCCTCCTTCTCCATGTACTGAAAGAAAAGGTTTAAGGTGAACTGTGAGTGCCGAGGTGGACATCAGCCTGAGCAAAAGAAAGGAAGCTGGAAGTCAAGAAGCAACAAGTTGAGCAAAATGAAGACCCTTGGATGCTAGACTTAATGAAGCCTGAGTACACTGCATCCATAAGTACAGAGGGAAGGGATACAGTCCAAGACCCCCAGTGGGTGTCTGAAACCATGGAGAGTACCAAACCTGTGTGTGTGTGTGTGTGTGTGTGTGTGTGTGTGTGTGTGTGTATGTGTGTGTGTGTGTTGTGCTCTTGGCAGTACTGGGATTTAAACTCAGAACTTTGGGCTTTAGAGGCAGCAGGCATTCTGCTATTGAGCCACACCCCCAGCTCTTCTTGGCAGTGGTGTTTTTTGAGATAGGATCTCACTTTCTGTCCAGGTGTGTGCCTGAGCTTTGATCCTGCTGCTTTTTCTGCTTTCCATGGGATCTGGGGCAGCCTGGAACCAAGATCCTCCTGTTCTCAGCCCCTCAAGTAACGTGGCATACAAGAGGGAGCCACGGGTGCCCAATTATACTGTGCTTTACTTATTCATACATACTTATAATATTTAGCTTATAAATTAGGCACAGTGAGAGGTTAACAGTAAGAACAAAATGGAATGCATAACAATATACTGCCATGAAAGTTATTTTAAACCTCCTAATTGTTTATTAGTGGAATTTTTCCATTTGATATGTTTGGACTGAGGTTGTCTATGAGTAACTGAACCAGAAGAAAGCAAAACTGGAGATGAGGGGGATGGCTGTATTCTTACATAGACACTAGGAGGATTGTGGGTGATAACAAACAGCATGGTAAGAATAAAGTCTAGATTTAGCAAGCCAGGTGGACAGAGAGAAGGAGCTGAGGATTGGGGACCAGCTAGGAACCTGGGACACACGATAGTTCTGGTAGGTCCACCTTGAGCTCCTGCATAGAATCCATGACTGGAAGACTAGGAAGGGGAGAAGAACTGGATGTCACTGAACATCTACCAGGTGTAAGGAATGGACTGCAGGTTTCATGTAATAGCCTGATTGCCACATTTCTCTGTGTACACAAGGTACCAGGGGGATGAAACAATCTTTTCAAGGTTAGTGTGCGTATAGATGGTAGATCCAGAAGCCCACCCCAAAGGTACCTGACACATTCATTTATTCACCCACGTTGCCTGTGTTCCTGGCTCAGTTGTGGTGAACAGGATGCATAGGCTTCCCGCTTTCCCCAAGCTCACAGGCTCAGGATAGAAGACAGGGAATACATAGACAAGCTAGTACACGAGTGAGATCATTCCAAATCACAAGATGTGATAACAGAGAAACGAACATCAGGAATCTCAAAGCGAGTGGCTAGAAATGGGGTGCTAGAGGAGAGATCTCACTGAGGAGGAGAGAGGTGGGCTGGGTCGTGAAACATGAGGAGCTAGTTAATCATGCAGAGAGCTGTGAACAGAGAATGCCCTAGACAGATAAACCAGCAGGGCCTGTACTTAAACACCACCTGTCTAAGGAGAAGAGGAGGCCCAGCCTTGCTCATTGAACTATCAAGGTACCAGAAGAGGCCAGAAGTGAGCAGAAACAGATGGGGCATGGTCTCCTAGGCCATGACCTGAACAATGAACAGCTTTTCATAAAGAACGCCATGACCTAATTTGCACTTTAGAAACACATTGCCATGGAGAGAATGGACCATCAGGTACTAAGAACCAAACGAGGAAACAAGTCATGAGGCTACCACAGCTGTCCAGAGGAGGGGTGATGGCTAGGCAGGGATGCAGACAGTAAAGATGGCAACAGTGGACAGGTTAGGATATGGCTGGGCCAGGAGACAAACAGGATGTGCCCAGGGATTGTATATGAGAGCTAAAGGGGAAAGACAGACACTGAGTGCCGTCTGCTTCTCCACATCACCTCAGAGGGCCTCACAGGTCACCTGACCCCATGTGAGGATAGACAGTCTACATGCATGGCTTGTCACTCTGCACGGCTGGAGGCTGTACTCTATGGTCCATCAGAGTCTTTCTGAAACATCTTCCCAGAGTATGTTGTGTTCTGTCTCCATAGAACATGCACCCATGTCTCTTCTGATTTTCCCCTCCAGAGATACAATAGGGAGAATCAATCCCTTTCTTCAAAGTGTTTCCAAGGACTTCATCTTCCCCACCCCCTCCCCCATGTCTCACTCCAGAAAACAATGTTTTCTACTGAAGCTGGCAAAAGGACTTCCACATGGCAGCCTTGGCTGGGGTTTCCTCTTCTTATATCTTTTTCCTTAGTCTTCCTCTCTTCCATCATATCCATTCACTAAGCACACATGTGGACATATGTGCACACACACACACACACACAAATACTCATGCATATATGCATACTGGTCTCTGCCCTGAGGATGGACGGACCTTCTTGCCTTGGCTCTGGAGGGAAAAATCAACACCCTGAACCCATCATGTCTGCTCAGATGGCAGAGCTGACTCACCAGTGCCTTCTGAAATCTGAGTGGAAGAGGGACCACTCCAAGCTCCTCATTGATGGCCTCATGAGACCCTTTTAGAAGGGGGTCTGAGATGGGCGCCGCTGGCTCACACCTGTCATCCTATCTACTCAGGAGGCTGAACTCTGATGATCACAGTTCAAAGCCAGCCCAGGCAAGAAAGTCCATGAGATTCTTATCTCTAAGAAACCACCAGAAAACCAGAAGTGGCACTATGGCTCAGTCATAGCATGCTAGGGAGAGTGCTCAGGCCCTGAGTTAATGCCCCATGACCAACAAAAAGAAAGGAGAGGGAAATCTGTGATCAAAAGACAGGTATCAGACCACAGGATGCTCCCTTGTCACTCTTCATATTTTTAGGATAAATTGGGAAGGGACATTTCTTCCCCTAAAGGGGTTTATCTTGACCTGTCAGCTGTAGGTATGAATTATGTCACTAAGGAATATGTCCAGTCTCTTTGTAGTAAACCACTTGAGAAACCCTGCTAAACTTCAACAATTCCCAACACCAAGACCACAAACAAGAAGGTGAGACCTGCTGCGTTCCCCCATTTCCTCACATCTTTAATCTATTCTGTGAGCTCACAATCCCTATTTAGACAGCCCAGGAGCACACTGGGGAAGATCACTATGAAGAGAAAGTGTTTTCTGAAGGTTGTATAGGAGCAAAAGAGAGAGCCTTTGAACATCAGTGGAGGCTCTAGGTTTCCAACTCCAGCTGAGGTTGAGGATCTCCCTGAAACAATTAACTAGGCAAAGGGAAAGAAAGGAGCCACTCCAAGAATTAGAGGAATTTAGATGATTACAGGAGTAGAGTGAATACTGAGAAGCGGAAGCCCAAAGGAATTGTCCAGGCTCTGTTTTATGTTGTGTGACCTGGGATAAATCAGTCTATGTCTCTGAGCTTTCCTTTTTGCATAGTGCTGATTGATCAATATTCAAGGCCAAAAGCATGGTCCTGCGGTTGGATAACAAGGGATAGATGTGAGAACCATAAGATGAAGGCCCTGTTGTCCAGGAGCTAACAGTCTCACAGGAAGCCAGAAAATGTAGATTACTGCCACACTGCATGAAAAGTGCCGTAACTCCACTAACCAGCTAGAGAATCTGCCACTTGGGCTCGAAAATAATGACGATCATAATGATGGCTAAGAACCAGTGAGCATTGAGGCTTCCTGACACAGGGTACCTCCTCCCAGGCAGGAATGGAGCAAGAGCCCCAATATTCTGGGGTTTGTGACACAGCATCTCCATCTGTCCTCAGAGCTCAGACGCACCAAGGCTGAACACGTTGAGACTCCCAAATCAAATCCCATGATTCCTTGCATCATGACTCACATCTGTCTCTCCAGCCAGCTCAGGATTGGCAGGACAGTGAATTCAGAATACTCATCCTCACTGGATCTCCCTCTTTAGCACCCCTAGATCCCCAAGACCTTGCTATGCCCCTGCCCTGCCTTCCGCCCTTGACTACACTTCCACAGGGAACATGCAAATCTGTGCTTTTGTGACTCTGTCTCCTGAGAACTGTCTTCCTAGGGATTCGCCCCCTTGTCCCAACAGCTGTCACCAGAGGAACTATGGTCTCCTCCACACTCCCAGGGTCTGTCGCTCACCAAGGTCCCCACTTGCTTCCTTCCAAAATGCTGTTGGCCACATGGCCAGCTTTCTTGGCTTCCGCCTTGGCTCAGGAGGACTGTGTCCTCCTGACAGCCTCAGCTGCCATCCTTCTGACCGCTCCTCACCCAAAAGCCACATCACCGTCACGCCGTGTGGTCACACTGCATGCTTGAGTCTCAAGCATCTTACTCTCTGCTCACACAGAGGGTATGGATTCTTCCAGAATATAAGATTCTGAGGGACCCAGCAGCCACCTACCCTCTCGCACTGTACTTTATCCCCTCCCGTCCTCGCTTCCATGTATGCCAACCTAATGGGTTACGGTCAGTCACTACCATCACAATCACCAGCACCAGCACCACTATCATCGACATCACCGTTGTCATCATCATCGTCACCAGTTCGTTATTGTCATCTCCAGGTGCCTAGCAGGCGGTGGGTTCTAAGTTGACTATAATAATCACATCTCTCACTCACGTGTATTTCAAACCTCTGGGCATCTCATACTCATAGCCTTGGCATGACACTCCTCCTCAGAGGTGGTTCGGCTTCCTCTCCATCAATCTGGATTGGGTGACGTGAATGGAAGAGACCATGTCAAAGTTAAGTCATAAAAGGAAGGAGAGCTTCTCCCTGCTTCTTTGGGGACCCACACTCTTGGGACCCAGTACTGTGCCATGAGAGGTCCACATGGATAGGAGCTAAGGTCCCCAGCCCTCAGAACCCAGCTCACAGATGACAGGCAGGACAAATCTACCAGCATGTCTACTCAACCTGTATAGTCGTGCATTATACCCACTGAGACAAATAGCCATAGATGACGGGGTGAATTAAAACCACAGAAGTTTATGCTCTCTCACTGAATAAGGATACTTCAACTTCTTCCCTATTTGAGTCCCTTTTATTTCTTCCTCTTGTCTTGTTACTCTGGCTAGGAGTTCTAATCTTATTAGGGGCAGTGAAAGTGGACACCCCTCTTCTCATCCTTGACTCTATACAGGAAGTGATTTCATATTTCTCCCTTTAATATGATGTTGGCTATAGTGTGTGTTTTGTTTTTGTTTTGTTACATATAGCCTTTACTATGCTGGAATATGTTCCTTCTATTTCTAGTTTCTTCGGAGCTTTTAAGAGCTTTTATCATTAAGGGATGTTCTTTAAAAAATTAATAAATAGGGGTTGGGAAGGTGGCTCGGTGGTAGAGTGCTTGCCTTGCATGCATGAGGCCCTTGGTTCGATTCCTCAGCACCACATAAGCAGATAAAAGCTCAAAGTGGGGCTAAGGCTCAAGTGGTAGAGTGCTAGTCTACAACTGAAGAGTTGAGAGACAGCGCCCAGGTCCAGAGTTCAGGCCCTACAACCGACAAAAAAATAAATAAATAAAAATAAAAAAAATAAGTAAAAATAAATTTCTTTAAAGAAATGATGCTCGCTCGCTCTCTCTCCCTCTCCCTCCCTCCCTCTCTCTCTCTCTCTCTCTCTCTTTGGTCATTTGTGATGCTTGAACTTAGGACCTAGGCACTGTCCCTGAGCTCTTGTGCTCAAGGCTAGCACTTTGAGCTACAGCATCACTTCCAGTTTTCTGATGGTTAATTAGAGATAAGAGTATCACAGACTTTTCTGCCCAGGCTAGCTTTGAGCCATGATCCTCAGATCTCAGCCTCCTGAGTAGCTAGAATTACAGGCACAAGCCACCAGCACCTGGTTAAGAATGTTGAATTTTGTCAATTTGTGTGTGTGTGGGTGTGTACATGCGTGCGCGCACATATGCATGCACACCAAGATGATCATGTGATTTTTTTTTGAAAGACCCTATTTGTAAATAAGATGACATTGTGAGCCTGCCAGTTAATATGAATTTGGGGGACATTATTAAACACACCCTAGCAATATTGAGTACAATTGATCATTCTCTCTTAAA
Source organism: Dipodomys spectabilis (assembly GCF_019054845.1). NCBI lineage: Eukaryota > Metazoa > Chordata > Mammalia > Rodentia > Heteromyidae > Dipodomys > Dipodomys spectabilis. The sequence goes on from NW_024870723.1 coordinate 5,614,633, forward strand.
AATACTTTCTTCTCTTTGCTTCCAGGATTCTATACTCTTGGTTTCCCTACCTCCTGAGTGACCACCTTTCTCTGTCCCTCTCTGTGCATTACTCCTTATTTGTCTCTGAGTACCCCAAGGCTCAATACTCCTCAGACATCTTCTCTCCTCTCTATACACTTCTTCCTACATGACCCTATCTAATCTTGTGTCTTCAAATCCTCCTGGATGCTGACAAAATTCCCACTTCTAGCCTCTCCTGGCATCAAACTCATCCATCCACTTTGGGTGGTTAAGGGATACCTTGAACCTGGTATGTCTCAAGACAATCTGATTCACATGCTTGCCCACCTCAGTAATTGCTTTTCTTTAACGTTTTATTTGCTCATGCTGTAACATTTTCTCATACCTCCCCTCTTCCCCCCCATACACACAGGCCAACAGATTTTATTGGACTGAATGAACAACCTTAAAAGAGCCTCCAAGTCTTCATCAGCCTGGATGGAGAGGAAATGGTGCCAAAACGTAGTCATTTTTGACTCTGCTCTTTCTCACATCTCATAGGAGGCACGTCCTGTTGATACCTTTACAGCGTATCTCATGTCCAACCACGTCTCACCACTCCATTGCCACGTACTGGTTTGGCACATCATCATCTTGCTTAGAGCATGGTTCAGCAAACTCTACCTGGTGGACCATATTCCGCCCACCACCTGTTTTTGTAAATAAAGTTTTATTGGAACACAGCCACAGCCAATTCTTTCCATGCTGCCTGTAGCTACTTTTGCATTCCAAAGGGAGAAATGAAGAATTCAGAGACCATATGGCTCCCCCAAAGCTGAAAATATTTACTGTTTGGTCCTTCACAAGACAAGGTTGCCAATCCCTGGCCTAGATTATTACAATCATCAGTCTTCCCATTTCTATGCTTGTTGCCATTATCACTGATTTTCAAACCAACAGGCAGAGGAGTGCTTTCAAACTATGAGTCAGATTCCATCACTTCCCTGCTGAGAATTCTTCAGGTCCCAAGCCCATTCACCCAAGCTCATCAGACCATGCACTGCCATACAGCCCCCAGTTAGCTCTCTATCCTTGTCCCCAGGCACCCTCTAGCCCACATTTCCTCAGGCACATACTCTTGCTTAAACATCCCAACCATGCTCTTTGAGTTTTCATTTTTCTATTCCCTCCCTCCTTAAAAATGTTCATCAGACTCTCTGCCTTGAATACTTAGCGGAGTGCCTGGAACCTCTAAGGGCTCAGTGAAGATGTGCTGATGGATGTATGAATGACTGTGTGTGCTCAATGCCGAGAGCTCCCTGTGCTGAAGTTTTTGGCATGTGTCATGTGTGTCTGACCTCTACAAGGACTCTGAGAGATAAGCAGGGGCCCAGGCGCAGAGTTCAAGGTCAGCCAAGACTGAAAGTCAAGGGTCCTGATCATCTCCACCTGGTAAAATTGTTGTGTATTCTTCAGAAGATATTTTAACATGTAAGTTCATATTTCTAGCACAGCAAGTCTCCTTTAATGTAGGTGACTAGATAAGCAATTGTCTGTATGCAGTGGTAGCTACGTACATTGAAATGTTATTTAGCCTGAGAAAACTGCTTTCTTAAATGGCAACTTCTTTGTACAACTACTTAAAGATAATAATGAAAAGGAAAAAGAAGGACATTCTTAGCCAGGCGCTGGTGGCTCATGCCCTGTGACCCTAGCTACTCAGGAGGCTAAGATCTGAGGATTCTGTTTGAAAACCATTCTGGGCAGAAAAGTACATGAGACTCTTAGCTCCAATTAACCACCAAAAGCCAGAGGCAGAGCTGTGGCTTGAGCTGTGGTAGACTGACAACCTTTACTAAAAAAAAAAAAAAAACAAAAAAAAAAAACTAAGGGACAGCACCCAGGCCCTGAATTCAAGCTCTAATGGTAGCACAAGAAAAAGGAAGGGAAAAGGGGAGGGAGAGGAGGAAGGGAGGGAGGAAGATGAGAGGGAAGAAAGAAGGGAAGATGGGAGGATGAAAGGAAGGGAGGGAAGGAAGGAAGGAGGGTGGAGAAGTTAAAAAAAACTCAGACAGAAATCACAACACAAATAAAGCTTAAGAATGTTCTTTGTTTGTTTGTTTGTTTTTGGGTCCGGTCATGGGGCCTGAACTCTGGGGCTGGGCACTGTCCCTCAGCTCTTCGGCTCAAGGCTAGTGCTCTACCACTTGAGCCACAGCGCCACTTTCGGCTTTTTTCTTTCTGCTTATGTGGTGCTGAGGAATCGAACCCAGGGCCTCAGGCATGCAAGGCAAGCGCTCTACCACTGAGCCACCTTCCCAGCCCAAGAATGTTCTGCTAAATGAAATGTGCTTGTTTAAAAAGACCAGCTCTGGGCTGGGCAGGTGGCTTAGGATAGAGTGCTTGCCTAGCATGCATGAAGCCCTGGTTTTGATTCCTCAGTACCACATACACAGAAAAAGCCAGAAGTAGTGCTGTGGCTCAAGTATAGGGTGCTAGTCTTGAGCAAAAGAAGCCCAGGGACAGTGCCCAGGCCCAGAGTTCAAACCCCAGGACTGGACAAAAAAAAAAAAGAGCAGCTCTTTTGATATATGATTCCATTTGCATGGGGTACTTAGAGTAACCAAATTAAAAGCTAGGTGGTAATTGCCAGAGCTGGGGCAGAGGCATGGGGGCTCTTGCTTGAGAAGGTGAGATGAGATCTGGTCACAGATACTGGTGAAGTGTGTACAATTGTATGTTTCCTTGATGGCACAGTATTGGGCACTTAACATGGCCAAAACAACTCTAAAATTTCTTTCCTATGAACTCTTTACCGTGAGTTTTTAATCCAAAACAATCCATTTCTCTTTCTCCTTATAAACTGCAAGGCAGGCCGAAATATTTCAGATTCCAGAAGAGGCCAGTGTGGGGTTCAGACACAGGAAAGCCAGGCCAAGGCTGTTGGAGGTAGCAACTTGAACCCAGGACACTCCTGTCTCCCATTTCAACTACATCCATTGCTTCCCACAACCCTGTCTTTCCCAGGTAACAAAAAGACCCTCTTCTATGTGTTTACTGCATTTGAAATCCTGCAAATACACTTCTTCCATGCCTTGGGGTGATTAGGAGCTTCTAGAAACTTCTTTCATCCTTGCTGGGATCCCTCCTAGTTGGAGCAGGTCAAGTGAGTAGCATCAGCTATAGAAACTGGCTGGGAAGAGCCAGCAGGGGGGGACGGAAGGGAGATGGTGGCACATTAGCATATGCAAATTGGCAAGAGTAAAGAAAACTGGGAAAGCTGCTATTTTATCATTTGTGGTAATTACAGTAATTTAGAGTGGTAGATCAGTGGGTTCCTGGAGGTAAAAGCATCTCGGGAAGGATAATGTGGTGTGATTAAGAAGTTCTGATTAAGAACTGCTGTCATTTTCACTTGAAAAAAGGTGAAAAAGAGACTGGGGTCAGAAGTGCAGCGGCACAGGTCACAAGGGCAGCTAGGCCTGGCCCTGTGGAGGCCCAGACTCCAGGGCTGGAAACCCAGAGAAATCAACACCCCTTTCCTTACCTCAGGTCCTACCACCTGTCTGCATGCAATGAGGAGGCAGTTAGCTGGAAAGCAGAACCTGCAGAATGATAAACTATCTCTGGAGAATGGATGGAAAAAGCATCTGAGAAAAGGCATTGATTGTTAGTCAGGGTTTTGTCATAGCAATAGAAGTTTGTAACTGACAGCAATCAGGGAAGAAAGGTTTGCAGACAGAGATGAGGAGTATGGAGTGTGCGTGCGTGCGTGCGTGCGTGCGTGCGTGTGTGTGTGGAATGGGGCCAGAATGCAGTGGGATAATTTCAAAGGAGAAGCAGAAGGAGTCTGGAGACATCCTTGAGGCCTGACGCTGGAGCCCTGAAGGCTTCTCCCTGGAGCCTGGCTGCAGACACAGCTGACAGGAGCCAGAATAACAGAAACAGAACCACAGCTTGATCAGAACTGGACTTTAGCAAAACCTAGGGAAGGGGTGGCGAGGCTGGGACAGGGGAGCCAGAGTCAGGAGGTCAGGGGAGAGAAGAACAAGTCTCTACAACAGAGCCACACAGGAATATTTAACGGAATCCCACGTTACAGATGATCAAGTCAAGGCTCAGAGAGGTGAAAGCCCCTACCTGGTGCCTGGAAAGGGCAGAGGAGGAGACATCACCCTGTGTCTGAGATCTGTCTTCTACTCCATCAAGCAGTGGGATATCAGACAAGAGGGTCAGGCAGGCCAGGATGCAGTCATCCAACAGGAGGTCAGAGAGCAGCCTGGGTTCTACCCCATCCCCCTGACATCTTAGAGGCAGCCTGTAGGCTTGGGGAGGCCTGAGGCTACTGTCACGTGCTTGCAGTACTGCCCAGGGCAGATGTGATGGATTTTATTCCCACCTACATTCCAAGGAGCAGGTCACTGCAGCCCACAGTGAAGCAAGTAGCCCTCAACCATCAAGAGCCCATCTAGGAGATGATGATCTCTATCCTTAACCCCGTGCTGAGTGAGTACCCCTCTCCATGAGGCACAGGGGATGATTTCTGAACTTCCAGAGATTTTGAATTCAGATCCCTTCCACCCCTGAGATTCCGTATCCTGGGCAACTTGAGATACCTCCTCAAGCCAATCAAACAGCTGTTTTATTCACAACCCATTGCTAGAGAATCAATCATCAATTCATTCACAAGCAGAGAGTGTTTATGTGGAAAAGATGCTGATGGGGGAAGCACAGAAGGCAGGTAGAGGACTTGGAAGGATAAGCAGGAAGCCTGGCCAGGCAGCTTACGCCTGTCATCCTATCTACTCGGGAGACCTGGAGGATCATGCTTTGAAGCAAACGAGGGCAGAAAAATCCACAAGATCCCATCTCCCCATTAACCAGCGCAAAGCCAGCCTGGGGAGCAAGGTTCAAGTGGTCAAGCACCAGCCAAGAGCTAGCAAGCTGAGTGAGAATGAAAGGCCCTGAGTTCCAGCACAAAAATAAATAAATAAAAAGAAAGAAGGAAGGAAAGAGGAAGAAAGGAAGGAAGGGAGGGAGGGAGGGAGGGAGACCCATGAGTCAGTGACTGAAGCCAGTGTGTGAGCAGATGAGAGATAAGATGGGGGCCAGAGCCTGCCTCAAGCCCCCAGGGAGCTAGTGACAAATCTCGAGCAGCAAACTGATGTGATGTACATTTGAGAAAGTTCCCACAGCCGTGTGGGGTTGATGTAATTCATTCCTGAAGACAATTTTAGATAAGAAAGCAACTATCACCTTCCTCGGCTGGAAGTCACACTGCAGTGGGGCCTGGCTGTTTCCCTCATGGTCAAGGCCGGAGGACTCCATCCACAGCAGGTCCCCAGAGCTCCTTGATGCTCTTCCTGGCAAGGCAGGGAGGGGGGATCAGGGAGGGGGCAATGTCCTCTGGAGGCAGTCAGGTGTCCTGGGGACATGGCCAAGATACCTGCAAGCCTCGGCCCGGCCCCCCCACCATTGGCACTAGCCCCTCACACGAGGCCTGGGCCGGGGCCTCACCACCAACAGATGGAGCGTTTGTTGACGCGCCGGTGACAGCTTGAAAACTCATCTCCTCCCTCCGAGCCGGCCCGTTCCACCTCGTCCTCCCATCTGCCATCTCATTTTAAAACTAGCAGAACAACTCGGCTAGAGCAATTCCGACTTTTTCCATCTGTGCCGAGTTAATTAAGAGGGTAATGAGAGCTGGGGATGAGCGAGGGCTGCATTAATTCAAGATATGATTAAGAGAAACATTTCTAAAACATATATATATATATGTGAGTGTGTGCGTGCAAAGAGCAAGGCCCAGTGATGTACGTGTGTACTCTGGTCCTCCAGCCTTCCACTCCTGAAAACACATGGGGCTCGGCTGGAAAGCAAGGAGACCAGACTGTTGGGAGGAAGTGCCCACCACCAGGGCGGGCCCCAGGAGGCAGGCGAGAGACCTCCTCAGGAGCTCTACTCTGTACAATTGCTCCACAAACACATCCATTCTCCACCTGGTACAGGCCCGACATGGGGAATAGACAGAGACAGGTGGGAACAAAGCTTTCTCCCTATCAGAACTTCCACTCATTTATCACCTAACCACGGATCTAAACCCATGTATAAGAGGAGGTGTGGCTCAGGTGGTAGAATGCCAGCCTTGAGCACAAAAAGCCAAGTGAGAATGAGAGGCCATGAGTTCAAGTTCTTTTTTCAAAAGAAAAAAAAAAACCCAGGAATTAAAGCTGCCCCAGATACATCAAAATAATCCACTAAAGATCAACAATCAAAAGCTAGATATATATCATATAGATATATATGGTATATATTATATATCCATATTATATAAAAGATATAATATATTAAAGAACATATCATATAGATATAATAAATATAACATATATCTATGTATCATATAGATAGAATATAGATATTAAAGAACGTATCACCTAGATATGTTCTTTAATTTCCCTGAAGACTCTATTGCAAATAAAGAAACTGAGGCTCGGAATTACTAAAGAGACTTCTCACAGATGCTGCAGTTAGGAAGTGGCTCAGATAGGATTTGAACTTAGCCAAAATGAAACTTGGTAAAATCAGCCCCCTGCCCCCTACACACACACTTAAAGTGATGGATAATTAGGAGGTGCAATACGTTGCTTTGGGGACAGAGAGATCTCATTAGACCTATGTCATTAGAGAAGGGGGAAGTTTAAAAAAAAAGGCTTCCTGGAGCAGAGGCTTGCCAAGCCAATTCTGAAATTATCCAGATTTAATTGTTAACTGGGTCCCCTTTGGTACAAAGCATTAGGGCAACTTTTTAAGGTCCCCTCCACGGACCCAGGGACAGCGCCCACCAGTGTTCCCATTATGACCACTGAGGACACGGGTTCAAAGGTAGAGACCAGCACCTGGGGCCTCCCAGCTAGTGAATGGAGGCAGGATCAGTGGAGTTCTGACTCAAAAGGGGGTTATTCTGACTCACACTATCCCAGATGTCTTAAGCATAAGAGTGACAGGAGACATCAACCCAGGACAGGGCCACCATGTGCACAGAGGTTACCCCCCTCTCCCATTCAGGACTCAGGACACCTGGATTCTGTCCTCCTCCTGCCAGCCTCTAGACCCTAGGAGGAAACTCCATTCCTTCATCTTCTCCATGGACCAAAACCCCTTCTTGTGTAGGATTCCACACTTGTATCCAGCCCCAATGGCTTGGTGAGGGCAGAGCTATCTTCCACCTGCTGTCTCTCCAGCCCAGAGGGTCGAGCTCATACACCCAGGCCCAGGTCCAGCTCCAAAGTCCATTGCAATCCCTCCCCTCCCCCAACGTTCCTTCCCCTCAAATTCTTTCTGCATCCTACACTCCTGCCTTCCTGGTTTGAAGTCCTGAAGGTCCCCTCCAGGTCTAAAGAGGTTTCCAGGAGACCTTTTTCTGTTCCCAGCCTTTCCACTACTCCTCATCCCTGAAGCCATAGTACGATGGTCACTCCTGCCTACACAGTGAAGGTCACCATGTCCTGAAATACATGATTATCTTCCTCCCTGTGGATTACCCTGTCCCAACATCCCCAGCCAAATGCATCTATTCCCGTTATCATCACAACCCTTCCCCACCCGTGGGAGCTAGGCCTCCCTCCCCCCACCCCCCAGCATCCTGCTAGCTCCCCACCCCCACAGCCACTAAAACAATAAAATTCTTCCGGGGCACAATTGGAGGGTTAATTTAAATGAAAAACAGAAGATAATCTAATGTACAAATCAATACATGCTTCTAAGAAAACATGCAGGCATCACAAAAGACAAGTATGAATATAAAAATCTCAACCTGCAAAATTTGACAAGGAAATGCACTTGGAAACTTATTTTTGAGCAATGATGTCACTCCTCCGCCACGGTTCCCAGGCAAACTAAAACTCCCCACTTGGAGGCCAAAAATGGAAGGCGATCTTTCAAATGTAGCAGAAACATTGCCACGTGCCGCTTTCGATATTCTGCTCTGGGCAGGAGTGTTTTCTCCTCCATCCGTCGATGGGTAGATAAGCAAAATGTGGGCTTGACATCCTGTGGAATGTTACTTGACCTTAAAAAAGGAAGGAAATTCGGATACATGTGATGGTATATTACCATCACCATCCTGAGATCTTTCCATGTGCTCTAAACACAGCTATGCCTGAGCCATTTCTCCTGCTTGTTGAGACCTAGATATGAATACATTCATCTCCAGACAAGCTGCCTAGCTCCGCTGCTGTGGGAGCTCACTGACTTCTTTCCCTGCTCATAGCATGCCATGAGACCCTGGTTCATAGTCTGAGCATTCTGAACACAAGATTTCCTGTGACAGCTTCACTCCGTGCTTTTTATGGTCTCTACCACCATCCATATGGTGGATGCAGCCAGTAAACTTAGGTTTAACAACATACCACCAGAAACAGAATCATAAGTACATCAGGAAAGATGACCATTCCTCTCTCAAGTAAAAGAGCAGGTATGAGGGGACTCAGGCAGCCTTTGTCCATTCCCCTCCCCCATGCGTGTCCTGTGAGCCTGTCCGTGATCGTGTCCTGTGTCCAGTCTCCTGGCTCATCTCCAGTCATCATGATATGCCAATTCAACTCTCCATCCCAGATAAATTTGTTTATTGGTATTTTTTTTATTTTTTCTTTCCTCTCTGGCCTGTTTCCTAGCTGTGTTAAATGTATTTGCAAGCCTGCAAATACAGGCCATTGTAACCATTGGCTGCCTGCAGATGGATAGTTCTCTAAGAAAGACTCCAAGATTTGATCCTTCAAATGTAGCTTTTCTGATAATTTACCTTATTATAGCATGAGAGATGCCATCTCCAAAGAAACAGTGTGGTATGATGGTACATGCATCTTGTTTCAGCTTTAGTGGAAAGTACGAATAGCTGATCTAGTGTTGTAAGGTAAGAAAACAGAGAAGCCACATTTTGAGAGATCGAATCTTGGAGTCTTTATTAAAAGACCAGCGACTGCATGGTGGACTCGTGTCTCAAAGACCAGAACCAGCAAGTACACTTAACACTTTTAGAAAACTAAGCCATGAAAGACAGAGAGGAAAGAAAGAACAAGAGCATTACCAATAAGCCAATTGAGCTTCAATGTAGAGCTGAATTGGGATGTCACGGTGACCAGAGAACAGCCAGGAGACAGGAGACAGGACACGAACACAGAGACATGCAGCATGGAGTAATGGTGTCTGACCTGTCCAGGCCTAAACAGGATCAGGTCAGGGAGCAGGGTCACAGGAAACTCCCAGTCCCAGGAACTGGACTGACAGACTTAGTTACCTATCAGCCAAGTCCCTGCCCCTACCTCCAGGGGTCCAGGCACACCCATCACCTGGGAGGCAGGGCTTCACCTTCCCCTACCATAAAGACAAGATGCCAGACCCTGTCATCCACCATGTGGCCAAGATGGCACTGGTCAGACCTAAATTCCCTATTTCACTAGGTCCCCACAAATTCAGGCAAAAAGTAAGACCCTATCTCAAAAATAACCAGAAGCCAAAGGGCTAGAGGCATTTTGTAGTAGAGCACCTGTCTAGCAAGCACAAAGCCCTGATTCCAAACTGCAACACCACTACCACCAAAAGAAATGGGGGGGGGGGGTTATTACTAGAGGATCTACAGAATCTTATATTTCTATTTTAATGTTTACTGTTTAGATACATCTATAAAGGATTCTGGGTGGCAAATGAAATCTTTCCATGGGGCATATTGTCATTACAAATACTCTTAGGCTGCTGTGGGAGAGAAGGAAGGAGAGGCAATGAGCAAACCTCCAACAGTTGATGTTAGCACACTGTAGACATGAAGGCCATGGATAGAACAGAGTGAGCAGGTGAGCAAGCAACTGTTGGCATCACATGGCTAAGACTTTTGGCAGTTATGATCTGCAGAGGCTGGACATTGCCACCCTGGGACCATTCCGCCTCTCCAATCACCATCTCCTTGGCATGATGACATCACAAATGAGTATTTCTATTCCTCTCCCCTCTTCTTTCACCTATGAGACAGAAGGAGGCATGAAGAAGAAAACCACTTTGGAGGCTGAATGTTCTCAGCTCTAAGCCTGGGGCCAGCACTTACCAGCTCTGGGATTCAGCTTCAGCTCTCTCAGAAGGAAAGTGCTGCCCTACTTCTCAGAACCATTGGTGTTGTAACACCAGAAATGCGACGCGGGACCCACTGGCATTCCACATCTAGCAGGCTTCCATCCTGCTGCCCTGAGCCTGCCTCAGGATCTGCACATCTTGTTCTCTTGAGAAACAGAGCTCAGCTGACTGTCTTTTGTCTCTACTAAGGATTTGCAGTGAAAACTGGACATGGCATGGATAATGAGCCCAGTGCAGACTTCACCCCAGAGAGAAGCCACTATGGAAATAGTTGCCCAGCACTGATGGGCATTCTTCATGTCTTTCTATTTTAACCTATATGTGGAGTGCACCTAAGGCCCAAAGTAGTCACTGTCAAATGGTCAAGTACATCCCTGTAACATGGTCTTGGACATACTGGGACAGATTCATTGGGTGGTTCCCCCCCCAAAGGATGCCATAAAGTCAGGGACCCACTGCAGCCACAGGGAGGTCCCCTTGGAGGTCACCTCTTTTCTTCCTAACCTGCTGCTCTGCCTTATTAGCTTTGGTTTTATTTTATTGGTTTTATGGAAAACAGCTTCTCTGGGGGTTAATGTAAAGTACCTGAAATAGCCCTTAGAAATTTTCCTGGAAAAATGACTATAGCTACCCTTTCCTGGCTGTTGATGATGCTCTGGGTACCATGCTGTGTGCTTGACCACATGCCTTCTTCCCCAAGATCTCTTGCAGTGCATATGGCTGTCATCCCCACAGGAAAGAAAAGTGAGTGTAAAGAGATTAGATCCTATATTCTTGGTCACTGAGGTGGACAGCAGAAGAGCCACCATGGAAGCAGGCTTCTGACTCTACACTGAACCAGACATGAGGTCTACACCTGCTGGGCAGCGTGCCATGCATCCCTGCTGGCTGGCTGGCCTCATCACAGAAGCAAAAGGAATTGTGGACAGCAAAACACTTTCTAAACAGAAATGGTGTATGAGTTTCAGTCTCAGCTCTGTCCGGGTGACCTTTCTTCGTTTGGTGACCCCCCTCCACCAGTGTCTCCCATCCCAGGAATGGTCAGAGGCCAGGAGTTTTCAGTGCCGTGATTTTTAAAAAATATTTATAACTTCTGTGTTTGGCTTAATAACTCACCTGTAACAGCACGCAGTCTTCCCTTTTGGCATGCAATACTTAAGTGTACAAGTCTATGAATTAAATCATGATTTCCTTTCTGGATCATTAAGCTAGACAAGGAAACCTTTGTCTCTATTAATCGTTCTTTTCAGATTTTTCCAGTCTGAAACTTGATTCCTTGTAAGAAACAGTGTCAGAAGCCCCCAGAAGACAATAGCTACAATGAACTCAAGTCACTCAGAAGAATACTTATGTTCAGGTCAGTGCCCTGAGCAGATGGACTGTCATATGAATGGGAATTGTGGACATTGTGGTCAAATGGCTCTGAGAATCCGTGCCCTTTCTCTGTATTGCCATGTACTAAAACTGAGAAGCTCAAAGACTACATTTCCCAGATGTCCTTGAAGCTAGGATTTGTTTTTAGAGGCAATCATTTTCCACCAATGAGATTCATTCATGTGATTCAGATTGCAAAGAGGGAGGGCCATTTCCTGCCTCTATTGGCTCTTAGAAGTACAAACATTGCCACAGCTAGACCCAGTAATCCAACAACAGCTTTGTGAGGAAAGGGATGAGTTGGGGCAGCTGCTACAGCTCTCCAACCTTGGCATGACAGCACTGGTTGGGTGTCCTTTCAATCAAGAGACCATTTGTCAGCCACATGTCTTCCTCATTCCAATTCTTTCCAACCATTTATTTGTAAGTGCTAAGTGTCCTCTACTAAATCCTTTCTTGCTTCTAATCCATAGGATTCTGTAACAACACTTTATCCTGATACCAAAACCAATAAGAGTATTGATTCACCTTATCCAGGCTCTGCAGAAGATTCCAGAAGTCCCATAAGGCATAGTATCTCAACTCAGGTACAGAGTCACAAATCATGACCCAAGCCTGCTGTTCATTTGGGTCCAATAACTGAACATTATTGTGACCAGAATTGTCTGAGATAGGTCCATCATTTTCCCTCTGAAAGAGCCAGATTCCAGTCTCCCTCCAACTTGGGACACACAAAGACAAATAGAAGGTTATTGCTGATTTCTGTTTTAGGATAACCAAACTATAAAGCAAAAGGGGGAAATGCAGCATGTGTTTGGTACCAAACTGAACAGTGGGATGCTATGAAGGGCATGATTTTGGAGTGCATATTGCTTCCAATCTAAAGGGGAGTCTAGCATGTGCCAAGATGACACCAAGACAAATTCCAGTGCATAGTGACAACTTGCTTTTATTGCAAACCCACTATGACTCCAGAAACCAGAAATGTCAAATATAAGAAGATGCTACGCACCTTGAATACTGAATCAGATCTTAAGAATCACGGAAATGTCACAGAGGGGGTCACAGAGGAATACGCTCCAAAGGTTGTGAAAGTCTAGGTTTGGCAGGAACTGAGACCCTCCATGAGCAGATGCTAGTGAATTCATCCAGCAGACAGTGAGGCTAGCTAAGAAGTACACATGGAGAGGCAGAGAAGGAATCAGCAGTGGAGAAGGGCCAATCATTCAGGCTTCAAGTGTCACACCCACAAGGCTAAGTAACACGTTCTCTTCTTCTTCCGTTCAACATCTATCTAGTACATGTTATGTAATAGGCATTATAGGTACATTTGGGGATGTGGAGGTAAATAGAATGGGATCCCTGCCCTGGTGACACCTCCTTCCAACAGAATTTTGAGGACAAAAGTGACTCTATGTCCCCAGAAAACCAGCATCAGGAGGATGAGGTAGTAGACTACACTTGTTTTTCTTGTCTAGTTAGCCTCTCTCTTTGGGGGAATTCCACCCACTCTCTCCATGTTCTATCAAATTCTTATGTGTCCACCTTTACCTGGATTGAGAAAATCACCTGAGCTGAGCCCACTTCAGCACATGCCATCTAAGAGTGCCAGGAAGGCTCCTTTTGGTGCTCAGCCCTACTAAGGGTGAAGCTTGGCTGGGCAGGATCATGAAAAGTTGAGAGGCAATCTGGTTACCATGGCAGGAATGGGATAAGGAGAAGAAGAAAGAGAGAAAGAGAGAATAATAGAAATAAAAAAGAAAGCTTCATGAAAGGGGCCAGGGATATGACTCAAGTGGTAAAGCTGCATGCTTAACCAGCACAAGACCCTGAGTTCAGTCCCCAGCACTGCCAAGAAAGAGGAAGAAGAAAAGGAAGGGGAGAAAGGTAACTTCATGGTTACCAGCCATTCTCAAGGCCCCACACCACATTCCCATCATTTGAGTCTAGGAAGAAATCCTAAATTCCATTTCTCTCCCTGTGTCCTTTGAACTAAGTGTCCATCCTTTGGAAGCCACCGTGCCCTGTCTAACACAACCAGTGAGGCTAGTCTTATAGCAGTCTGGCTGACAGATGCTAAGTCTCTGTCTCGACACAGAAGTGGACAGTTATACTGAGGACACAGGGAAGCAGATGCCTAGAGAAAGAAACAAGATCGAATTCACCCCCAAGGACATAGATACAGAGGGAAAATACAGCATTGAGAAATCCCTTATTTGCACAGCACTTGGCTGTTTCCAAAGGAGCATGGCAAACAGAATCTCATTCATTCATGTATTTATTCAACAAATATTTAATTTTTTTTTAAAAAAGCACTGTCCAAGGTGCTGAAACCCAATGGAAAGAAAGCAGACTGGGTCCCTGAGCTCACGGAGCTTGCATGGCTAGGAGAAACAATCAATAAAAAGGTTTATAAATATCTGATTACAAGCTGTGGTAAGACCCATAGGAGGGCACAAAAGAGTATTCTGAGAGAGAATAAGACTGGGAGGACAAAAGAGAATTGCATGAAGACCAGGAAGAGAGCATGCTAGGGAGAGGAAGAGTTTACAAAGGTACTGGGTAGGAACAAAGTCTGCATTAAAGCAGAAGGAAGGCCAGTGTGAGTAGAGAGAAGGAAGAACGAAAGGACTGTGAGAGATTAGGACAAAGAGGTAACTGAAAGACATCTCTCAAGCCATATCAAGGAATCTGGACTTTTTCCCCTGAGTATGTCACAGAAAACAATATCATATTCTCTCTCCAGCAGTAAGGATGGAGAAAGTTAGGCAAGAAATTTTAAGTGACCTGTCCAAGGCTAGCAAACACTGGTATAACTCCTAACAAATGCAATGAGTAAGAAGAGAAGAAAAATAAGAGTCTCTGGAGAGAAAGCCCAAGGGCAGCAAAGATAAAGAAAGGAAAGCCTTTCATGAGGGAGTGGCATGAGAGCAGGGTCTGGATGGATAAACTTGCCTGGACTCTGGGATGTTATATGTATGTTTTCCTTTGCTCCTGAGACCCCTAGGCCAGCAATGCTCAAAGTATAGCCTGTGAATGCATAATATTAGCATCAAGTGGAAGCTTTTAAAACAAAATTATGCCGGTCCTGAGAACTGAACTAAGACACCCCGAGCATTCTTTTGCTCAAGGCTACTATTCTACCATTTGAGCCAAGGCTCCACTTCTGACTTTTTGTTGTTACTGCTATTGCTTAATTGCAGATAGGAGTCTCATGGACTTTCCTACCTGGGTTGGTTTCAAACTGCTATTCTCGGAGCTTAGCCTCCTGAAATTACTAAGGATCACAGGCCTGAGCCACCAGCACCCACCTCAATTGGAAGCTTTGAAGTAAAGAGACTCTTGGATCTCACTCAAGACCCAGAACATCCAACACTGTGGGGTGCCTAAATGTATATAATACCATTTCTAGGTGGCTCATACATGTGTCTATATTTGGGAACTTCTAGTATCTCAGTATGCCTCAGTATATCTCACCAGCCCTGGTAGCATCTGACATCTGAACACAGGTACATTTACCTGAGGGAAACAACTATTTTGAGCACTCACTCCAAAGAGAAAGTGACCCATACTTAAGTTTCATTAAAAGAGAGAGAGAGAGGACTACAAATACTCTTGTCTCAGGCTTCTTTCCCTCAATTGTGTGTACATATGAGACATTCTCTGTGTCATTGTGCATAGCATCTCCTTGTTCTTCTTTATTGATACGTTTTGTTTCATTATAAGGTTGTGCCAAATATCCATTTATTTATTCTACCATTTATAGACATTTGTGTTATTTTTCCCTTGAAAAATTCATTTCTGTGAACGGAGAGATACCCAAGAGTCAGTAGCTTATAGTTCCTAGGATTCCCCCCACCCCATAGGCCAAGTTCAGATCCATTTCATAGGTCTAGAAATCATCCCAACTCTCCTGAGGATTCCAGTGTTCCTGTCTGCTCTGGTCAACTTCAGAGAGGAATCTATGCCAGTTCCTGGGCAGAATTGGAGAGGCAGAAGCAACAAAATCAAGGCCGCCACTGAGAAGTGCCATTTCTGTAAGAAGTGTCCATTTGACTGGTCCTTCTCTGTCACCTGATGAGCCTTAAATGCTGGTGGAAAACACCAAAGATTTCTTACTAGAAAGAAATAACAGCATAGTTTGCCCCAGGTAGTGCAGTGCTCATTTTCAATTTACATAATGTCAAGATACAGCATGTGATTTTTTGAAGAAGAATAAGAAAAAACAGTGATTTGAGGAAGAAAAAAAAAAACATTTTAGGCCTCTGGCCATTTCCAGGACACTGACACAGAGAATGAACTTGGGATGGAAGGATTAAGGATAGGAGACTGCAAGGAAGAAGAGGGGGAGAGTCCTGGGATCACTGTGCCCCCCTGTGTGAATAGCACATGAGGTGTTCGCTGGGATAATTCTGGAGACAGTGACCTGGCATGAGTCCCTGCTGTCCCTGTGTTCTCCGATTTTTACCAAACAGGTACCCTTCCCAAAGGACCTCTGCTTGCTTGCTTTCCACTGCCAGGCACCGTTCTAGGCAATGGAGATCCACTAATAAACAAAATGGTCAACTATGACAACTGAGGAGCTCGCCTTCTTTTATAATAATGTCTCTCTCCAAAGGTCATTGCTGTCACCATGGCCTAAGGCTTTGTCCTGGCAACCCAGATGCTCTCCTTCCCTTGTTCTCCCCTTCCTCCTCTTGCCCTTCATAGTGGACACACTAAACTTCATTCTCCCTGGCTGGGCCCAAGTCCCATCCTGATGAGCCTTCACCATACCACTCTCTGTTGCTTTGAGGATGGAGTCAATACGGGCAGCTCTGCTTCACAGAACCATTCAGGCATGGTTTCTGATTTCTTCTAACCCCTGGATAGTTTCATCTTTTTCTTGGCCAATACTAGGTCATCATCATGCCCAGATACCATCTCGTGAGAAATCAAAAGAGCTTGGAATACAAAAAGTTAAGGTCGAAGGTCCAAACCAAGATGCGGCACATCTGGTAGTGAGAACAAAGCCACACAAACTCAGCTAGGGAAGGGGAAGCTGATACATACAGCATAGCTGTGGTGTAATCAATGTGGAGGAGAAAAAAGGGAGAGAGAATTGTGGCTAAAACTCAGCAGTCTCTATCACTTCTATCTATCTATCTATCCATCTATCCATCCATCCATCCATCCATCTATCTATCCATCTATCTATGAACTAAGGTTCTGGGCAGGAAAGTGACTTGGCCCAGCTAGTCATGCCCTTCCCACACCACCTTCTTGCCTCCTCAGCAAACGTGAGTATTCTCATTTCCCTGCCACAGATCAGGTTCCTCAGACAGAGTTCTGCATATGGATGGTTTACCAGCATTACTTTCCAAGTTCTCAACTATGAGCGGAGAAGACAACAAAGTTGAGAAGAGGAAGAATTTGAGCTATGACACAGTTGCAACAATGGTCTCAGCTGTTTCCAAAAGGACCCCTAGAACTGCACAGAGCACACTACCAAGTCAGCTCAACTCCAAGCCTTTGTGCTCCAAACATGGAAAGTTTGCCTAGGGATAAAATGGCTCCTTCAACTAAGGGCAAATGCCAAAAGTTAGCTGCAAGCCAAAGGCAGTTGGCATTTCCAGGTGTTGGGGAAGCCTGGATCCTGAGGGGACTCATAACATCTATTACAGTCTATGCATTCTCCAGGAAACCTAGCCCAGAGGACATTCAACATTTGGAGGATTGTAGATTTGTTTCTCAAATAGGTGCTGTATTTCTTGCTCTTCCTGGTATAAATCTCTTTTGTTGCTTGTGTATCCCCTTCCATGTGGAAGGCAGATAGTTCTAAGGGATAAAAAGACAGAATCTCAGCCATCCAAGTGAAGCTGAGGAGCCAATCAAAAAGAGAGGCAAGGCGTGGTGCAATATGAGTACTGAGTGGACCTAAGCAAAAATCTGCTATCATGAAATTGTCTCTTGGAGGAGATTGAAGAACACCCCTGTCATGCTTGGAATTTTAAAAGAAGTGGTAAACTCCATAAAATGTGGCAGTCAGAAGGCCTCCTAAAGACTATGAATCATAAAGCATATGACCGGTGGGGTCTGAAAGAGAAGAAAGAAAAGAGGAAAAGAAGAAAAAGTGATAAATAGCATGACCAAGTGGGCAGCTTTAGGATTTCTGTGCCTTTCTAAGCATTCGTGTGGCTGATTGTGGCTTTAAGGTCTACAGTGAGTTTCCCCTCTAACTCTGGCTCTGTCAGTCTAAATCTGTCCGCCCAGGCCATCTTTGGGTTCCATTGGTGGCCACTCTCAATACTTAGGTACATCTAAGTCCAGCCTTGAGTTTGCATCTCTAGGAATAGAACCTAGAACGAGAGAGGGGACAGGGGAGATCTTCTTACCCACTTCTGATTTCATCAGAGAAACCAAGACTCAGAGAGGCGAAGGATGCTGTACAAGACAATCCAGGTGAGAAACACAGCCAAAACCACTACCTCTACCTTGTAATAGCTTATGTAGTAGAATCTCCACATTAGACCATGTCCTCTGTCCCCTGCCTCCACACATTTATCTCACCTTTAGTTTCTCCTTTCCGCTCCCTAGGATTTTTTTAAATTATGTATATACAGGTGAAGTAGAATGTGGCACACTGAGAATGAATAATTACTTTTAAATGAATTAGGACTGATGCTTCATCCCTAAATGGCCTTATATACTTTGAGGCTCAACAAAGGAGATATTATTAAGATAATTTAGAAGCCCTTACCTTCTCTGATGATTTGAAGAAAAGGAGAAGGAATGAGCCATCCTTGGGAGCCCACAAGGGACCTTAAATTTGCTTAGCAACTCACTGGATGCTTACCCCATTGTGTGAGATGGTCTGAACAGCTCTGCGTGGCTTGATATAGCTTCTGCTCAGAGATAAAAGAGTGATCTATAAATGGTCTTCCAGAGCTTGAAGCCCATCATCATAACCTCGGAGTAGCTACTTTTTGCCAAAGTACTCTCTGGATATGCCTATAGGCACCAGGCAGGGTGGCTGGATTTTGATATCGAATTGGGATGGTTGTGGTTCAGGAATGGAGGTGACACTTCCACTTGCCATGAGCAGGATTTGTCTTAGAAATATTCAACCAGCCCAGCATGAGAGGAGATTATTCTAAATAACATACAGCCCAATGTGACGTTATTATTCTTAGACAGTAAATCAATAACCTAAATAAAGTAAATTAGTAGGTCTGGGTGGTATAAAATATGGGCATAGACAATGAGACTTAGGGGTACAATTTGCTCTAAATCAGGTTAACCACCTTGCAGCTCCTTGCATTACAGTCCTAATCTAGCACATTAGTGAGATTAGTACGTGGTTTTTACAATTAAACTGCATATTTTATCACATCTCCTTCTTTCACGCTATATAAACTTCCAGGAAATTAGAGACTCATAAACTTTGGCATAAAGCATGAGGCAATAGGAAGTAGAGAAACCAGCAAGACATTTGGGGGCAACTCTGAGCTCCACATTCCATATTTTTTAAGTGATGTTAAAAGACCTTCATTTAATACATGCATTAGGGTAAAGAAATTCAATCCAGTGAATGGATTGAAAGATGAGTCTCTCAGTGCACATAGATGGAATCCTTGGGGAATATAGGGCATTTTTTATTGCTAAAAGGGAAGATTTATGGTTGGAATATAGATGAGTTGGGGGTAGTGCATTACACTGCTCTAAAAGCAAGAAAACCACATTCTCTCCTGAGTATTGGGTGTTTCTGACCACATCACTCTCAATACAATGATTTGGGATCATGACCATGACTTACTGAGCCAGAGAATGAAAACATATTTGGTAGAGTGTGTCTTATAAATGGTTTTCTGTGAATCTGTGATGTCTGAGAGGCTAATGCTTCCTCACACAGACATATGCTGCACACACACACACACACACACACACACACATTGTCTTGCATAGTAAGACCAGTGATCTCTGAAGGACCCACAGCCTCTTCCCACCCCAGCTTCATCATTCAAAACTAGCGTTCAGGTGGTTTGGGTTCACCCAAACTCTAAGCCAGGAAAAGGAGGAGGAGAAGGAGGAAGAGGAGGAGGAGAAGGAGGAAGAGGAGGAGGAGGAAGAAGAGGAAGAAGAGGAGGAGGAGAAGGAGGAGAAGGAGGAGGGGGGGAGGAGGAGAGGGAAGAGGAGGAGGAGGAGGGGGGGAGGAGGAGAGGGAAGAGGAGGGGGAGGGAGCGGGGAGGGGGGAGGAAGAGGAAGAAGAAGAGGAAGGAGAAGAAGAGGAGGAAGAGCAGGAGGAGGAGGAGGAAGAAGAAGGGAAGAGGAAGAAGAGGAAAAAGAAGGAGAAGAGGAGGAAGAAGTTATCCAAACTTAAGCACGAGGCGGAGAGGCAGCATAGAAGGGAATGAGAGTCAGCTATGTAGACAGAGTTGGTAATGTGGGACAAGAGAAAGCACTGGTTCAGGAATCTGATACATGGGCCCCAGGGTTGTCCCATTGATGTGTTGAGACCCTTCACTGAGTCTGTCCCCATTTCTAGGCCTCATTTTCTGCCAGGACTCTTAGACTCCTCTCCTCTGATACTGAGGAAGGCAAAGGGACAAATATGTAAGAAGCAGAAAATGTAGGAAAAGGTTTGTTTATCAGTGGAAAAGCTTCATCCTTTTGCTGCCTCAGTAAGTACTGAGAGGGACTGTGTTCAATACTCAGGGAGCAATAGAAGTGCACCCCAAAAGAAAAGCTGTGCAATCCTGTCACCTTTTTTGAAAAATGGCCCCTTTGCAGGATTCTGAATAAACACATGAAGAAATGTTCAACATCGCTGTCCATAAAGGAAATGGAAATCAAAACAACATCATCAGTTATATGAACAGCAACAAATGATAACAGGGATGTGCTGTGAAAGGAACCCTGTACACTGCTGGTAAGAATGTAAAGTTATACAACTGCTATGAAAGACAGTTTGGCAATTCCTCAAAAACTAAACATAGAAATGCCCTATGATCCAGTGATACCACTCTTACATATTTATCTAAAAGATTACAAGTCAGAACACAGTCAAGACACTAGCACACTCATGCTGACTGCTGCAGTATTAGCCATAATCAAGTTATAAAAAACAGTCTAAATCTTGGAAAAAATTATATTAAGTGAAGTAAGCCAGGCCCAAAGAAACATAGGTCCCATGGTTTCCCTTATTTGCAATAACTAGTACATGTATAGGACAAGCAGAAAAGGCCAAAAGCTATGTACATATGACCATATAAGATGATGTTAAGCAAAATAAACCCCAAGATAGGGACACAAATATCTTTTTTTTCTTGCTATTAATGTTTCTAATGCATTTATCATGCACCATGTGATTTTTTGTTGTTGCTTTGTGTGTTCCTCCCCCATGGTATAACCCCTATTTTTACTGTATTTGATGTCGGTGTCCTGCATCTTGTATATACACTTCTCTAATTCAGGGAAGGGAAGGGAAAAAACAAAATGCTTAAATAAGGATACAGGTTAGCCCACTGTAACAGTGAGATGTACAAAACACTATGTTGACAATGAACTTTACAACTTCAGCTGGGGGGAATGTAGTTGTGAAGGTGGGAGGGAAGGGATGGTAGGGGGAAAACAAAGGAGGAGGCAACAATGCTCAATAGGAAATGTACTCATTACCTTGCTCATGTAACTGTAACCCCTCTGTACAGCATTTTTATAAAAAACACACCAAAAATAACAGTCTAAATGCTCTATAATAGGTGAGTAGATCAGAAAAAAGAAATATGTATATAATGTATGCATATTATATAAAATGCATATGTATTTTATATAATGTATGCAAATTATATACATATATACTCTATACTACTCATCATTAGGAAGAATATATTATACAGTTTGTAATTTGCAAGGAAATGGTGGTCTTGGAAAAATTATGTTAAGTCAGAGAGAGACAAAGGGCATCTAAATCATAAAATTACATGAAAACATATATAGGGCTATATGCACAAATATACATATAAACACATTGACTAAAGTATGATATACACAAGGGAGGATTCTAACGGTGTCTGCCCAAACCACTCATCTCAGAACCCATCTGTGCTGGCTACTTCACATCCCTGCTACATAAGCATCTTCTTGGCTAAAAGCAACAACTGACCTTTTGTTTTTTAAAGTGGAAGTCAGGTGGAATTTCTGCTTCTACCTTCAGAAAATTCTTAGAAGCACATTCCACATGATTGGGCAGAGGAGAATTAACCAGCTGTTGAATTTCCCCTGACTATATATTAGCACCATCTGGGGATGTGGTTAATATCTCCAAGGCCCAAGAACCCCAGACCAGAAACATCCTAGTCTTTCAGATTGAAACAGGTATCACTGGATTCTAAACCAACTGAGTGACTCCAACACATAGCCAAGTTTCAGGGTCACAGTTCCAAGCATAATTTCTTAACAGGCAGACTACAAATGGAGACATCCATGAAAAATTAGCTCACCACTTAGATGTTGGTGCTCTGTGCCTAGGCTGAGGACAGGAAAGATCTAAGAAGGTTCATGTAAGAGACTACACTTGATCAGGCTGGAAAGGCAGGAGATCTGGGGGGGGGAGCACGGAAACAGCCATGAAGACCACTCCTGAACTTTGCAGCCTGCCCCCAAGTAATCATTCCTCCACCTTACTCTTCCTCATGTACTCCAGGGCTGAGCTGAGCACTCCAGACAAATGTGGCACTAAGAAGAACATACGTTCTGCACGCATGCATTGGAAGAGCATTTTTTTCTCTCTCTCTCCTCACAGTCTCATCAGGAAGTAAGTCCTCTCTGCTTCCACATTTTACAGATGAGCAGATGGCAAAAGTTTTGATTCAGAATAATGTCCATTTGAATGGCTCATGCTCAAGGACCATGGCTGTCATCAAAGGACCATCACAGATAGGCAATCTGGACACTCCAAGAGTCCCCATTTCTCCCTAAAGTACTTACCTGCTTCACCTCAGCCCAGATGCTCCTCCTGCATCCCTTGGCTTTCATAAGAACCAACAGGTACAGCATTTACACACATGTCTTAACTGTCCACTCTTCTCTGGCCCCCACTGCCACCACAGCAGCCACATCTCCAGGCCTTCTATGGGTCCTGTGGATAATCCCTCACAACACAGATTTCCTCCAAGTTTTTCCTCTCACCAGTACTTGCTCCATACCATGGACTCAGAACTTCCTAGAAGGTATAACTGCTTGGAGTAGCCAGCCAGCCTAGGGTTCCTGGACAACACAATTTCTAAAGGGCAGGAAGTCTCTTGTACCACTCAGAGCCATGCACATCTGAGAGTCTAGAAGCTCAGCCTGGATCTATAGATGTGGATCTCAAACATGTATTACTGTCATAATTGCCTGGGACTTTTTGAAAATACAAAACACTAGGATGCCATCGACCACTCCACGTTCTTTATCTATACTCAGTTCAGTGTCTTTTCCTCAAGAAAATCACTCGCTTTTTGATAATTATACAGCCATATAATCCAGCATTTATATGAAGTCTACTCCTTAATAATCCATAAGTTGCAATTGCTCTTCTGCATACCTAGTCCTCCCAGCCCAGGAAACCTTTTTTCCAGAAAAGTCTTCAGTGGTCTCCTCTGAGTGGTACCCCAGACTGGTAGCTTTCCTGGGTGTGTGATGAGCAGTGAGCTATGTGATCATGCCTGGATTATAACATATACTTAACATTACTTGAGGATGGGTGGTGAGTAGGTGGATAGATGCTTGTATGAATGTATGAATGTACACATGGATGGCTGGATAGAAGGATGGATGGATGGATGGATGGATGGATGGATGGATGGATGGATGGATGGATGGATGGATGGATGGATGGATGGATGGGTGGATAGATGGATGGGTGGTGAATGGATGGATGGATAGATGGATGGGTGGGTAGATGGATGATTAAGTGAAAGATGAAGAATGGGTGGATCTTGGCCATCCTTGATTCTAAAACTATATCTGCCATATTAACCTTTAAAAATGTCACACAGGCTAAAAATTCACAAAAGTGGATGAAAAATGACCATGTTCTTACCTTGTTTTGTCCGTTTGAAAGAAGATCTGTTTCAGAATCTAGAGATGATTTGTTGTTTCCAGGAAATGCAAGCCTCTGGAAAGAAGAGGAAAAGTGAAGCAAAGAAGTTATTTTCCTAAGAGGCAGCACAGTGCCAAGAATAGAAGCACCACAGCCTTGCCTTCCTCCTCAGAGGCCTGGAAGAGTTGTGCTTACACCCAGGGAGAAGATTAAGAACAGCTTCATGATTCAACATGTTTCATTATCAATGTGGATAACAAGCAGTAAGAAGGGGCTGGGAAGGTGGCTCAGTGGTAGAGCGTTTGCCTTGCATGCATGAGGCTCTGGGTTCGATTCCTCAGCACCACATAGCAGAAAAATAAAGCCGGAAGTGGCTCTGTGGCTCAAGTGGTAGAGTGCTAGCCTTGAGGTAAAGAGCTGAGGGACAGCGCCCAGGCCCAGAGTTCAGGCCCACGACCAGACCCCCCCCCCCCCAAAAAAAAAACCCAAGCAGTAAGAAAAGTTAGGGGCCCAATGCCATGGCTAGACCCAGTGAGAGTTTAAGGACAGCTATGTAAGACCCACAATGACAGAAGTAATAACAGTTGAACTTCTTGCCAACTACTCACATTGTCTTCTTTAATCTCAACAAATCATGTTAGAGAAACCATCATTAGCTGGGCACCAGTGGATCATGCCTATAATCCTAGCTACTCAGGAGGCTGAGAGCTAAGGATCGTGGTTCAAAGCCAGCCCAGGCAGAAAAGTCCATGAGACTTTCATCTCCAATAAACCATGAGGAAACCGGAAGTGGTGCTGTGGCTCAAGTGGTAGAGCGCTAGCCTTGAGGTAAAGAGCTGAGGGACAGCGCCCAGGCCCAGAGTTCAAGCCCCATGACCAACCTCCCAAGCACCATCAGTGGCTTGTGCCTCTGTTTGAATCCTACTAGTTCCACCTTGTGCTTACAGTATGTTAGGAAATGTATGTGTTGCCCTTGAGAAATCTTATGTATTTAAGACTTGATCCACAGTGTTCAGCGGTGGGGTTTGGGGCAAGTGATTGGACTATGAGGACGCTGACCTAATCAACAGATCCATCCATTGACTCATGGTCAGATGGCATTATTGGGAGGTAATGGAAATTAGAAGGTAGAGCCTGGTTGGAGAATGTTGGTCACTGGGGGGGGGGGTGTCTTCAGATATGTGATTCTACTTCAGTGCTTCCCTTTCTGTTCCACCAGTCTGACAAGCTGGCCACTCCAGCTTGTCCATTCAGTAAGCATTTCCTGGATGACTGGCATGCCAGCCATCAGTGTATGCAGGAATAGATCTGATATAGTTCCTACCTCCACAATGCTACTTCCTAGTGGTAGAAGACCTAGATGAAAGTTTTAAGGTACAGAGCAGAAAGGGACTGCGTTGATTGGCTACCTTGCTGTGTTCTGGGCTGGGCTATTCTCATTTTGCTTTTTGTGGACCAGTACTGGGGCTTGAACTCAGAGCCTAGGCACTACCTCTTAGCTTTGTCACTCAAAGCTGGCACTGTACCATTTCAGCCACACCTCCATGTCTGGCTTTCTCTTGGTTAATCGAAGGTAAGAGTCTTATGGACTTTCTTGCCTGGGTTGACTCTGAGCCATAATCTTCAGATATCTGAGTAGCTAAGACTGCAGGTGTGACCCACCAGTATCCCATTATTCTTATTTTCTAGATATGTGAACCACAGCCTAGGGAGGTTAAATCACCTGTCGATGGTTTCACAGTAAAGAAAGAATTTAAAATAGGGTTTGCTGATTCTGATTCACTCAAATAACTCTCAGGTGAAGGTGCCTGCTTTATCATGGATGAAGGATCCTGTGCTAGGGTGTGTGAGTGAGTGCTATAATTTAGGAATCACAGAGCCTCGGGCTGAGAGTAACTCCTGGCAGAGC
Source organism: Dipodomys spectabilis (assembly GCF_019054845.1). Lineage (NCBI taxonomy): Eukaryota > Metazoa > Chordata > Mammalia > Rodentia > Heteromyidae > Dipodomys > Dipodomys spectabilis. The sequence continues at coordinate 5,640,081 of NW_024870723.1, forward strand.
TCAGATGGTGATGACAATAATTAGCCAAAATTGCCAATTTTCTAAAATTATATAACTTATCAAAATGGATTTGAAAAGAAATTTAAAACCTGAAGAGATCTATAGCCATTACAGAAATGGAATCAGTAATTTAATGTCTACCTACCACAAAGCACACATACACAGAGAAATAGAGAGAGAGAGAATGAATAGGAGTAAAACTGGAAAAATGTGGAGAAGATCACTGGATCATATCAATGTGATAATCTGATTATGGTTTTATACTGTTTTGAATGTTGTCATTGAGGAAAAATGGACACAGTTTTCTGAGGATCTTTTTGGTCATTGACCCTACAATTATGACAAGAAACAACTAAAGATTCAATAAGAAACAAAGATTAAAAAAAAAAAACATGATCCATTGACAAGAAATGTACACATTACCTTACAGCATCTTTACAATAAAATAAAATTTAAAAAAATGAACCAAATGTATGAACGGGAAATTCATGGAAGAGAAAACACAAATGCCCAATAAACATACATACGAGATAATCAAATTAAGACAAGAAGGTGTCATTTCACACCAGATTAATTGCCTTTTTTTTTTTACAAATCTGATAACACTAAGTATTGGTATGGACTTAAGGACAGATACTCACTCACTATTGTTGAAATGTAAATTGATATACCACTTAGAAGAATAACTTGGCAATGTCTAATAAGCTACAGATGTGCATATTCTTTCAATAACAGTTTCCAGGTCTCTGCCCTAGAAATGTGTGCATTTATATGCACATACGCACACTTCAGACACACAAGAAGATGTGTACAAGATGTTTATCATAACATCATTTTTTTGTTTTTTGGGGGGGTCCAGTCGTGGGGCCTGAACTCTGGGCCTGGGCGCTGTCCCTCAGCTCTTCAGCTCAAGGCTAGCACTCTACCACTTGAGCCACAGCACCACTTCCGGCTTTTTTTCTTTTTGCTTATGTGGTGCTGGGAAATCAAACCCAGGGCCTCATGCATGCAAGGCAAGCGCTCTACTACTGAGCCAACTTCCCAGCCCTATCATAATATCATTTATATGGCAAAATAATCTAATGTCTTTCAATAAACAAGACAAATAATGATCTTAATGCCATAGAATGAAGTGTGAAAGTTAAATGAGCTAAAATACCTAGTTTTCATATATCCTCATTAACTCAAGAAAAATAATAAGTAGAAACAAGCAGGCTGCAGAATAATACATTATAATGGTATTTATTTCAAAATGCTAGACCTATAATACTATTCTCATGTGACTGGTGGAAATACATACATTCAATAAACAGCCAAATACATAAAAAATAGGTATGGGAAGTATGTACATGTAAGATGGATTCCTGGAACAAAGGACTCAGAAAAAGGTACCTAGAGCATTTTGTTTCTTTAAGAGAGATTTGAAGATTTGGACGGTGGTATATGCCTATAATCCCATCTGTACAAAAGACATAAGTAGGAGGATCATTGTCGGACACAGAACCCTACTAAAAACATAATAGTCTATACAAAAAATATAGCTAAAGCAAAAAAGGAATGGAGGCATGGTTCAAATGGTAGAGCATCTGCTTCACAAGTGTGAGGCTGAGTTCAAATCTCAGGATGGTTAAGAGAGAGAAAGAGACAGAGAATGAGATAGAAACTGAGAGATTGAGATTTGAAGCAAATGTAGCACATACTTCCTTTGGAAATGAGTGTGCAAACAGCTTTTCCTTTGCATTTTAGTGTTTGGGGATGCTTCAGAAGTAAACATAAGAATAATGATTACAAAAACATGCCATTCCTGACCCAGCAACTCTACCTTTAGAAATTAAGGTGACAGATTTTTCTGTACAGACTTTCATGAACAATTTTTTTCAAAATATAACTGATTACTGAGCACTTGGATAAGACATTCCACACTTGTTATTCATGAGTAAATATCTTAATATAGCATTATTTGTAATAGTGAAAGCCTAAAAACAACAAACTGATGACTAATTACACAAATCATAGAACATCTATAAAATGCAATACCATATGTCCAGTAAAAAGAATAGCATACGATCATATGCACATAGCTTCTGAGCTTTTGTGATCCTCTCCTAAGAATATCCTCCTTAGGGTCCCACTGTGTGGATATCTAGACACCTGTATAATTTATCATTCCCTGCTGTATTTTTTTGTCTTTTACCATCTAGTATGTTTACTCGTAGATTTATAGGCACATTCTATTTACCAAATGAGGGACATCATGCCACCTATGTTTCTTTGGGTATGGCTCACTTCACTGAAAATAGTATTTATTGAAATGAACTCCAAGAAATGGAAACAGGAGGGTTTTTTGTTACTGTTTTGTTTTCTTTACCTTTTGTTTGTAAGTTTATATGTTTGGGGGAGAGTAAGAGGGGACACAAAAAGGGTGGGACAAAGGGTGAATGAATGCAGCAGGGATACACACTAGGCACTATGTTGAAAATGAACTCTATAACTTGTGGGTGGGGACCAGCGGGAAGAACTGGGAGAGAGGGAAGGAAGGGGTGCCACTGCTTAAAAAAAGTACTTTTTGCCTGATGTAACTGTAACCCCATTGTACATCATCTTTACAATAACAATTATATATATATATATATATATATATATATATATATATATATAGTTTATAAGAATAGCATAGCCTTACTGATATGGGACTGTTTCTAAGATGTAGGATTAGATGGGGGGGAAATAACACATTATCTAGTCTGAACTGTGACCCTCTGTGTGTTTCCACATGCCCCTGTAAAAGTATTTTCTAAAGATACTAAAACATTTACACACAGACTAAAATTTGCTCTGAAATGTCTCCCAGAGGCCCACAAGTTAAAGGCTCACCCCTAGGGGGAGATTGAAACCCTCAAGAGGTATGCTATCAGGGGAGGAAGTTAGGTCATTGGGATAAGGATACCTTTGAATAGGAGATGTGGGGATCCTGGACCCTTCCTTTCTCTTTGCTTCCCAGTTTCCATGGGTCAGCAGTTTCCTCCACCTCCAGCTCCATGCCTCCCAGCATCCTCTACCACACACTGCCCACCATGATACACTTCTCTCTTGTCACAGGCCCAAAGCTACTATTGTGGCTCAAGTTTATTTACCTTTCCCCCTTCAAAGTCATTCATCGCAGGTACTTTTGTCTCAGTAACAGAAAGCTAACTCCACACATAGCAACTCATGAAACACAGATGAGGAATACAATGAAGAAGAGAAATTATACTTTTCATTTTATACTCATGTCCTGGATGAAAGTTTTTACCATGTCTATTTGCATTATTTAATTTTTAAAGTATTTTAAGCAAACAGAACCAAATTATAGTCGCTGGTTTCTAAAACAGACTTCCATTAGCAAAACCATATGTTGCTCAAATAATCCAATTTTATATATCATAATTGAATCTACCTTTGTTCAAGTTACATTTAATCTTCTGAACTTAGAAAAAAAGTGCTCACGAAGCACCTACTGTGTAAACGGTTCTGGATACACAGAGATGAAAATTTTGGTTTCACTCCAGGGACTCTGAACTTAAAAGATCATCAGAGAAAGCTGGATGCCAGCGGCTCACGCCTGTAATGCAACATACTCAAGAGGCTGAGATCACAATTCAAAGCCAACCGAGGATGACAAGTCTGATAGACTCTTATCTCCAATTAGCCAGCAGCAAGCCAGAAGTGAGGCTACAGTTCAAAAGGTAGAGAGCTGGCCTTGAGCAAAAAAGGCAAGGGATCACAAGGCCCTAAGTTCAAGCTTCAGAACACACACACACACACACACACACACACACACAGATCAGACAAGACATGCATGATGAGGACTATGAGGAGAATGAGGAGACTGTAGTAGAAGTAGAGCTGGCTGCATGTGGACTTGAGTCAGCTCTACCTGTCCTCCTATTCTAGGGCTCACTCTGATCCAATTCCTGCTTAAGTTAGGCTTGGGGCCACAATTCAAGTATTCAGCAGGCTAACAGGAAGTGGCACCATGCATCACTCTTGACAAATTCTGACCAGCCTATCACAAACTTTCTCAGAGTCAAAACGAGGCTCTACCTCTTAAGGGATAAATAAGTGAAGCTCTCAATCTTCATTTACTCACCTACCTATAGGAGCAGAGGTGGCCATCTTTGGAAAATACAATCTTCCCCAGAAGATGATAAGGAAGGATGTGAAGGAGAATTCTTCCAAGAAGATTTGTCGGCATTAAGGGGGCTGTGGTTGCCCTGTCCTCCCAGGGAGATACGAAACACAGAGTGAGTACCAACAATGAGTACCAACAGTGAGTACCAAGAGTACTCAGACAAAGGGAGCCTGGCATCTTCCTCTGAGGGTCATGGTTGCTGAGTTTTGAATTCTCAGTGCCCAGTGCCAAGGACTCAGAAGAGCTTTGAGGAAGAGGAACCCTGGTATGGGGTCCCCAGAACTTTCAGGGTAAATGTGAGTGCTGAAACTAGAAGAGTGTCCATGATAGCAGAATGGAGAAGCAGCCAGGATATCACTGTAATTAAGAAGGCTGGTGGCAGTCGGGCACTGGTGGCTCATGCCTGTAATCCTAACTACTCAGGAGGCAGAGATCTGAGGCTCTCAGTTTGAAGCCAGCCCAAGCAGAAAAGTCTATGAGATTCTTATCCCCAATTAACCACCAGAAAACCAGAGTGGTATTGTGGCTCAAAGGGTAGAGCACTTGCCTTGAGCAAAAGAAACTCAGAGACAGCACCCAGGCCCAGAGTTTAAGCCCCAGGACTGATGAATATAACAATAATAATAGTAATAGTAGTAGTAGTAATAGTAGTAGTAGCAGTAGAAACTGGGTGATAATAATCTCTCTGCTAAAAAAAACTCTGTCTTCTTAACTTTTCTGTGAATCTAAAACTCTTCTAAGAAATAATATCAAGTTTACAACACATTGAAAAGTGCTTGGCAATCTATACAATTAGCTTGAGACTCTTGGGAAAATAAGAGTGGATGGGAGAGCCAGCAGAACCCATTTGGAAGCTATGAGAAGAAGGAGAGAAGCAAAGATGTTTCTTGTTGCAACCCTAAAAGACAATAGGTTGATAACAGATCACACTGGTGATTATTACCAATGCAATGATTTTGCAAGCATGATGAAACTGAATTCTCTATTTTTTCTTATGCCAAATGTAGTCAAGTATATCAGCCTCTTCTATTTCAAGCATGATACACAGAGATGATTAATCGCTGAATACCATTATCTGTGGATTTTGCTTCCCTGGCATTTATTTTTCTTATCTCTGACATCAGTCCCTTCCTACGCCTTTAGGAAAACATCCCTCCCCTACCCACAGTCAGGACCCAGGTAGAACTGTGTCAAACTCCTACTCAGAACCAACACAGGGGCATGACTTAGCTCTGAACAACTCTTTGGGTCATGGAGATTCATTCAGGAGTGAAAACATGACCCATGTTTGTGTATTGAGACTCAGCCCCTGGAATCATGAGGAAAAGCTAGGTCTCTTTTAGCTACATAGCTATGAAAGGGCCCTTGCACTGCCAGTTCTACCAACGGAGAACTCCCTGGGATTAAATGCACGTGAGAGACAACAGTAATTGAAGTCCTGGTGACATCACTGGGCCTATATGATCCTAAGGATCACATAGCCGATGCCTCCAGCACTATGTGACCCTAAGGACCCCTAGAACCTTTCCAGGATATGACACAATAGCTTCTTGTTTTACTTCAGCTAATTCAAGATGAGCTCTTATTCCTTTTAAGGAGAAAGCATTCTGATAGCACCTACAGTGGGTCTTCCCTTGAGCTCATCAAACCAGGGGAGACAACCGTGGGAAAGAATAAGTAACACTGAGATGCCAGCTGGGCCCTGCTGGCCCTGCAGATGCTGATACCAGGATCAGACATTCCCATCCCAGGAGAATAATGCTTTTCTCAAGGCTGCTTCTCACTCCTAGAGATGTGCAGCTTCCAAGTCCCCCCACCCCAGACCACACCTGGCTCTATGTCTGCTCTCTTTGTTTTGACTTCAAATCCATTCAAAAGCAGAACAAGAGTTTCATCAACTTCTCAGCATACCCAAAAGCAGTCGTGAGAGGCACAGAGTGGTCTGAAGATGCTAAGAGGATGATGGGGAAGATGAGTGCACCTCTCACAATGATCAACCCCCGACCCTAGTATGTCCCATACTCCCCTTCTCAGCTGCCCTGGGGTGGCAGGAAAGCAGAGGCCTTTCCATCTCTCACCAAGTGCCTTCCCTGTCTCCCAGCTCTACTCCTAGATCCTCAAACTCTTCTCTCTCCATTTGTGCATAGCAACATGACTCCAGCTTTGTTTTCATACAAATATACCAAAGTGTTGGGCCGAACAAAGGCTTGCCTGTGAATCCAGTCTCTTTAAAAGCAATCTGGTTAAACAAAAGACATTTTATGAAATGCAAAAATATATTATAGCATAGTATGATAAATACTAGTAGAGGAATGTGTGCAATGTATGTGAGAAGAGAGGGGACAGGGTTTGTGAACTCTGCCCAAGGGGTCTTTAAGGTGACTTCCCCCAAGGAAGGGATATTTGAGCTGAATCTTACAGCATGATGCTATTGGTGACAGGCAGGAACTAGTCCTAGAGGTCAAGAAGGAAAGGTCCTGTTGGAAGGGCATGGAATGAAGTGCAGAAAGCTCATGGTCAGTGTCAGAAGCAATCAATGAGGAATACTTGGAACAAATGGTGAGGAGGGAGGGCACTGAGGACATTGTCAAGTGAGTTGTTGATGGGAGCCCAATCATGAAGAGAGTGGATGGACTAGATGCAGAAGGTAAAGGAACTCCATTAATGGGTTTAAGCAGGACAGTGACACAGGTTTTAATAGGTTGAATAGGTTTTTAACCAGGATGGGATACTAAGCACAGATTGAGGTAAGACAGAAGTCTAAGTTAGTTATTTATGCTTACAGTTCTCTTATGTGGTGATCTATAAGGCAGACATGCCAAAAGAGACTAAAAGGACCCAATAGAGGAGAAACTTGTACTAACACCTCTTCCATTTGTATCATGTCTGAGCAAGCTAATGCTACATAACAAATTGCCCCAAGTTTGGTGGCTCAACACATCAGGTATTTTCTCTCATGCTCATAGGTCACAGGGACTTGGCTGGACTCAGCAAGGTAAGTCTCGTTCAGCCTGCACTTTGGCTGAGGTGGGCTGGGAGTGGTTTCTCATGGAAAATGCAGAAGAATAAGAGCAACAACCAACAGACACAAGTACATGAAGGCCTCTAATCAATTTAAATCCACTATGGACAAGTAACTCACATGGACAAACCCAACATATACTCCACAAAAAGCCAAGATGAGAATGTGTGATCCTGTTACAGCTGAGCGACTGAGTGACCAAGAGCCCAACCTACCACACTCCATCTAAGTTAACTTGAATCTCCAGGCTCCTGCAAACCCTGCCCAAAGGCACAAGTATAATGCAAAACACCTCTCCTGATGGTAACATGCAAAATGTATGAGAAAACCATTGCTAATGGAGGTCTAGTTAGATTCTCATCGGCTTAGTGACCCAACCCACGCATCTAAAGCAATTAGAAGTCTCACAAGGAAGGTGAAGTTGGAAGGTCCAAGAAATTTGACAATATCTTTATGAAAAAGCTTGCTTCTTTGGAAGATCAGAGTGGAGACTTCCTTAGTGAATTCCATTCACGCAAGTCACAGCCACCAAGGTCAGCTATAATGTCACCCACTCCTTTGTGACTCCTTTGTCAGAGAGCTCCTCCCTTGCATACCACCTCATGCATCTTTTATCACCACTTTAACACCTTTATAAAATATTGATTGCCTATTCCCATGGCCCAGCTAAGGGACCCAAAATGAGCTGATGTCTAGAATTTGGGGCACGTTACGAGTGACAGAACCCACTCAAGAGATTAGGAGGACCTTCTAGCCCCAGCATGCAAGAGATTCTGAGAAGTTAAATGAACATCATGTTTACTAATGAGAAAATTAGGGTCTGGGAGGAGGGTTCATGAGAAGAGAGATGAAAGGAAATAAAAAGGTCAGGAGGAAGGAAAAGGAAGCACATGAGTTGACGGTAGGACCATGCTGAAAGCCTGATCATCAGCTAAGTTTGTTGTTAAATTTAATGGGCTGTAGGTGTTGATTGCTCAATCCATAAAATGAGCTATTAATTTGCTGTTCTAACAGGATAGGGCCGATCTTATGCAAATTGGCTTAAAAGGCAGCATCAGCTCTAAGAGAACAGTTCAAGCCTCTCCCAGCTATAAGTTTCTAAGACTTGCCTACTGAAGGGGAAATCAACCTATTGGTCATTCCTCCCAGTGAAGATCTGCCTTGTGGATGGTCCTTGTCCATCTTCCATGCTAGGTATTTCAGGGTAAGGGCAAATTTATTCTACTCACCTCTGTGTCCCCAGCCCCTCAGTACTTGGCACCGAGAGCTGCCACCATGCTGCATGTGATTTGGGGCTAGTTATTCCCCTTCTTCTGCCTCTATTTCCACCATCTATGAAAGGGAGGGTTTGGATGGAGTATTGTCTTGGAACTTCCATCGTCTGGGTCATCAATTAACTCAAGGCATGGTCTGCAAGTATTGTGAGTCTCTATGAAATGAGAAGGTGGGAGGCTCCTGAGTCTCACAGGGCTCCATGGAGCTGATCTCCACTATACATGTCCTGTTGACCCAGGTTTCAAGAAGCCTTGGATTCAAAGGCCATAACTTCAGTTTCATTTGAATGCTGACTTCCAAAGGGACAGTCACATTTCTTCTATGTACTTCAACTTAAAATAGTAATGGGAACAATGGCTTTGGCTCTTCAGGATGGTTGGGAAACTCAAGCTAAAATGATGGAAGAGAAAGTATTTTAGAACAAAAATGTTCTTAGGAAGATGACAGGTAAAGTATGGCAGGACTTTTGAATGAGATTCTGTTGTCAGGGGAGTTCTGGGAAGATGGCGGAGGAGAAGCTGGAATCTGAACAAGCTCTTGCATAGAAAGCAGTTTCAGAGTTCCAGTGAACAGTCCTAAGCCAGAGAATCACACCAAGTGTGCCATCACAGGACAGAGAGTTAGTCAAGAGAGGGGAAGCCAAGACAAGGAGACACATCTGAGTGCTTGCCAGCAGCTGCCACTGCGGCGGCAGGGTCGTGGCGGAGACCGCAGCCGGGACCATACCTGAGCTCTCACACAGAGAGTCCGGGATGAAGGAGCCAGACGCAGCGGGCGAACGGATTCTACTCAACACCAGCAAGAACCGACAAGGAGCGGACATCTTCATCCTGCAGTTTGCAGACCAGAGACGACCCAGGATCCAAGACTCGGCGTGAGTAGAAGCCCGACGTCCTCACTCCTTCTCAGGGAGCAGAAGAGGGAAGGCCACCCCTCCCCCCGAGCACCGGTGATCTCCATCTTGGATACCGACAAAGCTCGGAGGAGCTGCTAGCTCCAACTCAGGCCTTGGAATAAAACGAGTCATTTAGCAGGTCACAAGAACTTAACGGCGAAGTGACCTCACAGACTCAGTTCCATCCAGGGAAAAGCCACCCAGCTCAGGCGCCAGCCATTGGAGTGGCTCTCCTCACTGGGTAACCAGAGCCAGAGGCTGCCCCTCCCTCTAGCAGCCACCACAATCAATTGAAAAACAGAAACCCTGAGAATGGCTCCAGGCTGGGCGCTGTGAGTTTTTTCACAAAATAGTCCCAGGGAAAAGCTACTGTTTGTTGAAAGGCCTCAACTCTACCCAGAACCTAGCCTCATCACTGCATCCCCCTCTTTTGTGATTCTCAAAGCAGATCACCCTCCCAGTAAACTAACCTGGGAGGGGGATCTCAAAATCTTGGGTAAAGCAGAGCATTTTTCTGCCTGTTCCAACAAACTGACTTAAGAAACCAATCAAGCCACAGGACCTCAAGCTGACCAGAGACTCCAACAAGAGGCTGGTTACAGACAAAAGGGAGATACAGGATTCTTCCCACCCCTCCCAAAAAAAAAAAAAATCAAAGAACTTTTTTTTTTCTTCTTCTTCTTCTTCTTTTTTTTTGTTTTTTGTTTTTTGTTACCTTATATATATAAAAAAATTTTTTTCCTTTTCTAAAACTTTTATTAATCTTTCATTTTTGCCTCTTCTGAAAAAATAATTGTTTTCCAGTAACTTTTTTTTTTCTCCTCTTATAATTTTTATTTTAGGAATACGTGAATGTGCGTTTTCTTTTCTTTTCTTGTCTTCTTTCTCTTTTTCTTTCTTTCTTAATTATCTTTTTGTTTTTTGTCTAGCTCTACTGAACTTCTGATCTTTTCTTCTCACTTTCCTATCCTTTCCACCTTTTCCTCTCTTTTGTTCTTCTTTATGTGACTTAACTCTTGTCCTGCACATCCTCAGATAAACCCGTAGTTAACTAGTAGACCCTATCCCCCATTGTGTTCACACTTAATCCACAAATTTATTACTCAATTCAAAACCTCTGAGACTTAAATTCATTAATAGCAGTACTACCTCTTTATACCTATATAATATTTTAAGCATTTTTTTAAAGTTTTTCACATCTCCTCTATGTCCCTCCCTTTCTCTCAATATATTCACATTCCTCTCTAAATAGATGGTCTTTTAATCTCTATAATAACATTAATTTTTATGTTTCTATTTTTTTCTGGTCTCTTTTCATTCCCCTTTCCCTTTCTTCTTTTTCTCTCTCTCTCTACTTGCATCCTACCCAACCTATTTCCTGCATTGTGATTAGGAGATTCTGTTGTCAGCTGTGTGGCTTTGGGCAAATCACTCAAGCTCTCTGAGCTCCATTTTCCTTATTGCTACAGCTGAAAGTCTGGAATAATAATTGCTACTTCACAGGGTTATCAGGAAACTTCCACAGAAATCAGACATATATATAAAGTTCCTCGCACTTCAGGAAGGGCTACATCATTTTTAGTATCCAGGGAAAAATGAAAATGCAGGGAGTTTTGTTCTGATATTATTCAAATTTTTAAGGTAAGATCACAGAACATTAAATGAAGTCCAGGGCGCCTTTCTGTGCACACCCCTGTGTGAATCATGGGTCGCACACCTCCGGCACACACCAGTTGTTAAGATACATTGGTCCTTTGTCTCCCGCCTCAAATCTTTCCCTGCTCAACACATATAAATAGGATTTGGAAACTTTAAAAAGAAAAGATCAGTATTATTATTCCAGAGGCAGCTTCATTTTTCCTCCCTGCGCAGAGCAGTCACCCATCCTGATAGACACCAAATAAAGGTGGAAAGAAATCAACTTTCTAGCTGCTGGCAAATACCGTAGCTACAGTAACAGGTTTACAGGATAAGCCAGGAATTAGAGCAGGGAAACGTGACCAGCAATGTTTTCCACACATAGCAGGTAAATACAGGCCCTTCTTAAAAATCCTTCACTGGCCCCTGGTCCAGTGCCTGCAGAGGACTGTCTGTTATCCCTGCAGGCTGTCCAAGGCCTCACTCTTGAACTGTCTTCCTCTGCTTCCCTACTATCATGCTTCCAGAAATCTGTTTTCATTAACCCCATATTTCAATGGGTCCTCCCATCTCCTTGTCTTTGTTCATCCAGCTTCTGCCTCCTAGAAGTCACTCTTCCCCGTTTTCAATCTAATGATTTTTTTTTCCAATCAAAGATTACATTCCATTTCTTTCATGGTAATACAGAATAGTCTCCATGATTTAAAAATTGTATTCATCAGAACTTGCTACAGTAACAAGTAATGCCAAAAGCTTGATGCCTTGGTGTACAAACATTGCGATCTAGTCACCTGATTCAAAGGCCAATCACTGACTGTGGTTTGATTGCATGTGTCTGTCTGCTCAGTTCTGCTCAACTTGTTTCCATGTGTTTTCTCATTTTGGGGGTCCAGGGTGACAGAACAGCACTTGTTGGGGACATGTAATTGTCATGGTAAATAAAAGGAAATCATGAGAGGCAGAGACAACATCTAGGTCTTTAAAGTTTCTATCCAAATGTGGTATATACTTCACATCTACTCACATATACCATGGGTCAAAGATAGTCACCTCACCAAGAGTTATATTGGTAGAAAAGAACACTCTGTCTACCAGGAAGAAAGGAAGGGAGGGAAGAAGGGAGGGAGGGAGTAAATGTGAGCAGAAAACCTACCAGGCTCAACATTATAGCATTGGGGGAAAACATTTTGTTTTGAATCCAATTGACTTCAGTTATTGATTGAGCATGGGCTGGTAAATTTCTAAATCTTCTGTCTCAACTTCATTATGCATGAAGGCAGAAGAATAACATTCATCTTAAAGTTTCCTATAGGGTTTAAGTGAGACAGTGGTTATAAATGCTTTACACATCTGTACATCCTGCCAGATGTTAAACACACATATAGATACAGGGCATATATCTATATGTATGTATGTATATATACACATATATATAGGTATATAATATATATACACATATACTTTACCATATGCAGCACTGGAGTTTGAACTAAGAGCTTTGTACTTGCTAAGTAAGTGTCCTACCACTTGAGCCATGGCCTTAGACCTTGTGCTTTCACTATTTTTTGGTTGGCTACTTTGTGTTCTGGTCTTGGGGCTTGAATTCACAGTGTGGGCATTGTTTCTGAGCTTTTTTGCTCAAGGCTAAAGCTCTACCACTTGATCTCTACTTCCAAATGGGTGATTAATTAGAAATATGAGTCTCATGGACTTCCCACCAGCACAACTATCTGTAGCTGAGATGGGGGTCGCATGAAATTTTCCAGTGTTGCCTCAAACCTTTTCACCTCCGCTTACTGAAAAGCTGGGACTATATAGGCATGAGCCATGGTGCCTGGCACACAAATTATATTTATATCATTTTTAAAATTTACTCCCCTCATCCCTTTGTCCATTCATTCATTCATTCAACATTTTCTTTGCACCTATCTAACTCCTCGTCATGCAGTCTTAATTCTTAGCCCCTTAATAACTTCCATTGTCCCAAAGCCAAGGGTAGGTTGTCATCTTGAGTCACCTCCCAAATGCACACCTCATACTTAGAAGACCTAGGGACTTCTTTTCCTGTTGTCTTAGCTCCATTTCACACTGATCTACAATCAGTCCAGCAAAGGAATGCAGGCATATAAAACCTTATCATTCATTTTATGAAGTTAAAAATTACTTACCTGGGGGAGGTTGAGACTAAAAACAAACAAATAAAGGGGGGAAAGTTGTAGGGACAGAAGAGTTTCACATGTGGCTAAAAGGAATTGGGTAGAAATGCTGTGAACATCCTCTACCTTCTTCCCAAGAGGGGTTTTATGAATTACTCAGATTCTCACATGAATGAAAAGAGCAATAGGGAATTCCTCAGCTCACTGGGTGTCTTAGGACTTACTCTTAACAAGACAATATGTAAGGTTTTCCATGGGGAAACATTATGTTCTCCCACAGATTACTTCAGTATGGCACAGAAAACACAAATTCTAGAAGCTCTGGGCTGAGTATGGTATAGTATATATGTAATCTCAGCTATACTTGGGTAGCAGAGATCAAGAGGATTATGGTTTGAGAACAGCAGTGCACAAAGTTAGCAAAGAGCCCATTTCAACAAAACAGGCTGATCATGAGAGTTCCCATCTATGATCCAAGCTAGGTGGGAGGCAGAAGTAGGAATATAGCCACCCATGGCCAGCCTGAGGCCAAAAAGAAAAATAAATAAGTACGATAGTCTATTGGAGTGGGAGGGAGAGTGAGGGAAACTAAAGCAAAATGGCTGGGTAGACTACTTGAAAGTACAAAGACTTGAGTTCAAAATAAGTAAACAAAACCGGGCTCTGCCATTATTGCCTGTGCAGCCTTGGGCAAGAGCTCCAATTCTCTGAGTCTTCCTTCCCCTACTGATATATGAAACAATAAGAACACTCTCTCAGAACTGTTAGAGGATCTAAGTACTAAGGAGACTGAGCTAAATGGATAGCAAGTTTGAGATCTGCCTGGGCTACGAAGTGCAATCCTCTATCAGGAAAGAGAAAAATGACCTGAGCTCTTGCATGAGTAGCACATAGCCTGTAGCTGGCACACAGGCCACATAAAACATGCTAGCTCCCCCTTCCTTTCCCGTGTTAGAAGGAAGCAATGCTTGATTCCGAGAGAGATGATTCCTGTATAAACCAGAGAGTCTCCAGCAGAAAAGAACCACTGGATATACAAATATAGACGAAAAAGGCCTACGTAGTCAGGTGCTAGTGGCTCATGTCTGTAACCCTAGCTACTCAGAAAGCTGAGACCTGAGGGTCACAGTTCAAAGCCATCCCAGGCAGGAATGTCCATGAGACTCTTATCTCCAATTAACCACCAGAAAAACAGAAGTGGTGCTGTGGCTCAAAGTGGTAGAGTGCTAGTCTTGAGCAAAAGAGCTCAGAGACAGTACCCAGGCTCTGAGTTCATGCCCCATGACCAAGAAAAACAACAACCACCAAAAAAAGCAATATAAGGAACCAGTTCATGCAGCTATTATGGGGGCTGACAAGAACGATCATGGGCAGTTAGCAATCTAGAGATCTAGGAGAGCTGACTATGGAGCACCAGGCTAAAGGCCACAAGCTCAATACCTAGGGTTGTCCAATTGTAACACACACAACTGTAATCTCAGCAGTTGAGAGGTGGAAGCATGAAGATCAAGCATTCAAAGCCAGCTTATACTACATAGAAACTGTCTCAGAAAAAAAAAAGACTGAATTTGTTTCAGTCAAGGAAGAAGCAAAATGCTGTCCCAGCCCAAAGGCAATCAGGAGAGAGTTATTCTTACAAAGAGGGAAGGGGGGGGGGGGGCTCTGTTCTATCTACACTTATAACTACTTGAGTAAGACTCCTCTATATTGAAGAGGACAATCTACCTTCACTCTGTTTGTGGATATAAATGCTAATCCCACCATTAACATCTTCACAGAAACTGGAATTCTAGAGTATTAGGGCCTTCCCTTAACTGGCCAAGATGGCACATAAAATGAAACCATCCCAATTTCAGAGACTTGCCAGGAGACAGATTGGTCATCTGTCAGCAAAGAAAGCCATCTCTGGGCCTGTTTCCCTCTCTGTTCAAAGAAGATGATACCTTTGGTACAAGCAAGTGATGTAAAGAGTTAGCAGAAAGAACGTGCAGGTGTCTGAGTTGTGAACTTAAGGCATATATGTGCAGAAGCCAGAGTATGACCCCTCTATCAGCTGTACCCACTAACATTAGGGCAATGACAGCCATAGAATCAGCCAACAAACAATTCCTTGAGCAAAGAAAATAGGTAATCAGCTCACAGGGAAAGAGTTCTGGACTTAAGCCCAGGGTTGATATATTCAAGCAGCTCAGTGACATTAGAACCCTGGCCCAGACCCTTTGAGGTCACCTTGGTCTGCCTGTTGAGTTCCCCAAAGGACTCACAAGCCTCATAGCTTCTCACATGACAGTGAACAGCACAGGAAAGGACAAAGGAGTGAAGAAAGGGCTTTCTACTCCTCCATATCACTCTCTTACAAAAAGAAAATCTTTTGTGGACTCCCCACCAGCCTGTACTTCACATCCATTTAGGTGACATTTGCCAAGAAGAATCACGTGGCCGTAATTATTCAGGTCAACCCTAATCCATAGTTGGTACCTGGCACATTGGCCACAAACCAAACCAAGATTTAGTCCATGAGAAATAATCAGATGGACAGTCACCAGTGCCCACAATTGCTTTCTACTAGAGCATGCCTGTTGAGAGGAGTTGGCCAATTAAAGGCAATTCATAGGCATTAGCATGCCTATGAAAAAATAAAAGTAACAATAAAAAATATGCCCAGGAGCAACGAAGAATACGTTTACTATTAAATGAAGCAGGTCATTTTTTTAAACTATAAGCACTGTGGCTCTAGTTAGAGGGACAAAGGAAACAGTAGTAGAAATGAAGGGACATGAGTTTGAATCCAGTTTTAGCAACCACAATCAGTTCTTAAGCAGTGATTTCACGCTGGAACCACAGGATCAGCAAACAGGTTTTAGAGAGGTTAGCTTCTCTCAGTAGTAAATAGTAGTTTATTATTAATTCCTTTACTTTGCTCTAAAAGGTATGTCTTATTAATTTTGTATAATGCTTACTTAGTTTGGGTATTTGCTCATGAATAGTTTATCTTTTGTTCATAAACTTGGAGAATCTAGAGTTCTTGCCTCCCTAGTTTCTGAATCAAAGATTTGCATTCTCAGAGCTGGGTGGTACCTCACTTTTATCAGCCATCATTCTATCAGCTCCCTGGGTACATCTGATACCAGCTTGTCCCCAGGAAAGCAGTATCACAAAGTAAGAGGAGAAAAGGCTCTGGCAAACAAAAGATATTGTTCATAAAGGTACTTAGTTGGTTGCACTAATGAAGCCTCAAGTGCCAATAAGTAAACTGTAGCAAGAATAAGACATTTTCCTCAAATCCTCATGGGGAAGGTTATGGCCTGTGGTTCATTTATCACTTGGTTTTTCCTTCCTTCATTCATTTGGTGGTTGGTTGGTGGATACGTGGGTAGGTTGATAGGTTGGTTAGTTCACTGGTGGGTAGGTGGGTTGGTTAGTGGATTCACTGGCAGTTTGGTTAGTTGGTTCCTACTTTTTCCTTCCATGTACCAAGAATTCTGCTCAAGGCTCGTCCTCAAAAGGTATGGATCTAAGTGGGACATGCAAACAGATCCATCCATTCCTTCACCCTTTCTTCAAGTCAGGCCCTCTTCTCAGTCTTTGGAGACAAAGTAGAGGAGACATGACAGGGAGAGAGAATCCCAGTCCCAATGGTACAGTGATGGCAAAAAAAAAATGTCAGTGATCTAGAGAGAAAAATCCCACGAAAAACAGGTAGCAATGAATCAAGTGCTTAGGCACCAGCTTTAGGATCTATATCCCACTCTCTTCCTAAGTGGCCTTCTGCACTCACTTGACCTTTTTGTTGCCTGGGTTATAGTCAGATCTAAAGGACAAGTGTACGGCAAGTATTTAGCCTGACCATGGCCAAAGAGTCTGGTTATTATAATTATTGTCGAGAGACTCTCAGGTGACTTGATGAGGAGTAAACTGAACTACAAAGCATACATACATAGATAGATGTTTGGCAGACAGGGCTTGGAGGAAGGCCACCTGGAGGAACAATAAGAGAAGTGAGATCAAGAGCAGAGGGTGGGAAAGAAGAGGTGTGTTAGGAAACTACAAGAGGTTGTGAGTGGAGAGAGACAAAGGTAGAGGGACAGAGGGACAGGTTCGTAACAAGAATGCTGAGTGGCACCACGGCACTCTCCCCCACAGTGAAAGTCCTCACTGAAAGAGCTGGACAGAAAAGACACTAAGAACAGAACATTGGGAGGCATTGTGGGGGGAGGGGAGGGGAGGGATTAGGCCTCTTCTGAACAGGCACGACGTGGTTTTGACTTTGGTCAAAATTGATGAGCCTGTCTAGGCCGACAAAAGAATAGCCAAACACGTAACATTTCACTCTCCCTTCTCAACCACCAGCCTTAGGACAAAAAAAAAAGAAAAAGCCTTTGCCATACCTGCTGGGACTCGTATCTCTGTGAGCACCCAAACATTCTTGAATGTTCCGTTGCATGTCTTGCCTGAACCGGATCAAAATCAACTATTAGAAAGGATAGGACAAAGGACAAAGGGGGAACCTATCCAACGGCGATACTCACAGGACAATATGTTGGAAATTATCTGTACTTGGAAGAGGGAGAAAAATGAGGGAAGGGGTAACAAGTTAGACAAGAAATGTAGTCACTCCCTTACCCTCTGTACAGCACCTTGACAATAAAATGTGTTTAAACTTTCAAAAGGAGGGATAGCTGTGGCCACACAGTACCAGGGTGGGCACCCGGGTTCCAGATTCCCTTGTCCTGTTCTCCACTGCCATCAGAAGACACCCCTGAGCAGAGGTTTTCCAAAGTGGGTCATGCTTCACCTCTAGGTGTGGGGCAGTGAGAGAGCACAGATTTGTGTGAAGTCAGTTCTCTTTCTGTCTCCTTGTGTGGCATCAGTTCTGGAATCAGACAAAACAAAGTTTCCATCCCAACTCAGACTCTGATACCTGAGTGACCTCCAACAGTCACATTTCCTTCTAAGCTTTAGCATTCACTCTGAGAAAGGAAGATATCAATCCTTGAATTTCAGGTTGGGGGGGGCGCAGATTCTGTCTGTAAAGCATTTTTTTAACAGTATCTGGGGCAGAGTGGAAGCACTTACCTAATCTACCTGCTTCCTTCCTGAGGTTTAGTGTTGCAGGCGATTTCATGAGCACTGAGATCTGGTCTTTCTTGCTCACTATTGGCTCACCATGCATTGTGGGTAGTTGACTGAGTGGATGGGAAAATGAATGAATGAATGAATGAATGAGAACTTACCCTTTCTGATTATTCTAGGGCACTGATAGGAAGAGATGTTAGGTTGTGTAACATTTGGTAGTATAGAATAAGCCACTGAAATGAAGCAAAGGAGCCCTTTCTGGCAATGATGCCAAATCCAAGAGAATTCTTAAATCTTGGAATTTACTGGGTAAGGCTCACCACGTCAGAAAAATGGCTAAATTCTCAGGAGATGAGTAGTTCGTTATGCCCCATAATCTCAGCCTCTAATACTTAACATTATAAGCTCAGCTAATAACTCCAGGTCACCTGTCTGGGGAAGAAAGATAAGGATTTTAAAATTTGCACATTAGCATGTATAATCTACCACCCAATGTTGTTGACTCAGAGAGATATTTTAATTCATCCCCCCCCCCCCGCATTGCCCTGAGAGAGCACAGTTATTTTAAGAGATGCTAACTGAAAGAGATGATTGCTATGACAATCCATTTGAAGAACCTTTCATGGCCTTCTATGTAGCATGAGTTTCTATACACACTACCAAGGTTAAGTCTCTTTTCTTGATGCAGTATGTGTTTCCAGAACTATACACGAGCAATAATATTCTTAACATTAATGATATTCTTAAGTTTGAAGCTGAGTTCTCCTGGTAACCTTCCCTGAGTCTTTCTACAATGGTATTACTTCTCTGTGTCTGTCTATTTGGTCACTTGCGCTCTGTTTCTATCTACTCATCCTGCAACTGACTACTAGAATTCAGAAGTATTCTTATAGAGTAAATCCAGGATGGCTGCTAACTTTTGTACCTTCTTTCAGTTGAAACCTATACGTGGGCTCTTTGAATATGATCATACTCTATAGCTGCTCTGACCAGTTGAAAACAGCAAAAGTGCTGTCTTCACACCCAGCTTCAAAGAAACCAGCAATTTCTTCTTGTATCTGGGACCATTCTCTCTGGAGAGAAGTCTAGCTTGTCTAAGGTCACCAGGCTGACAAGGACACCTGCAGGGGCTCTTGCTCACAGTCTCAGCTAGTCCAGCCTTCCAATCATCACAACCAGGGCACTAGACATGTGAGTGAAGGAAACATCTTGGAAGTGGATCCACCATCCCCAGCTGCCCAAACAGACATCATATTGATCAATGACTGACTATCCAGCTGAGCCATTCACAAATTCCTGGCCCAAAAGTCATGAGTGGAATAAAAATGGTTTTAAGCCACTAAGTTAAAGAGAAGCTTGCTAAACAGTAATAAATTGTCAAGGTATCTTTTCTACAGGAACCACAAGAGCACAGACTTCACACTCAATCTGAAGTTATGTTTGCTCTTGAGTTTTTCTTGTTTGTTATTCATTTGGAGAACCCACATCTGCAGACAAAAATCCAGAGAGAAAGGAGGGTGAGAGAAAAAGGGAAAAATCAAACACAATCAGGTCATTTGAAAAAGAAGAAATGAAAACAGCTAACAAGCATCCTATTTATACCATTTTACTCACGTAAGAAATACAAATTGAAGGAGGAATGACTATTCTTTCATCTATAAAATTAGGAAAGTTCCTTTTTAATAATTAAAAAAAAAATCATCTATCACCAGCTGATGATGGCTCACAGTTGTAACACACTCGCTACTCCGGAGGCTGAGATCTAAGGTTTGCAGGTGAAAACTCACCCAGGCAAGAAAGTCTGTGACACTCTTAAATTAACTAGCAAAAAGCAAGAAGTGGAGGTGTGGCTCAAGTGGTAGAGTGGTAGCCTTGAGCAAAAAAACTCAGGGACAGTGCCCAGGCCTTAAGTTCAAGCCCCAGGACCCAACACCAAAATAAATAAATAAATAAATCATCTACCATACAGAAGGCTTTGAAAAACCATACTGATTGCTACAAAAGGTAAAAATTGAGAACAATATTTCTAGAAAACAAATTGGTAAGATTTAGATCTAGGTATCTCTCCTAGAAAAATAATCTGACATGTGGACAGAGATTTATGCACAAAATATGTTCATCACAGTGTCATTCATAATAGTAAAATATTATGAGTTTTTTTAAAAAAACAAACCTTAAATGTTGGATTCTGGGGAATGACTTAAGTAAATTGAACTGCCTTCAGAAGATGGAATGTTGTGTCGCATGGTAACCGATGCTTATGAATTGTTCCTAACGACATGGAAAAATGTTTAATGATATAACATTAAGTAAAAGAGCAGGATAGAAAAAAAGGTTATAAAGTATGATTTTCAAGTACTTTGAGAAGCATAAAAAGACTAGGAGGAAATACGATAAAGTGTTAATGGTGTTTATCTGTGGGAGGTGGGATTATGGGCGGCTGTTTTTCTTATTTATTCTTTGCTGTATTATCAACATTGGGTATGCATTGCTTCTGCAATCTGAACAGAGTTTTCTATTCTTCTAATAAGTAAAGGGATGGCCAGTAGTGGCCAATCTTCTGTCCAAGTTGAAAGTCATGAAATTAGAAAAAGGGAGGAATAGGAGGATTTTAGGAGTCCTGGTGACTGAAACCAGTGGTTATGCAGACTCTCCAGTACAAGGTTTCCTTTTGTCCTTGTATATAATAGGGACAATATTTGCTGAGTGCAGGAATGATGTAAACAGAGAGTCCGCTTTCCCTTGATGTGATGAATAAACCTCACCTCATTCCCAAGATCACCCCATAAGGCTTGCTTGGAATAGAGATGGAAATCCACTGAGGCAAAATGGAGTCCAGGTAAACTGTTCAAAGACTCAAGGTGATAAAGTCCTTGGAGTCTAGATACCAGGAATCTGTGGCTCCTAGAGCATCTGTTTGGGGCCTTTGGTAGTAATTTCATAGTATTATCTGATGGGAATCTGCTTTGTTCTCAGTTTTGTTCCCTTGGCTGGGCCCACAGACTGCTTGTCCCCTAGGGGATCATCTGGAGATTCTGCAGCTCAATCTTAATCTAAATATGAAATCCCACTCCCCCAGCCCCTCAGGTGACGGGGCCTGAGAGTCTGGGCAGGTGACTTGCTCAAACAATAGACTCCTGGAGCCAGACCTATACCATAAAGTCTCAAAACTCAACACTCCAGCGACCTGGGACCCTGTCCCCCATTATCCCATTATCCCCACCTCCACCCTTGCCCCCCCATTATCCATTACATCATGCTGTTAGGTCTGCCAGGGGGAACAGCCCCCTTCACTCCTCCTCTTCATGAAGGACAGAACCTAGACTTACCAGAAATCACCTGCCCCAAACCAGAAATCACCTGTAACTGTCCATCACCTGACTGTCAATCATCCGACTGTGCGTCAGCAAAAGGACCCCAGGCTCTGGGGTCACTTCCTCCTCCGTGCTGGGCACACCTCTTTCTCACTCTTCCCTGTGTAATCTCTCTCTGCCATTGTTTTGAGTTGCTACACAGTACACCCTACTCTAGGGAGTGGCCTGGAAGTTTGGCTCTCCCAAATAAATTCTTCTTTGCTGGAACCATGTGGCAGGGCGCTCAGTGGTAGAGCACTTGCCTTGCATGCATGAGGTACTGGGTTCGATTTCTCAGCAACACATAAGCAGAAAAACAACTGGCAGTCTCCGTTCAGCAACCTGTACATCTGGTGTTGAAACCCTGGAGGGGATAGTATCAGGAGTCCCTGGATCCAAGGGTCAAGGGTCAATCTACTTCCTGGCCACACCTGCTTAGACCCAAACTGCTAAAGGGATCCCATGTCAGACCTCTGGCCTTTACCATTGCTGCCCACATTCACACTCTTGTCTGTGTCTGGTGAATGACTCTAAGAGCCCTCTGTTCATCTGTCTCTCTTTTGACATGGGGCCACACCAGAGGGATTCCCTACCCCTTGTGGACCAGTATTTTCTCATTTCAGGGATGCCTAAATCAAGAGTTTGACTCTCAGTCAGAGCGACCACCTTGGGTGCTCTGGGACTCCTTCCACCCATTGCCTCTTTCTCTCTACATCCTCACAGACCCCTCTACGTCCTCATGGACCCCATCACAGACGCCTCCTCTCTATAACCTCATGGACTCCTCCCTCTATGTCCTCACCCACTCCTCACTTCTAAATCCTTATGGATTCCCTCTACATCCTCATGGTCACCTCCCTCTACATCCTAACCAGACTTTCCCTTTGCCTCCTCATACCAGTGGGATCCAGTCAGCCTCTCCCAAATCAATACACTCCCTTGGGGTGTCTCCTACCTTCTCTAAATGGCCATCTATTAAATATTCCATAAAGCCAACATGCCTTATGCATTCTTCCTGTCTCCTGGCTCTCCTTAAGTCACTCTGGCATCCCTCTTCAGCTTTCCACTGAAGTTGATCTAGTCTGTTGAGGATGTTTGCTGTTCCTTCTTTATTCTGATACCCTCATGACTCAGTTTCCTAACATTATCTATGAAGAAAAGAATGAGAGAGCAAAACTTCTCAAGTACATAGAACTACAGAATCTTGGGGCTACAGGAGATTTTCAAGATTATATTTCTCTTTCCCCTTCCTTTCCTTTCCTTCCTTCCCTCCTTTTTGTTTCCTTTTCTTCTCCTTCTCTCCCTCCCTCCCTCTCTCCCTCTCTCTCTCTGTCTCTCTCTGCCTCCCAGACTACTGCCCTTTGAACTTTTGATCCTCATGTCTCTACTTCCTGAGAGTGCTGGGATTATAGGCACTTACCACTTACCACTTTCTAAAAATCCTAGTCTTAGAGAAAGTGAGGGAGGGGGTGACATTGTCCAAAAAGAAATTTACTCTTTACCTGACTTATATAACTGTAATCCCTCTGTACATCACCTCTACAATAACAGTTAAAAGTTAAATTTAAAAAAACTTTTCAGTCCAAAACTTTGTTTATCTAACACAGTGGCATGAAGAAGTGTGGCGCTTTGCTCAAGGTCATTCAGTGAAGCAGTACAGAGCAGGGACGAGAACCCAGGGCTGCTGGCTTACCCCCTCCTACGGGCTGACCTCAGCTTGCGGAGAGATACTCAATGTATTGATTTGCTTCTTTGTTTATTGTCTCCCCATAAGGACATACATCTGTCTACTGGTACATGTAGTTTGTCAATAAATATTTATTAGATGGATGGACAATGAACAATCTGAGACAGTCACGTACTAGAAAAATCATGATTTCTGGAGTCATGGTGATCTGAGGTGAAATCACCAGCTGTGAAACCTCTAACAAATTACTCAAAGTCTCTGAACGTAGGTCATTCCCTTGTGAAATAATGGCAATAACACCTCAAAAGGGGTGTCTGGGATTTAAATGAGATAGTAGAAATACAAAAGCTTTTCACTAAATCCATGCTATCATAGCAATTAACTAAACGTTACTGTCTCTCTTCCTCCATGACAGCAAGTCCAAGGCATGGTTGATGTCACAAGAGCCCTGACATGAAGAATCCAGTTTAATCCCAGCTTCTGTATTCCTATGTGATTAGTTCATGGACAACATTAGTTCATCTGGCAACATCCTCACATATTATGTCCACCAAAGTAAGTGGGCAATAGTTGAATTCAGTAAGAGTTACTGAATCAATAGTTGGCACAAAGACCTAGGGAGGACAGAGCGAAGAACAAATAGGTCTTTGCCTTTAAGTCTTTGTGTCGAAAGAGCTCATACAGCCAGGCATGGTGGTGCATACCTGTAACCATAGAACTCAGAAGGTTGAGGCAAGAGGATTGTGACTTTGAGGCCAGCCCTGGATACATAGCAAGACTATTTCAAACACAAAAGTGATTTTATAAGGGAAAAACTCCGGCTGCTAAAACTCCTCCCCCATTATACAGGACGCCTCAGAGGGAATGCCCTGTGAACTGAAAGTGTCTGCTTTCCTGCCTGAAACATAACATCAGCCATTTCCTCCTCAGCAACCCAATGCATTCACCACTTCCAGGCACAATAGAGATGCCAACCTTTGAAGAGCCTCAAAGAACAGGAAGTTTGCTGTGTGGTGAGCAGTGAAACCTCTCCTGGGAGAGGTGGCTTTGGCCTGCAAGTGACCTGTGCAAATCACCTGTGTTCCACTGCCTCATACGGTTACGGCTCACGTCAAGCTCAACCCCAGGGCCATTCGCACTCTGGCAAATAACAGAAGCATTCAGCTCCTTTCTTTGTTTCTTTTTACTTATTCATTGCCCATATCTTGCATGATGACAAAGTTAGATCTTATCCTACTTTATGTCCATTTGAGGTATAAAATTGGGAGATGCCATGATGCAACGGGAAAGCATAACATCCCCCTCAGACAGTCCTGGATATGACTCCTAAGCTTCCCCACTAACCTGGTATTCAACACTGGATGCTTCCCTCACTCAAGAAGTCTTCCCCCACCCACCTCATCTGTAATAATTAGTATATGTCTAGGATAGTCCTAGCAGATGAGCAGAATCGCTTAATAGCTATGTACATATGACCATGTAAGATAATGCTAAGGGAAATGAACTCCAAGACATGGAAACAAAAGGTTTTCCTTTGTTGTTGTTTTGAATTACTATGTGATTTCTTTTTTTTTCTTTGTGTTTTTTTTCCTATGGTTTATGCCCTGTTGTCATTGTATTTGCTCTTGGTACCCTGGGTATTGTATATATGTTTATCTAAATTAGGGAAGGGAAGGGGAACAACAAAATGGTGAGACAAAGGACAAGGGAGAACCAATGCAACAGCCATACTCACAAGACATTATGTTGGAAATGAACTGTACAACTTGGGGGGCGGGGAGTTGAGGGGAGGATAAATGGGAGGAAAATGAGAGTTGACAAGCAATGTATTCACTACCTTACATATGTAACTGCAACTCCTCTGTACATCAACTTAGCAATAAAATTAAATTTATAAAACAGACCTCTTAATTGTTTGCTTTATTTTTGTTTAAATTTGGAGAGAGGGACAGTCATGAGGCTTGAACTCAGGGCCTCATGCTTTCACTTGGCTTCTTGGCTCAAAGTTGGACCTTTGCCACTTGCGCTACGCCTCCACTTCCAGCTTTTTGTTTTTAATTGTATTGAGGCTTAAACTCAGGGCCTGGACAAGGTCCTTGGACTTTTTTTTTTTGAAGTGGGGAGTGGTTTGCTCATGACTAGCACTTTACCACTTGACACACACCTTCCTTTCTGGCCTTTTGGTGATTAATTGGAGATAAGAGTCTCACAGACATTTCTGCACTGGCTGGCTTTGAACCGCAATCCTCAGATCTCAGCCTCCTGAGGATTAGAGGTATGAGCCACCAGCATCCTGCTCTTAATTGTTTATTTCTTTAATAAACAGTTTCTTAGTGCTTACTATATGCACTCTTTTTAAGATCTTGTGAATATGAACTTATTGACTCATGAAAGTAAGCTAGAAGTTAATATAATAACAGAAATGTTTGTTAGGAAAGCCTCTATATTTTCAAGTAAAGGTGTTTATATTTTAAATAATGCTTCAGGGGCTGGGAAGGTGGCTCAATGGTAGAGTGCTTGCCTCATATGCATGAGGCCCTGGGTTCAATTCCTCAGTACCACATAAGCAGAAAATGCCAGAAGTGGGGCTGTAGCTCAAGTGGTAGAGCGCTAGCCTTGAGCTGAAGAGCTGAGGGACAGAGCCCAGGCCCAGAGTTCAGGCCTCACAACCGACAAAAAAATAAATAAATAATGCTTCAGTCAAAGAAGAAATGACAATTGAAATTAGATATTTTAACTGAACAATAATGAAATAATAATGAAAATGTAAGATAATAAGATACTAATAATGAAAATATAAAAACTTTTGAAATACAGTTTAAAAGTGTGCATGGGGAGAAATTTGCCATAAACACATGGAGTAGTTAAAAAAAAAAAGAGTCTGAAAATCAATTGTCTCAGCTTTCCTGAGCAAAAATTAATATAAGGGAAAACACAGTATGAAAGAGTTGAATAATGAAGATAAAGGTTGATTCTTTGAAGACTAGTAACACTGATAAATACCTAACAAACCTGAACATAGGAAGTGAGAGAGGGTCAGGGATAGGGAGACTACTAATAATGAATGTCCAGTGACAGTAATGACAACAATCCTACTATAAGATCCCACAGAAAATTTTAATACAGTAAGAGGATATCATTCAAATGATACAAAATAGCAAACCTATAGGATGAACAAGTTTACAGTTCTAATGTACAACATGAGGACTAGAGTTAATGAGATTATATTTAGGATTTCTGTCAAGTGAATAGATTTTAGCTGCTGTTAATCATTAAAAAGTCTTTATGTCAGATTACATGTTAATTTGATTCACTTAATAATCATTCCACTACCTATATGAATGAGAAAGTGTTGTGCTATAAATCTCAAATGTATGCAAAATTTTAAAAATTATTTTTATCAAAAATATACATGAAAACATTTACATATTAATAAATAACTTTATATTAATAACTTTTAAAAGGCAATAGAAATAGACAAATCACTAGAAAAGCACCACTTATAAAGTTGACACAAGATGACATAACTAACCTGGTTACTCTTCTTATATCTATCAAAGAAATTGAGATCATAATAGAAACTTTCCCACAAATAAAACTCCAGAGCTGGGCAAGTCTACACTAGTGAATTCTACCAATAACACCCCTCTTGTACAAACACTTCCAAGAATATAAATTCAAAAGCTTATAAAATTTTATTTGATTCTAGAAGGCCAGCCTAACCGTGATACCAAAACCTAACAAAGTTATAACCACACAAAAAAAAAGAAAATCGCAGACTAATTTCTCTCATGAACTAGATGTAAAAATTCTTCACAAAATAAAAGATGAAATGTAGTTAGACATCCATCTCCCTAATCAAGGCAGTTTAGCAAATAAAATCACTGATAGAATCCCAAGTTTGAATTATGGAAAACAACTCCCTCTTTTCTACCAAGGAGCTGGGCCCTAGGGAGTGAATGAAGAAAGGAAGCAACAGAATGAATAAACAGAGAAACATGGCAATTTTCACAGAGAAAAGGAAAAGAAGGAGAGCTATGCCAAGACAACCAGCCGGCATGGTCCAGTTTGAGGCTATTTTGCTTGAGATGGTTGTATACTGGGCAGCCCACCTAGGATTGCTATGAATGGCTCCCTTCCTCTTATGTTGGGTTAACTACTAAGGGTCAATGAATACCCAAGAGGCTGATCTAGGGCTCTGCCCTAAGCTCTCAGAGTGGCCAAAATGTCCCTATGCATAGAAGTAGTCTGTGTAGCAAAAGGCCAATGGGCAAGGGTGCTACTACGATAGGATTCCAACCTTCTCTTTTTTCATGGGAGTCACTGGCCCAAGTCCACCAAGAAAGACAGACCTTTTCTGAAACTCCAGCCATCTTCAAGGTGCTGTGCTGTGTGGGATCCAGGCAGTACCTTTTACATTCAGCGTAAGCATTATGCCTCACCCAAACCTGAGCTCCTCTCTGCCCTGGAGTTCCCCGCATACAGCTGGCCCCTCCTTCTCTCCACCCAGACCAACCTGAACTCCCATCTACCTTACTTTCTACCCTCAGACCCTGCTGCTACCTAGCTAGCGGGGGCAGCCATGAGCTCTCTTTCTCTGGGGCAAATATGGCTCCTCTAATAAACCTTGTAATAATCTTTCTTCTGTGCCTGCCTGCCTCCGTGTGGTCCCCTGGGATGGATATGATGGTTCCTTTCACTCAGCCAATCCCACTGACCAGACCCAGATTCTACTGGACTCCCTGCCTCCTTTCCAGTCTCTAGATGAGTGAGACCAGGAGCGCCCTGCTGAGCTCCCCAATCTCTTTTTACTCATTCATTCAACCAGTGCTTCCCCCAAATAGCTGAAGTAGAAAGGGAACAACTTAAGACCTCCCCCGATTCTTATCAAGGCATTTATATGAGCTGCTTTCCTGTCTCTGAGCTTCAGCATCTCAACTGTAAATGGAGCTTACCTGAGAGATCACACCTGAGAGGTAATGAGGGTAGCTGAACTTACACATAAAGCCCAGCACACAGTGACTGGCATTTCATTGGCTCATTACATGTTCATTTCTTTCCTCCCTCTCTACAGGCACTGGGATCATGAAGAAGAATCAGATATGGTGCCTGATGCCAAGAAGCTCATAATATAATAAGTAAGATAAAATATAGACAAGGGAGATTACAATACTTCAATGAAAGAGAGCAAAGTGTCTCACAAATGTACTCACAAGTAAGGAGAATATTGAGAAGACAGAAAAGTGGAGCCATTCAGACATATTCTAAGAACCTGGCTTTTGAACTGGCCCTGAAGTTTAAGGATAGGGAGAGTTCAGCATCCAAAGATGGGCTGGGGAAGTGCACAGCTAGAAAGTAGACCATGAAGGGGAAATGTGCAGGCAAGAAGGTCCAGGCTTCTGTAGTTTGGAACATTGAGTGTTTCCTAGACTGTGGTTTGATCAACAAAAATGTGACAATGAGGAATAACAGATACTGAGTGGGAAACTACAGTGTAAAATAAAGTCAGGGTACCAACCTCAACCCATTGTAGGAGCCCAATTCAAACACCCAACCAGGAAGAGACACTAGGGAATGTAGACACTGAGCAGGGGTCTGATGTATTAAGGGATTCTGTTCATTTCCTTTAGGTGCCCAGATGGCATTTTTAACATGTCATCTTTCAGAAATACCATCTGAGCAACTTGTAGGTGAAACAAAGTTGTATACATATAGAGCTTCCCCTTGACACCTGGCACCACGTCCAGCAGCCCACCTTGACTCTGTGAATCTGTTTATCTACACAATGGGCACTATAATATTCCATGGTAAAGCACATGGCTCTGGGTAGGTACTCAGTACTAACGGTGGGGTTATTGGACCAACTCTTGCCTGCTAGAAGAACCCAGATTTCTCATTGGCCTGGGAGCTTTACAGACTGCTTCTCAGATAAGATCTCAGCTCCTACTGAAGATTTCTCATAAGAGTTCCAGTCCCAGGGTGACCCCCAGACCACAATGGCGGCCTCCACTATTGACCATTCTCAGGCTCAGGCTCACTATCAGAATGCCAAGGCAGGTACTGGAGTCACAGCCCCCCCCCCACCTCCCTCAGGCCCCATGCAAAGCCATACTATGCCCCAGACAGCCAAGATATGGACAGTTCTGACTAGCAACCACCCTGCTGTTCTGGTTATAATTAAGTTGGCTCCCTCCACTCTCTGGGGCCACTCTGCCCTCTCCCTCTGGTCATATTGCCTGTCAGGTGGTCCCCCGGGGTCACGACAGCCTTTGATTAAAATCCAGTGAAGCTGAAAACGAAGCCAGAGTCACAGGAGGATGAAATCTCAGCCACAAGCTTGGGGAAGTTAAGCTTAATTCACTCTGCAGCAGGGAAAGGCTGGTACCGCAAGCAGGTCCAAGAACATGGAGATGGAGATCTGTGAGCAACCACCAGTGTGCAGTCTCATGAATTACAGCCTCCTACTGGTTACTAGGAGCAGCTGGTCTTCGGGGGGTGCCTCCCACTCCAGTCAGAACAGAAAGTCCAGGATTCAGCTCCCTCTGCCCAAGTGGAATACAGTCCCATTGTGGCCCTGACCCAATATCATCTTTCCACTACAGACAAATGTGACCACCCTGAAACCAGGGAAGTCAACTGCCTTTTCTCTCCTTCTGGTACACATGGCCTGCACAATACTTCCACATATCACACTAGGATTTGTGTGGAAATAGTTTGGGGGGGGGGCTGTGCGCATACGTGCCAATCCTGGGGCTTAAACTCAGGCCTGGGTGCTGTCCCTGAGCCTTTTTGCTCAACGTTTGTGCTCAACCACTTGAGCCGCAGCTTCACTTCCAACTTTTTGTTGGTTAATTGGAGATAAGACTCTCAAAGATGTTCCTGCCCAGGCTTGCTTTAAGCTGCAATCCTCAGATCTCTCAGCCTCTTTTGTAGCTAGGATTACAGGCATGAGCCACAGGCGCCCAGTGGGAAATGGAAATAGATTTTACAAAACAACACCTGGAGAATGTCAAAAGGACTGTAATGGCAGTAGCCCACGTGGAGCAGCTGGAAGAGCTGATGTGGGGATAAACGAATAATAAAAATAACTAATTTTTATTGTTTTCATATCCTGGGCACTGAACAAAGTCCTAAGCCTCTGAAAGTACAGTACACTCTCTTTTCTAAAAGAGGATGCACTCCAAGATTCCTCAGTGAATGCTTAAAACCATAGCTAGCACCAAACTCTATCCATGCTATATTTTTCCTACACACACACACACACACACACACATACCTGTGATAATATATAATTCATAAATTAGACACAGTGAGAGATTAACAACAGTAACCTAATAAAGGACGATCAGAACAATACACTGTAAGATTGTTTTCAGCATCACCATTCTGCACCATAAAGAAGCCCCTACTGAGTAAAGCAAGGGCTACTGAATGCAGACCCTGATATTGCAATAACCAAGCTCATCTCAAAACAGCTACCAACGGGAATCTGCTTTGTTCTCATAAGTCAATATTGCTCCCATTGTTTGGCCCACTGATTACAGCACCACCACCTCCTCTGCCACCTTCCAGAAATTCTCCAGCCCAGAATCTTAATTTAAAGATGAAAGCTCACTCCCCACCCCCAGAGATAGATAGAGGACTTGCTCAAACTGCACCATAAACTCATGAAGCTCTTTAAACCCTCCAGCTATCTGTGACCCTGCCCCAACCCTTGACCTTACTTAAGTCCCTCCACCCCCCTGACTCTCCTCAGGTCACCATGGTGTCCCTCTTCACTTTTAATTAAAGTTGATCTGGTCTGGTCTGTTTCATTCTCCTTTGCCTTTTCCAATCCGTCCCTTTCCCTCACAGCTACTAAGTGACCCTCAGAAGTAGCATATTCAATTCACCACTCATGTCCCAGATGCCATACACAAGATTTCATCACACTCCTCAGACTGGTATGCAATTTAAAAGTTATGAATTATTTGATTCTGAAATTTCTCATTTAATCATTTTAGACCATAATAGATAGGCGACTAAAACATTGGAAAGCAAAACTACAGACCAGGGAGAACTTCTGTACGTCCTAAATAAAAGCCACCCTTTGGCTACAGATGGGGTGCGATGACTTGAATGTGGGCCCCAAAGAGTATGTGTTGGAGACTTCATCCCAAAGGCAATGTTGTTGGAAGGAGGAGGCTGATGAGGAGTGATCTGGCCACCACAAAGGTAGCCAAATAGATTAATGCTGTTATCACTAAAGTGAACTCATTGTAACAGAGGGAGTGGGGGCCAGAGGTGGTGGCACACACCTGTAATTCCAAGCTATTCAGTTGGCAGAAAAAATCATGAAAGAAGGAACGTGCTTTGATGCCAGCCTGAAGGAAAATTAGTAAGATCCTATCTCAAAAACAAGCTGAGTATAGTGATATGTCTGTAATCCATTACTCAGTAGGCAGAAGTAGGAGGATTACAGTCCAAGGCCAGCTCTGACCCAACATGTCAGACCCTAGGAGAAAAATAAACTAAACTAAAAGAACTGGAGGCATGGCTCAAGTGGCAGAGCATTTGCCTAGCAATCACAAAGTTCAACCCTCAGTAAACACCCTGGTTGAAATGTAACCAGTTACAAATGAATTAACTGAACTAGATCAGACTCCACGGAGAACTCAAAGAGTCTAATTCTTCAGAAAGAATAAGTCAAAGCCCAACAAAATAAGTCCCAGCAAACAGGTACTTGTCAGAAGGGGGGTGGGGGCCAAGAGGAGAGAGGTAGCAGAATGAAGGGGGAAAGGAGGAGAATGCAGGCAAGAATGCAGTATATATACCACAGAACTGAGAACAATAGGGGAAGGGGTGGGTAGAAGGGCAGAGAAGATGTTGAAGTGATGACACGGGCCAGGGCGCATTGCACACATAAACTGCTTTGTCAAATGGCAAAAAGAAAAACACTTCAATATATAACCTTAAAATTAAGGAAAGCAAGGGTAAGGTGGGTTGGGGGGAGGAGGGCAAGAATGTTGAAAGGGGCTGATGGCTCACACCTGTAATCCTAGCTACTCAGGAAGCTGAGATCTGAGGATCGCGGTTCAAAGACAGTCCAGTCTGGGCGAGAAAATCCATGAGACACTTATCTCCAATTAACCACCAGAAAACCAGAAGTGGCGCTGTGGTTCAAGTGGTAGAGCACTCGCTGAGCTGAAGAGCTGAGGGACAGTGCCCAGGCCCAGAGTTCAAGTCCCATGACTGACAAAAGTAAAATGTTGAAAGGGGTGACATGAGTCAAAAGGCACTATATTCACTGCATTGGTAGATGGCAAGTCCTTGGTACAACTACTCCAACTCCTTGGTACAACTACTTAAAGATAGTTTTTTTAATATTCAAAATTTAAAAAAAAAAAAGAAGAAGATGAGGGTGGGACACTGTGTAGCGGGTTTCTCATTGGTGTAACAAGACACATGGGGAAATAGCTTAAGAGTTTCTAGAACCTTCTAAAATAGTACCATCACCTGGGGAGCAAACCTTCAACACTTTATATCCAACCATAGTAGCCTCCTTCCCTTTTCCCTCTCCCTGACCATTGTACCTTGATCTTCATCATACATGGCTCTTGTCAGATGCTGGTACCTGGATACTGACTTTCTAATGCTGAATCCATCAACTATGAGCCAGTGAGTTCCTACCTGGAGTAGATTGCCCCAATTGGGGTTAAGATTTGGAGACACAGAAGCACCATGTGGTAGATGTTCCTCCTCCTGCACACATGGCTCTAACACAGATAAATTCAGGGCAGCCACCATTGAACTAGGTGGCAAATTCACACACACACACACACACACACACACACACATCTTCACACCCATGTCCCCGGGACAGAACCAGTAAGTTGAAAGAAAGGGGGGAAAGAAGCATTGGAATCCCTTCACCTATTTTTTTGCTCAAGTTGATAGCTGCTGTTGATTTTCATTGTTAACCAGTGATTTGATAAATTACACTGCGTGGCTGAGATTTATCCATTTTAATCAACCAAATTATTATTTTGAGGTGCAATGACAGAATAATCTCTAGAGCTATTTTTTTAAACTGTCTCTGATTTATAAACTACTACAGGAAAATAAATAACTATGGAGCTAAGATGCTGTAGCTCTACTCATGGCTTATTTTTATTGAAATATTTCCAGATGGCAACTTCTGAAAACATGACTTTTCTTAGGAAGGCAGTTGTCATGTAAGAGTTGACCCAGTAGTGCTGTTTCTCATTTTACAAATGAAAGAAGGCACACAAGAATCTAAGCATCTAGACCTCAGGGACACAGCTAACATGTGAGCAAGTTTGGTCCAGTTCTAAAATAAGACGTTTTTCCATGAGCAATTATAGCCATTTTCTTGTCCCTGGCACTCTGCCTGGCTGATGGTATTGGTGTTTATTAGAAGCATGAAGAAGTTCAATTCCAGGGAAGAACTGTTTTTCCTTTCTCGGGAAGCTCAAAAACACTTCCTTAATTTGTTCTTCAGATCAGTTCAGATGTCAGCCCTTCCCACAATGACGGAAGGGCTAAATTCTAGTCACCCATGATGTCTAGCCTCAGGTTATCCAATGCAACACCAGTGCAGATACTGTTCTGAATGGGGTTTTGCAGATATAATTGAGATTACTAATCTGTTGACCCTGAAAACAGAGATGATCACAGCAGGTCTAACAAAGTCCCAGAGCCCTCTCTCTGGCTGGTAACAAAAGGGAAAGTCAGAAACTCAAAACCTTCAGGAGATTAGATGGACAATCTCTGGTTTGAAGATGGATTGGGCCATGAACAGTTGCTTTGTGACCTCAAGCTTTATGTTCAGCCATAAAACCTCAGTCCTACAACCACAAAGAACTGTTTTCTGCCAACTCCCTGTTTAAGCAAGGAATGGTCTTTCCCCAGGGCTGACCTTCAGACAGTCCGATTTCAGCCCTATGAGATCCTAAGCAGAACACAGGCAGGCTTCCCAGATTTCTCACTTAGAGAACTGTGAGCCAATAAATGGACAGGTTGGAAGCTCCTAAGTTTGTGGTCATTTTTATACAGCAAGAAAAAAGATGAACACAGTCTTATTAAACTTTTAACCCATTAACCTTATGGATGGGCTCACCTGGTTTGACCAAGGAAACCGACTGATAAATAATAATTACTTGCAGAGCAGATGAGAAAAGGTAGAATCTTTCCTACTTCTCCAGAATTGGCAGCAAGTATCACATCTGAGAGAGTTTAAAAGGCGGGGGGGGGGGGGGGGGGGGGGGGCGGAGGGGAGCTACTTGGAGCCGAATTTTGTTGACTAAAAGGCCAACCACTATGTAGTAGTGGGATTATAGTTGTTTTCCCATTCTGTGGACAGACTGAGTACATGGTAAAAATTTAAAGTTGACCACTAAAATAATAGCAATGTGATTTTCCAACAGAAGAAAATAAGCGCCTAAGGAAAACTTTCTCATCCTAATGGAAAATAGAAAAGGAGACAAACAAAGATAAGCAAAGGCAAGGGCGGGGGTGGGGAGGGTGGGCAGGAGGAGAATGGTAGACAGGAAACAAGAGTTGCAAGAAGTATAGACATAATCACATAATACAGACTATGTTCTGCTGCTCACAAAAATGAAAACCTCAAATCAAATGTATTGGAACCTACTTAGCTGTTTTACTAACCACATCTGAAATAAAAATATAAAAAGACTAAAATTAAAGAGGTAGAAAAAGACAGATCAGGAATATATTACCTAGAATGAAAATTCTAAAGCTGGATGGGGAGGCATATGCTTATAATCCTAGCACTAAGGAGGTAGAGTTAGAAGGATCCTGAATTCAAGGCTACAGATCATATTCCAGAGCAGCTTGAGCTATACAAAGGTAGCCTGTCCCCACCTTACACTAAAAAAAAACAAAAACAAAAAATAAATATGACCATTTTAATTTCTGCCCTAATAGTCATTAAGACAAAAAAAAAACATATTGAGAAGGGAAAAATGAACAATTCATCTGGAAGGTTCCATGATCCAGACTGTATCTTTGCTTGGAAATAGCCTCAATGTATAAAGCACACATTGACAGAATTTTAAGAAGAAATGGACACACCTCCCATCTTTTGCTGTTAATTGTTCTACTTTGTTTTGGTTTTTGGTGGTACTCGGGTTTGAACTCATGGTCTCACATTTGCTGGGTAGTTATTCTACTACTTGAGCCATCCCCTCCCCCCAAGTCCCTGTCTTAATTAGAACATTCCTCTCTCAGAAACTGGCAAATCAATGAGACAGAGAGCCATAATGAGTTGACAAGATCTAAAAAAATTAGGAATGAAAGGGGCAAAGGACTACATGGAATCAAGATCCAGAGAAAACCTGAGACTAATGAATGTTTTATACCAATGCATTTGAAGAAAAATGTGATAGTATTCTGGAAAAAAAATATACACACATTGAAAAACTCTATTAAACGAGCATGTAAAACTTGAACATACCAGAGAATAAAACTCCAGTCATAATCATTTACATTAATGCCAAAGCTTGAGTTACAGATTAACTAAACTAGCAATGTTCCTCCAATACGGTGTAGCTAAGAAATATTTTCTTCATAGAAGAATGATTTAACATTTAAAATTTATACAGATAATTTATCCTTTCAACAGACTGTAGAAGAATCATTATAAGATAATCATGTATAGTATTTTGTAAAATAATGCAAGTTCGAGATAGAGAAAAAATTGAACCAGCTAAAAACAAAAGAAAATAGGTTTAACACGTTCAACTGTCTACTGCCCAAAACAAACCTTTAGCAAGTATAATATATGGTGAAGTATTTGAAATGGCCCCCTTAAGGTTTGGAGTTTAGGATAACTATAATCATAACTTCTATTTAATTTTGATTGGAGGCCCAGCCATTGCAATAAGACAGGAAACAAGAATTGGTTTAAAGATTGGTAAATTGTCATTATTCACAATTGATATATTTGTCTACAAAGAAAAACTCAAGAAAACCTGCAAATAAATATTAAAACTATTAAAGTTTAGAAAGGACACCAATCCCAAGACTACATGATCAAAGAAGCAATTTGACATACAACTGCATAAAAAAAAAAAAGTGTGTGTGTGTGTGTGTGTGTGTGTGTGTGTGTGTGTGTGTGTGTGTGTGTGTGTGTGTGTGTATGTGTGCATGCTGGTTCTGGGGCTTTAACTCAGGGCCTGGGCACTATACCTGAGCTGTTTTTGCTCAAGGTTAGCACTCTATCACTTGAGCCATAGTCCACTTCTGGCTTTTTAGTGGTTAATTGGAGATAAGAGTCTCATGGAATTTCCTAATCCAGCTCACTTCAAACCTCAATCTTCAATTCTTAACTTCCTGAGTAGTTAGGATTACAGGTGTAAGTCCCAGCACCCAGCCAGAAATGTATTCTTTTGAGACATGATCTCTCTCTCTGTGTTGCTCCAGTTAGTTTTATACTACTGGATTCAAGAGATTGTCCTATCACACCCTTTCTCAAGAACTGGGATTATAGCATATGCACCAGCCAATGTTTCTATTATATTTCTTCATCTGCCTAAGAAATTTAGTTTTTAAGTTACTGTTCACAATAGTAACAGAAATTGCAAGGTTCTTATATCTTTCAGAAAAAACATAAACTGTATGAATAATAAACATGGTCTCGAAGTGATGATTCAACATCAGAGCTGGCCATAAATAAATCAAAGAACTAAGAAAATTCAATAAAAATGAGAATTTTTCACAAAACTTCACACAATATTTTTTTTCTTTAAAAAATTGGCCACCTTAGTCAGGCACTAATGGCCCGAGCCTGTAATCCTAGCTCCTCAAGAGTCTGAAAACAAGATGATTATGATTTGAGGCCAGGCCTGGGCTGAAAACACACAGGACTCCTTCCCAGCCCATTGCTGGGTATAGTAGCAAGGGCCTGTCACCCCAAGTTCCAAGAGAATGAAGTTGGAGTATCACAGCTTTGGGCCAGACCAGGCAGAAATAGTCCATGAGACTTTACTTCCAATAAACTACTCAAAAATAAATCAGAAGTGCACTGTGTCCCAAGTGGTAGAATGTTCTCCTTGAACAAAACAAGCTCAGGGACAGTGCCCAGGCCCAGGATTTAAGGCCCAGGACCAGACAGACAGATAGATATAGAGATATATACTAACCAATGGGGAAGTAGATGATTAAATGTATAATTTAATATTTTTTAAAAAAATAATTTCATAAGCAGGGTGCTGGTGGCTCATGCCTATAATCCTAGCTACTCAGGAGGCTGAGATCTGAGGATCTGAAGTTTGAAGCCAATCCAGGCAGGAAAGTCCATGAGACTCATCATCTATTAACCACCACAAAGCTAGAAGTGGAGGAGTGGCTCACGTGGTACAGCAGCACTAGCCTTGACCAAATAAACTTAGGAACAACACCCAGAACACACCCCAGAAAACACACACACACACATACACACATACACACACACACACACACACACACACACACACACACACACACACACACACGAATCCTATATTCTAACATTCCAATGATCTGAAGTCTGGGATTTGTTCTAAAAACTCCTAAAAAAATGTAGGAGGGGAAGGAAAGAAACAATCAAAAGTAACAAAGGTCATGGCTGTTAAAATGAAGGAAAAGGGAATTTATAATTTGTACTGGAGTCTGTTTTTTGAGTATATTTTAATTTGGAGTAAATTTAATTTCATAAGTTTTAGGAATAATATATGAGAATACCTTTTTGGCCTTGGAGAGCCCGGTATTTCTTATATAAGACAAAAAGGACACAAAAATAGCTGGTAAATACAAAAATGTTTATCTCCTTCATAACTGAAGGCCAAATAAAAACCTTCCATAGCAAAGAAAAATTGAAACAATACATCTCCACCAAACCAGCCCTACAAAAGATTCTTAAAGATGTCCTACAAATAGAAAACCAACAAGACCGCAATAAAGGCCAAGAAACTGCACCCAAACTGAGAATCCAAGAACCATAGGAAGAACCCAGTTTTTGCAGCCCCCAAGAAGGTGGATAACATGGCAGGAACTCCCAAATACCTCTCAGTCCTATCTCTTAACGTTAACTGACTGAACTCTCCAACTAAGCGACATAGACTGTCTAGTTGGATTAAAAAACAAGACCCTTCTATCTGCTGCCTGCAGGAGTCACATCTTGCCTGTAAAAACAAACACATTTTCAATGTTAAAGGCTGGAACAAAATCTACCAAGCAAACGGCCCCCATAAACAGGCGGGAGTTGCAATCCTAATATCAGATAAAATAGACTTCAAATTAAAATTCGTGAGAAGAGATAAAGAAGGTTGCTACATACTAATTAAAGGATCTCTCCTTCAGGAGGATATTACAATTCTAAATATCTATTCGCCAAACAATGGAGCACCCAAATTTATCAAAGAAACACTACTTTCCCTCAAATCCCATATAGATCCAAAGATATTAATTGTTGGGGATGTTAACACACCACTCTACCCACTAGATAGATCAACTCGGCAAAAACTCAACAGAGAAACCGCAGATCTAAACAGCTGCATAGATCAACTAGACTTAACAGACATCTACCGAACATTTCACCCAGAAGCATCAGAATACACGTTTTTCTCAGCAGCACATGGAACGTTTTCTAAAATAGACCACATTTTAGGCCACAAAGCAAACTTGTCTAAATTCAGAAACATTGAAGTTATACCTTGCATCCTCTCTGACCACAAGGGAATAAAATTAGAAATCAACACCAAAAGCCACCAAAGAAAGTCCGGCATCACAAGGAGGCTGAACAACACACTGCTGAATCACGAGTGGGTCATGGAAGAGATTAGAAAGGAAATTAAAATGTTCATGCTATTCAACAAAAATGAACCCACAAATTACCAGCTCCTCTGGGACACAGCAAAGGCAGTACTCAGAGGCAAGTTTATAGCTCTGAGCTCCTATATCAACAAATTGGAGAGATCTGAAACTAACAATTTAATGACACATCTAAACCTCCTTGAAAAAGAGCAGCAAGATAAACCCCAATCCAGTAGACGGAAAGAAATAATCAAAATTAAATCAGAATTAAATGAATTAGAATCCAAAAAAACTATAGAAAGAATCAACAAAACAAAGAGTTGGTTCTTCGAAAAACTTAACAAAATTAACAGACCCTTAGCAAATCTTATCAGAAAAGGAAGAGAACACACCCAAATTAATAAACTCAGAGATGAGAATGGAAACATCACCACAGAAACAACCAAGATTCAGAACATTATAAGGGAATACTTCTCAAAACCATGCTAATAAGTTTGAGAACTTGACAGAAATGGACCTTTTCCTAGCAAATATTGACATGCCAAAACTAAACCAAGATGAGTTAAACCATCGTAACAGGCCCATATCAAGCACTGAAATAGCAACAGCAATAAGAGACCTCCCAGCTAAGAAAAGCCCAGGACCAGATGGTTTTACAGCGGAATTTTACAAGGCCTTCAAAGCAGAGCTCACACCAATACTCCTCCAACTCTTCAATGAAATTGAAAGAGAAAGCTCACTACCGAACACATTCTATGAAGCCATCATAACTCTCATCCCAAAACCAGGCAGGGACTCATCAAAGAAAGAGAACAATAGACCCATTTCTTTGATGAATATTGATGCAAAACTTCTCAACAAAATCTTGGCCAATCAACTTCAACAATTCATCCAAAAAATCATACACCATGATCAAACAGGATTCATTTCAGGGATGCAAAGCTGGTTCAATATACGCAAATCAATTAATATTATTCACCACATCAACAGGAGCAAGAATAAGAACCACATGGTTATCTCAATAGATGCAGAAAAAGCATTCGACAAGATCCAACACCCCTTCATGATGAAGGTTTTGGAAAAATTAGGAATCCATGGAACATTCCTCAATACAATAAAGGCTGTATATGACAAACCTACAGTCAGCATTATACTCAATGGTGAAAAACTAAAGCCATTTCCTCTTAACTCAGGAACAAGACAAGGATGCCCACTCTCTCCACGTCTCTTCAATTTAGTATTAGAATGCCTAGCTACAGCAATAAGACAAGATGCAGACATAAAGGGGATCCAAATAGGGAAAGAAGAAATAAAACTCTCCCTCTTTGCAGATGACATGATCTTGTATTTAAAGAATCCCATAGACTCCACTCCCAAATTACTCA
The DNA here is from genome assembly GCF_019054845.1 of Dipodomys spectabilis. Lineage (NCBI taxonomy): Eukaryota > Metazoa > Chordata > Mammalia > Rodentia > Heteromyidae > Dipodomys > Dipodomys spectabilis. The sequence goes on from NW_024870723.1 coordinate 5,680,552, forward strand.
AGCTGATTCAAAACTTTGGCAAAGTAGCAGGTTATAAAATTAACCCCCCAAAATCAATGGCTTTTCTGTATGCCAACAATGAGAAAAGTGTGGCTGAAATTAGGAAAGCAACTCCATTTGTAATAGCCCCACAAAAAATAAAATACCTAGGAATTAACTTAACCAAAGAAGTGAAGGACCTCTATGATGAAAACTTTAAAATCTTGAAAAAGGAAATCAACACAGAACTAAAAAAATGGCAAAGCCTCCCATGCTCCTGGATCGGAAAGATTAACATCATGAAAATGGCAATACTTCCCAAGGCTATCTACAAATTCAACGCAATACCTATCAAAATTCCAACCTCATTCTTCAAGGAAATAGAAGAGGCAATCCAAAAATTCATATGGAACAATAAAAGACCCCGAATAGCAAAAACACTCCTCAATGGAAAGAACACTGCTGGAGGAATATCAATACCAAATTTCAAACTCTACTATAAAGCCATAGTAATCAAAACAGCTTGGTATTGGCATAAGAACAGACCTCAGGACCAATGGAATAGAATTGAAAACCTAGAAATCAACGTACAGACCTATAGCCATCTAATCTTCGATAAGGGAGCTAAAACAATAGAATGGAAAAAAGACAGCCTCTTCAGTAAATGGTGCTGGCAAAATTGGTTAACTACATGTAGAAAACTAAAGCTAGATCCTTATATATCACCCTGCACCAGAATCAACTCCAAATGGATCAAAGACCTCAAAGTCAAAGCAGACACTCTGAAAACATTACAGGATGGAATAGGAGAAACCCTAGGTCTCCTTGGCTCAGGCCGAAATTTTTTGAATAGAGACCCAGAAACACAACAAATCAAAGAAAGGATGGACAAATGGGATTGCATAAAGTTGCAGAGCTTCTGCAGGGCAAATGACATAGCTAGCAAGATCAATAGAAAGCCCACGGATTGGGAGAAGATCTTTACTAGCCATACAACGGACAAGGGTCTCATATCTAAAATATACTTGGAACTCAAAAAATTAAACCTCCCAACAACAAATCCTCAAAGAAACAACTGCCCAATAAATAAGTGGGCGAAAGACTTAAAGAGAAACTTCTCTGAAGAAGAAAGAAGGATGGCCAATAGACACATGAAGAAATGTTCAACATCCCTAGCCATAAAAGAAATGCAAATCAAAACAACATTGAGATTTCACCTCACCCCAGTTAGAACGGCAAAAATCAAGAACTCTAACAACAACAGATGCTGGAGGGGATGTGGACAGAAAGGAACCTTACTTCATTGTTGGTGGGAATGTAAACTTGTTCAACCACTTTGGAAAGCAGTATGGAGGTTCCTCAAAAGACTTCAAATAGAACTCCCCTATGACCCAGCAATCCCACTTTTGGGCATTTACCCAAATGTTTACAAACAAGACCACACTAAAGCTACCAGCACAACAATGTTTATTGCAGCATTATTTACCATAGCTAAGATATGGAACCAACCCAGATGCCCCTCAGTAGATGAATGGATCAAGAAAATGTGGTATATATACACAATGGAATTCTATGCCTCCATCAGAAAGAATGATATTGCCCCATTTGTTAGGAAATGGAAAAACTTGGAAAAAATTATATTAAGTGAAGTAAGCCAGGCCCAAAGAAACATAGGTCCCATGGTTTCCCTTATTTGCAATATCTAGTATATGTATGAGTAAAGCGGAAAAGGTCAGATAATGTGATGTCAGGAAAATGAACCCTTAGATATGTATTTTAATGTTTTTTTCTTTCATGCATGTGTTTCTAACGCATTTATAAGATTATTTCTTTGTTGCTTTGTATGTCCCTCCCCCACAGTATAACCCCTGCTTTCACTATATTTGATGTCAGTATAACTTGTGGAGGAGATGGGGAAAAACCAGTTGTTTAAGGATACAGGTGGACCTGTTGCAACAATGAGAAGTACAAGTTGTCATGTCCAATACGAGCTTTACAACATCAGTGGGGGGGGGGGGAAGGGGGGAAGGAGAAGGATTGGGATTGGGAGGGAGGGGGTAGGCTGGGAAGGGATGTGAAGGGTAAACCAAAGGAGGAGGCTGCAATGCTTGGTAAGAAATGTACGCATTATCCTGCCCATGTAATTGTAACCCCTCTGTACAGTATGTTCACAAATAAAATTAAATTAAATTAAAAAAAAGAAAAGTAAAAGTAAAAAAAAAATAAATAAAAGCAAAAAAAAAATGTTTAGACTTTGCATACCAGTGATTCTGCTCGTGTTCATTTATGGTTCATTGTGTGCAAACCTGGGGTAATGTCTAAGGTATACTTAGCAAGAAAACTGCCTAAGTTGCCTGGCACTGGTGGATCACTCCTGTAAACCACAAAGAAAAGAGTGATAAAGTTGACATTAAGATTTTAAATTAACATATGACAAAGGATATCTTAAAAGACATGCCACAGAGTGAGAGGAAATACTGTAATGTATCTAATTGACAAAATATATGAAGAACTCCCATAAGTCAAAGACAACGCAATAGAAAATTCGGCAAAAGATGCTATCAAACACTTCTGTAAAGAGGGCTTCTAGTAACTAACAAAACACTTGGAAAGATAACCAACCTTATTATTAATTAGGACATGCAAATTACAGTAAAATGCCCTTCCACATTTCAGATTAGTTTTTTAAAAATGAAGCTCAGTGTACACTATGTGGAAAATGAACTGTGTAACTTGTGGGTGGGAGCAGGATGAGGAATCTAGGAGAAAGTTAAGGAAAGGGGGGACATTGTCCGAAAGAAAAATGTATGTATTACCTGAATTGTGAATGAGAACCCCTCTGTATAACACCTTTTTAAAAATACTTTTTTATTGTAAAAATACTACACAGAGGGGTTATAATTACATGAGCAAGGTAATGAGTACATTTCCTATCAAGCATTGTTTCCTCCTCCTTCATTTTTGCCCTACCATCCCTTCCCTCCCACCTCCACAACTAACCCTCTGCCCTCCCCTCGCTCCCCCCTCCCCCGCCGAAGTTGTAAAGGTTGTTTTCAACATAGTGTTTTGTACATCTCATTGTTACAATGGGTCAACCTGTATCCCTATTTAAGCATTTTGTTTTCTTCCCTTCCCTTCCCCAAATTAGAGAAGTGTATATATAAGATGCAGGGCACCAGACTCAAATAGCGTGAAAGCAGGAGTTATACCGTGGGGGAGGAACATACAAAGAAACAAACAAATCACATGGTACATTATAAATGCATAACACCTTAATAGCAACAATAAAATTGTATTTTTAAACATTTCAGCTGAATATTACTGGGCATGGGAATAGAGAAATAACCGTCAGACAATTCCCATGGAATTTTAAATCAGTACAACTTGTTAAAGTATAGCTGGTAAATATAAAAATATTTAGACTTTGCACGCCAGTGATCCTGCTTATGGTCATTTATGGCTCTTTGTGCACAAAACTGGGATAATATCTAAGGTATACTTAACAATTAAACTGCCTAACTTGCCTGGCACTGTTGTCCCATGCCTGTAATCCTAGCTCCTAAGGGATCTCAGAACTCTGGTTCAAAGCCAGTCTCATCAGAAAAGTCTATGAGACTTATTTCTAACTAACCACCAGGAAATCAAAAGTGAAGCTGTGGCTCAAAGTGGTAGAGCACTAGCCTGGAGCAGAAAAACTCAGGGACAGTGCCCAGGCTCTGAGTTCAAGTCCCATAACTGACAAAAACAAAACACTACTTAAGTTGAGGATGGTGGTAAACACTTGTAATTCCAGTTCGATTGAAGTTGTGACAGAAGGATTCCATGTCCCTGACAGCCTGGGCTACATATCAAGACCTTGACTACACAAATATTTAAAAATAGAAATGTTTGAATATATTCGTTATTGCCAGATTTTCCCGCTAAATCAAATACCTTTGTACTACAACAATACCTGAGCTTCCCCGTTTTTCTATCTCCTTTTCTACCAATCCATAGTAGACAAAAAAGCAAATTCATTTTCATTTTAAATTGCTTTGTTTCATTATGAATGAGGCTATACATCTTTGCAAATATTTAGTGTGCACTTGTAGTCCCACCCCCCCCCCGAAAGTGTCCATTTTTCTTGTTGCTCTTAGAATTTCTAAGCACTTTTATTAATATCATTTGTTGCAAATATGTTCACTGTTATTGTTTGTCTTTTGACTTGTTTATGGCACTCTGGCCACACAGAGATGTTTTAAATTACATGTAATGCAGTTGCTTATCTTTCTTTTCTTGGCTTCATCGTTTTGTGCAATGCTTAAAAGAATTCTTACTCTGGGCTGGGAAGGTGGCTCAGTGGTAGAGCACTTGCCTTGCATGCCTGAGGCCCTGGGTTCGATTCCTCAGTACCACATAAGCAAAAAAGAAAAAACTGGAAGTGGCGCTGTGGCTCAAGTAGTAGAACGCTAGCCTTGAGCTGAAGAGCTGAGGGACAGCGCCCAGGCCCAGAGTTCAGGCCCCACGACCAGACCCCAAAATAAGAAAAAGAATTCTCACTCTTCCACTGTTCTTTTATTCCTGCCCATGTCTAGTACTCTATGGTTCATTATCTGCATTTAAATCTTCATTGCATTGTCAGAAATATAGTTTGTCCAATTCTCTACCACCAGTGACCAGCCAGCAGTCCAAATGCCATTTTTCTACCTTGTAACAAATATCAACTTATTAAACACTAAATTCTCCCATGTCCAACACCAACATCATATTGCTGTACACATCATCTGACAATGTGTTCTGATGTCACAATGTTGAAAGCAGTGGTAGTAATCAAGACGTACTGTACTCATAAACTGTTGAATGGCAACTCCTTTGTGCAACTACGTAAAGATAATATATAATTGATATATATAGATAATATATAACTGATTAATTAAAAAGCAAGTAAATACAGGCTCGCTTGACCTTGGGAACTTGACATTTAACCTTGAACGTGTAAGGACTGCTCATAGGCTTAGAATCAGAAAAATCCAAGTGAGTTCATTCTCTCCTTCAAGTTTCAACGTCTCGTCACTTCTACGGGACAATTATGCCAACCTCTCATGGTTAAAGTGGATAATGAATGAAAATGCCTGTTTCAATGTCTAGCACATAAATGCTTATGAGCAAACTTAGAGGCAGTTTGAGGAGAGTGAAAAAGAACTTTGAGATCTTGATGGGAGAAAAGTATGAAAGGGGGGTGTTCCTAAACTCCACAGAGAATATAAGACCTTAAGCTAAACTTTCTAAGTTTAAGTCTCCTGAAAGAAATTAGCACAGCTCATTAATTCAGGTCAATTCCAAGTAGATCCAATGCCAGTTCATAGCAGGTTTTGTTTGGCCTTGTGTGTTGAACTCCCTTCTATGGAGTTATAGATAGTTTTGACATTTATTGCTTCCTTTAAATAAGAAGTCGGGGAGAATACAGGAAGGAGAGGGGGGCCAGAAAGACTTTTCCAACTGAAAAGAAATGTCATTTATGGAGCAATCTCAGACACCAGCGTGGCAGGGAACAATCCAGATAGGGCAAATTAGGCGCACGTTCCCACGATGAGCTGTGTCTGCGCAGTCAGTCATGTGACAGTAAATCTGGCTTGAGTGGCAGCCATGTTAATAAACTCGAGAGAAGATTGATGCCTGTCTGAGGCCAGGGAATGAACAAAGTGAAGAGCTCCTTCAGGTCTGCACCAGTCAGAATATAAATATGTATCCTTGCTTCCTAAGGTGAGTTATGATTTCATTCTCCTAGCAGTGCCTGAAATCTAGTGAGGGTATTTGTCGAGTCCCTGCATTGGGGGGTGACAGGCAAAGCAACGTGGTCACCCAGGGGAGGGATTGGCCTGGCAGATAAATCAAGCTCTGTGAGGGAAGCTGTTGTTATCAATTTGATCTTGGGGGGACAACACCTGCATGTACAACTGGGTATTGTCAGTGCATTGATTGGCTTTTCCCTTTGCTGACTTGTAAGCTGGGTTTTCTCTAGTCTGTCGTGTCTCTGGGTGGGCTGGTGTGCAGCTTTCATGAACACTTCTGTGGCATGCTGTCTGGTTTGCCCTCTGAGTGTGAGCAATCGGAGGTGAGTGGCATGTCTCATGTCTCTGTGTTCAACATTGAGCCCAAGGTCAGTCCTGCCTAATCATATGATATGAACTCAAGGTCAGGGCTGAAATCCAACCTCCTCCTGCAGTGGAAAGGACATGAAATCCCAGCTCCAAGCACCTGGGACTTCTTTTCTGTGATTTTCTGTGACTTCTTTCATGTGGTTCATGACCTCTAAAGACAGCTTCAACTGCAGGGCTCATTTTTCCCTCCTTTTCATGGGCATCAGGCAAGCTCACCACCTGGGTCATTCTCTTACACTGCTGAGAGTCACAGACACCAGGTCTTCGTTGGTAACTGGGACCATGCTCCTGGATTCCGTCTTTCCAAACCTCTGGGTGACATCTCCCTGTGTGTCAAACTCAGCTTGCCCAAGTGGAACTCAGAATGTGGCCTTCTTCCTCCTCTGTCCCTTGTCTCAATGACTTTGTTCTTGATTCCAACTGTCCAAGCAGGCATCCTCCATACCTCCAAATCATCTCTTGGACGTCCATTATGATGATGATTCTAGCTAGCAGTTGGCATAAAGCGAGTCTTGATGGGGACCCTTCTCCGAGATGGCATCAGTGAGATTTATCATTCCCTTAGGTTGACAAAGTGGGCGTCGTAAGGATGACCACACAAAACTGACTGCCCCCAGTCCTCCTGAAAGACATGGGTTGGCTCAATCAAGTGTTGGCAAGCTAGATCCCCAGACTGCAGGAGCAGGATGCCCATTCCCAGTGCTCTTTCCTGGGCTAACAAAGACTTCTGAGGGGCCAGTGTTGGGGGAGTAGTCCTTAGAGCCTTCTAAGCTCCCTGTTTCCCAGAAAGCATCAATTGACAGGATTGGGGCTTTGCTCTCTTTCTCCAATTAAGGAAATCCCAAAAGATAACCCTGGGAAGAATTAAGGTGGAGGGAGGTGTCAGCAGAAAGAGCCCCAAGCAGATGGACGCCTCCTTCAACCACTTCACCGGTTCACAAGGAAGGTGATGGTTAGAGGCTCACCCAGTCAGGGGTATACAGCTCAGCACGGTCAAGAGTAGAGTTCCACTGCTCACTTACTGTAGGACCTCAAGCAAGTCATTCTGCCTCTCTGAGCTTCCACTTCTCCTTGGGAAGACCGATCTGTGTTCTCTTCTCCTGGCACTGTGGCAAGAGCTCCATGTGATTGCATATATCCCAGAACATACCATATCTGTCCGGTAAGTTGTCAGACACTGGCTTTTTTTTTCTGATAAGAGCACTTACTTTCCTACTTTGAATCTCAGCACTTCCAGTCGATGAAGCCTTTGTGACTAAATCTTGCATTGTTTATCTGACAAGGACTTGGCAACTTCCCTGAAGCCATACCCAGCCAAGAACTGGAAGACAAATCAAACTCACCCCCAGCCCATCCCCACCACGTGACATTAGCAAGGAAGTTCTCTCCAGAGGCTCAGGCTTCTCATCCATACAAGGGAGATGCTGTCTGTCACTACTGTTGATGGTACAGCACACAGCCAAAAGGCAGCCAGGAAGAGGGAGAGGGGAAGAGAGCCAGAGGGAAGCTGGCAGGAGAAGTTAAGAAAGGAAGAAAGACGCAAAAGAAGCTGTGTGCTGGTGGTTCAAACCTGTAAGCTTAGCTACTTAGGAGCCTGAGATCTGATCTCAGTTCAAAGCCAGACATATAAATCTGTAAGACCTTTATCTCCAATTAACCAGCAAAAAGCTAGAAGTGGAGGTGTGGCTCAAATGGTAGAGTACCAGCCTTGAGTGAAAGTCAAGGAATAGCACCCACGACCTGAGTTCAAGCCCCAGTACAGATATGAGAGACGGGGGTGTGGAAGAGATAGAAAGTGGGGAGAAGGAGGAAGAGAAAGAGGAGGGGGATGACAAGGAGGAAGAGGACAATGATGACAAGGAGGAGAAAGAAGACGGAAGAAGAAGAAAGAAGAGTAGTGTGAATACCAGACTTTCTTGAGGTATGGATGAGAGAATACGGGAGTGAATGGATAATCAATCAATCAATCTACTATCTCCAGGCATCATGAACCTTCCTTCTTCCAGCCCAGGTGGCAGGAAGCCTGTCCCCAGGTCTTCTCTGTTCTACCTGGAGAGAGATTTCATTTCCCCTCCTTTACAGACTAATTTGCAAGAAGCGAAACTTGTTTAAAGGCTGTGTGATCCAAGAAACGGCATACTTCGGACAGAGCCCGTGCCTGCAGCCATTCGTGGACATTAATAATACATGAGGAAAAGCCGCAGCCTTATTTTATTTGGTCCTCCAAGTCAAGCTCTTTAAATCAAACCTTTAGGGAGGAGATATTTACCTGGACTTCTTCCATGGAGCATCTGGTTTTAAAGGCAACGTCTTGTGGAGGCCCAGGGAGGAATCTGGTGTTAAGCTGAGGATCCTAGGGAGACGTGAAAGGTCTTAGAGAGCCAGGAGGGCACAAAGGTGACTGGACAATCACCAGAGAGAAGAAGACACTCTCTGGGTGGGTTCTTGATGTCAGAGGCCCAGCCCTGGACTATAAGAAAAGGATGCCAAAGGAACATGAACCAGCCTTTCTTGGGACACTCACTAGAAGTGACCACTCTGCCTTGAGTGAGCCACTCTATGCAGATCACATCTCTGAGAACAGCTGTCAAGTCCCCAGGGCCTGGGGGACCCAGCTGAGGCCTAGAGTTCATTGCCTCCACAACCTGAGAGTCAAGGCAAATACAGACATGTGGGCCACACTGAATGTAGAAATAGTTATAACAGCAGCTAGTGGCGATTAACCACGAAGTTCCACTCATTGGGCCATGCAACTTCCTATGCCAAAGAGGTGACCTGTGTTCACTCTATACATAGAAGCATGCTGAATTTCAGAGAGGTTAAGTAACTTGCCCAAAGTCCTCCTAGCTAGCAAACTGGAGGAGCACATGTTCATTGGTAGCCAGTACATTTCACTCACTAGCCTATCCCATTCACCGACACAGGGAGGGGCAGGGGGTGAGCCATGCCATTGGGTAAAACCCCCAAGCCGGAAAGGCTGGGCACAGCTGTCGTAGTCCCAATTGAGTACTACAATGCCAGGACACCTCACCTCCGGGGAATGGTAGAGGCAAAGCTCAAGAAAATTACCTCTAGGAAAGAGCTGCAGTCGCGTTTTTTAAAAGGCACAGCCTGGTGTGGTCGTGGACACCAATCATCTCTGGGTCCTCATCCTCATCTTGGGCCCCAGCATCTGTGCAAGGTCGCACCGCGTGTTGCTGAGATTGGAGCCGAAATGAATGGGGGTGGGGACGATGTTAGGTAGAACTCTCTAGGGCTTGGACATCTAAGCTCTGAGACAGTGGATTCTGCAGGTGAGATGTAAAATTCTGAAGAGTCGAAGGAAGGATCTGAGGATACTTGTCCAACTCCTTCCAGAGTTAGATGCTGTGCATTATGCAACAACTCCTCTGGTGATGACAGGGGGCTCATTCCTGTCGCCCCCTCCCCCACCCCAGTCACACTGGCTCTTGAGGCTTGTGACAGTCTCTCCTCCAGTTGAGCCGCCTGGTTCTTCTCCTGGTCACTCATGGAACACCCATTCTGACCCTTTGGGGGAGCATTCTGCTGTGCAGATGCCCCTCTGGTAGCCAGCATCCGAGATGAAAATCCATATTCCACACGCTCCCGAAGACATCGGTTCAAGCACCCAACAGGCTTCAAGAGGACAGAGCCAGCAGCCTTTGACAGCCCGACCCGGCCCTGAGAGGCCCTGATTACAAGCTGCCAGCGGCCTTCTCATTAATGCCAGCCATCAGATGCGGCCCAGGTGAAGCCTGATGTAAGGAGATGGAGGATAATAAGCCCCTTCCAGTTCGCCTCCCCCCCCCCCAATAAGCCCCTTCCAATTCACCTCCCCCTCCTTCCCTCCCCCCCCCCGCCCCCCCCCCGCGCGCCCCCCCCCCCCCCCCCGTCTCCCACATGTGCCACTGGGAACGTGAGCCCCACTCCTCCCCTCCCTCACTCACACATGCTCAGGGCTGCAGGGACCTCTATCCCCTCCAGTGCCAGCTCTTCTTGCTGGGCCTTGTCCCCCAGGCCCTTGACTTCCCCTGCCACCTCCAAGGTGGCCTCCTAGATTGACACCAACAGCGTAGGACAAGGTAGGGAGGCTTCTGAGCCACGGATTCCAGTCAATCATAGATAGCTCCATTTGGGTGACTCAGCACCTGGTACTTAGTACTTGCCAAACCAGCTAACTGTCCTCCTCTATGAGCACCTGAGCTGAGTGCGCAAATGCAGCCACGTGGCCACTCACTCGCCTGGCCATCCCCACCGCAGCCCTTCCTGGCTACCTCCTCCCCCGTGGCCACAGGCTCTCAGCCTCAGTGGCTCTCCATTGCCTTGACTCTCAGTGCTACCCGGTCTCCGCCTGCCTCTCCACTTCATTCCCTACTCCTTTCTTGGACATTAAACTCCCCAGCCACACAAAGCCAGGAGCGATTCCCCCAACACCCCTTGTGGTCCACGCTGTAGGCTGTTCCCTCTCCAGAACAGCAACCCCTGCTCTCTGATCTCCGTTCTCCTGCGAACCCACAGAACCCTTCTGACAGACATACTTGCCCTTCATTCACTCACTCATTCATTCAACAAACTCTTTTATGCCCTCATAAAGCTTGTAGTTTGGAGACAAATATTTCACACACATGCACACACACACACACACACACACACACACACATACTCAAACTATTCTAAGTGATAGAATCACAAAGTAATAGAACACACTGGCAGATAGGAGGTAGAAAATACTATGTATCGTGAGGAGTCACAGGGGTCCTCCCTGAATAAGTGACACTTGTATTGAGCCCTGAGTAGGAATCTTCTGGAAGAGAAACAGAGGGAGAGTGTCACAGAGCAATATCTTGTGCAAAGGCCCTAGAGCAGGAGGAAATACAGCACATTCAAGAACATAACATGTGTGTGAGGGAGGCTTGGATCTCCGGGTACTAGAGGCTGGGTAAGGCAAGGAGAGGCTAGAGGGAGAGGGAGAGATCAGGCCCCAAAGAAAAGGAGACCCGGTCCTGGGCCTAGAAAGGAGCTCTCCATGGAAGGTGCTGGAAAGTCTCCCACTTGCCAAGACACCAACACGGTCTTGGGCAGGATGTGGGGAAGAAGGAAAAGAAGTCAGGCTGTCCAGTGCAGGTGCAACAGTGTGGAAAAGAGACAGTGTATGCAACCCAGCCAGCAGCCGCTGCCACAGCATCATGAAGTAGAAGTCTGAGTGATGGGGGTGGGGGAAGGGGGGGGGAGCCGGGAGGGGGGAGGGGGAAAGGGAGATATCTAAAGCTGGGTCTGAGGAGCCTGGAAGTCGACCGTGGCTCCCTCACCAGCGCAGCCATAAAGTCATGGGGAGACATAATATCATTTGACTCTCACAGCTCTCAGGCCATCCTTGCGTGACCTTGGTAACAAGGTAGATGCTCTACAAATGCTGTGAGTGTGTGAATAGAACTTGATTGGTCCATGCTACCAGAGAGTTCTGGAACATCTTAATGTGAGTTGGGGGGTGGTGGGGGAGGGGAAGGAGAGAAGAAAAAGGGGTTTTGGCTTTCTTCCTCAATCCTCATCTAGCTCCTTATGATCTCTGTGTATTCCCTCATTCAAAGCCCCTCCCCTACCTGCCACCATTTCTCTATTTGTGTCTTGCAAAGATGGTCTAGGAACATACCAAAAAAAAAGACATTTAAACACGGTGCTTTTGTACACCTTCTCTGCAGTTAGTGCTTTAACTATGGTCTGAGCTCCATGGGGGATGGGAGGTGTGGGCTGAGGCCTCCCTGGAGGGTCCTCTCTCCTGCCAAGCCCCTTCCCATACCTCCAGCACTCAGAGTCCACCCCTGCAGAGTGAGTGATAACAGACCCCTCTGTGCAGGAAATGTACATAGCAGCACTTAGCAAATATGCTTGGGTGTAAGTGTTCTGAGAGCCCAGGACAGGAGTGGGGGGGAGGGGAGTGGGGGAGATGACACAGGGCAACAAGCCAAGGATTCCCAGTAACAGACTTTCTTCTGATTAACTCCGCACTAAGAACAGTGAATGTCTCACCCAGGATGCTCCTATCGCTGTGTGGGGCCAGATCTGGCGGGCATGGGAAGGACCCGAGATTGGGTGCAAAGGAAGATCACTTCAAGGTTGGTTGCTCTTGGTCCTGGGGAGGGCATAGAGGTGGGGATGCATGTGTAGGCGCAGAGGGAGAAGAGCTTTAATTGGCTGCCTGGGAGGAGGAAGCCCTCCTCCTGGGGCGTACCCTCCCACAGTGCACTTCTCCACCTGTGGGTACGGAGATTCTTATTTTGCAGGGTGAAGATTAGACTCAGAAAGAGGGCTGGGTCAACCCGGTGCACAGCTCTAACCAGAAGAGCCAATATCCTGACTGCCAACTTCTAGTCCAGTTCTTCTTCACCAAGTCCTCTGACTTGCCTCTTAGACGTGCACCTGAAGCCATCAGCCCCTCCAGCAGGCCCCCAATCCTTATAAGGGAAAGCCACGCCCTCTCAGCGAGCCATCCAATATCCTCCAAATAAATATTAACCCAGCTTCCTTCGACCTCAGCTCCTTCCACATTCTCCACATGACACCTGACCATCTCTGCGCACTGTTTAGTTCATGGAAGTAGGAAAGGCATTCCTCATGAAAGCCCAGCTTAACCCTCTTCAATGCCACGAGACCAGCTCAGGTCCCTGCTCAACTGACAGACCTATATTGTGGGTCCAATTCTTTTCTTGCCTTCTCCACTCCCTACTTCTATACTCCCCAACCATCAAGAGAATGACTGCCTTCCATTCTCCATCAGGAGGCACTGATCTTATCAATATTCTCTTATCATCAACATCGGGAGATTTGGGTTCCAGACCTGGTATGATCACTTCTTTGAGCCTCTGTCATCACAGGTAAAACAGACAGAATGTGGTCATATGAGTTTGTATTTACAGATGGTTCACTATATGCTAGACACGTGTGTTGCCTGTCTTACTTTATTGTATGTTGCTGTAACAAAATACCCGATGCTGAATCCCTAATAAAGTAAAAATGTTGATTTAGCTCATGGCTCTGGAGGACCAAGATCGTATTGGCCTCTGGTGAGTGAGTCATTAAAGATAGCTTCACATGGGAAAGAAGGAAGAGTGAAGAGAAACAAAACTCATTCTTTTATAACAATCCACCCTCATGGGAACTAACCCACTCCTGGAGACAAGCGTTAATCCCTTCCTTGGGCATTCATGACTCAAAAAACAGCCATAAGCTTGAATCTCAAAAGGTCCCACCACCCTTTAAAACCATTACACAAGACACCAAACTGTATCATGAGTTTTGTCAGGAACAAACTGCATCTGAACCATAGAAGCATTCATACATCTTGGGGAGGTGGCAACTTTTTCTTTTTTCAAAGTGGGTAGAGGATCTGAGTCAGGGCCTCACTGTCATTAAGAGGATGCAAGATTCAAACCCTGTACTTTTACTTCCAAACCCCAAAGTTTCCATCATGTTCATTTGCTTTCTGTTCACTGCGTCTTTTTGTGTGTTTCTGAACTGCTGGTCAAGGATCTCTGGGCCCCACTGGCAGCCTACTCTGCAAACTGGGAGCTTTGGAGAGCGGAAGAAGAGGTGAGAAACATCTCACGAACCTAGAGCACCAGTGTTCACTGGTCCCCTCACTGGGTAACTGTGAAAGGCACATGGAAGACATCTATTCCCCCAACTGACTGGTGGAGGGGTAGAGCGGCTCCAGCTTCTCAATTCCATTGTGTGTGTAAAATCCGTATCTCCAGAGTCCCCACACATCTATAAGCAGTGCAACCCATGAAGATCGTGCCTGAACCACAAGTACCCCACCAACCCCCTGTAGCAAATAGATTCACAGAAGCCAGGGACGCTGCCAGGATCTCCCTGGGTACCTGCGGACCAAGCCCGCACCCTTCCCACGCCACCTCCAGAAGCAAGGGAAAAAAGCAAAGAAATACTGTGGCCAGAACTCCAGAGTCCTGATTTCAGGGCTCAGTGCAGACAAGGATCCTGTGGTCTCAAGGCATTAGTCCTTCATTTGGAAGGGGGTGGGGGGATGTGTCAGTTGTCACTGCATATCTAAGGAAGATGTTAGCCTTGAAGCCATTTTCTTCTCACTGTAATCCCAGGTTCCATTCTGATAAGCCCCTACTCAGTGAGGCCAAAAACAAGGCAATATTGGAAAAAAAATAAAGACAAACAATGTAAGTACAAGTTCTGTAAGATGCATGCCTCAAAAGCTAACCGGGTTTGTCCCTTATTAAAACCCATCCCTGTGGAGAAAAGATGTAGTTTCCTCTGGTGAGGGTAATGGTTAGAGCAGGCTCTACTGTTTTCCCTTTATTAATGATATTACTTGATTTTAAGTGGCACACCTGTGTTATCAAGCAATATAACTATTAAAATAGTGACTGGTGCATAAACGGCCACATATTACATAAAGATGTATTGTACATATATGTCATGGATATGTAGAAATGTAAATTTATTTTAAGTAGTCCTAGCTGCATGACAATACACAGTCACATAATTAGAATAAATTTGGGTTTATGAAAAGCTGATGCTATAAAAGCCCACGAGAGAAATAGCTTCACTCCTACATTCTTTTTTCTCTGAGATTCAAATAAACATTGTTATCTTATGCCAGTCATATCTTCTTTTTAAGTTTGCATGCCAGTCCTAGCTTGTAAGATTTCTTTTCTTTGTTTCTTGCATTCTCCTTTCTATTGTTTTTGCCAGGCTTGGCAAATGCTTGTGCAGTGGCCTTTCCATTGATTATCACGGTGTTAGGGGCACATTTTTCTGGCTCTGTACTAAGGAACTCTGCATTAAACAGATTTTTTTCCTGCATTAAACAGATTGTTTTTCCTCCCCCACACATCCTGAAAACTTGGAATATAACTGGTTAGCTACAACATCACAAAATATGGTGAGCCAAAGCTGGCCCTGAGGGACCCACACTGGCTCTCCGAGTGGGAATACATCCTTACCTGACCTGTTCCCCAGTCCTCAGGACCATCTGCCCCTAGCTCAGGAGCTCACAGGACTGCATCTGGGTTGGTATGCAAGGCCCTACTGAGAGCAGAGTGTCCATGCCTCTCGAGTGTGGCCCACCCCAGCCTGCGTGGAAGACCTGCCTCTTGCTCACCCCATCCTACCCTTCCAATCATAATGTTCCTTTCTCCCCCCTTCCCCCCTGCCACCCTTACTCCCTCTGCACCCCTTGCTGACCTGCCTTACTGACATCCTCACCAGTGCAGGTCCTCCTCCATGCTGAGCCTTGGTCACACACACAGCCAAAATCCAGCCCTTTCCTGTGTGGCTGGGCCTGACAATCTAGGGGTTTTAAGGTGGCAGACACTTAGTAAAGGATTAATTTATGTGGAGTCCTTTACATCCACTGCTGTTTCATCTGCACAACCACCTTAACACCTTCTAAGAACCTCCTCAGGACGTTGGGCAGTCAAGCAAAGGGCTTTTCCTGGGCAGTGAGGAGTGAAGGCAGTGCATGAGCCACGTTGTCATCCCCAGAGCCACACTCTTCACTGGGACACTCTATTGACTTCTGGAGCAGTGGTAAGTACAACATAACTAATTGTCCTTATGAGATAAAAGGCTGCTATCATATGGCCAGGCTATTCTACTCCTAGGTTTATTTCCTAGGATATATGCAAGCAGATGTGTAGAAACTTGAACGCAACTGGCCAGAGCAGCATTATTCACAGTAGCCCCAAATGGAGACAACCCAAATGCCCATCAAGAGATAAATGGATAAGCAAATTGTAGCACGTACATACAAGGGAATCGTATCTAGCCATTAAGAAAGAAGTGATCCTACACATTACAATATGAATGGGCCTTGAAAACATGTTGTTATTGAGGAGTCTGTGTGTAGGTATGTGGAAAACCTGTATTTCCCACCCAATTTTGCTATGAATCTAAATCTGGTGTAAACGATAAAATCTCTCATTTTAAAGTCCCTAGCCGGGGCTGGGAAGATGGCTCAGTGGTAGAGCGCTTGTCTTGCATGCCTGAGGCCCTGGGTTCGATTCCTCAGCACCACATAAGCAAAAAGAAAAAAGCCGGAGTGGCGCTGTGGCTCAAGTGGTAGAGTGCTAGCCTTGAGCTGAAGAGCTGAGGGACAGCGCCCAGGCCCATAGTTCAGGCCCCACATCCGGACCCAAAAAGATAAATAAAAAAAAAATAAAGTCCCTAGTCTTCTGTAGGGCTGGGTATAGGGTCTTGACATAGGTAAGTAAGCTAAATAGAGGTCATTAAAATGGCCCTAGTCCAATGTAGCTGGCATCCTTTTGATTTTTTTGGTAACACACGCATCTTTTTTTTTTAATTTAATTTAATTTTATTTGTGAACATACTGTACAGAGGAGTTACAGTTACATGGGCAGGATAATGCGTACATTTCTTACCAAGCATTGCAGCCTCCTCCTTTGTTTACCCTTCACATCCCTTCCCAGCCTCCCCCCAACACATGCATCTTTTTCTCCTTTTATAAAATGTAATTTTATTGTTATTATTATCTTTAACTTGTTGTACAAAGGGGTTTCACTTTAACATGTCAGTTTATGAATACAATGCATCTTGATCAATGTCATCCCTGACATCCTTTTAAGAAGAGGAGATTAGAAGTCTGTACCACAGGGTAACCAAGTACAACAGGTTGGGGAGTGGCACAGCCTGATTTCCACACCATTCTAAAAGCCAGAAATAAAATTCAGGGATCCGCAAGATGGGTTTCTCCTGAGGCCTCCCCCTTGGCTTACAGATGACCATCTGTGTGCGTTGGCCCTCTGTGTGAGTCTGCACTCTAATCTCCTCTTCTTAAGAGGACACCATTCATACTGGATTGGGTTCACTCCAGGGACCTCGACCTGTCTCAATGACCTCCATAAAGACTCTAGCTCCAAATATGGCCCTGTCCCTTACCACACCAGATAAGGATTTCAACCTATGTGGTTGAAGGGCATGGCTCATGACAGACTCCTGTTAAGATTCATTTCATATAGCATGTCCACAGTAGGCAAGGCCAGAGGAGGAAGGAGAGAACGAGAGAGAGAGGAAGCAGGCACTTAACTAGCAGTCATGACAACTAGGGGGGAAATGGGAGGGAAAGAGCATATGGCTATATAACGGGTATGGGGTTCTTTCTGAGGAAAATATTTGGCATTTATAGAGGTGAGGATTCATAGCACTAAATGCCACTGACTTGTAAGCTTTGAATGGTTCATTTCATGTTACATGCACTTCATGTTGAGTTTGTTTGTATTTAAAGCAGGAAACCGCAGCAGGAAGGATGATAAACTCAGGCCTCTTTGGTGATTCTGAGTGTCCATCTCTGTCCCAGCCCCAACCTTCAAGATCTCTGTGTCTTCTCTCCCCAGGGCAACACAGGACTCGGGCAGATGGAGTCTTGCATGGCAAGGATCAAGTCAACTAAAGAGAAAAAGAAGGAAGGGCCTCCGTTCCAGGAGGATGTAGAAACCGATGTTCCAAGTGGAAACCTACATCAAGAACCAGGAGCCTCACATCCCCACCCAGTCCAGGCAGGAAGTTGATGTCTTTGTGTTCTTGCTCCCAGCCAGCACTCACTCTACAGGCTCTGCCGGGGCTGTTGCCTGGTCCTAAACTTAGACTTCCCCTCTGTTTTCCTGAAGAAGAATATGCCACAGATATACCCAGATTTTGCCATAACACAGGGAGTCAGAAAGATGGGCAATGTAATAAATAGCATGAATGCCTCCTGGGACTGTGGCCAGAGCTCCACCTCCCTTCAGGCCTCAGTGGGCCTTGATCCAAGGACTTCCCAACAGCACAGGGTAGAGGTCTGCTTCTCTACCTGTCTCCCTCTTGGGACTGTGAGGACTGGGTCACCTGAATCCCTTGGCTCCTGGCCCCCTCCATCTTTAAAGCCAGTAACAGAGCATGTTCAAGTAGCTCTAACTCTGATTTCTCCTCTGCTGCCTCCCTCCACTCCTCCGCTTTGGAAAGACCTGCCGTTACTGTGATGCATCTACATTAAGGATATCTACATTAAGTTCCATCTGCAACTACGATGCCTCTTCTCAAAGTGTCAGACATATTCCTTTGTTTTGGAAAGTTTCACCGTGAACATACACGAGAAAAGGCAGTGTCTTGTTTCTTACATGAAGAATGATTGCATGTGCTGTTGTTAGCAACGGCCTAAGACAAGGTCGGAAGAGTGGGAAGGGGTGTGCCACAGACAAAAGTAATATGGAGAAAGACTGGCCTGGGGAATATTGAGCCCAGGGAAAGCTTTGAGTCCTGTAAGTCCATTGTTCTCCCCCCATCCCACCAGCTCTAACCATGGAAGTGTTAAGAATACAGCATGAAACTATACATTCAAGTTGCCTAGGCAGGCTGGTCAATCAGCATCAACTGCCTGGAAGCAAATCCCAAAATAACCTCCTTATATACATTTTGGGAAAGACAAGACCACCAAACTATGATTGATTGGACTGTGTCATGCCACTGGCCACCTATGGCGTTGAAGATAAAGTTTAAGGTGTCCTTACATGGGTACTTTCTTAGGGATTCACATAAGCAATGAGGGAAGTCACATCTCAGATTATTCCATTCTTAGTGTGACTCTGGAAGGCTGGGGTGATCCACAGCAGGAGAACAGACGAGGGGCCAATAGTAAGTTTCGTTGCTAGAGCCTGTCTAAAAAGGAAATAACTAATATATCCAGAGATTGGGTCACGTGTCCACAATCATCCGAGTAGTAAGCAATGGAACTAAGATTTAAATTGAGATCCCTCTAGCCCCCAAATCTTAGCTGTTCTTTCAAGAAATATTTACTACCAACCCGCCATTATGCTGGATCTAAAACTTGGTAACTATTTTCAATGATTTCCATTAAAAAAGAGAGAGCAGCATCTATTCAAAAAATTGGGTCAAGCAACCGAGTGTGGGAAGCTATGGGAGCTTGTAAAAATGACAACTCACCTTGGCCTGTTGATCCATAAATGTTTTCCACAAGAAAATGTGGTATATAAGTACACACACACACACACACACACACACACACACACACAATGGAATTCTATGCCTCCATCAGAAAGAATGACATCACTCCATTTGTTAGGAAATGGAAAGACTTAGAAAAAATTATATTAAGTGAAGTAAGCCAACCCTAAAGAAACATAGGTCCCATGGTTTCCCTTATTTGTAATAACTAGTATATGTCTAGGACAAGCAGAAAAGGTCAAAGGCTGTGTATATATGACCACATAAGATGATGCTAAGCAAAATGAACCCCGAGATAGGGACACAAGTGGTTTTTTTCTTGCTATTGTTTTTATGTATTTATAATGTACTATGTGATTTTTTTGTTTCTTTTGTATGTTCGTCCCCCACGGAATAACTCTATTTTCACTGTATTTGAGAGAGGGAGAGGGAGAGGGAGAGAGAGAGAGGGAGAGAGAGAGAGGGAGAGGGAGAGAGAGGGAGAGGGAGAGAGAGGAAGAGGGAGAGAGAGAAGGAGAGAGAGAGGGAGAAAGAGAGAGGAAGAGGGAGAGAGGGAGAGGGACAGAGAGAGGGAGAGAGAGAGAGAGAGAGAGATTGATTTTCTAATTTGGAGAGGGGAAGGGAAATAACAAAATCTTAAATAATGATACAGGTTGACCCATTGTAACAATGAAATGTACAAGACACTATGTTGAAAATGAACTTTCTAGGCTGGGAAGGTGGCTCAGTGGTAGAGCGCTTGCCTTGCATGCATGAGGCCCTGGGTTCAATTCCTCAGTACCATATATGCAAAAAGAAAAAAGCTGGAAGTGATGCTGTGGCCCAAGAGGTAGAGCGCTAGCCTTGAGCTGAAGAGCTGAGGGACAGCGCCCAGGCCCAGAGTTCAGGCCCCATGACTGGACCCAAAAAATATGAACTTTACAACTTGGGGGGGGGGGGTAGAAAGGAGTTGGGGAGGTAGGGAGTGGAGGGATAGTAGGGGTAAAACAAAGGAGGAGGTAACAATGCTCAATAGGAAATAAACTCATTACCTTACTCATGTAACTGTAACCCCTCTGTACAGTATTTTTACCAAAAAAAACATTTTTTTTTTAAAAAGGACACCAAAGCTGAGGTATCTGGTTATAGAGAAGTTATCCAGGTGAAGAAGTTAGGAAAAAGCTTTCCAAGGAAACAGCTTGGGTAGAGAAAAAGATGTAAGAGAAATCATCCAGTAAAGGAGAAACCACCAGAAGTAAATAAGGCTGGAAGATATGGAAGAGAAGAAGAGGAGAAAACAAATACAAGAACCTGGAACCTGCGCTGAAGAAGGCAGACATCAGCTATTCATGTCTGGATGTCAAGCTAGGTGCTTACATTTTCTCTTCATTGCCATAGATGGCAAGTGGCATGACCTAGTCCAACTCATGTTTCCTAAAAACTATTCTGATAGTCCTAGGGAGTACACTTTATGTGGCTAAGGTTATAATTCTGGTGAGAGAAGATGATAGACTTGGATCTAAGCTATGTTAGGGGAATCGAGAGAAGTGAGCAGGAAGATATTAAGCATTGAGAATTGGTAGCATATGGGTTTAACTAGATGGTGCTGAAGATGAAGGTGTTAAAGACATCTGGACTGGCACATGTATTCTTGACTTGGAGAAGAAGGTGCCCATCACTCAAGGCACAGAATGGGTGGAGCAGGTTAGGATGAGTTTAATATAAGGTCTGTGTAGGCAAGCATTTTAGCTCTCATGGCCTTACACCTATCATGTGACCTCTCCAATCTCCAATTTCCTCCTTCTCCTAATGGAGATAAATCATACACCTTTGGAGTTCTTGTGAGGTCGAAATGAAAATGGTGGGTGGGAACCCAGCCCATCTCCTTTGGAGGGATGAGTCAAGGGCTATAAAATTAAAATGGCATGTTGTTCAGCCAAGGGAAAGAAATGGACGCTGTATCCTGCCTCTGATCATTCTTCTTAAGACTCTCTCTGTTAGGAAGAGAAGGAAAAACAAGTCTGAGGAAGGAGGTGTGGATTAAGAAACATTTGGACATCAACTAATAAAGTGTATTATATGTATTGAGTTAAAACTAATTGAAACTAATTTATGTTAAAAAAAAAAAAAAAACTCTCCTAGGAAAAGGTAGTAGGTCTGCCTCAGGACATTCAGCACCTTGGAGAGCGACAGGGCTCATGCCTGCGCTCTGGAAAGTCTCCCTGGATGTGTTGCCAAACAGTCTGTAATGTCACTATGTGCCAGTCCCCTGCCTGGTGTACCTCGGGCACTTGTGGTTCAATTGTACAGCCAAAGGGACAAACATCAGGAAAGGCTGACGAGAAAATGTATCTGCTCTCAATTACTATTCCACAGGTATGCATTGTCCTTCAACCTCAGGTTCCACTAGGTAATGCACCACACAAATGAATGTTCTCATGGAGACTAACATCCAGGAAGGTACTGCTGGGCCAGCCCACTCACACTCAGAACTGTCACTAAGAGCTTGGATTCAATTAAATATTGACCCTATGTACAGAAAAAGAAAATTGAGGGTATGGGTGGGCTTGGAACAAATAGGAAGAGGTGACAATGATCAAGATGCATTGTACTCATAACCTGACTTGTGGAAGTAAAACCCCTTTATACAACTATTTAATAAAAAATAATTCTAAAAAGGGTGCATTGTACTCATAAATTGACATGTTGAATTGAACCCCCTTTGTGCAACTACTTAAAGATAATTTAAGTTTTTTTAAAAAAATGCATTGTACTCATAAATTGGTGCATTGAATGGAAACCCCTTTGTACAATGACTTGAAGATAATAAAATGAAAAATAAGAGAAATAAAATGAAACTCTGAGAAGGAATTTGTCAAAGCCACAAAGATGAGACACCACAGAGCTCAGTCTTGAACCTGGGACTGTGGGCTTCCACTACCACTCATCAGTTCCTCATAACCACGCATGCATTCATTCAACTTCACATTGCATCCCCAAAGAGGCAATGCTAGGATGATTCCAAGGTTTTATAGGAGGAAGCAGTGTGGTCTCTCATTGAAAGGAGCAGAGACTTCAGGCCCAGAGCTATGATTCCTTACTTGAATGAAACAATTCATTTCGCAGTTCATCTTTGTTTCCTCATCTTTAAGACAGATAAAATATATGTTAAATAAAAATCCTGTATATGAAGTCTCTAACAGAGTGCCTAATACCCAACTGGCATTTGATATGAATTTGTTAAATTAAATATCAGGAAGGAAAAAGCTTCCTGGACAAAGGAACTTTTAAATATGTGGGGAGTGGCAAAGAGTCTTCATTTCCCATGTATCTACAGCCCTCCCCCCAATAAATACTTTCAACACTCAATGGTTTAAAATAATTACTTTTTCTCCTAAAACCCAAAACAGAAGGAAGGAACTTGTGGTTCATTATGGACAATAATGATTCAACTAATTACAAAGGAGGGAATATTTCCCAAAGGAAGATGGGATAATGGAAGTTCTCCAGAGAGCAGTCTATGCTTCCACTTATAATCTAGGTACTAAGACTCTAACACTTACACTTTGAGAAAAAAAAAGTAGTGTTAGAATGTACAGCCAGATCAACACTAGGACTGTAGGTGTTGGTCCAATACTAATATGAGTTAGGATAGAGCATCAGCTCCATCACATACCAGGAGTGTGACAGGCAAGTCAGGGAGAGGTTTGAAGAAGTAATAAAAACACTGTCCCATGAATAACAGCTACATAACTTCCATCCTCCCAAGGTGAATATTGAGCACTGTCTTTTAGGTGCTGAGACTCTTAATGATTAACTGAATCGGATCTCTGCTCCAGAGGAGTTGAAACTAGTGGAGAAGGCAGTACAGATTGTATTGTTGTTCAAAACAGTCACAGCCCCTCTCTGCTACAGTGTAGGCTGAGCATATTGATTCTTCTCTTTTTCTCCAATGAAACGTAAGCCAAAGTCTCTTTTAAGAAGCTTTAAATGTAATAAGGCTGGAATTCTTAAATGCCTTCTCTCTATTCTCCCAAGGGTAGGCATGTCCTAGGCAGAAAGGAATGGTCCTGTAATAAATACCAAGAGAGCTGGGCACCAGTGGCTCATACCTGTAATCCTAGCTACTCAGGAGGCTGAGATCTGAGGATCACAGTTTGAAACTAGTCTGGGCAGGAAAGTCTATGAGGCTCTTAATCTCCAATAAATTACTCAGACAAGGCCAGAAGTGGCACTGAGGCTCAAAGGGTAGACCACTCGCCTTGAGCATAAAGAAACTCAGGGACAGTGTCCAGGCCCTAAGTTCAAGCCCCAGGACCAGCAAGAAGAAACAAAAAGGGACAGAGTCAAAGTTACAGAGACAGAAACCATCAGCAGTAAGTCACTCATATTGTACAACACTGAGGTGCAGGGATTCTTATTGTTTGGGGGGTTTTATTGAAGAATAACCCAGCTTCTCCTACCTGAAATTGGTATGAGAAGTGGAATGTTAGGAAAAAGGAAACACTAAGAGTGTATGGCACTAGCTTCTCAGCTAAACAAAGACTGCAGGAAAAAGAACTTACTGAAGAATAGAAAGAGTAGAAAGAAGTCCTCAGCTGGGTGCCCAGTGGCTCACACCTATAATCCTAGCTACTCAGGAGGCTGAGATCTGAGGATAGAGGCTCCAAGCCAACTAGGTAGAAAAATCCATGAGACTCTTATCTCCAATTAACACACAAAATCCAGAAGTGGAACTGTGGATCATAGTGGTGGAGCACTGGCCTTAAGCAAAAAGCTCAGGGATAGCAACCAGGCCCTGAGTTCAAAGCCCACAACTGAGGGGAAAAAAGTCATCAATGGTACCAAGTAGCAAAACATTTGGTAGAACTATTTTATTTTCTTTTTGTGCTGAGTTCGGGGCCTGTGTAGCTAGGATCATAGGCGTGAGCCACCTGGTTGGTAGAAGTACTTTTTGCAATAAATCAGAAGTCAGAAAAACATACCAAATGAGCCTGCAGATTTGGATGAACAGTTTAGGAAATACAAAATTAGTAGCATTCTCCGGGTGCCATTAGTTGGCACTTGACAAATTAGTTCAATAAAGAGATAAGCTCAGGAAATATTTAGCTATATTAAAAGCAGAAAAGAAAGAGAATAGAAGTGGGAAATTCCAGCATTTGCAAATCAAGTCCTTTTCATTCCTAACTGGTAATCAATAAAATTTGCAAGTCCTTCAAGTGGCAAAGGCTGGTAAAAACTGAGTCCACACATAAAGACCAAATTAAGATTGTGATAATGGATAGCTTTTATGAAAAAAAAAACAAATAGCTTGAAATGACTAATGTGGCACTCTTTCTGTTAAACAAAATCACTTAGGGGAAATAGATTACAATTTTGGTTTGTATAGAAGTCTGTAACTCTCAAAGCACCTGTGCATAAGAGAAAGGTGAGCCTAAAAATGGACTGTAAGTATGGCTCATAGTATACAGGGCTAAAGTTTTAAAAACAGTGTGCTAGCCACCAGCTGGTACAACCAGAACCATCAGCTTATACTAAATGACACCAAAAAATAAATAAAATACATTTACTCAACATGTAAAAAAAAAAAAAATCTATCAGCAGCCAACCTTCCAAGGATCACAAGCAGGTTTACAGAGATGACTTCCCAGTTCCTTTTTCAAAAGCAGTCAGAGAAAACAATCAAAAGGGGAATGACCTCCTAGAAAGCAGAAAGCCATAGACAACAAAGAACACTGGGCAGGGAGCTGTTTCCAGGAAGCAGAGCCTCAACTGAGTACCGCTCCCATCCTCAAGAATAATGTCTGCATAACATCTGTTTAGCAAGGAAAAAATAACTTCTATGGACTAGTAAGGCCTCCTTATCCTCCTCTGGGGAGAGTAGTGTTTATTGAATTTCTCTTGTCCTGATCAATCACTGTATATTAGAAGTGTGAGGAACAAAATGCTTATTTGTAGCTCACAGGTCACCAGATCAAAAAGTTTCATACCCAGGCTTGATCAGCCTGATACTGAGATTGTAAGGAATTTACAACTTGTCTCCTTTGAGGAAGTGAGTTTATGACCAAGTGAAGAATGTGGAAGGCTTGTTCTCATTCAAAATATTCCCTGCTTTTCCCTGCAGGAGGATTTGCCCTCTCTTACCACCACTCGTCCAGCTTCAGATAAAACTTAAAAACAATCTCCATCCTCTAGAGAACAAAAAGAAAATACCTTCTGTAGCCAGGCACTGGTGGTGGCTCAGGCCCGTAATCTTAGCTGCTCAGGAGGCTAAGATCTGGAGATCATGGTTCAAAGCCAGAATGATCAAGAAAGTCTGTGAGCCTCTTAATCTCCAATTAACTATTAAAAACCAGAAATTCACAGTGGTAGAGCACTAGCCTTGAGGACAAAAGCACAGGGACAGTGCCTAGGCTCTGAGTTCAAGCCCTAGAGCTAAAAAGAAAAAGAAAGAAAGAAAGAAAGGAAGGAAAATAGAAAGAAAGAAAGAAAGAAAATTTCTTTTTCCTATTTCTTTGGCCAGAGGAAATCATGTGACCAACTCCAAACAAAAATAAAATGTGACAGAGAGAAGTAGCAAATAAAAGTGATCTTGCATATGATATGGGCCAGAATTTTAGAGATGAACTCGAAGCCTGCCATGTACGTAACCACCAAACTCACACTGGATTTCATCTCTCCTCCCCAGACCCATTAATCACTGCAAAGGGAAAAGCTGAACCCATGACCTGGCCCCCACTGGACCAATTTCTGACTGTCAGAGCAGGCATCCCTCCCTCCCAAGGTCTCATCATAATAAGCGAATAATAAACATTCCACTGAAATCTTTAAACGGATAGAGGAGTTTAATTATAATAATTTAATTTTCAGAAGCAAAAGCTGCTTTTATACAATTACAGTGAGGCAACTTTTAATTAACTTTGGAAACTTTCTTTTGCTTGGGAAAAAATCTAATTAAAAATACTTAGGGAACTATCAACATAACACAAGATTCAGGAGTGGTTTAGAAACAATATTGGGGAGAGAGACATGGAAAAAGTTACCTTTGGGGAGTTAAGAGTAGCTGAAATCTCCCACAGTCTTCAGTAGTTCCTGTCCTTCTCTGAACAGTCAGGATATTGAGGAGGAGACTGCAATAGCAGCTCAGCACCATTGTTCTAAGCAATGGCATCTGCTGAGAATCCTGCCTTTCCTTTCTTCCACTGTCAGGACTTCTTCAGCTCTAATATAAGGAATAGCAAGGAAGTCATGGTGTTTAGATTTGCAAATCAAAGGAAGTTTCAGAAAGTGAAACAGCACCATAAATGAGCTGTCTCCCTAAAGCAGACAATTGGGTATTAAATCTGCTTGCTTTGCAACATATCTACCCTGATATGATATATGCTCCGGGGGCAGAGAATATGATGGGCTCAACCATAGTGATTCTCAGAGAGTGGTCCATGTTTCTATAGCATCGTCATAACCGGGGAGCACGTTAGAAAAACTATGTAGATAGTCCAGATCCTCCAATTCATGATCTCCAAACAGTGTTAAGTCTGAGAGGCCCCTGGCTGGTCCACAGACATCTCCAACGAGGTGCTTTTGCTCTGCTTTAGAATTCTTGGAGACTTGGTTTACAAAAGTAAATTCCCAGTCCCTACCCCAGCCCCAGAGAATCAGGAGCCCTAGAGGTGAGACTTAGGTCCCTGCATTTCAAATAGGCTCCGGAAGGATCCTGCTGTTGTACAGTAGAGCTTGAGAACTGCTGAACTCTGGAGTACAATTCTAGAAGTTAGCAGAGCTGGCTGCAACCTACTGGCGGGGATTGAGCCCAGTTTCCTCATCTGCACAGGGAAGAAAGCCATGCCCAGCCATGAAATGCTATGCAAATAATGCCAGTGAAAACTCTAAGTTCTTCTCTTTTTTTCCTGAAGCTGATGACATAGCCTAGGCTGATTCCACAGCAATCAGCCAGTTTGGGATCAGCCCACCAAGATTCCAGCCTGGTTTCATCCCTGATTCCCTACTTTGGCCTCAACAGCCAAGCAGAAAGGTCGTAAAATAGGCAGGCCATTGGTTATTTGGGCGTCACTGTGGTGCTGAAATCTGTCACTTGCAAGAACTGGCTTCTAGGCAGAAACCACGTTGAAGTAAGGGAGAGGCAGGAGGTATCTCCAGCAAAGGTGACTTGGGTCCCTTAAAGGTTCTGGGTAGGAGAGATGGGTTCTCTCCCTGTTTCGACCATGAGTTCACAAATTTGTCTCTGGGCCTTTGTTAGAAAATTTCTTCACAAGTTCTAAACATAAGGCCTGACCAGGTCTGCATAAGCAGAGGGTTATCTAAGCAACACTGTTCCGACTTCAGGCCACAGAGCGAATGAGGGAATGGAGAAAGGGAGGAGGAGGCTGGTGGGGAGTGAGGCAGCCATTCCATACATCAAACTTCCTACCTACGGGCACCCCACTTCCCACCACAAGGAAAGGTCAGCAAGTGAGGGGGTCACGGACGCTCCCAGACTTGTGGAGCCCAGGAAGATCTTAGCCAGTACACTCCACCAGCCTGACTTGCACCCTAATGTACATGAGGGTGATGGAGACATGCCGAAGGACGGACTTCTCTGGCCATGGAAGAGAGAAAAAGAGTTCTTAGTGCCCAGAGCCTAGAATGGTGAACACACCCTGCTTATTTGGACCTTGCCCCATTCATCGCAACACTTGCTCATAGGAAACATCCAAAGAAAGAAGAACAAAACTCCTCAGTAAGAGGAACCAGACCAGCGGCCATTTCACCCACCAAGGGTCAGCCCAGACAGGGTGCACCTGTGCACACCACAGTGCCAGCCCTGAGCACAACCAGCCTTTGCTCAGACTTGCAAGTCCCCAACCAAGCCCAGCCTTGGGCCAGCACCTGACCCCCTAGTGGGAAACACCATGGAATTTGTGAACAGGCTGAGGGTGACTGTCTTCCACACATCACAATATGAGCAGTGGATGACTGAAGGTTAAGGAGCCTTTCTGGAGGAGGTGGCTTCTAGACCCTCCTAAAAAAATGAGAAGCAGCTGGTGGAAGAGGAGGAAGAGGGAGAAAGAAAGGCAAAAGAGGATAGAGCCAAGGAGGTAAGCCTGATACAACATGGGTGAGCCTTAGAAACATGAAGTGGAAAAAGCCAGTCACCAAAGACTATGGAGTGTATGTGTCCAGGCTAACCAAGAAGGTCAGCAAGGCTGTACCAGTCATTGTAGCTACTCAGGAGACTGAGATTTAAGGATCATGGTTCAAAGCCAAGCCTGGGCAGGAAAGGCCATGAGATTCTTATCTCCACTTAACCATCTAAAAAACAGAAGGGGAGCTGTGGCTCAAAGTGGTAGAGCATTAGCCTTGAGCTGAAAAGCTCGGGAATAGAACCCAGGCCTTGAATTCAAACCCCAAGACTGACAAAAAGAGAAAGAGAGAGAGAAGGAGCACAGAAAGTAGATTCCAGGGCACTTGGGTGGGGTGGGATAGGAGCTTATACAGTAAGAGCTAAAGGTTTTCTTGGGGGGGGGGGGGGATGATGAAAATGTTTGAAAATTGTTGGATTGATCATTACACAATTCTGAATATCGTTCACTTGCACCATCAATTTGTGTGCTCTAAGTGGATGAGCCATAGGGTGCACAAAATATAGCTGAGTAAAGCTGCGATTCAGTGTTTAATAAGATAAAATAACTGTGGTCCTATCTCAGGACTGGGGATGGTGGGAGACTGAGGGGCTCCTTCCTCATCCTGGTCCTGGGAAGATTCATGAGGCAGAATGTCAGCCTCCCATCTGAAGGCAGGAACAATGGGAGAGGAGAGTCCCCCACCAAGGTTTGGGGGTGGGGACACAGGAGCCATCCCCACCCAGGTGGGCTGTCCCCAACCCCATCTTCTCCAGGTCCTGGCTCCCTCCAGCTCAGAAGGCTGTAAGGCAGGATCATCGCGGGTACTGACATCCTCCGCCTTCTAGCTGGATACTCTGATTACAGTCACCTTGATCATCAGCTCACGAGTCACTGATAAAAACCGAGAAGAAACTGGAGAGAGGTGGAAGGGGATGAGCTCTCAGAGTTCCAGCAGCTAGGAAGGGGAGGGAGAACACACCACTCCTCACCCCTGTTTTATTGGGCTCTGGAGTCATCCACTGGGAAGCAGGTATGGTCAATAGTGCCGTCCATGGCTTCAGCTGCCAAGGGTAGGGGAGAGAAATGGCCGCAGGGATTGCTCTCTACCAGCCTGGGGGTGGGGGGTGAGGGGGTGGGGTTACAGGCCAGAGGGCAGCTATAGTCAAAAGCAAAACCAGGTGGCCCCAGGAACACAGGATTCTCTGCTATTGCCCCAGGAGCCTTTCCTATGACAGCTCCCCCAGGTGGGCTGGAATATCACAGGTTTCAAGTCTTGTTTCCTAGCTCTAGAATACTGAGCAAATAAGCCTGCTTCTGTTCTCTAAGCCTCAGTGTCCTCATCTCTTAAGTGGGCAATGATGGCCGAAATCTTACATCAGTTGGATTTTGTGTGAGTCAAATGAGCCTGTAGATGGGATGAAAGGATTTAAGGAAGCAGTTCCAGAGTGCCAGACTGGACAGCCCAGAATCCCCATGGGGGCTTATTAACTACAGATTCCCAAGCCCCACCCAGAGAAGAATGGTGGGCTGGCTATGGGCTGGAGTCTGGGACACTCCATTTAGAACAAAGTCCTCCTAGCCCTTCTGGGGCCAACACTATGTCACTTCTCTGACAGTCAAAGATAGATAGTCCTAGCCAGGTGCAGGTGGCTCACACCTGTAATCCTAGCCACTCACGAGGATGAAATCTGAGGATCAAGGTTCAAAGCCAGCCCAATCAGAAAAGCCTGTGAGACTCTACAATTAACCAGCAAAACGCCAGAACTGGTAGTGTGGCTCCAGCATCAAGGCTGATGCTCGACAAAGCATCAGCGTGAGACCATGAGTTTGAGCCCCAGTACTGGTACACACACAACACAAACACACACAAAGACAGTTCTGGTTAACTCTGAGGAGTTTCTCTCCCCTGAGCTAACTTCCTTTCCGACTCTGAGTCTGTTTCTTACCATGAAGGCTACCATCGATCTTTCAGGGCTGATAGATTAAGGATGTAGAGCCTTCAACAAATAATAGCTGTTATCATTTCTGTTAGTTTATAATCTTATTATAGATAATTTTCAATTATTCATCGAACTTAGAAGTGAATCACCATCATTTGGCTAAGTTTTCTTTTTCTCTAGTACTTTTTTCTTTTTCTGTTCCCAAAACACTACCTCTTTGTTGTAATATTTCAAGCCATCTTGAAGTATTGAATCCAATGTCTCATAGTTTGGGACACAGTTTTGAAGACCCACAATTTTTCTACAGAAAGAGGGAGAGAGAGAGAGAGAGAAGAAGAGAGAGAGAGAGAGAGAGAGAGAGAGCACACTACATATCCACAACTTGCTTGCTTTTCCTGTCCAACAATCTATCATGGATACAACTTCCAAGCCAGCATTTGATCTTTTGCCCTAAAGGCTAAAAAAGTACATTAAGTGGACAAAGCATGATTCATTTAACCAGGCCCTGCTGCTAGGCAGTCAGGTAGTTTCTGATTTCCTACTCTTGTTTATAAACCTCCAAAACCCTTGTATACTGGGGTAGGCATTCCTTAGCAGCACCCACAACCTGGCTCCAGCGACTTAAAACATATTTATCTTCATTAAACCTTACGGTATCCCCATCAGATGGACAGGTGTGGCCACCTAGGCACAGATTTTTAAGTCTCTATGCAGAGAGCTGACAAGTAGCAGGACCACAAGGAAGCCTGTGGCTTACGGATGGCCTCAGGGGCCTCCTTGGCTTCCTGCCCCTCCCACTGACCCTGTTTGCAGCTGTACCATTTGCCAGTGCCCAGTCATTTACCCAATGGCTAGTGAGACAGTTGCAAACCAGATGCACACAGAAGTCTGAAAATTATTGGCATATTTCTGCTTCCTCCTTCAAACTCTTATGAAGCTAAGAGACATGTTCCCACACCTACCTCCTGGCTGATGTGCTAGAAAATGAGAAAACACACAGAAAAACCTTATCTAGGGCTAGCTTAGACCAGCCAGCCCTCAACCTACCTGCCAACTGACTTAAGATATATGAATAAACACAGCCAACATTGGTCAATCCAGCCCAGATTCGCAGAACAGCACAGGAACTGATACCCTTGAAAAACAGTATGTAGCTCTTATATTAGGCCACAAACTGTGGGTATGACTTGTTACACAGCAACAACTAACTGATACAAAACCAAACTCTGATGCATAATCTCTACTCTCTCCAAGGCCCCACTACCTGTGTATTAGGGAAGGATCAAGTGCTACACAAAGTCCACACAGAACACACACTATGCTGTTGTGGGTGGCTATCTGATACTATCAGCCCTGAGGACAGAAACTCAACAGATGATTCCCTCCATTCACAGACCGAAACTGGGCCTCGGGAGACGGTGTTAGGTCAAGATCACATGATGTACTTTAGTGATGAAGAGATTCCACTGGCCTCCTGAAAGTAAATCCAGTGTTTCCAGGGTTTCTTGAACATTCCTGAACATCCCCCAAAAGTCAAGCCCCTGCCTTCATAAGACAGCACCACTAAACAGCGCCTTTTCCCAGCTCACTGAGTTTGGTAGAAGGAGCTCAGGCTTCTGTCTGAGGACATTAAGTGCAAATTTATTTTTGAAGCCCAGTGTGCAGTTTTTTAATGCATCCTTAAATACCAAAACATAATTACCAATGTCAATACATAATGTTTATTTCTTTCAGAACCGACATTTTAATTTTCCTGAGCAGGCGGGAAAAATGATATGCATAAAAATAATGACAAATATTAAAAGTCTCCCAAATAAGGGACCAGAGTCACTCGCATAATCCTAAATTTAAATGCACTCATGATCACAGCCACATTAAAGGTCTGATAAGCCAAATTAGGTTCCATGTAAGCATAATTAATCTTCTCTTTCAATGAAGATATTACAAGGATGTTAATTTGAATCCCAAAGGCCTTTGGGAAATTGAATTATATAGATAAAGCAAATATTTGACCTTTGGTAGATAATTACTATTTTAAAAATATGCACAATGCAAATGAACACCAAGTAAACCTTGGGTGCCAGTAGCTCTGTCAAAATAAAATTCTTTCTAAACATTCAGCTAGAAACAAGGCAGGTGTTTCTACTCTATTGGGCCCTCTACTTTTTTTTTATTTCCAATTTGGAGATGTAAAACTCCAGCCCGGGGTCCTGGTATTTATGAACAAATAATTGAATGGAAGTCAGCCAGCACTGATTATGGCAAATTTGCAAATTATCTGTTATCATTCGTAGGTCATTAAATTTCAAAAGACAGTAAGAAATGGAGGCTCTGTTGCTGCAGTGATGTTGCTAGGGCCCGCCTTCCATGGCATGCCTGCTCAGCGGTAGGAATGCTACTTCTGTCACCTGAGTCTGGTTCCTGGGTCCTCAGGCAGGGCTTGAAGAAGATCCTTTGGCCACCCAGTATGGAGGACAAAGCAGAAACACAATGGGGAGTCCTGGTCTTTTCACGAAAGGGCTGATGGTCATTGGACAGGAGTAGCCATTCCCCATTCAGACTCTGAAATGCTCACCCTGATTGCTCATGCCTGAAGTGCAGCGCTGAAGCCTAGGTGCTCAGACTTGTGTCTGTATTCTTGGTCCCTTTTCCCTGCGGATGCTTAGATTTCTGCAGTTTGCCACCACACCTGATGACTGAGGCCAAGCGTGATTCTGCTCACATGGACATTGTTCTGGAGGCTCTATGTGGGGATTCCATGTACTACTCGGATGATCTGATCAGAAGCTGCTCTTCTCCCCACTTCACAGAGGAGGAAATGGAGGCCCACGGAGGCTAAGGAAATCCGTAGAGTACCAGGACACACACACGCTTGACCCGTGTGCCATGCTGCCATCCACATCATCCAAGAAGCCCAGTGGGGCCAGGCATGTCATCCGCACCCCATTCTCCCTCAACCCCCAAGGTAAGAACTCAGTCCTCTCAACGATGAAAGGTCTTTGTGCTCATCAGAGGATGTCTGTAGCCTTGGGCTGTGGCTCCACACAAGGGGCTGGCCTGAGGCTCTACCTATGCTGTAGGATGGTGCCTGCCTCCATTTTCTTCTAAGACTTGGCTCCAGGGAATAAAGATGGCTGGAGAGCTAACTGGTTCTTCCACAAAGAAAGTCAGTGTGTGTGCAGAAGATGGAGGCAACAATAAGCAACTGCGCTGTGTGCGGAGTGGCTCACTTTCCTGAGACTGTTTGGTGTTTGAGGATGAGTGAGGGGTGCCCCAGGGGAACATAGAAAGAAGGATATTCCCAGTGGAGGGAACAGAGAGAGGTACATGTAGAAGGCTCTAGAGGGCCACTTCCTATGTGAATGTTTATCCCCAAGCTCCCTGAAGCAGTAACATTGCTACCTGATGATCAGCTGCAGCCCTGGATACAGGGGCACCAGCATGCTGGACTGGGCCATCCGACAATGTGCCTCTGAGATCTTCTTCCAAGCATCATCCAAAGGCCCACCACAGGCTCTGGGACACCGCCCAAACCTGTCCCTTCCCACAGCTCTGTGAGACGGGTCCAGAGGCTTCCGCTCCAGCAGGAAGCCTGGGAGCCACCAGAAACAACATCATTTCCCACCACCATCACGTTGCACTTTCCTGTTTGTCTCCTCCAAGCAGCAGTGATCTTGGCCACGTGACACTGAATTCGTACATTTCCCTAAGCATACAGTCGTCAACCACTCACGGTCCTCATCCCAATTCCTCTGCCCTGGCCCTGGCAGAAGGAGGAGGCATCCTTTTTAATAAGAGGAGAAGAAGAACTCAGCCTGCTGTTTTGAGGGATGGATCAGTTGGTTGGAACCTGCACAGGACCTTCCCAGCTACCAGGATGATCCTGGATGGGCTGAGAAAGGTCATCCTGCAGAGAGCAACGTAGTGCTCATGATTTAGGCCAGGATCCTGGGGCTGGCCCTTTAAGGCTGGCAAAAATCACCTCTACAAGAAGGCATTTATCCTGGGCCTAGTGACTTCTAGATAGATTGCCAGGTGATTACTTATAGCTGGGGCAGAATGAGTGTTTGGGGCTCCACAGCCCCCACTTCTTCTCTCTGAATGCATCCTATTGGCTGCTTCAGTTCCCTCCCTTAGTCCAAACACCATCTTTGGCTCGAATCGGGAATTGAGATTTGGGCCTCTCCACCTACACATCCAGGATGCCTCTAATGTCATATGACCCCAAAGAAGACACATGATGAGCAGCAAGCCTGGAATAGGATGTTCAGCAACACGAGTCGTTAGGGAAATGCATTAAAAACAAACAAACTCCTCCTCCTCCACTATGATCCCAAGCAGAACATAACAGATGTCAGAAAGGAAGGATATGGAGAGACTGAAGCATTCATACAGTGCCGCTGGGAATTCCTGGTAGGAGTCCCCACGAACTCAAACATTTCTATGTGATCCAAATTTTTCACTCCGAGGTATACATCCAAAAGAATAGAAAGCAGGATTCAAAACAGACACTCATACTCAAGTGGCCACAGCAGCCCTACTAATAATAGCCAAAAAGATGAAAACTATCCATCAGATGATAAAATGAAGTATATCCATACACTGGAAGTCATTCGGCTATAAACAAGGGATGAAGAACATCCCACAACACGGGTAAAACTTGACCTTTTATATGAAAGAACCCAGATACAACATGGACACATGTGAAATACTGCAATAGGCAAATTCAGAGACAGAAAAGCCCACATGTAGTTGCCAGAGGATGGGGCTACGAGAGTGACAAGATGTACTTTGAGGGAAATGCAAAAATTCTGGAACTAGAGACAGGTAATGGATATATGAAATTTGTGTGTACTTAATGCCACTGAATTGTGCACTTTAATAATCACTGAATGGCTGGGCACAGTGGTTCACACTTGCAATCTCAGCTATGCAAAAGGAAGAATCAGATAAATCATGAGTTCAACACCAGTCCAAAGAAGTTAGCAAGACCTTACCTCAAAAACAAAAGACTTGGAGATGTAGCTCAATGGAAGAATACTTGCCTAGAATATGTGAGGCTCTGGGTTCAATCCCCAGTACCACAAAATATAAAAATCATTAAGCTGTTGCCAGTGTCTTACTCCTATAATCATAGCTACTTAGGAGTCGGAAGTGAAGAAAATCATAGCTCTAGGTCAGCACAGGCAAAACATTCATGAGACACACCCCCATCTCAACTATCATCTGGGTGCACTGGTTCACACTTGTCATCCCAGCTACATGGGAATCTGAAACTGGGAAGAACACAATTCCAGGCCAGCCCAGGCAGAAAAGTCCATAAGACTTCATCTCAACAGAAAAACAATGGGTACAGTGGTGTGTGCTTGTCATCTAAGCTACGGCAGGAAGCTTAAATAGAAGGATCTCAGTCCAGGCAGACCCAAGCGAAAAAGGAAGACCCCATCTTAAAAACGACCAGAGCAAAGGTCTGGAGGCGTAGCTTAAGCGGTAAAGTGCTTCCCCTGGTAAGCATAAGAGCCTGAGTTCAAATCCCAGTACTGCCCAAAACAAAAACATTATTAAAAATAGTAGATGAAGTAAACAGCAGCATCTGGGAATAAGTCAGAATCAAGGCAAGTACAAACCACCAACTGTGATGTTTAGAATCTTCTCCCTTTAGGCAGTCCGGTTTTCATGACACAGGATTCCACTCTCCTCTGAAAATCTCATCCACTCCTTGCTTCTGTGAGAAATATTTCCATAATCTAACGTGTATAAATGTTCTTTTTATTAGCTTTAAAATTTTAGAACTAACCTATGGAGGAATCACGAAACATCATTATGGTAACAGACTGAATCTAAGTGTTATGAGCCTTGACTATGTAAAAATAATTATTTAACAAGAAGTGGGCATAGGCAAGAGACACTGAAGAAAATGTAAGTACATTTATTTCTTTCTTTTTCATAGCAGAGATCAATACCAAGAAGCCAAAAGGAATAACTCAAGAAATAGAAACAGCATGTTATTAAAGTGTACAAAGAATATATTAAACTGAAATCCTTTGTACAACTACTCGAAGAAAACAATAAAAGAATGGACAAAGACAATCAGTAGAAGTAAGAAGAATATCTGTATCTATGAGGCTCAGTAATCAACAGGAGGGAGGGAGGCAAAAAAAAAATGCTCAGCTCATCAGCTTTATTAGCGAGCAGGCCACAAAGTCATCTAAAGGCAGCAAGCCAAGGCATAGGATGCACTGCTTCTAACTTCAATCGTTGGTGAACACCTGTGCTCCTCTGGTGACAGACATCCTCTGTGATAACCATTTGAGTGATTAAGTCAGGGCTGCCTCCACATGGATGATCACATGATTCAATCTAGCCAATCAGAACCTTCTCTGGAACTTTTTTTTTTTAAGCCAGTGCTTTTGAGATAGATACTAATTGTCTCCAGATTTTTATCTTATCCAATCAATTTCTTTTTGCTTAAAAAAAAAATCCTGTGGAAGTCATATGATTTCTATACTGTGCTGGTGTCTGGTGCTAAGTCTGGGAAGTTTATAGGAGAAAGAAGTTCACCAGCATTGAAAGGAGCGAGGATCACATCCTATCTGACTACCCCGTGTCTCTCTGGATCAGGCCACAGGTTCTTCAGTGACTCGTCTGCTGAGGGAGCTCAGAAGCTGCTCTCCTCTCCAACTGTTCAAGAGTACAGAGTTCCCATTCCTGCAATGTTTTGGCCAATTTAGAATTGTTCCCAGATATGTGTGTGTGTGTGTGTGTGTGTGTTTTAAAGAAGCCATGTGTTGGGTGCCAGGTGGGAGGGGAGTGAGGGCAAAGTGAATCAATGGGACTAAGTCACCGCTGGACAGAGTGAGAAGTTCCATGTGCTGTCACTAAGGTAACTATAGATAGCAATCATGTTCTGCGCGTCTTCCCTTCCTTCCTTTCCTTTTTTCTTCCTTCCTTCTTTCCTTCCTCTTTCTTTCTTTCTTTCTTTCTTTCTTTCTTTCTTCCTTCCTTCCTTCCTTCCTTCCTTCCTTCCTTCCTTCCTTCCTTCCTTCCTTCCTTCCTTTCTTTCTTTCTTTCTTTTCTTGCTTGCTTGCTTGCTTGCTTGCTTTATTTCCTAGCAGTATGAAGTTTGAACTCAGAGCCTAAAGCTTTCTTCAGGCACTTTATTCTACAGGTACTCTACCACTGAGCCATGCCTCCAGCCATTTTTCTTATACCAGTTATTTTATTTTTTGGAGGGGGTCCGGTCGTGGGGCCTGAACTCTGGGCCTGGGCACTGTCCCTCAGCTCTTCAGCTCAAGGCTAGCGCTCTACCACTTGAGCCACAGCGCCACTTCCGGCTTTTTTTCTTTTTGCTTATGTGGTGCTGAGAAATCGAACCCAGGGCCTCAGGCATGCAAGGCAAGCGCTCTACCACTGAGCCACTTTCCCAGCCCACTGTTATTTTTAAGATAGAGTCTCACTTCCCACTGAGGTGCAATCCACCTATTTTAGACTTCCCATCAGAGCTGGGATGAGAGGTGTGTACCATCATACTCAGCTTCTTTCTATTGAGATGGAGTCTCGTGGAATTTTCCTCGTGGGCTGGCCTGAAACCAAGATCCTCCCAACCTCACCCACCCACATAGCGTAGGGTGGCAGAGGCGTGTCACCAGGCTGTCCTCCAATCCCAACCCTCCTGTTCTTAGCCTCCAAAACAGCTAGGGTTGCAGGCATGAGCCATAGCACCTGGCTTGTACCACACATTCTAAAAGTGTCCACCATGAAGAAGTAATGGATACTTGAGATAAACATGTTTCACCTGATTTAAATGTTATGCAATGTACTGAAATACCACAGAGTACCTTATTAATAGGTACAATGTTTATGTTTTATGCAAAACTATTTTCGTTTAAAAATAATCGAAAAACAAAAAGGATGGAAGTAATAAGACAGGAGAAAAGGCACACTGGAAGGCAAGTAAAGTACAAAGTTGGAGTGTCAGGGACAGATTTCAGGCGCTGGTCTCTAAAATGCAAACCACACTCCTGCCTTAGACCCCTGTGCTGACTCCTGCGGCCTAAGGATGAAACCCAAGCTCCACCACCTGACCTTCAGAACTTCCAGAATTCCCTATTCACTGCTGGCCACGGCATCATGCTGCCCTTTAACCTCTGTGATCTAGACATAGCTCTTGCAAGCAGGGCCCAGAGGCTGACAGTCACTCCTGTTGTTTCCTGGACAATCACCAGTATTCCTCAGAGCCTGGTCTGAGAGTTACCCCCAAAGACATACTTTAAAAGCCACAGTGGGCCAGGCATCTGTAGCTCACGCCTGTAATCCTAGATACATGGGAGGCTGAGATCTGAGGAGCAAGGTTTGAAGCTAACCCAGGCAGAAAAGTCTGAGACTCTTATTTTCAATTAACCACCAAAATGTCAGAAGTGGAGCTGTGGATCAAGTGGTAGAGCACCAGCAAGGAGCAAAAGGAGCTCATGGGAAGCATCCAGGCCCTGAGTTCAAGCCCCAGTACTAGGCATACATACACACACACATACAGCTAGAGTGGTACATCTAAGAGCCAGTTTTCAGGGCCCCAAACTCTGGTTCCCAGAAGCAGCTTTCCTGCCATGGGCCCTCAGAGCCCAGCAATGCCCTGGAAGGACTCCCAGGGGACTGTGGGGCCTACAAAGGAGCAATTTGTACTTCAGGCTCATTAATGAATCTCTGAACAGAGGAATTAATTACTGTCTGTCGAAATTAGACTGGTCCCTTCGTTCGAGATGCATCTTCTTTTTATTCTTAATTAATTTTTAAAAATTATGACGTCCGTGTGAAGCCTGATTTATTTTACTTTTAGCATTATTTCTCTGATAAGCAATTTCATTTTGAGCCCGGTACCCACCTTGGTGCCAATTTGTCATGTCAGCTCTCACTTTGTCAGAGCCCGAGGACAGGCCTTCAGGTCCCAGAAAAGCTGTGCCCCTCCGGGCCTCTGCCTCTAGGTACAGTGGAAGGAGCCCACCCAGACTCTCTTCGGCTGTGGTGGCATAGCATGGCCCCTCCCTCTGTCCCAGCATCCACCGGGGGTGGGGGAGGAGGTAAAAGCCCAGGGTGTGGCTCTGAAATCACAGCCCTTGACAGAATCCATTCACATGTACCATCTCGCTGACCTCCCAAAGACATTGTTGAAGCAAAGCCCGCCAGCCCCATTTGACAGGTGAGGAAACTGAGGCTCCAGGAGGGCACTCCCGGGAAAGAAAGAAGTGGACCCAGACTCTGACACTGGCTCTTCACGCTGCTCCCCACATGGGCTGCCTGGTAAATAAATTATGGCCTTGAGGGGCTTTACATTAGACCCAGGTGCTAAAGAACAAGCCTCAGGTGACCCTAATTGGGTTATACTAGTGCCCCTCCTCCTGTCTCCCACCCTGCTAGGCAGATTTCCTATGGGAAAAGGGGGCTGCTCTCAGCCCCGGATGGAGTAGGGGTGCAGGCCAGCCAGGGTGGGCCCCTGACACGGCTCCAGTCCCTCTGTGTCTTTCCTGGGGGTTTTCTCACACCTGCAGAGGAAGCACATTCCCCTCCTCAGTTGTGAAGCCGAGAAGGAAGGCAGCCTGGAAGCTGCCACAGCTGTGGGTCCCCTACCCCGTGTTCATAGGGTGAAATTGGTCCCCTAGAGCTGAGCAGGAGCTGGGGGGGGGGCTGGGGAGGGGGAGAGCCCCGGGCTCCACCTCTCTCTCAGACGGTTCCACCTTCTCCTTCCTGGTTGGTTACATAAGACATCAAACGGCCTTGGCGGGCTGGAGTGGGCTCTGGCACGCACTATCCAGGGCACTGAATGATGCCGCTGGGCTTGTAGGGCTGCAAGGAAGCAGAGTTCAGGCGGCTGGGCCCAGGGATGAGCTGCAGCTCAGGGATGCTATGCTGAGCAGTACGGGTGGGGCTCGACGCCCTCCACTCTGCCTCTCCACACCTCTGGCACCCAGCAATGGAGGAATTAGATCTCCAGTGTTTTCTCCTTGCCCCCAAATCTCCTACCCTATCTGTCTGCTCCTTTCAGGTCACACCTCCTCTTACAACCCTTCTGCCCCCACCCAAAAGAGCAACCAAATGCACTCTTTCTCTGCTGTGTTGTCAGCCTGTATTGCTGCCAATAGCACTGGAACTAGAGTTTCCGGCTCATGCTGGTTCTCTATGATGTCTTGAGCTACTTCAGGGCCATGCATCCATCTCCCCAGTGCCAGTCCCGGGACTAGCATAAGCAGTGTGGCATCCAATCACCCACAGGGACGACTTAGTGAATGCTATTTACCATTCTAAGTGAGCAAGACAAAGGCTCTGACCTTATGGAGTTTGTAGTCCAGGAAGAAAAAAAACTGATAAACAATGAGCCGAGTGCAGACACAAAATGATCAGGCATGAATCGGGTGTGTAGGAAATGGGGATTTGACAGTAAGTGTGGGGGCAGGGGGTGTGGTGGGGGGGTCTGCATACTTGGTTAGGAAGCTCAAGCAATGTTTGTTGGACAAATGGAACTGAATTTTGGAAGAGTTTTTTGGTGTAGTGGCAAGAGGCACATGAATGATTAAAACTGGCAAACACAAATGACATTTCATGGCTGTATGTGATCCGAGTATAATTGGCTAGATTAAGTCAGAGACATTTGTCAGAAGCAATGTGTCAGGCTGGGATGTGGGTCTCATGTCCACCCTGGGCTGGGCTGGCAGACTGTAAGGACATGAACACAAAGGCTGGGTCTACAACAGAGCACCACATACCGAGTTCTTCAGGCTAGCAGTCCAAAGCCAACGTCCCAGCAGGACCAACTTCCATGTGGGATTCCAGGTAAGGCCTTTCCACACCTCTTCCATGCCTCGCTCCCGGTGGTAACAGCCTCTTCCTTCTCTTATGAGGATACCATTTGGAGCCCACTTACTGCAGTGTGACCCTGTCTTAACTGCATCTGCCGTTGACTCTGTTTCCAAATAAGGTCACCTTCTGAGCTTCTAGCAATTAGATTTCCAATGTATCTTTTACTGTTATTTTTTGTTAACCAGTTCTACAAAGGAGTTTCAACAAGTCGGGTTATAAGTACAGTGCATCTTGATCAATGTTACCCCTTCTATCATTCTTCCCAACTCCCCCAGTCCCATCCATACCCTCAAACTCTTTAGTTCCACTTTGACATATGTATATTGAACATGATGAGTGTTTGCTCACTCTTCCTCTCTCATTTGTCCCCTTTCTCCTTGCCTACCTCCCCAGATAAAACATGGTTCAGCCTCCAGTATTCCTTTGTTAAACTGTCTGTTTAGTTGTTCAGGAGTTACACCATTAGCATCCTCCCCTGAGTGTACCATCCCTTAGTCTGTGTATATATGCATAGGACCATATGTGTTTATAATTTAGATCTAATTTACACAGATGAGAGAAAACAGGCATCTTTTATCTCTCCGAACCTGAGTTATATCACTTTTTTCTAGGCCCATTCATTCCCCTGAAAATGGCCTTGGCACTGTCCCTGAGCTCTTTTTGCTCAAGGCTAATGCTCTACCACTTTGAGCCACAGTTCCATTTCCAGAAAGTGACATAATATTCATTCTTATGAGTAAAATTCCATTGTTTATATATGTATGTATGTGTATGTATGTATGTGTGTGTATATATATATATATAGATATTATATATCTATATATATATAATCT
Organism: Dipodomys spectabilis; assembly: GCF_019054845.1. NCBI lineage: Eukaryota > Metazoa > Chordata > Mammalia > Rodentia > Heteromyidae > Dipodomys > Dipodomys spectabilis. Next base: position 5,722,383 of record NW_024870723.1, read on the forward strand.
CACATTTTCTTCATTCATCTACTGTAGGGCCTCTGGGCTATTTCCCTAACTTGGCTATAGTGACTAGTGCAGCAGTGCACATGGTTGTGCAGCATCTTCACTGTATCCTGATTTGTATAACTTGTAATGTTCTGGATAGACTATCCTATGATCCAGGGATGTCACTATTGGGCATCTACCCAACATATCCTTTGATATGTTTTGATTCAACACATACTAGAGGCTTAGTCTCCTGAAGTCCCCAACGCATGGCTTTGGGTGGTCCACTGTCCCCATCTGGGCCCACATCTTCAAGCACGGCCTGCAGTTCCCTAGTCCCTACAGAGAAACCTACTTTGCTCTTCTCACAAGCTGCTGAGATGCTGGGACGTGGGAACAGAAGCTCAGATGATTCAAACTGTATCTTCACCAGCGAACAAATATTTTGAAAAGCCTTTTGATGTCACTTTAATGGAGTGCAGAAAACACTGTTCAACCCCCTACATTTGAAATTTCATCCTTTTTTTTGGCATTTTTTTCCTCTCCCTTCCTTTAAAGCTTGTGTTTGCTTTCATGTTACACGTTATTTATTTAGTTGTTGTCAATTAGTGTCTATTCTCCAAGCAACAAGCACATTAACAGCTGCAGAGATTGGAATTAAAATTCACAGCCCAGTTGGTGCCACGGAAGCCCGCCTGCCCGCCTGAGAAAGCAGCACTTCTTTGTCATTTCAAAAGATGACCTTCCTCTCCACCCCTACCCTGCCTGGCTTCTGCCTTAATTCCTCCTTCACTCCTCCACAGTGCTGCAATGGATGTGAAGGCTTTGAGATGAAAGATTTTTTACATGCACAAAGAAAGACGCATCCCCCATTTTTTCACGGAAGCCTTTGATGATGGTTAGTGTAAAACAGGAATGGGGGGGGGGAGCGGATTTAATAGCGCGCGTGCACACACACACACACACACACACACAATCACTAGTTTGGGAGTTCTAGCTCAACAGTCCTCACCCCTCCTTTCAGCAGTTCAGTAAGCATTAGCAGGGTACAGTGAAAACAAATCGCCCCAGCCCCTCTGCCAGCTCCTTGCCTTAGTGGCCAGGGTGATGAGTGGGTTAAATCCACCACACAGGGGGTGGGAAGAATCCAGGCAGGGTCCAAGGAACCTGGAGTCTGTACATGCAAGAGCTCATGACATGATTGGTGGAAGAGGCCTGGAAGGTGGAGACAAGGCCAGGCCCAGCCAAGCCTATGGGACTCCACGTAGTCAGGAAGATGGCACAGTTCAAATTAACCACGAAGGAAGGATGCAAGCACAGGTGACAGAAGTGGACCCCAGTTCTTTCCCACCACCTAGAGGTCAGATCCTAGTAAGCACCACCCCACTCAGAGCCTGTTTCCCCATATGGACTGCTGGTTTTCAAAGGGTGCTCCTGGAAACCCCAGTATTCTCTGAAGTGGCATCAGAATGGAACAGAGGCCTGGAGGGCTCCAGCCAATCAGGGCACAGGGAGCCCAGCTTGGTCCCCACAACTCAGCCCTTAGTCTGATTTTTGAATGGTGGGTTCCAATTCTCAAAGTTGTCTGGAGACCAGTAGGCTGGACACTATCAGGGCCTCAGGAATTGGGGGCCTTAGCTCTGGGCCTTGGTCGGAGGATCTCATACTTTGGGGCTGTTTTCCCCACCTCTCTAATGAGGGGCTGGGTGGAATGACCCCCAAAGTGCTTTCCCCTGTGGGAAGTTCAGTGCTCCCAGCTCAAGGAAGCAGAACCATGCTGAGAAAACGCGAGAACCAACTGGGTAAGATGGGAGATGGTGTCTGAAGATGGACAATTATCATCACACAATATAACATTCTAATGGCAGAATCTTTTCTATTAGAACAGACATTACGGAGCACGGTTCCATCAAATGGATATAATAGACTTGTTTTATATTACAATGCACACTGTAATTACACATTTCAATAATTCCTTCAACACATTACATACAAGCGTTCTGCAGTAATGGAGTCCTGTAGCCATATATAATACTGTGCTAAGGGGAAGACAAGGAGTGTGGTGACAGAGGCCTCCAAGCCTCACCTCCCAGCCTGTGGCTCCCAACTACAATCTCTGAAGACTGAGGGAAGGGGCGGTCTATGTCCTGGGTCCTGCCCACCGAATCAGAAATCTCTTCTAACTACAACTTCTGCAGGAAACCAAGCTAGCTCTTCAATGTCCTTTCACCAAAATCTACACTACTACAAACATGCTGCACCATATATAGAGAGAAAGAGAGACAGAAACAGAGAGACAGAGAGACAGAGAGATAAACTAAGACAATATATCCATTTTTATTGATGACATACTGTATTTGCACAAACTTAGGGGCCTAAGACAATGCAGTTGATTCTTTGTCTTAACAGTTCCACAGGAAGAGAAGTCTAACATGGATCTTAAAAAATCAAGGAGTTGGCAGGACTATGTTCTTTTCTGGGTCTCAGAAGGATGTTTCTAGCTTTCTCCAAGGACACCTGCATTCCTTTTGTTGTTGGTGGTGGTGGTGTTGGTCATGGGGCTTAAACTCAGGGTCTGGGTACTGTCCCTGAACTTTTTGCTCAAGACTAGTGCTCTACTTGGAATCACATCACCACTTTTGGTTTTCTGGTGGTTAATTGGAGATAAGAGTCTCAAGGACTTTCCTGCCCAGGCCAGCATCAAACCATGATCCTCAGATTTCAGCCTTCTGAGTAGCTAGGATTACAGTCTGAGTAGTTAGGATTACAGGTGTGAGCCACTGATGCCTAGTTTAAGCCTTTTTTTTTTTTTTTTTTTGCCAGTTGTGGGGTTTGAAGTTGGAGCCTAGGCACTGTCCCTGAGCCTCCTTGTGCTCAAGGCTAGCACTCTTACCTCTTGAGCAACAACACCATTTCTGTTTTTTGAGAGGTTAGTTGGAGATGGACTTTTCTTTCCAGTCTGGCATTGAACCACAATCCTCAGATCTCAGCCTCCTGGGTAGCTAGGATTATAGGCTTGAGCCACCAGCTCCTAGATTAGGTTTTCCTATTTTTTTTAAGGACTCTGTGGTTAGAGTGGGCCTACTTTAGTAATCCAGGAAAACTCCTATCTCAAGGCCTGTTACTTTAATAAGATCTGCAAGTTCCCTTTTGCCAAATAGAATATCATATTCAAAGTCCCAGGATTAGCATCGCATTGGACATCGCTGAGGGCCACTGTTTTGTATCAGGACCTCATCATCTAGTAAAAGTTCATAAAGACACTTTTATAGGATTAAATGTGACAATATAGGAAACCTGATTAATAAAAAAAAAATGAGTTCAAGGAACTGGGATAAGAACACCAACAATGTACCACAGTTTGTGTGCATGCTGCCTAAACTAAGGTACAGAATACTACCCCCAGACCTCCAGAGCAGACAGCCAGATCCTGAACAAAGTAAGGTGATAGGTCTACATCTCTTGTTTGGCCAATGTTCCACTGGCATTTTAAGATTCCTTCTTTGGTATGTGAACTTAGCTGCTTGCAATAAAATTAAAACCAGTTCTGTCTCTTGCTACAAGGTGATGGTGGTGGTGGTGGTGGTGGTGGTGGGCTGGAGTTGTGCCTGTTTTAGATAGGAATAACAGATTTAAGGAACAGAGGCCCTGAGGTTGACGCCTGAGTGAACTTTTCAGTCAGGCCAAGTATTCAGGAGACAGACGTGCAAAACTCACAGCTGCAGGAGGTGACGTGAGGACTTGAGGAAGATGGCAATGCTGGAACTACCAGGATGAGGCAGAGACCACTGCCAAGGACGGCCCAGATTAACAGGGAGATAAAGGCCAGACTGTTCACTGGCTAGATGGGATTGGTCTTGGCCGAGCCTACTCATCCTGGTTGTGCAGAAATCAGGTGGGGGGTAAGAGGCAGGGAGACCTTCTCCCAGGAGACTGGCTGGAGGCAAGGCTGGGGTGGGACAGAGAGAGAAAGCTAATGATGGAAGCTGCTGGTCAGAAGAGGGACCTAAGAGAAGTCAGAGGGCCCAGGGAGGAAGAGGCAGGGGCAGAAGGGAGCTGTCGTCAAAGAAGAGCATGTGGAAGCTGGCAGTGTTCAGATCACTCTAGAGCAGGAGGCTGGGAAGCAGAGGGGCAGAAAACAGCAGCTACTTGGACACCATGTGTCTTGTAACAGGAGCTGCCCGCAGCTGGTCACAGGGCCCAAAGCTGGCACCTAAAAGAGGAGCCCCTCCAGGTTGCTGTGTGTGCATCGGCACTGTCTCCTTCTCTGCAGCCGAGGCAGAAAGAGCTGGACGCTGGGTCCTCGTGGGCTGGAAGTGATCCAGGACCACCATCCCACAGCTTGTTCTGCCTGTTTCCTGGGACTTCTCCTTCATCTCTCGACACAATCACCACTGGTTCTCCAGTGACCTCCCCCAAAAGCACAAACCCTGAGTTCTCTGTGCTTCCACCCTTGTGGGTGGTATCCTGGCAACACTCTACCGCAGGACCCTCCGTAACTTCCAGGCCTCTGCCTGGGCGCTTCTTCCCACCGCCTGCCTGCACCATGCTGGCAGTGGGCCTTAGTCCCCTCCCCATGAACACAGCCACTCCATGGCCTGAGTCAGACACCAGAGGCCTCCACCCCACTCCCAGGGTACATGTCCTCCCAGTCTTCCACGTCCTGCTGCCCCTCCCCTCAGCCCCGGCTCTGGCACACTCTGGCCCGGGACCCTTGGCAGCCCCTAGCCCAACCCTTTGCCCAAACATACACCTACCCAGGCCTCCTTCCTTTGCTCTGAAATGAAGCCATCTGCCTCATGCTGGCAACCAGACCTTGCCAGCTTCACTACCTGGATTCTACGCCCCAGCCAAGGTGGAAGATGCCCAGCATCTGCCTCAACTGCTTCACCTTTGCCCTTCACCATGGAGCACTTCCTGGCACCTTCCACCTTCCCCAGAAACCGCTATGTCCACTTAAGAGTCCCTTTTCTGGGTTCCTGGGGACTTTGTGACATGACACACTGATTGTGGACCTGCCTCTAACACCTGCCAAGAACACTCAGGGAAGCTGACAGCTCTGGGCAAAGGAGGGTACTAGAAAAGTACTTTGATCAGGACCAACATTTTCTGCCCTGCCCCATGCTGAGTACCTCTAACACATTCTACTTGGGATCCCAGCAGCTCTTGGCCCTAAGGTGCAGTTACAGACCCGTCAGGGTCACTGTCCTATCCCCACTGTCTTTTTGGAGACCAGAGCAGCCGTGTTCTCAGTGTCTCTGTGCCTGCCATCCCATTGGTCTAATGCCACACGTGAGCCAGGACCACATGTTGCTGTCTGGAAGGGGAAAGTGGCCCTGCAACAGGGGATCCTTTCACATCTGTAAACATGTAATTAAGCCCTGGTGTAATTTCCACTACTATGATGTGATAATAGCCCGAGGGCTGCAAAAAGCAGGCAGGAGAAGGGGGTCACAGCTCTGGGACTGTGGTGATGCTCTGGGCCAGGTCGGGCAGACCCCAAGGACAGGGCTGATGTGGACACTGCCTGCTGGGACAAGGAGCCATGGGGATGGAGGCAAAAAGAGAAGAGCTGGGCACCAAGGCAGGAACTAAGGGCCCAAGGCCGTCAGCTTGGTAACTGTAGACTCTCGAGGGCTGAGAAGCATAGGAATACTTGCAGAGGTTAGGGCTGGGTAGAGGAACCCAACCAGGAAGTGGTTACAGTGCAGGTGAGAGCTGACCGGGGTGGTCCGGATGGCAGAGAGGAGGTGGAGGGTGAGCACAGAGGATGGAAGAAGTCTCCAGCATGACGGAGGCAGCAGGCAGAGCCATCACTGACAGGAGGCTCCGGATCTGGCAGGGGTCTGGGCCTCCATGCTGGCCGTGACATGCCTTTCTCTCTCTCTTTCTTTTGTGCATGAGGAAACTTGATCCTAATGGAAGGCCAAGGACTAGGGTAAGACTCCAGGCCACTGGGATCTGCCCACAGCCACCCCGGGGGTGCCCAGGAGCACAGAGAGGAAGGCCCCACCTGTGGTGAAGAAAGCACACCTGGCCCTAGGCAGAGCCTGGAGTCTTCACTAGATGGAATGAGTAATTTTGGTAATTGAATTTCTGAGTTAGAGGTAAAATATGGCCAAGATTGAAGAGGCAATTTGGCAGGGCCAGGCACCCCCAGGCAGGTTTCTCGGCCTTCACAATGCTAAGAACTTATTAGCAAGATCACTCTTCCTCCATCTATGTACCATCTGCAATTCTCATCAGGGCTGCTGGATTGTGGGTGTCTGGGCCCTGGCATAGGCCACGCAGGGACACTGTGTCAGACAGGAGTGGGTGAGAAACACTGGTAACACAAGTAAGGGCCACAGTTTTTGCAAAAGACAAGTGTGGGATGGCTGCATAGAATGATCCAGAAGGCAGGATAATTTCGAGAATGGGCTCTGACCGACTCATTTCCCTCATATGTGAAATAGGTGGGAGGTGCAGATGAAGGGGTAAAGGGGCACAGCCATCTGTTGAGCTGTGGGGCCTCAGGGAAGTGGACAAGTGGGCTTCATCCCTGCCAACAGGGGGCCACTCCCTGGGCTGGGGGAGCACAGGCCCTGGGCCTCTCCCCTCCTCTCTGTATATATTTAGCCCCTGCAGCTGCTCCTCTCAGGTGTGCTGCTCAGCCACACATCATGATTAATTTCACCAACAGGGAAATTGACGCATTTTTCTGATTACTGCTTCAGAGCCTCCTGAATTCGGCTACTGGTAAAAATTAACTCACCGGAGACAATGGAGCTTTTCCCAAGGTCCAAATTGTCCTTATTTGCAGAGTTTGTTCTTGGCTCCAATCCAGCCCAAACAAACCAGGCTGTTCCTCCACTTCCCAGAAGAGGGAGGGCCTCCTGGAGCCCAACGGTGAGATATTTTAAGCTGGGGAATGAAGATGAATTTTCTCTGGGTCACCATGTTCCTGAAAAGCTGGTGCCCAGAGGCCCTGCTCCACAGACCTTCCTCCCAATGCCCCCTGGTGGAGTGCAAGACAGGCCAGGTACCAGGGGTTCTTCCCTCACCACCCCCATCTCACGCCTCGCCAACCACCCAGTTCAGCCCCCACAGACTGCATGCCAGGCAAGGTGGTTAAGAACCCTTCACGGACGGGTGCCTCACCCAGGTCCAGCCTCCAGCCCAGGCTGGGCACTGCCCTTCCCCCCTCCGCATACATCTTATACCCCTGCGTCCATGCCCATCAGACCCAGGAGCTGCACACAGTACTTCAAAACTCTGCCAAGCACCAGTCTTAGATACTGAAAAAGGGAGACAGTGTGTTGGCAAGTCTTACTGCACAGCCACTTCCAGATTCCAAGGCTCACAGCAATTCTGTTGTCAGGGTTGGGCCAAAGGGTGGGGAAACTGAGGACAGAAGCATGTGAAGAGACACACCCAGCTTCTGCACCGAAAGGACCAGGTGCCTTCTGCAGAATGGAGCTCTATGAGACAGGACGGCTAAGCTGGGCTTCCCCACTGGCAACTATGAAAATTCAGTGCAGGTGCACATGACCAGTGGGTGCAGATGGAGGAGAGGGGACCGGGTCTGGGCTAGTCCCTGGATTCCTCGCCTGGGTCTCAGCTCCCCCTGTCCAGCTGCGCATCTACATCCCCATCACCATGTCTGTGCAGCTGTGGGCCAGTGGGGGGAGGGCAAGAGGGACCAAGGCCCTGCTCACCATTCGCTAATGCCCTTGGCTTCCCCATGAAGACAGGTGATCCTAACCAACACCACAATCCCCACTGGACTCTGGGGGACTCCGTGATTTAATGGGGGGAGTGCCTGTGAGCCGCGCCGGCCTGAGCAATGGAGTTATTAGGATCTCTTGGCAATGTGAAGGCAATATTTCCCAACCACAGCCTCCCCCAGGGCCGGGCCTGTGTGCTCAGCCCATCCACTGCGCCCGTGTGGGCCAGGTGTCAGCTACTCATTGTGGACACAAGATGATCTCTCTAGGAGGGCAGGAGAGTGTGTGCGTGAGGGGGGTTTTGAGAGCAGAGATGAGGGGCATCACCCAGCGCCAGGGGCTGAAAAGACTTCCAGCTGAAGAACCAATGTAATACAGCTGGAAAAAGGAAAGGCAGGAGGCACACTTCAGAGAGAGGCAGCATGGAGGATGCTGGGAAGAGTGGGAAGGACACAGGTCTAGAACCAGCTGGAGTGCCAGGAGGGGAGAGGAGAGGAGAGCAGGAGGGGTCTTATAAACCGCCACAGGGACTTGGGCTTGGACCAGAGGGTGGCTGGAAATATCCAGTGTGTGGCATGGTGGAGACCACCTGTTTGGATATGGTTTTCCTTAGCACCTTGGCAGGGCAGGGGAAGGGATTTGGATGTGAGGAAGCTGGATGGAGAAGAAATAGAACAAGGGGCTTATGACAGAGGTGAAGGAGAGGGAGGAGAGACAAGGACCTCCAGGAGGTCAAAGCAGAGAGGGAAGGAGGTAGAGGAGCAGGAAGGGCAAGGCAGGGAGGCTGGGACCAGAGCAAAATGGCAGCACAGGTAGTTTAGGAGGTAAAAACAAATGAAGGGCCATCCTAACAGACACTCAACGACCAGGAATGATGCAGGGGTTGGAGTAGAGAGGGAGACTGAGTAGGGACTGAGAGGGCTCCCGGAATAAAGCTGGTGTGCGCAGTGGGTGCTGGCTCTGTAGCACCTAACAATGGGCTCTAGGCTGTGAGGTGGGAAAAGCAGACCAGGAAGTAAAGTCTCACGTCAGCATGGTCATGAGGCCCATCAACGTGTGTGCCCTCAGCCCCGGACCCCGCCCCACACCCAAACAGAGCCCAAGGCCTTTCCAGTGTGGCACTGAGGAGAACCTGACCCAGCGGACATTTCTGTACACAATAGAGGGAACAGCAAATTTCCTCTGGCCAGCAGCTCTTGCTCCGCACCAGGAGCGACAGTTGGAACAGAGACAGTGTGATCTCAGGCACAAGCTTTATTGGCTGAAAGTTCTCCTCAGAAGCCTGATCTGCTGGGACTGGACGTTCCTGGATGGGCGCCTCCAGGCCTGAGCTAGGACAAGGAGGAGGAAAAAAAATGAGAATTTTAGGTCAACAGAGGGTTTTTGAAGTAAGATCCCTGACAGAGTTAAAGGCAAGAAGCTATTTTGAAACTGCTTTCAAAGACATACTGTTTGATCAGTAAATATTTACAGAACAAAATGACAAAGATCATACAGTATTCATACATCCCAGAAAGACTTAACAAATGCCTACTATGCGGCAGTCGCCGTTTGCTCTATTTCTCACTTGTGAAAAAAACTGCATACAGACTTAAAAAGCAGAGCAAGCTCTGACGACAGGCATGATAAAATAGAACTTTTTGTGCTCTGTTGGCAGAAAAACACAGCTGTGGTTCCACCTTCAACTTCATGTTTCAAAAGAAGCTGGCTCTGCCCTGGGCCACCCTGCTCATCATGGCCATCCATGAAATAGCTTAGAGGCCTTACCTCCAGGTTTCCTCTGGCCTTCCGAAGGACTTTGTGGGTGACGGCCACTGAAGAGAAAGGAAAAACGGGAGTGATGAGAAGGCGGGGTGAAAGCAGGGCTAAGGGAACGCAGGCCCCAAGCCTGAATGGTTCAGACTTGTGAACAACCCCAAAGCACCCAGACAAGAGAAGACAAATGCCCTGTCTCCTTCACAGAGCTCTGGGCCCAGAAACCCTCCAGAAAGTGTAGGCCACAGATATCTCTTCACGTCTTCTCTAGGTCATGGCCTGATGGGGGCACAGAACATAGAACATGCCATCATACCATTGCTCTGAATGGAAACTCAGCTGCCAGGCATGCTGAGCTCATCTTGTGGGGTGGGGAGGGCAAGGGCACAGGAAGGGTAAAGTCTTGGGCCCTAACAGCATGTGGCATTCTTGGGTGTCCTGGGCCCTCTGAGAAGCAAGGTGGGAAGCAAACCCACGTATGGAAGCCTGCAGGGGTCAAGAGTCCAGGGAGTTTTGTGAAGCCAGGATTTTACAACACACTCCTTGAAGCAAACCCCCAAAGGACTGGAGGAAAATACCTGGGCATTTTTGTCCCCCTCACCTGCCCTTCAGTGGGCATAATAACCCAACATTGATCCCCTAGGCAAACAGAATTCTGCCTGGACAGGAGGGGCTCACAAATGGGTTCAGAGGATGCCACCAACTCCACCTGGGCTGCATCCTAGACAGAGCTGCAGTGGAGAACTCTGGGAAAAGCAGTGATGGTCGTTTCCTCTCTCAATCTTTCCTTACACATAAACTCTAGCAGCAGCTACTGAATGGATTTCAGATTCTGATCAAAAATCTGTTCTAAGTAGGACTTAGTAAGGTCAGATCACCACTGCTCCTGAGTAAACCAGGTAAGCCTTCCAGATCCAGGCCTCTGGCCAGTGGTGACTGACACTGAAACAGACTCACTCCAACCCACGACCCCTCCTGAATGTCTTATCCAGAATAGGTTATCTGTGGTGGCCTGGGAAAATATCTGATTCACAGAAATGTCTACCTGAAGATACTGAACTCTATTTGAAACCTACCACCTTGAGGGAGGAGACAGACTGCATGAGCTTTGTAGCTGGGCAAGAATAATTTTGGAGGGCTGGGAAGGTGGCTCAGTGGTAGAGTGCTTGCCTTGCATGCATGAGGCCCTGGGTTCGATTCCTCAGCACCACATAAGCAGAAAAAAAAGGCCAGAAGTGGCGCTGTGGTTCAAGTGGTAGTGCACTCGCCTTGGGCTGAAGAGCTGAAGGACAGCGCCCAGGCCCAGAGTTCAGGCCCCACGACCAGACCCCCCCCCCCCCCAAAAAAAAGAAGGCCCACATTAGGCTGCAGGAACCACAGACATGCTAAGGATGGCCCTATACCCTGCAAATGATGTACAAAGTGTGTTTGTGTTTGTGTTTGTGTGTGTGTGTGTGTGTGTGTGTGTGTGTGTGTGTGTGTGCGCGCGCGTTGTGCATTTTCCTAGGGAGAGTCCATCACTTTCTCAGGATTCACCAAGTGCCAGGTGTGAAGGTTAAAAATAATCTTGAAATGTACTGGATGCACCGTGTGAGTAAAACCCACCAGAAATGCTAAGAGATGCCTGGCCCAAGATCTGAAGTGGCTCTTAGACCTAAAAGCACAAGAATGCCTGCTATGCTGAGAAGACGAAAGGACAGAGCTGTAAAGTCTGCGCCTCAAATAAGGCTGCTCCAGTGCAGTGACATGGCTCATACCAGAGCCCATAGCACACCTACACCTCAGCAGAAGGCTGGCAAGGAAGAGGGCCCCTAAGAGGGCCACATGGCCTGGGAGGTGTCTACTGTGACTCACTGAGGACCCTCAGCCCCGCAGGACAGGACGACTACCCTCACTCAGCAAAGCAGGGGCTACAGGCCCCGTGACTAGTGAGTGGCAGGAAAGGTCTCAGCTGGACACCCGTCCCTAATTTGCTGCTGCACACGGAGAGGAGTCAGCTTGACCCAGGCAGGGCCAAGCTGCTTTCTTCCCTCCCAGGTTAGACAGCAACAAAGAACCTTTACTGCATGCAGCTGCTCCTCTGCTCCTGACACCTGAATCCTTTCATGGCACAGTACAGTCCCCAGTCCCCTGGCTTTCTACCTCACTGTGCCACAGGCAGTTTTGCTCTATCAACACAAACCATTTCTAGTTTACCACCTACAAAACCTTATTTCTTGCCTCTGTCCCCCCAGTTGGTGGCCTGGACTGCCATTGGCTCCTGACAATGCCTAACCCTCTTTTCAGACCTGGCTCAGGGTCACTTCCTCTAGGATGCTTACCTCCCAGGGTAGAGAGAAGTCATCCTGCTCCTCCCAGCTCAGAGCACCTGTAAGGAGCTAGCCACCTACACAGGTACTGTAAATGAGCAGACTAATCTGTGCAAGCGAGAAATGGTACAGTAGGAAAAGAAATGATCACAAACAACCTGGACTGCAAAGAGAGCCAGTCAGGGTGGGGCTGGCGGCACTCATAGGCAGGAAATGGTCAGACACGGTGGCCACCTCAACCACTCACTTACACTGATCAAAGATGACTTTTTCCTGGTGCTTGCTCTGCTGTAAAAGCTTCACACTGTTCTGCAGCTTCTTTTCTTGTTCAAACAACGTTTTGTAAAGTTTGGTGATCTCTGACTTCATTTCACCAATCTAAACAGAAAAAGATTTAGAAAATAAATGAAATAAGACAATGAAACGTTACATTACCTAAGAAGAAACTACAACACCATATCAAAAGATGGTCAACTTCAGCCAGGAGCTGCTGGCTCATGCCTGTCATCCTATTCAGGAGGCTGAGATCTGAGGATGGCACTTAGGAGCCAACCCAGGCAGGAAAGTCCATGAGTCTCTTATCTCTAATAGACCACCAAAATGCTGAAAGTGAAGGTATGGTTCAAGTGGTAGAGCACTAGTTTGGAGTGAAAAAGCTAAGAGACAGCATCTAGACCCTGACTTCAAGTCCCAATACAGGCGAAAAAAGAAAAAAAAAAGATTCTCAACTTCACTAGCATGGATACTTGAATAAAAATCATTAGATTGGCAAATTGGTTAAAATGCAAGAAGGAGGAAAATCTAAGGTCTGCTGGTAGAACTGAAAAATAGCATGGCCCAGCAGAATGCCCAGACACCTACTATTGTGAACACTCCCAAGGCTTGGCCCCAGCAGGTCTACAGCATTTCCCCCAAGCAATAATAGGTAACATTAGTATATAATAACACAAGCCAAAGAAGATGCATGCTCACTTCAGCATGCTTAATAGTAGGAAGAAATAAACCTGATTTGCTTAATATGAATCTGAATAAATTACAGTACTTACAGAGAAAGGAATAATTTTTCAGCTATTAAAAATAATGTTGTAGAGCTCTATTTATTGATATCAAAAGATGATTATAATTAGTAGCCAAAGAGCTCAGAACAACACAGGCTATATACTACATCTAAGGCATTTCTGCTTCATAAAACTGAACACACAACAATTAAATACCCCCCCCCTTCCATTAGTATAACTAATGTAAGCTAATAAAAAAAAAAAACCACAAAAGTGATGACACAATTGGTACACATCCATAGATGTAGAAGTCAGTGTGGCAACAAAACATTAGTAGCATTATTTCCAAAGGATGGAACTTCAAATTGCTTGAGGTTATTTCTTTTTACAAGAAGCTGTAACATTGACTTAAAATACTGTTAATGATTAAATCTTAAAAAGATAATACAAAAGTGTGACTTAGTGAGTATGACCCATAAGGATATACTTTGAGTATTGTTCAGACGGAAGGCAAACTGGTCCCAGGGCCTCTGACATGAAATACACAAAACAGACTGTTCACCAACCCAGGCAGGGACAACTGTCTTCCTTTCTACTGGCCCTGGCCCCCAGAACTCTTGGTGACACTGAATCACTTCAGTTCCCAAGTGCAGACAAGGTGAGTTGTCAGCATATGAAGAGTCCCTTTAGTGTGTCTGTTTCCAATTGGTTTGACAGCTATACTTACATAATCAAATTACAGAATCAAATTAAATATTAAGTAAAACTACAAGCTATGTGTATGGACAGAGAGCTGGTTGTTGAAAACTAACATACGCTTCAGGGAAGACCAGATAAAGGCAAGTCACTGAGAAACACATTTCTGGCAAATTAGGTGTGGGGGAGACAACTATGAAAGATGTGGGAGGAACTGTCTAAAAGAATTCTATATATTCAGATTGCTTTGCAGGAGTCTAAGCTTTCTCTTCATCTTAAAGAAACAAAAACTGGAAGTGACAGACATACATTATGGATGTGGTTTATGAAAGAAGATATGACACTCCAATCAGCAGACAGATATTCAAAGAAAAAGTCTGGACTAACATCGAAAAAATAGCAAGGGAATGTACATTTGTCTGTTTTAAGTTAAACTAAAATGTTTAAGGGAAGAATCATTGATTCCCTGCCTTAACCTACTTTTAAGATTAGCTAACAATGTCAGGTACAAAGACTTCAATGGTTCTTCCAAAACAGATCCTAATTTAAAAGTTAGATTTGCTTCGATTCTCACCTGCAGGCTAGAAGCCACAAAGATTTGGGTTCTGGTCATGGCTTTACAAGTCTATGTATCCTAGGACAAAGTCACTAAATTGTCAGAGACTTAGCTCCAATCTCTGACCTTGAAGTAACTATCCTGACCCATCTGTCACAATGCAGTAGGGTAAACTCAGAGAATGGGCACTCCCTACCCTGATGGGTAACCCCCTCCTCCTCCTGTAGCCTTTCCATAGTCACCTCCTCCAGATGCCCCTTCCCACCAGAAGCATCCCTATCACTCTAGATATGGCAGTGTCTCTGACCAGCTCCCCACTCCTTTCTGGCCTCAGATCATTTGTGCCCAGAAAACAGCAGGTGCTTTGACACCATTCACCAAGTAGTAAGTCTGTTTTCATGGGTAAATGTCTAACAATATGTGCATAGTCCAGCCAGCCCTTAAAATGAAAGATTTTTATTTACTTATGTGTTGCTGGATTCAAATCCAGCATAAAGACACTGTATTAAAAATAGCAAGGGCTCACAGGGTGCCTGGACACTATATTAAAAAATAGCAAGGGCTCACCAAGTGCCGGTGGCTCACGCATGTAATTCTAGCTAAGATCTGAGGCTCGTGGTTCATTCGAAGCCAGCCTGAGCAGAACAGACTCCATGAGACTCATCTCCAATTAACTAACCGGAAGTGGTGTTGTGGTTCAAGTGGCAAAGAAGCTCAGGGACATGGCCAGGAACCGAGTGCAAGCCCCACAACTAGCAACAACAAAAATAGCAAAAGCTCAAAAGCACAGCTCCGTCGCTTTCTCTCTGTATAATGCAGAAACTCGTCAATTTAACACCTTGGAGTTTCGGTTCCTGCCTCTAGAAGATGAGAATAACAATACCTAACTCCAGCTAGTAATGAAGGCTGATACCTTATGATTCATTCTTATGCCTATCTCCCATCCTTTATTTATCTTTCTTGCAATTTTGAAAAGTGTCTATAATGTACTTAGGCCATGTTTACTCCCTTCCCTGTTTCCTTTTTCTCTTCCCATTTCCTGCTGACTGCTTCCTCCAAATGCCCCCCCTACTTTATGTTCAGGTCCATGTTTTCCTTTATATCTATATTCCACATATAACAGAAAACATACAGTACCTGCTTTTCCAAGTCAGGCTGATTTGCTTAACATGATGTGCTCCAGTTCCATCCATGTTCATTCAAATGACATAATTTTATTCTTCTTTACCACTAAACAAACAATACATCCTTGTGTATAAATACCTCAATTTCTTTATGCATCATCTATCGGTGGGCACCTAGACAGATCTCAGAACTTGGCTATTGTGTATCACAATAAACATAGATGGACAGGTATCTTTATTATGCGTGCTGACTTGTATTCCTTTAGGCATTCGTCCAACAGTGGTCTAGCAGGGTCCTAGGCTAGCTCTGTTTTCATGTATTGAGGGATTGCCACACTGATTTCCATAATGTCTGCACTAACTTACATTCCCACAGTGTATGAGTATCCTTTTCTCTACGTCCTAGCTACTAGCATTTGTTTCTGCTCATTGTCTTGATGATAAGCATTCTGTCTGGGACTGGAATATCAAAAGTCATTTCCATTTTCATTTCCTTCATGGCTACAGATATTGAAGATTGTGTTTTTCATGTAATCATTGCCCATTTTTACTTCTTGTTTCAAGAAGTGTCTGCTCAATTTATTTGTCCATATTAATTGGATTATTTGTTCTTTCAATGTTTATTTGAGCTCTTCATATATTCTGAATATCAATCCCTTGTCTGATGAATAGTGACAAAGATTTTCTCCCATTCTGTAGGCTCTATTACTCTGATAATTGTTTCTTTTGATGTGCAGAAGCTTTTGAACTTGATGCAATCCCATTTGTCAATTCTTGCTTTTATTTTCTGAGCTTTTATTCTTATTCAGAAAGTCATTGCCTATACCTGTATTTTCAAGTGTTTTCCCATAGTAGTTTCAAAGTTTCAGATCTTATATGAAGGTCCTTGATACATCTTGGATTTATTTTTATACAGAGTGAGAGATAAGGATCTAGGTTCAGTCTTCTTTCTGTAGATCACTAATTTTCCTAAAAGCATTTCTCAAGGAGATTCTTTTCTACAAAGTGTGCTTGGGAGACCTTGGGTGAAAGTAAGATGGATTTAACTCTATGGATTAATTTCTGGATCTCCTATTCTATTCTATCCATCTGCCTTTGTGATGATTACCATGCTGCTTCTGTTACCATGGCTCCGTAATATAACCTAGCTAGGCATCACAATACTTAAAGCATTGCTTTTTTTTCTTTTGTTTTCTTTTTTTATTGTCAGTTTTCTTAAGGACTACTTTGTCTATTCAGAATCGTCCATTCTGCATATGAATTTCAATACTTTTTTTTTCTATTTCATGGGTTTTTATAGGGGTTACACTGAATCTTTCACAATATGGCCATTTTCACAAAATTGATTCTGCGATCCATGAACAAGAAGGTCTCTCCATCTTTTAGTGTCTCTTTCAATTTCTTTTCTTCAGTGTTCTGTAGTGTTCATTGTAGAGGTATTTTACCTCCAATTAAGTTTATTCCTAGGTATTTTCCCCAGACTCTTCTCAATGAGATTGTTTTCCAGATTTCTTACTCAGTCTGTTTGCAATTAGTATATACAGATTTTTGTGTGTCGATTTTATATCCTGCTATTTTGCCGAAAGTGTTTTTCCTGATCTAAGAGGACTTTTGAAATCTTTAGGATCTTACAAGTATAGAATCATTCCATCTAAAAATAGGGATAATTTAATTTCTTCCCTTTCTATTTGTATCCATCTGACTCCTATCCAAGCACAATACTGAATGAGAATGGATAGAGAATGGATAGGGTAGATATTCTTGTCTCACTTCAGACTTCAGAGAAAAAAAATTTTCTTAGTGGGATTGTGCCTTTATTATACACAAGTACCCTCTTATAGTTTCTTGGTGTGTGTGTGTGTGAGTGCGTGTGTACACACAAGTAGGCAGGCACATGACCACAGAGCCATGTTCCCAACCCTGTTTTCTTATTTTTTGAGTGTCATGTTTATGCCAAGGCCAGCCTGGACCATGACTCTCCTGTTTGCTTCCTACATAGCTAAGGTGCAAGCCATCATGCCCTCACTGATTGGAATGGGGTCAGGTGAATAATTTGGCTGGGCTGGCCTCAAAATCATGATTCTTACAAAATCTGCTACCTAAGTAGTAGGATTACAGGCTTGAGCTACTATGGCTGACTGTTCACAGCCATCCTATCCTCAGAATGAAACCACCTTGACCATGATGTATGATCATTTTAATGTGTTGTCCCATTCAGTTAGCAAAACATATTAATGAGAACTTTTGTACTGATGTTCTCAAGAAAACTACTCCACAGTTTTCCTTTTTCTTTCTTTTCTCTCTTTCTCTCTCTTACGTATGTAATATCAGGTTAATACTGGAATCACAGAAGAAGTTTGATAGCATTCCTTTCCTTTTATTTTGTGGAATAGTTTCAGCACTGATGTTTGTCTTTTTTAAAGGTCTAGTACAATTAAGCAGTGAATCCATTACCACTTTAATCTCATTGCTTGTAAAAGATCTCTTTAAATGGTTTCTATCATCTTAATTCAATTTTGACAAGTGAAATGTTATCTAGAGATTTATGTTCCTCCTAGATTTTCAAGTTTACTTGAATATCAAGTTTTAAAAGTTTTCCTAATGATTCACTCAATTTTATTGGTAACTGTTGTGAGATACGGTTTTCCATCTCTAATTTTAATTATGTGGATCGTCTCCTCTTTCTTTTGGTTAGTTTGGCTAAGGGATTGTCAATTCTGATTATCTTTGCAAAGCCAAATCTTCGTCGATATTGACTCTTTTAGTCTTGTAGTCTCCATTTCATTATTTCTACCCTAGTGTTTACCCTTTCTTTCTGCCTACTAATTTGGGGCTTGGCTTACTCTTGTTTTCCTAGGAGCTTATTATTTTATCTGGCAATTTAATTTTTTTACTTAATGTAGGCACCCATCCTCATGAACCTTCCTCCTAAAACTGCCTTTGCTGTGTCACAAGGTTCTGGTAAGCTCTCTTTTCATTTTCATTTGATTCTAACAACTTTGTAAGTCCTTCCCTTATTTTTTCCGTGACATACTTACTGATCATTGAAAAGTATAATGTTCAGTCAGGCACCATCTACTTGAATATTTTCCGTAATTTCTTTTGCTGCTGATTTCCAGTTTTATTCCCCTCAGACCTGATAAAATACAGGAAGTTACTTCTGTTTTCTTGCATTTGTTAAGACTTGCTTTATGTACTTAAATGTGATCGACTTTGGAGAAGAAAGTTTCATGGGCTGTTAAGAATCTGTATTCTGCAGCTATTAGGAAGAACCCTCTGTAGATGTCTGTTAAATGTGATTCACAGTGTCATTTAACTTTGAAGCTTCATTATTTTTGTGGGGGGGGGGGAGGTTGCAGTCTGGGCAACCTATCATTTGGTGAGAGTAGGGTATTCAAATCACTCCTTATTGTGTTGGGGTCTACTTGTGCTTTCACGTGTTTGTTTAATGAAACTGTGTACACCAACATTCCATGTATAAATGTTTACAATTTTTATATCCTCTTGATGATTGTTCCCTTTATCAAGGTGAAGTGACCTTCTCTGTTTTTTGGGACTAATTTTGTTTGAAGTCTACTTTGTTTAAGTATAACTACCCTTTTTGGCTTTGAAGTTCCATTTGCTTTGTATATCTTTTCCCATCTTTTCCCTTTAAGCCTGTTTTTTCCTTTGCCAGTAGGCAATAAATGGTTGCCTTAATTTTTAATCCAATCTGCCCATCTTGTGTTTCTTGACTGGAAAATCTCGACAACTGACATTCAGTTATTACTGAAAAGTATAAAGTAATTCTTGCCATATTGCTGTTTTTGTAATGTCTCATTCTTTCCCACTCATTTGTTTATTCACTCATCTAGGGAGATTTATTCTTTCCATATTCTCATGGTTGTATTTATCTTCCTTTTTGGTGTATAAAATTCCTTTGAGTAGTATCTTCTACAATGCAGGATGATCATAAATTCCCTTAGCTTTTGTTTACATGGAAAGTTTTTATTTCTCCTTCAATTATAAAGGACAGCTTCGCTAGATACAGTAAGCTAAGATGGCAGTTATTTTCTGCCAGGAATTAAAATACATTATTCTTATTAAAAAAATGAAAAAAATTTCTTAATGTAGGTTGACCCTCTATAATCTGAAAATCCAAAACTTTCAGCTGATGCATTTTGGATTGTAGGTCTTCAGATCAGGGATAATCAACCCATAGTATTCAAATCTGAAAAAAACAAAACTCTAAGAACACTTCTGGGTCCCAAACACTGCAAATAATGGATTCCCAATCTATATCACCAAGAAATCCAGTGGGCACATTTCTCTGATTGCTTCATAAATTTATTTTTTATACAAGTGGTTTGATTTAGGATTCAAATAAGATCCACACTTTGCATTTACGATCTCTTAATGTTTTTTTAATCCTATGGCTCTCAAAGCTCACAGGAAGGTTTGTAAAGCCCATGTAGGGCTGTCCCCAGAGCGGCTGACTCAGTGGTCTACAGTGAGGCCTGAGAAAATGAGTTTTTGACAATTTCCAGATGACTCTGATTAACTGAGGTCCGGGAACCATACTTATGAGCCACTCTAAATCTACATGCTCCCATCCGACTCCTACCCCCCTTCCTTTTCTACTAGGATACAATAGGTTATGCTGTCCATTTCCTGTCTAGATCCTCCCGAAGCCCTAGCTCCTTTCAGTGAGAAGAGGCATTTAGAAACCACAATGGGAACATTAGTGGTGCTTGCTGGTATTGAATTGGATTTTATTTCTTCAGCCTTTTATGTAGAGTGAGTTAGCAAATTCTTTAATAGAAAATACACCAAGAGTTCACTTTGATGTTTACAATACAAATTTAAAATCACGGGGCCTTTATTTCTTCAATTTCATATTTCTCTCTTTTCTCTTACAGTAAAAACCTCAGTCTTAATGAAATTACATGATTTGCTTTCCTTTACAATAGAAATGTAATAGTTTCAGAATATCAGTATCAATATCTTACCAACGATGTAACCATTGAAGACAATATTTTCATTAAATGTCTGGCGGCTCTTTGTGTCCTTGGAGTATTTTCCTAGGGATGTATGGTCAAGGGATTCTGGGGCAGTCACTGAAATGTGTCCTCAAGTGCCACATAGTAGAGTTGGCTTATTTCATCTTGCTGAGAGCTTTTAGAAACTGTTTTCTCCGTTTTCTTTGGCTTATAATTATGTAACATATTTTTATAGCTTCAAAGTCAAATCTATGAGGCAAGGTCTATTTAGAGCAATCAACATGCCCCTCAAGCTCTCCCGTCACATCCCCATGAGTAGCCTGTTGGGTTGGTATTGTTTATCCTCCACTTAAAAATTATTATAATCAAGCTGTGTCTTCACCTAACTTTCTCATATAAACTGATGCACAAGGCCTAGAGAGGGCACATTAAATGCAAAAGGTAAATCAACGACACTCAAAGAAAACAGCAGATAGTTAAAAGCCATTGCACTTGCTGCTGCAAACTGAAGTATGTCTTACACACATTTCACACCAAGCAAAAGGCACTGCATGAAACACAGGCTGTGTTAGAAAAGTGGCCAGAGGCAATTTAACACTACCCAGGGGTCTGTGTACATGGGAAACCACACCAGAGCATCGCTAAGGTCCTTCTCCTGGCTCTAGAGTTCTATAAATTGAAAGATATATAACCAATTGCCTGAGAGACCTTCAGGAAGAGAATGAATCAGCATGAGTGCTAACAGTCCCTGGACTGATTTACAAGTGGGAGATCACTATATGTTTATTACATATACATTATGTTATATATTACATAGTCATATGTTAAGGACAAAAACATTCTATTGAGAGTGCTTACCTCACAAATGTTACCCTTAAAAGTCATCTGAGGCAGATACTAGTGTACTAGTGTTTAGGAGTATGTAAAGAAAGTATTCACTCATTCATCCACTTGTTTGTTTAAAAATATGAAAAAAATTGATAGATGCTGGTGGCTTATGCTTGTAATCTTAGCTGCTCAAGAGACTGAAATCTAGAGGATCACAGTTTGAAGTCAGCCCAACCCCATTTCCAGCTCTCAAGGTGTTAGGAATCTAGTAAGAACCCAGAGAAGTCACCGTACACCTGGGGTCTCCCTCTTCCCGACACCATCCTACAGACGGCACAATGGTTAGGGCCAGCCCTGGGCTGAGCAAGAAAGGGACCTCAACACAAGCCCTAGGAGCATCTTTGAACCTCCAAAGCACATGTCACTACCTACCTGCTCACAGTGAAGGGAACACTGGCCATTTGGGGGCAGTGAGACTCTCCAGAGGAGCTGCAGCAGCCTTGAGGCCTCTTCCAGGACCAGCTTGGCTGCACTCACGCTGAAGACAAACTTGCTCAGGGGCACCAGGTGTGGACCCTGGGGGACAAATAGCTGTTAGTGCTGTGTTGACAGAGATCAGCAGCAAAGAAGCTGGAACACACAGTGTGAATCTCCAGACTGAAGGGCCTATGTTTCGCAAGCCGAGCAGGAGGTCGATGCCCTATGACATCAATTCATGGTTCTTAAATGCCGATGAACTGTAAATTATGAGAGGATTTCAGGGTGGGGACCTAGCCCGATGAATCACTGATGACCGCCAGCATTAACCATGTTATCACACCTAGAAGAGCCATGGCAGAGCCACTCACACCACTCTGCGGCCCACAGAAAACCTCCCGCGCAAATGAGCCCAACAACACACACATTCAGGCCCTCCAAAGTCTGTCTTACTCTCTCTGCTCCCAGAAGCAAACTCACATAGAGGGTGGGGTCAAGGTCATGACAAAGAACATGACTAAGAGATGGGGAAATATCTGAAAAAGAAGAAAACA
This sequence comes from Dipodomys spectabilis, assembly GCF_019054845.1. Classification (NCBI taxonomy): domain Eukaryota; kingdom Metazoa; phylum Chordata; class Mammalia; order Rodentia; family Heteromyidae; genus Dipodomys; species Dipodomys spectabilis. The sequence continues at coordinate 5,744,344 of NW_024870723.1, forward strand.
AATCTAAAGAACATTTGCCTTCACAAGCAGTGAAAAAAATAAAACCACCTCTAGATCGCAAATGGAGAGAAAAAAATCTGAAATAAAAAATACTCTTCAAAGACAAAGATGAACTAAGACAGATTCTTGTTCACAGACAAAATCTTTTAGGAAAGTAAAGCATTAATAATTATCAAGATCCCTATAAAGTTCATGACCTTTAACTGATCATTCTCCTTCATAGCTGATCAGAGATACTCACTGCAGTTTTTATGTTGAACGAACAGTGAAAGAGAAAATAAATGATATTATATCTATATGTTGACTTACTGGGCAGCCATGACAAGTGTCAGGAAATATTTAATGAGATAGGAAAAGTGTTAATACTGAAATATAGGAAATATATTTTTATGGATAGGTTATTTGATAAACTTTATGATTTATGAATGGACTAAAATATGTCAAAATTTTAAGCAATCACCTCTAAGTGGTATTTTAGTACATAATGTGTATGTGTGTGTGTGTGTGTGTGTGCGCGTGCATGCACACATGCCAGTCCCAGTCCTGGGGTTTGAACTCAGAGCCTGGGTGCTGCCCCTGAGCTTTATATGCTCAGGGCTAGTGCTCAGTGGTTACTTAGGGCAAAGAGTCTCATCAACTTTCCTGCTTAGGCTGGCTTTGAGTCTTGATCCTCAGATCTCAGCCTCCTGAATAGCTAGAATTACAGGTGTGAGCCACCAATGCCTGGCTTTAGTAAAAATTTTAAATGCTTTTCTACAATTTCTAGCTTTTATATATGAAATATTTTCATCCGAAAAGAACAAGAATTTTATTATTATCTATTAATTTACTCAACAAGTATTTACCAAGCACATACTTGACACTAGGCCTTGTGCTAAGTAGTGGTGTTAAAACTGAGCAAAATAGATACTATCCCTGCTCTCCTGGAGCTTATCATCTAATAGAATATAAAATACAAAATTAACTTTTTGAATATAGTACAACAAAACAAGAAGCCAAAACAGCTATTAGGAAGTGAGGTGCTCAAGTATATTCAATAAATCCTCAGAAGAAGGTCCAGGCACCGTGACTCAGGGAAGCTGGAGGTCTAGTCCAGCTGGGGCTGGTGGACCTGACCCTAAGCCCTGGAGGAAGTGCAGGAGTTAAGCACATGCCAAGTACATGGGGATATGACAGATGTATCTTAAGATGAAGATTCCAGTATGATGAGGCAGAGAGAATGGGGAGGGGCCCAGTGGCTGAGAGGGTTCCACAGGGAAGCCAGGGCTGGGGACAGGATACAGCAGCAGGCAGGGGCACAGAGCACAGCCAGCATGTTCACAGGACAGCTAGAGAAGGGGAGATGGCTGATGGTGAGGAGACAGGCAGAAGCCAGCTCAGGAACCAGAGTCCTCAGAGTCACTGCCTAGGCAGAGGTAGTGGCATCTTCACGGGAGAAGCAGATGACCAGTACTGTCCTGGGAGCTGGGAGCAGTGCCATGACACTGAAGGAAAGCACTCTGGAGGGCAGAGAATTGCGTTCAAGAGTAGATGGCCTCCAGTCACTTCTCAACATATCTGAAGTGGGAACGGCATCAACTCCTTCACAGGCGGTTCTGAGGAGTAATGAATAAAGTGCCTCTGCAAGAAGAGATGAAGGAACAAGTTCTTTGCTGGGCATCTGTAGAAATCACAGTAACATATATTAAGATGTGGGTGCAGGTATGGGATGGAATGGCACAGTGTGGTCTGCTTTGGTCTGGCCTGGTCTGGTCTGCTTCATGAAGACCAGGGCCTCTGTCTTCTCCACAGTAGCCCCAGAGCCCAGGTACAGGGGCCTGGCCAGGAAGATCAGGTAGATGAATGGCTGAACAGACAGACAGGCAGATGGACAGAGGATAGTTAAGTGAATGGATAGACAGAAGAAGTCCAGACACAGAAGAGAGATCCTGTGAAATAGCTGCAGGCACCCAGGTCAAAACCTCCACAAGCTTCTCACCCAGTGCCATCCCCCACCCGCCCAACCGCACAGCTCCTCCTACTGGACAAGACCTCTACGCTTCCCTAGGTTACACTTCTTGGTCCCTCTTTAAGGGCTTGAGGACAACTGCATCACTTGCCTCTCCATGACTTCAGCCAGCCATTCTTAACCCATGAGCATCTCTCCCCACAAGTCTGCGAACAGGTTACCTTTGTCCCCGGCTCTCCACATGTGGGGCTCAGGGCCTCTCGGGTTTGAAGGTCCATTTCTGCAAGGAGCTTGTGGCCCTGGCTGATCTGTTTACAGAGGGCATCATAGTCCTCAGCCAGGCCCAGGATGTGGCGGCCACTGCTGCTGGCCCACAGGCGGTGGCTAGTGACCAAGTAGGACACTTGTGCAGTATTGGTGGCCAAGCTGCCACTATCACAGGAAAAGGAGTCCACATCGTTTCCAGAGAGCAGGGGAGTCTCTGAAGATGGAAGGAGGATTCCGATTTATGGGTCAGCACCTGTGTTCAGTGCTCACAACATTAAAGACAGCAAGGAGGGCAGACAGACCTTGAGGGAAAACAGGCCTGACCCCTGGGCCTCAGTCCACACCTCACCCACACTAGGCTTACAGATCATCTCTTGGAGAGGTTCAGGTCAATTCACCCCATCTTACAGAGCGTCCATGCAGAAAACCCTAGATGCACAGGATAAGCCAAGACAAGTCTATATTTCAGCAGCCCAGGGTCTGATGGGAATACGGGCACTGCAGGAAATGGAATCGCGCAGTGATTTCAGCCAGAGCTCAAAGGAAAAACATCTATGTAGGGAAGGAGAAATCAGAGGAGGCTTCCTGCAAGAAGCAGCCAGTTAGGTGGATTGAATAGGTAGCCAGAATTACATTATACCTGCTGCTTTTTGCCACTGGACCAACAGAACTATGCATGACCAATCCTGTCTGGGGATAGCAGAAAAGGCATTTCACTGAGAAATTTGCATTCCTGATGAGTCTTGAGGAAGTAGTAGGACTTCCACTGGCAGATGGGGACAAAGGAGGTATGGGTGTCACACAGAGAGGGAAGTATAGTCTGTGTGCAGGTTGGTGGCCCATTTGTGCAGCTCCCCTGACACAGAGGGATAAGGCTGGGTCTACAACTGGAGGACCTCAAAACCTACCATAAAGTAGCTACACTTTAAGACAGCAGAAACCCAGTGAGGTACCTGAGATCAATGACAACTGGCTGTCATCAGGAAGGGGTGACACTTGTCCCTCGATTAAAAAGTCCTGCCCCCATGCTCAACATGCCCACAGTTCCCCACACTTGGTTTTCTACCTGATTTTACTGTCACTGCCGGAGTGGAATCAAATGAGTTGTCACTTGGCACGGGACATTTGTCACCATCTACAAATGCAAAAGAGAAGGAACATGCTGTTAGCGCGGTTAGCGCTCCCGGAGTACAGTATCGTGCCTCGTGCTCGTACCCTTGCACCTATTCGTTTATCCATACACACTGCATTTAGTCACATCTTTTCTGGGTACCAGTCTTGCCAGCTCTGTGTGGGACACCAGATCCACAGAGCAACCAAGCCTCAACTGAGTGCTGGGATTGTAGGCACATGCCATCATACCTGGCTAGTCCAAACTTTTGTAGCATCCTTGTCTACATAGCACGATGATAGTCCTGCCTGCTGGATACAAATACCCACTACAAGTAGCATGCTCTAGAGAGTGGGCAGGTGAGCTCAGAGCAGCACTGGAGTCAGAGCTGAAAAGATATCTCCCTCTATCTGCTTGATGTGGCACTTTGGGAAAACCTTGTCCATTCTCTGGGCCTCAATCCCTCACCCACCGCACAGAGAAGGTAGCCATTAGGGCTCCTGAGAGCCTGACCATTTACGGTTTGTTCCAGGCCCTGCTGGGGAGGTGGGGAGGGTGTCTTCCTCTCTCCTCCCACCATATCTCTGTAGTGCTACAGAGTACCCACGAGGGAACACCAAACAGATCCACTTATTTCCTACCGACCCTGAGAGATACTAAAAGCCAGAGTGAGAGGCTTAGGTTGTCTTTTAAAGGCAGTTAAGAGGGACTCAAAGGCTTTTCAGCTTCAGAATGGCATGGACAGGACTAAACGGGAAGGGAGAAAGAGGCGGGAAGGGGAGGATGCCCAGAGGAACTGAGGGCAGCTGAAATCCCAAATTCTACTTCGAGAGAACCAAGCCCTCAGTCAGAGAGATAATGCTATTGTGTCAGAGGTGAGCGCAAACCAGCAGTCAGCTGCACTGGTGCGTAGGGAACACTGCGTCTGCTGTCCCTAATGAGGCACTTCTGCAGGGCACCCAGATGCACATATTAAGGCAAGACAGGCATCCTACCATGTTTGTCCAGCTGAAGGGACCACTCGGGGATGCATAGGGCCTGCGTGGCTGGAATGAGGGCTCCTTCCTGGGCCTTGTTCGCCCCCTGTGCCAGCTGCTCCTCCAGCCTGCTCCGCAGGGTGCTGTTGGTTTCAATGCTCTTTTCCAGCTGGGCCCGCAGAGCCTGCATCTCGGTCAGGAGGCCATGCAGGTCTCTCAAAGGATCCTGCCCCTTCCAGCCTTCTCCAGACGGCTCAGCTTGGGCCTCTGCAGATACGTGCACAGGGAAGTCTCATTATCCTCCACCATCGGAAGGTTGGCCCTCAGAGGAACCCACTACCACCATCTACCTTCCCCTTCCTAAGAATGAGGTACAATTTAAAATAACAACTCGACTTTTAAAAACAAAAATATTGGCTGACTTAATTGCTGCTATTCCACAGGCTAAATAAGAGCTGGAAATTAATTTTCACTTCTGGCCATAAAAGCCTAGCAAATTGCACACCAAACCCTGAAATTATGTCTAGTAGTAATAAAATCTATTTGGGCTGGAATTATAGAATGAAAGGGGATGATTTTAAGAGCCACAGTATATTAAAAAAAAAAAAGCCACAACAGCAGGAGCAGGAGAAGCAGCTGGAGGAGGAATGAGCGCTGTGAGATGACCCTTCCCTGGATAAACTTTCAATAGGGAGAAACCATCTGGAAAATTAGTTTTTAAAAATCCCACCATACCTCAAAATTGATTCTGAAATATAAGACCTGTGAGCAGAGTCCCTCTGATCTGGCCATGTCCGAGGAAACATGGAGAAAACCAGGGCCACGTGGAGCCCCACGGTCAGGAGCCATGTCCGGCACAGGCAGGTGCTCCATTAACATGCTTGCTCAATGAATGGGCAAAAGAAATACACACAAGCAGGAAAGGGTTTTATTTTGTTTTTCCCTGAGTGCCTACTATGTACCAGGGACTGGGCCAGGACGATTTGCTAAAAAAAAAAAAAAACCACATTCCGCAACTCCACCCAGTGGATATTAACAGATTAGTTCACAGGAGCAGAAACAGGCCTTAAGGGTGAAGTGACCTGCAAAAGGTCACTGAGCCAGGCTGACTTCAGCTGGCCCAACATGTGAGCCTTAGCCTTCCACATTTCCTGCTACTGTTGAAGAAGAGTGGGCCCAAAGTGAGGTGTGGTGGTATATACCTGAAATTCCAACATTTTGGAAGCTGAGGTAGGAGAATCTGAGTTTAAGGCCAATCTAGACTATAGAGGGAAAACGCTGTCCAATAAAAAAAGAGGTAAGGGAGGGAGGAAAAGAGGGAGGGAGGGAAGGATGGAGGGAGGGAGGGAGGGAGGGTAGAAGAGGAGGGGAGCACTTGGCCCCGAGCACCCAGTACCTTGCCACCGCTGCCTGTGCTCTTCATCCAGCTTCTGGTATACCTTCAGCTCCACTCGGAGGGACTGCAGCAGCTTGTCATTCTCTGAGAGCAGCTGCTGCTTTGACATAACCTCCTCCTGTGTCCTGAAATGTCCCCAGCATGGAGAAAGAGGTGAATTCTACCCAGAGCCCCCAGGGAAGGTTCATACCACCTGGGCCAAGATGAGAGTGGCCAAGAATTCCCAAGTGCCCTAGCGTCCGGCACTTTGCACACATTCTCTCAGGGAGTCTCCACAAATACCCTAAAGGTACTCTAATCCTGCATTCACAGATATGAGAAAGCAGAACTTGAAAGGCTCCAGTGCCTTCCCAGGTGTGCAGATGTGTAAGGAGAGCCTGGACCTATGCCAGGGCTGATGATGGACAGTGGTCTTGCTATACCCTGCACACGTTGGGCAGGTAGGATGAGGCTGCTCGCCCTGAGGGAAACGGGCACTCATGAACACTACCACAGACAACTGAAAACACCTGGAAAAAGACAGACTCAAAGAGAAACTGCAGAAGAGTGATCCGTATGACTCTTAAAACCTGCAGATTCCTGTCATTCTTCTGCTCAGAATCTCTCAGTGGCCTCCTAGGGCACTCTGAGTAAACCCCAAAATCCTGGGCCAGCCAGTGGCATACAACTGTAATTCCAGCTATGCAGGAGGCAGGATCATAAGGAGCGGTTTGAGGTCAGCCCTAGGCTGACTTCACAAGACCTCCCTCTCAGCCTCTAAAATCTCTGTGAAGAACACAGGCCTGTATTCTCAGCTACACGGAAAGCCTAAGTCGCAGGATCAGAGTCCAGGCTGGCCTTGGCATAAACTGAGAGACCCTATATGAAAAGTAATTTTTAAGGCAAAACAGGCTAGGGCATGGTTCAAGTAGTAGAGCACTTGCTCAGCAAGTGTAAGGCCTGAGTTCAAATCCCAGTACTGCCCCAGTAGAAGAACCAACAAACCCCTGCAAAGTTCTCATATGGCTAAGAGGCCAGGTATGACTCAGTATCTGGACCTCCCGGTGCTCTCTACCCTGCCCTGGCCCTCTCCAGGGGCACTGGCCTACCTGCCAGGCGACAGACACTACTCTGTGTCAGGGCCTGGAAGTTCTCACCCCCCCCCCCCCCCAAGCCACCGCTCTCTGTTCATACAGAATCTTTTCAGATGCCATTTCCTAGGTGGAAAGCAACAACCCACTCCCAACCCTCTCCTCCTCCTCAAGACCATCTTCACACATTGTATACCTACTAGACGGGATATGCCTGTATGTGTGTCCCTTCTGCACACTAGGGGAGGGACAAGCGTGCTTTGTCCCAGCACCCGCATGGGTGGCGGGCAGAGCAGGGATTGGGAGTCGGGCTGCACCTGCTCAGCTCCCGGGCCAGTTGCTGGTTGTGACTCTCCCTCTCAGCAACATCCTTCCACAGCCTTTCGTTTTCTTCCCTCACTCCCGCACATTCCTGCTGAAGGTGCTCAAGGCTCGCGGCCGTTTTGGAGAGAGACTCTCGTAATTTGTCATTCTCCTTCTGTTTATCTGCAAATACCAAAAAGCGCCACTGAGAAGGGATGCCATTTGTTTCTCCCAACCTTATTACGGAGATACACCACTTCAGCTGGAGCACTCCAAGAATACAAAAAGGAATGAGATTTAATCTGGCATTTATGATTTTGGCATTCCAATTATCTTCCACATTTTGGGCAGATAAATCTGTCAACATCAAGGCTGTAGATTAAACATCACTGGGATGCAATGGGCCTGTTTAATTTTCTATTATATAATGGGCCTTGCAAATCTGGTTACTTTGCCCTCCCCAGGCAAGCTGTGGGCGGAGACCACAGGGGGTGGAGAGTGTTACTAGCCTTTGTGGAGGATGTTGCCTCTGCTGAGGATCAAACTCTCCTGGAAGCACACAGTGGGGACAATGGGGCCATGAGCAGCGAGCTGGAGGGTGGTGGGGTCTAGTGCAACTCCTCCACTGGCTGACTGGGAACCTTCACCTTCACTTCCCCATGCCTCCGCTTCCTCTGTGCTCCCGTGAGGACGACCGAGCCACCATCTGTACAGGGCTTAGCACAGGCTCAGTCAGCTTGTTTGGAGCCACGTGCAGGCAAGCCGTGAGCAAGGGGAGAGGTGCTGGCTGCTGTGTTCCTTCCATCACTATCTGCACAGACTTCACACGACCCCCGCCACCTGCGCCATCCCACTCAATCTGCACAGCACAGCTCCGAGGCAGGGGCAGTGAGGCTCCCGTGCCCACGTGGGGAGGCCTCACAGCCAGGAAGTGGCAGAGCCCAGGGCAGACCCAGGGTCTCTGACACACCTCCTTTGTTCAGCTTTGAGACAAAAGTCTAGCTATGTAGCTGAGGCTAGCCTGGAACTCACCATTATGTCACCCAGGCCAGCCTGGAATTTGCAGTCCTCCAACCTCAGTTTCCCCAGTGCGGGGCGCTACCATGCCAGCTTCTGACACCACAGATAAACACAACATGGCCATTTCTCTGCAAGCTCAGGCTCCAGACGGTGTTAAATGCAGACACAACAAACTGCGCATTGCTCCACTCTCTTTACCTCTAACCGTAGGCCTTGTCTGCCTCCTTCCATTCTGAAAGCCCCCAGCTCCTCTGAGCTTGAATCGTCCTTACTGATCCCTCCCCACCCTTCTAGACTCAGCCCTTGAGGACCAGCAGTTCTGGGGTTAGGTCCTTCAGCTCTCTGGCCTGCATTCCTGGTGGCCTGCTTGAGAGTGTTGGGCTGTCTCCCATCAGACAATAAGCTGCTGAGGGAAGGGACCAGCACTTGTTCGTTTCTGTAGCCGAATCTCACAGACCCTGATGTATATTACAGGAGACCGAGAATGCTTACCAAGTGAGCAAATGACTACAGAGCCTCAGTCTCATCTCTTAAGCCAAATCAGCTCAATATCCCCTAGGGACAGAGGGATAATCTGACCCAATTCCTACTCTACCACCTTCTGGCTCTGTGACCACAGGCGGGCAATGTTCCCTAGGCCCACTTCTTACCTGCAAAACAGGGCTAGTAATACTTCATTCCATTTCATTTTAAATACTGAAAGATAACTTGACTAAATGCTCTTTGGGAGCTAAACTTCAAATAGGAGGAATTAAGAAGAAGATCTCTATAAGAAACACTGGATAAACTATGCTAGTAGGAGAAGTCTCTGCTTGAGATTTGCCAATAATGTATGTCTAGCCCTTCTTTCTTCCCCAATGAGAGGAGGCTGTAAAGGAGAGAAGTAACAAGGAAATGAACTAACATGTACTGGGACGCTGGTATCGACACTGTGCTGAGGGTTTTATACAACTTATCACAAGCACCTTATGAACCCTAGTTTTCTCATCTATGAAACAGGAATACTTGCTAGATGTGGTGGCTCACACCTATAATCCCAGCTACTGGCCAGGCAGAGATTGGGAGGATCACTATTTGAAGTCAGGCTGGGGGATAACTAATGCAAAAAGGGCTGGGGAGGTGGCTCAAGTGGTAGAGCACCCTTCTAGCAAGCATGAGACCCTGAGTTCAGATCCCAACACCACACACACATTCAAAAAATGAGCCTGATACTTCATAACGCTGTTGAGACAATTACATGGTTTGAGACAATTACAAGATTTGAATCTAGGTGAGTCAACACAGGGACTATGAGGCCTAGGCTGCAGGTGGCCCAGTAATTCTTACCTTTGGATCCTTTCACAAGCATCATACTGAGGGCCTGGTTTTGCTTCCTCAGGAAGTGGATCTCAGATATCAGAGAACTGTGCAGCTCAGAACCATGAGTAAGAGTGTTTGTGGGACCTAAAAAGCACACGGAAACAGTCATTTATGGATAGCCTATATATATGGATGGATGGAACTTCCCAGAAAATAGTTTTAAGTAATGAAGAAATGCACCATGCAACAAAAACCACTCCTGTGACTGCCAGAAGAAAGGAAAGGAAAAGGAGAAGTGGCTTAAAAATGCGGGGGGGGGGGGGGGGGACACTCCCCAATCACCCGCCCTGAGAGTAAACCAAGCAGAGACCTGGCAGGCGGGGCCACCTCAATCACCAGAGCCAGCTGCCTCTTGGGCCTCATCCTGGAGGACACTCAGCCCCAGAAGCCACCCAGTCCCCAGAGCCACAGCTGAGTCCTCCCATTCTGACCTCTCCTATCGGCTGCTAGCCTCTGGAGAGGACCACCAGGACCCCTACACCAAGCGAAATTCCCCTCTCCTCTTCTGCCCCGGCAGCGATCATGTCTGATGATTCTTCTCCCCAGATGTCTGGACGCCAAGCAGACTCCTTTTCAGGCTGAGCACCAAGCTCTAACCTTCTCCCTGCTGCTCTGCCTACGGAGTTATCATTCTAACCACAATCCTTCCATTGTTCTCTTCAAAACTATCTGGTGGCCTGGCACTGTGAAAGACAAACAAACAAAACGCAAGCTCTGCACTTCTCAGTACAGAGCCAGGCCTCCATGGCTCCCTCCAATCTCACGGTTTCCCTCTACTCACAACCCCATGCCCTCTCTTCTCTGAACCCTCATGTCCTGGAGCACAGCCAACCACGCCTTCTGTGACTACAGCTCCCTTTGCCTACATGCCCAAAGCCCTCCTCACTTGTGAAATCACTCTTTCCAATCCTGGCTCTAAGTGTGCACTTAGCAATCGGGATCTGTCTTACCAAGCTGTGGCCTAGCTGCTGAAACCCATTGCTTCCTCTAGATCAGCCTACGGCCACCTCTTTCTGGACACCTCCCTTGACCCTCATCCCAGTTCTCCCCTCCCTCAACTTACTCATCTGGCATTACCCGTTTCCTGTTTTCAGCTGCCTTCCGGAGAGCGCTCACTGTGCACAGGGTGCCTCTCCCAGCCTCTGGGCTGACTGAGTGCACTCACAACCAGATGAAATAAGACCCCTGAGTTCTAAGCCATCCTCAGGGCGCACTTGAGCAAAAGCCACCGCCCTCAACAAGACCTGAAGATAGGCCTACAAGAAGCCCCTGCTGGTGGATTCAGGGACATTTTTTTTGCCCCTGTGAAAGGAGAAAACAGCAACCTCAACCTCTTCTTTCCCCTGCTTCAGACAATGTCCCAGGAGGCTGAGGTGCTCAGTAATTACTATAATCATCATAGACACCAATCCCAACCTTCTATCATTCAACCACACAACCTACCTTAGAACTACTTGCCTCTGGGGTTCTTGCTGTATACAAAAATATAAATGTCTATTGTTTATACCTGCTTTTCCTCCTATTTTATATTCTGCTATAGCTGAAAACAGCCTGGTACACAATGGAGCAACAGTAATATACAACCAATTCTCTCAGAAGTTCATTCTCGTTCCATTTTCTTTTCCTGCCAGGAAGTCATTCATCACATGTCATATGATTTTTTTATGTCTCTCTCCACCATCTTGCTTTACTCTCCTTTTTGAACTCTGCTATCATTTCAGAGATAACTAGGTTGAACTGTGGGTTTGGCTTCATAATAACTGTGACTTCAGACAAGTCACACCACTTTACTGAGTCTTTCTTAACTCAATATAAATGTCTAATGTTGAGCCACGAATGGTGACACACACTTACAATCCCAGATACTCAGGAGGTGGAGGTGGGAGGACCATGATTGAAGCCAATCTGGGCAGAGTTAAAAGAGCTTATCTCAAACAAAGAGATGGGGCTGTGCTCAAAGTGCAGAGCCTAGTACGTGCTGACCCTGGTTTAATCCCTGGTACTGGATTTTAAAAAGGGGAAGGAGAAGCTGACATTGCTGCTCTTGCTGTTACCATTTCTGTTAACATCAGAATGGATGGATGGATGGATGGATGGATGGATGGATGGATGGGTGGGTGGGTGGAAGGGACTGGGAACAGAAGAGGGACCAAACAGAGGCCTGAATGAGCTAAGAAAAAAATCTACTGACATCTATACTGACCAAAGTTAAGGTGCACATTGGATAAAGTGCAAAGGAATAACTAAGCCTAAGCCCAAAGAGCAGTCCTGACACAGAATAAACCTGAGCAGTCACGGCCCGCTAGCTGGGGCCATTCCAGTGCTACAAAGCTGGTGTCTCCTCTGAATGCCACCGCAATGAGCCTGAGAGCCGAGGAAGAAGCTCCAAGTCACGAGAAAATTTTTCACAATATTCCACCCCAGCACTATAAGGAGTCCTGCCTTTCTCATTTAGCAATATTCCACCCCAGCACTATAAGGAGTCCTGCCTTTCTCAAACCTCCTCCCAAGGGGCACGCTCACAGTGGGGGAGACAGGCCCGCGTTCATTTCTTTGTCTTTTCAGAGACCATGACAACATGGTGAGAACAGAATGTCTTTCCACCAGCGTAAATACTTTATGAATGCCTTTTTGTAAACCTTCCTGTCAGACAGAATTACTCTCCAGAGCAATTGCCCGCTCCATTGTAGCCGGTGGCCATTTGAGCCCCCAAATAATTCTATAATTGGATTTGCCAGGGAAAATGTAAAACAGAATGAATCTAATTCAGGCATTACCAAGAGTGAATGTGAAGGGTCCAGGCGTGTATTTCTTTCCTGTGTTTGATACGACTAATAATTCAGATTAATCAATTTCTGGGGGGCAGGGAGTGGGAAGGCTGCAAGATGGGGTAAAATGAGTGGAAGGCAGAGAGGGAAGGAGAGAGGAAGGGAAAAAGGGAGAAAGGAGGGAGGGAAGGAGAGAGGGAGGGAGAGAAATGGAACCAGTTTATCTTGAAAACTGTAACACATATAAAACTGTAACACTGTCCTAAATTGATGGCTACAGTGGGCTAGAGAGGAATAAGTGGGCTGAGGGACCAAAGACCTTTGATGGAATCCTATCTTTCTATATGTCAATAATCTCACTTCTCAAAGCTGGAAATAATATTGCAGCGCTCCAGTGTTAAACAAGATTCAATAATAAAACAGATGATGAAAGCAAGCATTCACTGAGTGAGCAGCGAGCAAGGACCTATCGTGACACTACTCCATGTATGTAATCTCACAATGACCCTTCATGAAATAAAACGGAGAGGTGGGATACACTGTCCAAAGTCACAAAACTAGTAAACAAAAGGCAGGGAACCACACCCTACAATAGCCAAACCAACTTCAGCTTTTCCCAGCAAATATACCAGGCTCAGTCTACATTCTTAGCAACATGAGCACTCTCGCTCAGGAAGCAAGGACAGATGTCCAATAGAAACTGGACAGGACCGTGAACACTAAGGATGCTGCCTTATGTGTAAGTGAGGGGAAGAATAAGAATATATATTTCTATCTGTTTTTTTTTAAATCACTGTAAGGATACAAGCAACAGCCAAGAGGGAAGGAAGGAAGTGAGAACAGACCTAACCAGTAAAGAATGAAAGTTTTTGGTTTTGAATGATGTGCATGTCTTATCTATAGGAAACTGATGCTCAGTTTTCACAGAAGATCATTTCACTGCTAGCTAACTGTGGCTATGCAGGCATACTGGTGACCTTTTCTTGGCATGTGAGTCCCACCAGACTGATAAAATGCTGATATTTTTATAATCTATTATTGATGACAAGATAAAATACAGCTTTGTTCTACTCTAGAATCCCGATGTGCATCTCCACAGCTTCCCAAGTCCAAAGGAGAGTCAGCCTCGAGTCACACTCCAGAAGCTGGCAGACTCTTTGAGTGATGGAGACAGAAGTGGACTCTTAGCAAGAACCCATCTTGTCCCCAGACTGCAAATGTGTTCCAGGCAAATATATCACCTTGAGGCCCTCACAGGCTCTACTACCCAGTGGGAAGGCCCTACCTTACCTTGTTCCAGTTCAGACCCCTGCCGTTCCAGCTGTTTCCGTAGCTTCTCGTTTGTTTTAATAGATTCTTCTAGGCGTTTCCTCAAAGTTCGAATTTCCTGTATGTGTTCCATTAGTAAGTCTACAGGAAGGAAGAGCATTTTTAATTTAAAGTCTGAAGCCCCGACAAGTTGAATAATTTATAGATTATGCAAGGATCTGGAAATTCCAAACAGTATCTGATGTACTAAGAGAGTCAGCATCTGGCAGGTCCTTCCCAGGCTGGGAGAGGCCAAGCAGTCTCCCACAGCCCACGGCCTTGGTGCCACAATGGTTCTCTCCAGTCCTCCACGAGGAAGCTACGTTACATCATTCCAAAAAATTATATTCCATACAATTTTAATGCTATCTCTAATGTAGCCTTTTATTCTTCTCAATATCAAATATTAATTTAAAATCTTCCTTATGGTGAAACTAACAGATCACTTTCAAGTCTGTCTGAATTGCCTGAAACTTGATTAAACTACCTCCATAATGAATCCAGATATTGAGACTAATTTTCTGAAAGGAATATGTTATCTACTTTCCACTTACTAATTGAAAGCTTAAAATAAAATAAAAAACAATGCTAGTGAGAATGGTAATAAGAACAGTAATCTCAAGAGTGTATCCTGTTGGCGTGAATCCAAAGCACAAGACCTCTGCAGCTATTTATATTATTTGCCTTAGAAAAGTTCTGTTCCAATGTCTTTCACCAAACAATTCCCCATGTAGGGCTCCACTTAACTGCATACATATATATGATGCAGAATTTCATAGCTATTCCGTTGCATTATAAAACTACATGATGTCATGGAAAAAATCTATCGTGTTATTCTGTTAAGTTTTAAACTGATACAAAATTGGTTACTCAATATATAATCACCACTCTACATAAAAATAGACAAACATGAAAGATAAATGTACAAAAGAAATCAGTTACCTCAGGAAGACAGATTTTAGGCTTTTCAAGTACTCTGTTACATTTTATCATATTATTTAGTAATAGATTAAAATTTAAATGTTTCAACTTTCCTTAAGATGAACATTACTTTTTCTTCCCCAGCCACACCACACTTGTAACAAAGAAAGAGAGAAACAGTTTCAATCTAGAGGTGGCTTTCTAGAGTCAGTGTTTAAAACATAATCACATTAAGTATCCAAAGGCAAAACTAATGTCTTTAATTCATCAATTAGGGTATACTCAGTATGTCTTAGTAATGTTTGTTTTAAAACATTATACTAATGTTATGACCCAGTTTTAATTCCTCCAAAATGACTTTCATTTAAAAGTAGCACAATGTTACAGATCTTTTCCTAATTAAATAGTAATTTTGCCATGAATTTGAATGTTTATGAGATGACTTAATTCCCAGACCTTCAGCTATCTGCTATTAATGCCAGAAGTGTGGCAAGTCTTTTGGTGGCATGGCTGCAGGTCTCAAATGCAGCACAGCACTGAACAGCTCTGTCTGCAACACGCTCTGGGCACATCTGGGCACTGTACCTCAGGTCCCTTCCTTGCTGCCTGCACACCTTTCAGAGGCTAGTAAGGCCAGAGTCCATCGGGAGCTTGTCAGTTTTGACTGCCGTCTTCCCTGCTGGTTTACCAGGTCTCAAACTGCTGGCTCTGTGGCCATCAAGACACACCATCTTCCACTGAGGCTTTGGCCAGGAGTTGGACTACTGTCTCGGGCTTGAGGATATGTTCCCAGTCGAACTGGACACCACATATCAATTATGCAGCCATCCTGAGGAGGAAGAAACCCTATACTAGCCTGTCTCCCTTACAGTAAGATCTTCTGACAAATGCTAACTCCTTAAAAATCATAAATCCTCTATGAAATAACTATTTTTTTAAAAAGTATGTATCTTTTGCCTAGTAGTTCTCACTTACAGAATCCACGTTACAAACATGCCCCCAAATAAAAGAAAAAGCTTCAAGTTCAAAGACACTCCCTACGGCATTGTTTACAATTGTGAAATTCTAAAAATGACTTCAATGTTCAGCCACAGGAACATAAGGAAAACTGCAGCTCAGCCATTCAATGGACTGTTGCAAAAGCCACTAAAAGTGACGCTATCTACCAACATGTCAGGAAACTTACAATATAATGTTGAGTGAGAAAAAAAAAAACACTAAATTATGTCTTACACAGGTCACAAATATGACAAAAAGGAAAACATGCAGAGACTAAAAGGTTGAAGAGAAACAAAGACTGTGGATAGGTTAGGATGGCTCCAGAGAGCACTGTCCTCTCAGAGGAACAGAGAGAGCCCGAGTCATGGGCCCCAGCAGAACAGAATTAGAAGAGGTGACTCAATGGTTCTACATGAGACATAAACCATTGGGGAGGCACACAGGGTGGAGGAGGAAAAGGGGGACCTAGAGGAGGAAGAAAGCGGCACTGATTAAGACCAGGATGTGCTGAGGAGAAGATCTCACACATTACCCTTTCCATCCTCTGGGTGACCATGTGGTAGTCAACTCTCTGCTTCTAGCTCCTTATAACCTCCAGCATCTAAACCAAGTCTCGTGGGAGTAGTCTTTGGGCTCTTGAAAGGACTCACAGAGCCACATTACACTAATTCTGTGCAGAAAGAAGTAGCATCAGGGATAGGAAACAATTTGTGATCTACCCTAAGTTAGAGGAAGACAAAAACTAGAGCCAGAAATGACAGAGAAATCAAATACTCAGAAAACCACAATGATCACACAGAGACATTGCTAGAAACCCCAGGTCTATGAGTCTAGCTGCTGAGGGACCCAGCTGACCCTCATGTCACTCCAAGAATACACACTGCAGGCTCCAAGTATATTTTAGCTGTGTATCAGTCTTTAGAGGAGCCTTAGAGGTCAACCCACATAGGGTGAAGGCTCCTTATAAATTTTCATCTCAAAGAAAAAGGTCTAACTACTTTAAAAAAATTTTTTTTAAAAATTTTAAAATAATGACCTATATAATGAAGCATCAATAAGAACCTTTAGTGAGGAGATGCCAGCGGGAAGAAAAACCTCTGGAATAAACAAGAGACCAGACTACCGAGTGAGTGTATGCCTCATACACTCATGCCCAAAGTGTATGCCTGACACTCTACACCATGAGCCAAAGACTGCCCACACCTCTCTTTGTACATGCAGGTTCTCTGCAACACTGCTGACCACATACACACCTTGTGTGTAGCTACTGTGTGCTTTAGCAGGAGAGCCGGGCACCTGCATCAGAGACCACATCCCTGCAAAGCCAAAACATTTATGATCTGCCCTTTCCCAGAGAAGTCTACCTGGCTGGCTGATATAATCACTGAGTCCTACAGGAGGGAACTGAGATGGCAAGTAGAGGTACAGAGGGAAGGAGGGGTAAGGACAGGTCCTGGGATCTGATCCACCAGCTCAGCCCATAGCCAGAGGGAGACAAGGGTGTTGAGGGCTGAATAGCTCTATCTCAAAACTCCCGTATGGGAGGCCTTAGCTTGAGTGTGATGGCATAAGAGCAGGGATCTTTGGCCTGAGGCCAAACGGGATTAGTTCCTTGTCACATGGACCTCTAAGAAGTCTCTTACCGGGAAGAGGACCCTCACCACAACCCAAACAAGCTGCCTGGCACCCTTGTCATGGTCTTTGAGGCTCCAGAACTGGAAAATGAATTTCTGTTGTTGTAATCCCCTCTAATCAATGGTACTAAGCCACAGTAGGCTGAATAGACCAAGACAAAGGGCTTGAACCAATGGCCCAACAGCCATACTAAAGGGAAAGTGCAGATTCATATAATGATCAACTTTGTAATTATACAAAATAAACAGAATGGAATGGGGGTGGCTCTGGGTATCTGAAGAGCTCAAAGCAACAGAGGCCTCAGTCCCAGTGACCCTGCCTCAGGACGAGCTGAAGGACAAAGGGAGGGGAACCAAACTCTCATCACACAACTCCAGTTCTGTCCAGTCCTCCCCTACCTCTGTGAAAAGAACGGGGACTAGCAAGTTTCATACTAAGTCATCATTTAGAAAACAGCATTGATGGTTGGAGATTTAGCTCAGTGGAAGAGCACGTGCCTAGGCCCTCAGCACTGCAAAAGAAAAAAAAGAAAGCGAGAAGATAAAAAAAAAAAAGTGACTTTTCCCCAGTCAACCACTCTTTCCCCAGTTATAAATGATTCTCTGTGATCTTCTGTCACAGAACAGACACCACACTCTGCTCAACCAAGGCAAAAGCAAGACAGCACACGAGCGTCACACCTGGCCGTGTGGAAGACACTTAGTAAAGCATCACTCACCTTGAGGAAAGCGGCTCGACACTGCTGAGATCTTCTCGGTCTCACTGTCTTGCTTTGGGTCCCGTGAGAGGAAAGACTTCTCAGACATTTCATCATCAGACAATATATGAGAGGCGGGAGGCTCCGGAGATTTGGGGAGAATGTCTTGGTAGGTTGAGTTGTCTTCCTCAGTCCTTAACCATTGGAATTGAGAGAGAAGTCATTTGCCACAATGAAACCCCCAAGCCAGGCCATCAGAGAATCCCTGAGGCTGCTTCCCCTTTCCAGTGTGGCTTACAGTGAAGCAACCCGAGAGAGGGCCTGGGCCAGCGGGCCCCAGTGCTGCTCTAGCCTAAACAATCTGGACCTTTCTTGGTCCTCACAGACACCCCTGAGGAAGGGAGCTCTCACCTCCTCTACATTTGGGGAGGCAGAGGCTCACACAAACTAGCCACTGGCTCAGCTTCTAAGCATGACTGCTCAGATCTGACTCTGGTCTACTGACTTCAAGGCTGCGGGAGAATGTAGGAGTCCAGCCCACAGCTACAGTGTGGCCTTAGGGATTTAAAACTTTCAAAACCTGTGCGGTCCCCAAGCAAGTCCCAAATAGCATTCTTCCAACCATCATCTGGTTATTAACCTGTATTTCCCAAGGACCACCTAAGTCACGAGGAAAAACAATCCAAAGGCTGTGAAAAGCCCACATGAATCTCCATTATAGATAAGCTCCTTAATTTAAGCTCTTTTCTCTCCCACTTTTTCCTATTACTTCTTGTCAGTGGCTACAGTCTCATTCCTCATGAGCTCAGACAAGAGCAAAGGACTCGGAAGCTGCGATGCATTCATTAACAGGTAAACACCGGATGCAACGGAGCCGAGACAGTGTGATGGATGTCTGGGCTTGTTGCTGGCTTGCAAAAGTGCAGTGGGGGCCAAGGGCATCCATTTAATTAGCTCAGGAGCAACGTGTGAAGGCTAAGTTAGAGCGGAAATGGGTGGAATGGAAGAAAAACAAATCTTCCAAAAAGGTAAAGAGATAACACACTGGCTGAAGATAAAAAGAAGAAGAAAAAAGATTCCATGTCTCCCTCGAACCCAGTCTCCAAACACACTCAGTTGCCTCCATAATGGCAGATTCAGCCACATCCTTCAAAGGCTCCTTTCTTCCTGTAGAATAGTGTGGGGCTCTTAACAGGTCCTCTGGGGACCAGCTCAATGGGCCCAGCCTGCCTGTCCAGCTTGGGCCCTCCTAGGCCAGTCTCCTCACAGTGGCCATGTCTCCCTCGCCCCAGGTCTGGATGCTTTCCAGACAGGCTCCACTTAGGGAAGCCCTTCCTTGCACTCTCCTCCACCTGCCAATCAGCAGAAGCAGGATGTGACCTGCAAGGATAGAAACAGTATATGCAGAACTGGGAGAAATCTTTGCTCATCTGGCAGAGGGACAAGGACCTTTTAAGTTCACAAAATCTCTGACTAAAATGTCCTCCAGGGAGCTGTGGTACCGCCCTGCCTGCCTGCTGCATGATGCTTGTACCCTTTGTAATGCCAATAAACTCTAAGATGCTGCAACTCATGCTATTTCTTTATTTATCCCCAGGAGTCCAAAGGGCCACATCCCTAAAGATATGTACCCTAAAGGCAGGTACCCGCTATATAAATAGCATTTGGAACCTTTAGGAAGTCAACAGAGGAGGGCAAGGCCTTGGCATCTGCAATAGGCCACTGAGGCAAGCTCAGAAGGTATACAACTCATATGTTGTGTTGGCCCACAGAGACAACACAGAGTCACACTAGGTGCACAGGTATTGTAGTATGACCGATTCAAGTTCAAGTCCCAGCTTGGCATCTCAATGGCAACTCTGACCCACAGACTCCTCATCCTGAAACAGACCCTAAAAACTTACCCTGAAGTGTCAGAAGTAATAAAAGTGAAACACCAAGGTACAGCTGACATACAACATTAGTGAATGCTAGCCAGCTCCCGTCTTCTTTTGAGGATTCTGGGAATCAAGGGATGAATGCAGGAAGTAGTTTGCTACCACTGTCTACGGCCATACCACCCTGAACGCGCCAGATCTCGTCTGATCTCAGAAGCTAAGCAGGGTTGGGCCTGGTTAGTACTTGGATGGGAGAGTTGCTACCACGTTGCTATGTGCCAACATCTACTACAGGAATAACTGATTCTGGGATGTGGAGGAGTGCCAGGTTCATTTCCATCCCAACAGACTGAGAAATGAAGTTTGACCTTGTGAGGAAGGACTCAGGGTGCCCAGTGCACAGGCTTCACCTGAAGAACAAGAACCAGGCATGACTGCAGCATGGGGTAGGGTGCATGATGGGAGGGAAAAGAAGCCAAGGGAGAAGAGGGGAAAAGACAGGTCAGCCTGAGAAGGGCCCAAACATCAAGTTAAAGAGTATGGCATTTTTGTATTGCAGACACCCAGGAGCCAACCAGAAGCAATGTGTCATCTGGTTCCAATCACCTGACAGAAATGCCATGAGTCACCCAGAACTAAGAAGTGAAGGCTGCAGGACACCCAGCATGGGGACACCCAGCATGGGGACTCCTGGCTTTGTATGGCTACTGTCGGTTCTATAGGTGTTTATGGCTTATTTGCAAAAAAAGAAGGTTGACAGAATGAGAGAGATCGGAACACTAAAGAAGCTGGCAGGCAAACCAAACCACAAAGTCCTAGAAAATTTTCTTAATGAACATGACACACTCACCTCTCCATCAGTTCATTCTGAGAACCCAGTTCCACTCCAGCTGATTTGCCTGGAAGCAGAAATAGCATCAAGAAAGGACAACATTTATTTATTTATTTATTATTATTATTGAACACAAAAAGTGTTCTTGCTCACACACTGCTCCATTTGTTTAAACAGTCTTTACAATAAACGCCAGATATTGGAAATGGAATTACTAGGAGCATGGCTCAGATGTTGGAATGGTCAGGCACTAGTCACCAGGTGACAGCACTGGACCCAAAAAAGAATCACAATAGCATCACTGGGTACAGTTCTGTTCCTTCTCGGAAACTCTGATGCTAACAGAGTATCTGCTGTTTATTATGGGAAACAGGTAACTGAATATTGCCAAATGCCTTGTCCTCCTGGCGCCCCGTGAAGGCACGTTGCTAGACTGCCTCCTACGCATGTGGGCAGAGAGGATGCTGCAGGGACTTCATTTTTTCACCTTGTAGTGTGAGCAATTTCTCTTGCAAAATTTGCTTTAGACAACACTTTTAATGACCACACTAATATTCCACTGCAGGTGCACAGGTACCGGCAGTCTTTGAAGTTCCTTGTGCAGCATTTAGGTCATCTCCAAATTTTTATTTTAATAAATAAATGAAGCAAACATTGTTGTACATACAGCTTTATCTGCATTTGAATTCTTCCCTTAAGAAAGACTCAGAAATGAGATTACTAGGGAAAAGAGTATCTGGGTGCAGTTGAAAAAGCCACTGTCCACAGGAGAGGAAAGGCCTGAAATAAAACATAAAAAAAAAGACAAAAGGAAACAAGATAAAGCTCAGAACGTTGTTGGGCAAAAGATGCGCTGCTCTATTCCTGCGTGTCATCATTTGCTGTTTGAAAGAAAGCAAGAGCCCAGATTTCAAAGAGACTAACAACTTTATTTTAAAAATACTTCAGAACTCTGGAAATTGCAGGCCAGGATGAGCTCTTTGAAGAAACTGACGCATGGCTAAAGAAAAGGAAAAAAAAAAGCCTTCTATAGCTGCACTTAAAAAATGTGACTATAATTAAACTGCACCCACATACCAATTTTCAAAACGGCTCCTAAAAGGAAAAAGTTCTCCAACACCATGGTGTGGGGAGAGGATGGTCGGAATGTGCACACCAGCTTGGTGTCTCATGCTTTGGCCCATAAGTCACATGGAAGCTGGCATGGCACACTAGGCAACTTGTCCACCCTGCCAGACTGCCAGGCTGCTACCTGGGCACCCAAAGCCAGTACAAAATAACAAAGGCCTGAAAGCAGGGCAACGCCACCACCAGGGAAGAATCAGCACCCTGTCCTGAGTGCCACTCTCTCCTTCAGCACAGAAGTACAGGTCTAGGGGCTCTCATGTTGTCAGTTAAACAAGTGGCACTGAGGTATCTTACAGCTAGTGCAATCACAAGCCAGGCGCTGGATCCTTCTGGTCATCTCCTGGCCAAGCCAGTATGGGGGTACGCTTTCCTGGAAGACAGGCAGACGCTGGGAGCCCTGCTACCACAGTGGGTGCTCTCACGTTTCTACCTTTTGGTCCTCTAAAGTCCTTCTCAAGAATGAGTCCACATCTGATGGAGTCTGATTTTAAGATCTTGATGAAAAGTCCTAGAGTTTAGGACTATCTTTATTGGACGGAGACAAGTGGCTGCTACAGGAGCAGCTCCATTGCACTTTCTATCGCTGCCTGAACTGGGCTGCCTAGCAGCGCTCAGCTGATGACTCAACCTGACAGTTGCTGAGGATGGGCCCCCACCCCAGCGCAGCCTCGAGGATTGCAAGGGGACCACCAGGCCAGCAGCAAGTCGACATCCTGCTGCCCAGGCATCCCTGGGCTTCAGGAGTAGATCTCGGTCAGAAGGTAACCTTGTTTTGGGGCAGGCTTCAAGCATCCTGAGTCTGCATCCTGAGTCTCCACACCAAAACCATCAAAGGCCTCTCTCTTCTCCATCAAAAAAAAAAAATCCAGAACCACAGAAGTGCCCCACGTCACTAGCAGCATGAGCTCCCCCTCTTCCTATGAAGACCCTTGGGGAGCTTGCAGTAACTCAACAACAACTGTATTCTATGCATTTCCCAACCACAACAGGATTCTTTTAAGACTACGTGACAAATGGTTACTGTGGGATTCACAGGGAGATCATCACACTGATGTGCTGAACGTCTTGGTGGAACGCCTCCGCACAGGTGACAGGGTACCATCTGTCGGGCTATTCTAAAAGCTTAGAATGCAGGTCAGGAAAATGCTGCTCTCTGGCAAATCTTGTTGCTCTTCCTAAAGCTTTGTGGCTGTGGCAGTGGAGTGACTTCACCTTTTCAAATAAAAAACATGTCGCCATGCCCTCTGCTATGCAGGGGGGACTTGTGACGGGGGCATCCACCTTCAGCCTCCTCTGATCCATTCTGTCCGCTGCAGACATGTCAGAAGCTTCCTCTGAAGCAGAGCTTCTCAGCTCAAAACCCATGGATCCCTCAGGCTCAGCTCAAATCCCATAGCCCGACATCTCTGCAGCCCCCCCCTCCCTGCCCCATGTTTCCTTCCTGGCCCCCTAGGAGCTGGTGATGAATATGTGCAGGGCTCCTCCCAGGTGCCTGGCTAGCCATGGAGAACACAGGGATGAATGACAGCTTCCTGCTCAATGCGTTCACATGGAAACTGTGGGAGGGAATACAGAGGTGACAAGCGTAATCCAGCCTAGGGACGAGGAAATTTTTGAGATGGTAGAACAGAGCTGAAGCTCTGTTTTGAGACACAGTCTTGCTGTATAACCAGGCTGGCCTCTAACTCACAGTCCTCCTGCTTCAGTCTCCCAAGTGCTGGGATTATAGACATATAACACTGTGTCTTCTTTAGAGCAGTGTGCCATGCTTGGGCCTCAGAAACTTTTGATCAATTGAATATCTGAGGCAGGAAGGACTGCTTCATAAAGGTAAAAAGAAGCTAAGGGGCCTGATGAAGGTAGATTCTAGGGTAATGAGGAGTGAAAATCCTCCATCTGATCCGATAGCCTGGACCACTACTCTAACATACTTCACTATCATTGTGATCACCTCTTGAGCTCCCATTATTTTGCCAATAGGAACACAAACACTTTAACAGGGACACAGTCTCCTGTGAGCCTTAAAACAACTCTGTTAAGATAGGAACCACTATACCCACAGAGTAAATACAACCCTTAATGGGTAATATTGGGGTCTCTGATTCGAAAGCCCTTCCCATCTTACCACCCTGTGGGTGCTTTCATCCCAAGGCCAGACATGAAGACCATGGTAAGCTACAAATAACCTAGAGGTGAAGAAGAACCAGCTCTTGCTTCCACTCAGGGCGACCAATACAATCTTAAGTGGGGCTGGCAAGTTTTCTACAAGTAGAAGATGCCTTAACAGGAAAGGGACTGAACAGTGTGCCATGCTTGGGTCTCAGAAACCTTTGGTCAGTGTACCAACTGAATAGGGCATGATGTGACGGTCATATGGTGGTTAGAAGGCCAGTCTATGGGAGGAAACTTCCTAGGCTCCATTCAGATCCTGATGCTTCCTGTGTGACCTTGAATAAGTAAATTCATCTCTGTTTTCCTCGTATGAAATGAGGGTAAAACATAATATTTCCTAGTCGCTTGAAAACAATGCCTGGCATATAGCAAACACTCAGTGAAAGCCAGCCTTCATTTCCTCCAACATCTTCATTATCAATGTTCCTAGAAAAGGAACACTGTAAATTTCCTTGAGAAGGAAAGAATGTTTGGGGGCTCATTTCTGTGTCAGCTGTCTTTTCTTCTCATGCCAAACTCTGGCACCATGGAGCTCACTGAGAGTCTGTCTCACCGTCTACCTGCGCTCACCCTAGGACATTACGCCAAGTTATCCCAAAACAAAATAATGCCTTTCTCATTATGCAACTGCCTGGGGGACGCACTGTGAATGAGTACATGGAAAACCTGTGCAACACCAGTTCCTCATCCTCTCTGAGTCTTAGCCCTCTTAAGGAATCTGGAAGTTATAGGCCCTGACCCCCAGAAAAATGCGCATACTCACAAAGTCCTACAGAGTTCCAAACCCCTAGTAAAAGCCCTAGTTTAACTGACAGAGGAAATCTCAGCCCTACCCCTTACAATCACTAAGAAACCACAGAATCATCCATTCTAACAATTAAATACTATGAAAAAAAATAGCAAAGATGTACACACAAAGATTCCTATAGCATGTTCTTTATAAAAGCCCAAACTACATGTCCATCCAGTAGAGAATGGCCAAAAAGTGATGATACATAAAAGAATGCTTTGAACCATAAGCATTCAAATGCATATTAATATTATCTACAATTGAACAAAGGAAGTTACACATAGTTCTCTTTCCTTAAAAAAAAAACAAAACACATAGGCATTTTAAAGTCTGAGCATACACACTCCAGGGGGTGTTCATGCATTGCTATGTAAATGATACAATTATATTTGCTTATCTGTTACTCCACAGTAAACATGGGATGTCTTACACTGATTTTTTAAAGTCTGTGTTTAAAATGTTAAGAACTTGAGCCATTCAACTGTCTCAAATATATAACTACTGTATGAAAATCTCACTCCATAAATCAAGAGCCAGATCTCTTTACTCAGCTCCACTTACCATTCATTCTCTATGAAGTGAGTTAGAGAGAGGGCCCTGGGACTTTTCTGCCTTTTGCAGAAGAAAATAAAACTCTACATTTGTGTGGTCTCCTATACCTGAGCTGCTCCTATCTCTGGACCTACAGGAAAGTGGAAATGGGGTGTCCTTGGACTTGTCAAAGTCAGTTGACTAAAAAACAAATCAAGGATGTGGGGTGAGGGAGGGGCTGGTGGTGCCAGAGGCGGTGTCCATCAAGCCTCTAACAGTCAGGGTCAGGGTAGGGAATGACGGAAGAAAAGAGACAGAGGGAACTGCCCTGGGCCTGGAAGATACAGTGCTACTGACCACCCAGTATTTCCTTGCATCTTGTATATACACTTCTCTAATTTGGGGAGGAGAAGGGAAAAAACAAAATGCTGAAACAGGGATAAAGGTTTACCTACTGTAACAATGAGATGTACAAGACACTATGCTGAAAAGGGGGGGAACGCGTTGTGGGGGGTAAGCTGTGGGGGTGGGGAAAGGGAAGGGATGGTAGGGGAAAAACAAAGGAGGAGGCAACAATGCTCGATAGGAAACATACTCATTACCTTGCTCATGTAACTGTAACCCTTTTGTACAGTATTTTTACAATAAAAAACGTACAAAAAATAAGATGAAAATTATCTTATTTAGAAAAGATGAGTGAGAAGAAAGCAGAGTAAAATAGTGACTTGGAGAAGGAGAGTCCAAGAACTTCAAGGTTTGTAAGCACTCCTAAAAAGATGGGAGACGGGAGAAGGGTGATGACTTACTGAGTCTGAAGCAATTTCAACATCCGTATGAATGACAGGATGGAAAATATTCACTGAACAAAATAACCTTCAGGGCTATATTGACAATAACAAATTTTAAATAATAGTTGGGGTAGGATGCATCCTCTACTAGCTTCCCTTTAATAATGAAGAGAGAGGAAATGGCGGGTGTTAGGAGAAAACCACAGTGACATGTGACAAGCAAGAATCATGAATGGATGGTAAAGTGTGGAGAGGAGTACACGATTTACCGAATTACAAAGTTCCCCCGCTAATAATTGATTAGCTACACAGGGAAATATAACTTACACAGAGAAACCTGACAGGCAACACCTTAGCCATCACGGCTAGCATCACTGCAAGTAGGACAAGCTGATACTGTGAGCCTCCTCAATATGATATCCTGAGAACAAAACCATCCCATAGCACTGCCACATAAGTGCCTAATCTAATCTAATCCAAAGGAATAACAGGTAATTTCAGAGTGAGGGAGAGTGTGGACTTATTAAGTATGTTAATATCATGAAAGACAAATGGTGAGGAAGGACTCCAGAATAAAGGAAATCAAGGAGCTACAACAACGGAAGGTAAGGGGAGCGCTCTGTGTAGAGGAGGAGGTCTGGCTGTACCGTGCCTCATGTGGCTCAGTGGTAGAGCATTTGCCTAGCAATTGCCGGGCCCTGGGTTCTACCCCAAGCACCAGTAAAACAAAAATTAAATTTAAAAAGTAACATGAGTACTAGATGGTGGATCAGGAATAAAACTGTCATGAAGATAGGACTGAATTGATTATAAAAATATCTGAATTTAAACTATATATAACAGTAAACTAGATAGCACTGCTTCTGACTTGGATGTTGGTACCATGGGTATAAAAGAGAATGTCTTAAATTTGAAGAACTACAAACCAAAGTAGCTAGGGGAAAAGGGATAAGATATGATCAGTCCACCCTCTAAGGGGCTCAGAAAGATGATGAAGATGATGATGATGATGATGATGATGATGATGTACATAGAGAGAAAAAAGACAGAATGATAAAAGAGCAAAATGCTAACCACTGATGAAGCTCTTTGTTACAGTCTTGAAAATCTTTTAAAAATTTAGTGCAATAACATTATTTAAATACCTGCTACAGAGTAAAAGTTTGTTGTTGTTTCTCATCCTTCTTCTGGCTACTTCTAACTCCTGAATGTATTTTTACACTGATATGTAAGTTTTGCTTGTTTGGGATTTTTTGTTGTTGTCAACATTCAAAACATGAGTTTATACACGCATGCATGTGCACGTGCACACACGGGCACGTGCGCACACACACACACACACACACACACACACACACACACAGATCTACTCACAAATTTGGAAGAACAAGTGACTTTTCCTGGCTGGCTTTAATACTGTGCCTCTACTGTCCCTCTACTACCCCCCCCCCCCGCCCCAATAGGCCCCAGCTTGGAAACTGCAGGCCAGGGGCACAGGGTGGAGGCGGCAGCGAGTATGGCTCTGTAGTTGCCTCTGCCTGGCAGAGGCGCAAGGTGCAAGAGGACCAAAGACCTCCAAGCAAGGCCAAGGACTCAACACTGGCATGTCTAGGGCTCTTCCCCCAACTCACCGTGGAGGAGAAGCTTCTCCAGCCGCTGCAGCAGCTCGGCGCACTGATTCAGCTGCTCCTGGAAGCCCTCGGCCACACAGGCATCCACGTCGCTAGCCTGCAGCAGCTCCTCAAACGCCTTGATCATGGTGCTCATGTGTTGACGGTAAATGACACAGATGTCATGGCTATCCTTAATCTGCTGCCGCTGAAGGGAGAGCTCCCTGGCTTGGGACTGAACTAATGAATCGTATCTGATAAAAGGAGGGGAAAGAAAATGCTTGTGCCATTTTAGAATTGAATTTTTGTGACCTTAACACTAATTGGAAAAATGACAGAGCACGATTTTTTTAAAGCCTGCAGCTGTACAAGTATATATACTTTTAGAAAAATTGAAACTGTACAAGGTCACTCCCTCTTTGAGTTCAAACAGCCAGCGAATGTTAGAACAGATATTCTTCTGCAATATTTTTAACCTTATAAAGCCCCCAATTAAAGTCTAGATTGGCAAGGACGCAAGAGAACAATTAGTTTCCATACATTCTTCAAAAACACTATTTTGAATTGTAGGAACACATGCTCCAGGGGGCAGAGACCCTCAAAAATTCTCACGAAGTATAAGAAGAAAGAGTAAGGCAGGGAAAGGGGACTGGCCAGTGAGGAACAGAATTTGTAGCCATTTACTTCATGTCCAGGGCCAGGGCATGAAGTAAATGACATAAAATTGTCTGCCCTCCTAACATCAACAAATGAATGAATGTCCACTTCTATAGGAAAGTAAACTGGTTGTCAAGGTAATTAGGTGAAGGTTTAGGGTTCACAAACCGACTTTAAAGCTCCTCACTGTCTTTCCATACTTTCCCTACATAAGCCCATAAGCAGTAGCAGGCACCGAGACAAACACAAGCTAAGGGAGAGTGGCCAGGTGGACACCTGTTCTTCAAGTTCCCCCTTTCACGAACAACAGCGTGAGGGCCAGGCAAGCACCTTCACTGCCGAGAATGAGCATGCAGATCATGTAGCACTGGCGTAGGAGGTGGGGACTGACTCCATGGAAGAGGAGAAAGCCGGTTATTGGGGGAGGGGGATATTGTGCCATGAACCCTATCAACATCTCTTACAGCTCTGTGAACATTCACGGACAGGTCACAGCAACCTGAGTAAGGATTCGTTTTCTAGTCTACCAGGTGCTTGTTAGGATCAAGTAAGAACAGTTCCTTGATGGGCATGGTGGTGCTCACCTGTCATTCCAGCAATCAGGAGGCTGGGGAGGGAGGAGGATCTTTGAGTTTGAGGACAGCCTGGTATACAGGGCAAGAAGAAAGGAGGAGGACAGAAGGAAGAAGAGGGATACGGGAAGACAGAGGAGAAAGGAAAAGGAGGGGAAAAAGAAAAGGAAAAGAAATGTTCTTAAGCCAGGGGCTGACACAACAGCTCCTCCATGAACACAAGCTTCCTTTATTATCGCTGCTTGGGAAGTCTTGAAAAATTCACTCTGGCTGCTGACAACTCAGAACAATATGTTGTCTCAAATTAGTGACGGATGAAGGTCAACTTTCTAAATGATCGTGGTTTTTGCCATATCTCATGAGGCAAAACTGTACATATTTATACCCATAAAACATTATCTTCATGACCTAAGAATTCTTCTCTTTCGACACAAGCTTATTTCTCTAAGATGACCTTAAAGGGTAAAGATATGAAAAACATTAATATGCCTCCCAACCTGCCTAGGACATCAGTTTAGTGCCACAGGGAGACAAAAGCCACTAGCAGAGTCAGAACAAGCCCCGCAGTTCAGCTAAAGCACTGTAATTCACCAAGTGACTGGTATAAAACCTTTCCCCTAGTTCCCAACCTAAGGAGGACAAAACCTGCCTGCCAGTTTGCGAGGACAAACTACTCCTAGCTGAGGCTCATGTGTGCAGCGCATGTTTTGTAGCATCACATTTCACTTCCCCACCGGGCCTGGCTTCTTAACAATAGGCCAAATCCCTTCCCAGGACACTCTGCTACCACAGAGCATCATGCTCTCCTAGCTCTCAAGTTCCAGGCTAGCAGCAACCCAACAGGACTGCAGGCTTAAACAGGGGAAGCAGCTAGAGGTAGAAGGTACCTGGCAGGTGAAAGATCTCGGAACTTATTCTGCAGGTTATGGATTTCACTGAAAAGTTCCAAGTTCAAATTCTGCTCCTTCTGCAGCTCATACTCCTGCTTCACCAGCTGTTGTCTGAGGCTTTCTAACATCCTGCTATCAATCATCTCGGGGGTGAGTGGGCGGAGGATTTTCATGTGTTTCACGTATCGTACTTGGTGCAAACTTGAAAAGGTCATCTCTTCTTCATCAGTACTGCCCTTGGGTTTGTTCAAGCCATCTTGGGCCCCTTCTGTCCCACACAGAACCGTGATAATGGCCTCGCTGCATTGGGAGTGCTTTTGAAGCTGAAACAGGAAATTCCGATAGCCCTCCAGCTCAGTTTCCAAGTCACAGATTTTCTGTTTTAAGTATTCTGTGTCATGTGAAATGTCGAGGTCCCCAGATGGATCAGACTCAGACACACTGACTTTAACGGAAAGCTGACTCTTCGAATCCAAGCAAGTGGCTGCAGAAGTTGGGTCCAGAAAATCTTCAGAGTTCTCTTTATGTGTTGGCAACACAGCCAGGTCATCAGGTGAATAAATTTCAGAATCTGCAAAATCAAATATATTGATATCAGTGTCTCCCAGCCTTTGTCTCAGCCACCGCCCAGTCAATGCTCTCCAGTGTACCGCTCCGTTGTGGCTTGTTTGGATCTCATATGTTCCCCATAGGACCATGTTTTGAAGACTGGGTGTTCGCCTGCTGTGTACTGGAATGGGTGGACTCTCTCAGAGACAGGGACTAGTGGGAGAAAGTGAGGCCACTGGGGACATGCCTTAAAGGCAATATGGGACCTCGCCACCCCACTTTGCATCCTGGCCACGATGAGGTGAATAACTTTACTGCACCACACGCTCCCTACCACGACATTCTGCCTGATTACAGGTCCAAAACCAGAACCAGGTAGCCATGACCTGAAATGTCTGAAACCAAAATAAAGCTTTCCTTCTTTTAAGTTGATTCTCCCAGGTACTTTGTCACAACAACAGAAAGCTGATTAATATACCATCTTGCCTCTCAACACATGGTTTTTCTCAGAACGAATGTCCTCATGAGTGAATTTAAAAATCATAAACCAGCTACACATCTAAAAATCACCAATTATCCCCACTTTCAACTTGCGATCCACCATAATCTGATTCCAAGGACCTATCCAGAAGCACCATCCATGGGGAGTTCCACAAAGCAACTAGGACATCTACAAATACCATGTAGCTTCATGCCTTCATAGGAACTGTACCTTCTGCCTGGAGTATCTTAGGCCCTCTATTCTATTCCCACTCTTTGAACTCCTACTCATCCTTCAACATCTAATTCTCCTCCTTCTAGGGGTCCACTCCCAAACTATGCAAGTCCCTCCCCTCTGTGCTCCCAGAGCATGTTACAGACACATTAACACACCACACACACTGCATGCCTGATGCTACTGGAGGGGCTGCAGTTGACATAGCAGCAATAATTACATGGATGCCTCTCCCAAGCACCAGACTGCAAGTCCTTTTAGAGCAGGGATGTGGCCTTCCATCCTCATGTTCTCAGTGCCTGGAACACATCTGTGCCAGCACAGATCAGAAGTCAGTGATGCTCTGAGAAACACAGAAGGCTCGTGACAGAGCATTGAAGAGCAAGCATCCACACACCCTCGACAGGAGGGCCTCCCATTTCTCCATCTACATGCCATCGTGTCCTCTTCATTAGCTGACTCACTGACTCCCACTCTGTTCACCTTTCCTTAAGACAAGGCTCGGTCCTCAGAGATGCAGCCAGCTTGTATGGGAGACAGAGGGCACAGCAAGAGTATAGAGCTTTGGACCAAAGATCAATAGGTCACACCTAGCCCTGCCACTTGCTGGCTGCAGACTTAAGCAAATAACTTGCTAACCCTGAGCCTCAGCTGACCCTGCATGGAAATGAGGAAAGATGCTTAATATGGTGACAATGAGGCTTGACTCCACAGCTTCCGTCCTTAACTGCCGCTACCCAGGGAAAGCTCAGCTCCACATAAGGAGGTGATTGAATATTTAAGAGGCAGCCTAGTATGCATAGGAGGAAAACACTAGATTTAAAAGGCAACATCCCGAGCTTCCAACACTGGCTCTGCCACTTAGTAGCTGCATGACCTCAGTTAGGCAGATGAGACTCCTTACAGTGAATGACCACTGTCAGGCTGTGAGGCTGGGCTTACTTGCTCACTTGTGGGGACCATGCAGAACAATGTCTGCTGCTGTGTCTTTTCCAGAGCACCCCACCAATGTCGTTGGTGTACAGAAACCCAGTGAGGCATCATCAGAATCCCCATTTGACAGAAAGTCGAGGCTTCTGGAGCAGGAGCTCTCCCCATGGACTAGGACGAGCGACAGGAGAACTGCTCATCAAAGCTCTGCTTTTTCGTTTCAAGCCACAAAAAGAAGGGAGAAGACACTCCTCATTGGAGGAAAAGGCAGCGTGGCTGGACCAGAGGACCTGGAGGTCTCTCAGAGAGAAAACACAAGCATAGGCATAGTTCGATTTCTAGTTCACAAACCCAGTCCTTATCCACTCTTGTCCCTCTGTTCACAGGGCAAACATCTCAAAGTCAGATTTAGCTACCACATGGCCTAAAGGAGGCGTTCCCGAGGAAGCAACCTGTCAGGCTCACTGGTCTGTGCGGTCCTTGAGAGTAGAAACCGGGTCACCCTCCGCCTGCTGCCCCGGTGTCCGGTGTAGAGCCGCGATAAAGAAGGCACCAGGTGAGAGAGCGTAAGAGAGATGAAGTACAAGAGGGAAGATTTCCCAACAAGGCTTTGTTCCCTTTGTTTCACTAGCTGTCCACAAAATAAGGAAACTGCTTTAGTGACAACCTTATTATAGTGGAATTTCATCTGTAGATCATGGAAGAAGCAGTATTCACTAAAGATCAGTTCTGGTAACTTTCATTAGGTACCCATGAGGCAAAGACAAGTGACTACGGTCACTCTGATGTTTTCCCCCCACCGACCCCAAGTGCCTGGAGGGGATGGACTCCACTGTGAACTCTGCTCCTAAGGATGTGAAAAGCATATTGGCCTACCACTTGATACTTAGTAGCTCTGACTTCAGAAGTGTCCTCAAAGTTCCCTACAGAAACTTATAACTTAGCAGGGGCAAGGAATTGACTCAGGCACCAAGGCAAGAATACAACAAATCTCCTTACTAGCATTCTCTGCTCCGCAGGCCTTGATAAAGGTCTAAAGGAGCTGCTTCCTCTGTTCCGCTCAACAGCATTGTGTAGAAGGTGTGGGAGAAGGCAGGGTTGTAGGGTCACAGGCTGCCAGCGCATGGGGACCTCTGGAAGTATGATCACATTCCAGGACCTGATCCACGTACCTAGCACCTCACCAGAGTTATTCGTTTACTGTCCAGTGAGGCAATGCCACAATCTCCACTTGAGAAAAGGGAAAGCCACTGCTTGAGAGCTAGAGAATCTGCCAAAGCTCAGGATGAGTAGCAGCAGAGCTCTTCACCAAGCCTGGGTGCACACGAGGATGAAAGAGGATGAATATGGTTGAAGTACCACGGAACCTGCTCAAATTGTTTTAGGAAGGGAGGAGAGGTGGAAGAGAGGGTGATCAAGGGGTAGTATTGATTGGAATATACATGGTAAATAAACATGCATTGGAAATGTCACAGTGAATCTCTCCTACACAGTTAATGTGTCCCTACCTGCTGTCCCCCCACCCAAAAAAAACATACAGCCTGGGTGCTTACCTCTGACACTCCAAATGCTACATCCTGACCCTTGTCCCACAAAGGAAGACCCTCAACAGGAAGAACAGTAATACCTGTGTGAGCGCCCTCATTCACTTAGTAGCTACTAAGGGGCTCCTGGAGACATGGTAGCAGTGGAGTCACCCCCAGCACCCAGCCCAGAGTAGGCAGTACTAAGTAACTTAACTGAATAATAAGGTGTGATATGGGACTAAAAGGAGGAGACCTCGAATCCTGGGGGACTCAGGAGTGACCTCAGGAAAAGTAAAGCTTATGTAGGGATCTACAGAATGAAGATTCAGCTAGACAGCAAGTTGATGGGGAATTCAGGCACAGGCAACACACATGCCAAGTTCTGGATGCACACTCAGAAAGATGAGACTAGCTCTGTGATACAGAGGTACTTAAAAAGAATAGGATACTAACAGGACTGGTGGCTCATGCTTGTAATCCTAGCTGACATATGAGGTTCACGGTTCAAAGCCAGGTAGAAAAGTCCTCCAATTAACCACTCAAAAATCAGAAGTAGCACTGTGGCTCAGGGGTAGAGTGCTAGCCTTGAGCACAAAGAGGCTCGAGGACAGTGCCCAGGACCTAAGTTCAAGCCAGATAACACTAGCTCTCCTCACTCCTGCAATCCCAGCTATATAAGAGGCTGAGACAGAAAGGTCAGCCCTGTCCCTCAAGAAAAGTTCAAGATGCATTGTACTTATAAACTAACATATTGAATTAAAACACTTTTGTATAACTACTTAAAGTTAATACAGAAAAAAAATGGAAAACAATCATGAGACCCCCTTCTTGACCAACAACTGAACATGGTTGCACACCTGTCATCCTTGCTTCATGGAAAATTGAAATAGGTGGATGGCAGTCCAGGAGCATTCCCTGAGCAGGAAGTGAGACCCCCACCTCAGAACATAACCAGCCCAAGAAAGGGCTAGAAGTATGGCTCAGTGCTAGAGCAACCACTTAACATGCACAGGGTAGGTGGTTTCAAACTCCACTACTTAGAACTTTCCACATCTCAGCTAAAAAAAAAAAGTAGTTCTAGAACTTTCCACAACTCAGCTAAAAAACGTTTTGGTCCCTGGTATAGTAACTTTCTCCTCAAGCCCAGAACACCCAAAAGCATGTGGCCACCACACTTCTAGGCCTCAGAAAGGCCCCACTAGTGGGACCAGGCTCTTAGCCAGGTCTTTCCCCAGAGACTCGTGTTCCCTCGACCACTCCACAGCAGATTTAGGATTCCTGATGACCAAGATGTCTCATGTGAATTAAATTGAGAACAACAGCTATATTTTTAATGAAGGGAAAGAGATCTAGGGTTAAAAAAGAAAAAAGAGTAAACCCTTGCTCATTCTGGCTGAATAGGAATATGGTAGTTGCTCCATTATCCTTTGTGTATATTTGCGTGCTAATAATACTTCATAATTAAAAAAGGACGGGATACAACTTGTCTGCAGCCTCACTCACAGCTCTCTGTGCCATCCCCAATGACCTAGCTGCAAAGCCCACCAATCTGGGCTCAGCAGGAAGCTTTTCCGCTGACTGACCCATTCTCCCTGGCAGGTAACAGCCTGCTCCACACTGAATATTAACAGGTTGTTGTGGTGCCTGTGTTCTCATTGTGTGGTTGTGTAAGGTCCCTTGAGAGCAGGCACTGGGTCTTTTCATTGTGGACCCCTGAACCATGCACTATCTGCCAGAAGGGTCAGACAAATGGAATGATCAGCTCTATCTGGTACTCTGCTTTGCCTTGACTCTTCTACCTCCTCAGCAGCTGGGTGACCCTGGTCAGTCATGCTTTAGATCCTCCTCTTCCCCATATGACAGGTGGGAATGGGAATGATGACCCAGAAGGGCTGCTGTTAGATCTACTAAGAATTTTGACATGTCACCCTACACAGCGCCTGGCACCAGGCAGCTGTTGGACACACAAAGAAGCTGAGTTCTAACCGGTCTCAAGGTTGTTGTGCTGGTCATCATCTGCCTCCTTGTCTCTCTGGGCTGAGGGTGAGCTTTTAGTTCCTTCGTGCTTGCCTGGGCTGTCTTGGGAGGCTGCTTCCACAAGGGGCTGAGCTGCAGGCACTGGCAAAGAGAAAGAAAAATAAAACCATAGGCTTGAAACTTAGCCAAGCATCTGAGAAGAACACAAAGATACAACAGGGAAAATAAAAACACTGGGGAGGCAAAATGCAATTTATAAGATAAAATTAATCTATCGAGCTGCCATAACAGAACATAAAAAGCATAAATATACTGCAGCTTGTCTGAAATGGTTTAAATCCAGACTCTCAAAAAACTGAGTGAGAAAAGGAATTCCATTCCATTGACATGTGCCCACTTTCCCAAGCAAGAGGAGCCCCTGGGTCTTCCTGGCAACCACAGGGCAGCACCCGGCAGAGACAGCCTCTTGCCTCCCCAGCAGAGGAGGCGGGGCACAGTGCAGATGACAGGCCTGGACATGTGCTAGGGCCCCTCCTGGGCTGTCACTCTGAAGTCCCTCCCTCCACCCCACTCTTAACTCTTTGTACTGATTTGGTTGGCTGAACTGCCCCCACCCCCATCCAGACAGAACGCGCTCTCTCTCTCTCTCTCTCTCTCTCTCTCTCTCTCTCTCTCTCTCTCTCTCTCTCTCTCTCCTATATCCAGTGCCTAAGATGGAGATACAGTAGCTACTTGAGGAATATTTACTGAATATGATGCCTAGATCAATGGAAGAACAGATTGACAGTAGGTACAGTAGAGGCAATTTTGATAAAAGCCAACTCAGTTTGAAACCTCAAGTACAAGAAACCCAAGACAGAACCTACAATTAATGGAAGTTATCTTGGGCTCTAGTGCACAGAGTTTATACCAGAGTACCACATGCTGGGGTTAGGCTTCACCGATGCCTATAAAATGGGCAGGCTGGTTTACACAGGGCCCTGGACTAGTACCATGACTCATTGGATCACTTTCTCTCGAAGGTGCTACCTGAACTTCAGATGGGGACAATTACTGTTTTGGAGGATGATTGGGAGGATTCTATTTGATCTATTTGATTCTATTTGATTTTCAGTGTGTATGGTAGGGCTCAACAAGTGCAAAGTCCTCCTTTTATGACTGTCACAAGAAATCCAGGGCTGCAAGGTCACCATCAATCCCTGAGTGACCTAGCGATCTATTCTGACACCATCTCCTCTCCAGGACTCTCCCTTTCACTGGCCACCTTTCAGACTGCCAAGCTTCTCTCTGAGCATTGGCCTGGACCCTCATTTTAGGAGAACCCAGCTGTCCCCTGAGGGGACTGTCTCCTGGACAGCATCACCAAAGAGGCTGTACCTGCCACATCCCGCTGCTCCACACTGTCCCTTCACGTCATCTGTCTTCCTAGAAGCACCAATTTTGCAGCTGAGGCTGCTACACTACACTACCAGCAGCCTAACCTTGCTAGAGCCACCATTCCTCAGAGCCATTTTGGCTCCTGCCTGCCCTGACTCTCTGTGTCTCACAACAGTACAATTCCCCAGAGGTGTCTGTCTTTGTGATCTCCAACTTCTCTCCTCCACTCTCTGTCTGGCACCTGAAACAGCTCCCTTAATGGCTAAGCTGATCCTCAGTCCTTGTCTTATGTGTGTTACTAACAATATCTGGCATAGACAGTGTTCTTGGCTCAGCTTCTGAGATGGCTGCCCCATCGCAGTCCAACCTCTAACCTCAGGAGAGCCCAGTTCATTTACCTGGAGTTCTGAGCTACATAGCTTCAGTGTCAGTGGTATGTTGCCATTTCCTCAGTTTCTGTCTCAGCCCATATCACTTTCCTTGACTTGAGGCTCACCAATCTCCAACTACCTACCCAGGATCTCCACTAGGCTGGCCAACAGGCATCTCAACCATCCAAAACCAGACATCTAATGTTACCCCCAGGCTGGCCTGGCCTGGCCTGACCTGGCTTGCAATCTTCCCCATTCAGTGCACAACTCCATCCTTCCAGTGGTTCACATTAGAAGTGATCCTTTAAAATGAAGTCAGCCTATTTTTCTCAAAGATCCAAATAATAAGTACTTTAGGCTTTGCAGGCCATATGATCTCTACCACATGAGTGTGGCTGTGTCCCAATAAAACAGTTTTAAAATGTTATTGTAAAGGTGATATACAGAGGAGTTACAGTTAGTTATAGGAGGCAGGTGATGAGTACATTTCCTTTTGAACAGGAAAAACAGGCGAAAAGCTGAATTTGAAACACAGACAGTACTCTAAAATCAATTCTTGTTATAAGGCTTATGTCAGACCATGTTGCTCTACTACTCAAACCTCCAACTGTCCAATTTTATACAGGATGGTCTATAAAGGCCTGCCTGGTGCCTCCGTCCCTGCCCTCACCATCTCTCCTTTACCTCCCTCAATACCAGTCATATGATTCAGCACCTTCCAATCTAGCCTACTTCTCATATTCAAAGCCACATCAGAGCCTTTGCCCTGTTCCTTTTTCCCCAGATGACTAGTGCGCTCATTGCCTCCCATTTCCATCCAGATGACCCCTGTCACAGAGGTTCAAACCTCTCCACATCATATGCATTAGCAAACCTTCCCACCATCCCTCCCTCCCCTGCCCATCACTCTGCTTTGCGTCTCCCCACACCTATTTTCTCACATAGCATATGTTATTGTCTTCCCAGATACATAAAAATACTATCTGGACACAGATTTCTGTCTGCTTTGGGTTCCTGGCTTTGCAGGGCATAGAACAGTGTTTGGCACACGGGACAATTTATGAAGATGACCGCTGCTGCTCTCAACACCCTGTTGCTGCCACCTACTTAGAGCAGAAGGTGAAAATCAAAGCAGCACAGGTATTTTCATGAGTGTGGTAATGTGGAATGCTCCTGGCAAGGCGGTGGTACTCTGTCTGGGAGAGGGCGCCCTGCGTTCTCCAGCCTCTCACAGGTTTGGTGGGACATAGGCAGGTAACATCATTGCCTCCCCCCAGGTCTCTGGATTCTCACTGCACCACCAGGTTTCAACCCAAGGTATCTTCATCTACACGGCCCCTAGAGAGCAGAGGTAGCTGATTCACAGGGGATGCTGATGTGGTTCCCTTCTAGAGGAAGATAGGTTTGGGGCCTACCATTCTGGGGAATTCTACCAAGAGCATCTCCCTGGCATACCTCAACTATCACGTTCTGAGGTTCCACAAAGCCTGGACACTAAAGCCTGCCCAGCTGGACAGCAGATACAGCTCCTGGGGAGGGCACAAGGCTCCCAGAGAGCTGAGGGCACCACAGGCGCCATTTATCCAGACTCT
This sequence comes from Dipodomys spectabilis, assembly GCF_019054845.1. NCBI lineage: Eukaryota > Metazoa > Chordata > Mammalia > Rodentia > Heteromyidae > Dipodomys > Dipodomys spectabilis. The sequence continues at coordinate 5,783,007 of NW_024870723.1, forward strand.
AGAATGGAAAGAAAACTGCAGCTTCATTTTCCCTATTGTGTTCCTCCATTGTGCATTTCTCAAGAGTGAAGATTAATCACTGCAATTCATGAAATTTATACTCAAACGTACTGCAGTTCTAAACAACAAGGCTGACATTTCAGGCAGTTCTGTGGGGCTGCTCGTCTCATGACGGAGAAGGTGTTTTTCCTACGCTTACCATTCAGCAGCATTTGGTCAGGTGCTGGCTTCCCCTCCATCAGGGCCTCCACCAGAATTAACTTGTGATGAAGCTGCTTATTATGTGTTTTACACTCCTTCAGCTCACCCTGAAGCTCCATGATCTGGCCCTGAAGTTTGGCCACCACCTCCTGAGTGGCAAGGAAACGATATGCATGCCCTAATGACTGGGCTGGTTTCATCAGGATCGGCAGGCGGGACTTCTTAGCCTCCTGAAAGCACACAAGGCACAACAGTGAATGCACTTCACACACACACACACAAACACACACACACACGTCCTTTCATTGCATCTTCTCAGGCTGACCTTTTAAATAGCTCCCAAACATCACCCCAACTTCTGGTCCCCATAATGGTGTCATGTCACTCCCCAACAACAGACCATATTTCTTGACAGGGTCCTTCTGATTGTCAAGGGCACAGTTTTCCTTGACACCCTCTGGGCCCTGGTCCACTGTCTCTATGGACAAAGCAAACGTTCCATAGGTGGTACTTCTATTTCTGACACAGTCTTCTGGAAAACTTTCCCCATCTCTGTTCTCATTCCCCCCTATTACTAGTACAAGTCGATCTGCCTCCCACGCCTGCTGGTCTACCAGAACTCTGCTTACTTCAGTGGCTACTGACAGGTCTACTAACCCCGTGTGATTCCTCAGGCTCCGAACCCCAATCCTGACCTTTCCCACCATCTTTATCAGCAATGGCTCACAGGCGCTCCAAAGTCAACTGAAAATTCAACTCTGCTATTCCATCACGCCATGTCCTGGTCCATAAATCTACACCACTCCCATTTTCTGTCTTGGTGAATCACACAACCTTACTACATAATCCAAAAACCTGAGAGTTATTTAAACTACCTCTCTTTGCCTTATTGACTTGCATTGCTCATCACCTTCCAATAATTCCAGCTCCTTTGTTGTCTCCCAATTCTTCCATCTCTTCTCATCCCCTATTGCTACCAGGGCACTAGGAGTTCTCATGTTGGCCATAGTAGCAGCCTTCTGAAAGGCTCCCGGTGTTTGTTTTCACACTCTTCTAATCTACTGTCCTTAAAGCTATCTCAGCAGCTTCCCAGTTCCCACCCTGACAGAGGTCAAAGTCCATACCAACACCTACCACAAAGTCCTGCTACACCTACAACCTCAGTTGCTACCTCTTTACTCTTCCTCTGTACCCTACTCTCTGAGATTCTTTTGGTTCTTTGCACCTCAAGGCCTTCACGTACACTTCCACCTCTGCTGGAACATTCACCCTTGCCCACTGAGTCATTCATCAGGACTTAGCTCAGATGTGCCTTCCTCAAGAGCACGGGCTTTGACTTCCAAGACCAAATCAGCTTCCTCCCGCATGTCCCCTACCACATTCCCCAGGAAATAGGAGTATTATTACAATTAAATCTCTATGTATTTATGTATTCACTGTCTTCTGCACCTGCCCATAAGGCCCAGAATTCAGGGGTTCTGAATTTATCCATAATGTATCCATAATTTCCAGAATAAGAGCTGGTACATCATTTGGTTATCCAAAAGTATTTGTGGAATGATCACAGAAACAGTAACTTAAGAAGTCAAACAAGAATGTCTTTCAAGTAGGGAATTTTGAATGTATTTAGCAGCTGAGGAGAGAGACCTAACTCTAGAATGTATGAAGAATTATTACATTTAATTCTCAACAATAAAAGAAAAAATACAAATGATCCAATTAAAGACGGATGGAAGACCAGTAGGACATTTCTCCACAGGAGATACAATATAGCTAACAAGTGGGGGGAGGTGGGGGGGGGGGGGAGGTTTGGGTGGGGGGGCTGGAGGAGGATGGGAAGGGGAAACAAAGGAGGAGGCTACAATGCTTGATAAGAAATGTACTCATTATCTTGCCCATGTAATTGTAACCCCTCTGTACAGTATTTTCACAATAAAAAAAAAAAAAAGAAAAAGAAGCTCACTATCACTAGTCATCAGGACAATCTAAGTGCTATCACAACAAAATACCACCTGTTCATACCCATTAGGATGATTACAACTAAAAGGGCAGTAACAAGTGTTGGTGAGGATGTGGAAGAACTAGAATGCTCATGCATGGTTGGTGGGTTATAAAAGGCACTCGGCAGCTTGGCAACCAGTCAACTCCTCAAAATGGTTTGACTTGGAATAACCACATGCTCCAACAATTTCATTACTAGGTATAAACCCAAAGGGAAAAAGTTGTTATGTCCACATGTAAATGTGGACGTGAATAACAACATGTACATGAGTAGGAATATTATTCTTAATATCCAAAAAGTAGAAATAGCCCAACTACACATCAGCTGATGAATGAACAAATGAAACGTGATATTAGAATACTATCTGGCAAGAAAAAAATAATAAAGTACTGATCCATGAGGCAATATGAGTGATCCCTAAACATACTATGCTAAGGGAGGGGCAGCCACCAATCACCACCTGCTGGAAGATCCTGCCCATCTGAAAGGTCCAGTACAGGCAAATCTAAAGAGTCATAAAACACATTAGTGGTTGCTTAGAGCTTGGATAGGCAAGTGGGAAAACTGCACTGACTGCAAATGAGTGCAGTGTTTCTTTGAGGGATGGTGAAATGTTCTAGCACTGATTGGCAATGGTTGTATAACTCTGTGGATAGACTTAAAAGTCTTTGAATTATACCCTTGAAATGGATGAACTGCAGGATGTCATCATTATTTTTTTTAATAATGGAGAAGAAAGCTGAGATTAAAAAAGGAACTACTTGAGACCTGAGAAATGATCTTAAGTCTCTCCAGGAAGAGTGTGAGGACCCTTGCTGCCTACATGCACAGTGCTTCCAAGCAGTTCCCCACACTACTCAGATAAACTGCTTTTTCAGAACTCAGGATGAGGGATGGTACCACCTCTGTTCTCCAAGTAGTCCAACGTAATACAGCAAGAAAGTCTGAGGGTCGGGCTCAAACCAGTTTTTAGATTCCAGTGCTCAGTTAGGAGAAGTAAGATGCCATCAGCCCTGCAGTCCCAGAGAAGAGGAGAGGGCAAATTCCGGGGCAAGAACAGTCTGAGGGGGTGACAGACTCCACCTGGGAGGAGGCAGATGTTTTAGTAAAGAGGGCTGGGAAATAACAACATTTGCTGGCCCTGGGTCTCCACCAGTCTTTATTCCTGGATCCAAATCTGTGTGTCATATGGCAGCAGAAGAGATCTGCAAGTGCACAAATGCCAACGCCAATTTCAAGCTGGAAGACTGCAGTCAGCCAACCTAACGCCGGTCCTAAAATAACACCACACAAAATGCTGCCTTATGGCCTCCCAACAGTCCCACCTACCACCTTAATAACAATGGAAGACTGGAACATGTTACTAGGGACTGGAAGAATAATAGGAACTCATACTCTGAGCTCTTACCTTGTCACGTACAAGGTTCCTCAGCAGACCCCTACCACCCTTGGTCTAGGTCACAATGACCCATCCAAGCCAAGGAGAGAACGCAGGTGCCTTATTATTCGAATATTCAACGCAGGTCAGTGGCCAGCCCAAAATGACCCCAGGCAGATCTGTGCAAGACCATCCTTATGCCTCTGTAACTAAACCATGGGAGCCGTTTGGCCTGTCTCACATCTTTTGTCTAACAGGAAGGATACCACAGCTCTAGCTTAAATCACAGGATTAACCATTCTGACACTACCAAACCATCCAGAAAATGATTACCTTCTCTCTATTCCGCAGGTACTACATATAAGAGACCCTTACTCCCTCCAAGGAAGGCAGACTACTAACATTTCCCTTAACCTCTGAAGCCCGGCAAGTTCCAATCCTCTCCCTGACATTGCCCAGTTAAGTCACTCTGGACAGTTTGCTGAGCCTATTAGTGCCCACATGTCTTCTCACGTAAAATGAACATAATACTTACCAAACTCAAATACTTCTTAAGAAGACTAAACAAAATGATAAAATTTAACATAATCCCTGGTATATGTGGCAGATGATTAAAAATAAATATTTATCTCCTTTAGAAAACACAGTGGAGATAATTTCAAACTAAAAAATATATATGTATATATATATATATAATATATTTAGGAAAATTAAGCCTATTCAATTATCCAATTTTCCTGAAGCAGAATGGCATCTCTCATACAATAGAGTAAAAGTAAACAAAAAACAAAGGGGAAAAAAAAAAAAAACACCTAGTTTTCCTAATATACAGGTACGAACCAAAGGAGCTAGAGAGAATGAGAGCACTTCTATTCCAGCCAAACTGCACAAATTTGCATTTTGAGTACCATTAATATAATGGCAGTGTATTTTTTTTCGGGGTCTCTACCGATATCTTTAGAAAACCCTTTTCTGGAAATTACAGTTTGGGCGCATAATTTAAAACAATCAAAAGCAATTTTGCTAATGATATATCTAACTCTCTTTGGTATGCACAAAAGCAGTCATTTAATGGTCACAAAATAAACTTAATTCTCCATTCTGCTGCTCTGAAGCAGTGTGTACAGTTGATTTCTAAGCTACAAAACAGCCATTGGAAACAAGAATCTCTCAGCCTTCCATGGGTTCTATTAGAAACACAACTTATTTCCTTCTTACAGAAGGTATCTCCCTGACACTGAATCTCAACCCAGCACCTCTTTCCAAAAGAACCACTACATCAGTCCAATCAGGCTTGTCTGCTTTTCAACCATTTGGAATATCTGATTGTCTTTGGACCGCGAGAGATCAACATGAACATACCTTCAGTCACCTCCCCTGCACACCCACCATTCTAGGTCCCCAAGGCTAGAGGGAAATGACCAAGGAAATGACCGAGGAGTACACATTCACTTCTGCATGTTCACGTCTAGTCAGCATGAGCACTCAGGACCTGCCTCCAAGCAGACAAGCCCTCAGAATGCCTCTCCACCACAAAAGTCCTCCTAAATAATCCCTGGGTTCTCACTAAAACCCCTACTCTAAAGTGGGGTTATTATCATTTCACTACAACCTGCAGAAGGAAGTGTCTTCAGTAGGTCAACACTGTATGAATTTTGGTATATTCTCTCTAAGGGAATGCTAAGGCCGTCACCACAGGGAAACGTCCCAGACACAAAATGAGAAAGACAGAGCTATACACAATTTAGGAACAGGATTCCACGAGGGTGTTTCTTCTGAAGGAAACATAGAAATGGTGTGATAAAGCCCTATCATTGGAGATGTAGCTCAGTGGAAGAACGTTTGCCTTCCTTCGATGCCCAGTACTGATAGCAACAACAACCAAAATAGAATCAGGGTCAGGGACAGGGGCAGGGGCAGGAGAGAGGGAGGGAGGGTGATGGTTAGAAAGGACATACTCCTCCAGGTAGAGGTCAGGAGCGGTACAGACAAAGGAGACACATGAGACTTTCCCCATGAAGAAAGTAGTGGCATTGGAGATGATTTTTTTGTTGTTGTTGTTGGTCGTGGGGCTTGAACTCTGGGTCTGGGTGCTGTCCCTCAGCTCTTCAGCTCAAGGCGAGCGCTCTACCACTTGAGCTACAGCGCCACTTCCTGGAGATGATTTTTTAAGTCTTCTGTTTCTGCAAAATAAAGACCTAATTAATATCTAGCACAACTTACTTTGTTGGTCACACAGGGGAAGGAGAGGAGAGTGGTCTGCATCCCTGGCATCCCACGCAAGTTCTCTGGCTGGGGCTCAGAGCTGAACGTGGCATCTGCCGCCACGTCTTCCCAAGCCTTCTTCTGCCCCTCATAAGTGAACCTGAGAGGGTCTTCCTCCACAGCCACGGTCTGCACAGAGACATTTTTCATCTCCGTCCTGTCCACTTCACTTGTCTTCACTAGCTGGGCCCTCCACGGGGACTTCAGCCCATCATGTGGCCTGGCAAAGGGGCTGGCTGGGACAGAATGCTCAAGTTCTCTTCTCAGCTGAACAGCAATTTGCTTGAGCATCTTCTCTGTTTTACCATCAACGTGTTCTCCAGAAGCTTCCTGCTCTGCCAGGTATATCCGCCCCAGAAGCAGTTCTTGTAGAGCTTTCAGAAGGTCTGGCCTGTTTCTCCAAAGGAAGAAGTGAGAATGATAAGCTTCCTTCCCAAGATCTCCCCACAGACTCCTGCGCAGATTCGATCTAAACTAAACATAGTAAGCCCCCCCCCCACAATACAACAAAACTCGTGCCAAGCATTTGCTCCCAGGTAACTCACAGTACTCACACAGGGCTATTTCATGAAGAAGGGCAGAACGTGACACAAGGTATACAGTCAATGTGTGGGCTACAGTGATATGTGAATGCAGGCTGGACAAGGTAGGAGCAAGGGGGAATCGTAAGGAACCCTGCCCAACCCCACCCACCACCGCCCTTACCCATTCCTACATCGAGGGGAAAGTGTAGATTTGGAAGAACCATGTCGAGTTGGCTCATCCATAGGTGATCTGATTCACCACGGTGCATATTAGGTACTCAGTAAGTAGATGAAGGGGTGCCTCATTAACAAGCATGCAGGTATAACAGAAAGCACATTGGCTTTGAAGGTAGATAAAAATGACTCCAGAGACTGAGGGTAAGACATCTGCTTAGCACAAGGAAGGTTCCTGGTTTGATACCCAAGACTACAAATGTTAAAAATTAAATAAGTAAAAACCTGAGTGTAGCAGATATCCCTGTAATCCTAGCTCCCTGGAAATCAGAAACAGGAGGATCATAGCTCAAGGCTGGCCTGGGGCAAATGCTAGCATAAGACTCTTTCTCATAAATAAACTAAAAGCAAAATAACTTAGATGTGACTCAAGTGGTAGAGCTCCTGCTTAAGAACTGTGGTGCCCTGTATTCTACCTGAATACCAGAATAGAGAGATAGAAAGATAAAGAGATAGAGAAGGAGGGAAGGAAAGAGGGAAAGAGAGAAGGGGAGAAAGAAGGAAGGAAGGAAGGAAGGAAGGAAGGAAGGAAGGAAGGAAGGAAGGAAGGAAGGAAGGAAGGAAGGAAGGAAGGAAAGGAGGGAGGGAAAGAGGGAGAGAGGAAGAGAGGAAGAGAGGAAGAGAGGGAGGGAAGTCTTTCAGACTTCTTTCAAGCAGCCAGAAAAGCACTATGGAAGTATGGGCAAGCTTAGACCTCCAAGAGGAGCCTCTAACAGCAGGGAGAATATCTCAGTGAAAAGAGCACTGTGGGGGTCAATGTCCCAGCTCCATCTTTTCAGGGGCTGCACAGGCTCAATTACCCCTATGGGATGCCCAGAAGGGTAGGGTCCCAGGTGCCCAGAGCAGCCACTAGACCAATGATACATCCTAAATGGCTTAACTGCCATCCCTATCTAATGCTTCCTGAGCCCGCCTTCACGTTGCCTAATGCCAAGTCACAAACAAATCATCCAAGTACATATCTTGGACTCTGCTTTCCAAGGACCCAAAACTAAGCCAATACATGAATGGTGCCTTATGGAGTCCTTCTGAAGTCTCCTTTGTAAGTCTGGTTCCTGGGCCCAGCACTACAGTAGGTACCATACCCAAAACTGCCAGCAGGACTTAGACTGGTCTTAGAGCCAGGAATGCCAACAGGTTTGGGAGGGTTACAGGGTAACTATGCTGTGTCCAGACTGGGGGTGCAGGGAAAGATGTCAGAGGGAGCTTCTGAAGTAGAGGGCAGCTTATTGGGGGAGAGGATGGAACAGCTGTGCAGGGACAGCAAGATGGCCACGTATGGAGAAGGAGGACGCTGGGAAGCTTGGCAGGGGAAGTAAAGTCTTCCACAGCACGATGAGAAAAGGAGGGCCCCTAGGAGGCTTGCAGAGCAGCAAGCAGCACTCTGGTCTAATCCCAGAAAAAACAACGAAGCTATGCCCCCCACCCCACCCCACCCCACCCCCTACCTTCAGACACAAATGCCTCAAAGTATGTACAAGGAAGCCAAGGTACAAGGAAGTATCCAAACGTCAGAAATAGAGGAAACAAGCCTGGATGGAAGGCAAATGAAGAAAGCGGTAGAGGCAGAAATTCAACTCCTGGGATGCAGGAAGAACCAGATAAATGTCATAGGCCCTTAGTAAGACCTTGGTAAGACAATTTTAAAATCACTACAGAGCCAGGAAGGTAAGGTTAGGGACTGTTAGCCGAAGCAAACTGAACTTGTACATAAAAATCATGCTTTAAAAAAAAAAAAAAAACAATTCAAGACCAGAAAGCTGAAACATGTCCTGACTGAAGGGTGGGGACTAAAGGTGAGAGGCAGTTGAGCAGAAAAACAAATGATGGGCGAATACAGTTGTAATACTTGATGTACATACATGAAAACTGAACTAGGAAATTTGAGGAGACAGATGGGGATGGGGTACCTGGGAGAGAATGATGGAAGGACTCTGATCAAGATGCACTGTACACAGAAATTAACACGCTACACTGAAATCCCTTCCATAATTACTTGAAGAAAACAATTTACAAAAGGGAAAAATCCAAGCAATGAAAAAGAAAAGAGAGATCATAAAGATTTTGAAATAAGAATACTTAAAATCATCCAAAGGTAAAGGAAGAAAATAGATTCCTAAGGAAAAACAAGGAAGTAAAGAAGTCAAGACAAGGCATTACGGGGATGAGGCTAGAAGGGGCAGGATCCAGGCAGAGGACAGTTGGACAGCGGTCAATACCTTGTAAGAGAAAGCCAATGTAGGCCAGGATGAAGCCACACAGTCAGTAAAGAAAAGAAACAGCATCAGCCTTTGTTACGTAACTTATTTTTCTTCCTTCTTCCCATCTCCTTTCATGAAACCATGGGAGATAGGGAAGATGCTACCAAGTCCAATTTCACAAACCCTGTCCTCCCCTTCCTCGGATCTTTATGACTATAAGAAATGATAGTATCCATGTTTATTTCCTCTATTGTGTCCCTGAAGGGCAGGGATAAAGGTCTTCTCATATCTAGATCTCTCTAGATCAAGGGCAGAGTAAACTCAATTCAAATTAAACAACTTCAGCAGACTGAAATGGGATTTAAAAAAAAAAAAAATTAAAGCCAAAACTAAAATGTATGGCACACTGCTTACTTTTAATGTAGAATCACTTAAGCAGCACAAACTATCTTTAAACCATACTTTAAAAATATCTCTGGCATTCCAAATATCAGGAAATGTTAAACTAAATGTCCTTCCTTTTCCTTCTTTAATATAGGTAAGAAATAATGACAATTGCTATTCAGCTATACAAAGGAGGACCGTTACTCACCACCAAACAACACACAATAAAGCTCAGGAAAAAGACTTTACAAATGGGTAATAAATGGTGGTAAAGAAGGCCAGTGCAATACACTAAAGTGGTGGTGCTATTAAATAAAACAGCTAAGTGTGACTCTGCTGGAAATCTCAATAGTGGACTCATTAAGCTGTCACTATATTCAGGACCTTTGGGATGGTTCAGTCCATGGGTCTTGTCAAGAGGCCCAAGCAGTGTTTCTTTGCCCTTCCTATACATCTGTACTAGGCAGAAGGTGTAAGGAAAGGCACTGACATTTACTAAGCACTTACCATGTGCCAGATCCTTTAAATACACGAAATCCTCACTCAAATTGAGATGAGAACTATTATTAACCTTATTTTATAGAGGAAGAAAAGGGCTCACAGAGACTGAGGATTCCACACACACCCCTCCCCAGCAAAGTGGCAGAGCAAAGATTAGAATCCAGAACATTCTGACTCCAAGGGAGCACTAATTCTGTCCAAATTTCCTAAACTTACTTCCCCCATGAGTTCCAGTTCCCAGTTGTCTGCATGTTCATTCAAATATTTATCACATTCTTTCCACTTGACATGAAAGGCAGTGGCTATGTGTGGTGAAGAACAGTGGTGGTGGCGTTCATTACGGAAAAGAGACTGACATGTGCATATTGATGATAAGTAGACAACATCAGGTAATGGTAAGTACTACGAATGGGAGGGAAAGAGAGGACAGATGAAATCTAGAAAGAAACCCAGGGAGTAGTAAGGAAAGGCATCTTTACAGAACTGCTATCTTGCTGCGCCATGGCTAGTTAACTATCGAGGAACGTGCATGCCAGGTAGAGGGAACAACCCTGCAAGGCCCGTTGGTGAGAACACTGGATGCATGTGGACCAGAAAGAAGGTCCATGTGGACAAGGCTCAGTGCAAGAGTCATGGGTGATGAAGACAGAGAAATGGCACATACCTCTAATGTCACTCCAAAAACAAGGGAATCCATTGGAGGGTTTTAAGGACGGAAGAGATGCGGCCTGCTCTGAGTTTTAAAAAGAGCACTGGCTACTCCATAGAGAATAGACTATAGAAGGACAGAAACGGAAACAGGAACACAAGAAGGAAGGCAAGAGATGCTAGCAACTTGGACCAAAAAGGTAGGAGTAGAGATGTGAAGGGATGAAATAATGAATGTAAATTGGAGGTATAATGGCAAAGATGGGAATTGAGGAACCTACAGAAATTAGGGAGGTGACAGATCAGAGTAAACAGGGAAGAAATGGATTAGAACAAGGAGCTGGGTTCTGGACAGATTAATATGGAAATGTCTATCACATATCCAGGTACAAATGTCCAGAGTAGAGTGGGCTGTGTGATGTGGAGAGATGTGTGGGCTGTGGGCATAAACTCGGGAGTCACACAGTATATTCTGAAGAGAGGGTGGCAAGACAGAGTAGAGAAAGGGGCTGAGAACATGACTCTGGGGTACACCATCACTGTCCAGCAAAGGAGAATGGGGGCAGGCTGATAAGGTGGAAGAAAAACAGGCCAGAGAGAACAGCTGTTACTGAAGAGCAAATACTGGCCACTGAACTTCACAACATGGAAACTGTTGCTGACTTAAGAATTATAGTGAAGAGTATGAAAGCACTTGGAACGGGATAGAGGAAGAAAGTAAATAGGGTAAATATAGATTGCTATTTGAAGAAATCTTGCCTTAGACAGAAATAATGGAAATAAAGGCATGCTTTATGCTTACATAAGAAGAAAAAAACACTAGTGATGCAAAAGAGAAGGAGCTGAGAGGATATAAACTAAGCCATAGGGAAAGGCTGGTCTTAGTTCTAGAAGCAGGGCTATTTTACTCCAGCAGAAGGAAAGGCAGGGTTTAGAGGCAAGCAGTGGGTGGAGTGCAATTGCTTCTGTTTTCTCAATGACGTATAGACCAAGAGGAGGGGTGGTAGTAGGAAGCTGTGCCATGCTGAGTGCTCATTTCAAAACGAGTGACAAGAAATATAAAGTGTGACATGTCTCCTGAATGTGTGTAGCAAGAGCACTTGACTGCATCAAGGTCCTAAAGATGGTTAGGTCTCAGATATGCAATCTACCTTCAAGTACTTGCCAAGTCTTCTTCTTTGCATTCAAAATAAGCCAGCCCCCTTGGCAGTTTCTCTGCTGACCTCTCTGAACCCCCTGCTAGCATCACATGCCAGTGATACCTCACCTGTCCCTCAACCATGCCCAAGGAGCAGAATCAGGTCTCCTAGGATGTGGCCTCTCTACTTCTATTAGTTGAAGCTCAAAGTTATATTAGCCTTTTTTAAAATCTCAAATAACATACCATCCCAAGTGGTTCCCTTTCAAATGTCCATAATTTTTCAGCTGTCAAATGTCACACACCATTTTAGAATATAAAGACTAAAACCTTTAGATGGTGGAATCCTGAGCCATGTCCTCTAGGGACTGGAGGCATATAAACAGAAGGCCAGGGATTCCACACATGGTGAATGCCATAGCAGAGAAAAAACCAGCCAGCCAAGGCCTCAACGTTGATCAACTGACTTCGCTCCACTTTCAACAAATGAGTTGTTATGGAGACCAAGTGCAAGACAACTAGCTAGGCTAATGTAACTAGTAGATAATCCACATCATTCCATCCTAGTAGATGGAGAGGTTTAACTAGTTGCTCCAAACCTGGCTACTCCGCTTGTTCCTTAGGCCTTAGCCTGGATGACTAGAAGGTAGAAGAGATCAAAGGCTAAGGGGAAGGTTTGAGCCTAAGTTTATCAGAGATATGCATTGGGTGGTCAGAACAGGCTCAGTACCGAACAGAGTGGCACAAATCATGTAGCCACTGTACCCACACACAGTGTGGATCTTACTTGGGTGAATGGGAAAGGGTGGGAATAACTGATAAGACATGATTGAAGCAGTACTATCCCAAAATGTAACTTGGCTCTGATGTGAATCTATACTTATATTTAATCCTTCTAAGATCTTTACAGGATAGGGGCTGGAAAGGTGGCTCAGTGGTAGAGTGCTTGCCTTGCATGCATGAGGCCCTGTCGATTCCTCAGCACCACATAAGCAGAAAAAGCTGGAAGTGGTGCTGTGGCTCAAGTGGTAGAGCGCTAGCCTTGAGCTGAAGAGCTGAGGGACAGCGCCCAGTCCCAGAGTTCAGGCACCATGACTGGCAAAAAAAAAAAAAGGAAAGAAAGATCTTTACAGGATAAATAAGTATAATCATTCATACCCCAAACCTTCACAAATGAAGAAAAAAAGAGGCAGAGAGATGGCTCAGGATCTAAACAGAGCAGGACAGAAGCCCAGGACTGTCTATTTTAAACCTGCTTTTTCCAGTGCAATTACAGTATGTCCACAATACAGGAATTTTCTAGACAGAAGACAAGTATTTCCTTGACCAACAAGAACACTATCATTCCCAGAAAATTCTCCAACTAGCACTACCACAAACTAGAGAAAGGGAATGTTGAGTTTCCAATGCCAGCTCCCATCTTTGTAAGATTATTGACAAAGCATGCAAAGCTGTTATGAGAGCCAGTGGGACTAGGCTATGAAGCATTTAGCGGGTGCTAGCCCAGAGCATGTACACAGGTTGGGCCCTCAATATGGCCCTGGGGTCCATGACCCCATCATCAGGCAGTGGTGCAAAACACAGTACTCAGAAACTAAGATTAGGCAGCAAGTTTGGGCTGGCAGATGAAACTTATTCTAACACCAGCACTGGCCAGCAATAGGCAGAAAGCCTACTGGAAAGAAAGCTGCAAAAGAGTGAACAGGTAACTGGATACAGGTATCAAAGGAATGCTTGCAGCACTGGTTCATAAAGTACTTTCTTTCAAAACTAGGTGCAATTCTTTTTTAATCAAGAGATTGAAAACTACAAATTTGGAAGACTGAGTCTCAGCACCTACAAGAAAGTAGATAGGGGCTACACAGGTTGAGCTCCTGTCCACTGGACTCTGCACTACATGGGTCAAAAACAGCACCCCCCCCCCCCAATCTACCTCACTTCATAAAGGGTCAGAGACAAACAAGTGTTGTCTTCTGCATCAGATACCAAGTGGGGACCCTAATGTGTAGGAAATCCTCCACCTCTGGAGCACCACCTCTGGTGACAATAAGCCAGAATAACCCCCAAGGGGACTCATGCATCGGCTGAGGAGGGTCGGGCATGGTGAGCTCACAGGAACAGCAAGTCTCCATGCTCCTTCCAGCTAATGAAACATCTGCAAGGCTCAGGCTATGATGTCAAAGTACCAAAGTGCTGTGCTCTGGCCAAGGGTTGTGACAGGAGTTTCTGATTCTAGCTCTCTATCTGTACCAGAAGAGAACCAAACAAACTACAAAAGAACCACTACAAACTAGACATGTTTTCCTTTCCCCTCATGGCAACCCTGAGAAGTGGTCAGACAAAGTAGGCACTTGGGAATAAAGGCACAGCACTTGCTTGGCTGCCAAGCTCAAGCAGCTGTCATGAGTGGACGACAGAGAGTCTGAAAGGAGAGAAATGGCTCATAAAGGATTCATTTACAAAATACAAATGTACTGAATGTTTCTTGGTTTTTGTTTCAAGGAAAACAACTTGTAGTGTTTGCTCACGTGGGAATGACTCCCAGCAGATATGAGAATTCTAGTTCAAGTTTAACATAAAATAGCAGAAGTACAACTACAATGGTATTTCTAAGCCACTATGAAAACAGAAGATTCCAGGAGGGCTGATTCCTCTCCTCACAGCTGGGCAGGCCTTCCCAGGGCTCCAGGACTAATTCTCCAGGAAAGCTTTCTCTCTCTCTCTTCATAATGGCCCTAGTGTGAGGCATTGCTGAAGTCCCCTCCCAGCGCACAGCCTAATTACTTAATTGCACGACTGGCAAGATTCCTTCCAAGCCATTTCAGGGGCTCCCTCAGGTACAATGCACAGTGCACCTAAAAGCATTTAGCAAAATAAGCATGTTCTCCCCCCTAAACCAGACAGGCGAAGTGACGCCTGGATCCACGTCTACCTGGACTCCAGCAGCAATGAGGCCTTCTCATGGAAGAAAGGAGTAAGCAGCCCCAGAAGTTCTTCTAGGCGCTGGTCTCCACAGTGGCCAGGCTTGGGGACTCCATCATGGTCTAAAATATTGGCATCTGTGTGCCTTAAATATCCATTTTTGCAGCCTCCTTTAGCATGGTCCTCTATCATCTGCAAATAAAAGTATTTGGTCAAACAAATACAAAGGAGGGGAGGGATGTGGGGGGGGGAGAGGAAAGGGTAAGAGAAGAGGGCGAATGAGTAAAAGTATGAAGGAGACAAAGGGAAAAGAGCAGGGGGATGTGGGGGTGCAGGCACACAGGTCCAACAGGCGCATGCTCCCTGTAAGGAGGTGTTTGTATCTTCTTGCCCTCAGTTTCCTCACCTGTGTAATGGGGTAGTATGCTACCTCCAGATGCGGTTATGAGTGGAAGATGACCAAGTCAAGCTAAGAGTCTGCTAGCTACAGATGCACCGTGGACATGTATTCTCCTACCCCACAGCCCTCTCCTTAAAAGTGATTCCTTAAGAAAGGCATGGAACGCATGTCATCAACAATGCTGTGGATATTTATTACATACTTCTTATTCCTCTTCTTTATTACACAGAGAATGCTACCTTAGTCAAAGGATGTGTACTAAATTAGTGGCTTTGCTAAGAAAGGTGGAGAGCTCAGTTCCCTCAAAGATGTAATTGTGAATCTACCTTCTTGGGTCACTGGGATCCCAGAGGGGTGGCACTGGGGAGGCATCCATTCAGGCCTGTTCTGGGCATGTCCTGAAGTGTTACGATTAGCATTTTCTCTCCTTTATCCAAAGCTGTAAATTTCATCTACTGGGCTATAAATAACTCCTCTTGATTTCATTACTGCTGGTGATATACACACCAGCCATCACCCCCATCTCTCTACACTGGGAAGATGATTAAGGTTTGTTAAATGGAAGACAAGACCCACATAAATGAGTAGTTATTTATAGGGTCTTGTTTGCCCCCAATCTAATTATTAAGTCTACCAAATAAGCACAAGAAGGAAAAATCTAGAATGTAATCCTAAAAATAGTTATTTATCATTTACTAAGAACGTATTAGCTGCCTTTCTACTTAAGCAGCAAAATAATCCTAAACAGAAGTGTTACTATCACCAGTGATAGGAAACTCACATTTACAGGTTATTGGAGGTGTAGCCAAAGTCACAGGGACACCAGTGTGATACCAAGGCTCAAAATCAGGTGTATCTCACTCCAAAGCCCTCATTTTCCATTGCTTTGCTCTCCAAAGTTGTCTACAGTTTAGCATCTCCAATTCAGGACTCCATGAACTTGAGCATACTGAATACCCAAAATGACAAACAGGAACCCCCAGCTTCCACTGCATCCAGTTGTGAAGTTCTAAATGTTTCTAAAGACTGTATACTCCAAATGTTCAACAGGAAGGCGAATGGAAGAGCATTCTATGGGAACAGGAGTAAATTCTCCCAATCCCCAGATGACATCCACCTTGCTTCCAGATGAGGACTTCCAAAGGACTGCTTGACACTACTGAGGTCCCCGATACTGCAATCGAATCCTCCGAGAGTTCGAGACAGTATACACACAAGGGTTCTTGTGCCAGTTCTGTCACTGACTTACTCAGTGCCTGGAATAATCATCTCCCCTCACAGGCCTGTTTCTAATTAATAAAATGCATAGGCTCGATTAGATAGCAAAACATCTGTCCTAACCCAATATCCAATCCCTATTAGTATACAACCACCATATTTTTATTTGCAACTGCATTAGTTCTCATGTTTCATGACTTCTGACTTCCACTGGCATACAGCAAGCACTCAATACAAGTGGAATGAGCAAAAACCCACTGGACCCTTTCCAGATAGAACACCGTACCAGCTAGGCACTGAGGGGAGCACATGGAATAGGAGAAAACTGCCATGTTCATACCTCATTACTCTGCTGCAATCGCTGGTCACTCTGGAAATTGTTCTCGCCATCCTCTTCAATTTTGATCATGTCCTCGTCCTCCTTGCTAGCCAGAAGCTATGTGGAGCATGGAATGGTGTGAAAATGCAACCCAAAAACAGTGTGCAGCATGAATATGCATGAGTATGTCAATGATGTCTTTTATCCAAAATGCAGAACAAAAACACAAACAAACAAAAAAAAAAGAGGCAGAAAGAAACAAATGCCAAAGCCAGGAAATAAAAATTAACCAAAGTTAGAGAGGCTGGTTCTAACAAATCACACACAGCTGCCTGGGATCAAGCATAATTTAAGGACAAGATTTCCCAAGAAATAACTAACGGCATTTCCCTGGTCCTGGCGTGGTCTTTCTGCACGGCCGTAAATTGAATACGCAGTCTGTTGTGCTGCTGCCATTTCTGCCTTTGCTAAATCCACTTTTGGATTATATAAAAGTAACAAGATTTTGGGAAATAGCTTTTGATGGAATTGAAAATATCAAACAGCAAAAAAAAGGGCAGTAAATGAAATTTATGGTGTGCCCAATTTATTCATCACTTCCCCTTATTTAGCCAGGGCATAAACCTCTTGTTAGACTGTCACACATCAGAGATGGACAGTCCTGGCAACGCTGCCATTTTGCTGACAAAAAGTCCTCATGGCTAATGAGAAGAGTATCAGGCTTGCCTGATGATAACTTGATGCTTTTAGAAATGAAGGACAGTTATTTACAGCAACTACATAAATCTCAAGTGCTTTAAAGAAGCATAAATCGCTAAGCTTCTTTCTGTATTCTACCTTCTCCAGAACAGACAACATAAAGTTCTCAAGCTAGCAGGACTCAGCTCTCCACAACAGCAGAAATTCTAGTCATAGGACATCTTGATTAACCAAGTACAAAATAGCAGTAAGGGTAGACATGCCCAGGAAGGAAGACAAAGCTGTTTCCAAACCTTATGGTGCCAAGGAAGCAGTTAGCTCTGCACTGAACAGGTTAAAGCCACAGAATGCCGGCTCACTTGTGGGTCAGCTGTACATAGGAGATAGTTATGGTTTCATATCAACAGTTGGATTCTATGAGTTCCAAGGTTCAGTCAATTACACCCACAACTCTCCCAGCCCAGTTCAAATTCTTCTGATCTTCCTCTTAGAGGAAAAATCTTGTTTTGTCAGAAGAAAAGTAAAACGAAGCCAGCCAACTTTAGAATGTCATTTTGTAGAAAGGTCTAAAGGTCAGAACATATGCAACCTATCACATGCAAATGTGAATCAGGATCAAAGAGAACCAATGCCCCTCCTGCCCCAGCCCTGTCAGAGACTGAGTACAGCAGACATGCATGATGCTTTGATGCTACAACACATGGTAATCCTCTTTACTGGCTTCTTCCCTTGTTATTAAAACATTCTCAAGTGACATAGACCAACTAGGACTTACCAAATTCATTGTTAAAAGTATAAAAATAATAAACCACGTGGGGAAAAAATGGTAATTCTCCCCCTCTCTCAGCCTGCTTTTTAATAATAGCTGGCAGAAACACAGCAGTGGCCATTTCTTACGAAACACAACTCAAGAATTCTATTCCAAGACATTTAACCAAGGAAAACAAGGCATGTCCACACAAAGCCCGCTGTGTGAATGTTCACATTACCTTTACCTGTGTCTACTGACAGCAGAATGAATAAACAAACTATATGTATGCGCACACACACATATATAGATACAGATATAGACACAGATATTTATGCAGAGGAACTACTGACTGGATGAATGGTATATGCTGAGTGAAAAAAAGCTACATAAAAGAGAATAGTGTATGATAACATTTATACAAAAGTCTAATACAAGCTAGGTGTGGTGGTATACACCTGTAATCCCCGCTACTTAGTAGAGACAGAAAGATGGCAGAAAGATGTGGGGCCAGCCCAGGCAAAAAGTTAGTGAGAGTTTATCTCAAAAACAGAAAAGCAGCTGTGTACAGTGGTACATATCTGTAATCCAAGCTACTTGGGAGGTGAACGTTGGACTACCTGGGGGGCTTTTCTTCCTTTGTGAACTCTAAGACCAGTTACACCGTACAAAAAAGCTCTGTTTCTCCTCTGGTGTCCTAAGACAAAAACCGTGTGTATGCTTTTCATCATTCTCCCCACAAGGACCACTGTCCACCTGAGCTCTCTTGGCAGCTGGATCATCCTTCCTAGGGATGCCACATCATGACTGTGGTGATGGCAGGCAGTGACAACTCTTGAGGACCAGAAGACAGTAAGGTTTGAGGTCCCTTCCCACAGGTGGTGATCCTGACCTTTTGAAGGGGGACTCTTTTCCAGAGAAACAACATTCATTCCTTTTCACTCTCTGGTTCTTCCTGAGTCAGGCTGGTGGCGGTGTTATCTCCTAAGGGAGAGAGAAGACTACCAGAGAGGCAGGGCTGGTTGTTGCTGGCTGTACGCAGGGGTACAGAGCTCTGGTAATTGATCTCTTGTTAGCAGCTCAGGTACCACCCTACAGCTGGCCCTGGATGACAAGGTTATTGATGAAAGACCAATCCCTTGCAGATGAAGCTCGGGGCACCATCTCTATATAGCTTATCAGTGGCATAAAAGCTGCCACTACTGACACTACTTTTCATGTGTCCATTAAAAAATGATTGAACATTAAAAACAAAGTATGTGGCTGGGTGCTGGTGGCTCACACCTGTAATCCTAGCTACTCAGGAGGCTGAGATCTGAGGTTTGCAGTTTGAAGCCAGCCCAGGCAGAGAAGTCCCTGTGAGATGCTTATCTCCAATTAACCCCTCAATAACTGGAAATAGAGCTGTGGCTCAAAGAGCACTAGCCTTGAGCAAAAGAGCTCAGGGAAAATGCGTACACCCTGAGTTTAAGCCCCACAACCACACCCTCTCCCCAAAACACACACACACACACACACACACACACACATACACACACACGCGCGCACACACGCGCGCGCGCGCACACACACACACACACACACACACACAGTATGTGGATGTTTGCCTTAAAATTCTGTTAAATCTGCATTTTTCATAATAAATTGTCAGGGGGGAGTTTCTCTCATCTTTTCAGTTTGGTTTGATTTTGCTTTATTTTCTTGGGATCGAACCCAGGGCCTTGTGCAAAGCAGGAAAGTATTGTACCCCCCAACCCTCTCCGAGCTTTTTTATTCTTTAAGGTCCTCCCTAAGTCCCCAGCAGCCTGGTCATTAAGCTCTTTCCCTCTCCAAGCCTCTGGAAAGTGTCACTACAACAAGTTATCTGAATGACCCATCAAGGTCTTGAAGACCTTCTAGTCCAAGAGGTAAAACCCACAGGGGGTGAGGCAGGAAGCGTGCAGAAGCCCCGCCCTACCACTGTGAACTAGAGACAGCTCCTCAACACACAAGTGGAAATCTACCAAGCATCCAAGTCATTCTGCCTTTCCAGAGCCACAGCCACCCCATCACTCCACACTCTGAAGCAAACACTAACCTCACCTTCTCCTTACCTCTGCTGACTTCGTCCAAATCAAAATGAGCTGTTTCCAGCAGGGGTCAGATCAATGCTGTGGACACAGCAACACCCCTAATGTTATGTGTGACTTAGCAATTTTCAAAGGTAAAGGCGCAAGATGTCAAAGAGCTATGAGTCACGGTGCCTAGGCAAGTTCAGCCACACCTCCCTGTGCCCACCAGTCTTCCATTTCCCTTGTTGCTTGCGCCCTCTCTCCTCTGCTCGCTCTCAGATCACCCTGTCCCTCTCACTCTCATGAACTCCTTGGAAATGCTGCTGTGTATCTTTCTTTCCTATGCTCTAAGGATGTGACACCTCCCTCTGCAGAACTAACTTCCCTACTAACTTCCCTGAAGGTAAGCTGGACACTGGTCTCTGTGACACAGTAGACATAGTAGGGCCATGTCTGTCCTCAGTTTCCCCATCAGAACCTGCTGCCCCCGAAAACACTGCTGAAAGAACAAGGAACGAAGAAGGATGTTTTCAGAATGAGAACTGGAGCCAAGCAGTTCTCAGGGCTCCCCCCACTCTCGCTACTCAAAGAAAGACCCTCAGAAGGGCAGAGCAGCGTGACCTTGAGCTTGTCAGACCTGTGGGCGATCCAGGCCTGGGCCGACTACACACACAAAACCTGCATCCTTCCAAGATCACAGGAAACCCTCACATCCCTTCAACTTTAGAAGTGCCTAGTGCCCAGGTGTTGAGGCAACTGAGCAGAGCCAGTTGTCTGTCACCAACTTACTAAAAGAAAAAAAAATAGCTGTGTTTCCATGAGTGCCTACTACAGGCCAGGCACCATGCCAGGGGATTTGTAAGTCATGGAAAACTCATGATAACTTAGGAAGCTGAATTGATACAAAGCTCCTCTTTTTAAGGAGATTAAATCTAGTCTGACAAGGCAGACTTTATCCTACTGCTCTTCAGAGTATTCAAACAGCACCCTCTGCTTCTGCACCATTACTGTCCATTACAGTCACACAAGATCTACTTCTTGTTCAACATGATGACTCTACACAGATCTGAGCTCCGTTATGTTCCCTTATCCAGGTTTTTTCTCCTGAACAAAATGTAGTCCCAACCTTCTAGCCACCTAAGAATGACAACAATCAGGCCAGGAATAACAGTGGCCAGTCCTTGCGCTAGTCCCGCCTCTCACAAACCCTATCACCTGGCGGTGGCAGGTGCCCAGACTGCTCACAACACACTGTCCACGCTCACCACCCTGACATACCCTGAGCGATCCACACCTCCTTACAGCAAGTAACAGCCATCAAGTAAGTACAAGGTTGGGGCCATGCACCTCCCACCACACAGCACACTCATCTGAAAAAAGACAGGACAAAGTCTGCTGGGAACCCTGAACTACTTCTGCCCCTTTTAAAATTAGAAGCTGTGAGGGGAAAGTATCTGAAAATAAGTGTTATGTGTATCGCAAATCTATATCTGTCCTTCGACCTAGTAATTATACACCTGAGAATATAGTCTAAGGGAAAATATCCTAGGCTCAGAGAAAGACTGTAATAAAGACCCTTAGTATGTGATTTGTTAAAAAGTGAATCACTTGAAATGAAATTTTCCAACTAGAGTAAGGCTATGATGGCAGAAGATGCCATGGCTTTAGGACAACTGAAGAAAACAGAACACACACCTGTACTGCAATGTAAGTGCACAGGACAAGTCCAAATTGTGAACTGTGTCTGTTTTAAAGTGATGGAACCAGAGGGTCTTTATTTTTTGCGTTTGCTGAATTTAAAAACACAAAATATATTTGTTTTTCCTCAGTCTCCCTCTTCTTCTGATTTATGAGACCCAAGAGATGCACCACGATGCCCAGCCCTGCTCAGCAAGCCCTGCTGCTCAGCAGAGGCCGTGGACAACAGAAAAGCTCTGGTCTGCTTCTGCCTGTTTGTTTCTGGCAGCGGGAGACCCACATGCCCTCCTTGAACAGCAGGCCTCTTCTGCCGTTCCCCCTCTACCACCTCTCCACAGTTGCCCTCTCCTCCTCCATTCTGAACTGCAGTGAGCACGCCATCTTCCCATGCAGATCTTCCGAGCACTGTGCTGGAAAGCACAAGGCTATTCGCAGGAAACATCAAATTGAAGTGCAATCTGACAAATGACTCAAATCAGAATCGGCTGGTATTAAGATCTCAGAGTGGGCAGAGGAAAAAGCCAGTGTGCTCCAAAGGACAGAACGGGACATTTAACAAAGGGCAAATGAACAAACAAAATTCGCCATTTACGACTCAAGCGGAGTTGGGGAGGAACAAGTTGCTTATTCAAACTGCTGCCTCGGAGGAAGCAAACCAGGAGACTTGTTTCTCCCTAAGTGGCTTGCAGTTACTCTTGGTTTTCAAAATTATCTGGAGCCCTGGAGGCCAAGATCAATAATAATCCCTGACTCGAAGAGAGCAGATGGCCAGAGCGCAGCGTAAATACCTCTGAGCAGCTCCCACTCTGGAGGTGGGAGGAGACAGCTGGAGGCTGACAAACCTTCCCAAGAAATGATATGACGCCAGACATGAACCCGCACTCAGCCGGTGCTCCTGGCTGAGTTCAAGACAACCCAACCAGGCTTTCTTCTGCACCTACGGTGAGAACAGCCACAGGCTTCAGAGACAGTGCGCCTGCACACAGGACACGCCTCTTCCTGGGAGGTAGGCCAGAGAGAGCTAAAGGGAGAGACAGTATGATCTTCCCTTCCTCACCAGCACAACTCCAGGGCTTAACCTGGGCAGCACCCACCCTACTACACACGAGTCTCAGAGATGACACATGGCAAAGATCAGCACTGAGACCCAGAAATCATCAGGGTGAGTCTCCACACAGGGTATGTATACAGCTGTGTTCCAATGCTGATGGACTGATTAGGACTGCATCTACCTTGGCCAAATTATCCAGATGACATGGCCCCTCTCCAGGTCCCTGTGAGACCACACCTCTTTTCTACATGTGCTTTCTGTAGCATCAATCCCAGGGCTGGGTTACAGTCAAAAGGACAACAAAGTCAGGTATATCTATAATCCTAATTACTCAGGTAAATGATGGTTCAAAGCCAGCCTAGGGAAAAAGTTAGTGAGACCCTATCTCAAAAACAAACCAAGTGTGGTGATTCATGACTATAATTTGAGCTATGCATCTGACAGGTAGTAAGATGATGGTCTAAGGTTGGGCCTGGGCAAAACAAGACTCTTACATGAAAAATAACTACAGCAAAAAGGGGTTGGAGACATAGACCGTATGGTAGAATGTTGCAAGCATTAAATCCCAGGCAAATTCCAGTACTGCCCCAAAAAGCCTCACAACACACCAAACAATGGAGACATGGCTGGAACCAGAGGAGGCCTGCACACAGACCTGCTGGGCAAACCAGGGTCCGGGCATCCCACGGCACAACAAAGGGAATTTCAGTCAGAGACAAGCTCCAGGACAGATGCAGCCCTGAGAGAGAAATGAGCTGCTTTGTCTTTGCAATTAGATGACCACAGGTTTCTTCTTACCTCTGCCTGTTGTGTGGACTCAAGTCTGCCATTTCCCTGAACACCCATGCAGGAGATGTCAAAAATGGTTTTCTTCAAGTGCTGGTTGTCTGTGTATAATTCCTTCACGAGCTGTATGAGGTCACTGACCTGGGAGAAAAGGAGCCACCTCTGTAACTGCCGCCAGTGGGCCAGCCCTACCCAAAGTCGCAGCTGCCCCCAGCTGTACACAGGGTTCCTACAGCAAGTCACCAGACTCGTGGGCACAGCACACTGAGGTGCTCAGCTCTTTCAGGCTCAGTTAGTGGCAGCCCACACCACCCACATTCCAGGGGAGCCCTCCAGAGAAAAACTCCAGGGCTGAAGTTCCCACAACCGTGTCAGAGCCTTATGTAACCACACGGAGCTCCTTCTTTGTACACCTATCTAACATTGTTGGTAAGAATGAGTTGTCCATCAGAAAGTAATATATAATTACTAAAATGCTCGTGGAAGCTTTAAGCAATCACTCCCTGCAAAAATGCTGACCAGGAGGACAGGCTAGGATACCTGTCCCATCTTCCAAGATGGAACATGGGACATGAAGAAGCTGACTACCTCCGCTGGGATGCCTGGAGAGGCACCTAAGAAATAACAAGGGGAAAGCGTCAGAGCACATGGGGCGGGAGGCTGACCCCAGAAGAGCCAGGTCCTGGGGTCAGGATCCCCCAGGTGCAATCCCCAGGCTCCAGCTAGAGCCCTCCTTCAGCCTTGCTAGGCTGCACAGGCAATCTACAGACACTCTGGTCTCCTGAAACTTCAAACTCTGAGAATTTTCCAAACACACCTTAATTGGGACAAACATTAGCCCTGGGATGAAGTGGAAAATCCCACCCTGACGACACATGGTAGATGTTCAATACATCAAAATATGAACAAAAATTTTATCAGTACTCAAGAAAGACACAGATGAGACATTCATTCTGATCTACAGTGGTTATCAAGTGCATTACCTGCCACCCTGGCCCAGCCTCATCTGTCTGAGCAGGTGCTACCATCATCCCCACTGTCTACATCTTCAAAATTGACACTGCCGCAAGGCTCTTCACCCTGCTGTTCCCCAAATACAGTGTTTCTTGCTATTTCTATCTCTTTGCCTTATAGAGACTGTGTTCTCTCTGCAGAGAAAACCTTCTACCTAAACAAACTCATATTCATTCTTCAAAACCTGGATCTGTTGAGAAGCTTCTCTCAACTAAGCAAGGGATGATCTTCTCTTCTGCTACCTCAAAACTTTGCACAGCCGCCTCTTACAGCATTCCTTGTGCTCCATGTTGAAATGATCTGTTTTCATGTTTTTGTCTTCTGTGTCAGAATGTGAACTACTTCATGACAGAATCTCAGTCCCACACATAGGATAATTTTATAATAAATTACATTTCCTATTCTTAACAATGGTTGTTCTTAGAACCATGAAACCAAATCATGATTAGCAAACTGAAAAGCTTAGTTTAAAAATAGGTGTACCAATGAAACTGGGAACTATATGCATTCAAAAACCACCTGCCGGCTCCTTCTCTGTGTCCCAGGTACAGAAGCATCAGGAATAAATAGGGCCTAAGTGATCAGATAATGACCAATCACAGAAGGACATCAATCTGGATTAGAAGCAGAGGAGAGATGGATGTCCCAAGGAAAGGTGGTTGGCTGCTCTCAAAAGAAGAGCAGGCCTGGGCTGAGGGCTCTAGCCTGGGCAGGATGATCAGCCCTGGGGGGGAGAGGGGAAGAAGAGAGGTCTTGCCAGGCAGCACACAGGAGCAGAGCAGCAGGGAAGAGAAGAAATACCTTTCAGAGCCTCACACCTCAGAGATCAGGAACCCAAGAGTCAACAAACAACAACAGAAACAAAAAGCACAAAAGTTAATAGGTCAATACCTTTCTCTTAAGTTCTTCTTGAGAAAAACGCTCCACTTGAAACCGATCGGGTTCTTCAAGGCAAATACTTAGATAAGATGTTTGATCGCTATAAAATGAAAATGGTTCCTCTGTTCCAAAATAAGATAAGAAGGTAGAGAGGGAGGAGAAAAAGAGTATCAGCAACAGCCTTCCAAGCCCAATACCAGTGCAATCCCCTTAAAACAGGGCAAGGGGCAGGAAAACACACAGGGAGTTTAAGCACCACCTTCAGAGAAAAAAAAGCAATTTTCTCTGCTCTACAGGCTGATATACCAATGTCGGCTTCATCTTGGGCTGCAAGTTTTCTCTGTGGCCAATTCTGACTTATGATTTGTCTATCAAATGCTGAGACAGGAGACCATTATGAATGGTACAAGCAAATAGTGACTTCAGTTTAAATGAGCAAGTGATTCTGTTTAGGTGAGAATACAGAAAAATCAGAACTCAAGGCAAACAGCTGTATTTTCCTGACCCCGAGCCCTCATGGGAAGCAGGCACAGAGTTAAAAACCTGCCTGCTGAAGCTAGACAGAGGGTCCCAGCCACCACACACCACATTCTAATCATGGAGGAAGAAGTAGAGCGGATATTCACACCCACACATGCCACTTTATTTAACAAACACGGGTAAGTATTGGTGTGTTTCCAGTATAGGGTGGAGTAACTGAGAGCCCTGGATCTCAAAGGCACATACCCCTGGCTCAGATCTGGGCAAATCAACCCACCCCACCTCCAGCCCACCTTCTTTACCTGTAAAGTTAAGTTGATACCTACTCAACCTAGCAAGACTACTATAAGGATCCCAGGTGTTGAGGCAGAGCTTAGTGCTGTGCCTTGGATACAGTAGATACCAAAGAAATGCCAAACCACTGCTTTCCCCAATTCCCCCTCCCTCCCCCCCCCCCCCCCGCAGTGCCAGGCACTGCACAAGAGCTACAGAAAGATAAGACACCAACCCAGACTGCAAGAGGCTCAACATCTAGCAAGGGAGGGAGCCACTGTGATGGGCACAGTGGCCATCCCACAGACCTGCAGCCTGCAGCTCCTTGGATGAGTCTGCAAGGCTAAGAACAGTGTTTCAACATGCAATCTGGCCACAGGTCTGTGCAGCAGGCTGAGCCCACTCAATGATGGTTATTTACCACACAAAGGGACTGCAAGTTCCTGAGGTTTTCTAGACAGGAAACAGCAGGGGCGGCCAGGAAACAATCCTGCCACAGATCTGCTGAAAAACCAATAGTTCACCAGGCCCCTCAACTAGAAAGGCTGAAGCGAGGATGAATAAGACTAGATGAGCCACCTTCAAAAGAGTTCTAGGAATCACTTCAGACAAGGCCCTCCATGTGGAAAATCCAAAGGGAAATACATGGAAGGGAGTGTGTACCTTCTCGTCTCCGAATTTCGCTGATCTGTTCCTCCAGGGCCTTTTGCAAATTCCGATGTGCGAGCACATCCTGCTCCAGCTGCTTCCGCAAGGCAAAAATGTGGCCTAACTCAGCCTGCAGGTTGTTGACACTTGGTAAAACAAGACAGCAGAAATGTAATACAGACCGTTGGTACTTTAAGAAGCAAAGCCCAGTAAGCCTTCTGTGATGTTTATGTCACTTGTGCTATTTCTAGTAACAAAAGTAAACATGTGCTTATTATAGAAACATTAAAATGTAACAGTATAAACAGAACACAAATTACCATGATTCCACAGCCAGCTAACATCCCAGACACTGTATTCCCCCTCCAACTTTTTCTCTAAAATCTTTCACAGGGTGTAAATGACATTAGGTATACAATGTGGAACTCTTGCCTTTCTTGGTTTAAGTATTTCCCACATTTCCGAAAATTATTTGCAATCATTTTAATGATTAAATGAGATGAATGTTTCACCATTTGTTTCAACTCATCCCCCTATACATGTTTGGGTCAGTCCCACGGTTTTGATACGACTATTACTAGGCGGGTATTCCCTAATTCTCCAGAATATTCCCACTATTTTGGGATAATGTCTTGAGAAGGCTGGGTATGGAAGGTGAGATTCTCCAGGGCTAGGGCATCACCTGGCACTCCAAATTCAGAAAGAAACATATGGGATTTCTGTGTTTCCACTAAAGAGGCCATATGGGAGATAAGACAGACAAGAGGAAGAAAGAAAAAAATGCATGGAGGAAGATGATGATTCCACAGTTAAGACACTGATCTAGGGGCAACCCAACTCCACTGTAGTGTATTCTCAATGTGAATGGATTTTTATTCTGGAAGGAGAGACATCAGTGTGATACAGTTCTTAGCTGTATAGACAGCTTGTGTGGAACCAGAAGCCAAGATGCAAGGAGGCCATGAAAATGTGGGCCGGACCTCCCAGATCTTCATTAATCATTGAAGCCTGATGGGTCCTGCCCAACAGAAGTTATACAGTTTCTGACAACAGAAATGTTGTGTCTCTGCCCTGTCTAATACAGACACTAGTGGATGGGCTTACTGAACATCTGAAATAGCACTTAATATCCCAAGGAAGTAAAGGTTTCACATGTAAAGTAAGTGTCGGGTTAACCATGAGGCTGGTGGCTATCACACAGACAGTGCAGTTCCACAGAAAGACTCTAGATGTCTTACCGATACAGGGGACACTGATCTAAAGGATTCAAACCCAGCTCCCAGAGGAACACGTGGCCCTCTCTGCTGACACCTGCATGCATACTTTGCCTCGGTGCACATCTCTGCCCTGAGGAGGGCTCTGATTTCTTTGGAATTCCCAGCAGTGGAATCAGCAGTGTCAATGAACATGGACATTTTTAAAACCATTAAAACATCTTTACCAGCCAGGCACTGGTGGCTCACGCCTGTAATCCTAGCTACTCAGGAGACTGAGATCTGAGGATTATGGTTCGAAGCCAGCCTAGGCAGGAAAGTGTGAGACTCTTATCTCCAATAAACCACTGAGAAAACCAGAAGTGGCGCTGTGGCACTAGCCTTGAACTGAAGAGCTGAGGGACAACACCCAGGCCCATAGTTCAAGCACTATGACAATCTTTAACAAGTCATGCCTCCTTTAATAAACATAGAAATATTTCACTCTCTGTCCAGTGTCGGGCCTACAGTTCCCTGAATAAGTGCACCAATAGTGAAATATTTTTTTAAAAAAAAATATGCGGGCTAGGAAGTTGGCTCAGTGGTAGAGTGCTTGACTCAAATGCATGAGGGCCTGGGTTCGATTCCTCAACACCACATAAGCAGAAAAAAGCCAAAAGTGGTACTACGGCTCAAGTGATAGGGCGCTAGCCTTGAGCTGAAGAGCTGAGGAACAGCACCTAGGACCAGAGTTCAGCCCCCATGACCTAATGTGTGTGTGTGTGTGTGTGTGTGTGTGTGTGTGTGTATACATATATATATGTATATATAATATACATATATACATATATTATACATATACACATATATTATATATACACACATATATATATTATGCAATATGTATTATATAATATATAATATATATATATGGATTTTTCTAGGAAAAGGGACCATAAGCTTTTCACCAGATTTTTTCCCAAGGATTCTTGGTCACTTTGCACCAAATGTGTAGGAGCTACTGCTCTTCTGAATATGTGCCATAGACTCAAGCTCCCTTCTCCTGTGGAGAATTTTTCAGCTCCATCCACAGAACTGCACACATAAATCAACATGCACTGGAAGAAACATAAACCATTATGCCTACTCTATGCTTTCTGCTTTGAGGATGGTTCATTGCGAAGCCATCTCTGTAAGAGGGAAGGGTCCCTACTCCCAGCCTGTGCCTAGTTTCATTTCAAACAGTCATAATCATCCATTTGTACAGCTGACAGAGAACCTTCCAGAAGTGGCAGTGCACAGTGCTGGCTCAGAGGCCCGCTGCTGAGCCATTTCTCAGGGAGGAGGAAAGGTGGTGGTGTCAGCTAAGCCCCCATGATTAGGGCTGGGGAGAGCTGACTGCCAGTGACTGCCACTGTCCCTCTTCCCGACAGGTGAGAAGAACACCGCTGCTCCTCTGTGCCTGTCGTTTCTATTTTCCCAACTCCACAATCTCTCAAGTGTGAGGAGTTGGGAGAACAAAGGTGTTTTGCTCAAAGAAACAGAACCCAGCTCATTCTTGTTCCAGGAATGGGTGGGGAAAAGGAGCAGCCAGGGGCAGAAATGAGGAGTCAGAGGAGGCTGAGCTCAAAGGACACTCATGCCACCCTCACTGGCTCCGCGCCCTGCCTCACCTGTGAAATGGGGACAGCGATACCTTCCTGTGGAGACTCTTGAGGGTTAAATAAGATGCAACCTGGGAAAGAGCTTGGCACAGTGCCTCACACACACCAGATGCTCAGGAGACATTTCCCTCCTGATACCCCAACAACCTTCACAGACAAAACACGGGACTTAGGAGGCTCAGGTTCCTGAATTTCAGAAGTTACAGCTGTGATTCTATTTTCATGTGGAGATGATATTTTTTCTCCCAGAGAACATTTGACAATGTCTGAAAACATTTTTGATTGTCTCACTGGGGTGGCAGGGGTGGTGTGCTACTGGCCTATGGGTAAAACCAGAGATATGACTAAATGCTTTATAATATACAGGACAGACCCTCATGACGATGATGATGATGATGATGATGATCTAGTTCCAAATCTTAATGCTGCTGAGTATGGCAACCTTGAGAGTGTGCTATGGAAATCCTTACACCAATACCAAAAAGACTAAGTAATTTGCCCCTGCCACAGCCAAGCTCAAAAACCAGGAATCCAAGGCCATCTGGGTCCACAGCTATCCCCACCCACTCCTCTGCTCCTATACTGTTTTAAAGCATATCACAGATAAGATACCCTTCCGCACTCAAGATGAGGGCTGGAGGAGGGGAGACAAGTATTACCACAAGCCTAGGCTAAGAAGGCAAGGGGGCCTGAGCGCTCACCATCCTTCACTGCAGGACCGTCTTAGACAGCACATTCCCCTTCTGCAACATGAGGCTAAGCACCAATTCTGAGAGTTGCTTTGAAGATTGAACAGTGAAGGTTCGAAGGTCCCACTCTTGGAGGTGAATCTCCCTCCTCCCTTTCTCTCTTTGATCAGAAGTTCATTCTGGCTTTCCAGTAACCAACCCTCACTACCAGCTTCCAGAGAGCCCACAGGGCTGGAGTTATAAAAGGAGTGCCACCTTCCCTCACCCACAATTATGCCCTCCAAATATGCCAGGTCTGAGGATCTAAACACTCCTATAGGCTAAGCTTATGCCTGAAGCCTCTCATGCTTTTATTTGATTTGTTGTGTTTCACTGTATTGGAGTTTGAACTCAGGGATTTGGGCTTGCTAGGCAGGCACTCTACCACCTGAGCCCTGCATCCAGCCCTTTTTTCTTTCGTTTTCAGATAAAGTCTCAGGTATTTGCTCAGGGCAGGACTCATACTGCAATCTTCCTACCTACAGATTCCCAAGTAGCTTGGGACCACAGGTGCACACTAGGCTAGCCTTGAAATATAATCATTCTGGTCTCCATTCCCCCAAGATGCTGTGATTTTTAAGTATTAGCCACCCAGATCCACATCTCCATTTCTCCATGTTGTTACTCTTAATATGTTATTGTTTAGTAAGACCCAAGTAGTATTAGATTGATATTGGTTGTAGCAAAACAACCTAAAAACAGGTAGGTAGTAGGTAAGAAGAAAAGCAAACAAGTAAGGTCGTGGGTAGGGATATAGGTAGGTAGGTAGGGATAGATAGGCAGGCAGGTCATCACTCTATTTTACAAACCCACTGAAGCTCACTGAGAAAAGCTTACCCAAAAGCTCAGAACTGCTAAATGGTAGAGCTGGGCTGAGGTCCCAGGTCTGTCTCCCCCTAAATTCATTACAAGTCTGAAGATAAATAAGAAACATTTCAAGCATCCTGGTTAGTCACAGCTCTGACCCACTTCAGTCTCACCTACATTTCTATGCGTAAGTGAAGAGCCTGTGAAACCCAGAGGCATTCAAGATGTTGAGAGCAACCATATCCACCCACGGCACCATGAGGGACCCAAAACTAGCCTGTCTCCAGCCTGTTAAAACAAAATGTGTTCCATCCCTTTTGAGATTCTCCACGTGACTCAGTGATACAGCCAGCAGCTGAGGCTTCTTGAAAAAGCTCACGTTCAAAGAGAGGCCTACACCTTGAGTTTTATCAGAGTGTTTTCTTTTTCTCTAAACTCATTTCAGATCTCGAAATCTGGAAATTACCTCCTAACTTAGAAGATCTGTGTAGGGGAAGGGCCTTCCTGCACAGAACACATCCACAGGACTTGCTGTGCCAGGCTTAGGAAGAGAGCTGGAAAGGACCCCCACCCTGAGGGAGCTCCAAGAGGCACAAGGGAAGAAACACAGAGAGGCAGCTGAACTCAGGGTCAGCTGGGCCTTCTAATCAGGGTGACACAGGCCAATCCTGAGGGAGTCAGGGGAGACAAAGCAGGGGAAGGCTGGGCCAGGCAGGGCAGGAAACACAGGTGGGGACAGAGGCAGTTTACCCAGCACAGCCAGGGAAGAGGGAAGTGGGAGGAGAGAAAAGCAAATGTGAGGGAAAGGGGAGAGGAATGTCTTACACTTTGTTATGGAAATTACCAGTCTTATACTGAAAAGATAAACTTGAGTAATATGCCCCTGCCCCATCTCTCCACAGCCAGGCTCAAGAACCAGGAAGCCAGGGCCATCTGAGTCCACAGCTATCCCCACCACTCCTCTGCTCCTATATTGTTTTGAAGCATATCACAGACACGATATCCTTCCACCTAGAGGTGTCTCCATATATATGTATGTATGTGTGTATGTATCTATACATATGTATAGATACATACACACATACATACATATATATAATTTTTAACATGAAAAGTCCCTGCATTTATAGATGAACAAGCAGAGGCCTAGAGTCAGACTCTTGCCTGAAGATTCAAGCTAGCAGGTCTAGAACCTGACTACTGGCTCATAACTGGCTGTTCTCACTGGCACCAGTGCATTTTAGCAGTTCTGCAGACACAAGCCACAAGGTCTCAGAGTTCTAGCAATGCCATGTGACTTTGGATGTCACTTACCTTCTGTTAGTTTATATAGATCCCTGTAAAATAGGGATAATATTACTGCAAAAAGTATCCAAGAGAGTAATGGGAAAGCACTTTCCAAATACATAACAAAGTATTTTTAAAAATCTGAGTAAACATTGTGTTTTTATCCTAATTTTGTTGCCAAATAGGCAATTCTTTACTACCCAAGTCCTTTATAAGGATCCTAAGAGATAAGAAACCACCAGCATTGTACGAATGTGCATGATGTATGTGTGTGTGTGTGTGTGTGTGTGCATGTGTGTGTGTGTGTGTGTTCTCCAAACCGAAACCCTTACCTGTTTGGGTCCTGCAGAGATTTCACCAAATGGGCATAGATGTCCTGCTCCTTCTTTAAGACCTCAACCAACTCTTCATAGTCTGAATGCAGCTTTTCCTGGAAATGACAACGGGCAGCTGACATCAGGGGAAGAATCTTAAGTGTGCAGCCTTCTATTATGCAAACATATGTGGCTAGTTCTGGTTTGTTTTTTTTTCAAAGCACAGAAGGTAAGGCCCTGGGCCAGGATCTGGCTCAGGCCGCAGTCACCCAGCACCACCTGCAGGAGGAGTGGGGAATGTCTGCTTGTCCTGCTCTGTCTGCTGTAGTGTGCATCTGGAATATGCCCAAGGTCTCCAGTGTTACAAGCTTGGTGGCCAGGTGGGGCTATTGGGAGGATTCGAACCTTTGAGAAATGGAACCCCCTGGAGGCTCTTTAGTCACAGGGAGGATACACTCAAGCCTCTTCCTCAACTTTCTTCCTGGACATGAGCAGTGTGTTCCACCTTGTATTCCATTTCATCCCTCCGCCCCCCCCCCACCCCCAGCTCCTCCACTAGACACCCAACGCAATGGATCTACCCAACCCGGGTCTAGAATCTCCAAAACTGTAAGCTAACATGAACCTTTTCTCTTTGTAAGCTCAGCATCTCTCTATTTCATTACAGTAATGTGAAGATGACAAATACAATTACCCAGCACCAAGTTGAGAACTGTTTCCAAACCCACAATGGAATAACTCGTCAGCCAACCCAGTTCATCTAACGTGATTGCTACCCCTCAGAGATGCTGGTCACTATTTCTACAATACAACAAAGAGTGCCTTATCATGCTTACTCTTGCTCCAAAGAGAAATTCACACCAGATCATGACAAGTGCTGGAGATAAGTGACTAACAGGAGAGTGGAGGGTCACATAAGTGGTGGTGCTTGGGAGGCATCTGACACAGAGCCACTTACTGAAAGGACAGCCCAGCGTCAGCCGCTTAACAGCTTCCAATAGAAATGTAATCTTGTGAACTAATATTCACAAATGTGATTTTTTGTTTAAAAAGTCCCAATTTTGCCAGCCGTCAGTCATTCATACCTAGCTATTCAGGAGGCTGAGATCTGATGATCATGGTTCAAAGCCAGCCTGGGCAGAAAAGCCCTTGAAACTCTTATCTCCAATAAGCCACCAAAAACCTAGAGTGGAACTGTGACTCAAATGGTGGAATGCTATCCTAAGTTCAAGCCCCAGTACCAGTACACACAAAAAAGTTCAAATTGTGATCCAGTCACTCTGCAGTGTTGGAATGTGGAGTTACGAAGCAGATTTGAGATAAACTATGCACTACAAGGAATAAGGGACATCTGGAGAAAGAGCCTAATTCCAGCATTGGGACAAGGGACATCAAGGACAATAGAAGACATGTCCCCAGCATTCTGTGGTGCCAGAGAGCAAAAAGGTACTTAAAGAGTTGAAGCGTAGCTGCCAGGGGCATGAGGGAGAGAGGAAAGAAGGAACAGAGAGCTGTTGGTCCAAGAGCAACGTTTCAGTTACCCAAAATGAGAAAATTCTAGAGAGTATACAGCTGTACAGGAAATTGCTAACCCAGCAGATCTTAAAGATGCTGACCATCATAAACAACAGTAACAAGATAAGGTAATAAGCATAGCAATTACCTTGACTTCAGTGACAATTTCACAATCTATACATTTACCAAAACACCAAGTTGTGGTGAGGCATACTTGTTATCCCAGCTATGCAGGAGGTACCAGTGGAAGGATTGCAGTCTAGGCCAGCCAGGGCTGAAAACATATGACCCTCTCTGAAAAGCAACTAAAGCAAAAGAAGGTGAGGGTGTAGCTTAAGCTGTGGTACAGTTGTGTAGTGCAAGTAGGAAGCCCTGAGTCCAAAGCCCGTATCACCAAAAAGTAAAACTGCACACTTTAAAAATATTGGCACTGGTGGCTCACATCTGTAATCTCAGGAGGCTGAGATCTAAGCAACACAGTTCAAAGCCAGTCCAGGAAGGAAAGTCTGTGAGACTCTTATCTCTACTAAAACACAAAAAAGCTAGAAGTGGTAGAGCACTGGCCACAGAATAGCACACAGGGAGAACATAGTATCACAAGTCTAATATTCTGGCCAAAGAAGCACAAACTGAATCCAATCACCAAATGGGTATCAAACCCAAAGTGCAAGGTATCCTACAAATGTAACTACCTGGGCACTCCCAAAGGATCATGGTCACAAGAATCATGGAAAGATGGCAGACTGAACTCTGATCCAAGAGCAGAACCTCTGGCTACAAAGGGCATTTCTGAGAGCCAACAGAGTACAAATGAGGCTGAGGATTAGAAGATAGCAATGAGTCTGGGCTCATTTCCTGCTTGCAGTGACAGTATCACCATTTACAGGAAATAAATACACTACGGTATTCAGAGGTCATGGGGCTTCACATGGGCAACTTTCTCTCAGATGACTCAGAAAAAAAAAATTAAATCCTCTATTCTTGTGACTTTTCTACAAATTTGGAATTATTCCAGCATGAGAAAAAAAAGAAATATTAAAATAACTAAAGTTAATGTGTAGAGAAGAGTTCATTCCAGATAGGAGCCAGGCACTGTCCAAATGCTGAAGCGAATCCTCAGTGCACAGAGAAACAGGGGCTGCAAACAAGGCCTTTGTAACTCACATGGACTCACATGTTCTCCTGACGTCACCACACCAGCTAGGACCGGGGGTTTCAAATGACTAACATTTAAGGGCTGCAATAAATTACACTTCAGTTCCACTAAATTCATTCCAGCTGAAATTCACCATTCCCTTCAAATACTAATACCAGTGTTGCTCCTGTGACATTATCATAAAGATACTTATTTTGTGCATGTTCCAGATTCTTCATGCTGGTTATTCTTACCACGACCTCAAAGCGAGTCCTACACTTACCACTACATCTTGTTATTTTAGCACATTGATATAAAGTTTCATACCTATGGTGTATTTTTATATTTTGAGAATTGAATTTCATCCTATTTCCTTCCCTTTATAGCCATATACATGTATCATGTGCATGTAAACATTTTCCAATGGCAGGGTTCCTTAGCTACACGTAGGCTGCCAATGCGATGCAGAGGCAAGCTAAGAGCCTGACGCAGGAGCACACTGCTGTAACTCCAACACAAGGCCAAGGCCCCACTGTGCACTGAGGGCTTCCACTGAACCCCTTACACCTGCTGCTGACAAGCTAGTCACCCAGACTGCAAGAGAAAGCCAGTCCTGTTGGAAGCCACCCCACATGCCCCTGGCACAAGGTACTTCCAGATGCCTCTGTACACAACACTTTCATGCAGGATCCTCTCGGCTCATACCTGTGCACACCTGTGCAGCCACAGCCTCCCAGAAATGCCAAGAATGGAAGAGAGGATGCCAGGATAAAGGAGGCCAAGTCTGAGTCAAGTCGGCTACCATGCCAAGTCCACTACAGGCATCTCCTTACTGAATCCCCATGACAACCCAAGGTGATACCCCACCCCTCTTCCTCTTCTACATATAAGGAATCTAAGCATGGAGAGCAATCATATCCAAGGTCGGGATCATGTTCCAGACCCATGGCCTTAGCCCACCCATCACTCCCCAAAACAATATCAAGCACTGGGGACTTAACAAGGTTAGCATGTTACTGTCAATCACATGCAGAGGAAAGCCAAAGAACACAAGAAGAGCCAATGACAAAACAAGAAAACATACTGGGCATCTAACATGAAGGCAGTGATGGTTACCAAGGTGTGGCTCTGAACAGGTCCTCACTTACAAATGGAATAAATAATTTTAAATACTTCACAGGATTGTTAAGAAGATTATATGAGTCCATCCACACAAAGTTCTCAGAAAGAAGCCTCCAAAGAGTAAACACTTGATAACTACCAGCTGCAACTGGCCTTTTAATGCTCCGAATGCTGTCTCAGACTTTACCAATACTGTCTAATCACAACATTGCAGGGGGCTACACTAAGCTTCCCAATTTCAGATGATAAAACTGATTCTCTTAGAGCAGAGGTCACTTGTTTAAGTTAACTCAGCTCAGAAATGGTAAAGTCAAAGCTTGTAGTGATCTATAACCTCAAAGCTAACCAAGAAGAGCTAGAAAAAAGGACATGAATATGGATTTCTGATGGGATAGAGATTTCGAAAATAAATTGCAGATATACATAACCAATGACAGAGTCTCTACTCAGGCCCCTTGTATCTTAAATGGCCCTCGATAGGCTGGGCTCCCGGCCCTCAGGAGGAAAAAACAGGTCCACATTAGGACCCAATGACCAGTACAGTTACCCTCTCCTCTTCTTCCAAACTACCATCAGGGCCTCAGGCCACCATTCTCTTTGGCTCCACTCCTAATCATTTTCCCCTTTCCTTCCATCTCAGGAATCCTGGGAGATCCCTCCATCCAGGCCCCAAGGCTGACCCCCTCATCCCTCCTTAGAGACTAAGGTTTATCATTCATCATTCCTCACTTCCCACTGACACTGCAGGATGCCTCACAGGATCTACTCAGGCCTCAGCTCACCAGGAAACCCTCCCTGATCAAGAAAGATGCTCTCCTTCAGCCTTTGGAGCACCAGGCTCACCCGTCTGCCCAGAGCTCATATGCCAACCACCTCTGGAAACCTGAGCAGCTTTCGAGAGGTGGCATCTTACACCAGGCACAGTGTGTGGCACAAATCAAGCACTGTCACAATCACTTGCTGAACTAAGGATTGCACAGGTAAGAGGGGATCACAAGGATTGCTAGGAATCTTAAGAGCAGAGATTCCTGTGGATATTTTGCATAATGGAAGTCAGAGTGAGTCAACGTCTTCCTAGAAGCAAATTGCTCACCCATGTTAAATAAATGAACTCTTCGGAGCCATTTGGGTCCCGTTTCATCAATCACCTATTCCCCTGCGTTGAATCATGCCCCATTAGAATGAAGTCATTTGGCTCCCTCAGCAGAGCTGACAGCCCGGGAGAGCTCAGCTAGAGGCAGTGGGCCAGGCTGCAGGGGAGGGAGAGCCCGGCAAGAGCCACCTTCTACCACCATCCCCAACAGAAGCAGCTGAGACAGGAGGCCTCCCCTCCTATCACAAAAACACGTTCCCCACAAGTCTACTGTTGTGTCTGACTCTGTGTTTTCTCCGCAGCCTCTGGAGTGTCCTCCCCAGTCACCATCATTCCTCTGTCCCCGAAACACCGGGGCAAGTCCTAGGAATATACCTCCCCCTTGTGAGCCAGGCCTTAGGCACACATCAAACTAGCACATTTCTCTCCCACGGATTCCACAATTTAGACACCACCAGATATTTGGCAGTCATGGCATCTAGATCATGTCAAACTTAAAGCCCACGACCTCTGCCCTCAAGGTCCGTGGACAGGGCTGCCACAGTTTTTCCCTCTCGAAGAATGGCTGCTCAGCTCCTGGCATCTGTGGGAGCCTCCAGTGTTCCTACTCAAGGTGCTTTCAGGGTTGTTTTGCTCAAACTACTCCATGTTGGTTCCTACAGCTTACAACCCAAAGACTTTCAACTGCTACACTTCTGTTATTTCTAGTCCTTCCAGAAGGAAGACATATAATAGCCCACGGCACAGAGAAGGAAGGTGCATTTCAGAGCGATTTAGTGACCTGCACGAGGTCACAGAGCTGGTAGGCAGGCAAGACAGGTAATCTGCCCCCAAAGCAGGGCACTTTCCATTGTGCCACTGCTTCCTTAATGACTCAAAGGAAACACATGGAGGTGCGGGCCACAGTCTTAAGAGGCAGCAGACGTGCAAAAGAGATAGCTTAATGGATCACTTCTTGCTAATCAGGGCAATTTAGTGGCCTGGTAGATAAATGGTATCTATTTCAGTAGCTATGTCACAACCCTGCAACAAAGACATTTATTTTAATACTCAGAAAATTCAGCAGCAATGTCCCAACCATGTCAATAACTGAGCTATATAAATCTCTGGCTGCAGCCAGTCACATCCAGTCAACTCTCTCTTCTTCAATTCCCTGATCAGCTAGCATTAATTCTCAGGATCACACAATGATTAGAAGTAAAGCAAACTGCCCCGAGTCTAAGGAGACAACATCATAGCCTCAAGCCCTTTGCAGAAATGGGCAGAGGATAAACCCTAAATCAACACAAAATGGCCAAAGGCACAGCAGAAGAAATCCACATTTTTCACAAAGGAAGAACTACAATCTGAAAAGCAAATCTTTCTTGGGGGGGAAAAAAGAATAAAAACAGTTAAGGCTGCAACAGTTGGGATTTCTTACATTGACATGTAAGAATTTATAACTCTGAAGTGAGCATTTATAACTCCTTATCCACAATTTGCAATTAGCCTTGCAGAACGGAATTAAAGCCCTTATAAAACACTTTGGCACCTTGCACAGAAATGTAAACAATGCTGGAATGTGGATGTTAGCAAATGCTAGGCAATGGCTTTATACCTGTGGCTACATGCACTACAGATATGACCTAGCACACACACACACATACATACATACACACACAAAATCCTAAAAACGGTGAAATTAAATTTTAAAATACAATAAGTTTATAAACATTTTGTTCAAAACACTTTTCTTAAAATAATCAAATGTGATTCAAAACAGCAGTTTAACTAACTGAATATATTCAAATTAGCAAAGATGTCTTTCTGAGAAACCTGACAGGCTGCTATCTTATTTCAAAACAGACTGTCTTATTACAGGTTAATGAGCATCTTCACAGCCCAACTAACTGTGGTCAAATCAAATAATTCAATGCAAGTTACTATCACAAAACATTAGCTGTCTGAGACTTCATTATCAGCCTTTCCCAAGGTTGCCTAAGTGAATGACAGAGGCAAGAGGGAAATCTAAGTCCCCCTCTTCTACTGGGCCAACCCAAAGCCCCAATAATCCATGCTGACAGTCTCCAGAGGATCAGTGAAATGCAAAGCACAAATGGTCAGAACTAAAAAGGAGTGCCAACATTCCCCAACAATGCCCCAGGACTAGGTCCAACACTAATCTAAACTTCAGCACAATGTCCAATGCTAATTGCTAAAATATTACAATACTTAAATATCCATTAGAAAATAAACCCTGGCTCATCCACTCCAACCACCCCCAGAGGCCCTGGCCCCTCGGGTACATCTGTTGATCCAGAAACCACAGGAGTGGTACCCAACCCAGAGGCTATGACCTAAGTCAGTTCCAATGGCTAGTACTCATGCTGTGCTGGTTGTTAATTATTTTGAGAATCACCCTTCACAAAACCACAAGTCACAGTCACAGCCATTCATCAGAGAACTAATTTGTGTACGTCCTCTGTCTTCTATACAGATGAACTTAATCAAAGACAGATCTTTAAAAAAAAAATCTGACTTCCATTCATTATTCACTCAACTAACCTTTACAGAGCCAGGCACTAGGCAGAGCACTAGACTCAGGAGAATGCCTGTTTCTCCCCATGCAGGGCCTACCTCAGTGCTGCAGAGGGGCTCAAGCAGAGAGATGAAGAAATGTGAATTGTAATACCCACACAAGGAAGCTTGGGGGCCAGAGGAAGAGGGAGGCTCATAAATAGGTCCAGGGAGGAGCGCCACCTACAGGGATGCGCAGGAGTTAGCGGGTAGACAAGGAAGGTAAAAGCCTTTCAGATTCAGGGATGCAAAGGCACCGAGAATATTCAGGAATCTGCACAAAGTTGAAGATGAAGGAAAGGAGACAGCAAAGGCAACATGGATCTACACAAGGATGGGCCTGCTGTGCCATGTGTTGTGTGTATCTGAGAAGGAATCTCACCACTCAGAATCACAGCTTTCACAATGTGACCCCTGACAACAAATACGAGGCTCCTCTAAAAGGCTGTGATTTCTGTTATGTGTGCATTGCCAATGCTGACATTCAGCTAAAGGCTCCTAGTCTTCAGGAGCCTTACCTGTGGTAAGCCCAGTTATCAGCAAGAAGGAACTTGAGGCTCCCTAGATCAGAGAAGTTATCAAATGCGTTTCAGAAAAGAATATGAATACGTTCGCATGTGAACATCCAATTTCAGCCGAGCTTGCCTGAGAGAAGATGAGTTTGCTGCCTGGTGACTGTTGAGAAGAGCACTTTTCTGTTATTAAGGCTTCGCTCCCAAACTCCAGATCCTCCGTGGTCATTAAATGATGACTCTGCTGTATTGCTTCCAAATCTTTTTCACTGAATTTCTAAGGAAATGAAACAAATCATAAGAAAGTTTTTAATCAAGAAAAAATAAAAAGAGATTCTCCTAAGTTCTCTAAGGAGAGAATTTTTATTTTGTCACAATGCCCATATGTCTGCTAAGTAATTTCCATCATCCCAGAATATGAGGTGATTACGAAGCTGTAATACAACTCCATTTCCATGTTATCACAACTCAAACAGCTGCATGCAGCCAGGTAGGGTGAAGGATAGCAGCAGCCACCAGGAACCTTCCTTACTTGTACAACTGTGCAGCTCTTCAGTGAGTGCAGAGAACAACACCCTGGTCTGACCTAAAGCAACTAGTTACAAGCCGGCGTCCATCTTGATCATGAGGTTACAACCAGGTTCATCTCCTATTCAATCAGCCTCTGGAACTATTAGAGTGCTGGTATACTGAGATCCAACCATCTCGAGTCTCCTCTTGAAGTGTCCACATCCAAGAGGGAATATGACTTCCAGGAAGAGAACTTCAAGGCCACACTGGGGTCTGGCCACCCATGAAAAGCACTTTGGTGATGGCACACAGTAAGTTCACTCCTGACCCTCTGAAGATCTGAGTCCAAAAACACATCTGACAACTGGAAATCAATTGTCTGGTATTTGGCCAAGTTCAAGCACAGGGCTTATTCCAAACCATATAAAGCCTACTAACTCCTGAATTAACGTTCTGTCTACTCTCTGTGGGAATCAAGGGCAGGAACCTCATCTTGCCTCTAGACTCCTAACAGAATTAATTTGCCATGCTAAGCATTTAGAAGAAATTAGGTAAAAAACAAAGAAGAAAAAAGCAAAAGTAACACTTTGAACTATAATAGGAAGAACTGGGACTGAACAACCAACATTGCCTGTCTAGAATTGCCTCAGTTTGGCTGTGCTTGAATAACGCTTTCTAACTTTTTTTCTTATAGTACTAAAGTTGAACTCTAGACTTTACACTGAGCTAGACAGGCACTCCACCTCTAGCCACACCTCTAACCCTGGAACACACACTTGGACCTCAATCTACCTATTTTAGGCTTCCAGTACGTAGTAGTTGGGATATCAGGTGTCACTGCCACATCTAGCTTCCTTTGAGATGGCATCTCACAGAGTTTTTCTTCTCAGGTTGGAATAGTATCTCATCCTCCCACATAGCTTAGAGTAACAGTCACATGCCACCACACCCAGAAATAGGGTAAGAAGGGATCTCAGAAACTTTTCTGCCTGGGTT
Organism: Dipodomys spectabilis; assembly: GCF_019054845.1. Lineage (NCBI taxonomy): Eukaryota > Metazoa > Chordata > Mammalia > Rodentia > Heteromyidae > Dipodomys > Dipodomys spectabilis. The sequence goes on from NW_024870723.1 coordinate 5,825,101, forward strand.
GGCCTCAAGATGTGCTTTCTCAGCCTCCCAAGCAGCTCTGAGCACAGGCTTAAGACACTGGCATCTAGCTCTACTTTCTAATTTTTTTAATTCAATCCTATACATATAGTTTAACAGCATTATGAGGTTTATCCAGAAAAGAAGAGTTCCTTACCTACCCACTTATCATCTTGAAGTACAATTCCCAGACAAAAATGACTTCTAACTCCTTAAATAGTTGTTATTTTCTCCTATGCTTCTACACTGTAAATCTACATTTCAATTTTATCTAATGGTTGTTACCACAGAAGTTTAAAGATTCAGCTCTTATGTCTTCCTCCTCACAATTATATTGTAATTTTAAATCAATATTTCATACATCATTATAGCCATGCATACTACTCAGCCATCCACTGTTCTATGAGTATTATTTCCATTCATGTTCAAGTCTTTGTTTTCTTGGAATTAGTGACTATTTTATTCTACTTGTTTATTTAGTTCATAAAATTAAATTCTATACTGAATATACATTTTCTCCAAACTTTCTGAAGGAATTTAGAAATCCTTCTCAAAGGAGTCAAACATGTCAGTATTTTGCTAAGTCCACTGTAGTTCTTTGGAGAACCTAGTAACACCTCCCTTAACTGCCCAACAAGGTATAGCTGCTGCCCTAGGGCGCCATTCCCTTCACCACATTCCAGGGGAGTTCCCTATTTACTGGATCTCCAAGTGTCTCCCTCTTCCTAAGATAATTTAAGATTGTAAGCATCTGAAAACACTTTATTCTGTCCTCACTCTAGCTGACAGTTTGGCAAAGGACAGAATGCCAGGCTGGAAATCATTCCTCATCGTCAGAAAGCACTGTCCCCGTCTTCTGGTGTCCAACATGGCTACTGAGAATTCTGGTGTCACTCTGAATCTGGGTCCTTTGTGGGAGGCCTATGTGGTCCTCTCTCTATAAGCCTTTCAAATCCCCATTGGCTGAAATTTCACAAAGATTTGATTTGGCATGTGGGTCTTCTTTCAATTCCTCAAGCTAGAAAGAGGAACCGGTTGTCCTTATCTAGATCATTCTTTTATTATCAGATACTGATAAAAAAAATTTTTTTAAAGTTTTAATCATGTTATGGTGTTAAGATTTTTTTAAGGCAGTTTAATTTTGCATTGTTTCTATATATCTTTCTTTCTGTCTGTTTTGGACTTTGTCTTTCCTCTTAGAAGCTTTCCTCCCACTTGATAAACTCATATCACTGACCTACTTCTCAGGAACTCTTGGCTGTGGCAAGGACTTGTCAGCTGTGGCCTTACAGTGCGGTAGTCCAGTGGGAACACAGCTGTCTGGATGGAGAACCTCCAACTGTTAGCACTTTCCCTCCTTTTCTCCCCTGACGGGAATCTCACTGCTTGGTGCACACTCCTGTTCCCCACCCGCCCCCCATGTTCATTCTAATGATCCACTTCTGTTAGCAGTGGCCTCAGTAACCCCAAGGCCAGAGCTGCTCTGGTTTAAAGTCTCCAGAGATATCCTGTAAATTAGAAAAGGGTCACCTATAATTGCTTAGAACTCCAGAGAAGTCTCCTGTTTTCAAAGGCACCCAGTACATCCAATGCCACTGAGCCTTCCCGGTGTTGTAACCTAAATCGGCTTCTTCTTGGCTTTTAGTCATTGTGTAGCACACAGGCAATCACTGGATCCTGGGCAGGCAGCATGTGTCTATCCACAAGTTTTGTTGCCAACTCACAGCTGCTCCCATTCTCCTAGTTAGTCTCCATGGGTTTATACCTTCTATTTCATTACTGTTATTTTAACAAAGTTTCAGCAGGAAGCAGAGTTAAAACACCTATGTTCAATTTGTCACAGTTACCTCTAGGTTGAGCTGAATCTCAAAAATCCATTACATGACCAAATAAGAAAGGTTTCCCAAGACTGAAAGGAGTAATTAGGGAAGCAGAGAAGAGTGATGGGAAAGAACTCAAATACGGCACAGCAAATCTTTGCTGTGGAAGTACCTCACTCAGTGCTCAGTGGACTGAGCACTAGAGCAGAACAGAGAAGCCTCTGCCACTTATCCTTTGACCCAGGATAAGCTCTTCCCTTTCTCTGAGCTTTTGCCTTCTCCTACCTCCCTGGTGGCTGAGGCCCAAACAATATAAAGAAAGTCCTAAAGTGCTCTGTCTGACACACATCATTAAAGACTATACTCATATATACTGAGAAAGTTTTAAAAAATACGCTAAGCAAAGAAGAATAAAAAGGTATGGTACCCGAAGCATCAAGTCCTTTTGATTGGCGCTTTCTCTCAGACGTTTGATGACTTGCTCTTGACTGTGCAACTTTCTGCTGCTTTCACTCAAAAGACTCTGGTAATGATTCTCCACTGCTTTCTCCCTTTCATTCACTTCATTGCGTAATTTCTCAACTTCATTCCTAAGGTCCTACCAGAAGAAAATAGTAGAACTTGCTTCAAAAAATTTTGACTTTCATGCCTGTTTGACCCCCACAAATTATTGCTATAACAGAACAAGCTAACTGTAAATGCATTTAACAAACATGTACTTCCTTCTCATTTACAGTCTTACAAAAACTTACTTTCAGAAAATATAAAATCTGGGCAAAGCTTTATGCACACATATTTATCACCATGTTATTTACAATGTTGAGAAAAATACAAGCTAAATAGCAATCAAGGAGAAATAATAAAGAAAATATTACAAGGAGTATAACATTTTAAAAAGCACAATTATTAGTAACAATCAGAATGCCAAACTGTATATAATATGACATTGATTGTTTTCTAAATATTTATACAAATGTGATAAAGGCATTGAGGGAACACATTAAAATAATAACTGTACCAAAGGAGAAGGATTGTGGGTATTTCCCAGTTTATTTTCACTTTTTTTTCTGATTTTTGAAAATGTCTTATTTTTTCCTCAATCTCTAAATGCAAGCTGTTATACTTTAATAACCAGAACAAAACCTGCTTTAATACCATTCACAAAGACTTTTTTTCCAATATCATGGGAAATGATCACAATAAAAAGTTAAGGGGGGAAATGGTATACAGTAAGCTGTGACTTCCTTAAAATACATACTATTTATAAGATTTGAACAACCCAAATGCCCACTAACAGAGGAGTAAACTCTGATACACCCTCACTACAGGGCTCTCTTAAGCTATAAAGGAAAAGGAATGAGAATTCACTGTCTACATAAACATTCTCCCCTAAAGGAATCTTCAGCATGTATTTAGAGGAGGTGAGGGGAAGGGAGAACCCAGGAGAAATAAGTACAGATAGCATAATGCCACTTATTTAATCATAAAACAAATTAAATAGTTGCCTATAAGAACAGGAGAGAACAAGAAGGAGGAGACAAAGAGAGGGTAAAACTCACCTTCATATGTGACCATTTAAGTGTTTGCAACATTATCTTAAAAGTAAACTTAAAATCCCCCTAAAAGTGAGAGCATCAAAACAAATCTAACCATATTAAGCTGACTGCGCAAACTGAGGAATAGTAGCAAGAACAGAAAGAGAAAAATCGCTGGAACTGGTGGCTCAATCCTGTAACTCTAGCTTCTCAGGAGGCTGACATTTGAGGATTATAGTTCAAAGCCAGGCTGGGCAGGAAAGTTTGTGAGACTTATCTCCAATAAATTAGTCAGAAAAAGCCAAAGTGGCACTGAGGTTCAAGGGATAGAACACTAGCTTTGAACACAAAGAAGTTCAGGGACAGCCCCCAGGCCTGAGTTCAAGCCCCAAGACCAGCAAGAAAACAAACAAAAGCAAACCATAAGGGACAGAGTCACAGTTACAGAGACAGAAACCATGAGCAGTAAGTAACTCCTATCATAAAATACTGAGATGCAGGATTTATTAGTAGGTTGGGTTTTGTTTTTGTTTTTTGTTTTTATTTTGATTTTTACTAAAGAATAACCCAGCCTCTCTTCCCTAATAGAGAAATTGGTCCAAGAAGTAGAATGTTGGGAAGAAGGGAGACACTCGAGTATATAGCATTAGCTTCTCAGCTAAACAGAGACTACAGGAAAAAGAACTTACTGGAGAATAGAAATAAGTCATCAGCCAGTCGCCAATGGCTCATGCCTATAACCCTAACTACTTAGGAGACTGAGACCTTTAAGGATGGAAGTTCAAAGCCAGGCAAGGAAATCCGTAAGACTCTTATCTCCATTGAACTTCCAAAAAGTTGGAATTGGAGCTACAGTTCAAGTGGTAGAGCACTAGCCTTGAGCCTCAGTCACAGTGCCCAGACCCAGGGTTCAAGTGCAAGGGCCAGCACACACCAAAGTTAAACTGTAATTTTGAATTTGAAATCTCGGTATGCAGTTATATTTTCCTATTTCCTTCCCTCCCTCCTTCTCTTGAGAAGCCTTGAGTCAGGTCCTCCCTAGTACCCATACTGCAATCTTTATCATTTTCTATCATGAGAACAAGTGTTCTTACAGTAGTTCTCCAGGTATAGTCCCTCCAACAGTATAAATAGCATCATCTGCCAACTAAAAATGCAAATTTGGTGCCCCATATCAGGTCCACAACATCAAAGACTCTGAAGCCAGCAATCTGTGTGTTAAGAGGTCTTCCATAGAGTTCTGACACATACTGAAAATCCACTGACAGGAATGCTTGCAGACCTGGAGCAGGAATGTATGAGACATGCCCATGTCTGTTCACACTGGAAATCAAGGAAGCTCCCAAAACCTGAGGAACACAGCATTCAAACAGAATAGGCTTTCTCTCTGTCAAGGGCAGGAAAAAAATGGAATTCTAAGAAGGAAAATAACAATGAATTAAAAGACACCAAAAATCCCAAGTCAGTGATAGAGACACAGTCAGGGGCAGCAGCAGGCTGAGCATGCACAGGCCCTGGGTTCAATCCTCAACACCAAAGGGGGCGGGAGGGTGGGCAGAACTTTGGCTAATAAGAACAACTGCCCCCACTAAAGGCAGCCACATTCTTCTTGAAAATGGCAAAAAAAAAAAAAAAAAGCTAACAGGTGGAATTAAGAGTGCTGATCACTAATCTTAAAATAGAAAAGTTATCCTGAAAAAGTTATCCAATATTAACCACAAAAAAAGGGAAGAGGGAAAGGCTCCACCAACCATTGCTGGCCATCACCAGAAAGAGGTCAGGCATCTAGAAACCAAGCAGCCTATATGAGCTGAAACAGAGAGACAGAGAGGAAAGAGAGAGGGGAGAGAGGCGAGAGAGAGAGAAACAGAGACAGAGACAGAGACAGAGAGACAGAGAGAGAGATAGACACAGAGAGACAGAGAGACAGAGAGAGAAAGAGAGAGAGAGAGAGAGCGCTTCTCCCTGGAGCCTTCTGTAGAAGCACAGCCCTGCCACCACACTGACTTAAGGAGACCTATTTCAGGCCTCTGACTCCCAGAACTGTAGTATTCTAAATTTGTGTTGTTAAGCTGCCAAGTCTGTAGTAACCTGTAGTAGCAGCAATCAAAAGCTAATAGCCTTTGGAGAATGCCAGATAACTTTTTTTTTCTTTCCTGTATGAACTGCACCTTAGGGTAACTCCATGATGAAATACTAGTGCATCTTTACAGAAGTATTCAGCTATAAGATAGTATAATGAAATGAGGTTGTCGCTACTTTGCAAATGATCAACAATGGCCAGTAGTTTCACAAAACCAAGGACTATCAAATACTTGAAAAACCTTAAACATATTAAAAATTAAATGTTAACTTTTGAGTAAAAAAGATGATAAAATTACACTAGACTTTTAAAATTCCAAAACAACTAGACCCAGAATCTATCATGAATTGTACACAGAAATCTGATTCTGGAGAAGAGAAGAAAGAAGGCATGCAATCCTCCCTGGGGCATCGATTCCAGACTCCCCCAGTGAGTACAAGTGCTATGCCATTTAATGGCATAGACTTTGATGGATATATAATCTGCACACATCCTCCATACACTTTAATCGTCTCTGATACTTAATACAATGTACATGTTATATAAGTAGCTGTTATACTATATTGTTTAATACTGACACCATTTTTAAATATTTTCCATCTGTGGTTGGGTAAATCCATGCAAGCTGAACCCAAAGATACAAAGACTAATTGTAATACCTAAGCAATACTAACTGGATTCGAAAACTAAAGAGCTAAGACATGGCATGCCACAGTTCAGTCAAGGCAGCAAGTTCAGCCATGTTCACACGGTAAATGTTCCTTCCCATCCTTGCCCATCTGCAGCCACAAATGTTACATGTTTAACTCTGTCTTGGACCCTCTCCCATTTTTATTTATCCCACTACACTGCAACCTACAAAGAACATACAGCAACTAAATAATGACATAAAAACAAAAAGAAAGTTAAAGAGCATAAATTCCAAATGTTTTCTAAGCATAAAGAGGAGGAGAGTCCACCCACAGAGCGGCTGCAGCCCTTCTGCCATGGTCTGCTTCCTTTCAGCCCAGAGAAAGGCAAGGCAGCTGTATAGTGAACCAGCCCACACAGCAGCCTGCTCAGCAAGATTAAACTCAAGTAGTGTGATTCCTCTGAAAGACAAAATCAAAGTTCAGCAAAATTAAACATCAAGAAGTGGGTACTTGGTGAGGTCAAAGGGAATGAATAAGACAAGTGAAGAGGAGAAGAGGAAGACAATGTAGTGAAGAATCCAATGTATATCCTACAAAATTAAGAATCATAAAGCGGGGCTGGGAAGCTGGCTCAGTGGTAGAGTGTTTGTCTCACATGTATAAGGCCCTGGGTTTGATTCTTCAGCACCACATAAGCAGAAAAAGCCAGAAGTGGCACTGTGGCTCAAGTGGTAGAGCGCTAGTCTTGAGCTCAAGAGCTGAGGGACAGCGCCCAGGCCCAGAGTTCAGCCTTCATGACTGACCAAAGGAAAAAAAAAAGCAGCAGCATAAGGGGTGGATGAGAATGTGGAAAGGGGTGACATTAATCAAGACATATTGTATTCATAAACGGCTTTGTTCAACTCCATTGTACAACTACCTGAAATAATAATTTTTTAAAACTATTTCAACATTTTTTTTTAAAAAGCATGTATTTTAATCACTATTTTCCATGGTCTCCAACCATTTGCTCTTGCACATAACAAATAGCTCTATTCTATCCATAATTTGTTCTTGATTTCTTAATTATTACATGTTTTTTAAATCACTTCCATTTATTTTCTCAGTTAAATCTTCATGAGTGGGATTACCAGGTCAAGGGCAAGTTTTGAGTGTTTGTTGAATAAACTGACCAACTATCTTCCAGAAAGGCATTCTCACCAATACTGATACTTCCTTAAATGTTTCCTAATGTAACTAGTACAAAATGGTTCTTCACAAGTATCTGGACCTTGCATTACCTCTACAGCAAAGTTTCCTTGATGATCATGAATGATAATACTTTCACAAAAAAATGTCATGGGAGGTTGAGATCTGGAGGATGGCAATTTGAGGGCAGCCCAGACAAAACGTACTAAGACCCCCTATGTCACTCAATTTTTTAAAAAGCTAGGCTTAAGCTGCACAGTTGGCTCACACCTGTAATCCTAAATACTCAGGAGGCTGAGACCTGAGGATTGTGGTTTAAAACCAGTCCAGGCAGGAAAGTCCAAGAGACTCTTATCTCCAACTAACTACCAAAAAGCTGGTAGAAGAGCTGTACTCAAATAATAGAGTGCCAACCTTGAGCTAAAAGCCAAGAGACAATACCCAAGCTCTGAATTCAAGCCCCAGTATCAGCAAACACACACACACACACACACACACACACACACACACACACACACACACTTATCTTTCCCCAGAATCACTTCAAGTATGCACTTTACAAACATGTACAAACTCACCCAATGCCCTCCCCTCCACCCCTCCACATCCAAACACTCCAAGAACACAGTCTGTCAGAGAAGAGGGGTGAGGACTTACCTTTTCAGTACATGTGCTTCATTTCACTTTTGCCTTCCTGGCTGTGTTTTACCACCATGTTAGTGATCAGAATGAACACACACCAGGGCCAGAGGAGAGGCTGGAACTGGAGTGGGTAGTGGAATGAGGGAGACCTGGTCTCCCGAAAGCAGCAGCTGTGTGCAAGCATCTTCTAGACTGTGTGACAGATACTCACTTGGCTACCCATTCATGGGCTACAGTGGCCTTCCGGGCCCTCCCCCACTTGGCCCTGACCCCTCACTGCCCTCTCCTCTTGCCATCCATCCCCATTAGCTCCATTCTGGCAACCATGGCATCTTCTGTGGCTCCTACATACGAGGTATGTGCCCAGCTCGTGGCTTCCCTTAATTGTGGCTCACTCTGCCTAAAGTTCAAGGCCTCCCACATACTAGACAAGTGTTCCACCCCAGACTCCACTCCCATCTTATGAATGAGGAGAGAGGATGAGGGCTAAAGTAATTCACTCATGGTCGTAGGCACTAAGGAACAGCACCTGCCTAACTCCCAGCTCTGATTCCAAAGCCTGAGTTCTCTCCCACAACATGGCGTAAGTTTAGACCTCTCTTGCATAACCCACAAATGCAATGATCCCATTCTTCTTCATTCCATACTTTTAGAAACCTCCACCCAATAACCACTATGAAGATCTACAGATCTTAAGATGGTCACTTAGGAATCTCTAAAGTTACAATGAATTTGCATGCCATCCCAGAATGATCATGCCTTCTTTTTAATTTTAATTATGAATGTAATTTTAAGATCTTACTTTTATGTTAGCATATACATACATCGTAGAATGATTAAATCAAATTAGGGTATCACTTCAAATATCTTTGGTAATTTGTTCTATCAGCTATCTTAAAAGATAATACATTATTAATTTTGTCTAAAATTCTGCACATAGATCTGAAAAGTTTATTCCTCTTGTTTAATTGGAACTTTGTGCTCTTTGGTCAACATCCCCCTTACTCCTTCCCTAATCTCCAGCCCTTTATAACCACCATTGTACTCTCTACTTCCATAGGTTCAACTCCTTTAGATTCCAGGTTTGTCCACAGGGTCATCAATGACAAGATCTCATTCGTTTTGTAAATGCAAAGTATTCCACTGTTTATATATACATTATATTCTCCTGTGCACTCAGCAGCTGATGGGCGCTTATGGTGGTTCACAGTCCTCATCTATTGTAAATAATGCCCCAATGAACAAGGAGTACTGATGCCATACTCATTTCAGTCTTGGTCATAAGCTCACTCAGCAGTGAGATTACCAGATCATACGATGACTCTATTTTCAGCTTTAGAACCTACATGCTCTTCTCTGTAATGGTGCTACTAACTCATGGCCTCTTCAACACCAGCTGTCTTTCATCTTGTTAGTAACTGCTATTCCAGCAGCTCTGAAGTGTTACCTTCCTGTGACTTGAACTTACATTCCCTTGAGGACTAGTGGTGCTGAGCACTTTTCCACAGGCCATTTGGCTATTTGCCTGCTATCATTTGAGAAAAGTCTACTCAAGTCCTTTGCCCATTTTTTTAACCATGTTGCTTTATTTTGCTATTGAGCTGTTTTGGGTTTCTTATATATTTTAGATTTTGAATAATGGTTAATGAGATGTATGGCTTATAACTATTTTCTCCCAGTCTATATGTTATTTCTTCACTCTGCTAAGTTGTTTCCTTTCCTAGGAAGCATCCTTTCAGTTTGACACAATCCCATTTGTCTGTTTTTGCTTTTCTTACCTGTGCTTTCAGGATCATTTTTAAAAAGAAAGAAAAAGAAAAGCACAGGCAGTATTATGGAGCTCTCCCCATGTTTTCTTCCAGTGCTGCAGCATCAGCTCTCACATTCCAGCCTTTGGTCTCAGTTGTGTTTTCATATAGCATGAGATAAGGAAATATCCATTTCATTCCTCTCCATGTGGACAGCCAGTTGCCACAGCACCATGGCTTAGATTAGCCATTTTTATGCCAGACCTGTATTTCTATCATTTGTAGTATATTGTGAATTTTGAAATTTGATGGTAGCTTTTCATTTGAAAATATCACAAATGTATCCCACTGTGTAAGAGTATACATTGTTCATATATGCAGAGACTGGGGGGCCCATTTATATCACTTCTATGATTCAGTTCCTTCCTTTATACAAACACTTCTCAGACTTATATTTAGATGTCTGGTTCAAGTTTGCGCGCGTGCGTGCGTACGTGCGTGCGTGCGTGCGTGGGTGTGTGTGTGCGTGTGTGTGTGTTCAGTAATCATCTTTCCATTTTCTTTTTCATTTGATATAAATATGTAACTATGTAGGTGGAGATCTTCTCATCTGTTCTATGTGATAAAAGGTAGTAATGTTATGACATTTCTTTCACTTGTCCCCCAAACCTAAGCAAGCTGACAAAATGAAAATGACCTGTTCCAGAGTTCCACAAAGAACATGTAGCCTTACAATTCCCTAAGATTAGGGGTTCTTAACCTGAAGGCCACTGTCTGGTCCAGTAAATGCATATTTAGGGGGCAGAGGGCCCACAGTATCCTCAGGATCTCAGAGTCTCATAGAGAGTCGAGGCACTCAAGAAGAAAAACCCCTTTGCATCTTAAAATCACTAGTCACTGGGACCATCGTTTGCTGAGTACTAGCTACGAACCAAGCCTGGGCCACAGCATTTTTACATGAAATATCTGTAACTTTTATAATGATCTACATATTGGCATCATCAGTCTTCCTTCCCCAGAAAGAAAACTAAGGTTCACAAAGGCCAAAAGATTTGGGGAAACCTTTACATATAAATTCTAGTGTTGAAATTCAAGTCAGTCAGTATAACCACAAATTCTGTGCTTGTTCCATCCAACTGCACTATTGTTAAAACCAAAAGCATAGAAAACCACTCTACTCCATAGGCTTTCATTGGCCAATAATTCTAGCAGCCTGAGCTAGTTTTATGTCTCAAGGACTTGGACTGGTGGAATATCCATCCTGACATGGAGGCTCTCCTCCCAAAGGAGACACAGGACCAAGGACCGTGTACCTTATATGACCAGCAGTCAGAGAAGACTTAAAAGGAGGAGATTCCCATGCCATTGCCATGGGAGGAGGTGTGTGCTGAGGTGGCCTTCAGGAGGAGCGGCTGTCATAGCAACACAAAGACAGCATGCCACGAGCTCAAGTTCTCAAAATCAATGGAGTTAGAGTAAATGTGTGTTTGGAGGTGGGGCGGGGGGGGGGGGGGGGAGTGGGGGGGGGGATGACATGTCTTACATAAGCAAAACCTTCAGAACTGAAAACTGATCATCTTGGGTGGTTTCCCCAAACCTCCTTCAATATTTCCAGGCTGTGACTTGGCCTTGAATCTTGACTCTATTGCTAGCTAGCAGTTTGACCACAGTGAGAGAATTTAAATCATGAAGGGATCTTTTCCAGTAAAGTGAGATGATACTGCAAACTCATAGAGCCCTTCGGGGTTCAATGAGACAATGAATAGGAGCCTGGCACAGAATCTGAGGCAGAGCTCTCTGTGTTATATGCTCTCTTCCTTTGCATGAGCTCCCTCCCCACCATGCATGAGCTCTCTCCCAAAGCATGTGCTCCTCCCCAGACATGTATTCTGTCCCATGCATGTACTCCCTCCCCATGCATGAGCTCTCTCTCCATGAATGTGTTCTATCTCTGTGTATGTGCTCTGTCTCTATGCCTGTGCTCTCAACCAATGTATGTGCATTCTTCCAGGCTGACCCCACCCCTAGGTTTCCTCTTGTGGCTACAGAATCACCATCCTCCACAGGGTTGGTCTATTGTTTCTTCCTCTTCCTCTCACACATCCTGTCATCCAACAGCCCTATACATCCCCAGTAGATAGAGGATATGAGGAATAAGGAATGTGAATAGAATGTTGCAAGGTCAAAAGTGACCGATTCCTGCCCTGTCATCCACTCCTGCCCACCCAACTCCTTCTCAAAGCAAAACAGGAATCAGGAGTCACATGTCCAAAGCAGAGTTGTCTGATAAAATTTTAAGGATCTGGTTTTTTGGTATTGTTACTGTTGCTGTTTTTTGTTTGTTTGTTTGTCTATTTGTCTGTGGGAAAGAAGAGATTAGAATGCAGAGAGCAAAAGAATTGGAGGGACACCATTAGATCAAATGTCTATGTCACTGTTATATTCAGAAGGGAAGTAACAAACTTTAAGAGCACAGAAAATCTATTCAATAAGCCACAGCTGAAAACTTCCCTAATCTTGAGAAAAACATGGAATAGGAGCAAAGGCAGCCCAGACCACTAGCATATGTTATACTCAAACTGTCAAAAGTATAAGACCATGAAAGAATGTTTTAAATATTCAAGGGAAAAAATGTTAAGTCACAATCAGGGCACTGGTGACTCAAATCTGTAATCCTAGCTATCAGGAGACTGAGATCTAAGGAATGTGGTTCAAAGTCAGCCCCATGAAGAAAATCCATGAGACTCTTCTCACCAATTAACCAGCAAAAATGCCAGAAGTGAAGGTGTGGTTCAAGTGGTAGAGCACCAGCTGTAAGCAAAAAAAAGCTGAGTGGAAGCTAGAGGGCTTGAGTTCAAGTCCCAGTACTAGTACTGTAAGCTTAAAAAAGGATTAATTATAGACTTTCCCAGAGAACCATGCAAACATCCAGGTACAGAGAACAAAGAAAGGTTTATTGATGGGAAAAGAAGCCAGCAAGACTCCTTTTCACAAGGGAGAAGTGAGAAGAAGCACCAGCTATTGTCTGGGGTGGGCTATATATCCTAGGAGGTTTAAAAGGGGCTAAAAGGGGCTAGGAGGTGGAGACCCTTTTGTGGATGTGTGGGCCAGGGGCTTCATCATGACAGATAGGGTTTATGGCTGCTGTCCAAATAGTAGATAAGGGGTTCTGAAACTGCCCAGACCTGAAGGTCACTCTAAAGGGCTCTTGTTGCCTTATATGTGGTAGCTGCCCCAGAGCAGTGCCATCCCAAGGTAAGTTGATTATTTACTGCCTTTACTACATGGGCCTGGTGTTGCCTAGGAAGGGAGCATGCTAAGCTGTGGAGAAGGGAAGGAGTGAATTAAGCTATGGGAAGGGAGCTCATTTTGCTAACAAGTACACACACACACACACACACACATATATATACACACAAAGGAAGATATAATGAATATAAATCTATATGCACCTAATCATATGGAAGCACCCAAGTTTGTGTATGTGTGTGTGTGGTCTTTCACTCAGCTTGCTTGTTCAACTGGGACTCTACCATTAATATGAACACATTAATTGGAAACAGGTTATCTCAGACTTTCTTCCCAGGCTGGCTTTGGACTCTGATTCTCCAATCTCAGCCTCCTGAGAAGCCAGGATTACAATTATGGAGTCAGTGGCACCTAGCTAGGACCCACCATTTTACAAAATAAGCACTACTATCCCTAAAGGAATGAAACAGACTCCATTACAACTCTTAACAAATGACAGATCATCCAGACAAATATTAACAAGGAAACTTCAGTGCCAACCTATGCTATAGATCACTTAACAGATATTTATAGTCCATCCAAAGCAACAAGACTATACATTCTTTCCAAGAGTAGATGGAATGTTCTCTTCAACAGAACACATATTAAGGTACAAAATAAGTCTTAACAAATTGAAAAAGTAAATTTAAAATCTTATCCTATATCTTTTATGATCACGATAAAAATGAAACTAGAACTTAACATCAAGAGAAGCTTTAGAAATTATACAAATACATAAAGACTAGATAATATACCTTTGAAAGAACAGTGGGTAATTCAGGAAGTAAAAAGAGAAATTTAACAATTTCTTGCAACAAATGAAAATAAAAACATGCCTGTAGGATACCACAGAAACAGTAATAAGAGGGCAGTTTATAACAACGAGTACCTACTTCGGAAAAAAAAAAAAATACAAAGACTCAAGGTCTTTGAAGAACAATAGCACACCATATTTGGAACTAGTGGAGGGAAAGAAAAAGATCAGAAATGAGGCTAAAAGAATAATACAAAGGATCAATGATTTTTAAAAAGACAAAAGTTTAATTGATAAATCTTTGGCTCAACTGTAGAGAGAAAAAAGAGAAAAGAAAAGACCCAAATAAGTAAAATAGGGATGAAAGAAGCAGAGATTATAACTGATATCACAGAAATTCAAAAGACCATTAAAAATTCCTTTGAAAATCCATTGAAAAATCTAGGAGACAAGTTTCTGAACATAGATGATATACCAAAATTGAACGAAGAGGAAACAAAAAGTATGATTAGACCAATAATAAGTAATGAGACTGAATCAGCAATGTCAGTCTCCCAATAAACAAAAAGCCCAGAATAAATGGCTTCACCGCTGAATCTTACCAAAATTTTAGACCTAATATCAATGTTTCTCAGACTATTTCATACACACACACACACACACACACACACACACACACACACACACACACACACACACACACACACACACAGAAGGCTGACCAATGTTTCTGATGCAAAATTCTTCAACAAAATACTAACCAACAGAATTTTAACAGCATGATCAAAAAGATCATGTGCCATGATCAATTTGGTTTTATTCCATTCCAGTGATTCACAGATGACTCAATATATGCAAATCAACAAGTGGAATACATCACATAAACAGAATGAAGATTAAAAGTTACATAAACAACTGAACAGATGCAGAAAATTTTAACAAAATTCAATATCCCTTCATGATAAAAGCCCTAAACAAATTAGGTATAGAAAAATCATACCTCAGTACAACAAAGGTAACTATGACCTAAGTTCGTGAGATTTTAATCTCCAATTAACCACCAGAAAACTGGAAGTGGAGTTGTGGCTCAAAGTGATAAAGCACTAGACTTGAGCAGAAAAACCTCAGGGACAGCACCCATGCCCTAAGTTCAAGCCCCATGACCCTCCCCCCAAAAAAGAGACAGTACTGAGATAAAATGGCATATACACCAATGGACAGAATAGGAAATCCAGAAATATATCATACATCTACAGCCAACTGGTTCTTGACAATGGTACCAAAAACATACAGTGGGGAAAGGACAACCCCTTTAGTAAATGGTACTAGAAAAGCTGGACATGCACATGCAGAAGATTGAAATTTCACCCCTATCTCTCAGCCTGCACATAAAGCAAATCAGAAAGGATCAAAGACCATCATATAAAACCTCCAGCTCTGGAGCTACTAGAGGAAAAACTTTACGATATTGGTATAATGATTTTCTCAATAGAGCCTCAAAAGCACAGGAAACAAAAGCAGAAATGACAAATGGGATTTACATCAAATAAAAAGCTGTTGCACAGCAAAGGAAGCAATCAACAGTGAGGAGACAACCTACAGACTAGGAGAAAATACTTGCCAGCTATTCATCTGACAGAGTTAATATCCAGAATGCATAAAGAACTCAAAAACTTAACAACTACACAAAACACAAGTAATCCAATTTAAAATGGGCAAATGATCTGAATTAGACACTTCTCAAAAGAATACAAACAGTCAATAAATATATGAGAAAATGTGCATTACCATTAGCATCAGGAAAATGCAAACCAAAACTACAATGAGATACCATCTCAGCCCAGTAAGAATGAATAGTCAAAATAACAAAGATAATATATGCTCGCAAGGAAGAGAAAAGAAAGCCCTGTACACCGCTGGAGGTAATATAAATTAATATACCATTATGGGAAACAGTATGGAGGTTCCTCAAAAAAAAAAAAGACTAAAAATAAAACTACCATGTGATACCACTATGTGACTCCTGGGAAAATATACAAAGGAAAAGTCAGCATACAAGAAAGGTTTGCCAGCCCATGCTTACTGTACCACCATTCACAATTACTAAAAAAGAGAATCAGCCTATGCCCATCAACAGATGCATGGAAAAAGAAAATATGGCGTAGCTACAAGAGAGCATTATTTAGTCATACAAATTAGAATCCTGGCATTTGACACAAAATGGATGGAACTAGAAGACATCGTATCATGCAAAATAAGCCACAAAGAGGCACCCCCAAAATGTTCTTTGATAAGTGTGGAAGCTAAAGAAAGAAGAACAATGCCAAGTAGAAAGAGGGATTTCTATGGAATAGGCAAGGTCCTGGGGAGAGAAGAAGCAGTAGAGTAGACATGCATAGACATGATTGACATATAATGTATATGTTTGGAATAGCAAATCCCATTAATTTGTACAATTCATATGTGTTAATATAGAGATCTATAGATATCTACATATAGATGAATATGCTTATAGATCTAGATATCTATATCTTTATATCTATATCCATACCTCTCTATCTAAGATTAGGAATACTCAAACCTGTAGCATTGGCATCATCTAACTCCATGTTCATGGGCCTTCCTCCAGAAACTGTCTCAGTAGACATGGGGAAGATCTCAGGTAACCATTCAGTTTTAATGTTGAAAGTTATCATTGTGGAAGTGGAGGTGTGGTTCAAGTGACAGAGTGACAGCCTAGAGCAAAAAGGACAAGTTAGAGAAAGCAAGGTCCTGAGTTCAAGCTCAATAATGCACATGTATGCACACACAAAGAACAAAAGAAAGAAAGAGAAGAGGAGAGAAGAGGGAAGGAGGAAGAGGGAAGAGAAATAATAAGCTTAGGCTCAAGTGGTAAAGTGCCTACTTGGAAAACACAAGACCCTGAATTAACAACTCAGTACCACACAATTAGGTAATTAATTAATACCACCATTATAAGGATGTTCAGAGCACCCCTGGTCAGCCTGTTTTCACTACATGAGTAGTATCTTATACCTGACCCTCACGTTGCTTTGCAGTTGCACAGCAAGGTTTGCACGATGACATCAACTGGGGTCTGAATGTCTAGAGCACTGGGCAATTTTCCTGAGATACACAGGGGCACTGTGCGCCATCACCAAGCAGAAAGCTCCCTCGGCATATCAGGGATCTTTTAGGGAAGAAAGGCTGGTTTTTAAAAGTGAATTCATTGAAAAACAAAGTATCCCCAAAACTTAGAATCACATCAGAATTGAAAAGCCAAGCCCTCACACTTCCTTTTCCAGCCAGCAAGCTTGTTTTTATCTCTGACCAGATGGAGAATGAGAAGGTTCTCATCCATCAAAAATTTCCACCTTATCAGGCTTCACAGGGAGAAGGCTTGTCAAAGCGTTCAATGGTTACCTTTAAATATACAAAGGAAATTTCTCCAAATTCTTAATGAGGTACAGGCACTCAATGATGTGAGGAGAATTTCCACACACTCAATAGGGGATATAGTACCCAAGCCAGGTTCTGTGGAGCCTGGCTTCCCTGGGCTAGAGTGGAAGCAGCCATGGTAGAGGGAGGGGTCCCTGGGCCTCTGCCCCTTTCACCCAGTGCAGCTCCACTCCCAAGCTTTCTCTCCTAAGAGGTCATTTGTAAAAAGAATTCATCATTTAACAAACAAACAAACAGAAACCACAAGAATGACAGAGTTCTGCATAGAGAGCTAACAACCAGGCCTCGTCTGACTGTGTGGTCCTGGCCATGAAGATGGCCAAAGTTCTGAGGCTCCATGACATCTCTATCGGAACTCTGGGGAGGAAGGGACAACAGAGCTGGAGGTCAAGCTAAGCAAGCACCAAGTACAGCTGGATCCAGCATCAGGCAAGACATCACCCCTCTCAGAAATACTATCAGAGGATGCAACAGGACAAACCTGCCTCTTCCTCTATCCCCACCCACTATGCCTACAGGCAGACTCCATAATGTCCCCCCTCCAAGTTCTGGCATAGGCCTTCTTTCCACCATGACTGCACTTTCCCCTCCTGTCCCTGGGAAAGCAACTGTGTATCACTGGAGTCTTGGTTTGAGTCTATCTCCTTGGGGAGCTTCCTTCCCTGCCTCCCTCTTTGCTCTCTCCACACAGCTCCATTCTCCAAGCATTTGGCCCATCCTGCTATCAGTACTTGTCATACCACGTGTTAATTAGCGCTACGTCTGCATTTCTATCACACTTCACTAGATGCCTTCAGAGACTGTGTCTGTGACTGTGATGTGTCAGTTCTCCCAGTGCCCAGGATAGAGCCTAGCACAGAAATGATAAACTCAGGTGTGTTGAGGAAGGGTCTCCCTGTGGAGATGGCAGTGATTCCACAGGAAAACTGAAGGTGGGTGACTTTTCAAAGCAGCTATAACAAGACCCTCACCCGTGAGCCCCTGAGATGCTCCTCCATCTCTCTATCCAGTGGCACTGTGACCCACTTCCCCAGGGGTTGATCAACAGGGAAAAAAGAGGCAAGCACACACTTTGGAGGAAGAAATGTACAGCTCTGGTGACTAAACTGGGAAGAAGGATGAACCTACTAGCCAAAGGAATCCAATGAACTAAAGTCTTGAGCTAGTACCTCCTCCACAAGTAAAGCAGGAAGAGGAAAGAAGAGATCTGGCCACACTAGGCATCTACTTCTCAGGGCCAGGAACCAGAGTAGGCATTTTCTCTCCTTACATTTTTTGCTACTCATTTGTTTAGTGCCAAAACTGATCTAAGTAACCCCATTTGGGGGGAGTAAACATTCATTCGAGAGGTTAAGTAGTTGGCTCAGCATCAATAAGTGAAGCTCAATGCCCTCAAAGTGCAACACCTGTTTCCACTAGTCCACAGGCACCAAAATCGCTCCGTTTTTCCAGTTAGCAATCATTTATGATGCAGCAGGTATTATGCTAAATGTTCTACCACCCAATCCTTACAACAGATCTGGTTCTCTGATAAGAATCAGACCACATGGTTCAGGGAGGCTAAGCCACTGCTTCACGGCCTAACCAGCTGGTAAGTGCTGGAGCCAGAACTCCCCCAGTGAGGCTCCAACATCTCTGTGCTCAAGGGCCACACAGTTCATGTGAGCTGCACATTGGTCTATGAGAGCATCAACTCAAAATCTTCACCACTTGCAAGGGGACCTTGTTAGCTTCATAAAACCATGCTCTTCAGGCCAAGTTTTGGTCCTAACCAATCAGAGACATTGCCTTGAGAGGCCCCATTTCAACTATGGTCCAACAAGTGATGTATTAAATACTGCTGCAATCACACCTGTAGCTACTGATCAGTGACCCTCAGTGTAGAGGATTCAATGGAATGAAACCCACTCTTAACAAAGCATTAAGACTGGTCAGCTGCAAATTTAAGAATTAGGGGCTTTAGTTGGCAAATGCCTCCCACAGAGCTAAGTGCCCAGGTACCAAGATCTAATTTCTCTTTCCCTCTCTACCTCTCTCCTCACACACACACACACACACACACACACACACACACACACACACACGTGCGCGCGCGCGCGCTCAAAGAGAGCCTAAAAGGAACATCTTCAGTCTCTGGTTCCAAGTCAGAGATGTGAGGGCAGGCAAGGGAAGAGCCAAGCACCATTCCTGCCACAGAGGTCAGCAATCTGTTTTTTTTTTTTTGACCATCCCTTCCCATCTCCCCCCGCCCCTCCCCCAAGGTCAGTACTCTAAACGGAGAATATCTGCAAAGGCCTCCTGAACTCCTGCGGTGGAATAGGGTTCCTCTGGTGGCAAGAAGGTATATAACACAGTACAAGGTGGATTTATCTGTGAGCCCCACAGTTAGACCTTTCTCACTGTAAATATGCTTCCCAAAGTAAAAGTGAGAGCTTGCACTCACCAAAGCCTAACAACAGTGCTAATGTATTCCAAGTGCTTAATTACATGTATGATGAATAAACAAACAAGATGGCTAGTCACTGTGATCAAAGGCAATTAAAAAATGACCACGGCCCATGGTCTCATGTGCACTCAGGATCAGACACCATCAGTCTAAAAACTCCAATCCAAGCTACAGCACTGACGCTGTCTCCCTCCCACAATGTGACTGGCGAGAAATGCCGGTCTGATCACATCCAAAGACCAGCTGGCTTGCCACCAGAATTCAGGGACTGTCACACAAACTAAAACTGCTTGCCACAGCTCCTCTGCAGACTTGAAGTCAGGACTCATCTATAAACCAGGCTGTGCTATTTACAACTGATTCGGAAGCTCTTGTCCAAGTAAAGGGAATAATAGGAAACAGCCAGACACAGTCCCCGGAACTGAAAACCTCAATACTTACAAGCTTGCTGACTTGACGGGCATTGATCTGGCTCCATGCAGAAGTGCTTCCACTGAATGGGGCATTGTTAAAACTGTGTACACCACTTGGTGCTCTTTATCAGGCCCACCAGAGGCAATCCCTCCTCAGGCCCCTGGGTAGCAAACGCTGTCCTTTCACGTTCAAGTGCTCATCTCACAGGCACTGGCAACTCTGGGACAGAAATTCCATTTACTCTCACTGCCAGGAACTACCAGATGCATTCTCTAAATCCCTTCTTAGACCATGGAAAGGGCAGCAACAAATTGTTATATACTTACTGTGGCTCCATTTTTCTAGCCACCTTTGTTTTCTCTGCTCCTAATTCCATTATTCTTATTTTTACTTTTATTTCATCTTACAACTTCCTGAAAGTGCATACAAATATTCGTGAAACTTTGAAAGGAAAACAACTATACTTCTTAAAACTTAAAATAACCACAATACTCCAAGCCGGTTTTCTTAAGGACCTATTATTCTCATATGCTGCAAAGCTGAGCATGCAAAACTCCTGCTACTAGAGTCACATCATGGTACCTTACATACAGTACCAAAATTGGAATCCATAGACCCAGATCCAGTTCTACTTTCTAGACCATGGCCACCTAGATTGATCTTTCAAATGAGAATAACATTCTTTGTTCTCAAATATGGTTCTGTGGTCAGCATGAAAAATGTTTTTCAAGAAGAAGATATATATAGGCTCATGCCTATATCTTAGCTACTCAGGAGGCTGAGATCTGAGGCTGTTTGAAGCCAGACTGGGCAGACAAATCCAAAAGAGTCCTATCTCTATTTAGTGGGCAAAAAGCCAGGAGTGAAGATGTGGCTCAACTAGAAGAATGCCAGCCTTGAGCAAAAAAAAGCTAAGCAAGAGCGCAAGACATTGATTTCAAGTCCCAGAACAGAAAGAAAGAAAGAAAGAAAGAAAGAAAGAAAGAAAGAAAGAAAGAAAGAAAGAAAGAAAGAAAGAAAGAAAGAAAGAAAGAAAGGAAGGAAGGAAGGAAGAAAGAAAGGAAGGAAGGAAGAAAGGAAAGAAAGAAAGAGAGAGAGAGAGAAGGAAAGAAGGAAGGAAGGAAGGAAAGAAGGAAGGAAGGAAGGAAGGAAGGAAGGAAGGAAGGAAGGAAGGAAGGAAAAGGTTATAAGGTAAAAAAGTTATATACTATATGTGAATATGTAAATATATATATATATATATATATATGCAAGTATCTCCTCAACCTCTATCATCAAAATTTTACATTCTGATGATAGCAGTGGAGATAAGCTATTTTACACTTTATAAAAACATTATTATCTGACTGCAAGGGACATGCTAACAGCCCATGAAAAGGCAGGCTTTCCTCCACCTCATGCACAACAAACCACCCAGCCTCACACTGCTCACTCAACTCCAGCATCCCCTCCTCCAGGATCTCCACACTCAGTATGTAATCACATTCCTCAGCTGTAGAAGTTCAACTGCCTAACCTGTGGTCACGTGTAACATTTCATCTCCCATAGAAACATAAAACCATTAGAAATCACACCTCGCAATATCAATACCAAATTTCAAACTCTACTATAAAGCCATAGTAATCAAAACAGCTTGGTATTGGCATAAGAACAGACCTCAGGACCAATGGAATAGAATTGAAAACCCAGAAATGAACCTACAGACCTATAGCCATCTAATCTTCGATAAGGGAGCTAAAACAATAGAATGGAAGACAGACAGCCTCTTCAGTAAATGGTGCTGGCAAAACTGGTTAACTACATGTAGAAAACTAAAGCTAGATCCTTATATATCACCCTGCACCAGAATCAACTCCAAATGGATCAAAGACCTTGAACTCAAAGCAGACACTCTGAAAACATTACAGGATGGAATAGGAGAAACCCTAGGTCTCCTTGGCTCAGGCCGAAATTTTCTGAATAGAGACCCGGAAACACAACAAATCAAAGAAAGGTTGGACAAATGGGATTGCATAAAGTTGCAGAGCTTCTGCAGGGCAAATGACATAGCTAGCAAGATCAATAGAAAGCCCACGGATTGGGAGAAGATCTTTACTAGCCATACAACAGACAAGGGTCTCATATCTAAAATATACTTGGAACTCAAAAAATTAAACCACCCAACAACAAATCCTCAAAGAAACAACTGCCCAATAAATAAGTGGGCGAAAGACGTAAAGAGAAGCTTCTCTGAAGAAGAAAGAAGGATGGCCAATAGACACATGAAGAAATGTTCAACATCCCTAGCCATAAAAGAAATGCAAATCAAAACAACATTGAGATATCACCTCACTCCAGTTAGAACGGCAAAAATCAAGAACTCTAACAACAACAGATGCTGGAGGGGATGTGGACAGAAAGGAACCTTACTTCATTGTTGGTGGGAATGTAAACTTGTTCAACCACTTTGGAATGCAGTATGGAGGTTCCTCAAAAGACTTCACATAGAACTCCCCTATGACCCAGCAATTCCACTTTTGGGCATTTACCCTAATGTTTACAAAAAAGACCACACTAAAGCTACAAGCACAACTATGTTTATTGCAGCATTATTTACCATAGCTAAGATATGGAACCAACCCAGATGCCCCTCAGTAGATGAATGGATCAAGAAAATGTGGTATATATACACAATGGAATTCTATGCCTCCGTCAGAAAGAATGACATTTCCCCATTTGTTAGGAAATGGAAAAGCTTGGAAAAAATTACATTAAGTGAAGTAAGCCAGGCCCAAAGAAACATAGGTCCCATGGTTTTCCTTATTTGCAATATCTAGTATAGGTATGAGTCAAGCGGAAAAGGTCAGATAATGTGATGTTAGGAAAACGAACCCTCAAATATGTATTTTAATGTTTTTGTTTCTTTCATGCATGTGTTTCTAACGCATTTATAAGATTATTTCTTTGTTGCTTTGTATGTCCCTCCCCCACAGTGTAACCCCCGCTTTCACTATATTTGATGTCAGTATAACATGTGGAAGAGATGGGGACAAACAAGTCGTTTAAGGATTCAAGTGGACCTGTTGCAACAATGAGAAGTACAAAATGTCATGTCAAAACCAGCTTTACAATGTCGGTGGGGGGGGGGGAAGGGGGGGTATGATTGGGTGGGGGGGAGGGGGGAGGCTGGGAAGGGAGGTGAAGGGTAAACAAAGGAGGAGGCTGCAATGCTTGGTAAGAAATGTACGCATTATCCTGGCCATGTAATTGTAACCCCTCTGTACAGTATGTTCTCAAATAAAATAAAATAAAATTAAAAAAAAAAAAAAAAGAAATCACACCTCGCATTTCCATCAGTTAGTCTACCAGATGCTCTTACTATTCAGTGGCAGTGAGCTGATAGGGGACCACGGGCCTTCTAACAGCTCACAATCCACTCTATGTCTATGCTGCTGGTAGCAGCACAAACTAGGTTGCACCTTTGAACCAACAACCCAGGAACATAATTAACCAGTATAAAATATGTACCATATGACCAGTAATCTCACTCCTCAGGCTGTCCTAAGGATTGCAAAAGAAAATGTCTTTATGCTCAAAGATGTTCATCACGGCATTAACAGCCAAAAATGCTCAAACAAAAAGGAAATTAGTAAATTATCATATAAAAGCTACCAACTTTTATCAATATGCACCTGACCATTTATCAATATGCACCTGACCATTCAACACCTCAACTCTTCAACACCCCAATTCGTTCAGCACCTCAATGTTTAACCTGACCATTCTAGAGTGTACACCCACTGGGAGGAGCCTATGACAGTGAGTGATCGGAACACACAGAGCAGATGGCATCATTGCCTCACACCTGTAATCCTAGCAGATGGCAGTAGAGCTGAGATCTATAAGATCACTGTTTTCTGCCAGCCCAGCAGAAAAGTCTATGAGAGTCCATCTCCAAAAGAGCCGGCAAAACAATAGAGCAAGAGTCATGGCTCAAGTGGTAGAACAGCAGCAGAGCAAGAAAGCTGAGTAAGCACAAAACTCTCTGAGTTCAAACCCCCAAAAACCACAAAGCAGTATTTAGCCTCTGATTAGAAAGGCCAGGTGGACCAGGACTAGAAGGCAAATTTGGTTACAGAAAGTGTTGCTATGCTAAAATTGTAGAACTAGTTGATGTTTACTTATTTCCCTAAATTTTATTACTGTTCTCTTAGTGTTTGTTTAAAATGTTATTAAAATACGCAAACATGTATACTTCACTCTGT
Organism: Dipodomys spectabilis; assembly: GCF_019054845.1. Taxonomy (NCBI): domain Eukaryota; kingdom Metazoa; phylum Chordata; class Mammalia; order Rodentia; family Heteromyidae; genus Dipodomys; species Dipodomys spectabilis. Next base: position 5,849,351 of record NW_024870723.1, read on the forward strand.
CTTCAATATTAACTTTGGGACGAAAATCCATGCACCCTGGCCTGGCTGCTGACAACAGCCCCCAGAAAACTACCCAGTGGCACCTGTGGCGCTTGGAGAGCACTCTCTAATGACTGCCCGCCAAGGCTGCAGGACAGGTAATTCATTAACCTCATGTCAATGATCACTTAACACCCTTTCCTACATGATCACGCCAAAGACGACACATCTCCACACGACTCTCAGGAGGGATTAAATTTGAAATTGCTGAGTACTTAAGTTTAGAGATAATTGAAATTTAATAAGCATGCTAAATTTAGAGAGAATTTTTAAATGCTAATACCCAATGCTGAATAGAGAAGAGTCTTTAAAAATTACAGAGAAGAAAACTTGTATAATCTTTCTGGAAAACAATCTGACTATGTTTATAAAATAGTTTTTAGAATACTCAGACTTTCTGACTCAGTATTACACCTCTATCAGAAATATACGAGGCACTGGTGATTCACGCCTGAAATCCAAGTTACTCAGGAGCCTGAGATCTGAGGCTTGCAGTTCAATGACAGAAATGTCCATGCGAGTCTTATCTCCAATTAACCAGCAAAGAACCAAAAGTAGAGGTGCGACTCAAATAGTAGAATTATAGCTTTCAGCAAAAAAGCTAAGGGAAGAGCATGAGACCCAGAGTCTAATCTCCATTATCAAAGGAAGGAAGAAAGGAGGAAGGGAGGAAGGAAGGGAGGGAGGGAGGGAGGAAGGGAGGGAGAGAGGGAGAGAAGGAGGAAGGAAGGAATGAAGGAAGGAGGAAGGAAGGAAGGAAGGAAGGAGGGAGGAAGGGAGGGAAGGAGGGGGAGGGAGGGAGGGAGGAAGGAAGGAAGAGAGGGAGGGAGGGAGGGAGGGAGGGAGAGAGGGAGGGAAGGAAGGAAGGAAGGAAGGAAGGAAGGAAGGAAGGAAGGAAGGAAGGAAGGAAGGAAGGAAGGAAGGAAGGAAGGAAGGAAGGAGAATCAGAGAAGCCAGGTGTCACTGACTCACATCTGTCACCTTAGCTATGCAAGAGCTTGAGATCTAAAGAATCACAATTCCAGTCCAGCTGGGGGAAAAAAAGGTCATGACATTCCACCTCAACAGAAAGTTGGGCATGGTGGTATACACCTGTCATCCCAGCTATGAGTAAAGTAGAAATAGTAGGATCATGGTCCAGGCCATCCTAGGCAAAAAGTATGTCCTTATCTTAAGAAAAAAATATTTTAAAAAAAGAAAAGAAGCTGGAGGCATAGCTTAGGAGGTAGATCATCTGCCTAGCAAGCAGGAAATCCAAAATTTAAATCCCTGTACTGCCCTCATCCCCCAAAAGTCAAACAACCCAATGTGCTATAATAAAGGTCAAGTTAATAAATTATAGAGCATCTACGTGATGGAATATTATACTGTCACCAAAAAAAAAAAAAAACCAGGTTTCTGAATATTGGCAATATGCCCACGAGTGAACAAGAGAATGAAAAGAATCAAAAGGCAGGACACAAAACTATTTCACCTTGAAGTAAGCCAGGCCCAAAGAAACAGGTCCCATGGTTTCCCCTATTTGCAATTACTAGTATGTCTGAGTCAAGCAGAAAAGGTCAGGTAAGCTGATGTTAGGGAAATGAACCCTAAGATATGCATTCAAATGTTTTTTTTCTTTCATGTGATTGCTTCTAACACATTTATAAATTATTTCTTTGTTGTTTGTATGTCCCTCCCCCACGGTATAACCCCTGATTTCACTGTATTTGATGTCAGTATAATTTGTGGAGGGGAAAGGCAAAAAACAAATCGTTTAAATAGGGATACAGGTGGACCCATTGCAACAATGAGATGTACAAGTCGTTATGTAGAAAACGAACTTTACAACTTTGGTGGGGGGGGGGAGTATTGGGTGGGGGGGAGGAAGGGAAGGAACGGGAAGGAGAAACAAAGGAGGAGGCTACAATGCTTCATAAGAAATGTACTCATTATCTTGCCCATGCAATTGTAACCCCTCTGTACAGTATTTTCACAATTAAAAAAAAAACTATTTCACCTTGATACTAGTAGAGACAGAGTATAATGGACTCAACATGAGGCCATTATACTGACCCTGGTCCTTCCTAGTTGAGGGAATGATGAGTTTCCAGCACTGGGTGTGAACACACGCAGCAGGCACACTCACGTTGGCAGTTCGAGCTCCTCGGCTGCCCTCCCGCCGGGCTTCGTCCAGCTCTTGCTCCAGCCTCGCCTTCTCCTGCTGCAGCTCGCCCAGCTCCTGGCTCATCTTCTTCATGTTCCTCCGCAGCCTGTGGTTCTCAGTGCTCTTGGTGAGGTTTTCCGAGTGCAGCTCAGCCAACAGGGCTTCCTTCTCCGCCAAAGCAGCCTGGTGATCTTCAGACCCCTAGAAGAGAATGGACAGGAGGAGGGAGGGCGCTGATCTTCCCCACTTCAGGGCACGGTCCCAGAAGCCAAGAAAAAGATGAGCATCCACAGCATCCAGTCATAAGCCACAAATAACAGCAAGCCCTAAGCAACACAGGACAATGTGCCTGTAATGACACTAATGGGAAGGGAGGGAAGTCAGTGCTTTTCACAACACAAGAAGGAAAAGCACAAAAGAAAATGTTAACCACCACTGACTTCACAGAGTGAGACTGCAGTTTACATTTCACTTCATTTCCAAGAGAGCATGTTACTTTAATAAATGAGTTAAAGACAACTTAATGCAGTCACTTTAGACATAGTTCAGTGGTGGAAGGTGCACCAGCATTCAGCAGTCCCTTGGGCAGATCAGGTAGATGGCCAGTGTTGGGGGGGGGGGGGGGGGGGGCCGGGGAGCATGGAGGCAGAGCACCAGGCTAGCAGGCACAAGGCCCTGGGTTTGATCCCTAGTGCCATAAAAAACAAAGAAGCAGGAAATGAAGAGCTTCCTTTGTAAAGCAGATCTGAATCCAAAAGCCAATAATGGTCTCCTATGTTAGCCTGGCTCTGACCCACAGGCATCCCAAGAAAAGGGAGCAAGTAGTCAGCACAGTTGCCCCTTGGAGAGCTTCAGGAAACCTGGACTTCAGCAACGACCAAAAGCTAAAGGGGTCAAGAATATCTTAAACTCATTAATTCACCAAAAATCAAAAAGAAACAAAGTGAAACACATTCCCAGTTGTCAACTAAGATTTTTTTCTTAATGGTACTGAGGTTTGAATTCAGGGCTTCACACCTCTTAGTCAGAGAGCTCTGCCACTTAAACCACACCTCCAGCCCAATAAGATTGTTCTCAGAGCTTTTGATACTAGTTGAGCTTATGATATGACACCTATCCTACTGATTCTTCAAGAACTGGCTATGCCCCTAGAAGCCAGGAAGTAAACTAGAGAGAATACAAATGAACATAACCCTCTCAAGATAGATGATGCATGTCAAGCACATGTGCTCAGCAGAGCAGGCTCATACGCATCCCAGTTACTCCACTCAATCCTGGAAGAATCCAAATACAGGGGAAGCCTTACATACAAAGTCATCCATCACAGAATTACTAACAACAGCAAAAACTAAGAAGCCACCTAAATATGCAATACCATAAAAATAAACTGTGACACACAATGAAAAGAATCAAAAACATTGCTATATGAAAATAAAACACCACCACTGCAAATGATCTTAAAAGAAAAAAACTACACATGTAAGAAAGCCTAGAAGACTGGTGATACTGCTTAGGTGATTTCTAGATTTCTCTTTTTTTTCCCCCTTCATTCTAATTTTCTAGAAATATTTCTGAAACATGTATATATTTCTAATTGGGAGAAAAACTTTGTACATATATTCTTTTGATCAGCAAATTAAAAAACAAATGGCAAGCTGGGTACTAGGGGCTCATGCCTATAATCCCAACCATTCAAGTGGCTGATATCCTGAGGATCAGAGTTCAAAGTCAGCCAAAACAGGAAAATCTATAAGACTTGGCTAGGGTCATGGCCAAGTGGTAGAGTGCCAAACAAGCAAGCCCAGCAATCTCAAGGCCTTGTGTCCCAATTCTGGTATCATTTTTAAAAAATAAATAAGAAGGGCAATTGAGTTGTCAAAGTCACAACCCAGACTGGAATGAAGAAGGCCCCAGTTTACTGGCATTTCTAGGAAATCCATCTCTGCCCCTATCACCAGATAGTCAGAGTATCAAGACGGTTGTTTAGGAAATAAGCAAGACTACAGCTAAGTGAGGGGCAGAGTACCTCTGCTGTCTTAAGTTTTCTCAAGCACAGGTGCAGGGCCCCACATTTCTGGCAATGTAGGACACCACGTTACAGCAACGTAAGATGAGAGTGAGCACCATTCAAATTCTAACACAAATTGGAATTAAATAAAAAGGAGCAGAAAACCTAGGTCATGAGATCATTCTTTTAATTTCTGTGGCAGTACTTAAATAAACTCAATAGACAAAAAAAAAGTCAACAATGACCAGAAAATGCTCATCTTGAGCAATATTTGCCCCTTCCTTTTATTAAACACTGACTACACTATAGCAGCTAAAGCCAGGCATGGTAGCCCCCATCTATAATCCTAGCTATTCAGGATTCAAAGACCAGGAAGACCAAAGTTCAATTGCAGCCAGGGCAAAAAGCATGTGAGACCTCACTTCAATCAATTAAAAAGCTGGGCATGGTGTGGAGTACCTATCAACCCAGCTACATAGGAAGCGTAAGTAGGAAGATCACTGTCTAGGCCAGTCTAGGCAAAAAGCAAGATCCTATTAGAAAAATAACAAAAGCAAAATGGTCTAGAAGCATGGCTCAGGTGGTAGAACAACTGGCTAGCAAGTACAAGGCCTTTACTTCAAGCCTAGTACTGTCAAAAAAACACAAAAATAATGAAAGAAGCACTCTTACATGTATCATATTTTTCACACATCTTTATTATGCCCATGGAAGTAATTTAGGCTTAGAACTGCTGAATAAGTAGTGTATCATTAGGCCTCATGCCTGAATCTGGGCCCGGAGTAGCTGGGAGTCTATGTTCCTCCCCTAGCTCTCACCATCTTGCCCTCAGCAGGGCAGAGTCCAGTGACCACCCAGAAAGAATGGACGTGATGCAAAGACAAAGATGGGAGCACCTGTTAGGGGCTTTCTGAACATAATTATTCATTGTTATTATCCAGTGGTAAAGGATCTGCCGCCATCACATATAACAATAACAAAACCTAAGCTTGAAGAAGTCCAGTGCACAGATTCTATTCATTGCATAAAAACACATTCTGTGTTGCATCTTCCTTAAATGACCCTTTGAAAAACTTTCCTAGAGGGCGTTTTACCTTTTTCTGAATGATACCCAAGTAGCAAATATTTGGCACAATTAAACACGTTGGAAACTAAAGGTCAAATATAACATTAAATCACTCTTGCCTACTATAAAAACATGATGATCTTAATAAAAAGTAAGATGGGTCTGGGTTTAAGACCATTGTTAGCTCCAGGACTTGGGAGACAATTATCTCTGAAGAAAAAAATATCTCAAAATAAAATTAAAAAGACTAGGACCAGACAAGGTAGCACATACCTATAATCCCAGCTGTTCAGGAGGTGGAGATTGAAAGGATCATAGTTTGAGGAGAGCTCAACAAGTAAGTTGGGCTTGATGGTACAAATCCATAATCCCAGCAACACAAAAGGGACAGGTAGAAAGATTAAGCTGGGGGGAAGGAGGGGGAAAGAAGAGAGAAAAACCTTGAGAAATAACTATAAAGCAAAAAAGGACTGGAGTATATATAAATGTGTACTGAGAGGGTCAAAGTGTTAATAATAAACATTTAAAAGTGAGCTTATGGGTGATTTCTGTCAACTTCTTTTTTCTGCCTTAAGAATTTCATACATATCCTACAATGTGCTCTTTTTTTGTATGTGTGTGTGCTGGGCCTAGGGCTCGAACTCATGGCCTGGACACTGTCCTTGAGCTTTTTTGCTCAAGGCTAGCACTCTACCAGTTGAGTCACAGCTCCACTTCTGGCTTTTTGGTAGTTTACTGGAGATAAAGAGCCTCACAGATTTTCCTGCCCATCTGGCTTTGAACCATGATCCTCAGATCTCCGCCTCCTGAATAGTAGGATTACAGGCATGAGCCGCCAGCACCCAGCTTACAACATGCATTTTTTACTCTCATAGCTGGAGGGGATACCAATTCCAATTTGGAAATGATTTGAAATGAGCACAGAGGAGCATCAGCCAGTTCACATGGTACCTACATGAGGCAGGGCTACCTTCAGAAGCTGAGTCTCTGAGCTCCTGAACTTTGTGAACTTTGTGACCACTCCAGGACTGGAATAACATTCACTGCTGCTTCAGTATCCAGCTGATGTCAATCCTGTGACTGCTAGCCACTTAACTCATGCTGCAATTCGTTCAAATCACATGACTTCCCCACAAGTCCCAAGATGCCAAAGAAATGCATTTCTGTGTCTACATGCATTCTTTTCTTTTCTCTTTTTTTTTTTTTTTTCAGTTATGGGTCTAGCACTCTACCACTTGGAGCCATAGCTCCACTTCCAGTTTTCTGATGGTTAATTGGAAATAAGAATCTCATGGTCTTTCCTGCCCAGGCTGGCTTTGAACTGCCGTCCTCAGATCTCAGCCTCCTGAGCAGTTAGGATTACAGGCATAAGCCACCATCTTGGGCTGGCACAAGATTCATTCTAGCCCACAAATGAAACAGCCCACGTGAGCTAGCAGGGGCAGTCACTCACGCATAATTAGGGCTCTGGAGTTAGACATAAGTTTGGGTCCCACTGTAAACTCTCAAGTTCACAAACACACTTCCTTTATCCTTCCTGGATAAAGATGCAGTGAAGGTTCTCCCAGCATCAGTGTGACATACAGCTCCTGATCTCTCTGGAGTGCAAGAAAAACAACCCAGCCGACACTGCACTATTAGAGCTCAAATATCACTTCTATCATCTTTCAACTAAGGCTGTTAAATAACTGCATGTCATAAACCTGGGTAACAGTTGGCACTGATGACTCACACCTTTTTAGGAGGCTGAGACCTAGAGGATTGTGGCTCGAGGCCAGCCCACAAAAAAATCCACAAAACCCCATCTCCAAAATAATCACCCAAAAGCAGTTCTAGAAGAGTGGCTCAAGTGATAAGAGTGCCAGAAGAGCAAGCCCAAGGCACTAAATTCAAAGCTCAGCACCACCAAGAAAGAAAAAAAAATCCCCACAATGCTGCCTTTCCTTCAGAACCTAACATAGTCATTTTACCAGCACAATACCAGATGTCTGTTTTCTGGCTATTAATTACCAGTATATCTTGGTATGGGTTTCTTTTTAAGCAATGGAAAACATTGATGGTTTTCCTAATAAATCAGCTTTTAAAGTTTGTTATCGCAAAAGCAAGACAAAAACTAAACACTGTGTAGAAGTCCCCTCGTGTCAGAACAGAGAAAGGGGCAAGTCCAAGGTCCTTCATGTTGCTCGCATACCAATACTCAAACCAATTACTTCCGCTACTCCCCTGTGAGCCAAAGCTCTGCGAAGGATGTGGCCAGAATGTGAAGGACAATCTATGATTGTCTTAAATTCCACTGAAGAACCAACTTCCACTTTGCCACCAAAAGCAACATGGCCTCAGGAAGTGGGAGGAGAGCTGCAGTAACATGAGCTTATTGTAACAATGGGTCTCAAGTGACTCAAAGTTATTGTCATAGGTATAAGCTGCACAAGGAAACTAGAAATATGGGAAGGAAATGCTGAAATAATTATACGCACAAAACTACAGTTAGGAAAAGGGCAAGAATATCAAGATGACTAGTAGCAGTCCACACACTAGGAACCAAGGATAGAAAAAGAAAAGACAGGTCCCAAGACCAGAAGGGAGTAGGCAGCCCAGAGGGAGGTACGAGATGACAGGTGGAAGACTGGGCTGGCCAGGGAGACCGGCTCTGGGCCAATGCCAGCGCTACCACCTGCTGATTCTGTTACCCTAAGCAAGTCCTGTGAATCTCCTACCAATAAAGCCAGCCTAGCACTTCCTTACAAGGATGCACAGATAAGTGAGATCTATAGGGATCACTAAGTGAAGCTGGGCACGAAGTAGGTGTTCAATAAATACCGCAGTAATCTGCAATTGCTACATTTGTATCCTGGCCTTGCTGCTTGGTAGCTGTGTGACAGTGGATATACTGTACCCCTTGCTGGGATGGAGGACTGCCTTCCCCCACAGGGCTGTGAGAATTAAATGAGATACTCTATGTATCCTGCACTATCTAAAACTTGGCCCAGAGTAAAAGCAGCACTCCCCTGGGGGAGGAGCTGTCACCATCAGCATTATCGCACTGAGGGGGCTGGAGAAGCTCCCGGGCCGTGGGGAACATCCTGTGAAAGAACCATGGCCCTCCTTACTAAAGTCATCCCAGTTCCCTTCGCCGCCAAAGTACCTACCCATCAGGAGTCAGAATCAAAGATAGTCGCTTAAACCAGGCCCATGAACTCTTACCTGGGTCTGGGTTTTCTGGGAGGCTTCTTTGGCTTTTGCGAAGGCAGCGTTGAGATCTTTGATTTCAGCGTTAAGTTCCTCAACCTGAGGGAGCGGGGTGGGAATAAGACACAGCAGACAGGGATGCAAACAGGCTCTCCTCCCCAGCTCAGCCCCGATGCCTTTCCCACCGCACTGTGCAGTGCTCAGAATCCAGGGAAGACCCCTGTGGGCTCTCTAGGCAGGCTAGTCCTCACCAGTGCTTCACCTCTAGGGGGCCCAGTCCCCACAAGTGTTGTTGCTCTGTGAAGGTAAGGTCTGCACACTGGCAGCTTGGGCTTCCGAGTGGTCTAGTGGAGCCCTTGGGTCAACAGACAAGAGTAGGGAGTAGACTGCTGGAAGCCACTCTAGGACCCATTTCCTATGCCTGAAACTAGTCTTGTTGCTCCTGTGTACATCCCTGCCCCTCGTTGAAGTTCTGACACCTTCCTCCTTCCTTCCCATTCTCCTCTCCATGGGAATGCAGGTCAGCTCTCAGGACCTGAACTCCCACATCCATCAGCCCTCCAGGCTGGAGCCTGTGGAAGCTGTAGACCTTGGGGTGCCTCTGCCTGCAGCACAGCTCTCCTGGAGGGCCTGTCGGTGCCTTCTGAGCAGACCCTTCCCCCACTGCCCCATTGCACCCCATTCTCCACTTCCTGTGCTCTGCACTGGGGCCCTCTCTGGAGTCATACACCCAATCCCCTACTCTGGCCTGTGGCCTTACTTCTGCAATCTACCTCCACCTCTCTGTCCAGTTCTCTCGCTGGGACCACATGCTAGTTAGCCTCCCTTGGCTCCCACCTACACTGCCAGCCCCCCTCAACCACCCTCCCCTGCGTCCCCTGAAGCTGGCCCGGCTTCTTTTAGAATTTCAGGCTCTCTCCTAATGTAAGGCCTTCACCAATGTTCAATGCTCTCCCTGTCCACAATGGCTTCCCCGCTTCCTCCACCATGCACCTTCCCCACCCCGCACCCGTCCACCTCCCATCCAAGCCCGCACCACTCATCCTGTAAGACCCAGCTCCCTGCTCCCCACCCCACCCTTACCTGGATCAGGTTCCCTTCCCTCCCTGTGCCCTGTGCCTCCTGTGACAAGGCCTGCCTCCACCTCGCTCACTACACCTGCTAGCCGAACTGGGTCTCTTCTCTTCTCTTGCTTCACTGACTGAGGGACAGAACGGCCTCCAGCACAGACCACTGGCTCCGAACTAACTGGTTCAGCGACAGCCTTGCCTCCAAAATCCCTGCGTCTCAGGGTTCTGTCCTCCTCCCTGAGGTTCCACCTGCACTGGGCAGCAGCGGAGCCACTGGCCATAGGCGGAGCTCGTGAGCCACACTGAGCCACATGGTGAGCTGAGGATAAACTGAAATGCTCGCAAAGTGTGTCTCAACTACAAATGCTTGGTGCTGAAAAAATGAAATATTAATTACTTCAATGAGACTTTTGACTGATTTGATCACATGTTGAAATGATCGTGTCTGTGCATGTTAAAGTTAGTTTAGCTTGTTTCTTTGTATTCATTTTAATATGGCTATTGGAAAATTAAAAGCTGTATGTTTAACTCCTATTGGAGGCAGGGGAGAGAGAACCACACTAGATTTGATACTGTACTCCAAGAGAATTTCCACTAGACAAAAAGGATCCTTTGCCTACTTTCCATTATCTCAGCTCTCTTAAAACTTTTATCTAAAGCTAAAACTTCATGGTAGGAAAGGCTAGCAATGGAAACTAATAAAGAAAACCTCCACTTCAAGTGCATCAGCCGTACCGCTCTTTCCTTTGATTTTAGTGCCGTGGTTAAGCCCTGGATAGCTTTATCCCTCTTTAAACTATTTTTCTTCTCTGTAGCAATTTCTCTTTCTTTCTCTCTCAGGTCCTCCTGAAGTGCCTAAATTAGATTAGAAAAAAAAATCACTAAGTTGATGCATTCTCACCAAAATGCACTGTAAATATATCTTTAAGAGAACACTCAAACGCAGTTATTCTATCTCGTTCCTGTCAACCTGTGATTAATGTTTCCAAGTGGAGCTGAACGCTGTGGCATTAGCTCCACGTTTCTCTGCTAGCGCTCCCGGCAACGGGACTGGGCAAGGGGAGGGATCAGACCAGCTCAAAGGGTGGCAGCTATTCCTGTGAGTACACTAGTGCCTTCTAGAATCTGAATTCAGTCACATCAGAGTCTTTGAAACTAGCCCCGGTTATTTGGGGAAAAATAACAGATCATTAATTTCACTCCTTGATGCTACAAAAGCTAGCGGAGAATTGGGATTGAGGGAGACTGAGTTCACTTCTGAAGCTGATCACCACTACCTCTCCTGGGCTGGGGAGGATCAAGCCAGACACAGATGAGACAGCACTTCTAAACAGGGGATGCTGTACAAATGGGCTGTGGGACAGGCCTGAATCCCAGGGCAAAGGGCCACCCTGTTCTGAGTGTCAGGTGCCACACCTACAGAGTGGGCCTGTCCGCCTATTACTGCAGTTGGAGACCCTCCCTCTAATGTACCTTAGGCACAGCTGGCATCTAGCACATGGCACTCAATAAGTGACAGCCACTGATAGAGAGAATTATCTGCTGCACTCAGAATAAAGCAAAAGCAAGACAGGGCAAATCTTCAATAAAATTTCAAATTAGATCAACAGACCTGGATCCTCTCTTCAAAGTGATTTCTCTCCTTCTGGCGCTCCGTTTGTGTGGCCTAAGAAAAGGCATTATTGATTGGTGTCAGTCAACCAGAGAAAATGGTGTCCATGACCCAAAGGCTCACCAGAACAATTACAGTGAGCACCTCATTTACTCGCCAACATGAAGATCCTCCAAACCAGTGTGCCCTCCCTCTCTCAGCTCCACCCAAGGCCTCTCCTGGATTGAGTACAAAAATCATAAAGACCAGCAGCCTGCTTCATCACCAGCCACCACCGCCCCACCCAACCCCCGGGCCTCAAGAGTATACCAGGGTGCTTCAGGACAAAATGGAAGGGGCTAGGAGAGAACAGGGCCAGAGGTGAGACACAGGCTTAAAAGGAAGAACAAGAGACAGTGGATGATTCCATGTGAAAACTAAAAAATTCACTGCAGTGGATAACACAAAGACCCAGCTCCATGAAGAAATCGAGAGCCATTCTGGGCCTCCAGAACATGCCCCACTGTGAATGACCCATGCAGCAGCCACCCTTGGTCCAACACGAATGGCAGGTGGGCACTAAGACCTACCTGTCCTCTGTCTTCCAGTAGTCTCCAGTGGAGGCCATCTAGAGGCGGGGGAGGGGAGGGAGGGGGGAGGCCAGAGGGGTGTGGAGCCAGCTATCAGTAATCCAGACCTTGAAGCCTTTAGATAAACATGAACACCCCTTTGAGCCTGGTTCTAAACTCAACATAGGGACCAGCCAGCCAAGAGGCTGGAAAGGGTGGTAACTGAGCCTTTGAGTACTGCCAGGCCCAGGATGGCCTCCCCCCATGGCTTTCAAGGGTCATAGCAAATGCACCTTTGAATTGTCTCTAATCATAGAGGAAGAGCAGACATGTGCAATGCACCACAGTTTCATCCTAGGAAGTCCCAGAGGAGGAAATAAAGTCTCTGGACAACAACAAACTAACACATGGTGAAAGACAGTCAGAACTGGGTTTTTTGTTCATAAATAGGAGGCTGGGGGGAAAGATGCCAGGGCTCTGACAGAGATGGCTTCTGCTGATCATTCAGCTGACAGGGAGGGAAGAGGAAAGGCGACAGGGTGTGAACCATGTAGACGGAAGGCGCTCCATTTGAAGTGTCGCAGCCACTCCCCCCGCCCTACCGGCCATCCCTGGGCCCTGTCACCTCACCTCATCCTCGTCTCTCTCCTTAGCTTCCTTCAGAGCAGTAGAAAGTCCTCCGAGCTCTCCAGAGGCCACGTTCTCATCAGGAGATGCCATCTGAGATTTCCCCTCTTTAAGGCGCTGAATTAAAGCTTCTCTGCTCTTCAAAGACAGCTTCAACTCCTCAATCAGCCTAAAAGAGAACAAAATTTAAATATTAATTCTAAGCTGTTCTCTTAGCTCCATGGAGCAGGAGAGACTTGGAAATGGAGCCAGATCTCTACAACTAAACATACGCACAATCTACATTTTGCAGGTCAGAGATCAAGAGCTCAGAATCTGTGCAACATCTGAATCCCCTGGCCACAGCAGCCAGACCACGGCCTGGTCAAGTCACACCCTGTCTGAAGCCCTTCAGCAGCCCCCAGCCATAGCAGTAGTTACTAATAATTTCACAAGAAATCACTTTTTGGCCAAGAAATCCCCTCTTCAAAAGAAGCCTGTCGCCAAAGCTCAAACACAGGGAGCCACTCGAGAGCTGTGCGGATCGTGACTCCACAGTCTCTCAGAGCAAAGCTTAAAAACACACTGACTCTCAAGCTAACAGCCAAATGCCTGGGCCAGGGCTCTGGGGCCCCTTCTGCAGGCTGTGACAGCAGGCTGATCTCCCAGGAAAGCCTCCCCACTACCACTGAGCAGCCTCACTTCCAGCTCTCTTCAAAGCCAGGCTGTTTTATGCCCCACCTCCCCCATGCCTTTGCACGTGCTATCAATACCTTCTACCTGGAATGTCCTTCCCAACCCTGCCCCCATCTCCATTCAATAAGCTCCCTATATCCTCTCCTCAAAGAACCTTTGCTCCCACCAAACCCTTCAGGCAGAGCTGAAGACATCCTTCTCTGAACCACCAAGCCACCTTGCAGGAATTGGTCTCTGACCACAAGTCATGTGACCTCTGCACCTGCATGTCTTTGGTTATAGAATGGGGCAACGTGCTTGTGTGGCCTGGGGAATCCACATTGCCTGACATACAGCAGAACTCAGCAAGTAACACCTGCAGTAAATATTACATTTTTAGAACATTCAACGATTAGAACTCCAATACTCAGAAGAGCTCTTCTGTAGCTGAGCCTGGACAGTATCTGAACGTGGTACACAGAGTAGAGGCTCAGAGGGCCACCTTCATGAAGCAATCAGCATCCCCCAGGGAAGGTCAGGTGATAGAGGCGGCTGACATATCCAGCAACGCCCTTCAATGGGGCAGGGGGCACCAGGCAACCTGTGTGGTGTTGCCCAAAACACAGAGGAAGGAGCAAGACTGCCCTCTAGGGGCTCAGCTCTAAAATAAGCCCAAAATCAAGTGGAAATGTACAGTCACGCCAAGTTGTATAGAATGCTAACTCCATAAACTTGTTTATTTGCTCCTTGCTAATTAGCATCAAGTATGTTCTAGATATGATGAAAATGTGTAGAGGGCTGGGATCACGAGGTGAGACTGAGGCCAAATAAAACTCCGCTCATTGACAGAGAATAGCAGCCTCCTTGCCACAGATGGAGCCTGGCGCTGCCACATCTTCAAGCTTTCAAGAGAAGCTACAAACTCATACTTTTGTGTGAAATTCACCGTTTTCAATATTGGCAACTATTCAAACTGAAAAATTCTGTGGAGACCAAAGAAAAGGTATATGCTAGCCACATTCAACCTGCAGGGCTCCCCGACACTGCCTCCAACATACAGAACAGCTGAGAGGCCAGACTGGAGGAAAGAAAGCAGTGACTGTAAGTGCCTCTGAAAAAGATGCTGGGAGCCAGAAAGATGCTGGCAGGGCCCACCCGAGGAAGGGGCAGACCTCTACTCCTAACAGTCTGCCTGCCCAGCACTGGGTCACTCTTGCGTGCAGCAGACCTGGACTTTTCTCACCAGGACACAACCACGGAAGCCAGCTAGCTAGCCACGCTAACCATCTGACCTTGGCTGAGCTTCAGATAGGGAACACACGGATCCTAAACCCCAGAGAGTATCACCCAAGTCAGTGAAGAGCTGGCTGCTGCCCTCAGAGTGGGGTATGACTGGGACCTCTGTGCCTGAGGCAGATGCATTCACAACACTGACAGAGCAGACTCTGCCCATCCAGCAAGTTCTGTGGGAACCTCCAGGAAAGTGCCGCCTCCGTGAAGCCCTGACCTGATCCCCCACTTCCACGTGGTCTACCACACTCTGTACTCCCTTCCCAAATGAGCGAGTCAAACTTAGGCAGGACACCCTGACAGAGACAGTTTTCCTCTAGCTCTCCTGTGAAACGTGCCAGCCTCTGAACCCTGGCATTCTTTCTGGGCTGGAAACTCCCAGGGTTCCTCCTGAAGGGCTTTCCCTGCCCCACACCCAAGCACAGAGTCCTGAACTCACCTCTATGGCTACATCCATCAGGATGTACAAAACCACAAGGGTGCTCCACAGAAACAAGACCCTGTGTATCTCTGCATTCCAGACACAAATGCCCCAGGCCTGACTCCTCAGTTAAAGAAGGAATATGCATGTCCTCTAATGTTAGCCTGGATCCATGTATCCACCCACCTCCTGGCCTCCACTCACAGACTCCTTGAACTGTATCTGAAAGCATCATCTGTCCACTAGTTCCACTCAAAAGCACATCTTCTTTCTTCTCCCAAATTCAGCAAACCACACTAGTATGGCTCATCTGCTCATGCTGGGAGAGGTTAAGTAATACTGTAGCTCTTCCCTCAGCCAACCAAGCCCTGGAAGCTCACATGCACGCCACCTTCTCCCATCTCCACCTGTTCACTTCCAAGCTGGTCCATCCTGGTCACCATCACCTCCCCTGTAAATGTCTTTATCAGCAGGAGACCAACCTTCTACAAAAACCCAGAGCAAACAAATCCATTCCAGCCAAGGGATCTCTCTAAATCTGACTGTGGTCCTGCCCCCAAACCTCATCCCTCACACTCCAGTGGCTTCTCACATACCTTCAGGATGAAACCCAGACCTTCCACACAGCCCCACCTCTTCCCACTGCCCTGCCAGAACATAATACTTGGCCATGCTGAATGGCTTTTCCTGCCTGCCTGTTCATCTGGACTATTATACAAACCATTCCTATCCCTGGAACTCCTTACACCCATTTCTTTGTCCAAGTAATTTCTCCTCAGCCTCATACAATAGCTCATCTTTATCCATTTACCTAAAGTAGATTCACAGTAGTTAACCACGGTCCAAATATATTAAGTGAAAATGATAGAAATAATTCATAAATGTTAAATGGATGTCACACTACAGCATAATGAAATCTCATACTGTCCTCTCCTTCCCACCTGGCACATGAATCATCCATGCTATAGATGCTACCCACCCATTGGTCACTCAGAAGTCATCCTGGCTATCACATGGACTGTTACAAAGTGCTGTGTCCAAGTAACCCTAACAGAACAAACACACAATGCCTGTGCATCAACCTGTGGGGAATCACAACAATACACAGTACAGTAAGGTATTTTGAGAGAGAGAACATGGTCACAGGCTTTTATTATAGAATTCTGTTGTGTTTGGTCTGCTTTATTATTGTTGTCGATGCCTTTACTGTTTCTAATATAATTATGAGTAGGACAAAACATACACTCAGGTTTCAGGTATTCACACATCCCCTACAGATTAAAAGAGGACTACTGGACTTGCTACAGGAAACTTCTAGTCTCTCTAAACTGAATTTGGTAATGATTGTGCTGTTTGTGCCTCTTCCACCCTTTCCACCTCACTACATGACAAGCTTAAATTTCGATGATGAATGAGAATGATCTAATTGGTATCATTCAGTCCTTTATTCCAATCCTATTATGTAGAACAGAAGATTCGAAGGAAACATTTGTTGAATGAAGGACATGATGATCCAACAGAAGCAATGAATTGCCGGACAAGCTTCACTGACATCCCCAAACACGCGTGCACGCGCACACACACTCACGGGGGGTGGGCAGACACACACACACACACACACACACACACACACACACACACACACACACACACACACACACACACACACACACACACACACACACACACACACACACACACACACACACAGGGTCTTTCCAATCAGCTCTATTTCAGGACTTCTTTGCAAACCCCTTCCAGCCTCCTCCTTTCTTCCTCATCACAGGCACTTGGAATTCTATTCCACATTCTACTCTATTCTATTCCATTCCTTGAGCTTCTACCCCAATTTAACTGCTAGAACCTATAGTGTAGGAAAACAAGTCCATAAGAGATGTACAAGTCATTATGTGGAAATACAAACTTTACAACTTTGGCGGGTGTGGGAGGGTGGAGGGGAGGGAGAAGGGGGGAGGGGGAGGGAGGGCAGAGGGAGGGATGGGAAGGGATGGGAAGGGGAAACAAGGAAGGAAGCAACAATGCTTGATAAGAAATGTACTCATTATCTTGTCCATGTAATTGTAACCCCTCTGTACGGTATTTTCACAATTGGAAAAAAAAAAGACTCTTAGAGCTTCACTATTAATCAGCTGGGAAGAGAATGTGGAATTTTAGGTGGGAATTTCTCAGTCAAGTGGCTCCTGACTTCTTGGATGCTGCCTGGAAAGGTCAATAATTAAGAGTGGAGCTTGGCAAGGTGCCCCCTCCAGGAAGACTCCTATTACTGCAATGTGGCCAAGAAAAACTCAAGGCCAGCCGGGCGCCGGTGGCTCACACCTGTAATCCTAGCTACTGAGAAGGCTGAGATCTGAAGATCACGGTTCAAAGCCTGCCGGAGCAGAAAAGTCATGAGACTCAATTTATCTCCAATTAACCACTAGAAAACTAGAAGTGGTGCGGTGGCTCAAGCAGTAGAGCACTCACCTTGAGCTGAAGAACGCAGGGATAGCTCCCAAGCCCAGAGTTCAAGCCCCACAACCGACAAAAGAAAAAAAGAAAAACTCAAGGCCTTAAACAGGCAAATTGTCACACTCACTTCCTCTACCAAGGTTCAGAGACTTCAGTTCCTAATTGCAACACTTCCATCTTCCCAAACAGAGGTGAGAAAAATCTACATTGCATCCTACAAATACTAGTTCCTCCAAATGCTGAAGCTAGCACACTTAAGTTTGGAGGCCACAGGCTCTCCCTTGGCATCCATTGCTCCTTTCACTAATAATCCAGATGAACAATCATCTGATTTCCTAAACCATGACTGAAGATAAGTCTTTATTCAGGTCTCAAAATAGGACCAGAACAGGGGTAAAGGCAAACAGCAGTTAGACAAGAGGCCTAAACAACATGGGACCCATCCACCCGGAGACACTGAGTGATCAAGAAAATCAACCACGTCAAAATCCTGTGGAACACATCATTAACTTTGGAACAATGTCATCAAATTCCAAACACGTGAGGCTCTTCAACCAAGGTTACCGCAAGCCTCATCCTTTTCACTTAGTGACCATCAAATAACACAAGAGGGTCAATATGTAAGAACAAAATGTCAGGTTTCTTCTAATTTTTATCGAAAGCTTAATTGCAACATATGGTAACTAAAAAGCCCTCTTGTGCATCCACTTCCTTGAACCAAACGGCACCTATCTTATTCTGGATTATCCACGAACTCGAAATTTCCCTTTAACAGTGCCAAGTAAAAGTGCACTTCCTGAGTCTGCGGCTTGTCTTAGCTAGGAAGTAATGTGAATGTCAAGTCCACACAATTGGTTCTTCCTTTTTTTGTTTTTTTTTTGTTTGGGTATCAGGTGGCTTTTAGCCAATCCTGAACACTAGAGTTAGTATTTAAGTAAAATGTTTCAACATGAATTTTTATCTACTGATGCTCTCCTCCTATTACTATCTCTTTTCCTTTCCATCCTGATTCTGCCCCTAGTTTTCTGTATTCTGCCCCGTGTGGAATGCTGAGAGAAGGCAGGGAAAGGGAAGGGAAGCAATATTTTCCCCTGCTGCAAATGCAGGGTAATAGGGTTTCACAGGGATCCCAGCAGACCTGTCCTTCTCGTCCAGGGCCAGAGCCACCTCCAAGTCCCCCTCCTGCATCTTCTTCATCGCTGCAAGCTGGCTTTCCAAACTCAGCCGAAGAGCCTTCTCCATTTCTGTCCCCACAAAGGCTTTCTCCAGTTCTGCTTGGGCGGCTTTCACATCCTAGAGTTAAATTAAATGCATTTGATGCAATTTTTCAATACAATTGGGAACATTTTGAAAGGAAATTGGATTAAAATATAAATATTTATGACTTTTTCTCCGGCACATTTCCCCTCCCTGAATGGTATTATACATGGGAAGAATCGGTAATAAATACATTTGCCAGCCATTTTTCCCTCCTGTATCCTGAAGAGTAATAGGCATTTCCAATGGAAAAGACTCAACTCTACGAGAACGATACTTTCGGTTGTGAAAAATCAGATCAATATTTACAGCTTCAGTGAGAACAAGGAGAAATGCGCCTCTCAATACTAAACACATATCAATTTCCAAGTCATCGTAATCTCCATTCAAATTCGTCCCACACCCCACCGTCCCCTCACTGTGTCTTTTTAAGGTAATGACTATACAATTCTAAAGTACATTTTCCGTATCTCCAAGGTGATTTAAGCAGTGAAAATCTCTGTGCTCTTTCTGAGAGCTGAGAGAAGCCACCAAGGAAATTATCTAAAACACACAGGCAGTGTCTATGTTGGGAGAAAGGCCTCAGTGCTCACTCAAGGGACCTAGGAGTAGACCTGAATCATGTATCACAAGGACTGGCTTTCAGACCTAGTTAGCTAATGCTGCGTGTGGTGATGCACACCTCAAATCTTAGCACTCTGGAAGCTAAGGCAAGAAGACTGAATTTGAGGCCAGTATGAGCTACCCAGGTCAGTTTGGGCTACATAACAAGACCCTGTCTCCACAAATAAAACACTCAACTTTCCTACGTACTTGCGGTATGGACTTTGGATAGATACTTAACCTCTTTGAGCTCCAAGTTCTCCTTCTATAAAACAGGATAAGCACTATCTCATTGAAGAGCTGCTGGGAGATGCTTTCTGCAGAAAGCTTCTGAGGAAGGGACTGGCTTGCTATTCCTGCCCTTTCCTTAGTGCCTACCTTCCCAGCTCCATCTTCCCAGAAGTCTTGCCTGTCCGTGCCCATGAGAGCTGGCACAAATCAAAGCCTGTCACGTACTGAGTGCCTACTAATGCCAAACTCTGAGAAGAACACTAATTCATATCAGATTTTGCCCTCATCTACCCCTATAGTGTGATATACTAGGAGTCTACAACGCAGGCTGGCAGCCAGGCCTCTTAATATTTACTGCCCAGGTGACTTTGAGCAAGTGACTTGGCCACACTGTGCCTGTTTCTGATGTAAAAGGAAAAAAGAGAAAGAGAAAGGGTGATGGAGTACTTACCTGATTGGTCCCTGAAAGGATCAACTAAGAATCAGTGTGGAGGGAACCCCGATGGCCTATTAGCCCCACTCATTATTGCTGTCACCACTGCAGAGCAGGTGTGCTGCCCCTCCCTCAGATGAAGAAGCACAGGCCCCGGGAAGGCAAATACCAAAGTGACAAAGATAGCAAGGGACACAGCAGAGATGTGCCACTCCAAAACACTGCGGTACTAGTTCAAAACAGCAAGGTGATTGAATCAAGACTAAGCAGGGTACAGTGGTTCTCAGCAGGAGAGCAAGGGTAGGAGGTTAGCAATGTTGGCTAGACCAATGTGGGCCTGTAGAAAAAAAAATTTTTTTTAATTAAATAGTTAAGCATCCTTAATATAAAAATCTCAACTCTAGGGGCTGGGAAGGTGGTACAGTGCTTGCCTTGTATGCATGAGGCCCTCAGTTTGATTCCTCAGCACCACATAAGCTGAAAAAGCTGGAAAGGGCGCTGTGGCTCAAGTGGTAGAGCGCTAGCCTTGAGCTAAAGAGCTGAGGGACAGCGCCCAGGCCCAGAGTTCAGGCCCCACAACCAACAAAAAAAAAACCTCAACTCTAAAATGCTCCAATATCTAAAACTTTCTGAGTGCAAGCATAGTATCACAAAGGAAAATTCTACACCTAATCTCACAAGACAGGTTGCAGTCAAAATACCAGCACACTAAATACTTGTCTTTTGGCTCTATATATAAAGTATACATGAAACTAAGTGAATTTCATGTCTACACTTGGACTCCATCATAAAATAATCTCATTGTGTATAAGTAAATATTCCAAATTTTCTTAACTCCAAAATCTTTCTGGTCCCAAGCACTTGAGAAAGGGACAGTCAACCTGAATGATTGACTATCAGCTTAAAAGGAGACAGAATATTTTAGCTAGGATTCAAACCACGGTCACAGGAAAAGGAGGAGACAATCATTGAGTACTGGCAAGATGGCAGGATGAAAGCCAGATCTGAGGACAACAGCAGAAGAGACAATGGCTAGAGGCCCGGGAAGCTGGGTGTAGGCTCGCCTGGCAGTAGGCAAGTCTTTCCCTTCTGTGGGATTCATCTTCCTCAGCTTTACAACAGGACCAAATAGACAATAAACAGTGATGTTGTAGAAAGCCCAACTTGAAAAGCAGCACCCAATTTAAATTTGGGATTTCACCTGCACTGTTTGTACTGGCTGTACCTCCTCGAACAGGAATGTGTATCCCGTGTATCCTCCAATAGGAATGAAGATAATTGTGGCCAATTGGCTGGGCAGAGGTCTTATAAATTATAAATACAGACTTCCAGAAATGGAGCTAGAACCTAAGAGATACTTAGTGAGGACGAGGGTGGCTGGGTACTGCTAAAACTCCTGAGAGTTCATGAAACAAACAATAGCAGAGGGTCTCCCCTGTCAGACCACAGTGCGAAACATGGCCACTCATACTCCCAGACCTACCCCTTCCAGAAGGCGGATTCTTCTTGTTAGGAGGTCTTCTACCTGCTGCACCTTCTTCTGGGCGTCTTCTTTCACCCGCTGAATCTCAGAGCCACCCCCTTCCGCTAAACTCTCCACCGCTTTGCTGCAAAGAGGCAAAGGGACAGATGGCATGAGAGTGGCAATCCAGGGGTCCCTTCACCAGCCCCAAAGATACAAGAATCATTCACTCATTGTTCCTCCCACTTACCTGAGCTGGCAGAAAGAAAAAAGAGAAGAGGAGGGGAGGGGAGGGGAGGGGAGGGGAGGGGAGGGGAGGGAAGGGAAGGGGAGGGGAGGGGAGGGGAGGGGAGGGGAAAAGAGAGAGGGAGGGAAGAGAACCAATATTTGTAATTCCAAGATATAGGTTAAGAAAAAGTTAAGAATCATCTATAATCCAGGATAACTAAGGCAACATTTTGGTATACAGCCTTTCAGACATGCTCTATAAAAACAGAAGCATTTGATACATTCCTAAACTGATTTGATTCTTTCCTATCAGTAAATATAATCTGAATCATCAGTTTAATGGCTACATATGAATTCACTCTATGAAATATGCTGTAACTGATTAAGTCAATTTCCTACACTTTATACATGCAAATTGTTTCTGATTTAATACATCTGTCTGACAATATAAAGACCTGAAGACCATGGTCATGCAATGCTCACTAGTGCCACTGTCGCATTTAACAGCCGCACTGTGACCAAAGCTTATGTGTGTTACTATCCAGTGGTTTCCCAAGAAAAGATTCCCCAGGAGGGAACGGCTGGGTCAAAGGGCAAGCACTCTTTTAACACTCAAGATAGCTATTGCCATACTTCCTGCGAGGGAGCTTCAACAAAGGACACATCCACTGGTGGCTTAGGAGAAAAGCATTGACAGACCGCCATGCAAAGGAGCAGTATTTCATCTCCTGCCAGCTAGAGGAAAGAGCAGTTTCGGAAGGACAGGATCAATCTGTGTGAGTGCAAGCTACCACTTCGGGCATGAGGCAAGGAAATCATGAAGCCTAACACTGCTGTGGCCCCTTGGAATATTCCCTCAGCACAATTAAGGTGGGGGACAGCGCTGCTCCAAAGCTAGACCCGGGGGCCAAGCCACCAACACTGAAAGCAAAGCAGGATCTCACAGCCTACGACTCTGAGCTGTTCTCATCAGACTTCTAAATGACTGCAGGTTTCCAAAAGGCAGATAACAGAGGAAATGGCTCCACCTAAAGCTGGTTTCTCAGAAAAACTGCAAAAAAAAAGTTCCAGTTGCCCTCTATGCACTACTTCAGAAGTATATAAAATTTCCACGTGACCTGGACATGCACATGTGCAGGTCACATGAACAGAGAACAATACAGAGTCAAAAGGGCCATGCCTGCTGTCCAAGTCCCCAACAGGCGTCACCTGCAAGTAAAGACTGTATTCACATTGGCCGTTCCTCTCACCAATAAGGCTTCGGAGCCCCAGCGCAGCAATGCTGTGTGAATAGAACTCAGTGTGAACAACTGAAGGAATGGGCATGGCTCTGACACTGGACAGATCTGCTTCCAAATTCCTGCTCCATTCCATTCCCCAGCATGACCAGTCTCAGCAAATCATCTATTATATTTCACTTTCCTCACACGAGAAGATGAGATGACTGCTTTGTAGAATTAATATGCTTACACAGGGGTCACCTCTTCCTCCCTGATTGGAGTGCTATGCTCATGAGCCCCGGATCTGAGCCCAGGGCCACAATGACCCCTCCCTGCTGAGCAGTTGAGAGACCTTGTGCCAGTGTCTGAGCTGAGAACAGATTATCCCCAGCCAGAACCAAGGCCCCCATGCCCATGTCATAAGAGTGCCCCCACTCTCTCTGCTCATTTCTGGGTCAGCACCGTCTCAAATCACAGGGACTCAACCTCATTCCTACCTACGCTATTACAGAGGGCCAAAAGAACATCAGCCTTGCTGCACCTGCTTCCTGAGCCCTAGAACAAGTTCTTCCCAGGCCTGCATTTCAGCTACACGCTCACAATGTCTTAGCCCTTGGGCTTTATGGAGCCCCACTATACAACAGTTCCTTTCTATAGCCCCTACCCTCACCCTGTTGTATTCCCACCTGACAGTCTCCCTCCCATCAATCTGTCAGCCCTGCTCTAACCTTGGCTTTTTACAGCCTGAATCACATACACTGTCAAGAGGCTGACTACAATTTTTAACAACTACTGGTATTATTCAGTTTGTTTGTGTTTTAGTTATACCAATAAAATATATTCCCAATAATAAATGCTCCAACTTTTCATTTATCATCTTTGTGTTTTACAGTTACTGTAGCAATAAAATTTATACTCAGCAGTATGGTGCAATTTTCTTCTGCTAATGGAATTATTATTTTTTGTTTGTGCTTTAAAGCTACAGAGATAAAATGTACTCTCAACAATATGACTGCTTTTGCTTTTAATGCCCCCTTACCATAACTGATGAATATAACAATGGAAAAACCAACAAACAAACATCTTCTGGGCACTAGAGCCAGACCAGACTCTGTTCTGTTACCATTTCGGACAAGTTCCCTGCATTCTAGGCCTCAGTCTTCACTTCACCGAAATGGGAACACTGGCTGTCTCACACAACTGGTATAAACACAAGAAAGCACATTTAATGCCAGGCACAGATTTGGGGCAAAGCAGGATCTGACTATTGTTAGTTCTCGTTCTTCCCCTGCCTTTTCTTGTAGAATCCGGGCTAAGAGACCAGCTAGACGGCAAGTCCTAATGGGAACTGTCTACTCCAGCTTTCTACACATTAGAAAGCACTCCCACAATCGCTATCCGTGACCCTTTTCCATCATCAACATTTCCTCTGCATCCTTGCCACTCTACTTATAGCTCATAGAGATTTTCCTGTGCTGGGTGCCATGTCCCACCCTATCCCCCACCAAAATGCCTAACTGAGAAGGGAAGGTGGTGAAGGCATAACAGTAATACACTTTCCATCAACACGTGTTAGCCACAGACACACTCCTGTGGTGCTGGGTAACTAGGAACAAAGGGAAAGGCACACTAGTAGTTACATGATAGATACAGAACAGCCACATAGACACCGTATACATGCTGTCTATACATGAAAATCAAACACAAGACAGAGCAGGAAACCTACTCTGGTAAGACACTGGGACTAGTTCTAGCTCTAGTGCTGACCTTCCTGAATACAAGTCACAGCCCATCCTTCGCTAGGCCTAAACCCTTCTTCAATAAAACAAAGACATCATGTGGGTTTGCCTGGCTCCCAGGATAAGGATGCAATGTACTTGGAGTGGAAATGTTTTCTCCCCCAGAAAGTGCTACACATAGGACTCTCATTGTATGACAGAGTCTGTGAGGAGGCCAATGTGGGCAGAAGAAGTTGCACATGGCCCATTTGAACCTGTACAGAGGGCAAAGTGACAGGAAAGGCATTAGGCTGGGAGAGGCTGAGAAGGGGCAGAGATCAGCAGGGGCAGTCAGTCATCACACAGGAGCAAGCATACCAACTGTGTGTGGGACCCAGAGTTGGTAGAGAGGAAGCTCGAGTGGTTATGTCACTGTGAACACTCCTAAAGGGAGCTCATGGCCTTCATGATGCTACCTTCTCACCAGTCACCAATGCCTACTGACTTTGCCTCCAAAAGATCTTTCATATCCGCCTCTCACACACATAGTCCACAACGCAGCCCTTGCTCATGCACCAGGTTAGCTTCCTCACTGGCTTCCTTTCTTTATTTCCAGTTCCTTCCACCAACTATTTCCCACCCAGCATCACAGCAACCTTTTCAAAAGCAACTCTTGGTGGTGTCCCTTGCTTATTTGATCTTAGACTAACACAATACCTTCTCCAACATTTCTTCATCCACTCACTGTTTAATTACCACTCACAACTCACATCTCCTCTGTACATCTAGATGTGGGTAGGTACCTCTAGATGTACTTGCATACCTACATCTACATATCTACTGATGAAGCTCCTTGTTCTCTCTTTATAGGCCTTCCTCCAGTTTGTAGTACAGCCAGTGTTCATACCCATCGTGCCCACTAACATGAAGCCTTGTGTTCAAATCACCCCTAGAACCCCAAGAATTTGTCCAGCATAGCACATCTAGCTGCTTTGTAATTATTTTCTAAGGAAGTTATGAGTCAGATTATAAATGGCCTCAAGCTCTGAGGCAGTCTGAGAAATATATACATAGAAACTTGTGTATGCAAGGCCCCAAAACACTCCAGTCTGTGTGCTAATACTGAGGAACAACACAGGTTCTTGGGAGTTGGGAGACCTACAGCAGGCAGTGCAATGAATATTAAACTGAACACTCTATTGTTGATCTTCAGGCCCGCTAAAGCAGATTTGCCCAGAGAATGATGTGGCAATAAATAAATTAATTAATTGATTAATAATCTGGTCATAGTCATTAATTCATTCAGAAAATATAAAGTGTGCAAGTTCAAAAAGATTCAGAGGTGGCCTGAGTCTAATCTGCTCAAAGCCAGCACAGGCCAACTTCTAGTTGCTGGACACCTGGCCATGAGAGGAACTTGTACAGCACAGCACACCACAGATGCTTAGTAACAGCTCTGCCCCAGAGTAGTACAGCATGCCCTATGCCAGACTCGGGCTCCTGGCCTGCCACAGCCAGCAGGAGCTCGCTGCCACATCCCTCGGTGGGTCAACCTTGGGATGTCTATTCCACTCTCTTGAAAAAAATCAAACACACATGGTGTCCCTACTTCTCCCATAAATGCCCTCTCTCACTGCACCTCCACTCTGACTGGTAACACTCCTCTCAGCCATCCTGGTCAGTTCTGGGGGTAAGAAGGCATCTTCTTCAGATCCTCATCTATTATATAATAAGCAATGACGAATGAGTAAAGAATCAACCCCTCCATCAGCTATGGTCTCCTTCCTGTGTGTGTTCTTCAATAAACATCTGAATAAAGAAACTAATTAATGGAAATACTAGCTTTCAGATAATGTATGTTATTAAAATCTCCTTCAAACAAAATACTACAAAAGACACTGGAATTCATGTAACAGGTTTGAAACCAAGTTCCAAGGCTGAAGCTCCACCCTGTCCTCCCTGCCTTACATACCAGGACCTGTTCTCATGCCCCAGGCTGTACAGCAATGATAATGGATGAACAACTGACATAATTCACTACAGGCAAATCTCCCAAATACACTGCAGAGAAAAGAACACACACACACAAAGACACACTGCACAACTTCATTTATACCAAGTTCAGAAACAGGCAGAACTAAGCAATCTGTGGTAACAGTAGTTAGCAGTGTCACCTTGGGGGCAGAGTCTGAGTCCTAAGAGCATGAAAGAAGCCTCTTAATCAGGATGGTGACCGTGTGCTAGGTCTGGGAAAATCTATCATGCTGTACCCTTGAGTCCTGATCATTTTCCATAGCTATGTTACACTTGAAAATAGGTAATTAAACAAAAACAAAGACTTCCTTAGGGTCCTCAGAGGCCAGTCAGAGAACAGCTGACTTGAGAAAGCAGCTGAGTGTATCTCACTGGCCAGCTTAGCAGCCACTATGCGAAGCTCCAGCAAACTGCAAGCTTTTGAAGTATGACAGTACTCACGAGGCTTTGATGAGCAGTTTCTCTCTCTCGTGGAGCTCCCGCTTCAGACTTTCTACTTCCACCTTGAGCTCAATGTTCTTCCAGACAACATAAGGAAAGAAAAGAATCAGTGTAAGACACAGAACCTCCAGACACCGAGGGTGGGCAAACTACTTTTAGCATGGATTGACTGCACAATGCTCCTAACAGCAGATCTTAGATTCAAAACGCTCATTAGCCTCAGGGCTCAGGAAAAGGGGAATTATTAAACACTGGTGGTCTCAAAAAAAAAAAAAGCCCCTGGATTTCTTAGGACTTGGAACAATTATGTAAATACTCCAAGCTTCTAACAGCCAGAGCATTCTAATACTTAGGCATAAATGCCATACAAGTGAAGCTGATTTAAAAATTGTTTGCCCTCCGCCAAGCAAATTTACAGTTTGCTTTTGCCATTCCAAGGCAATTACTTCTGGTTGTTTACAATCATGCATGTGGTAGCTGCAGCTGTAGGAACATGTTATGGCTTTAAAAAAAAAAAAAGTAACACCTGTGAAGAGATAAGAAGGTGGTCTCAGCATGGCCTCTCTTGTTTCAATATAAGAATTGAGGATACTCACAAAACAACCACAATAGCAAGGGGCAAGCTGTCTCAAAGGGACTTCAGTGTTCTTCAACTAACAAACTAAAACAAAGGGAGTCCTACACAGCCTAAGGCTTACAATTCACATAAGAATCCACAGACAGGCCAGATGCCAGTCTGTAATCCTAGCTGCTATACAGGAGGCTGAGATCTGAGAATCAAGGTTCAAAGCCAGACTAGGCAGAAAAGTCCGTGAGACTCTCATCTCCAAGGAACTACCTAGATAAAGCAAAAAGTGGAGCTCTGGCTCAAGTGGTAGAACACTAGCCTTTAGCAAAAAGAAGCGAGGGGATAGCAACCAGGCTCTGAGATCAAGACCCAGTGCCTGCACCAAAAAAAAAAAAATCCAAAGACAGAATCTTTGGCAGATGGAAACCATGTGAGACCATGGTGCAATGGTGAGCTTCTCAAACTATCCACAAACGGATGGAGATGGATATGACATGAGTTATGCAGGAGAGACAGGCTGTAAGCATCTACTTTGCAGAGGACTGCTACACATCCAAAATTTCTCTGAATTCTCTATCCTGATTTATTTTAGGAATTCACATTAATGTTACACTCTACTCTGTAACATGCATGCATTATTTTAAATTAAAATAAGTCTTCCAATTTAAAATCTCAAGGAATATGCTTCCCTCTTTCTTGCCCTGGGGAGGAAGTACCCCACATTAATCCTAAATTCAGCCAAGCTGGGCACTGGTGGCTCATGCCTGTGATCCTAGCTACTCAGGAGGCTGAGATCTGAGGACTGCAGTCCAAAGTCAGCCTAGGCAGGAAAGTCCATGAGATTCTTATCTTCAATTAATCACCAGAAAAATGGAAGTGGCACTGTGGCTCAAGTGTTAAAGCACTTGCCTTGAGCTGAAGAGCTGAGGGACAATGCCTAGGCACAGAGTTTAAGACCCACTACCGATGATTAAAAAAAAAATCTTAAAAAGGAGGCTAAAATCTGAAAATCACAGTTCAAAGTCAGCCCTGGAAGGAAAGTCCATAAAACTTCTATCTCCAATTAAACACACCACACACACACACACACACACACACTCTCTCTCTCTCTCTCTCTCTCTCTCTCTCTCTCTCTCTCTCTCTCTCTCTCTCTCTCTCCTAGGACCAACACACACAAAAAAAATTCAGACAAAATGAAAAGGTCATGGCATGGGACTAGAAGGACATGGGTTCAAATGCTGCCTCTACTGTTTCTCGGTAGAGAACAGTAAGTCAATGGTTCACTCTTTCACAGGGCCAAATCTAGCACTAAGAGCACCAGATGAACAAAGCACAGGCCCTGCCTTCATGCTAACAAGGAAGACAAAACTAGAAGTGTGACCCTGAGCCTGACCTTAGACGGCCAAGTCCAGGAGGTGAGAAAGCAAAGTTCCTTCAGATTCCTTAGTTGTCAAATGAAAAACCAAGACATCTGCATGGAAGGAGGATTGAAGGACTAACTAAATAGCAAATGAGCAAAGCCTACATTGTCTTCTTGGCTGCCAAACAACCAGAGATGAAGATGTCATCTACAAGGCACAACTTTTTCTAGAAGAATGGCCTACAAAGGCTAGACTCTGAGTGTCAGTACAATGTCTCCAGTGTGGCTCCATGAAGGCTGCATAAACACTCTTCAAGCAGAGGATCTCCCCAGCTCTCATGAGGGCAGCAAGCTGATACACTGTACTTAAAGAGTGCTGCTCTTCAGGTGAAGCAACTGGTGTCCAACCCAATAAATTTTATCCCATGGCTAGCAGACATGTCATGTCCATTAGGCTACTTTTCCAAGGCCCAATATCTCAGGGTACAAATTTAGGTATATGACGATAATGATATCCAACCCAAAAGTCAGGATGCCTTTGAGGCATAAAATGGACTATTTTAGAGCTATAAAAAAGAAAGAAGTAGCTGGGCGCCAGTGGCTCACGCCTATAATCCTAGCTACTCAGGAAGCTGAGACCCGAGGGTCCCAGT
The DNA here is from genome assembly GCF_019054845.1 of Dipodomys spectabilis. Classification (NCBI taxonomy): domain Eukaryota; kingdom Metazoa; phylum Chordata; class Mammalia; order Rodentia; family Heteromyidae; genus Dipodomys; species Dipodomys spectabilis. The sequence continues at coordinate 5,878,698 of NW_024870723.1, forward strand.
TCAAAGCCAGCCAGGGCAGGAAAGTCTATGATACAATTTTTTTTGGGGGGGTCCGGTTGTGGGGCCTGAACTCTGGGCCTGGGCGCTGTTCCTCAGCTCTTCAGCTCAAGGCTAGCGCTCTACCACTTGAGCCACAGCACTACTTCCGGCTTTTTATTTTTTGCTTATGTTGTGCTGAGGAATCGAACCCAGGGCCTCGAGCATGCAAGGCAAGCGCTCTACCACTGAGCCACCTCTCCAGCCCGAGATTCTTATCTCCAATTAACCACCAGAAAACTGGAAGTAGCACTGTGGCTCAAGTGGTAGAGCACTCGTCTTGAGCTGAAGAGCTCAGGGACATGCCCAGGCCCAGAGTTCAAGCCCCATGACCGACAAAAGGAAGGAAGAAAGGGAGGGAGGGAGGGAGGGAGAGAGGGAGGGAGGGAGGGAGGGAGGGAGGGAGGGAGTGGCATGCTTTTGCTGGTACGATGGCAAAAATACAGGGTGGGGAGTATGCCTACCTCTATCCCAATAATTGAAGTCACAGACTACATTGTAAATTTCTGTACAAATGGAATATTATATATATTCTCTATGTATACATAGATAGATGTAATGTATACGTAATAAATATTCTATCCAGAAAAAAAAGAATAAAGCAGCACTTAAATTACTATCAAAGAGAAGTATCCAAGATACCATTAAGTGAAAAATATAAAGTGGTTTCACACACAGACTCTCTCTCTCTCTCTCTCTCATTTGCTAGTATCCCTCTGTACATGGAAGCCATATATTGGTGAGATTTACAGACTCAGAAGAACAGAGTGAAAGCACATCTTTGCTATACATTCATGTTATATTTAAAATTCTATCCACATGCCCCTATCCAAAAACTTAACTGAAAAATAAAAGTGGGGAGGGGCTATCTAGTTCAATAGTACAAAAGAGTATCTAATGGGGCATAGGGCAATAATGTACTGGCCTGGGCCAGGCCTCAAAATCTACTTCATAGAGCAGCTATATGACATGAAACAAGTCACTCATCTTCCTCAGCCTCAGTTTCCTCCCCATAGGATGCTATCCCAACAATGCCCAAGGCAGACCACAACACAGCCCGCAATAGTTGGCTTCCCAAGTTCTCAGGTGCAAGACCACCATGCTTACACATTGCTTTTTTTTTTTCCTTAAAAGAGAAAAAGGGTACCACACTTCCTTCCAGAAATGGGGTGACATTGTGTCCCCGCCCTCACACTGAAAGAAGATCACTATGCCTTCAGGGACAACAAAGTTTTTCAGCTCTTGAAAGGGCTGGAGGGAGCACAATCCCTCTTCAAGAAAAGCCCCTTTACATTTCTCCTTCAAAAGTTTCCACTGTTCAAACTTCAGAGGAGAAAAGATAGAATAATTCCCAGGCCAAGGGCTAATCTACCAGAAAAAGTGAAGAAATGGGCACTGAGATACTGTTTGTACTCATGTCTTTTCAAGAAAGCCAACTTCTTTTTTCAACTTTGAGAACCAAGGTTTGTTTTCAGACAAAGACCTCCAGGTCAAGACTTCAAATCAGAATAGCCTTTTTTTTTTCTTTTCTGGCAGTTCCAAGCAAGCACACAGGAATACAGAGGAGTCGGATCACAGGAAACCTGACAATAGTTACCTTGGGCAGTCGAAGGCAGCTCAATGAGACAATGCAATGATGGCAACTGTCAAGCACCAAAGGGTGCAGAGCTTTTCATCTCTCATCCCATTTAGTCATACAAATAACCTGATGACATCAGGATCATCACTCAACACTGGCAGCATGTCAAGTGAGCTGAAACCACTTGCCCAAAGTTACCCAAATAGTTGGTAACAATAGGATTCAATTCCAGAGACATTGTATCAGTCCACTGCTTATTTCTCTACAATAAATACTTACAAAAGGACAACCAAGGTAGACAGTGAACCAGAATTCCAATGTTAAAGTATAAAAGACTTAATCATGCACCTCTTTGCTTAAAAGGAGGGCCATCCTGGCATCTTCCCCACTACCACCACCACCCACCAAATCAAACAGCTCTATCTACTCATGCTAATTTTGAGAATAAATATCAGCTATCTACTTGGAACAACTTAGCAGAAGACACTCACAGTTTTGTAGACCTGTTCAGTAGGGCCATCAAACTCCTGCTGCATTCTTTCCTCAAGGAAATAGATACGGAGCTTCAGGTTAAAGTTTTCTTTCTTCAGTTCAGTGATTTGCTGGAAAATAAACACAGAAGAGTTGTCTAAAGCAAGGGGAAAGGAGAGAATCTGATGGGTGGTACCTGCATTCATCCCCATGGCTCAAGGCTCTGAAATGAATTCAATGGTAACACTAGAAAAAGCTTCCACAGGTACAATTACACCAACCCAGAAGAATTAGGTGGCTCCTGCTGGACAAATTTAGAACTATCTAATAATCAAAATGAATGACAGAAATTAATAATGACTGAAGAAAGAAAGAACTAATGCCTCTATATCAATGGGATAAAGAAAAGAGGGAGAGGGGAAGGAGAAGGAGAAGAGAGGGAGGAGGGAAAAGGAAGGGGGACAGGGAGGACACTTTGTCTTTACCAAAAAAACCTAGTTAGTAGATGTAGAAGAATAACAGGAATAGAAAACCACTATTACTTTACTTTCATGAAATAATTGATTCAGGTAAGAATTATCAACACTAAAAACACCAGACAAAAGATCATGAGGAGTAGGATATTCCATCTCAAAATACCTTCCCACAGCCAACTTATTAATTACAAAAAGGTAACTTTACAATTTAGAAATTTTACAACCAGGGTAAGCAGGTAAATCTCTCCTCAGCACTGATGGGATAAACTGATATGAATTGCTGAAATGAATTGCTGAGCCAACGATTCCGTCTAGGGTGCTCCATGCAACCATTAACCTGAATCTAGTCAAGAAGAGTGGCTGAATAGAAGGACTTTATGCAAAACATCAGATCTGAAAATCCTAATGAAAACCTGTGGCAAAACTGGATGAGGAACCTTTCTAAATAAGCATAGGTTAAAGGAGATGACTATTAAGTGCCATTGATCTTAAAAGTCCTCATTATGCTAAGTGGGGAAAGCGCAACTTTATATAATATTACAGCATTATGATTTTAGAGGACAGAGTTCTCCTGAGTATGTAAGGGTGCTTCGATAGAGTGATGTCTGGAACTGATTCACTAATGAGTGGAGAAAGAGAAAAAAAAAAAAGAGGTAAAGAAATTGTAGAAGCTGGACACTAGTGGCTCAAGCCTATAATACTATTCAGGAATTGAACAGTTTTGTAGGCCAATTCAGGAACTGAATAATTAGTGTTGAATTAGATTGAGATTGAGGACTAAGGAATCTAGAATCAAACCCAGCCTAAGCAGGAAACTCTATGAGCCTCCCTCTCTAAAAGGATCAGCAAAAATGCAGGGCTAGAGTACAGCTCAACTAGTAGAGTGCTACAGAAACAAACAAGCTGCACAAACAGAAGTTCAAGCACAAGCCTGGAGTTGAAATCCCAGCCAAAAAAAAAAAGTGTGTGTGAATCTAGGTATCTGTACTGTTTTACACTTTTTCCCCAAGTTTGAAATTTGTCAAAATAAAAAGTGTAGAGGAAATATACCAAGAAAACTAGTATTTACTGAGAATATATGGTGTGAGTACCTCTAGGTACCTCAATCCTTAGAGCAACACTTCAACACTGCAAAAGTACTAACAACCCAGCTATATATCAATTGGAAGAGCTGAGCCTCTGACCTTGCTGACTCCCCCAACCAATATTTGGTTTTTTTGGTTAGGTCACTTAGAAAGCTTTTCTTAGCAGACTAATGAGAAGGCTAACCCAACTCTTAGAACAGACATGAGCCTACTCACTAGAGCAATTTCCTTGTACATTTACAACACCATGCTTACACAAGAAAATGTTTCCCAAGTCCTACCACTACCTCCCATACTCCCTCTCTCTACTTCCCTCAGCTTTGAGTCTGTCTGTGAAAGACTCCTACTCCTCTCCTTTGCATAAGAGGGTATCGGAAACACAAGCTAGGAAGGGTTTGGAAATCGGTCCAAGAGGATGGCATGGGCTTTAGGAGGAGCAATGCAGTATGCTTCTGGGGTATTGATATAATTGCTTCTTCTCAATATTGGTGGTGGTCATGAGCCTGTTTTCTTTTTATAATAATCCATGGAACTATTCATGTCTATAGGCATGTTACACTTCCTTTAACAAATTTTAAAGGTCTGTAGTTAACTGCAATTGTTGAAAGCCAACTAGTCATGGCTAAGTAGGTTATGGTAGAACTGCTCAGTGGAGTATTACAGAACCACAAAAAAAAAAGAAGACTACTTTGTGGACTCACTGAAATTATCTCCAAGATGTAATGTCAAATAAAAACACTATCTCTTAGAACATCATATTCATCAGGTTACCATTTAAATAAAAGGTAGGTGAGAGAGGGAAAGGAGAGATACTAGACAGGGTTAAAAGTTTCAGTTAGGAGGAATAAATTTTAGTGGTCTATTGCACAGATGGTGGCTATGATAAAATGTGTTGTAAATTCAAAAGGGGGGCAGGGACTATGAGTACACACTTTCTGGATTAAATGGCACGCATCATCTGGAAATATGCTATATACCCTTTTCATCTTTTGAAGTGTGTATCATATAACTTGCTCAATTAAAAAAAAAAAACTAGAAGTAATAGCAATTGAAGCCCCTCTCTAAAGGTCACACATCTATGTTCCCCTTCCATTCACAGTCATTACTCATGCTCAGACCCCAGTGACGACCAGGGGCTTAAGAGACAATATCAATTCAACCTTCATTCTCTCAAGATTCCTTCCTCTCTGAGTCTCAGTTATTATTTAAATTAAGCACATTAAATTTTACTTTGTTTTTGGGGTACCATGCTTTTTTTTGGAAGGTAAGAGTTTCAAAAACTAAGAGACAGGCAAACACTCAATTGCTCTCACAATGATTTAAACCCACGTGACTAAAGTGAGACTAAGGGCTTCTGCCTTACAAGTGAGCTGCCTGATGCAGGCGCAGGAATCTAAGCCACACATAATAAGTCCATGAATGAGGTGGCAGTCTCTCATTTACATTATAACAGCTCTAAAACCTAAAACCCTTAAGTATAAATCTAATAAAACAAACTATACTTTTAAAACCACAAAATGTTTGTGAAATTCAAGACAGACATAAGTGAAAAGACTTCTAATAAATTCATAGATTGGGTGAGTCAATATAATAATAATGTCAATTCTCTTGAAATTTTTATATAGATTTAATAACATTTCAATCAATTCTGGCAGCTTTTTTTTTAACACAGACAAGCTAATTACAAAACTTATTTGGGGCAGCAAAGAACAAGATGAATCAAAACAACTTTGAGAGAATACAATGCAACAGAAAACAAAATAGTGGCACAGACCCATACAGATATGACCAACTACAAAGACAATTCAATGTAGAAAGGATCGTGTTCATTTTCAGCAAACAATGTTGAAACAATTGGACATCATGTTACCAAAATGAACCTCAACCTAAACCTCACATTTTGCTGAAAAGTTAGATTACACCATAGGTATACTACAAAATTACATTGTTTTGCAGACACTCGTGGCTGACAACTGTAATTATAGCTATCCAGGAGGCTGAGCTATGAAGATTGTGGTTCAAAGTGAGCCCAGACAGGAAAGTCAGTGAAACTCATCCCCAATTAACCACCAAAAAGCTGGAAGTGAAGCTGTGGCTCAAGTGGTAAAGTGCCAGCCTTAAGCAAAATATCTCAGGGACAGCACCCAGGCCCTGAGTTCAAGCCCCAGAAAAAGGAAGAAAGGGAGGGAAGAAGGGAAGGAGGGAGGGAGGGAGGAAGGAGAGAGAGAGAGAAAGAAAGAAAGAGAGAGAGAGAGAAAGAAAAAAAGAAAGGGAAAGAAAGAGAAAGGGGGAGGGAGGAAGGAAGGAAGGAGAGAGAGAAAGAGGAAGGAAGGAAGGAAGGAAGGAGGTAACCTATGCTATTAGCAAAACCTGTATATAAATGTTCACTACTGTACAGCTTTATTATCAATTGCCAATAGGGAGAAAGAACCAAGTGCCCTTCAAAGGGTAAACAGTACTCATCAATAACATGAAACAGTGCTCAGAAACTTTGACACATTCAATGTGAATAAATTACAAAGACATTATACCAACAGAAAGAAGCCAGTCCTCAAAATACCACATACCATATGATTCCATTTATGACGCTCTGGGAAAAGTCACATTACAAGGACAGAGAAAACAACATTAGTTGTCAAAGGTTTAGGGCTAAGAGAGTTGACCACAAAGAAGCCACATAGGGAAATTTTTGGTATTATATTACTGTATAGTCTTGTAGTAGTGATAATTAAATGAACCTACAAAGGTACTCCACATACATACCAAAAAATCAATATTCATACAATCATTAGAAAGCACCCAACACTTAAAATCAATACTTTTGTGTAAATTAAATCTCAATGAAATTAATAAAAAGATAGCCAATCAATATGAAATGCAGCAAAATGTAAATAGCTATACCTGGATGCTACAACATCTCCTAATATTTACATGGTTATCAAAGGTTTTTTTCAGTATTTTAAAAATAATCTTAGTAGCATATACTCTTTTTAATGCACAGTTTTAGGACTGGATAAGCAGAAATAATCAGCACATTCTACATTTAAAGAGTTTCTAAGCTGTCTGCCCTCGGCCGGCTGGCTAACACTTAAGGATTCAATTTCCTGACTAACAAGAATAGCAAAAGAAACTATTGGTAGGTTCATTAAAACCTCCTTTTAAATGTTTTAAGTCAACAGCACATAAAACATTCATTCAAACAAAAGTCTATCCCACCAGATGCTTCCTATAAAGAGAAAACGTATTCTATTATTCAGCCACCAATAAAATATTTATGGTGATCACTTAGAATACCCATATTGTATAAAATGAGAAAATTCTTAATTCTTGAAAGAATAGGTTTTTTTTTCCTATTTATAGGTTTAAAAAAAATAAAAAAGTAGGAAAAAAAGTAAACATGCCTTTTGAAGGTCAGGCAAGTGCTAGAAAGGCCCAAATGAGTAAAATGAAATACAAACCCATCTTTTCCATAATGGCCAGTCAGCTCTCTGCTTAACAGCACTTTCCACAAAGTTTTCTCTGAACCAGGCACTGGTGGCTTCTGTTTATAATCCTAGCTATTCATGAAGCTAAGATCTGAGGATCACAGTTTGAAGCTAGCCTGTTCAGGAAAGTCTATCTCCAATTAACCAGCAAAAAAAAATAACCAGAAATGGAGTTGTGATTAGAAGAGCGCCAGCCTTCAAGGAAAAAAAAATTATATAGATAGATAGATAGATAGATAGATATGTATGTATGTATGTATGTATGTATAAATCCGTGCCTGGGTGCGGTTCCATATATACATATACATACATATATATATATATATATATATATATATGTATATGTATAAATCCGTGCCTGGGTGCGGTTCCATATATATATATGGAACAGCACACCCAGGCACTGATTTCAAGCCTTAGTAATGGCTCATGTGTGTGTACATGTGCGTGCACGCTCGCGTGCACACACACACAATTTCTCTGGCTAGGCTGGGACCCCTTCTACAAGCTTCTATCCACTTTCCTAATGAACATAATCACTGCAAACATGCCACTTGTAACTTGCCTTTCTGCCCACCCCACCACTAAGAGATGAAGAACCACATCCACCTCCATCAATGAATCTGAAACACCAGGCAGTTGCTAAATAGCCAATGACTGGCTGAATAGACAAACACTACCTCACTCTATAAGGTCATTGATACAATCGGAGCCCATAGACTTCCAAATCAAACAGATCTGTTCATATCACTATCCTGCTTACACCCTGCATTGTTTTTGGTTTGTTTTTCCCCCCATCACTCTGAGAACCAAACTCACAGGCACCACCAAGTGCTGAATAAGCCAGCTGCTGCCTGCCTCCCTCCCCAGTTTCCTTGGGTATCATCCCCCTGTTCACAATGTGCCAGTCTCACCAGCCTCCTTTCTGGTCCTAAATTAAGCCAAGCTCTTGTTTGCCTGCAGCTCTTCATATGGAATTTGCTAGGTGGTTACATCTCATCTTTTCCATCTCTGCCTGATCTTAGGTGGTCTCTGTCTCTACTACCCAGCCAACTACTCTAACACACAGCTCCTATTTTCTTGCTTGAAGATTTTAACATCATATCTAGGCCACAGTGGCCATTCAACCAACATTTTTTAAATGAGTGAAAATAATGAATAAGGATAATCCAGACTATCTTACCAGCTATATGACCTTGGTCAAGCTCCTTTTGTCTGTGTGCCCAAGTCCCTTCACCTACAAAAATGGCACTATAATAAAACTCACTTCATAGAGCTATTATAATTAATAATTACTACTACAAATTATCTATTATTATAAACAATTTAGCTATCACTAAACACTGCACTGTTTAGTACCATTACTAGACTCAACATAAAAATTTAAACCAGCCAGGCACCAAGGGTTCACGCTTATAATCCTGACTACTCAAGAGGCTAAGATCTGAGGATCAAAGCCAGTACAAGCACGAATGTCTATGAGACTCTCATCTCCAATTAACCATCAAAAAGCCAGAAGTGGAACTGTGGCTCAAATGGTAGAGCTCTAGCCTTAAGCAAAAAACCCCAAGGACAGTACTTAGACCTTGAGTTCAAGCCTTAGGATCAGCAACAAACACACTCACACACACACACACACAGAGCCATACTAATTTTTTTCATGTGTACTTATCTGTTTTAAAGAAATAATTTCAGGGCTGGGAAGATGGCTCAGTGGTAGAGTGCTTGCCTTGCATGCATGAGGCCCTGGGTTCAATTCCTCAGCACCACATAGGCAGAAAAAGCCAGAAAGTGGTAGAGTGTTAGCCTTGGGCTGAAGAGCTCAGGCCCAGAGTTCAGGCCCCATAACCAACAAAAAAAAAAAAAGAAAGAAAGAGAAAGAGAGAGAGAGAGAGAGAGAGAGAGAGAGAGAGAGAGAGAGAGAAAGAATTTCAAGTTGAAAAATAAAACTGAAGTAATCATCTTACCACACAGTAGATAAACAACCTAAAGTGCAATCCACAAAATGTGACTTAGAAACCCAATGTTCAATAGTAACCAAACACATGGGCTATACTTGCCCATTCCACCCCTGTACCCATGTGTTACTGGGACTGAAGCCATCTACGTGGGAGCCTCCCACCATGACAACAGGGCTGAAGCCAGAAAGATTTTTCAGAAGCTACAAGTCAGTCCTCTAGCTTCTTCCTGCTCCCACTCAGTCAAAAGCAATGGAGAAGAGAAGAAAACAAAACCCAACAACATAAAAAGAATCCGAGGAAGCCACGTGTGGGTGCAGTGGCTCACCTATAATCCTAGCTATTCAGGAAGCTGAGATCTGAGGCTTATGATTAAAGCCAGCCCAGAAAGACAAATCTGAGATACTTTCATCTCCAATTAACCCGCAAAAAGCCAGAAGTGGAGGGTGGCTCAAGTGGCAGAGTGCCAGCCTTCAATGAAAAAGCTAAGCAAGAGTACAAGGTCCTGAGTTCAAGCATCAAAAAGAAAGGCGGGGGAGACAGACAGAGAGAGAGAGAGAGAGGGAGGGAGGGAGGAAGGAAAAGAAGAGGGAGAGGAAGAGGAAAAGGAAAAAGGAAAAGGGGGAAAAAATCAGAAAAATAGCAACTAGCCCCACTCAACTAAAACTTAAGCAAGGAGCCACCCTCTGGCTATCACTTTCCCTGGTTTACAGTAGCTGGGTGAAGCTCCCCCTCCCATGGGTTATGGGACCTCAGAGACCAGCTCAATCCCCAATACTGCTGCTTGTGTGTTGTGTGGCCTTGAAAAGATTATTTAACATCTTTGAGTCACTGTTGGCTTATCTACAAAATGAAAGAAACTCAATTACCTCGCAGGAGTGTTGTGACAACTAAATGAGCTAAGCACCTGGCAGAGCCTGGCACTTAGCAAGTGGTAAACAGGGCATAGCTGTTAAAAGGGAATCATTTCTCACGCAAGCCCTAGGTAAGCAAAGCAGTGGGCTACCATCAATCTCCAACCCTCTTCACAAGAACAAAACCTGTTAGATCTCACCTCGACATGAAAAAAAAAAAAAAAAAAAAATGCACTCTTGCTGCCCAGAGTTCATCTCCAGTGAACAATACAAATCTGCCTACAGCAGCCAAGTGAGTCGGGAGGAGGAAGATGCTTTGGGATTTGTTTCTGATGCCAACCCTCTCCCTGGTGTCTTCGAACCGTCAAACACACTGTGACTAAGCAAATACCTATTTATAACACAAGTGAATTTGTATATCCCATTGCTTTCACTTAATATTGTATCTGAAGTATTTCCACCTGACAGACTACACTGAACTCCATTGAATTATCAAGTATTTAACCATTGCTCTACTAAGCATTTATGGATTTGGTGTAGTCTTTAACAATCACACAGATAAGGTCTGACTCTAACTTATTTTAGTTTCTCAATCAAACCAAGCTTGTAGACACGTCATTTAATCTTTTCAGCTTCAGCTTTCTCATTTGTAAAATCCCCTCAACACAAGCTTGTAACAAGAAGTCAAAAAGATGACAAATGTGAAATATAATTTCCCTTGTTCCCAATTGTTCACAATTATACACAATGTGATAACAAATACCTTCATAAACAGAGGGGTTTTTTCCCTTCCACTGAGTAGATTGTTTAGAATAAATTTCCCCAAAAATGGATTATTGGGCTCAAGAGTAATTTTATTTTTATGACTATCAAAATCTCTTTCCAAATGGCCTTCAAAAAGATTGTAAAAATTTACACTGCCCAGCCCACCATCTGGCTGGGTTTTTGGAGAGCATGGCCAGGACACACAGCAATAAGAGGACTCAGAGCTCAGTCCAGTAAATGGAGGCCATCCTACCACAAAGATCATCCCTGCACTTCAATTTTCCCAGACACCCCCACTAGCCACAAGCCAAAATGGCTCCAGTCCTGGACTCTGCAAAGGCCCAGGCCGGGCACAGATCTCCACAGGGAGTGGCTGCCACCCTCACTGCCAGCCACGCCCTAGGTCCACTCCTACTGGTCTACATCCCACACCGTTCTTGCTCTTTTGCCTTGTTCCTAACTCCCATCCTCCCTTCTCATACTCTTAGCCTCACCTTACTCTCATTTCTACTTCCGGTCCTCTAACTCTAATTCCACAAGCCCCACCCTCTGGCTATGTGGTCGATAGCCACCTTATTAACACTAAATAACACTAGGCATGTTACTTAATCCTCACCACAAGCCTATGAGCTAAACATTATGTTTTCCTATTTTACAGATAGAAGAAAGCAATCAGAACTTCAAGGTTTAGTGTCTCATACAAGGCCAAACTCAATCAACACACTTACTAAACAGCTATAGTACTGTTAGGTTCAGTGTTGAGCACTGACATACCAGACAAGTGACACATGTTAAGATAAATAAGCAAATAAAGACATGACAGTCATGGTAGAAAAGACATAGTAATAAGTGTTCACCAGAAGAGAGTAACAAACCAGTGGAGGGCATTAGTACAGCCTCTCTACCCACATCATATTAAGATTGAGACACAAAAGTCCAGGAGCCAGACATTCAAGGAACAGGAGAGAGGGCATCCCAGGCAGAGAGCAGGAGGGCCTGACACACAGAAACAAGCCAGGTGCCGGAGGAGCAGTCTATGATCAAATGACATACATGCCAAGCTCAAAAGACAGGGCAGGATCTTACACCATGGCAAGCAGTGAGGGACTTTATTCCAAAGGAAAAAAATTATTTTAAGCCGGGCACTGGTGGCTCACGCCTGTAATCCTAGCCATTCAGGAGGCTGAAATCTGAGGATTCAAAGCCAGGAAATTCCATGAGACTCCAGAAAACCAGAAGTGGCACTACAGCTCAAAGTGGCAGTAGTATACTCAACCACTAGCCTTGAGTATAAAGAACGAAGAGACAGTATCCAGGCCCCAAGTTCAAGCCTCACAACCAACAACAACAACAAAGGGGGAAAAAAAAAAAAAAGGGATTGGCAAGAAATAAACAATGGGCAGAAGGCAGGGGCAGGGGCTTAGTAGAGAGAACTTGAGTGAAAGCCAGCACTTCCCAAATACCCATCACACTGGAGGTCTCAGGCTATGGTCTACTGCTCAGGAAACCCTCACATATCTCAGAAAGACTCTACTGGCCTCTCTTTACACATGAGTTTCTGGAAGCCACCTATGTAAGGGCCCAGATCAGTAAGTGTCTGAGCCAGATCTAAACCCAGTTCTCATTATCCTCAAGTCCTTGTTCTATTCACACATCATGACTGTGAGAGCGTCAGCTCTGTGCAAAAGGGGTGAGCTCAAGAATGCGGGGCTACTCCATGCTGATAAGGCACCCGTGACACAGATACTGCAGAGCACATGTGAAGGGGTAAGCCTCCCTGCTAGACCAGAGAAAATGTTCAGATTTGACAGGCTACTTCAACTGAGACTGAGGATTTTCAACAAGTAGGAAAAAGGGCCTCAGCACAAGAGCACCCACATGTCTGGGCAGCTGAGTAGATGACTAAGTGAAGACAGGATGGAGACAGGATGAGACAGGTGTTTCGGCCCCATCTGGCTAAGGGTTTCCCCAGTTTCTTAGTGAAGAGGCCAGCAGAAATTAATCCTACTACTATTTGTTGTGTCTAATTTATACTGAAATTTCCATTTCTAGGCATTTATTCAAAACTAGAAAAAGAATCGTGTGCACAAGGATATTTGACAAAACTTTGCAACAGCAAGAAGTAAAAAACAACTTGAATGTCCTACATAGTAAGCAGTTGCGTAAATTGTGATGCAAAATACCCATTTTTAATACAAGTTCAGTGTGTGTGCGTGTGTGTGTGTGTGTGTGTGTGTGTGTGTGTGTGTGTGTACACGCACACACCAGTCCTGGAGCTTGAACTCAGGGCTTGAGTGCCATCCCTGAATTTTTTTTTTTTTGCACAGGGCTAGTGCTCTACCAGTTGAGCCAAGGCTCCACTTCCAGCTTTTGAATGGCAAAATTGGAGATAAGAATCTCATGTAGTTTCCTGCCCAAGCTGCCTTCAAACCACAATCCTTAGATCTCAGCCTACTAGGTAGCTAGGATTACAGGCGTGAGACACCAGCACTCTACAAGTCTTTATGAAAACAATGCCTTCCATCAGTGATAGAAGGGGTATCAGTGTCATTCTCTGGGGAGAGCCAGAGTTGAACTCCTCTACATACAGTAAGGTCTTCCTTAATCTCCTAAAGAAGAGAGAGAGGTTTCAGTGCCCAAAACTTATCACAGCAGGTAAGTCCAGGCCTTCACAAAATGTGGCCTCTGCTAGCCCCTCTCCAGCCCAGGGAGCCCCCTCTACATTCCCAACTAGGGAAGGACCAACAAGACAGACCCCACGAAAGTCTGAACTGACACACCAGCTCCGCATGAGTGATGGCAGCCTCAGCTACCACAAGCATGGACATTGCAGTACCAGAGCAAATCCCTTCACGTGTCAGCAATGCTTGTCCAGCACACAGAACATAGTAGAAGTGACTTCTTGTGCCAGAGGACCTGGATTTGAAGCCTGAGTCCCACCCCTTTGGGCTTCCAGCCCCCAGGTGTCAAATAAGAGTGACACATTTTTGGAGATAGAATGTCCCAGACTTTTCCACCTGGGCTGGCTTTGAACTGCGATCCTCTGGATCTCAACATCCTGTGTAGCTAGGATTACAAACATGAGCCGCCAGCACCCAGCTGAGGTAATCTTTTGAAAGCACCATATTGGTCATGACAGACTAACATCTGTCATTGGTTACCTTTTATCTTCAGGGCAAAGTCAAACCAAGCAGTGTGTCTGTCAACACTGGAGGCTCTGACCCATGTCTGCCCCGATGGCTTCATGTCCCTCACACAACCTTGTTCTGACCAAAAGGCATCCCATGGTCCCTGAACTCTTGCGACCTGCCCTGCACCTGAGTCCTTAGGCTGGTCGCTCCTCCTTGTGCCCAGTCCCTGATGTCCTGCCTGAAGCCCACTTACGTTCAGAGTCCATCCTCTGTAGGCCACAGCGCCCTGTCCTCAGCTCACTACACCACCACCCTGTAGTCCCATCCACCCAATTAGACCAGAGCCTCTCACTGGCAAACTCATCTGGGCTAAGGCACCCCAGGTTCCTCGTCTCCTGAGGAATGGGCACTGGGGTGACAATATGTACCAAGGTGAACTTGGGCCCCTGTCTCACCAGACCCTAGCTAATGCAACTGCTGATGTTCAGGCAGTCATCAGAAACTGGAGTAAGAGGAATCATGAGTTTCCCTTTAATTCAAAGAGTATTCTGGCCCCCTCTTTAATATGCAGGCTGACTCTGAAACTGGCCTAGATGCCAAGAACAGTTCTATAGCATCCCACTGGAAGGTCAGATGACCTCCACATAGACAGCTAAGCTCAGGCCAAATGAAAAAATGTCAGTGGCTTATAAAGACCTGAAAGGGAGACACGAGAGCAGGGTGGTCATTTCGATTTCAGCTGCAGAATTTGCTCTTGAAAATGCTACAATAAAAAATATTAATATCATAAAAACCTAACAGCAGCCAAAGGACCACAATCATAAAGAAAAAAACATAAATCCTAAAATATATTGGCAATGGAAGGCTCTCCCTCAGCTTCAAGGAAAACAAGATTCAAGCCATCAAGAACTCTCAGGAAAAGGAACTTGAATCACATGGCAAAGCAGAGAAAAAAATGTCAGTCCCAAATATAATAACTGGAGAAGGAGACAGCTAACACGGAGAGGGTGCTGGGAATACGTGATTTGCACATTCATCTTCCGAACAACCATACGAAAGGCTGTGCAAGCCCATGTCAAAGTACAGAAAAGTGCAGAAAGGTCAGGTGACTGGCCCAAGGTCACCCAATAGGCAGCCTGGCTTCCAAAGTTGTGGCCCACAACACCCAGTGGCTTCTGGAAAAGCTTTTATCCCGTCACATCCCCTCAGTTTCTCCTATATCTAAGGAAGAGGGCTGGATTCAGAATCCCTTCCAGTTGGAAAGACACATGCAAAACCAAAATTCTAGATGCTATTCAGTTTCCCCATCTAGAAATACAATTTAATGATGTACTCTTCAAATCTAAATAATAAAAAAACTAAATAATAACCAACTTACAAAGCTGCTTTAATATTAAAGTAATGTGTATAAAGGACTTAACACTTAAAATGCCCAGCTCAGAGCAAGAGCTCAATAAACAGCAGCCATTATTACTCGTAGGATAAAACAGGAACAACCATTTAACAGTACAGCATATTTTAATTATACACCATGTGGAATAATCAAATCTCTTTCTCGTTTGAGGCCCCAGACCCATAGCATAGATCGCATTGTACAGCTGAAATTATAACAACTCAAAGCTCAGAAATTACTTGTTTCCATTAGAGATCTGACAAGTCATTTCTTCAATTGGTCACTGGTGGTTTGCAGATAACTATTAGCAGTAATGAGTATGCTAAATTAAATCCAGAGACAGCAATGCTCTGTTCTGTAAAGACAACTGGGGAGAGAGAAACGTAATTGTGGAGCGTCCTTCTCTCTGTGTCCTCCGTCTTCTCTCTGATAAATATCTCCTGTGTCTTGCATAGTATGGATTTCATTTGGTTACAAATGAAGAAGGGTCTAATTCTTCCCATGATAAATGGGAGCATGGAGCAGGTAACTTGTTAAAAAGAATTGGAATTGGGAGAATAGCCTTATTTCCCTGTTCCTTGACAGCAAGCTCCCTCCACAAACAAATGCAAGATGCAATGCTGGAAGACATTAGCATGGAGGCCAAATCCATCACCAAGCGATCCATTCTCAGACAATTGCTGCACAGTGCTGTGCACAGGCTACACATTCCATTCAGCAGCAAGTCTACAAAATGCGAGGGGAAACATGACACACTAGAAAGAATAATGGCTTTGGAATCATTAAAGATGTGGATTCAAATCCTAGCTCTACCTTCCTACATTATATGGCCATAAATGAATCTCTTCTAGTGTGAGGATTCCTTATCTATAAAATGGGGACAATACAAAACACCTCAAGGGTTGAAGCAAGCACCAACTACAGACATAAACACTGCACCTTAACTGTCTACAAGATGCTCAGCGAGTATTAGCTTGCCTGCACTGTGCAATACAGCAATGTTCTTATCTTCCAGACACCACAAACATACCAATAGCTAGCTGCAAACCGCTGAATGACACAATCTACAGGTAGCCTCTATACAGAAGGCTGACTGCATGTATATGGAATTGTCTCACAGAGGAGGCCCTGAGCCCATCATTTCCCTGGCCTCTGGCATCAGTCAGCTCAGACAGTTGTCAAAAACCACAGCTCTCTCCCAGCTCTGGCTGGACAATGACAGCAAGCATGGTTTGTTAGGAACAAGAAGCTGGCATCTCTACTTACATTTTCAAAATCCTTCATGTTCCGTGCTCGGGTAGGAGAAACCTTTTCCTCTGATGCTTTTGGAAGCCCTACAAAAAGCAAAACAGACATCAGGAAAGCATCACGGCATGCAGACTAGACTGACTGACACTGCTATTAGAGACCAGAGAGCAGAGGAGAAAAATCATGAGCAGCTTCCATGGCGTATGTGCTTTCTGCTGGCACTTTCTGCCTGTAGTGACTCACTGATTTGAGTCCAGGGAAAGCTCGAAGCTATTTTATTTCCAATACTGACAAATTACTTTAAGCAGCCCTGGTGAAACCAGAAGAGGTACCCAGATAAGTCATGTGGCAAAGCACACCATCCTGAGGTGTGCCCCCTAACCTGCACACGCAGCAATCAAAACAAAGCCTGGCTAACCAATTTCGCAGCAAGGGTTGGCAACCTTTTTCCTAAGCATCAGACAATAGCTATTTTCAGCTTCCCAGGCTATGCACAAAGCCTACATCTGTCACAGATAATCGACAACTGCTGCAGCACAAAACCCACCTCACACAACTCACAAGTACAGTGGCTGTGTTCCAACAGAAGCTGATCTCCAGAGCAGGCAGTAAGCAGGAAAGGGCCGCCCCTGCTTGGAGTGACTGCAGGCACTGCTGGACCTTGATCTTGATCCCTCATAGCCTTCTTAATCCCAACATTTCTTACACACTTGTCCTGAGCACCATCCTGTGTGCTGGGGAAGTGAAGGGGAAGGAGACACTGTCCTGTGCCCACATTTCCAGGACAAGTGGAAACCAAATAAGACAGAGGAAAACAAACTGTCACCACCACTTTGTGGGTGCTAAGTAAACGTGTGGTGAGGGAATGGAGGAACCCACCATCCCAGCAAAGCTGCACGGAGAGCCTTTCTCCTGCCAGGCAGCTTTTGAGATCTGCCTCCATCAGGGAGCAACAGCAGCAAACTTCCAGAGGGAAGAGAAAGGCACCATAAATGAGCAATTACATGATATGATATAAGGTGGTCACAGAAAAATAAAAGAGAAAATATCAGAAGTGAGATGGGTTGCAGTTTTAAGTCAGGGGACTGAGGAAGGCCTCACAGAGGCCACGTGTTGGCAGACTGAAGACAAATAGCCAAGGATCTAGGGACAAACACTCTAGGTGCAGAGAACAGACTAAGTCAGGAGCATGCCCAGTGGGTATGAGGAAGAGCCAAGGGGCAGTGACTGGGGGTGAGAGACTGGGGGGTGGGGGGGAGGTATCAATAAACAAAGGGGACAGAAGAGGTGTTAAGAGGTTATGGAGGACAGATCACATCTGGCACCATAGGCTCAGCTAAGGACTGAGCTGCCACTGGAAGATTTGTGAGCAGACTCCCTCTGGCTGCCTTGCTGAGAACCGACAGTAAAAGGCTCAAGAGAGAAACAAGGAGATCTAGAAGCACAGGGTAACCCAGGCCAGAGGTCCTGGTGTCTGATGAGGATGTTATGCACATACATGGGTAAGAATGGATACCTGGATACTTTAAAAATTATCAGCAGGAATAAATGAAATAAAATGGACCCTAACATACAAGGTCCAATGGGGGTGGCAACCACTTGGCTAAACGGGGTTCAGATGAGGGTGGGGTGGAGGGTACAGGGCCCTGTGCACCTGACTGAAGGCCACACTCCGTCACCTGTGCAGAGATACTTGTCCCCTCCCATTTCCCAACCAAAGTCCTACTCCTTCTGCTCTCCATACTACTTTGCTGGGGACCTCTCACCTGACTCCCTCACCCCTCCTCTGAGCACCTTACATTCCACTCCTGGCCTGATCTTATGATTTATCATAATATCTTTGGTCTGTGTTCTCAGCTAAGGTAATGTCGTTCAAGGTTGAATCCAAGAGTCTGGCAGGAAGCAGATGTACCTCATCATCTGAACGAGGGTGGGCCTAACTACCTCTGCTTCCAACTGCCTGCACGCAGGAAGCGGAGAAACTAGGTTCATCACCATCAGATTTTTTTTAAGGTAAAAAACAATCTCAAAGGAAAGCTTGAAGGTGGCCTATAGGTTACAGAATGTTCCAGAAACAAACACTTTGATACTTCGTTCTGCCTGCCCTAAAAGCTTCTTTTTGCACATATGTCATCACTTTGGGGATAGGAAAAAAAAAAAAACTAAATCAAAATACCTCAGATTTTAACAAGGCAAATTATCAACACTGCCCACCTAGACTTCCAGTACAGGTTAACTTCTTTCAGAAAGGAAAATTATGAATAATGGTCAGCAAGACCCGGATTGAAAAGGGATCTCATAACTCCAAGACACAATAAAGTGATTATTTACTCAGCCACGTGTCTCCGGTGATCTAACTGGCTATTTCACAAACAGGAATGCAGGGCCATGGCACAGAATCCAGCAGGCTGCCAGGGAGGCCTTGGCACACTGAAGTCGGAGAGCAGCTCTCCTGTGCCTCCATGTACAGGTCAAGGAGACCCACAGAACCTGGTGCTGGGTCTAGTCTGTACTTCAACGCACAGCCTCAGAGGCTGCTCAGCTCAGCAAACACTGAATCCCTACCAGCTCGGTGGCTGGATGGAAAACTCCTGAAGGACAGTGTAAAGGTCAGAAAGGAGTGAAGAGCAAGTGAGTAAATCTGCACCTAAGAAGCTGAGCAGCAACTATTGGCCAGGCCAGGTAGGCTCTGGTCCCAGGATAATGGAAGCCCAAGCTCAAATGCTCATGGTCTGAGTTTACTCCCCCTTCTCTTACCCAAGACCTGTTGTGTACTTACCGCCATTTCCCAAGCCAGCACTGATGCTGATGCCATTCAGATTATCTGGCAGAGTGGAGACCAGGCCACTAGAAGAGAACACAGGAAAGAAATGAGTTAGTGCTTGAACAAGATGACTGTCTGCACAGCACATGACAGTCAGCAAGCAATGGCCAGAGGTTCACCTAGCTGAGCTGCCTGAGAAGGAAAAAAGTACAAAGCATAAAGGACTCAGGCCTTGGAGTTGAACTTACTTCCAGATCTAACACTCAGTAATTCTATGACCTTGGGCGATGTCAAGGTCATTCATTGCTTCCTTCATGCGCTGTGTGCCAGTACAAAGCTATGTTCTTTACTTGTTAAACAGGGATACCATCTACCAGTAAAGATGAAATCAGTCACTATATAGAAACATCTGCACACTAGGGCATACCTTGATTCTGTTCATCAACATTGGGGTCATTAACCAGCCTCCCCAACCAAAAATTAAATTCCTAAGACCCAGGCACCAGGTCAGATGTTTTCAGAATGTCAAGCAAAAATGAAGAATTCACTGATTCAAGAAGCTGTACTGGCAGATTAACATAAACCAGTATATGACATTTGGTAAGGATTCAGGGAATTTGTCAGAAAACTAAACCATAACAGGCATTACGCTGGGTTCTGTTCTAAGCGCTGTGTGCACCTCCGGAAGCCTTACTTCCTTCAGCTCTGTAAGGAAAAATCAGCAGCTCCTTCACAGAACTAGCAATTAAATAAGATATACAAAGGGCCCAGCAAGGTACCTGGCATCCTATGAGCACACTGTAAACATGAACAAAATATCATTGTCACCTTCAAGCACAGAGTGCCTCGAAATTTATAAAATATTTACTCATCAGAGCTGCCAATTCCCCAAGGGTCTGTGATTTTTCAAAGGAAAGCTTTGCAGTACAGACCACTTCAGTGTCCCAGTCATAGTCACGTGGCAGGGACATGGAGACCTTTTATATCTAATCCTCCAAAGTCCTTCCTGGCCTCAGCCCCCAAACTAGGCATTGATGGAAGCCTAACTTCTGGGCAGTTTCTCTTCCTGCCTCCAAATCCAGATGTATTCTGCTCCTCAATTTTTCTCATCACTGAACTTTGCAGTTAGAATAGACCTTCAGGATCAGAGCTGAGCAAAGAAATTAGAAATACCATAAAAATCCAACACCAAGAAAATGACTACTCAAAATATACCTAGTATAAAGATAACTGGGGGAGAAAAAAACTTAAAGAAAACATGTCCTCAATCATGAAAAGATACATAAAAAGATCTTTTTCTGGAAATAGGTGGGCTATAAATATATAACAACACAGAGGAAATGTACTAAATTCCAGAAACTATTTGCAGAGAAGACACATTTTCCATCCCCTAAATTTTTGATAACTTGTCTATTTCTTCCAATTATCATCAATATAAGAACAAAGTCAAAAGAAGGCTTAGATATGATTTTATCGTTATACAGAAGGGAAGACTGAGGCCCAAGAAGGAGTAAGAACTTAACTTGCTCAAAATCACAAAGGAATAGCAGCAAAATAAGGACCAAAGCCCAGACTCCCAGAGCAGGACCACCCACAGCTCCCACAGGAATACAACCCAAAGTGGAGCCACAGGCCTCCAGGCAGACCAAACAAAGCCTAGTCATAGGAAACCTGCCTGCCAGGCCAGGCTCCAGACAGAACAGCAGTCTCCCACTTAAACCTCATCACAGCCCGGCTCCATAGGTAGCATTTTTTTAAGTATTGCCATTTTTTTTTGGCCAGTCCTGGGGCTTGAACTCAGGGCCTGGGCTCTGTCCCTGAGCCTCTCTGTGCTCAAGGCTAGCACTCTTACCACTTGAGCCATAGCACCACTTCCAGCTTTTTCTGTTTATGTGGTAGTGAGGAATCAAACCTAGGACTTCCTGCATGCTAGGCAAGCACTGTACCACTAAGCCACATTTCCAGCCTCAAACTGTTGTTTTTTGGTTGGTCGTGAGGCTTGAACTCTGGGCCTGGGCGCTGTTCCTGAGCATTTCAGCTCAAGGCAAGAGCTCTACCACTTGAGCCACAGCACCACTGCCTGTTGCCATTATTTTTTAATGAGGAAAATCTAAGCTAATTTCAAATCCCATGCTCTGTGCCCCTGCATCATCCTTCCAGTCCTCCAGGGGGCAGTGTAGTGAGGACAGAATCAACAGAACCAGAGGGCTGCTCTCAGCACATGGACACCACCAAGGCAGGTTGTCCTACTAAGTGCTGTGTGCTACATCACCTCATCCTCCTGGCCTGCTCCAATGCCACCCGCTGAGCCACCCCCTCCTGTGTCTGCACTGGCTGACAACAATTGTCCTTTTGCACTCCAAGACCCCACAGTGTTCTCAGAGCCGGCATGGAACTGGACACCACAACTGGAAAACAAGTGCACTGCTCTTTGTCTCACAGAATTCCTTTTCCATCCTGTGTTATTCCCTCTTTTCTTTTCAATACTGGGGCTTGAACTCAGGACCTAGGCATCTCAAGTGCTCTGCCACTACTCTATCCATTCTTAAGAGAAAAACCACATGGAAACCAAAAACACAGGCACACAAGCTCTCCTAGGTGACCTGTCACCCCCACCCCTCACCCTTCCTAAGAGGTAAGTCCCTGATGTCAGCACACTGTGTCCTTCATAATCAGAGAGACAGAGGTTTTATTTTCTGGCTTCAAAATAAAATAATTGTAATCAAAAAACACATTCTATTCTACAGCTCTTCCCCTCTACTAAATACATATCCTAGGAGTGGGGCCCTAAGTTCAAACTCCAGTACCTAAAGATGATTGGATGGCCATATAAACAGACTTGCTTCAATCTTTAACTCCTACAAAGCATCCTACAACAGGGTTTTGTACACTTTACTGACCACAACCAATAAACAAATTCCTTAGTTCTTGATATATTTCTGTTCTCTTCTACTTCCTTTTTGTTGTTGTTGTTGTTGTTGTTGTTGGTTGTGGGGCTTGAACAGCCTGGGGGCTGTCCCTCAGCACTTCAGCTCAAGGCTAGTGCTCTACCACTTGAGCCACAACACCACTTCCGGTTTTCTGAGTGGTTTATTGGAGAGAGTCTCACAGATTTTTCCTGCCCAGGCTGGCTTTCAACCGTGATCCCCAGATCTCAGCCTCTTGAATAGCTAGGATTACAGGCATGAGCCACTGGCGCCCGGCTTCTACTTTCTTAAAAGCCTTCTAGCAACCTACGATATTGAATTTATGAGATACCAATGGGTCACAAGGGGTCTGGAAGACTCTTCTGAAGGATGTGTATCGTCTATCTTCCCAATCCCCTTCTGACAGAACTCCAGCTTGCCCAGTTCTTCTTTTACAAACCGTGTTGAGTAAGTGCCTTTATACAAGTCCCATCATGCACATGTAGGGGTCTCTAGGTCAGACAGCAAATGCAATTGCTAGATCAAGATGTAGCCACATCTTTTAACTGAGGCAAAGGTTCTGCTAAGACAGTGCACCAAGGCATTCAAATGGCAAATAAACACATGAAAAAATATTCATGTCATTAGTCATTACAGATGTGTAAAGTAATTCCACATTGAGATACAATGTCACTCAAAAGATAGCTAAAGTCAAAAAGACACAAGTACTGGTAAGAGGTGAAAGAAACTCGAACTTTCAACACTTCTGGTAGAAGCAAGTGACAATGCAATTTTGGAACTGAGTGGACAGTTTCTTCCAAATGTTAAAGTTACCATGTGATCCAGCCATTCTACTCCTGGGTAAAATCAAGAGAAGTGAAAAAAAGATGCTCACACAAAAACTACACACAAATAAATGTTCACAGCAACACAATTCCTAATAGACAAACAATAAAAACAATCCAAATGTCCATTGATATGAATAAACAAAATATGTCACATGAGCATGATGCAATATTATTTGATCATAAAGAGGAATGAAGAATTTACACCGGCTTATACACACGGATGAATTTCACAAAGCAGCACACACTGTAAGACACCATTCACACGAAATGTCCAGAAGAGAAAAATCCAGTATTCCAGTATTTATATAGTGCTATTGTCAATCTTTCATTCAAATAAAATGAATAAGAAACCGATATAAAGTCAGCAGAACTTCTTTCCTGGGAAGGATTGGCAAAATTGGAATTTTACATGAGGATGAATTTATAGCTAAGATATTTCATATATAGATAAGAAAACATGTTCCTTTTTAAGTTATGTAGACAAAAAGGGACATAAAACACTACTTTCTTCATTTTTAAGCTCTCTGTGTAAAGATCTAAACTCAATTCTGTGTGTGTGTGTGTGTGTGTGTGTGTGTGTGTGTGTGTGTGTGTGTGTGCGCGCGCGCGCGTGCGCACATGCGCGTCTCACGTGCTGGAACTAGGGTTTGCACTCAGGGCCTTGGGGCCTTACTTGGCTTTTTTACTCAAGGCTGGCACTCTCTCTCTTGAGCTATACCTCTACTTCAGGGTTTTTGCTGGAAAAGAGTCTCTCAGATTTGTCTACCCAGGCCAGTTTTGAATCGTGACCCACAGATCTCAGCCTCTGAGTAGCTAGGATTACAGATGTGAGTCACCAGAGGCTGGCCTAATTTCAACTCTTTCTTGAAGAGAGAAGCGGTTTTTGGTATCCACTTAGCCCATCAACAGTTACAATGGGAAGTCAAGAAATTTGTCACTTCTACTTCTTGGCTTATATAAACTTTTGCCAGAAAGAATCTGACCACACCTCTGGCCTAAACAGTTGGGATTCTACATAAGCCTCCTGAAGCCTGGAGAGCTCTAAGGGTTGGTACACCTTCACCTTTAAAAGCACGCTTCACTGAGAGCTGGCGTGCTGGGCACCGGGGGTACGATCCTAGGGTACTCCACACCAACTAAGATGCCGAAGTTTTCCATGCTCACATAGAAGGAAGGAGAAACACACCACCTGCTGTGAAAAGTAAAAAGTCAGAAACCACCATCACCTAAAACATGAACCCAAACCACTATGCTAGGACTCCGTCTCAGACTTCACACCAAATCCACTCTCACCTGTCTTGATATAACCTGATAGAAGATTCTTATCTAACGCACACATGGGGTCATAATTAATGAAGTAGAAGCCTTTGCAGTGCCAACTGTGTATAACTCTCTAAACAGCATGCTAGAAATGAATATTTCTCTATTCAATCATTCCCTTCAGTGATCTTTCCACTGATATACCTACCTACCCCTTTTTTATTTTTGTTTGAAATGTTTCACAAATAGACTCTGGTTTGGGTTTGGGCAGTGCTGGGCTTCTGGGCCCAGAGCTCCACACTTGCTAGGCAAGCATACTACCATTACACCCACCTTCATCACTATTTCTGCTCTGGTTATTTCTTGAATAGGGTCTTGCTTTTTGCCTCAACTTGCTGGACCAACATCTTCATATGTCTTTAGCGGCTAGGATGACAGAAGTGTGCTCATGTTTTCCCTGTTGAGATGAAGTCTTCCAAAACTTGTGTACCCAGGCTGGCCTAGAAGTGTAATCCTCCCAATCTCTGCCTCCAAAGTAGCTAGGATTGCAGAATTAACTTTGATTTAACATAAACATGTAAACGTTGAGAAGCTTCTGCTTCTCCATGAGACTCCATGAGACTCTAACTGCCAATTAACACCAAACACCAGAAGTGGGAAACAAACCAATATGCTCTCCTCCCAGCCCCCCAGGATGCCCCAAAGGTCACCCTTTCCTGAAATTAGTGCCCATGAAGGCTCTCTGCCCTAGAAGTGCAAACTGTGCTCACAGAAAAACTTTTCTCTCCAATCTGTTCCTAACCAAGCAGCAAGCCATCAAATGGCAATGTGCTGAAGGACCCCATGGATGACAATGCCTAGTTTCAGGCTTAGAAGGCTCATGGTTGGGAAAGGCAGGCTCTTGGGCATACAAATGAAGAGCAGGACCCAGAGCTGCAGCGCATAGGGTCCTGTCTGGGAAATAGTGTGCCATGGGACAAATCTGACAAAAAGAGCTAACATTCCACTCTCCCCCATTGGTACCAGGCACTTATTATATAAGCTCTCACATCATCCAGGTGGCCATCAATGAAACACGCATTATCTTCAAAGAGACCATAGGTTCCAAGGGTTGAGGACTAACTCCAGCCACACACCTGGCTGAACTAGAATGTAGACCCCGCTCACACAACCCCCAAAGCCAGCCTCTTACCACTCTACCCAGCAAGATTTAAAGATCTGGGCTTGAGTGGGGTCTCTGGGTCCAAAGTCTAGGCCGTAATAACATGGAGCCAGAGCAGTCAAGGACACCAGCAGGGATAAGGATCAAAGGCAACAGCACACATTACCCTAATCCAAGTGAGTCTAAGGGATAAAACTGGACTCCAGTTCAATCTTTCAAAGTGTGGAAGCCACAGGCAGAAGGTCTCAGAAAGTACCATATTAGAATAAAACAGGTGACTTTCCTTCTAGGGGTGCCTTCTCTGTCATCATCTGCCTGAAAAGGCAAGGGGAGGTGGCAAAGAAGCTGAAGGAGACAGCAGCGAGGCCTTTTTAGAGTCATTCTATTTCTTATGCCAGCCCTGGGCTGTACATCAACCTACATTACAGGTGACAAAAAAAAACTGAAGTTCCAAAGGATACTCTTAGAGGAAGAACACAAAGACACAATGCATATAAAATAATATTTATCAAAATGAACCCAGGAAATGGAAACAAGTTTTTTGTTGTTGTTGCTTTTGTTTTTCTTTTTGTCATTCATTCACATATCTGTCTTTGAGAGGGTAAGAGGGGCACAGAAATGGTGGGAAAAGGGTGAAAAAATGCAACAGTAGTAATCACTAGACACTATATGGACAATTAATGGTGGGGACAGGAGAGAAAAACTGGGAGAGAGCAAGGGAAGGGGTGACATTATCCAAAAAGAAATGTACTCATTACCTGACTTATGTACCTAAAAACCCCTCTGTACATCACCTTTATAATAACATTTTTTTTTAATTTTTAAACTCAGGCTCCCAAGATGAGTGACTTGTCTAAGGTCACAAGGTTGTTAAATGGCAGACCTAAGACTTGAACTCCAGCTGGGTCTAGGTCTGAAAGCTGATGTGGGACCAGTAAACACTGAAGTGAAAAGACCAGATCTCAGAGTAGTGGTGAACTTTACTGAACGGCAATAGGAAACATGAAAAACAGGGTGCTGGTAGCTCACACGTAGAATCCTCGCAATTCAGGAGGCTGAGATCTGAGAATTGTGATTCAAAGCCAATCAGGGCAGGAAAGTCTGTGTGACTCTTAACTCTAACTACCAAAAAGCCAGAAGTGGTGCTGTGGCTCAAGTGGTAGAGCGCTTGCCTTGAGCTGAAGAGCTGAGGGACAGTGCCCAGGCCCAGAGTTCAAGCCCCATAACTAACCAAAAAAAAAAAAAAAAGTATCAGCAAACTGTGATGAGCAATTTCATATTGGCTTAGACAGGAGCTTGAAAGGCCTATCTCTGTGCCTGATACCTAGAAGCTATGAATGAACACAGTAACCATTTACCAGGTCTGCCAAAGATAAGACCTCTATTCCTAGCTTATCATCAAGGTATAAAAGCAAGTCATGCAGAGCAAGAGGCTCTGAGTTCAAGTCCAAGAACTAGCCAAAAAAAAAAGCATCCTAGTTTGCACAATGAACAACATGGTCCCTAACATTTAGGCTTTACAGGCTAAACACAGCAGCCTGTCCTACAGAACTAAATAAACACTGCAGGTTTTAAGTCCAGTTCTCTTCCTCTTCTTTCTGCAATCCCTCCTACCAGAAGCCCAGGACAATCAGAGGACCCAGCCTGGAGCAGTCCAGGGCCTACCAGAAGAAAAGATCTGGGCCCCACCAGAGAGGACCCCCATGGCCACTTGGAGCAGCTTCCCTGGAAGGCCCCCTTCAGATCATTCCCACCACTACTGACAACACAGGTTGAATATCCCTAATCGGAAAATCCCAAACCCAAAATGCTCCAATATCAAAACTTTTTGCATTGGATCGTGTTGGCTACAAGTGGAAAATTCCACACCTCCTGACTGCACATGATGGGTGTCACAGTCAAAATTAAGGCCTACTGCTTGGTATACTGGGTGTATAGGAAACATAAATCAATTCCAAGTTCAGACTTGGGTCCTATTTTCAAGACATCTCAGATGTAGGTGTGTGTGAGACACACACACACACACACACACACACACACACACACACACACACGCAAAAATATTCTAAAACTTCAAAATAATCCAAAATCTGAAACATTTCTAGTCCAAAGCATTTTGGATCAGGGATACCCAACCTGTAATAATAACAGCAATACAGTGTCATTCTTTCAACCCTGATGGTATGCCAGGCACTTGGTTAAGTACCAAAGGAACTGCAGGGCAGCTAATGCTTCTTTTGATCTTCACCCCAATTCTGTTGGGTGGATAGTCCTGGCCCGCGTTACAGATAGGAAAGTGAGTCAAGTCACTTTGCCCGGGTCACCCAGGGAGTCACCTTACAGAGGCCGGGTTTGAATCCAGTGCTAACCATCTCCAGCCAAGACAATTAACAACCGCACTCGGCCGGCCCTATACGGTGGGTCACCATGGGACACCCCCCTACACACACACACTCCATAAGCTAAGCAAAGCCTATACTTCATAACGAACGCAAAACTCCCAAAGGCGGAATGAATCCTCAGGTGTCCTCTAAGTCCCCGCCCCCCCAAGCCCCCCACGAAGGGCATACCCTCCAAGCGGTCCCCTCCTCCCAGTCTATCTGCCTGTCCTCCGTGCCCCTTTCACGGGAAAGGCCCCGAGCCGAGTCTAGCACGGTGCCCGTCAGGCCCCAGACCCCAATCAGAGAGGCCGCCCCCCACCCCGCCCCCGGCCGAACACCTGAAGCAAACCCCCAGGCCGCGCGCGTCAGAGACGCTCCCCCCCGCACCCCGCGGGCGGGCACCCCGGCCCGGTCAGCCCGAGGCCCCGGCCCGGGCCGCACCTGCAGCCGCTGAGCGTCCCGGGGAGGGTGACGTCCTCTTCCAAAACCGAGTCCATCGCGGACGCAAAGGCGACGTAGGCATCAACGACTGCGGCGCTGGCGCCGCCGGCTCCTCGGCTGCAGCGACCCGCCCGGACTCTCAGGTCCCGCCCCCTCCGGCCCAGCTCTTGTTCCGAGTCAGGAGGCGCCGCTGGAATTCAAACCACAGCGGCCGCCATGTTTGCCAGGGCTTCTTCCTACGGAAACGGGGCGGGGTCAGCAGGGCGCGCGCGCGCGCGGTGAAGCCGCGCCGCCGAAGCCAGGCAGGGAAGAGTGGGCGGCCGCCATCTTAACTAAGGGCAGTGCCTTGGCGCTTGGGCCGGTTAGACTACAGAATGACAGGCTCGCGGCCATCTTTTGCGAGGGCACGGCGGCCGAGGCCAGGAGGGACGCCATCTTTGTTAAGGGTGAAAGCCCAACAAGGTATGTTCATTTAAGCGGGAAAAGGAAGCCCAGCTTCCCTTACTGTGGCGTCCCAACTCGGAGTTTTGTTTTCCTTGGAACAGTGACCACACACACACACACACACACACACACACACACACACACAATGTTTTCCTTGGAACAGTGACCACACACACACACTATTTGGCATCCAAAAGGCTTCTGCCTGGAGGCTCAGATAATGGCATGTTGCCTCCCTTTTTGAAAAATCCTGCCTGCAGAGCACTAAGGGAAGCCGTAATTCTCACTCTGTTGGAAGCAATCCCTGAGCCAAAAGGTGAGCCGCACTCCCACTCCGAGCCTCCACGATGCTTCGTGGCTGTGAGGACTCGCCTACAACTGCAATGAGTAAACTGAGGCCTAGAGAGACGAAAACGACTTGACCCAAAGTAATGCAAAGGAAGTTTACTGTCAACGCAAACCCTAGCAGGGGCTTCTGCCAACTAGATCTAGACTCTCTGAAACAGGGCTTCCTTCTCCCTCTCAAATGACACGGCAATTACCAAACACCTAGGTACTTTTTTTCTTAATTTTTTTATTATCTTTTAGTTGTACGAAGAAGCTATCATTTAACAAAGCAGTGTATAAATGCAATGCATCTTGATCAGTGTTACACTCCTTCAACATTCTTACCACCACCCCTTTCAATTAACTCTTTCCCTTACTTTTCTTAGTTTTGTGGTATGGACGGTGAATTCTTCCCATTTTTTTGTCGGTAGTAGGGCTTGAACTCTGAGCCTGGGCACTGGCCCTGAGCTCTTCAGCTCTAGGTGAGCACTCTACCACTTGAGTCACTCCACCACTTCCGGTTTTCTGGTGATTAATTGGAGATCAGAGTCTGCCCAGGCTGGCTTTGAAATGCGAAACTTAGATCTCAGCCTCCTGAGTAACTAGAATTATGGGTAGGAGCCACCAATGCCCAGCGTGACAGTGAATTCTTGAATCAACCTTTCTCCAGTGTTGCTTCTTGTTCTTCATTGGGAGAGTCCTGGATGAAAGTAATTTTCAAAAATGAGTAGACCAGAGAATGGTGGTGACTGCCCTGTAATCACCAACAAGTCACCAATCTCTGTTTCCTCATTCTTTAACTAGTTGCTCAATTACTCCCCAAAGGAGGTCTTTCCTACTGCTCTAAGCTAAATCCATCCCTTTCTTATAATCTGAGAAATCCATACTTTTCCTTTGTAGCACTTAACCACCCTTGCAAATATATATTTCTGTTTTTCCAATATCTTCTTTTTGCGGCTATGGAGGGCATAGGGCAGGAATTGTGTTCACTGCTAGGTCCTCTATGACAACATTGTGCCTACAAATCAACAGATGTTTAAAAATATGTGTTAGATGAATGAATGGCTTGATCAAATCAGTCTGGAAAATAGGCTAGTACCTATCCTGCAACGATTTTGTGAGGCTGACCTGAGATATCTTTAGGAATGCCACAGTTCAGTTCTCTCTGATTTTCAATGCACTTAACTATTTTACACAGCCTGTGTGTCCCCATTTTTTTTTTTTGGGTCCAGTCGTGGGGCCTGAACTCTGGCCTGGGCGCTGTCCCTCAGCTCTTCAGCTCAAGGCTAGCACTCTACCACTTGAGCCACAGCGCCACCTCCGGCTTTTTTTTTCTTTTTGCTTATGTGGTGATGAGGAATCAAACCCAGGGCCTCAGGCATGCAAGGCAAGCACTCTACCACTGAGCCATCTTCCCAGCCCCCCCCCCCATTTTTTTTCTACCTTAGAAGGTAAAAGTAACATATACTCACATCTAGACAACACAGTATTTAAGTGACATACTCACCAGTTTCTACTCCTTGGGCAACTCATTCAAGGAAGCTAAATAATGACCCTAGTGTGGACAGTACAGTTTATCCCCTTGCTATATCTTAATTTTTCCATGTATAACTGAGCTGAAAATGTCAGTCTTACATGCTGGCATTCTCTAATTAGACACTTTGGAAACTATAAGGAAGAATCCGTAAGAAGCTCTCATTCAGATTAATTCATTGCCCTATTCAGACCATGTTCCTGAGTTATGCACTGAACTCTTAGTAAATCAAGAAACTGAAAATTGAATCAATTGCACAAAGGACAGGCTATATAGGAACTTGTTTTTCCCACTACAGTAGTGGTCTCATAGTCAGGAACAGAGGCCTTGCCCTGTCTGTCTCTGGTTTTAATTTCTGCCAAGCCTGGAGGTGATGTCACTCCCATCAGTTGTTTGGGCAATCCAAAGCTATCTCCTTGACAACAGCCAACCAGACACAAAGCTGGTATTATTTCTTTGGACAAGGTCAAACTTAATGGCTGGAAGTTGCTTGGACCCAGATGTATTTTTTCATTTGCATGGAACTCTTCTGAAGATTTTAGCAGCTCAAGATAGTTGAATACCATTGCTAACAATAAAAATAATTTTATAGATAATACATTCATGATTCATTTTGAAATATTCCATTTTCTCTTCATGACACTATGAAGTAGGTTGAGATGATTCCCCTATTGTACAGATGAAGAATTCTATAGTTTGGATCTTAAATAGCCTGAGAACACCATAGATCAAAGGTTTGGCCCCCAGCCTGTAGCACTGTTGGGAAAGGGCCTACTTAAAGAAAGTTGGGCCATTAGAAGCATGACCTTGAATGGAATGTTAAGATGTTAGGAGCCCTTCTCATTCTCATTCTTTCTCCCCTCACTTCCTTCTTGTCTGCCATGAGGTCAGCAGCTTCCCCGTCACTTCCTCCAACATCACTTGGTCCAATCATGATGTTCTAAACCACATAGACCAAAGGGCAATGGAGCCAAGTGATCATGGTCTGAAACTGTGAGGCAAATGTTTCCTCTTATGTCAGTTATTTTGGCACAGTGCCAGGAAGATAATACAGGAAAAGTAGGATTCAGAGGATTTTCCAATGGCTACTTTTTTCTTTTCTTCTTTCTTTCTCCCTTCTTTGTCTTTGTTTCTACTTTGTTTCTTTCTTTCTTTTTCTTCCTTTCAGAAACAATTTGAGACCAGGAAAACAGTTGCAAAAATAGTACAAAAAGACTGAGTGTGAGGCTCATGCCTGTAATCTTAGCACAAAGAAAACCCATGCAGGAAGATCATGAGTTTGAGGCCAGCCTGGACTACATAGGGAGTTCAAGGCCAGCCTGGGTTGTATAGTAAATACCTTGTGACTTCAAACAAGCAAACAAACCAAAAAGTACAAAGAATTCCTCATGAAATCTTCACGTAGCTTCCTAATTTTTTGTGGTTGTTATTGGCAGTATTGGGGTTTGAACGCAGGGCCTTGGGTTTAGTAAGCAAGTACTCTACCACTTGAGACACACCACCAATCTTTTTTGCCTTAGGTTGTTTTTCAGATAAGATCTCACTTTTGCCTACTCACTCCTACAGCTTGTTGAGATGGGGAGTCGCACTCATTTTCTGCCTACACTGGCTATGTATCACAATCCCCCTGATTTCTGTCTCACAAGTATTTAGGATTTGCTTCCTAATATATTAGCATCTTCTAGAACCATAGCATAGCTGTTTAAAATGTTTCATTGATACAATACCATTTACTACGGACCTGACTTGATTTTAATCCATTTTCTTATTAACTTTCCTTTGATGGTCCGGGATCCAATCCAGGATTCCACATTGCCGTTAGCTGCCACATCTCCTTCCCTCCTTCAACTGCTGATGGTTCTGTCTTTGTCTTTCATGACACTGGCACTTTGTAAAGTTCATGCTAAGTGTTGATAGAATGATCTTCAGTTTATGTTCACATAGCGTTTTTTCATGATTCAATTCAGCTTATACAGTCTGGGCAAGAAATTACAAGAGTGACGCTATGCCCTTCTCAGGGTGCAATTGGAGATCAAAGGATATTGATATGGCTCCCTGATTGATGGTATTAACTCTTACCTCCTAGCTATGGTGTTTTATACAAAGTTTCTGTAAGGAAAATTACTATTTTTCCTTTTGTAGTTATTGAGAATCTTTAGGGGCGATATTTGAGATGATGTATTTTGGTTTTCATACTTTTGCCCACTAATTTTAGCATGTATGAATAAATTCTTACTCAAAACAATCATTATAATTTCCCTGTAAATGATTTTTCTGTTTTCATCATTCACTCTCTATTTTTAAACCAAAATTCTACCATAAGGAAGAGCTGTCTGTTCTTCTCTATGTAATCATTTAGTCATTTATCCATTGGTTGTAATACTGGGGTTTGAAGTCAAGGCATTGTGCCTGCTAGGCAAGTGCCACTAATGGACCCCAGGCCTACTTATTTGATTCTTTATTTAGAGTAAGATGGACTCATGGGAATTTATTTTTATGTGTTGTAATCCATTCTTTGTTAAATCATCATTGTTTGCTTTATTGCACAAAATGTCCTAGATTTTAGCCTTCTAATACATTGCTGTGCCAAGATTCAAACGCAGATCTATCTCGTCCCAAGGTCAATAATACTTTCCTTTTCTCAAGAAGTCTTCCAAAATAACCCTCAACATCAGCAGTCCTAAGGAGCCAAGTCCCAGTGAGGACCCCAGTCTTCTCCACAGTGTGCTGGGATATCAAGCCGATAACCTAACATCTAGTCCATGATCACACTAGAAAGTTGATGCCATCTGTCACATTAACTCCAAGTCTGATTTTTTTCTTAGGATGGGAAAAGAAGGGTGACTATAGTTCACGATGACCTGTCACATATCTTTAAAAAAAAAAAAAAAACTTAAAAAGAAGAGCTCCAAGCATAAAAAAAACAAGGAGCTAAAAACATTAATGAAGCTGGTTGCTGGTGGCTCACGCTTATAATCCTAGCTACTCAGGAGGCTGAGATCTGAGGATCATTGTTCAAAACCAGCCCAGGCAGGAAAATCTGTGAGACTCTTATCTCCAATAAACCACCAGAAAACCGGAGTGGCACTGTGGCTCAAGCAGTAGAGCGCTCGTCTGGAGCTGAAGAGCGCAGGGACAGCACCCAAGCCCCAGAGTTCAAGTCCCAGACCAACAAAACAAAAAAAACATTAATGACCTGATTTGATTAGACTACATTGCACACATTCATTAAAATATCACAAATAACCACCATTGTTGCATATTAATTCAAAAAATCAAGGGAGAATGATCACCAACATTCATTGTATTTATCAGCTGTTTTTTTGAATGGCAATGCCTTTGTATAATTGTAAAACTATTTAAAGATAATTTCTAAAAAAGAAAACCAAAAGGCAGAAAGAGGAATGAGAAATACCCCATATTAAGAAGGATAAAATGTAAATACTGGACTAAATCCTAAAAAAAATACATCAATATGATATCACCTTTGAATTGTCCAGAAAATTATTGCCCATTCAACTTTCTAGATCTTTTTTTTAAAAAATCTAGATCCAGAACTCATTAGAGTACATCATTGAAGTTCTTTCAGATCTTCTGGTCCATGAATAACTGGAATTACCTACCAGATATTGAGCTCTTGCTGGGTGACAGGCAATAGATTAAATGCCTTTAATCCTCACAGTAACCCCACATAGCAGATTGTGCTCTGGTTTTATAGTTAACAAAGCTGAAGTTTAGAGAGAAAGATTTACCTGGACACTGGAAGGGAGCCATCCTAAAATATGCTCCTTTGGCATAGGGCTATTTTGAGCTGAAGGCAATTGAGCATCAGTAACAAAAAGGAAGAGTTCTAGGCTGGGAAGTTGGCTCAGTGGTAGAGGGCTTTCCTTGCATGCATGAGGCCCTGGGTTGGATTCCTCAGCACCACATAAGCAGTAAAAAGCTGGAAGTGGTGCTGTGGCTCAAGTGGTGGGGCACTAGCCTTGAGTTGAAGAGCTGAGGGACAGCGCTGAGGCCCAGAGTTCAGCCCCCACTACTGACAAAACAAAAACAAAAAAAGGAAGAGTTCTCTGCCTTCCTCTAGTCTGCCTAAACGCAAGGCATGTAGGTCCCTTTGTGAGGGTATCCCTGTCTTTGTTAGTTTTCTTATAGACTTCCCATAATTTGTCATCCCTATGAAATCCAAATCCCCTTTCCTTTGTCAAGACAATATGTCTAACCACTTCTTTGAACTTTATTGCCTTTCTATGAATTTCTATGCATGTAACTACTAATAAGGACTGTATCCTTTTCTCCTGTTAATCTGTCTTTTGTTAGTCTAATTCACAGACTTCCAGCAACTACACATAACATGGGAGAGAAAAAAACAAAAACGGTCTTCCCAACACCACGTGAGCAGTGAAGTATCCAGAAGCAGGATTTGAACCTTGACTTAATTCTGAATCCTGTTGTCTAAATCACTAAACCTCATTATCTTTCATAAAATTTCAGGATTTCTGGTTCTCAAAAAGCTGTTTAATGTGCACCTGATTAATTATACAGCAAAGTCAGAGATCTGAAATATTTTGCTGGTATAAGAAAACAATGAGGACACAGAGAGGGGATGAAGGTATAGAGAAAGATGTTTTACAAGTAATCTTTGTCTTGCATATAGAAACTATATGTAGCCTATATTCACTAGATTCTGACTTTTTGAAGTCCCCAGAAATAAAGTAACTTTATTTGATTCATACATTTTACAACATGTCATATTCTTCATCCCTTGAGGCTCTCCTCCCAACTGTGAGATGTTTGCTGTTCCTTTATGGATAAGGCTATGGAGGCATAAAGACATGAAGCGATTTTCCCAAAGTCATATAGTTAAAGACAGAGAAAGGAACTTGAACCTGTGTACAGTTTTCCCAAAAGCTGACACTCTAGAACTTTTTGAAAACATACAGAAAGCACTGATACATTGCAAACCCCCCAAAAGTTCCTGCTGGAATTGACCATCCTCAGTACCAAGGCCAGATCCAGGGTCATCTAAAACCAGGGGCTAACTATGAGAGTCAAAGGCTACTGGGGAAAAAAAAAATTCTAAGATGCCAAGAGAGTGCTTTCAATCATCCTCCTCAGTGCCCTACTGAATATGTAAAATAGCAATAGCTCTAGGCAAAGGATCATTGAATCAATCAATTGGCTGGACATCTTTAAGATGAAAAGCAGCACTTAAAATTTTACGTGTCCCAGAAAGGGGGATGGTAAGCTTTGCTTTTCCCTCAATGTAATGAATTCACATTAGTGAGCAGGTCAGGACCTCCCGACCTGGAAGGCTACAAGACTTCCTTTTTCAGTGGGATACTTGCCAGGCTGCTTTGCCTTGACAGAGGCCCTCTTCTCTGGTTGGCAGAGTACCAGCTAGCTACAGAAGCCAGGCTCTGCACAAGTACATAGAGCTAAGGGATAAGCGGAACCTAACCTAATCTATGCTCTACTCAACAAGTCATGAATTCATTGCAAAGAAGAAATGTCTTTTTCCTAGGTCACCCCAAAGAACTCTGTGTGCTAGTGTTTCTTATAATCTCATAGACCTTTCCTTCCTCTTCTCTGCCTAATTCACAGGATCCTTCTAGCCAGTTTTTCTTATCTGTGTGTCTGCTGAGGACTGAGGCCAGAGTCTTAGATATACTAAGCCTGTGCTCTACACAATAGCTACAGCCCCATCCTCTAAGCACCATGTTTTTGAATGTTGAATACACGGATTTCTCTTCAATTCTCTAAGGATGCCTGGAAACACACAGACCTCCATAAATATCTCCTACAGTTGATAGTCTGGGAAACAGAAAAATACTTGCCTATCACAGAAAAAGGTACAGTTCAAGGATGATTACAAACAGTAACTGACAGCCTTGGTCCTAACCACAATTTAAAAGAAAGTTCTGGAACCCAGTCTGGTAGATGCTCCATCTCTAGAGTACAAGAGCACCCTGAGCTCTTGCTTGCTTATTTTAGGATGGTCTTGCTATGTAACCCAGGCTGGCCTGGAACTCAATCCTCTGCCTCAGCCTCCCCAGTAGTAGGATTACAGGTGTGTACTACCTTGCCCAGCTTGAGGTTGTCTTCATTGTGATCCTTAAGCTCGGCTGCCTCCACAGGCATACTGCGTGACTTTTAGTTCACTTTTAAGCTAGAATACAATGATAACAATAAAATTCATCCACTGTAGATGAACATTCTGATGAGTTCTGGCAAACTTTTGTATACCCCTGTAGTCATTGTCATAATCAAGATACACAACTATGCTCTCCAAAAGAATCCTGTGGACAAAAATATTCTGAATCTTCAGGTTCCCATAAAGTAGCCACTAGTATCACGTGACAATTGGATCCTGGGATGTGGTTGGTTATGGGAACCAAATCTCTTAATTTATTAAATTGTTTAAATTTATTTACTTATTTAAATTATTTATTTGAATATAAATAGCCATCGAAGGCTAGTGACTTGGATAGTTATAAAACATTTCCCTCATTTTAAAAAGTTCCCTCATGATTCAGTTGAAATCTATTCTCTTTTACCTCAGCATATTACTGACCTACTTTCTGTCTTTAAACGTGTATTTTTTTTCCAGTCTCACATAACTAGAATCATACATTATGTACTCTTTCATGGCCTATCTTCCCTAGAGAGAAGGAACTTTTACTTCAGTATATTGGGATTTATTATAGCACCTGGCAGATAACAGATGTTCAAAAAATGCTGATGGAAGAATGACTTATTAAGTCTCAACCAAAAGTAATGTTCTTACTCACAAACATCCTTGTCTTCCCATCTAATGGAATAGAAGAATGAAAAGGACCTCATAGAGAATATTTAACTCTTAGATGTACTAGTAGAAAATCTGAGCTCCACATGAGTCCAGTGGCCTGCCCACATTCACTGTAGACTTCTTTAAGCATGGTTTAGACCCTCCATAGCAGACTCTCAGGCTTGAGCTCTGCCCACTTCACAGAGCTCCCCATCCTCACATTTCCCACAGGTCAACATGGCAACTCCCCTAAGTGTTGGTGGAACCACAGAACACCCCTCAAACCCACACTGCCAGGTCAGCGTCCTAGTACCAGATCACTGCTGAAAGCACAGAAACAATCCAACCCAGGAAAGAATCTCATTTCAATCCAAATAGACCCAAAATCTAGGAATGGCCTGTCTCCAATGTTAGGCTGTAGATTGCCTTTCCAGTCAGAAAATAAGCCACACAGTGTTAATACTGCATTTTTTGTGAAGTTCTAATGGAGACCTCTTACATAAAAGAAAAAAAGGATGGTAGTTATTGTAGACCTTATGTGTTCCTGGGTACTTCACACATATGGCTTTTCCTAACATCACTGTAAACCTAAGAAGCCTTTCTACAGGTAATGACAATCAGACTAAAAGGACTAAGAATTGTCTTTTGACTTGCCCAACATTGTATGGTCTTAGGCCGTGCACTGAAAGCCACATTTCTCTGCTTCCAGATTTGTAGTGCAATCTGTTATTTTTTAGTAACTAGGAATGACATTTTCTGTTGTTGTTGTTCTAATATTTTTAATATGCTGCATTAAATTTAATACATTGTTGGTGACTGAGATCTAGGAAAGTTTGGTGACAATTGCTAATATAGCTTTAAGTTTTCTGGTATATTTCTACATCCTCTTTAGTATACTTTACTGATACTTTAAAGATCTGATGATCTCAGTATTTTAATATGGAAAAATGAGGTACTGGTTATAAGTAAATGAAATTATTATTATCTAACCCAGGACAAGAAATTAAAAATGTAACTGCTTCTAGGGCTGGGAAGGTGGCTCAGTGGTAGAGCGCTTGCCTTGCATGCCTGAGGCCCTGGGTTCGATTCCTCAGCACCACATAAGCAAAAAGAAAAAAAGCTGGAAGTGGCACTGTGGCTCAGATGGTAGAGCGCTAGCCTTGAGCTGAAGAGCTGAGGGATAGTGCCCAGGCCCAGAGTTCAGGCCCCACGACCGGACCTAAAAAAAAAAAAAATGTAACTGCTTCTAAATGCTGATTTTTTTTCTTTTTTTTAGAATGTAAAGTCCTCTCCATGTCCTTTGGGGACTAATGGCCCATTGGAGTCTATACAATTTGCTTAATTACCCCCACATTATTATCTCAACTAAAGCAAAATCTTAATAGACAATCCTTAATGTCTTTATTCTTGTCCAGAGGAACCTCAGCTCTCGGCAAAAAATAGCTTCTTCAAATGAGTCTGGATAATCCCCTAGCCACGGTGATTAAAGACCACAATGGCTCATTTAGTAAAAATGTGTGTTGGGAGGAGGATTAAAAAAGCTGAGATGCTAAGATGTAGCCTGTTGGTTTTGCCAGCTACTAAAAATAAGAACAAGAAAGAGAAGGCACCTTAAGTGTCAAATTTCAGATAGTTGCTTCCTACCCTTCAGACAGGGGCTGCAGGGTATGAGGATCAGCAGTCCAGACTGTGAGTGAGGCCTCAGCATGGACCAAATGAGCTTGGTCAGCATCATTGCACCAGAGAGGATTTTGCATTGTATGTTCCCAGGGTCTGTCATTCGCAAACATTCCTACTTACACATGACTTGGTACTTCCCAGATAATTTTTTGGAGGGATGGGGGTGGGAGGGTCAGTCATGAGGCTTGAACTCTGGTCCTGGGCGTTGTCCCTTAGCTCTTCAATTCAAGGCAACCACTCTACCATGGTTTTCTAGTGGTTAATTGGAGATAAGAGTCTCACGGACTTTCCTGCCTGGGCTGGCTTTGAAGTGCGATCCTCAGATCTCAGCCTCCTGAGTAGCTAGGATTACAGGTGTGAGCCACAGGCACCCTGCTTTGTTGTTGGTGGTGGTGGTCATGGGGCTTGAACTCAAGGCCTGGGTACTGTCCCTAAGTTTTTTGGACAAAGCTAGTGCTCTATCACTTTGAGATACCACATCTGGTTGGAGATAAGAGCATCATGGACTTTCCTGCCCAGGCTGCCTTTGAGCCACTATCTTCAGATCTCAGCCTCCTGAGTAGCTAGAATTATAGGTATGAGCCACTGGCACCCAGTTCAGTCTACTTTTTTGTTGTTGTTATTTAAGCTGGTACCAACTCAAAGTCTGCAGTATATATGTACATCATTACCATCTTTTCCCATGATTCACTTAGTCATTTATCAACATTGACCCTGGGAGTGGGGAGATAACAGGACATTCCTACAATTTAATGAAATTCCAATACTATGTTCTTGGAGGATAGCATCAGAACCCATATGCTCGAGGCACAGTACCAGGAGATTGTCCCACTTCAGATTCCAATCAAAAGTCCAGGCCTCCTGGGCTTCTGACAACAAATTGAGAACTCCTACAATTCCTTCCTCTTGTTTTGACAATTTGCTTGAGTAGATTGCAGGATCTGGAGAACATTTCACTTATATTTACCTCTTTAGTAGCAAGGATACAACTCAGGAACAACCAAGTAGAAGAGATGTGAAGTGCAAAGTAAGGGGTTAGTTTTCATGCCCTCTCTTGGTGCATCATCTCCAGCAACTCCATGTTTGTTCACCAACCTGAAGCTCTGCAAGGCCCTTCCAGTTAGTTTTGATGGAGGTTGCATTACAGAGGCATGATGACTCAATCTCAGCCCTTCTCCTCTCTTAGGGGATAGGCTGAAAGTTTCAACCCTCTAATCATGTGGCTGGTTCTTTCTCAGCAGCCAGTACCCTATCTTCTGACTTTCCAAAAGTCCTCTTATTAACTCAGGTCTGGTTAACAACAGCTTGCTATGAATTACAGAAGATATTCTTTTCACCTTTATTAAATTGGAGCTATTTCAGAAGCCAGAGACACATATCAGGTATTAATATGAAAGATGCTCCTAAAGCTATTACTAGGCAATTTCAAATCTTTAGGAGCTGGGGTCATTGATTTTCAAATATTATACCAACTTTATATTCACAGCATAAACCTCAGTTGGCCACGAAGCACTATTTTTCTATGTATGGTTCCATTTGTTTATATTTTCTTAAAAATTTTCCTATATTCATGAGGAATATGTAAATATACATATGTCTTTTGGCAAATGTCTTTATCTGATTTTTGTCTCAGGGCAATCCTGGTCTAGTAGAATTAGTTGGGGGAATATTGTCTTTTCTGTAGTTTTTCTGAAAGTGTCTAGAATTGGTAATACCTCTTTTTTAAGTATTTCTACAATTCACCAGTCAAACTCTCTGGAAGTCAGGTTTTTGTTACAATTTCTATAACAGGTGTAGGACTGTTTAGGTTATCTATTTCTTTTTGAGTGAGCATGGCAGTCTTTCAAGGAATCTACATTTCACCTAAGTCATCAACTTTGTTGGTATAAGTTTCTCTTACTATACTTTTGATGATTGTGGCATTCATAATAATTTTCCCTCTGTAACATACAATGAAAACATTTTTCTTGTGTTTTAAAACTATCTGAAATTCAATGTTCAAGCACATTGTGAAGCAATACATTTTGAACTTCACAGTCAGATAACTTTCATTTTGGAAACAGAAATATTAGAAAGCCTGAAAATAATTACTGTATAATATTTTCATTAAAATTGCTTTGAAAACCTAAGTAGGTAGCCTACTTAGGTAAAACCTAGGTAAAACTTTGATTTTTAACATTTACTTAGCCTGTTGGTGAATTCTCCCGATAAAATCATCTCAAAAGTTTTTTTCGTTTAGTTTAGTTTCTAAAATATAACTAAACAGTGGCTGGGGATAGAGTTGAACAGCAGAACACTTACCTATCATGCACAAAGCCC
The DNA here is from genome assembly GCF_019054845.1 of Dipodomys spectabilis. Classification (NCBI taxonomy): domain Eukaryota; kingdom Metazoa; phylum Chordata; class Mammalia; order Rodentia; family Heteromyidae; genus Dipodomys; species Dipodomys spectabilis. The sequence goes on from NW_024870723.1 coordinate 5,920,029, forward strand.
TGGTGTGATTCCCAAAACTGCAATAAATAAAATAATAAAATAAAATAAGGTGCAAAGATTACTATGATGTTTCTGATTTAACCATAATAGAGCATGCAACACTTTTTAAAAAATGTGTCTCATACTCCTACAGAAAATGAATACCATCAACTTTAATAATGCAGTCTACTAAAGTAGACCCTTTGTATTCACAGATATATGGTTTCAAGGAGACTGCTGGTGAGAAAAAAATCCAAGCATGCTAAGGATGCATAAAATTCAGTATTCTAAAATTATTCAAATTTGGGACTGGGAAGGTGGCTCAGAGGTAGAGTGCTTGCCTTATATGCATGAGGCCCTGGGTTCGAGTCCTCATTACCACATAGGCAGAAAAAGCTGGAAGTGGCGCTGTGGCTCAAGTGGTAGAGTGCTAGCCTTGAGCTGAAGAGCTGAGGGACAGCACCCAGGCCTAGAGTTCAGGCCTCACGACCAACAACAACAAAAAATTTCAAATTTATCTATACCAATATGTGCAATAGGTTTGAACATCCATAACTTAAAACTATATGGAGTAGGCCTTAACAAAATTATTGCTATATATATTAATTAATACTGGCCATCAAAACCTGGATCCTATTTCATATTCCCTATCTCAAATATTACAGATGTTTGATTCATTTTTCCCATAATGCTGCTGAACTGCTACTAAAGACATGCTGCCTTTCACATGACCTCTTTAAGTTCTGAATATGCCTTTTATTAGCTTAGGAGGATTGTTTTTTAAATTTTTTATTGTGAACATCCTGTACAGAGAGGTTACAATTACATGGGAAGAGGATTGTTATACTTTTACTTTCATCTTAAGGCTCCATTTGATTTTTTTTTTTTGGAGGGAAGAAGAGTTTTCAAAATTAAGGACAGGAAACTATTCAGCAGATCATACAATTTAAACACAACTGATGATGATGCATCAACTGAACTGCATACTGAACGTGGAAACTTAAAACTTATTTTTGAAATTTCTTTTGAATTTGTTAATGTTTGGCCAAAATAACGTGTAATAAATATATAAATAAAGCAAACTTACTGTAAAAGTCTTTACCAGATAGGTTTATCAAAAGTATGAATAATGTAAGTTATATTCTAATAACGTTACGTTTATAATTATTTCTGCTTGGTGTGATATATACACACACACACACACACACACATACACACTTTTCTTTGAAAATCAATTTGTTTGGATTTCTGACACTATTATTCATGTTGTTCCTTAGGGTGATATAACCCAATTTAGGTACATCACTGAAGTATATGTTAAATAGATAAGGCATGATTATAAACCCTAGTTTCAAAATTTAAACATTAACCAACTGAAGGAGAATAAATGAATTGAAGTTTATAAACATTCAACAAAAAAAATGTTTGGCCTAGTCACCTTTTTCAGAGCATCCCTTAGCTCTCTAGATGGCATCATATTAAACATCATTTAGCTTTGTCAAAAGTACCTTAAAATAATAACAGATGCACTATATCTATGGGTTTCCAATAAGCAGAAAGAATGTGGTTTACTTCCAGATTTCCACCAAAGAAAGGAAATTCTTACATTGTGAGACAAAGAATCCCAAAGGGAGTAAGTTTTTTCCATAAAGTTTTCATGAAATTTCAACAGATTTTCATACAGGATAGGCAAAAGCATAAACAAGACTATGTTATTGCTCATTTATTTTTATTTGCAGTGCAGGGTCTTAGTGCATACTAGGCAAATGCTCTACCACTGATCTACATCCCAGCCCAAGGATGTACGTCAACATGTTTTCTTCTCAGATGTTGCTTTGTGACAAGAAATGATCTGAAACAAAATAGATGGTTAATGCATGAAATATTTAAAGATTTCCATGAAATGAGTTGATAAAAAATGATCTTTAGCCCCTGTTTATATATACATATGAGCATATGTATGTCTAATTACTCCACCACAAAAATAAATGAAACAAATCTACAATAGGTACAAATTATATACATTTATTAATAATTTTAAATAACACTCTTGTATAAATTCTTTCATATATTCAAATCATACACAAATTTAGAAATGCATCATGAAGCCTAGAAGAGCATGTATGAGACATGTTTTTTTTAATTTGTGTTAGAATTTTAGTGACATAAATATAAGTTTATTGTTTCAGAAACATTCCATAATTGCTTGGGCTAAGTTTTAACTTCTTACAGAGTGCTTGTGCCTAGCATTAAAACTTGACTTTAAATCATTTAGCTTTTAGACTAACTTGAATCTGAAGCCCTGGGCTCCCACCCTAGGACTGCTGCTACAGTTAGTGCATGTACATTAGCAACAACAACACAAAAAGATTCCCAGCTGCCTTTGAAAAAGCAACATTCGAAACCACTGACATTTCAGTGATCATAACCTTCAACATTTGATATTATTTGATTTCTTTAGATGAATCAGTATGTTCTTCCTGCTTTTCCCCTTGGCATAGTCACTGGCTCAGGGTTCAAGAGAAAAATGCATTCACTTCCTATTACACTCCAGCACAAACCAAACCTATCTTAGCTCTTAAACTCTTCACTAGCAAGATCTTAACAGACCAAAAGGTCTTTTGTGGAGAAGGTCAGAAAGACTTTCTTAGCTCTAACAGGTCACACTGGTTTGCTTCTTACTCCTTTTAATATTTTGTCAGAGAACTTCCCTTGTGATGTGAAATTCAACTCCTACCTAACTTACCTCAAAATATAAAAATCAGGGAATATTTATTGTAAGTCATGACAAGTTCACATGTATAAATATTATCACATGTATGAATATTATCCTACAATAGGTATAGAACCAAGGCAAATGATCTAACAACCTGTGTTCGATCAAAATCTAACAAGAGGAAGTATGGCTGCTTCAGCTCTCTGATTCCAGAACAGCGTAAGGGCTAAAAACTGGAGTCTGAATTCAGGGTCTTGTACTTAGTAGGAAGGTGCTCTACCACTTGAGCCATTTCTTCAGTCAAGGGCTAAATATCTTGAAGGTACGCAGTTGACCCAAATGAACTAGTAGATCACTGAGTATTGCTTAGTAGTCACTTATCCTGGAAATACTGGGACTAGAGAACAGCCCTATAATTTGAAGCTTATACAAATTCTGCTCCTCTTACCCCCACCCAATCTCTATCCTCTCATTCCATGTCTGCTCTGTTCTCTCCTAAAACCCAGGTATCCATGGAAAAAGTAATTCATTAAGTCCATAGGACTCTGGTACATATGAGAGTTTTTACTTATTTTTTTTCTGTATAGCTGGAGAAATTCCATTAATAAAAAGAACCCTGGAAAGTAGAAAATGGAGAGGGGAAGAGCGAGGTGAGGGAGTACAAAGACCTATTTAATGCTACCTAAAACATCTATCAGAAATACATAAGGGTTTACTAAAATGGGTTAATTAAAAATGCGTAAGGGTTTACTAAAATGAATTAGTGAAGACAAAAGTATCATTTAATAGCATTAACTGTCATTTCTTGATAAGATTCACATGGGTATTTCTTTAACAAATGTATTTCTAACCCTTACAACTCTTCCAATATTAGGCTTTCTAGAGGACTGATGGGGTTCGGCCGCTGGATGCCATCTTTCAAGGGATAGCTTCAGAGGAATGAAAATTGTGCAGGGGATTTCATACCAGTTTTCTCATCTGACTTCAAGGGTAGAGCAACGCATGATTTATACTTAGAACAAAATTATTCCACAAGCAAAAAGCTGAGGTCATTAAGAAATATTATTTTAAACAAGTACAAAGGTCTTAGTTTTCCCACCATGGTGAAAAATTACGAATATGACCTAAGAGGTGAAGTTAAAGTTAGCAAGTATTTAAATATAAACGTTCTGTGTGATGTAACTTTAGCATTATCTTTTCAGGTTTGTTTCAAGGAACCTCTGCATAGTCAGAACTCTATTTTGGCTTTGGCTTTTGGATCCCAATAAACACTCCTCTGTCTTTATTGAGTTAACTTGTTTTTAACAAATGTTTATTTCCCATCATCCTCAATCCTGACCTTTTTTTTTTCCCCAGAGGGTGAGGTATTAGGGAGAAAGGCTATGCTACTTTGCATAATCCTTTAGAACAGTATATACCACCTAAGCAGCAACTGTTGAGAAAGCAAGTTTCCCCCTGCTTGGAGGGATTAACTCACGTTAGCAAAGCATAACTGGACTTTGTTTTTTGTTTTGTATCACTAATAGTGGCTTTAGATAAGAATTCTCCTGTGTGTGTGTGTGTGTGTGTTTTCTCCTCATAATCTTTCATGGCTCTGTGACCCTGAATTGCACCTCATAGTTACATCCACACTGGGGCCTCTTCCTCCCAGTCTTCTTGTGTTTATGGCTGGGCAATTTCTGCATTAGCACAGTCAAAAAGACTATACGCTGCAAAACTGGGAGTCCAAATTTGAAGCCTAATATTGACACACATTGTGTGTCACAGAGCAACACATTTAGCCCTTCTGTGCCTCAGTCTTCACATCTATAAAATGAGTAAAAATTACTTCCTCAGAGGAGAGATAGAATAAACTAAGGATGTACATAGAAAAGTGTTTTGTAAACTAGAAAGGGCAATACACATATTGATTTTTGTGTGTGTGATGCTGGGATTGAGCCTAAGGCCTCACACATGCAAGAGTTCTGTAGCACAGAGCTGTATCTCTAGCCCTTAAGAATTTTTTTTAATATAATGTAACACAATGTCTACTCTTGTGGGCAATAGTCAAATATGCAGAATGCCTTCAAGTTAACTTGAAGCAGATTATCTGCCAACACATCCTCAAGGACATCATCTCCAAACTCTGGGACCAACTTGGGGGTGTTCTATAAGAAAGGGACCAAATTCTATTTGTTTGTTTGTTTGTTTCCCTGAGGAAGTTAGGTAAGCAGGCCAATTTGGATTCCTTGGGTCCAGTCTATCCAATCTAGTAAGCAGTCTTTGCTCTTTTTCCTGACCACTTCACAGTTTGTCGTTCTTCCTCTTAAATATATTGAATATCTATATTCAACTTCTGGCTACCTTTCTTGGTGTGCTTAATCTACATGTCAATATCGTAAAAGATGAGAGCAATAGCAATTGGTATCTGGGAAATGAAAACCTGCATCTGAAAGAAAGGACTAGCTATACACACCCAACTACAGAGCTACCCGCTAACCAGCCAAGAAGCTGGAAAAACTGAAGCATTGAAGAAAATGGGACATCTCTCATGACAAATCAGTGATAGGGTATGTTCAAATGTAGGACATGAGTTATTTTGGGGTATGGAAGGATAAAAATGTTTTACAGGCATGAAAACGTGTGATATGATGGCTTTTCTTTTGGAACTCAAATATTTCTATCTTTTGGAAGACTATCTTTTACATTCAGGAAAAATATTTTAATGAGGAATGTTTTACAGCAATCTATGTGAAACATTTAGAATGACTAGTGTATAGTTAGGTAACAGTTTTGGAGAATGAAGTCTTTGTCCTAGCTTAACAATTACTAACTTCAAAATCTATTGCTTGAATCTACAGTAAGGTAAAGAGCACACAGCTCTACTTTTAGGTTGAGAGAGGAAAGAAAAATTAGAAACATTCAACCTCTTATAAATTTCAACAAGGTCCAAAGAGGGACTAAAAATGACTGATGCTCACCAGAGTCCCAGCTCTAGCAATATTGCCACCTATTTTACAGTATTTTAGCCAACCCCCATATTTCCTTTTTACAACACCATTTAGCTGCTGTACAAATAAATTCTAGATGATAAAATATGACATGATTTTTTTACAAATAGATACAAATACAATGTTGACCAGATATGCTACATTAACTATGTACACCTTATTTTTCTAGAGACCGGAATAGTCCTTATTTTTAGAGAGGCAGGAATATTCCTTATTTTTAGATAACTTATCATTTACACTGAGCCCCTGAGGAGGACCATCAGCTTTCTGCTCCCTCAATGCTGCCTTCACCATTAGAAGCTTGTCCTGTGCTTTAATCTCACTACCCAGTGAGAATCCTAGGAGGAAAAAAAAGAAATCAAGCCCTAAAGATCACCTAGGGACCTTTCTGACCCTAGTCTAGATACAATCAAGATTGTTTATTATAATCCAGCCTAGACACCAGCTTTTCTTCCATTGTGTCTTTTTGCATGGTACAATGAATATAGTCCCTGCTCCTCCTTTAAACATAACATGTTCCAGGAATGGAGATGAAGTCTTGCAGCAGTCCATTTGCCCTCCACCCTGCTGTGAGATGAGTACCTCCAATGGTCTATTTGGAGATCCAAGTGGATTTGGGCTGCACTACGAGATTCAGCCTTTCCATACTCCCATGTGGTTTGATACAAAAATATACTTTACTTTAAGTCCTTAATGACATGAATCCTTCAGATCTTCATGGGAAACTAAGAGCAACAGATAGGTTAAGCACATTGCATTTGTACCTGACGAGTTCAGGTACACTATTTGCCTTTCTCAGCAAACTCTGCCCAGGCTTTGTCTGGCTCAGAGGGTGATGCTGCTTTAATAAGCACTGTGGTTTAAACAACCCAGGAGAACAGCTCTACCTCCTTAGGCTTTGTAGTTATGTATGGGTGTCGTCAGGGTCAGTTGCCCATTGGGAGCCACTTCATTGCCATCATCTTCCAACAATCCCGACACATCTGCATTGGGAATGCTGTCATGGTAGCTGCTGAAACTGATATTGTCTTCTTTCAGCTCGATGGTCCAAAAGGGGGCATTGAGCTTCCTGTTCTGGTACTCACGGTACATGTATACCGCCCCCACAAATCCCATCAGCAGCACCACCACAATGATGATGACTGTCAAAATGATGATGTTAAATTGGGTCCATGATACATCAGCTAAGGCTGAAGTGCTGTTTTCAGAGGAGCTTACTGAAAAGGTAGTCTGCAGGGATGTGGGGGTAAAGGTAATATTTATAACAGGGGTGGGCACTGATGTGGTCAAAGAGGCATTGGAAACCAAAATGGTAGAACCTTCAGGTGTTGGAACAATAACTTCTGAAAATAAAAACAGAGAATGAAATGTAAAAGTCAAAATTATCTAGTTTTCAGAAACAACGAAAGAAATACACATGAGAGTGGAAGTTGATGTAGGATGTTGACATGGCATCCTGTGTTAAGGCAAGTTTAAAATAATTTTAAAAGAACTACAGTGGTAAGAATTGTGGTATGGAAAGCTAGCTTATTATACTTATAGCTGTCCAATATGAATAATATTTACACTGAAATCCTCAGATAATTCCAGTGTTGGAGTTTTCCATTCTTCATTACTCATGAAATCATACAAATTCTTGTAAGGATGATAAGTATATCATTACTGAGTTTTAAATCACATGGTTAAAAGTGACAGGGATAGATGGAACTAAAATAAGTCCAACATGTCTAATAACATCTTAGTAAGGTAAAATTTTCCTCAAAGAAAGTACAGAAAAAATTGTATTTTAATTTAAGCATTCAAGGTTGATGTTAGCCAAGAGAGATAACAGCTTTCCTTTAATTCCATAAATACGAATCTTCCTTTGATAGATTACAGCTACTTTGTAATTAAGGTACTAACTTTATACTTCCAGTGACAGAATAGTTGGAGGGGGGTACACCAAAGATTTTGGACTCTGTGTTGCTATAAATAAATGAATCTTTCTAAATCTCAGGTTCCTCATTCATTAATGTGAATAATAAAGTCTATCTTGAAGAGTTCTTAGAGAAGGATCAGATTTAATGCTTGGTGTATATTAAGTACTCAATAAAATATTGTTGTTATAATTCAACATCATAGCCAGCCAACTCAATTTATCAGAAAAGAGGTAAAATGTATATTAAAGAACTAACAAAAATAATCACAGCCCTGTCTGCTGACAAGGCAGACCTTGGTATGGACAAAGTAACCAAAATGGTAAAGAAATTGAGTGCCAGCATCTCTAGCTTGAGATAGGACTCAACCATTAAGGATAAGGATCACATGCTGACTGGTGGTCAACATGTGATTTGTGGGAGAGCAAGGACTCATTCTTCTGTGAACAAATACACTGAATATTATTAATTTGGATTTTTAAAAAAACTTTTTTTGGGGGAAATGCCAATACTGAGGCTTGAAATCAGTGACTAGGTACTGTCCCTTAGCTTTTTCTCTCAAGGCTATCATACTACCACTTGAGTCACAGCTTCATTTCTGTCTTTCTGATGATTAACTGGAGATAAGAGTCTCAGACTTTTATGCCCTTTGTTAGCTTTGAACTGAGGTCCTCAGACCTCAGCCTCCTGAGTAGTTAAATGTAGAAGAGTGAGCCACCAGCACCCAGCCCTACCGTGAATTTATAATCACAATTATTTCTAAATATTTCTTAACTTCCTTATAAGAATTTGTTCATGTAAATAACCTTTTCTTTTAAAAATCAAAAGAAATGTTAATACTAATACTAACATATTCAAAGTAAGAACAGATGCTAGAATGAACTCTAGTTTACCAACTGGAATGTCTAGTAAGACTGTAGGTCCCATCTTGAGAAGACCTTTGATGATTACTAAAGGTGATGAGAATAAAGCAAGCAAAAGGTAAAAAGAAATGATAGTACTTTTAAATCATTAACATAAAAATTGATGAAGGTAAAATGTGAGAACCCTTGGTCTCACTGTCTCAATGACTTTGTCTTGGTCCTCAAATTTCTGGAGTTGACTTTCCAGTATTGGGAGAGAAGCAGAAAGAAAAGGAAACCTCTTCAGGCAATTATCTATGAAAATACATTTCCAGAAACTCCTCTGGTAGAATTGGAAGGTGTTAGAGAGCTAAATGCAGCTGTCCTGAAATTTTCAGTGCTAGCCCTTTGATAATAAATTTGCAATCTTGGGTAAAGTTTACCTTTCTTAATGCAGTTTCTCTGGAGATCTCGGACATAACCTTCCAGGCAGTTCTCACACCAGAACCCAGTGGTGTTGTGAAGGCAGTTGATGCACTCACCGCTCTCAGGCTTACAAATCTTTGGAGTTTTAATTGAATCCACATGGCCATGACACTGGCATGGCATACAGATGCTGTCGGAATTGTAATAGCCATTTCCACATGTATTGCAGTTCTTGCCTGTGTAACCATCTTTACACTGGACACATGTAGGTTCCAATTCATCCAATTCTAAAAGAAAGAGAGCACCAAAATAATTTAGTAAAGTCTCAGACCACAATTAAAAATGCAAAACACGTCCTAGTCCTTAAACCCATTTATAAACTCTCTTAAGAGACATGAAATTAAAAGACATGAAATTTAACTAATAATTTATAGCTTATGGTCTAATTTTCAGGCATATAGGAATGATAAGATTGGCCAGAGAAACTATTTAGGTAGAAGGCTATATATATATATATATATGTATATATATATATATATATATATATATATATATATATATATATATATATGCTTACACCAGGAGTCAGAATAATTATGATGGGTTGATACTTGCATAACCTTTTTATTCCTTCATTTTCAGACATGACTAATTGTACAAAACAATGCTTTAACAAAATTTCCCTTTCCCCCTCTCCTACTTACATATTGATACTCTTGGTCTCCTTCATTTTCACTCTGCTCAGTCTCCAGAGATTAGCTTATCCGCCCACATGATCAACAATTCCAAAATGGGCCTTGCTAGTCCATTTCACTATATTAAATTTCAAATTATATACTGTCTATATTATGTGAATCCAATTTTAAACAACAGAAACAGCTGTCCTTTCCTCAGTCCTGTCCTCCCCTCCGGTGTTCCCTATGTTTCAGTGAATGGTTCTAACATCTAGCCAAAAACTTAAGAGTCATCTCTCAATACTCTTTTTCCCACCTCCACTTCTTTTTCCCCCCTTTTGCAGTACTAGGGTTTGAACTCAGAGCCTTGCATTTGTTAGGCTTGCTAGGTAATTGCTCTACCACTAAGCCACACCTCCAGCCCTCCTTTCCCTCCCTCCACTTCTAAGAACTTAGTAATTCATATCAATCATACTTCATTAAGATCTTTCCACTACAGATCTCCCTCCATCTTACCATAGTGATCTTAGTTTTGGCTTTCATCGTTTCTCATCTAGAACACTGACAACACTGTCTCATAGGTCTCTTCCTAATAGGTCTGCATTGCACCCCTATGATCTTCACAGTAAATCTGAGCATAGTGCTTTTCTAGAGACAGCTCTTCAAATCTTAATGTCTTCAGAATTAAGTGAAAATTAAACAGAATTTTCAGTAGCCTTCATAATTGAACCCTTACTGACCTCTTCCAACTCTTCTCCCTTCACCTCACATTCCACCACCCTCTACGGTGCAAGCACATAAATGGCTTTAGTGTCCTCCCAAAGATTGCCTGCATTCTTCTCTCTGAGTTTTTGTTCATACTTCTTCCTCTTCTAGGAATATTCTCCTGCCTCCCTATCCCCAGTTGAACTTGATAAATCAGACAATAGGAATTAATTTAGATACCATTTGCTTCTCAGAAGCACAAAAGTTTGTGCTTTATTCCCCATTTGGGTTAGGGTTACTCGATGCTTACCTGTAACACATAATTCTAATTGTAATTACCTGAGTACTTGTCTATCTTTCCTACTATACTATGACCTATTTATTGTCTCCATCTTTATCGCTAATGATTAGTATAGTGCCAGATAAAAAGTATATGCTCAATAAATGCCTGCTAAGTGAATAATTTCATCATATATAGTGGGAACCAACCCATAGTTATTTGCTCCTTTAAAAAATTTTCATATGATTTTGAGATTCTCAATGAGATTTTATAAGTGTTTTTAATGGCAAAAACCATAATTTTATTTGCCAAGTTTACTAGTTCCTTTCTTATAATCTCCAATTACAAAATCTGAACAATCTTGTTATCTGAACACATAATTATTACAAAAGAGATAATTTACATGGGTCATGAAACTTGTAGCAATTCAACACATCTTTGATGGTCTTTATAAAATAATGAATCCTTGTTGTCTATTTTACTATTATTTTAACAGCTTTGAAATATAATTCACCTCATATACACTGAAATATGTGTCAACGGTTTTTTTAATATACTCATAGAATTTATATCTGATAAAGAACTTCAACTTACCATTTTTGATTGTAGTTGATAGTGTGATCTCAAGTAACTTACTGAACTCTGAACCTCAATTTTCCATATTCCAAATAAAGGGTTTAAGCCAGAAATACTTAAGTTGTCTCTAGCAACTGATGACAACTGAATACGTTCATAACCCATGCAAATGCTGACACACAGAAAATACTTAACAAGAGGCTTATATTTCTGTTCTCAAGGAACTTACACATTATAATGGTATAGAATTATAGAATTCTGGAGTTCAACTACTACAGTAATAATAATTATTTGGAAAAATCCTGATGAAATAGATTGAAGATCTGAAATCAAGATTTGTCAAAGGCTTTTATGGCTATCAAATTCAGACTCATTGGTGTTTGTGATATGGCATTCAAAATCCCTGTTTCATTCTTTCTCCCTTATTAGAAATAACTTTGTTTTCCTGTTTTTTTTTTTGTTTTTTTGGGGGGGTCCAGTTGTGGGCCCTGAACTCTGGGCCTGGGCGCTGTCCCTCAGCTCTTCAGCTTAAGGCTAGCACTCTACCACTTGGGCCACAGCGCCACTTCTGGCTTTTTTCTTTTTGCTTATGTGGTGCTGAGGAATCAAACCTAGGGCCTCAGGCATGCAAGGCAAGCACTCTACCACTGGGCCACCTTCCCAGCCCCTGTTTTCCTGTTTTTTGCTTGAACTCAGTGCCTAGGCGCTGTCCCTGAACTAGTTTGCTCAAGACTAGCATTTTACCATCTAAGTCACAGCTCCATTTCTTGCTATTTGGTGATTAATCAGAGATGAGAGTCTCATAGACTTTCCTGCCTGGGTTGTCTTCGAACCACAATCCCCAGATCTTAGCCTCCCAAGTAGCTAGAATTATAGGTGTGAGCCACTGCCACTTGGTGACTTTGTGTTTTTAATAAGACTTTAAAAATCAGACTGTCTATTTTAACATTTCTGTTTCTTTGCTCTTATTGATTTTTTACCTAAAAAAATATTCTTCCTTTTGTCCCCCACTAAATTCTGACTCTCATCACAGGACTATTACCTCCTCTCGATAATCCCCCAGGCTGGAAGAGTGTTCTCTCATGGAGCATCCACCATGCATAGACCCATCACACTGTGGTGCACTAATCTGTATTTTTCTGCATCAGAAATGGTTAATTCTGAAAGGGTCAAATCTCTGATTCAGTGGGGTACCTCTTACCCCTACCCTGCAGTGTAAGCGCAATGTATTTTAGACCACTTACATACTGACCAAACTGTACTTGTCAGATCCCTATTCAGCCTTTGGCTTTGATCTCCCACTCACCGCTACATAGACACACTGCTAGATGTTCAAGTCCTCAATCTTCAAGGCCCAGTTTGTATGTTACTTGCTTTATGACTACTTTTCTATACTTCCCAGTAGGAAATTATCCTTCTTCCCTCAAGCTCTCACAGCTCCAGTTCTAACCATGTTCTACCCTGAGTATTGTTATCTCCCTTTCTACTCATTCAACATATGGGAATAGGAATAAAATCATTAAATATACAGACATGGTCTCTACCCTTGTGGAATCTGTAGTCATTGGAAAGGGCAGATGAGAACAAGGATTTCAAGCATATATTTTCTTTTTTCCAGTTGGTCATGGGTCTTGCACTCTGAGCCTAAGCGGTCCGTCAGCTCTTCAGCTCAAGGTTAGCACTCTACCTCTTGAACCACAGTGCCACTTCCAGTTTTCTAGTGGTTTATTAGAGATAAGAGTCTACGGACTTTCCAGCCCAGGCTGGCTTTGAACTGCGATCCTCAGCCTCCTGAGTAGCTAGGAATACGGGTGTGAGCCACCAGCGCCCAGCCATATTCATTTTATAGGCATCTTCTTCAAGAAAGTTTATCAAGTTTATTCAGAAATCCTTTATAAGTCAAATATCTTAAATCAGGTCCTATGATCAAAACAAACAATACTCTAGATGAGTCAAGGACTCCAAAGTTCTTATTTAAATTCCTATGAAGGGCTGGGAAGGTGGCTCAGTGGTAGAGTGCTTGCCTTGCATGCCTGAGACCCTGGGTTCGATTCGCCAGCACCACATAAGCAAAAAGAAAAAAAGCCGGAAGTAGCAATGTGGCTCAAGTGGTAGAGCGCTAGCCTTGAGCTGAAGAGCTGAGGGACAGCGCCCAGGCCCAGAGTTCAGGCCCCACGACCGGACCCAAAAAAAAAACCAAAAAACAAAAAACAAATAAAATAAATTCCTATGAAATTCTAAAATCTTAAACTGCTTAATACAATCAATGTGTTCCAAAACTAGAATTTTGATACTTTGGATATAGATTGAAATATTAATTTTCCATATTATTATTCAAAATATGAATATTTTCACATAGTCCTTCTAATATCCTAAGTAATTAGCAAACAGCTACATATATAGTGATAAGTAATATGTTATCTAAAGTATCACTTCTTTTACAAAAAATTTCATAACACACAATCCCAGGTACAAGAGAACATTCTTCTTTTGTATTCTATTATGCCATATAAGTATATTTGCTACTTTTACTTTTTTTTTTTTGTCCGTTGTAGGGCCTGAACTCTGAGCCTTGGCGCTGTCCCTCAGCTCTTCAGCTCAAGGCTAGCACTCTATCACTTGAGCTACAGCGCCAGCATTCTCTACTTATATGGTGCTGAGGAATTGAACCCAGGGCTTCATTGCATACAAGGCAAGCACTCTACCACTGAGCCACCTTCCCAGACCCCATTTGCTACTCTTAATATGTGCTTTTTGTGTTTTCTTTTCTACTAGTTTGTGTCTTATTTTGCCCCATAAATACATTTGCTATATTCAATGCTTTATTTATGTATTTTCCTCTATGATACACTGCAGATTCCTTTGTTTTTTACTTTTATTTCCTTTGGTAGCACAATGCTCAATTATTATTTGTGAAATAAATAAAAATTTCATTAATTTTTTAACTTTTTTTTTTTTTTTTTGCCAGTCCTAGGGCTGAAACTCAGGGCCTGGGCATTGTCCCTGAGCTTCATTTGCTCAAGGCTAGCACTCTACCACTTGAGCCACAGTGCCACTTCTGGCTTTTTCTGTTTATGTGGTACTGAGGAATTGAACCCAGGGCTTCATGCAGGCAAGCACTCTACCATTAGGCCACATTCCCAGCCCAAAATTTCATTCATTTTGGAAAGAGGGACATACTAGTTCTCCTCATCAGGGATGGCAGCCAAGATGGTCTCAAATGCTCCCTGCCTCCTGTTATTCGTATCTCATGGAGTCCACTCCCACACTCAATAGGATAGGCATGTGCGACTATGGGGTATTATGAAACCTCTATGATTTCAGAGACGATTACAAAATACATTGCAGTTTCTCTCTCATTCTCTCTCGGATTATTCATTTGCAGAAGAAGCGAGCTACTATGTTGGAAAGACATGTATGTACCTGGAAGAAGAGGTCCACATAGCAAGTAATAGGAGCCTTTTGGCTCCATCAAGCTGTGTAAGTAAACCATCTTAAAAGCAGATTTCTAAGCCAGGCTCCAGTGGCTCACGTCTGTAATCCTAGCTACTCAGGAGGCTGAGATCTGAGGATCGCGGTTCAAAGCCAGCCTGGGCAGGAAAAGTCCGTGAAACTCTTATCTCCAATAAACCACCAGAAAACCGGAAGTGGTGCTGTAGTTCAAGTGGTAGAGCACTCACCTTGAGGTGAAGAGCTGAAGGACAGTGCTCAGGCCCAGAGTTCAACCCCCACGACCAACCCAAAAAAAGGCAGATTTCTACAGTCCCAATTAAGCCTTCAGACTACTGAGTACAGCTCTGGCTATTGTTTTGGCTGATTACAACTGCATGAGAAATCCCATCCAATATGAACAATAAAACATATTAAATCATTAAAATGTAAAACTTTTCACCTGCAAAGGACTTAAGTAACTAAAAAGTCAAGCCATACAACCGAAGCAGATATTTACAAATCATATTTTTATAAGTTTTCTAAAGTTTTTAATTTTTTTTTGTTGGTGTTGGTTGTGGAGCTTGAACTCTGAGCTTGGGTGCTGTCCTTGAGCTCTTCAGCTCAAGGCAAGTGCTCTACCACTTGAGCCACAGTGCCACTTCCAGTTTTCTGGTGGTTAATTGCAGATAAGAGTCTCACAGATTTTCCTGCCCATGATGGCTTTGAACCTTCAGACAATTTAGAATCCTCAGACAAATAAGTAAAAATAAGAATATAAAATGGTGTACTCATTTTGGAAAGTAGTTTGACAGTTCCTTGCAGAGTTAAGCAGACAGTGGGTATATATAACCCAGCTATTCCACTGCTAGGGTACACTCAAGAGAAATTAATACCTCTATATGTGTAGAACTGTGAGCACCAATGCTTAGAGAAACATTATTTATAATAGCTAGTAAGTGAAAACAACTCTAATGTCCATCAACTGACAAATGAATAGAAAAAAATTGAGATTCAGAGAGTGGAATATTATTTGACAATTAAGAGATGAAGTATTGATATACATTACAACAGAGTTGAACTTTGAAAATTCTACACCATATGAAAGAAGCTGGATACATGGACTATATATGACTCTATTTATATAAAATGTTCAGGATAGGCAAATCCATATGGAGGCAAATCCATATAGAGGTTACTTAAAGCTGACTTGGGATGGGAGTGACTGCAAATGGTTTCAGAGTTGTGTTTTGTGTTTGGTTATTGTTGTTGTTTGATGGGGAGAGGTAATGCAAGTAAATGTTTCAAAAATCATTGCAAGAACTGTTGTACAATATTGTGATCATATACCAAAAACACTGAATTATTCATTTAGCTGAATTTTATGCATATTTTAAAAGGAGTCAGAAAAGAGAAGAAAGATCTCAAATTGGGACTATCCATTTAGGTTGCTCTTAAATTCCTAACAGAAAAAGAAAGATATAATACTTTATTGTTTTAAGCTGTTACATTTTAAGATAATTGGGCATGCAGCAATAGATAACTAATTGTTATCAATTAAACAGGAGTTACCTGTATTTGTGAGATTATTAAATAGACACAACCAGTAAATATTATTAGGTACCTTTGAAAAAGTAGCTAGTGAATGTTACCATGAAACTGGTAAGCAAAAATTGTTCAGTTTTGAAGTTCCTGTGTTTAACTTATAGTGTTGGCTATAGAAATTTTAAATCTCAGCTGGGTGCAGGTGGCTCATGCCTGTAATCCTAGCTACTCAGGAGGCTGAGATCTGAGGATTGTGGTTCAAAGCTAGCCCAGGCAGGCACGTCCATGAGACTATCTCCGATTAACACCAAAAAACTGGAAGTGGCGCTGTGGCTCAGGTGGTAGAAGGCTAGCCTTGAGCTGAAGAGCTCAGGGACAGAGTCAGACCCAGAGTTTAAGAACCACGATTGACCTCCCTTTCTCCCCGCCCCCCCCAAAAAAAAGGAAAGAAAAGAAAAGAAATTTTAAGTCTTACTTTGCATATATATTTGGGCTAGATGGTAAATTTCTAGAAAGGAAAATGTTTTCTGATTTTATAAGTTACTTTCACATATAACATCCAGAACTCAATTTGTCAATTAAATTCATAACTACCAATGAAGGTTTCACAGACTTTCCCTGCTCTGAAATGAAGATTTAGAGAAAGGCCTTACTTATTGTGCAATTGCCTGTAGATGTCACTGCTGAACAAGGGCAGCGAAGACATCCTTTAGTGACATCAGGACTCTGGTAAAATCCTTCTTTGCATTCTTCACAGTGATCCCCTTTGCTATTTTCCTGGCAGTTTAAACAAGCACCTAAAAGAAGAATATTATTTTTTAAGGTTAAAATTTGCCCTGAAAGCATGGTAACTTTTGAAATTCATGGCTGAAACAAAAAGAACATAAGAATTACCAGAATAAGGAAAAGTAGTAAGGATGGGATGGTATTTAGTTTCTACTGCACCACAATTTTATGCTTTCCACATCTGTAAATTCGATGTCCCCTTAGGGGAAGGTGAAGAACATGGTTAGAATCATACTATGCCCTTGTTACTTGGTGACTATAGTATAAAACAGGCAAATTATGTAAAACTAGAAATAAAATAACCTCCATATCAATTAATAGAAGCATATACTGTGATATTTTCATAGCTTTGCTTCTGTATTTAAACAAATAAACTAAAAATATTAAACCAGCAATGGCTGAAACACATAATGCAGAAGTAACATGGAAAAATGCTTGTTTTTAAATTAAAAAAATACTAGCCAGGTACCAGTGGCTCAATGCCTGTAATCCTAGCTACTCAGGAGGCTGAGATCTGAGGATTGTGGTTTGAAGCCGCCTGGACAGGAAAATCTATGAGACTCATCTCCAACTAATCTCAGAAAAAGCCAGAAGGGGTTCTGTGTCTCAAGTTGTAGAGTGTTAGAGCAACAGAAGTGGGACAGTGCCCAGGCCCTGAGTTTAGGACCCAGGACTGGCAAAAAAAAAAAAAAGAAGTAAGTAATACTAGGCAAATAAATACAGAATACAATTAAACAGGGACTGAAAGGCTATAGGAGAATTCTATGGCCTGCTTTTCTCTGTAGAGGAAGGGAGAAAAAAATCGGACTGGAGAGGAATACAAAAAGGTCTCCAACCTTATTTGAAACTTTCTATTTCAAATATGTAAGCACATACACATATCTATAAACACAGAGCAAAATTCCAAGGTGTTAATATTTGTTAATTTTAGATGTAAGTCCATGAGTATTTGCTATAATATTCTTTATAGGTCTTTCTATTTAAAATTAAAAATAAAAATAAAAAACAACAAAGAAAGTGAAAAGGAAGAAGCAAATTTCTGCTTAATAATAATATTCTGTCTCAATCCTCTGTCACTCAGGGTACTCAACAGACTCCAAAGGAACAGAACACATGAAGAGGGGACTGCAAAGGGGTAGTACAGCTCACATTCTTTGTATTGGAGGCCCCAGAGATTCAAGGACACTTAGAACTACTATTACATAGGCAAGCAAGTAAACTCTAAAGAAACTAGGAAGATACTGAAATTTTATAAAATGAGCTAAGAATAGCTTAAACCCTCTTATTTGTTTCTTTCCCTTATTAGTGAAATGTTACCAAAAAAGGGGAAGGGACAGTGAGATGGTGATATAAAATAGTCTAACAAATGAAGAAAGATTTGAAAAACCAAAATAATGAACATATTATTTATATGTTAAATTTCAATTCTTAATTGGGCTAGGGAGGAATACAAAAAGGTCTCAAACTTTATTTGAAACTTTCTATTTCAAATATGTAAGCACATATACATATATATAAACACAGAGCAAAATTCCAAGGTGTTAATACTTATTAATTTTAGATGTAAGTCCATGAGTATTTGCTATAATATTCTTTATAGGTCTTTCTATTTAAAATTTCAAAATAAAAATAAAAAACAACAAAGAAAGTGAAAAGGAAGAAGCAAAATCTCCCAAACTTCATGAACTTATTAATAAAGACATCTTTTCAATATTTTAGCTTGTATCCTGCTTCTTTCACATTCTCATGTACTTATATAAGTAATTCTTGAAAATATTTTAATGATAATATATTAATAGTTACTATTTATTGATTGCTTAAGATAAGCAGGGGACTTACTGTATTATACGTAAAAAGTATTGTATTTAATCTTTTCAACAACCTATTAGACAGTTACTGTTATTAACCAAAATTTATATATAAAGAAACAGATTAAGTAACTTTCCCAAGATAAAGAGTTGATTTCTAGCTGGGCCCTGGTGGCTCACACCTGTAATCCTAGGTATTCAGGAGATTGAGATCTGAGATTAAGATTCCAAAACAGCTGGGGCAGGAACGTCTGTGAGACTCTTATCTCCATTTAACCACCAGAAAACTGGAGGTGGTACTATAGCTTTTGCTGTGAACAAAAGAGCTCAGGGACAGTGCCTAGGCCCTGAGTTCAAGGCCTGTGACTGGAAAAAAAGAAAGAAAATAAAAAAGATCTGATTTCTATGTTACTAGCCACATAATAATACTTAGATGTGATTAACTTAATTCCATATTTTTATAAAATTGGATATATAATTGTTTAGAATTATTGCTAATTATTACTTTGGTGAGCATTTTTTAACATTTTTTTTGGTGAGCATTTTTTGTTTTTTGTTATTTTTTGCTTAATGTGGTGCTGAGGAATCGAACCCACAGCCTCATGCATGCAAGGCAAGCGCTCTACCACTGAGCCACCTTCCCAGCCCCTAACATAAAGTTTTTTTTATGAATTTAGAATTATGTCTTCAGAATAGGCCCCTGAAAAGAAAATTACTGGATTAAAGAAGTATTTTTAAGATGTCTGATATTATTAAATTGTTTTCAATATTTTTACCAATAAATTTACCACAAAAAGGGTAGTTTAAAAATCTAATTCAATCTAAAAAGTTACAGAAAAAGACCAGAAGTGGGCAAGAATAGACTGTGGAAACCTCGTGAGTGGCCACCAGGGGGCAATCATACCACAGCACTTTCAGAAAAGAAAATCTAATTTCATTTGAAGAAAAGGGAAAGATTGTATATAAAACTTGTGATTTTAAAAACGAAGCATTTGTGCTCTTTCCTATTGGATTATAGTTCCATATATTTCCAAACAAAGAAACTATTTATTTCTCTCATTATTAGCTGATTTCAGAAATCATAACCATATAAAGGATTTCTTTTGATTCACATTATCGCCAGAGAAAGCACTGCTTGCCATTTACTTAACAGTAAAAAAGAACTACCTCATTGCTGCAAGGAAAAATAAAAAGAACCTTCAATGTACATGACTTTTTGGTGCTGTAAAAGTTGTGGGAAGCAATTGGAATAGATTCAGGATAATAAAACATTTCCCTGGGTACTCAACATGTAACCTAACCTTTGTTTTGCATGTTTTCCCACTCATTTGTTCATTTATTTGACAGTGGATGAGTAATTACCCTAGGCCAAGATCATTGCTAAAGACTATATTGAAAACTGAGACTTTTTATGTCCTCTTGGTACTTAGCATGGAGTGAGCCATGTGTAATTCATAACCAAAAAAAATACATAATTATAAATTTTGATAGATACTATGAAAATATAGGTGCATGGAAGAACATAAAACAGAGGTGTTTTCATTGAGTGTGGAACATCAGGAAATACTTTCTAATGAGGTAACCTTTAATTAAAGGCCTGAAAGAAGAACATGAGTTAATAAGGCAAAGGGGCCCCATGGGGTAGAGGTAAAATAAAAAGACCATTATAGTCAGAGGAAAGATCATGTATTAGAACCCTGAGGCGAGGGAACATAGCTTGTTTTAGAAACAGAAGCCAGTGTGCCTGGCTTCACAGATAGTAAAGAAAAAGAATAGTATACAATATACCTGACAAGTAGGCAGGGACCAAATTACATAAAAGAAAAATGTAATGCAATTTCTGCAAAATCAGCTTCTCTGTATTTGCTTCACTATATAAAGAAGAGGCTTGAGCCTAAGTCCCAATCCACATTGGTTGATTTTTCCAGGGAACTTTCAATTCTAAATATTCTGCTACTCTTTTCCCATAAAATTACTTAGGAGATTTTTACTTGTCAGAGTAATGTGCCATAATTTTTTTAAAAAACAGTATTTAAGTGGCTTTTTAAGGAAAACTGAAGATCAGAAGACTGTCTTTAGTTTTTGATAGTTTAATTTTTCCAAAATGTGATTTTTTTTCTTTTTTAAAAAATACTGCTTTCAGTTTTTTCAGCTTTATGAACCTGCGAGTTGATGATTTTCATTGGTTTGGAAAACTCCTAGTCATTATCTCTTTCCTCCTTGTCTGAGTCTCTTATTACATTTTTGTTAGGTTTTTTTTTTTTGGCAGTGTCCCACATGTCTTTCCTGCTTTGTTCTTTCCATTTTATTTTTTCTAAATGCTTTAGTCTGGCTATCCTAACTGCGTTGTATTTGGTTCTACTAACTTGTTTCACTGTGTTCAATCTGTTTTTAAGCCTATCCAAATGGGTTATTAATTTCTAGTATTATATTTTTCAGTCTAGATTGTCCATTGGATTCTTTTTTAATAGAGCACAATCCTCTATTGAAATGTTACCTCTTTTTGTCCAATTGGTCTGACTTGCCTCTATTCTCTTGTTCTTTTTGGCAGTAAGAGTTTGAACTCAGGGCTTCATGCTTGGCAGGCTGAACAATTTCTCCAGCTCTTTGTTTGGCACTGGTCATTTGGAGATAGACTCTCACTTTTTCCCGCCAGGCATGTGCCCACAATCCTCTTGTTTTACTCTTCCCAACAAAGCTTGGACAACAGGCATGTGCCACCATAATGAACTTTAGCTGGGGTAACAGATGTGTGCAATCATGCTCAGCTCTTGGTTGAAAAAGGATCTCTTGAACTCTTTGCCCTGGCTGGCCTCAAAACATGATTCTCCTAACCTCAGCCTCCTGAACGAGACACTATATCTAGATGGCCTCCGTTTTCTTAATATATTGATTTAATAAATCTTAATAAGTCTTTAAAAAATTTATTGAGTGTTATTAACAAGGTGATATACAAAGGGATTAGTTACACAAGCCAGGTAATGAGTACATTTCCTTTTGTACAGTGTCTTCTGTTCCTTCATTCGCTTTCTCTCTCTTAGTCCCTCTCTCCCGTCTCCATCCATGAGTTATATTGTTCACTTTCATGGAGTTCTCTTAGTAAATCTTTGTATTCTGGCTCTAACATGTACATTACCTGTGATTCTGCTTCCAATGTTTACATTTTCTCTTTTTACTGATTATGTTTTCCCATCTATGCATTCCCTTTGAATTTTTTAATCTTATGACAGACATGGTATAAGAAAGGTCTCTCTTTTCCTCTGCAAGGTAGATATAATGAAGAATTACCTCAGTCCAATCAGAAATTGAGGTAAACTGAAAACGGATTGCAATTTTAGTATTTGTCAGTTCACCTATGGTTCATCCCTTTTTTTTGGTTATAGCCCTTTTGCCTCCTCAATCCTAAAAAAAATCTGTGAGTGATTAGCACTGGCCACTGAGGCTTTTGTTTGGATTCCACTTCATGTAGCCTCAGAGCCTGGCATTGTCTTAAGAGAGATGGCTGTATGTTGTAGTCCTTTTTAACAGGATCCTGTCTTCTCAGCAAAAACTGATTTCTCTCTACATTTCTGACTTGTCTTCATCTCCTGCATAGTCAGCTAATGGCCAGAGTACGGGTCTTGTGTTTAAGGTCTCTCTAGTTTCCAACCATTGTGAAAACTCCAAGATTTCCAAAAGCTCTTCTTGTACCTCTTTCCTCAAGAAGCATTCCTTTGTGTAGGCCAAGTCTATGCCTAGAGTCAACAGAAATCCTCTAGAGAGGCTGCCTGGTGTAGTCTACCTTGATTTGACTGTGGCCAGCTTAACACATAACTTCACGGGACTGGTAAATGGAGCTTTACAACTAGAACCTGGCACCCTCAGTATCAGGAATGTACATTCTGGCTTTAATAAAAGCTATTTTTGTCACCATGTTAGCCTCCCTCCTCTGACCCACAATGAGAAAATTCACTGATCTTGTTGCTGCCTTTCACTATACTTCCAGTAAACCTCCAATAAATTGTACTCTGTTCGAGGCTGGATCTGTCTGACTCTTTCTTTGGCCTCATGACATCTTACAATCAGTTCTTTTACCCTGGATTTCCAGAACATCTGGTGATAATAAGCTTACTTAGGAAGAGTTCTCTAAAATTTCTCTGAAATTTTAGTTCAGAGAGTTCTTTCTTCCAAGGCTCTCCAACCATTATGACTTGAAATTTATGTATTGTCTTCATGTTGTTATAAAAGGAATGTGGCTTATTGTGTCCTATGACATTTAATTTAGAAGAGAAAGCTCCTTTTAGACTATTTGAGAAGAATCAATGTATAGTGAAAGCCCTCAATGAAAATAACAACACAATAATAATATGGCAAATTAAGGAAAGTATGTACCTGTAAGAGCATCACAGCTGGCAGACCGATTATTGCAATGGCAGGGCAAGCAGCCATTCTTACTAAACCCATAATATCCATCTTGGCATCTGTTACACGTAGAGCCGGTGATACCCACTCTGCACTGGCAATTTCCAGAACTGTAAATAAAGGCAAAGCCAATGAACAAAAGTAAATCATTTTGAAAGTTTCATTGCCTAACATCTCACATAGATGATCTTAATGTACAGTGAAGAATTCCAACTAGATTCTAGATTCTAGTTTAATTTAAATTGGAACTTTAATGAGATATTCATGACTATATAATCCAGCTTGTATTTTTCAATCTTATGCCAGACATGGTATATCATATTCATAATAACATGGTATTAATACTTTAATACTAATCATTGGTGATCACTTTTTGATCTTCTATATTTGTATAGTTAATATATACGAGGATACACAAAGAATAGAAATGCTCAATGTAAAATCTTTGTTTACAATGCACTGGGGGCATAAAACTTGTACCACTGCTATCTTTCATTGCTTAATTATCCCACAGTTCTATTGGCATTCACTCCACTCTGGAAAAAAGAAGAAACACCAACTAGTCATCACCCAACTTTTAGTTGAGTAATATAAACAGTAAGATCTTAATGAATGTGTCATCTTGTGTCCATTTTGATGCTCACAAGTTGATATAATTCTCTACATGAGGCCAAGGATACCCAGCCCGAGTAAAAGGTTTCTTTACATGCTAATTATGTACCTCAAGATTTAGATTTTATCTGGATAGATAAAATCATATTGGTAAGAGACAACTGAACATAAAACTCTTTATAGCATAATTTCCTTAGAGATTCAGCTTCTAATAATAAGCCCCCATGGATTTGTTAGTCTTAGTTCATGAACCAAACTAAAATTGCTAATACTTACATAGCTTTAATGCATAACAGTTAAAACCATCCCTACTGCCTCCTATATTCCTATTTCTATATTTAAAATGGAGGTTATAATTTAATTGGAACTCTAGGTAGAATTTTGAAAAAAAAATGGAAGTACAACATATAGTCTACATGTGTATTCTACTAGTAGCATCCAAACCTGAGGACTGTTTTTAAATATATTTTTAAAATTTTGACAATTTAAGATGTGTCTATTTACTATTCCTTGAGTTAAATAATGAGTTTTAACTTCTACATTTAAAAAACTCTACTTCAAGTAGTTAAACTTGAACTGTACTTCTCTCCTCCACTGTCCTACTTCTCTGTAATCTCAAGAAATTTTAAAAATGAATTTTTAAAAAACAGCTTTACATGAAAATTCTTAGGGCTTTACTCAAAAAAGCCAGGCTCATGTAAGCCATGGTCTCAAACCCTTGTATTCCAAGAATCACCTATCAAACTCTGGATTCCTATTAAAAACTGCCTAGTGTGTCAAGTTATGCAATTTCTTAGGAAACAAATAATTTTACAGAGAATGTAAAGTGAGCTATCTAAAAGCAAGAATGATATAATAATGATTAGTAGTAAGAAAGAAACAAAGGGCCCCATCTATTGAAGGCCTATGTCACTACATATACCTCATCTCTGATTTTCAAGATAAACTTACTAGGTAAAGGTCATAATCCTTGATGTACTACTGAGATAATAAAGGTATTGAACACAGTAATAAGCAATAACATAGCCAATGGCCCCAAAGTAGTTGCTAGCCCTATGAGGAGGCTTGACCTTCAGAATTCTTTTCTGGGCACTCAAAAGACTGATGCAATCAGCAGTCTTTCTCCCTGGAGAATCTGTTCCTTAGTTACTTATTTTTTTTAAAAATCTAAGAGTAAATTATGAATCTTGATAAAGCTGTTAACTAAGGTTAGATAGCATGCTTCACTTTTCCTAGAAGGAATTTAAAAAAATAGAATAAGAAGTACTTTTCTCTCTTAAAAACAAAAACCAAAACAAACAAACAAACAAAAAAAACACAGAGAGTGAGAAAGAGCACAAAGTAGGAAAGTTTGGTTGTGAGGTTGCACCAGAAGTGCTTTTCTATCATGTTACTCATGGCCCATGGCCAATGTCGGCATGCATAAGAATTAAATCACTCTGCAAACATAAAGCATGCCTGTGTGACTTCTTTTATAGAATAAAGCCTTTACAACATCCCCTTTCATGGCTCCCTCCATTAAAAACCTTTGAATGCTTTCTGAAGCAAAGGTCAATGATATAAATGAAAAAAAAAAAAAAGACTATTAACAGAACACATGCTTATCCATAAATTTGAAATGAAAGAATCAAGCAGTCACAGATTCATATTTGGAGAATAAGGGCACAGAACTAGATTTTGTTTTTGAGAATTAAAACAGCACTTTTAAGAAATTTTAAAAATGAATTTTAAAAAGAAACAGCTTTCCATGAAAATTCTTAGGGCTTTACTCAAATAAAACCTACTATAGAAAATAAAGAAAGCCAGGCTCATGTATTCCAAGAATCACCTATCAAACTCTGGATTCCTAACATTTTTTGGACAGTTCCAGGATGTTTTCTTAGTGGCATCTAGGAGCAGAACTAAAATTTTAATACAATCAGAAATCTCTACTTCTAATAAAAGCTAACAAAAATTTTAAGATATAATTTGTTGAGCTGTGTCACTTCAAGAATTTGAGTTTTTAGTAAAGTATATACTGCAGAGAATTACATCACAAAGAAAAAGAAGTATTCATAAAAAGTATAAACTTAAGTGATATTAACAAGTATATACTAAATATTTCTTAAATTATCTCAGATGATTTTTTAAATTATCTTTAAGTAGTTATACAAAGGACTTGCCATTCAACAAAGAGGTTGAAATTTTTTTATAATATCAATTCTTTCTTTCTGTCTTTCTTTTTTTTTCTTTTTTTTTTTTTGTCTGTAGTGGGGCCTGAACTCCACCTGGGCACTGTCCCTCAGCTCTTCTGCTCAAGGCTAGTGCTCTACCACTTGAGCCATAGCACCACTTCCGGCTTTTTCTGCTTCTATGGTGCTGAGGAATTGAACCCAGGGCCTCATGCATGCAAGCAAGCACTCTACCACTGAGCCACCTTCCCAGCCCTATAATATCAATTCATATAGAACTTACACACTTATGGGTGTATAAGATTAATAAATATTGTACGATTTAACACCTAAAACCTTTATTTATTGGGGCTGAGGAAACAGTTTTATAGTATACTAACTTATATAAGGCCCTAGGTTCAATCCTCAGCAACAAAAACTAAACACACACACACACACACAAATAAAAACTATGATTTCTCCAAACATATGTAAACAAGTAATTTATTGTCTAACATAAATAGCTTTCATTTTTCAAAAGGAAATTCAAAGATATCATTTCAAAATACAGCAGATGTTTATGTCACAAAAAATTTTGTCAAATAGTCTTTTCAAATAATCTGTCAGTGAAAATATTGAGAATTTCCATTATTTTATAATTATATTGATTAGGTGATATGGGTGATAGAATGTAGAAAAGAAGATAACAGGATTCATAAGGGGGAAAAATGTAGCCTGAAAAAAATAGAGATTGGCTCATATTCCAGATCTTTTAGTGACTATTTAACACAAAGCAGTTACTCTCTTTTAGTTTGAGTATTCTTCTTTATAAAATGAAGACAAAAATGAAGACAATTACATCAACCTTTATAGGGTTATTATGAGAAGATCAGAAGGTAAGTACTGTCCAACACATATTCAAACCATGAAAGCAATTGTGAAGATAATAACAAAATTCTTAGATGTTGAGGTTAGACTTCCTAGTAGGCAAGTAAAAGTAAATATCCTAGATTATTCTGTCTTAAACTCTGAAAAAAAATCACTGGAAAAAGGAAAATATGAGTACTTCTTAAAATTTAAAAAAAAAACTGAAAAAAAGACTAGTGTGGAACAAAAATGTGACTAATATTGCCGGGTAGCAGTGGCTCATGCCTATAATCCTAACTACTCAAGAGGCTGAGATTTGAAGATCGAGGTTCAAAGCCAGCCCAGGAATGAAAGTCCCTGAGACTCTAAACTCCTAAAAACCAGAAATGGCACTGTGGCTCAAAGTGAGAGCACTAGCCTTGAGCAAAAAAGCTCAGGAACAGTGCTCAGGCCCTGAGTTCAAGTCCCACAACCAATAACAACAACAACAACAAAATGTGAATTAATAAAAGAGTTCATTATGAACACATGACAGAAATAGTTTGGGGACAGAAAACTTTTAAATTGAGAAGAAAAAGGATCTGCAAAGTCCTACAGTAGGGGGATCAAAACCAGTTGGAGCCAGTATGCTTTATATCAATTAGCTAGTGATATAATTTCTTTCTTATCTGTCAAATGTCTTGGCATATTATTGTTATAAAAGCACTAACTTTTTCCTAAAGCTTACAAGTTATAAACTATGTATGTGTATGTGTACTTTATATATAATAATATCAATTTTAAGCAGCCATGGAAAAACTAAAAAGTATAGTTCTATTCAGGGGAAATAATAAATTTATGTCCTTCAGGAGTCTTGCTTTTCATCTTCCTCAGATAGTTTATGTGTAGGTACTTGGAAATGGCAAGAACAATATATAGGAAAAAATAGCTAAGAATATTTATTTCTCCTTCTACCTTCTTTTTAATAACTAAAAACAATTTGAGGGGAGATTGGAGCCATTAATTAAAATAGACTCTGAAATCAACAGAAATTTACTGATTATAAAAACAAGTTTTAAGAGATAAGACCATGAGGAAATTTTTACATGAGAAAATAGAAAAAAAATGAAAAGTTATTAACAATCCTTCATTTCACATTTGGACTATGTATTTTTAAAGGTTTTTAAAGATTTTAAAGATTTTTTTGTTTTTTTACTATGATAATAACTGAATATTCTGGTAAAAGATTATTTCTGTATCTTTGTACAGTCATGGAAAAGACTGTTATGCAATGAGCAAAGTTCCTTTGCTAGAGGAAAAAAAGGAGAGCATTATTGTTGAAAACATTGGGCTATTATGCTAAGGAGATTCCTTGTAATTCTGAAGGCAAATAATCCAAAATATGATTAGAGGAAATCCACATTCAGACAGAAATTTTTAATACTCAAAAAGGTTATTGCTTAAGCACAAAATATTTTCTGATTACTGATCTTACCAAAATCAAATTTAAAAATTTATTTGAAAAGTCAAAAAGTAAAACTCAAAGGCAAAAAAAAAGAAAAAATCAGTATCATATTTCTAAAGCTATGACTCAGGAAGGCTAATTTAATTCAAGTAGGAAAGTTATTTCTCACTTCATTCACTTTTTTTAACTAGAAGAAATATGACCATAAGAATTCTCAACCCCACTGAATTGCTCCATTATTTGGACAGAGATTTATGCATTTTTGGAAAGCAACTTCAAAAAGAGGAAATGTAAGAGACAATATAAGAGACTAAATAGCATTTAGATAAGTTGTGTCCCAAACATTTAAACTTCTGAATTCCTTTATAATCAGTATAAATAAAATAGAAATACATGTTTTGTGTATATTGCTACGTGTGTTCCAAAAATTTTCTTGTAAAAGCCTACAATCCAGAATTCATATTCTCACAGAGACAGCACAAGCAGACACTTAGTTTCAGATTAGTAAACACAAACTTGTTTAACCTAGTGTTGAGATATGAACAATACTAAAGATTAAGTTCTAACTCCCCAGAGGGTAGGGTAGTCAGGAGGCAATATTAACATTTATTGGGTTCCCATTAGGGGTTATAAAATATAGAGTATAAGATTCATTAATTACCTAAAATTATCATTCAACATTCAGAAATCTTGGTTTTCTCTCTTTCTCGCCATCCTGAGTATTAAACAAGTTATCTAAAAAATGATAATAAGTTTCTGCTTCAAGAGATTGTGAAGATTGACTATAGTTCCATATTTAACTGCATTCAAATTAATAGGAGCACCATATTGATACTAGCACTATGAACATCCTCATTTGGTAACTTTAGAGACAGCAGACTCAAGTTCTAAGGTCACAAAGCTAGTGGTACACTAGCTAGTGGTATACTCTTCTGTTTCCTTTCTCCTTATATTATAGATTATTTTTGTGTATTTCATAAAAGCAAGCTAGAAGGATTTAATTAATTCAGCAGATTTTCTTCCCAGAAGAAGCTTGTTAATTTTCTTCTGGCTCAATTATCAGTCATTTAAATGTTTCCTCTGATAAATTCGAGTTTACAAAATATGATTTCCAAAGAAAGGAAACATTATCTGTCTCAGTACAATAGGAAGACTGGACACTCAGGTTCCTAGTTGTATCTAACACTATTTGGAAATGCATTCTAGACAGATCTTTACAAATCTTGTCTCTTCTGCATTGGTCTTAATGATAATCTTTATTTTTTAATTGAAAAATAGATCATTCCTAGAGTAGACTAATTAAGTGCAAGACAATTTTTAAAAATAATAGTAAAGCCAACATGCGGACTCTCACTTCCAAGACATTTGAAGCTACTGGTGTGGCATCTCCTTCACTTTCCCAGAAGTCATGTCAGTTATTGCTTAACTCCTTAAGAATTTTATTCTTTTCACCAGGGGCTGGTGGCTCATGTCTGTAATCCTCACTACTTAAGAAACCAAGATTTGCGGACTGAGGTTCAAATCCAGCCCACACAGACAAATCTGAGAGACTCTTATCTCCAATTAACTTTTTGTAGTTTGGAGCTATAACTATTTAAGATTTCAGTTTTCAGTATTGGGAGTATTTGCACATATTTCCATTTGAGTATCCCTAATTGAAAAATTGAAATATAAAATACCCTGAAATTCAAAACTTTTTGAATGTTATAAATTTTAAATTCTGGAGCATTTAAGATTATGGATTTTCAGATTAGGAAGGCTCAATCCATATGAACAAAAAATTATGATGCATTCTTTATCTTTTTTTCTTAATATAGTATTATGATTTTGAGATTACTCTGGGGTAAATTTATATAGCATTAGTCTATTTTGTTGTTTTGTGGGGTTTTTTTTTCCTATGGAGCTGGGAGTCAAATCCATCCTAGGCAAGTGTATAGTCATTCATGTTTGTACTACTATTACATTTTTGTTGTTGGTGGTGGTGGTGGTGGTCATGGGGCTTGAACTCAGGGCCTGGGTGCTGTCCCTGAACTTTTTCATTCAAGGCTAGCATTCTACCACTTTGAGCCACAGCACCACTTTCAGTTTTCCGGTGACTAACTGGAGTTAAGAGTCTCATGGACTTTCCTGCCCAATCTAGCTTTCAACTGTAATCCTCAGATCTCAGCCTCCCCTCTACCTAGGATTATAGGCATGAGCCACCCGCACTTGGCTTTACAATTACATTTTATTACATTAATTTAACACCTACATATTTGAGTTGTTTTTGGTTTTTAGCCATTATGAATAACATTTCTATGAGAATTCTATGTATGCCTTCTAGCTCTCAGAAGTACAATTTTGTCTTTTTAGTATATAACAGAATACAATTACTATTCAGCAATGCCTACCTAGTTTTTAAAGTAGTTGTAGCAATTTACACTCCTATAAGCAATGAAATAATGGTCTCATTCCCTACCTTCCATCAACATCTGGTATCATAAGCTTTAAAATTTTTGCCTATCTGGTGGCTGAAGAGTATCATATCATGATTTCAAATTGTGTACTTCTCATTACCCAAGCAATAAAGTATATTTTCATATTTATAAATTATGAGGGTCCTCTTCTATGAAGAGTTTGCCCCAGGGACACAGGGTAGAGTGATGGAAGTGAATATTATAGTGTACATTTTCTTTTTTTTAATTGTGAAAATACTGTACAGAGGGGTTACAATTACATGTGCAAGATAATGAGTGCATTTCTTATCAAGCATTGTAGCCTCCTCCTTTGTTTCCCCTTCCCATCCCTTCCCATCCTCCCCCTCCACACCCCCAATCCTCCCCCCCCCCACCCCCGCCCCCGCACCAAAGTTGTAAAGTTTGTTTTCGACATAATGACTTGTACATCTTATTGTTGCAATGGATCCACCTGTATCCCTATTTAAACGATTTGTTTTTCCCCTTCCCCAACATTTTTTTAGGGGGTCCGGTTGTGGGGCCTGAACTCTGGGCCTGGGCGCTGTCCCTCAGCTCTTCAGCTCAAGGCTAGCGCTCTACCACCTGAGTACGTTTTCATATATATAGAAATAGCATAAGGAAGTCCTCCAAAACTGTTAAAAAGCAGAGGGGAGGGAATTAAAAAAGAATAATTTAGATGGAGTAAATTTGATCCAAGTATATTATATCCATGTCATAAATGCCACAATTAAGTCCCTTTGTACAATTATGCTAATAAAAAATTTTAAAGTTAAAGAGCAAGAGAAAGAAAGCATTTGAAGTTTGGCATTATTATATCTCCATCACTACCTTTTCTGCTCAGGAATGCTTTTGCAATTCAGAGCATTTTGTGGTTCCATATGAATTTTTGGATTGTTTTCCCTATCTCATTGAAGATTGATATTGGGATTTTGATGGGTATTACACTGAATTTGTAGACTGCTTTGAGCAGTGTTACCATTTTCCTGATATCAATTCTGCCAATCCAGGAGCATGGAAGGTCTTTCTTCTTCCTTATGTCTTCTATTTTCTTCCTTCTTCAAATTTTTACAGTGTTCATTTTAGAAGTCTTTCACATACTTAGTTAATTCTTAGGTTGGTTTGATTGGATTTTGTAATATTACCTCTAATGGAATTGCTTTCCTGATTTCAATCTCAATCTTCTCCTTGTTGGCATACAGAAAAGCTTTTTTTTTTTTTTTCAATGGTAGGGCCTAGGTGTTGTCCCTGAGCTCTTCAGCTCAAGGTGAGCACTCTACCACTTGAGCCACAGCGCCACTTCCAGTTTTCTGGTGGTTAAGTCTCACGGACTTTCCTGCCCGGGCTGGCTATGAACCATGATCCTCAGATCTCAGCCTCCTGAGTAGCTAGGATTAAAGGGAGTCACCAGTACCCGGCTTAAAAGTTACTTGTTTTTGTGGATTGATTTTATATTCTGCTACCTTACTTGAGGGAGAAATCTATAGAGTCCTTTAAATATAGTATCATATCAACTGCAAATAAGGATAGTTTTAACTTCTTCCTTCCCTATTTGGATCTCCTATATGTATTTCTCTTCCCTCATTGTTTTTGCCAGGAATTCCAGTACTATGTTAAGAGGAGTAGAGCAACTGAATATCTTTGCTTGTTCCTGATTTTAGAGGAAATGGTTTTAGCTTTTCACCGTTAAATATAATGTTGGCTGTAGGTTTGTCATGAACAGCCTTTATTATGTTGAGGAATGTTCCATGTATTCCTAGCTTCTCCAGAGCTTGTATCATAAAAGGATGTTGGATCTTGCCAAAAGCTTTATCTCTATCTACTAAGATTATCAAAGGTTGCATGTTTTTACTCATATGTGGAAGCTAGAATGAGTTTATAAACGTATAAGTAAATATGTTGGGTGGTATGTTGAGTGTATATAAAGGGAGAACTCTAATAGTGTAATTCCATAGAAAGGCAAAGTCAAAGTCAATCAAATAAACACCAAGAAACTGGTACTTGAGTGGTGGGTGATATGAAAGGGAAAGGGTAAACAAATGAATTGGAGAAGGGGGGAGAATGCAGCAAGAATGCAATGTGTATCCTACAAGGTTAAGAAAAGGGATGAGTTGGGTGGAATGGGTGAGAATGTGACATTGATCAAGATATTAACTGGTAACTCCTTTGCATAACCATTTAAAGATAATTTAAAAATAAAATTTCCTGTGACCTTCAGCAAACAATTCTCTCATTTCACTCCAGACCACTGGTAACCTAGTTTACAGATTTATTTGAAATTAAATAATTTAAAATTCAAAGAAAACAGAAAGAAAAGACAAAAGTAAGGAAGTAACCTTAAGTAGATTCCTCATCTCTTTATTCCTCACTTTTCTCATTTGTAAAACAGAAAACCTATCTCACAGCTTTGTTATAAAGACTACTTGAGCTAATATGTGTTAAGCATATATGTAGAACAATGCCTGACACTGAAAACTATAAGTTACTGTATTTATACTACTGCTAAAGTCCCTCCCTACCTCAAAGTCATTAGATGCCTTCTGACTTGCCTTTTACATTTAAATCATTTAATTCACTTGAATTTTTTTTTGGGAGGGTGGGGGTTGGTCATGGGTCTTGAACTCTGGGCTTGGGCGCTGTCCCTGTGCTCTTCAGCTCAAGGCGAGTGCTCTCCACTTGAGCCACAGCACCACTTCCGGTTTTCTAGTGGTTCACTGGAAATAAGAGTCTCATGGATCATGATCCTCAGATCTCAGCCTCCTGAGTAGTTAGGATTACAGGTGTGAGCCACCGGTGCCTGGCTGAATTTTTTTTTTTTTTTTTGTCATGTCGGGCATGAACTCTGGGCCTGAGCACTTCCCTGAACTTTTCAAGGCTAGCACTCTACCACTTAAAGCCACAGTACCACTTCCAGTCTTCTATTGGTTAATTGGAGATAAGAGTCTCACAGACTTTCCTGCCTGGACTGGCAGTGAACCACGATCCTCAGAATTCAGCCTCCTGAGTAGCTAGGATTACAGACGTGAGCCACTAGTGCCCAGCTTGAAATTTATTTTTGTATATTACTTAAATATGAGGTCTTACCTCATATTTTCCTTATACATCACCAAAGTTCTTGAATAATTCATTAGTATTAGAATTTGCCTCTAAGCTGTGATTTTGGGTGATATGGAAAACATTATCTAAAGCTCCCTGTATAAGCATTTAGAAAAAGACAAACTTGGCAGTATCTTTAAGAATCTAGCCAATGTAATAGCACCTCTCTGCCGAAAAAATGTACTTTTTTTTTTTTTTTATCACATTTCATATATGTCCCTCAACTAGGTTAATAGGAAGACATGCCCTGGGGGTTCCTGGGTGGTTCTTTGGTGGTGAGGTGGCTCTTGTTTTTGCGAGTGAATCTCACTATGTGAACCAGGCTGGCCTTGGATGTGCAATTCTCTTGCCTCAGCCTCCTCAGTGCTAGGATTACAGATGTGTGTCATCACGCTCAGATTTCCATGGGAATTCAATATAGTGAAAGAACATGAACTATGATATCAGAAGATTTTAAGTTGAGGCTTACCATATAACTTTTTAATTTTTTGCTTTTTGGCTCATGTGTGTGTGCGCTTGAACGAGGGTCTTATACAATCTACCACTTAAACCATACATCCTGTCTACTATTTTGCTGATTAATTGGAAATGGAGTCTCATAGACCTTTTTTTTCTGCTCAGGCTGGGTTTGTACTTCAGTCTTCCAGATCTTGGCTTCCAATATAGCTAGGATTACAGGCGTGAGCAACTGGCACCCATCTTTTTAAACTATTCTTATCTACAATTTAATAGATAAGTATACTTACCTACCTCTAAGAGTTGTTGTTAGAATCAAATTACAAGAAAAGTATTCTAATAAGTGTACATGACTTTGAAGATATTAGTAATTGACATTCCCTAAAAACTTACTGAGTTTACAAATAGAAAAAGCATCCTAAAACTCTAATGGAATAAAGTCTTCTACAAATATGGTAGTGTAAATTACTATAAGTATTGGGAAAAACAGTACAGACACTGCTCTAAAAATTAAGCACTATCATGTTATTCAACAATCCCACAAGAAACCACATATCCAAAGAAGTTAGTATGTTAAAGTGATATCTGCAATGCCATGTTTATTGCAACACTATTCACAATAGCTAAGCTATATGAACAGCCTAACTTTCCCTCCTCTGATGAATGGTAAAGAAATATATACAATAGAATATTGTTTTCTGCTATATAAAGAATTAAATTGTGCCACTTGTGACACTATGATGCAACTGGAAACCATTGTGTTAAATGAAATAAGCTAGGCACAGGAAGACAAGTGCTGCATGATCTCACGCACATGAGAAATCTAAAAAAAATTGATTTCATAGACATTGAGAGTAGAAATGATGATTACCCAAGCTAGGAAGATTCAAGGGAAGAAGGAAAGAGGAAGACCTGGCCAACATAGGCAGGGAAGTTCTAGTATGCCATTGTAGAGTAGAATGGCTACAGATAATAACTATGTATTAAATATGTCAAAAAGGTAGAAAAAAAGATTTTGGATGCTTTTCCCATAAAGAAATGATAAATGTTTGAAGAGACAGATACGTTTATATTTAACATGATAGATTTAAATATGACACGATATATGTATGTATTGAGACATCACATAATGCTCCATTAATATGTACAGTGGTGTTTTTTTTGTTTTTGTTTTTGTTTTTTTGTTGGTCATGGGGCTTGAACTCAAAGCCTGGGCACTGTCCCTGAGCTTGTACAATCGAGACTAGTGTTCTACCATTTTAGCTACAGAGCACTTCTGGTTTTCTGGTACTTAACTGGAGATAAGAATCTCACAGAGCTGGGTACCAGTGGCTCACGCCTGTAATCCTAGCTACTCAGGAGGCTGAGATCTGAGGATCATGGTTCAAAGCCAGCCCTGGCAGAAAAATCCGTGAGACTCTGATCTCCAATAAACCACTAGAAAACCAGAAGTGGCGCTGTGGATCAAGCAGTAGAACGCTCACCTTGAGCTAAAGAGTGCAGGGACAGCGCTGAAGCCCCACAACCGACAAAAAAAAAAAAAGACTCTCATGGGGACTTTTCTGCCCTGGCTGGCTTCAAACCAAGACCTTTGGATCTCAGCCTCCTGAGTAGCTAGGATTACAGGCATGAGTCACCAGTGACTAGCTGTACACAATTTTTATATATCAGTAAAATTTTATTTATAAATAAATTGTTGAGATACATAGAATGTATCATTCACTCAGTTAGTCTATGTAGAACCATAATAAATTTTCAACTAGTCCTATGTACTTTAAAGGTAACTGTAATTATGGTTGAAGTACTTTTAAGGTAAAAGTTCAAATTAAGATCTCTGTAGGATTGGCAAATTCAGACATTTTGAGTGAAACTTTTATCCAGGAAGGAAAAAAAAAAGCTGAACAGTCTTGTTTTCTTTCTACCCTCTAGAAAACATATTTCTTCCTATGGGGGGAAAAAACCCTCTGAGATGGAAAAAGTCATGCTGATTTAATTTTCTTACAAGGGACACAGAGGAAGACAAAGCCTTCTCTGTGGGAACAAAAGTCCTTTATTTCAGCCTAAGTCTACTAATGTAAGTTCTAGAAGCTCTATCTTGGAGGGAAAGGATATTAAATCAGGCAATAAAGTTATATGGTGTAACCATCATGTCAGTATCATCTCTAAAATTGCAAGTCCTCATGCCAATGAAATATTTTTTTCCTTATTCCAGTTCCTCTTCTGAACTTAAGGCTAAGAATTATCACAAGGACCACTTGTTCTATAGTAAGTTAGTAACACTATCCATATTCCCTTGATTAACTTCTCCAAATAAAAGTTCTATTGATTTTTATTTTAAAAAATATTAGATTTAAACAAGAAATTTAAAAGGGAAGATAGGCCTCAAAGGTTTTTATCCAACTTCCTCTAATGTTAAACTATTTCTATAACCATGGAATATTTATTAAAACAGAAATTCACATAAAATACTAATTAACCTTATAGATGTCACTCAAATTTTCCTAGTTTTTCTACAAATGTCTCTTTCTGTTCTAGGTTCCAATCCAGGATATCGCCTTGCATTTACTCATGATGTCTCTTTAACCTCTTCCAATTTCAGAGCTTCTGGGTCTCTTGTGATCAATTATGATCTTAAAGCTTTAAAATAGCTCCAATTAGATATTCTGTAAAATGTCTCTCACATGGGGCTTATCTGATGTCTTGTCACAATCAGACTGAGATTGTGAATTTTGAGGACGTCTACCTTTCTCATCTAATGTTAGGGAGTATATATGCACATTACTTTTCAACTGATATTATTTTATATAATTTAATGTTACAATTCAAGTAATTTTCAGTGCTAGGAGCCTTTCTGTATGATAGTTAAACTGAAAGGATGGTTAGTTTATTTAAAAAAAAAAAATAAGCAGAGGAGTTAGGCATGGAGCTACATCCCTGTAATCCCAGTGCTAGAGAAGTAGAGACATGAACGTCATGAGTTGACTAGCTTGGGCTAGATAGTGAGAGTTTGTATCATATAATCTTAATATATAGCTCAGTGGAAGAATTCTTGCCTAGCATGACCAAGGCTTTCAATTTCACCTCCAACACTCAGAACAAAGCAACAACAACAACAAAAAAAAACACAAAAAAAAAAAGCAGAAGGGATCTACTGAAGGAAAGAGAGTCAGACAGATGTTAATTTGGTAATTATTTGGTTTTCAGCAAAGTAAGCTTCAATTTCTTCATCTCTAAAATGGGAAGGATACCACTTTAATTGTTTGTTATTTTAGCCTAACAATTAAGTGTATATAAAGCATTTAGCCTGTAAGAAGTTAAACATTTGACAAATGACGTTCATTCTGGAATTGAGGGTGGTACGAGTTGAGCATCTCTAATCTGAAAAGTCAAAACAATATATATATATATTTTTTGGTGGTAGTGCTTAGGCAGTGGTTAACTGGAGATAAGAATCAAACAAAATTGGGTGTTGGAGCCTCATGCTTCTAATTCTGGCTACTCAAGAGGCTGAGGTATAGGGATTGTAGTTCAAAGACAGACTAAGATTTATCTCCAACTAACCATCAAAAAGCTGGAAGTGGAGCTGTGGCTCAAGTTGCAGAGCACTCTCCTTCAGCAAAAAAAGCTCAAGGGACTGCATCTAGGTCCTGAGTTGAAGCCCCAGAACTGGCACCAAAAATAAAAAATAAAACAAAAAAAAAACCCAGAAAACATAAAGACAATCTAATGTGTGCTAATCAAAATCTGAAGGAAAAAAAAAAAAAAGAATCACAGACTTTCCTCCCCAACTGGCTTCAAACTGTGATGCTCAGATCTCAGTCTCCTGAGTAGCCAGGATTACAGGTGTGAGCCACATTTCTTTTTTTTTTTTTTTTTTGGTCGGCCGTGGGGCTTGAACTCTGGGCCTGGGCACTGTCCCTCAGCTCTTCAGTTCAAGGCGAGCCCTCTACCACTTGAACTACAGCGCCACTTCCAGTTTTCTGGTGGTTTATTGGAGATAGGAGTCTCACTGTCTCTCCTGCCCGGGCTGGCTTTGAACCGCGATCCTCAGATCTCAGGCTCCTGAGTAGCTAGGATTACAGGTGTGAGCCACCAGCGTCCAGCTGTGAGCCACATTTCTAACACAAACATGACATTAAAAAGTTTTGTATCTTAGAGTATTTCAGATTTTGGATTTTTGGATCAGGGATGCTCAAGTAATAAAGTCTCTGTAAAGAATCCAGAATGTAAAAATCTCTGTAATATTTGTAGTCCCAAACTTTTTGAATAAAAGCTACACAGCTTGTAATAATAAGTGTTATTATCTTTTGCCAAGTTGTGTGGTATTTTTGTCTCAGAAGGAAATAAGACCACAGACAAAAAAATTGGTATTTTTGTACTATGTTTTTATAATACTTTAAAACTTTTTATGTGTAGTGAAATGCTCTATTAGAAAGATGTTTGACTGGAGATTAAATTTTGTGGTGTCTTTCTTCTTTAGCAAGAAAAGCTTAGACTTTCTTTACCATGTGGACAAAGTAGAAAATAACTTTGAAGCTGATCTTCCTGATTGTGTGAATGTCATTTAAGTCAGGTTTCCCTCAGTTATATAAGTACAGGGTAAACCAGTCTCACTGCCCTGAAAAGAGTTAAACAAGAACCTTGTGTTTTCAAGGGTTAAAGGAAAGTACTTCATCCTTGGGGAAGGAGGTTTGTTTAGTGCAGATTCTAAAACATGTCCTAAATCAGTTCTCTTGGGGCTGGCTTACACATGGGGAGATAGAGGCATGTATACACTGAAAGAACTGACTGTTAAGATCTGTAATGTAGGATCCCTGATCCTTAGAAAGAATGTGGCTTAAAAGAGTAGATTCATTCTTTCTCTATGACTGCATAGATCTGGACCAGTAATAGCATCATCTGTGATGCTTAGGAATCAAACTTCTGCCCAACAATTACACTTAACAGTAAGGAACAACAATATTAGTGAACCCATCAGAATCTCATACTTGGCACCACAGGAGGGTTGACTCCAAGAATTCTTAGGCAATCAACAATTAACTGCTGGAGAATAGAAGGCCACCAAAGAGAAGTCCTAGGCTTTATGCTACTGAAGCATATGAGCATGAGAGCAACTAACAGGCAAAAAAAGAAACTGGAAATATAACTATACCTGAATGTTCTTTATAGACAAGTTTGTCTATTATATAAGCTTCAATTTCCTGATACCTATTATGTTTGCTACTCTGAAAGCCTTCTATATAAAAATCATCAGTCTTTAAACATTTTTGAAAGACCAAATCCCTTGGGTTTATTTTCAGCAACACAGAAAGTATACTATTATGGAGATTCTGACTCTTAACAGCAAGTTTTGTAAGAGATTAAAATCCCATAGGATACAATGGGTGGTAGCAATTCAATTTCCTTGGCCTACAACAGAGGAAGAATGGTAAGCAAAGGGAGAAGGTGTGAACCTGAGAAGGAAACTAGAACTAAGCATTTTCATAAACTCAATTTAGAAATAAAAACTACTTTTAGATTATGCGTAGAAGTAAAATTCCTAGAAAATTATGCACCGAAATTCTGCTATCATGACACTTGATCATTCATACCATTCTTTTTTTTGTGTGTGTGTGTGGGGGGGGGGGGGGGGAGTCTGGTCCTGGGCCTGAACTCTGGGACTGGGCGCTGTCCCTCAGCTCTTCAGCTCAAGGCTAGCGCTCTACCACTTGAGCCACAGCACCACTTCTGGCTTTTTTTCTTTTTGCTTATGTGGTGCTGAGGAATCGAACCCAGGGCCTCATGCATGCAAGGCAAGCGCTCTACCACTGAGCCACCTTCCCAGCCCCCGGACACCACACACCATTCTTCATTCTATAAACAGTCCCTCCCCTTCTCACAATATTACCTGAGTTTTGGTCTTCACTAATTGTTACTCTACTATTAATAACTCTGAGTTATATTTAATCAGGTTCTACTATTGCTACAAGACAGTGCTAATTTTTCTCTTCCTTATAAAGAGTTCAGCAAATAAAGCCCAAATCATTTTTTTTCTGTGCCCTGACCCCAGCAAGACTTGGCCCTGCTCCTCATCAACTTGATCTTCAGGGTAAGCACATCTCTGAGACGTTAACCTTATCTTTCTTGTTAAAGCCCTTTTCTTGCTTTCCCATTTCTGCACTTCTAAACCTTTTCCTCTCTTCAAAATGGGTCAAATGTCTGGATGAAATCAAGTTTTTTTCAACTGTAAATAATCTGTCTAACTTCCTAATCTTATTAACAATTTATATTCTGTGATATACATCAATTTTTACTTCATATCCTATATTTCTTTAGTTTCTTTATATTTCTTAGTTTTCTTCCTGGATCAGATGCTTCTCTGGTATAAAACTAATTGTCCTCAAGATTTTCTCTCTCACAATGTTTATTAGAGTATGTGCACATTAAGTGCAATATTTGGAATAAAAAATTAAATATTCAACCTGGAAACAAAATACCATATTTATATGAACTTGATTATACCATTAGCATAATCACAACTACAGATGTGAAAAGCCTCTCAAAAGCAAAATAAATTATCTTTTATACTATCAGTAATAACAAATTAAAATAACCTTTAAAACTTCGAAACTAGAGGCTGGAGGCATCACTTAAGTGGTAGAACGTTTGCTTGTCCAGTGAACACAAGGCCCTAAGTTCAAACTCCACTACCATCCTCCAAAACACAAACACAAAAGTTTGTTGGGTGCCAGTGGTTCATGTCTGCAACCATAGCTACTCAGAAGGTTGAGATCTGATGATTACAACTGAAAGCCAGCCAGGGGAAGAGGGTCCTAAGACTCTTACCTCCAACTAACTACAAAATTAAACTAACTAAAAGACAAAACTGGAAGTAGAGCCTTGGCTCCAGTGGTAGAGTGCTGTCTTCAAGCAAAAAGAGAAACGAAAGGAAACAAAACGAAAAGATAGGAAAAGAAAAAACAAAAGCTCAAAGACAGCACCCAGGCCCTGAGTTCAATCCTACTCATAAAAAAAAAAAAAAAAAAAAAAAAACCCAAAACAAAAAACAAAAAACTTGCCGGGCACCAGCAAGTAGTTTATCTCTAATAAACTACTAGAAAACTGAAGTGGCACTGTGGCTCAAGTGGTAGAGTGCTCACCTTGAGCTGAAGAGCACAGGGACAGAGACCAAGCCCAGAGTTCAAGAAGTTGGAGTCTTATTTTGTTCATTTGATTCATTCCCTTAAAGGAGACACTATAAATTGTATGCTTTAGGCATTCTCATCTAAATCAAGCTCTAACACGTACTACTTAGCTACATTTCTGGAAAGGAGTTATTGATGAGATAAGAAAGGTTTTGTGCCATATGACAGAATTATTTCAGCATAGTTTCTATAAGGTAGTGATTTCCTTTGTAAATATAAAATAATCTAATATTGATAAGCTGCTATTTGAATTGTGTCTAAGACCACTAATGAAATATTGAACACTTCATATAACAATATAACATCTTCCCTTTTAAAACAGTGATTACAAATATTTGTTTTCTAGCATCCATGTTTCAATTGCCCAATAAATTGTTTTAGAGTAAAAAAAAAAGTTGGAGCCTGGCAGAGTGCCTCAAGTGGTAGAGTATCTGTTTGACAAGTACAAAGCCCAAAGCCAACCCCCAATACAACTCCCCAGAATTTTTTTGTATGTACCAGTCCTGGACTTGAACTCAAAGCCTGGGCCCTATCACTGAGCTTTTTTGATCAAACTAGCACTCTACTACTTGAGCCACAGCTCCACTTTGAACTTTTTAATAAGGTTAATTAGACATAAGAGTCTCAAGGGACTTTTCTGCCCAATAATTGCTGGCTTCAAACTGCAATCTTCAGATCTTAGTCTCCTGAGTAGCTAAGATTATAGGAGAGAGCCACTGGCTCCCAGCCAAGTGTGTATATATATATATATATATATATTTAAATTTTTTAATTTAAAATATATATTTAAAAATTTTTAAAGTTGCTTAATGAGAATAAACAAGAGACTCTAGGTTTGGAGACGGTACAATGTTTTGTCAACAGCAATATCAACTCACTGTGATATCTTGTCACAAATGTCACCAACAGCTAGGAAAAAAGGGGAGTTATTTTCTCCATTCATTGCTTACAGTTGCTATCTAGTTAATAATTAGAAGATCAAGAAGGAAATTATGCCCTATATTCAAAGGAAGCCTTAAGATAGAAATGAACTGAAACACACATAGAACTTTCCAGATTGCATTACATATACATTATTTAAACGTAAAATGCAATGTAGTCTACTTTTTTTCTGGAGAAACCCTTCTCTGGTCATTTAGTAACATTGAGCTTTATTTTAACTTCTTTTTTTTATAAGTTTAATATAACACTCAGTGTAATATAAGACATCACCCATTTAACACTGTACAAATGTTTATTGAACTATCATAGGATAAAAGCAAAAATGAGCTGTTTTTGACTACCTCCAAAAATTCCAAGGAAAAATATTTTGAAGGGTATATAATAATGATAATTTTTTTTTAATTTTAAGTGCCTATAATTCCAACTACTCAGGAGGGTGAGATCTGAGGATCATTTCAAAGCCAGCCCAAGCAGACAAATCCGAGAGACTGTTAGCTCAGATTAACTAGCAAAAAGCCAAAACTGGATGTGTGGCTCAAGTGGTAGAGCCCCAATAACCAGTGCACATGTGCATGTAAACAAACAGAAATAACTTAAACGTAAGGTTGGAATAATTGCAGAAGTAATGATTGGTGTACAGAATAAAGTAATTTTAAAATAAAATTAAAGCTTTGAAGCTTTGTTCTATTTTCCTATAAAATAGCAAAAGAATGTAACACCTTAGAAGATATCTTGCATTTGGCAGACAAGTATATCCAAGTGTCAGACATCTTTACACAAATGTCTCACAGAAACTTCAAAATCATCTTTGAAACTTCCTTCCTTCCAACTTATCTTAAACCTGTACTCTTATTGTTATCTTGTTTTTAATTAAGATTTTTACTGGGATACATTATAATGTAAACTAACATTTTGATATTCCCATATAAGCATTAACCTCAAGGCCTCTCCCCATTTCTTAAAATAGCCAAACTATGGTGGCTCACACCTGTAATCCTAGCTATTCAGGAGGGTGAGATCTGAGGCTCCCAGTTTGGTCAAGAAAATCTTTGAGACTCT
Organism: Dipodomys spectabilis; assembly: GCF_019054845.1. Classification (NCBI taxonomy): domain Eukaryota; kingdom Metazoa; phylum Chordata; class Mammalia; order Rodentia; family Heteromyidae; genus Dipodomys; species Dipodomys spectabilis. Next base: position 5,963,365 of record NW_024870723.1, read on the forward strand.
TATCTCCAGTAAACTAGTCAGAAAAAGCCTGTAGCGGCACTGTGGCTCAAGTGGTATAGCACTACCCTTGGGCAAAAGTTTAGAGACAGGACCCAGGCCCAGAGTTCAAGCCTCAGGACTGGCAAATTTAAAAAAAAAAAAAGCTACAAATGGAGCTATGGTCCATGAGACTTATCTCTAATAAACTACTCAAAAAAATCTGGAACTGGTCTGTGATGGAGATGGTGCTGTGGCTCAAGTGGTAGAGCGCTAGCCTTAAGCAAAAGAAACTCAGGGACAGTGCTTAGGCCCAGGATTCAAGCCCCAGGATTCCCTACCTCCCACCTCATATACACAAACCAATTTCAACAAGTTTCATTGCTGTATTTCCATATAAGCATACAAGGTGTTTAGACCACATTCACTCTCATTCATCCTGTCCTCTCCACTCACCTTCTTCATTCCCACTTATTACGACCCCAACCTGCCAACATAGCCTGTTTTATTTTCTTGCCATTCATTTGTTAGTGCATATTAATGTACTGAGGGGTTTAACTATGGTATTTGGTACATATGTATATTCTACTTGAATTGGAATAACTCCTTCACATATCTACCTACTATTTTTTTTAACATCTTTCAGTGTGTTTTTTTTTATGTTGTCTTCATACATAACTGCAATGTATTCTGGTATTATCCTCCCTCATTCTTTTTCCTTCTAGGTTTGTGTGTGGGGGGGGGGGGGGAGGGGGGGTTGTACCAGTTCTGGGCTTGAACTCAGGGGCCTGGGCACTATCTTTGAACTACTTTTGCTCAAGACTAGCATTCTACCACTGGAGCCACAGTACCATTTCTGGCTTTTTCTGTGATTAATTGGAGATAAGAGTTTCACAGACTTTCCTGCCCGGGCTGACTTTGAACTGTGATCCTCAGATTTCAGCCTCCTGAGTAGCTAGGATTACAGGCATGAGCCACTGGTGCCTGGCTTTCCTGTGTTCTATATCTATATCTAGTTAGTGTAATTTCTTTTCATTCACATGCCTACGCCAGAAAAAAAATAGTCCTCTCCTTTACTCCATACATGTAAGCAAACTACAAATTTTATTTTTTAAACAGTTTCTTAAATCACCCCTCTTCTTTCAATGACAATAGAAGAAGACTCCTTTTGAAATTGCTCCAATATCCTTCTTACTGGTCTCCTAGCCTGACCTCACTCTCTCTATTCATGAAACTGACAGAGTAATTTTTTTCTAAAAACCAAATCTGTTACCACCTCCTAGTCAACATTCTTCAACAGAGAAATGTACTTATATGGTATACCGACCCCTTTATGGTCCGTTCATTCTTTTTTATTCTGCTCACTCACCATATATTTAATGAATATCTGTTGTTTCAAGTAGATACAACAGGAAACATAGACAATTATTTCACCTCTTGTCACCGCTTTATTTCAACACTTCCTCCCACCACTAGCAAGCTTTATCTTTAAAAACTAGTAAACTATTTGAAACAGAGTATCCTTTTCTTTCATAATAATTTCTACTCATTTAAAAAAAAAATCTCAATTTAAACTCAAACTCCTCTTAAGACCTCCTTGCATCCTTCACAAATACTTTGTTTATATAGCTATCCTTCCCCTAACCTATTTCTTGAGAACAAGGAAAATGTCTTTTGACAAAGTAGTCAAGTGTAAACTCTTCATTAAATGAAACAAGTAAACAAAATGACAGCTTTCTTTATTATTGTTCTTCTCAACATTAGACAATGTGCAATTATAGACAAAGTAAAAAGTAGGAGTATTCACAAGCAAATATTGCACAAGGTGATTTTTCAGAGCCTTATATGTGAGCCTTGGAGTATTTTGTCATCTCTCTAAAATTTGTGTTGGCATTGGTTTACTTCATGAATAAAATTTTACCTTCTGTCCTGGGGCATTTTCCCATAATTGAAAATGCAAAGTAGTAAATACTTCAAAATACACTCTATAACAGCAAACACATATTTTTATAGAAAAAGATACTCAATCTTTATAGAACTTGTTATCATAAAATAGAATAAAATGATGTGTCTTGTATATTACCGTGGATATTTTCAAAGATCTAAACCCCATATAAAGTATTTATATATAAAATCAAATCTGAGAATATTTTAAGAACTATATGAAGACATTCAGGGCTTTCACTAGCATACTGCTTTTTGAGACAAGATACAATCCATTCATACTTATTGAGCATATGTGTAATTGTGAGTCAGGAAAACATTAGAAATGTGTTCCAAAAGCAAACATGAAAAGTTCAGATGTTGTAAACCAACTCTTTCCAATTAAACAGGTTGGAACACCAATAGAGATGTGAGGGGGTGGCCATCTGTCAGCATATAAAGGTCTTTGTGTTTGCATACAAAGACATTGCTCAACCCACATCTGGCTCACCCACTGAAATATATGAGCATAAAGAATAAAGGGATGAATTTTTAAAAAGCTAGTTGTTTGTTTCATATGTGTGAGAGAATAAGGATAGAATTAGTCTACTTTCCTACTTTCACTTATTTTTAAAAAGAAAACAGGAAAGTCAAGACAAGAAAACTTTAGTAGGACTAGGAGATAGAATTTCTATCTCATTGCATAATTTTAGGATCTGTACTAGAATTCTTCGGGTTTTTGTTTTTGTTTTTTTCTCCTGGCTAGTTCTTCTCAGCTATTTCCTTGAATCGTAACTTACAAGGCACACATCATTTCCTTCCCTTTGGGGAAGCTTTCCCTTATTATTTCAGTTTATCTCTGTTCTTTTCCTACTTCTAACTACACTAGTTATGCATTATCTATATATTTAAAAACTATTTTTGTTGTGTTTTTCTAGTTTGTATATATAATCTTATATAAATTATGTTTTGTGACAAGAGCAAAAGCAAAATTGTTTTTACTCAAGCAGAAAGCCATATAAACCTATCACAAATGGATATCTATTTATCAAAGGGCTAATAGCCTCATATTCTAAAACATCTACTAAACTAAAACTGGGACCAGCCCCTACCAAGCAGAGTTATTTACACAGTATGAACTACATCACTGCCAGGGTAAAGGTTTGATTACCAAAAGCTAACTAAACAAAATTCCTAGAGAGAGGTGGTCTGAACAGCAAGATAATCAAGAATCAGATACTAAAATAACAGGTAGTTAGTCAACATCAGAGTTTCTTATAATAGCCTATTTATTCAATATTTGAAATTTTGAGAATGGCTGTATCAGTATAGTAGATAGGAGTATACATTCTAGATCTAAACTGAAAATGTTTCAGTCTCAACTCTTTTACTTACTGGTTACCGCCTAGTAAAGTAGACAAATTATCCACCTTGCATTATTTACCTGTAAAATAAGAATACAATAGTAGTGCCTATCCCTTATGGCTGCTATGAGGATTAAGTGAATAACTACAAAGGGCTTAGGATATTGCCTAGCATGTATTCTATTAATTTTAAATGTTTATTATAAAAATTAATATAGACATATTCAAAGACGATTTTAGTTATTATTCTAAAATATATAGTGCTGAATTTTAAATTATATAGGTTTTTATGAAAATGGAAGAAAATAAGCAATTTTTATAATAAACAATTTATTCTGTAGCCTACCAATACAAAACAAATACCACAATTCCTATTCATACTCAAGTAGGTGACTTAAGTATGAGACACTTCTTTGTGAACTACTGCTTCTATTCTTCACTTTAAAAAGATTTGACTTCCAGGAACTTGGTTTTTGGTTTTTTGTTTTTTTGGGAGGTCCGGTCGTGGGGCCTGAACTCTGGGCCTGGGCGCTGTCCCTCAGCTCTTCAGCTCAAGGCTAGCCTCTAACACTTGAGCCATAGCACCACTTCTGGCTTTTTTTTTCTACTTATGTGGTGCTGAGGAATCGAACCCAGGGCCTCATGCATGCAAGGCAAGCACTCTACCATTGAGCCAACTTCTCAGCCCCAAATTACTATTTTAAAATATGAAGCTTCATAAATGTTGATTTATTGTTGTATTTGAAATTAGACTTTCCAGTCAAGTTCATTTCTGTACTTTAAGAAGTATAAAATACAATATTATACAGTAATATGATATGATTTATAAAGCACCTAAAACAGATATTGAATATAAAACATTTTTTCTGCCAAGGAACTAAAAGTTATTTTAAAAAGCTTCTGCATTTAAGTCAACAATATTCTCTTAAAATTAAAGCAAACAGGAATTGATTGAATGATATACACTAGTCATTTTATATACACTGAGAAGAAACCAAGTCAGTGAAAATAAATGACTAGCCTAAGGCACATAGCAACACATAAAGCAAGCAGTCTTGGATCCATATCCAGGTAACACCGGTTCTAAAGCTTATGTTCTTTCCATAACATTATCTCTTCAGCTTTGTGACATGGCCCCCCCAAAAAGCTAAGAGCCTCATATAAGGCCAAAGACTCATAACTCTCGGGTAGTAGAAAGAAAACTTTAGATTATATGACATAGTTATACTAGATTAAGTCACCTCCAAATAACACACTATTTAAAAGGTAATTTATTATGGTTTTGGCATAGAAAATATACTGGTAAACAGAGTAAATTCAGTCCATTTGCCACTAGTTTAAAAAGTTAATATAAAAAGACATTTCCATTGCAAATGCCTAAAAGTGAGCCTTTCCAGAAAGTAGATTCCTTCCTCAATCATTTTTTCCCATGAAATTTTGAAAACCATCACAAAGAAAAATCAGTGGCCCGCTCTTTAAGAACTAAGTAAATTATCAGAATTTTTAACCCCAATATTAAATATATAAAGTGAGGGAATAAAAATATACAAAACATTTTGCAGATGTTTTGACTCTCCCTATAGTTAAGCCAGTCTAGGCTTTTAAGACCAGTAGCCTATTTATTTATTTCTCTCTTTACTAAAGGACAATGAACTTCACCTCCACCTTTTGCTGCTTACCTGTTGCAAAGGATGCTGAGGGCTCCATGGGGACTACAGTGACATGGCAGGCAGAGGCCAGAAGTGTGATTCAGGTAAAAGCCCTTCTCACAGGCTTCACAGTGAAGACCCTCATAACCTGATTTACACTCACACTGCCCTGTGGTCTGATTGCAGCGTTTCACATCGAGGCTTCCAACCCTTGAGCAGTTACACATATACTCTGAAAAGGAAGAAGGGAAAGAGATATTCTTAACCAAATGAAATGACTTTTTAAGAAACTGAACACTGTTTATTTTCCTTAATAAATATTTGTGACAAACTTGTAGGGCTAGATGAAACTGGCTCCAGTTCCAAGTTATTTTCTCTACTGTTTAGTTTATTTAAATTGGAAAATGTACATGATGCAATATACTTTTTTTTATCTTTTTTTTCCTTTTTTCTGTCGATTGTGGGGCTTGAAGTCTGGGCCTGGGCGCTGTCCCTCAGCTCTTCAGATCAAGGTGAGCGCTCTACCACTTAAGTCATAGCGTCACTTCTGGCTTTTTCTGCTTATGTGGTGCTGAGAAATCGAACCCAGGGCCTCATGCAAGCGAGGCAAGCACTCTACCACTGAGCCACCTTCCCAGCCCCACAATATATTAAATTATATACAGTCTGGGTTTTTTTTTTTGTTTGAATGTTTGTTTTTGTTGGTCATGGGGCTTGAACTCAGGGAGCTGTCCCTGAGTTTTTCTAATCAATACTAGCACTCTACCATTTTGAGTCACAGCTCTACTTCCAGCTAATACTTCTGGTGGTTAACTGGAGATAAAAGTCTCCTAGACTTTCCTGTTCTGTCTGGCTTTGAACCACGATCCTCAGATCTCAGCGTCCTGAGTAGCAAGAGTACATGTGTGAGCGACCAGTATGCACCTAGCTACAGTTTTTAATTATATAGCTACCCCACTCAGTTTCCTTTCCACTTTCATTGCCACCCTTCTTACCCTACAAATCCAGTATATATGTAAGTGTATGTAGTTATATTTATTAGTTTTTTTCTGAATTGGAAACCTCCACAGGCAGGATTACCTACCTAGAACTGAGAAAACATGCTAAAAATAACAACATGTTAAATAATAAATAACCCATTATATAATAGCAAAGGCCTAAGGCTCAGATGTCAACCTATACATGATCATGCAGGATTGTTCCACAGCTAGAATCTTAAACTAAATGTCCCATCCAGGAAGGAATTAATAAAGAAATATTACAAAATTTAAATGTTAGGAAATGGTAAACAAATCCAGAGAAGTTTATTCGTTCATCCTGATCAGACTAAAAACCAACCACAATTTGAGTATCTTGCTTATATCTGTAAAATATATAGAAAATAAATATTTTTTCTTTAGATATATTTCAAACAGCTCTTTGGATGAAAATAACTTAGAAGCCTAATTTAGTTTTTGCTAGTATTTCTACTCAACAAAAGGAAAGGATTTTGAACACAGTTTAACAGAGCATACAGAAAGAGATGTAGTTAACATTGACTGCAGAAAAATAAAACCTTCTATATTCTATGAACAGGCTTCATTCCAAAATAGCAATGAATTTAGGTAGAAGAGCCCAACCAAATGTATGGTACAAATTAACTGATGGCGACTAGGTAAGGTACCAAATAAAATGGTATACTGATAAAATTTTATCTTAAAAAAAGTAACCTTTAATGTTATTTTTATTACTTCAAAAACATTACTGAATAACTGCAAGTCTATTATCTCAAGTAGAAAGTTTCATAAAGCAGTTTACTTCTCTATTCTAGAAAAAGGAATTAAGCTCCAAAATACCTTATGTAATCGCAAGCAGCATACCCACACAAGTTAAAACAAAGGAATCCACAAAGAAATTCCTTCTTGGCCAATTCTCCACTGCATTTTCTTCAGCTCCTCAGCTTTGGTGTCAGTTTATTTCCCTACTCTTCACATTTTTTTTTCTTTTAATTCCTGTTTTGGGCTTGAACTCAGGGTCTGGGTACTGTCCCTAAGCTTTTATACTCTAGGCTAACACCTGAGCCACAGCTCCACTTCTGGTTTTTTGGGGTGATTAATTGGAGATAAGAGTCTCATGGACTTTTCTGCCCAGGCTGGTTTTGAAGCACAGTCCTCAGATCTCAGTCTCCTGGATAGCTAGGATTATAGGCATGAGTATCCAGCTCTTCACACTTCTTTTAATTTGTAAATATAGAGAATGAGAGAGTGAGGGAAGGAGTGACATCACTGAAAAAGAAATGTACTCTTTACCTGACTTACAAAACTGTAACTAAATATAGGGCTAATATATTATATGTATTATATATATTATATAAAGCTAATATATATGCATATATAGTGAGTGCATATGTTGATAGATGATTTGTGTATGTGGGTTTTGGTGGTTTGGGTTTTTTTCCTTTTTTTGCATATTTCAAACATTGGTACTAAGTCACAATTTTCAGCTCCAAGTTTAGGGAGTGAATCTGCTTCCCATCACAATCAAGTGCCTTATTTTGGGGCTGGCAATGTAGCAGTGGCAGAGTGTTTGCCTAGTAAGTGTAAGGCCCTGGAATCAATATGCAGTACTGCAAAAAAAAAAAAAAAGAAAAGAAAACAAAGACTTTTACTTTTACTAAACAATGTAAACATGACACTTCTTTGACACTTACATGTTTTCATATGATATCTACCTTCTTGGCATGTGTGGTTAGTGGGTTCTGTATATAACAAAGCCATGTTGTATGGTTTGTAAGCCTGCCAATGACAATTTCATGGCAAGAACTCGCTTCCACCAAGAATGACCAGAACGCTTATAATAACATTTATCTTGGGATATTTGGCAGAAATTCAACATACATCCAACTTTTTCTGCTGGATCAATTTCATCACAAATTAAACTAACTAAAATTATCCAACAGTGGACAGAACTCTTTCAATAAAAATAAGGACAAAAAAAAGTCTGTAATAAAGATTGACTTTAATTCTATGATTTTCTTACTAATAAAATATTTCCATCTGAAAACTGAATCATTGTTTTCAATAAATAAGATATAGTTAGCAGTGTTTTATGGAATGTAATTAATGTAAGAATTCAGAGACAAAAATCATTCTCTATTTTTCAATACAAATCTAAGGGATAAACTTTCAGTTGTAACCAAGTTTAGTGGTTACTTTTTATTTCTTTTTTTGTTTTGTCGGTCGTTACTTGTTATTTCTTTTTTTTTTTTTTTGGTCAGTCGTGGGGCTTGAACTCTGGGCTTGGGTGCTTATCCCTGCGCTCTTCAGCTCAAGGCAAGCACTCTACCAATCGAGCCACAGTACCACTTCCAGTTTTCTAGTGGTTTATTGGAGATAAGGAATCTCACGGACTTTCCTGCCCTGGCTGGCTTTTGGTAGGATTACATGCGTGAGTTACTTGCACCCAGCTGGTTACTTGTTATTTCTATAAGGTAAACCCAGCATCTTCAAAATCCCCCTGAACATACTATGATTTGATTAGTCCTATTTCTGAACTGGTTGTCATTCTGTGCAATGTTCTGGAATGTTATCTCTCTTTCCCATATTCAGACATATCTCTTATTCCAAGTATAGGCTGAAGTGTACTCTATGAAATTCCCTTACTGTGTAACATAACCCTTACTACCTTTAACTCTCGTATGAAAATAACTAAAGCAAAACAACGTATAAAACTAGTCAACTAAGGTTAAAAATTCTTACTACCTTAATATTCTTGGGCAAATTACCTAACCTCCTTATGCTTTCTTTGTCTCTTCTGTAAACATAGCTTAATAGTAGTACCTATAATACAGCTCCAAAAGTGAGGTTTGGAAGTACTACACAAGGCAATACAACAATTAATAGAAGGTGGGAAGAAATGACAGATAAAATAACATAAACATAATGCAGATATTAGATTCATAACCCACAGATTTGCTGTATCCTATGGATGAGTTGCAAAAGCCTAGGAATGGGTTGCCATAGCTTTTTTGGACAATGTCTAGAAAACACAATTTGTGATAAACCAGAATATCTAGAAAAGAGAATAGTGATGAACACAGAGAGGATAAAAAAATGAATGTGTTGATTATATATCCACAATACAAGTCATTCTAATAGTAGCAGGATGAATGGCAAAGTATTTCAACAATAGTGACAACAAGCCTAGTGGTAGGAAGGCAACAGACATATCAAGACAAAGATGCTAATTCTTCTCCTCAAAATTATGAAAGTAAAGGAAATGAGAACAAAGCACATCAAGGGTCAAGAAGCATGTACAATCTTTTGTTTGTAGCTCAGAATCCAAAGAGCTATCCCAGTGATCAACCTCTAATGAAATAACTCAAGTTAAATGAAGTATGAGCAACTGTAATAAATGTGTAACATGGGGCTGGGAAGATGGCTCAGTGGTAGAGCGCTTGCCTTGCATGCCTGAGGCCCTGGGTTCAATTCCTCAGCACCACATAAGAAAAAAGAAAAAAGCCGGAAGTGACGCCGTGGCTCAAGTGGTAGAGCGCTAGCCTTGAGCTGAAGAGCTGAGGGACAGCGCCCAGGCCCAGAATTCAGGCCCCACAATCGGACCCAAAATAAATAAATAAATGTGTGACATTATGAGCACTCATTAAAGACGTCAAGACAAGTTGTTACCTTTTAAGTAGAGTATAATTTCAGACCCTTTACAGTTCTAGACATTGGTTTAGAACTGGACAAGTGTTAATGTAGAAATACTACAATTTTCTTAATAATTGACAATATGAAAAAAAGAAAAAGAAAGGAAATCTCAATTGATAGAAGCAATGGGGAAGATCTATAGCCAAAGACAACAGAAGAAGGGCAGACTTTTAATGAGGTAGACTAAAGACACACAGAGCAACATAAAGGAGTCTGTGACATGATCAATGCTAAGTCAACAGGGAAGAGATTAATGGGGATGAAATAACATGAAGAAGATACAAAAGTTAACTGTAGATAGTATGTATGAAATGTCAAAAAGCTTATTCGATTGCATAAGAGTAAATATGGAATAAACTTTTTCAATGAGTAGCAGATTATCTTCCAAAGCCCTATCATTTTTAGAAAAATTCATAGAGTAGAAAAATTAGATGAGAGTAATACAAATGGTCATAAAGAAAACACGTCTTGGGGCTGGGAAGGTGGCTCAGTGGTAGAGTGCTTGCCTTGCATGCATGAGGCCCTGGGTTCAATTCCTCAGCACCACATAAGCAGAAAAAGCTGGAAGTGGTGCTATGGCTCAAGTGGTAGAGCTCTAGCCTTGAGCTGAAGAGCTGAGGGACAGTGCCCAGGCCCAGAGTTCAGGCACCATGACTGGGAAAAAAAGAAAAAAGAAAACACATCTTAGGCAATTTTTTTATGTTCTTTTTCTCTGTGTTTCTAAAGAACAATGAACTGATTTGAACCATGAAGAAAAACAAGAAACGATATGGTGCTAACTTGCTTTGAGCATTTAAAAAAACAAATTTAAGGCCTAGAGAAATACAATACTTCCTCTGAGAACTTGAACTTATGGAATGGTTTTGATGCAAGTATTCAAAGCAATCATCAAACCTAATTCTAAATCAAATTAAAGCACATGAACTTTTTTTAGTACTGAAAAAACAGAAAAGAAAATGTTTACTGTAGGGACAGGAGGGAAAAGACACGGGAGAACAAAGGAAGAGGTGACATTGACCAAGAAACCTATGCATAACCTGACTTATGGAATTGTAACCTCTTTGTACAACTACTTAAAAATAATAGTAAAAGAGTAATTTTACTTAAAGTCCCTTAAGTTTCGTTTTGTACAAAAACACCTGTCCTGATAAAATTATACACCTGGACATACGAACAACATTTCCTGGGTCTTTCATATACCCAGCACCAAACACTTGTACACAGACATAGCTATAGCAAATAAATTTATAATACCACAACTTGAAAAGCAAACGTTCTTCAACTAGTGAATGCACAGACTAAGGTACAACCACACAAAAGCAATATATAAAAAAAAGGATAAACCATTCACATGCAAATAAATAGACATGTTTGAAGTATATTGTGCTAAATAAAAGAAGCCATACTCAAAAGGCTACATTAAATGATTTCATTTACAAGACATTCTAGAAAAGGCAAAACTATTGGAGCAGAGACAGGAACTACAGTTAGAAGAGATGGGCTAACTACAAAGCAAATTTTGAGGGTGACAAAACTTTTGTATCTTGGTATATTTATATCTTGTATATTTATCACAGCTAATGGAACTGGGCATCAAATGAGTAAACTGGATTGATCATAAATTTGTTTTTAGTTTTTATTGTTATTAGTAAGGTGATATGCTGATAAGTCAGGTAATGAGTATATTTCTTTTTGGGCACTGTAACCCCTTCCTTGGTTGTAAATTTTTAAATAAAACTTAAAAAAAAAAAACAGCCATGAGGTTTTACAAGATTCAACTCTTAAACTCTATTGGAGGGATGCCTTCATGTGCCACAAACTTCAGGTAGATTAAGATACACATTAACTAAAGGACACAACTAGTGATTCAATCCTTTTCAAAGTAAATGCAATAATTAAGATAAATGGAAGTCATTAATGTTTCATCCCATTATTAAATAAGAAACTCTAAAATAGTCTAAGATTTAAAATGCTGTTTAATTCAAAGGAACAAAATCACCTTTCCCTTTGGCTCCAACTTCAGTTTTGGGTTGTAACTAGTACTACACAGAATAAGACAGAAAAGAGGAAAAATGAAAGATAAAGATAAATAAAATTCTTGTCACTTTTTCAAATAGTTATTTATTTACCTTGAGATGCATCCTGTAAAGCCTTACTCTCATCAGGAAAATGAATGTGAATATAACTACCATTTGATCCATTCAATATAAAATTCTACCCTTTCTTATGAGAAGATCTACAAAAAAAAATTTCCCCTGACTTTCAAATTAAAAAATAAAGAGAAATGTCTGTCAAAAATCAGGGAATATTTCACTGAAACTTCTCACTGTACAATGATTCTTTAAGAATCAACAAATTATATTATCTTGACTATAGGCCTGCTAAATGAACACAGTATTTTCATATCTACTTTTTATTGGATTGGGAATATATTTCAATGTTGAAATACTTACCTAGCATGAGTAAGGTCCTGGGTTCAATCTCTAGTACTAGAAAAAATGTACTTTTTATTAAGGTCACATTTCATCTTTGTAGGTTTGGAGAAAACGAATTTTGGAAAGGCTTCATTCTAGGGAAAAGGAACTATCAACCAGTTTTTATTTTTTATAAAGGGTCTGACACTAGCATAACATTGATACTCAAATTACATTTCACATTTTTATATTATGTCAGAGTAGGCTCACAAATCTTTGAAAAGTTTAATATTAAAGCTGATGAGCTTCCTGAGTTAAACCAAACTATAGAAATGTAGAAAAGCTTTAAGCATTAGTTTTATAAAGCCCCAGTTTACTGTAGCAAAGCATTTATTCTGCTTTATGGTAAACATATGAAAATAACAGAGTAATATTAATTCAGATTTTATAGACATTTTTCTGTCCCACAATGAAGGCCATGTTGTTAGTGCTGCTTGCTCCATGGTTCATTGTAGTTTTCCACAATTCAAAGACAATTAATCTAATTAATGAGATTAAATGACAAGTTCTGGGAAGGTAACAGCTACCTTTTACTATTAATAACAAAGGTAGGGGGCTGGGGAGGTGGCTCAGTGGTAGAGCGCTTGCCTTGCATGCCTGAGGCCCTGGGTTCGATTCCTCAGCACCACATAATCAAAAAGAAAAAAGCCGGAAGTGGTGCTGTGGCTCAAGTGGAAGAGCCTAGCCTTGAGCTGAAAAGCTGAGGGACAGCACCCAGGCCCAGAGTTCAGGCCCCATGACCGGACCCAAAAAAACAAAACAAAATAACAAAGGTAGTATTACCAGTTATTAAGTATGTTTCATATTACCAGACAATGCACTAGAAACTATACACATATGGCCCACTGTATCGACCACTGTCTTGAGATATAGGTATCATGGAGTAAGAAATCTGAGTCTCAAAGAAACAAAACATATCATACAATCAGTCAGGACTGGAGAAGAGTCCAGCATCCAAACTGATTAACCCCAAGGTCTCTCTCTTTTTACTATAAGAAGTATAAAAACAGCCAGGGGCTGGTGGCTCACACCTGTAATCCTACCTACTCAGGAGGCTGAGATCTAAGTATTATGGTTCAAAGCCAGCCCAAGCAGGAAAGTCCATGAGACTCTTATCTCCAATAAACCACCAGAAAACAGGAAGTGGCACAGTGGCTTAAGCAGTAGAGTGTTCGCCTTGAGCTGAAGAGTTCTGGAACAGCGCCCAAGCCCAGAGTTCAAGTCCCATGACTGATTAAAAAAAAAAAAAAGAAGTATAAAAACGAGTCTATTAAAATTGGTTGAAAACAATACTACATATGAGTGAAAATGGGAGGGAAAACATGGGAGAAAGCAAGGGAAGGGATAATAGTGTAGAAAAAGAAATGTACTCGTTACCTGACTTATGTAACTGTAACTTCTCTGTACATCACATTTGCAATAATAATATAAATGCACTAAAAATGCAGAGAAAATGTATGATGAATAAGAAATATTTTCAGTAATTAGAAAAAGCAGAGTAAAAAAACAGCAGATTCAGAACATCTTAAAAACAAACTTTGCTGCTAATTAGCTCATTCTACAACCTTCAGCAAATGTAAATAGTCTGAGTTGTAGAGTGTCAATCTATAAAATATGGATAATGGGCTGGGAAGGTGGCTCGGTGGTAGAGCGCTTGCCTTGCATGCATGAGGCCCTGGGTTCGATTCCTCAGCACCACGTAAGCAAAAAGAAAAAAGCCAGAAGTGGCACTGTGTCTCAAGTGGTAGAGCGCTAGCCTTGAGCTGAAGAGCTGTGGGACAGCGCCCAGGCCCAGAGTTCAGGCTCCACAACCAGACCCAAAAAAATAAAAAAATAAAATGTGGATAACTTTTTTCATCTATCATTAATAAAAATAATAAAAGGTCAGAATTCATGTGGCCACCTGTACTGCTGTTGGCTTATTACTGAACAATTGGTACAGCTAGTAATCCTCTTGTTAGAAATCTATATAATAAATAAGTAGATCTACAGATTCTAGGAGTCCTAATCAGTCTCAAGAGTTTTCATAGATATTCACAAGCTGATTCTAAAATAAATAGGAAAAAACGAATTTAAAAAGATTTTTTAAAAAGTTAGTATACTCACAACTGAGTATATTGTTAAGATTTTCTGTACAGATGCAGAAATCAAGGCAATGTGTTATTGATGAAAAAACATAAAAGAAGCCCCAAGGAGAAAATAGCCCAGAAAAAGGTCCAAACAAACATCAAGTCATTTTTGACAAAGTGAAAAATTAATTCAATGTAAATATAGTTTTGTTTTTTACTTTTCCAATAAATGGTGATAGAAGAGTTGGATGTCCATACATAAAAGAATGAAGTTCAACTTAACCTCAATCTTGGAAAAAAAATCATAAAGGACCATCACCCTAAATATAAAATGTGAAACTTCAACACTTTGATTTAAAAAAATAAATCCTTAGGTTGGGTGAAGAGCATTTAGATATAGCACCAAAAATAAAGTCCATTAAAAAAATCATTTTCTTTGTTGTTGTTTCTGTTTGCTTTCCTTTTTGCCTTGTTTGTTCATTTATTGTTCTTTAAGAGCGTAAGGGAGACACAGAAATGGAGAGACAAACTGTGGACAAATGCAGCAGTGGTTCTCATTAGACATTATATGGAAAATGAACTATACAATTTGCGGATGGGAACAGAGAAAAAACAGAGAGCAAAGGAAGAAGTGACATTGATCAAAAAGAAATGTACTCTTTATCTGATTTATGTAACTGTAACCCCTATGTATATCACCTTTATAATAACAATTTTAAAAAAAGAAATAAAACACAGGTTAGATTTAATTTTTTTTTAAACTTTATTCTTCAAACGACTATTGAGAAAATGAAAACAAAAGTCACAAACTTGAAGAAAATATTTACAAATCACATTTCTTTCAAAAGACTTTCATCAAGAATATATAAAAAAAAACTGGAACAGGATTCACACTTGTAACCTTAGCTACTCAGGAAGTTGAGACTTAAGAACTGCAGTTCAAAGCCAACCTAGGCAGAAAAGTCTGTGAGACTCTATCTCCAATTAACTGGGAAAAAAAGCCAAGCTCAAGTGGTAGAATACCAGTCATCATGAAAGCCAAGCAAGAGCACCAGACCCTGAGTTCAAGCCTTGGTACTAGTACACACACACACACACACACACACACATACACACACACACACACACACACACACACACACACACACACACAAATAAGAAAGTATGTAAGAAATTCTGAAAACCTAATAATGGAGAAAACAAACAGTACAATTTTTTTAAGTAGAGAAAGGAATTAGACACTGGTAAGATATTCAGTATCTTCTTTAGGAAAATGTAAGCTAAAATTTATATTGACAAACTACAATATACCTAATTGTATGGCTTTAAAAAAAAAATGTAATAGTGCCAGGCACTGGTGGCTCATGACTGTGATCCTAGCTACTCGGTAGGCTAAGATCTGAGGATCAAAATTCAAAGTCAGCTCAGGAAGGAAAGTCCATGAGACACTTATCTCCAATTAATCACAGAAAAAGCTGGAGGCAGAGCTATGGCTCAAGGGGTAGAGTGCTAGCCTTGAGCAAAAGGAGCTCAGGGACAGCACCCAGGCCCAGAGTTCAAGGCCCAGGACCAGCCAAAAAAAACTAATAGTAATATTAAGTGCTGATAAAGATGCATCAGCTAGAATTCTAACATGTTGCAATGGAAACGCTTAGGGTAATGTGATAATTTCTGATAAAGTTAAATATATGCCTGTTATCTGACCCAATAATTCTACTCCTAGATGTCTACTCAAAAGAAAAGAAAATGTGCTCTTTCACCTGCTTGTAACTAAATATTTATAATAGTTTCATTCATGATCACCAAGTTGAAAACGATACAAATATCCTTTAAGCAGCAAGTGAATTAAACAAACTAAGGTCTTTGTATATCAAATGTCAATGTGTTTTTAACATCAGAATCTATTTTTGATTTTTAAGTTGATCTGTCTGTTCTCATACTGGTAAAATTTTTAAAGGTTTTAATAACTATGGCTTTATGATAAGTCTCAATGTATTTATTCTTCTTTACATTTTCTTTATTCATAGTTATTTATTTTATTCTATTTGTACTCTGCTACAACATTTCCTCCAATAAAACTATAGTAACTTTCCGTTTATCCTAAAAACTAATGTGCAGAATACTTTGTAGAATATTCAACTTTCCCACTTATAAACATTTAAATGTCTTTTATATTGTCGAGTGTGAGTTTATAGTTAAAATAATACTTTTAGACTTCTTTTATATCACTAATAAACATTTCTAATTTAAGAATTATGTGTATCAGTTTCATACATATCTTGCTGATATTATTTTCTAAACTTTATCACTATCAATAATAGTATCCGTAGTAGTAGGACCTGTATTTTTTCCCATTTATTTTATTTTATTTTTTTTTTTGGTCCGGTTGTGGGGCCTGAGCACTGTCCCTCAGCTCTTCAGCTTAAGGCTAGTGCCCTACCACTTGAGCCACAGTGCCACTTCCGGTTTTTTTCTTTTTGCTTATGTGGTGCTGAGGAGTCGAACCCAGGGCCTCAGGCATGCAAGGCAAGTGCTCTACCACTGAGCCAACTTTCTAGCCCCTCCCATTTATTTTTAATTAGCATTAGTAAATAATTGTTAACTTCTACTTTGCATGTCCACACAATTATGTCAACAAACGCTTATTATTCCTAATTGTTTTCCTTTGATTTCCTCCAGACTTCTATTTGTAAGTTACATGTTGTGATGTAACTGAAAAACTTGTATCTGGCAAACAATAGATTCTAGGTTTCTCAACCAAAGCAGCTTGTTGATAAAACAGACTAAACTATTTCATACAACTATTTATCTTAATCTCTAAATCAGTGTTATAGCTTGGATATGATATATCCCCAAAGATGGTGGATCCAACTGTCTAGAGATGATTAGATCAAAAAGTCAGCCCTATTGTTAATTATGACAAATACATAACCATCATTTACTATTATCTACAATGCCCCAACCATTGTTAAAATTTTTATTTGCATAAGCATTTAACTTTATACAACTTTGCAAAGATAGAGATTACAAGTCCAAATTTATTAATAAATTTAAAAAAAAGCTTAGAGAAGCAAAATACTTGCCCAAGACCACAGGGCTATATAGTAAGTGTTTGCAGGCAAAATGACAATCATGTTTTTCTAACTCTAAAAGTCCTTCCTCATCTCAGTTTACCACAAAGCCTTCCTTCTTCTTTTAAGAAGGGGACGAAAGAGGAGAGAAAAAAAAAAATCTACCTATGTTAAAGATTTTTTTTCAATTTGTTTTCTTTGTAAGCAAGTGCTGTAATCAAATCGTTACCAAATGGTATAGTGAGAGAAAACAGCTGCATAAGCTGCAAAATTAATTCTCAATTACTAACATAGAACACCTTGAATTTGCTTTTGGATGATGAATATTGTTTTGGATGATGAATATTGTTTGAGCCAAAGACACACATATGACTTAGTATTTGTCATCTGTTTATTTCATTCAAATGCATTCTCAAAGTTAAAACAATACCACTAGTTAGCATTTCAAGTATCTCTGTAAAACAAGTGTGCTAAATTAGGAGTGCTAGATATGGACAATGCTAAACTGCCGATTGTTAATTGAACCTAAGTAAAACACATCTTTGGTGCCTCCACTTTCCATGTGTATATGTTTTCAAAGGATATAACAAAACCAATTTTACTATTTACTAAGAATTGTTTTAATATTTTGTTTTGTCAGGCCACTATTAAATTTAGAATGCACTAAAAGAATTAATCTACTACTTCCAAGAAGCTTGAAAATTCATCTTCCCATCTTAGCAACTATTCTTGAATGTATATAAGCTTTTCCATGGACAGCATGTCCATAGCATCCCCAAGTTTAAGGAAAGGAGAGGAGAGAAAGAACAAATACAGTGAATTTAAATAACTTGAAATCTGGTTCCAAGCCATAAAAAGAGATCAGTCTGTGAGGACAAGTGACTTAGGTTCAAACTTGAAACCACTGTTCGTAGCTTAAATTTCATGCCCTCTTTGCAAACTGAAATAATGATACCTAACTTAAAAGTGTTTCAAGAATTAGAAGGAAAAGGCCATTGCTCAAGTGGTAGAACATTTGCTTAGCAAGTATAAGGCCCAGTCCAAACTCCAGTACTACAAACAAACAAAAACCATGAGACACTTATTTCCTATTAACCAGCAAAGAGCTAGAAGTTAGATGTATCTAAAGTGGTAGAACACCAGCCTTGAATGAAAAGCTAAGGGAAAGTGCTCTAGCCATGAGTTCAAGCACTAGTACTGGTATGCACAGGCGTGTGCACATACAAACATACACAAGCAAAAAGAAGGAAAGGAGGAAGGAAGGAAGGAAGGAAGGAAGGGAGGAAGGAAGGAAGGAAGGAAGGAGGGAAGGAGGAAGAAGGGAGGGAGGAAGGGAGGGAGGGAGGGAAGGAAGGAGAGAAACAGAGAAAAAGAGAGGAGAAAGAAAGAGAGAGAGAGAGAGAAGGAAGCAAACAAAGAAACAAAGAAAGAGAAAGAAAGAAATTGAGCACTAAAAGAGATCTAATTTCATTTATTCTTAATCTTATAACCAAAATAACAGAAAACACAAAAATAAAAAGAATTTCAAGAACTGCCTACTGCTTCTAAGTTTAGGATTAAATGTGCCTTAGTGTCTCTGTTTACAAAAGACAGCTGAGCAACTTAAAGCCTGGAACTATTTGCTCACAATTTTCATCCAGAGAAGAGAAGTACAAAGAAAGTGAAAAGAAAGGTTAATTAAAAGCTGCTATCCTATGGTACCAGGGAATGTATCCTAAGAACTGTTTCCTAATTTCAAAACAAGGAAGTTGATCCCACTCAGTTAAATAGTAATACTCAACCAATTATTAAATATATTAAATATGTTTATGTAGTTTTTGGATTGCTAGGAATCCATTGCTAGGAAGCCATTCTATCCAAAACAAACTGGGGTGTAGAGGAGAAGAATAAATATAAAGAAAACCTATTTACTTCACTTAAAACAGACTATTAGAGAGGAAAGAAAAAAAATGCATGTTACAAAGATATCCTGGCCCCTGAATTCTAATCTTAGGAGTCTATGTTTTTAATCTTACATGCAATGATTCTCAAAACAAGAACCCAGCACAACCAGCCTCAAAATCACTTGGAAAATCAGTAAAACCCTAACTACCAAGATTCCATCCTAGACTCTGGTGGGGGTACTCAGAAAGATGCATTGCTACAAACTTGCAAACTGAGTCTGACTTACCCAAAAGGTTTGTCATAAGCAAGAGTAGTGACAATAGTAACTACTTTCTTCTCTCCTTCTTTCTTTCTTGCTTTCCTCATTTACTTACTGTAGTCCACACATTGGTTTTATGTACTTTACATGCACTCATTTACTAAAAAATTACAAGAACCCTAGAAAATAGTCCATTATAGACTTTATTATAGAGGATAAATAGACTTTATTATAAAGAGGATAAAACAGCAAAATTTAGGCATAAAGAAATTAATTTTCCTAAGGTCATTTGGTCATAAAAGTCCAGCTGGGATTTGATTATCTTGAAGGGAAACTAGAGGCAATAGATTTAGTAGTAAATTATTGCTGACTTAACAGGATAATAACAGTTTGGATAAAGTAAGTAGTAAGGACTGTTTCTTCAAGCATACAGACAGTTTGGCACAGTGAATAGGATTTCTGTGTGCTATACTCTAAAATTAAGTTTGCTGGCTTTCTGAATAAATAAATACTGCAAGGTAGAAAATACTATAGTTGTCTAATGGGTTGAACATTAATAGATTTGAAGGGAAGGAAAATAGCCGAGCCTGAGTCATTCCAAAGGACATTTAAATAAAACCATT
Source organism: Dipodomys spectabilis (assembly GCF_019054845.1). Lineage (NCBI taxonomy): Eukaryota > Metazoa > Chordata > Mammalia > Rodentia > Heteromyidae > Dipodomys > Dipodomys spectabilis. The sequence goes on from NW_024870723.1 coordinate 5,983,345, forward strand.
TTGCTTTTGGAATTAGAAAGGGACTATCTCTCACTTTATGTTCCCTATCTAATGCTCTTAATCCTCCAAATTTGTTGACAAACTCTTCCCACTCTGCTGCTATCCTTCAGAATTCTCACACACTCGGTATAAACACTGTTGTATGCTGCAAGCTGTGAAGTCCTTTGCTTTATCATCATGACTAAGCATCTGGGTAACACTTCATATTGGAAAAGAAGAAACCTCTCTTGTAACTCTACTTCTGGCTCCTGCTCTTGCACACATCATTACTGTAACACAATTATCTCCCTACTACCACACACAGACACAGACACACAGACACAGACACACAGACACAGACACACAGATGATTAGAAGTCACTATACTAAAGTAGATTGGGAGGCTTCACTTTTTTTAACGAGAACTCAGAAGCACAAAGATGCTAAGGAACCTGGTCATGCCTGCAAATACATAAGTAGAATTGCATTCTATGGTCCTGACACAGTTCTAGCCCACTTCAGAGCAGCATCATACTAACTGGACTCTTTGGAGAAAAATACAGTACACAACCCTCAGACTCCTCCTAATCTTCACTAAAGCACTATTGAGGGTAACAATCTCAGAAATTCCTAGAGACCAGTGATCAATAAATAAATAAACAGATAGATAAATAAACTCTTGACTTCTAAAGTAGCAAGGACAGCTAAAATATCTAAAGGGGAAGGACCAACTAAGTGAAATTTACCTCTATACTAGCAAACTTTGTCTTTTCTTCCTATTTGACTTATGAGTTCGTATATCCCATTTGCTCCTTTCTCTATAACCCAGAGTCTTGCCGAGATCATAAAAGGGTATGAATACAGAAAATAATACAGCAGGTCAAGAAATTAAAAATAGAACTACCTTATGATCCAATAATCCCACTTCTGAGTATATATCTAAAAGAAGTGAAGCAAGGTCTCTTGGAGTCAGGTACCATTGGCTTACACCTGTAATCCTAGCAACTCAGGAGGCTGAAATCTAAGGATCACAGTTCAAAGGTGGCCCTGGCAGGAAAATCCATTGAGACTCTTATCTCCAATTATCCACCAGAAAACCAGAAGTGGAGATGTAGTTCAAAGTAGTAGACCACTAGCCTTGAACAGAAAAGCTTAGAGACAGCGCCCAGGCCCTGAGTTCAAGCCCCATTTCAAACAAATATATATATATATATACATATATATACATAAATATGTATGTATATATACATATATATGTACATATGTATACATATATATGTACTGTATATGTGTGTGTGTGTGTGTGTGTGTGTATATATATATATATATATATATATGTATATATATATATATATATATATATATGTACTGGTATAGCACTATTCATAATAACCAAAGAGTGGAAGAACACCAAACATCCACTGATGAATAGTGGATAATTTTAAATGTGGCAATATACATGTTTTTATGCACACATGCACACACACGTACACAGAGTATTATGCCATCTTAAGAAGGAAGGAAATCCTGCCATATGCTGTAATATGGATGAACCACAAGGTAAAATAAGCCAACTACAAAAAGACAACTGCTATATGATTTAAAAGGGAGTTATTTAAGCAATTCAGAGTTTCAAATTTACGAGATGAAAAGTTCTGAGGATTTGTTTTACAATAATATGAATATACATGATGCTATGCACTTATACATTTAAAACTCATTAAAATGGTAACTTGTGGGTTTTTTAGTTGGAATTTTAAGGGATAGGAACACTTTGCAATATGTTTGTAGGCATTTTTTAACTTGCCAAAGAAGCTGGGGAATCTTAAGTACTGGTACTTAAGAATTAGATTATCCACTTTATCACTACTTTCATCTCACAAATAACTGAAGCTAAAGTAGTATACTAATATCCCAAATAAACTTTGAAGCAGGTAGACTAGAATCCATACAATGGTGGTAACACTTAACTTTGAGCGTCAGTTTTCTCATCTGTGCAAAACATAGAGGTTACAGAAAACAATGCCATGCTGAGCCTGGCACACAGTTCCCTTCCCTTTCCACTCAGATGGGATGTTATTCTAGTATGTTAGAAGGTAGTCAAATGCTAAGGCAGGAAAGCTATGCAGAAGAGGGAGGCATAGGATGGAGGTAAGAGAGAAGGAGGAATTTTATGTACATTGTAGAAATGGAATTTTACATCAGATGAACAAAGGAAGCATATACAAGTATATATTGTGGTTTTCGTTTTTGAAGTTCTTCACACATCCTTTAGGGTAAGGTATGGAGGCTTAAAAGGTGTAAAGATCAGGAACATGGAAACAGAATAAAATAGTGCTTTGAGATTGCTAGAGAAAAATATTCTTAGCAAAGCACAGGTTAATTAATTAAACCATTCAGCAAATATGTATCATGCCAGAAATAGAGGCTTTAACTTGTAGATGGTAGAGTTACCACAAAGAAAGACTGACATGGTACCTACCCTCAACAATTTAGTCTTGTGATAGAAAGAAAAATAAAGAAACAAGATAGGCATGAAAAGTACTGAATGGAAATATGCACACTATGATAAAGAAAGACATGGTACATGTGTTAACAAGTGGAGAAAGACCTATTAGACTTTCCACAGTAAGTCTAGAAACATCTCATCTGAGACCCAAAGAATGAGGAATTGTAACTAAGCTGAGGGTACAGGAGAAGACTATCCCAAACACCAGGGGACAACATGTGTAATGACATGAGACAAGACAAAGCATGTGGCTGGGGCACAAGCAGTGGAACATAAGGGTTTTCCAATAGCAACTGAGCAGCTATGGAAGAATTTTACATAAGAGAGTATGATATGATCAAGTCTTCATTTTAGAAACATAACTCTGGGGGCAGTGTGAAAACAGACTGTGAAAGAATGAAGGCAAAAAGACTTTTAGGAGCCTGCTAAAATAATCTAGTCAAGAGATGAAGACAGTGAGAGAAATAAATGCCAAGAACATGTACATGTTATTATGGCCACAGGAAATTCATTATTACCTGCACTAGATGGCATGTTCATGACCTACAAGTTTTTCCCTCTCTACTGTAGTAAATACAGATCAAATGTGCCAAGGAACTATCAGTTTCTCCTACTCAGAAGGTAAAAAACTTGCATAAAGTCAATGACCCCAATAAAAACAGGCTCATTGTTGCTAGAGTTGTGCATTATAGAATCACCTAAGGTCATTATGCTGTTCCCTGAGAGAACAACTTGCATGTTATGTCAGTGTCTGATAACAGGTCTCATCCTTTCCTTTCCCAAAACAATTTTTCTACCCATCATAACAGCTTCTGAGACCTGGAGATTCATGCTTGGCTGTGGAAGAGGCAAGTACTGCTTTTCAGCTGAATAAACAAAGACAGACAATGAGGGTAATGTGGCAAATGGGTCTGCCCACTCAGATATTTTCCAAAGTAGGAGTTCGTGCTGGGCTCCCTCAGTTGGAAAGCTCCGGGGAATAAACATTCCAGATATATAAGTGAGCTAATACTGAGGTCATACTTCATGAGCACTATCATTTCTGTGAATCCTTGAGTAGATGCTATGCAAAATTTGGGGGGTAAATTATGAGGTCCAAGGGCTTGGAAAAATTTTTTAAATGGGAATAAAGAAGATGGGCACACTGGGGTATTTTGTTGACAACATCATATCTGGCACATTAGAACAATTTTGCTCACCCACAGAAACCAAAAAAGAAATAAGCTTTCATTAGTGGCCTCCAGAGTCAATGTGTATGTCATATTAAAAGTTATATGGCTATAGTAAAAATGAAGCCACTCAGAATGAAACCTATCTGTATGCTAGGATAGACTCTGAAAGACAAATGCTCTGTATCAAACAAAAATCAGAATGTTTGGCTTGGATGACACAGTGTTTCAGGCAGCTTCTCTATCTTTTTTTTTTTTTCATTCAAAATGAACAGTACATTCCTAGCCAGGTTTGCTCAGACACCCAGGGTGCTGGTGAATGGCAGTACAGACTCTTCAGTGACCAAGCAACCAATAATCCTGGAATCTGAAAAGAACGTTTTAAAACAGAAAATTCTCCCCTCAATAGACCATTTCCCTGAGTTGTTTTCATAGTTGCAACTGACCCTCTGTTGGAGACCAAAATGTCCTTGTCAGTAGCCCTAAAGTCACTCCACTAACTAGAAATTAGGGTAGGACCAAGGAGCAAGAATGAACTTCAAATTGGAATATAACAATAGATAGAATAAATTATGTGGTCAAAGGACACCCTAATTATAAAATAATTTAAGCCATAGATATTTAAGAACAAATGTGAATATTAAGTTTCACTCAATAAACATTTGAGTGATCATGATTGAAATGACAATTTTCATACAAGTAGTTTGTAGCTTATATTGCCATCCTCATGTGTAAAAAGCTGGGCAAACATCTAAACTGTGCTCTACTCAAATAATTTGAAGACTCTTTGCTAGTTTCATCTTCATTTGGGCTAGTATTCAACAGTTCTGAAGAAAAATAATGACAAATGACAGTACTTTTCATTACTTCTCCCCCCAAAATGATCAGTTGAGACCCAGATTTAGGGTAACTGAATGGGGGTGTAGATGAGGCAGACTGGATATGGGGTGATGGTTGTTCACTTGGGTGATAAGTATAAAGAGTTCATTATGTACTCTGGTGTGTATACATATGCGCACTCATGCATAGTGCTAATACTGAGGCTTGCTTGAACTCAGGGTCTTGGGTTCTCACTTGGCTTTTTCTCTCAAGGTTAGAGCTACACTTGAGGCATACCTCCATTTCCAGCTTTTTGCTAGTTAATTGGAGATAACAGTCTCACAGATTTTTCTACCCAAGCAGGCTTCACATTTCAAATATAGCACTCAAACATGCCTGCTAGCCAAAAGAAATGTAAATAGTAAGAGTTTAAATTCATTTTAAAGAATTTAGAAAGTAGAAGAGTTAAAATTCATTTTATTGAAATTTCTTGAAAGTTTGGAAAGTAAATGAGTTGCTACTCCAATGATGACTTTTAACAACTAGTGTTTATTACTTCCCTGTGCCCTCACTGTTTTAAGAGTTTTACCAACAGTAGTCACAACTTAGAAAGTAAACTGACAGGGACTGGGAATGTGGCTCAGTGGTAAGTGCTTGCCTAGGCCCTGGGTTCAATTCCTCAGCACCACATAAGCAGAAAAAGCCAGAAGGGGCACTGTGGCTCAAGTGGTAGGGTACTAGCCTTGAGCTGAAGAGCTGAGGGACAATGCCCAAGCCCACAGTCCAAGCCCCATAACTGACAAAAAAAATAAGAAAGTAAACTGACAGAATTTAAGTGATTAAAGTGGAAAATGGAATCCAATCTCATTTTAGAGATTGCATCTTTTGTTGTTGTTGTTTGAACTCAGAGACTCAAGCTTGTAAGTAAGCATTCTACTACTTAAAACATACCCACAACACTTTTAAACTTTAGTTGCTTTTCAGATAGGCCTCACTAACTTTTGGCATGAAATTCTGATGTCTACCTCCTGAGCTGAGATTACAGGCATGAGTCATTATGCCCAGCTCTAGAGCCTTTACTTTTAACCCTCAAGGACTAGATTCTTCAAGAGTCAACAATACTGGTTTCTGCACTGTTAGAATGAATTACCAGAAGGAAGTCAGGCACAGGTGGCTCATGCCTATAATTCTAGCTACTTAGGAGGCTGAGATCTGAGCATCACTGTTCAAAGCCAGCCAAGGCAGAAAAGCCCATGAGTCTCTTACCTCTAATTAATCACCAAAAAGCTGGAAGCTGAGCTGCAGCTAAAACAGAGTATTCGTTTTGAGCAAAAATCTTAGGGATAGCACTTAAGCCCTGAGTCCCAAGCCTTAGCACCAGAAAATAAAAATGAAAAGAGGAAGAAAACTACACATAAACTCAAAAGTATTTTAAGGTGACTTTGTCAGGAAAGCAGCATAATATGGAAGGGAAAGGGAAGGGAATAAAGTTATACTGATCAAATATTGAACTGATTTTGAATACTGCATGACTTTGAATAAGTCAACTACCGCTTGTGCTGTTTCTACTTCCACACTTTATGGTCTTGAGGTAAGGCTGAAATGAAAAGGTATGTAAAGGAATCTAATATGTAAGGGTCCCAAGACATTTGAATTTGTGTATAAACCTGTCTTCCTTAACCAGTTTGTCATCCTCCTTTCTGTCATCAGCCCCTACCTAGCACAGCACCTGGCAATGATGAAGGACTAGTGTTTCATCAGCATAATAACAGATCCATTAAAAGTCCAGCATCAATGACTAGCCTTGTCAGCTGTAATTTTAGTCATTCAAATCAGGGTATTATACCAGTAAGCAAAACAGGTTTCAAAATTTTGCTTAATAAGAGAGGATAGAAAACTAATTCATGGTCTCTCTATTATTACGCTATCATAGCATGTAAACCCTTTAATCCAAAATTAGTGCTAGAAAAGATTTTAAAAGACAGCCTGTGACCTCTGATTATCTTTGCTGGGGATCATTTATATTTTTAGAAATACACTATAGTTTCCAGATCCGTCTTTGTAAAGCACTCACTTGCTGGCTTATACTATTGCCCCTTCATGGCTTTTAAGAACAAATTTCTGAGCATAACATGGGATTTGATACTGTCAATCATTCCACCCACAAAGCTTGCATTCACTGTCTGCCTTCACAATTTCTCTCCTCCTCTATGTACTCACCCAGGACTTCAGCTCACCCATAGTGTTCTGTTACCACTGTACATGCTACTCTATTATAGTCACCTCCTCCCCTACCTGTGTAATTCCTATTTGTTCTCTCAAGACTCAGCTCAAAGCAAAATTCTTCCGGAAATCCTTCTCCTTCACTTCCTAAAAGCAAAGGGAACTCTGGGTGAAAAGTCCTCTCTTTGCTCCTGCAGTAATACCCAGTGCATACATTCCATGCTGATGATACTATATGCTTTGTTCTCAAGGAAAGAAATCCTACCTAATTTGTTCCTCTAGCATCTCTTTAAGTGTCTAATGGGAGATAAACAAAGAACTGATGAAGGAATAAAAGAATTTAATATTTTTCACATAATAACCCTAGGAAAGTCACGTGTAAACTTATTGAAAGGACACATTTCCCCTATTACGTATACATCAATGAATGCAGGGCTAGAGGGCTCAGTGTTAAAGTACTTAGCTACCATGTTCAAGGGCCTGGGTTCAATCCTCAGCACCACAATTAATAAGTAAGTAAAGGGCTGGGAAGGTGACTTAGTGGTAGAGTGCTTGCCTAGCATGCATGAGGCCCTGCGTTCGATTCCTCAGCACCACATAAGCAGAAAAAAAAAAAATGCCAGAAGTGGTGCTGTAGCTCAAGAGCGCTAGCCCTGAGCTGAAGAGCTAAGGGACAGTGCCCAGGCCCAGAGTTCAGGCCCCATGACTGGACCAAAACAACAACAACAACAACAATAATTTAAAAATAAATAAAAAATAAAAACAAGTAAGTAAATAAAAATGCAAAGTTGAAACATCTTCATGAGTATAGTTGAAAACCAATTTGAACATGGCAAATTTTATATTTATTTATTTATTTAAAAGAGGATCTGAAATTTTGTCTGGTTAACAAAAGAAGAAGGAAAAGGAAGAGGGGAAAGAAGAGAAAGGGGAAGAAACCATTGACAACTGGAATAGAAAGCAATAAGGAAACAGAAAGCAATAGTGTCCTGAAAATTGTGGCTTTGGACCTTGAAGATCACTTAATCATTAATTTTAATTGCACATATTCCTAAATGAGTAGTGTTACACAAGTTCATCAACTAAACTACATACAGAGAATTCTTATTTTCTGATAAACTGCTAAAAGTAGTCCTGTCGTTAACAAAAATAAGTCTGTAAAACAGCAAGTTTAACAAACTTTTTTCTACAATGTCTAAAATCTTGAGATTTAAAAAAGAAAAACTGGTGATGCTATGTTTGAATTCAAGGTCTAGTACTTGTTAGACAGGTGCTCTACTGCATTGGCCATATCTTTATCCCTTTTTGCTTTCTTTGCTTTTAATATAAGATCTCAAGCCAATCTGGACCATGATCCTCCTACTTATACTTTCTCTGTGACTAGAATGCCAGACATGAACCATTACATCCAGCTTTTCCTATTGGTTGAGATGCAGTCTTGTAAGTTTTTGGCCTGGGACCTGAAGCTTAGTCCTCCTGATCTCTGCCTTACAAGTACCTGGGATTACAGGAGTGAGCCACCACATGTGGCTTGGAAGTTTTCAAATGTTTCATATACAAGTTTTAAACTGTGATTAATGATTATTAAGTGGGGTATAGTGGCAAACACCCAAAATCCCATCATTCACTCAGAGGGCTAAGGCAGGAAGATCATGATTTGAAGGACACCCTAGGCCACATAGTGAGTTTGAGCCCAGTGTAGATTACATACTGAAGCTCTATCTCAAGAAAGATTAATACTTACAATATTAATTACTAGGTTGAGAAACATTTGTAGCAATTCAATATCACTATTTGCTATTGTCATTATTTCTGACCAACTGGCCTTCCAAAACTGATTAAAAGCACCTTAAGTATTTGGATAATAATCATAATAACTTGGGTAATGTATACATTTACTCATCTGACTCCTAACAGATATCTTAGCCTTCTCTTTAGAAGCCAATCTAAGACCAGTTAGGCTAACAAACAAGAAAAGTGAAATGATCAGTTAGAGCATTATGTAAGAATATGCTTCATGGGGCTGGGAAGATAGCTCAATGGTAGAGTGCTTGCTTTGCATTCATGAGGCCCTGGGTTCGATTCCTCACCACCACACAGGTAGAGAAAGCCGGAAGTGGTGCTGTGGCTCAAGTGTTAAGAGTGCCAGCCTTGAGCTGAAGAGCTGAGGGACAGCGTCCAGGCCCAGAGTTCAGGCCCCATAACCAACACACACACACAAATGTGCTTCAAATACATACTTTCTGCTACAAATACAAACAACAACAAAACAAAAACAGACCTTCACAGAAGTGAAGGTAGCAAGGGGAAAAGATGCACTTAACACTAACATACTTGGAAGGGTACAATAGAGAGCACTATGTTCGAACAATTTCTAACAAGTTACTTTGCCATTATAGGAAGAGCTTTGAAAATATGCCAGATGTAAGCTTGAATCCTACCGAACTAGTACTTCACAGCTACATGATTAATAAACAGACAATATAACCTCCATTTTAGACTCAAATTACCCATTTATCAAATGGAGTAACATTATCAGAATTAAGAGGATTAGAAGTAGTGAAGAATTACAAAAATTGGAAGTAGTAAAAGTAAACAGATATTCAAAATACAATGATTAAAAAAACAGCTAACCTTATGAAAGCCAATATGCCAGAAATCCTAAGTGCTTGATACGTTATTGCTAAATAACCTTTACTGTGGCCATGTTACAGATAAGGACACAAAACCCATCCAAGGTCACACAGTATGTCGTAAAGAAAAGAATTCAAACCCAAACAGTCATGCTCCAAGTATGATCATTATCATTGACAGTAATAATTCCCAGCTAGTCTTGCTTCAGAGATGATAGTTATTGTTAACAATAATTCTTTTTGGAAGCTCCCTTCTGGCTTAATTGTGCTTTTGTTTGTGTCAAAACACTAACTTCTAAAAGCCAGAAAAAGCCGGTCTACAGTATATTTTGATTGCACTTCCTTGTGAAAATTATTTCATAATTATAGACCCCCATTTCTTCAATGTGAGATGCTACTGCTCTTAAATATGCATTTAAGATAGTTTGTCCAGGAATGTTTTCTTCTCAAAATAGATACTATTTCAGAATATAGCTGGTTTGGTTATCAAAGGGGGTGGGGGACAAAAAACGTTTCCTGTTGAGAAGGTATGGGACTTTAGGCCATTTTAGAGGCCATTGAATATAGAGGTAGGTCTAAGGGATATGCTTCTGGATAGGAGGAAAAGATTGTCTGTGGACTAGTTGGAAATTTTTATGTGTTACCTTGAATTAGCCATTCTCATACAAAGATCTTTCTGACAGTATCAGAATTAGCCATTCTCATACAAAGATCTTTCTGACAGTATCATCCACAAATAAAATAATTTACTTTTTAGGCATACTCTTATTTAATAACTAGTTCCCGAGAATCTTCCACATACTAGGAATTAACCTAAGTGCCAGACATATAATTATTAAAGAGAGCCAGACAGACACAAAGATAAACATCTTTGCCTTTGTGGAACTTACATTCATTGGGTAAGGAGGATTCATGTTTCAATGCAATTCAACAATATATGGAATATTTAATATGTGCTGAACTCTATTCTAGATGGATGTCAGAGAGACCAGACCTAGTATCAATAAGGAATAGCCTATAAACTATTTGGAAATAAGATACAGAGGCAGTCACTTACATAAACAGGTAATACTTAAAACAAGAGTCCAAAAGTAAGTAACTGCTGAACATGACAGCTTATGCCTGTAATCTTAGCTACTCAGAAGGCAGAGATCTGTAGGATCATGGTTCAAAGCTATTCCAGAAACAAAGTTGGCAAGACCCCCATCTCAATAGAAAAAGCAGGGTGCCATGGCTACAGCTGTCATCCCAGCTATGGCAGGAAATGTACATTAAAATGTAGGTTTGGGTACTATGGACCCTATCACAAAAAATAATCAGCACAAAATGGCTAGGGATATGTCTCAAGTGGTAGAATACCTGTTTAGCAAGCATGAGACCACAACCAACAACAACAACAACAACAAAAAGCAACTAATTAAAAAAATCAGGATGCATAAGTTAAAACGGTGGTATGGAGGCTACATGGATGCACCAGTAGGTCTATCCATTAGTCAATGAATGTGGTAGACATCTATCATCCTTTGGGCAGATTTGTATCACTATTGTTTCCCGCAATTTTAGAATCCCTTACTATTTGGAGGAAATCTCCTTATTTTCAGCCTTGATTCCCTAACACAAGGTCCATAACATCACATTCTTGTTGTCCTCTCTCCCCCTCCCCCCCCCCCTTCACTCCCTGCCTCTGAAGGCAAAGCACTTCCAAGTTACTGAGGACTAAACTCACTTGGTTTGCAATGAGAAACTAATGATTCATCTGTGGGGTTCAGGGAGGAAACAAGACACAGAAGTACAGGTGGGATTATTAGGGTGGTAGAAAGGGAAAAGTGGAGGAAGGAAGGGAAAAAGAAGGATAATCAAGAACTGGGATATAGCTCAATGGTAGGGCACTTGCCTAGCATATGCAAGGCCCTATATTCGATCTCTAGCACCATCATTTTAAGAAAAGGGGTAGAAAGTGAATACAACCAAAGTACATTATACACATATGAAAATGTCATAATGAAACCTAGTACTTTGAATAATTGAGACACACTAGTTAAAACAAAACAATTGCATTTCTCTGCAGAGCAAGGCAAAATAAAATTTTATTGAATATTCTGTATAAGAAAATAGTGATTCAAATTTGTGGAGGAGAAGGGGAAAAACCAGTCGTTTAAATAAGGATACAGGTGGACCCGTTGCAACAATGAGAAGTACAAGCTGTCATGTCGAAAACGAACTTTACAACTTTGGTGGGGGGGAGGATTAGGTGGGGGGTCGGGGGGAGGCTGGGAAGGGTAAACAAAGGAGGAGGCTACAATGCTTGATAAGAAATGTACTCACTATCTTGCCCATGTAATTGTAACCCCTCTGTACAGTATTTTCACAATAAAATAAAATAAAAAAAAAAAAGAAAATAGTGATTCAAGGAAGGAGCATGAAGAGGGCCTCTCTCAGTGGCTGAGGGAGGGAGATGGAGGCAGTATAACCATCCACAGTAGCACCTGATATTGCCTCTCAAGTACAGCAGTGCTGGTGGAAACTACAGCCTTTCATGGTTAGTGGTACTGCCTGTAATTCAGATGATGAGATTGGGTATAACTTCCAGTGCCATGGTCTAAATTTGGCGCCCCTAAAAATTTTGTGAATTCCTCCATATTCTCTTAGTAAACTCCATTTCAGATTAAATCAATAAGCATTTATTTCTTTATTTACAATTAAGACACACCCCCGACTTAAACTGAAAACAAAGACATTCCAGGCAGGGGGAATAACATAAACAAAGTCTAGCTTAGTGATTAAGGAAATTTCTGAGGCTGGACAGATCTGAATTTGAACCAAGGTTCTACATTTTACTAGCTATGAAACCTTGCTCAGTCACAAAACCTTAAACTCTATATAAAAGCTCAATCCCTGCCTAGTACAACAGGGATGTCAACACGCATTTCTTTCTTTCTTTCTTTTTTTCTTTTTTGTCAGTTGTGGGGCCTGAACTCTGGGCCTGGACACTGTCCCTCAGCTCTTCAGCTCAAGGCTAGCGCCATACCTTGAGCCACAGCGCTGCTTCCAGCTTTTTCTGCTTATGTGGTGCTAAGGAATCAAATCCAGGGCCTCATGTATGCAAGGCAAGCACTCTACCACTAAGCCAACTTCCCAGCTCAACATGCATTTATTAGGCTTTCTTGAGAATTAAATGAAGTCATGGTGACTTGTCTACATCTCTTAGTATCTTACAAAGAATAAGACCTTCAGTGATAAGCACTTCACTACTACTAATCATGATGATGTTAAGTATTATATATGGAGGAAAATATGAACAATTTAATTCTGCTAATTTTTTTTTTTTTGTCATAGGTCTTGAACTCTGGGCCTGGGTGCTGTCCCTCAGCTCTTCAGCTCAAGGCAAGTGCCCTACCACTTGACCACAGCACCACTTCTGATTTTCTGGTAGTTAATTGGAGATGAAAGTCTCATGGACTTTCCTGCCTGAGCTGGCTTTGAAACGTGATCCTCAGATCTTAGCCTCTTGAGTGGCTACGATTACAGCCATGAGCCACCGGTCTCCAGCTCTGCTAGATTTTAAAACATGAAGGGGGAATACAAGAAATGATGGCAGAGACAGATCATGCAGAAATTTTAAATTATATTGAGGAACTTGAGCTTTATGGGTTAGAATCACTTAATGGTGCTTATTGTATTAAATGTACATACTTTATCATAAATTGTTAGCCAGAAGACTGATATAATTCAATTTTGCACTATATATGCATTTTCCACATCTATAGTTCACCTTGACCACTGGCTGACTAGGAGAAAAGTTTATGAAAGGAGAAGGATGAATGCACTCTAAGGTGACTATCAGAAGTATGAATCACATTTGTAAATCTGATATTCTCCTATAAGTTTTATACGATCAAGTATCACCTGCCATCTTTATAACATATTGTTAAGCATCAGTATCTTAGTGTGTATTAAGTGAAAGATAGGAGGTTTTAGTATCAAGACAAGAACAACCAATACTTCCATTTCGTGGAGCATGCTCTTACTTGCAAAATGCTAATAAACATTACGTTGTCTGTATTTGCACTGACCCTCTGGTGATGAATAGACAATCTCATAGACACTGTTTATGTCTGATTTACATTTACCACGCTCTTCTACCTGTTTATCTTCATCTAATTTCCACCATTATCTTTTCACATAACTTGCTACTCCACACATATATCAGCCTTTGAGAAATATCACGTTGATTTAATTTTAATTTTTATAGTAGCTACTGAAAGCAAACATGGATCACTATGTACAACTTGGAACCGATGCTGTGAGAAAAAGTATGAGTTTGCTGAAGAAGGCTAGAAAAGGTGAGAAAAGCAGAACCCCAAATATGTTCTGTAACCAATTTATTTTATTTTCTGCTACTCCCATCTGCTTTGGCTAACATCAGTTTAGTCAAAGGAAAAAAATGTGCACAGACATCTGAGTCCCACAGAGCTGAGTTTGAATTCTAAGCCCTACACTTCCAGATGCAATTATACTCATGTTACTGAGAACAGTTTTGAAGCCTAGGAAGACTATGTGACTTGCATGTACATGTGTAGATTGTATTGGCATGCTTTAAAAAAAATCAACGTGCTAACAATATAAAATTGAATAAATGTACCTTTCTTTTCTTTATTTTTTGGTTCCAGTACTAGGAGTTGAACTCAGAGCCTTGTGCATTTTGGGCTTGGCTTGTTTGCTCATGGCTGGCATTCTTCCTTCCACTTGAATCATGCCCCCAGCCTGGCTTTTGCTGGTTAATTGACATTAAAGTCTCATGGATTTTTCTGCATGAGCTGGCTTTGAACTATGATCCTCCAGACTTCAAGGATCTAACTAAGGCTAGATTACAGATGTGAACCATCAGCACCTGTAGCCATTTATATCTGTAGGATCAATCATATTTTCATTCTACTAGGTTATTTGTGGTTGGTATCTAATACCTACAAAAAGATCCCAGAGGAAAATACATCTGCCAGAGCTGAATAATAACTATTTCAAAGATTCCCTAAAGACCTATCTTTACATCCTCAAAATAGTAGCCAGGCACCAGTGGCTCATGTGTATAATTCTAACTACTCAGGAAACTGAGACTTAGAAGATGGTGGTTTGAAACCAACCTAAGCAGAAAAATATACAAGACTCTATTTCCACTTAACCAGCAGAAGAGCTAGACTAGAAGTAAGTATGGCTCAAGTGGCAGAATGCCTGCTGTGAGCAAAAAAGCTGAGAGCATGAGGCCCTAGTTCAAGCCCTTGGTACTAGCACACATGTACACCCGCGTGCACACACACACAAATAGCTTACATGTAGTCCAATTGTGAATAGTACTATAACTGTTGTATCGTCAAGATAGTATGAGGGAATTCTCACTTTGACCGAGGCAACTCTGAAAAGATAGGAGGTAGCCTTTGCTTCAAGCATAGTTTCCCTACCCTATACCTTAGAACTAGCTGTTAGAGAACAGTAACAATGTGCTAGTCTTCCTGATTAACAGTGTGTTACAGTGTATACACTATGTCAAAAAAGTAGGTAATAGCCCAACACCTGTAGCTCATCACACCTGTCATCTTAGCTACTCAGGAGGCTGAGATCTGAGGATCTCTGTTCAAAGCCAGCCCAGACAGGAAAGTCCATGAGACTCTTCACCAGAAAACTGGAAGTGGCGCTGTGGCTCAAGTGGTAGAGTGCTAGCCTTGAGCTGAAGAGCTCAGGTACAGCGCCCAAGCCCAGAGTCCAAGACCCACAAGCAACAAAAGAAAAAAAAAAAGAGTAAATTTATTATGATAGAATTACCAAAGTTTTCTCTGCTGATTTCCAAACATTGTCAATAGGTAATAAAAAGCAATAATAATAATAATGACAGCTAAGTGTTTACTATGTGCTAGTTACTAAGTATGTACAGATCATTAAGCATTAGTAAATCAACATAGACTTATTAATTAATACCTACTCAATAACACTATGGTTCACTGTTGCTTTGATTTCAAAGTTACAAATTCAGAGAACATATATCATTGTGTAAGGTAGATGAGAGTTTCTGGAAGGCCAGGGCCATTCTTTGACATATTCTTTAGCATATCACCCAGCGTTTTGTTAGTGTAAAAGCCAGGCAGATGGGCACTTTGACTACTCTCACCTCAGGATTAAACATATCAAATGCCTGGCTTGGTTCCAGGTGACTTTATGCTTGCATAGGCCAACCTGAACCCAAAACGATTATGTTTGTGTTGGAGTTGACACAGGAAAACAAGTCACTGGTCCCTGGTTCTGCCAAACTTTCGAGTAAAGCATGCTGTGGAGTCCTCAATCACTATCCAAAATAGAGTGGTGCTCTTTTTGATGACAGGACAGATAATTTAAATGAGGTGAATTGTTTTCATGTTATCTGTCAAACATTTGACTTCAGAGTGCTAGGTCCAATGTACACCCTTACTTTTATAATAAATAAATTACAGTAGCTCACTTATTGCAATGAAAAATAGAGTAATATATGCAGTAATAAATATTAAACTCTGTGATAAAATCTTTATCGAGTAGTTTTTCTGAAACTATTAAAAGGCACTAATATGGTGATTTGAACACAGTAAGCACTCAAAGTTTAATAGGCTAAAAGGAGGATATTCATAGAGCAGATCCCAAAGGCTCAATAGCTATGTGTTCATTTTACAAAATGAACTCCAAGAAATAGAAACAAGAGAAAAACAAGTTTAATAGGTTAAATTATACTAATAGCAGCAATAGTACTACTTTCAACCTCAAAAGATAAAACATTAAAACTAACATAAGCTAGGTCCCAGTGGCTCACACCTGTAATCCTAGCTACTCAGGAAACTGAGATCTGAGGATCATGGTTCAAAGCCAGCCTGGGCAGGAAAGTCCGTGAGACTTTCATCTCCAATTAACCTCCAGAAAACTGGAAGCGGCACTGTGGCTCAACTGGTAGAGTGCTCGCCTTGAGCTGAAGAACTGAGGGGCAGCGCCCAGGCCCAGAGTTCAAGCCCCACAACCAACAAAAAATCAACAACAACATAACATAAAGGTTCCAAGACCATAGCATAATTGATTATAAAACTGAATTACCTATAAACTATATTGTATATGTATCAATATGTAAATGCATGTGTGTATATTTATCTTTAATCAGAGCTATTTTATTTACATTATATTATAAACCAATATAAGCCATGTACTATGGAAAAATATCGGAAAACAGCTTGAGTTCTACAAAGACTTTGTATCTGAGAGGAAAAAAAGCAAGTAATTTATATGTTCTCAAAAATCTTGGGACACTAGAAGTAATAGGTTTCACTTTATAGTTAAACTAAATCACAGGACCATGAAAACAGTGTTTAATAATGCACAAAATGGATGAAAAGAAAAACTGGAATTCAGTTCTTCTAGCTGCCATTCCACTATTATCTAGACCATTGAGCCCGGACTTTGTGGACAAGTTGATGCAACAAACTAACTTAAAATTTAAAACCAGTTGAACAGGCTAGGTTTGCAGGCAATATACCAACAATTCGGTATAATAATACCCAACAACTGAAATGTTTTGTGTGTTTGGTATACTGTATAACTATTCATTAACCCACACACATCAGTGGATGTTAGAGTTTTACTGCTAATGCTATGCTCATAGAACTGTAGGATCATAAGGAACATAAAAATCAAACATGAAATCTACAGCAGGAAAAACCCAATGTCTTACCTTAACCAAGCCTCAATGCACAAATAAAGTAGAATACATATATTGGAATGCCAAGCATCCCCTCCTCTTTCCCATAATTTCCAGTAACCCTTCCCATACTCTTATGTATTCTTATGAATGATTGATAAGACTAAAGAGAACCTAAAAAGTTATTTGGTTCATGCTGTTTCTTTTAAAGTGACCACCATCTAAACACTTCCTAGAGTATTTTTTTAGTTTATTCTTTAAGGACTTGTTACTGCTGGGCAACAGTGGCTTACATCTGTAACCCTTAGCTACTCAAGGGTTAAGACCTGGGGATCCTGGTGCAAAGCCAGCCTGGACAGAAAAGTTCCAGAGACTGTTATCTCCAATTAGCCAGCGAAAAGATGGCAGTGGCAGACACCAGCTTTGAGGGGGAAAAAAAAAAAAAACCTAAGGGAGAACACTTTGATCCTGAGTTCAAGCACTTGTACCAACACACACACACACACACACACACACACACACACACACACTAAATATAATTACCAAAGTTAAAAAGGAGGCAATATTATGTTATTATGTTGTCCTCAGAATTAACAATACTACCTCTAACTTCTTTTTGTTCATATGTGTGTCAAGTAAAAGCGCTAGGTTTAAAAAAAAAAGAAGTAATCCCTGTTAACATGCTAGTTTCTATGAAGCATACAATGCAATACATTTTTGTCAGTTATCTAAAGAGTGTAACATTTACTAAATAAAAGCTATTTAGCACTCCACATCCCGGCTAAAACATTTCTACTCCTTATCATTTTCTTTCTGACTAGGCAGAACACATTCCTTCTTTCCAATGAATAAATTTCCCCTTCCCTTGAAGCTTAGCAGTCTCCCTGGCAAGGCATCATATAGAACAGCTGTTATATTACCAGTATAAAAGCAATCCCATCTGATCTAATTGTAAAACATATGGGACAGACTGAAACCAAATTTGGGGGTGGGAGTGTCTGTGTTTTTAAGAGAAGGAACAAAGATCTTCTATTGGTAGAGACTGTGAACAAGGCCAAGAATTCAAATTTTGCATGTTTTAAACTGTATCTATTTGAATAAGTTGCTTCAATTAATATTAACATACACGTTTTAAACTCCATTTACTAAACAAAATGAAAAAAAAAAATCAGTTCTCCATTTCTAGCTCTTACCAAAGATTTCAGTTAACCTTCCCTAACTGTACCAAATCTTACAAATGTTATCCCTATCCTGAGTTTAAGCTTTGTCAGGCCTTTGGACACAATCTCACCAGTCTCTTTTCTTCAGAATCAAGTCACTGAGACTTGGCAAATATTTCTGATTTAGACTAAATTTGCTGAGTCAAACATAGAAAGTAGAGGTAAATGGCTCTGTGTGACATCATCCAACTTGATCTCATGTGAGACTTGCCAAGCTTATCCTTTATTCATCTTAACTCACTATAAAATTAAAACTAAGTAAACTCATGGAAAAAACTTGGCAATTTCAGAAAAGCACTAAGAAACAATTGGAGTTATCCACAAACCCATTACTTAGCTTTAATCAATTAATACTTTGCGTAATTCTCTTCTCTTTATGCATCTTGCTACCAAATTCAAGTATTGTAATAACTGTATAATAGTTCAGAAACAACTATAATTTCTTTATCTCAGGATGTCAGAGTAGGAGAATTTATATTTCCAAAATCTTTAGTGAGCTGAGCACTGGTGGCTCACACTTATAATTCTAGCTACTCAGGAGGCTGAGATCTGAGGATCACGGTTTGAAGCCAGCCCAGGCAGAAAGTCCCTGTGAGACTCTTATCTCCAATTAAAACATTCAAAACCAGAAGTGGCACCATGGCTCAATGTGGTAGAACACCAGCCTTGAGCAAAAGTGCTCACAGACAGCACCCAGGCCCTGAGTTCAAGCCCCACAACTGACAAAAAAAAAAATTTTTAGTGAAAGACTAAATCCTAATAATAATATAGAATGGATTAAAGTGTAGGTAGTGATGTGGAAGAGAGAGGTAGGGGTTACGTGGTTTACATGTGAACCCACCTGGACAGCTCCTAAACACATCTAAGGAAGCTCAATTACCCAAATAATGCAGTTTAGAAAGTATAAACAAATTCTACCTCTATCATTTCATTTGCTCAAGATCAAAGGATTAGTAAACAAACCCTGAGTTCCATGGCTCAAAGACAAGGGTTCAGCTTTCCAACTTTAGCTATTCTTTCTACAAACATCATCAGATGTTCACTGTCTATTGTTGTTCTTCCTTTAAGAAAAATAGAAGGGACAAGGTTATGTAACAACAAGTTAATAATTAATGTAATATATTAGATTTCAAAAAAACTCCATCTGCCAAAGTAATAGGTTCTTATACTATTATTATAAGCCAATGGGGTAAGTTAGATAAAAGTGCATTTCTAAACAAAGAGATAAGCTATTATTACATTATTTTCCTCAAGCATATACTCTATGTCTACTGTAGCTACTAAGTGTTCTTTCTTTGGCTAGTAAGTCATTAAATATTGAGAATCTAATTTGGGGCTGGACAATGATGATATAAATGTGAACAAGACAGAAATCCCTGTCCTCAATAGAATTTGTGAAACATGATAGGTTTGGGCAAACTACTTAAACTTCGTAAATCCAAGTATTAGCCATTCATAAAATAAAGATAATAATATTTACAATTGTATTACATAAAAACTAAATTATATGATGTATATTTAATTTAAAAAGACTGATAGGGCTAAGCATTGGTAGCTCGTGCCTGTCATCCTAGCTACACTCAGGACACTGAGATCTGAGGATCACAGTTCAAAGCCAGCCTGGACAGAAATATCTAATATCATCAATTAACCAGCAAAAAGTGAGATGTGGAGGTGTGGCTCAAATGGTAGAGCACTAGCCTTGAGTAAAAAAGGAAGGGGCTGGGAAGGTGGCTCAGTGGTAGAGGACTTGCCTTGCATACATGAGGCCCTGGGTTCGCTTCCCCAACACCACATAAGCAAAAAGAAAAAAAGCCAGAAGTGGCGCTGTGGCTCAAGTGGTAGAGCACTAGCCTTGAGCTGAAGAGCTGAGGGACAGCGCCCAGGCCCAGAGTTCAGGCCCCACGACCGGACCCAAAAACAAAAAAAAGTTAAGGAAGAGTGCCCAGGCCCTTTGTGTATATATTGACACACATAAATAATACATCAATAAGGATAAAGTATGGATGGCAAAGTCCTAAGAATTTTAAAGGCATTCTGTAAAGCACAATGCACTTCAAACTTGTTAATTATTATAAGTACTCTGTTCACACTATTAAATTTAATTATGTTTCTATAGGGAAAATTCTGTTATTCAAAAGATTAAACATTTCTCAATCAAATTAAACCTTGTATAACTGTGTATACATCCCAAGTCAACTTACCAACAAAAATAGCTCAAATTACTCATATACAGAAAAAAATGTCACTTAAAATACAAAAAATTTTAGAGGAAGATTACTTTGTTCTTAGTGGTGGAGAAGGGTAAGAGGTTTATCTAAGCAATAAAGAAGATCCTCAGATAAAAGGAAAATCTTTTCTCTATTTTTTTTCAAAAAGAGGTAATTAGCACCATGTCCTAAATATTTATACAAATGATGACAGCTACTAATCAAATGGACTTAATAACCTAAATTAAATTTATTTAAATCAATAGGAAAAGGAATGAAGTAACAGAGTAAGACATGTTTTATTCTGAGTGCAAAGTCTTCAACCCCATGCGTTCTGATACCGAGACATCTTCAAGGACTTTTTGTTCATCTAGAAAGGACTTGTGGAAGAATTAGGCTTTGAGAAGGCACTGAGGGAGGTCAAAGTAGTAAGTTGTTCAACAGAGAGGGTAATTTGGGTCCCTAAGGAACCTGGAAAGAAGCCGGGCGGTGGTGCCTGTAATCCTAGCTGCTCAGGAGGCTGAGATCTGAGGATCATGCGGTTCAAAGCCAGCTCGGGCAGCAAAGTCCATGAGACTCTTATCTCCAATAAACCACTCAGAAAACTGGAAGTGGCGCTGTGGCTCAAGTCGTAGAGCACTAGCCTTTAGCTGAAGAGCTGAGAGACATTGTCCAGGCCCAGAGTTCGAGCCCCACAACGGAAAAAAAAAAAAAAAAGAACCTGGAAAGAATGGAATGGGCTAAGAATGAGACAAGAATGAGAAGAACATATAGAAGAATTTTCATTTATAAACAAGCAAGCAGAGTAGAATGAAGATTTTGTTTTTAAGAAGGAAAAATTGGGAAAGATTTCTCTAACAATAATACGTAGAACAATAACCTATGGAATGGTGGCATTATTAGAGAGGTTATTCAGATACTAATCAGAATTTCTTAGAAGTACTTACACACCATCAAGGATAATTATTCTGAGTAAACTTTTATTGTTGCTCAAATACATAGGGATCTCAACAATCTCTATCTTTTTCATCACTATTTTTTTTTAAATCTCCCTTTAAAATTACAAAAATATAGGGTAGTTTCTAGTGAAAACCAGATAACTTTCCTTAAAAGAAGACTTAAGTGATCACAGACCAGGTGTCTATGATATAAAATAGACTTTCATGTTAGACCTAAAGAAAACAAACAACAAAGTTCAAGATCAATTTAAAAGGCATAGATTAAGGCTATTTATGACTAAAAATATCATCTAACATTTTCAGATAAACAATATCTTATATTTCTATCCTCTTCTGATCTATGAAGTGCCCTAGAGCAGTAATCTCTCTGCCCATAATTTACCCATCAGTAAAACCAGCACTATAATGCTTTACTTCCTTTCTTTTTATAAGGGTGCCAGGACGTCTGGAAGTTAATGTTCACATATTTAGGAATGCTAAGATGAGAAGTAATGCATACTCTAATTTCATAGGTCCTTAGTAAAACCAAGATAAAAAGGTCTAGTAAGATTATTTCAATGTGCAAATTTTCAACTAGTCAAAAGGCTTCCTGAAGACATCATTCAAAAGATTTCAAACTAATGTTCTGGAGTTTATGTTGTTCCAGAAACTATTCAGACAAAGGAATTTCTATACAAAATGAGGCATTTTGGACAAGAATAAGAAGTAAGTTTGAGAAGTCCCCAGACTTGGCCCTAAAAAAGAATTCAGATAAATTTATCTATCACAGACAAAAATTAAAGACAAAACAAGAGTAGAGTAATAGCTATAATTTAATATCACAACCATAAAACATTATAAAACATTGAAGAGGGTAAATGTATAGAATACAATGTCTTCTCTGGACCTGTTTTCTTATCAGAAAATAAGAATAGGAATTGAGGCCCTGAATTGTATCTCTAGCCTCCAACACCAGGGAAAGGAGAAAAAAAAAAAAAAGGAAACAGGGTAGTAATAGTAACTAATTCAAGATCTAACTATTCTAGGATTAAATGACTTAACATATGTAAGACACTTAAAATAGTTCCAAGAACATAGTCTGTTTGCAATTATGTAGTCCACATCCTTCAGACCCGATTAAATATTTGAAGTTCCAAAACTAAATATTTTTCTGTAACTCATTTGGTGGCAAATACCTGCCCTGCCCTGAACATAGTTGGCAACAAAGCCTGGCCTGATCAAATGCAAGACCACTTATAGTCTCTTTTTATCCCAATCAATGTGTATTTTGTAATGAATATCCTCAAATATTTGGCTACTAGATGCTGTCCCAGCTTCAGTAAGGTGGATTTATTAACTTCCTAAAATCTGAAAAAAATCTCAAATATATTCAAGCACCCAGAATTGAATAAAATATTAAGAACCTATATTATCTTTGGATCTCTACAGTTTGTTTCCTTAAAATAAATGGTATCTTCTTAAATAAAACATAAGTAATAAGATCCTGAGCCTAGTAATAGGAAATTTTAAGATGAAGAAAGCATCTTCCCCATGGAACCAGAGGCATGGTTCAAGTGACATAGCAACAGCACTGAGCAAAAAAGGTGAAGGAGAGCTCAAAGCCTTGAGTTCAAGCCCCAGTACTAGCTTTTTTTTTTTAAAAAAAAAAAAAAAAAGGAATTTTCCAGTCTGAGTAGGAGGGCTCTGGATGCTATTATTTCATGAAGAATCTACACAGTTGGATATGGTGGTCCACATCTGTAATCCTAGCACTGGGAGGGAGAATAAGGAAAAAAGCCTAGGCTACAGAGTGTGTTCCATACCAACCTGGTTTACAGAGCAAGATCCTGTCTCCAAACTAACAATAAGAAAAGGAAAACAAAGCAAATAGAATCTATTGCAAATGTTTTATTTACATGTTGTAGTAGAATTTACAAACTAGGGCTTTGCTCTCATTACCTGGATCTCAAATAAATAAGGTTCCTTTTTACATTACTGGTCAAACAGACCCTTGAGAACTCACCTAAACTGTTATCCCTTCCCTGTAAAAATGTTTTATCATCCATAAATTTACTCTTACCCTGTGAGGAAGAATAACCAGCCCGCCTTGACTTGCCCTTTGACTGTCTATAAGAACACCCTGTAGGTAATGTGAATGAACTGGGTGGAGTACACAAACAAACTTGGGATCTAAACGGATGACTTGAATTTAACAATCAAATCAATCCTCTATGTATGGTAAATGTCTCCATTTGTTATTTTAGAAAAGGACAGAATTTCCAAGCCCATAGAGAAAAAACACCCATCAGGCTCTTACGTTTTTAAGTAAAAGATTCTAGTATCTTTTTTCTCCTTCTTCTTCTCCTTTTCCTTCTCCTTCCCCTTCTTCTTCTTCCTCCTCCTTCTCTGTCTCCTCTTCCTCTTCCTCTACCTCCCTTGTCTTCTTTCTCCTTCTTCTTTCTTC
This sequence comes from Dipodomys spectabilis, assembly GCF_019054845.1. Taxonomy (NCBI): domain Eukaryota; kingdom Metazoa; phylum Chordata; class Mammalia; order Rodentia; family Heteromyidae; genus Dipodomys; species Dipodomys spectabilis. The sequence goes on from NW_024870723.1 coordinate 6,007,211, forward strand.
TTCTTCTGTATGGGTCCTGGGCTTGCCCTTAGAGCCAGGGGGCTATCCCTGAGCTGCACTCTACCACTCTACCACTTAATTCACACCTCCATTTCTAGCTTTTTGCTGTTTAATTGGTGATAAGTCTCTCAGACTATCCTGCCCTAGCTGGCTTTGAACCAAGATCCTCAGATGTCAGCCTCCTGAGTAGCGAGGCTTAAAGGGGTCACTGATACCTGGCTAAAATTCTGGTATCTTAATGGAGCCAATATGTCCATTAAAGAGATTGTGAGCAAGGCTTAACTACATCATCTTCAAGGTCACAACTAGAAAGAACAAGGTAACTGTCCTCTCTTCTAGAGCTAATTGAGCACAGCTAGTATATTATGTCCAGGTTTTTTCCACATCCTGAGAGTGTCACAGAAAGACTGAAAAAGTATAGTAAAGAGGAGACTCTATTAAAGAAATATGAAAACATATCACATAAAGACCAGTTAAATGAGTTGAAGTCATTTAGCTCAGATTCCAAAGGAGCATAATCACTGTCTCTAAAACCCTTCAGAATTGCCATGGCTCAGATAATCAGACTTGTTCTACATGGCCTCCAGTGGGCCCAGCCAGACCATCATCATTAACTACAGCTATGCCTATCAGCTACCCCTATACATTCTTAAAATGTAGAGCCATGTCAGAATAGAAAAGCCTATTGTACCCTAGAAGTCAATAATTCAAAAACTCCAACATTTGTCATTACTTCAGAGTTTTATTACGATTTGCTAGTGACCCAGCATCCCTCTTTACCCTTCCCCAAATGTCCTGTCCGATCAGTTGAGTACTCTGCCAGGTTTGTGGGAGGAAAGTGCTTGCTTGCTGGGCAATTACTTTCAGTTTGCAGAAAGTGTTTGAGTGTAAACAACGGAGAGCCCTAACTTAGGGGTAGGCAAAAACACTCAGCTAAGTCTCCAAGAGAGAAATTCTTAATTCAGAAAGCATCTATAAGATGTATCAAATCAAACATTATACTTAGTTCTTATAGGAATATTGAAATGAGGAAGAACCTCTCTTCCTAATGCCAGGGAATCTAGCTTTACAAGCCAAATCAGCTCTTTCAAATTCAAATAGTTTTCTTCTGTCAAAGAGCTCTGTTTACTATTTAAACCCTTGGCTCTGGTTAAATAGTCTATACTTGCTATCATAAAAGCTAAAATTAAGCCAGGCACCAGTGGCTCACAATTGTAATCCTAGCTACTCAGGAGGCCGAGATCTGAGGATCACAGTTCAAAGCCAGCTGGGGCAGGAATATCTGTGAGACTCTTATCTCCAGTAAACTACTCAAAAAAGCCAGAAGTGGCACTGAGGCTCAAGTGGGAGAGTGCTAACCTTAAGCAAAAGAAGCTCAGGGACAGTGGCCAGGCCCAGAGTTCAAGTACCAGGACCGGCAAAAAAAAAAAAAAAATCCTAAAATTGTCTATCAGGTCACAAAGCTAATGAAGCTCCTGAGAACTAGATACTGGCAACCCAGAGTGATTTCACAGAGTAGTAAAAACTCCAGATTATTTAAAACAAAGGGAAGTGACCAGAGTTGGACATGCTAAAACTAAACTTAGGTTAGTCCATGGAAAATACTAATAACTTTGAACAATTCAAATGGCAAATACTAATTAGCCCAATGTTACTACACTTGAAATTTATTTGAATTCTGAGCATTGATTCAAATCAAAGTATTAGACAAATATAATAAAAATGGAGTGAACTTAAGAACAGTCTTCTCTTGACTCTTTAAAGCAATCTAAGTGTGTATAGAGATTGGTTGGATAAATTATGACACATTCTGACAATAGGAAGTACAACTATTAAAAATAATTAGATACAAGGTACTCACATAAATATATATGTATATATATATAATCAATGATACACAGTTAATACAGCAAGTTGTAAAACAGTATTATAGAATCATTCCATTTTTAAAAAACTATTTTATTCAATTAAATTTTCTTTGCAGTACAGGGATTGCACACTCTAGACCAAAATTGTACCACTGAGCTATACCTCCTGCCCACCTAAAAACTATTTTAAAATATTCTGTGTAATGATCATACATGCCCAGAAAAAAAAGTTTGAAGGGAAAAAAAAACAACCAGCTGCAAACACTACTAACATCTAGAGGTTTACTGAAACCAGAAAACAGTAACTTTCACTTTTCACTTGGTAGACTTTTGGTTTTTTGTTTTGCTTTGTTTTTGTCAGAAAGGGTTATCTTAGTGTCTTTTTAAAACAAGGAAAACTAATTATCCTGAGTTATTTATCGGATACTAACCATAGTAAGAAATTGCAAACAATGCTACTGTGTGCTTGAAATTTTAAAAAAAAATCTAATTCTTTTTTTATTATATTTTGCTAGATGGAAAAAAAATTTAATCACCGTAAGTCCCTACTTGGTTTCTCAAATGCTTTTCTCTATTTAAAAAAATGCTTGGTCAAAAGCATATTTAACATACACATGGTGCTTATACCAGGAATTGTGCTAAGCACTAAAGACAGTTTTGAGAGAGGATCTCTGTATGTAGCTCAGCTCAAACTTATGATCCTCGGTCTCAGCCTCCTGAATGCTGGGATTACAGGCATGCACCGCCAGATTCAGCTCAAGATGTTTAATTCTCACAGTAATCTTACAAGTACTATAATTATCTTCATTTCACAGTTGAAGAAACGGAGGCCAGAAAGGTTAAGTAACTTGCTCAAGCTTTCATAGGGACAGCCCACTGGAATTCTAACCTAAGAATGGACAACACAGCCCATAATTTCAACCACTATAATTCCTGTCTTTTAATCATATGTCAGTGTCTCATCTAAAGGCCCAAATCATCACAGGTTAAAAAAAAGGGGGGGGGGCTAGTTAATATACCCTTGAAGCTGGAATCAATCCAAATTTGGCTTTTTTTTTTTCAGAATGAATAATCAAACTCCAAACCAACACTGTATCAAAGCATATAACCATGTGGGAAATTTCTCTACAGACACAATTATAGTCCAAAGTCCATAACCTGACTCACAGTAAACCACTGCGCCTAAGAATTAGGTCAGCTGATCCAGCCAGACAAGGGCTTTGGACATACCTCCACCCCAACTCTAAGCAAAAGAACTCAGAAACTCTTGTCTAAAGTCTTGACAAGTTATATTTTCTTGGCTAAGGGCAACTTTAGATATAAAAGGAGAAAGAAAGGAGTCAGATCTAACGTTGCTTGAGACTTTAACCAGAAAGAAGAGGAGCTTTATTCTCTGTATGAACTCCAAATGAAATTGGCCTCTGTCAGCATCAGCAAAATCAGCCTAGTTTTTAAGGGGACAAAAATGGGCATCCCTGCTTAAATTGTCTTTAACCGAACACCTGACCTTGTAATTGAGAAAATACATAGTGCAAGGAAGGGTTTTAACCTAATTTATAAACGTGCTCAACCTAGATAACACACGTGCCCCAAATGACCTACTGAATCTACTTACTTGCAGAGAAAACATGGATGACAATACCTGTTTTATTTTGTGACCTCGGGTAGTGTACTGTTGTTTCTAAACAAAATCCTCTCCCTACCTCTTCCACCTGCCACAGGCACATCTGATATTAACAACAACAAGAAGAAAAATGAACAAGGAAACCGGGATCCCTTTCGCTTAGCCTTTGACCTGTGGGGTGGATGGAAGCAGGGATGTTTGCTGGTTTTCAAACTTCCCCCAGATAAACCAGGCGAGGTGGAGCCGAACCCAAAAGTTTGCGTCCCTGCAGGATCGCTTCTGACAAAGGCCAGAAAAACCTGGTTTGGAAAGAGATGCGATGCCTGGCCGAGAGCAGCTACCCCCGACCTGAAAGAGCACGGCCCCGGGGATGGGGGGGGTGGGGGGGAGTGGGGGAGGAAGAGGGAGGGGGAGAGGCTGGACAAAAAGACTTCCCAGACCTGGGGCGAGGTGGGTAGTGCAGAGGGTCAACCTAGGCGGCTGGAGCTTGGATCTCCCCTTGGGGAGTGGAGACCAGAGGAGCGAAACGAACCATTCCAGCCTCGCGCCCAACCCTAGATGCCCGAGGCTGGGGTCCGGGTGGGGAGGGTGCCGCCCGACAGCCAGCGCGGGGACTCACCTGGGGGAGGAGGGGAGGGGGGCTCGGTGGCAGGTGGGGTGGGCGGGACGCGGCGGCTGCTGCTGCTGCTGCTGCTGCTGCTGGGGAGGACGGCGATCGGGGTCCGGGGAGTGGTCGGCGCCAAAACGGTGGTCGCTACCGGGGTGGTCGGCGCCCGGTCGGTGGCCGTGGAGAGGGCGGTCGGCGCCACCGGGGTGGTGGCAGTGCGCTCCGCCTCGGGAGGAGCGGTCGGCGAGCGGCCGGGCGGCGCGCGGGAGGAGGTCGCCGCGGGTCCCGCGGTGGCCCGGGGAGGGGTGGGCTCCGGGGGCCGGGCTGGGGGCATCGAGGCCGGGGCTCGGCGGACCGTGGCGCGCGGGGGGCCGGTCGGCGGGGCCTGGGCCGTGGGAGCCGTCGCCTCAGAGAAGGGGTGGCTGGGCTCGCCGCGCAGCCCCGGGCCCGGCGACGCGTCCACCTGCCCCTCGGCCCCGCCGCCACCGGTGACATTCCCGGCCGAGGCGACCGAGGCGGCGGCGGCGGCGGCGCAGCACAACAGGGCGAGGCCGCCCAGGCTCGGCAGGCTCCTCATGGCGCGCTCGGCTCCGCCATTCATTCATTCAACCAGTCGGTTGGTCAGTCATCTTCTCTTCCTGGCAATCCGACCGAGGAAGCCGCCGCCGCCGCCGCCGCCGCCGTCGTCGTCGCGGCCACCGGGCGCACCATCGCCGCCTCCCTCTCTGACAGGCGGCCGGCCCCGCGGGCGGGCCTCAGCGCGGAGGGAACGACCCGGCCGAGCGCGGACAGCCCGCCCTCCTCGACTGGCAGCCGTACCTAGCCAATGAGAGGCCGCTCTCGCCCACGTGACCCACCCGCTTCCCGGCCTCTTTGTAGCCCAGCAGACCAATCAGAAGACATCGTGGGAAAAGGGGCGGGACGTAGGGCGGGAGGAGGGTGGTGCGAGCGCCGCTGGAGCCGGCCGGGCCAGCGGCGGCTCCCGCTTTGTCTGCCCGTAGAGCCGGGCGCGGGCCCTCCGGCACCCGGCGCAGAGGAGCAGACAAAGGACGCGCCCCGTGCGGCAGACGCCGGGCCAAGTCCTCTGCTTCACCGGGCTGCCAGCGCGACCCGGGGCGGGGATTCCTCTCTCCGAGTGACCCCGCCTTCCTGAACAATGGGGCGCCGGCGCCGCACCCCGGTTCGGGCAGGGACTGGCCTGCGGCCCCCCGCAAGGAACCAGGTCGACCCTGTGACAGCCTTGCCTCTATTGCCAGGAGAGCCTGGCCTCGGCCCTGCGAGGTCTGCGCTGCCATTTCCACTTCAGGGATGGGGAAACTGAGGCACGCCCCCACCAAGCACCTGCTTGTGAGCCTGGCTCATCATCAGTGGAGCCAGGCTGGACGGGGCCGGTCTGCAGACCCGTCCGGGGCACAAGGTGCTGGACTCTTGCCTGGGGAAACAGACTCACTTACCTCGCACACTTCACCCCAGGAAGACCAGAATCTGACTGGAGTTGCATCTCCGCTTCTAGCGAACTGGTTCAGGGGTCTGACTCGGTTTTCTCACCACTAAATGGAGGTGATGGGAGGCACCCCATCCCCCTCACAGAGCTGATGGTAGAATTAAATGATGTACATAATGGGCTGCCCACTATGGTAAACCCTCATTAATGCTAACTACTCTCAGCGAAGTGTGTCCAGACAAGCCTTGGGTTGGAAAGCAGCCTGAGGGCCTCAGCCCTGCCGGGCTCCCCTAGAGACTCTGGCCTGTTGTCACAGAGATGGGGGGTGGGGCTGACAGCAGTGCTTCACCCTGGATGACTTTAAACCCTGGGTGAAACTGCAAATCAGGCATGCGCAACCTCATACCAGCAACCAGGACCATGGCAGCGCAGCTTGTAGGGGCAGCCGGGCAGGGCAAGTTTGTCATCTGATTGGGCTTAATCCCAGCTATGCAGCTAACCCAGTCCTGGCCTTCTTGACGCCTCCCCTACACGGGCGGTACTTGTGTTTGGTTTCCCATTAGTCACTGGACTCCAACCAGACCAGCAGGATGAGATTTGTGTGCAAACGTGTGTATGTTAAAGAAAGCATGCCTTTATTTTCCTGCCTGAGTAGTGGGTGTGGAAAGGATATGTATGTGCTTGGGTGGAAAAGCATATGTATAAGTTCATCTATGTGAGTTTTATACCTGTGTGAATCTGAATATGGGAACTAGATGTTATTTGCATGTTTTTTTTTTTAATAATCTGTGCCTACCTAGTGGTTGGGATTGTTCGGTTGGTTGGTTGGTTGGTTGGTTGGTGGTGGACACTTACTTATTGGCTTTTTCACTTAAGGTTGACACCCTATCCCTGAGCCAATCCACTGCTGGCATTTTGCTAGTTAATTGGAGGCAAGTGTCCCTCATACTTGTGTGCCCAGGCTGGATTTGAACAGTGATCCTCAGACCTCTGCCTCCTGAGTAGCTAGGGTTACAGGCATGTGCCACCAGCATCTGGCTGATGTGTGTGTTGTATTTTTGAATTTGTGGTTTTCTCTAGGTGTGTCCTGACAAAGCTGTCTGTGTAAGGAAGTGGGGACAAAATGAGAGGGGTGTGTGAATGATCTGGTTTCAAGACCAATATTTAGCAAGCACTAAGGAGCTTCTATTTTTACTTCTGTTTAGGAAAGGAGTGAACAAAACATGCACCTTCTCTCTCTCCTCCTCAGCCCAGCTGAAATGCCACATCCTCCAGGAGGCTCTTTTGGATTTCTAAATGGAAATTAATCTGCCCTTATTTCCCCACCTGCTTTATTTTATTCGTTGATTACCAACTTGATCTATCCATCTATCTCTCCCTGCCTCTTCCTAAAAGGATTAAGAATGGCTTTCAGAAATACATACAACAGGATAAATTGAGCTGCCCACACAGCTTTCTTACTTCTCCCGGACAAGCATCAGCCTTAATACTAGAACTAGTGATTGATGGCATCTTTCTGTTCTCAGTGCCTAGCAGGGGCAATACAATGTGAGCTCTAATCCATGTTGATTAAATGGAAAAGAGATCCTGTGGTGCCCCTGGGAAAAGCTTGTATCTTTAGCATCACAGACTTGGATCAGGGCTCTGCCAACTGTGTGACCTTGGAGGAAACCTTTGCCCTTACTGAGCCTCTGATTCCTCCTCTATACCATGGTATTAAATCCTCTCTCACGTGGTTTTACATTTGAGGATGGAAGATATTTTTACAAAGCCTAACACACAGATGATGCTCAGTCTGGGTAACTGTGAATTTCAGTCACATCACTGCTATCATTAAACTTCATTGGTAAAAAGACCAGAACAGAAATCTCTGGCCTATAACCTCCCCATAAGGTGATATGGCTTGACAGTTACCCTCCTAGATATTTAATGTGTGTGTGTGTGTGTGTGTGTGTGTGTGTGTATACACTGCAGTCCTGAGTCGTGCTATATCAGAGGTTCTCTGGTAGCAGAGGAGAAAGGCTGATGTGGCTTCTCTGCTAGGAGCATCTTGGAACGAAGGACTGGAAGACCTTGTAGAGTAACTCAGCTCTGCCTCAGGCAAGAATCACATTCAAGCCGGAGTTTTGATGTGGGACAGTTAGTCCACAATATGTTTAGAAAGTGTTGAAGTGGTTTTTCTTTTTTAAAGATAACTTTTCTGAGACAAAGTCTTACTATTTAGGCCAGGTTGGCCTCAAATATATCAGCTTCCTAAGTACTGAGATTACAGGTATGCACCATCACATCCAAATCTGAAAGATAATTTGTGTACTAATATTGCTTCATTCAACATTTAATTCTTCAGTTCATTTCCTTCCCTTAAAAAAAAGATGTACAAGATGACTTCACTATTTGTTAAGAATATTTAATTTACATTTTAAAACTGGAAACATCTTAAATATACAACATCAGAGAAAAGTTGTACCATGTCTATTCCATTTAATTCTATAATGTCATTGCAATGTTAATGATAACTGACATCTTACAGTGTGCTAACCATGGTACCAAGAGTTATTTCATTTAATCCTTAGAACTCTATGAAGTAGGTACTATTATGTGCTAATCTATTTATACTTCTATAACAAAGAAACATAGATCGTGTGGCTTATAAACAACAAAAATTTTATTTTTTACAATTTTGGTGGTTTGGCTCATGCCTGTAATCCTAGCTACTCAGAATGCTGCGATCTGAGAATCCTGGTGCAAAGCCAACCTGGGCAGACAAATTACAGAGACTCATCTCCAGTTAACCTGCAAAGGGCCAGAACTGGAAGCATGATTCAAGTATTAGAATAACAACAGCTCTGAGAGGGGGTAGGTGGGGAGTTGAGCAAGAGTTCAAGGTCTTGAGGTTCAGCATCAGTACTGGCAAAGGAAGGAATTAATGGAGGGAGGGAGGGAGCGGAGGGAAGGGAAGGGAAGGAAGAATCCCAAGATCAAGATACCAGCAGATTCAATGTCTGGTGAAGAGCCTATCCGGTTCATTGATGGCCATCTTTTCACTATAGTCACACAGTAGAGGAGGCATGGGAACTTCCTGGGATCTCCTTTATAAAACCACTAATTCCATCCGTAGGGGTCATACCTTCATGAACTAACACCTCCCAAATGTCTCAAAATACCATTATCTGGGGTCAGGAGTTAGGATTTCAACATATGAATTTTAGGGGGACACATTCATCCTATAACATATTATTACCTGCATCTTACAGATAAGAAAACTGTGGCACAGTTTTGCCTAAGGTCACTTAGTAAGTAGTAGAGCCAGAAATCAAACTGACCTAGCTGGTTTGGGCCAGTACCCTTAACAATAAAGGAAAAAATGGTTATGAAATAATGTTAGGAAGAAGAGAAGATTGTCCTTACAGCTGTGATAATATGTATCAGAATGTTGGCTGGCTCTCTTCCTTTAGCCCCAGAAGTACATTTAAGGTCCAGGGTTCATTCATAGCAGCTGGAGCCACAGAATAGCAGGTGTCAGAGAGACCTTGTTGGAAACTCTCAGCAGCATGACCATTCTCCTGTAGGAGACACAGGTGCTATAAAGGACATACTTCCATTCTTCTTTGAACGGGGCACTAGCTCAGAATCAATACAAGTGGTTCCAGACTTGTTGAGTTACAAGGAGTCTTGTGATGTGTCAGGCACTGCTCAAGTGTTTCGCATTCTTAACAAACTCATTCCTCAAAGGTTAAGACTCTGTCTGCGCTTGAAAGAAGAGGAAATTGAGTCTCTGAAAGAGGCAAAGGGACTTGCCCAAGATCTGCCTGACTCCAAAAGCCAGGTTCTTCTCTTTACTCCACAGTCCGTTAATGTGTGCATTGTGCATTGCACATAGTAAGAGCTTGATGAGCACATTGGAAGAAAGGACAGACACAAGCTAAATTTAACCCACTCAGTAAGTCAGCATTTAAGAAAAGAGAAGCACTGGAAGAAAGAAAGCATTATAGATGTAGCTCATCCTGCTTCTCCCAGGCTGTAAAACACATACGTGCTATATAAAACACACATACGCTTGCGTGCGTGCGCGCGCGCGCGCGCGCGCGCACACACACACACACACACACACACACACACACACACACACACAGAGGAACTTTCCTCTTTTTGGCTCCATTGAAGAGTGCATGAATTCTTTCCTGCCAGAGCCTTGGCCTCCTATCAGATGTGGCTGAATACAAAGTTTGCCATCTTCTGCTAGCTACTCTAGAGTTGTTAGCCATGATTACCCAAGACTGCTGGTCGAAGAATGCTGATAGACAACTCACAACAAGGAAAAGTATACAAATGACTAAGAAATATGAAATACTGTCTGTGCAGCTAAAGTAATCAATGAGTTGCAAATCAAGATAGTTGTCTTTTTTTTCTTACCTGCTGATTCACATGGGATCAGAATTTATAGAAACGAGGAGTACCTGTTCCTGCTAGAGAGTGATTCTCACTATTGGCAGGAACATAAAAGTTAGTAGGATACAACCTTTCCATACACACATATATATGTATTCTTCCTTGACCCATAATTTCCACTTTATAAATATGCCCAAGTGAAATAAATAATAATATTCATATACAAAAATGTTTATTAGAATGGTACATAGAATAATGAAAATGAAAGGCAGTCATGGTGATACATGCCTGTAATCTCTGCACTTGGGAGGCTGAAACAGAAATAACTGAAGTTTGAGACTAGCCAAAGCTGCACAGGGAGTTTGAAGCCAGCCAGCCTGGGATACATGGCAAGATTCTGTCCCAAAAAGGAAGAAAAACAGAGAGAGAGAGAGAGAGAGAGAGACATGGAGACGTGGAGACGTGGAGACATGGAGACAGAGACAGAACTTGAGAAAAGAAAGAAAATTAGAACTAACCATTTAACAATAAGGGTACTTTTTGTACTCTGTGATGTTTCTGTGTTGGATTATTAAACTTCCATAAAACAGATTCATGAAGGAAATTCTAGCAATACAAAATTACCAAAAAAAAGCTTACAAGAATATTTATGGTATCATTCCTAACATGTAAAATGATAATATGAAAAACCAAAGCTAAATATGCCAAGATATGAGCTTTCTTTATTTCTGAGTGAATGCCTTGTAGGAATTTTAAATTTCTCTCCCTGCTTTTACCTTCTCCATCTTATTTTAAATAAGTACACATTATTCTCAAAATCAATAATAAGCAACAATAGAGCTCATTAGAATCTGGGGATATGTCCCTGGGTCACATTCTGGTATCTCTTCTTAAGATGACAAAGGGAAGAAAGAGCTTCAGTGAAGGCCAACACTAATTGTGAAGCACCATTTCCACACAGTGAAGCTAAATGTTGAAATTCAACTTCAAAATCCCTCTGATGTTAAAATAAGCCCAGGAAAGCTCTTGCTGCTGTTCTTGGAGATCTATTGAAGGACATCACTCACAGTGGGCACCAAGTCAAACCCTCGCTCTCTCACTCACTCACTCGTTCGTCATCAGTGTTGGCTGCCAAGCAAAGAATTTGAACCATTCGGGGGAGGAACAGGGTCAGAGCTTCACAAATAACTCTTTCCCTTGGGTTGCTATAATTGTAATGGAAGGGACTACTGACAACTGTACAGCAAACAGAGCTTTCCTGGCCATTTCTCATTTGAGCTTTGCCACCACCCTGAAGGGAAGATGGAAGTCAAGGCAGTTGTCATAGTAACAGTAACCAACGGTAACCACAGTGACTGAAGTTCCCAGGCACTTAGTAGGTGTCAGGCATCCATTGGAAACATTTCACATACATGGCACCTTTTAATCTTATACTATGAAGCGGAAGAAGTGATGGTCCCCACGGAGCAAGCAATTATTGTCTGTCAAAGCAGCCAAATAACTGGCCTTAGGTTACTAAGCTAATAAATGGAAGACCTTTAGCCCTCAGGTCCAGAGTGATTTCCACAATGGCTAACTGGACTTCCTCTACTTTGGTCATTTTAAGTTGCTAATTATAGTTGGATGAAACAGTAACTTAGCAGTAAAGAATACTACTGATTATCCAACAGTACTCAGTCCTGATCATCCTAGCTGTACATGGACCACATCAGGTTTATCTCTGTTTGGCTCAAGGTCAAGCAGAGCAATGTACATAAAACATGGAGCCCAACCCTGCCCATAGTAAACACCAAAAAGACATTGGGCTGGACACGGCTGATTTTCTTTTTGTGTGTGTGCTGGTCCTGAGGCTTGAATTCAGAGCCTGGGCACTATCCCTTAGCTTTTTTACTCAATGCTGGTGCTCTACAACCTGAGTCAGGGTTCCACCTCAGGCTTTGGGCCAGATAATTAGAGATAAAGAATCTCAAGGACTATTCTTCCTAGTCAGCCTGGACTGACTTCAAACTGCAATCATCAGATCTCAACCTCCTGAGTAGTTAAGACTGAGGGCATGAGCAACTAGAGCCCAGACATGGCTGATTTTCTTAAACCTGTCTTTCTATATAGTAGGTCAAGGATAAGAGGATACACTGTCTCTGAGGTTCCACTCCCAGAATTCTGTTTTCTTGTTGCTGCTTCTGTCTGTACTAGTACTGAGGCTTGAACTCTGAGCCTCTGGCTCTTACTTGGCTTTTTTCCCCCTCAAAGCTAGTGCTCTACCACTTGAGCCCCACAGCTCCACTTCCAGCTTTTTGGTGGTTAATTGGAGAGTCTCATGGACTTTTCTGCCTGGAGTTAGCTTTGAACTGTGATCCTCAGATCTCAGCCTCCTCAGTAGCTAGGGGAGATGCCCAAAATTCTAGACTTTCAGAAAAGTTAGGCTTCCTGCCTCTCATGCTCTTAGCCCTCTAAAGAACCTCCTTCATTGGAGTATGTGGCCAGCCAGCAGGCACATACTGAAAGAGTGCTTGGCAGGAGCAGATACATGGCTCCCCTTTCTTCCTGTGGTTCTCCAGAAAGATCTAAGGCCCTTAGGACTATGATGCCCTTTGCTGAAGTGTTTGAAGATAGCAAAGTTGTCTTCATACTGGCTTCTGAGGACCAGATAGCAGGGAAACCCCATATTAGGGGAACAAATGATTCCCTGAAGAAGCCACAAAAAGAGCAACTATCAAAGCAAAAGGGAAAAGGCTGCATCCCTAAATATGTCCTGGTACCAATGATAAACCAGAACTCGGAGAAAGAAAGGACCTTGACTAGGTCTTACACAGCAAATTAACAATGGAACCAGGGTCGGATCCCAGCTCTCTTACACTCAGGCCCAAATCATTTCTTACAGAGAAGGCAGTAATGAGCCAGCAGGAGGCTTCAAGCCGTCTGCCTTAACACCCACGTGCCTTCTCCCTCTTCTGACTTCTCACCCGGGGTCCTCTCGATGTCCCCACAATCCCGCTCCAGGAACGTTCCTTTTCAAATCAAAGAAACAGCCTCCTGCTGCCAGCTTATTATCAATGATGAAGCTGGTATTTAATGACAATAATCAAGGGCTCTCTCAGGAAGCCGTGGCGGCCTTGGGAATGACAAAATCTTCCAAATTAGGCCATACGAATGTAAGGGACCTAGGAACGTCTTTGTCATTCCATCAGGCCCAAATTAGAACAAGCTCTGAAGAGGGTCCTGGGAGATCAGGCCTCTTGTCCGGCCCGTGGGTCTCATTTCCTTTTCTCAACAATCACTGCACTGTTCTTATGATCATCGGGTGTTTATCGGGTATGTGTAATGCCTCAAATGCAGCCTGGAATTTGGAATTGGATGTAATCCTTAGCCACAGGCTGGCAGCACCACCTCTTTAAGAGGCAGGAACACCGGAATCTCTGCCATCCAGTCCCATGTTGGGGAATTAGCTTATGAATCAGCCAAGCTGGATCTGCAAGCCTAGAGTCTACCTCCCTTCAAGGTGAAATGTTCCCGTGGGAAAAGTCCATGATCTTGTGAGCTTGGCTGTACCACTTCCAGTGTGTGTGTTATCTAGGGCACGAATCAGCCTCTCTCAGTTCCAGCTAAGTTTGGTAAAATGTGCATCTAATACTTAGTCTAGGAGGATTCTTATTCATTCATTCATTCACTCATTCACTTACTCATTCCCCCAGCAAAAATGTATTCAATACTTCCTGAGAGACACTCTAATGAACAAGACAACAGACAAGGGACCAGTGTTTACAATACAGTGAGCTCATCAATTAACAAATAAGTGGGTCAACAATCATGATATTCACAGATCCTGACAAATGTTGCAAAGGAGATTAAAAAGGTGTCGAGACACAGAATAACTGAGAGGTGTCCCCTTGGGGTGATGGGGAAAGCCCCCCTGAAGATATGCCATTCCACCCGGAATCAGAAGGAGCCAACTCTGCAAAAATGAGAAGGAATGAGTGCATGTAGAGGAAGAGGAGGAGCAGTCAGGAGACATGAATGCGCAAATTGTATTATGTGAAGGGGAAAGGAGGATGAGCTAGGCCCTCCAGGGCTCTGGAACCTTGTAAGAAGGTTGCATTTCATGCCCAGAGCAGTAAGAAATCAAGGGAAAAGTTTAAAGCAAGAGGATGACAGTGGATCACACGGCAGCAGGGAGACACTGACTGGTGAGAAGGCTGAGCTGTTCAGATGTGAGAAGATAATGGCATGAGCTAGCAACCAAGCAGGTTTAGAAGTAGGATTGTCAAGACTTGCTATTGGATTAGCTATGGGGTGAGGAAAAGACATAAAAACTGATTCCTACAATTGGGACTCAGTTGGATCACTCATTGTCATTCATTAATTTAACACAAAATGTCAGCCTGATCCTATGCTTGATATTGGGAATAAAGATGCAATTGAAGATCAGTCAGGGAGAGAGGCCAGATAATAACCAAATAGAATGCATTTAAATAAGTACACACTTGGCACAATAAAACACACCTGTGAGCCCCGCTACTCGGGAAGCAAAGGCAGGAGAATCTCACGGTCAAGGACAGCCCAGACAAAAGTTAGTGAGACTTTATTACAAAACAACCCAAAAGGGATCAAGTAGTATAGTGCTTGCATCAAGGGAAAAGAATCAAAGAAGTCTTCCTAGGCACAAGGAAACGGAATTGAGTCTTGAAGGAAGAGGAGGAATAAAGATCAGAGGGGCTTGGGAATCATAGAACAGAGCTCTGAAACTATAAGAGCCATTCAATAATAGGAGCTGATATTGTCTAAGTGCCAACCATGTGCTAAGTACTTTCGTAAACATAATCACTAAGTCCCATTAGAATCCTATGAGTGAAGTACACTATCATTATGCTCACTTGATGGATGAGAACATGGAGTCACCGTTTGCCTCTGTTACATAACTTGTGAAGCTTATGCAGCATGTAATGTCAGAGCCAGGCTGCAGTCCTGCACAGAGGCCATACTCTAACCACCACTGTCCATCTGTGAGAGAGCACCACATATCCAGGGGCTGGCATCCAATGTAGAAGGCGAGATAAAATGATGGGTCAGTATTTCACAAACTCATCTGTCTTCAAGTAGGTTATTACCACCAGTATTAAACAGTCACCTTTCACCTGTATGAGGAATGACCTTTCTCCACAGCATCCTGGATCACTGGCTTTAGAGGACAGTGGTTGCTGGGGGTGGGAGGGTCTGCCCACAAAGAGGGAATCCCTAGGTAGGATGGCACTGGTAAAACTTTTCCCTGAGTTATGATAAAGAAGACTGGGGTCCCTAATGCTGCCCCTAACTCTTTCCATGACCTTGGATGTGTGGCTTCCTCAATGTAATCTTTAGTTTCACTGTCTCCAATATGGAAGGAGGGAAGAGTGGAAGTCCTAAGGGCTTGGCAGGGGGAAGGGAGGGTGCTGCCTGTTGTGGGGTTCTACTGTTCTAGACTGAACAGTGCTTGGAAGGCTATATCCCAAAGCAAAACTGCCACTTTCCAGGAAGAAAGACCCATAATGGATGAGAAGCCTATGGTTTGTGTCCCCAGATCCCCAGGGCCTGACTCTGCTAGAACACGGGTAGCATATGGGTAGAACATTCTGACATCAGAACATCAACACATTGCATCCAGTCCATTCCCATCCTTCTTAAGCCCCCAGAGAGAAGGACAGCAATCTAGACACTAATCCCAAAGACGCAGCCAGAAGATCCAGGTATAGTTCATATCCTAGGAAGTCCTGGGTTGCATTTTCTATCAGTCAAAACCCACGGGTTTTCTACCTTGTGTGCTTCAGGCTCCATCTGATACTGCTGGTTTTGAATCTATGGTCTTATAATTGAACTTCCTCTTTGTGTTATGGGACTCTCCATCATGACTCATAAGCCCACAAAAGAACCCCTATATCAAAGCCATACAGCTCAAACAAATCCTTCTCATTGACACAGAACTCTGTGATCTGTAAAGTACTTTCATACATTATTAATCTTCACATTATTCCTCTGTCCTCATTAATATCTGAACTTGGTTTTGAAAGTGGTATGGTTTCCCTGAGAAAATATGACATGCCCAGTTAAATGTGGAGTTTAGATCGATAAGAAGTAATTTTAGTATAAGTATGTCCCAAATATTGCATAGGTCATACCAACATTAAATCATCATTTATTATTCATCTGATATTCAAATTTAACTAAGTATGCTATAATTTCTCTTTCTGGCACTACAGGGAATTGAACCTAGGGCCTTGTGCATACTAGGCAAGTATTCTACCGTTGAGCTACCAGCTCCCTCCTGAGACTTTCCTTTCTACAGGAGAAAAAAAAAGGGGTGGGGGGCTAGCTCAGGATGGTGAATGATCCCAGGAGCAGTGGTCAGCTTCCCTGCTGACCTTCTTATGCCTGTGTGACTCTCCTAAAGATGAATGGAGATGAATTTTCAGAGAATCATAATAGACAAAAACATCATGACATACCCCAGGGCATCATGAAAAGACTCCTTGGCAAACCCATTCCCACTCTAGGTTTAGGACCAGGTGGAAGCCTGCCCAAGGCTGCCATATAGAGTGGTCTTGGCATAAAGGCTGCCCAGTGAGTCCCTAGTAACCAAAGACGGACGTACTAAGTGCCTCTCCTGCCCTCTAGAACAGCAGACCTGTCAGGGGGTACTGGCAGGATAGTTTCCAGGACACTTCTGGAAGAGTTAGCTCCCATTTCTCATGACAGACATTTCAGGCTCCATCCACTGACAAATCACACTCTTGCTTCATGTGGCCAGTCAGAGCTGTGAACAAACACTCTGAGCCACTCTGAGACCTTGAGCTGCTGCTGACAGAGGTCAAAGGTCTTGGTTCCGTTTCAGGCTGTCAACGAAGAAGGATGAGCTGCTGGAGAATTGGAGCCTGAGCACAAGGCTTTGCTACAGATCCAATTTCTTTTCACGTCCAAGATTCTGTAGCAGAATCCTAGACTACCAGAGTCCCAAGAGAGGGCATCCAAATAGAATCCAAATACTTTTGGTCTTCCAGAAGAAAAGAAAAGGGTATACTCAAGCTCACATGAGAACCTGGCAAGGCAGATTTCTCCTTGGTGCCAAATTCCTGAGATAGATGATCAACTTTCCGGGCTAAGCAAACAGCAAGTGGGCAGATGTGGCCACTGACCAGTGCACTGGACTGTGGGGTCACTGAGCTTTCACCCCGCCACACTATTAACAGTGTGATGCAGTCTGTCACCCTCTCCTCCCTAGAGGCCCTGCAGTTCACAGAACATAGATTAGAAATGAACTGTTCTCAGCCAAAGCCCTAAAATAGGAGCTGAAATGGCCCACAGAGACCATCTGGTCTCATTCCCTTCACCACCACGCAGAGATGCCAGCTTCTGTGCTGGCGAATCCCTCCGCACAAGCGTGAGCTCCAAGAACTTGGAGGTGGGTAGCAAGCTGAGGGTGTGATCCGCAAGGCGGTTGAACAATGTAGAGAGCCCGGCCAGGTAAGCAGCTGTGGGACCACTCTGTCTCCTGTTCTTTTTTTATATCAAACTAAAATCTCTCTATGAACGTCTGCCCCTTCGGTCCAGCTCAGCTCCCTGGAGCCCCCACAGATGTCTTCTCCTTCTGCAGAGTTGGGGCAGGGGGCCCAAGTCACACTACAAGTGAAGTTTCTAAGTTGGGTAGGAACCCTATTCTGCATGCAAACCAGCCCTACCTTGCCTGCCTTCCTCTCCTGCTAAGCACACAGGCGCACACATACACATACACACATGATCCCCCTTAAGACACCAATGATAATTCAGAGAGGAGGAGAGGGAGGACAGTTCTGGCTGGTATCAGCCCTGCCTGGGCGTTTTGGATGGATCTCCTGTAGATGTTGGCGCTGTTGTCAGCTCCACACAGAGAACAGAAAGCCTCCGTCACCATTCTCCTGGAGGAGGCTCTGCTCTCCCGAGGGAGGAGGCAATATATAGGCACATAAATAAAGCAGACCATTTCAGGAAATGATGGGGCTGAGAATAAAACACAGGCTGACAATAGGATAGAAGACACCTCCCGGCAGCATGTCATCAAATCTAGAATGGCCAAGGAAGCCCTTTGTCCAGGAAAAGCTGATTCCTGGGCTTCACTCATGCCCAAGATGAGGAGGCAGGTGTGAGATCAAGAAAAGGGAACCACAGGGGTAGAGCCTCTTAGAGAGAAGAATCTAGGGAGGGTAGTGGAAAAGAAATCTGAGAGGTTTTGGTCCAAGCCACAACAAGACTTGCACGGAGCTGAGCTAAGATTAAATCATGGCAATACTTCCCCTTCCAAAGCCACAAGAAAGCAGAAATCCCAGCATGGTTGTGATGCAAATTGTGCAGGCCAACTGCTCGCTTGCACATGGATGTAACTGTGTGGGGTCCCTGGAGCCGAAGCCCACAGGAATCTGCAGCTCACTCCTCACATCCATCCCAAGTTTAAGGTCCGAGCATCTTCCAGTGCACGTGGTTCTCCAAGACTGGAGAAGGAAGTTTAGGTTTTAGGAAATTTCTGAGAATGTATACAAGGCAAGATGTAGCTTCACCTCCTCCACAGGGTTCCTTCTCTTGCTTTTAGAGGCACCTTGGAGTCTCTTCACCTCCTATCCCAACTAGACCTGTCCCCAGAGTCCGTTTTGGTAAGTAGTTCACCCTGGGATATAAATAAGTGGTGTTGTGTCCTCTCCCAGGAGTCCCAGATTTTTTCTTTTGAAAGTGTCCGAGTCTAGAGCCAAAGGTATGCATCCCTTCCATTCCTGCCATCCAGCTAGGTGTGGAGCACCTGTTGAGTCAGCAGGTTGATGCAGGCCCTGCCTGGGTAGAGCAAAACTCCCTCCACCAGCCCAGGCTGCCTTGTTCAGGTAAAATATTTATTCCCACCCGCCACAAGGCATTTGATTCTTGGGAGTTCGTGAGATTCTAGAACTTGCCCAGCTCTGTTATGGAATTCTTCTTGCAAAGGCAAAGCTAGGGAGTGGGGGAGGAGGGCAACCCTGAATGAACCGATGTTTAGAAGACTGAGATATCAAGTTGAGAATGTTCCCAGGGAACAGCCCAGCCTCTTCCAGCTCTCTGCCCAGCTCAGCAAAGCCTGCCTTGTCATCTGGTTGGCAAGGTTTCTGTATTTCTTTCCTATTACAGACCACAAGTAAATACATAGACTATCTCTGTGAGTTAGTTTTATCTTTTTTTTTTTCTTCCCCATAATGACCTACCCTTAAGTTAAAAGAGCAAGAAAACCTATTCCTATCTTTTGGCTCCTGAATCCACTTCTGGTGATTTGTCCTAAAGAAATAGGTCCAAAGATTGTTTTAAAACGTGATTTAAAAAAAAAAAATGATGCCAGACCCCATGGTTCATTCCCGTAACCCTAACTACTCAGGACTGAGATCTGAAGATTGAAGTTCGAAGCCAGCCTGGACAGAAAAGTCCCTGCGTCTCATTTCCAATTAATCACCAAAAAGCCAGAAGTGGAGCTGTGGCTTAAGTGGTAGAGCACAACAAAAAAGTCAAGTAAAAAAAATGAGAGGTTCTAAGTTCCAATTCCGAGCACCAGTACAGATCAAAATAAGTAAATAAATAATAAGATTAAAAGATCAATAGTATATGTAATAGCACAAAGAGAGGACTGCTCAGGGGACAGATGACAGGGAGGAGTGCAGATGGTGGCCTATTCGCTTGAAAAATACCCTGACACGCTTTTAAAAAGTGACAAATAAGAAGTTCATCAAGAATGTCCAGGGAAAATAGTGGACACCTAAATTGGACAAGTAAGTCTATTTCTTCCCTAGAGACCTGCAGATGAAAACTGGAAGTGTTCAAGAAATATTTAAAGGCAATTGAAATAAAGCCTATGGAGACTTTTTTTATTTTGGTGAGCATTGTGTGGTAAAATAATGTAAGTAACATCCTTATAAACATGCTTTCTAACTTTAAATACTCAATAAAAAATGACTGCTTCCTTTCAAATAATAATAAATGTGATAGCTTCTCACTGTTGGTAGTTAGAATAAAGAAATAAGTGCTTGCTGCCTAGGATTCAGGACAGTGGGGAAATGCCCTCAAACAGACCTACCTCTTCCTTCCCAGGGTGAGCCCAGAAACTGGAATTCAAGACAGCGTCTGCTTACACTAAAGCAAGGAGACCACTCTCTCAGGTGGGCCTCAACCTGGACCAAAGCAAACTTCTCATCGGGTCTGAAAGGCCTGGCCATAGCTAGGTGACTGCAGCTGAGCACATGTGTCTCACAACTATAATCCTACAACTATAATCCTAGCTACTTAGGAGGCCAAGATCTGAGGATCATGGTTTGAAGACAGAAAAGTCTATGAAATGTTTTATCTCCAATTAACCACAAAAAAAGCCAGAAGTCGGGGCTGAGAAGGTGGCTCAGTGGTTAAAGTGCTTGCCTTGCATGCCTGAGGCCCTGGGTTCGATTCCTCAGCACCACATAAGCAAAACAAAAAAAGCCGGAAGTGGCGCTGTGGCTCAAGTGGTAGAGCGCTAGCCTTGAGCCGAAGAGCTGAGGGACAGCGCCCAGGCCCAGAGTTCAGGCCCCACGACAGGACCCAAAAAAAAAAAAAAAAAAAAAGCCAGAAGTGGAGCTGGGGCTCAAGTGGTAGAGCATTAGCCATGAGCAAAAAAAGCCCAGGGACAGTGTCCAGACCCTGATTTCAAGTCCCAGGATTGGCACAAAAAACAAAACCATCACCACCACAACAAAAAACAATTAATATTATCAGGATCCTTATCTGCAAACAAGGAACATCTAGTATGGATCACTAATAAAAACAATTATTATTGCTACCATGACTTGGTGTTGTATGATATTGTAATAAAGGCACTGTGAAAGGATCCCTTGGCAAAGGTTTTCTGCGCATTCTCTCTCTCCTTCTATGACTTTAAAAAAAAGAGACATTTGCCCTTTGTTAAAGATTAAATGATTGAGACAAACAGAGGTTGAAAAACTTGTCCCAAGACAACAGATTTGTAAGCAGGAGAGGTTTTCAGAGCAATGGCTAATCACCAAGCTCCAGATCTCAACTTCCTACACTATCTCCAACAAAGACACTTCTGGGATCCAGCCAGCCAGCCACGGAGCCTCTACCGACCTTCATATTTTGGAATGAGGCTGTTGACATGGGCCTCATCGGCAGAGCCATAACATAGCCTTTCCTAGCAGCTCCCCTGAGCTGGCAGCCAAGGCAGCAATGCTCTCAGAACCTCAGGAAACATCTGCCAGTCCTCAAGGAGGCCCAACCTGCCCCTTATCACCACTCCTGCTCAAGACGGGGAGACAGCACGTCGGTCCCCATCTACAGGGACAGGACAAACACATTTATACTTTCCAGGCTGGGTCACTGCAATAGAATGAGTCACGCTGACTAAACTTTTAGGATTGGCCACTTGGAACAGGACTGGACACAGGTGGCAGTCCTGAAACCTGCCTTCTAGAGCCTGCAGGGCCCCCGTGAAGAGAGTGGCAAGCAGCACTTGCAATCCAAGATGACTGGTGCGGGAAAGGGGATGTGGAAAGGAGGAAATTACGAGCGTTGGAGTCAGAAAGGCCTGTTTCTTCATGTCCTGGCTGCACAATTTTGGGCAAGTTTCCTAACCTCTCTAGGTTATTTCCTCATCTGGAAGAAATGTAAATAATTATACATGTGCTTTTTATAGCATAATAACTGTGAAAATTAAAAGGATTAAACACAACAATACTTAAAGTGCTGAGCACACGGTGGTAATCTATAAATGGAGGTGTCTGAATGGGGTTTTGACAACTAATTAAGAGTTTGTTGATGAGCAGGAAGGGGTTCTAGGCAGATACAACAGCAAGAACAGCTTTGGCCAGGCACCAATGACTCGGGCCTCTAATCCTAATCCTCTAATCTCAGGAGGCTCAGATCTGAAGATTGAGGTTCAAAACCAGCCCACGCAGGAAAGTCTATGAGACTCTTATTTCCAATTAACCAACAAAAAGCTGAAAGTGGAACTGTAGCTCAAGTGGTAAGAGTGCCAAAGCTAAGGGAAGAATGCCCAGGCCCTGAGTTCAAACTCCAGAACTGGTACGTGAGCGCATGCGCGCGCGCGCGCGCGCACACACACACACACACACACACACACACACACACACACACAGAGCTTTGTGAAGGAACACAGAATGTTCAGGTTACATGAATGGATGATCAAAAATTTACTGGAATATTCCCAGTAAGCTATAGGGACCTAGCTGGGATCCAGATCACCCTCTGAAATACACTTCATACTATCTTCAAATAAAAGACCAGCAAGGTACTGGTGTCTCATACCTGTAAATCCTAGCCACTGAGTTGGCTGAGATCTGAGGACTGCAGTTCAAAGCCAGCCTGGGCAGGAAGTCCATAAAACTCTTATCTCCAATTAACTTCTAAAAAAAAATCTGGTGGTAGAGCTGCTGTAACTTAAGTGGTAAATCATTAGCCTTGAGCAAATAAAGCTTATGGACAGACCCTGATTTCAAGACCCCAGGACCAGCACAATAAATAAATAACCATCAATAACTTCTCTGTAAATTTATAAACAACATTCTTGTAAAGAATGCTCTAGAAGCAAAGCAGCCTCCACAGTCATGTGTTGAGACATTCTACAGGGAGCAAACAAAGCTGGAAAATAAGCCCCAAGTGCTCAAGTCCCTGATCAACTGCAGTTAGCTGGGGTTTGCTTCATAACCTGGACAAGTTATTACTCTCTTTTATCTCAGTTTTGCTGTCTAAAAATGGGCCTACTGAGGCATTCTGGGTAAAGCAATGTGGAACCTGGCCCATGCTGGTGCTCACTAATTTTTAACACACATTGGCCCCTTCCTCCAGCAAAGGGCCCCCTAATCTCCACCAGAGGCAGAAAAAAAGGACATTCCCAAAAATGGTTTGTCATAAATATTACTCTGTACTTCATTTTGTTAATAAATCATGATCCATACAATCGTGTTAATACATCTGGAGCTGCACTCTTTCTTGGTGCATGTACTGGTACTGGGGCTTGAACTCAGAACCTTAGACTCTCACTTGACTTTTTCACTCAAAGCTGGTGCTCTACCACTTGGGCTATACGTCCACTTCTGCTATTTTGCTGGTTACTTGGAGATCAGAGTCTTAGGCACTTTTCTGCTCTGAGAACTCAGCCTCTTAAGTAGCTAGGATTATAGGCATGAGCCACCAGCGCACAGCTTTGCATTCTTTTTTTTTAAATGAGATATAAATCACATGTCACAAAAATCCATCTTTCTATTTTACTTATCTATTCTGCATTCCTTCATTCATTGTGCTGAGGAGCAAACCCAGAACTCCACGTATGTCAGGCAAGTAAGCCCTTGAGCACTGAGTTGTATCTCTAGCTCGAGGTTCATACCTTTAAAATGTATAATTCAAGCTGGGCGCTAGTGACTCATGCCTGTAATCCTGGCTATTCAGGAGGCTGAGATCTGAGGGTCACAGTTCAAAGCCAGCCCAGCAGGAAAAGCCCATGAGACTCTTATCTCCAATAAACCACCAAAAAACCAGAAGTGGCGCTGTGGCTCAAGAGATAGAGTGCAAGGGCTGGGAAGGTGGCTCAGCTTGCCTTGCATGCCTGAGGCCCTGGGTTCAATTCCTCAGCACCACATAAGCAAAAAGAAAAAAGCCAGAAGTGGTGCTGTGGCTCAAGTGGTAGAGCGCTAGCCTTGAGCTGAAGAGCTGAGGGACAGCGCCCAGGCCCAGAGTTCAGGCCCCATAACCAACAAAAAAAAATAAAATAGGGCTCAGTGGTAGAGTGCTTGCTTTGTATGCATGAGGCCCTCAATTGGACTCCTCAGGACCACATAAGCAGAAAAAGGTGGAAGTGGCACTGTAGCTCAAGCAGTAGAGTGCTAGCCTTGAGCTGAAGAGCTGAGGAACAGCGTCCAGGCCCAGAGTTCAGGCCCCATGATCAACAAAAAATAAAATAAAATAATAACAATAAACTGTATAATTCAGTGTTTTCAAATATTCACAAGGTTTTATAACTAGTAGTACTAGTGAATCCCAGAACAGTTTTATCATTCCCCCCCATAAAAACCCTTATATCCATTGATAATTACTCCCTATTCCCTCCCCATCCTCCTAGACTCCTGTAAATTCTTATTTTCTATTTATGGATTTTCCTATTTTAGATTTTTCATATAAATTGAATCATATATGGCCTTCTGTGCCTAACTTCCTTCGCTGACCAAGGTTTCAAGTTTTCAAGTTTCATGTATGTTGTAATATTAGAGGAACTCTATTCCTTTTTTATGGACAAATAATTGGACTCCATTCTGTGTATACTAAACTCTGCTTTGTTTATTTATTCATCAATTCATGGATAGTGTAGATAGATAGTCTCCATCTTTTGTAGATAGTTTCCATCTACTGTGATTAATCTTATTGTTTTAACAGTTGGACAGTAGCCCGTTGATTGGCTATAACTTAGTTTACTTAAAAGTATTTACTACTGAAGGATAGTTCGGGTCTCTAATCTTGTAATAATGGAGAAACACGTTGCCACCCCATCCCTCTAGTCTTCCATAAGAGGCAGTCAACACTTACTCCATTTCCTGAGGAAATTATCCAATTCAGGCAAGAAGTTACATTAACTAAGAGAGTTGTTGCAGCAAAATTTTACAAAAAAAAACAACACCAAAATGGGAAGTATTTAAAGAATCCCCATAAGGAGCTATCTAGATGAATATTCAATGATATAATATCTAGTTAATAAAAGTAATAGTAATGAAGACAATCCAGCAGCAGGGGTATTGCTAATGATGATTTTAAGCTAAGGAAACATACACACACACACACACACACACACACACACACACACACACACACACACACACACACACACACACACACACACACACACACACACACACACACACACACACACACACACACACACACACACACACACACACACAGAGCAAAGTAAAAGGCCACCATTTGCCTGTGCCTGTTCTTGGACAATAAGAAGTAGAAGGCCTTGACAGTCCTGATTCTACCACAATACCATAATGAACAAAAGCCAGGCACCCTCACTAAGGTGCTTCTTCCCAGGGGACCAGGAGAAGACCTGCTCATAGGAAGGAAGATTCACCTCCCAAGTCACCAAGGGGAGTCACATCTCACTCCCCTAGCTTTTATAGGTCTCTCCTATTTAGGTCCTGGGGGTAGGATGGTCACAGTCAGGCAGCGGTAAGAATCAGGGACACACATGATTCGAATCATGTGGGTCCAAGGCTGTGCAGATCCACTGGTCATGAAGACTGTAGAGATGGGTGTCCCCTGAACTTGCCATGCGCCATGGCGGAACTCCTGGCCCACACTCAGGACAAAAGCTGACTTCTCAGAGGGACGCTGAACTGTCCCAGAGAGGCACTGCAAAGATATTCAACAGCAGCAGTTGTGAACACACAACTGAACTTCTTCTTTCAAAAGTATGCTCCCTAGCCAGACACTGAAGACTCACAATCCTAGCTACTCAGGAGGCTGAGATTTGAGGATCGTAGTTCAAAGCCAGCCTGGTCAGGAAAGGTCCATGAGACTCTTATCTTCAATTAACCAGCAAAAAGCCAGGAGTTGAGCTGTGGCTCAAGTGGTAGAATGCCAGCCTTGAGGAAAACAAAGCTGAGGGCCAGCAAGCAGGGTCTGATCTCAAGCCCCAGGGTAGCTACCGCCACCTCCCCTTACACAAAGTATGCTTCCCCCCATCATAATCGTGTGTGCCAATCCTCAGATTTCTGCCTGAGTAGCTAGAATTAGAGCCTCCAGCTCCTAGCAATATTTTTTGGTATGTTCATGGCTATGATTTTTGTATTTTGATTTTGTATTTTGAATCAGCTGTAACAAGTTGTATTTCTTGCCAAACATTATAAGCAGAAAGTATACTAATATATACATTTTTGTTAAAGGATAAAGGACCATAAAACATCAATATTTTTATGGCACTCTGTAAAGTACACAGCGGCTTTCAATTGCTCTGCTTCCAGACTCCAGTCAGCTCCACACACTGTGGAATGGCCACTGGAATGTGCTGTCTTAGGGAAAAGTTTGAGGTCAGATGAATTAGGATCACTGCTACATTACTGTGACAATGAGATCCCAAATTACAGTAGGCCAAACATGATCAAATTGATTTCTCTCTTCCAAAACCCAACAACCAGACCAGAGATCATTATGTAGCTTTAGGGATCATTATTTAGCTGATCAAAGCTAGGCAAGAGCTGTCATTCGGAGACCCAAAAAAAAAAAAAAAATGTGCTTTTGGCTGGGCGCCAGTGACTCATGCCTGTAATCCTAGCTACTAAGGAGGCTGAGATCTGAGGATCGCAGTTCAAAGCCAGCCCAGGTAGGAACATCCCTGAGACTCTTATCGCCATTTAACAACCAGTAAACTGGCTCAAAGTAATAGAGTGCTAGCCTTGAGCAAAAGAGCTCAGGGACAGTGCCAATGTCCTGAGTTCAAGTCCCACAACCAACAACAACAACAAAAAATGTGCCTTTGCATCATTCCATATGTGTGTGTGTGTGTGTGTGTGTGTGTGTGTGTGTGTGTGTGTGTGTGTTGGTACTAGGGCTTGAACTGGTGCCTGGATGTTGTCCTTTAGCTTTTTCCCACTCAAGGCTCTACCACTTAAGTTACAGTTCCACTTGTGGCTTTTTGCTGGTTAATTGGAAATAAGAATCTCACAAATTTTCCTGCCTAGGCGAGCTTTGAACTATGAGTCTTAGATCTTGGCCTCTTGAGGAGCTAGGATTACAAGTGTGAATCACCCATGCTCGTCTCATTCACCATTTAAGCAGGTGCTGGTGGCTCATTTTCACTCATCTGGCCATGTCTAGCTGCAAAAGAAGCTAGGAAATGGAGTCTCCAGCTGGGCAAGTGTGTCTAGGAAGAGGGAGAGGAAGAATTTGGGAAAGCAAGTGGCCATATGCTACAGAGATTTCTTTCCACTTTAAAACATTCACAGCACAACACAATAATATCACAATCTCATCCCACAACTTACTAACATTTCTCTGTGGTCCTTCCCACTCCAAATGAATATGCATTCTACTTACAAAGGTATAAAAAGACTGTATATGTAATTCTACATTATGCTCAGAAATAAAACAGCATGTTATAAATAATGTTAGACTGAAACAATATAAACTATTGTCATCTTTGACACTGGCAAAATTTTCTAAAACACAGTAGCCAATGCTGGAAAGAGAGCAATACTTTGATGTTAATATGAGTGGACACACGCAATTTCTCTGCAAGTTCAATAGGTAGTATACTTTAAAAGTTTTATGAACTTAACTTAAGAGGAAAACTCAGAGATGTGGGTACATATTTGTATAGAAGGCTAGTCACCAAAGCCTTACTCATACGCTAAAAACTGGAATCAATTTAAATGTTCAAGCTGGGGACTCTAATTCTAGACACTCAGAGGGTTGAAATCTGAGAGTCATGGTTTGAAGCCAGCCTGGGCAGAAAAGTTCATGAGACTCTTATTTCCATAAAAAGCCAGATGTGTAGCTGTGGCTCAAGTGGTAATGCACCAGGTTTGAGTGGAAAAGATGAATGAGAGTATTGAAGCCCTGTGTTCAAGCTTCAACCAGCACACAACACACACACACACACACACACACACACACACACACACACACACACACCTCTAAATGTACCAAAACAAGGAAGCATGTAAGTGAATTATGACCCACCTATCCAGCTGATCAACTATTAGGCAGTCAGTAGAATCATGCTCTTAAAGAAAATTCTAATAATATATTAAGAGAGAAAAAGACTTTGCAAAATAATATATATTACCTTATACGTATATACACACACACGCACACAAATATTAATTTCAACTTTTGGTAAAACTATGCAAAGGCATCGAAGATTTGAAAAATACTCCAAAATGTTAATAGTGGTTCTTCTGGATAGACCATATTACTGGTGATATTTATTTCCTCATTTATTCTAAAGCAGGTCTCAAAATTTTTACAAAAACAAAACATAAAATGATCATTACAAGATTGCTTTACCAGGTTAGAGCTAGAAATACCCTCAGCCATGACACCCTGATGCTCCAAAGGGAAAACTTCCCTAAGATATCTCCTTTCCTTTTCTCTCTTCCCCAAATCCATTCTGGAGAAGTTATTTAAAAGAAACAGAGGGAGAGTTGAAGAACTCATAAAATAAGCCGCAAGGGACCTCTGGAGAGCCAGAAGTCTATCTGCAACCCATGTGTGTACCTAGGAGTGGGGATGAAGCGGTGTGGCCCAGGAAAAGGGCTGGCGGATGGGAGCAGAGAGAGAACAAGATGGAAGATTGGCTATTCCTTCAGCAACGTGTTGTCTTGATAACCATTGCCTACCTATCTCCTCAGAAACTAGCCTGGTCAGGCCAGATGTATCATCCAGCAGGGTAGCACATCCCAACCACAAAGAAAAATAGACTGGAGATAGAGAACCGGCCCAGAGAGACTGCCTCCTTCCTCCCTCTGCTGCTGCTACCTCCATATTCAAGGGCTGATCCAGACAGAAAGGCAATTCTCACCTAGAAAGGAGATGTTATACTCAAAGGATCAAAAGAGGCTGTCTGGATCCTGTTTCTGTGACCTGGGGCATGTTTCCTCTGATGTTCTTAACTCCTGTGGGAGATGGACAGACCACAGCTTGGATCCTCAGTGTCCCCCTGAACACTACCACACAGAGAAACAGACTCCAGGGAAAGTGAGCTCACTGCCCACACTAATTAGCCTCTTGAGAAAGACAGCCCAGAAAAAGGGCAACAAGCATCCAGAGCAGAATTATTGGAATAGACCAACCAAGAATAGACACGGTAAATAAATGCATCCAACTGAACCAATATTGTAAACCTGTTATTAAAAAGGTCAGGCACTGGTGGCTCCTGCCTGTAATCCTAGCAAATCAAGAGGCTTAAGACCTGAGAATCGCAGTTCAAAGCCAGCATGGGCAGGAAATTCTGTGAGACTCTTATCTCCAATTAACCACCAGAAAACCAGTGGCTCAAAGGGGTAGAGCACTAGCCTTGAGTGAAAAAGCTCGGGGACAGCACCTAGGCCCTGAGTTCAAGCCCAATGACCACCACCAACAACAACAAAAAGAAAGAAAGAAATTAAGGAACTCAAAAGTATGAAGCAAGAATAAGAAACTATTTTTACCTTATTAAAAGTATCATTAATATACAATAAAGTACGCATCTATGAAATGTTTGTTGTGATTTCTTTTGGTGGTACTGAGATTGGAACTCGGGGCTAGGTAGGCACTCCCCCACTTGAGCCATGTCTTCATCCCTTTTTGCTTTGGTTACTTTTGAGATAGGGTCTTTCTCTTTCCCCAGGCTAGTCTAGGCTGAGATCTTCCTAGTTAAGCTTCCACCATAGCTGAGATGACAGCTTGTATTACCACACTCGGCTGTTGGTTGACACAGAGGCCTCTCAAACTTCTTTGCCTGGATTGGCCTAAAACTCTGATGCTCCCACTCTGCCTCCTGAGTAGCTAGGGTGACAGATGTGTCACTGGTGCCCAGCGATAGCCAGTTGCTTCAGAGATTGGCTGTCTTCTGTTACAGGGCAAGGATTCAGATCACATCATCCCAACTTCTCTCCACTCCCATCCCAGATAACCACTGTGCTAATTTCTATCACTAGAGATTAAGCTGGGGGGCTTTTTGTTGTGGTAGTATTGGGAATTGAAACTCGGGCCTTGTACATGCTAAGGAAGCACTCCACCAAGCTACATCCCTACCCTCAGCCCATTCTTTCTTCCAGTCCTTCTCTTTCTCTTTTCATCTTTTTTTTTTTTTAATAGTGCAGGCTGGTCTTGAACTCACAATCTCCATTAGACTTCAAAATGCTGGCATTACATGTAGCGTAAACCCAGCTTAGAGGTTAGTTGTACATGTTACTAATCAGCTGACAGGAATCCTTTTGCTCTATATGGATAACAATTGTAAGTAGACCAGGAGAAAGTCTTTGGTACTGGCTATACTGTTGAGTACCCAAGGTTTAGGAGCTGGACAGACCCAGAAGCTTACAGCTCAAAGCTCTAAAGGAGGTGGTCCAATGCTCCAAGTTTTAGAAGACATAGACTTACGACTTTAGGCACTCAGTTTCAGGTTTGTTGCTCTGGGTTTTAACCACCAGTGGTCCCAGTACTTGGCAGCTATTACAGTCCTTGCCCTCCTGGGTGGGTCTCAGGTGTTGGGATCCTCAAATTCTACAGCAGCTAGTGATATAGCTCTTGGGCCTAGAGTGTGAGGAACATTGGCTCTTAAGGCTCTTCCAGAAGCTGGGCCTTTCGTTTCGTGTCTTCAGTTCTTCACAGTCTTCATCATCCTCACCACCTCTATTCCTATCCCCTCGTTTTTCTCTGAAACCCGTTTGCTGTTCTCTCACTGCTACTGCCACTGTATGGCTGCTTCCACGCTAGTTCCTCCATCCCCTCCTCATATAACCAGCTTAGTCTGCTGTACTAATGATAAAGACGAAAAGTAGGTAAGAAAAGAGCACTGGACTTTTAATGAACTTAACACTGAAATACCAGGGGAGCACCATAGGAGATTATCTCCCAACTGACTCAAAACGTGAACTGAACACACTTTCATAGTTACCTAGTCAGAAGCAGGGTATGCCAAGACTGTTTGTACCAAACAAAGCACAGACCATACAAATGAAGGATTATGTTTGCACCGATCATAGGCCTTCTGGTGGGCTACCTGGGGGGAAAACTCCCCTTCTGGCCTAGGCAAAAATGACTGCTAGAATTCACTGAAGCCTGTGATGACAAAAAGTCTGGTACAAGCTAGTTGAAACAGGCGTGGCTAGAGTAAGTGTCTTCTAGAGTTGTGCTTCAGCAACATGTAGTTGTGGTTTTGGTGTGGTTTCCTCAGGCCATCTGTGGCGTGTGTCTACAAAGCAGCTGGGCAGCCATGGAGGCTGCTAAAGAGGGTCTCCTTGGCTGATAGTCCTCCACTCAAGACTTGAGTGAAGGGTCACCAACTATAAAATGGAGAATCAAAATGCCCCAGCCACCAGAACCTTATTTAAGGGAAAAATAAATATTTAAAAGAGGTGCTTACAATAACATTAATAGCAGCTTCAACAGTATTTAACAGTGCTCTCAGCCAAACATTCTTGGGGAGAGTTGGGTCATTTTAAATGTCTCATAAACAGAATCATACTTGGGTTTTTTTGGTGTGTGTGGGGTGGAGGGTCTGGTTTATTTCACTCAATGTAATTTTTTAAACTTCATTGATGCAATTATAGTATTGATAATCCCCCTTTTTTTTGCTCAGTAGTACTCCTTTATATGAATATACCTCAATTTATTTATCCAGTTATTTGTTAATAAATATCTAGAGGGTTTCCAGTTAAGAGGCTGCTGCTAATAAAGCTGCTATATTTACATACAAACCTTTGTGTGGAAAAATTTCCAATTCTTTGGGGTAAATAAAAGCTAGGAATTAATGCCTGGGTCAAGTGGAGAATGCTTGTAGAACTTTTCAAGAACCTTCCATATATTTTTTCCAAGGTGGCTGAGCCATGTTGCTTCACCACTAGCTGTGTCTCTACATCTTAGCCAGTACTGGGGTTGGTTAGTCTTTTTAATTTTAGCCATTGTACTGGTGTGTGGTGCCATCTTGTGGCTCCTATTTGTGTTTCCCTGATAGCAAATGATGTTTGACACCCTGTTCTTAGCCATTCCTTTCTTCTTCACTGCTGATGGGACTGGACTGGTGCAGGTACTGTACAGTGACCTAACAGTATTTAACCATATTAAGTGCTCCCATGCAAATCCAAAGGGGACATGCATAGTGTCCATCCAGTTTAGAGTACCTGGCACATACTAGGTGTTCAATATGAATTCTGCTGGGCCACATTCAAGGAACCAATGCTGAATACTTTTGGCACACCAGGGCTTCTTTTTCTTGATACTTTGTGGGATCGCTCTAAGTAGTCTCTCCCATGTTAAACCAAAATCTACCTTCCTATACCTGAAGAAAACTGTATTTAAATATTGTCACAATAAAATTATGTAGAGCTGGAATGGAAAAGTTTTTCTACACTCAGAAAAAGTACATTTAGAATGAAATAATACATTTAAAATAAAAACCAAACAAATTGGGCACTGGTGGCTTATACCTATAATCTTAGCTACTCAGGATGCTGAGATATGAGGATTGCAATTCAAAGCCAACCCAGATAGGAAAGCCCATGAGATTCCTATCTACAATTAATCATTAAAAAGCCAGAACTGGAGCTGTGGCTCAAGTGGAGCTGTGGCTCAAATGGTAGAGAGCCAGCCTTAAGAAAAGGAAAAAAAGGGGCTGAGAAGGTGGCTCAGTAGTAGAGCGCTTGCCTTGCATGCATGAGGCCCTGGGTTAGATTCCTCGGCACCACATAAGCAAAAAGAAAAAAAGCCAGAAGTGGCGCTGTGGCTCAAGTGGTAGAGCGCTAGCCTTGAGCTTGAGAGCTGAGGGACAGCGCCCAGGCCCAGAGTTCAGACCCCACGACCAGCCCCCCCCTCCCCCCCAAAAAAAGAAAAAGAAAAGAAAAGGAAAAAAAAAATCAGAGGCAGATCCCAAGCCCTGAGATCAAGCCCCAGAACTGGCACAATTTTTTTTAATCCAACACTTCTCTATTCCCACCCCCCTAAAAGTATCTGACCCCTAGCCCCATTTATTTAATTCTATTTCTAAATGATATGCTTCTACTGCTATCTCTTTCCTAGGAATCGATCTTCTGCTATGGTTTATAAGGACTTGGCACTGCTACATGACTTGTTCCTCTTTTTGTTTGGAAACTGGTTCTCACTACGTTGCTCAGGCATGTCCTGAACTCCTGGGTTCTAGTGATCCTCCCATCTCAACCTCCAGATTAGCTGGGACTACAGGTATGGGCATCAATTAGCTTAGGTGCCCTAGGGAGGATGCGTTCCTGTGTGAAACCTTGGTGGG
This sequence comes from Dipodomys spectabilis, assembly GCF_019054845.1. Taxonomy (NCBI): domain Eukaryota; kingdom Metazoa; phylum Chordata; class Mammalia; order Rodentia; family Heteromyidae; genus Dipodomys; species Dipodomys spectabilis. The sequence continues at coordinate 6,040,157 of NW_024870723.1, forward strand.
CACCCCCAGCAGGGCTTCTCCCTGCTCTGTAACCCTTCCTTACACCTCTTAGTTTCTGAGCATGACCCACCCCAGGGAATCAGAAGCTTTCTGCAGAAGGATCACGATTTCATGTCTGAATCCTCAGCCTGTAGACGCACAGGTTAGGGACTTAATACATATATTTTCTAAAGAAGGGATTTGAGCTAGATGATGCCTACAGCTATTAATATACAACTAGGAAAACTATGTAAATTATTAAATATAATCTATGCTTCTTGTGGGGAAGTTACAGAAAAGTACATAGACATACCTGTCTCATCCTTAAGAAATAACCTCTATTACCCTTTCAGTGCATTTTATTTCATTTTATGTTTTTGCTTTGTGCGTGTGTGTGTGTCTGTCTGTCTGTCTGTGTGTGTGTCTCTGTGTGTGTGTCAGTCATGGGGCCTGAACTTTGGACCTGGGTGCTGTCCCTCAGCTCTTCAGCTCAAGGCTAGTGTTCTACCACTTGAGCCACAGCACCACTTCTGGCTTTTTCTGCATATGTGGTGCTAAAGAATTGAACCCAGGGCCTCATGCATGCAAGGCAAGCACTCTACCACTGAGCCACCTTCCCAGCCCCTATGTTTGTATATTTAAAGCATTTCTAAGTTATGTTGTAAAATCACTTTTTTGTTGTTGTTGTTGGTGGTGGTGGTGGTGGTGGTGTGGGGCTTGAACTCTGGGCTTGGGCGCTGTCCCTCAGCTCTTCAGCTCAAGGTGAGTGTGCTACTGCTTGAGCCACAGCCCCACTTCTGAATTATGTTGTATGCCATCTTTAATCCTGCCCTTTTCCGTTTATGTTTTTGCACTTCTTTGTGTAATTATTCTTCTGTAGCATTATTTAACAGATGTGTGCTATTCCAGTGTTTGATACGATACCCACACAAAATTGAAGGTATCTGTAAAACAGTAAAAAATGAATTCATTCAGTCTGCTGGCTGACATGGCAAGCTCTATGGCACTTGACATAAAGTGGAAGGTAGTTCAATAATAGAATGCATTCAGAGTGGACTATAATCAAGAAAACTTGGTAAAATTCATATATTCAACTGCCCCAGAATCCAGCTCAATTCATTACTAGATGCTACTTACCAAAGTTCCACCAGGTGGCAGAAGAGGCTACATAACAACAGTAGTTCTCAACCTTAGAGGGCGTTGGTCAGTCACCTGTAAGGGCTCCAATTCCAAAGTTGAATTCATTAAGCTTGGCAATAGTGTGCATTTATAATAAGCTTCCAGATACTGATGATGTTCTAGAAAGGAACTGCACGTTGGATTAAAGAAGGCCAACATAGACTAACTCAAAGCCCATCCCCTCCTCTAGTTTACTTTGTACCTGACCCAGGCAATATAAGCATATAGAGTAGTTAAGATGTAGCTCTTGTTCTCCAGATACAGGGAGGAGGGGCTTCATCTATTACTTCTTCCTCTCCATATCCTCTAACATATAGATTTCCAAATGTTAATTCTACTTTGTTTTTCTGATCTCTTCTCAAATAAGCGTTCAAGCCAGTGCCCTTAAAGCTTCAATGATCAACTAGTTCAAGAGTTGCCTTACATGGCCAAATCTGCTGAGCTAACAAACTCAGGAATGCTTGCTATCCTGTGTAAGCTTTCAGATGGAAAATCTCTGAACTTAGAGAGGCCTGAGTTAGAAAAGCACACATGAAAACCCCTCCCAACTCTGCATTCGTGAGTAAAAATAAAACACCAAGATTATTATGTTCTGGGAATTTGTACTTTGGCTGCTTCCTTGATTAATTCCTCATTTTGAACTTCAATATATATGATGGTCAATTGAGGACAGAGGAGTCCTTTGATTTATGATTGCCCATGTCTTACTTCCAATTTTATTAATCATCTATGATACATCTTTATTAGAAAAAATGTTTAAAAATGTATCACCTATCTAATATTGTTGTCTAGCTCTATTATTTAGTACCAAGTCTTATTAAACATTCTTTTTTTTTTTGTCAGTTATGAGGCTTGAACTCAGGGCCTGAGGGCTGTCCCTCAATTCTTTGGCTCAAAACTAGCATTTTACAACTTTGAGCTACAACACCACTTCCAGTTTTCTGACAGTTAATTGGAGATAAGAGTCTCACAGACTTTGCTGCCCAGGCTGGCTTTGAACCGCAATCCTCAGATCTCAGCCTCTTGAGTAGCTAGGATTATAGGAGTGAGCTACCAGTGTCCAGCTTTACAACACATTCTTTAAAAGACATCATATAATTTTGGGACACATCACCAAAATTGGTGATATGTAAGTAGAAAGTGAGGGTTTAGTTGACACACATTTATTTATTCAATGAAATAAAACTCATGCCTTAGTTTGAATTATTTCTAAATGAGTGCCATCTAGATTAGTGAAAGTTCATTTATGACCATAATTCATCTCACAATTATGTGAAAATGTAATTCAGCATTTCCACAAGTATTTAAAAATGTCAAAAAAATAAGTAAAAGATGCAGATAGGATTCACAAGAAATACAAACCAGTGACATATCTGCCTCACATGTAAATGTCAACTAAAACAACCATGAAGCACTTTCTTTACACCTCTTCACAACTGGCAGACATGGTTAAAACAACCACTCAAAACAGATCTTATAATCATATTTAATCATATAAATTGACCCCCGCTGGAAAACCACATGCTAAATAAAAAGCAAAAGGGCATATAGGATGTTTCAAAGAGACACAGAGTATGTTATTTCTGCAGTTCAAAGAAAAAGATTTTAATTTTAGTTTTTTTAAAGACAAGCTCTCTTGGGCTGGGAAGGTGGCTCAGTGGTAGAGTGCTCGCCTTGCAGGCATGAGGCCCTGGATTCGATTCCTCAGCACCACATAAGCAGAAAAAGCTGGAAGTGGCACTGTGGCTCAAGTGGTAGAGTGTTAGCCTTGAGCTGAAGAGCTGAGGAACAGCGCCCAGGCCCCGAGTTCAGGCCCCACGACCACCACCACCACCAACAACAACAACAAAAGACAAGCTCTTGCTGCATAGAGAATTCAAAGCTGGCCTTAAATTCAAGATCTTCCTACCTCAACCTTCTGAGTGGTGGGATTGCAGGTGCACACCTCCATGTCTGACAAAAAATGTTCTCTCTTGAGTACAGGTATCCACTTTTAACTGTTAAATAAAACTATTTTATGAACTTTCCTACATCTATAACATTAAAAAAAAAAAAAAAAACAACAACAACAACAGAAAACTCCCCTGGTCAGTAACTCTGTTAGGAACTTGTTGTAAGGAAAAACACACAAAACAGTTCTCTGCCACATTATATAAAAAGCAAAGTTGAAAACTACCCCCCAAAACAGAAATGGTTTGGCAAATGACAGTAAGAAAGGAATACTGCAGAGTATTATGATAATTGTAAAAAATTGAAACACATTTTTAACATCACACTACAAAACAGTCATTTGCATTTATATCTATCTGTAATATGCACATAAAGATTAGAATAAAAAACTGTAATGATGAAGGAGCACTGGGAAATTTTCCTGTGAGTTTTTGATTAGATTATCCTGACCACAAAGAGAACAAAACATGTGGTTAAAATGCAAGGGACAAGAACATCGCACTGGCAAGAACTCCCAGTGTCTAATCACAGTGTGATCATCTAATATTCTGCCCAAGTGTACTGAGTACATTTTAGGCTTATAGACAGTGGAATATCAGAAAAGTCTGAAAGAGCTGTGTAAAATTGCTTTTTCATTTTGCTTGTGACATTTTATTCCTAATTTTCAATGCTCTGAATTTTTCCTCAGTTTTTTTTTTTGTTGCTTTTGTTTATTTTTTGGGTCAGTCATGGGGCCTGAACTCTGGACCTGGGCGCTGTCCCTCAGCTCTTCAGCTCAAGGTTAGCGCTCTACCACTTGAGCCACAGCGCCACTTCCGGCTTTTTTCTTTTTGCTTATGTGGTGCTGAGGAATCGAACCAGGGCCTCAGGCATGCAAGGCAAGCGCTCTACCACTGAGCCCACTTCCCAGCCTCTTTTTGTTGGTTTTGTTGTTGTTTAATTTTCACAGCCTTAAAACCACATAATTTATAAAACTTTTAACAACTACCTGGGTATTGGTGACTCATGCCAGTAATCCTAGCTACTTAGGAGGCTGAACTGAGATCTGAGGATCACAGTTCAAAGCCAGTCCAGGCAGAAGTCCCAATTAATTAATTAATTAATCTCCAATTAACTACTCAAAAACTAGTAGTGGAGCTTTGGCTCAAGTGGTAGAGTGCTATCCTTGAGTAAAAGAGCTCAGGAACAAGCTGGACACCTGTAATCCTAGCTATTCAGGAGGTTGGGATCTGAGTATCATGGTTCAAAGCTAGCCTGGGCAGGAAACTCTTATCTCCAATAAACCACCAGAAAACCGAAGTGGCGCTGGAGCTCAACTGGTAGAGTGCTAGCCTTGAGCTGAAGAGCTGAGGGACAGTGCTCAGGCCCAGAGTTCAAGCCCCATGATGGACCAAAAAAAAAAGAGCTCAGGAACAGCACAAACTTTCAAGAACTTAGCATCATGGAGTTCCTACTCTCAAGCTTATAATGTTGCTGGAGAGACATGATATTTGCTAAGTTCTATTTATGGACCAAGAGTAAAAGCTAATAACTTGTCAGCTGTGAATGGAATTATGTGGATTTTTTTTTGTAGTAGTAGTAGTTGTTATTGTTGTTGGGCCTGGGCACTGTCCCTGAGCTTTTTTACTCAAGGCTAGTGCTCTACCACTATAAGCCACAGTTTAATTTCTGGTTTTTAGGTGGTTAATTGGAGTCTCAGACTTTCCTGCCTGGGTTGGCTTTAAACCACAACCCTCAGATCTCAGCCTCCTAAGCAGGTAGGATTTCAGGTGTGAGCCACCAGCACCCAGTAAGTTATATGATTTATTGCCAAATGAATTGACAAGAATGCTTGGTCAGGCTGAGTGAGGGATGGTAGTCAACAGAGGCTTTAAGGATACTGGGAGGCCAATGGACTCCTAAAGCCTAGTCCTAGGTCTAGAGGAGAATAACTCATGTTTCTTCCCACAAAGAAGCGAGAACAAGGCCTATAACACAAGGAACAGAAAGACAGCAAGATGTTTTCTGGAAAAGATGAGCTGGGATCCATGTTAGTTAAGAAATCCTGTTTGTAACATGGCTCAGAAGATTGGCTGGGATAGGAAGGGGTTGGGAGGGAGGGGAGACTCCTATAAGCAGAGCAGAAGACACAGGTGGTATGAAAAATGCACACCGGTAAAGAAGGGAAGGCAGCAGTCCAGGTTTGAAGCGACCTGACCCAGGGAGAGAACAGAAAGGGAAGGAAAAACCCAGGTCTCTAGAGGGTGAAAATCAGGACTTGAATCTCACCACTTACTATTCCTCTAAGCATGGATCACTTCCCTAGGCCTCAGCTTCTTTGCCTGTAAAAGACAAATGGCCATCTTTAGGGTACTGGTGCTGTTGGAAGCGCAAAGACACAAAAGCATGTTAAGCAAGTGACAAGAAGCCCTACAAATTCAAATTAAAAACAATTCCCACTTGGGAATGTGCTGGAGACAGGAGGGCAAACGAGAAAGACACCCCAGGCCTAGACCCTTCAAATTGGCACTTTCTCCTCCATTTGCAGCTATTTGTGAAGGCTGCTAGAATCCCTTCCGTTTATCTTACTTTTAAGTTTGTTGGATAGCCTTCAAAAACTGTTCTATTGTTGAGCTTACATTCTAGAACATGAAGGGGGGAGGGGGAACAAAGCCATTTCAGAACACAGGAAAGGGCAGTTCTATGTCTAAAAATACACTCTAAACCCACCTACTTTTTTCTCTTTTGCCGTTCTTTTGCAAACTCATATCTTTTGCAAACTCATCTTTTTAAATATCCCTGAACAGGTTGGAAAGGAAGCAAGAAAGTCTTAATGCTGGGCATTGGTGGCTCATGCCTGTAATCTTAGCTACACAGGTGGTTGAGATCAAGGTTCCAAGACAGCCTGGGAGGATAATCTGTGAAATTTTTATCTCCAATTAACCACCAAAATGCCAAAAGTGGAACTCATGTGTTAAGAGTGCAAGGGGCAGCTCAGAGACAGTGCCCAGACCCTCAGTTCAAGCCCAGGAGCAGCACCAAAAAATAAAAAAAAAAACAATAAGCCTTACGTACAGAATGTATTTTTAAGGAAATGCAGCTTTATTACCTTCAAGTACAAACAATAACTTGCACTTGGCTAACCAAGTATGGCCTGAGGGAACTGGCTTTCATGGTTAGACACAAATGATTTACAACTAGTACAGTCACTCATAGGTAAAAAGATGATTTGGTGATGCATGAAAATAACTTTTCTCATCTCGTAGAGTTCAATAACAAACACTCTACAAGGTGCTTAAGTAATCCTTTCTTTCCCCCATCCCACACAGTTCAAATATAAACTTCACCTCATTCCTTCTAGATCACAACCTACACCAAATTGCTAAGATATAACTTGATGAGTTTTACTGTATTACTTTAGCTGTTGAATGGATAAGAAACCAGCCTTTCAACCTGAGTATTCTCAACAAGAGTACTAAGTTGAAATTTGTGAAATTTGTCATTTACTACATGAATATATGGACATAAAAAAATTATGAGCTTTTGTCATTGGGATCAATGATTTGTCAGGCTTCAATATGCAAAATCGTTTCTATTTGGGCACACTTAAAGAGTAGAAGCAACTGGATTCTGAAAGCTACAATAATTAATCGGGTTTATCCTGGTCAGGACTGAAATAACAAGTGAAGCAACTGAATTCCCCTAGGGAAGAGATGAAACACACAGAAGTGAATGCACAGGGACACCTTGCACTGTGCGTGACATCTCAGCCTGATGAGGCTGAGGAGAATGGTACAAACGACAATACAGCCAAGCCCAGGGCTCACACCTATAATCCTAGCCACTCAGGAGGCTAAGACCTGAGGAGAGCGGTTCAAAGCCAGTCCAAGTAGGAAAGTCCATGAGACTTTCATCATTAATAAACTACAAAAGTAGAGCTGTAGCTTAAGAGATAGAGTTTCTAGCCTTGAGCAAAAGCAGCTCAGGGACAGCACTTCAGTCCTTAGTTCAAGCTGCAGGGACTATGGAAGGGGAGGGGAGGGGAGGGGAGGGGAGGGAAGGGAAGGGGAGGGGAGGGGAGGGAAGGGAAGGGAAGGGAAGGGGCTGAGATCTGAGAAGCAAGGTTCAACACCAGCCTGGGGAACAAGTCCGTGAGACTCCAATTTGTTACTCAAAAAGCCAGAAGTGGAGCTGTGGCTCAAGTGGCAGAGTGCTAGTCTTGAGCTAAGAGCTCAGGGAGAGTGCCCTGTGTTTAAGCCCTAGGACCAGCAGCAAACAAAATGAAAAAAAGTTGTGCTCCATCATTCCTAGCTGCTTCGGTTAACTCTAGAATGCCTAACATAGACATTAAAACCTCTCAATGTCTACAATCACACTGTTTCCAGTGGTATTTTCTTTTCCCCCTTATTAATATACAATAGTAATCATTCTCCTGTTAGTAAATATTAGAATGATTATATGACCTTCAAATTTTACAAGGTAGTGAGTACATTTATTTTTAATAGTGCTGGTACTGGGGCTTGAACTCAAAGCTTCTCATGTTCTTATTTGGCTTTTTCACTCAAGGCTGGTGCTCTACCACTTGAATTATACTTCTGCTTCTGGCATTTTGTGATTATTGGCAACACAAGTCTCAGTAAGAGTCTCATGGACTTCTCTGCTCAGATTCAGACTACTAAGTAGCTAGGATTACAGACATGAGCACTAGTACCTGGCTTGGACCAGTATTTAAACCGAAAAATAAAATGAAACCTTAGAATTTCATAGTTTACTTTAATCCCCATTATTGAGATACAATTTGAGAAGTTATCCAAATACAAAAATCTTCCTGTGGAATGTTTTCAAAGCCAAGTCCTTCCACCAGTAGGTCTTTCTTTCTATTTCTCTGATAGATCTAAAGAATCGGGTTAGAGCCAGAATTGACAATGCTCACTACTCCAAATAATGGAGCTGGAGGAATGTGAACAAAGTTTATTGAAAGGCTCCCACTCACTCTGCTCTCCTGCAGTCCTGTCCTGCCCTTGAACCTGAAGTTGTTCCTGCACCCTTCATAGAGAGGAAAAAAAGCCCTTTCTCTTGCCACAGAGTTGTGAGGTCACCCAAGAAATTCAATCTTCAGAACTACAGGTGGAGTCTATCTGCTCATAACTTCAGAGAATTATCCAGCAACAATATTCACCAAAGCAGCGAAGTCAGTTTCCTTGTGTGTGAGCTGAGGAAACCGAGTGTGTACACATGACACACGACAGCCCCTAACGTAATGAAAGGAGCCAAAGGACACAGCTTTAGCTTCCCCTGCCTGCTCCTGAGTTCATCACTTTGCTTTATTTTGTAAGATGAGTTAGCTTCCCAATTTATATAAAAACTGGCAGCTCTATGAGCACATCTGGTATCTATAAACCAATTATGTAAATGCTCAAGTGAAATGAAGGCATCAATGGGGACACATCATGGTTAGGAATCTAACTGTGATTTGCCTCAGTGTTGCTATACAACTCCAGCCATACCACCCTAGTGCTAACCTCTGCACACAAATACACTAAATACTGGGACATGCCTGTTTCAAATTTGCTTGTTTTGTGTTGGTCCTGGGACTTGCTTGAACTCTGGGCTTGAGCACTGTCCCTGAGCTTTGTAAAAAGCTCAAGGATATCACTACCATTTGAGCCACAGCTCCACTTTTGGTTTTGGCAGTTAATTGGAGATAAGAAATCTCCTGGACTTTGCTGTTTGAGCTGGCTTCGAACTGCAATCCTCAGTTCTCAGCATCTTGAGTAGCTAAGATTATAGATGTGAGCCATCAGTGGTACCTGGTTTTAAGTCATTTTTTAATAAAATTTGTCCCACAAATGTTTATAGCAACTTGACCTCTGAAGCTATTGGACATATCTGAAGGTGACATGATATAGAGATCTGTAGTTCCAATTATTCATTCATGCTGAGTGAAAATGAAAAAGTCATTTATCCTCATCCTTGCCCAGTCTCCAGGGGCCCCTAAAAGATTCCATCTGCAACTATGGTTCCATTTCTATAGGGGGGCAAAAAAAAACAAGACAGAGCTCATGAACAAAATTCAATGTGAGATGCATTCAACTCAGATTTAAGGGATGGAGAAAGATAAACATTCTTCTCTCTAATCCCTGTGGAGTTTCAACATGGCTATTAACCAAACCTGTCCTTGAAACTATTCAGTGATTCTTTATTAACTTTATAGCACCCCAAGGTCTATTGCTACAATAAATGCTAATTCAGATTCTGGGAGATCTGGGACTGCAGTCTCAGCTTTGCCAACAAGACTTTGTCCCATCTGTCAAATGATAAGCTTTCTACATGAGGCAGCAAGGAGTAACTTTCCTCTCAGGCAGAGGCTTTCACTGAGGTTCCTTCCAAGTCTCCAAACTACTTTCCTATTGGGTCTGCAAATATGCACCCATCACTCCCATACCACAAAGGAAAGTTTTTATTGCTGCTTCCTCTACTTTCTCCCCAATGTTTATGATACTATGTTGGAACATTTTATCTGCTGAACCACTGAAATGTCTGTCTTTAGAATGAGGGGTGAGCACACAAACTGGCAACATATAGACACATTTTGTTTAGTTCATCTTATTTACTTATTTTGTGCTGGCACTGAGGCATGAGCTCAGGGCTAGGGAGTTCTTCCTTAGCTCTTTTTCTCAAGGCTGGCTCTCTACATTTTGAGCCACATAACCACTTCCAGCTTTCTGCTGATTAACTGACCATAAGAATCTCAAGGATATGTCTATCTGGGTTAGTTTCAAACCATGATTCTCAGATCTCGGCCTTCTTAGTAGCTAGGATTACAGGTATGAGCCAACACCAGCACCAGCAGATTATCTTTAATCAGTTGTCAACATTTTTTAAACCAGGGTACTTTAAATTTCTAACTCCTCCAGAAAAAAAAATCCTATCTATAAACATTAGGCTGTCTGTGCAATGGTAGAACACTAGATGTGAGGAACTGTCCAGCTTCATTACGTGCATGTTCCATGTTTCTACACAATCCCACCCAGCACATTCTGTTCACCTATCATCTGTGACTCGCTCAGGCACTTGAATTTGTATAGTCTAGGATGATTCCTTCATTTTAAAGATATGGAAAATTATATTCTAAGGAGGAAAAGTCAATTTTCCCAAAGACATGGATCAAGTTAGGAGCATAAATGGAAGATAATTCTGATTCAGATACTGTTCCTTCCCAGTCAGCACACAACACAGACTTCTCTCTGCCTCTCCTCCACCAGTTGCTTACAATTTCTAAGCAGAATCGTATAGCAGTTAGATATTATTTCCATCTGCCTAAATTTAAAAAAGAAAAAAGGATACCTAAAATAAATAACTTAATGATACATCACAAGCTCTTAGAAAAACAGTAACAAGGCAAATCCAAAATCAGTAGAAGAAAAAAAAAAAAACCAATACTACTCCAAACTGAAGAAACAGTGCCTCAGGGTTCAAACTAAACTGAAATAACAATGTCTGTGCTCTTTATGGATGCAGAGAAGCAATCTTAGCTGAACATCAGGCTGTACAAGTAAGGAGACAGGCCTGAGGTTGTAGAGTTCCAGGGTAGCACCCAGTCACCCATCTTCCAGCTCACTGCCTTTTCTACTACTCTACTACTCCCTGTCACCTCTGCACAGTCACTCTTGCTTGGGGCCCAGCCTTCCCCACGTAGAACAAAAAGTAGAGAGTCCCCTCATAAATTCGCCATGTCAAACTTGACTCTACCAAGAACTAGTCTAGGATGATCTGCAAGCAGCTGATGGGACTTGATTTGCGCTGGAAGACAGATTTTCTCTAGGACTGGCATTTGGTGGAAAGGTCTGGTAGTAATGAATGTCACAGGATTCAGTGGTCTTTGTAACGCTGGCTCTTAGAAAAGCTAAACCCCATGAGAGAAGCTGCTCTAACAACATCATAGCACCTTCACTTCAACTTTAAATGAAAAGAAAAAGGCTATGGTAAAAAGCTTTAATAGCAGACTCAATGTGATTTTATAGGCAACCAATTAGCAACTTAATGAATCATTTTAACTTTCTTAAAATCAGTATTCCATTCAAGAAAGATGAGTCCCAAATCATCCTTATACTGAGCAACATAACTAAGTACAAATGAAGTCAATGGTGTACCCCATTAGCATGCTGTGTTGTATGTCAATAAAACAAGCCCACCCCCGCCCCAAGCCCTGGCCACTGGCAAACATAGATAAGTGATTGTGCACTGCGTGATGATACCATTGGGTGAGAACTTTGGTTCATGCAGTCGGCCGCCACAGAGGTTGCACTGAAAACCCACTGTCCCGGTACCCAAAGTCAGTCAGTGGTGGCAGCTTGTGGCATTAGCCATGCTCCTTCCACAACACCAGGTGAATACTGTGGTCAGGCATGCTGGTGGCAAAGACCAAGCCTGTGTCATTGTGCCCATCCAGTCCATTCAGCCAGGATGCTTCGCCTGCCAGGAAGCTGGAGCCTCTCTTTGACTTCCTGTACTCTGGCAGAGGCCAGCGGCTAATCAGGCTCTCAGTCCGCAAGTCCATGATGTACAGGTAGCGGTTGTCAAACAGCAGGGCAAAGACGTCTCCAAAGCCAAGCAAGGCCAGGTTTGCTACCTCAGGAGTCTTGATGACCCTACAAGGATGAGAGTTAGGAATCGTAAGGCATGAGGCAACTTTTGTTTCTGTTTCAGGCATAAGTTTCTCTTACAATTGATCATCTGATAAAAAAAATTCTGTGATACTGCCAATAAGGGCAACACTTCTAATAAAACTAAGCAAAGAGTTAAAAACATTAGTCCTCTGCTAGAAAAGGAGACTAAAGCATAAACTCACTTCGCTGGATTAAAAATCGAAGGAACTCTACTCAAAGAGGTAGCCATTTCGAAAATTTCAACAGCACTTACTCAAATCGCTGAATACTTTGTATGATACAAGCCTTCATAAATAGTTCTACAAGATGGGGCTTGATCCCAAGAAAAGCTGTAAATTGTGATTAACATACAAGGCAAAACAGGGGTTCTGATTAGTTTGCTCAAGTAGTTACATAACCAGCAACTCATTTATCATTTCCTACCTAAGATGACTTGCTCATTCACTCAGCAAGTATTCACTGACAACCTAAAGTGTGCTGAACACTGTTAGAACCAGGATTAAGTAGTGAATAAGACAAATTTCTTCACATAAAATCTGTCCCAAACTGAATTTATTAGCCAAACCAACTTCTCTGTTTCCTCACTTGCTAATTCATCCAAACGCTAGTAAACATGGCAACAGTCTAACTATCCTCCTTACTCAAACCACATATTTAATCACCAGACTCTACCTTACTTCTAAACTCTTCTGTCTCTACTAGCACATCTCCGGTCCAAAACACCATCTTTGCCAGCACTACTTTCAACAGCTTCCTATTGGTTTCTCCTCATCTATTCTTAGCTCCTTTAAATCAATTACCTACTAAAATCTGATTCTGTTGTCATCTTGCTTCAATTCTTAATCTGATTGCTTCCAACTGCCCTTCCATCTCCAAGAACACTGATGAATTTCTCAAACAGACCAATCTCCCACATCTATTGCTACATGCCTACCTCTGATACATAAAGTATAAACTATACTTTAGAGCAGCTCCAAGATCTCTTCCTGAAAGCAAACACCATTTTATGTTCCTTTTAGTCCAATCAGTAAACAATTTGTATGTAATTAGCTTTTATATGTATGTATCTTTTTGTGGTGCTGAGAACTGAGTAACAGTCAACAATCATTTCTAGAAATGATTTGGACAGCTCTGAAAACTCATGTGAGCTAGGCACACTATGATTGCAATTTACCTAGCCTCTGTAATTAGCTAGTGAATATCATTTTTCCCTTACTATTCTTATTTCCTTGAGTCCGGTATCTCTTAGGCTTCCCAGTACACAACAAAATGCCCAACACATACATAGATATTCAATGAAAAGAAGTAGTGCAAAAAACACAGATAAATACAGGTAAATGCCTACAAAGAGATTTAAAGGAAACAAAAAACAGCTAGAAAATCTGGTAAGCCTTACATCATCATCATAAAGCTGGAAACTGGGTGAGCCTGGGGACAGTACTTAAGAATAATAAAGATAATGATGCCAAAGACTGAAACATTAATATGTTGCACAAGAACACAGGTCTTGACAGGCTTTCAGGCCTGTTTGTTTTGAACACTTTAGAACTGTAAACAGGCTTCCCTGCTGGCAGTCTGGTTCCTGAACCTAAGTAACCTTGCCTACTGCACTGAGATAACCTAGCTCTAGAGACTGCATCATGTCTTGGACTGATTTGAGTAACATGCTGTCATTTCTTTGTGCTTTGCTTCTTTTCAATTAGCTTCAAAGCTTAAATGGCCCTGTGAGGTCCTAGCAACTCAGGCCACAGGATTTGTAGGGCTTCAAAAGAGGTTAGTTTATTTGTGTTTGGAGGCTGAGATGAAATAGCCTCTTTATCAATGAAAACTCTGAACCTAACCCTTCCTATCAGTAATAGTCCTGAAGGTTCTTCTTTTTTTTTTTTTTTAAGATAGTATATTCAAACACTAAAAAAAACAAGAGAACATTCTAGGACTCTTCAGATGCCATTCTGAGTAGGGGGACATATAAGAGACAGGAAAACACAAGATCAAATAGAACCCTTATCAACTACTAAGCATTGATATCACCATACCACCTTACCTGAAAGTTTTTATTCAAAATAAAAGCTAAATTCATTTGGAAAAGATACAGCTTTCCTAAGGTGACTAATGGAATGTTTCCCTTTGGAAAAAAGTTCCAGCAAAAGAATTTTTGATGCCTCCTAGCTTTGTGGATCATTAAGTATTAGATAAGTCTGCCAAGGATGGATGAATGTTGGTGTAGGACATTGGAAATCTGTGCAAAATTACTATCAGAATTACTATTTCCCCATTTACAAGTGGAGAGTTTAGAGTATTTTGGAGTGAGTTTCAACCAGTTTTTACTCAAAGCATAATCAATAACCACTTCTAGAAGAATTCTCACAGCTCTGAAAATATCAGAAATGTTGGTCTGAGGAACAGGAAGAAATAAATGAGGTTGTAACTTTGTGACCAGAGAGACATGGCCCAGCTAGGTCCTTCTGGGTAGTATAATCGCACTTCACGCAAGCTGACCTCAAATAGATTGTCATGCATAAAAACAATGAAAAGAATGTTCAATGTTCCCCACTCCTCAAGGTCAGCATTTCCTGAATCATGCTGTGGAACATTAACACTGTGAATTGTTAACAGGGGAATTCACCACAAGTATGAAGTACAAGAGGTAAAATATAAACAGGTTTCTAGCTTTTGGGGGGGAGGAAGGGGGGAAGCAGTACTTAGGGCCTACCAAGTACTCTGCCATTTGTGCTACATTTTCAGCCCCTCCTGATATTTAGGTAGGTTTATGTGGTTTTGACTACTCTGGCTTGGATGTTGATCCTTCTACCTATGGGCTCCCAAGTAGCGAGGACCATTTGTGCAAGCTAAATCTGGTTTATTGTCTGAGGTGGGTAGGGTCTCATTGATTTTTTTGCCTAAGCTAGCCTCAACTGACTATCTTCTCAAATGCCAGATCCCTTGTAGCTGGGATTATAGGTATAAACCACCACATTCAGCCTCAAATGTAGGGTTTCACAGTTAGTAACAGAGATTTGCTAATTCCAGTACTAGGTCTTTACCACAGGCATTTTATTTAAATCTCACTTTGTAAATTAAAAAAAACAAATTGAGGCACAGAGGAAATGAAAAATGTACACAAAGTCATACAGATCACAGTCTATTTTCTGCACAGGGAGCAGGAAATGTTTCTCTTTCTATTTCTCCCTACTTTTAACCCTGTTATAGTAAAATAAATCCTTGCTAAAACTTTCACCAGTGAGACTCTCCTTTTTGTGAAACAGCCTGAAATTCTTTTCATGTGTAGATTAGATCTGAAGGACCTGAGATTTTTCCCTAGGAACTGGAAAGCTGAAGGTCGTCTCCTTCGTTCTCCAGTGACAGGAATAGGCAAGCCTGAGAACCAGGAGTTAAATCTCACAAGGCAAAAAGAAAATGAAGATGGGAGGGTGGTAGAAGAAAGTAACAATTAGAGATTTGAAAATAAAAAACAAGAAAAGAAAATGAAGATAGGAACCAGTTAGAATTTCTTGTGATTCTCCATTAAGAAGAACTTTAAAGAATAAGAAATATTAGATTAACTAATAAAGTTACTATTGCAGCCAATATGACCTCAATATAAGTTAACAAAATTTTGTATAAGTTTTGTTATAAATGGGAGTTTTTATTTTCATACTAGTCTCTAACTACATTTATTTTGCAAAAGGGAGGGAAAATGAATGAAATTCTCTATGTACAGATTTTTCGGATGGCCATTATGTCTCATTGTAGAGAAAAACTAGCATTTTCTAAGGATTCTGGGAAATTTCTCCATGAATCTAAACTATCTACAACTTTAAACTACCAAGTAGTTAGGTGATTGTAACCATTACTTTTGACCTAATTTAAAAGGACTTATAAGTTCTACCTTCAGTCTGGTGCATTCCTGAAGAGAAGCAAATGTTTGGATGGCAGCTCGGACTGATGCTGATGACGTCCATTTCACTGATACAACTAAATCAATGGGAAATGCTACCATTCCTAAGGAGGAGCCAAACTGTAACTACCAAATTAGGAATGCCAATGTATAATGTAAAAGGTATATGATTAATTGCTTAACTGAAGCAATAAAACAGCTACTACATAAGATTAAGGGATATCACGCAGGGAAAGAATGAACATCCTAACCTATTTCTAGGATGCTTAACAGTGACCCAGAAAAAAATTATTACCAGTCCAGACCCAGTAGAGAAACACCTCTGAGAGTATCTTTTACTAGCCAGTCAGTACCAGTTACCCATCGTAACCTGTGAGGTTGTCAATTACCAGGATTTAATAGAACAAAATAAAGATTAGTTGCAGATAAAGAGGTAAGCCCAATTAAGGTTAAATATAGGCTATAGATTAAAGTTCGCACTCTAAAGTAAAGATTCCTGGAGGAATAAACTGAGAAAACTACAGTAGGCTGATTATAGTAACCCAAAGGAAAAATGTTATGTGGAGAATCAGGACATTGGAAAACTGAATACACTAAGGGGCCATGTTATCAAAAGACATGCTGCCTCCGCCATAAATGGAAACACTGGAGAAAGAACTATCTCCGGAGAAGAGGGGATGGGGAGGTGGGAAGTAGAATCCACCTCCAACATGGCAATCTCTGCAGACTAAAAATACCCAAGAGGATCCCACTAATGGAACCCCAACTAGTCAACTCCTAGCATCCTATAAGGAACCCTGGATGTCTTGAGATGTGGCCAAAAGGTTTATTTTAATAGAAGAGCCCAATTTTTTGTCTTAACTGACTTCCCTACATTTCTTTCTCAGTGGAGCTGCACGGTAACCAGAGCTGATGAAACTGCCATGATCAAAAGATTTACTGCTCTAAGTTACAGATATGAAAATGTTATTTTCTCCCAAAATAAATCTTTCAAAAATTTCTTACTGTACCAAAATGCCTCATGTCAGGAAAAAAATTACTTTAGAAACAAATGTGTTTTTTATAAATTATTGTATGGAAAGATAATTTGAGATTGTTTCCTTCTTGGTTTTTACTAAAATAGTGCTACTAAGCATATTTTATTTTGATGAAGTTTTATCTAAATTCAAAAACCTGTGTTAAAATTACTTCAAATTGAACAAAAAGATAGGGACAGAAAAGAAAGATCTCATAGAAGAGATCTATCTTAAATAACCAGGTTGTGGGCCAAAAATATCAGCAGGCTCCAGGTCACACAGACCATCACTGGTCTTTGGCAAAGAGAGTTACCAATGCCGTAAGACTTTGCACCTAAACCAAAGTCTATCCCTAGAGTAAATTCTCTCAGTGTATCACATGACATTTGTGATACCAGCTGCTATGAGCTTCAAATATGCTGAGATACTGCCACTCTTCCAGCAGGGGCGGGGGGAGCAGGGGGGGTCTGTGGTATAAAAAAGTTGTTTGTCCATGGATCTCTTATTTACTTCTTTGGAGGGAAACCCTGAAAATTACACTTTTTCTAAGTAATTCTATTTCTACTAGTCAAAAAAAGGCTGTTTAACATGTAGACACTGTTAAGATTTACCAGGCTTGTGTAACAATGCAGAATTCCTACTGATTTAAAGTAAAACTTAAAATATCAGAATGGAAGGAGGTATGAGAGATCTCATCCAAACCTCTCATATATTAAATCCTGCAAGGGAAAGTGTTTGTGATTCAGAGTAAGGGAAGGATTAGAAAAACCAGATCTTTACGTAGCAGTATTTAACCTTTCCTCAATTTGCTGGATTTCTCTAGAACGTATATGAACGATTCAATATGTATAACTGATTCAATATGTTTATAACTGGTAAGTATTTTCTAAAAGCAAGTTTCTGACTAGTACATTAAAACATTTAGTCTGAAATGCAGTAGACTTTCAAAGGTAAAGCATATGGCACAAGGAAACATTACCTGAGAACATCATAACTGGCAAAGTCCCACTGGTAGAGACCAAGTGCTGAGCTACAGACAATGTATTTGCCATCAAAATGAAGCCTTGGCTGCAGGCAGATACTTCTATCCTCGGAGACAGACAATGTCTTTAAGCACTTGCAGTTGATTTCTCTCCCAATTGGCCAAATCTACAGGGGGGGGGGAAAGGTCATGTCACCACAGAAGACTAATCCTTTTTTTTTTTTTTGGTCCGGTTGTGGGGGCTGAACTCTGGGCCTGAGCACTGTCCCTCAGCTCTTCAGCTCAAGGCTAGCGCTCTACCACTTGAGCCACAGCGCAACTTCCGGCTTTTTTTCTTTTTGCTTATGAGGTGCTGAGGAATCGAACCCAGGGCCTCAGGCATGCAAGGCAAGCACTCTACCACTGAGCCAACTTCCCAGCCCCCCAGAAGACTAATCCTTAAACAACGTGCTTTTCAATAATAGTAATGATGCTTGAATTTGCTAAAGACAAAAAGTGAAATATGCAGCAAATACCTAGTTAAGAGTTATGGAATTAAATTCGGAGTCTCCTGTATAATGTTAAGGAAAATACTTTGCCTTTCTGAATCCTTGTTCTTGTAATGAAGACCAATGCCTACCACACAGTTTAAAAGATGAAATAAAAATGTACGAATTCGCCGGGTGTTGGTGGCTCATGTCTGTAATTCTAGCTACTTAGGAGGCTGAGATCTGAGGATCACGGTTCAAAGCCAGCCCGGGCAGGAGAGTCCGTGAGACTCTTATCTCCAATAAACCACTAGAAAGAAGTGGCACTGTGGCTCAAGCAATAGAGTGCTCGCCTTGAGCTGAAGAACACAGGGACAGCGTCCAAGCCCAGAGTTCAAGCCCCACAACTGACACAAAAAAAAAAGGATGAATTCATTGTATTAATTCTTTGCAAATTGTTAAAACAAATGAATGTTTTCATAGTTTAGATCTAAGACTTGAGGAAGGGAGGAGGCATGTGCTTTAAGAAAAGAGTAAGGGCTTATAATTCCAGCTACTTGGGAGGCAGACATAGGATAATGAAATTCAAGATCTGCTGGGAAGCCAGGCAATGGTGACTCACACCTATAATCCTAGCTACTCAGGAGGCTGAGATCTGAGGATCTCGGTTCAAAGCCAGTCTGGGCAGGAAAGTCCGTGAAACTCTTATCTCCAATAAACCACCAGAAAACCGGAAGTAGTGCTGTAGCTCAACTGGTAGAGTGCTAGCCTTGAGCTAAAGAGCTGAGGGACAGCGCTCAGGCCCAGAGTTCAAGCCCCATGTCTGACAAAAAAAGAAAAAAAATCTGCTGGGAAAAGTGGGCAAGACTAGCTTTCAAAAATCAAAAGAGATAGGGATGTAGCTTAAGTGGCAAAGCATTTGCCTGGGAAGCATAAGATGTCCTAGGTTCAATCCCCAGTACCATACCAAGAACAGAAAAAGGAAAAAAGGAGAGAAAGAGAGAGAGGAAGAGATCAAGAAAAAATAAGGAAAAGAAAGCAAAATACAGTAAAGCTTGGTGACACATCCCTATAACCTAAATACTTAGGAGACTAAAGCAGGAGGATCATGACTTTACGGCCCACCCTATACTACACAGCAAGAATCTGTCTCCAGCCAGGCACTGGTGGCTCATGCCTGTAATCCTAGCTACTGAGGAGGCTGAGATCTGAAGACTGCAGTTCAAAGCAAGCACAGGCAGGAAAGTCCCTGAGACTTTTATCTCCAATTTACCACCAGAAAACCAGAAGTGGCACTGTGGCTCAAGTGGCAAAGCATTCACCTTGAGCTCAGGGACAACGCCCTAGGTCCAGAGTTCAAGCCCCATGACCCACCAAAAAAAAAAAAAAAGAAAGAAAGAAAAAAGAATCTGTCTCCAAAACAGAAAGAATGAGAGAAATCTTTTTTTGTGGATTTCATTTGAAAAACAGGGTTAGAAACTGCATAGCACTTAGCCTTGGAATGTTTTTTAATATAATTTTATTATTATTAAGGTATTGTACAGAGGGGTTACCATTTCCTAAATCGGGTAATAAGTATGATTGTTTTTGGACAATGTCATCCCTTCCTTCCCTTTCCTCCAGTTTCCCCATCCCATCCCCACTCACAAAATGCACAGTTCATTTTCCACATAGTGTATACTGAGTACCATGACTACATTTTCTCACCCTTGCTTCTTCCACCTCTGGACCCTCCTCTATCCCCTTAAAAAGACAAAAAAAAAAAAAAAAGCAAAAACCAATACCACCACCAACAGCAAACCCTCTGCCTTTGTTATCCCTCTTCAATTTCCTTCTCTTGCCTGTTTTTCTTTAGTGAGACAATTAGTAGAGGAAAAAACTCACCTTGATTTCATATTTGTCTGCACTTAAAAGGATATAGTCTCCAGGGCTATGCAAGAGAGACTTGACTTTGCACTTCTGTAAAACCACCTGCAAATATGAAGATCTATGTTATACAAAAAGCTTTTCAACGCTGTTCCTACACAGATTTTATACTCATAACTGGACACAGAGTGCACACTTGTCATCCAAGCTATGTGGAAAGTTGAGAGGGGAAGGAACTGAGGTGTCAGGCCAGCATGAACAAAAAAGTCCAAGACACCATGCCATGCCCACTGAGGGAAGCTGGACATGGAGGCGTGTGTGCCTGTGATTACCCATTTGTACAATTAATGGTAAATGTTTTGTTTTGTTTTCAAGTAGGTGGATTGTGGCTTTGCTGAAAACACAGGTAGGAATTAAGACTCTATCCTAAAAATAGCCAGTGAAAAAAACAGGGCTGGAAGTGTGGTTCAAATGATAGATGCCAAAATGTCCTAAGTTTAAGACTTAGTCTTGAAACAGGGGAGGGGAGGGTAGAAGAGGGAAGAAGGGCAAGAGGGGGAAGAGGGAGGAAGAGGGAAGAGGGGAGGGGAAGGGAGAAGAGGGGAGGGAAAGGGAAAAGAGAAAGGAAGAGAGGGGAAGGGAGGGAGGAGGGGAGGAAAAGTGAGGAAGAGTTGAGCTAATATGAAATACTAGAATGACTAAGCTATAACTTTATTATCCTATTAACTCCTACCAAGATTTTTTTTTTTTTTTTTGCCAGTCTGGGGCCTGAACTCAGGGCCTGGGCACTGTCCCTCAGCATTTCAGCTTAAGGCTAGTGCCCTACCACTTAAGCTACAGCGCCACTTCTGGCTTTTTCTGCTTATGTGGTGCTGAGGAATCGAACCCAGGGCCTCATGCATGCAAGGCAAGCGCTTTACCACTGAGCCACCTTCCCAGCCCCTCCTACCAAGATTTCTGTTACAACTATTTCTACTATAAGTAGTATCTTGCCAGGTGTGATGACACACACCTGTAATCCCAAAACAGGAAGATTAAGGACAGCCTGAATTACTTATTGTAAGATCCTGTCTCAAAGTATAAATAAAGTAGGCTGGGAAGGTGGCTCAGTGGTAGAGTGCTTGCCTTGCATGCATGAGGCCCTGGGTTCAATTCTTCAGCACCACATAAGCAGAAAAAGCTGGAAGTGGCACTGTGGCTCAAGTGGTAGAGCGCTAGCCTTGAGCTGAAGAGCTGAGGGACAGTGACCATGCCCAGAGTTCAGGCCCCACGACTGACAAAAAAACAAGTATCTAACCAGACACTAGTGGCTCATGCCTAGCTACTCAGGAGGCTGAGATTTGAGGACTGTGGTTCAAAGCTAGCCCAGGCAGGAAAGTTCATGAGACTCTTATCTCCAATTAACCACCAGAAAACCAGAAGTGGTACTGTGGCTCAAGCAGTAGAGCACTCGCCTTGAGCTGAAGAGCTCAGGGACAGTGCCCAGGCTGAGTTCAAGCCCAAGACTGACAAAAAAATAAAGTATCTAAAGGTATCCAATGTTGGCTGTAATTAGTCTTATCTTTAGCCTGGAAGCAGACATTATACTTTAAAAATTAGAAATGTGACTTAACAGAAGAAAATACAAAGAAAAAATCCATAGGCAAATTAGTAAATGCAAATAACCACTTTTCAGAAATGTGCACTATAAAAAATATACAGTATATGTATATATGTGTGTGTGTATATATATATATCTGTTATGTATGTATAAATTATATAGGTAATTTTCCAACCCTTGACAAGACCATCATATCATTTACATCACACACACACACACACTTTGTTGCTGAAAATGGAACTGAGAGTTTCAAAACACATACTAAGCAAGAACTCTACAAATATACCTTCAGTTCTACCTGTATATTTCAGTTATCTTCTCTTACATAACCATGGTGAAGATGAAATAAAAATTCTAAGCAATAGTAATAATAATATTAACAGTAAGAGTAATGTAAAAGAAGCTAACATTCCACTGCATTTGGAATAATCCATGCATACTAGGTTTTAGGGTTTGTTTGAGAGGATTTGAATTTAGGACCTCATGCTTGTTACATAGGCACTGTAACAATGGCACTCCTCCAGCTCTTTTCTGTGCTTGCCTTTGTTGTTGTTGTTTGTTTGTTTTGGTCCGTTGTAGGGCTTGAACTCTAGGCCTGGACAAGATCCCTGAGCTCTTCAGCTCAAGGTAAGTGCTCTTACTACTTGAGCCACAGAGCCACTTCTGATTATCTGGTGTTTAATTAGAGGTAAGAGTCTCACAGACTTTCCTGCCCAGGCTGGTTTTAAACAGTGATACTCAGATCTCAGCCTCCTGAGTAGCTAGGATTACAGGTGTTTGCCCCCGGTGCCCAGCTTGTGCTTGTTATTTTTGAGATATGGTTCAGGTCCATACCTAGACCTTGATCTACTGACTTTATGCTTCTTGTAGTAGCTGGGATAACATGCATGCACCACTATGCTCAGCTCCTTCTACTGAAATGAAACTCTATGGAATTTTCTGCTGGCCTGGAACTATGATCACCTTGATTTTAGCCTCTAGCATAGCTGGGATGACAGGTGTGTGCCACTGCATGCAGCTACTAGCTAAGAAAGGATCTCCCATGTATATCCAGGCTGGCCTCACACTACAATTCTCTCAAACAGGTAGGCAGGAGCCACAGGTGCCTGGCTGGGCCTAGTCAGTTAAAATCAATCAATCAATCAATCAATCAGCATAAGGTAAGAAGAAAGGCAAGATTTACTTGTTCAGAAGCCTGGGTTGCAAATTCAACTGAGACCTGATAGTAAGCATCAGGCACTGGCTGGATGCTAGCCCAACATGTCACTTAATGATCATAAAATCCAGCAGGTGATAAACTCACGACTCTCTTTAGCCTCACCTATTTTAGAAGAAAGATCTAACTATCTACCCAATCTAAAACCTACCAGCTATCTGTGACTTTTTTTAAATCATTTTTAGTGTTTTTTTCTTTTGATTTTATTAATCTTACTCATTTTTTTAATGCGATACTAAGGAATCAAACTCAGGGCTTTATGCATGCTACTCAAGCACTGTACCACTACACCACATTCCCTGTCCCTATGATTCTTTATCCCCCATATAGAATGCTGCACACTATCATGGAATAGAGTGCATGTATCTATTCCACCGGCTGCACCACCATCTCTTACCACTGTAAGGTAGTATCTGCCATCATCCATTCCCACAAATGAAAAGCCTGACATCAGGAGGCTTCTTAAGTCTTCCTACCTTAG
The DNA here is from genome assembly GCF_019054845.1 of Dipodomys spectabilis. Classification (NCBI taxonomy): domain Eukaryota; kingdom Metazoa; phylum Chordata; class Mammalia; order Rodentia; family Heteromyidae; genus Dipodomys; species Dipodomys spectabilis. The sequence goes on from NW_024870723.1 coordinate 6,063,439, forward strand.
TGACCCATTCCGTGTGCCCGGTGAGTGTATTGAGGCATGTCCCAGCAGATAAAGCCCAAACTTTCACAGTGAAGTCTGCAGAGCCACTCACCAAGATATCCAGTTCATCATTGTAGTCCACGCTAAACACTAGTGCATATAACATACACAAAGTTAAAACACACCCTTCTGCCAGTGGATCTTTGTTTAACAAACGTTCAGCACTGTTTATCCTTCCTAGCTGCCTAATGGTTTAATTCCCTAACAAGAGTTACTATAATGGTGCTTGCTACTCAACCAGCAATATTATGATTTAAATTTTAAAAACCTATTTCAAAATTGTTATCATTATTAAAGCTTATTACTTTAAAGGTGGAAAGTTCCAAGAACAATACAACCTTAGCCTTTTACTTAGCCTATGTAGAAAAACAGAACATACATGACTTTATTCAGGTTTGTAATGATAGTAAGAGAAAAATGTGAAGAATTTTAAGCTTCAAAACAGGACTCTGTTAAGAAAAACCAATGTAAAGAGAAAAAGGGCAAACTAAGTTATTCATTCAATACAGTAATACCTAGCATTTAAACCTGTGCAGGTACAGTAGTAGAACATTCAGTATTTCTTTCTGTCTTTAAGTTCTAAAGGACACTGAGAACCTGGAGATGAAGATAGTAGTACTTCCTTTAAAGGAATTTAAGTCTGGGAAGAGAAGTCTAGAAAAAAAGTTTACCTCTTGCTAGGGAAACACCATGGAGAATGACTAAGTCTGCACAGGCCTATCAGGGAGGACTTCAGGGAAGAGGTGGTATTGGAAATAGGCCCTGAAGAACAAGCACTTTATATCAAGAAAAGAAAAAGAATTATGTTGGAAGAAGGAACAGGAAAAGCATGCATTTAAGAAAAGCCACCACAATGTCCAGGAAAGCAAATGGAACATTATTTTAGAACAGGATCTCCAACTTGACCAGGAAAAAAAAAATCATCTGGAAGTCATGGTATACCTTGACCCTGGGAAATGTAACAACCAGTTTAACATGTAAGTTCCATACTGAATCACACATCACCAAATATTGATTTCTAAAACATAGATTGAGTTGTAAAGGAGATAATAAAGACTGAAGAAAAATGTACAAAATAGGGGCTGGGAAGGTGGCTCAGTGGTAGAGCGCTTGCCTTGCATGCCTAAGGCCCTGGGTTCAATTCCTCAGCACCACATAAGCAAAAAGAAAAAAGCCGAAGTGGCGCTGTGGCTCAAGTGGTAGAGTGCTAGCCTTGAGCTGAAGAGCTGAGGGACAGCGCCTAGGCCCAGAGTTCAGGCCCCACGACTGGACCCCCCCCCCCAAAAAAAAAATGTACAAAATAAATAAAATGGGAAAACTGTTTTCAGTACTCCAAAAAAAAAAAAAAACCCAAACCCCACACAGGCGTATCTGAAAGAATTGCTGAGCACAGACACAGTGTAAGAGTGAACAAGACAGACTCTATCCTATGGAGGTGATCTGGTGGTGAGGTAAGGCTATCATGTGATCTGTCATTTAACAGCAATACAAACTTGGGAGAACCTACAGCAGAGAGCAAGTCTTGGAAGGCTACTCATAAATATGATGTCAAAGAGCACAGACTGTGACTCTTAGAGGCTAAAGCAGTACATAAATGGAGGAAGGAAAGAAGGCAGGCATACAAGATGCTGAGAGTAGCTCACTACACAGTCCCAAAAAGAAATGCAACAGGAGAAGCTCAAGGCTACCTTTAAAAGAATAGTTTTCTGTCCCCAAAGCTGCTATACATTTATTAGGAGACACTTAGGTATCAGTTTCATTTTATCTCTAGGTAGTTGTCTGTTAATCACCTCCAAACTGAGCTCTACCTAGACATAAAACAGTGGAGACCATATTCACTTCAAAGATGTTCAGCCCCAAATCTACGAAACAAATTTTGCTGAATTTTTGTTTATTTTATTCCCCCCCCCCCCCCCATTTTGCTGAATTTCTAAGTATAGGATTTAAGTCATTTTGGAAGGATGGAATCTGACAAAATCAGATGAACTGACTGCTTACCAGGATATAAACTAACTAGGAGAGGAAAAACCACCACTCTCAGCTTAAAGGTACACAGATATTTTTCAATGGGCTAAGGAAAAGCAAAATTGTGAACAACATTCCAAATGAGAAGGAGAGAATGGCAGATCAATTAAGGGGGTAAGGGGGCTGACATACTTGGTTTCTAGTTTTAAAGCGATAGGCTAAAGCTATTGTAAAAACCCTTGGTAAAGAGTAACCCACCCGCCCCCGTGTGCCCTCGGAAGTGCTGGGTCCTGGCTCCGGAACTCCATTCCCAGCAGGCCACAGTGTTGTCAAAGGAGCCTGTCACAAGCTTCTGCTCATCGAACTTCACTGCTGCACATGTGTGGGTCTGGATGCCATAAACACACTGCCCTGTGCTCACATCCCACAGCTTTGCAGACAAGTCATCTGACCCTTTAAAAGAAAAGCAGGGGAGTTATTAATGAAACACACCCTGAATAAGGAAAATCAATCCCCAAAACACAGTATTCTCAAAAAAGACCCTCAGGGTCACCTTCTCTAGTATTCCCATTTTAATGATGAGAAAACCAATACATGGAGATAATATAAGTTGCTTAGTCACCAAAATTCTGTCAAGTGCACTAGGATAGGATCACAAAATCGAAGCTTTTAAGTTTCAGATTTTCCCATTAATTCTCCAGGTGATGAAAAAGAGATTAAAGCATCCCTTGGTGCATTCATTGAAGAATTCCATGAATCTGTGGGTAGTATGAGTTTTTGGATCTGAGTTTGAAATGGCTGGGTGCTACCTATGACTGTATGCTTGTTTACTACCCAACAGTTCTAAATACATAAGGAAAGTTGGCTAGTAAAGCTGTTTGCTGGAACACAATCTAAGGCAAGTCAAAGATAGAGTCAGAACTGGGTACAAGTGGCTCATCCCTGTAATCCCAGCTACTCGGGAGGCTGAGATCTGGGTATCACACAGTTTTGCAGTCCAGACAGTAAAGTCCCTGAGAATCTTATTTCCAATTAAGCATAAAAAAAAAAAAAAAAAAAGGCTAGAACTGGGAGTTATAGCTCAAGTGGTACAGCATTAGCCCAGCAAAAAAAAGGAAGAAACTCAGAAGCAGTGCCCAGGCCATGAGTTCAAGCCCCAGGATTGGTGAAAGAAGGAGAGAGGGAAGGGGAGGAGGGATGGAGAGGGGAGGGGAGTGGGGGGGGGGGGGGCGCGGGAGATGACTAGCTCAGACCACTAGCTAAATTCTACAAAAAACAAACTGGTCTTCTCTTGCGTGGTCTTGAAATAATGTGAAGAAACCTCAAAGAAAACCAGTGATAAATCACAGCAAGCATTCAAATGAACTCCTCACAAACTTTTTATAAAGCTCCTTAAAATTCTGTAGGAAAAAAATAGAAAGTTTTTTCCCTGTCTCTAATGCAATGTCATATTAATCATGGTGACAATTTGAGACTCTGGTCTAATTAAATTTAGAGTCCTAATGGTTAACTCTTTTCCGACAATTTACTTTTAATTTAAAGACTCAACAAAAAGATACTTTGAGAAGACATTAAATATAGTCATAATGACCAGGACATAGTATTGTAAGAAACCACCCAATAACCAGTTTTAAAAAGGCTGAAATGACTAAATTAAACCAACCACAACTCCACCATTAGTCAAAAGCCACTGTTTCTTTTTTTGGTGGGTCATGGGGTTTGAACTCAGGGCCTGGGTGCTGTCTGAGCTTTTTAACTCAAGGCTAGCAGTTTACTACTTTAAGCCACAGCATCACTTCCAGTTTTCTGGTAGTTAATTGGAGATAATAGTCTCACAAACTTTCCTGCCTGGGTTGGCTTTGAACTGCAATCCTCAGATCTCAGCCTCCTGAGTAGCTAGGAAATAAGCATGAGCCACAGCACCTGGTTTAAAGCCACTGGTTTTTGTTTTGTCTTGTTTTTCTGTCGGTCATGGGGCTTGAACTCTGGGCCTAGGAGCTGTCTCTCAGCTCTTCAGCTCAAGGTGAGCACTGTACCACTTGAGCCACAACACCACTTGCGGTTTTATGAGTGGTTTATTGGAGATAAGAGTCTCACAGACTTTCCTGCCCAAGCTGGCTTTGAACTGTGATCCTTAGATCTCAGCCTCCTGAGTAGCTAGGATTATAGGCATGAGCCACCAGTGCCTGGCAAAGCCACTGTTTTTTGACAATGGAAAATAACTATCACTATGAACAATGAGAGCATGACTTTGACATGGGCAGACTCACTGAGGGAACAGAAAAATGATGGCTATATTTGTTGTCAAACCACTATTTAAGTTTGTTTCCTTCTCTAAAATGAGGGGTAGGGCTTGGTTGATGGTTTTCAACGGGCATGTGAGACATTAGAATTATCCAGGCAGCTTCAGGAACATACACAAACAATGGCTGGGGATACAGCTCAGTAGTTAGAGCACTTGTCTATCATGCATGAAGCTCTTGGTTCCATCCTTAATGCTGCAAAAGTGAACAAACAAGCATCATACATAAACAGGGGCATTATCCAGAAATTCCAGTTTAGAATTCTTGAGGTAAAGTGCAATAATCTTAAAAGTTAGTCAGGTAATTCTAACATATCAGCAATATTTGGGGATTCAAAGGTCTACAACAGTATTATCTAACAAAAATGAAGATGTAAATACATATACCATTCCAAAATGTCCTAAAAGTCACTTAGAAAAAAAAAACACATTAAAAATAATTTAACTCAGTATTTATGTGTGCTTGTGCGTGCGTGCGTGCGTGCGTGCGTGTGTGTGTACACCAGTCCTGGGGTTCACACTCAGGGTCTGAGTGCTATTCCTGAGCTTTTGTGTCCAAAATCAGCCACAGCTCAACTTCAGCTTTCTTGGTAGTTAACTGGAGATAAGGAGTATCATGGGCTTTCCTGTTCGGGCTGGCTTCAAAGCATAATCTTCAGATCTCAGCCTCTTGAATAGCTAGGATTACAGGTAAAAGCCACCAGCTCCTGGCTAACTCAGTTTTTTTGACAAAATATTAAAGCTTTATTTAACATATTAACTTACTGATGAAAATTATAAATGAATTATTTTATATTCTGTAAAATTTTTAGTTTTTTAATTCTGGTATTTCAATTTCACATCTCAATTTGAACTAGCCATAGCTCAAGAACTCAAAACAGGGCTTGTGGCTACTGTGCTGGACAGCACAGATTTAAAGACCTTTTGCTTGTATGTTTCTTAACTATATTCTTAAAGAGCTATTGTAGGAAAATAAATCACTGTAGGTCATATAAGAGCTTGGTTCTAACCTACTGCCAGTGTTCAATTGGAGTTTTATTCATTTATTCAACATACATGTATAGAACTTCTGTGCCAAGCAGCGCTACTGCTCTCATGGCAAAAAATAAAGACAAGAAAAGCTAGCTGGGCACTAGTGGCTCACACCTGTAATCCTAGCTACTCAGGAAGCTGAGATCTGAGGATCACAGTTCAAAGCAAGCCCAGGCAAGAAGGTCCATGAGACTCTTATCTCTAATTAATCACAGAAAAAGCTGGAAGCGGCACTATGACTCAAGTGCTAGAGCACTTGCCTCGAGCAAAAGGAGCCCAGCGACAACGCCCAGACCCAGAGTTCAAGCCCTACTACCAGCAGGAAAAAAAAAAAAGCTAATAGTAATAATTCAGTACAGTCACTGGTGGATAGACTAAAGGCAATACTAGAGGATAAAAAGAAAGTTTCTCAGATGAGCTCCTGCTGCACATGTCAGTGGTCTACAAACATGCCTCAGATGATGGTATGACAGGCTCCTCAACTATATTCCTCTTTTATTTTAGCTTAAGCTCAGCTTCAACATGTTTAAACAAATGACTTCATGGCTTAAAAAAAAAAAAAAAAAAAAAGCCTTGAAAGTTGGGCACCAGTGCTCATATCTTTTTTATCTCAGTTACTCAGGAGCCGAGATCTAGAGAATCACAATTAAAGCTGACCTGGGTAGACAAGCCCAGAAGACTCCATCTCCAAACTAACAAAAGACTAGACTGAAGGCATGGCTCAAGTCATAGAGGGCATGCCTTGAGCTTGAACCCCAGCTACCCTACCACCACCACACACAAAAGAACCTTTGATTCTAACTCATTAAAATCCATATAATCAGTTAACCAGGCAAAGAAATAAAAAATAAATGGTATATGCTATTTATTTTATATTAGTAAAACTTCTCCTATAGAAAATTATATAGAAAATATTTAAGGTTTTGTTAACCAGTCTGTTACAATCAGTCTTCTGGAGGATATGGCCCACATTCAGTGGTTTGCCAACTCCAGGCATACACATCTAGTGGTGTAGTATTAAGCATCTCTCTATTACATACACATATATGAATAGGCACTCAAGCCAATTTATAAACAACTATTGGACTATTGGGAGCCATTCTTAGTGTACATTACCTGTTAAAATGCATTGCTTAAACATGGACCCAAGAAAGAAAGAAAGAAAGAGAGAGGGGGGGGGAGGGAGGGAGAGAGGAAGGGAGGGGGAAGGGAGGGATGGAGAAAGAGAGGGAAAGAGAGAGGAAGGGGGGGGAAGGAGGATGGGAAGGAAGGAAAGGGGGAGGGCGGGAGGGAGAAAGAGAAAGAAGGCAGTCAGGCAGGCAGGAAGGAGGGAAGGAAGGAAAAGGAAAAGGAAAGCTCAGTGTGACCAGAAAATGGTAGCAAGGCAAGCTGCCATTAAAGCCAGGAAGATGTTTAACTATGATGTTATCTGAAGTTGGGGAAAACTGGATGTAGCAGGAACAAAAAAAAAAATCCTAAAGGCTAGAAGGCTAAAGAAAGAGGACAAACAAAATGTGGTCTAGAGCTACAATGGAGTATTATTAGGAAAAACCTCAAAGACATTGTGCTAAGTGAAATAAGTCAATCAGAAAAGAAGAAATATTTTACTTGTGTGAGGTACCTAAATAATCACATTCATAGACAGCTGACTGGAAGAAATGAGAAGTAGATAATTAGCATTTAGCTGATATGGTTTCAGTTTGAGAAAATGGAAATAATTCTGGAAATGGTGGTAGTGACGTGCTTAATGGCACAGAACTGTACATTTTAAAATGATTAAAAAGGGGTTTAGAAGTATGGCTCAGGTAGAGTGCTTGCTTAGCCTGTCAAGTGTTGCCCTGGGTTCCATCCCCAACACTGGTTGGATGGGTGGGTGGATGGATGGATGAATGGATAGATGGATGAATGGATGGATGAGTGGATGGATGGATGGAGAGAGACAGACAATTCATTTTCAACCCAGTGTCTGGTGAGTACCACTGCTGCATATGTTCACCCTTTATCTCATCATTTCTGTGTCCCCTTACCCTCAAATACAAATAAATGAACAAACAAGACAAAAAGAAAAAAACAGCAATGAAGAAAAAAACTTTGTGTCCATTTTCTAGAATTCATTTCAATGAATAGTTTATATGATCAGATGCACATAGGCATTGAGCCTTTGAGATCCTCTCCTAAGAATATCCTCCTTTTGTGCCATTTACTTTTATGCCCTAAAGAAATATTAAAAATAACAAGATCTGGTTGAGCTCCACATCTATTCTAACTGCTTGCCTGGAGGAGCCAATGTTCTTTCTGGCTCTGTGTTGGCCTTCCCAAAAAGACATTTTTTCAATCATGCAGCATGTGAGTGAAAGAGAACTAAATAAATATGAACTTTTTCACTTAAGAAAGTAAAGAAGTCACACTCACTTATGAAAACATACTTTGATGTAAAAAATGTCAAGACTGGGCATGTAACCAATAGCAGAAAAATGAACTGTAACACAGAGTAAACTATCTTATCAAGTTTAAATATTTAACTGGTAGAATCAGATCCTGGCTCTCCAGCACCTCTCTGAGGATCTGACTCTGCACCAACTGAGTAAAACTTTCCAATAAAACTCTTTACTACCCACTTCTTTCATTTCTCAAAGCACACTTGTCTAAAATCCTCTCTAGCCTTCATTTTCCCTCCTCTAAATCTCCTTTTAAAGTTTTACTATTTCATCCATAGCTGCATTGTTACTCAACTCCTAATTTTTTCTCTATAAATGAGTACTCTTGAAACCTCTGACCTGCATTTCCAAATACCTTGGGGTATCTCCATATTTATTTATTTATGAAGATTTATATGTTTTTACATATCATTTTTATATATTACACATTTATATTATATATATGGAAAACATAGGGCAACAAGATTCAGTCCATCCCAAATTGAACTTCATCTATTCTCTCAGATTTATTATCACTTTCTTTTTTTAATCCTTCAGAGATAACAAGGATGAAGCCAGGGCCTATCATTTGAGCTACACTCCTTTCCCCTTTTGCTTATTTTTCAGACAGTCTCACATTTTTGGCAGGTCAACAGGCCTACCACCCTCCTACTTATGCTGGTGTCAATCCTGCTATCTCTAACTCACTAGTAGCTGTTACAGGCATGAGTCTCTGCCTCATTCCATCATTTTCCAGTCTTGTTATCAGTATTACTATCTTCCCAAGCATTAAAAGTTAGACACCTCGGCCATTCCTGAAATCTCTCTTCTCCTGTCCATATTTAAGTTATTATTAAATCCTGTCAACTGTACTTTAGTAGCTGTTTTTATATTCAAATCATCCCTTTTGATTTTTAAATCACCTTTTACCTTTATTCTAATTCTTGACCTATTTATTCCAGCTACAGCGAAACAAGAGAATAATTTGGAAGTTCAAAACTCAGAAATTCTGCGACCTCTCTAAAAAGGCCTTGATTGGAAAAATTGTGAGGATAACTTCAGTTGATACAGTCTTAGAGTAGAGCCATTACTGGCATTAACCAGGAATACTAGAAACCCTGCAATATTTGGGATAATACATAAAAAGAACTGTGTAGACATTATATTTTTAATATTTGTATGTATAGTTATTTATTTCTATGAATTCAAGTTATCACTGAGAGAGAATGAAAGAAGGGGTGACACTGCCCAAAAAGAAATGTTCTCATGTTGGGCACTGGTGCTCACAACTGTAATCCTAGCTACTCATGAGGCTGAGATCTGAGGATCACGGTTCAAAGCCAGCTAGGGCAGGAAAGTCCGTGAGACTCTTATCTCCAAGAAACCACTCATAAAACCAGAAGTGTCGCTGTGGCTCAAGTGGTAGAGTGCTAGCCTTGAGCTGAAAAGCTGAAGAGCAGTGCCCAGGCCCAGAGTTCAAGCCCCATGACCAACCAAAATAAAAAAAATTAAAAAAATTAAAAAAAAACAATACTGACAAAAAAAAAAAAAAATTCAAGACTATTTTACTAATGCCTACATATGAAGCCTCTCTTGGAAAGTCAGTTCTAGCTGCTCCAAGCCTGAATACATTGCAATGGCACTGCTACTCTGAAGGAAGACAAGGGCTCTGATTTGACAAGCAGACTTTTACCTAAGTTAGGTCACCTACCTACTCCAAGCTATGTGTCCTCTGAGGTAAAAACTCCCCTACTTCTCCCACGTATGTTCTCTATTGCCTTTGAAGTGGTAGGTATTTCAAACATAAGTATCTACCAGTAAAGGCACACTAGGCTCCTTTCTAACCATTTCAGAACTACGAAACAGAAAGTTAATTACTTCTATCTACACTATGTCAATTTTAGCATTTGCCATGAATCTCTTTGGCAATACTATTTTATTGCTGGCTTGGGGTCTACAGGGTCACTGTAAGTTTATTGCCAAATCCAAGATTTCATAACTTAAAGAGTGAAAAAAAATCAAAGAGTTAGGACAAGATGCCACAAAGATATACAGCTTTAAACAGGTATTTCTCTAGTGTATTTCTTCTCTAGTGAAGCCCCAGAGATGATGTTGCTTTTAGAAAACTTGAACTAATTATTTGTATCATTATCAATAGCGAAAATATACAAACCTGGTGAATTTAGAACAAAATTTGGGTAGTAGGATAGAAATAACTTAATATAGATCTACTTAGATACTAATCACAAAATGCAGGGACAAGGACCAGGTGCTTATGGCATATGCCTACAATCATAGCTACTCAACAGGCTGATATCTGAGAATTGCAGTTCGAAGCCAGCCCTGGCAGAAAAATCTATGCAACTCTTACCTTCAAAAGCCTAAAGTGGAACTATGGCTTGAGCAAGAGAGCATTCGTTTTGAGCACAAAAGCTAGGGGATAGCACCCTGAGGTCAAGCACCAGGACCAGGACCAGCATACATACATACATACATACATACATACATACATACACATACACACACATGTACATACACACACACATGAACATACACACATGTACACACACACACACACACACACACACACACACACACACACACACACACACACACACACACGGACAGGGGACTGGGAATGTAGCTCAATAGTAAAGTAATTCATTAGCAAGCTCAAGGTCCTGGGCTCAATCCCCAGCACTGTAACTAAACATATAAGCAAAAAACATAGGCATGGGTCCATTTATTGCAATACTAACTTTCTAAAAAGAATTCACTAACTATTCTGAATTTACTTCTACTCCAAATTAGTGAGACTTTATTTCAAAAATAAAATATGACAAGGGGAGCTAAAAAAAAAAGTGATTATAAACCAGTATTTACCTAAATGGAAAAGAGCTCCAAGGCAATACCGAATCTTAACCTTTAAAAATACTTGTCATGTGCCAGGGGCTCACCCCTGTAATTCTAGCTACTTAAAAGTACGAGAGCTGTGATCTGAAGATTGAGGTTCAAAACCAGCCCAGGCAGAAAAGTCCTTAACTCTTATCTCCAACTAACCATCAAAAAGCCAAAAGTACAGCTGTGGCTCAAGTGGTAGAGCACCAGGAAAAGCTAAGGGACAATGCCTGGGCTTTGAGTTCAAACCCCAATACCAGCTTATGCATGTGCATATGAACATGTGTGTGTGTGTGCACACACACACACACACACACACACACACAAAACCCTTGCCATAAACCATAAGGCAAAAAAGGCATGTAAAAAGCAATCAGGTAAGCATTAAGTAAATTCAGGATGACAAACCAAAGCATGAATTAACTTATAAAACTGGGAAAATATCTAGCATTTCAGAGAATTTATCACCATATGGAAAAATACAGGTGCTTAATAAGGAAGTGAAAATTTAAAACAATCTTGAGAAATTATTATACACTTTATTAAAAATATTAAAACTGAGCTGGATGCTAGTGGCTCACATCTGTACTTCTAGCTATTTAAAAGGCTGAAATCTGAGGATTGCCAGCTAGGCAAACAAAACTGAGACTCCAATCTCCAATTAACCAGAAAAAAGCAGGACTGAAGATTTGCCTCAAGTAGGAGAACACCAGCCATTTGCAGAAAAAAAAACTACTCAACAGCCTGACACCCTCTGTTCAATCCCAATATGGGCAAACACGCAAGTGTGTGGGCATGCACAAGCACACACACACATTCATTTTTTTAAAAAGAACCTGAATGTGCAATAATATGGGAATAGTAAAATAATATATTTATACAAGTTATTCTTAAGGGGCTGGGAAGGTGGCTCAGTGGTAGGGCGCTTGCCTTCCATGCCTGAGGCCCTGGGTTCGGTTCCTCAGCACCACATAAGCAAAAAGAAAAAAGCCGGAAGTGGCGCTGTGGCTCAGGTGGTAGAGCGCTAGCCTTGAGCTGAAGAGCTGAGGGACAGCACGCAGGCCCAGAGTTCAGGCCCCATGACTGGACCAAAAAAAAAAAGTTATTCTTAAATTATTCTTAAGTAAACTGGTATACATACACAAAGGTTATCAGAAATTATCTTAGATGAAAAAAAGAACACCAAGCATCCTTATATATAAGGTGTTAAGTAAATAGGCATTGGATCAATGAAAACAACAACCAGATACCAATGACTACTCAGGAGGCTGAGACTTATAGGATCAAGGTTCAAGGCCAGCTTAGGAAAGAAATGTTCCTAGACTCAATTTCCAAAATAATGAGCAAAAAGCAGGGCTAGAAGCATGGTTCAAGTAGTAAAGTAGAGCACCTGTCTTGCACAAGGCTCCCAGTTCAAATCTAGTACTGCTCCCTCACAATAGGAACTGCCCAGAGCCTTTCTAACTACTGCTAAGCATTATTTAATTACCTGTCAAAATGTAGGCACAGATTATAACCATTTGTGAAAACACATACTCATAAGTCAAAAGTAACTTTTTAATATACTATGACCAAATAGCATTTATCCTAGGAATGCAAGATTCAGTTAACATTAAAAAGTCCATCAATGTAATATATTAGTAGAATGAAAGAAAACACTCACATGCTCATTTCTGTTAACAGATACAAAAAACTTTCTCAAGCTGGTCACCAATGGGTGACATCTATAATCCTAGCTACTCAGGAGGCTGAGATCTAAGGATCATGGTTCGAAGCCAGCCCAGGCAGGAAGATCCTTGAGACTCTTTATCTCCATTAATAACCAGAAAATCAGAAATGGTGCTGTGGCTCAAATTGCTCAAAGAGCGCTAGCCTTGAACAGAAATGCTCAGGGACAGCACCCAGGTCCTGAGTTCAAGCCCCACAATCAACAGGACAAAAAAAAAAAAGTTATGGATCTGAATGGATACAAAAAACTTTTGGTATTAGATACAAAAATCCAATACCAATTAGTGACTAAAAAATAAGCTAGGTACAAGCTCAGTACCGGTAGCTCACGCCTATAATCCTAGCTCCTCAAGAGCCTGAGATCTAAGAATCGAGGTTTGAAGGCAGCCCAGGCAGGGAAGTCTATGAGACTCTTATCTCCAATTAAGCACAAAAAAAGCTGGAACTGAAGGTATGGTTCAAGTGGTAGAACACTATCCTTGAGCAAAATAACTCGGGAACAGTGCCCAGGACTGACACAAAAATAAACAAATGAAGGAAATATTCTTAATATGACAAAGGACATCTAAGAAGAAACCGCAGTTAATGCCATAATGGAATAACAGACTTCTAAAATTTAATAATTTTATATGTTATAATATAGTCATTTAACTGCCTAGTTTAAAACTATCTTCATTGCCAGGCTCAGAATTGCAAGATTTTAAAATAAGGAAGAAATATCTCCTTCCCACATTTTACAAACAAGGAATCAAACACAGACATGTTAAGTAATTTGTCGAAATGAAGGACTAAACATTGTTTTTTGTTGTTGTTATTTTGTTTTTTACTATTTTTTCTTAAAAGTTTATTAATAAAAAAATGTTAAAATGTAAGAAAGTATAGAAAAAGTAATCTACAGGTTTCTGACTCAGATAATACTTCATAAAAATCTGAATCTTTTTCTCTTAAATCTTAATTTAAAAAATGTTTTTCTCTATAGCGAAAGAGAATATGAAGGGAAGGGAAACTTACTCAAGGATGGGAGGAAATGCCACTGAAGATAACAATTACACTCACCATTCTCCAAGCCTGAGTACTTTGTGTGTTGTTAAGTTTGTACCACAGAAAATGATTTTAAAAACAAACAAACAAGAACATCCTACCCCTAAGAAACCAGTCCCAGTGCCTTACCTGTACAGAGAAGTCCATCTTTGTAGTAAAGTGCATACACTCTGGCACTGTGTCCAATTAATGATGAGGTCTCAAAGGCTTCATGGTCCTCCAGTTGCTTCATTCTCAAAATAGCCTTCAAATAAACCTTCTTCCAGTGCAAAGCGTCCTGAACAGAATCATCTATCTGCCAGCCCAAATTGTTACAGGCAGTCTGCCACACCTCTGTACAGGCACTTATCACCTTATTCCACTGTTTAGAGACGAGGCAGCATGTGAGTAAAGTCTGAGGATCGAGCCATTTTAACAAATAAAAACTGAGCTCCAGAGGAAGGAGTTTGAGGAAGTCCCGCTTGAGGAGGGTCTCCAGGTTATTGGAGAGATGCCTGAGCTGGACTGCCCCACTCAGACTAATCAGGTGATCCAGAGTTTCATTTTTCTGCAAGTCCGTCAGAGAAAGAAATGTAACAGAAATGTTATCAAGCCATGTCTCAAAGTCCTTTCTCTCCATAAGGTTATGGAAATATTTACCTGTGGCACATCAAAATATTGTATTAGTTCTGCTCAAAGAGACCGTTCAAGCAAGACTGCTAATAAATGAAGTATTAAAATTAGTGTAAAAAACTGTATCACATCTTAACGCTTAGTTACTACAACTTGACAGTTAACACTTTTTAATTATCTGAATTTTTTTTTCATGCACAGAAAGAAAAATACTTTTGCAAAACATACTTCTAACAAATGAGGACTTATAAAATGTGTCATGGAGATAGGCTAGTATCCATGTCTTGTTCCTTTTGAAGTCTATCACATGCTACATGCAGCTTCACAATAAAAGATTTACAAAGTATTCATCCACAGTCAATGTATTCTTTAACACAAGCCCCCACCCCAGCAAAACCAATGTAAGACTACTTCCTCTTTAATAAGCTAAATATGGTTGTTAAAAATCACAAAAATAAGCACCAGGATGTGACAACCAAAAGGCAAATCTCCAGAGCAGTAACCTAAGATATTAGTTATACAAGGTACAACCTGACCTATCACCACAATCACAGAGCTACTTGTTTTTTTTGTTTCTTTTTTTACAACAGATGTTTTCAGCACAAAACATAGGTACACATATTAAGTTACGAGTCCTTTTCTGGTTCTTGTACCTTCTTCAAAACATGCATTAGTAAGGCCCTACATAGACTGTTTTTCGAAGTTTCATATAAGCTTGTGATAACTCTTAATTATGTACTTGGAGCTATTAGGGGCGCAGAAATCTGTGCAATAGGCAAATTAATAATCCTGATGCTGCCAGCAACAGTGGCAGTGTAACCCTAGCTGCTCAGAGGTAGGAGGATTTCAAGTTTAAGGACAGCTTGGACTATAGCATAGTGAGATCTCATTAAAAAATAAAACAAAAATTCATAATCCCTATGCTTAAAAAACACCTAAAAATGGGTATCTTTACTTTGCAAAAGATGTTAAAGCAGGTAAGAAATTGCTTAGAGTCACAGGGCTAGTAAAATACAACAGACTGGAAGCTAGTGCTCTCAAAAATCACTACCCAAGTGCACTGTGTGTCTCTGAAGTGAAGGACAATAAAAATGAATCATCACATGATAGTAAGATCTGGGTGTACTAAGTCTATTTCATTATATCATTTTCCCCTTTGGGAGAAGGACAAACTGTTCTAGGGCTAACTGGGCAAAAGAATTTTAAAGTAACCTGCATTAATGTCAACAAGTATCAACTCACTATTTACAATAGGGACTAAACTGATTTAAAGAGAACAAAAAAAAAAAAACAACCTGTGAACCAATTACAACAAACAAAAAGAAAAAGCATAAAGTCTAATGCCAGTAGCTCATGACTATAATCCTAATTATCCAGGAGGCTGAGATCCAGCTGACCTTGGTTCAAAGCCAGCTAGGGCAGAAAAGTCCAGAAACTCCATCTTTCGCCTCCCTTATCCCACCTCCACCAAAAAGAATAAAAAGAGCTTTTAAATCATCACAACATTCCAAGGATGATATAGCCACCTCCAGAGTGGTGAGTTTCCCATTTCTGTGACTAGTCAGGATAGCTGTATACAAAGACAGAATGGGATGAATGAAAATGCTCTGGCGCTAGCAAATATTTTACTGACTCAGCCACTTCCTATGTGATCATGGCAATGTTCAATTTACTTCTAAGTTTCAGTTCCATCATCTATAGAAATGGAAGAGATAACCCAATTTCAGCAGAGTAAGAAATCAGAAATAAAGCAGGGGGACATATAGCACAGTACCCAGTACTTTGTATTAGTTCCATTATGAACATCTGCCAGAAACCCCATTTTTGGCACCAGATTGGACTGGACATGACCCACTAACATCCTTTTCAATCTTATGACCTTACAGTTTCTCTTAATATGTAGAACAAAAACTCAAGGTCTCATATTTATTAACTTTATAATTAAGAGGAGTTATTGACATGAGGCTATCACTATTACCATGTTCCTCCTTCTACCTACCATACGCATATCCTTTGCTGTCTAGCCTTTTTTCCCCAATCTCCAAGACTAAACATTATACTTGCCTTCCTGCCTTTAACACTACTGGTCACAAAGCTCTTGAGGAAATGTGGCATAATGAAAATATTCTTTTTATTTACTTATTTATTTTTATCTTATTTTCTGGGCTGGTCCTGAGGCTTTAACTCAGCCTCTCAATGCTGTCCTTGAGTTTTTGTGCTCAAGGCTGACACTCCACCCCTAGAGCCCCAGTTCCACTTCTTGCTTTCTGGGATTTAATCGGAGATAAGTGTCTCATGGACTTACAGCCCAGGCTGGTTTCAAACCACGATCCTCAGATCTTAACCTCTTAAGTAGCTAAGATTACAGATGATAGCCACTAGTGCCAAGCAATGATGAAATTAGGCTCTGGTTCTGCTATTAACCACTTATGTTCTCTTCGACAATTCTCATATTTATTTATACTGATCTATAAGACTAAAGTAACGCTCACAAACATGACCTCATTTGCCCTTTACAAGTTCATGGGACTACTAAGTTCAGGAGTATTACTGCCATTAACTAACAACTAAGGAAATACACGGACCACAAGATGGAGTTGTGAGGGGAAACAGAAGCTTAACATCCTTCCCCAGTCCATAGTCCTACCCCCTAGTCCCCTCAAAAAAGAAAAAAATCCTAAACAGAACATTCCAGATCAAACAGCGTGGATTTGTGTGCGCCCACCTTACTTTAAACAACTTGGTCTAGTAAAGAATGAAATTTAAAAAAAAAAAGAATGAAATTTACTGAGGTGTCATTGTCTCTGTTTTCCTGCAGAGGTTTTGAAAATGTATACATACCTATGAACTTATACAGACATAAAATATATTTTCAATATCCAAGAACCATTAATACTGGTTGCTTCCAGAGAGCACCAGAGAACTGAAGAAAAAGAATAAAGGCCCCTCTTGACTTTTATTTTAAAAATGTGAAAATACTATCTATTAAAAAGCTTTTAGGTCTTTTGTTTGTTTTCTGAGAGGATCTTTCTATGTAGCCCAGTCTGACCCTTAACTTTCCATTCTCCTGCCTCAGCCTCGACAGTGATGGAACTGCAGGTGTGCGCCACCATACCTGACCTAAAGTCTTTCGCTTGAAAAATGTTTTAAGAGCTGTATAAGAATACAAACAATATTTATAAATATTTTTGCAATTCCACTTGCAGCTGGGTGACCTTGAACACGTCTATCTCAAGATTTCCTCACTCGAAATCATGGATCCATGAACAGCTTTACCTACAAGGGCTTTTCTAACGATTAACACGTTTTGCATGGCACCTGGCACGCTGTAAACCTGCAACAGCTGTCAGTTACCGTTAATTACTTAAGGACAAACGTGGTTCCTTGTGCTTTTTGTGGTCGTTTTCCAAGCAGCACCCAACATACAAACCTGTCTTCATAACATTCCAATTACGGCGCAGTCCCTGATATCGCTACAATGCCTTGTCCGTCTGCACGCTTCATCTTTCAAACTCCCGGTGGCCCTGGGACGTCACTGTGAAACTCGTTTCGCAGCGGAGGAAACCAAGGCACCGGGAGGCGGGAACTCGGAACCCCTACTGTGCTCTCTCTACCATAAACCCCAGATCCCTGAACGCGTTCGTCGCTCCCAGGTCCCCATCTCCCGGAGTCGTGTTCCGCGCGGCACTGACCTGAGCGAGCGCCCCGGGGCCCGGGACCTTGCGCCGGGCTCACACCGATTAGGCGCGCTCGGGCCGCCAGAGCCTTGCAGCGGCCGGGTCCGCTCCGCAGCCATGGCGCCTGCAGGGAGAGAAAGACAAACAGACCCGGGCGCGGCGGGTCAGCAGAGGCGCGAGCACCCAGAAGCCCCCTCCCTCCCCGACCCGCCCCGCCTCGTACACAGACCTGGACCCGAGGCCGCTGCTCTCCCGATCCTCAGCCACACAGGGGAGCGGCTTCCGGTATTTGTACGTCATCTCCGCGCGCCCCTCCCGTCCGCGGCGCCAGGCGGAAGCGGCTGCACTTCCGGCCCCCGCCCAGAGCGGGGGAAGTGGGAAAGTTACTGAGGTTGTCAGTCAGCGCATGCGCAATAAGATCTGTTCCAACTTTATTACGGGTGGACCTTGGCACAAACTTTCTCTCAAGCGTTGGGTCCAGATTTGCCCAGAATGCTTATGACTCTCCCCTAACTTTCTCTTGCCCCAACGCAGCGACAGTTCTTTTTCTTACTTCACTGGGGACTTTTGAGTTCAAACTTCAGTACCAGCATTAAAAAATAAATAAAAATTCTGGTTAGCTTTAGTTAAAGTTTATATGGGCACACTTGGAGAATGACTACCGTGTTGGATATCATAATCCAAACATAATAGGACAATGGGAGTTAGTGCTACAACATATCAAGGCTCCAAATTTCCTCACTATGGAGGAAATGGGAACATTTCCTCACATGCAGAAAATGGAAACAGAGGCTCAAAATGCTGGTTCTTGTCCCAATAATCGTATCATTTGGTTGGGGGATTCCAGCTGATTTGGTGGAGGATGTAAAGATGGAATATGATATTTGACTTGGATTGTGTAAAATGGATAATGAATGATTTTTAAGATATAAATGTAAGTGTCCTGTGGATAAGACTTGCCTGGTAACTCATCACTTTAGCTAGTAACTGTAATTGTAACTCTGTAACTCCATAACCCTGTAACTCTGTAACTGCTTCTGCTGTTTTCTGAGCAATGGCAGCCCTAGCCCAGGGGACCATCACCACCCTTTGTTCTATTCTTCTGCTTCCTGACGGCAAAACCTTGGCAGGGAAATTTAAACTTAAGGTATTTCTTGCATTTCTTGTAACAATCATTGGCTAAAACCAATACCCAGCTTCCCCCTTTCCCCGCCCTAGCCCCAAATGCTTAAAAGCCCGTGTGGGCTGGCACTGGGGGCTGTTCCTGGGATCCCACCTCCAGGTGCTGTCCTGGTGCGCCAGCACTTTTCCCTCAATAAAATCTTTTACATTTTCACTGCGGACTGAGTTGTCTCACTGCCCCTCCCCACTACACAGCTTGACCCTTTACCAATAGAACTACCCAAAGCACCTAATAACGCATAATCACTTTGTTAAATTTGCAAGCCCACAGACAATGAACTTAAGGTGGGTTTATTAGGCAAAACATGGAGCCTCAGATGAGTCTTATTATTGCTTAAAACATGGAAACAATGAGTGTAATATTTAGGACATTCCCCTCTGGTTCAAAGAACATATTCAACAGAGTCTTTTTTCCCCTCGGGTTTCTGTTGCTTCATCTAAAAGAAAGGAGGAGGAGGGAAGAAATACTTGCTGCTCCCCAGTGATTTTTCAGTTTTCTTTCCTGGTTTTCTTATCTTTCCTGAATTGGTATTTTTAAATATTTTAAATTATTTCCAATTTCCCTGTTGCCTCATCTTATCTATCCTACCTCAGGCACTTGAAACATGGGAAGTAAAAATTATGTGGGCTGAAAACAAATTATTATAGAGTCTCCAAAGTCAGGTCCAAAGAGAGAAGATTGGATTTGATAGGAAACAGGAAGTTACTGTAGACTTCTAAACCACAGATTAACTGGTGACCACATTTAGGAAGAGATAGACATAGAGATTGGATAACATCTGTGGCAAGGAAGAAAGTAAAGAAGTCCAAGATCTCTTTGCAACAAGTTGTCTCAACCGCAGGAGGTCAGAAGCTTGATGAATCAAATTGAAAATTACAGATAGATCTTCCCCCATAGAGATATTCTTTGAATCTCTCTTAGATAAAGAAACTAAATGTCAATCCAGAGAAGATACAGGGAAACAAAATACTTTTAAAAAGGAGAAAAATAACTCCACCAGTGGCTCACACCTGTAATCCTACCTATTCAAGAGGCTGAGGCCCAGAGAATCAAAATTTGATTCCAGCCTGGGCAGAAAAGTCCAAAAAAAAGTCAGTCTTCAAAAATAGCCAGCAAAATCCTGTTTTGAAGCATGGTTCAAGTTGTAGAATACCAGCTAAATAAACCAAGCTGAACAAGTAAAAGGCCGTAAGTTCCAACCTTAGTAAAGAAAAAAAAAAAAAAAATACCCAGGCATGGATGGCTCACACCTGTAATCCTAGCTAGTCCGGAGGCTTACATCTGAGGATCATAGCCCAGACAGAAAAGTCCATGAGACCCTATCTCCAATTAACCACCAGAAAACCAGAAGTAGAACTATGGCTTAAAGTGGTAGAGTGCCAGCCTTGAACAAAATTTCTCAAGGACAGTACCCAGGCCCTGAGTTCAAGCCCCACAATTGACCCAAAAAGAAAAGAAAAATATACTGTAAAATACAATTGGATATTTACAAGGTCCATAACTTAATAAAATTTGACTTTTTTAATTTTTAGGTTAGATTCTCTCACTTGATGAAGATTTCCAATATTGCACGTTATGTTAAAAAAAATACAGTCAACTTTGAATATAAGAATTTTTTTTCGATTGGGGATAAACTTACTTGGAGGAGGTAGCTTGTGTGACTTAACAATTGACATAGCAATGGTCTTACGTAACTTATCCAGGAATCCAGAATCTGATGTATGAGATATATAAGACATCACTATATGGTATTTCCTTTGGAAGATAGAAAATGCATCCATGAAGGATGGCAAGTATCTGGCAATATTCAGAACAGTTTAAAAATGTACTTGTATCAAAGTGCTGCAACTGTTTAGCATTTTTTAAGACGGACTTAAAAATAAAGTTTTCCTCCTTTGGCAGTGATGCTGTGGAGAGATGATACAGGTGAACAATTCTCTGAACTTTTTCTATTCTTTGCTCTGAATTTGCTCTCACTGTAACATGATAAGTACTTACTCTCCTATGCAGGCAGCAAGTATTCTGGGACAAAAGCTCAGGTCAATTGGCAAAGAAACCTTATCCTTAAAGTTTGTGGCACAGCATACTTTACTGCAATTGCTGATAGACTGGAGATACCCTGAGATATATTTTGACATCTGGACTTAACAACTTTGAAAGACCTGAAATTGCTCATAGACAACATGCAGGTAAGATTCTGATAATCTTGGAAGCATTTGCTGTTTATTAAAATAGGCATAGAGACTGCTGAAGTTTCTTTTATATGTAAATCACCTGTAATGAGAAAATAGAAAAGAGTAAAGATTACAATTGTCTGAAGTGGTTTTGTTGTGTTTTGTTTTCCTACTAAATGAATGCATACAAGGAAAGACAGGATTCCGGATTTTCTAGTGGTTAAGAATAAGCTTTATAATCTGACAGTTTTGAGTTCAAACCACGACCCTCCTCCAATCCCTTAACCACTCAGGTGCTCAGTTTAATTTAGAAGATAACCCATCTGAAAAGGATATTACTAGAATTCAATGAATTAAGGCCTAAAGTTCTTAGCACTGTGTCTGGCACACAACAATTACCCATGAAAAATAACTAATATTTTTCTTTGTTGTGTGTGCTAGTACTTGGGTTTAAACTCAGGGTCATTTTGCTTAGCTATTTTTGCTCAAAGCTGACACTCTACCCCTTGAACCACACCCTCCAATTTCTAGTTTTTTGCTGGTTAACTGGAAATAAGAGTCCCTCAAATGTATCTTTATAGGCTGGGCTTAAACCACGATCCTTAGATCTCAGCCTCCTGAGTGGCTAGGATTACAGGCATGAGTCACTGACACCAGGCAAAGGTCACTACTATTATATGAGGCCTTTTTAAAACCAAACTTCCTATGAATAATTAATTCCTTTACTATTCCATCATTTTATTACATTTTTGCATATTTACTTCCATATGGGACTTTTCCATCTCTTTTGATAAGGTGGAATAAGCTTGGCACATGTCTATTCTAGATATCTGGAGAGGTGCTTTGTGTATAGTACGAATCTGCTCATATTGACAGACACATCAGAATCATTAGGAGATGTCAAAACAGATTCAGATTCAGTATTAGATAAAATTAGAAAGTCGTACTAGGGCTGGAAACGTGGTTTAGTGGTAGAGTTCTTGCCTTGCATGCATGAAGCCCTGGGTTCAATTTCTCAGCACCACATAAGCAGAAAAAGCCGGAAGTGGTGCTGTGGCTCAAGTGATAGAGTGCTAGCCTTGAACTGAAGAGCTGAGGAACAGTGCCCAGGCCCAGAGTTCAGGACCCACGACTGACAAAAGAAAAAAAAAAAAAGAAAGAAAGAAAGAAAAGGAAAAAAGAAAAAGAAGAAGTCGCACTAGCAGGAAGTAAATGATAAATAGCTAGTACATGGCCACCAAAAACAACATGGAAAAATAGCTGTTGACCTTTGTAATTAGAGAAGAAACTGATCCAAGTGCTTCCATTAGAGAAAGAACACATATTTTCCTACAGGTTTTATTACAATGAGCCTACTTGTATCCTATCTTCCTGTCTATGTCTGATTGTTCTTTGTATTTCTAGGGTCCAACACAGTGTATTATATATAGTAAAATAGTCTTTCATTCAAACAAGGAAAAAAATGACTAACTAGTGTCCAAACACACTAAACTTGGCAATGTGAAAAAAGAGAGATTATCATGCTTGTGTCTATAAGACTACGTTTATTGAAGAGACAAATAATAAAGAAGAACTATTAAAGTTCATATAGTGTTCTGTAGGGAGGAGGAGGAGGAGGAGGAGGAGGAGGAGGAGGAGGAGGAGGAGGAGGAGGAGATAGATAGATTAAGCTTGAATGAACATTTGTTCTTTTCTTATTTAGGTGACATTCTGCAGACTTCGAACTCACCAGTGGTGTTTTATTCTGTTTAATGTCATCCTATTTCATGCTTTGCTTTTTGGGGGTGACTTTGTGGAAGAATACTTTCTGCATTCTTTGCCTCATGTCAATATGAAAGTCCTTGAAATTAAGGATAAGGCAAGAAAATTGAACATGGAACCTCTAAGAAATCATCCTTCCAAATATTATGTCCTGAGCCAGTCGGAAGTGTGTAAAGGGAAGAGCATTTTTTTGCTTTCTCTGATCTTCAGTAGCCCAGGAAATGGCACAAGGCGAGACCTCATCAGGAGAACCTGGGGAAATGTGAGCAGTGTCCAAGGACACTCCGTGCTCACACTGTTTGCTTTAGGAATGCCTGTTTTGGTCACTACACAGAAAGAGATTGACAAAGAGTCACATAAGAATAATGATATAGTTGAAGGAATCTTCTTGGACAGTTTGGAGAACCAAACGCTGAAGATCATCATAATGACCCAGTGGGCTGTGACTTTCTGCCCTAATGCCATGTTTATTCTCAAGGTCGATGAAGAGATGTTTGTCAATCTACCAAGCTTGGTGGACTATCTTCTGAATTTGAAAGAACACCTTGAAGATGTCTATGTAGGAAGGGTTAACCATCAGGATGCACCCAACAGAGACCCTCAGAGTCAAGAATTTGTGCCTCTTAGTGAGTATCCAGAAAAATACTACCCAGATTACTGTAGTGGTGAGGCATTTATAATTTCTCAAGATGTAGCCCGGATGATGTATGTCATTTTCAAAGAAATGCCTATTATGGTGCCTGCCGATGTGTTTATAGGTATTTGTGCAAAGTCCCTTGGCCTTAAACCTATTCATAGTTCAAGATTTTCTGGGAAAAGACACATCAGATATAATAGATGTTGCTATAAGTTCATCTTTACATCTTCACAAACTGCAGAAACAGAAATGCTCCTAGCATGGAAGGAAATCAATGATGGGAAAGAATGTTCCCTGTTTGAGACTTACTATGGGCTCATTTCCTGCAAACTTCTGACATACCTTGACAGCTTTAAACGTTTTCACATTGGGACCGTAGAAAACAATGTTATGTATTTTGGTGATTAGTATTTGTTTGCTTTTAAGTATGATATTTTTGAATTGCCTTCTATCCATTATAGAAAGCAACCTTCTGTCCCATGTTTTGTGTAGTTCCTCTGAGTCTTTACTTATTCTTAGCAAAAATACAAAATGTTCTTAAATGAAAAAAAAAGTTCTTAAATAGGTTGACGTACTGGATCTTGTTGGGATCTTATTTTTAACAAATTTTAAGCGAGTATGGTATTAGTCTTTACAAAACAAAATGATTTAGAATAGAGAACATCTAATTATAATGAAGTCTTTTAATGAGCAAAAATAAAATATATATATTTGTGGTGTACAACATGTTTGATACATGTACATATTTTGGTATGACTAAATCCATTTATTCAAAGTATATACTTACAAACCTTTTGGTGGTGAGAACTCTTAAAATCTATCTTTATTTTATATCTATGATATGTTACTATGAGCTCTCATTACTATGAAGTATGATGATCTTCTGAACTTATTCCTTGTGTCAAACTAAATTATTGTATTTGGGGGGGGGGGCATCACTTAACCAACCTCTCCCTGGTCTATCACATCCTGGCATTTATTAACCACCATTTTACTGTCTGTTCCTGATATTTTTATACTTCAAAATTAATCATTTGTCATACTGTCTGGATTATATCACTCAATCTGTATATTCCAGGTTCATCCATGTTATTGCACATGACAAAACTTTCATAAGACTGAAAAGTATTCTATTGTGGACATAAGCCACGTTTTCTTCATCTGTCCAGTCAGATGATAATCTAGTTCTAATTTGAATATTTTTCAGGAGCCTCTATACAATATTCCACAATAGTTGTATTGATTTACATTTCTACCAATAATATGCAACGTTCCCTTTTCTCCTAATCCTCTTAAACACTTAGTATCTTTCATCTTTATTATATTGGTCATTCTAATAACTATGAGGCAATATACCTCATTGTGGTTCTAATTTATATTTTCCTGTGGGGCTTGAACTCAGGGCTTGGGCACTATCCCTGAGCTTTTTTGCTCAAGGCTAGCACTCTATCACTTTGAGCCATAGTTCCACTTTGGTTTTCTGGTCATTAATTGGACACATGAGTCTCATGGACTTTTCTGCCTGGCTTGTCTTTAAACTGCGCTCCTCAGATCTCAGCCTCCTGAGTGGCTAGGATTACAGGTGTAATCCACCAGTGCCTGGCTCTGATAATATTTTGTGCATGTGCTGGTACCAGGAAAGGCTTGAACTTGCTCGCTCATGACTGGCATGTTACCCCTTAAATCACATCTGCAGCTTTACTTTTTGCTGTTAATTTTGGAGATGGAGTCTCATAAAGTTTTCTACAAGGGCTGGTTTTGAACCATGAACTTTGTTAACTCAGACTCCTCAGGAGCTAGGATTATGAGCATGAGCCACTGGTATCTGGTTGATAGGTAATAATATTGGGATTTCCCCCCCCCCTTCATATCACTGTTGGCTGTTTGTGTTGTTGTTTTTAATTTATTTTGTTGATTTTTGCTCTTTGCTTTTCCCGACAGGGTCATGCTAGGTTAACCAGGTCTGGAACTTTTTGTCTCAAGTGATTTTCCTACTTTTGCCTCCAAGTACCTGCGACTACTGGAGTGTGACTCCTGTAAACATGCCCTTTTCATGTTTTCCCTCGAGAAATATCTATTCCGATCTTTTCCTTTTCTTCCTATTTTTGTGGCAGTACTGGGGTTTGAACTCAGGGCCTCATAGTTGGTAGACAAATATTCTACCCTTTAAGCTATGCCTCCTCATTTTTTTTTTTTCTTCAGTTACTTTTCAGAAAGGATCTTAGTTTTTTGCCCAGGCTGTCTTTGAGTTGCGATCATTGTTTCCCTTGTATCTTCAATTACATCAGTGTGCCACATTTTCTCTTTTTGAGAGACCTTATTTTCTTCAAACCATGGTCCTCCTATTTCCACCTTATAAGAGGCTGGGATAACATACATAGCTTTGGCAGCTTTTATCTATCTAGGAATGCCTCCTAATGCACCCTTGTCCTCTAGGTCATTCAATTTGCGGGTGTTTAGTGTTCTTGTGATCCTTTGTATTCTTGCAGTATCAAATTTTCTTAATCGTTTTTTCTTTTTGTCCGTCATTAGGATTGAACAGAGGGTCTGGGCCAGGCCCTGAGCTTTTTCACTTAAGGCAAGCCACAGTGTCACTTCTGGTTTTCTAGTAGTTAATTGGAGATAGTTTCAGACTTTTCTACCTGGGCTGGCTTTGAACCACAATCCTCAGATCTCAGCTTCCTGAGGAGCTAGGATTACAGGTGTGAGACACTGGCACCGGGCCATATTTCCTTACATTCTTTCCCCCTAAAGTTTTCCTTTTATTTGACTCCTGTCTCACTATCTAAATGTAGATTAAAAAAATTAGTTTTGTGTTTATTTTTTTTCAATATAGGTATTGTTATAAACTGCCTTGAAACTGTTTTTATTGTAGAGTTTTGGCATGTAGTCTGCATTGCTGTTTGTCTCCAGATATTAAGTTTCTCTTTTAATCTCTTTGTTCTACTGGTTTTTTAGGAGCATGCTTAACTTCCAAATATTTGTTAAATTTTCAAAATTGTCACTATTGACATTTGACATGATTTAAGATTTTAACCTTAAATTTATTATGATCTGTTCTGTGGCTTAACAGAATCATCTCTATGTTAACATGATCTCTTCTAGAGAATATGCTGTGTGCTTGAGAAAAATGTAGATTTTGCTTGTTAGAAGGTTCTGAATGTATCCATTTGGTGCGTTGATGGCACATGCCTTCCATCTTCACTACTAGCCTCTCAGTTTTTGCCCTTGGGCTATTTGGCTCATAAAAATCTCGTGTGTAGGGCTGGGAAGGTGGCTCAGTGGTAGAGTGCTTGCCTTGCATGCATGAGGCCCTGGGTTTGATTCCTCAGCACCACATAAGCAAAAAGAAAAAAGCCGGAAGTGGTGCTGTGGCTCAAGTGGTAGAGCGTTAGCCTTGAGCTGAAGAGCTGAGGGACTGCACCCAGGCCCAGAATTCAGGCCCCATGACTGGACTCCCCCCCCCCCCAAAAAAAATCTTGTGTGTCTGTGTTTGCTTATTAAATACAAAATAACAACTTGAGAACTTAAACAAGCTAGATATAAAAACAGAATGACTCAGATGAGTGTGTAGACTATACATAAGAGAGAGGGTAGCCCCATGAATCCTGATGTTAAATGAGTAAGATCACCATCAAAATGGTGACAAGGAAAATAAGGAGTATGGTTGTTGAAGTTTTAGTTTCACAAAACAAAAAGAATTCTAGAGATGGACAGTGGTGATGGTTGTACAAAAATTTGTACTTAGTATCACTATTTAAAAATGGTTAAGATAGGTAGTAAGAATGCCCGGAACATATTGTAAACATCAGTGGAAATGTAACACCAAAACTCCTTCTGTATAAGCTAATAAAAATGGCTATGATAAACTTTTTTGCTGTTATATACTTTTTATATTGAGTCACAAAGCTCTACTTCTAGCTTTCTGGTGATTAACTGGAGATTAAAGTGTCATGGACTTTTCCTGTCTGAGTTAGCTCTGAATTCTGATCCTCAGATCTCAACTTCTTAAGTAGCCAGGATTACAGGCATGAGTCACTAGCATCTAGCTAACAGTCACTTTAAGAGAGTATTCCAGGAGGGGTGAGTTTGATTACAGTATAATGTACATATTACTGCCATGTCACAATGAACTTTCACTCACCATTGTACAACTGATCTGTGTTCATATTCTTTTAAAAGAAGAAAAAAGAGCTTCTAGCCAGGTATTGCCTAGCTATAACCTAATTAGCAATTTTAAGAATGGAAGAGACATGGTAAAAAGAGACCAAGAGGCACTAGAGAATGAGGGTTATCACTCAAGATAGCAGAATCCAGTTACTTGAGAACCATTTTGTTATAGAGCAGAGATTATCAAGTTAAAATGGCCTAAAAGAAACCTCTTCTTTTGGGGGTACAGGGGGAGGACAAAGTGGCACTGGGGTACTCAGTACTTTGTTCATGCTAGGCAAGTGCTCTATAACTTGAGCCACCAACAGGGCCTCAGCTGAAAGCTGCCACTCTAACATGCTTATGCAGAAACCTTAGGACAGGTGATCTCAGCAGATTGCTTTCCTGTTTAGAGAGGACACTGAAAAAGAAGTGTGTACAGTTTTTGTGAATGTAAAGAAAGATTACCCTTTGTAAAATAAGAAGATGGACTCAGTTCCTTCTCTGATTAACTCAAGATACTATATAGGTCTCAAAAATAGCAAAATCCTCACAATGATGATCTACCCATACATAAAATGGCAGTTCAGGGACCAACCATAACAGGGAAAAATCCATTGATACACAGCAAAAATTATAGGAAGGACCTCATAGTATGGCTTAAATAGTAGAGCACCAGCTTAACAAGACCACAGAAAGAAAACACCAAACTTTTTTTGAGATTTATATTTTTATTTATTTTTGTCCATCATGGGGCTTGAACTCAGGTCCTGGACACTGTCTGTGAGCTTTTGCACTCAAGGCTAGCATGCTACCACTTTAGGCCACAGTGCCACTTGCTGGCTTTGAACCATGATCCTCAGATCTCAGCCTCCCCAGTAATTAGGATTATAGGTATGAGCCACTAGTGCCCAGTGTTGAGATTTATTTTATGTCTACTTTCCCAAGGAAGAATAACAACAAGACATGAGAGATCTTTATTAAAGGTATTCATTCCTTGTACAGGGAACATAACTTGAGGATGCCAAACTACTTATCTTTCAAATATACCTAAGACTTTCTTTGAAAGTAGACTCCAAAGAAAAAGAGTATACACACACACACACACATACACACTCACACACACACACATACACACTCACACACACACACACATGGTGGTAAAGGGAATTCTGAAATACTTTGGTTTATTTTGAAGCATATTTATAAATAAGAACATGAATACGTCCATGGAAATTCCCTAAGAACAAAACTTTTACCTTACTGGAAAGATTAAGGCAGTCAGAGGAATCTGAAAAACACTAGTTCTCTTTTGATCATGTCTGCTTGCTCTTGGTTCTATGTTGTATCTCAACAACATGGAAAGAAACAACGTTGGTGATAAAAGTTACGTCAGACACTCCATGATAGCTTGGGGAAGAGGGAAGTCTCTGTTTTCCAAAATATGATGGAGCCAAATGCCTTAGGAGAAGTCCAGGTAAAAACATGGTCCCCTACATCAGACTCTAGAAAAACTCAATCAGCTCCTTCTACTGCCGTTGTGGAAACAGGTTTCACATAGTATGGACCTTCACTTAGGTATGTTCTAAGCCTCAAATAATTTGGATTCCCAAAGATTTCTGCAATTGTTTTGGAATTGGCAAGGGCTTTCACCAGTTCATATTTGGCATCCTTCGAAGCTTTGTCATGTTCCACAGACCGGTCCATCACATATTCCACAAAACCTGGACTGTTGAACATAAGTTTCTGAGCCCAGGGTTGGTTTGCAATGGCCTGAAACAAAAAGCATAAAGAACATAATTGCTCTGGGCTTCAGTTATGAGATGGCGTAATACTCAGAAATGTGGTAGCATTAAACCCTAAAAATATTCCCTTTTACCTAATTAAATTCTGTCCTGAGAAACAAGAAACAAGTTACAACATAATGTCAAATAATGAGGAAATATTTATGTAAATTATGGAATATAACCACACATACAGTAAAAATAACATTAAGACTAATTTACAGGGAGAACACATATTAACATGGACAGATCTATTATATGAAAAAAGCAGATCCAAGTTATATATAGGGTGTGACTACAACAAATAAAAAATAAACAGCAAACGACATAAATTAAAAAGATAATGACGGACTGGGAAGGTGGCTCAGTGGTAGAGCGCTTGCCTTGCACCCATGAGGCCCTGGGTTCGATTCCTCAGCACCACATAAGCAAAAAGAAAAAAGCCGGAAGTGGCGCTGTGGCTCATGTGGTAGAGCGCTAGCCTTGAGCTGAAGAGCTGAGGGATAGTGCCCAGGCCCAGAGTTCAGGCCCCACTACCAGACCCCCCAAAAAAAAAAAAAGATAATGACATAAGTTAATACTTATGCGAGTGTTTTTTTTTTTTCTTCAGTATAGGTACTGAGGCGTGAATTCAGGGCTTAGGCACCATCCATGAGCTTTTTGTTTGTTTGTTTGCTCAGAGATAGTGTGCTGCCCACCTGAGCCACAGCTCCACTTCTGGCCTTTTTGGTGATTAATTGGAGGTAAGAGTCTCATGGACTTTCCTGATGGGGTTGGCTTGGAACTCTGCTCCCCAGACCTCAGCCTCCTGAATAGTTAGGATCACAAGCTATCTACAGCCACTATCTAAATCTTCATTTGCAGAATGTCACACATTGTAGCTATTCAACGAAATACTGATTTCTTAACTACCTCTTTTAATACTGGCATCTTTTTAAAACAATGTTGGAGAGATAAAGCAAGTAGGAGAATTACATGAACAGTATGATGATAACCAGTTACACAATTTAAGAATGTATGAAATAGCGGTGCTGGGAAGCTGGCTCAGTGGTAGAGTGCTTGCCTTACATGCATGTAGGCCCTGGGTTCGATTCCTCAGCACCCCATAAGCAAAAAGAAAAAAGCCGGAAGTGGCGCTGTGGCTCAAGTGGTAGAGCGTTAGCCTTGAGCTGAAGAGCTGAGGGACAGCGCCCAGGTGCAGAGTTTAGGACCCACGACCGGACCAAAAAAAAAACCAACCAAAAAAAACCAACAACGTATGAAATACTGTGCTTTAAACATACACACAACTTATATGAGAAATATGACATCACCTATGGGTCTGTAAATCCTGAGTTTGTAATGATTATACTCAGGGAGGAGGGAAAGGGAATGGAAGTTAGCAAGATATGACTTTAAACTTGAAACATTTCATGAACGAATGAATAAAAGTGATATGAAAGCCAAAATCATTTAACCCATTGGGGTAAAAATGTACTGAAAAAGTACCTGAAGAATGAAGAAAGTTAGGAGAGAGAAAAAAAAAAAGAAAGAAAGTTAGGAGAGAGTACTGGATGCAGAAGGTACAGCAAAGTCCAGAGACAAGACAAGCAAGAGCATTAAGTGCCAGAAGGGAGTGGCAGGAAATAAGGCTCAGGAAGATGAGGGCAGGCGGCAGAAACTATGTGGTGTTCTTACAAGAGCACAGCATGGGCACTGGCTCACTGTAAGCACTTGTGTTGACTTGGCTGAACCCCAGCAAGGCCAATGGAGGAGAATACCTACTGTGAACACTTTTAAGGCAGCACAGTGTAGTTCAGGGAAGGGCTGATTACTGATCCCACGGAAGAGGTCCAGCGAGTCCCTTGACAAAGAGGAAAACCATGACTCTGTCATTCTCAGGAGGTCATCAGTCTGCTGCTCAGGCTACAGGAAAGAAAAGGAAAGCTCTCAGGACAAAATTAATGTACAAGGAGAAAAGGATGTATTTAAATCAGAAAACTTGGGTTATGTGGTCTTACTTAAGTCTAAAACACTCATACTCAGGCCCAGCCCAGAACTTCCCCAGTTTTTGTGGGAGGTTTAGCAATATCTAATGGTTCTTTTTGTTTCATTTTTAAAGTACTGGAGTTTGAACTCAAGGTTTTATGCTTGCTAGATAGGTGTTCTACCACTTGAGCCATGTCCCCAGGCCTTTTGGCTTTAAGTATTTTTGAAATAGGGTCATCCTTTTTTCCTGGGCCATTGTGCACCAAGATCCTATTACTTATATTTACAACTGTAGTTGGCATGACAGGCGTACATCAACATGCTTTTGCTCAAAAAGGCTTTGCTGAGGCTGTCCTCAAATTGTGATCCTCATCATCCCTATTTTCCAAGCAGCTAGGATTACAGGTGTGAGCTATTGGTACCTGGCTCAATTCTAATACCCTATAGTTCACTCTAACTGAAACGGTCACTATCTAATAATGAAGATTATCTTCTTTTATTAAAAGTAAGAAAGATGGAAGTGGCGCTGTAGCTCAAGTGGTAGAGCACTGGCCTTGAGCTGAAGAGTTGAGGGACAACGCCCAGGCCCAGAATTCAAGCCCCACGACCGACCAAAAAAAAAAAAAGTAAGAAAGATGACATTTACTTGGTCAACGTTTACATTAAGCTAACTAGTATTATGTTGCATTACATAGGTCAGATTTATTCTGATCTATTTATTCCACTACTTTGCATTAACTTCATGATCTACTCACTGCTAAATACAGAAGAGAGGAGACTGCATCCAAACATCGTATTTTCAGCTCCGCAGAAGCATTCTTTGCTTGATATCCTATTCTCATGAGCAATCGTTCAAAGCGAGTTCCTTTGAAGGAGAACAGTATGATTCTTTTTTTGGTATGTGTAAAATACATATAGCATAAGAGTGCCATTATAAGTACACAGTTCAGCACCATTAAATACATTCACACCGTTGTACAACTGTCACCACTATCTACACCTCCAGAGTTTTTTCACCAATCCCCAAGTGAAATTCTGTAATCCTTAAACAAGGTTCCCAGCCCTCCCTGTTTCCCAGGTAACCACTATCTATTTTCTGTTTCTAGGAATTTGGCTGTTGTATGTGCCTCATCTAAATGGAATCATGGAGCACGTCTTCCATGTCTAGCTTCTTTTGATTTAATATCCTCAAATTTTATGTTGTAATTCTTGTCACAATACTCTTATAGAGCAAGATTCATTGTATGTTTTTGTCACATTTTGTTGGTCCATTTTCCGTCACTGATTATTGTTTTAGCTATAATAATGTGGCCATGAGCACCAGTGTACAAACAGCTATTTGATCCTTGCTTTCAATATCTCTGAGTACATACTTAGAAATGGAATTGCCGGGCCAATATAGTAATTCTATATTTACTTTTTTGTGGCCCCTCCATATTGTTTTTCATAGTGTTTGTATCATTTCATATTTCCATTCCAAAACACAGGATTATAATTTCTCCACATCTTAACACTTTATATTTTTAAAAACATAAGAGAAATCATACTTTCATGTATTATACCCCATAAAGACCTAAAGCAACACAAAAATAAGCATGTAGTCAGAGACCAAGTGACACACCTAAACCACACATTGATATGCACGGCAGCATACATAAGGCAAAGTGGATAGGATTGGAATCAAAGGACCTGGATTGAGTAGCAGCTGCCCCAGTCTGAATGATCTTAGAAACTTTTCTTAACTTCTCTGAGTTTCAGCTACCTGATCTGTAAAATGAGAATGACAATAGTATGTTCTCTGCAGGACTGAAAAAGGATATGTCATAGTTTGTAAAAGCACTTAGATAAGTACACATAGCAGGGTATTAGCTGTAATATACAATGGCTTATAAATTTTCAACATATGCTTCCTAAGTGTTTTTTTTTTGTTTTGTTTTTTGTCGGTCATAGGGTCTGAACTCTGGACCTGGGTGCTGTTCCTGAGCTCTTTAGCTCAAGGCTAGTGCTCTACCACTTGAGCCACAGCACCACTTCCAGCTTTTTCTGCTTATGTGGTGCTGAGGAATCAAAACTAGGGCTTTATGCATGCAAGGCAAGCACTGTATCACTGAGCTTCCCAGCGCAAGGGTTTTCAAATTATTGCTGCAAATTACTTTTTTATTTTTGGTCGTGGGGCTTGGACTCTGGGTCTGGGTGCGCTCCCTCAGTAATTCAACTCAAGACTAGCACTCAACCACTTGAGCCACAGCACCACTTCAGGTTTTCTGATAGTTTATTGGAAATAAAGAGTTTCATGGACTTTCCTGCCAGGGCTGGCTTTAAACCACGATCCTCAGATCTCAGCCTCCAGAGTAGCTAGGATTACAGGTCTGAGTCACAGGCGCCCAGCTTGCATATTACTTTTATGGAGAATCTGTTAAGCTATGAACATTCTCATGGATGCACCATGAAAGTATTTTTGTTAAGTCTTATAACAAATTTTGTTTCCTTCCTGTCATTATAAATACAAAAAAATTTGTGGAATATTCAAAATAACCCTGATAATTGTTATTCCCTTTTTACAAATGAGGAAAGTGAGGCCTAGAAAAGTGACATGAAGTAAATGAAGTCCAAAAAGCTAACTAACACCCATGTCCTCAGTGTCAGAACTGAGCCCCAACTTGATCTTCGAACACAAACACCAGTCAAGGAAGATGTGGAGGGGAGACGGTATTTGGTCATAAGTGATTGGTAAAACCATAAACAGTGAGAAGTACAAAGATATAAAGGTGTTCAGCAGTAACTATGCAATATGTAAAGATGAGTCATCATAGACAGAGAGTGCTACTCATAAAAGTTGTTTCTACAATGTAGTTAGTCCACCAGCAAATGAACATGAGTACTGAATCCTGATCAAAAATTAATATACACCTAATAAAAGTCAAGACTAGTCATACCAACCTGTTTTCTGTAAAACCTGTTTCCCTTCAACATTGGACCCCAGGATTCCGATTGTGTCTACAGCTACACCAATCATGGTGGGATCCTGACTCTCTGTCATTTCAAACACTTTTTCCACAAAGACAGGATAACGTTCACAAATCTGCTGAGGGCTATCCATGACAGCCAGGTTTCCAAAAAACTTCACGAATCCTAAAGGTATTTACAAAAATGCATTTTAAAAGCCATAGACAGCAGAAATGGTAGATTCAATGTTTTTACAGAACAGAGATAAACCTACAGGTTAGAAAGAAAAGAAAGGCTAGAATAGTGTATTGTTTGGAAACCAGAGACCATAAAGACCAAAGGACTTGTGATGGGTAGTCCTGAGAGAACAGAAACCCCAGGTTATCAATGGAGCTAGGTCTAGATGCTGAAGTACTGTCCTATGTAAGAGAGAGAACAGAGTACAAAGACCAGTGGATACGAATTATAGGGCAGTAAGTTTAGTCATTATTGGAAAGAAACTTTTAAACAGAAATGGTCACCAACAAATAAAGATAGGCCACCTCAGGAAGGAATAAATCTCCAACTCCTGGAAGTATTTAAGAAAGATCAACCAAGCTGGGTGATGGTGGCTCATGCCTGTGATCCTAGCTACTCAGGAGGTTTAGATCTGAGGATTGTGGCTTGAAGCCAGCCCCGGCAGGAAAAGTCTGTGAGACTCTTATCTTTAAGCATTAAAAAGCCAGAAGTGAGCTGTAGCTCAAGTGGTAGAGTGCCAGCCTTGGGCAAAAAACTGCTCAGGGACAGTGCCCTAACTCTGAGTTCAAGCTCTAAGAAAAAAAAGAAAAGAAAAAGAAACATTAATCAATAATATACTGCAATAGAATAGCTGGAATACATTTTCTGTTACTAAAGATTCCATATCAGATTTGATAAACTTGTGACATACATTGTGTCAGTCAGTATTAGTATTTTTATGTGCATTTCTTTTCATGAAGCTTTTAAAGAAATGGCAATGTTTTTGTTTTGTTTTTATGTTGTTCCAGTGTTTGAACTTGAACTTCAGGACTGGGAGCTGTCCTTTAGCTTTTTCCACTCAAGGCCCTCTTACCACTTGAGCAACAGGTCTACTTCCAGCTTCTTGGTAGTTAACTGGAAATAAGAGTCTCAGATTCCTGCTAGGGCTGGCTCTAAGTGATCCTCAGATCTCGGTTTCCTGAGTAGCTAGGATTACAGCTTAAGTACCATAAGTTCTCTAGCTTTATTCTTTTGTTTAATATTGCTTTTGCTATTTTGTACTTTCAGATATATTTTAAGACTTTTTTTTCTATTTTTGTAGCAAATGTCATTGGAACTTTGACAGAACTTTTACAGATTGTATGCAATCTGTAAATGGCTTTGAGTATAGACAATTAACCCTATTAATCCTTCCAAACTATAAACCTGAGATAGCTTTCCAATTGTATCTTTAATTTTCTTTATCAATATCCTACAGTTTTCAGTATAGAGATCTTTTTCCTTCTTAGGTATGCTTTCCTTCATTTCTTATTTTGATAGTTGTCAGTGTATAGAAATGCTACTGAATTTTCTATGTTGCTGTTGTATCTTACAAATTTATTGAATTAATTTCTTAAGCCTAACAATTTTTGGTAGATGCTGTAAGGTATTCTATACATGAGATTGTGTCATCTGCAAGTAACTTATTATATGTTATACATTATATATATTTGGATGCCTTTATTCATTTATTTTTTTCTCTTACCTAACTGCTGACTCTCTTACCTAACTTTTACTTCTAAGTGGTAAATGAGAGAGCAGCCTCATCTTGTTTCTGATCTTAAGAGGAAAGCTTTCAACTATTCACCATTGAGTACATATTAGCCATGGAACTGTCCTACAGGCCTTTGCTGTGTTGAAGTCCAGTCATACCTAATTGAAGTGTTTTGTTTTTTTTGTGCTGGACCTTGGGCCTGAACTCAGATCCTGGGTGATGTTCCTGTGCTCAAAAATTGCATTCTATCACATAAGCCTCAGCTATACTTCTGGCTTTCTGCTGGTTATTGGAGACAAGTCTCACAAACTTTCTTGCCCAGGCTGGTTTCAAATCAAAATCCTCAGATCTCAGGCTCATAAGTAGCTAGGAATACAGGTGCATGCCACTGGTGCCGGTTCCTTAATTGATTTTTTTTTTTTTGGTCCGGTCATGGGGCCTGAACTCTGGGCCTGGGCGCTGTCCCTCAGCTCTTCAGCTCAAGGCTAGCGCTCTACCACTTGAGCCACAGTACCACTTCTGGCTTTTTTCTTTTTGCTTATGTGGTGCTGAGGAATTGAACCCAGGGCCTCAGGCATGCAAGGCAAGCACTCTACCACTGAGCCATCTTCCCAGCCCCCTTTAATTGATTTTTTTATGATGAGATACTGGATTTTATTAAATGACCTTTTTGCATATATTGAGAAGATCATGTATCTTTGGCCTGTTAATCTGGTATACCACATTTATTATTTGTACATGTAAATCAACTGTGATTTAACTGATTGAAGACACTAGGCTATGAATTTGGTGGCTATGGGTATTTTCTAAAGTGAAAGAGCTTTAAGGAGAATAATCTTTGGCCTCCTCCAATTATGTAACTCAGAAACAACAACAAAAAATGTACTATCATTTCCACAAGAATCAATGTTTCTTACCTGGCAAATAGAAACTAGAGAAAGGGTCTGAATCTGCACCAACAATTATATTAGAAATCTGGTCAATTACTCCTTCTTGAGCAAGGTATTGTCGTCCATGATGGGTATATGCCAGTGATGTCACCATCTCTATACAAGTGGCTCTGAAAGGAAAGAAAGATGATGTCAAAGAACCACCTGATAAAATGTTATACCATCCGAAATGGCAGATGCCATCTGATTTCAGTAAGAGCACACTTGCCTAGGGATAAAGGACACAGTCACTCCAAAACCTCTAACTTGTCTAACATGACCTGAACTATTTTCTGAAAGCCATAAGATGGCAGCATGGACAAAAGTGGAAAATCATGCTAAGTAACAAGGCTGTTTTCTGATGTTCCAAAAAGGACATCTCACTTTATAAACTCTCCTTAAATCAACATACCTGACCAGTACATCCTCGCCAGTCAGCTCTCTCAGGAGCTGGGTCACTAATCCACTTGTGGTACAGTAGTTTAAAGACTCAGGGGACACAGAAGAAATCTCCACAATTAGCTGAAAGAAAAATTAGAAAAAGGTCAAAACATTCTTAAACCTCTTAAATTTCATTTTAAGTTACACATCTAACTAGGTACTTTATATAATTAAATTCTTTAGTATCTATTACTTCTTATTTGTCTCTAAGACATCTTCACTGAACTCACAAGAAATTGCTTTGGTACATAAATATTCCTTTACATATGGATAAATCCACGCTTACCCCCCAAAAATATATCAGTCATGGTGTATGAAAGTTTTAATTAGCAACAACAGATATATAACCATTCATTCTTAGGCAGAATATGTAGCTCAGTGGTAGAGTTCTTGCTTAGCATGTATTAATACCAGCACTGAAAAAACAAACTTGTTCATGTAGTCTGTCAATCATTTAGTCAGTTCATTTGACAAGCATGTCCTGAAGGCTTAATAAAAAAAAAAAAAATGAAGGGGTTTTAAGCAGATGTGATTCAGAAACAGATTTTTTAATCTGAGCTAGTACTGGGGCTTGAGTTCCAGGTCTCTATCTCACTAGGCTTTTTTGCTTGTGGCTGACAATCTGGGACTCTATTCAGGAAGTTCCTGCCTGTACCTGTAAGTTCTAATGTCTCCCCTACTCTCTCTTGCAGTAGTTTTTGAGTTTCAGTTCTGACGTTGGGGTCTTTGATCCACTTTGGATTGATGTTGGTACATGGTGACAGGCAAGGATCCACTTTTACTTTTCTGCATATGGCTGCCCAATTTTCCTAACACCAATTGTTGAATAGGCTTTTTTTCCACTGTACGTCCTTAGCTCCTTTGCCTAGAATTGATTTGACTATTCTAGGCCTTTTGTTGTTCTATATGGATTTTTGGATTGTTTTCTCTATTTCAATAAAGAACATCATTGGGATTTTGATGGGGATTGCATTGAATTTGTCTGTCATTTTTGGCAGTATTGCCATTTTCACAATATTGATTCTACCTATCCATGAACATGAAAGGAATTAAGATTGTACAAGGTTCCATTTCAGATATATGGCCCTACTAAATATTTAGTTTGGGTCAATTACTCCTCCAATAGTGAGGCCACTTTTTCTTCCTACTGCCATAATAATTTTGTTTGGTCTGTTATCAAAGGTATCCTACTCCTCTAATACAGTACTTACCCTACACTCTTCTAATATAGGATTCACATTACACTTTGTTTTTTGTGACTGTCCTATACAGCAACATGGGATCACATCAGCATGCTCCCTGTACCTCAGATAACGGCTGGCACAGTTTACGTGCAAACTAAATGATCCCCCTTGCTTTCCATTGTAACTGACTGGATTCTACTCTGTAAGCATCAAGAAAGTGTGGGCTCTTAGTCTTACCTCATAGACCCTGTACCGAACAATGTCACTTATCTTCATTACAGTTTTTAAATCATCCAGCAGGTTGCTTTCAAACAAGGCCTCCAGCCCAGCTTGGGTTAATGATATCCTTGACAGGGATTTGATAGCCTTATAAGAAAAACAGTATTTTAAGTTAACAAAAATATATATCGACTTCCTAAGGTTGATGTGAAAATTAGTGCAAAAAATGCACTCATTCAATGAGCATTCACTCTATTTTAGCTACTGATATTTATAACTAGAAAAGATTAGCAACACAATGTAAGCCCAAATGACAATACCGTTATCTGTGTCCTAGAAAAGAGGGGTTAACTACTATTTACTTATCCATTTATTACTTGCTATCATCTACATGAGGATACAAAGTTAATTCCAAGTTTTTACCTCTCAATTCAGAAGGGCTTTTATTTTTCTTTTAATATAATTTTATTATTATTAAGGAGTTGTACAGAGGGGTTAGTTATTTCATAAGTCAGGTAAAGAGTACATTTCTTTTTTTGGACACTGTCACCTCTTTGTTTTCCCTCAGTTTCTTCCTCCCGTCCCTGCCCACAAATTGCATAGTTCATTTTCCACATAACGCATACTGAATACCATGATTGCATTTGCTCACCCTCCCTCCCTTTATGCGTCCCCTTCTTGCCCTCCTAAAAAGAAAAGAAACTCGAAAGCAAAACCAAATACCAACACCACCATCATCATCATCAACAACAACAAACCCCATGTCTCTATTTCCTGGAATTCATTTTGATAGTATTTTAAATGTTCAGGGAGTTATGCTTTTGGGTTCCTCCCCAAGTCTGCTTGTGTGTGAATACAGAGTCCCTTGTAAGTTATCATAGCCACTTTTCTTTTAGATCTAGCTTTCATATATTAAAGAAAACATATGCCATTTGTCTCTCTGAGCTTAGCTTATCTCACTTAACATGATTTGTTCTAGGTCCATCCATTTCCTTGAAAATGACATAATATTATCCTTTCTAATAGATGAGTAAGGTTCCATTCTGTATTTGTACCACATTTGTTGATCCACTCGTCTATTATGATAGCCATAACTTGGCTACTGTGAAAGGTGCAGCAATCAACATATGTAAATGTCTTTACAGTATCCTAGCCTATTATGTTCTGAGTAGATGAAAAGGTCTTTTCTTGACTTTAGGACACAATGTCTCTAACAAACTCACCGCTTTAGCTACAGATAGATTCTCTCCACCAATGCAATAAACAATTTGTTTTAATAGGTCAGCATTATTCAGAATCTCAGTGACAGCATCTGAATGTTCAACAATTCTTCCAACCTGAAAGAAAAAAAAAATGAGAAATACTCTTCCAAGTTAGAACAACATTTACATATATGATGTTCCCATTTCCATAGTATGCAATTATTTTAGAAGTTAGTGATCACAACTACCACCCAAGTTTTTTTTTTTCGGTCCTGGGGCTTGAACTCTGGGCCTGGGTGCGGTGCCTCAGCTATTCGCTAAAGGCAAACGCTACACCACTTGAGCCACAGCGCCACTTCTGGTTTTCTGGTGGTTAATTGGAGATAGAGTGTCACAGAAGCTCCTGCCTGGGCTAACCCTGAACTGTGATCCTCAGGTCTCAGCCTCCTGAGTAGCTAGGATTACAGGTATGAGCCACCAGTGGCGCTTATCTAATTTGTTAAAAAGTCACAATTGACATTAAGGCCAGAAGCACATACATATTGTCACACCTTTAAATGGGGAAGAAAAAAAAAAGTAAAGTGCATATAGATCAAGCAGTAAATATAAATCCTAAGTCATGTAACTTTTTAGCAGTGTTAACTTTGGGCAAGTTAACTTCTTTGAGCCCAGATTGTCATATGTAAAGTGGGAAAAGTGGTACTTAATTTAGGGTTGTTACAAAGATTAAGTGAGATTACATAGCCACAAAGCATCTACAATAGTATGTGGTACACACAGAATCAACGAAAAAATTTTTATCTTTGCCCTTTGTGCCGAATAACCACTTTAGAGAAGAAAATATAAAACAGTGTAGGATCTACATTCTTAATTGTTTGCTCGCAAATTTTTGTGTGTATGTGCGGGTACTAGAGCTTGAGCTCAGAGCCTTGTATTCTCACTTGGCTTTTTTCTCAAGTCTGGGGCTCTACCACTTGAGCCACATCCCCACTTCTGTCTTTTTGCTGGTTAGTTAGATGTATGAGTCTCATGTACTTTTCTGCCTAGGCTGGCTTTGAACTTCAGTCCTCATATCTCTGTCTCTTGAGCAGCTAGGACTGCAGGTATGAACCAGTGCCCAGCCTCCCTCAGTGATGATTACAATAACTAGACCTAACACAGCAGAGTAAGAATCTTTTTCTCTAGACTAGCAGCATCTTGAAGAAAAAAAAATACCCAGATTTATCTTGGTAACTCCAATAATAGATAATATGATACCTGGCATGTCCAAGGAGTTCAACCAGTATTTGATATAACACTGATTAACATTTTACTTAGTGGAACTTTTTATTTTAGCATATATTTCCAGATTATAGTTATGTATAATAGAATAGCCTTGATATACCCTAGAGACAGTGAAACTAACACCCAGCATAGAACCTGGCAGAGAACAGATGACCCAAGTCAGTTCCTATTTGTGCTAGTAAAATTTCATACCTGGGACAGAGTAAGGATTTTGACAGAATCATCAGGATGAGTCAGTCCCCTTTGTAGGTCAACCCTGAGGTTCCTGGCCACGTGAACTGGCTCCATAGCTTGGAGGAATCTCTCCAGAATGGATACACATAAATCCGTCTGTTCCCTAAAGGAGTCACCATAGATCGCATTAGTTCATGTCCCATTACACTGGAAGCAACTGCTACAACTTAGCACAAGAGGATTCTTCCAGAAAGACTTCTCTTCAAGACAGCAGCTCTGCTCACTCATTAAACATTTGCTACATACCTATTATCCACTATGCAGGGGTTGGGACTATGAAGACATAAGATATACTATTTTCTATGTCTCAAGTTCAGTCTAATGGAAGATACAGAAAAATGGAAGGCAAATACAACCCAGGTACAAAAATGGTACAAGCTAGGGCTACAAGCTACAGGAGCTTAAAAAAGAACACAAGGTATAGGGAAGGCTTCTTACAGAAGTAACATCTGATTCTAAGTTTTTAAAAGTACAAGTAATCTAGGAAAAAACTAATCCTAGCATATGAAATAGTATTGGAGAATAAGACATGTCATTAATATTTTAAATAAACCTCATGGAGCTTGGTATGACTGGGGTTAGTATAGGGGAGGAGAAGGGAGAGATGAATAGCAAGGAATAAAGAAAGAAATCAGCTTGCTAGGCAGACACTCCTTTTTTGTTATTTTTTCAGGAGGGCCTAG
Source organism: Dipodomys spectabilis (assembly GCF_019054845.1). Taxonomy (NCBI): domain Eukaryota; kingdom Metazoa; phylum Chordata; class Mammalia; order Rodentia; family Heteromyidae; genus Dipodomys; species Dipodomys spectabilis. The sequence continues at coordinate 6,105,678 of NW_024870723.1, forward strand.
TGTTTTTTTTTTTTTGTTGTTGTTGTTGTTGTTCAACGTCAATCTCAGACCATGATGTTCCTACTTACAAGTCCCAGGTAGCTGGGATCACAGGTGAGTGCCACTACGCTGGCTTACTAATTGAGAAGAGGGTAGAGCTAACTTTTGTCAAGGCTAGCCTTAAATCATGATCCTCCCAATCTACCTTTTTAGACATCTGGAACATTTGAGTATTTGAGACATCTCTGCATGGATCCACAAAGGAAACTTGACCCAGGGATTGTACCTTGAATCACTGAGCCTAAGGGGTAATGAAGAATGTTTTCATGCCCAAGATAACCCAAATGTCCACCAACTGAGGAACAGATAAATATAACATGTAATATTTATGTTGCTATGGTTAGTACAGAGGTGTAAGCCCCTGGCACTGGCCAAAAGGTTTTTTTGTAATGCTTCCACTTATATGGAATGTCCAGAATAGACAAAAACATAGAGATAATAAACTCCTGGATGAAGGAGCTGGTGAGAAGAACAAAGGGAAATGTGGAATCACTGTTTCTGATATGGGTTTTTTTTCTTTAAAAAAATGTTATTAAAGCCAGGTGAAATGGCGTATGCTTGCTTGTAGTCCTAGCTACTTAGAAGATTGAGGCAGGAAAATTGCTCAATTCCAGTGATTAAAGACTAGTCCAGACAACATAAGTGAGATCCTGTTTCAAAGAAAAAGAAAAATTGGGATCATTCATTTTCCATTTATTTTGTGTGTGTGTGCTGTGTGTGTTTGTCAGATGTGGGGCTTGAACTCCAGACCTAGGCCCTGTCCCTGAGCTCTTCAGCCGAAGGCAAGCCCTCTACCACTTGAGACACAGAGTCACTTCGGGTTTTCTGGTGGTTTATTGGACTTTCCTTGCCCAAGCTGGTTTTGAATCGGGATCCTTAGATCTCAGCCTCCTGAGTAGCTAGATTTACAGGCGTGAGCCACTAGTGCTGGGCTTGTGTGGTTTTTTAAAACTATTTTGTTGTTGTTTTGGTATCGGGGATCAAACCCAGGACATTGCATTTGCTAGGCAAACACTTTGCCAATAGGCTACATCCCAGTCCTATTTTGTGTGTGTGTTTGCTTGCTGGTACTGGGTCTTAACTCAGGGCCTTGAGCTCTCCTTTGGCCCAAAGCTGGTGCCACTTAAGCCAACCCTTTTTTGGTCAGTCATGGGGCTTGAACTTAAGGTCTGGGTGCTGTCCCTGAACTCTTTTGCTCAAGGCTAGTGCTCTACCATTTTGAGCCACAGCTCCATTGCTGTGGTTTTCTGGTGGTTAACTAGAGACAAGAGTCCTACCCACAGACTTTCCTGCCCAGCTGGCTTCAAACTGTGATTCTCAGATCTTAGCTTCCTAAGTACCTAGGTTTACAGGTGAGAGTCACTGGTGTCCGACACTGACCAATTTTTTTTTTTTTTGGGGGGGGGGGTCATGGGGCTTGAACTGAGGGCCTGGACACTGTCCCTGAGCTTTTTCACTTAAGGCTAGCACTCTCTACTGTAGGCTATAGCACCACGTCTGGCTTTCTAGTGGGTAACTAGAGATAAGTGTCTCCCTGCCTTTCCTGCCTGAGGTTGGTTTCCAACTGTGATCCTCAGATCTCAGCCTGCTGAGTAGCTAAGATTATAGGTGCGAGCCACCATTGCCCATCTTGCTCAATTTTTAATTGGGTAATATCATCTTGTATGAATAGTGAGGGTTTTTTTATATATTCTGAATACAAGTCCTTTATCAGACAGAGCCTTTGAAAAGATTTTTCTCCATTGTGACTTGTTTTTTCTTTCTCTTAACTATGACCTTTGAAGATTAGAAAGTTTAATTTTAATGAACTCCAATTTATAATTTTTAATCTGTAAAAGCTAAGGTTAAAAAAATTCCTTTTTTTTTCTAAAAGTTTTAGTTTTAGGTGTTACATTAAGTCCATAAATCCAATCTCATATACTGCTCATGGGAATTGGGAATGTAAAATGGTATACAAACTATGGGAAACAAAAACCTATCCAACTATTCAGCCCTTCTATCTTTAGACATTTACTCAAAGAAAAGAATACTGCTATACAAAGGCTTGTATAAATGCAGCAGTGATACTCACTGGACACTATGTTGAAAATGAGCTATACAACTTGTGGATGGGGACAGAAGGGAAAAACTGGGAGAGAGGGAGGGAAGGGGTAACATTGTCCAAAAAGAAATGTACTCTTTACTGACTTATATAACTGTAACCCCTCTGTATATCACCTTTACAATAACAATAAATAAAAATTTAGGGGGGAAGTAGGGGGTGGGGGAGTGGGAGATGGGAAGGGATGGGAAGGGGAAACAAAGGAGGAGGCAACAATGCTTGATAAGAAATGTACTCATTATCTTGCCCATGTAATTGTAACCCCTCTATAGGGTATTTTCACAATATAAATAAATAAATATTTAAAAAAGACTGGTATATATAAATGTTCACAGTAGTGTATTTATAAAACTCCTAAGCAGAAAACTTTTCCCACTGATGAACATCAATAAATTTGGGTACATCCATACAATGAACTACAACTTAGCACGGAAAAGGAATGAACTATTCCTTTACACTGCATCAATAAATCTCAAAATAATTATTTTTGTGAAATAAAATTAAAACAAGCAAGACAGCATACTCCATGACTCTATATACATAATGCCCCTTCACTCACATCAGCAAACCCCAACATGTTCATCTGTATTGATGGAAAGTGGGAAGGCACCTGAAGAAACTTCTGAAATGTATGTTCACTATCTTGATTGTGGTGATGGTTTAACACAAATATGAAAACCTGTCAGATTATACATTTTATTATGCGTACTGCATTGTATATAATGCTTTTTTTAAGAAAAAAAAAAGTGGTGTTGGGTGCTGGTGGTTCACACCTGTAATCCTAGCTACTCAGGAGGCTGAGATCTGAAGAGCGCAGTTCAAAGCCAGCCTGGGCAGGAAAGCCATGAGACTCTTATCTCCAATTAATCACCAGAAAACTGTAAGTAGTGCTGTGGCTCAAGAGGTAGATGGCTTGCCTTGAGCTGAAGAGCTGAGGGACAGTACCCAGACCCAGAGTTCAAGCCCCACAACTGAAAAAAAAAAATAAAAAGAAAAAAAAAGAAAAATGTGGTAAAAGTTTGCTGAACTACACAATGTATAACTTTCAGGTCATAAGTGGTCCTTTATTACCAATAAGTAAGTGGGACTTTATTACCAATAAGCCAAAGCATTAATAAGAAGTCTTGTTTGTTTCTTTTTTGTAAGTAATTTTAGAGCTTAATTTCTCTCTAGATTTTTACTGGGCACAAGTGGCTCATGCTTGTAATCCTAATTACTCAAGAGACTGACATCAGAGGATTGAGGTTCAAAGTCAGCCTCAGCAAAGGTTTGTGAGACTCCATCTTTAATTTACTAGCAAAAATATCAGGCTGTGGATGGGCATGACTCAAGTGGTAGTGTGCCAACTATGAACAAACAAGCTGTGAAACAGCATAGGCACAGAGTTCAAGTCCCACACCAGAGGGATTTTTATGTACAAGATCAGAACTTGAGTCTATAATATAGTAACCTTTATGGTTTAGCTAGGATAGTAGCAATCTATGTGGAGACTTTGAAACTATCTAAAAAATAATTCCCACAAATTGAAATCAGCATGCTATAAATTGCTTTAAATTGTCCTATTTTAAAATTTCCATTAAAATTGCTTCTATCATTTAGCAATCTTATTTTTGCCATATTTCTCATACTTCCTGTCACTTCACTTCCTGTTGTATTTCTGTTGCCAATTTTCAGCATGACCTTTGAAAGTCTCTTAATCTATAATATGAAGAAGTTGGACTAGCTACTTTCTCCACACTGATCCTAATCTAACACCTGGCACATATGGTATTATATACTGTATCCTAGAAAAGCTGAACAAAACAATGCCCCTGCCTTCAAAGAAGTTAACAAACTAGAAAGATAGAGATTATAAACAGAGAACTATTATAAGACAATAGAGTTAAGTATCATTCATTAACAGATAATGACAAGGTCCTTTAGGAACTCTGAAGACCAGTCATTTGCAAATGGAGTTATAGCCTATTAGTAGGAATGGGGGGGGGGGGGGCGCTGGGTTTTAAAAGACAGAATATGGAGTGGAGAGGGCGTTTCTGTTATAAGGACTGGTGTGAAGAATGTTAAGAAAGTGCAAAGTCATGCTTAGGCAACTTTAATGGTGTGTCATGGTGGGTGGAACAGATGAAATTAAGCTGGGTAAAGCAAAAGATGAGGCTGGAAAAGTAGGATGGAAATATACTGGAAAGGGCCTACTGGATAAAGAAGTCAACATTTCACACTGTATGTAGGCAAAGGAAAAGATCTGGAACAAGTGGCCTAAGAAGTCTGCTGTGGTTGTAGGGTGGGATACGCAAGTTAAAAAAAAAACTTGAGAGGTAAAGAGTGTCAAGACCTGCAAGCCTGGTGTGTGTGTGTTTTTTTTTTAATTTACAGATAATGGGAACATCTTTGCAATTTTCCTTTCTTCCTGAACATCTATTAGAAATATTTCCATGTCGACATATAGAAATCAATCCCAATATTTTAAATATCTGCATAGTATTATTTAATCATTTGCAATCCCCTCTTAATGGTACTTAGCTTACCAATTTCTTGCTGTCACATGCCACCTGTTACGAACATGCCTCTGCACATAGCACATTTTATACGAGTATACCCACGTTCTTGGTTGGAATCTAAAGGTATGTCAATGTCATGTTGATGGGTCTTGGAAGTGGAGTTTTAGCTCAAGTGGTAGAGGGCCAGTTGTAAGCTAAAAAAGGGGACAGAACCCAGGCCCTGGGTTCAAGTCCCAGGGTTGGCGCTGATACACGCACGAACACATCCACACCCCCACGCCCCACCCCCACCATGTTGATGAATTCTGCCACACTACTAGGCCAGAATCCCTTTCAAAGAGGAGAAAAGCCCAGAGCTTGTCGCCCGTGACCCTGGAGGTTTTGCAGGTGGGCAAGCCTCGCATTCCTCCTCCAGTTCACGGATAAGGCGGCGGGGCCGGGAAACAGGGGAAAAACGTGCCCGGAGGCACTGCTGAGGCTGGGCTCGAACCGCAGCTGCGGCCTCTCGGCCCGGCGTGGGTCCCTCCCGGCGCCCCGACCCACCCCGCACACCTCCACACTTGGGGGGTGCGGGGAGTCCCCCCTGCTCAGGCCCCCCAGGGTTCTCTCACCGAAGGTTCTGGTTTAGCAGGGAGAAGAGGGGCCCCAGGCGCAGGTCTGCCGAATGCTCCCGCAGCTCGCCCAGCGGCACGGCCTGAATCACCGACTGCAGAGCCCGCAGCTCCTCCAGCGGCGCCTCCAGCCGCGCCACCTCCCGCAGCAGAGCGAGCGCCTGCGCGGCCATCTTGCCTGCTGGCACGCCCACACACTGGGGTTCCCGGGCTGACGGGGCGGGGAGGGGAGGAGCGAAGGGAGGGGAACCCTCAGGACTCGCGAGATCTGCGGACGGCGCCACCGCCGCCAAGTCTCGCGATACCGGGTTCCTTCGGCGGGGAGTCAAAGGTCCTTCGTGATGGCGGGTCTCAGGGAGGCCGTGCTCCGAAGCTTCCGCCACCAGCTTTGGCGTCCACGTGGTGGGCGCGTGGCGGGCGAGCCCTCTCCGGGGGGCCTGCAGGCGGAGGGTGCGAGGGCTTATCGGGAGTGAAACGGCTGCCCTTGCCGAGGATCTCAGCTGGGGAGGAAGCGGCCTCCGTCGAGGCCGCGGGGAGCGGAGCCCTGGGGCCTGGGATCCCGCGGCCGCGAGATCGAATCCCCAACCGGACGCCTGTTCAGAGCAGGCACCGGCTTCTGCCCCTGGAAGACAGAAGCTGGATGAAGGGCGTGAGGAACAGGCTGCGGGGATGCCCCGTGGGTGTCGCCGAGCCAGCGATACGCTTGGTGAAGAAAAGCCAGAGTCCCCTTTGGGCCGGCGGGGAGAGAGCTTCGCCCTCACGGAGGAAGCCCTGCGGTCCTGGAGCGGACGGAGCCTGCCGCTCCAAAGGCCTGTCGCTTCGCCACTGTGCAAAACTCATCGACCCATAGGCGTCCGAAGGGAACCAGTGTGGTCTGCGCGAGCCAGATAGGGGTTGAGAAGTTTAGAAATCGAGGCTGTCTGCCAAATGACGAGGTCGGTAGGGAATGAAGAACCTTTAAATGCCAAGTTGACACCCAAGCATCGCAAGCAAGTGGAAAGTTAGGAGTCTTTACAGGTACACAAGGCCAAGGAGTTGAGCCTGTTTTGGAAATGAATGAATGACTGCCTTCTCACATACTTTGAAAGAAATAGACAAAAATCCTGAAAGCTTAGAAGAAACTAAACATTTCGGTCGAGTGTGTGTGTGTCTCCCCATCCGTCCACGTGTGCACACGCCAATGTCTCGGGACAAAATGATAATCGTTATGGCTTTACAAAGACCCTAATCCCACTTGACTTTTTGAAAAAGAATAAAATTACATTTCTGTGTTCTGCTGATCACACCCCGAAGTATCTGTAATCCCCTACCCTCCTTTGGATTGGTTTTAGAATTGTTTTGTCCCTCGGGGCTTAAAGTTAACAGAGAAAAAATTTTTTGAATCTTGGGAAAAAAAACCTTGCTAATTTTGGACAAAAGACCACCCTCAATTATGAGTCTATGCTTATTCTAATATTGTGTTTCTTCCCTTGGAAGGCACCAGCTTTCTCCAGTCCTTGGATCATACTATATATAATTGAAGTATTCAAGAAGTATTACACTAAGCAGCTGGGAAGGTGGCTCAGTGGTAGAGCGCTTGCCTTGCGTGCATGAGGCCCTGGGTTCAATTCCTCAGCACCACATAAGCAAAACCAAAAAAGCCGGAAATGGCGCTGTGGCTCAAGTAGTAGAGCGCTAGCCTTGAGCTGAAGAGCTGAGGGACAGCGCCCAGGTCCAGAGTTCAGGCCCCACGACTGGATCCCCCCCCCCCCAAAAAAAAAATTACACCAAGACTACTTTGGTGACTTCACACGTAGAAGCCCTCACTTTATTTTAAAAGAAAAATAGTAAATTAAAACATTGCTGATGCTTTATTGACTAAAGAGGTGATAGGTAATATAACCCATTCCTAACAATGCTTGTGGAAATGTAGGGACAATGCTGTAAATGTTTCTTCATGTTTCCCTAGAGCTGATGAAGTTGACAAAGTTTTAGAGTCTGAAAAAAATGGTTGATTATAGAACCATTAATACCAACAATGAAAATAATGAGCTACTCAAATTTCAGTCTTTGGCAATAACCAGTAATGTCTACTATACACAAATGAAATTGAAGACCAGTTCCCACAACCAGAGACAAATCTAAGGAAATTGAAAGCTGTTATGCTGCCAGGCTAAAGATTTCATTGGTCCTATAATTGATATGGATCATTTTCTGGGCTGAGGTTTGGAAAAAACTTTCAGTACATTTTTGTTTACCTATAAAGAAGTGCCAAAAACAAAACAAAATCCCTTCAATATCAGGCAAAGGAGTTGAAAGAAACAAATGAAGTGGGTGCTCAGCGCTATCCGAATCCGATGAGGAAAAGAAGGTAGGAGAAAAGGAAGAAAAAACTCCTGGACTCTCAGGCAATGGCTCTAAGACTGTATGTCTGAAAAACTGCCAATGCCATAAAGGCAAAATAGAACTCCTGGAATCTAACTTTGAAATTAAATGTGAAGAAAACAGAACTGAGTTGAAGGAAGAAGAGGGTCCAGAGGTTGCTTATTCCAGATAACAGTTTATCTCCTGTCATCCTCTCAGTTCAGCATCACCTGCATCATCACTACAATCATCCTTCTCAAAATGTAGTCATTCAACAAACATGGAGGGTAAACTGTAGGGTCCTGTACTAAACTTGGGGACATCATCTCAGGAAGTCATCTGAGGTTCTGAGGTAAATGGTCATTAATAGTTTCCTTTCTTATTTATGCAATAGGCACAGAAGATAATGGTTCTGATTTATCTTAGTGGACTTAAAATATAAAGATTTTCTTAGGACCATTCAGTCTTACTTTCTCTAACCATATATTTTCCAAATTTATTGGTCTTACAATTGATAAGGATCATTTCCTGGACAGAAGTTTAGAAAAAAATTTGAATACATTGCTGTATACCTATAAAGAAGTACAAAAAAGTTAATGGTTTTCATTCACAAAAATGGTTGGTAGTTAACACATTTGGTGTTGGCTTTGCTTTTAAATTGGGATATTTCATTGCAAAGCTGGGTTAAAACTTCGGAACGCTTGGCAGTGGGGTACTCTGCATTTCCAAAGGACATCAGCCATTGGCTCACCACTTTGCAGCTTCTTTTTCTTTTTCTCTTTTTTTTTTTTTTGTCAGTTGTGGGGCCTGAACTCTGGGCCTGGGTGCTGTACCTCAGCTCTTCAGCTCAAGGTGAGCACTCTACCACTTGAGCCATAGCGCCACTTCTGGTTTTTTCTGCTTATGTGATACTGAGGAATCGAACCCAGGGCCTCATGCATACAAGGCAAGCGCTCTACCACTGAGCCACCTTCCCAGCCCTGCAGCTTCTTTTTCTATGTTTCAATCTAAGTGTGTGCCATATACTTAAGGAGAAGAGGACTGTGGGATTACCTCAGGGAAAGGCTCTTCGGAGCAGCTGGCCTGAAAGAGGAATGGGTTTACTAAGGAGAGAAGTAGTTCTAAGTGTTCTAAGCTAAGTAGAATTGGGAGGTCCTGGGAGGAAAGGAGATAGGGAGAGAGACAACCATATGTACCTTACTTGTTTGTTTCTGTTTGTGGCTTAGGTCTCTAAGGAAAGGCTTTAATGTATTTTAGTGTTTGTGTGTGCCATAATTTCTGAAAGTTAATGTAGTCTAAGGAAATTTTATGTATTTGTATATATATACGTCTGAAGATTTCATTTTTTTGTTTTTTATTTGTTTTAATGGAAAGAGAAAATAGGATTTATTTTGCAAGAGTTGTGGATCTAAGAATGGTGCGTAGGTTATAAGTTTCATGCATGCCTGGTGAAAGAAATTACCTCTCTTTGGGACCATTTTGAGGAGGAAGAGCCAGATAAGGAGGAAATGGAGTCAAGAGAAGGTGATGAGGGGCAATAGGACCAAGATACATGTGTGTGTGTGTGTGTGTGTGTGTGTGTGTGTGTGTGTGTGTGTGTGTGTGTGTAGGAATGTCATAATAAACCCCATCAGTTTTTACAGTAACAAAAATAAGGAATGGATGTATGAAGTACAGACATTTTTGTTTGTTTGTTTTGGGTCTGGTCGTGGGGTCTGAACTCTGGGTCTGGGTGCTGTCGCTCAGCTGAAGAGCTGAGCTCAAGGCTAGCACTCTACCACTTGAGCCACAGCGCCACTTTCGGCTTTTATTTCATGCTTATGTGGTGCTTGAGGAATCGAACCCAGGGCCTCAGGCATGCAAGGTAAGCACTCTACCACTGAGCCAACTTCCCAGCCCCTGAAGTACAGACATTCTATCTCCAGAAAAGAGAGAACAAATGTAGAATGGATGCTGGTAGGAAATGTACTTGTCCAGCACTATGGAAATCAGCAAGGAAGTTTCTCACAAAATGAAAATTTCCATATAATACGTACCACTAGTGCTACATACTCAAGAGAATAAAAACCTACCACAGAGTTACCCTTGTGCTCACATTTATTGTAGCACTGTGCACAACAGTCAAATCATAACTTCAATCTCAGAGCCCATCATCAGAAGATAAATCAAACATCATAATATAAGTTAATATAAATATATTAGATATATTAATATACTTATAATTAATATTCTAATTGTATGTATTGTGCTATGTATAATATATACAATATCATATATAGTCAACAAAGTGTTACTTAGCCATAAATTCTTTTCCTTTGCTAGAAAAAAAAAATTACCTCTCTTTCTTTCGCAGCTATCTGCACTGTCTTTTGGCCTGGCTGCTGAGGTGGGGTGGGACTGGATGTATGTAGATGAGAGCTGTGTGGGAAGAGGACCAGCAGTTAAGGCCCTTAGTTGCCTGTCCACCGGTCAGCACTCTGCCTAAGGCTATAATTACTGCTACCACCTTGTGGTGAATTACCAGCTCCTCGGACAGGCTGGCCTCAGTGTTCCCTGCTAGCCTACTCTCTGTCCTCTGTCCTTATATGCCTCCTGGTGAGTGCCCTAGTCTGCATCACTGTCCTCAGTCTCAAACCTCATGCCCAGAGGATGGGGGAAGGTGTACTTCTCTTCACTGCTCTTGTGGTTTTGACTTGGGGTTAGGCAGGTAGAGGATGAAGGGCTGCTAAATGCCCTGGAAACTGGGATTGTTTTTCCTGCAATCAGAGCTTTTGGCAACTCTTAAGCAACACAAGTACCTTACCCTGCATTTTTCAGATGAGGCTTATACAAGGACTAAGAGAAAACTTGTCAGACCAGTCAGTACGCAGTACTGACACTAGGATTCACACCTGCTTCCCAGACATTACTCTGCCCTATTTCCTCCTGATCTGGTGCCCATATATCAAGGCCCATGCAGGCTGTGTATTTCCTACCTCTTGAGTTTATGTATGGCTCATCTGCTTAGAGGGTGCCTCATTCTCCTCTTACAAATCCTATTTCAGATCCTATTGAGCTGGCATCTTCTCTTCAAGTCTCTCCAGGAGAGCCTCAGTTCATGGTCACATGTTGCATTGTTTTAGAACTGGTCTGTTTCCAATCTTTTGCACTAAACTGCACAGCACCTTAAACATACACGAATGACTGCAGGTGAAATTACCCCCTTAAATCATCAGGTGGTAGCTGTTCAGGAGAAAGTAAGAATACTATAGTAGTATCGTACAGTAACAATGGATTTGAACTCATCTAAACTTGAGTTCAGATTCTCACTTTTAATCAATTACAAGTATTTGGTTCTAAGCTGGGCACCCGGGGCTCATGCCTGTAATTCTAGCTACTTGGAGGCTGAGATTTGAGGATTCCTGGGCAGCAAAGTCCCCGTAAGGCTCTTATCTTCAGTTAACCACTCAAAAAACAAAAATCCCAGAAATGGAGCTGTGGCTCAAAATGGTAGAGCGCTAGCCTTGAGTGAAAGAGTTCAGGGACAGGGCCCTGGCCCTGAGTTCAAGCTCCATGACTGACGAAAAGAAAAAAAAATTTTGTGGTTTTGAGCAATTTTTCAAAATTTCAGAAGCTCTATTCCATCTCCCCCTATCTATAAAATACAGAGGAACAACAACAAACACTAAGTACTAAAACTCAATGCAGATTTCACTAAGTATTTTGTGTGTGGGGGGGTAAGAGTAAGGATATAAAACAAAACAAAAACAAGACCACCCCCCCCAAAAAAAAACACCAGTTTTGATTCCAGTCTGCTTGGCCTGTGCACTACTGACCTGCACTTTTCCACCATGCAGATCAGACAGCTTCTTTTCTGACATATACCCTCTGCTCAGGACCCTTAGCCTGCAGTTCTACTCAGCCATCACCAGCAGCTATGCCTGGTACTTATTCCATCATCTTTGTCAGCTGTCCTGACAAACAAATTGCCAGACATATTGCCAGGTACAGTGCAGGACTAAGGAACAGTCTCAAAAGGCTCCAGGAATTACCAGGGGCTACTTTGGGGCCTTTCCCTTGATTCTGACAGCTTTTTCCAGTGATAAACTACAGCTCCCTGCTTGAGGTGTTACATGAAGCAAAACTGAATGAGCCTTGGAGTCTGCTTTTTTTTTTTATTTTTTCATACTCCTTTAACTATTTGACTACTTTATCTGTATTTAAAAGTTGGTATGAAAACGAGATTTTTTTGTGTGTGGTTTTTGTTTTCATTTTGTTCTGCATGCTTGTTTATATGTCATTGGGAGTGTAAGGGGAGGCACAGAAATAGAAGGTCAAAGAGTGAACAAATGCAGCAGTGGTACTCACTGGCACTGTTGAAAATGAACTATACAACTTGTGGGTAGAATATGAAGGAAAAACTGGGAGAGGGGGGAAAAGGGTGACACTGTGCAAAAGGAAATGTACTCTTTAGCTGACTTATGTAACTGCAACCCCTCTGTACATCACCGTTATAATAATAAAAAAATTTTAATTGGCATGATATAGAAGTCTGTTTGGTTAAGACAGTGTCTATGAGTCTATGAATTAGTCACCAGTTTGATGTTGCATGCTGGTAACTCAGCAGTTCTGGATCTTGGTGGCAGTCAGTTGCTGGAGCTCTATTGGATGTTATCCTAGTGAGGACTCTGCAGCAGCTCTGATCCCAAAGGTCCAATCTACTAATTACTTCCCAAGGACTCCAGCTCCAATTACCATTAACATGAGCCTCTCAGGAGTACATTTCCAATACAGGAATTCCAAAACACACTTGAATCACAGCAGAAGGGGACATTCTAAATGATCTTTTTTTTGGGGGGTGGAGTGGGGCACTGTCCCTTACCTTTTTTGTTCAAAGCTACCACTCGTACTTGAGCCATAGTTCAACTTCCAGCCTTTTGGTAGATGATTGAAGATAAACATCCCACACTTTCCTCTCAGGCTGACTTTAAACCAAAATCCTCAGTTCTCAGCTACCTGCTGACTTGAGAGAGCTAAGAATGGGAGAAATGGTGTCCATCTTGCTTTTGATCGTTGCTGTGTCAGAAGTATGTGGTTAGCTATCTGCTGCTCTCCATGAATTTCTTTTCTAAATAAAATTTTATACACATGGATTTGTATGCTTTACATAAATCCTGAGTAATGTTCCAAGAAATAAAACTTAGGAAGCATAATAAATTTTAAGTTGGCAATTTGGACACAGGACTGATTTTTATGTGCTGTTAACCTAAGATACTCAAATGTTAATGTTGTTTGACTGGTATCCAGTAGATGCTCCCTAGTATTTTCAAGTCTTTAAACTTTATAGATTGTGGTCCTTTGTAAATACTACTAAGCTTAATAAGCCTACTTATTAAATAATGTGTATTTGTACCAGTTCTGGGGCCTGAACTTAGAGCCTGTCACTGAGCTTTTGTGCTCTACCACTTGAGCCATAGCTTCAGTTCTGGCTTCTTGGGTAGTTAATTGGAGATGAGTCTCCAATATCCTTTCTTGCCCAGGCTAGGTTCAAGCTACTCAGCCTGCTGAGTAGCTTGGATTATAGGCATGAGCTATTAGTGCCTAGCTTTTTATTTCAGATACCTAGAAAAATAAAAGCATATGAAGAATGAATTTTTTTAGAAATTTCTGAGAATTGTATTTTTTTGGTTGTTCCTTCTTTAGCTATTGAGGTATAACTGATAAAAAAAATATGTATTAAAGTATGGAGAACTTGATGTTCTGATAGGTATATACACTAAGTCACCACAAGCAATTAATATAACCACCTGTCACCTTTTTCTTGTTCTTGGTTAAAATACTTAAAAAATTTACTCCCTTAGAAACTTTCAAAACGTACTGTACAGTATTGTTAACTATAGTCACTAAGTTGACCGTTAGCTCTTCAGACTGTTCATTTTGTATAACTGAGATTTTCTACCATTTGGCCAATGTATTTTCCAACCCCTGGGAAGAATCCTAGTTTCTTATTTTTAATTTCCAACGGTAAATTTTGTTTTGGGTCCAGTCGTGGGCCTGAACTCTGGGCCTGGGTGCTGTCCCTCAGCTCTTCAGCTCAAGGCTAGCACTCTACCACTTGAGCCACAGTGCCACTTCTGGCTTTTTTTTCCTGCTTATGTGGTGCTGAGGAATTGAACCCAGTACCTCATGCATGCAAGGCAAGCATTCTACCACTGAGCCAACTTCACAGCCCCCAACGATAAATTTTGTTGTGAATTTAGGAAACACTAACCGGGACCACAGAGACTCTCCTGCCCAAGAGGCCTGCAGAGCTCAGTCAGGAGGGTTTAGAGAGCTGCTAGCTTTAGAGCTTGGATGAAAAACCCAAGCGTTTTGACACTTGGTGACATTCACTTCCCATTTCAACCCATCAACTTTAACCCACATAATAAAAATTCCGCCCCCCCCCCCCCCCCCCGCTCCCCTCCCCTTCCATTGTGGCTTTCTAACAAGGGTAGCTGAAAGGTTGACATGAAAGCCTGAAGATGTTGAAGGGCAGACATTAACACAACTAAGCCTTCCAGGCTACACTTAATTTGGTTCAAAAAAAAACTGGCCTTCAGCTCCATGTAAGAACCTCCTACCCCTTCACATCTTTTTTCTGTAAGCTGCCTAAACCAAGAGATTTGTTTTAATCAGGCACCATCTATTGTTGGTGTATGAAGATGGGAAAACAGAGGAACCTGACCTACCGGTTATAACATGCAGTCACATTATGCAACTCAGTTCAGGTTTCTGGAATTGCAGGCCCATGTGTGCCTGTACTTTGGTATTTTAATAGAGTCATTTTCTAAGTTCATTTCCTTCCATCTCTGTGCCCTTTAGCTAAATGTTTATGTCCCAACAGATCAGGTCCAGTAGATAAAAAAAATGTTGCACACACTCTTCAAAAGGGCACACACTCTTCAAAAAGGGCACGAGCATGGCTGAGAGAATGTTCTAGGCAGTGGCAGAAGTAGGGATCCTGTCATGTTCAGCCTAATCTCCAGCAGCGGAAGTCAGAGCCAGTTCCTTCTGTTATCCAACAAATGGTTGATGAGAAATTGAAAAGGGAAAGATAGATGAGTTTTCAAAGGGAACTTGTATGTTGTAAACCAAACACATTAATTATAACTTTAATATAACAAACGTTATTAAAAAGCAGCAATTCAAAACAACGTATCTTTTAGAAGGTGCACAGGGTTATAAGTTCAGTTGGCAGTAATGCAGCTGTTACCCCGTCAGAATGAAATGCTGGAGTAAGAGTTAGGCCCCTACTGTCTTCCCAAGAAGGCAAGGCACCCCCTGCCCTTCCCTCTGCAGACCTAGAGCTTCCGTGGAGCCCAGTGGGGAAGGTACAGATGTACTGTTACAGGCCTTGATTAGCCAGCTTCTCAGAAGCCTGGAAAGCACTGGGAGATGGCTGTGCTAGCTGAAATCAGTAGGAAGCCACAGATTGGATCCCTGGTCCCACCTCCTTGCTGGCTGGGAGCTGGCATCTCAGCTCCCCTTCCACTTGGGCCGTCAGGAGGGCCTCAGTGGCAGCAGCTGTGGGGCTGAGAACTAGGCCCAGTGTCCATCTGGGCTAAATGGGAAGCAGAGGGAAGTGGGCGGGCTGTGTGCAGGGGAGGAGGTGATGTTCCCTTGAAAGGCACTGTAGTAGCTGAGGTTTAAGGCAAGGCCATCTAGCCTATCCGTGGGTCATCGGGAGTGTTTGTGAGGGGGGGGAGGGGCCAGGCCTAGTGGCAGGAGACCTTGCTCCTCAGGAATGCTGTTCTGTTTCCTCCACCTCTGCCCACCAGCTGGCAGCCTGTACAACCCGGCCAAGCCAGAGACCACAGTAGCGGTTGGCAAGGCTGGTCCCAGTCTGGTACTCCTGCCCCCCTGTTCTCTAGTCAAGGCACTTCTTTCCATTTTCCCACCAAGTGAGTCAGTTTCTAATGTATCTGGAAGCAGCAAAAAAAAAAAAGAGGGGTGTTCACTCCCTCCCAATTTTGTTTTCCCTCCCAACGGAGCTGAATGAATGTCTGTTCTAGGAATTCTATTTATACCTCCAGTAACAGGCTTGGACCCTTGAAAAACCCCCAAAGTGACTGTCAGTTTCAGGCAGGGAAGGGATAGGAGAGTGAGGCCCCACACTTCCCTGTGGGGGAACCAAGCTGGCTCAAGGCCAAAGGAAGGGAGACAGGACTTTCACATTCAGTTAAAGCACATGGCCTTACAGGAGGCCAAAGGACAGCCAAGAGCAAGAGCCAGGCTGCCCCAGAGGGAATGTGTGGCAGTGTAGGTGGGTGCATGTGGTAGCATGAGGGCATTGTGTTGTGGCTGTGTGTACACATGGTGCCATGAGGACATGTGTGTTATTGTGGCTGTGCATGCATGGTGTGTGTGTATTCGTGTGGCATGAGGGCATGTGTTATGTGGCAGTGTCTGTGTACATGGTGGCACCAGGGCATGTGTATTGTGTGTGATGTGTGTCTATGTGCATGGTGGCATGAAGTCTTGTGTGGCTGTGTGTATACATGTGGCATGCATGGTGTGGCAGTGTGTAGTAGGTCTTGGATTTAGCAGGTCCCCCAGAGATTCCCAGTCCCCTAGATGACTGAGGACTCCTCCATTCCAGCCAGACCAGGCCCAGCTCCATGGCTGTGGTCTACAAAGAGCTGTGGTCTGGTGACAGGCAAATTTCTGGAGCTTATAGAACTGAAGCCAGCAGGCCTCCCTCCCAGCCTTACTAAGGGGCCCCACTGCTCTCTGGGCAGAAACCTGGCTCTTCACTCCTCAGGCTCTGGCTCCCCGATCTCTGCCACAGGGGCATTTCCAGAGGCAAGGGGAATGGCAGGAAGGGGCAGAGAGGTCCTTCAGTCCCCTCTTCTCCTATCCTCATAATGTAGTCCCAAGGAGGACAGCGCCCATGGCCAGACATGAAGGTTACCCAGTGGAGGAACAGATGTGCACATGGAGAATGTGTAAACACACAAACACACCCTGAAAGGGTCACGAGCCAGGGGAACACAGATTTGGAGGAACCAATAAACAGCTGGAGGGGTGTGAGTGTGCAGACACTGAAAAAGAGCCGATCTGGTCTCAGAGATACAGCAAGGGAGACAGGCCCAAGGAGGCTCCATAAGAGCACTGGCACAGTCAAGGCAACACAGGCCTTGCCTTTGGCCTGGTGGGCACACAAGGCAGGGCCTTCTGCAGCTCTGTCCAGGTTGCCTCCCCTGCCCAAGCCCGAAGAAAGTAGGGGAGCATATGGCTTCTGCTGTAACTCCTTTGGGTTTTCAGGGCTCTGGGTGGCCCCCGAGGAGTGGTCAGTAAGGGGTAGTCCCTTCCCATTCCACCAGGTACTGAACCTTGCCGTCTGGCGTGACCCTCCGAGCCAACACCTGGTACTTCTCCCCACAGGCCAACCGCCCAGCTGCACCAAAGTAGTTGGTGATAGATGACTTGAGGTGGGACAGGGAGGAGTCATCTTCACTGATGCTCTCAAATGTATGGCTGTCGATAGCTTCGTCTGGTCGCTCAGGGCCCGAAGCGCCTTCGGCACTGCTGTCAGAGGGGCAGCGCCCACCCAGCTCTGTTGCTCGTCGCTTTGCCCGCAGGGGCAAGTACGCTTTGGCTGCCAGCTTCCTCTTGCGGCTGCCCACTGTCCGCCTGCATCAGGAGGGGAAGAGGGAGATGTGAGGAATGAGATGGAACAATGGAAACAGACTGCTCACCCTGAGCAGTCTCCTGGGGGTCAGGCACTGTGCCAGACCTTGAGAGTGGGCTATTTTAGCAGAGCCCCACAGTAACCCTGTGAGGAGGAAAGCTGAGGATCTAGAGAAAGAAACACCTGTGGAGAGGAAAGGCCAATAGTCACCAACTCTGAAGTTGATGCTTTGTGTCTGGGACCTAGGATGGCACAGTGGGAGGTGACATTGTCTGCACCTCTTGCAGTTGTGCAGTGCTCAGCTTAGGTTGCCTTGGAGCTAGATGAACCCTCCATGGATAAGGACTAAAAAAACAACAACAAAACTTGTTCCACACAGGTAGAGGTATTAGCAAAATGGACACACAGGACAAGATGCATATTCACAGATGCGTAGAAACAGAAGCCAGGACCCAAAATACTGGTGAGAACAACGAGATAGGAAGAAGTACATTAAAATACAGAGCTAGGGCTAGGAAGTTGGCTCAGTGGTAGAGCGCTTGCCTTGCATGCATGAGGCATGGGGTTCGATTCCTCAGCACCACATAAGCAAAAAGAAAAAAGCCGGAAGTGGCGCTGTGGCTCAAGTGGTAGAGTGCTAACCTTGAGTTGAAGAGCTGAGGGACAGCGCTCAGGCCCAGAATTCAGGCCCCACGACCAGACCACCCTCCCCCCAAAATAAAAAAATACAGAGCTAGGGGGCATGGCTCAGCAGTGGAGCACTTGCTTAGCATGGGTGAGGTTCTGTTCAATCTCAGCACCACAGCACAATAGTAATAACAACAACAACAATAGAGGCAACTGCAGAGAAAGACACCTAGACAAAGATGGAGATGGAAAGGTTTCAAGACCCTTTTATGGGCATTACACTTTTTTGCGTGTATCCTAGGCTTGAATTCAGAGCTTGGCCACTGTCCCTGACCTTTTTTACTCAAGGCTAGTGTTCTATCACTTCAGTCACAGCTCTATTTCTGACTTTTTGGTGGTTAATTGGAGATAATCTCACTGACTTTTCTGCCTGGGCAGGGTTCAAATCATGATCCTCAGATCTCAGGTTCCTGAGTAGCTAGGATTAAGGTGTGAGCCACTGGTGCCCAGCTTTACACTTCTACTTCTACAGGGGTCATACATACCTTAAACTATAGTTAGAGGAACTGAAATGCAGAAGAAATTCTGTGCCCTACAGCACCCTTACCCCTGTGCTATTGACCCCATCCCACTTTTGACAGACTGTACCCCCAGCCAGGCCTCCAGGGATTTCTGTTCCTCTCCCAGGCCATGTACTCTTTAAGATGCCATATGCCCCCTGCTTGCTCTTGGTTCTTTCCCTTAGGGACCCTGGGAGATAGATCTGGCTTGGACAGTCAGGAGCCTGGACCAGAGCCAGACAGACTCAATTGCACAAGGTTCCAAGCCTAAGATTCAAATGCACAGAATGAGCCTGCACACAGGGCAGGCAGAGGAGCTGAGGAACTGATGACCTGGCCAAGCTTGAGGGCAAGCTTGGACTCCAGGCAGCTCACCTGGAGTTATAGGAGAGGCTGGTGGAGGCAGAGCCTGAGGTGCTGGCAGCATCGGTGGAGTCCAAATCAGAGAAGAAGGTCTGGCCTGAGCTGGCACTGAGACAGGGAGCAGGTGAGTGTGGACTGGTCAGGTCCTGTCACCCTAGGGGTCCCTTGGGACCTTCTGCAGCCTTTCTCCTTCCCTTCCTCCCTCTCTGGGATAAAGGATCCATCCTTTAGCCCAGTGGAGGCCCATCTTCCCATTACCCCCACGTCCGCCTGTCTGTTTTCTATACATCCAACCTTCAAAGTCTGGGAATCAAAGCCTTCCCTCATCACTCCGCTGGTGGTGGTGATGTGCTGGGGCTGGTGTTTTACAAGCCACACCACACCTCCCAGATCCGAAGTGTTTCTATTATTTCTATTATAGACATGAAAGAGGTTCAGAGAGATTAGGGAATTTAGCTAAAGCTACACAGCCAGAATGGGAAGGTAGGTCTGGAGCTCAGATTTGTTAAACTCTAAATCCTCTACCTCTTCCTCAATGACTCCAGGAGGCACTGAATGATCTTCAGTAACCTCAAGCACAGGATGCCCCCCAGGCAGATACAGGAAGGCTTCTGTCTGACACAGCCTAGGACAGGTCAGTGAGGGCTTCCTGGAGGAAGTAGCATCCGGGTTTTTGGACGTGAGGGAAGGACAAAGGGCAGTCTGGGCAGAAGGGAGCAACTGAGCACAGATGAGGCGGCATTAAACTGTAAAAGGGTGGGGTAACCACTGGGGCTTTGGTCCATGGCAGCTATGATGAGGTAAGAAGAGGCAGGGGGAAGGGCTGGAAAGAAGGGGTCTTTCTTAAGCAAAGCATCCTGGGCTCCTGCAGAGTGAAGGATACTGTGCTGAAAGCTCTGATGTACAGAGATCTTGTGGCTCATGAAACGTTGTCACAAGCACGTAGGACATGAGATAGTACCACTGTCTTGGCGCTTCCTTGTCTAGCCCCTTTCCTGCACTGGTGGCTAATGGACACTTGGCTTCCATCCCAACCTGACCTCTCTCTGCTGGGTCCCTTACTAAATACCTTTTCAAACTCTGCATTTCATCCAGCGTGAAGTCAAATATGCTGGCCAGGTGGTGGTTGGTGCTCCAGGCTGAGGTAAAGTCACTCTGTGGACAGAGACCGTACATGTCAGTCAGCAAACATCACATTTACCTTCCCATGCACTTCTCTCTCCCATGGAGGCTACACAGACTTCCTGCTGTCCAGCCTCAGCTGCTGAGGGCTGGGCCCTCCCCAGGGAAACACCTGTCACTTCCTCTGCATTCCTCTTTTGGGCAGAGAGGGACATCACCTTCACCTCTTTGGGCCTGAGCTATCTCAGTGGAACAATGGGGGGGAGGGTCAATAACCCTTGCCTGGCTTCACTCTTAAGAGATGTCAGGAAGCACAAGAAGATTCGATAATAGTTGTCCATGGACCTTGAACACTAAAAGTTTTGGGGAGACGAGGCTTGGCTAATATTACTGCCTCCCAGGGAAGGATTCAGTTCCAGGGGCACATAGAGGGAAAGGCGCTCTTCAGTGCTGCTCTAGACTGCAAACTGCTGCTGCATTGATGTGTGTGGTCCCAGTAAAAGTCACTGCCTCAGTTTCTCCACTTCAACAGTAGAGGCAAGGATACTGCTTATCCCTGGCTCTAGGTTCTCAGAAGAATTTGAGGAGATAAGGAATGGTTTTGAGGTGCCTGGCTTTTCCATGCTTTCCTGTAAGAAGAAATGGGACATGGGGAGAGTCCCCTAGGCCTGAGGGGACACGGTTTTCTGCACAGAAACCCCTAAGAGGTGTTGGCCCTGTGCGTGAAACTGGAGAATAAGAAAATCAGGAACTAACACTGGGAATAGCATCTTCCAGCAAAAACTTTGATCTTTTTCTTCTATAAACTCGCCTTTTCTGCTGCTGGAATTCGTGAGGCGACAAACTGTGGAGACAGAAAAGGGAGAGGGTGGCCCAGTCAGAGGCTGAGGGCCAGAGAATGGGCCAAACAAAGGAGCCTTGGGAGCACTGGGGCCAATAAGGGGGCTAGATTGGCTTGGCCAAGGGAGAGGGATCCTGGGGAGCAGGCCCTTCCTCTGGAGCAGTGGTATGGGGGGGCTATAGAGGGAGAAAACCAAAGGGGCCACTTGTATGTCCAGACACCCTGCCCCTAAGCCCCAGAAATGGGGGCCTGGCCCTGCTAGGAGGGTGCCCTTTTCCCAGTCCTAATGCAGCAGGGCTGGGTCCCAGGATCTGGGTGCTACTCCCTAGCCCTCTTGGGGATGCCTACAGTAAGCCCGGTTGGTGTAGGGACTCTTGACTTACAGGGATGCCCCACACTGCCTGGTTCTACTGCATAGTCTGCTATGTGCTGGGCTTAGGAGCTCCAGGCAAGAGCCTGAGCTGCTGCAGCCCCATCCCCAGATGCCCAGCACTGACCTGGCCTTGCTCCTTCCTCTCTTACGCAGCAGCTCCAGGGAGGTGCCGCTCTCACTTGGCACCAGCCCCTTTTCAGGCAGCAGCTTCCCAGGAGGGTTGGGTGGGACGCGGATACGCAGGCGGAAGATGCACTTCTTCTTCTTGATCTCCTTGCCGCAGAGGAACCTGGGTAGACAGAAAAGTTGGTCAGTCGGTCGTGGGAGTACTGGCAAGTGCCTCCTTTCACCCAGAGCTCCGTCAGTGACCTCTGGGGTCTCTCAGACAGTTCCCTCCTCCCCGCTCTGGCATGTGTGTGGTTCTTGCTTTCTTCCTGGCTTCAACCAGCCACTATCCTACAGGAATGACCCCAAGGCTACAGAGTGCTTACGGAGTGCCATGACCACCAAGAGGCAAGAAGTCTCATACTGAACAATAGGACAGATCTGGGCCATAAACTATGAGGAAGTAGAAGCAAGTCACTCTGACAGAGGGGCCTAGAAACTCTAATAGAGCAGGGGCCTCTGTGGCCTCAGTACCTGGCATACAGATGCACTCAAAAAATACTTGCTGATAGAACAAATGAACACAAGTGATGGAAGAGCATCCTGGGTAAAGGGATAAACACGAGCAAGAACTGGGTGAACTGAACCTGTATCCCAGCACTGGGGAAGGTCAAGTGGGAGAATCTGGACTCAAGAGCTGGATTCAGCGGGGAGCCAGTGGCTCAGACCTGTCATCCTAGCTACTCAGGGGGCTGAGATCTGAGGATAGTGGCTCAAAGCCAGTCTGGGCAGGAAAGTCCATGAGACTCTTATCTCCAATAAACCACTCAGAAAACTGGAAGTGGCACTGTGGCTCAAGTGGCAGAGAGCTAGCCTTGAGCTGAAGAGCTGAGGGACAGCACTCAGGCCCAGAGTTCAAGCCCCACTACCAACAACAACAACAATAACAAATAAAAGCCTTGGGTAATAGACATGGGAGTCTGGACATTCTCTTCCATGGTCATGAGGGATGTACCAGCTATGTGTGCTAAGAGCTCAAAATGGAAAGACACTCGCTAGGGCATGGGTTGTGAGACTATGGCCCGACTGAGAGCCCTAAGACCCGTAGCAGGCTGGAATAGAAGGCCAATGAGCAGGGGTGTTGGCCCATGGAACTGGGCCCAGCATCCAAGTAAGTCAGGCTGCTGGGGCCTGGGGAGGCTTTGCAGCAGACCCTGGATCCCTTTGGCTTTGGATTACCAAGAATGGGAAGGATTTCCCCAGCGAAAGAGAGGGGGAGGAGGACCAGGTGGGGAGCACAGCTTGAGCAAGGGCTATGAAGCAGGCAGAAGCTGAAATCTCACAGCACTACCACCCTCCCTGTACGCACCGGCTTTTGTAACTGTTCAGAGCGTTGAGGAGATGTGGTCCTCGGTCTGTCACAGGGGTGCTGGTGAGCTAAGGGAGCAGGCCAGCAGGACAGTCAGACCTAGGCACAAGTAGTGTCTGCAAAGGCCCCTTCTCGCCCCTCCCCCTCCATCTCCTGATGCTCCTTATCCTCCACGTGATGACCACTGAATTACATCATCGTCTCAGACAAGTCTTTCACCTCTGAGTTCATTCTCCCTCTGCAAAGGGTGAGGAAGACTCCTGCCCTAAATATATCAAGAGCTCTATAGGACCAGGGATGTAGCTCAGTGGTAGAACTTGCTTGGCAAGTCCAAAGCCCTGGGTTTAATCTCCAACACTTCCAAAAAAAATGTCGACACCCTTGGTTCAGTAATAGGCTTAATGATAGGGACATAATACATATATATCATATAATATATGCCATTTTGTATATATACATATATACATATATATAACTTTACTTACAAAATGTGCACTGTGACTTTGTTTCTAATGGTGGACAAATAGGAAAGAAACAGGAAGGACACTAGCAAACTATGGCAGAAATCAATACAACCATTTCCTGTTTAGGAATCTGGGTGTGTTAGCATATGCCTGTAAGTCTAGCCCTTGAGACCTAAGGCAGGAGACCATGAGTTTGAGGCCCAGCCTGGGAAACACAGCAGATCTTGTCTGTCTCAAAACAATAAGATGTTTATGGAAAAAAAACACTAATAATATGGAAAAGTATTTACAACATAATGTAACCTAAAAAAGATGATTTAAAATTTTATATACTTTGTCATCTAAACTATGTAAACAGAAAAGGCTGCACAGAAGCAAGATCAGAAGGAAATGTACTTATCTATGCATTATTTCTTGTTAATCTGGGTAGCACGATGTGGGAATATGGATTTTTGCAAGCATACTTTTTAGCAATTAAAAAATTGTCCAAAAGGACCACGTATGCTTTCATTATAAACCAGGAAAAAGAAGTTATTTTAAAGATATCAATGGCTGGGGCTGAACTCAGTGATAAAAGCACTTGCCTAGCACATCTAAGTCACTAGGTTTTATCTCTAGAACCCAAAACAAAACAAAACAACAAAAAAATCAAATCAAACCAAAGCCTCAACTGTCCATGGTATACATGTATGCATGTGTGTGGGTAAATATGTATGCATATATACATATGTAGATATATAAGACATAGTGTTTATAAATGTATAAACATGTATTTTGTAAATGTATATTTGATAAAATATGTATCAAATATATCTCTATAAAACATGTTTTATAAATGTTTAAATGACCAAACACTGTAAATAAGATGTTATATAAAGCTTTTGCCGGCCGGGCGCCAGTGGTTCACGACTGTAATCCTAGCTACTCAGGAGGCTGAGATCTGAGGATCACTGTTCAAAGCTAGCCTGGGTAGGAAAGTACATGAGTCTCTTATCTCCAGTTAACCACCAGAAAGCTGGAAGTGGTGCTGTGGCTCAAGTGACAGAGATCAGGGACAGAGCCAGGCCCAGAGTTCAAGCCCATGACCAACAAAAATAAACAAAACAAAACAACTTTTGCAAGCATATGAGCTACCTTTTGTTTTTGTTTTAAATCAAGGGTTTGAGGCAGTCAGTAGGGAGGATGCCTCCCTCTGCATGTTGTAGAATTCTGAGGGTGCCATTGGGGGCCTAGGCACATATCCACTGTGTGAGTATTTGGAAAGGCCCTATTCTAGCTCAGTTTTGGCTCTTCACCTCTGACATCCTCACAAAGTCCCTGTTGTTACCTCCTACCTGGTATGGGATCCACAGGGGTGAGTTCTCCTCCACTCTCCACCCTACCCAAGATCTTGGATAGGCCAAACGCCTTAGCAGAGAGCTTTCCCTAGCCCCAGCTTGCCTAGTGCTGAGTTAGTGAGCCTCTTCCTCCACCAGCCAAAATGTGAGATCTTAAAACCCCTTCCAGGGCACCGGCTTGGAGGTCTGGAGTCAGGGTGTTACAGTCCAAGGATAACAGCTCAGACACCTAGCAACCATGTAGACATCTGACTATTGTCCCTCGGGTACCCCAGCTCTTCATACCTTGCCAAGCTGCAGGAGCTCCCAGTGGTGGTTGACAAAGGCCAGAATCTCCTCAAAGTCAAAGTACTTCTTCTTGCTCTGCACCCCCAGGTTGTAGAGAGCCAGGTGAACCACGTCCACCCTGGGCAAGAGGGCAAGGGCCAGGTGAGGGGTAGGGTGACCACAAGAGAGGAGAAAGAGGAGGAGCAGGGATGGGTAGGAATGAGTTGAAGTCAGCCACCCTCCACTCTCACCATCGCAAGGGCAGCCTCTCGATGTACTCTGGGCCTTGGTTACACACGGAGCAGAGGAATAGGTAGAACCTGAGGATGAGCGGAGAGGGGGCTTGTGCTGAGATGGGCTCTGATAACTCCCACAAGACGGCTGTCTTCTCATAGTCAGTATTCACTCCTAGGCTGCCAGCTGGGGATCAAAGAATAAACCCTACCTCTAGCCTGTCCTCAAATATCATAGCCCTAAAAAGAGCAGCTGAGTTCATAGAGATGAGCTGAACCAAGATGGCCTATAGTGTCACCCTCATCCCTTCTGAGACATGCACACAATCACAAATGATTGAGACATGCACCAAAAAACAAAACCAAACCACATAATGGACAAATAAAGTGCCTTCCCTGAGCTTTACCTCATTGGTCAGAAGTATCCATTCCCTAGTGGCTCCTAGGACAACTCCAGGCAGCCAAACTGGGACAGGGGATATACCATCTCTCCTTCCCAAGACACTTGAAGAAATGGGGGAGGGGGTTAGAGAAGAATTTGCCTACAGTACCCTCAGAATTAGTGGTAAATAGGGATGAAGCCCAGCATGACCCTTTATTGCCTCCTGGCCAATTACAGTTGGGGTCCTCTTTCCTTACAGCTGCCTCTCGCAGACAGGTTTAGACTATCACAGACTCCTTACGTTATACGCCATCTCCTCATCCTTTTACCCCCACCTCAAGGTCTAGCTAGACCAAATCACACCTACCGATCTCCAAACACCATGGGCTCACTGAGGCACTGTGTGCAGGCCTCATGGAACCACTGTCTGCACCGGTAGCATTGTAACATCCGCAGGTACCATCTGGAGAGACAGGGAAACCAGGTCAGCTACATCACAGGCAGGAGGCGCAACAACCTTTCCAAACACAGACTTCCTCTCCATTGGAAGAAAGGAAAGAGGACTCCCAGTCACCAAGTGCCTGGGCTGTACAAGGGAAAGGCCTCGAGGGTTAGCATATGCCAACTCAATGGGTCTTACCATCTAATGTACGGTGCACCGCCAACTCCAAAGTACAGATGAGTCAGAGGACTTTTGGCTTGCTCAAGATCAGAAAGCAGGTGGAGGAGGATGATTCTGATCCCCATCACCCCAACTTCAAAGCCCATGTTCTTCCTACCATGCCACATTGAAGCCTCCTCCTTTGTCTCCCAAACATCAATGGCAAGGATGGTTTGCCTGAGAAATCTCATGGAAGAATAAGGTCTCCTGTAAGCTACGTGGGGATAGGCCTACATCTGCTTTTTTCATTTAGGACTGTATCTATCCTAGCACAGCCATTCCAACAACTAGTCCTTGACCATGAAAGTAACACAAAGGTACTTCCTTAACAGTTAACGGAGATGTGGTCCAGGTTAATATGCAGATTCCTTGGTCCACTTCAGACTTGGCTAATCTTTGGTGAGGACTTTGGAAGGCTCATTCATAACAATCACTCATTAAGCATTGAGAAGCACTGTCTTATCAATGCTGTAAACATTTCTGTAAGCATTTCTCAATTTGTTGCCCATTAAGACTCCCAACCTCTGGGGAAGTTCATGGGTAATGAAGGTAAATAAGCCCATTTGAGGGATCAAGTTGTTCAAGTTGTTTGCCTGAGTTACCCAGGTGGCCTGTAAGCCAGTGGGTCCTGAAGCCAGTCTGCTGAGATCAGAGACACTACCTGCTTATGTCTACCTTCAGGGTCCTCTCAGAATGCCTGGTGCAATCAGCCCTAGGGTACAGACTGGATTGCTCCTGGCTACAGGAAGGCCCAGGCCAGCAAGGAAGAATCAGAGTCTGGTCCCACAGCAGGGCAAGAATGCCTTCTACAACATGTCCAGCAGAGAGCCTCAACCCTGTTGTACCTCTCTGGGCTTAGGATCTTCATATTCCATCTGTTTCATTGGCACTGACAATGAAAGGAGAACCATAAACACCCCCACACTCCCAAGCAGCAACTCACATTTTTAAGGTGTTTACCAAGATCCAGCATTGTGTGAATCTTTGACTCATCAAATGTAAGTTCTGTGCACAGCCACCACACAAGGGGAACTAAAACCGAGACTCAGGGGTCGTACATCTAGCAAAAGCCAGAACTAGGAGAGGACCTGGGCATCCTTACAAGGATGTGGCCTAGTACAGGCCTAGACACTTAGCTATGCTTCAATACTTCCTCTTTTTCCAGAGGATCCAAGAAAATATCTGTCTCTACTCCCAGTGCCACCTGGATGTTGGCTGGAGCCCAGGTCCTTAATCTTCAGGTTCTCAATCTTCAGGTCCTGCCCCACGGGCCGTTCCCTGAAGCCTTGCCTTCAGGGCCTGGCTCCTTGAGGGTCCATGGCGTCCCGGCTCGCCGGATGTGTCCCAACCTGTCCTGCCTCCCTGGGAGTCCTACACTAGCGATCCAGCCTACGGGCCCACTGGCCCGCCCCTCCAGGCCACGCCCCCTTGGCTGTCACTCCATTCCCCCCTGGTCGGGCCCGCGATTGTCACCCCGCCCCTCCTGCGCCTGCCCTGTCCCCAAAGCTGTCACTGCCACTGAGGCTGCCGTTCGGAGCGAGGCCTCCCCTGGGTCCCGCCCCGCCCCCTCCCCAGGCTGTCATTCTGGGCCTGCCCCTCTAGAGCGGTCTCGCTCTAATCAGGTCCCGCCTGCGCCTGGCCCCTTGAGGCTGTCACTCTGTCAGGCCCCGCCCCAGAACTGTCACTCCAGACCTACCGGGCCCCGCCTACGCCTGGCCCCGCCCCCGAGGCTGTCACTCCAGACCCGCCCCTGCTTGGCATTGCCAACTCGGTTGTCATTCCGAGCGCGTTCCCGCTCCCCCATCCCCAGGTCCCGCCCCCGGGGCTGTCACTCCAAGGGTGGCCGCCTGTCCCGCCCAGCCCTGCATCCGGAAGCTCCCGGAGCCCCGCCCCCGCGGCCTTACTCTCCCGGGCCTCCGCAGTAGCAGTAGCATTGCTGCTGGTTGGTGCGGTGGGGCGAGTCCCACTCGAGCTCTTCGGGCTGGTAGGACAGCACCATCTTCACGGCCTGCAGCGTCCTGGCGATGGCGCCCTTCTTCAGCGCCCCGCCTTTCTAGGGAGGAGAGGAGGGCTCAGAATCAGCCACACTTGCAGAGAGCTATCAAGGTGGGAATGCTAGTTGGGGCTTAGAGGAGACCCACAGATAATTCATGTAACCTCACCAATTACGAAAACATCCACTCTATCCAACCAGGATCTCCAATTATTGTGGTACTCAACTAGTATGATCCAGGTAACAAGTCCCCATATGTACTGATGTGGGTATTTACATGGATCTTCTCTTTTAATAGTGAAGCACCCTTTCTGCTCCTGACACCAAACTTGACTCCATTTTACAGCTGAGGAAACTGAAGCTCAGATACTGAGGAATCTGGCCAATGGTCAAATAGCTGGCAAGTAGAACCTCTCTCTAAAGTCCAAGGCCCATTCTGCTTTGGAGCTCAAGATCTATGATGGGAGAGGGGGGTAGTCCCACAGCCCAAGTGGTGCCAGGTGAGAAGGCAGGAGCTAGGAAGGTCAGAGTGCTCACCCGCACAGCCAATGCGAAGATGCAGCGTCGACAGAACCAAGGAGTGAGCCGGGGCCCATCCGTACTACCTGCTATGGGGATGTGGCACTGCTGGTGGTAACCTATGGCAGAGGAGAGGGTAGTGAATGCCAGTGGCTCAGGGCCAGTGGGCCCAAAGATGGCAAGGCTGGGAGGGCTTCAGTGAGGATAGTTCTGCCTGCTAGCTGCCAGGGCACTGGCTGCTGATGCCCACCCAGGCAGGATACCAAATTGGTATCCAGGCTGGGGACCAAAAGGTGGCATTGACTAGTGTAAGAGGTACCTAGGAATACCTTCAGCACCTGACCCCATTCTGACCCACCCATCCTCTTTGTGTAAGAGCCCCAAGCTGCATGTTCCACTGTACTTCCTCAGGTTTCCTCAAGGTCATCTCCCTGGACCCTTGACCACAGAAACATAAAGACAAACAGGAAAGCCCAGCAGTGAGGAGCAGTGACCAGGGTAGAGGGGAGATGCACAGATCCAGACCTTCTCAGTGTCCTGCTTGTCCCACTCACCTAGGCCACACTTCCCACAGATGAGGATCTCATTTAGCGGCCCTGATGTCTTCCCCAGGCAGATATTGCATTTGGGCTCCTCCCCTGGGACACCAGCTGAAAAAGAGGGTCTTCTCAGGTCACATCCTGCTCACAGGAAGAGTTAAGAAAATCACTGTCCAGGAGCTGAGCCTTGACTGTGCAACGGGCCTAGCACCAGGCTGAATCTGCCCCCAAACCCTTCTGAAGTACCTCTTATTGTTATTCCTTTTAAACAAAGTATTTTAAAATAGACGTACAAAGATGTTTCAATCCAACATGTCAATATATGTGTACAATGCATCTTGATCAGTGTCATCCCTACAATCATACTTCCTCCTCTCCCTTCTATCCCAACCTAATCATCATACACATTCTAAAGATGAGGAAATTGAGGCCAGAGGCTAAATTACTTGCTGAGCTAGAAAACAGGAGAGGTAGATTCAAGCTCATAGCTGATAGACATCAAGACCTTTGTTCGATGTTCCCTCTCCCTTTTTTTTTGTTGTTAAATAACACTAATGGGATATTATGATAGTCTGTTATAATAAAACTCCATTATTTAGTCAATGATTGTGAATGCAGAGCCAATCATGTTTTGATTATATTCTCACCCACTTCACCCTCCTGGAATTATTTTGAATCAAGTTCCAAATACCCAATCATTTTCCCCATAACTATATCCATTATATCTCTGGAAAAGTTAAAATTTTCTTTTTAGAAAACATCACCACGCATTTTATTTAACCTAAAACCGACTTTTATTAATATGAACACATTTAGTCCACAATTCCAACTGTCTCTCAAATAGAAATATCATCATGATTTTAAATTTATTTTTCCGAAAGAAGATTCAAAAAAATCCCCACACAGTGCCCAACTGATGGACTTTTAGAGTTGCTTTTCATCTGCTGGTTCCCTCTTCTTTCTTTTCATTTTGCATTTTTTGTGGAAGAATAAATGTTTTTATATGTATTTAAATGGAATTTTATGTGGACTTAATATGTTGTTCATATGGATACATCAAATGGCATTCATCTCTCCATCACCAGGACCTCTCATGGAATATGGCCGGTAACAGGTGTTCAGAGCCCAGGCAGGGACCTTGCCTTTTATTCCTGAATAGACCCCAGGAAGGTAGTGTCCACAGTGGATTTCAGTACGTCTTCATGGCTTAATTAAGTGATGGTCATAACTACAGCATGCCCAGTCTTGTGTTTTCATGTTAGGAAGTGTCAGAGGGCCTCCATTCTGCCAGGAAGAAGCAGCCTGCTACCGGGTCAAGCTGGGCCTTCTATACAAGCCTTGCAAAAGTGAACTGTCTTTTATCTCCAGCTGACTCCTTTTAGTGAAGGGGTAACCAGAAGAGGCCATGTTCATGGCTTTGGAGCCTTACATAGTATATTTAGGGTAAAAGGGTCTTGGAGAAGGAACTAGTTTCTGTCAACACAGCTTCTTGAAGAAAGGGGCTGTTTGAAAGATCTAGAAACTGGCTTGGTTCTGCAGCCTCATGACTTCTTGGAATTATTTTTTTTATGGTAACATGTTATTTAGAAGCTGCTTCCTTAAAAGTAAAACAGGCTATATTGGTGAGCACGTGCCAGTGGGAGGGTGAACAAAGACAGTGAATAAAGCTGAATACGGTTGAAGTACTTCATATGCATGCACAAAACCAGAACAATACAACTTACTGGAATTCTTTTAAGAAGGAGGTTGGGAGGATGAGGGCGAGAGACGGAGGGAGAATGAGTTTGATCTAGGTACACTGCATGTAGAAATGAAATGTCCCCTTGTACCACTAATATCCTTTTTAAAAAAAAAAGAAGACACTACTTCCCTTTAACTGCAGCACTAGTTTAAGCATTTTGCATGGATTTTCTCTCTGCCATCCTACAGAGCCAAGACTTTCAATATTTCCATCTTTCAGATGAAGAAACAGACTCAAAGATTGGATGTTACTTACAAAAGACTATGCAGCTAGTAACCGGCAGAGCTAGGTCCAAGGTCTATCTGACCCTAGAACTTGCCTCGTGCCCCACTCCACAGGGCCACATCTTTTCTTGTTTATAAATGGCAAAGAGGTTGCTTCTCTTATGCCAGCTCTCTGACTGATAGGGGCTATTTAAGGCTCTATGTCAAAAATATATGGGTGTTAGTTAAGCATTGGTGGCTTGCACCTTTAATCCTACCTAACTCAGAAGGCTGAGATCTGAGGATTGTGGTTCAAAGCCAGGCCGTGCAGGAAAGTCCATGTGCCTCTTAATTCCAATTAACCACCAAAAAGCCACAAGTGAAGCTGTGGTTCAAATGGTAGAGCACAAACCTGAAGCAAAAAAGCTCAGGGACAATGCCTAGGCTCTGAGTTCAAATTCCAAGACCAGCAAAAAAAAAAAAAAAAAAAGAAGAAAAAAATCTATGGGTGTTGTGACAGACTACAGACACCCATCATGGGCAGGGAAGGGAGAATGACAGCAGGAATGTCCCTAATTTGTCATCTCCTTAGATAATTTTAGCTATCTGAGGACAGGGATGGTATTGGGCCCAGCTTCCTTTCTGTCCTAACAGCTGATCCAGCTCCATTCAGACCTATCACACTGCTTGGCTGGTCCCTCTCAGCTTTCATGGTCTTTCTCTAATTCCCACCTCCTTATCTCCCAGGAATAGAACTACTTCCCCATACCAACAGGGGACATGGTTCAAATCTATAGGTGACAATTCTGATTGCCAGGCCTCCTTTTCAGTAGAAGTACAGCAAGAAGACCAACACTGGCCTGAAACCCAGACCCCTAACTCCCAGCACTTGCCTATGTGACACTCCTACCTTTCCTGCCTCCCTCCTGAGGTATGAGTTCCCAAGGAGAGGAGGGGGACAGATGTCACACAACTGGACATCTGAGAATCCCTGGTGGGTTTAGGATTGGCAAACCAGGGCACGTGCCAGGAATAAGAGATGGACAGAGAGAAGGAAAAACTGAAGGCAGAGAGGAGACTGAAAAGGGGAGCGGAGAGGGTCCCTGAAATGTTAGGATCACTCACCATGCTGTATGTCCTTCCAGAGAACCCAGTATTTGGAGTTGTCTTCAAAAGTCACAAGGCAGCTTTGCTTAGAACTGCTGACCTGGGGCACAGAGAAGCAACATGAGAAAGTGACTGAGAAAAAAAGAGCCAAATTGGACCCTGGTCTTCCTCATGTTGTTGTTTTGTGCTTTAGAGAGCAAAGTTAAGGGGCTGGGGATTTAGCTCAGCAGAAGAGCACCTGTCTGGCAAGTGCAAAGCCCTGAGTTGGGTCTTCAGCTGGGGGGGGGGGGGCAGGGGCGGGGGAAGCTATAGAGAGCAGTCAGGCTAGATGAGGAGGGAGGCACTGAGCTCCTCACTTGCCCTGGAGCTTGGGTCGCTTGCCGGAAATATTGAAGCCAGATGGTCACCTGTTCCCTTCTCCAGCCTGGGTCTCTTTGCTCTAGAAGGCTCTCAGAGCACTTTTCTAAAGAACTGGTTAGAGTATGTCTTAGGAATGGTGTCTGCTTCTACTTCTAGCTTCTGGGCATGATTCATGACAAGAAGGGAACTCCTTATGGGTATTGTGACAGATTACTGACACCCATCATGGGCACGGAAGGGAGAATGACAGCAAGAATGACCCTAATTTGTCATCTCCTTAGATAATTTCAGCTTCCTTCCCCATCACTGGTCTGAATGCCAGGCCAGAGGATGCACACAGAGATGGCTGAACTGAGGACTGGGGACCAGAGTGGAGAGACTTTTACCCTCTTGATCTTCCCGAGGTAATACAGCCCATCTGTCCACCGGCACAGCACATACTGGCCCTCTGTCAGCTTGGACATCAGGTCTTTGAAGTTGTTCTTGTGCTTGGCCAGGGCTCCATTGTTGGGCAGGTGGCTGGTGACACCATAGGAATCCCGAGTCCCTGAATCAAGAGCTCGAGTCTCCATCCGCTTCTGCTGACACTGGGAGAGAAAGAAAATCATTTTTACTTCCAGCTTCCCCATTTCTGAAAGTCCATCAAGGGAAGGAAGAAAACTGCCATTTCTGACGCCAGCAATATGTGTGACAGACAAGTTCATTATCTGGCTGAGTCTTCACAGTGACCCTAAGGGAGGATAGGGAAACTGAGATGTGGCTGATGGGCCAGAGGCAGAGCTTTGATTCTAATTTTACTCTGACTCTACCCACCCAACCACGTCAAGGTGTTTCGAAGAGTAGCAATCCCAACCAATGCAGAGCTAAGGCTCTGCCCAGGAGGGTGGTGGAGGAGGGGGCTAAATCCCATTCCTTGCCTCAGCAGGCTGAGTTTTTATCCTGTGTATCCATGTTCTCAGGTGGAGCAGAGGTCTTCTCCAACAGGGCACATGGACAATTTTTCTCTCTCTCATCCGGTGCTGACACCCATCCAGAGAAAACTCACCTAGGAACGAAAGCTCCAGGGTGGCTTCATGAGTTGGTACTCAGTTGTGTCTTTTGCAATCCTCTTTCTTGTTCTCAATTATGGGATGATTTAATGGAACTCAACCCTGGGACATTTATACCTGCTTAAGCTTTGACCAGAGGCACTTTTGCTCTGAGCAGTTAGACCCATGCCAGTCTCTCCATGCCTCCTCTCCCCATCCTAATGGACAGTGCTGATCCCCACTTACCTTCTCTTTCCTTGCTAATGGCACTACCATGG
The DNA here is from genome assembly GCF_019054845.1 of Dipodomys spectabilis. NCBI lineage: Eukaryota > Metazoa > Chordata > Mammalia > Rodentia > Heteromyidae > Dipodomys > Dipodomys spectabilis. Next base: position 6,139,394 of record NW_024870723.1, read on the forward strand.
TCCCCAGAACACCCGACATCTCAGACTGCTCCAATAGTGAGCCGGCCTCTTCAAACACTGACTTCTAGCATCCCTGCCCTCTTTTAAAACATCCTGTCCTGGACCAGGGTCAGGCCTCATCTTTTGCTTGTGCCATTTCATTCATCCATCCATTCATTCACAACTTCAATACTTGTATCCTGAAACGGGTGCTCAGCTCTACTAGGCACCTGAGGTGAGGAAGGCCTCCCCCCCCCCCCCCGGATTCAGGGCCACACTCCTGCTTTCCTGAATGTCCACCGGACTCTTTCAGAAACCTTGTGGCTCCCCCAAACCTTTATTGGCGCTCCCCGCCCGCTCTCCCCCTCTCTGGGCTCCTCTGGCACCGTGTCTTTCCATACACTCTCCACTGTGGCCAAACAGTGCCTTGCTCTGTTCCCTGCGCCTCCTCCTCTGGTCCTCTCCCTCTGCCATGGCCCTGGGCACCTGGCATCATCAGGGAGAATGCTGTGTTTCCGTGTGGGTGTAGCCCCCGTAACATCCTCATGTCTACCCAGCACTGAGTAGGGAACCTAAGATTCCAAGCGTGTGCCTGTGCGCGTGCGCGACACGCTGTGGGCACGGGGCGCATGGAACTGACAGGGTCTTGGCTTCCCTGATAGTGAGTGGGCAGAGCTCTGCCCGCCCCCCACCCCCGGCTAATTCGCTTTCTCCAGGGCAGAGGCCCAGGCACTGGGCAGGGGTGCAGTCTGGAGCCCCTGCCCTCTTCCTGCCACCTGGCTCCGTGGGCGCGGTGAGGACCCCGCCCGGCTGGCCGTGGCAGGTTCACAAGCTGACACCTCCAGCCCCGCCGCGCCGCGCCCCCCTGGCCCGGCGGGCCCCCACCCACCCCGCCCCCATCCTGCCAGAACGGGGGTGGTGGTGGTGGAGGGCTGTGATTGGCTGATTCAAACCCATCCGCACCGACAGGACTGTTTGCGGGTTCCCGTCCGCGTCCAGTTCAAATCCGCGGCCCCCGGCGCGGCGCGCGGGGCCGGGCGGGGGCAGGAAGCGCGGGTGATTCATGCGCCGCCGGCCCTCCCGGGGCGGCCGTTGGCTCCCCCCGCACCCCCATTCAGGTTGTTCAGGAGGAGAGAAGCTTGCAGCAGTGCCCCCTTAGGGGCTCCTCTCCAGTCACCCCTGACGCCCCAACTCTCCCCCACCCCACCCCGCCGCAGCCTGACTTCGGACGTGAACAAAATCTCCAATGCCCCCGGCTCCATCCCCTCTGCAGGAAAGGGAAAGATTTGGGGGACAGGTACAGCGACCTGTCGATCGCGTCCCGCCTCAAGACCTGGGGCCCTGCTTGGGGTGTCTTGCAGGTACCCCGCGCCCTCCCGTCCTCATTTCCAAGTGCACGGCCCGCACCCCTCCCCCGCCCCGGGTGGAGGCGCGGGGGGGCGGGGGGAGAGGCGTTCGACCCGCTAAAGTTCAGAGAGGGTTGGAAAAAAGAAGAGAGTTGGATGTGTGCCGGGGAGAGCAACGCGCGTGGCGGGGAGCACCCTGGCCACACCGCGCGGGGCTTACCGCGAGGCTGCGTGTCCGCCGGTCCCCCTTGGAGTCTGGCCACCGAGCGCATCGGAGGCGGAGGCGGTGCGCTCGGCCCGCGCGCGCGCGCGGCTGCAGCCCGTCCGAGTGTCCGCCCGTGGGGCCGGGGTCGGGGTCTCGGCGGGGGCGGGGCGGGGCGGGGGGCGCCACCGGGAAGAGGAGGAGGAGGAGAGGCGTGGGGAGGGAGGGGCCGGGGCGCTCAAGCAGGGGCCCCCCGGGCGCGGGGCGCCATCTTTTTCGCGTTTTCCCGCGAATTATTGACGTCCCCGCTTATGTAATTAACAGGGGCCGCGCCGGCCTCAGCCTTGGAGCCGGCGGCGGCGACCGCGGTGGGGAGGGGAGGGGAGGCCCGCGGCGCCTCCCGCGCGCCAGCCCTGGGGGCCCCCCTCCCCGTGCGCCCGGGGTTCCCCCCTCCCCCGCTCGCCGCGGGCGAGCACGGACACACGCTCCGGGCACACCCCGCCGGGCACACGCGGAAACATCGCCTGTGCGCCCGGCGCGGGCTCGCGGCTGCACGCCCGGGCGCCACCCCCGCAGCCTAGGCACCGAGAAACCGAACCGCACGGCCAGCGCCCGGACCGCACAGCTTCGATCGTGCGCGAGAAAAACAGCCGGACTCCACGAGTCCCCGCGCACCGCGCCGTGCGCGCGACACGGCGGAGTGGAGTCCCCTCTTAACCCCAGATCCAAGTCTTCTCCCTCCTGCATGGCTCTTCCTCTCCTGGTTTTGCACGCCCTTCTGCCTGGTCTCTCTTACATTCTGGGTCCCTGAACCATCGCTAGCCACACGGAGGGAGACACGGAGGCACACCAGGAGACAGGGGTGCCCTCCGCATAGGTAGGTAGAGGGCTGCAATAAAGTTACGCTTCCAACGAAGTACACCCCGGAAGCCCGTGGCTGCCGCCGGTGGCTCACGCCTGAGCCACTACTCCAGAGGCTGAGATCTGAGGACCGCAATTAGAAGCTAGCCCAGGGCAGGAAAGTCTGTGAGACTCTAATCTCCAGTTAACCACCCAAAAGCCAGAAGTGATAGTATGGCTCCACTTGAATGGAAAAAACAAAAACAAAACTAAGAAACAGTGCTCATGCACGGGACGGGGGGGGGGGGGGGGGGGGGGGGGGGAAGGGGGAAAAAAGGAAAGAAAAGAAAGAAGGAAAATGCACCACTAACTGCACACAGACCCAGAATACAGAAACACAACAAAGCTACCATTGCACACATCACATGCACAAACACACAACATATATGTACCCACCCAGCATGCATTGAAAGAACAATCGTGAAACAGCAGATTGTATGGCCATGCAGGGCTCCAATCAAACAAGGCCCCTCCTGCCCTCTGAGAAAAGGCAGCCCCAGACTCTTGGGGGTAAGGTCTGAGAGAACCCTTGGCCAACACTTCTCAGTCCCCTCTCACCTGCTTCCAGGCTCTGCAGACACCACCAGGAGGCCAGGGGACTGTGTGCATTCATGGGTTTGGTGAGTGAGCAGCACCTTCCTTCCACAGGAGAAAGGGCCTAGGGTATAGGCCCTTGGTCATCTGCCTCCTTGGGGTGTGGTCAATCCACTCTGCAGCCCCTGTCTGTCTTATACCCCACTTCCCCAACCCCAGATCCAAGAGTCTTCTCCCTCCCTTCCTCATGCTCCTCCTCTCCTGGGTCTGCCTAACTGTTCCTTACATTCTAGGTCCTAGAACCCCAGCCCAAACGATCACTTCTGAATACCCACCTCCCTTCTACCTACTCTGGAAAGAAAGCTGGGAGAAACCCCATCAGTCAGAGTGTACACTTGGAAGAACACATTTGCAAGACCCAAAGGGCCTTACAGTTTGCAGAGAGAACACCTGCCCAGCCTGGGCCAAACTACATGTGTGGTAATTACCTATAAGGCCATAACATAGCTGGGTTCACCTTTGAGAGCAGCCAAGTTGGAGGAGAAGGGCTGTCTTGCTGAGGTTCTCAGGATGGCTTCATGTGGATGTGCAGGTGAGTATTGTAGCTTGTCAAGAATTCTGTGGTCAGGTATCTCTGTGTGAGGCTAGAACTGAGGGTTTGGGTATACAGGTGACTACGAGACAAGGGGTCCACTGTCTTGTGGGGGAGTCAGCGGTGGGATAAGTATTAGTAAACACATGACTATAAATCAGAGGGTCTTGTGTGGTGTTCTGGATTTGGAACTGGAGAATCCAAGTCCAATTCTGCCTTTGGGCCAGTGTGAGCTACTGAGTGAGCAATTCCTCATATATGCCATGTTTTGTGTCTATTCAAAACGAGCACCACTGCTTAGGTAAAGGGTTACCATTTATAAAGCATAAATGAAGGAGCAGGTGCTTTGGGAAGCTACAAAGTGGTGTGACAAATGAGAAGTTGCTACAAGATTATAAAGGCAGGAAATGACAATCCCACAAGAAAGGTGAAGTGTTATTTGCGGTTGTTTAGAGGTTACGTTTCATGGAGGAGGTAGCCATTAGGAAGGTTATAGAAACAGAGATGTGAGATTCCAGGTGAGATTCCAGGTGAAGCAGGTGGAATGGGCTGACAGATATCTAAGGTCAAAGAAATAGGTGAAAGATATCAATAAGTCATTCACAAATGACCAAATGACTACAAATATGAAAGGGTGTTCACACTTGATTGGCAGGGAGTAAGTGTTTGTCAATTTGGGGAAGTGGGTGAGGACATGGTTCCACTGTGCCCTGAAATCCACTAATGGAGGTACAAAGTGGTATGACTTTGGAGAACAGTTTAGCAACATCCAATAAAACTGAAGATGGTCATGCCTAAAATTTAATGTCATACAGTATATAACTCTAAAACTTTAGAAATCACTAATTATTCCTCACCTGACATCAAATGATCACAGCTTGGTGAGCAAGACCCAGCAGGTATTAAGGAGAAAATGGGATAAACATCACACCTAAAATATACAAAGTCAGGACTTAGCCCCTCTCCTCAACTGTATCCCAACATCTGGCTGTCAGAGGAGACTACTCAGAGGCTAAAGAACCTAGAGAGAGCCAGGTGCTGGTGGCTCATGCCTGTCATCTGAGCTTCTGATGAAGCTGAGATTTGAGGATTGAAGTTCAAAGCCAACCCAGCAAGAAAAGTCCATGAGACTTCAATTAACCAGTAAAAAGCCAGAAGTGGAGGAATTGGCTCCTGGTAGAGTTATCATCCTTGAGCAAAAAAGCCAAGCAAAAGGATAAGGTCCAGAGTCAAGTCCCAATATCAGCAAAACAAAACAGAACAAATAACCCAAACAAATCTGGACAGAAGATCTGTGATCACTCATTTTCCCCTGCTACTACAATTGCCTGTTTTCTTTCAGTGATGGAAAATATAGAAATGAACAGGTAAGCAAATGTAAGTGACTTGTGATGTTCACTGACTCATTTTTAAAATAAGCTTTATTGAAGTATAATTCACATAAAGAAAGCCACCTATTTGAAATGTACACTCACTGACTTATTTTGAGAGAACAGCATTTTGTTTTGTAAATACTTGTTCCAGGTCTAAGCAACTCAGCATCTATGCAAATGTTTTTTGAAGCAAACATATTTTTCACCAGTACAAATAATTATTATTGTTCTAAGGCTTTTGGAAATAATTACTATGCAGGTGATCAGTTAGACAGGTTGGGTTTCATTGCCTGAATTTCAGGGTTGATTTAGAATAGTCTTAACATAGAGGTGCTGAGTTTCAAATTACAGTAGAAATCATAGTCATAAGCACTATGGATTGACATGGTCATACCATGACCTACTGAACTTCCCATGATCTTGACTAGCCACCAAGCCATGAACACCTTCACCAGTGGCTTTTGTGGGGGATCAAAGTCAAGTATGTGCCTCTCTGAGCCCAGTGGATGCAGAATAGAATTTTTAATCACGTCCCAGGACATCCTGTGCTCCCCTACCCCCAGCTGGCAGTGGGACCAGGGAAGGTCTCTTTTCTTTTCTGAGCCTTAGCAATAAGTTGGTCCCTTATTCACACTTCCAGCATGGTGACCATGTAGAGAACAGTATAGTGGACAGATACTCTGCTGGGAATTGGGCATGCTGTAAAGGTGAGGAAGACCCAGCCTCCAACCTCAAGATGCCCCTGGCCATGAGCTGGTAGGATGTTTAGGGACAGATATATCCAAGAGATGGGGTCAGTCAACTCTGAGCACACACTGGTAAATTCTAAGGTCTCTCTTATGATTACATTTATTTCTTTGAACTCAGTTTGCTTTTCTCTCACTGGTAACCATGAAGTCATCCTGTCTCTCATCAGATCGCTGGTGAAACTATAAGGTGCAGAACAAATCTATGTCATTCTTCATAAAAAATTTTCTACAAAGATTTGACTTGTCAAAACACTGAAGTCTTTTGTATGCTTGTTTTATTTTATCTTTTTGTTTTTTTATTTTTTATTGTGAAAATACTGTACAGAGGGGTTACAATTACATGGGCAAGATAATGAGTACATTTCTTATCAAGCATTGTAGCCTCCTCCTTTGTTTCCCCTTCCCATCCCTTCCTATCCTCCCCCTCTGCCCCCCCCATCCAATCCTCCTCCCCCTCCCACCAAAGTTGTAAAGTTCGTTTTTCCACATAACGACTTGTACATCTCATTGTTGCAATGGATCCACCTGTATCCCTATTTAAATGATTTGTTTTTTTCCTTCCCCTCCACAAATTATACCAGCCTCAAATACAGTGAAAGCAGGGGTTATACCATGGGGGAGGGACATACAAATCAACAAAGAAATAATCTTATAAATATGTTAGAAACAATCACCTGAAAGATTTTTGTTTTTATTAATTAGTTTATTTTTATTTTTATTTTTTTTGTCATCAGTCGTGGGGCTTGAACTCTGGGCCTGAGTGCAGTCCCTCGGCTCTTCAGCACAAGGCGAGCACTCTACCATTTGAGCTACAGCGCCACTTCCGGTTTTCTGGTGGGTTTTTATTGGAGATAAGAGTTTCACGGACTTTCCTGCCCAGGCTGGCTTTGAACCACGATCCTCAGATCTCAGCCTCTTGAGTAGCTAGGATTACAGGTGTGAGCCATTGGCGGCTGGCTTAATTAGTTTTTTTATTGATATTATTATGGTGATGTACCAACGGGTTACCATTTCATAAGTCAGGTAATGAGTACATTTCTTTTGGGGCAATGTAGCTCTCTCCTAATTTTTCCCTCCTGTCCCTACCTACAAGTTGTATAGTTCATTAAGTTATTATTAACTTTTTATATTAAAAATATTGAGTTAAAATCAATGTTCCTATTCAATATTTTTATGTTTATTAGATGTTTATCACGCTTTTTATTTTGCACAGATAGGTGGATGGATGGATACAGATACACAGGCAGATTTTTAGCCTAGTATTCTGGGTAACTTGTTTGTTTTGTTCATTTTACAGTATATACTTCCAAGGCAGATTGAAATGTCTTTCAAACTATTCCTACATTAATATACAGAGGGTCTATGTCTTTGGTGAGCTCCAATATTTACAAGACGTTTTCTCTGGGATTAAGCCAATCAAATGAATCAATCAGGAAGGTGGCTGAGCTCCCAGCCTCAAGCTGGACATAAAGGAAAAGAACATATATGAGAACTGGCCCCCAGGTTCCTGGCTGGGCATTTTGCAAAAGAGATTGCTCAAGTAATAATTAGAGGAAAGCAAACAAGAATGGATATGACATGGTTCTTCATAGGGTTCAGTTAGTACTGGTGGCACAGGTTGGAATCCAGATTAGGAATGCCCATCCTTCGCCCTTGCGTGTCTTCATTGGAGGCCAGTGGTTGTCCTCAGTGTGGCTAGAGAGCACACCACATGCTAGGCTCTATCCTGAGTCTCACATCTCATTTTACTTACGAAGAAATAGGCACTGATGGCTCATTTCTGTCATCCTAGCTACTCAGGAGGCTGAGATCTAAGGATCAAGGTTAGAAGCCAGCCCAGGCAAGGAAGTCTGTGAAATTCTCATCTCCAACTAACCACCAGAAAACTAGAAGTGGAGCTGTGGCTCAAAGTGGGAGAGCACTAGCCTTGAGTAAAAGAGCTCAGAGACAGTACCCAGGGCCTGAGTTCAAGCCCCACGACTGACAATAATAATAATAATGGTAAATGGGTGAGCCAAGTCAAGTCTGGTCCCACAGCCTTTAGCCACCACATCCTTATGCCCATCATTGGGTTCGTAGCATAAGATAGCCTTGCTGTCACACAACTTTCATCCTGCAATAAAGCCTCAGATAGGAACAGCTCTAGGCACTTTACTTTGCTCATCCCTCCCTCTGGGCAGTTGTGCAAGGTGAGCAAGGCAAGGGATAGGACTCCCTCATTCTATAGCTGATGACATGGATGACATCGAGGTTTAGTGTGCCTGAGGTCCAGCAAGTAGGAAGTGTTAGACATATGACTCAGGGTCAGCTGGAGCGGATCTTCCAAGTCATCACCCAGCTCATTGTTTTCAGATGGGAAACACGTGTCTAGACAGCAGGAGAGTCTTGTTCAATGTCAAGAGGTAAACCAATATATGAACCATAATTTGATCAAAGTGTCTTTCCCCAGAGATGAATGTCATATTGATTCATGAGATCTCAGATACTCCTCAGAGCGCAGAGTCCTCTGGAAGGTTTCTACTGCCACAATTTGTTTGAAAGCCTTCATGGTTGGTTTTTTTTTTTTTTTTTTTTTTGTGACAGGTAACACCAATATGAAGAAATCCCTTGCTGGGTGAGGGAGAATCTTTAAGTTACTTGCAGGAGCTTTTTGCTTAGAGGGGCTGTGGTGATTCTCTCACCAGAATCTCCAGGCTCTTTAAAAACTTCATTCTTGCTGCTCTCAGAAGAAACTCTCAGGGCTCACCTGTCTTCTCTGTTCTGCTTCCAGTCTTGGGTCTCTGTTAGGTACAGTAGCTCCAAGCAGTTAGCCAGAATCTTTAGATAAATGTCTTAGAGTTGTTCCCTCTAAGGTTACAGTTCAGGTCCCATGGGCCTCCAATTCAGGGAGTTCCCTGTGTGTGGGATGCTTGGTGGGAAGAGCCTATGAGCAGGGAGCCCTTCACTCCAGATGTGGTTCAGACCACTGGCATCTGGATCACACCTGTGAGACTTTAACAAACCCAGGGCTCTGTGTTGATTGGAGTGGAGAACAATTAGAAGATAAAGGGCATGCAATCCAAAGCAGCAGGACTGCAGGAGGAAGTCTTGGAAGGAGTTGAAGCCAGAGTTGGAGAGGGCAGATATAATTTGAATGAAAAAAAAAGAGAGATAGTAAGACAGGGAGATAAAAAATAGCAAGGGGATGGATACTATAAGGCACAGGCTTTGCAGCAAGTGGCTTAGACTGTCAAGTGACAGGGAAAATAAAGAGCATAGTCAGACCCTTCCCAGCCCACTGGAGAGAGAGCTGGTGGCTTTCCCTTTTTCAAAACGTGGACTATTTGGACTAGGTGAAGTAGCTCCTGCTTGTAATTCCAGCTATGCAGCAGGTGTACCTGACTGTTAACAACCTGGCACATACCCACAGCAGTCAAAGAGATGCTCGGGCTGGATTGGGGAATAGAAGGATAGAAGTCTGGGCCAGCCTGGGCAAGAAATCTGAGATTCTCTCTGAAAAATAATCACTGCAAATAAAAGGCTAGGGGCATGGCTCAAGAAGACCACCTGCTTAGCAAGTACAAGGTCCTGAGTTCAAATTCAGGAGCAAAAGAAGGAACCCAAGTTTGTAGACTTGGATGAGCTAAGGTCAGGTTTTCTTCATTTCTTAAAATCATGACTCAGAGCAAGTCATCTGATCTCTAAGGTCGGGCCTCCACTTCCTCTTCTGAGAAATGAAGTAACAAAAGTACATGCAGTTTATAACATAGCATGGCTTCTCAGTTTAGTGCCTCACTTAAGTCCTGGCAACCAGGAAGTGCTTGGTATGTGTTTGCTGAGTGAATCAATAAGCAAGTAGTTGTTATCACTGATCACAAGCTTTTGCAAATAAACAACCCTCAAAACCAACAAAATGGGCAGATGCCACTGGTCCCTGACCCAGCATTTGTGAGCTGAGGCCTTCCAAATGAGCCTGTAACTTTTATTTCTTTTGAGCAACTCTTTTGAAATTTTCAATTTAATATGTGAAACCAGGCTACTTGTCTCAGAGAAAGTTTATGGAAAAAGACTTTCCAGCTGGCTCTGAGGGCAGCCCATTAAAAAATGTACTGAAAACTTACTAGTTAGAAGTCAGGGAGAGGGAGGGGAGGGAGACTGGAGAGGGAGAGAGAGGGAAGAAGGAAGGGAGGGAGAGGGAGGGAGGGAGGGAGGAGGGAGAGGGAGAGAGAGTACACAGCCATAAGCTCCTGGTAAAGCTCACTTTATTTCAGTCATTAGCTGTCTCCACAAGAAGATTCTTTCCTGGTTCCTAATCAAAGGATGGGGCCCAGAATCTATTAAAGAGAAACCACAGCTTTCAAATAACAGACAACACATCTTAAATGCAGGCAGCCTGTGATTCAGACTGTTTCAAAGAGTGTTGGGTTGGATGGGGAAGGAAGAGTTTCTAGTAGTTTTAACTGAAGCAACTGGTTAGAACCCTCATTTTCCTGACCGTTTGCCTCAAGTCTGATCCCCTTCTGAAGCCCCCTCCCTGGTAACCCCAGCCCAACCTAAATTTGCTTATTTGTATGACTCTTTGGCTTAAAGCTCTTCAGAGGATCCTCCCAGCTTATGGCCAAATTCAGTCTCAGCCTATCATACAAAGTCCTTTGTGATATGGACCCCCTCCTGCCTCTTTGTTCTCTTTCTACACTCCCCCCTCCCTTTGACCCAGCTGTGCCCAACAACTCTAGCTACCTCTGCTTCCTTCACTTGGGTCTTAGAACCTTAGACTACAAACTGCTTTGGCTGGAACTTGCCTCCCATTTTTGATGTGGCCGGATTGCATTTATTCCCTAGTCCAGCCCGAGCATCTCTTTGACTGCTGTGGATGTGTGCCAGGAGGAATTAGGGTTCTCCAGGCTACTAACAGCCAGGTACACCTGCTGCCTCCACCTCTGCTCATGACATTTATCCTAAGAGTCTCTGGGCTCTTGTGTCCTCCTCTCCCCTCCCCTGGGAGCATTGGAGAGTTCTTGCCCATGCATATACAGTAGCAGACCTGGCTCTGAGAAGATGCTCACTTTTAAGACCTGCTCATCACCCTTGTCTGTACACAGGTATCCCCTGATAGAAGGTACAGCAACACAGTACCTCCTCACATTCTCGGAGATTCTGACTGATTGGAGGTGCGGCCCAGGTATAGGGTTGAAAGTGTGCACTGAAAGGTTTCTAGATCATTCTTGTGCAGCCTAGGTGGAGGGCACTAACAACATGTGACTCAGTGCTGTTCTGGGCACTTACAGGGCTGGACTCTGGGCACCCGTTTGTCAGAGGGTATCACCTTGAGCATAACCTCATTGCCCAAAAGAAAGAAAACTATGTGTTGTCTGGATATACAGTACTAAGTGGAGGTGTAGCCTCTAGCAAGCCCCACCTACCTAGCCCTCTGTACCCTTTGTCACAGTCACCTGTAAGAATTCCTTTTTGCCCTTTTCCTGCAAACAACGCACTGATGTACCACTACTCAAAACAGAGCTGAAGGCTTCTTATGACTTGCAGGCCAAGAAGGGCATTCGGGGGAACCCACAGAGGAATAGAAGATGAATGCACCAACCAATTTTGTCCTTTATAATATAAGTCACCTGTTGTAAAAATCAGTCTGTCTTTCCTTCCTTCCTTCCTTCCTTCCTTCCTTCCTTCCTTCCTTCCTTCCTTCCTTCCTTCCTTCCTTCCTTCCTTCCTCCTTCCCCTCCCTCTCCCTCTTTACCTCCCCCCTCCCTCCCCCTCCTCTCTCTCTGGTCAGTCATGGGGCTTGAACTCAGATCTTGGGCACTGTCCCTGAGCTTTTTCTCTCAAAACTAGCTCTCTATCCCTTGAGCCACAGCTCCACATCTGGCTTGTTGGTGGTTAGTAGAGGATAAGGGTCTCACAGACTTTTCTACCTAGGCTGGCTGTAATGTAATCCTCAGATCTTAGTCTCTTGAATAGCTAGAATTACAGGAGTGAGCCACTGGCAGTCAGTTTTATTTTATAAAGAACTGACAAAATATGTGTGTGTGTGTGTGTGTGTGTGTGTGTGTGTGTGTGTGTGTGAGTGAGGGAGAGAGAGAGAGAGAGAGAATGCCTAACTAAAGTTAACAACTAATTTAAACTGTTTATGTACTAAGCTCTTCTGAAGACTACAGTTAGCATTTCCTGTGGACTAAACTTGAGATGGGCACGCATGGCTGGTGTGTCTCTAGCTGCTCTTTCATTAGAGCTGCCTTTCTCTTTGGGATGTGGGCCAGCTTGGAGGGGTCCAAGGAGGGGCTCAGGAAACAGTCCATGAGACTTGTGCTGTACGTGCAATTTGAAGGCTATTTGAGGACATTGTTCCTTATGTTCAATAGTATTCTCTGCCTGCCAACTTACTGGAAAAAAAAATCAAGCCTTCTGATTTCAGGGCTTCTGAGAGTTTTATTTTGTCTCCACAATGGCGTGTCAGTGTCTTAAGGACATAGTAAATTGTGGAGGATCAAATTTGGCTGCTGGAAAACTAAAAGAGACGTTAGTGACCTGTCTTTACAGCCTTTGCCTATCTGCCTCACACCTGGGTTCTGATCTTTCCAGCTTCTGTTCTCCATGCTTCAATTGTTCCACAGTCACTCCTGTAAAAGTTTATTTTCTCATATAGCACTAAGGAAGTTGAGTGCTTTGTAAATTGAGGCATACTATAAATAAACACCTATTCATAAATGCTAAAATAGGTGTATTCTATTTAAGCTTATTTATAAATGCAAAAAAACGGTGATCAAACAGATGACTACTTGAATGATTCACTCTGTGGTCCTCGTGGGACTTTGTAGAGAGCAGGTGTTCAGGAAATGAGGGGCAGTGGAAACAGTGTAGTGATGAGGAGATAAAAACCCTGTCATTTCCTAGGCCTCAGCCATGGTGCTTCACCACTCAGTCTCAGCATTCTCATCTGTGCAGTGGGAATAATCTCAGCATCCCCTTGTAAGAGGTGGTGATAGATTGGACTAAAAAAAAGTGCCTGGTATGGAATAAGCAACTAATAAGAGACAGCTGTGATTGTTTTTTTTAAAATAATAACTAGGCCCTGGTATATGAATATCATAATTCAATAACCTGATGAGTGTGGTATATGCCCTGGATGAAGACACTGTTCCTCTGCTCAAGCAGCTATGATTTGACAAGGAAGCCATACAGGAGCCTCGATTCCCTCCACTCCTCATCCGAGGGTTCATTCCCCTGAGGGCGTCATGTATGAGCATTGCAGATAGGAAAGCAACCCTGTGACATGGTAAAGGTGAAGGAAGTTCACCAGTGATCTTTGTGGCGGAGGGTGTTTTCTAGTAAATTGAGAGCATCAGTGTTGACCGATGCGAATTTAGGGCAGGACCACCTACTGTGCGCTCTTAACAAATCTATGGCCTATTTAGGGGCCGCTGGACACTCCTGTGGATTTCATTTTTGTCTTGGCTACCTCCTCTGTGAACAGGGTCTGTGCTTGTACAGTGGGCCCTGTGCAAGGGAAACGAAGTTAAATGCTCATGGCAGGTGCTGAGCAGTCACTTCCCATAATTCCTCAGAACAACTGTTAGCATAGTCAGTGACCTCAGGAAAAGACCCCCCCCCCTCCTCCTCCCCCCCTGCCCCAGCAGGGAGGAGACACAGCACAGAGAAGAACTCCAGGTCTGAAAATTAGCTTGAGACTCTCCCCCATGCCAACTTTATATTGCCTTAAGATGTAGATTTAAATGTTTACATTTTTTTTCAACAAGCAAATGGTATCCTTGGACTTCTGGTGCTTGGGGCTTCCCTAGTCCCTTTTCTCTAGGCCACCTGTCAGATCCTGGTGGGTCAGTGGTAGAGCTACAGGCTCAGCAATCACCCTTTACAGGGTCATTACTGAAGCTTGTCCCATCCTGACTGGGTGGAAGGAAACCTCCTTATCTGCACCGAGGCCCAGGCTGCCAGCAGTGGCCCGCTCTTTCCAGGAACAGGCGTCTGGAGAGCAGAACCACACATTTGGAATGAGAGCACTGTTCAATGCCTTCCATATGGCTGCAGCAGCCTGAGGAGGCCCGGGCTGGACAGGAGGGGACCAATGAATCTGGGCACCAGCCCAGCCCCTTAGCCCTTGGCTACGGTAAGGTACATTTATTTGTATTCATTTGAATGTTGTCTCTCTCACCAGGCTGCACGGCGGGGATGTTTGCTGCTGGTGACCCAGACAAGCGTAGCACTGAACACGTAGGAGGCATCCAGACCATTTGATGAATGACTACTATTAAATATATGACTGATGGTGAGAGGCTTTCGAGACTCTACTTAGATACATCTAATACCCCTCCTCTCCTCTGTTCCTCCATCCCTCAGACTCAGCTTCAACTAACTGAGAACCTGCCATGGTGAATCCTCAGCCAACCCTCATTGCACCACTCACTGGTCAAAGACTTCGTTCTCCAAGTTTGTGTGTGAATGTGAGCTCAGAGTTGCCGGTGTGGCTCACCAGGGTCACAGAGCAAGAAGCATGTCAGAATTTGAATCCAGGATAAAGCACTCAAGGACTGTGTCCTTTCTATTCAAGCTCAGAGAGCAACCAAAATGGACATCTACTCTGGTCTCCTGGGGAATTTACCTCCCGGGAATGCCACAGTTACTGAAAATATCAAAGAACTGTCCCAAGGAAAGATAGCATGGAAACTCCCAGTAAGTCATACTCTGCTTCCCTTGCTGAGGATTTTTAATTTTTAAAGGAATGTGATGGATCGCTGTAAAGGGGCGTCCTGATTTTCATGTTGTATTCCTATAATAACTACAATGGCACTTTGATGTAGTGATTTTTTTGTGTGTGTGTGCTAGTACACAAAAATAATTGCTTAGCTTTTTCACTCAAAGCTGGTGCTCTACCTACTTGAGTAACAGCTCCATATCTGGCTTTCTGCTGATTAATTGGAGATAAGGATCTCACAAATATTTCTGCACAGGCTGGCTTCAAACTATAATCCTCAGTTCTCAACCTCCTGAGAAACTGGGATTACAGGTGTGAGCCACCAAAATTTAGCTTAATGTAATTATTTGAGTGGCTTTGTTGAAGTACCATACAAATAAGCTAATTTTTACCTTATTTTGAATTATATGTTTTTTGTGTTTTTTTATTTTTTAGTTTATTATTACTTTTTCTGGGTGAACTGAACTCATTACTAGTACAATGGAGAGTTTCACTATGGTATTTCCATACAGGCATACAAAGCATCCTGAACATTATAGCCTCCTCTGTCCATCTTTAGCTCTCTTCTTTGGTGATATTCTTTGATTATATTCATCTACATTCATCTTCTCCATTGTCCTTCCACTGGTTTTGCCTCTCAAATAGAGCCTGTTTTACTTCCTAAGTTTGGCAGGATTCCATCTCTTTCTAGTTCATAGAGGAGTTTGAGGAATATTGGTGTTAGTTCTTCAGAAAGATCTGTTGGAACTCAGCAAGCATCTCTCCTCTTTGGAGACTCTTTATTACTGCTTCAATCTCATTTCTTGGTATAAATCTGTTTAGGTGATTATAACCTCTTGGTTCCATTTTAGTAGGTCAACTGTGTCTAAAAGTTAATCTGTTTCTTCTAGATTTTCCAGTTCATTTGTATATGAGTTTCCAAAGTATTTTCTTAGGATCATTTGGATTTTATTAGTATTTATTGTGATAATCCCTTTTACATCTCTAATTTTATTGATTCGAGTCTCTTCTTTTGGTTAAGTTAGCTGCCTGTGATTTATGTACTTTTTTTTTTTTTTTGGTCGGTTGTGGGGCTTGAACTCTTAGCCTGGGTGCTGTCCCTGCACTCTTCAGCTAAGGTGAGCACTCTACCACTTGAGCCACAGTGCCACTTCTGGTTTTCTAGAGGTTTATTGGAGGTAAGAGTCTCACGGACTTTCCTGCCCAGGCTGGCTTTGAGCCGTGATCCTCAGATCTCAGCCTCCTGAGTAGCTAGGATTACAGGCATGAGCCACTGGCACCCAGCTTGTACTTTTTTGTTTGTTTTTGTTTTTTTCTATGATGGGACTTGAACTCTGGGCCTGGGAGCTGTCCCTCAGCTCTTCAGCTCAAGGCTAGCATTCTACCACTTGAGCCACAGTACCACTTCCAGTTTTCTCTGGTTTATTGGAGAAAAGAATCTCATGGAGTTTTCTGGCTGGCTTTGAACTGCAATTCTCAGATCTCAGCCTCCTGAGTATCTAGGATTATAAGTGTGAGCTACCAGCGCCAGGCTATACTTTTAAACCAATTTTTTTGTATATTTTTTGTATAGTTTTAAAATCTCTATTTCGTTGATTTATGACAAGTCTTTATTGTTTATTTCAGTCTTCTAATTTTGGGTTTGGCTTGTTTTTTTTTCTAAAAGCTTGAGGAGTTCATAAAGCTATTTATTTGGTATCTCTCTTATCTAAGCATTCATAGCTATAAAATTTCTATCATTACTTTGTTGTATCCCCAAAGGTCTTGAGGTTGTGTTCTCCTTTTCATTCGCTCCTAGGGACTTCTAAATCTCTTCCCCTTATTTCCTCAATGACTAGCTAGTCATTTAATAATGGATTGGTTTGTCTCCATGTGTCCGAATATTCTCTGTAGTATCTTTTGCTGTTGAGTGCTAGTTTAATACTACTATGAACTGATAGAACACAGGGAGTTACTTCAAATTTTCTTATATTTGCTAAGACTTGTTTTATGTCCTAAAATACGATCTTTTTTGGAGAAAGTTCTATGAGCTGCTGAGAAGAATGTGTGTTGTGCAGCAGCTGGGTGAAATGCTCAGTAGATGTCTGTTAATGGCATTTGGTCTATAGTGTCATTTAGTTCTGAGATTATATTTTCTGTTTGGATTATCTATCTATTATTGTGCTAAGATCTACCAGGACTTGAAGGCTAGCATTGTTAATGGACTTAGCCATTCTACTATTTTGGCATGTATATGCAACAACAACTGTAGTTTCCTTTTTTGTTGTTGTTGTTATAATTTTTATTTTTTATTGTTATAAAGGGATGTATAGAGAGGTGACAGTTACATAAGTCAATTAATGAGTACATTTCTTCCTCCCAACCCCATTAGAATAGTTTTGTCTTTATGTTCATATGGATCTTTTAAAAAAATCCATTTATTTTTCATAGCAACAGTTTATGACTTCTTTTTAAAAATTTTAAAATAGTTCTTAGAAAGCTGATATATGAAAGAGTACATTTCTTTTGTGTGTGTGTTTTAATTATGGTAACATGTACTTCGTTTCCTTTTTTAAATTTTATTTTATTGTAAGGATGCTGTACAGAGGAGTTACAGTTATATAAGTAAGGTAATGAGTACATTTCTTGTCGAATGAACATTGTTATGCTCTCCTTTGGTTTTTTCCTACTGTCTCTTCCCTATCCCCTCCCCCCCCCCCCCCCGCCCCCCGCCAAAGTTGTAAAGATCATTTCCAACATAGTGTCTTGTGAGTATCATTGTTGCAGTGGGTCATCCTGTGTCCTTGTTTGGACATTTTGTTATTCCCCTTCCCCTCCCCAAATTAGATAAAAGTATATACAAGATTCAGGGTACCAAAATCAAATACAGTCACAACGGGAGATATACCATAGGAGGAAGAACATCGCCCCATTTGTTAGGAAATGGAAAGACTTGGAAAAAATCATATTAAGTGAACGTAAGCCAGACCCAAAGAAATTAGGTCCTATGGTGTCCTTTATTTGCAATAACTAGTATACGTTTAGGATACTCTTATCAGATGAGCAGAAAAGCTCAAAAACTATGTACGTATGACCATATAAGATGATGCTAAGCAAAATGAACCACAAGATATGGACACAAGAAGTTTTTCTTCGTTGTTGTTGTTGTTTAACGTACTATGTGATTTTTTTGGTTTCTTTTGAAAGAGTACATTTCCTTTTGGACAATATCATTCCTTCCCTTGTTCTCTCACAGTTTTCCCTCCTGTCTCTACCCACAAGTTGTATAGTTCATTTTCAGCATAGTGTCTGGTGAGTGCTACTGCTGCATTTGTTCACCCTTTGTGCCTCCATTTCTGTGTGTTTATAAGGGATTTGGAGATTCAGGGGCTGCACACACACTGCTCCTTCTTCTATCTACCTCCTTCCAAATTGCTTGCTTGCTCTCATCTTGTTTAGAATTCTTTCCTAGGACTGGAGATATAGCTTAGGGGTAGAACCCTTGCCTAGCATGTGTGAGGTCCTAGGTTCAATCCTCGACACAGCAAGAAAAAAAAAAGAGAGAGAATACTTTCCAAATATAAACACCCCCAGCGAAGGCCTACAGGAGACCTGGCAACCACCCAAAGTGGAGGGCAGGACTCCTAGCTCCAGGCTGTGAGGTGTGAGGCCTTTGGAGGATGACTCAGGCTAGCTGTCTTGCTTTCCAGACCCAGCTCAGCCTCCTTCTAGCTTGCACGTTGATCTCATCATCCCCAAACATGCGGATTATGATCGTTTACTTGTTAAAGACTGGTTAGAAGCTTGCTCACAGGCCCTGAGAGGCACCAGAGCTGTGGAATCAGGCTCTCCTGAGACCCTCATTTGCAGGGAGATGGCAGTTGAGGCTGGCTCACACCCAGCAAGCCTCAGAGCCAGCTGTGCTGAGGCAGCATGTGCTAAAAATAACCACCGTGTCTTGCAGGGATACAGGCAGCGGAGGCAGATGGGAGTAGGGAAAGAAAAGGCGGGTTCCTCATCCACCACCAGGACTCCCCACCTTTAACATGTGTGCCTGCAGGTGGAGGGGAATTCTCCCATCCCCAAACTCCAACAGACTTTGGCTGCAGACTCTGTGGGGAAGGCAGGGCCTGCTTCCTCCAGCCAAGTGCATGGAAAAGCCCTCTAGTGCTGTCCAGTGGCAATATAATGTGAGTTACAGATGAGGTTGAAATTCTCTAGGAAGCCACGTTAAATATGTATTCAATATGCATTATTGAATCTATCTACAATTTTATTGTTTCATGAAATAAATTATCCTTTATTACGTACATATACAATATTATCTATCTATCTATCTATCCTCTTCCAAACCTGCAATATGTTTTAGATTGACAGCACAATCTTAATTTGGTCCAGGCACAGTTTAGGAGTTGAGTCAGCTTCATGCGGCTGTTCTATCACATGACCACAAGCTTAGTGGCTCAAAACAGCCTCCAATTCTGGAGGCTGAAATGACATGGACGGGGTAAAATTTGGGTGTTTTCCAGCCTGTGTTCCTTCTGGAAGGTCTAACCGAGAGCTTGTTCCTTGTCCTTTCCAGCCTGCGGTCTGTGGCTCATGGACTCTTCCTCCATCTTCAAATGCAGCTTTGATTGCTACCTCACTCTGTTTCTGTTGCTTCTTTGCCTTTTCTGCATTGGGCTCTTCTGATTCTGACAGAACAAGAGCTGGGACTAGATTATTGGTCTCTAACACACATTCATGATAAATGCCAGGGTAAGGCTTGAGGTCATGATCTCAAATGACCTGCCTCCTGACCTGAGGAACACAGATCATGGATTGTGATCAAGGAGGCTGTCATGTGGGACTGTGAGGGTTTGTCAGGCCAGACTCTTTGCTTCCCAAGAAGCAGGGGCCCAGCTTGAGCAAAGACACTACCACAGTTCCCACTGGAAGAGCCACCCCCAGTCAAGGCTCTTTGTATCCAGAATCTGACACGATCAGTGCTTGAGGCCTGTAACTAGCACCAACACCTTGTTCACTGTGTAGAGATCAAGAAACAGCAAGCCACTGGCTAATGTCATACAGAAGAGGATGGGATCTCTGGCAATCGATGACCTTGGGGGTGACCTTAGCATCCCCACTGACAGAAGCTGTTTCCCCAAAGTCGCAGACTTTTATGCAGCCAGTGGCCCTGTATAGAACTTGTATCTCCTCTGAGCTCTTCTTCTTCTTCTTTTTTTTACCTGTGCAAAAGATTAGAGTTCCTGTTGCTGGAGGAATTGATCTCACTGCCCTGGGAAGTTGAGAGCAGATGGTAGGGAAAGAGAGTGGCTCAGCTGATGTCATCTTCATCTGAGAGGCCAAACTATGGATCCTACCTGGTGACCTTTCCCAGGGTCTGCCCAGCTCTGGATGGTGACAGGTCACTGCCTGTGCAGTGGTTAGTTGGGACAATTCTAATGATAGTACCATTGCAGAGCCTAGATTCTCCAAGGAGAAAAATGCCTTGAAATGAGTGGGAGTCAAGGAAAGGACCCAACAGAGGAGTCTGCCATTGGTTCTGGTGATTTGTGACATTCAGATTTATTTCTCTGGAGTCATCCCCAAGCCCCATCTGTGCCACACGAACGTGCTTTGTGTCAACACACATGCATCCCAGATGCTGAGGTAGCAAATGAGATCCAGGTCCTGGCAAAGCGTTGCTGGCCCAGCAGCAGCTCCCCTGACTTCATCCATCCTGCCCCTTTTCTGGGTTGTCATCACTCCCACCCAAGTTGCTCCTGGGGGCAAAGCACTGCAGACGGAAGGTGCCTCCCCTGGAGAGGGAAGACGGAGGGCTGGCAGCTGGCCCAGGACACATGTCACGTCACTTTCATGGATCTCTGTCTCTTTTTCTCTGCCTCTCTCTGCCTCTGTCTCTGTCTCTGTCTCTCTCTCTCTCTCTGTCTCCCTCTGTCTCTCTCTGTCTCTCTCGGGTACAACTGTAGAGCTTCTGGTTATGGAAGCAGAAACCTGCCTATTGGCTATGTGACCTGGGGAAAATTACCTGACCTCTCTGAATTGGTTTCTTCATCTATCAAATAAGGAAAACAGATACTCAGTGTGATACTTAAGAGAAGTATGTTAAATGATGCTAATAAATGACACCAATAAGTGAGAGCTGTTATCATTTTGTGATGGCTTTTTAAAAATTAATTTTTGTCTGTGCAGAACTCAAAGTAGATCTTTTTTTTTGGGGGGGGGGTCTGGTCATGGGGCCTGAAACTCTGGGCCTGGGCGCTGTCCCTCAGCTCTTCAGCTCAAGGCTAGCACTCTACCACTTGAGCCACAGTGGCACTTCCGGCCTTTTCTGCTTATGTGGTGCTGAGGAATCAAACCCAGGGCCTCATGCATGCAAGGCAAGTGCTCTACCACTGAGCCACCTTCCCAGCCCTCAAAGTGGATCTTATACATCATGGCTATGCCTCTTGTACTTTCCTCGCATGTGCTGGCTCATCACTCACCAGACCTTGACTTGGTTGGAACCTAGCCTAGGCTGATCTTACTTAATTCCTGTCTCTTGGCCCATATGTAAGCTTGGATAAGTGATTGTTTTTTTCCTTGGAGGTACTGAGCTTGAACTCAGGTCTTTGTGCTTCTTGGGCAGGTGTTGTACCATTTGAGCCACATTTCTAGTCCCTTTGCCTCTGGTTCTTTTTGAAATAGTGTCTTTTGTCTAGGCTAGCCCAGGCTACAATCTTAGTTCCATTTCCTGCTGTGGCACAGATGACAGGTATGTACCACCATGCTCAGCTATTGGCTGAAAAAGAGTCTCTTGAACTTTTTGCCTAGACTGGCATGGACCTGCAAAACTCCGAATCTTAGCCTCTGGAGTAGCTAGAATGACTGCTGACATGAGCCACTAGTGCCTGATTCTTGGATGAGAGACAAATCCTGCCATGGCAGGTAGGCGGCAGTGCTGTGCTCCCTTTCTCTCTCCCTCCCTCACCCTCCCTCCCCCCCCCCCCCCCCCCTCCCCGTGACTCTCCTGTGTCTTGTGTGGTCATAGAACCCAATGTGGGAGGCAGATGTGGATTGCCCCATTATAGAGAAGAGGAAACAGAGACGAAGAAGAAATGTTTTGATCTTGCGATCAGAGGGGATGCTCTTGCCAGTAGGGTGACCTCTCATGTCCCTTGCAAAACTGTGGCACTGCCTTGAACCCAACAATGGCTTTCATTCTCAGTCATGGCTCAAGACAACCAACTCACACCACCACACATCATGAAAACTTAAAAAGAGCTAGGTACCAGTGGCTCATGCCTGTAATCCCAGCTACCCAGGAAGCTGAGATCTGAGGATCACAAGTTCAAAGTTGGCCTGGGCAGGAAAGTCCATGAGATCTTATCTCCAATTAACCACCAAAAGCCAGAAGTGGAGCTGTGACTCAAGTGGTAGAGCACTAGCCTTGAGCACAAAAAAAGCTCAGGGACAACACTCAAGCTGTGAATTCAAGCCCCAGGACTGGCATACACACACACATACACACACACACTCATGCATGCACACATGCACACGCACACACACACATACACACACAGAAAACTTCAAAAGAGATTTTTTAAAGAGTTGTTTCTTTGGTTTCATACATACTTAAAAGGACAACCTTCGCCAAGCAGCTCAGATGCCCTGGTCAGTCAATGGAGGGAAGTGAACACTGAGGTGATTGGGATTCTAGAAAGCACCAAGACAGGGGGCTTGAGGCAGAAAAGTGGAAAGTTGATGACTTCCCCAGTGCCACCACACCTGCATATTCCTTCTGGCTATTCCTGGGAGCTCACTGGAGGCACAGATGCCAGAGTCTGTGTGTGCTCCTGCGTGCTGGGAAGCTGGGCTGCTAGGCCCAGGGAACAGGTGCATGTGGGCCACCTAGTCCACCTGGAGATGCTGTGGGTAGGTGAGGAGCCAGAAGGCACGAGGCTCCAGTGTTCCCAGGAGCCCCAATGGGTCTAGGCCTTGCCTGGGCCAGGAGGCCAAAATTATGAATCTCTTGGTTGTAAGAAACATTAAAGATGGTCAAATCCAACCTCTAGCTCGGTGCCCTTCCCCAAGCTTAGCTCTTTGGCTTTACCTGTTCACCTCTAATGATGGAGAACTCAGTTCAGTTTGAATTCACAGTAGTCCCATCCCTTTCCACCCCCTGGGCCGGGTCTGAGTCTGAGCAGGGAGAATGAGCAAGTTTCTATTTCTCCATGGGCCCTATGAGACCCTCCTATCCTGAGAACGTCCCTGCCCAGGCCCCATTGCTCTGGCTCACTGTGATGCCTCAGGCTGGGTCTAGCTTTTCCCAATCTTGATGGAAAATGGCCTCAACATTCAGGGCTGCCTCTCCGCGATGAGTGGTCTGTGAGGAGGGGAGCAATTGTGCTGTCTGCTTCAGAGCCCTCTGTCTTTGTGGGCACAGCCCAAAGTCCCTGCATCTTGATAGCAGCCATAGTCAACTTGTCTGTCCAGGCTATGTCCCAGAACTGCAGGCATGAAGGGCTATCTGCCAATCACTTTGCTAAGCCCTGAGTCGGAGTCTTTTCTCAGGAACCCCAGTGGCTTTAAGAACTGGTGTCCACAATGCACTTGAGGAACATCGTGTCGTCCTTCACGTAGGCATGCTTGGGTGACTGCAGCTTGTTCAGGGGGAAGAACAATGGGCAGCCGCTGGCCACATTGGTTTCGGTCTGAGGCCTCTGGAAGGAGGCTGAGCTGAGGTCGGGCCTGAAGGCATCGATGGCATGCTCGCGGTTGTTCTGGTCGAGTAGCATGAAGGTGACCTGTGGGGCAGGGGCAGATGGAGATGATGAGGCTCAGGGTGACAACACTGAGACTTGGAGGGTGGGATGTACTGGCTCCGAGAGCCCTGGGCCTGCTGCCTGTGGAACCCGCTGACGCTTAGTTCAGAATGCTCAGGAATCAGAGGAGCAACAGTAGGACTGGAGCAGAGTTACATCAGGACCCGGAAAAAGGAAGCCTGGGGTATTCTCTGATTAGGATCAGCTGACCCATCTAGCAGGAAGTGTGGGGATTCTGATGCCCTGGTCAAGTCTGATGGGGTACTGACAGGGAAACTAGACCCAGAAAATCTAGACTTGGAAAGTCTGGATTCATCAACTACAAGCTGGCAGTCCTGGGCTCCAGAAGAGGGGCAAGAAAAGGCCTTTCACTGAGGGGCCATCAACCAGGCCTGGAGACAGCTGGTGCATGCATGGTACACACAAGAGCACATGGAGGTGCTCCTAAGACGCTGCTCATCTGAGCCCGACACCAGCCTTCTTCCCTCACCTGTCAGGAAGCCACTTGTCCCCACGTTAGAATCCCCAGGGGAGGCTCAGGCTGCACCATGGACTAGGGTTGAGCCTCCACTGCTGGTATTTTTTAAATGTCCCTAGCATCTTTAGCAACTATTGCCTAATGACTCATAGACAGAGCCACCTGGCTCACCCACCTAGTTTCCAAGCCAACCAAGGTCTGTGGTCTTCTTCTTCTTTTTTTGGTTAGTCGTGGGGCTTGGACTAGGCCTGGGCACTATCCCTGAGCTCTTCAGCTCAAGTTGAGCACTCTACCACTTTAGCCACAGTGCCACTTCTGGTTTTCTGGAGATAAGAGTCTCATGGACTTTCCTGCCTGGGCTGATTTTGAACCATGATCCTCAGATCTCAGCCTCCTGAGTAGCTAGGATTCCAGGTGTGAGCCACCAGCACCTGGCAAGGTCTGGGTCTTGATGCTCTCTCTCCTCAATGCTGCGGGCACCAGTAAGAATTGTCTAGAGTCCTCCCATTAGCCTTCTTTTTATTTTGTAAAATTTTTATTCTTTTTGTCAGTCTTGGAGCTTGAACTCACTGAGGCCTGGGTACTGTCCCTGAGCATTTTTGCTCAAGGTTAGCACTCTACCACTTTGAGCCATAGGTCCATGCCTGGTTTTTAGGTGTTTAATTGGGAATAAGAGTCTCACGGACTTTTCCTGCCGGGGGCTGGCTTTGAACCGCCATCCTCAGATCTCTGCCTCCTGAGAAGCTAGGATGACAGGTGTGAGCCTCCAGTGCCCAGCCTCCATCAGCCCTCTTTGAGAACAACCGAATAGGCCTGGGAAAGTAGCATGGCAGCATAGCTCTTACTTAGCGTGAGGCCAAGGGGTTGATTGACAGCTGTGGAGGTCTGTTTATAAAAAGACTTTTGTTGCACATACCTGTAATCCCAGCAATGGTAACCTCTCTATACTTTAATAATAACAATAAAATTATATTTTAAAAAGCCTTTTTATTTTCTGTACTGGAAACTGAACCCAGAAACTTCTCCAGGAACTACAACCCTTTTGTTTTTGTTTTTCTTTTCTTTCCTTCTTTCTTTTTTTTTTCCTTTCTTTTTCATTCTTTCTTTTTTCTAGCTCTCTCTCTGTTTTTTCTCTTTGGTGGTACTGGGGATTGATCTGAGGGTGTTTTACTTGCTAGGCAAATGTTCTATCACTGAAGCCATATCATTAATCTTTCTACTTTTAGTCTGTTTTTAAGATAGTGTCTTGCACTTTTACCTAATCTGGCTTCAGATTGTGATCCTCCTATTATTGCCTCTGAAGTAGCTTGGATTACAGGTGTACACTACTGTGCCAGCCTATTTACATGGATTTTTTTTTTTTTTTTTGGTCTGTAGTGGGGCTTGAACTCTGGGCCTGAGTGCTGTCCCTCAGTTCTTCAGCTCAAGGCAAGCGCCCTACCACTTGAGCCACAGCGCCACTTCCAGTTTTCTGGTGGTTTATTGGAGATAAGAGTCTCACGGAGTTTCCTGCCAGGGCTGGCTTTGAACCGTGATCCTCAGATCTCAGTCTCTTGAGTAGCTAAGATTACAGGCATGAGCCGCCAGCGCCGGCTTTCCAATTTTCTTTTAAGGCTTTGATAATGCATTTCTTTTTAGCACTGAATAATTTGTCATTGCTTACATATACCACAGTTTATCCACTCAGTTATTAAAGGTCATCCTGGTATTTATAAATTTTGGCTTTTTGATTTTTGTATTGGTACCAGCGTTTGAACTCAGGGTCAGTCTTGTACTTTTACTTGGCTAACTCACATGAATGGCTGGCACTCAACCACTTGAGCCATGCCTCCAGTGTGCCATTTTGCTAGTTAACTGGAGATGGGATCTCATGGAGTTTTCAGTCTGGGTTGTCTTTGAAAATTGATCCTCCAGATCTCAGCCTCCTGAGTAGCTAGGATTATATTCACAAGCTGTCAGCACCTGGCTTGTGTGTAGACATGAGTTTTAAAGTCCTTTAGGTAAATATCAGGGGGCAGTTGATGGCTGAGTAGAAAAGTAAAAATACGTTCGTTTAGTTTTATAAAAAAACAAAAACAAAAACAAAACTAACTAATTTATCTTCCAAAGAGGCTATGGCTGTCCGTGAGAAGTGTGGCTTATGATATTGTACGGCCCTGGCTGTCCGTGAGAGGTGCTCCTACCCCACAGGCTGGGAGGATGTGGTGTTGGTGGCCAGCCTCACACACAGACCTTCCTCCATGCAAGCTCTCCTTGCCCCCTCCACATTCTGAACTACATTTTTGTATGCCCTTGGGGAGCCCTCTCCTCTTGGGCTTGGATCTGAGGTTGACTTCCTGTTTTGTAATGTAAAAGGAAACTGTTGACACAGGCGGGCAGAGGCCTTGCTAGCTCACAGGTCCAGTGTGTGACAAAACCCGGACATATAAAAACCATCTTATCATTTCCCCAGGGCTCTCACCTTGTTCCTGAAAGGCCATGGCAGCAGGGCATCATACTCCCCTCTCATGATCACGATGAAGAGGGACAAGTGGGTCCTCTTGCCCGTGCCATCCCCGTTCAGGTACAGCCGCAGGCACAACTTGTAGCCGTACTTGGCCGTGTAGAAAGCTGAAAGGTGGAGCCAGAGTTAGCCCAAGAGGGAGAGCTAAGCAGCACTGGGCTTTGCAGTTGAGGATACCTGGATGAAGTGGTCAGATGTGGCAAGGACAGAGGCTCAGCATAAGGAAAGCTGGGTTTGGCAGCCAGCCTTCTCAGTGAGAATGCCAAGGAGAGATGCTTTCTTGGGGTCATCTTGCTTGGTGGTTGTAATTGGCTTGATCACAGACAGGGGGCCCCAGGCTGAGATTCTGGCTCAGCAGTGCTAGATGAATACTAAGTAACTTCAAGCTTTCAGGGACACCAGTACCCCTGACCTGGGAAGCACATTTGAGCTATGGCCTACGGTATGGAAAGAAGCCAGTAAGAGGAAGTGGCTAGCCACCATTACAGTGTGCTGAGGGCAGAGCCAGGATTAGGGGCTCCAATACCAGTTCTCTCAGTTGCTCTGGGTCCATGGTTGGAACACCCAGGAAGCTGGGGTGAGGGGAGCTCATGGGTCTTACAATCACCCTAGGCAGAGGCCCCTGAGGGGGTGAGTCAGCCCTGAAGATTAAGTGCAGAAATCCCTGGGGTTTTCTCTCTGACAAGCCAAAAAGTCCGTCCAATCAGAACAGAAGTTCCTGCAGCTGTAACCTCCGGTGACAAGTCCCTAGGTAGAGACAGGGTGTATGAGGGCATGGGGGAGGGGCAGAAAGGGGGCAGAGGAGGGGGAGGCCAACAGTCTGACTCATCTCTGCCCACTACATGTTGGCAGAACAGGAAACCAGAGCATGGTTTGTAGAAACGGGAGTAAGTGCTTGCATTTCCTCTCTTTAGAAAAGACTAAGGACAAAAGTCTGCTGGTAGAACTCAAGGCCACTTGAGGCACAGAAACCCAGGCCTGCTCTGGGATGAGTGCAAATTCTGCCTCTCACCATCATCCCATCTCTGTTGATCTTAATGCCCTGGAAGAGCCAGTGAGCACGAAAAGTGCAAAAGCTCAACAGATTTGCCAGCTCCTTCTTTACCCCCACCCCATACACTCAGACACAAGGGAGTGATGCTAGGGTGGGCCTGAGTCCTGGCTCTGCACCTGGCTTCTGTGCAGATCTAGGTAGAGAGTCTGCCCTCCTAAGCCTTAGTTTACTTATCTGTAAATGATGTTGAGACAACAGGTACTTGGTGAGGGTTTGAGATCCTGTGTCCAATACTAGAGTATGATGTGAGTTATAAACATATACATATACAATCCATATATCCATATATGTATATCCATATATACATACACATATATAAATATATAAGAATATTTCATGCCCAATTATATGCAAAAAAACCCCACACTGATGAAGTAACTGTTTCATGCAAGTCACCATGCCAAGCCCAGCCACGCAGAAATGACTAAGAACCAGTGACCAGTGACCACAATGGACATTCACAAGGAGTCCACAGTCATATGCAAATGTAGGTAAGTCTGACTCCATTCTGTATTTCTTACTGTAGATGGCTTGCTGCCTGGAGGTGGCATCCTACAGTATCACCTGTGGACATCCTATCTGAGCCCCTCTAACTTGCACAAGCTCGTATGGGCTCCTTTCTTTTATAATCTGATAGCCATATGCAGAAAGTAGATAAGGATTTTTATTCCTATTTGCATTCTGTAAATAGGATTCAGGGAAGAGAAATGCCCGCCCAAGCTCCAATATCTGCAGGTTGTAGCATCATCCACACACTACCCCCACAGTTCCTGGATGGAGACGGACTTAACTGGAGCACTGCTCCTATGTTGGCTGTTCTTACTTCCTATTTCCTGGATGCTGGGGGAAAGGGGGGGGGGAGGAGTCTGTTCATCTAGTGGGTCTCTGTGCCCTTGGGGTGTTACCTGGGGAGAAGAGGCTCATGGTCCTGCCACAAGCTGACTCATGGCAGCGTCTGGTGACGTTGGTGATCTTCCACAGGAAGGTACCATCAAAGCAGGCCTCCTCCATGAGGCGCAGGCTCTGCTCTAGCTTGCCCAAGGCCTGGTCTTTCTGGGCCAGTGTCTGCTGCAATTCCACCACCTGTGGGGAAACTAAGTCAGCTAAGGAGATCAGAGCCGTTTCAGGGTCAGAGGGGAATGGTGAGGTATGGGGATAAGTCTGCCCTAGATACAACTTTTTGTCCCATGTACATTCACATGGCTGCTCTGTAGGGCATTTCTCTCCCCTCCCTTTCCACTAGTCAATTCCTTATGATCCATCCGGAGTCCTGTGGCCCTGCCTGTGTAAACCTTCAGTTTCAATCCTAGCTCAGCTGGTCACTCTAACCTGAGTTCTCACAATGGGTTGATACGGTATATTTTCTGTCTCTCCTTCTAGGTGGTCTCCCCTTGTGAGCTGTGCCCCTGTTCATTTGATTTCCATCTGGGCCTTGCACAGTGCTAGGCTGTAAGAAGAGAGCCAGGGAGTTCACTGGTGAATGAAGACACCGTTGCTGCCCTGATGGTGCCTGCCTTTCAAGGGCAAGTTACACAAAGACAGGCATTACTTGGCCAATTGAACTTGGTGCCCTTCTAGAAGGTTCCTCAACAACATTTAAAACATTTAATACTGGGTGTGTGATCAGATAAAGTGATTCAGGACTAGAAACGAATATCTTTTAAGGAATTTAATCTGAATGCTGGTGGTTCATATCTACAATCCTAGCTACTCAGGAGGCTGAGATCTGAGGATCATGGTTCAAAGCCAGCCCGAGCAGGAAAGTCTGTGAGACTCTTTATTTCCAATTAGCCACCAAAAAAACTGAAAGTGGAGCTGTGGCTCAAGTGGGAGAGTGCTAGCCTTGATTAAAAAAGCTAAGGGACAGTGCTCAAGCCTGAGTTTTAAGCCACAGGACCAGAACATATGTGGGTATAAGTACACACACACACACACACACACACACACACAGCCCAGCAGTATCCTATTCTAGAAGTTCAAGCAGAGGAACTGGAGTATGGAATGGCTCAACACTCATCCTCGGTTGTCCTGAGACACAGGAAGTGGTACAGGATGGATGGCTAGTGTGAAGGCCGGTTGCTACTTTGGGGATAGGATGAGACAAGGCAGGCTGGGGGGACATGCACACCTCTCCCACTCACCCTGTGTTCCAAGCTCTCGATGTGCTCCCGATCTAGCTGGCTCTGGTGGGTGGAGGCAGCCAGGGCCAGGTGAGAGGCCTCTACCTCCTTGTTGAGGACTGCGACGATGTTCTCAAACACACGCAGCTTCTCCTCCAGCTCAGCCAGCAGCTTCTCCTTCAGGAAGCGCTGCAGGACCAGCTCCTCCTGGCTCTCAGAGCTGGGGGCCTGGTAGCAGTCCACCTCTACATCCCCCGTCACCTCCACAGCCGTCTGCAGCTGCAGGTGTGACAGGTTCTGCTCCAGGGCTGTGGGTCCGGAGCCTGGGCTGGAGCTGTGCTGGGCTTTCCACTGTATCATGAAACCCAGCAGCAGGTTGAGATGGGAGGCCTGGGAGGTGGCTGTATGATCCTGTGTGGACTGGGTGCTCCCCTACCAAGAGAAGAGGATCATCAGTAGAAAATGGAATAGAGAAAGGACAGGGGAGCCATAGGAAGCCCTGGCATCGAGTGCCAGAAGAAGTCAAGTACATTCCCCCAGTACAGGAGAACTGGCTCTGTGCACAGTGGAGGGGTTCAGGCAAACTTGGCATTGGCTGTGCCCATGGAGAGCACGTGCATGTGGCCCAGGCTCAAGTGAGTGCAATAGTCCAGTCCTGCTCTTGAACACAGTGATGATTCAGGACCATGGAGAGGGACATGGAGGCTCATTCTTGTGAGGCAGCTACACCAAGGCTTAGGTAGACATTAAGGAGACCTTTCCTAAATACTACAAGGACTTTAGAGTGGACTGTGAAGTTGATGTCATAGGAAAATGCTGAAGGGGCTAGAAGGAAGATCCAGATGTCAGGAACGTTGTGGACAGATTTCCTTTCTCACATGCTTACCTTGAAGGAGCAGCCCACACTTGCAAAGGGACATACGACGCCATCCTCAGATACCTCTGGGGCCACCTGGAAATAACAAACATGTGGCTGATTGTGATGGCTTCCCCTCAGGATCTCTGCAAAGCACCAGGATCCACCTAGGCAGGAGCTGGGCTGGCTTATGACTTCACACACACTGTTCCCTCTGTCTAGCTGATTCCTTTCTGCCTGATTCCTATCCTACAACCCACCCACACCATCCCTAGGAGTTTAATCCTGTGTGACCATCCTCCTGAACAGGACTAGCACAACTGGTGTCATCACAGCAATGCTACTCTTTGTCCTGTCTGGACACCCTTCATACAGCAGTGAACATAGCCAGCATTCACTCTTCAGTTGCTTCTACTGGTTTGCAGGCAAAACACTGAACAGGTATTTCTCCGAAGGAGACTTAAGAACGGCAATTAAGCCTCTGAGAAGGTAAGTCACATCAGGAGTTACCAGAGAAATGTAAATTACAACTACAATGAACGATCATTCCCCATGTGCTAACATAGACGATGATAATAAAAGCAATGATGACAGCAGGCCATGGCAACGACGTGAAGCAGTGAGAACTCCTGTGTCGCTGGAGGGGGTGGGGATGAAAATGGTACAGACACTGTGGGACCATCTACACAAGCGTCTCATAAAGCCAAACCGTACTTCTAAACAACTCACTCATAAACCATCCTACAACCCACACCATTCCATCACTTGGTGGAATGTCCAAGAGAAATTAAAACCTGTCTCCACCAAGATGTGGATATGATAGTTCACAGCAGCTTTATACAAGATCACCCCAATGGAAGGCATCTGGGCATAATCGAAGGGTGAATGAATAGACTCACTGTCAATGTCCCGTACCACAGTCCTACTTGGCAATAAATGTAACTAAATACTAATGTATTTAGTTATGGCATGGATGAACCTCAAAAACGTTATACTAAAAGCAAGAAGCCAAACACCAAAGGCTACATACTCCATGATGCCATGCTGAAGAGGTTTGAGAAGAAGCAAAACCAGTGACCCCCATGGAGACAGAAGGCCGGTGAGAAGTTCCTGAATGGGAAGGGAGAGGCTTGCTTTACAGGGACACAGAGGCTTTTTTTTTGTCTGAGACTAGGACTTGAACTTGGTATCGGACACTTTTGCTCATTGGCTGGAGTTTGACCACTGGAACCATGCCTCTAACTCCAAACAGCTTTTTCTTTCTCTCTTTTCTTTTTTTAAAGGCAGAAACATCTGCCATCTTGACTGTAGTGTGTACATTAACCGGGATTCCTCAAAGTGGATACTTAATGAGAGAATTTGCTCTCATGTGAATAAACACTTGATTTCATAAGAGCTTTTTTTTGTTTTTTTTAAAAAAACCAACAATTTGAAAGAATAATGTGGCGGAATGAACTAAAAATGAGACTTGGATGAAAGGCAGGGAGTATGGGAAGAGAGGTGTCTGGAGCGGAGCAAACAGAAAAGCCACACAAGTGATTCCTGTCTAAAAGTAAAATAAGCAGAAGGCTGCAGGGCTAATGAATAGAGTTGGTTGGGACACAGAGCCCAGCCCAACAAAGGCCAACCCCGCCTCGCCCCAGTGCCCTAAGCCTCAGGAACATGCTGTTCTCAACATAGAATAGAAAACAGATGTGCCATGGGAGTGGACTGATGGCGGTCTTGGCAGAAGATACACTGGCTTTGGGAAGTCTGGAGTGGTGAAGCCTCTGGTTATCGCTCGTGATGATTTATGAGAACAAGAGAGTCTGATGTCACGTGTGGATCCGAGGCCTGGGTGGATGGACCTGAAACCATCTCAGGTCCTCCAACTCCTCCTCGTCCATGGTTGTAATCCTTTGCATAGTCCAAGGCATGGAGCTTGCAGTGGGTCTTCAGAAGAAGGAGGACAAAGCAGCAAGCTCACACGGGAATCCCAGGTGTCACCTGTAAGGCAGGAACTGCAGTGACAGTCTACAGGGGGGAATATCACCTGGGTGTCTGGCTCCTCTTTATTACAGTGCATGGCCAGGTGGGCTGAGGCAAGCCTCAAATGTTTTCTCAAGTCCCGATGACCATCTAGGCCACCCTGTCTCTGTGGAGTCAGCCTGCCAAGTTCAGAGCCAGTTTCTGTCATGATACATAGTAGCCAAGTAGCCTCGGGAAGGTCATTATCTCCTCTACGGAAATGGGGATAATAGTACCCCCTTTGGAGTTATTGTAATGATTAAGTGAGGCAATGCATACAAGTTGTTAGTATTAGTTACCTATCATAGCTGTAATAAAACACCATGAACTTGCTGGTATAACACAACACAAATTTAGTATCACACAGTTCTAGAGGCCACAAGTTCTCACATCAAGGTGTTGGTACACCATGTTCCCTCTGAAGGCTGCAGGGGAGAGAATCTGTTTCCTTGCTTTTCTCAGCTTCTATGAGCTGCCTACATTCCTTGGCTCAGGGTCTCTTCCTCTAAGTTGAAAGCCAGAAGCACAGCATCTTTCAGCCTCTTGCTGACTCTCCTGTCTCTCTTTTTGGAGGCTGCTTGTGACTACTTACTCAGGTGTCCAGGGAAACCTCCCCATCTCCAAAGCCTTCCTTTAATTACACCTGCAGAGTCTTTCATGCCGTCATTAGGGGCTGAATATACTCTCTCATTCTTTAACTTTTTTTTAGGTCTGAGATTGGGACTCCAACTTGGTGTTTGCCGCTTTTCTCCCATTGGCTAGCGCTCTACCAACAGTCACGCCCCCAATCCCCAATCTCTCATTCTTATGTTCAAGTTTGAGCCCCTAATTTCTAAGAATCTAGAGACAAAGCCTCTAAAGAAGCTCATTAAGTTAACATGGGGATGATTCCTAATCTAATAGAACTTACAAGAAGAAACGTGGACATCGGAGACCATGTGAAAACAGAGAGGAAAAAAATAGCCATCTGCAAAACGAGAGGTCTTGAAAGAAACCAACCTGCTGACTCCTTGTCTTGGACTTACAGCTTCTAGAACTGAATAAATAACCATCTAGGGTACTTAGTTATGGCGGTTCCAGTAAATGTACGTAGCCATTGAGGTCACGTGTTCACGGGTTCTGGGGATTAGGATGTGGACACTGTGGAGGGACATTTTTCTACCTAATAGAGTTCAATCTGTGTTAGTAGCAGCATTACCAATTATTAGCAGCATACCCATGGATTAAACACTACCTTTGGCTCTACTCCAGCAGCTGCTGGCATGTACATATATCTCATTTAGTCTTCACACGTCAAACTCTTAATAACCAATTCTACAAAACTCTACTTTCCCTTTGGATTTCCTTTGGGAAGGGGACATCCTCTTAACTGTGTAAGTTCCAATAATATTTTCTAATTCTAGAAGTCCCAACATCTTTATATGCTCTCTCCTAGGATCCCAGCAAAAATCTTTGCAGTAGACGGGATGTGATTAGCTTCTTAATAGAGATGACACTATGGCCTACTCAAGGTCATATCATCCTTGTGAGCTGAGTCTGGGTCTTCTTGTCCCTGGGGTCTAGCCTTGGCAGGGCCTGTTGCTTCCACTGCATTGGGCAGGTGCTAGCCCATCAGATCTGCACATCACCATGAGGAGGGGCAGGGCTCTGAGGTCCTGCTCTCTCATAGAAGAGAAGTCAGAGTTGAGATGGCTGGAGACTTGTAGGAGGCAACAGAGGCAAAGGAAAGCCAAGAAGCCTGGAGTCCAGTGTGGTTTCTACCCACCACAGTCCTCACCTTGATCAAAGAGTGGCCCTTCTTGAAGGCCAGGAACTGCAGAGGCAGAAAGAGATCAGACTCAGGGTGCAGAGAACAGGGATGTTAAGAAAAGAAATAACCAACCCTTTGGGGTTGGAGGTGTGGCCCAAGTGCCAACGAGCAAAAGTGTGAGATACAACGTTTTTTTTTTTTTTTTTTTTTGGCCAGTCCTGGGACTTGAACTCAGGGTCTGGGCACTCTCCCTGAGCTTCTTTTTGCTTAACTACCACTTGAGCCACAGCGCCACTTCTGGCTTTTTCTGGTATGTGGTACTGAGGAATTGAACCCAGGGCTTGATGCATGCTGGGCAAACACTTTACCACTAAGCCACATTCCCAGACCAGAGATACAAAGTTTTAGGCAAGGAAAAGGAATTAAAAAAAAAAAAAAAGAAGAAGAAAAGAAAACAGAAAAAGAATGGGGACCTCTGCCCTGTGTGGTAAGTGGCCCCTATGCGAATGATTTCTCTGCTTACAAAGGCTAAACATAGCTGAAAGTGGAATTTCCTCCGAGGAGAAAACCAAAAAAGGCAAACAGAATCCCAGGCCTGAAGGAGTGCTTGTTCCAGGGCCGGGTCTGCAGAGCCTCTGGTATGTAGTATTCTGGCCACATCAGCCACCAGGGCTCTTTGTGGTCCCCCTAGGACCTCAGTGACAGCCGGTCCCAATGGGAGGCAGCAGGAGGCCTGCCCCTGTACAATCCTGCAATGAAATCAAGAGGTTCTGAATACCACAATCACCAATATGTGGGGCAGAGGTCCACTGAGGTTCTGGAGGCAGAGGGAAGGCTGGTTTCTATAAGAGCCTCAGCTGGTGCCAAGGGAAGGCACTCTGTAGTCCCAGGAGGTACTATCCACCAGTTACCTCCCTCTTCTGTACTGTTCCGGTCTGCTGACCTCTCCCACCTCCTCTAGGAAGACCTGGTAAGAGTCTTCTCATTGAAAGTAGCCTTGCCCATTCCTGTTTTCCCATAGCACTTGCTGGGATCTAGCACTTCTGGCAGACTGTTGTTTAATCATGCATAAAGCAATTGGGAGAGAGGTGTGCCACAGGCACAGAGTAGGGATGCACGGATCAGAGTGACCCCTGGGGTCAGAATCACTCGGCCTTTTGTGGCCCTCAAAGGAACCAGACTTTAGCTTGGTGCAGATGAATAAGAAATAGCTGTATGACCAATGAGGTCACTGGCATTCCAGGGAATTAATGAGCTCCCTGGCTTTGGAAGGGCATAAAACTGTGTGACAGGAACTCATATGGGATGAAAATTGGACTACTTCGCTCAGAACTCCAACTTGCTTTTGACCTTTTGTTTTGTGTGTGTGTGTGTGTGTGTGTGTGTGTGTGTGTGTGTGTGTGTGTGTGTGTGTGTGTGTGTGTGACTACTGGGGTTTGAACTCACAGCTTCATGCTCTCAGTTGGCTTTTTCATTCAAGGCTAGTGGCTCTACCACTTGAAACATATCTCTACTTTCAGCATTTTTCTGGTTAACTGGATTTTCTGGTCTCTTGGATTTGTCTGCCTGGGTTGGCTTGGAACTGGGATCCTCAGATCTCAGACTCCTGAGTCATGAGGATTTCAGTCATGAGCCATCTGCACCTGACTACTCATATTCTTGGTGTTTCCAGAGGGAAGAGTGAGGGAAACAGTCTCTCTCATGAAGGTCTCAAAAAAAAAAACAGAATTAAATGTTATTTTCCAGCCACTTGTTTGTCCCCTACTTCACTATTACTTCATCATCATCCAGACAAGAATCAGATCTCTAATTAGGTCGACATTAATCCTTTAACAGCTGCTTCTTACATTATATAACTGGCTAGTGGGTTTGGGCCCTTCTCTGGGAGCTATTAATTTAATAAAGTCAGAGGATGAGGGCAAACTGATAAGCAGATGGCATGGAAAGTGTTGGCAAGATGGGCATCTTTGGGCTTAGTTCAGCTGCTATCCAGGCAGTAAAGGCTTTACCATAAACTCTGCCATCTACTGATTACATCATTTCCCTGCTTCCCTGCCTCCATGTCTCAGCTTCCCTCAGATGATTGTTTTAGCAATTGCCATGTATCGACGTATGACCAGTTACTTTCCTTTGGTCAAAAGGCTTCCAAAGTTCTCATAGGGCCAGGGGCCAGAGAAGTTCTTGATGTTTCTACTATGTGGCTTTCTGCAGGTGTTCAGGCCATTGAGTTGCTCCAGCCTCTTCCCCCTGGTGACTGCATTGAATGGGGAAGTCAGCAGGGAGGGGGAGGGCTGGCACCTCTCTGTGGACTGTCTTGCCTCAAAGGGGCCTTTGCACTGGGCACTGATGGCTCACTCCTTTAATCCAAGCAATCAGGAGGCTGAGATCTGAGGATCCCAGTTTGAATGAAGCCCAGATAAGAAAGTCCATGAGACTCTTAGCTCTCAGATTGACCACCAAAAAGCAGGAAGTGGGCTTGCGGCTCATGTGATAGAGGAAGAGCAGAAAAAGCTAAGGGACAGCACCCAGGCTCTGAGTTCAAGCTCCAGGGCTGGTGTGTGCATGCATGCACGTGTGTGCGTGTGTGCGTGTGTGTGTGTGTGTGTGTGTGTGTGATTTTGTTCCCAAGTGCAGGCAGTGCCACTTCCTACTACTCCTCAGCCTTATAAATGTTTACAGTTCCACCACGGAAACTACTTCATTTGGATTAAGACAGCAAACTTCAAACTGTGCTCTGCAGAGCCCAAAGTCACTAGAGGCCTCACAGCGGGAGGTGGGGCTGGAATAGGAGAAAGAAACAGGGTAACACAAACGGGGAGCCAAACTCCCCCTCCATGAAAGTGCTTCTATTTCTTCTATTATATAGGATTTTACTTGACAAGCATACAAAAATTAAAGCCATTGGATTAAGTGATACTAAAACCTATCTAACCTATATTGTCTGACATTTATGATTAAGTATTATTTTTGCCAAGAATTAAGAACAATATTATAAAGCAGTAGCCCTTGAGTATGCAAGCAGCAGCCTCTCAGAAAGCACACAGCCCATACTCTTCTCTCTGCTTATGAGATATGGTAGTTTACAGTTAGTGGTCTGCTTCTGAGTCATAGGTAGTCCATGGAGACAAGCAGGGAGCAGAGAAAATTGTTCCAAAGATCAGTGGATCATCTTTGTGCCACTCCTGGGGTTTGAACTCAGGGTCCTGGAGCTTGAACTCAGGACCTGGGTGCTGTTCTTGAGCTTTCTTTTTCTTTCTTTCTTTTTTTTTCTGCCACTTGAGCCACAGTCCTATTTCTGGATTTCTGGGTGGTTAATTGGGGATAAGAGTCTCTTGATTTTTCTGACTGGCTTTGAACTGTGATCCTCAGATCTCAGCACCCTGAGTAGCTAGGATTATAAGCATGAGTCACCAGTGCTTGTCAGGACATTAATAACTCTCTTCCCCAGAGAGTATAAAGTTCCAGAAAAAAATACACTTGATCCTTATTATTCTTTTCTGAAGGCCTGATGAGAAGGAAGGGAAAACCCTTCTAGCCAGCTCTGAGAGGGGCAGGAATTATCCTAAACCTTCTGAATGACAAGAGAAAGGGGAGGAGACCTACAAACTTTCTTTCTTCGGATTCGCCAGATGGGAAGGAGATGGGGCCTGGCAGTTAGTGACCTATAACCTGGACATCACAGATCCAGAGAAGAACTTGGAGAACCAACTTAACCTTCATTACAGAGGGAGAAGCAAGGCCTGGATTTGCCTCGAGCCATGCAGAGGATCATACAAAAACCACCTCAGGACACCAGGCTCTGTATATGTGGTCCACTGTGTTACCACTGTGGTGGTAACATGGAAGGTTGTGCTGAAAGACTCAAGCCACTTGGACATTGCAGTATTGAGATCCCCCAACGTAAATAAGGAGGCTCCATATGTAAATTAGGAGGTTCAGGTTTGCACAGTGATTCCAACGTGTTTGGACTCATGGACTCATAAACTTTTGTTTTTGTTTTTAACTCGAAGATTAACATAAAATTGCCATCGTTTTATTGTACCTCGTAAAGGCTTTATCCAAAACTATCATCTACTATTGCATCATGTCATGTCTACAAAGATACGTGGAAGAAGCACATAATCTCAGAGGTTGATTCTCCAAAATGAGATAATATAGATATAATAGAGCTTTATAGAAATTTGATACAGTTTCTATATCTTTAAAAATCATTTTTGTCATGAACTGACAGTTCATAGATGAACTCTGCGTTGGACAGATACCTCCCTTCCAGCTTGAATGGGCCAGAGATGCAAACTCTATTTTCTTTAACCCCTCATACTTCCAAGGTCTATCTTGTTTGTTTGAACTGTATTTTTTTGTCTTTTCTTTTTTGGTACTGGGAATCGAACCCAGGGCACTGTACTTGCAAAGCAAGTGCTTTGCCACTACGCTACATCCCAGCCCCTAAGGCATATCTTACTCCTAGAAGCTCATTTGTGGTAGAACTCATGGCTGAACTGATAATGGCTTCTCCTTGCATCAGAGGCTGGCTGACTGTTTTGTTGCTGTTGTTGTTTATTTGTAAAAAGGCAGAGAGTAGATATTTTTGGCTTTGAAATTTGTTGTAAATATTCATTTTTGTCCCTGTGAGGCAGATAATACATAATTGAGGGGAGCTGGGAAGGTGGCTCAGTGGTAGAGCCCTTGTCTTTCATGCATGAGGCCCTGGGTTTGATTCCTCAGCACCACATAAGCAAAAAGAAAAAAGCCGGAAGTGGCGCTGTGGCTCAAGTGGTAGAGTGCTAGCATTGAGCTGAAGAGCTGAGGGAAAGCACTCAGGCCCAGAGTTCAGGCCCCACGACCGGACCAAAAAAAAAAAAAAAAAAAGAAAAAAAATACATAATTGAGTCGAGTAGTTTATATAACAAAAAAACTTTACTTACAGACATAGATGTCTGTACTTCAAATAAAATTTTCATGTGTTCCAAAATACTATTCTTTTTTTTTTTTTTTTTGTGCCAGTTCTGGGGCTTGAACTCTTGGGCCTAGGCGCTATCCGTGAGCTGCTTTTGCTCAAGGCAAGCACTTTACCACTTGAGCCATAGAGCCACTTCTAGCTTTTTTTCTGAGTAGCTTATTGGAGATAAGAGTCTCACAGATTTTCCTGCCTGAGCTGGCTTTGA
The DNA here is from genome assembly GCF_019054845.1 of Dipodomys spectabilis. NCBI lineage: Eukaryota > Metazoa > Chordata > Mammalia > Rodentia > Heteromyidae > Dipodomys > Dipodomys spectabilis. The sequence continues at coordinate 6,178,489 of NW_024870723.1, forward strand.
TTACAGGCATGAGCCACTGGTGCCTGGATTCTTTTGATTATTTTTTCCAAGCATTTAAAAAAATAAAAGGCATTCTTAGCTTGTGGGTTATACAGAAGTAGGTGGTAGGCTAGATTTAGCCCATAAGTCAGTTTGTGGTCCCTTGATTTAAAATAGTAGTTTTTATCTTAAATCTATCATGGAGCTGCCAGGTGGCTCTGGGCAAAATGCTTCCCCATTGTGAACATCAGGGTCCTCCATGCTTATGAAGTGAACTTAGTCCAGGCTCAAGACAAAGTAGGGACTAGGATGGGGATGGGGGGTGTTCATCTAGACAGTGCCTTCTTGGACTCCATCTGGACAAATCAGGAAAAGTATATGAAAGCTCTGGCTGTGCCCACGTACCTTCTCCTGAGTCAGACTGTCTGAGGTTCCAGGTTGTAGGTTGTTCCCTCCGCACTTGGGACAGATTGCATCTTGGATGTTCCTAGGGAAATGAGCAAATCCCCTGAGTGAGTCCCAGCCTGGTGGGTACCATGGATCACACGGAGCCTTCATTCATAAAATCTGAAAGCCCTGGACATCACTGCTTTCTGCCGTTTGCAGAGCTTCTTTGGCAGTAAGTACCTCATGGGAACATTGACACTTCGGTAGAAGTGCTTGGTTACTGGGTACTAACCCAGTTCTCATGAAAGGAGTATGCCATGCTCTAATTTGCTTTCTTTAAACCTGAAAAAATTCTGAATTCCAAAACATGTCCAACCCTGGGGGACTCTGGACATATAATTCTATTTTCTCCTTTCAGTGGCCTATATTTAATACGGTTTTGTTGCTGTTGTTGTTACTGTTGTTTGGTTTTTGTTAATTATAAGTGATCATGGCCTATCAGAACCAGAAAGGACCATCTAGCTGGGAGATGGCTGTGGGATTCTGATTAGGTATTGTGTAGATACCTGTGTTTTACAAAGCCCCCAAGTAATTCTGACCTACAGTGAGGACTGCTGGCCTAGGCCATTTTCTAAATGAGGAAAATGAGGGCCTGGAGGCCAGTGGATGGGCCAAAGGACAGTGAGAGCTGGCTGTCAGGCTCCTCAAGCCTCAGGCTGGGGCCCTTCATTCTCTGGCCAGCTCCTTCCTTTCCTCTGCCAGGCTTTCAGAGAATGGAGAGGGAAGCACAGATTGAACAGAAATCAGCTTGATGGGAAGAGGTCAGGCTGTATCTTTCCACCCCCTCCCCCAACCTGGCCTTTCCACCACCTGACATCGCACTTATTTCCTGCAGCTGCCCCCTTGGTTCCCCCTATTTGAACTTCTCACTTGCCTGATTCAGTTCTCCATAGTCCTAAGCTGCAAAAACCCCCCAACAAAAGGTCATGCTGGTGATGCATGGCCTTTTAAGGGAATCTCTGCCAGGAACTGACGGGGGGGGGGGGGGGGGGGGGGGGGGAAGAGGAACCACTGACTTAATCTCTCTATGAGGCTTCACTGTCTTCATCTATAAAGTAGAATAATAACACCCACCTCTCCAAGCCTTCCTGAGGATGCAAGAGCATTTTTGTATATAGCAGGTGCATAATAGTTGCTTAAGGTGCAATGCTAATGTTACTCTCAAAGTCACACACATTTCTGAGTGACTTTTACTTTAACCATAAATGTATGCATAAACATATACTTTATGTCTATATCTGTGCCTTTTATAGACTTCTTTGGAAACAAGATTAAATATATTTGTACATTTGTTATTTACCAAGGAGGTTTTCATTCATTATATTTTTTGAATATTATTATTATTATCATCATCTAAATGACAGAGCCTAGGCACTGTCATTTAGCTTTTTCACCCAAGGCTAGCTCTTTACCACTTGAGCCACAGCTCTACTTCTGGCTTTTTGGTAGTTAATTAGAGATAAGAGTCTCATGGACTTTGCTGCCTAGGCTGGCTTCAAACCATGATCCTTGGCTCTCAGACTCCTGATTAGCTAGGATAACAGGCATGAGCTATAGGCACCCAGCTAACATTTTGAATATTATTGACTGGGCCTTGTAACAACTTGGTGAGGGAGAAAATAGCTCTAGGTCAGAAAGCTGAAACTAAGAGCCATCAACATTTTGCAATGGCCCACACAGGAAGTCAGTAACTGAGTGGGCCTCAAGGCTCTGCTTCAGACCGTCTTTCCGTGACTACTTCTTACCCACAGCCAGAGGGGCAGTGTCAGGAGAGAAAGGTAGGGAAACTGCGGCTCAGAAAAGTGAAGTCACTTGTCCAAAGTCAGTGGCTCTTTCGATCCCAGTCACCTGTCAGGAATCCCTCCCTTGTACCATCTTCCCACCCACCCATCATTCATGGGCCTCTCACCTCAGATTCTCAGAGAGACAGGTTGCACAGCAGAGCACCCTGGGTTCTGATGGATCCTGGCACACGGTGAGGGGACAGCCAAAGGGAAACTCATTCTCCCCAGGGGCTGGGTGAGGGCTGCTGGCTGAGCTGGAGGCCATCTCCAAACCTCAGGCTGGCCAGGGATGGAGGGCCAACCCTGTGAAATCCGTGGAGGAAAGCAGAGGTGGGCCTTTGGCTGGGCCACCCTCTCTGGTGAGCAGGAGGTCTCTGGTGACTTTATCTTCCCCTCTCTGGCTTGTGTAGTTCCACGTCACAAGCTGAGTCACAACAAGGATGGGGTAGGAATTACCCTTTGTGGTGCAGAAAAAAAAAAAGAAAAAAAAAAATCCCCTGGACGGTGACTGAAGGCTTTGGGAGTGTCCAGTTATTTTTCAGAGTGAAAAAGGAGAAAGAGAAGCATGTCATAGATGCTGAGTTTCCCTGTCTAAGAACCACAGGGCAGATGGCTGCTGGCTTCCTCCACCTCGTGGGGCTGGCTTGCTGTCTGAGCCCCTGGAGGGCTCTCAGTGGGGGCACTCACCTAGGCAGAAATCCCCAGCGCTCTGGAGGCAGGTCCAAAAAAACCCAAGTTCTAGACCTTTCAGTTCTATCCTCTTCAGAGTGTCTGGTTGACCTGGGGGGGGGGGGGGGGAGTCACTTTCTCATGGTGGGTCTCGGTTACCTCATCTGCAAAGAAACAAGTCAATGGTGTCTGGGCTATATGACCTTAGGAACTCAGGACCGGAAGTAGCCAGAGGCATGAAGATAGGGCTCAATGATTTAACCAGGCCTTGTGGCATTCTGCATCAGCATGACAGTGACAAACAAGGTCCTCCCCTCCTTTGAAGTCCAAAGCTCTGGGACCTCAGACTCTGCAGAGCCTTCTAGCTACAACCCTACTCAGGAAGTCATAGGCAGCTCCCTGCTCAGCTTTGGAGGTCACCACTTCCCTGCCCCCCACCCCCAAAAACAAAGCATTAAACGAGGCCAGAATTAAGTGGGCTGTAGCTTCACATATATGGGGGGAATAAGCATGCTAACCAGACTGCTGTGTTCTGGCCAGTGGGGTTTTTTCCCCCTTCCAATCCTTGCAACATTCTGTTGGGAATTCTTCTGTACTCATGAACAGCCCAGAGATGCAAGATGTGTGTTTGGACATCACACAGTCTCTGGTGGTGGTGGGAGATTCAAAGCAGGGTTGTGGATTTCCAGATTCAATGTGTTTCCACTACACAGGGGATGAGAGCCAGGCAGCTTGGTGAAGCCTTGGAGACCAGGATGAAGGTCAGAGCATCCAGCTCATCTCATCAAGCAAAGGCAAAGATCCCTGAACACCCTCCAGGGCTGCAATGAGGGCTTTGCAAATCCTGGCCCTTTGAGTTCAGACAGATCGGAGTTGAGATTCTGGGTCTACCACTGACTAGCTGTGGGTTCTGGAACAAGAGCTTTAATTTCTCTGAACCTCAGTTTCTGCATCTGTAAAATGGGGATGATAATACCTACTTCACCCAATTGCTGTGAAGATAAAACAAGATAGTGGGAGAATGTGTAGCAAGTGACAGGCCTGAAAAGCTTCGATACTTTACCCAGCTGATTGGCAACACAGCCAGGTTGCTCCCCCAAAACCAGAGGAGAGGATTTAAATGACAAGTTACATTTATATAGTGTTCCATACCTACCAACTTAGCCCAAGTCTCCCAGGTAGGCAGGAGAGGTTGCACGTTGTCATCTGACCCTAGAGAATTTCAACTGCCTGCTTTCCCTGGAATGGTATGATGGCTGCCCAGGCACCAAGGGCAAAGAGCTCACCATATCCTATGGCTACAGAGTAAATCAGGACTTCCACCTTCACCTGGGCCTTCTCTGCAAACTGGCTTGATGAGCCCTAGGACTGTGAGGAAGACATGCCTTCCACTTCATGTCCCAACCTGCAAACTCTTGTCCCCCCCCTTCCTCCCTTAGCCCCTCCCTCCTTCCCTCCCTCCCTCCCTTGCTCCTCCTTCCATTCCCCAGTTTGGGACAGAATAGACACCCAAGCTTTATTTTCCCCCTTACCTGCTCCTTCCCAGCAGCAATCAAAATACACCCCCGCCCCCCAGGCTGCTCTAATACACACAAAAAATAATAGTTACTACTTCTTCTTCTTTTTTTTTTTTTTTGTCAGTCATGGGGCCTAAGCTCTAGGCCTGGGTGCTGTCCCTGAGCTCTTCAGCTCAAGGCTAGCACTCTACCACTTGAGCCACAGTGCCACTTCTAGCCTTTTCTGCTTATGTGGTGCTGAGGAATCAAACCCAGGGCCTGAAGCATGCAAGGCAAGCACTTTACCACTAAGCCACCTTTCCAGCTCCAATAGTTACTTCTTTTTACTGATGTGTTAAGTACTTCTATAGACACCATCTCATGGGAGTTTCTCCTGGCCCTCCTGAGGTGTCCCCCACCCCCATCTTATAGTTGAAGGAACTGAGGCATAGAGACAGGTTAAAGGAATAAGAAACACCCTCAAGGTGCCAGAGCAGGCGAATCAAGGAGGCCTGATCGCAGAGCCTGTGCGCTAACCACAGAGGCTTTAAAAGGCCCTCCACCCTCAAACCAGATTCCTCTCCTACATCCGTCTAGTCTCTCCTCACCCAGTGGTGAACATCCTAGAAAGGACTGTGTGCTCACCTGCCTGAATCTCCACAGAACCCTCTTCTCAGCAAGTAATGGATGTCAGATTGTCAAATGCCTCTGGGCCCCGTCCCAGCTCTCTTTCATTCTTTCTCCTCCAACCCCATTTAAAGATCAGGTCCCACATACAGTCCCAGCTAGCCTGGAACTCACAGTCCTCTCTCCTCAGCCTCCGCGGCCCTGGTATTACAAGCGTGCCACCCCAAGCCTGGCCAGCTCCGTCCTAATTTCTGCCCTATTAGCCCTCTGGCCAGCCCCTGTCTTCTCCTAGCCCTTGGGGGTGGGAATCGGGTTTTTCTCTGGCTTCCTGCACCCCCTGGGAGCGGGGGTGGGGGTCTCTCTTTGAGCCTCCTCCAGCTGATCTTTGAGCCCCTTCCTTTCCACCTGGAACCTCCAACAGTCCCATCTCCGTGGCTCCATCTGCTCCTGGGACCCCCCCAGCCTCCTAGGCAGCTTTTTCGGGTGCATCTGGGCACCTTGTCTGGAAGTCTCAGTGAGTTGCGCCTGGCTGACCCCAAGGCCCCCCACCCCGGCTGCTGCTGAGCCCCCTGAGCCCCGCACCTCTCCATATTCAGGGATGAAGGGGACCCGGAGTGCCCAGACTCCGCAGGAATGGGGGTGCACAGTCAGGGGCTCGCTCTGCAGCGGGGGATCCCCGGCTCTACCCCCCCTCCAGACACGGTGGGGCAGTGCAGTAGGGGCGGGATGGGCGCTGTCCCTCCCCCGCCCCGTCCCCCGGGGGGGGGCGGGAAGGGGTGCAGGACAACCAACCTGGGCGCCAGGGCCGCCGCCGCGTCCTCGCAGCCCTGCCGGGAGCTTCCGGCAGGCCTGGGAGGACTCGCCCGGGCTGCGGAAGCCACGGGAGGCCGGGCTGGGGTGGGGAGGTGGGGGGAGGGCGGTCCCTGGGGCGGGGCGAGCGCTCCCCAGCTGGGGAAACTGAGGCCGGGTAGCTAACCCGCTTGTGGCTTCCTCTGCACGCCGTGCTCGGCGCCCCGCGCCTGCACCTATTTAGGTGCTCAGTAAAGGAATAAAGCAATGCACACCTGGCCTTGGAGGTCTCCCCTGCTGCCCGCCCACAGTGGGCGCTAGAGCCTGACCCCCCTCCTGGGATCCGACGTCCCTCCTGGCTCCCAGGCCTGATGGGTTGGCACAGTCGGGGGGGGGGGGGCAGGTGCTCAGCTGTTCTGCAGGCCAGGGGCGCTTTGCAAAACCGGGTGCTTTAAGGACCCGTTTCTGCTTTTTAGTCTAAACACACCCCGTGCCTGCGTGCACCCCAACCCTCTCTGGGCCTCTTATCCCCTGTGCGTCTGCAGGGGAATGTCGGGCAGGGACATGTGGATCCGACCTCCAGAAAGCAGGCTTCCCCATCTTGCTGGTTCTATTTGAACTTCTCAGAGGCACTCTTGAAGCTCACCTTAGCTATTAGGTATGCTTGTGTCTTGACTTTTCTAGATTTGGTGGTGGTTCTGAGATTTGAACCCAGAGCCATGTGCTTGCTAGGCAAGCCTTCTGCCACTGGAGCCAAGCTCTTATGGCTAAGGTTATTTTTTTTTTAGCTGGGCACTTGACTTTCTCCCCCGCCCCCCCCCCCCCCAAGTGGCCCTGGACCACAGTCTTTCTATTTATGCTTCTGGCAGCTGGGTGGCAGGTGGTGGCCCTACCCGGGCTGCTGCTTCTGTTTTTCATTTGGGGATGCTAGTAAGTCTCTCTCCCAGGGCAGGCTGAGTTGCCATCTTGCTTCTGGAGTGGTCAGTGTTGTAGGAAAGCCTCTGGCTGGTACAAGGAGGATTTTGGAGCCTCACAGGGAACGGATGCCTGCTTGAAGACCAAGAGAAAATTCACATAACCTGTGCATGGGGTCCAGAGGTGGCCTCGGTGGGGCTTTTCAGTTAGTTTTTATTTGTTTTGAGACAGGGGCCTGTTAAGTAGGTCAGGTTGGACTTGAACTCAGAATCTTCCAGCCTCAGTCTGTCAAGTACTGGGTTCACAGAGGTCTATCTCCATTCACGACTTGGACCTCTGATTTTAAAATTCATTGAATCATACTCTAATCCCTCACGTGTTGTCTTCTGGTCCCGCGTGGTTCCACCCCCTTCCTGCGTGTCCCATGCCAGCTTCAGTGAGAAGAGCAGACAGTCTGATCTCATGTCCTTTGTGTGCCACATCCTGTTTTCAGATTAGTGAGCTCATTCACTGGAAAATCACCAAGGGAGACAGTTTGATTTTGGAAAGTACCAAAAACTTATCTGTACTCACTCATTTTAATTTGAGGGGCTCTTTAAATACAAGGGGGGGGCATCACCAGTGGGCTTGTGAATGACCAGTACCAGCAAAGCTATAGAAACTGAAAGTCAAACTTGATTCAGAAAGGAAATAAAACCTCTTCATTACCACTCATTTCTCTACCCAGTAGAATTTGTGTGTGTGTGTGTGTGTGTGTGTGTGTGTGTGTGTGCGCGCGCGCACGCACATGCATACACTGTTAGTGGGGTCTTGAACTTGGAGCCTTATACTTTTTTTTTTTTGGGTCCGGTCATGGGACCTGCACTCTGGGCCTGGGCGCTGCCCCTCAGCTCTTCAGCTCAAGGCTAGCGCTCTACCACTTGAGCCATAGCGCCACTTCCAGCTTTTTTTTCTTTTTGCTTATGTGGTGCTGGGGAATCGAACCCAGAGCCTCAGGCATGCAAGGCAAGCACTCTACCACTGAGCCACCTTCCCAGCCCGAGCCTTATACTTTTGCTTGGGTTTTTCACTCAAGGTTGGTGCTCTACTACTTGAGTCACACTTCCACTTCCAGCTTTTTGCTGATTAATTGGAGAGAAGAGTCTCAGGAACTTTTCTGTCCAGGCTGGCTCAGGACTAGAATCTAGCCTTCTGAGTAGCTAGGGTTAAAAGCATGAGTCATCAGTACCCAGCTTAGATTTTTTTTTCTTAAATGAAAATTAAAAAGAGAACTAGTCCATTTGGCTAAGGCATCAGAGCTGGTGGTCTGAACATGGGACCATAAATGAGGAGCAAGAAAGTAAATAACACAGAGAAGTAGGTGATGTCTGAGCTTCTGTCTTCTCTCTTTTTTTAATCTATATTTCAGTTCAGTTTGGTCTCAGAACCACCAAGTTCAAGTGCTCATTCTCCAGTTTTGTCCTGGTCCTCCAGCTGTCAGACTCATGTCATTGAAAGGACATGCCGGGCCTCACAGCCTTCAGAGCTTGTGGGTTGAAAACAAGTGAGGGACCAAATGGAAGGAAGAATTCTGGATCATTAAATATTTGATGGCCATTCCATTCTGTATTGTGAAAGGCAAAACATGAGTGAGTCCCCTCAGAATTGTCTATTAAAGTCCAGTCACCTCCCGACCTACATATTTCCTAGAGTGGGATTTATAATCCATTTCAAGATGTCAAATAGGAACACGGTGAAAACTTATAAGATGCTGACAGTCTAGTGCCAGTAGCTCATGCCTATAATCCTAGCTATTCAGGGGGTTGAGATCTAAGGATAACAGTTTGAAGTCATTCCCTGCAGGAAAGTCTGTGAGACTCTTAACCAGCAAAAAGCTGAAGTGGACCTGCTGTGGTTCGAGTGGTAGAGTGCTAGCCTTGAGTGAAAAAGCCAAGTAAGAGTGAGACCCTGAGTTCCAGCCCATCTCTCTGCCTCTTTCTCGTTTCTTTCTCTCTGTTTCTCTCTGTCTCTGTCTCCCTGTCTCTCTGTCTCTGTCTCTGTCTCTCTCTCTCTCACACACACACACACATACACACTGACAGCTTAGTGCTGAATGAAAGGAACTGTATCTCCTCCCTTCTTTCCACTTCTATCTGAAACCTGTTGAAATATATAGAAATGAGCCCTGGCCTACAAGTCAGGAATCTTGTGTTCAGTTTTGTTTTCTCTTTCTTTCTGTCAGTCATGGGGCTTGAACTCTGGACCTGGGCGCTGTCCCTCAGCTCTTTAGCTCAAGGTGAGCTCTCTATTACAGTGCCACTTCCGGTTTTTCTGGTGGTTTATGGAGATGAGTCTCATGGAATTTCCTGCCTGGGCTGGTTTTGAACCACGATCCTCAGATCTCAGCCTCCTGAGTAGCTAAGATTATAGGCATGAGCCACCAGCTCCCAGCTTATTTTATTTTTCTTAATTTAGGGCCCTCATTAGTTGTTTTGGAGGAAGGGATAAATAAATGAATACTTGAATCTATAGTAATTCAAAATTCACTATACGTTTATCTTACAGCAGAAGATGATCTTAGAGATTATAGAATAACTAAGGGTTGACCAACTTTGTATTTGTTGTAAAGCCTTGTCTTCAAATACATTTGCATATGGAGCCAAGATCTAGAAGCTAAATAGAAGCAAAGAGGCTCTGTGAATCAGGGCTTTTTCACCTTTTCCATTTTGACCTTGGTCCCCACAGCACCACATAATTGGAAAATCATCCACCTAATTAGACCTTCTCAGATCCCACACATGGAAACGCTCGAGGAGGGACACATTACACTGGCCTAGGTCCTCTGCCTTCCACCCGAACCTAAACATCTGGAGGACCGTCACCTGTGGTTGTGGGGAAAGTAATAATGAGAAGAATAGTGACTTCCTTTAACTTAATGTCAGACACTGTTCTGACATTATGTGCATTGCTCTGTTGAGTTATCACAGTGCTGAGAAGCGGTGAGAAAACATTTTTCTCAGCTGAGCACACGAAGTCTGAAAGAGTTAAGTAATTTGGTCAAGGTCAAGCAGCCAGTAACTGGTAGTGCTGGGGTGTTCACTTCCTGCTGTGTGTTTTTCCACTTGCACTTGTTTAGACCAAGCTGGGCTCTTACCTAGTTACCTCTGTGGCACTTCTCACCTTGAGCTCCTGCTCTGGTGCCTCTGATGTCCTTAGTTGTCAGGTGACCAGGATAAAAGATAGAATCAATTCTAAGATGTTTAGTATGCTGACCCTTAAGGTTCCAGATAGTAGAGGGACTACCTCATCCCTTATTCCAGCCCAGAGCACTAGCCTGTTCTCTAGGCTCTTAATTTTGGACATTAAGAGAATGATCAGTGAGTCAGCTAGACTCATATTTTCATCCAAGTGTCATATTTCCATTCTATGTGGGTGGGTTGCGAAGGAAGGAAACCAAGAGTCCAATAGGGGAAGGTAAGGCTCTGAAAAGGGGCGAGTTCTCATTGACTTTGCCCCATGTGTATTTATGGGACACCTATAATCTGTTAGGTTGTAAGTAGGGCCCCACCTAGAGCTGCCTATGAGACAGACAAAGTCTTCCTTTGATGGAGGCCTCCTAGAGCAGGACAATGTGAATGGAAAAGCAAATGGATTGCAGTAAGTCAATCGCAGCCATCTTGGCATACTACCTGTTTGTCATTAGTCCAGAGTGGGCTATTACTGCTGAAACCTAACAAAGCCAAATGTTCCCTTCTCTTCATTATCATTCCCAGCTATGTGCCCCATTTCTGTCATGCCCATAGCTTGTGTTTAGTAAACACATTCAGAGAACAGCTTTCCTGTTGCGACATCTTGACCTCTTCTCACCATATCTGATTCCTAAACCGGGAAATTTAATTAAGCAGATGATCACAGGCTATCAACAACCAATTAAATTAGGACACCAAATGGTACTAGGTTCTGTGACCCAAATTCAGTATCTTCCCTAAGGAAGAGACCTTAACCTAACTGACATCAACCACACAACAAAACACCAAAAGATCTTACAAAAACAAAATTGCAGCATATGTATTTTTTTTCCTTAGAGTTAATGATTTAAAAAATGTCCTGTTTCTTTCTGTGCATTTCCTTCTGGGTTTTTTTTTTTTACTGTTTTTATATAACTGGCAATTTTTTTAATGTGCCTGTTCATGAGTTCCCTTCCTCCCTTTTTGTCCCAGTAAAATATGTGAGCCCATGAAATGATAGAATACATGAAATTAGAGATATAAAGGCATGAAGTGAGGGAAAGTCATGAATGGGAAACTGCAAGTCTGACATCGGCGTTGTTTTCTCCTGGCTTAGCTTAGGTAGGCTTGTTTTCCATGAGTTAGTGACTCTGTAAGTCACTATTCATAATTTCTTTGTTAACTTTTAGATAACAATAGTTAAGGATTTCACTGCTATCAGGAAATATTTCTTGTTTATCTTTGACTTGGCCTTCCCTGGGTGTTGTGAAGTTAAAACTAGCTTTCTAGATTAAAAAAAAAAAGCCTGGATTTGTGTTTCTGGAACTCAAGCTGCTTTTAAACAGTAAAACCAATGCTTAAATTGCTTCTAAAAGTGAATGGGAAGGAAGTTCTGGCTGAGAGTTTTATGTGGCCAGAACTTTCTGCAGGTGGGCTGTGGTATTACTCAGTCACTTGGTGTGAAACTAATCATGTTCAAAATACATTTTGAATGTGTCATTAAAACAATATGACCAGGATCTATAGTTAGGTGGTTACTTTGATGTGTTCATTTAATAATTTTCTAAAAAGGGAAATTTAAATTATCTAATGCATTATTCATAGGTTGCTTATTGTAACCACCTTTATGTTTGTGTTTGACTCTTTGTCTCAAATTAGAAAGAATAAGATTGATTTAAAACATAAGACCTACTTTATTTAAGTATCCACTTTCTGAAATTCGGATATGGGCAAAATTTTAAAGGACATTTACTCAAATAACTAAAGAAACCAGTATAAAAATAATACCGTTTTTTCTTTCTAGTTAGTATTCTGCATAGATTTATACACAAATATACTAGGTGTCAAAGTTTTGGTTGTTGTAGTTGTTTGACATTTTTAATGCTATTTTATCAATTAAATTTTATAAAAAGGAAAAAAAATAAAAAGAAGCCTGGATTGTTTGGTGAAGGGAGTCTCTATATCTGATGATTTTTTCCCCTATCTCAAGGTATTTCCAGACTTTAAGGAAAAAAAGAAAACCCAAAAGAAACATTTCTGAAGTTCTTGGAATAGGTCCCAAGCTGTCCCTGGGTTTTTTCCCCCCAATAATGTATGGGACTGGCTTTTTGAAGACAAAGGGAGATTTCATCTTCTGATAGGAGAACTATTATGTGTGAATGATATGGTCCAGGGGAAGATAAGGACAAGCTTTAAGATACCCATAAGCTCTAGGATACTTTTTTTTTTGGTCGGCAGTGGGGCTTGAACTCTGGGGTCTGGGCACTGTCCCTCAGATCTTCAGATCAAGGCTAGCACTTTACTACTTGAGCTACAATGCCACTTGCAGCTTATTGAGTGGTTTATTGGAGATAAGAGTCTCACGGACTTTCCTGCCTGGCTTTGAGTCACAATCCTCAGATCTCAGCGTCCTGAGTAGCTAGGATTACAGGTGTGAGCCACCAGCGCCCGGCCTAGCTCTAGGATACTTTGATCCTAGCCTATCAACTGTTCTCTTTGCCTTCTCTGGCCACCCACAAGTCTTGCTCTAGGACAGGTTTTGTCATGGATCAATCCATTCTTTCATGGTCTCTGAAAACAAAGATTATCTTCAGAGTGAATATACCCGTCTGGGCCTTTTGCTGAGTCTCAGAAAAACCACTCTCCTATTACACTTACCTATGCATTATCCTGGCAGTTGGCTAGTGCAGGAGAATGACATGCACTCTAAATCAACAGGTCAACATCTGGTTGAGGAGGGATTCAGCCCGGTGCTCCTCCCTTACAGTATCCTGAGGACCCAGCCTGAGAGACAACAATCAAGAAGGAAGGAAAGGTCTTTCTGAGAAATCCGATCTGTTTTTCCTTACTTGTAGGAATGTGGGGAAAGTTCCACCTATTTTCAGGTCTTATTTTCTCACCTGCAAAGTAGAAGAATGACCTCAGAGAAAAAAAAATTCATCATGAACTCTTTAATCATTGACTTTTCTTTTTTAAAAGGAAGCTTTGTGGAAAAACCTTCTGTGAAGGATTTCTTTCAGGGTTTATGCCATCTGAATTCTCAGAGCAAGCCAAGACTTGGGAGCAGGAATGTGGGGTGGGTGTAAAAGGCTAAGAACCAGGGCTACCGTCCTATTCGTCAAAGCAATCCCAGCTAGGGCCCAGGAGGGTTGTCAAAGTGTGGCCTTTGCTTCTCCCTTCTGACATCCACGGTGTCTTGCAAAAGGGAAGGCAAGATCCAGAGAGGAAAACCAGCTTAAGGTCAGACATTTTTTTCCTTGTGTTCTGTTGCTCTTTAGGGCCAGAAGTCTTAGAAACACCTTGTGCTTTTGTTACTGCATTCATTTCTCCTCGATTTGTCTACACCTCTGGCTTCCCTAAGGACCAAGGAGCAGGGTATTCATATCTATAGCCTCCCTTGTGCCCAGTCTACCTCTCACATACAGTAGGATTATTCTTTATTAAGTCCAGTTACTCTTTATTAAGAGGACCCAGTAATACTGGAAGAGATTGGTCTTCTCTGTCTGTCTGTCATGTCTCTCTTGTGCTGGTACTGGTGCTTGAACTTAGGGCCTGGACACTGTCCCTTAGCTTTTTCTACTTAAGGCTGCTACTCTATCACTTGAGCCACACCTCTACTTCCAGCCTTTTGATGGTTAATTGGAGAAAAGAGACTCATGGACTTTCTTGCCCAGGCTTGCTTTGATGCTCAGAGCTCAGCTTCCTGAGTATCTAGGATTACAAGCAGGAGCCACTGGCACCCCGCTTTTTGCTCATCTTTAAAAGAGAATGAGCACATACATCTAGCAAAACTTTCAGATCTATTTTGCAACATTGCTTGATGCTAACATCAAGTAGATAAAAGACATTCTGTCTATATTGCTATTCTTAATTGCTATTGTCTGTAACCAGTGTCCAGCTTCACAGTTAGTAAAACTTGGGCAAGGCCTATGGTTGTCTCTGGCCCTCTGACTGCTGAAACCAGAGCTGCCGGGGGGAGCCCCAGGGTCTTGGCACCAGCTCCTGCCCCGTCCTTCTTCTCTCGCAGAGAACATGTCTGCACACAAGCTCTCCTGAGCTGTTGGCAGTTCTCCAAGGACAGCCCTGGAGCATGGCCAGGGGTGCCCCTGGAAAGGACAGATCTGTCAGGAAGCAGAGATGGTGGCATGCAGGCACGCACATGCATAAGTTGGCAGGATGGTTGACTCTTCCAGTGTTTCAAGAGAAACTGAAAATCTGGATTTCGACATGAAATATCTTGATTTTTTTTTTTTAGAACATACCATGACCTCCAAAGCAAATCCAAACCACGTGAGATTTTCTCCCAAAGCATGTCCATGGGCCACGCTGTGTGCACCTGTGGTAGAGCCTGACTCTCCGTAAGCACATCCTGTGTGGATATATAGATACAGGATGGCAGGCCACTCACCCTAACTGCTCACATCCTCCATGCGTTCATCTCTGCTAGGGACTGCCCTTGGAAATGGACGCACGCATACTCTCTCCTAAGGTATGGCTTTAAGTATGGCATTAAGGTATGGCATTAAGGTATGGCATTGCTAAGGAGGATGAATAACAAAGGGATCTTCAAGGTCACCTAACTAATGGGTGGCTGGTCTAGAATCCCAGGCTGCCTGACCCCTAAAGCCAGTGTTACGAATCAATATCTAGACCCTTCCCAGGCGCTTGTCCTGTGAATTGCGATTGCCTGCTATTTTTGCATTCCTCACTAGGCTAAGCTCTAGGAGTTTGGTCTCATTTGCTGTGTCTTCCCCTCCTCACCTTTCACTATGCCTGGAAGAACATAGAAATGGGCCCATAAACATTTGTGGGCTTATCTTCATAAAGGTGAGCACACAAACGCATATACAGACATGATGTGTGCAGAATCACAGGCATAATCTGGATATGCCCACCCATGGATTGCTACCACTACGTCCTGTCTCCCAGGGCTTTGGAACCTAAACTGGGCCACCCCAAGTTTTCCCTACTAGTCCACTGCCAGCCAGGCCCAGGAGCCTTCTTCATAAGTCATTTCCTGGAAATCTTAAGGCAGCTGTGGTGTTCTTTTTCCTTAACTCAGGACACAACTCAGCAGTTTTGTTTTTCAAAGTCTGGGATTCATAAACCTGGAATCCTTTCTTCATTTTTTCCACTAGAATTTTCCTTGGCCCACTGCCTTTCCTCAGGGCCTTGGCCAAGAGGTTACACTTAGAGCGCCCTCTTCTGGGCCCCATCTTCTCAATCAAATGGGCAGTTGAGAAGGGGACCATTTTCAGACTGCTTTACAGAGGAGAAAACTGAGTCAAGGGTAGTTGGGAAGTGAGGAGAAGCTAGAGGATGTGGGCTCATTCCAAGTGTATGTTACTAGGAAGTGGCCTTCTGTGATTTTTTTATTGTTGGAAATAATAAACTAAGAAATAGTTCCCAGAGGTCAGGCCCATGGCCTTCCCAGAGGCCATGACAGAGGTTTGGGAATGTCACCGGACATAATTTTATTCTTGAATCTCCATCACGTTAAACAGATGAAGCTGAGGCACAGAGATAGATGGGGGAGTATTTATGGAGAATCTGCTCGATGGTAGTTGAACTTGCAAATCTCTATCATTTAATCTTCACAAGCGACCTTGTGAGGTGGGTGATTTTATTTCTCATTTTGCAGATTAAGACAAAGAGGCTCAGTGAGGTCTCAGGATCCGAAAGAGAAGGGAAAGGCCTGGGATTTGAATCTAACTTGCTGTTTTCTTGGCTCCACAGCTTCCTGGGTTTTTTCCCATTTGGCTCCAAGGTCTGAATTCAATGAGGCCCAGAACAGAGTTTGTGGCAGGACACATGGTAGGCCAGGGTTCCTTGGTCTTCTTGCTCAAAAAGAGAAGTCCCTCTTCCCAGACCTTAGAGTACCGATTTGGGGCTCTGGAGGGTGTTGATAAAAAACCTATCTAGCCTCATCCAACTTTTAGAGCCAGGGACCTCAGAGATGGGAGTAGGGCCCCAGGATTAGCAGCAGAGCCAAGGCCCCTAAGGAACAAATTAGCTTGGATGTCTTATAAACTGAACCCAAGAGGGGCCCTACAGGGCAGAAGTTTTCCTGGAAAAGAAAGAGGGTCCTGGAAGGTTTTTGTTTTGTTTTTCTTCTTAATGGGATCCTGGCTAATGCCTCAAGGAAATGAAGAACACATTGCACCAAGGCCTAGTGACTGCCCTCCTGCATCCGGCCTCCGTTCTTCTGTGCTCTATTCAGAAACCTTTAAACCTCTCTCTTCCTGCAAGAAAGACTCCAAGTCTCTTACCCGGTTCAGTTTTGATCCTGCATGGCTCTCTTTCCCATGTGTTGCATTTACACAGATACCCTAAGGGCTCTGTTCATATCTCCCTTGATTCCTGCAGCTGGGCTTTGCTCCCATTATTCCTCTCCTTGAAATGACTTCACTTTTGTGTATCTAGATCCTGGTCATTCTTTAAGACTCAGCCCACAGGTCAGTATCCCAGAGCCTTCTCCCTAACTCCCAGCAGGAACTGCCTTGCCTGCCTGTCCTGGATCTTCTAGTAGATGGAAGCTCTTGAGCAACTGCTGCATTCATCTTTGGTTCATCTTTGCTTGTGTGTAAGTGCATGTGTGCATGTGTGTGTGAGTGTGCATGTGTGAGTATACATGCACCTGTGTGTGTACATGCATGCATGCTCTGTACTGCTTAGCTGTATAATAATGCTATTGTAAGAGTCCTAAAACCCTCCACTCTGTCATGAAGAAATCCAAGGTTGAATGAGGATTTTTTTTTGAGAGAACAGATGACAAAGTACACTTCTCTATTCCTTCTTCAGTCAAGAGAAAGGGAGTTCATAGAGTTTACGTAGAGAGCATAACATATGTCCATGGAGACAATGGTGACATCTAATAGTGTCCTGAGAAATCTAAAGCCAAACAAGGCAAAGGAGAGGTAGCTCTATTTGGATCCTCAACTTCCAAAGTTGATTGGGCGCCTATTCCTGGGGATTGGGAGTGGGCCATATATACACAAACAAAGAAGATGTAAAAAGGGCTCTGAGGAGCCCAATGTGGAGGTATGTGCCTCCAATTCTAACTACTCTGGAGGCAGAAGCAGGAGGATTTCAGTTTGTGGCCAGCCAGGGGAAAGTTACCAGTGGATCCTTCCTGAAAAAATAAAAATAAAATCTGAAAGGCTGAGGACTTTTCTAGCAAGTGCCAGGTCATGGGTTCAATCCTCAGTATTAATATATATATATATATATATATATATATATATATAGAGAGAGAGAGAGAGAGAGAGAGAGAGAGAGAGAGAGAGAGAGAGAGAGAGAGAGCCTCTTATTTTTCTAGGGCTGCAGAAGTGAACGGTGCTCTCCTGGTGGGACAATGCTCATGTAGAATGAGAGTCCTTGGAGGTCTCCTTAAGAGTCTGTTTGAATGCCTTTGAAACTATCGGACAATGTTTTGGTTAAACAAGAACTCTGACTCCCCTTTCCTCTCCCTCCCCACCTTTTTTTCCTTTTTTTGTCAGTCATGGGGCTTGAACTCTGGGCTTGGGCACTGTCCCTGCGTTCTTCAGCTCAAGGCTAGCGCTCTACCACTTGAGCCACTGCACCACTTCTGGTTTTCTGGTGGTTTATTAGAGATGGGAGTCTCATGGACTTTCCTTTCCAGGCTGGCTTTGAACCTGAGATCCTCAAATCTCAGTCTCCTGAGCAGCTAGGATTACAGGCCTGAGCCACCAGCTCCTGTCTCCATCTCCCCTTTTTCACTACCCGGCCCCTTCAGTTCCTGAAAGAGCAGAAATCACAGCTCGCACAACGGTATGAATATATTACTGATACGATTAGACATGGTTAAGATAAACCAGGTACTGGTGGCTCACACCTGTTAACCCAACTACTTGGAAGATGGAGATTGGAAGGACCATAGTTTGAAGGCAGTCTGGGTTGAAACCCCAGTACCATAAAAAGGTGGTGAAGATGGTTAATTTTATGTAATTTTATGTTGGACATTTTAAAGTTATTGGCATACTTAAAAAAAAAGAATCCAGTCAGGAAACTGATTAGTGGCAGGGTGGGTGGGGGAGAAGAGGCTTTCTCAGGAGAAACATAGCTGTCTGTGGTTCCTAACTGCAGGGAGCCCTGGTGGGGGCAAGGGAGAAGCTGGCATTTTAAATCACGTTTGAGATTGAGCATTGCTTTTGGGAATAGTGTGGGAATGCCTGGGGTCCTGTATAATTTATCATTTCTGAGGGGGATTCTTATATCCTCTGGTTGAGGGGTTCAGGATCAAGTACATTTGTTTTGAGTTCTTGTATGACAATCAAATCCTAATTCTAGTGTTCTGGTAAATGTCTTTCTCACGGACCTTGATTTTAGTTCTCTGCAAGGAATTTACTAAATGGATTATTTTCTTAATTTATTTTATCATTCTTTTCTATAGTTATAATCTCCACGAGACCAGAGACCTTGTTTATCTTGCTCACACTATTTAGACTTGCTCACACTATTTAGAATTGCATCTGGTTCTATATAAATAGCCAATGGTTAATGAATGAATGAATAATTAAGACCTTTGTATATGAACTCTTTTTGTTTTGCTTTGGGGAATTGATCTATATAAATAATTCAACAGAAGGAGGATTACCAGAACAAGAGATATAAACAATTTTGGTTCTAGAAATGTATTGTCAAATGACTTTTCAAAGGGGTAGGATTGGTTTTCATTTGTTAAGCCACCTTTTAAAGTCTAAATGCTGAGGTGATGGTTTCTGGGACATGAGGATAGAGGGGAGCATGGACCAGAAATGGGGGTGACAGGTCAAGGTTGCTACCTATAGCAGCAACCAATCAATTCATCAGGGCTGTCAGGAGAGGGGACAGCTAGATCAAAGGCCCATGTAGGAGTTTGGATCTGATGTTAAGGCCCCTTTTAAAATCAATGTATATGTTTGTGGTACTTGGAATTGTACTCTGGATCTCATACTTGCTATGCAGGTGCTCTACAATTTTAGTCATACCTCCAGTCTCTTTAAGTGTTGGTTATTTAAAAAAATTATTTATTCTTTTTTTGGTGCATGTCCTGGGACTTGAATTCAGGATCTAGATGCTGTCTAGGCCTTGTGTTAGCGCTCTACCACCCGAGCCACAGCTCTATGGCCTGCTTTTCTGGTGATTAATTGAATATAAGAGTCTCACGGACTTTCCTGCCTGTGCGGGCTTTGAACCACGATCCTCAGATCTCAGTCTCCTGAGTAGCCAGGATTACAGGCATGAGCACCAGCGCTCAGCTAGCGTTGCTTATTTTTGAGGCAGGGTGTCCACGTATGCCTGGGCTTGCCTTGACTCCAGTCAGCCTACTTGTGCTTTCTTGTGTCACTGGGGATGACAGGTGTATCGCGGCACCCAGCCATTGTTGGAGTCTAGAGACCATCTAATTACTTAGGCTGGCCTCAAACTCCTGATCTCTGCCCTCCAAGTAATCAGGTTTATAAGCCTGAGCCCCCATGCTTGGTAAGGCCTATGTTTAGATTGAAGATATTTTGCTTAGTGATCTGAGCCCCTGTGCATAAACTCGTAGGAAGAGAGGCCTGTTTAACATAGTTCCTAGCAGTGCCCGGAACTGGCACTCCCTGAGCCAGTTGTGTTTGTGCAAAGACAGGAACCTCAGGTTCTCACTCACATATGGAAACTGGCAAAGTGTATTTCATAGGAGTAGAGGTAGGAGGGTAGTCATGAGAGGTTGCTAGAGTCTAACAAGCGATGTTGACAGTGGGATGGAGCAACTCTGGTTAACATGTACCACGATACTTAGAAAAGAATGAGTTCTACGGCACAGCTGACAACAACTTATTATATATTTCTTAGAGAACCACTGAGATTTCCCAACAAAGAGGAATAATACATGTTTGTGGATATGGACATGCTAAAGACCAAGATTTTTGTTTAAGGGTCACCATCTTTAATCACAAAGGAAATGTATGTCAACACTACATTAAGATTCAACTCGTCACTCTATTGCGAATTCCAATAATCAAGACAATGAGCAACAAATGTTGGCAAGGATAAAAGAAATATGAACCTTTATACACTCTTGGGGGAAATTAGTGCAGTCTCTATGTAAATCAGTAAGGAGCTTTCTCAAAAGGCTTGACATTTAATCATCATATGTCCCTGCAAATTCTATCCACACATGCTAAGGAATGTAAGTCAGCATCAAGAGAGATACCTACATGTTTATGTTTCTTGCAGTGTTAGTCATAATACCCAAGCTATCTAATGACCAAGATTTGAGCATCACATAGTACATACATAGTGAAGGATTACCCGGTACCTCATAAATGCATACAATTGTATGTATCAATTAAAAATTAAAAAAGAAAGAAGAAATTGTTAACACCAAAATTTTTAATTAAAAAGGATGAAAAAGCAGCAACAAAAAAAAAAGATGGAGGGGCTGGGAAGGTGGCTCAGTGGTAGAGTGCTTGTCTTGCATGCATGAAGCCCTGGGTTCGATTCCTCAGCACCACATAAGCAGAAAAAGCCGGAAGTAGCACTGTGGCTCAAATGGTAGAGTCTAGCCTTGAGCTGAAGAGCTGAGGGACAGCGCCCAGACCCAGAGTTCAGCCCTAACAACCGACAAAAAAAAAGGTGGAGAATGTTTGATAGAAGTATTATTGAAAAAGCAAAATGAAAAACACCCCCCAAAGAACAGACAAAGTGCCAGCTATGAGTGAATAAATCAGAAGGAAGAACTGTATATATAACACATAGCAATTAGGAGAAAAGGGTGAATTACTGTAACAGTGCAAAAGCAAATGGCAAAAGCTAAAGGAAAATTACAGAAAGGTAAAAAAGCAAATGGTTTTAAAGGAGAGCAAAAAAAAAAAAAAAAGTAGACTGAGGCAATTGGAAGAAAGGCAGGCAATTTCACTGGCATGGCAGCTTGGCCAGGATCCTGGACTGGGGACAGGTGTTCAGTGGACCACCATACAAGTCCTCATGGAGTCCTCTGCCAGAACCTGGCCAGGTCAGATGCTGGGCAGCCCTCGCCACAACAGACAGCCTGGTGGTCTCTTTCAGTTTTCCATCTCCATTCACCCCTCCCCCCCCACATATACACACGCCTAAAACTCCTGCGATCCTCAGATCTCAGCCTCCTGAGTAGCTAGGAGCTACCGGTGCCCAGCTTTTATTTTTATTTTTTTCATCAGACAATTCTGATTTCTTTCATCTCGTCTGTTGGAAATGTTAGCTTGGAGCTCATCCACTCTCAGGCTCTGATCTCTGATCAGGTGTGGTTTCCTGTTAGGTTCAGTTAGTAGGAGAAGACACTAGGATGCTACTAGAAGAGGGAAAAGGAGGGGAAGGGAGGGAAGTGGAAAGGAGGAAAGAGGAGAGGGAAGGGCAGGGGGAGAGAAAGAGGGGGGGTACTTTTGGTCCGACACTGCTATGGTGCCTTTACTAAGTCCTTCCTTCCCCTGGGCCTGTTCCCTCATTTGTGGAGCGAGGAAGGGTTGCTTAGATGTCTTCCAGGGGATATTAAAGCCATCAGTTTATGCTTCTCAGTAAATGTTCACAGGGAAAACAATGACTGAAGTTGTCACCTATGGTGTGTCCAGGGAGGTATTATGAGTCAGCCTTCAAGTGCTTTTCATTGTGCCAGGCATTGTTCTAATCATTTTATATTCATTCCATATACTGTCTCATTGAACTCTTTAAGAAATCCTATGACTTAGCAATTACTAGCTTGTCCATTTTTCAGATGTGAAAACCTGAGGCTTTAAGAAGGAAAACCAATGTTTTCCTGAAAAGGACATTGAATCATTCTTGGGACCAGGCCCCCGCCCCCACGAACTTAAATTGCCCTGCAGCATTTCTGGAAGGTGGCACCTGACCTCTTATTGACTTTCCCCAGGATAGGGGCTCTTAGTCTCCCCTAGAAAACCCCAGAATGGTTCTGACTACAAGAACATGCTTCTTTGCAGGATACCAAAACTGATTTCCCTGTAACTTCTGCTAACCGGCATGCTGGAAAGAACACTGGGCCTTGGGCTTGTGTCCCAAGCCTTCCAGCCAGCAGAACCATAACCACAGGTGAGAACTACTTTAGTCCTGTTTCCCCAGGTGGAAATGGAGGTTTGGATGAGATGAACCTTTCCGGTTTGAACATCTTAAGACTATATAATTTATGACTGTATAGGTCACATGCCTGTATCTGATTGTAATGATGGAAACAGTGAAGGAGTGAACATTGTGTTCCAAGGAACAGATCTGTCTCTGCCAACATGTCTGCAAGAGTGGGGACCCTGCCAGCTGAGAAGAATCCAGGAGGTTCTTAGAAATGGAGTTCTCATTTTGCCTTAAAACCAAATCCCTCCTTTCTCTCCCCCTTTTCCCTCTCCTCTCTCCTTCCACTCTCTCCCTGTCTTCCTGGTTTTCTTCCTTCCCTCCCTTCTTTCCTCCCTCCTCCTTCCCTTCCCACCTCCCTTCTTCCCTTCCTTCCACTATGAAAGCTATATAAAAGAATATTTTAATCTCTCAATCAGAGATAAAAGGGGACACCTCTTTCTCACCACACAGAACCAATCTCTTTTCAGGAATAAAGGAAAACTTGCAGTTGTTTGTGTCTCTAAGAAGCCACAAATTTGGCTCTTGGGATGGGAATGGGGGCTTTCAATTAGGAGATCCCTGTGTGCCCTTTCATGGGGGCCCCTGAAGCAGTATGCATGTTTTATGAATGTGAATTTTTCTGGAAAAACAGGGAGGGTCTGTGAAAGGGCAAAGACCTTGACATTGGAAGTAGATCTCACTGCTTATAGGAGCTGGCCTGGACCTCAGGAGCTAGGCTGCGGCAGTCAATATGTTTGATGTCATACAACACCAACACCAGAGACAAAAGACTACTCGGTAATGATATCTGAGCAAGAATAAAAAAAAGGACATTGTCTAAGTCACAAAAATGACCACCATACCCAGGTATCCATGGATGTTTTCCCCCTCAATCAGAAGTTCCTCTTGTTTCCTTCTCTGGGCGTCTTTCACACTTAAGAGACAGCAACTCATGATATTTGGATGTTTCCATGCCATTTGGCTTTGTTTCTGTTTCCCATTGTAAAAATGGAAAATGATCTTAGAGCTATATAAAGGAAAGTCATCAGAGTGTTTGCATCCCAGGTTAGCAAAGTGATGAAGGGTCTTGTTCCAAATCACCACCAAGGGGCAAAGTCAAGACTAGAACTTGGGTCCTCTGATGCTTCACTCACTGCAATTTCATGCTGCCTTGATCTTAGAAAATTAAACCTCACAAACCACATGATGTGTCAGTATGTGGAACACAATAGCCTTGCTCAGATTAGGAAAGCCCTAGAGACTGACATCTATCTAGTTCTGCCTGTCATTGGGTTGGAAAAACTGCTTTGTGTTTCTGAGCCTCGATTTCTGCATCTATAAATGGGGATAATAATGATTCCTATAATTTGTGGGATTTTTGCCACATCCAATGGGAATTCTGTTTTTTAAGAGGTAAAAGGGCTATGAAATGTCATGTAACTATTTGCCTGCTTGTACAAGACAATCTCCTCCCCCTACTTCTGCCTCCCCCCCCCCCCACCTCCCATACTGTCCTGGGGCTTGAACTCTGGGCCTGAGTACTATCTCTAAGCTTCTTTTGTTCAGGCTAGCACTCTAACACTTGAGACACAGCCCCACTCATCCTTTTTTCTGAGTAGTTTATTGGAGACAAGCGTCTCACAGACTTTCCTGCCCAGGCTGGCTTCAAATCAGGATCCACAGATCTCAGCCTCTTGAGTAACTAGGATTACAGGTGTGAGCCACTGGGACTTGGGCTGGGGGGTTTAAAATGAGCTCAAAGAAGGAGTTGGATAGGGATGTAACAAAGGTCTTCTGACTCCCAGTTTCTTTGGTCAGGGGATGGAGAGAGCAGTAGAAGGGGAGGGCGTGATAACCTCTCCTGCCTTCTCAGCGGGCTGACGCGCTCTGAATGTCGGCTTTGTCCCTGTCAAGGTTCTCAATCACTCACTCTGTGTGACTGTCTTTATATAATGTCACCAACCTACTATAAAATAACATGCTTTTTAGTACATTTTGAAAGAGAAGTCAAATTTTAATGATCACGTCTGTTTCTTGATGCTTTCTTTCAGGCGAAGACCACGTTTTCGTAAGATACTGCATGTCCGTGGGGTTCTTCTTTTGGTTCCAGCAGACATTCCCACGTGGTCAATTTTAGAATTGGTGCATTGGATTGCTCCTGATGTCCACTATCCTTGGAGCATCTGTTCTTCAAGGCCATGTTATTCCAGAGAGTGACAGCTCTTCAAGCTCTTCTCTAATAAAAGCAAGTGCCATTAATTGTAAGGAGAGGAAGCTTCCTAAGTAAGACCAATTGTGAATGTTTACAAAAAAGAAAGGAGAAAAGAGCAACTTCAACAACAGGAATCTGTAAGTGAAAATTACACATAGTTCAGGCTTCACAGCCATTTAAGAAAATGTCTTCTGCAAATGCGTCTAAATTAGCTAGAAATGCTTGGCATGAAGGACATGTTGTGTCTGTAGGCCAATATTCAATCCACGTGGAGGAATCTAAAGGGTAGATATACCTGCAAGAACAAATGATACCAAGTGTTTGTGATGATGGCATGATGGAGAAAACCTGTATCTTTCCTTTCTTTCTTTCTTTCTTTTTTTGAAAAGCCCAAGTGTGGGTAGATCCCCAGGGGTTAGATTGTCAGCCACACAGAATCCTCCTTCCTTCCCTCCCTCCCTCCCTCCCTCCCTTCTTCCCTCCATCCCTCCCTCCCTTCCTTCCTCTGTTCCTTCCTCCCTTCCTTCCTCTTTCCTTCTTTTTTTCCTTCCTTCCTTCCCTCTTTCACTTCCTTCCTTCTTTCCTTCTCTCCATCTCCCTTCCTCCATTCCTCCTTCCCCTTCCTTTTCATCCTTCACCAGTACTGGGGCTTGACTTAGGATCTCAACCTTATCTCTTAAGTTTTTCTTTCAAAGCTGGTACTTTGCCATTTGAGACACTTTCTTTCCTTTTTTAGGGTGGAAGGGTTTACTGGTCCTGAGACTGAATGCAGGGCTTGAGTGCTGTCTCTGAGCTTTTGTGCTCAGGGGACAGCTCTACCACTTGAGCCACAAATCTCCTATCTACTTTTTGGTAGTTAATTGGAGATGAGTCTCATGGTCTTTTCTGCCTGGGCTAGAATTGAACCTGCACCCTCAGGTCTCTTGAGTAGCTAGGATTACAGGCATGACCTACCAGTGCCTAGCTTTATTTATGTTCATAATGGTTTGATGGTTAGCCTCAAGGCATGTAAGAATTATATAGCGTAGGCAGAAAATGACTCTGTGATTTAGCGTGCAAATCAAATCAGTAATTCTAAAATATTGGTGACTTACTTGAAAGTGAAGTTGTGCTTTATCTGCAGAGCTTCTTTACCCATAATTAAATACTGCCTTCCTTTCACCAGGTCAGCGTTAGCACAGGCCATCTTTTTAATGAAGGTGATTTCGGAGTCTTTCTCAGCAGCAGCTTCCCCTGAGAAATACACATTGATGTTTTAATGTGGCGACAATAAACTTTCTCAGGCTGTCAAGTTTCTTATAATTGCTGAGAGTGGCTAGTAGAAAATGGCAATATCCACATGGTTAGACTTTGGAGCCAGACTATCTGGCTTAAACCACAGCTTTTTAATGGCTGTGTGGATCTAGCCACTGATCAGGGACAGTGCCCACGTCCTGAGTTCAAGCCCCGCTACCAACAATAACAACAACAAAAAGCTAATTAGGTCCTGAGTTCAAGCCCCAGTAACAGTGCACATACATAAAAAAAAGTTGGAAAGTATTTTTAACCCTAGGATTAGGGTTAGAAATAATCAAGCATTATCAGTCTTGAAATACTTGACAGAATTTCAAAAAGAGGACAAAAACAATGCCAGCATGTTATTGAAATTTAGAGTTTTTTGCCTTACTTATTATAGAATTTATATCCACTGAAGTGAGAAGATAACTTTTCTGGAAGATAAAAATAAGCTAATAAAATAAAATTTATTCATAATTATATATGCAGCAGCTTTTTCATTTAAAAAGTGCCTCATATCTGTAAACCTTGCTACTCAGAAGACTGAGTTCTGAGAATCCCAGTTCCAAGCCAGCCCAGGCAGACAAATCCAACAGACTGTCATATCCAATTAACCAGCAAAAAGCTGAAAGTAGAGATGTTTCAAGCTGTAGAGCGCTAGCTTTGGGTAAACAATAGCTCAGGGGTATAAGACTTGAGTCAAGCCCCAAGACCTGCACACACAAAAAAGTGCTTTAAATAGCTTAAAATGAAATGTTGAAGACTGAAGATAGCTTATGGCTTTTGTCAGTCTCAAAGTCCTGGAAGGAACAATAGAGATCTGAACAGTAGAGATTTGAAATAAAAAGGGTGAATGAGGAATAATTATGTGAATATCTTTAAAAATGTATCTCTCCAAGTAGAACATAAACTTTTGGAAGGCAGGAATGTTATGTAAGTTCTATCTTCTGTATCTAGTATAATGTTTGGAACACAGTAAGTACTACATATTTGTTGAAAGGGAGGGAGGGAGAGAGAGAGGGGGAGGAAAAGGAAGAGAGGGGGGAAAGGAGGGCTGAAGGAATTCTCACCTGTTTTGTAGATATCCAAAAGTGTTGCTGTATACTTGACAAAAACATTTTCTTCTGTCATAGACTTGATGCTAACTTTATAAGCTGGTTAAAAAAAAAAGACCCAAATCAAATCAGTTTAGGCTGAATACCATTGATGTCATGCCTAATAAAAAGCCACGTTTTGTCAGAGAAGAAAGGAAGCTTGACAAACTATTGTAGACACCCTGAAGTGGATCTTATTTCTTCTAGGGAACTTTCCCAAGTTCATTATCAGAATCATTGGTCCTGGCCACTGTGTTAGAGCTGGCTGATAAGGATGAAGACCTACGTTAAATAACATAAGCACACAAACAAACAGAATAAACTTCAATCAGATGTACAGTTCAGAGGGGAGTGGTTTCAGAGAAGCAGAATCATGTTGGCAGACACTTCCTTCCCTGGCGGTGGAGGGGCCTCCCTGTCCGTCAGCATTGCTGTGGGAGCTGCACTGTTTCCTGGCCTTGCTTCCTTGCCCAGCTCTACTGGTTTTGATATTTACGTTTTGGTAGGATTCTATTTCCTTACCCATCTTTGCTTGGATTGGCAATTCTCTAACAAGAGCCCCCCCTTTCAACTCCTGTGTTCACAGCTTTAGGAATTATTGTGTGTTTGACCTCAGCTCTGCAGTGATCAGCTTGAAGGGGATGACCCTTCTTCTGACCTCAGAAAAGACCTCTTTCATTTTTGCTTCTGATGGAGTAGACAACCTAAAAGGTTTGTCTATTTTGGAGATCCTTCTGATCTCAATCTGTCCCTCATATAGATAAATATCTACATTGTTTGATACATAGATAGGGGAACTCACTGTGGCAGGATTGACTATTATGGAAATTAGTTACAACATGTATGAAAATATCCTCAATTTCTGATTGACAAGTCTTCGTGGCGAATACACGCAATAGTATAATAATAGTAGAAGGTCAAGAGAGAATTATAGCCAGCTGCCAGTGGCTCACACCTGTAATCCTAGCTACTCAGGAGGTCGAGATTGCAGAAAAAGTCCATGAGACTCTTATCTTCAATTAACCACCATGAAGCTGGCTCAAATGGTAGAGTAAGGACGGGGTGGGAGAGAGAGAAAGAGGGATAGAGAGAGAAAGAGAGACGGGGGAAATTATTTTATTTTTTATGTTATTCTAGTAATAGCCTATTTTCTCCAGAAGAAAAGTTTTGTTTTTTTTTTTTTTAAAACTGGTCCTGGGGCTTGAACTCAGCACCTGAGCACTGTCTCTGATCTTCTTTTGCTCAAGGCTAGCGCTCTACCATTTGAGCTACAGCTTCACTTTCAGCCTTTTCTGGGTAGTTTATTGGAGATAAGAGTCTCATGGACTTTCCTGCCTGGGCTGAACTGTGATCCTGAGTAGCCAGGATTATAGGAGTGAGCCAAAAGCGCCTGCCCACCCCTGCTTTTTTAAGGTAATACAATAAATTTGTGTTACATGTATTCTCTGTATTAGAATAAATTTTTTTTCCGTGATTGAAAAACCTGTTCTCATTTTTTAAAATTGTATTTTCTTATAAAGATGCTGTACAGAGAGGTTACAATTATAGCAGTAAGGTGATGAGTACATTTCTTGTTGAACATAGAATAAATTTTTGATATGTAAGAGTTAATATACTTTTAAAATGGAGGGAAGAAATAACTGCATTATTTTTTGTTTGCTGAAAAGTATTCTCTTAAAGTATTCTCTTTTAAGTTCTGATGCATGTTATAAACTGAGTAGGTCTTGGCTGAGTCGGGCAGTTTCTTGACATTGTTTTTAAATCAAGTATTTCAAAGGAAAGAAATACTGGAAACCATTACAAAATTTATTCTTATGGCCATATTTGCATGAGAAGGATTCAGCTGACTGTGACGGAAATGATCTAGTGGAGTCCAAGGTACATTCTGTCCTACTGCTTCCTGAATGACCTTCCTCAAATTATTTAATGTCCTCAAGCTTCAATTTCTTCCCTGGCAAAATACTGGTAACACACAAGGGTTCTTATAAAGCCCTTCATATGTGAGAACACACATATGAAAACCACTGGTAAATACAAAGTACCAATCCAATTGTACTTACTTTTATTTGAGCTTAGAAATGATGCCTTTCCAATTAAAAAAATGATTTGAGCTAGTGTACAATCAGGTGTCCCCCACTCCTCAAAAGAAAGCTTCAGAAATAAAAATAAAAATGGGAAATCGAAGGAAACAATAGTGCTAAATTCTATACAAATATACTTGTGGACATTTAGTTCTGAGATGTTTTAGCTCTGAGCTCTGGACAACCAGCATCCTTTTGAGGATACTGGGATTTGAACTCAGGGCTTTGTGCTTGCTAAACAGGCATTCTACGATTTGAGCCATTCAGTCTAAAATGCTCCTTTCAAAGTAGAGAGACTTCAAGTGTGGACTGCAGCTCAACACTTATTAAAAATTATTTAGTCCTGTCTTTGTTTTCAAAAGATATTTTCTAAATCAACCTTTCCAAAGCACTCTCTGCTCTTGTCAACTGGATGAATTAAAAAAAAACAAAACCCTGAAATGTAATACGTCTGTGGCTTCTCAAAAGTTCCCTTTGAATATGTTTTACTGCCTGTAATGCAAAAGGATCTATTAGGGTAAAGTCTCTTGGCTGGCTATGCATGTCACTTCCATTATTTTTTAATGAAAATCACATTTCTTTGCTGAGGAATAAATAATTTGCACATTAATGTTGAAAATTGGTGGCATTTTTCCTTCAAGGGAACAAATGAAATGTTGAATCACGATGTAATGTTTTCTGATCTTTCTAAATGATCATGTATTCCTAAAAATTCATGTTTAAAAGAACTCCATTAAACTTTTGAACTCACCATATGCAATCTCTGGCTTACACGCTGTTTCTTTCCTGGTATCTGCAGAGATTGTCAAATCCAATTCTTTCTGCTTTTGCCCACAGTCAGCTGGATGGTATGAAAAGTGGTAAAAGTTATATTAATGTGAAAAGGCAAGGCCTCTTTTCTGGGGAGTAAAAATGATTTCTTATGAGCCCCGAGACAATTCAACATAATCTCACAAGTACTAAATTCCTAAGACCTGCCCATTTTCTCCTCTTCCATAAAGTGAAGCATTATTAGAGCAAAACCCCAAAAAAGTCAACCAGTCAACTAAAAAAAAAGTCTTGCACCTGAGACCTGAGCTGTCTTTTTTTTTTTTTTTGGGTCCAGTCATGGGGCCTGAACTCTGGGCCTGGGCACTGTCCCTCAGCTCTTCAACTCAAGGCTAGCGCTCTACCACTTGAGCCACAGCGCCACTTCCGGCTTTTTCTTTTTGCTTATGTGGTGCTGAGGAATTGAACCCAGGGCCTCTGGCATGCAAGGCAAGTACTCTACCACTAAGCCACCTTCCCAGCCCTTGAACTATGTCTTAGGATGGCTTTTTTTTGGTGCATGTGTGGGGAGGTGTCTTGGGATTTATAAGGGAACTGTGGTCCTGGGGGTGGGGAAGAATGAGACCTTATTCAAAACAATAACAAAAGCCAAAGGGGCTACAGGTGTGGCTCACGTGGTAGAGTGCCTGTTTAGCAAGGGGGAGCTTTGAATGTAAACCCCTACCATCAACCCCACCTGCAAAAAAGAGATTTATAATCAGGACTCACTTAGGAAGTAGGAGGGAAAATAACAGGTGAAAAAAACCCAGTTACCAGTGTATTCTAGGTCTTTTCCTTGGCCAAAAGAGACTGAACGGAACTAGACAATTGACAGAGAATTCCATTTCCTAGAAGGATAAGGGAAATGAAGGAGGGCCTAACCCTGGCTCTGTTCTCTTGGGTTGCAGTTGCATGTTAAAAAGACGAGGTGAAAGTAAGACATCCCCTAAGCATCTGGATGACATTTTTCTGTTCCCCCCCCACAGTATTCCCCCAGGCTGTTGACCTGAGAGGAAGTAGCTTTAGGATTCTTCTCAATCAATCAGGATTACATTATTATTTCACTTCTGAGAAACAAAAGCTGGCTGGGCAGGTTCCCCAAGGTGATCTTTTATGAGTGTGGTTTGAAACAAGTATGCAGCCTGAACATGTCAAGGGAAGCTCACCTTCCACACATTTGCACATGGCTCCTTCGCAGACTTTCTGAAGTTTGGTATCAGAAGTGCTATAGAACATGGTGCACTGTTTATCTGTGGCAATAAAAGCATGGTCACAAGGAGTGGCTTGACTGATGTCTAACACATTTGCCGAGTCTCTTACAAAGGGCCTCAGAGACTGTCTATTCCAGACCCTTCTATTTATGGCTAAAGTCCAGGTTATATTATGAATTGGCAGTACTGGATGGGCCTCCCTGTCCTCCAGACAATCTCCTCTTGTTAGCTTAGTGCTGTGCTTGATATCTTACTGTTCAAAACTCATATCTTAGAAAGTATTTGGTGCTCCCATGAGTAAGAAGAAAATAAATCGTGTTACATGTGAACCTATTGAAACAAACCTATTAAAAGTATTTAGGCCAGTCAAGAACATATATAATGTGTTTAAGTATGCATGTACAATGTGTATATCAATGAGAAGAGTGTCTACATATGGTTTATAATGGCTCAGAAGATAACAATATAATGAACTCTAACAAACAGAACTACCCAAGGCACAGTCACCTGTCTTGTAAGCCAATCAACTCTCCAATCATTTAACATTTCAGCAGTGGCCGATTAGTCAAATGTGAGATCATTCTGTCAACACACATTTACTGTAAACATAGCATGTATCTAACACTATGTTAGGCACCTAAGCATGAGTGGATGAAAACACTTTGGTGTTGATGAGCAATTTCAGTGTCATGCAGAAACCACTGCAATAGATCTATGTGAGAAGTATGATACAGATACTATGAAAGTTGTCCTGGGAGGATGGGAGAATTCAAGGTTAAGTCACCTTCTCAAAGTGAGGGGTGGGCCAGACGCTGGTGGCTCATGCCACCATGTGTAATCCAGATCTCAGGAGGCTGAGATCTGAGGATTGTGATTCAAAGCCAGCCCAGGCAGGAAATCTGTGAGACTCTTAACTTCCAACTAACCACCAGAAAATTGGAAGTGGCCCAATGGTTCAAAGTGGTAGAGTGCTCACCTGTAGCGAAAATGTTCAGGGACAGTGCTCAAGCCCGAAACTCAAGTCTCATGACTGACAAAGAGGGGTGGGTGGGGAGGATGGGAACAGAGGAAGGTGCTCTCTTTGTGCAGAGGTGGAATTTTATCTTCAGTTTCAGGAAAGGGTTTTTTTTTTTGGTTGGTCATGGGGCATGAACTCTGGGCCTGGGCTCTGTCCCTGACCTCTTCAGCTTAAGGCTAGTGCTCTACTACTTTTGATTCACACCACTCCCAGATTTCTGGTGTTTTACTGGAGATAAGAGTCTCACGGACTTTCCTGCCCAGGTTGGTTTTGAACTGAGATCCTCAGATCTCAGCCTCCTGAGTAACTAGGATTACAAGTGTGAGCCACCAGCACTCAGCAGGAAAGGGGGTTTTTATAGCATCTGGTCACCAAACGGTATGGCCCTCAGTTCACAGGTTCTCTCTTTTACAGCCACTGGGTGTGTTTGGGGAGTGGAGAGGAAAGGGAGAAGATTCAGCCAGGACAG
The DNA here is from genome assembly GCF_019054845.1 of Dipodomys spectabilis. Classification (NCBI taxonomy): domain Eukaryota; kingdom Metazoa; phylum Chordata; class Mammalia; order Rodentia; family Heteromyidae; genus Dipodomys; species Dipodomys spectabilis. The sequence continues at coordinate 6,210,649 of NW_024870723.1, forward strand.
TTCTAACATACAGCTGTCGGGGGGAAAGGCAAATGTTTTTAGTTTAAGTCATTTTTCATCAGAGACACAATAAATATCGACAGCAAACACTACAGAAAAGTGTGAGGCAAAGGAAACTGAAGTGGAGGTCCATACAGTCCTGTTATTTTTTAAATGAAGGAACTGAGAAGCGAGACATGAAATTGTTTGCTTAATGTCATGAAATAGTTGTATTCAATATTTTAAAAACTTGTAAGGCCACGGCTGGAAAGTTTAAGTTGGGACTTTTATGAGGTGGGTTTTAAGACAATATATAACATTTATAGGTCAAGTGGATTTCTAAAGGTTTTGTGAAGACTACTTAAGTAGTCATTTGAAGATCTTAAAGGTGAGGTAGAGTTGATTACCTGGTCTGTGATATTCATACACTGTGAAAGTGGCTGGGCTCAGAAACCCAACTTGGAAAAGTTCAAATATCCGGAATCGGACACAAAGGAAATCGCTGGAAGGAATCTGTTGGACAAATTCAGGCATTTAAGAAAATTATAGGTGAGAAGATGATTTTGGAGAGTTGATGGGAGGAGAAACGGGAGGAGGGGGAGCTTACGGAGTTCAGCTGCAGGATGACGTGCCCGTCTTTGATTTGGTAATCAGTTAATAGTTGATCCACTCCTTCCACAAGCTAAGGAGAGAGTGAGAAATGTTTGGATCCAGTTTCATTATCTTTATGTTTAATTGCATTCCCCTGTGAATGGGTATGAAACCACAGTTGTGTGATGTACTACTCAAGATGAAGAAAAACAAAATCTAAGCTCTTGAGCACAAACAAATTATTTTGGACCACGCAAGTGTATGTTTTTGATTTACACATATAGATCAAAATATAGATAGAGGGTTATGACTATTTTGGGAGATTGTGTGAAAATGATGTATTAAAATGAAATGATGTAAATTTGTCTATAAAAGAATGCAGGGGCTGGGAAGATGGCTCAGTGGTAGAGCACTTGCCTTGCATGCATGAGGCCCTGGGTTTGATTCCTCAGCACCACATAAGCAAAAAGAAAAAAGCCGGAAGTGGTGCTGTGGCTCAAGTGGTAGAGCGCTAGCCTTGAGCTGAAGAGCTGAGGGACAGCGCCCAGGCCCAGAGTTCAGGCCCCATGACTGGACCCAAAAAACAAACAAACAAACAAAAAAAGAATGCAGAAAAGAGCCAGTGGCTCATGTCTGTAATCCTAGCTACTCAGGGGCATGAGATCTGTGGATTGTGGTTTGAAGTCAGCACAGGCAGGAAAATCTGTCAGACTCTTAAAGCCACTAAACTACCAAAAAAGCTGGAAGTGGAGCTGTGGCTCAAGTGGTAGAGTACTAGTCTTAATAAAAGAAAAGGTCAGGGACAGAGCCCAGGCCCCAAGTTCAAGCCCCAGAACCCACACACAAAAGAAGAATGCACAAAAGCATTCACAACAAGATTGAAAACACTTACTGCTTCTAAGTCTTCTTGGTTTGTGCTGATTCCAGTGGGCAGAGAGATGTCCATGACAGCATGGGAAGACCCAGATGAAGACTCCTCCCTGCTGGGCTTATAGCTAAAAAAACGAGAGATTAGGGCATGAAAGAAATGGCTGACTCTTTAATGAAGATCCCAATTCTTTAGCAAGCTTTCATTTATGAATTAGCATCTCCATTTTTTTTGTTCCTGGATAATGTATATATTCAGAACCTCTGCATTTTAGAGTTGTAAGATTTTTGAGTCACATAGTCTGTCTTTCCTTGACTTGCCCAATAAACTTCGTGGCTCATTATTCCAAGGTTTTGTTTTTATTTTGTGCTGGTCCTGGGGTTTGAATTCAGGGCCTGGGTGCTGTCCCTGAGCTTTTTTTTTGTTTTTCTCTTAAGACCAGTGCTCTAGCACTTGAGCCACAGACCTACTTCTGGCTTTTTTTAGTAGTTATTTGGTGATAAGAGTCTCACAGATTTTCCTGCCTAGGCTAGCTTCCAACTGTGATCTTCAGATCTCAGCTTCCTGAGTAGCTAGGATTACAGGTATGAACCACCAGTGCCTGGCTACAGTTTTAAATTAATTTTTAAAATTATTGTATAAAGGATTTCATTTTGACATAGGGACATTATTCTGGAACATAGAAGTTATCCATTCCAAGCAAAGAGAAGAAAATCAGTTCAGGGTTATACAATTAGGTCATTCAGAGTTATGTATGAATCAAGATCTCATTTTTACTCTAGTTACTTTATGGCCTATATTCAGCATTAAAACATGTTTTGTACATTGAAAAGATATTCCACAAACACACTCAGGAACAGACAGGAAGAAAAATACACTAGAATGTTCAGGGAACTATATGATGATGGTAAGATTCTACTTGATCCCATGTCTTTTCTCCCCTGCTTTTCTCTGGTTTCTAAATTTTCCATGATAGACATTTTATTTAAAAAAAATAATAATCCAAAGGCTATAAGTAAGAAAAAAGTTGAAGCGGGTAAAATGGGAATTTTGTTTTTGTTTTATTTTGGTGAGAGAGAAAGGAGATAGCAGGAAACAGGCTGGCTTTCGAGAATTTTCCATAAATCATTTCTATTTTCTAAGCTCATTTTGTTATTTGAAAAATTAACTATGTCCCATGTTTTGAATGATCCTGAGGAATCTAAGGTTTTCATTTGGGGCAGCAGAGCCTTGATGGAATCATTAGCAGAGCCGGAGGATGGAGAGGAGGGAGAGGAGGGAGAGGCTGGAGGGGCAGCAGGGGCAGGGGCGGGGGCAGAGAATAAGTGTCTCCGTTATGTTGATCTGGATTCCAGATTCACCTCAAGAGCTTGAGAGGCAGCTGTGCATTTGAGGTTGGAGCTGGGAGCACAGTCAGGATGAATGTAAGAAACTGGAAGGACCATTTCATAAGGGTGAAATGGATAGATGGCACCCCAGAGAATGAGTATTAGTGAGACAGAAAACACTATATGAATGAGTGAGGTGGCGGGGCCTTATCGTATTTTTTAATTGTTTTTTATTGTGAAAATACTCTCCAGAGGGGTTACAATTACATGAGCAAGGTAATGAGTGCATTTCTTATCCGGGATTGTTGCCTCCTCCTTTGTTTTCCCCTTACTATTCCTTCCCTCCCACCTCCTCAGCTATACCCCCCCTCCGCCCCCACCCTCCCAATCTTATAATATTTTATCTCACCTTATAATCTAAAACAGTCCCTATTGAAATTTTAGATACAATATTTACCACCTCAATGTAAGTTAGAAAAATCTCTGGCTCAACAATCCTAACCCTACTCTCCACCAACTGGTCCGTTTAGAGCAGAACATAAAAGGTTTTATGAACTGTGCTGTGACGTGTGAACATCCCCCTAATTGGATGGGGAGAAGCAGAGAATTCTTGCTCACAGATGCAAATACTCCAAAGACAGGATGGAAAGGGCCCCCCGGGTGGAGAGGGCCTATGAAAAGGTTATTGGAGCCTCGATGACTCGTTGCCATGGAGACTATTTCAATCACGGAACAGAAATCCTCCTTTCAAGAAGCCTTTTGCCTGCTGCCAAAACCAGCAATTTTCCCCACAGGCATTTTGTTGTAGAGAAATGAAATCCTTCTTCCCCCCACTCCTATCTTTCTTAGGAATACAGCAGAGAGGTTGTGAAAGCTAAATACATGAAAGAGACCCTCTGAACCCAGGCACTGTGCTGGCATTTTTTTTTTAAATCAGGATAGAATATTTGAAGGCAAAGAATTTCTTTCGGGAATGAGGATTGCAAGTTACTTTTGGAATTTACCCAACCTAACTTCAGTGTCACGGAGCCAAAGGCATATTCCACTAACTTTTTTTTTTTTTAACATTCTGTCTCCAATTTGTAAAAACCAAAGGATAGAATATTCAATATTGCATTTTCTTTCTTTCCTTCCTTCTTTCCTTCCTTCCTTCCCTCCTTCCTCTCTCTCTCTCTCTCTCTCTCCTTTTTTGGTCGGTCATGGGGCTTGAACTTGGGGCTTGGACACTGTCCCTGAGCAATTTTGCTCAAGGCTAGCACTCTACCACTTTGAGCCACAGTGCCATTTCCAGTTTTCTGATGGTTAACTGAAGATAAGAGTCTCATGGGGGCTGGAAAGGTGGCTCAGTGGTAGAGGGCTTGCCTTGCATGCATGAGGCCCTGGGTTCAATTCCTCAGCACCACATAAGCAGAAAAAGCTGGAAGTGGTGCTGTGGCTCAAGTGGTAGAGCGCTAGCCTTGAGCTGAAGAGCTAAAAAAAAAGTCCCATGGACTTTGGTTGGCTTTGAACTGCTTACTCAGCCTCTGAGTAGCTAGGATTACAGGCATGAATTACCAGTGCCCAGCTTCTTGTTTTCTTTTGCACAGTACAAAATCTAGAATTAGGGTTCCTGACAATAAGTCAAATGAATGTTTTTTTTTTATTATCTTTCAGTAGTTGTACAAAGGGGTTTCAATTTAACATTCCAATTTATGAGTACAATGCATCTTGATTAGTGTCACCCCTTCCACTGTTCTCCACCAACCGTCCCAATCTTACTCAACATCTCAAGTTATCTGATTCCATTTTCACATGAATGAGTTTTGATGAGCCTTTTTATATGTACAGAGTTGTGGACAATTAGAACTGATAGAGTCATAGAGATAAGGTAGTCCAATATCCACACCCTGCAGAAAACTTATCTGGAGAAGTAAGCTAACTTTCGGATGATCCTGTTAAGTGCTCACTGACAGAGGCTACTTACATGGTATCAATCTATTACAAGAGAGCCCTTCTTCAGGCCAACTCTAGGTACCACTCTGTTGGGTCCCATGCATGGATTCTCAGAAGTTGCTCATACCTTTCATGTGACCACTATATGGCTTCAAACACAACTGTGATCATCCTCCCTTCCCACCCCAGCTAATAGGTTCCAAGTGTGGTAATGATAATAATGCCTGAGGAAAGGTGACCTCGATGGAAAAGTGAGAAAATGGGGAAAGATGTTGGAAAGGAAACAGAGAGCAGGAACTAGCCTAGGAAGGATGTGGAGAATGCTGGGAGGAAGGAATGTTGCCAAGGCAGGAAGTAGGGTAGGTTGGGAAGAAATCCTGAGAAGAGAGGGCATTGGGCACAGGACAAAAAGATTGCTAGGGAAGAGCTGGGATTTGAAAGGCAGGACAATTCACTGTTTCTTGGGATCAATAGCCTCAGATTCTCCAAATTGAAGGAAGTAGTTTAAATATTGGGTTAGGAATCAAGGAGTCAGGGTTTGAGGCCTGGATCTGTCTCTAACTCCCTGGGAACTTGGTAGGTTACTCCGTCTTGTTTGATCTTAGCTTATTTCTGAAATAAAGGGACTTCTAGATTTCTATGTCATCACCAAAGTCTTCCACTCTAATCGATTAGATAAGCCCAGGGAATTTCCAGGTTCTTCTTACTGAACACTTTGGTATCATATAAAATTATAAATAGAAACAGGAACATCCTATCCATAGATACCACTACTATTGATAATATAAAGAGTCCAGGAGAACAGAACACAGTAGAAAGGATTGAGGGGTAATGGAAGGAAGAAAGAGAAGAAGGCTGTTTTCTAGTCCTGGCTCTGTCATTAATGGTACACTCTGTGTCATCCCTAAACCCCAATGCATAAAGCTTTTTCAAAGCAGGTAGTGGCTATGGCTAGCAAATGAATGGCCTTCAAGGATGTCCATGTTTTAATTCCATGAGTCCGAGAATCTGTTAGTTTATATGGCAAAAGGAACGTGGCAGCTGTGGTTAAAGGAGGGACTGAGACAGAGAGATGACTATGGATTATCTGGGTGGATGCTAAGGACTCAAGAAAGGTCTTTACATGAGAGGAGTAGGAGAGGAGAGTCAGAGAAAACTGTGATAATGGAAGCAGGAGTCAGAATCAAAGATGAAAACAGTGCAGAGTTGGCACTGAAGACAGAGGAAGAGGCTATAAGCCAAGGAACATGGGCAGCTGGTAGCCTCCAGAATGAGGAAAAGACAAGGAAATGAATTCTTTTCTAGACTCTCCAGAAGAAGTCCTTGATTTTAGGGTTTGTAACTCCCCCATGTAGTGTAAAATGTACCTAGCAGCAATAGAGAACTAATATTTGGCCAACTTGGGTCTCTGTGTTCGGTCAGCAGAGGGGTTCGCATGAAAGGTGTCTGAGCTTTGGACATTTTTGAAAGCTCTGATTTCCATGTGCAGACAGGGTGAGAACTCGTGGCTGATGACAGCCAGAGAGTTTGCTGGGTGAACGTGATTTTTTTTTTTTTTTAAAGAAGAAGAACCACTGTGAGAGATCTTTCACATTTTGTTTTGCTAATAATTATATCCCATAGCCACCCTTCTAAAAGACTGAGCTTATTATACTGTTTGAATAAGGAATCAGAAGATAAGATATGGGAGAGAAATATGTACATATACATATATATGAGCAAAGTAAAATCTTTTTAAATAATAAATGGGTACATAATAATACCTCATGCTGGGTACTGGCAGCTCATGCCTGTAATCCTAGCTACTCAGGAGGCTGAAAGCTGAGGATCATGGTTTGAAGCCAGCCTAGGCAGGAAAGTCTGTGAGAATTTTATCTACAATTTATCACCAAAAAAATCCAGAAGTAGAGCTGTGGTTCAAATGGTAGTGTTAGCCTTGAGGAAGTAAGTACAGAGACAGCATCTAGGCCCTTAGTTCAAGTCCCATGAGTAGCACACACACTCACTCACACACACACACACACACACACACACACACACACACAGAATACCTCTTATATCTGCATATAAAAATAACAATTTTTAATGTCTTCTGCACCTATTAAAATGACCCAAATAAGACCATAGACAGGCACAATAGCATACTCCTATAATTCCAGCATTAGGGATACTGAAGTCTGGATGGTGACTTCAGGCCAATCTAGGCTATATATATGAAACATGTCTCTAGCGACAACAAGAGTAAGACCTTGAGATCTCCATTTCACTTTGTGGAAAAGGACTCACCTGGCACACGCTATTAGGCGCTTGTATCCTGAGTTACCATATCCACTGTGGTGGGATGCTAGCACAGAAGCAAATATAAAGCGACATGGTTTTAGTTGTTTTGGGACTTGTCAGAACAGAATCATTAACGAACAAGTCTTGGAACATACTTAAAAATGATTTGTGATCTGGTGGCACTTTTATTGATTTTAATAGAAATAAGTGGCTACTGAAAGTACATGGGCATTTGTACATAATGGTGTTTTTTTTGTTGTTTTTTATTTTTGTTTTTGGCAGTACTGGGGATTGAACTCAGAGCCTTATACTTCTAACACAGATCCATACCACCAGTCTGGAAGTCTTTAAACAATTACAGGACTTTTCTGCTCTCAAAGAACTTACAAATTAAGGAAGGACTTATTGAAGATAAGTATGTATTAGTAACATGTGCAGGGCTTTGGAAGGAGGAAGAGGAGCTGGCAGCCTATGGAGAGAGGAAGACAGCTTATGGAGGGAGGAAGAGATGACAGGCTATGGTGGTAGTTGGAGTGTTACTATAGGAATAGGACTCTGAACTACACCTGGATGATGTTAAGCCTACACACACTAGGTCAGAGGGCAGAGGAGGAGAATGGGAGGGAGCAAGTCTACCAGAAAGTGAAAACCAATCAATGAAGGCATAGGAAGCCATAGCTTTAAAGGGAAAGAGGCATTTTAAAAAAGAGACCATAAGCCCTGGTGAGACAGAAGTAAATAAACATGGAGGCAGAGAAATGTGAGTGCTTGCTGGAATACAGAAAACAGAAAGGCTAGGGTTAGAAAACGAATAGTTATAAGAGTATTAGGGTTCTGAAATGGCATGCTGACACATAGAAATTCAAAAGAATTAGTTATTTCTGTAGCTTTCCAATAGTTACTTTTTGTTCTTGTTTTTTGTCAGTCATGAGGATGAACTCAAAGCCTGGGTGTTGTCCCTGAACTTTTATGCTCAAGGCTAGCACTCTACCACTTTGAGCCAGAGCTCCATTTCCTGTTTTCTCATGGTTAATTGGAGATAAGAGTCTCCCAAACTTTCCTGCCCAGGCTGGCTTTGAACTATGATTCTTAGATCTCAGCCTCTGGAGTAGCTAGGATTACAGGCGTGAGCCACTGGAGCCCAGCCTAATAGTTACATTCTTAAAACAATTTGTGTGTGTGTGTGTGTGTTGGTACTGGGACTTGAACTTGAGGCCTGGGCACTGTCCCTTTGCTCAAGGCTAGTGTTCTACCACTTGAGTCACAGCTCCACTTCAGGCTTTTTTGGTTGTTGTTGTTGTTGTTTTTTTTTTTTTAATTGTGAAAATACTGTACAGAGGAGTTACAATTACATGGGCAAGGTAATGAGTACATTTCTTATCAAGCATTGTAGCCTCCTCCTTTGTTTCCCCTTCCCATCCCTTCCCATCCTCCCCCTCCCCCGCCCCCCCAATCCCTCACCCTCCCTCCCCCTGCACAAAAGTTGTAAAGTTCATTTTCAACGTAAGGACTTGTACATCTTATTGTTGCAATGGGTCCACCTGTATCCCTATTTAAACGATTTGGTTTTTTGGAGGTTAATTAGAGATAAGAATCTCATGAACTATCCTGCCTAGGCTGGCTTCAAACTACAATTCTCAGATCTCAGCCTCCTGAGTAGCTAGCAGTACAGGCATGCGCCACCAGTGCCCAGCTGAATAGTTATATTCTTTAAAAGTAATATAAAAAAATAACCCTACCAATAGTAAAATGTACTTCGTTGTTAAATTATTCAATATTAGTTTCCAACTATTATTAAAGAGGTACATCTATTATAATAAATGAAAATAATGTTCACATGGATGTTAACAGGCAAAATAATGTATTCAGAAATCTTGTTTCTTGAACAAGCATGTGTTTCCTAATCAATGATATTCTCTCTTTGACATTCTTTATGTCTAGCTAAAATTGTAAGCCCTGCTGTTTTACCTTCAAAGTCTTGCGTGTCGATTTTCAAATAAAAGTTGCAAACTTCCTCAGAGGTACTGGTTTTGTGAACTACAGTTTTGACCTTCATTGGGACATGGAAACAAGAAGATTTAGAATGTAAAAGGTATTATGAAAGTACTGTGGTGTGAATGGGATGCTGATAGTTTCACAGCTAAGATCCAGTGCCAAGGTTGCACATTAAGGATCCCTTTCACCAGCAGCCAGATTTCCAGCACAGTCCACAACTTGAGACATAGCTGAGAGGCCCAGAGTAAGCCTCTCCCCCAAAAAAGACTTCTGGTTAGTTCTGGGTCTATACCCCAAGAAATCAAAACCAAGCATCTTACTCTATAAGAAAGTCCCATAGTGCCATGCACTTTATCCAGTGTATAACAAGTCAGGAAGCATAGCTCCTCACACCTCAATCCAAACAATGCAGTACACGTGTGCTTGGAGCAGGGTGGGGGGAGGCGGGAAGGGTGTTGTCAGAAATAAGTATATTGAGAGCAACCAGGAATAATGAAAAAAAATAGACAATCCACCTTCCCCCATGCAGTCTTTTTTTTTTTTTTTTTTGTCGGTTGTGGGGCTTGAACTCTGGGCCTGGGCGCTGTCCCGGCACTCTTCAGCTCAAGGCGAGCGCTCTATTACTTAAGCCAAAGCACCACTTCCAGTTTTCTAGTGGTTTATTGGAGGTAAGAGTCTCACGGACTTTCCTGCCTGGGCTGGCTTTGAACTGTGATCCTCAGATCTCAGCCTCCTGAGTAGCTAGGATTACAGGCAAGAGCCACTGGCGCCCAGCCCCCCCACCCCATGCAATCTTATAGACAGTTCTTGAAGGAATAAATGCCCTAAAGATAAGCCCATAATTAAATTCATGAATAAAATGTTTGTTTCAGAACATTCATTTTGAGACCGCATGGACAGAACCCAAGAGCTTAGAAGAGCTTGTAACTATTCAAGTGGCTAATGTATATAATTACATACAGTCATGTGATTCAGAGTGACATTTCTGTCAATGCTGGGCTGCATAGACGATAACTTAAACTCTTGCCTATAATACATTAGTCTCCAAAGATGGTGGATCAATGAGATGTGAATGTGAGGGACTACAGAAAACATACATACCACATACCTATATATGCACAGATACACATAGAACTCTAAAAATCATATGCCTATATGTGGTTATCTACCACATGAAGATGGGAGCACGTCCTAAGAAATGAGTCATTAGGTAATCTTGTTACTAGGGGAGCATCATGGAGTGCACTTACATAACCTATGACAGCTGTGACATCACCAGGTGATAGTCTCCTGTAGACCATTATCATATACACAGCCCAGCCTGGCCAGAAATGACATCTGCAGCACATGACTGGATATAAGAAAAACCATTATGGGCTGGGAAGGTGGCTCAGTGAATGGTAGAGCGCTTGCCTTGCATGCCTGAGGCCCTGGGTTAGATTCCTCAGCACCATATAAGCAGAAAAAAAAATCCGGAAGTGGCACTGTGGCTCAGTGGTAGAGCGCTAGCCTTGAGCTGAAGAGCTGAGGGACAGCACCCAGGCCCAGAGTTCAGGCTCCAAAACTGGACCCCCCCCCCCCAAAAAAGAAAAACCATTAGACAAATCCTATTGGAGTCAGTTATTAAAACTGCGATTTCTTTTTCCTCCCCATGGAATATGTTTATTTATTCTGCTTAATGAATGAATACAGTTTATGGATATATTATTAATGAGACTATTAAACTCTTCAAGATGATCAGATTCAACGATTCCTCTTATTTACACTTTATAAATGTAGCCATGTATTTAGGGTTTTTTGTTTGTTTGTATTTGTGCCTGTCCTGGGGCTGGAACGTGGCCCGGGCACTGTCCCTGAATCAAAGCTCAGATTTCTATGACTTTCTTGCAAAGTCCTTAACTTCTGTGCTATTTGGTGAAACAGACTCATTAGATCTCCACTAAATACTCACATGTACTGTAGCCAGGCCATTGCTAAATCCTGTACTGATGATGAGGTCATCATTGAGAGGCACCTGGAAACAGAGAGAAAAACCATGCTTGTATTCAACATTCCCTAACTTAGGAAGAGAAACAGAGTAGTGAAGACAATGGGCTTTCAACCGCCAGTCTTCCCTTGTAGAGCTTAAAATTAAGTGGATAAGAAAATCCTAGGCTTATAGTAGGCACTAGAAGGTGTTGGAATTTTCTGTCTCCCTTTTGAATGTTAATTAGATGCCTAAGATCTCTTGGATGAGCAAATAAAAGAAACACGTCAGAGGTCACTTTTGGTCATATTGCTATATCTAGAGTTAACTAACTGTATACCTTATAACCATATAGATGGTTAGACTAAAACTAGTTCTTCATTTTCTTTACCAGTTGGATAAATTTCTTTCAGTGTCCAGCTGAGACTTCTATGTACCAGGGGAGGTTGTTTTCATTAGCGTTGAGACACATGATTCCAGTGTGGGTATGAGATGTCTTTGGTGCTCTACTACTATCCTCTTTGTAACTTACTTCTACCTCCTGATAATTCACCTTTCCTATTTGTTTCTGGCCTTTGTCAAAACTCTCAGTACCACCCTCAAGCCTGCTAAGCAATCCATCAGTGCTGTTGCTTTCCTTTCCATTCTGCTAGGAGAAAAATGAAGACATACTGAGCTAAGCAATTATCCTCGCCAGAGAAATCCTCTCATCCAAGTGCTCCTCAACTTGTGGCAGTTTGAAGCTCTCCTTTGGTGTCAGGTCTGCAGCTTCCCCTTCTCTTTGCCTAGGCTCATGATTGCAAAAGGGACACAGCGTGCATTCCTGTTTGCCAACATATCCTTAAAATTTTATCAGGCCTAGGAAAAGAGGCCACCTCTCCTATTCTCCCTGGCAGAATACTGCGGCATCTGCTGGGGACCATGTGTCTTGAGATGATGCATAAGGAAAGTTTCTATGAATAGACAGGTGTTAGAAATGGCATGTACTGAGTCCCACCTCTGTCTTGCTTCCCCTTCACAATCCTCATCACTTCTTAGGCACAGACATACTTTTTTTTTTTTTTTAAAAAAAAGGACATTCCTGTATTAAAGAAGTTGTTCAAATTCATTTAAACTGGCATTTCCCCTGCTTACTCAACCACCTAACATTGCTTTGCTATACCACATTTCCAGAAGTGCTGGCATAGAGAATTCCAAACTAGATACTAACCATCCAGGAGGTTTCTTGTAGAAGCAACACCCTGGGCTGAATTTTAAGTTACTTTAAGATGACAAGAAGATTCTGATAGTTTAACTTCTATAGAGAAAAATGTTAAGTCCATCAACCTCATTTAGGTCTACCACACTCCTCAGACCAAGAGGTACTCATTAGAGTTTAGAGTCAGAACATGACTCTGGTGAGTTCTAAGTACTCCAGGGATGGAACACACATCCTGAGCTGAGGGGCCACAGCAAAAATAATGGAGCCACAAAGGCTACAATGGCCCAGGGACGAAGCATGCCAAAACCCAGAACTACACATTTCCAGCTTTTTAGTTGTTTTGTTTTGTTGGTTTTGTTTTGTTCTGGTTTTTTTTTTTTTTGGAGAAATTGGGAATTAGATTGGTGTTTGAAAACTCTGGATCTATACATATTGCCATAGACTTATGTCTATGTCTACATCCATATCTTTTTTTTTTTTTTTTTTTTTTACGATGAGCCCTTGGTTTGTAATTTTTGCACTGAATTTTCTTCCTCATGCCCATCCACTTTTCACAGGCAGGGATATGTGGAGATGCTGAGGACTTCTCTTAATTATTTATATATTTCCATATAGGGAATAATACAAATCTGGTAATTAGAAAACATGTATTTGTAGCTAGATGCTGGTGGCTAATAATAACACAGAAGCTACTTCCTCCACTGTGTCCTTTTCTTTGGGAAATTTTCAAAGTTTTCATCTTTAACAATTTAGCAATATAGGACACAGGAAAAGGAGTTTAGGACCTAAAGGCCAATTCCAGACTGGTGACAATGTACAAGATACCAGAAAGAACTAGCAGCAAATTCTAACTATGTCTTCTTTCCTACACAACACTACCACCTTAGTGAGTGATGTTACCTCTATCCCAAATGTTCTTCCCTTTCCCTCACATAGATAGCCCTTTTTTGGTTGGTGGTGGTTGTGGGCTTAAACTCAGAGCCTGGATGCTATTCCTGTGCTTCTTTACTCAGGGCTAGCTCTACCACTTTGAGCCACAGTGCCACTTCCAGTTTTCTGGTGGTTAATTCGAGATGAGAGTCTCACAGATTTTCCTGCTCAGGCTGGCTTTGAACCATGATCCTGAGATGTCAGCCACCTGGGATAACTAAGATTATAGGTGTGAACTACCAGTGCCCAGCTCCATTTTTATTCTTCCAGACTTAACCCACGTATCTGAGTACTCTGTCTCCAAATCTGTCAGCCAGGATCAGGATGTCTGCCCTCTTCTTTTGTACCTATCCATGTTCTTATTTTTCATCATCTGTTTCAATGATGTCTCTCCCCAATACACATGTTCTTTGTATTTTGCTTTTGAGTACTCTGTGTCCAAGATATAATAGATATCCCTCTCTCCTTAGGAAATAGCAGAGGGCCAACATACATTTAAATAGTGAATGAACTCATTTGTAAAACAAGGGAGGAACAGATGATTTCAATATGGTTTCACCCAATTGTAAAATAGTAGGAAAAAATTTTCACTTACCTCTATTGGTTTCCCAAGAAATTGCTCATCTGTCATCTTATACTGATAGAAGTCCCCTTTGTGCTTATAAGAGACATTGATATCCATATTCAGCTGAAGTTTTTTAATCAGGAGTGAATATTCTGTCAGGCCCTCAATGGCATTAATGGTGTCCTATCAGCCATCAGGAAGACATAAAAATACATTAAGCTTATATAGGCTTACAAATGTCCTCTTACATGAGAAGGGTAAGCAGCGCTGTCTTCAGATAAAACTCCAGCTGAGCGAATGAAGCTACTTAAGGGCCCCTTTGTGGAGGTGAAAGGTTTTCGCCTTCTTCATAAGGATGTTCCTAGCTGGGCACCTGGTGGCTCATGCTTGTATTCCTAGCTACTCAAGAGGCTAAGATCTGAGGATCACGACTGGAAGCTAGCCCTAGCAGGAGTCCATGAAACACATCTCCAATTAACTACTAGAAAAGCCAAAGTGGAGCCATGGACCCAGTAATAGAGTAAGCAAAAATCTTAGGAACAATGCCCAGGCCCTGAGTTCATGCTCTAGGACTGGCACGTGCACGCGTGCGCGCGCGCGCGCGCACACACACACACACACACACACACACACACACACACACACACACACACACACACACACACACACACACACACACAAGGATGTTCCTGTCAGCAGGGACAGGAAGAAAATGACTTCAGATATTGTGTCTCCTATACATTTTGCACATGTCACCTCAGACAAGGCACCCTGGGAAATGCTCTTGGCTCTGCATGATAATCTCTTTCTCCTTCTTCAGTCTCAGTTTAAATATCTTCACAGCAAGACCATAGACTCTCCCTTGTAGTCATTCTCTGTTCTAGTATTTCCTTTCTGCCCTTTTAAACATCCATCTTAATTTATATTTTTACTTATAGCTAGTTTATTGCTGGCCTCTTCCCCGGTAGTGGGGACAGGAAGTATACCTTTCTTGGTGTCTACCATGGATTGACTGTCCCCTTTCTCCTGTTCATGAGTTAGAATTTAATCCTCAACATATCAATGTTAAGAAGTGAAATCTAATTGAAGATATTTGGATCATTGGGGTTTCACTCTCAGAAATGCATAAATGTTATTATTGTACTAGATTTCCTTATAAAACAATGAACTTGCCTGCTGGGTTATGTTCTCTATCTCTATCTCTGTCTCTCTCTTTGTCTCTCTCTCTCTCAATTACGCTTGCCAGATTCTGGGCCCTAAATCATAGACTTCCATTCCTCTAGAACCATGAACTAATAGATTTATTATAAATTAGGTGGCCTGTGGTATTTTGTGAAAGCAGCAAAAATGGACTGAGACTGTCAGTTGTATTTAGTTGGAACATATAGTCACCATGCAAAAAGCATTTATGGAATAAATAAACTTATCATTCTGAATCTCAACCTTCCTCTTCTACAAGATGAGGAAACTGATTAGATGTTAAACATTAACTACATGGCTACTCCATGTATGTCTGTGGCAGATCCATATGCTATGTCCATCTAATCCATGGGATGTATTTTTCCAGTTAAGCCTGAAGTTGTCTCAGAGAACCCTTGTATCTGTAATATGTATGTGTATAAATATAAGTATATAAAGAAAGAAAATGATGAACTACATAACATAATATATAATACATAACGTATAGTGAATATATAATGCATAATATAAAATAAATAATATATATTCCATTATTACCCAAATATCCAGGGAGCAGAGATGTTAACATTTGAGCTAGACTTTGAACAAAGATTTACAACCATGTAATGCTTAATGATGCAGATATAAAAATGTTATTTAAAAAAAAAAGCTGGGCACCAGTGGCTCACGCCTGTAACCCTAGCTACTCAAGAGGCTGAGATCTGAGGATCATGGTTCAAAGCCAGCCTGGGCAGGAAAGTCTGTGAAACTCTTATCTCCAATAAGCCACCAGAAAACTGGAAGTGGCTCTGTAGCTCAACTGGTAGAGTGCTAGCCTTGAGCTGGAGACAGACAATGCTCAGGCCCAGAGTACAAGCCCCATGACTGACAAAAAAATTTATAAAAATATTGTTAGGCAATTCTGTCTTTATGCAAACATCTATAGGGTAGACTCACAGAAACATGGAAGGTATAGATCCGTCACTCAACATACTTATGAGGTTGGTGATTCACAGCATACTGTTTTACAGTGAAGTTTCTTTGTGTAAGCAGAATGAGTACTATCTAAAAATTAAACACTAAAAAGTACAGGGTAGGGAGCCATAGTTTAGTGTAGTGTGCGTAGCATGGCCATGGTCCTGGGTTTAGGCCCCAGCGTTCTTCCAAAAGTGTACTACAGTCAATGGTGTAACTGAGTCAACTAGTAACATAATTGTTTCTTATCATCCTCAAGTATTATGTATTGTACATATTTGCATATGCTCTACTTTTATACAGCTGCTAGAGTAGTAGGTTTGTTCACACCAGCATTACTACAAACACATGTATAATACGTTATGCTGCAATATTCTGATAGCTAAAAACATCACGAGGCAATAGGAACTTTTCAGATCCATCATCGTTGCTTTAGCAGTTCTGGTGTGTGAACTCAGGGTTTCTTTCATATTGCTAATCAGGCAGTCCACCATGTGAGCCAGGCCTCCAGCCAGTTCTGCTATAATCCTATGACAACACCATTGTGTAAGCAGTCTATCGTTGACCAAAACAGTAGTACATAGCAAGTGCCTATTATACAACTATTATACAAGTTAGTTACAATACAAAATATACATGCTCAATGACTGATCGGTAGGTTAACGGAACAGCCAGTGTTTCTATTGCTTTTTAAATTTTATTTTATTTTTATTTTTGCAGAAGAGGGAGCACATAAGGTATGACATAATTTCTGATAACCTTACCAGCCTTCAATAGTCATTAAGCATCATGAAGGAAGCCTGGGATTAGAATGAAGATACATGAGTTGTGACCTTGGCTCTGCCACTGGCTCCTTCAATGAACCTCTCTAGGCTCATTTCCTCCTTCATCTACTGAGGACCTTAGTGCATTTACCTCTAGAGGGCCATTTAGTCATACAGATGGCAGCTTATTTGGTGGAGACAAGGACATGGAGGCCAAGGATGAGAATGGAATGTGTGCTGTGAGAAACAATGGAACTGTCTACAAGAGGGTGAAACCAGCCAAGGAGACATTACCTGGGTGGAATAAAAGCCGCCTCCGTATCTCTGCTCTTCAGACAGCCATCTGATGATTGGGTTGACATAATTCATCTCTTTCAAGCTCAGGCTGGTGAGTAGAGCATAGGCAGTAGTTTCCACCATTCCTGCTGTACTGGTGTTAGGTACTGAGCTATCTGTACGTTGGAGATTGTCTTTCCAAAACCGGTAAATGGGTGGATCACCTGATGGAATAAAAATGTAAATTTGAAGTCATTCTAACAGGTATTAAAGGCCTTCTGGTTTCCCAAAGCTACTGACTTTCTTTATCAGAACACTATAAGACAAACTGGAGAACCCTTCTCCCCTGAAGGAAAAAAAATCATATTTGGGAGTTATGACATAGCACCCAAATCCTTAAGTTAGGTCTTTTTACTATTATTACCTCTCAATTTAAGCCACTGGCTTCGTCAGGTACACAGCATATTTCATAATTTGGATTCTAACTTATATTTATTAATACGCTTGCAATTCAAAATGGTTGCCTCAAATCCTTCTTGGAACAGATGATTAAAAAAAAAACAAACCAATAAAGCCTTTTTGGCTAGACAATTTTGATCAATTCCTAATTACATAATTGGCATGATTGTGGACAAGATACTTTTCTTTCCCTCTCATATAACTTTTAGGGCTGGGAAGGTCGCTCAGTGGTAGAGTGTTTACCTTGCATGCATGAGGCCCTGGGTTTGATTCCTTAGCGCCACATAAGCAGAAAAAGCCAGAAGTGGCGTTGTGGCTCAAGTGGTAGAGTGCTAGCCTTGAGCTGAAGAACTGACAGACAGTACCCAGGCCTAGAGTTCAAGCCCCATGGCTGACAAAGAAAATGCAAGCTTTAGCTATCCCAATCAGAAATGAAATATTATTTAAATGAGTAAGCTATTTCCTAGCTCTCAAATTCTATGATTCTATGAATGTTTTTGCAGCACCAAAGACATAGTTATGTTGTTTTTGAAGTACTTACATTGGTTCTTTCTGATATGTATATGTATTCATGTATATGGTAAAATTTATTTGTTTTTTTAAAGGGCAACAGAGTGAAAATTTGTAGCCCTTACTAAATCCCTAAAGACTCCACATAAGCTCCCCTATGACCCAGCAATCCCAATTTTGGGCATTTACCCAAAGGATCACAAACAAGACCATACTAAAGATACCACCACAGCTATATTTATTGCAGCATTATTTACCATAGCTAAGATATGGAACCAACCCAGATGCCCCTCAGTAGATGAATGGATCAAGAAAATGTGGTATATATACACAATGGAATTCTATGCCTCCATCAGAAAGAATGACATCACCCCATTTGTTAGGAAATGGAAAGACTTGGAAAAAATTATATTAAGTGAAGTAAGCCAGGCCCAAATAAACATAGGTCCCATGGTTTCCCTTATTTGCAATAACTAGTTTTCTGGGATAAGCAGAAAAGTCAGATAAGATGATGTTAAGTGAAATGAACCCCAAGATAGGGACACAGTGTTTTAATTTCTTCCTTGCTATTGTTTCTAATTATAAGGTACTGTGTGATTTTTTTTTTGTTGCTTTGTATGTCCCTCTCCCACGGTATAAGCCCTGTTTTCACTGTATTTGATGTTGGTGTGATTTGGGGGGCAGAAAGGATAAAACAAATTGTTTAAATAGGGGCACAGATTGACTCATTGCAACAATGAGATGTACGAGACACTATGTTGAAAAATGAACTTTACAATTTAGGCGGGGGTGGGGAGGCGGGGGTGGGGAGGTAGAGGTGGGAGGATGTAGCTGAGGAGGTAGGAGGGAAGGGATGGTAGGGGAAAAACAAAGGAGGAGGCAAAAATGCTGGATAAGAAATGTATTCATTACCTTGCTCATGTAACTAACCCCTCTGTACAGTATTTTCACAATAAAAAACTTAATTAAAAAAAGAAAAAAGGAAAGGGCATGGCCTGCTCCTGGTCAAGAGACAAACCAGGTCCCATACCACTTTGCTCAAAGCCCTGCAGTGGCCCTCAAAATGGGAGTTCTAGTCTCCCTCTGGCCCTGAGAGCACTTTAATGTGGAGTGAACAGTTGCGGTTCTTGTTCTGGGTGGAGGAGACATAAACCAGCACTGGCAGCTGAGTGAGCCTGGGCCGGAGTTCAGCCTCAATAATTATGAAGTGTCCTCACCAAAATTCAGGGTGGGGCTTGGTCCCCAGTGCCACAGCACTGAAGGGGGCTCTGAAGGCAGGTGATTGGGTAGTGGGGGTGGAACCTTCATGAAAGGATGCGTGCGTTCCTCCTGGCAATGGCTTCATTATACCAGGAGCTCAGTCCCCTTTCCTCTGTCCCACACCCACCTGCCTTCTCCTCTCCATCACAAAATTTCACCAGGAGCCCCTAGGATAACGGTGCTATATTCTTGGACCTCCAGTACTGTAGCCAAAATAAACCTCTTTCCTTCATAAATTACCCAGTCTCAAGTATTGGGTGAGAGCTGAGCTGAAACAATCTGCAATTGACATCCTTGCTGTTGCACAACTATACACAGACGCTCGGAAGAGTCCCTGCCATGGCTGCTAGCTTCCTGCACAACCTGCCCTGACTCCTTCACGCTTTTGGCCCATGCCCTCACTTCCTACTCCTCCTGTCAGTCCTCTTTAGTGATATGGCTTTCTTTGCCATTCTTGGAGCATCAGGAATGCTCAAGCCCCAGCCATTTGTGCATGCTCTACACCCTTTTAGATATCCACAGGTCTTGCTTCCTTAAACCACCTTTCAGGTCTCCACTCAAGTACAGTCCTGGCTGTACAGTGACATTTCAGTCAACAACAGACCACATACACAGAATGCGTTTTACTGTACGGTCTAGCAAAATACAGTGGGCTACAGTAGTTAGGGTCATACATCCCATGATGTTCATCCAATGGAAAAATTGCCTAATTAGGTATGTCTTGGGATGCACTCCCACCATTAAGTGACACAAGGCTGTGCCAGGCTTAGGCCTGGTTGCCCTAGCTCAAATCACAACCCATTCCTTTCTCTTATCTCCTTTCCCTGCTTTATTTTCCTTTTTATCATCCTTCACCAACCTATTCACAACATTTTATCATGTATCACGTGAATCTCCCCCTAACTACAATGGAAATGTCACAACGATTTGGAACTGTAGGCCTTTTTTAGTCTATTTTGTTTGTTGCTTAATCTCTAGAGCATAAAACAGCGTGTATCATACTGGAGGTGTCCACAGGATACTCAATATGTATTAGTTGACTGAGGGGATGAAACACATTTGCTGAATGTATGGGCAAATGAATACCTCACGTACTCCATTGCAGTGGGATGGTTTGTTCTTAAAGGCCATCCATGCCTTAGTTGACTTTGTATGCCACCCTCTTCCCAGAATTAGAGGACTGTGCACTGAGTGCACACTTGCTGAGTGCCCCTGTGGATGAGTCCTACCTTTCACCAAGGCTTCCTTCTTCAGAGCTGAAACAATTGAACGAAACCGGGGGTGTGTTTTATCTCCCAAGGAGAGAGCATAGGCCACGATGGCCAGGGTGAAGATGTTCTGGGACATGAGGGTATTTCCCAACAGGAAGCTGTCAGCTCTTGTTAGAGCTGTGCTGATTTTCTGGAAATAAGACCAGAGAAAACTTATTACTTTGCCAAGCGTCAGTCTATAGACTGATGGTACCACCCCTCAGGTTGTACCAGCCAGGAGCAGAAAGATGAGGGATGGAGCCAAGACCCAGAATGGAAGTGGATGGTGTCTCAGACTAACAATCCTTGGAGAGAAGGGGCAGAGTGTACTTTCTGGAGAAAAAAAAAAGTGGATGTCCATAATTAAGTGAAGTGTTTGCCTAGGAATTCCCACTTTCCCTTTGGAGTAGTTTTTTTTTTTTTTTATTTTGTCCCTGAGTTTCTTCTGATTTGCATCATCCAGCATAACCCCCAGAAAAAGCACAAAAGATAAACATGACAACTTTCATCTTCCGTCTCAGCCTAGCTGAGACATTCTCACACGTTCAAAAGGAACTGGAAAAGCAGCAGAAAAAGAGTAAAACTGACAAAGTACTTTCTTTCTTTCTTTTTTTTGAGCCAAAGAGTTAAATGTTTGTTTTTCAAAGGAAATAGTTAAAGGATTGTCAAAGTTTTTATTATAAGTAAATGTTGTTTATGGAGAAATACTATATTTACCCTAATTCAAGCATTATATGATGCATACATGCATGTTCCTATCAGCTCAACCTGCACGGTTGGCTCCCGCCTGTAATTTTAGCTTCATAGGAGGCTGAGATCTAAGGAATGCAGATGGAAGCCAGTACAGGCAGAAAAGTCCTCATGAGACTCTTATGTCCAATTAACCACTCAAAAACCTGAAGAGGCACTGTGGCTCAAGTGATAGAGCTCTGGCCTTGAGTACAAAGAGGCTCAGGGACAGTGCCTGAGTTCAAGCCTCACAACTGACAAAACAATAAATAAAGTAAAATGATAATAATAATGATAATAATAATAATGAAAGAAGTCTTGCTGGGAAGGGAGATGTGCTTCCTCCTTTCTCCTAAAAATTCCTGGTAACAAAGTCCTTATCACTCCAGGCTGAGAGTACTAGCAGAGTAGCTGTGGTGGCTCTTTCTCTCCCAGCTCCACCTGTGCCTCTCACTCATGTAAACTTCAGTGCCAACTGATCAGTTAGGTTCCTGGGAACTGTCCTCCTTTGATTCTTTCTATCTTGAGAGCAAGTACAAACATCTGTGAAACAAACTAAAAGGTAGTTTGGTTCTGCAGTTTATGTTCTGCAAATCCCTTTGGGTTTGCCCATCTCAGGTTCAAAGGATGTGTGTAACTCACTTCTGCTTTGCAGGCAAGGGTATTTAACCTCAGCCCAGGGACCTAGCTCGGGGTCACCTCTGATCATCTCTGGAAGCTCCTATGGTGTTTCCCTGAGTTAGAGCCTCTCTCTGTGTCTTCAATACTCAAATGACAGTGATGTCTCACAAAGATAGGTCAAGGAAGCTGGGGATGTGGGTCATTTTTCCCATGATAGTTCCAGTTATTGTCCCAGCTCTACAATTTAGTAACAAATTCACCTTACCTTCCAGGGGTCAGCTTTCTTAGCTTTCCATGAGGAGGTGAGACAAAGTGACTCAAATATCTGTCACAATTTGGTAACCCTTTGAGTTAGTCATTTTCAAGGAATGTGAAAAGTAGAAAAAGAAGTATTTGAAAATACGTGTCATCAGATGGGTATAGCCCCCTCAGAAGAAGACACAGCAAGAGATCAGCTAGGGAAAAAAAAAGAGAACTCATACTTACCGTCAGGGGACAAATGTCAAAGGACTTTCTAATTCCAATCACAGAAAAGGCTGTCATATACAAGGTGTTTTCTTGAGCTTCAACAGGCAAGGTACCCTATAATAATATTTTAAAAGGAAGACAAAGTGGAGTTTTCAGAGAAATTATCTGTTTTTAATCTCTGTTTTGAGCCTTCTCCCACTCTTCCCCTTTGTGGAGTCTAGCTAAATGGCTTATATCTTCTTCCTAAGCACTCGGATTTTCCCACAGCCTTTTTCACTTACCCTGCCCAAACCCCCAATCCCCACTTCATACTTCACTACATTTAAACTCTCCTTCTTTCCAAGGTCCTGTTCAAATGCTAACTTGTCTGCAGAGTACTGCAACATGAGCTCTGTTCTTAGAGTAATGATAACCCAGTATAATGCTTATAAGACTTTTCAGTGAAGTTGGTTTACCTCTCCAGCTTTATTGGCCCCTGTTCTTTGAATAGAACACCCTCTCTCTCTTTCTGGAATTCAAATTGGTAGGCTCACCAGGCATATAAAAGATGTTCAACATCACTAATCATCAGGGAATGCAAATTAAAAGCACAGTGAGAAATCATCTGTGAGGAAAGCCATGATCCAAAAGGGGAAGTGCTGGCAAGGATGAGAGGAAAGAGAACCATTGTACACTGCTGGTTGGAATATAAATTAGTGCAGCTACTTTAGAAACCAATATAGACCAGGTTACAGTCTTGCACCTGTAATCCTCGGTTCTTGAATGGCTGAGAATGGGAGAATTGTGGTTTGAGTCCAGCCTAGGCAGAAAAGTTCATGAGACAGATCCCTTCTCAAACCTATATCTGAGCATGATGGTGTGTACCTTTCACCCTAAACTACAAAGGAGGCTGAGACGGGGAGGATTGCACTAGCATAGGCAGAACAATCTTCACGATTCCTCCTCAAGGCAGGGAAGCTGGATGTGCAGGCCCTGTCCTCTCAGCTATGAGGGAAACAGATTGTGATCCAGGAGTACCCCTGAGCAAGAAGCCATACTGTATCCTAAAAACAACCAACAAAAACTAGGACTGGAGGTATGGCTCAGTGGTAGAGTACCTGCCTAGCAGTGTGAGGCAACTCTTTTTTTTTTTTTTTTTTTGCTTTTCCAATCTAGATTGGATTCTCTATTTTCAATAAAACTGTATTTCCCTTTCCTTAATATGTTACCAGACATTTAAAATTAATTACTGCCTGACTTGCCAGCTAGACCTAAAGCTCTTTATCCCCAGTAACTATACTGTTCACTGTTGGGTCTCTGCCACCTAGTCCTTACTACATATTTGTTAGATATTTATTCACACAGATTATGAGTGTTACTGGTATTAATACTTGAATTTCCATAGCCATCCCCTTCTCTACCAGTGTCCTAGGTCCTTTGTGACAGAGATCTAATCTGGAACATATTCTTCCTGACTCTCCTTTCCCACTACTCTTTTGCATGTAGTAGGTGCTCAGCCAATGGTAGTTGAGGGCATGTTGAAGGATGGATAGCTGGTTATCTGAGGGGAAAATGTTTTGCTCTTCAAATGGCATCTATATGATCAGTTTCTCCTACTTCTTCTGGGAACTGTAGTCTGCTGGTGGTGTAACAAAGGACCATCATGAGACCCATTGTCAGCCATAGAGGCCATTCTTGTCTGATAAGAAAGGCATTGGATTTGGGCATGTAGAAAATATTTCTGCTGGATCATCAATAAAAACATTTTAAGAGTAGAAGACAGTCCAGAGAAGAGTGATAGTGTAATTATAATCCAAATTTGGAAGTAGGTTCTCATCTCAGAAAGCAGTTGGTGGCACTTTTTTCATTAATTGTCTCTAACCTCTCTTAGTAATAGGATGTAAATAGGGTTGCATCTTTTATGACAATACCATATAACCTTAACTCATAAGCAGGCTCTGAACTTTAGGTACAGCTCCAATACCAGAAGTAAGGAATCAAATAGGTATATTTTACTTATTCTGAAATCTCTGGAATTTACTCCCAAGAGCTACAGATGCTTGGTGTTTCAAATAAGTGATAAGAATAAGATATTATTTATTTGACTAATGGGAACCATCTGAAGGTCTTTCCATGCTAGAACACAAGGGAATCCCAGTATATTATTGTCCTATATACAAAGTAAGTTTCTTTCTGGGTTACATATTTTAGTTTGTCACTGGGAAGGTGGCTCAGTGGTAGAGTGCTTGCCTAGCATGCATGAGGCCCTGGGTTCGATTCCTCAGCACCACATAAACAGAAAAAGTCAAAAGTGGTGCTGTGGTTCAAGTGGTAGAGAGCTAGCCTTGAGCTGAAGAGCTCAGGGACAGTACCCAGGCCCAGAATTCAGGCCCATGACTGACAAAACAAAAAACATATTTTAATTTGTTCTCTCTTCTTTTGTGTCTTCCCATAATAGAATGTGAATGAAACTCAAACTTGTAAAAATTTGATTGTTATTTTGTACATCTGATTTCCTTACCTGCAATTTTACTGGATGATATTGGGATTTTTCCTTGAAAGACCCATTTTCCAATTGGCAATTCTCAATCAGCCACAATATAGAATTGCAAATTGAATTTTGATTCTGTTCTATATATTCATGTACTTGTCCAAGTATTCTTAAAGCAAATGCTGTTAACCTTTAAGACAAAATTGAGTGCACCTTTAGAATACTGAGTCCTTGCTGGATTCCACTAACAGCATGCCTATTTCACGCAGTTTATTATTCTTGTGTGATTGTTGTTTTTTGTGGGCTTTTTTTTGGTTATGAGACTTGAACTCATGGCCTGGGAAGCTGTTCCTGAGCTTTTTTGCTAAGGCTCACGCTCTACCATTTTGAGCCACAGTATTATTTTTGGTTTTCTGGTGGTTAACTGGAGATAAGTCTTGTGGACTTTTTTGCCCAGGCTGGCTTTGAACTGTGATCCTCAGATCTCAGCCTCCTGAGTAGCTAGGATTACAGGTGTGAGCCACCAGAGTCACCTAGTTTATTCTTTAAAAGAAAAAATTTTGATGATGAGACTGGTAGGGAAGGGATAGATGGGAAGAGGGGAGAAGATGGCGATCTCTAATCAAAACCACTGCATACATACATGGACATGATAAATTGACACCCCTCCCCTTGTACATCCATTTTAAGGTAATAATAAAAATATGTGGGGGAAGGGTGAGAAATGCAGTTATTATATTCTATGTACATTATGTAAACATTGGACTATATAACTTAAGGATGGGAGGGGAAATAACAGGGAGAACAATAGATCAAGGTGCATTGTCATAACCTGACTTATAAAATTGTAACCTTTTTATTTATTTATTTTTTGTTGGTTGTGGGGCTTGAACTCTGGGCTTGGGTGCTGTCCCTGTGCTCTTCAGCTCAAGGCAAGTACTCTACCGCTTGAGCTACAGCACCACTTCCGGTTTTCTAGTGGTTTCTTGGAGATAAGAATCTCACAGACTTTCCTGGCCAGGCTGCTTCGAGCCATGAGCCTCAGATCTCAGCCTCCTGAGTAGCTAAGATTACAGGCGGGGGCCACCTGTGCCCGGCTCAAATTGTAACCTTTTAAAACAGCTGCTTAATAATAACTGTTTAAAAAGAAAAATTGAAAGCATATGATTTGATAGCATGTGTCCATTTTATGAAATGACAAAGGAAAATATTTGGGAAAAAACTCTCCAAATCATTCAGTCAACGAATGGGGAGGAGCATTAAAAACCAAGAGAAATATTAGTGCTGGATCTGAAGTGGAAGTCCGCCTGGAGTGTTTGAGAAATAGGAAGAAGGCCATGGACCTACAGTTGAATATAGGAGACCAAGGAGAGAGGTAAGGAAGAGCCAGATCTTAAAGACCTCTTGAAGCCATCATAAAAATATTGTGTTTTTTAAAATTAAAATTATCTTTAAGTAGTTGTACAAAGGAGGTGCCATCTAACAAAGCAGTTTATGAGCACAATGCATCTTGGTTAGTGTCACCCCCCTTCAACATCCTCACCCCGCCTTTGGCCCTCCCCTTTCCTTACTTTTCTTAATTTTGTGTTATATGCAATGAATTATTGATGCATTGTCTCCCTCTTCCCCCCTGCATTTCTTTACTCCTCTCCCCTTAGCCTCACTGCCTTTCATGTTCCCATTCCCTAGTGCTGATTTTGTGGGGCTTTGATATAGTCTTTCAAAAAGATTATATTATTTGAGCTGTCCATAGAGTCTATTATACTTCAATTAATTCATTTCTAACCATTTGCATACCACCCATCCCGTTTAGTTACTGATTTATAGGTACATTCTATCTACCACAAATGAGGGAAGCCATGTAAGCTTGGTTTCTCTGGGTCTGGCTTACTTCATTTAATATAATTTTTCCCAAGTCTTTCCATTTCCTTATGAACAATACAGTATCATTCTTTTGTGTTTATTTTAACCCCAGATATGAGAAGCTCCTGAACATTTTAGAGTGACATTACCTAACATATATTAACTGGTCATTCCAGTGTCAGGTTGAGTGAGTATTGATCCAAGAGGATCTTTAATATACAAATATGTGAATTCAAACAGAGTTCTTGTTGGGTTTTTAAAAGATCATTACTGAATTATAATGATCATTCTGAACTTTGATTTTTGCCCTCCTTCAATGTTCAGTTGTTGTTGTTTTTTAAGCTGTCCCAGTAGATCTAGTTCATTCCTTTTCACCATCCTGCAGTGTTGCAGTTAAAGGAGTGAGTGCAATATTCCAGACAGGAAGTTGGTTTAGGACCAGAATGGTATAAATGTCATTGCTGACAAGTAGTCAAATCCAGGATGTGTTTGAAGATACAGCCAAGCTCAGATGTGGCTGAAGAAGAAAGACAGGACTGAAGAAGGACTAGGATTTCAGTCTGAACATCTGGAGGAATGGAGTTTCCATACTGTCTTTTATTCTTAATGAGTAAATCAAACTCTGTATGAAAAACACAAGGCAAAATCTCCTACTTACCAAGTGCTAGCATCTCCACCCTTCCACATGCTATAAGAATGGTCAACATTTCTGTAGGACATGATGCTCACCAACCCTAAGATGCACCAGAAAAAAAAAAAGACAGTGTTTCATTTGACTTCAGTTTCCGTTCAGCTTGTCATATCCCCTCCCCCCCATCCCTGGGGAACAGTAAACTTCCTGTCATGTGTAACGTAAGTCATCGTGTAATGAACACTGAACTTCTCAAAATAAAGGACATGAAGTTCTTGAACTGAGAATCCGTTTCATCAATCAGAATATTCTGATCTGATTCAAAGTGCTCTGAGGGTTTCCAGTGCAGGCATCTTGCCTTTCAGCCAGGCATTTTGGTAACATTCAGCCTAAATGCCACAAAAACAGTATTCAGGTATACAACAGAGACCATCTCATGGTTTTTTGTGGGGAGGGGGGGACTGAGATGCTTTTTACAATTAAACTTGTACATAGCTTGCAACACCTTGAAAATGAACTCAGTCAGAAATATTTGTTAAAAAAATCAGATGATATGAAAAAAAATCAGATGATATATTATTAGTAGTAGTGGTGGTGGTATTTGTTGTTGTTGTTTTACCTTCTTTCATTTTTTTCTTCAGGATCTGTTTTTTAGTCACTGAGTTAGGATGAAAAATGTTCCAGTGGTTTCCTGCTTCCAGGTAGTGAAACACATAGAACGTTGGGACGATGCTCATTAGCTCTGCCTCAGCACTGCCCCGGGGTAGGTGGGTTAGGATATCGATGCCATCTTGACTCAAAACTGTAGACATAACTTCCCCTATAAGGAGCCCTGAGAAAGAGAAATCAGAGCAGACATAACCACTTCCTATCGACTTCAAACACGATGAAGAGGGAAGAGCAAATGGTTTCACCCCGTTTCATCTCAGCAGTTTACCTGCTTCTTAGAAATGGGGTGAAGAAAAGGGGATCTGGTTAGAAGTAGGAATTTAAAAGTAACAAAGAAAAAGACTTTAAAAATATCATGATAGGGAGGGGAAAATGGGAGAAAATGAGGGAGGTAGTGACACTGTTCAAAAAGAAATGTACTCATTATCTGACTTATGTAACTGTAACTCAGCTGTACCTCATCTATACAATAAAAAAATTTAACATCATGATAATATGGTAGGCAGATTAGCGCATAAAGAATATGGCAAATGAGCTGCTATTGAACCTGATGGATTAGGACATTATGAATGATATCAGACAATCCTTTGGGAATCTTGGGCAAGCCACTGGAGGTGAGAGAATTTCTGGTATGGTTTTTTTTGTTTGTTTGTTTGTTTTTGGGTCCGGTCACAGGGCCTGAACTCTGGGCCTGGGCACTGTCCCTCAACTCTTCAGCTCAAGGCTAGCATTCTACCACTTTGAGCTACAGCGCCACTTCCAGCTTTTTTCTTTTTGCTTATGTGGTGCTGAGGAATCGAACCCAGGGCCTCATGCATGCAAGGCAAGTGCTCTATCACTGAGTCACCTTCCCAGCCCTCTGGTATGGTTTTGACCATGTGTATCCCTTCCAAAATCCATATGCTGAAACCTAGTCATCAAGCTGATGATAGCTTGTGGTGATTATTAAGGTTTTAGCCTCACGAATGCAATAACAAATGTCATAAAAGAGGTCGGAGGGAACTGTTGACTCTTTTTGGCATTTTGCCTTTTGTTGTGTTGAGGATGCAGCAAGAAAACATTTGGGAAGCAGGGAGAAATCCTTGCCAGATGTTTGGAGCCTTTGGATTTCCCAACCTCTAACACCATGAGAAATACATTTTTGATCTTTATAACTGATCCGCCCTCAGGTATTTTATCACAGGAGCATAAGTGGACTGACAGCTCAACAGGGCAGTGTTGTCTCAGAGATGTCTGTAGGTCATAAAGCCTTCTGTGGAATTGGACTGGCCGTGAGTCCCTTAGAAAGTTCTTTATGTCTTGAAGTAATTGTGCCTCATTTTAGAGGAGTCTTTGGGGCCGTTGGCAACCCCATTCTCCATTATGGGAGAACTGATCTTTATTTAGGTGGGGTCCACAAAAGAAGATAATTGGAAAAGTGATCACGTGTTTGAAGCTAGGGTACAGAGAGAATGTACTCTCAAGGGCAGAGTTTACATATGCAAGGAAACAGAAAAATAGAAATACAACACTCTTGAGAAGATTTGGCTTTAGTCTGAAGGACAAAGTGAAATAAGAAAGAAAAACAGGATCTGTTGCTTTACCTTTTACACTCAAAATCCTTTTGACATTTGTTTTGGGGACCATATCTACTGGGATCTTGTATGGGAACTCCTTTCTTCTGCTAATGACACCTGTAATTTAAAAAAAATCATGTTTATACAGATTTCTTAGGGGAAAATGACTACATATCATTATGTATCATATATTGCACATGACACCCAAAATTTTTAAAGACGTTGGTATAATAAAACTACTAAGATTTTAAAAGGAAGAAAAACCATCAAATACATTTATCAAGCCCTTGACATGTATGAGCTCTTTAAAATAACAGATTAAATTTAGCGGTAAGCTCCCTGTAGTAAATAGGTTATGTCAATTTTATCCATCAGGGAGAGGTAACATGCCATTTTTCCAAACAGAGAAAATTGTTCCTGGAATCAAAATCTAAAAATAACTAACATGTAATTTCTTAGACAAGGTAATTTGCACACCAGCTCCATTGGGAAGCATGAACTGAAATTCTTTCCACTTTCTGCTCCTAGTCTTAGACACACTTTTTCTATTATGTACACAATAGCCAAGTTTTAGAATACTGGATACTGGGTCAGATAATTTTTCATTATAATCACTCACTGGTGTATATCATAAAAATGATACTTGGCATTGATAGCATATCATTTGTTCTAGTAAACGTGTGTATGCGTGTGTGTGTGTGTGCATGTATAGGTACTGGGCTTGAACTCAGAGACTTGCACTCTTACTTGGCATTTTTTTTCAGGGCTAGAGCTCTATTACTTGAGCCAAACCTCCATTTCTGGCTTTTTGCTGGTTAATTGGACATAAGAGTCTCTTGAATTTTTCTGCATGGGCTGGCTTTGAACTAGGAAAGACAGAGAGACACAGAGACAGGGAGAGAATCTTTGCAAAGTTCTAACTTTGTCTAGAACTGTACTATAGCTGAGCAAAAGCAGGGAGATAGGGAAGCAATAGGCATGAGGAGAATAGGTTGGGGTTTTTTTTTGGGGGGGGGTGTCCAGTCGTGGGCCTGAACTCTGGGCCTGGGCGCTGTCCCTCAGCTCTTCAGCTCAAGACTAGCACTCTACCACTTGAGCCACAGAGCCACTTCCGGCTTTTTTTTTTTCTGCTTATGTGGTGCTGAGGAATCAAATCCAGGGCCTCATGCATGCAAGGCAAGTGCTCTACCACTGAGCCACCTTCCCAGCCCAAGGAGAATAGGTTTGCAAAGTGACTGATCAACATTGTTGTATTTTCAAATGATGCAAGTTAAATAATTATGTAATAATACCTTTTTCTTAGATGTTCTTTGGATTGATCATTCTAAAATAAAATACTACAAATCACTGCAATGTATAGAAAAATCACTAATATATCAGGAAGGCAATCAATTGTTACTATTTCAAAGTCCTGAATTTAGAATGAATATCTTTAAATGGAGTAATTATCTTTGTTTGGTGTCAACCATCCAGATAATGGCACTGTGAGTGCTACTGAGAAAGGTAATGAGGTAGGGAATAGACAATTTTTAATCTACAATTGAACATCTTGAAAAATAGATTACATGTATGTTTTAGTCTTACATCATGTTTTAATTTCAAGAGCAAAACCCACGACATATTAATAAAATTATTTTCCTACCATAAATTCCCTTTGGATCCAGAGTAACACCAGCATAACTTTCTTTTTTGATTCCTTCTGGCTAAAGACAAAAAGTACTTAGTTAAGAATATAATTATATCTCTATGACCTAGCTTCCTTGGATTGATTTTTCTCAATGAAAAAAAATCCCTTTTTTTTGAAAAGATAAATGATTACAAATGTTTCCATGCATGCATATCTATAGCAATAAGATTTTTCTATGTGACTATTGATCAGAGAAGACAGTAAAACAAAAGTAATAGTCAGGTTATTCCTCCAAGGACTCTGTATATATTAGCTTATTTAATCTCTAAATATTCCATGAGTAGCAACTATCATTACTTCCATTTGACAGTTACAGGTGTGCACACATGTAGAGGTCAGGTAACACATCCAGTGTCACATCCATAGGCAGCATGAAGCCAGGTTTTAAAGCCAATCAGCTCGTTCCAGTCTCTCTAGGACCTATGGCTCAGGAATGTGCCTTGCACCAAATAAATCAATACATGCTGTTCTTGGTGTTGCATTGTTTTGTTTTTATAGTATCTTGCCCAGGCTGGCCTCAAACTTACAACCCTTCTGCCTCTTAGCCGCTTGAGTAACTGGGATTACAGGCATTACAGGCTGCATTTAATTCAATACATGTTTAGCTGCAGTGATTTCCAAAGAGAATTCAGATAATGAATGCTTAGGAAGATCCAATCTGTCATCAACCAGTCATGTGGCTTTTGTCAAAAACATCTTTTTAAAGTATTATTTTATCTATCTATCTATCTATCTATCTATCTATCTATCTATCTATCTATCTATCTATCTATCTATCTATCTATCGATCTATTTTGTTGGTTGTGCAGCCCGAACTCTGGGCCTGGGTGCTGTCCCTCAGCTCTTCAGCTCAAGACTAGCGTCCTACCGCTTGAGCCA
This sequence comes from Dipodomys spectabilis, assembly GCF_019054845.1. Taxonomy (NCBI): domain Eukaryota; kingdom Metazoa; phylum Chordata; class Mammalia; order Rodentia; family Heteromyidae; genus Dipodomys; species Dipodomys spectabilis. The sequence continues at coordinate 6,242,530 of NW_024870723.1, forward strand.
CAGCACTACTTCGGGCTTTTTTTCTGCTTATGTGGTGCCTCATGCATGTGAGGCAAGCACTCTACCACTGAGCCAACTTCCCAGCCCTAAAGTCAGTATTATTTTAAATGGACAAAGCATAATTGTATCAGAATGAGCAGGTATATACCTGTAATCTCAGCACTTAAATAGTTGAAGCAGGAGGATCAGGAGTTTGGGAGTAGCATGGGATACATAGAAAGTCCTTGTCTCAAAAACGAAAACAAAAAAAAGAAGATCTTCTTCTTGATAACATGAAAATACTCTAAAGAGTATTTTCTTCTCTTTTTTCATTTTTGCCTGTTTACTCATATATAAAATGGAAGGTTTTCTAGAGTGTAAATTGTTTAAATGTAAGCATTGTAACTTGTGCATTGCTCTGACTCAGTCATTGGCCTAGAATTTGGCCATGTATTTCAAGATACATTGTCTGAATTTGCCTGGGGTGGGTGGGGAGATGGTCCTATTTTCAAATTTTGTGAAAATCTCAGGGTGTGGAGATTATGGGTGAAATTTTTTTCCTTCTGTGTTTTTTTTTCACTCTTCATATTTTTATAATAAACAAGTGTTATTTCTCTATATAATTTTTTTTATTTGTTTCAGTTTAATGAAATAGTCTCATCACATAGTCCAAGCTAGCTTGGAACTCACTATATAACCCAAAAGAACGATAAGATGCCAATTAACCACCAAAAAGCTGGAAACAAAGGTGTGACTAAAGAAGTAGAGCACCAGCCTTGTGTGAAAAAGCTAAGAGAGTGCTCAAGTCCTCGAGTTCAATCCCTAGTATTGTCCCTGAACTCACCCCACCTCCCCAAAAAAGGACACCAAATTTTTCTTACCACCACTCGTAATGTTTTTACTAAAGTTTCTCTTCCAAATGAAGTCTCCAGTGAAAAGTTGAGGTGGTGGAGGCCGATTTCTAGAGGAAGCAGACTAAAGGTGACCAGATGAGTGGAGGAGCCCTCTACCCTCTGGCGCACACATTTAGAGGGTTTGGTCCCCCGAGGGTCCACATCTGGGCTTCCTGATGTACAGATGCTCTCTGCAGCAGACATCCGGACACAGAACTGAAATGTCCCCAGCGAAAAATCATATCAAAACATGATATCATGGGAGTCAGACAGTTTATGAAAAAAAAGTATTTTAAGAAAGTTTACCCCGAATTATGCCTTCCTGAACACAGACCCTCCCCTGGGACTTTAACAGTGTGTAGTAACCCCTTAGGTTCGAAGGCCTGGCAGAAGCCTGCAGCTCCAGCAGAGAAGGCACCATACACAGTCCATTTCAAATCTTCTAAGTTCAGCTGTGGACAGCACCTCTCCAAATGCCTGTGACTGTCAAGCTTAGTAATGGACACAGGAACTTGAATTTCATATAATTTTCATGTGTCATAAAATCTTCCTGGGCTTTTTGATACCTTCTCAACGACTTAAAAATGTAAAAATTATCCTTAGCTTTTAAGACACACCCACAACACACACACACACACACACACACGCACACGCGCGCGCACACACACACACACACACACGACATGACAGTCACATTTGGCCTAGGGGCCCAAAACTGCTGACTTGGATCCTGTACATAAAGCACAAGATTTAAAAGCACAAGATGTAAAAGATTTCATATTGTAGAGAAGTCAGTTTCTCTAATATTCATTTACAATTTGAGAGTGACACCAGTCAAAGACTTAATCCTATTGTGTATGTGTATATGTACACATATGTATGTTGGTACTGGGGCTTGAACTCAGGTCCTGAGTGCTTCTCTTAGCTTTTTTTACTCAAGGCTGGAGATCTACCATTTGATCTATACCTCCACTTTCAGCTTTGGGGTGGTTCATTGGCGATAAGTAAGAGTCTTTTCTGCCTGGGCTGGCTTTAAACCTCAATCATCGGATATCAGCCTCCTGAGTGGCTAGGATTACAGAGCAAATGTACAGGAATAACAACAGCAAAAACAGCAGAGGGTCAATGGGGAGAAGGAATGTAACTGGGTCCATGGATGGGCTACTTTAATGGTGACACAGAGCTGTAGCTGTGGGAATAAGAAGGGGACTGGGTTAGAAGGACAGGAAGGAGACTCTGGTTGGTTGGTCCTAACTCTTCCTTTCTTCCTGCTGTGTCAGACTGCATTGCCTGTACTACATTCATCACAACCATTTGGTTTTTACTGCTGAACTGAATTGAATTTTTATTGTTTTGCATGTGATAGTAACCCCACTGACACCCTTAGAAAGCCAGAGGATGTCTCCCCTTTTCCCTCATTTGTTTAAACATAGCATGAATGCCTGCTTACCACCATCCCTGAAGTCCTGTAGTTATAAACAGTTCCTTTCAATTGAATCTGTTCCCCTCGTACAACTGAATAGGGTATATTCATTTCTAGGAAGACATCTTTGAACACCTTGGCCTTGAGAGTGTCAGCTACACAGATACCTTAGTCCAAAGGAAAAGCAAGTTAGGAACATTTTAGCGAATTTCTATCGTGCTGTTTTGGTATGGAAGTATGTCACATTGGCTTTTAAGATAAAAGAAAATCAGATCACATTTCCCTCTGGACTGTCATCCCATCCTTTGAATTTTCTGCCTATTGATTTAAAAATAGTTATTGGTATTAGCAGAGTTTGTTTGTCCCACAACTATTTAATTCTATTTGAGGCATGAAATACTTATTAGCAAATGTACAAAATAAATAGTCACAATTGGTTCTATTTCATGAACATAAAGTTTTGATCATGGAAAATAAGATTCCATGAAAAAAACAGAATAACAAATACTATTGCCACAAAGGAAAATAAGCCCAATAGGGATATATTTGTTTTTAAATCTGCTTAGGCCCTCAGTCACTGAGAAAGTAGAAAAAAATAGAGTTGGGAGTTCTTTTCTACAGCTAGATAAGAGAAAAAGGAGAAATCGATAGGTTCAAAGGTATGAGTATAGCTATGTCTTCTGCTAATACATAAATACTAAACAATAATTTATCACTTATTATCTAGGGTAAATTAAATGTACATGAACAAAGAATTACATCTTACTAATGAAATCACTCCTTAAATAAAGAAATGTAACATGCTTCCTTACCACTGTCTGAAATGCCAACACCTTGAATTTCCCAAGTAGTGAGAGAATCAGGCAGCACAAATTGCAACTGGTTTCTGGAATTTAAAATGTTGAGATGATTCAACTACCTTGAAACATTAACCCAACTTGATAGAATTTTTTGCTTTATGTTATTTTAGAAGAAAAGAAAAGAAAATGACAATATACAGTCCTATCAGATAGCAAGGGAACACTCATTAAGAAAAATACATTAAACTCTTACTTTTAAATATTACACATATAAGGGGAGCATTCAAGTGTCCAGGATACCTTTGTAACTTTGCAAAGTCAAAACATATAAACAAAAAGTGTGTTTAGGGGCTGGGAAGGTGGCTCAGTGGTAGAGCGCTTGCCTTGCATGCCTGAGACCCTGGGTTCGATTCCTCAGCACCACATAAGCAAAAAGAAAAAAGCCGGAAGTGGCGCTGTGGCTCAAGTGGTAGAGGGCTACCCTTGAGCTGAAGAGCTGAGGGACAGTGCCCAGGCCCAGAGTTCAGGCCCCACAACTGGACCCAAAAAACAAAACAAAACAAAACAAAAAAACAAAAAGTGTGTTTATTGTGATTATGTTCTAAACAGGAAAGAAAAACTAATAATTATTTTTGTAATACTGAGGATTAAACCCAGGGCCTTACACTTTATAAACAAGCACTCTACTATTTGAGCTATGCCCTTAGTCCTGTTTTTGCTTTGTTTTGGAGATACCATCTTGTGCTAACTTTCCTTGGGCCACCTCAAACTTATGATCTGCACACCTCCACCTCCTAAATTGCTGAGCTTGTAGGCACCCACCATCATACTGAACTAATGTAATGCATCCTAATACTGTTCATAAAAATTTGATACAACTAAAAATGTCTAATTATGACTAAGCTTCTATATTTCTTTTCCTCTATGCCACCAACTTTGTATCACATACAGACTTCAATCCCTGAACAGGCTAGTGGGAGACAGGCAAATAAAGTGTACATTACTCCAGTAACTGTATCAACAAGGAATCAAAAGACCTCAGAGGTTGGGCACCAGTGGTTCACACCTGTAATCCTAGCTACCAAGGAGGCTGAGATCTGAGAATCTCAGTGCAAAGCCAACCAGAGTCCGTGAGATTATCTCCAATTGACCACCAAGAAAGCTGAAGTAGAGCTGTGACTAAAGTGTACCCAGGCTCTGAATTCAAGCCCTAGGACAGGCGAGAGAGGGGGGGGGGGGCAGAGAGACAGAGATATAGAGAGACAGAGATACAGAGACAGACTGAGCCACAGACAGACAGAGAGAGACACAAAGAGTGTGAGAGAGTGAGAGATGGGGGGAAGAGGGAGGAACAGTTCAAACCCAGTATGCATGCATTTGATACATTTATTTTCATGCCTCTGCAAGCAATATCATAGCCCAATAAACTAACAGTATGATGAATTTTGTTTTCTACTTCAAGGCATTTTAATGAGAAAAGCAAACAAATATTGCTATTATCATACTATGAGATTCTTATAATATAGTTAATTGGGAGGGGTAATTAGTTCAATCACTGGTATTGACAGTACTGAAAAATTTTACCAAAAGTGCTAGAGAATGAACAATGTCAAACAAAAATGCAATTAGCCAGGCATTGGTGGTTCACACCTGTAATCCTAGCTACACAGGAGGCTGAGATCTGAGGATCCTGGTTCAAGCCAGGTGGTGGGGGAGAGGGGAGGCAACGTCCCTGGAGACGTTTATTTCCAATTAACCACTCAAAAACCAGAAGTGCATCTGTGGCTCAAAATGGTAGAGCACTAGTCGAGCAAAAATGCTCAGGGACAGTGCCTAGGCCCCAAGTTCAAGCCCTACATCTGCAAAAAAAAAAAAAAAAAAGCAAGCAAGCATCTGGCTGTATGCAGTAAAAGGAAGTGAAATGATTTTATCTTTATCTTTTATCTTTACCAACAATTCATGTTACCCTGACACCAATAACCAGAGAAAAGGCTATTAAAAATATGAAGCAAAACAGAACAAAATTTAACTAAATTTCTTAACTATGAAGAAATGAGTAGTGTCCAGACTTTTGGCCATGAGATTTACATTTTCCATATTTTCTTTCCAAAAGAGCATCAAAGAAACATGATACCTCCGGGGAACACGATGAACTTCCCATAACCAGCTTTCTGGAAAATAGCTCCGAATTTCTGGCTTCGTTACTGGTAACAGGGTCTGTATGTCTGAGAAAAAAATTATGTGCAATTGTGGAAAAAGAGAAATCTGCTTATAGATAAATTTTAAAATGAGTGTTCATTTATAACTAAAGTACTTTCTAAAAGGCCACTAAAGCATTGTTAAGTGGTTTCAAAATAGAACTATGAAGGCCTTATGATTTCTCTCTATAATATAATAGCACTGAAAAAAAGACATGAAAAACCTATAATGGTTTTCCTTTTTTTTTTTTTTAAGTTAGCCTGGTACTGGTGGCTCATGCCTGTAATACTAGCTACTCAGGAAGTTGAGCTCTGAGGATTGTGGTTCAAAGCTAGCTCAAGCAGGAAAGTCCATGAGAATCTTATTTCCAATGAACCATAGAAAACTCAAAGTGAGGCTGTGGCTCAAAGTGGTAGAGCACTAGCCTTTAGCAAACAGAACGCAGGAACAGCGACCAGGCCCCATGTTCAAGCCCTATGACTGACAAACACACACACACACAAAACTATTTTTATTATCTCAAGTAGTTGTACAAAGGAGTTGCCACTCAACAAAGCAGTTTATGAATACAGTGCATCTTGATCAATGTCACTCCTTTCAACATTCTCACCCACCCTCACTTTTCTTTTCTCCTCCCCTCCCCCTCCCCTTCCCCCTCCTCTTCCTTCCCTTCCTCCTCCTCCTTCCTCCTCTTCCTTCCTTTTCCTCCTCCTTTACCTCCTCCATCTTCCTCTTCTTCTTCCCCTTCTCCTCCTCCTCTCCCTTTCCCTCCTCCCCTTCCCCTTCCTCTCCTCCTCCTTCCCGTTCCTCCTCCCCTTCCTCTCCTCCTCTTTCCTGTTCCTCCTCCTCCTCCCTTCCCCTCTTCCTCTCCTCCCCTTCTCTTCCCCCTCCCTTTTTCCTTCCTGTTTCTCCTCCTCCCCTCCACCTTCTCCTCTTTCCTGTTTCTCCTCCCTTCCCCTTCCCCCTCCCCCTCTCCCCTTCCCCTCCCCCTCCTCCTCCTCCCCCTCCCCCTCCTCCTCCCCCTCCCCCTCCTCCTCCTCCTCCCCCTCCTCCTCCTCCTCCTCCTCCTCCTCCTCCTTCTTTTGCTGGTCCTGGGGCTTGAACCCTGAGCCTGGCCTCTGTCCATGAATTTCTTTTGCTGAAGACTAGTGTTCTACCACTTGAATCATACTGACTTTGTTTTTATTTTTGTTTTTCCTAAGTCGTTTATTGGAGATCAGAGTCTCACAGACTTTCCCACCAGGGATGGCTTCAAACCACCATCCTCAGATCTCAGCCTCCTCAACAGTTAGGGTTGCAGGCCGCAGGCGCAGGCCCACCGCAAACCTCACTTTTTCTTTTTTCCCTAATTTGGTAGACTAGGTATTGAATGTGTGTTGGCAACTTCCCCAAGCAGCTTGTGAATACAATGCATCTTGATCCCGTGTGTGTGTGTGTGTGTGTGTGTGTGTGTGTGTGTGTGTGTGTGTGAGACACAGGCAGATGTATGAAAGGGGTTTCAACTCAGCCTGCCAGTGTGTGAGGACATTTCCCCCCAGCCCCTCCCGGCCCTTCCATTTACCTGCGTCCATTTCTCTCTCTCTCTATCGCTCTCTCTCACACATGCACACGCACGCACACCCCCACGTGCACGCACGCATGCATGCACGCACGCACGCATCCCTAGCACGATGATCGCACGTGCCGAGCAGCCCCGCCCCCTGGAAGCGCCCGGCTTACGCAGTCGGCCCAGCTGCAAGCCCTTGTGGGAGCTCCCAGCTCGGATCTGGTTGGCGATGGTGCAGCACTCGTTGAATGCCCGGATGCAGTGCGGCCCCACCGTCACGCGCGCCACGCGCTGCGCGCAGGTCTCGTAGTCGTTGCGACGGGCGCCATCGTAACAACACTTCCGCGGCACTGGATGCCTGTATTTGGCAGCTGAAACGATGGCAGTTACAAGAACCCCGGATCAGGCCTGGGCGTAACATCCCAGGTCCAAAAGGAGTCTCAGCGGAGGGCTGGGAGGTGTGGCTCACGTGGTAGAGCACCTGGTCCTGAGTTCAAATTCCCCCTTACTGCCAAGGGGCGGGGGAGTAGCTCCCACTTCCAAATGATTCCTTTTCTCAGCAACAGCCGTAGCTAGTCGACAAGACACGGCCCTTTCTTTGCAACTACCCCAGGAGGGCAATTTCATGGCCTCACCAGGGCATCTAATGCACACTGAGTGGTTTAAGGATGTCCTCACTTTTGAAACTGATGCTCAGGGTTTAGCAGTCTCTGAGGAACATAGGTTAAATAGCCAAGTGGTTTTCTAATACTACACTGTAATGTCCTTCCCAAAGTAATATATTCTACTTGTTCAAACATGTCTTCTGTGACATGTGGGGTAAACCTTACTGGCAGTATCATGCTTTATTATATGCTCAGATTTATCTGTGTCTCAGATATAGCTGTGTCTTGACTATCCTTGTGACATGAAGAACTACAATAATTCATATGTAAACGTAAGAAATTATTACAATGCTATAAGCATGGCTATTAGCTGAACTCAGGCCATTAACTCCCACATCAATATTCTTCCTACTGTAAGATGGACAATGATCACATTACCATAGAAAGAATTCCCATGTCTTATTTTCCAAAAAATAATCTAAATTCTATTAATTGTTGAGTATATGAAATAGAAGAAATTAATTTCTTTCCTCCCTTCCCCATCTCGAGACTTCCTGCCTCCCTCCCTCCTTCCCTCCCTCCCTCCCTTCCTTCCTTCTTGTTTTGCCTCTCATTTGCTAGACAGTTGCCCTACCACTTGAGACAAACTTCCAGTCCTCTTTGGTTTATTATTATTTTTATAGGTCTTCACTTGTTTGCCTGTGACTGGCCTTAGAACATAATCCTTCTACACATGGCTCCCTGTGTAGCTGAGATCTTAGGTATATATATCATATCTGGCTTATTCATTGAAATGAGGGTGTTGAAAACTTTTTGCTCAGGCTGGCCTGGTGTCTCATTGCTCCTGATCTCTTCACCTGAGTGGCCAAGTTTACAGGCGTGAGTCATTGTTCAGGCTTTATATGTTTAATGTCTATCTTAAGTTAAGGGAAATTGTGTAATGCTTCATTTTCTACAGCTTTTGAAGGCAATGATCATGGTATTTTATAATTGTATGCAACTTAGAGTTATTACCTTGTTCTTCTATTTTCTGTTGCAATTCTCTTCTTGGCCTGAGAATTTCTTTACAAGTTTCATCTGTTATTTATTTTTTTAAAGGATAGAGAAGAAGAAAAGGAAATGAAACCTTTAAAAAATTCCATAAAACTAAATGTTTAAAATATTTTCAAGTCTACAACAAATGTCTACAACAAATCTGTAGACATTGTGCATAATGCCTCTTAATATGATTTCTTTTTTCAAATGGACCATGTGATCTCATAGCCCATAGCTTGATCATTTTATCTGAGGTTAGCTTTGAACCGTTCACCTTAGTGACCCAGTGATCTTAATTTTAAGCATTTAGAGTGAGCAAGTAGTAAACTACTCTTTTTGGTTGCTATTTAAACTATGTTGTTAGCAAGTACCATACAAATACCCCCATCTCAAGCATAATGATGAATAATATTTAAATCGAAGGATGAAGATGATTAAGATGTACTCTCTGCCCTTGAAGAGTTCACAATTGTCCAGAGTGAGCTTAACTAACCTTAAGAATGTACTCTGATTAGGGGAGGGGAAGGGAAAAAACAAAATGCTTAAATAAGGATACAGGTTGACCCACTATGTTGAAAATGAATACTTTATAACTTCAGTGGGGGGGGGGGAGATAGCTGTGGAGGTGGGAGGGAAGGGATGGTAGGGGGAAAACAAAGGAGGAGGCAACAATGCTCAATAGGAAATGTACTCATTACCTTGCTCATGTAACTGTAACCCCACTGTACAGCATTTTTAGAATAAAATACAAAAAAAAAGAATGTACTGTAATTGTATTACTTATGAGTAGATCTAGTCCCCGTAAGATATACTCCCTATTAAAGGAAGAAGAAATGGTGAAGACACCTCATAGAGCATGTGATTCATTCATTGAGTCAGTCATTTGAACGAATGAGTTACTGCTAGTTTGAGACTAACAATCCTCTTGCTTCAGTCTCCAGAGTCACTGGGATTACAGGTGTAAATTGATGTTCCTGAAAATGAGGTAATTATTTTGGTTTGTAATTATTCTAAGTTTGTAAAAGGAAAAGCCTAAGAGTTAAGGCCAAAAGCCATAAAATAGCATTGTCCCATCCTTGGGAGCCAACCTTGAGTCTGTATCAATGAAACATAAAGTTAGGAAGACCAGAGTGAGGACTGATTAGAAAATTCTCAGGAGACCACGGAGGACTCGGGTTCTACACGAATCTGTGCTTTCTCCAAAAGAAACACATTACCATGGCATTCTGAGGTCAACATAGAGAATATTCTGGAAGAACAACAAACATGAATGCTGGAAGGCAAGTGGCTTAAATGTCAATCATAGAAACACAGCATGTTTTACCGTGTTCTTGGGAGCTGTCCGTGTTGGCATTGGTGAGAAAGGTGAGCCCAGCTAGGTAGAATACATCCGCATTGTCACGGCCACCACCTGCCCCACAGCCTAGGTCACTCTTCTCCAAAGCTTGAAATACCTGTCCAGAAAAGCAACATGTGGATCCTATCCAGGAATTAAAACATTTCTCTGAGGAACCAAAGCACCATGACATGACTATCTCAAAATCCGAGAAATAGATAGCACACTCGCTCCTCTGTCAAATGAAGAGAGGCCAGATTGCTCAACTTCATTTTTTGTTGTTGTTGTTGATAGTGGGGCTGGAACTCTCGGCCTGAGCTCTGTCCTTCAGCTCTTCAGGCTAGTGCTCTACCACTTGAGCTACAGCGCCACTTCCAGTTTTCTGGTGGTTTATTGGAGTTTCATGGATTTTCCTGCCCAGGCTGGCTTTGAACTGTGATCCTCAGATCTCAGCCTCCTAAGTAGCTAGGATTACAGGCGTGAGCCACCAGTGCCCAGCTTCAACCTCATTTCTTTAGGTTGTCCCTTTGTGTTTATATACTCACTTATTCAAAATTCAACCAAGAACCAAGTTCTTATCAAATAGCTTTCATATCAGGAAGAGATTCTTAGAGATCAGCCCATGGTTGGTGTTTTGTACGCACAGTAAATGCTGTAGTCAATACGATGCTTACAATTTAAATATATAAAGAAATAAATGGGTGAAAGCATGAAGAAAAGAATTAACAAAAAAATTTTCCAATGCTGGTGGCTCATGCCTGTAATCCTAGCTATGCAGGAAGCTGAGATTTGAGAATATCAGTTCAAAGCCAGCCTACGCAGCAAAATCTGTGAGACTCTTTCTTATCTACAATTAACTACCAGAAAACCAGAAGTGACACTGTGGCTAAAAGTGGTAGCGTGCTAGCCTTGAGCAAAAAAGCTCAGGGACAGTGCTTAAGCTCTGAGTGCAAGCCGCACAAATGACCAAAAGAAAAAAGTAAAACTAATTTTGAAGTAACTAAAGTTGTTTTTTTTTTTTTAAAAAAGATCATACACCAAAACAGACATGAAGACCAATAGAACAGAATAAAAGACCCAGAAATTAAACCATACAACTTTAGCCATCTAATTTTTGACAAAGGAGCCAAAAACATAACACTGGAGAAATGACAAACTCTCCAACAAATGACACTGTGAAAACTGGTGATCTATTTGCAAGACACTGAAATTAGACTTCATCTTTCTCCCTGCACAAAAATAAACTCCAAGTGGATTGAAGATCTTAATGTAAGTCCTAATACTGAAAAAACACTCCAGGAAAATGTAGGGATAACTGTGAAGAGATACACATAGGTCCCAATTTCTTAAATAAGACTTCAATTGCCCAGGAAATAATAGCAAGAATGAACAAATAGAACTGCATCAAGCTTAGAAGTTTCTGCACAGTGAAAGAAACAATCATTAGAACCAAAAGAGCCAACCCATAGAATCTAGGGAACCCCCCCACAGAGCCAACCTGTTATTCAACACATAAAGGATTAATATCCATAATATACAAAGAGTCCAAAAAAATTAAGAAACAAATTAATACATGAGCAGAGTTCTTAGAAGAAGGAATACAAAAGATTAATAAATACATGAAGAAATGCTCAACATCTTAGCCCTAAAGGAAATACAAATCAAAACCACACTAAGCTGGGCACTGGAAGCTCATGTCTGTAATCCTAGCTACTCAGGAGGCTGAAATTTGAGTTCAAAGCCATCCAGGGCAAGAAAGTCCTTGAGATTCTTAACTCCAATTAACCACCAGAAAACTGAAAGTGGCACTGTGGCTCAAAGCCTTTAGTGAAGAAGCTCAGGGACAACACACAGACCCTGAGTTCAAGCCCCATGACAAAACAAAATCAAAAATCCCAAAATACAAAAAAAAAAAAAAAAAAAAACTACACTAAGATTTTATCTTGCCCCAGTCAGAATGGCATCCATGAAGAAAAAAAAATACCAACAAATCTGGAACCTTTTCAGGGAAAAAATAACTCTCCTTCACTGTTGGTAGGAATGTAAATGAATACAACCACTATGGAAATCAGTATGAAGGGTCCTCAAAAAACTGAAAATAGGAGGGAGGGAGGGGATGGTAGGGGGAAAACAATGGAGGGGGTAACAATGTTCAAGAGGAAGTGTACTCATTACCTCACTCATGTAACTGTAACCCTCTGTATAGTAGCTTTACAATAAAATAAAATTTAAAAAAAAAAAAACTGAAAATAGACCTATGACTTTGTGATCCCACTATACCATTCTCAGGCCTACATCCAAAAGAAAAATATCTGCATAATCCATCTTTAGTGCAGCTCTGTTCACAACAGCCAAACTGATCAAAGTGTTCAACCACCAATGCAGCCAATGGATAGATAAACTATGTGTTATATAAATAAATAGATGATAGATAGATAAATAATGGAATATAACATAGCCATAAAGAAAAACAAAATTACATCATTTGCAAAAAAAATGGATGGAATTGGTCATATGTTTTAAATTTAGAAAACAAGGATTGACTTGTGCTTTAGGAAGGAATCGTCCTGGGGAAGATTATGAATATACAACTACATATACTTATCAATGAATACATCATAGAGAATCAGGCCAAGTGTTGCCTTAACTCTTCCCCAACAACCAACCTGTCCTTTACGGAGGCACTGCATTGACACGCTCTCTGTCCCAGAGCAAGCATAGAAGAACACTACTTAACTCTTTGCATGGGCCTTTTGGCTCTTTCTTGGACTCTATACACAGCACTGTCCACTGCAGTTAACGCCACCCACGAGTCTGACTCCGTCTCCATTTTAAGATACACGCGTTGGCCTGGAGAATAAGCATCAGCATCTGGAGACAGATGAACCTGAAAGGTCATTTGAAACAAAGGAAGAGGACATTTGTAGGGGACACAGCTGTGCAGAAACAGCTGCTTTGCCAGCCTTCGTCTTGTGGACGACATCTTTGCAGTGATGTATTATTTGACTCACCTGCAGCTGGTTGCCACACTTTTCTTCGATGTTTAACCAGACTGAATCAGACACCAGTTCTGCTTTCTGCTCTCCAGTAACAATGTAATACACCAGGAGTCGGGCTGAAGGAACCATGTTCTGTGTTACCGGGATGTTTATACTTTGATAAGAAGAATCTGGAAGTTTCTCCCTGGTGCCAAAATGTACAATTTTGCCCTTGGATAAAATCTGAAAAGAAACAGCAAAAACCACAATAAGTACAAAACTAAGACCTGGGCTTGAGGATGGACTTAGAAATGGAGCAAAAAGTACATTAAAGAAAAATGGTGGCTCACACCTGTAATCTTACCTACTCAGGAGGCCAAGATCTAGGGATTGTAGTCCAAAGCCATCTCAAGCAGAAAAGTCCTCATGAGAACTCTTATCTCCAATTAACCACTCAAAAACCGGAAGTGGCACTGTGGCTCAAGTGGTTGAGCACTAGCCTTGAGCACAAAAAGGTTGAGGGACAGCACAACCAACAAAAAAGAAAGAAAAGGAAGGAAGGAAAGAAGGAAGGAAGGAAGGAGGGAGAAAAAAAGAGAGAAAGAAAAGAAAGAAAGAAAGAAAAAGAAAGAAAGAAAGAAAATAAAAATAGCTAGTGCTGGTGCCTCATACTTGTAACCTTCCTTAGGAGGCTGAGATCTGAGGATTGCTGTTTGAAGCCAATCCCACCAGCAAACCCAAGAGAACCTTATTTCCAGTTGACCAGCAAAAAGCCAGAAGTGGGGGTGTGGCTTAAGTAGTAGAGCACTGGCCTTGAGTGAAAGAGCTATGAGACAATGCCCAGGTCCTGAGTTCAAGCCCGAGAGAGAGAGAGAGAGAGAGAGAGAGAGAGAGAGAGAGAGAGAGAGAGATTTGACATGTCTATATGCTCCAACTGTGTGCTGTGAACTTTAATATTTTTAACTCCTTTAATTCTTGCAATACACCAATGTGATTGGAATATTTATGCCCATTGAAGAAATAGATCCAGTCACTAAATAGCATTCTGTATTTAGTTCAAAATCAAATCACTAGGAAATTAGTGAACTAAAATTTGAGCCTAGATTTTTAAAAAGTCATATACTGGTCCTAAAACCTCCTTTGTTTTGTTAACTAAAAAATTATGTGTGTATGTATGTGTGTGTATGGTGCATATTATTTTGGGATTAAGTTTTAAAACCATGGATTGAATCCCAAGTTAAATGTTTAAAGTAAAAAATTTAGAAAACATAAAATGAAATACCTTCTAAAGTCCCTGAAATTGTTCTTAACGAGCAGACTGTGTACATAACTTGGCTTGCGGTCCACGAACAGTTTCTCTATGGCCCCACTAGTCCGAATTTGCCTCAGGACCTCATTTATTTTTGAATTCCTGCCTCAGAAGCCTGGGGAAAGATCTCATCAGCGCCTGTTGACATGGCCTTTGGCATGGTTCTCTCTCAAGAAGCCCCTGATGCTTTCTATACCTTCTTTCCAAGGCTTCGCCAACAGGTGTAAAGGAGTCACCTCCTGTGTGATGTTTAGTGATGGAAGGGGAATGTCGCTGGCTGTGCAACTGGAGCAGGTGTGATATGATTCAATTCCCAGCAGCAGGACTTGCAGCTCTCTGTTTTAGACCAATGTACTTGAAGTAGGGGTAGACATGTAATCCTTGGCTATGAAATAAGAGCTAAGGTGATGTAATCAGGCCCTAATTAGCCCAATTAGGCTCCATTTAGTAGAAGGAGTTAACACATCAGAAATCAGAGGTCCTGGCTCAAAGCAAAATCTTCTTCTGAGCTAAGTGATGTTGGAAACTCTTTGTCCCATAATTATCTCATCTGTGAAATGGTTGTGCCAATCATATTCTATCTTAAAGGTTTTTGAAAAGCTGAAACTCAAATTAGATAATTTCTTGAGACCACTCTAAAATACACACATAATCACTCTAATGCTTTTTATTTTTTGTCAGTCATGGGGCTCGAACTTAGGGCCTGAGTGCTATCCCTAAGCTATTTTTGCTCAAAGCTAGTGTCCTATCCCTTTGAGCCACAGCACTACTTTCAGTTTCTAGGTGGTTAACTGGGCATAAGAGTCTCATGGACTTTCTTGTCCTGGCTGCCTTCAAATATGGTCCTCAGATGTCAGCCTCCTGAGTAGCTAGGATTACAGTCATGAGCTACTTGGAAATTGTTCCAGGTTTGGGGTGGGTAGACATATATTTACAATTATTGTACTTACCAAGTAATTATAGTGAGTTATTTTGTCAATGTATGGACTCTTGGGGGTTACAATGATATTCAGATATTCTCCAACAAGTGAAGGTTTATAGTTCTCAATCCAATCAATATAAAGATAACTGTGGCTGAGAGATGAATATGAAATTGCTCGGTAATCTTTGCTAGCTTGGTTTTCTTCGGGGAGGTCTGGGGCATCAGTTTTGACCTGAAAAAGAGAATTTCAAAAACACATGTGAACTGGGAGAAATGCTTTTCTGTAAAATGTGTTTTTTAAATTCTTGGTTTTCTACATTTCTAAAATTCACAATGCCAAATGTAAAAGGAGGCTAAAAGCCCCATTGCTCCAGTGTTTGTACAGCTGTGTATCAAATTCCTTTATAGAGACTATGGAGAATGATGAAGAGGTTCAGGGTGATGTGCAGGAGTCTGATGAAGTGAAGAGAGAAGATGTTTGCTCCCTTTCTGCAATAGTATTAAGTTAAGGAGCTTCTCTTTCTAAAGGATGAGATGACAGGAATTGATAGTAGGAGAAAAGAAGTGGCAAGGAAGTAGACCTAATTCTTGAGGACTAGGGACAGAAGCTACGAATGACTATTACAGAGACAGGCTGGCTTCATTTCATTGTGAAATAATCAACACAAAGGATTGCTTATAAAACCAGACTGATAGCCAGGCACCAGTGGCTCACGCCTGAAATCCTAGCTACTCAGGAGGCTGAGATCTGAGGAGCTTGGTTCAAAGCCAGCCTGGGCAGGAAAAGCTATGAGACTCTTATCTCCAATGAACTACCAGAAAACTGGAAGTGGTGCTGTGCTTCAAGTGGTAGAGCACTAGCCTTGAGCTGAAGAGCTCAGAGACAGCACCCAGGCCTAGAGTTCAAGTCTAACAACCAGCACACACACACACACACACACACACACACACACACACACACACATACATTTGTTTCTATCAAGAGAGAAAAAAGGAGGAGGATGGAGGAGATATTCCTGTCTCCACTGTCTAATACTATACCTTTTTCTGAAGTGCAGAATGCATTCTAATATGTTCTTACTGATGTAAGCGAGAACAGTTCATTTAAAAACAAAAAAGTGGACAGATTTATTTTCCTCAAAAGCCATTTGATGGATTCACAGATTGTCTCTGGTATCCATTTGTTTTGGATGTGAAAATGATGGAACTAACCATTGGATGCAGGGGTGGAATTCACCACATCTGTTTTGCACAGTAGCCAAAGCATACATTCAAAAGTACACAATGTCCTAACAAATACAGCAAGAAGGTTCAACTCACAGAAAACTCCAGCGCCATCACTGCCGACGGGAGGTTAAGCACAAATGAAGCCACTCCATCACTGAGACTTGTCGTGCTCTGCTTCGATTCCAAGTCAGACATCTCTTGGTTTTCATGGACTATTTGTGCGTTCAGAGTTACTGGCACCCCTCCTACAAGCTGGTCCAATGAATCCTTCACCTGAACCTGTTTGTGAAAACAATTTAAATCCATTCAATCATGTATCGTATCATGCCTTTTGTTTGTTTGTTTGTTGTTTAGTTTTGTTTTTAGGTGCTGGTCCTGGGGCTTGAACTCAGGGTCTGGGTTCTGTCTCTGAGCTTTATTTTCCTTCAAGGCTAACACTCTACCACTGGAGCCAAAGCTCCACTTCCAGCTTTTTGGTGATTAATTGAAGATAAGAGTCTCATGGACTTTCTGCCTGGGCAGGCTTTGAACTGTGGTCCTGAGACGTCGGTCTCTTGAGTAGCTAGGATTGCAGGTGTGAACCACTGTCACCGGCATCTGTATCATGTCTTTTAATGGATAACAATTCTGAAACATTTTTTTGCTCCTCATCACCATATTCAGCAAGGTTCCTCAAGCCCCATCTACCTTGATGGAATATGGAATCCCAGGCTTCAAGAAAAGAGGTGTAGCAACCAAATTTAGTTTGTAGGGAGACAGCACATATTTGATGCCAGGAATTTCTGCCTCTTCAGAAAATCCACCTAAGGAAAAGGTTAACATTTTTAGACATCTCCTGCAGTGGAGGGCCTCTATCTTGTCTGTGTCTCTGTGCACTTATTCGTACACACACACACACACACACACACACACACACACACACACACACACACACACACACACATATGTATGGTATTCAGTACTGGATAATTGCCTTAACTTTCTGGTCTGCTACCTTAGAAGAACACATTTGAAGGTGAGTGAGGGCCTTAGGAATCACCTGGTTTAACTTATTTTGCAGGAAAAATATTGCATGGTTACATGATTACTTCAAGCTAAATTAAGGGGTAAGTATGAGTCTGAACATGAATGAAATGACTAATCAAGACATCCTAAAAAATAAGATAGTCTAGCTCATCTCAGAGTAGTCATTAATAAGGATTAAAAACCACTGGAGTGGTGTAGAAAGTACTAGATAAGATGTTGAGCATGAAAAGGAAGGAGTAGACAGCCTCTGGGGAAGAAGGAGGAGGAGGATCTTGCAGGGAGGAAGAGGAAGGAAAGGAGGGGAAGAGGGTGGGGCAGAAGAAGGGCTAACATATGGCACTGATTACATGCAACTGGCAGTTTAGGGGTTTTGCACAGACTGATTCTTTGGCCTTCACTGTTATCTTGTAAGGAAATACTATTATTGGGCTCTTTTTTTAGAAACACATTATCCCCTCTAATTTGAGATTGAATTTCTGAATGTTGCCACTAAAGGGGGCTTAGGAGCATTTAGTTCATCTCTATCATGGCACAGATAAGGAGATCAGAATCATGGGAAATAGAGACAACTTTCTTGGCACAGTATCTCATCAAGCTCTCACACGTGTAATCACATTCTGATTTTGATGTATCCAGATGACACCCCTGGATGCTAGATGTTCGAGCAACCCAGCATGCCAAGCCACTTTGGGCATCTACTGGTTCCCCATCAATGGACGAACCCAGTTTTGCAGATCAGATAATAGAGACCCAATGGCTTGCCTAATGACTCAAGAGCTCTAATTCCAGCCTTTCATTACTTATAGAAAGTAAAAATTAACCATGAAAGAAGAGGTGAAGGAAATTTAGGGGTCAGTTGTACCACTAAAATACAGTCTAAATATCAGACACACACACACACATACACACACACACACACACACACACACACACACACACCCCTCTTACCTGTAGATTCTATGACCGTTACAGCAATATAAAGGTACTTATTGTTTAAATCTTCTAAACCGTCATATGACAGTTCTTTAATTGCCATTTCAGAATTGAATGTGACGTGAGCAATCCCATTTATCAACTTTGAAAAAGGGAAACATTTAAGAATTAATTTAGGGAAGAATTACATAAGGAAAAAATAATAAAGCTGCTTTTTACTAGCCTCTAAAATGGAAGGCAAATGTCAGAGCAATGGTTACCATCACCATTGGTACAGAATTACAGATGAAGAGCCTGGGGCACCACATGGTCTTTTTGGTTTCAGCTACAAAGATGCCTTTTTCAACCTCAGGGTCAACCTCCATCACTACAGAGCTCTCTTGTTACTTCTGCCCTTAACTGAGATTGAGTTGGATTTTATACTTCATCCTTTCATACATTTAAATACTGATTTAAAAACATTCTCAGCTATGACTTGATGTCTTTTCTTTTTGCTTGGAATAAATTAGGATACTCTATCTTCTTCAATTAGTTTGTGTCATTTGTTTCACTGGAAATTTTTCCATTTGATGTAGGACATATAATCCTTTTGGTATTCAGTTCTTTTTTAAAAAATATATCTTTAGGTACTGTTATTTGGAATTAATTTTCTAATTATGCAGTCTTCTATAAGTTACTCATAATATACACATGTATCATATAATTTCCCTAAAATAAATGAACCACCACTATTGTGTTTACCCAAAAGATAGGGGAAAAACACTAACTGCTGCTTATGGATAATATTGCCACTACTTGTTGTGTATATAAATACTTTTTCATATGTATAGATGACATTTCTTACGTGTTTTATTTTTTTTAATATATTTACATTTAAAAATTGAAGAAAAAAATCTCTAGGGGCTGGGCATGTGGCTTAGTGGTAGAGTGCTTACCTAGCATACACAAGGCCCTGGGTTTGATTCATCAATACCACATAAACAACAAATAATAATAATAATTTTTTAATGTTAAAAAACCTGTCTTCAAGTAGTGAACAAAGGGGTTCCAATTGAACATGCCCAGTTTATGAGCACAATGTCTCTTGATCAGTCTCACCCCTTTTTTCATTCTCTCCCCATCTCTCCCAGCCCCTCGAGTCACCTGGTTCTATTTCCGCATACATACATTAAATACTATGGCTCCAATCTCCCAGTCTTCCTCTCTTCATTTGTCTCTCTCTCCCCACTTGACCTCACCCCTCTCCTGATACCTCAGGTTCTAGCTTCCTGGTATTCATTTTGTTATACTGTAAGTTAGGTGTTCGGAGGAGTTACACCATTAGAGTTCTCCCCTGTGTATGCCATACTTTTGTTAATACATTTGTGTATGACTCTGTGGATGTTTATACATGTATTTGTTAATTAGATCTAATTCTCACATATGAGAGAAAAACATACACTCTTTTTCTCGCTAATCTTGTTTTTTTTTTTTAATCTAAAACTGTTGGACTTGAAACCAGCCATCTTGAATGATTTATCTGTTTTTAATTTCTATCTTTTGTTTTGTTTTTTTGTGGAGCCTGGGGATCAAATCCAGCAGGGACTCATGCACACTAGCATGGGATCAACCACTGTGCTTTACCTCAAGCCCCAATTTAGCCTCCAATCTCCGTGCCTTGTTTAAAAAGACATTTAACTAGTATATTTTAAATAAGGCATCTTTTAAAAAGCAGAGACTAAATAAATACAATGCAAAATACATCAATATCTAATGGTAAGCAAAAAATGGCCCCAAATCCTGTCATCTATATTATAATACAAAGAAAATGATTGAAGAAAAATGGGGACCAGGGCTCTAACTCTAACACTATTAGCTCTTAACTGGGAGCAAATAACTTTCCCATATTTTCAACATATCTTCTGTTGGAAAGAAAAAAAATACATCGCCTGGGGATATATAAGAGAAATGATTTAAACCTACAAGGAACTGAACATAAAGCATGATAGATAAGCAAATAAACCATTATGACAAAGAGATATCTTTGCCCTTAGCCTCACTGACATTTTGGACAGGATCAGTGTGTGTGTGTGTGTGTGTGTGTGTGTGTGTTGTGTTGTGTTGCTCTGCTCATGGAGCTAGGCAGCAACTTCCTGTCTACCTACTAAAGGCCAGCAAGAGCTTCCATTGACTCTGAATATTGTCAAACATTTATTTGGAGGTTAAAAAAATGATCCCTGGTTGGGAAGCCTTCAAGAAAATATGAAACATGTTCTAGTAATATAGTTATGACAGTGTGAAAATGGAACAAGGTAACTTGAGGGGCTGGGGTAGATGGTGGGGGGAGTGATGGAAGGGGTGACACTGATCAAGATGCATTGTATTCATAATCTGACAGGTTGAATGAAACCCCTTTGTACAACTACTTAAAGATACTAAAGTTTGTTTGTTTTAAATTACGATAAAAAAGAAAGGCTCAGGCCTGAGAGAATGCCAAGCAAGGGTAGCTAACCCAGTTCGAAGGAGGCAGGGGAGCTATCCTAGAAAAAAAGATTTCAGTGTTTAAAGTGTGAGAAAGCACTGGGCAAAGAAGAGACAGAAGGAACAAGCAAAGATCCCGAGGCAAGAGACTAGGGTGACTGTGAGAACCTGGGCTGTTCATTAGGAAGGAGAGAATGGATGGCATGAGATCAGCAGGCAAGGAAGGGCGATGCCAAGGTCAATGGCCTTTGTCCCAAGGCCAATGGGAAGCAGAAGGAGGATTTTAAGCCTTCACCATTCCTATAGAGGCTGTGAGCTTAACTGGAGGGTTTTGAAACACTGTTACAAGCTCATGTTGTCTAGAGCTGCATGACCACGGAGTATCTTACCATTGTACTCTGCATTGCCTTGTGCATCATTTCTTTTTGGTCATCGTTTATGTCTTCTCTTAATCCAAAAAAGACATACACTTCCGCCTCATTGACCACTTTATTGTAAAAGTATCTGCCAAATGATTATAAAACTTGTTTTGATAACATGATTGTAGTCATAAGATTTGGATAGCTTGGTGCTGGTGGCTCAGGCCTATAATCGTAGCTACTCCGGAGGCTGAGATCTGAGGATCATGGTTCAAACCAGTCCGGGCAGGAAAGCCCATGAGACTCCTATCTCCAATAAACCACTCAGAAAACTGGAAGTGGCGCTGTGGCTCAAGTGGAAGAGTGCTAGCCTTGAGCTGAAGAGCTGAGGGACAGAGCTCAGGTCTAGAGTTTAAGCTCTACAACCAACCAAAAAAAGAAAAGATGCAGATAAAATGTAACACTTGGAAATTACATAAAGCATTCAGTATACCTGCATCCACTGTTGTATTTCATCCTTATAAAGGAATCTAGAGTATGGATTTTGTTGTGTCTATGTGCTGGCATTGGGACTTGAACTCTGGATCTGAGGCTTTTTTTACTCAAGCTTTGTGCTCTAACAGTTGAGCTATAGTTTCATTTCTAGCTTTTTTTTCTGGCTAATTGGAGTCTCACAGACTTTCCTGCCTGGGCTGGCTTTGAACCATGATTCTCAGTTCTCCAATTCCTGAGTAGGTAGGACTGCAAGTATAAGTCACCAACTCCCAGCTTACAGTATGGACTTCGGGGAAGATGGAGCAAGATGGTGTATACCATACCTGAGTCAGTTATGACAAATAAGCTATTTGCATAGTATCTCCCATCAATCCATCCCAAAGTTATAGCAAACTTGGCTAATAAATCATAGGTCATCCTTAGAGTAGGCTTCACCAATGTAGGGAATTGGTTAAATAAAAACAACCCTTCTTACCCTGCTTTTATAGTAATTTCAAAATTCTTAAAGTTCTTGTAACCAATGAAATTACTTTCTGGTTCTATCAGAACAGAAAAATGTGGCAAGACTGCGAATAGAAAGGAAGAGACCACATTACCTATTAACTTTAAAACAACACCCCCACCCACCCCACACCACCACCACCACCACTACCATCATCATCATCATCATCATCATCATCATCATCATCATCATCATCATCCAACGTCCCCAGGGCAAGCTGGAACCAGAGTTTAGGCATTTAGGCGCCACCCACCACCTCCCCAAGGCTCCAACCACTACTTCCAACCTTACCAGGAGGATGCCTCATCTCCATCACAGAGAGATTTGCATTAGGGATTTGAAAAAGCTCTTAACTCATTCTAGGTTAGCATTTAATGGTCAGAGTAATTACCATATTCTTTAATTTCAAAGGATGTGGCTGCTGTGGTTGAAAAATCTTCTTTATATTTAGCTTTAATTGTCCATACACCATATCTAGGGAAGCAAAATATTTAAAATTATAGATGGGAACAAATATCTTTAGCTTACCTAGAGGAGATCTAATAAATTCCCATTTAAAAGAAGTTAGAATACATATGTCGCTTAAGTGACTGTTGTGTGAGTAACTTTTGGGTTCTGTTTTGTGCCAGTCCTAGGGCTTGAACTCAGGGCTGATTCTTGAGCATTTTTGTGCTCAAAGCTAACACTCTACCATTTGAGCCACAGTGCCACTCCTAGCTTTGTGGTGGTTCATTGGAGATAAGAGTCTCGTGGACTTTTCCTGCCCAGTCTGGCTTTTCTAACTGAGATCCTTGATCCTCAGATCTCAGCCTCTGGAGTAGCCAGGATTACAGGTGTGAGTCACTGGCACCCAGCTGTGTGAGATTTTTTAAGCAAATAGAAATAATTGAGCATTTTAGGATAGTAGAAAACGTTTAGTGGTTTCTTCAGATATTATGTTACTTTCTAGGTATTTTATCTTAACATAGTCATTAGCTTTGATTTGAACTGATTGATGTCAACTATGGATCTTACCTAATCTTGTATGTTACCATACTAACATACAATGGAAATCTGCAATATAAATAAAGATGTACAAGATGGTCTCTAGAAACATGTAATGCAAGTCAAGCCTGTCCAATGATAACATTCATATCTCATATAAATGAAAAGATGGCTGGAGGCAATGGACGACTTATTTAAAGAAGAAAAGATCAGTTTATTTAACAACTTCTACTCAAAAATATTTATTGAATACTAAGAGTAATCATTAGATACAAAAAACTTGAACAAAGCCAGGCAATGGTAGCTTACACCTGTAAATCCTAGCTACTCAGGAGGCTGAGATCTGAGGATCAAAGTTTGAAACCAGAAAAGTCTGTGAGATTCTTATTCCATTGACCAGAAAATACTGGAAGTAGAGCTGTGGCAGAAAAGTCTGTGAGATTCTTATTCCATTGACCAGAAAATACTGGAAGTAAAGCTGTGGCTCAAGTGTTAGAGCAACAACTAACCTTGAGCAAAAAAGCCAAGTGAAAGCACAAGGCCCTGAGTTCAAGCTCATATACACACACACCTCACAACTTGAAAATAACACAAGAGTTATGGTGTTCATAGAGTTAATTGTCCACGTGAGTTCAAATCCTCACTTTTCTCTTTTCTACTAGGTTTTAAGGTGGGGAAATTAATATAAATTGCAAATTGAGAAACAATTTTGTAAATTGGTTATATAGCCATAAATATTCATGTTATGGCTATCATTATAATAGCAATTCAGCTAATGTTTACCAAATACGTATTGTACTGAAGTACTAACATATAGTAAGAAATAGAA
Organism: Dipodomys spectabilis; assembly: GCF_019054845.1. Classification (NCBI taxonomy): domain Eukaryota; kingdom Metazoa; phylum Chordata; class Mammalia; order Rodentia; family Heteromyidae; genus Dipodomys; species Dipodomys spectabilis. The sequence continues at coordinate 6,266,370 of NW_024870723.1, forward strand.
GAAAAAAAGGATTTTGCCCTTAAGGAGTTTAAAATCAAGAGGGGAATAAAAACAAACAAATAAATAGTTATAGATTAAGATAAATGTTACGAAGAAAATATAAAGAGAGAGAAAGAGACAGAGATAGAGAGAAAGGCAGAGAGAGAGAGAGAGAGAGAGAGAGAGAGAGAGAGAGAACGCATCCAGTGATTGTCTTTGCAAAGTCAACCTTTCCCTAAAGGTGAGAAGAAGCTAGCTTTATGAGAAAACAGCATGTGCAAAGGTGCTGAGGTGGGAAAGCACTGATCGTGAATGACTTCCATGGCTGATATGTAATCCTCCATCCTGGGGCAAGGGGCACAAAATAAGGCTAGAGAGAAATGATAATAGCAATAAAATAACAAGTTCAGTTCTGCTCTATAAAGCACGGAGTATTTCCACAAAAGTATACAATGTAAAAATGATCCAAATGACTTAACTCTCACAATTTCAATAGAAAATTCTCAGAGAATTTTAATACAATGGATTCACTACAAGCTATCCTGTATTAGGCGCAGAAAAGATGACCATAAGACATACCTTCCTCTGTGGTAGTCTATATAGACAAAACCCACAGGGCTGTTTTTTTTTTTTTGTTGTTGTTTTGTTTGTTTGTTTTGGGTCCAGTCATGGGGCCTGAACTCTGGGCCTGGGCGCTGTCCATTAGCTCTTCTGCTCAAGGCTAGCGCTCTACCACTTGAGCCACAGCGCCACTTCCAGCTTTTTTCTTTTTGCTTATGTGGTGCTAAGGAATCGAATCCAGGGCATCAGGCATGCAAGGCAAGCGCTCTACCACTGAGCTACCTTCCCAGCCCAGGGCTGTGTTTTTTTTTTTTAATAAGCTTAAATAGCTAGACTATTTGAGCCTTTCAGAGACAAGAGATGACAATTTGGATGAAAAAGAAGAAAAAAGCCCAAGGACTATTTTTTTCTCTTCCCAATTTTTCTTTCTATTTGTAGACATAATGAGCAAAGCATTGGGGGTCTTACTATGTTGCCCAAGCTGCCTCTGAACTATTGAGCTCCTCTTGCTTCTGCCTCCAGAGTCTGGGAGTACAGGCAAGTGGTGCTGGGCTCTTGGATGTTTTTTGTTGTTGTTGTTTGCTGGGCAGGGGTAAGAGGGGTTAGATGGTGAAGGGAATCTTATTTCTCAGTAGACGGGGAAAGCAGTAGACAAATGAAGGGAAGCGGGAAGGAGGTGTGTGGAAGGAATGTGTGAAGAATTACACGTATATCCTACACAATTAAAAAGAGTGAGAGAAGGGGTGGGTAGGGGAGGGATGGGTGAGAATGTTGAAAGGGGGGACACTGATCAAGACATATTGCATTAACAAAACTCTTTGTTAAATGGCAACTCCTTTGTACAACTACTTAAAGATAATTTTTTTAAGAAGGAAAAAATTTTTAAAGAAATCAAAGGCATATCACCCTTGTGGTATATTTTGTCAACGCTAGGTGGTGCCATAGGACTGTATATTTTACTTCAACATTCAAGTTCCACATAGGCTGTTTACAGACAACTTATATTAACAAGTGTTTTTACATACTTGGGATTGGGAGGAATCTTGAAGTCAGGAAAAGAGATAATTCCAGTATAATCATTTTCTTCAACCACGTCAACTTTTGATCCCTCAGGATCCTTTGAATAAAACACAAACATCCTAGAATAACAAACTTCTTAAAATTATTTTAAAAGAAGATGAAGAAATAAGAAAGAATAATGGAGTATGAGTTTCAATATCATAACTGAAACTCTTTCACACATCTAATATATTCCAACAAAAAAGAATACTATGAAATACATCCTTTTTTAAAATATTCTAATAAAAAAGCTTCTACTTATGTTCCATTAATTCTTTTTTTTTTTTTGGTGGGCCGTGGGGCCTAAACTCTGGGCCTGCGTGCTGTCCCTCAGCTCTTCAGCTCAAGACTAGTGCTCTACCACTTGAGCCACAACACCACTTCTGGCTTTTTCTGCTTCTGTGGTGCTGAGGAATCAAACCCAGGGCCTCATGCATGCGAGGCAAGCACTCTACCACTGAGCCACTTTCCCAGCCTTTGCATTAATTCTTGATGGCACTGCTTTAACAAAAGAAACAGCTAAAGACCCAGATGCCCCACCACAGATGAATGGATCCAAAAATTGTGGTATCTATACACAATGGAATATTATGCAGCCATTAGAAATGAAAAAATAATGGCATTTGCAGGGAAATGGATGGAGCTAGAAGGAATCATGTTGAGCGAGGTAAGCCAAGAACGAAGAGACAAACGGTACATGGTCTCCCTGATAAGTGGATGCTAAATCCAAAATGTTAGGTGATACGACAAAACTAACAGGACTTAAGAAACAAAGAACTCCCACTCATCTGGTTGAACCACTACTAAATATCCCCATGCTGCTGATCACATATATGGTATATAACATGTGAACACCGTTATATGTTACAGACTGTGATAGACAATTTGCTCCAGGAAAGTTAGAATGAACTTGTGACTTTAAATGAGCATCATTATTCCACAATACTGTGAAATTCTGGAAATTATGTAATCACTTAATCACAATCAAAAAAAAAAAAAAAAGAACCTCAGGGAAGGTAGGGAGGGAGGGGATGGTAGGGGGAAAACAATGGAGGGGGTAACAATGTTCAAGAGGAAGTGTACTCATTACCTCACTCATGTAACTGTAACCCTCTGTATAGTATCTTTACAATTAAAAAAAAAAAAGAAACAGCTAAGGAAGAACTTAAATGATTTTGTTCAAAATCCTTCAACATGTTGAGCTTAATTTTACATGAACAATTTATATATGTGTATTATATAGATATGCATCTGTAATATACCCAGAGTAGATGCTAATAACTCATTTTGGGTCACTGAATGGTTCAAGTGAGCTGTGAGGACAGACTTATGAAATGAGAACCATTGTCTTAAAAAAAAAAGAGTTAAAATATCATTTAAATAAATGAAAGAATACTTACGATGAAAGTTAGCACAGTTTCTCTTTTGGCTGGCTTCAAATCATCATTCAGTGAGTAAACTCTAACCTTAACTGTAAAAAATAATTTGATAGAATTAAAAACTATGCTCAACCAGTAGTATTCTGATAAACTTTTTGACAATTATGACATAGATAAATCTCATTTAAAAAACCCGATAGGTGGGCTGGGAAGGTGGCTCAGTAGTAGAGCACTTGCCTTGCATGCTTGAGGCCCTGGGTCGGATTCCTCAGCATCACATAAGCAGAAAAAAAGAAAAGCTAGAAGAGGCACTGTGGCACAAGTGGTAGAGTGCTAGCCTTGAGCTGAAGAGCTGAGGGACAGTGCCCAGGCCCAGAGTTCAGGCCCCACGACCAGACGCCACCCCCCACCCCACCCCCAAAAAAACCCGACAGGCAACACATACACAAAAAAGTATATTTAAAATAAAATGATAGTTAAGACATAAAATTCTTTCATTTTATAAAGAATCCTCAGAGATTTAAAAAAAAAAAGATCAGCTTTTGTGAGTGAATGTAAAGTGGAGCTCACTTTACTAAATAAGCTTACATATAACATTTTGGGAACAATCCATAGTATGAAATCAGTTAAAAATTAGTTCCTTAAGTATCATGACTTCAGTAGTAGCAAAAAAGGGAACCAGGTGTTTCTAGGAGAGCATAAGAATACTGTTGTATCCACTTCCAGCTTTTTTGCTAGTTTATTGGAGATGAGTGTCATGGGCTTTTCTGCCTAGGCAGGCTTTGAACCTTGATCATACCTTAATGTAGATACTCAGCCTCCTGAGTAGCTAGATTACAGGTATGAATCACCAGCACCCAGTTTACTATACACTTTTTTAAAGACACACTTGTGGGCTGTTTAGAGGTAGAGCACTCACCTAGCATGAGCAAGGTCCTGGGTTCAATCTATTGTTTCTAAGAGGCTTTGTGTTAGGAAGTTTCTGTATACATTTCATCACAGATTTGTTCATTAAGCCCCACAGGCAGGTAGGGGAAGGGAAATCAAAATCTTCTTATACAGTAAAAACATAATTCTAAATTATCACTGAACTTTAAATCCTACTGGAACATTCATTATCAGATAAAACTGATTTCACTGTAGCTGTGTGTATGTGCTTCAGACTTTTTTTTTTAGCATGAAATCTATTTATTAAGTCTCATTTACTATTAAAAGAAAAAAAGAAGTAAAAAAAAAAAGAATACTGTTGTATATTAGGGCTGAAGATTGTAATGAAACTGGGACCCTGATTTAGCCATGATACATACACTCAAACTTAAATAAACCAATAAGGCTCCTAACCTTAGTGCAAAAGGCAAATTCAAATTGTATAGTTTTAGCTATTGAGCCACATGTTACAATTGTTCTCCCATTATTAGAAGGACTATGGCAGGAGCCAATGGTTCATTTCCTTCCATTTCTTTCTGCCAATAGACTTCTATTCATTCAGCAAAAGGCTCTGTTTAGTTGCCTTATTTATTTATTTATTTACTTATTTGTTTATTGCATTTATAAAGGTGATGTACAGAAGCGTTACAATTACACAAGTCAGGTAAAGAGTAAATTTCTTTTTAGACAGTGTCACCCCTTCCCTAGCTCTCGCAGTTTTTCCCTCCCATTCCTACCACAAGGTCTATAGTTCATTTTCCACATAGTGTCTAGTGAGTACCACTACTGCATTTGTTCAGCCTTTGTCCCTCTATTTCTTCACTCCCCCTAGCTCTCCCCCAAGCAGATACAAGATGGAAAGCTTCACGAATCTGTTTCTCATCCTTGCACAGGTGCCATGCTAATCTTCGCTGTATAGTTCCAATTTTTAGTATACGTGCTGCCGAAGCAAGACTCTGTTTAGTTTTCAATTCATGGCCCTTTGATTGAATTCCTTCCAAAGACTTTGTCATTCCTTTAGGGTTTTGTTGATGCTCAGTGATTTCATGGCCAGAACAAATAATAAAACAAGGAACACAGAAAGCCCAATCCCTTTTAGAGGATCAGCATCATGCAAAGCTCTACAAGATGCCCCAGGAAAGCACAAGATAACACAACAACGCGCTCTGTAAATCTCCACATTCAGCTCTCTCCCTCCCCTCCTGTGTCACCCACCTCAATCAAATCCTCCCTCCCATCTATCTACACATACACCCAGTCCAGGCCTGAGAGCCAGTGGATAATTTCAGAGACCGTATACAGCAAAAGTAAAACCCTGGAGTTCCAAAGCTTAGTTTCACTGTGGTCTTCTACATCCAATGGTGACCTTGAGGCAGACAAGTAATTCCCTTAAACTTTAGTTCAGTCATGAATGAGAAACAACATTTTCTCTCCTTCTAGTGTTATCCTGAGAAGATAGCAGAGCCGGGCCTGGTGGTTCATACCTGTAATCATAGCTAATCACTAGGCTGAGATCTGAGGATTGTGATTCAAAGCCAGCCAGGGCAGGAAAGTCTGTAAGACTCTTTTCTCCAATTAACTACCAGAAAACTGGAAGTGGTGCTGTGTCTCACAGTGGTAGAATGCTAGCCTTGAACATAAGAGCTCAGCGACAGCACCCAGGCTCTGAGTTCAAGCCCTGTGAGCTATTAAAAACAAACAAACAAACAAACAAAGATAGTAGCTTTGCGTAGCCCAGTACATAATAAATAAGCAAAAACTAAAATAAAATTATTATTTCAATGACTACTACATGTCCAGTTTGTGATTAGGTCAGAACATGAATCTTGTTTTCACAGTACTGATGTGTCAGAGCAAGATCAATAAAAGTTTTAGAACAAGACATGACTTGTTTTTCAAAAATTGTCGACTGCCTTCTGTATGCTTGGCAGTGAAATATATGTGGGTGGGGAAAAAAAATCAGCCATGGGTAGATTTTAAGGGACTAGAGGTCAACAGTCTATGTGGAATTCTAGGGGTAGAAAGGGCAAAGCTGTAATCTTAATTCTAGCTGCTACTTGTTTAATACCTTGCTTAAGTCCTAATATATGTTCAAAAAGCTCTTTTTTTCCTTGGAAATAACTAATAGGATAGATTAGTAATAGTTGATTTTGCAGCTTATTTAGAAATCAAACTCATATTTGAAAGTATAGAAGTCATTAAAGAATTTCATCTGTTTTAAAAGCACGATGGAAATATGTTCACATTCAATTTTAGTCGTTAAAAAGTCCTACAATAAATATAGTGTTGATTTTCCCACAAAGAAAGAAATACCTTATACTCTACCTGACTGATGGGGAGTGTATACGGGTTTGTCTGTTTGAATGAAGAGAAACCCATTGTCATGGGTTATTGGCATTTTCTTTGATTTTGAAAAATGCTTCGATATCACTTCCAGGTACACATGTGAATCTGAGATTTGTTCTCTAGACAGTTGTTTGGGTTGTATCTGTAAAGAGAATGTTGGTGGAAAAGGAATATAATTCTGAGGTTATAAAACATGTTGATTTCCTAAAAACCACACCAACACGTAGCGAGTATCTGCTAGGTAAAGTTTTCAACAAATCCTGTTTTTGTTTCCAACAAATTCTTGACTCTCTCCTCTGCCCTCCCTTGACAATAACATTAATGAGACATCTGCCTCCCACAGTAAGAAAAGAAATGAAGGATCTGGCTCTCATTGGAACAAAAGTGTGTGTGTGTGTCTGTGTGTATCTGTGTGTCTGTGTGTGTGTGTGTGTGTGTGGGAGAGAGAGAGAGAGAGAGAGAGAGAGAGAGAGAGAGAGAGAGAGAGATCATTTAAAAAGTCACTCTGGGAGCTGAGACGATAGTACTCCAAATTCTAGGGTAGTGCCGATTACACAGTGAGATCCTGTTTCAAAAACCAAAAACAAAATCAAAAACAGGAGAAAAAAAAAACAGAAAAGCTGACATTATCCAAAAAGAAATATACTCAGACCTGACTTATGTAACTGTAATCCCTCTATATCTCACCTTTATAATAATAAGGAAAGAAAAAAGAAAAAATTTTAAAAAAGAACACCAACCAACCCAAACAAATAAAGAGTGGTTCAGAGACCACCCAAATTCCTTCAGTGTCTAAAATCATAATCAAACTTCAGCTTTAAGCAATTGAAAACCTTTTTGTTTCCTAATATTTTCATCTGCTTAATTAAACCACTGCCAAAAACTCATAAGAAACCTTGCCTTCACTCAGACAGCCAGTTAATCTGCCTTCTCCATTCTCCATATACAAGCAACCTCTGGCCGGAGGTATTAAATTTTGTATTAAATCACACCCTTCTGCTCCCCCAGAGTAGAGGTATACGCTCAAACTTGTGCATGTAAATTGCAATTTAACCCTATTTACATTCTGTAGCAAGTGAATTTCATACATTAGCATAGGCAATAAAAGCAAAACAAGGGTTACTATGAAAATTTAAGCTCAAGGAAACACAAGCTGAGAGTCATTATCATCAAGTCACAAGGTATGTGATTAGTATTAGAGATATTTGGAAAAGATCTTTAGATTTTCTGTGCTCAGGTTGGTTTGCAAGTATCCAAAAGACCAAGTTCAGACCAGCAACAAGTTGTTAAAGCTATAATACATACACCACAGTCAATGTACTCAAAGAGGAAACAATGGCTCAGCATCAAACAACTGAGACAATACTTTATAATAAGATGAAATTAAATGCTTAAGACATGTATCAACATTTGTGATCTTCCCACTCTGTTGGCTTTTTCAATTAACCATCTGGAACTTTCTGTGTCAATGGAAATGTTCTAGGACTGTGCTGTCCAATATGGCAGCCACAGGTCACCTGGTTACCTGAGCACTTGGGGCTAACCTGAGAATGAGGAAGTCAATGTTGGGTTTCAGTTTTGCTTGTTTGATCTAAATTTAAAGGTCAATGTCCACAAGGGGGACTCATGATTACCTGCACATTACTAGGTAAGATTTATTTACTGCAAATAACACTTTGGGAAAATGAATTTTAACGTTTAATAAACCCAGATGAGCGTATTTGTTAAGAGATGAGAACATTTTACTATCAAAAGCTACTTGGGAGGCAAAGATTGAAGGATAGCAGTTAATGGCCAGCCTGGGCAAAAATCGGTTTGTGGACCTCCATCTTGACCAATGTCCAGACATAGGGTGGCATGTACTTGTTATATGAACTGTAGGGGAGACACAGTGGCTAGTCATAATGGCATGGGCCTGTCATCTCAATGATATGAGAAAGCACAGATAGGAGAATCACAGTACAGGATGGCCCAGGCATAAGTCAGAGCCAATCTTACAAATTAACTAACAGAAAAAGTATTGGTGGAGTGGCTCAAGTGGTAGAGCCGTTGGCAAGTGAGTGGTCCTGAGCTCAAAGCCCAGTACTATTTTTTTAAAGCCTATTGAGAGAAGGATTTTGGTTAGAATTTATTTAAATCAATGTTTCTCAAACACAAGTAATGTATACACCTCATTATCTGTTTATTTATTTTTGGTGCCAACCCTGAGGCTTTCACTCTGGGGACTGGGAGGTGTCCCTGAGCTTTTTTGCTCAAAGCTAGCACTCTACCTACCACTTGAGCCAGAGCTCCACTTCCAGCAGTTTTAATGGTTAATTGGAGATAAGAGTCTCACACTTTCCTGCATGGGCTGGCTTCCAATCGAAAACCTCAAATCTCAGCTTCTTGAGTAGCTAGGATTACAGGCATAAGTCACTAGCACCCAGCATTATACCGCCTTCTTAAAAGAATTCAAATGTTACAGAAATTTCTCAGGGTTCACAACTTTTTAAAATATATTATACTTTGTCTCAACTATGTGCAAACCTAAAATTAGATATAAACTTATGCTTATGATATTTAGATATTTTAAAAATAAAAATAGACTTATAAAACAAATTCAAAAGAATACAAAAAACAAGTATTCTAATCTTAAGCTCTCTATGAAATTTCAATTGATAATTTTTTAAATCAAGAAATCACTTTGGAGAAACACAGGTCTGAATGAACCCCTAGAGTCTCTGTACATATGTACAGAAATATGCACACATTTACAAAAATAGTTACAGACATACCCTACAAATGTAAAGAAAATGAAAGATAAATACATACTGTTAGGATGGCAGAGTTTTGGAATTTATTTTCTGGGGATAAGGTAACAGAACCTGAAGCATAAGTAAATGTTTTATCAGGATAACTTTTTATAGAAATTACTGCCTCAAATGCCTCCATGTACCCATAGACTTGAATCACGACATTTTCAGATGCACCAACACGCAGTACTTTGGGTGCAGATATGACATAGCTGTAGAATAGAAAAACAAAATATTTAGCAATTTAATATTGCCTATCTTCTTTTTTCACTTAATATAATTTTTTATTGTGAAAATACTGTACAGAGGGGTTACAATTACATGGCAAGATAATGAGTACATTTCTTATCAAGCATTGTAGCCTCCTCCTTTGTTTCCCCTTCCCATCCCTTGCCTATCTTCTTATGTATCTATTTTTCCTCTTGTTTGAGATTTGATTTAAAATAGACATACTTCAGTCTAAAAATATGACAACAAATTTTATTTTGTGATCTCTGATAATTTCAGCATTGTTTCCAAGAAAAAGTAACTTACAATTAAGATCTGAAAAGTCAATTTGGAATTGGGTTTACATTTAGAGAGGTAAGAATAGCATTTGCTTTATATTACTGCTGCAAAGAATAACCTGTGTTGAAAGATAAATGGAGTTGTTATCCTCTTCTTTTTTCTCTTTCTTTCTTTCTTTCTTTCTTTTTTTTGTCAGTCATGGGGACTGAACACTGGGTCTGGGTGCCGTCCCTCAGCTCTTCAACTCAAGGCTAGCACTCTACCGCTTGAGCCATAGCACCACTTCTGGATTTTTCTGCTTATGTGGTGCTGAGGAATCGAACCTAAGGCCTCATGCATACAAGCACTATACCATGGAGCCATCACCTTCCCAGCCCCTCTTCTTTCTTTTTTCTTCCCCCTTTCTTTCTCCAGTGATGAAAATAAAAGTAACATTTAATGTCATGTCTGACATCTGCTGGGAGAGATGGAGGAGAATGATGAAAGGGGTGAATTGATTAAGATGCTTTGTGCTCATAAACTGAGGTGTGAATCGAAAGCCCTTTTTATAACTACTAAGATATGAAACAAACAAATCAAAAGAAGTTAAATCGAACATAGTAGAACAACACTTTCAACAGCTGTCCTAAATCAGACATGTTAAAATGGAAGAGAGGAAGGAAGAAGGAGGGATGGAAGGAGGGAGGGGGAGAGGAAGAAGAAAGAATAGAAGGAAGAAAGGAAGGTAGGAAGGAAAGAAGGAAGGAAGGGAGAGTGGGAGGAAGAAAAGAAGGGAGAGAGGGAAGAAAGGAGTAAGGGAGGGCTGGGACGACTCAGTGGTAGAGTGCTTGCCTTGCATGCATGAGGCCCTGGGTTCGATTCCTCAGCACCACATAACTAGAAAGCACCACATAACTAGAAGAAAAAAAAGCCGGAAGTGGCGCTATGGCTCAAGTGGTAGAACGCTAGCCTTGAGTGGAAGAGCTTAGGGACAGTGCCTAGGCCCAGAGTTCAGGGCCCATGACCGGCAAAAAAAAAAGAAAGAAAGAAAGGAGTAAAGGAGGGAAGAAATAAGAAAGAAATAAGGGAAAAAAAGAGAGGAAGGAAAAGAGAAATGGGGAAGAGGGAGGGAAAAGGTAGGAGGAAGGGAGGGAAAAAGGGAAAATATTTGATTAGATAATACCCAGTTACTTTTCAGTATTAAAACATTTTTAGAAATCATTTGTAAGATAAAATTTAAAATGCACAAGATCTCAATAACACCAAAAACTGTGAAGAATCAACTTATAAATTTGGAAATAATGACAATAGATTTTCAAAGCTATTTGAACTGTGGTGAGATTCATGAAAGCCACCAAGAAAAATGAAGCAGCAAATACAAATAAGCTATCAATGCCAACAAAGTTTAAATATACTTTGTAACTTATTGAAGAGAAACTGGAATAAATGTGTGAAGTTTTGCAAATAACAATTTCATAAAAGCTGTGGGGAGGAAAGGGATAGTAGGAGAAAAACAAAGGAGGAGGTAACAATGCTCAACAAGAAATGTACTCATTACCTTACTCATGTAATTGTAACCCCTCTGTACAGCATCTTTACAATAAAATAATTTTTTAAAGAAGCTGTCGCATTTTTCACCATTCACCAAATCAAAATGCTTCCATGGCTTTCTTATTTAGAGATGAATCTATTCATTTGGGCAAAGTTATTTCTGTTGAGTTTACTTCTTCACATATTATAACTAACATGCGTCATAAAATGTAGATGGGTTGCTTTTACTTACGTTTGTTCCTGTCCCCAACTTTTCTCCAAGAAGATTAATAAACAAAATATCTCCCAAAGGACCATGGCGGAAGGTGGTACAAAACCATGGGCATAAAACCTTGAAGCTACTTTTCTTTTAAATAAACTTAAGCTTGAAGAATTTGGATAAATTTGTTCTCTGGTTAATTATTAATGACAGAAAGATATCTAAGCAAGAACACCAAAATCGGAACTCAAACACACTTTTGTGTCCATAAATAAAGACAGGAATTATTTTATAGGCGTTTACATCTAAGGGACTTATTTCTCCTTTTCCCTCTTCATTCTCCTTTTTCCCCTCTCTTCTCCTTTCCCTTCCCCTCCCCTATCATCTCCCTCCTTCTCCTTCCTTTCCTTCTTTCATTCCTTTCTTCCCTTCCTTCCTTCCTTCCTTTCTTTTTATCTCTCACTCTCTATTTCTTTCCTTCATTCTGAGGCCTGGACATATGGCCTGGACATACTTTGCCAGCAATATGCTGCTGAGACATTTTCTTAATCCCTCAAAAGATTTAATTTTACTAATACAAATAATAAAAGTATTCTAAAGAGTTTTTCTCCCTGTAGAATGGCTCAACCCTAGAAACCAGAAAGTTGAATTGCCTCTGACCTTTCTTCTCCAGACAAGGGCATTTGCTCTGAGGTGTTCTCTTTGAGCATGGTTTTGAGCATGAAAAAAACATATTTTCCAATATCTATTAATTTAATAACATTCAAAGTTTGCATTGTTTCAGACATGGAGCATGTTTTTAAAGTCATTCATTTCAGAAAGGGTTTTTGATCATTTTAATGTAAGAGCACTAGATGAACAAAATTTCCCATGATGATGGAGTCTTGTTAACAATTTATAAATAAAAAATAATAATTTATAAATAATAAAAATTTATCTTAAAGATTTGTGATTAAATTTATTCTTTCATCACCAACTTTTTCCTTATATCTTTCTTTTATTAGTTCTCTTCTCTACCTTAGTATGTAACGTGTATTCTATTTTAAAGTAATAAATTAGATATCAATAAATGTTAATAAACCATGTTTGTACAAATCAGATGTTTATGGTCACATTGGCATTTCTTACTTTCTTTCTTTCTTTCTTCCTTTCTTTTTTTTTTTGTTGTTGTTGTGGGACCTGAACTCTGGGCCTGGGCGCTGTCCCTCAGCTCTTCAGCTCAAGGCTAACACTTTACCACTTGAGCCACAGCACTACTTCTGGCTTTTTCTGCTTATGTGGTGCTGAGGAATTGAATCCAGGGCCTCATGCATGCAAGGCAAGCACTCTACCACTGAACTACCTTCCCAGCCCTCACATTGGCATTTCTTGCTTTGAGTTAACCAGGTCCTAAATTTATTACAGGGAAGTAAGGAACACAAAACAAAATTGGAGATATATTACTTTCACTAAACATATCTTTTACATATAACATTGAAGTGGAAAAAGTCTGCCACTGTGTTGCCTGGCCATCTAGCCTACTTATTCTAAAACGAAATCTGTAGAATGATTAAGCTGGGTTGTGAAAGATGGGTGAAGTTAAAACAAACAAAGTTCTTTTGCCATCATTTTCGGGAAAAGAAACTAGAGAGAGCAAGAAACCTAAGTAATACTTGAATTTTAAGTGCAAAAAAGCCCAGTTGTCAGGGGCTGGGAAGGTGGCTCAGTGGTAGAGCACTTGCCTTGCATGCATGAGGCTCTGGGTTCAACTCCTCCGTATCACATAAGCAGAAAAGGCTGGAACTGGCGCTGTGGCTCAAGTGGTAGAGCGCTAGCCTTGAGCTGAAGAGCTGAGGGACAGGGCCCAGGCCCAGAGTTCAGGCCCCACAACCAGCAAAAAAAAAAAAAAAAAGCCCAGTTGTCTTGTAGGGTAAATACTAATGAATGGTATTTTCAAACTATTAACATTATTTATCTGCTGGGAAATGTTTGAAGGACTATTGATCTCAAAAGTCCTCAAAAGAGCTGAAATTTATTGGTTCTCAACTTAAAAATTCTGTTTTCCCAATGTCACTCAAAAGTGTGTTTTTCTTCATCTTTGAAAATGTCTTTTAATTTTTTTTACTTTTATATTTTTATATGATTTATTTTTTTTTGGGGGGGGGTCTGGTCGTGGGGCCTGAACTCTGGGCCTGGGTGCTGTCCCTCAGCTCTTCAGCTCAAGGCTAGCGCTCTACCACTTGAGCCACAGTGCCACTTCCAGCTTTTTTCTTTTTGCTTATGTGGTGCTGAGGAATTGAACCAAGGGCCTCATGCATGCAAGGCAAGCGCTCTACCACTGAGCCACCTTCCCAGCCCCTTAATTTTTTTAATACAAATGCTGCATTTCTAAAAGAGAAGACACTCAGGTCTGACAGAAATTTTCATGGTCCCTGTCCCTGAATGTTTTTGCTCTACCACTTTGAGCCACAACACTACTTCCAGCTTTCTGATGGTTACTTGGAGATATGAGTCTCATGGACTTTCTTGCCTAGTCTGGCTTCAAATCATGATCCTCAGATCTCTGTCTCCTGAGTAGTTAGGATTACAAGCATGAGCCACTCACTGGTACCCAGCTAGTATATGACTTTTATTTGGAAACAACTTGGAGGCAAGCAATAGTCATGAGTCATAAATTTAGAAATCAAAAAAGTAATATCTTGTAAGTTTTTGTTTTCATATATTTAACTTCAGATGCCTCCTACATGAGCAGCATAGAAGAGATATGGCTCATAATTGCTCCATTTAATTTTCATGAACTTCTTCTAAGTAGTGTAGAGGCTACCAGACAAACAAAGGCCATCTCCTTAGAATTAAATCATTCTAAATTGAGGCTTGAAAAATCATGGAAGTTATTTTGTCCATAAGTGGTAGACAGCCCCTGGGGTGATTCTGAGGACTACACAACATTTCTCCTTCAGTCTGCTTTTGGGATCAAGTCCCTAGTCTCAGGCCTTACATTATTCTTATGAACTTTATTTCCACCATCAATGCATTATATCCACCAAAGTAAGGGTTATGCATGGAATACTACCAGTACTGCAGAGGCCAGCACACTCACTCTAAGTCTATTTAAGAGCCTTCTCTTGGGGCTGGGAAGGTGGCTCAGTGGTAGAGTGCATGCCTTGCATGCCTGAGGCCCTGGGTTCGATTCCTCAGCACCACATAAGCGAAAAGAAAAAAGCCGGAAGTGGCGCTGTGGCTCAAGTGGTAGAGCACTAGCCTTGAGCTGAAGAGCTGAGGGACAGTGCCCAGGCCCAGAGTTCAGGCACCATGACCGGACCAAAAAAGAAAAAAAAGAGCCTTCTCTTAACATCAGTGTGCAAAAGATATCACGTTGGGAAAACTTAAAAGTAAATGCCTTTTATAGATGGTTTGGGTAGAGGAAGGAAAGAGGAAGAGAGCAGGGGAGAGGGAGAGGGAGAGGGAAAGGAAAAAGGAGGGAGAGAAAATTTTAGTGTATTTTAAACTACATTTCAGGCTGAGTGTGAGGACTCATGCCTGCAATCCCCGGTACATCAGAAGTGGAAATAGAATGACCATCAGACCCACACAGTCCCATTCAGGTAAAATTAGCAGGAGACCCTATGTGAAAAGTAAACTAAATAAATGGGCTTGGGTTGTGCCTCAAGTAGTAGAGCACTTGCCTAGCAACTGCAAGGCTACAAGTTCAATTCTTTGTGCTGCCCTCTCCCCTCAAAATAAAGTTTATTTAGCTATTTAGTGGGATATCCCTGCTACTTATCCATTCTCTTCTAAGTGCAACACTCCCATATAACCCTTGAGAAGGCTGCAAGCGTACCCTCTGATCCCTGGACACATGGTTGACAAACCACTGACACTGACTACCAAACAATCCCTATCAAGTCTCTTGGCTTATTTGTTTCATTCCAATTATTTTCCTCTACCAATTTATCCAAATCCAGGCGGATTTTTTTTTTTTTTTGAGTGATCACGCCAAAATAGAAACCAACAGGTATAGTTTGGCTCTTGAATGTTCTTCAAAGTGTTAAAAGCTTGTTTCTCAGCGTGATAGTCCACTGGGGAGAGTGTGGAAATTTCAGAGGTTGGTCCTTGTAGGAGGTCTTTAAGTATTTGGGGGTGTATTCTTGAAGGGAATAATGGAACCCCCACCTGTTTTTACTTTTCCTCTCACTCTTTCTAGGTCATAAGATCACACCTACCAAACTCTAGTGACCTGAATATATTATGAGTTTTTATTAATAAATACTCACAGCAGTAGGTTTATACTATACTATCTATATTTAGTGCTCATTGGCCTGTGGTTATTTCTAATTTCTAATTCTATTGATATTCTAGAATAACACTCATTTTTATTCCTAGAATAAAAGCAAATTAAAGAAAAAAAAAGCACCTCATTTTCTGTTGACCATATATTTATGGAGAAATTTGGCCCACAGTCTATATATGAAAATGATGTAAATTTCTTTTCTGACCTATTTTGGGACACTGTGTCTTGTATATATGTTTATCTGATTTGGGGAGGGAAGGGGAATTTAAAAAATGGTGAGACAAAGGACCAAGGATGAAGCAATGCAACAATGATACTCATAAGACACTCACCATGTTGGAAATGAACTTTACAACTTGGGGAGGGGAGGGGAAGAAAAGTGGGAGAAAAATGAGAGAGGGGATAGCAATGTTCAACAAGAAATGTACTCATTACCTTGCTTATGTAACTGTAACCTCTCTGTACACCACCTTTACAAGAAAATAATTCAAAAATTGTGACACCTTTTTCTTGTCACAGGTCCTTTTCTAAAATGCAACATGGTTTTAACAATTCTACACAGTGGCATCCAGAAAAGCCATGAGATAGCATGTGCTATTCATCAAGATAGCCCTTTACTTCTTAAGTGTGTTGTGCCCATCTCTGTGAACAGAGAAGCAAATTTAGAATCAACATTAAAAAGTAGAATTGTTAAAGAATTTCTGTACTTCTAAAGTTTTCTTGAACTCGGGGCCTCTCACTTGTTAGGAAGGCATTTTACCACTCGAGCCACATATCCAGTTCTTGTCTCTAATGGTTATTTTTCAGGTAGGGTCTCAAACCCTGATCATTTCACCTTACATATATCTGGCATGGCTGGGGAGGTCGAGTGAGGGGAGGGGAGTGTTCTCACTAACTGGCCCTGATCATGACTGATCTTTCCAACTTCTACCTCCATAGTAACCAGAATTACAGGCATGATACATGGGGCCATACTAATTGATATTTTAAAAAACCGCTAAATAATATCATCTTTATTTATTTTGCTGACAATGGGATTTGAAGTCGGGGCCTCATGCTTCCTTGGTTTGTTGTTTGGCTAGCCGTCTGCCACTTGAGCCACGCTTCTAGCCTGTCTTTTTGCTAATTTGGAGATAAAGTCTCATGGACTTTTCTGCTAGGCTGTTCAACCGCAAGCCTCAAGATCTCAGTAGCTAGGATTACGGCCTCAGTCACTGGTACCTGGCTACTATTTATTTATTTATTTTGTCGGTCATGGGGCTTGAACTCTGGGCCTGCGCGCTGTCCCTCAGCTCTTCAGCTCAAGGCCAGCGCTCTACCACTTGAGCTACAGCGCCACTTCCGGTTTTCTGGTGGTTTATTGGAGATAGGCGTCTCACGGTCTCTCCTGCCCGGGCTGGCTTTGAACCGCGATCCTCAGATCTCAGCCTCCTGAGTAGCTAGGATTACAGGCGTGAGCCACCAGCGCCCGGCTACTACTTATTTTTAAACACTAGCTTAAAAGTATTACCTAGAAACAAACTTCACATAGTTGAAAGTATAGCTTTTGAGTATAATTGCCTTTGTTTAAATTCTGATTTGAACCTTTATGAAGTTGTAAGATCTTGAACAAACTTTTTTTAAAAAAAGAGCATAACATCTATATTCAATCAAAATAGATGTAAACCATTAGCACTATTGTTAAAATTTAATGTTGTAAAGCCGGGCGCTGGTGGCTCATGCCTGTAATCCTAGCTACTCAGCAGGCTGAGATCTGAGGATCGCGGTTCAAAGCCAGCCCGGGCAGGAGAGACCGTGAGACTCCTATCTCCAATAAACCACCAGAAAACCGGAAGTGGCGCTGTAGCTCAAGTGGTAGAGCGCTGGCCTTGAGCTGAAGAGCTGAGGGACAGCGCCCAGGCCCAGAGTTCAAGCCCCACGACCGACAAAAAAAACAAATAAAAAAAATTTAATGTTGTAAAGTATTATCAACATATTGTGATTAGAAGTCATCAACATTTTTTTTTAATGGATATAGATCAAAATTTTGGATACACAGCATCAAAATGATTTTTTTGGGTATTTATGTCTCCCTCTACTGTTAAGGATCTATTTCTGTTATCAAGATGAAATTCATGTGTAGGAAACACAGAAGTTGATAATAAAGTCTTCATTTCGCAAACCCACTAAGCTTATTCCTGTAAGACTTCTGGAATTTTTTAGCCTAATATTCTCATTCTTGGATGTTCACACAACTGGCTTCTTGTCCTAAAGATCTCCGTGTACTTCTTCCTTAGTGAGGCCTTCTTAGCCTGTGTCAACTCTCTTCATGCTTTGGCATTACTCATCTACTAAATAATATGTGACATTACTGAAGATATAAAAATGTTCTTTGAATCCCAAATGATCTCTTAATTGTGTTTTAGACAGGAAGCTGCCCGGATACTGTCTGTAGTTCGCTGCCTTATTGCATACAGAATGTTGAACTGAAGCTGAATAGTTTAAGCATGACATTTTGATGCCAAAGACATTCCAAGCCATTTAGTTATATTTATTCATCTTGGTATTCATCTTGCTCTTTGTTCAAGAAATACACTTCTTGTTTCCAGTCCATAATAAATGTTACTATGAGAAACAAACATAGTAAAAAGGACCATATGAAAGACACATAGAAAACGTGTTCAAGTCAAAATGATGTATTAAATCATTTTTAAGTGTTTTTTTTTTTTAAATGCTAGGGTTTGAACCTAGAGCTGGCACTGACTCGGGAGGTGGTCTACCACTTAATTACACACCTCTGCCATATCTTAAACCTGAATATTTTCATATCTGTACAGAAAACCTTCAAATTAAACTTGTCATATAATAGGTAGCCAAAAATATCAAAACTAACAGCTGCACTTCTAATAAGACAAAATTAAATGGAAAAAAAACAAAGTCTTGATAAAAAATTATATTGTGTTGATGAATATAATTTCATCAAAATAAAAATTAAAAAGGAAAACTCTAGTAATATTTACCCAGTATAGAGAACAGACCAAATGAGTAAATCGAAGACTAAATTGCAAGCCATTTGGAAGAAAAAAAATTTATCAATGAGAATTTATCAACGTGAGTGAAAAATACTTTATTATCTCCAGCATTCTGATTGAAACAATTATATTTATAACATGATGTCATTTTAGGGGCCTTCATTTCTTCGCACCATCACCTTGTGGTGACCCAGTATGGTAAGTAATTACAGATATTTCTAGGGCAGGGCCATGCACAGAGCAGTGAGCACTATCCAACATGGTCCTGACTCTCCACTCAGAATCTTCACAGTGGTCATATGTGATGGGTCTTGACTTCTAAGAGTGTGAAGGGCAGGCTTCTTGGGTACAGTAAGGATTGGTGGTTTAGCTGTTCTGGTGAACTTAGTGTTAGCTACTTTGTTCTCATTTGTGAAAAAGGGTAATAAATTTAAAATGCGATAAATGACTTCACATGCAACCAAGGCTATTTGCTTCAAAAATACAATGAAAAGGTATCACCATCATTTTTAAGTTTGATTTTGCTGTCTGATACTTAGTAAAATTAACAGCATAGAAAATATGTGCGTTACTTAAAAATTAAAGCATTTAATAATGGCATTGAGTATATTCCAGGAGAGGAAAGAAGTTGACATCTTCGTGAATCCTTACTCTGAAAGACAATAAGATATCCTTGTTAAGTTTTTCAAAATAATAAGAATTTCTTTCAAATTACTGAGATTGAAAAAAATTACAGTCCTGCATTTTGAATGAGATTTTCCTGCATTTTGGATGAGATTTTTTTTTTTTTTTTTGGTAGGCTTGAACTCAGGGCCTGGGCACTGTCCCTGAGTTTCTTTTGCTCAAGGCTAGCACCCTAACACTTGAGCAACAGCACCACTCCTGTTCTCTTCTTTTTATGTGGTGCTGAGGAATTGAACCCAGGGCTTCAAGCACCGTAGGGCAAGCACTCTACCACTAAACCACTTCCCCAGCCTAATGTAACTTTTTAAAGCACTTTATCCATAGACCAATACAACAAAAAATATCTAGTAATCTAGGGCTCTCTAGAGTAAATGTAAGCAGCTCTCATTTTGTATAGCTTCCATAATAACTCAGAGGTGATCTCTTGGCATTTTCAATTTTTACTATTTCATTTAAACTTCATAGTATTCTCTCTTTCTGCTTGTCAGTATTAGGATTTGAATTCAGGGCCTGATGCTTTAGCATGCTTTAGCCACACTCCCATCTCTGTTTTGCTTTAGTTGCTTTTCAGAGAGGTTAAGTTCTTTGTCCTAGGCACAGCTATTACCAGAGTCTAGATCACCAAATGCCTGAAATAACATTCCTTTTTCTCTAACAGTATCCCATTACAGTTACATTTTCATACTTCTTATTAGTCATTAACATGGTGCTATGTGTTAAAGGAAGCTAAACACAAAGTTTTTTTATAATAAATAACTGTTAGTATGATTTGGATAACTTAACATAGCAAATATTTTTGTAGTAATGTATTCACTGAGATGGACAATATTAGAGATATAAACTTAAACAAAATGATTGCAGTAAAAACAGGAGGTGCCTGTCTTTGTTTGTATCTTAAAGATGATATATAGAAGAGACAAAAGAATTAAAAAGTACAGCCCAGCGCTGGTGGCTCACACGTGTAATCCTAGCTACTCGGGGGGCTGAGATCTGAGGATCGCAGTTCAAAGCCAGCCCAGGCAGGAAAGTCCATGAGACTCTTATCTCCAATAAACCACCAGAAAAGTGGAAGTGGTGCTGTGGCTCAAGTGGTAGACCGCTAGCCTTGAGCTAAAGAGCTCATTAAAAAAATAAAGAAAGAAAGAAAAGAAAAAAGAAAAAGAATTGTTTAAGTTTACACAGTAACTTGGCTGCAGCTTTTTACTGGGTCTTGAATCTGGGTTTCTGTAGTCTGCTTTCTTCTGCACCTCTTTTGCATGGATTTCCAAGAAGGATAACGTTTTTCCTTACGGGTATGTCTAAGTTTCAACTTTTCAATATTGAATTTTAATGAAAGCATGAAAATGCCCTTTTTAAAAAAGTATTAAGTTATACAAAAATTACTGGTATTGGGCAGAATTCTAGTAGAAAATGTAATAGTTAATCTGCAATCAAATGCTCTACCCATGAGCTATATACCCCCATACCCTGAAAATGTAATACTTACACTACTGTCCAAAATGGAGGTGTTTTTCTTTAAAAGTATCCTTATCTCGGATCTCTTTTGCGATGGTACAGCATTCACTGAAAGCTCTAGTACAGCGTGGCCCTATGGTAATCCGGGCGGCACGCTGGGCACAGGTTTCATCCTTATTCCGATGAGCGCCATCGTAACAGCATTTCTTTAGCACTGCATGTCTGTATTTATCAGCTGAAATAGTGACAAACCAGTTACCCTTGATCAGGTGTAACATCTCAGGCTGAGAAAGAATCTGAAGGCATTCTTGGTTTCCATGGCCAAGTGAGCTCTTAGCCACAATAGCCATAAGCTGACCTGCCTTTCCTTGCAACTACTCCAGGATGACGGAGGATTCCAGTTCATACTATGTGGTTTGAAAGGTCTCCTGAAACTAGCATTTGGTGGTCAATACCCTTTTCCTTCAACTAAGATAAATCCTAATCTTTCAAACTAGCACTTTGGGATCAGAACTTTTTGAGTAAAAATAGATTAAATATACTGGCTCAGACTGCTATCCTAGCCACTCAGGAGGCTGGGATTTGAGGTTCATGATTGGAAGCCAGCAGGGGCAGAAAAATCCTTGAGACTCTCATCTCTAGTTAAACACCAAAAAAAAAAAAAAAAGCTGGGAAGTAAAGCAATGGCTTAAGTGGTCGAGCACTGGCCTTGAGCACAAAAAGTTAGGGACAGGGCCCAGACCCTGAGTTCAAGCCCGAGCACACGTGCACATGCACTTACACGCACACACACACATTTAAATATACAAGAAACCTTCCGATAATTGAAGATAGCGCTGTAGGAATTTCCTTCTGGAAGCTAAATATCCTATTTTCAAAATGCTTTATATGGCATACTGCACAGACCCTGTAAGTGCTCAGCTTAATCAGTGCCCCCTTTTTCGGATCATTACAACATAGAATGAAGGTTAACTTACAGTAACTCATACAACTGGAACACTCTACTGTCATCATATAGAAATTCCTACATTTCTGTAAGCATGGTTATTGACTGAACTTAGGCTACACACCCCTAGGTTTGATGTTCTTTCTACTATAAAATGTGAATTATCTGTAAATTAGAAATTTCCATTAGATTTATATTTTAGATCATAGTTTTAAATACTATATATTTTTAAATGTATGAAATAGTATAAATGTAAAAATAGTATAAATGTATGAAATATATAAATAGGTTTATAGTTATACCCCAAAGTTAATCAAATCATACATTTAGAATGGAAGAATATGATGTTAATTGTACATGATGTTTGTAAAGAGGATATATTTGGGACAAATAAAATTACTATGTCATATTTTAGAGACAGAAGTAATGAAGGTTCAGTTTTCTCAGATTAGGCTAAATGAATAAAACAGATTTTTTTGATTAATTTTTGTCACTTAGAGGAGCTAGACCTCTACTCTGGGGCTTGAATTCAGGGTCTGGGCATTGTCCCTGAGCTTCTTTTGCTCAAGGCTAGCACTCTACCACTTGAGCCACAGTACCACTTCCAGCTTTTTCTGTTTATGTAGTACTGAGGAATCGAACCCAGGGCTTCATACATGCTAGGCAAGCATCTACCACTAAGCCACATTCCCAGCCCCATCTTCTGGAGGTTTTTAGTGACGTACTCCTAATGTTTTTAAGATTATATGATGGTTTTATGTTACCTTGTTGTTTTATGCTCTGTTGCAGATCTCTTCTTGTCCTGAGAAGTTGTTTAGAAGAGTCATCTATTAAAAAAGAAAAAAGTGAAAAAGACTAAGGGAAAAGGAAAGGAATATAAAGTCTAAAAGTAAAAACATTCTACGAAACTAAGTATTTTAAAAGTTCATAAATCATTCATTCAACCCATCAGTATTAATTAGGCTTTCAATTAGCTATTATATATTACATCTCTTAAGAAGACTTCTCCCCTCATAGTGCAGCTGAGTTTGGTTTGTTTATCTGGGTTTAGTTTGGTAACTTTAAATGTTTTCGGTTTATTGGTTACAACAAATTAATGATTTAAAATGAGCAGTTTTGCTGGATCACCTATTTTTTTTATTTGCTCTTTGAGCTATATTATTCAAATGTAATTATAAATGCCGCAGGATGAGATCTAACTATGAAGAATTTTATAACCACAGAAAAGGTGATTAAGATAAGATCTCTAGGAAGTGGAGGTGTGGCCCAAGTGGTAGAATGCCAGCCTGTAGTGAAAAAGCTAAGTGAGAATGTAAGTTCCTAAGTTCAGGCCCCAATATCAGCATAATATTGATAAGGAAATAAGAAAATAAATAAATGTGATTTCTGTTCATGAAGGGTTCATAGTGCCAGACAAGACATATAACTACATGTAAGGATGTGTGATGTCCCACTTTTATTGTTACTTAGAAATGATGTAGTTCATACAATTTCTTTCCTATTGATGAGAAATAGCCCATTGGGAGAAGAGGGAGAAGGAAACGTATCTTTAAGATGTTGTTAACTGATCAGAAGAGCTTGAGTGAATCATTTATTTGTCTTTCTGGTTCTACTCAACTCATCTTGATTGTTTCTCCTAAAAGCAGAATTCTAGAAAGGATCTGAGCAAGTCAAGCATATCAGGAGACTAGAACTCTTAAACAAAATGAAAAGAACATGAGACCAGAAAAAAAGGGCCCAGTTCCTCAATATTAATAACTAGAACTAGAATACAGGCAAAATAGAAAATGAAAGCACCTCCTCACCCCTGCCCCAGCCAGTATTTCCAACCATACCAGTAGGGATTGATTGACAATAGGTACATGAACTGACATGAACTACTACAAAAGCTCAAACTCTTCATAAGTAAACTTGCAATTGTCTGAAATTACCAGTTCCTTTCATTTCAAATTGTGTGGTTCTAATGGCCGGAAAATCCGCTTTATATTGACCTGGAATTTTCTGTATACCGTATCTGTAGAAACAAAGTATTTTACATTACAGGTGTTTTAAAAATGTTTTTAATTCAGCAAGAGGTAATGCAGCATTCATGTTTAAAAGATGTTAAAATACAATTAGATATGCATATAGTGCTGATAACAACTTTTATTTGGGAGAGATTGTAAAGCAATAAACAGAAGTAATTGAGCAGGATCATAGTTTAGTCATTCCTTTTCACATAATGAGTTCTTTTTCCAGGTACTTCATCTTAGCTTTGAAGAACTAGCTGGGCGCCGGTGGCTCACACCTGTAATCTACTCAGGAGGCTGAGATCTGAGGATTGCAATTCAAAGCCAGCCTGAGCAGGAAAGTCCGTGAGACTCTTATCTCCAATAAACCACTAGAAAACTGGAAGTGGTGCTGTGGCTCAAGCAATAGAGTGCTCACCTTGAGCTGAAGAGCACAGGGACAGTGCCCAAGCCCAGAGTTCAAGCCCCAGGACTGACCAAAAAAAAAATGAAGAACTGGTGATAACTTGAAATTTTACTTATTCTGGAGCTTAATTATGCTAATAGAATAAAAATCCGTAATAATGTCCTTAGAAACATGTTCTGACATGATAACATTCACAACTTATAGAATTAAATTCTAGTTGTAGACAATGTCTAGTTTGCTTAAAGAGGAAAATAATCTGTCCAACAACCTCTGTTCCAAAATATTTACTAAGCAATCACTGAAGTATTAAGGAAAAAGGTAAATAAAGCAAAAGAGCCATGGATTTCATTTGAACTGGTAGTTATTCCAGTTCAAACTCTCATTTTTTCATCTGCTAGCAGATTTGACTTAGGCAAGTTACATCATGTCATTTGTGAAATGTGAAAAGTACTACTGACCTTGCAAGTTAGACACATATTCAATAATGTCAATATTATGCTTATTATAACTATTACCATCATCATTAGTTTAACAAATATTTCTCTCTGATGTAGAAATGCTAAGATACAATGACCACCACAGTCTAGGACCCTGCACTCAGTGAGTTTACAATCTATTTTGGTGAAGGAAAGCAAATAAGTACAAATAGAGACCATATCTGCTGGCTCTATGAGGACATGGTGAAGCACATTCTAAGCAGAAGGAACATAGGTACAGAGGGACTGAGATGGTAGGGCACTGGTCATGAGAGTTCCATAGAATAGGATGAAGTTGCTATCAACATAAAAGGTTCAATGCTATACTATAAGACATGACGTTTTCCCGAGAGAACACACAACTTTAAACCACCTCCCATTCCAATCCATACTCTCAGAACACTATCAGTATAGTACAGATGCCAGGCTGAAGAAAAAATGATCATAAAAGTATTGTGTTTATGTCGTTGCTATTTATAGGTGCTCCTTGTCTTATATATCCTGCTTTTCATTCCTTGAAAGCAAGGATTACGGATTCCTCCATTCTGTGTTGTATCTCTTACTCTGTTATCATTTATATATATACAAAGAATATGTTCACTAAATATTACATCAAGTCCTGTTAACCCTTGTTCTATTTTTTTCTCTTTTTAAATTGGCATCAGTTAATTGTACAAAGGAACTGTATTGTGGTATTTACATAAATGCATATAATGTTCGTTAAATTCATCTCCTATATACATACAATGTACTTACATTTTTTTCACCTTCCATTACCCTCTCCTTTGCACTTCACAAACCAGCTGCTTACCCTGAAATAGTCTCACTTTTATAATAATGTCATATTAGTATTTCTAGGTCTATATTCCAATATGGATGACAACAGGACAATTCCATTCTCCTTTATCGTGAATAACATTCCATTAAGCAAGTTCTTATATCCTTGAATATAAGTAATTGAATAAAATCTATAAATACCCTTGCGGAGTAGATCACTATTGCTCCTGTTATGAGGACACTGCTAATTAATTTGCCCAAGGTCACAGACCTTTTAAGTTATAGAACGAAGACTGTCTTGAAGAGCCTGTATCCAGAATTGACACTTTCAGCAGCTATCCTAAACCATACTTATTAAGAACTTTGCACCCAGAAAAATTTAGGAATCAAAGCCTTTTTTAATATCAGGATTCTTTGAAGTGTTGCTTATGGAGTGGTTTGTAGAGTTGTCATGGTGGTAGTGGTGACACATAGTGTTTAAAATAGTGTTTAGAACTCTTTGGAATATGGCTCTGTGTCCACATATAAATGAACTTTAGCAGGAGAGTCTATCCAGATATGAAGAATTCATATAGTCATGTAATTTTATTTTATTTTTTGGTCTGTTGTGGGGTCTGAACTCTGGGCCTGGACACTGTCCCTCAGCTCTTCAGCTCAAGCCTAGCACTCTACCACTTGAGCCACAGTACCACTTCTGGCTTTTTCTGCTTATGTGGTGTTGAGGAATTGAACCCAGGGCCTCACGCATGCGAGGCAATCACTCTACCACTGAGCCACCTTCCCAGTCCTGTCCTGTTATTTTAATAGCTGCAGAGGAGCAGGCGCCTGAGCTTGCTGAGAGGCAAGAATGTTCCTTTGAACTTTACCTAATATGTTTTTCCTGATATTTTCATGGCTTCCTTCTTCATTCGTTGTAGCTCTGTTTGACTGTCACTTCCCTAAGAGAACCTTTTCTGTCCCCATTTTACTGGTACCCATGATTTCTTTATGTCTTTACTCGCCTTAATTTTTAATTCACTATACTAAAGACTATCCATCCTTGTGTATTCATTCGTTCATTGGTTCAATATTTCATTATTTTTTTCTTCCATACCATACAAATGCTAATTCTAGGAATATCTTTTCTATCCTTGCTACATCCTTAGTGCCTACCATGTAGTAAGTAATATTATATATATATATATATATATCATATATACAGTGTATATATATGATACATGTATCTATATGATTTCTTAGATCAAATCAATCAAACAGAGAAAAAGTAACATAATTTTGTGTGGTGTGTGTGTGTGTGTGTGTGTGTGTGCACGTGCATGAACCAGTTCTGGGGCTTGAACTCGTAGCCTGGGCACTGTCCTTAAACTCTTGCACTCAAGGCTAGTGCTCTGCCACTTTCAGCCTTTTTGGTGCTTAATTTGAGACAAGAGTTTACCAGAGTTTTATTATTATTATTATTTTGGGTCTGGTCGTGGGGCCTGAACTCTGGGCCTGGGCGCTGTCCCTCAGCTCTTCAGCTCAAGGCTAGCGCTCTATCACTTGAGCCACAGCGCCACTTCCGGCTTTTTTTCTTTTTGCTTATGTGGTACTGAGGAATCAAACCCAGGGTCTCATGCATGCAAGGCAAGCACTCTACCACTGAGCCACCTTCCCAGCCCCAGTTTACCAGTTTTCTGCTGTGATCCTCAGATCTCAGCCTCCTGAGTAGCTAGGATTACAGGTGTGAACCACCGGCACCTGTCTGAGAAAGTGTCATGATTTAAATGGCCAACACTCTCACTCTAGCATAGAAATTGAAGAGAAGCTTTTTATTAGGGTTCAACATAATATAATAGAAAGAATTGAGAATATTCCTAGACAAGAATCATGGGACTTGAGATTCTAGTCCTGGTTTTGCCCCTAATATAAAGCTAATTCGAGTTTCTGAGGTTCATCTGCATGTCTTTCAAGGGGAATAAAAAAATTGCCTAAGGTTATAAAGGGATTATAGCTAGGTAAAACAATTTCAGACTGCAGATAGAGAGTGCTACAATCTTATAAACATCCTAAGTGTTCATTTACTTCATGTTTACAGTATATGCTATGGCAAAATGAAAACAACTGAAGTGGTAAACAGGGGAACTTAAAAAAGTCTGGCTTCTGACTCTGTCTAGCAGTGTGACTTGAGGCCAATTACATTTCTTATCTGGGAAATTTTATGTCAAATATAAAATGAAGTGTTTCCAATTAGATAATCTCTAGTAGTACAACCCCCCCCCCCCTCATTTCTAGATAGGAGACCACTATTTCCAAGGCATAGTTTAAAATACAAGTGATTTCAATAACATTAAAAATAATGAATCATAAATGTAGAGGTAATTACAATAGATTTGACATTCAAAATATTAGAATTGACTCAAGTGTTCAAGCTTAATAGCCTAGAGTCCATAAAAAAAACACCAAGAAAATTAAGATCAGACATAAAAGAACAATAAAGGCCAATGAAGTTTATTTCTGAGTTTACTTTGGGTTAATTTGAAGAGGAACTTGAATAAAAATGTACATAATTGTTAGTAAGAAATAATCTCTAAAAGCTGTCCTGCTGTTAGCAAATCATCAAATCAGACTGCTTGCATGACTTTCTTATTCAAAGATTAGACTGTCCATTTGGGATGCACAGATGGAGAAAAATATTTTCAAATTTATGCAGCCTGTTTAATTTACTATTTCACTCATCACAACTAACACACATTGTAAAACAAAGATAGCTCACTTCACTTACATTTGTTCCTGTCCCCCACTTTACTCCAGGAAAATTAAAAAGCAAAGTAGTCCCAAAATATACATGGCTGAAGGGCTTATACAAGCATACATAAAACTTTCCTGAAGCTACTTTCTTTTTAAATTAGTTCTTCAAGTAGGAAAACTAAAATTGGAAGATAAACACCCTTTTAAACAGCCAGAAATAAGTACCGAATGTATTAGATAGAAATTAACGCCCAAGGGATTTATGTGAGTAGGTACGTTTTATTAGGAGCCATTTGGTATAACAGAAAAAACTCAGAACATTCCTGGACAAGAATTGGACTCTAGCCTTGACTGTGTCACTGATGTAAAGCCAGTAAATTCTCCTTCTCTCTTAGCTTCAGCGGCTTGTCTTTCAAAGGGAAGTAAATAAAAATTATCTCATGTACCTTGAGGGTATGGGTAGGGTTGGGAATGATGAGGTAAGCCATAGAAGGGGTGACATTGAGCAAGATGCATTATACTTAATAAACTGATTTGTTGAATTGAAAAATACAATTTTTAAAACATGTAAAAAATTACCTAGAGTAATGGAAAGATTGTGGCCATGAGACACAATTTCAAATTAGATACAGAAATCTATTATAGACACAAGATCACTATACGATATAGTTCACAATGCAGGGAATTTGTGAACGTCTTGGTACATATTTTTAATTTATGTATATTTATAAGTTATGACAAATGGAAAAATTGAAGTGGTGAACAGGAGCTCTGAATAAAATCGTACTTCTGTCCCTTTCTGTCAATGTGATCCTTGGCCAGTCACTTTCCCTATTTGCACATAACCTCATGTATAAATGAGTGGGTTCAATTCAATAATCTCAAGTTAGTTTTCAGTGCAAACATCATAGTTATAGACATGAAATAATTTTCTGTGTGATATAGCTTCTAATTCTCTATCATACAAAATGCACTGGATTTCTTTCTTTCTTTTTTTAAATTTCTTTCTTTCCTTCTTTCCTTCCTTCCTTCTTTCTTTCTTTCTTTCTTTTTGTCGGTCATGGGACCTGAACTCTGGGCCTGGGCGCTGTCCTTCAGCCCTTCAACTCAAGGCTAGCGTTCTGCCACCTGAACCACAGCGCCACTTCCAGCTTTTTCTCTGCTTATATGGTGCTGAGATACCACCTGAGATACTACCTCACCCCAGTTAGAATGGCTATAATCAAGAACTAACAACAGATGCTGGAGGGGATGTGGACAGAAAGGAACCCTACTGCATTGTTGCTAGGAGTGTAAAGTTGTTCAACCACTTTGGAAAGTAGTATGGAGGTTCCTCAAAAGACTCCACATAGAGCTCTCCTATGACCCAGCAATCCCAATTTTGGGCATTTACCCAAAGGATCACAAACAAGACCGTACTAAAGCTACCAGCACAACTATGTTTATTGCAGCATTATTTACCATAGCTAAGATATGGAACCAACCCAGATGCCCCTCAATAGATGAATGGATTAAGAAAATGTGGTATGTATACACAATGGAATTCTATGCCTCCATCAGAAAGAATGACATTGCCCCATTTGTTAGGAAATGGAAAGACTTGGAAAAAATTATATTAAGTGAAGTAAGCCAGGTCCAAAGGTCCCATGGTTTCCCTTATTTGCAGTAACTAGTATATGTCTGAGACAAGCAGAAATGGTCAGATAAGTTGATGTTAGGCGAAATGAACTCCAAGATAAGGATTCAAATGTTTTTTCTTTCTTACGATTGTTTCTAACATATTTATAAGATGATTTCTTTGTTGCTTTGTATGTCCCTCTCCCACAGTATAACCTCTGTTTTCACTGTATTTGATGTTGGTATAATTTGTGGAGGGGAAGGGAAAAAACAAATAATTTAAATAGGGATACAGATTGACCCACTGCAACAATGAGATGTAGAAGACGTTATGTCGAAAAATGAACTTTACAACTTTGGGGGGGGGGTGTCGTGGGGTGGGGCAGATGAGAAGGGATGGGAAGGGGAAACAAAGGAGGAGGCAACAATTCTTGATAAGAAATGTACTCATTACCTTGCACATGTAATTATAACCCTTCTGCACGGTATTTTCACAATTAAAAAATAAAAGTAAAGGAAGAGGCTACAATTCTTGATAAGAAATGTACTCATTATCTTGCCCATATAATTGTAACCCCTCTGTACAGTATTTTCACAATAAAAAAGAACTGTTAATAATATGGCACAAAAAATGAAATAACATAAAATAAAAATAAAAACAACAACAAATTTTTAAATCACAGTATTAGACCTGATCTCAATTAAGTCTGGTTTAACTGTGCAGAGTCCACACACACACACACAACCCAGGAACAACAAAAACTACAAAGGAAACAAATCACCAAATACAAGTCAGTAATAAAGTATTTGTTATCTTGAGTTTTCTTTTTGCTTTCCTTTTCTGGAGAGAAATCTGAATAATCACATAATTTTTTTATAAATAGCAATCCTATAAGGGCTGTCATGTTATTAGATAGTCATCTAATTAAAAAGCTTCTATGACTTCATTTGTCAGAAATTAACTATCCATTTGGCAATCTCAAGTGGAGAAAACTATTTACAAATTCATACAAGCTGTTGAATTTACTATTTCACTCATGACCATTGTAAAATGAAGATAGTTTGGCTCACTTACATTTGTTCTTGTCCTCCACTTTTCTCCAGGAAGATTAAAAAACAAAGTATTCCCAAAGGACCCATGGCTGAAGGGCTCATAAAACTATGGATATAAGCTTCATGAACTACTTTCCTTTTAAATAAATTGAGCTTGAAATTTTTGAATAAATTTGTTCTCTGGTTAATTATTAATGTCATATAAAAGAATTTCTAAGTAAGAAAATTAAAATGAGGAATTAAGACCTCTTTTCATGTCCAGGAATAAATAAGGAGGTAATTTTATAAGAATTTATACTTAAGGTACTTATTTCTATTAAGATAAATAAAAGGACTGTACAATCAGAATTTGGCTCCATGAACAGGGGCTCAATCCCCAAAACCAGGAAGTTACATTGCCTTCAGCTTTTCTTCTCTAGAAGAAAACATGGTTTTTGCTTTGAGGTTAGATTAACTTTGAACATGGTTGTGCTGTTCAGTTTTTCATTGCTGTGACAAATTATCTGAGGAGCAAAGATTTATTTAGGCTCTTTTTCAGTGGCTCCATTGTTTCTAGAGCTGTGATTAATAAGGCAGAATGTACCAGTGGAAAGCATTGGAAGAGCAAAGTAGCCCATCACATGGCAAACAGCAAGCTGAGAGAGACAGGCAAGCAGAGGCTAATGTCAATGTATGCTTACTTGAAAGCCCCAGCACAAGGGACCTACTTCCTCCAGCCAAGACCACCCAATTATGACTCCATCATTGGTATAAACAACTAAAAAAAAATGAAAGTCCTTGTGATCCAATCACCTCCATATAGCTAATCAGTTAGTAACTAAACCTTAGTAATATAAAAGCATCATGGGAAATTTCAGATTCAAACCAATGCCTCTGATAGATCTCTCTTCTTTATAATACCGATAAAGGCCCACCTGGATTTTGTTTCAAACTGACATGTTTTTAGAATTTATCTCCATTAGTTTAGGTTTTCTAGGTGGTCTTTTATTAAAAAGATCTAAGTAGTTATGTCCTTGGTATTATAAATGGTCTAAGGATAACCTAGATCTATAAAAAGAGATTAAGAGAATAGTTCCTAAGACTGCCCACTATAAAGAAGGAACTGGACATTAGTTGGAGGAAAGATTGGGACTGGCAAGGACAATGTCATGCTTAAGGAGGCTGCCATTATCACCTTCATAATCAAACCGATATTTAGTAGAGAATTCTATCCTCCGATATCTACATTCATTTGTATGCCACTCACACATTGAAAACTTTGCATTCATTCACACATAGAATAGCTTTCTTTTGATGAATTCATACCTTTCAATGAAGGTTTTAATAATTTTAATATGAGCTTAAGATGAACAAAACTTCCTATAAAAACTGACTCTAGAAACTAACAAATAATATTTTACAATGGTTTATTTTTATGATGTTTTCTATTCATTAGGAAAAATTAAGGGAAGGGGGATCAGGAGGGGAAAAAGTGAGAGAAAATGAGGGAGAGTAACACTGTTCAAAAAGAAATGTACTCATTACCTGACTTACGTATAGCACCCCCTGACTTATGTATATCACCCTTACAATAAAACTTAAATTAAAAAAATTCTTTACCCCTTTTTCTTTGCTGATCCGGGGGTTTGAACTGGGCATCTTTCCTGAGCCTCTTTGTGCTTTGAGTAGTTCATGGACTTCCTGACCTCGCTTTGAACTGCAGTCCTCAAATCTCAATTTCCTGAGTAGCTAGGATTACAGGTATGAACCACTGGCACCTGGCTTTAACCCTTTTTTTAAATTATTAATCATGTGCTTTTGTATATAATGTGTTCACTATTTAAAATAAATGACTTGGGGCTGGGAAGGTGGCTTAGTGGTAGAGTGCTTGCCTTGCATGCATGAGGCCCTGGGTTCGATTCCTCAGCACCACATAAGCAAAAAGAAAAAAGCCGGGAGTGGCGCTGTGGCTCAAGTGGTAGAGCGCTAGCCTTGAGCTGAAGAGCTGAGGGACAGCGCCCAGGCCCAGAGTTCAGGCCCCATGACCGGACCCAAAAAAAAAATTAAAAAAAAAAATAAATAAATGACTTAAGCATATATTCTATAAACAGGTATTTATAATCACATTGGCATCCCATGCTTTGAATTAGTATGGCCCTAATTACTAATTTAATTACTAATTTTGCTTTGATCCCAAAGCAAAATTTTATACATAAGTTTAACTAATGTTGTCTGTTACATGTGTCACTAAAATGGAAAAAAATCTGCCACTTTGACCACTTAGTCCATTTGTTTTAACAGGAAATCTGAACAATGATTAAGCTGGGTTGTGAAAGATGGATAAAGTTAAAACAAACAAAGTGCTCTTTCCATCATTTTCGGGAAACTTAGAGAAAGAACACTCCAGTCAACATAGCTAGTGTTTGTATTTTAAAGACAAAGAAGTTTGCTGTCCTGTGGGTAAATAGCAAAAACTAGTATTTGTAAATCATTGGCATATTTCTCTAGTAGAAAATGTTTAAAGAATAACGTTGCTCAGTAGAATTGAAGTTCTATTTAGTCTATATATTCTTGGTTGTGTTTAGCCAAAATTGGTTCAATATATCTTCCAAACAGGAAGGATAGACCTTCCAAAAGGATAGGTTGCTCTTTATATTTTTGAAATGTGAAGTTTGGGCAAGGCTTTGTTTTTTTATCTTTCTTTTTTCTTTGTACAAATACTGCATTTCTAAGAAAGAAAAATCTCAGATCTGGTAGAAATTTTCATGGTCCTGTTAATACTAACTGGATTCTGCCCTCAAAAGTGGAGTCCAAATGACTCAACCTGGTTCAGAGAGTCCTTCTGGTCTGGGACCTGTTTAGTTCTGCAGCCTCAGCATTCTCATTCTTCACTGCAGCCAAGTAGCAGAATTACCTGACTATCCTGAAAGTTCCCACAATATGAAATTACACCCAGATGGGTAAAAAAAATTGTGTTATCCAACTGTCATTTTTAAAATAATTAGTTATTTCATATTTATTTAGTAAAAGTGAAAAGAGCAGAAACAAATTTTCAATTCACACAAACTATAGACCTCTTTTATGCATGATAAAAAGATTATATTGTGCATGATTTTCAAAACCAAACAACTTGTAGGGAGGCAATATTAATGGGTTATAAATCTAGAAAACAACTCAAAAACACTTTTGTGTATTGTCATTTTCAGAATTTCATAGTAGAATTTTCTATTGCTAACTTTAGGAACCTGCAACCTAGCTAGTGCAGAAGTAAAGTGGCCCAAAAGCACCCCGTGTGTCATTTTCATGAACCTGAGTATGGAGGCCATTTCCTCAAACACCATTCAAAATTGAGGCCTGAGAGTCATGCAAGTTAGGTTCATAAGCGGTATATAAACACTGGATGATTCTGAGCATAAGAGAACATCTGTCCTTTGACCCGCCTCTTGGCTCAAGCTTCTAGTCTCAGGTCTTGACAATATTCCTATTCATCTTACACTATAGATACTTTATGTTTTCATAAATAGAAGCAATATGGATTCCTGCTACCAGCACTGCAGAAGCCAGTGTACTCAAAGTCTTTTTAGTTGCTTCCCCCTCTTTTTTTTTCCTTTGTGCAGGTAGAGGGATTTGAACTAAGGGCCTCGTGCTCGTGTTTGTCTTATTTCGCTCAAGGCTGGCATTGAGCCACCTGAGCCATGCCTCCAGTTCTGAAGTGCTTTCCCCTTGCTGTCAGCATGAAAAGGAATCTTAGAGATAAGATAGTTAGGGAAATTTAGAATTTAGAATTAGAATTTAGAATTAAGTATATCTCCTTACTCAGTAGTTTTCGGTGTAGTTTATGTATTTCTATGAGCTTAAAAACATATTTTGTTTACAAACATCCACTGAAAGTAGTTTCATAGGCAAGTTTGTAGGGACCTAGAGTGGAGCTGCTGCAATAGCTCCAGCAGCAACATTGGGACAGACCTGCTATTAACCCATTCTCCCCACTGGCACCTCAGGTAGCCTTTCAGGGGGTGGCAGGTCTTAGGGGGGTGCTGCAGAAGGGTGAGAGAAAGGAGAAATGACAGGAGCAAATATGATCAAAATATATTATACATATGTATGAAAAAAGCATAATGAAACCCCACTAAAACTGTTCAAAAGCAGAAGTAGTAGTAATAAGAGTAATAGAATTTGAATTTGATTATGATGTATTATATGCATGTACCTACATATCACAATGAAATCTTTTTGTTTCATTAATTTAGGCTAATAAGACTTTTCAAAATAGCTGGGTGAGGGTGGCTTACACTTATAATCCTAGCTATTCAGGAGGCTGAGATCTGAGGATTGTGGTTCAAAGCCAGCCCGGGGAGGAAAGTCTGTGAGACTCTTAATCTCCAATAAACCACCAGAAACCAGAAGTGGCACTGTGGCTCAAGTTGTAGAGTACTCACTTTGAGCTGAAGAGCTGAGGGACAGAGCCCAGGCCCAGAGTTCAAGCCCCATGACCAACAAAAATAAAAATAAAAAAAACAAAAAACATAAAACCCCACACTTTTCAAAATAAATAAATAGGCCAGGCACCAGTGGATCATACCTGTAATACTAGTTACTCAGGAGGCTGAGATTTGAGGATCATGGAGACTCTTTTATCTCCAAGTAATCACCATAAAACGCTGGACGTGTAGCTACGGCTCAAGTGGCAGAGGATTAGTTATAAGCAAAAAAAGCTCAGGGACAGTGCTCAGGCCCTGAGTTTAAGACTACATAAACAAACAAACAAACAAAATGAAAGAGATTGAGTGTTGAGGTTCCAGAGATGGCAAAACTTATGTTTAAACTCCACTTCAGTGAACTATAATTATATTGCTAATAAGCCTTGAATGCAAGCTTCATGAAGTTTAAAATAAAATTTACAAAAGCTCAAAACATAAAAGCCAAGTTTATAATGGAAGATGAATTAGGAAGTTCCACTTTAACTTTATATTAAATTTGGAAAGATACTGTTTCCAAAATGTTCACAAAACTTTTTTCAAAAAATTATACCAAATTTTTTCCACAAAAGGTTCCTTAATTCATTTTATGCATGTAAAATGTGGATCAACTCAATGATGTGTGTTTTTTAACCCCTGAAAAATAGAAAAGACTTTAGATACTAATATCTGCAGTTATCACAGAGTAGAAGAGGAAGAACTAAAGCAGTAAGTTTTGTTCACAGAATCCAATCAATGAAGCATTATCTAATGCGGGAGGACATGTAGAAAAGAAGCTGTACATTCAAAGTATGGTGGTGTTTGAGCTCCTAGTAGGGAGAAAGCTTCACAATTTGCATGGAGCCAATTGTGTAAGTCTCTAGGTATAGTGTGCCTGATGGTAGTGATGGGTTTTAATATTACCTCTTCTCTTGTCTGTTTTTCCCTCCAGGTTATAGATTCCATGAGAGCATGTAGTCTATATTTATGTGTGTACCATAGAACTTATCACAACACTAACAGATATTTGGATCCACAATAAAGTTTTGCCTAATGAATGCATGATAAAGTGGACCAACGGAGATGCAAAGCAGGCTGAGGGCTGATTTGTACAGCCTTGAATTCCATGCTAAGGAGTCTGGATTTTGGTCTGTATGTAGAGGGAAACTGAGACAGATATTTTGACCTTGTTTAGATCATGAAAACACTACCGTCTCTTTAGGACTTATTTATGATCTTTGATCTACCAAATGGAGAGACATCTATGCAAAGTATTATTGGAATTGCTTTCCAAGGTAAATGCAAGCAATAATGAGTAAAAATCTTTTCTTTTCTTTTTTTTTTTTGCCAGTTGTGGAGCTCAGGGCCTGGGCACTGTCCCTGAGCTTTTATGCTCAAGGCTAGTGCTCTACCACTTTGAGCCACAGCTCCATTTCTGGGTTTTAGGTAATTAATTGGAGATAAGAATCTCACGAACTTGCCTGCCCAGACTGGCTTTGAACTTGAAATTCTCTGATCTCAGTGTCCTGAGTAGCTAGGATTACAGGTGTGAGTGACCAATGCCCAGCTAAGAATAGTCGAGTAAATTTCAAATAACACTTTAAAAAATGATACTAGAATAGTATTAGATTTTTATATTTGATTTGACCCATATTTTCAAAGCCTGACTAATAGAATTTTATGAGTAGCAACTGAACTTTCTGATGTAATAACTTTTGGGACATTGATGCACATCTTCACCCCTGGCCAGCAGCTAATATTTAAGTCACTGTTTGAGTTCTGACCCAAATCAAATGGGATATTGCTGGAACCACGTTAGGAAAATTACTAATCAATAATGCAATCAAAATAATAAACGGTAAAAACAACTATGGATCAGCTGGTACATTAGATGAATCTGGCATAAATATAGACCAATAGTTTCAGACCAACAATGATAGAAATACTGTCATGATGAAATACCCTCATGATGACTAATAAAAATCATTATAACTGTGTGTATTTTAATTTATGGCCAATTTTCTCAGTAACTGAAACCATATGAAGAAAAAAGTATTTTCTCAGTAAACGAAACCATATGAAAAAAAGTGCACAACAGTGATAAAGATTAGCCAAACAAACCATTAAGGTCAAATTTGATACTGTTATCAGTACTTGTTTTAAGTTCGGCCACAAATAGTTTTAAAGGCAAGTAAAAACGGAAACTTTTAGAGTTATTTCCCCCACTTTATCACAAATAGGAGGGGGGGAAAGCACAGATAAGGTTGTATGAATTTTTCTGAAACACAGCCCTATTGACAATTTGGTGATTTTTTGTTATTGGCTACCTTACAATGGTTAAGATGCTTTAAAGCAACAAAACTGGCTGCCACCACTAGATGTCAGTAGAACCTTCTGAGTCATAAAAACAAAATGTCTTTGACACTGAAATATCTGTGGCAGGGGGTGACAGGATAAAGTGAGTCCTAGTTGAAGAACCACTAGATTAAGATGTTCTCAGCTTAGAATTGAAAGAGTGAAGATGGAAAGTACCTGCCTAAGTTCCTGTCAGATCAAAGAGACACAAGTGAGATGATTCAGAGAACGGGATAGCGCATGCCCAAAGGGACATACAGCATTGTAAATTAAATCATTCAACCAAGAAAGGTGCTTGTGGCCTGGTAAACTCTAGAAAACAGTAGAGAGGGAAGAACAAAGGCGGGCTGAGCAGGACTTTCCAAACATTATTGGAGAACAGGAAGGATAAAGCCTTATTTTCAGTGGCTATTGTCAGTCTTATTTTAATGAATGTGATCTGGGAATATATTGGTGTTTAGAAATAATGAGAAATAAGGATAGAAGAGTAGTAAGATGAGTATAAGGATTGGAAATAAGGACGGCTATATTAGAAAAGACTGTGGAAACCATAAGAACAAACTACACAGCAAGCAATTGAGAATCACTTAAGAATTTTAAAAGGAGCATATGATCAAAGTATTAGTAAAAATAATTAACTTGGCAGTTTCATTCAGTATGGGTAAAATCAAGTATAATGCCAAGAGACAAATTAGTAGGGTATAATAATTTAAATTATTATAGTAAATAATATTAAATTTATATAATTTTGAATATCACTGGATAACATTTAAATATTATTTAAATTATTATCAATGATAATTATTAATAGTAATTAGTTTAATTATAATTATTAATCATTAGTGGATGTTAATTAGATATTATCACTTAAATGTTATTGAATAATATTAAGTAACATGCAATAATTCCATATGAGGTAAGAGGTTAGAAAGAGGAGATAACTATGAGAAAAAAATATCAACCTGATTAGAACAATTAAGTCACTAATAATTTTTCTCAATCATGAATTCTTTTTTTTTTTTTGGTCAGTTGTGGGGCTTGAACTCTGGGCCTGAGCACTGTCCCTAAGCTCTTCAGCTCAAGGCTAGCGCTCTACCACTTGAGCCACAGCACCACGTCCGGTTTTCTGGTGGTTTATTGGAGATAGTTGTTTCACAGACTTTCCTGCCTGGGCTGGCTTTGAACCTTGATCCTCAGATCTCAGCCTCTTGAGTAGCTAGGATTACAGGCGTGAGCCACTGGCACCCGGCTATGAATTCTTAAATTAGTTATATTTGAAAGCTTATCTGCTTTATTGTTCTAGGGAAAGGTTGTGAGGGAGAACAGAAATAGTATACTTTCTAGAGGTTCAAGATCATTCATTCATTGTCTAACTTCCAGAATCTGGCTAGGGCTCAACCATATTCTGGATATGGTGAAGCAAAGCTGAGCCTTAAAGAACCTGTGGGCTAATGCAATGGATGACTTCAAGTTTACAGGGGAGATGGTGAGAGCTGAGTCTTGGAATTCTTTTTTTTTTTTTTTTCCAGGGCTGAAAACCTAACCCAGTGCCTTGCGTGAGTTTTGGAATTCTTAAGCATGATTTTTTTTTTCTCCTGGAGAGGTTGACAAGAAGTAGAATATTGTAGTGGCTGCTGTTTCTCCCGAGGCAGGGAGAAAAGCAGTTTACATAACAACTTGCAAGATGATCATTCTCTCTGTTCCCTTTCCCCACAATCATCTTAATCATTTTCCCCTCTGATGGTTACCTTTGTGACTTCCACATTGATAAAAGAGGCTACAAAAGGAGTACCTCCATTGCTCAGCTCTAGTCACACATATTACCTACCATACCTTCCTTTATTCTATATATGCATGTGTGTGAGAGAGAGAGGGGGGGGGGAGGGAGAGAGAGAGAGAGAATATGTGTGTCCTGAGATTTGTCAGGCCATGGTGCTATCCTTGAGCTGTTTTTGCTCAAGGCTAACATGCTACCACTTTGAGCCACAGCTCTACTTCTAGTTTTTAAGTGGTTAATTGGAAATTAACTGTCTCAGATTTTTCTGCCTGGGCTGGCTTTGAACTACGATCCTCAGATCTCAGCCTCCTGAGTAGCTAGGATTATAGGTGTAAGCCACTGGGGTCCTGCTCTATATAGCTTCTCCTTGTTCCCTTTCTTCTTTGGCCCCCGTCAGTCTCTTCCAGTCTCTTCTGGAAAGAAAACCTTCCCTGGACTCCATATCTTCCTTCCAGAAATGTCATAATTTCCTTACTTTCTGTCACTGCAAAACTTTTCACACAAATTAATTGTACTTACTCATCTTCCTTTCATTCTAAAATCTACACAAGCTGAATTTCTATTCCCACTGTGTTACTGAAACTACTTATGTCCATGTCACCAGCAAATTTAAAGTTGCTAAGTCCATTAAATTTAGAAACTTCTATGCCCCATCTTCCTTGAACTCTCCATTTAGCACAGGTGACTACCCTATCTTTTAAACACATCACATCCAGTCCACCACTAAGTTCTGTCAACTGAATATTCCAAATTCTAATCATCTTTTATTTCTGTCTTTATCTCCAGTATCCTAACTCTAACCTTTATCTCTCATATGGACTTCTGCAATAGACTCCTATTCTCTTCTTGTGGAAAGTTTTCAATTCTGACTGACCAGTATCTGGATCTCCTTCCAAATTGATTCTCAGTTTATGAGCCCTGGTGGAGGGTCTGTAAAGCATTTAAGCTAGCATTTAATTTCCAATCTCAATGCTAAAATCCTAGATTTTCCCCAGCTCATATTTTCTGTAATGATGGTATGAGATATCTGATCTAGGATTGGCCTGACTTTTAATCTGCTGCAAAGAAGCAGTACCAGGGAACTAATAGAGTACTTGGGTTCACTGTTAGTTCTGTCAATAAATGTTGTATGTGTTGTGTTTGTTGGTTCTGGCTGACACTATTGTTTCTGGTCCTTTTCTAAGTCTGGTTTCCTAGCACTCTCAGTGACTCTGTGAAAAACCTAGAATCTACTCAGCAGGTGTCTGCTGGCTATACCTAAGATCATAACTGATATGTGTTGCTTCTGTTCCACAGAATAGCTACGGTAACATATAAATTATACCATGGGACTTTCTTCCTTAGAACATACAGTTTTAGAATGCAATTGTGATGGTTAGACCTACTTATCAACTTGAACAGATTGAGAAATACCTAGGAAATTAGTAAAGCAATACTCTAGGAGATGTGTGAAAGCCTTTCTGAAGCTGATTCTGACTTAATTAATTGATTAGGAATCCCTGGATTCATAATCTGAGAAGCAGGAGATGGGGCCTGTTTGGAGGAATTTGGTCTGTGGAGGCATGTCCTTGGAGGTAATAACTTGTTTGTTCCCTTCCTGTATTCACTCTCTGCTTCCTGTTTACCAGAAGGTAAATAGCCTTCTTCTCTAAACACTGGCTTTCATGATATTATGCCTTACCATTGGCCTGGAATCAACAAAGCCAAGGACTATGGACTGAAAACTCTAAAACTGTGATCCAAAATAGATAATTCTTCCCTTATGTTGTTTTTAATCAGAATTTTGTTGACATCCATATCCCAAAAAAAACGTTAATAGAGAAACGATTTAACAATCCCTACAGGGTATTTATGAATAATTTTAGAGTCCGTCTCGTGGACTTTCCTGGGCTGGCTTCGAACCTCAATCCTCAGGTCTCAGCCTCCAGAATAGCTGGGATTACAGGGGTGCCGCTGGCGGCTAGTGTACTTGGGATACTGTACACCACTGTTCTTGCATTTTTTTACATTTCGCTTCTTATTTTTGCTGGCTATTTTTTTTCTTTTGTCAGTCGTGGGACTCAAACTCAGGGCCCAGGTATTGTCCCTGAACTTTTTTGCTCAAGGCTAGCACTCTACCCCTTTGAGCCACAGCGCCACTTCCGGCTTGCTGGTGGTTCATTGGAGCTAAGAGTCTCACGGACTTTCCTGCCGGGGCTGGCTTTGAACCTTGATCCTCAGATCTCGGCCTCCTGAGTAGCTAGGATGACAGGCGGGAGCCACCGGCGCCCGGCTTGCTGGCTATTTCCGAGACAAATGCTCTAGCTTTGGGTGACGGAATCGCCCAGAAGTCGCGCTAGCCTTGAGGGAAAAAGCGAAAGGGAAGCGCCCAGGCCCTGCGTTCAAGTCCCAGAAACAACAACAAACCTGAGGAGGGAAGGCGGGGACAGCGGGAGGCGGGTCCCGCAGCCCGTGCTCAGCGCCAGGCAGCTCCGCCTCAGGGGGCAGACTGGCATGGCAGCTGGCGAAGATGCGCCTCCCGCCCACCACGCACCGCGACGCCCACAGCCGCTGAACCCCGGGCGAAGGCGCCAAGCCGGAAGCCGGGGACCGGGGGCTCCCGCGCGCACTCCGCGCGCCGCGCCTCGGGGCGGCAAACTCGGCGGGAAACCCCCCACGCCCCGCCCACTGCCCGGATGGAGGTGCGGTCGGCCGGAGGCGTGGCCAGGCCAGGCCACGCCCACCACGCGCGCGCGGCTTCTCGGCAACCGGCACCACACAACAAAATGGCCGCTGCGCCGCCGCGGTGCCTGAGGAGATGAGGCGAAGCGCTTGCGCACCTCCGCGTCCCGTCGCTGTGTTCCGCGGCGTTTCCCTGTTCGGTCCTCGGGCGGTGAGTGCCGGGCCCGGACGAGCCTGTCCTCGGGTGTCGGGACCGGGTTGCGGGGCGGGGGCGTGCGCGGCGAAGGCGGGCAGGCCTGATGGGGCGGGGTGGGGACCGGACGGCGGGGAGGGCCGGGCCGGGCCGGCGGGGGCGCCGGGGACAGGTCTGCACCCGACGGACGGAGAGGCCGCGGGACGGCTCCCGGCTTCCCGAGGCGTGGCGTGGAGATTGACGGGGGTCGGGGGTGGGGGAGCGCGCAGGGCGGAGGCGTGTGGGCGGGGGCGGGGGGGGCGGGTGTCAGGTGAATGAGTGACAGGGATAACGATGCGCGGGGCATCCCGGGAGTGGTACCCAGGGGAAGCCCGGCGTAGAGAAAGATGACGGGAGGGAGGTGAGCAGAGCGTTTAAAAAGTGATTGCACGGAACACGGAAAAAGTGAAGTAGGGCGTCTAATGTCTCACCGCGGATGACAAAATAGAACTTGAACTCAGAATCCGAGGCCTTGATTGCTGACGATACACCGCCGCTTGTATGTGATTCTGCTCTTGTATGGTATGTCTGTGAGGATTGAACTTAGGGCAGCGTGGGAACTGGAGATGTAACTCAAAAGCTAAGAGAGAGCGCTGAGTTTTCAAGCTCCCTTCTATCACAGACAGCTTGATCTCTGGTAAGTTATAATCTAGAAGAAAAAGACTTGGTACTTTTGCAAACGTTTAACTCCAAGAGTAAAATTGTTTAATAGAAGAGACCCCCACTTAGCTCAGGGAACATGTTAAATAGGGAGATATACTCCTGCAACTCTTGACTGTAGAAACCCTGTATTCTTAAGAGTCTAACACAAGTCTTCACACATAAAAGTTGCTCAATAAAATTAGATACATTAAATGAAAAGCTTGGATGTGGGGAATCTTAGTACAGTGAGTGAGATGGGAGAGGGAATTCGGAATTGATAGAGAAGGACATATGGACTCGTGTGTTGCTGTGGAAAGGTATAGGTAGACAGTGAGTTGGGATGAAAAGGAATGGGTGACTGAGTAGTGCGTGGGTCAG
Source organism: Dipodomys spectabilis (assembly GCF_019054845.1). NCBI lineage: Eukaryota > Metazoa > Chordata > Mammalia > Rodentia > Heteromyidae > Dipodomys > Dipodomys spectabilis. Next base: position 6,309,561 of record NW_024870723.1, read on the forward strand.
TGTGTTGGAATAGATCAGGATATCAGAATATTTGCTGAGAGGAAGCAATTTGGGAAGACAGGGCCGATACAGAGGTTATGGGAAGGGGGTACTAGGAAGAATCAGAAATGGGAGTGACTACTATGGTATAAGGGAACTGGGACCAAAACTGGAAACTTGGCAATCAGAATGAGAGGAAGGTGGGGAAAGAGGCCCAAGTAGTCAGCACAGAAAGATGAGATGGCTTTAGTTGCAATGTGTTGGTTAGATAAATTTAAGAGCTATGGGAATGGGTTTGAAGATAAGACTACAGAAAATTAAAGGTAAGGGTTTTTAAATAAGCAAAGGTTATGGAATGAAAAATCAAGGAAAGTACTGAGATGTGGTTAAAGACTATAAAGGAAGTGTGGTAGGGATATGAAGGTATACAGAGGTGGTCAGTAAGGAGAGATGGAAGATTTGGGGGTATCAAGATCTGCCACATTTGAAGATCAGAGAGGAAGATAGAAAACTAGGAATTAGGAAAGGTTAGATAAAGGTAGAATTTTCCCCCTTACTGTCTGTGATGAGTGGGGCTTTTAGATCAGGTTATTTGGGTCTGTAGATATCTAGAATTTTATTGCCAGGTTATATGAAGGATTTGGATTATCACAGTATTCCTGTGCTTTCTAGTTGCTCTGTAGACCATCTTTGGGGTCTTTAAAATGTATCTCCAGCTCTTATGCTTGTTTTCTGTCTCTTTTGTTTCTTCATTCATTCTCAACTATCTTCTCGTTGCCATTGCTTGGTCTTTGTATATCCTAAACTACATTTCCACTTTTTAAATTGCTATTTAAGATTTACTACCTCAAGACTGTAGTGTTTGACATATTATCAGCCATTCTCTAACATTGTAAATCCCAAAGCTCTATTGACTGAAGTATCTCTCCAATAGTATATCCTACTTTTTTTTTTTTTTGGGGGGGGGGGGGTCCAGTCGTGAGCCTGAACTCTGGGCCTGGGCGCTGTCCCTCAGCTCTTCAGCTTAAGGCTAGCACTCTACCACTTGAGCCCCAGCGCCACTTCCGGCTTTTTTCTTTCTGCTTATGTGGTGCTGAGGAATCGAACCCAGGGCCTCTGGCATGTAAGGCAAGCGCTCTACCACTGAGCCACCTTCCCAGCCCTATATCCTATTTATTAAACAGATCATTCTGGCTCTCTGTCTATCATGTAGTGATGAAAGGGGAAGATATGAGAGTTTATAGACAGATAAATTAGAAGCTTTTAGTAATTAGACCAAAATGGAGTAGACAAGACTAGAGATCAACAGAAATAGAGATATTTAGGATTTATGATTGAGTGTGTAAATAAGGAAGAGAGAGGTGTTAAGAGTGACTCCCAGGTTTCTGGCTTGTTTCCATGAACATTGGTTAGAGCATTGCAGGGAGAACAGGAAAGGAGAGACTGAGGGAAGAATCCAAATGGTAAATTATTTGTATTGAGATTAGAATGTTATACATATGATGCCAATGAAATATCAACCAGTTGGAAAGATCTTAGAGACAGGTCAGATCAAACATAAATACCAGCATTGGGAGTCATGGTTGTGTTTATATTGAACAAAATGAGATTAAAGAAGAATTAGAAGAAAATTTTGAGGAGTACTGACATTTGAATTAAGACTAAATAGAGGAAAATTAGCCGGCAAAGGTATCCATGGCATGGCTAGTGAGGCAAGTGAGCACTGAGAGAATGTGGTGTCAGGAGCCACAGGTATGGAAGGAAAAAGATCCCATCAATGTTAAAGACTTCTGGTTACCATTATTCCCAGCTTGAGCCTGGACCCTTTATGTGTGTAGACAAGACTTGGTGACTAGTTCAGTCCCATAAACTCAAAAGACTTGTCAAGAGACACTTCTCCTTGGAACATGAGTTCATACTACAGTTCATGGAGGTCTTTGCTCCTTAATAAATGGTCAGCAATATTTGAAATAGTATCTGCTCCATCACTTTGGAATATTTATAGAGTCTGAGGTTATAGCTTTAGTCTTAACAGCTCTAGAGATAATAATTTTGACAGCTGTAGAAAAATTAAGTTATTGAATATATTGAAAACTCTTCCAGATTTTGATGGTTACCTGACTCTACTTTTACAATGAAGAAAGGTCCTCAGAAAAGACACACCAAAGCAAAGAAGCCACCATCCTCTCAGTCTCCTCCTGCTCCATCATCTCTTCTGTCCAGTATGAGATCCAGGTCACTTTCACCTTTAATCGGGTCTGAGACTTTGCCTGTTCATTCTGGAGAGAAGTGGTATGAGGAAGTCGAATTTTTAGGTGAAAACAGTGTACTATCGGACTGCCAAGATCATAAAGGTATCACTTTCAATATAAAGAATTTGACTACTTGTGTAAGTACAGATAGAGAATACCAGATTGTATTTTTGATCCAAATATAAAACCTATCCTGAACTTGGACTTGTTTTTATTGATAGAAGTGTGTAAGGACAATGAGAAAAACTAAGGTTTTTGAGGGAAGATTATAGTGTCTGAGAGGATTAGAGGAGAGGAGTTTTTAGTAAGAGGAAGTTATAGTTCCTTTGCAAAGAGAGGGCTTTAAAGCTCCTATGTTAAATTTGTCATCTTGATTAGGGAGTTGTAAAGTGCCCTCTGTAAAAGTTCCATTATGAAATAGTAGTCACACTTGGGCTATGCCAGTCTGCTTATTCTTAAACCAAGTGTTTGTTTAGTAGTGAACTGATTTCTACTTAAGAAAACATGTCTATGTACCACCAGCATTTTTACTGTTTTTCTTTAAAGTATTCTGTTTGGAAGTCTGTGTTCCAAAATGCCTCTGCTTGAAAACCATCATAGGAAACCTTTATTCTACAGCCTGGAACTATGCTCAAGATTAATTTTTTTCTGATTCATAAAGTTAGTGCGAAGAGAAAATTTTCTTTTTTATAGTTACTTGTATAAAATGTAATATGCCTTAAACAATGTTTGATAGCAGTATCTAGGAGTGCTATCTAGGAGTGCTATATAAGATGTTCTATTATCAATATTATTGTCTTTATAAAGAATGTTTTGTTAAAAAAAGAATAAATTTAGATGCTTTTTCTGTAAAAATGTAATAGGATTTTAAAGATTTCAGTGTTTCTAAACTTTAGACAGGCATTAAAAATGCACAAGTAGGCAGCATCAGTGGCTCATGCTTGAGATTCTAGCTACTTGGGAGGCTGAGATATGAGGCTTACAGTTTGAAAACAGCCCAAGCAGGAAAGCTAACCAACAAAAAGCCAGAAATGGAGCTGTGGCTCAAATGGCAGGGTGTTAGCCTTGAGCAAAAAAGCTCAGGGACAGCACCTAGGCCCTGTCAAGTTCTAGGACTAGCACAAAAAAAAACAAGCAAAAACAAAAACCTAAATAATACTGGAAATAATAACTTGAAAATATTACCTAGAAACAAACTTGAATTTGGTCTCTTCTGTTTTGGTTTAAATCCTGGATTTGCACCTTACTGGTTGCAAGATCTTGAACAAATAATTTCGTAATAAATGAGAAGTTAATAATTTCTATCGAAAAGGTTACTATATAGATTAAACAGTTTAAAAGTGAAACATTTATTGTGATGGTTAAAATGTGTGACTTTAAGTATCACTATCCCACAATATTGTGCAATTTATGTAAACACTTAATCTCAATAAAGAAATTTTAAAAGAAACTGCAGGTGAGCCAGAAAAAAAAAATGAAACATGTAACAGATTTTAGTGAATAGCCAACATATATATTGTACAGCAATTACTATTATTTTTAAGAAATGATATAAAATGGGCTAGAGGTGTGACTCAGTGGTAGAGTGCCTGTCTAGCAAGTGCAAGACCATGAGTTTAAACTCCAAAACTACCAACAAAAAAAGAGAAGAAATAATGTAGATTAAAATATTATTAGTCATTATGCTTAGAACTAGTTTATTATTTAGATTTGCATGGATTAAAATTTCTCTTCTTATATAGCTGATTTAATTTGTGGAATATTTTTGTGTCCCTTTACTGATAATGACTTGTTTCTGTAATTTCAGGATCTGAGTCTTATGTAGGAGTCCGATATATTACAGAGGCACTCATTAAAAAACTCACTAAACAGGACAATTTGGCATTGGTAAAATCTTTGAATCTTTCACTGTCTAAGGATGGTGGCAAGAAATTTAGGGTAAGTTACCAACAATTTCTAAATATAGACACCACTTTCATTTTCTTGCACCTTAAAACCTGCCAAAAAATTATCAATGCCTATTACTCAATATTCTATACATTGCCTTCCCTTTCTCTATAAAAGGTATTGGCAAACAGCAACTTGCAGCCAGCAAACTGTCCTCTTTTATTAAGTTTCATGGCCTCTCTAATTTGCTCACATATTGTCTATAGTTATTTTTGCAATATAATAAAAGACCTAACTGGAAAGCTAAAAGTACTTATCATTTGGCCTTCTACAGAAGTTTGCTACTATAGATATCCTTACTATAGAGTTGTTTACCACTTTGTTCTTAAAAATAGAAAACATGAATATATTATAATAGACAAGTTAATGTTTTATTTTTCGGTTGGTCATGAGGCTTGAACTATGGGCCTGGGCACTGTCCTCCAGCTCTTCAGCTCAAGGTGAGTACTCTACCTCTTGAACCTCAGTGCCACTTCCCGTTTTGTAGTGGTTTATTGGAGAAAAGAGTCTCACAGACTTTCCTGCTGGCCTGGCTTTGAACCCGTGATCCTCAGATTTCAGCCTCCTGAGTAGCTAGGATTACAGGCGTGAGCCACTGCCGCCCCATGACAACTTAATTTTTTAATTAGAAAAAATGGAATTTAGATTCTACCATGTTACTTCAAAAATTATTTCAAAAAGGCACAGAACCAAGTGAAACCAAACCAAACAACAATAAAAATAGTGCTTTAAAAGTGTTAGGTAGGAAGCCGGGGTGGTGGTGGCACATGCCTGTAATCCTAGCTACTCAGGAGACTTAGATCTGGGGATCATGGTTCAAAGCCAGCCTGGACAGCAAAGTCCGTGAGACTCTTATCTCCAATAAACCACTACAAAACTGGAAGTGGTACCATGGCTCAAGTGGTAGAGTGCTAGCCTTGAGCTGAAGAGCTGAGGGACAATGCCCAGTCCCTGAGTTTAAGCACCAGGACTGACAGAAAAAAAAAGAAAAAAAAAAAGTGTTAGGAACGGAAAAAAAAGCATTAGGAAAGAATATTAAAAACTAATTTTTTTTAATCTTATAGCAGTGAATGGAGAAAAGAAAAAATCTTATATCAGTAAATGGAAGGCAGAAGGACTGAATAGTGGCAAGTAAAGGAGATAATGAGATAATCTTATGAAATAAGAAAGTGATAGGTCTTGATGGGAAAACAGGTTCAATGAAATGCAGTCTACTCTCTATAAAAGAAACATGAGCATAGTAATTAGGAGCTCTATGCAGTAGATAAAAATCAGTTCACAACCTGGGCACTGGTGGCTGTTTCCTGTAATACTAGCTACTCAGGAAGCTGAGATCTAGACCTATGGCTCTAGTGGGAAGAATGTCAGTCTTGAGTGGAAAAAGCAAAATGACAGCCCCAGGCCTGAAGTCAAGCTCCAGGACTTAAAAAAAAAAAGTTCAGTAACTATAGCTCTAGTGCCTGATATCATACTTTGTGTGCAGTGTTAATGTGTATCTACTGTAAAATGACTTCTTTTAAGCCTGAGGCAAAAACCAGAAGAAAGAAGGAGGTTGAATATGCAGTATATGCAAGGTTTTGGGGAATGGGAAAGGATAACACTTAATTCAGTAGTATAGTACCAAGTTTTTTTAAGGAGATAGGAGAAAGGAAGAGAAGAAGGAAAGGCGTGAAGAGAGAGAAGGAGTTGGGAGTTGGACAGTTTAAGCCCCTTATTACATAGGAAACATTAAAAGGGAAGTTTGACAACTAGAGGACAGTTGCTACTTACGGTCAAGGGAAGTTGTACCAAGGACCATGTAGAACAGTAAGAATTTAGTGTTTTATGATGACTAATCAAATAAGTTTTATATATTGAATGTTTTTGTTAGAGCATGTATCCTGTAAAGTCTTTATTCATTTGTTTCCAATTAGTACATTGAAAATTTGGAAAAATGTGTTAAACTTGAAGTACTTAATCTCAGCTATAATCTAGTGGAGAAGATTGAGAAGATGGACAAGCTATTAAAATTACGTGAACTAAATTTATCATATAACAAAATCAGGTGAGTATCTCCCTCTTCAGTTAGGTAGCATTGCAATCTTAGATTAATGCTATCCATTACTGAATGAATTTTTTGATATAGCAAGTATTTTGATTCTTATTTATTGATATTCTAACCCTTTGTATAAAATGGTCTTTATATTTCTGTATTTATTAAGTTCAGGATAATACCTTACCTAGCATAAACAAGGAAGCACATACATTTGTTTTTGAGTGGCAGACTTTATCTTAATTCAGTTTTTATCATGGGCTTTTCACAAATGTTATCCTTACACTGCTTTTATTACATAAAGAATGTTCGCATGGGCTGGGAAGGTGGCTCAGTGGTAGAGTGCTTGCCTTGCATGCTTGAGACCCTGGGTTCAATTCCTCAGGACCACATAAGTAGAAAAAAGTTGGAAGTGGCGCTGTGGCTCAAGTGGTATGGTGCTAGCCTTGAGCTGAAGAGCCGAGGGACAACGCCCAAGCCCTGAGTTCTGGCCCACGACTGATAAAAAAAAAAGAATGTTGGCATGAAAAGAATATTTTAACCCTGCCATTTTGATCTTTAAAATATTCCAAATCATTTGATCCTGTGTATTTATCCTGATATTCTTTGTTCATTGCTATAAGAAAAACTTTCAAATCTTTTTTCTTATTAAAGTACATATTACTGTGAGAAATAAATGTGAAAAAACCTGAAATTGGCTAAAATTACATATAGAAAGCTTGTTCTGCACAAAAATAATGTGAGAGCCAAATTTTGAAAATCTTTAACAATTTTACCCCGTTAGACTTCTTTAAATATAATAGCCAACAAATCAAAACAAGTAATAGTGGCAGTTCTAAGAAATGGAACCAGGTGCTAGTGGCTCATGCCTGTATCCTAGCTACTCATGAGGCTGAGATCTGAGGATCATGGTTCCAAATCATCTCAGGCAGGAAAGTTCATGAGAGTGTTATCTCCAATTAATCACAGAAAAAGCTAGAAGTGGTCTATGGCTCAAGTAGTAGGGCAAAAGGCTTTCCTTGAGCAAAATGATGCTCAAGGACAGCACCTAAGTCCAGAGGTCAAGCCCCAGAACTGGTAGGAAAGAAAAGAAAGAAGGGCTGGGAAGGTAGCTCAGTGGTAGAGCACTTGCCTTGCATGCATGAGGCCCTGGGTTTGATTCCTCAGCACCACATAAGCAAAAAGAAAAAAGCTGGAAGTGGCACTGTGGCTCAAGTGGTAGAGCGCTAGCCTTGAGCTGAAGAGCTGAGGGACAGCGCCCAGGCCCAGAGTTCAGGCCCCATGACTGGACCCAAAAAAAAAAGAAAAGAAATGGAAAAAAACTGATAAAATCAATATAAATAGAATTGAACCTCATGAAAATAATTTCAGCAAAATAAGAATGGTGATAGAGAAATTTAAAAATATTTGTCCAGTATAGAAAATTGACCAAAAGATTAAAACCAACAATTTATTTGCAAACAATTTGGGAAAATTTTTATCAATAAAAATTTATCAACATGCGGGGCTGGGAAGGTGGCTCAATGGTAGAGAGCTTGCCTTGCATGCCTGAGGCCCTGGGTTTGATTCCTCAGCACCACAGAAGCAAAAAGAAAAAAGCCAGAAGTGGCGCTGTGGCTCAAGTGGTAGAGCGCTAGCTGAAGAGCTGAGGGACAGTGCCCAGGCCCAGAGTTCAGGCCCCATGACCAGACCCCCCCAAAAAAATTTATCAACATGGGTAATAAATGTTTTATTCAAATACTATGATTAAAACAACTGTGTTTATAACATACTGTTATTTTAGGGGCTTCTATTTCCTGGTGCAGCCTATCATTTTGTGGTGACTTAATGTAGTAATTAGGGACTTCTCTTGGGCAGGATGGTACACACAGAAGTGAGTGCTGTTGGGTTTCTAGATCTCTCCTGATTCCCTCTCTACTCATAGTCATCACAGTAGTCAATGAGAGGACCCTAGTCTTCCTCTTTTTTTCCTGTTTGATAGGTTCTTAACATCTGAGAGGGAGAGGGGTAGTATTGCTGGGTACAGTAATAAAAGGTGAGTGGTTCAGCTGCTTTAATGAATTTAATTTTAGCAACTTTATTCTCATTTGTGGAAAGAGTTAATAAATTAAAACTGTGGAAAATAACTTCACATGTACTCAAAGCTGCTTATTCTAAAATTTCGGATTATCATTGCACTTAGTATAAGTTTAGTTTTGCCCTTTGATTTTCAGCAAAATTGAAGGAATACAACATATGTGTAATCTGCAAAAGCTAAACCTTGCAGGAAATGAAATTGAGCATATACCAGTATGGTTTGGGAAGAAGTTGAAATCTTTGCAAGTGCTCAATCTGAAAGGCAACAAGATATCATCGGTAAGTTGTTAAAATAGGAAGAATTTTTTTTCAAATTTTTGGACTTGTAAAAAAAGTTTCTTTTACAAAATTGAATTTCTTTTTAACACTCTTAAGCCATGTCTGAACACCAAATTCATATAGGACGTAGTATTCTCTAAAGTAATTGAAAACAGGCAGTTCTAATTTTGCATAGGTTTAGTGGTAAGAATTGATCTCATAGTGTTTTCACATTGATCATTTGTACTCCATAGCAATCTTGTTATGGAGACACAGTGATAATTATTTTGTAATACTACCAGTTGAGTTAGTACAGCCTTATTCTTATTTTACAAGTAGTCTCAAAGAGGGCAAGTTCTTTATCCAAAGTTACAGCTTGTACCAGAATCTAAACTACTGTATTCTACAATACTATCTTATAATAAAGTTTCTTAATTTAGGGATTAATCTTAATTGTAGTGGTAGGCTTCATTAGATATTGATTACTAGTTTGTTATAGAATAACTTGATTAGCGTAGTTTATTAATTAGATAAAGATGTACTTATTTCCTCTGGAGTATAATTTATTATTTTCTTTCAGTGTTCATAGCTTGGTTTTCAGTAAACACTTTCTAAGTGAAAAAAACATTACTTAAATGTATATTAAAATTGGGAAAACTATGATAAAATTTAAAGAACATTGGTCATAGAAAATGGAAGATGTAACTTCAACTATGGGCCCAGATTTTCCTTCTGTAGCCTTAAATGTCCTTTTAAGTCCTTGTTTAAGTTGGAGAAAATAATTCTTGTACTGTCTACTATGCAGGAGCATCATGGGGATCAGATAAAGATAGATGTGAAAAAACTTGCGATCATTAAATAATTCTTTTTTTTTTTTTGGGTTGGTTGTGGGGCTTGAACTCTGGGCTTGGGCGCTGTCTCTGCACTGTTCAGCTCAAGGCGAGCACTCTACCACTTGAGCCACAGCACCACTTCCAGTTTTCTAGAGTCTCATAGACTTTTCTGCCCGAGCTGGCTTTGAACCGTGATCCTCAGATCTCAGCCTCCAGAGTAGCTAGGATTACAGGCATGAGCCACTGGTGCCGGGCTTTGCGATCATTAAATAATTCTAAGGCTGTTAAGGCTGTGTTCTTAAGCTTTCAGCTGTGGAGACCAATACTACTACTACTACTAATAATAATAATAAGCAACACTAATGCTGTGTTATCTACAATTTATGGTTTTTTAACTTCGTCTTTATAAAGATGTGATAAGGAAACTCAGCCATATAACCACCAAATCCTAAGAGCCTCCGAGCTGAGGTCCCACATCATGTTGGACAGAATTACTTTGGATCTCATGAAGTTTACAGGATGATGGGAAGCAGTAGCCATAAATCTAAAATATGCCACAAATATTTTACAGCATAGTTGCTTCTTAGGTAGAACCCAGTATCAGCACAGTAATAGGAAAATCATTCAGTTAATACTTATTACTAATTTTACATGATATATTCTCACCCCAGTTTATTATTTTGACATTGGTATTAATAAGAATGAAGTATATTCATGGGAGAAAATATGTATTTGGCTCAGCTCTTTGGCATGGTCTTTGTCAACCTTAAATCCCTCTGAGTAAACATAAGAATCTTCAAAGAATGTATATATAGGGTTGGGTAGTGTGGGTTAGGAGAATGTAAGGCCCTGGGTTTGATCCATAGCACAGCAAAAGAAAAAATTATGGGCATTTCTATATAGCCTTATGTCTTTCAACTATCAATTGTAATTCAATTATCTGAAAATTTACCAAAATATTTTTATAGTCATTCATTTCCAGTTTGTTTGATTAATAAACAGACAATAGGGTTAGAGTTACATAGACTTGAATTCAGATCCTGTTTGATTCACTTTTTTAAAGCTCTGAGCTTTATATAGTCAAGTCACTTAATTCTTAATACCTGTTTCTTCATCTATAAAATTTAAATGATATTTAAATTATATGTATCTATAGTTATATATGTATGTATAGCTATACACACATATATGTGTGTATATATATGCATATATATGTATGTATGTATGTATATATATATATATATATATGTATATATATATGGAGTCACACAAGGAAGTGGTTAATATAAAAAACCCAGTACTGTCCTGGTACACTATATACTCTGTACTCTCTTCCTGTGCCTTTCCTAACACCATTACTTTTGGATAAGGGGCTTCATGAATAGATTTCTTGCCATTTTAAGAGTGACTTCTTTGATTTATTGCCTTCTTCAGTTACATTTGGGATGCTTGCAGTAAATGATTCCAATACTACTGTTATATCATTTCAGCTCCAGGATATAAGTAAGTTGAAACCACTTCAAGATTTGACCTCTCTGATCTTAGACGAAAATCCAGTTGTGACCCTTCCTCATTACATCCAGTTTACAACCTTTCACCTTCGTTCACTGGAGAGTTTGGAAGGTCAGCCAGTAACCTCTCAGGATAGACAAGAGGCTTTTGAAAGATTCAGTTTAGGTAAGAATACACTTGGAAAAAATAAACTTATATGGAAGAGGAATTTATTCTCAAAAGTTATTTCAGAAAAATATTATATTATGAACTTCACAATGCTTTAAAATTTCCATGGAAGCTGAGATTGGTGGCTTATACCTATAATACTAGCTACTTGGGTGCTAAGATTGTCAGGATCATAGTTCTAGCCCAGCCTGTGCAAAAAGTTCATGGGATCCAATTTCAACCAATAAACTCTTGATGCACTGAAGTGTGTCTGTCATACAGCTTTGAGGGAAATAATCTGGTTAATACATTAAGGAGATCTTTTTTGAAGCAGGGTAGCAAATGAGATGGAGCAATATGGAGATGAAGGGGTCTGTTAGGTGGCTATTAAAGTAATAGAGGCTAGAAGAGTTGGTGATCTGTGCTTAGGTGGCAGATGTGAAAATGAAAAGATCACTTGTGAAGATAGAATCTGTAACATTTTTGTTGGATTAGATAATTCTCAAGCTTCTGATATAAGTGGGTAGATGATGTTATCACTTCTAAAAATGGAAGAATTCTGTTTTGTATGGGACTTAATGAGTTAGAAATACCTGTGAGAAAACCATATAGAGTCAGAAATGCATTTGTATTTTAGATAAACCTGGGCTAAAGATACAATTGAGCATCCCTAGTGTAAAAATCTAAAGTCTAAAATGCTCCAAAGTTAAGCCATTATCAGAAGACAAATGGCACATGTTCTTCCTGATATGTGTAAGTTAGATTTAAAACACAAGATATGACAAATTATACAGAATTCTAGACACATACAGTAAGACCAAAAGAGGATAGTCTTAGGAGAAAATCACCAAGTTGTAATACCCAAGCACCTTTCTCATAGATATGTATACACACACACACACACACACACACACACACACACACACACACACACACACACACACACACACACACACACACACACACACACACACACACACACACACACACACTCTGAAGGAAACTCCAAAGATAAACAAAGGACCTGTTCTTTCATTTTCTGATGACTCTGTATTCTTGACCTATATACACATGTATACACATACACATCTGAGGGAAGTTGCGGGGAGGGCATAGAATCAGTGGAAAATGGGTGAAAAGTGCAGCAGCAGAGCCCACTGGCTGCACGGGATATTGATGAACATGAACCATGTAACTGGTAGATGGAGATGGGAGAGAGGGAATGGGAGAGAATGAGGGAACAAAAGGAAGGCAATGTACTTATTACCTGATATATGTAAAAGTAACCCCGCTGTATATCACTTCTAAAAGAACAATAAATAATTAAATATTCAACAAATAAAATGCTCCAAAATCTTAAATTTCTGAGTGATGTTACAAGTGGAAAAATTCCTCACCTAACCTTAAAGTGGTAGGTCACAGTGAAAACACAGGTACATTAAGAATGCTGTATAAGGCTGGGAAGGTAGCTCAGCGGTAGAATGCATGCCTTGCAAGCATGAGGCCCTGGGTTCGATTCCTCAGCACCACATAAACAGAAAAAGCCGGAAGTGGCGCTGTGGCTCCAGTGGTAGAGCGCTAGCCTTGAGCTGAAGAGCTGAGGGACAGCGCCCAGACCCAGAGTTCAGGACCCATGACCGGCAAAAAAAAAAAAAAAAAAAAAAGAATGCTGTATAAAATTAGTTCAGTCGCACCCAACCGGAAATCCTCTACAGGACTTAGAAGTGGGCAATAAAAGTCTTATTCTTTTTTGCTTATTTAAAAAAAATTAGTTCAGTCTATGTGTTTAAGGTGTGAGAAGAGGAAGACAGCCAGCCTGCTAAGGAAATTGACAAACGTAGGCAAGCAAGGTTGAAGAAACCAGAAAATAGTGGTTTTCAAAAGATTTCATGAGAGGAAGTGGTGAGCCATGCTGATCACTGCTGAGACATGCAGTAAAATGTGCATAGAGAAAGGCTTTATGCTGACAGTGTCAGATGATGCTCTTAAGGGAGGAGGGATGAAGACAAATGCTAGATTCAGATGGATTGAAGAATGGGAGGGAGAGTGTCTGATTTGAAATCTCCAATAATTTTTCTCCTGTAATGAGCTTTTTTTTTAAGTTTTAAAGATAAAGCTAAACTAAACATTCACCAATAGCTTCCAGACCAGGAAATGAGCTGAAACAAAATTCAGCTAACTGCAAAGCTACTTTTAAAAAAAGACATGAGCAGAATAGAAAGACAAATTGTGCCTCAGGTGTTTTTGATTCTTAAAAATATAGAAGACGGGGCTGGGAAGGTGGCTCAGTGGTAGAGTGTTTGCCTTGCATACATGAGGCCCTGGGTTCGATTCTTCAGCACTACCTAAGCAAAAAGGAAAAAAGCTGGAAGTGGCACTGTGGCTCAAGTGGTAGAGCGCTAGCCTTGAGCTGAAGAGCTGAGAGGCAGCACCCAGACCCAGAGTTCAGGCCCCACGACCGGACTCCACCCCCCAAAAAAAAGAAATATCAAAAAAATATATAGAAGACAAGGAATGATAATAGTCAAGATACATTGTGCTCATAAATTGATTCATTAAGTTATAACCCCTTTGTACAACTAGAGATAACAAAAATATAATTAAAAAATAAAATATAAGACAATGAGATTAGAGAAAAAGGGGAGATCATCTCCTGGCAGGAAGGCCATGTTTTCTATCAAAGTGAAGATGTGGGTAGTTTTGTTGCCTTAGTGGTAGGAAAATAAGGGAGTTTCCACTGGTGTTGTCTTATTTTCTTAATGAAGTGTGAAGTCAACTGAGAAAGACACTAGAGGTCATATGGGAGGTTTCAGGAGAAAGAAATATGAAATAACCATTTTAGAGGGTAATGTTGCCTGTATGTTGAAGCCATTTTAAACTGGCATCAGTCCTTTGTTGATCTATAAAAACGGCACTTTTTTTGTTGTTTTGGCAATAATAGGGTTTGAATTCAAGGCCTTGTGCTTGTTAGACAAGTGCTTGTACTAATTGAGCCAAACCTCAAGTCTTTAATGCTTTGGGGTTATTTTTTAGATAGTCTTGCTTTTGCCTGTGCCAGCCTCAGACTATAATCCTCCTACCTATAGCTTCCCACTTACTTGGATGATTAGGCATATGCTAATATGCCTACTTCTTGGTTGAGAAGAGGACTCTTGTTAGCTCTTTTACCCTGGCTGGCTTGGAGCCATGCTCCTGCTAATTTATGCCACTTCTTGAATAGTTGAGATTATAGCATGAGCCACCATGTTCAGCTAAAAATGGTAACTTCATTTGGTTTATCCATAGAGGTTGTAAAATAGGAGATAGAGGAAGACAGTTCTAGCAAAGAGCATATATAAAGCCTGCAGGTAAAAGAGACATCAGATCTAAAGAGCCAAAGGCAGTTCAGGAAAGCTGCATTGAGGTATACTTGAAGATAGGCTGAAGAGGGGCACTGAGACTGAATTATGAAGAGCTTTTTGGCTTTTTGTGTAAGGCTTTTAGAACTTGTCCTAATAGTAATAGGGAGACTGTGAAGATTTTAAGATGAGGTAATGTTTTTCAAACATGTTTGTAGTATTGTAAGTATAATTAATATAAAATACTGCCATCTACTGGTGGCTCATGCCTGTAATCCTAGCTACTCAGGAAGCTGAGATCTGAGGATCATGGTTTGAAGCCAGCCCAGGCAGGAAAGTCCGTAAGACTCTTACCTCCATTTAACCACCAGAAAACCAGAAGTGGAGTTGTGGTTCAAGTAGTAGAGTGCTAGCTTTGAGCAAAAAAGCTCATGGAGAGCACCCAGACCCTTGGTTCAAGCCCTAGGACCAGATTAGTATTATATATATACTAAATATTACCCTGAATTCAAAACTGACAACTGACTAAATAAGTAAATAAATACTATGTTTTATAAGGGAGATTGAGACAAAAAATCTTGAACATTTAGTGCAAATAAAGTCTTTTTAAATTGTTGTCCAAATAATAGTGCCTTCTTATCTCTTAATATAGACCTGAATTAAGCTCAAGATGGCCTTTTATTTTCCCCAGACTAGGGATAATTTTATAAGCAGAATTGTATTTACACTATCCTTAGACTCCGTTACTATTGTTGTGAGAAGTATTCCTTGCCTTTTTATTTACAGAAGAGGTAGAAAGACTGGAAAGAGACCTGGAAAAAAAGACAATGGAAACTGAAGAGCTTAAGAGCAAACAAACAAAGATCCTTGAGGAAATAAAAGCTCAAGATAAACTAAACAAATCACTGAAAGAAAAGGCTATGTTACAAAAGCAGAACTGTGAAGAGCTAGAAAGTGACCTTAACATGAAAAATGAATTGGTGAGTTCAATTTACAGGTTTGGCTTGTATACATTAGAGCTTTAGAATTCTTTGCCCTTGAGTTCAAAGAATACAACTTCTGACAAAAGAATGGGAAAGACAGGATTAACAGAAATATGTGCAAAAAGCTTTACAATTGTGTTGACTGTGTGGTAAAACTGCCCAGGAGACTAAGGTGTATGGTATAGCACAAAGGGGCAAGAGGTGCTGGCAATGTGAGGAGATATCAGATTGCACCTAATGTATTCTTAAACTGGAAATGTGGGCTAGACTGTATGTACATTGGCAAACATTTTTAGAAGGCCATATGGCAAAGTTACTCAAATTTTAAACCGTCATACCGTATGGTACAGAGATTATATCCAATAATATATTCTGTAGCATGAATGTGTAAAGATAAAAATACACACATACCAAAATACTCATTACAGCGTTGTTCATATTAGCAATGTTGCAAATAACTAAAATGTCCCTTAGTGGACATCCATCTGGAAGAATAATAAATTGTTGTTAGTGAAATGGGGTAATCTACCCTGACATGGAAGGTCTGGCACCTTCCACTATGTGGGAAAAAAAAACAAGTTGTAGACAGTATGATTATATAGTATAAATGCTATATGTAAAAATATGTGAGATTATATTTGAGAAAAACAACAGCATTTGTACTAAATTCCCAATAGTGGTCATTTCTGAAAAGTGGAATTATAGAACACTTTCAGACTGACCTGTACATATGTGTGTGTATATGTTGTCTAAATTTTATATAGTTTGACTTTATGATGGAAACAAGGAAAAATATCAAAACAGATAGACAAACTGGATGGCATAATTTGAGGTGACTGATCAAGAGTAGTCAGTAGAAGGCTCTATTTCTAATCAGATTTTGTTATTTTGAACATACAAATATGATAGAACAAATGAAATCCTGTTGTTTTAATTTTCTACTTTTATACTTGTTGGAAGGTTGAATATTATTCATGTATTTTTTATTTTGTTTATTATTTTGTATTTTTCAAATTAAGTGTGTTTGTCTATATTCTATTCAGCCAAAAGACTATTAAATTTAAAAACAGAATTTTAGATTGTATTCTGAGGGCTTAACATTTGAAAAACATTTTCATTATCTTTTACAAAATATCTGATGACATTATCATCTATAATTATGCAATGATTTCCAGTGTTATATAGTAATTGCTCAAGCATTAAACCATTTCCGTTATGAAAAAAAAGTAGCACTGAAGTAAGTCTTTTGGTGGCTAGTTAAACTGTAGTTGTCCCTTGATCCACAAGCTACAAATAGGATCTTGCTCTTTGTCCTAAAACAAGTTGTTTAATTTCGATCCTTCATTTTCTTATTTTTAAAATGAAATGATTTGCTTGTCCTGCCAACCTTATAGATTTGTAAGAATTTAATGAGGTGATAAATGTGAAAATAATTTAAAATGAATCAAGCTAAGTAAATGGAAGGTGATAGAATGATATGTTCATGAGAGACGGAAACAATTACTAATAACCATATCTTCCTATACAGTTAGTTGTCAACAAAGATCAACCTGTAGTATTATAGCCTAGCTCTAGAGCTCTCCAGGTGACAATACCTGTTTGCTTCTTTCTTCTTTTAGCCCTTGTGCTGGTTTCTTGCAGGTCCTTTTCTGCTGATTCTTTATTCTTCTTTAAAGGTAGTTCTGCAGAGTTGAACTGCACACTATGTTTTTTGTGGCTTGCATGATAACTTTGTATTAATATGCTTGTTTACCCTTTATGTTTTAAAATGGCTTGCCTCCTTGGGAAATGTGTTTGTGTGTGTACTTATTTTTAATGGATGTATACATAAGAACAAATTTGAATGTATGGGAAATAATTTGTATCGTTTTTCCTATTGATAAATATGCAGTCATCTCTTGATTGTCCACAGCCAATACTATTACTAGCTTACTTCCTAGAAATCTAGTTCCAAATGATAAATTTGACTTTTAGTTTGTTCTCATTTATGCATTCGTCAACAGATACTTATTTAATACTTACTGTATGCTAGGCTTAAGGCTATGAAAAAGCACAAAAATGCTTTGAAATATATAAACTATTTATTCTAGAAAGTAGTTCATTGATCTGTTGGTTTCAGTCTTGTTTGCCTTTTGTTTTGCTCTATTATCAATGAACTTTGAGGAAAGAAGCCCAAGATAAATTGACATAATCAGTACTGTTGATTGTGAGTTACGTTTCCTTGAGACTCAGATCCCTATGTGCATTCAGTGAAAATATCAATGTGGGTAATACACTAACCCTACTGCAGAACATTGAAGGCAACATGAAACAACAGGCTGTCCCATGGGATAGTATTAGAGTTCCAAATAGGCAACTTGGAATTGAACGCCACCTTCTTCCTCCAGCTGCACAATTGGGCAAGTCATTAAGCTTCTCTGTCAACTTTTATCATCTCATAGTGCAGTTGTGAAGATACAGTGAGGTAGCATATGTAAATCATGTAGCACAACATCTGGCACATTAGAACTCAGATCAATGCTACTTCCATTTTAAAGGATGCTCAGGAGATGACTGTAAGCAAAGTCATGCACGGCTTTGATTTTCTAGTCTTGTAAAATGTTTGTGTTTTGTTTTCTTCTCTTCAGCTTGCATTTTTATATTAATGAAATACTCCTGCATGTTCTTTTATCTCTATTATTAGGTACTGAAAAATCACTTAGTGGACCTTTGAAATACACTCAAAGGACTGGTTTTATAGTAATGGTACATAGTTAATGAAATTACTAAGTTCTGCTACAAATCTAATATGTAACTTTTGGACAAGTTATTTCACTAATTTGTGACTCCGTTTCCTTATTTATAAATTTAGAAAACACAATTGTATCATTCTCCTCCTCCTCCTTCAAAAATTTCTAAGTTTAAGTTATATAGTAGAATTGCTTTTTAAAAAATTAATATTACATATTTTGATCTGATGAGCTTATTTACATTTGTTTATTTATTTATTTATTATTTTTGTTTTGTTGGTTGTGAGGCTTGAATTTTTGGCACTGTCCCTGAGCTCTTCAGCTCAAGGTGAGCACTCTTACCATTTGAGCCACAGTACCACTTCCAGTTTTCTAGTGGTTAATTGGAGATAAGAGTCTCACAGACTTTCCTGCCCAGGCTTGCTTTGAACCATGATCTTCAGATCTCAGCTTCCTAAGTAGCTAGGATTACAGGCATGAGCCACTGGTGCCTGGCCATTTATTTATTTTTAATAAAAAAAAAACTTATTTACATTTCACTCGCTATTACAAGTAATGATATTCTAGCCCAGCATGTTAGGGGCATCTCTAATCCCAGCATTCAGGAGGCTAACTCAGAAGCATCATTATTTAAAGAAAGTCTGGTGTATATAGGGAGAGCCTGTCTCAAAACAAAAACAAAAACAAAACAAAAAAACAGATGATGTTCTGTACACTCAAAACCTGCCATTAGTCACCAATAATATAACAACATAGTATAATTTAAACCAAATTCTATTTTTCTCCTTTTCACTCCTCTGTAGTTATTATAAAATATCACTTCTCCACATGATTTGAATCTGTCATTAATTAAATAAAATGTAAATGAAAGTAAAATAAATTAGTGCTACTTATGAGGAAATCAGGAAGCAGGAACTTGGTAGTCCAATTACTTGAAAATGGTTGATATGAAGTTATTTCATGTTTACAAAAAACAAATTTAAATGACTTTTAAACATATTATATCCTGAAATAGCATACAAACTACAAAGGTCTTTTATGTGATCTCTTCTGAAATGATACGTTCAGTTTTGATAAGATTAAGATACAGCCTTCTCTGTGTTGTGATATTTGCTATAGAATTTTGAAAAATTATTGGTTATGATAAGAACTTCCCATATCATTGTAACTTTATCCTAATGTGCTGATATTATATGTTATGTCATTATGTTGAACTGATAGCTAAAACAGAAGACCATGGAACTAACACGAGCATGTCAGAAGCAATATGAGCTGGAACAAGAGCTGGCTTTTTATAAAATTGATGCCAAATTTGAGCCACTAAATTATTATCCACTAGAGGTAAGTTATTTTAATTTTTTAGTAATCCAAAATTAATGCCTAGGTGACTAATGTCAGGCTAGGGAAAAGTGGGAGGATATGGTAGGGACATGCACTAACCATTATCATTTTTTTTCTTCTGAGGGAATCATCAAAGTAAACTGGGTTTTGGTTAAATCTGCTAATTACTTGGCTCAGGAATAAGAATAGTGTCATGAAGAGGTGAATGCCTCCAGATTTTTTCCTATAGCCATGTCCATATCCAAAGCAAATGTCTTAACCTTAAGTCACCTTGCTTGAGAATATGGGTTGATTAAATGTGAACTTTTGAAGGAAGTGCTTCAGGACCATTGTGTAAATAACTCCCAATATGATTTGTTCAGTTACTCACTAGATTCAGTGTTTGTTACCTATTATTAGAACGATTGTCACAAATGCCACCAAAACAAGGCAATAGCCTAGCTTCTAAGACCCAGTGATTCCAACAATACTGTTAAATTTTTTTAAGTTCAGTTGTTAAATTTTATTATGTTGAAATTTTACTGATATCAGTCACAAAACCAGAATACACTCAGGCTTCTGAAAGACTAAGAGATTCAAAATCACAGAATTGTAGGCCCTTCATTAATCAGTGAATCCAAGTGTTCACTCCTTGGTAAGAGAAAGACCATTTTTAATTGGAATTCCCTTTTGATATATTAAGCATAAGATGTGAAAGTACATTTTTCAGCTCCTTAAGCATATAAGATTAATATAAATTTAGGTGATTCTGTAACATGTTTGCCACTAATAAAATGAATAATGTCAGTTGACTGGAAGTTGTTTATTTACATTGCTTTTAGTGTGATGAAATTGATAAAGCCCCAGATGAGAGCCCTTACATTGGTAAATCCAGATACAAGAGAAATATGTTTGCCACTGAGAGTTACATTGCCAATGATGCCCAGACCATACAGATCAAAAAGATGGGGCCAGATGGAGAACAGCATAGAAATGCTGAACATGTGAACTTGAGAGAACATGAGCTACTGGACATACAACTGGAAGATAAAGAAAAGAAAATAAGTGCAGGTTAAACAAAACTGCTTTTTAAACTTATTAAAAATATAAGGCTCTGGATTTGATCCCTAGCACTGCAAAAATAGGAGGAAGGAAAGAAGGGAGGCTTTGCACCCCAGTTTTGTTTCATAATTATTTTTGGTCAGTTGTGGGCTTGAACTCAGGGTCTAGGCGCTGTCTCTGAGCCCTTTTGTATTCCAGGCTAATGCTTTACCACATGAGTCACAGCACTACTTCTGGTTTTTGAGTGGTTAATTGAGATAAGACTTTTCTGCCCAGGCCAGCTTCTGCCCAGCCCAGCTTCAAACTGTGATTCTTAGCTCTAAGCCTCCTGAGTAGCTAGGATTACAGTCATGAACTACTGGCATCTGGCTGTTTTATAATTTTTAATGAAACAAGTTGATGGTATTATTGTTTACATGAAAAATCTAAAACAAAAGTGGTGTTTGCTTGGGCATATTGTTATTTTTTGGTTCTAGTCCTGGGGTGTGAACTCAGGGCCTGGGCACTATCCCTGAGCTTCTTTGCTCAAGACTTGTGCTCTACCACTTGAGCCACAGCTCCAGTGCCCCCTTTTTGGTGGTTGGAAATAAGAGTTTCATGGACTTAATCTGCTTGGAGTGGCTTTGAACCTCGATTCTCAGATCTCAGCCTCCTGAGTAGGTAAGATTACAGGTGTGAGCCACTGGTGATAGAGCATATGGATGATATGTTTTTAAATTTTTTATTACAAAGGTGATATACAGAGCATATTGTTTATGATTCATACTAAGAATTGAGATTTGGAGAATTGAGATTTGGGTTTCTGACAGTAATTGAATGGCATCATATCAGACGATTGATCTAAGAGTTTATGAATCTCATTCTGCCTCTAGGCATTTAAAGGCCTAATCAATAATAGTTGAAGAAAGTAAAGAAACATTTTTATTGCTTATTATATATGTTATCCAAACCTGAAATGGTGCTTAAGATAGGTTGGAATAGATCACTTTTCCCTTATCTTCGTGCCAAAGGCTGGCCTCTGACTCTTTTTGATATGCCCCATACCCACTCGATCTCTCCAACCATTATTCCATTCCCAAACCAATTCAAGGGATCTAACCGCTTCTGGCAAGTCACACAGAGGAAGAAGTTAAATTGAGAGATTCTTTAGAGACCCTGCCAGTGTCAAACTCTATATCCACTTACCAACTCAGCTGTATGCGTATGGGTATACAAAAAGAACTCCAACCTGAGTTTATACATCCCACTACTTACAATTACCTTTTAAATTTGGATCAACAGCTTATCATCCCTTGACTGATAGTTAAATAGAAGACATGGAAATCCCAGTAGAAGTTGACCTGGCAAGAGTAGAGAATAAACAGGTTTTTTTGATATCCACCATAACCAAGGCCTTTGAAGTGGAAGGCAAAAATAGATGAGTGCAGCCTCAGCTCAGAGGCTTATAGCTTTGTTGGAATCTGAGAGTGAGAAAAGGTAAGAAAAATCTGAAATTTGAGGTAGGAAGTAATTGATTTGATATCACCTCCACCCAGGACCAGATAAAGTAAATTTCTTGATATTAAGACCCATCATATATAATATTTGCCTCAACACAGGAGTAAAAAAATTTTTTTAGCTAGTTCTAGGATTTGAACTTGAAGCCTCATGCTTGCTCAGCTTTCTTGCCAAAAGCAAATGTGCTGCCACATTTCCAGACCAGTTTGTTGCTGCTTAATTAAATGTAGACTCTTGAAAACTTATCTGCTCACTCTGGCTTCAAACAATGGTCCTCCAGATCTCAACCTTCTAAGCAGCTAGGGTTATAGGTACTAGGCCAGCACTCAGTCAAACACAGGATTTTTTTAAACTACCATGAACGTAATAGGACTTTGCGACATATTAAATGCTTAATTTGTATGCTTTTAAATCTGTATGCTTTTAAAAGAATTCAGTTGTGTTGGGGAAAAAACCAAGTTGTACCCAACTTTTACATTTAGAATTTTATAAGTAAAAGGGTCACTTATAGTTTTATAGCATATCATTAACAATTTATCCTTTGGGATTATAGAAATGAAAGCCAGTGTAATTGCCTTTTACCTTTTCTGTGGCTATTAACAGAATTTAAGGGAGAAGGAAGTTTGCAGAATTCAGATTTTTTTCTTGTGTGTATATGAGCATTTTTTTAAAAATTTGCAGCAAAAATTCAGCTGTCAGAACTACATGATGAAATAGAAAAGGCAGAACAAAAAGTTTTAAGAGCTACCGAAGAATTTAAACAACTGGAAGAAGCTATACAACGGAAAAAAGTATGTAAAAGTAGAGCAGCTTTGCCAAGAGCAAATGAAAAAGATATAATGTGCTTTTCTTTTATAATTATACAAAATTATTTTTAGGTCATTATTATCTAATTAACTGTGGTATAATTCCAGAGTCAAGTATGCTTTATGTGAAAAGATGTATTCAGACTTCTAAGTTATGAAAATAGTTCCTTTAGACAAGGATGTTGCTTTTTGTTCTATCTCTTCTAACTTAATTAAGCACCCTCCACCTTTAACATTATGGGACCTAAATTACTAACCAGAAGACATCTTTTCTGTAGCATGAACATCATTAAACACAAGAAGAAAAAGAAGGGGAAAAAAAGATGATGAAAGTAATATACTCTCAGAAACCAGTGTGTCATGAAGAAATAAACATTTCAAATGTATGATAAATTTCATAGGGGAAAAAGTTTAAAACAGAGCTTTTGAGTTTTTCTTTTTCTTTGCCTTCCTTCCTGCCTTCCTGCCTTCCTTCCTCCCTTCCACACTAGGGTTTGGACTCAGAACTTTGCTTGCAAGTCAAACACTCTACCACTTGAGCTCGACATTATTTTTATTTTTTGTCACCATTTTTAAATGAGTAAATTTATAACCTATAAAAATCAGTATTTCACAATTGTAATGACAACTGCACCCATGCCATAATGGATAGAACAAGAATGTAAAGTGTAAAGAGTTCAGATTCTTTAAAAAGACCTATTTATAGGTTAATCTAAAACTTATTAGACACAGTATATGCATGCCAGTTGTTGTCAGGACTGTGTCCTTAATGAAGTACAGACAAACATGTATCCCTTTGTAAGAAACAGACTTGTATGAAAAACTTGTTTATATTTAGCAAAACAACATACTAATAGAGGAAAAACATAGAATTAGGAAAGACAATAAAAGGATATAATTTAGATTGTGTGGATGAAGAACTTTTAAGAAGATGACATTTATGCTGAAACAAAAGCTGGGGAGCCAGTAAGGCAGAGTTGGGAGAGTATTCCAAGCAAGGTGACAGTGTGTTCTAAATTCTTGATTTTTCTGCAGAATAAGGGAAAGTAGTAGAAGCTGAAGCTAAAGAATCCTGAAATTAAGGATTATGCCATGATTTTTAGGCCATTTTTAAAGTGTTTAAATTTTTTTATCCTATTTATCTTTATATAAGATCACTTTGTTGCATAAGAGTGAAATGAGTGAGAGAGAAAAAGAGTGTATCTGTTAGGAGGCTGGCATTCAGTCCAGACGATTGATAAAAATAGCTTGGGTAGACCAGGAAAGGCAAGAGTGGCCATGGAGAGAACCAATTCCGGGTCAGATTAGCAGGAGAATTAACAAAGACTTCAGATGAATTGAAAATGGCTCTTGAGATGAAGGAGGCTCTAGATATGAAGGAAGCTGTCAAGAACTTTCCTTACTTTCTTCCCCTGCTCAATGCTAACGCTTTACCACTTTGAGCTGCAGTGCCAGCCACTGGTTAAGTGAAGATAAAAGTCTCAGACTTTCTGCCTTGGGTTGACTTCGAACTACAATTCTCAGATCACAGCCTGCTGAGTACCTAGGATATAGGTGTGAGCCACCAACACCAGGCTCAAGGCATCATGTTTTGTAATAGCACTGGCCAAAGCTAACAATTGGGGGCTGGGAAGGCGGCTCAGTGGTAGAGTGCTTGCCTTGCATGCATGAGGCCCTGGGTTCCATTCCTCAGCACCACATAAGCAGAAAAAAAGCCAGAAGTGGAGCTATGGTTCAAGTGGTAGAACACTAGCCTTGAGCTAAAGAACTGAGGGACAGCGCCCAGGCCCAGAGTTCAGGCCCCACGACTGAGAAAAAAAAAAAAAAAGACAGATTGATAAATGTAAACAATATATGTACTTTTTAAATAAATATTTTAAATAAAATTTTTCTAAGAAAAATTTTAATAAGGAAAATAGCCTAGATATTATATTTTCTTATACTACTGACAAATTTAAATTTCAGCCTAGTTCTTATCAGTAAACTAAAAAAAAATCTCAATAAACATTTTTTGTATGGGCTGGGAAGGTGGCTCAGTGGGAGAATGCTTGCCTTGCATGCATGAGGCCCTGGGTTCAATTCCTCAGCACCACATAAGCAAAAAGGAAAAAAAATGCCGGAAGTGGTGCTGTGGCTCAAGTGGTAGAGCGCTAGCCTTGAGCTGAAGAGCTGAGGGACAGCGCCCAGGCCCAGAGTTCAGGCCCCACCACCGGACCCCCCAAAAAATTTTTTTTTATTTTTTATTTTATTTTTTGTAATTTACAATATAATATGACATGACTTTACCAGGTAACAGGGAATTCTTTTTTTTTTTGCGGGTCGTGGACCTGAACTCTGGGCCTAGGCGCTGCCCCTCAGCTCTTGAGCTCTAGGCGAGCACTGGACAGCTTGAGCCCACAGTGCCACTTCTGGCTTTTTCTGTTTACGTGGTGCTGAGGAATTGAACCCAGGGCCTCATGCATGCGAGGCAAGCGCTCTACCACTGAACCACCTTCCCAGCCATAACAGGGAATTCTTAAATTTTTTTCCTGATTAAAAAAATATTATGATCATGGGGAATTGCATAATCATCAATATTTTTGTCTCATTTCCTTCCATACTTTTTTTTCAAATGTAATGTTTATTACATGTTTATTACTGTGCCCATTATTAAAATAACCAAAGAAAAATCAATTTAAAAAATGCCCAACTGTCAGTCCAGGCAGTACTGATGTTTCAGCTTGACTGGTTCATGGTAGAGCATAAATATGTGGGCATCTGAAGCAATTCCTTAAAGACCCAGCTTGGTTCTCCTCCAGTGTCTTCTCTTGGAGTTGTACCTGATTTTGTTACCAGTTTTCATCCGAATCCACTGGGGAATGGGGCGATTTTGCTTTTGTTTCTTGGCCAGAAACCACTTGATTCTGAAAGTCTTGGAGAAGACATGATGAGAAGCTCTGGAAGGCACAGTAACCACAATGGCGAACAAAAGCTGAAGAGCTCCTTCCATACTTTTATTTTCATCTTATTTTATACTTTAATAACAGATTTTTGAGAAACATTTCTACACTTACGTAAATTTCTGTGCTAAAAATTGTTCAAAGTAGCAGATAGAGTATTATAAGCTTCTTGACCTGTATAACTTGGATAAATGTACTTTTGGGTGATACTAGTTTTAAACTAAGGGCCTCATGTTTACATGAGGCAAACATTCTACATGCCATTAGCCTTTTGCTTTTTGTGTCTCCTTTCTTTTCTTTTTTCCTTTCTTTGTTTTTTATATAGGGTCCTTTACTTTTGCTGAGGCAAAAGTACTTTCATAGCAGGATTACAGGCAGTAACCACCATGCCCATGTATGTTTTGGAGATGGAAGTAAATTGAGTACCAGTGGCTTATTCCTTGTTGTAATCCTAGCTACTTGGGAAGCTGAGATCAGAAGGATCAAGGTTGCAGGCAAGGGTAGGCAGAAAAGTCCTTGAGATTACATCTTAGTGAAGGAAGCTGGACATGGTGTATATACCTTTCATCCCAGCTAGAGTAGGAAGTGAAACATAGGTAGATTGCAGTTCAGGTATACAATCCAAGCTGGCAGGAAGTGCTAACCAATACTAGAAGCATGGTTTAGTAGTAAAGCCCCTGTCTAATAGGTGCACAGCCCTGAGTTCAGACCCCAGGGTCACCTAAATAAGTCAGATTTAAAATTAGACTGGTTCAAATTTAGAGTGAATTAGTTAAAATTTAAAGCAAATTACAATTTAGAACAATGCCTGGCACATTATAAACTCATTTATCTTTACTATTGTAGTTTTATTTAGTATTTTACAGTCTTGTACTAAGTAAAATGACAGCTTTTACTTGTGCCTGTTACTAAATTATTAATTTTCATAAACTTGTAAAATAAGATTTTCTGCATATAACTAGCATTAAAAGCATAAGGTATACATAGAGTGCCTAGGTTACGCCCCACATTTTATTTTAAAAACAAATTGAGAGGGCTGGGAAGGTGGCTCAGTGGTAGAGCGCATGCCTTGCATGCCAGAGGCCCTGGGTTCGATTCCTCAGCACCACATAAGCAAAAAGAAAAAAGCTGGAAGTGGCGCTGTGGCTCAAGTGGTAGAGCGCTAGCCTTGAGCTGAAGAGCTGAGGGACAGCGCCCAGGCCCAGAGTTCAGGCCCCATGACCGTAACCAAAAAAAACAAAAACAAAAAAAACAAATTGATAGAACATAGGATACTTTTTAAAATTGTAGCTGTCTGTACACATTTTTGTTGCTGTTCTTTGTTAATTTTGTGTGGTTGCCGTGTGGGTGGCTTAGATTTCAGAAACAGAAAAAGACCTTCTTTTCAAGCAATTGAGTGGTAGAATACAACTGTTGAATAAATTACGCCAGGAAGCTCTGGATCTAGAAATGCAGATGAAAAAGCAAAGGCAAGAAATGGCTGAAAAGCAGAAGGAGATCAAAGATATACAAACAACTATAGAGAGCCTGGATCCCAAAGACCCTAAGCATGTAAGTAAACTAAGGACTTTTGACTTCTATAGAGACGAGAATATTATCCTATTTTGATAAAATGTCTTATCGCTTTCACTCAAGAGTTCTTTCTGGAAATCTCTTAGTTTGATGAACAGATTTGTTTTTTAATATAATGTATATATAGTCAAAGAGCATGTTTGTATATTATATACATATATATACACGTATATATGAAATATATATATATGAAATAACCTAGGGCTTCAAGGAAATAGCTTTCACTAAACAATGGCTTCATGGTATACTTTTTTTTTTTAAGTGCTTAAGTTTCATTGTATTTCAGAGTAAGAGAAACTTGCTTAAAGATGCTCTGTAGACTTCTTACTTTTTCTCCTTCCTTGCCTTCTTCTCTTAAAAGCAGAAAGAGGCTGGGCATCAGTGGCTCATACTTTAGATCCTAAATACTCAGGAGGCTGAGATCTGTTTTGAAGCCAGCTTGGGCAAGAAGGTTCATGAGACTATTATCTCCAACTAACTACCAAATAAACCAGAAGGGGAGCTGTGGCTCAAATGGTAAAGTGCTAGCTAAAGGAGGTTAATACCTTTTTCTACCTCTTTTTTAATCATTTATGCAAATATTCCACTAAAGCTATTTTCTGTTTCATATTGTTTTATCCTTAAAAATGAAACATTTCTCTGAAGTGTGTCTTTTTGTTGGTGGTAGGGCTTGAACTCTGGGCCTGGGAGCTGTCTCTCAGCTCTTTAGCTCAAGTATAGTGCTCTACCACTTGAGCCACAGTGCCACTTCTGGTTTTCTGACTAGTTTATTGGAGGTAAGAGTCTCACAGACTTAGCTGCCTGGGCTAGCTTTGAACCATGATCCTCAGATCTCAGCCTCCTGAGTAGCTAGTTACAGGCCTGAGCCAGTGGGCACCTGGCTGAAGTGAGTCTTTTTAGATATGACCAGCTGTGGTCAGATGGGTCAGGATCTTGTCTCTTTAGGTGAGTCAGCATTATCTTTTAAAAAAACTTTACTCTGTATTAACAGAAATCATAAGATTAAACATGATAAAGACAGTGCTATAAATTGCTGTAAATATTTGATTAATTAAACATTTTAATAAAATATATACCATCTAATTCTGATAAGGGATAATTTTATCATCATAGACAAAAGCTAGAACAGAAGCTTAAGATATAATATTAACATTGAAACCAAGAGTAGTTTTGATTATTTTAAGAAAAAATTTTAGGTGAAAAATGGGAGGTTTTAGGTTCTATAATTGTGTTATGGAGTCAATATTACCTTATTTTATTGTATTTATTTGTTCAGAGCCTGATCTATGTAAGATCCCTGAGGATAATAGTTGTATATGGCACTAATGTCTGTGTCTCTTGGGGCTAGCCCTTTGTTGATGCATGCTTAAGTCCTAGAGGTAGGAAGGAAAGAGCTTGCAGGCCCTACCCAAAGCTCAAGTGCTACTTCTTCCATTTCTCTGACGTGAGTGTAATTAGAACCTTCAACGAACTACTGTGACATTCTGGGTAGATAGGGAGTTTAAATTTCACTGTTTTTTTTGGTGGGGGGGAGGGGGTCCGGTCGAGGGGCCTGAACTCGGGGCCTGGGTGCTGTCCCTCAGCTCTTCAGTTCAAGGCTAGCGCTCTACCACTTGAGCTACAGCGCCACTTATGGCTTTTTTTCTTTTTGCTTATGTGGTGCTGAGGAATCGAACCCAGGGCCTCTGGCATGCAAGGCATGTGCTCTACCACTGAGCCACCTTCCCAGCCCCTCGCTGTATTTTTATAATACAATTTTTATGATACATTGGAATGGTGTCTATTTTGAAGGTAGCTAGAATTACTGTGTACTAATGGGAGCATACCATTACAAACCTTGTTTCTTTTTTGTTAGAACTACTAAAAAATTTGGGGAGTGGCCAGGAGCTGGTGGCTCATGCCTGTAATCCTAGCTACTCAGGAAGCTGAGATCTGAGGATCATGGTTCGAAGCCAGCCTGGGCAGCAAAGTCTGTGAGGCTCTTTGCTCCAATTTACCACCAGAAAACCGAAGTGGTGAGGTGGCTCAAGTGGTAGAGTGCTAGCCTTGAGCTGAAGAGCTGAGGGACAGCTCCCAGGCCCAGAGTTCACAACTGACCAAAACAAAAGAATTATATAACTGTAACCCCTTTGTATATCACCTTTATAATAACAATAAAAAATATTTCTTAGTGGAAAAAGAAATAAAAAGAAAAATAAGTGATTTGCACTAATCACCCTTTTAGGAAGGGTCAGAGCCCTTGCTTAAGCTACTTTAATGATCTCATCATAAAAAGATTAAAGGTCAAAAGAAATCATTTTAAAATTAACTCAGAATCAAGCCTAGTTGAGTTTTCAAAATGTAAAAGCATTTTGCTAGGTTTCAAAAGGAAAAGGTACTATTTGACTCTGAAGCTCCATTTTCGTTATTAAGTTGTTAATAGCTAGAAGTACAAATACCCTGGAAGCAAACATAATAAAGGAGCTCTGTGTCGCTCTCTTCTATCGGGAACCGCCCAATGAGAGCAAGGAGTGAGCAGTTCTCTAGGGGATTAGCCAGTAGAGCTGCTTGCAGCTTTTGGTGTGATTGGCCTTTGGGAGCTTCCTCTGTTTAGATTTAAAGAGGGGAGGGAGGGGCCTGCCAGCAGAGGCTATCGGTGACTGGAGGCTGGGCTGCCGCTCACTCATGGTTGGGAACGTGGTTTGAACTCTGGGAAATTACAGATTTGGAGGTGCTTGCAAAAATGTGGCTGTCAGAGAGGAAAGTCCATGTGAATTTGAAGACAGCGGTAGAGCATTCAGCCCACAATTTCTCTTTTCTTCATGGTTGTTTTAACAGGACAGATTCTAAGTTAAGGTATGGTGGTTTTCTCTTTGTACAAAGGACTTAGGGGGAGGAGGAGTCAGATTTAAGTTCCTGTTTTTACAATAACTCTTTTGTGTGAACCACAATAGTGAAAATAGCTGAATCTTGTTGTTCTAGTGTATTTATTGTATGCCACTAGCACTTGAATCAAATTTTGACCTGCAAATAAAGAGGTTTTAATGGATTTTTTAGCAGTGAATTTTAAGGATTTATTGATTTAGATTAAAATCGTTTTTTTTAAAAAAAAAATCTTTCTTTAGCCATAAATGGTCGAAGTTTATTTACTGTACAAGCTGTTAACTGCAGTTCTTAGGTTTCAGAACATAAAAGATTTCTTTAAACAGATTGATTTCAGAAAGATGTCAGCTGGGTATTTTAGGAGTATAGAGAAAAGACAAGATTTGAAAATCTCATCAAGTTTACTGGTAAAATAAAAGTCTTTTTATCAAAGTGCTACTCATTAGTTCATTAATAATGAAGAGACTTTTTCCTAGTATTTGGGGAAAGCAGACATCTAATATTAAAAAATGTACTCCTTTGTGGTTCAGATACAGTTCTCTTTCCTGATGGTTTTATTTTTAGTTCTAGTCCTCTGATCCTGTGGGGGCAATTTTAGTCATGGGTTTGGGGGAGTGGGAGGGCAGAAGTTCTCTGGGGAATTATTTTGTATCCATATCAACAGTTACCTAAGGAGACTTGGGCAAGTCATTTGATGAACCTTACATTGGGTTTGCTCATTTATAAAATGAAAGGGTAGTTGGTAATTGGTTCTATTTTGTATTCTTCATTTAAAAATGTTTAGCAAAAACAGACAATGCCATCTTCACCGCCACTGCCACCACCACCAACAACAAAATGTTGTTTAGGAGTTCTGGACATAACTCAAGTGGTAGAGTACTTGCCTAGAATGTACAAGGCCCTATTGTTAAGGATTATTATAAAATATAAGTAACTTGGGCTTGTTTTTTTTTTTTTCATTTCAGTCTCATGTGAAGGCACAAAAAAGGGGTAAAGAACAACAGCTTGACACTATGAACAAGCAATACAAACAACTGGAAAGCCGTTTGGATGATATACTTTCTAGAATTGCTAAGGAGACTGAGGAGATTAAGGATCTTGAACAACAACTTACAGATGGTGAGAATTTAATTTGATTTTAGGTAACAAAAAAAAAATGATACCCAAACAGATATGTATGGTTCACCAGTTAGTGCTTTGATATAAAAGTGTTTGCAAAATACCCAAAATTATTTTTGTTGTTGGTGGTGGTGGTGGTTGCAGGGCTTTAACTCTGGGCCTAGGCGCTGTCCCTCATCTCTTCAGCTCAGGCTAGCACTCTACCACTTGAACCACCTGTGCCACTTCCTGTTTTCTGATGGTTTATTGGAGATAAGAGTCTCATGGACTTTCCTGCCAGGGCTGGCTTCAAGCTGGGATCCTCAGATCTCAGCCTCCTGAGTAGCAGGATTACAGGCGTAGCCCACTGGCGCCCAGCCCCCAAACTATGTTGAAAACTAAAAAATGTTTTCTTTTTAATGATATTTTGCTGGATTGATGCCTACTGAGTCAGGTCATTCTACTGAGTAGGCAAGAATGAAGTCAGTGCATGATGATAAGCTCTGCCACAATTGTCTCCAATGTATAAAATGCAAAACAAATTCTGTTAGCACTAGGAAATCCAGTATCTTAACAGTATATTAAGAAATTTATTTCCCACTTCAGAAAGGCAAGTTTAAATTTTGACATTTTATATATGATGAACACTCAAGAAAGACTCAAATGTCTTTTAAAGATAGTATCAAAAAGCATAAAAAATATGATTTTTGAAAAGTAAAAATAGAACAGTGTGGCCATTGGCTCACACATATAATCCTAGCTACTCAAAAGGCTGAAATCTGAGGATTGTGGTTCAAAGCCAGCCTGGGCAAGAAAGTCTGAGATTCTTATCTTCAATTAACTACAAAAAAGCCAGAAATGGAGCTGTAACTCAAGTGGTAGAACACTAGCCTGAGCAAAACAAAAACAAAACAAAACCTCAAGGATAGTGCCTATGTCCTAGTTCAAGCCCTAGGGCCAGAAAAAAAAAATTTTTCTTTCAAGATTTCTATAACAGTGGCAGAGGGAAATAGAAGACTGAGAAGTAAAAGCTAAGATCAGTGAAAAAGACCAAGTCCCTGCTTGGCCATTGTCACTGTGTCACCTTGAACAGGTTATTTCTATCTTGATCAGTTTGGAGGATTGAAAAGAAGTGTTTACAAAGTATTTGGCAACAAACATGTTTGGTTTTGGTTTAAGTTTTCAGGTTACATGTTTATGATGCCTGTCTTGGATTCATCTTCATTTTTGAGTACTTTTGCTTTGTGTACTCAGCAACAAGAATTCACAGTTCTGCTACACATTTTTTGTTTTTTCATTTAGAAATAATGTAAACATTTTACAGCATGAACTTTTTAAGCATTCTATGAATATATTCCAAATACTGTTTGTATATTTTACCTGATTAATATTCCTATACTACATATAATAGAAGAAAATTACCATTATATCTTGAAACAGAAAACTATGATAGGATATAATTATAAGCTTATAATTTCGCTTAGTAACTAATTGCTAAGGAGACAAAACAATACTTTTAAAATATACATTATTATTCTTTCCATCTGATTTAGGCCAGATAGCAGCAAATGAAGCTCTGAAGAAGGATTTAGAAGGTGTCATCAGTGGGCTGCAGGAATACCTCGGGACCATCAAAGACCAAGCAGCTCAGGCCCAGAATGAGTGTAGGCAGCTACAGGATGAGAGAGAGACGCTGCTGCAAAGACTGTCTGATGTCCAGCAGGAGAGGGATGAACTGGAGATAGTTGCCATAGATGCAGAAAACATGCGGAAGGTAGGATTTGTTCCTTCCATTTTCCTTAGCTTCAGTAGTAGATATCCAAATTAAGACATTTGAAAGAGTTAGAAATAAGTGACAAAAAGAAATAGTGGCTATTGGGTACTTTTTTTTTTTAATTGGTGGGATTTTTCTTTAACTGTGAAACACTTGGAATCATTATTTTTCCTTTGCTAAGAAAGGGAAGATTATTTTGACTCTATTTCTGTCCCTGAAAGGTATTGTTGATAATAACTGTAAAGACAATCCTACTTTATCTAACCAAAATACCATATGAAAGCTTGTATTTTTATTATTTGCAGAAGAATTAATTATAAAGCACATTGTAGCCTATTTTATTGTTATTACTTTATAATAGAGGCAATATTAATTTTGGTATTCTACATGAAGACAGGCATTGCTGTAAATTACGCTTTTCTAATTTGTTGTCTACTCATTAGGAAATTTCACTTATTCTGTTTTAGGTTTTTAGTAGATATTGTTGTTACTAAAGGTATCCCCAAATTTCATGTTCATAAGAGCTGCTTTCCGGAAATTGCATTATATATATATAATATTTATATATATATATATAAATATAAATAAAATTATATTTTTTTCAGTGTCAGTTGTAGGCTTGAGCTATGGGCTTGAGCGCTGTCCCTCAGCTCTTCAGCTCAAGGCTAGCACTCTGCCACTTGCGCCACAGCACCACTTCTGGTTTTCTGGGGGTTAATTGGAGGTGAGAGTCTCATGGACTTTCCTGCCCCGGCTGGCTTTGAACCACCACCATCCTCAGATCACAGCCTCTTGAGTAGCTAGGATTATAGGTGTGAGCCACCAGAGTCTGGCTGTAATTCATATTTTTTAATATAAAAACCCTCAGGCATATAAAAAGTATCAGAAATACATTTAACTTTGTATTCTTACAATGCAGCTTAAGAAATAAGGCATTGCAAATATATTGCATATATACACACACACACACACACACACACATATATATATATATATATATATATAAATCTCTGTGAACTCCTTTCCCAAACGTAATACAACCCTGAATATAGTTATTTTCCTGCTTCTCTGTTCTTTTATTTTATATACATACATGCATGGACACATATGCATGTGTTTTTATATGTTCCATAAGCAATTGGTGCTCCAAGGTGTTACAGTGTACATATTCATTGTTGCTTCTTTTCTTCCTTCATATTTGCTTGTTGAGAATTTATACACATTGAGACATGGGGCTCCATCTTATTCTTATTGATGTATGTAACATCCCATTGTATGTACATTCCACAAAGTTATTATTTATTCATTCTCCTTTTGGATGACACTTGGGTTGTTTATAATCTTCTGCTATTACTCACTATTCTGAATGTAACATTCTGTGTGCATCTTGAGCTTGCAGACTGTGTACTTAGCATAAATGGCTTAAAAGGCACATATTAAAGGCTTGGTCCTCAGCCTGTGGCATTACGGGAAAACAGCAGAACCTTTAAGAGGTGATGCCTAGTGGAAGGAAGTTTAGGACATTGAAGGAGATATTGGGACCTCAGACTCTCCTTTTTCTTTTTCTTTGCTGCCTCACTGCCGTGAGGTGAGTAGGCCTCTTCCATGATCTAATGTGCCATCACTAGCCTAAAGCAGTGGGGCCAAAAGTGACCATGGACTGAAACCATGGCAAAATAAATCTTCTTCCTTTTAACTTGGTTGTCTCAGGTATTTTGTCACAGCAACAGAAAGCTAACTAACACAGGGGACTATGATCAGAAGTAGAATTGCAAGCCAGAGAGTATGTGTATCCTTAATTCTCTTCATAAAATCTTGTCAAATTATTGTCCATAGTGATTCTATCAGATTCTATTCCCACCAGCAATCTGAGCACTTAAATTTTACCACGTTGTTGCCAACACCTTGCTTTTATTTTTTAAGTACTTAATTTATTTAATTCACATTTTGCTTTGCTCAGTCACCAATTCACTTTTTCTCTCATACCTAATTTTTACTTGATTTATATGCTTTTTCTGGTGGAAGGGCTATGTAGAGTTTAAATTCAGGGCCTTACACGTTTGCTAAACTGTTATGATATCCTGAACCATGTCTCTAGCCCTGCTTTTAACTGATTGTTTTTAGGATAGGGTCTCACCTGCTGCCTTGCACTGGAGCACCTACTTTTAGGCTTCCCATCCAGTGTTGCTGGTATCATAAGTGTGTGGACCACCATATCTAGCTTCCTTCCTTAGAGATGACTTCTCATGTATTTTTCTGCCCAGGCTGACCTGGTACTATACTCCTAGTCTCAGCCTCCCACATACTTTAGGATAACAGGCATGAAACACTGCACCTATTTGATTTGATTTGATTTATTTTTTGTCGGTCGTGGTGCTTGAACTCTGGGTCTGGGCACTGTCCCTCAGCTCTTGAGCACAAAGCAAGTGCTCTACCACTTGAGCCACAGTGCCACTTCCAGCTTTCTGGTGCTTTATCGGAGATAAGAGTTTCACAAAAGACTTTTCTGCCCCCGTCCTGGCTGGTTTTGAACTGCAATCCTCAGATTTCAGCCTCATGAATAGCTAGGATTACAAGTGTTAGCCATCAGCACCCGGCTTAAGTAGACTTTTTTCCTGAGCCATTTGAGAATTAGTTACAGATGTCATGCATCTTTGCCCCTATAGATTTCAGTATGATTTCTCAGAATAAAGACATTTTCTGGAGTAAATATAGAAGAATGATCAGACTCAGGAAATGTAATACTTAAATTTAAATTTATTTATTTTTGTTTACTATTGGCTCAGGCTATCCTTTATAGTCAGAATCCTTCTGCATCTGCCTCTTGGTAGTGGGATTGCAGAAGTGTGCTACCACATCTGACAAGAAATGCAGTAATAGGTCAGGCTTCATGTTTGCCAATCTGCTGCATTTTTTTCTTTTTTTTTTGCTCAGTCATGGGGCTTGAACTCAGGGCCTGGCACTGTCTCTTGAGCCATGTTGCCGCAGGATAGCTCTCTACCACTTTGAGCCACAGTGCTACTTCCAGTTTTCTGGTGATTAATTGGAGATAAGAGTCTCATGGACTTTGCTGCCTAGACTGGCTTCAAACTATGATCCTCAGGTCTCAGCCTCCTGAGTAGCTGGGATTTCAAGTGTGAGCCACCAATGCATAGCTATGTTATATTCTAAATGGCATCTTTTCCCCTGTCTTTGCATTATAAAAATTTTTGCTTTTAACAGAAAAATTGAAAGAATAGTTCAATGACTATGAGCCCTCTTAGACTTAATATTTTGCTGTGTTTGTCCATAGATCCATAGTTTTCTGTCATGCTCATTAGTTACAGGCATCATAGCATCATCCCTTCATCTGAACCATGTTCACATTTTCCCAAGAAGCCTCTCATATAGTGAGAAAGAGTGAATGTAGAACCCAGGCTGCTAATGCTGTGGTTTGTCCCACATTTTTTTTGGGGGGGGGTCTAGTTGTGGGGCCTGAACTCTGGGCCTGGGTACTGTCCCTCAGCTTTTCAGCTCAAGGCTAGCACTCTACCACTTGAGCCACAGCGCCACTTCTGGCTTTTTTTTTTGCTTATGTGGTGCTGAGGAATCGAACCCAGGGCCTCAGGCATGCAAGGCAAGCGCTCTACCACTGAGCCACCTTCCCAGCCCGGTTTGTCCCACATTCTAAATGTTCCTAATTATTTCCTTATGGTTATTTTAATTTGTTCCTTGATATTCCATATACAGGAGTATTTTATTTAGCTGAAGAGACTTCTTTTTTTGGGGGGGTGTCCAGTCGTGGGGCCTGAACTCTGGGCCTGGGCGCTGTCCCTCAGCTCTTCAGCTCAAGGCTAGTGCTCTACCACTTGAGCCACAGTGCCACTTCCGGCTTTTTTCTTTTTGCTTATGTGGTGCTGAGGAATCGAACCCAGGGCCTCAGGCATGCAAGGCAAGCGCTTTACCACTGAGCCACCTTCCCAGCCCTGAACAGACTTCTTTTTCTTTATTTTCCATTCATATTTCCTCTTCAGTGAATTCTATATTCTTATTTTCTGTTTTATTGCCTTGGCTTTTCTTTGACTTGTAGGAATTCATTATTCTGGAAACTAATAAAAACATTTAGTCCAGTATCTAATCGAAAGTAGGCCTTAAATTTGAGGCTTTGTGTCTCCTGTCTTCCTTGTTTTTTTAAAAAAAATAATCATATAACTGATTACTTTAGAAAGCAACATGTTGATAGCTTACTGACCTTTCTGATTATATTGGGTTAGGATTTTATTTTCCAGCTAGTATGAGCATAGCCTGAGA
Source organism: Dipodomys spectabilis (assembly GCF_019054845.1). Taxonomy (NCBI): domain Eukaryota; kingdom Metazoa; phylum Chordata; class Mammalia; order Rodentia; family Heteromyidae; genus Dipodomys; species Dipodomys spectabilis. The sequence goes on from NW_024870723.1 coordinate 6,346,867, forward strand.
TTTCATCAGGTTGCAAATTAAAATTTTCTGTGCCAGGCATCAGCACTGGGTTTACTGTGCTCAAGTTACTTACAACGACTTACAGATGTTTAAGCAACAATGTGCAGTAAACTTTCTGGTCTTCTTCCAGGAGCTGGCAGAGCTAGAAAGTGCCCTCCAAGAGCAACATGAAGTAAATGCATCCCTGCAGCAGACTCAAGGAGATCTCAATGCCTATGAGGCTGAGCTAGAGGCTCAGCTAAGGTTAAGGGATGCTGAAAGCAACAAGCTCAAGGAAGAGTTGGAAAAACTCACAAGTCTTACTCAGGTAAGTAGGACCATACACCAACTAGAAACGATGAAGCCTGTGCTCAAGATACCTTACTTCTGGACGAGAGGAAGTGAATATCATCAAAGTACATTATATGCATGTACAGAAATATATGATAAAACCCCTTTATACAACTAATACATGCTAAAAATCATATTTCAATTTAATATTAAGTACTTTTCAATATAACATATTTGGAGTGTAGGGAAAGACACGTTTTTGGAATCAAACATCCTGAGTTCAGATACTATCTCTGTGAGTACATGGGCAAATCACTTTATGGCTCTTGAGTCTCCCAGCCTATCCTTCTGTGAAAGACAAGGATAAGAACACCTAGTCAGCTTTCCTTTCCCAGAATAGCTTTAAGAGACTTCTTTTAAGTTGATGTTAAACTTCATTTTTGTTTCCTTTTATGGTTAGTTAAAAGATCTACTAGTTCATTATACTTGTAAATTCAAGGAAAATATCCATTCGATAAATATCATTGATTGGTTATTGGTTGTTGGCTTGTTGACTGTGAATGCTGTAGGGACCAAACAGGCATAATCACTGCCTGTGGGCTAACAAACCACAGGATACAGGTGAAGAAGAAAGAGACAGAATACTATAGCAAAGGAAGGGAGATAGTTAGAGAAGACCATCCTACAGACCTAGCCAAAACATGTTTCTATAAATAAAGCAAAAAGACTAAAGACATCATTCAAGTGATAAGAGTACTTGCCTAACAAGGACAAGGCCCTTAGTAAAACTTTAGAACCAGCCTAAAAAAAAGAAATTAGGTTTTCAGCTAAGGCTTGAAGGATGAACAGGGTAGTGTCAGGAAGGATTGAGTGATCTAAACAGAAGAATAGGAGAGAAAGAGCAAAATATTAAAGTGCTAACAGTATGTCTCCAGAATTAGAGGCATAAACAGAGAAGAGTAAGAAAACAGGGTGAGATGTAAAGGCAAAAAGTAGAGGCTAGCTATAATATACTCTTTATCAAATTTAAAATACATTTTTTACTAAGCTCCAGTGGCTTGTACCTTAATCGTAGATACTGAGGAGGCTAAGATCTGAGGATTGTCATTTGAAGCCAAGCCCAAGCAGAAAAGACCATGAGACTCTTAACTCCCATTAACTATTGAAAGCGCGAAGTGGTGCTGTGGCTCAGGTGGTAGTGTACTAACCTTGAGCACAAAAGCTTAGGGACAGTGCCCAAGCCCTGCGTTTAAGTCCCAGACTGAGTACTCTGAAGAAAGAAAAAAAAAAATGTGTATTATGTATATGCACAAATATGCACATACATATATGTTAACATATATATGTATACACAATTATTTTAGATGTACCAGTTTTTATTGATTATCTCTAACTTTACAGTTCACTTGTTGAGAAAATCATTTATTTATTATTTTAAAATTTTATTGTAAAGGTGATGTACAGAGGAGTTACATAGGTCAGGTAATGCATTTCCTTTTGTACAGTGTCAACCCCTCCCTCATTCTCCAGTTTTTCCCCTCCTGACTTCCCTCTGCCCAAATTGTATAGTTCATTTCCATCATTGACACACAGTTTTTTTTAGATTGTTATTCAAATGGCTTTACCTTTCTGTAGGAAGCCCTGCTACTAGCTTTTATATGTCTGGTGAAAAGCTGGCTCCAGGACTCTACTTAGGTTTTCCTGTAACCTTTGCTCAGTTAGGCATTTTGCACTTGCACGATAATATCTTTATGTGGCTCCCTACCATTCTAACCAGACTCAGAGCTCAGTGAATAACCACACTGTCTGCTTGTTTCTCTTTTTCAGTTCCTGGTGCATGGGAACTATCAATATGTGTTCATATGAAGTGAAATAAGATTTTTTTTGTTTGGTTTGCTTTTCGAGATAGGGTTTTACTGTGTTGCCCTAGGTAGTGTCAAACTTGTGATTTTCCTTTCTTTACTCCTGAGTGCGAGAATGATAGATATATTCACCACATTTAGCTAATCAGATAGTTTGAATCTCAGAAGTGCATGTGAAAGAACACTCATTTGATTTTGAAAGGAACTAAAAATGTCTATATTTTATAGTAATTTTGCTACTGTAATCCACTACTTATCAAATACCAGTAACTTGACAAGAATCAGTTATATCTCTCAGGTACCATGTTTTACAAAACTATAGTTGGCAAGATCAGCATAGAAAACAGGAAGTTGGGGAAAACAAAGTACAAGAAAAGACCTATTTTCAAATAATAGTAATTATGGTTTCTTTTTTTTTGGGGGGGGGGGTCTGGTCGTGGGGCCTGAACTCTGGGCCTGAGCGCTGTCCCTCAGCTCTTCAGCTCAAGGCTAGTGCTCTACCACTTGAGCTACAGAGCCACTTCCAGCTTTTTTTCTTTTTGCTTATGTGGTGCTGAGGAATCAAACCCAGGGCTTCATGCATGCAAGGCAAGCGCTCTACCACTGAGCCACCTTCCCAGCCCCCAATAAATATGGTTTCTAAATGGCATTTCCTTATAAATTCTCCTCTCTTTTTCAAGTGGGCCCTTATTAGTTTGGATGATGTATTTGTCATTTGTACTTCCACTAAATTTGTGTGCATATGTCTTTTATATATATTTGTGTGTGTGTGTGTGTGTGTGTGTGTGTATGCCTTTTTACTGTCTGACTTGTTACTGAAAGAGATTTTCCACCCCTTAATACTGAGACCGTAAGGATTGGTCTTCAAACTATACATTGAGAATATTGAGCATAAAAGATCTTTTCCGCCTGATCTACAGATCTGTAAATCTGATTAGTACACTGCAACAATATTAATTCACTGGTCCCTAAACAAGAGATTCTGACCCATAAGTTTGAGATTGAGCCTTTCCAGCTGCTTGGGTCTCTCGCTGTATAGTTCAGCCTGTCATTGAAATCTCCACCCTCTGCCTCAGTCTCCCAGATGCTGAGATTATGGACATGTGCCACTACACCCAGATGCCTCTACCTTTTTAACAGACATGCCAAGTGATTTTGATATGATTATTTTAGGACCACTATTTGCTTTTAAATATAGATGTTTAGGGCTCCCTTGGAAGATTCTGATTTGGCTGAGCAGATTCTGTTGCTCACTCCTCAAGTTTTACGTTAGTAGTTTAAGGGCTGAATATGTGGGGAAATGATCCTGAACTTTTTATTTTTCAAAAGTATAAAGATAAAACTACAGGTTTATGCATATATATAAACATACTAATGCCTGTTAGGATCCCAAATTTCTGATGTTTTATACTTTTCTATTATTTCTTCTTCTGACAATAGTTTGAACATTCAGCACTTCAAGCAGAACTTGAGAAGGAAAGAAAATCCCTCAAGAATGCCCTTGGAAAAGCCCAGTTCTCAGAAGAAAAGGAACAAGAAAACAGTGAGCTCCGCGCACAACTTAAACAGCTACAGGTATGACTTGTTCTGAGTATAATTCAGATACGGACAATCAAAAATGGTGATGACTTCAATCAAGCATTTAGTCTCCTGTTCTAACATGTATTAACAACTTGTATTATTAGAAACAGAGAAGTCTGGGTGGGGTGCTACCATTACCTGTATTCTCCTATAACATGATGGTACAGGAAATGGAGGCAGTGTCATAGTGAACAGTATGCTGCGTAAATTCACAGATGAAAGTAACCCTTTGTATTTCTCCTAGAAACAGATTTGTCACCAGACTCAGCTAAAATTATTCTATTGGTATATCCTTCTTCCACTGAATTATCTTTGTAATTACCTATGAATTTAACTATGGTGGTCACCAATCATAAATGGTTTCACAATTTTCCTCTCAGAGATGATGTTATTTAAAAGGCAGTCATTTTGTAATTGTTGAGAAAGTACAACAGAATGTTTTGTTTTGTTTTGTTTTTGTCGGTCGTGGGGCCTGAACTCTGGGCCTGAACCCTGTCCCTCAGCTCTTCAGCTTACGGCTAGCACTCCACCACTTGAGCCAAAGCGCCACTTCAGGGGTTTTTCTGCTTATACGGTGCTGAGGAATCGAACCCAGGGCCTTATGCATGCAAGGCAAGCCCTCTACCACTAAGCCACCTTCCTAGCTCCTAACAGAGTGTTTTTATAGCTGTTCTCAAAAGTCATAGAAGTAGTTGGGCAGGCTATTCCAGATAACTCCCTCAAAACAAATATATAACACATACATGAACCAGCACTCAGATCTCCCTGTTTTATGTGGTCAGGGACTGCTTGTCTGGGTGAAGTGGAGCTGGTATTACCAGAAATAAAGGGGAAAAATTGATAAGGATTGGGGGGTAAAGTAGAGCTGGTATGACCAGAAATAAAGAAGAAAAATTGATAAGGATTGGGTGAAGGCCTCCAAAAGGTCATTCAGGTAGACCCTTTTCCAAATATTCTTAACATATTTTTTCAGAAAGTTTTTTTTAAAAATCTGATAACCTAAGATTTAAATTTGACTGCTATTAGTTCCACTTGTGAAGCAAAAAAGGATGTACATGTGTTCTTGTGTCAGAAAAGGTAGGATGCATTTATGTGTATATATTTGGGTCTTCTAGATTTTAATTTCACTGTGGAAATTCTCCAATCACAAAAAGATGAGTCTATGCCCTTTTATTTTTCCATTATCAAGTTTTAACAGTTGTCAACATTTCATTACATCTGCCTTTTTTTCTGATTGTAATATTTTAGAGAAAACCTCATATATCTTTATTTCATTTGTAAATCTTCAGTGAACTTTCTTTTACAGCAAAAAAAAAAAAAACTAAAATATAATCTTCAGGAGATATCCTCTCAAAGGTAGAAACCACACTCAGCTTTCTATGAAGCTGGTTCCCTCAGCAAGAATACAGGTTATACCCACTCTACATTTATATTTTGTAGAAATCATTTTGATAAAAGGAAACAAAACCTCAGGGTATTAGCTCAAAAAAAGAAATAGCTTGCTAGAAACCAGAATCACTCTACCGGTCTTTTAGAGGCTACATGGCTCTTTCATTTCTCCTTTCCTAGTTCTCTGAATATTGTGTTCAGTTCATCATGGACCAGTCCTAAGATGGAAAATCTTTTAAGTTCCAGGATTAGATAGTACAGATGTTCCTCAATTTATGATGGGATTGCATCCTGATAAGCCTACCTTAAATTGAAAATATAGGAAATTAAATGCATTTAATATTCCTAACCTACTGAACATTATAGTGTAACCTAGCTTACAAATGTGCTTAGAACACAAATCATATTTTATAATAAAATGTGAATAGCTTGTGTAATTTATTGGAAATATAATGAGAGACAAAAATGCATTTTTGTGGATGCTGGTAGCTGGTGCTGGTAACTCACACCTGTAATCCTATCTATTCAGGAGGCTGAGAACTAAGTAACACAGTATAAAAACAGCCCAGGCAGGAAAGTCCATGAAACTCTTGTCTCTAACCATCAAAAAGTTAAAAATAGAGCTGTGGCTCAAAAGTGGTAGAGTGCCAACTTTGAGCGAAAAAGCAAAGATGGTGATCAGGCCCTGAGTTCAAGGCTCAGTACCAGCGCACACACACATACACAGAATCATGTTTCACCATCCTGATGATCTGGCTTACTGGGAGCTGAGGCTTTTCACTGCCCACCTTCATGGGAAATATAACACATAGCACCAGCCCTGGGAAAAAAATTCAAAATAACTGTAATGAGGGAACCGTCTGTAATATAGAAAAAGCTAGCTCAGTAATGGGTAGGAACACAGATGAAAGGATTCCAGATGGTGAAGATACTTAATAACATGTTAATTGCAGTTCTATTCTCCATAGTGCTCAACAGTATCACACTGAGTTTGAAGTAGATTAGCCATTCAAATAATACAGGTATTCAGGAGAATATAATCAGTAGCTTAGGATGTTGAATCATTTCTATCAAACTTAGGGGAAATTTTAGTGACTTTTATTTGAATTTTATTTGACATTGTCTGAATTATCCTCTGTGCTTCAGACAGTGTTCATTCATTTGTTAACACTGAACATTTGCACACAAATAACAGATTCTCTCCATGTTACCTCCTCCATAGGATGATAATAACCTGTTAAAACAGCAACTCAAAGATTTCCAAAATCATCTTAACCATGTAGTTGATGGTTTGATTCGCCCTGAAGAAGTGGCAGCTCGTGTGGATGAGCTCCGGAGAAAACTGAAATTAGGAGCTGGGGAAATGAGGTAAGGGAAAATCAAGAACTCTGTGCATAGAGTGTTTCACAACCCCAGACTTGTTAAGTATGAAGGTCCATGGTGAACTGCCTTCCTAAGTTCTAGCAATGGCTGATTTTTTTTCCCTTTATTTACTCAAATATAATTTTATTGTTATTATTAAGATGGTATACAGAGGGATTACCATTTCATAAGTTAGGTAATGAGTACATTTCTATTTTTGGACAATGTTACCCCTTCCTTCACTTTCTCCCAGTTTCTCCCTTCCATCCCTGCCCACAAATTACATAGGGCTGATTTCTTTTGGAAAGTTTTCCTTATGATGTTTCCAAAAGGTTCTGATACAAGATCATGTAATTCAAATTGTCATTAGTACTTTATTTTTACTTTAAAATTAGCACTCTACTATTTGAGTATTGCTCAACACTTTTGGCTTTTTGGTGGTTAATTGAAAATTTTACAGACTTCCTTTCTAGGCTGGCTTCCAACCACAATCCTCAGATCTCAGCCTCCTCAGTAGCTAGGATTATAGGTGTGAGCATCCAGCTTTATTTTTATTTTACTTTGCATCTTTTTTTGTTTGTTTTTTTGTCAGTCATGGGGCTTGAACTTTGGGCCTGGCCACTGCCCCTCAGCTCTTCAGCTCTAGGCTAGTGCTCTACCACTTGAGCCACAGTGCTGCTTCTGGTTTTCTCGTGGTTAATTGGAGATAAGAGTCTTACGGACTTTCCTGCCCAGGCTGGCTTTGAACTGTGATCCTCAGATCTCAGCCTCCTGAGTAGCTAGGATTATAGGCATGAGCTACAGGTGCCTGGCCACTTTACATCTTTTATACTTTTTGATACTATTTGAAAAATGTATTTCAAAATCTTTCTTGAATGTTCATTATATATGGTCACGAAGGTAGGGTCACAGGGCTGGGAAGGTGGCTCAGTGGTAGAGCGGTTGCCTTGCATGCATGAGGCCGTGGGTTCGATTCCCTAGCACCACATAAGCAAAAAGAAAAAAATCCGGAAGTGACGCTGTGGCTCAAGTGGTAGAGCGCTAACCTTGAGCTGAAGAGCTAAGGGACAGTGCCCAGGCCCAGAGTTCAGGCCTCACGACCGGACCCAAAAAAAAAAAAAAAAAGAAGTAGGGTCACATTATCCATTTTAAACAGAGAACACATATCAAAAGAAAACAGGTTATTCAAGCCTTATAGGAGCCTGTGCTGTCAGATGGTGTATTTCATTTGCTGAAACACAGATTTGTACTTAGGATTGTACTTAATGATTTGCTAAGGTTGACACCAGTCCTTCTGCACATCTCTTTTTACTAGTTGTATTAATGTTAACAGCTCCTTTGCATTGAGCATCAAAAGTAAAATGTCACATTTATAACACCTTCTTTTTTTTTTCTTACCAGGATCCAGAATCCTTCTGATGTCTTAGGGAAAAGTCTTGCTGACTTACAGAAACAATTCAATGAAATCCTTGCACGCTCCCAGTGGGAAAGAGAAGAAGCACAAGTGAGAGAAAGGAAACTCCAGGAAGAAATGGTTCTGCAGCAAGAGAAACTGGCAAATGGACAAGAAGAGTTCAGGCAGGCCTGCGAAAGAGCCCTGGAAGCTAGAGTAAGAAAAGAGCAAAAGGCTACTGGAAGCAGCTCTTAGCAAATACTAATGGTTTTGAGCAAATTATTATGCTTTCTTTCTCATGTAAATTCAGCAATAATTGTTGTTATTTTCACTCATAACAAGTCTAGCAGGGTATGATTACAATCCAACCCTGATTGTGGTTGTTGATGACACAAAGTGAAGCCTATTTGTAACAGTTTCCTTTGTGGAAGCATGATATATAGGCTGATAAATAATTCATAGGCTGATAAAAAAATTCATTTAATTCAGTATAATGTGGTGCCAGAATCCTTTATTTTATTTTTTTTGTTGGTCTTGGTGTTTAAACTCTGGGCCTGCCCTGGGCGCCATTGGCTCACAGCTGTAATCCTAGCTACTCATGAAGCTGAGATCCAAGGATTGTGGTTCAAAGCCAGCCCTGGCAGGAAAGTCTGTGAGACTCTTATCTCCAATTAACTACCAGAAAACCAGAAGTGGCACTGTGGCTCAAGTGGTAGAGTGCTAGCCTTTAGCTGAAGAGCTCAGGGACAGTACCTTGGCCCAGAGTTCAAGCCACATGACTGACAAGAAACAAAAGCAACAAAAAACTCTGGGCCTGGGCTCTGTCCCTCAGCTCTTCAGCTCAAGGCGAGCACTCTACCACTTGAGCTATAGCACCACTTTCAGTTTTCTGGTGGTTTATGGAGATCTGAGGCTCACGGTTCAAAGCCAGCCCAGGCAGGAAAGTCCGTGAGACTCTTATCTCCAATAAAAACCACTAGAAAACCAGAAGTGGCGCTGTGGCTCAAGCGGTAGAGCGCTCACCTTGAGCTGAAGAGCACAGGGACAGCACCCAGGCCCAGAGTTCAAGCCCCACAACCGACCGACAAAAATAAATAAATAAATAATCAGAGCGAAAAGGATTGGAAATTTGGCACAAATGGTAGAGAACCTGCCTAGCAAGCACAAGGCCCATTCTACCACTACCCCTTAAAAAATAAAATGGTTCCCTATAACTTCCTAGTACAAAATTGTATTACAACCTATAGTTAAATAAAAGAGAATTCTGTAACAAGTTCTTTTGTAGCCATCCTGAGCTATAAATTGAGAATCTGTCTCATAAATAAATCCTTGAAATTTTATATTTTTACAGATTAATTTTGATAAAAGACAACATGATGCAAAAATCAGGCAATTGGAAAATGAAATTCATTATTTGCAAGAAAATCTAAAGAACATGGAAGAAATCCAAGGCCTCACAGATCTCCAACTTCAGGAAGCTGATGAAGAGAAGGAGAGAATTCTGGCTCATCTCCACGAGTTAGAGAAAAAGGTAGGCATGTCATTCCCAGTGGTTGCAGTTGTGTTAGTTGAGAGGTGTGGTCCACATTCACTTCTTTGCATGCTGGCACTGAGCTGACTCTGACCTCAAAGAGACATGGATGCTTGTCATTTAGTCAAGGTCCTGAGACCAGAGTGTCAATGATAGATGTCACCAAGAATTGGCAAATTAAGGGTTGACATCAGAGTCAATTAGATGATACTTAAATTGATAATAGGATGAGTTTGCTCTTTTGAAATTCCTTGCCTCATTTGGATCTATGAAAAACTTCCTTTAAACTCTCCATCTTTTATTCTGCCTAGCCTTTCTATCTCCTATCACTATCCCCTCAACCTCCATGGACACATCCTGGATCTTGTTAAATTCCTTTACTTCTTCTAAAATTACAAAGTGACATTCTGACAATAACCTCTGCCTACCTACCACTGTACTAACCATTTCTCAACCTTATTAGTGTCCAGTTCATTAGTTCACTCTTCACTCATTCTGTTAAACCCTTCCTTTCTTTATTTCCTTCTTGTCCAACTTAAATTCTGTTGTATGCCACTGAACTCTTTTTGACAAATATTCTCAATCCTTTATACTGTCTTCCCTGACAAACTGAAGTTACTTACTTTCCTTGAGTCTGAACCCATGCTAGATATTCCTGGAGGAGGAAAAAAATGCACGCGCGCATCGCGTGCGCCCGTGTGTGTGTGTGTGTGTGTGTGTGTGTGTGTGTGTGTGTGTGTGTGTGTGTGTGTGTGTGTGTGTGTGTGTGTGTGTGTGTGTGTGTGTGTGTGTGTGTGTGTGTGTGACATCCAACCAGGATAGCACTATGAAGTTACTTACTTTCCTTGAGTCTGAACCCATGCTAGATATTCCTGGAGGAGGAAAAAAATGCACACGTGCATCGCGTGCGCCCGTGTGTGTGTGTGTGTGTGTGTGTGTGTGTGTGTGTGTGTGTGTGTGTGTGTGTGTGTGTGTGACATCCAACCAGGATAGCACTATAATCTCCTGATCACCAAGCACATATGGGTAACATCTTTTCATCAGTAAAGTCACTTTGTCATGTCTACCTTCTCATTGCTCACATCTGCCTTCTCCCAATCTCAGTGAGTGATTTGTTACACATTTCACCAAGAATCCATCAGTTACCAAGACTTGTTAAGTTCACTCCCAGGGTATAATTGGAATATACGTACATTTTCCTTCTCTGATACTATCACCCTTGTCTAGCCATCTCTCTTCTAGAAAAACTGGTGGTCACCTGAAAGACCTCCCCATTCTATTCATGACCTCCTATTATCAATTGGCTATTATCAATCCCTCCTCTCCTCAGAGTCTTCATTTTCTTACAGAATGAAATCTTTAAGCCTGTAAGACCCTGCATGATCTGCCTATTTCACTCACTCCTCACAATGTTCTTTTCAGTCCCCCAAAATGCCATGCTTTTTCTTTACCACATACACCCTAGGTTTGATTTTCAATGATCTTGAAGATTCATATATCCATTGATTATTGATGATACTAAGAAATATTTTTAATGACTGGATGAATTTATGACCATTTAAATTTTTGAATAAGAAAATGTATCCTAGTTTTTGAGATTATTTTTTCAGTGGATATTTATGAAGCACCTACTATGTGTCAGATTTAGTTCTAGACATGGGGTCTGCAGTCATAAACAGAATCCCTGCCCTTCTGGAGCTTACTTTTTTTAATTTAAATTTTTATTGTAAAGGTGATATACAGAGGGGTTATAGTTACATAAGTAAGGTAATGAGTATATTTCTTTTTGATCAGTGTTACCCCCTTCCTTCATTTTCACCCACTTCCCCCCCATTTCCTCCCCCCTAAGTTGTAAAGTTCATTTCCAACATCGTGTCTGATGAGTTTCACTGTTACATTGGTTCACTCTTTGTCCCACCATTTCTGTGATTCCCCTTCTCTTCCCCAAGTCAGATAAATGTATATACAAGACAAAGGGTACAGAAATAAACAACAGTAACAGGGAGTAAACCAAAGGGGGGGGAGAATAAATATCTGTAAACAGTACAATAAAAAAAAAACCTCATTTCCATTTCTTGCATTTCCATTTCCATTTTTTTGATAAGCATCATTATATATAGTCATATTCACATAGCTATTGAGCCATTGTGATCCTCTACTAAGAATACCCTAGATAATTTTTTAGTTACTACAAATGAGGGAAACCATGCAGCCTATGTTCTTTGGGTCTGGCTTAATTTTGCTTAATTTTACTTCCTAAGTAAAGATCCAGAAAAACAACAAATCAAAGGAAGGCTAGATAAATGGGCTTGCATTAAACTGCAGAGTGTCTACATGGCAAAGGACATAGCTAACAGGATAAATAGAAAGCCCACAGATTGGGAGATGAACTTCACTAGCTGTACATCAGACAAGGGTCTCATATCTAAAATATACTTGGAACTTCTTAATTCAAATTGCTACCAAATAGTTTATCAACTTAAGGATTGGTTCTTTTATTTTAGAAGAAATATGAAGATGCCAAATCTCAGGAGCAGTTTCTTGGTTTAGATAATGAATTGAAGAATCTGAAGAAAGCTGTGGCTGCTTCTGATAAACTAGCTACAGCTGAGCTCACCATTGCCAAAGACCAGCTCAAGTCCCTGCATGGAACTGTTATGAAAATAAACCAGGAGCGTGTAGAGGTTAGTCCATGTGATCAGAACATGTTTCCAACAGTGCTGAGGTGAAAAAAATACAGCAAATTGTACCTGTTGGTCTGTTGTTATTTTATGTCACTGTAAGTTGTGTTCTTGTTAAGACATGATGATTTTTTTTTCCTTATTGAAACTCCAAAGAATTTACTTTGTGCAGCTATGGCCCTCTGACTCTATGGAGTCCTGAAAGGAACCATCAAATGAAACCCTTATCCCTATTTTACAGTGTAGGGGGTCTTCTTAGGGAGATTACTGTCAATATTTACTTGAACAGAAGTGTTGAGGCTTGATATATAATCCCTCTTAACCTCAAAGTATTCATTGTGCAGTTAAATAAAAATGTTACCACATAGTGCTAACTAAGGTCATGTTTGTTATGGTGCTTTATAGGGCTTGGGTACTGAGATTAAGATAGTGGATCATAGAAGGAAAAAAATTATATATACATATATATATATATATATACATATATATATATATATAAATAAAATGATGAGAGGCCAAAGAAACATCAATCATAGATGGCTATAGAGCAGTAAAGAAAAAGCTCTTGTTCCTTTTGATGCAGTCCCTGCCCTTTTGTCCCTGTTGGAACAGGACAGGCTGGCCAGCATTGAGGACCATATAAGTTAGATGGAGCTTGGCACCATATGTGCCTGGGACAGACAGGCTGGCAGTCTGACAAAAGCAGGAGAATCAGGAAGAATAAAGATAACCACCTGAGATGTCATTGTGCCCTTCTCATACTCTGTCCCAGTAGGAGTTCCAGGAAGCAGAGAAATTCAGCAGGAAGGCAGCACAAGCGGCTGAGGACCTGACCCGAGCAGAAGCAGAAATTGAGCTCCTGCAGAATCTTCTCAGGGAGAGAGAGGAGCAGGTCAGTATTGGTATCTGAAACCTCTTGTCTCTACTGGGTCCTCCTCTGTGACTAAAATACTAAAATACTGAAAGTGATATTTCATTGTGCAGTGAAGAGCAATTATCAGTACTTCATCCTCCACTGTATGTCAGATACAGTACAGTATAAATATAAGAAGTAAGGTAGCTTCCTCATTGGTAAAAGTAAATAAAAATTAAAGAATTATAATTAGCTTGCAAGGATAAATATATCTGGGAAGTAATTCACTCATTGAAAACTTTGTATTTTTTAATAGTTTCAGATTGAGATGGAGAAAGCAGATGTAGGTACTAGAAGATCAAACTTACAAGTGCTAGAAATCAAGAAGTTGAATGAGACAATGGAAAGGCAAAGGGTAGAGATCACAAGGCTTCGGAACTTACTAGACCTTACTGGAGCTGGTAAAGTATTAAGCTTTGATTTTGTGTTTTTGTAGTTATAAAATTAACATCATTCCTGGCTTGGATAGCTGAGTAATTACTTAACAAATTAAAGGAAATTTAGAAGACATTTTGGTTAAGTATAATATTGAGAGATTTGATTACAGAGAGACAGATTGTGAATTAATTTTAGAGGGGATGCTTACAGATGTTTGCTTTCTCTAAACCACTTTGTAGTTTGTGGACTGAAGAATGTGTTTGTCCTCTTAGTGTTAGCAAAATCCAGTTAGCCACAGGCAGGCTGAAAGTCACCATTGATAAACTGACAAAACTCACTAGTTCTTGTTTGTTGAGAGAAAGTACATGATTTCATGCCAATTTTATGGGATGGCTTTCCTTACAGATAACAAAGGAGGCTTTGAAAATATTTTAGAAGAAATCGCTCAACTCCGACAGGAAGTTTCTTTTCAGAATGATTACATCAGCAGCATAGCAGATCCTTTCAAAAGACGAGGCTATTGGTATTATATGCTGCCACCACCATCATCATCAAAAGTAGGAATTCTGTCTGTGGTTCTGTAATTGTATACAATTGAAAACAATGTGATATTACCCCCTTCCTTAAATTTGGGAACAGGTGCTGAGAACATTTCTACACTAAGCCATGCGAGGTTTTTCATTGTTTTTACCATTGACATGAAAAGAGGGTCTTCTCGTGGATGATGGTAATTGTTTTTTTCATGGTCAGCTAGTCTGTTGTGGGGTTCTCTGACAGAGGCTGCTATATAAGAGCCCAGAGAGCAGGTAGAAATGTGTTATTTGAAGGCTCAGACAGAAAAATAGGTACCAAGCTTTCATTTCTTTTTAACAGTATTTACTAAAGTTCAGGCCAGGTTCTGGGCAGTACCATCATAAATATACAGCCCCTCCTCTCAAAGAACTCATGGGCCATGCCAGTGTAATTCCTCAACAGTCACATACATGTGACTTGTAGATCTAAGTTCTGAGAGGTGTTAGGGTTTCATCTCGAGAGGAAGCTTAAGAAGGAAAGCTTGCCAGGCACCGGTGACTCATACTTGTAATCCTAACTACTCAGGAGGCTGAGATCTGAGGATGGCAGTTTGAAGCCAGAAAAGCCCATGAGCCTCTTAGCTCCATTAATCACAGAAAAAGCCAGTAGTGGCACTGTGGCTCAAGTGGTAGAGTGCTGTCTTGAGCACAAAGAGGTTCAGGGGTAGCATTCAGGCCCTGAGTTCAGGGCCCAGGACCAGCAAAAAAAAAAAAAAGGCTGAGGAAAGCTTCATGTGTAGGAGTAGGAGGGTGAGGTCAGCACTTAGCAAGCAGACAGGAAGGAAACAACTTGTGTAGAAGAGGGGGATAGGTTTAGCTATGGCAAGGAAACTTGTAGGGCTAGAGGGTTTGTTGGGAACTATGAAAAATAAAAAGCTTGAAAATAGATTGGGATCATGCTTCTTTCAAAAGGACCATAAAATCCTTTTCAATTACTTATGTCTGAGGAAACAGGAAAGGGGAGGGGGTATTTATGATCAGAGTTTAGAAGAATATTCTAGCTGAGTATGGAAGCTAGGCTTGTAACAAGATGGACTTTTTGTGTTACTGTTTAAACTCATTCAAATGAAGGATAGAAGAAGCCAGACCCAGATCAGCAGAGCTAGAAGGAAAGAGGTAGGACTGAAGGATCAAAAGGAGACAAAAGCTGGGTGCTGGTAGCTCATACCTGTAATCCTAGCTACTCAGGAAGCTGAGATCTAAAGATCATAGTTCAGAGCTGGCCCAGATAGGAAAGTCTGTAAGACTCTTTATGTCCAATTAACCACCAGAAAACTGGAAGGAGTACGGTGGCTCACAGTGGTAGAGCATTAGCTTTGAGCAAAAGAACTCAGGGACAGCACCCAGACCCCAAGTTGAGGCAAAAAAAAAAAAAAAAAAAGTTGGTGAAGGGAGACAAAATGGTCAGATTTTGGTGCCTGATGTGAGAAGTGAGGATTGGAGTTTGAGCAATATGCATCTAAAGCGGAGGTTCTGGGTAACATTTCAGTACTCAGCTGGAGAACAGGGAGTCAGGGAGAAGCAGTTTAGACACACTAGATCCCAGGGACCTAGACTTAACTAGAACCTGAAGAGCAGAGACAGATTCTCCTAGAAATCTGAAAGAAGCCAATATCCTGTGTACAGCCAGTCTGGAGGTGAAAGTGATGTAAATTAGAGCAAAGCATTACAATCTTGAGCTGGGTGTAGGCTTGAAGGATAGACCTCCAGGCTGGGAAGTTGAGAAAATAGCAGAGTGAACTTTAAAACCTTGCCAGGCTCCCAGGACAGCAGGAAGTTAATGTCTCCGTTTCCCTGGAATATTTATTGGGGTTTTGTTGGTCTCAGTTTCTGGGTTAAGGAAAGGCAGAAAACTACTAGTGAAGGTGAATACAAAAAGAAGAAAGACTGATACCCAGGAATATGACCTCTTAAGAAAAATTTGTTTCATCTCTCTCATGGAGTATTGTGGCATAAAATTATCCCAGTCAACATTTTGTTGTGGTCAAGGACTTGCTTTTCCTAGAAAACTGTACTAAGAGACAGAATAGGAGATGGACATTCTTAAATAATTTCTAGAAATAAATAGATCAGTTTGGTTGCTTTTACCACACTTTTAGCCCTTCACTTTCACAGATCAAAGAGATGTGAATTAACTGAGCCGTGTGTATGGAACTCTGTAATCCTTTCTCACTTTAGTAAAAAATAAGCTTGGTAATACATGCCTTTCATCCCAGCTACTAAAGAGGTGGAGGAGATTGAAAGGATCAAGATTTTAGGCTGAAATATTAGTAAGACTCCATCTCAGTCAGGAAGCTGAATGTGGTGTTGGATGGTCCCAACAACTTGGGAGGCCATAAGTTGCAGATTGCAGTCCAAGGCTAGCCCCTGGCAAAAAAACATGTGTCCCTACCTGAAAATAACTAAAATGAAAAAGGGCTGGGGGAGTGGCTCAGGTAGGAGAGCATCCACAATAGTGTATGGTCTCTCTATCGTTTCTTTTAGGTTTCCAGCCACGGTTCCCAGGCCACCAAGGACTCTGGTGTGGGCCTAAAGTACACAGCCTCGACTCCTCTTAAGAAACCATGGGCTGGCCCACCAGAGGGGAACGACAGCAGTGGGCCTCCTCCTGCTGCAGGGTTCTGGGTGTATTCACCCATCAGAAGTAAATTGTATAAATCATTTTCAAACAGAGGTAAGTCATATCACGTAAGAGAAGTTGCATTTCTCTTGTCTGTTTAATAAACTTTTATTGGTACCCTAAGATCCATAGACATAGTCCAAACTCCTTAGCTTGCTCTGTAATAATATTCTCTCTGATCCCATCTTGGCCAATGACCTCTGTCTTATATCCCATATCATACCTGACAACATAAGATTATTACAGTGTGCCAGATTCCTCAACTCTTGGCTATTTTCCTCCCTCATTGTTGGGGATTGAACCCAAAGCCTCATGCATGCTCATCAAGTTAGCTGTTTATCACTGAGATGATATACTCAGCTCCAGACCACTGTCTGGAATATCTTTTCCCTCCTCCTTGTTTCAAACCAATTGCTATCCATCCTTTAATAAAACCCAGGTTGTCAAATAGCACTCCTTTTCTGGAACTTTTTTTCATCCTGCTTCCTTCAAGTCAGCTGAGCAACAGCTTTGTTTGTAATCTTGGAGCCTGGGATTTTGCATCCTTGTATTATGTCATTGATTTGTGCCTCGAAGACAGTTATCAAAGTCTGTCTTTCAAAGCGTTAGTGTAACTGTATGATTATAGGCAAATTATTTTTGCTGCTCTGAGACTGTTGATATATAAATGAGCATACTATCATTTGTTCAACAACTATTTATTGGAATGGGGATATGGTGACAATAGAGTTCGGTTTTCTAGTGTGTTTAAGACCCTAGATTTAATCCTCAAAACTACAAAAGATAGAAACTGTTTACTGATCATGTGCTGTGTGCTTGCTTTTTTGTTGTTAGTGATAAACATAGTTCCTGCTTTTAGGGGAGATAAGTAACAAAACGTCACATGGAAGAGTGTTGTTACACATCCATGCAGTTAAGTGCTGAGCCTGTTTGGTCTCATTGCATGTCTCTGGTGATCGTCTGTGTAATATGAAGCAAGCACCCTCATCATGTAATCATACTATATACAAGATAGCTAGGAAGATTGTATGAATTAATGGGCATAAGAAAAACTCAAATGCTGGTTGCTGAAAGTATTTGAATCAATATCTTTTTTTTCTTTTTGGTGGTATTTGAGTTTGAAGTCAGGACCTCAGACTTTTTAGACAGGCACTCTACCACTTGAGCAACTCTTCCAGCTCTTTTTGCATTGGTTATTTTTGAGATTAAGATCTCAGTTTATGTCCAGGCCAGTCTGGAGTGTGTTCCTTCTATTTGTGTTTCCCTGTATTGCAGGGATGCAACCACTGACCATTTTGGTCATTGGTTGAAATGGAGTTTCACAAATTTCTTTATTCCTGGACTAGTCTATCTCTGGCTCTCTGAGATACAGGTTTAAGCCAATGCACCAGGCACAAATCTGTGTTGTGATCTGCATGTTAAAGCTGCTTTTGACCTTTATTGATTTTATTCTCAACAGCTGTTGTTTCCTTCCAAGTCTGTTTACCTGTTCTATGTCTTTGAAGATGCTGACTGTGAAGGAGATAGCCAGGAAGAGAGTGGGCTGGATGACCAAAAGGTGCCCCCATTTGTGCCTCCTCCTGGATACATGATATATACTGTGCTTCCTGATGGGTCTCCTGTTCCTCAGGGGATAGCTCTGTATGCACCGCCTCCTCCCTTGCCAAACAACAGCCAGCCTCTCACTCCTGGAACTGTTGTTTATGGCCCGCCTCCAGCAGGGGCCCCCATTGTATATGGACCTCCTCCCCCAAACTTCTCTATCCCCCTCATCCCCATGAGCGTGCTGCATTGCAATGTCCCGGAGCACCATAACTTAGTAAGTAAAACAATATCTCTGTCCACACTGCTTCCAAGGGTGCCAGAGAAGGGGGTATGGTAATGACTTGACTATTTATGAATGGGTTATATCACAAAAGTGATTCTTAACAATAATGCTTGCAATCTAGATATTAACCATTTTTTGTGTTTTTCTATTGACAAGTATTAATGTATACATATATTCATGTACCTATAATGTATACACATATATAGCTATTCACACATATATACATGCATATCTGTACACAAATATAAACAATGTTCAGCAAGTTTTGCTGGAAATTATCTTTGGATAGTGGGATCTATTGATTACTATCAGTTTATTTTCATAGTTATTGTTGTACACACCATTTTGAGTTGTTTTCCTAATTAATGTTGCAAGCATACCTTCATGGTTATACAAACATAACTATAAAACTTTTATTTGTAGGTCCTGTATTTATGTATAAATTTGTACCGTTTGATACCTTTTTGTGGGCTAGATCCAAGAAATTATTGCAACCCAGTCACCAGATAGATTTCTAACTTTTTGCCTCAAGCAATAAAAGTACATTCCAAATGCTTCTTTCAGACTCTGAACTCCAAGAGTCTTTGTTTTTCCTCCCCTCCCTAAGCATATTGAGGGAAAGATAAAGGCTTAGATACTGTAGTTGATCACATCATTGTGTTGTTTTAATAGGTCAGACTAAAAATTTCAAAAGGCATGAATGTATTTACATTATTATCAGAGGTCATTCGTATTCTTTTGTGGGTCTTTTAATGTTTTCTTTGGGGGGGGGCATTGCTAATGTTTTTACTCAGGGCCCTGTGCTTGTGAAGCTACCACTTGAGCTATACCTCTAACCCTAATTTTTTTTAGATCTTATGAATTTTTCTGCCCAGGATGGTCTCAAACCATAATCCTTCGCTCAGCCTCCCAAGAAGCTAGAATTACAGGTGTAAGCTGACACCCTGCCTCCTTGTAGGTTTTCGATGTACATTGTAATTCCTAGCAGTATATCTGTTCAACATCTATTGATAATATCTTTAAAGTGGTTCTTTTACTCTCCTAAATTGCACACTGCTTTTATATAGTTTTCCGGCTATGCTTTTATATCTCCCTGCATTTTGCACATACTATTTTTTTGAGCCTGGGGCCCATTCATTCTTCATTGCCCAGGCAAACTGCCTGGGCAGCCATCTCAGACAACTAACTCTCAAGTACCCAGAGGAGGAAGAGTCCTCAGCTTGTCTCTTCACTAAGACACTGAATTCTTGGAGATGGATTATCTAATACAAAGGGCTTGGTAAATGGAGCCAGTTGCACTAATGGAACTGTGAAGTTTTGTTAGTTCACATCTAAGGTGTGTGAAAAACTAGACTTGACTTGATTTTTCTTTAATTGATTTAATTTTTCTTCATATAGAAATCTTAAAATCTACCACCAGTTTTTTAGATCATTCTACCACCAGTTTTTAAGATCATTTACACCACTTTAACCAGTTACTTGAAATTCCTTTGTCAGGAAAGGGGAGATAGTCTCTCATGTTTCAGTACTACATTACTGTTTTGTTTTGGTTTGGTTTTTTCCTTCAGGAAAATGAGGTTTCTAGATTAGAAGATATAATGGAGCGTTTAAACTCAGAGCAAGGAGAAGAAGAGTGGCTTCGAGCATCTAAGCATCAGTCTGAGAAAGAAGAGGAGGAGCTGCATCATAATATTAATGATCTTTTGCAAGAGAAGAAAGAGTTAGAACTTGAAGTAGAAGAATTGCATGGAACCATCCCAAAACATCAACAGCGAAAGTAATTATGCTTTTATAAATCATATAATTCTGTAACTTACATTTTTATTCATTAATTAAGATAGTCTTTGAGGTAATAGAAATGTTTTAGATCTGAACTGCTCAAAACAGTAGCTGCTAGTCATGTGTGACTATGGAGCACTTGAAATGTGGCTGCTATTGCAACTCAGGAACAGAATTTAAATTAATTTAGTAGCCACATGGTGACTATCATTTTGGGCAGTTCAAGTCTTAAATCCTCTCAGGAAGTAATTCATATCAGCTCCTGTAGTCCTACGCAGAGATTAACATAGTCCCCCTCACTAGCTACCCTAGCAGAAAATAGGGCAGGGCTTTCAACCTCACTCTCCCAGGCATCCATTTGACCTCCTTTGACTGTGCATGCAAAGAGCTCTCCATGGGTCCCTTTCAGTCATTTCCAGTGCTGCTGCCTTTCATCAGTTGCATTCTAGATCACTGTCGTGGTTTCCATACTGTCCTCCCATGACTTACTGCTTTCTCTCCTCTCTGTTGTCACACATTGGGACTCAGCAAAATATAAATATACAGCCCTTCCATATTCTTAACCCTGCCTGCCTTTATTAGCTCCTTTCCCCACTGTGCATGGTCTGAGCCACTTGCTTTCCTGTAGTCTCCCTGAGCACATTGCCCCTTGTATATGTTGGCCTAAAATTGTGCTTCTAGCTGAAATGCCTGCCCCATTCCCTGCATAACTCCTCCTTAACTGTCAAAACAAAGGTGAGGGATATCTTTTACACCAAACCTTTTTCTTCTCAGGTACCCATATCATTTGTTGTTACATTTAAAAGGAGAAACAACTCCATCATATATTTTACTGCTAAGAGTTTGTTGCCAGTAGTATTCTGTATTTAGTAAAAAGGTCAACTTAGACTTCACATTTAACCTTAGGTAGCTGCCTCTCTTGTCTCATCTCAAATAAAATTAGGAAATTGTCGTGCATCGTCTAAGTTGTTAGGCTACAAGTGTGCATACTATACATTTAAAATCTTTCAATGTTTCTGTAACTTTTTAGGGACTTCATTGATGGAAATATTGAGAGTCTTATAACTGATCTAGAAATAGAAAAATCACTCAAACACCATGAAGATATTGTAGATGAAATTGAGTGTTTAGAGAAGACCCTTCTGAAGCGTCGTGCAGAACTCAGGGAGGCTGACCATCTCCTGGAAGAGGCTGAGAGTGAACTTTCATGCATGAAAGAGAAGGTGTGTCCTTTTGTGGGTTTGGGCATGAGTTCGTTGTGACACAGCATTGTTGAAGGTCTCCAAAGAGAACAGGTGATAAAATCACACCTGTTCATCAGACCTGCTGGGTTTTAGGCTGGACTCTGGTAGTTAAACCCTGTGAGAATTTGGGAAAGTGACTTAAGGCATCAGGCGTTGCTCTCCTTATAACTTCAGGCAAGGGATATATAGGTGGTTCAACATAAAGTAAGTAGAATAGTATGTCTAAAGCTTCTGAGTTAATTTATTTCTAGCATATCCCAATTCCTTATCCTTGAGTCCATACTTTTTAAAATTATTTTGGAGGGAGGGACTCTGCAATCTTTTTTTTTGAAATTTTACGCATACACGAGTGTGTTAGTGTTGTACACATGCATGCTGGTCTTCAATTCAGGGATTGGGTACTGGCCCTGAGATCTACCATTTGAGCCACAGCTCCACTTCTGGCTTTTTGGTGGTTATTTGAGGATAAGGGTCTCATGGATTTTCTTGCCCAGGCTGACTTTGAACTGTGATCCTTAGATCTCAGCCTCCCGAGTAGCTAAGAGTATAAGCATTAGCCACCAATGCTTTTCTGAAAACTGTGTCTTATAAACAGACTCTTATAAAGGTATAAAAATAAAATTAGGAAATCACTCTGCATCTTTTAGTTGTTAGGCTACAAATGTGTATACTGTCTACATTTAAAATCTTTTATTAATGTTTATGTAATAAACATTACATAAATTTTGGGGACTTCATTGGTGGAAATGTTGAGTAGAACTCATAAATAATGCTTTTCTTCAAATTAGAGATGGAGATAATGACAAAATATTTTTAGTTCCTGGGTAGTGGATTTCTGTTAGTTTAAATATATGCAAGTTGAAATGATAAAAAAGAAATAGGAATTTTTAAGGAATTTCAGGTGGGACTTCTTTTTGTTAGACCTGGGGCTTGAACTCTGGGCCTGGGTACTGTCTCTAAGCCTCTTTGTCCTCAAGGCTAGCACTCTACCACTTGAGCTGCAGTGATACTTCTGGCTTTTTCTGAATAATTTATTAGAGATAAGAGTCTCAAAGACTTTTCTGCCCAGGCTGGCTTTGAACTGCAGTCCTCAGATCGCAGCCTCCTGAGTAGCTAGGATTACAGTTGTGAGCCACCAGTACCCGGCTTTCATATAGGTCTGTTACTTGCATGGAATACTGAGATAGCATTTTTTTTAATACTAAGTAATTGTACATTCTTTAGACCATAACACAAAAGGAAATTAGGGAGGAAAAGGAGCCTCCCTTTACAGAGCTCCTACTGTTGTTCCTTTATAAATACCATTTTATTTAACCTTTGTGGTAATCCTGTACCTCAGTTTATAAATGTAGCTCAGAGAAGCTCATTAGCTGTGTGTCTAGACTTATGCAACTGAAGTTCTACCTCTCTAAAAGCTTTTTCAGTTAGGCAAGAACTCCAGGATGAAACTAGAATTCCCAGGAACTTCTATTTTTACATTTTTATTTCAACTTGGATCTACTTTAATAGAAATTGATTGCTCAGTTATTTATTTACTTATTTATTTTGGTCAGTCATGGCCTGAACTCTGGTCCTGGGCGCTGTCCCTTGGCTCTTCAGCTCAAGGCTAGCACTCTCCACTTGAACCTCAGTGCCACTTGCGGGTTTTTTTTTTTCTGTTATGTGGTGCTGAGGAATCGAACCCAGGGCCTCATGCATGCAAGGCAAGCACTCTACCACTGAGCCACCTTCCCAGCCCTGCTCAGTTATTTTTAAAGAATTGAAATTGAGTGCTTTCAGTTATTTTTTTTTAATCTGTGAACGATGGCTTTACTAATAGAAAAAGTCTTCATCTCTTTTCCAGATGAACAGTCCCATTAGGTCACATGTTAGATTCTGTGACAGAAAATAGGTGTTGTTAGAACTAGAGAAAAAATTTATTACTGGTAGCTAAAAGGCAGTAAGATGACTGGTAACCAGACTAAGGTAGTAAGTAAACCAAGGCTTCATCCTTCCCTTCAGCCTCCCAAAATGACTCAGAAGACAGCTTGGTAAGGAGGAGAGGAAGTAGCTGCACTTGGTAAGGAATGTGCCAGACATGTTAAAGCCTGATAAAGACTAAAAGTTACTTAGTGTTATGGCCCTCTGGTGTATGTAGTGAGTTTGTCTATTGCTTACTGATGAACTGATGGAAGCCAGCTATTTGAAGAGGGAAGACATGAAGTAAAGTGCTAGCTCCAGACTTGCCAGCTTCTTGTGTCCAAGAGATATTCAGTAGGCAGATTTAACATGCGGACACCTCTTTGGTAGAACTGCAGAGCTTGCTTCAGTTTTGTGGCTGAAGATGAGTCAGTGCCCAAACAAGTGCAAATCAAGTTCTGTTTTCAGACTTCATGATATTGTTATAAGTCTCTTATTATAGCCAGAAAAAGAAACCAGGATGATTTTTAAGTAGTTTTTTGCCAAATATTGTATAAGAAGACTTTTAAATATGTGAAAGGCATTTCATATTTGCATTTCTTTTTTTTTTTTTTTTTTTGCTGGTTGTGGGGCCTGAACTCTGGGTCTGGGCACTATCCCTCAGCTCTTCAGCTCAAAGCTAGTGCCTACCACTTGAGCCACAGCGCCACTTCTGTTTTTTTCTGCTTATGTGGTGCTGAGAAATCGAACCCAGGGCCTCATGCATACAAGGCAAGCACTCTACCACTGAGCTACCTTCCCAGCCCCATCATATTTGCATTTCTTTACCTTAATTAAATCACATGAGTTTTCACTTAACCTGACAGTATATAGAATATAGCAAGATCTCTGTATAGACAGAAGCTTGGTAAAATCATGTCATGGTCACTAAATTAGTAGTCCTGGTGCAATCAAATAACAGTACTATAAATTTTCTCAAAACGAAAAGATCATCTACAGTTTCATCATCTAAATGATTAGAGTTTTGGGTTAGGATGTTTCATTTTGTTTTGTTTGTGCTGAGACTGAGGCTTGAACTCAGAGACTCACACTCTCACTTGGCATTTTTTTTTCTTGTTCAAGGCTAGCATTCTACCACTTCAGCCACAGCTCCACTTCCAGCTTTTTGCTGGTAATTGGAGATAAGAGTTTTCTGCTCAGACTGGCTTCAAACTCTAATTCTCATAGTTCAGCCTCCTGAATAGATAGGATTATAAGCATGAACCGCCAGCACCCAGCTTGGCAGTTGACTTAGGTGTTCTGTCTTAGTTGACATGTTTTATAGTTGTTTCCGCAGTGCTTATACCATTTTAAATTTATTTTGCTTAACTAAACATAATATATAAAACTTTTTGCATGTTTCTGTGTTGTCATCTTTTTTTTTTCTTTTTTTGTTGGTCGTGGGGCTCGAACTCTGGGCCTGGGTGCTGTCCCTCAGCTCTTCAGCTCAAGGCTAGCATTCTACCACTTGAGCCACAGCACCACTTCTGGATTTTTGGAGGTTAATTGGAGATAAAAGTGTCATGGACTTGCCTTCCCAGGCTGGCTTTGAACCACGATCCTCAGATCTCAGCCTCCTAAGTAGCTAGGATTACAGGCGAGAGCCACTGGGTCCTGGCCTGTCATCTTACTTTAAAAGTTAGACTGTATTCTGTTGTGTTAATGTACTACCGTCGATTTAATCTTTTTGTTTTTCAGGGTTCAAGCTATTTCAGTACATATTTATATATTAGTTCTTAGATTTTGAATTACATTCTAAGCTTTGGGGAGTCAAAATGAATATCCATACATTGATTTCTATGTCTTTGAATATTGTCTTATTGTTTCAAGGAGTTGTTTATAGATTCCAGTAGCTATGAGAATTGCTTTTCCTTTGATTCTTTTCCAGACAAAAAATGCTGTTGAAAAGTTCACTGATGCCAAAAGAAAATTACTACAAACTGAGTCTGATGCTGAGGAGTTAGAAAGGCGAGCTCAGGAAACTGCCGTGAACCTTGTGAAAGCGGATCAACAGCTAAGGTGGGTGGAATCCATAAGGCACAGGGGGAGGTGTGTGTGGTGAGATGAATGAGAGCTTTGTCCCTCTGAGGAAAATGGATGCTTTATGATAAATACTGTGTGTTAACTGTAAGGGGACAGGGGGAAATAATGTGATATGTTTTAGGTTGCTCCAGGCTGATACCATGAATTTGGAACAGCACAAAATCAAACAAGAAGAAATTTTGAAAGAAATAAACAAAGTAGTAGCAGAAAAAGATGAAGACTTCCAGTGTTTAAATGAGAAGAGGGAAAAACTGACAGAAGAGTAAGTATGGCCTTTGTCAGGCTCCACAGGGCTCATGCTGGAGGGTAGCTATGGGGTTCCATCTACCTTACGGATGGCTCAAATACCACTGGTGCTTTGTTTTTTGGGGTTTGTTTTTTGGTCAGTTGTGGGGCCTGAACTCTGGGTCTGGGCGCTGTCCCTCAGCTCTTCAGCTCAAGGCTAGCACTCTACCCCTGGAGCGTCAGCCCCACTTCCGGCTTTTTCTGCTTATGTGGTGCTGAGGAATCGAACCCAGGGCCTCATGTATGCAAGGCAAGCACTCTACCACCAAGCCACCTTCCCAGCCCCACCACTGGTGCTTTGTAGGCTTCAGAACCTGCAAAGAGACATTGAGGAAGCAGAACGCAATGAAGATGAACACCTGCAGGTCCTTAAGGAATCTGAGCTACTCCTTCAGAGCAAGAGAGCTGAGCTGGAGAATCTGAAAAGCCAGGTATGGCAGTAGACTCCGGGAAAAGACAGTTCATACAGCTTTAAAACCTTCTTTTAAGTTTTGTGACTATAAAAGTAATATATATTTGATTGTAGAAAAGATTGGAAAATAAAAATGATAAAGACTAAATGAGGCCCTGGTCACTTTCATCTTTCCATTTTCAGGTGGCAAGTCAGCAGCAAGAAATGACTGTCTTGGACAGGCAGTTAGGGCATAAGAAGGAGGAGCTGATACTACTCCAAGAAAGCCTAGTCCAAGCAAAAACTGACCTCCAGGAAGCCCTGAGTCTAGGAGAAACTGAAGTAGCTGAAAAGTGTGATCATATTAGGGTATGTTTTTCAGTAGATTTTCTTGAGAGTCCTACAATAGTGCTCTGGATTTATTTTGAGACATTTTCATTTGTTCTCCCCAAGTAAAATAAAAATTCCTGAAATCTTACCTCATCTTTTTTTTTCTTTTTTCTTTTTTTTGAACTCTGGGCCTGAGCACTGTCCCTCAGCTCTTCAGCTCAAGGCGAGCGCTCTACCACTTGAGCTACAGCGCCACTTCCGGTTTTCTGGTGGTTAATTGGAGATAAGAGTTTCACGGACTTTCCTGCCCGGGCTGGCTTTGAATTGTGATCCTCAGATCTCAGCCTCCTGAGTAGCTAGGATTACAGACATTAGCCACCGGTGCCTGGCTTACCCCATCTTTAACACCCTTGTGGTCTGTGTTATGTAATGCTGAGACTGTCATGAGGAGCTCCTTCCATGCTTTTTCTTGATAGGCCCACGGTTCCCCTGTGTTTTGCCTTTTTCATTCTATTTGTTGTTCAAGAATTCCCTTTCTGCCCTGTCACCAAACAGATCCACCTGTTTTTAATGACCTAGCTATAGGTCACCTCCTCTAATAAGACTTCCCTAAAGCCTTCATTGCTCTGAAGGGAGTCTCCCTGAGTTTCATAGCTCTTGACATGTTCCTTAGCATCTTAATCTTTCATGATTGTGTTTATGTTCCCTGCCTTACAGAAAGTACTAAACACCTTGAGGTCAGCAGCCATGTCTGAAGCATCCTCATTGGTTCTGCCACACATTGCTTTTGCATGTGGTATATGTTATCTGTACATTTAAATTAAGCTATTATTTTCTTTTTTGTATACTAATACAAAGTACAGTAGTATTCTTGACATAAAAGGCAAAAAAATGATCTTGTTTCTAAACTATGATTTTTATGAAACAAAGCAATAATATCTGATTTTAAAGGAATTTCTATTCATAATTTCATGAGAATGACTTTTAAACACAGGAAGTAAAATCGCTTTTGGAAGAACTGAGTTTCCAGAAAGGAGAACTGAATGTCCACATCAGTGAAAAAAAAGCTCAGCTTGCACTTATAAAGCAGGAAATTGAAAAAGAGGAACAAAATCTTCAGGGAATTTTACGGCAGATGTCTAAACATAAAACTGGTAAGTTTAAATGAAAAAAACTGTAGAAAGGTTAAAGGTTGGAAATAATTAAATACAATTTACAGCAAAAAACAAATGACCAAATGACCTTCTTTTAAAATTTAACCTAAACAGTAGTAAGCAAGGAAAAGGAAGATTATAAAATGAATCTAATATTTCCTATATATATATATATATATATATTTTTTTTTTTTTTTTTTTTTTTTTGTCGGTTGTAGGGCTTGAACTCTGGGCCTGGGCGTTGTCCCTCAGCTCTTCAACTCAAGGCGAGCGCTCTACCACTTGAGCTACAGTGCCACTTTCTAATATTTCCTGCCATTCAGTTTGACAAGGTTTATTTTAAAGCAAAACAATCATAGTCCTGGCTGGCCCAAAGTATGCCGATGCAGGGGCATTTATGGGTTGAATTTAAAATTAGAACAATTTCAGGATTCTTAAAATTCACACCTGCTGGGCTGGGAAAGTGGCTCAGTGTTAGAGTGCTTGCCTTGCATGCATGAGGCCCTAGGTTTGATTCCTCAGCACCACATAAGCAAAGAGGAAAATGCCGGAAGTGGTGCTGTGGTTCAACTGGTAGAGCGCTAGCCTTGAGCTGAAGAGCTGAGGGACAGTGCCCAGGCTCAGAGTTCAAGGCCCCATGACCAGACCCAAAATAAATAAATAAATAAAATAAAAATAATAAAATAAAATTCACACCTGCTGACCCAGAAAGCCCATCTCTACTTAACCAGATAGGGCAAAACTTTATGTAAGATTTGTATTTACAAGATTGCAAAACAGGACCAGTGTAAAAGCCTTATGTTTAACCTTTAATGACATGCAAAAATACTCATGTGAAAGCTGAAAAAAATAGATGCAAATTGAATATGGAGTGCAGTCTAGTTATTTTATAGTGTGTACATGTGCACTGTTGAAAGGAAGCACTTCACTGCTGTTGCAGTAATCGTCACCTTTGGCTGTTGGGGTGATGATGCATTTTCATTTCTTCCATCTTGCACATTTTTTGTATTTCCAGGATTTTCTACAAGGGAGCAAATACTTTTATAATCAGAAGAAACTTCATACTTATATATCTGAATTTCAAAGAGAAAAATACTGTTTTATATATATCTCAGTCTATATTTTAAAACTTCTTTCTAACTTAATGAATTTTTATTTATATAAAAAGTGTTTGGTTCTATTCTTTTCTTTTGTCTTATTCTTTTCTTTTGTGTTGGTCGTGGGGTTTGAACCCTGGGTCTGGGAGCTGTCCCTGAGTTCTTCAGCTCAAGGCAAGCACTCTACCACTTGAGCCACAGCACCACTTCCGGTTTTCTGGTGGTTAATTGGAGATAAGTCTCGTGGACTTTCCTTCCCAGGCTGGCTTTGAACCACAATTCTCAGCTCTCAGCCTCCTGAGTAGCTAGGATTACAGGTGTGAGCCACTAGTGCCCAGCTGGTTCATTCTTTTATGTGGAAGTCAATGCTTTTGTTAAATCCTGCTGAATATTTTTGTTGAAATAGGTTTTAACAATACTGTGTTGTGTGTGTGTCTGTGTGTCTGTGTCTATGTGTCTGTGTATGTGTATGTGTATGCCAGTCCTGGAGCTTGACTCAGGGCCTGAGTACTATCCTGAGCATTTTTGTTTAATGCCCATGCTCTATCACCTGAGCCACAGCTCCACTTCGGCTTTTTGGTGGTGAGAGATAAGACTTTTTCATAGATCTTCCTACCTGGGCTGGCTTTGAACTGCAATCCTGAGATCTCAGCCTCCTGAGTAGCTACCACTATAGATGTGAGCCATCGGCACCCAACATTTAACAAAACTTTTACAGAGTTTTTTCCCGTTAAAATAGAATCAACACCACTTATTCAGCCCACAAAATTTTTGATTATCTTTTGTTTCTGTATCTATTAACAATGTTATTTTCTGGTCCCTTTTGTAAATGTTTCTAAGTTCATTTCATAGTGCTGACTATGTTTTGTTTGTTTCTGTTTTAATAGAACTAAATAATATTCTAGATATACTGCAACTTGAAAACAATGAGGTGCAAAGTTTGAAGTTACAACATGACCAAAAGGTGTTGGAGTTGGAGAAGATCCAGGTTGAAGTGCTGGAGGTAATGACTAGAGGCATTGTCCTCTTAGTGAATGACAGATTTTTCTCTTTGGGGTATTTAAGCACTCTTTTATCTGATTTAGGAGAAGCTGGAGTTGGAGAATTTGCAGCAGACTGCCCAACAACAGAAAGAGGAAATAGAGTGGCAGAAACAGTTGCTTGAGCGGGACAGGTGGGAAACAGAAAGAATGACTGCTGAGATCCAGGCATTACAGTCATGTGTTGACTGTTTGAGCAAAGAAAAGGAAGATCTCCAAGAGAAATATGACAGCTGGGAAAAGAAGTTGTCTCAAACCAAAAGGTTAGAGCAAGAACAAAAATAACTTACAGTATCACTTTAGAATTTACAACATAGGAAAGAAATTGGCATCATAATTCTCTAAGGAATATTTTTGGTGTTTCCTGCTTAGTTCCCCCTCAAAATTTTTTAACCTATTTCTGTTTTTGTGTTCTTTGTGTGTGTGTGTTCCAGTCCTGGGCACTGTCCCTGAGCTTTTTTGTTCAAGGCTAGTGCTTTACCACTTGAGCCAAAGCTCTGCCTTTTTTTGGTGGCTAATTAGCAATAAGAGTCTTATAAACTTTCCTGCCTTGGGCTGGCTTCAAACCACAGTCCTCAGATCTTAGCCTCCTGAAGAGCTAAGATTACAGGCATGAGCCATTGGTGCCTAGCTCTGTTGTGATTTTTAAATGAAATAATACATGGTAGAAATAAATCAATTATAGTCAAAATCAAAATAGGCTTTTTTTGGTAGACAGTGACATGTTCATTTTAAAATTCATGTGGAAATAAAAAGGACCTAAAATAGAATTTAGAATTTGGTATAAATAGAATTTATACAAAAATAAGTTTTAAAAAATAATAGAAGTTTAAGGCTAACTCTATGCTATATAGATTATTTAGATTTCATACTAGTCAAAATTCTGGTTTAGCATAGACTTTTATCAGTACAACAGATTAGATAGATCTAAACAGAATGTACATTAATGTTCACAGCAGCTTTGTTTGTAAATTAATGTTTGTAACCTGGTAAATGGATGAACAAAATATGTCTATACTGTGCAATAAGACTTAGCAGTAAAAAGGGAATGAAGGATTGATATATACATTAACATGGGTAAATGTCAAGGTAACTGTGCTGAGTGAAAAGAAGCTGAGCTAGGTATTGGTGGCTTACACCTGTAATCCTAGCTACTCACGGGCTGAGATCTGAGGATTGTGGTTCAAAGCCAGCCCATGCAAGAAAGTCCGTGAGTCTCATCTCCAATTAACCACCATAAAACCAGAGGTGGATTTGTGGCTCAAAGTGGTAGAGCACTAGCCTTGAACAAAAAAGCTCAAGGAATGGGAGGGAGGGAGACGAGAAGGGATGGGAAAGGGAAACAAAGGAGGAGACAACAATGTTTGATAAGAAATGTACTCATTACCTTGCCTATGTAATTGTAACCCCTCTGTACGGTATTTTCACACACAAAAAAAAAAAAAGTAAGAGGGCTGGGAAGGTGGCTCAGTGGTAGAGCGCTTGCCTTGCATGCTTGAGGCCCTGGGTTCACTTCCTCAGCACCACATAAGCAGAAAAAAAAAAAGCCGGAAGTGGCATTGTGGCTCAAGTAGTAGAGTGCTAGCCTTGAGCTGAAGAGCTGAGGGACAGGGCCCAGGCCCAGAGTTCAGGCCCCACAACCAGACCCCTCTCCCCCCCAAAAAAGAAAGAAAACCATCCATTCCTTTTAATAAAACATTTATTGGAAAATTGAAGAAAAAAAAAACAAAACTCAAGGATAATGCCCAGGCCCTGAGTTTAAGCCTCACAACTGGCAAAAAAAGAAAGAAAGAAAGAAAGAAAGAAAAAGCCAGACACAAACAAGTTCACATAGTATGCCATACTGCTTGTATCTTCAAGGTGATATCTATGGTATAGACAGATTGTACATACAGCTGCTTTTTTCTTTTTTGAGGGGTTCGGGTCGTGGGGCCTGAACTCTGGGCCTGGGCACTGTCCCTCAGCTCTTCAGCTCAAGGCTAGCGCTCTACCACTTGAGCCACAGCGCCACTTCCGGCTTTTTTCTTTTTGCTTATGTGGTTCTGAGGAATCGAACCCAGGGCCTCATGCATGCAAGGCAAGCACTCTACCACCTTCCCAGCCCCAGCTGCTTTTTTTCTTTTATCATGATTTAATGGTACCTTTTTCTCATTCAAATTTTAGGAATTCTGAATATTATCCATGATTTTTAATAAAATTTCAACTTAGTCACCTTTAAAAAAATCTATCTAGAAAACTTTGGAAACTGAGATAAATCTTCAATTGTAAGATTTATAATCAGACTTTCTATAACTGTGTCACGAAAGGGTAACACTGTTTTCCAGTCGTGTCAGCTGTGTGTGTAAATATTCTATATTTTACAGTCTCATTTATTCTGTGTGGCAGGGTTTTAGCAACTACAGAAGAAAATAGCAAACTAGAACAGTCAAACTTAGAGAGATTGGAATCAAATGCAAGGAAGCTCCAACAGGAAGTAGACCAGCTGAACCAAGACAAGCTCTCGCTGCACGCTGGCATCGCTGCACTGCAGCAGCAGCTCCAAGGTACAGCAAAGACGTGGCTTTCCTCTGCCTTTGTTACATGGGTTAATTGCTTGCTTGATCTTAGTACAGAAGTCATGCAAAAGAGCTTGGGAATTTCTCAAATTAGATTGTGTTAATAGCTGTATCACTCTGAATATACTAAGCTTTTGAATCATACACTTCAAATAAAAGACAAAAACTATTGTTTTTACCTGTTTACAGCTAAGGAAAACGTCACTTGCTCTGAGTCACACAGGCAGTAGTCCACCAAGCCAATACAGATATAAAATAATATCTCCAAATTGTCTTCATGCAATTAACCAACTTTATTATTGACACATTTTTTTTTGAGATTTTAGAATATAAAAGTCTTAAAAAAGGGGCTGGGAAGGTGGCTCAGTGGTAGAGCGCTTGCCTTGCAAGCATGAGGCCCTGGGTTCGATTCCTCAGCACCACATAAACAGAAAAAGCCGGAGTGGTGCTGTGGCTCCAGTGGTAGAGCGCTAGCCTTGAGCTGAAGAGCTGAGGGACAGCGCCCAGACCCAGAGTTCAGGCCCCATGACCGGCCAAAAAAAAAAAAAAAGTTAAAAAAAAGCTAGGCGTCATGCAGTTTCTTTTAATAGGATAGTATGGCAACCTTATTCATTTAACAGAAATACATTTAAATGTAATTTTTTATGGGGCTGTCTGGTAGAAATCTGATATGTATAGGTATATAGATAATCCTTATTTTTTGAAACTCTTTCTGTAGAAAAACGAGAAGCGGTAAACTCAATACAGGAGGAACTCGCTAATGTCCAAGACCATTTGAATGAGGCAAAGCAAGTAAGGCTAACAAGGGTAACTTCCTACTAATATGTTAAAAGCACATAGGTAATTATTTAACATAGCAAAGTAAAAAAAACCAATTAGGTTTGTTCCATTTCATACCAGCATCTAGCATAGGGCCATTCATATAACATAACCCCCCAATAAAATGTTGGTGCTTAGTTTCCAACTTCTTTTAGCCCTAGTACTCTAATTCCAGCCCAGGTCTTTTTCTGTTTGTGTTATTTTTGTGCTGGTGCTGGGGCTTGAACCTGGGGCCTTGGTGTTGTCTCAGCTTTTCACTTAGGGCTGGCACTCTACCACTTGAGCCACAGCTCCGCTTCCAGAAAGTCTTATGGACCTAGCTGTCCAGCTTTGACTTCTCAGCCTTCTGAATAGCTAGGATTACAGGTGAGAGCTGCCAGCACCCAGCTCATGAAGCTTTACTGAAAGCTAGATAAGTAGTATGATGGCCAGACCAGAGTCCAGTAGCAGTTTCTTCGGGGGTGTTAGGCCTGAGAGATACACTCTTATCCATGGCACAGGCAAGGCCTCCAGACTACTGTTAGATTTATTTGCTCATTGAATTGCTCTGAACTATCATCTTGTCCAACATTTAATAGAGCCTATTTGTGGCCCTTATACTTCTGATGATCATCCTAAAGGTAATTCCATATAGTCCTGTGAGAATAGTATAATTTAGATTTCAGAGAAAAACAAGCAGCAAATTGTGGGCTTCAGTTTCTGTTATGTGAATTAAAAATTAAACATCTAATTTCGTTTCCTTGTACTTTTTAGATTCTTTTATTTCTGAGGTTTTGAACCTATGCAGGTATTTCAGATAACTTTAGGTTTGTTTTCAACAAGGATTGAGCCATGTTCATAATTTTTCTTAATTTTCTAAACATTTAGTCATTTGTTGCCAGAACATTGTTTATCCCCATCTCAAGTCACAAGGCAGCTAATGCTAAGAGGATCTGAGGGTTTTGTGAGACTTTGCCATCTTTTGCCATCTTATTTTTTAGGCAGTAAAATGAGGAAAACCCAATAATTCAATCATGGATTCCTTTTTGTAAATGTGTGGAAACAATAAAGGATAGGGAAGTTTATGCTTCCCATAACCTGTAGAATCTGGGTTGGCACCAGGCACCCTCTGTGTAGATGACTTTGTGAGTAGTTTTGATGTATTCTTCCACCTAAAGGAGCTGCTTCTCACCACCAAGCATCAGGATGCACTGCAGAGTGAGCAGACACAGCTCCAGCAGAATATCAGTGAATGGAAGGTGAGGCTTGAAAATAGCCAGAAAGAAGCAGAAGCAAAACAACAGCAACTTCAAGCACTTCAGAGTGAGATCAAAGAAAACCAGCTCAAGCTAGACCAGCAGGAAAAGGTACTACACAGTTACAATTTTATAGAAAAGGAACTGCTTTGTTTCTCTGAGCCTTTCCACTATGGCAGAAAGCTGAGCAGTAGACTCTTCAAGACTTTATCTTTTCTCCCTCTTCTTCTCCCTCCTTCTCTCCCTCCCTTCTGTCTCGTCTCCTCTCTTTTCTCTCCTTTCTCCTTGATAGGCAAGCTTTCAACCAACTGAACTACATCCCCAGCTCAACCATATGTCTTTAAATGCCTCATGTAATCTTACATTTTGGGATTAATACAAGTTGTAGACCCTTAAATTTCAGGGCATTGGTTATGTAAAGAATCGTAGTGGCGCCGGTGGCTCAAGCCTGTAATCCTAGCTACTCAGGAGGCTAAGATCTGAGGATTGCGGTTCAAAGCCAGCCCGGGCAGGAAAGTCCGTGAGACTTTTTATCTCTAATAAACCACTAGAAAATCAGAAGTGGCGCTGTGGCTCAAGCAGTAGAGTGCTCGCCTTGAGCTGAAGAGCACAGGGACAGCACCCAAGCCCAGAGTTCAAGCCCCACGACCGACCAATAAAAACAAAAACAAAAAAGAATCTTAGTGGCCACATACTATTTGCTGCCTGTGTCCGGACACTCCCCTCATACTGGCAAAGTGGCTTTTCTGACACTATGCTGCAGGCTGTTTACTTCTTTCAGTTGAGATGGAATCTATCTTCATGTTCATCTGGAACACCTAGCATTCTTCATTTTGTAACTAACTATTGTTCTCTATTAAGATGTTTCAAACTCTCCAACAAGAGAGAGAAAGTGAAGAAAAAAAAATAGAAGCCAGTAAAGTAACACTGAAGGAGCAGCAGGAGCAGCTGGAAAAGGAGTTAACAGACCAGAAAAATAAACTGGACCAAGTCATCACAGAGATGATGATGGCAGAAGAGCGCGGTAGGACACTGCAGGAACAGGAGCAGAGGAATGAGACACTGGAAAAGACGCTCTCCCAGGCCAGTATGTACTCGGAAACAGCACTTCAAAGCAGGGCAGAGTGGGGAGTGCTGTCTGTGCTGACTGATTATAAAGTATAAAGGATACCTAGGCTGGAGCCAGAACTTGGAAAGGAGGCAGAAGCAGCAGATGAGGGGGCGTAGAAGAGATAAGGAGACAGGCTTAGAAGGAAGAGAATTGTATCTTTATTGAGAAGAGATTGATTCTTGCTAGGCTGACCAGCAAGTTTGTTTTTGTTGTTTGGTTGTTACTATATTGCCTTCTTCAAGAATGTTCTATCTCTGGGTGCAGGTGGCTCATACCTGTAATCCTAACTACTCTGGAGGCTGAGATCTGAGGATTGTGATTGGAAGCCACCCTGGGCAGAAAAGGCCTTGAGATTCTTAGCTCCAGTGAACTAACTTCCCCCCTCCCCTCTCAAAAAAGCAGGAAGTGGTACTGTGGCCCATGTGGTAGAACTCTAGCCTTGAGCAAAAGGAGCTTAGGGACAGCATCCAGGCCTTGAGTTCAAGCCCCAGAACCAACACACACACACACAAAAGTTCTCACAGAAGTGGAACATTATGGCAGAGAAGTACCAGAAGATACTCTAAAGGACAATAGAATAATGACCTGTTTTGCCTCAACTAATCAAGAAAACAATATAAACAATTCTACTTCTATCTTCCATTGACATAGCAAATGGTACCAGAATATAGATAATTGGCTTTGAGTCCATTTGCTCTCTCTTAAATCAAATAAATAAAGTCTAAGACAGGCATGGTAGCGTGTGACTATAGTCCAAGCCTTGGGAAGCTGAGGCAGAAAGGGTGACTTAAGCTCAGGTGATTGCACCCAGCCTGGGCAACATAGTAAGACCTCCATTCCAATCAGTCAGTCGATCAATAAAATAAATATAATGTTGATATGAAAATCTAGGGGCAAATGATCCACCAGTAAGCATTATTTCTCTTTCTTAGGCTTCAGGGTTTAATAGCACTGAGGTGTTGTGAACTTGGGTCTGAAAGGCTTAATACTCCTTTTCCTCTAGAAGCCTATGGGATATCCAGACTGGATCACTTCATAGCAAGAACAGAGCCAAACAAACATCCCAAGTTCTAAAAATGAGAATCTGGGCAGGGTGCTACCTAATAAGTGTGATAAGAAAAACCTTGTAAATGTCACTTTTAGGTAGAAGCATTTTTATTAAGTACTCACTATCCCAGGGTCCACATACACAATTCCAACTGAATACCAGGAAATGTGTTCTTCACCTTAAAACGGGGCTGTTTGCCAACATGGAACCAATTCCAAACCCTGTGCTCTTTCCAGTAGGTGTACCACCTCCTACGAGGGAGAAAGTACTGAGGTTCTCTCTCAGGAGTTAAGAAACGACATCATTTCCACAGTCTGTTCTATTGTTTCAACACTTCAGGGACTGAATTTATTCCTCTCATTGGTCTTGAAGACTCAAAGGGAAAGTAGTTGCTGTCTATCACTTTGGGAATGGTCCTCCAGGAACCAGTTTCTTCAAGAGGACCCTTACCAGCCTTTGTAGGAAACATCTGTAATCCTAGCTATTCAGGAAGCAGAAGTTAAAGGATCCACAGTTCAAGGCTGGCCCAAGCCAAAAGTTAGCATGACCCTCTTTCTAAAACAAGCCAGGCATAGTATGGTATATGCCTGTAATCTCAGCTGCAAGACTTGGAGATGCGATCATTGTGGTCCAAGGCCAGCCCTAATAAATGCTTGGTATCCCATCTGAAAAACAGACAGATAGTAAAAAAGACTTGGGGATATGACCCTCCTGGTATTGTGTTTGCCTGAGCCCCAGTACACACACACACATTTTTGGGCCTTTGGAGTCCAGAGTCAGGCAGACATGACACTTGAGACAGTATTAGTGCTAAGTGCCAGAGTACATAGCATGTCACTGTTGAGTAGTCTACACCTGAGGGATGGAAGCTGTGACAGACCTAACGTGGTACTGATTTCAGAACGGCAGCTTGCAGAACTGGAGCAGCAGTTAATGGAAAAGTCAAGTGAGCTGCTGGCCCTCCAGAAAGAGACAGACACTATGAGGGCAGACTTCAGCCTCCTGCGGAACCAGTTCTTGACAGAAAGGAAGAAGGCTGAGAAGCAGGTAGCCAGCCTGAAGGAAGCACTTAAGGTCCAGCGGAGCCAGCTAGAGAAAAACCTCCTTGTGAGTATCTGCTGCCCTTGCATTTAAACGTTTAGGGTTTGGAGGTGTGGCTCGAATGGTAGAATGCCTGTCTAGCAAGTGTAAGGCTCTTGAGTTCAAACCCCAGTACTACCACAAAAAAGTAATTAAAATAGAACTTTTTTTTTTAACGTGGGGAAGATAAATTACCCATTAACTGAGCCCCTAACCTGGCTGTTGTTATTGGTATACTTAGATTTACTTTGTTCTTGAAGATTTGCTAAGTTGTGCCTGGGCTGGACCTCAGCCTCAGAGCAGCTCTGGCAGCTGGCTGGGAGACCATCCAGTGTACAGTATGCTTTCTGCTACAAGCTCTGCTATAGCCATCACTAGGATGCATGAAAAGGCTTGATAGACAGTTTTATACAGCAGCATCCAGTGCTTGAGTTCTTTTCAGAGAACATCAACTTTAATTATTCTCCACAAGCCAAGAAGCTCAGTCCTCCATGCTTCTATGTCTGAAATAAACTGGGAAAGTGACAATTGTATTATTGAGGAGCATTTATGATGGGAGGCAAGTGAGCACAGTGGGCTTCCCAATGCCTGCTGTGGGACTAGTGCAGTCCTGCTGTGTGAAAGGAACTTTCACAACATATGCATTTCCTAGAGGTAAACTAGTGACTAGCCACAAGGCTTGTAAAGATGGAGGAAAATGGGTGGCTAAAGTGTCACCCTCCCAGTAATCCCATGGTGATGAGTATTTGATTGTACTGGAAGCTCAGAAAAGGAAGGTGATTTTCCTCAAAGATAATGCCACAGATCTAGGATTCAGACTTGGAGGTAACACCCAAAAGTATCTCAAACATCTCAGGAAAGCTGAGGTGCAGATGGGAAGTGAAGTTACAGAATTGAGTGTGTGAGCCAGCAAGCACACTTCCATATGCTGGACCTTAGTGTCATCTTTTTCTCCTCTTCTAGGAGCAAAAGCAGGAGAAGAGCTGTATGCAGAAGGAAATGGCAACAATTGAACTAGTAGCCCAAGACAACCATGAGCGGGCCAGGCGCCTGATGAAGGAGCTCAACCAGATGCAGCATGAATACCTAGAGCTCAAAAAACAGGTGTGTACTCAGGAACCCCTGCTGGCCAGCTAGGGACACGGGACTTCAGAAAACATACATTCCTCCAGGGCTTAGGCAGGCTGTAGAGTTAATCTCTCTCTTAAGAGTAACATTTCTGCTGGGCACCAGTGGCTCCCGCCTGTAATCCTAGCTACTCAGGAGGCTAAGATCTGAGGATCGTGGTTCAAAGCCAGCCCGGGCAGGAAAGTCTGTGAGACTCTTATCAATAAACCACTGGGAAACCGGAAGTGGCGGAAGTGGCGCTGTGGCTCAAGTTGTAGAGCCCTCGCCTTGGTGCAGTGACAGTGCCCAAGCCCCACGACCTACCCAAAAAAAAAGAGTAACATTTCTTCATGTAAATTGTGGAAAGCTGATTGTAAGAAAGTATTTCAAGCTGAGTCCTTCAGCCTTTAAAACTTAAAAATACCCAAGGAAAAGAAATATTTGTTTAAAAAAAAAAATGTGTTTTAGCCCAGTGCTTGATAGCTCATGCCTATAATCCTAGATACTCAGGAGGCTGAGGCCTGAGGGCAGAACCAGGCCAGGCAGAAAAGTCTGTTTGAAACTCTTATCTTCAATTAACCACCAGAAAACCAGAAGTGGCACTGTGGCTCAAAGTGGTAGAGTGCTAGCCTTGAGTAGAGTTCAGGGACAGCACCTAGGCCCTGAGTTCAAGCCCCATAGCTTTAAGGACTGGGAAGGTGGCTTAGTGGTAGAGTGCTTGCCTTGCATGCATGAGGCTCTGGGTTCGATTCCTCAGCACCACATAAGCAAAAAGAAAAAAGCCGGAAGTGGCGCTGTGGCTCAAGTGGTAGAGGGCTAGCCTTGAGCTGAAGAGCTGAGGGACAGCACCCAGGCCCAGAGTTCAGGCCCCTTGACCGGACCCAAAAAAAAAAATTTAAGAGCTGGGTACCAGTGGCTCACGCTTATAATCCTAGCTACTCAGAATACTTAGATCTGAGGATTGTAGTTCAAAGCCAGCCTAGGCAGAAAAGTCTGTGAGATTCTTATCTCCAATAAACTACCCAGAAAAAGCCATAGTGGCACTATGGCTCAAGTAGTAGAGTGCTAGCCTAGATCACAAAGAGGTTCAGGGTCAGCACCCAGGCCCTGAGTTCAAAGCCCCAGACTTGCCAAAAAAAATAAGTTCAATAAGCTCTTATGTCCTTGAAGGGAAAGTAGTGATTCTGTAATATAAAATTTTATTGTATACTAAAGAACTATATTAGATTTTATGCTAGAAGAAAGCCAAACCCCCAGGCAAGTCAAAGTGGTCCAGGAGAAACCTTTGATATCATGTAATATATTTGCCAAGTAAAAAGTGTAAGACTGTACAAGTTTACACTGGTGATCTCTAACTCCTTAGCCAGTATCACCACCTGGGCCATTGCTGGGGAAACTGTTACACCACTTGATCGGCCTTGTTGTACTTTGTTCCTTAGATAACTCTTAAGGGGCAAGGCCATTTTCATCTGTGCTGTCAGTGCTCTCATTTTCTCTATCTCTTCCTCTCTCCCTCTCTCTCTCTCTCTTTCTCTCTCTGTCTCTCTCTCTCACACACACACATATTTTTTAAATGCCTTTTTGAAATTATTGGAAGGCCACAAGTCCTGTTGATTGTACATGCCTCTGCAAACTTGATGAGCATTAGTGCTACAGCAGGTACGAGGAGAGCCATACCAAGTAGTCTTGAGTAGTGAACACAGTGTGTAACACTTAGGCAAAGCCTTAGGCTCCCAACCCACCAGATTCTAAGACCCTGTAAGCATTCACATTTATAATCCAGATCACTTAGGATTTGTTTCACTAAGGGATGTTTTTCTCATTTAGACTTTTATTATTACTGTTTCCAGTTAGGTACCACTAAAATGCTTCATGTAAATTCCCACTTAGTCCTCATGTCTCAGCAGAAGGTATTCCTGAGATCAGAAGACAGCTAACTTGCCCTTAAGTCATATTAGTAATGTTTGCTGGTCCAAGACTGGAATCCACCTCTAACTCCAGAGAGACTGACTTCTGTAGACTAATTGTTTTCAAGAAACATTGAAGGAAAGTTGCTCCAGTCAAAATGCTGATAAAATTATTTACTTGGTGGTTTGTAGATAATTGAGTGTCTTAAAAAGTATAACTTTTACCCCTCTGTACAGTATGTTCTCAAATAAAATAAAATTAAATTAAAAAAAAAAAAAAGTATAACTTTTTAACAGTTTGAATAATCTCGGTACAGAGGGCCAGTATATCCATTCCAAGTTGAAAATATCATATGTTGAAAACATATTTAATATATCTTACCTACCATACATCATAACACAGTACAATGTGGAGGATTGATTGTTTACCCTAATGACAGAGTAGCTAAAGTTGTGGCTTGCTGACGGAACCCAGCATCAAGAGAGAGTAGGCATATTACTAACCCAGGAAAAGATTAAAATATAAAAGTATCCTTTCTACTGGATGTATATTGCTTTTACCTACCATAATAAAGTCAAAAATCACAAGCTGAACCATAAGTGAGGTAGATGTTCACTGTAGATGCTAAGAATAGATCTTTAAATACAAGAAGTAATTCTAAGTAAGTTCCAAACCTTACCCAATGATATTTGACTCTAACTCACTGTTTAGATAGCAAACCAAAAAGACTTGGAGAGGAGACAAATGGAAATCAGTGATGCAATGAGGACACTTAAGTCTGAAGTTAAAGATGAAATAAGAGCCAGCCTGAAGAATCTCAACCAGTTTCTTCCAGCAGATCTACCAGCAGATCTAGCCGATATTTTGGAGAGAAATGAACACTTACAGGGAGAGTGGGAAAGTTTGAAAGAAAACGTACCATTCTCCATGAATGAGAGACTTTTTGAAGACAGGCTGAACTTTTCTCAAGTTCACGTAATGGTAAGGTTTAGTTTACTTTGCTATCCCTGGACCAGGAGAGTTTGGTTCCCAACTCTCCAGTTAAGCTAAAAACAGATTTGGGAGCAGAGCACTGGTGACTCTCACCTGTAATCTTAGCCAGTTGGGAGGCTAAGATTGTTGGGATGGTAGTTCAAAGCCATCTGGGCAGAGAAGTTGACAAGACCCCTTTTCTCAATGACGAGCCAAATGCCAGGGCTTGCACTTGTTATCCCAGACTCCAAAAAATGCCTGGCCATGGGAGGGTCCGTGCAGCCAGGCAGAAACTGAAAACACCCTGCAGAATCCAGGGCTGGGGCTTGGGATTAGAACACCTGCCTGGCTGTCGTGAGAGCTGAAGCTCAAACTCAGTACTGCAGCAACGAAAGGGAGGGGAGATTTGGGGTACTGGAGGAAGAGGTGACTTTTTGATGTTTTTCTCTTTTCCTCCTGAAAAAGGATGAGCACTGGCGTGGTGAAGCACTTCGAGAGAGACTCCGTCACCATGAAGACCGACTCAAGGTTGCCCTTTAAAAAACATATATAAGATCCTTGGCACTTTGGGAGCTGGGGGAAATTCTCATATCCACTCTCTTGCAGCACTGTGCAACTGTATAGACCACACAGAAGCAGCATTGAAAGCTGACGTCACAGTTAGTAAAAAAAAAAAAAAAAAATTGGTATTAAATCTGTGTTCTTTGCTGCTTTGCCTTAGCTAGAGCCAAGTATCTAGGATAAGAAATACAGATACGGGCTGAGAAGGTGGGCTCAGTGGTAGAGCGCTTGCGTTGCAATGCATGAGGCCCTGGGTTCGATTCCCCAGCACCACATAAGCAAAAAGAAAAAAGCTGGAAGTGGCGCTGTGGCTCAAGTGGTAGAGTGCTAGCCTTGAGCTAAAGAGCTGAGGGACAGCGCCCAGGCCCAGAGTTCAGGCCCCACAACTGGACCCAAAAAAAAAAAGAAAGAAAGAAATACAGATACATGGGGCTGGGAAGGTGGCTCAGTGGTAGAGCGCTTGCTTTGCATGCATGAGGCCCTGGGTTTGATTCCTCAGCACCACATAAGCACAAAGAAAAAAGCTGGAAGTGGCGCTGTGGCTCAAGTGGTAGAGGGCTAGCCTTGAGCTGAAGAGCTGAGGGACAGCGCCCAGGCCCAGAGTGCAGGCCCCAGGACCGGACCCAAAAAAAACAAAAAAAGAAATACAGATACAATCTTAAACTGTGCAGACATCATGAACCAGTGCCTGGGGAAAAGATTGGGAATAGTAGAAACATACATAAGTCTGAGTGGCAGATAGGATAGTTTGACTCAGAATATACCAAGTTTTGAAGGTCCTGTGAGATACCCAGATATGGGTGTTAGTTGCAAAACATGAGTGTGATTTGGTGGTCAGTGTTAATCTCAGGATTTCAGAGTTAAAGCCATAGATGATGAGGCACACCTACAATCCCAGCACTCAAAAGACCAAGGCAGAGGATTGTGAGTTCAAAGCCAGCCAGCACCATGGGCCAGAAACCCTGTATCAGAAAGCAAAACGGGGGCTGGGAAGATGGCTCAGTAGTAAGCGCTTGCCTTGCATGCCTAGGCCCTGGGTTCAATTCCTCAGCACCACATAAGCAAAAAGAAAAAAAAAAGCCGGTAGTGGCGCTGTGGCTCAAGAATTAGAGGTTGAGAGTATATGTGGAGTCAAGAGAGTGAAGCAGAATGAGAAAAGAAAGGACCATCTTTGGGGACTGGTGACCTCCACAGATAGCAGATAGCAGTGCTGACTAGAGCCCTCTTACATCCAGTGAAACTGCAGCTACGTATGGCTACTCTATAATCAGCTGTGTGGTAAAGCCAAGTTAAAGATTCAGCGCCTGCTGGGTGCCGGTGGCTCACCCCTGTAAGCCTAGCTACTCAGGAGGCTGAGATCTGAGGATTGCAGTTCAAAGCTAGCAAACTACCAAAAAACTGGGTACTGTGGCTCAAAGTGGTAGAGCACTAGTCTTGAACAAAAACAAGCTTAGAGACAGCATCCAGATCCTGAGTTCAAACTCCAGGACCAGCACGCGCACACACACAAATTCAGCTTCTAAGTTGTCTCATTTAAAAAAAATTTATTGTTATTGTAAAGGTGATGTACAGAGGAGTTACATTTACAAAAGAGCACATTTCTTTTTAGACAATATCACCCCTTCCCTTAACCTCTCTGCTTTTCCCTCCCGTTCCCACCCACAAGTTGTATAGTTCATTTTCAACAGTGTCCAGTAAGTGCCATTACTGCGTTTATTCACCCTTTTGTCTCTTCATTTCTGTGCCAACCTTAATACTCCCAAAGACATATAAATATAACAAAAAGGAAAGACAAAAACTGCAAAAATAGAAAAAAACTCATTTTCATATCCTAGAATTCATTTTGTTAAATATTATTTTGTATGATCAGATGCACATAGGCATTGTGCCTTTCTGTTCCTCTCCTAAGAGTATCTTTTGATCTCAACATGTATAAATGCCTAGAGACTTGTATGACTTATGTCCCAGTGTATTTTAGATCTTGCTTATACATGTGAGAGAAAACATGCCCTGTCTCTCTGAGTTTGGCTTACCTCGCTTAACCTGCTTTGTTCTAGGTCATCCATTTTCCTGCACATGACATGTTATGCTTTCTAATGGCTATGTAAAATTCTATTGTGTATAGGTACCACATTTTCTAGATCCACTCATTCGTTGTCTGAGTTGCCCCATTTCTTCTGTTGTATATATGTTTAGACGCTGCTGTATCAAGTAGAGAACATTCCCTTCATCGCAGAAAGTTCTTGTGGACTGCACTGCCACAGGCTTTGAGAGAACAGATTTAAGTTCTTGGTAGATGAAGAAAGAGATGAGGTGACAATTTACAATGGAGGCAGAGGGCTCAGAGATACTAAGCATTATTGCAGGACAGAGTCTCAGTACTGCAAAAGGGAAAAAATCCAGGCTGAGTAAAAGGCCAGGTTAATGGCGATGCAAATATTAATTAATGGGCATTATGCACACACATGGATGATATTTAGTACCTCCTTCAACTTCTAAAGGAGTTGTGCAGCTGCAAACAGCCACTGGTACTACACAACAGACTATCAGATGTTAAGTATGTGGAAGCTGAGTCATAGTTTTGGTACATTTCCTCTGTTTAAAACTCTAAATGTTACCCTAACACTTTTCAGGCCCAGCTACGACACTGTATGTCTAAGCAAGCAGAAGTACTGATCAAAGGGAAGCGGCAGACAGAAGGCACTTTACACAGTTTGAGGAGACAAGTCGATGCTTTAGGGGAACTGGTGACCAGCACCT
The DNA here is from genome assembly GCF_019054845.1 of Dipodomys spectabilis. Lineage (NCBI taxonomy): Eukaryota > Metazoa > Chordata > Mammalia > Rodentia > Heteromyidae > Dipodomys > Dipodomys spectabilis. Next base: position 6,391,704 of record NW_024870723.1, read on the forward strand.
CCGTGGATTCAACATCATCACCCGGTGTGTCCCCGGTGGAGTCTTCCCTTGTGGTGGACACACAGCCTGGACAGAATCAGGTAAGAGGAAGTCCTGAAGGGTTGAGAATGTCACACGGAAGTGCATGAAAGCTTCGGAGAACATGATCCAGGGAAGAGCCGGCATCTAAATGCCATCTCATCTTTGGAAAACTTGTTTGGGGGGTTGCTGAGAAAATTCAAATCTCCTAACATATAGAAAAAGGAGATAAGCTGATAGCTTTAGGAAATAGACTAGAGCTAGAGATAGGGTAATGTCGTCAGTCATACTCTTCAGGCCCTCCACTTGTATCCTCTTTTCCCCCACCTGGTCAGAATGAAGAAGCGAGTACTGTGCTCTAGTTCACTTGTGTGGGATCCCTGTGTCTTGGGGAAAAATGACTGCAGATGCCTATTTGCAATGAAATTTGAATGTAGACCTTTTAACCCAGGGTCTATATAAAAAGTTCAGTAATCGGGCTGGGAAGGTGGCTCAGTGGTAGAGCACTTGTCTTGCATGCATGAGGCCCTGGATTCGATTCCTCAGCACCACATTAACAAACAAACAAAAAAAAAAGCCAGAAGTGGTGCTGTGGCTCAAATGGTAGAGCACTAGCCTTGAGCTGAAGAGCTAAGGGACAGCGCCCAGGCCCAGAGTTTAGGCCCACGACTGGACCCAAAAAAAAAAAAAGTTCAGTAATCATTTGGGAGGGGAACATTACATAGATTTGTAGAACTAGCCATATTACTACTGACAGAAGAGCTTTCTATTTTTTTAAGTGTCTATGTACCTACTAAACACTTTATATATAATAGCCCATTTAATCTTTACATCTGAGAGATAGAAATTATCCCTTTATGTAGGTAAAGAAACTATTAAAAGATAAAAATGACTTGGGTGTTAGATGTAGCAAAGGACAAAATCAGGATTTAGGGACTAACCCACCTTTACCATAGAGCAGTGTGTTTGTTGAAAACCCCAAATGGGAGAAAGCTATGTAGGGCATGTAATTGGGAGCTTAGTTTAATTTGAATATGATTACCATAACTGTTGTGGTGGGGACCAAAGTCAAACTTAAGGCTCAAAACATCATGACCCCACAGAGAAGGAGTTAAAGAGGCACTGGGCACTAGGGATGTGGGTGGGCTTCCGTGATTGAGAGCACAGGAGATTTAGGAATCAGATTATTCAGCCCAAGATAGCAGCTGGCAAGGTTCAGGCACACCAAAGACAGGAAGTTAACAAGACACTGGAGGCCCAAGAGAAAGGGTGTTAGAATTGTTTAAAGGTTAGGCTATGCAGGCTAAAGCTGCAAACTAGGTTGAAACTGGAGTGGTGGAGTGGTTTCTGGGCCTAATGTTTATTTCCTTTTCAGATCTCCTTCCAGGTTGCGCAAGGCTCATCAGAACGAGCCAGCTACTGACACGGAGGCCATTGTCTGCTTCCTCACAAGGGTATGTTACAGAGACCCTGCAGCTAGCACTTTCAATCAGTAAATCATGTTACTCTAGCACTCTTGAATTCAGGGCTTCATAATCTCACTAGGCTTTTTTGTTGTTGTTGGTCGTAGGGCTTGAACTCAGGGCCTGGGCGCTGTCCTTGAGCTTTTGTGCTCAAGACTGACACTCTACCACTTTGAGACACAGCTCTACTTCCGATTTTCTGGTGGTAAATTGGATATGAGAGTGGACTTTCTTGCCCTGGCTGGCTTTACACCAGTATCCTTCTCAGACTCCTGAGTAGCTAAGATAATAGGCATGAGCCACTTGGAGATTTTTAACTGGTTAATGGAGATAAATCTCATGGATTATTTATCTAGCTAGCTTTGAACCAAGAGCTCCAGATCTTAGCTGAGTAGCTTCGATTATAGTCAAGAACCACTGACACTAGGCCTAACTTTTTCTCATAGATTTTGTAGGGGTTAATTAATCTTAAGCGTTAAGGCTGGGGGCTGTAGCTCAATAGTAAGGTGCTTGCCTAACATGAACAAGGCCCTGAGTTCAGTGCCTCTCCTGAAAGAAAATCCCAGGGCCTGAGCTCTGGGCCTGGGCTGTCCCTCAGCTCTTCAGCTCAAGGCTAGCACTCTATCACTTGAGCCACAGCGCCACTTCCAGCTTTTTCTGCTTATGTGGTGCTGAGGAATTGAATCCAAGTTCTCATGCATGCGAGGCAAGCACTCTACCACTGAGCCACCTTCCCAGCCCCGGTTTCAAGAATGTAATTCTATTTTGTCTTCCTGTAGGAGTGCTCAAACAAGATGACAGACTGCTTTGCATCAGTATCTGAGGAAATACCTTTTCCACTACCTCAACTTCCTAATCGGAATGCCATTTGGTTTCTATCTAGATTGAATGCTGAAACTCCACTGTAATTTACCATGCTTGTACCAGTAATGCCAAGGCATAAGTCACTTGTACACATGGGAATAACTGTACATTTTAAACTGGGGTTCCAGTTTGCTGACTTTTTAAAATTTTGAACTGTATTTTTACAAAGCCAATGGATTTTACTGCATTATTTGAATTCATCCACTGGTAAATGTAGTTTAAAAGAATGTACTTAATGCCTCTTCATTTATATAGTATTTTTTGATTCTGCTTAAAGTCTATTTTTATATGAAAATAAAAGTCAACTTGGCTCTGTCATCTGACTTTACATTTCATAGATTCTGGGCAAAGCTATCAAGTTGGTACCTTAATTCCAAGAAAACAATAATATTCCAGATGGTTTCCATGCTTTACTTGGAGGCTGAAGTCATACTCAACATTTCTGAATCAAATATTTTAAAACCATTAACTTCATTTCAAATACTTTTATCTCAAGTCTTTTATGGAAAATTAGAAAAACTGTACTTCGGAGACTCAGTGCTAAGTTCACATTATATATTCAGACTTAAATACTTGAACTCCTAAAACAGCTCAACTCCTTAATCGATACACCTAAGACCAATAGAATCAGTCACCTTGCAACAGACATTCCTAAGAACCATCTAAGCTACGAGACAGCTCTGGAGCCATAACCAGCGATGTATCATGTCAGCACTGTACCTCACCACTGAATAGTTACTTAAGATTCCTGAAATACTGCTTGGCTACCACTGTACAATTAAGATACAAGATACATATAAGACAACAAATGGAAATGACATACAATTTACTGACACACTAGCCTAGAAAACTTTCCAGACAAAATTGGCTTTTGTATTCATATTCTTTCACTTTCTTGGTTCAGGAAAATGCTTAAAAGCTTGTTCTATTAAGTTATTGATAGACTCCTCCATAAAACTCCCACATGGACAGGAAGAGAAGGTATTTGGTCTTCTGTTTAAGGTATGTAAACTGAACCATTCAGTTTCTGATTGCTTTTTTTTGTTGTTGGCCAGTTGTGGGGCTTAAACTCGCGGCCTGAGCACTCACTCAAGGTGAACACTTTGACTTGAGCACAGCACCACTTCCAGTTTTCAGTGATTAACTAGAGATAAAAATCCCATGGACTGTCCTGCCTGGGCTGGCTTTGAACCGCGATCCTCAGATCTCAGGCTCCTGAGTAGGTAGCTAGGATTACAGGCATAAGCTGGCTCTGCCTTCATACTTTTTTTAAGTCACATTTTTTAAATATATGGACAAAAAGGCTTGCAGAAACCAAAGTGAGGTAATGAATATATGAAGACAAACAGCTTGGTTTCTAAAGATATCTTTCATGTTTCAAAGAAATGTTTCCAAAGAAATTTACCTCTAGGATGTGTACACCACCGTCATTCCCTACCCCCACATCACAATCACTAGACCACTTTATTGCTGATGAAAACACTCATGGAATGTCACACAAATAGTTCTAAGCACCAGTCACAACCAGAGGGCAATGAGTAACCCAGAACATCAGGTGACCTGAACAAACAGTAAAAACTGATGGTTTAAAAATTAAATGACTTTCTCTCCAGTACTGCCCAGTGTCTGGCACACATATTACAATATGACAATTTGCTCCTCTATTTTTAAGCACCCAAGTTTATTATAGAGGATTACACATGCAAGTAATAGAATTTGGCCCCAAGTACAGTCACGGTGAACACTATTAGCCAACAAATGTGCTGGCCTCGGACTAAAAGATGACTGAAAACATTGCAAAGGGGATGCAAATACAAGAATAAAACTAGTTCAGTTAGTGATGTGGTTGCATATGCTACAGAAGTAGACTTCTCTTTATACAACAAATAAGCACAGCTCTGCAATAAAAACTGACAATGTACACCAAGAGTTCACCTGAAGAAAACAGGCTCTACTATAGTTCAGAAAAAAATGCGACCAATTTTAATCTAGATACAGGTACTTTATTTACAAATATTTAGATTAATAGCATTTTGTTACATCAAATGAAGAATACAGCAGTCTGAATAAATCCTTCTGTCACAAAAAACAATTAAGACCCATTGTAACTAACTTTGGGAATCGGTATTGCACCTAAACAAGCCTCAGTCTTTAGTTTGTATATCCCAATCCGTGGTTTGTTTGCTTTGTTTTTGTAAATATATACACACCAGCAGGTCATGGTCCCAGGGTGAATCCCTTGTGATGCAACAGCGTAAGCAAAATGGATCACTGCAGGTCCTGAACAGAATAAACCAATCAATCTACTCCAGGAATCTTGTTTTTTTGAAAAGTTCAACGGAGACAAAAAAAAAAAAAAAAGATGAATCCACAAATAAACCCAATCCTATTTTCTGCACATTCCAGTTTGGGCTTTTATTTAACATGGACTATACAATACTCTGGAACTACCACTGTTTATAACCCAGAAAGATGTAACTTCGCGTTTTACTGTCTGTAAAGAGGGATTTAAAATGTGTATTTTAAACAGCAGTTCAGTCAAGTGCATTTTATATAATCATTTCACGCTTACCTATCCTACACTTCAAATAACTTGTCAATTCCCAGCCACCAAACCATAAAAACTAGAAATTACTTAACAGAAGTGAAGAACTTAGTAGAACTTAAGTTTGCTGTCTAAAATAGTAAGATTGTTTCTCTTACAAGGTGTTCCTTCAGCAGCCAAATCACTTGGCAAAGGTGGTTACTTGTACTTACTTTCTAACAGCACAAACACTGAACCACCTTTAGAAACACTTTTCCCTTTTACAAAACAACTAACTCCAACATTACGTTAAATAGCCCCATACTATAAACACAAGGGATAATCTCCAATTATTTCATTGTAGTGTTAAAAATGCACAATTAAAAATCCCATAACAGCAGACCTGTGGTTCTGACCATCTGGTTCAGAATCTGACCATTCCAAGAAGATAAAGGTATAAAAGCTTAAAATGTGCAATAATAAACCCAGCCTTTTTTCTTTTTCTATACAGTAAGGCAAGAATGCAGCCTGTAATGTAAAACGTTTACAAAAAGAGAAAAGCAGGTTAGCACATTGTTGATTGCACAAGAACAATTAAAATCAGCAGGTGAGCCACAGTGCAAAGATGGAATAGAATCTGCTAGTGTTAATCCGCTGATGCTAGGAGCTTTCTCCAGCATGTCCCCAAACACTGCCAGCACCAAGGAGCGGAGCCAGTACTACTTGTGAACGTCTTGTGTGAAATGGAAGGGAGTACATGGTCACATATAGGTCATACTGTACAAACTGGTATTTTATACTGTTCCAATGCCAGTAATCAATTTATTTTCTTCATTAAAATAATATACACAGAATGTAGTTAGTTCGGTTCCTTCAAATTTTATACATATTTACTTTCTGTTAAAGAGAGAAGGACAAAATGGCGTGGAAAAAAAAGATAAAGCTATTAAGCACAAGAGAAAAGATAAGTATTTTTCCTGTGCAAGGCCAAGACAGAAGCAAACTGAGAAAAATGCTGCCCCTACAGTAGGGATTTGATCCAACAAAAACAAAACCAAAGCAGTTATAGAACCCCTTCTCTACCACCGGAAGTCGTTTCTTAGCAATGAACTACTGGTTACAACAGCCACACTTGAACAGTTAAGTTAAAGACAGGAGAAAGGCTGAAGATAACAAATTAAACCATACAGTGAGACAAAGCCTTGCCAAAAAGGGAGGGTAAAAATCATCAAGTCCAGCATCAGTGCTCAGTTTAAATCATAGATTGGTGACATATACCTATCACGAGGACGATTGAGGGGGAAAAAAAAGTCTAGATTTACCATGCAGGAGAGATTTATTACTCTACTTGCCTTTGATAACTTGATTACATCTAGTTGTTTAGCAGTTTAGTATTGTGTTAAACTGTTTTTTACAATAGAGTTGTTTTTTCTTTTTTAATTAAACCCAGTAAGATGTACAGAAGACAACAGGCAGTAAAAAGTACTGCTTCCAACAGACAGAGGTGAAAGGTCAAATGAGGGGCCATGGCAAAGAGGTCACTAGCAGCCACAGCCTTCTCTCTGGGGTTGGGGTTCACTGGTTAGCCGTCCTCCTTGCGGGGCTGAGGGTTTATGTTGTACACCAGACTCGGCAGCATTCAGATCCAGGCTCCCATCCTGAATGTTCTGATAGATTTTCTTGGCAGCCTCAAGGAAAGCATCTTCTACATTCTCTCCCCTAAGAAGCAATGGACAATTTTATTCCAGGACCACAGATTTCTACAAACATAAGACATTATACACTGACCTTTTGTTAACCTCTAGTCAAATGTCATGATGTCTTCAACTTAGCCACTGTCATCTAGTAAGAGATTATCAAAACACTGGGCTAAGCGAATAACATGGAAATGTTTCCTGTGAAAGCATAGCAGTACTAAACACCCTACTTGTTCTAATCACTAAAATGCTACATGTTAACACATACATAATTTGGCAGTTTCTGTGACAGGTAGGTTCTCCAAACATGTGGAACAGGACTCTGGGATTTGTATCACTTGAGAAACCACATATAAACTGCTGCTTCTATAATGTGGCATGACACAGTCATGCTTAGCCATGTTCACCCTTCAGTTCAGTTCTACTGAGACTAACAGCAAACCTAAGACTTCATAGAAACAGGTTAGCACTCCTTGCCACTGCAAGGGTAACAATAAATGATAGGCTGGCTTGGGACCAGGAGTGAGAGAGCTCAATAATGGACTTGGAAATACCACTAAAAAATACTAATTATGTTTCTAATTAGACACTATTTCTAAGTTAGGCTTTTTGGTTTTTTCTTTTTTGGGGGGGGAGGGGGGTCCGGTCGTGGGGCCTGAACTCTGGGCCTGGGTGCTGTCCCTCAGCTCTTCAGCTCAAGGCTAGCGCTCTACCAATTGAGCCATAGCGCCACTTCCGGCTTTTTTCTTTTTGCTTATGTGGTACTGAGGAATCAAACCCAGGGCCTCATGCATGCAAGGCAAGCGCTCTACCACTGAGCCACCTTCCCAGCCTCTTTTGGTTTTTTTCTTAATACCAGTCCTGGGGCTTGAACTCAGGGCCTATGCACTGCCCTGAGCTTTTTCACTAAAGGCTAGTTAGTGCTCTACCACTTGAGCCACAGATCCACTTGGCTGTTTGGTGGTTAACTGGAGATAAAGAGTCTCAGGCTTGCGATCCTCAAATCTTAGCCTCCTGAGTAACAATGATTACAGATATGATCCTTTGGTGCCTAGTGTAAGTTATGCTTTTTAAGGTGATACCAAATATTATTATTATATGAACAGGCTGGCCAAACGACAGTTGGTCTTAGATGCCAAATTCAACTACAGTTACAAAAGTGAAACATTTTTAAAACAATTTTATTAACCTGAGTTACCAACAGATGAAATCAATGTATAATTTTTTTTGGGGGGGGAGGGGGGGAGTCAGTTGTGGGGCTTGAACTTTGGGCTTGGGCTCTGTCCCTGTGCTCTTCAGCTCAAGGCGAACGCTCTACTGCTTAAGCCACAGTGCCACTTCTCGTTTTCTAGTGGTTTATTGGAGATAAAGAGTCTCACGGACTTTCCTGCCTGGGCTGACTTTGAATCATGATCCTCAGATCCCAGCCTCCTGACTAGCTAGGATTACAGGCATGAGCCACCGGCGCCTGGCTTCAATGTATAATTTTTAAGTAACAAAAACAAATCACATTATTTTGAAACAAGAATAGGAAGAGATGTCTGATTATTCTTCCTAAGTATTATATATGTACATAAGATAAAGTATATATAACACATATACATGTAACACAGACATGTTTTATATATATAACATGCTATATATATGTATACCCATATGTATATATGTATAGCTCTACTTTTAGAAACAATATAACTAAAACATGCAGTCCAGCAAACTTACGTTTTTGCACTTGCCTCGAGGAACAGTAAGCCTAAAAATAAAATCCAAACTATAATTAGAACATTTCAGAATAATTCACAAGAACATTCCCTTAGAACTATCTACAAGCTGTCAGTGCCCCTACCACGGTATTTATAAAAGCATGTAATTCTGAAGTATAGGACCTCTCATGATATAATTATATTCTTCCTGAGTCTCATAAACATATTTCATCCCTCCAATACTGGAATTTTTTAATTTATATATTTTTAATTGTCAAATAATCTGTAGTATTGAAATCCTACCTTTTCTCAGAAACCCTCCCAAGTATGACCATTAAAAGAAACCCACCGTTTTCTTCAGCAAACTGTTTGGCTTCTTCATATGTAACATCTCTCTGTGCCTCCAAATCTGCTTTATTTCCTATGAGAATTATTACCTAGTTTGTGATCAAAAGAAAGATACTTTAAAACAAGGAACCATTTTAAACATGTAAATTCTCAGATTCAAAACTACTGACCAAACAAAAGCACAACTGAGTTCAAAAAGGAATCAAAGAATTAGCATTATCTGGAACTACAGAAGCATAAAGGCACCTTAGCAATGACATAGCAATGACAATCTTTGAGTAAAGAATGGTCATTTTTTTCTAGTGAGTGATCCCCATATGGTCTCTATTGGCAATTTTTGCTGTTGCTTTTATATTCCCTTAAAAATGAACTGGAGGCTCACACCTGTAATCCTAGCTATGCAGGAGGCTGGGATCTGAGGATCATGGTTCAAAGCCAGCCCAGGCAGGAAAGTCCGTGAGACTCTTATCTCCAATAAACCACTAGAAAATTGGAAGTGGCACTGTGGCTCAAGCGGTAGAGCGCTCACTTTGCGCTGAAGAGTGCAGGGACAGCACCCAAGCCCAGGGTTCAAGCCCCATGACCGACAAAAAAAAAAAAGAAAAAAAATGTAAAAACATTCTTGGTTTTGCAAATCATTAAAAAGCAGACTATGGGTTAAATACTGCCCAGATTGTAGTTATTATACAAATGGTCTAGGGCAAAGAATATCTGAGTGAGATTAGCTAAGGGAATCCATAAAAAGCCTACAATTAAGCCTGAATTATATAAACATGAACACTACTGGGGAAGACATTTCAGGGCTTTCATCTAAAAGGTCAACTTGGGACCCTTAGGACATTAAAGCAAACACTAACTCAACTCCTTCAGGCTACAGGCAAAGAAATTAAAGCTCAAAAGACAAACAGACTTGCCAAGGTAACTCAGGGAGAGTCAGTGGTACAAGTACATTAGAACCCAGGGAGGAAATCCAAACTGACCTACAAAGAAAGAAGTATCTACCCTACAATATCCCAAGCAGGAATAAGCTTATAGCAACACACTATGTACTTTCACTGGGGAAGGGGAGAACTGGGAATGTGGGATGAGAGCAAATCTTCAACGGATTCAAACTCAGGGCATAATATTGTGTGTGTGTGTGTGTAGCTGCTTTGGAATCATCTATGTAAATTATGGGCATAATAGTGTGTGTGTGTGTGTGTGTGTGTGTGTGTGTGTGTGTGTGTGTGTGTGTGTGTGTGTGTGTGTGTGTGTGTGTGTGTGTGTGTGTGTGTGTGTGTGTGTGTGTGTGTGTGTGTGTGTGTGTGTGTGTGTGTGTGTAGCTGCTTTGGAATCATCTATGTAAATTATACCAAAATTAAAGAGTGTTATATTTTTTTTAAGAAAAAAGGAAGTACCCTTGGAAAATCACAAAGTATTTGGCCTTTACTTAGGAGAAGGGAAGATGTATGGATAAACTGTTTATGTGTTTGTGTGTTATCTCTGCACAACCTACCCTTACCCTTCTTCCTTCCAACCAGATATAGCTGGTTTCTATCTTGTTCTTCCAGATAGAAATGGATTGCTTTAATTCAAAGGTGCTTCTACCATCAAATTTTTGTGTCTATAAATTTATAGCACTAGTGAACTAAATAATCATGTGACCTGAATATAAATCTTTTGAAAGAATATGTTAAGTAGTATAACACAAGTGAGCATTCTTCAATCAGTATGATCCAGTACCCACTGAAAAGGGAAAGAGTTACTCCTATACAGTTTATTAAAGAAGAAAATAATGACACTTAAATGACAAAGGCCTAGTAAAGGACCATTATAAAACAGGTACTCAAAAGAAGAAATACTGCCTCCTGGGGCAAGGGGTAGCTCAGTGGTAGAGCATGCTGCCTAGGAGGCACAAAGTCTTGGGTTCAAGTCCCAGAACATCCCACCCCAAGACTAAAATCCCAATTCCTTACAAATTTCCAAACCAAGTTTCCCACTTCCTTCAGAGGTGAGAGATAATGTGGCATAGCATAGTATAAAAGATAGGTTCAATGTATAGGAAGAAAATGAGAAACCAAAGGTAACTATAGAGATATTTGCGCTGGACCTCAAAATTTTTTTTCTTCTGAAGAGCTGGTATATTTCAGAGTATAAAATGAGGCAGGAGTGACAGAACTAATATTTTTACAACAGTTTTCCATGGGCCTTCTACAATGAATATTATTTAATGTCTTACTTATATATAAATTCTGCAGAAACTATGACAGGTCTGATGTACCTTTAAGCATGTCCAAAGATAACAACTTACCTAACTGCAATATAATTGCAAAACCAGGAAACAGGTATAATCTATAGCAGCTCTCATGTGTGAGACTTGCAAAAGGGTAGTTCTAAAAGTTTTGTCACCAGCATAGTTATCTGGCACCACCATCATTACAAGGAACTGCTCTGGCCCACCTAGTTTATAATCATACAATCTGCAATTTTCTTTAACTCAGCATAATGCCTTCGATGTGTCTAAGTTGTTGCGTGTGTCTACAGTTCATCAGAATGTGTGTGACTACCCGTTTTCCAGGGTATAGAGGCATACATTACTTCACTTGCACCTGCCCATGGCCAGCTGGACTGCTTTCAGCATTAGGCTATTCATCCACAGGTTATTGTACAAAAGTGGGTTTAGTATAAAAATGGAAGCAGAGTTCCAGGCAATGCTGCTGGTGTATACTGTTAACTAAATTTTAATTATGATTAGACTGCTGTTCCCTAGTAAAGCAAATCTTACCACTGACTGTATGTCAACTTGGCTTCTGCTAGGCTCTGGGACATACTAGGCTTGTTCTTAAAAAAGCCCAGTCAGCCACAGCTCAGTGGTGGTTCCCCACTGTTCCTGGAATACCCTCCAATTACCTAATGGAAGCTTGCTCCAACTTCAGACTAATATTCCACCAGCCTGTAAAACTGACTTCTCCAGCCGACCCTGCTCACCCTGTGCTTAGTGTACTCCACGTTAACTCATTTTCAGTCTGCTTTGCAGCACAGTTATCTGTACACTTGCTGGTTCTTTCTCTCCCTCATCAACTATAACCTCTCAGGGACTAAGGACATGAGTTCATCTTTGTGTACTGCAAAGTCTAGTGTGGTAGCAAGATCATTAAAATCTCAATATGTCTTCTTAGTTAAGAAGTTTATTTTTTAAAGCATGCAAAATACCTTTTATTTTTAATTGAAATTTTATTAAATATAAATTCACATGCAGTTGAAATTGAGTTAATTACAAATTCACATGAAGTTAAAGAACTAACAGATGTGTTTTCCCCAGTTCTCTCTGACACTAACAATTCATAAAACGACTGCAGAATTCTTATAAGACTACAATCTCCACTTAATATGAGATTATCACCCCATTCATAAATGATTTCATTTTAAACCACAAATATAATAAAAATCAAAAACAGTAAAATGATAAACTTGAAACAAGAATTGAAAAATGTGTTTTCATCAGTTAATATAAGAATAAAATCAAGGTAACTGGGAATGGGGACATAGCTCATTAGTAGACTGTCTATAATGCATAAAGCCATAGGTTCCATCCCCAGCACTACAGAAAATATAAAAATAAAAACTAAAGATATAGTATCTCATCCATAACACTCAAATACTCAAATCTCACAAGGAGGAGACTGTGCTGTCTGAGTTTTTGTATAGTAAGATGTCATTTAACTTACAGTATTTGGATTGGTGAGATTCCTTGCATCTGTCAACCAGCTGCTTAAGTGGTTATATGTACTTCTTCTGTAAAAATCAAATTTTAAATCTGTTGACTTCTACATATAATTACCATTAAAACAGAAAAAATAAAAGTTACAATATGGCCAGGCAAGGTGGCATGCACTTGTAATCCCAGCAAGTGGGAAGTTAAGGCAGGAAGATGGCTAAGTTTGAAGCTATATCTAACAAGTGGCTACATAAGACCCTGTCTAAAACAAAATGCACATATATACACACATAGTCTTATACATTATTCAACAGATCTTAAGTGTATTATTTTTATTTTGACTAGTTTCTCTGAAGGAAACGTGAAACTTCAAAATTTTGAGAAAATGTTTTCTTTTAGACACAGTCTAGCTTTGCAGTGCCATGAGGCCTGGGCTGGCTTCAAATCTCAATTATTCCAAGTGCTGAAATTACAATTACACACCACACCACATCTGGCCTCAAACTCATTTTTTAAGTAACACAGTATTCAACAACTATGTGAATGACATGTTTAAAGTAAGCTGTTTACATATAAACAGATCAGTAAGTAAGCTAGGAACATAGAACTGACTTTAAAAAGTCTAAATCAGAGCCAGGCGCCAACAGGTCACACTTACAATACTGGCTACTCAGGAATCTGAGATATGAGGATTGCAGTTTGAAGCCAGCCAGGTCAGGAAAGTCCATTAGATTATTATCTCCAATTAAGCCTCCAAAAGCTGGAAGTAAAGCTGTGGCTCAAATGGTAAAACTCTAGCCTTGAGCAAAAAATAAAGCTCAGAGATAGTGCCCAGGCCTCATGTTCAAAGCCCCAGAACCAGCACGGAAAAAAAAATCTAAATCAAGATTTTCAATCTCAGAGTTGAAATTAGCAGTATTTTGAAATCATCCAGATTTTCAACCACAAAATGGAGACAAAGTATATTAAGTTGCTAAGCCAATGATACACTCAATGAGAAACATGTTTGCTTCTGCCTTCAAATTTTAATTTTAACCAGAAATCAAGATCTTAAACTTCATTAAAAATCAAGATTAAAGTTATTTTTTCTTTTTCTTACTATGAAACCCAGGCTGGCCTTAAACTCATGATTCTCCTGTCCCAGTATTCCAAGTGCTGGAATTACAGGTGTATGTTACTACACTCAGCTTAATAATAAAAAGTACACTCAGCATGAAAAGTAAATAATATCACTGGAAATTCAGAAAGGAAGTTTATACTAACCTGGCACTCTCATTTACCTCACAGTTAAATTATTTGGAGACTGAGACTATGCAATCTCTAATTTCTCTACTCCAGATGTTACACACTTGTCATCTGCACTAGTCAAGTCAGCCCAAAGACATCAAATCCAAATGTAAATAATTTATAACAGTTAATCTTTCAAGTGTTTTTACTTAACACGGGATTTACTGGGGTATTAATAACTGCATTTCTGATTAATAATATCTTTGACTTTTGATAGGCTTAATTAGAATGTAAAACTCATCCTCCAACTGAGGAATACCTGTAATACACAGTATTATACAAAATAAAATCAACCAAAGGGATAAAGTTTTTAAAGATAAAAATATTTCTACTTTACATATTCACAGAGCATTATGTATATCTTCCTCACTTAATAAGTGTCTAAAATAAGCAGATGCCCATAAACACATGAATATTACTGAAGTATGGCTCAGGTGATAAAGTGCTTTCTAAGCTAGAACAAGGCCCTGAATTCAAAACCCAGTGTGAGGGGTAAGGATGGGGATTGGGGTGAGAGGAGAGTCCACAGGCTGGGCCCAGGGCTCATTCCTTGAATCCCAGCTATACAGGTGAAAATTTAAAAAGTCATGGTCATAGGCCAAATGAGGCAAAATGTTAGCAATCTTCCCCCTCAAGCAACAAGCACATAATGTGCATATAAACCCCAACTATAGAGTCTTGAGAAGGAAGACTGAGGTCCATGACTGACTCTACGCAAAACCTATCAGATCCTTTCCACAAAAAATAGCTAAAGCAAAAAAAGGGCTAGCTCAAGTGGTAGAGTGCCTGCCTAGCTCAAAGGTATTGAATTCAAATCTCAATACTCCTCCACCCCAAACCCAGCAAAAGTACAAGCTATAACTCCCATGATTCACTGTCCAAATCTGTAGTACTGGCATGCCTTGTTAATACAAGTACAAACATGTTTTACTTCTTGCACAATAATTAGCTAAGTCCAAACATATTGATTTTGATAAAATTTAAAAGGGCAAAGCTGGCCAGGTACTGATGGCTCACTAGCTACTCAGGAGGCTGAGATCTGAGGATCATGGTTCAAAGCCAGCCTAGGCAGTAAAGTCCATGAGACTCTTATCTCCAATTATCCACCAGAAAACCACAAGTGGCCTGTGATGCAAAGTGGTAGGGCACTAGCCTTGAGCAAAAGAGTTCAAGGCCCTGAGTTCAAGCCCCACAACCCCCCCCCAAAAAAATCATTATAATATATAGTATCATTCCATTATTCACTAATTTGCAGTGTTAATGCTTTAAAAAAATGGCTACCAACTTTGGGTTGGTAGATCAGATTAAAGTGACTCAACCAAACAATTGTTAAAACCTTTGCTGTCATTTTAGAAAAGTGCCCTTGGAATGGATAAACCTAGAAAAGTTTTTAAGTCAGGCTCAGAGAGACAAAGGGTGCATGTTTTCTTTCTATGTGGAGGTTAGACCTAAAATACAATCATATATGAAAACACATCCAGGGCCATAGGCATATATGCATGAACAAATGGACTAAAGAATAGTATATGCAGAGGTGGATTCTCATAGTGTAAACCCTTTTGAACAAGAAACAGCTTAACAAAATGAATACCAGGAAGCTGAAATGTGCACCTGATCTGGTGGACTGAGGCTTTAGGGGAGGAGGCAGACAAATAGAGGATAAGGGGGCAATTCAAGACATACTATTCGATGTACACATGTGAAAATGGCAGTAGGAAGCAAGGGGAAAAGAAAAGTAGAGGAGGAAGGGAAAGGGAGGAGAGAAGAGGAGCACTGTAATGACTGCAGTTGAATGGGAAGTTTTATTTTATTTTTTGGGGGGGTCCGGTCATGGGGCCTGAACTCTGGGCCTGGGCGCTGTCCCTCAGCTCTTCAGCTCAAGGCTAGCGCTCTACCACTTGAGCCACAGCGCTACTTCCGGCTTTTTTCTTTTTGCTTATGTGGTGCTGAGGAATTGAACCCAGGGCCTCAGGCATGCAAGGCAAGCACTCTACCACTGAGCCACCTTCCCAGCCCACTGGGAAGTTTTATTAAAGCAAGAATTTTAAAGTTTGCAAAATGTCAAGGATTAATAATGGAAAAAAATGAGGGAGAGGGTCTTAACTCCAATATCAATTGTCACTATAAAGTGCCAGAATTAAAGCATGTTTATAAAGCATGAAATACCTTTCTTTTCAACAAGTTATATTGACACATGATGAATACACAATATTACCATTTTAAAGTATATAATTTAGCTGTTGTATTATACTCACAAAGCTGGGAGCTGATCATCACTATCGAATTCTAGAACATTTACAGGACCACAAAGACACAAATTCTGAACCCATTAACTCCTCGTGTGTTGCAATTCTGTCCACCATAGATTTGCTTATTCTGTATATGTTATGTCATAACCAGAATCATGTTATGTGGCCCTTGATGCCTGGTTTCTTTAATTCAGCATAATTTCTCAATCTATCTATATCATGTATATCATTCTACTTCATTCCTTTTTATAGCAAAAAAATATTTCATCATAGGGATATACTCCACTGTTCATCAGATTATGGACATTCCTATCAACTATTTCCATCCAAAGTACTTTTTTTTTAATTGTGATTAAGTGATTACATAATTTCCCAAATTTCACAGTATTGTGGAATAATGATGCTCATTTAAAGTCACAAGCTCATTCTAACTTTCCTGGAGCAAATTGTCTATCACGGTCTCTAATATATAACCGTGTACACATATACACCATACATGTTATCAGCAGCATGGGGATATTTAGTAGTGGTTCGACCAGATGAGTGGAAGTTCTTTGTTTCTTAAGTCCAGTTAATTTTGTCTTATCACCTAACATTTTGCATCCAAAGTACTTTTGAAGACTTAAATAGACACAAATTTTACCATAGTACTACTATGCTTAAAGGGTATGTTTAAAATCAAAAGCCAATTACATTGTAAGCACAGATTATCACATTTAAATTTAATGCACAGAGCTTTTAACGACATTAAATCTTCAGGAACATAGAACCTATAAAATGAGACAGCTCAGTATAGATGGCCAGATTCTTCAACAATCACAATGCCACTGACTGACCCTGTCACCAATGACCCACTGCCATGAAGAGCATTAACACTTGTTTCACCCAAGGCCATCCAGTTATACAAATATGCTGAAGCTTTATATACTGTAATTATAGTCAACCACTGATCTTTATTCTTTTTGTTGTTGTTGTTGTTGGTTGTGGGGGTTGAACTCTGGGCCTGGACGCTGTCCCTCAGCTCTTCTGCTCAAGGCTAGCACTCTACCACTAGAGCCACAGTGCCACTTCTGGCTTTTTCTGTTTATGTGGTGCTGAGGAATCGAACCCAGGGCCTCATGCATGCAAGGCAAGCACTCTACCACTCAACTTCACAGCCCCTGATCTTTATTCTTTACTGAAAGTGGCTTCCTCAATAAAAAATCTTAGGAAACTGCCAAATTAAAGTTAAATAGTAAATTTCTTTTTTTATTTTTTGTCGGTGGTGGGGCTTGAACTCTGGGCTTGGGCACTGTCCCTTAGTAGTAACGCTCTACTACTTGAGCCACAGCCCCACTTCCAGCTTTTTCTATTTATGTGGTGCTGAGGAATAGAACCTAGGGCCTTATGCATGCTAGGCAAGCACTCTACCATTGAGCCACCTTCCCAGCCCAGTAAATTTCTTTACTATAGAAATAGTCATAATATACCAATATGCCCTATGACTTTTTTTTTGGGGGGGGGGGGGGGTCCGGTTGTGGGGCCTGAACTCTGGGCCTGGACACTGTCCCTCAGCTCTTCAGCTCAAGGCTAGCGCTCTACCACTTGAGCCACAGCGCCACGTCCGGCTTTTTTCTTTTTGCTTATGTGGTGCTGAGGAATCGAACCCAGGGCCTCAGGCATGCAAGGCAAGCACTCTACCACTGAGCCAACTTCCCAGCCCACCCTGTGACTCTTAAGGAGAAAATAATGTAAAGAATTTACCAAACAAAAATATACTTCAAAGTAGTAATAAACATGGCTCCCCTCGCTAGAGAGTCACACTACTTTTGACTGGTGCTTCCCATCAACATGAAAGGTGATCCAGTTCATTTTCTAGCTCATTGAACAATCACAGGGTACAAGGGGCACATATGTCCATGTTCTCCAGTCAAACCTTTTTTTCTTTCATCTTTTGGGGGAATAATACTGGTTTTAGGCTCAGGACCTGAGCTTTGTAAGCAGGTGGTTGCTCTACCATTTCTGCAGCCCTTTTATTGCTTTAGTTGTTTTTCAAGTTGGGTCTCAAATTTCTGTCAGGGGCTAGCCATCTCCCTACTTATGACCTCCAAAATAACTGACACACAGACTTCATCACCACTCCCAATTTGTTTACAGAGGCTCTTTTTGGCCAGGCTGCTTTCAACCCAGTCTTCCCCATTCTGCCTACCAAGTGGCCAGGCTGCCAGGCATGACCACCATGTATGTTATATCAAATGCTTTGAGTTTCCAGAAATAATCATGTTGATATTTTTTTGTGTATTGGGGGTGAGGGCACTGCTGGTACTTAGGGCACTGTCCCTTAGCTTTTTCACTCAATACTGACACTCTATCATTTGAGCCACACCTCCAGTTGCAGGTTTTTGGTGGTTAATTGGAGGTAAGAGTCTCGCAAGTTTTCTTGCCTGTGCTGGCTTTGAACCTCAATCTTCCAATCTCAACCTCCTATGTAGCTAGAATTACAGGAATTCACTAGTGCCAGGTACTTGTTGACTAAATTTAATCCTGCTGCATAGTATTTTAAGTCACTTCAATATGTGTTAGGGCAAAAAAGAACTTAAATAAATTAATAATTACTCAAGTATTAGATATAAATCATCACCTAACAAAAATCTTAGATATATAAAAAAATAACACTTTTAGCCTGAAAACAAAGCATAAGAACTTTTATAGCCCATCATACTAAACTAGCAAAACTTCATAGTGACCTCTCTGGTTGACTATTTCCAGAAATTTTAACACTAAAGACTGAAGACAGAATGCCTCAGACACATTTGGTATTCAGAATTCTACCCACCATCTCCTAAAGCTTTTCTTCCATCACATCAACTTCAGAAATGAAAGTCAAGTTTTATACAGGAATTTAGAGAAACCATACATCCCCAAATAAATTTATTTACAATTATCTAACTACAAACTAAAGAATACCTAAATCAATTTATTTAAAAACCCTCATTGTCCAAAGTAGATTTCTACTCCTAAGTATGAAGGTTGAAAAGTTATTTGCCTCTTACCTAGTAATATCATACACCATAAGTGCACCCGCAGCTCCTCTGTAGTAGCTTCGTGTAACAGCTCTAAATCGCTCCTGTCCTGCTGTATCCCAAATCTGCAGTTTGATTTTTTGGCCACTAACTTCAATTATTCTTGTACCAAATTCAACACCAATTGTGTGAGGACAATCAGCCATAACTGTTAAGGGTAAAAATAATATCCCAATGTTCAGAAAATTCCAAAGACTAGTGGGAGAAAATTCACTGAATAATCCATGACTTTAATATTTGTAGGGGGAGGGAAGAGGAGAGACAGCAAAGATCAACAAGAAATGTAACTAGACTAGAAACAGTAAACATTAAATTCTGTAGGCCAAATGGTATCAGTCACAACTACTCAAACCAGCCTGAGGCATAAAAGCAGTTTTAAACAACAAATAAAATAAGCATGGCTGTGTTCCAATAAATGTTACTTACAAAACAAGAAGTGACTAGATTTTGACAACTGGCCAGTTTACTTGCCACTGAATTAAAAATTTTCTAAGTAACACTCTTAAGAATTGAATAAATTCATCACAATTCCATTACACTATTTAAACCTTCTGGCAATCCTTAACTATTACAATAAACAATGGTCCTGAGATGCTAGGAATCGTTAGTCAAAACTATTATCAATGTCTCAAAGAAAATCACCACATTTAATGTTATTCATATACTGATAAGCCATAGAATAAGTAGTCCTTAAAAAAAAAAAAAAAAGAAGTAGTCCTTTCCTCTTAATTAGGTGATATAAAATCTCACTGTTCAGTTACAACAAATTGGCCCCTTTCCCCTATCGCCCAAGAGTTATCTCTGAATCTTTACCAACTAGCTATAAATATAAAAAGAATTTCATTTTAAGTATTTCACATCTACTAATTAGTTGATATGGACTATGCAGAAAATGTCTAATCTATATATCTATAATGAAGAACAAAAGAGATTATTTAAATCTGACTTTATCTTATGCATTTAAAAAATCACTTTATTAAAAAATATTCTTAAGTAAATCGGATTATGTCTCACATATACAAATCAATATATATACATATTGGCAATAATATTCCATTCTACCTGTACCTATTTTAAAAATCTGCATCTGAAGATATCAACGCAAATACTGGCAACAGTCATAATCAAATACATAAAATATGCTGAAGAAAGCACTTGTTAAAAAGAAGTGTAACAATAATGTTTCACGTCACATATTGAACTTACATTTTTTTTCTGTAAACTGATGAAGCAAGCAAGATTTTCCTACTCCCATATCCCCTGTTTAAGGAAAAAAAAAAGGTTCAGGTGGCAATTACATTTTTTTCTCAATTTTATATTCTTATAACCCAATGTAATGATTGCCAAATACTTACCATACCACATCACAAGTTTCTGGGGCAGTTAGAAAACTTTTATTTCCCTTATAATGAATTCAAAAGATAGATCAATTTTCACTAAATACATACCAACTGACCGTTCCTAACTTTTCCCAGTGATAGAAATTGGTTATGAATTATGTTACCAACTGAAAAGTGCTCAGTAACAGAAAAATTATTACAATAATATTTTTTTACTTTAAGTTATTTCAAGCTTGCCTTAACCCCACTCCCTTGGAACTATTTCAGAAGCAAAAGTGTAACAAATGAGGTAGAATATATTTAGCAAGCAAAAATAACAAGTTCAATTTTGGAAGCTTGACTCACTAGGTTCCCTGTTGTAGCTATTTCTTGTAGAATTCCAAAAGAGGAAAAACTATATTATGGAAACTGTAACAGAATAGATGTCTTCTCTGACTCTGCTGAAACAACTGTAACCCATGGTAAAGAAGTATAACAAAGTTACATGAAGTCAACATTAGAACAATGTTCTAACTTCAAGAACTCACTGAAGAGCAAGTGGGCTTTCAACTGCATTCTCACAATTACGTATGGACAAGCAGCATTAAGATTTAATGGGAACAAAATCTTGAAATTTAAAGGGAAAGCACTAATATTATACTTTATGTACAACTTACTCTCTGAATCACACAAAACTCTACCAATTCTTGGAATCTACTGGGACCTGAAAGAATTTTCATGTTGTTTTTTCATGTTATTTTTGGAATATTTCAGCACTAGTAGGACATTAATCTTATTCCCAGAATTAACAAGTTTTCCAGAAGTCTTCAAGAACAACCAATATCACTTCACTAGTACTTAGCACTATAGCACAAAAGTACCCAAAGCTACAATGCAAAAGGTACTTTATTAAAGGAGCTTTAAGTTCTGAAATGAGAAAATTACTCACTTCTACAGGACTGGTATATTTAAGTATTAAAAGTAAATGTTTTATATGTCAACAAAAGTGTAAGTTTAATGAACTTACCAATAATAATATATTTAAAGATGTAAGAGTAGTTGTATGGTGCAGTTGCCATGGTGGCACTAGAAACAAAGAAAATGATGTTACTTCAGCAATTTCAAAAACCCACGCAAATTATCTAAACTGACCATCACTATACATTCAAAGAAGATGTAAAGATAAAGCCAGATGCTGGTGGCATAAGCTGGTAATTCTAGCTACTCAGGAGGCTGAGATCTGAGGATCTCAAAAGCCAGCCTGGGCAGGAAAGTCTGACAGACTCTTATCTCCAATTAACTACCAGAAGTGGTGCTGTGACTTCAATTGATAGAGCACCAGCCTTGAGCAAAAGAGTTTAGGGATAGCACCCAGGCCCTGAGTTCAAGCCCCAATACAGACATACAGACAGACAGACAGACAGAAAAAGAAAGAAAAGGAAGAAAGAGAGAGAAGGAAGGGAGGGAGGGAAGGAGAGAGAGAGAGAGAAAGAAAGAGAAAGAAAGAAAGAAAGAAAGAAAGAAAGAAAGAAAGAAAGAAAGAAAGAAAGAAAGAAAGAAAGAAAGAAAGAAAGAAAGAAAGAAAGAAAGAAAAAGAGAGGGAATGTAAAGATGAAACGTGAAGCACATAGAGTTCAAATACAATGCTGGTAAGGAAGTAAAGTCACATTTCTAAATTGATCAAAACACATATTCTCTTGAATCAATGTTTCAATATTCTCATACACTATCCACAGAATTTTAAATGTACAAATAACTCTAATGCTTCACTTTATAAAAAAATCGCAAAAGAAAAAAAAATCCAAAAAGAAATGTCATTCTGAAAAGTTTCATGGACCCCCCCCCTTCAAACTGACTCTCAGATCTCAGCTTCCTGAGTAGCTAGGATTACAGGTATGAGCCACCAGTGCCTTTCTTTCAAAAGAAATCTTTATAAATGCAAATCTTTGTAAATGTAAATTAAACATTATACTTTCTTTTCCTTTAAGGTCCTTTTCCTTTTCCATTAAATGATCAATTGTGCTCTACCACTTGAGTCACAGTGCTACTTCCAGTTTTTGAGTAGTTAATTGGAGATAAGGGTCACACGTGGACTTTTTCTGCCTGAGCTGGCTTTGGACCACAATCATCAGCTCTCAGCCTCCTAAGTAGGTAGAATTACAGGGGTGAGCCACTGGTGCTAGCTAAAATGTACTTTTTTTAACTGCAAAACTTGTAAGTTTATAAAAGATATGCCAAAAGATCACAACTCATTTCTTATAATTGAGCACACCTGACCAAAAGAATTCTCATTTCTGGGTAGGGAGGAATGAAAATATGGTAGAATAGGTGAATCTGTTCAAAATGTACTATGTGTATGTATGGAAATATCACAGAGCAGTCAAACCATACTACAAATGTATGCTAATCAAAAACCAATCTCAATCCTCTATTTTAACAAATTTTAAAAAATTGTAAGGTGTATGTTTCTAATTCTAAATACGCATATAGTCCCAACTACTCTGGAGATAGAGGCAGAAAGACTGCTTACATTCAGGAAACAGTCTCAAAAAGTCAAAAATCTCTCCAAGTAATCCATGAGGGCTCTGAATACATCAGACACAGTGTTGGGTAGCAGAAAAACAATACTGCTAATAGTTTGTTTTGCTCAGTCTTTATGAAAACAATATTCATTTCTTTTATTATATCAAGACTTTAAATTTTAGTTTACAATATTTTTTAAAGACTGGATTATAGGGGCTGGGAAGGTGGCTCAGTGGTAGAGTGCATGCCTTGCATGCATGAGGCCCTGGGTTCGATTCCTCAGCACCACATAAGCAAAAAGAAAAAAGCCGGAAGTGGCGCTGTGGCTCAAGTGGTAGAGTGCTAGCCTTGAGCTGAAGAGCTGAGGGACAGTGCCCAGGCCCAGAGTTAAGGCCCCACGACTGGACCCCCCCCCCAAAAAAAAGAACAACTGGATTATACACAAGCTAGATATTTGATATAATAGAAAAAATTCTTTAATAAGCCTGGCACCAATTGCTTACATCTGTAATCCTCGCTACTCAGGAGGCTGAGATATGAGGATCTGGGTTCAAAGCCAGACATGGACAGAACAGTCCATGAGACTCTTTTCTCTCTAGTTAACCACCAGAAAACCAGAAGTAGTGCTGTGGCTTAAAGTTATGGAATGCTAGCTTTGAATAAAAGAGCACAGGGATAATGCCCAGGCCTGGATTTGAAGCCCCAACCCCAGCACAAAAAATTCCTTTAGTGAAATTAACACCTAATTATGCACCATATCTCAAATATATAATTTATTATATATAATATATATAATAAAATTTATTAGAAGTGGGCTATAGAAAGAGGGAACAGCTGGTGCTATGCAAAACAAAAGAGATGTACATATCACCCAATGTTAAAGAAATAACTGTACTGCAAAGCTCACAGAACTCATAAATGTTATAGATCATGATAGACAATTTACCCCATGAAAGCTAGAATGTGTTTGTGACTTTTTTTTTTTTTTTTGTCGGTCGTGGGGCTTGAACTCTGGGCCTGGGCGCTGCCCTCAGCTCTTCAGCTCAAGGCGAGCGCTCTACCACTTGAGCTACAGCGCCACTTCTGGTTTTCTGGTGGTTTGTTGGAGATAGGAGTCTCACAGTCTCTCCTGCCCGGGCTGGCTTTGAACCGCGACTCAGATCTCAGCCTCCTGAGTAGCTAGGATTACAGGCGTGAGCCACCAGCGCCCGGCTGTGTTTGTGACTTTAACTAAGCATCACTATCCCATAATACTGTGAAATTGGGAAATTATGTAATCACTTAATCACAATAAAGAATTTGAAAAAAAAAAGAAGTGGGCTATAATTTCATGATTACTCTTTAGGGCAGGCTAGCAGGAAGGATATTTATAAAATTATCAAGGAAGACAAATTTTTTTTTTTGGGGGGGGGGAAGGGGGTCCGGTCGTGGGGCCTGAACTCTGGGCCTGGGCGCTGTCCCTCAGCTCTTCAGCTCAAGGCTAGCGCTCTACCACTTGAGCCACAGCGCCACTTCCGGCTTTTTTTCTTTTTGCTTATGTGGTGCTGAGGAATCGAACCCAGGGCCTCATGCATGCAAGGCAAGCGCTCTACCACTGAGCCACTTTCCCAGCCCCAGGAATTATTTTTTTGAGACCAAGTCTTAGGCCCATGCTGGCACCAAATTTGTGATTCTTCTGCCTCAGCCCCCTAACAGTTAGAATAACAAGTGTGTGCAAGAAAACCTTTGTCACTTCACATTTCACTCTACATTGCATTCAGTACAAGTCTTGCTCCACAATGCAGCTTGACATGTTGTAACACACAACCAGTCTCCTACATCATGAAGAACTCCCTTAACCAGTTTTGTTTTTTTTTGAGGAGTTTTTCTGGTTAGACCAATTCTAAACACCTAACTTTTACCTCTTTTCCAAACATTAGTAGGGAATCAAAACTTTTAAGAGATAGATGCCAGGTGTAGTCCTAGCTATTCAGGAGGTTAAGACCTGGAGGATCACAATTCTAAGCCCAGGAAGAGAAGTCTAAGAGACACCATCTCCAAAAAAACTAGCAAAAAGCTAGGCTGGATGTGTGGTTCAACTGGCAGAGCACTGGCCAAGCAAACAAACTGAACAAGTTCAAGCCCCTAATCTTTCCAAAAGAATAACAACAAAAATACTTTTAAGATGAATCCGGTCTTAACATCTCAGATGCCAAACCAAAAGCTAAATATAAGGAAAAAAATTGTTTTAATCTTTGATCAAAAATGTTTCTTAAAGTGTCAAACATGGTGGCTCACACCTGTAATCGTAGCTACTTGGAAGGCAGAGATAAGGATGACCCAAGTTTAAGGTTCTCTAGGGCAAAAGACTCCCATCTCAAAAAAATAACTGAGGCTGGTGGCACACACCTGTAAGACCAGCCATGTAGAAAGTGTAAGTAGGAAAAACACAGTCCAAGCTGGCCCAGGTATAATACACTGAGACACTAATTGAAAAATAACTAAAGCATAAAGGCTGGGGCATGGTTCACTGGTCTAGCAAGCCAAAGACTATGTTTAAAACCCCAGTACCACTAAACACACACACATACACACACATACACACACACACACAACCAGTTCTCAAGGGTTATTAACTTCTTCACCTGCATTAACTTCTTTTCTGCGTGAAAATGGTGAAGACTATTTAACTTTTAATTCCTAAAACTCTTCTCTCCCTATTCAAGGTCAAAGTAATCAGATATCTTCTAATTAGTTTCTCTGCTGTTTTTCCCCTTGATTTTCCTATTTTCTTTCCTTTTGTAACTGACACTGAACTGTATACACACATTACTTCCTTCTATTTTGGCTTGGCACAGTGGTAGAGTATGGCACAGTGTTCTGGGTTCAAGCTCCAGCTCAAGCATGTGTACATATGTGTGTGTGTGTGTGTGTGTATAGGTGTGTGTATATATACATATGCATACACATGTGTGTATATATCTACATACATACATACACAAACACACATACCAATTATGGATTCTAAAAGTCCCAAAATTCAACTTTAAATGCTCTAAAGAATAATCATGCCAGTTGTTGGTGGCTCACACCTATAATCTTAGCAATTCAGGAGGCTGAGATCTGAGGATCACAGTTCAAAGCCAGCTAGGGCAGGAAAGCCCATGGTCTTATCTCTAATTAACCACCAAAAGTGGAGCTGTGGCTCAAAGTGGCAGAGTGCTAACCTTGAGCAAAGAGCTCAGGGACAGTGGCCAGCTCGTCCCCTTCCAAAAAAACAGTAATCATGAAATTATAATCCAATTTTAGTTGTACTAACATACACTTACTAATTACCACATAAAACATTCATTAATTGAATATCTTCTGAGATAAACCCTAAAGCAGAACTAGAGAAAACCGTTTTTCTAATTAAATATATTCTCATTGTTCATATACTCAGCCAAAATTGTGTATACAAAGTGGAACTATAATTATGCTTAATATTGCTAACAAAGGATTTTTCAACCTTATTTCCTGAGCATGAAACCTCAATTTCAAAGAGAGAAATATAATGTTGTCTAACTTTAGGAGAAAAAAAAATTATTATTTACAGGATTCTGGGAAATCAAATGCCCAAAAATTAGTTAAGAAATGGTCTATGGACACATGCTGATAGTTCATGTCTATGATCCTAGCTACTCAGGAGGCTGAGACCTGAAGATCACGGTGCTAAGCCAACTCAGACAGGAAAGTGCATGAGACTATTTTTTTTTTTTTTTTTGCATGAGACTATTATCTCCAATGAAGTACCAGGAAACTAAAGTGGTGCTGTAGAATGGTACAGTGCTAGCCTTAAGTGCAAAAAGCTCAGGGACAGAGTTCATGCCCCAAGACTGACCCAAAAAAATTAAAAATAAATAAATAAAACTATGTACAGAACAATAATATAACAATAACAGTGATTTATAATTTATCATTAATTAATGGAAGTTTCTTAGGAGAAGGAACATTTAAGAATAAACCATGTAACTATCTGTACTACTTTTTCCTATGTTATCTTACATAATGTGTGTGTGTGTGTGCGCGCACGCGCACGCGTGTGCGCACATGCAATTCTAGGGCTTAAACTCAGGGCCTAGACACTGTCCCTAAACTTTTTTGCTCAAAGATAGCTTTTTGGAGGTAAGTCTCAAGAGCTTTCCTGCCCAGGCTGGCTTTGAACCACAATCTTCAGACCTTGGTCTCCTAAATAGCTAGAATTACAGGCATGAACTACTGGTGTTCACCCCATCTTATATAGTTCTTAATTCTCACAACTCTGTAAAGTCATCACTGAGATTTGAAAAAATTCACTAATTTGTTTAGTGTTACAAAATTAGTAAGTGGTAGAGCAATAACTTGACCCAAAGACCTGATTCCGTGATTTTCCCTACCTAAGGCAGCTTACCAAAGGCATATTCAGAGACTAACAAATTTCCCAGTGCCAAAAGAAAAAAAAACAATGCCTAAGAACCAACAACTGTATTCTATATTCAAATGGTAGTTCTTCTAAATACTGTGTTTAATACTGGTTGAACCAAGGATTTCTCAACTGTATCTCCTAACATGAAACTACTGAAAAGGTGAGAAATATATTTAATGATGGAATATGCCAATGCAAAAAACATGAAACATGTTGCTTTTACCTAACAAATTTATGGACATGTTTCTACCTCAGTACAGTTAACTGTAAATGGTTATTACTAAACATGCATTAAATCCTATTATGCCAAGAAATGAATACCTGGTCTCTACTTAGTCAATCAGACATCACCCCAAATAAGTTTATACAAACATGGG
Source organism: Dipodomys spectabilis (assembly GCF_019054845.1). Taxonomy (NCBI): domain Eukaryota; kingdom Metazoa; phylum Chordata; class Mammalia; order Rodentia; family Heteromyidae; genus Dipodomys; species Dipodomys spectabilis. Next base: position 6,419,258 of record NW_024870723.1, read on the forward strand.
GGGAGGCTGGGAAGGGATGTGAAGGGTAAACAAAGGAGGAGGCTGCAATGCTTGGTAAGAAATGTACGCATTATCCTGCCCATGTAATTGTAACCCCTCTGTACAGTATGTTCACAAATAAAATAAAATTAAAAAAAAAAAAGATTATACAAACATATAAATGATTAGTTTTGAAGGATACCAAAAGACACTTCCATATACATTGCTATAATGCCACATTTTGGGAACCTTATGGGTATTATTTAAACATCTTAAAAATAACCTAGTGTGAGGACCTAGGTTTCATCCCCAGTCCCACAACAATCATAATTTTCCAAATCATCTACTGGATCAGAAATAGTTACCAACAGAAACCAAAGCTTCAGACCAAAGAACAGGGTAAGGCGCATTCAAAACACTATTTTTGATAGCATAAGACTAGAAATAGCCTCTACTTCCATCAACAAAGAAATGACTGAATAAAGTGAACCTTTTTGGATAATGAACTATGAACTAATATGTATGCAGTTCTTTTTAAAAAGTAAATCTATAGACATTGACGTGGAAATATATCCAGAATCTTGTTAAGTGAAAAATAAATCATGTTGTAGTTTTGTGAGATGGCATATCTCATTTTTTTTATTCTTTATTTTTTGTGTTTATGTGGTACCAAGGAACTGAACCCAGAGCCTTACACATTCTAGGCAAACACTCTACCACTAAGCCACATTCCTTGCCCTAGTATATCTCATTTTTAAACACACACTTAAACCCTGTATATACAAACTATGGGAAAAAACACACAACAACAACCTGTGAAAAATGTATAAGTAGAAAAGGAAAACAAACTAAGTAGAAAAGGAAATTAGTTAATTTCTTTACTTAGCTCTGCAGTAACTTATAATGTGCATGTAGTATTTGGCAATATATTCTAAAATACACAAACTATTGTAAATATACTATTATTATCTATGTAAAGTTTTACATATAATTTTAATAAATCAGTTTTAAAATAACCAAAAAGAAAAACTACTCATTAGCCAAGTGCAGGAGACTAACACTTGTAATCCTGGCCATTCAGGTTGAGACTACTGGATTTGGGGTCCAATCCAGGCAGACAAATCTAAGAGACTTTCATCTCTAATTAACCAGTAAAAAGTAGGAACTGTAGGTGTGGCTCAAGTGGTGGAGCTTCTGCTCTAAGCCAGAGCTCAAGGCCCTGCTTTCAAGTACCAATACCATCATAGAAACAAAAGTTCATAGCATTTCTGACATTGTTTCTGCATTCACTGACAATATGGCTATGAAGCCAACCATACAAATGGCTTCAAAATAACCAACACCCAATAATAGAGGGCATTTTTTCAGTGTTTTTCGGAGTTCAATTCCCTACTGTGTCTGTTAGAAAACTATTTTATTCTATTCCTTAGGACACTGGGTAATTTTTACATAACTGATTCAGGACAACAGGAAAAAAGCAACCCACTAAATATTCTTGGTCATCTAAAGTATTATAAGCTTTGATAGTACTGAAGTGATAAGACAACAGTCTCTTGCCTCCACATAACTCAAGAATAGAAACATTCTGTGCTTACAGGAAAGGAAAAAATGCTACTTGATTTATCAGTCAGATGAATACAAAATTTCTACAGTTAATCTAATAACTTAATCAAATTGAGTAGTCAATTTCCTTTCCATAACAGTACTATAACCTCTGAAATGCACTCATCCACATTGAAGACAAACAAAAAGAAAAAAACAAAACAAGAAACACCTCACTTTTTGAAAGACATTTAATGTCACATTTTTATGTCATCTAATGCAGGCAAGAAAAACAGAGCTGGATTTGATTAGTGTGTCAAAATGAAAGGAAAATTCTTCCAGCTAGTTATGGTGGGATGCTAGGAGCAGGAAATAAAAGTACTCCAAAACCTACCTTTGTTCACAGTACATAACAACTAAAACACAAAAACTTCCACCTACTACTACTGAACCGAATTAGTGAAAATTTTACTGTCAAGACTGCTTTAATAGAATTTAGTGTAGAGAAGAAAAACGTATAAAGACTGACCCAACAAGCTGATCATTGTTGATGGCTGGCTGAAAGTTGTATGAATACTCAGTATATACTTTATTTTGTGTTATATGTTTTGTTTTTCGGGGTTCTGCCACTCCTTGGGGCTTGAACTTGGGGTCCAGGAGCTGTCCCGGAACTTTTGCTCATGGCTGGCACTCTACTACTTGAGCCACAGTTCCATTTCCAGCTGTTTTGGTGGTTAATTGGAGATAAGTCTTAGACTTTCCTGCACAGGCTGGCCTCAAACCACAATCCACGGATCTCAAACTCGAGAAACTAGGATTACAGGCATGAGCCACTGACACCCAGCTTCTGTGTGTGTTTTAAATTGTCTGGAATAAAAAAGATTTTTAAAAATAAAACACAGTGTTTCTAGTATCAATGTTTTTAAGTTGTCTCCTGCTGCCTCTAATTTTTAACCATACAAAAATGGTTCCGACTTTTTGAAAAAAGGAAAACTCTTACTAGCTGTAATTTTAACACTTTCTTACATACATTATTAAACTCTAAGAACTTGATAGCTATTAACATCATTCTAAAAAACATTCTAAATTCTGTTGCAAAGTTGAACCATGCAACAGTTGTAAATAAAAGAGTAGCTTTTTAAATGTAAATTTAATTGCAAGAACTTTTTAAAACAGCTGCTAGAATCTAAGCCTTCACATCTTTACAAAGTGCCTATTGTATAGACCCACTATTTCACACCATCTCTAATCCTACGAAAGTATTTTAGAAATGAAGAAACCAGGTCAGACAAGTGACTTATTCATGTTATATGTTGTATACTACTCAGTGGAGAGATAAGAAAAAGGTCCAGGAATAACTAACTACAGGGCTCAAAAGCCATGTTCCTCTCATGCATCCAAAAGCTATCAACTACCCTTTAAGTGTACCTTAGCAACGTTATAAGCACTGGGACAATAACTATATGCCAAAGCAATGTGTCAAGTGCTTTCTTTAAACCTCACTGAATCCCTGAAACAACTCTTTAAAATGTAGGCACAATTATTCCTTTTATAGTCCTTTAAAGGGCTTTGGGTCTGAGAAGTTAGGGAATTGTTTAGAGTCACTTAACTGACAAGTAGTAGTACTGGACAGGGAATCCTAGGCCACAAGACTCCACAACCTAACCAACTCCATACCTCAAGGCAAGAACCAAGTAAACCCATCTAAGCTGAACTTAGAAGGAAAACTTTAGTGGAAAGGCTTGCAGGGAAATAAAAATGAGTTAAGATTATTGCAAGGTCAAATCTATCCTCAATAACTACATCTAAAAGTAGCTAGAACTACTACAATAATGCAACTATTAGCCAACTTGAGTAAAGCAAAAAATAGTAAACTGCAAGAGTTTACCTCTGGGTTCTGACACTTTCTTGCTGGTGGACCAATAGGAAAACACCTGCCCTCTGCATACCTGTTTCTTCACATATAAAATGGAAACACTACCTCTGAAGTTGTGAGGATAAAGATTTGGCTGTATGATGGCTGACATGAGAAGACCTTAGGTCATAAAAGCGCAATTAGTGGTCAACCCATGCAAACAGGAAAAAAGGAATTAAGTTGCCACTATATACAGAGCCAGTCTGTAACCCCAGTTTGAATGTGAGTGTAGTATGGAATGCACCAGCCACCATGTGAGAGAGGCTTGTTTATAGCATCCTTAGCCTGCTACATTACAACTTCAGGCCTCAGCTTCTCATCCCCGTCCCCTTATAATATGAGGATAACATAAACTTCTCTCCTACGGCTACATGAGGCAAAGCATTCATGTGTGAGGACACCGTTCCTGGCACCACGGTACAGTGCAAACCCTCCAAACATTCGTGTGGCATCTCTTCTTACATTCTAGAAACGCCCAAACTTTTTTTTTTTTCCTCTTTATTATCTCTACACGTTATGTAGTTTCTGGGCCTTCAAGGGTGATCACAGGGGGAACTCACTAACACCAGAAGCTCACAAGCATGGACCCACCGACCCTGTCCCCAAGAAGGGGGGCGAAGGAGGGGGTGTCCACGGACTGACTACCCACAGCGACAAGGGCAAGGGCACCGGGGCTAGTCCAAGATGCCGGCGAAGCTGCGAGGTGCTAACTGCTGCCTTTTTGTATTCGGGGACCGATGCGGCTTTGCGGGGTGGCAACGCCACGTCGGGGGCTCCCGGGTGAGCAGACGGTGCGGCACGCGTGGGTAAACACTGCGGGGGTGGTCTGCCGGCGCGGGCCCGGGCGGCGGCGGCGGCGGCAAGGGGCCTGTGGAGGCCGCGCCGGAGAGGCGGGGAAGGCGAGGCCGGAACACACCCTTCCCGCAGCCTCGGGGCCCTCCGCCGGCCCGGGTGCACGAGGGGGCCGCCGGGAAGGTGCAGGGGAGGGACCCAGGAGCCCCCGGCACGACGTCCTGTCAGGCCCACCGACCCCCGGGCTCGGCGCCGCGGCCTGCGTGGCCTGGCCCGGGGCGCCGCCCGCTTGCCTCCAGGCGCGCCAGCGCGGCCCGCCGGCGAGGCCGGACGCCGGGGCCGGGGCCGGGGCCGGGACCCGGGCCGGTCGGACACTGCGGAAGGCCCGGGTTACCTGGGGGGTTGCTGGTGGCTGGGCAGCTTTCCGGGAGGGAGGGGGGCTTCAGGACGAGGAAGACGAGTGCGGATGCGCCGGGAGAGGGAAGGGGGGCGGTCGGCCGAGGCCCCGGCAGGGAGGCGGACTAGCCCGGAGGTGCAGACGGCGCCAGCGGCGGCAGGAGCGGTGACGGCGGCGAAAGCTCCTGCGGTTCCCTCAGGATCTTCCTCGGGCTGGTCCAAGATGGCGGCGCTCCCTGCACAGGGTTTCCTGTCACCCTCGCAATGGGCCGGACCACAAAAGAAGGGGGGGAGGATGCGTGCGCAGCTGACGGAGCCCGGAAGAGGGTGGCGGAGGCCGGCCTGGTGGCCACGCCCCTTCCTCGGTCCTCCCCCCCCCTCTGGTCCCTGCGCGCCGCCGCCGAGACCCGCCCACTTTGGCGCTGGCGCCCAAAGGGGCGGGGAAAGCGCCGGGCGCGTGCGCAATCGCGTGTCCTCGCGGGCCAGGAGGTGTTACTGCGCAGGTTCGTGCAGATCCTGGTGAGGGTGCGTCTGGTGTAGGGTTGCTGCTGTTGGAGACTTAAACTATGTTGAATGTCAGCAACTGCTTCTTAGTGGGCTTTCATCGTGTACTGGCATGCGTTCAACATGTATGAACTGATCGCTCGCATCCGTGGGGAGGAGCAAGCCTCATTCTCCCAGTGGCAAAACTGGCCCACGTTGACCCAGTCACTTGTCCAACACGTTGCAGCCAGGAAGTGACCATTTTTGCCCTGTGTGTCACCGCTGCCCCTTCTCACCTCGCTTTAGGGGTGCCTTTTAAGAGAAGAGGGAACTAATGTTTTCGCAACTTGTCCACCACCTGTTATCTTCCAACGTGGCCTCTATTATTAGCACTGCCCCACGAAGTTAAGCCACCTTGGTGGGTTGACTTTGGTTTGACTTTCTTGGGCGTAGGACACTTTCACCTTGTTGGCTGTGGATGTGAATTTATTTTTGCCTTTTTGCATGTTAAATTTTATAACTGCATTGATAGATTTTAAAATGACCTACAGCAAGGCATTTTCTTTGACACAAAAGTTCTTTTTCCTCCTCTTGATTTAAAAGAGCTTAAAATATTCTTTGTGAATCCTTACGAGTGTTTTAGACCCTAAGCATTTATCTTCAGTGAGTGACTAGTGTGTAAGGAGGTCCTGCAAGTTTAAACTTACTGCTGGCATTTAAGAACTTTCATAAGTGGAAAAGTGAGAGTTCATTGGGGAAAATGTATGGTCATTTACAAATCTCTTATTTTCAGAAGAACTTGAGTACAGATCATTTTTCTGCAGCCTACTAATAGGATGGCATAGCATGTGTCACTTGATTTCCCAGATCCTTAATCTTTTCTGCAGAAATAATGGGAATATTATTATCTAACTCACTTGGGTCCTTATGAAAATTAAATGAGACAATGTATGCACAATGCCTGGAATATAATAAAAAGTCAAATAGGAATGGATATTATATGGTAATAGATCCAAATCTCTTCCAACTCAAGCCTATGCCTCGGAAGTACATATTTGTTAACTATTTTGTTGTTACATTTTTTAACATTCTAGAAATCAGTACGTTTTCGAGACTGGGAATATAGCATAGTAGTAGGACACATGCCTAACATGCACCAGGTAAAGGAAGAAAGAAGGGAGAGAAAAAGAGAGGAAGAAGGAGGAGGAAGGAGGGAGGTAAGAGCTGTGAGCCAATTGCCGTTACTCATTCAGTATGAATTTAAGATGGGCTAGAAAGTTATTATGTATCCAGTTGTTACTTGACTTGAAACCTTTCCTTGTTACTAGTGTTGATTGGATAATTTTTATTAGGTGCCAAGAGCAATCCATGTATATTTTCTTATATAGTCCTTTCAATATCATTATGAAGACATCACTGTTACCTATTTCATTAATGGAAAAACAGAGTGTCATCCAAGTCTAAAGCCATGGAAGTTGGCGGTTCTGGGACTTGAATCTGACCAATTGTGACTTGAGTCACATTCCTAAACACTACTCTGATCCTTTCTCTCTTATTTGCACTTACAGCACCACAGCCAACTTCAATGTACATCCCAAATTACCACCGAAGACATCATTTTGGGGCAGGTTTGAAAGGAAATATGAATGCAGAGTGCTGGACACATCCTAAGTAATGCAATTACTGAGAGCAGAAATAATTATTAAAACAAGCCTCAGAATTTTTTAAGTTGAGAAACTGTGTCACCAATTGCAGCATAATTAAGGAGCATACATTAGGTGCTAAACACCTGTCAACATTTCTAGCTAACTTAAAAAAAAAACTGTTTCTATGTGGAGAGGTAAACACACAATATTAATTGGAACACTGTAAGAGCAAATGATTAGAGACAAACTATTACTCGAGAAGTGTTCTAGTACACTTACATGTGGATACAACTATTATATTCAACTACTATATTCAGTCATAAAAGAAATGGCATGAGTACATTCTGGGAAGAAGAAGCCTGGCTAATCTAAAGTGGAATGAGAGATACTGTTGAAATAGATTGTCAGTAAGAATGAGAATAGAACAATGAAACATCTTTAATTTTATTAGGAAGGGGGATAGAGGAGAGTGACAGAGGGGGAAACTTATTGGAATATATTAATACATATGTGGAAATATCACAATGAATCCTCTTTTGTATAGCTAACATATGCTAATAAAAGTTAAAAAGAAAAAACGTGTCCATTAAAAACAGTGCCTTACATCCTCATACACTTAGATACTAACACTTCCAAACACAAGCTGGTGGGATTTATGAGGGAGTGACAATCTAAAGTTGTCCCCTAACAAACAGCAAAGTCCCATAAAGTACAAAGTACACTTGATACTTTTTTGAGGAAAAACCCTGGAGACTATTATCTTTGTTTTCCTTCAGTGTTGGATCTAATGGCCATATGCTTAGCTAACCACTCAAAGACATGAACGATTTCCATTTAGAGCCCATGTTTCATGGAGGGGAAACACACACACACACAAACACACACACACACACACACACACATACACACACAAGCAATGTGTCTCTTTTATGTCTAGAGTCTCATGCAGTGTGGAAAAATGACCACCTCAAGAGATTCACATGGAAACAGATCTGCTGAAAAAAACAGACCCTACCCTTTCACTATGTTCTTACTCCATGGCAGGTACTTACTTAGTAAGTAAGGATTGCAGTTTTTAGTATTTATTTCTTCATTGCTTTGTTTGACCTCATATGCTTAGTTGAAAAGGTAGGTTAAAGCCTAATGGTAGAGGATTTACCTAGCCTGTGTGAGGCCCTGGAGTTCACCACAAAGAAGGAGAAAATTATATGTGTGTGTGTGTGTGTGTATGCGATATATAAATCATGTATATGATAAAACATGTGTGATGTGACACAACAGTATTAAATTGACAGTGACTCTCACAATAAAAGTTGGCAGGTGCTGTCAAAGTGAGACTTTCCACTCTTTACAAGCCAAGTGAGCCTGCTGGAGTTTTCCTGTACAGGCAGAAGATGAAAGACTTCTGGTTCCGAGACATAGGACTTCATTCTTTACATCATAGCAAGCAGAGTGGGCATCATCGTAATTGCCTGTTTCCCATGTGCCCAGGTCCCATGGGCAGCGATGTGAATGAGCGCATGTACACATGGTGTTTTAGAAGAGCCCTGGATTGAGAGAAAACATGGGGCTTGTACTCAGGGCCTGAGCACTGGCCCTGACCTTTTTCACTCAAGAATAGAGTGCCTATCAGTTGAGCCCCAGCTGCACTTCTACCTTTTTGGTGGTTAATTGGAGATAAGAGACTCACAGGATTTCCTGCCCGGCTGGCTTTGAGCTGCAGTTCTCATATCTCAACCTTCTGAGTAGCTAGGATTGCAGGGGTGAGCCACTGGTGCTCCACATAGCCAAACCCTTTATCTTTCCTTCCTCAACAGATTTTTTTTCATATATGTAAATCAGGTACACATTTGGGACCCTGACAGAGCCCTAGACTCCCTTCCTTAAATTGGGGAGCAGCTGGGCGCCGGTGGCTCACGCCTGTAACCCTAGCTACTCAGGAGATCTGAGGATCACAGTTCAAAGCCAGCCCGGGCAGGAAAGTCTGTGAGACTCTTATCTCCAATGAGCACTAGAAAACCGGAAGTAGCGTTGTGGCTCAAGTGGTAGAGCACTCACCTTGAGCTGAAGAGCGCAGGGACAGTGCCCAAGCCCAGAGTTCAAGCCCCATGACCAGCCAAAAAAAAAAAAAAATTGGGGAGCAATTTCCTGGGTTCCTAATTGCATTACCAAAGCCATATGGGTCCAGATGTTATAACTAAGAGACTTGAAAATGATCATGGCTTTCATGAGACAGAATTTATTCCATGTTCACATAGAAGTATAAGTAGATGGCCCAGGGCTGACAGACAAGCTTGAAGTTGCCTTGGTTGTTACATTGCCACCCAACCGCATGTTCACATCTCGTAGCTCAAAATATTTAATCTAGCTGCTACCAAGAGAGAGGAGAAAAAGAAGTGTACGGCATGGGCCTTTAAGTATAGACCCCAGAAATTATACACATCATTTCTGCTCATATCCCATTTATGAATCACTTGGTCATGCCTAACTTTAAGGGACACTGGGAAATTTGGTCTTTATCCTGGAGGGGGATTATTACTAATGAAAGGGCAAACAATTGGGTAGCTATTTCTGCTATACTGTACTTCTTTTGCTAAAGGGATGTCAGGCATTAGAACCAGGGAGCTGGAGTCAAACCTTTAGGCCACCAGGATGAGGACTGGGATGAGCAGCAGGACTTGAAATGTTTCCCACCAGTTAATTCCTTCAGGATCCCTGCTCTGTGCCCTCTGTGTGACTGAGCCAGGGCAGGGGGGTGGGGGAATGTTAGGGGAGAACATTGGCCTTGTTTGAGTTCTGAAGGAGGAAGAAGCAGAGGGAAGTCAGAGTGTCCCCTTTATTACTAATATAGTCTGATGGGAGAAGAATTTTAGAGCTGGTAGCCAAAAGACACAAGTTAGTTATAAACCTTAGACTTAGAGCAGGGACCCTTACTGAGGGGGACCAGAGCCCTAGGAGCAGCTCCCTTCCTGTTAAAAAAAAAAAAAAGAACCATGCGGAAGTGAGCAAGACTATGTATTCTCCAATTTACTGAGTAGATCAGTCATGCATGTTGTTAGGAAATGAGTGAAGCAGAGACAGGAACAAAAATGAGGTAGAGCATGAAAAGTTTAGAAAAAAATTCCTTCCTCACTGAAAGCAAGATTAGGGAAGAAAAGTTCCCCTCTACCATCGTGAGCAAAGTATAGATGTTAGAAATAGCAGACCAAGCGGGTAAAACAGATTCCAAACATTAAGAAGAACCCAAACAGCAAAATCAGAAATTACTCAACACTGTAGTTGGATTGGAGCCCAGCCTTGCCTCTTAGTAGTTAGGAGGTTGGGGGTAAGTTCCTTGAGGAAGATCCCTAAGTCTTCATTTCCTTGTCTATAAAATGGGGATGTAGCTGCATTCAATTCTCACAGTGGTCACAAAGCTCACATAAGGTAACACGTGAAAGGCTCTAGCTTGGTGCCTGGAGAAAATAAACACCCAGGAAACAGAAGGGGCTATTATTATTATTAATTTCTGAGAGCCAATCAACAGCTCATGAAGCAGTTTCTCCATATAAACTAGGAAAGAAGAAAGCTTTCATCTACTCTCATGGAATTCAACTGAGATCAGAAAGGTTTCTGAAGAGCAATAAAAATAATTGGGAAGAAATAGGGAAGAGGGAAAGAATGGGAAATAGGTCTCTGTAGGCTGGGCTGTTTTAAGAGGTTGGCTAGCATTCAAAACAATCTAGGCTTGTTTTTGTCCTGTTTCCCTCCCCCCACCTCCTCTAACCCCCCCCCCCCCCATATCTCCTGTGCCACCGCAAACACATGTGCATACATACACACACTCGTATACCCTCTCACACAAAGCCATAGACCAGTGCAGATTGATCCTGAGTCCAATATTACAACTGCCTGTCTCAGGATAGGATATTGCATTTATAGATTAATCAGTAGAGGCTAGGTTTGGCTGTAGGATAAATGCACCCCTCCTCTCCCCTCCCCCCACAAACCTCCATCACTTATATGAACTACAGAGATTTGCTTCTTGTTCGGCCCTGACTATGTGTCATCTGCTTCATTGTGCCATGTCATCTTTACTCCAGAACCCAGGCTCGTAGAGCATGCTCTGTCTCTCGGTCTCTAAATCATGGCAGCCTTCATGGTAGAGAGAAAAGGGACTCTGATTGAACACACTGAGTCTTCAAGCTAATGCTTGAGGAGCAGATCTTACAGCCTACAGATCAGATGGGAGTGGTTAATTCTCCCATAGGGTGGTGGCTATAGGTGGACTGTATTCTAGTCTCTATTTAAACATACCCCAAAAGTGGGAGAGACTGATGGCTTTTGAGAGCTATCCTCTCTGAAATAAAGACAGCTGTACCTGTCCTGTGAACCTTCAAAAGAGGGAAGGGGAACTGACATGAGATCACAGATAGGACTGTGGTTTGCCAACTGACAAGTCCTACACTCCCATGAGTGAATTTTCCCCTCAGTACGAGTGTATGGGGAGAGATAATAGTCTCTTTATAAAATACCACACTCTTTCTCTGCACACAGGAATGGTATGTTAACCATACCAGTATATACCAGGTATATGCCAGGTGTTGTGATGAGCACCCTACCTGCCTCAGTTTTTAACAGTATATGACTAGGCAGGTTACATCTCAGGTGTGGAAACAACCTATAGGATCATCTATGTCTGGATGATCAGAAAAACAAAACATGTTCTGGGTATACCGTGAGGTATTATTTAGCCCTTTTTATTTTTTGTCCGTCCTGGGGCTTGAACTCTGGGCCTGGGTACTGTCCCTCAGCTCTTCAGCTCAAGGCTAGCGCCCTACCACTTGAGCCACAGTGCCACTTCCGGCTTTTTTCTTTTTGCTTATGTGGTGCTGAGGAACTGAACCCAGGGCCTCATGCATGCAAGGCAAGCACTCTACCACTGAGCCACCTTCCCAGCCCGTCCTTACAACTCTTTTTTTTTTGGGGGGGGGTCCAGTTGTGGGGCCTGAACTCTGGGCCTGGGTGCTGTCCCTCAGCTCTTTAGCTCAAGGCTAGCGCTCTACCACTTGAGTCACAGCGCCACTTCCGGGTTTTTTCTTTTTTGCTTATGTGGTGCTGAGGAATGGAACCCAGGGCCTCAGTCATGCAAGGCAAGCGCTCTACCACTGAGCCAACTTCCCAGCCCTGTCCTTGCAACTCTTATCTCCAAGTAATCAGCAAAAAGCTGAAAGTAAAGGTGTGGCTCAAGTGGTAGAGCTCCCATCTTGAGCAGAAATGTGAAATCCTGAGTTCAAGCCCCAGTACCAGCACACACACACACACACACACACACACACACACACAACACACACACAACACACACACACAAAAGTAAAAAAGGGGTGGAAAAGACTAAAAATGTCTTCAAACTTTGTGTGACTTTGTTTACCTCACAGATCCTTTAGCTACTGCAAAAGTCTCCAATGGCAATTTAATATAAAAACAATTGTGCTGATTAATACTTTCAGGTGTAAATGTGGTTTCCAGGTATAAGTGTTGCCTGTTTGGGGGGGGAGGGAGGGGAGATGAACTGCATAAAGCACCAAACAAAAAGAAAAGGAGAACCTGCATAAGGACTGACGGTAGAGATGAACTCTGCTGAGACCAGAGCTGAGAGCTGAGACTTGGTTAGGTTGCTTCCCCTACCTGGGCCTCATTTTTCCCTGTGGAATGTGGAGAGATTATCTCAGAGCAAACCAGCTCAAAGTGCCTCAGCCTGAGGAATCCATCCCTTCCTTCCCCTCCTAACATTGCTCCCACAAAACCTCACAGCAAGCTACTTGTTGACAGATTTTATGGTTTGATCTGTTTAGAAAAATGTTTTTAAAGCAGCCAGATCTGGGAATGTCTGAGGTCCCAGATGTCCAGTGCTGTTCTGCTGATAGGGCCGTGAGTTGACAGAGCATTTCCCCCGTGGGTTAATGCTTAACTTCGGACTTGGACTATTGTCTTCTTCTGTCCTCCCAAGCAGCGGGGTCCCCCTTCCTGTTTTTTTTCTGCTCAGGCCTTTATATCTGGCTGACCCAAGAAGAGACCACAGAAGCCTTTATAACTAGGCTCCCATTATGCAGACAGGAAAACAGAGGATCCAGATAGGACTGACCTGCCCAGAGCATGCAGTATTTTCATGTGTGTTTTCAAAATTTGGACTACATGTCAGATTTTAGAGTCCTGATTTATTGCCTTCTCAAGATGTAAGATTCCATTCAGCAGCTTGGCAGTACTGCAACTTGGGCCAATACGTACATGCATTTCCTGCTTTGTAGTCCTAGCTTCCTATTTTCCTCTCTCTGGCTCTCCCTGCCAGAGAGCCAGGGCCTCCCTAAGGAGACACACGAAGCAGCCTGCAAGGTTCAGTCCCAGCATTGACTCAGTCCAGTTCAGGACTTCAATGACATTAGAAGATCCAGAATACGCTGCCTGTGGTACGGTGACAATTGACACTTGAAGGCAGATAGATCTGATTTTAGTGAATTATTATACTTAAAATGTCTTCCTCTCTGAATCCTGGATCTTGTCAAAGATTCCCCCTCCCCTTCCCCTCCCTCCAGTGACGGCTGAGAAAATGAAGAAGAAGAGCACGAAAGAAGCAAATTTCTTCTTGCCTGTGAATTTATTTCAGATTGAAGGGCTGATCTCCCCATCCTAAGCAAAAGAAGAAGCATGATAGTTCTTGTGGGTTCGCTGCTGCTTTATACCTCCTAGAAGTATGAACTATGATGCAAGCACATCCTCGTTTCATGGTAACTGAACCCAGGGTAACGGCTTTGTGGAGAAATCATTCATGTGGCTCACACTTTTCCTGTGTCTTTTCTGATATCCACACCGAGAGTCCAGTGCGTTTTGGGCACAACGATTTCAGACACACTCCACAAGAGGGGGCAGCCGATTCGTGCAGGATTGCTGGCCAGCCAGCTAGGCCTGGGTTCGCTGGACCCAGCCGTGTTGCACATGCACTCCAGGCTGGCAGCAGCGATTCCTCAGCCTCTTGGTTAGCTCAGGAGGACATGGACACGCAATGGAGTCAGGTGGACTTGGATTCAAATCCTGGCTCTGCCATGTGCTAAGATCTTGACAAAAAAAGCTAGCTTTCTGAACTGTTGCATTAATAATTGGTGATGTCTGAGGATCACAGAATTATTGACACTTGACACAAAGGAACCTTCTAGATCAGCACGTAAAGCCTTTCTTTATAGACGAGGACCCTGAGACCTAAGCTAAGCCATAAACTCATTAAGTCCATTTCTCTATTTCTCTCACAGCACTTGGGTCAGTATTCTCTTAGTTACTATCCTGTATGTGAGCTACCTCCCTCCCTCCCTTTCTCTCTCTCTCTCTCCTTTCCTCCCCCTCTCCCTCTCTCTCTTCATTCCTCCCTCTTTGTTTACATCCCTTCCTCTCTTTCTTCCTCCCTCCCTCCTTTCTTCTCTCCCTCTCTCTTCCTCCTTCCCCTATCCCCTCTTTCTCTCCTCTTATCTCTTCCCTCTTCCTTCTCCTCCCTCCCCCCATTTTCCTTCCTTCCTCCTCCTTCCCCATCTCTCCTCCCCACCTCCTCCCTCTCTTTTCAAAACAAAGGTTTGAACTCAGAGCCTCATGCTTGCTTGCTCAGCTGTTGCTCTATTACTTGAGTCATGCCACCAGCCCTGGTTTTTTTTTCTGGTTATTCTGGAGATGGAATCTAGAAAACTTTTCTCCTCAGGCCAGCCTCAAGCTACAGTCCTCCAAATCTCAGCCTCCTGAGTAGCTAGGATTATAGACCTGAGCCACTAGCACCTGGCTCTACTCTCCAACAGAAACAAAGTTCAATCGCCAACAAAATATGTGAATGGAAGTATTTTTTAAGTCCATGTAATCAACAAACTTCTTTTAGAGTGAGGACTTTGTGTAAGGTCCGCTCCTGGATGAAAAGCAGACTCCACCCTCCTTGCAGCAAAGTCTCCACCCAGTACCTGCGTTACCTAGGCAACTGACACACCTGGAAGAGGTCACATCTGCATCCGATGAGGTCACATCTGAATTTGATGTGGCCACACCTTTCTCCGCCCATGCCCTAGATAAGGCCTAGCCCAGGCCCAGATGCGCTCTTTTTCTAGCTCTTTTCTAGCTCTTTCCCAGCTCTCTCTCTTTCCCAGCTCTCCCAGCTCTCTTTCCCAGGCCTTTCCCCGCCACATGGAGGGCCAACATGGCCTGGTGCCAGCCGGAACGATGAATAAACCTACCCCTTACCTGAATACCACGTGCGTGGTGCTGTTCTTACTCGGCTACCTCTTTTTAAAAACCTAACACTTTGGATCCAGAGAAAGCTACCAAGAGTTGCATTCACCCTCTGACTTTAGCGGTTTCTCACTTGGCAACGGTTACTTCGCCTCTTGCCCCCCTGAGTTTCCTCATTGAAATCATGGGGAGCACAAGGTAGAGATAAATATAGTACCCACAGCAGAGGGTGTTGTGAGAGTGTGGAGTGTATGCTGCTGATGCCAGGCCCAGCGCCTGGCACCTCAATGATGAATAAACATTGCTTCTGCAAGGCTAGGTCACATAGGCTTTCTGAACTTCTGCATTCTCATCCATGAAGGAGGCTTTCTCCTAGGGTTGTGGAGAGGATTAAATAAAACATAAGCTCTCAGAACAGGACCTGCTTCTTAGTAATGTTACCAAAGACAAGAAATAATAAATGTTAACTTATTCTCTTTCATGAAGTAGGGAATGATCCTTTCTTCTTCTTTTTCTTTTTGTTTCTTTTTTTTTGTCTATGGTTGTGGGGCTTGAACTCAGGGCCTGGGCACTGTCCCCCAGCTTTTTTGCTCAAGGCTAGTGCTCTACCACTTTGAGTCACAGTGCCACTTCAGGTTTTCTGGTGGTTTAATTGGAGTTAAGAGACACATAGACTTTCCTGCCTGGGCTGACTTTGAATGGCAATCCTCAGGTTTCAGACTCCTGAGTAGCTAGGATTAGGTATGAGTGACCAGCAACCAGTGAAGGAATGATAATTGCTACAGGACAAAGAAGGCTAAACCTGCATTCCTACCAATTCCAAAGTCCTAGCAGATTAGTATCTGCTAACAACACACAGGATTTCTTTAGTTTCCTAGCCCCTACTACTCTCCTGGCTAAAGTCTCAGCAGCCAACCCAGGGTTCAGTCCCCAGGAATTCTTAGTCTCTCACCCCTCAGCAATTACATCAGGTGACACCCATATGACAGCATTCGCACCTCAGGAGGAAAGAGCTAGAAACTGGTCCCAGAGGGTGCCTTTGCTGCATTCCTTATTGTTGCTAGGAGAGACTATAGATTTCTTCTCCTAGGGCTGTTGTGGCAAAGCATCACAACTGAGTGGCCTGAAAACACAGGACCATGTTCTCCCAAGGTTCTGCAGGCTGGAAGTCCAAAATGGGCTATTAGCAGGACCAAGCTCCATTTGAGTCTGCCTCTCCTAGCTGTCATTCCTGCCTCTTGCAGGAATGGCTTGCAGCTACATGGCTAGTGTGTCTGCCTCTGTCATCTCACATGGCCACTCTTCCCCTATGTCTGTGGCTCTCCTGTGTGGCATATTTGGATACTTAAGGGCCCATCCTGCTTCTGTGTGATCATGTGTGTGTGTGTGTGTGTGTGTGTGTGTGTGTGTGTGTGTGTGTGTGTCTGCCTGTGTGTGTATATATCTGCCTGCCTGCCAGTACACTCAGAACCTTGCTGCTCTCACTTGGCTTTTTTGCTCAAAACTGGTGTTCTACCACTTGGACCATAGCTCCACATCTGGCTTTCTGCTGGTTAATTGGAGGTAACAGTCTCACAGACTTTTATGCCCAGACTGGCTTTGAACCAACCATGATTCTCAGATCTCAGCCTCCTGAGTTGGAGGCTTGAGCCACCAGCATCCACCGAATTTATAGCCTAGTGTCATATTTGGCAATCTTGGAGTTTAAATTCAGGGCCTGGGCACTGTCCTTGAGCTTTTTTGCTCAAGGCTAGCACTCTACCATTGGAGCCATAGCTCCACTTCCGGCTTTTTTTTTTTTTTTTTTTTTTTGGTGATTAGAGATAAGAGTCTCATGGACTTTTCTGCCCAGTTTGGCTTTGAACTGTGATCCTCCAATCTCAGCCTCCTGAATAGGATTACAGGAGGGAGCCACCAGCTCCTGTCTATTCTTCTGTTTTTGTTTGAGATGATGCTTTACTAGGTATTTCAGGTTGTGCCTCACACCTATGATCCCCCTGCCTCCACGTTTCCATTGCTGGGATTACAGATGTGTGTTACCAGACCTGGCTAAAATTTTGACATTTTTGAAATTTCATGAACTCTTTCAACATATTAATTGTTCTAAAAGCCGGAAGCGGTGCTATGGCTCAAGTGGTATGGTGCTAGCTAGCCTTGAGCAAAAGAAGCTCAGGGACAGTGCCCAGGACCTGAGTTCAAGCCCCATGCCTGGCCAAAAAAGAAAAAGGAAAGAAAAAAGAAAAAGAAGAAAAAACATAGCACATGGTAAATACACTGCACCCACCCGAAACTAGGTGGTAGATTTCTATTAATGAGTTCATTTTGCAGGTAGAGATCTGAGACTCAGAGTGGTTGAGGACCTTTCCCCAGGGCTCAGCCAACAAGTAGGAGAACAGATCCTGTTTAAACTCTTTCAAAGTTTGGCTATTATCACTTAAATGGCAGCTAATTTTAGCTGATTCCCACAAAGGCCTTAAGTAATGGAGCCACCTGATGAGATAATCATTCCATTTTTAGTTGTCTTTCATTCTTCCTGATTAAATCAAAGAAAGACTTTGTTTCTAATCGGCCTTTGAAAATTCTGACACCATCCTAACCCCCTTTTCCAACAAAGGCAAAGCAGGCCAGAGCAGCTTTTTCCAGCTAAAATGTGATCACATCCTTAGGTTTTCTTTATGTTTGTTTTTTATGGAAATTGTGTTGATTTCCATTTTTTTTTTAAAAAGATTTTTTTCCAATTGAAAAACATTGACCTAGTCATATAAATGCACTTTGAAAATGCATTTGCTGCTAAAAGTGAACAGATGTGCAGAAAAGTATTAAATACAAAAGAATGTGATTAGTTCATCGCAATGGAAAATTTGTGAGGCTGGGGACACTGCATGTAATAAAGAGGAACTGAAGACTGCCAGAATCCTTGTCTGGCCTTTTCAGAGGTCTCCTCAGTTCTGGCAGGGGCCCTAAGAAGAGCCCACCCCCGCAGGCCCAGCCAAGCTCCAGCTCTAAGAAAAGCCAGTTAACAAACACCACAAGCTCAGCTTTTCCTTTGTGCAGCTTTAATTGTTCAAAACAGCTCCATGGGGGGGGGGGGGGATATTTCCATATCCCTTTACATACAAGAATCCTGACCTTGTTTTTCCCCAAACAACGAGAACAAAAAACAGCTAGTTTTCCCCCTAATGCCATTAAATGATAGCCACTTTGCAAGGACAGTTTAGTAAAGGCCCAATAGAGTATTAGGCCTTAATAATCCTGATGGGAATGTAAACTACTACTACCACTCTAGACAGCAGTCTGGAGGTTTCTCCAAAACAAAACAAAACAAAAACAAGCATAGACCAGATATACCACTCCTGAGCATATACCCTGAACACCAGGAGCCAGGCTATGATAAAGACACCAGCACACCCATATTCATTGCCACACTATTCACAATAGCCAAGAAACGATACTGCTCAGATGCCCCACAAAAGATGAGTGGATCCAAAAAGTGGTACTTATACACAATGGAATTTTGCACAGTCATTTACAGGGAAATAGATGGAATTAGAACAAATCATGTTAAGTGAGCTAAGCCAAGGTCAAAGAGACAAAGTGCATGTTCTCTCTGATATATGGAAATTAGATCTAAAATACACTGGGATATGATGAATTGTACAAGATTCTAGATATTCACACTTAGTGAAACCAAAAGAAGGATATTCTTAGGAGAGAAACACAAAGGCTCAATGCCTAAGTGCCTCTTCATATTTGTGTAAATTAACATGCATATTGAAATGAACTCTAAGATATGGGAACAAGAGACTTCTCTTTTTTTTTTAGTTTTTAGGGTTGTTTTTTTTTGTTTGTTTTTGTTTTTTTTGCCAGTCCTGGGCTTGAACTCGATCTGGGCGCTGTCCCTCAGCTCTTCAGCTCAAGGCTAGCACTCTACCACTTGAGCCACAGTGCCACTTCTGGCTTTTTCTGCTTATGTGGTGCTAAGGAATTGAACCCAGGGCTCATGCATGCAAGGCAAGCACTCTACCACTGAGCCACCTTCCCAGCCCCTTTAGGGTGTTTTTTTTTTATTCTGTCTTCCTCACCTTATATATGGTTTAGTCAAGTGAATATCTTGGAAGGTTGGGGGAAGGGTACAGAACTTGAGGGAAAAAGAGTGAAAAAGTACAGCAACGGAGCTCACTGGACACAGATTAAATGAACTATACAACTTGTGGGTGGAGATGGGGGGAGGGACTGGGAGAGAAGGAGGGAGCAGTAGTCACTATACAAAAGGAAATGTTTGGGGGGCTGGGAAGGTGGCTCAGTGGTAGAGTGCTTGCCTTGCATGCATGAGGCCTTGAGTTCGATTCCTCAGCACCACATAAGCAGAAAAATCTGGAAGTGGTGCTGTGGCTCAAGTGGTAGAGCGCTAGCCTTGAGATGAAGAATGCCTAGGCCCAGAGTTCAGACCCCACGTCCAGCAAAAAAAGAAAAAAAAGGATATATTCATTAACTAACTCATGTAATTGTAGTCCCTCTGAATATCAGCTCTATAATAATAAAGTAAATTAAGAAGAAGAAGAAGAAGAAGAAGAGAGTACTGAAGATATGTTTTTAGACCCCAAGCCCAAAGGCCAGGAGTCCCAAGTTAGGTTCAGCTACTCATCCCCATAGAGGTGTGGTGAAGGTAGAGAAAGGAGATTTATTACCTGGCAGCCGTGGGAATACAGCATTCCAGTAAGCCCAAATTGCCTGGATGAGCTCAAATGAACACCTCCAGCCTTCAGAGGTCCAGTCATTGGCTTCAGGTTAAATAGAGAGAATTGGGGGCAGAAGGTAAGAAAGGCAATGAGAATCTGCTCTATTCCCATAACTCAATGTTGTTCCCCTGGCATAGCCCACTGACCATCACCAACCCCACCCTGGGGGACCTTCCTGAAATTCCCCAGCCTATTCTCCAGCCCAGAATCTTAACCTAAATGTGAAATCCCACTCCCCCCAACTCAGGTGTTTGGCACTCGAGTCCTCTGTATAGGCTACACTTGGCCAAGCTAGTAACCTATAGGCTCCCAGAAGTAGGCCATTTCAGGCCATTACCACGAAGCACATCCCCAACTCTCAAGGCATGTCCCCAAATTCCTTGCAACTCTCCAGCTACATGTGACCCTTCTCCCCCACCCCAACCCATGACCCTACTTAAGTCCCTCCATCCCAGCCTGCATTACACCATATCTCCTGTCTCCTGACTCTCCTCGGGTCACTATGGCATTCTCTCCTTAACTGTCCATTAAAGTTGATCTGGTCTACTGAGGTCATTTTCTGCGCTTTCTTTATTCTAATACCTGCATGACTCAGTTTTCTAACAGCAGGTATGCATAGTTAAACAGTGCCAAGTCACAGGTGTGTGGCCTGGCTGACCACTAGCTCACTTTTTTTTAAATTGTTGTTATAAAGGTGGTATACAGAGGGGTTACAGTTATATAAGTCAGGTAAATAGTGCATTTCTTTTTGGACAATGTCACCCCTTACCTCATTCTGTCCCAGCCACTAGCTTAGTCTTGATCCCAGGATAAATTCCAGAGAGGTTAATGCTTTTTATTACAGAACAGGAACAAGGTGGTCTTTTGTTTGTTGTTGTGTGCCAATATTGGGGCTTGAAATCTGAGATTTGGTGCTGTGGCCTTGGATTTTTCACTGAAGGCTAGCACTGTACCACTTGAGCGGTAGCTCTATTTCTTCCTTTTTGGTGGTTCACTGGAGATAAGAGTCTCACAGAATTTTCTGCTTGGGCTGGCATCAAACCATGATCTTCAGATCTCAGCCTTCTGAGTAGCTAGGATTACCAAGCTTGAGCCACCAGCTTCTGGCATGAGGGAATTTCACTGTGGTAATTCCAAAAATGCATACAGTGTATTTTGACCAAGTTCACTTCTGTATTATATTCCTATATCCTCCTTCCTCCGACTAGCTTTTTCAAACAGCGTTTGGTGTGTTTCACTATGTTCTCTGTGTGTGTTTATGTGTGTGTGTGTGTGTGTGCGTGCACGTGTGTGCATGCACGTGCACGTGTGTGATATTCTTTGAACCACTTCACTCATCAATGTCCATCCTAATTCTACTCTTATCAGACCAGCTGTTCCTGGATCACAGGAGGAACCCATCAGGCCAACAATGACACCTATGAGCATTAGGCCACTTATGTTGTAAAGTAAATTCTTTAATAAAAAGCAATGCTATATGACATACCGTGACCAGGTCAAAAGCTTTCTGTAAGCCTATGGGCTTTTGGGTGCCATGGGTGGGCAGGGAAAGCAAATCCAACTGGAGCATCAGGACTGGAGGTTGCTGTGATACCATATACTCCCTCCAGGTGGAGCTAGTGAGCAGCTAAGCAGTGGAGAAGGGTGGGTCGGGAGAAAGTGTTAGTTTCCTTCTCCGGAGAGCAGGTGCATAGAATACCTGCCCACTGAGGTGAGTCAATGTGTAGGGGGTTTTCAAGTCCTGGGCAACCTCCAGATAATGCCATCCATCCAGAAAAGAAGCTTGGTTAAGTGATGTAGCTAGCTGATATCGAAATTCAGCAACATTTCGGATCTAAGTTTGGCGTCAGCAATCTTAATGTCTGTGATAAAACTTTTTACTTGCAAGCAGAAAAGTCTTGAGCTTCAGTCTGTTACCTTAATGGCAAATATCTCAAGACTGAGAAGATAGATCAGTGGTAGAATGTTTGCATACAAAGTTCGTACAATGCCCTGGTTTCCATCTCCAACATTGCAAAAGAAAACAAAGTATTCCCATAGGTCCAGACATGGTGACTCATGTCTATAATCCCAGATACTGTTGCAGTGAAGAACAGAAGGATAGAAATTTGAGGTTAGCCCAGACAAAACTTTATCAAAGGCCGGGCGCCAGTGGCTCACACCTGTAATCCTAGCTACTCAGGAGGCTGAGATCTGAGGATCGAGGTTCAAAGCCAGCCTGGGCAGGAAAGACTGTGAGACTCCTATCTCCAATAAAACACTAAAAAACCAGAAGTGGTGCTGTAGCTCAAATGGTAGAGCGCTTGCCTTGAGCTGAAGAGCTGAGGGACAGCGCCCAGGCCCTGAGTTCAAGCTCCATGACTGACAAAAAACAAAAACAAAAAAAAAATTTATTAAGACCCTTTCTCAACAAATAAGCCAGGCATGGTGGCATTTGACTATAATCCTAGCTGTGTGGGAAGCTGATCCAAAGCTAGCCCCAGGCAAGATCACAAGACCTTACTTGAAAAATAGAAAATAAAGGTCTAGAGGAAAAGAAAAAAGAAAAAGAGAGATGAGCTTTTCAAATACCAGTGTCTTTTGGAAAGTGCTAACATACTGGTGTCAACATCTCTTGACTCACTTTTGCAGGCTGCAGAATATTTTGCTTTTAGCTTATCTCAAGTCTCCAATGACTTAAGAGGTGATTCACCCCCTGTGATCTGAGGCTGACACTTCCCATTCTAGAAGAGAACAAGGATTCTAGATGCCTTGCTCCAGCCTCAGCTCAGAACCACATATCAGTTAGAGGAAAAGAAAAGCGGCTACAATGGAAAGGCCTATTTTCCCCTAAGTGAGCATAGAACAAGACAAAGAAGTTTTGCTCCTTAGTCCTTTGTTCTTCCCTGAGGGCAATGTTTTCTTCTGTGTAGAGCTGGCTACCCTCCCTCACATCTGGTTCTAGTTAGTGGAAAGGGAGAAGGAAGTAGAGGAGTCTTATTGGCTATTTTAACCCAGAAGCAGAAATGGTGTATATCATTCTAACCTCATTCCATCAGTGAAAATTCCATTACATGATCATTCTAAACATCGGAAGGCGA
Source organism: Dipodomys spectabilis (assembly GCF_019054845.1). Lineage (NCBI taxonomy): Eukaryota > Metazoa > Chordata > Mammalia > Rodentia > Heteromyidae > Dipodomys > Dipodomys spectabilis. The sequence continues at coordinate 6,442,065 of NW_024870723.1, forward strand.
GCAACTATCTCATGGGCCACCATGCGCCTCGTTAAAGTTGTGATTGTAGGTGAAAACAGGGGGAGAAGAGTTTTCTTTACCCAAATCGGTCCAAATAGCTCTCATTTTCTCGAGAGTCTATATGAGTTTCCCAGAGCTAAAAAAAAAAAAAAAAAAAGCAAGAAAGAAAAGAAAAAAAAGTACTACAAGCTGACAATAGAAATTTGTCATCTTGTAGAGGCCAGAAATCTGAGATCAAGGTGTTAGCAGGGCCGTAATCTCTCCAAAGACACTACAGACAGAAGGAAATGTTCTCCTGCTTCTCTCCTCGCTTCTGGTGCCCAAGGTATTTTTGGCTTATAAAGACTCTGTCTTGTCATGACCCTACCCCCGTGTGTCTCACATTTCTCTCTCTCCACAGGCGCCTTTGCATCCCCCACCCCTAGCGTTTTGACTCATTCGTTTGTTTGTGACATGGTCTTTCTACGTAGCTCAGGCTGGTCTCAAACTCAGTCATCCTGCCTTATCCTACTGAGTGCTGAGATTTTATTTCCCCCTTTTTAATGACACTAGTCATGTTAGATTACCTCTACAAAATTCCAGGTAAGAGCGTATATGGAGGTCTAGGGGTTAGAACTTTAACATATTTAGGGGTGGGGGGATGGTAAGAAAGTGCTCGTCGTCTGCAGCTAGCTCTTAGGTGCCAATATCTGTGTGATTTGTAGCAGAAGCAAAGCTCTGCAAAGAATGTGAATGTATTAGAAGCAGGCCAAGCAAGAGCATGTGGCCCAGTTTAAGCCCCAGTACAATAACAACAACAACAACAACAACAACAATAATAATGATGATGGCCAGGCTCTGCTCACCCCTGACATGTAACACTAGCAAGAAATTTTGTGAGGCTCTTATCTCCAATTAACCAGCAAAAAAAAAAAAGAGTTAAAAGTGGAGCTGTGGCTCAAGTGGCAGAGTACTAGCCTTGAGCCAAAACCGCTAAAGGATAGCACCCAGGCCTTGAATTCGAGCCCCAGGATCAGCACACAAAAGAAGAGGGAGAAGGAGGAGGAATAGGAGGAGGAGGAGAGGAAGAAGAGGAAAAAGTAGGGAGAAGGAGATGTTGTATAGGACAAAGCAGAGGTCTTGGCTACATATCTAAGAATCCCAGCCAGAAGCAGCTACGTCTCCAAATATGGCACTCGTAAAGGAATTATTTAGCCATCTGGAAAATGCAGCATTGTGAGGGGGAAAAATGCAATCTTGTGGTTAAAAGGAGTATTCATGGTGGGAATCAGGAGAGCTGGCTTCACATTGCTCTTCTAAATATTTGCAGATGCTATCATTCTATCTTGAAAATGGAAGAGAATCAACAGAAAAGCTCCTAGAAACCAGAGGCAAGGGCACCAAGTATCAAGCTACTAACTAGAAATGATCATAATAATAAGACACATAAACCAAGTAGGAAAAAGAGAACCTTTTGTTTTTGTTCTACTTTGCACAGCTGCAAAGGCAATTTATAAAGGGGATAAACTCAGCATGAAATTCAAAGGCTTGAGCTGGGGTTCTAACCCTGTGGTAGAGCATGCATCTAGAATGTGCAAGGCCCTGGGTTCAGGAAGAGATTGGGGAACCTCTTCCTCCCCTGAGAAAAGGCCATGAAAACGTTCTTCAGTAACAAACACAGACAAACAAACAAACGAAAAAACTCTATCAAATTCTCTTTGGTGGCATAAAAGATGGAAGATGTAAAGACTTGAGATTTATTACCTTCATTAGAATTTCATTTCTCCCTAAATGAATTGACTCAGTAAAGAAATCGCAGTTGAATAAACAAATAAAAACAAAACCTTGGGTCATCAAAATATTAGATTTTTTTTTTTGGTCAGTTGTGGGCCTTGAACTCTGGGCCTGGGTTATGTCCCTCAGCTCTTTAGCTTAAGGTGAGCACTCTACTACTTAAGACACAGCGCCACTTCTGGTTTTCTGGTGGTTTTTTTGGAAATAAGAGTGTCACAGAGTTTCCTGCCCCGGCTGGCTTTGAACTGTGATCCTCAGATCTCAGCTTCTGAGTAGCTAGGATTACAGGCCTGAGCCACTGGCACCTGACTATATATATATATTTTTTCAGTTGAAAATAGAAGCCTAAAATTCATAGGAATAGTCACTGTCCTTGGATGTTGGGCTCTCATGACCAACAAACTTCTTCCTCAGGTTTTAATTCTGTCTCTCTTGTTTTATAGCCTTTGGCATCTCAAAATGTAACCCTCTTTGGGTCTTGGTTTCTTCATCTCTGATGTGAGATAATTATATTTTCTGTTTCTCAGAGCTGTTGCAAGAATCACACAAGAGATACTTGAATGTGCTCTATAAACTATAGAGAATTCTTCGTGTTATAATTTCTATTCTTGTTTATTTGTTTTTTCTTCCCCAGTGATGGGGGGATAAATGGGAATAGTCACAAGGAGAGAAGTATCCATTGCTGTGATTAAAAAATGGCAAATGACTTTCTGGTATCAGTTGTAAGGGAATTTGAAATGCTTTGCTTCCTGTGAAGGAAAGAGAAGAGCTAATGTGAGTGATTTCCTGCACCACAGGGAAGGAGTCGCTAATGGATGGAAATTGACTCTTGTCATGGAACTAAGAAGATGCTTATACACTTCACCTGCCACTTTACCCCAACTCGTGTTGTCATTCCTGCTATGAATCTATCTTCTGTGACTATAACATCATACCAGAGACACAGTAATTTCTGAAGAATAGAGTTTTATTGAATTCACAGTGCTGGAAGTTGCAAGCTCCAAAAGCACACTGCCAGCTTCTACTTGGCTTTTGATGAGGACCTCCATGATGTACTGTAGCCTGGGAGCTATGCGTGCCAGTTTTACCCTTTCTTGCTTTTTTTTTTTTTAAATAAAGCAATGAATGCCATCTGAGATCCTGATTCTCAAGACCTCATCTAATCCCAATTCCTTCCTAAAGGCCCTGCCTGCAAGTACCATTAAAGTGAATTGAGAGATTAAGTTTCCAACATCAAATGTGAGCTTTGGGGACTCATATTCAAGCCGTGGTAGAATGAAAGGTGTTGGGCATTAGTTATTTTGGGAGGACACACTTTGGAATCTTTATACATCCTCAGTTCAAATCCTGGTGTTAGCATCTACCTGGAACAACTCACTCTTTGCCCCATTTTCAGTCCTATTAGACAGACACCATAATACCTACCTACCTTGTCTAGATGGCTTGAGGATTACTTGTGATTCTATGGACAAAGTGCCTAGAATCTAGTAAATGCTCAATAAATGAACATTATAAATAATTCGCCATTGCAATTACCATTCTTATTACTCTAAGGGCTTCTGGAGCTCTGAAATTTTAGGATAATATGTCAGAGAAAGGCTAAAACAAGCAGAGAAATAAAAACTTGTTTCCTTCATAGAGCTTGAGTCAGTACTCGTAAGTGGGTTTTTTTTTTTTTTTTTTGGCAGATGGTTGTATATTCCTAAGGCCTCATTTAACCTTGATGATTCACAGCAAAAGCTCAGCTAGGACCTGCTTCCTTTGCAGAGAGAGAGGAGAGGCAGAGCTAAAGCATGCAGACAGCAAGCAGTCCTGGCCTGAGAGGAAGCAGCTGTTGGGTCTTCTGAGGGTCTTGGGCACCATATGTGTAACCTGAGCAACTTTCTCCCCTGAAAATAACTTTTGAAGTGTCACTCTTAGTTGTCTTTCTCCTTTGTGGAGAAGCAGTTGTGCTACTGTTCAGTATCCAGAGGTTATGAGGCCCAGGAGAGAATGGTCCAATTGCCTACAAGGGGTAGGAGGAAGCCTGTTTTTTTTTTTTTTTTATCAGTAATTCATTTCAGAATGAACATGTGACAGAGTGTTCTGGTCAATGAAATATAAAGGGACATGTACTCCAGGACTCCTGGGAAAATGTTCCTTATTCTTAAAAAAAAAAAAATTAGAAAAAGGATCTCCCTTCCCCAACCCCCTCCCCCCACCACCAGGGGAGCAAACTAATGGAGTAAGGTTGCTTGCAGATTTCCTCCAGTGCTGAGAAGATTCTTCAAGTCTAGCACAGACAGATGAGGCAACAGGAAAGATAAAAATTGCTGGGCACTATAATGCCTATAATGGCTCATGCTGAGATCTGAGGATCTCAGTTCATGAGACTCTTATCTCCAATTAAGCACCAAAACAGCTAGAAAAGAGGAGCTGTGGCTCAAACTGGAAGAGCCCCAGCCTTGAGCAAAAAGAAGCTCAGCGATAGTGCCCAGACAGACAGATAGACAGGCACACACACACACACACACACACACACACACACACACACACACACACACATGCAAAAGCTGGAAGTAGAGTATAGCTCAGGTGGTAGAGCACCAGACTTAAGTAAAGAAGCTGAGTGTGTGATATCCTGAGTTCAAACACCAGCACATAGGCACACATGCACACACACATAATTAAAGGTATTAAAAGGACCAAACTCAGAGAGTAAAACAGAATAGGAAATAAAGTTGGGCCGGGTGCCAGTGGCTGACGCCTGTAATCCTAGCTACTCAGGAGGCTGAGATCTGAGGATTGCCGTTCAAAGCCAGCCTGGGCAGGAAAGTCCATGAGACTCTGATCTCCAATAAACCACTACAAAACTGGAAGTGGTGCTGTGGCTCAAGTGGTAGAGTGCTCACTTTGAGCTGAAGAGCACAGGGACAGCGCCCAGGCCCAGAGTTCAAGCCCTATTACTGACCAAATGAAAGAAATAAGGTTGAAAACCCAGAGGAGCAAACTTTCCTCCCATTGCCCTCCCTCTTCCTTTTAATGTTAAGAAGCTACAGATTCTTAGAGTAGGTAGAGAGACAGAAAATGGAAGGACAAGTATGGCAAATGGAAGTCCCCATATTTGGAACAATAACAAGTTCCCCCTAGAGCACTTGTTTACATGTTTTGAGTGTTGATACTACCTATCCTTGCCATGTTTGGGGTAGGGTGGATATTACCAAACCCATTGTCTCCATGTTTGAAACATCACCAGATGATTTGAGGGTTGATATGACCTCATGTCTAGATGGGGCTTCAGATAGAGTCCCCAACTTAGAAAGTATAAAGACACCCAGATAAGGCTCACCATTTTGAATCTTTTCTACCAAGCAAAGGTTTCTCCTTCCCATTCCCGTTTCTTCCTATTTTATTCTGTTTTACTAAAAGAAATCCTTGCTAAGCTTCTACTTTGTGAGAGCCTCCTTTTGTGAGACTGAAATAATTTTCATCAAGTGCCCATCATATGTGTGGAAATTAGGAGGCTGAGCCAGGTGCTAGTGACTCACATCGATAATCCTAGCCACTCAAAAGGCTACAATTGGAGGCTCACAGTTCAATATCAGCCTGGGCAGGAAAATCTGTGAGACTCCCATCTCCAATAAACTACCAAAAAAAGGTTGGAAGTGGAGCTGTAGCTCAAGGGGTAGAGCACTGGCTTTGAGCAAAAAAGAAATTCAAGGACAGCATCCAAGCCCTGAGTTCAAGCTCTAGGACTGGTGCGTGCACACAGACACATACACACAGACACAGACACAGACAAACACACAGACACAGACACACAGACACACAGACACACAGACACACAGACACACAGACACACAGACACACACACACACACACACACACACACACATGGGTTGGGGGAGAGGGGAGAGAAGGGAAGGGAAAAAATATCAGGAGGCTGAGGGTTGGCTTCCTTTTATCCTGTTTCTTTTCCCGGGTAGCAGGAGTAAAGGAGAAAGAATAGCCTGTGTATCTGGGATTGGTGGGGGAGAAGAGCCTTGCCTCTATTTGACTCTTCTTGTGTTGCATTCAGCTCAAATTTATTTATTTGGGATTTATGGCAATGAGGCCTATTTTGTGGGCGGTGAGCCATGGTTTATCAGGAACCAGTAAAGCTCAAGGTGCTCGGGCCTTGGTGCTCAGGGAAAGGCTAAGCCAGCACTTCCAAGAAGGGAGCTCTTGCCCACTGCTGTTTCACATCTGTTTCTCATGGTTCCATTTCCCACAATGCCGTGAATCTTAAACAGGCCCCTCTTGGCCTGCCAAATAACTGCAACATGTCAGTTCTAGCCTCCCATCTGGGCAGCATCTTGTTTCCTTCTGCCTTCGGTTGCAGAAGCTGCACAGTATTGCAAAAACCCTCATTCACGCACATAAGGTATCAAGCTGAAATAGCTTTACATCACTGTCCACTGCAATACTGGGTTCAAGCTCCACTTTTTGCAGAGGACATGGCAGTCCTGGGGGCAGAACCCTGGGCTGTGTGCATGAGAGGTTAAGTGCTTTACAGTAAGATACATCGATGGTCTTTAGCCATTTTTGGAATGCAATCCATCCTGAAGTTTGAGGGAGAAGGCAGTAGAAAACGCTTGATTTGATTTGAAAGGATGAATAAGAGCCCATACATGCAGCGATTCTGCAATCAGGAGGTGTGTGCCACCTGGGGAGAGGCACAGGTTGGGACTGAAAGTGTTTGGTGTAGCTGGGCAGGCCTCTGGCGAGTTATCTGTGTAAATGGAGTGGTTTAGAGCCCAGCTGTCCACAGAGGGACAATCCATGTGCACTGAGGAATTTGGTACAAGCCCCAGGGTCTTTCTGCTGTGGCTGGGTGTTCTGTCATCAAAAATTAGGTCTCACCTTTCTCCTTGGTGCTCAACGTTCCTCAGAGCTCTCCTTGGTAACTGTGTCAACTGAACTTTGGGTCTTCCTGTTGTTGGTCAACTGCCCCATCATCAGTTCCTTGGCTGCCAGGCCCTGGTGGGGAAGCCTCCCTTACTTTTTTCTCCTCTCCATGTTCTAAGACCTCTTTTTATTTTTCTTCTTCTGGTTCTGGGGCTTGAACTCTGGCCCTGGGGGCACTCTCTCTGAGCTTTTGTGTACAAGGCTAGTGCTCTACTACTTGAGCCACAACTCCACTTCTGGTTTGTTTTGGTGGCTAATTGGAGATAAGAGTCTCACAGGCTCTACTGCCTGGGCTGGCTTCAAATAGCAATTTTCAGATCTCAGCTTCCTGAGGAGCTGGGATTACAGGTATCAGCCACAAGTGCCCAGCCTCAGACTTCCTATAGCTGAAAGTATTCAAGAATACTTCCCCTTTTTTCTCTTCTAGTTCCTCCATGCTTCTTGGAGTTGGATTGTTTGTTTTAATACAAATATAGGTCTCCATAACCTATTAAATCAAGAGTCTAGATCATCAGCAACTGAACCAGAAAAAAGGTTTTCTCTTCTTTAAGGGTTGGGTTACTCAGTATTTAAATTGTTGGTGTAGATAGGCAAAGACAGGCCATTGAAAAGCCAGTAAGCTTTGGTATTGACACACTGCCAGCTTTCACAATGCTTTGTACACCTAATAGCAGGACTTGGTTCCTCCATGGAATACTATCACTTGCTTTGAAGGCCATGGAACCATCTCTCTGGGTTCCATTCTTTTTTTCTTTTTTTTTCTGTTGGTTGTGGGGCCTGAACTCTGAGCCTATGTGCTATCCCTTAGCTCTTCAGCTCAAGGCTAGTGTTCTACCTCTTGAAACACAGCACTGTGTCCAGCTTTTTCTGCACAAAATATTTTGTGCAAGTACGAGCACATACATCATTTCTTCTTCTCTGTTTTTTAACACAAATGTTGGGGTTCTACCTACATTACTATCTGTGTCTTGTTTTTCACTTAAAACTATAGCTAACTCTTGAGAAGGCCCCTGTTGAACTTAAAGATTATAAATGCACAATGATTTTCTCTATTCTTTACTGACAATATAACTGTATTCCAATATAGGACTGCATCATGATTTATTTAAGTCATCTTCTATTGATGGACTTGTAGGGGATTTCCACATTGTGCTGCTATAAGCAATGTTTAAATATCCTTCTTTGACATGTGTGAGGACATCTGTAGAAATCAACAACAAAACAACAACAACCACCATAAAAACCTCTTTCTGGTGTCATGTGGAAATTGGTTGGAGGGAGAGGACCTGGAGTAAAGGGGAAAATGGTTACAGAAGAGAAAAATGGAGGCTGAGTTTAAGTGAATTGTTCTGAGAAATTTAAGGAATACATTGTAGCATGGAGAAATGTTTGCTAAATAATGTAACAAGGAGAAGAAAAAAAAAGCTGTGTGCGTAATTGTTTAAATGAGCTGAGCACAACTATGTAAAAATAGAAATATCTGTGGGCGTGCTGACTACCTATCTAGAATATTCTAGGGCAGTTCTGGGTTTAAAGATCCTGATTGTTGACAATTCTCTATCAGGTGCTTTGCTCTGATTTTAAGGAATTTGGGGACATATGGCTAATCTACTTAAAGTTAAAGACTACATTGAAGACATTTAAGTCATTGCTGTATTTTTTTTAAAATATGAAAGTTGTAAAAAAAAAAAAAAAAAAATATGAAAGTTGTAAAAAAAAAACCTAAGGGGTGATATCTGATACAAATCTAGGAGATTAAGGAAGCAGACATTTGGAAAAGGTATCTTAGTCTTACTAATTAATGTAAATTGATATCTGTGTCTTGCCTAGTCATTTAAAGGCTACTCCAGTCATTGGATTTCTGTGGTGAGTGTTTTTTTTGTTTTTTTTTTAAGGTTGGCCTGAACGAACTCCATTGAAGCTTTATTTTTCCCTCGGTAATATAAGTGAATAGAGTCAAAAGGACTTTATACATTTATTTCAAATAGTGAAAAGTAATACTTATCAATTCATTGTTTCTAAAAGTTTTTTTAAATTCCTTTATTGGGTCATTTTTTTTAAATCCTGGTTTTGTATTAGTTCTTCTTTCATAATTTCACACATGCATGCATCCACCCATCCATCCACTGATCTGTGCATTCAATACTTCCTAGTTTCCTCTTGTGTCCCAGGCTCTATACTGGACATTTGCCACATACTAAGTAAACAAAACTTGGGTTCTGCCCTCAAGCGATTCACTAATAGAGCTGGAACAAAAACACATAATTAGAACACAGGGTGATAATTCAACTGAATTTTAAGAGTGTGTTGAAATTCTGTCTAGAGTGCTATGCTGAGTTATTTTTGAGGCAGTGGAGAAAATACTATCTAGCTCTACCCCAGCGAGATCACACCCTAATGGAGCCAGTAACCATGCCATTACAAATAACCATCACTTAACGAGGGAATGTAGTGGTGAAGAATAATAGAAGGAGCCCAGTTCAGCAGAATATGCTATAAATTGAAGTAGGTTCAGGGGACATAGAGGGATAGTTAATATAATATATTGGAAGATGAGTAAACAAAGGCAGTCTAAGGAGTTCCCCCTCCCAACTGAATCTGAAGACAGAGTGCACTGGGCACAGGGGTTTAGAGGTGTCAGTGTGACAGAAAGCATGACTTACCAGAGAACTGGCAAGTTATTCAGTGACATAGGGGTGCAGAATTCAGGTGGGAGGAGTCAAGATGAAGATGGAGAGAGAAAGCAAGGCCAGATCAGCTGTGCCTGCCAATTGCAGGGAGAGTATCGTTAGTTTGTCTGGATAATGGCCACATGTGGGGCTTACCAGCCCCCCCCCCCCCCCCCGCCCCGAGTTCCCACAAAGCCACAGCCCGTCCAGTGAATGTTACACCACAATCAAGCTGTATAATTTAAAGGGAGTGTCACAGGTTGTCCATTGAACATTGTATTGATTTTCCTCTTTAGATTCAGGGGGAAAATAGACTTGAAAGTTCTCTGGGGATATACCTCCCTTAGCCGCCTGAAGGTTGATTTTTATTTTTCATCCCTAAAGGACGGCAGATGCAGGTAATCAGAGGGTGGCCAGAATGCCTAAGGGCCATACAAATGTGGATACAGGGTGCCTGGCCAACGGGCCCTGGGAGAATGGGTGTGTGAGGAATCTAGCACAGGTGTGGGCTTAGCAGGGCAGGAGCTAAACCTTGCAGTCACTACCCCACCCTCCACCTGCTCAGCGATCTGCTGCAAAGCACCAGGCCGAAAGTAACAGTTCCGTTTGCCTGCTCGGCGGTGGCCGGCTCACCCCCTCGGTGCTGGAACTGCTTTAGCCTCAGAGTTTAGGTAAACACATGGAGAGGTGAGGCTCCCTCAGCTAAGTAGGACATGTCTTGTTAACTGGGTTTCTCCACTCAGTCCGTGGTTTTTCAGTTGAGAAGAAAATGAAGTGTGACTGCCTGCGTTGGAAGTTTTTGAAGACATGCTTACAAATTATACATGTAAAACAGGATAACCTAGATTGATGGACCCAAAGGGCTAAGGAGAGGAAGGACAATTTATTGGATCCTATGAGATAAACACCCTTTGGCCAGACTTGGGATTGGGCCAGTGCCGGGCCAGTACAGGCAATCAGGGGCTCAGGTACTCCTGGTCCTAGGAGTTAGGTCTGAGTTCTCTCCAGGCTAGTTACTTCTATTGTCCCTATTTGAAGATGAGAGCAGGGAGGCTTAGGAGAGGGAAGGACTTACCCAGGGTCATTTGCAAGTTAGAAGCTAGATGGTGGAGCTTGGCGAGATTGCTTGGATTTCAACAAAATGCTGCTTTGTGCTGAAGATAGGTGTGGCTAGGAGGAAAAAAAGGGAGGAAGGGGGGGGGGCAAATAGGAGAAAGAAATAGAGAAGCATGAAAGAAGAAAGGAGGAAGAAGTAATGGGGGAGCGAGGAAAGAAGAGGGAGAGAGGAAACGGACCAAACCCTCAATTATATCACTTCTCTTCCCTCTTTTGTTTTTCTTCCTCCTTCTTCTCTTTCTCCAGCTCCTCTTTCCTCTTCTTCTTCCTCTTCTCCAAATCCCGAGTGGGGTAAAGCATTGCTGTGGGGTTGTGGGTATTTCATTTCGAAGACACAGCATTGCCTTTGAAAAGCCCTTTGTTCCTGGTGCTGATAATATAACTCTGTAAATGGTGCAGTCCAGGGCACAAAGCTCCACTCCTCCCCCACCCACTGGTGACCTGTGGGGACAGCTGAATGCCTTCTGGTATGCTGTATCCAGAAGAGTAGGGCTGGTCTTTCAGAAACAGCTGGCCGGATTCATCTAGAACAAAAGCCAGCTCTTCCTGCTAAATCCCCAGCAGGCATGGGCTGTGAGGCCAGCGGGCCTCTGTGCCCCATCTGTGGGTGATGTCTCTCTCTCTCTCTCTCTCTCTCCATCTCCCTCTCCCTCTTTCTTCTTCCTTCTCTCTCTCTCTCTCGATCTCTTTCTCCCTTCTTTTCTCTCTCCCTCCCTCTCTCTCTTCCTCCCATTCTGAAATACTAGGAATCAAACCCAAGGCTTCATGAGGAAATCATGATCTGGGTCCATTGGTATCACTTTCCTGCTACCCACTTCCTGTTCCCTCAGACTGACATGCCCCTGGAGCCTCACAGAAGACAATGTCATAGAGGGATATTGGGTTCTAGTCCCAGCTCTGTCAGAGAAATGAGCGACTTTACCTCCTACAGCCTCAGTTGCTCCATCCATAAAGTGGGAGTGGGAGTAGCCGCAGTCTGAGACATTTGTGATTAGATGTGGAGGAGTTAAAGCCCAGAGCAGCACCCATAATAATGTTATCCTATTTTTCTTTTCTTTTCTTTTCTTTTTTATTTTTGGTCAGTCGTGGGGCCTGAACTCTGGGCCTGGGCGCTGTCCCTCAGCTCTTCAGCTCAAAGCTAGCACTCTACCACTTGAGCCACAGTGCCACTTCTGGCTTTTTCTGCTTATGTTGTTCTGAGGAATCAAACCCAGGGCCTCATGCATGCAAGGCAAGCACTCTACCACTGAGCCACCTTCCCAGCCCATGTTATTCTATTTCTTGTAAGCCCAACACAGCTCTCTGACTAAGTCCATAACTGAGTTCAAGTACCCTGCATGACACATACACTGGCACAAGTTCACTTGCCTTAAACACTTCCAGCCCTTTACCCAGAGCTTCCCATAATGATGCCAGCTGCTCTTTATAGACTCCTTCTATGCAGTAGGCCTTGGCATGGACAATTTCATTTCAGTTCCCTAAAAGTCTTGAAGTGAACACTATTATCAGATGAAGGAATCCAGGATGAGTGACTAGGCCAGTACAAAAATAGCACAGCCTCCAAGGTTTTGTGTGTGTGTGTGTGTGTGTGTGTGTATGTGTGTGTGTGTGTGTGTGTATGTGTGTGTGTGTGGGGGGGGGATCTTATGAACTACTAAAGCATGGTCTATAACCTCTCTTAAAAGGGCTTTACATTTTCTAAAATGATTCCAAATGCTTTCCATCTGAATAAACAGAATAGAGGTAAGATGAAGCTTAAGTTGCAAGAGTACAATGCTTAGCATACCTGACTTCCTGGGTATTCTCAATGGCCAGCACCACAAAAACTAACAAACAAAATTCAGGCCTGGCTCAGCAGTAGAGTACCAGCCTTGCAAGCATAAGGTCCTGAGTTCAAATACCACTACCTCCCCCAAAATTAAAAAACAAACAAACACAAAACAGGGAACAAGAACAGTATCTGAAGTGGCTATGGAGAGGGCCTAAAACTCTAGCTTTGATAAAACAAATTGTGTGTGTGTGTGTGTGTGTGTGTGTGTGTGTGTGTGTGTGTACTAGAGCTTGAACCCAGGGCCTCATGCTTTTGCACTCAAGACTAGTGTTCTACCACTTGAGCCACACCTCCCCTTCCAGTTTTTGCTAGTTAATTAGATATGTGTCTTTTGGATTTGTCTGCCTAGGCCTAGGCTGCCTTTGAATTGGGATCCTCAGATCTCAGCCTCAGCTAAGACTACAGGCATGAGCCACCAGAGCCCAGCAAGAATTGGGATCCTCAGATCTCAGCCTCAGCTAAGACTACAGGCATGAGCCACCAGAGCCCAGCAAAACAAGTAATTCTTGATCCTGTTTAGAAGGTGTAGGAGACCTCCTCTGGCTGGTAGCCTTCTTTCTCTTTGGCTATAGAAAGAATTTGTACTTTGGATAAAGACCTGGATTCAAATCCCATACTATAGGTCACCCAGCTGTGGAAGCTTAAACAGGTGACTTTTCTTTTTGGTCATTCTTTTTTTAATATATGTTTTTTATTGTAAAAATACTGTACAGAGGGTTATAGTTACATGAGTAAGGTAATGAGTACATTTCCTATAGAGCATTGTTACTCCCTCCTTTTTCCCCTACCATCCCTTCCCTCCCCATCTCCCCAACTCCCCCCCCCCCCACACCCACTAAATTGTAAAGTTCATTTTCAACATAGTACCTTGTACATCTCATTGTTCCAATCGGTCAACCTGTATCCTTATTTTGTGACTTATCTTTTCTGAACCTGCTTACTCCTTTAGCCCTTTCTGCTTTAGTTCCCCCCCTCCCCTGTCCAGATACCATCTTGCTTTTCTTGGCCAGACAAACCCTTTTTGTCACATCTAGCCTTTGTCATTGTTGAGATGGGTTCTTGCTAACTAGGGAAGCATACTTGACTTAGTTTTTCACCATATAAATAAATACCTAAAACAACCTAACAGCATAAATAAGTGGGGCAAACTGGTTCACGCCTGTAATCCCAAGGCAAGATCATGATTGGGATGCTAGCTCAGGCTTCATAGTTCCAGGTCAGACTGGGAAGCATCGAATAATGCTGCCTCAAAAAAAAAAAAAAAAAAAGGATGCTAGGAAAGTATAGTAAAATAATTAGAAAGTAATCTTTTGGGAATATATTGCCATGATAAGGTCATGGTAAATTTGTACAAGTTGCTCTTGGAGGCTGTTTTTAATAGCCAGCTATAAAACATTCCTAGAAATTTAATAACTAGCTCTTGGGAACGAATGTGAGCTGGGTCTGGCACCTCAGGGAAAGGGGCTGAGAGCACAGCAGAGGGCTGACTCCTTCCCTCCTACCAGCCTCTTTCTCCAGCCTCCACACCTGGGCTGGTTCGAGCTGCAGCAGACACGCCCACTTCCTCACCTTTCTCCTCCACCCCAGGCTTTCCACTTGGTGAAGCTGTTTTCTAGGCTCAGCATCCCTAACCACCTTGGGAGAAGTCGAGTTGGGGCAGTGTGACCCTTCTACTCTAGTTGGAATTTTTGAATAAAAGATAGGCATCTGCCCCACATTAGGGTAAAATTTCATAATTTTAAAATTATAATTAACTAGCCCATTTGTTAGTAAACTCTGCTTTGTGGAAAGCAGAGATGCTCTGTGAGAAGAGAGAGGAATGAAGCGTTGGGCAGAGAGGAGTCCAAGTAAATGTACCTTCTTGTCCTGCTTGCGACCCTGAGCCCCAGATGAACCCCTGCCTAGAAATTCCCATTGCAGGACTGGGAAGGTGGCTTAGTGATAGAGTGCTTGTCAAGCATACATGAAGCACTGGGTTTGATTCCTCAGCATCACATAAACAGAAAAAAAAACTGGAAGTGGTGCTGTGGTTCAGATAGTAGAATGCTAGCCTTGAGCTGAAGAGCTAAGGGACAGCACCCAGGCTCAGAGTTCAAGACTGGCTCAGAGTTGGTTTACTTTTTTTTAAAAGTAAACCAATTCAGCAGTGATACTCACTAGACACTATGTTGGAAATGAACTTGGGGGAGGGAAGATGTGAGGAGAAAAACGGAGAGAATGAGGGAGTGGGTGAGACTGTTCAAAAGGAAACATACTCATTTCCTGACTTATCTAACTGTAACCCCTCTGTACATCACCTTTACAAAAATGTTTAAAGATTAGTAAGATAAAATAGAATTGAAGGAGGAGACAGTCCAGATGTTGTCTAATAGTGTTTAATATTCCCTCTATCCTAATACAATAGTCTCCTATGGAGACCCAGGTTTAGAGATTTGCCTCCCCTTTGCGGGAGAAGTTGCTGAGAGGAGTTAGAAATGATATGTTGGGTAATTTCAAGGCATGTGAGTGTTGGGGTGTGTAATGAAAGAGCACTAAAGCCAACAACCTATGTTTTTGTTCTTCCCCCCCCCCCCCCACCATTGGGACACAAATAGACTCTGGAAAAATCAGAGCAACAGAGAGAGGCGATGAGCCTTCCCTCCCTCCTCCTCCAGGGAGGGTGTTGGGCACCCTGCTTCAGTTCTCAGATCAAATGGAACCTGGCAGCTTCCCAAACCAGGAAGGATGATGGAATGTGACACAGGACAGTAAGCAAAGGAGCAGGGAATGAGGACTCATAGAAGACCAGAGAGTTGTTGAACCCTTTCAAAAGTAGCTTGATCTCTAGTTCTAAAAAAATGCACATAATAACTAATGCCTACCACGGAAGCCCAGCGCATGTCAGGAGCCATTGAGAAATGGTTCCTATGGTCACTGGTGTGGCACCAAGAGAGGTGGGTGGGAGGAAGAGCCAGAATGGGATTCCCCAGGCCATGTGGCTTCCCCGGCTGTTTCTCAATGGAAAAAGCAGGAAGCAAGTTCTGTGTTCTTGCTTTTCTCTGCTACTGAAACATCGCTAGCCTTTCCTCCTCTGATCCTTAGCACCCAGCAATTTTATCTTGTCTTCCAGGGAGCTTCACTCTGGAAGAACACGGGGCTACTGCCAGCACCTAGCCTGAGAATGAGAGTCTCCGTCATCTGATCCAGTGCCCTCTCCAGGAGGGAGTTTCTTCCAGACTTGATTTGTAGAGTAACTGCTTGAGGCCAGGGGAGCCCTATTTCTACCATGACTGTTGGGAGACTGTCTTGTGCTCTGAGACACCATAAATGGTAACTTCTCTCACACATGTGTGAGGTACAGTTGAGATCACTAAAATCGTACAATTGTTTAAGAGCGATCTTGCAGTCACCTTTCTGATCAGTGTGGATTTTCTCTCTCCCCTGTGATAATACCTGTCCTTGGACTAATAACCACATGATACTATAACAAACTAATAATGTGGAGAAGCCACTGTCCTTGCCACTGATTTGTGAGGTTCCCTCCCGTCAGAGCTCCCCTACCATCCTGTGGAGAGGTGACTAATTGTGTCCATCTCACAAATTAGTCAACTGAGACTCAAATGCCCTGACTCAGTTACCCAGAATTTGCTGGACTGGCAGATGTGAAGAATTCCAACACAGGTCTTCGGACTCCAAGGCTGGGCTCACCTGTCTCGTGTCTCATGTCAGGGATGCTCTGCTTTCTTCATTCTGGCTGAGGTTGGGAATGAGTCTCCTTTGTTCTGTTTCCTCTCCTCTTTGAGCCCGTTTCACTATCGGAGGGCTTTGTCTTTTTAAGTTTGCCCTGGGCTGGACTCTGCTCTCCATTGCCCTGGCTGGGCACCGCAAGCTGCCCAGCTGCCTAGACCCACGGAGCTCGCCAGCCTGGCTACTACAGAGCCACCCCTGAGTGACCTTCCCCCATCCTAGGCCTCTTCAGACTCCCCCCTCCCCACTCAGGGCCTCAGTTTACTTCTGCGTCAGGCAGGGAGCTATCTGGCTGTCTTCTTGGGGGTGGGGAGGGGGACGCAGGGGTGAGGAATTTCCTAAAATGACTTAGGCTGCTCTGATGTTAGCTCAGAGCGGCCCCGCCCTGCCCAGGCCCCGCCCCACCGGGCAGGCCCCGCCCCCAGCCTCGCCCGCGCCCCGCCCACCAGCCCGCCGCTGGCTCTCGGTGCCCCGGCTGCGCGTCCCCGCCCCCGCCGCCCGGAACCAGCTGAGCACAGCTGGACCCAGCAGCCGCCGTCGCCAGCGCCAGCGCCGCAGCCGCAGGTAGGGCGGGGGGGAGGCCGGGGCATCTGCGGCTCCCGGGCCCGACTCCTCAGTCCCCTTTGCTTTCTCCTTCCCGGTCCCAGCCCTTCCTCTGGGCAGCTCCGCAGAAGGACTTCCAGGGTCTTCCAGGGGACGGAGGAGGGTGGGCCGGGGCTGGGGCAGGAGGGGGGAGAGGTCCCGGCCTCCGACTCACATCCTCCCCCGCCACGGCAAAGACCCGAGCTAACCCCGACCCGGGGGCTGGGTCCGGGTCTCCCGGGCACCTGGGGTGTCCGGGCGGGCATGCAGGTGGCCGTCCCGCCCCGGGCAGGGCGGTGGCTCTGCGGGGCGGCCGCGCCCCTGGGTGACAGCTTTGCCTGCCCTCCTCGGGCGGTGGGAGCCTGCTCCACCTCCTTCCTCTTTCTAGGCCCAGGACAGTTAGAAAGTTCTTCCCTGTATTGATTGGCCCGACACCTGCCTGCGTCTGTGACCTGGGTGTTACCGACTCCTCTCGCTCAACCAGCTATCTATCAGAGTTGAGACCACAACTTCTTCCAGCGTCGAGGCGGTGATCGGAACCCTCTTTTCCCGGGCTTCCATCACCTCTCGGGTCCACTCGCCCCCACCCCACCCCCCAATCCCAAACCTGAGTACAGCAGTTTCCCTGGATCTAGCAGTGGGGTGGGAGGTGGGGGGGGCAGGGAGAGCCCCAGTCTTGGGAAGTTGGGGGGCTGGGAGGTGGGGGTTAGGCAGGCAGGCAGAAGTTGGTTTTCTTTGGAGTTCCTCCCCTGCCCGCCCAGACATCCACCCTCCCCCCCCCTGCCCATTCTGTGGTCATACCCTGGCCAAAGCCAGAGAGGGATCTTGAACCTACCCAGGGCTCCTGCGTGGCTGTCCCAGGAAGAGAGCGGTTTATGTGGAAGGCTGGCCTATGGGGTGGTGCCTCTGGTTTTTGTTTGGCCTCAGGGAGTTTTCAAAGATTTCTTCCTGCTTGTCCTGTTCTCCTGGAGCCACATTTCTGACCAGGGCACCAGGACCACTCCCTGCTGGGCACTTTATAGTGAGCTGAATTCTCAACTCATCCTCCCCCCCCCCCCCCCACCCACCCAGGGTTGAGAGGTTTTGTGACCTGCTCTTAGCTACACAATGGGGTGGATGCAGTTCTAGTGTGCTTTATGCTGATTATGTACTTGGCCTGTAGTACTTTTTTTTTCTTCTTTCCAGTACTGGGGTTTGAACTCAGAACCTTGCACTTGTTAGCCAGGCACTTTACCTTGAGCCACAAGTCACTAGAGGACTCCCCCATACACTTGGGGGGGGGGTGCTGTTTAATATTTTAAGGAGTCATTAGAGGCAGAAGGTGGAGGGAGGGGAGGGGAAACAGTGGGCCTCTAACTCCTTTGAAACTTCCTTTTCCTTTCTTGGGTATCCTATTTATAAGTGCCCGAGAAATTGGAAACAGCCGGGGGAGCTTGGTTTGGCATTTGGATGAATTACACAGCAGCAAAGGTTTCTGTGTGAACCCCACAGAGAAGGGAACTTTACTTCAGAATTTTCCATAGTCTTTTTTTATTATTATGAATTAACATGAGCCTCAGGAAGCAGATCTGACTGGCATTTCCTTCCCTCCCTCCTTCCTTGATACAGCCCTCTTCTGCTTTGTGGCCTGAATTATGAGGGGCCCAGTAGCCCCAAAGATCCAAGGAGAGTAAAGCCCTCAGCTCTCAAAGTGCTTCTCATGGGAACAATGTGCACAACCACACCATATTGATAGTTACTCTCTAGGAGAGGGGTGGCTAATTCTGTCTAGGTGAGCAAAGTCTCAGAAATGAGTAATAATTTGTCAGGAGAGAAGAAATCAGTGAAAAAGCTATTCTGAGAAGCAGGGCCAGCTTGTGCAAAGGCACTGAGGTTTTTTGAGCAATCCATTTTAGCTCGAATAGAAGGTGGAGTCAGAGTAGGGTGATAGAGTTGGGTTTGTAGCTGGAACTGGACGGTAAACTTAGGGCTTGGACTTCATTCTGAAGAGAAGGAGCTGAGAAAGACTCATGACCAAAACTAATTCTCATTCATGGGGTGGTTGATGTAGAGGATGCATTAGGAGGGTTGAACTGGAGATGAAGAGGCCATGATGAGGCCATTGTGTGGTCAGAAGGCAAGTCCAACTAGAGCAGGGCTTACGGGGCTGGGATCAGAGTGAAGGTCTCTGAACCTGCCATAATTTTATATCAAAGCAGGCCTTGAATACAGATGCCGAGTTATGTTCAGTATTATTATTTCTTCTTTCTTGTTAGTTTTGAATTAGAGAAGAGTGTATAGGTATCTCTACCCCTCTAAATATTCTTTCGCCAGTGTGGCCACTCAGTTCTATGAGTCACTTCTAACTCCTTGGGGGCAGTATGACCTTGGGTGACATGTTGTCTGGTCACTGAGATGATTTCCATTTGGTCTGTAATACATTTTGTCCCTCTATGTTTGAACTCAGGGCCTTGGACTTGCTAGGTAGGCACTTTTCTACTTGAACCATAGCCTTAGCCCTTCCACTACCCCCTTTTTTCTTTTATCTTTTCTTTCTTGTTTCTTTTCTCTCTCTTTCTTTCTTTCTTGAGTCACAGCTCCACTTCCAACTTTTTGGTGGTTAGTTGAAGATAACAGTTTCATGGACTTTCCTGCTGGGTCTGGCTTGGAACCTTAATGCTCAGATTTCAGCTTCCTGAGTAGCTAGGAATTGTCAGTGAATCACCAGCACCTGGGCTTTGTTTTCATTAAAAAAAAAGATATATATCTTGTATTATGCCAGCCAAGATCTTGATCCCTTCTACTTGCACTTCCTGCTTTCCAATATTGCTAGGATGACAGGTAGGTTCCACTGAACCCAGTTTTTTTTTTTTAATTGGTTGAGATGGAATCTCATAAACTTTCTGTCCAGGCTTGCCTTGAGACTTATCTTCTCCATCTCTGCTTTCCAATTAACTAGGATTATAGGTATATGCTACAAAGGCTAGGTGGTCTGTAGTACTTGCAGATGTCCAGGTCTCAGCTTCTACCTATAGCCTCGATTTGCTTGCTAGCTAGAGACTAGAGACATGAGAGCAGTTAGAAGACCAGCCTAAGAGTGGAACTACAATCTCAGTTCTTGAAAAAAGTCCTTTCTCACTGAGTCTCCATTTCCTTTTTTTGTCAGAGGGAAGAACTTTGGTGCATGCAAATCACCAAAAAAGTCTACCTTTCAATATGGAAAGCACTGGAAGATGAATTATTTCATTGACTCCTTGTAACTGGTCCTGTGGAGCAGATAGGATTTTTTTTTTCTTACAGATGAGGAAATGGAGGCTCAGACAGGCTTTTGATTGAGTGCCTATAAATAATAGTGGGTCCCGGTGATCTGACCATCGAGCCATATCGCTTAATCACTGCACTCAATAGTCTCTCCAGACCTAACAGCAGAGGGACAGATGGGGGTGTGCCATGGCTGTCAGGAGGGCAGAGAGTTGTGTGCAAGCTCGGCTGCTTCAGTGAGGCCAGAAGGGGCCGCCCACAGTTATTTATAAATCATGCTTTTCTTTACCATCATTGGGCCCCAGTGTGGAGGGGGAGGGGCTGGGTAGGTTGGCCTCCCATCCTTTTCAGGAAATCAAGACTCCTGGATACAGGGTTTATGGGCAGAAATCATAGGCAGATGGGAACCTAGCCAGGGCTGGCTCCCCCTTTTCTACCATTTGAGTTTCTCCTCTGCAAATGTATCTGGAGAAGCCAGGAAAAGTACCCCCCACCACCACCACCACCCCTTCCTTGTTTATTCCCTGAGAAAATGCTGGCTGTTGTAGAGCAAAGCAGGTTCCAGGAGTTCTGCATTTTGGAGGGGAGGGAAAGAAAGAACCCAATGTTTAAGCAGCTGAGGGTTGTTAAGTAAAAATAGGGCCTCCCTTCAGTTGCATGCGAGTGTGTCATATTTCAGTCTGATGTGGTTTGTTAAGTTGGGGACCACAAGCAGACAGTTCCTCCTGCTCGCCAGCTTCCAGAGCTTCCCTTCCCCCAAACGCTGTATTGCCTGGACCACATCTGCAATTGAAGGGTAGAGCAGAGAAAAGTGGTGGGTGTGGGAGCAGGGCTGCCCAGCCGAAGGCCTGGCCTTGTCAGTGTTGCCACTGACAGAGAGCTGGCTGGCTTAAACCAATGCCTGCCTTTTTCTCTGGGCTCCAATGTTTGTGCTGCACCATAGGTAGATAGCATGATGCCAGGCTTTGCCAACGCTGCTGGCATCGGGGTCCGAAGGCTCTGTGCCCTGCGCCGGAGCCGGCTCCTGTGTGCCAGAGAGTGTAACGGGAACCCACAGCTGGCTGACACCGAGGTACAGCTGCCATTCTTGGATTTGGATGGAACTGATTGCTCTGTTGTGTAACCTAATAGTGATGATAATGGTGACCACTGTGTGTTTGCACTGATTTGTTTTATCTTTTAATGGTTCCAGGAAGAAAGAGGTGTTGACATGATTTTAGAGGCCTGGAGCATGGGCTGTCTTGTTCATTGGTCAGTAGGAGCCACCGGGCCAACCAGGTTCCTCCCAGATCCTCCTGCATCCTCCCTCTCCTCCCTGGTTCGCTCTTTCCCACAGGGTAGACATTGCATCTCCTGAATTCAAGGCATAAGGAATGAGATCTTTAACTATGTAATATTCCTGAAGTCCTTCTCCCGCCCCCACCCCCACCCCAAGGACCTAGAAAGGATTTGAGCCGTGAAATTGTGCTGAAGGTTAGTCACCTTATGGGAGTGGATTCCTTTCCTCTGCTGAGTTGGTTAGGCAAATAGTCTTGTTACTCTCCAACTTCAACAAACGTATCATCAGGGCCAGGCTTATTTGCCAAACAAGGGGTTTGTATTCCACATATGTGAGCTTTCAGGGCAGGGCTTGGACTGTGGCAGGGCTGGGCCCTTGGTGGGCACTCAGTAAATACTTGTTAAATTTGGGGGAGGGACCTGACAGAAGGGGTGGCATATATGCTTTTGTCTGCTCTCCTTTTACCCATTATAATATGTGCTTGTGATGGAGAATTTGGAAAATAAAACAAATCTAAGAGTATCTGTAATTCTGCTAACCTCAAACTATCATTGCCAACATTGGGGATGGGAATATTTTCCTTCTGGAAGTTTCAGTACATATGTGTAGGCCACATATTTGTGGTCACACTGTAGTTACAAATTTTTTTTTTTAGTAAAATATTAACATTTAAGTCCAGTGCCAGTGGCTCATGTCTGCAATCCTAACTACTCAGGAGCTGAGATCTAAAGATCGTGGTTCAAGGCCAGCCCAGGCAGGCGAGTCTGTCCTATTCTTAGCACCAATAAATTACCAAAACAGCCAGTAGAACTGTGGCTCAAGTGGTAGATTGTTAGCTTCGAGTGAAAGAAGCTCAGGGAAAGTGCTCAGGCCCTGAGTTCAAGCCCCAGGACCAGCAAAAAATAACTATTAATTTTATTTGTTTATTATTTTTAAGTAGTTGCACAGAAGGGTTTCAATTCAACATGCCAGTTTATAAGTGCAATGCATCATGGCCAATGTCACTCCATTCATCGTGTCCCCCATCTGCAGTTATTATTTTTTTATTCCAACTTTTTGATTCTTTTTAATATTATAGCCTGAATAGTTTCTCATTTCATTAAAAACCCCTTTTAGTTTTTGCAATTTTCATTTGTTTTTGTGCCAATACTGGAGCATGAACTTGGGGCATCCCATCCTTTCTTGCTTTTTTGTTTTTTGTTTTTTTTCCTGTTCAAAGCTGGTGCTCTACCACTTCTGGCTTTTTGGTGGTTAATTCAATAAGAATTTCATGCACTTTCTTGTCTGGGCTGGCTTCAAACAGTAATCCTCAAATCTGAGCCTCCTGAATAGCTACAATTAAAGTCATGAACCCAGCATACTTTATACCTTTAATAAGAAAGACCATGAACATCTCACCCCTCTGTCCATCAGTTTCCTCATCTGTAACATCAGCACTAACAAGATGCTTTACAAGTGACAGTCACTTCTCTTGTGTCATCTGCTTCAAAACTCCCCTGGGAAGTGAGTAGGCAGGGACAGATCGTTCCCTGTGTGTAGACTTAAGAGAAGGACTGGCTGGGAGTTCTTGGCATCCTGATTTAGGGTGAGGAATTGGTGGTACCCTTGAACAGTATCTCTGAGGAGGTTGGCTTTTGTGACTAGCCCAGGGCCCAGCCCCTGTGCACCTCTCTTCCCCGGGGTTTCTCTTGAACTCAGGGCCTCTAACTTGTTAGTTTCTAGTCCTTGTAATTTTTGCTTTTTCTTTTTTGGTATCTGGGCTTGAAACCCAGGGCCTTATGCTTGCTTATTGGCTATATATTCAGCTTGGTTACTCATGGCTGGATTGCTTAAGAAAAGTCATAGTTTGTTTTTCAAATACTTTCTCAGTTTTACCTGGAGGGTCTAGGATTGCAGTCCTCCCAGTAGCTGGAATTGCAGGTTTGTATTACCTTGTCCATTCTGAGAATCGCTCTTTCCCTCCCTCCCTCTTTCCTTCCTTTCCTTCCTGCCTCCCTCCCTTCTTCCTTTCCTTCCTTTCTCCCTCCCTCCCTTCCTCTCTTCCTTCCTCTCTCATGTGTGTGCCAGTATTGGCACTTGAACTCAGGGCACGGGCATTGTCTCTTAGCTTTTTCACTAAAGGCTTATTATGTTCTATCACTTGAGCCACAGCTCCACTTCTGGCTTTTTGGTGGTTAATTGGAGATAAGAGTCACATAGGTTTTCCTGGGAGGGTTGGCTTTGAACTATACTACTCAGATCTCAGCTTCCTGAGCAGCTAGGATTCCAGGTATAAGCCACCAGAGCTGGCTTATATTTCTTTCTCACACTTGTTTATTATAACATTCTAAGAAGGTGCCAGCTGCCTACCTAGTTTCTTTAGAAATCTTTTAAAAAAGAAAGCCCAGAATTTTATAGTTGCATAATACAACTCAGTTTTCATAAATTTAAATGCACAAGGGCTTCATCTAGGCACAGTTCTGGAATGTGAACTCTCAGGCTCTGCCCTTAGGGTTGCCATAGTTAGCAAATAAGAAAACAGGATACTGGTTAAATTAGAATTTCAGATTAAACAACAAGAGTAATTGTTTAGTATTACTATTGTCCTTGTAATAGTTAGGGCATACTTGTGCCCATGAAGTTTCATTGTGTCTGAAATTCAGATATCAATGGCAATCAGTATTTTAACTGGCAGCCCCACTTACCTGGGCCTACTAAATTGTGTGCTGCATTTTCATGGGATCCCCATGGGATTCTTATACGAATCCAGGCTGGAGGGACACTGCACTGGGGACCTTGCTCTCTCAGTCCAGGATAAATGCCTTCCCAAACGAATCCATGCATAAGAGAGAACGCATTGTGAGGAGACGGATCATTTTCATATTGATCATTTGCACATGTGCATATTCTTATGTCCACAAGCGCTGAGGTATGATCAGCTCCAGGGAGAAAGTCTTCATTTTGGTAAGGAGTCTCGGCCTGGCTTGCAGCCTCAGTTTTCTCACCTGTAAAATAGGCACACATTCTTTCAGTCCTCATGCCAAGACACCCTCTTCTTCCATTCTTGACTGGACTTGATGTGTCCAAGCCCCCAGAGACATGGGTCAGTCGGCTCTCCTGACTGCCCCTGAAATTTGCCTAGCCCTGCCTGCCTCCTCACTTCTCATACCCTGAGGGAGCTAATGCCTTTTCAGAAGCCATTGCCTGGCCTTCCCAAAGCTGTTCTACTGCTGTGAGAGTGCAAAAGATCTGATCTTTAAACCTGTTATTTCAGTTGTTACTAAACCTGTGGTTTGAGAAGAATGAGGAACTTGGCCTTGGGTCCACTCTTACTCCTGCCCTGGTGGTCATGGGTAGGTCATTTTTTTTTTTTTCAACTCTAAGTTGGTTCTTTGACCTGGTCTTCCCCACTCTGTGAACTAGGAATGCCACCTTCTGTTTACCCCCATTCTTTTTTCCCCTCGTCTAAGGTCAGATTTCAACACCTAGAGTGGAATGATTATGATGTCATTGGTGCAAGTATATGGGTGGTCAGATACTTAACCCTATGACATCATGAGAGAGATTGCTTCAGACATCTTCTCTCCTCTGGGGTTTTGTTAACAATGTAGCACTTGCAGGTAAAAGGAATGCCAGGAGCTGGGTGCAGGTGGTTCATACCTGTAAAGCTAAGATCTGAGGATCAAGGTTCAAATCCAGCCTGGGCAGGAAAGTCTGTAAGTGGAATTGGAATGGTGGCTCAAGTGATAGAGTGCTAGCCTTGAGCTAAAAATAGCCCAGGGGAAGCACCCAGGCCCCAAGTTCTAGCCCTAGAACCAGCACCAAACAAACAAAAAAGATATACTTGGGTATCTCCTCAAACTTACCATACACACAGGTCACCTGGCATTTGGCTAAAATGCAGGTGCTGGTCCCCTAGGGCTGGGGTAGTGCCTGTGATTCACATTTCTAATGAACTCCCAATGAGTGCTTGGAATCCTACTTGGAATTGCAAGATTCAAAACCAATTATCAACTTAAATCCAATTGTTAGCCAGGAGCTGGTAGTTGATGCCTATAATCCTAGCCAATCAGGAGGCTGAGATCCAGAGGACAACAGTTTGAAGCCAGCCTGGCTGAAAAATCCATGTGATTCCATCTCAAAAAGTTGGGCTGGAGAGGTGGTTCAAGTGGTACAGTGAGAGAACCACATAAATGTAAGGTCCTAAGGTCCTAAGTTCAAACCCTGGTACCAGCCGAATAAAACAAAACAAACCCCCTAGCACCAATACTTAAGAGGTAAGGAACTTAAGAGTTAGGTCCTTTATTCAAGGATAAAGAGCTCAGTTTTAATTTCTCTTTTCTTTGTGCTGTTCGAGATGTAGCCCAAGAATTTGAGCTAAGCTCACTTAGCTACACCCTCAGATATGAGTGACATCCCTAGAGCCCAGATCTCTTAATGGCTTACTCTTGTGTTTCTTTCTAAGAATCATATTTGGCCTCTGTCTATTTAGCCTACAATTATAAGTTTGTAGAATGTGAGAAATCCTTGGAATCATGTGCTGCCTGTTTGCTGAGTGATGTAGAGCCCTTGTCAGGAGAAAGCGATTGAGTAGGAAGCCATCTGAAGAAGGAGACAAGGGCTAAGGGGCCTTTTTTGTTGTTGTTGTTGGTTGTGGGGCTTGAACTCTGGACCTGGGAGCTGTCCCTCAGCTCTTCAACTCAAGGCGAGCACTCTACCACTTGAGCCACAGCGCCACTTCCAGTTTTCTGAGTGGTTTATTGGAGATAAGAGTCTCACATACTTTCCTGCCCAGGCTGGCTTTGAACCACATTCCTCAGATCTCAGCCTCCTGAGTAGCTAGGATTACAGGCTTGAGCCTCTGGAGTCTGGCTAAGAGGCCTGTTTTTGTGGTTTAGATAAACCTAAACCTTTCCATGAGGAGGTTTTACATTTAAGACCAAAAGCATTATCTATGGATGCAAACTACAAACTACAGTTTCTGTGGGGACCCAGGTTATTTGTGTGTGTGTGTGTGTGTGTGTGTGTGTGTGTGTGTGTGTGTGGTGTGTGCTGATCCTCCAGTTTTAATTCAGAGCCTGAGTGCTGTCCCTAAGCTTGTTGCTCAAGACTAGTGCTCTACCACTTGAACCACAGCTCCACTTTGAGCTTTTTGGTGATTCATTGGAGCTAAGACTTTCCTGCCTGGGGTGGCTTTGAACCGTGATCCTTAGCTTTCAGCCTCCTGAGTAGCTAGGATTACAGCATGAGCCACTGGCTCCCAGCCCTAATCTATTTTTTGTATTCTCTGAGCTAAGAATGTTTTTTTATTATTATTAAAGGGTTAACGAAGCAAAACAAAAAACAAACAAGGAAGACCAGAGAGAGGGCAGGCGGCACATGAAGCTTCAAACACATGATGCCCTTAACAGAACTTTGCTCATTTCTGAGTTAAAGCAGCCACAATGTCCTGAATTGTCTCTAGTGAGCAAGAAACTGCCCCTTCTGGCTTAGAATTTAGGGAGAGCAAGACTGAGTATGGGGTGGGGGTTGCCTGGCTGGGTAGAAACTGCCCTGATGTCTTAGCTGTGTGACCCTCCCCTGCTTCCTTTACCTCTCTGAGCCTCTTTCCTTGCTTGGTAAAATGAGAACAATGATGTTGGTCTGGCAGAGTTATTATGGACAGTAGACCAGATGCTTGCATAGAGTCTGCTACTTGGTCAACTGGTGGTGGTTGGGACATTTGAATAGTTATGACATCTACCAGACTCTTGGAAATGGTCTCATAAGGATGGAAAAAATAAAAAAAAAGACCCTGCTGCAACCTTTCCATCACCTGAAAGATAGAAGCTTCCCTTTGTCACCTAGATGGATGGGGTCCCAAGGGAGCCTACACACTTCCACTAGCAGCAAAGGGCTACCCAAAGGCTAGCCTTCTGAGGGTGGCCACCCCTGGCTCTTGGAAGGTACAAACAGGGATGGATGGTGATGGCTGAAACAAGACCCCTCCCTTCCTGGCTCCCTTGGGAGCATGTAGGTGGATTTAAGGCCCTGGTGTGCTGCTCTTGATTTTAAGTGGCCTTTTTACTGTGGCCTTGAAGTCCAAACTGGAAAGCCAACTTAACTTGGTTTTAGCCGGGGCTCATTGTAAACCAAGCCAATTTGGGATCCTGATGTCCCAGCCTTGCAAAGAGCACAATGCTTTTCTTGCCCATAGATGGCAGCATCTGTACTGTTAGTAGTCTCTGTGTGAATGTGTATGTGTGTGCACGTGCATGCGCATGTACATGGGTTATACATATGTGCAGGTCTGTGATTGACTCAGTTTTTCCCTTTAGTGAACTTGAACTCATGGCAGATCTGGCCCCAAGCCAGACTCCATCTAACGGGAGAAGCTGATGTGGAAATAGACCATGGCAGTGACCAAAAGACTGTAGGGATGCAGAGGGACACGGAATACAGTGACTATACACAAGACTCCAGGGTCCCAGTGTGGAGTACCTGGCTGGGGCTTGTGGGGTGTAGGTGGCAGAGGAACTGGTGGAAGCTGAAGTGGAGGGAGTTGGTGAAAAACGGTGGACATTGCACGTTGTCTGGGATCTATGGGGAGCCCGGACAGAGTCTGATCCTCAGTGATGTGGTCCAGACCTGCTCTGAGGAGTTGTATTGTGGAGGAGCTAGAAGGGGAGGGAGAGGGTCAAAGGTTGAAGTGGCAGGTTGGATATGAGAGCAAAACAGGTATAGGTATGTATGTATGTGTGTGTGGGGGGATTGAGGAAGTTGCATCTGGTACAGGTATAGGTATGTATGTATGTGTGTGGGGGGCATTGAGGAAGTTGCATCTGGTACAGGTATAGGTATGTATGTATGTGTGTGTGGGGGGGATTGAGGAAGTGGCACCTGGTACAGGTATAGGTATGTATGTATGAGTGTGGGGGGGGAATTGAGGACGTGGCACCTGGTGTCCGGCTTGATTCCTTGTGTGGATAGTAGGTGGTGTGGATAGTAGGAGGTTTGTTGCAAGCCCCTCAAGTGAGCAGAGAGTATGTGATTGAGCACCTGTGACTCACACCTGTAACCCTAGCTACTCAGGACGCTGAGATCTGGAGGATCGAGGGTCAAAGCCATCCAGGATAGGAATACCTGTGACACTCCACCTCCAATTCACCAGGAAAAAGCCGCCAGTAAAATTTTGGAGGGAGTGGCTCAAGTGGTAGAGCACCAGCTGTGAGCAAACAAGCCATCACAAGGCAGGCTGGATGTGAAATGTTCATCCTCATACAGAGTTATCAGAGGGTAAAAGGTCACTCATCAGTCACCGGGATGACAAAAATCAGCTCTGCTTTGATCTACTCCTGGGATCTGGGAAGGTTTTGAGAAAGTTTTGCAGAGTTGCCATTTAACACCAGAGCATGTGTAGAGCCCCGCCCCCACCCTCCCCAGCACCTAACCTTTGACCTCTCTGATTTTGCCCACTGCTTTCTACCTGTGTCACCCACAGTGCAGAAATTACCACCAACATCTGGGCCATCTACTGCCAGCCTGAGAACAGGGCTCATCTGTGTCTTAATGCCAGCAGCAGCTGGCAGGGCCTCTTTGCATTTGGGATGGTGGCCTCTCCCCTTGGCTTGGAGAAGCTGGTTTGGGCAAAGGAATCTTCCTCTATGGATAGGTGACTGGAACTCCAGGTGTTGACATGGGTGAAACTCTAGGTTGCGCTTGACAGGTGAGGGCTGAAAAGGGTGAGCTGTTCCATCCATGAGGGGGCCTTCTGTCTCCAATCTGTCAGGTACCCACTGGTCCTATGGCTTTCCAGGTCCTGTGTTACATCATAGGCTCAAAAGGGAAAGGAGCTAGAATCCTTGTTGGCAAAGAGCATGCCTCCTGGCAGAGGGAGAGCCCTACTTGCCTTGTGTGGCTGCCACTTGGCTCACTGACGGAGCAGCTGGATAATACAAGAACCGTGCTTAGGTATAGAAGTGGAATACACCACGACAATGCCCTGGGTACCCAAACTGCATTATACAAGATGACAACAAGTTTATAGGAAAAAAAGGACAAGTCATTAATAATCACAATCCACGTGCACTGTGCAAAACTCTCAACATTAAAAAAAAAAATCTCTATGACTCTTTGCAATGGCCTAGATTCTAGTGCAGTCTAAGATTATCTTCCTTGCACAGAGAAGGCCACCAAGTGAAGTAATTTGCTCAGGTTATCCAGGTAGGGCATTAAAGGCTACTGTGTAAAGCCCAAGTCCTGAACTCTGAGGCTGGCTGAATGCAGGCCTGCCCCAGGGCTGCTTCAATGTGCCCAGGAGATTCTAGGCTGGATGAACTGAGGCCTGGTAGCTTGAAGGAAGGTGAGAGTCCTGCTTGCCCTGCCCTGGAACTTGCCTGAATGGCCAATCCAGGGCCTTCTACTGATGGTAGAGACAGGGTTCATCCAGTGCATGCGAGAAGAGGGTGAGAGAAAATGGCACCTTTGGGTTAGGAAGAGCTGGAAGAAAGAGGGTGCACAGTTGTGAACACTTACAGCGTTCAAGGTCATGATCACTGCCTTCCAGGCTCTGAGGAGTCGTTAGGAAACAGGTGTGCGGACCCGCTCTAGGTCATCCCCACAGGGCTGGCAGCTGGTATGTAAGTAGAGACTGAAATACCAAATGGGGATTTGGCTAGCTGACCTTTAACCCTGACATGGAGATTCTTGGGTTCTTTTCTAGGTACTACTGATTTCTGTTGTGAAGTACTTCCATCACAGCTACAGCCCCTCCTCCACAGAGCACCTCTTCTCTTTGTCCAGCCCTGGGAGGTAGGTAGAACAAGGTAGACATCTGTTATCGTCATCTTATGCCCAGGTGAAGTCCACTGAGGACCACTGGAGTCCACTAGAAGGCCTTCAGGGTGGAAGCAGCTGCTGGTGGTCTCAGGGGACTCAAGAGGAGCTCCAACCTCCCCCCCCAACACAATTATGGCCTACCCTGTACCTGACCACATTTCCTCCTTACCACCCTCAAGAGGAATCCAGGCCAGGGTGGGCGGGCCATCCAGGCAGAGACAAGGACTGGGTTGGGTGGCCAGATGCCTGGCCCCACCCTGGCTGTGCTGCTTGCTTGCTTCCTGACTTCAGGAAAGTCACTTTCCCTCTCTAGGCTACTCTGTAAATACTTGGAGGGGGGGTGTGAGGGGGAGGGAAGGAAGGGCAGGAATGCTCAATGTAGGTTGTGGAAAGGTGAGAAAAGCTGGGAGTGGCCACCAGGTCCTTGGCTTGGGCTTGTTGACTGAAAAGTATGAGTCAGGGACTCTGGATGAGTCACCTCCACCTGGCTGGTGGCAGGGTGGGGTCAACCTGATTTCTTTTTTTTTTTGGGTCCGGTTGTGGGGCCTGAACTCTGGGCCTGGGCGCTGTCCCTCAGCTCTTCAGCTCAAGGCTAGCGCTTTACCACAGTGCCACTTCCAGCTTTTTTATTTTTGCTTATGTGGTGCTGAGGAATTGAACCCAGGGCCTCAGGCATGCAAGGCAAGCCCTCTACCACTGAGCCACCTTCCCAGCCTGGTCAACCTGATTTCCAAGTGAGAGCTGAAGTTGGCTGGGAAGTGGGGACCATTGCAGAATCTTGGGCTGAAAGCCAAGCAATTCTTTTTTCTCAGTCCAGCTGGCCCTCAGTTTCTCCACCTGAAAGATGGGTGCATTATTTTCCCCTTTTGGTCAAAGTTGAATTTCTAAGCATGGAGAGAGCCTGGAGAGCACCTATCACCAACTCTGTGGCTGGCTACCAACAAGGGAAGAGAATGACTTTATATAGAGCTTCCTGGTGGAGCACAAGCCAACCATGGCCCAGGCTGTTCCTCTTTCCCAAAGCTGACATGATAATCCATCTGAAGGTCTCTAGGGAACTTTGTCCTCAGAGCCAGGGATCCCTAGAAGGCCCAAGGAATTTTAGACACTGTTGGAGATGGTGCCTCTGTTCCAGGAGTCTTGAGTCCTTTTCTTTTCTCCACCACATAAAGAATTATGAGGCAGGAAAAGTGGGAACAGAGGCAAAGTGTACGTGAAAGTGAGAGAAGGTGCAGAGAGCCTCTTCACTGTCGGTCGGTTGGTTTGAGTCCAAACAGATTCTCGGCTGGGAGGGCCACGCATGCGGTGTAAGTCCTCTCCACCTGCTTCCCAGTCAAGGAGGGCGGGGGGAGGAAGAGAGTACAAACTAGATAGTCTGTTTGTTTCCTGGTGGTTAGGGGCATTGCTTCCCTTAGGGTTTATCTCAGCTTTCCAGGGTCCCCCAGGAAGAGGAAAGGATGTTCTTTTTTGGGGGGGGCATGGGGATCACCGTCTCTCCCTATCTGCCTAATCTTTCCCCTTTTTGCCTCGTTCCTGCCCTGCCTGTCAATGAGGAGTGCCTGGCAGCTCTGCTCCACGCTGCCAGTGCTTTTGCTGATGGTGGCACCTGGGACCGCATCTCTTGCCTGTCCCAGCTCTGCAGATCCTGAAGGGTTGTAGGCCAGCCTTAGGCCCCATTACCTGAGAGTTCTGTGTGTTTGGTCCTCTTCCCCCTTCCGTATCCCCATCTCACACCGACCTTCATGGGCTTGGGTTCAACCAAGCAGCCCCAGGACCAAACCCTCAGGTTTTCTTGGCCTCCATCTTAGGTGCATGGGAATCTAGACGCTCTTCATCTGCTTTGGAGAAGCTAGCATTGATTACCTTTTCTTCTACCTTTCTTTTTTTTTTTTTTAATATTATTTTTAAGTAGTTGCACAGAGGAATTACCTTTCAACAAAGCAGTTCATGAGTACAGTGTATCTTGATCATTGTCACCCCTTTCAACTTTCTCTCCCATCCCTCTCAACCCACCTCTTCCCTTCCTTTTCTTAATTTTGTAGGATATGCTTTGAACTTGATGATTGCATTCTCGTGCCTTCTCTTCATTTGTCCACTCCTCTCTCTTGATTCCACTCCACTCCTCTTTGAATACCCATTTCCTGATGTTTATTTTGTTGCAGTATGAGCCTTTATAAAGAATTACACCATTTGAATTCTCCCCTGAATCTACTTTTTTTTTTTTTTGCTAGTCCTGGGCTTGAACTCAGGACGTGGGTGTGTCCTTGAGCCTCTCTGTACTCAAGGCTAGCACTCTATCACTTGAGCCACAGCCTCACTTCCAGCTTTTTCTCAGTAGTTCACTGGAGATGAGCCTCACAGGCTTTCCTGCCTAGGCTGGCTTCAAACCACGATCCTCTGATTTCAGCCTCTTGAGTAGCTAGAATTATAGGCATGAACTGCCAGTGTCCAGCTGAATATGCCATATTTTAATTAATATATTTATGTATACTTGAATACCACCCCAAAGTATTTATTTATATATTTATAAATTAATTTCTAGCTTCCACGTATGAGAAAAAAATTATTCTTTGTCTCTCTGAGCCTGAGTTTACATGGCTCTTTCCAAGTGCTTCCATTTATTTTTTTGCAAACAATGTAATATCATTCTTTCTAATGCCACAATAAAATTCCACTGTGTATATACCACACTTTTTGATCCATTCTCCATTGAGGGCCATCTGAGCTGATTCCATACTTTGGTTATGGTGAATATTACTTCAGTGAGCATGGTTGTGCTGGTGGCTTTATTGTATTCTAGTTTGTAATTTTTTAGATACATATCCAAGAATGGGATTGCTGGGTCATTAGGTAGTTCTATGTTTAGTTTTTTTTTTTTGGGGGGGGGGGGGGGTCCGGTCGTGAGGCCTGCTCTGGGCCTGGGCGTTGTCCCTCAGCTCTTCAGCTCAAGGCTAGCGCTCTACCACTTGAGCCACAGCGCCACTTCTGGCTTTTTTCTTTTTGCTTATGTGGTGAGGAATTGAACCCAGGGCCTCAGGCATGCAAGGCAAGCGCTATACCACTGAGCCACCTTCCCAGCCCCTGTGTTTAGTTTTTGAGGACCCTTTTGAGGGCTGCTTTCTATAGTGGCTGAACATTTACATTCCTAAACAGTATATTAGAGTTCCCTTTTGGCTGTATCCCTGCCATAATCTGTTATTGTCTGTAGCCTTGATAATGGCTCTTCTACCTGGGGTAAAGTGAAATCTCAGTGTTGTTTTGATTTGTCTTTCCTTTATGGCCAGAGATATTGATCATCTTCTACCTTTCTGACCTTAGAGTCCTGTTTTTCTGCCTCAAATGTTCTCAGTATTCTGATCATTTTTTGTGTTGAGTTATAGAAATAGATTCATTCATTCACTCTTCTATTCATTCATGAATTAATTTGATAGGTATTTAGGCTAAATCTGGGTACTGGAGAATCAGCAAAGGATGGAACTTTTCTGTCTTACCTGAGTGGTACAGTAGAATTACTGGCATCATAGATTCATTCTGACTTAGGCTGTGAAGGAAATGATGGGCTATGGAAGCAGTTTGGGGTGGGTGTGTTGAAGGGGGGGTTGTCTTGTCTGGACAGACAGAGAAACCTCTCTCAAGACAGAGCCTTGAAGAGGGAGCAAGGGATGGCAGAATGAGCAGGGAAGGGAGGCTTGCTGCAGCACAGAGAACACAGGACTGGCCAGATCATGCTGCTCTTGAATTTACATTTTAGGCTGGCCACTGGGAACCATGGAGAGACTTAATTAGTAGAACCCTTAAAAGAGACAGGACCAGGGACCAGCCTGATGAACGCTGAGGATGTCATGTTGGGTTTTTCCAAACCCAGGTGTCCTGACACTGCCTGGTATGAGGCCTGGTGATGTTAGTCCTGGGAAATGTGAATCCCAGGATTCTTTCAGTTCTGGTGTGTGTGCGTGTGTGTGTGTGTGTGTGTGTGTGTGTGTGTGTGTGTGCTGGTCCTGGGGCTTGAACTCAGGACCGAGGCACTGTCCTTGAAGCTTCTTTTGCTCAAGGCTAGTGCTTTATCACCTGAGCCACAGCTCTACTTCTACCTTTTATGTATTTATCTTTTTTTTTAGTAGTTTATTAGAGATAAGAATTGACTGACTTTGAACCACAATTCTCAAATCTCAGCTTTCTGAGTAACTGGGATTACAGGTGTACACCATCTGTGCCGGCTGGGTTCTACACTTACCAGCCAAACCCTCTCTGACTTCTGCTCTGGAGAGGGAGGTAAACTGAGGCCCAGAGTACACAGTGATAAGTGCCAACGGGCCTAGAGAGCCATTGAGAGCTCTTCATCCTGGAGTGATACATACTGGCCTGAGGATGGGGACACAGGCACTTTGGGTTAGAGGGGAATATGCAAAGGCCTGGCTGCTCAGAGAAGCCCTCTGTACTTGGGAATTAGTGAATGAAGTGTGCATGGAGAAGTGACAGAGATAATGACAGGGAGAAAGAGGTTGGGAAAGGCCTTGAAAATCAGGCCTTCATCTTCTGGATGCCTTGGAGCCATGGTTGGGTCTTTTATTTTTGTTGGTTGTGGGGCTTGAACTCTGGGCCTGGGCACTGTCCCTCAGCAATTCAGCTCAAGACTAGTGCTCTACCACTTGAGCCACAGTGCCACTTCTGGTTT
Source organism: Dipodomys spectabilis (assembly GCF_019054845.1). Classification (NCBI taxonomy): domain Eukaryota; kingdom Metazoa; phylum Chordata; class Mammalia; order Rodentia; family Heteromyidae; genus Dipodomys; species Dipodomys spectabilis. The sequence goes on from NW_024870723.1 coordinate 6,476,678, forward strand.
TCTGGTAGTTAACTGGAGATAAGAGTCTCATGGACTTTCCTACCCCGGCTGTCTTTGAACCACAATCCTCAGATCTCAGCCTCCTGAGTAGCTAGGATTACAGGTGTGAGCCACCAGTGCCTGGCATGAATGAGTCTTGAGCTGAGGAATGACTTGAATGATGGGATTTCAATCTGAAAGTGTGGAGCAGAAGTGCTCTGTGCTGGAAGCTGGCTGGAGACAATGAATGTCACAGGTAAAGCCTTTTCACTCTCGCTGACCCCACCAACCAACCCTCATTAACACTCACAGAGCAAAATCCTCATGTCTGGCCCTTGTTCCTTATCCTTGCTCCATTCTGCCCCTGCTGGCCAAAGGCCTGCATTGTCCACACTACAGCCTGGGTGTGGTTAGGACAGTAGGTCTGAGCCTGTAGCCAGCTCTGACCTGGATTCCTGTGTGCCGCTTAACAAGGTCTTCAATCCATCTCTGCCTCTGTTCCTTGCCATGAAGTGGGGGTGAGGGAGAAGACAGGGAAGTGAAGTCTGTCGCCTGTGCACAGTCACGGGACAGCCAGTTCATTTTGATATCTTTGTTGGCTGTTTACAGCTCAGTCTGTCATCAGCTGCTCCTCGGGGAGCTCTTCTTTTGGACCATAAATATGTGGACATCTTGAGCAGCCCTCACGAAGGCCTCTAGGGGACATGGATGGGGTGGAAATGTCTTTAGCATTGATATCTGGCTCAGGCCAAGCACAGGGGTCTGGACTGGCCTATTTGTACCTCTCTTGCCAGCACTAGCACAAGATGAGTGTATCATGCCAGCTTGCAGGTTTCTCAAAAACACTAAATGAGAAAGTGAATTTAAAGAATGAACATAGACCTGTGAGCATCATCCCACCAAACATCTTCATCTTATGGCGGAATCTAGGTCCCCTGTAGGGTCAGTGATTCACAAAACTGTGGACTCATTCATTTTTCTTTAGCCCATTGCAGTTCCAGTTTAAAAAACATGACCATGCTGGGTACCAGCGGCTCACGCCTGTAATCTTAGCTACTTAAGAGGCTGAGATTTGAGGATCATGGTTCAAAGCCAGCCTGGGCAGGAAAGTCTGTGAGACTCTTATCTCCAATAAACCACTCAGAAAAGTGGAAGTGGTGCTGTGGCTCAAGTGGTAAAGCGCTAGCCTTGAGCTAAGGAGCTGAGGAGCTGAGAGACAGTGCCCAGGCCCAAAATTCAAGCCCTATGACTGACCAAAGAAAAAAAAAAGACCAATTTTCATTGTCCAGAGTGGTCAGGTAACACCTGTAATCCCTGCATGTGGGAGACTGAAGAGGAGGATTGTGAGTTCAAAGCCAGCCTGGACTATTTAGTTGATTTTTGTCTCAAAAAGTCAAGGGCCAGGGATATATAGCTCAGAGGGAGAGTGCTTACACTCCATGCACAAGGATCTAGGTTTGATCACTAGTGTTATAAGATAGATTCATTAGTGAAATGAATTCTCAAGTTGAATAGGGAGAGAGGAACAGTAAAATGGTCCTCAAGTGGCAGAGGCTACCTTCAGACAACACTAGGGAACATTCTGCCTGAGGATATACATCTGACTTTTTAGTTCACATTTGAGGAAACTGAGGTCCAGAGAGAGAGAGAGAGGGAATGGCTGGCCCATGGTCCACAGAGGGTGAGGAGCAGAAAAGAGACCCAGGCCCAGCTTTGGTATCAGCAGTAGGCAGGTGGGACTTTTCCCCCTCAAACCCACCTCACCCTTCAGAAAATATAGTGGAGCATGACACTGGGTTCCTGAGGAAGTTTTGGTGTTTCATTGTGTTGGGGAGGAGGATCATTTCCAGAACTGTGTGTGCCCCTGGTGCCTGTGGTGTTGGACTTGGCACAGCTATTTTGGACAAAGCCACAGGCTCGTATTTATAGGCTGATGGAATTAGGTTGGCCTGTGTTAGGAGGTCACCGCCTTTCTTCCACTCAGCCCAGCCGTGGCAGAGGAAGAAGCCCTTGGGACCCACAGGTGAGCAAAAAGAGAATTGGGGTACCCCCTGAAGACTGCTAGGAAGAGGGACATGGAGGCATATAGAAGGAAAGCCCCACTCCTAACTTCCCAGTTCAGTCACCAGGCAGATCTAAAGAGATGAGTCCTGGTCCGGCCTTGTTCTCTTCCTGCATGTCCCCACTCCTCACAGTCTAGGACCGCAGCAATGGTAGCAGGGCCTCCTTCCCACCTGCCTGCCCTCTCATCCGGCCACACCTCTCCCTTGCACAGACCACACCTCCCAGCCACCCTCTACCTGCTTACCACTTCCTGTGCCTGCAAAGACAAAGCTGGGTTCATCCTTCAAGGCTCTGCTCTAATGCTCACCTTTTGTGGACTTCCCACTGCCCACAGCAGCTTGAGCCATGATGGTGTTCCTTGTGTGTGCGCCTCACTGGGCCAGGACATACCATGGTAGGGCTAGGAGGGAAGGGAGGGAGGGAGGGAAGCAGTAGCACCTGCCCTCGCTACTCACCTTGCATATCTAATATCCATCTGCACAACCCTCTGGGCTTTAGCTGCTTTTTTAAAGATGCCAGGGCTGGGTACCTGTCGCTCACACCTATAATCTTAACGACTCTGGAGGCCAAGATCTAAGAATACTGCTTTGAAGCCAGCCAGGACAAATTCAAAGACTCCTATCTCCAATTAACCAGTATGAAAAACAAAAAAACAAAAACTGGAGATAATGATTCAAGAGACTTAGCACCATCCTTGAGTGAGAAAAAACTAAGTCAGATCATGAAGCCTCGAGTTCAAACCTCCTACTACCACCACATACACACAAAAACAAAGATGCGAGAGGAGAATAATAGTCCTGAATGCAAACCTTGTTCTGCACTTCCTAACTATTTAGCCTCCTATTAAACAGCTCCAAACCTCAGTTTTCCTATTAATTAAATGGGATAATGCCAGTCATAGGTCTTGGGGAGAATTCAACCAGACAGTGCCTGTTATGGTGTCTGGTTCATCAGCAGGAGGAATTAGAGAAGTGCTAAATGGAAAAGCTTCTAATATAGGGCCTTGCACAAGTCGGTGGCCAAGAGGAGAGATGAGATCTGGAAAATCCTGGCATCCCGCTCCACCCTGTACCTCCCCCCCACCCCCAACCAGTCCCCTGGGCCTATCCTGTTCCCCAGATCAGGGGAGCTTTGTGTGGGGATTGTTTTTCTTAAGAAGTTTCCACTGGTGCCAGGCGATGACTCAGAGTCTGAGTCATGAAGATTGAGGGCCAGGGAGTTGTGGGAAGAAAGGAGGAGGAGGGAGAAGAGAAAAGGGAGAGGAAGGAAGCCCTAGTTCCAGTCTTGGCTCTCCCACTGTTTGATCCACCAGACTTGATAAGCTTCCGCTCTTTCCTGTTTGGCCTCAGTTTCCCTACGTATGAAAGGAAGGTGGTGGGCTTTGTTGAGTGGGTCTTACTGGTGGCTGAGCCTTAGAATCAAGCCTCATTCAGATGTTCAGATGCACAAGTTGGGTGCAGGGGGTGTGGCCTGGGAAACTGTCCTTTGCCTGAGCATGCTAGGGGAGTTTCTGCACACCTGAGCTCCAGAGGTGTTCCCCAGCTGCCTTCTGGGGTTAGTGGCTCCAAGCTGGGGCGGCTTGACAAGGGAAGGCTCTTGTGGAATGTTTTGGAGAGTGGTGTGTGGGAAGGGTGGGGCTTTTATTTAAAAACAACAATAATAAATTTTAAAACATCAACAGCATGAGCAAAAACAGACCAAGAAAAAAAAGGAGAATAATGCCAATGGATTTTTATTTGTTTGGGGAAAATTTTTTTATCTCATTACTTGTTACTATTAAAGTCGTTTAAACCCAAAACAAAACAAAACCCCAACAACAGCAGCCAGTAACTCCCATCTATAATTCTAGCTACTCAAAAGGCTGTCATCTGAGGATCCCTGTTCAAAGCCAGCCCAGGCAGGAAAGTTTGTGAGACTTGTATCTCCAGTTAACCACCAAAAAGCTCTAAGTGGAGCTGTGGCTCAAGTGGTAGAGTACACACCCTCAGCACACAAAGCTCAGGTACAGCCCCCAGGCCAGAAGTTCAAGCTCAGAAGTTCAAGCTCTCGTACCAACACACATAAAAAAGGAAAAATACAAGAAGGATAAGTTTACAAAATAGTAAAAAGTAAAGAAACCATATTCCAAAAATATAGTTTGCATAGTTCTTTGAAATAAAATCACATATATTTATGTAACATCTATTTTACTCATTTTCATTAATCCAATGATTGTGTGTGTGTGTGTGTGTGTGTGTGTGTGTGTGTGTGTGTGTGTGTGTGTGTATGTGTGTGTGTGTGTGTGTGTGCTGGTCTTGGGCTTGAGCTCAGAGCCTGGGCATTGTCCCTGAGCCTTATTAACTCAAGCCTAGTTCTCTATGTTCTTCACCACTTGAGCCATGCTCCACTTCTGGCTTTTTTTTTTTTATCTGTTGCAGGGCTTGAACTCAGGTCGCTGTCCCTGAGTTTTTTCACTCAAGGCTAGCACTCTGCCACTTTGAGCCACAGAGATATTTCTGATTTTCTGGTGGAGACAAGAGTCTCAGACTTGTCTGCCTGGGCTGGCTTTGAACTGTGATCAGCCTCCTGAATAGCTAGGATTACAGGTTTGAGCCACTAGCACCCAGCTGAATGTGGTGATTTTTAATAAACGTAATTATACAACTACCCGCTTTTGGTTTGTTTGTGTGTTATTGAGATAGGGTCTCACACAGTAGCCCAGGCTGGCGGTGGCCTCAATCTTCTTGCCTCAGATTCCTGAGTGCTGAGATTCCAGGCGTATATCACCATGTCTTGCTTATACACTCATCTTCAGAACCAATCTTGAGAACATTTTTATTACTTCATAAGGATCCCTTGTGCCTGCTTGCAGCCAGTGTCCTGTCCACCTCATGGCTAACCACTCATCTATTTTGCCTCTGAATGCCCAGATCCCTGTTCTTTTCCCAGCCTCATGCTCTGGCTTACAATCCTACTCAAAGTATTTCTGTATTCTGACCTTTGGATTTCTCCTCAGTACAAGAGGGAAGATTACTCCCCCTGCCCTTGCAGGGTGTTGTTTGAGTTTTCCCGATGTGTACAAAGTGTTCTATACACAAGAGGAGCTGGGGATGTGGGAGGGAGCCCGGCACATAGAACATTTCAACAGCCCTAGTTAACATTATTATTATTTATGATGATGATTATTTTATTACTATTATTTTATGTGTGTGTGTGTTTGTGTGTTTGCATATGTGCCAGTACTAGGGTTTAAACTAAGGGCCTCTGACTCTTTTTTTTTTTTTTTTTGGGTCCAGTCATGGGACCTGAACTCTGGGCCTGGGCACTGTCCCTCAACTCTTCAGCTCAAGGCTAGCGCTGTACCACTTGAGTCACAGCGCCACTTCCGGGTTTTTTTTCTCTTTTTGCTTACGTGGTGCTGAGGAATCGAACCCAGGGCCTCAGGCATGCAAGGCAAGCGCTCTACCACTGAGCCAACTTCCCAGCCCTATGGGCCTCTGAATCTTTGCTTGGCTTTTTCACTCAAGGTTGGTTCTTGACCACTTGAGCCACATCTCTACTTCTCTTGCTTTCTGATAATTAATTGGAAATAAGAGTCTTATGGACTTTCTTGCCCAGCTGGCTTTAATCCTCAATCCTAGATCTCAGCCTCTAGAGTAGCTAGGATTACAGACACAAGCCACCGGTACCTGGCCTTAGCATTGTAAAGCATTCATTCTACACTAGGCCCAGGGCTGAGCATCTCACCTGCATGATGGACTTTTGTAATCCAGGATGTCCCTGATGGGTTAATACCATTTCATTTTTGAGCTGAAGAATATCCCAGAGCCCATTCTTTTCAGCCATTGTATCAAACTACCTTGTACCCCCCTTGGGCTATGAATCCTGGAGCCAGAGACATAGTTGATGGACGGAAATGCAGGTTTAGGACACTTACTGCTAAGGGCTAGGACCAGGAATGTGCTGTGGACATTCATGAGACATGATCCAAGAGAAAAGTGACATGAGATGCAGCTATCAGGTAGATCCCCCCCCAGAGCAGGGCATGAGGAATCCAGGGGCCAGATGTGTGTGTCCTGGTGTCAAGAGCATGGTACAATGTATATACTTAGACACATGGTCCCAGCAGTGTGGGACCTGAGCTACGGTAGTGGGTGGGCTCCAAGGCTACACTGGGACTCTCTCTATGGTGGCAGTGCCTAGGGCTCCAGGAAGCAGCAGCAGGAGCCTTTTTTCTCCTCTTCACAAAGGGTTGCCTGTTTTTCCCTTCCTCCTGCCTGTCTCTGGATGCCAAAGAGTGGGAGTGTCCCAGAGGGGCAGTGGGATCTGGAGCATGCCCCAATACCCCATTAGCTTGGACAGGGGTCAAGTCCTAGGGCCAAGTGCGTGGCTCAAGAAGGGCCTGCCACACCCTTCAGATCCTCTTGCTTAGACCCAGCCCACCAGCGTGGACTGGGACCAACAGAGCCCAGTAGTTTTCCTCCACGTGGTACTTACTCCCTGCTCTCCCCTCCCTGGCTTTCACTGTGGACTGTGGACATGTTGGTGTTTCTGGGCCTTGGGGGACAGCGAGCCTGATTGTGGCTGGGGCTGTGGAAGCAGAGGTAGAAGTTGCTGAGAGCTGTTGAGGAGGCAGGTGGACGCTCAGGAGAGGCTGTGGACCGGAGGTGAAATTTCTTGAGCCCTCCTGGCACCCAGAACTCATGGTTTTGTTTTGTCTCATCCTACAAATGCTTGGCTTTTTCTGCTCAATACTGATGCTCTACCACTTGAGCCACATCTTCACTTCTGACTTTTTGCTGGCTAATTGGAGCTAAGAGTCTCAGATTTGTCTGTCTTGGCTCCTTTCAAACCTGGATCTTCAGATCTCAGCTTCTACCAGTTGAGTTACCGCTCTACTTCTGGCTTTTTCTGAGTAGTTTATTGGAGATAAAGTCTCACAGACTTTCCTGTCCAGGCTGCCTTTGAATTGTGATCATCAGATCTCAGCCTCGTGAGTAGCTAGGATTTCAGACGTGAGCCACTGGCGCCTGGATCTCTCGTTTGAGACAGTCTTGCTATGTACTTCAGGCTAGCCCAGAGCTCACTACATAGCCCAAGCTGGCTTCAAACTGGAAATCCTGGCTTTGCTTCCCTAGCCCTGGAATTATAAGCCTACATCACCACACCTGGCATCATACCTGCCTAAGAGCAACTTTACTAACACTTAATCTACATTAAACTCTGTGTTAAAACCCAAGTGTGTTTTACCTGGTTCAATTCTTAAAGCAACCATAGGAAGAAGGTTCTGTAATCCCCAATTTACAGATGAGGAAATGGTGACACAGAGATCCAAGATGACTTGCTTAACTCTACTAGCTAGTTCAGGGGTAGATTGCCCCCAGACTTTTCTGTGGGAGCTCTTCTCCAAAACACACCCATGGGTCCCTCCCTTTGTTTTTCTCCCTCTTGGAAAGTCCTCCCTCTGTGGAGCTCCCCCGTGGCTTCTCCTGCTCCATCTGGTCCTGGCTGGGGCATCACAAACCCTACCTTCCTTTGCCAGCAGACCTACCTACAGACGGTGTCCTCCGAGTCTTCTGTGGGTTCGAGTCACTGTGTCTGCAGCTGGTCCTCTGTCATGCTGTACATTTGTATTTTGCCTAGGTTCCCTTGGCAGGGTCCAGGATCCTGAGTGGGGAGGGAGGGCAGGGACAGGATAGAGAGGCTAGGACCCAATTCTTTGTATCCCCAAGTCTCCCAGGGTAAGCTCCTCCCCTAAGGCAGGGGAGAGCCTGCTGCTGCTATGGATCCTGGCACAAAGGGCCCCTGGGGCTCACACTATGGATGGCCAAACCTTGCAGCTTCCAGGGCATGGGGTCAGGAAATGGTGGGGCGGGGCCCCTCTGGATGTCCTGCCCTGGCTTGCTGCATAAGGTGGGGTTGGTTCTGGAAGATTGGAGAGGGCCAGTGGCTTCAGTCCTTGGGATGATTGGCCTCTTATAGGTGGCATCAGCCAAGACTCACTGGCTATCTGCCCAATTGCTGTCCACACCCAGGATGAACTTGGCCAAGGCAGAGGCCCAGCTGGCCTGTCAGGGAGCCCTGATCCATAGAAACCTAGACTTTGGCTCTGGCCTGGTTGTCCAGAGACCTGAGTTCTAGGTTTGTCATGCCAGGCACTGGCTTTGTGGTGGTGAGGCATCATCCTCTTTTTCTTGGTGTTGTCATAACAACAAGGAGAAACTGATGCTCATTATTGCTACCCAGCCCTGCTCTGGGTAATGTACTCAGCCCTCCTCACCCCACCCCCACCCCACATTCTGCAACTGGACATCACTGTCCGTATTTGTAGATGCATTACCTGAGACTCAGAGAGGGAAAGACCTTGCTCTAGGTCACACAGCTCAGTCTTGAACACAAGTTCCACTGCAAGATCCATAGACTTCCTCACCCCCCTCGTTCCATGCTGCTCTTCCTTGGTGGATGTGTCTTGCCTCTGTGCCAGCCAAGCAGACTGTTCAGGAAGACAGTGCTCACTTTTGGGGAGGTTCTCCTGAGTGTCAGGCCTTGGACCCCCTCATGGCTTCCTGGGCTCAGTCTCATCCTCCCCCATTTTATAGATGAGGAAACTGAGGCCTTCATCGCAGGCCACTCGATTCTAAAGCTGAGTTCTTTCCAGTCCACAGGGCTCGCCAGGAGCTGTCTAGGCCCTGTCCAGTTTCACTGGGTTTCATAACTGGCTTCTCTGTTTACTGACCATTGTCCCTGCTGGCAGAGCCCTAGGCCAGAGGGGCGGTGCTCCCAGGAGGACTAGAGAGAGAAACAGTGTTAGCAAAAGCAAACAAGCTGTATGAGAATGGCTGGCTGCCTGGGAAATCCAGAACAACAGTGTTTGAGATGAAGGAAAAGAACAGGGTGGTGTCTTCAGGCCCAGCCAAGGTCTTTTGTATATCATGGCTGGGGGGTGGAGGGGGTGGGGGGTGCGGATGAGGCTACGCCTAGTGGATGTTAACCATACTGAGAGACCCAGAGAAATACAGAGACTGGCCTGAGGTCAGTCACAGAGAGAATGAGGGTCTAGGGCCAGTTGTAGGTGGGGGGGGGGAGGGGGGGGCAGCTTGGGGCCAGCCACAGTCCCCCAGGGTCTGCAGAGGAGTGTGGGCTGTACCACTTCATCCTGTAGTGGACACTGGATAGCTGCTAAGTGTGTGGCACTGAGCAGGATGAAGATCAAGATGGAGGTGCAGCAGATAGACTGATGGAGGAAGTTGGTGGGGAGTCTGGCTGTCCCACGTCAAAGAACCCGTGCTGGATCTGAGTGCCATGTGTTGCAAGGAAAAGACTACAGTCTGTCCTCCACTTAGTGGCCAAACCTTTGTCCTGGACACTCATGGCTTTCTTGGTGCCTCCTCCTATTAGAGACTCCTGACTACCAGCTTGGCATGGGCTTGGGTGGTTTAGCAACCACAACTTGGAGACTCTGTAGGGTGGCCCTACTCCTGCCAGGCGGTGCCAGGGCTCCTGCCTGGTCCCACTGGCTTTGGAGTGGGTTGGATGTATGTTCAAATCTCAATAATGCCTCCTTCCAGCAGACTGACCCTGAGTAAGTGACTGCCCCTCTCCAAGCCTCAGTTTCCCTGGCTTGGCATCCTGCTCTTCCTGGCTTAAATCAGGGGTCCTGGGCTATCTGATTCAAAAGGACCCATAGGGGTGACCTGGTTCTCTCCTCTGACCTGCAGCTTAGGGACATGTGCATTCTGGGTATGATTGTACAGCCAGCATTGGGAGTGCTGTCCTGGAAATGAGGCTTAGAGTCAGACCGCAGCGGGGCCTCCCCTGTTTTTTGTACATGGGGACGCTGAGGCCAGCAGATGGACAATGAACTGCCCAAAGCTATCCAGGAAGTCGTTGATAAAGCCAGCCCTGGCATGGGGGAGGGGAGGTGCTTCAAGAGAACCTGAGTTCTCTTGAACCTACACATCATCTTCTAGGCAAGGAACCGAGTCAGCAAGTATTGATGTCCTCTTTGAGGGTTCCCCACCCTGGGGGTCCCAGAAAGCTAGGACCAGGAACCAAGTTCCAAACCTACAAGGCAGGCAAAGCTGCAGGACCTCTGTGATCATTAACCTGAAGCCAGGGACCCTGGACTGGTGGTCACTGACCTTGGGGTCTAAGCTGAGCCACCGTGGCCTGTTAATCACCAACTGGGCAAGTCCCAGCCACACTGTTCTGTAAGGGGGGCTGCTCAGCCAGGCAGGCGGGCTGTGGCCTCAGGTTCCCTTTGTGGGGCTGAGAGGATAAGGACGTTTCCTCTTGATGTTCACTTGCATTTTCTGAATTGTCTAAGAAGCAAGTATCCCTTTAAGTCTAAAAAGCATTGTTTCTATACTGGGTATCAGTGGGCCATACCTATAATCCTAGCTAATCAAGAAGATGACATCTGAGGATTGTAGTTCAAAGACAGGTAGGGCAGGAAAGGAAGGGAGACTCTTTATCTCTTAACTAACCAGCAAAAAAGCCAGAAATGGAGCTGTGGCTCCAGTGGTAGAGTACCAGCCTTGAGTTGTAATTGCTGAGGGACAGAGCCCAAGCCCCGAGTCCAAGCTGTAGTACTGGCATACACACACACACACACACACACACACACACACACACACACACAAGATTAGTGTCCTATAGGAAAAGAAATTTATATTGGATGTATGCTTTTAAAGTTTTAATACCTACAGCAATACTTTTTGAAAGTTTTTCAATGATCATCTTTAAGTAGTCGGATAAATGAGACTCAATTCAGCATGTCAACTTGAGTATAATGCATCTGAAAACTTTTTCCCCCGCAAGTGTCATGAGGTATACTTTGTATGTTATACATAATTCGTTCACTGTAAGTGTACAGTTCCATGATTTTACTAGATTCTATCGTTTGTGTCATTCTCACTGGAATCCATCACCCTGGAAAGAGTGCTGATAATTGCAGTGATCTGGGTATTTCCTTCAGCATCAGGCAAGCCTCTCCATGTCCTAGAGTGAAATCTTCTCTTTCATCCTTTCAAGCGGGCTGCCTGAACAGTTTAGTGTTTATTGACTTCTTGTGGGAGGTCTGTGAAAAGAGGAATAGGAGAGAAATTATTGTTCTACAGTTTGCTTTTTTTTTTGTGCACCTGGATGTTTCTCTGAGCTTATTGAGTGCCTACTGTGTGCCTGGCACCATCGAATCAAACTCATTCTCTCCCCCCCCCCCCCAGCTGCATAGTGGTTCATTGTATGGCAGCTCTATAATTTATTTAAGCCAGTATACTTGGATCTTTTCCAGTTTCCTCCAAACAATGCTTCAGTGAACATCCTTGCACGTATATGTTGGTGTTCATCTGTAAGTAATTCTGTAGGAAATGTATGTTTTGAATTTAAAAACCAACTTGCTCTCCAGAGAGGTGAAACTGGCTTATGCAGCCATCAAGAAGGCATGAGCAGTGGGCTTAAATCTTCCTGCGAGGAGGGGAGAGCACTCTGAGTCTAGCCCAGGTGGCTCCTCTGCAGGCTTCATGGGCCTGAGGGTGGGCATACCCAGGCCATGGAACACTTGAGAACTCAGCATCTCTCTAAGGCTCTCCACAGACGCCCAATGAAGTCGACTCTTCAGTGTGATTCATAGGTCTCTGGGGCACCTGCCTCCCTGGCCAGCCTCATCTCCTCGTATCCCCTACACATCAGCTGACCCTCATTATTCCCTGGACATGGCCTGTGTTTGCCTGCCCTTTGCCCAGTCTGTTCCCTCCACTTCAAGGCCCAGATTACAAGTTCCCTCCTCCACGAAGCTTCTTCCTGTGGTGGCAGTTGCCTTCTCTCCACTCTATTCTCTTAGCCTTTGATCTGAGCCCCACTTCCCTCTTAAGGAGGAGGAAGTTGTGGATGGGGAAGAGCAAATTTCAGCCACATTAGATAAGAAGCTTTCTAACCCGGGTTCCAGGAGGAGTTGGGATGGTTGACTGTTTGCCCAACTGCAGGCCAGGCTGTTTTTATAGGAATAATCTAACCCTAAGCAAGGGCAATGGCCTGCAGTAGATAGGGAACCAGAAGTATGGAAAAAAAGCAAGTAATGTGCAGAAATCCAGCCCAGGTCTTCAACTTCTTACTTCCCATAATGCGTGGGAGAAGATTGAGACTCTCCCTTGCCCAGGAGAGTGGGTACAGAGAAAACAGGCCACCAGCTCAAGAAGCATGGGCTTCTTATCTGCAAGACATGAATCTAAAGTGTTCCCCATGGGAAGATATAAAGAGTATCAAAAAAGAACAACTTTGTACATGGAAGTAACTTCAGGTTTTGTTAAAAATAAACCTTTTTAAAACAGATGCAACTACTCAGGAGGCTGAGATCTGAGGATCACAGTTTGAAGCCAGCCTGGGCAGGAAAAGCCCAAGAGACTCACCTCCAAGTTACCACAGAAAGCCAGAAGTGGAGCTGTGTGCTCAAGTGGTAGAGTGTTAGCACCTTAAGCAGAAAAAACTCAGGGACAATACCCAGGTACTGAGTTCAAGCCCAAGTACTGGCACCAAAAACACGAAACAAAACAACAACAAAAAGCAAAACAAATAAATGTCATTTAAAGGCTGGGCACTAGTATTTCATGGCTATAATTCTAGCGACTCAGGAAACTTGTAGTTCGAAGCTAGCCTGGGAAAGGAAAGGCCATGAAATTCTTTTTTTAAAAATTGTTATTGTAAAGGTGATGTACAGAGGGGTTACAGTTCCATAAATCAAGTAATAAGTACTTTTCAACAATGTCACCTCTTCCTTCCTTTTCTGTTTTTCCCTCCCAAACCCTCCCCCACTAGTTGTATAGTTCATTTCCAACATAGGGTCTAGAGAGTATCACTGCTACGTTTGTTCACCCCTTGTCCCTCCATTTCTGTGCCCCCCTTTTTCTCCCCCAAACAGATAAACTTACATAGACTCACAAGACAAAAGGTACAGAAGTCAAAAACGACAAAGGAGAAAAAAGAAGTAAACTAACAACAACAACAACAAAAAACCACTCTTGTTTCCATTTCTTGGAGTTCATTTTGATAAATATCATTTTATAAAAATATAGCATGCTTGAAATTTGCAAGTCATCCTTATGCAAGAGCCAGACTAATCATCTCTGTATTGTTCCAATTTTAGCAAGTATGTGTGCTGAAGGGAACACCATGAGATTTCTATCTCTTTAATTAACCATTAAAAAAATGCTGTGGTTCAAATAGTAGAATACCAGCGGAAAAAGCTAAGGGACAGTGCTCAGGTTCTGAGTTCAAGCCCCAGTATTGGCACAAAAAGAGAAAAGCCAAAGTCTGTTAGGGGCTGGAAAGCAGCCTTGGGCTGGTTTGGAACTCATCCCCAGATCTCAGCCTGCTAAGTAGCTAGGATTACAGACTTGAGCCATGTTGCAGGTCTCTGACCCACCCTGCCCCTCTCTGAGGTTTGCCTTCCCTTCCTGTAGTTGGTGGCTATGCCAGCTGCCTTGGGTGGGAGTTCTGCCAGAGCTACTGTGGATTCAAGCCATTTGAGTAACACCCGGCTCTTCCTAAGTACTCACTCTGAAAACTATGTTCTGACACACCATTATGCAGAGAGCTTCAGGAACATGCTAGGTACAGAACGCAGGGGAGGCTTGCGGGAGGTCACACGGAAGGAGACCGGAGATGGGCTCCCCATCCTTCTTTCTTGGATCCACTTAGCTAGCCCTGACCTAGCACCTGCTGTATGTCAGGCTCTGGGCTGGGTCTCTGCCCGGGGAGGTTCGAGACCGCGCCCAGGTCGGGTCGGTCCCAGTGGCAATCCAGCTGTCTCCAAGATCCAGGACTGATCCCCGCCTCCCCCCACCCCCTCCCCACTTCCCCCGCGGGGATCAGGGCACAGCGCCCTGCCCTGCGCCCTCCCTGCGGGGCGGTCCCGAGTTTGGGCGGACTGGGCGGGCAGCTACTTAAGGTCTGGGGACGGGAGGATGTGAGGCTGCGGACCGGCTCTGACATTGCACTGTGGCTGCCATGGCGCTGCACGGCTCCTCCGCGCGGCTGGGCGCGCTGGTCCTGGTTCTGTGCGCGCTGTCACCCGCCCTGGCGGCCACCACGTCTCGGGGTTCAGCCCCGGCGCCAGCACCCCAGGGGAGGGGGACCCAGACCCGGGTGAGTGCCCAGAGGGGGTTCCCTCTCCCCCCCACACGGGGGCTCCCGGAGTAACTCTCTATTGTAAGTTCTTGCAGATACAGCGCTAGGAAAAGGGAGTAATTCAGGTCTAGAATGGAAAAACTGTTTTGTTGCTTTGTAAGTATCTCTTGCTGCTTCTGGGCTCTGGCCAGGGGAGGGGAGCGGGGACCTCAGGGGACCAGGGCTGCTTCCCTCCCTTCAAGCTAACCTTACTCTAGAGGGACTTCTCCCTCACCCACTCATCCCTGCAGCCCTGTTTCTCCTTTCCTTGTCTGACTTCTGATGACCTCCACTGCTCTCCTCCCACCTTCTGATCTCTTCTCCCATGGATTCCCTCTCACTTACTACTTTCTCTCCTTTTCTCTCTCGCCTAGTCCCTCCCCTCTTTCCTATATCTCATCCCTGTCTGCTTAATTGTCATCCTATTATTTATTCTCCTCTCTGCTCTTTCACTCTGGTGATAACTACTCTTGGTCTTTCTGCCTTCCTGCCTATCCCATCTTTCTGATTTCTCCCATCTGATTTTTGCTCCCCTCAGATCTCCCTTCCAGCCTGTGTGACCTGAGCCTGCTGGTTTCTCCCCTCTGGTTCTAGCTTAACCATCCTGCCCGTCTACATGCACGTCTAACAAACAACAACCTTTCTCATCCTTGACCGCCCCTCCAACAGGCTCCTGCAGATGCAAGGCTGCGTCCTCTCCACCTTTCCCAAGAAATGGGACTGCGGGGTGGTGGGTGGGTGGAGGACTGGGTGGGGGGCAGGAGGGAGGAGGCAGACAGTGCAGGAGGCCACTTGGGCTTAACAGGCCAGTCCAGTCCCTTCTTGGCAAGTGATAGCACGAGTCATGTTCCTATCCTCAGAAGGCTGGGCCCTCACCTTTCTTTGGTCTTCGATTTCCCACAATGGGGCTGGATGATGAACTCTCTGAGGGCCCTTTAGCTCTAACAGCCATAAAGGCACTGAGAGGCATAAGATGAGTCCCGGGGGCTCCCTAGATTTGCCACTCTTGGGGGACAGGGGAGTGGGGAGGTTTACCTATAGTCCAGAAGTGCATGCTCCCTTTGGACAGTTTCCTCCCTGGCAGAGTTGGTCTACCTCTCTGTGTCTCAGTTGTTAGGATCAATTGATAATAAAAAGGGAAGGGAGGAGAGAGGCAGAGCCCCTGCCTACCTCTTCCCTATCGTCTACCCTCTGACCCAAAAAACCAGGTGAGGGAGTCTTGCATGAGGGACCCATGCTAGTCAAGGCTGAGGATTTAGAGGATAATCTCTCAGCTTTCTAACTCTCAGAAAAGGGTCCACTTGCCTTGGCCACGGGGACAGCTGGAGGCCCAAGTGAGAGGCTCTTGGTGCTGGAACTCAGCCTCCCTCATGCCCAGGGTCTCTCCCCGCAAGACTTCTGTGTCTGCTGAGCCTCTGCCCCCTCTCTCCCTAGCCTGGCAGCATGGTGGTGGAACACCCTGAGTTTCTCAAGGCGGGGAAGGAGCCCGGCCTGCAGATCTGGCGTGTGGAGAAGTTTGACCTGGTACCTGTGCCCCCCAACCTCTACGGAGACTTCTTCACAGGCGATGCCTATGTCATCCTGAAGACGGTGCAGCTGAGAAATGGAAATCTGCAGTACGACCTCCACTACTGGCTGGGTGAGGCTGACCCACCCAGCCCCTGCCCCAGTCCCAGGCTTCCCACCCCCATACAGCAAGAACCATTGAGGTACGGTCCCCCAGGGCATGGCAGCAATCCAAGTGATGACTGGGCCCTAACTATAGGCCAGGCCCTTGCTAGTAGTTGCTGCACCACAGACTCTAGAGCCTACTTGGCTCTAGAGTTCAGACCCCAGCTCTGCCCCTGACCTCTGCTCTGCCTTTGGCTAAGTTCACCATATCTCTGTGGATGAGACTCATCCATAGAGAAGAAAGGTGAAGGTGAACACCAGTTTTGAGGACCCTGGATCCCCTCCATAACTTCTATGGTCCAGCTCCAGTGATGCCCCTTCCCCCGCAGGTTTGGAACCTGTATAACACAGCTCTGTTCTGCAGTGCTAATTGTCCTGTGTTCCCTCACTAAGTTCACAGGAGGCAGCGGCTTGCTCAGCTTCCATGCCTGGACCCAGGCAGTGCTCCTCTTTTCCCTGGGACTTGAGATCATCTTCCAGAAGCCTGGCTCATGCTTTTCTAATGTCTCTAGGTGAAAAGTGTAGCCAGGATGAGAGTGGGGCAGCCGCCATCTTTACCGTGCAGTTGGATGACTATCTGAATGGTCGGGCCGTGCAGCATCGTGAGGTCCAGGGCTTTGAGTCGGCCACTTTCCTTGGCTACTTCAAGTCTGGTCTGAAGTACAAGGTGAGTTGGTCTCCATCTTCTTTGAGTGTCTAGGACATATATATTATATATGCCCCAGTGGCAGGATTCACCCAGGTCCATGTTCTTCTGGTCTCGTGGAATGATGGATGGACAGGCCAGAGGTTGAACTCTTCCTAACAGTGTGATCTTGGATAAATCAGCCTCCGTCTCTAAGCTTCTGGGGAAAAGAAAATTTCCAGTGATGTCATAGGGTTATATTCCTTAGATCCCCAGCAAGTTCTCAGCCATTAGTGGAAACCAACCATTTTACCTGGTACCCTGTAGTTCCTAGGGTTTTGCCAATAGAAGGTACTGGGTTAGGTGCTTGATAAGATATATTCTCTCTCTCTCTCTCTCTCTCTCTCTCTCTCTCTCTCTCTCTCGCCAGCCTTGGCACTTGAACTCTGGGCCTGGACACTGATCCTGAGTTTCTTTTGTTCAAGGCTAGCACTCTGTCACTTGAGCCACTCACAGACTTTCTTGTCAGAGCTGCCTTCAAACCACAATCCTTAGATCTCAGCCTCCTGAGTAGCTAGGATGACAGGCGTGAGTCACCAGCACCCTGCTGATAAGATATTCTTAGTCTCATTTCTCTTCTGCTCACTAGACTCCCCCTTGAACTTGAACTCTTAGGAGTTGGGCCAAGACAGACCTCTTTCCCTAGGTCCCAGCCAAGTGAGGCTGAGCAAAGCCATGCTAGGAGCCCCAGACAGCTGGGACTGTGTGACCCTCAGCCCCAAGAAGCTTGATATTCCTAAGAGCCTGCCTTTCCTCCCCCACCCCCTCCAAGTTCCCAGAGAGCCAGTTGTAGCCCTGCAGGGCTGGGGAGGATTTGTTGAAGAAAAAGCTGAGAAGTGCCTCATGTGGCACTTAGTTTCTTGAAGGGTTCAGGGATGGCTTGGATTTGCAAAGCTAGGTTCCTCTTTTTTTTTTTTTTTTCATTCTTCCCATGCAACCACCATTGCCCCTCCTGAAGAGTTCTAGAGTGAGATCAAAGCCTTGTGTATGTCACCCATGTACGCCATGCTCTCTCTCAGAGCTGCGTACTATGAGAGAGGTCTAAGATCTTCTGTGTCTACAGGGCAGTGACTTTATCTTTCTCAGGTGAAGCAGAGACTGAATGATGGGCGAGTATTCATGAGATGCAGATAGCAAACGCAGGGTGTGGCCTGGGTTTGGCCAGGCAACCTGGCCTGGCTTCCCTGGCATCTGCCCAGGGAATGTCCGCCAGCTTACCATGCAGAGCTCCTGCTACTGCGCAGCCATAGCCACTCCTGGGCCCTGAAGAAGGAGAGGTGGGAAGGTGGGGAGCCAGGCCCCTGGGCTGGAGAAGGACTGGGTCTTTTCCCAATCCCCGGGACAGGAAATGGGAGAGTGCTTGGAGAGGTTCCAGCCAGCCCAGGACACAGGTACTAAGGCCATTCCTGACCCCTGTGAGACTCTCGGCAAGGCCCACCCTCCTCTCCTCCACCTGTTATTCGTTCTACAGTTTCAACTCCCCATCTCAGCGATGCCTGCTTAGAGTCGCTGCAGCAAGGCTGGCTCTGCGCCGAGGACATGCGTTGTCTCATTTAGACCTTCTGGTTGCCCTCACATCATAGGCTAGTGGTGCCCATTTTACAGATAAGGAGACCTGAGACCAGTAACTGATGGAGATTGCTTCAAACCCAGGCTTGTGCGGCCCTCATTCTCTTAGGCTCTGAGCCAAGCACAGGGTGACCACCTAAAGCAAGGTGGGTGATAGGTGGCATCCCTTGCGTGTGGAGTGTGGCAGATCTCAGGGGTTCAGGTCTCTGGGGGGTTCAGAGACTAGGAGGAGTGTACTCATCTCTGTTCCTAGTCATCTGTGTCTTAGGGGCTAGCTCAGCACGAGTCTGATATGGTCACAAATATGAAAGTTCTCTAGGACAAAGGAGCATTTCCCCAGATCTGCCAGTGCTGAAGAGCAGGTGACAGGCTCGTCCCCCAGGTTTGTAAGAATAAAGATGATAAGAATCACAACCACACAGGAAGCCCTTGCTACTGTCTCGATTAATTCTCATTACAGGCTGAGGCTCAGTGGGGTGAATTCCTTTCTCTAAATCTAGCCAGCGGAAGGTTCTTAACACTGAACGCTTACATTGCTCTAACTGTGCCAGGGATTTTTTGGAGCATTGGTCCTGTGTGTGTCCAGTCCTGGAGCTTGAACTTAGGGCTTCGTGTTCTTGCTTGGCTTTTTCACTCAGTGCCAGCACTCTACCCATGGAGACATCCATTTCTGGCATTTGGATGGTTAGTCGGAGATAAGAGTCTCATGGCCTTTTTTTGTTCCTAGTCTGACTTTGAACTGTGATCCTCAGATCTCGGCCTCCTGAGTAACTAGGATGACAGCCAGTTCTTCCAAGTATTTTACTATCTAATTCATTTTACCCTATGTGATACCTACTAGTGTTTGTACCATTTTGTAAATAAGTACTGTAAGGTCCAGAGATGTTAAACAACTTGCTCAAGGCCACACAGCTAGCAAGTGACAGAACTGGGAATCAAACTCAAAGGTGAAGAGTCTAGCTCAGAGCTGGTTCAGAGTGGACATTTCAGGGTACCCTGAACTTCCCATCTTGGTTCAGATGGCATCTAGCATTTCCTCCCCTGCCCTGAGATGATTTTTCTTGACATTCTTAGGGATGATTGGGGAAGAGAGGAGGGCCCTAGAGAGTGGGATTTCTATCAGGCCCCAGATTTGGGACTTCAGTCCTGAAAGGAACTGGCATGGTGGAAAGGTGAAGTTCAAGGCCAGTCCTGTTTACCACCTTCTGCGAGTCCTCTGGCCGCCCCCGCACCTGGCAGGCCCAGCCCAAGGCTCTCAGCCCTGGTGTCCTCATCAATTATAGATCCGGAGGAGCAGGGCTTGTTATGCAAGACTTGTTCCTGTGAAAGCCTCTTCCTGGGAGCCCGGTCTGACCCTGGAGTGTGAGAAGGGGCAGGAAGGGGTCAGGAGTCTCTAGGAAGCCTCTGGTTTGGGGTCTGACCCTTCTTGTTCTGAGATTCCTTCCCCTACCCCACTTCTTAAGACACTGCCCTGAGATGGTTCAGAATCCCTTGATCTTCTCCCCATCCCTCTAGAAGCTCTTCCCCTCCATCTTCCCACAAACTCTGGGGTCCCCCTGGGGCTGGGTTACTTGAAACCCTTTGTTCAGGTAGAATCTGGGCCTGCCATAGTCCTAGGAGCCCCTGGCTTGAAGAACAATTGGAGATGCAGTCATGGGAACCTTTTCTCTCCCATTTCTCCCATTTTCTTTCTCTCTTGTATTTTTTCCTTTCTTTCTTTTTTCTCTCTTCCTTCTCCCTTCCTCCCCCTTCTCTCTCCTTTCCTTCCTTACTTCATTCCTTCTCCCTCTCCCTTCCTCCTTCCATTTCCCCCTTTCTTCCTTCCCTTCTTCCTTCCCTTCCTCCCTCCCTCCCTCCCTCCTCTCTCTCTTTCTGTCTCTCTTTCTTTCTTTCTGTCTCTCTCTCTTTCTTTCTCTCTTCCTTCCTTCCTTCCTTCCTTCCTTCCTTCCTTCCTTCCTTCCTTCCTTCCTTCCTTCCTTCCTCTCCTCTCCTTCCTTCCTTCCTTCCTTCCTTCCTCTCCTCTCCTCTCTTCTCCTTCCTTCCTTCCTTCCTTCTTTCCTTCCTTCCTTCCTTCCTTCCTTCCTTCCTTCCTTCCTTCCTTCCTTCCTTCCTTTCTTTCTATACTGGGACTTGAACTCAAGGTTTAAGTGGTGTCCCTTAGCCTTTTCACTCATTGCTAGTACTCTGTCACTTGAGCCATACCTCCACTTCCAGCATTTTGGTGGTTAATTGGAGATAAGAGTCTCGTGGACTTTCCTGCCCAGACTTGCTTCAAACTGTGATTCTCAGATCTCAGCCTCCTGAGTTGCTAGAATTACAGGCGTGAGCCATTTGGTGCCTGGCCTAAGTATTCTTTTATTTTATAGATACAGGAAGAAAATAAAGGATGAGAATAAAAAAGTTTGGGGGGGGATATGGGAAGGGATGATAAGGGGAAACAAAGGAGGAGGCAACAATGCTTCGTAAGAAATGTACTCATTACCTTGCCCATGTAATTGTAACCCTCTGTATAGTATTTTCACAAAATAAAATAAAATAAAAGTTCTAAGGGAAGAATTAATAGCAGAGCTAAATGACATATAAGCAACCATTTTTTTCTTTCATAAGTTTCCATTTCTAAATATTTGAACATGTCAGATATTTCAGGGGTATAGGAAAACAAGTGAATGAGCTTTGTTTCCGCCTAGTGCCTCATTCCTTGTCTCTAAAGAATTGGCAGAAATGATCTGTGGGTCCCTTAAGCACCCACTTTTAATTTTTGCCAGTCCTGGGGCTTGAACTGAGGGCCTGTGCACTGTCCCTGAGCTTCTTTTGTTCAAGGCTAGCACTCTACCACTTGAACCACAGCACCACTTCCAGCTTTTTCTATATGTGGTACTGAGAAATCGAACCTAGAGTTTCATGCATGCTAGGCATGAAAGCCACATTCCCAGCCCTGAGCACCCGCTCTTTAGGAAAGGTTTTTGAGACCCAGTGGAGTGGAATCTATCAGTGCTTAAGCTGATGGATGATAAAGCTGACCCAGAAGATAGAACTTGGGGTGAAACTCAGAGCTGTTGCAACTAGTGGGAAGCCTAAACATGCTTCACCTCTCTGAACCGCCATGCCTTGCCTAGAAGTGGGGCAGTGAGAGCTCTCCACCTCCCGGGTCAGCAGTGGGGACCGCATGGCACATGGACCTCAGTAGATGATGCTCAGATGATGCCCAGAGGATGCTCAGTCAGTAGTACCCCATAGTCCCACAAACGAGTGCTGGGTGGCTGATTTTCTGTGCAGGCTGCTGTACTTTACCCATTTCCCAGCAGTCTCTCTGAGCCTTCCTGCCTCTGTACTTGACCAGATCCCAGGCATCTGCTACACCCAGTCCCCTAGGCCCCTGGCCCTATACCCTAGTACTCAAACTCAATTCTTCCAGCGATGGGAAAGTTACTGGTGGCCTCTGAGGTGTGGGTGGGCAAGTCAAGAGTGGCAGTCACACGAGGTCCTTGATACTGAGTGACCCAAGGGCCTTGGACATAGCGTGCAACCACTCTGCTCAGCTATAGGAACTATTGAAAAGTTTTGTGGTCATACCAAGAAGGGACACCAGGGGGTGCTCAGCTTCTAACAACTTTTCCCAAAAGTGGGGTTTGCCAAACACTGGAGCTGTAAGCATAGGATGTGGTCTTGAAAGTGGTTCTTGATCGTAAGACTGGGTGATTCTGTATACAAGAAAAAGCAAGCTGCGGGGCACCAGTGGCTCACGCCTGTAATTCTAGCTACCCAGGAGGCTGAAAGCTGAGGATCCCAGTTCAAAGCTAGCTGAGGCAGGAAAGTCTGTAAGACTCTTAGCTCCAGTTAACCACCAAAAAGCCAGAAGCAGAGCTGTGGTTCAAGTGGTAGAGTGCTAGCCTCGAGACAAACAAACAAACAAATAAAACAGAAAACTCAGGGACAGCACCTAGCCCCTGAGTTCAAGTCCTAGTATTCCCTACACTTTGATCATGGAACCCTGAGGAATATATATATTTTTTATTGTAAAGGTGATGTACCAGTGGGGTTACAGTTACACAAGTCAGATAATAAGTACATTTATTTTATTTATTTTTTGGGGGGGTTATGGTCGTGGGCCTGAACTCTGGGCCTGGTGCTGTCCCTCAGCTCTTCAGCTCAAGGCTAGTGCTCTACCACTTGAGCCACAGCGCCACTTCTGGCTTTTTTTTTTCTGCTTCTGTGGTGCTGAGGAATCAAACCCAGGGCCTCAGGCATGCAAGGCAAGCGCTCTACCACTGAGCCACCTTCCCAGCCCCAGTACATTTATTTTTGAATAAATGTACTCCCTCTCTCTATTTTTCCCTCCCAACTCCCCTCCCCCATTAGTTGTATAGGTCGTGTTTAGCATAGTGTCTAGTGACATGTTCACCCTTTGTCCCACCATTTCTGAGCTCCCTTTATCCTCCCCAACTCACTTACATAGACTTATAAGACTAAAGGTACAGAGATAAAAAAAAAACCAGCAACAGAGGAGAGAGGGGAAAAAAAAGCAAAATACCAAAAATCCTCCTGTTTCCATTTCTTGGAGTTCACTTTGTGATGATACATACGCCCATAGCGATTGAGCCTTTGTGATCTGAGGAATATCTTGAAGAAAACAAAATTAAATAGGAGTGTAGACGAATGCTGATTGTGAAAGAGAAATATTTGCTGTTCTTTGATCCAGGAAAGTGGCTCCTGGGGTCACTTTTGAGTAGATTATGAGATTCAGTCTGTAGGGAATCTAATACTCTTAGCAGTATTCACTTGGGAAAAAAAAAATTGTTCCTTTTCTGATCCGTTTCCCTTCCTGTAATGGCCATAAGGCTGTTCCAGCCTTAAACTGGACAATTGGAATGGTCAGGTTTGTGACTGGCCATCTATCTGCTGTAGGCTTGTGACTGGCCATCTATCTGCTGTAGGTTTGTGACTGGCCATCTATCTGCTGTAGGCTTGTGACTGGCCATCTATCTGCTGTAGGCTTGTGACTGGCCATCTATCTGCTGTAGGTTTGTGACTGGCCATCTATCTGCTGTTGGAAGGCACTGCTCTGTCCTATGCCCTTTCTCCATCACTGGATTAATGCTGTTCTCTTGACCCAACAGGAAGGAGGCGTGGCCTCAGGGTTCAAGCACGTGGTACCCAATGAGGTGGTGGTGCAGAGACTCTTCCAGGTCAAAGGGCGGCGTGTGGTCCGTGCCACAGAAGTGCCTGTGTCCTGGGACAGCTTCAACAATGGCGATTGCTTCATTCTGGACATGGGCAATGTGAGTCCTGCCTGCCCTTTCCTGAAGGCTCCAGAGCTCAGGCCTGACACACTGGCGAACAGATGTGTAGACATGGGTGGGACAAAACACAGACCTGAAGTCCACCTCACTGCGAGGTGAACTGAGGCTTTGATGGACACATAACCTCTGCCCTGCCCTGTAGACTCTTGCTTGGCAGGCGCAGACATGAATACTGTGTACTATGATCAGTACCCCCCCCCCCCACACACAAGCGGAGACATGTGTGTATGTTGCACATGTATTATAATGTAGCTGGTACATGATAATACCCCAGGCCTGACTGATACTGATGCTTTGTAACAGACAAGCCTTACAGGTCCCTGTGAGCATGAACCTGCAAATGGCTATAGCCAGACATTGCACCCCAAACTCATGTGCATAGTTGAATAGTGTTCATATTGATTTAGTGTAAGCTCTCTCTCTCTCCCCTTTTCTTTTTTTTTTATGAGACAAGATCTCACATTGATGTAACCCAACCTAGCCTTGAAGTCACTATATAGCCCAAGCTGGCCCATAAACTCACCATCCTCCTGCTTCAGCCTCCCCAGTGCTAGATAACCAGTGTCTGTGACCAGGCTTGGCTTTAGAATAATCTTGAGTGTACACCTCTACTGATTTCACAAAGCAAACCCTGGCATGTAACACCAGATTAAGAAACATCGCTTACCCCTTCTCAGCCTTTTGGCTAAGATCAAGTTTAGTATCTATTCTTACCAGTTTAATATCTAAATGTGTCCTCCATCTGAGTACACATTAATATATAATTATATAATAATATATTATATATTTTAATTATACTTATATATTATATACAAATATATTTATATTAAATATATGACTACATAACACATTTAAATAAAGGTGTTTTATGTAGCTATATTTACATATTATGTATAAATTATCTCATATAGTCTTTATATTAAATAAAGATTTGAAATTAGGAGTTGGAATAGAAGCTGGCATTGGCACTTGTAGGAATGGTGGAACATCTCCTCCCCTTCCCCCAGGGGGAATCAAGGACAAAAAAAGGAAAAGAAGCAAACATCCACAGTCCTTATTACCCCCTTCCAGTCCCCGTGCTTCCCCAGGGAGGGCATTATCCAGAAAACTCTCAACAACATAGGTTTGTTTTGCCTGCTTCTGACCCTTCCACACACCCAAACACTCGCCATTTTGTGTGTGAATTCTTTCGCAGCGCCTTGCATGCCTGAGGTTCGTCTGTATCTCTGTCTTCACTTGTAGGTCACCTGTTCTCTCTGCTTCCTAACTTTCAACTGATTTACCTTTTTTTGCTGCTGATGGGCACTTGGGGTGGGCTCTGGTTTGGGCTCCTCAGGACAACCTTCCACCGGTCTCTAGGTAGACTGTGCTTCTGCTCTGTCAGATATGTCTCTCAGAGCAAGATTGCTGGCTCTGAGGGTATAGGAAGACTGAGCCTTAGTACCTACAGCCAAGTGGCTTTCCAAAGTGCTGGTACCAAGTTATCTTCCCACTGGCAGGTGTCTCCATCCAATCTCTGTTGCTATAGCAGAATACCTGGACAATTTATAAACCAAAGAAGTTCATTTAGCTTATAGTTCTGGAGTCTAGGAAATGCAAGGTCTGGCCACTGTGTCTGGTGAGAGCTCTGTACTGCTTCATCCCCCAGCAGAAGTAGAAAGGGTGAGCAGTGAAAAGTGTGTAAATGGCGCAAAACCCAGGGGGAGACCTTACATTGTAACAGCCTGCTTTGGACAGAACCAACCCCCTCCCTCAAGCACGGCCTCAGTATCTCTAGTGACCTGACCCTGTGAAATTTCCTCCCACCATGATCACAATGACCACCAAACTTGGAGGAGATACCTAGCAGTACTCTTTTTTGTGTGTATATGAGTGACACAACTAGATGAAGTTACAATGTGGGGGGCAAAATACTGCGTAGCCCTGTTCTCTGATGGGCGGGCCACACTCATTGTACTTGGTAACACCTGTGTGGCCCTGCCAGCCCTCTCCTGGGTGAGCACAGACCATAGTGTGTCCGTCCCTCCCCCCCCCCAGCATCCTCCTTGGCATGAGCTGGACAGGGCATGTCAGAGGGCCAGGGCATGACTTCCTCGTGTCTGTCTTCCAGAACATCTACCAGTGGTGCGGTTCCAACAGCAACCGATTTGAAAGACTGAAGGCCACACAGGTGTCCAAGGGTATTCGGGACAACGAGAGGAGTGGCCGGGCCCAGGTTCACGTGTCTGAGGAAGGTGCTGAGCCTCAGGAGATGCTGCAGGTACCCACCGACGGCCACAAGGGCAGGGGCAGAGGGCAGGCTGCTTCTGCCGTCTCATGTGATGAATGGGAGGAAATATTCCACAGGGCCTGGCATTGCCGGGAGATCACACTTCCCCAAGAGCCCAGTGAGAAGCCCAGGTGCATGCTGGGAGTGTGAGCTCTGAAGGAGAGCTGGGAGAGACCATCTCCCAGCAGCCCCTGGGGCTAGCCGAAGTCCAGCCCCTCTCTGATCATCTGTGGTAGATTTGTCAAGGACTCAATAGGGTGATGAGGTTGTCAGCCATTGTGCTCTGAGGCAGAGTCCATAGAGGCAAGCTGGGAAGCAGGGTCCACCGTCACTAGCCTCCCATTTGCCTGCAGGGGGTGGGGTGGGTGATACCGGAAAGAGCAGTGGGCTGGTTTTATGGAGAAGAGGAATGTGGACCCCAGCAGCTGGGCTGGTAAGGCCAGACAGGCCTAGCGTGGAGACGTGAATGTGCATTCAGTCATGGGTGCCAGGATGCAGTAGGACGGCATCTGGGCCACAGGAGAGCCAGTCAGCTGTGGTGCAAGCAGGGGTCCTTGTGAAGGGCAGTCCTGGGGATGGAAGGCAGGGAGCAGGAGTCTGACAGGCAGATCTGGTGAGTGCCACATGCAGGAGGCCTGGGAACGCACAGAACTGTCATGGAGGGACAGCCTGCCCCTTGAGGGCCCTGGGGAGTCTTTCCACATGGCTGTTGGCTGCCAGGGAGCTCCCAGAGAACTCTGCAGACCCATGACCCACTGCTCTCCCACCTCTCCACCTTCTGCAGGTGCTGGGCCCCAAGCCAGCTCTGCCTGAAGGCACAGAGGACACAGCCAAGGAGGACGCCGCCAACCGCAAGCTGGCCAAGCTGTACAAGGTGAGCCTCTGGGCGTGGGGTCAGGACAGGCCCCGCCTCCTCCCGCCCCGCAGTGCTGTGGGGCCTGGGAAGTGTATGGAGGGAGGGCTTCCAGTTCCCTCATCCTATGGGTGCCATGCATTCCCATTGCCTTCCTGCAGGAAGAATGTAGGCTGTGTTTACACATGGGAGCCACCAAGCTCTCCCTTCCCCTTCCCTCCCCTCCCCTCTCCTGCCCTTCCTTCCCCCCATCCTTTCCTTCCTCCTCCTCTTCTCCCCTCCCTTCCTCTCTTTACTCTCCCTCCTGTCCCTCCTTCTTCCTTCCTCCTCCTCCTCTCCCTCCCCTCCTTTCCTCTCTTCCCCCTTCTCTCCTTCCCTTCCTTCCCCTCCTTTCCTCCCCTTCCTTACCCTCCCCTCCTCTCTTCCTCTCCCTCCCCTCCTCTCTATCCCCTCCTCTCCCTCCCCTTTTCTACCCTCCCCTCCTCTCCCTTCTTCTCCCTCCCCTCCCCTCCCTCCCTCTCCCCTCCCCTCCCCTCCCCAGTCCCCTGGGTGTTCCTACAGTGCTCCAGACACTCACGTGCGCCTCCCTCTATCCACCCTCTTAGGTCTCCAATGGCGCAGGCACCATGTCTGTCTCCCTGGTGGCGGATGAGAACCCCTTTGCCCAGGGGGCCCTGAGGTCCGAGGACTGTTTCATCCTGGACCACGGCAGGGACGGGAAGATCTTCGTCTGGAAAGGTAGTGAGGATGGAGCAGAGGTCCCACCTGGGTGTGGAGAGCTTGGGTGGGAATCCCAATGGTTTGCACACTCGGTGCTGGAGAGGGAAGAGCGTGGCAAGCACCTGAGTGGGTACCATGGAAATCAGGGGTCTAGGGTCACACCCTAGCTGTTGCAGTCAACTTGCTGGGTGATCTTGGGCACTCAACGCACCCTCTCTGGGCCGAATTGGATAGGATAATGCTAGTAGTAGAACTTGCACCATGTAGCTGCCCACTAGAGCCATTCACGAAGGTGATGTGGTTTCTGTTGAGCAATCTCATGCTAGAGCTGGAATTTTTTTGCATATTAAAAAAACAAACACATCAGTATTGGGGATTTAACTCAGGGCCTCGTATTTGCTAGGTCAGTGCTATACCATTGAAGGAATGCCTTCAGCCCTTTTGCTTTTCAAAGTTTGTGTGTTCAGGTGGGGTTTCACACATTTGCCAGGCCAGCTTCCGACTACCATCCTCCTACTTTTGCCTCTCAAGTGGTTGGGACTACATGGTGTCTGCCACAGTGCCTGGTGCATGCAGAATATTTATGGGAGGCTCTTAGAGGTCGCTTAGAGTCGCAGAGGTGTTTTGAGAGGATCGTGAAGGTCCTCCCAAGGTGCTCTGAGACCAGTTCTGGAAAGAGGATGGAGGGGTGGTGGGGGTGGGGAGAACATTATCAAACATGTGCAGTACAGTGGTTACAATTTATATACTCTGGGCTCTTGAACCTGGGTCTTGAGACATCTGGGCGCTGACAGGTGACCCAGGAGCTCACCTGGCGCTGGGAGGTTCTTGGGGTTGGGACAAAGTTGCCTGTGCAGTGGGGAGGAGCCCTTGGTTTCTGCCATGTGCAGGATTCTCAGTCCATGGGGCAGAGTCTGAATCGTAGCTTTCCACCTGCCACGTGGCCTTGGGCAACCCCCAAAGCTCCCTGTGACCCCAGAAGCCCCACCTTTATCCCCTGAGACTGTTGTGTGGATGACATGAAATTGCATCAGTAAAGGAACCCAGTGGTTATGGTGATTGCGATCATCAGCCACGACCCCAGACAGGCACCTGGGAGTCCTCAGTTCAGCTCAGGCTCCTAATGCTCTCCTCCTCCCCCCATCGCTGTCTGGCGGCCCCCAGGTAAGCAGGCTAACACGGAGGAGAGGAAGGCTGCCCTCAAAACAGCGTCTGACTTCATCTCCAAGATGAACTACCCCCGGCAGACCCAGGTATGTCTTGGAGGCGAAGCGAGGGCAGGGGAGGGCTGGGTGGGAGGGAGATCTGCACGTGGACCGGACACTTGGGGTTTCCCTGATGCCCCTTTTTGGGTCATCTGGGTACATCGTGCCCCTCCCCGCTTCCTTCCCAGGTTTCAGTTCTGCCTGAGGGCGGGGAGACCCCGCTGTTCAAGCAGTTCTTTAAAAACTGGAGGGACCCGGACCAGACAGACGGCCCAGGCTTGGCCTATCTCTCCAGCCACATCGCCAACGTGGAGCGCGTGCCTTTTGATGCTGCCACCCTGCATACCTCCACCGCCATGGCCGCCCAGCACGGCATGGATGATGATGGCACAGGCCAGAAACAGGTAGCCCTGAGGGCCCGGGGAGGCCGGGCTGTGTCCTGGCCACTTTGTCCCTCGATCATCCCCAGACACCCCCTGGTCACTGCACCATCTCTACTGGAGACTGTTTCTCTGTCTTCCACTGCTGATTGATGAGATTCTGATGATTCCTTCATCTGGGGAGTCAGTGTCTCTACTTTGCCACCAGGTGGCGCAGCAGAGCCTCTTGACCACTTGGAACAAGTCATGTCTCCAGAGTTCTGCAGAGACTGCCAGCCAGCCTCAGGGATACTTAGTCCCTCTAAGCAGCTGGAGTTTGAGATTGACTGAGTCCAGTCCCTAGCCTGCACTGGGCTGGATTCATCAGGAGCTCCCCAGGGAGAGTGCAGAATGGGACAGGGGCATGTGTGATAAAGCCAGAGTAGGAACATTGAGAGTGGGTCCCAGCTTTGCCTCTGGGGGGCTCCACGATTGGGGAGGCTTTTTGTTTTTGTTTTTGTCAGTCATGGGGCTTGAACTCTGGGCCTGGGCACTGTCCCTCAGCTCTTCAGCTCAAGGCGAGCACTCTACCACTTGAGCCACAGCGCCACTTCCGGCTTTCTGGTGGTTAATTGAAGATAAGGGTTCAAAGCCCGTCTGGCTTTGAACCATGATCCTTAGATCTCCTGAGTAGCTAGGATTACAGGCGTGAGCCACTGGAGGTTTATCTTTAACTTCTGGCTGAGCCCAAATGGAATCACCTAGGCAAAGCTATCCTGTCACCCCGCTGTGGGCTCTGTCTGGCTGAGGTGGGGAGGGGGTGGGCACAGTGTCTGACCCCAGCTCTGCCCTGCCCTGACAGATCTGGAGAATCGAAGGTTCCGACAAAGTGGCTGTGGACCCTGCCACATACGGGCAGTTCTACGGTGGCGACAGCTACATCATTCTGTACAACTATCGCCACGGTGGCCGCCAGGGACAGATCATCTACAACTGGTGAGAACATGGGCCTTCAGTGTGTTGGGGGAACATAGGGATCCTTGCTGGGGAGGAGAGGGAGTGGGGTTGGTGGGGCATCAGGGGAGGGAGGACACCCAGGCTCTCCTGGGAATAGTTCTCATTCATAGGCAGGGCCTATGAGGTTTCTAAGTGACCTTCCCTTCCCCTTCCCCTTGCCTTTCCTTTCCCTCCCCTCCCTTCCCCTCCCTTCCCCTCCCTTCCCCTCCCTTCCCCTTTCTTTGCTTTCTTTCTTCTCCTCCTCTTCTTCTGGCAGCACTAGCATTTGAACTCAGGACTTGGTACTTTCTAGGCAGCTCCCTTGCTTTTAGTTCTTCCACTAACTTTGCTCTGGCCGACCCTGAGTGATCTTCCTATCTCTGACTGCTGAGTATTGGGAATTACAGCATACATGTACCACTACACCTAGCTTGTTCTTGAAATAGGGTGTCACTAACTTTTGCTGGGCCTGGCCTTGAACCTCAGTCCTCCATCCTCCTACTTTCACCTCCCACCTTCAGATAGTTTTGATCCTCCTCATATAGAAATGCACCATGTCCATTATGGGAGAGGTGGTCCGTTAGAAATAAGCAAACCAATACAACATCTCGCACAAAATCTATGTGCAACACTGTATAAGTTTATCCCTTTAATTGTCTTTTTTGTGTGCGCGAGTCCTGGGGTTTGGACTCAGGGCCTGGGTACTGTCCCTGAGCTTAGTTGTTGTTGTTCTTGTTTCTGAAGGCTAGTGCTCTACAAGCTAGTGCAGCCACAGCTCCACTTCCTATATAGGTTTAAAAAATTAAATTATTTTTCTCTACCCCACAATATGTACAATTGTTACATATATCAATAAAAATCTTTAATTCTTCTAAAGCAGGATATAATTCAAAAACAGTCTCAAATCACAACAGAATAAAAAGGTGCTACTGAAAACTCTTATTCTCCTTTCCTACATGGGTCAAAACTTTTCAGACTTCCTAGATGTCCTTCCAGCAATGCTGCATGCAAATGCAAGCAAATGTGGTTCATTGTTCCTAATTCTCTTCCTTGTTTGCACAAAAGATGGTTCACTATAGTCCCTCCCTCCCTCCCTCCCTTCCTCCTCCCTTCCTTCCTTCCTTCCTTCCTTCCCCTTTCCATCTCTCCCGTATATATGTATGTATGTATTTGTTTTATGCTGGTAATAGGGCTTGAACTAAAGGCTTCAAGCCTTGTGCTCAGCTGACACTCTACCGCTTGAGCCACATCTCTAGTCTGGCATTTTACTGATTAATTGGAGATAAAGTCTCATGGACTTTTTTGCCTGCACTGAGTAGCCAGGATTACAGGTGTGAGCCACCAGTGCCTTGTTGCTCCTTTATTTTTTGGCTAAGTTTTGGCTGGAGGCCAGTCGAGGTCATTATGTAGACAGCTTCCTTGTTTTAGTTGTTGTTAGCAGCTGTATAACATTCCTTTGTGTGCTTTATTTACCAAGTTTCCTGCTGGGACATACTTGGGTTGATGCTGCTGTACAGACTTGGGTTGAGCTGTTATAGGCATCACAGACTTTAATAACCTTAAGCAAACATGTGGAATGTTTAGGGAAAGTTCCTCCAGGCTTATGTCCCAGGGATTGCTGGGGTCAGAGTCCAGGAACTTGACATTTTGATAGATTGCACTGATTTCCCTTGATAGTTCTTGTGGCAGTTCACATCTCCACCCTCTCCTTGCGAGAGTCTCTCCTAAACCCACACCAGCGGACTGTGTTCTCAGGCTTTTGGATGTTCATCAACTTGATAGTTTATACAGTGCTGTCTTGTTATACTTTCAATCTGTGTTTGGGTACTGGGGCTGTAGCTCAATGGATGAGCATTTGTCTAGTTTATGTGAGACCTTGGATTCAAGCCCCAGCACTAAAAAATTTTTTATTTGTATTTTTCTTACTATACAGCTTCCCTGTCTGATTATTAACTATGGGATTTTTTTTCTTTTTTAAACTTTTGATTTGAAATAATAAGAATCCTTTCTTCCTTCTTGCTGTGTGTGTGTGTGTGTGTGTGTGTGTGCGTGCATGGGCGCGCACATGTGCCAGCTGGGGCTTGAACTCAAGGCCTAGGTGCTGTCCCTTATACCTTTTTTCACTGAAGGCTGGTACATTCACTCAAGTGAGCCACAGCTTCATTTCTGGATTTTTTTGGTGATTAATTGGAGATAAGAGTCTCATGGACTTTCCTGTCCTGGCTGGCTATGAACCACAATCCTCAGATCTCTGCCTCCTGAGTATCTAGGATTACAGACGTGAGCCACCGCCACTCAGCTTATTCTCTGTCTTTCTGTGCAGAGAAATGTCCTGGCTACTTTTGTACATCCCACAGTTGGGTGTCTGAGCACCTGTCATGGCTGGCAGACCCATGTGGCCCATTTAGGATGGGGAAATCTGCTGTACTGGGATCTAAGTGAGAAGACAGGAGGCCGAGCTGAGAGCGTTGGTTTGGCTCCTGGCTCTGGCTCTCCATCTCTATCTCCATCTCCATTGCACCATGCGGATGGTGTTTTCTCAGACTCTGGACTCTGTACAAACCTCAGTGCTTTGTCTCACTCCCTCTTTCAGGCAGGGCGCCCAGTCTACCCAGGATGAGGTTGCTGCGTCTGCCATCTTGAGTGCTCAGCTGGATCAGGAGCTGGGAGGTACCCCTGTCCAGGTGAGCCAGTCCACTGCCATTCTGAGATGTAGCCTGGGCCTTATCAATCCATCCATCCATCCATCCATCTACCGTCCACCCACCCATCCATCCATCTGTCCATCCATCTGTCCATCCATCCATTCATCCACCCATCCACCCACCCATCCATTCATCTGTCCATCCATCCATCCATTCATCCACCCATCCACCCACCTATCCATCCATTCATCCACCCACCCATCCATCCATTCATCCACCCACCCATCCATCCATCCACCCATCCATCCATCCATCCATCCATCCATCCATCCATCCATCCATCCATCCATCCATCCATCCATCCATCCAACCATCCATCCATCCATCCACATTGCAGGACTTCTATGTGCTAGACATCATGTCTGCAGCCATGATGATCCAGATGGGCTTTCCAATCAATGAAGAGACATTGAGTAAGAATGCATCATCACATACTGTGATGTGAGCAGCCTGCAGAATGATAATACACTTCAGGATCGGGTAGTAGGATAGGCAGCCTGGCCAAGCCATTAAGAGGATGGATGTGGAGACAGCAATCTTGGGTTTGAATCCTCCCTTCACCTCTGGATACTTCTGTGTCCTCCAAATAGGGGTAATATTCCCCCCACCCCCCCTACCCCACTTACAGGACTAAGCACTCGTTACATTCATATGTAAAGCATTTAGAGCCATCCCTGACACAGAAGGCTCCTTCTTTATATAATATATGTGAAGTAGAAAGTCATAAATCCCAGACCTCCCTTCTTCCCAGAGAGACACTGCAGGTAGGGCCTAACAGATGAGTAAGAGTTGGGCAGGTGTTGATTGAAGGAAAGCACAAACCAGGCAGAGGGAAGAGTTCTGTGCACCGAGCCTGAGGTGGGAGGGACATTGGATATCAGGATGGGGAAGGAAAAGAGAGAGAGAAGGGAGAGGGGAGGGAGAGGGGAGGGAGAGGGGAGGGAGAGGGGAGGGAGAGGGAAGGGAGAGGGGCCATGTTATGAGGTTCAGTAGGGACAGGTCCCTTGGGGGTGATGGTGAGGGTGTTGACTTTGGCCTGGGAAAGGATTGGAATTCGCTGATTGGTGAATCTGAGCTCAGCAAGGGCGTTTCAGGTTTCGAAGGTGGCTCTGGCTGCTGGGAGGAGCCCTGGTAATGGGTGTGGCCAGGCCTTCCAGGGTTGATGGGAAGCAGACCTGGGATCTGTTGCTCAATCTGTTGCCCTTGGCCTGGGCAGGACTCTGTTCTGGATCTGAGCTGGTGTACTGACAATCATGCTGGCCTGGGTGCCAGGTACTAAATGAGATACTCACTCATCTTGCTGCAGAGTTGGCAGGAACAATTTGGGCCCCATTTTGCAGGGGAAGGTCCTGAGAGATTGGGGTAGGGCGCAAGTTCTCACCAGTAGGGTAGGGTTAGGGTCTGACCTCTGACTCAGCCCTAGCTGGTCACTGCATTTGGCTGTCTGGGGCCAGGCCTCCGATGTGAATGAGGGAAACAGAGCCAGAAGCAGCTGGAGGTGACTGGCCTTGGCCAGCTCTCACCCCTCCCTTCCCTACTGTACCAGTGGCCAAGCAGGGGGGTCTCCAGACCTGGAAGGCTCTTGGTACCACTCCACCAGCCCTCACATCTGGACCTGGCATCACCATTATGGAAGAATGCCCACAGGCAGTCCTTGGGCTTCCATTGAAGGGAATCTATGCAGATGTGGGCTCTCTGAGTTCTTGGACCAGACTCAGGGGCAGCACTGGAAGGAAGTCTTCAGTGCGGGGGGGGGGGGGGGGGAGGAGATGGAAGAGCAGCCACGGACACCCAGGGGACCCCAGGCCCTGGCATCACCTCCAGCTTCCTGCAAGTCTGATTTCCCTGCTCGGCGCCTGCGTGCCGTGGGGTCCTGGTGCTGCATGCCAGGCTCAGTAATGGCCTTGTTTGGCAGCTGGGCCCAGTGCCATAAAGAAGGACTGATGAGCCGGTGGCTCATGCCTGTAATCCTAGCTACTCAGGAGGCTGAGATCTGAGGATCACCGTTCAAAGCCAGCCCAGGCAGGAAAATCCATGAGACTCTTATCTCCAATGAACCACCAGAAAACCAGAAGTGGTGCTGTGGTTCAAGTGGTAGAGTTCTAGTCTTGAGCTGAAGAGCTGAGAGATAGCACCTAGGCCCAGAGTTCAAGTCCCATGACTGACAAAACAAAAAAAAGGACTGATCCTCTGTCCACCCTCCCCTGACCAGCTCTCCTGTCTCTCCGCTAGAGTCGTGTGGTGCAGGGCAAGGAGCCCGCTCACCTCATGAGCCTGTTTGGCGGGAAGCCCATGATCATCTACAAGGGTGGCACTTCCCGAGATGGTGGGCAGACAGCCCCTGCCAGTACCCGCCTCTTCCAAGTCCGGGCCAGCAGCTCAGGAGCCACTAGAGCCGTGGAGGTAATTCCAGGTCCTGGACCATAAGGGGAATCACCAGCTCTGAAATCTGTCAGGCTCCATGGGCAGTGCTCCAGATCCTGGGCAAGATTGGTGGGGGGGAGGGGGGCGGGCTTTTCTTTTTCTTTTTTTTTTTCTGGGGCCTGGGTGCTGTCTCTGAGCCTCTCTGTGCTCAAAGCCAATGTTGTACCACTTGGAACCACAGCACCACTTCCAGCTTTTTTTTTTTCTGTTTACGTGGTACTGAGGAATCGAACCCAGGGCTAAGCCACATTCCCAGTCCTGCGATTGCATTTTTCTGGACAGCGTTCTCCAGAGTTCTCCTTAACCCTGGACACTCCAGCCCAGATTCCCACACCATTGTGGTTAGTCACGGTGGATTCTAGGCTCAATGGGGACCAGGCCAAAGTTGGTTGGCCCCAGGTCTGGGTCTCTGGGGCTGTGAGGAAGGGATTGGGGCTTTTTTTTTTGTATCTGGTTTCTAATAAATTGGGGACATTCCCTTCTCAGGTAATGCCTAAAGCTGGTGCCCTGAACTCCAATGATGCCTTTGTGCTGAAGACCCCCTCCGCTGCCTATCTCTGGGTGGGCACAGGCGCCAGCGATGCTGAGAAGGCAGGGGCCCAGGAGCTCCTGAGGGTGCTGCAGGCCCGGCCCACGCAGGTGGCAGAAGGAAGCGAGCCTGGTGGGTGCCGACAGGGAGCCTGCGGTTCCTCAGCCATGTCCTGGGTTAGCTAGGAGCCTCTGTGGGCAGTGAGGGGTGGGTCTCTAGAGTTAAAGGAAGGGGAGAGCTTGACGCTGGCTGGGTAGTCTAGGAAGGTTGGTTGGAAGAGGCAGTCATTTGCTAGAAAGCCTTGAGAGACTCGAGGCAGGGGTAATGACACCAGATCCGCAGCAATCTCTTCTTCCTCTTTTGAATCTGCTTTGTTTCCTGATCATCATTCAGGAAGTTCTTTGGGTCAGTCCTTAGTCTTTCCTGTGGGTTCTTCAGCTCTTTCTCCCTTATGGCGTGTTTGATGGAAGGAGGGAAGAGAGGCATTTATGTCTCCAGCAGATCTGTCCGATAGAAGCTTCCTGTCCAATAGAAGGGACATGTTCTGTTTCAACCAGCTCCACTTTGATGGCGACTGAACACTAGAAATGCGACTAGTAAAATGAGGAATCAGACTTCTAATTGTATTTAATTGTAAGGAATTTAAATGTAAATAGCCACGTGGGGCCCGGGCAGGCATAGACAGTGTGGATCAAGTAGAAAACACAGGGCAATTGAAGTTAGAAAAGATTCTGCATCCTGGCTTTTACCACGTATCAGCTGTGCGACCTTAGGTGAGTTGCTTAATGTCTCTGAGCTCCTCATTTGTTGAGAGCGGATAATTATCCCCATCCTGCAGTCCCGCTGTCCCTTGCTGTGTGTCTACTGCCAAGCCTACCCTCTCTGGGCCTTCCTTTCATCATCACCACAGTCCCTCAGGTCCCTTTTCTCTCTGTCCACTGGGAGTTTAAGATGAAGGCAGGGATGAGCATGGTTTCATCCACGTGGGCAGGGTTTGTCTCCAGGTCTGAAAAGGCCTGCTAGGGGGCAGTGGCATCCCACTGTAACTGCTGCGGTCCCCCTCCCTCCTCTCCCCCCCACAGACAGCTTCTGGGAGGCTCTGGGTGGGAGGGCAGCCTACCGCACATCCCCACGGCTGAAGGACAAGAAGATGGACGCCCATCCTCCTCGCCTCTTTGCCTGCTCCAACAAGATTGGACGTTTCGTGGTAAGTGT
Organism: Dipodomys spectabilis; assembly: GCF_019054845.1. NCBI lineage: Eukaryota > Metazoa > Chordata > Mammalia > Rodentia > Heteromyidae > Dipodomys > Dipodomys spectabilis. The sequence goes on from NW_024870723.1 coordinate 6,513,362, forward strand.
ACAGATGTCTGGCCTCTCCTGTTCCCCAGCTAGGGAGCTGGCTTGCCCCAGGGGCGGAGGACAAAGGGGTGATACTGAACGGCAGGGGTAGCAGAGATGGTCTGAAGGACCAGTGTGGTAGAGCAGTTCTGCAGCTCCTGCCTTAACTTCCATTGGTTCTTCTCAGATCGAAGAGGTCCCTGGTGAGCTCATGCAGGAAGACCTGGCCACGGATGACGTGATGCTATTGGACACCTGGGACCAGGTGAGTGAAGGAGAGAAGGTGAGGGCCACAGGCCGTGGAGGAAGCTGAACTTCCAGCTGTGTGACCCGGTACCAGAAGGAGGTAAATTAAAGAGGCAGCGCTAGGTGTTGCCAGAAAAAACAAAAACAAAAACCTTGGCTTGGGACAAGTCACTTCTGCGTGCTCAGCTTCCGTTTCCTCAGTTGCAGCTCCAACCACACAAAAGGCCAGAGAAAGGCAGACGAGCAGTCAGGTGGCCTGTCTGTCCCCCTGGCCCTGGTGTCTGTCCCCGTGGCCTCTGGAGAGTGGTGCTCTGGCTTTAAACTGCTCATCACTCAAGTGTGAATTGTCCCGCATCACCTGGAGCTTTGGTAGTGCCTCTCCGGGCTGAGAAGGGCCTGGGCTCTCTTCTTCATCTCCTAGGGGGAGCCTGTTGAGGAGGACTCAGTGTAGGGGAATGGCATTCATTCATTTACTCATTCATTCACTCCTTCATCGAGGAGTAACAGAGCCCCTGGTTATGTCAGTGCTTTTTTTGTTTTGGATGAAGTGACAAAGCAGTAAAATGAAGCAGAGGCAGATACCAGGTCTGGTCCTCACAGGGTCTGTGTGTGTGTGTGTGTGTGTGTGAGTGTGTTTAAAGTAGCATATGATGTCAATAACTTTTCCTTTCATACTCTGTGTACTTTGATGAATGAACAAATGAATGAGAATGTGTTTACCATCCATGTGACAAACAAACATCTTTAAAGGGATGATTCGTGAACTTCTAGAAGATCTCCAACTCAGGGTCTTATGGCACCATGTTGACAATGGTAATGAGTAAAGCAGGCTGGGGTGGGGATGCATGAAGGAATGGTAGGGTCTGTGGTGAAGTGGGACTCTCCATCAGAGGGACCACCACTGCTCCATTTTATCCAAGTCAAGGCAAAAGCTCAGTATTGCCAGATTCTCCCATTTTTCAAGACAAATTGGAATTCAACATGTTGGTGAGCCAGACGTTGGTGGCTCACACCTATAATTCTAGCTACTCAGGAGGCTGAGATTTGAGGATCATGGTTTGAATCCAGTCCAGGAAGAAAAGTATGAGATTCTTATCTCCAATAAACTATTTAGAGAAAGCTGGAAGTGGTGCTGTGGTTTAAGTGGTAGAGTGCTAGCCTTGAGCAAAAGAAACTCAGGGACGGTGCCCAGGACCCGAGTTCAAATCCCAGGATCAGCAAAACAGAACATGTTAGTGGGTTATCACTTTGCAATCTCTGTTCCACATTCTTCCAGTCACTGTCTGTGGGCTTTGTAAAGGGAGTTTGGTACCCAAAACCTTCTCCCCCAGCTGTAAATTTGGTCAGTGGCCTTCATGAACTTAGTAATTTCCTATCTTCCCTCCAGGTGTTCGTTTGGGTTGGAAAAGATTCTCAGGAAGAAGAAAAGACAGAAGCTTTGACTTCTGGTGAGGACTGATGTCTCTGTGGGACTTTGGCTGTGGGTTGGTGGGAAAAGCTTCTGGTATCAGTCTGGAAGGGGACTTCTTCCTCCATGGTTAGACCTGCCTGTTAGTTAGTGTTAGTCAGCTTTCTATTAAGATAGCAAATACCTTGAGATGATCAGCTTATAAAGAAGGAAGGTTTAGCTAGGCACCAGTGTGTCACACCTGTAATCCTAGCCCCTTAGGAGGCTGAGATCTGAGGATTGAGGTTCGAAGCCAACCTGGGCAGGAAAAGTGAGTGAAACTCCTATCTCTACTAAACTACAAAAGAATCTGGAAGTGGAGCTGTGGTTCAAGTGGTAGAGTGCTAGCCTTGAGCATAAAAGCTCAGGGACAGTGTGCAGGCCCAGAGTTCAAGCCCTAAGCCTAAAAAAAAGAAAAAGAAAAAGAAAGTTTATTTTGGCTCACCATGTAAGAGGTTTCAGTCTATGGTCAATGGACCCTGTTGCTTTTGATGAGGCAAAATATCATGGTGGGTAATCATGTGGGGAGAAAAAATATCCATTTGCCTCATAGTCGGGACTTAGAAAAAGAGCAAGAAGAAGGGGTGGAGTCCCACTGTCTCCTTCAGTGACCAGAAGATTTCCGCAAGGGCCCACGTCCTTATCACTCCCCACAAAGTTCTCACTACTTTCCAAACCACAGCAGGTGGTGAAGAGCAGAAAACCTTGAGGGTGTCTCAGGGGAAGGAAAAACAAACAAAACCCAACAGGTTCCCAGGATGCACAGGGGCTGAACTTGCCAAGGGTTCCATGTTAGACAGAGCTAGGGGTCGAGGAATAGAGTTGACTTAGTGAAAACTCCAGTAAAGAGCTGAGAACTTAGACAAAACAGGAAGTTACGGCCTCAGCCCTGTCCCTTCCTGTCTTCCTGGCAGCGTGGTAGAGAAATCATGTGGGTGTCATTGCCTGGAAGGGATGCTGGTGTCCAAGGCAGGGGTAGGCCCCTCGTCCTGAGGCACCCTCTTCCTGATGAGAGACACAGTAAGACTCCCCGAATGTCCTTTTCCTCTGTGTGTGTCTGCAGCTAAGCGGTATATTGAGACGGACCCTGCGAATCGGGACCGGCGGACCCCCATCACTGTTGTGAAGCAGGGCTTCGAGCCTCCCTCCTTCGTGGGCTGGTTCCTGGGCTGGGATGACCAGTACTGGTCCACAGACCCCTTGGATAGAGCCTTGGCTGAGCTGGCTGCCTGAGGAGGGGCAGAAGCCCTCAATATCACCAGTCAGTGCCTTTTGGAACTGTTCATCTCCCAGAGACCTCATGGTGAGCAGGGCCCACGCTGGGATGTTTGTGTGTGTGTTCGGATTTGTTTTGTTTTGTTTTATAGTAGCCAAAAATAGCCCTGCAGTCATTCAGGGTTCTTGTAAAACCATCTGAACTTGCTGTGCTTTGGAAATGAAATCCAATAAAAGCCTTTTGAAGTGTGTTCTCCTAGTGTGGCTTGGATCCCTGGCCCTTCTCACCCGATGCACACATCAGTCTCAATCCTGTGGCTGACCCAGGAAATTCAGGAGCTACCGAGATGCCTCCCACAGGCCCATGGCTGAGCAACATCCACAGCCTGGGCACAAGTGTCCAGGAAAGACTGCCACAACTCTCAGGCCATCCCAAGCCAAACGCAAAATGTTCTCTTAAACTTTAATGCTGAGTCAGGCACTGGTACCTCACGCCTGTAATCCTAGCTACTCAGGAGGCTAAGATCTGAGGATCGTGGTTCAAAACCCAGGCAGGCGAGTCCATGAGATTCCAACCAACCACCAGGAAAAACGGGAGGGGTGCTGTGGCTCAAGTGGTAGAGAGCTAGCCTGAGTGAAAAAGCTCAGGCCCTGAGTTCAGGCCGCACACTGACAAAATTAATTAATTAAAATGGAATGGTATGATAGTGGTAGTGTTTTTGTGTCATCTGTTCCCCTCAGCACAGGGATTGAACCCAGGGCCTTAGTACATAGTAGACAAGCATTCTTCCACTGAGCTATAGAACTCAGTCCCTAACTCTCCATGTTTTGTGCCAGTACTGGACCTCGAACTCAAGACCTTAGATTCTTGTTTGGCTTTTTTGCTTGTGGTTGGTGATCTACCCCTTAAGCCATACCTCCACTATACTGCTAATCCTCACAAGTCCAATCTGCTGCCCACGATGTCTGGAGAAATCTGCTTTTTGTAGCTGTCATTGTAAGAACTACCTACCCTAGATGTGCCCAAGTGTGTAGTTTCTGGGTACTGGAACGGGCTCCTTGGTGTTCTACATGGTCCCCTACGCCTGAGTCATTGCTTATGCTTAGGGAATCCAAAGGACCTCTTGGGACCTTCCACTAACTGCTTCAAACTCTTTTGTCCATGGAGGCTGCACACCAGCCCAGGAGGCGGCTGGATGACAGAGCCATCCCCTTGCTTTCCGCTAGATCTCATCACATTCCCCCTTTTGCCCATGGTCTCCTGTGGATGGACAGAAGCTTCTGTGGACAGAACTACAGAAGAAGGCAGTGTGAGATTTATGTGGTGGGAAGTGTGTGTGTGTGTGTGTGTGTGTGTGTGTGTGTGTGTGTGTGTGTTTACACTGTCGTTTCCAAAGCTGGCTGAGCCCTGACATCCTCCAGGGAGCTTTTTAAAAGCATGATTCCCCAGAGGCCTTAACCTCTAGAGACTCTGCTTCATCGCAGAAATGACGAGGATAGGTGGATGGGGAAAGGAGTTTTCCAAGTGAAGTTTGGGGACAGGCTGAGTCATGTCAGGCAGAGGGTGTGCTGGGGAAGAATACTGGGCACCAGAACAGCCAGTGTGTGGCTGGAACAGAAGGTGAGGAGCGCTGGGCTGTGAAGCTGGACGACAGGCAGGCACCTTGAATGCCATGCCGAGGGCTCTGTTTAGATTTTACCCTACATGGCTTGCTCTTGCTTACCCACCAAAGGCGACTTTCATGAACGCATAATGTGCTGGAACAAAAGTAGCAGTTACCAATGGAGGCTTCTAGAACCTTCCTTCCTGGAGGCAGTTTCAGGGTTGTTGGAACAAAGTTTATTACTTCCTTGTGCTGGCATGTAGGGGTGCAATTGTGGCTACAGGAAAGTTTTGCAATGTTTTGAGAAGGGGAATTGCTTGGGCCAACGGAATTGCCCTGGCTTCCTTAGGGGAAGGTTTTAAAAAAATTATCTTAGGGGCAAAAGAGCAAATCAGGAGTAGTTTCAGTGCAACCACATTTTGTCTTCCTCATAGTTTCAGATTTCATGATGTTCCACAATGGAGAAGTCACTATGACACAGACTAAGAAGCCAGAATGACCTCTCTTGGAGACTGGCAAGCCTAGGTTCCCGCATGGTGGTGTCTTAAGCAATATAACAGGTGTACTTAATTTTGAGCAAACCATAAAATGTAATTTTTTTTTGTGAGTCGGGAATGTAGCTTAGTGGTAGAATACAAGCTTACCACGGATCAGTCCTCAGCACCAAAAATGTTTTTGTCAAGCACAGGTAGCTTATACTTGTAATCTTAGCTGCTCAGGAGGCTGGAATCTAGAGGATCAAAGTTTGAAGCCAACCTAGGCAGAAAAATCCATGACTGTCTCTAAAAATGCCACAAAAATCAAGGAATGGCTCACGTGGTAGAGTGCCAGTCCTGAGTTCAAACCCTAGTACCACCAAAATGTTTTTCTTCTTGAAAAGTAAGTTTTCTCTAAGCTCCCAATTCCCCCTTTGCAAATGGATAGTAGTATGTTTATTACCTAACCCAAGGTAGTATAAAAAGTGGCTGATGGCTTAAGCCATTTAAGTGATCTTAAGCTTTTTGTTTAAAAAAGGTTATTTAATCTTAGCCAAAAGGCTGAGAATCATTAAGAAGGTTTTTCTTAACTCAGCATATGCCCTATCTAGTAAGGGCTCAAGATTGGAAAAAGAAAATTCAAAGAGCCTAGTTTGTTGTATACACTCATGGTAAAGACACACTGTGCTGTGGGTCAGGTTGGATCTTTGACTGTAGGACATGGAGAACCAAACTGAAACTAAATAAAAGCAATGAGCACACTACTGCGAGTCCAGAGTTTAGGGGCCTTCATGGTTGACTCAATCCAATGGATTTGGGGTTCCTGTTGACTCTATGGGCTTTGCCCTCCTCAGTCTGGTAGCCAGAGATGTTAGCCAGGCATTCTGTCTTTCATCCATATTAGGGTAATGAATGCTTAGAAGAGAAAGGACTGTTCTAAAACATTTCCTAGACAAGGTTAGGAACAATTGCTTCCAAATTTTGAGATTTTCCTCAGATCTTAAGAGTTCATGAGCCAGAAGGGCACCACTACAATCCAATTAAATTTGCCCCTGCTTCTGGGAGCTCTTAAGAGGCCCCACTTGAACAATGTGTTTCTGGGAAGGAAGGATCACTTCTTTTTGCAAATCCTAGCCTGATATGAGCCAGGATCTGCTGTAAACCTGGTGTTACTGGCATTGGTAAATAATCTCAATAAATTCAGGGATTTCCCCTAGCCTGATCAACACAACCAAATAGGATTATGAATGGAAATGAAAGATAAGACAGACTATCTTGCATAATGCTTGGCTTACGCCTTCTCCCTGGTTTCCATGGGGAAAATATCATTGGAACTGCAAAACTTTTTGAGGTTAGGATCTTAAAGGTGATCTAGTCTAGTGATTCTGAAGTAGGTTCATGTGTGTAGGGGGGGGGGAATTGTCACTCAGTTAAGTATGCACATCTGTGCGGCATGCCTCTGTATTTATCAGCTTCCAATGCATTTGCAAAACAGCCACGGCCTGAACAGGTGAACTATAATTTCATTTGACTGGTGAGGAAAGAAGTTGAGGGGAAAGGGCTTATTCAAGGTCACATTATAAGCTGGAGTAGTAACCTAAGAGTCATAGAATTCTATAGAACTCTGTAGAATCTTGGAAGCACTTCACAGAATTTTACAAATAGATGGTTCAAATTTCATTTTTAAAGCAGTAATAAAAAATAGATACTTAAGAGCAAGAGAAATTGAGTGTAGAGCCTGATTTAAAATTATAACATTTCTATAACTGATTAATATATTTTTAAAGCCTCATTTCTCATTGGTTTACTTTATGGTATATTACAAATATATACTTAATAATTTGTTCTGGTGAAAGGCACTTCAAATATTTTACTAATGTATAGTTTCCTTTGTGGGGTTGGGTGATGGGGAAGTGGAACTTGGTACTATCAAAGTTCAAAACCCATAAGTAAAATGTTCTGGGTTCTGTATGGTTTAGTTAGCTGACTAACCTTGGGAAGATGTGCTATTGAGATCACAAGATAAATACGTAGTTCAAAAACTACCACCTCAGGGCTGGGAAGATGGCTCAGTGGTAGAGTGCTTGCCTTGCATGCATGAGGCCCTGGGTTCGATTCCCCAGCACCACATAAGCAAAAAGAAAAAAGCTGGAAGTGGAACTGTGGCTCAAGTGGTAGAGCGCTAGCCTTGAGCTGAAGAGCTGAGGGACAGCGCCCAGGCCCAGAGTTCAGACTCCACAACCGGACCCCCCCCCAAAAAAACTACCGCCTCAGCTGGGCACAGGTGGCTTATGCCTGTAATCCTGTCTACTCAGGAGGCTGAGATCTGAGGATCATGGTTCAAAGCCAGCTGGGGCAAGAATGTCCGTGAGACTCCTATCTCCAATAAACCATCTGGAAGTGGCACTGTGGCTCAAGTGGTAGAATGCTAACCTTGAGCTGAAGAGCTGAGGGACAGCACCCAGGTCCAGAGTTCAAGCGCCACGACTGACCAAAAAAAAAAAAAAAAAGCCAGAAGTGGCACTGTGGCTCAAATGGTAGAGTGCTAGACTTGAGCACAAAGAAGCTGAGGGACAGCACCCAGGCCCTGAGTTCAAGCCCCAGGACCAGAATAGAAAAAAAAAAGAAAAAAAACTATCACCTCTATAATAATAAATTAAAAAAAAAGAACCATGAAAATGGAAAGTACATAGAACTCTGGCTTCTTCCACTGAAGTGTTGTTATAACACATAGTTATGAGCACGCCAGCAACTCCTCTCATTTTTGGACTGAACTTTAGCTAAATCAGATGACCCCAAACTAAAGTGTAAAACTTTCTTAGGTATGGCTGCAAAGTCCAACGAGATTTAAGTCTTGGGAAATGTGTAATCTACATAGAAAATGTGACGGTGGCAGTGGTGTTCGTATAGGAAAGATGGAGACAAGTTGTGTCACATGAAGCTATACTGAGACACCTTAGAAGTCATCAGTATTAGATAGCTTTGGGTTTGAGGCTAACCAGCCTTGTGATAGGCTGCCATTACTTCAAGATGGTTCTTCAAAATTGGAGGTAAAAAGGTAAAATCCATTGATTTCATATTGTTCTTCTAAGCAGACATAGGTCTGTGTGAATAGCTAAGTGACAAGAAGTCGGTTCCTGTCTCACATGGAAGAACATGAAGGGCAATGAAGCCAGCCCAAGGCTTTGTGGGTCTGTGTCTCACCTACGCTGGGGAAAATTCTTGGGGCAAGGTGGCCATCCTGGTACTGGAGGATCTGTTGGGACCCTTCTGAAAAATGAAATGCAGAGAAAATCAATCCCAGTGCACATGCTTTATTCTGCATTGTTGGAAGGGGAGGCAGGTGCAAACCCCGGCACCAGCACTGCTCCGTCCTGGAGTTCCCTCTAGCTCCACTGAACTTCAACCTACTGGACTAGGAATTCACAGACGCAAAAAGGCGGATCACTCAATACCTGGAGAGCAAAACACAGGGAACCTGGTGCACTGCTATTCATCTGGACATGACGTTTCCCGATCCTTAGTCACTATGTGTGAGCCACTTCACAACACAAAAACCATGACTTGAAGAAAATTCAAAATGTAAGTGCAACTTGAGTCCCTAGTTGAAATGTGCCATAACTTCTAATCAGCTCCACTAGGAATCTGGGTGGAGGGTGGTTCAAAGTTTTCTAAAATGAGCTTGGAAATGGGATATACAAGACAGGAAGGACCAACAGGCTGGGACTGACAGTAATTCAGCTAAGGTGTAAAGGCAGATACAGAGAGTGCTACCGGGAATAGATGACTTATATTTAGACTTTGGGGGAACTGAGAGCCTCAAAGAGGAAGTGCTGCAAATGTCGGTAGCCGGCTTTCCAAATCAGGAAGGAAGAGGGTCAGGTGATTCAAAATGGAAGAGGCTTCCTCATATTACAGACTAAGAAACCCTGGTCTAAATACACTTGCCACATCCCTTTCTACATCAAAGTACATGCAAGAAAAAGCAGTTCTACATCTCTATAGATGACACCCTAAGTGCCAGTGTCTTCCCAAGATTGTCACATATTACATGTCCACTGTATTATGAGTTCCTTATGCTACTAATTAATGGAATTCATAACCAAGGTATCCCAGAGCCTGTAAGTTTGTAGCCTGCGGTTATTGAAATACAATGGTCCTCCGAAGATACTCTTTTTAAGTGTTTTAGTCCCTAAGCTATTAGAGGGGTATATAACAATTGTTTATAAAACTTGGACAATATTTTTTATAAAATAGCAAAACTATTCAAAACCTGATATATGAAAAAAAATCGGCAAGGTGAGAAAAGCACTTTTGTGAAAAGTATTTAAATTGGTTTGAAAGGCAGATCACAGAGCATTGTTTACTCATAAAAGGAGGCTCAGAGAAGTGGAAAAAAATGCACCTGTTATTTTCAAAAGGACCACCACAACAGTGAATTTAAGTCTTTGAAGGGTTTGGGGTAATCTTTATCTAATTTCCCCTAGTTCTGACAGGTTTCCATAAAAGAGGGCCTATTCACTGAGGATTCTCTGACACATGGTTTGTGTTTAGCAAGGAGATGGATATGAGGGAGACATTAAGATTCCCTGGAGGTAAGGCACAGATGGCCCCAAGAAGCTGCTGATAGCCCAAGTCATAACTTTCTGCAAAGCATTTATCTGGCTAAGGGGAGTCAGATGGCAGTCTACTCTATGTTCTTGCTCTTGGCCTGGCTGCTGATAGAAAATTCAGAAGAGAGGGTTAATCTTCTACAAAATGTTCTAAAAATACAAACTCCTAAAATATTTTGAAGACTTAGGAGATTATCATACATATATATATATAAATTATCAATCTTTCTCTTTCAGTATTTACAAACTAACAATTCTTTCTTTCCCACCTTGTCCCTTTCTAATGGTGCTACAGATCAGACTCAGGGCCTCAGGCATGTAATCCAAGTGCTCTAGCCCTGAGTAACACCCCCAGCCACAAAGCTAACAATTCTTTTATCTGTTTTTATGACCACTATACATTCTAAAAGTTTTACATTCAACATATGGAAAGGGAAAGGGAGGGAGGATATGCAATTTCCTGCCCTACTCTCTCTCCTTGTGAGCTGAAGGCTAAATTGGTCCCCTTATCCTTATAAGGGTACAGCCAATCTCTCCCCTAGCGCATCTGACTCATTGCTTTGCCCCCATGAGGCCTTGCAACATATCTATGGGCAAAGGGAAGACGATGGTGGAGTTCTTCTCAGCAGCAATGGTGGTCAGAGTCTGAAGGTACCGGAGCTGAAGGGCTGCGGGAGACTCGGTGATGACAATGGAGGCTTCTTTCAAAGCTCTGGATGCATTCATTTCTCCCTCAGCTGCAATCACCTGTGAGCAGGAAAGGACAGTAGGGGAGTCAGACCGGAGCAATCCATTAACATCAAGGCATAATCACCAAATGATTACAAATCCTTTTGCAATTCTTTGATTTCAAAAAAAGCAAAGAGAATCTTATTGAAGCAAAAACTGATAGAGCATTCGATGCATGTTTTGATAAGAGGCTGAAATAAGGACTTATAGTACCTTTAAAAAAAGTTCTGTTTACATATGTAAATTAGGCATCTTCATCCATCAAAATGAAAAATAAGAATAAAACTTATATGGAATCCTATCTCATTCTAGCAATAAATACATAGTTATAATTTAATTCATTTATGATACTGAGAAGCATATCTAGTAAAAAATATTTTGTGTGTGTGTGTGCTAGTCCTGGAGCCTGAATTCAGGGCCTGAACACTGTCTTTGATCTTGCCTTTTTAGTTCAAGGCTGGTGTTCTGCCACTTGGGTCACAGCCACTTCTGGCTTTTTGGTGGTTAATTGTAAGTAAGACTTTCATGAACTTTCCTGCCTGGGATGGCTATCCTCAGATCTCAGCTTCCTGAGTAGCGAGGATTACAGGCATGAGCACCAGCACCTGGTGTGGAAAAGCTTTAAAGGGGTTTAATTCATCTTCTGTCCTTCTTCCTTCTTGCTGCCTAATTTGAGAAAACACAGAGGGAGGTGCAGAGATTGGTGAGAAGAGACTGGGGGAGGGCCCCAGGGAGGCTAGAGGGTAAGATAGATTGAGGAGGCATTTGGGGAGAGAATCAGCAGTATTTGGAGATGGATTTGGTATGGGAAGGGGAGAGCAGAGGGCCTGATACTCAAGTTTCTGGGTTTTACTTATATAGATATTGACATTAACTGATATAGGATCTGGGACTTACTGAGAGAAAGAACAGAATTAAACCTTCAATTATCAAAGCAAACCACTATGTCCTGCCTTGGTGGGCAAGTGCCAGACATGGTCAAAGAGATGCATGTAATTGTACTCCAGGATAAGCACTAGTGAATGCAGAAAGAACCCTTACCATGGGACCAGCAGCCTCTGATATTTTTTTCCATGTCAGCTCATGTGTCCAATTAGGCACTATTTTTTTTTTTTTCTGAACATGGACCAACTGCTGAGCTATCTCATTTCCCACTGCCAATTAATACACAATCTCTTGGCAGCAAAGCCAGACCCATCAGGATGGGTACACATTTTGTTCGTAGAAAAGCTGCTTTGAGCAAGCTGCCAAATCTATGAACACAATACTACAGGCTTTGTCTAGAGGTAGGCTGAGTGCACTCTGCATAGCATCTTAGAGAACAAAGCAAGTTCTTTGGGGGAGGGGAGGGCTTTTTGCCAAATGTGCAGTAGCTCCAGGTCAGTCAACTCTGGCACATGCCAGGCATTTTTCTGATCTGAGGCCATTAAAAGCTGGTTTATAAACTTTGAACCTATTGTAAAATGTGTAGAAAAATCTGTCTTCTTTTGTGTCTCACAAATCTTCTACTTTGTGAACAGATATAGCTTCTTCCTCTTTGCTGCATCGTATTTATTCATAGAACATCTAGCAACAGACATGGGAGTTGCCATGTTGGGGGCAATTATGAAGTGCTGCCATGAACATCCCAGTCATGGCTTTTGGTACATTGCTGTAAGCCACTTACTTAGGAATGGAGCAATAGCTTCTACAGTGTAGCAAACATTCAGCTTTGGTAGATGCACTGCCACTTTACTGCAAAGTGGTTGTACCAGCGTACACTCCCACCAGAAGAATGCAAGCACTCCAGGTCCTCTCTCACCTGCCCACATTTGGTTCTTACCTTGTTTTTCAAGCCACTCTGCTGTTTATCAAGGGAAGCACCTCTTTTTAATCCCTATGGCTAATTAACTTGAAGGATTTTTTTTCTCCAGTGTCTCTTAAGCTATTGGTTCCCCTACCCTCTCTTTCTGTTTTCTGTGGCTGTTTTGTTAAAGTAGGCAGGGTTCCTTAGTTTTCATGGGGACATGAATATAAGGCTATGATTGCTGCAGAATTACTGCACTTCGCAGCAGGGTCAGGTTCATTGTGCAAACCCTAACCTTGAAGATAGTCAGCCCAGGTTTCCTGAGAACCTTGCAGACTAACCTTCCAGCCCCATCCCACTGAAAGCATACTAATTCAGAATTTCTTTTTTCTTCTGGCTATAAAGAGTGGACAGGCACTCTCCATGCTGTCAAGAATGGCATAGAAGGCAGGGGAGGCTGGGAGGAAAGCAGGGATTTCTAATTTGCAATGCCATGGGGTGACACTGAAGAACTCACTCACTTAGCTTTCCTGGGCTTCAATCTCTCATTGACAAGGACGGCATGTGACTTTCACTTTTCGGGGCAAACTCTGTTACCCGGAGTACTGCAGATGGCTTCTGGAGCCAAGTCTCAGCTCAGTGGAAAACAGTGCTGTGGTTAATTGATGACAAGGGAATAGGAGGTTGCAGTGCCTGAGCAAGCACTGGCACTTTTGGACGATGAACTCTGAGGAGTCTATGAAGTCCACATATGGGAAATTTTATTATTCAATATGGTTTAGAAGTGAGGTTTAAGATAATGACTAGCTAAGAGCAGTTTCTAATTTTCAAAATAATTAGCTGATATTAGGGAACATCACTAACACAATCATATATATGATCTGTATCATATATATGTATATAATACATATACATATATCATACATATACATATAATTTAGTTCCTAAGAAGTTATGGGTTTAAAAGAAGGCACATGAAGATTATGTAGTATCATTGGGTTATTATGCTGAGCATCAATGATCATATTAGGAAAACCTATCCCAAACACTTTATTCTTCTGCCTGTGGCTGGCTAGGAAATGATGGTGGTCAATTTGTGGCTTCAAGGGCATCCTAAGAGAACAAGGTTCCGTGGCCAGCCATCTTCACCAGCTACTACCATATTCTAATGACAATCTGATTCTTTTTTTTTTTTGCATTTAGTTGATTTGTCAAATTCATAGCAACACCTCTAAGAGAACTCCTTCTCTAGCTGCTCACAGGGTGAGGCTATTGGGCCGTGCCCTCGGGCCACAGTTGGATCAATGAGACGCTCTCTTCTGTGAATGTGGTCTGTCTCCTTTACTGCTCATTTGGGAATATACTTGAACTTGTGAGTCAGAAGTCCTCCAACCAGCACTATTTTACAGTGGTACATGGCCTAGGAAAGACTGACTAGCTCCCTTTATCCTTGACTGCTTTATGGTTCCCACATTTAATTCTGGTGAGGATTGTCTCTGCTTCCTGATCCTGGGTCTGGTGAGGCAGCCTGAATTTTCATATATTCTCATCTTAAATGATACTATGTTTCAGGTCAGCTCAACACATTTTTCCTCAGTGCTTCCCAAGGGGCCACATCACCCAATACAGAGTTAATACATAGGCAGGATTCTAATGGACTGAGAGCCCCATGAGACATTGTGCAGAATTTGCACATGTAACATTCTGTTTTGGCCAGCCCTGCAACAACCTAATTAAATAAAACCCAAGAACATAAAACTGTTAAAGAATTGGTGGCCTTCAGAACTGTCTCAGGTGTTTAAAGTGAGCATCTTATTTTGGGGGGAAAAAAGTTCAGCAAGAAAAACAACAACAACAAAAACCCTCCAAAGAAACAGAAAACATTACCTTGGCTCTTGCCTCGCGGGCTGCTTCTGCTTCTGCTGCCATAGCTCTCTGGAGCTGCACTGGCAGCTTTACATCCTTAATTTCCACACGCTCCACCTTGATTCCCCAGTCATCAGTGGCATCATCCAAGGTAGACTGTTGGGAAGAGAAGCCAATCGAGTCAACGTCCATCTCTGCTCAGATGGCCAGAGCAGCTGCTTTCACTGGGATGTGAAACAGATAAGGTGCTGGGAGAGTGGCACAAAAAATTATCCTTATGCCCAGTTAGGGGCTGGGTTGTTAGAGAACTGATCTCCATTCTGTTACTAATTGAGCTAGTACAGAGGTTGGCCAACCTCTTCTAAGAGGGCTGTGTAGGAAGTGTGTGTGTGTGTGTGTGTGTGTGTGTGTGTGTGTTTTGTGTGTACTGATCCTAGGGCTTTGAACTTAGGTCTTGGGTGCTGTCCCTGAGCTTTTAGCTTATTTTTGCTCAAGTTTAGTGCTCTACCACTTGAGCCGCAGTGCCACTTCTGGCCTTTTCTGAGTATTTTATTAAAGAGGAAAGTCTCACAGACTTTCCAGCCCAGGCTGATGTCAGACCACAATCCTCAGATCTTAGTCTCAGATTATAGGCATGAACCACCAGTACCTGGCTGTAAGAACTGTTTATTTTCAGTTCCTGTTGCAATGATTAAAAATGTAGGTCAAAAGCAACCATCATGAATGAATGCTATGGATGTATATAAATGAAACCTTACAAATACAGGTGGCTGACTCTGGGAACTATAGCTTGCTAACTCCTGAGCTAATGTGACTAAGTGCAAGTCATATTATTTCTTGGTGCATGTTTTCCTCCTTTATTTTTTTTGTTTTTGCCAGTCCTGGGGCTAGAACTCAGGGGCTGGGTGCTATCCTTGAGCTTTTGTGCTGAAGATTAGCATTCTAACACTTTAGCCCCAGCTCCACTTCTGAGTTGTTATGGTTAACTTGAGATAAGCATCTCAGGAACATTCCTGCCCAGACTGGCTTTGAACTGTAATCCTCAGAGCTCATTCTCCTGAGTAGCTAGGCTTAGAGGTATGAGCCACTGGCATCTGATTGTTTTCCTCCTTTAAAAGGGTAGGAATGAACTCATATTGGGTATTTCATAAAGTTGCAGAGGTGTGGAATATGATCACGATGAGATCTATACAAATTGAGTAGGAATTCAGATTTCCAGTCTATAAATCTGCCACCTATTTCTTCAATATATCTACTATCTTGTTGAACAAGCCAGGTTTAACTAGATATCTATCATACGGGTAAGACTGGGCACAACAGAAGGGAAGGTGCGGGACACACCCACAAAAGAGAGCTCTAACATGTCCAAGTTTACACTAAACCAAAAGTTCCACTACTTCTGGAAAAAGAAAGCACACACTGGAAGGAAGTAAAAATAACATTCACTGTCATGTTAGGAACCCAGAGGTTGTTCATATGGAAACCGTGTCCTTCCAAGTCTGGAAAACCCTACTAAATACAAAGAGACCAAGGATACCTCAACTTCAATTAGCAAAGGATTCTCAAACATCCACACGCTCCTTGCTTTCGTGGTCAGTTTCCAGGGGGCTGCCATGTCTGTATGTTCCTCACCTGCATGTTGTGGGCGATTTCTTCTCTGTCAGAGAGAATCTGAGAAAGGTTCTTGGTGCCTAGAACATTCCTGAGAGTAGTCTGAGCCAAAAGACGGGTGGCAGAGTCTGCATTGGTGATATTTGCCACAGCCAGGGTTGCGTTCTGAACACGGTAATAGACTACGCCATCCACACTAATGGTCACAGAATCCTTCGTGAGGATCTACAAGAGGAAGGAAGCAATCCTGTAGCACATTTCTTGACTATACAAACTACATTGTAATAAATTAACTTTGATAATGAAGTAGCCCGTTTTCTGTAAGAAGGCATCAGAAGGTTCACTCTATCTTTAGAAATCTAATAAAACACACTAATTTATCCAAGTCCCTGAACCCATTCAATCACTCAACAAATGATGAGAAGCTACTTGATAGAAAGTATTGTGCTAGGGATAAAAACATGACCAGTGTTGGGTCCTACTTTTGAGGAGGTGGGGGAATCAAAGGAGACTTTAAGGGACAGAAAGTAGGTAGCCATGGGTGGAAGGGGTGAGACCTGACTCTCAAAGAAAGTTAGAATATTTTTACACAGCAAAGTTATGGTATACTTTATAGTATGTGCTTAATGTAACATAATTTTGTTTTGACTAAAGGATAATCTGAGTGGCAGGCTCCAGGAAAACAAGTAACCCAAATTAGTAGTTAGCCTTTCTGGGACTCAGATTCCTCATTTGTGAAGTGGAGATTAATAACATTTCCTACTTCACAAGTCTGGCTGTTAGAATTACTGAGGTTTAAATGGTGAGAAAAAGTGCCTGGCATATGATAATGCTATCATTATCAGATAATGGTAAGAGCTTTATCGAGTAAAAAGTGACCTTGTTGAGTGGGGTAAGTTAATTTAGACAGTAAGAGAAAAGCCTTTTTGCCTTATTTCTAATCTGTGCTTCATACATGAGTACATGTGTTGTAAGGTGAGAAAAATGGAGAAGCCACATTTTGAGAGGATGAATCTTGGAGTCTTTATTGGAGCACTAGTGGTTTGCAGGCAGCCAATTGTTACAAAGGCCTGCAGCTTGCAAATACACCTAACACAGCTAGCAAACAGGCCAAAGAGGGAAGAAAGAACAAAAAACACCATTGTGATACTATGTTGGCTGGGGAACAAGCAGGAGATAGGAGACAGGACAGGAACACTGGCCCAGGCCTAAATAGGCTCAGGTCAGGGGGCAGGGTCACAGGAAACTCCCAGTTTCAGGCACTGGATGACAGGTTTAGTAACCTATCAGCCAAAAGCCCGTCCTTGCCTCCAACCATTCAGGCAAACCCCCTAACCTGGGAGGCCACTCCTTTTACCCCTAGGAGTCAGTGGCTTCATCTTCTACCAAAGTAAAGATGCCAGACCTTACCATCCAGCATGTGGCCAAGAAGGGGTTGGCCAGACCCAATGGTCCTATTTCACTCAGGGCCCTGCACTTGCTACACAGGCAATCTATCACTTGAGCTATTCCTTCATTCTCTTTTTGCCTTGCTTATTCTTGAAATAGTCTTGCTCTTATGCCTGGGCTGCAACCCTCCTATTTGTGCTTCCCTTTGTTGCTGGGGTTACAGAGGCATGCCACTGAGCCAAGCCTCTGTGCTTTCCGCCATAGCTTGGGACAACACAACTGTGCCCAGCCATTGGCTGAGATGGAGATTTGCAAACTTTGATGCCCAGGCTGGCCTTGAACCATAATCCCCTAAGGATTTAAGACTTGATCCACCATGCCCAGCCTAGCCTATGAATTTGCTAGGGGCAACTCTTTGTATCTCTAGCATTGGTAGAGTGCTTAATACATGGCAGGTGGTCACTGAGGAAGGGATGAATTGAACTGAATCACGGTGCTAGAAAGAATGAATGACAAAGAGCATGGAAGCAAACACAGTTCCAGCTCAGCATGTGCTCTTGGCACCCTCTATCTAGCAGGGCTTTAAACTATGTGTCCTGGTAAGCCTGTGCTGACAATACCTTCCAATTCTACCCAAATTTCTGTGAAGATCAAGGAAACTAGATTCATGTAAAAGATGTCCCTTGGAAAGTATAACATGCTACATAAATAGAAGGGAAAAACAACCATCTTGCTAAGTAGCTGTTTAGCTCTACCAGGCATCAAAGCAATCCTCCCCTCCTCTCGGTAAGTAATCCAAAAATACCTCTAACTTAGAAGCAAAGAGAAGGATCTGCAGATAGACGGAGTGTATTATCACTCTATGTGAAAACTGTTTTCCATAAAGTGATGGGAAAGCAAATGTCTTTTCTAACAGAATCTTGCCACTGACTCTGCTTCAGTTGCTTGCTAAGCTGCAGCTTCTCCGGCAAGTGTTTACTGTAGGCAGAGTGTTCACAGAGGGGTGAGGGTGGAGGGAAGAATTGCTTGCCAAGTCCAATCAGCTCTGCATTCATCCACTTGCAGGGAGGGGAGAGCAGCTGGAAGGCAGCGCAGCTCTCAGCAACCTCAACAGATGCCTGCAATGTTTACAGAGGAAGATGCCAGGAATCCAAGAAATCCTGAAAGGGGGTCTTCTGAGAGCCTATCTTCTCTGAAAGATAGACCATGCAAGAGATAGAGCAGAGCTCTGGGACTTTCACTTTTTGGTGCTGGTCCTGAGACTTGAACTCAGGGCCTGGGCATTGTTCCTTAGGCTTTTTTGCTCAAGGCTAGCACTCTACCACTTGGGCAGAGCTCCACTTCTGGCTTTTTCTGGGTAGTTTATTGGAGATAGGAGTCTCAAGGACTTTTCTGCCCTGGTTGGCTTTGAATCATAAAATCAGATCTCAGCCTCCTGAATAGCTAGGATTATAGGATTATAGGAGTGAGCCAACTGGCTCTGGATTTGTTTTTATGGATGAAATGGACGTTTTGATGATTTCTGGTACCACCAAGCTTGTATGCACTAAAAAGTCTGACCTCATCAACTATTTGGATCAGAACCAGCAAGGTCCTGTCTAAGCTGCTTTCTGGATTTTGTGATTAGAAAAGGCAACATGACCAGGTTCCAACACTGTGCCTAGTTCCATAGGCCAAAAAACAAGACAGGATTCCCCCATCTCCATCAGCCTGCCTGAAGGTTTTCTGTCTACCATGGCTTCTGTGATTCCTAAGACAAGGGTATAAAGGGCATGACAGAACTAACGAAGAATGCAACTAATACTGAGCTAAGGAAAGCACCAGACAGGGACCTCAAGGACTAAACTAGATTTAATCCTGGTTTTGCCACTGAAGTCTGAGGAATGAACCTTCGTCTGTATTCTTCTGGTATTTTGCTATTTCAATGGTGACAACTTTGTGACATAGTCTGAAAAAGTACAGTATGACCTCTAATACATTTAAACTTCCAAAGGAGCAATTCTAATCCTTTGGCTTCTAACCCATGTTTCGTGAATGAAATGGTCATAACAGGAAAGAATATTGGGCTACATAGGAGTTTCTCTCAGAAATTTATAATGATGATAGTAAACGTAATGACAATAATGACAGTAACTCGACACTCCCATTAGCATTAATTATGGTCCGTCATGACCATAATTCCTCAGTTAGCCAAGGTGAAGGAGGAGCTCACCTCCTGAGGAGGAATGTCAAATGAGATGGTCCTCATGTCCACCTTGATGAAGCTGTCAGTGCAGGGTAAGATAAAAAACAAACCTGTAACAAAGACACACATAGGATCAGAGTGACCAGAGTGATGTGACCAGCCCAATCCTACTCAATGCAAGTCACCAAGTTTTCTTTGTGAAAAACTTAGAAGCTCAGAATGTTGTCCTTGACTCCCTTTGCCCACTTCCCACCTTGAACTGTCCCCACGGAGGCCTGTGGAATTCATTTCCTTACTCCATGCTGTGGACATTTTTTCTTTCAATGAAAATCTTTTCTCAAGCCATCTTTTTGTTTCTGGTAGTTATTCTTCCACAGCTAAGATACCAACCCTGCCCTAGGCATGGACTTGCATGACCCATCATAGGCCACCTCTTCAGCCATATCTGCGTATCCTGTATGCATATCTGCATATCTGACCCCTGATGACTCTGGAGGGATTCCCTGATGACTCAACACACTGTCTCCCTTACACTGCTTTGTATGTGGTGCTGTGTCTGTTAGGAACACTTCTTGGTGGTCAACACCTTCCCCTGCCATAAGTCTCTGCTAGGATGTCTCCTTCAGGAAGCATGCTTAGCTGCATGCTGGTGGCTTATGCCTGTAATCCTAGCTACTCAGGACATTAAGATCTAAAGTTTGTGGTTTGAAGCCAGCCTAAGTAGGAAAAAGTCTGTGAGACTCTTATTTCCAGTTAAGCACCAAAAATCCAGAAGCAGAGCTGTGGCTCAAGTGGTTGAGCACCAGCCTTCAGGGTAAAAGCTAAGGGACAGTGCCCAGGCTATGAGTTCAAGCCCTAATATCAGCATGCGTGCCTGATGGACGCATGAAAGCATGCTCTCTCTCTCTCTCTCTCTCTCTCTCACACACACACACACACACACACACACACACACACACACACACACACACACAAAGCCTGTCTTTCTCACCTACTGCTATTTGAGGTTAGGTACCCTGCTCTGAGAGTCTCTTGTTCATAAGACCTATCCCATGGGATGTAGTTATCCATTTCCTTGTTAGTGTCCTGCTACTGGACAAAGCTTTGAGGGAAGGGACTGTGTTCTACTCTTGCTTCAATTCCCAGGCCTTGGGAACACAGTAGGAACTTCACTGAAGTGTGCCAGATGAGTAACTAAAGGCCTTTCCTTAGTAGGGATTCTCATGCTCTGACTTCTAAAGCTGTAACCATTCCTGTCTAAAGATAATCTTCTGGGCTCAAAGGGGAAGGGGAGGAGGAAGGGTGCACAGGGATGGAGAATACTGAGACTGGCTAGAACCACAGGTATTGTTACACAATGTCTGCTATCACAGGGAAATCTCATCAATTAGAATGCTCCTGTCTCAAGTGAGGAGGGTATGATGGTTTAAGTCTATAATCCCAGTATGTGGGAGGTCAAAGCATAATGGTTAAGAGTTCAATGTCCACTTAGGCCATATAACAAGTTCAAGGCCAGCCTATGCTATATTGAGGACCCTTTCTCAAAAAAAACTAAACAAGCATGAGTAATTTATGCCAGCTACTCAGGAGGCTGAGATCTAAGGATCACAGTTCAAAGCCATCCCAGGCAAAAAAAAAAAAACAACAAAAAAAACAACCCAAAAACAAAAACCAAAAAACTGTGAGATTCTTATCTCCAATTAGTTACCAAAAAGGCAAAAGTGGATCTGTGTCTCAAGCAGTAGGGTACCAACTCTGAGTGAAAAAGCCAAGTGAGAGTACAAGGTCCTAAGTTCCAGCCTTAGTACCAGCACAAAACCAAAATGAAACACCCTCTTCCTACAAATACAAAAGCAAAAAAAAAAAGCCCTGTAATGCCAGCTACTTGGAAAGCAAAGATCAGGAGGATCATGGTTCAAGATCAGCTTAGGCAAAAAAGTTTGCAAGATCCCATATTAATCAACAAGCAGGGTGTAGCGTCATGGGTGTAGCGTCATGGGTGTAGTGTCATGGGTGTAGTGTCATGAGTTGGTGGTCCCAGCTATCAGAGCAGTCACAAGTAGGAAGACTGTAGTATGAAGTTGGCCCTAGGCAAAAAGGCAAGATCTTTATTATTGTTATTATTAGTATTTTTAAAAGTTACTCTTCAGATAATCCTCCTTGCATCCCAGTACTGACCAGGTCCTTTGGCTCCTCCTTGTAAAATGCGACCCAATCTAAAGATGATGGCTCTTTCATATTCTTTTATAATCTAGAATTAAAAAAAATAAATAATAATTTAACATGAGGAGCATAGACACATACACAGTCTTAAATATGCACTTACATTCTAAACAGGTTTGCTATCTCCTACCTTTTCTCCGTACCCATACATTATCTATAAACAACATGTGCAATCTTTTACTCTTTATAAGCACGACATTTGCTATTTTCATACTGATTAGAAAATATTCGCTGTAGAAATTTACAAAGTATAGAACACAATACAGAAATACATCTATTACCTCATTCCTCAGCTGTGACCATTTATAATCAGTTGTTCATGTATTGTTTATTCAGGAAAAAAAAGCTTAAGGTTTTTCTTTTCTTTTTTTTTGTGCTGGTCCCAGGCTTGAAGTCAAGGCCTGGGTACTGTCCGTGAGCGTATTTGCTTAAGGTCACTTGAGCGACAGCTCTATTTCCAAAGGTTTTTGTTCTGATCTTTAAAATTAAAAGTATCTGAAAAAGCTTGGAGCAGATTTTATTTTTCTAAGAACATGTAAACGATAGTCACTTATCTAAACCTTGATAATTTTGTAGGCGAAAGAGCCTTTTCCCTTATGATATGGCAGAAATTGCAATAAGTACAGTCAGGCTCATCAATTCATTTTACCCTTATCATAGTTCCCTGAAGAAGGAGGTGTCGTGGTTCAATTCCACTTTATAAGTGAGGACCCATGAGTGAACCATGGAGTCAGCACTTGAACCTCGCCATTGCTAACTCTTGAGAACTTGCACTCCAAGAACATCTCATATCCCTGATCCAGAAAATATCTGATGGCAATTCTTATTTTAAAATTAGATGGCTGGGAATTTTTTTTAAAAAAAGCATTACGATTCCAGTATAATTGATGAGTAGAATCAGTTTTCCAAAAGAGGAAAACAAATTACAGGCTAGACCATCTACATCTCTTACACACATAAAAGTAGGTTGAGTAAGTAGGAACGGACTCCATCCTGATGTAAATGAAAAGGTCTTTACCTTTATGCACATCCATATCGATATTGGGAAAGTTATAAGTGTGAATAAGAATGAGGCAGCCACCAAAATCCATCCACAAGGTCCAAGGCCTTTATTTGGGCTATCTGTTGAAAACAAAACCACATAGCTTGAATCACTGGAATTAACATGGCTGCTGCCTGCATCATCCTCATCTTTATATCCCCACTAGCAATTCAGAGCTTTGTGCTGAGCATTACTTTTCACATTAATCCTCATACAACCCTAGAGTGGGGTTCTCTATTCCCCAATCTATGTAACACACTATTCTTTCTTTTATCGAGCAAGAAAAGTGTATCACTTAACTCTCACAACAGTCCTGGGAGGCTAAGTATTTTTTATTTGCTTTGTGAGACAGGGTCTTGGCATATAGCCCAGTAGCCTCAAATTCACTATGTAGCCAAATGCATGACTGTCCTGTCTCAAGAAAACGTTAGGATTATAAGTATGTGCCACCTTGCCTAGTGAAGCCAAGTACTATTTAAAAAGTAATTAATTAATTTTTATTGTTATTCTAAAGGTGATGTACAGAGAGGTTACAATTACATAAGTGAGGTAGTGAGTACGTTTCTTTTTGGATAATGTCACCCCTTCCCTCGCTCTCCCCCAGTTTTTCCCTCCTGCCCCCAGCCCCAAGTTCATTTTCAACATAGTGTCCATTGAGTACCCTGCTACATTTGTTTATCCTGTCCCTCCATTTCTCTGTGTCCCCTTATACTCCCAATGACATATAAACAAACAGAACAAAAAGGAAAGAGAACAAAAAAGTGAAAAAAACCCCTTATTTCCATTTCCTGGAGTTCATTTCAATAAATATTATTTTGTATGATGATCAGATGCAGACAAGCATTGTGTCTTTCTGTTCCTCTCCTAAGAGTATGCTCCTTTGGTCTTACTGTGTGTGAATGCCTAGAGACCTGTATAATTTACTATGTCCTAATGTATTTTAGATCTAAAAGCTAAGTATTTTTATCATGGTTTTTTGTTGTTGTTTTTGTCAGTTGTGGAGCCTGAACTTTGAGCCTGGGCCCTGTCCCTCAGCTCTTCAGCTCAAGGCTAGCACTCTACCACTTGAGCCACAGCACCACTTCTGGCTTTTTCTGCTTATGTGGTGCTGAGAAATCAAACCTCATGCATGCAAGACAAGCACTCTACTACTGAGCCACCTTCCCAGCCCCAGCATTTTTAATCCCATTTTAAGAATGAGGTAATTGAGGCAACATAATTTTCCCATGGTCACAATGTGATCCAAATACAAGTCAATTACTACAAAGCCCCCATTCTGTGTCTCTTTGACCCCTGAACTACTGAATTTAAAAAGTATTCCTTAATTTGTTTTCATGTTTGGGGTACTTTCTTGAGACAATATCTAAACTGGGTAAGTACAACACACAGGGATTTTGAAAATGAAATCTGATAGTCATACAGAGGAAGGAAGCCTTCTTAATTCCAGTGATGCCTATTTATAGCAAAAGACAGTTTTAGGGCTTTGTGCCAGGCTTAAAGGTCTAGATTTTGAGTCCCACAGATTCTAAGCAAGAACAGATGGACTACAGATACTTACACCTGACAGCATTTGGAGCTTTCTAAAATATTGTCCTATATTCTCATACTCCAAAACACACATCTCTGTGTCCTATGCTATAAACTCCCTAAGGGTTCGGAGGTATCTTTTTACCCTTCCCCCCTCTTTTGGTGGTGCTGGGATAAAACCCAGGGCCTCACATATGCTAGCCAAATACTATACCAATAAGCTATGCTTTTACTCAGTTTCATATTCCAATGTTTAACACAGCATCCATCATAGAAAGGATATTTGGGCCTTAGTTACTTCAACGGTAAAAAGTAAGGATTAGTGCTAATTCAGCTTATAAAGTTGAATCAATGTTCCATAAATATAGATGATACCTTTCTATAACCCTCTATTCTATTTGAGTATTCAAATTTGCATGATGAAAATGAGGGAAATCCACACATTTGCTCTTTTTGAGGAAAGTTTCTTAAAAGACTTAATTTGTGTCTTGATGTTACCTCCCTTCCTCTCCTCATACATAAAAACTGCCAGTCTAGGCTTGACTATTGAGATTCTTAGGAAATATAGTTTCAAAGAGAGGCACATGAAGACAAACCAGAAAGCACTGCCCAGATCATGTCTGCATTCACTTTCCATTGTCAAGCAGAGTGTCTTCAAACCCTTGTAAGTATATGGGATTGCAAATCAAGAGAACAGGAAGCTGAGTAGACTCTATGAAAATCGAGTTTACTCTTTCTTATGCTCAGCTAGAAACAATCAGGGTTGCATCCACACTTTAATAGTTTCCCCATTTCTTTGCAATTAAAAGATCCTATTCTCAACCCTCAAGCTTCACAGCTCGAAAAACTACAAAACCATATTCATCAAGGAAAAGAGGCCTAGATGCTTATAAATAAAACTTCAGGCTTATAAATAAAACTTCAGTCATCTACCACTTCTGGGAAAAAGAGCAGAAGCAATCTTAGCTACTCACTCACATTTCATAAAATTCGTGGGGCTTGAACTCTGGGCCCAGATGTTGTCCCTGAGCTTTTTACCTCAAGGCAAGCACTCTACCAACTTTAGCCACAGCGCCACTCCCAGTTTTCTGGTGGTTAATTAGAGATAAGAATCTCACGGACTTTCTGGCAGGGGCTGGCTTTGAACCAGGATCCTCAGATCTCAGCCTCTTAAGTAGCTAGGATTACAGGTGTACTCATGAGGCTGAGATCTGAAGATCATAGATCAAAGCCAGCCCAGGCAGGAAAGTCCAGGAGACCCTGATCTCCAATAAACCACTAGAAAACTGGAGTGGCTCTGTGACCCAAGTGGTAGAGTGCTAGCCTTGAGCTGAAGAGCTGAAGGACAGCACCCAAGCCCAAAGTTCAAGTCCCATGACCAACAAAAAAAACAAACAAAAAACAAGAAAACAGACAAGTTACCCAGCAATTTTTATTGGGTTAGTTTCAGGAAGAACAGTAACACATTCTTTCCCTGGCAACATTCACAACAGTGTATCTATCACAACATCTGGTTTACTTTAATATCTATTGAACTTGGCATGACTAGAAGTCATATGCAGTCATAAATCCATTAGTCCCTGAAATTTAATTACTCTAAAGTTCAAAAGATAATGGCTTTCCTCTGCTGACAAAAGCCAGAAACAAGTTTTCTATCATATCTAAAAAATAAGATTAGCCTGCACACACACGAGGTTAGCTAAAGAGTCACTGAAGTAAACAAAGTTGAACCATTTAAAGGCATCTTTTCCTTCCCCTTTAACAGAACCGGAGTGAAAAATTTGATAGCATGAACCACCAGGAATTCTGTTGTCTGGGTGGAGAAAGATAGGTTGGTGAGGAGTAATTTTATCTTAAGAATACACATGATTGGTTCTCATAGCATTTTTTTTTGCTGGACATGGGGTTGCTAGCACTCTACCACTTGAGTCACAGCCCCGCTTTTGGCTTTTATTGGGGATAAGAGTCTCACAGACTGTTCAAACTGGCTTTGAACAGGATCCTCAGCTTTCCTCAGCCTCCTGTGTGAACCACCAGCGCTGGCGAGATCCGTGTTTTTTTTTAAGCATTATTCTACACCAGATTTTGTCAGGATTTGACAAACTTCCCCTTTAAAGGGCCAGAAGGTAACTTTTCAGGCTTTGCAAGCCAAAAAGTCTGTGGCAAGTACAACTCTGCACTGCCATGCGATAAATACACAATATGAGCGGGCTGGGCTAATGTATGGACACAGAAGTCTGACTTTCATCTACTCTTCACATGTAAGGAAATATTCATCTTTTTTAACCACTTAAAAATAGACAAACTGAGCCTAGCACAGGTGGCTCATGCCTATAATTCTAGCTGATCAGGAGGCTGAGATCTAAGAACCATGGTTCGAAACTAGCCGGGACGGAAAGTCTGTGAGACTCTTATCTCCAATTAACCACCAAAAAGCCAGAAGCTATGAATACTAGGCCCAAGGAGCTGGTACAGATGAAGCATTATGTGTTGTGGATGACAGAGGTTAAAAATCTGTTCACCCCACAACCTTCAGGGAAGGAGAGGGACTGGTTCTATTAAAGACTATTCTAAAAGTTGAAACCAAGAGAATTCTTTGCTTAGCACCAAAAGAATAAGGCAATTAAATAGCTATAAATATTTTATTTCCCAAGCATTCTTTTATTCCCATGTTTCAAGCCATAAAATGAGTCGGGAGAGAAAACATGAGAGAGCAACATCAGTAAACTAAAATTTAAGAAAAACCAAACCAAACAGGAACTTAAGGAAATTCTGTCATTAGGCTCCCAATTCTATTTCGAGGCCAAATAGCTAATGTGTGACTAAAAGCCTAAGGATTTTGTGACTGATTTGAAATCTACCACTCCATTTTCATATCTATAAAATGGGAGAAACATTACTTATTTCACAGCATTAGAAAGATTAAATAAGAAAATACATAATGTGCTTGACACTTAGAAGTGTTCAAGAAGCAAATAGTTATTCTTATTTTTTATGCTCTCAACATTAAGGACCTTCTTGATAATTGTTTATAGGAATAAACCTTTTAGTAAGTGAATTGCCTTCTGGGACCTACGCACAATGGAGAAAAAAAAAGAAGACTAACAATCTGTTTAGGGACTCTGTCTCTAGAGGAGGAACTTCATGTCTGGAGCAGGGAGTGAGAGGGCTAAACTTTGTTAGGCCATTTGTCATACATCTTTCCAATTTACCCTTAAACTTGAATTTGCCAGAGAATGTCCAGGCTTTCTGAAGGTTTTTCTGGACATAGCACTGGAAATGTAGCCTTCCATGTTTAAAAGTTCTAGTCCCTGTTAATCTTTTTTTTTTCTCCTCCATTAAGTATCTTAATGTTTTCACTTAAAGTTTCAAGAGAAGATATGTGTATATACATTTCATACTTGAAATCTTGAACTAGAAGGCAGTAAGATTATGGCCACAGTATAGATGAGAAACTGACATTCTGGATGAGAAGATGACCAAATCGTAAGTTGAGAGTACTAAGATCTCAACCCAGATCTTCCGATTCTAATGTCTGTTTTCTTTTCCTACACTACTCTATCTTTCCCTAAGGGCTCACTCTAGTGGACCACAAATTTGTTATCATTTTTACTGTCTACTCCTTTAAGACAGGCATTTTCTTGGTTGCGTTTTCAAAGCTAATCTACTAATAGCAAGGTCAAAATCAAAGCCAAAGCTTGGGGTTTAAGTTTCTCTAGTGGTCCCAGAACTTGGATAAACATGGGAAAAAAAGGACTGAGGAATCAATTCTCTACTGATATACATTTCCTTCTTTCTTCTTTCTATAACAGGGTGCTTATCTAGTCTATTTGTAATTTTTCACAAATGAGGCTCCTTACTAGGACAGTATACTATGTTGGTAATCATAGTCCGTTTATAATATAAACCCAGATACGCAGCCTACATAGTAAGAACATGTGAGAAAGAACATCATGGGCTGGGAAGGTGGCTCGGTGGTAGAGTGCTTGCCTTGCATGCATGAGGCCCTGGGTTCGATTCCTCAGCACCACATAAGCAAAAAGAAAAAACCCAGAAGTGGCGCTGTGGCTCAAGTGGTAGAGCGCTAGCCTTGAGCTGAAGAGATGAGGGACAGCGCCCAGGCCCAGAGTTCAGGCCCCACGACGGGACCCAAAAAAAAAAAAAAAAAAAAAAAAGAACATCATGATCATACCCTAAAACAACACTTCGGGTTACAACAAACAATGAAGTGTAAGTGGTCAACAGGTAACTCCACTTCCTTTTTTTTCAACACATACTTTCTACATGTACTAAGTTCTTGGCACTAACTTATTACAATGAAGATCTCAGTCTAAAAGGGGAAATAGATGCTAATGGATAACTAATGATAATAATCACTGTGATACAAGTATATAAGTATGCTAGGCAGACTCAGAGCAGGGTGTTCACTTTTCTGTGATTATCATAGTTTTCAGGAAATTGCTTTTCCTTTCCTCCTTTTCCTCCTCCTCCTTTTTTTTTTGTCGGTCATGGGGCTTGAACTCTGGGCCCAGTTGCTGTCCCTGAGCTCTTCAGCTCAAGGCTAGCACTCTACCACTTGAGCCATAGCCACTTCCAGTTTTCTGAGTGGTTTATTGGAGATAAGACTCTCATCCTGCCCAGGCTAGCTTTGACCCATGATTCTCAGATCTCAGCCTCCTGAGTAGCTAGGATTACAGGCATGAGCCACTATGCCTGGCTCTCCTTTCTTTTTTTTTTTTTTTGGGTCCAGTTGTGGGGCCTGAACTCTGGGCTTGGGCGCTGTCCCTCAGCTCTTCAGCTCAAGGCTAGTGCTCTACCACTTGAGCCACAGCACCACTTCCGGCTTTTTTTTTTCTTTCTGCTTATGTGGTGCTGAGGAATTGAACCCAGGGCCTCAGGCATGCAAGGCAAGCACTCTACCACTGAGCCACCTTCCCAGCCCTCTCCTTTCTTTTTAAAAACTTTTTTTTTGCCCATCCTGGGGCTTGAACTCAGGACACTGTCCCTGAGCCTCTATGCAAAAAGCTAGTTCTCTACCACTTGAGCCATAGCACCACTTCTGGCTTTTTCTCAGCAGTCTATTGAAGGGAGATAAGAGTCTCATGGACTTTTCTGCCTGAATTGGCTTTGAACTATGATCCACAGGTCTCCGCCTCCTGAGTAGCTAAGACTACAGGCATGAGCTACCAGTATCCAGCTGATTTTGAATCTCAACTGTATCACTTTTTCAAGTTTGAACACAGGGCTTTGTGTTTGCTAGGCAGGTGCTCTTACTGCTGAAGCCATGCCTCCAGACTCTACTTGGCTCTTTTGCAAAGCTAACTCAGCAGTTTATGATGCTTTTACAGTGTAAAATTTACAATTAGGTGACACAAAAATTTATTTAATTACAAGTACATGACAGCTTCTGTAGTTTTAACCTGCAAATTAATTGAGTTAATTTATGACCATGAATGGTTTAACTCAGGTTGATTATTAAAGAAGTACAAAGTCTCCCTAATCTGACACTGTAACAACTGAAATAAACAAATCAGTCCCATGATTCTGCTTATTTTCTGAGACTCTCCCAGAGAGATTTATCCTGTTGACATGACTCTTAATTACAATGATACATTTCTTTGCAATCCATCTGCATTATTTCATTACAAAGCTAGAGCACTGGCTTTAGGACAAATTAGACATGTTTTGATTCTGGTCATATCTAACTATCTAGGATTAATTTTCAGCAGATACACAAAGAGGCAGAGTTGAGCTTTTGTAATTCTACTGCTTCCCTCAGAAGCAGTCCTCTAGAACTGTCTTATATACTAGGCCTTGACTGAAGGTGGGTTCCTTTGGGCTTTCCTTGTTTACTGTTTCTCAACTTCAGTGTGTACTAAAGTTGGCTAAGATCCTACACTCTGATATGCATTTTGGTGGTAGCTCTGGGACAGAGAAAATGGTTTGGAAAGTCAGATAGCCTAAGTTTGAAACCTGATTCTGAGTCTTATGAACTGTGTGATTTTTATCACTCTGGCTTGTTTTCTTACTATAAAACAGAATGGTACTTTACTTGTTGTAGACGTGCAATTAGACCTTTGTAAATACTTACGTTGCTTTTATCACATGACTAGCACCCAAGAGATAATGCTTGTGTAGCACTTAGGTGGTCTCTGGCACATGACAAGCATTTAAGAAATTCTATTTAAGGGCTGGGAAGGTGGCTCAGTGGTAGAGTGCTTGCCTTGCATGCATGAGGCCCTGGGTTTGATTCCTCAGCACCACATAAGCAAAAAGAAAAAAGCTGGAAGTGGCACTGTGGCTCAAGTGGTAGAGTGGTAGAGCGCTAGCCTTGAGCTGAAGAGCTGAGGGACAGCATCCAGGCCCAGAGTTCAGGCCCCCCCCCCAAAAAAAACAAATTCTATTTAAGACATTCCAGCAGTAAATTCCCCCTTCCCCCTAGTATCAAATCTCTATGGCTTACCATTAGAAAAAAAAAAAACATACAGAACAAGAAAAATTTGTATGTATCTGGGGAGCAGGTGCATTTATTTTCATTAGTTTCTTAAAAGAAAAAGGTTTAGTGTCAAACCAAGTAAACAAACTTAAAATAAATGGAGGAGATGGGGACAAACAAGTCGTTTAAGGATTCAGGTGGACCTGTTGCAACAATGAGAAGTACAAAATGTCATGTCAAAACCAGCTTTACAATGTCGGTGTGTGTGTGTGTGGGGGGTATGATTGGGTGGGGGGGAGGGGGGAGGCTGGGAAGGGAGGTGAAGGGTAAACAAAGGAGGAGGCTGCAATGCTTGGTAAGAAATGTATGCATTATCTTGCCCATGTAATTGTAACCCCTCTGTACAGTATGTTCTCAAATAAAATAAAAAAAAAAAAAAAAAAAAAAAAAGAGTCTCATGGGCTTTCCTGCCTGGGCTGGCTTTGAATTGTGATCCTCAGATCTCAGCCTCTTGGGTAGCCACCCGCGCCTGGCTAGCATACCTTGTTTTTAAGAGAAACATCTTAGAGAGTTTTCAAAGACTTTCTATGCTTTATTTTCAATAGGACATCAAATACTATAACATCTTCAATGATATATGATTCCAGGATTGTTGCCAAAGAAATTTAAAAAAAAAATAAAAAAAAAAAAACTTAAAAATAAAAATCTGATCTGTGGCCTATAATCCCAGCAATTAGGAAACAAAAGCAGAAGGAGTTTGAGGCCAGCTGAGGCTATACAGTGAGTTCCAAGCCAGTCTGACTGCTTACTTTATTGTTCGCTGTAACGCAAAGTGTTGATTTGAGGGTATGATCATCATGTTCTTCATCACATATTCTTCTATAGGTAGGCTGCTTATCTGGGTTTATATTATTAGTAAACAGACTATAATTACTAAGATAGTATATCTGTCCTAGTAAGAAGCTTCATTTGTGAAAAATTGAAAATAGAGAATCTAAGCATCCCTGTTATAGAAGAGGCTATACATAGTAATAGCTTTGTCTCAAACAAAACAAGAGAAACAGCTGGTCTTTGACTATTAACCTCAAAGATCATCTTTATTATCAAACAACTCTCCCAAACTCAATCCTCACTGTAGTTTTCTCCTAGAAGGTCAGAGTACAAGAGGAAAGTGGACTAAGGAAGTATAATAGAGGGGGTGAATTTACATTATATGCATATCTGGAAATACCACAATGATGTACGTTAGTACAATTAACACAAAAATAAGTAAATAGCTGGACGCTGGTGGCTCACACCTGTAAAGTAGGCTGAGACCTAAGGATTATAGTTTAAAGCCAGTCCATGAGACTCTTATCTCCAATGAACTACTAAGAAAAGGCTGGGAATAGTGCTGTACCTCAAGTGGTAGAGCACTAACCTTGAGCCCAAAGAGGCTCAGAGTCAGCATCCAGACTCTGTGTTCAAGCCACAGGACCAGCAAAATAAATAATGTACAAGGTAAAAACTGTACCAACAAAGGTCAAGGTACAAAGGAAAGGATTCAACCCACTGTTTTTGTCTAGGAAATGACAACTATTGAAGAGTTGGTAATGGACTTTTTTTTTCTTGTTCAAGTTCTAGAATTACTTACATGAAGGTATTAAATATGATTCCACTAAACCTGTGTAGCTTTAAGGAATTTAACCTCTGTATCAGTTTCTTAAAGTATAAAGCAGAGATAGCAACAGGACTACGCCTGTTGTGAGGATCCAGCAGATCCAGTGCGCGTATGTGGTGGTGGCAGGGATGGAACCCAGGCTCCCTTCCTTGCACACTACCACAAAGCTACAGCATCAGCACTCTATAACTCTTTTGGTGCAAGAAGGAATTCAAGACATGTATCTCTGGGCAAAGGAAATTATATTCAGATGGGTGAAAAAAAAGGCTGCTTCATACATGTTTAGAATTATTTATTGGTAATTCCGGTGGAGCTAGCCTATAATCTCAGGCAATTGGGAGGGAGAGGGGGTAGAATAAGTGAATTAGAGGCTCGCCTGGGCAAAAGCGAAAGTAAAGACTCTCAAAACCAAACCAAACCAAAATAATCAGAATAGATTATTCCAGATGTGTTTGTTGTGGGGTACTGGAAAAGCTCATCTTGCCTCTGTTTCACTGTTGTCCATTTTGAAGTTCCATCTTGAGAACTAATTCCTTAGAATGGGTAAGGGATCCTGAGAGGATCTCATTATTCCTGAATCATTTTGGGCCTAACTTTATGGGACATTCCTTCCCTCCCTCAAGGAGTTAGCCAATAAATGTTCAGGATGGCAGCTCTCTTGATGGCAGCAGTTTCTTCAAAAGTAGATATGGCCAGTTGCCGGTGGCTCACTGTCTCATGCCTGTAATCCTAGCTACTCAGGAGGCTGAGATCTGAAGATCATGGTCCAATGCCAGCCTGGGTAGCAAAGTTCCTGAGATTCTTATCTCCAATAAACCACCAGAAAACCAGAAGTGACATTGTGGCTCAGGTGGTAGAGTGCTAGCCTTGAGCTGAAGAGCTCAGGGACAGCACCCAGGCCCAGGGTTCAAGCCCCACGACAAAAAAAAAAAAAAAAATGGGTATGATGGAACCACTTACAGTTCCAGTCTCCAGCCTGGGAAGGCCCTCCTAAGGTGGTAATGATAGGGGAATGTAGAGTTCTCAACTGGAGCTGATGACTCCTAGCTACTCAGGAGGCTGAGATCTAAAGAAGATGGCTCAAAGTCAGCTGGAACAGTGAAGTCTGTGAGCCCCTTTCCAATGAACTCTAAAAAGCTGGAAATGGAGCTGTGGCTCAAAAGTGGTAGAGCACTAGCTTTGAGCACAAAAGCTCGGGGTCAGTGCCCAGGCACGGAGTTCAAGCCCTAGGACTAGCACAATCAAACAAAGCCCCAAAGGAGGGGAACTGACTGGGGCAGAAAGAAGGGAAGGAAGAGAGCCAGAGACTTGCTAAGGCTGTGGTTGTTGTTGATTGTTTTTCTCACACCTACCGCCTACTATGTGTCCAGGGTCAGAGCCTGACATCTTTCTGTGTGAAACTGATGAGGTTCTGACGTCGGAGACGGCGACTCCAGCACCACTGGGAGACCCACCGGTTACTTCGGCGATTCCGCGTCCTCGTGGGTGCCGCGAGCTAAGGACGCGCTGGCCCTGCAGGTCCGTGCGAACCGCGGACCACGCGAGCCCCGGCCGGGGTCCCGGGCATGGGACGCGCCTCTGCTAGTGGCGCCCACCACACCCCAGCACCCCAAAGTCGCAACCCTCAGCCTGAGAAGCACGGAGTACACGAGCAGACGCCCGACGACTCGGCGAAGCGGTCGCGGTCGCGCAGCACGAAGCCGCGAGGACGCCGTGCCCGGAACCCGCACACCTCGCGCCGCAGGCCGGGGCGCGGCCGGCCCCCGAGGGGAAGGCTACCGGGTGGGGCAGCCCGCCGTCGGGCGTTTACCCGGGGCTCACGGCTTACCTTTGAAGGAATCGGGGAGCCGTCGGGCTTGGGTGTCCTCGGCGTGCCGCTTCTCAGCCATGCTGTAGGAGTCGGAGCCGCACTCTGCAGCGCGCCACGAAAGCTCCAGTGTTTCCAATTGTGATCCCTCGAGCGGGTGCGAGACCCGGGAGGCCACAGCGCGGCTCTCCTGAGGCCCGCCTCCTCACGGCAAGACAGCCAATAGACGCCCAGCATCGAGGAGGACACGCCCCCATATTGCCCCACCCAGCCATCTGACCACGCCCCTGGCTTCCCGCTAGGTTCGCGCGCAGAGGGGCGTGGCCTGGCCTCTGAGGCGGCTGCGGGGAGAAGCACACCCCGGCCTCGGAACTCGGAGCTGCGGGGCGGGAGCCGGTTTTGACGTGGGGGTGGGGGGGGCGGCGAAGCAGACGGTGGAATGGTTGAAGGAGGCGTCCTACGGGGTGGCAGTGTTAATGCAAGGCCCCTTTCCGTTCTTCCTCAGGGCGGAGGAGTTAGCGGGGAGGAAATGGCGCCCTCTCGTGGCGGGGCGGCACCGAGCAGGCCTCCGAGAGGTGGGAAAGGGGCGGCGGCGACCGCCCGAGCAGCCCCAGTGTGCGAAGGGGAGTTGAGGAGGTGCTTTCGGTCCCAACAAAATCCCTTGGCCTGTGGCCGTCGGGGTGCGCTGGACGGAGACGGACATGGTGGCCGTAGGCGCAAGTGTTGAGGCAGCCACAAACACCCCAGGTGACGGGGGGGGGGGCAGGGAAGGGGGGAGCCGAGGGCCTGGCTCGTGAGGTCATTTGGTACCCGACAGGACAGACACCCGTGCATCTCCTTGGCCTTCCAGCTCCCTACCCGCACCTGTCTGCGTTGACAATTGTGTTTGGATGTTTTGAGCACCCAAAGAAAGGGCTTGGTAGACAAAAAGAAAAAGAAAAAAAAAAAGATTCCCATCTCTTGGGGGAGATAACAAAACGCATCTTCATTCAAGGAGATGACCTTGGGATGTCATTGGTGGTACTGGAGGGCAAAGGGAATCCGGGTCTAGGAAACGGTTCATGTCAGGGCATTCCCAGTCTCAAGCCTTCTCCCTTGGAGGTTTGTGGCTGGAAAAACTTCACCTGAAAACCAAGGGCGATGTTTGAATTCTCCCTGATTTGTCAGTGCCAACCGTCCCCACCATACTCAGGCACATAAGAAGGTGCCCTTTGTAAAAACTATTTTATTTCAAAGTAAATACAGTCGCAAGAAGTTGCAAAATTACAGACAAGTCACGTGTATCCTCTTATCTAGTTTCCTCCCATAGCTACATCTTATGGAACTATAATCTCAAACCCAGGAAATTGACAATGTACATTTTTATCACATATGAAGGAAATTCCCATGACCATGATGATGAAGACATGGAGCTATTTTACCAGGACAAACGCGTGAGAAACACCTTTGTCTCTTAGTATCAGAAGTTGGCTATATAATATCAGATACCTTGTACTTCTGGCACATGACATGGTAGACTTTATTTGATTTTATAGCTCTGGAACCTTGACTCATGCAGTCAACAGAGAGGTGCTACAGTGATCTTTGCTATAATGCAAAGGCTCTAGAATCTAATGGAAGCCTGATTCACATTTATCATGTTGATTTCCGGTCAAATACAAGCAAGGAACCCTATGCATCCCTGGGAATGGTTTTATAGTTTATGTGTGTACTTTACTAGACTTCTGGAGAAGATAAGAAAGTGAGCAGAGTTATTTAAGGATCCCGCCTCTTTAAATGATTCTCGAGGAAGTCCATAGCTTCATTTTTTCCATTCTACCATGAATAAGCTCCAGAGGCATGAACTTCCTGTTTATGCTGTGGTGCCTAGAAAAGAAAACCAGTAGCATAAGAAACTAAACTTTCCAGTAAATGAAGGAGAAAGACTTGATTATAGATCACATAGGGTGAAAGGGTATTGAGTCTAAACTTTCACTGGAAAGAAAAATATTACTTCAAAATGAATTTAATGTGTACTTTTCCCTGCTGTGATAGCTCCTGTGGCAATCCCAACAACGTCTGCTTCAGTGTCCCTTTTGGGACAGAGACTTCAGTAAACACTTGGCTCTAGTGTTAGATTGCATCAGTTCTAGAGATAATTCCTGGCCTGAAACTAAGAACAAGCTCTGACTTATTTTCAGATCACTTGCAGAACAACTGAGAGTTTCCAATATTGCTTTAAATATGTTGACTTTTACTTGCCGTTGAGACTAGTGTGTTGGTTTTCTTGCACATACTCTGTACAAATGTATAGATCAAATGTACTTTTAAATTAAATATTAACATACATCTCCCTTTGGAAGATATATAACTTTTTCCTAGAATTTCCTAAAAGAACTTCAGTGCTTTAAAAATGGAAACAAAATTGTGAATAAATTGGAGACGAAATTGCTAATAATCTTATCACCTCTAACAAAACAATGGCAATTTTGGTGAATTTTCTAGTTGTATTTGTATGTGCTTAAATTTAGAATATATATTCTCTTATTGTTTTCATGTTTTATTTTGCTATTATTTTCCAAATCAGATTAAGGATGACAGTGATGACATAGAAATGTAGAAAAGATGAACCATAAATCTGTAATTGAATAAATCAGAAGGAAATTTAATTAATCTTGTTTCTGTGCTCACAAGAAATGCTTGAATAAGAACAATAAGAAAGTCCTTATTTTCCTTTCCCTTAAACTTTTAATCTGGGCTGTTCTTGCTGCCTTTAATGAAGTCAGCTTTAATGAAGTGAGAACAGCAATAGCAAATTATATGTTCATCCCATTTTGTCCAAGAGAGAATTAACAAATCTGATGTCTTTTTTCTAGATGGATTACTTTGATTTGAATAAATTACAGTAAAGTTTTGTCTTATCTCTTCTTCAGAAAGTTATTCTCGGAGTTGAGTCATCACAAGAGTTTCATCAGAGCATTTAGTACATTTGGGGTGTGGCAGCAGACACTACCAGTAAGCCCCTAGAAATCCAGGTGCTCAGACCTTATGACAATAAAAATCACTACTGTAACATTAGGATATTGAATAGAAACCTTAGAGAAGATTCTTATTAATCTGCTTGATTTATATGTTCACTCACAGATATTTATTGAACATTTACTGTGTCCCAGAAATCAGTGTTTAAGATACATCAACAAACAACAACAAAGACAAAATTTCTTGTTCTCAGGTTTCAGGAAAGACAAATGGCAAGTTCTTGGTATTACTGATAAAAGGGGCCGACACGCAGAGAAATTTTTTGTTGTGGTTATTTGCAGTACTGAGATTTGAACTCAGGGCCTTATACTTACTTGCCAGGCACTCTACTACTTCAGTCATACTCCTAGGACCCTTTTGTTAGGGGTGTGTGTGTGTGTGTGTGTGTGTGTGTGAAATACAACTAACTGAAAGATATATTTCAGTTACATATATATATACATATGTATGTGTATACACACACAAACACTTTTACTTGAGCTGTTATTGGATCACTATTCTTCTACCTATGCCTCCTATAAAACTAGAATTACAGGTGTGTACTACCACACTATTTGTTGAGATGGAGGTCTCTCTAACTTTTTTGCCCAAGTTAGTCTCAAAGTTGGAGCCTTCCAATCAACCTACTGAGTATTTGGGATTGCAGGCATGTGCCACCAGGCTGTTTGTGAGATATGGTCTTGCTATGCTGTTTTTAAGAAAAGGCCTTGACTAGCCTCAAAGCACTATCCTCCTATCTCTGTTTCCTGGATAGCTAGTTTATAGACATGTGCTAATATGCCTAACACACAGGGTTTTGTATTTTTTTAATAGGGAAGATTTATTTAAGCATACATAAGCTTAATTTTATTGAAACATAAATGACAAAGTGATAGTACACCCCCAAAAATGTGTTATAACTGAGGGTAGGCAAGTTGATCAAGCAGTTAAGTACATTGATCTCTTAATTCTTAGGCACTGTTATGGGTAGGTTTTGACATGCTAAGGATATGTTCATAGTTGTAGAGTTTCCCAAGAAATGGGAGGGCCTTTCCAAGAACCAGGGAATAGGGAGCAGTTTAATAAGATATCCTTAGAAACAAGATGGTGATTTGCGGGTAGGTGCCTGCATGGAACTACAATTTGGAGATGTTATTGGGGACTACTGGCTTCTATACTGAGAGTAGTCAGATTTGTCCTACCAAATTGTTTAAGGCTTGAAGGAAATGAAGGATATACTTCAACTAGAATTACCAGTTTGTTGCCAAGGTCATCTGACTTGTCTTGAGAATGTGTCTCTAGTTTCCTGCTTGGGGATCTGGGAATAGGGCCTGGGACTCTTTGCTGTCTTTCTGTTTCTCTGTGCTTTTCACTTGTCCTGCCCCCTCTTTCATGATTCCTGATGCTCTTTCTCTCTCTCCAAAATGTAATGTCTTCTGTTACATGACTGCTATTCAAAACAGATAATCTTCTATTTTGCCTATAAATCTAAAACCTTTTTGTTTTGAAATAATTTTAAATGTATAAGAGTCTCAAAGATGGAAGAGAGTTCCCATATACTATCTACCAAGTCTTTCCTCATATTAATACCTCACACAATCACGATACATTTAGCAAAACTAAGAAATTAACACAAATATCATACTATTAATCAAATCACAGACTTCATTTGGATCTCATCAGGTTTCCACTGATATCTTTTTTTTTCTACTCTGGAAGTTCCCATTGCATTTGGTTATCACATCTTCTTAGTCTGTAAACTACGATGCCTTTTTGGTCTCTCCCCTTTTTTCTTTTCCTTACCAATTCTGCACAGTACTGGTCAGGTATTTTGTAGGATGTCCCTTAATTTAGTTTTCTCTAATATTTGAATTTGTTATTATTAAGTTCAGAATACGAGTTTGGGGAAAAATACCACAGTGGGAACTGTTATTTTTATTATAGCAGAGAGGTGTGATACCTACATGGGTATAACTGATGCTTTTGGATAAGGTAATTTCTGCAAGATTACTCTAGTTAACTACAATTTTCTTACTATTCTCTGTTCTTTAGAAGCACATTGTTAAGTTCAACACACATCCAAGGAGTGGATAAATTCCATTAATTATTTAATACCTTTCTTAAACCCTTTTACTTCTAAAAGTCCACTTGCTTCTCTGTCTTTACAAGATTCTGTGGTATATCTCAGTTTAGCCTTTTCTTTCCCTACTGTATCCTAAGTCATTTTTTTCTGCAGTCCCAATTATAAATTTTTGTTGTCCCTATTTATAGGGATATGGGTAAAAATAAAAAACCCCTTATTCTAGCTTTAGTGGATTTTCAGAGTGAATAAAATTATGCTATTATATTCAATCTGCCATTTTTATCTGGAAGCTTTGAGGAAAACATTTTTAATCATCCAGTTGATTTTTAATCTATGTTTTTTATTATATATATTTATTGTAAAGATACTGTGCAGAGAGGTTACAGTTAAATGAGCAAGGTAATGAGTCCATTTCCTATCAATAATCTATGTTTGAATTTGTCATTCATTCTGCATCTCACAATTCTGCCATGGATGTAATCCACAAATACTTAATGCTTTTGTTTTGTACCATTGTTATGTTTTATATACCATTGTGATCTGTCTGAAACCTCATTCACAGCTAAGAAAACAAGTCTTGTAGTGTTTCTTGATGTAATGGGCCCTGATTTTCTAAGATATTATGGTTATTGCTATGAAGTAGGGTTTGTGAGGAATCTGGGGTGTTGCTTGTAATTACCACAGTCAGTTATTGAAATTAAAAAAGAAGATAGGGGGGCTGGGAAGGTGGCTCAGTGGTAGAGCGCTTGCCTTGCATGCATGAGGCCCTGGGTTTGATTCCTCAGCACCACATAAGCAAAAAGAAAAAAAGCCGGAAGTGGCACTGTGGCTCAAGTGGTAGAGCGCTAGCCTTGAGCAGAAGAGCTGAGGGACAGTTCTCAGGGCCAGAGTTCAGGCCCCACAACTGGACCAAAAAAAAAAAAAAAAAAAGAAGCTAGGCTTGGATACCTCAAGAATCAGTGCTTAGATCAGCTCCAGGAAAGGAACCTTAGCCTACCGCTATGGTCTCCCTTCCTTCTCTTTCATTTTTGGGTTTCCTTTACTTTATGGTGTTTTGCTGTCATTTCTGTTTATCCTTTAATGACTAGATTACTAGATTTTTTTTCCCCTTCAATATGTTTTAATATCTTTTCAAGGTAATATGTCTGTGTGGTTCAAAACCAAACTAACACAAAAGGTATATATTGAGAATTCTCCCTCCCATTCTTTTGTGCCTCCTTCTCTCTTGTTCTTTCCTGCATGTATAACCATATTTATTGTTTTTGTGCTTATTTTTTGTATTTCTTTATGCAAATATAAACCTGTATTCTTATTTTCCCCTTCCTACCTGTTATCCATATTTATGTTTTCCTCATTGAAGAATAGTGTCTTTTTTTTACAGCTTTGTTATATATCAGTATTTATTTAACTAGTTCCCTATAGAAAATAGCATGTTTGCTTCTCATTTTTATTTATAAACCATATTGTAATGAACAACCTTGTAAAACTTCATTTTGTAACTATGTAGATATATTTGTATGTAAATTTCCAGAAATAGAAAAGTTGTAGAATATTGACTTAATATTGTAATATTTCTAGCGTGGTATTAGCTATCATCTGTTTTAACAGTCAGGAACATCCTGGTACTTTCTCAAGAAAAAATTTAGTGTTCTTATATTTTTTTCTTTTCAAAATACTATTTATTTTTAATATTTTTCAGCTCTGAGAATGGAAGTTAGGGCCTTCTGGATATTAGACAAGCACTCTTCCACTAAGCTATACCTCCAGCCCTTTGGATTACTTAATGTGTGTGTGTGTGTGTGTGTGTGTGTGTGTGTGCGCGCGCGCACTTGCGCACGTGTGCACATGCATGTACAGATACTGGGCTTGATTTCAGGGCCGCTAGCTGTCACTTGGCTTTTTTGCTCAAGGCTAGTACTTTGCCACTTGAGCCACACCTCCACCTTTTGCTGGTTAATTGATGATGAGTCCCATGGATTTTTTTCTGATCAAGCTGGCTTCAAATTGTGATTCTCAGATCTCAACCTCCTGAGCAGCTTGGATAACAGGCATGATCCACCTCTGATTGGATTATTATTATGGTTTTACCTGAAAAATTTAATTCAGGGGAGTGATGGAAAATGAAACAAATAAGATTAGGAGTAGATTAGTAGAGATAAAAAGAGGATACTCGCTGGGCGCTGGTGGCTCACGCCTATAATCCTAGCTATTCAGGAGGCTGAGATCTGAGGATCACGGTTCAAAGCCAGCCCAGGCAGGAGAGACCGTGAGACTCCTATCTCCAATAAACCACCAGAAAACCAGAAGTGGCCGCTGTAGCTCAAGTGGTAGAGTGCTCGCCTTGAGCTGAAGAGCTGAGGGACAGTGCCCAGGCCCAGAGTTCAAGCCCCATGACAGACAAAAAAAAAAAAGAGGATACTCTTAGAAGAGAATCACAGAGGTGCAATGCCTAAGTGCTTCTTCATATTTATATAAAATAATACACATACTGAAATGAACTTCATGATATTGGAAAAAAGATCTTTCTTCCTTTCTTTTTTTTAGTGTTTGATGATTCTCTCTTCCTTACCTTATAAATGATGTATTCGTATGTATATCTTTGGGAAGGTGG
Organism: Dipodomys spectabilis; assembly: GCF_019054845.1. Lineage (NCBI taxonomy): Eukaryota > Metazoa > Chordata > Mammalia > Rodentia > Heteromyidae > Dipodomys > Dipodomys spectabilis. The sequence continues at coordinate 6,554,894 of NW_024870723.1, forward strand.
GGAGGGGGAGGGCACAGAACTTGGGGGAAAAATGATGAAAAAGCACAACAGTGGAGCTCACTGAACATTGATGAAAGTGAACTATACAACTTGTGGATGGAGTCGGGAGGCAGGATTGGGAGAGAATGAGGGAACAGGTGGTACTGTAAGAAAGGAAATTACTCATTACCTGACTCATGTAATTGTAATCCCTCTGTATATCACCTCTATAATAACAATAAATTTTTTAAAAAGATGATACAATAAAAAAGTTAATGGAAAAACTATGGAAGCAAAGAAACGGCCAATGATTATTCAGACCCTGCAGAAATGATAGATTGGGTAATATTCCTGGCAGACTAGCTGTCCTTGGATGACAGAGTATGTGGTAAGATTAGTGATTTTCATAGAGGGTAATTTTAGTCACACTTCTCTTGTGAGATATGTTCCTTGGTCCAAAGCTGTGTGAAGTATGATACCATGACAGTAAGCAAGGGATTATGCTGTACACAAACAAAACACAATAGACAGGAAAGGTGTTCCCATAACCAGAATATATGTCTATTCCAGTACAAACAAATAGCTTTTCTATCTATGATGGAAGTAGAATACCATGAACAACCTATCAACAGATGGTTTGCTTAGAAAATAGTGTTATATTGGGTATTCCATTTAGATTCTGCTCTTGGAGATTCCAATACTTGACAGTGCTAGTAGACAGATCAGCTCAGTAAGGGGCAGTATGTATTGTTAAGACTTTGGTTCCAACCCCACCACTAGAGTCAGTTTATACATAGGTCCTTTGTACACTAGGGTAAGGAAACATACTGACTTCTTAACACAGGATGTCATCTTTTCCCCCTTATTATTAAAGCCTCCTCTGTGGGTAGTGTTTTTTTCCCCCTAAATACTCATACTAATTCCTTTATACTTCTTGCTCATTTCTGAAAGATCTTGCCCTTTTCTTTGCTACCAGTCTTTCAGGTTTGTTATTTTCTATTACAGGCTACCTCTCCTTGCTGGCCAAGGCAACCACAAAATGTACTGCCAAAATGTCTTCCCTTTGAGAGGATTTCCTTCACTAGTCTCCTTCATGGTTTCCCTGAGTGAGTACACTGGTATTAGCGTTTTGTGGAGACCTTTTTGTAAATTTGGCCCCATTTTTTTCTTACTCCTTGAACTGTTTGTATTGAACTCCCACATGGAACCAAAAGTGTGGGCTGAGGAAAGGACTACAAGGCATAAGAAGTAGGTTTTCACCAGATGCTGGTGGCTCACGCCTGTATTCCTAGCTGCTCAGGTGGCTGAGATCTGAGGATCACAGTTCAAAGCCAGCTCAGGGCATGGAAGTCTGTGAAACTCTTATTTCCAGAAAAAAACTCAGAAAGAACTGGAAGTTGTGCTGTGGCTCAAGTAGTAGAGTGCTAGCCTTGAGCACAGAGTGGCTCAGGGACAGAGCCCAGGCCCTGAGTTCAAGCCCCATGACTGGCAAAAACAAAAACAAAAAAGAAGTAGGTTTTCTATGGGTCTGAACTAAATATTCATGCAACAACTTATGTCTTGTGTCTTACTGAAGACTTAGTTTGCGTTTGAACATCTGTATAAAATCTCCTCTTTATGATTATTGCTTCACATGTCCAGACTTGGTATAATATTTAATGTCTTGCCCAGACAACTCTTGTTCATAATGGGTGGTTTAGTCATATAATCATTTAGAATCCCATATTAACAAATTAGTTTCTTCACTAAAGAAGGAATAATTATCAGCAAGAGAGAGCATGATTCTGTTCCAAACCCTAGCTATCTCATCTAATCTCTTGTTGGGGCTTGCAAAAGGATCCACTGACACTTTGAACATTATTGGATAGTGTGACTCACACTACTGCCTGACCTGCTCCAGAGCCTTTTCCAGTCCTAGGCACTTCTCAGAAATAGCAGCCATATAATAAGATGTTCTGTGCAAATGAGTCAGTATATCCAAGAGTATTTTGTGTGTGTAGAACATCTAAAGAAGACCAGGACTGCCACCACACTATTGATCCTGAACTTGAAAAACAAGGTTTTCACAATATTACCTGTTGAGCTGGACAGTGCTAACTCATGCAGTGTTCCAATTTAGGTAGTGCTATTACTCACCCTCAGGTGAAAGTTAGAAGACAGTCTGGGCAGAAAAGTTAACTAGCAAAAAATTGGACAGAAGTTATGACTCAAGGAGTAGAGTGTCAGTTGTGAGCCAGAAAGCTGATTGAGAGTGTGAGACTCTGAGTTCAAGCCCCAGTATGGCACACATACAAAAAATATTGATATATGGGCTGGGAAGGTGGCTCAGTGGTAGAGCGCTTGCCTTGCATGCCAGAGGCCCTGGGTTTGATTCCTCAGCACCACATAAGCAAAACGAAAAAAGCTGGAAGTGGCGCTGTGGCTCAAATGGTAGAGCGCTAGCCTTGAGCTGAAGAGCTGAGGGACAGCGCCCAGGCCAAGAGTTCAGGCTCCACAACCGGACCCCCCAAAAAAAAAAAATATATATATATATATATTGATATAATGACAGGATATGACTAGCTGTTTTATTTTTCTATGAGGCTGTACTTGAAATAGCACATTTTGTTTGTTAGATAGGAACTTTTTTTACAATTTCTATTATGCCAGGAAGGTTATATGCCAGCAGTGGGTAGAGTTCAGTGAATCAGTCTTTTCTTCCTACCTGCCTTCCTTCATTCCTTCCTTCCAGCTACATAGCAGTCTTTGCTCTAAGGGAAACTTTACTTCCCAATTTAGGTAGTTCTGATGAGTAGAAGCTACTCATATAAAGTGAGTACCACAAAAGCAAGGACCCATAGACCCTAGGAGAAACAGTTTTTAAATATGAATAGGAAGCAGCACTTTGGGCAAAGAAGTTTAGAAAAGGTGAGAGACAAAACTGGAAAGATTGGATAGAGATATACTTATGAGATTTATGTACCATACTAAAATGTAGATAGTGTCCTGTGGGCTGAGCAAAGGTAGTAAAGGTTTACTACAATGTCATGGTACAATCCAGTTGGTTTGAAAAATATTCCATAACAATGAGAACAGAAGATTGGAGATGGGAGATGTAATTATTATTTGAGATTATTTATTAAAGCTAACATAAAATAATGAAGACTGAACAAAGACTGCAAGTATAGAGGTGAAAATATACATAAGAGATGAAATTAAGATGTAGTAAGTGATTATACACGGATTAAGAAGAGAAGACAGGCTAGGTGCTGGTGGCTCACACCTGTAATCCTGGCTACTCAGGGGCCAAAGCTATCTGGGCCAGGAAAGTCTGTGAGACTCTTATCTCCAATTAACCACTAAAGAACAGGAAGTGGTGTTGTGGCTCAATTGGTAGAGCCTTTTAGCTCAAGGACAGCACCTGATCCCAGAGTTCAAACCCCACAACCAACAAAAAAAAAAAAAAGAAAAGGAAAAAAAAGAGAGGACAAAACATACATACATAGTACATACATACATGCATACATATATATATATATATAATGTTTTTTAGGGTACTATGCTGGTTTTGGTTTGAATGAGGTTCAGGTAGATCTGGACCTGCTGGGCCTGATGAAGAGTCACCAAATGTTTTGGTTCACACCAAAGAGATTTCCTGAAATTTGAGATTCTTAGCACCAAAGATGAAACAAGATTGTCTCTCTATCCTAATATGACTGATGGGCAGGTTAATGGCAGGAGTTTATTGCCGTAAGCACTGAGAAACCTAGAGATAATTATGACCCAATAAGATAGGGTTTAGTGATACAAGGAAATAGTAGGATTTGTGTGTGTGTGTGTGTGTGTGTGTGTGTGAAGGGGATTGGGGTTTGAATTCAAGGTCTCATACTTGCTAAGCAAATGCTCTACCATTAAGCCATGCTCCCCAGCCCTTTTTTATTTAGGTTTTTGTTGTTGTTTCTTAAAGAGTCTTGCACTTTTGCTCAGCTGGCCTTGGACTGTAATTCTTCTATCTTTACCTTTTGAGTAGGAAATGATAGTTCTTAATGTTGCATGGTACTGTCATTCAGATCCTCCTCCCCTCCCACCATGGATCCAGTCTGAGGTTCCAGGAGATTAGAGAAGTAAAATACAAAAGAATATTGACATTAGCAGGCTTTCTTTGAAGCAATTCTTAAGAAACAATGTGATTACTTTTTATTATGTTGTACCATCTAGTGTAATTTTTCTTCCTTCCTTCCTTCCTTCCTTCCTTCCTTCCTTCCTTCCTTCCTTCCTTCCTTCCTTCCTTCCTTCCTTTCCTTCCTTCCTTCCTTCCGTTCCTTCCTTCCTTCCTACCCTCCCTCCCTCTCTCTTTCTCTCTCCCTTTCTCTTTCTCTCTCTCTCTCCTTTTTTTATTTTTATTTTTTAATTGTGAAAATACTGTACAGAGGGGTTACAATTACATGGGCAAGATAATGAGTACATTTCTTATCAAGCATTGTAGCCTCCTCCTTTGTTTCCCCTTCCCATCCTCCCCCCCCACCCCCCCATCCAATCCTCCCTGCTACCCCCCCCCCCACCAAAGTTGTAAAGTTCATTTTTTGACATAATGATTTGTACATTGTTGCAATGGGTCCACTTGTATCCCTATTTAAACTATTTGTTTTTCCCCTTCCCTTCCACAAATTATACTGACATCAAATACAGTGAAAGCAGGGGTTATATCTCTCTCTCCTTCTTTCTCTCCTCCTTTCTCTCTTTCTTTCTCTTTCTTTCTTTCTTGTTGGTTGTGGAACCTGAACTCTGGGCCTGGGTGCTGTCCCTCAGCTCTTCAGCTCAAGGCTAGCACTCTACCACTTGAGCTACAGTGCCACTTTGGCTTTTTCTGCTTATGTGGTGCTGAGGAATTGAACCCAGGGTCTCATGCATGCAAGGCAAGCACTCTAACACTGAGCTACCTTTTATACTTCCCCGGCCCTTTTATACTTTTCTTATGCCATGTTAGGATTAAACAAAGGTAGATGAAGCAAGAATCTGAGGACCATTTCCTAACTTGTCATTCATTTACGCATTCTTTCCTTTTTTTAGTTGTTAAAAAATGAATATGACAGCTTTCTTTTACACTAGTTGCTATCCCATGTTTTAGAACTCTAGCAGGGAATAAAATTTTAAAAACCCTTAAAGTCAATGAAGTATACACTGATGAGGAAAAGGGTACATTTTCCTTTTCCTGTATGTTTTTTCTATGTTTCCAGTACCATTTGCTAAAATTTATCTTTGTTTTCTTTAGGACTCAGCAGTGCCATTATTGTCATATATGATATATCCATTTGTATGTGGGTCATTGCATATGTTACGTTGATTTGCCAGCTTCTATGCTAATATGTTATTGTATTATCTTACCTTATGATCAGTCAATGTTTTGTAGAATAAGAACTCTTACCTTAGCTGAGCACTAGTAGTTAACTCCTATAATCTTAGCTCTTCAGGACTCTATGATCTAAAAAATGTTGTTCAAAGCCAGCCCAGGCAGACAAATCTGAGACTCTTATTTCCAATTAATTAGAAAAAAGCAAGGAGTGAAAGTATTTAAACACTAGTCCTGAGCAAAAAAAGCTAAGTAAGAGCTCCAGGTCGTGAATTCAAGCCCTAGAATTAGCATAGTTGTACACATGAGTCCCAGGGTGGGCATAAAATGTGCATAAAGATTAAAAACAATCTGTAAATATATATCTATACATTTAAACACTTCCTGTAAATTTTAACTGGGATAAAACTAAATCAGTCAATCATTTTGAATGAATTGACATTTCTATGTTTTTGAGTCTTCCAATTAACCATTTAGTCTAGTTTTCTTTAATACCTTTAAATAGACATTGAGGTTTTACAAATGTTTGTAGATTCATTAGTAGATACTTGATTTTTTACTATTGTATGGTAAAATGTCATCTTTAAAAATATTTGCCAATGATTTTTTGATAGTAGTTTAGAAATGCAGTTGATTTTTGTTATCAGAAAGTATGCACAAATCTATACATTGATCTTTTTGTTGGGTGAGAGAAGAGTTCAGGCAAGATGTATCATATAGTGAAAGTGATAGATAATTTGTTCGGAAAGCAATATGGCAGAGACAGAAGATTTTTTGTTTGTTTGTTTGGAAGGCTCTTTAGTACAAGAGTCTGATAATTATATTGTTGAATTGGATCCTCACTCTCGGGGGGGGTGGGGGGGGGAGGGTGAAGCACAGATGGCAACAGGGTACAAAAGAGAATTTACACTATTCCAGGCGTCTAACGAAGGATGACAGTTTTGGGCAACTCATTTGACAATTTTGCAATTCACAAAAGATTTTTTTGAAAGGAAATATACAGGCACAGAAAGCACATACACCCCCTATAATACTTTTTGTCTAACAAAATAAAAACAACAGAAGTGCCTTGCTTTTGCTTCTCTCTTGCTTTGCTTGTCTCTGAGATGGCTCTATTTTGTTCATATATGCAAATTAGGACTAACATATGTTCCAGATCTGTCCAGCACTGAAAATTTACTTCCTCCTCAGAAACTGACATTTGTAAAAAAAAAAAAAAAAGAAAGAAACTGACATTTGTACAGAGCATTGTTCTGCATTTTGATACTATACCATAAAATATTTGGTAAGGAATCTTAAGGGGGAAAAAAAAGAAAAAACATGGAAAGACAATTTACAAATAGAGCATTAGCTTTCTCTAGGCTATCAAATAAGCTGAAAGTGCTGCTAAGCATATTGAACATTAATTTTTATGTGGCCTAGTATGCACTTTTAACTGCTCATAATTGTTCAACTTTCTGATATTGTGGATGAGGTTTCTAATATGAAATGTTCATAGGGCTGGGAGGGTGGCTCAGTGGTAGAGCACTTGCCTTGCATGCATGAGGGCCTGGGTTCAATTCCTCAACACCCCATAAGCAAAAAGAAAAAAAAAGCCAGAAGTGGCACTGTGGCTCAAGTGGTAGAGCGCTAGCCTTGAGCTGAAGAGCTGAGGGACAACGCCCAGGCCCAGAGTTCAGGCCCCATGACGGGACCCCCCTCCCCAAAAAAAAAGATCTGCCTGCCATCGTCATCATCATTATTCCTTAAAAGTTTAGAGATAATTGCCAGTAATAGCATTTAAAGAGTACTTATTAAATCTCAGATTTTTCTCCCATAAAAGTAAGTAAAAACAATTGGCTTTGACTTTAGAAGCTTTGGTTTGTATAACTATGCTATAATGCCTCGTTAAATTTGTGAAATGACGACATAATTGAGAGGATTACACATTCTTACATGAGTGATTTCTCTCCTTTCTGAATCACGACAACATTTTAGCTATGTCTTTTCTCTGGTTAATCTGGGGACTTTAAAATTTGCCAGGTAAATATTTATACATGGTTTTCTCTTCCTTGATAGTCCTTGAGGAAAAATAGTCAGAGAACCCTTTTTCTTTCTTTCTTTTTTTTTTGGTGGTCATAGGGCTTGAACTCTGGGCCTGGGCGCTGTTCCTCAGCTCTTCAGCTCAAGGCGAGCACTCTACCACCTGAGCCACAGCACCACTGAGGAAAAATAGTGTTGTAACACTTCCCTACCTGGGATTGTACCCAGAAGAGCCTAGAGCGCCTCCAAGAGTTCAATAAATATTTGTTTGAAAAATATGAATCCTATGTACCATTTAAAAATATGAACTTCACACCTCTCTTTGTGACCATAAAAAATGCATAGTTGGTAGAATGTCTTAATTCATCTAAGTTCAATCACATACGAGATGGATTAAATATTGAATGAGATTAATCACAAGCTATATATATCCCAACGCTATAAATCGTGGTAAATATCTAACGAACAAGTTGCTGAATATTATTTTCTTTACACATATCCCTTTCACATGATATATGTGTACTAATATTACATGTATATATATATATGTGTGTGTGTGTGCACATGTGTTTCCTGAACTGTGTGTGCACATATTTTTCATAAAAATCATTTTTATGAAGTACTGCCACATTATTTAAAATACACATGACATTACATTATACAAGTAATGACATCACATTAAACTATTATCCATTTAGTTATTTATTAAAGTTTTAGCAAGGATTTGTTTTAATATAACAGGATTAAAGTTAGAAGGAATAAAAAAAATAAGAGAAACAGCTCCTGCTTCCCATGCAAGAAATGGAAGTTAAAGACGTCTCATTCATTCATTATTTTATTCAAACTAGGTAAGATTAAATGGTCCCAAATTACAATAAAAACAATTTATTTTAGAAGATTATACATTTTTGAAAGTTTCTAAAAACTGAAAAGTTTCCCAAATTTTGCATTCAAGAAAATATTGTAATTTACTTGTTAGTCCATAAGCCTAATGGTATAATCATCAAATTATTTCTGACTGCCATGCTATATTAACATGTTTAATTTGTGGAGGAGTTTTAAATTTAGGGTCCCAATTATATTCTGGTGATAACAGCTTAGTGGGTTTGTTGACAAAAAAATATTTGTTTAGATGGCTTTCATACAGGCTGTTAATTTTTCTTCTGGTGTCACTTTTAATTCCTTTTATACACTGTGTAAAGAAGACTAAAATTTCCTGGGGTGTGCCACCAAAAATGGCTTTATGGTAATAGAAATCTCCCTGTTCAAAGGGGATGAAAGCTGCTGATTTATGTCTTCTCTCATAAGGAAATTCATTAATAGTTTTAAAATACCACCATGCATGGAGTTGAGCTACAGACTTTCCCAGGGCTTCTACCCCGAAATCATTCTTGAAGATCTGGTTTACAGCCATAATGAAGAGAAAATCAACTTCATACTGAATTTTGTCCACGAGGTGTGTGTTGAAGTTCTTCATGGTTCTGATACTAATGTCTTGATCTATGCTTTCATTGACTAGAGGAAATAGCTTGAATGTTCGAAGAAGACTCATCTCTATGTAAGGAAGCTTGGTTTTGCCATCAAAAAAGATGTAAAAGATAACATTAAATCCAACCATAAAGTGCTTATCAGCAGATTGTAGAAACTTTTTCATGTAGTGATCTACAAATCTGAAATATGAAAAAACAGAAAAAATACTTTGATGAAATTAATCAGTAGAGAATATGTCATTAACATGCCGATTAACATACATGTTAATGATAGTAAAGAAGGTGAGGGCAGAAAATCTGGCTCTATAAATAACTATTTTGGTTAGTATAGGAGAAGATCGTATGTTTGAGGACCTGAGAAGTGCCATAGCATTTGTTGTGAAGCAAGAAAGCTAAATGTAAAAGTAGTGTTCAGGACTGAGCTAAGGCAGAAGAAAATAACCACTCCATGATAGCCAGAACTCATTACTAGGGTTAATTGTGAATTATTCTTTTGACATAAAAAGTCCATAAATTCTCACTAAAATAAAAAAAGACAAATATTAGGAGCACCTACTGTTCCGGAGCAAATACAACCAAGCCTATTGTAATATTCAGCTTCTTGTAATAGTTTTCTAGGACTTGTCTATTGTAAGTTCCTTCCCATATGACTGGAGCAAACCAGTCAGTTCTTGTTATAACATCAGGACGCATTCTATTGAGCAAAGAAGAAACAAATTGAGCAGGTATTTTATTATGGCAGTAGAAATTATGCAAGTGATATAATGATTATAGAGAACTTACTATGTGTCGGGTTCAGTGTTGGTTTACATAACTCATTTAATCCTTGCAGTGACTTATAAGGAAAGCCTTACTATTATCTTGCTTCTCATATAAAGAAGCAAAGAGACAGATTGATGATTATCTAATTCGGTATACCCAAAGTCCATCAAAAACATAAATATAGCCAAGAAACAGTGGGTCATGCCTATAATCCTGCCTACTTGGGAGGTTGAGAACTGGAGGATTGTGGTTTGACATCAAGCTTGGACAGAAAAGTTCTTATGACCCTTCCCAACCTGTAGTTGGGTATACTGGGTGTATGCTTGTCATTCTAAACTATGTAGAAAACAGAACAGAGGACTGGTTTGAAGCCAGTTCAAGCAGAAAAATCTACAAGACTGCGTTCAATGGAAAGAAGCTGGGTGTGGTGTCAAATGCCTGTTATTCCAGCTATGGAAGCCTAAAATAGGCAGATGATAGTCCAAACACATGCCTGGGCAGGAAGCAAGTTATCTTAAAAATAACAGTGCAGGAAGTAGCGCTGTGGCTCAAGTGGTAGAGTGCTAGCCTTGAGCTGAAGAGCTGAGGGACAGCACCCAGGCCCAGAGTTCAAGCCCCACGACCAACAAAACAAAACAAAACAAAACACCCAAAAATCAGTGCACAAAAAAGCTGAAGGTGGGCTGGGAAGGTGGCTCAGTGGTAGAGCGCTTGCCTTGCATGCATGAGGCCCTGGGTTTGATTCCTCAGCACCACATAAGCAAAAAGAAAAAAGCCGGAAGTGGCGCTGTGGCTCAAGTGGTAGAGTGCTAGCCTTGAGCTGAAGAGCTGAGGGACAGTGCCCAGGCCCAGAGTTCAGGCCCCATGACCGGACTCCCCCGCCCCCCCAAAAAAGCTGAAGGTGTGGCTCACCTGCCTAGCAAATGTGAAATCCTGAATTCAAACCCTAGTACCACCAAACAACCTCCCCACAAATGGGAAATAACATCCAAAGATGATTACATATAAGTGAATAACAAATACAAAATGATGTTCAAACTCAGTTCGGGAAATGAAAAGATAATTGAACTATTTTAATCAATAGTTTTTCCAATTATACATTTTGAAACTACTGGACTAATAATAACAAGTAAGTAAGTAAAATAACAAAATAATAAGATAAAATAAAAAATAACAAAGTATAATATTGCTAACATTTTCCCACAATAAATTAGAAAATAAGTAGTATAAATAAGGGCAAGTTAACAATCTGAATCAAAATTAAAATCCTTTTAAAATGTTCTTTCCCTCTCTCTTTTCCTCCCTCCCTCCCTTCCTCCCTTCCTTCCATCCTTCCCTCCTTCCTCTATTTTTCAGTACTAGAGGTTGAACTCAGAGCTTTATGATTACTACGAGGTGCTCTATACCTCTTTACTTGTCACAGTTTTTCCTTTGTATCTTCCATTTTATGCACAGGTGGACTTAGACCATAATCATTCTACTTATGCCTCCCACATAGGTGGATTGGTCGGCCTGTGCTACCATACCTGGCTAACTGATTAAGATGGAAATTTCACTGTGTGCTCAGGCTGGCCTCCAACTGTCATCTTCCCTATCCCTGCCTCTCAAGAAGCCAGGATTACAAGTATGAGCCATCATACTTTTTTAACTGATGACTCCATCCTAGGAATTTATCCTATAAATAATTCTGCACACTTATGTAAAAACTACATACAGAGATATTTGTTGTAGAACTGCTTATAATAGTCCCCAATTGTAAATGAAAAAAAATAAAACCAATTAAGAAATAAATAAAGATATAAAGCATAACACGGCATATATAACACTGAAAATAACAAACCTCCCCTGAATGTCACTGTTAACTGAGGATATTAAGGCTATATGCATGTATGAAGTGTCACAGTGAAACTCATGTATTTGTATGATCAATATATTCATTATAACAATTTTTTTAAAAATCAGGAGTCAATGGCATCTTCAAGTTATTGCTAGTGACATTTTTTCTGATTAATGTTGCCAAGAATATGAAATAAGATAAGAGTGTGACATATTTCATATTGGAAGTCTTAACTAAGTTTTAATGAGCAGACTCTAAGTCTATAATGTGGCTCATGGTAGAGTGCTTGCCTAGCATGCATGAAGCCCTGGGTTCAATTCCTCAGTACCATATAAACAGAAAAAGCTGGAAGTGGTGCTGTGTCTCAAGTGGTAGAGTGCTAGCCTTGAGCTGAAGAGCTCAGGGACAGACCCAGCCCCAGAGTTCAAATGCCATGACTGGGAAAAAAAACAAACACCTTAACAGTAAAAACTATTGGTCCTAGAAAAAAATAATCTTCTTCAAATAGAGTTGTATTACTCGTGAACAGAATTTTTTGTTCTTACTTAGAATTAAACCAGGCTGAGAGCTGGGGTTCTTCCACTTGATCATTCCTAGGTCCAAAGAGAAAAATCACATTAAGAGCAATCCACTCACTCAAATAAATATCTGTTGAACTTCTATAGTACCGCAGGGACAGTTAAGAGCTGTTTTTATGACTATGAACAAGAAGCTTATAGAATAGCAGGAAAAACAATTAAAAGAGATAATTACAGTATGGAGTGAAAGTGCTACACAGAATAGAGTTCTGCGGGAACACATAAATGAGTTACCCAACAGAAATCTGAGGTTCAGGGAAACCCCTTAGAGAAGAAATATTTAAATTGGATTTGAGAGGATAAAGACTACTCCAGAAAGGACAATATGATAAAGAGGTCATGCCCAAAGGCCAGAAGATAGAGAAGAATTGGTGATGGTGGGGCAGATATAATTTTAAAGTAACAGATCATACAGAAAGATCTGTATTCACTGGGCTGGGAAGGTAGCTCAGTGGTCGAGTGCTTGCCTTGCGTGCATGAGTACCACATAAGCAGAAAATGCCAGTGTGCTGTGACTCAAGAGGTAGAGCGCTCGTCTTGAGCTGAAGAGCTGAGGGATGGTGCCCAGGCCCTGAGTTCAGGCCTCACAACTAAATAAAAAAATTTTAGACAATGTGAAGATTTCATTAACTTCTACCAGTCATCAGTGGCTTGCTATGTGATAGGTACTCAGTTACGCATTGAATTAATAAGTTGGGAATAAAGGTCCATGTATCTTTGATTTTCATTTTAAGATAGAATCTACCTAGGATTTTTTTTCTTTTCTTTCTCTTTTTTTCAATTTCTTCGTCTTTTTTAATTGTAAAGGTGATGTACAGAGGGTTTCTTTCTTCCTTTCTTTCTTTTTCTTCCTTTCTTTTCTTTCTGTCCTTTTTTTCTCTTTCTCTTCTCCTCTTCCTCTTTCCCTTTCTCCCTTCCTCCTTCCCTTCCTTTCTTCTCTCCTTTATCTCTTTCCTTTCTTTCTTTCCCTTATTTCTTCCTTCCTTCCTTCCTTCTCTCTCTCTCTCTTGTTTTCTTTCTTTTCATAAAAACCTCATTATGTCATCTAGACAGGACTCCAATTTGTGATCATCTTGTCTCAGGTTTCTGAATGCTGGGATTAATAGGTGTGTGCCACCCTCCACAGCCTACCAGAAGTTTTGCTGTACATTCTGGTAACAATATTATTAGTCAATTTTCCTTTTATAAACCTGGAATGTTTTGCAAAGTAAGAATGACTTTACCTGGGCACCAGTGGCTCATGATCTAAGGATCACAGTTCAAAGCCAGGCTGGGCAGGAAAGTCTGTGAGACACTTATCTCCAATTAACTACCAAAGAGCTGGAAGTGAAGCTGTGGGTTCAAGTGATAGAGTACTAGCTTTGAGGAGAAAAGCTCAGGGAGAGCACCCAGACCTTGAGTGCAAGCTCTAGGACCAGCAAAACAACAACAAAAAAGAATACCTTTAAACAAACTTGCATTTCTGGAAAGATGAGATAGCCCTAGTTTTTCTTATTCTTCATTCCTTTATGATGTACTCTGATGAGTATAGTCAAAAATCCCGACATTTAGCCAGGCGCTGGTGGCTCATGCCTGTAATCCTAGCTACTCAGGAGGCTGAGATCTGAGTATCGCGGTTCAAAGCCAGCCCGGGCAAGAGAGACCGTGAGACTCCTATCTCCAATAAACCACCAGAAAACCAGAAGTGGCGCTGTAGCTCAAGTGGTAGAGCGCTTGCCTTGAGCTGAAGAGCTGAGGGACAGCGCCCAGGCCCAGAGTTCAAGCCCCATGACTGACAAAAAAAAAAAAAAATCCCGACATTGTATATAAAGCAATGTTCTGAATGGTTGAGAGAAGACAAATTGGTTAGAAGCTCCAGGACTTAAGAGATTGATATAGCACTGGATTCACATAACCCAAAATGATTACTGGAAAAGCCAGGAACCAGAAATGCTGATTAACACAGACACTGAAAGAGCCTCAAGAAAAAGCTACTCTTTGCAGTTAAAGGCAGGAAAGGGGCAACACAGCAAAACAGAAGACTTTTAGACCCTAACCATACCACTGCAGCCTAATACTACAAAAAAACTGGCCTTCACTCTACTCATCTAGAGGAAGGCAGAACTTTAATCAGTACTCAGCAATTCAGGCCAATTTTCTGTGGCAACACAGAAGTCAATTCTGACTTTTCATCTCCACTCTTCAGTAACAAAGTAACCAAGTATCCGCCCCCCTACTCCATTCCTGATTTTGATGGAGTTAGAATAGAGACCTCATGTTTCACCATTAACTGACAGTGATGAGATGACACCAGCCCCCTTTTTTTTGTGGCAGTGTCAGAGAGTACTGAGAAAACACAGGACTTAAACAAAATCTAGAATGGCACAACCTCACACCCCAAATGTGCAGGAGGATCTCAATGTAGATGTAGAAAGGTAAATTATGCACATGTTCTTACAACGTGTATTAGAATGATCTCACTTTACTAGTACTTTAAAGAAATCATTGTAAAAAAATTTTTTCAGTGAGCAACTATAAACACACTTGGAACATATGAAACAAATAGAAAACCTTAGCAAAGAAACAAAAAAAAAAAACTGACCAAAGTTTTAGAAGATACGAAGTAGTAGCAAATACAAATTTTAGAAGATAAAATTTGAAAGAATAACTCTGTGAAAAGACTCAACAGCAAAATGGAGAGGACAGAGGAAAGATCAATGAAACTGGAAATAGGATAGTAGAAATCATTTTGAAAAAAGAGAAAACAAATGGTCAAAGCCAGCTTCAAGGACAAGTGAGACTATTTTAAAAAGAACATTCATTCTCAAGAGAAGAATACAACTGAAAAAATACTTAGTTTTTATTTTTATTTTTGGCCGTTCTGCAGATTTGGCTCAGGGCCTTAACACTTTCTAGGCCAGGACTCAACTGAGGGTAAAAGATCTTGACTTAATGTCAGTTTCCTGATTTTGATTATCATTATTATAATCATGTAAGATTATTGGAGACAAAATAGGCAAAAGTTGGTTAAAAAGGATGCATGATCTCTTTTCAGCTTCCTCTGATCTATAATTTTATTTTGAAATAACATGAAAAAAATAATAAGTTCATTCTTTTCTATTTTCAGAAGTGTCTTCACCAAAGATATTTCATTATGAGATTCCCCAGGAAAGCACTGGGGAATTAGAACTTCCTGTGCCTACCTTCACTTAAAAAATGACAAATGCTGATATTGTAAAAAAAAAAAAATTATTCTTTTGAGGGTTACTTTCACTAATCTTGAGATCCTACACACGATGAGTAAGTTGGCTACTGGGCGCTATTAAAATCAAAAGAAAAATATTATCTTATACAGGAATACTTAAATTATAGCAAATTCCGGAACAATGTTTTACATCAATACAATGAGAACCCAGTTGGCTCCAGCCAATTTCTCCTAATAGTTTTTTACAGTATTTATAGAACAGACTCTTACCAGCAGGCATACATCTTCCGTAGGTGATTCTTTATACTTTGGATAAATGAAAAAAGTTATTTTAGTTTTAAATTTGGAAAATATGTCTAGAGTTTAAATTCAATTTGTTAACCATATCAAACTATTTTGCCAGGAATAATGCTATAGTTACTGAATATATGACAAAATCCATGCCTGTTACCAGTTTATGGTCTATTACTTTTTCCAAATGAGGTAGACCTTTATTACCTTCAAAAATATGACTTCAATACTATTATAATTAATATACAATACCCCTGAAGGACAAAAACCATACAGACTATATTAAAGCAATAAGGTTAATTTGAAAAGATATTAGCTCCCACAATATAGCTGCTTCTCAACTAACATTCATAACATTGTGTTCCTTACAAAGACCAAGAGAAGCTGGGCATGGTGGCTCACGCCTGTAATTCCAACATGTAAAAGGCTGAGATAGAGATTGAGGCCAGCCTGAGCTTCACGGTGAGAGCTTGTCTCAGAAGAAAGGAAGGAAAGGAAGAAAGGAAAGAAGCAAGCAAGCAAGGAAGGGAAGAAGGGAGGAAGGGAGGAAGGGAGGGAGGATGGGAAGGAAAAATGACCACAAAAATAAGGCACTAGAGTAGGTAAGAATTTGAATTTTCATTATCTTTAAGTAGTTGTACAAAGGGGTTTCAATTCAGCATAACTATTTTTTAGTACAATGCATCTCAATCAATGCCACCCTTTTCATTGTTCACACACACACACACACACACATTGAATCTTTAGTGTGAGGAAATTTTATCAGGTATAACAAATTTTTATTCCAGCCATATCTGCCTAGCAGGTGCTTTCATTCTTATTCACACTAGATCAAATTTTGATGTAAGTTAAAATTTTATCTTAAATAGGCCAAAACTATTCTCTTGTTTTATTTCTTCCTTCACAATATTAAAACAACTGACATCCCTAACATTATAAGATACACTTCATGTTATGTTCATTGACCTCCACCTAAATGTAAAGCTCCAAGAGAAAGGTAACTAAGAGTTATTACTGCTTTCTACTGCCTAGAACAGGGCCTACACTAAGAATACGACAGGTAGATACTTCCTGAATGTTGAAAAGAAAGAATTAATATTTATATTCACCAAAGAAGACATGATTTCTGGTTAATTTAGGAACTATTTTAATTTTTTTTGGATAAAATTCAGCCATTTTGATCAACTCTGCCAATCATTCAAGACAATGATTCATCAGGACTGTATATTTACCTGAAATGATGCTCAGTCAATATCAGCAATAAAGAAAGTAAAATCAACAATCGCATTTTTCTTTTAGAATTCATTTCCTCCTAGAAAAGGAGGAGAAAAAAAGGTAGTTTTTTTAATAGCTGCTTCTTTACCATCTTCTAACAACAAATGAACTTATGTACATTTAGCTATCAGCTTCAGTATCTGATTCTGGATTACTCAGCCTTAGGATGAAGGTTTATTTGAGTTAGGGAAGCCATCTTTCTGTTTGAAGTGACCAAAAATCTCCTTTGGGATACCAACTGACTCTTTTTTGATTAGGTGCTAAGTATCTATCATGTTCTTTTTTCATTCTATAATTATACCAAATTATCAAATTATACACTATTGCATAGAAGATATTTAATAGGACCCTCCTATTTTACTAGAGCTTTTGTGAAAATAAAACTAGGTTATCTATGAAGATGTTAGTAGGTGCTTGGACTTATTCTATCCTAATATTGATATTTTTAAAACAAAGACAATAATACATATAATTTAAGCAAAGATAGCAGAACTAAAAACTTCAAACATATGAGCTTTCTCAAAGGTACATACTTATGACTTAAAAGCTAAAGATATTAAACACTATAGTGAAATATTTGGCTCCAGCCAAAGCTTGGGCATAGGTTGGACATATTCTCTATCTACAAGTACAAACTGGTTTTGGTAAGCATCATTCAAGAGCAAGTATTGCTTTGGGGTTATGCATTGGAGTAAAACAAAGGTTTCCAATACTTAACTTTTGAGCACTCATTTAAGGAGCAAGGTGTTTTAGATCTGTACCTTATTATATAATGGACATTAGCCATTATATTATAATTTAGTTAGAGAGCATGTGAAACATTTCTAGTCCATCAGACCTGAAGACTTAGTATGAAAAAATAAGTTTAAGATACCTAGTAATTTTTCTATATTGAAGACTTGTTGAAATGACATTTTGACATAGTAAGTTACATGAAATAGTTTATAAAATTTTTAAATGTTTCTTTTTGTTGATGTTGTTGGTTGTGGGGCCTGAATTCTGAGCCTGGGCACTGTCTCTCAGCTCTTCAGCTTAAGGCTAGCGCTCTACCACTTGAGCCACAGCATGACCTCCAGCTTTTTTCTTTTTTTTTTTTTTGGGGGGAGGGGGTCCGGTCGTGGGGCCTGAACTCTGGGCCTGAGCGCTGTCCCTCAACTCTTCAGCTCAAGGCTAGCGCTCTACCACTTGAGCCACAGCGCCACTTCCGGCTTTTTTCTTTTTGCTTATGTGGTGCTGAGGAATCGAACCCAGGGCCTCATGCATGCAAGGCAAGCACTCTACCACTGAGCTACCTTCCCAGTCTCTAAATGTTTCTTCTTACTTCTTGGTAATGTTGGTTCCTGTAATATTTAAAGTGAAAAAGTGTGGCTCAAATTTCTTGCTGGAAAGTTCTCCTGTAGATAATGTCATCCTGTGAGTCAGTGTGGTACAATTTAACTGTCCCAGCAATGTGCATGAGCACCTTTTAAGTTCAGATAATTTGTAATACTGCATGAATGAGATAAGACTGATCCATTTAACCAGATTATTTTCTGGCAATATGCTTTCAATGACATTATTCTTAAAAGTCAGTAATATAAAAATAAGTTGAAATGTCACCTTTTTTTTTTTTTTTTTGTCAGTCATGCGGCTTGAACTCTGGGCCTGGTGCTGTCCCTCAACTCTTCAGCACAAGGCTAGTGCTCTACCACTTGAGCCACAGCATCACTTCTGGTTTTCTGTGATTTATTGGAGATGAAATCTTACAGACTTTTTGCCCAGGCTGGCTTTGAACCACAATCCTCAGATCTCAGCCTCCTGAGTATCGAGGGTTACAGGCATGAGCCACTAGTGCCTGGCATTCACCAAATATTTTATATGATGAACTTTTAGGTAAAAAATTTGAATCCCTACTTAGGATTTTTGCTAACATCATCTAAACTTTATGTAGTACCTTTGTAAGAGTAACTTTACCTTGTTTTGGTGATTCAGTAGAGTGCTAGAACATATGACTTCCCAGCATTATATTTGTAAGTCTGCAAACAACAAACAAGGTCAAATGAAATATTTTGTACTATCTTGCTGTCATGTGAATATTCTATTTCTGGTGATGTCACCAGACTCTTTTGATGATGAAAACCAGTGTCATAATGATGCAGTGATGCCAAGTTCTCATGGCTACCAAACAGTAGAACTTCATCCTGTTTGAAAAATTAAAGGATTTAAACATTTTAGTTTCCTTTCTTACACTTTTTTTTTTTTTTGGCTCCCGTTGTGGGCCTGAACTCTGGGCCTGGATGCTGTCCCTCAGCAGTTCAGGTCAAGGCTAGTGCTCTACCACTTGAGCCACAGCACCACTTCTGGCTTTTTTTTTTCTGCTTATGTGGTGCTGAGGAATTGAACCCAGGGCCTCATGCATGCAAGGCAAGCACTCTACTACTGAGCCACCTTCCCAGCCCTACTTTTATTTATAACTTATCTTTACTTAAAATAAATTTTGAATGATATGTGTACATTTGCATGTGTATTATGACAGAGAAAAATTAACCACTTTTTTTCAACCTCTTTAGACATTGCTTAATTATCCTAGACAGAGATAAATAAGCCCTTAGAATGTTTTTAAAACATGTACTTTTATGATAATAAAAATAACATGTTTTCATGTTATCAAACTTGTCAAATGCATAAAAGCACAAGAAAAAAATAAGCAAATATGCAATATCTAAAGGTAACTACTCTTACTTTGAAATTATATGTACCTTGGGGCTGGGAAGGTGGCTCAGTGGTAGAGCACTTGCCTTGCATGCATGAGGCCCTGGGTTCAATTCCTCAGCACCCCATAAGCAAAAAGAAAAAAGCCAGAAGTGGTGCTGTGGCTCAAGTGGTAGAGTGCTAGCCTTGAGCTAAAGAGCTGAGGGACAGCGCCCAGGCCCAGAGTTCAGGCCCCACAACCGGACCCAAAAGAAAAGAAAAAAAGAAATTATATGTACCTTTGTTTTCCCCTCCCCTCTAAAATGAATTGTTTTTTATTTAAAAGGTATGTGCATTAATGCGTGTGCACATGTAGAAAAATTTTAACAGAAAATAAGGTGACTTGATACACATTGAGGCTTATTCTCCAGCCTGATTCTTCTAGTTACTCCATTTCCAATAGCTACTGTTAACTGTTTCCTGGGCTTGATCTTCAATTTTTCTGAGCTGATACGTGCACACGCGCACGTGTGTGTGTGTGTGTGTGTGTGTGTGTGTGTATGTGTGTGTGTGAGAGACATGCTCTTAGTAATTCTACTTTCTTTCTTACCAATATATTTTGAAGACAATTCCATTATAATTCATCTTTTTCCCTGGTAAATTGTATTTTATTACAAAATATGTCATACTTTAAGTAGTTTTCTATTACTAGACATTTTGGTTGTTAAAAAAGAAAACATGGAGCTGGTTATAGTGGCTCACACCTGTAATCCTGGCTAGCTACTCAGGAGGCTGAGATCTGAGGATTGTGGTTCAAAGACAGCCCTGGCAGGAAAATAAGAGAGGCTCTTATCTCCAATAAACTACCCAGAAAAAGCTGGAAGTTGTGCTGTGGCTCAAGTGGTAGAGTGCTAGCTTTATCACAAAGAGGCTCAGGGACAGCACCCAGGCCTTTTGTTCAAGCCCCAGGACTGGCCAAAAAAAAAAAGATGAATCAAAGATTTGAGGAACAACTACAACAAAAAAAGTTAAACAACACAAACACACACAAAAGGCAAATAAGTGTAATTACTGCATGGTATTCATGAGGATTGTGTTCAGGACCCTCCATTTTATATAAGCAACTTTAGTATCCACATGATTTGATGATTTGACATACGTTGCATCTGGGACACCATTTTTAGTTCAAGTATAGCTTCCCAGTGTTTTTGGGGGGAGGGGGTTGTTTTTGGCCATGGGGCTTGAACTTTGGGCTTGAGCACTGTTCCTCAGCTCTTCAGCTCAAGGTGAGCACTCTACCACTTGAGCCACAGTGCCACTTCCAGTTTTCTAGTCATTTATTGAAGATAAGAGTCTCATCGACTTTTCTGCCTGGGTTGGCTTTGAACCATGATCCTCAGATCTCAGCCTCCTGAGTAGCTAGGATTACAGGCGTGAGCCACCAGCGCCTGGCAGCTTCCCAATATTGAATTTGCAAATCAATGTCCAGATATGAAACACCTTTATAAATACAAATGAGAATAATAAAAATTAACAAATTTAGGAAAAAGAAGCTTTGCTTTTCATAAATAAAAACCGTTTACACTGAGCAATTCACTTAAAAATTATTTTGGCTACCCCAAATTGAATCCCTTTCATGGAAGGGGAGCTCTAAATTTGAGAAGGAGCAATATTCTTCTGTATGGTAGTTGAAATTGTCAACAATTTTTTTTCTTCCTCGGCTAAAAACTGGTGTATGACAAACTACCTGGCAAGCTAATAAAATCCTCCTTCTTGGATCTCTGAACCAGCCATAAGGGGGTTCAGTTAAAGTTTTCATAGTGATTCAAGGATTAACATTGTGGCAGATGTTTCCAGAGGTGTAGATGGAGTCAGTAATTAGCAACTGAGTGTAGGGGAAATGGGGTCAAAACCCACATCCAAACAGATTATTCTTCTTGCAAGATCTTGTCTGTGTCTTTCCTCAGTTCTTTTCTGTGACTTTTTTTGTTAGGTACTTTGAGTACTAGATATTACTAAATTACTATATTATTACTATATTTCTATATTACTGTAGTATATTTTCTAGGCTAGATATTACTAATATTAACCAGTATTTCTTCCTAGAAAATGGTATAGTCCATTTTCTAGTTCTCTTGCACTTATGTAGGGGCATATGGTAAATTCAGATTGAGTCAAGGCTTTTAGCCTTTTCTTGTCCTTCTATCCTGGAAGATGGTTCTATTTCACTCCCTAACAGTTCCAAGTTCCTTAGCAAACCCATCACTGATTGATTGTTCGATCAATTGATCACATTGATTGATACAGTTGCTAATATTAGAGTATGGTCCAGTGTCAGCTTTTGCTGCATAACAAACCACTCAAAAGCTTAAAGGGTTGAAGTAATGCTTTATTTTTGTTCATGACTCTAGGGTTCATTTGTGTTGATCTGCTCCAGGCTAATTTAGTCTTAGATGGACAGCAATAATAAACCTGGTGCATTGATTGGGAGCTTCTTGGTTCAAATCTACTTATTTGGTTATTAGATAGCTATCTTCTGGAGGCAATGCAGAAGGTTGTAGATTCAGAGAATGACTAATAATCAATCATGCAATTATTTACCAAAGACTCTGAGAAATAGACTGTCATACTGGGATTCTTGAATTAGGTTACATACCTGTTTGAGAATCTTCTCCTTACCATTAGAAGAGTTGCAGCCAGATGTCTTGGCTCACAACTGTCATCCTAGCTTCTCAGGAGGATGAGATCTGAGGATTGCATTTCAAAGCCAGGTGTGGCAGGAAAGTCTATGAGATTCTTACTCCAATTAACCACCAGAAAGATCAGAAATAGTGACTCTAAGGGATAGAGGTCCTGAGATTAAGCCCCAGTACAAGTAAAGGAAGGGAGGGAGGAAGAAAAGGAGGGAGGAACGGGGTGGGGGGGGGAGAGAGAGACAGAGAGAGAGAGAGAGCCTTTGGCTGTAGTGGACCACAATTATTTAGATTATCAAGATGACTCTGCATTATGCATGCAACAAAGGGAAACCAGGAGGAGGAACAGAATAAGTGGGAACAGCCTACACTAAGCAAAAAGAAAGAAATGTAAACATCACCTGATGTGGAAAAAATAACTTGTATTGTCAAAGCTCATAGAATTCACAAACTGTATAGACCATGATAATGACAATTTACCTTGTAAAAGTTAAAATATGTTTGAGACTCTAACAATACTGTGAAATATGTAAAATTTATGTAATCACCTAATCTCAATTAAAGAAAAAAAGCGAGAGAAAGGATGGGTTAAAAGAGATGGGTGACAATGTTGTCAGACACTTTGTACTCATATACTGTTTTGTAGAATGGGAACTTCTTTGTACAGCTACATAAAGATAATAAAAAATAAATAACGTGTTAAACAAAGAAGATTCTGGGACATAAAGTTGCTGCATACCCACTCGGGGTTATAATAAGATCTGTGAATACTTATGCTTATTCTAGAAAGTTTACAATGTCATAACTCCCCTGGCATAACATAAAATAAATCCAAAGGTTGAAGGAAACATGAATTTTGGAGTTAATTATATTCAGTCTCTTCCTGTACCCTTTTGTTCCCTGATGGGACTTCAAAGATAATTTCCTTCAGCAAGTCACTGAAAAATGGGTCAATGTGGAAAGATAGTGAAATGAACTCTCTGACTTCAGTAAGAATTATGGATTCTGTGATGCTAGAAGAACTTTGAGACCTCATAAGTCAAAATGTGAGTTGAATTGCTACAATAAGAAATGATGGTGTCTTGCTGTGTTTCTACATCTGCCAGTTTACAGACAATAGGCTCCTTGAACAAAGAGGAGCCTATATCACCTTGAGGAAAGACCTTTACTGGGATGACCATATCCCTGACGGAAAGTATAAAATGGATACTAGTTATGAGTACATAATAATTTATAGAGGTTAGAAATGTCATGTGATCTACTGAGCAGAGTGAAGACTCAGGGAGTATAGAAGATAAATTATTATATTTCCTGCCATCTTCATCTGTACACAAACACTGAAGTATGGTCTACAAAAGGGAGGATTTCAATGGTGTAACTCCTTTGAAATACTAAGTTACCATCTAACAAAATGAATCCCAGGAAAGGAAACTTGAGGTGTTGGGGGATGGATGAGTTCAAGGGAAGAGGCATAGACAAATGAAGAGAGGAAGGCTAAGAGAATGCAGCCATAATATGTATGAAAATGGAATTGGGAAAACTGAGGGGATTGATGGGGTTGGGAGAGATGGAAAAGAATAATGGAAGGTGTGACACTGGTCAAGATGCATTGTACTTTGAATAAACCCTTTGAACAATCCTTTTTAAAAATTAAAAAAATGAACTGAAATAAAATCTGCCCTGGATAGGTAGCAAAAATAGTGAACTGAGATAGCCATTTGCCTGTTCACTCTCAAGTCTATCTTTCCAGTTTTTTCCAATAGTATGCCCAGCATTTCAAGGTCAGCATTACATAGAATGGATTTGAGTATATAAATACATGAAAAATAATATGGAGTCTTTCTTTTCTTTTTTCTTGTTTGTTCATTTATCTGCCTTTGGAGAGTTAAGGGGGACCAGAAATAGAGGGCCAAAAGGAGAACAAATGCAGGCACTATGTTGAAAATGTGCTACTCAATTGTGGGTGGGGACAGGAAAGAAAAAATGGGAGAGAGCAAGAGGGAAGGGGTGACATTGTTCAAAAAGAAATGTACTCTTTACCTGAAGCCAGCCCAGGCAAGAAAGCCAGTGAGACTTTTATCTCCAATTAACCACCAAAAATTAACAGGAATTGAGCTTTGGTTTAAGTAATAGACTGCTGATCACAAGCAAAAGAGCTCAGGGACAGCCTCCAGTCCCTGAGTTCAAGCTCCAGTACATTCTCATTCTCTCTCTCTCTCTCTCTCTCTCTCTCTCTCTCTCTCTCTCTCTCTCTCTCTCTCTCACACACACACACACACACACACAAACACACACAAGAATATGGAAAGTCTTTTCAAGGAAGATTATTGAACAGTTTTCAACTTATTCTTCATATGTTTATTAGTTTTTATAAGAAACAGCTTTGTAGTCTTAAAAGCATATAGTTGTGCATGAAGGACTAAACATTTTATAAGTAACTGTGTGCCCATCTGGTGGCAGCTTTCATGTTTTCCAAGTTGTACCCATACTTCTAGAAAATTTTTTCTTTCAGTAACACAAGAAGCATATCTACTTGGGTAAATTAAAATATTTCAAATTTCATTTTCTTGTCCCATAATCCATTCTATTCCAATAAATAACAATAATATTATTATATAATAATAATATAATAATATTTCCTCAACATTCATCTAAGATGTGAAATTACTGCTACTCCATCTGGTTTCAGTAAACAAATTCTGCAGTTACCATATCCTACATAATATGGTTCAAAATGAATATAAGGAAAAGTATGAATCAGGTTGGCAAGCTTACCATTTGGTAGTGATATTTTAGTGCTAAAATATATTGGGTACTAATTTTCTAAGGAAAATAGCAACATGATGCTCTCAAATTGAGAAACATAAAAGAAGGGCTATAAAATTACACAATCACCCTAACCCATTTGTAATTCTTAATATCCCAATAGAGTTTGACAACCTTAATATCAGAAGAGCGTCTAGCACGGTAATCCCAACAGTATTCTGGTGATAAGATTTTACTGGGTTTATGGAGAAAGAAATACTTGTTTAAGTGGCTTTCATCATGCCACACTGCTTCAATGTTATTTTTTTTGTCATTCATGATTCCTTTGGCACACTCCCTGACAATATCAAGAACTTGAATGGTTGTGCCTCCAAAGACAGCAGCATGGTAATAAAAATCTCCCTTACCCTTAGGTATATAAGCTTCAGATAAATTGCTTCTTTCATATGGTAACCTTGAAGGATGTTTCTTGTACCAGTATGCATGTAACTGAGCTACTGAGTTCCCCAGAGTCTCCAAACCATAACTGTTTACAAAAATTTGATCTACATCCATGCAAAACAGGTAATCAACCTCATACTGGATGTGATCCACAATGTGTTCACCAATTATCTTCATGCGCATCATACTGTTGTCTTGCCATCTCTTCTCTTTTTTAACTTCAAAAACTTTAAACATTCGAAGGCGGTGCAAAGATATCCAGGATAGATCAGTAAAGTTTTCTACCATGATATAAATGATGACTTTCTGACCAATCATAAAAAATCTATCAGCAGATTTCAAAAAGATAGGCAAATGGTAATGAAGATATCTGTGAAGTAAACCAAAAGTGATTCAGTTGCTCTTCTTTTAAAAAGAAGTTTTATTGTTATTATAAAGGTGGTTTACAGAGGGGGAGGGGCTTACTGTTACATGTCAGGTAAAGGGTACATTTCTTTTAGGACAATGTCACCCCTTTCCTTGCTTTCTCCCACTTTTTCCCTCCCATTCCCACCCATAAGTTGTATAGTTCAATTTCAATATAGTGGCCAGTGAGTACTATTTCCGCATTTTTCACACTTTGTCCCTCCATTTCTGTACCTCACTTAACATTCCCCAAAACGTATAAACAAACAAACAGAAGAGAACAAAAACAGCAGAAGACAAAACTCTTGTTTTCATTTTCTGGAGTTCATTTTGACAATTATTACTTTGGATGACCAGATGCACATAGGCATTGTGCCTTTCTGTTCTCCTAAGAGTATCTTCCTTTGGTCTCACTGTGAATGCATAGAGACCTGTATAATTTATTATGTCCTGGTATTTTAGATCTAGCTCCCAGATATGAGAGAAAGCACGTGCCATTTGCCTAAGATTACCTCACTTAACAGGATTTGTCTATTTCCCTGCAAATGACATAATGTTATTCTTTCTAATAGCGGTGTATACAATTCTGTTATATATAGTTCCCACATTTTTTAAATGAATTTGGTCTTCTTGTATTTTACTGGAACACTTACTATCTAAATTCCATGGACATAACATATCCAAAAATACTACTAAGCAACTAAGTATTAGATATTCTATTATTATCAGTATCATTATTGATCATACAAAATACTGCATTTCATTATGACATCTTCATAGTTTCATGCTATGTAATTTTATAATAATTAGCCCTTTCTTGTCCCCTTCCTTTCTGCCTTGATTCTTTGCTGTAATATTATTCCTTTATTTTCATGATGAGTTCTATAAGTCATAGAATAGGAGTTCCCCAAGAGAGGGACTAAAATGGTGCAAGCAGATGAAAGCCAGAGATTTCAAGGCTATCATAGAAATGAACTTGCTTTGAGGGGGCCAGGCTACAAGCAGGAAAGGTCTTGAATCTCTACAGGAGGAAATACTGCTGTCAGTATCTGGCTTTAGGAATGGTCTGCTATGCTTACAAAGTCAAGGGGGGAATAGTACATACCCTACCATCGGCGTAATTTTTAAAATTTTGTACTGTGGCCTTTGCTGTGTCTTAGGATACAGTAAAAGATTCTCAGGGTAATAAAAGCCCTTAGAGATATTCAAAAAAGGGAAGGTAATCATCTATGACTCAGCTTCAATGATGTTTATTTAATCTTAAGAAATAAGCTCTGGGGACTGAAAGTGGCTCAGTGGTAGAGTGCTTGCCTTGCATGCATGAGGCCCTGGGTTTGATTCCTCAGCACCACATAAGCGGAAAAAGCCAGAAGTGGTGCTGTGGCGCAAGTGGTAGAGCACTAGCCTTGAGCTGAAGAGCTGAGGGACAGCGCCCAGGCCCAGAGTTCAGGCCCCATGACCGACAAAAAAAAAAAAGAAGCTCTGGATATTGATCTGAAATATAGCTGATTACAGGTTAAAATGAAGCTTTCTAGTTTGGCATATGTAAAATTATACGTAAATTATAAAAAAAATAGAACTGAAAATATTCTTCTGAAAATATAGTTGACAGGCATTCAAATTAAAATAAGTCCAAATGGGCTGGGAAGATGGCTCAGTGGTAGAACGCTTGCCTTGCATGCTTGAGGCCCTGGGTTCGATTCCTCAGCACCACATTAGCAAAAAAGAAAAAAGCCGGAAGTGGCGCTGTGACTCAAGTGGTAGAGCACTAGCCTTGAGCTGAAGAGCTGAGGGACAGCACCCAGGCCCAGAGATCAGGCCCCACGACCAGACCCCCCCCCAATAAATAAATAAATAAATAAATAAAATAAGTCCAAATAATGAATATTTGTGTCAGTTTCTAAGCTTTGTTATTATGACACTGACAGCTTTGAAGATGGAATGTCTCTTGTTTTTTGTTTGTTTGGCTTGCCAGTCCTGCTGCTTGAATTCAGGGCCTGCGTACTGTCCCTGAGCCTGTCTATGCTCAAGGCTAGCACTCTACCACTTGAGCCACAGCACCCCTTCTGAATTTTTCTGTTTATATGGTACTGAGGAATTGAATTCAGGGCTTCATGCATGCTAGGCAAGCACTCTGCCACTAACCACATTCCTAGTCCCTATCTCTTGTTTTTTTTCCAAAGGTTTGTAAATTTTGCTGATCTTTTTTATAAAGGACCAGTTTTTTACTTTGAATTCTACATTTCATTTATCTCAACTCTAAAATTATGGATTCATGTTTTTTCCTTGGTTTAAGCTTATTTTGCTCTTCTTTACGTAGTTCCTTAAAGTAAATGCTTACATTATTAAGATAGGTGTGTGTGTGTGTGTGTGTGTGTGTGTGTGTCTGTCTGTCTGTCTGTCTGTGTCTGTGTCTGTGTCTGTGCATGCACGTGCTGGTCCTAGGGCTTGAACTTTGGGCCTGGGCACTGTCCCTGAGCTTTTTTGCTCAAGGCTAGTACTCTATTACTTGAACACAGTACTGCTTCTAGATTTTTGGTGCTTAATTGGAGATTAGAATCTCACAGATGGGCTTGGAAGGTGGCTCAGTGGTAGAGTGCTTGCCTTGCATGCCTGAGGCCCTGGGTTCGATTCCTCAGCACCACATAAGCAGAAAAAATTAAAAAAGCCGGAAGTGGCGCTGTGGCTCAAGTGGTAGAGTGCTAGCCTTGAGCTGAAGAGCTGAGGGACAGCACTCATGCCCCGAGTTCAGGCCCCATGACCGGACCCCACCCCCACCCCCCCCCCAAAAAACGAATCTCACAGACTTTCCTACCCAGGCTGTCTATTAACCATGATCTTAAGATCTCAGCCTCCTGAGTAGCTAGGATTACAAGCTTGAGCCATTGGTGCCTGGCTGATTTTTTGTTTATTTTTGTTTCCTACCACTTTGTTGAAAATATTTATTAAATCTAAGTGGTTTCTCTTTCTGTTTTAGAGAATCCTTAGGGTCTTTTAAATATAGGATCATATCATTTACAAATAGGAATGATTTGACTTCTTCCTTTCTTATTTGTATGCCTTTTATTTATCTATTTTGAGTTATTACTCTAAGAAGTCAAGTACTATATTGAATAAGAGTGCACACCCATTTCGTTCTTTACTTCAAAGGAAATATTTTCGTTTTTCCCAATTAGCACTATGTTGGCTATAGGTTGGAATTATGTAGCCTTTATTGTGTTGAGGTACATTCTCAGTATT
Source organism: Dipodomys spectabilis (assembly GCF_019054845.1). NCBI lineage: Eukaryota > Metazoa > Chordata > Mammalia > Rodentia > Heteromyidae > Dipodomys > Dipodomys spectabilis. Next base: position 6,583,856 of record NW_024870723.1, read on the forward strand.
CCTAATTTCTTCAGGGCTTTAATCATGAAGGGAGATTGAATTCTGTCAAAGGTTTTCTGCATCTATTGAGATGAGAGTGTGATTTTTGACCTTCATTCTTTTTAGTGCTGTATTACATCTGTTGATTTGCATATGTTGAACCTCCTTGGATCCCTAGAATGAAACCATTCAACTATAGTGTATGATATTTTTTCACATATTGTGGAATTTATAATTTGTTTGAATTTGAATTGGTTTGTAATTATTTTATTGGGAATTTTTGTGTCTATGGGTATTAAGGAAATTGATCTATAATTTTTTTTGTTATTGTTGTGTCATCTGGTTTTGGTGTTATTAGTATTCTTTTTCTCTTGTGTAATAGTTTTGGAGTTTTACTTTAATAGTATAATTGAATTTAATAATGAATCTCTCTGGCCCTAGGCTTTTCTTCATTGAGAGACTATTACTGCTTGAAGTCATTTCTTATTACAGTATAGACCTGTCTAATTGGAGGGTCAAATGTATCTAGAAAGGTACCCACTTCTTCTGGATTTTCTAATTTTATTAGAATATGACATTTTTAAACACTAACAATCCTATCAATATAAACTTTGGAAATCAAGAAAGCGTAGAATCGCATATCCCAAGACCTGTAATATGTAAGTGCTGGCCTTCTTGAATGTCAAAGTTTATATTAAGAAATGTAGCTTTACTCTGATGGGATTACATTTATATGTAATTTGGCAATTCTCTTTGCAGCTTTTCAACATTTTTTAGTATAATATGGAAGTTTTTCTGGTCTTCTCTATTTAGTGTTACAAAACATCCTTTATTTAGCAACCAACTCTTTCTTAAAATTTTGGAAATTTTTTCAGTTATTTGATGTTTTTATGCCTTTATCTTGTGCTTCTTTTATGCCTATGATTCATAGGTTGGGTATTTTAATAGTGTCCCATAGGTCTTACACCATACTTCTTATCATCTTTCCTTTAAATATTCCAATTTATGCACATGTTATATTATCAGTCCTGTCCTTTCTAGAATACAAGGTTATTACAGGAAACATCATTCAAGTAAAGATGACAGATATAAAATGGTAGAGATGCCAAGCTTTTATTTTTTAATCTTGCTTTTAGTTACCCTTAGATAATTGTAGGCCCAAGTAATAAGTCAGTGCTTTTCAACAAAAGCAATTTCTAAACACTCATGGGTTACACTCTCCAAGTAAACTTGGAATACCCATAACTCTGTTGTTCACTAGCAATCTTGGGAGAGAAGAGGTTTGTGAAACAGCCATGCAGCCACCACAAGCTTCAATGTGTTTTGATATCCTTCTAAAAACAATGCTTAGAGTTATGCTGATAACACAAATTGACAGTAAATGTTCAGCAAGACAATTGAGGAGCCGCTGTGAAGGCAATTGTCCATCTCACATATCTGTTCATTCAGATATGTCCTGCCTACACACAGATGTGAAAATGACTCCTCAGCTTTCCTGACACATGGGGCCTGCCAGGCTCCTGTTTCTGCAGATAATACTGCCACACATAACCCCACCTCTTGGCAATCTCTCTCTTCCACACTTGTTAGTGCTGCTGGTCTGGAAGGTCATGGTTTACTTGCCTTGCTCCACATGGTGTCAACAGTGCCCCCTGGCTTTGATGGCTGTTGTCTAAACATCTGGAGTATGTGTCATCTGGCTCCCTGTCTCTGGGGGCTCTATGTGAGTGGAATCCCACAGGACTATTTTTTCTCAGCTGTATCCTTACACTCAAAAATCCTGTCTTCAAGTCTCATTTTGTCAGAGTGGAGCATGTGTCATAGAGGAATGTTTTTCAGAAGTTCTTTCTCTTCAAAGGCTGGTAGTCTGGGATCTATTTCTACCGCATTCTCCCTGGATCATCTTTGCATCTGGCAGACACACCAGGTATAGCTGGCTATACACAGGCTCTGTTTCCTCCATTCTACCCTCTGCAGTCTAGTGTACTTCTCAGAGGCTCTGGGGCCTATGACATCAGCGTGGAATTCACTCTCCCAGGCAGCAAACAGGGAAGACAGGGACATAGCACAGAACAGCAAGTTATCTTCATTGGCCACTTATTAAAGCGATTCTGAAAATTGTGAAGTGGCAACCATTTACCCTCCAGAGCAAGGTCTTTGGCTCTGCAGGTATGGATAGTGATCATGCCTTCTCTCCTCCCTTTTATTCAGGTCCATCCCCAGTCATATCAGGATCCTGTTAATGGCCTCTCTCAGGCCCTGATTTTTGGCTGTAGGCATTCCAAGTGAGCCATCTTCACAGCTCATTCATCCATCTGAAAACCCATTTGCTTCTCATTCTCCCCCTCTTTAATGCCTATGTTCAACAGTGCCTATGTTCAACTGTCTTAAAACACTCCTATCCTTTTACCTATATTTGTTGTTTTCATAGGGTGTTAGAAGAGATCATTGTGATGACTATTCTTCTATCTTTTAGTGAAAATGCTTCATTGCATTTGTTTTTCTATTTTAGGAATCTACATTCATGATTTTCATTTCTATTAGATTAACAATACAACAGACATTGGCTTTTGTTTAAAAATTCCTGAATTATTTTAGGGATCCTTTCTATACTTTTACCTTATGATTGTAAGAAATTATAGAATGTAAAATTTCTACTGCTGATAATTGCAATTATCCTGATTTATTGTGTATTCAACTACTATTCCTGTGAAGAATGAGTAACCATAGTTAAGTAGGTTTACCTGGAAGTAGTTTGTAACTTGGGGAATGCAAAGAAGAATAAAAATTGTTGGGTTTATCTAGTGTAGTGTGGGGACAATGAAGGATGGTAATAACAAAAGTACAGACATTAAAATAATTGGCAGATGATTGTAAAATCAAATTACAAGAAAATGAACACATTAAGATTTTTTTTTGGCATGGACCAAATGGGCAATATTTAGAATTATGTCAGGAATTGGCCTAAAGAGAGTAATTACTAAGTGAAATTATAAAGTGCTCCAGTCAATTACCTACTGTTTTCTACAACAAAAAGTCTGAATATGAAGGACATTTGGAATCAATACCTACCTTCCCACAGCAAATACAATCAATCCCACAGCAACTTTATGACGTGCATAGTAGTTTTTCAAGAACGATTCGTCGTAAGTGTCTTGCCACACAATTGGAGCAGACCATTCAGTAATAGTACTTACATTATCTCTATATCTGTAAGAAAGATATGAGGTTTTGAAATTAGCATATATTGTATCAAGTAAGAAGCTGAACTGTAATGATTCCATACACATACAATGTCCTTTGATCATATTTGCCCCCCTCTATTACTTGTAAAAACAAAATAATAAAATACTTTTTAACAAAACAACAAGAAAAATTGCTAATGCCTAAAACCTTGAATCTCAATGGAACATCTTTATTCATCTCAAAGCCTTGTCAATTATCATAAACTGGAGAAGCAGCATATCAGAAATTACCAAATCATTTCAACAGTACACTTGCGGCTTAGTTACGTTGTAATCTCAAGATCTTTAAAGATATATAGTTGAAAAGTCTCTCCAAATCTAAAGTTATCATTTCCTTTATATTCATCGCTAATATCTGGTCTAAAGTGTTTCCTTTACATGGTTATGCTTAATGCATACTTAAAAAAATGAATGTGATAGTGTTTGAAAAAAACTGCCAGTGCTGCTACTTGTGTACTGCCTATATCAGCTTCATTAGATTTAGAGCACCCAAGCCAAAGTTAGGTAGGAATACTTAGGAACACTTAGTGGTCTTTCAGTTTATTTTCACTCCCAACTCTTTCCACAGTATGGTAGTAATACTGAAGTCATCAAACTGGATGACTAAATCTGCAGTGAGGAGAGTGAGCCTCATTCCCAAGGAATTATGACTGTTCTGACCTGAGGGTTCCCTGAGAGAATGATACAAAGCATTGTTTCACCTCGCTGAGATCTCTCCCAAAGTGATAAAGTAGCTATAAGGTAAGTAAGGGGAGGGTGTTCTTGAATGAATTTTAGAAAAGTGTCTGATGCCCTGCAAAAAAATTATAGTTGGAACAAACACTAGAGATGCTGCAAGGCTGTGAAGCACATATAGGAGATGAGTTATTTTGGAAAATAAGGGATTAGATAGCTTTTTTGGTGTATAATAGGAAATTTATGAATGTATGCACATGCCCAGGGTAGGATATATGCTCAGAAAAGACCTGCATTTTCATCCCTGGCTGAGATTTAGGCTCAGTATAAGCAGAAAATTTAGGCTAAGACACAATTGTAAACCTTGGAGAAGGGCTTCAAAACCAATATGAAGAATGAAGGTCCACTTCTTTTCAATTTTCTTTTTTTCCTTCTTTCTTTCATTGTTTCTCTTTTTCTTTTCTTTTTTGTTGCTTTTTTATTTCATTCTTTCCATTTGGGGTCTTTCTTTTTTCTGTTCTTTTTTTTCTCCCTTTTTCTTCCTTTTTTTGTTCCTTGCTTTCTTCCTTCTTTTTCTTTTGTTCCCTTCTATTATTTTCCTCTTATTCCTTCCTCCTCTTTTTTCTTTCTTCCTTTCTCACTTCACTATTAACCACTAACTAAACATAAGTAAAAGGAACAGAGACCCCAGAGACCAACACAGGGAAAAAACTTAAAAATTGGTTTAGAAAAGTACTAAACAAACAAAACTATAAGCCACATAACTTTTATTTTACCAGTCCTAGAGTTTGAACTCTGGACCTGCGCACTTTTCCTGAGCTTTTGTTCTCAAGGCTAGTGTTCAAATATTTGAGCCACAGCTCTACTTCTGGCTTTTTGTGGTTAATTGTAGATAAGAGAATAGTAGACTTTCCTGCCTGGGCTGGCAGGATTACAGGCATGAGCTACTGGCACCCAGCCAAGCCACATAACTAAGGAAGGTAAAATATAAAATTTCCATAAAGAACATAATATCATCATCAAAATGCCCATTTTAAGCAAAAAGTATGAGACATAAAAAGGAACAAGAAATATGGCTCTTTCACAAGAACAAAAAGATCTTTCCAAGGAATCCTAGACATTATATTGGAGAGGCAATGACTTTAACTCCTTTAAATATGCTCAAAGAACTAAAGGGAACTAGAGGTAAAGAACTAAGAGAATCTAGGGAAACAAGGGGTCAGTACTGATACAGCATATGGGTAAAGTGATAGAAATAATTTAAAGGAGTCAAATGGAAATTCCAGAGTTGAGAAGTGTAATGGAAAACAGTGTATGGTTTTAACAGAAGATTTGGGTAGGCAGAGAAGAGAATTAGACATAGACAGAACACTTACCCAACAATAGAATGCACAAGTATACATGGAACAGCCTATAGACTACACCATATAAACACCTATAAACTTCAAAAGACTGAAAACATACAAAATATATTCTCCATATACAAGGAAATGAATTTAGAACAGAAAATCTGGAAAGCCCACAACATGTAGAAATTAAACAAGATACTTTTTTAAAGTTCTAGCAAGGATTTATTTTAGTATAATAGTGTCAAAGGAGAAAGAAGTGGAAAAGAGACAAAAACAATTCTTCCTTTCTATGCAGAACATAGGAATTAAAGAATCCAATAATACACTCTAAAATAACTTAAGGGGCAAGGAAGGAATGGCAAGACAAATGAGAAAATAAGAGACAAATGAGGATATTACATATTAATAAATATCCATCAGGAAGACAAAATATCTATGCACAGAATGCTAATGTGCCCAACTGCATCAAACAAATACCGATTGATCTAAAAACACTCATACTCGAAACATGCAAAAACTCAGTAAAGAAACCCCAGAGCTGCATTGATGAGCTGGACCTAACATACATCTATGAAATATTCTACACAGCAGTGACACAAGATACATTCTTAGAAATCCATGGAACATTCTCCAAAATAGACTAGAGTCTAGGTCACAAAGCAAATCTCTGCAAATTCAAGAAAATCAAAATTACTCTCTGTATCTGATCAGACCACAATGGAATAAAATCGGAGTTCACCAAAGCAAAAACCATTACAGAAAATACTTAAAATTCATGGAAACTGAACAATATATTGCTGAGTGATGAGTGCTCATTGAAGAGATAAGAAGGGAAATTCAAACGTTTCTGGAATTCAATATAAATGAATACACAAAATGCCAGCTCTTCTGGTGTACATCAAAGGAAGTACTTAGAGGAAAGTTATGACTACCAAGAAATTAGAGAAATCTTAAGTCAATACTCCAATGATGCACCTCAAGCCTCTAGAAAAACAGGAAAAGCCAAACCCAAAACCAGTATATGGAAAGAAATAATAAAAATTAGATCACAAATGAATGGATTAGGGACTAAATAATATATAAGGAATCAACAAAACAAAATGTTGACTCTTAATTCTTTTTTAATTGACAGTCCCTTAGCAAACCTAAGAGAATTGAAATCACCCAAATAAGTAAAATTAGACATGAGAAAGAAAGCATCACAATAGAAACAAGCAAAATTCAGAATATTATAAGGGAATATTTTGCAAATCTTCACACCAATAAATTGGAAAATCTGGCAGAAATGGATATATTTCTAGAGAATGTTATAATATCTAAACAAAACCAAGAAGATATAAACCGATTAAATTGACGTATAATAAGCACTGAAATTAAAATGACAGTGAAAGACCTTCCATCCAAGAAAAGCCCAGGACCTGATGGATTTACAGCCAATTCTATAAGCTTTTCAAAGGAGTACTAACACCAATACTCAAACTTTTCTATGAAATAGAAAGTGAAGGATCAGAAAACAAAGGATGCATGTTTTTCCTTACATGTGGAAGCTAGGATTTGTTTATAACCTAATAAGAAAATACTTTGGGTAGTATGCAAGTATATACAAATGCATTAACTGAAATATGGTAGATTCAAGGGAGAACTCCTTAGAAAGTGTAATTCCTTAGAAAGGCAAAGTCAAAGCTCAACATAATAAACACCAGGCAGCAGGTACTGGAAAGGGGTGGAATGGGACCAATGGAAAAAGGGTAGACAAATGAAGAGGAGGGGGAGAAGGCAGTCAGGAATTCACTGTATAGCCTACAAAATTAAGAAGAGTAAGGGAAGGGGTGTGTTGGGGAGGGATGGGTGAGAATGTTGAAAGAGGTGACATTGATCAAGATGTATTATATTCATAAACTGCTTTGTTAAATGGCAAGTCCTTTGTACAAATACCTAAAGATAATAAAAAAAATTAAAAATTTGATTTTGGATAGGGGAAGCATCCTCATTTCTTTAAAATAGCAAGTATCAAAATATCTAGAAAAAATACATTGAGATTACTGTAAGTGGAAATACATTTTGAATTTGGCAATGGTTTTCTAGATATAATACCAAAAACATAGGTGAAAACAATAACAAAATAATAAATTAGACTCATCAGAGCATAAAACTTCTTTCATCAAAGGATACTATTTAAAAAAACAATGGAAAAAAAGACCCAAAGCACAGGAGAAAAAAATGTACAAATCACTTATCTGTTAGGAGTCTAGTATCCAAAATGAATGAAGAAACCATACAGCTCAACTTTAGTGTCTTTTTACAATAAATAAAAACAATCAAGAGCTGGTTGTTGGTGGCTCACACCTATAATGCTAGCTAGCCAAGAGGCTGAGATCTAAGAATGGCAGTTCACAGCTAGCATAGCTGGACACTTTTATCTACAGTTAATAGAAGTGGAGGTGTGGCTCAAGTCTTAAAGCACCAGTCATGAGCAAAAAATTTGAGCAAAGCCGGGCGCTGGTGGCTCACGCCTGTAATCCTAGCTACTCAGGAGGCTGAGAGCTGAGAATCACGGTTCAAAGCCAGCCTGGGCAGGAGAGACCGTGAGACTCCTATCTCCAAAAAACCACCAGAAAACCGGAAGTGGCGCTGTAGCTCAGGTGGTAGAGCGCTCGCCTTGAGCTGAAGAGCTGAGGGACAGCACTCAGGCCCAGAGTTCAAGCCCCACGACCGACCAGAAAAAAAAAAAAATTTGAGCAAGAGCTTGTCTAGCTCCAGCACTGGTGGAGACACACACACACATACACACACACACACACCACCACCACCACCACCAACAACAACAGCAACAACTCAATTTTTAAAATGGCAAAGACATTTCTGTCTATACATAAAAGGCCAATAAGCATATACAAGGTCATTAGAAACTGGACATTAGTGGTTCACATCTGTATTCCTAGCTACTCAGGAAACTGAGATCTGAGGACCATGGTTCAAAGCTAGCTTGGGCAGACAAATCTGTAAGACTCCTCAACAAACCACCAAAAAGCTGGAAGTGAAACTGGTTCAAGTGGTAGACCATGAGCCTTGAGCAAGAAAACTAAGGGACAACACCCAGACCCTGAGTAACATCATATGTGCACATGCACACACACACATACACACACACACACACATACACACATACACTCATACATACACACACACATGTCACTAGAAAAATACAAATCAAAAGTACATTGAGATATTATTTCATACACATAGTCATGATACAATAAAAAGGCAAGTACTAGAGTACAGTGCCCGTAGCCCAACTACTCTGGAGGATAAGGCCAGAGGATCACTAAGCCCAGGAATTTGAGACTATCCTGGGCAACATATAAAACCCTGTCTTGAAAACAATAACAACAGAAACAACAAAAACCTATCAAAACAAAGCACAAACACTAGAAAATTGGCAAGGATGTAGAGAAGTTAGAACTCTCTACATTATGGTAGGAATACAAAATGGTGCAGCTACTATGGAAAACAAGTTCATGGTTCCTCAAAAATTTTGGTATGTGTTGGGTGCTAGTGGCTTACACCTGTAATCCCACCTACTTAGGAAGTGGAGATCTGAGGATGGAGTTCAAAGTGGGCCCAGGCAGGAAAAGTCTGTGAGACTCTTATCTCCAATAAACCACTCAGAAAACTGGAAGTGGTGCTGTGGCTCAAGTGGTAGAGTGCTAGCCTTGAGCTGAAGTGCTGAGGGACAGCATCCAGGCACAGAGTTCAAGCCCCATGACTAACATAAATAAATAAATAATTTGACATATAAATACCACCTGACTCAATAAAATTCCATTTGTAGTAATTCCACTTATATATCCAAGAAAATGTAAATATATATCAGAAAACCCATACATGAATATTTACAGCAGAATTATTCATCATAGCTAAAATACGGGAATAAGTTAATGTCCATATCTTATAAATTGATATGTTTTATGTTCATATGGAATAATATTCAGCTAGAAATACATGCAATAATGGAGACATGCTAACTGAAAGGGACCAGACATAAAATGCAACATATTGAATTTCATTCTTATGGACTATTCCAAATGAGCAAACTTATGAAGACAGTGAATTAGTGTTTTCCAACAGGTGGGGCAATTGGAGAATGGAGGGATTTTTTTTTTCTGTTGTGACAAAGATGTCCTGCAATTAATAGACACACAACATTCAGAACATACTAAAATTCAGTAAATTCAGTTTTCAAATTTGAATACAGAGAGCTAGCATATTACATATAGCTAACAATAAGACAGTAATCAAAAATATAGAGAGAAAGCCTTCAAATCTACAAGACAAAGGGATAGGGAGAGAGAGAGAGATTGAGATTGCATTTGGGATAACATTGTTTTAGGAAAGTCAACATTAAAGAGCCCAGTATTCATATGTGAAATTTTGCATCATTAATGGTGATAATCAAGAAAATAAGACAATGGGAATTATCTGGAGCCTATTTAGAATCTATGTCATTGATTACAATTTTCTCTTTTGTCCAAGAGTCATAAATCATCATTAATTGCTAGGACATACTTTGCTGTTGTGTCAGTGGGATGATATACCAGTTATGAAGCTATTGTCTTTCATGACTAAGCCTAAAATACTATTTACTCTGTTTCATTTTACTTGAGCTGGAATTCTGCTAACTCTGTTTCTCTTAGCCAGTTGGTACCCTGCTAGAATTTGATAATAGTGAGCACAGAGGGAAAAATCTCAAGGCTGAAAAAAACTCTCTTTTCTGTGTTCTGCCGCTTCTTGTTGCTTCTTATTCCTGCAGATCCCCTACCAGCAATGTTTCTTCATCCCAACAACAGCAGTCCCTTTTCAGAGTAGCATTTGAATCTGGTATTCAGACTTCACATCATTTACAGTAACAGTGTGAATCCCAGCCCCCAGGGGATTCTGTTGTGCTCAGACACTAGCACCAATTAAGCAGCATCAGAGTTGAAGTTCCCTGAACCACCACTTTGTCTAAGGTCTGATGATTCAACCCTTTTTGTTTCTTTAGCTCAAAGTGGAAATAACTCTTGTGATTGCTACCTCCATGATACCTTTCAATTAGCTTTTTTTGTCATTTCATTACCTACTTAACAATTTCCTATTAGTTAATTCATTATATTGAATTCTCTGCCTAAATAATTGGTGTGCTTTCTAAGTCCTAATTAGCTTCTGACAATGGTTATGTTATAGAGAAGGAGCCATGGACCATGATCCAGTCATGATTTGCACCCTTTTGAAGTATTAATTAGGTAATTTCCTTAAGGCCTATAGCTTTGGGGTAAGAGACAAGTGGGCAAAGTAAGAAAAATTAGAAAAGCCACAGGGAAGCTCGGTACTGAAGCACGGTAAATCCAGAGTCCATCTGTCCCACTTGGGCCCATTGGTAAAATGAGCATTAACCAAATGACTGCAACTATACTACCTCAACACTCATGATCTGTCCCTGTCTTAACACCTTGAATTTGTACAATTAAAAGTCTCAATAAGGATAGGAGAAAAAAAAATGGAAAAGAGTGAGGGAGGAGTAACATTGTCCAAAAAGGAATGTATTATTTACCTGACTTATGTAACTATAACTCCTCTATATCACACACACACACACACACACACACACACACACACACACACACATGCACACGTGCGCACGCATGCGTGTGTGTGCATGTGTGTGTGTGTATAGCCCCTCTATATCACAATTTTAAAAAGATTTAAGTCTCAACATGAAGGATATGGATCCAAATACTAAATCCCAGTGGGTCTTGGTCAATGTTTTGTTTAATGCTATAATGAGAGATTCATCTACCCTTCAATTTTCTGGATACCAGTAGTGGTGCAGTTGCTATCTGTTTTTGCATTTATGGTTCAACTTCCCATATGCCAGACTGAGATTCTTACTTGGGATCAAACCAGTCTGATAGTTGTAATTCTTGATTTTTTAGAGACCTGAAAGGAAAATTAATGCAGAGTCACCATATATCAACTAGAGTTTGAGATAATCAATGGTCTGTATAATAATAAGGTGCAAAATAAGAATAAGCAGCAGAAAAATAATTAAATTTCATGATTATATAACATGGAAAAATCATGATTTCCAACTCAAATTAATTCTTTGGGCTACCAAGAAATCCTTTTTTGCAGTGTGAAAGCCTTAGGTCTTGAACTCAGGGCCTGAATGCTGTCCCTGGGCCTTTTGTTTGCTCAAGGCTACCTCCCTATCATTTGAGCCACAGCTAAACATCTAGCTTTTTTTTTTTTTTTGGGTCCGGTCATGGGGCCTGAACTCTGGGCCTGGGCGCTGTCCCTCAGCTCTTCAGCTCAAGGCTAACGCTCTACCACTTGAGCCACAGCGCCACTTCCGGCTTTTTTTTTTTTTTTTTTTGCTTATGTGGTGCTGAGGAATCGAACCCAGGGCCTCTGGCATGCAAAGCATGCGCTCTACCACTGAGCCACCTTCCCAGCCCAACATCTAGCTTTTTGGAAGTAAGAGTCTCATGGATTTTCCTGCCCAGGCTGGATTCAAGCCTCAATCCTCAGATCTTATCCTCCAGAGTAACAAGTATTACAGGCATGAGCCACCAGCTCCAGGCTAGAAATCTTTTTTATTCATCTAATTTATAGAGGAAACAGCAGTATTGAATTAAAGCTCTATAAACTTTCTCCCATTCCCCCTTCAAATTTACCTAGTGTGTCACTACTTTCTTTAAAAGTCTTTAAATGTCTAACCCAGATTTTTAACATTGTTAGCCACATCTCCTACCAGGCCCTTACCATAATCATCCTGGCTCACTGACCTTTTTAAAAAATATTTCTTTAAACCTAACACAACTGGAACTAGCTAATTCCAGATAGCCTTCAGAGTTCATTTTAAATAGCCCTTCCTGAGGGAAGTGTTTCCAAGTCTTCTACATGAGATTAGAGTCCCTCCATTAAGTTAGTCCTTACTGAATGTTTTCCTTATTATATCTCAGTTAGCCTATACAGCACCCATGAGATGGGTACTTTATCACTTAATCCCTAGTTACTAGTTCAGGATATTAAAACGAGGTGCTTTTATTTTCTTGCTCAAAGCTACAAGCAGTTTTTCCAACTCCTTCCCTTCCCTCTTTGCCATAAACTCTCAAGCCACCCAACACCCCAATTGTAGAGCTAAGGCATCTTGGAAAGTTGATCCTGAGCTGAACGAATGAGAAGGTGGAGCCAATTTGTATGTCATGAGCTAATTCATACTAATCTTTATCTATGCAGTAGAGTAAGCCAGTGTAATGTTGCAGATACATGATGAAGGTAATTAAGATCAGAAAGCCAGAGAAACAGCAGACTGGCAGAATGCAGTCTGTGGAAAATGGGTGGAAACTGGGTAGGTGAAATGTATTATGCGCACAAACAGGAAAAATTTTGAGGTCAGGATTTAACTAAAACATGGCATTATACTCAAACGCCTACTACCATTGCCGTTAGATGATACATCAGTATCAGTATTATAAAGCTATAGAATCCTGATGCTTATGTGAGCTAATATTGATAATACAGATGTTAGAATGAGTTGCATTAGATGCATTTTCCAGGAAACATTTTAATCTATTTCTGTTCCCAGTTTCTGATGCAGAAGACTTTCATGAATGTTCTAATATTTACCCATAGGTTTTTCTGAAAGTTACTGTTCTCTGTTCGCCATGATTATATGTAGGGGAAACATGCCTTCTTAATATATTATTTTTTGAATGGCACAGTTTAGCTTAGTCATGTCTCAGTAAGGATGTTGTAAGTTATAGCCTTCTTAGAGGAAAAAAGGCCCATGGACACAATAAACATTAAGGAAGAAAGCCATTTTTTTAATGTGGGTTCTATAACTACAGGAGAAAAATGAAGAACCTATTATAGTACACAATTTTTGAGAAAGTTTTCCTCTCCACATACATGATACTGTGGCTAGTGAAATCTCCTCAGAATCATTTAACTAAGCCTTCATTCCTGAGTGTTTTCCCAGTTTTCAGAGACCCAAGGGTGATAATGGCAGGCTGATTCTCACTCGTAGTAATTCATTTCTTCTAGTAAGGTCCCGCCCCTCTAACGCAGATGCCACTCAGCTAGTCTGCTTTGCTTTCTGGCTTCTGACTTAATTATCTCCAACATGTATTTGTATAATTGCAGTGATTTATTCAGATTGCAAGGACTAAGGACCCACAAGTACTCCATTGTCTTCCAAACCATTCTTTATTCAGACTTTATAGCATATTTGTAAATAAACACTTACCAGCACTGATACATCCTCTGCAGTTTCTGTATGCTTAAGACAAATGACAAGCATTACTTTCAAATGCATATAAAAAGTTTTTACATGTAAGATGGCTAAAGCTAGAACTAAAAACTACCAGTCCAGAACTTTTATTACCTACTATTGCGAATTATACTACTTAACCATTATATTGTTGGTTATGGATTACAACAAACTGTTTAATTGCTAATTAAGTCTATTTGTGTCAGGTTTATAGAAAGCAAATACAATATATAGTACCTGCAGTCAGCAATAGTAGCAATAGTAGGTTTTTTTCCTTAAGAACATATCACCTATATCCAAATGGTAGCTTCTCTTTAACATTTATAAACATTATATTGCTACTGTAACTGGTAGCATCATATTACTTTTTTCAAAATATGGACCTACAAAAATTATTTTAGCAGCGTGTCAGCATATGGCAATTAGGACAGAGGACTCAGAGTCCAGACCCTCTGAATCATGAATCTTCCACAGCCTCCTATTTCCCACAGGGAGGTGAAATGCTAGACAAGGTATATAAATGTTGAGACCAGCATTCAGTGAGTCTAAGTTATTACTTATTTCTCCCCAACCACTACATAGTTTGTATGCAAACATTCAAACAATAATAACAGAAAACCGTTCTAATCTTGAGAGATGGTCAACCAGGAATAGCAGTTCTCCAAACATCAAACAGGAAAGATAAGAAAAGAAAACCTACTAGACGTATTATAGTCAAATCACTCAGTTTACAGAATAAAGAAAAAATATTAAAAACCATAAGTACCAAGTCACATATAAAGGCTAACATGTCAGAATAACAGCAGCTTTTTCCGTAGAAACACTAAAAGAAAGGAGAGCATAGAATGATATATTCCAACACTGAAAAAAGATAGCTGCCAACCTAGATTCATATATCCAGGAAAGTTAGCTTTTATAATTGAAATAGAAATAAAAACTCACCACAATAAACAAAAAGGAATTTATGACCACTAAACCAACACTGGAGAAGATACTTTAAGGAATCCTGTACCAGAAGATAAATGCAATCAGAAAAATACAAGAAAGAATGAATTCCATTAGATGAGTAGATTAGCAAATGTGGATTATAAAGGAAGTAAATATCACAAAAAAACCAAAATAACAGGTCTACTGCATATCTTTTGGTATTAATACTAATTATTAACTATCTCAAATTTCTAAAAGACAGACTCAGTTGGATAAAAACATCACTGATAAAGACAAACATTGGTGTGAGCCAGGCGCCTGTGGCTCACACCTGTAATCCTAGCTACTCAGGAGGCTGAGATCTGAGGGGCACGGTTTAAAGCCAGCCCAGGCAGGAAAGCCGTGAGACTCTTATCTCCAATAAACCACTAGAAAACTAGAAGTGGCGCTGTGGCTCAAACAGGAGAGCCCTAGCCTTGAGCTGAAGAGCTGAAAGACAGTGCCCAGGCCCAGAGTTCAAGCCCCATGACTGACAAAAAAATTTAAAACAAACAAAACCATTGGTTTGGGATGAAAGAAGAAATAAAGGTTTTATAAGCAAATGGACTCCTAAAACAGTCAGGAGCAACTTTATTCATATCTTATAGAACAGACTTCAAACCAAAATTTGCCAGAAGAGACAAAGAACACCACTTCATACTTATGAATGGCACAATCCATTTTTAAAAATCCATCTATTGGAATGCCCAGTTTTATTAAACAAACACTTCTGGTCTTAACAAGCACAGATAAACCCCAACACAATAATAGTAGGAAAGGTCAGGAACTCATTCTCACCAATCAATATATATCAAGACAATATATATATCAAGATAATATATATAATATTTTTTAAACAACAGATACATTTTATTACTGATTCCATTAAAACAAATAATTTTGATGGTTAAGACTATATTTATGCAATGTATTTGGGTATAATTTGTACATATATTTGGATCAGTATAATTTGATGCCAATTTATACAACTCAATCCTGTTAGCTTTTTGACATACGAGATTCTTACCAAGTATCAGAATAAAACATTAAACTTTTATTGTTACCTGAAATGATACTCCATAGGTAAGGCCCATAGAGACAATATTATCAATAATAATAGAATTATTTTTCTTTTGCATGCCATTTTTTCTGTGAAGAAAAATAAATACAAATAGATTAAATATCATACAGTGTATACACAGTAAGTTGTGTGAATCCCTCTTGATAATTCAGATGATTTAAGATAAACTAATTAGCAATTAAGGCACTTCAGCTCCTTCATTGGATGTCTGTTTATATGAAAATAGTTGAGTCAGTGGATATTCTTGGTTGTATTTCACCTAGCTACAAAAAAGTCTTAGAACAGGGGCAGGGAAGTGTAGTGGTGGAAATGGGAGGGCAGGGATGTTAGGGGAAAAACAAGGGAGGAGGCAACAATGCTTGATAAGAAATGTAGTCATTATCTTGCTCATGTAATTGTAACCCCTCTGTATGGTATTTTCACAATAAAAAAAACCAAAACATTAAGAGGCTGGAAAGGTGGCTCAGTGGTAGAGTGCTTGCCTTGCATGCCTGAGGCCCTGAGTTTGATTCCTCCGCACCACATAAGCAAAAAGAAAAAAGCCGGGAGTGGCGCTGTGGCTCAAGTGGTAGAGCACTAGCCTTGAGCTAAAGAGCTGAGGGATAGCGCCCAGACCCAGAGTTCAGGCCCCATGACTGGACCCAAAAAAATTAAAAAAGAAAAAACTCTTAGAACATTAGCTTGTTTTAGCTGTTTGTGGTATAAAAGAACTTACAAACTTCATTTCTATTTTCCAAATTATGAAGGACTTTTATCTTCAAAAAAGTTTCTACTACAAAAAAAAATCTACTTCCCAGACTAACTGTATAAAGTGAGGTATTAATAAAAAAGATTTACTTATGAAAGTACTTATCTGGATTCTAAAAAGTTGTATACTTATGAAGTTAACTATCTTTAGTCAAACGATTTTTTATAGTTGGTTACTTCAGGAAAGACTGTAGCATACAACATATACTGTTGCATACAGTATGTATATACTTTCTCCCAAGAAATTGAATGTATAGTTATTTAGCTCATGAGTTAGGAGATAAACTATAATTTTTAGATTATCTGTACATTGATCTTGGAATTTTAGCCATCAAACTTTAGCCAAACTCTTGTGTTATTTATTCAACCTGGTATGAAATTATGCACAGAAAAAGAGATGTGGCTGTTTGGTTGAATTAAGGACGGTCTCTTACCTATCGTTTTCCTCAGATCATGTAGGAATTTTATAGTCTTCATTAGAGACTTGACATTTATGGGAACTGAGAAGATATGTGGAGAATATTAAATAGGCAGTTTTGAAAGCTTTAAGGAAAAATTCAATGTATTGGTTCTATGACACCCTCAAGTTTGTGTACTTATTATTCTGTCTTCTGTGAATGATGATATCATCACATTCTTAAGATGATGAAATAATTAGATTGTAAGGATATTCTTATGCCAGTAATTTCTTCTTCATTGTCAGAGAACTATATTGTGTCCTGTTTATCAAAGATCCTTTAAGCTGCATTTGTTTTGAGGGGATTTTAAAAGATATATATATATATAATTTTAATATTATTTTTTGCTGGTCCTTGAACTCAGGGTCTGGGTGCTGTCCCTGAGCTTCTTTCTCTCAAGGCTAGTGCTGTACTACTTGAGTCACAGCACCACTTCCAGATTTTTCTGAGCAGTTCATTTGAGATAAGAGTCTCATGGACTTTTCTGCCTAGTCTGGCTTTGAACCTCAGTTCTCAGATCTCAGCCTCCTCAGTAGCTTTATATGAAGCAAAACATGTAATTAAGTATACCATTTCAATGTATTTCCTATACACACATGGAAGTGTGCAACAACCATCTTAGTTAAGAGAAAGAGTATTTTCATAAATTCCCTTATGCCTCTTTAAGCCAGCACTCTCTTCTATCCAATAAAATGTTGAAGAAGAAGTTGGAAATGTCAAGGACTTTAAATAGCAGTGATTCTGAAAATATTTTAAGAACTTAACAGAAAACACTGTCAGAATGAATGAATACATAGGAATTGTCAGCCAACCAATGGAAATTACAAAAACAATGACTGTTCTATAACAATGAATGAATTGAGAGCCAGGTGTGTTGGCTCACATATAACTGCCATTCTAGCATTTGGGAGGTTAAAGCAAACTCATCATGAGATCAAAGCCAGCCTGGCATATGTAGTGAGAACCTGTCTTAACAACAACCACAACAACAAAAAAAGGCCAAAATAAGTGTATATTTCAAATAGAAAACTTACTGAATAAGCTTACCAATGGGACCCTAAAGAATAAAAGGCTAGTGACATGAAATATAACTCAATGTGAGGTAGGTTATGAGAAAAAGAGAGAGGAGTGATCGATAAAATAACAGTGCCTCACCGGGCGCCAGTGGCTCACGCCTGTCACCCTCGCTATTCAGGAGGCTGAGATCTGAGGACTGCGGTTCAAAGCCCACCTGGGCAAAAACTCTGTGAGACTCTTTTTTTAATTTATTGTGAAAATATTGTACAGAGGGGTTACAATGACATGGGCAAGGTAATGAGTACATTTCTTATCAAGCATTGTAGCCTCCTCCTTTGTTTCCCCTTCCCATCCCTTCCCATCCTCCCCCCCGCCCCCCACCAAAGTTGTAAAGTTCATCTTCCACATAACAACTTGTACATCTCACTGTTGGAATGGGTCCACCTGTATCCCTATTTAAACGATTTGTTTTTTCCCTTCCCCTCCACAAATTATACCAACATCAAATACAGTGAAAGCAGGGGTTATACCGTGGGGGAGGGACATACAAAGCAACAAAGAAATAGTCTTATAAATGTGTTAGAAACAATCGCATGAAAGAAAAAAACATTTGAATACATATCTTAGGGTTCATTTCCCTAACATCAACTTATCTGACCTTTTCTGCTTGACTCAGACATATACTGTAAGACTCTTACCTCCAATAAACCACTCAGAAAACCATAAGAGGCACTGTGGCTCAAGTGGTAGAGTGCTCGCCTTGAGCTGAAGAGCTGAGGGACAGCACCCAAGCCCAGAGTTCAAGCCCACGACCAAAAAAAAAAAAAAAAAAAACAGTGCCTCAGTTACCTATGAGACAATATGGAGAAGTCTAACATGCGTGGAATTGGATTCTCAAAAACAGAGAAAAAAATGAAAGAGAAATTAAATCTTTATTATAGCCAAAATTTCCCAGATTTTATTTACAAAAAAGTACAAAGTTATGAATCCCAAGCAATAAAAATACAAAGAAAACCATACCTAGAAAATTACAGGGCAGATTGCTGTGTTTTGTGCTAGTCAATTCTCAACTTTGTAGCATACTTAAATCATGTAGAAAACTTTAAAAACAAAAAAACAAAAAACTAATCTCTTGGTTCTACTCCATGCCAATGGAGTAAAATCTTTGGGGTGGGAGTTAGGTATGAATATTAGTAATCCGGGAAACTGTTATATAGCCAAGATTGAGAACCAGTGCTTATGTCCCTTACCACTAAGAAATAATTATAGGGCTGGGAATGTGGCTTAGTGGTAAAGTGTTTGCCTAACATTCATGAGGCCCTGGGTTCAATTCCTTGTTGCCACATAAACAAAAAATAAATGAATAAAAATATTTTTTAAAAAAAAGAATAGCACTGAAATAAGGATACAGGTTGACCCATTGTAACAATGAGATGTACAAGACACTATGTTGAAAACTTTAAAACTTCCAGTGGGGGGGAGGGGGAAGGAGTTGGGGAGATGGGGAGGGAAGCAATGGTAGAGGAAAAACAAAGGAGGAGGTAACAATGGTGGATAAGAAATGTACTCATTACCTTACTCATGTAACTATAACCTCTCTGTACAGTATCTTTACAATACAAAAATACATACAAAAAAGAAAAGAAATAGCTATAACTCTCATGTGTTCCTGTAGATTTTGGAAGCAGTGTCCCACATGTGTAAATAGCAAACTGCCCCCCATCTAGCTGATGGATGTAAAAGTAGTGAACTTACAGTGCAGCCTTGTATGCAAGTTAACTGGACAGCGGACCCTCACGACCAGTCATAGTCTATATAGGTAAGTGGGTCTAACAGCCACTATCAGGATCATTAATCCAGTCCTATAAAGAGATTTCACTTTTCCCTCCATTTTTTTTTTTCCTGTTGGGGCCTATACTGGGGCCTTGAACTCAGGACCTCACATTTTCTCAGCAATTTTTTTCTCATGATTGTCTCTCTACCACTTGAGCCATGCCTTAAGTTTTAACAAGCCAGTAGGAGCCAGTTTCTGCACACTGCTGCCTGCCTTTCCACTTTCCCCTGTTTTAGCAGAACTTTCCAGCAGGTTCCTTTTGGGATTTACATGGATCATGGTCATTTCTGATCCTTGCAACCAAGATATCTTTAACTAAAACTTTCAGCTCCTGTTATTCTGGACAGTTACAGACAATTCACTAAAAATATGTTCTAACCAGCTAATTTTTTTCCTAGCCACATTCTTTAAAAATTTATAGCAATTTTCATTTCTTTTTTTTTACAGTGAAATTATTATTTTTTTATTGTGAAAATACTGTACAGAGGGGTTACAATTACATGGGCAAGATAATGAGTACATTTCTTTTTTTTTTTTTTTACTTTGAACATGAAAACTCAATGTTGGGATTTTTTGTGTGTGTGAAAATACTGTACAGAGGGGTTACAATTACATGGGCATGATAATGAGTACATTTCTTATCAAGCATTGTAACCTCCTCCTTTGTTTCCCCTTCCCATCCCTTCCCATCCCCTCCCCGCCCCCTACCCAAGCAATTTTCATTTCTATGCAGTATTAATACCTATTTCTTTTTTTGGGGGGTCCGGTCACGGGGCCTGAACTCTGGGCCTGGGCACTGTTCCTCAGCTCTTCAGCTCAAGGCTAGCACTCTACCACTTGAGCCACAGCGCCACTTCCGGCTTTTTTTTTCCCTTTTTGCTTGTGCGGTGCTGAGGAATCGAACCCAGGGCCTCAGGCATGCAAGGCAAGCGCTTTACCACTGAGCCAACTTCCCAGTCCCTTTAATACCTATTTCTGCAAACTCCCAGTCTTCGCCAGCTCTAAAAATGCTTTTCATCATTGTAGTTGCTGAAACAGGTTTGTTGTTGGAAAATCATGCCCTCTTGTGTCCAAATGGAGAACTTGATATTAGATTTACAAGGGGCTTCATCCAGGTATTTACATATATACATACATACATTACATCATAATTGAATTCATCTCCTGAATCAATCATTCTCCCTCATCCTCTTTCCCCTCTTAAAACATTCAGCAGGTTTCATTGTTGTTTTCATGCATGTATATAGTTCCTGGACCATATTCACCTGTCTTCACATTTCCATTTGCCCTCCTCACTCCCACTGCTACCCATTCCCACTGGTCACATGTTTTGATTGTAACCGTGAGACTCTATTTGAGGGAACAGATTGTCAATGAATTTAGCTATGGTTTTTTTTATGAGGACCAAGACGTGCACTAGAAACTTGATGGCCACCAAGTCCTATTCCAGGACCCAGAGATATTGTGCATGTTTGTTTTCACACAATGTTTCTTTCTTAATAAAGCCCAAGAGAACTTGATGCTAGAGTTTGTTTTTTTTGGGGGGGGGGTCTGGTCGTGGGGCCTGAATTCTGGGCCTGGGCGCTGTCCCTCAGCTCTTCAGCTCAAGGCTAGCGCTCTACCACTTGAGCCACAGCGCCACTTCCGGCTTTTTTTCTTTTTGCTTATGTGGTGCTGGGGAATCGAACCCAGGGCCTCGTGCATGCAAGGCAAGCGCTCTACCATTGAGCCACCTTCCCAGCCCCTGATGCTAGAGTTTCTTAGCCTTGGCACTAATGGCATTTTGAGCCAGGTATTTCTTTGCTGAAAGGGAATGTCATGGGCATTTTAAGCTGCATCCCATGCCTCTACTCATTAGATACCTATGCACACACCACATGCACACACCACTTGTGACAACCACAAATGCCTTCAGACAAGACATTACCACTGCCAAATGTCCCTAAGAGTGGGGAAAGGAGGGGAGTAATTCCCAAGCTGAGAAGCAATGATAAAGCAAAAGTAAACCACACAATACTGCCCTTGAAGTAGCACTAAACCCTGTAGGTTTTGGCACACTGTTGGAGCCTAAACCTGAAAACAAGCTGCAAGTCCTCTGAGTTCCCATATTGTGTACCACGGGAAGAAAAGTTCCAGGTGCCAGGTGCAAAACCTCCTGTTTTTTAAATAGGACATACGACCTGCAATCACAAGATGACTTTTAAAAATTAAATTCATTTCTTATAAGGCATAATAGGAGTGAAAGTTAATGCAGTCATCCACTTCTTTAGTAAATAGGTGAGATAATTGGTACTGGAGCTGATCCAAAGGCAGACAGTCCTGCCTGTGAAGAGCTAACGATTCTAGAGGGGTTTGGTGGGGGGATGATTCAATTATAAGTTAAAGAAAGTCCAGTTCCAACTTGCTTAACAGCAAGGAGACTTTACTGGCTCACATATTTGAGAAGCACATGAGCAGTACAGATGGTTAGGTAGTTCTGTGTCTCATTCTAAGGCTTACCTACTTCTCATCGGAAGCAACTAGAATTTTAAGCTTCCTTATTTCTAGGAAAACATCTGAAACTCACTTGTTTGGGCTACTTTAGGTACTTGATCATCCCTTAACCAGTCACTGCAACTGGGTAGGGAGATGGAAAGTGAATGAGCTTGGCCTAGATCACTTGTTCCAACGATGGCAGGCTTCCATAGAAATAGAGTAGGTTCCCTAAAGAAGATGAGACTGCTGGGAAGTAGGAGAGAACCATACATCCTAGGTGAATGTGAGGCAGGCAGTCAGAGCCCTCTGTGTTTTTTGTCATGCAGGCTCTGCCTGGTGATTTTATCCAGTCCCAAAGCCCCATTTTCATGGGTATCTAGGAATTTGCAGGCTTCCCTGCTTCACACCTGCTGCTTCTCCCTCAGAGACCTCAATCCATCCAACTTCCCAGTGACTCCTCTTCTGTCAAAGATCAGTTCATGGGTCAGGCCTCTTAAGTTTTTTGTTTTTTTTTTTCCCCAGATCCCTAGATATTCTTCCTTCCTCCATAATTCCATAGCCGAGTACTCACCTACATTTTGTACTTGCTCAAGTTCCACAGTCCTGATTTTCAAGCTATATAGTCCACGATCTGGCTGTTAAAAGAGTTTTCAGGATGCTCAATTCTCTCCCTTTGGTACATAACCCTTCGATCGTGATTCCCTAGATGCCCAGACATGTCAAGATAGTTACAGTATGTGTAAGACTGTTACAAAAACTGCATTTGTGGACTGGGAATATGGCTTAGTGTAGAGTTCTTGCCTAGCATGCATGAAACCCTGGGTTTGATTCCTTAGTACCACATAAACAGAAAAGGCCACAAGAGGCGCTGTGGCTCAAGTGGTAGAGTGCTAGCCTTGAGCAAAAGAGCTGAGGGACAGTGCCCAGGCCTGAATACAAGCCCCAGGACTGAGGGGAAAAAATGTATTCATTGCATGACATGTGACCGTAACCCCTCTGTACATCACTTTTACAATACACTTTTACAGTAAAAGAATGAGGGAGGTAGTCTAGTGCTGTTGTATGAGCACAGGCTTTAGACAGAAATTTTGAATCCTAGCTCTGCACCCCTCCAGATTTGAGTCTTGGACTAAGATCCCTACTTACCCCTTTTAAAATGTATGTGAAGTGTGTTGTACATTCAATAGACTCGATGGCTGTCGAGCTGATATATTCACTAATACAGTACACATTTAATAAATACTGGTACTGTCAGAACAAAAGGGTCTCACGTGATAGTGACTTTTGCTATGACTGATAAAAGCTTTGTCCTTCCAAGAAGGACAAAGAGCCCGCTATGTGGCACACATCTATAATCTCAGCACTTGGTAGGTACAGGCAAAAGGATTGTGAGCTCTAGCCCTGTCCCCTGTCTCAAAACACCAAAATGAAAAGTGGGGGAAAGAAACAAGTCTTTCAGGCCTTGAATAAACCTCTCCCATTCCAGCTGCATGCCTACATGTGCTTCCCAGATTCAAACTGGAGTGGAAATAGGTGTGGCTGACCTGTCTACCTGCCCCTTGCCCTGGCACGCCTTCCAAAGGACTGACATGGTACAGCAGTGGTTACACAGTGTTTATATCAGCCTGGCATACTCAATTGATAGGTAAGAATAACCGTCTTTCTTACATGATGCATTTAAATTTACATAATGAATTTGAAGCAGGTTTAATGCACTAGAAGTGGGAGATGGTACAGGCCTAGGATGTTATCTAGTTTTGAAACCATTCATTCCTATGTAAAAATTCTATGTAAAAAAAATTCTATGTAAAAAATCGTATGTAAAAATTTGCAAGAATTTACACTTGTAAATTTTTTTTGCATTTTTGCATTTGTAATTTCTTTGCAAGTTGCATTTTCCAAGATATGAAATGTGGCCCTACATATGTGCTGTATCGGCACATTTGTTCTGTGGGCTTCTAGGTTTGAGCTCAGCATAGCCATTTACCACCTGGATGGTGTAGCTTTTCAGAACCTGGCTTTTCCTCATTTGTATAACAGGACTAATCCTCTACAATGTGGCCATTATACACTATTGAATCCTAGCTATACATCTTTTTAGATCTGAGTCTGACTAAGGGATTTCCACTTATCCCTATTAAAATATATATCAAAGTCAGGAAACGGTGGCTCATGCCTGTAATCCTATTCAGGAAGTAGCTATAGCAGCAAAAAGTTTGCAAGACCCCATCTCAACGATTACCTGAGTATGGCGGTATATGCCTATCATCCCAAAGTATAAGTAGGAGATTGGGGTCCAGGCTGGTCTGGACAAAAAGCAAGCACTTGTTTCAAAAGTAAGAGCATAAGGGCTGGGAGTACAGCTCAATCAGTACAGCACCTGCCTAGCAACCATATCACTACATGAGCCTGATGGTAGGTTATTTGGTAGTATTGGGATTTGAAGTCAGTATTCTGTGCTTGCTAGTCACATTTTCAACTTACCCTTAATAACTCCCAGATATGGTTATGGCATTGCTATCTCCCTCTGCCCTGTTCTCTCACTCTGGGCTTCAAGTGATCTCTGCTGATAATTATTTCAGCCCATGTTGCAAAGCTCAATAGAAGCATAGGTTTTAGAAGTTTTGGAGCAAACCTCAAGCCTGATCTTTGTGGTACTGTCTTTGTAATAGGACATACATTTTTCGGAAAGGCAAGAAGGATTTCTGAGTCTAAGAACCTAAAATTCTACAGCTGACAGTTCGGAACATCTTTGGAAGGAAATGCATAATCCATGACCAGACCAGAATATATTGAGAAAATAATTTATTGAAAAGGAGAAATTTAAAAAAAAATGTTTAAGTATTATCATTAACAAGGCTCTGAATTTTTTCCATTGATGATTTAAAGAATTTTAAAAATCAAGAAATTCCCTCACAATTCCTTTAGCCTTTTTTTCTAAACTTCCACGGTAGATAATTTCTTTGGTTCAAGACTTCAATCATTAATCACAACCTACTCTAGACAGGGTCCACCACAACCTGTATAATGAAGAAACAAGATCTTTAACTGGTATGTGATCTCTATTTTCTTTTTCAAAGCCCACTAATTCAGGAGGGGTTTTTTTTGGGGGGGGGAGGTATTGGAAATGTGATTTCATTCATTCACTCATTCCTTCATTTGGCAAGATTTAAGAGTTAGGAGGCAAAGTGAAATGGTAGAAAAAAAATGTAAGCTTCATTTTTCTCAAGCCTTTTGCTCTAGTCATCAAGCCAGTGCAAAGGCTCTTCAAATACACTGCGTGAAGATGAAAACAAATGACCTAAACTGGGATATAAGGAAAATATAAATATATATGCAGGTGTATATGTTGCCTGCCAACTTTCTGTATGTTGATTTGCTGATCTTAATACATAGAATGTCACTGCTTCTCTTAGAGAAGGTGATTGAATGCTCAACTGCTCAGTCATGACAACTGGGCCCTCCCATTGCTATTCTTCATGCTTTTGTCACAAAATCAATTAACCATTTTGTCCAATAGATCTGGTTGCTTATACTTCTGTAGTGCAGATGAGAGTAGGAGAAACGGACATCTTTTGATGGCAGGACTTTATCCTCATACCAGCTCTCCATGTTGAGGCATGATGGGCTAAAGAACCCTGAGGTTTCGAGCAGGTAGCAGAATCAGCGGATAACACATTGTCTTCTGATGAAGCCCAGCTTCTTGAAGGCCTCTGTATTCTGACACCATCCACTTCTCCTCACCAAGTGACTGAACACTAGTCTGGTGGATTGAATATGACTTAGGCAAAACAAGAAGTACCTTCCATTCAGATCCCTGCTCTGTCAGTCATGGGGTTGAAGAGGCTGGAGGTCACCCACATGCCCTGTGCCACTTAAGTGACAAGGCTCCAGGGTGTTCAACCCCTCTTTCCCCACTCTTTCTGTTTGCTATTTCCTGGAAAACACAAAGTTGAGGCTTTGTTTTCATGTCAAGCTGGGCGTCCACTGGTCCATTCAGATTCCCTGGGACTCTCAAGATGCACAGCCAGGATTTCTCCATTGGGAATCTACCCATCTTTTGCACAGAAGCCACACAATATTCTGATGAGCAAAGGACATGGACAACTCATGACTTGAAGCAATCAGTTTTGAAGCCTTTGAGGATTGCCAATGTAGATAGCATCCTTACTAAAAGCTCTCTTGCCACAGAGCAACTTTATGTTGCTTTAGACCCCTCAAAAACAGGAAGACACTGAAATTAATGCTCTTCTCCTTACCACCCCCCACCCCCCACGCCAGCCATAGCTCACTGTCAAACACTTTCCTTGCTACTTTGTTCTCTGATATGTTTACCTGACATGAGTAAAGTGTTCTGGCTTTTTCTTTGCCTGTGGCAAATTCTTTTTGGTTCAGCTGATAGTATTTCCCCCAATCTATTATAGATAAGAAATCACTGGGAAATTTACATCTGATTCACTGAGGCTCAGAGTTATAAGGCAGAATAGCATGATTTTGCCACGTGGATGTTTCTGTTAGTGATTATAAAAGTAAAATTTCTGAGGAATTAGCCAGAATGATCCTCTCTCAAATTCAGAAACCCATCAGCACAATGTAAAATCAGACATTATTCCTGACCACACTATACTCTTTTGTTTGCCAAGCTATCTTGACAGTTTTAATATCTGTTGGCAGACCTATATGATAATCCCAGCAGTATTCTGGAGATAAGATTTTAGTGGGTTTATTGAGAAGGAAATATTTGTTTAGGTGGCTCTCATCATGCCACTCAGCTTCTATGTCATTTTTCTTGTCCTGGAGGATTCCTTTAAAGCACTCCTGGGTGAGGTTGAGAACCTGAATGGGTGTTCCTCCAAAAATAGCTGCATGGTAATAAAAATCCCCTTGTCCAAATGGAATGTATGCTGCAGACTCCTCCCGCCTCTCATAGGTAAACTTATCAGGATCCTCCTTGTACCACCAGGCCTGGAGCTGAGCCACCAACTGGCCCAAAGTCTCCACACCAAAACTGTCTTGGAAGGTCTGGTCGACATCCATACAGAAGAGGAAGTCAACCTCATGTTGGATGTGGGTTGAAATATGTTCCCCAATGGTCTTCATGCGCATCATGCTGATATCCTGCCACCTCTTCTCAGGCTTAATCTCAAACACTTTGAGGGAACGCAGAGGATCCAGCTTTATCAAAGGCATCTGGGACACATCATCCACCATGATATAAAAGATGACTTTGTGGCCCACCATGAAGTACCTATTAGCAGATATTATGAACTCTTCCAAGTAGTGCTCAATGTATCTGAAACAAAGAAGAAAAGGAAAACATTTTATCTTTGGATTCTTATAGGCTATCTCATGCTACTATAATCTCATAATCTAAATTTTATAATTAAAAAGGGAACCATTTCTCCCCAACCCAGATGGGTATTCTTTGTGGAGAGACATTTGTGAGTGTAACACTCCTGCTTACTCAATACCAGTCATGTCACTTAACTCTTAGGGAAGTGGAATGATTTATCTAGCTGCCAATTTTGGAAGAGCCACTGGGCATGCACAACCCTGTCCTCTTGCTCTTGGAAGCCAGCCAGCCTGAGAGAGCATGTATTCTCAACTGTTCTGCCTTGCAATTAGCTTAGTGGTACAGACTCTATTCCTGTATCTGGAAGTATGGAGTTTCTAATGTTGTAGATGGCTGGGTGTCTGAGTCCTTCTAATTCTGTGGTTCAGTTGTTAGGATGTTCAGGGCTTACAGATCCAAATGTCAGCTTTAATTGTAAGAGAGGTGATATTTATGATAATTTCGAGGATTACGGTTCAAAGCCAGCCCAGGCAGAAAAATTCATGAGACTCTTATCTCCAATTAACTGCCAGAAAACTAGAAGTGGTACTGTGGCTCAAGCAGCAGAGCTCTCACTTTGGGCTGAAGAGCTCAGGGACAATGCCCAGGCCCAGAGTTCAAGCCCCACAACTGACAAAAACAAACAAACAAACAAAAACACCCAAACTATACCTCAGCATTTCTACTGCCAGATCAGATGTAAAGGTGACATGAGCCTTGAGACCACTTCCCTATCTTGTCTACCTCTATTTTTGGCTAAGCCCAACCATCAGCATTATCTCTTCCTCCTCTTTGATGCAGAGAATGGGGCCTGGACATGGAACTCCTTCCACATAGCATGGCCATCCTGCAAGTCTCCTATGGTCACCCCAAACACTAATTCATTAACCAGAGATAGCCCTTATAAATTCATCCAAATGCTAAAGCAAAGATTTCACCTTACTTAAACTATTTTTTTGTATTTAAAAATAAAAATAAAGGGGCCAAGGATGAGGCTTGGTGGTACACTGCTTACCTAGTGTGTATGAAGCCCTGGTTTCGATTCCTCAGTATCACATCAAGAGAAAAAGCTGGAAGTGGCACTGTGGCTCAACTGGTAGAGTGCTAGCCTTGAGCAAAAAAGAGCTCAGGGACAGTGCCCAGGCCCTGAGTTTAAGCCCCAGGATTGGCAAATAAATAAATAAATATAAAAATAAAGCAAAAATAAAAATAAAAAGCTAGTTGCTACTGGCTCATGTCTGTAATCCTAGCTAGTTAGGCAGCTGAGATCTGAGGATTGAGTTTTGAAGCCAGCACAGGCAGGGAAGTCCAAGAGACTCTTATCTCCAATAAACTGTACAGAATAAGCCAGACATAGCACTGTGGCTTGAGTTATAGTGCTGTGGCCTTGAGCAAAAGAAGCTCAGGTATAGCACCCAGGTCCTGAGTCTAATCCCCAGGACCAGCACATACACACATACACAAAAGATTTTCTACCCAAAGGAAGTCCTGATAGTTACCAGAATTTGAGGGTAGGCTTCACCCACTTTAACTACCCAGAACCATTATCTAAGGATTAGGAGTTGCTAGATGACAGGACCATATGTTTTCTTTTAGCTCAGTAAGCATAAAGGCTACAGACAGGACCCACCATTTTTAGTTCCAAATTTCTATTTCCTGTCTGAGGAAAGGGACATGTTTTTCTCTGTTTTTTTATATTTCTCCCTACTTTATCCTGAAATACTCAAATAAATCCTTACTAAACTTTTCTTTTTAAGTCTGAGACCAGGATTCAAACTTAGTACCTGATGCTTTCACCCACTGGCTAGAGCTCTATCAACTCAGCCACACTGCCAATCCCTAAACAGTTTTTAAAGATGGTTAAAAAACAGTTTGAGGTTCATAGCAAAACCGAAATTATTGAGAAAAAGTATTGAGCTGAAAGTATTGAGAATTCCCATGTGCCTCCTGCCTATATTTATGCACTGCCTCCTGCCATATGCCTAAAACAGAATGATAAGTTTACTAGTCAACAAACTAGTACACTACTATTTCCAAAGTTCAGAGTTTGTATTAGCATTCTGCAATTTTGGGAAAATGGAAAATGACATGTATCTACCATTATAACGGTATCAGACTAGTTTTACTACCCAAAATTCCTATATGCTGTTCCTGTAGTTTTGCCTTTTCAATAATGTCATAGTTATAAACGCTTTTCAGATTGGTTTATTTCACTTATTTGTATGCATGAAAGACACATGCCTGTCTTTTCATGGCTTGATAGCTCATTTTTTTTAGCACCAAATATATCCTATTGTCTGAATATTCCACATATTTCTTTTCCATTTATCTGTCAGAGGACAAGTCAGTTCTTTCCAAGTTTTGCCAATTTTGAATAAAACTTCTAAAAATATCTGTATGCGGGTTTTTGTGTAGACATAACTTTTCAACTCATTTGGATAAATGTCAAGAGTATGATTGCTAGGTTATGATAAAAGTTGGCTGAATTCTGTAAGAAACTATTGAACTTTCTTTCAAAGTGGCTATACCAAGGTTCTTATCTCTTCATTCTTGATGTGTTTCTTTTAAATTTTGATTATTTTAATAGGCATCTGGTGACATTTTGACTCTTTATTCAAACAATACTATATCAAATATCATTTTGTATATCAGTACTGGGGCTTTAACTCTGGGCCTGGGCACTTTTGTCTAGCTTTTTACTAAAGGTTAGTGCTCTACCACTTGAGCCATACCTCCATTTCTGGCTTTTTTTTTTTTTTTCCTGGCTAACTGGAGATAATGGTCTCAAGGACTTTCCTGGCTTTGAACTTCAATCCTTAGATCACTGGCTCCTCAGTAGCTAGGATCATAGGTATAAACCACGGACACCTGAACATAAGCTACACACTGTCTTTGTGAAGCCATGAATGCTATAAGAAGAGGAAGAAGTTGGATGGCTAAATTCAATTCGTTCAAACTTAAAACACATGCCCAGTGAATATGGACGGAACACACTACCTGCCGATCATGATGTTTTGAAGATAATAACAACTGGCATTTTTTTCCCTTGCTATTTGGATTTCCTTTCTTCGCTTGCAAAAAAAAAATAAGAAGAAAATGTGCTTTTGTTGTCCACACCTAGAAACCCCAGGGTTTATAGCATTGGTTCCTTAAAGGAATAGAATATACCTGAGTACTACAGAGATTTTTGACATGGCTTAGGGCCAGAACATTATTCTGTACTCTGGAACTTTAAGAAAAATCTAGTGTTTTCTGGAACTTGGGAGACAATACTGGAATGGGTGTTGATATGGCAATGTGAGGTTTAACGCTATTTAGATATTAGAGCACTGCAGTCAGCTCAGTGCATTGTTTGAAAATAAACGAAGCATCATACCTCCTAAAGGTCCAAATCCACTTTAATGCTGCTCATTACAAACAGTCCTCTTTTGTAAAAGGTGAAAGATTTATACCGTCAGAAGAGAAACCAGAGTATAAACAGTCCTCTTTTGTCTGGGAGCTAAGAGCACAGTTTCACAAGTATGTGCAATCTACAAAGTTTTGTTGTTGTTTTTTCTGCAGAGTTGCAATTGGGTAGGTAGTTGATGCCCCTGTTCATAAGTGAACGATGTTCTGTTATTTTTGGAAAAACCAGGATCAAATGAATCTATCTGCACTGCAACATAGCTGGCCTGTCCCCTTTTATATCAATTGATTAGGTGAATTAAGCACTTGCTCCCATGTTGCAGATGTTTTTGCCTGAAACCCAAGACCTACCTTCTGAGGTAGGGGTATGTGGACTCACCTACTGGTTGCCATTTAGGTCTCTGCGGAAAAGACACTGAAAGTGCCTTACTTGAAGGTTCTCTTATCTAGAATTCAGGTAAATCATAGATAGCTTTTATGAAGCTGTCCTTTTCCTGACAATGGAACAAGAAAAAACAAAGGACAACTTTACCAGTGACACCTACCTTCCAACAGCAAAGACTGTCAACCCCACAGTGATTTCTTGTTTGGCATAGTACTTTTCTAGGATATCTCTATTGTAAGTCCCTTCCCACACAACGGGTGCATTCCAGTGGGTCACCGTCACAACCTCTGGGCGTTTCCTGGTGATGAAAACATACAGCCCTGTGAGTCAGAAGCAGCTCTGCTAAGGCAGGGCAAAGACTGCAAGAAAAAAAAATGGACCAACTCATGTGCCTCTGAACCTATTCCGGAGGGTCATGTAGGACTTTTTTTTTTTTTCCTTGCCAGTCCTGAGGCTTGAACTCTGGGCCTGAGTGGTATCTCTGAGCTTTTGTGCTCAAGACTAGCACTCTACCACTTCAGCCACAGCTCTACTTCTGGCTTTTCATGGTTAACTGAAGATAAGAGTCTCATCGATTTTTCTGCCTAGGCTGACTTCAAACTGCTGTCCTCCGATTTTAACCTCCTATATAGCTAGGATTATAGTCATGAGCCACAGGCTTGAGCCACTGGTGCCTGGCACATATGGGACTCATACTTCATACGCTCTTCTTTCTTCTCCTACTGTATTTGTTCTCCTCTTCCTTCTGAATATCTTTCCCTTTTTCCCTAGTCTGTAAGCCATCCATGGCATCTCTTGGTTGTTATTTAGCTCTGTGGATGTCATCTGGGCCTGAGAAGATTCTAAATCTTGGTGTAGAGAGATGAGAGAAAGACAACAGAGTTGAAAGAGAAAAGGGATAATTTGCTTTGATCCTGAAAGAGATTTTCTGGGTAAGAACCTGATTGTTGGCCAAAGGGGCTCCATATTAATGGAAATCCTGGTGTTACAATAAATGGTAAGGAAGCCAGAATTGATAGGACTCAATATAAGCGCAAGGAGGACAAAGCTGGAACACAGTGTCCCAGCAAAGACCCCTCTCCTTAGACCATGTTTTTGTTGTGGACACAAAGTGAGAAGGAAGTAAAGAAATATGGTTTCTGTAGACAGAAAACTTGAAAGGGATGCTCCCAGGCTAACACAAACACAGGAAGCTACCTAGGAGCACCTATGAGCACGGACTGTGATGGGGAAATACAGAAAGGATGGAACAGTATCAGGACCCAGCAGAGAAGGAGCTTGAGAGGGAATAAGCTGGTAGCAACTCACCCTGTACCCTATGTGCTCAAGAAGAACTTGTACTTCCCTCTTGGGAGGCAAAAACCAGTGCACGGTCACTGAGAGTTATCCTGCAGTCTGGGCCTGGCCTCTACCTGGCTTTTGCTAGTGCTTTTCTGGGGTAGCATCATGGCTTAACCCCAGTAAGTCAGGCAAGTGACTAGGCAATGTCTGGTCCCAGCTGGCTGTGCTCATACAGCCCTGCTGAGACTGCCTGGGAGACCGGTGGGAACACTGCATAGTTTGCAGCAGCCTGAGGTGTGAGCCCTTAGCCTTATTCTCTCCCACAGCATCCAACCTGAGCTCAGCCAGATGGGAGCATCAAAACTGCCCCAACGGTGCTTCTAGCCCTGTAACAACCCAGCTTAGTTGAAATGACAGGATTTCAAGCCACAACATAGGAATAAGTAAGCACATATGGCATATTCTTCTCTGACCAATGTTTTTAACTTAAATTCTCATGTATTGCTAG
Organism: Dipodomys spectabilis; assembly: GCF_019054845.1. Classification (NCBI taxonomy): domain Eukaryota; kingdom Metazoa; phylum Chordata; class Mammalia; order Rodentia; family Heteromyidae; genus Dipodomys; species Dipodomys spectabilis. The sequence continues at coordinate 6,616,904 of NW_024870723.1, forward strand.
CTGTTTTATTGTAGTGCTAGTTTCAGCCTGTCAAGGATCTTTCAGTAGTTCCAAAACAGCCCATTAGCTAAGTCTTACTTGTTCTGTATGAGCCACACATTTGGTAAGCAGATTAAAATTTATTTATTTATTTATTTAGAGAGAAAGAAAAAGAGAAGGAAAATATGAAAAACAGAAAGACCGAAAGAAAGAAAGAAAGAAAGAAAGAAAGAAAGAAAGAAAGAAAGAAAGAAAGAAAGAAAGAAAGGAAGAAAGGAAGGAAGGAAGGAAGGAAGGAAGGAAGGAAGGAAGGAAGGAAGGAAGGAAGGAAGGAAAGAAGGAAGGAAGAAAGAAAGAAAGAAAGAAAAAGAAAAAGAAAGAAAGAGAGAAAGAAAGAAAAGGAAGTTGGGAGCTGATGGCTCACACCTATAATCCTAGCAACTCAGGAGACTAAGATCTGAGGATCACGGTTCAAGGCCAGCCTGGGCAAGAAATGTCTATGAGACCCTGATCTCTAATTAACTACCAAAAAAGCCAGAAGTAGAGCTATGAATCAAGTAGTAGAGTTCTAGCCTTGAGCAAAGTAGTTCAGGGACAGTGCCCAGGCCCTGAGTTCCAGCCCAGAGACCAGCATAAAACCAAAATGAATGAATGAATGAAGGAATCTTAAGAAAGAAAAGGAGGGCAGGCATACTTAACTCAATATGCATCTCAAGCTCAGTACATAGCTTTCAGCTCCTCACTCAATCTCCATGCCTCACCTATGGAGCTATGTCACCACCCCATTCTACAAAGTGAGGCTAGGAAAGGAAGAGGAGGGAGCTTTGGGCCATTTAATTTCTATGAAGAGCCAAACTGGGACTAAGCATTAGGCTGACAGAAATGGGACCCAGTGTGTGACCAATCTGCCATAAACCCCTTAGCTGTAGGACAAATCAGGCCATATCTCCTAGATGTGTCCACATCAGTTACTTGGATAAGTCGGACTCTTCCAAGTAGGAAGAGAAAATAGCAATATATTTTTTAAACCTTATGTTTAACTAAAAATCAAAATGTTCTCTCTCCCAGAAGTTAATTATTCAATTCCTCTGACAATTCCAACATAGGAACAACCCTGACTAAGAAGCCAGACAATAGCCTAGAAAAGCAAGCAGTGAAGAGGGGACAGGGGGAGGGGAATAAAAGGCTGAAACCAACTTCCTGGATGAACTTCTGCATCAAAGAGTTTAGTCATTTAAAGTCAAAACAGAAATTATCCAGGGCAGCCCACATATGTGAAGATGCTCATCTATGACAATGTTAACTGTCTGATATCCAAGATCACCAAGATGGGGCTCTGAAAAGGGGAACAAGTACCAGGAAAGAACTGTTCAAAAGCATTCCTTCCTAACAGAACACTCAACTGTGTGACCTCAGCTTGGCCAGTACAGGCCAAAGGCTTCCTGAAAAATAAGAGTCTCTGTAACTAAAGTACACATGCCTTTAGGCTGTTGTTAACTTTTCTATTTTATTCATGGGTACATTGTGATACTCAACAATTGGTTAGAGGAAGTCTTAAAAACTCTATGAATCACTCAATAGGTTAAGAAATATACAACGTTCATCATTCATTAAGATACAATGTGCTAGATTAAATGAGCCAGCAAAGAGCTGGTGGCAGCACAAACTAGGACTGTGGCTGTGGAGAAAGGAAGGATGTGAGAACGTTTTGGGAGCAAGTATTGACTGTGGTTTAGACAAAAGAAAAGGTCTCCCAGACTCTAGCTCGAGCTATTTCCTGACGTGGGAAATGAGAACAAGGGTGGGGTACAATTGAGGAATCCATCTGGGACATGTGAGATATTCAGGGATGGCAGGCAGGCAGGCAGGCGGGCGGGCGGGCAGGTAGACACAAGTCAGGGTTCCTAGGGAAATATGTGGAGTAAAGGCACAAATATGAGTCATCCACTCTAGGTGGTATCTAATGTCATGGGAGTGAATGGGAACAGAATGGAAACTGGCATAGGAAAAAGAGATGACAGGCCATCTTCTTAACCCTGTTGAAATTTTTGATGGCCAGGAAGACAGAAACCCCTTTACCAAGGATGTTGAGAAGGGGGAATGGAGGGGAGAGAAATGAGGCTGTAGAGTCAAAGAAGCAAAGAGATCTTAATGTAGAAATATGTGCACAAAATAAGTCTGAGGTAGTTTACAGAAAAGGATAAACTGATATTATGTATAATATGTTGATTTACCCATTCATTCTTGCATACAATGATTGGTGTAGGCAAGAAATAAGACTTCCTTGAGAAGGTTTTAATTTTGTATTGGATCAAATCAAGACTCTTTAAATATCTTCTTGCCTTGTATTTGGAGGTAAAGCTAAGCCATTTGTAGGAAAGAAAAGGGTGAAAGAAGTTGGCCATGGTCTCTCTCTCCCGTCTCCCCCTATGAATTCAGCTCTGGCCCTCCCACAGAAACACAGGCCCTTCTTGGCTTGGGTGCCAGTGGCTCATGCTTGTACTCTTAGCTACTCAGGAGGCTGAAATCTAAGGATCATAGTTCAAAGTTAGCCTGGGTACATCATAACTGAAAAAGATTTGCCATATGCATGTTTGATGAGCAAATTCATGACCTCATGAGATTTTTTTTCTCATCATTTCTATTTCATGGATGATTTTAATGAAATCTTAGCACTTTCTTCCCACAACTCAAGATCCTATGGCTTTCTATAACACCTATGGCCAGTAAGGCCCATTCCAGCCCCATTATTTTGTAATTCACCTACAAAGCTAATGACTACTCAGGTTATTATCAAGTTACTGTCAGAATCTTATCTTAACTGAATCCAAGCCACTCAGGAGTGTGAAAACTAAGAATCCTGTCTTGAGAAGAAAAGCCTGGGAGGCTTTTTCTCCAACTGACTGGTAAAAAGCTAGAAGTGGGGTTGGGAATGTGGCCTACTGGTAGAGTGCTTGCCTAGCATTCATGAAGCCCTGGGTTCCATTCCTCAGTACCACATAAACAGAAAAAGCCGGAAGCAGTGCTGTGGCTCAAGTGGCAGAGCACTAGCCTTGAGTAAAAAGCAGCTCAGGAACAGTACCCAGGACCTGAGTTCAAGCCCCAGTACTGGCAAAAAAAGAAAGAAAAGAAAAGAGAGGAGAAGAGAAGAGAAGAAAGCTAGAAGTGGCCAGACATCTATGGCTTACCCCTGTAATCTTAGCTACTTAGGAGGCTAAGATCTGAGGATCAAGGTTCAAAGTCAGCCTGAGCAAGAAAGTCCATGAGACCACCAAAAAAGCCAAAAGTGGGAGCTGTGGCTCAAGTAATAGAGTACTAGCCTTGAGCAAAAAATGCTTAGGAACAGCACTCAGGCCCTGAGTTCAGGACTGGCACGTGTACACACACACACACACCTCTAAAAGTGGAGGCTTGGCTCAAATGTTGATAGAGTGCCTGCTTTGAGCAAAAATTGCAAGCAAGAGTGTGAGTCTCTCCAGGTGTTGGTGGCTCACGCCTATAATCCTAGCTATTTGGGATGCTGAGATCTGATGACTGTGGTTCAAAGTCAGTTCTGACAGGAAAGTCCTTAAGACTTTTATCTCCAATAAGCTACTCAGAAAAAGCTAGAAGTGGTACAGTGGCTCAAAGGGGTAGTATGTTAGCCTTGAGTAAAATTGCTCAGGGGCAGCACACATGTCCTGAGTTCAAGCCCCATGACCGACCAAAAAAAAAAAAAAAAAAGAGGGTGAGTTTCTACATTCAAGTCCCAGTACATCTAACCCAACCTACACCCCCCCCCCCCCAAAAAAAATTATGGCATTATTATCAGATCTCAGTTTCTTGTCAAAGCCATTGCTTAAGGTCTAATACAAGTGAAGACTTTCTCCCAGTAAGGAGTGTGTTCAGTGGCACTCAGGGCACCTGCAGTGCCCAACCTCCTGCAAGCTAAGGACTCACTGCACACGGAGAACAAGCATTCTCTTCTTACTTTGGATCAAACCAGTCTTGCAGCTGAAGCTCCTTTTCTCTACCGTGTTTTATGTCCTCTTCCCCTTCTTGATAACTGTGGATTGTAAGCGCAAAGAGAAAACAAGGTGTGTAAGGAGGGAGATCTGGGATGATAGGACAGTGGGGTACTGTCTCAAGACATATCCTAGCCAGGTGCTGGTGGCTTATACCCATAATCCTAGATCTTAGGCTCACCGTTCGAAGCGAGCATGGACAGAAAAGTCCTTGAGACTCTTACCTCCAATTAACCATCAAAAAGCTGTTGGTAGAGCTGTGGCTTCAGCGGTAGAGCACTAGCCTTGAACATAAAAGCTCGGGGGGGGGGGGGGGGGGGAATTTGTTCCACCAGGAACTCTAAGCATTATTCATACTTCAGATGCAAAGGCACTGTGTTCCCCTCTAGCATCACTCATCCAATCAGCAGCTAGTGATTTAAGGACCCAGGTTATCTCAGGGGTTGGAGAGGACTTGTTAAAGCAGTCCTCTTAAGGACATTACTGTTGTCTTTTCCGAAATTTAAATTTTCAGCCCTCATGTCACCCTTCACTGGACAAAGAAAAAAACATCCTAATCCTACCTGTACAATAGATTCCTTATAAAATTTCCGTAAGCAAGGAAGATAAGGAAGGGAGAAGGTCACGAATATGAAATTCATAGACCATAAAAGAATTGGATTTTCTTCAAGTGTTGGGTGGATAGACAAACACACTCTGCCACCGCCTGCTATTGCCTTACCCATTGTTAAACCAGCTTGGAAACCACCAGTCCTGAACGCTGCTGGCATCAACTTCTGGGTTTCTAAAAAATGAAAAAGAATATAAACATTGTCAGAAAATGAAGCATTCACCACACTGGAATGGGGAGGGGTGTTCAAAGCTTTTTTTAAATAGCAGAGATGACTACTTTTAAATAGCTAACTTGAAGCAGCCAATTCATAACAGAATTTAAAACCCTCTAGATGAATGAAAAGCACAGACCAGAAGCTTTCCCTCTCCCCTAAGCAGCCCCAGCAGGGCAAGGAGAGAAAAAGGGAGTGACTGGCGAGTCAGCAGCAATACAAAAGCCTGAGCTCCTGATCTGCTACTTGCTAACTGTGTGACTAAAACAGGCCATTTTCCTTCCTGGATTTCAACTTTGTCCTCTGAAAGGTAGTAGTTTGGTGATGATGATGATGGTAATGATAACCTACCATGAAGATAATTTTGAAGATTGAATAAGAAAGCGTAATATAAAAGCCTGATAAACTGAAAATTACCGTAACAAGCTGACATCTTAGTAAAAATAAGTACATTTCTAAGAACCATCTCTTCTTCAAAATTATGAGCATCCAAGTTGCTACAAAGGTCAGCTTAGGAATATTCCACTGGCCCAAAGGTCACCAGTGACAGCTTGGAAAATCTGAGGGTTGCTGAGCAAGACCTTTAGGAACCTGTCATTAGAAGCCACCTTAGCCATTCACTTAAGAGAGCTGCCACACTCTCTCACTGTGACACTGTGGGGAGCTTCTGGAGGAGAAGAGAAAGGGGAAGTCAGCCATACCATGTTCTTCAGTTGGTATAGATAAGGTGGCAAGGTAACTCTGAGAAGGCTTAATATTAAGAAACTCGTGTGTGTATGTGCGTGTACATGTATGCGCGCCAATACTAGGGCTTGAACTAAGGGGCTCACTCTCTTATTTGGCATTTTCACACAAGGGTGGTACTTTACCTCTAGAGCCACACCTCTGCTTCCAGCATTCTGGTGGCTCATTGGAGATAAGAATCTCACTGCTGAGTAGCTAGGATTATAGGCACTAGCCACCACTATCCAGCAAGAATTTTTTTTTAATTTTAATTAATTAATTTATTTTATTTGCCATTCCTGAAATCAGGGCCTAGGCACTGTCCCTGAGCTGCTTTTTGCTCAAGACTAGCACTCTACCACTTGAGTCACAGTGCCACTTCCAGCTTTTTCTTGTTTATGTGGTACTAAGGAATCAAACCCAGGGCTTCATGCATGGTAGGGCAAGTACTCTACCACTGAGCCACCTTCCCAGCTCAACCTTTTATTATTATTATTTATTTATTTATTTTGTCGGTTGTGGGGCTTGAACTCTGGGCCTGGGCACTGTCCTTCAGCTCAAGGCTAGTGCTCTACCTCTTGAGCTACAGCACCACTTCTGGTTTTCCGGTGGTTAATTGGAGGTAAGAGTCTCATGGACTTTTCTGCCCAGGTTGGCTTTGAACCTTGATCCTCAGAACTCAGCCTGCTGAGGAGCTAGGATTACAGGCGTGAGCCATCAGCACCCGGCCCCTTTTTTTATTTTTAGAGTCTTGCTATGCTGTTCAAGCCAGTTTCATACTCATCAACTCAAGCAATACTGCCACTTCACCTGCTAGCTGAGATTACAGGCATGTGTCATTACATCTGGCTAAGAAATCTGTTTTAAAGTTCATTTACTTTCAGGAAGAATTTAAAATGACTTTTGATAGAGGTATAGTTATACTAACCAGAGAAACAACACAAGAGTAAACACCCCTAAAACAGTGACTTGGCTGCCCAAGTATGAATTTTCTTACGATCTTGGTCATCCCAAATAAGGTTTACTTTCCTTTTCATTTTACAGCAGAATATTGTCTGAGTAGGTTTAAGCAAGTTCCCACGGCTCCACGCCATATGAGTATAAGAATCAGGATGTAATAGGAAGAGATAAATTATATTAGAAATCACACTAAGGCAAATACAAGCAGTTAAGAACAATACTTTGTGCTGAGCTTCCTGGAACCAAGCCAAAGGTAGGAAAATAAAAGTTTATATAGCTCTGATTGTTTTACTTTAAAAAAATTGTTTTAAACAATGACACATGGTAGTAGTCTGTCATGAGACTCAGGATTTTTTTTTCCCTGATTCATATTCTCAGAGCAACTTTTGTATAGTTCTTTAGGCAACATATTCAGGGCAGAATAATGGAAAATATCTTCCCAGATTGTTTTTTTTATCACTTAGACAGCAATATTTCCAAAATGACACCACATAAAGGAACCCTTGATAGAACCAACATCAAAATGTAAGTCATGCTTCTATAAACTGGGGCTGGAGAAATACAGTTCTGATCCCCAATAGCCAACTCCACAGGTGCATGCTGTTCGCTCCCACTTCAGCCTGAGTACCATCACTGGCTGGAGTGTGAAGGATCAGCAGGATTGGGGTGTTTGCAAGAATAGATGTGGGAGATAGCCAATAGATACCTAGAATTCAAGACACTTACTTTGAGTGATATATCCACAAGAAGGAGCCTTCTGGGCTAAAAACAAACAAGAAATAAAAGCATCATGTTACTTTTATTCTGAGAAAGGCTCTTCTGCCAACAGCCTTACTGAGCCCCGATTGGGCTGAGAACTAGGTTTTACCTGCTGCAAGCAGGTAATCAAGGATAAAGGTGTCTGGGAATTTCTAGTTGGGGTTACTTCAGGCTCTCCAGAGGAAGGGAGTATCTGGAGAATTTCACACCTTTTGTTTGTTTAAGACTGCTGGCTGGAAGTCAGGCCCTCTTCTGCTACCTATTCACAGGTACCTGATAAAAGAGGAGGCTCTGGAGGGGGAAACACCAAGGCCCAGGCTTCCCTATTGAGTTTATCTCCCTCTAGAAAAGACAGCATCAAATGAAGAGCCAAAAGCTCTATGTTGCTAAAAGCCTTCTGTAAAGTGGTACCCAAAGACATCTTGACCAACTAAGGCAGGGAGACTGTCTTGAAGCACCTACAAGGCTGGACCAGGATGATGACTCCTTTGGAGTATCATCTCTATTCAGTTATTCTATAAATATTTGATAGGAAAGTGCTATACACCAACTGCTGGGATATACCGCTGGCCAGGACAGATAGTCCTCATCCTTGTGGGACATAGGATAAGGCAAGCAGAGCGTATTCAGGTAATCACCCAGCTATGTGACTTCATATTCCAAGTATGAGAAAGAAAAGATATTAGCAGGCATGAAAACATCTCTAGAATTTCCAGAAGAGTTGATATTTTAGCTGGAATCTGAAGGATAATTAAGGGTTCACCAAGATGAAGGAAAGAGTGAAGAGGAATGTCCCAGGCAGAGAAAACAATATGCAAAGGCCCTGGGGTGGGAAAGGAGGCACCTACAATGAAATTAGAGAGAAGTAGCTAAAGACTAGAGCTTTCTGGGACCTACTGGAGATTTGCCCTTGAGTTTCAGCCGGGGTGAGACAGGGTCTTGTGTGCATCCGAAAAAACAACAACAACACTGGAAAACAGAGTGCAGGGAGCACAAAGTAGGTGTGGAGAACCACTAGGAGGTAGAGGTAGTGGTCCAGTGGTCCAGCCGCAGAGCATGAGGACACTGACCGGAGAGGCATTTGGGGAAAAGTGTAACAACAGTTGGTATCACACTTGAGAACAAGTTCTAAGCCTCACCTAAAGCTCTAAAGTTCCTAGTTCCTAAATCAGCTTAGCGACTCTGACTGATGATATTCATAACAGGAAGTACTCAGCTAGATACTGTCCTAGGCAGCTTACAGCTTAAGAAATCCTCTCATCAGAGAAGTGGTTTCTGTTTATCACCTCAGTCTATAGATGTGGAAAGTGCGGCACATGGGCATGAAGTGGTTCTTCCCAAGGGAGGAGTAGAAATTGTATGTGAAAATCTGAGTTCGAATCCTACAAGAGGAGGAGGAGTGGGCTGGGAAGGTGGCTCAGTGGTAGAGTGCTTGCCTTGCATGCCTGAGGCCCTGGGTTTGATTCCTCAGCACCACATAAGCAAAAAGAAAAAAGCCAGAAGTGGCGCTGTGGCTCAAGTGGTAGAGCGCTAGCCTTGAGCTGAAGAGCTGAGGGACAGCGCCCAGGCCCAGAGTTCAGGCCCCACAACCGGACCCCCCCCCACAAAAAAAAGGGAGAGGAGTAGGGGACAAAGGGGGAAGAAGACAGAAGATAAAGAACAAAGGGGTAGAGGACAGAAGGAGGAGGAGCATGGGGCAGAGAACAAGAGGAGTAGGAGACAGAAGCAGGAGGCGTAGGGGACAGAATAAGAACAGGAGGAGGACGAGGAAGAGGAGGAGGAGAAAGAGAAGGAGCCCTCCTTCCTTGTGGACCTCCTTTTCTGTGCTGAGTGCTGGGAAGGCTGTGTCAGCCAGGCTGAACTCCCCCATCCAGGGCATTATTACAATCTAGATGGATCAATAAATAACTAATATACTAAATAAATAAGTATACATAATTAATAATAGGAAGTAATATAAAGGATGTGGGGGTAGACCCAGAAACCTAAAATTTCCTAAACCTTGCATTTAACATTTTTGAGACTCAGTGTTCCTCATCTAAAAACTTGGGAGTAGCACCTACCTACACTTTGCAGTTCGATTATGAGAGCAGGAAACTTCTGTGTGGCCTGGGTCCTGGCACTCAGTAATCAATAGCTTCTATCAGCTATCATCTGCCATCACTACCACTGTCATTTTCTTAAAATAGTTACATTTTCTCCAGCTCTAAAATGCTAAGGTTTTTGTTTTTTTTTCAACCAGTCTCAAATTGAATGCTATCCTTGATAACATATTTTTAAGTGCCTTATTGACCAAATTTCTTCAAGTTACTAATTGGTACATGTGTTCGACTTATTTTTAAATCTTTTTGAGTTTGTGGTGAAGGTCAGTGTCCTCAGCTCATCTCAGGCTTCCCCAAGGCTAGCCTGTAAAAGTGGCAAAAGCTGCTTGCTCTCTTTGAGGCCTCTTACAGACAATAAAGTGATTCTGCATACAAGAGAATGCAGAATCTGGGTATAAGACAATGGCTCAGAAGGGCCATTGATGACCATTCATAAACAGCAAGCACACCCAGCACTGAAAAATAACCCTCTTCCTAAGAGGTAGATACCAATATGCACATTTGAAACTTTGGCTCCCATATTTTGGACCACTCAGAATATGGAGGTACAGCTGTGGTTACAACCCTAATCACCAAAGTTATGTAATCGAGTGTTGTTCAGGTTCAAAGCTTGAAGGCTATCTAAAAAGCATTCCAACTCCAGGTAGGAATCCCAAAGTGCACTTCCTCTTGAGGATACACCTGACTGCTAGTTATTCCTTCATTTGCCAAAGTATCCTGTGCTGTGTTGTCCTCTGAGCAGATGCTGCTGCTACTGCTGCCTGTTAAAGAGCGAATGTTTGAATCCCACCCCTCCAAATTTTGTATGTTGAAGTCCTGTTGCTCAAGTTACGGTAATTGGAGGTGGGGCCTCTGGGAGGTTATTAGGTTTTAAATGAGGTTATGAGGGTGGGATCCCATGATGGAATTAGTGACCTTATTAGAAAGAGACTAAAACTTGCTTGCTCTCTGTCATGTGTGCATAGGGGGAGAAAATGCCATTTGCAAGCCAAGTAAAGAGCCATCACGTGGGAATCAAATCAGCTGGTACTTTGATCTTGAATTCCCCAGCCTCTGGAACTGTGATAAATAAATTTCTGTTGTTAAAAGTTACACAATGTATGGTCTCTTGTTATGGTATGCTGAGCTGAGCTGAGCTTCCTCAGCTCTTGCATGTGAAAGGGAGTTCTAGGGTCCCTATCCCCAAATCTGAGTCATCTCTTCTTTGAACCAGTTTCCTCAATTCTAAAGACCTACTTTTCAGACTTTTAAAACTTGGTCACCTACTAGCTTGTCAAGTTTTTCTCAAAATTAGTCATTCAGAATGAAACATGAGAATATTCTAGAAGTGGTTAGACATGTGCCACACCTTAAGACTAATTAGTTCTGTGTTCTTCAGATTTCTCTGCTATCTATCAATGCACCTAAAGGTGTAGTTCCTTTTTTTTTTTTTTTTTTTTTGTAGACAAGACAGTCAAACTGGTTCATTAATTTACGAACTGAAAGAGATATTCAAATTGAGCTGGGAAGGTGGCTCAATGGTAGAGCGCTTGCCTTGCATGCATGAGGCCCTGGGTTTTATTCCTCAGCACCACATAAGCAAAAAGAAAAAAGCTGGAAGTGGTGCTGTGGCTCAAGTGGTAGAGCGCTAGCCTTGAGCTGAAGAGCTGAGGGACAGCACCCAGGCCCATAGTTCAGGCCCCATGACCAGACCCTCCCCCCCCCCCCAAAAAAAAGAAAGAAAGAGATATTCAAATATTAATCTAGGCAACCATCCTTGAATTCAGGCCACTGAAACATTTCACTAATGGTGTCATGACAGTTTTGTACAATTCAGTTATACAAGGAACTTCTTGAAGCTGAAAGCTAAGCTTTGCCGTAGACTCTTAAGTCAAAGCCAGGCTGTGGAGACTTTTAGGCTAGAATCCTCTACTGTGGTAATCTTTAAGGCACTGGAATTTCTTCAGAAAGCACAGAGGCGGCTCATATAGTTGAATCTACAGATGAGTTTGATCATTCATAAACATTTAATTCATTCTGTTTTTAAAAGCTGAGAGAGAGAGAGAGAGAGAGCTAATATTTCAGCGAGGCACAAATGAATCACTAGCAATTCAATGTGTATTTTTCCAGCAAAAGTCAACAACTTGAACTGCTCCTTTAAACTCTGCAAATATCTTACTGATTGCAAAACTCAGGATAGATTTCTCATGGAATTCCTGTCAGAAATATCTAAAAGGTGATTTTCGTATTGGATTACCACTACAAAAATGGAAAAAAAAATTTAAAATCAAGATAATAGGAACATAAGAGGAATTATGAATTCATTAGCCAGAAATTACTTGGAGAATCTGGTGATTTTTAAAGGCATTCTGGGGTTCAAGAATACAAGAATGATGGAAATTCTTATTTATGGTTTCTGTTAATCCTGATTTAATTCAATTTGGTAACTTGGCTGACATTAGTGAAATGGAATTAAAGCAGTACTTCCACCAACATAATTCCATCTTGTTCCATAATTACCTGTTGATATATTCCCAGAACACAACAATCACAGTCGAGACAACCAGCATCGACAGAATTACTTTTCCTTTGACATTCATTATTTTCTCCTAGAGGCAAAAAAAAAGTGGGGGTGGGGGAGAGAAGAGGTGGAAAATAGATTAAATGAAATCCAGAGCAAGAGATGGTTTTTAAAAATATTTCTTACCCATGTTCACTCTAGGAGATAAATTATGAGTATTGAATTAGAGCTGAGGAGTGTGTTTTACCTTTAATTGCATAAGCAGCCAAAATTAGGCAAACTCAATTAGCAGAGTAGGCTGCCTGTGTTGGGAAGGATGCCAAGAAAAGATCCCAACCCACCATAGATACAGGAAAGCTGTAAGTGGGTCCCCAGAACTCCAAGGAACTCCTGATTCAGATCACCTTATCTTATGACATGTGTCCTTGGGGAGCCACTCCCGAATCTCCTGCCCTTGGGTGACTGGCTACATGTCCTCTGCTCAGAGGAGAAAATGACTCTAGTGCTTTATGCTCTAGGTCTTGCCTACTTCCCAGCCCCACCCAGTTTACCCCCACTACATTCACAAGCAAGCAAACCCTCTGCACTCAAGGATACAGATAGTTTTACATTGCTTCATGAAATTGTGATAGAAAGGGATGCAGTATTGGGTGGGGAAGTTCTTCAGTTTCGTGGTCAAGGAAGACTTGCTGTGGAAGGGAAATTAAAGTTGAATACCAAAGAATGAGCAAAAGGTGAAAAAGATGAAACATTCTGCAAGATTATGTTGCATTATGTTGGCTTTCATCATCCCAGGCCCAGATACCAGACACCTACAGATCACCCATATAGCTTGGAGCCTGCCGAAAGTATTCCAACTAGCTAATTCTAAACTGTTCCTTTGCCATGCCTTGTCTTTCTCATGAAAACCCCAGTTAGGTTTCTGGCCTCATCCTTCCCTCCCCACCCCCCCCGCCCCGCTCACCCCAACACTACTACCCATCTTCCTTCTCTTGATGATCCTGAGGACTTTTCCCATGTGGTCTTGCGTACTGTGCCATGCCTCTTGTATTGAAGTCCTGTTAGCATAATAAACCTGGCTTCTTTTCCTGAGGCTCTTCCCTGTGTCCATCCTTGACCACCTGATTGACCATTGTATAAAAGAACGCAGAACAGAGTGCCAGTGGCTCATGCCTGTAATCCTAGCTCCTCAGGAGGGTGAGAGCTGAAGGTTGTGGTTCAAAGCCAGGACAGGCAGGAAAGTCTGTGAGACTCTTAACCACTAGAAAACCAGAAGTGGCATTGTGGCTCAAAAGTAGTACAGCACTATTAGCCTTGAGCGAAAAAGCTCAGGGACAGCACCCAGGCTCTGAGTTCAAGCCCCACAACTGACAAAAAAAATAAATAAAAAATAAAAAAATACAGAACAGTGACCTATGCTAAAAAGGAGACAGAGAAATGGCTAGAGGTAGGTTCAACCTAATTATACTTTGGAGGCAGACATAGATAAGAACTGCATGATCTGAATCACATGGAATCTAAAAAAGTTGGTCTCTTAAAAACTGCTTACCAATCTGGGTGCTGGTGGCTTGTACCTGTAATCCTAGCTACTCAGGAGGCTGAGATCTGAGGATCGAAGTTCAAAGCAGCAGGGGCAGGAAAGTCTGTGAGACTCATCCCCAATAAAACACTAGAAAACTGGAAGTGGCGCTGTGGCTCAAGTGATAGAGCGTTTGCCTTGAGCTGAAGAGCTGAAGGACAGCGCCCAGGTCCATAGTTCAAACCCCACAACTGACACAAAAAAAAAAAGGTTACCAGAGAATAGGCAAGAGGTAGAGACAGAAGAATGGGGAAAGCTGATAATGGATACTAGGCTATGATTAGATAGGAACAACGAATTCTGCTGTATTATTGCACTATCAGGGGACTACAGATAACAATATTGTACTGTACATTTCAAAAAGCAAGAAGAATCTTCTAAGTTTTCATATAGGAAATTTAAAACAAATGCTCGAGAAATATGTTTCACTTAAACATTACGCAAGGTATATATTGTATCAAAACCTTACATGGTACCCCATTAATATGCTTAATTTTTGTGTTATGTCTACTGGGAAAAATAAATTTAAGTGATTTATCTACTTTGTAGAAAGAGTTGTTAGGATGTGGCTGCTGGTTTTGGCATCAGGGACGAGGGAGAGGAGCAAAGCCAGAATTTTGCCTCCTCAGTGGGTGAAATCTGAAGCATTTACTGAGAAGATAAGAAAGGTTAGAGGAGGACGTGGCTGGAGAATAAGACATATGAGTTTCCATGTGGAACTGTGGAACCGTCTGTGGTAGGTGGTCAGTGAGCTTCCTGATTCAACCCTGGATCCCCACTGCCCTCCTTCCAAGGAATGAGGAACATCTGAAATCATTTGGTATGTGATGACACAGAAACGCATGCTTCTCATCAGCTGCCAGCAGCCCATCTGCCTATATTGATTTTTTTTCTTTTGTGCCAGTCCTGGGGCTTGAACTTAGGGTCTAAGCATTGTAGTTTTTCCATTCAAGACTGGCATTCTACCACTTGAGCCACAGTTCCACTTCAGGCTTTATTTGCTGGTTAATTGGAGATAAGAATCTCCCCATACTTTCTTGGCCAGCTGGCTTCAAACTGCCATCCTCAAGATCTCAGACTCCTGAGTAGGTAGGATTATAGGTGTAAGCTCCTAGACCTAGCTGTACTGGTAATTTTTGATGACTAATAATGATGTTCTAATATCCAAATGATCCTTAGCAGAAAAAGCTTCCTTTCCTTTCAGTGAGTAACTGAAATATAGTTGACACTGAAATTTTTACCTTCTGGGGGCATGGAGGGTCTTTTCCAACTTCTTTCAAAAGAAGTTCTTAGCCGGGCGCCGATGGCTCACACCTGTAATCCTAGCTGAGGAGGCTGAGATCTGAGGATCATGGTTCAAAGCCAACCCGGGCAGAAAAGTCCATTAGACTCTTCAATAAACCACGCAGAAAACCGTAAATGTCACAGTGGCTCAAGTGATATAGCACTAGCCTTGAGCTGAAGAGCTGAGGGACAGCACCCAGGCCCAGAGTTCAAGCCTCATGACCACCACCAACAACAACAAAAAAGAAGTTCTTAGATTATTCCAGTCTCAGGTCTTATCACCTCCTCTTCCACATCTCTCTCATATTGCCTTTATTATTCAACACAATTTTGGGTAAAGGAACCAAAGTGGTTTTCAATTGTGACGCTCTATTCCCCCTTCCTTGGAGAGAGAGCTGTTATGAACCAATAAAAAGCCAATATTGAACCAATGTCAATTTGAGGTGTCTATAAACTCCTAGATTGAGTTTTAAGAATTTTACTATCTGGAAATCACTATGTTTTGACATAGAATGCATTTTAAACATGACAGTTCTTAATAGTGGTGTTCGTAAAATGGGCCGTTGAGAGGATCCAGGGAGACAGCACAGAGCCTGGTGCTTAGCAAATGCTCAAAACATATTTGAAGGAAAGCAGGGACAGATCAGGAATAAGAACACATTATGCAATGAGGTGCAAATAGATGCAAATGAGTAGACTCTAAAGGCTTATCCATCTGTTCTGAGCCTCAGCCTGATTAAGGGCTGCTCAAAAGGGGGACTAAGTTTTTATTTTCTCTGATCAAGCCCCAGGCACTGCTACAAAACCCTCAGCGTGCTGAGAAGCAAAAGCAAGCCTGGCTGGAGTTTCAGCTGTGTCAGCCCCACCTGCTGAGGGTCCCCAGTAAATTGTCTCTCAGTCAGAAGGCTCATTAAATGCAGAAAAGGTGAAAACACTCCCAAGAGAGAACAGTGAAGCTCCCATCAGAGAGAGTCCAACTCAGGCCTAGCTCTGCCTAATCTACCCAAATATGTAAGTGTTAGTGATTTTCTTTTTTTCCCTTTTTAAAAAAAAATTAATTTTAGGAATTAACATCAAAGGTAATTCTCAGAGCCCATTTCTTTCTGGACTTCATAGATGGCTTGAACCTGCTTCTTCTTTGACTGTGGTTAACTTTCCCTCTGGTGTGAATCTTACATTTGAAACTGTCTGAATGAGCCAACCTGGCATCCTTAGCAAAGACCTAGCACCATAACACTAAAAGCATACACACGCTTCCTAGAATCTAGATCCCAAGTTTTTTAGGAAGCTGGCCAGTGAGTCTTTTCAAATATTTTATTTTTCTCTCTGGAAAAACAAAACCGAGGCATTTGGCAGACACTGTAGTCTACAAGTCCTCCTCCTGCATGTTTCTTTCTGTATTTGGGTTTTTTTCAAAACTATAATTCTAAAGATGGGTGGCTGAGTGCCTTACCTACCAGGAAAGAAACATAGGTTTAAACTTAAATGCCTGCAAGGGGCAAAGCACCGAATTATACTAACACATTGTTTTAATCAGGGGAGTAAAACTCTGATGATGTTCCCTCACCCCACTCCTGAGTTACCTTGGCCAGCCACAGTCACAGAGTTGTGCAGGTACATAGTTTTCCCGCCATCTCTGAGAAGCCTCTGACTTAATACCTGTCATTTCTAACTCTACGGCTCCATTTGCTCTGGGTCCCCGGTCACACCCATACTCAGCCATGTAAACCTGGCTCCCGCACAGGATCCCAGATGAAAGCACTTATGCTCCTGGTGCAGACAGTGCAGGTATTTCCCCAGGCAGGGTCATACTGCAAAGTGTCATACCACGCTCCTTGTTCCCTTTTCCCTCTCTCTCTTTTCCTCAGTTATTTCCCTGGAAGGTTAGACAGATTTTTCTATATGTGTGGCCCATAAATTAATTCTTCCCTAGCCACCTGCAGCCCATCTCACTCAGAACAATACTCACCTGATCAGAGAACCATACAGATTTGCCCCAAGTGGGAGGAGTAGACGTGTCCCTTCCAAACAGAGTTCCTCTCTGGAAGGAACACTGGAGGATTCTGTTTTCTCCTCTCAGCTGAATAGCTATATACTCAGAGGTCCTGGAAAAGCCATTATCTCTGAGGGCAGGGAGCAGGCCAGGGTAAAAGCAGTGGCAAAGGAAACCAAACCTCCCCAGCAACCTTAGGAGCCCTCCTCCTTGCCTCTGTCTCCTCCACTGCCCCTCTTTCCCCTGAATCCCTCGTCTTCTGTGAGGAACTGTTCCTTCTCTGCATGGGCCTCAGTCCTGTGCCATAGTGTGATGGATCAGGCTGGCACAGGCCCCCTAGCACCCAGTAGGCGCACCCCATGCGTTTGTGGAGTGGATCAATCAGTAAGAGGAATTGTGTGGGACTTTGGTCTTACTCCAGCACGGGTTCATTCTCAACATGGATCTAGCACCAGTCAGTTCTTAGACCTAAACCAACTTCTTAGATCCAAGATGAAGACCACCACGGTGCTTCCATGGAGACTCACCAAGATGGTGACAAGTATTGGGCTTGGAATGTGGCTTAGTGCTTGCCTAGCACGTTTGAAGGCTGGAAGTGGCGCTGTGCCTCAAGTGGTAGAGTGCTAGCCTTGAGCAAAAGGAAACTCAGGGACAGGCCCCGAGTTCAAGTCCCAGGACTGGCAAAAAAAAAAAAAAGATAGTGACAAGAACTGCAAAGGAAAATAGAGCAGAAAGACAACAAACCCAGTGTTGGATATTTTGGACAAGACTCTATTTCTTTTTTATTTTTATTTATTTATTTGTCGGTCATGGGTCTTGAACTCTGAGCCTGAATGCTGTCCCTCAGCTCTTCAGCTCAAGCCTAGTGCTCTACCACCTGAGCCACTGTGCCACTTCTGGTTTTCTGAATGGTTTATTGGAGATAAGAATCTCACAGCCTTTTCTGCCTGGGCTGGCTTTGAACCACAATCCTCAGATCTCAGCCTCTTGAGTAGCTAGGATTACAGGCATGAGCCACTGGTGCCCGGCTTCTTTTTAATTTTTGTGTATTTATTTTATTGCCTTGCAGAGCTGGGAAGGAAATCTTGCACCTACGAGACCAGCACTCTACCACTGAGCTGCATCCCCAGCCCCAAGGCTTCACTCTTCATCTCCCATGTCCTTGATTATGAATGAGAAGGTTTAGATCCAGCATTCCGGGTAGAAGAACTAGCAGAACTAGAAGACCCTCCTTCGTGCATGAAAGCACCTCACAAAGCAGCTAAGGGGAGCCCGCATCTCCACTGTCGGTTGAGATGAAGCATCTCTGATCCACCTCTGAAAAGGCACAGCTGAGCAGCCAGCTGCTGTACACATGTGCCTGGCACCTTGGACAATTGTCGGGCAGAAGAGGGGATTGAGGCCCAGCCTCACAAGAGACTTACAGTCAGCCCAGGCTTTCTGCATCAAGCTTTCTAAGGCCCTCAGTCTCCTTGTATGTGAAACAAGACTTTTTGGACTTAAATGTTCCTGCAGGCTTTCCAACCACAGGGTTTGCGGCCAAGTCACTTAGCAACATGGAGCTCATCTTGCTGCGGTGGCCTTTAGGCCTTCCTTGATATAATAATCAAATGATATAGGTTTACTAAGCCTCCTGCATCAGGGTCCCTTGCTGTATGGGTCCCTTTGCAAGACTGGGCCTGATTCTGACTGGTGGGTGTGGGAAACCCCCAATGCTTCCTACAGTAAAGGGTGCTACCTGCTTAGAAAAACCCTAGTTGATCTCTGGTGGCTTTCCTGGGACTGCAGGCAGAAACAGGGGATGACTCAACTTGACATGCCCACCCAGGTGCCAGAAACAGCCTGCCCAAGACCCTGGTCATCACCCAGGACCTTCCCCCTTGAACCTAAGGACAAGGAGCTGAACACAGCCCTGCAACATGCTCAGGGGCCATGATGGTCCAGGCTTTACAACCACCAGTGCCCCCTTCATCTAGGACACAGGCCCACCTTCCATCCATGCATAGTCTATGCCTAGTAAGGAGCAGAGAACTGAATTCTCTGGGGCATCTGTCTGGAGCCACCTGAGCAAAAGCCAAAGCTCTGCAGATGTGGCAGCACTAGTAACAACTGTGATTAACTATGTTTGAAGCAAAATGGACTTAACCTGGTTGTTTTCCCCTTCTGTTGAAAAGTATACTAGACCATTAAGATAAAGAGACAATTATAGAGTATGCAGCTAAAATATAGCAGGTACATAAGGCAGCTATGCACAACTTGACTCATTTTTGTGTTGCTTATCAGTCATTTTATTATTAAGCTTCTCTGGGTTGTGTCATACCTGGGAGAATTGTCTGTTTTCATATTTGCTGTGATATCTGCTCATGGTCTAGGTATTCAGTTTCATATCTAACATTAACACTCTCCTTTAAAAGGCCCACCCCTACATCAACTTGAAGCTCTCAGTACCGGAGTCCTTCCTGATTACCAACTGAAACCCTTTCCCAGTAGTCTCAATTCCATCTCAGCAATCCTGAGAAGTCACTCCATTAGCAGTGAGGAAAACGGAGGCTCCGAAAAGCTAAGTCACTAGCCCAACTTAAACCAGCATGAAATGGTGGGACTGGAATTCAGAGCCATTGACCCCTTTTAATGACCCCATGCTTATCCATGGATTCATCATTCACATTTCCATCGTGGGTCCTCTCTTTTTGTTGTTCGTGATTATCCAAAGCTAGCCAAACACTAGCCAGGGCCACCACAAGCCAGGTTTCCTTGGACCATCTGGGAGTCTGCCTGGCTCAGCTCCTTTGCCAGCTCAGGCATTTCCTGTGTGCTGATATGGGGTGTCCTCCCTCACATAATTGGTTTACCCCTCATAGTGGTCAGTATGGTGGCCTTAGCTTGGCTTTTTGGCTAAGACTGAACTTTAGTGAAAGAGAGTAGTAGGCTTAAGCTGGCTAAGCACACCCAGTCTTGGCAGAACCCAGGGGCCGCCAAGCCCAGTCTTGGCTTTGGGCAGTACAGGAGGTAAGAAGGGACAGTGTCTTATTATCCTAAAAACCTCTTCCAAAGTGTGGTACAGAGAAATGCTCTTCTTCGGAAGAAACAGGCAGGGAAGTCTGTTTCTAGTTATGTTTTTCATTATGAGGGTCAGGGTAAACACAGACGTAGGAAAATGCAAGCCAGGCCTCAGACTAAATACACAGCTAACTGTTGCTCCAGCCATCACACACGGAACAACCTGTTCCCTGAGTTACATCTTGTAGTGCCTGTTCTTGAATCCCTTTCAGGAAATCTAACGCCATAGCTTTGCCTTGTGGTCTCACCCAGAAGCCACTGTGCAAGGATTTTCTTTTTCCCAAAAAAGACACAAAGCAAGAAACATGGCTAATATTGTGATGTGCTGAGAAGGCTCTGCACGCACCCACAGTGCCCACCCTCAGGCCCCAATGCTGCCCCTTGTTAATTGATCCCTGCAGAGAAAACTCCCCAGCCAGAGCTATGGACCAGTCTGCAGCCCTCTGAGATCCCCAGAGGGAAGCAAAATAAAGTAGGACTTACAGCAAAAGTCCCTGAGCCAGGATCCTAACAGCTTCCACTTCCAGATCCACGGCTGGGGAGAGAAGGCCTTTGTCCCCTTCCAAAACTATTGAGGGAATCTGGAAAGGAGTTTGCGAAGAGCAGGGGTCCTCCCCTGCATGGATCCACTGGACAGCCTCTTGCTGTTGCCAGTGACCCTGGCCTGGCATAAGCAAATCCTGTCACCGTTTCACATACCTCATTGTTTGCTTCTTTTCCTCCAGAGCGAAACACAGAACAACAGAGTTCTATTGAGTTCTGTTTTTTGCAGAAGCAGGCAGGGCTCAGAGGAAGGGAAGGTGCTGAATTCCAGCTCCTGTCAAAAGAATAAACAGCTATTTCAGGAAGAAGGGGGTGGGTGGATAGACAGAGCCCTTGTAGCTGCCGCTAGCTCTGTTCCTGCAACCCCGGGAAATGGGCTGTTTATCAGGTCTGTTGACTCAAAGCTACGTGCCGAGGCTGAATTGGTTCTCTTGAGTACAGTCCATGGCTGGCTTCTTGCACCAAATGAAACTAACAGGACCAAACTGGAGGGTAGGCTACTACCCGGCAGAGGAACACATGAACCACACAGGTCACCTGCTCCTTAGGAAAACCTGGAACCATTTGGGACCTCTACAACCTCAAGTGACAGCTCTCAGGAACAGACAATGATGTGTTTTTGTTTTTTTTTAACACCCCCCAAACCAGCGGTGGACGGGTTAGGCACTCTTGAGAGTACTCAAGACTTTTCAAAGTCTCTAGAGCCCCTCCTCTATACCCTTGAGGGTTTGGACCTGCTAAGTTTTGCTGGCACATTGTATTTTTAGAGTGCTATGAGATCTCATAGCAAACCGTCCTGTAAAAACTTTAAAAGGTCACCGTGGCCCACTGTGCTCCTGGTCTGAACAATGCTCAGCCCTTCCCATACCCGCCCGCCCTCGGATCCCAAAATAGAATCGTCCCACTGGAGGAGACTTGGGAGCAGTGGATTTTCAAGCTAGAAATAAAAAGCCAAAACTTTTCCAAACAGCAAATGAAGTCATTCTCAGATGCCCTACTACACACAACAGAACAAGAGGGCTTTGGCTCAAGACGGGAGGAGGCAATACTCTAAGCTCCTTGCTTCATCCTGCCCAAGTAGACATGGCCACTAAGTACAGGAACCGCAGACTCAGACGACAAAGCTGGACAGGAAGGAATCAAGGACTGACCCTTGGGTTGCTCCGCTATGAATCTAGTTTCTTCCTCCTGTTCTCAGAAGGAAGTTTCGCAGTTTCCTTTTCTGAAGTCCTGAGCAAGTTGATTAAAACAACCCTTAGAGTCTGGAAGCCCTTCCCAAGAGACTCCCCGAAATCCTACCTACAACCTTCAAAAACATACACATTGTGATACTGTCATTCCACTCCTAGCTCTATACCCAAGAAATGGATACCAGGACCATATATACTGGATGAGTTCAGAAGCAAGCAAAATTAAATGTATGGTGTTAGGCATCGGGCAGGTATTTTCCCTAAGGGTGGTAGAAACTGGAGAAGGGGCTTGGTATGCTCTGCCCTGGGCAGTGGTTACATGGACCTGTCCACTGTGTGAAAATGCCTCACCAACAGACCTTTTCCAGACAGGTATTAAGGATTAAAAAAACAAAACTAATCAAAAAAACCTTTAAACCAGCCAGCAGCTGTGTGTTTTGGAAGCATCCTGTCTCCCCTATGGCTTCAAAAGCCCATAGACCATGGATGGTCTCTGCCTTTTCTTCTCTTGGATTGCCCATCCCAATCTTATGTGCTGAACCCCTTGGTCTGCTGTATTAAGAGCCTAGGAATCTGGACCTATGGTCAGCATGGAAGGGAGAGAGAATGGATTGGAATCTGAGGGGCTTGAGATAAACAGGGACTATTGGAGGATGCTGGAGACAGACCCCAGGGTATCCTGCACGCCAAGTACGGAGCCTCTAGCACTGAGCCACACACCCAGCTCTTCCCAGGGCCTCTCAATGAACAACACTGATCATTTCTATTGATCACACACCCACTTTACAGTTTACAAAATAGTCCCTCTTTCTTTATCTCAGGAGACCCTCAGGGTCTCCCAGAAAGTGGCTCTTCACTCTTTTCACCTTATACAAGGTCACCTGCTGGGACATTTCCCTGGTAGGTCCTGTGCTGCCTTTCTTACCTGGGGCCCTCCAAAATAATAAGGCTTTCCAGACTGATTAAGCTCTCTGGCAGACCACTTGCAAACCTGCAAGACAGAAAGTGCAACTTCTGTGTGTGTGTGTGTGTGTGTGTGTGTGTGTGTGTGTGTACGCATGCACACGTGTGCCAGTCCTAGGGCCTGAACCCTGAGCTTTTTTTTTTACACTTTCCCCAAGACTAGTGCTCTACCACTTTAACCACAGCTCTACTTCTGGCTCTTTTGGTGCTTACCTCCAGATCAGAGTCTCAGAGACTTTCCTGCGAGGGCTGGCTTTTTGAACCACAATCCTCAGATCTCAGCCTCCTGAGTAGCTAGGATCACAAGAGTGAACCACCAGTACCCAGCCAGAAGGTATAACTTCTAGAGACACTAGAATCTAGAGGATTCCTCCATCCCAGACACACACCATTCTGGAACTCTCAAAGGAGTAACATTGTGGTCATTCCTTCACAGAGAGGCAACAAGGCATAACGAATAGCCCTGGGCTACAGACTTCAGCAGCTGATCAAAGTGCAGATGCTGCCAGGGCTGGAATGGGGAAGCTCATCATGCCAGCCAGAGGAGCCTCTGGATCTATCCAGTGGCAGCCTGCATTCCGTGCATGCCACCTTCCACATTCTGAATAGAGTGCCAGGGCCTCTGCGTCAGGGTGAGATCCGCTATAGCACTAGTGTGGCAAAGGCTGCCTTTGCATCCCAGGTCACTCCCATGGGAAACATGAAGGTCAAGAGTGCCACCCTGCTCACTTCTTTGGAAACAGGAGGATTAAGTGTCCTTGGCAAATAATGCTTGCAAATTATCATCATTTGCTTAATCTCAAATAGTGTTTAGGGAGGGCATAAAAGACATGCCTGCCAATGCTTGCCAGTGATAAAGCAGCGTGCTTGGTTTCCTGCGCTGAGTAATGGGATAATTACAAAGCCCTATCTACCTCTCAGGTTGGCTGAGGGCTGCTAAATAGGCTGGTAGTGAGCACCGATGCTGGCACATGGCTGTTCCGGCTCTGCCTCTTGGGCAGTTCTGACTGTAGGTACTACTAGGAACTTCTTGAGGCATCTCAATAGCAAAGCAAAGAGGGGAGGGAAGACAACTTCTTGAGACAGACTCTGGCATGGTTCATGGGGAACCTTACTCCTACCCCAGAATGCAGCCAGGGTCAGGAAAAGACGTGAACACCTGGGAAGCTGACTAAGGAAAGCAGTCCTGCTGAATTCTCCCACCCACCCAGGGTAGCTGGGAAGTCACTACAGAGCCTATAAAGGTAGCTCATTTGTAGGGGGAGAATTTGAGGGAAAAAAAGTTCCGAACAATAGTAGGAATACAACTTGGGCAGAAAAGAGTCCCAACCAAGTACTTACAAGGCCAGTGACAGTTCCACAGACCACAGGGCCTTAAGACAGGTCCTTTTCCCCGTGGGAGCCTTGGCTCCCAGCTCAGCACCAAGACACCATCATAGTTGAAGCAAAGCATTCCCAGGGTGCCCTAGGTTCCTGTGGCTCTTTGATTTGTTGTTTTCTGGGTGGCGAGGGCTTGGCAGAGATGCACAGGTTTGGTGGCTGCAAAGGGCCTGTTCTCACTTGCTCTGCAAACCTGGCTGATAACTGTGCAGCCTTCAAAACTTGCAGACCTACTTTCTGCCTGAGTTGAGTTCTTCCCTGAATTTCCACAAGCCCTGGGAGGTTGTTTGTCTCTCTGTACTTGGAGCTTGGGGTGATGTGCAGGTTTCCATCTTGTCCCTTCTTCCCCTCCCCTGCCAAGATCCTCAAAAGAAGTAGTGATACCGGATCTGCCACAAAGTCTCTGGGTAGTAGTGTTTACCCAGGGCCTGGTATAGAGTAGAGATGAGGAATGGTAGACAGGCAGACAGAGGTACCCAAAATGCATACATTCCCTAAATTGTTCTAGGTGACTTGACATATATATCACACTGCTGGAGATAATTGGTTTCTTTCTGGTGTGGCAGAGAGAGCATCTGTTCCAAGCTTCTTTTCCTGCATTCTAGTGGTAGCTGGCAATCCTTGGGGTTTTTGGTGGCATCCAAAGTCAAGCTACCTCTGTTGTCACCTGTCACTCTAGGCCATAATGTGTCTTCTATGTCTGGCTTCCAATTTCCTTGGGGGAATTGCCACTAGTGACAATTAACCAATACTCATTGGCTGAGAGCCTGCAACCTCTATGGAACTAACCATGAGGCTGAACCCTAGGTACAATGACAGAGTTCACAGCTCAGGGAAACAAGGAGGTGTTCCTGAAAAGGAGGAAAGTGGATAGATTCTCATAGCACATCTGTTTGACCAGGATTTTTCTGGGAGAGGGATGAAGGAGAAGACAGCTAAGTAGGAAGAAACGAAGCTCCTTCCCAGGGCAGGCTTGGCACCAGCAGCTTGAGCAAAGGCTCCTAGGTGTAGCTGGCACCAAACACTGCACCCAGGAACAAGCATCGGATGAGAAAGTGACATCAGATAGCTGAAAGACATCTTTTAAGATATTTGTCTAGGAAGGGCTAGAGCAAAGGTGTTGGCTAGAGGGGACTGGAAAAAAAAAAAAAAAGAAAAGAAAACTACTCCTGCAGTATTCAGTGGCCATGGAAGCCAGTGCAGACACAAAACCAGACTCAAAGGCAGAGGACAGTGCTGAAGGCTCCCAGACAAGCCCCATGTGGGGTCATCCTAGGCACTAAGGGAGGGCAGAAGGTTGATGCTCTTCTGAACAAAGGGGAAGGAGACAAGGATGGGTGGGTTGATGATCTCAGGGGACAGAGGGGAACAGAAAGCTGAGGGGTTATAGCCTAGAGCCATGAAGTGGGTGGGAGGGCACAGTGGGGGATGGGAGGTAGAAGATAAAGAGCCCCTCAGAATCCGACCCTGAGTCTCTTCAAAACTGAGGAGGGTCATTGAATGGTATCCATTTTCAGTTGTCAGGTAAGAGTGAGTAGGAGAGAGAGAAAAAATCTCTCCCTAGAGGCTAGTCAGGAGGTGAAAAACTCCTGAAGCCAATGGCAGGAGCTAGAAGATAAACTAAAGAAGTGGTTGGAGAGAATTAAGAAGGAAGTGGCACCCTGTGACCCTTGGATTCTGTGAAATAAATTCTCTCACAAACTTTTGCATGAAGGTCCCCTTCTTGGTGAGACATTCACCAATTTAAAGCTTACAGTTTAACTTTCGGCTGCTTATTTATGTGTGTTATACATTTCCTCCTTTGCCACAATAGCAAAACTCTGTAGACAGATGCTTCTGCGTTTTGTACTCATGTGAAAGCACCTGGCACTGGTTAAGAATTTGTAGAAGCTTGTCCATTTCAAGGGCTGGGCTTTGAGCATTCAAAACACAGGAACTCTTTTTAGAAAGGGCAGCAACCCTCCCCCACGGCATAACCCCTGCTTTCACTGTATTTGATGTTGGTATCATTTGTGGAGGGGAAGGGAAAAAACAAATGTTTAACTAGGGATACAGGTGGACTCATTGCAACAATGAGATGTACAAGTCGTTATGTGGAAAACGAACTTTACCACTTTGGTTGGGGGGGGGGGAGGAGGATTGGGTGGGAGGGCTGGGGGAGGATGGGAAGGGATGGGAAGGGAAACAAAGGAGGAGGCTACAATGCTTGATAAGAAATGTACTCATGCCGGGCACTGGTGGCTCACGCCTGTTATCTAGCTACTCAGGAGGCTGAGATCTGAGGATTGCGGTTCAAAGCCAGCCCGGGCAGGAGAGACCCTGAGACTCCTATCTCCAATAAACCACCAGAAAACCGGAAGTGGCGCTGTAGCTCAAGTGGTAGAGCGCTCGCCTTGAGCTGAGGGACAGCGCCCAGGCCCAGAGTTCAAGCCCCACGACCGACAAAAAAAAAAAAAAGAAATGTACTCATTATCTTGCCCATGTCATTGTAACCCCTCTGGACAGTATTTCCACAATGAAAAATAAAAAAAGAAAGGGCAGCAACCGTGATGTTACTGGGTGAGCAGTGGGCTGAGGGGAGTTCTGGTAAACGTGGACCACGAAAAAGACATAGATCCTTGGGCACCACCCTAGCACCACCAAACCAAAATGTCCTAGCTGGGCCCCAGAACCTCCATGTGAACCAGGTCCCCAGATGGTGTGGGCATCTACTTCAGTCTGCAAAGCTGTCCTCTAAGCTTGCTCCCAGGTTTCTAGTTTCAGTAGGCAGCAGATGGTGTTGCCCACTGACTGAGAAAAGAGAGTGAAGGTCTGGGGTCGGGGAGTTGGTGGGTTCTGTTTTACATGTGTGGAGTCGGAGGAAGTCATTGGAGAATGGACAGTGAATGTCCCCAGCCAGAGGCTGGTTTGGGGATTCCAGTGTGTAGGCAAAGGGGGAGCTGGAGTGATTCAGACTGAGCAGGTGTGATTTTTTTTTTTTTTTACAAAGGGGGAGGATTGGAGGGAAGTGGGGGGGTGGGGATCTCACAAAGAAAAGGCAAGAGAATCAGGACCAGGGCAACACAAAGGTCAGAGAATGCCAGGTATTGTCAAAATACCTCACAAGTCGGAGGGCTTTGAGGGTGGTAAGTTACATGGAGTCCAAGTTAGACTCAGCCTGTCTCTGCCCAGTGCTCTCATCTGACTCCTATTTGGCCCCAGCTGGCTCTGGGAGGGAGAAGAGAACCACAGCTGTGTGCCTGGGTGGGTGCTGCTATCAAGCTGGGTGTGAGGGTGACAGGATAACCTGCAGGCAGCTGTCTGAGGATCTTGAGGAGTGCCATAATCCTGTGTTGCTTAGAGGAGGGCCTGGGCAGGTGTAGGAACTGAACTCCAGTTCTGTCCCTGCTTGGCTTTAGGCCCCAGGCAGCAGCCTGTCTGTGCCTGTTTCATTCCTACTCCCCATGCTGTGGGGTGAAAAGGGGAGACTAGTGCTTCTCCTTGTGCATTTCCATCGCAGCACACCCCTCTCCATGCACAGCCAGGTTTAAGAACCCCAGCACTTAAGGCAGTTGATTCCCTAGCACTACAGAATATGCTGCAGGAAAGCCAGCCTGGGCCTTTGGGTAGGGGATGGGCACTCTGTGGGGGCACCTGAGTGGCAGGTGAATAGAATCTTAGGCTTTGTGTATCTGACTGCTGTCAGAAATGCAGAGAATTGAGCTTTAAAGAATCCGTCTTCTTCCTCCCTCGGCCAAAGTACATATGTGTGTGGTGGGGGGCTGGGGAGGTTCTGTGGGAAAGAAGTGAAAATCTGGCCTTTCCTTGTGTTTTTAGTTATTCTCTCTGAGGCAGATACCAACTCCCAGTCCTGGCCTTGTTGGCCCAGGGCCATTCTACTGGCTGCCAACGGCACAGACTTCTAGGTGCCCCAAGAGGAATAAAGAAGTACTTGGGTTTAAGTCTCTCACTCTCCATCCACTCTCTGAGGGTGCCACTAGCCCAGTTCCCTCCCAAGTTCGAGGGGGGAGCATTACCCTATTTACAGCATTCGTGCCAGACAGCCTTTCTCTGTTTAAAGCCTCCTAGGGACAGGGACCACACCACCTGTGTCACTCCTAGACTATTCTGACTGAATGATAGACATCAGTGCAGTGTGTGGCTGAGCCCAGCCCCTCAGCCCACTATTAATAATAACAAAGCCTATCATTTGTTTATATATTGTCATCTTATTGAACCTTTACTACAGTCAGTGGGCACTCTCCCATTTCCCAGACAGGGCAACTGAGGCTCAAAGGTTCAGAAACATGAACAAGATCAGAGTTGTAGCTCCCCATCTCTATCCACGTGAGTGCTATCAACATAGCAGTTCCCTGGAGATAAGGCTCCATTCCCTGCCACACTTTGGGAGTACCTTGCCCACCAGCACCACTTCCACCCACAGACACTGGGTACATTTATGTCCTCACCACTGGGACCAAGTCTACTTCAGGCCCTGAACTGAGTCCCACCCACTCACTGTCTGCTTCCAATCCTGGAGGCAGGAACACATGCACCCAGCCACCAAATACACATGCAGGTCTCAGCTCCTGCCCATCGCTGCCCCATCCCGGCTTGGCCCCAGGTAGAGGGCTCAATGGTATGAGCTGCTGGAAGTCCCTGCCTCTGTCCTCCCTACCCTGCTTCCTAGTGGACTCATCTTTTGTTTTCTTCCTGTCCCTGTTTCTGCCATTGTGTCTCTCCTCTCCTCAGCAGCCTCTCCTGGTAGAAAGGGCTTCTTCCCTCACCTTACAATCATAGCAGTGAAGCTCACTCAGAGCAACCCCTCAAAAATCAGGGTGACCATAGAACTTTCCCCAGGGTCAGTTAACAGGTTATTTTAGTCCTGCCTTTTCTTCTTGAAAAAGTGCCAGTCTGAAGGACAAATAAATCACAACGTCATTTCATGTAAAAATGATTTCAGTCAACTCACGCTGAATAAAGTCTTCTTTAAGCATCCTCAAAGCATCCAGCTTAGACCACCTGGAATTGAATTTAAAAGTGTGTGATGTGTGTGTGGTGTGGTGTGTGTGTGTGTGTGTGTGTGTAGTTGTCGTTTTGTTGGAGCCCAGACTGGAACTTGAGATCCTCCTACGAGTGCTAGGATTACAGGTATAAGCCAGAGTCTGAAAGTCCAAAAGTCCACAGACTTTTGGAAGACTCAGAAACAGTCTTGCAGGCCTCTACCTCTAGCAGGTTACTTCCCTGACTTCTGAGCTTCACCATTTTCAGGCAAAAACAAAACAACCAAACAACAACAAAACTTGGAGGCATAGCAGAAAGGAAATGACTTATCCAGGCCACTCAGCAATGAAATGAAGCCGCTGCCTGGGCCTGGCACCCAGGCTTCCAACGTCTATGTGAGACAAGATGCCTCTTACTCATAACACAGGAAATCACTGAGCTGAGGGAAGAGGCTGGGGGGCGGGGGGAGGGAGGGAAGGGGATGGGGAGAGGGGGGGGTCACCAGCCATCTTCTTCCTGAGCCTTCTTCTCAATTATGCCTGCGAAAGCCCTGGCAACCTCTGCCCAGTGTTGGCCACATTGCCAGCACTGAATGGTTTGGGGTCTACTGATTGATGGCACAGAAAGCCACCAGGAATAAGTGAGCATCGCCATCAGTGACACAGGAACAGAGGGTGGAGGAGGGGTTGTGTTCAGAAAGACCATCATCACCCCTGCAGAATATAAAACAGCTCAGTAACAAAGCAAGGCCATCTGAGAGTCGCTCAAGCTCCATCCATTGCTCTGCCCTCCCGCTATGAGTGTATAGCTTCCTTAAGGGGGCTTGAGCTCTGAGCAGGTACTATGTGTCCCCTTCCTAGTTACCTCCTTCACTGAGCGTTGGTCTTTTGTTCCTCTGAAGATGGCGGCAGACCGCTCTGTGGTGTCTTTCCGTTCCTGTGCTTAGCACTCAGGGCTGAGAAGTGGTTTGGGGTTTTACTTCTCTGTGTGGTTTTTAAAGCACCCACAATGGAAAACTTACAGGCTGCTTTGTCTGTGGGACCCAGGCAGGTACCTTGGCTGCCTGAGTTGACGTCAGCAAGCTAGGCACGAAAGGGAACCCAAGGGGTAATTTTTAGTATTGTTCAACCAGATAGTCCCAGCTCTCGTTCATGGTGGGATTCCATTTCCTGGCCCTTTGTGGTTGCTTGGGGAAGGCCATGTGACTATTCTGACTGATGGGAGGGGGTCTAAGCACTAAGTTGCCTGTACAAGACTGTCTATGGCTCTCAAGCTTTGTTCCACAGAGCACGTTGCAAAGAGTGACTGCTGCATCATCCTAGCTCCTTGAGCAGGGAGTGCAGCCCCCAGATGATCCAATGTGCTGGAATTCACTGGAATAATAAACCTAATCCTGGGCAGGAAATGTGGCTTTGTGGTAGAGTGCTTGCCTAGTATGCATGAAGCCCTGGGTTCAATTCCTCAGTACCACATGAACAGAAAGGGTCAGAGATGGCGCTGTGGTTCAAATGGTAGAGTGCCAGCATTGAGCAAAAAAAGCTCAAGGACGCTGCCAGGTCTTGAGTTCAAGCCCCAGGACTGGCAAAACAAAAACAAAAAACCTAATCTTTTGTCTTGGGCTCAAAGATCTCAGGGCTGTTTGTTACAGAAGCCTAACATAACTCATCCTGACTGCTAAACTGGCCACCTCAGAGAGCAGGAGAGTGTTTACATATTAATTGCCTTCTTTCTAATGAAACTTATCCCCTCCTATTTGGTGAGAATTCTCTATCACTAAGAAAAATGGAGTCCAGGACATTTTTCTAATGTAAAGTATACAGGATGAGAACACTGGGCTCAATAGAAAAGGAATTCTAACAGTTCAATGTGTCTTCTCTGGCCTCTCTTCCCTAGGAAGTAGGAAGATTAGTCATTAGGCCCCACAGGTGAGGGTATATTAATTTTGTGTCACTGTGGCAAAATACCTGAGATAACCAACTTGAAGAAAAGAGAAGCTGTGCACTGGTGGCTTACTCCTGTAATCCCAGCTAATGAACAGGCTGACATCTGAGGATCAACAGTTCAAAGGCAGCCTGGGCTGGAAAGTTCATGACACACTTGTCTCCAATTAACCACCAAAAAGATGGAAGTGGAGCTGTGCCTCAAGTAGTAAAGCACTAGCTTTGAGCAAAAAACTTCAGGGATAGCGCCCAGGTCCTGAGTTCAAGCCCCAGGATCAGGTATGGAACCCACACCATTCCTACAAAGCAGATTCCATTATCCTGTCCTACAAGTCTAAGGCACTTCACAGATGTTATTGTTGATCCTTCTGATAACTCAAAGAATTTGGATTTTAATACAGGTCTCTCTATGTTGCCCAGACTGACCTTGAGGCAGAGAGAGAGAGAAAGAGAGAGAGAGAGAGAGGGAGAGAGGGAGAGAGAGAGGAGAGATGATATCCTTTGCCCATGCTCACATGGCTAAAGGTCAAAGCCAGAATGAATTCAAGTCTGGCTAGCATGGCATCTTAATTCTCACACCGTTCTCTTGTAACCAGCTGCAACTCCACACTTCCTGAGCTTCTGCTGGCCCTCCTCCTTAGAGCTTCTCTTCTGAATTTTTTCACTCTCCCCTTAAGTACTATCATTTTTACATGTCTCACATTCCAAATTATGGGCTAAAGATATGGCTCAGCAGTAGAGCACCTGCCTAACAAACATGAGATCTTGAGTTCAAATCCTGGTGCCACCATAAAGCAAAAAAGAAAACCAACCAGATTTAACTCCTTCTGAGCAAAGCTCTGAATCTCATATGATCATCACAATAATAGTAGCAATCCATTGTAATAGCAACAGCTACAGCACATGCAACTCTTTTTTTTTTTTTTTTTGCTGGTCATGGGGCCTAAACTCTGGTCCTGGGCACTGTCCCTCACCTCTTCAGCTCAAGGCTAGCACTCTACCACTTGAGCCACAGCACCACTTCTGGATTTTTCTGCTTATGTGGTGCTGAGGAATCGAACCCAGGGCCTCATGCATGCAAGGCAAGCGCTCTACCACTGAGCCACCTTCCCAGCCCCACATGCAACTCTTTATTAAGGGTGCACAGCATGCCAGGGTTCCATGTATACAAGGCCCATCGCTGTCTGTATTGACTGAGGCCACCTGTCATGCCTCCTCCCACTCCCAGGCAGTTCTTAGGACTCCTTCCCCAGAGTGTGTCAACAGTCACCTCAAACTCCTGACCATCCTGCCTCAGCCTCCCAAGTACAGGGATTGCAAGTATGCACCTCCAGCTAGCCTGCATTTAACTCTAAATGATTCTAAGGTGCATGTAGTAGGTGTTATGTGTTCAAAATCATGAGTGAATGAATGAATTCGACCTCAGATAAGTCTCTCTCAAGTTATGCACCCTTTCTTTCAAATGAAAGCCTGGTGTTTTTTTAAACTGTTTCCAAGACTTCCCCCCAATCTTCCTGACAACCCTCAGAGACCTTGGAGAGAGGAAGTAGGAGGCCCAGAAATCAGGACTCTAATACCATCCATCCTTCACACCATTGTCTTGTTTATCTTCTCTGCTATCATATATCATGTTTCCTTGTGCTATTTTGTTGGCAGGAAGGGTTTCTTGGCTTTAAAAAATAGTTTCAAAATGCTGAATTGGGTGAGCCCCAAGAATTGTCAAGGAGAAATTGAAAGAACTCCTTGAAGTCAATGACTTTCATTTGTTAGGTTTACTTGAGTATGAAGCTATTATCAGAAGCTAATTGTTTATTTCATTGCCATAAGTTAATATATTTTGCTCTGACCCCAAAGTCAACATATAGATTAAAAATATAGCTTAGCAATTGTGTAATTCTTACTACACAGTCGTGTGTGTGTGTGTGTGTGTGTGTGTGTGTCTATGCCAATACCAGGGCTTGAACTCAGGGGCTCACACTCTCACTCAACTATCTTGCTTATGGCTAGTGGTCCACTACTCGACCCATGCCTTTAGTCTGGTATTTTGCTAACTAATTGGAGATGAAATCTCACAGCCCTTCCTGCCCTGTCTGGCTTTGAATCCTGATCCTCAGTCAGATCTCAGTGGCATGAGCCACTGGCACCTAATAATACACAATATTTTTGAAAATAATCTTGTGAAAGAATAAGCAAGGAAGTTATTAAGCAAGATATTAAATTGCACGTAGAACTGATACATAAAAAATACTGGTCAAGTATGATGGTTCCTCAAAAAGTTAACATAAAGTGGGAGGCTCTGAGTTGAATCCTCAGTAATAAATGCATAAATAAACATAGACTTGCCATGTGATTCAGCAATTCAGCATTACTTATAAACCCAAAAGAATAAAAGGATAGGATTCAGAGGTATTTGTACACCCATGTTCATAGCAGCAGAAAGGTAAAGCCAACTCAAAAATATGCTTGGGATAGATAAACGTATAAACACAATGTGGCATACACATGCAGGGAACTATTCTTAGGAAATTCTGATGCATGCTACAACATGGATAAACCTGAAAGTCATTATATTAAGAGAAATAAGCCAGACATAAGGGCACATTTTGTATGATTCCCCTTATATGGGGTGCCTGGAGTCATCAACATTATACAGTCAGAAAGCAGAAAAGTGTCTTGAACCGGGAATAGGGGAGAGGGAAGAACAGGAAGTTACTGCTATATTGACATAGAGTTTCTTTTTGGAATGAGAGGAAAATTGTGGAGATAAATAGTGGTGATGATTGAAACATGATAAGTATACTTAAATACTACTAAATTGTAAACTTCAGGTGGTAAATTCTGTGTTACACAGCTGAGTGCCTATAATCCTAGCTATGCAGGAGGCTGAGATCTGAGGATCCTGATTCAAAGCTAGCCTGGGCACACAACTCTGATACTCTTTTTTTTTTTTTTTTTTGGTTAGTCATGGGTCTTGAACTCTGGGCCTGGTTGCTGTCCCTGAGCTCTTCAGATCAAGGCAAGCGCTCTACCACTTGAGCCACAGTGCCACTTCCAGTTTTCTGGTGGTTAATTGGAGAAAAGAGTCTCATGGACACTCCTGCCCTGTCTTGCTTTAAGCGTGATCCTCAAATCTCAGCCTTCTGAGTAGCTAGGATTATAGGCATGAGCCTGTCTTGTTTGTTCATTTGTCCGTCTTAAGGAGGGT
The DNA here is from genome assembly GCF_019054845.1 of Dipodomys spectabilis. NCBI lineage: Eukaryota > Metazoa > Chordata > Mammalia > Rodentia > Heteromyidae > Dipodomys > Dipodomys spectabilis. Next base: position 6,650,875 of record NW_024870723.1, read on the forward strand.
AAGAGAGGGCACAAAAATTGAGGGACAAAGAATGAATAAATGCAGCAGTGGGACCCTCACTAGACACTATGTGGAAAACGAACTGTACAACTCATGGACGGGACGGGAGAGAAAAACTGGGAGAGAGCAAGGGAAGGGGTGACACTGTCCAAAAAGAAATGTACTCCTCACCTGATTTATATAACTATAACATCACCTTTATGGAAACAATTAAAAATTATTTTTAAAAAGCTAAAAGTTAGGGTTGGGAACGTGGCTCAGTGGTAGAGTGCTTGCCTAGCATGCCTGAAGTCCTGGGTTCGATTCCTCAGAACCACATAAGCAGAAAAAGCCTCAAGTGGTGCTGTGGCTCACATGGTAGAGTACTACCCTTGAGCAGAAGCTCGGCGACAGTACCCAGACCCTGAGGAGGAAAAACTAGGAGAAAAAAAAAAAAGCTAGAAGTAGAGGAGCATCTGAAGTGGTAGAACATCAGCCTTGAGCAAAAAAACTAAGGAGAGGGATGAGGTACTTAGTTCAGACGCTAGTAATAACGTAATTTTTTAATTGTGTTATGTATTTTTTTGCCATACTTTAAAAATATTTGCCCAAATTGGAGTCACATAGTACTTATTAGTGAACACTGTAAAAGGAGATGATAGAAAAATGATCAGTTCATCCTGTCTCCCTCTCTCCAATAAGAGTATCTTTTGTAATGAGGCAGAATTGTCTTTAATTAAATAAATCTGCTCATTCTCTGACACGCTCCAAATCCATTGTTGATCTTACATATAAATGCAACTAATATTCCTGTTCTTAAGAGAAAAAGCCAAATTCAAGGATGCTAACTAAAATATGCTCTAAGCTGCTCAGTCAAAACAAGTGACAGGCAGAGTGATCTTCTTTTTGAAAGACTTGTCATTCTCATCTCTATTTAAATAAACTTTGAATAAAAACAGAACCAAAGAAATCTTCTCATGAGCCATCCCAGAAGCTGTCTGGCCTGGAAAGATTCAACCACAAACCAAAGAGAAAAAGAGAAGTTACAGATGAGTGGGCAATGGCCAGTGTGATGTTTGTTCTTTTCTTTCTTTCTTTCTCTTTCTTTCTTCCCTCCACCCCGCCCCCCAGGACATTAACTCACTGCAGCTGAAAAAGTGACTTTGTCAGTGAATTGCTGACCCTTCTGCTTCCGTGTGGAATTCAGACGCCAGAAGAGTCTCACCATTTGTATTCATTGTAAAGTTTCCTCTAACACCTTCAACTGAAGGTAAATGTTGAATCAACATTTAAAGAATATTGACTTAAAGGACAGCCAGAGGGTCTGTCTGCCAGGGTGCCCTCCGTTCCCAGACACTGAGGTCCACCGTGCCTGGCCGCTGGCTGCCTGCTCGGTTCTCGGCTGGCTCAAGGACAGACAGCAGAATTCTCTGGGAAGGTTTGGGGGAGCTGAAACAAATCTCCTAAATCTCCCACTCCATATATCACAGTGTCCTTAGACTCTGTCCTTCAGGGTTCTGATGTCTCTAACCAATGGGAAAAGGGCCAGTTTGTAGGATTACTGGGAGAGGGGTACCTGTGGTCATGTAAGTAAAATGCCATATTCTTCTGAAATACATGTCTTCATAGCGTGATTAGAGAGAGAGGAAGTTGCCCAAATGTAGTCCATGCTGGGCGTCACTAAAGACACTGAAACAAAGAGAGTGGGGATAAGATCTCCCCCATACCTGGCTCAAGGATTGCAGCCCTGATTCCCTACCCTGTCCTATGTCCAGCTCCACCATTAGCCATATAGCCCCCTCCATAGAGGCCGTGTTGAAATTAGGAGGACAGGACATGGGTTCCAATTCCCAGATAAACGTATTTATCAGGCTGATATTAGGAAGACAGGACGTGGGTTCCAATTCCCAGATAAACGTATTTATCAAAGTTCAAGAACATTATGAGCAGTCTTGTTCAAGGTCATAGTTAAGAGATAGCCAGTTTGAAGGTTTTCTGGAGTTCCTTTGGTGTAAGGGAAAAGGGTTGTATAGTTTTAGTCAATTATCTCCTGCCTCTTTCCTTTAAAAAAAAAAAAAAAAGTCAGGCACCTGTATTCCTAGCTACTCAGGATGCTGAGATCTGAGGATCATAGTTCAAAGCCAGCCCAAGCCAGAAAGTCCATGAGACTCTGATCTCCAATTAACCACCCAAAGCTGGAAGTAGAGTGGCTCAAGTCACACACACACACACACACACACACACACACGTGCACACATGCACATGCACATGCACGCACACACACACACAAACACACACCAAGGGAAAAAAAGAGTTTAAAGGGGAGAGGCATGAGTCTTTGGGCACTTTGGTTATATATCCCTCAGTGTTCTCACCAGTAAAGTGGGTGGATGGCTTCACCCTTCTCTGGACATGAATGATTATCTTACTTAGATTATTTGATTGACATATACCCCCACAGCACCCACACTAGGCATAAACTCCTCAGTCAGCAGTCAGCAGAAGGGGCCATGCTGTATGTTCTATGTTGTATGTTGATTGTGTTGTTATCAGGGCTCTGCCCACGGTCAGTACTGTGATCGTAAGGAAACCCAACCTGCTCGGCACCCATGGCTGCTTCCTGCCTCAGTTTCTCTCCTGTGCAACATGGAGAGATAAACTAGGGAATGTTTAACTTTCTGCCATTTCCTACATTCTATGACTTTATAATCGTGAGTTTAAAAAAAAAAAAAAGTGAGTAAAGCTGGGAGCTGGTAGCTCACACCTGTAATCCTAGCTACTCAGGAGGCTGAGATCTGAGGATCAAGGTTCAAAGTCAGCCCTAGCAAGAAAAGCCATGAAACTCTTATCTCCAATAAGCTACCAGAAAACCAGAAGTGGAGCTGGGGCTCAAGTGGTAGAGCACTAGCCTTGAGCTGAAGAGCTGAGGAACACTGCCTGGGCCCAGAGTTCAAGCCTCACAATTGACCCTCCCCCCCCAAAAAAAGTGAAAGAAATAGCATTTATGGTTCCAGTAAGTTCTGTAACTAAGGCTATGAAACATTCTCTGGGCTTCAGCTTCCCCAACCACAAAAGGAAAGTTGAGGTGCAATATTCTAGGTTCTTTCTATGGCCAATCAGTGTGTTTCTGGTAAGGAAGGTTCCCCCTCTCCTCCCCACTCACCCAAAGCTCCCTTTGGGTCCCAGCACACAAACAGGAAATGTGACCTGGGCAGCCAGCGGATGAGCAGCTTGTCGCTCTATGCCTGGCATGGACAGCCTCCAAGGGAACAATGAGTTTCTTACTTCATTTTTCTAGCTAGAGCTTGGTCATCAGCCCCCAGGGCCTTTGTTCACCTCTGCTGGGTCTCCTGGGTCACCACACCCCCTCTAGTGATAGGTGGCCCATAGCATAGAATGGGCGGTTGGACAGACTCAGGTTTTGCAGTGACTGAAGGAGATGGCAGGGCGCTTTAGGGAGCGGGGAGAGGGTGGTCAGGACTCCTGGCTCTAGCCTGGCTCAGTATGAGCTTGGGGAAGCTTCTGCCTCTCTCTGGGCCTGGCTTTTCCCCTTCTCCTTGATGGCTTAGAGATTTTCTTTCTGCAGGGTACTGTGGTGAGGGTATCACTTCATTGCCAGTATCTCAGCCCCCATTTTTCTCCTTACCTGGCCCCCTGGGACATTTCCTAACTTCCTGAGAATTCAGTTTTCCCATTTGTAAAATGTAATCATCCTTACGCCTGGTTTTCTGGTTAGTGAGACAAAGCCCTTCAAAATGCCCAGCATAAGCCTGGTGACACACACCCGTAATCCTAACTACTCAGAAGGCTGAGATCTAAGGATCGAAATTCAAAGGCAGCCCAGGCCAAAAAGTCCCCATGAGACCCTTAGCTCCAATTAACCACTCGAAAACCAGAAGTGGTACTGTGGCTCAAAGTGGTAGGACACTAGCCTTGAGCGAAAGAGCTTAGGACCTGTGTTCCAAGCCCTACAATCAACACCACCACCAAAAAAGTACCTGGCATAGTATCTTTCTTGTCTTTTCTTTCATGTTTGTGTGTGATGTGCGCACGTGCGTGTGTACTTGGACTCAGGGGACTTTTGCTCAGCTTTTTCCATTGGTTGCTATGGCTCTACCATTTGAGCCACATCTCCAATCTGGCTTATGTGGTTATGTGGAATCTGGCTTACTGGTTATGTGGAATTACAGTCCCAAGAAGTTTTCTTCCTAGGCTAGCTTCGAACTTCTATCCTCAGGACCTTAGTAGCATCCTGACTGGCTAGGATTACAAGTGTGAGCCACAGCAAACCAGCCCAGCATAGTATCTTCAAGTGAGCAAAAAAGTATCCAGTAAGCATGAGCTATTATTGCTTTATGATTTGCTTAATCTGGCCTTCAAATACTTCCCTTTTCCTGTTTGCCCATCTGTGAAGGGGGCACACAGAACCCAGACAGCCCTGTTGGCCCAGTGGAACATATCCCAACCCCAGCCCTCTGAGAAAACAAATCTGAACACCAGGCTGAGCCAAGCAGAGCAGGAAAAGGAAACTGGAGGGGGGGAGGCAGGAAATCCCCTGATGCTGCCCAAAGCACATGGATTAGGGGATTGGCTGCTGCCCCAGTTTCTGGGCACCAAAGAAAGCCACCAGCTGCTCCCCAATTCATCAGTGGAGGAGTGTCTGGCCCATTTTGTGTGGGGGCCTGCAGAGATGAGCAATCAGAGGCTGCAGAAGCTGATGGCTCTTGGTTTGTCTCTGATCCTACTTCTGCTCCAAGCTTCCAGAAAAAGGGACAGTGCACAGATATTTCCATGAACCCTGCTGGCTTCCGTATTCTCACTTGCAAAGTTGCTGACTCTCCACTTAAGCCACACCTATCTGCTGGTTAATTGGAGATAAGAGTCTCAAGGGTTTATGTGCTTGAGCTGGTGAACCACTATCCTCAGATCTCAGCCTCCTGAATAGCTAAGATTACACATAAGCTAGATTTTTCAACCTAATAATGGTACAGAAATCATTTGATGCATGCCATAAAAACCGTTCTTTAAAGCTCCAATTTTGATCATTTTTCTGGGCTAACCATAGCCGGTATGGATCTGTCATGTGCATGTGACGCTGGGCAGCAACAGCCCTGCAGTCCTAAGAGGACACAGGTGGGCTACGCTGCTAACCCAGGATGCTCCATGGCTTAGGAGCATCCAATCCATTTTCCATGTGTGATGTTTTCAACTTACAATTGGCCGACCTAGGTGCAGCCCCATCAGAAGTAGGGAACCATCCATGTCTGTTTTGTCAGCAGCTGGGAGAATGAAAGCTAAAGGCTATCGGTGATATCTCTCAGGGCAGTACTTCCTGGGGGGGCGGGGATGGGGGGGAGGGCCTGCAGACAGATGATTGTTGGTTCCTCCATGAGGAAGCACAGAAATGGAGTCATGCAATTTTGCTGCATTTGACCAAAATACCAATGCCTGGAGTATTAAAAAGAAAGACAGGAATGTGTTATGTAAACCAGGCCAGGTGCCGGTGGCTCACATGTGTAATCCTAGCTGCTTAGGAGGCTAAGATCTGCGGATTTCAGTTCAAAGCCAGTCTAGGCAGACAAATCAGAGTGATTCTTATCTATAATTTGCAAAAAAGCTGGTGTGTCTCAAATGGTAGAGTGCCAGCCTTGAGTGAGCAAGCTAAGGAAGAATGTGAGGTTCTAAGTTCTATCTGCAATAGCAGTGTGTGCGCGCGCCTGCACACACACACACCATATACCACACACACACACACACATACACACACAGCACACACAACACACATAACAGATTTAAAGTGGGATACAAGGGAGAAGTAGAACCATGTTCTGCCTCCTGGGGCTATGTTCAAGTTGGAATTGTGAGTCTACTTTGCTAGAGTCCTGTGCCTTAGCCAAACGTTCTCCTAGAACCTCATATACCTTACCCAGAGGCAAAGGAAATGGGCCACAAAATATCTAGGGGTGCTGAAAAATGGAGTCTTTGGAATTTTTAGAGGGCCAGCCCCCTAGTGTAAGCACAACCCTGAAGAGAGGGCCAGGACCAACCACAGAGACCAGAGGGAAGTCATTTAGACCTCAGTATGAAATAGCCGCCTAGAGAGGAAAAGAAGAAAACTCACAGCTTAAGAGCCAGTGTCCCAGCTCCCAGCCTCCAAGCTGCTGTGGATCTCTGTAACCCAGGCAATATGGAAACGATGTCTTCATCAGGTAGAGACTTTTTATAGCTGAAAGGGCTCTCTGTTTAAATCCTTGTCATTTACACATAAAGAATCAAGGCTCAAGGAAAGATGTAGCTGGTAGCAGAGTTGGGCTGAGAACCTTTGAAGGTTCCTTGCCCTGTCTCCATTCATCCATTCAATTGATCAACCTATGCTTGTTGAGGACCTACTATGTGCAGGCCAGTACTAGAGTAAGCACTGGAGATAGCCATAAGTGAATGAATAAATGAAAGGTTGTAAAGCAATAGATATGATGGACTTGTGGAAAATGACTCGGGATGGAGAGAGCAGAGGACTCTTCCCACCTGTCTTTGCAAGCTCATACTGTGCTGGAATTGGTTCATGCTTACTTGCATGGGCCAATTATATATTTTAAATTTTTTCCTCAATTGACACATGATTGTAAATGCTCATAAAGTACAGTGTGATGTTTTGACAACATCAAACTTTATACAGTGGCAATCACATCATAACCATGTGCACAATATGCAATGATCCAATTGTAAAATGCTCAGGAATTTGGCAAACCCAGTTGTTCAACCCAGTTGTTAAAAATCTAGTGTGATAATTTTTACGATTCAATGAGCTATACTTGGAAACAAAGCTAGTAAAAGTTCATTATTTCCTAACCAGCATGTTATATCCTCCTGAGGTTACTGTTAATCTGTTGTATCTAGGCAGTGTAGAAAATATCATATGAGGGTACTAGCCTGCCCAGCTTTTCCCAACTCCTCAGGAACTGGGTCCCCATGGAAATATTTATACCATAGAAATTGGCTTTTGATGAAGAGCTAGCCACCAAAACCTCTGTTAACACAAAGAAATAGGAGAGGAGGGAGGTGGCTGAACTCTCCTGGGGGCCGGAACAGTCACGTGGTCGTGGGCTTTTCCTCCTCTGCTGTTAAGTTTCTGCCCCAGGACTGCAAAACCAGAATGCCTAAGTAGATCTGTCTGTCTGTCTGCCAAGGAAGTGCTCTCTTCAACAGAATATAGCAAAGATGAGGACTCCCTTGATTATCTGTGTACTTTTGGCAAATTAAATGCTATTTTGAAGTATCTTGGGGAAGTGAAAATGAAAAAAGAGCCTTGCTGAGAATCTCTTTGCATATAGCACATACGGCTGCTCTTTGGATTCCTCTAGGTTGTGTGATCTTGGGTTTCCTTCCTCTGAGGGTATAACTAGGGAGTGATAACATAACTAATCCACTAGCAGTAACAATGGCAGCAACCACCACTTGCCAGCACCGTGCGCCAAGTACTTGACAGTCATCTCTCAGTCCACAGGAGCATGCTAAGGCCCAGTGTTTTGGTGTCTTGCTCCATCCAGGGCAGTCTTACTTCTGAAAGTTCGCCAGAAGATTTATTCCCACTCTGTGACCTTCCTTAGACCTACAGAACTCAGTAGTGCTATAAGGTCCCCATGTCAGGCAACATTTATGGACTTGGTGGCTGCCCAATTGGTGTCCTGAGATCGCCATCCCCCACCAGAACAAAACAAGTGCTCCCCTGTTTATCTGTGCACACCTGGAATGCAGAGAGAGACCCAGGCATCGGCCACTTAGTGGCTCTGCAGGCTAAGGAAGCTATGGGAAGGCAGACACTGGTCAAGGGTTACTCACAGAAGCTCTCGCGGCAGCAAAGTAACAGAATTAGTTCCTAGACCATCATAGTGTTCTGCTTAGTTTACACTGGTTCTAGCTGTCTAGCTTTTCCAGCCTTCTCAGAGACACTGTGAGCAAGGATCCAATCTCCTCTGAAGGCATGCCTTTTCTGCCCCTGGGAGCTAAAGTCTCCTCCAATTGCTTATAACTGATTCATCATCTCCTGCGCTTCACAGTGGTGTATTCACTGTGTGGACCCTGAGCATATCCATGGCAGATTTCCATACAGGTCACAGAGAAGATTCTTAAGCATTCCATTCGATTGGCCCTTAGAAATAGTCATTCTTGTCAGAGCATGATGGTACATGCCTGTAATCCCAGCACTGGGAAAACAGAGGCAAGAGGATCAAAACCAGATCTGCACTACAAGCCACCTAGATAGATCCTTTTTCTTGCCTTTGCGTAATAGCAAAGGGCCCCTCAAAAGGAACCCAACCCCTAATTTTGGAAGCTTGGCTTTTCCCACAGGCAAGTTCCTCCTGGGGACAGCTAGCCTAATCACTGGAGGACGTGTGGTCTCCAGGAGAGAGGAAGACAAGCAGCTGCTCCTCTGACACGGCTTACTCCAGCGTCAACCCACTGGGCGGTTGCCCTTTGCCCCAAGTTTGTTCCTTCCTTTGTGTTCCTCTGAGCCACCAAGCAGCCATAGTGGGTGGGTGGTTCTCATGACTTCTTCCTCAGCCTGGGAATGTTCTTTGTCCTCAGGGTAAAGGTCAAGACTGCAGCCTTCCCTGCCCCCACCCCAGTCCCAGTACACACACCAACCCCCAAACTTTTTGGTGGTTCTCACCAACAATTAGCCATTTTCTTGCTGTCTACCAAGCTAGATTCTCCCCGCTCCCCCCCTCCCCAGCACTGTTCTTGGCTAGATATGTAGTTCAGTGCTTAGGAGGGTCTCTATGGATCCTGGATGAATGAATGAATACGTTTAGGAATGGCACCATGAATGTTCATGACTGCCTTAATTCACAGCTCAATTTTCCAGAGAAGGTACATCTTCTAGAACCTCAATTCCTGGTGCCCAAATTATCAGCAGGGAGCTGGAAATAGCAGCTGCTTCTTCTATGTTTTTGGTTTGAAAAACCATTACTTGTGCATTTGGACATCTGCATGTCTTTCTGCTTAACTGTTAGGTGTTGCTCAAAGTTTGTTCCGTTTGTGTGCTGTACCATTTGACTGACAGGGAAATTGAGTCTCCCACAACACCTCAGCTGGCAGCCCCAGAACTGGGTGCTAGCTACATGGTTACTTCAGTTCTAGCCCAGATTTCTTTCTAGTGTCCCACCCACAAGGACAGCCTAGTTCAGGACCTTTATAGCAAGGCTGCCAAGGGGGAGTAAACTCAGTCTTAAATGGAATGAAAACTCATTAAGAACTAAAGAGCAGCCCTCCCCTGTCCCCAGCCTCTTTTGGTGACAGTTTTACTCTCTCTCAGGTTGATCTCCATCTGTATGGCATCAAGCAAGAAAGCTTTCCCTGACCCCTGACCCCAATGAAAGTCACTACAGCTACCTTCCCTTCTTGAAGCCACCAGGAGATCCAAGCCACCTTGCTGAGAGTCCAGATATGACCTTATTCCCAGTAGGCACTGGCCTATAGCCAGCCCATAGCACTCTCAGTCTCAGTTTCCCCATGTGTAAAATAAGGAAATAAGTCCTTCTTTACAGATCTCATGGGGCTTTTGATTCTCAGATGAGGTCAGTATCTGATCTCACTTCTCAAACTGCCAATTAATGTAGAAAATTGTAATTCTAACAGTTCTGTATTTGTCTGCTTTCCCCTAGATCTCTCTATCAACCCACAGTCAGCAGACCCCTCCCAGGGGCCCTTCTCTCTGTCCAGCCCCCTTACCTCACTTCCCAGAAGCCTTTTCTTTCTTCTGGCTTACTTCACTTAATATAAATTTTTCCAGGTCTTTCCATTTCCTAACAAATGGAATGGTGTCATTCTTTCTGATGGAGGCATAGAATTCTATTGTATATATGTCACATTTTCTTGATCCATTCATCTACTGAGGGGCATCTGGATTGGTTCCATAGCTTAGCTATGGTGAATAATGCTTCAATGAACATAGTTGTGCTGGTAGCTTTAGAATGGCCTTGTTTCTCAGCTAGGTTTTGCTCTAAGTGTTCTTCTCCAAGGCTTTGCTCCATGCATTTTCCAGCCATCCACATCTTCTGATCACACATGGCTTTGGAAAGGAACCACGAGAAATGCATGCCTGCCACCCAAGACCCCTGCGACTGTTGCATGGTGATTCCCCAGGTCACTGAAATACAAGCATGAGGCATGGGTTTCCACCCCTGCCTCCCTTGCCTCTACTTTATAAGGTTGTCTTTGGCAATAAAAAGTAGCATAAAGGTCTCTAGAACACAGGTCTAGGAAACTCCCCAGCCATCTGCTCTGTATGTCACTGAGCTTTGTGGTACCACACTGATTTGGGGACAGCTTTTAGCCAGAGACTGGAAAAAAAAAATCTATTTTTGTTTCCTCTTTTTAGAACTACAAGGCCTTTCAGATGTAATTCTGGATTGAATATGTTCATGGATGATCACTTTACCTACACAATCCATGGACTAAATCACATTACTCTAGACTTTCCAAGTGACCCCAACCAACTTCCCTCACAGGAGCAAAAGCAGTGCTCCCAGCAGCCAATCTTGGGCACAGGCAGAGCAGTGAGGTGCCTGCCTTAGGTCTGACAGTCATCAAAGACTCATCAATGGCCCTCTGAGGCCAAAGTGGCCATCAGAGTATGTCAGGTAAAGAGCTCTGAGGTCATGCGAACAGTTATCCTCGGGATCTAGCAGCACACAGCCGAGGAAGGAAGATAAATGTGGCAGAAATGTAGCTGGGCTGTGAGCTACAAGAGGCTTATTGTGCTGGTGGCACCGGAGGGAATGGCTAACTGGTGCAGTACAAGATGAAGAGTCTGCCTTCACTGAGACACTGACCCCTAAACTGGGTCTTAAAGGATCACTAAGAGTCTGCAGGTGAATTTGAATATCCCAAGCAGAAGGAGCAGCATGGGACAAAGAGTTCCAGAAACTGGAAGCAGAAGTTTGAAGAGCAGGGTGAAGAAGGCAGGGGGAAACTTCAGGGTACCTGGACACAAGCTGATACCTGAGGTTGGTGGCAGCCTTGATAAGATCAAAACACCCAACCAACTTGTCTGCCAAGAAGACTTCAGATGCAGTGACAGAATAACTGGAGAAGACAAGACTGGGGAGAAGACAGTAGCTGGGGTCCATTTGGAAAGGGGTGTCCCTGAACCAGCAGCAAGGGGAGAGTGGGGAACTGAGTCTAAAAGGACTATCTAGAGAGCTGCTGGAGATAGAGGGGTAAATACACTAGGCCATAGATTTGATAGTGGGGAGAGAGGGTGCTGCAGTTTGGATAAGTGTTCCTCAAAGGCCCATCTGTTACAGACTTGGTCTTGAACCCCTGGTGCTGTTGGGAAGGGGTACAACCTTTCAGAGGTGTGGCCTAGCAGGAGGAAGTTAGGTCATTGGGAGCAGGGCCTAAAAAAGGGTATTGGGATCTTGGACTAAGGAACTCTTTTATGCTTCTTAGCACTATGAGGTGAACAGCTTTACTCTACAGCATACACCTGCTGTGACATTCAACTAACTACAGGCCGCAAATCAATGGAGACAATCTACCAGCCATGGAGTGACACCTCCAAAAACATGAACTAAAATAAATCTTTCCAGCTGGGTGCTAATGGCTCACACCTGTAATCCTAGCTACTCAGGAGGCTAAGAACTGAGGTTCACAGTTCAAAGCCAACCTGGGCAAGGAAAATCTGCGAGACTCAACTCCAATTAACCACTAGAAAACTGGAAGTGGCGCTGTGGCTCAAGTGGTAGAGTGCTCGCCTTGAGCTGAAGAGCTCAGGGACAGCACCCAAGCCGAGTTCAAGCCCCACAACTGACAAAAAAAATCTTTTCTCTCTTCATAAGCTGATTTTCTAAGGTATTTTTATCTCAGTAATGGAAAAGTAACTTGACACAAGTCAAAGTGGGGAAATAGGCGATGACTCCCAGAGGGATATATTTGTAAAGATATAGACACCTGAAAGAACATTACCATGTTTGAACAATTATCCCAGAAAGTAGGCTGTGTGATGGGGATTGAGTTGGAGAGACATGTCTCAGGGGGTCATAGTAGTGTCACCTTATCTGTGATTTTGCCTTTTGAACTTTCAGTTACCCCATATCAGCTGTAGTATGAAAATATTAAATGGAAATTTCCACAAGTCATAGGTTGTCAGTTGGGCGCCACTTAAAACAGTGTGATGGAATCCCACCCCATGCCACTCTGTCCAAGCCCATGACTTGAACCATCCCTCTGTCTAGTGCTTCCCCACTGTATATGTTACCTACCCTTACACCGAGTAACAGGAGGGACCAAAATAAAATAAAATGAGAACACAGTACTATCTGAGGTTTCAGAGAATCCACTAGGAGTCTCACAGGTATCTCCCACAGAGAAGGGACTCCTGAACTAACAAACATATCTGGTCAATTGGATTCTTGTTTCCAAAAATTCATTTCCTGCAAATAAGCAAAGTAGATATCTCTTCCTAGTTGACTCTGAACTTGGTCATATGACTGGTAGTGACAATGGAAAGTAGGAAAAAGTGACAATATGCCAGTACAGAGTGAAAGATTTTAAATATATCAGGCCATCACTTCGTGCTCTAGCTTTTACCTTGCTGATATATATGTTGATATGTATTTTATATGTGTATATATGAGATATACACACATATATACAAATACACACACACACACACACACACACACACACACAAACACAGGCCTTAACCTGGATCCCAGAATAAGAAGACACTTGGGGCAAAACTTCTGCCTAGCTTCACCTAGGCAGAGCCACAAAACCATGAGTCACATGATATTAGCTTTGTAGGTAATATATTATGTGAACAATACATAAATAGCTTAAAAGCCAAACATGTATTTTTTGCTGTGCAGCAAGACTACAGCAGAAGCTAACTGAAACTGCATTCATGAGATGAGAAGTTGAGATTGTGAAGACCCACACATGCCATGATAAGGAGATGAGAGCAATGGGGAGAATCAACAAAGAATGGTTTCACTGGTGAGTCTTTTCCCCTTCCTTCACTCATATCCAATCTTATATCCAGTCTCTCTTCAGATGTCTTGAGCTGGCATCTAACTCAATCCTCAGGTATCAGACTCCTGAGTAGTTAGGATTATAAGCATCAGTTACAGGCATATAAACTAAGTCAACTTTTTTAAAATATTTTTTTAGGGGGGGTACCAGTCTTAGGGCTTGAAGTCAAGGCCTGGGTGCTGTCTCTGAGGTGTGTGTGTGTGTGTGTGTGTGTGTGTGTGTGTGTGTGTGTGTGTGTGTGTGTGTGTGTGTGTGTGTGTGTGTGTGTGTGTGTGTGTGTGTGTGTGTGTGTGTGTGTGTGTGTGTGTGTGTCCTAGGGCTTGAATTCAGGGCCTGGGTGCTGTCCTTGGGCTTCTGCTCAAGCCTAGCACTCTACCACTTGAACCAGAGCACCACTTCAATACCTCAATAAGGTAGCTGTGTGTGTGTGTGTGTGTGTGTGTGTGTGTGTGTTTTCCCTAAAGCTCTACCACATAAGCCACAGCTTCACTTCCAAGTTTTTAGTGGTTTATTAGAATCTCTAAAACTTTCCTGCCTGGTCTAGCTTCAAACCATGATCCTCTGATCCCAGCCTCCTGAATAGCTAGAATTATAAACTTGAGCCACTAGTGCCCAGCTTTAAGTCAATGTCTTTCTTTTTTTTTTTGGGGGGGGGGGTGGGCAGTCCGGTCATGGGGCCTGAACTTTGGGCCTGGGCACTGTCCCTCAGCTCTTCAGCTCAAGGCTAGTGCTCTACCACTTGAGCCACAGCGCCACTTTTGGCTTTTTTTCTTTTCGCTAATGTGGTGCTGGGGAATTGAACCCGGGGCCTCATGCATGCAAGGCAAGCACTCTACCACTGAGCCACTTTCCCAGCCCCTTAAGTCAATTTCTTAAAAACCAGCTATGCTCATTGATTGTTTCCACTGCTTCCCTTCTCACCCCTCAGCAATCTTGCAGGCTTGTCCTCATCTCCACCAAAACTACTTGCAGTGCATTTCCAGTAATCTGATCTCCCAATGCAACTTCCAAGTTGGTTCCAAGTTGCACTTGGTTCCTTCCCTCCTAAATCATGGTCCACTGTGCCTGCACAAGCCATCTTATTTCAGTCTGTCCCTGTTCATGCTGTAATCCCCATAAACCAAAAGAAAATCATTAAAAACATAAGATCAAAGCCACAATAAGCTACCACACACCAAGTCACTAAAATTACTTAAATTAATCAACAGCATCTCTTGTCTAGCATATGGACAGCCCTAATACATTGCTATAGGCCTACATGATGGTATATACTGAATGACCCAGTAATTTCACTCCTGGCTCAAGGCAAATGGTCAAAAAGAACAAGACTGTTCACATAATAGCCTTGAACTGATAATAATCAAAATGTTTATGAACAGAAGAGATAAGCTGTGCCATAGCCATGCAATGGAATACAACTCAGCAATAACAAGGAGCAATTCATATGCACACACAATACACATAATTCTCTAAGCATCATGTTAACACAATCCCAATACTTGAGAGGCTAAGACAAATTCAAAGCCTGCCTGGGCTACATAATGAGACTTGACTCAAACCACCACTCCAAAATAATCATAATTTCATTCAGTGAAATAAGCTAGGCATGTAAGAATACGTACATACCATAGGACTTCATGTACCTGAAGTTCAACAACAGGGAAAATTAATCAGTGGGTGATAAAATGAGAAATTCATTAACTGGGTGGATAGAAGGAAAACTAATTAGATATAAGAAATTTTAGGCTGATGCAAACATTTACTGTCTATTTTGTTGTTGGTGGTGGTGGTGGTGGTCATGGGGCTTCAACTGTGGGCCTGGGCACTGTCCCTCAGCCCTTTAGCTCAAGGCCAGTGCTCTACCACTTGAGCCACAGCGCCACTTCTGGTTTTCTGGTGGTTAATTGGAGATAAGAGTCTCACAGACTTTTCTGCCTGGGCTGGCTTTGAACTGTGATCCTGAGATCTCAGCCTCCTGAGTAGCTAGGATTACAGGCATGAGCCACCGGCACCCAGCTTACTGTCTCATTTTTTATGGTAGTTACACTGGAATAAATATTTGTCAGATCTCATTGAGCCAAGTACTTAAGAGTTGTGGATTTTAGTGTATATTGATTATACTTTAAAAATCAAAAGGGCCAGTATGTTGGCTCACATCTATAATCCTAGCTACTTGGGAGGCAGAGATAGGAAGATCAAAATCCAAGGCCAAAGTATAAGACTGTATGTAAAAACAAAAACAAAAAAGGTAGAGTCCTAGCCTAGCAAGCTCAAGCTCAAGCCCTATTAATGTCTAAAATAAAATTAGAAAAAACAAATTGTCAGTATCTATAAAATAAACTGCAAAGCAAACAGAAATCACAGGACATTCATTTCAAACAAAATAATGCTTATAGTACAAATGCACATGTACAGCCTCTCAACTTAATATGTCCTCCATTCAACCAATCCCTTTCAGTCTTGCTGCACCTGATGACATCTATCCATTAGCCATTTTCTAACCTTGAGGAGAGATGCTGACTGGAAAGAACACAAACCTCAGAGCCAGTCAGAAATGCATACAAGTCCTGTCTGCAGTGTACACACTGAGTGTCCAAGAGTGAGTTATATAGTCTCTGTGAAACTTCATTTCCTCATCAATAAGACAAGTCAGTGACATCTCTTCTTACCCTGCTGGGCTGGGGAACATGCGAAATCAACCTACACTTAAAAGTCCCACCATGGGGCTGAGAAGGTGGCTCAGTGGTACAGTGCTTGCCTTGCATGCATGATGCCCTGGGTTCAATTCCATAGCACCACATAAGCAGAAAAAGCCGGCAGTGGCGCTGTGGCTCAAGTAGCAGCGTGCTACCCTTGAGCTGAAGAGCTCAGGGACAGGGCCAAGGCCCAGAGTTCAAGCCCCATGACCACCATCAACACCCCATGACCACCAACAACAACAATAACAATAGCCAACGGCCAGGGGCTCAGGCCTGTAATCTGAGTTACTCCGGATGCTGAGATAGATATTAGGATTGTGGTCCAAAGTCAGCCCAAAGCAGCCAAGGTCAGATTCTCATGTTTAATTAGCCACCTAAAAGCTAGAAGGAGAGAGGTATGGCTCAAGAGTACCTGACTAGGTAGGCTGATGGTAAAACCTGGAAATGGCTGCTCAGGGCCACTGTGGCCAGGAAAAGGCCTGGAACAGTGGCCATGGGGTTCTGCCACCGGAGGACCTGAGTCTAATCACCTAGCATACTTCTTGACCTCAGTCACTCTAGGGAAAATGACCAGATTAGACTAGATAAGAGGAAAGTCCAAAACATCCTCTGTGCTTTCCCAAAACAGAAAGGCAGAAGTGACTCCATCTACAACAAGTGCCAGAGCCCTGCCTTCTAAGTATTCCTGGCAATAGGGCCCTTTAGCAAGGCCTCCAGGACCTGGAATCCTCTAGGGATTCTTTCAGCCCTGCCTTACTCAGTGATTGAGCACCTGTTACTGGTAAGAGAGATAACTTGGGCCTGTATCCTGCCTCCATCTGGACAGGAGGCAAAGCGCTCCCAGAAATAACTAAAGAAAGTAGAAAGTGCTCTATAGTAGCCAAGCAGGGAGAGTAACTATGCCCCTACCCCTTAAGGCCCTTGACCCTCCTAGTATTTGCTTACCAGAGCCTGGGGGCAAGGGACTCTCCAGCACTAGCCTTTATCACTCAGTCCAGGAACCTGACAAGACAGCCCAGGGGGGTGTCTCTCCTTCCAACTGGGAAGAGGCCAGCCCGGTGCTCCAGCTTGCATCAGGGCCTCTGGAAGTAAACCTATTTATTCCCAGGTAAATAAAAGAGACAACCAGGCCTGCTGGGGATCCAGGAGCACAGAAGACCGAGCAACACCACCACACACACACAAAACCAACAAAAAACCAACTCACACACACAAAAACCAGCCTCTTGGGGATGTGGGTATAGGTTCCTTTTTTGGGGGGGGGGATGGGGGGAGAAGAGGATTGAAACCCCTCAGTGCCTGTATTCCTCCCCATATCCTTCTGATCAGCCCTCCCCCAGCGCCCTCTCCACCTTCAGGAGGGAAGAGGAGGGAATCTTGAGACCCTCGGCTCCCCCACCCCACCCCCTGCCATTTTTAACCCCTTTTTATTGTTTCCTGGGTGTGTTTTTGGTGTTTGGGTTTTGTTTTTTTTTTCCATGAGTTTGGGCGACCATTCCATTCCGTTTGGCTTGGTTTTCTGCCATTTTCAAAGGCGCAGTGAATGGCCGTCCCCTTTGGACTACGAGGTGGTTTGCCAAGTTCCCGGGACCCGGTGCGTCCTGCATTTCCCCCCTGCAGCCAGCACGGTGACTACCGAAGTTCTAGTGTCAGAACCCCCATGTTGGCTTTGGTCCTCGGCTTTGGTGAGCTCTCGCGGATCTGTCTGCGTCTCCCGGTCTCTCCTCCCCACCCCACCCCCTCCACCCCCAGCTCCCCTTTTCCCAGAAGCCCTCTCCCCTCCCACCTCGTCCGGGACCGGAGCCGCGGCGCACGGTGGCAGACCGCTCCAGCCTCCCCGGGCACGGCAGCGCCGACTCCGAGCGCTCCACCCGCCCGCCCCGCCCCGCCCCGGCCCGGCAGGAGTCTCCGGGCGGGGGAAATGGGTCCGGCCGGGGTGACCTGGGCCCGCAGATCCCGCAGTCTGGATGGCTCGACCGGAGGCAGTGACCAGCCCAGGATGGGGGATGGAGGCCGAGTCGGAGCTGGACCTCCAGGAAATGGCCAGAACAAAAGCAGGGACCACGAAGACAGGGCAGACCCAGGGCGGGGGCGGTGACCCGCCCCGCTCTCCACGCTACCCACTCGCGGGACATGGGGGAGCCCTGCACCCCGCATCCCAGCCCCCTCACGCGTGGCCCACGGCCGGGACTCCTTCCCTGCCCCCCCCCCGCCCCCAGCACCCACCTGATCCGCAGGACCCAGGCTCCAGGGCCGGCGCGGTCAGCGGCTCCGGGGACCCAGGGCAGTCAACGAGCTGTCTCCGCGGGAGCCAGGCCGGGCGTGGCGGGCGGGATGCGCTCCTCCCTCCCGCCCGGGGACCGGGGCGGGGGCCCGGGCTGCAGCCGGGGCGGAGGGTCGGGACCGCCTCCTCCAGGCAGCGCGCGGCGGGGCCGCGGCGGGCGAGCGGGCGAGCAGCGCGCGCGCTGGACGGCAGGCTGCGAGCTCTCCAGCCCGCCGCCGAGCGGGGCTGTCCCCGCCCCGGACACAGACGGCAGCTAGGGGAGGCCGGCCCCGCGGGTGCGTGAGCGAGCTCGGTGCATGTGCGTCTGGCCGGTGCGCCAGGGATGCTGTTTGTTTCATTTTCACTCAAGCAGAAAAAAACCTGAAACAAGCAAAAAGAAAAAAAAAAAAAAACCACGCTCCCTGGGGCGCGCCCCTGGGGCCTCCTGCCCGCTGTGGTCTGCACACGGCTATAGTGGGAGGGAGGGGACGGGCATCAGTCACCCTGGACTACAAGCCAGGTACCCGGGAGCCCTGGCGCGCAGCCAGACGCAGGGGGTGCCCTAGACTTTGCCCACCATTTCTTTCCCCCAGAAAGGAATCGCCGCAGGCTGGAAAACCGTTGCTGTGACTCTTGTTGAGGTGATGAGGTGGAAGTTCCCCCCCCCCCCCCCCCCAAATCCTGGTTACCAGGCCCCTAGCAAAGGACCTGCAGGTGCTGGTTCACAGACTTCGTGGTCTTGGAACTCACTGTGGCTGAGATCAGGTGCCCCAGAACCCCTGAGGTCCTGTTCTGGGATTATTTATGAGGACCAAATTGAGTTGTGTTTCAGAGGTTTGGGTTTCTGTGCCCTGGGTGAAAGTGATTCACTACTAGGCCCCTCAGGCTCTACTCATTTATTTGAGTTGTCTCTCCCCCCCCACACACACACACACCTGTGCTTTGGGCTCAGACAGATCTGTTTTTACCCAAAAAAAAAAATTCCTTTGTCAGGCTCATGCTAGTGGTGCACCCCTATAATCCTAGCTACTCAGGAGGCTGACATCTGACAGTTGCAGTTCCAAGGCCAGCTGGCCAAGGACTCTTTTTTTCTCCAGTCAACCAGCAAAAACTGGAGCTGTGGCTCAAGTGGTGGAGCGATAATCTTGAGTGAAAAAGGGAGCACACCTAGGCTCTGAGTTCAAGCTGCAGAACCAGCATCATTTGGCATTGAATGTAATTTCCATGGACTGAGAAATTCGCTTCTGAAATAGCAGAATGCATTGGAATGGAATACACTGGGGATGGATGGACATCATGAATGCAGCCAACAGCTCAGGCATGATGTGTAATGTTCATTGTCTCCTACTAATGAGGAAGGAACAGAAACTGGGTGAATACTTGAAGGGCATACAGAGCCTACAAGCAGGTAAAGTCTCCCGTGGAAGTTAGGAAAATGGAGTTTCCTGGTGAGTGGTAGAGTGTGGTATTGGGAGAAGCCATTCAGTGTGAGGTGTTGGGAGAGGCCAGTGAGCTCAATGCAGCCGGCACAATGGGCCCTTTACTAGATGATAAATTGTGCCTTCTCTTCTAGGAACACACTTGTCATAGTTCATTGGCAGTGAGCTCTACAGTAAATACACAGTGAATGAGGAGGCTGCAGGCATTATTTCCTGCTTTCCATTATTGTACTGGAGAGTACATTGTTCAGCTCATTAAGCTGAATTATAAATTTTTTTTAAAAGAAAACAATGGGGCTGGGAATGTGGTCCAGTGGTAGAGTGCTTGCCTATCAGTAGAGTGCTTGCCTAGCATGCATGAAGCCCAGGTTTCAATTCTTCAGTACCACATACACAGCTCAAGTGTAGAGCGCTAAGTGTAGCTCAAGTGGTAGAGCACTAACCTTGAGCTAAAGAGCTCAGGAACAGCTCCCAGGCCCAGAGTTCAAGCCCTAGGACCGACAAAAAAAAAAAGAAAAAAGAAAGAAACAATGGTAGTGAATATGATGGCCTATAGTGATTAAGATCAAAAGATGACAGAAATTCTATGCTGTTACTCTGTCACACCCAGGTTAATCAGTTAATGTTGATTTCAATTTTTTTGGGGGGGGGGTGGTCCAGTCGTGGGACCTGAACTCTGGGCCTGGGCGCTGTCCCTCAGCTCTTTTAGCTCAAGGCTAGCGCTCTACCACTTGAGCCACAGCACCACTTCCAGCTTTTTTTCTTTTTGCTTATGTGGTGCTGGGGAATCGAACCCAGGGCCTCATGCATGCAAGGCAAGCGCTCTACCACTGAGCCACCTTCCCATCCCCTTGATTTCAATTTTTAAATTTGTTAGCACCTCTCTCTCTCTCTCTCTCTCTCTCTCTCTCTGTATGTGTGTGTCTGTACTAGGTCTTGAACTCAGGACCTCCCACTCTTCCTTAGCTTTTTCACTCAAGGCTGATGCTCTACCACTTGAGCCATGCCTCTACTTCCAGCTTGTTACTGGTTAGATGAAAGTAAGAGTCTCTCAGATCTATCTGGCTGGCTGGCTTTGAATCATGGTCCTTACATCTCAGCCTCCTGAGAATCTAGGATTACAGGTGTGAGCCACCAGTGCCTGACTGATTCTGTCTCTTTTGCTTGAAAATTTAGCGTTAGTTTTATGGTTGGTTCAAAGAACCATGGACATGAGAATTCCATGCTTAAGTTTTAGACTTACACCTACTTTAGTGTTACTCACCACTGTAGGTTAGATTTTTTTTTTTTTGATTCCCCATATAGTTCTCAAAGTCAGACTATCAATTCTACTGAATGAATGTCTCAGTTGAAAAATAACCTTAAAGATTATATATCAGGTTATATACCAAGCTATATATCAGGAGTTCTAGATGCAAGGCCTTAAATGAGTCATTCTGTTCTTCTGAGACACCTTCTCCTTCTATGCAAGTTGGAGGAAAAAGAACTAGCTCAAGGGAGAAGTGAAATAAAAATGAATTCACATTAGGGAAAGGCCCAAGCATCACAGGCAGGAGATGAGAGGAAGGTAGACCAGGCAAACATTGAGGTATTCCTGACCATTGGATAGCCATCACTCCAAGTACTTCACAAAGGAGGTAAGCACACAGACCTTTTCCCTGGGAAGAGGGAAAGGCATGCTGAGGTCAGCTTTTTTCATTTGCCATTTCTTAGGTATATCCAAATGCCTGAGGAAAAAGACCTTCTTATATTTCCATCATTCTTTCAGCAGGTTAATAGTGAAGCCCTAGAGCTGTGGAAGCTGAAGAGACCTGAAGAACAAGCTAGATAGTGTCAGTAAAGGCTGTTGCTATCAGGAATTGCTCCAGGTCTAGGGATCTGATAGCACAGCCAGAAGGAGAGATGGGGAACAATAGCCCCAGCCAATTGGTAAGTTTGGGGGTGGGAAAAATGACTCATCAGTATTGTAGAAAATTCAAATGTAAGGAAGATAACCCTTTTGCTCAAAGTAACCATAAATTCAAAACTAATCCCAGTGGAGTTTGGGGGGGGGGGGGGTTTAATGAGCTGCTAAACATTCATAAGGAAGAGCAAATGTCCAAATGTATCCAATAGAGTTTTGACAATGCAGGGAGAGGACACAGGGGCACTTGCTCAACCAGTTATCAAACAAGATGTGCCACAAAGCTGTCTGAGGAGAGTAAGTTTCAAGACCTCTAGTCTTGAATGCTGGAAACCAGTCTCCAAATTACCATGGTTCAACATTCAGTCTTTTGACTTTATGATGGTGTGAAAACATGTCTGCACAACCATTCTGATGTTCACCTGTGTTCACAAGTTACATACCATATTCAACAGTATGCTAAAAATATTTTCAGCCGGGCACTGGTGGCTTCCTCCTATAATCCTAGCTACTCAGGAGGCAGAGATCTGAAGATAGAAGTTCAAAGTCAACGTGGACAGAAAAGTCCAATTGGTCTGTCGCTTCTGACTGTTACCTCTAATTACCCAGCCACCAAAAGCCAGACATGGAGGTGTGATTCAAGTGGTTGAATGGTCACCTTGGGCAAAAAAGCTTCAGTAAGAGCCTGGGGCCTTGAGTTCAAACCTTGGTACTAGCCCCAAATTAGATTAAAAATACTTTGTGTTGCAGGATTTTGCCCACCTATTGGCTAATGTAAGTATAGTAAATGCATTTAAGTTAGGTTAGGCTACATCATGATGTTCAACAGGTATGATGTACAAAAACATTTCACCTTAGAATATTAACCACTGAAGATGAGGCATAGTCTGATCATAAGACAATAGCCCTCTGTATATGGTTTTACCTATACATATAGACCCATGCTATGATGAAATTCAATTTATAAATTAGGCAGTAAGAGATTAGTAACAAAAAGAGATCAATAACAACTGATAATACAACAGTTATAACAACATATTGTGATAAAATTATTAAAAGCCAATTGTGGCTATACATATCTGTAATCTCAGCACTCAGAAAGTAGAGGCAAAAGAATCACAGGTTAAGACCCTGTCTTTTACACACACACACACACACACACACACACACACACACACACACGCCTCAAGCTCATACCCCAAAAATGCCCAAAACAAATCAACAAACAAATGAAACACGTTGCTGGGCATAGTGGTGCACACGTATAATCCTAGCATTTGAGAGGCAGAGGTATGACTGCAAGTTCAGGAGCAGCTAAAGATACATAGCACATTCCAGAGCAAGCCTGGGCTACCTAATAAGACAATGACACACACACACACACACACACACACACACACACACAACTTGTGACTTATTTAGTTTTTCCATGTAATATTTAGTCTGAGGTTGACCAGGGATAATTAAAACCTCAGGAAATGAAACCAGGGATAAGCAGGGACTATTGTACAGCATTGGTGTCAGGAGGGATTATTAGACCAAGGGATCAGATTAACGAGCCTAGAAAGAACCTCACACATGTGGTGACTCAGGGTGAGACAGAGGTGGGGGGAAGATCAGATCATTCAGAAAGCATTCTTGGCACCAAAAACAATCAGAAACAGATGTGCAGACAAAAACTGGTACAGGAATGTGCATGGTGTCACTCTTCACAATGGCCCAAAAAGGGAATCAACCCAGCTGTCTATCACCTGAGGAACAGATCAACAAAATGTGACCCAACTCTCACTAGAATATTACTCAGCATTGAGACAAATGGCGTAGGTGAACTTTGACACCATTCCACTAAGTGAATGGTTAGGCAAATTCTTAGAGCTACAAGGCAGATAAATGGTTGCCAGGGGCTAAGGTTGGGAAGGGAGAGAGACTGCTTAATGGGCACAGTGTCCATTTTGAGAGGATGGACAATGATCTGGAACTAGATAGTGGTGACCCTACACCACACTGAGATTGTATAAATGTCATTCAACTGCACCCTTTAGAATGACTTAACCATTTGGGGGAGGGAGGGGAGAGAGGGTTGGAGGTATGGCTCAGTGGTAGAATGTTTGCCTATATATACAAGGCTCTGAGTTCAACCCCCAGCATGGCTAATAAAAAAAGAAAGCATTCAAGTTATAAATGATTTCAGTGGAGCTACCAAAGCCTACTTAGCCTGAGCCTATGTTTAGAAAAAAATTAAACCATGTGCTGGATGTGGTAGTGAATATCTGTAATCCCAGCACTTGAGAGGTTGATCAGGAGAAATGTGAGTTCAAGGCCAGGCTGGCTACAAACTGACCTCAAGCTCAGCCTGGACTATGTAACAAAACCCTGTAAGGGGGGGGGGTTCTTTTGGTTGCTGTTTTTTTTTTTAATTTAAATAAAATGATTATTCTTTTACGTGTAATTTGTGTTATGATGTGTAGTACAACTTTTTAAAATTGTTACTGGGCAATTAGCTATCTACACAAAAAATATAAAACAAGACCAGCTCGGGCTGGGAAGGTGGCTCAGTGGTAGAGCACTTGCCTTGCATGCATGAGGCCCTGAGTTCTATTCCTCAGCACCACATAAGCAGAAAAAGCTGGAAGTGGTGCTATGGCTCAAGTGGTAGGGTGCTAGCCTTGAGCTGAAGAGCTGAGGGACAATGCCCTGGCCCAGAGTTCAGGCCCACGACTGGCAAAAAAAAACAAGACCAGCTCCCATCCCCAAGCATATACTCCATGCAACAAGCAGGTAAAAGATTTAAACAAAAAGAGCATCGAACGTTTTAAAAGAATGCCAAGATATCAGTGATTTAGGCTTATAATCCTAGCTACTCAAGAACCTGAAATCTAGGGGATTGAGGTCCAAAGCCAGTCCAGGAAGAAGTCTGTACAATTCCATGTCCAATTAACCATCCAAAAGCAAGGCTGGAGGCATGACTCTGGTGGTTGAATCCCAGCCAAAAAAGCCAAGTAAGATCAAGGCCCTGAATTCAACCACAGTAATACCCCCTCGCCCCTTAGAAGCTATTGCTTTTGTACCTCCGAATAGTTAAGAGTCTACTTAAACGCAAGCAAAGTCCCACCACTCAGTGGCCACCTCTTACCAGGCACACACTATGCCCCTATGACATAAACATGAAAGTGCTGAATAGAGAGACAGCATTTGAACAAGCACAAAACACACAGTGAGATTTTTATACACTTGCCTCATCTAGATGGTGAGCTGCTTGAGGACAGGTTTGCTTCTGGTTTTTTCTATGAACCCCATTGACTTGGTAGCCATCATGTCCATTTTCCTGTATGTCCACTTTCAAGGACCTGCCTCTCCCCTTGAAGTGGACCCTGAGATGGGGCCCAAGCTAGTAGGATTCCATTTTCAGCTTTGCCTTTGTTTTAGTTCCCGGAATGAAAAAAATGCATCTAGTCCATCTCCCCTTAACAACCTAACCCACCCTTGATGGCTCAGTTAAAGACTGACCCAGAAAACAGTAATCTGACTCAAAGTGGTGACACCTCGTGCTTCCGGTAAGCTCTGACTTTTGTCCACCAAAAAGTAAACCCAGCCTTACACCTGTAAATTTACGTGCCATTTTAAACCAAGGTGATAGGCTGGTTTAAACAGCCATTGCAGACAAACTGTAACCTCATTGGCCACCTGCATGTGGTCTGGTATGACTGTGCAATCCTTTGTGTGTGTTATGATCCCATTGGCCACCTGCTCATGACCAGGCTCGACCTCATGGATTTTTGCCTTTAAAAACCAAAGTATGTGGGCTGCTCGGGGTCCCGGTATCAGCTCCCAAGCCTGTGCTGCGGCCCTGATCAGTGATAATGGGAACCTTGCTTCTTTGTTAACAACTTGTTGCAGTGGGCTCTGTGATTCCTGAAGACTAGATGGGCTTGCCTGCCTGAGTAGGGGTCTTCCTACTACACCCTCTCAGCCCAATCTTTTTATGTATCTAAAGATGGAAAGATTGAGTCCTGCCTTATTCCCCAGGATCAAGCAAAGCACCAGGTGTGTGCTCACCTGCTTGTCCACAGGCAGGTCATTCTGACCTTGGCCCCCAAGAGACAATAGCCCCCACATCCAGCTTTCCACTGTGGACCGGGTCAAGGACATCGCCTTTGATCCCAAGGAGACCCTAGCCCATTTTTTTAAATCTTCTGTTTCGTTGTTAAGCCCTATATAAGCTCACCCCTAAATCCAGTCCCTTGTACAACCTCAAAACCCAGGGAAGGCCCGTGCCCCTCACTGTCCAGTGAACAGTCCTGGCCTGTTGGCGATTGCATCCGGCCTATTCCTTTTCCATTCTCCTCCGTTTTCCCAGTACACTTTACAGGACATTTGTCATTAGCCCCCACTCTCCCTCACCTGCTCCTCCACTCTTTGAAAAAGAAAGTCTTTTTCTTCCTTGGATTGTCCAAGTCAAGCATCCAGAAGTTTTGGGCAGGGGAAGTTGGTTCCTGTGACCTTGCTGGAGAAGAAAACTGTTCACAGAGTGACATAATCACCATCCCATTTGATGTTTTGTTTTTGTTGTTGTTGTTTTGTTTTTTCTTGAAGAAACTGGTTAGGGGAAATCTTAAAAACTTACATGAAGAACCGGAAGAGCACATAGCCCTAAGACCTTGGAAATGGTGAGTCCCAGTGTTCATTGACAGATGAGGAAATTAAATCCAGATGGAGAGGTGGCTTCTTTATGCGCATAGGCTTGGGAATTTTCAGGCCTTGTAATCCTAGCTATTCTGGAGACTGAGACCTGAGGGTTGAGATCGGAAACTAGCCTGGACAGGAATGTCCTTGAGACTCTTATTGCCAATTAACCAATGAAGAGCTGAAAGGAGAGCTATGGCTCAAGTAGTAGAGTGCCAGCCTTGAGTGAAAGAGCTCAGGGACAGGAGCCATGGCCCCCAGTGCAGGTGTGAAAGAAGGAAAGAAAGAAAAGAAGGAAGGAGAGAGAAGAGAGAAAGGAGGAAAGGACGGGAGATTTGGAAAAATAAGAAAAGCATGTTAGCCTTGGGTGGTGTTGTTGTTGTTGTTCTCTGAACCAATATAGTACCTGAGAGAATAACTTAAAGGAGAAGGAATTTGTTTGAGCTCAGAGTTTCAAGGATCTCAGTCCATAGTCCTTGGCTTCATTGGTTCCAGGCCTATGTGAGGCAGACCATCATGGTATGAGTGAGGGGAGGAGAAAACTGCTCCTCTCCTAGCCAACAAGAAGCTGAGAGGGCTGGGAAGGTGGCTCGGTGGGTAGATGCTTGCCTCATATGCATGAGGCCCTGGATTCGATTCCTCAGCACCACATAAGCAGAAAGGGCCAGAAGTGGTGCTGTGGCTCAAGTGGTAGAGTGCTAGCCTTGAACTGAAGAGCTGAGGGACCATGCCCAGGCCCAGAGTTCAGGCCCCACTGCCGACAAAAGAGAAGAAGAAGAAGAAGAGGAGGAGGAGGAAGAGGAAGAGGAAGAGGAAGAAGAAGAAAGAAGAAGAAGAAGAAAAAGCTGCTGAGAGAGGGCAGAGGGAGCTGGAGGCCAGGTATAACCTTCAAACCCTTCCCCCTCCAGTCACCTCCTTCCTTCAGCTAGGTGCTACCTGCTTAAGTGTTCAACAACCTCCCAACATGGCTCCACCAGCTGGAGACCAAGTGTTCAACCCATGAGCCTGTAGGGAGCTTTTCATATGCGAACCATGGCATTAAGCAAGAAAGGCTTTCTGACAGGCCTGACATCAAATCAATTGTTTTCCTCCCACTTGACAGTAAATAAGATGTGAAGAACTCAGTTGTCCATCAATATCTCTGTCCTTTATTGACCCCAGGAAAATGCTGTCAAAATCATTATTTCTAGGACATAAAATACTCTTTTTACTTAGTTAGGTACTGGGAAGTCCTGGGTTTTCTAATGATAGTAAATTCACCTCTGGCACACACACACACACACACACACACACATAATTTTTTTTTCAAAACAAGGAGAAAGCCAAGTATTTTTATGCTCTTGGGTTCATTTTTTAAAAGCTGTCAGGGTTTCCAAAGCCAAAGAATTCTACTAGCTGACATAAAATTTTTACCTACGTAACCAAAATTCACAAAGTTATATTCCATCAGTTTTTAAAGTATTCTTTCAACCTTAAATAAAAGGCAGATAAATAACTTACCTACTTGAGTGTAGAGAATCTTTTGGTATAAACCCTTGAACAAGTTTGAGTCGTTGGCCATAGGAATGTCTAATCTTTTCTTTAAAGTAAGTTTATAAACAAAATTGAAAAGCTCAAATATACAAAGTAAATACTCTGACTCTTCTGAAGAATTAGAATGCTGTGTTCTGGGAATTAGACATTGCCAAAGCATTGGGGTTTGAAATCAGGGCCTGAGCACCATCCATTAGCTTTTTTTGCTTAAGACTGGCACTCTACCACTTGAGCGACTGCTCCAGTTCTGGATTTTTGGTGATTACCTGGAGATAAAAATCTCAAGACTTTTTTCCCCCCCGGGATGGTTTTGAACAACCCTCAGAGTTCAGCCTCCTAAGTAGCTAGGACTACAGGCTTGAGCCAGTGGTATCTACCTGGCTTGGAATTTGAAATTTAAATCTAGTAAAACAAGACTGGGATCACCCACCACCATTGGCTCACGCCTGTAATCCTAGTTACTCAGGAGGTTGAGACCTAAGGATCACAGTTCAAAGCCAGCTGGGGCAAGAAAATCTGAGAAACTCTTATCTCCAATTAACCACCAGAAAACCACGACTGCCCCTCCCAAAAATAAAAAATAAAAATAGAATAAAATAAAAAAGGTTTACATGCCTCTAGGAGAAAGAGGCAGTTACTTTCATTTTAAAGATTACATAGGTGAGAATTACAGAAGTTAAATGATGACCCCCTCCTCTCAGGTTACATAGCTTATAAACCTGCAGGGGCAGAACTTGAACCCATACTGATCCCAGTCTTATTAATCTATTTTTATTATTATTAATTTTTGTGGGTCATGGGGCTTGAACTCTGGGCCTGGGCGCTGTCTCTGCGCTCTTCAGCTCAAGGTGAGCACTTTACCACTTGAGCCATAGCGCCACTTCCAGTTTTCTGGTGGTTTATTGGAGATAAGAGTCTCACAGAGTTTTCCTGCTTGGGCTGGCTTTGAACTGTGATCCTCAGATCTCAGCCTCCTGAGTAGCAAGAATTACAGGTGTGAACCACCAGCACCCAGCTAAACCTTTTTTAAAATGACATAATCTGGGCTGGCAATGTAGCTTAGTGGAAGAGTACTTGCTTTGCATACATGAAGCCTTGGGTTCAATTCCTCAGTACCACATAAACAGAAAGAACTGGAAGTGGTGCTGTAGCTCAAGTGGTAGAGTGCTAGCCTTGATCAAATTAAGCACAGGGACAGTGTTCAGGCCCTCAGTTCAAGCCCCAGGACTGGTGCACGCACATCACATGCATGCGTGCGCACGCGCGCGCACACACACACACACACACACACACACACACACACACACACACACACACGGCATAATCTGTGTTCTTATAAAAGAGACTGTAGGGCTGGGAAATTGGCTCAGATTGGTATAGTGCTTGCCTCGCATGCATGAGGCCCTGAGTTTGATTCCTCAGCACCACATAAGCAGAAAAAATCCAGAAATGGTGCTGCGGCTCAAGTGGTAGGGTGCTAGCCTTGAGCTGAAGAGCTGAGGGACAGCGCCCAGGCCCAGAGTTCAGCCCCCACAACCGACAGAAAAAACAAAAAGAGACACTCTAAATATAATAAGCCACTAAATAGATATGAGCTCCTCTCACTGATTATGTAAACAGATGCTTTGAACTCTTCAAAAGATGAGGTTCATGCTCCCACCACGCAGTTCCCTCTTCACCCAGTTAATCTCTTAAGTAGACTTCAGCAAAGGCACCCCCACTCCCAGATTTCTGGTTCTTCACCTCTACCTCTCTTCCTTGCCTCCTAGATTCCAGCCACCTCTTCCTCAAATTTGCCAAGCCGTCCTCTCCTCACCCTCCACCCCCAGGCCTGGGATCCTGTCCCCTTCCCATGGTCATGTGACTTTCTCCCTTTATCCAGGTCCAGCACAAAGACCAGCTTGGAGCATCTGGCCACCCCATTTCAGTGACATGCCCCCCCACACCATCACATTCTTTATTCCCTTTACCCATCTGGCTTTATTGTTCCCCACAACACAGAATCA
Organism: Dipodomys spectabilis; assembly: GCF_019054845.1. NCBI lineage: Eukaryota > Metazoa > Chordata > Mammalia > Rodentia > Heteromyidae > Dipodomys > Dipodomys spectabilis. Next base: position 6,680,418 of record NW_024870723.1, read on the forward strand.
CTGACCTTCTGCCATTCTGCCATCCTCACAAGTGTCTATTATGTGTCTGCCCAGGAGGGCAGGTGCCCCGGCCCGCAGGGTCAGTCAACAAGGGGGTCAACAAGGGCTCGAAGAGGAACTGACCTGAATGAGAGACAAACCAGGAAGGACACCAAGACAAGGTTCTGATCAAGGTCTGTTTATTGAACTTACAAGCAGGCTTATATATATACTATAAATGAACAAGGAAGTGGTTGCAACATATTGGTAACAGTTTTTTTTTTTTTTACAAAATACGGATTGTAGGTGGGTGGGGTAAATAAAAGATCAGTATCTAGCTTTATGATAAATCTAAGCCACAGGGAGGTCTGTTACAAAATTCCTTAATCAGATGAGCTGACAATTGGCTTTGTGGTTAAGCACCGTAGCAGATAATAGCTTTAGGAAAAGTTTTACAGTGGTCTCTAGCAAGTCCCCCTTCTTTTATTTATTTTAGAGAAGGGTCCTAAAAACAAATTGAGGCATTAATCTGAGGGGAGACAGAGGCACCGATCCTTCTGAGCAAACGATGGGATGTATGGTAGGATGTACGGTAAGGGGAACGATCCTGTGGGGAGAATCGCATCCCAGACCTTTATACATCTCATGTCGGTTTTTTGAAGGAAGGGATATTGAGCGACACTTAACCCCTATGCTATGGGGCGTATCTCTCCAGGGGTCCTGTGTGCTAGCTTTGCTATTCCCTCTGCACTGGTTGTGCACCTCTTAAGCAGATGCCTTCACCCCAAGGGTGCGTGCCATACAGGACTGCGGCGCAGTTCCCGAAGGAGACCCTCTCTCAAGGGGCTCATCTAGGCCTTGGTCTGCAAGGTCTAGCCGGTGGTAATGAACCTGTGTAGGTTTTGATGCTAGGGAATCAATCTGTTGCCAAATAAAACCAGTAAGCCTATTAAAGGCCCGTGGGCCAAAAGCCAACAAAATTAGGATGCCAACGAAAGGTCCGAGTAGGGATGGGAGTAAAGTCGTGAACCAAGGGGAGGTGGAAAACCAGTTTTGGTACCAGCTTTCCTCTTGTTCTGCTTTTTTCTTTTCTCTAACCCTTCCCTAACTTTGGCCATACTGTCTCTAACGATCCCTGTGCGGTCAGTGTAGAAACAGCATTCTTCCTTTAAAGCAGCGCATAGCCCCCCCTATGGTAAAAACAGGAGGTCTAGTCCTCTTCTATTTTGGAGCACTACTTCTGACAAAGAGGATAGTGATCTTTCTAAGGCAGATATTCCTTTTTCTAAGTTTTGTATGTCCTTCTCTATTGTAGACCAGAGTTCAGAGTAATGTTGATTAGAGAGGTCGAGGGAGGCTACTCTGGTTCCTGCTCCAGCAATGCCTAATCCCAGTAAGACAGCAAGGGTTACAGCAGTAACAGGTCCTCTTTTCCGTCGAGGTAAGGCTCTTACCTTGGTAAGTTAACCTTGGTACAACTTGTACCATGATGCAGAATATGGGTTCTGGTAAAATTAAAGAGGTATACACACAGGAGGTAAGGCCATCTCTGCAGGCCCACCATGTATCATTTGAGGGGAGTAGATATTTGTGAGTCGAAGTAAAAGAATAGATCTGATTACATGGAGGAATGATAGCAGAGCCAGCAAGATTCTACTAATTGTGGATTGCTATTGTTAATAGTAAGAAAGGTTTGTTTAATAAGGGATAAAATAAGGTTTTTGGCCCTGAGTAAAATCCTTAAGGGAGGCGCCTATGGCCAGGCCGATGTTACTGGAGGCGGGGTCAACATCAGAGCAAAGTATGATAAAGTCAGTAATGGTTTTGCCACTGCTGTGGGGACGTAAAGCCGCTTGGCAAGCAGAACTGGCATTTTCAAAAGCAAGATGTTTAATAAGCTCATTATCAGTTTCTTCCTTTCCCATAAGGCGCTCGGCAGCCTCTGTAAGGCGTCCAATGAACTTCACTGTAAAATTCATGGGGTCCGTGTCGAACTTTGGCCAAAGAGGTAACGGCAGACCCTTGAGAAGGGAGGCTTTTCCAGGCCTTAAGGGCAGCGTGTTGAATCTGAACAAGCAATCCTGAGGGAAATTTAGCCTGTTTTTCATTGGTATCAAATGGCTTGTTGCCCATCAATTTTTCTATGGTCCAGGACTTAGAGTGACCGCCAGCAGATGTGTTACGGCGAGCTATATCCTGGCATCTTTCGCCATAATCAGCCTTCCATAAAAGAAAATCGCCTCGTGTTAAAGTAGCCTTGGTTAGCATGGCCCAGTCATTTACTGTAAGCCAGTCCTTGCTCAATGATTCCGAAAGAGAAATGGTTTAAGGGGCGGTAGGACTGTACAAGGAAACAGCATTTTTAAATTCTTTAATATGTCTAAATTTAAGGCGATGGTATTTTTGAGCTCTAATAATCAGATGCTCTCCTCCTTCCTCCTCCCCATTTGAGTCATCAGACTTGGGCCCTCTCTCAGCTCTTCCTCTCTGTCCTCTGCCTCAGTCTCTTGATCATCAGATTCTCCTTCTAGATTTTCCGAAGTGGCTCTAATTTGAGACCGAGTGACTGGAAAAGCATGAAGGATCTTTTCCTTTTTTGTTGTTAATTTTTGTATGTTGGGGTTCCTAATCTCTAGGTCCAATTTATATAGTTGTTGTAATAGTTGGGCCTTTTCCTTCTTGGCCTGAAGTAGGGCCCTAAAGGACTGGGCTTCCCGGGAAAGCTTAACTGTGGCTTGTCTGGTGACCTCCTCAAGGTCTGTTGAAGAGGCCAAGGCAGGGGCACAGAAGGGAGAGGCTATTTTATAGGGAGGAGGTCATGTGCCTAAGGGGTTTAGAGGGGGCCAATCTGAGGTGTGGTATTTAGCAGCCTCCTCTTCCAAAGTGGCCTCGTCCTCTGGGGTAAGGACAGCATTATTGGGCCTTTGGGATCTGAGGTTAGAAAGAACTGGGTATATAGATTTTGGTTCTTGTAATTGTGAGTTGCTGTTAGCATCAGGCATCGGTATGGAAACCGAGGGACAATGGGACGCGACTGAGGGGGGACGGGAGAGGGGTTTGGGGGCAAGGGAGGCCTGACTCCCCGTAAATTTATTTATTTATTTTTTTTGTCGGTCATGGGGCTTGAAGTCCCCGTTAAATTTATGTTTTAAAAATTCTTCACCTTCCTTAACCACTCTAGACACATCTTTGTGTTGGTGGCGAACTATTTATGAGGTTCCAATATGAAAAAGCCTGAACAGTAATCTTTTCGGGGCCAAAAGTTTCATAATAATCCTTAAGACAGTCTCCAACACGACCCCACCTTCTCTCGTCTATAGTACCCTCCTGAGGAAACCAAGGGCAAATATCCTCCAGCATAAAAAATTGAGTTAAACCTTTTTTTCTTAACCTGTGTTCCTCGTGCCTTGAGTGAGGCCTTTAGGCCTTGAACAAAAAGTTCATGCTTACTAAGTGTTTGTCCCAGAATTGCGTCGCCTCCCTTACCTTACAGATTTGTATCGCAGTCGGGCGTTTCCGAGGTGATCACGATGCGGATCTTCACTCACCGGCTGGGTGGCAATCCAAGAAGAGAGCGGCCGGCTGTGTTGGGCGCCACCTGCCCCAGCCCTCGGGGTCGGTCAACAAGTGCTCGAAGAGGAACTGACCTGAATGAGAGACAACCCAGACAGGAGGAAGGAGACCAAGCCCAGGTTCTGATCAAGGTCTGTTTATTGAACTTATAAGCAGGCTTATATACTATAAATGAACAAGGAAGTGGTTGCAACATATTGGTAACAGTTTTTTTTTTTACAAAAAAACGGAATGCAGGTGGGTGGGGTCAGTAAAAGAGCACTATCTTTATGACAAATCTAAGCCACAGGGAGGTCTGGTACAAAATTCCTTAATCGATGAGCGGACAATTGGCTTTGTGGTTAAGCACTCTAGCAAACAATAGCTTTAGGAAAAGTTTTACTGAGGTCTCAGGCTGGCAGGGACTTCCTGTTATTCTCAGTTACATCCTCAATCATTGGCATCCCAGGCATCTCTGTGAAGGTCACGATGGGATGAATGACCCCTCATCTCCAGGCCCAGCCAAAGTGTTCCATAAGTAACCTTTCTGACATGGTCAGATTTTCTTCCTGTGCGCCTTCAGTTATTCATGAGGGAATGAATGAGGGAATAAAGGGAGGAAGCAACAGTAGCCTTCTTCTAACAGTGAAGATGAAAAGGTGAAAACCCTCGGGCACTGAGTGATGCTGTCCAATCACATAACTGGCCATCATCCCTGGTAGCAGCCCTCCTATATGTAGAAGGCATTTGGAGTTAGGTCATTGGTTCTTTGCAGCTGACGTATTCCTAAATGAACTTTTGTTCTGGCCAGAAATATGGCTTCCAAGTGGCAGCCTTGGACCTGAGTTCTGCCTGCTGCTGTGGTGATTTGCCCTGAACTTTTCCTTGGAACTGATTCCTGGTAATCAGTCTCTAAGATCAGCTAGGCTCTCAAGGGCCCTCAGGTCAGAGCCATAATAGAAGTTATCTAAATGCCACACCACCCATACTCCACCCTGGTTTGTTTTCCAAAGCCTGACTTTGCCAAAAGCAATGTTGAGTTAGGTGAGAGGTTGGTCTTTTTGAGCAAGGATGGAGAGAAGGTCAGAGGAAAGGGGTGAGAGAGTCCCCAACAGTCAGCATGATCTTGGGGTTCTGGGAGTAGAAGCTGGTGCCCCATTTTACTTCAGGGCCCTGGAGGTGACAGGACTTGCTGATGTCCCTTACTAGTGTCGCTAGGGGGCTGGGACAGCCCCTAGGACTCCTGACTCAGCCTCAGCAACCCCAACCTTTCCCAAGTAACAACTCAGTTTCCCATCAGCCTTTAGAAAAGCAAGTTGACATTTCTGACATGGCTCAATCTGCAGGGCACTGGGTATGTGCACCCATCCTCTCCATTTGCTTAGGAAGATTGAGTCTTGAAGAGGTAAAGCCAAGTTCACTTACTTCCTGTAGGTCAGAGCTAGAGCTTGAAGCCAGGGCTTAGCCCTCATAACATCAATGCCAGAATATTGTAATTACTGTCTCCACTTCATAGATGTGAGGTAGCTGAGACCTGGGGTAAATGTGGCCCAGTGTCACGTGCCCAGAGGTTTATCTGATCCCCAAACCAACCATTACGGTAGAGTCACCCTTATTAGGTTCATTTTTGCCCCTCTTTCTTACTGTCCTCGTGAACTCCACTTGTTCAGGAGTCTTTACTCCATCTCTTTCCAGTTTTGTTGTTGTTGTTTTACTTTCCCTCAAACTGGGTCCTTTTCTCCTCTTGGAATTGTAGAACTGTCACCAGAGGTAGATTGGGGGATCAAGAAGAATCAAGAAGATGATCTTTGACTCCATTTCCAAATACCTCCCAGGTCCTAGTGTAGGAGGAAGACCCCTACTCAGGCAGGCAAGCCCACCTAGTCGTCTGGAGTGACAGAGCCCACCGCAACAAAGTTGTTAATAGAGAAGCAACTTTATTGAGAAGGTTCTACACTGACCGGCCAGGGCCGCAGCACAGGCTTGGGAGCTGATACTGTGACCCTGAGCAGCCTGTGTACTTGGGTTTTTAAAGGCAAAATTCACAAGGTCAAGTCTGGTCACGCAGGTGACCAATGAGATTATCATACACCCAAAAGATTGCACAGTCATACTATACCACACGCAGGTGGCCAATGAGGTTACACTTTGTCACATAATCGCTGTTTAAACCAGCCTACCACTTTTGGTTTAAATGACTCACAAATTCAACGGTAAGGCGGAGCTTACTGGTAAGCATACACAAAGGAGGAGTTTAATGGAGTTTAACATAAGCATGTGAAAAAGGCGGAGTTTATGGTAAGCTCCTGATGTTGCCAGTATGAGCCAGATTACTGGCTATCTGTTTAATCGGTCAGTCCTTAACAGAATAGTGAAGGTGGGTTAAGTTGTTAAGGGGAGGGGGACCTAGAGGCATTCTTTCCATTCCAAGAACTGGGCTGGTTGGAGCCAAGGTGGAGTTAACCTTGTTTAGAGGTTTTTTTCATTTTTCCTAAAATCCCTAAAACAAAGGCAAAGCCTGGAAAGAAGCTGTACCAGTCTCCTCTCAGGCCTACTTCACTAGGTTCATGAATTCCATGAGACAAAGAATTTTGAAGAGATTCACTGCAGAGCACATGGGCAGCAAAGATGGCGCTAGGAGAGAGTAGAGTGGGCAGAGCCCAATTTGCCTTATGATCAGTGCCTAACCAGCCCGTCAAGGCTTAGGTGCATGATAGGGTGTGACCTTGACAGTGATTGGTTCCTCTTCCTCCCCTGCCATGCCACCCGCCCTTTTTGGCTTTAAAAAGGGCTGCCCTCTGTTAATAAACGAGTTTTCTACCTGCTGGATTTGGCTCCCCGCTGTGTCTGATTGTCTCCCAGGCTTAGGGAGGCTGGGGGACCTTTCTTTGGACCCCTTCCATCTTTCGTGGGAAGGACGAAGACCCAACAATTCACAAACAAGGTGCACACCATAAAGACCAGCCAAGGTCAGTTTAGGACAGCAAGGTAAAGTAGGGAAAAGGAGAAAGAGGAAAGAGTATCTCCTGATATATAAAGAGGGGAGAAGGGCATTAGAGACTCAGGAGGCTCTCACTGCCCATAACTGTATCTAAGCTAAACAATTCTGTGTTGAACCTTTAACTACATGCCTGGTCACCTGCAGATCTTCAATTATTTTGCTAAGTTCCTGCTTAGATGTTATCAGCTAACCTTGGAGGTGATCTGTCTAGGGTGGTTTTCCTGTCACCCTAACAGAAGACAATACATTTAGAGTGGCTTTGCAATCCAAGGAACTTGTGACGCAGATGTCTTGTGACCCTGATTATTCCTGGTCAAAGAATTAATTGTCTTCTAATCTGGGACCCAATTATGGTACAAATAAATTGTAATGTACTTAACACCTAAAAGAAATAGTTGTGATATAAAGAATGCAATGTATAAATGACGGACACAACTTTTACTGCTCCAAAACTTCTCTCTAATCTTTGCTCTTGACTGGCTTATATTAAAACATTTTCTTTTTTGTTTTATTTTACCTCTCATTGTGTCCTATCTGTCCTGCCTCAGAACCAGATCAAGACCAATAACGACCACCAATGAAGCAGTAAAGGAGAATTTTTTTTCTTAGCCAAGAATTCGAGAAGTAAAGCTGAATGCTGGCGGCTTCACTTGTAATCCTAGCTACTTTTCAGGAGGTTGAGATATGAAAATCATGAGGATGGCATTTCAAAGACAACCCTAGGCAGAAAAGCCTATGAGACTCTTTTTTTTTTTTTTTGTCCGTTGTGGAGCTTGAACTATGGGCCTGGGTGCTGTCCCCCAGCTCTTCAGCTCAAGGCAAGCCCTCTACCGCCACAGTGCCACTCCCAGTTTTCTGGTGGTTTATTGAAGAGTGCCACGGATTTTACTGCTCAGGCTGACCTTGAGCCGCAATCCTCAGATCTTAGACTTCTGAGTAGCTAGGATTGAGCTACCAGCACCCAGCACTGAGACTTTTTTTTTTTTTCTTTTTTTTTTTGTCGGTTGTGGGGCTTGAACTCTGGGCCTAGGTGCTGTCCCTCAGCTCTTCAGCTCAAGGAGAGCACTCTAACGTTTGAGCCACAGCGCTGATTCTGGTTTTCTGAGTGGTTTATTGGAGATAAGAGTATCATCAGCTTTCCTGCGGGGGCTAGCTTTGAACTGTGATCCTAAGATCTCAACCTCCTGAGTAGCTAGGATTATAGGCTTGAGCCATTAGCACTGAGCTCTTTGAGACTCTTAATCTCTGTTAGGTTTTTAAAAAGAGGTAGCCGAGTAAGAACTGCACCACGCACGTAGTATTCAGGTAAGGGGTAGGTTTATTCAGTAGACCTGCTGGGACCAGGCAAGGTTAGCACTCCACGCAGCTGGCAAAAGAAAAAAAAGGAGCATCTGGCGCCGGATTAGGCCTTATATAGGGTAGGGGGCAGGGAAGGGTGTGTCTGGGTAAAGGGAAGTGGGATCAGGTGGGAGAAAGGTGTGGCCATATCAGGTTAAGATGTGACCTCAGCGGATGTGGATGTGACCTCTTCCAGGTGTCCCAGTTGCCTAGGTAACACAGGTACTGGGTGAGGTCTGTTCGCTGTCCAAGAATGGACCTTACAATCTCCAAATATCCAAGGGAAAAAAAGCAGGAAGTAGAGGTTTTGTTCAAGTAGTGGAGCACCAGTCTTGAGGAGAAAAAACTAAAAGACAGTATACCTTGGCCCTATGTTTAAGTCCCAGTGCTGGCAGGAAAATAAGATAGAAGTGAGAGATAAACTCACAAATCAACTTCTTAACTTGTAATAGTCTAGAAAGTATAGATACCGAGTAAAAGAAATTCTAGAGAGAGAGAAGCTAATCAAAAGGGAGCTGTAATATATCTACTGGGTGTTGCTGTTCACACAGCGAGACCCAGGAACACAGTGTCTGGCAGGCAGAAAGGGACCATACTATGTGAGTATAGACAAAGTTTATTAAATAGAAGGTAAATGTACAGTCATGGGACAATCATGGGACAGAAAGTTGACCTTAATTTTGGAGGACTATAAACAATAAAAGTTAGCAACCTTCAACCAGGGAGCTGGAAGAGTTGTCAACAAAAGTGGAGCAGTTCCTTGTGATCAAAGATAATAAAGAGGAAGCGAGGTGCTGGTGTTTTCCATTAAGAAAACACAAAAGGAATCTTGAGGCCTAGTTGTAGACCACTAACTAGGAGTAGCATGACTGGCATTTCCTACACACCTTCACCTGAGTCTGGTGCCAGGCATTGGACCTTTGCCCTGACTTGGAGGAAGGGGAGTCCGCCTCTCCCCCCCTCCCCCCCCAGGGAATGCACACCAGCATGCACCCTCACAGCACACAGGAACTCAGATGGGGTCGCGCGAGTCGATGCCTCCGCCACTGGGAATGGGCAGAACATTTCCAGGAATTTGGGCACCACCTTTTTTCTTTTTCTTTCTTTGTGCAGGTATTGGCACTTGCACTCAAAGCCTGGGCACTGTCCTTTAGCTCTTACCCCTCAAGACTAGCCCTCTTTCACTTGAACCACAGTTTAATTGGAGGTAAGAGTCTCACTTTCCTGCCGGGGCTGGCTTTGAACCTCAACCCTCAGGTTTCAGCTTCTGAGTAGCTAGGATTATAGGCACAAGCCACTGGCACCAGCTGAGCCCTTCTTTTTAATCCTTTTATGATTCGTCACTATCCCACAGCTGGCCAGTGTCATTTCTCATATGACTGGAATTACCTTGGGGTTAGACTAAATGGTAGTGACTCTGGCAACAGCTTAGATCCACTTAGTTTGGTCTTGCCCACCAGGATTTGGGTGGAGCTGAAATCCTATTAGTTCACTTAAGCAATATACAACCAGGGTGGGATAGGTTCCTTTTTATGTTCAAACAAAGCAATGCAATGGTTCTTGCATCTTACAGTAAACATTCCCACCAAGTATATTCACTGGACTCAAGACACACCCTGGGACAAGGGTATAACTCTTCGTTTTATAGAGCAGGAGACTGAGGCTCAAAGGAAAGTGATTTCCTGAACTTGTACAGCCAAAAGTGCAGCCTTGCTTTTGTCCAGGTCTGCTGGACCTAAAAGCCACAGTAGAGGGGATGGCCTCAAGCTACCACAAAAAAGTGTACAGCAGGCCAGGCGCTGGCAGCTCAGGCCTGTCATCCTAGCTACTCAGGAGGCTGGGACCTGAGGATCTCATTGGAAGTCAATCCACGCTGGAAAGTTTGAGACTCTTATCTCCAATTAACTACCAAAAAGCCAGAAGTGGAGCTGTGGCTCAAGTGGTAGAGTGCCAGCCTTGAGCACAAAAGGTCAAGGACAGCACCCAAGCCTCATGACCAGGAAAAAAAAAAAGTGAGTGAGCCAGGCACCGGTGGCTCACACCTGTAATTCTAGCTACTCAGGAGGCTGAGATCTGAGGATCATGGTTCAAAGCCAGCCCAGGCAGGAAAGTCCGTGAGACTTATCTCCAATAAACCACTAGAAAACCGGAAGTGGCGCTGTGGCTCAAGTGGTAGAGCACTCACCTTGAGCTGAAGAGCTGAGGGACAGCGTTCAAGCCCCATGACCGACAAAAAAAAAAAAAAAGTGAGTGTTGGAGAACCTTCTACTATGGTATTGACTCTGTGTCTGGGGCCACTTAGGTGTAGTAATCCCAGCATCTTGGTGAAGGCAACTAAAACAAGAGACTGCAAGTTTGAGACTAGCCTGGGCTGCATAGTAAGACTCCCATCCTAAGAAACGATACTAAAATAAAACCTAGTGAAGTACCACCTATTTCAAGGATATCACCATGCTGTGAATTACCTCAATTCTGCTGAGCCAGAACCTCCTGGGATAGGGCCCTCATATTGTAAATTTTAACTCCCTGGGTAAATGTGATCCATATTCTTTTACAAATCATTTGCAGGGTTGAAGGACACCTTAGTGTTTTCTCCCAACTCTGGTAAGTTAAGTGCCACAAAACAACAGTTTTCTCAAACAAGGACCATGTAGACAAGTCACCGAGACAATAGCCGGCTTCACAACAGTATGCTTTACGGTATTTGCACAACAGAACTACTCAACAATGCATTTACTGGAATGTGTGCCCAACATAAAGTGATTTACCACATTATGTAAATCCTTTATATAGCATTTCAGAAAGTGGTACTTTGTAGCTGTTTACATAAGTTTGCATTCTCACTTCTACTCCCCTTGGAGTGTCTCAAGCAGCTCTGACTGGTAAGTCCTTCCTTAGTGTCACACACTCTTACTAGCTTAGTCAAATGTGTGTGTGTGTGTGTGTGTGTGTGTGTGTGTGTGTGTGTGTGTGTGTGTGTGTGTGTGCTGATATTGAGGCTTGAACCTAGGACCTGGGCACTGTCCCTTAGCTTATTTGTTCAAAGCTGGTGCTCTATCACTTGAACCACAGCTCCAGTTCTGTCTCTTTTTTTGCTAGTTCATTGGGCTTTTTCTTGTTTAAGCTAACTTCAAACTGAGATCGTCAGATCTCAGCCTCCTGAGTAGCTAGGATTACAGAAGTGAGCCACCGCTACCTGACTTGCCTTTTCTGCTTGTTTGCTTGCTTGCTTGCTTGCTTGCTCATAGCTGGCTTGCTACCACTATATAATCATAGTCACCATCACTACCACCATCATCACCACCACCACCATCATCTCAGTCAGCACACCTCCTCTAGATCTTCCTATTCTTTGTTTTTTTGGTTGGTTGTGGGGCTTGAACTCTGGGCCTGGGGGCTGTCCCTGAGCTTTTCAGCTCAAGGCTAGTGCTCTACCACTTGAGCCACAACACCACTTCCAGTTTTTCTGAATGGTTTATTGGAGATAAGATCTCAGAGGCTTTCCTGCCCAGGTTGGCCTTGAACTATGATCCTCAGATCTCAACCTCCTGAGTAGGTAGGATTACAGGCGTGAGCCACCAGCACCCGGCTTCTTCTATTCTTTTTTTTTTTTTTTTGTCGGTCGTGGGGCTTGAACTCTGGGCCTGGGCGCTGTCCCTCAGCTCTTCAGCTCAAGGCGAGCGCTCTACCACTTGAGCTACAGCGCTACTTCCGGTTTTCTGGTGGTTTATTGGAGATAGGAGTCTCACGGTCTTTCTTGCCCGAGCTGGCTTTGAACCGCGATCCTCCGATCTCAGCCTCCTGAGTAGCTAGGATTACAGGCGTGAGCCACCAGCGCCCGGCAGCTTCTTCTATTCTTATAGGATAATTTTTTTTTTTTAAAGAGGAGGGGGAAGGGAAAGAGAAAAAAATGAGGGAAGGGATAATAAGTTAGACAAGAAATGTAATCTTATATAACTGTAACCGCTCTGTACATCATCTGGACAATTAAAAAAATTTAAAGGTAGAACAATGGAATTCTATGCCTCCATCAGAAAGAATGACATTGCCTCATTTGTTAGGAAATGGAAAGACTTGGAAAAAATTAAATTAAGTGAAGTAAGCCAGACCCAAAGAAACACAGGTCCCATGGTTTCCCTTATTTGCAACAACTAGTATATGTCTGAGACAAGCAGAAACGGTCAGATAAGTTGATGTTAGGTGAAATGAACCCTGAAATAAGGACTTAAATGGTTTTTATATTTTCTTATAAATATGTTTCTAACATATTTATAAGATATTTCTTTGCTTTGTATGCCCCTCCCCCACGGTATAACCCCTGCTTTCACTTTATTTGATATTGGTATAATTTGTGGAGGGGAAGGGAAAAAAACAAATAGTTTAAATAAGGATACAGGTGAACCCATTGCAACAATGAGATGTACGAGACATTACGTTGAAAATGAACTTTACAACTTTGGCGCGGGTGGGGGGCAAGGGATGGGAAGGGGAAACAAAGGAGGAGGCAACAATGCTTGATAAGAGATGTACTCATTACCTTGCCCATGTAATTGTAACCCCTCTGTATGGTATTTTCACACACACACACACATACACAGAGTAGAGACAGGAGCTTGCTGCTCTGATGTTCCAGTTTTTACATCCTATTTCTAATTTCCAAGTCTGGTCCTTTTAATATTCAGGATTTTTCGTTTCCCTGTCTCTTCATATATCCTACCTCATTGCCATCATTACCATCCTCATCATCTAGCCCCATTAAATTGTCAGTGGATGTGACTGATGTGAACATTCCCTAGAACAGGAGAGTGAACCTGGATATATGCCTTTCCTCCAGCATGTTTCTACCTCTTCCCTTAGCCTCCACCCTTTCTTCCTGAGATGAAAGGACTGAGGCTGATCATTGTGACAAGGAGCAAATCCCATGGCCAGAGGCTAGACCCTTTCCTGGGTACAGATGATACCTTCTGGCTCCAGCGGATTGATTGATTGATTAATTGATTGATTGATTGATTTCTTTCTTTCTTTCTTTTTCTCTCTCTCTCTCCCCCCCCCCCTTTTCCCAGGAACTCATTAGTGCCTGCTTCTGCCTTCCGTCAGAGGCAGCCAAATGATCTGAACAAAAGGAAAAAGGTTGAAATAAAGTAAACCAAGAAAGAAATCCAGGCCCACCAGAGTTCCATGTTGAATTTATTATAATAAATATAGCATAACATGGTAGCCACCCATCTCCTGAGACAGATCAGAGACAGACAGGAAAAAAAAGGGGAAAAAAGAGGAGGAGAGAGAAAGGAAGGAGAAAAATGGGGCAGTTAGAATAGAGAGGCAAGAAGAAGAGAGGAGGTTGTAGAAAGAGTCCTCTAAGGGAAAATCTCTGTGTGTATCTCTGTCTGTCTCTCTCTCTCTCTCTTTTTCTCTCATTGTCTGTCTGACTGTCTCTCCATTGCTTTGAGCATGCAAGGAAAGTGCTAAACCACTGTGCTACATTACCTGCATCCAAGACCCTCTAGAACAATGTTTCTCCATCACCTCTGATTCCTAAGAAATCACATTGGGTGTGTACCTGTCCCAGGAGGGCAGTCATCCTGCTTGCTGTCTATGTGTGAGTACATGTGACTGTTCATGTGCACTCAGGTCTGCCCCTGTGTGTATGCGTGTGGCTGCTTGGTGTGTCTCAGTGGGTTGGTGTGTCCGTGTGCTTTCACAGTGCCTCACATATATTAGGTAGTTAATGTTTAGTAACAGAATGGAAGTACACAGGCATGTACTACTGACTTGAGAGGATCTGCATAAGCACACATATGACGGTGTGTATTCCCCTATGTTCACCTGGATGTATCTGCTTGTGCCTTGTGGAAGTGAGGTTGGGCATGGACAGCTGTGTTATGTGTTGTGTATTTTAGGTGTCCTCAGCTATAGTTGGGATGGCAGCATGTTTGGGGATGTGCAGTTGCGTGGCTGAATGTGTGGGAATGGATGTTTTATGCAGTTGCAGGCTTGTCTGTAAACACAGCTAGCTCTGAGCTATCTTTCAGGGTTGTAACTGTAAGGTGTTTCCACACACATGTACTCTGAGGCCTTGTGAGAACCTGTGTGTGCAGAGCACCCACTGGCCCTGGGTTTTACTTCCCTGCCCCAAGTCAGGAAGGGCCTGTGGTTTGTATGATCCATCAGTTCCCCTTTCCTCCAGGGAGCTGCCCCTGGCAGCCTCATAGCTATTATTGCTGGCTTAATCATCTCCAATACCCTTGTGGGAACCAGAGGGACCCTGTCCAAAGAACCACCTGGAGCTTCTCCCAGGACCTTACACTATGCTGAGGCTCTGGAGTAAAGCCCATGGCTGTCACTCTAAGGAGGGAGGCCCAATTCTGTATCCTCTTGCCTCCACCCCAGCCAGGTGAGCAGTAGTACCTGCAGGAGGAATAGCTTGGGAGGGAGATTGTGAGGCAAACATCTGGATTCAGGTCCTGCTTCTTCAATGAACAAATGGGACCCCAGACATTCAAGTGGGTCCCTCTTGATTCCAGTTGAGCTGGAACCAAGTCCTTGAACATGTGCAGTAGGTGGAGGAGGCCCCGTTAAAGGTGACATCACAGACAGAGAAATACCAGGATCCAGACGGAATGGAAAATCAAGTTGAGGCTGCAGAATGGGCTAGATGTAAGACAAACGTGAAAACCAAGATCTCAAGCCAGTCTCATGCTGGTAAAGTTTAAAGCATGGTACAAGAAAGAGACAGCCAATCAATTGATTGTGTAACCAAATACATAAATTCCTCTCCTGACCCTGTCTGCATGCATGCATGCATGCATGTATGTCTCTTTGCTGGCTAACTGCCTGCTGTGTCTTTCTTATACTTGCATCCTAATAAACCTTCGTTTCTCCTATTCTTATGTGTTGGTAAGTTCTTTTACCAGCCTGAGACCACAAGCTCTAAATATCCATGACACGGTATTAGATGCTGAGGAAAGAGGGGACTTAGGTTTGTATCCAGTTGCCAGTGTCGGTGAGCTTGAGCATTGCTTTCTAAGGTCTCAGTTATTCTGCTCTTTTATCTTTTGTTGCTTCAAGGTTTTCTGTGCAGCCCAGTCTGGCCTTGAGTTCTCCTCCTCCTCCTTCTTTTTTTTGGTGCTGGTCCTGGGGCTTGAACTCAGAGGCTGGGCACTGTCCCTGAACTTTTGTGCTCCAGCCTAGAGCTTTTGTGCTCAACCACTTGAGCCACAGCTCCACTTCCAGCTTTTTTGGTGCTTACATGAAGATAAAGAGTTTCTCTGACTTCCCTACTCAAGCTGGCTTTGAAGCACAATCTTCAGATCTCAGCCTCCTGAGCAGCTAGGATTATAGGTGTGAGTCATCAATGCCCAGCTCTTGGCCTAGAATTCTCGACTCTTTTGCCTACCCTCCAAGTACAAGGATTACAGGCATGCACTCCAGCAATCTTCACCCTAAGGGGAAATGTTCTAACCAGACTGGAAGTTGCTTTGCCTGGAAGGACATATCTGCCTCCGGGGAACCCAGCAAAAGTCGATTGTCTTGGACTTTAGAAAGTTAGCCCTGTTTTCCCAAGATCAAAGAACTCAATTCATACTTTAGGACCCAATGGGGTCAGATTGGGTAGATACCAGCCACCACCAGACACTTCCCCAACTTTCTCTACACCAACCTTTACCCCTCTAACCACTGATCTGGAAAACAGGACAAGCCCCTAACAAGTTACTTTCACCCCCCACCAGCTCTCAAGTCCTGCCTCCAGGGCCCCAAGCCTTTGACTCCAGGAAGCACTTTCTAGCTTTGTCTCCATTTTTGACTCACAGAACTCCGGGAGCTGGAGTAGAAGTATCAGTTATGGCTCCATTTGATGCCAAGAAAATGAAAAGCTCCTCTCCACCTCTCTTTTTATTTTTTTCTTTGCCAGTCCTGAGGCTTGAACTTAGGGCCTGGGAACGGTCCCTGAGCTTCATTTGATCAGGGCTAGCACTCTACCACTTGAGCCACAGTACCACTTCCTGCTTTTTCTGTTTATGTGGTACTGAGGAATCAAACCCAGGGCTTTATGCATGCTAGGCAAGCACTCTACCACTAGGCCACATTCCCAGCCCTCTCCACCTCTTTTGATATTCTTTTCCCCGCCACCTTCCCCCCCCCCCCCCCCAGGATTCCCATGCTGGCCCAGGCAGGACCCTTGGCCAGCTCCACCCACCCATGACTCAAGAGTGCAGTCATTGAAAGATCCCTGGAGGTCACTGCTGCCTCCACAAACTGCGTCAATCCATAGGATCTCTTCCACAGCCGGAAGGTGAAGGCATGACCCAGGGCCCAGGGGACAAAGGCATAGCCCCCTATGGTCAGGAGAACCAATCTGAGAAGCCAGGTGTTCCCTGCTGTCCCAGGCCCTCCTCTACCTTCACATATGTGTCCACACATCAGACTCTGGTGAGTGGAAACAGACCAGCAGTGCGGCCTGCTCTGGGGTTTGGGGTTTCTCTGAGCAGAAGGAGGGGGAAGAGGATGCAGCTGCTGAGGCTAAGGGGGGAAGGAGGCTCTTTAGAGGCAAATAGGCCTGTGGAGAGATGGCCAGGCAAACCCCTGCTTCAGCAACACCTACCCTGCCTCCTCTCCACAACCCCCCACTTCCTGCCCTGGGCCCCTGAGCTCCCAGCATGCCTTGCAAGCAAACCTGCTGGACAATGAGATTTTGACTGATGATTCAGGCATGCTAACATAGTGAACTATAAGGTCTATTTCAAACACTTTGTGGACCCAAACACACACACACACAGACACCAGAGGTATTTGCATTTAAACAGACCGTACCATAAACACACTTGTGCACATATATATACTTTCTGTCTCTCTGACTCTCTTAGGATTTAGTTTGTATGATGCAAGCTTCTAGGCCAAAGATAGTAACCCATGTCTGCAGTGAGACTGGGGATCTATCTTGTGACAAGGTAGATTAATTGCACCCCAAAAGTGTCACATCATAATTCCCAGAAACTGTGAACATATCATGTTACATGCCAAAGAAGAACTGAAGTAATAGATGAAATTAAGATTGCAAAGTAGCTAACTTTAAGCCTCACACTAATGACTCATGCCTTTAATCCTAGCTACTCAGTAGTCTGAGATCTGAGGAACCTGGATTATAGTTTGAAGACAGCCCAGGCAGAAAGTCCTTATATAAAAATGATCCCAGAGAGCTGTCTCACTGGCTGTCCACCCTGTGAAACTACAAGAAGATGGCAGCAACCCAAAGAAGGATTCTCACAGAACCAACCCCATGGTACTCTGATCTTGGAATTCCAGCCTCCAGAACATGGAGGAATAATTTCTGCCATTTATAAGCATCTGCATTCTGTAGCACCTATTGTAGCATCCCAAATGGACCAAGATGCTGGGGCAAGCTCAAAACAAGAACCATTAGAAGCCAGACATAGATAATCCTAGCTCCTTAAGAGACTGAGATCTGAGGATTGTGGTTCAAAGCCAGCCTGTCTCACAGAAAAATCTGTGAGACTCATCTCCAATTAGTCAGCACAAAGCTGCCAAATGGAGCTGTGGCTCAACTGGTAGACCTTGAGAAGGAAGCAGGGATGGGAGGGAGGTAAAGCAAGGCCTCAGCCATAGGCTCTAAGGATGGAAGGAGACTGCAAGTCAGGGATGCCTGTGGGGAAAAAAAAAGTGAGGAGCTGTTTTCTCCCTTAAAGCCTCTGGAAGGAGCACACTCATACCAACATCCCAACATCTCAGAATGAGAAGAGAGAAAGCAGGTGTGTTTTGCATGACAGGTTTGGTGATTATTAAAGCCACAACAGGAAGCAAATATATAGGTGTAGTGGTCTAGGAACCACTGGGGGCCCCAGCTAGAAGATGAGCCTCTGGTTATGAGGACACCCCCAGGGGCCTATACCCCAAGGTATAGACACTTCCTGGGATTGCATCAGGCCTTCTATAGGGGCTGTCCACACCACTGATGCTGAAGATGCTAATTGCTGTGTAGCCCTAAAGTCTCCAGAGACACAGGACCAGCCAAGTCAGGACCCTGGCTTCTGAGTTTGTTATGGGCTGGAGAAGCAGTGGCTATGAGGACAAGTCGAGAATCTAAAGCCATCACAGCTCAGAATAATGAGGCCCTTATGGTGGAACATGAGCTGGTGACACTGGCTGCACAGGAAACCTTCCTGTTTTATCATGAGCCACATGGCCTGCTCCCAGGACGGGATGACCTGATCCCTGCGGCTATGTGAACCAAACAACTGCTTCCTTCCTGAGGCCCTTCTAGCCCTCTGTGGAAAACGGGTGCCTCCCTCTTGCAATTCTCCTTCATCTGCCAGGAAGCCCTTAAGACACAGGCAGCAGGTGAGCAAACTCACCTGTCTCTGAGCACCTACTACATGCTGGCCTTGACCAGAGTTGCTATGTGATACTTTCCAACGAGTCCTCAGAACACCCTAAAACCATTTAATGCAAGAAGCCAGACACAGGGGACAGATATTTTACAATTCCCCTCCTAGGAGGTGCCCAGAATAGCATACATAGACAGGAAGTAGTATGGTAGTTGTAGGGGGAGGGAAAGAGAATATAAGAAATTATTGAGGGATTTTGTTTGTTTTTATTAGTGGGGCTTGAACCTAGGGCCTGGGCATTGTCCCTGAGATCTTTCACTCAAGGTTAGAGCTCTACCACTTTGAGTCACTTCCGGTTTTCTGGTGATTAATTGGAGATGATAGTCTCTCGGACTTTCCTGCCCGGGCTGACTTTGAACTTCAATCCTCAGATCTCAGCCCCCTGAGTAGCTAGAATTACAGGCGTGAGCCACCAGGGCTTGGTGAAATTAATGTTGAATAGGTGCCAAGTTTCTTCTTGGGATGACAGAAAGTTCTGAAGATGAATGGTAGCGACCGTTTTGTGACAATGTGAATGTAGTCAATGCTGTTGAATTAGACACTGAAAACCAGCAAAAATGGAAAAGTATGTTAGGTATATTTTATTATAGGAAAACAAAACTATTTTTTCTCTATTCCTGTACTGGAGCTTTAACTCGGCCTGGGTGCTGACCCTTAGCTTTCCTCTTGAGGCTAGCACTCTACCATTTGAGCCATAGCTCCACTTCAGGCTTTTTGGCAATTAATTGGAGTTGAGTCTCGTGGGCTTTTTCTGCCCAAGCTGACTTCAAACCACATTTTCAAATCTCAGGCAGCTTAGTAGCTAGGATTATAAGTGTGACCCACTGGCACCCAGCAACAGAACAGATTCTAAGTATCTGAAAATCAGAAGTGTGCCAGCCCCTTTTACAGATGGGAAAACTGAGGCTCAGAGAAAGGAATCAATGTGACCAGTATCGTAGAGCAAAGAGTAGTAGAGTTAACATTTGAACTCAGGGTTGATTCTAAATCCAGGATCCTTTTCTCTCTGTCTTCCCTTCAGACACAGTGGAGGAAGTGACAAAGAAACGACAGGCAGGTGTCAGGAGAGCCCTTCTAAAAAGCTGTGAAATAGGCTTAGATGTCACAAACAGAGTCAGCGATGAACTGGTCATCTCACCCTCTACCCCCACAACTTGGCTGCTTCCCTCAGTTTCCCTTGACAGTCTGTGCTTTCCATGATGCCGTTGGAAGTAGCTGGCCTAGGAGACCAGCAGTCCAGGGAGAAGAAGCTGTAGACACTCATCTGCTCTCTGTTTATGGCAACGGTCACTAGAGAGATCTCTGGCATCCTGCTACCCAGAATGAGGAAGCACAAGAGAGGTCAATGACCACCCAAGGTTACCCAACAGACCTGCCACAGTTTGCAGAATTAGTGCCCTTGGGACCTACTTCTGCCTGGGCAGTCACCCTCTAGCCAGAAAGGATGTCCCAGAGTCAGAGGATGGCACAGAAAGAAGCCAAGCCAAGAGACCCTGGAGGAGAGACAAGTTCTGTCCCCATCTCAGAATGGTCCAGAAAAGAAGCCTAATGACCACAAATGAGGCCAGAAACAGAAGTCAGGGAGGATTCCGCCATTCTCTGAGTGTGTCAAGAGTCAGTAAAAGAAAGAACAAAGCAGTTCTATGAATAATCCGATGCTGTGTAACAAATTACTTCATAGCCAAATGGCTTGAAGCCACAAACATTCATGAGGTCAGAAAGCTGTTACAGCCTAGTGGGGACCTCTGCTCAAGGTCTTGGGAGGAGACTGGAACTGATTAGTTGGTGTCTCACTTGGTCTCACCTGGTTCCATATTTTAGGGCCTCCTCTTAGAACAGCTCTCAGTGAGGCCACTGGCAAGTGACAAGGTTTGAGGGTTGGGAGGTGGGGGTCTTTGTAACAGAATCTCAGAAGTAGCATTCGTCACTCTGCCCATATCCCATTCATTAGGAGCAAGTCGTTGGTTTCAATTCACTCTGAGGAAGAGAGATGATGTGAGAGGATAGGTAGTATAGGGGATAGTTGTAGGCCATCTTTCACAGCCATGCAATAGTTACTCCTGAAAGTCCTTCTGGATGGAGCTGGAACAGAGCTAGTGTTGACAGCAGCCTCTTAGTTCACTGGATGCTTGGAAGGGCACTGAAAGACCTAAGTAGAAAAATCTTTGTCACTGAATGAAGTCAGGAGGCATTACAACCCAATACCTTACACTCACCACCTCCTTTTGGTCCTGGAACATGATCAAGACAGTCAAAGCCACTGTTCATGCCCTGCACCCTGTTGCCTAGCTGCTTCCTGTAACCTGAGCATATTCTTGATTGGCATGGTTTTCTAAGGTTATTGTGCTACATACAGCAGTGAGAATCCCTGAACCCTGTTATTTGTTTCTGCTTAGTGCTGACACTTGTATACAAATAGTATGGTGTTGTAAATCCCCCCTGACCTATCTTTTCCCTTGGACATTGTGTTACTGAAGTTCTACTCTGTTCTTCCTTCTGATTTCAGTTCCTTTGTGTTCACTGTTGTATAGAAGTCATTTGTGTGAATCAGAACTGGGCTCATAAACCTTCAAAGTAGTCACTTGTTTTGTCTTTCTCTTCTTGGTAACAATTGACAAATACCTCTGGGGTTTTTCCTTTCTTGGGGAAGGGCAATGAGTTCACCATCTTTTGTTTGGTGTTAAACTTGTGTTTATATCCAGAATAACTTCTGTTTGTTTGTTTTCAGTCCCTGAAACTCCTGGTCTGCTGTCTTAACAATCATACAAGTTAGTCATTCTCATTTCCTCTAGCTGTCTTGCAGGGCCAGGTGCTCACAATTTCCTGGAAGGGGCTGGCTTCTAGAAAATTCTTCCTTTGAGTTGGTGGAGATAGTTTTCCTCTGGCTGTCTCCATAGGTCTGGACTTGTTCCTCCTGTGCTGAGGAATATGTCTGCAGCATGATGGCACTGGAGAAGAAAGCACTAGATCCTTTCTGTGCACCCAGCCCAGCCTCCTTGCCTCTACCCAGACCCTCATTAGGACACATTTGCAGTTCTCCAATGCAAGTGTCATGTTCCCACCAGTTCTGTCATCCTGAGGCATAACCAGCTGCCCCCATAGCAGGTCACTCTAGTGCTCCAAACTCAGCTCCACGAAAGCTTACACCCATTCACATGGGGACTCTGGTTCTTGTGAGAGTGACTGGTGAGCCATTCTTGGCTCATGTTCATGTGTCAGACACAATCAGGGCTTTCACAGAGAGGAAGTGACCAAGGTAAATGCTAACATTACTGCCAACCGAGCAGATGTATCATCTGATACACCATAATCAGTGGCCCTCTGAGGTTCTGCCATCTAGATTCTGTAAGGTCCGCTCCTGGATGGTGAGCAGACTCCACCCTCCTCGCAGCAAAGTCTCCACCCAGTACCTGCGTTACCTAGGCAACTGAGACACCTGGAAGAGGTCACATCTGCATCCGCTGAGGTCACATCTGAATTTGATGTGGCCACACCTTTCCCCGCCCATACCCTACATAAGGCCTAGCCCAGGCCCAGACTCTCTCTTTCTCTCTCTGTTCGTTTCTAGCTCTTGCTCTTGCTCTTCTTTTCTAGCTCTCTCTGCTCTCTCTCTGCTCTAGCTCTTTCCTCTCTCTTTCCCAGCCACGTGGAGTGCCAACCTTGCCTGGTCCCAGCAGGTCTACTGAATAAACCTACCCCTTACCTGAATACCACGTGAGTGCTACTGTTCTTACCCCTCTCTCTGCTCTTTTCTAGCTCTTTCCTCTCTTTCTCAGCTCTCTCTCTTTCCCAGGCCTTTCTCAGCCACGTGGAGTGCCAACCTTGCCTGATCCCAGCAGGTCTACTGAATAAACCTACCCCTTGCCTGAATACCACGTGCGTGCTGGTGCTGTTCTTACTCAGATACCTCTTTTTAAAAACCTAACAGATTCAGTCTGTGATACTGTCACCAGCACTCACAGACATCATGGTACTGGCCACAGCAGAAGCTACCTCTTCTTGGAGAATGCTGCTGTCTATCTCCTGAGCTCCAGAGCCAGACAAACCCCAACCAGTTAAGTCTAGGGAGATAGTTCCCACAGTTCCAACCAGGGCTCCAACAGCAGCCACCAGTCCTCTGGGCCTCCTGCAGCCAGTGGCTGGATCTGTTCTACCAAGCACAATTCTTGTCCCTCTAGAAGACAGACAACTGGTCTACCTTACTGGGCTATTTACAACTATATATATCAGAACTGTGATTGCAGACATGGGTCTCCCTCCAGCTAGCTCCTATTCCCAGGTGAATCTACAGGCACAGACAGCACTAACTGGACTTGTGACAAAGATGCTTGAATCCCAATTAGATTCACCAGGACCTCAGGATTCAGGGACAATGACTTCTTGGTTCATGGCTTCTGTTAATTCTCAAATCCACCTGTACCTATGCAATTGAAGAAAAGAAAAAGTGTTTTTGGAACCTCTGCCTGTTTCCTATCAGCCCTCAAAAGTTTTTATCCTCACCTGATGAAGGGGGTGGAATTTCCCCCTCAACGTGGGGAGTGCCTCTGTGTACTCAGCCTTGAGCGTGGACGTCCAGAAAAGTGATCATCTATCTAGCTGAGGAAATTCACTGTTCTGTGGCTGGGACCATTGTCAGCCTTGGTTTCTTTGTATAAGAGTCATAACTCCTATGCTCCTATGAGTCTCCTGGGGATAAAAATCCATACCTCAACTTTTTTTATATCTCTCCTGGAACCCAGTACAATGTACAGCTCATACCGAATGCATAGGAATCAAGACTATTGGAGAGAATGCAATATCTGGGACCTGACCACATCACTGCCCTACAACCAGAATTAACAACCATCAACAGCTCCCCCTTAACTACAGGATACATTGCAAGCCCCTTAGTGATTTATGAAGCCCAGCCCTAGCCTCATTCTCAATCCTCATTCCTATCCTGCTCTACCCTATCCCCATTGCTCCAGTTCACAGTTACATGGGATGCAGTATATAAGCCAGCTTCATCTGAAAAAGCAGAGCCATGATGAAGAATGGAGAATGCTCCTGGGATCAGACCTTACACAGCTGCATGCTCTGTTGTGTGTCACAACCTGCGGTGACTGGAGACAGGACAATAGCAGACACCAGACCATGGAATTGAGGTTTGTGGCGCCAGAGGCCTGAAGTCTTCCAATAGCTTCAGATGCCCCTGGTCCATTTTACAAGGTATTTATTAAGTATGATACAGAGGCATACGTCCTTGAAGTCACAAGCACCAATCATGTCGTATAATCTTACTCAAGTGATAAATAACTTCTTTATCTTAAGAAACAAGTGTAAGCCCTAAATGACTTATAGTTAGCTTAGAGTTTTATCTATCCCCAAGTTCCCAGAAAGTTTGGTGTAGATTTAGCCTACACCTAGGGTAGAAATCTGAATTCCCATCAAGCCAGGACTGATCGACGATTTCAGGAAACTCTCAGCGTTCTGAGAGTTCATGGTGGGAGGAGGCATTCCATTCTCCCAATCCTTTCTGGTCTCACCGCTTGGCTTTTGGGAGCTCTCAGAGTGGTGCACAGCTGTAGCTTCTGCATCTAGTCTTCCACCTGAAGCCATCAGGGTGGGAGAGCAAGGGCAAGCTGGAATCCACGAGAACTAGCTAGAACCTCACATGAGTCTCCCATTGTATCCAAGCCTGCAATTCCCATCCCAATTGCTCTTCAGAAGAAACTAAAGTTGTTGTCCAAGAGATTGATTGGCTCAGGCAATAAAGAAATTGAAGTAGCCAGTGAGGATGAAACAGATGCAGATGCTACACTATCCCCACACGTAACCCGTTAGATCATGACATGTGCAAACGGCCATGCAATTGCCTGTCTTAACTTCAGAATATAGATAGCTTGTGTTCGCTTCCCTTTTCTGAATCTCATGAAGATCTTTTTTTTTGGCCAATCCCACCCCAAAGGAAATTCCAGAAAACATAATTGCAGCTCAGCTAAATTTGACCAGACACATGCTTCCTCAGCCTGCTTCCTTTGCCTAGAATATTCTTCTCCATTCACCTCCTGCTCATCCAACAAGGCACCACCCACTAGCTCCTCACCCCTCTAGTCTCTCCTGTCCTGCCTGTGTTCCCAACATAGTCTGTCCTTATAGATATCTAACTAGTATCTGTCTCTCATTTTCAGATGTGGGGATTGAGGCTGAGTCTTCCTTCTGTCCTGAAGGGACTGAACATCTCAGACTTCACACTAACCCTTGGAGGCTCAGTGTTTTTAGTTTCCTCATTTTATGGCTTAAGAATCTAAGGAGGGAAGATAATTTACCTAATGCTGTTCAGCTTTTGTGTCCAGAGGCAGATTTCTAAACTCAGAATTTGAATTCAGGGCCTCACAATTTCTAGACTTCTGCTAACCTTAAGCCATGTCCCTAGTCCTTTTGTTTTGTAGTTTATCTTTCAGATAGGGTCTCGTGGTTTTGACCACACCATTCTTGGAACTAGGTCTTCCTAGCTTCACCTCCTAAGAAGCTTGGATTTTAGGCTTGTACCACCACACTCAGCTCCTATCCAGTAATTCTTTTTTTTTTTTTTTCTAGTCCTGGGGCTTGAACACAGGATCTGTGCACTCTCCCTGAGATTTTTTACTCAAGGCTAATATTCTACCCATTGAGCCATAATAATACTTCTAGCTTTTTCTGTTTATGTGGTACTGAGGAATCAAACCCAGGGCTTCATGCATGCTAGAAAAGCATTCTACCACTAAGCCACATTCCCAGCCCTTATCCAACAATTCTTAAGATAGAGAAAATGCTAAAAACAAACAAACAAAAAACATGGTGAAAGAAGATGAAACATCCTGGCTTACCTAGGACTGAGAATGTTCCTGGGAAAGGGAGCTTCCATTTTAAAATGGGGACAGTAACAGGCATCTTGGAACAAGTTGGACACCCCAAGAGAAAGGGCTCTGAAAGTTGACAGGTAGAAAGTTCTTGCAAGCGAGTAGAGCCTGGGGCCAAAGTGATCCTGAAGCATTCAACTTGTACCTGAGAGGAGTTGTATAATGGGCTTTGTTTTCTCATTTTCTTTTCTGTGAATGAGGCACCTTGCTCTGTTATTTAGAAAACAATTTTGAGCAATCACAGCTCCAGTTACTGGAGACTCTGCGGAAGGAAGATAGGGAGGAGAAAAGGCAGGGACTACAGGCTCCCTTCCTTCAAAGTCCACAAGGAGCCTGGGGACCAAGAGTCAAAGCCGAGACCCACAGATCCTACAGGGGAGAAGGGTCTTCTCCTAGCCCTGCCCCACACAGCAGGACCTTATTGTGAAAGCTTGGACAGGATCAATGGAAGTAGAATTCCAGCTTGGCCTGGTCAGTCCTAGAAAGGGACTTGTCCAAGGTCCCAAATGACAAAATGATGCTTTTTGTCTTCTCTAAGCAGATTCACAAGCCAAGTGATGATAAAAACCAGGCTCTGAACAGACAGAAGGCTGGCTGGGCAGAGGAGAGTGGCAGGCACACTGCCAACTTCGAGTAAACCTCCCTCTGTCTCTGATGTACACCATGCCCTAAAACGTTACCTTTGGGCAAAAATAAATGTGAAACTTTGGAAGCCAGCCAATCACACCTCGGAAGTCTCATGCCCTTCCCCCACTGCCAGGCCTCGTGTTTGACAGCTGTTTTATAGCCACAGTTCACTCATTCCTTCTCCCAGGGTCAGGTTTCTCCTGTGTAAAGTGCAGTATCAATGCCTTCCCCTGAGGCACCCCCAATGTGAACAAAGGAACAGATAAAGTCGGCTTAACAGTAGACACTTCCTATTTCAGCAGCTGGCAACTGCCTTATAAGATCAGAGCTTTAATAGGCTTCTTGGTGAGAACCCCCTTCCCAGGGGTGGATGGATGTGGTCTGGTGGACAAGCAGAAGGAAGGCTCTACTAGGGACCAGAGTCTAGGAAGAGAGTAGGAGATGAGGCAGGGGAGGCAAAAGAAGGGGCAGGCAGGAAAGCAAGAGGGAGCAAGAGAGAGGGAGGAAGGGGGAGGGAAGGGAGAGAAGGAGAGGCAGAGGGAGGAAACCTAGACTCTTCTAGAAGCTGTAGGTCAGGGAGGGAGGGGAGGGGAAAGAGGGAGAAGAGGGATGAGGAGGGATGGGGAGGGGAGGGGAGGAGCACTAAGGAGAAAAGAAAACCAGACTCCCCTAAAAGCTGTAGTTTAACTGAAGGAAAGTTCTAGAAAAAAAAAAAGTCTTCCCCAGTTGTTTGTGACAGTGCCTCTGTTCCTTATTTACTCACAAATCACCATTTATTGAGTGACATCTGCTATTTTGTACAAGGAAGGGCGGGGAGGGAAGGGAATGAGAACTGTTTCCTATTTTGAGACTGGGGACTGTTTTCTATTTGAGCAGGGCAGTATGAACCAGAGACCACTCATAAGAAGGAAAAGCCCAGGAACTTGAGAAAGCTTATTTTGGCACAGCACTTGGCATATGTGGCAATCCAATCTCTCTCTCTTCCTGGGCCCCTAGCCTGTTCCACACCCCAAAATGGCCCTTGCAGGGTGATGCAGCCAAGTGACAGGGTTGGTGCCAGCAGGACCTGCATGGACATGATGCGTGCCACTCTGGGGCCCAGAAGCCTCCCAGCAGCCCCTCCCTGCACCTGGTATAGCCTTGAGAGCCAAGTGCTGATGGCAGCAGATCTACTACCACCACCCCTCCCCATCACCCTGGAATCCCTGCACCAGAGGAAAACAAGGCTCTCACGTTAAAGAAGCATAGCTATACAAACAATAAACTTAGGGAGGGCTTGAACTTGAAATCGGGGCGGGGGGGGAGCATGGACCCCATCAGCAGATCTGCGGGGCCAGGAGTGCCATCTGACGTTGGGGTCACACCTGTGAAGCTTTGTGTGGGCATTCAGCAAGCAATAGTCATCCTGATTATGATGTTCAGTACAGAAGAGCCTGCTGGCCTCTAAAAGGGATTCACAAACTCTTTACACCCCAACTCTCTTGGGATGGTGAGGACCGGACTTGCTGGGGGCGTTGTCATCAGGGTGAGGAGCCAGCCTTGCAGACCTCACCGTGAATGTGATTTTCTTGCCATTGGGAAAGAAGCTGCCATCGCTGAGCTGGGCTGGGCTGGGCTGGGTTGGGCTGAGCTGACTCAGGAAGGAACAAAAGGCATCACCAGTCTCAGGGAGGCCAGGACATTTGCCCTACCAAGAATAGAATACAAGCGCTTTGTATTCCTAAGTTCCTGTTCTTCCTGAAATAACCCTAAAGCCCACATCAGAAAAAGTGGCACCACATGGACACATCTACCAAAGAGG
Source organism: Dipodomys spectabilis (assembly GCF_019054845.1). Taxonomy (NCBI): domain Eukaryota; kingdom Metazoa; phylum Chordata; class Mammalia; order Rodentia; family Heteromyidae; genus Dipodomys; species Dipodomys spectabilis. The sequence goes on from NW_024870723.1 coordinate 6,708,000, forward strand.
AAAATGTCCTCTCATTGGGGGCTCCTGGGGCTGGGGAATGGCCATGGGGTAGGACATAAGAAGCTTAGAAGCCCTCCCCCATTGATACCTTTTGGGCTATGGGCGTTGTAAGGTCCTGGGACACTCGTAACTGAGTTTGGCACAGCGAGGAGGAAAATGCCAGCAGAGTCTCCCTCCTAGGAAGGGTCACAGTGACCTGAACCAGAAACTGGGCATCATGGATCAGCTACAGCGGAGAATGATCACCTACGTAAGCAGGATCACACAGCAGAAAGCAGTAATGGCAACTGGGGTGAGAAGCCTGTACCCCTCAGAGCCTCCTGCTCCCAAACTCCCTTAAAGGACTTGCTGCTACCGGTACACATATAGCTTGAAGGCTAGAGCTGGGATAGGATTGGTTGTCCGAAATGCAAGAGTCCCTGTATGTCCCAGAGCTTCCTGATGGATGCTTCAGTGATCAGGAGCCAGCCATGTCTGCTAACCGGGCACTCAAGCCTCATTGCCAGTACACTTCCACAAGCCTTTCCAAGAGCCCACCAGACCCAGATGAATGGAAATCCTCCATGAAGCCTCAGTCCCGCCCCCGCCAAGCCCCTGCCCTGCCTGTGAAGCTACCTTGTCAGAAGGGGGAGAGAAGGATGAGCCCCAGCAGCACGTGTTTGCAAAGCCTCAGAATGATTTGTTCAGAGAGTTAGTGGGACAAGGGAGATTAAAAAAAAGAGAGAGAGGAGCTCATTGCCCAAAGTACTAGAAACTCAGGTGCCCATCAATTCTACCTATCTTTTTATTTTTATTTTTTTAAGTTATTTTGATCGGTTGTGGGCCTGCACTCTGGGCCTGGGCGCTGTCCCTCAGCTCTTCAGCTCAAGGCTAGCGCTCTCCCAATTGAGCCACAGTGCCACTTCCAGCTTTTTCTGCTTATGTGGTGCTGAGGAATTGAACCCAGGGCCTCATGCATGCCAGGCAAGCACTCTACCACTGAGCTACCTTCCCAGCCCCCAATTCTACCGATCTTGTAGACAAGCTCACATGGAAGAGGAGAAACAGCAAAGGGAGGATGTGAGCAGGCCCACCAGAGTCTGCACAGAGCAACTTGGAGTGGAAAGTTGCACCTGTGGGTTTATGGTCTCCAAACTTTCAGAAGTCACAGCTTACACTAGAGATCTCAGCTCTCAGGTCTTCTCATTATTAGAAGATCATGGAGGCTGGGGACTATTAGTCAGGGTTTACATCATTTACTAGCACCACTTTAACAAATCACTTTAGATGTCACACCTAGATTTCCTCATCTGGGCAGGATTGGGAGCAATTGAAAGTAATAAAACCTGAAATCAACTTGTCATAATCTTCCTCTCTAGCTTAATTGAGTAGGTGTTGGCTTTGTGTTGATCCTTTTCCTGCATAAGCTTCCTCAGTCCTCACTGGAGTACCTGGCAGAAGGTTTGCTCAGCATTTAAGTGACGGAACCCTTCCCGAACGGCCAACAGACAGATCCCAGTATCCAGATAAGGGGCCCCCATTCCTGTGCTTCCCATCAGAAGCAGGCTGCCCTGGGCAGTCTAGGTAAATACAGTCTAGGTAGAAATGCACAGACCCAAAGTGTTGTTCTAGGACAGGTTTCCAGATGGGGACAGAGTTTGACCTGAAATTTTCCAAGGAAAAGCAAATTGTTGGGGCTGGAAGGTGGCTTAATGGTAGAGTGCTTGCCTTGCATGCATGCAGCCCTGGGCTTGATTCTTCAGCACCACATAAGCCAGAAGTGGTGCTGTGGCTCAAGTGGTAGAGCACTAGCCTTGAGCCAAAGAGCTGAGGGACAGCACCCAGGCGCAGTGTTCAGGCCCCATAACTGACAAAAAAAGAAAGAAAAAAAAAAAGAAAAGCAAACTGTCATCAGGAAGGAATGGGCTGAAAGGGAGATGGGAAGGCCTGGCCAAGCAGCAGCTGTAGACCTAGCAAGATGGGGAAGTGGAGACAGGAGAAGCAGGTGGAGAGCTGAGCATCAGGTGAGCCAGGTGGGTGTCACTAACATTTCTAGGGCAGACGTCTGAGAGGAGCTTCATAGCTGGAGCTATTTGCTGACAAAAAGGAGCCTCCCCATTGCTTAACAACTCAGTCTATGCAAGTCCATGGGGGCAAGGAGCAGGAGGGCTCTCTGCTGCCACCTAAGTGTCAGCTTACATCATGGGAGATGTAGGCATGAATGGAAGCCGGGGGGTACCATTTCTCATCCATCTCTTTTTGGTTTGGTTTGGTTTGGTTTTGTGCTGGTACTACAGCTTGCATTCAGGGCCTTCAGCTCTTGCTAGGCTTCTTTGCTCAAGATTGGCAGACTATCACTTGAGCCCCATCCCCATTTCTGGCTTTTTGGTGGTTAATTGGAGATGAGAGTCTTCCGGACTTTTCTACCTGGGCTGACTTTTAATCACAATCCCTAGTAAGCCTCCTGAGTAGTTAGGATACCTGGTATCTCTCTCTATTCTCTCTCTCTCTCTCTCTCTCTCTCTCTCTCTCTCTCTCTCTCTCTCTCTCTCTCTCTCTCTCTCTCCCTCTCCCTCTCCCTCGCCCTCTCCCTCTCAGCAGTTTATACCTTGCTGTATTATCACACAACCTCCTTTCTCCTCCAAGTGGGGAAGACTGATGGTGTTGGAGGCAAGGGTTATGGAAGAAACTCAGCCTTCCTATAGGCATCTATCTTAGGCTACAGACTACTGGGGTGAGAGGCCCTGGCCTTTTCTTCCCTACATCTGTGCTCTGGGTTGCTGCAGGGAGACAATTCTTCAAAGGTACTCCAAGTCTTGCAAGCAGAGCCATTGACTGCCCTGTGAACATTTTTTTCCAGGACACTTGTATAGCAAACATCCTTGGAAAGTAAACTAGTCTCTCTCTTTCTCTCTCTTTCTCTCTCTCTCTCTCTCACACATACACACACACACACACACACACACACACACACACACACACACACACAAAGGATAGGCATTGTGATGCACATCTTCAATCCCAGCACCTGGGATTGGCTGAGATGGGAGAGTCATTTGAGTTCAGGAGTCCAATAAGCAGCCTAGCAGGATTCCATTTTTTAAAAAATAAAATAAATGGAACCAGGCATCAGTGACTCACACCTATAATAATAGCTATTCAGGAGGCTAAGATCTGAGGATCATGGTTAGAAGCCAATCTGAGAGCCTCTTATCTCCAATTAAGCAGCAAAAAGTGAGGAGTCGAGGTGTGGCTCAAGTGGTAGAGTACTAGCCTTGAGCAAAAAGCTAAGGGAATTAGCCCTGCATTCAAGCCCCAATATAATCATCATCATAATAATAATAATCTCAAAGCTGAAAGTTCATTTCCTATAATACAACCCACTACTTGTACAGTCATATGCCTGGACCAATAAATGTCACCCCTGTGCAGTTGTATTTTCTGTTAAAATACAAGATTCCCAGTTAAATTTGAATTTCAGATAAACAATAAAAATGGTTTAGCATATGGATATATTATGCAATATTCACTGTTACCGAGAGACTCAAATTCAACTAGGGACCCTATATTTTTGTTTTATTAATCTGGCAATCCATATCTCTCTGGGATCTGAGGATAAGAAGAACCTGAGCAAAGATGCTAATAATAATAAAGCCCTTTATCTCTGACCCAGGAGGCTTGTGTCTTCTGCCAGCATCTTCATTTCTAAGTAGGATAAAACTTCATACCTATTGCAATTTTTTATGAGTATACCCAGCCTAAGCTTGGAACTTGGCATAGACCTGGCAGCCACTGATATCTGTGGGATGAATGGTTGTCAATCTGTAGGAACTTCTGCCAAGAACACAGGATTCCTGGGGGAATTTGAATGTGCTACTGGTGGTTAGCACTTTTCCATCTCCCTACCACCTCCCTGTTACCATGGTTACTGTAACTGCATGGGGTTCCAGAGCTTCTATCCAAAGCCTTTTTGGGGGCATTATTTCATTCAGTGTTCTGATGACTTGCTGAACTACAGATGATTATTCTTACTTTAAGAATTAAAACTGAAGTTCAGGGTTAAGAATTGCTTCACACAAGGATATCCAGCCAGTTAAGTGTCCCAGCAGGGAGCCACTTAACCACAGGGTACTTACTGAGATTGGTAGTGTGCCTAGAGATGGGTAAGCACCTCATATCCTTCATCTAGTAAAAGTCTTAAAACTTCTTTATGATATGGGCACAATCAGTCCCAGAGGGATATAACACACCCCGTCACAAAGCTCTTGAATGTAGCAGAATCAGAAGGAGAATTCGCTTACTTTTGCTGTCAGAGACTGAACAAAAATGGTAAGAGATGAGGAAGGGTCCAATAGAAGCAGTATTCTGGTCAGCCTTTATAACTATTCCTCAGCCAATAGACTGGAAAACAAGGGAATGTGCAAGTCCCCAAAGCCATCACAACAGACCCTAAACTGACCAAATAGGCCCAAGGTCGACCAGATGTCCTGCCCCAGAGCTGGAGATTGCAGCTTGGGTGAGGTTACATGGGTAGTTTGGCCCTATAGATTAGATTGGCTCAGCAATCCTGAGTCCTAGGACTTCAGCACAAACTATAGTTCATTCCAGGCCCACTGGATGTTGGCTGAGCTGCCCCAGGGTCCCAACAATCTCAGGAATGGAACATTGGCTTCCATCAGGAGGAACAGAAGGAGAATCACGATGTTTTTCTATATATCCTTGGAGAAAGTTGACTATATTGGGAAAATACTCTTTTATGCCAGAGTTTCCCAAAGTAAGTTCCCTGAAATGTTCATTACAAAAGGGGAGAAGAAATTTTAGAGTCTAATAAGTTTGAGAAGTTCAGTTGCTCATCTTTGCCTTAGATTTAGCCTTCCATATATTAAAAATTCTGACAAGTCCTGTAGCAAAGTGACCTGTTGAACTTTATTTAATCTGAAACTTCTGTGTGTCTGTGTATGTCTGTGCACATGCACCAGTACTGAGAATTGAACTCAGGACCTTACTTTCTAGCTTAGCTTTTGCTCTGTAACTTGAGCCATACCTCCATTTCTGGCTTTTTGCTGGTTAGTTAGAGATAACAGTCTCATGGACTTTTCTCCCCTCAACTGGCTTTGAACCCTGATCCTCAGATCTTACCCTCCTAACTATCTAGGATTATAGGCATGAGCCCCCAGCTCCACGCTAACTTGGAATTTCTTTCTTTTTTTTTTTTTTTTTGCCAGTCCTAGGGCCTGAATTCAGGGCCTGGGCACTGTCCCTGAGTTTCTTTTGCTCAAGACTAACACTCTACCACTTTAGCCACACACTTCCACCTTAACCTGGAAGTTCTTGAAGGTATCTGACCAATAGCCTTCTCTCAATGATTTTATTTTGTTTCATACAACATTCTAGAAAATGATGGAATTACAGGAATTTAGAGGCATACTGTTTCTTGACTTTCTCTTTTCCTTCTTTGCAGCAGATTGAAGCTTGATTTGGAGCTCAGGATACTCACTTTTAGAGGCCACCACTAACAGGGACCTGGTAGAACCCCAATTCTAGTATTCTGTGAACTCCGTAAGAATGATGCTGTCCAGGTCACCCTGAGCAATGATCTTCACCCAAAACAGCTGTTCTGTTCCAGGAAAGCCTGCTGCCTCTCGGCCCTTTTGCCTATTTCCCAGTTGAAAGTTACTAATGGTAGGCAACAGAAAAAGTGATATTTCTTTATCACTTGTCTTAAAAGTGGGAGGAAAGGGAGCTGAGGCAAGCCCGGCCTCACCCCCATGAAAAAGGACAAAGAGCATCATCTTTCTTCTAGAACTATCCTGAAGAAACTAAGGAAGCTGACCAAGTTTGACATGCAGGGGGCCAGGCTGGCTGTGATGTTCAGACCTATCCTCTTACCAGTTCTCTGGGGTGTGTGTCAGCCTGAGGAGGGGTTTCTAGGCTGGAAACTCTCTCAGAAAATAACACATTCCAAAGAAAGATAGTCTTGGATCATATGGTTCCTAAAAAACCCAAGGGTGACATTAGTTTAAGGCATAGCAAAAAAAAAAATGCATGGGATGTTAGCAAATGTAAGCTAAATCAAGTCTGTGCTCATGTAAGTTTAGGCAGCTCTGCATCCTGCAGGTCTCTGTGGAGAATCACAGGACTGAGCGAAGGAAACACATCCTGAGGGATAGAGGCTTTGACTTGTTCAAGCAAAGAACAGCTATTTATATCCATCAGGCATGGGAAATGCTAGCCATGAGAGACTTTCCAACAACCCCCTAAGAACCAGGCTTGCAGAAATGGCACATGGGGCAGGGAAAATGATGGGCAAAGAATGTAACTATGAGGACTCAGGAGTCAGACAATCTTGAGTCCAAGTCTTTTTTATTTCTTTTTGTGTCAGTCCTGGGGCTTGACCTCAAGGCCTGGGTGCTGTTCCTGAGCTTTTTCACTCAAGGCTGGCACACTACCATTTGAGCCACACCTCCACTTCGGGCTGTTTGCTGATTAATTGGAGATAAAAGTCTCCTAGATTTTCATACCTAGGTTGGCTTCAAACCATGATCCCTAGGTCTCAGCTTCCTGAGCAGATGGGATTACAGGTGTGAGCTACCAGTCCCCAGCTGAGTTGTCACCATGATTTAGAAGAAGGACAAGTTACTAAATCTCCCTGACTTCAAATCTACCATCTGTAAAAGAAGAATGACAACAGTTCCCACCATGTGGTTTTGGTAAGGACTAAAATGAGATAATGCACTTGGAAAACATTCAGTAACCCAGCCAGCTCTCTGTGTCTGTGAGCTCTGCATCCATGGTTTCTATATCCATGGATTCAGCCAACCTTGGGTCATAAATATGAGGGGGGAAAATTACATTGTAGCTGGCCTGTGCTGTGTAGTTACTCGAAGATGGTTGCATCTGTACTGGGCCTATATAGACCTTTTCTCATCATTTTTTCCCAAAGTCATACAGTTAACAAGTATTTAAAGCTGGGCTCAGGTGGCAGACAAGACCAAAGAGACTATTATCTCCAATCGACTAGCAAAAAGCCAGGAGTGGAGGCATGTCTCAAGAGGAAAAACTCCAACCTGGAGCAAAAAAAGCTAAGCAAGAAGGCGAGGCTGAGTTCAAGCCTCAATATTGGCCCAGGAAACCAAAACTAAAGAACTATTTGCTTAGCATGCACACTATTAGCTATTATAAAAGCCAATTGAAAGTATATGGGAGGATGACTAAGTTATATGCAAATATGCATTTTATGCAAGGGATCTGAACACCCACCAAAGACCCCGAATCAATCCCCCTGGGATACCAAGGGATGACTATAGTTGAACTTGTTGATGCTCTTGTTTTTTTTTAATTATTATTATTTTAAGGTTGATTTTGGAGAAGGCTTATAGCTAAGAAAAGGAGGAATGGTGAAGAAGCAGGAGAGTACAGGTCAAGCACCCTACTCTTGGGGTTGAGGACTGTTTCCCTGCTATGATGCTGCAACACTGATGTCCTGATAGATGAAGAACCATTTCCCACACCCCACTGCGACTCAGTCTCAAGGTGAGAATTTATTCATTCATCCACCCCCATTTCCTGAGCACCCACTCCGTGATGTGGAAGCAAGTTGCACAACCCGAGAAACATATCCAGCCTGCAGCAGATAGCTCATTCCCAGAACTGACCTCACAGAAACTCTTACAAGAAAGGTTTCACTATGACTGCATTCCTTAAAGGGGCACAAGAAAATGCACCTGAGCAGAAGTAACACAGGAAGGATAAACCAGAACCAAAGTAGATCTGTTATCTACTGTTAGGTGAGAGGGAGGCTGAAGAAGAGGCTGGAGAAGTAAAGGAGAAGAGATAGAAGGGGTGGCATTTATACTTTTGGGATTTCGGGGGGGAGGAGGTGTTTGTTTTGCTGGTTCTGGGGCTTGAACTCAGGACCTTACCTTCTTGCTTGGCTTTTTCACTTAAGGCTTGTACTCTACCACCTGAGCCATACTTCTACTTCTGGAGTTTTGCTGGCTAATTGGTGATTACGAGTTTCTCAGATTTGTCTGCCTGGGCTGGCTTCAAACCATGATCCTCAAAGCTCAGCCTCCTGAGTAGCTAGGATTATAGATGTGAGCCACCACTGCCCAGCTTTCTGAGTATGCTTTTTGTACAGCTCTAATTCTTTAAGCATGATAGCTTTCATGTATCCCTAGAATGGGAGAATGAATTAATGAGTAAATGAATGAAACAAGTCAGACATTCTGCCAATCAATGGGCTAAGTTATAGAAGAGACCCAAAACGAGATTAGCTGAATGAACCTAATAGTATTACAAATGAACATCACCACACTAAAGATATCCAGAAAGAAAATAACAACTTTAAACAAAGTTCTTTTGACTGCGTATTGCTTTATTTTTTAGTTCTTGGTTTATCCTTATTGTATCAACACCTTTTTCTTTTCTTTTTTTTTTTGCTGCTGGGATTATAGTAACTTTCTTCCTCTCCTTCTAGACAGTAAGTGCTACAAAAGCAGGAATCCGTCATTACAAATAGCAGCCACCAAAAGTGTTTCTCTATCAGGATGACCTAGCCATTAACTGCAAATTTAGTGCAGCTAATGAACCTCATTTTTGTTTCTAGCCTGAGGGTTCAGGCATGACAAGTGATAGGCACGTCTATTAGGAAAGAAAAGAGATTTTTATGTGGCCTGATGCTTCCAGAAGACAGACAATAGTCAGTTCCTCTTCAGCTATATTTGAATACAGACATGAGCATTAGGTTTGAATAGAGAAAGAATTAGGGGCAGGAAGCAAAGATACGTAGGATTTAGGAGTCCCGAGTCACAGGTGTGGTCTGACTGATCTCAGTTCTGGCTCTGCTTCTGGAGAAATTATCATTGTCATCACTGTGGGGAGCAATCTGGTTTTCCAACTCCAGGGTGCAACCTGATCATCACTGATAATTATTTTCATTTGGGGATGATCGTCCTGTAAGGCCTTGCTGTTTCTTAGGCATGTTTTAGTACTCTGTCATAAAGATGTTATCTTGACTTGCCTGGAACACAAGGTGACTGTGAAATGATTGTGGAGAGAACGGCTTTAGAACAATCAGACACAAAACGGCAGCACAGACGCCAGACTTTTCTCCTGATGTTCATTAATTGATGGCAGCAAAAACAGTGTAAGTGATATACACTTCCAATAGGCAAAAAGTGCAATATGGCCAGGATGAGATCTTCAGCATGGCTTTTAGGGGCTGGGTAGTAGACATTGCCTGTGAGTTTGATCCACAAGGCTGGCATCGCCTATGAATGGGGGGAGACTTTCTTTCTTCATTTCTTTGTTTTTTGCTGTTGTTGAGGTACTTGGCTTTTTAGCTCATGGCTGGTGCTCTATTACTTGAGCTATACCTCTAGTCCCAGGGTTTTTTTGCTGGTTAATTGGAGAAGAGTCTCTCAGATTTGTCTATCCAGTCTGACTCTGAACGTCAATTCTCAGATCTCAGCTTCCTGAGTAGTTAGGATTATAGGCATTAGGGGAATCGTTTCTGTCAAAGTTGTTGCTTGATATAAACACCATTCTTTTAAGGGTAGCTGCCATCTTACAAGAGACTATTTTAGACAATCCACATACTGTTATTTTTTTTAACCAGATGCCAGTGGCTCATGCTTATAATCCAGGAGATTGAGATCTAAATATTGCAGTTCAAAACCAACCCTAGAAGGAAAGTCTATGAAACTCGTATCTCCAGTTAACTATTAAGCAGCAAGTGGAGCTGTGGCTCAAGTGGTAGATTGCTAGCCTACGAGAGAAAAAAGTTAAGGGACAGGGTCCAGGCCCTGGGTTCAAAGCCACACACGCATGCATGCATGCACGCATGCATGCTTACATGTACACACAGCATTGTTTTTGTAGGAACCGAAGGCATGGCTCAAGTGTAGAGTGTCAGCTGAATAAGAATTGTTTTTTGACAAGTTCCTGCTTTGGCCAGGTGGCTTGGCCACAGTAGTACTTTAATTAAGATATCTTGTTACCAGTTCCTGTTACATTTTAATTAAGCAACATCTTGTCAAACTAGTCAAGCAAGCAAGATGGTGAACAAAAAGCAATACTGCTAGGAATAAAGTCTGAACAGACTTCTTGCCCAGACCACTTGCTTGTTTGTCTTCATTTTAGTAGCATGCCCTCTTGCAGAAGTGAAATCTTGCCTTGCTGAGTTCCTTTCAAGTTGATGTCCTTATTCCTGGCTCATTTTTTAGGACATTTGCTCTACCACTTGAGCTACATCCCCAACACTATTTTTTTCTTTAGTTATGTTCAAAAATTGGGTCTCATTATATCCAGGCTATCCTGGACCCCAATCCTATTTACACTCCCCTAGAGCTACAATGAGAGCTACATGCAAAGGCGCCCAGCTTTTAACTGATTGAGAGAGTCTCGTGAGTTTTTATACCTAGACTGGCCTGGATCTGCATTCTTCCCTATCTCTAACTCCACGTAGCTAGAATAGAAACCAGAGTGTTTGATCCCAGGCCCCAATCCTAGGAGCCTCACACATCAAGCCTAGCCACTCACCCCTATATGCCGAAGAAAGAGACATGAAGAAGATAGAGCGATATATTACATGGCCGCCACAGGAAGAGAGCACTTCTGTGTATCTCTCAGCCATCTTCCGGTGTCTCTAGGGGCACAGATGTTTGTCCTAGGTTGAATGAAAAGAATTGGGAGTCGAGAGTGAGAAAGATATGTGCTGTGATTAAACATTCCCCGTTGCGGTTGTGGCCTGGATGGCCGTCATTTCAGTCTTGTCTCTGGAGGGGCTCTACAGAAGTTGTTATCACTTCAGTTGTTTTCACTTTTGCCTTGGTTATTGGTGTCTGGTGAGTGATCCGTCCTGAGTTTCTGGCTGCTCTCTTCCTTTGGAGCAGTTTCATCTTTTGCCTCAAGATGGTAAGGCCTTGCCTGCCTGACGGCCAGTTTACCTTGTGTCATAAGAAGCTTATGGGTAAATTCTACTTGCTTGCTTTCTTTCTTTTTTTTTTTTTTTTTGGTCTGTGGGGCCTGGACTCTGGGTCTGGGCGCTGTCCCTCAGCAATTCAGCTCAAGGCTAGCGCTCTACCACTTGAGCCACAGCGCCACTCCCAGCTTTTTCTGCTTATGTGGTGCTGAGGAATCGAATCCAGGGCCTCATGCATGCAAGGCAAGCGCTCTACCACTGAGCCACCTTCGCCTAAAGTGATTTGCAAAATCACGTTAGGGAGAATGGCTCAGATCTCAGGATACAGCTGCAAAGTTATGGGGTGGGAGGTCTGGATGCCTAGTTTTTATCCAGCTTATAGTTAACTCATGGGCCCAGCAGAGCAGTTTTTAACTTACCTGTTAAGGATTACAGGTGTAATTCATTACACTCAGCTCCTTCTTCTCCTCTTCCTCTTTCTCCTCCTCCTTCCTATTATTATTATTATTACCATTGTGTGTGTGTGTGTGTGTGTGTGTGTGTGTGCTAATACTGGGCTTGATAGGGCTGGGAAGATGGCTCAGTGGTAAAGCACTTGCCTTGCATGCCTGAGGCCCTGGGTTCAATTCCTCAGCACCACATAAGCAAAAAGAAAAAAAAGCCAGAAGTGGCACTGTGGCTCAAGTGGTAGAGCGCTAGCCTTGAGCTGAAGAGCTGAGGGACAGCGCCCAGGCCCAGAGTTCAGGCCCCACGACCAGACCCAAAAATAAAAAAGTAATAATAATACTGGGCTTGAATTTGGTGCCAAGGGCACTCTCCCTTAGCTTTTTTGTTCAAGAATTGTGTTCTACCACTTGAACCATGGCTTCACTTCCAGCTTTTTGTTGGTTGATTGGAGTGTCACAGACTTTTCTGCGGAGGCTGGTTTCAAACTTTGATCTTCAGATCTCACCCTCCCGAGTAGCTAAGATTACAGGTGTGAGCCATTGGTGCCTGGCTTAGGTTTGTTGTTTTTTGTTTTTCATTTCTGTTTTTGTCCTGCTTGGTGTCTCTGTGGACCTGTGGTTTTGGTGTCAGCCATGAATTTTGTGGACATTCTCTGCCATTATTTCTTTTTCCTCACTTTTTTCACCTTGGCTACTCTCATAATAGAGATAACACATAATACTCACATAATATATCTTTTGCAAATTGCCCTACAGGTTTTCTACATTCTGTTCTTTTTTTCCCCCCGTCAGTCACGTGGGGCCTGAACTGTGGGCTTGGACACTGTCCCTCAGCTCTTCAGCTCAAGGCTAGTGCTCTACCACTTGAGCCACAGCACTACTTCTGGCTTTTTCTGCTTATGTAGAGCTGAGGAATCGAACGCAGAGCCTCATGCATTCAAGGCAAGTACACTACTACTGAGCCACCTTCCCAGCCTTCTATATTCTGTTCTTAAAAAAACAAAACAAAACAGACAATGTTCCTTTTTCCCTTTGCATTTCAATTTGGGATTTATTTTATTTTTTGTCAGTCATGAGGCTTGAACTCTGGGCCTGGCGCTGTTCCTGAGCTCTTCAGCTAGTGCTCTGCCACTTGAGCCACAGCATCACTTTGGTTTTCTGGTGGTTAATTGGAGATAAAGAGCCTCAAGGATGTTCCTGCCTGGGCTGGTTTTGAACCAGGCTGGCTGAACTCAGCCTCCTAAATAACTAAGATTACAGGTAAGAGCCACCGGTGCCCACCTGGGATTTTTTTAATAGACTCATTGATTTTATCTTCAGCCATGTCTAGTCTACTAGCAAGCCCTTCAAAGACATTCTTCATTTCTATTATGATGCTTTTTATTCCCAGCATGTCTTTTTTATTTGGTTCTAGAGTTCTCGTCTCTGCATAATCCATAGGTTCTTACATGTTCTCTACTATTTCAAACCCTAAATACTGCTAAAGAAAGAAAACATTTATCCAATCACTTTTTTAAGATGATGAGGTCATGAAACAGTAACATCACCTTTATAATAACAATAAAAAAATTTAAACATGGTAAGGTAAGGGCTGGTATTACAGCTTATAGTAGAGTACTTGCCTTGCATGTTATACAAGGTCCTGGGTTTGATTCCTAATACCATACACACACACACACACACACACACACACACACACACACACACACTATGATAAGGTGAGCCAAGCACTAGTAGCTCATGACTGTAATCCTAACTATCAGGAGGCTAAGATCTGAAGCTTGTGGTTCAAAGCCGGCCTAGGCAGGAAAGTTTTTAAGATTCTTTTCTCCAATTAACCACCAAAAAACTGGAAATACAGCGTTGGCTCAGAGGGATAGAGCACTAGCCTTGAGCAAAAATCTGCTCAGAGATAGCACCTCAGCCCTGAGTTGAAGGCCCTCCCCCAACCAAAGAAAAGTTAAGGTATATTTTGGTCAAGGGTTACCATGGACATACATGTGGGAAAATAGTGTAATAGGGTATTACAGTGGGAGAGAGATTAAACTCCAACAAGAACAAGGGAAAATTTATACCATGTAACAAAAGGGCAGAAGAAGCCAGTGAGTAGAAAATTGAGCAGAACCCTCAAAAACAAGGGTTTATAGGTCAAGGTTGCTTGATGGGGTGATGGTTGGAGGCAAGCCAGGGTGAGAAGCTATTGACGATGGGCAGATCCCAGGGGTAAGGAATTGCCATTCAGCATGGTTTTCTTGCCTAAATTGGAATCTATAAAATCAGAAGGGGATACCCACGGCCATACGTGAGCAACCAAATGGACGGAGGACTCTGATTAAAATTTTGGCCCAAGGAGAGACTCTGTCCATATATTCATCTTCTTAGGTCAGATCAGCTCTAGTTCCTAGGCTTGCTTTCTCTCTTCACATTGTATTCTATCACAACTTCTCATAGGTCAGATCAGCTTCTTATTAGGTCAGATCAGCTCTAGTTCCTAGGCTTGCTTTCTCTCTTCACATTGTATTCTATCACGACTTCTCATAGGTCAGATCAGCTTCTTATTAGGTCAGATCAGCTCTAGTTCCTAGGCTTGCTTTCTCTCTTCACATTGTATTCTATCACAACTTCTCATAGGTCAGATCAGCTTCTTATTAGGTCAGATCAGCTCTAGTTCCTAGGCTTGCTTTCTCTCTTCACATTGTATTCTATCACGACTTCTCATACATTTTGTATGGTTTTGTTAAAAGTCATCTGTGACATATCTGATACTAGGAATGGCATCCAGCAACTAGTGTGAGGTGTTTGTGTTTATTTGGGTGGGACACTGGCTGCCTTTACTACTTTTTGTAGTTTTAAACATCAAACAAACTCCTACCGTGCCTATGGTGGTTGGGCTTTGTTTTCTTTCTTTCTTTTTGGTCAGTTGTAGGGCTTGAACTCTGGGCCTGGGTGTTGTCCCTGAGCTCTTCAGCTCAAGGCAAGCTTGAGCCACAGAGCCACGTCTGGTTTTCTAGTGGTTAATTGGAGATAAGAGTTTCACCGACTTTCCTGTCCTGGCTGGCTTTGAACCACAATTGCAGATCTCAGCCTCCTGAGTAGCTAGGATTACAGGTGTGAGATACCACCAGCACCCAGCTTATTTTCTTTTTTTGTTTTTTTGATTTTTTTTTTTTTTGGCTTTTTTTCCCCCTGTTCCTTTTGGTTTTCCCAAGACTTCTAAAATAAAGTCTTTGTTTTGCAGTTTTCTAAGTTACAGTCTATCTGTTGATGTGGTGGTCAAGATTTAGGGAGAGATAACTTTCTATTATCTTATGACTCAATCCTATTTATTTATTTATAACTTTTTGTGTGCCAGTCATGGGGCTCATACTCAGGGCCTGAGCACTGTCTTTGAATTTTGTGATCAAGGCCCTAGTGAGCTCTTCCCCTTGAGACACAGCTCTACTTCCCATTTTTTGGTGTTTGAGATGAGTCTCACAGACGTTCTTGCTCGGTCTGGATTTGAGCCTCAATTCTCAGATCTCAGCCTCTTGAGTAGCTAGTATTACAGGAGTGAGCTACTGGTGCCTGGCTGATTATTTGCTTTTAATATGTTAATTGTAAAAGTTAGCAGGTTTTATTGTAACATCTTCATACATATGTAGACTATCCTTTGACCAATTTTTTTTCATTAGACTGGAGTCCCTGAGCTGTGACCTTTAGAAGCATTTCTTAGCTTTTTTTAATTGTCCCCTCTTTCCTCAGAGGAGACAGGAAGGCTAAAAGAGGTAGGGTTGTCTGGTGACCCTTTCCCCAGATCAGATAAGACTCTAGCAAAGTAGCTTTCCCCCAGAGCAGACCTTTGTTAAGGATGAGATTTTCCAGGGTTTCAGATGGCCATTTACTCTGCCCTCCAGGACCACAAGGGTATAGCATTTTTCACCACTTCTGTAGGGAGGTAGGCTTACTCTTAGAGATAAAATCCACCAAATTATGGGGGCTGCATACAGTTCTAATTCTCAACCTGTAAGAAGTGCTTACACTATTTCAGATGGAAGAATGACTCCTTACCTGGGCCCATACATTCACTAGGAGCAGGAGAAAAGCTAGGTACCCAGACCCCTTCACTTTGCTTCTGTGTCCTGAGAGCTGAGCCATTCTCTTCTCTGGTCCTTTTGCAAATCACCTTAAGCTCTAGAAAGCAGAACTTGCTGATATGAGTCTTGTGACCCAAGGCAGGATACTCCTTAGACAGGCAATGACTCCTTCTTATCATCTTGAAGCAAAAGGTGAAATGACGCCAAAGAAAGAGAAAGCCATAGCTCAGGACAGAACATTCACCAGACCACAGTGAGCAGGCACTAGTGACTGGCCTGTCCCCATGAAGTGATAATGAGGCCATGCCTGTGACTGGGGGTCTATTCAGTCATTATGCATATTAATATCTCCTTCCTCACCAATTTTTTTTTGTCTTTAATACTTAAACTTACTGTATCCCTGCATCCCTCCCAGGTCTTTGTCTATGAAACCTAAACCTCAGATTTCTACCCTTGATGATAGCTCAAGATAGATGACATTAATAAATCTCCTTGTCTGTCCTTTATCGTGTGTGTGTGCACGCGCGCACGCGGGCTACTAGTAGAGCTAGAATTCAGGTCCTCTCACTCATACCCAGCTTTTCTGTTCATGGACGGTGCTGTACCCCCTAAGCCACACCTCTTGTTCTGGCTTTTTCTGCTGATCAACTGGAGATAAGAGTCTCAAGGATTTTTTTTTTTTTTTTTTGGCCTAGGGTTGGCTTCAAACTGTGGTCCTCAGATTTCAGCCTCCTAATTAGCTAGGATTACAGGCATGAACACCAGTACTAGGTAGCCATAGCTCTTTATTTGGCGTATATGGGTAAGTGGCCGGATTTGCTATGTGAAGCTCATGGAATTTGGGCCTGGGTCTCACACTCCAGTTTCATAATACCATTTACGTACTATAATAAGGATTCCTTGCATATATGTTGTATTAAGCATTATAAGTAATCTAGAGAGGGTTTACAGTACACAGGAAGACAAACATAGACAGTCTGCAAATTCTCTACCATTTTATACAAAGCTATAGCTAGGGTCAGAAGATTTTAGCCTCTGCATAGAGGCGAGGCCTGGACCACTCCCCAGAGATTGTGGGATGACAGTCTATGTACAGATAAGTTTTGGGGCTTTTATTTGGCTTTTATTTGTAAATTCTGCCCTTGAGATACCTGTAACTTTTCAGGGATTTTTTGTTGTTGTTGTTATTGTTGTTGTGCCAGAACTGGGGCTTGAACTTGAGTCTTCTATGCACTTGTCTGGCTTTTTCACTCATGGCTGATGCCCTGCCACATGAGCCATACTTCTACTTCTGGCTTTTTACTGGTTAATTGGAGATAAGTGTCTTATGAAAGGGCTGGGAAGGTGGTTCAGTGGTAGAGTGCTTGCCTCACATGCATAAAGCCCTGGGTTCAATTCCTCAGCACCACATAAGCAGAAAAAGCCAGAAGTGGTGCTATGGCTCAGGTGGTAGAGCGTTAGCCTTGAGCTGAAGAGCTGAGGGACAGTGCCCAAGACCAGAGTTCAGGCCCCATGACCGACAGGGAGGGGGGGGGGAAGGGGGGAGGGGGGAGAGTCTCATGAATTTTCCAACCTTGGAACTTCAATCCTGAGTAGCTAGGATTACAGGACACTGCTGCCTAGCAAAGTATCTATAGTTTAAAGGGCAAAATAAAGAATTAGATAATGTTGGGGCCAATAGATAAATGTTATCAATGGAGAGAAGACTAACAGGGATTACAAGAGGAGCCACAAGTGTTGGCCATGGGGTCTTTAGGGAGCTCAGGCAGAGAAGAAGGGAGGAAGGAGACAACTTTGGGAAGCAGGAGGACCCCAGCTTTTCCAACTCCAATCCCAAACATCCCCCCTCTTTGTTTCCTTCCTTTTCAGTCATTCTCCCCCTTGATTGACAGCTCTGTGTCTACCTGGACAGTGAATGTGAAGACTATTTTCCCCACACAGGTGCTGTGTGCAGCCGGAGGCTTCACTGGTTACATCTGGGAGAGGAACCCCACGGGAGAGCTCTGGTGCTGGGGGACCTGCTACCACCAGCTTTGGAAGGGTACGTGAAGGTCACAGTGAACCACCAGTGACTTTGTGTCCCTTGGTAAGTGAAAGGGATTCACCTTTGACAGCACACTCTGTGTGCTGAAGCTCAAAGGGAAGGATGCTTATTTGCCTGGTACAGGGCAGGGCTGGGGTTCAAGCCCATGCCCTAATTTTAGGTCCCAGCTCCGTCTCATCAATGCTCAGGTTGACCCAGCATGACAAAGCGATGTTCTCCATGGCCTCAGCTGTCGGTGCCTATCTCCAGATGTACAAACAGATGCTGTGGGAGATTTGGCAGCAGGCCTACTGGGAAGTTGGCTGGGAGCCTCCATTGTCTCAGCATTCTGTAATCTGGTCCTGGGTAGGGGGCTGGGGTGGAGGCTGCTTTTCATGGGAACTCAGGCGAGAGGGGAGTGTGAACCCTCAGACTGGGACCTAGGCCAGGAAAGTAAGAAGACAGCTGGGGCTTGGCCAAGACACTGGGCCTTTGGGAGCACCCAGCTGCATGGGGCCCTGCAGGCTGGGCCCCATGCAGGACTGGGGAGTGAGAGAACAGAGTTAACTGGTAATGCGTGATCTGTGGGAGACAGAAAGACAAGGTTAAAAAAAAAAAAGCCATGACAAATCTGGAGGGTGAAACGCTGCCCACCAGCCATACTGGGGAGTCTCTGGTCACCCAGGAAAGGCATGGATCCACCACAAAAAAAGCAGAGGGGCTTCTGGAAGGAAATAATCCAGAAATGGGTCAGGGCAAGGAGGGGGACTCGCCTTGGAAGTTGAGAAGAGAGAAGCTAAGAAGGGCATGTGGATGAGGACATGTCTGGCCCACTGCGGGGAGATTCAAGCAATTCAGTGTCTGCCCCACTTTTCCAATATGAAATCCAGCATAACAAGAAATGAAGTTGGGGATATGGGAAGTATCCAGACCCCTGAGGATCCTGATTTCAGACACTGCTCATGCTTCCAAAAAAATCATTGTTTATTGAAATTCAAACATAACGGGACATCCTGCACTTTTATTTGCTAAATCTGGCAAGTAAATAACTCCAGCCTTGGGGGCAATTGAGATTCAGCTGTACCAAAGGCCATTAGGTGGAGCACAGGGACAGAGGACAGTAGTTCTGGACCAAAGGCAAGTGTTAGCTGGAAGACTGAAGCTAGAGTAGGAACGATGAATGGATGGACATGTGGGAATTTATCAGCAGAAGTCAAATCAGTGGACCTTGGCCATTAATTGAGTATGGAAATGAATAAAGTAAGGCAGTCAAGGATGACATCCTAATTTCTGGGCAGCTAGATATATGGTAGTGACCTTTTCTGAGCTAGAGAATGAAGGAGAAAGGCAGGTGTAGAGGAGGGAGAAGCAGAGGCCAGCTTTTGGCATGATAGAGCCCAGTAATTAAACCCCAGCCAAGGAGAGATGTAGGAGACAGCTGGAGATGTGGGCCTGGAATACAGGCTCCAGGCCAGCACTGGAGGGTGACATTTAGAATGGATCAGCCTTCTGAGCAAAATGGAAACCATGGAAATGGATGGGCTCTGCATGAAGAACATGCATTGCGAGAAAGGCAGGGACTAAGAATGCACTCCTGAGAAGTAAGTATAGCCTTGTGAAAGTGGACAAATAGAAACTAGCAAATCCAACCCACAGGCAGAAACCAGAGGTGCAGGAGAAATATGTGGAAGGACTTGTATGACAGGCTCCCCCTGGAAGATAAAATAGGAGGCTGGGAAGGAAAGTGAGTTTGACAGTGTCAAGGCTACCAAGACATGAATAAATACAAAGACGTTGGGTGACAGTTGTTCATACCAATGATCTTAGCTACTTAGGAGGCTGACATCTGAGAATCACAGTTCAAAGCTAGACCAGCTGGGGCAGACAAATCCCAGAGACTCTTACTTCCAATTAACTGAATAACCTTGAGTGAAAGAGCTAAGGAACAGTGCCCCAGTACTAGCACAAGCAAACAAGCAAACAAGGCAGGAAGGCAAGAAGGCAGGAAGGCAGGCAGGAAGGCAGGAAGGCAGGAAGGCAGGAAGGAAGGAAGGAAGGAAGGAAGGAAGGAAGGAAGGAAGGAAGGAAGGAAGGAAGGAAGGAAGGGGAGAGAGAAAGAAGGAAGGAAGGAAATAAAGAGGAAGGAAAAGAAAGGAAAGGAGTACAAAAATAAGGCTATGTATGGTTGTACATGTCTTTAATCTCTGCTACTTGGGAGAAGTCGGTAAGAGGATCACCTTCCCAGACCCCTCACTAAACTGGAAGAAAGAAAAAAAGGAGATAGAAACCAACCCATAATTAACAGCTCAGAAGCTAGGAGAGAACACATCATTTGAAAAAGGTTTCAACAAACCCTGGGCGATGGGATGCTAACACAGAAATCAAGCTAGAGAGAAGAAATGGATACCAAGATATCCTGAAATTTTTCTTAGAGGGCCAGGTGCTGGAGGAGGGACCAGGTGTGGTTAGAAGTGACTCTGGACCTTCTCCAGCTCCTGTGATGCCAGCTGACTACACACACAGACCTAAGAACATTGAGTTCTGAAACCTCAGGCTGCACTGACAGAGACAAGAACTGTCCACAAGGTTGAAGTAGTAAGCATCTTAAATGACAGGATTTCTGGCCCTCTTTCCCTGTCTTGCTTCCAGAATGCACACAACCAGAAGTACAACTTCTAAACCATCCCCACACAAGAGGTTGGAGAACTAAGTCCCAAAGACTGGGCCTCACAGCTACTGTTGCTTTTGGCTGCTGCTGCGGATGATGATGATGATGATGATGATGATGATTCTGCTCACCTTTTCAATCTCCCTTCTCTGGAGCTCAAACATTAGCATCCTGCTTCCAGCCACCTTTAAATGGTTCACATTCAGCCATGTTGTAAGGAAGCTCAATTAGCTATGAGGAAACAGCCCATCTCAGATTCCAGACACTAACCAGGAATGCCTCCTCACTCTCCCACCCTCAGCCCCAAACATGGAAATGAGTGGTTGAGATGATTCCATGAATTTTCCTCAGTCTCTGCATCTTCCTCCGAGGAAAGGATGAGAAAAGCATCAGCAGAGACAAGAAGAGAAAAGTATCAGTAGAGATGAGGATTAGAAAGAATAAGAGCTGCTCAAGCAAATACTGCATGATGGCACTTATTTGAAGCTGCTCAACTCTCAGAAACAAAGAAGAGAAGAGATTGCCAGAGGCAGAGGGCAAGGAAGGGGGAGGCCAGAGGAAACAGGTGAGGAGACAGAGGATGATGGGTCAGAGCCAGCTCAGCTTCAGAGAAGAGGTGGATTCTGATTACATCTGTGAAGAGATGGGGTGATGGATGATTTTGTGGGTTGTGAGTGTGGGGTGGGGGTATGGGACATCTCTCAACACAAGAAGCATATGCAGTGGGAAGAAAGCACAGAGAGCTGCCCAGGGAAGGGTCTCCAGTAACAGAGTGCTCCTTCTAAGTTCTAGGGAAGAAGAAACCAGGGATGGAGATGAGCTGTGACAAAGGTTCCCTGGAAGAGATGATCTGGACTGAGAAGTGAACCTGAGGTTGGCTGAGGAAGAGCGGAAAGAAGGGAGGGAAGTACGGAGGGAGGAAGGGAGGGAAGGAGGGAGAGAGAGGGTCCAGAGCTGCAGCAAAGGTAGGAAGGGGATATGGTAGCAGAAACTAAGGACCCTGCCATTGGCCAGGGTCAGCTCGGAAAGTGATCGTGCCTGAATCTGGCAGCCTCTGTGACCAATGGCTTGAACCCACCCTAATTTAAGCCAAGGGGACTCACAAAATGGAGAGATCTGGTCTCAGACATAAATGGATTATGACCACAAAACAATGACACCAGGGTTGCTGGCGCTGCCTACTGCACCTAGTTGGCTCCATCCTCTCTCTCCCTGGGCAGACCCTCAGCAGCCCTCACAAGCACTGAGTATGGTGGAAAGGTTAGTGCTCTTCCCCCATGCCTTAAGCCAGAATCCTGGGATGGAGACTTATTGGGCCTGATGAGTCTGACTTGGCTCACATGCCCGTTCTTGAATGGATCACTATGGCTAGAATGATGAAAGCTCTGCTTGGTTTAACCTGATCTAGTGCTCCATCCTGATGGTGGGAGATGCAGTTTGTTACTTCAGAGACACATGGACTAGAGCAGGAGCAGGGTACCCTTGCCCCAAGAAGAGTCATAAAAGCAACAAATGTCTGTAACTGTCACCAGGTCCTGATCTGGGATCTCTGGTTCTGGTGTTTAACATATGTTTGTGGGATGGATGGATTGATTGATGATAGGTGGATGGTCAGGTGGTTGGGGTAGATAGGTGGTGGATGGATGGATACATTTATGGATAGATGGATGGATAGACGGATGGATGGACAGGTGAATAGGTGGGTGGATAGATGGATAGATGGGTAAACAGATGAATAAGTGTGTGGATGAATGGTGGCTGCATGAATGAGTGGACAGATGGACAGACAGATGAATAGGTGGATGGATGGAGAGATGATGGATGGACATCAAATGGATGGACATTTGTAGCTCCTGGGAGAATAAAATTCTTTCCTGCTGTCTGTCCTCCTGTATTTACTCTAACACTAAATTAGCACAGAATCAGAGCTTTGGCCCAGCACCCAGCACCGAGCCTGGTATAGACGAACGCTCTGAGAACATCTAAACGGACAAATCAACTCATCTAAAGGCAGAGCTCCAAGTTGGCCCCTTGCCCCTGAGCCTGTTTGCCCATCTGTGCCTCGGAGTTGCAGATGTGATACAACCTGCTGTGGATGTGCGTGCGGCGTGGACACACCTCCAGTCCCAGCAGAAGCAGCCTCCAGCACTGACCTCCACCTACACAGCAAAACCCAGGGCTGGGATGGAAGTAGTTAACGGCCCTGGTAAATTAAGAGGACTTCAGCTGCACCCTTCCCTCTTGACTGCTTGCCAGATCCAGAATCTAATTTTGCAAAGGCCACAGGATTCATCCATCTAGCCGAGGCTCCTTTTCATGCAGAGGGAAGTGGGGGAGTTAGCAGTGGCTCCGGGGATATAAAAGGCTGGAAGATATTCAACTCCCAGATGGAAAACTACTGAAAGATGTGTCTTGGCCTCACCTAAAGAAGGGCATTGGCTGGGCACTGTAATACCTGTAATCCTAGCTAACTTAGGTGGCTGAGATCTGAGAATCGTGGTTCAAAGCCAGCCTGGCAGGAAGGTCTGTGAGATTCTTATCTCCAACTAACCACCAGAAAACCAGAGTGTTGCTGTGTCGCAAAGTGGTAGAGTGCTAAACTTGAATGAAAAAGCTCAGGGAGAACATTCAGGCCTTGAATTCAACCCCCATGACCAACAAAAACCAGGGAGGGGAGATTGTTGGATGTGGTGGAGCAGTACATGTCTGTAATCCTGGCATGGGGAGACATAGTAGAAGGATCGTGTCCAGGCCATCCCCAGGCAAAAAATAAAGTATCGGGGCTGGGAAGGTGGCTCAGTGGTAGAGCGCTTGCCTTGCATGCCTGAGGCCCTGGGTTCAATTCCTCAGCACCACATAAGCAAAAAGAAAAAAGCCGGAAGTGGCGCTGTGGCTCAAGTGGTAGAGCGCTAGCCTTGAGCTGAAGAGCTGAGGGACAGTGCCCAGGCCCAGAGTTCAGGTCCCACGACTGGACCAAAAATAAATAAATAAATAAAGTACCTTTTGGAAAAATAAAGCAACAGGGGCTAAAAGTACTGTTCCAGTGGTAGAGTACCTGCCTAGAAAGCCAAGATCCTAAATTCAGCCCCTAGTACTAAACAAGAAGAAAAGATGGAGGAGGTAGAAGAGGAATAGAAGGAGGAAGAGGAAGAGGAGAAGGAAGAAGAGGAGGAGGAAGAAGGGGGAGAGGAAAGGAAGAAAATGAGAAGAAGAAGAGGAGAAAGAAAAGGAAGAGGAAAAGGAAGAAGAGGAGGAGGAAGAGAAGGAAGAAGATGGGGGAGAGGAGGGCATAGCTTCATGGAGGGCAGATAAGAATGGAAGGGACTCTTGGGGGTGGTAAGCCCCCTCTGTGCACACCCCTAGGAAGACTGTCATATAAAGGGTTGGTCCAAGAGCCACACCCAGCGGCTCTACCAGACCAACTCACTTGCCTTCCTCTGCCACAACTGTAGTGACGGATGGCCCTGACCCCAGATGCAGCCCCGTGCCAGACCTAACACCTTATTCATGTTCATTCATGGCCTCCTTGCCACTATTCCCAAGCACATATCACTTTTCTCATGATGCAGACGAGGAAACTGGGACTTGGAGAGATTAAGTAGTTTGCCCACAGTAAGAAAGGCAGTAAGCAGCGGTGTCCAGTTGTGCTGACGCTGACGCAGTCTGTCATTCTTTTTTTTTTTTTGTCAGTCATGGGACCTGAACTCTGGGCCTGGTGCTGTCCCTCAGCTCTTCAGCTCAAGGCTAGCGCTCTACCACTTGAGCCGCAGTGCCACTTCCGGCTTTTTCTGCTTATGTGGTGCTGAGGAATCAAACCCAGGGACTCTACCACTGAGCCACCTTCTCAGCCCATGCTGATGCAGCCTGATGTCTGCATGACACTAAAGTCGAGGCTTTTAACCGGAGCAGCAGACTCAGGGATTCAGGTTCTATCTGCTGTTCTTGCCACTGAGGCTCACTGTGGGGTCAGTGCAGCCCCTGGCAGGGAGCCCTCCCAACTGGCTTCCTTTCTGGGAAGAAGAGCCAGAAGGACAAGAGGAAGCAGGCCCTGCTTCAGCTATTCCTACCATCTCTTCCCAGGCCCTAACTTTCATCATTTGCAGAAGCAGCAGCAATGAGGAATGAGTGGCCTGTCCAGTACAGGTTCATCCCTGATCTCTGTCCTCAGAGACAGGCTCAGCACACCAAGGGAGAGAAGCCATGGATCTTGGAAGAGGCATTGCCACCCACCCAAGGTAGGAGGGTCCCAACGTGGGCCAATATGTTAGACACTGAGCACATTAGATCTAATCTCCCACTCATGTCTGACTTACCAAGTTCACTTGTGAATGAGCACCAGAGGCCTGAGGTCAGCTCCAGCCAGCAGGTGGCGCTGTTTCTCACTTTCCACCCCTGCCCCTCTCCACAGTTCCCAGGTCTTTCTGCAGGGCCGTTCCCACTCCATCACTGAAGTCTTCGTGGCCGTGGTACATTTGGGAGCTGCTCTAGTGCCACCATATGGCCATTTCTAGAAGAACAAAGGCCCAAGTCATGGTCTCAGCATGCCTGACCCAGGCCAGAGAGTCCAGCAACTCAGTTGTAGGTTGTTTGGCTGGTTGGTTTACTCACTGCCCCCTGGCAGAAGGGTTTCCCCAGGATGTATAATGTACTCCTGAGAGAGAGTAAGGAAAAAGAGAGGGGTGCGCACGACGGGCCTGCAAAGGAGCCAGGACTAATGTTAAAATACAATGGGGGAGATGAAACCATAGATCAGAAATATTTCAAAGAGGACTTTTCCCATCGACCCAATGAACAGAGGAATAAGCAGAGCACCCGCCAGCAGTGCAAGATGATAACTCTTCTTTGTTCTCACCGCCTCTGTTCTACAGGCTCACCTTCAACTGTGATTCTGCACACGAGGACGGACTGTTTTCCATTGCTATGATGAACTACTGTGGCTGGTGATTTTATGAAGCAAAGAATGCTATTTGGACTACTGGTTCTGGAACTGCAAAGTTGAGATTCTTTTACTGACAGACTCTCAAGGCAGTACCACATGGAGAGAGATGAGAGGCACAGATATATGTCCCTAAATGTTCAGGTCTCCCTCCCTCCTCCTATAAAGTCCCCAGTCTTGCATTTCCTTTTGTTATGGAGTCTCCACCTTGATGACCTTATCTAACTGCAATCAGCTCCCAAAGACCCCACTATATATATATATACATATATATACACACACATATATATTTGTAATTATTAAAGTGTTGTATAGAAAGGTTACCATTTCATAAGTCAGGTAATGAATGTCTCTTTTTGGACAACATTATCCCTTCCTCCACTTTCCCCCAGTTTCTCCCCACATCCCTACCCACCAGTTACATACGTCATTTTCCACACTGTAGGTCCCACTTCTAACCATCACAGTTAGATTGAGTTTCCACCCTCTTCGTACCTCACGATGAAGACTGATTTGCAGCACACCAACACCCTCAAACGACATCCAGATCACAGCATGCAGTAAACAAGGTGAGTTCGTGTGAAGAAAATAAAGTTCAAATGCACATCTGAAAAGACAGCATTCTTTCCAAGTAACAAAGGGTACAGAACATTTGGAAGGAGTAACACGCTACAGGACTTTCTGTTGAGTTGGTAACTGTTGGAATTTGTGACCCAAAGTTCTTTTGATGCGAGGGGCTGGCTCTCCTTCTCATTATACCTTGCCCATGGAGGCCACACATGGCTCTGGACTTCCTAGCAGGTGGCACACAAAAATACATAAGCCATAGCCACGGACATAATCCTCTGGCTATGAATGAGGACAGGCCAACTGCTCCATGGAAGCCGGGCTTTGATACCACTCCCAGGATGAGCAGAGGTTGGCAGGGGGACAAATCCAACATGGGGGAAGATGGATGAGGCTCTCAGTACAAGCTCCTGTGAAAACTTTATGGACATCTTGTTGACCCAAAGACAGATCTCCTGATGGGGTTCAGATCCTACAGACTACCCACTCTCTGCTGGCCTGGCTGTGCTGTGGAGAGGTTGAGTCTACGGTGGAGGTTGGCGCCTCACGGTGGGGTTTGATTTACATTGCAGAGGATGGTGAAAGAAGGGCGCTGTGCATCCTGTGGATGCCTGGTACCTCCCCAGGTCCTCCCCTCCCTTCAACGCCTGCTCTTCTAAGCTCTGACTTGCTGGGAATGGCAGTCTCACTCAGCTGATGCCAGGGCTCCTCCCTGCAAGATGACACTGGGAGCCTGCCCGGACACACAGTGGACCATTTCTCCTGAGGGGCCTCAGCCCTCCAGCACGGACTCCCTGTCTCAGGTCTTGGCTTCCTTCCCGAGGATACTCCCTCTGCTCTGGGCTGGCTGAACTGGTTAGATGAGGAGAGCCCTGCTCATACCACTCCCAAAGAAGGGCATGGTGAAATCCCAGGGAGACGCCTAGACGTTCAGACTCTCTAGACAGCCAAGGTTCTCCAACGAGCACTCCTTGCTATGAAAATGGAAAAAGAAAAAGAAAAAGAAATCCCCAAGTTCGTTTCAGCAAGAAGAAGGAAGATGAGAAGGTCTTGGCTCCGTGCTGGCTTCAGAAACATCTGGATCTAGAGACACAAACACTGCCACAAGTACCCAATCTTGCATGCCATCTGCTTCCCTCATCTGTTTCCTCTTGCTTGCTCAGCCCTCAGGCAGAGCCCTATGAGGGAACCAGACGCAGGCCAGCACCCCTGGCTCAATCCCAAACTCTCCCCTGTACCAGGAAAGAAGAGCAGCTCCCATCCATTCCCCACGAAGGTTCCCCACCAAGCTCGACTCCCATTGGGCCAGCTTAGGTCACATGATTAGTTCTCAGCACCAATCACGGTGGTCAAGAAAAAAAAATTACACTGATTGGCTAGGGCTGGATTTCAATGCCATTCTAGACAACCCAGTCATCTAAACTGAGGTTTCCACCAGTCTTTAAGGAAACTAGTGTGTGGCTGGTAAAGAAAGTGCCAGGCAGAGAGAGGCACGTCCCCTCTAACCAGGAAGAGTCATATGCTGGCCTCACAGGGAGCTCTGGCTGGAGATGGGGGGCCCTATGCCCCGCGATATTATCTCTTGCCTTTCTTTGGTAATGCTTCAACTTTCTTCTCCTAGTTCCTGTCCCCTCACAGCCTTGGTCGGCAGCTGTGGATCATCCCAGATCAAGTATCCTGGGCTCATGGAGCTGGTCCATGTGGGTTTGAATATGGACCCTAAGTTTATTAGCTAAGAGATGCTCAACACTTCACTTTCTGAATCACACACTGTTCTCCCAGAAAGCAGGGCCAGTCAGTGGCAGGGCCTTGCCTCCTGGGTGGCGTAGGCTGCCAGTGGCACGAGATAAGGCATTGAGAATGCTCAGCACAAGTCACTGTGGAAAACAGCTTGGCAGCTCCTCAGAAAGTCAAACACAGAATTATCACAGGAGCCAGCCATTCCACTACAGGTGCTTTCTCAAAACAACTGGCTGGAATTCTCTAGATATCCGTCCACCTGTGTTCACAGACAAAAGGTGGGAAAGGCTGGAGTACCCTTCACAGATAAGCAAGCAAACACAATGTCCTCCGCGCTGCTGGGCCTGCCACCCCAAGGACGGCTCTATGAATATTTTAAGCTGGAAGGACTTGAGAACTAGCAGGAAGGACTTTCATACCTTCCACGAAGCAGGTCACACAACCCTCATGTGCCAGAAGCTGGTGGCTCACACCTGTAATCTCAGCTACTCAGGAGGCTGAGCTCTGAGGATCATGGTTCAAAATCAACTTGGGCAGAAGAGTCCATGAGCCTTTTCTCTCTGTGATTAGCCAGCAAAAAGCCAAAAGTAGAGATGTGGCTCAAGTGGTAGAGTGCCAGCTTTGAGTGGGAAAAGCTAAGGAACAGTACCCAGGCTCTGAGTTCAAGCATCAGTACGGGCATGTGCACACACACACACATTTACACACACACATTTGCACACACAAAAACTACCCTCATATGAGAGACATTCTCCCTGTTCCTGGAGGAATTGAGCCTTGTTATCTTGAAAAACAAAGGGACATTGAGAAGAACCTAAATAGATTCTCTGGCCCTGTTCATGACACTTGGCTCTTCCCCCTCTCTGTCCCTTCCTTCCACTTACAGTAAGCCTGGCACAAAACCACTCAGGAGGGACTGCCCCTTCCGGCTTTTATTCCTTATAAAGGCTCCCATGCCACATAGAATTGAATGAAGTAAGGGTTCATGTCTTCTGGGGTTTGGGGGCAGGGGGGTGGGGGGAGGGAGTATGTCCAGATTGAGAGCTTAGAAGGTTAAAACAAAATGTACTTGAATATATTTTTCTTTCCCTGCAACATACACATTGAAATATTATTCAGATGCAGGCTTATTAAGTGTGGATGAGCCTTGAGAATAAGCCAGACACAAACAGACAACTAATACGTAATTCCTTTTCTGTGAAGTACCAAGAGTAGTTGCATTTTTAAGAAGATAGAAAGGATAAGTAAAAACCATCGTGTTTGTGTGTGCACATGGGCATGCGTCTATGAGTGCTGGCACTGGGGCTTGAACTCCGGGTCTCTCGTTCTCATTTGACTTTTTTTAAAATCAAGGCTGCGCTGTACCACTTGATCCATACATCTATTTCTAGATTTATTTTTCCTGGTTAATTAGAGATAAGAGTCTCACAGACGTTTCTGTGAGATCTTTAGATCTCAGCCTCCTGAATAGCCAAGATTATAGGCATGAGCCACCAACCCCCACCCAAGTAAATATAATCTTAGAAAATGCTTAGCACAAAGCTGGGCGGGCAGAGCCCATGGCTTCATACAGCTGCTGGGATCAGCGGTCAAAGCTAGGCTGGGACAATGGACCACTCAGCTGTACCTGCCTCTGGGCATTTCTGCAGCTTTGCCTCAGCCCTCCACCACCAAGAGCCTTCTGCAGAGTGGGAGGGTGGAGGCTGTGGAGGTTTCCACAGGGGGCTGGGCTGAGGCTAGGGATGTGAGTGCCATTATCCCTCTCCATCTCTCAGGAGAAATGGAGACTCAGAGGTGGTCACCGATCTGGGAGAATCAATGAGAACCCAAGCCAGCATGCTCCAAGGCAAGGCTAAGAACCCCACCACCCTGACCCCCCGCTTTGCTTATCCTGTGCTGCTCTTCTCCCTCCCCCACTTTCATGCTCCCCAATGTCCTCCACCCTCTGCCCCATTCCTTAATGTTAAACCGGCAGACCCTGTCTCTCTTCCTTGGCCAGACTCAGGCCAGGGCGCCTCCTCCTGCTCCCACCAGGGGGCGCGCAAGACCCTTGCAAAGACGTCGGGAGGCTGGGCGAGGAGGGTGTAGAAACAGAGACCCGGCCACATGAACTCCAATTTATGGAAACAAGAGGTTCTCATTAGACCCTGTGTGTAGTTTGATTTTTTTTACTTCTTTTTTTTTTCGTTCTTCGTTTCTTAGTCTTTGGTACCACGTGTTTTGCATAATAGACAATGCAATCGGAGGAAGGGACAGGGTATCACAGAAACAGGAGGACAACGGATGGACCAAGCAACATGGATACTCACTTGATACTATGTTGGCTGTGAACCTTACAACTTGGGGGTGGGAGGGGGATAGGGAGGGGGAGGTGGGAGATAATGAGGGATGGGGCAGCAATGATTAAAAACAAATGTACTCATTGCCTTACTAATGTAACTGTAACCCCCTGCTCATCACCGTTTCAATAAAATATATCTTAAATTAAAAAGAATATGGTCTGGGGGTGGGGGGCCAGTGGTCGTGGAGGAACGGGAGCCTGAGCCTGGGAGGAAGCCACTTGGTCTGGTATCTCGGTCCTACCTTGCAAAGGCCCCTCCCCTGGGAAGGCCTCGGTTTCCTTATCTATGAAATTGGGAGCAGAGCCTCTCCCCGGAATCTTCTGGAGCTGCCCCAAGTCTCCTGCCAGCTCTGAGGTGCTGGCTCTGGGATTTTCCCGAGGGATCTGCCAGCCCTGACAGAATTGGGATTTCTAGGCCTGGGCGCTGTCCCTCAGCTTTTCAGCTCAAGGCGAGTGCTCTACCACTTGAGCCACAGCACCACTTCTGGTTTTCTGGTGGTTCATTGGAGATAAGAGTCTCACAGGCTTTTCTGCCCAGGCCGGCTTTGAACCGCGATCCTCAGATCTCAGCCTTCTGAGTAGCTAGGATGACAGACGTGAGCCACTGGTGCCAGGCTAGAATTGGGATTTCTGAGTGGAGTAAAGCAAGCTAGAGAATTCCCCAGACCTGCAGACATAAGTAGTGACCCCCTCATTCCTTCTTTCATGGACAGGAGAGCCAGGAAAGCCCCCTCAAAAAAGAGACTTCCCCACCCAGCCCTGAGGGCAAGGTGAGCTGGGGGTGGAGTGCATGGCTGCCCTTCCCCCCCCTTCCCCCCCCCCAGAAGAGGTGAGGGAGCTAGGCCAGGGAGGGAGCACAATTTTGCAGTGAGAGGGGCCATCAATACATACCACCCCCGCGAGAGCAGAGGTGGACAGGAGGCAGGAACCCCAAACCTGTGCTTTCCCCTCCTTTGCCACTCACTGCCCATCACAACCTTGGAAGGCCGACCTGGCTATGGAAGCACCTGAAGCTTAGATGGACATTTGCACAGGCCCCACGGAATGCCACGCCCCACTGAATGTGGCCACATCCGGCCACTTGGGGTGGGAGGGGCCCTGGGCTAAGCTAGGCCCCAGGCAGACTTCCAGTCCTCCATCTTTTTCCTGGACTTAGCTGAACCAGGTTGCTACCTGGAGACACGGGAGGCACACCCCATTTTCCTCCCAGGAACCACTGCAGGACTAAGGAAAAAGTCTCTCTTTGCAGGAGACCCTTCCTCGCTTCAGTCTGGGGGTAGCAATGGGCTCCCTCGGTCCCCGGCCCACCGGGGAGATGGGCTGGAGAAGAACGCGGGGCAGGGAGCCTGCTGTGTGGCTTGAGTTCCACTGAGCATTTTCAGTGCTTCCTTCCCTTTCTTGTGTCCTTCCCCCCAGCAGTAGGAGGGAAGGGGTGGCCATCTCCAGTTGGCATGGCAGGGCTGTGTTCTCATTTCCTAGCCTTTATTTATTTATTTAGTCTGTCATGGGGCTTGAACTCAGGGCCAAGCATTGGCCCTAAGCTTTATCACCCAAGGCTAACTCTCTACCACTTTGAGCCACAGCTCCGTTTTTGGTTTGCTGGTGGTTAATTGGAGATAAAGAGTCACACAGACTTTCCTGCCCAGGCTGGCTTTGAACCTCAGTAGCAGTACACACACACACACACACACACACACACACACACACACACACACACACACACGTCTAAAGGGAACACAGCAGGGCTACATGGTCATTGTTCTGGGCGCCCTCCAAGATTGTCTCTTTCCTGGTTCCTGGCACGTGTGCCCTTGTGCCGTGCCTACCCCCGTGTGGGACACTAGACCAGATCTGAGAAGGCCCGGAGGGCCTCCCCACGCACTGTCTCTGGGAAGGCGGGCTGGCTCTCCTGCCAGCCTCCTACACAAACTGGAGCTCTCGTGAATGTCTGCCGGCTGTTCTATCCATTACTAAAAACAGCCCTGTGGGGTGCGGGAGCTTGTTTGGAAGCAAATCCTCCACTCAGATGACCACGGCCTGGCAGACACTGGATGGCAAACACATGGCTGATGAGATCTCAGGCCAGAATCCCTCAACGAAGACGCTCCCACATTCCCGATCCCCAGAAAGAGAATGGGCCTTTAGTTGCTGTTATTGTTTTTGGTTGTTTGAAACCAGAATGCTGGGAGTCATTTGTTAGGAAATCTAGTGACACAAGGATTATGGAAACACACAAGGAAAAAGAAAGATATTTTAAAATAAATAATACGCTGGGCACTGTTGGCTCAAGCTTGTCATCCTAGCTACTCAGGAGGTTGAGATCTGAGGATCATGGTTCAAAGCCAGCCCAGGCAGGAAAGTCCCTAAGACTCTTAAATCCAATTAACCATCAGAAAACCAGAAGTGGTGCTGTGGCTCAAGTGGTAGAGCACTCGCCTTGAGCTGAAGAGCTGAGGGGACAGCGCCCAGGCCCAGAGTTCAAGCCCCACAACCGACAATAAATAAATAAATAAGTGAGTCAGTAACCAGGGCATGGTGGTTCATGGATGCAAAACTAGCCACGATGGATAGTTTAAATAAGAGGATCATGGTTCAGGCTAGCTAGGCTTAAAAGCAATATTGTATCTCAAAAATAATCAGAGCAGGAGTGCTAAAAGTGTGGCTTAAGTGATGGAATATCCACTAGGCAAGTATAAATCCCTGAGTTCAAACCCCAGTAGTGAAAAAAGAAAAAAATGGGTATGAGGAATGTGGCACCTGCCTGTCTTCTCAGCAGAGGTAATAGGAGGAGGATCTTGAGCCTGAGGCCAGGCTGGGGTACAGAGCAAAGTCCCCAACTCAAAAACAAGCAAATCACAACAAAACTAAGAATAATAATTAACAATAATAACCGGGACTACTTAGGGAAACGGCTGTTTCCGGGGGCAGAACAATGCAAGAGGAGCCCCGAACCTGTTGTGTTGTGCTAGGTGTTGCGGAAGTATACAAAGGAGGCAGATCAAAAGGAGTTGGAGGAATCTGGAGACACTTGAACAACAAAACTATGCTTCCCTAATATGGATAATCCCCTGCAGGGGGCGGGGAAAGGCAAATACTGTAACAAAATACAAACCAGAAGCCAGAATGTAGCATACTTCTGTGGTGCCTCTACAGACAGATGAACTTCTGTTAACTCTTTAGTCTGCTTGTCCTAAAGGTTACAGAAAGGATTGTGTACTCGCTCCAGGCATGGTCAGTATCCTACACCTGTAATCCTAGCTCCTCTGAAGGTGGAGATCGGGGACTATGGTTCTAAGCTAGCCTGAGCAGAAGAGTTTGTGAGACTTCATTTAACTGATAAAGCCGGGTATGGTGATGTGTACCTGTCATCCCAGCAACAGCAGAAGGTATAAATCGGAGGACTGCAATCCAGGGTAGCCCAGTGATAAGGCGTGACCTTAATTCAAAAATAGCTAGAGCAAGCCTGGCGCTGGTGGCTCACGCCTGTAATCCTAGCTACTCAGGAGGCTGAGATCTGAGGATCGCGGTTCAAAGCCAGCCCGGGCAGGAGAGACCGTGAGACTCCTATCTCCAATAAACCACCAGAAAACTGGAAGTGGCGCTGTAGCTCAAGTGGTAGAGCGCTTGCCTTGAGCTGAAGAGCTGAGGGACAGAGCCCAGGCCCAGAGTTCAAGCCCCACGACCGACCAAAAAAAAAAAAAAAATAGCTAGAGCAGTAGTGCTTAAGCCTGTAAGGTTATTTAGGAGGCATAGTTCAGGGGATTGTGGCACAAGGTCAGTCCCTGGGCAGAAAAGTTTATGAGACCCCATCTCAACTCATGGCTGAACACAGTGGCACATACCCTTCCATCCCAAGCTGCAGGGGAAGCACAGTGACCGGGTACGGTGGCATATGCCTGTCATCCCAGTGACTGACAAAAGCACAATAGGAGGATCGTAGTCTAGGCCAGTCCTGGCATCAAGAAAGACCCTATATAATAAATAACCAACATAGCCAGGCTCTTCCCATGATTCACACCTGTAAAAGCAGCTACTCAGGGGCTGAGCTCTGAGAACAGAAGTCTGAGGGTCTGAAAGACTCTCAGCTCCAATGCACTAGCAAAGAAAAAAAAATGGAAGTGGAGCTTGTATGCTTGGCTTCAATCTCTTATTGTACTATTTGCTTTGTATTTCTCCTATTGGGTCTCTTTTTTTTTCTCCTTTCTTGCCTTGTCCCACCCACCTGCAATTGTCCACACAGCAGAAAATGACCCTCAGAAATGAAGATGAAATGAAGACATTGTCCACAAAGAAAAACTGAACAACGCATGCACCAGCAGCACAGGCCTGGGGAACAGACTAGCAGGGGGTGATTTTTTTTTCAGGCAGGATAAAATGAATCCCAGATGGAAACCTGGAAATGCAGAGGCAAGGAAGGCCAGTGCGGAGAAAATATTTACCTAATCTAAACAAATATCGCCTGTGCCAAACAATAATAATAATGTCTCACGGAGTTTGAAATAGAGAAAGGACTCAAATGCCAGATGGTACCAGATGACAACGCAGATAAGTCAGGAGGGGGTAAATGGACTTCTCTTCTTCTTGTTGTTGTTTTCATTTATTGTTTATTAAGTAGTTGTACAAAGGAGTTTCAAAACTCCACGAGTCAGGTTCTGAGTACAGTGCCCCTTGATCGGTGTCCACCCCTTCCATTGTTCCCCCTCTACCCCATTTTCCCCATCTCATCTCTACTCTCAAGTAGGTTTTTGTTTGTGTTTGTTCGTTTGTTTTTGTGTCAGTTGTGGGGCTTGAATTCGGCCTGGGCGCTGTCCCCGAGCTCTTCATCTCAAGGCTAGCGCTCTACCACTTGAGCTACAGCGCCACTTCTGGCTCAAACAAGGAACTTTCCTGCTCCTCTATTTCCCACCTCCACTTTGAACTTGGGTTCTCAGGTCTGTCTCCTGAGTTAGCTAGGAATACAGGCATAAGCCACCAGCATGGGGTGTAAATGGAGTTTTAAGTGGCTTAAGATGCTTGTATTTTTGCTAGAATGATGAACAGATTCATTCACATCAGGTTTTAATAAGTCCAGGATGCACATTAGCCTATTCAAGATAACCACTAGGAGAAGGGAAACTAGCAAATTAGCAAGAGGGTGGTGTGGATTAATAAATATGCCAAATTAATCCCAAAGAAGGCAAGAAAGGGGGCGGGGGGATAAATCTGACCTCTTTCAGCTTTGATGATCATTGCTTGAATTGTGAAGTCTGCCTTACATATAGCAAATGTCCTTCGGTCTCTAATCCACAGATAATAAAAAAATAAACCTAAAAATCAAAGCCAACTGCAGGGCATTAGGCACACATAGTGTATGTGTGTGCGTGCACGTACACACACACACACACACACACACACACACACACACACACACACACTCGAGCCCTTTCTGTAGAAAAAAAAAAAAAGAATCTGAAGCCTATTTGCCAAAATTCTGTCAATGTCTGTCCTGCCTGGTGGGGGTAGCGAGGAAGATAAGGGAGTGGGAATCCTAGAGAAAACTGCCAATTTCTGCCTTGCGTACAGTCTATGAAATTTGAGCATTTTTCCATTAAATATGCATGACTTAATAATTGCACTTCGCCAGCAAGCCAAAAATCGATTTCCGTGTCGAACAATAAGTGAAAAACGACACCGCGAAGATCTGGGATGGGGTCGTCCTTGCCGTGCCCCGCTGTGGCCGCACGGGGGCGCTGCGGGGCAGCCCGGCCGCGGGGGGCGGGGGAGGGAAGCTAGGTGCGTCCTCAGGCAAAGATTGATTTCCGCGGCGCCCGGCTTGCATCCTTTCCAGGTGGCACCAAGTCAATCGTTCCCTGGTGTGTGTGTTGGGGGGGGGGGGGGGGAGAAGCCTCCGAGCCTACCCACGCGGTGGCGCTGCTGGCGGGGTCCGGGTGCGTCCCTGGAGGGTGCTTCTGTGGCTTGCTCCAGCCATCTCGCAAGGTCTGGAGTTCCCCGGCGGGTCCCCGTGGTCCCCTTGAGCTGTCAGGAGGCGGGTCGGCGGAGCATCTCGCCCGGCCGGAGCGGGACCGGGGGCCTGGCCTGGGCGAGGTGAGCCTTGGGCCCTCGGCTAACTCGGATTCCTCCTTCCGATCCTAGAGTTTGAATCCCGCTTCGGTGCGGAGCCTCTCCGTAGCTCCGAAGGCGCCCCCGGGCGTCCCGCTCCCAGCGCCACCCCGCCACCGGGTTGGGCGTTTGGCAGGGCTGGCACGGAAGCCGGGGCCTGCGTGCCGGGGCCCGGGCACCGCGCAGGTGCGGCACAGTCGCTGGGCCCGGCAGACCCCCTGCAGGGAGGGGGCCTTTGCTTTCGGGGAGCACGAGAGGATGAAAAGGCACTGCTGCGGGTGGGGTGCGGGCGGGAGAGCTGGGACCAAGGGCGCCCGCCAGGAGGCAGCCCGGGACCTGCCTGGCCCTGCCACAGGGACAGATCCTCTGGCATGGCTGCTGACTGCCGGGGACCTCCGTACACCGTAGTAGGAGCCGCAGGTCAGCTCACCCACAGTGCTCAGCCTCTTCCCTACACACATGGTCGCCTTCGGGCCCTCAGTGTCCAGCCCATGTGCCCAACTAATTGGGGACATCCCCCAACCAGTGCCCTCCCCACATCTGTCGTCTCCACTAGCGGCTACTTCATGTCCATCTCATGATAACCCTGCAACCAGTTTACAGTCTAACCCAGGCCACGCCCACCACAGCCTGCTGCCCCTCTAATCCAGGCCCCGCCCACCACAGCCTGCTGCCCCTCTAATCCAGGCCCCACCCACCACAGCCTGCTGCCCCTCTAATCCAGGCCCCACCCACCACAGCCTGCTGCCTGTCTAACCCAGGCCACGCCCACCACAGCCTGCTGCCTGTCTAATCCAGGCCCCACCCACCACAGCCTGCTGCCTGTCTAATCCAGGCCCCGCCCACCACAGCCTGCTGCCCGTCTAACCCAGGCCACGCCCACCACAGCCTGCTGCCCCTCTAATCCAGGCCACGCCCACCACAGCCTGCTGCCAGTCTAATCCAGGCCCCGCCCACCACAGCCTGCTGCCGGTCTAATCCAGGCCCCGCCCACCACAGCCTGCTGCCTGTCTAATCCAGGCCCCGCCCACCACAGCCTGCTGCCCCTCTAATCCAGGCCCCGCCCACCACAGCCTGCTGCCCCTCTAATCCAGGCCCCGCCCACCACAGCCTGCTGCCCGTCTAACCCAGGCTACTTCCACCACTTCTTTTGCTGACCTCCATGGTCTTGCAGCCCTCCATGTTTCCCTGCCCTTCCTTGGGACTCCCAGGGCCCCACTGGGCGCTTGCCTCTGTCCCTGCCATTGTTTTGATTTGTCTTCTCATTGCAAACCCAGGGGTCAGGGTGAGACCAGTCCTGACCCTGCACACCTCCTGGAAGGACTTCCTCCGGGTTGGTGTCCCCTGAGCTCCTCGAGCCCTTGCCCAGCTGTCTTGGCCAGTCTTCCCGCTTCCCATGCTTCCCGCTCCAATGCCCTTGCACCAGCCCGGCCTCAATCCCCCATCCCTGCCTCAGAATACCCACCCCCATCCCTCTGTCCTTCAGCGCTGGCCTCACCCCAGGGGCGGGCTGGAAGCCTAAGTTCCTGCCCCCAGCATCAACCTGTCCTCCCCTCCCCCTTTCAGGCCCCGCTCCAGCCTCTTTCTACTTCTGCCAGCTGTGCGCCTCCAACCTGCCCTCTCCAACCTGGCACCCAACCTGCACCACCCCCCAGCCCACTCCTCTTCTCTACACCTCCTCCCTGCATCTCCTGTGGGGTCCTCCTTCCTATCCCCAGCACCAGCCCTAGCCCCCTGCAGTCTATTCCCCATCTAGAAGCCAATCTGTGAGTCCTGGGCCTCAGCTACCCCAGACTTTCCAACTGTCTGCCTCCCCACAAGAGTACAGCTAAGCTATGCCCTTCCCGCCCCACTCCCCCAGGACCCTCTGGTGGGGCTGACTTGCTCGTCCCCTCTGTATGGATGACCTCAGGGCCTTTGCACTGGCTGTTCCCTCTGCCTCTGATTCTCCCCCTCACCCCACAGCCTCCCAATTCCTTCAGCCACATAGTTTCTTCCTCCCTGCTCTCAGAGCTCTGCTCACCGTGGCCTCCCCTGAGTCAGCTCAGCGAATCCCCACCACGCCTCCTTTCCCTTGCTAGCTCATTGATCACCGGTGACACACGGCAATTTGTTTATGTGTTCACGATCTGTCTCCTGGGCTAGGATGCCAGGGAGGGCTGGGATCGTCCTTTCTCTGCTGTAGCCTAGGTGGCTGGAGGAGCATCTGGCCTGTAGTAGCCACTCAGCAAACAATGGCCCGATAAAGGGGCGTGAAGCTGCCTACTGCTATGGCCCCGGGCTGGAGCCACAATGGGAGATCAATAAATATCTATTAGGTGCATGGCTGGATAAACAGACCCAGACAGGGTCTATCCCCAAGGGCAGGGTGGGCTGCACCTGCAGGAAGAAGTAGATCTGTTCTCAGGGAGATGCCAGAGTCCCCCCCCCACCTCCACCCTCCAGGACAGCTGGGACTTCTCCAGGCTCTGGAAATTTCTCGATGCTTCTTCCTAGCAGCATGAGAAAGCTTGCTCTGCCATCGATCCAGAGTCTTGTTCTCACGACCTCTGACACAAGGAATCTGCTTCTCCCAGAACAGAGATGGATGGGGGGGAGGGGAGAGGTGGTCACGTGATCAGGGCCAAAGTAGGGGTGCCAGACCAAGGAGGAGCAGGCTGGGCTGGGCTGTGGGGTATGGGGAGAACCACAGAGCTTCTGCACCTCTGTGTGCACTGGGAGGGGTCAGGACTCGGCGCCCCTCATCTTGGTCACCCTGGAATGCGGACTCAAATTTGGACAGGCTCCACTGAGCTGGGCATGGTGGTCCATGCCTATAATCCTAATTAATCAGGAGGCTGAGATCTGAGGATATTGGTTCAAAGCCAGCCCAGGCAGGAAAGTCCACGTGACTCTTATCTCCAATTAATCAATAAAAATCTGGAAGTGGAGGCGTGGCTCAAGTCATAGAGCACCAGCCTTGAGCAAAAAAGCCCAGCAAGAGCAATGACCTGAATTCAAGCACTAGTACCAGCACAAAAAAAAGAAAAAGAAAAGGGCTCCATGGATTCCTCTATACACTTTTTTGACTTAACAATACACTCATAGGCCTCTCTAAGTTCTGTGTCTAGCCACCCATATTTCTTTTCTTTTGTTGGCCATAGGGCTTGAACTCTGGGCCTGGGCACTGTCGCTGAACAATTCAGCTCAAGGCTAGCACTCTACCACTTGAGCTGTAGTGCCACTTCCGGATTTTTCTGTTTATGTGGTGTTGAGGAATCGAACCCAGGGCCTCGTGTGTGTGAGGCAAGCACTCTACCACGGAGCCACCTTCCCAGCCCACCACCCATATTTCTTCTTGGCAGCACTGGGATTTTGAACTAAGAGCTGCCCTCCCACTTAAGCCACGCCCCTTGCCCTTTTTGCTTTAGTTATTTTTTTTCAGATAGGGTCTCCTGCTTTTATTTTCCCTGAGCCAGCCTGGACCATGATCACCTATCTCTACCTCCTGAGTAACTAGGATTACAAAGGATACCCTTCTATGCCTGGTTCTTTGAGAGAGGGATCTTGCTCACTTTTTTCCTGCCAGGGCTGACCTTGAACTTCAAACCTCCTATCTTCCACCTCCTGTGTATCTGGGATTACAGGCATGAACCACCAGCACCTGGCCGGACTCACATTTTTAAAGAGCGCTTGATCTCAGCACACATTTTTCTAGTTGCTTCATTGTAGGCAGTGGTTTGATGAGAGGCTGGTGGGAAGAGGGGCGGGTAGATAGCTCTAGAACCAATTCAGCAGGAAATCAGTTGCCAGCCTCTGACTGTATCACCTAGAAAGCTTTGCCAGGACCCTGGGGTCCCTTTCCTGCCTGGCCTCAGTTGGGCTTCAAGCACCCCATCTCACAGGAAGTAGGGATCGGCAAACCCCACCACCACCTGTTTTCATGCAGCCTGTGGGGTAAGAATTGTTTGTTTGTTCGTTTTTTATAATTTCAAATGGTTGGGGGCAGGGGGAATCAAAAGACAATACTATTTCAGAAAACAGTAGGAAAGGCTGATCAGGGTCTCAGCACAACCAGGGGTTTTTGTTGTTGTTTGTTTTTAAATTTTTTTTGTTTGTCATGGGGCTTGAACTCAGGGCCCTGTGCACTGTCTCTGAGCTCTTTTACTCAAGGCTAACACTCTGCTTGAGCCACTGCGCCACTTTTGGGTTTCTGGTGGTCAATTGGCGATGAAGAGTCTCTCAGAATTTCCTGTCCGGGCTGGCTTCGAACGGCAATCCTCCAATCTCAGCCTCCTGGGCAGCTAGGATTACAGACGTGAACCACTGGAGCCCAGCTAAAACCATGTTTTACTGGAACCCAGCCACACTTGTTCGTTTATGTGAGCCACAGACTCAGACAGCCTAAAATAGTTACTGTCTGGAAGCTTCCAGAAAGTTTCCAACCCTGATCTGTAGCACGATTGACCCAGCACACGGGGCAGCTCTGTGGTCCAGCTGCCTGGGCCACCATCCCACATGCCACAGGTACCCTCCGTCAGCTGATCATCCCCCTCACCTCTCTCACTTCCCTCCCTCCCTCCCTCCCTCCTTCCTTCCACCAGGGCTTAAACTCAGAGCCTCATGCTCACTCAGCTCTGTTGCTCCTGGCTGGCACTCTTCCACTTGAGCCATGCCTCCGGCCAGGCTTTTTGCCAGTTCATTGGAGATGGAATCCCTCACAGACTTCTCTACCTAGGCTGACCTCCAACTGCAGCTCTCCAGGTTTCTGCCTCTAGAGCAGATAGGATTACAGGCAAGCGCTGGCACGGGCTTCAAAGCTTTTCTTGTTTCTGCTGAGCTGAGCCTTCTGCCCTCACCCTCCCCTTCCACCCTGTACTTACCGGCTCTGTTCGGGGTCTGCCTCCCTCTGCTTGGCCCAGCCTAGAGCTAGGCAGAGGCAGAGCACTTAGGAGCTGGCCAGCTGGCTGTGTCCTGCCTGGCGGGAAGTCCAGGAGCAAGCTGACCATCAGGAAAAAGCCGGCTCCTGTCCCCTCCACCATCCTAGCGGCTGTCTCCTCCGCTCAGCCAGATGTGGGGCTGGCTGCTTGGCTTCCCTTCTGCATGGGGAAGGACAGCGCCCCCTGGAGGCCAGGCTGGGTGACTGGTGCTGTGCTCTCTGCGGGTCTGAGGCCGCAGCTGGCGCTGTCTCTTGATGTCCTCATT
Source organism: Dipodomys spectabilis (assembly GCF_019054845.1). Classification (NCBI taxonomy): domain Eukaryota; kingdom Metazoa; phylum Chordata; class Mammalia; order Rodentia; family Heteromyidae; genus Dipodomys; species Dipodomys spectabilis. The sequence continues at coordinate 6,748,980 of NW_024870723.1, forward strand.
GTCTACTTCACCAAAGCAGCCCCAGGAGAGCTCCCCCTGCTTCAACTTTCCAGCTGCTCTCAGCTCTGCCAGCAGTCTGATAGCCCAGGCCCAAAGCCTCCGGGCCAAACTCTACTTACCTCTTCTTCTCTGTCTCACCATTCAGCAGCACCTAGGACCAAATCTGTGTGTTCCTCCCCACCACCACCACCACCACATACACACCCCTTCCACGACCACTTCCTGGCACAGGTCTTTGCATCCTTCACTTCTAAAGGCCGCCGCAGTGTTCCACCTGGCCTTCCCCCTCTCAGGCCACTTTCTACACAGCCGCCACAGAGCTACTTGAGTCACTTTCCTGCTCCCACCTTGGGTCCCCCACTCCCTCTGGTTGGCTCACGAGGCCCTCTGTGATGTGGCCTCTGAAACCTCTTGGTCCTCTTTGTCTTCTCTTGGTCCGTTCTTCTGCCCATCCACCCATCTAGCCATACTGGCCCTCCGGCTGACTCTCCTGCCCACCGGGCTCATTCCTACACAGCCTGTCCAGGCTCAGTCTACTCCTGGATGCTCAGCCCCTGGTCTTGGCCCAGAAGTCTCCACTTTCTGGTCGCGTCACTGCTCAAAAGCAAATTTGTAATCCAGGCGCGGGTGGCTCACACCTGTAATCCTAGCTACTCAGGAGGCTGAGATCTGAGGATCACGATTCAAAACCAGCCCAGGCAGGAAAGTCTGTGAGACTCTTACTCCGGTTAACCACCAGAAAACCAGAAGTAGTGCTGTGGCTCCAGTGGTAGAGCATTAGCCTTCAGCCAAAAAGCTCAGGGACAGTGCCCAGGCCCTGAGTTCAAGCCCCACAACTGACCACACACACACACACACACACACACACACACAATAAAACTAAATTGGACCCTGATATAAGGCTCTGAATGCCCCCCCCCCCTTTCCCACTGACAGCCTATGAGATCTTAGATGACAGGAATATTAGCCACTCCAGGTCCTAGAAGGGGCAGACGGAAAATCAGCACTGGAGAGTTGTTTCTGGGAGGTGTGGAAGAGTCAGGTGGGGCGTGCCTCCCTTTGTGCCAGGCTGGGAAGGTAGAAACGCAGCAACTACCTAGACCTCAGGATCTGTAGCAGAGCTACAGACAGTACTGGACAGATGTGCGCATGATCTTCCCGGAAGCCACGTTGGCCTTCATGAACAGCTAGTGGTAACCTAGTGGGGACGGTCGTGCGGCCACTGTGAGGCCACCCTGCGGCTACATCAGGAGCCTGGCGACCATGTAGATGTGGGCGAACCCAGGAGGGGAGGGAAGCGCGCTGCTGGAATAGCTAAATATAGCTCATTCATAAAATGAGGGCCCAGTGTGGGAAGGCTGCCAGCTTAACCCGACTCCCTTCCCAGTAGACACCCCCCCACACACACACACACAGGCCACACCCCTGCCTCTGGGTACCACCCTGTCTCCCTGTCTCCCTCCTAACCCTTCTTTCCTGCTCTGGGGTGGGGGGACTGGAGTGAGGGGTGCACCCTGAGAGGCTAAAATCAAGTCTCTTCTTTTGAGCCTCAGCTTGGTCCAATGTAAACCGAGCCTGGGGTCGCTCCCATTCTCCTTACCAGGCTGAAGCAAACTAGGGTTTCTGTCTGAATGACTCTGATGTCCAAGGTCAGTGGCTCACGCCTGTAATCCTAGCTACTCAGGAGATCTCAGGATCACAGTTCAAAGCCAGCCAGGAGAGGAAAGGCCAGGAGAGCCTTAGCTCTAGTGAACCACCAAAAACCCAGAATTAGGGCTGTGACTCAGGTGGTAGAGCGCCAGCCTTGAGTGGTAAAGCTCAAGGACAGCATCCGGGCCCCGAGGTCAAGCCCTGCTACTGACTGGCACAGACAACACAAGCAGACTCCATGCGTCTGTGTACAAATAGACCCTGGTGCTCTCTTCACCCGGTGGGGGGCGGGATCAACCTATTGAACTTGCCTATTGGCTGGGGCATCCTTGTCCACCCCCACACAGCCTGCCCCTGGATTAGGCAGGAGGAGTTGGGACCTGCAGCTGGCCTGGGTGGGCCTGATCTGCCTGTAATTAAGACAGCCGATGGTGAGAGCTGTCATCCAAGATGGACAGGAAGGGGGAGGGGACAGGAGGAGCGGCCATGGCCTGGCCGGCCACGTCAGCAATCACTGGTTCTCTGTGAACAGCTGTCCAGCAGCGGACAGCTGGCAGGACCCTGCCACCCATGGCTTGGCCCCTCGCCTGGCCCCTCCTGCCTCCATCCCTGCCTCCGGGCTCCTCCACCCCCTTTCCTGAGCCATCTCTCCCAAAAGCAGGTCACTGAGGCCGGGCTTCTGGTGTTGGGGGGTGGGGGAGCAGCGGGGTTTCTCCAGTGCCCAGCGCAGGGACATCCGGGCGGGAACTGAAAGGAGGTCATCTCTGCCTGATGCCTCTGGGCTGTACACGTGCCCTTCCACCTCGAGCAAGGCCCCCTCCCACCCCCCAGGCTGGTGGGCAGCCCTCCCTGGCCCTGGCCCCTGACCCCTGACCCTTGACCCTTTCTACCAGATAGGCCTCAGGCCCCAGTTTCCACCAGCCCCCTGCCCTGATGCCTTCTATTGTCCTGGCAGTCCATCCACATCCGTCCTCTCTCTCTGCCAGGTCAGACGCTGTCTCTTCCAGGCGGCCCTCCTGCCCCCACCAGCCCATGAGGCTGGGCAGGAAGGAGTGAATCTTTGTCCCTCCCTCATCCATCCCTGACTCTCTCCCTCCCCTGGACAAGCCATTCACCTGTCCAAAGAGCACTGTCTCCACCTTTAACCTGGGTGAGCTGATTCTACTGGAAAAGGCTGTCCTGAGCCTCGAGGGGGGCCTGGGGGGTAAACGCCCCCAACCTGTGCCCCCTTTCGCTGCGTGACTTGAGTGTGGCTGGCGTTTGCTGTTCTTTCAGATGGTCATTGTTTCTGTGGCCTCCAAGTTAAGATCTTCCTACCTTAGACTCCGAAGTGCTGGGATTACAGGCATCACCACCAAGCCCAGTGCCATAGTTTTTTTTGTTTTTGCTTTTGCTAGTTCTGGGGCTTAAACTCAGGGCCTTGCTCCTCTTGCTTAGTTTTTTTGTTGTTGTTGTTCACTGTAGGCTGGTGTTCTACCACTTGAACCACACCTCTACTTCAGGCCTTTTTGCTGGTGTATTGGAGAGAAGAGTCTTGAATTTGTCTGCCTGGGCTGGCTTCCAATTGAGCTCTTCAGATCTCAGTCTCCTGAGTGGCTGGGATGACAGGCGTGAGCCACTGGCACCTGGTTCCCTTAATTATTCTTGTTTGGACTGTAGACACCTGGTCCAGCCCTGCCCTGTGACCCATCGTCTCTTAAACAGTGAGCAGTGAGGCCATGCTCAGGACAGCTAGGATTCCCTGGACCAACTGAGGCCTGCGCCCACAGGCACAACCGGGCCCATCCCTGCCTCTGTCCACCCTCCCCCACCCACCTGGATGTATCTGGAGGGGGGGGGGGGCGGGGGGGGGGGTGCGGGCAGCCAATGTCTCCTGCATTCTTTAGCTACTGCACTCTCAATCCTCCTCCTTTACTGGGTTAACTCCTAGACAAGCTCAAAGCCTCAGTGCAGGTGCCCCTTCTTCCGGGAAGCCTGCCCTGACCACCTCCCCAGGTCCACACGAGACCCTTCCCTGTGCCCGGCGCACATTGCAATGCCCTGCTTACCTGTCAGCTGCTTCCCCTGGAGGTAGAGATGCTCCCCCTCCAAAAGAAAAAAGAAAAAGCCACTAACTGAATGGATGGATGAGTCAATCTCTGCACCCCTCCTCCCCCCCCCCCCTGCAGGAAATGTCTGGGAACAGATTTGAGTGGGAGGTTCCAGCAGGGCCTGGGAGAAGTCCCTGTGGGCTTAGACACCTAACACAGCCCCCCACCCCCTCCTACAAGTGGGTCAGCCTCCTCCTCTTCCCACAGCCACCCCCCACCCCCCAGCCAGCCTCCAGATGTGGTCTTGTCTCTCTGTCTTCTTCCCATCTGCACAGGCTGGCCGGCTCCCCCAGCATCGCGGGCAGCCGGGGCCCAGCGTCTTCCTATTTTAGACATCTCGCCGCCTCGGTCCCTTCTAATGTTTCCAGCCCAGGCTGCGGGGGGAGAGGAGAAAGAGGTGACTGCTACTTTAAATGTGCTGGATGCAGGGGGGGGCGGAGAGCGGCCTGCGCCCAGCAAGACCCAGTCATCTAGTTGGAAAAGCCGCCAGATGGAATACAAAAGCAGAAAGGCCGGCGCTCATGGAGACGGCCTCAGTTCATAAATCAGGCGGGGCCACGGCCCAGGGGCCCGCGCACCATGGACTCCCTCCTGGACCCAGGCGGCTCTTACGGTAGGTGGTGGAGTTGGGCATTTCAGCTGCGGCAGACTTTGCTCTGCTTCAGGAATTGAAGTCAACAGCCGGGCAACTGCGTGTCTCAGGACTCTGGGGGTGCATGGGGGCCCAGATCACCAGGCAAAGGGGGGAATGGTGGGCAGGGGAGGCTGGGGGGGGTCCCCTGTGGGCCTCGGGCACTGGGCTAGGGGCTGGGGAAGGGAGAGGGTTTCTTGGTTTGTTTGTGTTTGGCTCTTGGCTAAGAAGAGAGGGAAGGAAGTTTGCAGGTCCCCGGCTGTCCCTCAGACTCACCGGCTAATTCAATGAGTGTGACATCTTCCCGTACTGTGCGCAGACACAGAGCCCGCAGCCGGGCTGTCTTATGACTAAAAGGCAGGACTCGGCTCCAAGTGCTCCTCCACAGAGTGAGTCCTGGGCGAAGTTGTCTGGGACAGAGGCCGAGGCCCCTCTAGGGGGGAGTTTCTGCTAGCTTGGGGTTCCCTAGGGACCAGCATGGGGCTCTTGGCACTGCCCCATGGGGTCGGGCTGTTGGCCACACGGTGCCCATCTCTGGGTAGCACGGGGCAGGGGTGGGGGGAGGGAAGAGCAGGTTGGGAGGGGCTCGTGGGGGGGGGAAGGCGCTGTTCACCTCAAAGATGAGGTGTGAAGAGGCAGCCTTTTAGGGGTTCCATTTCCTCTTAGGACCATGGTCTCCACTAAAAATAGAACCTCAGCTCTCCTCCCCCCAACCCCAGCCTGGTCCAGTGTCAAAACCTCATTCCTGGACCTAACCCTCCCTCTCCCTCCTCCCCCCCTCCCCCGTGGCCAGTGCCTTGGGGACACGGCTGTGCCACGTTTGGAGCTGCGGGCCCCAGGGGAGTGTGGCCAGGCCCAGCCGAGGTCTTGGCACGTTGGCCATCGATCAGGCGGCCTGTGGCTGACCTTGGAGTGCGGGGTGCCAGGCTGGATGTGAGGGCTGGGGGTATTTCATCCTAAGAGAAAAGATGGGGTTTAGTGGCTGGCGGAGTGGGGAGGGGGGGAGGGGGGCAAGGGAGAGAGAGGGGGGAGGGAATCAAGGAGAAAGAACAGCTTCTGGTCTGGAAGAGCTCCTCCCTTCACCCCAACCTACCAGGGTGGGGAGAGGGGGTTCTGGCGCCTCCCTGGAGAGCGGGAGGGGCAGCCATGGCCAAGCTGGAAACTGAGGCTTGTTTTCCCCTCCCTGTAGGGCACTGGGCACACTGGGCCCCCTTGACTCGGCCCGTTGGGGAGCCTGCTGCTGGTGTCCGTAGGTGTGCCTCGGGCAGAGAGGGGTCTGGGACCCGAGGAAGAGGCACAGAGGCAGAGGAAGGCCTGGCAAGGAGGCAGGCCGGGCGGGAGGTCCCAGGCGTAGCTGGTGGAGGCTGGCCTCACAGCCCGGGCCTCCCACACAGCGAGCCTCCGAGATGCAAAGCTAAAGGGACCATGTTGGGCCAGAGCAGCGAGGGAAGCAAGTCCCTCCTTCTGTCTGGACTCTGGTCTACATTCATTTATTCATTCATTCACTCAACATTCATTTCAAGTCTTGGGCTGGGCTGTGGGGTCTAAAAATAAGCCTTCATGACACCCCCAGGTTAGTCTGGGAGACACATGTACTCTGAGCTGAGTAAGCCAAGGCTGTAACCCCACACTTGCAGTCTTAGAAGGCTGCCTGGAGGAGGCGACTCCTCCCCTGAGTAAATCAAGGACTGTCAGCTGATTGTGGTGTTGATGTATTAGAGACAGGGAGGCTTACACGATGGAAGTTTCAGGAACAACAACAGTTCCATGTTCTGGAAGTGAGGTGTTCCAAGGCCCACAGTCCAGCGGGTTGAGACCGAGTGTCCGTGGAGGTTGCTTCCCGGCTTGTAGGTGGCTACCTTCAGCTCAGTCTTCCCATGGCTCTCGGGAGCAAGTGTGCAAGTGGAAAGGGCTAACAAGAGGCACGCTGCTGTGTTCCCATGGGGACACTAATCCTCTGGGCTCAGGGAACCTCTATCCAAATGCAGCCTTGCAGGCCGCTGGTTACAGCTCCTCCATGTAAGTCTGGTTGAGGACCCAGAAACCTTCCCCCTCCCTGACCTTCTCCTCCTCCCACCTCACCCTCTTTTCAAAACCCTTTCTTCACCTGGCACCATTGGTTTTTCCTTTTCTCTCCCTGCTTCTGCCATAATCATAGGCCTCCAAGTCCATCTCACCCCAGGGCCTTTGCACATGCTGTTTTCCTCTGCTTGGGGCGGGGTGGGGCGTGGGGAGGGAGAGGATTGTCCTCTCAGTCTACACTAAACCAACTCCTTTTTTTCCTCATTCCCCAAATCCACTGAAAAATCACCTCCTCAAAAAGCCTCCCCCTAGGCCATGTATTACCCTGTCCCCAAGCCATGAAATTATGAAGTTTAGACCCAACTCTCATGGTCTCTCTTGTCCTCAGAGAGATTTTGTTTGCACGGCTTTGTCACGTGTTTAATCTGGGTCCCCCCCCCCCATCTGCCAACTCCCAGTCTGGCCTGCCTCTGGCTGTCTCCTGGCATGCAGTAAGCACCCAGCAAATACTTGATGGATGAGGGAGGAAGGGAGGGAAGGGATCCCTAATAGAGGTGCAGCAGGTGGGGAGGGGGGAGAATGGCACAGATGAAGGGTTTGGCAGGATCTAGAAGCTTCTCTGGTGCTGACAGGTATGGGGTACTTTCGGTTGGGGGCTGGCAGACTGAGGTTCTTGGTGGGGTCTGAGCGGGCGAGCGTCGGGTGTGGTGGAGCTGGGGTGAGCTCTGGGCTGCGTCCCTTGATTCACACCTGTCCTGAGCTCACTCTTCCCCAGGATGCAGGGGCTGGGCCTGTGGGGTGCATGGGGGGGGCAGCCACCGGTACTGCAATACAGACAGGCCCCCCCCCCCCCGGCCCCGCCCCGCAGAGGACCAGAAGTGGCCTAGAGGTGAGAAGCCCTGCGACTCAGGTCGCAGCCACAGGGGGAGCTCCAAGCCAATGTGGGAAGATGCGCAGGAGAGAGCGGAGAGGCTGCAGAGCTCCTCATGGGCAGGCCTCAGTTTCCCTATACAGACATGATGTGAGGGTCAGACGAGATCTGTTCCTTTACTAGGCATGGTGATGCATGCCTGTAATCCCAGCACTCAAGAGGCTGAGGCAAGCCGGGCGCCGGTGGCTCATGACTGTTATCCTAGCTGCTCAGGAGGCTGAGATCTGAGGATCGTGGTTCAAAGCCAGCCCAGGCAGGAAACTCCATGAGACTCTTATCTCCAGTTAACCACCAGAAAACCAGAAGTGGAGCAGTGGCTCAAGTGGTAGAGCGCTAGCCTTGAGCTGAAGAGCTGAGGGACAGCGCCCAGGCCCAGAGTTCAAGCCCCAAGACTGACCAAAAAAAAAAAAAAAAAAAAGAGGCTGAGGAGGAAGAGCTCAAGCGTGAGGCCATCCTGGGCTAGGGATGTGAAATCCGGTCTCAAATCCAGTGCCTCCCTCACCCCCCCACCCCCCCACCCCCCCACCTGCAAAAAAAATCTGTCCTTCAGAAAAGCACATTCTTCCCATCTGTCTTAAGATTGCAGAGAAGGGGGAAGAAAGAGGGCCTGACAGCAGGCCAGCCCTAATGGAAGACCCCACTCTGCCAAATGCTCTCTCTCCAGTGCTCATGAGGCCTGTGGTTTTAGTTGCCACACTCCCAGCATACAGGTTGACGCTCTCGCCTGACTGATGCTTAAGAGTAAGGATGTTGGGGGGAGGGGGAGGCAGGGCTGTGTCTTTACTACCACTGTATCCTCAGGACCTCACACCACGCCTGGGCCTGAGGAGGGGCTGCACACAGCCATTGAGTGAATGGGTGAGTGAACAAGTGAACGAATGAATGAATGAGTTGAAAGAGTAGTGAATGAATGAATGGGCAAGTGACTGAGTGAATGGACCAGTGAACGAATGAGTGAATGGGTGGTTGAGTGACTCAGTGAATGAGTGAATGATGAGTAAATGTGTGAATAAGTAAAAGAGTGAATAAATAAATGGATTAGTGAGTAGACGTTGGGAGGGAGTGAATGAATGAAGGAGTGAGTGGGTGGGTGCATGAGTAATTGAGTGCTTGAGTTAAAAGAGTAGCAAATGAATGAGTGGGTGAGTGAATGAACGAATGAGTAAATGAGTGAAGGAAAGAATGAATGAAGAGTTAAAGGCAGAGTGGCTGAGTGAGTACTGAGTGGAGGAGTGAATGGGACCACCCACCCTTCAGTTGCCCCTCCCCCCCCTTCCTGGAATAAGAGCTACAAAAAAAAGTGGCTGGCAGCCGGGCACCAGTGGCTCACGCCTGTCATCCTAGCTGCTCAGGAGGCTGAGATCTGAGGATCGTGGTTCAAAGCCAGCCCAGGCAGGAAACTCCATGAGACTCTGATCTCCAATAAACCACCAGAAAACTGGAAGTGGAGCAGTGGCTCAAGTGGTAGAGTGCTTTGCCTGGAACTGAAGAGCTGAGGGACAGCGCCCAGGCTCAGAGTTCTGGCCCTACGACAGACCCTCCTCCAAAAAAGTGACTGTCATTTCGGGGCGCTGGACTCTTTGTCTGGAATGTTCCAGTGCTGGCCATTTCAGCTCCCAAGCCTCAGCCCCTAGCACTGGTCTCCCCTGTGGCCTGCGCCTCACCCCCCCCTCCCACCCCCCATCCCTCCCACCAACCCCTGTGTTGCTGGGTGGCCTGGAGCGGGTCCCTGCTCATTCCCCAGACTCAGCCACCCCTCTGATGAGTGGGCCCACCCAGGCCTGCCCAGCCTGCAGTGCCCTGCTCCCTATACCCCAGGGGAGCCGGGGTCATGCACTGGACTCTGGCTGGGGGTCAGACAGACTGGGGGAGGACCTGGAAGGGGCCAGTGGGGATTGGAAATCCTGCGAATGTGGCGCTCAGGAGCTCAGTGCCTTGGCTCTTCCTGACCCTTACCAGCAAGGACATCTGTCCCCAGGGCCAGGTGGAGACCGGGCCACTGGCAGGCCCATAGATGGGTGCCATTTTATTGCCCGTACACTGACCTGAGCAGCTGCCCTGTGCCAGGCTGCAGGCACCTCTCTGGTGCATTGTGGGTTGTCTACTCGGGTCCTCACAGCCAGGCTGGGCCTTTGCATGAGGAAACCTGAGGAGGACACTGAGGCTCAGGGAGCTGAATGATTGGCCGAGAGCCACAGCCATGATCCGAGCCCAGACCGCCGGGCTGCAACGCGTGAGATTTGGGTTCTGAGGCACTGGCTCTGAGTCATTAGTGTCAGAGCTGACACGGGTGCAGGCTCCCTGAGCTGGCTGATGGAAAATTCTACCTTTTTCAGAGAATGTGAGGAAAGCAGTTCAATGAAGAGCGGACTACTGGCAGGACAGGAACCCCAGGGGCTCAGCGGGGGACAGCCAAAGGCAGAAGCAGCTGTAATGGATGGGCTTGGTCTAATGAAAGAGCTATTTCAGGCTGGAAGCCCTCAGGGGGCTGATGTCTCCAGCTGTGGCCCTTCCCAGAAGAGGAGAAGGCCAACATGCCATCTAGGGGCTTTGACTCCTCTGGGATGGTGACATGCCAGCTACCAACCTCATTCTGTCACCTTCCCACAGACCCAATGAGCTCTGTGAAGCTCAGAGAGGCAGAATGACTAAATTAAGCCACACAGCCAGGGATGGTGTCTAAGGAACATGCCCCCTGGCTGTATCTCAGGCCTCCTTCTGGCCCTACTAACTCAACAGGTCCTGGCCAAAGACCTGGGACTCCCAAGCCTCAGATTCCCCCTCTGTGAAATGATACTAGCCTGGCCTACTTGGGGTGAAGAAGGGATGGGAGAGTCTAAATCCATCTTGCTCTGGGGCCCTCTCTGGCTCAGGCTGGTAGGGGCTTCATAGGAATTGAAGTTAGAGAAGCCTTCTTCCACCTTAAGCCCTTCCCTGGGGGGAGATGAGGCCCAGCTGGGGTCCTTTTTATTGAGCACTTACAATGTGATCAACTCTATGCTGAATGCTTTCTTTTGTTGTTACTGCTTTTAGTGTTTGTTTTGCTTTGTGTGCTGGTAATTAGGGCCTGGGTGCTGTCCCTTAGCTTTTTTTGCTCAAGGCTGGTGCTCTACCACTTGAACCACAGCTCGCTCTCTGGTAAATTGGAGTGTGTGTTCTGGTAAATTGGAGATGAGTCTGATAGACTTTCCTGCCTGGTTGGATTGCCTGGTCAATCCTCAGATCTCAGCCTCCTGAGTCACTAGGATTACAGGTGTGAAACATATGCACCCAAAGTTCTACATGAATGGGATCATTACAGTCCTTGCAAGAAAAAAAAAAAAAAGAGCTCCTTTGCTTAGCTGAGCCCACCAAGGCTCGGGAGGGCCCTAGGCCACTACGCCAGTGAGGAAGACACGTGTAGTTTGAACTCAGGACTCCCAGAAGCTGTTTTCTTCCACACTGTGCTCCCGCCTGGCCCCTGGTACAAGGGGCTTTCTTGTGCCTCAGATCTGCTGGCTGGATGATGCCTGGGCCTCTGGACATCCTAGCAGGTGGAGAAGTGGGGGAACTTAGGGAAGAGGCTAAAATCAGGAAGAATGGCCAGTAAGAAACAATGAAGCCAGAAAGGGAGGGGCTTGAATCAGTGATGCACCTGAGCCTGGGGCCACTGGCTGCAAAGGAAAACCGGGGCTGAAGGCCAGGGGTGAGGGAGGAGGGAAGGGCATTGTGTCTGGGCCTGGCAGGGCTGGGCCAGGACAAAGCTTTGCTGAGAGCAGTTTCTGCCTCATGGCACCTCCACATGGAATTGGCCTTGATCTGAAGCCAGCCAGGGACTTTCTCCTTGGGAACAAGGGGGGGAGTAGGGAAGGGGTAAAAGGGGACAGATAAATGGTGTCTTCTATTGACCTGGCCAGCAGCTGCCTCCTTGTGAGGCCTGGTGAAGATCTTTGCTAAACCCATCTGCAGCTCTCCCCCACCATGGCTTTCCTGGCACCTCATTAAATTCCCACTTTGTAGATGAGCACTGGCCACTGTCTTTCCTGTAATGATGGGGACCTGACACCCAGGTTGCCGGACCAATGGATGCCCCAAGTCTAGCCTTCATCCCACAAGTGGGGACCATTGCCTTAGCTATGCTGTGGGCTGCTGACCCCATCCGAGGCCTTCTGAACTCTGGAAAGCCTCCCCCAAAAGTCAGCTCCTGGAGCCCAGCAAAGCTGGAGTGAGTAGGAAACAGCCCAAGGCATATGGACACCAAGGGGGAAAGGTCCACTGGAATCTTCCTGCAAGATGGAGGCCAAAGGAAGAACCAGATGCACCCAAGGTCCATTCTGCCTCCTAAAACATCCACATCCACCAGTGTATCAAAAACTGAACTCACAGCCAGGCGGCGGTGGCTCTAATCCTAGCTACTCAGGAGGCTGAGATCCGAGGATCACAGTTCAAAGCCAGCCTAGAAAGGAAGATCCATGAGACTCTTATCTCCAATTAACCACTAAGAAACCAGAAGTGGCGCTGTGGTTCAAGGCAGTAGAGCGCTAGCCTTGAGCAAAAGAGCTCAGGGACAGTGCTCAGGCCCTGAGTGCGAGCCCCGTGACCAAAACCAAAACAAAACAAAAAACTGAACTCACTGACAGGGCTCAAGGCAAGCCACAGTCTGACCGCTCAGACACCCTGCCCTGGTCTCTCTGCCACAACCTTCTCCATCTTTCCCACCATCCTGAATTAATCTCCGCTGGCACATGCCATGCTTTGTCTTTTCTGTCACCTTTGCCCTTGAGGATCGCCCTGCCTGGACTGCTCTCCTGCCTCGTCTCAGCTTTGCCTGCTGACCCTGAGGCCAAGGCGCCACTCACCTCCTCCAGGAAGCCCTCTTGCTTTCCACTTGCCCTCCTTGTGTGTGTGTGATTCCTGCTGAACCAGACTGAGAACTGGAGAGGCTGAGCTAGATAGGGTGAAGAAAGGGGCAGGATGACCCCTGGTCTCCAGACCACCAGGCAGAATGACAAAAGAGGTGGGCATCTGGACTGAGAGGGAGACATCGGTGGCAGAGAAGATTCTGGATGGGAGAGATGAAGATGGTTTCCTGGCTTGTGGAGCTATGTGAGGGCTTTCTGTAGTCTGTGATAGTGCTTCTAGATGTGACAGGGAGAGAGGCCTCAGGTCCATGTCTGAGGCGACTGCTTGTTCACCCAGTCATTCAGGTTTGTCTGCCTCCCCCAGGAAGCCCTCCTAGACAAGTCGCCCGAGGCCATTCTCTCTTCTCCTTGCCCATACCTGCTGCTATTCCTCCCCTCTGTGTCCTGGCCTAGACCTTTGAATGCTTCAGTGGGGAAGGAGCCACGTTGTCCAGCAGAAGGGCAAACATACAGAAGAGGCCGGTCCTCTGGCCAGAACAGAGTGGCCTGGGTCAGTAGCAGAGGTGGTGGGGGAGGGTAAGTTCCCCTCCAATCAGAAGCACGCACCCAGGTGACTGCATTCCTCCAGGTAGAGGAGTGTGTGGACAGGGAGCCTGGGGGAGGGTCAGGCTCCATGTGAGGCTGGAATTTCAAAAGAGCCAGAGCTTGGGGACTGTGGTTCCTAGGTGGGGGGTGTTCACTTCCTCACCTTACTTCCTGTCCAGCACCTTTTCCCCACTTGACTAATGGTGGAAGGCTGGGCCCTGAGAACAGAGGATAGAGCCATTGGCCAGGGCAGTGGAAGGCTATTCTAGAAGGAAACTAGAGAGATGGAGAGGGAGGCAGGGCCTGGCCCAGAAGCAGAGGGATTCCTTTCCTTCCCATGAGGCCTTGAACTTTGGGCAGGTGCCAGGGCCCATGTTGAACGTTGGCCACCTTAGCTACTTTAACTCCTCCACAATGACTCCTGCTGGTTGCTAGAGACCCAGGCAGGCACTGGGCTGGGGCTGGGCCTCCGGGAGGAATTCAGATCCCAGAGAGGTGAGCAGGATCTAGTGATAGGCCTTGCCTGCCAGACCCAGACTGTGAACTTTCTCCTGCCCCTTGAAATGCACGCAGCATAGTTCCGACCAAGAGAGGGATTTGCTTGTGCTGAGTTTCCCCCAGAACTCCCAAGAGCTCTAAACTTGTGATTCACCCCAAATAGAGCACCCAGCTCCCCACCTGAGCTAGCTTTCCACCTGTGGGAGGTCCCAGTCCCCGCAGGAAGGAAGAGTCCAAGCAGGCTGGAGCCCAGGTCAGCTGTCACATTGCTAGGAAGAGACAATGTCGGGATTTGAACCTTGGCACTCCTGCTTCTGAAGCTTACGTGCTACCCACCGGGTGCTGGTTGTTCAAAGTCCTCATGGAGGGCCCTGTTCCTTGGCCTGTTACAGGGAGAGGCAGGAGGGACTATGTCAGAGCCATAAGGGGCCAGAGATCTCCAGTGACCTCTGCCATTCCTTGTATAGAAAGTCAACAGTGCCGGTGGCTCCTGTCTGTCTATTTAGGAGACTGAGATCTGATGATGGAGGTTTGAAGCCTGCCTGGGCAGGAAAGTGTGTGACTCTTATCGCCAACTAACCACCAAAAAATGCTGGGAGGCCAGACACTGGTGGCTCACACCTGTAATCCTAGCTGAGATCTGAGGATTGCAGTTCAAAGCCAGCCAGAGAAGGAAAGTCCAGGAGACTCTTATCTCCAATTAACCCTCAGAAAACCAGAAGTGGCGCTGTGGCTCCAGCTAGCCAGAGCACCAGCCTTGAGCAGCAAAGCCCAGGCCCTGAGTTCAAGCCCCAAGACCTATCCCCCCCAAAAAATATGTGTTGGGGAGCAGGCAGGAGCTGCAGAGGGGGATGGGTTCAAGCTGTAGCAGGAGCCTGCTGAGCTCCAGTGTCTCTGCTGTGGATGGCAGTGCCTCCTTCCTCAGCTGACCTGGGATCCCTAAATTTGAGGAGAATCCCAGCACTCAGGCCAAGCTGCTGGAGAACAAGAGTGCTTGTGTTTGAGGAGAAGAACTCCCCCCTCCCTCCTCTCCCCCCTTCTCACCCCATAGCTGGAGAGCTATGTGGGACCCATGGAGGGGGCAGTAGGGGTGTGCAGGGCTGGGGGGGGGGACACAGGCTGGGGAAGGGGCTTGTGAGATGGAAAGGGCTGGAAGGGCGTTGGGAGCTGCCCTCTGCCTATGCATCTGTCCACAAACAGGCCCTTTGCCTGCGGAGGGCCCTGAAACTCATCCAAGGGCAGGATCAGAGGTCAGGGGTCAGTCTTTCAGGCAAAGGCCAGCACAGGGGGGTTGGACAGCAGGCAATCCTCCCTCCCTCCCCACATATACTTTCTTCTCTGGAAGCCCAGAGCATCTTGAACAGGCTCCCAAAAGCCTCTGACATGCTACAGAGCTCCCCTTGATCTCCAATGGCTGCTAATGCCCAGCCATGCCTGGCAGAGAGGTGCAGCCCCTCAAATACCCAGACTCATTAATCCTTTGTCCTCTCCTGGGCCCCCAGTGCCTGCCTCTTCCCCACTTGCAGTCCCCCCTCTTCCCTAATTTGCCAACTCCTACTTATACTGGTGCCTTTGGTCCTACTGCCTCCAGGAAGCCTTCTGTGATTTAGCAACAGTGACAATGCCAGGAATGTGCACCATAACAGGCTGCTGTGTAGGCCCTGACCTGAGGCACACCGGGTCTGTCTGGTCTCTCCAGCCACAGGCTTCCCAACTAGTGACCTGAGTGCTGGTTGAGGAGGGAGAGCGGGAAGATGAAAACGTGCTTTTAAAAAGGGAAGAAAGCAGACATGGAAGTGTGGGCGGGCCCTGTCCTGGCCACTAGGAAACATGCCAGGGCTGAACATGGACACAAGACACAGTGTCTACAGGACCCAGTCCCCTGCAATGACAGCATGCTGACAGAATCCTCTAAGCTGGGGCCCTGATGCCATCAACATCAGTGACACAGGGGACGCCGCCAGTGGTTCACACCTATAATCTTAGCTTACTCAGGAGGCTGAGATCCGAGCATCGTGGCTCAAAGCCAGCCCAGGCAGGAAAGTTCACGAGACTCTTTTCTCTAATTAACCACCAGAAAGCCAGAAGTGGTGCTGTGGCTCAAGTGGTAGAGCGCTCACCTTGAGCTGAAGAGCTGAGGGACAGCATCCAGGCCCAGAGTTCAAGCCTCATGACTGACCAAAAAAAAAAAAAAGAGAGATTGGGGGGAGCTGGGTAGGAGAACCCCTTCCTTTCCCTAAACTGACTCTAATGGGAACAGCTTACTTCTACTTGACAGTTTCTGCCCTTTGAAACAAGGAGCTTGTGGCTCCCTTGGTTGAAGGAGCACTGGTCCTAGCCCCTCCCTTCTTGTACAGACGGGTAGAAAAGGCCTAGAGAGGCCCAAGGGTGCCCACCCATGTCCCGGGAGGATGGGACCCGCCTACCTCCTCGCCCTTCCTGCCCAGCCAGGCCGCTCTCTTTTGAAAGCATAAACATATGAGTGCATGAATAGGAATCTGAAAGTAGGTTTTGTTTGGTAACACGAAATGACAACAAAGGACACTTGGTTTCTGGGGCAAAGGGTGGGGGCTGGGGGAAAGGCTCTAGCCCGAAGCTGGGAACAGAGAACACGGCTGAGCGGTCACCGTGCACTTCGTTAATTACTTTGTTCCCAGCTTCTGCCAAAGCTGGCTAAACACTTTTCCCAGATTCCCCAACTTTGGCCAAGGCAGCACCAAGCTTGAGAATCAGGATCTGGGAGATTATAGTCTTGACTCCTTCTCCCTTTACTTCGTTGACATTGGCTAAATATTGATCTTGGGGACTCTGTTTCTTAGTTAATAAAATTTAGCAAACATCACCCCTATCTTGTGGTGAAAGGGACAAATAGGTCAGAGAGAAAGAGCTGGACTCTTCCTGGTAGGGCAGATTTTTTTTTTCTAACAGCTCAGTGCTGGTGGTTCACGCCTATAATCCTAGCTATTCAAAAGGCTGAGATCTGAGGATCATAGTTTGAAGCCAGCCTGGGCAGGAAAGTCTGTGAGATTCTTCTTTCCAAGTGACCACCACAAGGCTAGAAGTAGAGCTGTGGCTGAAATGGAAGACTGCCAATCTTGAGCAAAAACGCTGAGACAGTGCCCTGAATTCAAGCCCTAGTATCAATATGTGCATGTGTGCATATGCACACACGCATGCATGCATGCGTGCACACACACACACACAGAATGAGCGAGATAATGGATAAATTTAAGAAAAATTAGGGATGCTTGGAAGGAATGTTTGATGGACTGAAGTTGACCTGGTCCTTTCCCTGGGCTTGGAGCCTGCCCTGGTTCCCACTGTGGGCCCACTGTGCTGGGCTTCTCTGTGCATTTGTTATAAACATGCAGAGGTGGGATCCATTTCGCCCCTAGATGATTTGGGGTGATAAAGAAGTAACTTTAGCTGCTTTGAATTGAATCTGCTCTCCAGAATGTGTAACAAACCTGGAAATTAGAATTGCCCCGAAGCTGATTATTCGGAGAAGGTACCTCCTGGCATTAAAACTAAATTAGATCAAGGTACCTGTGTTATTAGCAAAATAATTCCCTATGATTACAGAAGGCAGCCGTGAATCCTGATGGCAGATTGAACTTCAGGTGACTTACCTGAGACAAATAACTGTGCAGAAATCACAGGCTCATTTAATCGTTTCGCTATAGCATTGTATTTAGGTAATTATGCTAATGGCTCTAAGAAATCACCTTTTGTAGTGTGGGAGGGGGAGGGCTTGAAACAGAGAGAGATCAAGAGGCTGGGAGCCATGCTGGACTCCAAAGGAGACCTTCTGGAGGGTGCTGGTATGGCCCGTTGTCAATTAGGAAGAAATCCTTAAGCAATCAGAACTACTGTGATAGACATCATTCTTCAGATCATCCTAGTAGGGGAAATTGAATTTGTCAAAGTTCCTTGAGTTCTGCGAAGTAAGTTAAACTGTAGAAGCGCTGTATCTTTGGGTCTATCAATTGAGCAAGCATCTGTGAGTGTGTCCTGTGTGTGCTGGGCAGGGCTATGGCCACCGGCAGGGTGAGCACCAACATTTAAGAGTGTGTCTGAACCAGGTGTGGGGTGTGGTTGTGCATGCCTGTAATCCCAGCACTTAGTAGGCTGAGGAAGAGGAAGAATATATGCTTTCTGGATATTGTCTAGATCCAATGAGGCAGAGGCAGAATTGTGTCCGTTTTGGTGACAGGGAAATGGATTCTCAGAGAAGTGAAAGGATTTGCCCTGGGACTTGGTGAGACTGTGATGGACGTGGCCACTTCTGCCCAGCCAGTGGGAAAGGGGTCAGAGCCAATAGCTTCTACAGATGGGGAGGGCCAGGTTGACAGGGAGGCTGAAGATCAGAAAACCGAAGGCCTCAGGAAGACCTGAGGGTTGGACAATGGTGGGAAGGAGCGAGTCGGCCGGACGGGAGGAAGGAAACAGCTTTTTAGCATAAGTATATCCCAAATATTGCATTAGACGTACTACAATACAAGTTATTCATTGTTATATAAATACATGTATATTTCTCCTCCTCCTTCTACTTCCTCTCCTTTCTCATCTTTCCCTTCCTCCGGCTTCTTTCTCTTGGTTTTTTGTTTGTTTGTTTATTCATTAAAAAAAAGAATAACAGCCAGGTGCCAGTGGCTCTTGTCTGTAATCCTAGCTACTCAGGAGGCTGAGATCTGAGGATCGTGGTTCAAAGCCAGCCTGGGCAGGAAAATCCATGAGACTCTTATCTACAATTAACCACCTAAAAGCCAGAAGTGGTGCTGTGGCTCACGTGCGTGGTTCAGGGACAGTGACCAGCCCAGAGTCCAAGCCCCACGACAGACAAAAACAAACAAACAAAACAACAACAACAAAATAACAACAAGGTCTCACTGTGTAGCCCTGCCCAGCCCCAAAATTGAGATCCTCCTTCCTGGGCCTCCTGGTGGCTGTGACTGCAGGTGTGAACTACCACACCCTGCATTTTTTTTGTTGGTTGTGGGGCCTGGGTGCCATCCCTTAGCTCTTTAGCTCAAGGATAGCACTCTACCACTTGAGCTACAGCACCACTTCTGGCTTTTTCTGTTTATGTGGTGCTGAGGAATGGAACCCAGGGCCTCATGCATGCAAGGCAAGCACTCTACCACTGAGCCAACTTCCCAGCCCTGCATATTTTCTTTTTCTCTTTTTTTGCCAGTCATGGGGCCTGAACTCTGGGCCTGGGCACTGTCCCTCAGCTCTTCAGCTCTAGGCTAGCACTCTAGCACTTGAGCCACAGCGCCACTTCTGGCTTTTTCTGTTTATGTGGTGCTGAGGAATCGAACCCAGGGCTTCATGCATGCAAGGCAAGCACTCTACCACTGAGCCACCTCCCCAGCCCCTGCATATTTTCTTATACAACCATTTTACTACTTACCCTTATTTTTTGTTGTTTCTGAAGACAATCTTCCTTCTGGCTGCAGAAGGGAAGATACATTAAGACCTCTACTCCCTCTACTTCCTGATCCCATCTGAACCTCAAATGGGCTCCAGTATCTGCTTTGTCTTAGCCTGTGCCAGCCTCTCTGCCTCTCCTGGGACCTGGCTTGTCCCCTTGAGGATGACTTAGCCTCGGTCACTGTTGGTTTCAATGTCACCGACTCCTTGGGGACATGTATGCAGGCCAGGGTACCTAGCAAGTGCGTGGGGTCCTTCTGGTGCCCTGTGGGGCTGCAGGAGGAGGCTCTACATGCGAAGTTCCTGGGGAGATTTACTGGGCTCAGCGTCTGATGGCTGACCTGTCCTGCCGTCTCATCACCAGGCACCAAAGGTGGCCTAGGGAAGACCCTTCAGAGTTATCCAGAATATTCTTTTCCTGGGTTGACCAGCCACTGGATGTAGGACATTCCAGAAAAGGGACTGTCACCTCTGATGAGGTGACTGCCACAGAGCAATCCCAAATCACTGACACTGAAGGGTGCCACCCAGCAGCCTTCCACCGGAAGAGGAAGTTCTTTATTCTAGAAGTTGTCTGTCATAGCATCTTCCAGCCCCAGACACCACCTTCCCAGGCTTCCCAGCTCTCTGTGTGTTGTGGCCACCTTCTGAAACGCGATCCTGTTCATCTCTAATGGGCTTCTAATCTGGTACCTGTAACTCTACGCCCCTCCTCCAGATTCAGAGGTCTGAATAAAATCTGACGACTACTTAGGAGGCTAAGATCCAAGGATCACAGTTCAAAGCCAGCCGACGCAGGAAAGTCTGCGAGACTCTTATCTCCAATAAACCACCAAAAACAAAAACAAAAACCCACACAAAAAATGCTGAGCATGGCTCCAAGTAGTAGAGTGCTAGCCTTGAACACAAAAGCTCAGAGATAGTACCCAGGACCTGATTTCAAGCCCCAGGACTGACACACACACACACACACACACACACACACACACACACACACACACACACACACACACACACACACACACACACACACACACACACACACACACACTTGACAAGTTACTCTGTTTCCCTGCCTAGAATCTCTCAGACTAACTTCTCCAAAGTCTTAGCTCCTGGGCCTGGAACTTAGGGCCCTGGTAACCTGGCCCTGCTTTTTGTAACTGCTATGCCCCCCCCCCCCCCCCCCCGCCCAGTTTTCTCATGGCTGCCCTTTAACTTAAGCCTAGTGACCATTGTTTGTAATTCCCAGAGCACACTGGACCATTCTGTTTGTTTGGTGTTTGTGTGTGTGTGTGTGTGTATGTGTGTGTGTGTGTGTGTGTGTGTGCCAGTTCTGGGGCTTGAACTCAGGGCCTTAGATGTCTCTTAGCTTTTCTGTTCAAGGGTTCAAGGCTAAGGCTTTACCACTCGAGCCATAGCTCCACTTCCGGCTTTTTTTTTTTCTGGTTAATTGGAGATAAGAGTCTCACAGACTTTCCTGCCAGGACTGGCTTTGAACCTTGATCCTCAGATTTCGGCCTGCTGAATAACTATAATTACAGGCGTGAGCCACTCGCACCTGGCTATTACATGGTTGGGTTTTTTTTTTTTGCAATTTCCTCTTTGCCTAGCTGTCTTTTCTCCCCCCCCCCCCCCCCCCACTCCTCCTTTAAGACCACACCAAGTCATCTCCTTGGAAACCTTTCTTGGAGCCCCTTCTCCCTCCCAGGCTGGCTACACCTCTGTCCTAGCCATCATCAGCTTATGTTTGGCAGCTAGTAGGATCATTTCCCATGCAGGCCATTTGGTCAGCACCCAGGATTGCTCCAGGTACCCTGGTGGTACGGTGGCCTGTGTCTTTCCCTTGTGCCTGCTCTAGTTACCTGTGACCCCAGCCCAGGCCATTGACTTAGGCGGTTAGAGAATCCATAAACAGCAGGGGTAGGTGTGGGAGAAATTGCAGAGGCAGAACAAAGCTCCGGGCCTGGTTAGACTCCAACAGGGCTGCACCCCTCTGTGCAGGCCCGCCCTGGGAACGGAAACCATTCTCCTGTTGAGTAGCACCTCATCCTTCCCACACACCTAGTGGCCCATTCCAGCCTCATGCTGTCAGGTACTTCCTTACTCTCAAGCTTCTCAGAGCAGAAGCAGGGTTTGCACCTCACTTCCATCATGAAGGAAAGGCTCACCAGCCTGGTGAGAGATGAGGTTACTGGTTAGTTTATGTACTATGTTAAATATTTTTTTTTAGAGATAAGCTATGAATTTTATTTATTTTTTATTATTTGGGTTCGGTTGTCGGGCCTGAACTCTGGGCCTGGGCGCTGTCCCTCAGCTCTTCAGCTCAAGGCTGGTGCTCTACCACTTGAGCCACAGCGCCACTTCCAGCTTTTTTCTTTTTGCTTATGTGGTGCTGAGGAATAGAACTCAGGGCCTCATGCATGCAAGACAAGTGCTCTACCACTGAGCCACCTTCCCAGCCCAGTTTATGTACTATGATAACACACCAGAAGCACAACTAGGGTAGTGCAAAGCCCAGAATCAAACAGACCTGGGTTTGAGGACAGGCTCTGCCATTGACATGCTGTGTAAACTCCTGCACGTTGCTTGCACTCTCGGAGCCTCTGTTTCTTCCAGTGGAAAGAGCTAGGACGAAAACCTACTTAGAGGTAGCTGGGAGAAATGAAGAGAGAGTACATCCAAGTCATTTGGCAAAGCACACAAACTGGCTTGTCCATATCCTCAGACATAAAGAAACTTCCGCGACTTACAGCCTCAGGGGAGTAAGATAAGGTTAGCTAAGGGGAAGAAGTGACCAGAGGACTTGTAGAGAGCCTGAGGGATGGGAAGGGGAGATGCTAGGAGCAGAAGTTTCCATGAGGGAAGGGTTATCCAGAGCCACGGATGAGAGGGAAGAATATCCCTGCTACTGACAGGAAGCCATTGGTGTTCCTGAAAGTCATGAAGAAAGATGGCAGACTGGGTGGGTTTCTAGCCCGGCATGACCATCTGCAGGGGTGGCTCAGATGTCATCAGGATCATACTCTACTTCAAAGGGGATTGTCTCATTAGCTCAGAATGTGCTATCAGGACCTTGGAGGCACGAGAAAACCACACAGCCCCGTCCACCTTGTGGGTTTATTTGAACATGCCACAGGTGTCACATCAGCTAGTCTGGGCCACCCATCGGCAGGCCCGGGGCCGGGGCACTGTCTCAGTGGGAGCTGCCCACAAGTGAACACATACATAGGTGTGTGTGTGCTATTATTATTATCATATGCATGTACCAGCTGCACAGACACAGCGCAGCCAGTGCATTTGGCAAATCCCTGGGGAAAATGCCACCGGCTCTGTCACCCCTACAGATGGCAGCTGGCAAGGAAAAAGACAGACCCAGATTGGGGTCCCTGGGATATGTGTGAGAACAGATTGGGCTGTGGGGAGACAGAGTGGGAGCAGGGAGAGGGGAGAGGGGGAAGGACCCTAGGAGACTGACTTGGAGCATGCCTCTTACCCTCCCAGCTTCCAGCCAGCCTCTGGGCCACTTGCCTTGGTTCAGAACTGGTAAACACCCTTGTATTTCCCTATTAGCCTTCCGCATACACAATAACCCAACTGGGTTCCTTTGACCCTTTCCTGCAGCGATCTTCCTCTTGGCTAATGTTTACATAACTGCCCCCTGGCTGAGAACAGGGCCTGCATTCTGTATCTGTGATCAGGTTGACTCCCCATCCTAACTTCCTTGCCCTAAATCCTAGTCCCTTTCTGGTTGTTTCAAACTCTGGTACCTAGGCTCAGTTACATGTCATGGTGCCTTAGGTTACACAGTTGGCCAGTGGCTCAACCTAGGTGTGGCACAACTCTCTCCCACCTCCAAGCTGAGAACATTCCATGAACACTGGTAGAGGGCTGGCTCTCCTTCGGCTAGTTTGGCATGAGCCCTTTCGGTTCCTGGGTACAGAAGCACTCAACTCTTCCATTTGTTTAACAAACCCGCTGAAGTCCAGGCCCTGTGCAGGGGCTCACACAAGGTTTGTGACCTGGAATAACTCAGTGCACTCCAAGACACAGCCCCACAATCAAGGGTGGAGGTATTCTGCCCGGAGAGAGGGTGGAAAGTGCCAGAGGGCTCTCCTGGGCTGGAATGTCTGCTAGGCAGCCCTAGGAGACCGAGGGGAGAGTTTGTGCAAGAGAGAGCTGGGGGCTTGGAGGCCTGGCTGTGTGGGAGCAGGCATCAGCCAGGTGCAACTAGGGTGTGCAAAACCCCAGTGGAGTCTGGGGAGGGAGCTATTCATGTTCTTCAGAATTACTTGCACTCCACCCCCAGCCAGGCTTTGCGTGGAGCAGTTAGACATGATGAATGTTATTAAAATAAGGCAAGTGAAGTTTGGAGCAGGGTTGGACTTTAGGTGGGCCCACATCAGATTTGCTCTGTGCCTTGTAATAAAGCTTTGGAAACTTGGAGGCTGGTGGTATAACTTAGTGGCACAGTGCTCTGTGTGTGTGTATGTGTTTGTGTGTGTGTAAAAGGGTGAAAGCCCTTTCCTTCTCTTGTGTGTGTGCTCTCATTTCTGGCTTTTAAAAAACTTTTGGTGGCTAACTGGAGAGAAAGTGTCTCATGAACTTTCCTGCCTGGGATGGCTTCAAACCCTGATCCTCAGATCTCAGCCTCTCATGTAGCTAGGATTACAGGCCTGAGCCACTGGTGCTGGGCGGGCTACTACTGTTTCTTTTGAATACTGATTTGTAAAAGGTCTTTGTGTCTTTGACTATTGCTTTGCCCAGATCTTCTTTTGCTAACAGGAGTTTTGCATTTCAGTTAAACTCCTGTCTTTTTCTTGATGGATTGCACTGAGGCTTCTTCCAGAAATCCTCCCTCTTATAATTTATTTTTGGTGTTTTAAGTTGTCAATACGTCTGAAATTGATCTTCTGCACATGGTGTGAGGTGCGAATTCCATCTCATCTTTTTTTTTTTTCCTAGCACGGATATCCAATTGCTCCAAAGCCATTTATAGATGAGTCCCCCCTTTCCCCCACTGACCTACAAGTGCAACCTCTGTCAAATATTGTTTCCATACATGTGTGGGTCTATCTTTAACACATCTATTTTAGTCTACTAACCTTGGTCCAACACCTCACGTTCCCACTGTACCTTCTTAGGCTCCTCTCTTAATTCAAAAGAGCCAGGGACTTCCTGGGAGTCAGTCACATCTTAATTCTCCTTTGCATGTTCATTCATTCCTGGAATGTGGGTGTAGTGCTTTGGTTTACAAAGGGGTCTCTTCACTATTCCTTCTTGGGGGTGGGGGTGGGGGTGGGTGGTCTGATGCTTCATTTTGTAGAAAGGGTGAAAAGGTTTGCCAAGGGCCAGAGAGCGCTGGCTTTAGGGTTCTTCCAGACTGCAAAAGGTACTCGCTGTAGTGTCCAAATCCTGAAGGTGTTTATTGCTCCCCTGATCTTTTCTCAAAACCGCTGCTCCGCCACTTTCGTGTCCGGGCTGGAGGGCTCAGGTCCCAGGTCGGGAAGTGCTGGAGACCCGTAAGAAGTGGCGGTGCTCCGTGTTCTAGGGCACTGTCAGAGGCTCGAGGTCAGCGAGAGGAATCGGAGCCGGTTTCAAGGGGGCGTCCCCGGGCCCGCACTTGGGCCCAGGCGCTGGCCCCCCGAGGACGCCGGCTTCCCCCCGGAATCAGAGGCGGTCTCCCGGGCGCCCGCCCTCCCGCCTCGCCCGGCAGGAATGCGAAGGATCAGCTTTCAGCCGAGCCGCGGCCGCCTTTCCGGGGAGCTCTCCTGCCAGGCCAGGCCCTGCCCAAGTGGCCGAATTAACTGGTTCTGTCTGTCCGACTGGGAGAGCAGCTCTTCGCTAAAAATAGCGCCCTGCCCTGGGCGACCCGAGCCCGCCGGAGCCCCGGAGCCCCGGAGCCGGGGCAGGCAGACACCCGTGGGAGTCCGAGCCCGGGACGGCCCGAGGATCCCAGGAGGGCCCGGCACACCACGCCCGCCCCGGGCCCGGCTGGGGATCGACACCCCCTCAAACTCCCTCCCCACTCCCCCCTACAAGGCCGGGGTCCCCCTTCCCCCCGAGAACAAGCACTGGCCCCGCAGGTGCCGCGGAGGGTGGAAGGCCCGCGAGCCGAGGCCCGGCCCGGGCCGGCCGGGATGGGAGCCGGCGGCGGCGCGGCCTCCCGCGCCCTGGCCTGGGCCTCGCTGCCCCTGCTGGGGCCTCCGGCCGGCGCGCTCTGCCGAGGTAAGCGGGGCGCACGGCGGGCGTGCCCGCGCCCCTTCCCCGCGCCCCGGAGGAGTGGGGGGGGGCGGAGAGGGTGGGCTCGTGTTCCCTCCCGATCCTCCTTCCTCTCCTCTCCCCTCCACTCCGGGACTCGGGAGGGGGCCCGAGGGAGCCCGGGCTGCAGGGACCGAGGCGCCTGGCGAACGTAGCAAATGAAGAAGTTTGGGAAGATCGCTATCCTCTCCCACCAGGTACCCCCCGCTTCCCCCCCTGCGCCCCAAAGCGGTCTCCACTCCCCGCGCCCTTTGTGGCCTCAGTGTGCCTGTCTGGAGAATGGGACCATAAAGTGGGAAAGCTTTAGCATTTGCAGAGAAGTGGGGAGGGGGGACCTACTGGGGCGCACCGCTGCGCGGGGGGCGAGTCCGCGGGGGCTTCCCGTGGGTGGGGTGCAGGGGTACCTTCCTCTTCCCGAGTTTCTGGAGTCTGGTGGGCGACCGAGGCTGGACGCACGGGGAAGTTGAGGAGGGGCGCCGCGGGGCGGTGGGGTGACCGCGGGGTGAGGAGCGCGGCCGTCTCCGCGCGATCCCGGGGTGAGGCGTGTGTGTGTGTGTGTGTGTGTGTGTGTGACTTTATCTTTGACCTTCTGGGACGGGCGGAGGTGGGGGGGGCCGTGTGCGGCCCGGCCTGGATCGCCGTGGGAGGGTGGGGGGGGTGGAGATGGGGGCCGATTGACCCAACAGGTGCGCCCCGCCCCTGCCCTCCTCTCCCCCTCCGCCCCCACCGGGCCGGGGCCGGGCTGGGGCCGCGGGGCGGCGGGCGGAGCCGCGGGGCGGCAGGGGCCTGCGATTGGCGGGGCTGGGCTGGCCGAGCGGGCCGGGGGAGCCGGGAGCCCGGGGGAGGCCGGGGGACGGCCGCGGAAGGCGCGGAGCCCCGCCGGAGCGTGCGCGCTCCTGCCCGGCCTCCCCGCTCCGCTCACACCACGGCCGGCGCCACGGAAACTTTCCCGCCGCCGCCGCCCTGGGGGCCCGGGACCCCGAGACACGGCGACTCGCAGACCTGGCGACCCTGGCCTGGGGACGCCGGGGCGCCTTTGGGATGGCAGAGCCCCGCGGCCAGGCCGGCGCGTAAAGGTAAAAATAAATGAAAAAACCGGATTCAAAAAGAAAACAGTGATCTCTGGCCAGGTTGAGGCGTGCCCTGGCAGTTTGCGGGGATCCCGGGGCTCGAACGGATCTGGGGTTCTGATGCGAAGTACTGGGGAGCGGGGTGGGGGACAGGACTGGGTCGGGGCTCCCCCCCTCCCGTCCTGCGCCGTGCGTTGACCCTTTAAACTTTGCTGTGCCTTTGGCCTCTGTCCCTGGCCACACCGGACAGAGCTGGGGCGGTAGCTGGCAGGAGTTGGTGTGTGTGTGTGTGTGTGTGTGTGTGTGTGTGTGTGTGTGTGTGTGTGTGTGTGTGTGTGTGTGTGTGTGTGTGTGTGGTGGGGTTTGTCTCCAGTGAGCTCCTACAACCCCCAAGTTGTTGCCTAGGGCCCGGCGCCCTCCGTTATTCGGAAGGCAGGTGACTGACGTCTGTTTTTTTTTCCCCCCTCATTCTTGGCCTACTGGAGGCCCCACCCGCCAGGAGAACCCCCTGAACTATAGAGAAGAGGCTCTGAGCACCCGCCCCCCCCCCCCCCCAGCTTCCAGTTCCCAGTCTGATGGGCATGATTGGGAGATTTTTCTGGTTTCTACTCTTCTGAGTTCTCTGGGCAGTGCCTGACACTCCTCTGCCGCCCTCCCTCCCTCCCCCCCTACCTCAAGCTCCTGGATTTTATTTATGGGTGGGTTTATTTATGGTGGGGGGGGATACCTGCTAGGAGAAGATTGAGATCGTTCCAAACTTCTTAGTTTGCTCGCCACTAGAAAGGGTTGTAAGTAACCTTTAACAAGATTCACTCCTTTCTTTTTCTTTCTTTCTTCTTTTTAACCTAAGACCATCCATTTGAGGATTAAAAAGCAAACACCTAGTTCTGGGGCCCAGAGAATCTGAGTTCATCCCCCAACACACACCTCTGTTCACTAGCTGTGTGCCCTAGGGCAACTTTTCTAACTTCTCTGGGCTCTGTAGAAAGAAAGAAAGAAAGAAAGAAAGAAAGAAAGAAAGAAAGAAAGAAAGAAAGAAAGAAAGAAAGAAAGAAAGAAAGAAAGAAAAAAAAAACAGCAGGGGGATTGAATAAGGCTTACAAGCCACAGTTCGTTGCCCACACCTGTGGGGGACATGTGCCTTTAGTGGGTTTGCAGGCCTCTGATTTAACATGGTTTCACCCATTCCCTTCTCAAAGGAACGAATTAACCGGCATGATGAGGAGAGGAGAGGGAATCGTCTAGCCCTCGCTCCGGCTGCATCTCCTAGTCATTCTGGCTAGAATCTTCTTGTGACAGTGAACTGCATAGAGCTGCTACTTTCATGATTGGGCATCTCCAGTTGGTTTTTTAAAAAGCATTCTTCCTGTTGAAAGCAGAAATCTGTATCCCTGTTACATCTACCCAAGGATCCTAGCACAACCCTCCAGGCATCTCTTTCTGGCTCAGGTATTCACTGTGGTCCCCAGGGGCCTGGCATTCTGTTCCTTCCCTCAGGCATCCAACACACACACACGTGCACACACACAGAAACTGAGTTTGGCAATGATCAGAGCACCACTTACTGAGTTTATGCTGTGTCCTGTGCTGGGGTTTCCTGAAGACAACCCCATGAGGTCAACCCTTTTCTTATCTTCATGTGGCATCTAAAGAAACAGGTTTGCAAACTGGAGGTGTGGCTCAAGTGGCAGAATGCTGAGTTTACTCTCCAGTATCACAAAGAGGAAAGAGAGAGGAAGGGAAAGGAAAAAAAAGGAATAAAGAAAACTAGGAGGAGATGGATCATGATTCCAGGTCAGCTTGGGCGTAAAAGTTGGTGAGATTTCATTTTAACTCGTGTGCGGCATGGTGGCATTCACCTGTTACTCTGGTTAGGAGGGAAGCGCCGTGGCTGGGTACAGTGGCAGGAGATGGCTTCTCCAGTGACACAGGGAAGCAAAAGTGAGAGGATCACAGCACAGTCTTGCCTTGGGCATAAATGAGACTCTGGAAGTAATCAATGAAAGTAATCAATGCACTGGAGGCGTGGCTCATGTGGTAGAGTGCCTGCTCAGTAAGCTTGAGGCCCTGAATTCAATCTCTTGTATAGAAAGGAAGGAAGAAAATAGAACAACAGGTTTAGATATACCCAATTTCCTATAGCTAGAGGCTGGGGTGTACCCCAAGCCCAGGATCTGTATGTAAAGCCCTAACCATCACTTTTGGTTTGCCTTTTGGTGGTACTGGGTTTTGAACTCGGGGTTTACTCAGGCCCTCTTACCTCCAGCACTGTTTTTCATTCATAGTATTTTGAGATCCAGTCTCACTTCTTGCCTGGGCAAGTCTGAGCATGATCTACTTATGTTAAGCTTTTCATTGTAGCTGGGACAACAGGGCTGTACCACAGACCCCAGCTCTGGGTTGAGAAAGGGCACTTGTGAACTTTTTTTTTCTGGCCTGGCCTGACCTCCAATCTTGATCCTCCCCATTCTCAGCCTCCCAAGTAGCTTAGATTAGAGGTGTGAGCCGTGGACACCCAGCTTCTAATTGTTACTCTTGCCCCATGCTTGCTTGCGTGTTCCCCGACGTGGGGTGAGGGTGTGCAAGCATGCACATGCTGGAGTGCTGAGCCTGTGGTATGTTCTGGGATGCTTTTATCATAAGCCCCTGGGCACCTGCTAAAATGCAAGATCCTCCTGGCTTCTACTCCAGACCTAGTGAAGTGGATTTGAAAAATCTCCTGCCAGAGACAGAATGAGAGCGGTAGTCCTAAGGTACTCTCAGGAAGAAATCTAGAATCAGCTTCCCAAAAGGTCGGAATTTGACTTTTGGCTTTACTTCTGAACTAGATGTCTTTTTCTTCCTGGGCCTTCCTCCCAGCTGTAAAATGGGCCTAGTATGTACCCACCGATAGGGGCCACAACTGCCTGTGGCTGCTCTGTAGGAGTGCCCTTTCGGTAGGTGTTGGATAGGCCGTGGGGAACAGAGGAGCCTGGTGAAGAGATCACACGTAGATGCGAATGTGGTGGAGCATGGTGCCTCCCACGGCTCTGGCCTCTGCTTTCTACAAGGTCTGGTGCACCTTGGCTGAGGCTTGGGTTTCTCCAGAGTGGAGATTCTAGAGAGATGGGTACCAGCTCCCTCCGTCTCCCATCCCATCCTGGTGGCCTCTGACCTTCCTAGCCGGAGATATGCTGGGTCCACGTCTCTGGAGGAAGGTGTAGGGTGGATTAGCTGTCCACCACTGTGCCTTAATCTCCTAGAAGTCCCTCCATCCTCCCCATTCCACTGGAGGGCAGCTCTGAGGGGGCCACCCGGCTGGGTGGAGCTGGGCTGGAGGGCTGTGGGGTGAATGACTCCCCTTCATGCGTCTCAAGCTTCTCGACTCTGCTGCTGACTCTGAGGGCATTTACCTCCTTTGATCCCAAGGAAGGGACAGAATCATTAAATATTCCTTTTCTGGCACAGGCCACTGGCGTCTGGAAAGCTGCAGGGACATGCCCAAAGCCCTAAATGTACCTGTGGGAAGGTGTGGGGTTGTGCTTGAACCCTGATCCCCTGACAATATGCACAGGCCTTCTGGGCGTTGTGCCTCAAACTCAGTTGACTTTCTGTTCACCTGGTACTGGCTTTAGCAGGACCTTCAACTGGAAGCGGGAGGAGCTGGACTGAGAGGAGGTCAGGGGCCTCCAGGGTGACTGCCTCTTTGAACCCCAGGCTTCCTCAGCCTTCCCTAACTCTGGCCTCCCATCTGGTGGTAGCATCTCCTTCCCTCCCTGAGAAGGTTTTCTGATTCCCACCCACAGACTTCCTGTGGATTACTTCCAGTGAATTGTTCTTGATCTGATTTTGGTGGTGGTGTTTCTGTTTTGTTTGTTGTTTTGTTGGTGCTGGGGTTTGGACTCAGGGTCATGAGCTCAATCTGCTTGTTTATGTGACTGGTGATCTACCACGTGAGGCACGCTGCCAGCCCTGATTTGTGTTGGTGATTTTGGAGACAGTGTCTCACAGACTTTTCTGCCTAGTCTGGGCTTGAACTAATGTCCTCTGTATCTCAGCCTTCTGAGTAGCTAAGATTACAGATGTGTCACCCACTATTTGTTTTTGACCGTGCTGGGGCTCAAACCCAGGTGGTTGTGTATGCTGGGCAAACATTCCACCTGCGACTGGGAAACTGAGTTCAGTTCTGCTTCTTCTTAAAAAAAAAAAAAAAAAAAAAACTCTCCTGGCTTTATGATGTTAAGGATGGACAGGTCTAGAAGCCGATGAAAGAGGCAAACTACCTTGTCAGCCTTTCTTACCACCTGAACTCCACATCTCAAACCTTGCCCAGATCTTGAATTCTAGACCTCACCAGGTGTAGAATTCATGACTCATGAGAACATTTGGGAGGTGCTCAAGGAGGGTCAGCAGAGGCTGATTCAATTGTGCTGGAACTCACAGATGGGACTCTGGAGTACTGTGGGGTCACATGGCTCTTCTAGGCTCCATGAGAAGGGGGAGCCACAGGACCAAAGCCCCCAAATGAAGATAAACTAGTTCCTCTCTCAGTCTCCCTGTGATCTGTGCTCAGCAAACTGAGGCTCTGGGACATAGAGAACACTTGAACCGAGCCGAGAGAGAGAGAGAGAGAGAGAGAGAGAGAGAGAGAGAGAGAGAGGCTGCTGGAGATTGCCTCAGCTGCCTTCTCTGGGGTGCTCCTGGCAGATGGCAGAATGCCAGATCATGGTAGTACCAGTTCTGGGGGTGTGGAGAGGAGAGGGAGCTTTTCCCCTTGAGTCCCTAGTGTCAGGGTCATCTTCCTGACTTCTGTCTTTTGATGAGCGTGAACTTCTTACAGGAGGGCTGCCGTATGAGGAGGGAGGCAGTGGTAATGAGGTCGCTATGACTGAATTCAGGACTGGGGGTGTGGCTCAGGGGTAGAGCGCTGGCTTGGCATCTGTGAGGCCTTGGATTTGACCCCCAGCATCACCAAGTATCTGATACATATCAGTAACTAAAAAGAGAGAAGAGTGTAGTGATCAACCTGTCCAGGTGGGCGAGATAAGCAGTTAGATGTCTGGTCTTTCATAGGAAGCTCCCATCTCCTTGTTGGTCATGAAATCTAGGGCCCAGGAAGACCCATCATAGACTCATGGTGTGAGGGATTCTGGGTAAGAGCGGAGAGATGATGATGGCTTGGTGTCCAGATTCCCCCCTACCCCAGTTCTTGGCTCAAATGGGGGTCTTCCTGTCCTTATGATGTCCCTGAACATTGTCTTGTCAACTTACGGAGCATCCAAAATGCACAGGTGGCACATGGTTGAACCCTCTAGGTGACCCTGGAACAGCACCCTTCTTATGAGAGGAGGGGAGGGAGAGGAGATGGCCAGTGGTGAATGACAAAAGGACTGTGATCTTTCTCAACATCTGTTGTGACCCTGGCTTGTTGTCCCAGGCTGGGAAAGGAGGTGACAACTGAGTCCCTCAAGAAAGGCCATTCCTTGGAGGGTAGTGAGAACCCAGCCAGACCTAGCCAGACCCTGGCCTAGGGGAGCAGGGACCTAGGAGGGGGAGGGAGGGAGGCGGCTTTCCCGGCAAAGAGGGACAGGGGGACAGGCCGGCAAAGCTTCCCGGAGGAGAGAATTCCCCAAAGGATGCCCCCCTCCCCCAGGCCTCTGATA
Organism: Dipodomys spectabilis; assembly: GCF_019054845.1. Classification (NCBI taxonomy): domain Eukaryota; kingdom Metazoa; phylum Chordata; class Mammalia; order Rodentia; family Heteromyidae; genus Dipodomys; species Dipodomys spectabilis. The sequence continues at coordinate 6,780,634 of NW_024870723.1, forward strand.
GGGTGTGTGATTTTTTTTTTTTGGCCAGGATGTGAGAAGTTAAAAATAGCCTTCGTAATCCCTTGGGTTCAAGTCACACTGGATGTTGTGTGGAGTCATTGGGCTCCATTATCTCACTTGAGTGGCTTGGCTGCCATGGGCCTTGGAAGTCGGGCTGCCCACATCTAAAACTGAATATAGGGAGGCATGTAGCCAGGCCCTTGCTGATTTAGTGACAGGACCCAGTCCCCCCAGCCATGGGCATCTGGGTTCTTTACTCTTAGGAAGAGCTCAATTGGAGTTCCCAGGCTGTTGGCATGGACTTTTAAGCAAAGCATCCCAGATGGCTACAAGGCCAAGGATGGCTCCAGGAAGAATTGATCATGGTGGGGTAGGGAGCCTCAGAAGGCTGCAACCAGTCGTAGCAGGGAGGGGGGGAAGGTTAGTAATGAGAGTGGATCAGAAAAGGACCATTGGGGTCCAAAATTGAGGAGCCACACATTCTGCAACAAGGATGGGGGACGTGATGCTATGGGTAATGTGGCAAAGTGTGGCACAGCTTTCGTGCAGGTATTTCTGTTTGCTCTTTGGTAGACTCTTTGGTGCACGCGCGCGCACACACATACACACACACACACACATGCCCACTGGGGCTTGAACCTGTCCCTTAACTTATTATTTATTAATTTATTTATTTATGATCGGTCATGGGGCCTGAACTCTGGGCCTGGGCGTTGTCCCTCAGCTCTTCAGCTCAAGGCTAGCGCTCTACCACTTGAGTTACAGGGCCACTTCCGGCTTTTTCTGCTGTAGTGCTGAGGCATCGAACCCAGGGCCTCGTGCATGCAAGGCAAGCATTCTACCACTGAGCCACCTTGCCAGCCTCCCTTGACTTATTTTTGCTCAAGCCTGGCACTATAGCACTTGAGCCACACAGTTCCACTTCTGACTTTTTGGTGGTTAATTGGCCAAAAAAAAACAAAAACAAAAACTCATGGACTTTCCTGCTTGGGCTGGCTTTGAACCGCAGTCCTCAGAATCGCCTCCTGAGTAGCTAGGATTACAGTCATGAGCCACCAGCACCCGGCCCGCTTGTAGCTTTGTGACAGGTTCATGGCACAGTTTTTTTTTTTAAACCTGGACCTCCAGTCTCCTCCTTATCTTGGGCTGCAACATTCCCCCCCCATGCTTTGAAGAGCCACTTTGCTTCTTGGCACCCCCAAAGATGGGGATCCCCAGCTCTGTGAGAACCGAGTGGTTTTGGACATGGCTCTTCCCTGGGCTGGGAGCCAACAGCACCAAGCCTAAGGGCTCACAGCGCGGACTCACGGCGTCAGCCCTGGCTTAGTCACCGCGGTGAGGTCACTGCTCACCTCTGGATGGGTGAAGATGCCAAGGTTTGGGAACTTTCCCTCAGAGCCACTTGTTGATCTGTGAGTGTGTATATGTAAGAAAAACAAATCTGTGGGCTGGGACTTTGTACTTGGCCATGAACTGCAGGCCCGGGGAAGCTACTGGGGTATGATAAGCACGTGGGCTTTGCCCGCTCAGAGCTTCTCAGGAGGGAGAGGGGTCCATGTCAAGAAAGAGCTTGGATGTGGGCCAGAACCTGATGTCAGCCTTTGCCATACCTCACGCTGCCTGTGTGAGCCTGAGCAAAACACATAACCTCTCCAGGCTGTCACCAAAATACTAGCGGCTCATGCAAAGCTCCCGTGGTTCATGCCTGTATTCCTAGCTACTCAGGAGGCTGAGAGTTGAGGATTATGGTTCAAAACCAAGCTGGGAAGGAAAGCCTATGAGACTCTTATCTTCAGTGAACCACCAAAAAAGTTGGAAGTGGAGCTGTGGCTCAAGTGATAGAGTGCCCACCTTGAGGAAATAAATTTGCTAAGGGACTGTGCTCAGGCCCTGAGTTCAAGCCCCAGTACCAGCACAGACACATACGAAAATACGAGTGGCTCATACTTTCTAAGTGAGCCAGAGTTTGAGTGTCAAGTTTGAAGATGAGATCAGGCAACTCTGTTGTTCTGTATCTTCCCTGCCCCCAACTTGCTCCATTCTTCCCTGGGGATATGAAGAGCTCAATATAGACAAACCAGGTGTGACCAAGCAGGCTAGGGTGGGAAAAGGATGAATGAGAGGCCCTTTTCTACACCCCAACAATGTTCTTGAGCAGCTAGAGATGAGGGAAAGAAGAGTCCAGGTTCAGTGGTATCCAGGCACACATGAAAACAGGGTTTCACAGTCTGTCTTGATCTCGTCACTTTTCCCTTTAGCTTTGTTGGAGTTTTCAGTGTGGATATTAATACCTTTCCCATCCTTCTCCAGCAGGTACCTTTAAGGTGTGTGTGTGTGTGTGTGTGTGTGTGTGTGTGTGTGTGTGTTGCATTTACCTTGAGAGGAACAGTGACTGGTGGTAATGAGTTGATTTAGATTTAGTATTTCTTGGTAGTCACTGAATTCTAAGTTTGGCATGGGGGATAGGAAAAATAAGTAGCCTATTTCTGCTGCGAAGAGGCCTGAAGAGCAGAGAGGTCAGTGTGTGTATGTGTATGTGTGCGCACACTTGTGTGCCTGTGTGCCCATCTGTGGTCCATCCCACACCCCTGGACTTGAGCCCTGACTGCTGCACCTGCCAGGTGATCATAGGTACAGGCCTCATTTCTGAGCTTCAGTGTTCTCATCTGTAATTTGGAGATAACCATTCCTACCCCATAGGGAGTCTGTTCGTTTAAAATTAAACCTGGAGAGAGCTCCATTCGGGACTGCACATTAGGGACATGTACTAGCTGCCAGCACTTTGTCCTTACGTAGGATGTGTACTCCGCTTTCCAGGGCCTTTAGGAAGATCATTTGGCAGTGGTCTTCTCTGGCCAAAGTTTCTTTTCCTAGAAATTTCTACCTCCAATGAAGGTACTTCTGGGGAGGAAAAGGTCTGATTTAAGTGGTCTAAGAATTGACATACTTTTCTTGCAAAACTACACAGGGACCCCAAATCTTCCATACAAGAAGTGGTCTAGGGGTTGGAGGCACAACTGTTGGTAGAACACTAGCCAATGAGCGAAAGCGGCAGGTACCAAGTTTGAGATCCTATCTTGGACCTAAAAAATGAATAAGTAAAGAAGGTATCCAAATGTGGGTTTTTGAAAAATCAGTATGTGTCCTTTTTGTATGCATCTTGCCATTTTATTCTCTCTCTCTCCCTCTCCCTCGCTTCTTGGTGCTGGCCCTGGGGCTTGAACTCAGGGCCTGAGTGCTGTCCCCGAGCTTTGGTGCTCTAGGTTAGTGCTCTACCATTTTGAGCCCCAGTGCCATTTCTAGCTTTTTGGTTGTTAATCAGAGATTAAGAGTCTCACAGACTTTCCTTCGTGGGCTGGCTTTGAACTGTGATCCTAAGGTCTCAGCCTGCTGAGTAGCTAGGATTAGAGGTGTGAGCCACTGGTACCTGGCTTCTTCTTCGTCTTTTTTTTAAATATAATTTTGTTGTTATTATTAAGGTATTGTACAGAGGTTACTGTTTCATAAGCCAGGTAACGAGTAGATTCTTTTCTTGGACAATGTTACCCCTTCCTTTTGCTCTGCCTGCTTCCCCTTTCCATCCCTGCCCACAACCTACATAGTTCATTTTCTACAAAGTATATACTAAATACCATGCCTGTATTTGTTCACCCTCCTTCCATTTCTACACTCCCCTTTACCCCCCCCAAAAAAAAAAACCCAAAGCAAAAACAAACACCACCACTAACAATAACAACAACAACAAAAACCCCGTGTTCCCATTTCCTGGAATGCTTTTGGATAAACGTTCAGAGAAGTTATGCCTTTAAAGTGGGCTCTTAGTGGAGTGACTATGATGGGTGGATACAGGACTTGGTAGAGACAAAGATTCCTAAGTGTGTCTTCACCAGGCCTTGTCTACCTTCCTCCTTCCTGAGGAGCTAGTTGCTGGGGTGTCATGGGTGAGTGTGTGCTGAGATCATGCTAGGGGAGGTGATTGGATGGAAATCTGCTCCACCCACCCTTTTTTCCCTGAGCCGGGGAGGTGATTGGATGAGGTTCTGCTCCTCCCACCCTTCCCCCCCCCCCCCCCCCAGGGTCCACCCAAGCTCTTAGCCCTTGGACAGGCTGCATTGGTTTACACAGCATGAGGAGGGGGCACAGGTCAAGTGGGGCTTCCCAGAGGAAGTGGAGCTAGAGTCTGCTCCAGGACAGCTGCCCAGGTTGCTAACAATAGAATGGTAAAAAGACTTTTCCCCACCAAAGGCAAACAGCCAAGCCTGCCAAGTGCCCCCCGGGCCTGGCAGGCAAGACACTGGAAGATGCAGGATGCCAGTCCTCTCTTCTTTTTCCGTTTGGCCCAGCTGATCTTTGAGCCCCTTATATCTATCTATCTGGGGCATGCTTTTTTTTTTTTTTTTTCCAGGGGGAGAAACTGAGGGACTCAGGCTGGAATTGTCATTCCTGCTGTGTTCCCTCAGGCAGGTAATTTCACTACCTGGCCTCAGTTTCCATCCAGTGGAGATAATCGTGCCATCTCTATCAGCGAGTTGTTTTGAGCCTGATGTGAGGTAATGCTTGCAAAGTGCTTATCACCCAGCTGGCACAGGGTAATTATAAACCACCCTGGCTCAGAGACACACCTCCCTGCCCCTGCCTCCCCCACCCTCCCCCTCCACCTGAGTTCCTGTTTATGGCTGACATCCTCTTTTAAGTATTTATATCCTTGCTGGAATTTCTCCTCAGATTGTCTAGTTCATTACCTAATTGAAGTAAGGCAAACAAGTTCACTTCCTTTCCAGCCTGGGGACAGGAAGGTGACTGGGGCCTTCTTCATTGGGATGGAGATGGGTATTGACATATTTGGTGATGACAAAGGGACCTCCTTCTCCTGAGAGGTGCTTTTCCTGGAACAATCCTGCTCCCTTTATCCCCCCCCCCCCCCCCCCAATCAATCAAGCATGCTTGGTAGCCTATGCTTGCAAACAGTATTGATGGCTTTGACCACCTGTCTCTTCCAGGGCCAATTTGCTGTTTGGGCATCTTCTTGCCCACTCATGAATGGACTTTGAAATATTTAACAAGAATCATCCATGTACATATTTGGAAAGTGTGCTGTCCAGTAGAATATAAATTAAAAATCAAGGTGCGGGGAGAAAGCTTTGATGGTGTGGGTGACTCTAGGGTAGCCTGGTGGCGCAGAGCATGGGTCTGAAATGGATGTGCCAGGCCTGTCTATGCCTGCCCTGCTACCAAGTATCAGAGTGAATTGAAACAGCCACTTAGCGTGGCTCCCAAGCCAAGGACCCCAGAGAAGCTGCTTCCTGGGTGCTGGGGGGCAGGGGAGGAGGGCGTGATGGTGGTGGTTAGGAACTTTACTTCCCACAATGCCTGGTACCCGGTTTACTAACAGTAATAAGTAAGCTGTTCTGTTTAACATCCCAAGGATGTTAAAAAGTCCTCCTCATATTCTTGACTCCAAGACCCTCCCCATCCTGTCTTTCCAGCCCCCTCCTCCTTCTCAAAAGATGACTGCAGCACCCACGATGCCCAGGCTCTCCTACTTCTGCATTCCTGTTGGGCAGTGACTGCTACTTAGAATGTCCCCTACCCTGTCTCTGCCCACAGAGTGCCTCCTCCTCCTCCTCTCAGCACATAGCCCAGGCACTGTGTCCTCTGTAAAAATTTCCTCTTGCCTTTCAACCCAACTCCCCTTAGATTCCTTACCCCCGTCCCTTGGTATGCTCAATAGCCACAACCTTTGTCAGCCCAGGTGTGTCCCACGGATGGAAGGCTGGAAAGTGCTTTGTAGAAAAGAGGCTGGGAAGAGACCACATACTTTACTTGTTGACTCTGTTTTAGAATACCCACCCACATTAGAGATTGTGGGTGTGCTGATCCTGAGGCTTGAATTCAGGGCCTACGCGCTGTCCTTGAGCTCTTCAGCTCAAGGTGAGCCCTCTACCACTTGAGCCACAGCACCACTTCTGGTTTTCTGGTGGTTTATTGGAGATAAGAGTCTCAGGGATGGGGCTGGGAAGGTGGCTCAGTGCTAGAGTGCTTCCCTTGCATGCATGAGGACCTAGGTTCGATTCCACATAAGCAGAAAAAAGCCGGAAGTGGTGCTGTGGCTCAAGTGGTAGGGCACTAGCCTTGAGCTGAAGAGCTGAGGGACAGCGCCCAGGCCCAGAGTTCATTCCCCATGACCAACCAAAAAAAAAAAAGAGTCTCAGGGATTTTCCTGCCCAGGCTAGCTTTGAACCATGATCCTCACATCTCAGCCTTCTGAGTAACTAGGATTACAAGCGTGAGCCACTGTGCCCAGCATTTTTTTTTTTTAAGAGTCTCAATGACTTTCCTGCCTGGGCTGCCTTTGAATCTTTTTTTTTTTGAATTGTATTTTGTTGTAAAGATGCTATACAGAGGGGTTACAGTTATGTGAGTAAGGAATACATTTCTTTTTTTTTTTAATTGGGTGTTTTGTTTTGTTTTTTAATTTTTATTTATTTTTTATTGTGAAAATACTGTACAGAGGGGTTACAATTACATGGGCAAGATAATGAGTACATTTCTTATCAAGCATTGTAGCCTCCTCCTTTGTTTCCCCTTACCATCCCAAGGAATACATTTCTTGTTGAACACTGTTACCCCCTCCTTTGTTTTTTTCCTACTATCCCTTCCCTCCCCACTCCCCTGCCTTTCAATCTTGATACTCAGATCTTAGCCTCCTGAGTAGCTAGGATTATAGACATGAACCACCAGTGTCCAGCTTCACATTAGAGATGTTAAAGTCTCTGAGAAGTCCTGCTGTAAAGAAATTTTCTTTTTTTTTTGGGGGGGGGTGGGTGGGGGGCTGGGAAGGTGGCTCAGTGGTAGAGTGCTTACCTTGCATGCCTGAGGCCCTGGGTTTGATTTCTCAGCACCACATAAGCAAAAAAAGCTGGAAGTGGCGCTGTGGCTCAAGTGGTAAAGCACGGGCCTTGAGCTGAAGATCTAAGGGACAGCACCCAGGCCCAGAGTTTGGGCCCAAGACCGACCAAAAAAAAAAAAAGAAATTTGCTTTTTGTTTACCCTAGAACTCTAAACCTTTGTCTATAAGTTGTCTATAAGGACATTTTCCTTTTCTTCCTCCTCCTCCTCCTCCTCCTCCTCCTCCTCCTCCTCCTCCTCCTCCTCCTCTTCCTCCTCCTCCTCCTCCTCCTCCTCCTCCTCCCTCCTCCGTCTTCTTCCCAGTCCTGGGGCTAAATCTCTGGGCCTAGGTGCTGTCTCTAAGCCTTTTTGTGCTCAAGGCTAGTGCTCTACCACTTGAGCCTCAGTGTCACTTCCTGAGTAGTTTATTGGAGATAAGAGTCTCAAGGACTTTTCTGCCTGTGCTGGCTTCAAAATGTGATCCTCGTATCTCAGCCTCCTGAATAGGATCACAGGCATGTGCCACCAGCACCTGGATGAACACTTTCTTCTTGGTGACAGGCTCAGGCATACTCTTGCAGATATGGTATTTATTATAGAACACTTGTATCTATGTAAAAAGTGATGTCATCTCGCCATGTTACAATTAAAGAGGCCAAGGCCTGGAGGCCTTTGAAATGGCTCCAGATGCACCAGTGACTTGTGTGTCCGCATGAAGGCAGGGCCTTCATTCATGGGTGTAGCCAGGGTGAGGTGGCCAGGAGACAGCCCTCCCACTTTGGAGGAAATTGGGGTTTGTGGAGGGATGGGAAGCACACCTGGAACGCAAGTGTCCAGACCTTGAGCAACAGGAGCCCCGAGGCCCTGTTCTATCTCTGTGAGATTCAGACTGGACCCAGCCTGAGGCCCCAGGGATTCCTGTGGTCCCACTGGAAGCTGGGAGGGGGCCTAGACTTCCCTTGTTGATCCATGTATATTCTTCCTCCCACCTTTCAGGGGGGGGGGGGGGCGGAGAGATGCCTTCTTTTGGATTCCTGTTTTATTATCTGAAATCCTCAGGGGAGCAATTACCTGCCGCAGGGAATTAGCTGCCTCTTTACTCCAGTGCCTGTCTGAGTTTCTCCTTGGAGTAATTGATTTTGGTAATTCAGAGTCACATGAATGTCGTCTTAGGAGAGGGTGCTGGCACTGAGGCAGGGGGGTACCCACCAAGGCGTGGGCAGCTGGCGGTGAGTGCTGCCTGTCGGTGATGATTGGTGATGGGCGGTAGGGGCTGGCGGTGACTGTAGATAATGCATCATTTTGCTGGGGATTTTTCTCTCTTGCATGAATGTGCGTGGGTTGCACGGCACTCTCCTGCCTGGAGCTGGGGGCAGGTTTGCTATAGGGACACCAAGAGAGGAAAGCCAGGTTGTCTGTTATTGACAGGTCCTGTCTCAGGCATTGGTTTGGGCCTGACCCTGGCCTTGACCCTCATGCTATCTCCCAGGACTGGGAACAGAAGCTTCTGGGAGAGCTTTAAGAGGAGCAGCTGCTTTAAGTCAGCCTGGTGTTTTCATCTGGGCAGGCTCAAGGGCTGGCTTTGGGCCTGTCACCCAGGGCACTGCTATCCCCTGGGAATGGAGAAGCCATGAAGGGTGGGTGGGGGGGTGGTCACCTGTGACTGCAGAGCATGGTGGCTCAGGCCTGCAATCCTAGCTACTCAGGAGGCTGAGATCTGAGGATTGCAGTTCATAGCCAGCCTGGGCAAGAAAGTCCTTGAGACTCTTATCTCCAATAAACCACCAGAAAACCAGAAGTGGCATTGTGGTTCAAGTGGTAGAGTGCTTGCCTTGAGCTGAAGAGCTGAGGGATAGAGCCTAGGCCCAGAGTTCAAGCCCACAACTGATCTGCCCCCCCCAAAAAAGCCAGGTATGTGTGTGTGTGTGTTCATGTGCGTGCACCCATGTGCACACCCTGTCTAGAAACTGTCTCCTAGCCAATGACCCCAGTATCAAACAATGAGAGCTCTGGCCTAGAAGCCCTTTCGTCCTCCATCTTGGTAGGGGGTGGCTGTGGGGGAGTGGCTTCCACCGGAGTCCCTCTCCCTTCTCCCCCTACTCTTCCTTGCCAAGGGAAAAGAACCTCCAGGCCCATAGGGCACCAGAGGTGTCCTGCTCATTGTCACACGACTGCCTTCTCAGAGGCCTGGCCCTTGTGGCTCTCTTCCATGTCTTTCGGCCTGGGCATCAGGTGGCATGCCCATCCCCATTTTAGTAATGAGGAGCCCCGTGACCGTTCTGGCAGGGAGCGTGTGGTGAGCCAGCTCTCTGCTCTGATGACAGAGTGGGTGTTGGGGGCTTCTCAGATGTGTTCGTGGGGAGCACTCAGGTGAAGGAGCCGGCTCCCTGCTCCCATTGGCTGCTCTCAGCTGGAGTTGGGCCTGTAACAGACAGGCCTCTCCTCAGGGCGTGAGGGGAGGCAGGAAGAATTTAAAGCCAGGACCAGAATAAGATACAGGGCTGCTGGAAGTTGAAGTTTTCACGTCCTCTGTCCAGTACCTACCCCACCCTGAGTGCTAAACTTAGCATCAGTGAAAATTTGTATTCATGCAATCTCTTTTGCTTGTCATTGTTTTCCAAGTTTGGATCCTAAAGGCAGAATGAGAACTAAAGGTCCTTCCTGGCTTTGACCCCCTGCTGCAGCCTTCTAGATCCTTCCGCCCAAATGGGCGGCTCCTACTCCTGTTGCATGGGCCAGCTGCTACAGGAAGTGGCCTCGAGCGTGGCTAGACTCCCTTCCCTCCCGCCCTTCCTTCTGGAGGTGTAGTTAGAGGTCTCTACCTGGTGGTCTCAGGCTCCTAGGAACCCTTCCCCACTAAAAAATGGCAACTAAGCCAGGCGTGGGTGGCTCACACCTAATCCCAGCTACTCAGGAGGTGAGACTTGAGGATTGAGGTTGGAAGTCAGCCCAGACAGGAAAGTCTGTGAGACTATTATCTCAGTTAACCCCCCAAAAGTTGGCTTAAAGTGATAGAGCACTGGCCTTGAGCAGAAAAGCTCAGGGGTGGTGCCCAGGCCCTGAGTTCAAGCCCTACAAGTGACCAAAAAAAAAGTCAGCTGCTGACTGGCTGGTGTTAGCCAGCCTGTGTTTCATGGTGGGTCTCACAATTAGGTTTGACCAGATGACTAAACTTGTTTTTGCTGACTTTCCCATCTGGAAAAATGGGAGTAGTACCAACCCCAGAGGGTAGATAGATGACCAAAACACATCAGATCCCTAGTTCAAGCCCTAGCACACGGAGGAGCTCAAGACACCATGACATCATTGTTCAGGCCTAGCCAACCTCCCCAGGCCCCTGCTTGCCTTCCCAGCCACTGCTCCCACTGGGCCTCCAATGCATCTGTCTGTGTGTCCTGACTCTGGGGTCCCATCCCTGGCTACTCCCAGTCTTTTTTTTTTGGTCGGTCGTGGGGCTTGAACTCTGGGCCTGGGCGCTGTCCCTCAGCTATTCAGCTCAAGGCAAACGCTCTACCACTTGAGCTACAGCGCCACTTCCATACTCCCAGTCTTATCATGCTTACCCTGACTGACCCCCTCTGTTCCCATTCCCCTCCGCAGTTCTCCCATTGGTTGAGATACCCGCCCCTGCCCCGCCCCCTCCCCCCCCCCCCCCTGTTCAAGGAGGTCACTCTGATGTCTCAGCCCCACAGTCAGGTGCTTCTGATCACAGCTCCTTCCAGTGGACACAGAAGCCCCTGGGCCTTGGAGCCCAGCTGCACCTGTCACTGTCTCCTGGCCCTGTCCTTGTTCTCAGGGTCCCCGCCAGCCTTCACCAAGCCAGCAGGGCTGTGGACCCCCATGCTGTGGAGCCCCTGTCTGTAAAACACCTTTCCCTCATCACCCTCTTTTCCACAGAAGCCATCTGCTTCTATCTTCAGTGATTAAGGTTCAGCCTGCAGGTTTCTGAACCTTGCAGATGAAGGGCCAGGTCTAATCAGGTGCAGAGTGTGTGGATTCACAAGTGTGGAGCCTGAGGGGTGCTAGGAGGGGGACCCCTCACTCCTGGCGAAGGGGTGAATTCTGTTCCTCAATGCTCACCATGTGGAAATGGTGTCAGGGAGTCTGGGCTTCATGCCTGCCTGCACACAGGGTTTGCTCTGGGCCAGATCACCTCTGTCCCTGGAGGAATATTTCGTGTGTGTGTGTGTGTGTGTGTGTGTGTGGTGTGTGTGTGTGTGTGTGTGTGTGTGTGTGTGTGTGTGTGTGTGTGTGTGTGTGTGTGTGTGTGGAGGGGTGGGGGTGGGAATTGAGCAATGGGACGGGGAAAAGCAAAACAGAAATGGTCAAATAATGATTAACAGATGTCAATTGTTAATGGCTTAGAAATACCAGTGCCACCGCCCTGCCCCCCCCCCCCCCATCCTCCTCTCCCCCAGGAGGGAAGAAGCTAAATGGTCACTTGTGACTCCTTGAGAAAGATCATTTCACGGCCCTTTTGGGAGTTGTTTGTTGTGTGGAGGTCAGCTCCAGATTTCCAAGCCAGGGCTTTGCTGTGACACTGCATAGCCAGTCTCACCTGGAGCTGAGTGACAGGCTGCCCTCTAGCCTTGTCATCTGGGATGGCATTGGCAGGCCAAGGAGAGCTTCCTTCGCGTCTAGAAGCCGCTCCTTGAGGTCTGAGGCACCCCAAGTATAGATTTGAAGCCTTGAGCCTTTGTGTTACCTTCACATTCCGTGTGTGTGTGTGTGTGTGTGTGTGTGTGTGTGTGTGTGTGCGTGCGCGCGTGCGGGCGTGGAGTGGGGGGGGGGTGGAGGGGAGAGGGTTATGGGGCTTGAACTCAGGGCCTGGATGCTGTCCTTGAGCTCTTTTGCTCAAGGTTAATGCTCTACCACTTTGAGTCAAAACATCACTTCTGGTTTTCTGGTGATTAATAATTGGAGATAAGAGTTACACGGACTTTATTCTTGGGCTGGCTTTTAACTGAGATCCTTAGATCTCAGCCTCCTGAATAGCTAGGATTACAGGCCTGAGCCATCATAACTGGGGCTCATTTTTTTTCTTTTCTTTTGTTTGTTTGTTGATCCTGGGTGCTGTCCCTTAGCTCTACCACTTGAGCCACAGCACTACTTCCTGTTTTCTGGACTTTCCTTCCTGGGATGGCTTTGAACCATGATCCTCAGATCTCAGCCTCCTGAATAGCTAGGATTACAGGTGGCTTCACTTTACAAAACAAAAAAACAAAGCCTCCACATCTATGGATGTATCACCCAGGCTGGTCTTGAACTTGTGATCTTTCTACCTTAACCTTCTTAGTGCTGGGATTACAGGCATATACCTACATCCTTGCCCAGCTGTGTGTTTAGTCATATGAATTTATTTATGTTTATTTTTCGCCCATCCTGAGGCTTGAACTCAGGGCCCAGGAACTGTCCCTGACCTTTTGCTTAAGGCTAGCACTCTACCACTTGAACGAACCACAGCACCACTTCTGGCTTTTTCTGTGTAATGTGGTACTGAGGAATTGAACCCAGGGCTTCATGCATGCTAGTCAAGCACTCTAACACGAAGCCACATTTCTAGCCCATATGAATGCATTTATTACCTACACGGGACAGATAGGAGACTTTGATATTAAAATCTGGTAGTCCTAATGGCTGTCAGTGGAACTATAGTGGGCTGGGCCTGCATACTTCATGGTTTTGCCCTGATCTGGCCTGCTTCTCATTTCTACCCCTTCCTGGCTCACATAGGCATATCTGCCTCTGTGGTCCTGGAGCTGTATGAGCTGCTACACTATAGGCACACTTCAGGATGTGGATACTGGGAGCACCTGCCGAGGAGCGGATGCTGTTCACAAAGACAGGTGGATTAGATTATAATTCAGGGCCAGGTGAGTGGCCCCAGAGAGATATCTAGATGGTGCCTCAGGCTTTTTGAAACACTCACGTGATCTGAAGGGCAGCCATTGGCTCCACACATGGTAATGAGCCTTTTGTCTCTGCCAAGCACTGGCCAACCCTGGAGGCGAGAAAGAGAGCCATAAGTAGGACACAGATTTGTCCTTGAAAGCTGGACTTTATGGGCGTGGCTTTCTGGAATAAATAAATGGACGTTGCAAGGGACATTATTTGAAGGTTCTAGCTTGGTGTGTGTATGTGGCGGTGGGGCAGGGGAGGGGGGTTGGTGGTGGTGGTGGGTAGCTTTGCCTTCCTGCTCCTCCCACAGGAGCCAGATGGAATTGAGGATTTTACCCAAGAATATAGAAGGTCTGAGGACATAGATGTGTAGGAATGTGGATTGCTGAGGGATGGGGTTGGGCTTGCATTTGTTTGTTGGTTTATTCTAAAGCTCTTTCAGACTTCTTTTGAGTGTATGCTACCTCTGGGACTTGAACTCTGGGCCTGAGTGCAGACCAGCTTTCTTATTCAGGGCTACCACTTGAGCCACAGTTCCACTTTAGCTTTTTAGTGGTTAATAAGAATCTCACAGCATTTCCTGCCTGGGTTGGCTTTGAACCTCAATCCTCAGATAAGAATCTCACAGCATTTCCTACCTGGGTTGGCTTTGAACCACAATCCTCAGATATGAGTCTCCTGAGTGGCTAGGATGACAGGCATGAGCCACTGGCACCCAGCTTGTATTTTATTTTTACTTTTAATAGTCTTCACTCTTTTAGAGAACACGTTTTAGGTTCCCAGGAAAGCTGAGGAGAATGTACAGACAGTTCCTATATATTCCCTTCCTCCGACAGCCTTCCCCACTATCAGCAGCCTACATTACAATCTGGTATTTAAATACATAAATATAGTGCATTCTATGGTTTGTTTACTTAAAATAAAATCAGACATTACAGATTGGGACTGGGGATGTGGCTCCGTGGCATGTACAAAAAATAAGCATTACAGACTGAAAACTGAAAAACGAAGTTGCCCCTCCCCCTTCTCTCTCTCTCTCTCTCTTTCTTTAGTTTTTTGTGGATCTGGGATTTGAACTCAGAGTCTCATGGTTGCTAGACAATGCACAATGTACCACTTGATCCATACATCCAAGCCCTTTTGTTCTTATTCTGTTTTTGAGATAAGGTCTCCCTAATTTTTCCTAGGTTGGTGTCCAATAGGAAATCTTCCAACTGAGTAGCTGGGACTACAGGTGTGTGTCACTATGCTCAGTTTAGTCTGTCTCCATTTCTTCTCACCTTTTCCTGAGACAGGTGAGCAGCCCATTCATCCTAGAATAACCACATGTATTTTCACCTCCAGGTGCACCAGGATCCTGTGCTTAAACCTCACACTTCAGAATAGCCAGACAGACTGGGTCTTAATTTATTCAATCAGCATCCTGTTCAGGCATGTGGCTTTTGTTCAGATTTTCCCCTTGCTAAACACAGGGGTATAAAAATATCCTGGTATATCTATTCCTACAGGCTTGTGAGTTTGACTGAGGGATAGCACTTACAAGGAGATGTTATGAATTTAAAGTGGACATTTTTATGGATTTTTAACTTTTGATAGGTTGCCTTCTTGTTTTTCACAAGGGCTGTAAGAGCTAGCGATCCACTGTCTCCTCTGGTTTAAGCACTGTTTGATAGAAGGCCAGGTGGGTGTTGAATTAGTCTCTAGAGCAAGACCAGGGGGGCAGGGAGGCATTTCCAGGGTGCTTTTACTTAGTGCCATCTTGAGATTTCATATGCACATTCTGACCCATGGATTATATATGAGTCTGTTTAAAATGCTTTTCAACATTATTTATCCTAGACAGGTGCTGGTGGCTCATATCTATAATCCTAGCTACTCAGGAGGCTGAGATCTACGATCACGGTTCAAAGCCAGCCCAAGCAGGAAAGTCCTTGAGACCCTTATCCCAATTAGCAGCCAGAAAACCAGAAGTGGTGCTGTGGTTCAAGTGGTAGAGTGCTAGCCTTGATAACAAAAGCTTAGGGATAGTGCCTAGGCCCTGAGTTCAAGCCCTGTGACTGGCAAAAATTAAATTTATCCTTCTGCAGCTTCCTTGTTTTTTTTTTTGGGTCCGGTCATGGGGCCTGAACTCTGGGCCTGGGCGCTGTCCCTCAGCTCTTCAGCTCAAGGCTAGCACTCTACCACTTGAGCCACAGAGCTACTTCTGGCTTTTTTCTTTTTGCTTATGTGTGCTGAGGAATCGAACCCAGGGCCTCATGCATGCAAGGCAAGCGCTCTATCACTGAGCCACCTTCCCAGCCCCTGCAGCTTCTTTCTTTCCGTCAGTGAAATGGCTTGGAGATCTTTTCCTAGATAGACATGGAATTCTATCTCACTCGTTGTTATTGTTATTATTGTTATCTTTTGCCAGTCTGGGGCTTGAACTCTGGGCCTGGTTGCTGTCCATGAGCTGTTTTGCTCAAGGCTAGATAGCAGTTTACCATTTGAGCCACAGCTCCACTTCTGGCTCTTTCTTTCTTTCTCTTTCTTTCTTTCTTTCTTTCTTTCTTTCTTTCTTTCTTTCTTTCTTTCTTTCTTTCTTTCTTTCTTTCTTTCTTTCTTTCTTTCTCTCTTTCTCTCTTTCTCTCTTTCTCTCTTTCTTTTACCTACTTACTGGAGATAAGAGTCTCACAAATATTTCGGACTTGCTGGGCTGGCTTTGAACTGTGATCCTCAGATCCCTAATTCCAGCTGGGATTACAGGCATGAGCCACCAGCATGCGTCTTTACCTCACTTTTTTTATCTCTGCTGAGAGCCATCCATAGTTTAGGGTTCATCTAGGTGGTGTTCTGAAGCCCCGGTGCCAGCCTCGCTGGGCTCCCCTGCCAGTGCCCTCTGCCTGGTAGAGGCCTGTTCTTAAGGAAAAGGTCATTGCTGGGTACAAGGCTACAATTATCCCTGGAGTGTAGCTGTAGAAGTGGGGCCTGGGCCTTGAACTCGAGTCTGGCCCTCCTCTGTGCTCTTCTCTGGCTGAGTGGAGATGCTTAGATGGCTCTTGGTTCCTCCTGGCTCAGTGAGTGGCTACAATGCCATTCTCTCTCTCTCTCTCTCTCTCTCTCTCTCTCTCGTCAGTCATGGGGCTTGAACTCTGGGCCTGGGCGCTGTCCCTCAGCTCTTCAGCTTAAGGCAAGCACTCTACCACTTGAGCCACAGCGCCACTTCCAGTTTTCTGGTGGTTAATTGGAGATATGAGGCTCATGGATGTTCCTACCCAGCTAGCTTTGAACTGCGATCTTCAGATCTCAGCCTCCTGAGTAGCTAGGATTATAGGCGTGAACCACCAGCTCCCAGCTTGCAATGTCATTCTTAACCCTGCCAGCCACTCCACTCCTGTGGTCCAGATGGATTTCCAGATGTGTCGGTCTTTGGCAGAAGGTGGAGGCTGTTGTTGAACAGTTCACCTGTTTACCTGACAGCAAGAGCTCCTATAGGGTGTTAGGACGCAGCTGGCTGAGGATATGTGCATATTCCTCAAGAAGTGCTAGCATCCAGTCTGCTTCTCCAAAGGCTAGAGTCATGGAAGACCTTTAACTTTTCAGCGATTAGGGAGACCGGGCAGCCATGCTCCCTCGAGGAGGTGGGCTAGGGACTGCAGGGGGTTTAGTGATGAAGAGATGGGTTGTCTCTAAACTCTGAGGGAACCCCCCGAAGCAGGACTGGGAGAAGGAAAGGGGCCACCAAATAGAGAGGGCTCTCACAAAGTTCTTTAGAGAGTTGCTTGTCATGTGTGGCAGGCTGGCGACTCAGAACCGAGACGATTCGGACTGGGCTCAAACCCTGACTCTCAGGCTAGTCTAAGCCCCTCTTACCTTGTCAATAAGATGTGATAAAATAGTTCCGCCCTCTCAGGGCTGGTAGGAGGGTTGCTTGGGCGCCCACTTGGACTGGGCTTAGGACAGATCTGTGAAAGGAAGTTGGGTTGGGCATGATGGTTCATTCCTGTAACCCCAGCTACTTGGAGGCAAAGGCAGGAGCAGGGTAGGTTTGAGACCACCCGGGGCAAAGTTTAGTGAGACCCTATCTCAAAAACAAAGTACAAATGAAAGGGCTTAGGATCAATTCCCAGGACTGAACACTAAAATGGAGGGGTGGGGGCAGACATCCCAAGTGAAGCGCTTAGAATTCAGCCACAGACTAAGACAAGCAGAGGCTCTCCTTCCTCTTGGAGGCTCCCCACTGTCTTCCCCCAAGGAATCACCTGATGCTCTCCCTGCACCGGGTTCAAAGGTGACCCAGGGGTAGAAGAGGAAAGCCTGCAGGCTAACCACAGGGAGGCAGGCTTGAACAGCCAGGCAGAGAATCTAAACGTGCCCAGGGCGCATCTCCCGGTGCAGCTCAGTCTCGTCCTCCTGGCGCCCTTTCTTCCCGGGTAATTGATGATGTCTCTTCTCTCCAGAGGAGGGGTGGGAGGTGGCTTTGGGGACAGTGAGGTGGCTGGGCAGGCGCCTGGCAGACAGCCACAGCCCATTCCAGCCTTCCTGGACAATTTATCCTCTGTCAACCCTGCTCTTTCAGGACATAATATAAGTTTCTCTAGGCGCAGTAGCTCCAAGGTCTACGGGCACGGGCGTGGTTCATGGTGCTGAGACCCAGGCCTGCCGTACAGATAAGCTTTCAGGATAAGCACACAGCCAGCACACAGGAGCTGAGTTCTAGCACAAGCCCTGCATCATCACCCCTCAAAGTTTCTCACCTGTCAGACAGGTGTCCCCAGGACTCATCCACACCATCTCTGCTCTGATCCCTTTGCGTGGCGTGCTGGGTCCCACGCCATCCTTTGAAATTCTTAAGGTCCAAACCCAATGCCACCTCCTCCATGAAGACTTCCCAGGATCATCCATCAGGTGGCTGCAATGTAAGGGACCTCCCTGCCCTGAATCCCAGCAGTAGCTCTGCACAGATCCACTTCTGCTCACCTGGCCGCTTGTTCCTGTCTGTGTGTCCAGTCCGTGAGAGCCTCTCCCTGAGCCCTGGAGAAACTCCTCTACCATTCTTCACGCCAAGTACCATTTTTCAGAATAACTCTCCCCCAAAAGCCTCCCCCCCCCACAAACTACTTAAATGCATAAAATAAAATGCCAGGGATCACGAAGGAAACCAATTACAGTGAAATATGGTAACCAAGATACTTTAAAAAAAATGATCTAGCGATGTGTGTGCTTCTTTATTAGAGCCTTAAATAACAATATCTCGATCTAATAACTACTGTCATTTTGAAGTTTGACAAATGAAAGCATTATTTCAAGATACCCACAACTAGCCAGGCACTGGTGGCTCACCCTTGTAAATCCTAGCTACTTAGGAGGCTGAGATCTGAGGATTGCAGGTTTTTGTTTTTTGTCAGTCTTGGGGCTTGAACTCTGGGCCCTCAGTTCTTCAGCTCAAGGCAAGTGCTCTACCACTTGAGCCACAACGCCACTTCCTGTTTTCTACTGGTTTATTGGAGATAAGAGTCTCACTGACTTTCCTGCCTGCACTGGCTTTGAACTGCGATCCTTAGAGTGGCTACAATTATAGGCGTGAGCCACTGGCACCCAGAAAACTTTTTGTTTTTTGTTTTTTGTCTATTGTGGGGCTTGAACTCTGGGCCTGGGAGCTGTCTCTTAGCTCTTCAGCTCAAGGCAAGCACTCTACCACTTGAGCCCCAGTGCTACTTCCTAAGGATCGCAATTTGAAACCAGCCCAGACAGGAAAAGTTGGTGAGACTCTTACCTCCAATCAATCACAAAAAACGGGAAGTGCTATGGCTCAAGTGGTAGAACACTAGCCTTGAACAAGAAGAAGTTCAGGGACAGTGCTCAGGTGCTGAGTTCAAGCCCCAAGACTGCTAAGAAATAAAAAAGGCAGAGAGAGAGAGAGAGAGAGCGAGAGAGAGAGAGAGAAAGAGAGAGAGAGGGAGGGAGAGAGAGAGAGGGAGAGAGAGAGAGAGAGGGGAGAGGGGCATTGGATCTGGAGGCTGGTGGCCAGCAGTGACTTGAACCCAAATTGAGGGTATTTTGTAAGGTCAGATGAGGGGGCAGTTCTAGCCAAGGGATGAAATGGAAGACCAGGAGACCCTGACCTCAAGTTCTGGGCTGGACTGTGTGGGTCTGAATCATGGCCCTGCTGTTTCTAGCTTCATGGCTTTAGGCATATTGATTCTTTGCCTAAGGTTTCATTTCCTCATCTGAGACACCCATGGCAGCTCTGGGCCTGCAGGGATGTGCACATGAGCTAAGACTTGATATTTAGAACCCAGCCTGATGCAGTGGAAGTTCACAGTGGTGTGTGTGTGTGTGTGTGTGTGTGTGTGTGTGTGTGCGCGCGTATGTGTGTGCGTGTGTGTGTGCGCGCGCGCGCGCGTGCGAGAGGGCTTGTTATCTAGGATAAAACAGACAGGTGGAGCCCAGTGGCTTATGGATCCTGAGCAGGGAATGCAGGGAGAAGAGAGGCCGAATGGGAGCTGTCAGATCAGCACCCAGGCAGGGGCCTCTGGAGCTGTCCTCTATCTGAGGACAAATCAGGTGTTTAGAAACTGACCCCAGTGGTTAGGGCCTGGCTACCCCATCTTAACTCCTCTACCCAGCTAGGCTTCAGAAAGGTCTGCTCTAGTATCCCCCACCCCAGCCAGGCTGAAACAAATGCATTGAAACACATTATTCCCTGCTTAATATCACTTGGTGCTTGTGTACTCTGGGCAGGGGGAGACTGATGGTGGAGAATGAATTTGCCACGGGCTATAGAGCAGGTAGGAGCGTATTTGAGAGGGATTGGGGGGGGGGGTTGGAGGGCGTTAATCTTCTTAATAAATTGTTCTCAGATTGTGTACGATTAAAGCCCCAGAAAATTCATGAGCATGCGGGGAATAGAGACCTCACTGAGAGGCTTTGACATAAGCAACACAATAAACGCACAGCTTCTAAATTGGGTCAGGGAAACCTCCCAGGCCCAGGGAGAGAGGCCATTCCCCTAGCCCTCCCCAGGCCTATAAATTAATCACGCATACAAAGAGGGCCTTGTCTGTTCTTGTCAGTGCCCGGGTTGTGTCTTTGCCGACTGCTTCCTCCCCTCCTCCCCCACCCGCACCTCGGCTATAAACAAGTGGCCCGGAGAGGCATTTCAGCTCCTGTGCTTTCTTGTTCCTGTATTTCCAAAGCAAGGTGGGTGTACATTTCAGCAAGAGAGATGTAGGTTAGATAGGGGGAAGAACTTCCTGGCTGACCACGGGACTGTGTGAAAGCCTGGAATGGGAGGCTCAGGGAACTCTTTATTTATTTATTTTGGGGAGGGGGGTTGGTCATGGGGCTTGAACTCTGGGCCTAGGCACTGTCCCTGAGCTTTTCAGCTCAAGACGAGCGCTTACTACTTAAGCCACAGCGCCACTTCCAGTTTTCTGGTGGTTAATTGGCGATAAGAATCTCATGGACTTTCCTGCCTGGGCTGGCTTTGAACCCTGATCCTCAGATCTCAGCCTCCTGAGTAGCTAGGATGACAGGCGTGAGCCATCAGCGCCCAGCAGGAACTCTTTTAGCTGTTCAAGACTAGGTGGGCACTAACAATCCCCTCTCTGTTCTTGCTGCACTCTTGTTACACCCTGCCTGTGACAGGAATGACCAGAACAGATGTGACCCCAGGATCCGACCTCAGGAACTGGCCTGGAAAGTGCTTCAATTTGCATCATTCTAGAAGATTCTATTCTATGGGTAGAAGTGGACAGTATCCTCCAGGTCCAGACCCTTACCATGGTCCAGTCACATGGCTCAGGCTGCTGCCTCATACCTCATACCACTGGCCTGTCAGAATCGTAGTTAGAGTCCTGGCCCAGGTGCCACCTCCTCTGGGAAGCCTTCCTTGATTTCTCTTGGCCCTGTCAGTGCCACTCCTATGCTTTTTCTGTGTTGGACACTTGTTTCAGCCTCTCTGTGGGAGCCTGTATGCCCTACTTCACTGTCCATCCTCTGGGGACAGGGACCATGTTGGCATTCTCAGGTACACCTATCCAGACCAGGACTCGCGTGGGGTTTCCTGTAAGGGTTCCCCATGTCTCCCAGAGTGGGCCTCGCTTCTGGGGTGACAACTGGAATCCTGGGTTCTTGAAACAGGAGCGGAGCAGGGATGGAAGGAGAAGTCTCCGGGCAGAAGCATCCTGTCTCTGTTCTAATAGTTCACATCTTCACTCTGGACCTGCCAACGCTGTTAGATTCTACCAGTCTATGGAAGGGGGAGAGAGAGATGGTCCTTGTGTATGCATGGGGGGGGCCTTCAGGCATTCCCTAGGTGTGGAGACCCGCCGAATCCTAGCACAGGCCTGGGCAAGCAGAGCCTGGGTGAGCCATTTGCAAGGTCTGCGCCTGGGCCTGCTGTGGGCCTGCGTGGGGCCTGCGGGCAGGAAGCTCCTGGCTCCTGGTCAGCACTGATGAGGAAAGGAAGAAAGCCCTGACCTTCTGAGACCACCCAGAGCCCAAGAGCAGGGTCCAGGCAGGCGTCCGGGGAAGTGAATGATGCTTCTAGCCCCAGGTTCTGTCTGCCCAGCCCCGGCGAGGCTGGGAAGGCACAGCTCCTCTGCTGCTACCTCACCCCAGGCCTGGTTTGTTCTCTGTGGAGCCTTTGAGGTGTCCTTGCTCCTTCCTTCAAGACAGGCCATGTCTGGTGCCAGCAGAGCCATGGGACCTTGTGTGTCTGTGGCTGTGTGTGTGAGCCTGCAGATGCATGTGTGTGCGTGCATGCATGCATGCCTGCATGTGCATGCAAGGGGAAGCAGAGGATGGTGATTGGTTGGAAAGAGTTGAGAGGCAAGCCTGGCTGTGGAGCTGGCGGATGCAGGCAGTCAGCAGGTGGAGAGTCTCAACCTGTGGGTCACAGCGGCCCTTGGGCTGGTCACTGGATGGCGCTAATTCAAGGCCTAAAAATAATCCTTGGCTGGGTACAACACCTTAGAAGTTTCTAAGCTCTCTCAGACTCACTTTTGTCTACAGTGGTCTCTGAAGAAGTGATTTCTGTCATTATTTCACCACCAGAAACTCTTGAGTTCTAGAGTGAATGTGGAGTTGGTACCAGTGGCTCATACCTTTAATCCTAGCTACTTAGGAGGCTGAGATCTGAGGATCTTAGTTAAAAGCCAGCCTGGGCAGGAAAATCTATGTGGCTCTTAACTCCAATTAGCCAGCAAAAAAATGCCAGAAGTGGAGGTGTGGCTCAAGTGGTAGAGTGCCAGCCTTGAGTGGAAAAGCTCAGGGATGGTGCCCAGGCCCTGAGTTTAAGCCCCAGAACTGGTATGCGTGTGCATGCACATGTGCGCGCGTGCACACACAGACACAAACAGAGTAAATCAGTAAATGTGGGAAACCTTGGAGGTTAGCTAGTGGTAGAACCTAGACTGGAGCCCTAGACTGGCCATCTTGGGACCACCTCCTGTGGACCTACTGTGTTCCAGCCCTGGGCATATAGAAATGAATATGGGGGCATTGGCTTTGCCTATAGGGAGGAAGAGGGCTGCTAAGAGCAGTCAGGACCAGGAGAGGCAGAAATACTGGTTGCAATCTCAGAGGAGAGGATGGGGATGGCAGCGGGGACTTGCTGTGGGGGGGACTTTGGAGCCATGCCTTGGGAAGAGAAGGATGTAGAGTGCCAGGTGTCCTATGGGCAAGGACAAGTTAGTGGGAAGCTGTTATAGGCCCAGCCAGGTTGCAAAGCCAGGCCTGCCCAGCCATGGTCATCCCTGCAGCCCTCTCAAAGACAGTCCCTGGTCCTGATCTTTGAGGGGTGCTGACTGGAGCTGCACCTATGTCCTGACTGCACCCCGAGCCTTGTTCCTCACTCTTCTCTTTCTCCAGACCAGATGTCCCTCTTCACCCACTCTTATCCTTCCGGTAGCTTAAGATGGCAAAGTGACTGAGAAGAAAACAAGGGAAGGAGGAGAGGTGGTTGCCATGGAAACGAGAAAGTGGAAGCAGAAACTTTCAGGAGCAGGATGGGGGAGGAGAGTGGACTTGGAAGACAAGGGGAGACCTGGCTCAGGACACCTCAAGTATCTCTAGGCTCTGGGGATGGGGGGAGGGGGAGAGGGGGAGGGTGGGTGGGAATGGTAGTAGGGGAGGTGGCATCTGACTTCTCCATAGTCATTTGTGATTTGAGGAGGGGCCTCATCTTCTGCCCGGTGTCCCTGCATGGCTCCGACCCTGGGGTCTCTTGTTCCACCTCTACTGGGAGCAGCCAGGACTTCTCTGCAGGTCTTTGCACGTTGCTGTCTTGATTACACAGCTGTAACCTGCAAAAATGATGCATCCCTGGACTGGAGAGTTTACAAGGCAGCTTCTCACAGCCTCATTCAAATCACATGATAGTCCTGGGGAGAAGGGATCACAGTTGGTTCAGGCTTAGTGAGATTGGGAGACTTGCCCTATCTCCCAGGGGTGGGGTCGGTCCAGCCCTTACTCTCTGACCTCTCCCCTTCAAGGCCTTGTTCCCCAGTATGACTTCCCCTAAGGGACGGCCATTTCCTTCCTATACAAACTCTAGCAAGCTGCTTCTCCCAGACTTGATTTTCCCATCTGCAAAACGGGCGCAAACAGTACCTTTAGCCTCTAAGGTTGTCGTAAAGATACACTGAGACAAGCCAAATCCAGCACTGGGCATAAGGCCTGGCTCAGGATGACTGTAGCTGAAATTAGCAAGCACCCCTGGGGTACACAGGGCTGGGTGGAACCCCAATGGGAAGAAGAACTAGTAGAGTCTCCACCCCTGATCTGAAATTGGCCACAAGGGTACCTGGGCACTCAGCCTGTGTCCTCTGCTGCAGGAGCAGCCTGAGGCTCCGGCCTGGCTCAAGGTTTGGGCTGAAAGGAGCTCCTCACTTCCCCATCGGCTTGTGGCCTGCTTGGCATCCGAGCCAAACCTGAGATTTCTCCTGGGCAAAGGCCTCGTGAGCCAAATGCTTTATTAAATGGCAGAAAGGAAGCATGCTGCCTGAGAAAGATAATGAGGAAAATGTATTTATTGGGCTTATAACTCATTGAGAAGCAGTAGACCCTGTGAGAAGGGCATGAGGGGGTCCCCAGCAATGACTAGCTGGGAGGAAGGGGAGAGCCTCTGGCTGCCCCCTCCCTTCCCCCCTTATGCTGATACTGCAGGACTTGTGTGCTGCCTGGTACTGAAAGGCTGAGAATCTCAACGTTCATCAGCCTACAAACTGCACACTCCTGTGTACTCAACCCAGACACCCACCCTCCTCTGATTGGCCAATGCCATGTGACTGGGGCGGGGCTACAGGGATGAGCCCCCAGGGAGGACAGGGACTGACCTGCCTGGGAGAGGAGAGTGCCTGGAGAGACAGACTGCAGAGCATTGCACTTGAATGCGCTCTCCAGAGAAATAGCAGCGCAGGGAACCTGGAGAAAAAAAGATGCGGGAGGAGGGAGGTGGGAAGGTTCAGCTGTTTTAGAAAGGAAGAAGGGAGTCTGAAGGAGAGGTGAGCCAGAAAAGCCGGCAAGCCCCCAGATTGTGGAGAGGGTTGGGACATTTTCCCATGTCCACTCTGGTCGACATGAATGGAGAATGGAGTAGACAGGGGGAGAGAACATGAAGTACACAGCATTGGGAGTCCCCAAAGCTAAGAGATGGGGGATACCTGTAAAGAGACCTGGAAGTCCAGGGTGTCTGCCCCAGGTCTTATACTGGGAGAGAGGCCTGTGGAGAGACATGGGGAGGGGGAGGGCTGGAAAGGGGTGGGTAGGGAGTGGAGAGGGGTGAGGTAGGACTGGGTAACCCCCACTGACCACTAGAAACAGAAGCCAGGGCCCTCAGCCTTGCGTATACAGGATGCCTTCCTACCAGTGGTTCTGTGTTCTGCGCCTCCATTTGGGGCAGCACAGGTACCAGCGGGAGCCAGTGGGATCTGAGTCTCTGCCACCCAGCAATCCCTTGGGCCTATCATAAACAGGGAGAGTCCTGGTGTCTAGTCTGAGGTCGTTATAAGGACACACTGAATTAATACTGCCTGGCACAGTCTGAGCATCATATTGGGTTAAAAATATTGGGATTGTGGATGACCTTGAATGACTGACTGGGTGACCTTCTGGGCTTTGCTTTCTCAAGGCTTTGGTTTCTGTGTCTGAACCCTGCAAGTGAAGATTGGCTAACCTCCCTTGTGCCAGCAGTATTCCGCTCCTGAGGGTGGCTGAGCCGGCAGTGCGCTTCAGATCCTACTGTGTCCCTCTCAGTCCTGTAAGGGGACACCATTCCTATCAGAGCTGTAAGGGGATATTTTAATCGGCTGGCAAAGTCAGAGGGCACAGAGATCAGAACAAAAGCTGCCCAAGGACTGTGGCCTGGCCTGGGCTGACCCACTGGGTCCCAGACTCTAGACCACATGTAGGGAAACTGAGGGCTTCTCTGTGGCTTAGGAACTGGGCAAACTGCATCGTGGGCCTCAGTTTGCCTTTTTGTGCTGTAGGATTATTTTCCACCCTGCCTGTCTGAGGCACACAGGATTTAGGACAGCGCTTCAGAGAGCAACAGGTAGGCCAGGAAGGCTGGTGTGGCACATAGATGGCTTGTGTCAGAATCAATTGTGGGTCCATATCTTGCTGTATAAAAATGCAGATTCTTGGGCTCTGGCAAGCATGATGTGTGTGTGTGTGTGTGCATGCATACGTAGAAAGGCACAAAGGCTTAAACTCAGGGCCTGGGTGCTGTCCTTAAGCTCCTTTTTTGCTCAAGGCTAGCATTCTGTCACTTGAGCTACAGCACTACTTCCAGCTTTTTCTGTGATTAATTGTTGATTGAGTCTCACAGACTTTCCTGCGTGGGGGGGGCCTCAAACCATCCTCAGATCGCAGCCTCCTGAGTAGCTAGGATTGTAGGCATGAGCCACCAGTGCCAGGCTTGCTTTTGGCTCTTTGATGATTGGAGATAAGCACCTCAGAGGCTTTCTTGTCTAAGCTGGCTTTGAACTGTGATCTTCGGATCTCAGCCCCCTGAGTAACTAGGATTACAATTGTGAGCCCCTGGCAGCTGGCTGAGCATCTAATTTTAACCGACTCGTGAAGTGTCTGGAGTCTGAGGACAGAGGTTCTGGGCTGTCATCTTTGGATCAGTGGAGCAGGGGCCCACATTGGGTGGGTTGAGTGGGTGTTTATCCAAGTCACTTACCAGACTGGGACATTGTACCATGCCACCCACGGGGCTTTCTTGGGAGACCTGTGAGTTCTGGGTTGGGGCTCTGGCCTGATGGGTGATGGCTGGGGCAAGGACTCAGTGCCTGGCAGGGGTGCACACCTGCTGAGAGTTCCAGGCTGGGTATGGAACAAACCCACCATTGGGAAGTGGCAGTATGGGTCTGAGTGGGAAGACAGGCTTGCTTTTGCATGGAAGCCTATGGAAGAGGGCAAGTCTAGAAAGTTCTCAAAGTATCTTCCAGCTTCCTGGGATGGGAAGCAAGAGAAAGTTGTGGAGTCCAGGAGGCTGGACCCCAGGCTGCCTCTCCTGGGTTTGTAGGGGCTCCTCAGCCTTGCCTGTCAGAACCTTTGCCTATGTCTTCTGAACTATGGGCAAGTTCCAAGCGCCCTGAGACCCCGGTTCAAGGTCTTGGGGCAGACCCCTAGATGGCTCAAGGCCTACTGCAATTCCTAGGTATGAAACCAAACTCCACTTTCAGACTTTTCCAAGGGGCAGGGGCTAGTTGGTGGTGTAGTGAGGTCCCTAGCATCAAAGGTATGCCAGGGGAGGGCTTCCTGGTATGTCTTTATCAGTGGTTTGGCCCTCCTCTGCTCCCCTTCAGATAGTGAGTAAGTCTGTAGCCATGGGACTGCAGATTTCCAGGATGACCTTGTACTTGTTTTCCTTGGCCCCAAATGTTCAGGCTACTTCCTGTTTGAGCAGGCACAGCAACTCTTGGGGCCCAGCCCTTCTTCCTCCCTCTGGTTGAATTTCCAGACAAAATGTCTTGAGTGTGTGTGTGTGTGTGTGTGTGTGTGTGTGTGTGTGTGTGTGTGTGTGTGTGTGTGTGTGTGTGTGTTGGGGGGTGGGCAGGGCTGTGTTCTTCTCTTTTCCCAGAGGAGGAGGAGGCAGAAGCTACATTTAACATCCTTAGTGCATTAGGTGGGATGACCCGGGATATCCATCAATTGTGGCCCTAACACCTTCTGTGGCTTCTGCTTACATTTTGGACTTAGCCCAGAAGTTCTGAATGTCAGAGTTTAGGACTCTGGAAGAGTTACTCACACCAACTTCATTTTTCTTTCTTTCTTTCTTTTTTTCCTTTGTCAGTTGTGGGGCCTGAACTCTGGGCCTGGGTGCTGTCCCTCAGCTCTTCAGCTCAAGGCTAGCGCTCTACCACTTGAGCCACAGTGCCACTTCCAGCTTTTTTTCTGCTTATGTGGTGCTGAGGAATCGAACCTAGGGCCTCATGCATGCAAGGCAAGCACCCTATCATTGAGCCACCTTCCCAGGGAGGAGGAGGAAGTCAGGGCTACAAAGGGGAGGTGATTTTGTTTCAGGGCAAGCAGCAATGTAGAACACATTCATTCATTCACTCATTTATTCACGGAGTGCCAACTGTGGACTAGTTCCTGCATAGAGTCAGGCATGCACCCTTTGGCATCCTGACCAGCCCAGGCTGGCACTCAAACCCTTGACCCACCACCCACATGAGGGGGTTGTTGTTTGGGCGTACTGGGGTTTGAACTCAGGTACTCAGGCTTGCTTGGCAGGTGCTCTGCTGTTAAGCCATGCCCACCTACCTCCCACTCATCTGTGGACCTGGGAAGGAAACCCAGGTCCACAGATGTAAAGATGTAAAGTCACCTGCTCTTGGCTCTACAGAAATTTCTAACCCCCTCAATTTCTACCCCATAAGTTTTTGTTGTGATTTGGTAATTTGCCTCGTTAGCCTTTTAAAATATAAACATTTTCCTTTCAACATTTCTCCTTCACTGAAAAGATTGTATATTAGCATGAATGAATTGTACAAAAGGATCTCATTGTGCTATTTACAACTTCCATTTAATGTACTTTGATCAAATTCAACCTCTCTTTATTACTCTTTATTAATTCTCTCTCCTTCTCCTCTTCCTTCTCCTTCTCCTTTGTAAGTTTTTGGTGGATTTCATTATACTATTTAGTCACTGTGCCTGGCAAAAAGCATGGAATTTCTCCCATCACACATAGCAGACATTTATAGAGACATTATTATCTTTGCTGTGGAGATTGGGCTGCCAAAGTCCTAAAAGCTCCCCATCTTCCTTAACACTGGAGGAAGAGAATCAGGGAATATCAGAATATACAGATAAGATCATTTCAGGAAGCATGATAAGTTAAAGAATGAAAACAAAGCCAAGTGATGGGAGGGGGAGGAGGAATCAGACAGAGGTAGCTGAGAGGTGGTCAGAAAAGGCCTATGAGTACATGACATTTGAGTGACAGGAACCTGTTGACCAGCTGCACCTGTAAGGTTAGTGTGAAGGAGGTGCAAAGGCCCTGGGGTGGTCAGAGATTGAAAAGGTATTTAGCTGAGTCTAGAGCTATTTTAGCTCCTGCCACCCCCCCCCCCCCCAACCAAAACCAAAACAAAGAAACAATAAAAAAAATCCTGCTAGCTAGGTCATTTAAGAAACTTTATTTCTTGGACCTACCTCCCGAGATCTGGGATTCAGGGTGTAGTGAGTGGGACCCTGGAATCTCCTTCTGAAACTCTGTACCGTTCATGTGCACCCAACTCAACGCCCCACCTGCAGGTGGGTCTCATAGAACTTGTCTTTTCAAAGTTGCCGAGTGAAGGTCGGAGAGGAATTGTGGCCTAGTCAAAGTTACCCAGCTACACAGTGATAGAGCTAAGCTGCAAACCCAGATCTGACACCTCAGTCCCAGGAGGGGCTGCCTGGGCCTCGCTTTCATTTAGGTGTGTCTCCCCATTTCTTCTCCCATCCCTCATATACCCCTTGCAGCCTGTCGCCCCTCCAAGTCCCCCCCATCCCTTGGTCTGGTCTCAGCACTATCCATTGTCCCAAACATGCATCATGGCACCCACCCCTGTCTAAGAATATCCTCCTCTGGTCTCTTCTTCTACTGATTGGGATCACACAACTAAGTACTGGCTTCTCCCTACAAATCCCTCCTCCTTTCAGCTCCCTACCTTAATGGAGCTTCCTAGGGCCTGACTACCAGGCCTGTTCAGCCATGTTCCCTATGGGCCGCGCAGGGATGGAGCAAAGCCCCTCCCCCATGGAACCCGGGCCAAAGCCAGTCACGACCTGGCGCTCAGATAACCAGGCGAGCCTCCCACGGAAGGGAAGGGGTCTCTCTGACCTCATACTGGGACCATATGCCACTCCCTCTGGCTGCCCAGTGGGTGTGGCACCATCTGTGCCCATCCCTGGACAGAGAGGAAGAAGCTGAGACCTTGAGCTTCAACTCCAGGCCAGGCTGTGGGGAGAAGGGAGGGGTTGGCATCCTGGCTGGGGGCCCTGGCCCACCTGGAGCTTGGCAGTGTTTCTGGGTCAGGACAGGGGGAGGAAGTACAGGCTGAAAGTAGCTCCAGGCCTGGCCATCTGGGCTGACAGGCAGACTGCTAGGGGAGGGGAGTAGGGAGCAAGGAGGTAGGGACAGGGCCTGGAGAATGGATCCTAGTCTCCCCTGGGCCACAGGATTGGAGCCTTGAGCTTTACGAAAGGGGGTGGGAGGGGAGAGTGGGGCAGTGTGGAGTGAGCACTGTGGTGTGCATCTTCAGGTATGTGAGAGGGCAGGTGCAAGCCATGGAAAGGAGAGGCAGCCTGGGTAGTTCTAGGGTCCTCAGGTGGAGCCCCAGCCTAGCCTTCAACCCCATGCGTGACCTTGAGTAGTGGGCCATGGCCTCTGTTGGCCTTAGCTTCGTCATCTTCAGGGGATGGGGCCATTCAGTGCCTGGCCAAAGGGCCCTGGAGCTCCTTGAAGACCAGAATTGCTACAGGATCCCTGACTGCTGCTTGCTGCAAGACATTGGCCTATCTGCTCACCTCCTTTCAAGGGTCCTTCTCCCTTGGATGCTCCTGGGTTGTGTGAAAGTCTGCACGTACCTTCGAGGGAGTTGTATCCTCCTCTGGGCTCCTAGAGGATAGGAGGGGACATGTGGATGATGGTTTGGGGGCGTACAGGAAAGTTCCAGATGCAGATGGGCAGTCAGGGAGGGGAGGGGGGCCAGGCAGTGCTGTCTCACTTCCATTTGGCATGTGGAAGTCTGTGGAAGCATTATGCACACCTTTGGTCCTCAGCGCTACCTAGACCTGAGCTCCTCCCAGCCCTGGAGTTCCCACCATACAGCTGGCCCCTCCCTCTCTCCCCCCAGACCCACCTGAGCTCCCACCTACCTCACTTCCTGCCCCCAGATCATCCTGCTACCCGGATAGGGACAAGTGTCAAGTGCTCCCTCTGGGGGGCGGGGCGGGGGGGGGGGGATATGGCTCCTTTAGTAAACTTTGTAATAATCTTTCTCCTGTGCCTGTTTGCCTCCGGATGGTCCCCTGGGATGGATGTGAAGGATTCTCTTCAGTCTGAGGCCCAGAGATATCACAAAATGTCTCCATGGCATCCCAGCCACTGATTCACCTTCTACCCTTGCGAGACCCCTGGCTCCTCTCCAGGCTCCACCCCAGCCCAGTGCCATTCATTGATTTGTTTAAAAAAACAACAAACCCTAAACAAACGGCATCCACATTCCCCGAGGCTCTGTCTGTGTGTGTTCCAGCCCAGGCTTGACTGGTCCCCCAGCTCTTGGCTGTGTTGAAAGGGTCAGAGCCAGGCACGTCCAAGGTTACCCTGGCCCTGCCTGAGATGTCATGCAATTTGTCAGAGGCTTTGGCAGGATGGAGATAGAGGCAGCGGTTGCCTAGCTGACCTCTGGGCCTTGGGTGTGACCTGAGAAGGCTTGTCTGGGTTTCCCTCTATGCTTTGTGGGGTAAGCCAGGCTCCAGCCTCCAGCCTTCCCCCACTGTGAAGATTCAGCTCCTGGTCCAGCTTCATTCCCGGATGACCCGCGGTGGATTCAGGAAGTTGCCATTGCCTGCCAGACAGGCTGCTTCCTAGGGCAGAGGCCGTGACCTCAACCATGAGTGTGCTTCCCAGCCCCCATCAACCCAGGGCTCTGCAGACTTGAGGTGTAGGCTCAGCCTGGGAGGCGGATGTGTACAGGGCTGTGGGCCTGGAACTTCCCCTGGACACTGTGGCCCACCCTGGTCCAGACAGGAAGCCTGACAGGTCTTAATCCTCCCCTCCAGACATCCATTGTGTAGGCCCTTCATGGTCTCTGTTTGCTTTGCCAGGAGTCCCTCCACCCCCATAGTCGTCTTCTGTCCCTTTACAAAGCTGGCTCTTAGGGGAAGTTCTAGATTCTTTTGTTCCCTCCCCCCCCACCAAAAAAAAAAATCTGGACATTAAGTCTTACTCAACTTTAAGACTTTTGTGTTTTCCAGTGCCCTGGGTTCAAATGCTGACTCCTAGTCCAAGCCCTGTGACCTTAGAAACCTGTCCTATCTCCATTGAAGATCTCCATCCCTCCCTCCCTCTCCCCCATTCTCTGTTCTTTTGAGGGTCATCATGAAGTTAGATGAGATAATGTACATGGAATGCTGGGGGCAGGGCTGGCATATGGTGTGGGTGAAATGCAGTTCTGTTCCTGTTATTGGCATCAGGTCCACTCCCCCCCCCCCGCATGGTCCTTTGACGTCAAGTTGTGCCCCTGCTCTGTTGGGAAGTCCTGGTTTCTGGGTTCCCTCCACTCTTGCTTGAGCACTTCTCTTCCCTCTCATGGAGGCCAGGCCCTTCTGCCTTGCACTCAGCGGAAGAAGAAGGTGATCTGTCTTAACACCTGCAAAAACTGTGCTATATGGACATTGCAGGCTTTTCAAAGGCAATTTTGGCTCTGTGTGCTGGGGCTCAAACTTAGGGCCTAGGCACTGTCCTTTCACTCTCGCTGCTCAAGACTAGAGCTCTACCACGTGAGCCATAGCTCATAGACTTTGGAGATAAAGAGTCTCACAGGACAGGTGCCGGTGGCTCACGCCGGTCATCCTGTCATCCTAGCTACCCAGGAGGCTGAGATCTGAGGATCGCGGTTCAAAGCCAGCCCGGGCAAGAAAGTCCGGGAAACTCTTATCTCCAATAAACCACCAGAAAACTGGAAGTGGCGCTGTAGCTCAAGTGGTAGAATGCTAGCCTTGAGCTGAAGAGCTGAGGATCAGCACTCAGGCCCAGAGTTCAGGCCCCACGACAGACCAAAAAAAAAAAGAGTCTCACCGAATTTCCTGTGTAGGCTAGCTTTGAACTGGGATCCTCAGATCTCAGCATCCAGAGTAGCTAGGATAATAGGTTTGAGCCACAGGGCGTGGCTGTGGGCTTCTCCTTCTCCTCCTCCTCCTCCTCTGCTTTCTCTCCCTCCCTCCCTCCCTCCCTTCCTCCCTCCCTCCTCCCTTCCTTCCTTCCTTCCTTCCTTTTCTCTGCTTCTTCTCCCTCTTCCTCCTTTTCCTCCTCCTCTTCCTCTTCCTCCTCTTCCTCCTTTTCTCTTCCACAGAAACCTACCACAGTAGGTTTCTGGACTGCCCAGGACTGAGGCCCCTCCTGACCTGGCTGTGAACATTACCCCAGCTCTAATGCCACCCACCACCTCCGTCCCATTGGTGTAGAATTCTACTTTCTGTTGTTTTCTGTCCATAGGGAAATTCTTTGGGTCCATGAGTCCTTGGTATTTCCAAGAGCTTGGTGGTTGCCATTCTACCAGCAGGGCAAAGCCAAAATGAAAAAGAGCCTCAGAAGGTCAGATTCAGGGGGAGCCAGTGGGGGAGGGAGGCTTAACAAGGGGGTGTGTGGGGGGGTACTGCTTGGTGGTAGAGTTTGGTCCTCTGGGAGGCTTTTGAAGGAGGGGGTGAAGGTGATGGTGGGTTGGGCAAGCCCCCTTCTCTGCTTGGTACTTCCTAAAGTTACACCTTTCCAGGCCCCTTCCTAACCCAATAGAATCAAGCATAGGGAGGAAACCCCAGAAATATGTCAACTGGAGGAGCTGGGTAGCTTCTGGGGGCTGCGTGTTGGCATCTGTGCAAAGTTGTTCGTGGGAGGTGGTGATTTGGCCTTCACAGGAGCCCTCTGGAAAAGAGACAGGGTAGGAGGCTAACACCAGACTTCTAGCCCCTTACGCCTGAAGGAAGGTTCCTGGATCAGATCAGCAGGGCCTGGGAAAGCCTCTCTTGTAGGAAGGAGTCCATCATGGAGGGCTTCCTGGCGTGTGAGGCATCCTCAGTGGATTATTTTTGGGGTCAGCCCCAGAAAGCAGTGGTAACAGTGGGGGTGCTGGAGGCATTTTCAGGGCCCCTCCCACCTCAGCCTAGGCTCTGGAGGATGAAGGCCTCTTCAGCTCAGAGGAGGGGGAGGCCTCAAGGGTCCCTCTTCACAGGGAGGAGGTGGGGGTGGCGCCAGTTCCAAGGCAGGATTGATTCCAGATGCTCTGCTGTGGCTCTGGGAACAGCCTTTGTCTGCTGCCTGCCTGCTGTCTGCCCAGGGGTCTGGGGAAGGTGGGGGCTGGCTCCCTGCTTTCTCTTCTCTCTTAGGGAATGTCTGGCCTCCTTTGTTCTCAGCACCCCAACCTCCAAATCTACCTGGTATCCCACCAGGCTTGCAGAAATGCTGTGTTTGGGGGAGAGGTGGTGGTAGTGGGGTCTTTAGTGCTACTGCCATCCTAAGGCCAGGAATGAAGACTGATCACCCTTTAGTACGGCAGGTAGATCAGGCACCCAGACTCTCCCCTTGGAGGTTGGGATACTAAGGCACGGAGGAGGACTTGAAAAGTTGAAGCAGAGACCAGGCCAGATCTTTGGAGTCCGGCTGTTTACAGATGAGGTCCTGAGTTCTCAGCTCTTTCTCCACATAAACTTAAAGCTGTTGGGGGACCAGGCCAGAACATTATCCCCACCTCTTCCCCCAAGTTAGCTAGCTGGGAGCTTGCCTTCCTTCCTTGGCTGAGCTGGGAGTACCTTCTTTGGGAAGAAAACTGGATCACATGAAGTCTAATAGCCTCCTTGGAGTTGGATTTTTTGTTCTCACTCTGTGAGGTACTCTCTTAATTGGCAGGCCTGGCCGAATAAGTTGTAGCTGGGTGGCTCTGAGCTCCACATTGGCGGGTGTTGCTCTGGTGGGTTCTAGTGGCTTGGCTGGAAGAACAAGCCAGCTCTGAGTGGGTTCACCGCTGGTTTGTGCAAGCTCTTTCCCCCAGGGTCTCCCAATAGGCCCCGGGGTCACTTCTGCAGTAGGAAAGGAGGACTTAATCCACAGGAGGTTTGTGATATCCTGGTGGGGATAGTGGTTTTCCATCTTCCTGTGGGATTGGCCATGTTCTGGAAAGAGGGGCAAGGGCAGTGGATGGCTTTGGACTCCACAGCTGGGTTTGGGGGAGCAATACCCTCCAGAGCCATCCTGCCTCCCTCCCTCCCCCCCCCCCCCCCCCCCCCAGCTTGGTCCCGGGTTGGTGCCTGGCTTCCAGCTGTGATCCTGGCTCCTCCTGACCAAGAGGCCCTCCCTCCTGACTGAGAGCTCAGGAGGGGGCTTCCCCTGTGAAGAGTAAAACATGGCCTGGATTCCTGCCCAGACTCTCCACCCCCGCCCCCCTGCCAGGCCCCACCTTCCCAATTGCTCTGAAAGAAGACACAGAGACTGCCTCAGTTACTACCTCCATTATCCCAAGTTGCTTGTGGATAGCCCCAGACTCAACCACTATCTTGCGGTGGAGGCAAGTCAGATCTCCTTCAGGGCCTCAGTTTCCCCTTCTGTACTTGAGGTCAGATAAGGGATTGTCTTAACAATTTCAATTGTGGGTGGTGTATGGTGAGGGCCAGGACAAGGGAGAAAAGGGAAGGCAGGTCGTCCCTCAGCTGAGAACAGTGAGAAATCGGAGGAGCAGGGGAGATGCAGGGGGGATGGATGGGTTGGCTGGGCTTAGATTATGGAAGCTTCAGTCACCAAAGAATGGTTGGGTTTGCTTCCCTTGTGCCCTGGGGGAGCCATGAAGTAGGGTTCCTGAAGTAGGGGAGTAAGTAACTTGGAGAAACATTTTCTGTGAATGCATCAGAGGCAAGTTCCTTTCCCTCCAGCCTGTTTCTTGCCTCCATTTGCAGTCCCAGTTTCTAGGGTTAGGCATTGTTTTTGTCTCCCAGAGTAGCTGCACCATTCCCACATCTGCAGTGGTTTTTTCGGAGGGAGTAGGTCCCCATCCAAAGGGGGCAAAATGGTTGGGTTGGATACGCAGGTGTGAACTATATTCCTGGGTTGTTTTTTTTTCCCCCTTGAAAGAAGTACCATAATCTTCACTATAAAAATACAACTTGTCCAGTTCATTTCCAACATAGTGAGTATCAAGTGAGTTTAAAAACAATTTGCCTCGTGAAAGTTAAAATGTGTTTGTGACTTTAAGTATCACTATTCCACAATACTGTGAAATATGTGAAATTTATGTAATTACCTAATCTCAATTAAAAAAAAGTGAGAGAAGGGATGGGTTTGGAGGGATGGGTGACAATGTTATCAGACACTTTGTATGCATATACAGTTTTGTAGAATGGGAACTTCTTTGTACAAGACTTAAAAGATAATAAAAAATTCAAAAGAATCCCCCCAAACCCCAATAAATAAAAGCTAATAAAATGGTGAGACAAAGGACAAAGGTTGAACCAATGCAGCAGTGAAACTCACAAGACCATATGTTGGAAATGAACTTTACAACTTGGGGAGGTTGAGGATTGGGGTAGAGGGAAAGTGGGAAAAAAATAAGGGAGGGTAACAATGTTTGACAATATACTCACTACTCTAGCTATGTAACTGTAACCCTTCTGTACATCACTTTGAAAATAAAACTAAATTAAAATGTACTCATCACCTTAGGTAACAGTAAACCCTGTCACAACCCCTCTCACCATCTTTTCAATAAAGATTTAAAAAAAAATCCAATTTGTATCAGATGGGACAATCTGTAAAAGGGCAACTTTAGGCAAGTATCCTGGCGCGAGAGAATGCTTGCCTGGCCAGCCGGGTGTTTGCGTTGTCAGCTTGAGAAAGGTAGAAAGGTCCAGGGTAGCAGCCTCTTTCCTGACCCTGTTTGGAAGTAACTGTTTCCTGGCTTGGTGTCCACCTGGCTTCAGGGCGTGCGCCCAGGGCGCACCATCCACCACCTGCAGGCGAGATGAGGGTCCCTGGCCGCCTCCAGCCAGGCACCGGGAGCCATGGGCCGCGACCCTCTTGGGGTCCCGCCGGGGAAAGGAGGTGGGGGGGTCCGGGCCGCCTCTCCTCGCCGACTCCAGGCCGGGATTTCTCCCGCACTGACTTTCCGGGGGCCGGTGCCAGCCCGGCCCTCCCGGTCCAGGGCCCCAGCCGAGGAGCCGGCTGCTCGGCTCGGGGGCGGGGACGGAGCGGGGAGGCGGAGTTTGAGCGACTTTGTGGGGCAGTGTGCATCTCAGCGGCGGCTGCCCCGGAGCGCGGGGACGGAATCGGGGTGCCCCCCGCCGGGTCGTCCGGAGCGGCCGATGGGGCCCGAGTGAGCGCCCAGGCCCGGCCCCGGTGCCCGGCGGGCGGCAGCATGTCCGCGGGCGGCAGCGCCAGGAAGAGCATCGGGAGGTCCTCCTACTACTATCGACTGCTGAGGCGACCTCGGCTACAGCGACAGAGGAGCCGCTCCCGCAGCCGGACCCGGCCTGCCAGGGGTAGGCACCACCTCCTGACCTCCGGCACCCTGGGCCCACCCTGGGTACCAGGGGTCCAGGAGCCTCCATCTGTTGGACACCCCACCCCAATTGCCCCAGATGCTCCCCCAGACCCCTTTCCTCCTGCCAGGCAAGAGGGAATCCGGGTTCTCTGATTTCGATCCTCGTGCCTCAGTTTACCCAGTGTCCTGGTTATAAAATAGTCTAAGTGGAACCTGGGTTTGTCTTAACCTTGTCTTTCTCTGTCCTGGCTACTACTGTTTGGCTACCTCCCCAACACATTTTCCCCTTTCAGGGACATCAGCTCCTCTCCCCTGCCCCCCCAACCTCTTGGGTAGAGGGGATAGATGGGTGGACTTGCAAGAGGCGAGCAGGGTTTGCAGCCCAGGATAGATATCCAGGCCCACAGCTCTAGTGGTTTTGGGGAAAGAGTTTCTGCCCCTCCAGAGCAGGAGACTGGGCTCATTGAAGGGAGTAACAGAACCCTCCAGTAAAAGAACCCTCATCTGGAAACTCCTTGATGCCTGGGATTGCCTTGGGGGTGGGGGTGGGGGGTGAGGATGAGGGCCAGGACTTCCTTCCCTGGCTGGTGGAAGGCAGGCACCCCAGGAAGCCTGCCTTAGGTTGGGCCAGGGCCCTGGGGAAGCTTGTGTCACCCACTGAGGATACCTGGTAGGGTGGGAGGAAAGAGGGTGCTGTAGGGCTCCGTGGGGAACCAGGGGTCCCCACCCCCCTTTTACAGGATCAGGTTATCTTGGAAGCTCAAAGGCTGGCTCTGTGCCAAGACTGACCACAGAGAGATTTGAGCAAACGCCATGAATGGAATCCAAGCAGGTCCCAAGGGGTCAAATTCTCACCCTTCAGGGTGCTGGTGTGTATTACCCCTAAATGTCACTGCTCTTGTCAGCAAGGGCCAACAAGGGAGGCAGGCCATTTTGGCTAGCATTCCCCCAGAATGAGGAAGACTTTTTCCCACAATCCAGAGGCTGAGCCTCAATGTCCAGGGCTTCCTCAGGAAGTTGAGAGTTCCTGGTGTGCAGAAATGTAGGCACAGGAGTTCAAGTAGACTCAGGACATGTGTGTGCACAGGGGTGTGTGTGTGTGTGTGTGTGTGTGTGTGTGTGTGTGTAGCTGAGTCCCAGAGGGTCTGTGATTTCTCTATTCCTCTGCCTTTCCTGAAATGGCCTCTCTAGCATTTTCCACGTTTGGCCTACCAGATCAGAGATTGGAGTACAAGTCTTGTGACTTTGAACAAATCATCCCCCCCTCCCCTTTGAACCTCTTGTTTTCTTAGTTGTCAATAGTAATTGCTGAAAATGAAGGGTTCATTGAAGAGACAGATCGCTGGGTGAGAAATGGGAGGGAGTTGGACAAATGCCCAATCATGTTCTAGCCCTCGGGGGGCCTCTCTTGATCATCTCCACCCGCCCCCCCCCCCCCCATACCCTATATGACCTTCTTCTCTTTCTGCCTCTTGCAAATCCAGTCCCAAGTGTAGAGGCCCAGGGAGGACAGGAACTCGCCCTCCTGCTCAGCTGACTGGCCGGGCACCATCAATGTGTCAGGCGGACACTGAGTTTGAACTTGCAACTCCCACCTTGTGAGGCTGTGAGGAGTCCTGCTTTGTGTCTCAGTCTTGAAAGAACTCACTGGGGGAGGGCAGGGAAGGGGAGATGGTGTGGGGTGTTGTGTTGTGTGTGTGTGTGTGGGGGGGGAGACTAGCTCAGTAGAAGAATTTCTATCTAGGACCAGGTGCTGGTGGCCAGAGCCTATAACCCTAGCTACACATAGGAAGCTGAGATCTGAGGACTGAAGCTCCAAGCCAACTGGAGCAGGAAATTCCACGAGTTCATCTGAGGAGGGGAGGGCAGGGAACAGCCATTGAGGCCTGACGATGGGGGTAGCCCCCTCATGGATGAAGTCAGGTGGGCTCAGAGCCTTAGGGCTGAGGAGGTGGAGATTCCCTCCCTTGGTGGGAGGTGGCTGGCTTAGTTATAGATATCCACTATCCCTGAAGCTTGACTCCGCCCCTTCCCTGCCCCCTCCAGCTGGGGAAAGCCACTTTCTGGTCTTCAGCCATTTCCTCCTAGCAGTTGGGTGTCATTTTCCCCATGATCAGAGGGGCTGGTTCCCCTGGTGGAGGCAGCAGACCCTCGAGGATTTCTGGCCACTGCCACACTAGCAAGGAAGGCAAAAATGAGCTGGTACCATGGCTTTGTGTGTATTCAGAGATGAGAAAGTGCGGATGAGGGTTAGCTGAGTCCTTGGTTTGTGTGTTATCAGTACCAGGGCTTGAACTCGGAGCCTGAGCCCTGACCCTTAGTTTTTTCACTCAGGGTTGGCAGTTTACCACCCGAGCCACAGCTCTACGTTTGGCATTTTGGTAGTGAAGTGGAGATAAGCATCTCAGCCCAGCCTGGCGCTTTGAACCACAATCTGAGATCTCAGCCTCCTGAGTAGCTAGGATTACAGGCGTGAGCCACTGGTGCCAGGCTTGGTTGGGTTGGCACATTGTCTCTTATCTGGGAGTAATGGTTGCCAAGGGCTGGAGTCACTCCCCTCCCTGGGCCTCATAGAAGCTCCTGAGGTTACCTCTCTCTTTTCCACTGTTCCTGCTGAGCTATGATTGCCCCCTCTGTCTTCTGACCTTCCTGATTCTTCCATACTGTAGGCACTCACTCTTT
The DNA here is from genome assembly GCF_019054845.1 of Dipodomys spectabilis. Lineage (NCBI taxonomy): Eukaryota > Metazoa > Chordata > Mammalia > Rodentia > Heteromyidae > Dipodomys > Dipodomys spectabilis. Next base: position 6,819,828 of record NW_024870723.1, read on the forward strand.
TTATCAGGTGTAGTAAGGGTAAAAATGATACCTGTTTATTTTGGCTTCTGTTTGTTGAGTGGCTGCTTGGCTCTGAACCGTGGCTTTTAACTCTGAACTTGCCTTATCTCATTTAATGCTCAGGCCAGTGCTGTGAGGCGGGTTCTGTGATTCATCTCATGTTACAGGTGTGAAAACTGTAGCCCCCAATGGGAGAGTCTCACCCCCAAGTTCGCACAGCTCAGAAATGGTAGCGCCTGGACTTTCTTGGTTTTGTTTTGTTGTGTCTTGTGTTTCTTTCTGGTAGTACTAGGACCTCATACTTCCTGCTTTTTTTGTCTTTTTTGCTTATGTGGTGCTGAGGAATCGAACCCAGGGCCTCTGGCATGCAAGGCAAGTGCTCTACCACTGAGCCACCTTCCCAGCCCATGGACCTCATACTTCCTAAGTAGTGCTCTTACTACTGAGCCATACCACTCGTCCTGATGTTTACTAGTTAATTTTCAGATAAGTTCTTACTTCCTGCCCAGGGGTGATGGGATCCTCCTATATTAGGCTTCATGGTAGCTAGGATAACAGGTGCATGCCTTTGAATCCAGCTCTTCTAGTCTTGAGGAAATTTATTTTTCTGCCCGGGCTATCCTTGACCAATCAGTCTCCCAGATTATAGGTGTGAATCACTGATGCTAAACTCGGCCTTTTTCTTTCCTTTTTTTTTTTTTTCTTTTCTGCTATTGGTGATTGAACTCAAGGCCTCATGCTCTCCCTTAGCTTTTTTTTTAACTCAAGGCTGGTGCTCTGCTATTTGAACCACACCTCCATTTCTGTTTTCTTGGGGGGGGGAAGGTTAATTGGAGATAAGAGTCTCATGGACTTTTCTGCCTGGGCTGGCTTTGAACCATGATCCTCAGATCTCAGCCTCCAAGTAACTAGGATTACAGGTATGGGCCACTAGAGCCCAGCTGGCCTTGTTTTTAATAAGGCTTCCTTCAATCTGATTTGTACAGTGACCCCATGAAGAGTTCGTGGACATCCTCACTGACAGTACTGGCTAAAATGGGGAAGGAAGCAGAGTAATATCCTGGCATCTGTAGGAAATGGTTCTTTCTGGTTGGCTCCTCTGCCTGCCTGGATTAGCTCAGATGAGACCCCCTGTCCCAAGTATGGCCCCATTTCCCATCTCTTCCTCCTGGACCTTGCTGTCTTGTATTCTGCCAACCATACTCTTCTCCTGGGCAGGTCACAGGACTCAAGGCTTTAGCCTCTGTTTTTCCTCCAGGTCCCTTGGTGTAAAGGGTTCTGATGCTCCACTCTCCAGCCCACAGTCTCCAGCCTGCACTCTCTGGGTTCTTGAGGCCAGAGGTGCTAATGAATCGGCTGCATGCCAGTCCCTCAGCCTCCTTTGCTTTCCTAACTGGTCCTGGTCACCTTTACTAATAAGATAATTGCTTCATTCATGTGGGCCTATGTTGAGGTCCTCACCTGACTATTTCAGCTCTAATTCCAATTATCCCTGAAGATAAAGACCATTGTCATCTTCATCATCATCATCAGCAGCAGCATGTACCTTGGTAGCTGGGGAAACTGAGCTGAACAGTGAGCTGAACAGTGCAAAGTTAGAGTTGAGGCCACAGTGCTTGGAAGTTGCCTTCCTTTGATTGTGAAACTCAGAGCACTGGATGCCTCCACCCTTGACCTCAGAGGGTCAGGTTTAGACTTCTGATACCTGGTGGCTCAGAGCTGGAAGGAGATCTTGGTTTGTTCAGCCACTGCTGGGAGGAGGGAGCGTCTCCTACTTGGGGACTCTTATAGCTCCAAGGCTAGGAGGCAACTGTTTCCATTGACAGCTGGGGAAACTGAGGCCACGGAGCCTAAGGTTACCGAAAGAAGCTAATGAGAGATACAGTCTAGAACCCAGAATCTTATCTATCCCATTTCCAAGTTTGCTTTTCAGAACATTAGCTCTGAAACCAGGCATTTGTGGATCATGCCTGTAATCCTAGCTACTCATGAGACTGAGATCTGAGGATGGTGGTTCAAAGCTAGCTCAGGTAGCAAAGTTTATGAGGCTCTTATATCTAAGAGAAAAGCCAAAAGTGGAGCTGTGGCTCAAGTGGTAGAACAGCAATCTTGAGCAAAAAAGCAAAGGAACAAGCTGGGCACCGGTGGCTCACGCCTGTAATCCTAGCTACTCAGGAGGCTGAGATCTGAGGATCGTGGTTTAAAGCCAGCCTAGGCAGGAAAGTCCGTGAGGCTCTTATCTCCAATAAAAACCACTAGAAGAACTGGAAATGGCGCTATGGCTCATTAGGTAGAGCACTCGCCTTGAGCTGAGGAGCGCAGGGACAGCGCCCAAGCCCAGAGTTCAAGCCCCATGACTGACCAAAAAAAGCGAAGGAACAACACAGAGGCCCTGAGTTCAAGCCCTAGTTCCTCTCTCTATCTCTCTGTCTCTGTCTCTCTCTCACACACACACACAAATGCTCACATCCTGAACTGTATACATATTTTGCTTTAGACATGACATGAAGCCTTTTGACTATTTTTAAAAGAAAAGTAACTGTGATATTTCCCCCAGCACCTTCCTCTCGGGGCCACTTGGTTAAATGTCAGGAAAGGGAGAGTATTTCCTGGTCAGGAACATTCAGAGCTGTAGTTTTGTTTTCCGTGAGGTAGGTATTTGTGTGTGTGTGGGGGGAGGGGAACTGCCTTCCCCCCCCTTCCTGTGAAGCAGTGTGGAGTGTGAGGGGGTGCTTTGAGAATGAGCAGCCGATGCCCCTGTGTCGGTGCCTGCTCTACGAGTAGCGGGTGGTTATTTTTAGCCAGCCCCATCCAGTAGAGGCATTTGAGCATTTGTTCAATATTTAATTATCCATCTGAAATTGGCCCACGTGGCCTTGAGTTTGGAAGCGGTTCTCTGTGCTGTGATTTCCTCTGATTGCATAAATAAGGAATCTCAATAGCTCTCTGAATAATAATAATGGAAATAGAATAAGTAGGCTTGGTACTTGGAACAGGCAGGCTTGGTTCCTAGGTCTAGACAAGTGCAAACAAAGATGCCGTGGCTCCCTGCAGCCGGCCTCCGTCTGTGCTCTTCCCACTTCACAGCTTCTGGGCCTTTCGTTGAAGATGGGGTCGCTCCACCCTGCATCTCCCCTCTCCACTCCTGCTTCTCCCAGGTCCTGTGTTGGCTTTGACAAGCTGCTGGGTATTGAGCAGTGGTTTGGGAATTTGGCTTTCGGAAGTCTTGTTAGCTTGTATTTCCCTCTTCTGTGCTCCTGACAGATGGGACAGGGCTGTCGGAGGGGACAGAGACACAGATGTGAAACGAGAAAGGCGGAGCACAGACTAGCAGATGGGGGTGTGAGGCTCTGTGCCCCTCCCTGAAGCCTCTGGCTTGAGAGGAGGAACACACAGGGCACAGGCACCCTGGCAGTCCGATGCCTTCTGTCCAGCTTGGTGTAGAGTGCTATTTGGGGGATACTGTATCCAAAATGGCAATTCCTGTCTGGGCCATAAATGCTATGTGACCTTAGAAAAGTCACTGCTGATCTCTGGTAGGCTTAACAAATAGATTGGATGCCAAGTAGGATATACTGAGCTGGGTGAACTGTCACTGACCCATCCCAAGCCTGAGGGGCTTAATCCACTATCTGTGAAGGCTAATGGAGGAGTTGTAGATCTCTGTGAGGTCTAGAACCATCTAGAAGTGGCTACAAGTATAAATGGTACTGTTTAGAGCAGTGTACAAGCTCTAGGCTCAGGATCTGCCCTCTGGGGGAAGAAGGGGGGGAGGGGGGGTGAGGGCTGAGTGGAAAGGAAGGCCCGATGTGCAGCTTAGTGGATGCTGTGGCTGGACAGGTGGGCAGGACTTTGAAGGGTAAGCCAGTAAGTATGTTCCTACTCTCTTCACCTAGTAAAATATGGAATCAGAGGTAGAATTTTGATGGCGACCCTAATTTCCTGAGCACTTACACAGTGCCAGGTGTCCTGGGGCTTTCACCTGCACCAAACACTTATTCTCACGGATGATGATCAGTCTCAGTTTGTAGATGAGAAAATAGATTCAGCCAGGTACTGATGGCTCATGCCTGTAATCCTAGCTATGCAGAAGGCTGAGATCTGGGGATCTTGGGACAGGGCAGGAAGTCTGTGAGACTCTTATCTCCAATGAAGCAGCTGAGATTCAGGCCAATCCAACAGGCTCGCCTCCCCACTGCCCAGTGATAGACCAGAATGGACAAACTTTCCCTGTGCTAACCAAAGCTGTGACTTAGAACAGTGACTTGGCAGCCACAAGCTAGACTGTTGTGCAGCAGAGGGAATGGTGGGAGTTGCTTCTCAGTGATCACAGGCACCCCTGAGGGCTGTCTTAGGTGTCAGAGGCCCTGGGTTTGAGTGGATGCAGGGGGAGAAGGATGGGAGCAGTTTGGGGAGTAGGGCAGCCGCTGGCCTCTGCAGGGGGATTGTGGAGGTGGGCTTGGAGGCTAAGCAGGAGTCCTCAAGGATTCTGGGAGGCGGGGGTGGGGAGGCAGTGGGCACAATGGGAGAAGGGACACAGAAAAGAGGCCATCTGAACCTCAGCTCACCAAGGCTGGCTTTCTGCTGTCTGTGTCCCGGAATGTTTGTTTAGTCCCCTGCCTGGTGCCTACGTGCATTGAGAGGGAGTGTTAGGGAACTGTTGCAAGTTTCCCATGACATCCCTTTAATTTCAATAATGCTTTCTCTCTTTCTTTCTTTGTTTCTTTGTTTGTTTGTTTCTTTCTTTCTTTCTTTCTTTCCTCCCTCTCTCCCTCTCTTCCTCCCTCTCTTCCTCTCTCTTCCTCTCTCTTTTTCTTTCTCTTTCTTTCTCTCTTTCTTTCTTTCTCTCTCTCTCTCTCTTTCTTTCTCTCTTTCTTTCTTTCTCTCTCTCTCTCTTTCTTTCTTTCTCTCTCTTTCTTTCTTCCTTTCTTTCTATCTATTGGCAGTAGTGAGGTTTGAACTCAGGGTCTCATGCACCATACTGCCATACCATGCCTCAGCCTTCATTAATGCTTTTCAAAGTTCTGTCTTTGGGGCTGGGAAGGTGGCTCAGTTGTAGAGCGCTTGCCTTGCATGCATGAGGCCCTGGATTCGATTCCTCAGCACCACATAAGCAAAAAGAAAAAAGCTGGAAGTGGTGCTGTGGCTCAAGTGGTAGAGCGCTAGCCTTGAGCTGAAGAGCTGAGGGACAGCACCCAGGCCCAGAGTTCAGGCCCCATGACTGGACCCCCCCCCCCAAAAAAAAAAATCAAAGTCCTCTCTTTTATTCTACGCTGGTGTCTTAGACTCCTTTTGGGGGTTTAGCACATTTACGAACTAGGAGATGGTGATCTGTTATTTTAGCTCTGGAATTTGGCAAGACAAGATATCAGGGCCCAATGTTGCCCACCCCTGTGTTTTGCTACCCCTTAGTTTTTTGTTTTTGTTTTATTTAGAAATGTTGAACAAGATTCCTAAACTTCTCAAAGGTTAGGAGCCTGCCACTCAGAATGAGCCCTGGATTTGCCCTAACAGAGGGACCAGGTCCTTGGAAGTAACAGGACTGTGGGCGGCAGGGGCAGTGAGGGTTGGGTTGGGGGGCCTAGCGGCAGTTGTAGGCTGGGTGTGGATGCTGCAAGGGGTGGCATGTGCAAGGTGTTCCTTGGGGACAGGAGAGAATGCGCGGGTGCTGGGGTCTGCAGGGGCTTCAGTCCTCAGGGGAGCAGTGACATGCAAAACTGGGCAGTCCTAGACAAGCTTGGCAGGGATGGAGACAGGGAGAAGCTTGGGTCTCCCCAAAGCTGTCTGTGAGCTGAGTCAGGGTTCCACGTGGAACGAGATCCTGCTCTCAGAGCCGTGGGTTCAGTGCATGCTGGGCAGGGTCCCTGTGCTTCCTAGCTCTTCTAGGATCCAGACCTGGAGAGTCCAAGCTGCCAATCACTGCCACCTGCCCCACCCCCACAGGCAGTGATGCCTGAAAGGAGAAGGGGGGAAGCATTGCTCTGTGGTTGGTGGGGGAGGCAGGGGGAGGGACCACATTTAGGGGACCTTCCCCAGGAGACAGACCACCATATGTGCCTGCTTGCCCATGTGCCTGTGTGTGCGTGTGTGCGTGTGCGCATGAGTGCGCGCGCATGTGCGCTCGTATTGGGGCTTGAAGAGCTCTCACTTGGTGTTTTACTCGTTAATCAGAGATAAGAATTTCTTGGTCTTTCTACCTTAGCTGGTTCTAAACCACAATTCTCAGAGCTCAGCTTTGTAAATAGCTAGGATTATAGGCATGAGCCAATGGTGGCTGACTTCCTCCTCCTCCTCCTCCTCCTCCTCCTCCTCTTCCTCCTCCTCCTCCTCTTCTTCTTCTTCCTCCTCCTCCTCTTCCTCCTCCTCTTCTTCTTCTTCCTCCTCCTCCTCCTCTTCTTCCTCCCCTCCTCCTCCTCCTCCTCCTCCTCTTCCTCCTCCTCTTCTTCTTCTTCCTCCTCCTCCTCCTCCTCCTCCTCCTCCTCTTCTTCTTCCTCCTCCTCCTCCTCTTCTTCCTCCTTCTCCTTCTTCTCCTTTTCCACCGCTTCCTCCTTTTCCTCCTCCTCCTTCTGCTCAAGCTAGCCTCAAACTCATAATCCTCTTGCCTCAGCCTTCCAAATGCTGGGATTAGAGTTGTATACCACTAGGTCTGGATCAAAATATTTTTAGCATGTAAAAATGATATACAACTTAAATTCCAGTGTCTACAATTAAAGCTTGATTAAAACCAGGCTGATTCCTTTACGAATTGTCCATAACTGCTTTTCCTGTTGCAAAGCAGACTTGGATGGTTTAGCCAGGCCATATGGTCTGATAAGCCTCAAATATTTGGTGCTGGCCCTTTATGGAAAAAAAAAAATTACTAACTCCTAAGATACAGCCATGCTTGCTTATTCTCTTTAGGGAAAAATGGCCACATAAGGTGATGTATATCCTGCAGATTGCACTTTATGCTTTTCCTACATATGCATATGCTTTAAAATATGTGCATTATGTGTTTTAAAAATGGGCTTTGAAAAACCAAACACAACAGAGAGACGCAAATGTGTATTTAAAGGACCCCTTATGTCCCCAGTCCCAGCAACACAGAGTGAATGACAGCTCTCTTCTGGCCTCAAATACACCCTGAAGCTATAAAGAAAAGTGTTGGAGAAAATTCAGGAATGAAATGAGAGGGTGGCTGTGCAGGAACGCCTAGTAGTCTTCTGACAGAGAGGAAGTAAGTTAATCCTCCAGTGGCTAGGAAGTCCTGGGTTTTCTGGAAGACTGGGAATTCTCTGGAAGTCGATGTGTCTCAGGATAAGGAGTAGGAATCCTGGGGTTGTCAGAAAGCTGTTGTCAAGTTGCTTGCGAGGAGGGATGTACACAGCTGGCTGGTGATAAAGTATGTGGAGGCTGAGATGTTTGTAGGACTGATACTGGGTTATCTGTGATGCCAACCAGATGTCAGGGATGGCATGGACCCTTGCCCTGCCTTTTTTTGGGGGGGGGGGCAGAGAGGAGGTTGGTTGTGGGGAAAGAACTGGACCTGGGTGCTGTCCCTGAGCTGTTTCACTCAAGGCTAGTGCTCTACCACTTTGAACCATAGCACCACTTCCGATTTCCTGGTGGTTCATTGGAGATAAGAGTCTCCCAGACTTTTCCTGCCTGGGCTGGCTTTGAACCTTGATCCTCAGATCTCAGCTTCCTGAGTAGTTAGGATTACAGGCAGGAGCCACCAGCACCTGGCTTGCCCTACCTTTTAGGAGCAGCCCTACACAGGATTCTGGGCTGGCAGTGGGAAGACAAAGTCTGTTTAGCTCCTCTTTAGTATCAGCCCTGCGCCTGACTCCTCTGTTCTCTTGGAAGAGAACACGTGTTCTGTGTTGAAGGTCCTGGGGCTGCTTTGAACCCTGAGCTCTGCACCTCATCCTCATGTTGCTCGCCCAGCAGACTCTATACCTCCCCCCTTCACTGCCCACCCCCAGCAGTCCTGGACAATATCCTCTGACTCTGAACGCCCTTCTGAACTTGATGGCAGCTTGAACTATGACCTCATACCCGTTCCAGAGACAAATCACAGTTCTGTGGCCTCATAGTCCCTGCTGACCCCCAACCCATGGTGTAAAAACAAAAATGTGACCTCCAAGGAGATATCCCTCGTCTTCACTTGAGGCTGGGACAGCCTGGGAATGTGGGGAGGAGCTTGGGGCAGGGAGGGGACTTGGCATCCCGAGAAACTCCAGATCTGCCCTCTCATCCATCTCTGCACCGTAGCTTCTTTCTTCAATTGAGACATCCCTCAGATTCAGGGACCCCTGGGCTTTGAACCCTGTCCTCTGTCTCCTGTAGCCATATGGACTTGAGCAAAGCTTCAGTTTCTTCCTATTAAAGTTGGAGCTAAAATTTCCTACTCCTGAGTACGTTTTTAGATAGAACTATATAGCACTATCTTTAGATCTGTTTTTCTTTCTCCCTCCTTCCTCCCCTCCTCTCCCCTCCAATACTGAGGGATGAACTCAGGGCCTTTTCTGAGCACTTTATCACTTGAGCAATTCCCTTAGCCCTGTTTTCTTTAGTTACTTAGGGGATATTTATACCCAGGCTGTCCCCAACCTTGACCCTCCTGTTCATGCTTTCTGCATAACTGGGATGACAGACATGTGTCCTCATGCTTAGACTTTGCTTGAGATGCAGACTTGCCAGCTTTCCTTCTCATCTGGTCTCAACCCATGACCTTTCCCATCTTTGCCACCTGAGTAGCTGGGATTATGGATACTCATCACTTAGACTTGCCTTAGATCTGCACATTTAGTACACACAGATAGCCAGTTGTTTTAGTACTACTATTTGTTGAAATAAAAACAACAAATATAACTTGTTCCCCATTAATGTGCTTTGGCCTTTTTTTTTCCCCTAAAAGTGCCATATGTGTGTGGGCCTGTTTCTGGACTTATATTCTGCTCGATTGATCTGTGCATCTTATGCGAATACTACATTTCCTTGTTTATATTTGTTGGAATTTGAGATGGTAAAGTATGTCTTGAAATTACTTAACATAATGAATACCCCAACCTTTTTCTTCCTCCTCAAGCTTGACTGGCTTTTCTAAGCTCTTTGCTTTGCTGTTGTAAAATTCAGCTTGTTTAGTGCCTTTGAAAAGTTTGCAAGGGTTTTGATTGGTATTGCGTTGCATGTGTACGTCCATTTGAGAGAGGTGCTCATCTTGTATGTGTTACACGTGTGTTAAGAGTTTTGTCATTGTCTTTGCAAATCATGATGAAGAGCCTGAGGCTTTACCATACTTCCAGACTAACAAGTTGGCCTGAGAGATTAATGGGAGTTGGCAGAAGGCACAGGACTTGTGGGTCAGAGACAAGGGACCAATGACTTATGTCCTGACGGGCTGTTTGAGTTTCGCCTTTGCTTTGATCTCCCTTCCCCGGTACCTAGGGCTATTCTAGAGCATAAAATGTTGTCTTCTAGAACATAAAATGGTGATATATTACAGAATAAACTCACATGCTTGGCTCTTTCCCAATACAACTTCAGGTACCTTACGAAACCCAATCCACGAGTCAACTGGTCCTTAGACTAAAAATTACCCACAGAACTGAACCCCAGCTTTGCTTCAGTGTTAGTTACATCACTGAGTCAGAAGTTTGGGGAGTCATTTAAAATTAAATTCCAAGTTGTCATTTCTAGAAAATAAAGAAAGTTGAAAAATTATATCTCAAGATAAATAGAAGCTTAAAAACTATGCCTAAGTTTGCTAGAAAAGATAAGCTGCTTGTATCATATAACCAACCACATGGATCTAATTTAATAAGACAATTTTAAAACAAAAGCATAGAACATTTAAAGTGTCGAGGAAGAATTTTTTGGGGGAGGGGTGGGGAGAGAACGAGTTTATAATGAATGGAAATGAACAGGAAAACGAATATAGTAATGAGTCTGAATATTCAGGGTTATTTTTATAACCTGGGCTCATCCTGGAGTGCTGTAATAGAATTTCCATGCCCTCAAGAAGTATTACTGAAAGCCAGGCGCTGGTGGCTCACACCTATAATCCTAGTTTCTCCTGTGGCTAAGATCTGAGGACTGTGATTCAAATCCAGTCTGGGCAGAAGGGTCAGTGAGATTCTTATTCCCAATTAACCACCAAACAACTGGAAGTGGAGTTGTGGCTCACAGTGCTAGCCTTGAGCATAGAAGCTCAGGGACAGTCCCTAAGCCCTGAGTTCAAGTCCTATGACCAACTGGAAAAAAAATTATTACTGAGGCTGGGCTGTGGTGGAACCACTAGCTTCTCAGGAGGCTGAGCATCTGAAGATTATGGTTTGAGACCAGCCTGGGCAGGGAAGTCCTGCTCTAAAGTTGCATTTATGACTCATGACAGTGAGGGAGAGTGCACCCAAGGAGCCTGATGAGCTTCTTAGTAATAGCACGTGTGTGTGTGTAAGATCTGGTAGGATGATTTGGGGGAGATCTGAGGCAGCCCCCATGAGAAAGTGGGAGTCCGATCATCACATACTGGATCTCGTCTCTAGGGAGAGGAGGCTCTCACTGCTTAATGTGGTCACTAAAGTTGACAGCAACTGCTCCTGAGAGAAGGATTGGTGTTTGTGGATGGCATGGTGACCTTGTATTTGTGGGTTGCTCAGACAGAGTAAGGAAATGGCCTTATTTGGTCTTGTTTATCACTGTCTCTGAGTCACCTTGTCTGAGGTTGATGATGGCCTGTGAGATGGTTTATATCCAAAAGGAGAATAACATGAATGCTGGGCTGGCCTCCAAATGTCAGGGGCACCCTCTCTGGTCCTCATCTTTTCTGCTTGAGGGGACAGTGCTCTCTGCCTCTTGATTCATCACCTATATAGATTCCCACAGGAGCCTCTGCAAAATGGAGCTAGCCAGTCAGGCACATGCCTATAACCCCAGCTATTCAGAAGGCTGAGAGTGGAGGATCATAGTTAGAAGCCAGCCTGGGAAGACAGATCTAAGAGACCTTTAATGTGTGTTTTTTTTTTTTTTTTTTTGTTGTTTATTTTTGCTCTTGGGATTTTCTTTGTTATTGGCGTTGCTTTTTGTCTTTTGAGGGGGGATAGGGAGGTGTAGAAATGGAGGGAGGGAGGATGAACAAATGCAGCCATGGTACTCAGTGGACACTATGTGGAAACTGAACTATGCAATTTGTAGGTGGGGATGGGGGGAAGAAACAGGGAAAGCAAAGAAAGGGGTGATGGTGTCCGAAAAATAAGTGTGTGCTCATGATGTGGTTTGTGAAATGGCGACCAACTCCTCTGTACAATACTTCAATGATAACAATAAAATTATACTAAGAAAAAAAATCCAGAAGTGGAGGTGTGGCTTAAACGGTAGAACACTAGTCTTGAGTGAAAAAGCCAAGCAGGAACACAGGCTTTGAGTTTAAACTCCAGTACTGTTAGGTTTTTAAAAAGAGGTAGCCCAGTAAGAACAGCACCACGCATGTGGTATTCAGATAAGGGGTATGTTTATTCAGTAGACCTGGCTGGCACCAGGCTATCTTGGCCCTCCACGCAGTGGGGAAAAGCCTGGGAAAGAGAGCTGGGAGAGCTGGGAAAGAGAGAGAGAGAGAGAGAGCTGAGAAAGAGCTAGAAAAGAGCTAGAAAAGAGGGCCTCTGAGCCTGGGCTAGGCCTTATCTAGGGCATGGGCGGAGAAAGGTGTGGCCACATCAAATTCAGATGTGACCTCAGTGGAGGCAGATGTGACCTCTTCCAGGTGTGCCAGTTGCCTAGGTAACGCAGGTACTGGGCGGAGACTTTGCTGCAAGGAGGATGGAGTCTGCTTGCCATCCAGGAGCGGACCTTACAAGTACCAGTACACACACACACACACACACACACACACACACACACACACACACACACACACACACACACACACACACACACACACACACACACACACACACACACACACACACACACACACACACACACACACACACACACACACACACGATGCTCCTGTAACTGCTGAGACCTTTGTATCTTATGCTTCCCCTGATGGCTACTCTCTCCTGCCTGCCCCCACTTTCTGTATTCTCTGTCTAACCCTCTCTATTCATTTTCTCTCTCTGTTGCCTTACCACTTTGAGAATGCCACACAAGCAGGGTCGTACACTATGAGAATGTTGTGAAGGGCTTTTCTTTTTTTTCATTCAAGATGCTGCTGCTAGGATCTTTCCAAGTATTATGCATTCAGCTTTTTGTTGTTATTGTTTTTTTTTTTTCCTGTGTGTGTGTGTGTGTGTGTGTGTGTGTGTGTGTGTGTGTGTGTGTCCGTCCATACTGGAACTTGAACTCAAGGTCTGGGCACTGGCCCTGAGCTTTTTCATTCAAGGTGAATACTCTGCCACTTGAGCCACAGCTCCACTTTGGACTTTTTGGTGGTTAATTGGAGATTAGTCTCATGGACTTTTTCTGCCTGGGCTGGCTTTTGAACTGTGATCCTTAGATCTCAGCCTCCTGAGTAGCTAGATTTATAGGAATGAACCACTAGCTTTTTAATTATTAAATTTTTATTTTTAAATTTCAGATTGGTCTTAAACCTATCCAAAAGGTGTGTGATGGCCTCTGGTAGTTTGGGTTTGGGTTTTCCCGGTTGCTGTGAGGTCCCTTCCCCTTTCCCGGCCCAGCACTTGCTCCTTCTGCATCCTTGCCGGTCTGCATCTGAGGTCACTGCCCTCCCTCCTCCTTCAAACAGTAAGAACTGGGCAGTGCAACCCGACAACTGAAATTTGGTGTCTTGTCTGAAATTACAGGATGTTCCTCAGGCCCACCGTGTTTCCATGGGAACAAGTAACAGTCATCCTTCATGATTAGGTGGTATCCCTGGCAACCAAGCCAGCAGCATTTGAATGAAACGGATTTTTTTTAATTTTTTTTTATTTATTTTGCAAACATATGAAGGTTCAAATGCATTTCTCTGGTGGTGGCTTCTGAGAATAAGGAAGACAGGCTGGTCTTACTGGTACAATGGAGATTCTTCCCATCTCCTGGTGGAAAGAACTGACCCCAGGGTGTGGTTTTGTTAGCGTCGGGGAGATATCTCATAATGGGGGTGAGCCCAAACCTTGCTTTTAGGTCTAGGGGAGACTCATATAGGGTCATTGAGTCTCCCTTCCCCTGGAACTTTCTAGAGATGCCATTTTCACTCTGTGCGATCTTGGTAGATTCACTCAACCTCTCTAGTACCTCTGCTGGTGACATTTGTGTGGCTCAAACCTCTCAGGGTCTCCCTGTCTGACTGGGCAAAAGCTATTCTATTAGGTCCAAGGCTTGGGTTCAGGGCACTGAGTTACTCCCCAGAGTCAGAGGAAGGGTTAGGATGGCTGGTAGGAGATTGAGGCAGTAGCTCCCTGCTTCTTTTTACTGGGCAAAATATAGATGTTTATTTTTATTTACATACTTATTATATTTTTTGAGGGAGAAGTCAAGTGCGGAGATATCATATTCCCTGACTCACTGGTTTGATGATTGATCAGTCGGGAGCCCAGAGACTGACAGGCGTTGCCCTGGAGTTACATAGCAGAGTCAGGTTTAAATCTAGTCTCCATCTTCATGTTCTTCATTCTCAGTGGGGGCCATATTGCCCCTAGTTGGCCAAAAGTTTGATTTCAGGAATAGGGCTTGGAAAAAACTATTACTTTATTTTTTGCATAACACCCAATTTATGAGTAGTCTATAAAAGATTGTGTGTATTAAAATTTTATGAGGAGTTCCAGGACAGAAAAGAATCTAAGAAGATTCCTGTCAGGAAAAAAGATTGATAAATGAGATTCTCCCCATTGTATAGCTAATATGTGCTTAAAAAAAAAGAAGATCGGAGACATTAGTCCAGAACCCGAAAATCAGTTATTAGTATGGATAGAGCTTGTAGCAAGCCATCAATTCCTTGGGGAGCCTTTTGATGTGACCATTCATGTTACCCCTGTTAGTGGTGTCACCAGGAGCAGAGATCTGTCTTGCTGGGACATACTGGGGTCCCGCTGGGAGCAGACATTGCCCAGAACAGGCTGATTTGAGTCACAGAAGGACTATGGACAAAGTTATAGAAGGTGCTGGGCAGCACAGGCAGTGGGCACAGTCAGGGCTCTTCTGTAGAGGCCCTTAAGAGGAGCAAAGAAGCCAGGCACTGGTGGCTCATGTCTCTAACCCTGTCTACTCAGGAGGCTGAGATCTGAAGATCATGGGTCAAAGCCAGCCTGGGCAGAAAAGTCTATGAGACTCTTTTCTCCAGCTAATCACCAGAAAACCAGAAGTGGCCCTGTGCCTGCAAGTGGTAGAGCACTAGCCTTGAGCAAAAGAGCTTGGATACAGCACCCAAGAAAAAGAGAGACCAAGAAAAGAGAGAGGGGGGAGGGAGGGAGGGAGGACAGGGGAGGGAGAGGTGAGAGCAAAGGACTGTGGTACTGCCAAGGAGAAGGCCCCGGAGGCTGGCCCCTTCCGTGGAGAAAGACAGTCAGCCCCAGCACCTCTCCTTCCTCTCCTGCCAGGGCCTATCCATGGCTAAGCCCCAGGACAGCGCAGAATCCAGAAGCTTGGTTGGTACTGGTCCACAAAGGCAATGGGCTTTGACCTGGGCCTGAGCTGTGAGGCTGTGTTTCACAGCAGAGTGTCTATGATCCCACCTGTCCTGCAGCTTCCTTGCTGGCTGCCCACATTCCAGAGGCTTCTTTCTTTGTGAGGCAGGTCTTAGACTGTTGGCTGAGGCTCGCTCAGAACTCTTGAGCTCTTCCTAGCTCAGACTCCTGAAATTGGACCACAGCTTCTGAATACAAGTTGAACATGATCTGGAAGCCCCAAGAAACACTTGGCTGCTGACCTGTTGGCTTGCAGGGGATTGGATAAGCTCTCTTTTTCTCTGGCCTCAGTTATATATATATTAATTATCTTTAAGAAATGGTACAAAAGGGTTTTAATCCAACAAACCAGTTGATTTGTACAATGTGGCTTTTTTCTTTTTTTAATTGTTTTAAAGGTGATGTTCAAAGGGGTTACAGTTATATAAGTCAGGTAAAGAGTATATTTCTCTCTTTTTAAAATGTTATTATTATTATTATTATCATTATTATTATTATTATTTTGTTGTTGTTGGTCGTAGGGACTGAACTCTGGGCCTGGGTGCTGTCCCTCAGCTCTTCAGCTCAAGGCTAGTGCTCTACCACTTGAACCACAGTGCCACATCCGGCTTTTTCTGCTTGTGTGAGGCTGGGAACTGAACCCAGGGCCTCATGCATGCAAGGCAAGCACTCTACCACTGAGCCACCTTTCCAGCTCTCTCTCTCTCTCTCTCTCTCTCTCTCTCTCTCTCTGTTTTGTCAGTCATGGGGCTTGAACTCTGGGCTTGAAAGCTCTTCAGTTCAAGGTGAGTGCTCTACCACTTGAGCCACAGCGCCACATCTGGTTTTCTAGTGCTTTATTGGAGATAAGAGTCTCAAGGAGTTTCCTGCCTGGGCTGGCTTTGACCCATGATCCTCAGATCTCAGCCTCCTGAGTAGCTAGGATTACAGGTGTGAGCCACCACACCCAGCCTTTATTTCTTCTTTTTTTGACAGTGTCATTGCTTCCCTCCTTCTCTCCCAGTTTTTCCCTCCCATCCCTACCCACAAGGTGTATAGTTCATTTTTCAATATTGTGCCTAGTGAGCACCATTACACCCTATGTTCACCCTTTGTCCCTCCATTTCTGTGTCCCTTCTTGCCCCCATGCCCACATGATCAATAAATGAACAAAGAAGACATAAAGAAAACAAAAACAATAATAAAGAAAAAAACTTATTCCCATGTCCCAGAGTTCATTTTGATCACTATTATTTTGCATGATCAGAGGCATGTTGCCCACAATGCTTCTTGATCAGTGTCAGATCATGTCAGTTGTTTGGCCTCAGTTTTATCATCTGTAAAATAGTAGATGGACCTCCTGGCTGAGACCTAGGAGGCAGGATTCTGAGCAGTTCCTGGAGATTGTCAGTCTTTGGGGGGGAGGGTGTCATGCAGCCTCCCTGGGGACCTGTGTCCAGCCATGTCACTACACATGTCTGTTGCCTGGAGCCGTGAGAAGCCACCTGTGTAGTAGGGGAGGTAAAACTGTGGCTCTGTGTGTGTGTGTGTGTGTGTGTGTGTGTGCGCGCGCGCGCGCGTGCGTGCAGGTGTGCTCATGCACATCTTGAGATGAGGGGAGATGGTGCCTTGGAGTTTGTCAGCAGCCCCTGTTGTCCTGGAAATCCCAGGAGCTCCATTGGAGGCCCGATTCTGCTGATCAGCTTCCACAGCTGCAGCGTTAGTGGAATTGGTGGATGCTCAGTGTATCAAACCTTGACCCGGCCCTGTTGGGTGCCTGGCTCAGGATGGGGATGTGGAGCAGACATTCACCTTCCTGTCACGAGGCAGGAACCCACAGTGCCCCAGGGCTAGGAAGAGTGGTCTGCTGAGGGGTGGTGGTGGGGGGAGCTGGGAGCTGGTGGCTCTCGTCTGTAAACCTAGGTACTCAGAAGGTTGAAATCTGAGGATTAAGGTTTAAAGCCAGCCTGGGCAGAAAAATCCATGAGGCTCTTATCTCTAGTTAATCAGCAAAAAGCCAGAAATAGAGCTCTGGCCCAAGTGGTAAAATGACAGCCTGGAGTAAAAACAGTGAAACAAGAGTGAGAGGTCCTGAGTTCAAGTCACAGTACTGGTGTGCATGCACACATACACGCACACATACACACAATAAGGTGGGGCATCCTGCCTTGTGGCGGGCACCGTGGAATTGATTGGCTAAGGGAAGCAGACTGAGGGAAGCAGTCCTAGACTGGGTGCCATTGTGAGGCCTGCATCTAAGGGTCCCAGTGGGCTTAGAGGTGGGCTAGCTTGTGACTATGCTTGATGCTATGTGGCTCCCCCTTTGTCCCCTTCCCCAGCCCTATTATATACCTGAGAGAATACTTGAATACTTGGTGGGCATCAGGACCCAGGGGAGCCAAGGATTCTGTATCCCAACGCAATCTGGTCCTCCAATCCTTTGCCACCACTCACTCTCTGTGTGTCTTTGAGCTAGTGACTGCTACCCCAGCTTCAGTTTCTACCTGGTAAAATAGGTTTACCAACACCCACTGGGCTGGGTACAGGGCTGTGCACACAGGCAGGACCCAGAGGTGGGCATGATGTGTGCTGTCACAGAGCAGGTGGAGGTGACATGCAGGGAGCGCAGTGGATGCTGGGGGGTGTGGGGAGAGAGATGACAGCAGCTAGGGAAGTGTGGGAAGAGATTTCCTAGGGAAACCTCCCCACACAGTGGGTGTCTGCAGAGACGGTGGGGGAGGGGAGGGAAAGTTCCAAGCAGAAATCTGGCAAGGGAGCAAGCCAGGCCTTCACAGGTGACTGATGGGTACCAGTGGCTCATGCCTGTAATCCTAGCTCCTCCGGAAGCTGGGATCTGAGAATCGCAGTTCAAAGTCAGCCCTGGGAAAGCAAAGACCATGAGTCTTTTATCTCCAATTAACCACCAAAAGGCTGGAAATGGAGCTCTGGCTAAAGTAACAGAGCACTAGCCTTGAGCCATCAAAGCTAAGGGATAGTTGGGCACCGGTAGCTTATGCCTATAATCCTAACTGCTTAGGAGGCTAAGATCTGAGGATCCTGGTTCAAAGCCAGCCCAGGCAGGAAAGTCCATGAGACTCTTATCTCCAATAAACCACTAGAAAACTGGAAGTGGCGCTGTGGCTCAAGTGGTAGAGCGCTGGCCTTGAGCTGAAGAGCACAGGGACAGCGCCCAAGCCGAGTTCAAGCCCCATGACCGACAAAAACCCCCCCAAGCCCCCAAAAACCCAACACCTACAAAAAACAAAAGCTAAGGGATAGAGCCCTTGGGTTCAAGCCCCAGTACTGGGGCATGCACGCACACACACATGCACACACACGCAATTGGTAGTTGTTACTGGGTGAGGGGAGTGTCTGGTTAGAGGTTTTTGTGGAGGAGGGGGGCCAGAATTGAATAGGTGACTTTGCCTGCCTGGCCCTCAGCCAAGGCTCAGGATTGGAGCCTGTCCTGGTTGGGAGAGGGGCTCAGCTCTGCTCTTTCATGTTTCTGGGAACCCTCTCTCCCCTCCTGTCCAACTGGCCATATGGCCCTAGGTACCTGTCCTGCCTTCTGCGAATCTGCTCCTGTGAGCAGCCATGTCTGTTTTCCTGTGGTTATGCTTATATTTCCATGCTGCATGCACACTGTAGCATCTGCCTGGAGGTGAATGTGTGCAGTGCCTACTCGGCTCTGGTGTGGGTGTCAGGAGTTCTGCAGTCTTCCTCCTCTCTCTCTCTCTCTGAGAGTTTGGGGGAGGAGGCAGCCAGTAAGTGTCTCCTTCAGAGCATGTTGTTGATCAGGTTAGTGGGTGTCCTTGAAGAAGGACTACCTCCCCCCCCCCCCCCCCAGCAGGAAAAGAGGCAGCAGAGTGGCCTAGGGTGACCAGCACAGAGGCTGAGCTGGGCTGAGCTGGGCTGAGCTGGGCTGAGCTGGACTGACTCAAGTCTTAAGTAGGTATCCACAGACCTGGCTGTTTCATAGAAGCTGTCATCATTTATGAATCTGAATATTTCCTATTTTAAACACTTGTGGGAAGCCAGGGCCCAGTGGCTCACACCTGTAATCCTAGCTATTCAGGAGGCTGAGATCTGATGATCTCCCTTCCATCCAGTCTGGGCAGAAAAGTCTCCATGAGACTCTCATCTCCAACCAACCACTCAAAAACTGGAAGTAGAACTGTGGCTCAAAGTGGTAGAGTGCTAGCCTTGAGCAAAAGAGCTCAGGGCTAGTGCCCAGGCCCTGAGTTCAAGCCTCATGACTAACAACAAACAAACAAATAAATAAAAAACTCCTGGGAAGCTATGGCTGCTCTCCCCTCCCCCACCTCTGTTACCAACCAGAGCTATGTCTGTTTGTTTCCCAGGCTTAAAAGCCTTTGGACAACTTGGTATGGATTAAAAGTCAGTGGTCCAGTGCTCATGCCTAGCTACTTATTCCTAGCTACTTAGGCAACTGAGATGGAGGAGCACGGTTCAAATCCAACCTGGGGAAAAAATCCATTGAGACACTTCTTTTTTGCTGGTCCTGGGGCTTGAACTCAGGGCCTGGGTGCTATCTTTGAGCTTCTTCTGCTCAAGGCTAGCACTCTATCCACTTGAGCCACAGCACCACTTCCAGCCTTTTCTGAGTAGTTTATGGGAGATGAGAATCTCACTGACTTTCCTTCCCTGGGCTGGCTTTGAACCATCATGATCCTCAGATCTCAGCCTTTTGAGTAGCTAGAATTACAGGCATGAGCCACCAGCGCTTGGCTTGTTCTAGATATTTCTTATAGGTGGACTGTTAGAATAGTTTCCCTTCTGTGTTGAGTTTATGTCACTTTATTGAGATTGAGCCTCACTTTTTTTTTTTTTTTTGGTGCCAGTCCTGGGGATTTGAACCCAGGGCATGGGTGCTGTCATTGAGGTTTTTTTGGTCAAGACTAGCACTCTACCACTTGACCTATAGCTCTACTTCCAGCTTTTTTTTGTGGTAAATTGGAGATAAGTGTCTCATGTACTGGCTACTTATCTGTGGCTCATGCCTGTAATCCTAGATACTCAGGGGGCTGGGATCTGAGGATTGTGGTTTCAAGCCATCCTGGGCAGGAAAGTTTGTGAGACTTATCTCCAAAAAAAGCTGGAAGTGGAGCTGTAGCTCAAAGTGGTAAAACAATAGCCTTGAGCACAAAAACTGAGGGAAAGTACTCAGGACTGGCACTCAATGAATGGATGGATGAATGAATGAATATAGAAGAAAAAAAGAGTTTCATGGACTTTCCTGCCTGGCTTTGAACCCCGATCCTCAGATCTCTGACTCCTGAATAGCTGGAATTACAGGTGTGAGCTACTGGCGCCCAGCAAGGCTTTATTTTTTTTCTTCCACGTGTACACCTGCACCTCAACCTTCCTGTTTATTGCTTCCTGTAGTCTCTGGGATGTCAGGCACGTGCCACCACATGCAGCTTTTTCTGTAGAGACGGAGTCTTGCTAACTGGTTTGATCCTCTTGATCAGCTTCTGAATAGTTAGGCATACAAGTGTGGATGAGGGGTGAAGATAAGTGAAGATAAGGGTTCCTCTATCAGAGCGATTGAATTTGCTCACCCTCTTTTTGTCCTTCTTTTGACAGAGTCACCCCAAGAAAGACCAGGCTCCCGGCGCAGCCTGCCCGGCAGCCTCTCAGAGAAGAGCCCCAGCATGGAGCCCTCGGCTGCTACCCCGTTCCGGGTCACGGTAACTATCTCTGCGTCACCATCGCCACCATCACTCGGCCCGGGGTGCTGCTCTGTGACCCCGCGGCCCCCCTTCCTGGAGCCTCACCGACCGGGAGAGCGCCCAGCCAGCCTCTCTTACTCTAGGTATCAGACCCCTTAGCTGTGCCCACTGTTTTCTGGGGCTCAGCCCCACCCCCGGGTCCACAAGAGGGGCCCGTCCTTTGAGGGAGGGGGTGGGGAACAGATGGAGGACAGCCCTGAGAGCTGCCAGGCCTGGGAAGAGAAGAGGCTAGGTCAGTCTGGTGCACTTCCCTGTGTGTGTGTGTGTATGTGCGCGCACATGCGCACACACCCTGCGCTTTATCCACCCTTCTACTCAGCTTTTGTTTCTGTATATCCACATCTTGAACAGCCCCCGGCGTGTCCTAATTTAATTCTGTCTTGGTTGGGAAATTGGAAAAAGAAAATAATTCTGTATTCTCCGACTGAACAACGCCTTCGAATTGACAAAACAGCATATATGTTGTAGCTATTAAATTTGGGCAACTCATGCACATATTATTTTTAAAAATTTTATTACAAATCTACATACTTTATGGAAACAGAACCTAGTAACCAAGAATGTCTGCCTCTCTTTCTCTCCCTCTCTCTCCTTCGGCAAATAATACTGTGTCTTCCTCCATCCAGGGCTGTCGCGGGCCCTTCCCATAGATGATCATTTGACCAGCCTTTCATTCACTCAGGAAGTTCACCGCAAGCCTACTGCATGCCTGGCACCGTTCTAGGCATGGGCTGAGTGGAAGGAGCTGGCAGAGAGAGCCCAGTGTGGACAAGGCCCTTACAAGTTCAAGGAAACCCCTATGAGCTCCCTTTATGTTGGTGCAAAGGGCTGCTATGATGGAAAAATCCAGGAGGGCTTCTCCGAGGTGGTGTGGCCTGGCAGCGATGTATGTCGAGTGAGAACTGACACCTAAGCGATGAGGAGCCAGCCCTGTGGCGGGCTGAGGCCATCTACAGGGTAGAGGAGATGGAGAGCTCAGGTCTGGGTGCTGCGGCTCGCAAGACTCAGGGGTTTCTGGGGAGCTGGGAGTGACTTCCCCAATGAGTGAGAGAGGGGCCTTGAACCCCACAGGGCCAGTGGAAGTAGGCAGGGGTGGGGGGGTGCAGGTAGGAGAGCTGTGGTTGCCCAGGTGTGGCTACACACTTGGCATTGGGGTGTATGAGCTGTGCAGGTGCAGTCTGAACCTGGCGCCAGGGGTCTGGAGGCTGGGGTAGGTGGTGAGCCTGGGTTGGGTGGGGCCTCAGGCATCAGGCTAAGGGTTCAGGGCTTCCCTTACCAGGGATGCGCATCGTCCTCTTTAGCGTAAATGAGGTCTGGAACTCTGTCAGGCAGAGCCTGAACCTCTGCATTTTTCTTTTCTTTTTTGTGCAGTCCTGGGGCTTGAACTCAAGGCCCATGTGCTGTCTCTACACTTTTGTGCTCAAGGCTAATGCTCTACCACTTGAGCCATGGTGACGCTTCTGGCTTTTTAGTGGTCAATCGGAGATTAGAGTCCCCTGGACTTTCCTGCCTAGGTTGGCTTTGAGCCATGATCTTCCAATCTCAGCATCCTGAGAAGCTAGGATTGCAGGCGTGAACCTGCTTGCCTCTGCACGTGCCATCAGGGTTAACCCATTCCTGTCTCATGGAGCAGAAGCTACTTCTTGTCTTCTCTGGGCTCCAGGACTACTTCAGGCAGGGTCAGTGTTCCGGGCCCCAGGGAAGGATGACAAGATAAATCATGTAGCAGGGTGGGGGATGCATTCACCCAAGCTGCACTGCGTGGTGGGGCTATGCTTGGGACCTGAGGGTGCCGGGGGTGGCGGGGTGTATCTCAGACCCCAGGCAGAATCGCAGCTTCCTGAGGGCTTGGGGAGAGGGGCGTCTCCAGCAGCGTCCCTTCCTCTACTGGCTTCTTTCCATGCCGCTCTAAGGCGAGTGCCATCACACCTCGAAAACTGCTGCAATTCGCAGCTTGGTAATTGTCAGCGGGGTTTGGCATCTTTCCTGTCAGGCTGTCTTCGTTCTGTTTTCCTGGGGCAGAAGCCACCTGTGGATCAGAGTCATCCTCCAGCCTCAGCACCTGGGGTCCAACTCAGGCCTACCTGTCTGGATAGAATCTGTAGGGAAGCGAGCCTGTTCACAGGGGGTACTACTGCTGGGGGGCTGGGGGGAACTATGACGATGATGAGGGAGTCTCCCCACTCTTCATGGCCACCTTGAGGTGCTTCCATTTCACAGCTGAGGAAACCGAGGTTCAGACCAGAGAAGGAAAGCCATTTTCCTAGTGTCACATAGACAGGACATTCAGCTATGATCAGTTTTTTTGTCTTTCTCTGGGAACTTTGGTCCTTTCTCTGTGTGTAGTTGTTAAGGAAATGAAATGAGTAAAGGGTCTATCCCGGTCTTCACTCAGTTGTGGGAGCTGGGTTCAACTCCTGGTTCTTTCATGAGCTGCATGGCTGTGTTAGTCACTCAGCCTCTCTGGGTCTCGTTCCCAGAGTAGGCACTTAACAGATAAAATTCACTACAATTGTCTGTGTCCTGGTTTTGGGGTGGGGGGTGCTTTATGTTGATATTTTGGTGTCAGTACTGGGGCTTGAACTCAGGACCTAGGTGCTGATCCTTTTTCTCACAAGGCTGGCACTCTACTACTTGAGGCAGTGTTTCACTTCTGGCTTTTTTGCTGGTTAATTGGAGATAAGAGCCTTGTGGATTTTCCTGCCTGTGCTGGCTTGGAACCACGATCCTCAGATCTCAGCCTCCTGAGTAGCTAGGATTATAGGCGTGAGCCACCAATGCCTGGCTTTGGGTTCTATTTTCTGGTTCCAGCCCAGTAAAGATCTGAGGAGAGATGAGTGTAGATCAGAGGACATAATGTTTTTGGGGAAAGTCAAGCGTGCCTGGTTCGGCGCACAGACCCTGTACAGGGCTCAAAGCCTCTCTCCCCACACCGGGCCCTGCCCAGCCCACAGCCGACTCTGAGCTGTGGCAGCCCTATGCTTGTGCTCACATTCTTGTTCTCAGCTGATGGCTGCTTCCTCGGTGTAGACCTGGAGGGGGCCCGGGGAACTTGGTTTTGCCTGGGGGAGGCAGAAAAGACAGCACAGGAAATTGAGAATACTTACCACTGTTTCCGCCATTGCGTTCCCAGGTAACAGGGATGTCACCACTGCTCACGCAGACGCCCCACAGGCAACTGTATGTCATGGCCTGAGGTCTCCTTCTGTTTTCCAGCTCCATGGAAACTGAGGCTGGAGTGGGGAGAGGGACTGGGCGGGCAGAGGCCACATCCAGCTGGAGGTAATTACCGGGCCTGTGTTGTCTGCACCCTAGGGCCCTCAGCTCTGCTGTGTTGGTTTCAACCTAGGCCAGACCATAGGGCAGCTGTGATTTAAGGCTGGCCCCATGTCTGCCTTTTGATGCCCATGAGATAGGCCTCAGTTTGTCTTTTTGGAAAAGTCCTAGCTACTCAAGAGTCTGAGATCTAAGGATCCCACTTCAAAGCCAGCCTAGGCAGGAAAGTCTGAGACTCTTGTCTCCAGTTAACCGCTGGAAAACCTGGAAGTGAAGCTGTGGTTCCAAGTGGTAGAGTGCTAGCCTTGAGCAAAAGAACTCAAGGACACAGCCCATCCCTAAGTTCAAGCCCCATGACTGACCAAAAAGAGAAAAAAGAAAACAAGAAAACCAAGGGAATGAGCCTTGTAAGGCAACATACGGTTTGGGTATTCAGCAGGTGATTAAATGTCTGCTTTGGAAGCTAAGAGAAAGAGTTTCCAGGTCAAGCAACAGCACTGAAGCCTTGCAGGGTTTCATACCAGGGTGGGAGGGAGGCCTTGGTTTCCCTAGGACCAACAACAGTGCCAGAGACTGGCATGTACCCCTAAAGGCAGTAGGGGTTCCTGGGATGAGGGGCTGGGAGCTTACTTTCTCAGCTCTTAGACTTCAGGATTCACATCCAGGTCTGTGTTCTCAGACCTGGTGTCTCCTAGGAGGAGGGGGCAGCAGGTGGGGCTTCAGACTATTTGCTAGACCACGCCCACCCCTCTCCAAGCAGTTAGTCTGTGGGAAGATGTTCGCTCTACCAGGCCTCCTTGCCCAGCCTCTCTGGGATGGGCTCAGTCTGTCTGTTTCCCTTCCTTTGCCCCCATTGACCTTGAAGAGCCCTGGCAGAATGCTGGCAGGGCCAGGGGTTCAGGAGATGGGCAAAGGCGCTGTGAAACTTGACAGCCGATTGATTCTTCCTCAGAAAGCTGAAAGGGGAGAGTGGTGTTTGAAGGTTTAGCAGAAATTAGGTCTCAGGGCTATTTTTTGCAAGATGGAGAAGGAGAGGTATCAAAGGGGAAGGCTCAGGGGGCTGGCAAAAGCTGCGGATAAACTCAGCACCAGGTTGATTGCAGATACTTCTAGAAGTGGGTCTTGGCTTCTTTCTGACAGCTCAGTTCTGGGTGCTTGGTTGGGCACATCCTATGTGGTTCTCCTGAGCCAGTACACAGGCCCTGGGTCCACTGACAACCCTAAACTGAGATCACTAGTTGAGGAGGATGGAGGAGAACTTCTTCTACAGGTGAGACCTTTGGGACCAGACTTTTTTTTTTTTGGTCATGGGGCTTGAACTCAGGGTCTGAGCGCTGTCCCTGAGCTCTTTTGCTCAAGGCTAGCACTCTACCACATTGAGTCACAGTGCCCCTTCTGGTTTTCTGGTAGCTAATTGGAGATAAGAGTCTCATGGATTTTCCTGCCCAGGTTGGCTTTGAACTGTGATCCTCAGATCTCAGCTTGCTGAGTAGCTAGGAGGGGTCCAAGCTTAGAGGAATGCATCTGGGTGTTTTTTTTTTCCAGGAACAAAAGGAGAAGAATATTTTAATGATAGGAGAACCCCAATGAATAGGAATCAGCTAATGATCCAGTGTGAATGGAGTTTAGATGGATTGGGGGCATGCAGGAGAAAAAAATTGATAACATTTTTTTTTGCAGGGGGCGGGTAGTCGCGGGGGCGGGGAGGGTATGGGACTCTAAAGCCTTGAATTTTCTCCTGTGGGATGTAGAAGCCCCAAGGGGTGGCAGGTAAGGAGGCCTTTTGGGGTATAGACTGGGAATTTCCAGCTGCTCAGCCCTCTCTTGACTCCTGCCCCCTCCCATGTTTAAGCTGTCTTTCTTCCACACCAACCCAAACACAGGTACATGAGCACAGATGGCCTGCCCCACCTTCTTACTACATGCTATCTGTTCTGGGTCCTGGGGAGGGGTGGGACACCATGCTGGCTCTTCCCAGAAATCTACGTGCGAAGGAGCCAGACTTGAGTCTTGGCCACTGCTTCCTTCTCACTCAAGTTTCTTTGCCGTGAACCTCCCTTTCTCCATCTGTAAATGGCCTAGGACAGCGGTGGGGGGCTCAATACCCGCCACACCCCTGCCCCCTTCCCTTCATTCTCGTACTGGGGGCACTCCCTCCCTACACTTTGTCTCAAGCCCCAGGTAATGGAATAAACCCCTCTTCTCT
This sequence comes from Dipodomys spectabilis, assembly GCF_019054845.1. Lineage (NCBI taxonomy): Eukaryota > Metazoa > Chordata > Mammalia > Rodentia > Heteromyidae > Dipodomys > Dipodomys spectabilis. The sequence goes on from NW_024870723.1 coordinate 6,845,648, forward strand.
GCACACTACACCCAGAGCAGCATCACCCCTGGACGAGGCTCAGCTCTGGCTCCAGGAGGTAGAGAGGGACTTGGCCGCACCGTACAGATGAACAGAGATCGAGGTGTCTGTGCAGCATGGCTTCCCACCAGTTGGGGGCAGCAGAGGGCAGCGAGTGGACTCCCGGGTGGCTACTCCTGGGGAGAGGGAGGTCCAGGGGTTTGTGTGCCATAGGAAACCTGCTGAACTAAACAAGCCTGGAGCCTGCCACTGGGCAGTGACAACTGCCCAGATCAGCGAGCATCTGGAAGCTGGTGACAGCTGGGCCCAGCATGGATGGCTGAGCTGGCTGGGCTGGGCTTGACCAGAGAGCTATACCTCTTAAAGGGGACACTTATAGGAGGAATTAGAGGTCTGGGGCCAGGACAGACTCCATCAGGAAGAGGGGCAAAGGGTGGGGACTGGCAAGTGAGCTACCAGGCAGGGTTGCTGCACTGGGGTCATCAAACTGGGGCCAACGCACACTCGATCACTGTCATCTTTGATGGCCTACAGGTCCCTTGTTGTAGCCCCCAAGTGGATGAGGAAGTCCCCACAGAGTCTGGCCCTTTGCACACAGCCAGTCTCATCTAGACAGCATTGTTTTTTCCTTAAAAAGAAGAGCATTGAGCCCCTAGAAAAGGGAGGTGGAGAGCTTGGAAGGGTCACACAGCCAGTAGAGGCCACGGCTGCCACGTGCCCCTGGGCTTCCCTCTTTCTGCCTTCTCTTCTGTAGCCCCTTTTTTCTAGTCCCGAGTGTCAAGTGTCTGCACGGCATCCAGACTAGGAGAGGACTCCTCCCTCTTCCCACTTCGCATCGTGGCCTGTGGCCAGTGTAGTCCCTCCCCTCTTTAGGGGGACCAGGAGCCTGGATGTGGGGAGCAAGGTGCACATGCTTTTGTTTTCCCTCTTTCTTTTGCTTTTCTTTTCTTTCTCTCTTTCTTTCTCTCTTTCTTTCTAAAATTTAATGTCAGTTGTGGGGCTTGATCTCAGGGCCTGGGTGCTATCTTTGAGCTCTTCTGCTCAAGGATAGTGCTGTGCCACTTTGAGCCACAGCTCTCCTTGTGGTTTTCTGGTGGTTGATTGGAGATAAGAGTCTCAGGGCTGCTGCCTGGGCTGGCTTTGAACCGTGATCCTCAGATCTCAGCCTCGTGAGTAGCTAGGCTATAGGCATGCGCTACCAACCCCAGGCCCCACTTTCTTACGCTGTGGAAACCATGTGATTAGTGGCCTTGGGGTTGGCTTGCAGACTTGATATGGGAGTTCTGGGATGAGAATTGTTTCCAGGGTGGGAGGGCCTCTGTGGAGGGGGAGGCAGTGCCACCTGCTTCTCACACAAGTCTCTACATTGCCCATGGGTAACTTTTCCTGAGAGTAACTTTTCCTGTGGAAGGACTTCAAGGGCATCTCCAGTGAACTAGGATTGTTATTCTCCTACCCCCCAGGGCCTTAGATGGTCCTACTGGGCTGGAGACTGGGTAACCCAGCCCCGAAGCTTTGGGAGAGGTTGGTCCTTCTCACAGAATTCCCCGTGTGTATGCCTCTGCAACTTTTTGCTGTCATCCTGGGATTCCTCCCTCTCTCAGGAAGCCCCCTGGCAGGCTTCTCCTCCCCAGGGCACAGAATGCCTGTGTGCATGTCCTTTCCCAAAGACACTGCCCTTAATGCTCTCACCAGCCCATGGTGACCTATCCAGGGGCAAGAGCTATTTGTTTGTTTTTGCCTTCAGTGGAAGACTATCTATCTATCTATCTATCTATCTATCTATCTATCTATCTATCTATCTATCTATCTATCTATCTATCTATCTATCTATCTACCCATCTATCTACCCATCTATCTATCTATCTATCTACCCATCTATCTATCTATCTATCTATCTATCTATCTATCTATCTATCTATCTATCTATCTATCTATCTATCTATCTATCTATCTATCTATCTATCTTTCTTTCTTTCTTTCTTTCTGTCTGTCTGTCTGTCTGTCTGTCTAGTTATAGCAAGGGGTTTCCAATGCAACAGGCTGGTTTATGAATGCAGTGCATCTTCAGCATTCTCCTCCATCTCTCCCCCACTCTACCCATACCCTCAAAGAGCCTCTGATCCCCACCCCCCTCCTAAAAACCCCCAGCAATGACACCAGAGTCAGGGATGTTAACTTTGACTCTGCTCCATGGGCCGTCTGAACCTGACTCCAGGACTCCTGGGTGAATCTGGCCTGCACACACTCAATGGCCTGGGAGGAGCTTAGTGTATAAAGTCTTCCCTAACTGTGTTTTTGCATAGTGAAGACTGTGTTTAACAACGCTACTCACTCAGGGATTTATAGAGTGGCATCACCCCCTCTTCCTATACAGATTTACTCATCCTCAGGTGGGGGCTCCCTGGCATCCTGGTGTTCCCTGATGGTTCTTGATCCAGAGAAAACAGGATAATACCTCTTTCCTGCCTTGGTCCTCTGGGGCTGGTCCTGTGTGCTGGGCTGCCTGGAAGGTCCCTCTGCATTCTTGTCACCGGCTAATGAATCACTGGGAAGGCATGCCCAAGCTGGGAAGGATTTGGAGATGAGCCAGGTAGATCATTTCCTCATTGTGCAGATGAGGAAACTGAGTCAAGAGAGGCCTAAGTGCTTGCTCAGTGCTTCCTTACCCAGTGGTAGAATTAGGTAAGAGCTATAGCTTCAACCTCCCTGGGTTGAAGTCTGCTATGCTACTTCTGGGCTCTGTGGCCCCATGGAAGTTGTTTGCCCTGTCTGAGCCTCTTCTGTCCCTGGTTATACAATGAATAAGCTCTGGAAATCTCTAATATGGTGTGGGCTGTGCAGCTGCAGCAAGACGCTTGGAGCACAAGATGGGGAAATTTCAATGGGGAGGAAGAAGTGAAGTCAGAGTCGCCCAGGGAGACTGGCCAGATAGTTGGACCTCATCTCAGGGCCTGGAGGGCTGCAGAGGGAGGAAGAAGAGATTCCTTCCACCAGGAAGCCTGATGGAATAGTTTCCCTAAAGTTACACCACCCCCAGCCCTCGGCCAGCCTGGAACCAGAAGAGCCAGGGTGCTGTTTGTGGTCTCCAAGCCTCTGGGCCAGTGTTGCTAGCCTGCATTGAGTCACACCCTGCCTGCTCTGGGTTGTCATTTCCAGGCTGAGGCCTTAAGAGTGCACATCCTGGGCTGGGATTGTGGCTCAGTGGTAGGGTGCTTGCCTAGCATGCATAAAGCCCTAGGTTCGATTCCTCAGTAAAAGCTGGACGTAGTGCTGTGGCTCAAGTGGTAAAGTGTTAGCCTTGAGCAAAAGAAGCTCAGGGACAGTGCAAGCCAAGGGTTCAAGCCCCAGGACTGGCAAAAACAGAAAAGAAAAAAGCAAAAAAGAATGCACAGTGGATTCTCTGTGGATCCCTGCTCAGTCCTGGACATTGACAAGTACGAGAGGCCCTTGTTGATATTCTCACCCTTTTCCCTTTATTCCTCCTCTTGCCTTCCTCCTGTAGAGTCACAGGGCTCCCGGAGGGCCTCTTGCCTATATGCCCTCATCCTGGAGAGAGGGGTCATGGGGAACCCAAGGGTCCTCCCATAACTCCCAGATTGGAGGGTTCACCAGCACCCTATGCCAAACCTTTGTCTGGGCTGTGAGTGATCTTGGATTGTTCTTTGCGATTGCTCTACCCTGCTCATCTCAGCAAGCTCATCTTCTTTCTGTTTCACTGGTCATTGTTTCTGAAAGATGCCCCCGGTGACCATTTCCCCCAGCAAGCCCACCCAGACTGTGTGCCACTGTAGTCTTTTAGAAAGCCACACCAAAGCTGGACTCTGGTGGTTCACGCTAGCTACTAAGGAGGATGAGATCTGAGGATCGTGGTTTAAAACCAGCCCACGTAGGGAAGTTTGTAACTTTTTTTTTTTCTTGGTCGGTAATGGGGCTTGAACTCTGGTCACTTCTGGTTTTTGGATGATTAATTGGAAATAAGAGTCTCCAGACCTTCCTGCCCAGGCTGGCTTTGAATAGTAATCCTCAGATCCTCCCGAGTAGCTAGGATTACAGGTGTGAACCACTGGTGCCTGGATGTAGCATTCTTATCTCCACTAAACTACCAAAAAAAAAAGCTGAAAATGGACCTGTGGCTCAAGTGATAGAGCACTAGCCTTGAGCAAAAGAAGCTCAGGGCCCTGAGTTAGAGCGCTAGGACCAGCTCCAAACAAAAAACAAGCCAAATAAGCCACCCCAAACATTTTCTTTTTCTTTTATATCACCAATATTTATTAATTCTTAGAGGAACTATTTACAGAAAACATTCCAGGCTGCCATTTCCCCTTTCCTGGAGCATTACAGTCTACTGTAGGTAGGTGTAAACAAATTTGTTATGTCTAGCTTTATCTGAGAGCATCGTGGAGGCTCTGCCTATGAGGGGAGGACCTGGAGGATGAGCAGGGTTCCTGGGCCACAGGGGACTTCCCTTCTGACTAATAATGGCCAGGCCAGTCTCGGGTGATCAAAGGGAGCAAGGCAAACATTGACAAACCAGCCACTAGTGGCTCATGACTGTAATCTTGGCTACTTAGAAGGTTGAGATCTGAAGTTCAAGGTTCAAAGCCAGCCAGGGAAGACAAACCCAAAGAGAAATCTTATCTCCAATTAACAGCAAAAAGCTGGGTGTAGAGGTGTGGCTCAAGTGGTAGAGACTCAAGTTGGTAGAGCACCAACCCTGAGTGAAAAAGCTAAGGGAGAATGTCAAGGCCCTGAGTTCAAGCACTGGTACTGGTAAGACAGAGAGGCGGGGGGGGGGGGGGGGGCGGGGAGGAGGGAGGGAGGGAGGGAGGAAATATTGACAAATGTCAAATGTAACGATAGCAGGTGATTATTCACCTGCAAGGAAGGGCACGGATTATACTGCCGTTGCAAGCACCCATCCCATTTGATAGGAGAAGAAACTATCAGACATTTGATCACTGGCGTGGTGGCGGCGGCTGCTCTGCTCTGCTCTTGTAGAGAAGAGAGATTCATACTCTCCTGGGGTGTCTGCGGAGGCTGCTGACTTTCGAGGTGGGAGCTGTGTGTTGGGAACAGAGGTCTCCCACCTGAAAGCCACGCTTTCACGGACCCCTAAAGCTTTCAGTGTGTGAGCAAAGCAAACAGGGTGTCCTCAGAGGCACCCCAAAGTGAGCCCCTCATGTGTTGGCAGCAGCATTGAAAGATTTGCTCTACTTGGACCTCTTGCTCTAGGGCCCTGGCTTTCTCTTTCAGCTTCTGGGCCGTTTTTCCTTCCTGCTCTGGTGTGGCTGGCCTGAGTGATTCATGGGTGCCTGCTGAGAGACAGCTGTGTGCTTATTTCAATGTAATTGGTTAATTAGTGTGTATGTGTGCGTATCAATGTGTACATGTGCATGTGTTACACATCTATTGGTGTGCATACATTATGCATGTATCAATTCACATGTGTGCTTGTGTATACACATGTGTCACACGTGCATATTGGTGTGTGTACGCATGTTACATATACATACTGGGTATTGTGTATCAATGTGCACGTATGTACATATGTATCAATGGACATGTTTCCATGTGTGGTACATGCATGTACTGATAGGTATGTGGGAGTGGTGGTGTTGGGGAGATGTGTATGCTTTGCTTGTAGGTCTTTATTTGTGGGCATACCCTTTTTTTTGTCACTGTGGACCTGGACTCTGGGCCTGGATGCTGTCCCTCAGCTCTTCAGCTCACGGTGAGCACTCTACCACTTGAGCCACAGCGCCACTTCCAGCTTGCGCTATTTCCGGCTTTTTCTGCTTATGTGGTGCTGAGGAATCCAACCCAGGGCCTCATGCATACAAAGCAAGCACTCTACCACTGAGCCACCTTCCCAGCCCATGGGCATACCCTTTTATTTGTATGCTTGCCAGTCCTTGATCTCCCCTGTTTCTGGTCCTGTGGGTTTTTCCTTGTATAGATGTGGGATTCTGGGTAGTATTTTAGGGCAGGGCCACCCTTGAGTGTCCCAGCCCCTTCCTGGATCCTCATGGCTTAGGAACTGGGTCTCTATGTGACTCAAATGCTAGCTACCTCTTCCTGGCCCAGAGAGATGTTGAGGTCTTCTAAGTTCAACAGAAACTGGCATGGGATTGGGAAGGGGGTCTGTGGACTTAGAGTGGCTTGTGAGTGGGTGCTTACCAGAAAGGCACCAATGGTATCCTGGCTTTGAGTGCTTTCCCCGCCCCTCCCCTGGCATAGTGCCTGCATCCCACCAGGAGTGCATAAACTTCAGCTACTGCCTTTGATGGTTCCGACCGCCCAGGGCAGATGGACAGGCAGGAAAGACAGGCAGCTTGCTGAAGGTGGAGCCCCAGGAACTGAGAAGGAAGGCAAAAGGAATGCACATATGAAGGATGTGTAAAGCCAGAGTGCCAATTACTTGGCACTGGGAAAGCCAGGCAGCCTGGGCCAGGCAACTGCTCCAACATTATGGATTCATCAAGGAGCAGTGTGCAAAGAGCTTGCCTCTCTCCCCAGCTCAGCTCCTCCCATCATAGACTGATAAGACATGTTGGGAGCCTAGGAGACTTATCTGGGTGTTATCCTTTAGCTTTTTTGCTCTGGGCTGGTGCTCTACCACTTGAGCCACTCTGGGCTTTAATTGGAGATAAGAGTGTCACAGACTTTCCTGCCTTCCTTAGACCTCAACCTCCTAAGTCACTAGAATTACAGGCATGAGCCCACTGGTGTGGTGAACCTGAGAGATTCCAGAAGCATGGGTGCTGGAGCTGCAAGGCACAGGGATGCTCACTCCTATCTCTGCTCTGTTTGGTTGCTCTGGGAAAGTCCAGCTGCCCAGCCTGCTTTCCAGGCCTCATTTGTACCATGTAGGCACTGGCCTAGCTTCTCTGTGAGCCCTTGTAACTCTCACTCTGTGACCCAGGAGACAACAACTCCTGCTTCCTGCCCCCTTCCCCTATCCCTGCCAGCCTGGCAGCCTGTGTGCCCAGCATCTCCTCTAGGAGACTGAGAGGTGGCAATATCTAGCTACTGGGATCATCCCCCTTGGCTTTCCTGTTTATTTAGCTGCTCTCTTGGCATTTGGACAAAGCCCCAGAAAGATATTAAGAAAGACGTCTGTCAAAACAGCCTCCTTCTTCGCAGGTTCTCTGTTTGGGTTTAGACTTTGGAAACCACCACGGGAGGAGCTGGTCCTGGGCTGGAGGAGGGCTCTTGGGGTTCTGCCTTCATCCTCAGCACTTCTTGGGGATCCCAGGGTGGGGAACTGACGACCTAAGGAGAGATAGAAGGATGCCACGCCCACCTACCCCCCACCCCGAGTGCCGCAGGTACAGTGGTAGGAGGGCAGAATACCATAAGGGTAGGGCTGGAAGGAAAGCACACAGCTGTACAGGTGGGAGCTGGGGTTGAGGAAGGAACTTGCCCTTGACGGAGGCCCTGCTATGTGCCAGGCATGGCTTCCATGCTTCACACTGAGGGAGAAACAGGAGCTCTGAGGACTTGGGTAACAAAGGTCTCCCACAGTGCTGCCCGAATGCAAGCTTGGGGCTCTGTAGTGATTCCCCTTAGTTCCCTGGGTCCACAGCTAGCTGCTCATGGGGACAGGTCTTTCACTGAAGGAAAGAGTGTGTCTTCTCTTCTGCCTGGGTTCTGTGTGGGAAAGAGCTGTCAGTTTGATATATGGCCGGGGTGGGGGGGTCCCTAGCCTGCCCAGGCAGCCTCCTGAGTACCAGGCACTGTGTCCCAGTGCCTTAATTTCTCTGAGCCTCTACTTCCTGCCCTGAAATATTCTGAAGCTGAAGCCCTTGTCCTTCCAACAAGGACTCACCAGACCTCCTGGCCCAGCTTCCTTCCTGGGGTGGGAGGTATACAGTGAGCATGCACAGATCTAGTGACTTGGTAGAACAGGAGCTCAATAGCTGGTCATTTATCATCATCATCACGGCTTGGAATTGATCGGAATGGGTGAGTGAAGGAATAGCATGTCTGGAATTCTGAGAGGCCTCTGAGTGTATCTGTATCTGAGAGAACCCCTCTGGAGAAGGAGCTGGAGGGAAGGATGGCAGATGTGGCTGGAACTCAGTGTGGGGAGGGGGAGAATGACCAAGGGGCTGCTTGAGGACTTAATCCAGACCCCACAGGCCTCTGTCCTCCCGTGGGGTCTGCCCTGTGCTCTGGTCAGTGATAGACATGCTCAGAGGGTCTGTAGCCATCTGGGAGGGGCAGGGTCTATACAGCTACACAGCTGCCACACCCAGCTGTCAGGAAAGCCCTGAGTCCTTCAGTGAACCCAGCTGGCACAGCTGCCTGCTGTGTTCCTGGAGGCTGAGTGCCTCTCTGGGGAGGGAGCGGGCTGGGTCCTGGGGACTCCGAGGCAGCTAGCTGTGCTTTAGACTTCAGTCCCTGCTTCCATGGATGAAATGAAAGCGGAGGCCTCACCTGACCAGCCCTGCCCGCCCCTGCTCGGTGCACACAGGGAGTCTCTGTGAGCTTGCTTTAGAAGAAAGTGCTTGTTAGAAAGAGTTCAGAACTTCCCATCTGGATGTCACACTGCGCCTCTAAGGGGTCATTTGGCACGCATGCTCATTCATGTCTTGGCCTCACTCCCAGGCCGCCTTCAGGCACCTTGGAGAGCCCGCCAGAGAGATGGACTCCTGCCTGTGGTGCTCACGTATCCCTTGGGACCAAAAAGAGGTGACTGTCCGAGAGCCAGCTTGTCACCGTGACAGGGAAAAACTAGCAAGTACTGTGTGTGGGTGCTGAAATATTTATGGGTTACCCATGATCCCTGTAGTTTTCTCTCTCTCTCTTTTTTTTTTGGGTCCGGGCGTGGGGCTGAACTCTGGGCCTGGGCGCTGTCCCTCAGCTCTTCAGCTCAAGGCTAGCGCTCTACCACTTGAGCCACAGTGCCAATTCCGGCTTTTTTCTTTTTGCTTATATGGTGCTGAGGAATTGAACCCAGGGCCTCATGCATGCAAGGCAAGAGCTCTACCACTGAGCCACCTTCCCAGCCCAATCTGTAGCCTGTTTTATAGATGGGGTTATGGAGGCTTGGAGAGAGGTCTTACAATTTTGCCCACAGATTGAGTTAAAATGTGAACCCAGGAAGTTGGGCTGAGTGGAGTACACCTGTAATTCCAGCACTCATAAGGCTGAGGGAGGAAGATCTTGACTTTGGGGCCAGACTGCTATATAATAAGTGTTGAAAAAAACAAAAAAAGAAGGAATTGAGCCCAGGAGCTGTGAGAGAGGTTGAGCTTCTCCAGGGGTTGGTTTTGAGGCTAGCTTCTGCACTAGTGGATGGGGTGGGAGAAAGCCAGTGGGAGGGGGTGTGGCCAAGGGAGGGCTATCAGAGCCTGGGGTAGGCAGGGGAATAATTGTAGAAAGTCTGTTATCTTACCCCTCACATGTGAGCTGGCCCCAAGATATGTAATTGTAAACTCAATGGTTTTCTGTGCCAGTACTGGAACTTGAACTCAGGGCCTGGGTGCTGTCTTCTGAGCTTTTGTGCACAAGGCTGGTGGTCTCCCTCCCATTTGAGCCACAGCTCCACTTCTGGCCTTTTGGTGGTTAATTGGAGTTAAAAGTCTCATGGGTTTTCTGCCTGGGCTGACTTTGAACTGTGATCCTCAGATCTCAGCCTCCTAGGTAGCTAGGATTGAGAGTGAAAAGCACTGACACTCAGCAACCTGAATGTTTATTTTTCAACAAGCCTGGGTATTGGTGTAGAAACTGGGAGTGAGAACTAATTTTTGTTGAGCAGTTACTATGTGATATACTCTAAGCTTAGAGCTAGAGCTGCTTTATCTGTTCAGCCTAATCCTCAACCATTTCATAGAGGATTGAGGAGACCATGCAGCTGGTCCAGGCAGCTGGGTGAGAGCCCTGCAAGCCTGCCTCTGCACCCCGGGCTCAGCACCTCCAGAAAGAGGCTGTCCTGAAAGAACGGATGCCACTCATTTACAGCCCCCTCCCCCCAATCCCTAGCTGGAGATCGAACCCAGGACCTCACGTGTGCTAAGAAAGCACTCTATCACTAAACCCGCACCCCTAGCCCGTGACTTGGGTCTAGAATAAGATTTACTGGTTACTTTTTTTCCAAGGTCAGGGCTGTAGCTGCTGACTGCAAAGGGACAAGAGGAAAAGCTTGTCTTCCTTCATCCTGTGCTGGGTTAGGACCCCCCCCCCCCCCCCAGGCTTTCCTGCTCATTAAAGGAAAATAATGGTGATGTTGGGCAGTTCAGGATCTTTGATGAAGTTGGCTGTGTGACCTTAGGGAAGACCCCTCCCTTCTCTGAGCCTGAGTTGCTCTCAATACCTCAATAAGGTAGCTGTGTGTGTGTGTGTGTGTGTGTGTGTGTGTGTGTGTGTGTGTGTGTGTGTGTGTGTGTGTGTGTGTGTGTGTGTGTGTGTGTGTGTGTGTGTGTGTGCTGTCCTTGGACTTCTGCTCAAGCCTAGCACTCTACCACTTGAACCAGAGCACCACTTCAATACCTCAATAAGGTAGCTGTGTGTGTGTGTGTGTGTGTGTGTGTGTGTGTGTGTGTGTGTGTGTGTGTCCTAGGGCTTGAATTCAAGGCCTGGGTGCTGTCCTTGGGCTTCTGCTCAAGCCTAGCACTCTACCACTTGAACCAGAGCACCACTTCTAGCTTTTATTTATTTATTTTTTGGTAGTTTATCTGAGATAAGAATCTCATGGACTTTCCTGCCCAGACTGGCTTTGAACTAGGACCCTCTGATCTCAGCCTCTTGAGTAGCTAGGATTACAGGTGTGAGCCACCTGAGCCTTGTTGACTTTGGTTTAAACCTCATAAACAGGATCAGGCTGTCATTGTTGTTACCGAGTAAGCTTTGTAAACTTTGTGGTTCTTTGTTCTCTGAGTGTAAAAATGGTGAATTGTCATCAGTAAAGAAATGGAAAATCAAGACAAATTATGTTTGGTGGGGGGGGCAGGGGTTGGGTACTTGCTTATTTAGCACTGTGTGGATCTCCCACATATCTGAGGGGAGCCCAGAGTTTACATGGAAAATGAAGGCCCTGCTTGCACTCTGTATCCTGAAAGCTTGGGATTTCCTCAGTCTGCATTGCAACGTCACTGGGTCAGCCCTCCGAGGAGGCTTGCACCTGTCACCTTCTAATGCCCAGAGATAATTGTTGAACTGCAGAGAACTTGGCTTTGCTCTTGACCGGTCCTATGGGCCGTGGAGGTGAGATGCATTTGGACATTCGGAAAGCCTTTGGGTATGGATGAGATGACATTTCAGGTGGGCCTTGGACACCATGCAGAATGCTGACAAGTAACCACAGAGTAGACCCTCTATGGAGGTGTCAAGTAGAGGAGGAGGAAAGGTATAGAGAAAAAGAGAAGAGGGTTGAAGACAAGACTCAAACTCCAGTACTGCCGAAAGAGAAAGTGGGGGGTGGGGGAGGAGGTGGTTTTGAAGAAGGAGACAGTCCAGTGGGAAAATCTCTAGCATTAGGCCATCCTGGAAACTGGGTGTCCTCTAGCAAGTCTTACTACCTCTGAGCAAGGCTTCTTCATTTGCAAATAAAGTTTTTCTGTTATTTTCTGTTTGTGTGGATGATAAGTAATTCTTCCTATGGCCATTGTTTGACCTTGTCATGTCTAGGGCACCGGGGCCACAGGGGTGGACATGTCCAGCATAGGGGATAGATGTGTCCAGCATAGGGGATAGATGCAGCAGGTGTCCACCCCTTCCCCTGAACACAAAGAGGAAGACCAAGCCCATCTTCTATTGTGCCCATCTTTACATTATGTCCAACACTAACTTCAAAATTAGTTAATATCCCCTTTTCTTCTGTTCTTGGGCCACTTGGACTTGAGGCTAGGGAATCCCTCCCAGAGTCGTCCATTTTCCTCCTCAGGCTGCCTGTGAGGTTCTAAACTCAGCAGGACCCAGTTGTGATCCCTTGGGCCTCTATGTCTGGTGCTGTAGGCATTGACCCCGTCTCCTCCAGTTCCACCTGCAGCTCTCATGGTGGGGGTGGGGTGGGGTTTTTAGGCCTGAGCCTCACAGTCCAGTGCAGCTTGTGAATCTATGAATGGCCAGATTGGGGGTGCCTCAAATTTCCAATGAGGACACTCGGCAAACCCTTCAGCTCCAACCCCTCCCCCTCAGGGTGGTGGGCACGTTAGTGCCTTAGGTGATGAGAATCATCATGGTCTATGCTGGCGTGCAGCAGTTTCAAAGTCCACCCTGACAGTCGCGGGTGGTCAGCGTGTACCACCGGCTGGGCCCGTGTGAGGAACACGCGCCTGCTCTCCAAGCTTTAGTTCCCCCAATCTGTGCATTGGCAGGCTGAGCGGAGGGAGGTGCCCCAAAAAGCCCGGACGGGGCCGGGGCGCTGATTCCTCGGATACGTGTGCGCGCGTGCGTGTGTGTGTGTGTGTGTGTGTGCGTGTGCGTGTGTGTGTGTGTGCGTGTGTGTGTGTGCGTGTGTGTGTGTGCGTGTGTGTGTGCGTGTGTGTGTGTGTGTGTGTGTGTGTGGCGGGGGAGGGGAGCGGAGGGGGGTGGAAAGAACTGGCCGGGAGGTTAGGGCAGAGGGCGGACCGGCCTCCCGGGTCCCCGCCCCTTTAAGCCCTCGCCTCGAGGCCACGCCCCCAGCCCCGCCCTCCAGGCGCTCGGGCGGCCTCGGCCGCGGTCGGCCCGGCTCGGTGTTGCCCTGGCAACAGCGGCTTAGGGGGCGGGGGCGACGTGTGGGGGGGGGAGTGGGCCGGGCCGGGCCGGCGGGCGGGCGGGCGGGCGGCGCGGGGTGGGCCGGGCCGTCGGCGCTCGGTCGGCGGGCGGGCGGGCTGCGAGCTGCTGGGGCCGAGCCGGAGCCCGAGCCCGGCCCGCCCTCGGCCGCGCGGCCGCCCAGCGAGGGTGCGGGTCCGGCGCGGGTCCCGGGCCGCCGCCGGCGCGCTAACCCCGCCTCCCCTTCCCCCTCTTGTCGCCCCGCGCGCAGGGCTTCCTCAGCCGCCGCCTCAAGGGCTCCATCAAGCGCACCAAGAGCCAGCCCAAGCTGGACCGCAACCACAGCTTCCGCCACATCCTGCCGGGGTTCCGGAACGCAGCCGCCGCCACCGCCGCCGCCTCCGCCGCGGACAATGAGAGGTGAGCCCGCCGCCGCCGCCGCGCCCCGAGGGCGCGGGACAAAGCCGGCCCGGGCGCGCCCTCCCCCGGGAGGGGCCCACGCCGCCCTCGGGGCTGCACGCGGGGCCGCCCGGGGCCGCGGTCCCGAGGGGAGGACCGGGCCGCCCCCCCACGCCCCCTGGGGTGCGGGGAGGAGGGTGCCCGGGCCGCGCGTGGCCGGGCAGGAAGTCCTCCCTCCCTCCGTCCCTCCCTCCCTCCCTCCGTCCCTCCCCTCGTCCAAGAGTCCTGCCTGGCCTGGCCGAGGTGGGTATTGTTTCCCGGGCTGTGCCGTGCCCGGAGGTGGGGACGGGAGGTGGCGCCTCCACCCCCCACCCCCCACCCCCCCAGGATCGGGGCCTCGGGAGTCCCTGGGATGTCCCATACAAAAGGCGTTCTCCGTGGTCGGTCGGGCATTGCCAGCAGTGCCCCCCGCGGGGAGGACGGGGGTGGACATCTGGAGGGGAGGAGCAGGGGGCCGGGCCGCCTCGGGGGCACATCTGCTCTAAGTAGGGCACGTGCTCCGCGGAGGGGCCGGGGCCCGGCCGAGTGCCCCCCGTGCCCACCCCCCACCCCCCAGCGGAAGGGCCTGGGCAGCTGCTGCCCTTCCCTCATCTCTGGCTTCCCAGGGGTGTCCCGTGCCCTCCGTTCCCTCTCCTGGGCCAGCCGGGAGCAGGTGTGGAAATTCCAGGGGGAGGCGGCTTGTGGAGCAGAGGAGGAGAGGGAGGAGGTGGTTCAGCCTGCCAGGGAGTCACCGGCAAAGAGCGAGCAGGCTTCAGCTCGCAAGGGCAAGCCATCCTGTCCGTGCGGGGGCACGGGGCGGGCGCAGCCTCTGGGGGCCCAGGTTCTCTCTCCCTGACTGGTGCCAGCCATAAGCACCTTCCTACTTAGGCAGAGGCCCAGTGATGTATGCCTGTGCCAGTCAGAACGTGTCGTGGAGGTGAAAGAACGGGCAGGCACTAAAGAACCTTTTCCAGAATTCAATCCCAGTACCTCAGGCCACTGGCATCTGCTTGCCTTTCTTCCCAGGGCTGTGTCCCCAAGTTGGATTGGTGGGTTTGGTACTCCCTGGAGAGGTGGCATAAGGTAGAACCACAATGCCCCTCCCTCCTCCCTCAGGAAAGGCATACAAGTTCTAAGCCTAACTCCTGCCCAAGGTGGAGTGACTGTTTAACTGACCCCTAGCATCTTCCCCCAGAGTGCCCCTCCCACATCCCCGTGGAATTGCTAGACCTTCATTCTCCTCAGCCCAGCCATGCTCTCCCCAGCCGATCCTCACCACTGGCTGCAGCTGGCTTCCTGCCCCAGCTGCTAAGCCCAGCCCTAGGCAGGACCCTTTCTCTGATGGCCACGGTGCCCCAGGAGACCAGGCGTGCCCTGGCAGGAAGATGCAGCCAGGCCAGAGCTCAGTGCTGGGTGCAGCCAACTGCGTCTTTGAAAAATCTCTCTTCCCATCTTTGTTATTGTCTGGGCGGCAGGCCACCCGCTTTGCTGCCTTCTTCCCTCCGCCCGGCCCCCACCTCCGGCTCTCTCCCCCAGGAACATGCCCTTCTCCGCGCTTTCCTTGGTGGGGGTCCGGTCCCTCTGCACCCGCATGCGGGGGCTTGTGTACGTACCCCATTTTGTGTGCATGTGGTGGTTGTCCGGGGTCAAGAGAGACAGCAGGAGGTCTGGCCTCTGAGTGTGTCTGCCCTCCCGGGAAGCAGGCAGCATGCATGTCATGTTTACCTCCCTCCGGCATGAGAAGCCAGGCACCGGGAAGCCAGCAAGGGCTAGGCTGGCGATCCTTGCCGGAGGTCTAGGCATGGCCAAGGGGACCTCTTAACAGGTCCTCTCCAGCCTGGCCTCAGGTCAGCCTTGCTACATCCTGGGGGGGGGGGCGCAGCGGGGGGGGGGGGGGGTGGGTGGGGGGTGCAGCATGGGGGTTGGGAGTGAAACTGCAAGACTGTTTTTGGAAACGTGGTAAACGGTGTAACAGAGTCACTGGCAACGGTGTGGAATTGTCTTGTTAATTTTCTGTAAACAAAATCTGGATTGATGGCTTCTCTGGCACCAGAAGGGAGGCCAGATTTCCTATGGATAGGCAGTGAGACTGGGTTTGAAATCCTTCTACCCAGGCTTGAAGTTGAAATAGGCTTTGCCAGGATCGGAGGTCTCCTGATTCGTTGCATGGCTCAGGAGTAGATTCACCGGCTGCTGTTGAATGGATGGGCAGGTATTTCTCTGGGGCAGCCCTTGGGGGCATCGTGTTTGGAGCTAAGTGAGTGACATCAATTATGTTGACCCCTACATCAAGCTCATGGTCAGACCTGGGTGAGTGGGAGACGTACCTTCTAATCTCGTGGGTGGTTGTGCTGCTGATGGTCCTGGTGGAGGGAATGAGCTGCCTCCGGCTTTGCTTCGGAACAAGGAGGGGTTGGTTGTTGACTTGGCTTCTCTCCCCTGCCCTCTCCCCTGCCCCACTGATTGCCATGACTTTCTGGAGCTTAAGTGCAGAGACACGAGCCTCAATGAGCAGATTGAAACTGATAGATAGGACAAGGGCTAGGACCTTTCTAGGGTATTAAGTGTGAGCCCTGGCTCCTTTGGCTCTGCTGTGTAGACGATTAGCCCACTTGAGTGTGGCTTTGGGTGAGTTTGTCTGGCTTAAATGGCTGCTGGTGGGGCTTTGTTGCATGCTATCTGTGTGCTCTGCAAACTGCTGTGTTGAGGAGGATCTTTGCCTTTCTTTTTTTGGGGGGTTGGAATTCTTTCATCAGGAAATTGGAAACTGGTTGATTATATGCTGGGATCCTTCAGCTCCCTGGGAAAGAGGGCTGTCTGCTGACTAGTTGTGGGGCCGGGGTCAATCCAGCCCAGGTCTGGTGGGCTCCAGGGCTCCAGGACAGGTTTGAGCCTTTGTACTTATTCTGGAAATGGCTTTGGGGGAGGTTCCCAGCTGGTCTCCACAATCTCTGGGCCCCTCGTTTCTCCTTTAGCATCTTTGTCAATAAGCACCAAGGACAGGTAATCATTTCTCCTGGGTAGCAGAAGTGAATGCTGCCCACAGCGTAGTCCAGGTGAAAGGTGTGCTGGCAAAAGCATGTTTGTTTTGCAGGCTGGAAATGTTGCCGCTTCATGTGCAGGGCTGTTTTAACGTTGGTAAGAGGAATACAGGATGCGGTGTTTCTGCCTTCTTCCCAGAAGATAATTTCCAAGTCACTTATTTATTGATGTTACTGATGAACTAGGAGGTCAGCCGGCAATGTTATGCTTTCCTCATCTCCCTTTGCCTTTTTTTCCCCCACCAGATCCTGATTGTGGGTGACACAACGTGGTAAGAGTATGTCTCCTGGTCTCTGCTGCTCTAGTGCAGTACCTCCTTCCCCCTGGTCTGGTTATAAAGCTTAGCTTGTACATGCAGGCTACCAGGAACATGTAGGCAAGTCTGGTATGTGTGGAGTATGAGATGCATCACCCCTTTGAGAGAATGTGTGTGTTGTTAAAAGTTAGTAATGGAAGCAATCTAGGGAAGGAATGGGGGCTAATATGGGGAAATACTTAGAAGCTGGCTGTGGAGGATTCCAGTATCTGTATTCCTACTAGGTGGGAGTTCATTCTTTCCCTTGGGGTGAGGCAGTCCTTGGAGGAAGGAAAGAGAGGAAGCTTGGTGAAGAACAGGGGAAATAGAAGGTAGAGCTCTTGTCCTATTTGGGTTGCTTTGGTGGGTGTAGGAGACATAGGCATCCAGGCTAGGGTTTCTGCTCTCTTTCCTTGCTTACTATAGAAAGACCTCTTCCTTGCCTTCCTTGGAGAAAGGCCTGTGAAGTGTGGTGATGGCAAGATGGCGGTACAGTTTAGACAATCACCAGGAATAATGGGAGTATGCGATCTTTGACTTTGAAGTCGTTCCTGGAGCAAGTTACTTTAGCTTCCTGAGCCTCAGTTTGTAATCTGCACAATGGGCGTGGTGATAATGATGTGGTTGGAGATATTCCTGCTAATGCATTCATATTTAACCCTGAATTGTACACGTTTCTTCAATGTTTCCAAGATTAATTTTAGACTAGACGAATAGATAAGATTTCAGTAAATGTTGGTATTGGTAGGAACAAGTCAGTTCTTCATCTTTGCAAGCCTCAGTTTTCCCATCTGCAGTATGGACATCACAACAATGAATCCTGTGACATCATTCTATAGCTCAGGAGAGATATAGATATTGCTACTCCTGGTAAGGAAAATCAAATCATAAAGAAGATCATTATTAAACTTGAACACAAGAAATAGCTGCACCAAATGATCCTTGTTCCTGTCTACACTTGGGAAGCCAATCTCACTTCTACATTAAAAAAAAAATACATATACATATATATATATATATATATGATTCATTGTTCCAGCTTATGTTTGGGCCAGCCTTAGTTTTGCTCATTTAAATGTTTAGGGTATGTCTACTTTTTATTAGAAATAATATAGGGATTTAAATCCTTGAATATTCATCTCTATCTACATCTCTGATTTTCCCATAGGATAGATAATGTGTTAGGAATGGAATTATTAATTCAGAGAATATGAAGTGTTTGAGATTCTTGACAAAAATATCCATTACCTAAAGCCTCAATAATCATTGAAGGGAGTATTGGGAGTGCCTGCTTGCTTCCTTGCATCCTTGCATCCTTGAAAACATGAATGTCATCATTAAAACTGTTTCTGGCCAGGTGTTGGTGGCTCATACCTATAATCCTAACTAGTCAGGGAGCTGAGTTCTGAGGATCATGGTTCAAACAGTCTGGGCAGGAATGTTCATGAGACTCTTATCTCCAATTAGCCATCAAAAAGCCAGAAGTGGAGGTGTGGCTCAAATGGCAGTGCACCAGCCTTGAGCAGAAAGGCTCTCACAAACACACAGTCTCTCTCTCTCTCTCTTTCTCTGTCTCTCTCTGTCTGTCTCTCTTTCTCTCTCTCTCTGTTCCTTGGTGTTTCTTTGTTATTTGCTTGTTAGTGACTATATACTGCTTTCTTTAGTTTAGTGGCTGCTGGTGGTGTTTCTTTTTAGACTTGTCCTGTCCTTTGCCTCCTAAATTTTCTGACAAATGCTTTGCAGGACCCTTGGTTGCTCTGTCTGGCCTTCTACAGCATCAGGAGGCTGCCATGTAGGTGGATCCTATATGTTAACTTAGGCCTCTGTCTTCATGAAATATCTCAAGGAATTTAATTATTGGCAAGGAAGGCTCACCTGGCTCTTCCATCTTTTCCTCCCCTCTGTAAGGAAATCAAATTTAATTCTTAATCCAACAATTATTATAAGGAGAGCCTATATTCACATAGCATTTTCAAAGACCTTCCTTTCACCTTATAAAATAGGTAGGCAGTCATATGGCTGTGAGATCCAGGGAAACTGAGGCATGGGGTTGTAGGCATGAAGGTATCCTCTCACCTCTCAATTACAGCCTCATGAGTATCCTTGGTTGGGGGTAGCAGGGCTGACCATGATTCTGAGCCTCATCTCTGAAGAGGGAGGGCGGGGGGAAGCCACAGAACATGACCTGGGCGCACTGAAGAGCCAATTTATTTTTGCTTTCTCATTTTTATTGCCCTCCTTTTATATCTGCGGCTCCCTCGTGTACCTTCCAGAGATCTGAGCTGGGCAATATTTTTAGGAACGGTGGAAATTAGCTAGTGAGAATGTGATCATCTCTAAGCTGGGGTTTCAAAGGCTGGAGAAGCCTTTCTTTGAACAAGCATATGTGCATCTGTATACATGCTTTTGTATGTTTTACAAGTAGGCCTGCCTTTGTGGGTGTATGTGGCATGTAAATGTCCTTGCATATGTTTATCAATTGATTGATTGATTGATTGATTGATTGATTGCCAGTACTGGGGCTTGAACTCAGAGACTGGACACTGCTCCTTGCCTTTTTTTTCTCAAGGCTGGCACTCTGTCATGTAAACCACAGCTCCACTTCTGGCTCTTTGATGGTTAATTGGAGATAAAAGTCTCATGGACTTTTCCTGCCTGGGCTGGCTTCAAACCTTAATCCTCAGATCTGTCTCCTGATTAGCTAGGATTATAGGCATGAACCACTAGTACTTGGTTTGTCTGTCCATTTTAGATGTTAGTATATGAAAAACATTTGGAACAGACCAATAGGACCTCATGTTGGGTTGATTGGACCATATGAAGTAGTTATTTCTGTAAGGTCAAATATAAGCAAATGAGTAAATTTAAATACTCAGAAGTTGAATACCGTTACTATTCTTCTGTTTTCTTTGTGTACATATGTGTGTGTTTACATGTGGCCTGTGGTGCTGGGTGTATAGTGTGTTCTATACTTGGGTGCCCACATGCATATCTGAGTGTACATGTGCACTTTCTGTCTGGGTATGTGGAATACTGAGCTGGCTGGTCTTGTGAATAAGCAGCCCATTTGGAGAGACTTTCCCAGGTAGCAGCTCTCTGACCCAGCCCCTCATTTCAGACCTTCCTACTCTCCCCTGGTGGCCCTGCCTATTTCCTGGTCCCATATCTGAGGATATGCAAATCAGCTCTGTAATGGAATTCCTTTGCAAAATATTATTTGAACCAGAAAGTTAATTACCAGACTTTAATTAACGGCTATTTTAGAAGGCCACAGAAGAAAACTAGAGATCATAGGGATACCAAAAAGACAAGAAGGAAAGATACACAGCTCCCCCAGCTGGCTTGGTGCCTCCTTCTTAAAGTGCGGCATGTGCTTAGCTTGTCCCTGCTCTGAGCTGTCAGCCCACTCCCTTGTGGGTTTAGCTGTGGGTAAAGGGGTAGCCTCTGTGCAGAGAAGCTCTGGTAGTCTAGTCTGTCTGTCTCTAGGAGGAGGGCCAGGACAACTCAGGCTAGGGTGGGGTGTATGTGTGGAGTAGATTTGGACAGCTGTCCGGGACTGAGCTGAGGCTGGTCCTTAACTCTCTCTCTGGCCACTTGGCTTTGAAATTAAGTCCTCTCCTACCCTTCCAGTTTTGGGAATACTCTCTTTTCCCCATGAGCAGAGGTTATGAAGCTGCCAGTGCCAAGCCTTCACCAAGGTCTAGCTCTCTGCTCTCCTATCCTCTCAGTGCTCAGAGACTCAGATCATGCTCTCCCATTCTGTGTGACCAGGCAAGTCATACTTTATCTCTGCACCCCTTCTTTCCCATCACTGTTCTGCATGCCACCTACCTCAGACATTTGCTAAAGGCTCAGAGGAGACTGTTGTGATGCTGATGCTGATTCCTCTCCCTGCTAGTGGGCCTGCCTTACCATCCTCTCCTGAATCAGAGGTGTCTGTCATTCATGTCCACCTTGTTTGCACAGTCCACACCACATGCCACTGTGCATGCTCACAGGACATGGTTTCCTGGCATTTGGAAAACAAGTCTTTGTGGAAGCTACCACTTGTGCACCAGATATTCCATCTGTGCCAGGAAGAGGTGAGTGAGGAGACAGGGTCCAGCCATGCCAAGAGGGTTCCTGGCCCTGTGCCTGAGACTTCTGGACATGATAGAGGGGGATGGTAGGACCTGAATGGAGGCTAGGTCTGATCCTGGGGGCATGGCAAGAATTGGGCCTTTTGATCAAGCTATGCACACAGCCAAGATGCCCTAGAACTGATAAATAAATCAAGAAAATGTCATACCACACACACACACACACACACACACACAACACCACGCATGCATATAATTCAGCCATAAAAAAGAATAAAAATGAAATTATTTCATTTGCAGAGAAATGACTAGATCTGTAATTCATCATCTTAAACTAAGCCAGGTTCAGAAAGACAGATGTTGCATGTTTTCTCTCATGTGGAAGCTAGATCTACAAGATAAATACATAGATACACACATAAAGGATCATGTATGTAATATATATACAATATACATACAATACTTGGTGTGCTCATTGCACAGAAGAGAGGTTGTCAGGGTTTGCGACTGAATAACTAGATGCATCTATGTTTCCTGAGAGGGATGGGCCAATGGGCAGCCTCAAGGCCCTGTTCTTCTACATTCCTCCAAAGGTAGCCAGAGTAGGCCTTTGCCACTCCTTCTGTTGCCCCTCCTAAGCACTTTGAATGCCAAGGCTAGCCTGGGACAGGGGAGGGTGCAGGAATTACAGGCCTGGCTCCACAGCCAGCTGAGTATTAGAAAAGTCACCAGAGCCGCGTTCATCTTTCCAATCTCTCAGGGCCAGAAATGACAGGAATGGGCCTATCCCTGCCTCCCAGACTCTGCAGGTTGAGCACTGTGACCTCCTACTTTTCCTTTCCAGTGGGCAGCCACCCCTGTCCCCGATGGCTCTGGCCTCCCCCTTAACAGCCCCAATTGCACCGGATGCACTTCTGTCTATTGCCCTGACCTTTCTTGAACAAGCAAAACCCTTGTTCCTAAGATGAGCCTGATTATAAGAGGACATATTGGGCAGATATAGATGACATCAGGGTAGCATTGGCTTTAATTTGATATGACATCGTCATGGGGAGTTTTCATACAGAGGACAATGAATTAGTGTAACATCTCCTTGTGCCCACTGACTAAAGGGAAGTTAATTTCATGCCTTGTCTTTTTGAGCACTATATTGCAGCTCTAGATGGTTAGCACATGAAGAATGTATGAACCTCAACAATTATTGTTTCTGGTTGGGGAGGAGATTGATTAATAGATTATTTGCAGCCCTGCCTCCTGCTGTTGATTTGCTTTTTGCCTTCTTTCCAAACTTCTCAGAATGCATAGGGGAAACAGCCCAAGAATTGTCTATGACAGACACCTATTCTTGTCTTAGAAGCCCAGGGTACAGGATGACCTTCACAGGAAGTGTTTCCCAAGATACATAATAAAATGTAAGCTCTGCTGGGCACTGGTGGCTCACGCCTGTAATTCTAGCTACTCAGGAGGCTGAGATCTGAGGATTGCAGTTCAAAGCCAGCCTGGGCAGTAAACTATGTGAGATATCTCCAATTAATCAGCCAAAGAAAAGCTCAAAGTGGAGCTGTGGCTCAAGTGGTAGAGTGCTAGCCTTGAGCCAAAAAGCTTAGGAATAGCATCCATGCCCTGAATTCAAGTCCCAGGACCAGCTTGGGCGTGTGTACGCATATGCACATGTCTGAACACACCCATGCGTTTCCAGAGTAGAAATGAAGTGGTTGTAGAATCTCTCCACCTTGTCTGCTCAGTTGTGCTATTGCCTCCCCTGTCAAGGGACCAAGCTGTGGGGGAGAAGCTGTCAGAGAAGGAGAGTCTCAGAAACTTGTATCCTACAATGCCTGTTCGAGCCCTCCAGGCTGTATGCTGGTTCAGAAGGAGGCTCCCCTGGCCTCGGAACCAGCCTCCCACAGAGGCTCACTTCTCTTCTGTAAGACATGAAGTCCAGAGGGACGGAGACAGGCGACGATGGTCTAGGTGGGCCAGGAAGAGCAGAGAGCTTTCTTGTTCCTTAATGTCATCATCATAACATTATTTATTTAAATGTAGTTATTTTGGAGCTTAATTTTTTTAAGAGATGGGGGAAAACTCTTTTCCTGGTGGAATGAAATGGCTCAGAATGGTATATTTAGGCAATTTTAAAACATTATTTACATAAACACCAAATACAGCAACAACAAAAAACCCAAAATGAGTTCTTGGGCCCCATCCCAGATCTTCCAAATTAACACTGCATTTCCCCAGAGTTTGAGAACCATCACAGGGGCAGAACTTGTGTTGTAGATGTGCGCCAGTGACTTCACTAAGTACCTCCCATGCTGGATTTGTGATTCTGTGGATATAACATGAGGACCTTTTTTTTTTTTTTCCCTGGTATTGTGGCTTGAACTCTGGGCCTGGGCACTGTCCCTCAGTTCTTCAGCTCAAGGCGAGTGCTCTACCACTTGAGCTACAGCGCCATTTCTGGTTTCCTAGTGGTTCATTGGAGATAAGAGTCTCAGAGACTTTCCTGCCAGGCTGGCTTTGAACTGTGATCCTCAAATCGCAGCCTCCTGAGTAGCTAGGATGATAGGTGTGAGCCATTGGTGCCCGGCAGCGTGAACAATTTTTTTTGTTTGTTTCCCATCTCACAGATGTAATAATTAAAATCTAATATGTAAATGGCCCCAAGTTACCCTTTTGGAGATCCCTTGTCTGGCCTCCAGTTCTCCAGCTGGAGTCTGAGGTCCTGTCATTCACCACGCATGCCCTTAGCTTTAAGGTTGCACTGCCCCTTTTGCAGGGGAGAGTCTAGAGCCTCTCAGGTGCTTGCACAAGACTTTGCACACCGTGTTGTAAAGTATTCTGAGGGTGTTTGAGGCTGGCAGAGCATTAAGACTCTTCTGCCCAGATGGGTGTGACTTAGAGGCAGAGACGAATTTGGATCTTGTCTTTTAACTCCAGGACCACGGCCTACTCCTCTTGCTGACTCCTGGTTATAGGTGGATAGACTTTGAAAGAGGCAAGGTCACTTACCCAGGATCAACTAAGTGGAAGAAATGTGATTCAAGCCCAGTCCATGAGTCAAAGCCTCTAGGATAGAACAAGCCAGTGTTTCAGGGTTAGAGCAGGTGTCGTTGGCTCTTACCTGGTGGAGATTTTTTAGCATAGCCTGGATGGCCCATATCATGGAGGAGAGTGGCTCTCTGTAGAGAGGGCAGGCCAGATGAGATGTGCTGTGTTCTCAATGAGGAGGCCAGACACCTGCTGGGGTGGGCAGAGGATAGGAGGGGTGGGGGGGACCTGGCTGTATGGACCTGTCACCAACTGCATCTCCCTGAGCCTCAGATTTTCTGCTTTTCCTGACGGGAAAGCAGGCTGGCACAGGGTGGCATGTGAAGTCTTACCTGGGCTGTGGTTCAGTGCATTCTGACCATGAAGCTCTCCCCGACACCCCAGCTGTTGGAGAGTGGACCACTGTAGCGGAGTGGGACAAAGATGTCTTCCATCTTGCTGTCTTCATGGCAAGCTTCTCTTGGTGCTGCAGTGACACCACCCACTGCCCTCTAGTGGCCACAGAGAACGGGTAAGGCTCTGTGCCAGGTGTGCATTTCCTCGTTTGTTCTTTATGAGGCACTGTGGGCAGGTGCAGTGACTATCCCCACTCTACAGAGGAGAAAATGGAGTCTGGCAGCTCCTAAGTGGTAGAGCTAAGATTGAAACACTGGCTGTCTAGCTTTGTCTGTGAGGTCCCTGCCATCAGCCACTCTGCTCTGTGGTCTTTGCTCATTGCTGTTCCACATGTCCCGTGTTTTGCCAATAATAACGTCCATAAACTGCCTACCACTGTGAAGCACCTGTGTACCAGGCATTATGTGATATACACACATTATTCTGATCCCCTGCCCTGCCTTTGCTTTATCTTCCCCTGTATGACAGATGTGACAGGTGAGGAGATTTAGAATTTAGTTCTCTTTGGATTCAAAGCCGGGGCCCTCTAGTGTAATAGCTCACACAGTTGGGCACATCCTATGGCTGGCTCCTCCCTGAGCATTTGGCTCACATGACCTCATTTCACTCCCATGACAGCCCATGCTGTGCATGCGAGTGCTGCTGGAGGAGCAGCTGAACTCCAGAAGTTCAGCTCCCATGCCTGTGCTTCAGCCTCTATATAGTGCTTGCCCCGTTACAGTGATCCCTCACCTATAGCGGGAGTTATGCTCCAGAGACCCCCGAGATAGGTAAAAATCCACCAAGTAGCATTATATAGTTAAAAAGTCATCCCTTGTTATATCACGGTTCACTTACTGCTACTTGGCAGCTTTGCGCCGAGTCTAGGAGAAGGTATGTAAGTCTGGCATTGAGACATCTAGTCATCCAGGGCTGAGGAGGTAGTTAGCTGGGCCACGGGTCATGCTTATGAGATGACTAGATATGGTCTGGACAATGACAGTACCACAGCCAGGTGTCCTGACAAAGCCCAATACAGCCTGCCTGCCTGAGGTGGTCTTGTCCGCTTGCCCTAGGCTCCTGAAGTGGTTTTAATGATGCTTGTTTAGGAGGGTAGCCAAAACTTACTCCAAGGAATTTCAGAGTCGAGGGCTAACTGCGAGCAGAGAAGTTGGTGTCGCGTAGAGTCTGCCTAATCTAGGGCTGCCTTGCTCTGCCTCCAGTACTTTTACAGAGACTCCCAAACTTGAGTTCCACGGAGTACTATGTTCTTACAGATGTGAACGAGGGATTTCCATGGCCCAGATAGGCCAGGGAAGCATTCTATCCAGAGATTCTCAAAATGAGAATCCAAAGCTTCCTAGAGGTGAGACTAGAGGGACACTCCAAAGGGGTTGAGTGCTCAGTTAACATTGTGCAGCCTGGCTCCAGGAGGGAGGGGGACAGCCTGAGAGGCCCTGTGGTAAAGCAGCCAGCTTTGCTGTCTAACCCAGGGTTTCCTGTCCCTGAGCCAGGAGCAGGAATATTGTGCAGAGCATCACTTGATAAGCATTAGAGTGAGTTGTTCTTCCCAGAAGCAGGTTTTCAAGAGAGAACTTTGGGATGAAGCCTTGAATAATGGCATTGCTGGCTTAGGTAGCAAGGGTATGCTTTTTTGGAAAGAGGTATCCCAGGACTTCAAGAATCATTCCTCAGAGCTGCTTTCAGTTGTCCTGTGTATGGACGGACTCAGGCTCTGGTGAGAGCCCTCCGTGGGGAGGTAGTCTTGTGGGGACCCACCATTGAACAGGGGCTTTACTGCCCCTTTTGCAGGCTGGATGTCTCTTACACCCAACAGCTTGGGCTCTGGGCCTTCCCATCCCCCCTAGGCTCCCTCTGCAGAAGGCAGAGGCTACCCACAGATTTACATAATTGCACCATCCTCTGAATAATTAATAAAGCTCTGTCCTTGCTGGGAGCAACGTCTGCACCATTATGGATGGCTCTGCCATACGTAGATGGGCTTACCAGAGCCTTTTGTGGGAGCCAGTAGCTCCCAGAGGGTAGAGGAGAGGCAAGGACACTGGGACATGAAGTGGGAGGGACTAGTATGTCCCCGTGGCTCTGGTAGTGTGATGATGGTCTGGACTGGTGGTCCTGTTCCTTTCTTCCAGGATCCACAGATGGGGTCTTTAGTTCATAGATGGGTTGGGATTCTGTGTCCTCCCTGCTTTTTGTGCTCTTAAAAACTCTTCTCTGATGTGTGGTCAAATGCTGTGGGGAATTAGCCTCCTTCTCTGATAGCCCAAAGCAAAGGACCATGCTTACTTGGGAATAGAAGCAGTGAAGGTGAAATTTCAGGCAAAGCAGAGGAGGGGAGGTGTATTGCTTTGAGCCCTTCTTTGTATCCAGTCCCTCCAGGTTTCTGGGCTTTGAAGCTCAGGTAGCTTGGGAGTGACTCCTGTTGGAGATTCCCACATTCCTTTCTTATGCTGTTTTGTTGAAGTGAATATTTTCCCTGGTACATGGTGTTGCCCCTCTCATGCTAGAAAGGGAGGTTGAGAAATGGGTCTTCCCCTGACATTCAGTTGATTTTGTAGAAAGTCCTTTGGTTTCTCCAACCTGGAGTAAGGGAGGCTGCCTTTGAAAGTTCTTGCTCTTCCCTACACCCTCCATGCTGTGCAAAACTCCCATAGGAGTTTCTCTCAATCTGGGTTCCATGAACTCACTACATTCTCACTACATTCTTACAGATGTTAAATGGGTGCTTGGAATGAAGGAATTCTGTCCTCCTGACAGGTCAGGGCATCTTATGAATCAAAGGAAGTTTCTTCCTTGGAGGCTTTTGGTATGCAAATATCTGAGTCTGAGAAAGAGGGGATGCAGGATGCTCTGCTTCCTGCCCACCCTAACTGTGTACACAGTCTGCACATCTCCAGGGGAGGGGAACTCGCTTTCCTGGAGCAGCCCATAGGACCGGCCTATGCTGACACTGGATGTGCCAGCTCTCGCTTAGCTGCTGCTGCTTCTTCTTTTTTTTTTTGTTGGTCATGGGGCTTGAACTCTGGGCCTGGGTGCTGTCCCTCAGCTCTTCAGCTCAAGGCGAGGGTTCTACCACTTGAGTGCCACTTCCGGTTTTCTGGTGGTTTATTGGAGGTAGGAGTCTCACAGTCTTTCCTGCCGGGCTGGCTTTGAACCGCGATCCTCAGATCTCAGCCTCCTGAGTAGCTAGGATTACAGGTGTGAACCAACAGCGCCCAGCTCGCTTAGCTTCTGTAGCATGCATATGACACGGGATCACTCCACTCTGCTCGCACATCAGCCAGAGCCACGACAGGACATGGATTATCCTATTTTACAGATGAGCTAACTAAAGCTCACTGAAAGGCACAGTCTGAACCCATGTCGGTCAGTAGGGCCTTTAACTGTTTCCTCTTGGCCACCAAGAAACTATTTGTCCTTGGAAAATGTCAGTGTGTTGCTAGCATGGAGTTCTGGGGACCTGTTACTGCGACTCCCTTCCCCTGTGTCTGGGGGGACAGGGGAGATAAGCAGAAGGCCTGTTGACTAGTTTTCCCTATAGGTTGGCTTTGGTGCTGTAAGTCCTTTGGTACTGTACATCCTTCTGGACATAAAACAACCAGGTGTCCTGCTGTCAAATCATTCCGAACTCTCTCATACCCTTTTCCTTCTTCGTCATTTCTTTTTGTAGGGTGCACATGTTTGAAGTATCCAGGAGTTAGCTGGCACTGATCTTGGTGGTGGTGGTCATGTGGGGAGGGGCAGAGAGTAATGGATGATAGGATATCCAGCTGGCTTGTCTTTCTCCAGGCCCTTCTAAGACTCAGCTGTAAGTAGGGGTTGGTGGGTCAGCCTGACATGAGCATATTCTTAGCTTGGCTTGGGAGCTGTATTGAGGCTGATGAAATTTGACTGTAGGACTCGGGCCAGCTACATGCCACGAAAGGGACTTCATTGACCATTGGGATTGCATTTCCATCCTGGTCCCATCCAGAGCAAGCCACACCAGGCTCCCTGATGAGCAGAACTCCACTCTGCTGAGACATGGACCTGCATCTGTACCTGAAGCCCCAAGAGGTTTGAGACAAGTCATCTGATCTCTGAACCTGCTTCATGATCTTGGAGCCTATCACTTGGGTCAACATGGGATTGTGTGTTGTATGTGTCATGTGATAATTCTATCATTTTTACATCACAAATTCACATACACTATGCTCTGAGTTTCTGTTTGAAACTTCAGAATCCTGACAGCAAATCCAGTCCAGTCTTCACAAAGTCCACGCCATACTGTAGCAAGAGGTGGCTCACGACAAACATGAAGTGATGTTTGTGCTGACACTTCTCCCACTTAGAAAATCAATATTCTGTGGTCTGCCTAATTGCTGTGTTGCTGCTAAATGAGTCACTATGGAAGGAAAATAGCAAAAGCATTGTGAGATTAATGGGAGAAAATAGTTGGCAAATGACTTTGGTTTGCTTCCGAAACTCTGAAAAGGTGTTACTATGAGAAATCTGGAGAGTCATGCAAGGCTGAGTCCCAGGAAGTTATTGGGTGGTGAGGGTCTGGAAGTGCCAGCAGGTCTGAGAGTCTATTAGGGCAGGATACTGATTTGACTCTTTACAGGGGCTGGAACCATGAGTTACTAGGTTGTCACATGAGGTGCCAGGGCTGTGACAGGAGCTCCGATGGCCTGGTGTCCAGGGGAATTCATCACTTGTCAGAGACTGCCATGGGGTGGAGTCAGCCCATGTTTTCTGTGCGCACTAGAAGGGAAACATGGGGGCATCAGATGTCACCCCACCTTGCTTTCTGGAGATAGCTAAGTATGTTAGGTCCTGGGGAACCAGTTGAAAAGATTGGAGCTTCACCAGAAGTGATAGATTTGAAAGTCTAAGGTTGGCCCTTGAATCTATAGTCCTGACGAGCCCCAGAGGATCTTGACGTCCTCAAACATTGATACCCCAGCTGGTACTCTGCATTCTTCCCTCCCAGGAAGTGGTAATGGTGGAGGGCTTTCTAATCTCCCTGGGCTGCTGGGTGACAGGCTGCAGAGTAACCTTGGGGCTGGATGTACCAGTACCTACTTGTGGCTTGGGAGCCAAGCCCCACTGTGATCCCCTGTGGACACTGGTAGGGCAGTACCAGCTGGACTACAGGGCCCCAAACGAGGTAGGACCTCTGCCTGGGTGTCTTTGCTGCTGCTGCTGGCTGAAAGCTGAGTTTAAGCCCAAACTTAGGTCTGATTGGCTCTCTTCTGCCCTTTGCCAAACGTAAACTACAGCCTCCCTCAGTAGAGGTTAAGTGTTTACTACAGGGTCTGGCTGAAGAACCTTGCCAGGTTCTTTTTGTCCTGTTCAGATTCTGTTTCCAAAAGAATAGAATACTTAGTTCTGTAAATACTCAGCAGGGCATTTCCTGTGGGCTTCTAGGCAAGCCTGGGCCTGCCCCTGAGGACACAGATGTGACCCAGCCCTGGCCCAGCACCCCAGTGTGCTACCAGAGGAAGACGCAGTGGCGGCTGCTCATGCTACTGCCAAGTTTGAGCCAAACCTCTTCATCAGAGAGAATTTCAGGCTGGCCCCTTATGGTGGTATTTCAGGGTCACTGTGGTAGCTGTTAGGCCTCTGGGTACCCAGTCCTGAATTTCCTTGAGGCTCGTGGCCCTCTCTGGTAACAAACTTGGGACAACCTGAGCCCAGGCAGTTGTGAAGTGGAAGGCTGCATCAAGGCCTGCCCACATGCTTTTCTTCTCCGGAGCCTATGGAGAGACTGTGCTTATTTGTATAGGGGCCTAGTTCTTTCCAAACAGATAGTAGGCTGTCCTTCCCACCTCCCCCTTCATTTTTTTTGGTATGTGTGCCAGTACTGGTGCTTGAACACAGGACCTGGGTGTTATCCTAGTTTTTTTTCCTCAAGGGTGGTACTCTACCACTTGAACCATACCTTCCTTCCAGCCTTTGGCTGGTTAGTCGGATAAAAGTTTCATGGAAGACTTTGCTTCTTGGACTGGCTTCCAATAGTTATCCTCACACCTCAGCCTCCTGGGTAGCTGGGATTACAGACATAAGCCACAAGTGGCTGACTTGTCAGTGGCCTGTGGAAGCTTATGTTCATGGTGCCCATTTGGGTAATAGGTTCCTCCACCACTCACTCCTGAACCACTCAACAACAGGTGTGGTGACTTATCATCCCTACAATCTCGGTCCTAAGTCAAGATGGCCACTTAGCTATTCTTTACTAAATCTTCGTAGCCTGTAATGACAAACAGTGGGTAGTAACTCACCCTGCTCTGCCTCCAGTGACCTCCATGATGACTGTTTCAGTGACGGCATCTCACGCAGCATATATGTTGTAGTGCGCACTCTTTAACAGGCTTAGGGGTCTGCAGGAGGCAGGAAGCTCTCTGCTTTGTTCTCCTGCCCTTTGAGAAGCACCTTGTGCCAGGTCACTTCTGGCATGCCACAGTGTTTTAATGACAGGACCTTTGAGCTTCCTCTCAGCCTCAGGGGCCCAAGGGGCTTCTGATAAGTGATGGGATTCTGGGTCAAACAGCATTCTGGACCACGAGCAGCATCCAAAGAGTTGGCCTGCTGAGCTAGCCTGAACCTTAGAGTTTGGACAGCATTCATTCTTGGAAACACTCCTCTAAACGTGAAACGAAGCACTGCATCCTGTCTGGTATAGTTTTAGAGAAAACCATGGGCCTCTTGTAGCTGCCTCTGGCCCTGGGTTCTGACTAGGAGTCTGTGGATTTACTGCCCCTTGGGTAGGTTCCTTTTGGGTTCATGCACGTTTTGACACAGTTTTGAATCACCTTCCTGTGTCAGTTTGGACTTTGTACTCCTTAGCAGTACTCTGTGCATTTATACCAGAAGCACCCCTGCCTCTTGCAGGGGTGGCCAGGGCCAGTCTGACCTGGCAGGGTGGAGAGTTGGGACCTGCCTTCCTCCTCCCATTCTTGAGACTCTCAGTTCCATCTCCCCGCATCCCTGAACTGCTGCTGGCTTCCCCAGTCCCTCCCTTGGCAGAGAGTGGTGGGCATCTGGTGAGATGAGCCTGGGTTATTGGAACTCTTAGCCCAGAAGTCTCAAGCCCTCCCTTGGGGTCTCTATTTGGGATCTGTTGTGACACAGGGCTGTTTCCAGTGTGTTGGGTCAGTGCCAGGACCTTCTGTCTTCAAGGCTTTGTTGCCGCCGACTCCCCTGTGCAGCCCCTGGCAGTGTGTGTTCCAGGTTTCTAAGGGAGAGGCACTCAGTGGGCAAGCAAGGCAGCCGTCCTGGGGGCCCAGAGAAAGCACTTCGCTGTGAAGGCAGACTCCAGCCGCCCTGGCAACAGCTCCGCGTCAGCCTGTGGTGTGGCCGCTGACAGCGCAGCTCCTGACTGGCTGCATTCCGGCTGCGTGGAGAGTGCTCCTCGCTTCCCACTTGCTCCTTAGCAGCGGCTCCTGCATTCTTCCAGCAGAGGATGGAAGCAGGGGCAGGGCTGGGGTGCTCAGACTCTGTGTCTGCCTGCACGCCCCCGGCTGTGATGAGCGACCCTCGGGGATGAGTTTCATCTAGGTTTCATCTGCATGCGCTAGCTGGGTCGGTGCTTTTCCAGAGCTGTCTGTGGGGACACAGAGCCCACTTACTAGGTCTTAACAAGTCTCTGAGGAGCCTCCAGCTCTCTTCCTGCTGTGTCCCTCCTCCCTGGAGCCCGGTGTCCCACTCCCCTGAGTCCCATGCTGTGTCTCTCTTCTTTGTTTACTCACAGTCACTGCAGACCTGTGCCTGGTGTCAAACTTCAGCCCTGTGGCTGGGGTGTGACTGGGGTGCTTGCTTACCTGTGAAATCATGCGTGGAAAGGAATAAGTGAGATTTCAACAAAGCACACAGAGTGCCTGGTCCATACAGACACATGAAGCCTGTGCAGCCGTGTGTTCCCTGCTCTGTGCTTCCCCGCCTGGGGTGCTTCCTGCTCCTCCCCTGCCCTTCCTCCCAGTTGCTTCTGAAGCTATCCGTACCCCCCTGTCCAGTCCCAGAGCACAGCTCTTCACTTTGCTGCTTTCTCTGCCTGTTTTTTGGGCTTCATTAGAGGTCTGCTCTCCTCAATAGGGCTTTCTAGAACACTATCCGGGGTATCTTAAACCAGAGTCCAGCTCCTTCCCAGCTCTGCAAACAGCTGTCTACCGAAACCTGGTTATAATCTCCCTTCCCCCAAGCAGAGCGCATGGCCAAGTTCATTCATAGAGATCCTGCGGAGAGGCAAACTGGGGCCGAGTGAGGAGAGATTGTAGCCAAGGCACAGATGGGTTGCAAGCCTGGCCTGCTGCTTTCTGCACCTCTCAGCTGGGGCAGGAACTGGCCAGCTCTCAAGGACAGAGGCTATACAGAAGAAAGGCCCATAGTCCAGGCTTGAAGGAGGTTGAGCTTACCAGGACCCAAAGGAGGAGAAAGCTAGTAGGCAGAGGGAGACCCATGGCTGGGTACTGAGGGCTCAGTATGAGAACCTTCCTGCCTATTGTGGGAGGTGAGAAGGTGTAGAGCCTTGGGAGAACAGGAAGGCATTCCAAACAACAGAATCAGCAGGAGTAAAGAGAGACAGAGGTTGGCAGCAGCAGAGGATGGGTCCAGGGATGAAGTACCCTCTGCCAGGGGTGTTGTCTTATAGTTCTCACAGTCACCTAAGGGCTGGGCTTGAGGCAGAGCTGGGGAAAGTAGGTAAAGTGGGTAAAGAGATTTGGTGACTGTGACAAGGCCTCTTAGGGAACTAAGGGGAAGAGTCAGATGAGCTATGGAAAGCACAACTCTCTAGCCTGCCTGTGGCTGTAGCCTGTTCAGAACAGGTGGACACTTTCTCTTGGAGGAGGGCCCTGTCATCCATTCTCCAGACAGCATGAGGTCCCTAAGAGATTGTCCATAAAAGGCGTGGTACAGTGTCTGGTGTGCACAAGTGTCATGGTATTGTTGGGTCCTTGCGCACATGCCCAGGTACACATAGCATAGACATTCATGTGCACACCTGGCTGCTCCCTAACCAGGCCAGTTGGAAACAGCCAGAAGGCCCCTCCTCTGAGTCTCACAACATTTTGGTCCTAACTTTCTTGCCATGCTCTTGGTATAAGAGTTGTCTGTGGGCTGGGAAGGTGGCTCAGTGGTAGAGCGCTTGCCTTGCATGCATGAGGCCCTGGGTTTGATTCCTCAGCACCACATAAGCAAAAAGAAAAAAGCTGGAAGTGGCGCTGTGGCTCAAGTGGTAGAGCACTAGCCTTGAGCTGAAGAGCTGAGGGACAGTGCCCAGGCCCAGAGTTCAGGCCCCACAATCGGACCCCCCCCAAAAAAAAAAAAGCGTTGTCTGTGTGCCCTCCGGCCTCTGCTGGCCTCTGGTACCAAGCATACAACCTCATACGGTGCAGGTACCCCATAAATTTTCACAATGTGAGTGATACACCGAGCACCTACTGCATGCCATGTGCCTTGCCAGGCATGGAATAATTAACGTTGGCATGGCACTTTCTGATTCTCACTGCTCCTCTGAGTCTCATTAGGAGAATGATTTTCTAGGATCAGGTATTTATTTCCCCATTTTCCAAATGAGGAAACAGAAACACAGAGGAGATGACTGGCCTAAGGTCAAGTGGCTCCTCAGCCAGCAGAGGAGCAAGCTGGTCCTTAGAGCAGTGCCTCTACCCTGGCTGTGGGCATACATGGTGTGTGTGGGGGAGGGCTGATGGCCATTTCTAACCCAAACCTCTCACTGACATGGAGCTCCAAGGCCACAGGGAAGCCAGGCCAACAGAGAATTGTATCCAGGGAAACTGGTCTCCTGGGGGTGGGTGGGGGGGTGGGCACAGGAAGCACCTGCCTGGCACTCTGCTCCACCCTAGCCGAACCAGGTTGTCTGTTGGGACAATTGTCTGTGTTTGGGCTAAGTCCGAGGCTGAAGAACAAAGAGAACCCTTCCTGCCTATGTGACTCTGACCTTGAAAACCCGGTGGGGTTTCATTTACTGGAAAGAAGGAGGGAAGAGTTGGTTACCAGCTTCAAAGAAGGGCAGGCCTCCCGCACGCATCAAGGGAGCCTTGGCTTTGTGAGTTCTTGCTGCTCAATTTCTCCTTTTCAGTTGAACAAAAGTCCCAGGGAATCTCTGTCTGGGCTGACCAGGAATCCTGCCACCTCTTTTAGGAGGCATGGAAATGCCAGGATCACTATTCTTACTTGGGGCACTAAAAGACCTATCTTTGAAGCAAAGATGAAACAGCATTTGGAGAGATCTGGACACAGCCTGAAGGCTTACTTCTCTATGTATCCTGCTGTGAGGGTGCCTAGCCACGGGAGGAGCACCCCAAGAGGGAAGAGGATTAGTCTGACCCTGAGTGAGATTAGTCTTGCAAGGAAACGGTATAGCAGTCAGGAAGTGATTGGCACAATGAAGTGTTGTGTATATACACAAACATGAAGCAATCTCTAATGTGTGCCAGGAGCCGGGCATGACCTGGGAGGAGGTTTGATGTGTCGTGAGTCCCGCCAATACTTTGTCACAGGAACCCTGGCTGTGGCACTTCACAGCTATGGTGACAACTGTGGCTCTCTGGAGGAGTTTGTCCTGCAAGGGGCAGGACAGCCAGTGGGCTTGGTGGCAGGCCTTTGGGTTTAGAAGAGAAGCAGAACTGTAGAGTTGTTTTTGTGACATTTGAAAATTTCACATCTTTAAATGTTGGCAATTGATTCAAAACTTAAAAATGTCAAATGCTGTGTTGGCTAAACAAAACATGAATGTTGACCAAACACAGACCATATTCCTAAAGTAATGTTAGAGAAAGCCCAGCTGTCCAGAGAGGAGGAAGCAGGGCCTTTGTGGGAAGGGCACCCAGGGCAGAGGTGTGATGGTAAGCACCTGTGGGAGCACTGTTGGGACCACAGAGGCTA
This sequence comes from Dipodomys spectabilis, assembly GCF_019054845.1. Classification (NCBI taxonomy): domain Eukaryota; kingdom Metazoa; phylum Chordata; class Mammalia; order Rodentia; family Heteromyidae; genus Dipodomys; species Dipodomys spectabilis. The sequence continues at coordinate 6,880,532 of NW_024870723.1, forward strand.
GGAGTAGAGGGAAGAGCGGGGCAGGACCCATGGCTACTATGCCCATTTGTGAACAGCCTGCTTACCTGGCTGAGCGCTGGTGGCCTGGTCTAAATTGGTGTGCTGTCTTGGGCAAGCAGCTGAGCTGCAGCTACCCTGCAAGCTACTCTGAGAGTCTTAGGCTGTCTCCATGCCGAGTGCTTTTCTTTCACATTGGCATATAAACAGGAGACTTTAGCCAGCCCAGATCTCAGGGAGGAAAGGTGGCAAGTGTTTAAACGCGTAGTAGCATCCCTGGTGGCACCTTGATCCTGGTCTTTAGTCAGGGGAGACTGCGCAGCTATGGGGTGGGACTGTCCGTCCTTGTTTATGTCCACACTTGCCCATGCCCTCCCCTGTCAGCCAGTCTAGAGCTGCTGGGGACAGCATTACAGGGCTCTACACCTCCCTCTCCTTGGTCTTGTCCTTCAGGGTCCGGTGTTCTCAGAGGGTTTGGATGGCTTCAGTCTGGGCCTAAGCCTGTCTGATGTCTTCATGTTCAGGCCTGCAGTCATAAAATTTCCCTTTTCTCTCAGTTCTCTTTCCCAGCTGCCACTCCCTCCATAATCTGTATTTGACTTTCTCTCTATATGATCATTTGACACCTGGTCTTTCATACTGTCCTGGAGGTTTGTCTAAGAAATTTTCCTTGTGTCCCTGCTGTAGGCAGAGCCTTGAGTCCAGAGTTAAGAGCGGTGACTGAAGCCCAAGCCACCCACAAACTGATGGAGTAGACAACCAGGGGATCCAGCCTCAGTGTCTGCATCAGAGAGTGAGACAGAGGGGGGTGTGAGTGGCCTCTGACTGGGCTGTGGGGGCTCCTGATGGCAGCCTCCCAGCGCTGCTCTCTCTCCACCTTTGTTGTGTCCTTGTGTATAGACAGGGTGGCTAGTGGCCGCTGGCCCAAGTCTGGCAGCACTGGCCCAGGATCATGGGAGTGACAGCAGGCAACTCTTAACCACATTCTTCGTCACTACCTTCTCACTGTTTATCTTTCACATAAGTCTTCTTTCAGAGTAAATACAAGTTCAGAGTGCCAGATTCTAGTCTGTGTGAAGCAAAAGGAGAATCAACTTTCATAACCCTACTACTGCCACCATCCCAATTAGGGGGACTGTGGCTCTGGGTAGGGCTTTCTCCTCCACCTGGGGTGGGGGTTTGCATACCTTCTGGCTTCTGCTCCTGCCTGCAGCCTAGGGCTGGGGTGGTTGGCGAGATGGTCATGCCTGCGGGGGGGTGGCGGAGGTAGAGGGGAGCAACTGTGTTACCTGGCAGCTTCACACCACCACAGAAGCACCAAAGTACCCCAGCCTGTCTCCGGAGGAGGGGTTAAGCTGGCTGTCTCAGTTTCTGGCATAGACAGAGCTCCCCCATGGGACTCTTGGGACCGAGTTATTTCTGTTCTTACTCACCTGTGCCTGCCCCAGGGACAGGGGTCAGCTGTGGTCCCTTGCCTGCATGGCAGCAGCCTGCAGTCTGGGGTGAGAGGCGGTGCCTGCTGCCCTGGCCAGTGCTGGGCATGGTGGCCGTTGGAGGAAGAAGGTCCTAAGTTGAGATTCCCACACCTCCCCTTCCCCATTTCACCTTCTTCTCAACAGAAAAGAAAGTGCCTGGCTAGCAACTCTGAAACCTGTGAGATGCTGGCACTCTGAAGACAGTAGGACTCTCAGTGGAGGGGATAGAGGCAAGCCTTGGACTGGTGGGGGTGGGGTCCATAGGAAGACCTGTTAGCTTGGGCTCAGTGGCCTGGGTCGGGCAGAGTGCTAGCCAGGCACCGTGCCACAGCTTGAGCAAGGTGCCTTGTGTCTTCGGTAAAGTAGATCTCTGCCAGGATAGGCCTGACAGACTCAGCTTTGGGACTAGAGGAGCCAGGGCCAGTGTGGCGTGACAGGGGTGAGGATGGCAACAAGGACGGCCACAGGGACAGTGGGAAGGAAGCTTTATGGAGGATTCACATTGTACCCGGCACTGTGTCAGAGCCCTGTGTTCTGCATTTCCTACCTGCACCCTGCATCTTGAGCTTTGTGAGAGTAGAACTTTTATGTCCTGATCCCCTCGTGGGTCTCCATTACCTAGAATAGAGCCTGGCACAGATCGGAGAATGAGTACATGGCCATAGTTCACTAATTTTTCCTTATGAGGTAGGCACATTGCGGCCTGCATTTTACAGGTCAAGACACTAATCAGAAACCAGTCTCAGAGAAGTGGATTGACTAGCGCAGGGTCACACCGTTTCAACAGTACAGAAAAGGATTTGAACCTGGTTTCTGCCCGTCTCCTTTCCCAAGCTAGTCAGGCCTGCCTCGCAGAAAGAATAGGAGCGTGAGGGTGCCTCATGGGATAGGTGAGGTTTCACCAAGGGAGAGATGAAGTGTAGGGCCAAGGAGGAAGTAAGAACAGAAGCCTGTAGGTCAGAGGGCCGGGGCGTAGGTTGGGGATGCGAGGACTAGAGCGAGGCGGTCCTGTGCAGTGGTCTCTGAAGGTACCTGGGTGTATCTTCAGTTGTATCTCTTGCCTCCAGGCTGCTTTTGCCATCTCTGGTTCCTGGCATCATCTCTGGTTCCCAGGCTTGGGAAGCACATGGTGAGCGAGTGAGTGAGTGTGTGTGTGTGTCCAGCTTTGCTGTTTGCCTTATCTGAACATCTTCTTACTCAGCCTATTTCTGGGAGCGATGACTTCATCTCCTGTGATTCTCAACACAGCCCTTGTCATACATCTGTGGATAGATGGAGCCTGGCTCCATCCACATTCCCCTAATGAGCCAGGCTGGGACAGCCAGTTGGCTGCCTTAGTCTGACCCGTCTTGGGTTTACAATAAACTCTCCCTTCACAAGGTAGAGACACCCTTAGATCTGGCCTCATTGGCCCGAGGAGCCCAGTGCAGCCAGCAGGTTCAGCCAGGGTTTCTGGTGGGCCTGTGGTGTGCAGTCTGCCAGGGGAAGCAGGAAGTCAGGCCGCCTCTACTCTGTTGTCAAGAGCTTGTACTGTCTGGAGGAGGCAGGTGGTCCTCGAGCCCTAAATGAGATGGTCTGTCACATGCTCTCTCAGAGCTCAGAGCTCAGAGCTTAGGAAGATTGGAGAGATTGGAGATGGGCCCAGGGTAAAGATGAAGAGGTAACAAGTTCTCCCCCTCCCTCTCCCTTCTCTCTCCTTTTGTCCCTTTTTCTCCCCTTCTCCCTCTCTCACCTTCCCTTTCCCCTGCCTTCTCTCTCCCTCTTGTTTGATGCAATACTGGGGCTTGAGTTCCAGGCCTGGGTGCTATCTCCTAGCTTTTTTACTCAGGGTTAGTGGTCTACCACTTGAGCCCAGCTTGTCTTCTGGCTTGTTGTAGTTGATTGGAGATAGGAGTCTTATGAACTTTCTAGCCCTGGCTGGCTTCAAACCAGGATCCACAGATTTTAGCCTCCTGAGTAGCTAGAATTACAGGCACGAGCCACAGGCACCCAGCTCTTGTAACTCTTGTAACTGACCTTATAACTTCTCTTGTAACTGAACTTCAGGAGCAGATAATATGTCCATCTCAGCTCAGTCAATTGCTGGAGCTCCAGTCTGTGTACCTGAGAAGCTGGTGGACTGGTGATAGGAGGTGGTGGGGATTTAGGGTTTCTAAAAATACTTTGTGAGGCTTGGCAGCTCTGAAGGCCAGGGAGCCTCCATCCCAGAATACACATCCTCTTCTCCCATTTATCTACGACTTTGGCCCAGAGATGGTCGTTAGTGTGTCTTGATCTTGGCCAGACACTTCATTTCCCCACCCAGCCCTGTCAGGGATTCCCTGGACCCACTGGAGTGTAGCCAGTTGGACAGTTGCATTGCCTGAGTCCCAGCACCACCACCTTTCAGTACCTGGCCGTGGGTAGTTCAGGTGTCTGTCTGGGTTTGTATCCCTCTCTGGAATGAGTACAGTGATTGTACCTGCTGCCTAGGATATTTGTGGGGATTTTTTTTTTAAAGGGGTATTTGGCAGAGTGACTCTCATGGTAGGGGTGGGCAAGAGTGCTGGCGAATTATCCAGGCTGCCAAGTAGGGTGGGGAGCACAGATGTCTGGGTTCTAGTCTCTATTCTTCTAGTCTGGATGAGTTTCTTATCCCTTGGAGCCTCAATTTTGGGCTTGAGAATCAGTGACCTACCTCCCCTTGGGCAGCTCTCCAGCAGAGAAGTGCTTTGAAAGGCTCTCCCCAAACCAGGCTCCCTCACTTTCTGTCACCCTTGTCCCCTCTCCCTAAGCCACACCACCTGTCCTGGTATTCATGCCTTCATACTAGCACTGTTCAGCATTGTCTGCAGTGGTAAGAGAACAGATGAGATCAGCAAATATTCCTTCTTGCCTGGGTCTGTGCTAGACACCAAGGGACACAGGGCCAGGGGAAGACCTGTCCAGCTGTCTAGGGAAAGGAAGATCTGAATTGTTTTAAAGATCTAAATGTGAAGGCAGGGTCTCAGGGTGCGAGCTCTGGGGTTCTAGGTTGCTGTTTTTCTCCTTCTACCTGTGGAACTGTGACAAATTGTAGGGTCTCTCCGAGCCTCAATTTCTTCAGCTCTAAAGACAAGTCAGTCTGATACTAACCAATTCTAACTCTTATCTGGCCATCAAGTTGATGGGCCAGGAGAGCAGATTCCAGAAACAGGACACGGTGGCCCAAGTTTGAAACTGGCCCCATTGCAGCTTAATAGTTATATGACTTTGGGTCTGTTACCTTTTTTTTTTTTTTTTGGGTCAGTTGTGGGGCTTGAACTCTGGGCTTGGGCGCTGTCCCTGCGCTCTTCAGCTCAAGGCAAGCGCTCTACCACTTGAGCCACAGTGCCACTTCTAGTTTTCTAGTGGTTTATTGGAGATAAGTGTCTCACAGACTTTCCTGCCCGAGCTGGCTTTGAACCACGATCCTCAGATCTCAGCCTCTTGAGTAGCTAGGATTACAGGCGTGAGCCACCGGCTCTGTTACATTCTTAAGCCCCTTAAGACTGTGTTTTCCTTGTAAAGGAGGAGCACAGTTGGCAGAGGTCACCTGCATACCTGCTGTGAGGGAGGGGTTGGGTGGCAGTAACTGCTAGCCAAACTGGGGCTGGCCAAGGAACCCCAAAACTAGCTTCATTAACAACTCCAGGTCGTGTGGGAGGGGACTTATTTTCTGCTGTGTAGGGCATAGAACCCAGGGCCTTGCTTGAACTTGCTAGGGAAGCACTCTACCACAGAGCCACACCCCAGCACTTCAAACCTATGTGATTTCAAATGCACCAGTGTGGAGTACTGCCTTGCTTTATAAAGAAAACGTTTGCTAATAGTTGAAATTAATAGTGTAAACAGGATCTGAAAAGGGTGGGTAGCCAGGGGAAAGGGGTTATTTAAACACTTCAAAGAACACCCTTCTGCAGCATCTAAGCAGCATGATTTGCATATGTAATAACTTTGCTAATTATAGGTGGCCTCATCTGTTAACAAGTTTGCCTGGTTGTGCTGCGTTATTGTAGTCACCCACTCAGAATTCTCTGGCATGCTTTCCACCAAAGATAACAATGGTAATAATACCTATCCGGTGTGACCCACACTGTGTGCCAGGCATCCCCCCTGATACCTAGCAGTCACTATCCATGTCCCTTCCCAACAGCTGTGTGTCCCAGGGTCTCCGGGATGAGGCTGGAGGCTCAGAGGTTAGGTTAGGTGGCTCCTCTGGGCTCACACAGCTAAGGGTCCACAGGTTCGCTGGCACCTTCTGCTTCGTGCACTATTTCTTGGGGACACTTGGTACATATTCTCATATTCTCATTTGACAAGTCTCACAAGACCTCCCCATTTTACTGAAGAAGAAGCTAAGACCCCAGGAAGGAGTAAGATCTGGATAGGAGGTGAGCCCAGATTCCCTCCCTTCTGGCTTGTCATACTCCCATCTTTCCTGCAGTAGTGGTGGGGGCAGCAGCTCCCCTGAAGTCTTACAGGAATCCACCTTGAGAGGCATGAGTGGTTGCCTCTTCTCCAAACACGCCATGCCTGGCCTCTCAGCCAAAGAAAATTGTAAGGCAATAAACAAGTGGGAGGACACTAGCACACCATAATAATTAATCTACATATTGTACCATAAATCGGGGGTTGCCCACAGTGGCTCGTGGCCAGATGTAGCCCATGGACAGGTTGTGTTTATCTGACAGGGTGGAAAGATTTTTGTTTTTAATTTATCTTGTGTTTTTTGTTTTTTTTTTGTTTTTACACTGGTCACCACCACTTAAACATCCCTGAACGTATACCTAAAGCATAAAAAGGGCTGTATTCTCTCAGTAACTTTGAGACTCTATTCCTGTGCTGCCTCCAGTTCACTCTAGATTCCTCTGGGGGAAGGTGTTGTAGAAACCTTTTCTTAGCTGCTGCTGGAACCTAGGAGGTGTGGAGTTTGTAGTGTTCCCATTCTACAGATAAGGAGCCTGGGGCCCTGAGGGAACGGGCTGGGTCACTCCGCCAAGGTGGACTAAACTTCCATCCTTATCATCCATGGTGCCTGGCGCCACTGCCTCCCAACCATGTCCCACCTCCTCTGGCTTGCCATGCAGAGACACCTTTCCTAGGCCTCATGACTCAAAAATAAACCAGAAGAATCATCCCAGCCTCTCTTCTCCCTTCCACCCCTCCCGAGGCCGGAGGGGACATGGGAAGCCTATTCATTTAAACTCAATTATTTTCTTGAAGACAGAATGGAACTGAATTGGGTCAGCGGCTATATTTGCTGTACTCAGCTGTTTTCTCTGCTACACCATCACCCACCGGGTCTGTTGCTGGCTCTGTGCCACCAAGCTCACCAATTACAACTCCTTATCTGTGGCCTTTTCTCGTCCCTATTGCGAGAGAGAGGAGCTAGGAGTGAAACCTGTCACTTCCAACAAGCTGTAGGACCTGGCCTCTGGGGCTTGGGCACCCTTGGTCACCACTTCCCAGGCCAGGCTTTAGGTTTGAGGCGGCAGTCTGCAGGCATGGTGCTTCTGGCAGTCTCTGCAGATGGACGAAGGCTCAGAGAAATTGAGTGCTTGCTGGAGTTCGAGGCTTGGAGTCAGGCACAGCGTCTTTACTAGCTATGTGGCTTGCAGTAGAGAGTCTCACTGTTCAGCACAACTGGCTGCACATGTGTAAAGGGCACATAGCTAGCCATGCTAGGCTGCCTGGTGTAAATGAGATACGGGACCTCAGTGGCTAGCCTCGGGTTAACTCCGTGATGGTGACCAGGATCTTGAGTGTCAAGCACAGAGTTTGGTGGGGGATACAGGTCTCAGAAAAAAAGATGCTCTCCTCTGTGAAACCATGTTGTGCCTCCAGGCCTCCCCGGCACCAGACACTTGAGCAGCTTCCTGAGGGCCCACAGTTACATATATTTTCATTTAGTCCTGATGCTGGGGTGGTCTCCCCTCTCCACTAAACTGTCAGCTTCCTGAGGGAGGGCAAAGACCAGTGTCAGGCTCTGCTATTTGGAGCCTGGTGGCTCTGCCTTCCTGATGGGTAGCCTTGTACTGGCTATTTGGTCCTCATCTGGGAGGGAGGGGCAGTTACCCATTCCTTCCATCTGACCTACTAGGCAGGGAGGCCAGGCGCGTCTTCTGTGGCAGCCTAGTGTAACATGCCTGCGTGGAATGGATTGGGGAAACGAAGAGAGATCAAGTCAGAGGCTGCCTCTCCACCTCCTGAAGCAGGAATGTCCAAGGGAGGTGAGACACTGGCGAGTCGGGGAGGGGCTGTGCATGATATGACGTCCTTGTCCGCAGTTCCTCCCTGCCCACGTGCCCTGTGAGGTTGGAGCAGGGACTGCTTTGGCCTTGGCTATGTGACTGTCCAAGACCGAGGCAGGGCCGATGTGGGCACTCACTAGCAACTGCTGACCTCCGGGCATCTAGGTAATAGTGTCTGGTATTAGCTCACTTCTTGTGGTAGGACCTCTGGGAGTAGAGCGAGACCTCCCATGCCACCCCCATGATATTGCCAGGGTTGGAGGTAAGAGCGCAGTTTGGAGAGGTTTGAACTTCCTGGGCCTTTGAGGAAGCCTGTGTGTGAACTCTGGCATGGGGCTGATGTACACATAGGCCATACAGTGGTGGCGTGGGGACAGGACTCGGAGACTGGGCAGTGGCCTAGCTCAAGACAGGGAAACAAGGCTGTCTCTGGAGGGCAGACCTCAGGGAGGGGGCACTGGACACAGGTGGACCCCAGTGTGGAGTACACTCGAGCCAGCAGTCACAGAGGTGGGTGGCCACTCCCCCTCCTCCCCCCCCCCCATGCCTCTTGATAATACCAGGCCCTGCCACCTTGTACATTGCTGCCCAGTAATACCCAATGAAGATGCTGACCCCGTCAGGAGTGTTTTCTTCAGAAGCAACATCACGTGGTGGGAATTGACTCCCGCTAGATGCTTTGATGGAAACATGACATTTTGGAAGCCAACATGTGTCAACATCACTATAGGGGAAAGGTTCCAGGCTCTTCTGTCAGCTGAGGTCATCACCAGACACTGGCTGGAGGCCTGGTTGATCGGGGTGCCACAGCCAAGCTGGTAGCGGGGCATGGGGCAGAGGAAGTCAGAGGGCTGGGAGCCTGGCTGGCCTATCAGGAGGAGGGGGGAGGAAGGGAGGGGAGGGGGGGAGGACATACATCCCCACCAAGTTCCACCAGGTGGTGGGGGTGCAAAGGCAGGATCCGATAGCAGGGGCTCTTGGATGAGAGAGGCAGACTGGACCAGGTTGTAGAGGGCCCTGGGACCAGGAACTAGCTGTGTGACGGTGGGCGGCTTTCCCACCCTCTGCTTCACTTGATTTTCAGCCTGATGTAGTGCGACTACCCTTGCTGTTGCTGGGGGCTTAAGGAGACACAGTGCATGTAAAGTACCTCACATGGAGCCTGGCACAGAGCAGGCACCAGGATGAGTTTGTTGTTGGTTAGTAGTGATAAAGCCACACGAAAGTTAACAGCAAATGGCAGGGCAAGAAGTCCTGTCATTTTGTTATAATAAGGTATTAGAACTGGTAGGAGCCAGTTGTGATAGTGCATGCTTGTAACCCCAGCACCCAAGGCAGGAAAATCTCCCCCCCCCCCCTCTTTCTCTCTCCCTCCCCCCCTCTTTCTCAAATAAAATCAACTTACAAGATGGTTTCCCGCCTAGAGGAAATCTAGGAAGGCTTCCAGAAGGAAGGAGTATTTGAACTGGGGAATGAGACAAGAGGCCCAGACACTGGGTAGAGACTTATCTGGGGTGAAGCACATGTACTTCAGAATGTAATGTCCATCTGTGGAGCTTCTGTCTAGGCCCAAGTCCAGCCTAGCATCCCCTCCACCCTTCTGCTTGTGACTGATAGGCAAACCCAGGCCTTATCTGGATTTTGATTTGTGTTGCTTTTTTTTTTTTAATTGCTATTAGAATACAGAGTTAAGGAAGTACAAAGCGGGATTTCACTGACATTTACACACATGTATACAACAGATTCTGGTCAAACCCCCTTCTCCATCTACCCCCTTGCTCCTGTTGCATTTTAAAAGTGTTTGAATGGAACTGGGGGCAGGGACTTTAGCTCTGGCAGGTCTTCTAGATGTGCTCCTTTGATCCTGGAGATCCAGGAGCCCAGCCAGAGAGCTATGGGAGCAGCTTTTGGGGTAGGAAAGGGGGTTGCAAGGCCAGACCCAAGTCCCTTTTATCAGTGTCATACCAGGCATTTTCTCTCCTTATTACCGTGTCCCACCCTCCCACCCCACCCCATACCCAGAATGCCCTGGAGCTGGGACAGGTCTTGAGTGGGAAGTGATTGCAGCTGGAGACAGCTGGCCCTGGAATGTCACTGGCCACCAAGCCTGGGAAGGGAAGGGCCCATTGCTGCAGGATGGGCGGGACTTGAATGGGTCAGGAGGGCCTAGCAGGACAGGGGCGGAGCTGGAGGACAGTTCTGCTTAGGTTCAGGGTGTGGCAAGCCAAAGGAAGTCTGGAATGTCTGGTGAGTGTGCTGGGGTGCGTGGTCTTTGGTTACCCTAGCTCCCTTTAGTTTCTTTTTACTTTCTTGTGGTTCTGGGATTGAACCCAGGCCTTTGCTCATGTGAGAACTCTGCTGCTGAGCTGTGTCCCCTGTCAGCTCCTTTTTAACATGACTCTGGCTGACCTGGCTCAGACCAGCTAGGAAAATACATTTATTCTTCCTATACATCTGTTAGTATCCACTTTGTGCGGGAACTGGTTCAAGGTACGCTGGGTGTGACAGGGTGAACCAGCATGATTCTGTTGGTGGGGAAAAGGGGACAGACAAGTCAGATGACCTCAGGTCGGTGCTATGAAGAAAATGCAGCAGGCTGATAAGCATGGGTAGGACTTTAGCTGTGTTAGCACAGGAGCGGCTTTTCTAAGCTAGGTCTTTTGATCCAACACCAGAACAAGAAGAAGCCAGCTTTGCTTTGCGTTAATTAGAGGCCTGGTTGGGGAATAGCAAGTGCAAAGGCCCAGAGGCAGAACCTCAGGGGGCAGGAGCTGGCCCTGGGCGGAGCCAGCCTCATGTGGGACTGCCGCTCCTCCAGCTTCTGCTGTGCCTGCACTCTGCCAAGCGGAGAGGCCCTGGGAGTGAAACTTGCCCATGGCTAGGAGCAGTTTTTTTACTTTCCAGAGCTGGCCTGTGCTTTTTAGACCTGGAGGTTCTGATTTGTGGTTGGTTACCTGTACAGAAGACTGTAATTTTCCACTTGTTCCCTGAAGTACCCGGAAATCTCTGGATGTTGTCACCACGGTGTTTTTTTCAAGTTCTTTGGGGAATTTCAACTTGGAGACAGACTCTGCGTGCTTTGTACAGGGAGGCCTTCGGGGCACACCTCGTCCATGAAGGCCCTGGCTGAGAGGTCCCCTCATCTGGCCTGGAGAGTCAGCTGGACGTGTGCCACCCTTGGGAATGGGCCTTTGTGGACTGGGACTTCTCGGTGACAACTTTGGCAAGATCCTCGGCCGGGCTGGAGGGGCTGCTCTGTGGAAACCCGGCCAGCATCGGGAGCCTGGCCTGGCTGCCGGGCCTCGGCTGCCTGCATGCAGGTCAGCAGAGGGGCCTGTGCTCCAGCCACTGCCCAGGTCTGTGGAGGGCTCTGTGGGATGGAGACAAGGGGCAGGGGAGACTTCCTCCCCTCCCTGCCTCCCGAGTCTCCAACCTGGGGTGGAGCGGCCCAGGCCTCTGATTGGAGTGGGGTGGACTGGACAGTGAGGGGCTGGCCAGCTCTAGAGGGCAAAGGTGGCCAGTGCCTGCCTCCACCGGCCATCTGATCACCCAGATCCCTCCTCAGACCCCTCCCCCCCCAGGTGTGTGAGGAAGAGTGAAGTTGTGGGGGGGGGGGCAGAGGGGGGTTGCTGGCCTGTGTCCTGACCCACAGAGCTAAACATTCCCCTTCCTGTCCTCTGAGGGACTAGGGAGCAGCCCTAGAACACAGCACAGAGGAAGTGGGAATCCCTATAAAGTGGGTCTCCTAGGAGTCGCTGTTAACTTTACTTACTTTACTTCTGGGCTGGGAAGGTGGGCACGCTTGCTGAGCTAAGGTTACCCCAAGTCCTGCACTCTTATCCTGGGGCACCTTGCCCAGGAAAGGACAGAGGTAAAGCCGCCGGCTGCCCTGGCGCCCTCCGTCTTTGCCCGCCACTGCCTCTCCCAGACAGATTTAATAATCTGAGTCTGTCTCTTGCAGTTAGTATTGAAGAAGAGAAGCTTTACTCTTAAAACTTTTATTGATCCAGACACTAATAAAAAGTAAAGGGTTTTTGGAGCAGATCTTTCTTTCCTGCTTGAGCAAAGAACATCCGAGCTCTAAAATACGTTTGTTTTCCTCCTCCTCTGAGGTGTGGGGAGGGGACAAGGGTTGGCCTTGCTGAGACCTCGCCTCTTTCAGAAAGCGCTGTCTCTACTGCTCAGACCTGTGTCATATATCTGTCTCCTAAGAGGGACTGGGCTGCCATGGGGGCATATCACTTCCTTCTCACCAGAGGCCCTGGTGGGAGCCATGGAGCTGTGATTCTTGATTTTTTTGTGTGTCTTTCTGATGTTGGTACCTTGGCTGGGAACCAAGTGAAGGCCGTAGTCCTTGTTTTTGCTTATACAGTTTGTAAATATTAAGTTTATGCCATGCTGTACTCTCTCTAAAGACATACACAACAGCCACACAGATCTTACCTTGTGGTGGGGGAAACAGTGATTCCCATTGGGTGAAGTTCCCCTGCCTAAAATAGTGCCTGGCACATAGTTTGCACTTAATGTTTGCTGGCTGAATGAGCTCCATGCTATGAAGGTAACAAGCCACATGTTTCCCTGAGGAGTAATGGGGGTGGGGCAGGGCTTGTTGTGGAGCTGGCTGTGGGGGAAGGAGGAATTCCAGGAGATAGATGCCCAGCTATTCAGAGAAGGGAGTAGAGTAGAACTAGCCCAGGAAGCAAGTGTGACCTCCCTCAGGAGAGGCAGGTGGGGACCTCAGTAGGTTTTGCTGGATAAAGTCAGAGGGAAAGCAGGCCACTCCTGCCAAGCAGGGGGCGTCACTGAAGGTTTACTCTAGGGGCCGAACAGTGTGCTTTGTGTTTCTCAAGGGTCCTCTTGACTTCCTGGTAGAATACAGTGTCCAGGGGCAGAGCTGCCAGGGCCTGGTGGTTTTAGAGCACTAGCAGTAGGATGTGCTAATAATGGATGGGACTCTGAAGGTGAGGGCAAAGAGGGCATGTTCTTGTCCTGAGACTCCTGGCCCGCTTATGAGACAGGCTCCATGTAAGACTTTTCAGGCCTGAGGATCCATGAGCTGTGGGTCGGCAGTTAGGAGTCTGAAACTGAGAGGCAGGGAGGCTAGTGATACAAATTGAGGAGTTGTGGGAACTCAGGGAGGGGAGATATTTAAAGCTATAGGATGAGATCACCAGAGGGAAGTGTGTGGCTGAAAAAGATGAGAATCCCCCATACTTGGAGGAAGGAAAGCCGGTGAGGCCAGCCTCAAAGGAGCAAGCTGGCCTGTGCAGTACGAAGGCAGGACAGTGGGTCGTAACAATCAAGAGGAGTTGGGGGCAGCAGTGGGAGGGAGGGAAGGGCAGTGGGAAGCTGGGAGGGGGAGGCCAAGCGAGGGTCTCAAGTGTTCCCGGTCAGTGATCTTTGGTGACCATGGTTTACCCTGTGGATATTAACCTTGGACCTACATTAAAATTCTCTTATCAGAATTCCCATAGATGCTAATTCAAGGACACATGTTTCTACCCTCCCCCCCCCCCCCCCATGGGCTCACTAATTGCTTTGTGTTTATCTCACTCTTGTACTCATGCTGAGACTGCTGACTGTCTTGTCCCTTCTATCCTCTTTCCTTGCCCAATCTCTCTCTCTCTCTCTCTCTCTCTGGGTCCTAGGCCCTTTATCTATGCCAAGGATCTTTCTTAGAGTACAGGTAGACTTCTTTACACTGGAAGGTTTCTTTGTGTGCTTCAGGAGATGTTTGGAGACTTTCATAGAATATTTTAGTGGTGGCTAGGACCTTACCTCCCCCCAGGCTTGGATGGTTCTTGTGAGAGTTGAGAGTACGTTTAATTTGCTGTGAGGAGTGGGGATGACCTAAAGTCTGATGGATCCCTGGTGTGTTCCCACTGATTGTTGAGTGACTGGAGATTTTGAGTCTTCAGGGTTCTTGGTTTGTTTATAAAGTGTTTTTTCTGCATCTGGTTAACCAGTATTTTTACATATGCTATCTGCAGAGGACATTATGTGACTTCATTTTATACATGAGGAAACTGAGGTTCAGGAAAGTGAAAGCACTTGTCCAATTTGCTGCAGTTGCTAGGTACCACAATCAAAGCATGCGCATTCCCCAAACCAGACCTCTCCTTCCTGCTTAACCACATAAATCAAGATGGGCTTTAAGATACCCAGACTCCTACCACATTTTAGGGATTGCAGTCATATCTGCCAGGGCTTACCTGGCAGTCCCCCCTGTCCCTGACCACCCTGATGTTTAACACCCCTTCTGTACATAGGCATCAGATGCATCTGGTTCAGAGAGGATGAGCCAAGGTAGGCCTTGAACCTTGTCCAGCCTTGGGGTGCTTATGGTAAAGGGGGCCCCAGCTTCGGGGTTGCTGTTTGTGCTACAGCTGTGGGGGCTTGTATTTTTATGGCTGATGTAGCACTTCTGGGCAGAGATAGCTGCCTTGGGACATGTGCCACGGAAGACCCTCAGAGTAGGAGACAGACCCAAAGAACGCCAGGGTAGGGGCCTCTACCCTGGGAGGAAAAGCCTTCTACTGCCTTCTAGCAAGCTCATGGGGCTTTGGATCTCCTTCTTCCCACTTACCCCATAGACCTTCATTAGTCAAGGCAGGAAACAGAGGCAGGCTCTTTGCAGCTTCAGAGGATTTGTCCACAGGTCAGCCTTAGTCTTCCTGTCTCCTGGGAAAGGGTAGCCATCTGGGGCGTGGCAGAGAGTGGTCCTGCCAGAAAACCTGTGAGGGTTCTTTCCCAGAGAAAATGTGGCATTTCTCCCTCCCTCCCTCCCTCCCTCCCTCCCTCCCTCCCTCCTTCCCAGAACATCCTGGGCCAGCTCCCTCAGTCTAGCCTGGAAACTGACCTTTGCTGAGTGCTCCCTGAGAGCCAGGCTTTGTTCTGTAGCTTCCCAGCAATACCATGACACAAGCTCATCTGACCACACTGGTGGGATGCAGCAGAGCCCAGATTCAAGCTCAGATAGTCTGGCTTCAGGACTACATATCCTCAAGCTCATTTGACTTCCAGGCTCTGTGAAAACACAGTGAAGGTGCCCAATCCTTGACTGGTTGGATCTGAACTGCCATCTGACCTGGAACTCTTCTTTTTTTAGTTTTTTGGGTCCGGTTATAGGGCCTGAACTCTGGGCCTGGGCGCTGTCCCTCAGCTCTTCAGCTCAAGGCTAGCGCTCTACCACTTGAGCCACAGCGCCACTTCCGGCTTTTTTCTGTTTGCTTATGTGGTGCTGAGGAATCGAACCCAGGGCCTCATGCATGCAAGGCAAGCGCTCTACCACTGAGCCACCTTCCCAGCCCCTGACCTGAAACTCTTCTATACCCACTAACACCCACTGAGTCCACCCACTCCAGCGCCAGAGAGTCCTCTTCCTGTCCTCCTTCTTGGTCCTCATACTAAGGCCCAGCCAGTCAAATCTCTGCTGTTTCCTCTCCCTTGTCCACCCTCTGCTAGGAGAGCCTCCATTCTCCAATGTCTGCCCCTCCATTCCTGTGAACTGGCTCCTTAGGTGTCAGCCATGGGTTTGGAAGGATATTTTCCTTTACCTGCTGCCCATGGGGGCCTGGATGTTAAGTGCCCCTACTCCTGCAAGATGGAAAATCTGTATTTTTTTCCTCTTCTCCTCCTGCCTTCACCTTCTTATGACATTTATGTCTCATTTCCTGCTGTCACAGATCATGTTTCCCAGTTTTCTCATCTGGAAGATGGAGAAAATGGCAGAATGGACTCACAGGGTTTGGAGGCTCAGCCCGAAAGCCCAGCAGTTGGGAAATGTAACAAATGATCTCACTGCCTTCTTTTCTCCTTGGAGAAAGATGCTGAAGGATGGGAGCAGGTGGGACGTAGGCCAGACCTGTTCGAGAGGGGTAAGCATCGTCTCCTGGGAAGAACAGGGAGGAAGAGCGCACCTTTGGCTGACTTTCAGGGTGGAATCTAGGCAAAGCCTTCCACGGATTTCAACTTGCCCCTCTGGAAGATTGGGGGGACGTTGCTGCTTGACTGGGGAGTTGTGAGGAATAAAAGAGATAGTGCTAGAGCTGCTGAACACTGCGTCCAGTCCGCAGTGTGTTTAGAAATGGCCAGTTCTACTCTCTGTCTATTTTGGGGGCCACTGAGGTTTGAACTTTGGGCCTCCTGCTTGTTCAGCTGGCACTCTTACCACTTGAGCCATACCTCCAACCCTGTGTTTTGTTGATTAATTGGAGATGTAGTCTCCTGGACTTTTCCTGCCCCTCTGACATCAAGCTGTGATCCCGTCTGAGTGGCTAGGATTGCAAGCGTGAGCTACTGGCACTGGATTCCCACCGTTACTCTTGAGTTAGTCTTGTCTTTTGTTTGTTTTTGTTCTTTGGGACCTTTGAGTAAAAGTTGGATTTTTACTTTTGTTCCTTGTACTTGAAAGCTCCCTTTGGAGTCCAAGACATGTAACCTGATCATAATCATGACTCTTGAGGTGTTGTTTCATTTTCCTGCTTCCTGTAAAGAAAAGGGTGATCTGTACTTTTAAGTTCTCTGAAGGCCCAAGTGGGACACTGGCCCTTTAAAACACATTACAGAGTTGGACCATGGCCTTTGTTTAACTAACCATGATTGGTCCCAGCAGACCAGGCTGGACAGGGCTGGAATGCTTGTGTTTAGGACCAGGGCGGGGTTGGACTGGCTGTGGCCGGTGAGAAAGAGCCAGCTGTTAGGCCGCTGGCCTGGCCTCACTGTCCCCAGCCTGATGGCCGTGCTGAGGGATGGTAAGTTGTCTGAGTGGAGGTGGCAATCAGGAAGGCTGGGAAGGAGCGAGGCTGCCAGCCTCAAGCAGCTGAATGGGCCATGGGTACGAGTAGTTGTCACAGGTGTCCAGTCTGAGGAGACACTCTGAAGTTGCCAGTGACGGTGTCTGCCTCGGTCAGCACAGAACATGGGTTTGTCCGGAAATGGGAATCCAAAAAGCCTACTGCCGCTGATTCCCATTCTAGAATCACCGCTGTTCCGCCAGCGGGGACCCTAGGAAAAATGCTGAGAAATGCCAGCAACTGCTTGGAGTCTTCTAAGCTGAGGAGCTTGGCCTTTTGCTCGGCGCCCTCTAGCCTCTGCTGGGTGGGGCTGCACTGGGCCTTGGGGGTGCTGTCATCTCTACTCAAGAGTCCCAGTGGACTCCGTCCTACTGTCTCCCTTCTATGTCTATGTCTGCTCCCCGATCCATCCAGCCCAGGCCTGCTAGGTGGGCTGGCGCAGGTGGCAGGCTGAGAAGGTTGTGTGTAGGCCTGACATGTGTTGTGACTTCAGCTTAGGTGTTTGGAACAGTTGACAGAGTCAGGTGGCTGTGGTAGGGGAGCCTTCATTGGGAAGTACCTCACTTGTGGAAAGTCAGAGAAGTTTGGCTTATTTCAGCCAAGTGCCTAACCACCCTCACTCATTACCATGCTGGGGGCTGGTAGACTACCCACAGAGATGTTCTTCTCACCATTTTTCACCAAGAAGTGACAAAGCAGAACCTCCAACCCAGAGTTCCTATGGTAAGTTGGAAGTTGGCACGTTTTATCATTTGAGTGTAGTTGGAGTGTAGTTGAAGCATTCATAGAGAGGAGTTTAGAGTGGAGCCTAGGTTCGGGTCTCTTGCCCTGCCCTGGTGAACGCGCCTGGGGACGCTGAGCCTCACTTCCTTGTGGTGGTTTTTTGTTTTGTTTTGAGATAAGACCGCACTATAAAACCCAGGCTGGGCCTGAAATCTGCCATCCTCCAGTCCCCTAAGTGCTGGGATTACTGGGGTCCCATTATGCCTGATGGGTGGTGCTCTGTACATCAGGCACAGATAGAGGGGAGGGGGTTGGTTGGTGAGCAAAGGCAGCCTGCAGGGCCTGCACAGCAGACTTAGGGACGTACCTTAGAAGCTATACTTCACAATATTTAAAGGATTGCCTACAATCTCTTGGGCCTTGTGACAAATGGCAGATAATACTATCTTAGTCTGGAGTCAGCCGTAGGGGACCGTGAGAAACCAGAGAGGACTGAAGGCTGTCTCCAAGCCTCAGGTCCCTTAACAGTAGTTACAGCTGCATCAGAGCTAGAGGTTTGGGGCTCACCAAAACATGGAGCCACTAGGCATGTTGGCTGGCAGAAGTATGTAAGAGTACCCCTCCGCTCCCTTGGTTTTTAGGGTTTTTGTTTTGTTTTGCTTATTGGCCATGGTTTTTTTTTTTTTCTGAGTTTTTGCCCTTGCCGGTGGCCCAGAAGGCTCTGGCCTACCAGTAACTGCCCTCTGTCTGCACTGCTGCCTCCAGGGTCACAGTATGAGAGACAGACATTCTCTTGCCTGGCAATCCTGTTACTTCATAGACTGATGGCTGGGATAGCCCTGCCCAGGAGGGGTGCAGGTGTTAACCCAGTGAATCTTTAGCTATCTCTGCTTCCTTGGCTCACACTTTCCCCTTGTGTATTTTGGGGTTTTTTTGGGGGGGGGGGTGGAAATATTTTCATTGTCTTTAAGTAGTTGTACACAGTAGTTGTCAATCAACAAAACACTTGGTGAACTTGGTGCATCTTGATCAATGTCACCCCTTCCGACATCTCACTTATCCCTCCCGACCTACCCTTTCCCTCACTTTTTAAATTTTGTAGGATATGTATTGATCTTTTTTGGCCATTTAGCAGTTTATGTACACAGTGCATCTTGATCTGTCACCTTTTGCCTTTTCACCCCCCCCCCCCCATCCTTTCCCTTATTTTTTAAATTTTGTGGTATATACAATGAATTATTAACTGCACTCTCCTCCTCCCCCTTCCATTCATCTACTCCTCTCCCCTTGGCCCCTACCCCCCTCTGGCAAGTACTCACTTCCTGGTACTTACTTTGTTGGGCTTTGACTTAGTCTTTCTAAAGAATTATGGCGTTTGAGCTCTCCATTGTAACTGCTTGTGTTTTTGATGCCTCTGAGGTAGGCTGCTAAGGAGGAGGGGGCCCTGCGGCCACCAAGTGCCTCCATGCCCAGTGGTGGCTGAGGTTGAAGAGATAGTCACCCCACCTGAGGATATGCATTGTGTCAGAGCTTATTCTCAGATGAGCCCCTCCTTAAATGGGGTCCTT
This sequence comes from Dipodomys spectabilis, assembly GCF_019054845.1. Taxonomy (NCBI): domain Eukaryota; kingdom Metazoa; phylum Chordata; class Mammalia; order Rodentia; family Heteromyidae; genus Dipodomys; species Dipodomys spectabilis. Next base: position 6,899,341 of record NW_024870723.1, read on the forward strand.
CCCCAAATGGCCTGGCCTTTGGCACCTGCTCTTAGCTGGGGAGTGGAGCAGGTGAGGATGTCTGGTGTAAGTTGGCCAAGAAGCTTTTTGAGAGCCTAGCTGTGGGGATAGGACAGGCAGGAGGATCTGCTGGCTGGGGAGAGTGAGAGAGGCATCCTGAAGCTGCTACAGAGGGGAAGAAGCCAGGATCATCAGAATTGTGATGCTGGAGGGGAAGAGAATGCCCAGCCCAGCCTGTGCAGGGCATGGGAGCCAGCAAGGGGTTCGTTTATAGGAGCTGTGTATCAAGAAATCAGTCCATGTCACGCAACTCCTCCACAACAGCTATGGAGCTGTTATTTCCATTCTTCAGATGAGAAAACTGAGAATTAATTTAACCAAAGTCCCACAGCTTAGTTTTTGTGTATTTTTAAAAGGAAGTCTCTCCATGTAGAACCAGTAATCAAAGAGTATAGTGCCAAAACTGGTTGGCAAGTAGCTCATCCTTGGTTGAGCAGAAACCTGGTTCTCTGGGGTGGGGGAAGAGGCTCGTCCTTGGGCTACCCATCACTCTAATGTGAACAGCCTGCATGTGTCTGGCTCTTGTGGAGATGAGATGGGAGAAGATGCTGTGCCTACGTCTAGAGGGCCAGCATAGGCCAAGGAAGGCTTCAGGAGGTGGAGAGCTGGGAGGGATTAGAGGAGGCAGAGGGGAAACTGCCTCCTGGGGGTTGGAGGCATTTACATTTTAGCTCATTTCTTATTTTATCATCATTCCCCACATGGGTTCTTCTTCAAGGCCCCAAGAGTGCTCTTGGAGGTGATTATGGTCCCAGGTGGGGTTGGGGAGACAGAAACCAGCCCCATGCTCAATGGTATGATCTGTCAGACCAGGCAAGTGCCTGGGTGTGTTCTGGACCCTGACCGACTGAACTTGCCTGCAAGGAGGAAGCATCGGAATATCTAGACAACCCACGTGGGGAAGGCTGAGCAGTGTGGCAAGTGGGACTGGGGTCAGAACTCTGAGTGCTTTTCCGGGTAGGTGAGCTCCTTCCCCCCGGGCAACTGAGACAGTGCCTAGGGATGTCTCATTCCCTGGAATTTCTCCTGGGGTTCAGGGAGGGGTGAGAGCTGTCAGTAGGAGGGGCCTTTGGCCAATAGCTTACTTTCCATTTGCCCAAACCTCATCCCATTCTACGAGTGTTCTTGGTTTCTCTTCTCTTAAAATTCAGGACACTTCACTGTTCTACTGAGGTTTATGAATGTTTAAAAACTGCTTTGCGGTCCCCAAAGTAATTTGACAAGTCTGACAGCTATTGATTAAAAACCGAAATTATTCAGGCTGCAGGGTGACTTGGGGGATTAGATGGAAAGTTTTTTTTTTGTTTCTTCTCTCTTTGCCCCCCTAAAAAGGAAATGAGATGTGGAAAGGTAAATGTGGTCCCAGATGTCGTTTGCAAACTCCATTAGGCCTGCCTGATTATACTGCACTGGTGGGATGGGGTTTGGACGGGGTGCTGACTGCTGCCTCTCCCGTTCAGGCACTAAATGACAAGCATCCCTCACACGCCGGCCCCACGCCTGCAGCTCAGGTCACCACCAGGTAGCAGTGAGGCATTGCTTTTGCATTGTTGCAGGTGGTAACAGCACAGTATGCTTGTTATAGGGATTGACTCCGGCTTGGTGGTTCTCTGAAGGGCTTCAGCAGGTGAGGAAACAGCAGCCTAGAGACAGTGGGGAACTTGTTCAGAGTTTATGAAGCCAAGGGAAAGGGAGGCCAAAGGAACAGGAACCCAGGACCTCCTGGCCAGCTTCTCCCCACTTCCCCGTAGGTGAGAAGGCTAGACAGGGTCTTGCTGGGACACTAAGCCTGGAGGTCGGGTCGTCTCTGTGATCCATCAGGCCACTCTCTCCCTCTGAGCCTCAAGTTTCCTCTTCAGCAAAGTAGGCATGTCCTAAATCTTCTTTATGGAACCCTTTGGATTCACTTGGGAGGGGGTTAGGGGTGACAGTTGCCCCTGAGTCAGACTCACTAAGCCTAGTTTGAGGTTTCGCTCTTTTGTTTACTAGTGTGATGCCACCTTTTTGTACTTGAGGTAAGAACACTTGTCACACAGCTGGCCATGTAGTAGGTGCTCAGTAAACAGCTGTTAGGTCTAGGCTGCCACAGTGTCATCTCTGACACAACTGGTACCAGGCCTCAGGCTGCATTTTATGTCAGGCCCTGAGCCTCCCTATTCTGTTTTGGTTGCCAGGGTGTGGCTGTCCTTCACCATTGGTCCGAATGTGCACACCATCACATTGGTTCCCAGTGATTCTGCCAGGACCGAGCCTCCAGGCCTGACATACCAGGAAGCTTCCCAAGCTAAGCATCCAGCCTCCCTGCCTTTTTAGGACAGGCTCTGTCTTCCTAAGGCTCTAGTGACTGCATTCCGCTCCCCCTTCCCGTCCCCCCCCCCCCTTCCCCCTCCCCCCCCCCCCCCCCCCCAGCTGGGTCAGGAGTCAGCACCAGCCTTCTTAGCCAGTTCCCAGGCCTGTGTGACAAGTATGAACTGGGGAGATGGCTGTGCTGGATGATCCCAGTGGGGCCTGGCCCTTTTTACATTCTGGGCTGGATTGCCCTAATCCTGACATGTTCCAGGACTGTGACCAGATGAGCTCTCCTTCCATCGTGGGCAGAGAATTCCAGCACTGCTGCGTGGGCCTGCCTGTGCACAGGGAGGAGCCTGGTGAGCGTGTCTGGGCCTGATGGGGCTTAGAGAGTTTGCTGGTTTCTGACTCCAAAATCAGCAAGTTCCCCAACCTTGGGGTGGACACTGACTGTGGACTCACCACTTGTCCAGGTGTCTCTCTGTTCAGGACAAGGTAATGGCATGGGAGCATCGTGCAGGCTGAGGGGCCACTCCCAGTCATACTCTCTTTCCCTTGTATTTCACTGCAGGGTGCTTTTTTTTTTTTTAAGGAAGGTATTTGAGGTTGGTTCTTATTTTGCAGGTGGTAGAAATAAGGAATTTAAGTGCATGGGGAAGGAATAAGAATAGGCTAGGAAGTCCTTTTCCTGTTTCTCTAGTGTCAGACATAACCTCTCCTAGGAACTTGATGAACCATGTGTTCATTGCTCATTGTTTCTCAGAGCTGTCTGAGCTCCTGAGCCACCAGTGTATGGCCATGAGGAGAGGGAAAAGAGGGGCCACAGTTACGAGTGACCAGTGGCAGTCTCTGGCTCGACCCTTGTCCTCCGGAGCTCACTGCCTTCTGGGCCTCTGTATAGCAACTCTGTAAAGATTGTGTCATTACCCCACTTACAAGAATCAGAGTTGTATGTTTTATCAGGAAGAGATTGGATTTGCTTCTACCACTTCTTACCCCTGGGCCCTAGGCCCTTGCCTTTTTGCAGTGTGCTCTTGCATGCAGGTGTATGTGTGTCTTGCATGCAGGTGTATGTGTGTGTGTTTGTGTATGCACACGTGCGTGCTTGTGAGTATGTGTGTACACAGTACATGTGCTCTGAGTCTCACCTCTGCTGCCTGTTCTGCCTGCCCTGTTGTCATTGCTGCCCCCAGCAAGGCAAATATCTTAACAGGCTCTCCCAGCTTCTGCTTGTGTACTTCAAGAAACAGGACACCCACTCCCTCTAAAATATAACAAGCCTGGCCCTTCGGAGAGGGGGAAGGACTCTGAGCTGGAATTGGCCGATACTGGTCTCTGCTCTGCCTTCAGGCAGCTCCTTTCTCCCTTTGAGATTCTTGGGCCTCTTATTTCCAGAGGAGGCAATCTTACCCTCAATTCTTACCTACAGCTTAAAGCATGCTTACTTTTCTTTCTTCCCCTTTTTTTTTTTTCCTCTCTTTTGATTGACACTGGGACTTGAGCTGGGTACCTGATGCTTTCACTCATTGGCTGGTGCTCTCCCATCTGAGCCCTGGCTCCTATTCCTGGGCACTCTCACTTTAAGAAGAGCTTTTTAATTTAACGAGTTTGGAGTTTTTATTCCCCTTTTCCTTGAAAGAATGGAGAGTTTGCTGAGCTGTCTCTAACCTTTTAGGAGAAAAAAAAAGGTTCAGAGTTGAAAACCAGCTTGTGGGCTGGAAGGCTATCAGATAAGTCTGTGCTCCTGGGGACAATGTCCTGTTGTTCCTGCTGCCCCACCCTCACAATAAACTGCTGTCGCCTGGCCCAACTCCTAGCAGCAGCTCCCCCTTGCTTGTGTCCACATTTCCTGGCCTAGCCAGCAGGCAGCCTGACTCCCCTTCCCCCCACTGCCTGTGGCCACTGCGTGATGGAAAGATTCAGGCTGTGGCTGGTGCTGTTATAGCCAGCCTTGGCCCCCACCGAGTCAAATACCACATAGTCACTTGCTCCCATGAGATCCTGAGCAAGTTCACTTCGCCTTTCTGGGTTGGAGTATGTCAGTCTGGACATGATGGGAATTAAAGTGAGGGGACAGGCAGGCTGTGTGGTATGAGGTAGTGCAGGTGGCATGGGCATAAGTTGTTAGGAAAGAACAGGGACAGCATCATAGTGGCCCCAGGTTGGACCTTGAGATGGGAAAGATTTGGGAGGCTGAAGAAAAAGCATGGGCCAAATCCCCCAGAGGGCAGTTTGTGTCTAGATCCTAGCAGGGTACTGGGCTTGAAGCCTCTGGGACTCAGTTTTCTTACAAGTTGGGAGGGGACAGAGGAGGAGAGGAGTGAGGTATGGGGCATAGAGGGACACATCTGTTGGGGAAGATGCTGCTGCTGTGGTTCTGTAGTCTAGACTGGGAAGCCAGCAGAACACTCCTCTATTGACTAGCCTGAGAGTGACCTGGAAATCCTCATGCTACCCCTCCCCAGGAGGTACAAGCTTCCATGCAGAGGAGGAGATAGAGACAGGGCCTCAGATCTCTGGAGGGTGGACTGTCGTGGGGCCTAGAAGACCTACCACATGGGGGAAGATCTTGGAGAGGGCTGGAGGGACCATGGTATTACCACAGAAGCGAAGTCCCTCAAGACTTCTTCACAGAGATTCTGGGATGAACATTGAGGGGTTGTTTTTGGAGCAACTGGAGCAGAAAATGCCCTGATAACCACCCCCATGCCTTCTTTCTCCTTTGTCCCAGGAAACAGCTACATTTACAGAGCCTGGGCTCAGGGAGTTCTGTCCTGTCCCAGCCTACCTCCTCTCCAGGGAGCCAGCCAGCTAACTTGGGCTGTAAGAGTAGTGGGACTTTGATTCCCAAACTTTGAGGCTCTAAAACTCAAAGCTAAGCCAGGCCCAGCCTTACAGGGAGCCTTACAGGGAGGAGTCCCCTGCTTGGGAAGGGGGGCAACTAACAAGACTTTCCTGGCACAGGCTGGTAAATGAGCATTGTTGGCTGCCCCAGGGGTCCAGGAAGGCTTCATGAAAGACGGGCACTGGTGCTGGGTGCAGACTGCCTCCCTGAGCCCAGTTGGTGTAGTTGTTTCCTGGGAGAAAGGACAGAGCAGATGCGAGGGTGGGTTATCAGGGCACTTCCTGCTCAAGGCCAACATGGGAGCTTGCTCTGTGTGTGTGTGTGTGTGTGTGTGTGTGTGTGTGTGTGTGTGTCAGGGCCAGAAGAGGGGGTGGCTGGCAGAGAATCCAGGTTGAGCAGGAAGGAGCTACAGATACACGTGTGTGTGTGTGTGTGTGTGTGTGTGTGTGTGTGTGTGTGTGTGTGTGTGTGTGTGTGTGTGTGTGTGTGTGTGTGTGTGTGTGTGTGTGTGTGTGTCAGGGCCAGAAGAGGGGGTGGCTGGCAGAGAATCCAGGTTGAGCAGGAAGGAGCTACAGATACACAAGCCCTGCTACCAGCTAGTGCTCTGTGCCTGGAATTCCCATTTTCCTTCCAATGAGCTCAGGCTGTTAGACTGATGCACCTTCGCCCCACCTTCTCTCTGCTCCAGTCCCTTCCTCCAGTAACCCTGGGGAGGTAGGAGAGTCAAGGCTGCCCAGCTCTTGTAGCCAGTTGGGCTGGGTGAGTCCAGGATATCTTAAGGGCCCTGAGCTTCCCTTGGCCCTCCCTATTGCCTGGGACCTCCCCCACTTCTTTGTGGGACAACATGGTAAAGATGGAAGGGGGGCTTTCTACCACCACAGGCTTTGGGCCTGTGGGTTTGGAAGTTCGGCTTACACCTACTGGGCTCCTGGGACTTCAGGGCTAGGACCCTTTTGTGTCTTTGGGTCTTTTTAGACATGGCCAGGGCACTGAAGCTGCTGCCAATCCTCTCCTGGATCTTGAAGCAGGAGTTGGCCCCTGTTCGCCAGCCCCACCCCTTGCACTTCTGGGCCTGTACCTGCCCTAACTCCTAGGATCCAAATGGTAGTTTTCCAGGCTGAGCCAGAAAGTAGCTGATTTTGGCTGGCAACAAACTGTTTTTAAATCTGACTGCCAGGTGTCGGGGGCTGAGGTCTTTGCTTTGCCTAGAGGAAGTCACTTCTTGAACACCCCAGTCAGGGTGTCTTCTCCATTGCTGTATGCTACTCCAGCTGGCAGGAAGGTAGGCTGCCTTGCCTAGGATCCTAGCCAAGGGAAAGGAAGATTCTCCCTCCCACCCCACCCCCCCAATCCATAGTGTTAGTACCAAGGCAGTGAGGGGGCCAGGCTACTGGAGCAGGGATTAATGTCGAGTGGGGAAAAAACCTGTCTGAACACCCTAGGGATGATATGCTGTATGAGGTAGGCCACAGTGCACCTGTGGGATCTAGGCATCTAGAAAGGTCCTGGAGGAGTAGAGACACAGCTGTGTATGTGTGCCAGTGAGTGGAGCCATAGTGGAGTCATGTGGCTCCAAGCTGGGCCTACGCCACAGGCCTCTTCTGGTTGAACCTGTTTCCTCAGAGTTCTCAGAGGCCAGCTTCAGACTGGGCATGCCAAGGCCAAGGAAAAGGCTGACTGGTCTCCTGGGTGTTGGGGGTGGGCAGTGTGAGATGTCCGTGTGATGCACAGAGGAACTGAGGTGCAGATGGGTATAATGTGCCTAACACTGTACAGCAGGTGAGCAGCAGGCCCACGTCCAAGGCTGAGTGTATTAAGAGCCAGTGCATGTCTGGGCTCTTATTTGGTTAACAAGTGGCAGCTTAGTGCTTCAGCCCAGGCCTGGGTCTGATCCACTGACCCAGGAGGAGTTCCAGGTGGTGGACCCTCACAGTATTGGTGTTTGGAGTACTGTGCAAAAATTGCCACGCTCCTTCTACTCTGAGTCTCCTTGTTCTTGTTTGTCAAATAGAGGGACTCTTCTGCCTTATGTGGGACTGTGGAGTGGAACAGTCATAACTAAGGGCTCTGCTAGCTGTAGCAGTCTGGACAATTGTTAGGACAGGGTGACTAACACTAGTCTTAGATAGGGACCAAGGCAGAGGCCAGGGAAGGTTAGAAAGATCCAGAAGACTCCTTGGGACAGGGTCTTTGGGGCTGTTGGAGAATCAAGGCAGACCCTGGCTCACAAACTCTAATGGATCTGATACCCTTACCCAAACTTTTCCAAAGACAAACACAAAGGAGTGTGGGGTAGGGAGGAGGGGAGTTGGCCAACTGGTACCAGCTTGGTCCAGACACTGGAAGGCCCTCCTGACACTCTGCCTGCCTCCCCAGGTCCCATCTGATGCCAAGACTGAAGGAGTCTCGCTCCCACGAGTCCCTGCTCAGCCCCAGCAGCGCAGTGGAGGCGCTGGACCTCAGCATGGAGGAGGAGGTGGTCATCAAGCCTGTGCACAGCAGCATCCTGGGCCAGGACTACTGCTTCGAGGTAGGTTCTACCACAGTCTCTGGCCAGGTGGATCTACTCCAGACCCCTAGGAGTGCTTGGTGACCTCAGCTGGGGACAAGGAACAGTGGCCAGAATCTGCTCATAGCTTTTGGCTTTGATGGGAGGCAAGGTGGAGGTGGGAGTAGGGATAGCCTTCATACCTGTTCTCTGTGCTAGTATGTGAAGTTGCTGGGCCTCTAGTGGACAAAATGATTTAAACTCCAGAGCCTGTGCTCTGGGCCGGCTCACCTCCAGTGCAAGCTAGGGAACTGGAGAAAGTTCCCCTTTTCTGGGCCTATTTCTCTGTCTGCAGAGAGTCTAAACCTTCCTGCTCTGCATTCTGTGAGCCCAGGTTTGAGAGCACAGGGCCAGCAGCCCAGCCTAGGGGGTTATTACCTGGTATTACCTATGCAGTCCCTCATGGAAGATGATGGAGAATCTGTGGCCCAGAGAAGTCAAGGTGTCAGAGGTCATGACAACTAGGCCGAGACAAGCCAGCCCCGGGGTCACAAGTGCTGCAGATAGTCCTGAGAGGTGCTGCTTGCTTTTCTATTGTTCATATGTCTTTGTGTCTCTGCTTCTGGGGAACTTCCTACCTTACCCAAACAGCAATACATAATCAGAAGAATGAGCCACCATTTGGGGTCTTCTGACATCTTCCACACCCTGTGCCCAGTCTGTGCTGTCTCTGGTCAAGACTCCTGGCTGGGCTGTGAAGGTGGCTCAGTGGTAGAGCGCTTGCCTTGCATGCTTGAGGCCCTGGGTTCGATTCCTCAGCACCACATAAGCTGGAAGTGGCACTGTGGCTCAAGTGGTAGAGCGCTAGCCTTGGTCTGAAGAACTGAGGGATAGCACCCAGGCCCAGAGTTCAGGCCCCACAATCGGATGCGCTCCCCCGCCCCCCCCCCCACAAAAAAAAAAAAAAAAGACTCCTGGCTGAGTGGGCTGGATTTGAACTGGGACATGTTTGGGATGTCCTGGGATGGGCTGAGACAGTCAGTGCCTGATGGCTTTTTCACAGCAGGGGCAACTGTTCAGTGTGCGGGCTGCGGTATGGGGTCTGGCTTCCCTATAAAGCCTTGGGTGTCAGGGGCAGCATGGACAGAGTGGGAGCAGCTTGGGCCAGGTTTCTTTCTGGAGGAGATGTCCAAGTGGCAACCAGAGGGTGAGCAGGAATCAGGCAAAACAGGAGGGTAAAGATTATAGCCAGAGGACCCTAAGGCCTGGCATACCGTTAGGCTTCTATAACTATCATCATCACTGTTGTTGGGCAAAAGAATCCTCAGGAAGTAATCAGCTAAGGACCGAGGTGCTTATTCTCCTTTGGCATCCTATTCTGTTTCTCCTCCAGTTTCAGGTCAGAGTCAGAAAGATGTTCTCCTACGAGGACAAGAGTGCCATGGGGCGGGAGGTTGGGGGGGGGGGAGGTAGGGGGTGGGACGACTTGTTCCTGCTGCTGGCCTGCTCTGGGACAGCGGAATGCCACCTGACACAGGAGATGTCAGGGTGATTGTGAGCCTTGTCCGCCTCCTTGCAGTGGGCAGACCTGGTCCTCAGAGGTCTTCCATTGCTGTCCACCCTGTGGTCCCTGCTTCTGTAGCACTGTCCTGCCTGCCCCGACAGGTGACAACATCTTCCGGAAGTAAGTGCTTTTCCTGCCGGTCCGCAGCTGAGCGCGATAAGTGGATGGAGAACCTGCGACGGGCTGTGCACCCCAATAAGGTAGGCCTGCACCCTCTCCCACTGGAGCATGAGAGATGGAGTGGGACGTGAGGAAATGGGAAGAATGACCCCTGGGTGTAGGCAGGGCCCAAACAAACTCTGTGAAAGTTTGAGTTGGTCATGCTGGGATGCCTGAGCTACCTGGAACCTGTTCCCAAAGCTATGTATTGAGGCTGGGCCACAGAGATGGGTATTAATTGGGCCTGTGGGCCCCTGTGTCCTTTTGTCTGGAACTCCTGTAACCCACATTAATCATAGTTTACTGGCTCATCTATCATGTTCTAACTTAGACGTCTGCCCCTTCCTTCAGGCAGGCAACCTCTTGCCCAGCTTGGTGCCCAGTTGGGTTTCTACTGTCCCAGGGCTCTCCTATCTGGTTAGGACCCTGACTGTAATCCCTGCTCCTGTGTCTGTCTCCCTAGGTGACTTGTGGGTCTGGGCTAGGGAGAGTCTTGGTTACCATGACATCACTAAGGAAAAGACCTTAGCGGTAGTGATGTTTTAAGTTACCATATAGACCAGCAAACTGAGGCACAAGACATCAGTACCTTGTGATGGGGCAGGCATTGTGCTGACCTTCTTCCTCAGTTTCCCTCTCTGAAGCAGTTTATAGAAAAGCAAAGTGAGATCCAGGTTAGGACACTTGCCCAGTTCAGTGAGCTAGCTCATAGTCAGCAAAGGACCCCATATCCAGCCATGTTCACCAGACTCGTCCCATGTCAGGACCTGAGCCTTCCCTGGGTCTCAAGGCATCCCTTCCAGATGCTGTGGATTCCTGTAATGGCTAGGGAGTGGGTACCAGTCAGAGGTGACCATCCTGGGCCCCTGTGCTTATACAGGACAACAGCCGGCGTGTAGAACATATCCTGAAGCTTTGGGTGATCGAGGCCAAGGACCTACCAGCCAAGAAGAAGTACCTGTGTGAGCTGTGCCTGGATGATGTGCTCTATGCCCGCACCACAGGCAAGCTCAAGACGGACAATGTCTTCTGGGGTGAGCACTTTGAGTTCCACAACCTGCCTCCTCTGCGCACAGTCACTGTCCACCTATACCGGGAGACTGACAAAAAGAAGAAGAAGGAGCGCAACAGCTACCTGGGCCTGGTGAGCCTGCCTGCCGCTTCAGTGGCTGGCCGGCAGTTTGTGGAGAAATGGTACCCAGTGGTGACGCCCAACCCCAAGGGTGGCAAAGGCCCTGGGCCTATGATCCGCATCAAGGCACGCTACCAGACTATCACCATCCTGCCCATGGAGATGTACAAGGAGTTTGCCGAGCATATTACCAACCACTACCTGGGGCTGTGTGCAGCCCTCGAGCCCATCCTCAGTGCCAAGACCAAGGAGGAGATGGCATCTGCCTTGGTGCACATCCTGCAGAGCACAGGCAAAGTTAAGGTACGTGTAGCCCGCCACTAGTGGAAGGCCTGGTAACAGGGACTGGGCTCCCAGCTCTGGCTGCGTGCCTCTCACATAGCGCTGGTGGAGGTGGCATGGATCAGAGACAGATGCTCTCACTAAGCAGGGGCTGTCATGAGGAGAAGGGCTTCCTACTAGGGCTGATTCTCAAGGCACATGTGAAGCCCTAGTAGTGGGGGTGGGGTTGGGTTGCCTTCAAGTGCCTCCCCTACTGTCCTCAGACTTGCCTGAGCAGCAGACACGGAGCTGAGCCCTCCTAATGTACATGGGCCCCCAACCTACCCACCACAGCCACCTAAACTCACATTGCCGCTGGCATGTTGGGTTCAACCAGTATTCCCAACAGGTGAACCACCATCACAGCCCTAGCCTCACCTATATCCTCACACCAGACACAGAGATTTCACCTGCACACACAAAGACACATGCATGCATGTACAGTCAGCTGGCCCCAGCATCAAAACCCGAGAGAAATGGAGATTAGAAAGCCATGTAGGTAGGTCCCATATTGGATAGATCTAGCTATCCTACCTTTTATATCCTGGCACTCCCCAAAAAGGGGCCTAGCAAGTTACCCCAAGACTCATCTTCATTCCCTGGCTTTGGAGGTGACTAGACTTTTGGTCTGGGGTAGCCCTAGGAAGTAGACCATATCCTATCTATCCAGCTCAGTGGAACATGGCTTTGGAACCTCCTCTTTACCATACCTCTCCTCTTGGAGGAGCTGCCCGAAGCAGGTGGAAGGAAGAAGCCCTGGCCTGGGCTAGGCTGGCCTTTTGCAACATGGATAGGCCCCAAGGTGTGGTCTATCTGAGGAGCTTGGCATTGGCCCAATGGTTTGAGAACCAGTGGCTTATGTGATAAGAGCTGGGGGATGGTTGGTGTCAAGGTCCTGAGTCCTCAGCTAGATTCAAGGAAGCCCAGGTGAGGGAATGAGGCAGGCAGAGTGCAGTGGTGCAGGACTCCATGGATGCCCCTTGCGTTCTTCCCAGAGGTCCTATCAGGGAGGCAGGGTTGCAAACCACTTGGCCTCTGCAGCCCCCAGCACCTCTGCTGTGTGGCACTGTGCCACAGGACAGCCCTTGGGAGAGGGACTCCCTCACATGATCATTGCGGGGGGCATGCCTTCCTCTGTACTTGGGTTACTGGTCCCTGCCTTCAGATGTGCTGGCTGCAGGTGCCACCTGGGACCCCTCTGGCCACATTGCTGATGTACTGTCAGTGATGGGCCAGGGTGCTGACAAACAGCAAATGGGCAAAGCTGTGACCTAGAAAGGGTGTGGGGAAGTAGCAGAGGCTTGAGCCTGCTCCGATACTGGATAGAAGCCACAGTGGAGCTCTTACCTTTGCTTAGAAGATTTCAAGGATGACCTTCGAGGTAATGTAAAAGTCAGGAAGAGATCCTGGGGTTGCACAAACCCAGTGAAGCCAACCAGTTTTCCCTAGGTCCATCCTTGTGTTGCGCAGTCTGCTCTCCTGAGTTTGGGTCTTGATTCTGTATTTCTAAGAGCCCCAAAGTTGGTACGTTAGAATGAGAAACCCTGGCTCATGCTGGACATGTTGCAGGCTCTGTGTTGGTTAGCCCTCTTCCACCCCCCCAACCCCCTGCCCCGAGTCTCTGCCTACCTGCCTGCCTCTTCTCCCTGCTCCAGGACACAGGTAGGCTGGGGGACTCGAAGCATCAGGTCTCCGGGTGAGGCAGCTGCTCTCTGGGCAGTGCCATAGTTAGGGACAGCGAGCTCCTCTACTTGCCTCTTCCCACAATACTGGGTAGGAACCTGGTGTGTAAGCAATTCACCAATTTGCTTTTGAGACAGTCTAGGGCCCACAGCCCTGAGGGGCCCCAGCCAGAGCCCTGCAAGGTAGACATCAGTCTTGTTTGCATGAGCTTGAGGCTTGCTGGCAGCTCTGGCAGCTCTGTCACCTCTGACCTCCCCTCCTTTTCTGTGGGGCTGCAGAGAACAAGTCTGTTAGGTGGAAAGCCCCCAGCAGACTTAAGGTGGTCCTGGTGGCCGTACCCTGACACAGTGGACCTGTCTATCCTCTTCAGAGGATCACGCTTCTCTGTGGCTGCCTATCAGACCCAGTAGGACTGAACAAGGGTTGAGTTCAGCCAGTCTGAGCATGATGGTACAAGGCGGTGGCCCCCTGTAACACACTCATGTCTAGTCCTACCTCCTCGTCCTCACACCCACCGCTGATGTCACCACCTCGAGGCTCCTCCATCACCAGTCTTGCTGTGCTCCCACTAGTGGCCAGAGTGGGTCCTCAGCAGTATGGTGAGGGAGCCTCCTTGAGAAGCTGGGGCATCTCCTCTGGAGTCCTCTGGTCCTGCCAGCAGGCCAGCTCGGATCCCACTCTGCTCACCTCCCGCTTCCACAGGACTTTCTCACAGACCTGATGATGTCAGAGGTGGACCGCTGCGGGGACAACGAGCACCTCATCTTCCGGGAGAACACGCTGGCCACCAAGGCCATCGAGGAGTACCTCAAGCTGGTGGGCCAGAAGTACCTGCAGGATGCCCTAGGTAGGGGAAGTGTAGGCTGGCGGTGGGCAGAGGGCTGAGTGCTACCCGCCTGCTGCTCACTCCCTGCCCTGCTCACCTGGCCACAGGGGAGTTCATCAAGGCGCTATATGAGTCGGACGAGAACTGTGAGGTGGACCCAAGCAAGTGCTCTGCTGCTGACCTCCCTGAGCACCAGGGCAACCTCAAGATGTGCTGTGAACTGGCCTTCTGCAAGATCATCAACTCCTACTGGTCAGTGCAAGCCCAGGGCCTCTGGGGAACCATGTGGTATACTTGGGAGTCAGGCGGTCCTGCACTGTTGACGTACCCGTCCATCTGTTCTCTATCAGTGTGTAACAGCATGCCACGCACTGGGCTCAGAATCTACCCACTGCCAGGCCCTGCTGAGTGAATGGATTGCCAGGCTTCTGTTCTGGTCCTTTGGGGGCTCTTGAATATTGGAGACTGCCCTAGAATGTTTTCAGGGCAGTTTTAATGGTGTTACTTAGAAAGAAGCAGACATGGCAGTGTGTCTGCATGTGACTGGTGAGTGCTGTGTGCATGTGGAAGGAGGCTGGTGCAGCACTGAGCGGGACTGATGGGGCCCTCAAGGGCTCTTACTCCCAAGATTCTTCACTGTTAGTTCCTGGGACTCATGGAACTCCCAGCCCAGTCCCAGCATGTGTGAATGCATAAACAGGACTCCTTTAAGCCATGAGAACAAGGAAGAAAAGAGTGCCTTTAAACAGAGCAAGACCTGTAGGAGTGGAATGCTCATATGGACCATGAGCAGGGCAGGACTCATTCCCTGGAGAAGTTCCAGTAAGGCTTGCCTCCAGGCACCTGCTTATTAACTCCCGAAGTATGTGTGTGATGCCCAGCCAACTTGGTGCCTAGTTGATCTGCCCTCTTTGAAGAAGGGCTTTGTGATTAAGAGGGCCTTGTTGGTGCCCCAACTGGGTTTATTTTCACACTGGGGGAACTAGCCAGACTTCAGCCGGTGTGTCTGCTCCACTCGGGTGCTCAAGCATCTTCATAGCCATATGTCCTGACTTTGATTATTTCTTTCATTCACCCTCCTTGACCCCCATGTGTTCCTATCCTCAGTCTGCCATCTGCTCCTCTGGCCCTTCATCTTTCCAAATGTGCTTTGCGCAGCCATCTAGAGTTGTGTTCCATTAGAGTGGGATTGGGTCTGAGTGGGATGGCATCTACATCTGAAAGTTTCTTTCCTCTACATATACTGCAGTGCCCTAGGGGCTGGCAGCTCTCAACTCCGCCAGCTCTTGGCTGGGCATGCAGGAGAGCCCAGGAAGTGTTTATTGCTCTCAAGGGACAAGCAGAGGCAGTCTTGATAGACGGAATGTCCAGATGCGGGAGAGTGTGCCCACCTGCCCAGGTCCCTTGGGTTGTGACACAGGTGCTCTCCTAGGGCAGCTCAGAGCTGAGCCAGATATGCACACCTTCCCACTTTCTTAGGCCCTGGGGGAGCAGTCAGAAAACCTTGAACTCTGTGTGAGTGCTCTCCCTTCCCACCCCCACTAGGCTGGGCTTTCACCAACTCTGCCCCCCGTTCCAAGGCGGATGGGTGTGGGACACAGGGAAAACACTGTGGACAAGAATTTTCCATTTCCTTTTTCTGGCATATATCAGAAGCTTTTCGCTTATACCATTGGTAGATAATCACCACTCAGTGCCTGTCCCTGCCCAGTTTTGTGCTGGGCGCCATGAGGTCCAGGGCTGAGGGCCACTTCCCTCCCTTCCTTCCTCTTTTGGCAGTACCATTGGTCCAGCCACAGTCACTTCGGTAGAGCCTGTTGGGCTGGCTGTGGAGTTTATACAGATCAAGACCTCTTAGGGCCTTGTCACCTCAGCCTGAAGTTGGCTCTGTGAGCCTGGCAGGGCAGACCTTGCTCTCAGATTAAAGGATTAGCCAGGCATGAACTGGGAGCACTGGGACCTGGTTTGCCCAGGATGGGTATGCATACTAAGGTGTAAGTCAACAGAGCCACTTCAAAGTGGGCCGGGTAAGGCCTACGGAGCAGGTCAGGATGGCCAGTGGAGCCTTGAACCCTGGCTCCTAGTGTCTTCTTCCTCGTGTAGAACACGAGGAGCTGTGTTTTTAGTCTGTGAATAAGGTTACTTCCCTCTTCTTGATCACTCAGTTAGTCTGAAAACCTCAAACCCCCATGAGATATTTCAGGCAAAATAAGTGAGTGTACAGGCAGTGATGGCAGCCCAGGGACAGTTGATCTGTGCCTGCATTTTCTTCTCTTTCTTCCCCAGACCCAAGTGCCTGCTGTTGGGTAGGAAGATGTGCTGTCCCTGGGCAGGTAGAAAGGAGGTTCAGGACTACTTTGGCTGTTGTTCCATTAGGATGCTGAGCCAGCTCTCCAGGCCTTGTCTCCTGGCCTACTCATTTCCATGCTCTGATTTGAGCCTCAGTCTCCTGCTGGCTGAGCACTCTGTCTGCCAGCCCTGTGCTGGGCACTCTCCCACTGTACTGTCTGAGCTCTCCAGCAGCACTACCCACCCAGTGGGCAGCCCTCACCAATGTATGGCTAACAGGCTGAGTCATGGATACAAGGAGCTCAGTCTTCACACCAGATTCTGCCCTGAACCCCCCTGTCTTGGGCCCCTGCTGACCACCAGGGCTATCCTCGTCTGTCTCTACACAGCGTCTTCCCAAGGGAGCTGAAAGAGGTGTTTGCCTCGTGGCGGCAGGAGTGCAGCAGCCGTGGCCGGCCAGACATCAGCGAGCGGCTCATCAGTGCCTCCCTCTTCCTGCGCTTCCTCTGCCCAGCCATCATGTCCCCCTCGCTCTTCAACCTGCTGCAGGAGTACCCCGATGACCGCACCGCCCGCACCCTCACCCTCATAGCCAAGGTTACTCAGAACCTGGCCAACTTTGCCAAGTAAGTGTCACATTCCCTGACAGACAGAGAACTACAAGCTGGAGTGCACAGGGATAGGCCCCTGGGGTGCTTTGACCCTGAGTTGGGCGAGGCCAGAGCCCTGCTTTCATCCCTGTCATTCTTATTAGTTCCTCCCTGCCCTCTATTTCCAAATAGAACCTCCTCCACACCCCATTCTCCTAGTAAAGTACTTGCCATTTTGGTATGTTTCCTTTAGTTCCAAAGTCAAGAAGACAAGATTGTTTTTTCCCCTTTTGCCTTTTTGAATTAACATTATCAGAAGGACTCCCCTGTCCCTTAACATTCCTAAGCTCTATTTTGAAACCAATGACTAATATGCTGTGTTTCCTTAACCATTCCCTGTGTGGGTTCAGACTGCCCTGGGTTAATGTTGTCAAGATAGCTTTGCTTATAAAAAACACTTCTAAGTGTTTTCACTGCATTCTTAAAGTATGTAGGTATAAGTTGCAAGGCTGGGTCCTCTTGTTCATTCACAAAGTGTGAATTGTGGCCTGTACCAGGACTATCTCTGTGCTGGGCCCTGACACCGGGTCAGCTCTGGGCCCTCAAAAGCTTAGCTCACTGACAGGGTGATACACAGTAAACAGTGTAGCAGGGCAGTGACCAAGGCACACATCAGAGTCTCTGGAGGACCTGAGGTTGCAGGAAGAGAAAACTAAGAGCCCATTCATCTGATGCCTGGAAGGATATCAGGCTTAGAGGCTGGTGTGCCATGGAGGAGGGCAGTAGTACTGCTAAAAAAAAAAAGTCTGGAGCATCAAGTGCTAGGGCCAGGAGAAGCCAGAGATAAGGCCAAAGGCACAGCAGGGACCAGAAGGCCACATAAGGCGTGGGGAGTCACCGAGAGGTTTAAAGAAGTGGGAGGCTGGCCCTTCTCTCTTCAGATCCTGAAAAGATCACCCAATCAGCAGTGCAGTGTGAATGGCAGCCAAGAGACCCAAGAGGAGAGCATAGCTCTATGTGTCTAGCAAAAATGTCAAAAAGCCTGGAGAGGAAGAGCAGTGTAGGATGTGGTCAGGTGATGAAGTCAGCAGGCCTTGCCAGTTGGAGATGTAGAAGAGGGAAGACTAGGCTACTGCCAAGCTTCTGGCTCGGGCATCTAGATGGATGTTGTTCTCTTCACTTAGGAGAGGGAGCTTGAGAGGAGGCATGATTTGCGTGTGATGACTTCAGGCTGAGTAGGAGTTGCTCCCAGGGGAGGTGAGAAAACTGAGCAGGGAGACCTGGGCCCAGTATGGACCTGAGAGTCATCTGCGCCGGGCACTGACACTTGGAGGAAGAGACCATAACAAAGTCCTGTGGGAGTTGTGGGATTAAAGGTCCCTAAATGGGCTGTTAGGCTTGGGTTTGCGGAAGGGAGGCCATGGTGTTGTGGGTCACAGTAGATTCCATTGGCTTGGGATGCTGTGGTGGAAGCTAGTAAGGGGATGAGAACTTAGAGACAGTAATGGCTCAGGGAAGGTTTGCTCACTCCTGCTGCTGCCTCTTTCCAGGTTTGGTAGCAAGGAAGAGTACATGTCATTCATGAACCAGTTCCTGGAGCATGAGTGGACCAACATGCAGCGCTTTCTGCTGGAGATCTCCAATCCTGAGACCATCTCCAACACAGCAGGCTTCGAGGGTTACATCGACCTAGGCCGTGAGCTCTCCAGTCTGCACTCACTGCTCTGGGAGGCCGTCAGCCAGTTGGAGCAGGTGCCTGTGGCTGTGGCTCAGAGGGTGGGGCCAGCAGTCACTACAGAGATTCTTGTGTTCTTCCTTCCAGGGTAGCCTTGAGGTCAGAGGGTCTGCCTGTGTCGCCTGGGTCAGCCCCCAGGTGCCTGCAGCTCTGGCTCGTAGCTCAGCTCCTGTAGAACACACCAGGGGTCTCTGGGCTCCATTCTCTTTGTGGATGATGAGTGCAGTGTTCACCATCCAGCACCAGTCACAGCAGCTTGGAGTCCTGGGGCCTGGGGCTGTGCCTCAGGCCCTGCACACGTGGTGGCCGAGTTCCATATAGGAAGGCTCACCTTCCTAAGTGATGTGAAAAATGAGATTTGCCTTAAGAACTTCACCAAAGCTGTCCTGGCTCTGGGTTTTGAGGCCACTTAGCATGGAAAGATAGATGACGCTAGAGATGTGTCACTCTTACGTAGTGTGCACATGGTTCCACATTTGATCCTCAGAACCACAAAGCAACATTCAAGACAAAACAAAACAAAAAAACCTCTTTCTATCATTGCCTTCAGCCATCAGTTGACAAGGTGATTGCTTAAACATTGGCTGCCTTAGTGACTTCCACGGAGCTGTCCCCAGCCTGGTGTTCCACAGACTCCCTCACCCACCTAAGCCACCACAGGCTGTTGATGTTACAGTCCAGACCTGCCAAGAACCATGTCTTGAATACCTTGCTTTCCAGGGTTCTGGAGGTCCCCTGCATAAAGACAAATCCCGCTGCCATTGGTTCTGTCCCTAGAGGTGACCCCTCCAAGCATTCCAACATGCAGACTTGTGCACACAGGCACAGGCACGAAAAGTTCCCTTTCGTAGTTTGTTTTCAAGTGAGAACTTTCCACGTGCACTGCCATGTGTGTTTTTGCCGTCTTTCCAGGCGTCTTCCCGTATCACTGCGCCCTGTGCTGCTGCTGAGGTTTCTTAGCAGCCGCTCACCATCGTGTCACGAGAATGTGGTTTATTTCACCCATCCTCTAGTGATGGGCACTTGGGTTAGTCGCAGCTTTTTGCTGAAACTGCTGCTGTTGCCCTTGCAGCCAAGTCATTTTGCGCGTGGTTATCTACTTACCTTTGGCTGTGAGAGACCCAGGAGTCAGGTGTGGAAAGGAAGGCCAGGCCCTTCACTCTGGTCCTGAGCCTGCACTGCTAGGCACTGTCCCACAGATTTCACACCTGGACAGGAAGTGTGGAAGGTGATTGGCATGACAGATAGGGTGTAACAAGGATTCAGACTGAAACTGTTTGCTTCCACACATCTGTGTTAATGGTACAGGTTTTCATATTTCACTTTCACCCACTAACACATGGACTTCCACTGTACCAAAGCAGTGTTGCCATCTGTAAGTTCAGTCCTCTGTCCAGAACCCTCTCTACTGTGTCTAAGCTGTGGCAGCGAGGGTCAGATGGACTCAAGTTCTGCCCTCTGTCTGGCCAGCATCCTATGATGCCTCCTCTGTGCCTGAACCATTTCCTTGAGCTCAGGGGTCAAAATAGTATGACCTTGCCCGCCTTGTGGTTTAGGGAGCAGGAAGGGGCTGCCACAGAAATCCTTAGATGAGGAGATGTAGACATGGGGAATTGTGGCTTCCCTATGGACTTTCCTCTCTGAACGGGGCATCAGGGCAGGGAGAGCTATCATATTAGTGGGTCTCCTGTCCCAGGAATATCTGTCCACAAAGGAAGACTTAGAAATTGTTGGACTTGTTCCTTCCCAGACCCACTGACCAGTGGGGATGGGGATCAGCATTTTTGATGGATTCCCTGGGGGCTTTGAACCACTGAGTAAGTCCTGCAGCTGTACAGGACTCATAGCTCCCCAGAGTGTCCCCAGTAGATGACATCTGTCTTTTGCTATATCTCTGTAGAGCATTGTGTCCAAACTGGGCCCCTTGCCTCGGATTCTGAGGGATGTCCACACAGCACTGAGCACCCCAGGCAGCGGGCAGCTCCCTGGGACCAATGACCTGGCCTCCACGCCAGGCTCGGGCAGCAGCAGCATCTCAGCGGGGCTGCAGAAGATGGTGATTGAAAATGATCTCTCTGGGTAAGAGCTGCCAGGTGTGCTGAGTGAAGTGGAGCATGCGTGCAGACTAGTTATAGACCATCAGTGGTCTCAGATGTGGGGAGAGGACCCCCACACAAGTACAAGCCTGAAACAAGCCTGAAGAGACTCAGTATGTTTGGCAGGCCTAAGTTACAAGCCTGTTTAGAGAAAAATCAGGGAAGTTTTCCTGGAGGAGGCCGAGCCTTTTGGGAAAAGTAATATTTCCACTGGTAGACATGGCATTTTAGATCAAAGGCCTAGAGAAAGGCAACCTGTGCTCAGGAACCATTACTGGTCCCAAATATCTCTAGACTTTGAGATTTCCTGCACTTCAACACACCCCTCAGTATTTTCCAGGCCTTCAATAGTCAGGGGTGACCTGTCAAATTAAGGCTGGGAGCTCAGAGAACACAGCGGTCCTGAGCCCAGCGTCACTGAGCCTGCAGCACAGGTCACAGCCTGTCAACCCTGGAGGAGTTGGGACAGGTGCGTTGGTATTTGCATCAAAATAGGGGCCCTTCCTGAGAAGCCTAGTGTTCAAGCTTCTCTGGTGCACTCGGTTGCTTTTCCCAGCCCCTCATCTCTTAGGCCCACTTGTGAGGGTGAGACCAGGGCAGCAGCGTGTGCTCGCTCCAAAGTGGCAGCAGCGCAGGCCTTGAAGCAGGCAGGGGTGTTGAGCCAGGCCTGGGAGGGAGACTACCCGGAGGAGGCTGCCATGCCAGTCCCCAGCTCCTCTGAGCATTGGCTTGGGGGTCTGTTCACTTAACTTGCTAAGGGGGCGCAGAGCAATCACCAGCAAGAGTTCAGGTGGGGTCACCTGAGGGGCTGTGAGGCAGCCAGGCCCATGTGTGCTGAGATCTAATCTGTGTGTTACAGCATGGCACCCCAGGCCTCCAGCTGGTCATGGTTTAATTCCCACTCTGTCTCTTGCCCTTGTTCATTAAGCGCGGTGACCCCAAGTGGCTAGCTGCCTGTCTTGGGGCTTAGTTGTCTGTTCCCTTGGAGGTCCTGTTGATCAGCCCCCCATCATGAGCCTGTGTCAAGATGCTGAGGTCTTTGCTGCTGCTTATCCACTCAAAGCCTTGCCACCCCACATTCTTCCCCCATGGCCAACCTGGGTCCACCACAGCAGTACTGGCCTCCAGGGAGGTCCAGAGAAAGGTTTCAGCCAGGTGTTGAATAAGAAGGAAGCCAAGGGTGTGGCCAGCCAAGGTGGGGCAGAGCCTACAGCACAGGTTCAGACCCCCTCCCCGCCTCGCTCCTGCACTCTGATTCTGTTTTTATCAGAAATGCCAGCCTCCGCTTGCCACTCACAGAGTGGCAGTAGGAGGCTGGGTAGAGGGAGGTTTCACCAAGCTGATGAGGAACAAGAGAGGAAAGGCAGAAGGAGACACTGGGACTTGGAAACCACTATGAAATGCAGGGCCCAGGAGTGGCAGAGAGAGAGAGCCATGGAGCCGAGGGCCTGGGTTGACTTGGGGTTTCCCAGAGCACACCAGGTACCATTGCCTGATGTCCCAGGATGCAGCGCAGCAGGGAAAGGGCCTTTAGGGCAGCTAGCAGGGCTGGTCCCTAGAGCAGAGGTTCTGTGTGGGGAGCTCTTGCCACCAGTCCTGGGACTCATCCCTCTGCCACCCAACTATCCCCCTCCAAAGCCCTGGCTTGGCTTCAGGACCCCGGCAGGTTGGCAGTGCTGTTGTTTTGGACCCATGTGGCTGTACTTACAGTTCTTCTCTTCCCCTTCTTTCCCTGTGTGTGCTTGTCTCCCTGCAGTCTGATAGATTTCACCCGGTTACCATCTCCAACCCCCGAAAACAAGGACTTGTTTTTTGTCACAAGGTCCTCCGGGGTCCAGCCCTCACCTGCCCGTAGCTCAAGCTACTCAGAAGCCAACGAGCCCGACCTCCAGATGGCCAATGGTGGCAAGAGCCTGTCTATGGTGGATCTCCAAGATGCCCGCACGCTGGATGGGGAGGCGGGCTCCCCAGCGGGCCCTGATGTCCTTCCTGCTGACGGGCAGGCTTGTGCAACTCAGTTGGTGGCCGGGTGGCCAGCCCGGGCAGCCCCCGTGAGCCTGGCAGGGCTAGCCACAGTGCGGAGGGCGGGCCAGACACCCACAACACCAGGCACCTCTGAGGGTGCGCCAGGCCGGCCCCAGCTGTTGGCACCACTCTCCTTCCAGAACCCTGTGTACCAGATGGCAGCCGGCCTGCCACTGTCCCCTCGCGGCCTTGGTGACTCGGGCTCTGAGGGCCACAGCTCGCTGAGCTCCCACAGCAACAGTGAAGAGCTAGCTGCCGCAGCCAAGTTGGGAAGTTTCAGCGCTGCCACAGAGGAGCTGGCCCGGCGGCCTGGCGAGCTGGCCCGGCGGCAGATGTCACTAACTGAGAAGGGTGGGCAGCCTGCGGTGCCAAGACAGAATAGTGCCGGTCCCCAGCGAAGGATCGACCAGCCACCACCCCCTCCACCACCACCACCTCCTGCCCCCCGAGGCCGGACACCCCCCAACCTCTTAAGCACCCTGCAGTACCCACGGCCCTCGAGTGGAACCCTGGCGTCCGCCTCGCCTGACTGGGCTGGCCCTGGTGCTCGGCTGCGGCAGCAGTCCTCCTCTTCCAAAGGAGACAGCCCAGAGCTGAAGCCACGCGCCATGCACAAGCAGGTCAGCACTGGGGGGCGGGGGGCTCTCAGCCGTCCCACATGGCACCCACAGCATGCTCCTCAGTCATTCCACCTCACTGCACCCAGCTACCATCCCATGCAGAGCGGTGCCATGGCTTGCCCATCCACCAGCCTGGGAACCGGGGCTGCCACAGCCTTAAGGAGCTCCAGGTTTCTGTACCAGTTCTCACAAGGTCAGGCTGGGGTCTGGGAACAAGAAAGAGGGACCTGTTCATCTCCAGGCCCATGCCCGTGAAAGCCCTGGCCCTAAGCCCAGGTCTCCCTGCCTTGCTCGGGCTCTCACACTTCCTTCCTCCCCAGAGCATTCCCATAGGCCGAGCTGGCCCCTGGCCACAGCTGCCAGGAGCTTGGACAGTCTCCATCACCCAAGGGCTTTGGCAGGACACGGATAGACGGGCTGCAGGTGGCACACCCAGCCCGGTGCTGACCAAGCCTGGTGTAGGCACCCCTATGGCAGCTGTGTGGTGCTGGGGTCTGGCTCAGGCTGCCGGCTAGAAGACAGACAGCCCTTGCTGAGGCACTCATGCACTGGAGACCACTTCCGGCCTCTGAAGCACTTGTCCAGTAGCTCACTCAGTGTCGGTCCCTGCCCCACCCACTCCCTGCGCCTCCCCGCAGCCCTTCACAGCTGTGTTTCATTGTAGGGCCCTTCACCCGTGAGCCCCAATGCCCTGGACCGCACGGCTGCTTGGCTCTTGACCATGAACGCGCAGTTGTTAGAAGACGAGGGCCTGGGCCCAGATCCCCCCCACAGGGATAGGCTCAGGAGTAAGGAGGAGCTCAGCCAAGCAGAAAAGGTAACGCCGGACCCGGGCTGGGCGGGCAGGGCGGGCTGCAGGAGTCTCTCCTGAGAGCCCTCGGTGAGGTGGCTCTGCCTGCTCTGCCATGCAGTCCCCTCGAGAAACTTGAAGGAAAGCAGCCAGCGGGGCCTAGCATAGACCTGAGGTCTCTAGACAGCCTGCACAGTGGACACCTGGGACCAGGGCAGTGCCAGAGCGGCACCTTCATACCCTTGTAGGGAGTCTCATGCACAAGGAAGCAGACGGGGCTCCCTGAGATGGTGGGAAAGCCCGTGAGTGCCAGCCACCTGAGCTCTATGCCTCACCGAGGCCTGGCCCTTCCCAGTTACGAGGACTAGGGGGATGCGATGATTGTGAAAAATCCAGTTCTCCTCCTTCCTCACCTCTAGCATTGGTGGGGCCGTGGGGGGCTTCATCCCTGCCCACTCGCAGGTTGCCCAGTTGTTGGGACAGTTGCCCTGGATCTGTGGCTACTCCTTCCCGGGATGGTCAGAGGTCAAGTAGGTGGGTGAATTGGGACCAGGCCCCCAGGAAAGCAGCCTCCTCTCAGTCTCGTGCCCCAGAAATCCTGATCTCTCCTCCTGAGAGAATCTGGGGTCAGGGTGGCTGTGTTCCCCACTCCATCACCTTAGGAGAGGTCCATCACCATGCTGCATTTGCTGCCCTCTCCATGCCCTCAGTCCACTGCTTCTGCTTGCTTTCACAGAACTTGACACAATGCTCCAAGAGCCCAGGGGTTGGGGGGAAGGCGGGAGATGACTCTCTGCTTCCATTAGTCCTGCATCCTTGAGTCTGGCCCCTCTGACTTCCAGGGCTGCCCCCACCCCTCCTGTGAGGAGGCCACTGCCTCCTCTTGTCCCCTCAACCTCCCTTCTCCTCCCAAGAGGCTTAGAAGAATCTGAGAGCCAGAAGCACCCTGCCTTTGTCTCCTTCCTGTCCTCTCCTATGTTCCACACACCTGCTTCCATAACGTTAGGGTCAGGCTGGGAGACTCACACCTCGCCTGCTTGTCAGCCACTGTCCACGGGACTTGGTTACCTGTCTGGGCCTTAGTTTTCCTCCCTCAGAGCCCCAGTGTCCTTTATATATCCTAGGGTTTTTAGACCTTTGTTTATTAAGGAAAGCTTGAGGTGGGCTGGGGATGTGACTCAGGTGGTAGAGTGCCTGCCTTGCAAGAGTACAGCCTTGAGTTCAAATTAACTCTTCACAACTGTCCAGGTCAGGCTGCAAGAGATCCCTAGGTGCTGTGCAAGCTTGAGTCTCATCACAGCCATGGGCCATTCCCTGCCGGGGTCCCTCCCTGCCTCACCCCTACCCAGGCTGACCAAGTTATATTCTCTTGTCCCGGGTGCTGTGCTCGTGGCACGCTGCCCTACTGGCAGGACCTGGCAGTACTACAGGACAAGCTGCGGATCTCCACCAAGAAGCTAGAGGAGTATGAGACCCTGTTCAAATGCCAGGAAGAGACAACTCAGAAGCTGGTGCTAGAGTACCAGGCACGGTTGGAGGAGGGCGAGGAGCGGCTTCGGCGGCAGCAGGAGGACAAGGACATCCAGATGAAGGGCATCATCAGCAGGTGAGGGCAGCTGGTCCATTGCCCTCAGGAGGCGAGGCCGTGGGCCTGTGACAAGCCTTGGCCTCTCCCAGGGGAGTTGCTGGTCTGCAGAGACAAGAGAAGTTGAAGCACAGAATCAGAGGGAGGCTGGACCAGCCAAGACCAGCCTCCAGAGGGCCAGCCTCCAGAGGACCAGCCTCCAGAGGCCGAGCAGAAGGCAGAGCTCTCAGGGGAGTTTGGAAGCTGAATTTGAGGTGCCACTGAGGCCCCCATTCATTGGGGCGGGGAGGGGGGCGGTCAGTTCTGCTCAGGTGGGAAGTGAGAGGGAGGGGAGACAGGATAACCTCAGATTTCTTGGAAGAGCGTCTGGCTGTCAGGGCACCTGCTGCCCATGAGGAGCTGTTTGAGCAGGGAGCGAGGGTGACAGTGCTCGTTGGAGATCTGTTGAGTTTCAAGGTGCCTTGGTTATCTGGAGAGGGTTTTGGAGTTAGGTGGTTTTGATTGTTTTGATGTGGCTAAAGACCGTCGGGTCCCGTGTCGACCCATGGGTTGGGTGGGCATACGTCCCTTAGTGTTTGCCATAGGACGTGCCGTCTAGGTGCAGTGTCTCCACCAGCCCCTTACAGCAGGAACAGCAGGCGTAGCTGGAGAAAGGGGTGGGCTTGTTTGTTTTGTGTCATCTGGCTCTGGACAGACGGAGCAGATGTGCAGAGCCCAGGGAATCCTCCCCGGCTCATGCCTTGTCCTCCACTGGTTTGTCATTTACCTTCCATTTTATTCATTATAAATGATGACTAGAAGCAGAGCAGAGGTGAGTAGCAAGCATGTGTGAGTCTAGGGATGGAAACATTTTCAGCCTGACCACCTCATCTTCCCCACGTGTCCTCTGAGGCCCCTGCTCTTCTGCATTCAGAGACAGGCCTCGTGTCTGCTAACCAATCCTGGCACTTTTCTCCCCTAATAGGATCTGGTCAGTCTGGTGGACAGTCAGGTCTTCTGTATAGAAGAGTCTCATGGATTTATCTGCATGGGTTGGCTTTGGACCATGATTCTCAGATGCTCAGCCTCCTGAGTAGCTTGACATCTCTTCTTAAGTGTGTCTGTGTTGAGGGTTATTATATATTGTGTGAGTAGAATTGACCTCTTTATAAAGTCATTATTACCTGATAATGTTTTTTGCTTTGAAATATGCCCTGTCTATTGTAACTGTAGCCACCCCAACTAATTATACTAACTTCCCTCCCCTTCCTTCTTTCCTCTAGAATTTCATTTTAGTAATAGTTGCTTGAATGTACCTACTATTCTATCTGTAACTTTTTGGTCTGTATTACTTACTCTTCTGGTCTGAGCAAGTTACCTGAGTGAAACAAGGAAAGAAAGTCCCAGACTTTTCGGTCCATGTTTCTTGGCCATGGGCTTGGGCAGCCATGGCTGTGGGAGCACGTGTCAGGGGAGATTGGAACTCTTGTTTTGACAGGAAGGAGAGAGAACCACGGAAAGGAGCCAGGGACAGTTTACTCCCAAGGACTTGTCCCAGCGACCGACCCCCTCCTTCTTGGTTTTGTCTCCTGGAATAGTGGCTTCAGCTGGGGACCAAGTTCAACACCTAAGGCTGCCGGGGACATTCTAAGCAAACCATAACAGAGTTCTTGTTCATTATTCTCGCAGGTTTAGGTTTTATTATCCTTCTTCTCAGCACACTTGGTACTTCTGGCTGGCTAGCCAACACTGACTCTTAGAGTTAGGTGTCCAGATTCCTCATGTTGTTGAAATGCCTCGGGGATGTGCTCAGGACTCGCTGAGGCTGCTTGGAGTCAGCTCAGTCCTTCGAGGTTCACTTTGGGTTCTCTAGGATGAGGCTGCAGGGCCATAAGGCCACATCTAGCCATGCCGACCAGGTGGTTTTCTGGGGTCCTTGGGGCTCCGTGTGAGTACATCTTTCCAGTCTAGCTGCTGGAAGTGCAGATGGCTCCTGGGATTATTCTGGGTCCTTTTCAGTGCCTCCTGGCCTGCCTGCTGATTTGCTCCATGCGTGCGGATCGGTATTCAGGATTCATGCACAGACTCGAGGGACATGAGTGGAGTTTATCTCTGCCTGCCACTGTGCCCTGTACAGCCTACACTTTGACCTTCCAGAATCCCCCGTGTCTCCTCAGCTCAGGGAAGGTGCCCGCACCCTCCACTTTCTCCACTCCCTCTACTTGAAGGCCACGAGTTGGGCCCTGGGCTGGTGTGTTGATTTCTGTTCCCACAGGGCCTGTTCTGTGTCTCATGACCTTTGTTTTACACACGATCCAGCCTTCAGCTTTGTTTTTAAGGCAAGAGTGTATATCCAGCCTCCTTTTTAATGTAGTTTCCCTTACTTGGCACTGTGTAAGCCTTGCCCACCCTTGACAGGCTTTCCTCAGTGTGTCATTTTTCTGGAAGCAAGGAGCTCACCTTGGAGTGCTCCCTTACTCCTTCTAGTCAGCGCTCTGCTCCAGGGCCTACTCAGCACTGTGCATGGAGAAAGGCGTGTGTCCAGCAGGCAGATGGAGGCTGACTCCAGAGCCCATGGAGCCCTGGTGCCTGGGGCAGGTGGAACTAGACATCTCCAGAGCAGTGGCCTGGGAGACAGGGAGCCCTGTGACTGTATGCCTGGGGGCCAGGGCAGGAGGGCCTGGTACTGAAGGCACCTCAGAGAGGAAGATGAGACCAGAGAGCTCCATGGAAAGAGCAAGTAGTGCCACATCAGTGTCCCTGTCTGTGTGTCTGTCCCTCGGGGGCTGACCTGAGGACATGGCCTCCTCATGCTCCTCTCTGGACCTGTACTCCCCTAGCCCTGCAGCCCTGCAGTGCAGTCGCTCAGCTCACCTGCCCACGGCGGCCCTGCTGCCTTGAGTTCCAGGAGGAAAAGGGCTGGATTTTCCTCCCCTAGAGCTGGCACAGGGCTACTGCCTTGGTGAACATGGAGCGTGTTCAGCTTCTGCCCTGTGCTGGGGTCTGTGAAGATCCCACCTTCATTCCTGGAGGAATGGAGGAAAGGCACAGCCCCAGGGGCTTCTGGGAAGTGCTGGGCAGAGAAGGGAGGGAATCATGGGCCAGGCCCAGACTGGTCAGTTGCTGGGGGACAGCCTCACCGATGTGTGGGAGGAAGGCCCAAGGAGGGGCTGTCCGCGTGTGCCCCTCTGCCCACGTGATGGGCTTTCCTAAAGGCCTCTCCCCCTCCTCAGCTCACTGTCCAGGGATGTTCTGACTGTCCATGTCTCCGCTTGCAGGTTAATGTCCGTGGAGGAGGAGCTGAAGAAGGACCATGCTGAGATGCAAGCAGCTGTCGATTCCAAACAGAAGATCATTGATGCCCAGGTGGGGGCTCTGGGGCTTTGGCCCGCTGTGTGAAGAACCCGAGCTGAGGCGGGGATGACTCTGGCTTCTCAGTCATACCTCACGGGGCAGAAGCTGAGGGACAGGAGACGAGGAGCTCTGCTCTGGGATGTCAGTCTCGTGGTCTCCACAGGCCACATCTGACCAGGGCGGGCTGTGAGGGAAGGGCGGCCGCCCTGCTGTGGGGCGCTTGGTGGATATTTGTCACATGGATGCTGGGTGGGGCGTGGAAGCTACCGTGAGGGGAGGGAAATAGGCGGAGCTGCAGATGGACAAACCCGTTGGGCAGAGGGAGCATTGGGGCTGATGTTCAGAGCTGTGGCTTCCAGACTTGGAGAGGTGCAGGAGCAGGGGACTCAGCCCCGTCCCTTCACGCAGGCTCAGGAATTAGCAGTGTCCCGTGTGTACATGGGTCCAGGGATGCGCGCCCTCGCGCTCTAAGGCAGCCGCCAGCAGCAGCTATGAGAGCTGCTCTGTCTGAGATGAGACGGCACAGAGCCTCCTCCCGTGGTGCCAGCTGCCCAAGTCTTGGGCCTTTCCCACACAGTTTTCGCGCATGCCCCTGGTCTTCCTGCTCTGCAGCGCTTTCATAGCGGCCCCTCGCCCAGCATGATCTGTCCTGCAGCCCAGAGACCATTCTGCGCCCCACTAACGCCCTTCTTGCCCACAGGAGAAGCGCATCGCCTCCCTGGACGCTGCCAACGCCCGTCTCATGAGCGCCCTGACGCAGCTGAAAGAGAGGTACAGCATGCAAGCCCGTAACGGCGTCTCCCCCACCAATCCCACCAAATTGCAGATTACCGAGAACGGCGAGTTCAGAAACAGCAGCAATTGTTAACCAGCCCGAGGAGGGAGGACCCTCCCCGAGGAGAGGGGACTGTGGTGGCCCAGGGCAGGGTCTCGGCCAGGAGCACCCACAGTCACAGCCCCTCGTGGTTGGCGGAGGCTGAGGCGCCCCCTCCCCTCGCCCACTGTCCAGGAGGCGGCACGGAGGGAGCCAGAGACTGACGCAGCGTGACGAGGAAGTGGGTCTGGGCGCGGGCACGAGAGACTGCACGCTGGGGAGGGGGCAGGGGCAGGGGCCTGCCAAACACATGTCCGTTGCTTGTCGAATTCGGTGTATGTCACCTTTTCCTCCATGACTAGCCAAGTGCATGTACCCCACACCCTCCTCAGGTAGGGAACTGCCTGGAGAAGGGCCAAGTTAAGGGCTAGGGACCACCCCCTTGCAGCTTCCCGCGGCCTGGCCGTCAGACCTCTGCCCTGGGGGGCTGGGACCTCACGGGTGGGTGCAGACAGGGAGATGGTGGCTGGACAGAGGAGGGATCCTGTGGCCCCCCTGAGCAAGTGGCACAGCATGCAGCCCACGGGTTGCCGTGAGGAACCCAGGGTTCGCCCTGCCCCCACCCATCCCATAGTCACTTCCCCTACCTCCTCCCTTCCTTAGACGCATCGCCAAATAGATCAGTGAGAATCCTGGCTTTTTCTTCTGGGCCCTCATACTAGTGGGGCGTCTACAGAGCCCGCCATACCTACTGTGTGGGGCTGGGCTGATGCTCTGGGGCTCCCAGAAGCCAGAGAGGTGGGCAGAGCTGGCCGCAGGGCACAGTGCACTGTAGCCGCCTTCTCCAGAGGCCTGGGGCACCTGGGGTACAGTGGCCCCCTGCAATGTAGCCAGTTGGTGCTCTCCCAGAAAAGGTGATCTTTCCTCTGATGGCTGAAAAGAAAAAGTCTGAGGCCTGCAGGCCCTGAGAAGGTGGATAACTGTGATTCTTTTTCCTTTCACAGTATGCATTAGAAACAAAAGCCCGCTTGCTCGCTTGCTGGAACACAGGGGCCTTTTAAATTGAGCGTGCGCACTGCATGGGAAATAGCGGCCCCGGAGGATGTTAGACTTGCTCCCTCACCAAGACAGCAGCCGCCTGCACCAGGCCCCGTGTGTGCGGCCGCCTCTTCCTCACCCTTCCCAGCCCCATCCACGGACTCTGGCACTGCAGCCAGGGGAGGGCACACCCCACTGCTGGGGCTGGTTTTCCTCAGCTCTAGGCTGTTCTGTGGCATATCTGCCTCTCCCCACTGTGCGGGACAGACACGGGCAGGAGCTCCACTCTGCCTCTGCCCATTTGTTCCCACGCCCTGTCGAGTCCAAGCTCTGACCCTTAGGCAGGAGTGTGGACCTCTGCCCAGGCAGCAGAGCCAGGGCCGGGCAAGCTGTCTGCGGGGCAGCAGTGTGCCAGAGTCCCCACCAGGAAGGGTGGAAGTCTAGCCAGAGCCACACAGCACGGCATTCAGGCCTGTGGACAGGTATCTGTCTGCTCCAGGCAGGGCTTTTAGATGGCACTCCAGCGCCATTAGCTAGAGACGTGCCGGGCCTCAAGTCAGAGACCTCAGGAAGGAAGGAGATGGGGGCTGAGGTCGTGCTGCACCCTCTGTCCTGCCCCTCCTGCCCAGACCCTTGGCTCGTATGTCAGCCAGGGTGGCCTCGGGCAGAGCCAGGTCCCAGTGCTGTCCTCTTCCTCCGTCCACGGGCCCTGCTCCCCCCCCCCCACCAGGCCCTCACCCGTGCCTCCTAACGTGGCCTCGGACTCAGCACCTCCTAGCAATATGGGGGTCCCCAGGGCTGGACAGGAGGGCGCTAGGGCCAGCCGCCATGGGCGCCGTGGCTGCCCTTGCAGGGGTCGAGGGCTCTCAGGCCGAGAGCCTTATTTACCTAGTGCAAAAACTGTAAAAGTGTACAGACTCCTCACAGATTTTTATCTTATTGCAAGTCTGACAATTTTTGTAAATGTGCTTGGTGTTTGACTGTAATGTAACTATTTCACCCACGGGTTGTACATAGTCCTCTAGTCCTGGTGCTGTGGGGGCTGGCCGGGACCACCGCTCCTCTTGTACCTTGGCACCTGGTGGACAGCGCTGGGCAAGGCGAAGAGCCCTGGGGTCTGGCTGTCCGCCCACCCACCATCGATTGGCTGGCTTTGCCCCGTGCCACCTGGGTGGACCTGCTGGGGACCACGGCCTGGTGGGGCTGGTAAAGGGGTCTCCTGCCCAAGGCCACAGAAAACCCATGTCCTGGGTTTCACCCAGGCCTGGGGGTGCCAGAGGTCCCCCAGGGAAGGGCAGTCTCTGATCCAGGATGGGCCTCCAGGCCACTGAGCCTCAGGTCTGCTGGCCAAAAGACCCCAATCTCCACCCCCAGCACAGAACCTTGACCTTTATTTGCTCAGCTCCTGTGTTCAGGGTGAAGAAACTGCCAAACTTCCCACGAATGAAGACTCCCTGACTGCCCAGGAGGGAGTGGGGCCAGGGTCAGGGCCCCCCAGCACCTCTGGGCGGGGGGAGGCGCTACTCCCTCACACCCATCCGTCAGGGAGCCAGACTGCCCAGGGAACCAGCCCCTCTTTTCTACACACTCGGCCACAGGCTGCCCCCAACCCCACCGCGTCCCAGCCCCCTCTTTTTGTAAGTATGTGAAAAGGAAAAAAATACAAATGTTGGAGTTTGGCTGGAGCTCTTCACTCCAGCCATGACTTTTAACCATGTAATAATGTACAGAGAAGTGTTGGTGTTCTAAGACTGTGTGGCTGTGCAATTTCTGTACATTTGCAATTAGAAATATTAAAGATTTATTTAGCTATTTTAAGCCTGGTTTGCCTCTCCATTCAGCTGTGCCATGGTAATTTTATAGGGGTGACTCTCAGTCCTGGTTCCTGTGGAGCCCCACACTTGGCTCCCTCTGGTAGATTCACGGGCAGTGTGGTCTCTGAGCTGCCACCCCTGGCTCCCAGGAGCTTAGACATGAGGTCTTGGCCCACCAAGTGAGATAAAATGGCCCCTGCACACATGACTGTGGCAGATGCCAGCTTGTGCCAGGCTCTGGGTGAAGGGGTCTGGTCCTGGGGGGGGGGCCTAGCATCACCAGTCATGTCTCAGCTCCACAGTGTTCTCAAGCTTTCAACACCTGGAAGAGTTGAAACTCCCTGCAGATGGAACCCAGGGGCCTAGCTGGAAGAAGCCAGCCCCGAGACCACTGGTGCTGTCCATGGGTGTGTGCGGGAAGGGATGGCAGCCCGGCCCTGCCCGCATCTCAGCCTTTCCCCCTCCAACCAAGGACGCAAGGGAGCACAACCACAGGCTGGACTGTGGCTGGCCAGACTACCGCTACTTGTGCCACCCCGGGCTCTCCAGTGAGGACCCTCTCTCCCTCTCCATGACAGCCAGCCTGGAATCCACTGTGGGCTGCTGTCACCTCCAGCCTTGAAAAGCATTATGCAAGTGTAGCTGCTTCTCCAGGCCCGTCCGTCCGTCCGTGTGTGTGTGTGTGTGTGTGTGTGTGTGTGTGTGTGTGTGTGTGTGTGTGTGTGTGTGTGTCGGCTTCATGATCTCATGCCTCTCTTGCTCATGGCTGGCACTCTACCACTTGAGCTATGCTTCTAGTCCAGCTTCTTGCTGATTAGAAATACAATCTCATAGGCTTTGCTATCTGGGTTGGCTGAATACCTTTATCCACTAAATCTCAGCCTCCTACATGTAGCTAGGATTACAGGAGTGAGACACCAACTCCTGGCCTGGGTTTTGTTTGTTCGTTAAGACAGTATCTCACTATGTAATTCCTGGAACTCAGGACCTTCTTCCCTCAATCTCCCAAGTGCTGGTTTGACAGGCCTGTACCATCACTGCTGGTGCTAAAATTAGATTTTTAAAAGAAATTAGTCTTTGAATTGAGCAGGGAATATTGATCACATGCATTATCTCCTTTCCTCTCTCAGAGACACTGTACTGACAGGAAAGGAATAAAAGGGTCATCGTGAATAAGGACAGAATTAATGTGGGAGGAGGTGAGAGCATTGGGAACATTGCCGGCTGGGAATCGATGAGGGGATGTAGAAGAAATTAAGAAACAGCAACTGGGGTGACTGGATGCGGGTGGGAGAGACCCCTCCCTCCCTCATGTACTTAGTAAGGCAGTGCCAGGGCACACCCCCTCCTCCGCTCTGCACAACCTGGAGACTACGCTTCCTCGTCTCCCAGCAGGGGGCTGGATAGTGTGTGGGAATAATCCAGTGTGCTCTCGATGAGGGCACACTGGATGGGGCAGGGGGCTCCGGGTGGCACTGGGCGGAAGCAGGCTGGAGAGGGGTAAGCAAGTCCCTGCCCTCGGTGGTGCTCCCTTTCCTCTCAAGAAAAGACCTTTGATGGCTAAAGTAATATTACTGTGTGGCCAGGCGCTGGTGGCTCATGGTAATTGTAGCAACTCATGAGGCTGAGCTCTGAGGATCCCCATTCAAAGCCAACCCAGGCAGCAAAGTCCAGGAGACTCATCTCCAATTAACCTCCAGAAAACTAAAGTGGTGTTGTGGCTTGAAGTGGAAGAGCACTAACCTTGAGGGAAAGAGCTCAGGGACAGCACCCAGGCCCTGAGTTCAAGCTCCAGGACTGACAAGAAATACTGCTGTGTGAAATGATTTATCCCAGTCAATGGCTTCAAGAAAGAAAAGTGGAAGTTTTTTGAGGTACTGCGATTGGAACTCGGGGCCTTGTACAGGCGTGTGCCAAGAGAGAAAAGGCCAGGCAAGATGGTGAGACCTGGAGTTCAAGTTCCAGTATGCACGTGTGTGTGCATGCTTGCACACACACACACAGCCATCCTGGTAAGAAATTTCAAAGGTCCACTGAGCACACTCAGGTGCTCATCTCTGGCCAGTCAACAGCAGTTAAAGCCCTGCAGGGCAGGAGAAGCCATCAGTCATGGCTGGGCATCTTTTCCAGGGTGTGGCGTGTAACTACCAATGGCAGGTCACATGACTGCATCTGGACAGTCCTCTAAACACTATTCAAGAAAGGTGCTGGGGTGAGAAGCTACTGACCTTTTGCCTTGGTCATGGGTAATTTTTCTGCCTATATTGTGATAGTTCTCCACCATCATAAAGCCCAAAGCCTTGGAGAGGGCAGGAAAGGAGTGACTTTCTCAGACACACTGCTGATGCCTGCACCCCAGTGCTGGACGCAGGGAGGAGCAGAGACAGGTGAGCAGGTGAACAGATGCCCTCATGACAGCAGCACCATCCTGTCAGACCATCCAGTCCAGGCCTGTGCCTGTCTGCCTGCTTCCTCTCCCTCCCTCCCTCCCTCCCTCCCTCCCTCCCTCCCTCCCTCCCTCCTTCCCTCCTTCCCTCCCTCCCTTCCTTCCTTCCTTCTTTCCTCTTTCTTTGTTCCAGTCTTGGGCCTTGAACTTAGGGTCTGCGTACTATTGCTTAGCTGTTTTGCTCAATGCTGGCACTCTACCTCTTGAATCACAGCTCCACTTTCAGCTGGATAATTGGAGATAAGGATCTCGACTTTCTAGCCTGGACTGGCTTTGAACCGTGATCTTCAGGTGTCAACCTCTAGAGTAGCTAGGATTACAGGCACCACTGGCACCTGGTTGATGCCTTTGTTCTATACCCAGCGCCATTGCTCCCGCGTTCCACATTCAGAGCCAAGTGGCCACTGGCCTTTGCCACCTGTGTATTTCCCAGGCATCAAACTGAGTGTCTGAAACAGACTTAACATTTCCGATCCCCCAAACTTGTCTTTCTTCTCATTTGCAATTCCAAAAACTCCCCCCCCTCAAACAGTTCTACCATTCCCCGCCCCCAGTTGCTCAAGCCAAGTGCTAAATGTGACTTCTGTATCCTTGTGCTTTAAAAGGGATGTACAGATTTAGAATGATGTTCTTGATACATTATGAGCAAAAGCCAGCAGTCAGTCAGGGTGCCCCCATTCCTTTGAAGAAGAATGAATAAATTCCATGGCACGCAATAAATTACACAGAACAGACATCGAATCAAACACATCCTACTGTGAATGGCAATTTCCCCTTGAGGGGGGAGGGCTCACAGGATGGGGGAGGCCAGCTTTCACTTTCTCTTTACGTTCTTAGGAGTTGCCTGAATATTTTACAACCAAGTTTTTATTTCTTGTGCTGAGACAGAGCCATTTAAGAATAAATAAAACATAACCACATAATGAAATGCGGCACAACCATTAAAATTGTAGAATAATAATAATAAATGGCATTCAAAAAAGATGTAAATAATAAATGTAAAAGTTGATAACTGAATTATATGTCCAAGGAGAGTTCCAGTTCAGTTTTAAAACTGTAGAAACAGAGGTGGATTATGATGGTAAGGGATTAGGTAGGAGCTTGGAGTTCAGATCCAAGAAGGACTCAGGGTTGATTCTGTCTCTGTTGATTGGCAGTATGATCTGAGAATTATGGGAAAGCCCTCATGTCTCAATTTCCTCAACTAGAGATTGAGGACAACAGTATTTGTACTATAGAGAACTCTTCTCTATGCATAGGTTTCCTGACATAGTACTTATCACTACTCTTCTTACCACAGCTACTAGCAAGCAAATAAATGTTACCTACTAATAATTTCCCAAGAAAATCTTCAGTAATCACTTGTGTTATATAGAACATATATCAGGGGGTTAATAAAACGTTGCCTTAGAAGTAATGAGGTAAGGGTTGGTTGCTCTCTTTGATTGTATTTTCTGTTTTTTAAAATGTACTTTGTAATCAAAAAGTCTTTGAAAATCCAACAGAATATGTAGAGCTGGGAAAGTGGTAGAGCTAGCAACAACAGATCTCTGGCCAATAGCCAGCATTGCCCTTAAGGGTGAAAAACTGGGAGAGAGCAAGGGAAGGGGTGACATTGTCCAAAAAGACATGTACTCCTTACCTGACTATGTAGCTGCCACCCCTCTATACAACACCTTTATAATAACAGTAAAAATCTTTTTTCAAGAGTGAAATGTAAGAAACTTTCCCAATGGGTGAGAAACAAGATTTAGTTGCAAGAATCTGTCCTGTGTCAACGCAACTGGGCAGGAGATTAATTACACTTACTAAGAAAAGAAAGACAAAAGATAGGATTATTTGCTGGGTGCCAGTGGCTCGTGCCTATAATCCTAGCTACTCATGAGGCTGAGATCTAAGGATCGCTGTTCAAAGCCAGCCCGGGCAGGAAAGTCTGTAAGACTCTCATCCCCAATAAACCAACAGAACCCAGAGGGGCGGTGTGGCTCAAGTGGTAGAGTGCTTGCCTTGAGCTAAAGAGCTGAGGGACAGAGTTTAAGCCTCATGACCAACCAAAAAAAAAAAGGATTATTTGCTTGGAATTTTCCATTGAAAACGTGATCCTGGTTTGGTAAAGTGGCTGAATACACAATAAAATAAAAAATGTAGGTTGCTAGGCCAAGTGCCAGAAACTTGCTCCTGTAATTCCCCTTGGGAGGCTGAGAGCTAAGGATAGTGGCTCAAAGCCAGTCTAGGTGGAGAAGCCTTATTTCTACTAATCAGCAAAAATTCAGAAGCGGAGGTGTGGCTCAAGCATGCTGGCCTGGAGCAAAAAAGCTAAGCAACAATGTGAGGTCCTGAGTTCAAGTCCCGGTACTGGCATGTGTGTGCACGCATGTGCATGTGCACACACAGGCACACACAATTGAGGTTGCTTTCCACACAGCAATCAATGGCCTGGACATCAGTTAGTGAGGTAATTATTGGTGGGGGGGGGGTGCTGCTACTGGGAGAGGCTGGTAAAAGGGGACCTGAGATCTTGGACAACCTGGTAAGGTACACTGTCTAGATGGTCACCCAGGCCGGCCAGGACAGATGGCCTGTCTTTGATACACCAGGATCCAGCACACCTCTGCCACCCTCTCACTGACTTTGTATGAAGACATGCATGCGTTCAACGTCAGTACAGTAGCTACAAGGAGCCTGTGTCCCCTCTCACCTAAGGGGCGAGGTTCCTGTAGCAGGCGGGGGCAGGGTTGCTCATGGGGACGTGGCAGAGGAAGGATGTAAACAATACATCCCGGAGAAGGGGGGCACCGTGGAAAGCTCATCGAGAAAGCCGCCATACAGTCTCAGAAATGTTTTTTTCTCTAAAGAAACGTTTATGGATTTTATCTTTAATGACAAAAAGTAACAGATGATCCTGTGAAAGATAGACTTTTTTTTTGACAAATGGTACTACCAAGACTCACACAGAAGTATAAAATGAACATATGTTTAGCATTTTTTTAACTCACTAATTAATGAGGAAACCAGTCAGTTGTCACAACCAATTCAAAAGAGACCTCAAAGAGCCACACAAAGAAGAAATCAGAAACACTGGGGAAAAAATATTACAAATGGATGCAAAATTAGACTCTCTGTAGAACAATAATCAAGTGCATTTCATCCAACACTAAGATCAACTTTCCTTCAGTTCTAAACTAGTTCAAGGCCAAGGAAAGGAAAATGATGAATTTAGCAGACCCAGAAATCCTTCTTGCTTATTTTGAAATCTTTCATTAGAAAAACCAGAAATGCGGAAGGTTATTAATAGGTTTTATTACCAACAAATCCCTTCTCTATAGATGCCTGTTGTCATAGTTTATCAAGGCTCTGACAGACTTTATTCTTGTACATACAAACTAAAATTTCAACATAATAGCCTATATTTTTAAGACAGAAATATAACCATGCTACATCAATAAGTTATGTTTTCTTGTTCTTGTTTGTCTGTTAATACTAGGATTTGAACTCAGAGCCTTATTCACGTTTGGCTTGCTTGGCTTGCTTGACCAGTACTCTCTCTGTGTGTGTGTGTGTGTGTGTGTGTGTGTGTGTGTGTGTGTGTGTTCAAGCTCTTCAACTCAAGGCACATGTTCTACCACTTAAGCCACAATGCCACTTCTGGTTTTCTGGTGGTTAATTGGACATAAGAGTTTCACAGATTTTCCTGCAAGGGCTGCTTTGAACTGTGAGTCTCTGATCTCAGCCTCCTGAGTAGCTAGGATTACAGGCATGAGCCAATGGCACCTTTGACCAGTACTCTTGAGCCACACCTTCAATCTAGCTTTTTGCTGCTTGTTTTTTGGAGATGGGTGTCTCACAGACTTTTTTGTCCAGGATGGCTTTGTACCCTGATCCCCTGGATTTCAGTCTCCTGAATAAGATTATAGATGTAAGCTACTGGTGCCCAGCTTGTTTTATGTTTTATGAAATGAGGTCTCACTGCATTGCCCAGGCCAGTGTTGAACTGAAGAGCCTCCTACCTCAGTCTCCCAAGTAGTTGACGTTCACAAATTTGCTCCACCAGGGCCAGCAAATAGTTTGCTTTTCTCCTTGGCAGTAATTGTGGGCATGAGTCACTACAGGGGTCATTCTTTTCGCTGTTCATTTGTTACTTTTCCTTTTAATGATTATACTTGTACATATAAAATTCTAAGTCCTGGGATCTGAATGAAATTAAAAGAAAACCAACTTTTAGAAATGATTTCAAACTTACAGCTAATTCACTAAAAGTAACAATAGAAGAAACACCATGCATATGTCTTTTACTGAGACCTCTTATCCCATTTTTAAATTGTTTTTTATCCCATTTCCTTTCCCACCTCCCTCCCTCCTTACACACGTACACACACATACACATGCACACAATTCTTGGAGACCAGTTATGTACATTATTGCTCTCTCCTCCTACATACTTCAGTCATGTTTGAGACTCGGGATGATTCATCGACTTAATGTTGCCACTTTTATCTACCCAACATTCATAGCTCACTTTTCTCAGATGACCCAGTGCTGTCCTTCCACAGTATTTTCTTCTCCTACGAGTAGAAAATTCCATCGAGGGTCAGGTTTGCATGTAGGGCTTCTTGGCTCGGGAAATTTCCACAGCCTTTCTGGTCCCTTTTTGGCATTGACATTTGGGAAGGAGACAACCAACGACACCCCTCCCTACCCCAGCTCCTTTTCCAAAATAGAACCTTCCATTTATCTGGTATTTCCTAGGGACTTGTTTCTGGCTATCTGTTCTTGGCCAAAAGCACCACACATCAAGTCTCCACCCAGGAACGCATTTAAAGGCATATGGCGCCCGCCTGTCATTTCTTGCTGACGGTCATTTTGCTCATCCGTTGCGTAATTATTGTTTTTGTTTTCCTTGCTGTCTGTGGGAGACCCTTTGAGACCATGAATTCCATGGGTTCCTCAGCAAAATCTGCCC
Organism: Dipodomys spectabilis; assembly: GCF_019054845.1. NCBI lineage: Eukaryota > Metazoa > Chordata > Mammalia > Rodentia > Heteromyidae > Dipodomys > Dipodomys spectabilis. Next base: position 6,938,843 of record NW_024870723.1, read on the forward strand.
CCTCCCCCATCTGACACCAGTGCTGATTCTTAATTGGTCTCATCTTTACTACAATGGCACCCAAGCACCACTGCCCAGCCTTCACCTCCCTCCACTTCCCCTCTGACGTAACTACTGTCAGCGCAGACCTCCTCCTGTGGGCTGATTTTCCTATTTGCTATCTGTGGAACTCAATCACTATTGGCAGCCAGGTGTGTTGGTGGCTCCTGCCTGTGATCCTAGGTACTCGGGAGGCTGAGATCTGAGGATGGTGATTTAATGCCAGCCCAGGCAGGAAAGTCAGTGAGACTCTTACCTCCAATTAACCACCAGAGAAGCGGAAGTGAAGCTGTGGCTCAAAGTGGTCCAGGTCCTGAGCTCAAGCCTCACAACTGATAATAAAATAAACTAAAATCACCACTGGCAAAGGCTTAGCTCATTACTTGATCGATTTTGGTACCCAACAGTCCCTGTTCTGTTGGGCTCTGGGAGCCCCTTTGGCTACCTGAGTCCCACTGACAGCTCCTGATGTTATTTGGGGGCAGTGCCTTATCCTAGACTCACTTTGAGCCTTCCTGCACCAGCTGCAGAATTAGGTTATTTTCCTGAAGCATCCTGAGGATCATTACCCGGGTTTAAAGCTCGGAGAGTATCTAGAATGTCTTTTCTTTTTGATCTTTTCAGCACATATATACGTGCACATGTGCATACACACTCTATAGTATGTGTATGTACATACACATGGGATATAGATGGCATTTATTCCCTAGCTCCGTGTGCTGAAAAGATCAAAAAGAAAAGACAGGTCAGCATGGATGCACACATGCTAGCGGTGGCGAGCACCTATGGCGTTGCCTCTGTCCCCATATGCTGGAGATCTAACAGACACCCCCAGACTCCCTCAGGCTCAGGAGGACAGCAATGTAGAAGACAAAGAGTAGTCTGCTCCCTGCCTCTATGTCCCCCATGGGAAGAGATGAATCCATCACCCTGCAAATGAAAATTTCCAGAGAAATCCCAGCGCCTCCACCTCACCAAACGCAGGGACGAGTCTTCCTTTGCTTCCATTGTGCGTGCAGTCACAGCGGGTGGGGTGGGTCCCCTCGTGGGGTTTTTTTTCCTTTGGTCTGTGTGGGGCTGAACTCTGGGTCTGGGCGCTGTCCCTCAGCTCTCCAGCTCAAGGCTAGCGCTCTACCACTTGAGCCATAGCTCCATTTCCAGGTTTTTCTGCTTATGTGGTGCTGAGGAATCGAACCCAGGGCTTCATGCATGCAAGGCAAAAGCACTCTACCACTGAGTCAGCTTCCCAGCCCTCCTCGTGGGTCTTGAATGAATGTTGGCATGGTTTGACTAGCCTTCCATGCAGAAAGCCCTGACAGGGGCAGCGACCGTGTGCAAACATCTCACATCACTGGTGGTGAAGAGCCACACGGGCAAAAGCAAAGTTGTGGGCCCATTCTAGAACAGCAGCTTCAAGAATTACCCAAGAATAAAGCAAATTACAGAGCATTAAAAAAAAAACCTAGACAATTATCTCAGCAGAAAAAGACTAATGATGTAAAAATGGTGAAAAAGAAGAAAGACAAAAACAATAAATAAGATTATGCTAATGATTCAAGAAAAGCAAATAAATGTAACAAATTCCTTCCTTCCTTTCTTCCTTCCTTTCTTTCTTTCCTTCTTTCTTTCCTTCTCTCTCTTTTTCCCTTCCTTCCTTCCTTTCTTTCTTTCTTTCTTTCTTTCTTTCTTTCTTTCTCTCTCTCTTTTTGGCCAGCAGTGTTTGCTCAATAGGAACAAAAAAGAAATTAATCTACCTAGAGCAAAACATATGTGATCCATTAAGGGAAATATATGGGTGCTGGTTTCTCTTGCTAACAAAGTCACAGCAGATCATGAGTGTTGATTTTTTTTCTCTTCTCTATTATGAGGCAGAGGGACCCAAGTTTATTCAGCATGGTGCACATAGCACCTCATTTGATGCTTCAGGCTCAGGGTAGGTTCAATAGAAAAGGCATATTTCATAACCACAGAGCTGTGCAATTAGGAATTGATAACTAAAGCTCACCCATCATTTATGTAGAAGTAGGTGGTGTGTGTGTGTGTGTGTGTGTGTGTGTGTGTGTTGGAAGAGGAAGAGTGTGTATGCTTGTGTAAGGATTGACTATTGAGTTAATCCTCTGTGTTTTCAGATTCTTTGTTCATAGATTCAATCATCAACCATCAAAAATATCTGAAAAACTTGCATCCACATGAAACATATACACTTTTCTTTTTTTTTTTTTTTTTTTTGGGTCCGGTCGTGGGGCCTGAACTCTGGGCCTGGGCGCTGTCCTTCAGCTCTTCAGCTCAAGGCTAGCGCTCTACCACTTGAGCCACAGCGCCACTTCCGGCTTTTTTCTTTTTGCTTATGTGGTGCTGAGGAATCGAACCCAGGGCCTCAGGCATGCAAGGCAAGCGCTCTACCACTGAGCCACCTTCCCAGCCCCGTACACTTTTCCTCTCTTGTTATCATTCCCCAACAGAGTAACAAGGATTTCCAGAGAATTTATGTTGTATCGGTGACTTTAAGCAATCTAGAGATTTCAGGTTTACAGGAGAATCACCTGAGTGACAAGCAGATACAAATTGTTCTATAAGGCGCTTGCATGTTCTTGGATTTGGGAATCTGCAGGACATGACCGTTGTAGTTTTGACAGACACACATCATGTGCTGGAATTTGGGCCTGCAAGTGAGCATCCCTGGGTGTGTTTTGCGTGTGTCTCTGACCAGGTGTGGTATATACACCAGCGTGGAACCCAAGGCAGGGGGACAAGAAGACAGAATGGAGAGCAGTAGGTGGGGGACAAGGGACAGGAGCAGAGGCCGAAGGATAATGCATTGGCCTGGAGACCGTCTGTGCCAGTCACACTGAAGCTCAGCCCCTGGTCCCAGTCTCTTCCAATCTCACCGTGGGCCCTCATCTCTCTGTTTAGAGCCTGAAGCAGGGCGTGAGGACAGTTCATAGAACTCCTGTTTCCCCTGGTGGATGTCTGCCGAAATGGTCCTGGCAAGAGGAGGGGCCATGTGCCCATGACAGGAAATAAACAGCACAATTGCATTCCAATAAATCAGCGCAGATTCCAGAGCAGCACGGGGTCTCACGGGCTCCGCGGGCCGTGGAATTCAATATGATATGCTTCAGCCTAATGGGCTGCTGCTGGATACCACGTGACCCAGCCTTCCTGGGGACGTGAAACGAGGCTGAAAAGTGGCCCTGATTTATTTATTGGGACAGCGTGTGTTCCTGCCTGTGGGGGTGGGGGCGGGGGCGGGGGTGACAAGTTATGAAAACAGGTATTTGTGAGTCAGGTGGGAAGAGACCAGGATTTCATGCTGCCCCAGGCAGGGGGGGGGAGGGTGGTGGAAGGGGGGGGGCTGTTTGAAGCCTCTGGCCTCTCCCCCTCCCCCCACCATCCTGTCCCACCATGAACTTCATCTGTAGAATCCATTCATGTGTTCATTGTTCCCTGTCTCACCGGCTTTCATTCACTCCCGGAACCCTCCACTTATGATGGGCTGCGGCCTGCTGTTGATGTCAAAAGTTCTGGAACAGACTAGCCTCTGAGTCACAGAGCTTCAGGCCAGAGGGTAGGCAACTGCCGAAAGTGTCTCTGTTTTCCTCTTAAAACCTATGGAGTCTTGCCCGTACTCCTAGCTACTCAGGAGACTGAGATTCTGAGGATCGTGGTTTGAATTCAGTCAGGGTGGGAAAGTCAGTGAGACTCTTCTCTTATTAAACCACCCAAAAGCCACAAAGTAAAGCTGTGGCTCAAGTGGTAGAGCACCAGCCATAAGAAAAAAAGTGAACGGGCAGCATAGTCAGGCCCTGAGTTCAAGCCCCAGAAGAAAATACCTGTAGAGTCTGTCTCTGCCCTTCAGCTCTGGGGCTACAGCCAGGTTAGAGCTGCATCGAAGCCAGGACCCTGGACCCTGTATGCCACACCCCTGTGCCCACTCTTACGCCACCCAAAATGTTAAGTTCCGTTCCCCCCGGAACCTTCCCTGTGCCAAGGAGGAAATCTGCCCTCAGGATTGGGAGGCCTGGCCTTTCTTTCCCCTGCAGCCCGCCCCAGTCCACGCATGCACCAATTTTCCTGAATGCACAAAGGTCTCACCAGGGCCTGGCTGTGGGCACGCGGCACACGGGGTGCTGCAGAGGTGCTGCTCTCTGCAGTTACTGAATGGAAAGTCGGCTGGGGAGCAAAAGGCCCCCAGTGGCAGAGCAGGGGAGAGCCAGGAGGGGGCGCTGTAGAGCCCTGGGGGAGGTGCTGGCCTAGACTTAGGCAGGGGCACAGACTCTACCCCAGAGCGAGGCTGGAGGGGCCAGCAGGGGCCAGGAGGGGACCTGGTCTTGCTCCCAAAGGGAAGCTACAGTCCTCCCTTTGAAAGGTCTTCCCACAGGAAGCCTGGAAGACACTCATCTGAGCTATACTTGTTTGTTGTTGTTGATCATGGGGCTTGATTGAACTCAGGGCCTCGACTCTGTCCCTGAGCTCTTTTTTTCTCAGGACTAGTACTCTACCACTTTAAGGCACCACAGCTACACTTCTGCTTTTCTAGTGGTCAAATGGAAATAAGAGTCTCATGAACTTTGCTGTTAGGGCTAGCTTTGAACCGCCATCCTCTGATCTTAGCCTCCTGAGTAGCTAAGATTACTGGCATGAACCACCAGCACCCGGCATGACTTACTTATGACCAGACTGTAGGGAGGGGACCCTGCTGCAGAGCCGGGAGGAGCAGCAGGAGGCCCTGAAGGTGCCCAGAGGCTGCTGGGGCCAGAAAGAAAGAGCACAGACACACCCTGTGTTTGGAGAGGTGGCTCGGGAGTGGCAGGCCTGCATTTGGGGAGAAGGAGTTGGTCTGCACACAGGCAAAGATCTCCGGGGTCTCTTCCAGGGACCTGTGTCCTTCGACGATGCCCAGGGGCTGGGAGGGCAGGGAAGCTTCTCTGAGACAAGGGCTCGGTGTACAGTCTGCCAAGTGCATGAGCCTTACTGCATCTGAACACTGTGGCCCAGCAGGGCACAATGCCATTACCTCGCAACACAAATCTGCTGCACTAAAAAAAAAAATTGCTTAGTGTTTAATGGATGTTTATATGAAAGAAGAGCTTTTTTGGGTTTTGTAGTCAGAAGGTACAGTCATCTGTTCATCCATTAACTCATTCTACACACAGTTCCTAGCATCTCCTCTGGGCTAGGGACTAGACACGAGGGTGCGGAGCACCGAGGAGGGACCGCATGTTGTAGGGAAAATCGTCGTGAAGTGGGTTGTACAGGGACTCACAGAGCGGTGGGCGCCCCAGGGTGGGTGGAGCCAGCCTGGAAGATTAGGATTGGCTTGCAGAGAAAGACACTGAACTGAGGGGCGTGGGGCATCCGGGACCTGAAGGAAGCAGCACATGGGCCCAGCGCTAGAGGGAGGGACACTAGGCTAGCAGAGAGTTGGGGGAGTCAGAGGTGGGAATTACAGGAGCTGAGCTGGGCTCTCCCTGGTGGTCACTGTTCCCTGGGGGAGGACTCGTGGTGGGGGCTGGGGAGAGCTGGGCTCCCAGTGGGAAAGAGTTGGGTTGGCCCCTGGCATTGTGGATCCAGTCGAGTGTCACCTGATTGGCTAGGCAGGTCAGGGAGGCTATGGAAGAGAATGGGTAGGCCACAGAGTTGGTTGGGAAAATGGCCTATTATAGAACACAGAGTTTTCAGAAGCCTGAAAGAAGGCCGATTCTTTCCAGCTGCAAAGAGATGGAGCCAATCAACAAGAAGATCAGTAGCAAAACAAGCAAAGTGCATGCGGCCAGTGCATAGAAAAGGAAACATTAATAGCTTTCAAATACACACAAGAGTCCCGGCCGCATGTAATGAGATGATGCAAGATTTTTTTTTTTCATCCATCATCTGGCAAAAAGTTAGTGTTCTGACAACTGGCTGTGTTGGGGAGGATGGGGGAGGGGGGCCTGGCCCTCTCACAAATTGCTGGTGGGGCTGAGCCCTAGTCCAACCTCCTTGGAGAGCAATTGAACTACATTAATTACAATTTAAAATACATGTGCCAAGTGGCAAAAAAATTTCCAATACATAACCTCAAATTAAGATAAATAAGGGAAGGGGTGGGTTGGGAGGGGTGGGTGAGACATTAATCAAGATATACAGTGTTCATAGACAGCTTCAGTGAATTGGGCAACTCTTCTGTACAACTACTTAAAGATAACAAAAATATTCCAAAAAATACACGTACCAGGGCTGGGAAGGTGGCTCAGTGGTAGAGTGGTTGCCTTCATGCAAGAGGCCCTGGGTTCGATTCCTCAGCACCACATAAGCAAAAAGAAAAAAAGCCGGAAGTGGTGCTATAGCTCAAGTGGTAGAGTGCTAGCTTTGAGCTGAAGAGCTGAGGGACAGCGCCCAGGCCCAGAGTTCAGGCCCCACGACCGGACCCCCCCCAAAAAAAAAATATGTGTACCCTTTGACCTTGTAATTTAATTCCCAGGACACACAGTCCATGTATATAAAAATATTCGCAGAGGTTGGGTGCCAGTGGCTTGAGCACACCTTTAATACTAGCTACTTGGGATGTGAGGACCAGGGTTTGAAGCCAGCCTGGACAGGAAAGTCTGTGAGGCCATCTTCAAAAAGGTAGAAGTGGAGGTGTTGCTCAAGTAGTAGAACTCCAGCTTTGAGTAAAAAAGCTCAAGGACACTATCCAGGCCCCCCAGGTCAAGCCATAGTAAACCCCCCCCCCCACACACACATTTGGAAGAATGATGATAGCTTTTGAGCATGTGACCCTAAAACACAATCCGATGCAGACATTACCAAGCAGTTGTAAGCTCTGTATGGAACCAGCATTAAAACTCCTGCACTAGAGCCCTCTGGGCCCTCTGTGGTGCGCATCTGACGAGGCGTTAGGCCTTCAGCCGGTGCTGGTTCCTGCCCCACTCTGCTGATGAAACGGAACAAAACAGATTGTCCTGTGTCCTAGCTTGCTGGACATAGGGTGCGAGTCTCCAGCTCTGTGTTTCCCTCGCCTCATTCATAAACGTGAAAGTTTATGAATGTAGCCGTGGGGAGAATTTCCAGCATAGTCTTTACCCGGGGGGAGGTAAAACTGGAGCTGCTTGGGTCACCATCCATTGCCTGAGGGTCCTGGGGGAAGCAGCTGGGGGTCCTACTGTACTCAACAGTCCCCATTCAACACTCCAAACATATATCCGGCCCAGATGCAGAAAGCTCACATGCCTGTGGCCTTCCCCAGCAGACAGTGGGGTGACAGCCACTACGGCACTGCGTGAGTGTGGCTGACACACAGCGCTAGGATCAAGGCCGGCACGGAGCAGACGCGTGAGCCAGGGAAGGGATCGGAATGTTTCACGAACTGGCAAAGGACCCAAGGAGCCGCCAGCAGGCACAGCCTACCTAAGTGGCAGTGGCTGTGTAAAGAAGAAAAAAAAAAAAGCAAATGCTTCTTCGATGCCACCAGAGGGTGAAGATTTCCAGGGAGCTGGGGGGTCTCACTTTATTTTTAACTCAAGGCCATCTGCTTTCCACTTTCCACCGGGTGGTCCGGAGTCTGGGAAATATTCAGAGCGAACATATGCCGCGCTCAGAGGGCCGAGGGCGGGGGAGGAGCAGGGGGAGGAGGTGAGGGCCTCTGTTTCCAGGGATACCAGAAGTGGTTTTGTGGGTGCAATTCCCAAAGTCTAGTTCTCTGGGAGGTGCCCTGCCTTTGGGCGGACCCATGAGGCTGAATCGTGTCGTGCGTGCACCTGCGTAGCCGAGCTGCGGGCAGGGACTACAGCACGGACCCAAGGCCCATCCCTTCTCCTGGGCAGGTGACACTCCCACAGAGTATCTGACCAGTGACCAAGGGACAGCCTACGTCCTCCATCCCCTCCCACCCCCCCACTGGCTCCAGCAGATGGAGGGCGGGGCTCCCCAAACTCCTCATTTGAACTCAGTAGTTAGCTCTGGAGGCAGGCATTATCCGCGGAGAAAGGATGAAATTAAAGTGCCCTGGCCTCACCAATGGACTCCAAATGAACAGGCATTGTTTACCTCGGTAGGTTTGCTGTCAAAAATGATCACGCAGAAGAGACTGTCAATATTCAGTAGTCGTTTATACAACAAGCCTGTGGTTAGTGCCACTTAGCTCGGTTTTATTGCCTTCTACAAAGTTACCAAGACAACTGAGGCCACGTAACAGAACCTCAACTTTATGTGCCATGAAAGTTTAATAAAGAGTTTTTAAAGGCTTTTAAGAGGCAGCACTGCAGCTTCTTAAAGACAGAGCTGGGCCAGGGAGAAGGGAGAGTTGAGCCCACGGGGGGTTTCACCAGACCTAGAGGAGCCCGACCTACCAGGGCTGATGGGCTGGCAGCCGGGCTCCAGGCAGAGCATATGGAGACCATGAGTTGTGTCCGCAGACATTTGCACAGACACTTCCCAAGCGCCTGCCCGGCTCTGCGCATCTATTATGACAAGATCTCTACTGTACAAAGAACAAGAGTCAAGTCAGGCACCGGTGGCTCACACCTGTAACGCTAGCTCCTCAGAAGGCTGAGATATGAGATGGAGGCTCAAAGCCAGCCTGGACAGAAAAGTCCATGAGACTCTTAACCAGCAAAAAGCCAGAAGTGGAGTTGTGGCTCAAATGATAGAGCACTAGCCTTGAGAAAAAAAAACAAAAAACCTTAAGGACAGCACCTAGGCCTTGAGTTCAAGCACTCTCCCTTCCCCCGCCCCAACACACAGAAAGCAAGAGTCAAGGAGAGGTCTGTGGCCACGTAGAGTATATCAGGTAAGGCAAAATCCAAAGCTCTCCGCCTTTCCAGAAAAGTTTTGGCCCCTTTGGGGTTCCCCATTCTGATGCCTGCAGCTGATTGGTGCCCTGGGGGCCATGGAGGCCGGGACTACAGCCCTGATTGGAGTCTTAGCAAACCCTTCATCCCCCACCTCCCTGCTTTGTGTGGAAGATAATGTTGCCCAGGAGCCTCCTGGTAGGCAGGTCAGGCTGTACTAGGGCTTTCAATAACCCACTTCTAGTTAGGTGCCATGGCTGTAATCCTAGCTACTGGGGGCTGAACTCTAAAATCATGGTCCAAAGCTAGCCCAGGCAGATAAATCCACAAGACTTACCTTCAATTAAATAGAAAGAAATAAAAAGAAAGAAAGAAAGAAAGAAAATAAAGAAAGAAAATAAAGAAAGTAAAGAAAAGCCAGAAGTGGAGGTGTGGCTCAAGTGGCAGAGTACCAGCCTTAAGCAAAAACAAACAAACAAAAAAACCCCAAAAAACAAAATAAGAAAGAGCATGAGGTCCTGAGTTCTGTCGTCGTCATCGTCTTCTTCTTCTTCTTCCTCCTCCTCTTCCTCCTCATCTTCCTACTCCTCCTCCTCCTCCTCCTCCTCTTCCTTCTCCTCCTCCTCCTTCTTCTTCTTTTGTTGTCGGTCATGGGGCTTGAACTCTGGGCTTGGCGCTGTCTCTGAACTCTTCAGCTCAAGGCAAGTGCTCTACCACTTGGGCCACAACACCACTTCTGGTTTTCTGGTGGTTTATTGGAGAAAAAAGTCTTACAGACTTTCCTGACTGGGCTGGCTTTGAACCGTGATCCTCAGATCTCAGCCTCCTTAGTAGCTAGGATTACAGGCATAAACCACTGGCACCCAGCTGAGTTCTGTCTTCTTACTGGCATGCATACACATGTGCACATGCGCACATACACAAACTCATTTCCCTCTGCTTGCTAAATCAAACTCAGAAGCAAATAACTAGAAATGAGAACAGCAGTGACCTATTTTATATCAAGGCTCAATACTAATCAGAATATGTGCTCCCCTTCCACCCGTGTGTGTGTGTGTGTGTGTGTGTGTGCGTGTGTGTGTGTGTGTGTGTGTGTGTGTGTGTGTGTGTGTGTGTATAAGCATGATTTTCTTAGCTGTAGAAAAAGCTAGACTTTGGGTTACAAGCAATGAAAGCAATTGAATAGTCTGTAGTAATCCTTTGTCTCTGGGAACAGGAAAAAAAAAATTGGACTTATTTTGTGAGGGAGAAATTCATGGTGCCACGTGGGGAAATTTCTGTCATGTCCATCAACTAAGAGCCTGTGGGAGGATTTTCGGGGACTGCACGGTGGTGAATTTCTCTCGCTGAGCTGGGGGGACAGCTCTCCCAGCCACTGGGAGCATCATCATCATTCCTGAGCTTCCAACAAAGGCAGAGCACTGCAAGTGTGGTTCTCACAGGAATGGGAGTCTAGGATATTAATGAAGAAAGGAAAGGGGGCTGGAGGGGGGAAATGGAGTTATTTTGGAGGAGCAGTCTGCCAATCACAAAGCAGATTCCATATGTCCGAGGAGTGGCAAGGGCCATTTTTCAAGCCCCAGTGTCTTCAAGGAGGTGAGGATGAGGGGGAGTGTGGAGGGAGTGGAGCTGACCGGTTTGGCATCATCTGTCTTGAGAGACATGATTCAAGAAAGTGTCTCACTTTGTGGACCAGCCACACTGTGTAAGAAACCAGAAAGCGGCCTGAAGTAACACGACATCTCCACAGCACTTTGGTTTATGAAACACTTCCACATTTATTATGCTTTCTGTGACTGCACCCAAAGGTTGCAATATATGGACCCCCACAAGGGTGGCTAGAGGCCTGGAGGCGCAACAGTCTATGTGGCCTGCAGAATTTCCCAGGGTGCTCCATGAAAGAAGCGCAGGGGAAATGACCCAGGGACCCAGAGCTTCCACGCATGCGCTGAGCATATACATGACTTTTCTGACACGTGCATTCTCAGATGCTTGCAGACCCAGGGCCTCAGACAAGCCATAGGACCTCCTGGCTATCATTAGAGTGATGATAATCCTCATCTCAGTGCTGGGTCACTGAGAGGATTAGATGCGGAAAAAGATTTAAAACCACGTTGTAAACTGAGAAGCACTATTTTTGTTGTTGTTGTTAAATTCATACAGGAAAGGCGGAATCCTCCCCAGGCCTGTCTGTATTTCACACACGTCTACATTCATAGCAAGATGACTTCTTTTCTGAGGACAGGTCAGGCTGGATGCCAAGCGGGGGGTGGGGGGGTGGGTGTCCTTGGGGAAGATGACCTGAACTGGACTTGAATTAGAAAAGCTATTATGGCTGGGCCTAGTGCTATGTACCTATGATCCCAGCTATACAGATGATGTAGGTAGGAGAATCACTGTCTAGGCCTAACTGTGAGATCCTATCAAACAGGACTAAAGCAAAAAGGGCTAGGGGTATGGTTCAGATGGTAGAGCACCTGCAGAGCAAGTGCAAGGCTCTGAGATCAAGGCCAGTATGGGGGACATAATTATGATCTATTCGGGGTGTCAGTGTCATGAGATGGCTACTAGCCTTCGGAAAGAGAAGGCACCAGCCAAGGAACCATCTGGAGATATTGAGCCAATTGGTGTAGTACAGGTGAGAAAGGCAGGATTTTTAAGGCTATGGACAGGCTCCTGGGAGGGGCCCCGAGGGAACAGCACAGGCCTGGAGTCACAGCTGGGGGTGGGAGGCGAGGACACAGGCCAGGCCAGGAGAGGGAAAAGATGAGATCTGGGTTAAAAAAAAAAGTGGTCACGGTTCTACAGGAGGAACATGAGGAGGCTTGTCTTGGGGGATGGAGGTTCTGGACTCCGGGAGGCCCCGATCGGCTCCCAAGGAGCGGCACCTGCTGGCTGGAGCATCTTGGCAGACACCATGGCAGGCTCTCTTGTGGCTAGGTGGTGGCTCAGAGCTCTTCCTGCCTCTAATAGCAGAAAAGCTGAGCTGCCCCCCGGCCCCAGGCTAGGCCTAAGGAACGGGGTGATGCCACAGCCAAGCACAGGCATGCGGAGGGGGCCCTAGCTATTGTCTTCCTGCTAGGAAGAAGAAACCATCTGCTTTTGCTTTTATGTGAACCATAGCCTGAAAAAGGAGGGGTGAGTGAGTCACCCAAGGTGGGAAACACAGTGGGACTTCCCAAAGGTTCCTAGCGCTCCCTCTTACAATGGAGCACCTCTGCATGCTTTCTGCCCAATCGTATTAGGGGGAAAGAGCCCTGTCAGTCACCTGGGGGCCTCTGGTGAGCTGGCCGCCTCCTTTCCCAGTCACGTCAGGGCAGAGGCTGCTCCTGGGACGTTGGGCTCCATCAGGACAGGGCCTGTGTCTCAGACCTGCCTCTAGCTGACATTAATCCCATGAATTCCAACTTCCTCCACCACCCCGGACACGGCTACAGTGCAACTTCTTGGCTCTTCACTTGCCCATGTCCAGCGGGCTTGCTGAAATGCCCGGCACCGGAGAACTAGCTGCAGCTCCACTTTGGGAAATGGTGTCAGGTTAGAACTTCTATTACCAGACTCTTGGCAGCTCCTGGATGAAAACAAGTGTGTCCAGATGCAACTGCCTGTACTGGGACATCCGTTTGTGCGGCCTGGGGGGGTCTCAGAAGAGCAGCCCTGAGGGTTTCAACCTCTGTTTCACACAGTGGATCCCTGCTCACACTGCTCAAGTGCGTGCTCCTGTGGCCTGGTTCTTATGGGAGTCTTGTGTCTTCCTCCCAGGACCCTCTCCCCTCCCCTTTCTTCTCCCAGGGCTCCCAGCATGGGGCCTTGGCCATTCTGTCAGCACCCCAGCCCTTCAAGGGTCCATTCTGAGGCCACAAGGCCACCTGGATAGGGAGACTGTTTTGACATCAAGGCCAAACTAAACCAAACTGAACCAACTCGGAGGCTCTGGTTACCGCTGAGGCTGTAGGAACCCAACTTACGTCTTAATTACGTCTTAATTAGTGACAAAGCAAACATTGTGGCAACAGGCAAATTAACGAAATAAATGAGGCTAATTTGTTAACTACATCCACATAGCACATGATTGAGGTGGGAGGGTCAAGACTGCCTTCTTGATTTGCAGAGAGGGTGGGTGGAAGGAAGGAAACATGGAGTCCTTGGGCTTGGAGCAGCAGCGTCTCAGAGGCCCAAGTCCCAGCTTTGGCTTGGGGATGGCTGCTGACCCTCCTGCTCCCACCCTGTTTGAGCACAGCAGATTTCTCCCAGTGGGTGCTTCCTGTGAGCCCAGAATAGCAGGTGCCATCTGTCCTGTTTTAGATGTCATATGTCCACTGATGACTGGCAAACAGGGCGGGTCAGCAAGAGGAACTGAGAGGAAGTGGGGGGATGGTGAGAATTGGCATTAGAAATTGGGGTGCTGCAGAATACGAAAATAATTTACAGGGCTCTCAGCCAGGTGGGGGTCCTGGGCAGAGAATCCTTAGCATCTGTGGCTAAGGATTCTCCAAGGCAGGGGCCCTGGACTGTCTTTGGCCCCGAAGGGCTCACACTTCTGGGACAGAGTGGCCTTCAGGACAGAGCAGGCTTGGAGTAGGAGAGCTTACTGGCCCCCACGATGGTGCCCGTGGACTGGGCAGTGGGGACTGTCTCCTGCGGAAGGCTGTGGTCAGGCGCTGTCCCCCGCCGTCCCACCCCGCTGCACAGCAGGCGCTTCTCGTCCAGCAGGGACAGGTGGTACTCGCACAGGTCGATCAGCGAGGCCACTTGCTCGTGGAGCGGCATCATCTTGAACTTCCTCTGGGCCAGGAAGAAGAAAGCTTCTACAAATGCCTGCAGACACATCCCTGTGGACAGAGAGATGGCATCAGGGCGCTGCCATGCACGAGAAAGGCTGACTGGCAAGACCCAGCCTCTCTCCCTACCGTGCTTCATTCTGAAGGCTGGGCCTAGGCCGAGTCACAGAGGCTCACCAGGCCTGGGCACCAGGAACTTAAATAGCATGTGCAGTACTTTTCACAGCTATCGAAGCTGAGTCTCAGAGAAGTGGGGGATACCTGGGTAGAAAGTGAGGGGGCTCGGATTTTAACTGCACACAAAGCCTTGCTCTTGGACACCACACAGAAATGTCTTCCTGAAAACCTAGCTCCCAGCTGGGCACTGGTGGCTCACGACTGGAATGCTAACACTTAGGAGGCTGAGATCTGAGGATCGAGGTTTGAAGCCAGCCCAGGCAGGAAAGTCTGTGAGACTCTTATCTCTAATAAACTACTCAGAAAAGGCCGGAGGTGGTGTTGTAGCTCAAGTGGTAGAGCGCTAGCCTTGAGCAAAAGAAGCTCAGGGACAGCGCCAGGGCCGAGTTCAAGCCCCAGGACCAGCAACTAACAAAAACCAAACACCAGCACCAAAACCCAGTTCCCTACTTCCTAAAGAATGCTGCTCTGACTGAGGCCCCGACAGTAGCAACTCCATGAACAGTGTGCATCCCTGCTCCAGACCAGATGAGGAGCTTGCGCCAGAACACAAATCACCCGCCTCATCCTTCGCTGTGGCACGGCTCTAACGGAAGCGGGTGCTGCTTATGCTACGGCTCAGGCCTCGTGTCCTGGACTGGAACCAACCATTCATGGGCTGGAACTTTGAGTAGCTCTCATCTACACGACTCAGCAACCTTTTGGAAATGAGAATGTGGCTTGTTTGGTAGAGCACCAGCCTTGAGTGAAAAAGCCGAGTGACAGAACGCGATGGTGAGTTCAAGCCCCACTACTGGCATCCAAAAAGAAAAAATAAAAGAAAAAACCCCAGTCCTGCCTTATGTTCTAGGGATGTATTTTAAGACCTCCCCAACCAACAACCGCCTGAAAGCGCAGGTAGTATTGAATTCTGTTATCTAGTTATCTATAATAGTATACGTTATATATAGGTATATATGCCATGTGTTTTCTTATCTGTCCCTCAGTGTTTGCACATAGCACAGAATTAATTTCTCTCTCCATGTTTTAAGCCTTGGCACCTAATTTAAATCACTGCTCATGCACATTGGGGCCGTTATTAAGTAAACCAGAGTTACTTAAACATCAGCACTGAGATACTATTACAGTCAATCTGGGAAGTGGACAGTTGCTAAGTGAAGAATGGTTGGTAGCCTATACAGAGTAGATATGCTGGACAGAGAGATGATTCATGGTCCAAGTGGGAAGAGGCAGGGCAGTCTGAGATTCTGTGATGTTATTCAGATTAGATATTTCTGGAATTTTCCATAGAATATATTCAGACTGACATTGGGCTATGAAACTAAAGAAAGCAAGATTTCAGATAACAGGGATTCAGTGAAGAGGGGAAGAGAATCAGTTTTCACATGTGCCAGACATACTAGAACTCCTATTGTGCAGATGAGAAAACTGAGGCCCAGCGGATGGGCCCACATTTGTAGGGAGCAGTGATGGGATTTGCCCATGGCCTCCTGCACTGATGATTCTGCACCCCTTCCCCTGTGTCTGGGGGTGAGAACACAGTTGTAGAGGGCACAAGGGCTGAGATGGAAATGTATGGAACTTACAGGGCACCACCTAGTCCAGACTTGGAGGGTCTGGGGTAGGGGTCAGAGGAGGCTTGTGGGGAAGGGGAGGGACACTTAGAGTTGGGCCCTAGAGAAGGAGAGGGCCTTGATTGACAGGCCAGGGGTGGTGGGTGGGGCTGGGAGCAGGGAGGAGCAAGGCAAGCAAAAGGGGCCCTGGCAGCCGGTGGATTACCCAGGGCTGAGGGAGGGGCCAGCTGGCCAGAGGCTGGGGGCGGGGCACAAGAGCCCCTGGTGTCAGCCCCACTCCACTTTGGGGCTGTGGATTCCCACATCTGAAATAGCCTCACCACGTTGTCTAGACCAGTGATTCCCAAATTATTTCTTTTATATTCAAGGAAACTTTTGTTCCCCCCGCCCTTGGTTTGTTTGATTTCTTAGATACAAGTCTTATGAATAAGCCACCCCAATTTACCAGGCTAAGTCATGTGGGACTCAGAGTCCTATACCTTAGGACCTTCAGATCTTTACAACCATTTTTTGAGAAAATTTGCTTAGCATCTTCATGTTACCAAGGGACTGGGTGGCACATGAGATCCTGTCACAGGAAGCCATGAAAACTGGACCAGATTCCGGGGCTCCTGATGAGCTCACAACACCTTCTAACTGCATGACACCCACCCCACAGACAAACTCTGAAAGAAAAGGACAATCAAGGTCAAACACATGTCAAGATTAAGGTCTGGGAAAGAG
The DNA here is from genome assembly GCF_019054845.1 of Dipodomys spectabilis. NCBI lineage: Eukaryota > Metazoa > Chordata > Mammalia > Rodentia > Heteromyidae > Dipodomys > Dipodomys spectabilis. Next base: position 6,954,908 of record NW_024870723.1, read on the forward strand.
GGCCACCTCTTCTAACCACAGCTGGTAAGTGGACTTTGCTTAGCCAGCCAACACAGAGGCAATGGGTTGGAGAAGGCACAGCCTAAACTACACCCTGAACATAGGGGTCTCTGGCCCCAAACAGCCCATATTAAGGCACTGAGCATCTGAATTTAACAAAGGATTACTTTTGATCTTCTTTTTTTCTTTTCAAAGGGGCCTGACCTACGCCACTATTTGGTGAGAACTAAACCATTTTAAGAATTCGAAAGGGGCAGGAGGAGGAGAAGGAGAAGAAGAGAGAGTCAGCCTGCTAAAATCAGTTTAGATTCAGGATCAGGGTGCTGGGATTTCCAGTGGAAAGGTAAGACCGCAAGACAGGAAAGGGGCAGCTCCTACCAGAGTGGAAGTTGAAGCCTTTTCCAGACACTTCCTGAATAGTCTATGTGTATGATCGGGGGACCTGGCTCTTTCTCCTTCCTTATTACTATTTACTATAAAATGCAATGAGAATATTGACAGAGGGTGTTGGCCAGGCTCAGGCCTTATCCTCTCTGAGAACTATGTGCTGACTGATCTTCCCCCATCCTGTCTGCAAAAAGGCATTTTCCCACTCAGTTGTACCAACAACTCCTGCAGATCCTCAACAGCTAAGTAGTCCTTATAACCATTATTTTAAAGGCTGCACAATATTCCATCAACTGGGTTGCCTGGTAGATACCTATAGTCTCAGCACTTGGAGGCTGAGGTTTGAGGGTCTGTTGAGCATAGAGTTTGAGATCAACCTTTGCAACAGAGCCACACTCTCCTCCACCTTAAACAAACAAAATTAGTCCATCAAAGTTTTGCCTTGGATACCATTTCACTACCTCTGCCCTGTCTGAACACCAAATATTAAGATTTGCTCGCTTTTTTTGAGAATAGTATAATCAATAGTGAATGTCACTGTTTTTATTTTTGATTCATTTATTTTTTAACAATGAAACCCTATGATTCTGGGTTGTTTTCTTCTGTTTTTAAAGCATTATATTGGTTTGGAAATTAATTCCATGTTAAAAAATCCTTCAATAGCCAGGCACCTATGGAGCACACCTGTAATCCTAGCTACTCAGGAGGCTGAGAGCTGAGAATTACAGTTTGAAGCCAGCCCAGGTAAAAAAAACTGAAAGACTCTTTTTTCCAATGAACCAGCAAAAAATCAAAGTGAAGATGTGGCTCAAGTGGTAAGAGTACTAACTGTGAGAGAAAAATCAAAGGTCAAACCCCCAAGTTTAGCCCCAAAATATTTCAGTCTTTAGAGTTCCCCCATGGGCAAAGCACAGGAACAAGGGAATGAGAGATAAAACCATTGCACCCTCCAAGTTACAGGGGTGACTGCTTGCTCACCAAGCCAACCCAAGTACAGAATAAAGGCAGTGGTCAGGTGAGCACATAATTGCTGTAAACTTTGGAAAAAAACAATTCTGCAAAAGTCTGAGAGTCTTTCAAGAATTCATATTATTCAACACATGGTCATAGTCTTCAAAATGTTCCCTAACAGAATATGCAATTGAAAAATAAACAACGTAAATGTCATATTCACTGTTGACTTATCTGTAGTACAAGTGGGTAGACAGCAGAGCTAAGATTTCAAAGGCACTGAAACAAATCCTTCTATCTTTAATGTATTTTCCAAACTAGATAATGCACACTGTTTGACAAAGATTAGAGGGGGGAAAAAAGCAACCATATTATTTAAAAAATACCTCCAACCCTGCCTTTGGCCATCCCATATAGAGTTAATTGTCTGAGTGCTTCCTTGTTTCTGGCCATCTGCTGGGATAAATCTAGGGGTCCATGGCTGTGTTCCCAGGAAAACCTTGGGCACCTGGGGACATCTGGGCACCTGTGCAACCCAGTGAAGACTTGAGCTGACACGAACCTTTATCACCCGTGTGTCTCAGTTGTTATTTCCACTTTATAGCTGAACTAAGCTGAGAGGCAACGCTGAAAACTCTTCTCCAGGAAGATTTGCAGACTAATAAAAGCAGGATGATCCAGACCATATGCTCAGATGTTGAAATGGCGATTCAGCCCCTCCCCAGAGCTGAGGTGGTTCCCAGGTGATGTGAGGCCCCAGGCCAGGGACCCCACTTTGAGACCACTGCCCAGCCTGCAGGGTCCAGTCTGCCTGTCCTTCACTCTCAAAACCCCAGCTGCAACCAAGATTCTTGTTTACAAAAAGACCTGCCCTAAACGGAGAGAGTCTTGACTTTTGTCTAAAAACGTCTACATTTATTTTAAGACATTGATTGAGAGAAAACCCAGATGGTTATTTTTAAAAGACTAATGATGGAGAAACCACGAAGTTTCTCTCACTGTGCATTAAGCTCCCTCTTCATTTCTGAGAAACCACACATTGTAGACCAGGGGCTTCTTGCAGCAGCATTGCTGGACCACGAAGCACAAGGGCGGTCTGGGCCCTGTCCTCTTAAGAACTCAAGATGGAGACGGTGAGAGAGAGCTGGTTAGATTCTGAATGTGGTGTTAGTCTACAGGTCTGAGATCTGCCCATGGTAGGGACAAGTCAGAGTCCAGTGAGATGGACTTGTTTCCCCTAGCACTGGGATTTGAACTCAGAACCTCATGTTCTCACTGGGCTTGCTTTCTTGGCTGTCACCACTTGAGGCATGGCTCCAGTTTGGCTTTTTTTGACTGGCTATTTGGAGATGGATTCTCATGGAATTTTCTTCTCCAGCTGGCCCTGAACCACAGTCCTCCTGGTCTTGGCCTCCTCAGTAGGTAGAATGGCAGGCACTAAGTCACGGGTGCCCTGCTAATCTCTTAACTTCTTTACTGCAGGCTTTAAGTCTTCAAAGAGCTGACCATGTCAGAGTTTTCCCCACACTGCCAAAAGAAAAGAAAATTCTAGGAACAATGGCAGCCTTGCAGCGTTAATGGGGATGGGCCACATCCTTGTCTGCTGGATGCTCCTACGAAGAAGAAGGCAGTCAGATCTACAGGTTTGCAAGCGAGCTCTCCCCACCTGGCTCCCACATGTGAAGATAAGATATTGAGTCTGCCTTCCTTCCTTCCTTCCTTTCTTCCTTCCTTCCTTCCTTTCTAGTTCTTTCGTTCAGCTTCATTTGGGTTGACAGATGTCGCTGGAGAAAGCAGTTTTAGAATTGTTCCAGTTGCAGCCAGACACATGCCTCTCACTGGAGATCGTGAGATGAGGCCCCTGACAGCCCCAGCCTTATTCTGTCAATCAACAGGATGAGGGCGGGCCCACTGGCTCCTCCTGGTGCACAGCTACCTCAGCTTACTCCCAGGGAGGCATCCTGGTTCACACACACACACACACACACACACACACACACACACACACACCCCACAAATGCGAGCACGGTAGCTGTTCTCACTAATCCCATCATCTATTCTGGAGCTTAAGGATGGAGACAAGATTAATAACTTACGTGTGCCTAGTGCTTTCCAATTTACAAGGAATATCTGTCTTCTCGGCTAGTTTGCAGACATTATTACAAATATTCCTCATTTACAGTCGGGGGACACAGGTCGCTTGTTGAGGTCTCTCCCTAAGTGGAAGGAGTAGCGTTTCAACCCGTGCTAATCTTGCATCCCAACCCAATGCTCTTTTTCCAACATTATTAGGCTTTTTTAACATCTGACAGTTATATATGATTTTACAGTTTACAGAGCACATTTGCATATATGATATAATTAAATCCAAATCATTGTTGACAGCCAGGGATATTATCCAGGACTGAATATAAGATTCCCCCACCCTCCCTTTCAAAAGTGTCTCAGCGTCCCTGCTAGTTGTTCTAACCCAAGGTATCAGTGAGTGAGGACAGTCTGGGTGAATTCCTTTCCTCTCCTCAACCTTCAAATCTCTTTCGTATTACTCACCTAGAATAAATGCTTCTGCCTCACCATGAAATCCCAAATGTTTATATATGTTCACGTTTTCTGTTTGGAATCATTGCTGGGGGTGGGGGTGGGGAGGCAGATTGATCTGCACTGGAATTAGCTTTGTGATTCCTCTCAGTGCAGCAAACAACACCCTGAAGAGCGATCGTTGAGGGCCGCACAGGCACACAGGTGGCTCATCACCTCTGACTTCTCCCCATTCCTAGCTTCGGGTCTGCTGCTGCATGAGCCCCACCCCTGCCATGACCACTGGCTCTCCAGGCCTGGGCCACATTGGTCAGTAGATCAGACCAGAGTAGTTGCCATGCGGTGACATTGGACCCCGTGAATGGGGATCCAGAACTCAGCTCTTCCACCTACTAGCTAGTAAGGGATTTCATGGCTCTGGCTCTTAAGTGTTTTTTGTTTGTTTTGTTTTTAATCTATAGAGACAGTAATATTGGCCCTGAGTGGCTTTTACAAGGTACCATCCACAAAAAAGCCCAATACAGTGCTTAAAAACTAGCACCTGACAGTCTCCATTTCTGCACTCACTTCTCTTGCCTGGAGTGCTACCAAAGTACTGGTTCTGGTTCCTTCGTTTATGGCTGTTAATCAGTCTCTGGTCTTCCCTATGCAGTCTGTGCCTTGGAGCTGGTCACGTCTTCTTCATGGGCTTCAGTTCCCCCTCCCCTCCCCCCCCTTTTGGAAAATGAGGGGCTAACAGAGTCATCTCAGAATCCTGGCAGTATTGGGAGTGATTATTACTTCTGAATTTTTAAGGTAATAACTACAATCATGAGCAGCATGTGATAAGCTCACTAGGACTTTCCCCGGGCGCTCCTCATGTCCTGTGGAGGCCCCGAGAGGCTGGTACTGATCATCTTTGCATTGTGCAGGTGACAAGTGCTGAATGGCAAGAGGCCAAAGCAGTTGTTCAAGGTCACATTCCTTTTGCCCAAGGTCACACTTTAGAGAGTGTCGATGCAGAGATTCCCAACCTGTGATTGGTATCTGTTCTCTACTAAACCACAGGGAGTCCTTCAAGGCCTAGTTATATTCCTGCTACGCCCGTGTAGCGCACACAGGCACTGTACATCAGCGCCACACCAGCAGCAAGCCACCATCACCCTTGTCCTTGTCTGGATGGAGAAATGAATAAGTGTCAGGATGGAATCATAAATAGATCCTGCAGAAAAATCATTACCCTAGAAGCCCGAAGCATCCACAATCAAAGGCAAAAGCAACAATCTCATCTTTCCTTAATCACAAGTCACCCACTGGCCAGTGGAGAGGGGTGCGAGGTCTCAGGCCAGTCCCATCCAATCCGATTATCCCCCACATAGACACGAGGGCCTGAGTCACTGTTCCTAAAGATAGGGCCACAGTACTGATCATGTCTTCCTGAGACCGCAGCCTGTCATGGTTCTCTTGAGATTTATGGCTTCAGCGGAACCTTCTGAGAACCAATGCTCATTCCTCAGCAAGTGATCAAAACAAATCTCCAGCCTTACACAGTCAAACCACCTTCAAAGTCAAACTAAGAAGGATCACTAAGGATATGTGAGGACACAATAAAGTGTTCGGTGTATGCTGGGTACTGTGGCTGAGTACCTGATGGACACAGCACAGAATCGGAGTGGGAGGTGTGTTTGGTCACTTTCCCTTTGGTCTCTCACTTATGTTTCATGACATGGCAATGTTTTGGTGTTGTCTGGGCTTTCTCATTATTGGGCTCAGAAGCAAAGCCATTTGCCCAGAGTTCGGCAGAGTGGGCTTGGTGGTGGAGATTCCTGGCCTGGGTTGCACTCCCTGACCTTGCTCCCAGCATTCATCCAGTCCCTTGGTTTTCTCCAGTGGCGGTTCTGGCACAGCATCAGTCCACTCTGGGTACTGCCCCTCTCTCTGGGCTCGGCTCGTGCACTGAGACTCGGGAAGCTGTGCTGCAATGATCCCACTCTAACGGCAAAGCCCACTTCTCCTATAGCAGCCTTGCTCTGCAACGCATTTACAGGGCGGCCACCAAGTGGAAGCAGAGATGCCAGCCTTCTGGGCCTAGTGCCGGGGATGGATGGATGTAAGACAGTGGAGGGAGGAGGGAGGGGTGTTGTGGACAGGGGTCAACACCAAGGGTGAAGCCAAGCCTTGCCTGGGAGAGGCATGAAAGGTGAAAATCTACAACAAGGAGGTGTGTGCACAGTACAGTATGAGAGCTCCAATTCTCTCTCACACACATCTCAGTGTGTCAGTATCTGTACACATGTATCTCTGGGCCCATATCATATCTATTGTACCATGCTTTTAAGTCGTATGTCTTGACACCTCTCTCTATCAGCATGTAAAACCACTCCAGTTTGTGTAGGTTGTATAGAATTCCATAGTGTGAATGGACCATGATTTTTGTATCAGTACTGGAGCTTGAACTCAGGGCCTTGTGCTCTGGTGCTCCACCATTTGAGCCACACCTCCACTTCCTATTTTTTGCTGCTTAATTGGAGATAAGAGTCTCTCCCACTTGTCTGCCTGGCCTGGCTTTGAATCTCAATCCTCAGATCCCAGATTCGGTCAGCTAGACTAACAGGCTTGAGCCACCGATACCCAGCTATTTGTTTGTTTTTCCAGTGAGGGTCTCAGTACGTAGCTCAGGCTTTTTTTTTTCACTCAGAGAGTCTCCTACTTCAGGGCTGAGATTACAGGTGTGTATTACCACACTGGTCATTGTGTGTGTTTTGATCATTCCTGTCAAACTGTCTAGGGGCTGGTATCTTAAGGATTAGCAGGAGTTTTCTGATCAGAGGCGGAAGGAAGATCTCTCTGAGCAAAATCTTGGTACTATGAAAGGATGAGAGCTAGCCTAGCACGGAGGTTGGAAAGAAAGATGAATGCTTTGAAGCCCTGTCTCTTGAGTGTTCTCACTGGATGGTTTCTCTGCTGCTCCTGAAGGTAAGCTTGCTGGCTACTGCCCAGTCTGGGCCCTTGTATTAGGGAAGAGGTTGCATGATGGTGCATTTCTGCCATCCTCTTCCTCTCTGCTCCCTGCTCAGCCACACTCCCCCTGGGAGATGCTCGGCCACACCGCTCAGAGGACTTCCCTTCTTGTCTCCACCCAAGCCTGTCTCACCAAATGCCTGAGCACCCCCTCTGTCTTCTCGCCTCTCAGCATTTCCCTCCAAGAAATGCTCCCCTCCCCCTCTCCCCCTCTTCCCCTCTGTCCTCCTCCGCCCTCTCCTCCTTCCCTTCCCTCTGCCTGCCTCCTGCCTCCAGCTCTGGTCTCTTCTGCTGTCTCTGATGTGCTTTACCTTGAGTTGAGTCCTGCAGGGCCCCCGCCTGGCTTCTCTGCCCTCTTCTAGTCTCTCATTGCCTGGGCTTTAAATATCTACAATGAATCAATGCCAGGGAGAATCATCTGAAGTCTTATCTCCAGGCCAGACGGCTTGTGGCTACTGGGACACCTCATTAGCATCTCAAAGAGTCTGTTAAAAAATGAGTGTCTTGGTCCTGGCTTCCCAATCCTGCCTTTGCTGGAGTCCTACCCATTCCCAGAAATGGCATCGCCACCCTTCTACATGCTGGAGCCAGAAGCCTGGTCATTTTCTGAAGTTTCTCTCACAGGCCTCCTCAGGGCCTCTGCACACCCCACGCTGCAGCCCAAGCTCTCCGCTGCCAGCCCTGCCCCCCAGCCGCGCTCACTCAGCCTCCTTCCTCCAACAGACCCGGGTCAGCCAGGGCGCCCATGCGTGACCTGCACTCTTTATTCTGCAAGCACCAGCCCCCACTGGCTTCTCCTGTGTGGCACGCTACAGTCCCTCTGTGATTCCCCCCCCCCCCCCCCCCCCGCCCGTTGTCTTCCAGAACCCTTTGCGCATCTTCCCAGCTTCTGGTCTTGGCTACTGGGGATCCTTCCCTAGGTCCTACCTTGGGTGACCCCGGCATCTCAGCTCAAATGCTACTTTTTCTGGCACATCTCTCTATCTACTTCCCAAGATAAATGCATCTTTCTGTGGTTTGCATTGAAGCTCATTTTACCAGGAGCCAGGGGCTCAGGCCTAACTACGTAGGAAGCTGAGCTTTGTAGATGGAGGCTTAAAGCCAGCCCAGGCAGGACAGTCTGTGAGACTCTTATCTCTTACTAACCACCAAAAAGCCAGAAGAGCTGTGGCTCAAGTGGTGGAGCGTCAGCCTTGAGTGTAAAAGCTAAGGGACAGCACTCTAGGCCCTGAGTTCAAATCCTAGTACTGGCAAAACCCAAAACAACAATAATAACAACAAAACCACAGTATTTTAGTTTACAGAACTCATAACCCCCAATGACAAGCTGTGTCACACGCTCACGCTCTGCCTCTGCTCCAGACACTAGGGACAGCAGGGCCCGGCTGTGTGCATACTGCGCCTGCTCCTTGCTGCCGGGGCCTGGTGTGTGGCAGAGCCAAGGAACATTAGTGGGTTCGCTTGGGGTTGGGAGAATCAGGGTGCATAGCAGACGTGCCTAAGTTCAAATGCAATCTGCCTCTTCTGTGCTGCAGCTCTAGCTTCATCCCCGCCTCCCTCATGCTCTTGGGGAACGTGTGTGGGCGCTGTGAGAGCTTTCCTGTCTTCAAGTCACTAGTGGGGCCACGCCCGGTGGGATAAACGCCCTCATCCTGCAGACCAGCAATTCTGCATCCTTTCCAGTAAACTGGCTGTCTAGGGGAAGTTGAAGTCACCCTCAAAGGCCCCTCTGCTCCCCTTGACATATCCTCTAGTCATCTGGCTGGGCCTTCTGGAATTTTCAGAAGACTGCGGCCTCAGCCTTACAGGGGGTCAGGAGGCGGTTCGTGGTGGCCACTGACCAAGGGCCCCAGCCCTGGCCTCAAGGAGACACCACCTCAGGTGCCAATCAGAGCCAGCCTGCCTGTCACTTAGAGAGGTGACAGGAGGCAGATCAGTGTCAAAAAGAAGAGCAGTGGGTTTCAATTTGATTCACATTAAGAATGTCATGTTCAAGCCCAAATGAGAAAGAAGAGTAATGCTCTTTAGGCGGGGAGTTTATTTTCGTCACTTTGTCAGAGAGAAATTGCAGCCCTGAGGGCATTGGAGCTGCACAGAATTACCTAAAACATTAACATGCAAATTGCCTTCTTTAGAGAAGGTAATTTTATTAGTGTGCGAAAGTGTTTCTTTTACTGTACTCCTGCTTGGGAGCTGGGCTGAGTTTGGGCCTCTGCGAGGGGAGAATTAGGGGAACCTAACTTGGTTAGGATTCTGTCACCTCGGCTAGTGGAACCCGTGTCGCCTTGGGCTCGTGGTATTCACCCTGGCACTGTTCTAGTTGGCTGCTGAAGGGCGCACAGTGGGGAGCGGGCACGTGACTTGCTCAAGATCAGTTCTCTTCAGCCTGGTAGAGCTGAGGTGCCCTGCCTGTGTCTCCTTGCAGGAGTTTCTCTAAGAATCAGGAGCCCAGGGAGATGCCATGTACTTGTTCATTCACTAATCATAAGTTTCTACTGTCCTAGGCCTGGGGTGCCAAATTGGAACTAGGCACCAGCAAAAAGGTGCTCTGTACCCACTGAGGTAGGTAGAACCGGGAAACAGATCACAGAGTAAGGCTGATGGAGAGTATGCCAAGAAGTAACAGAGCACTGCAGAATGCAGGACTGTTTTGCAGGAGGGACAGGGCAAGGGTCTGGGAGGCCTTTCAAAGGAGGGGCCCAGGGTGGGCTTGCTCCAGGCATCCAGGTGGGCAAGGGCATTCTAGGAAGGAGGAACACCCCAGCAGAGGCCCAGAGGGAGGCCCAGGGGTCTGGCCCAGAGATTCCCTTTAGAGACTGAACTAGAAGAACAGGTGCTGGGCAGGGCGCATGGCTGCAGCGAGTGTCGATGAGGCCCACAAGGCTGATCTCAAAAGCCGTGGAGCTCGGAGGGAGCCTGCTCAGCACAGAATCACGGTCCCCATGGGGATTCTGGAGGGAGGGGGTCCCCCAGCCCCGAGTGCCAACACGACAGGTTGTATGAGGATGCACTTACATAAGGCCTCCGCCTCCCCTCACAGACACGATGGGACGCGTAGGCAGAGACGCCCACCACTAGCGAGAAGACAGCGCCTCAGTGGTAATCAGGCCTCCCCAAGGAGATGCGTGCACCTCCCCCAGGATGCCACCCGGGCGCCCCAGGCCCAGGCCACTGCTGCTGGCCCTCAGTTGGCTGGCAGCCTTCTTGAGGGAAACACAAAAGAAAACATGCTTATAATCATGCTTGAGGCCAGATAACTATGCAGCAACCACCATTCCGGACTGCAGACATGGCCAAATGTCCGCGCAGGGATCTGGGCACTGGTATTGACTGCTGGGGTTTTGTAGTAAAGGACAGGCGCCTTGTAGAATGTGCCTGGTAGGATCTGAAGATGCCCCCATTGGTGTCTGCCCCTGAGGTCAGCCTGGGTTACAGAGTGAAGACCTTGCCTCCCCTCCCCACCAAAGACGGTGAGCTCTAGGCTGGACAAGCTCTGTCTTGGCTAGCTCAGGCCATTTCCTAAATATAGAGATTCTTCTCACTGCATTCTTGGATATGGGACAAAGTCTAGGCTTTATCCAGGATTCCATGGAAGTCTCTGGAAGGGCTTCTGGCAGGGGTGGTGGTTGGTAAAGGGAAGAGGGTAGGGACTGACCATTTAGGAATATTCTAGAACCTAAAAATTCCTAGAATTTTACTCCACAACAAAGGCTTTGTCTTCAAAGGAGGCTAATTGGCCAGAGGCTCAACTGGCCTGGGGGAAGGACAATTAGACAAGTCCTGAATCTCCACTCAGGCTTCCTGTCCCTCCTGGAGGAAAGTCAGGCGAGAAACATTTTGGAAAGTCTTGGGCCACCAGTGCAAACCCACTGAGGAGCTGAGATTTCATTTTAAGGTTATAGAATGCTTTCTGTCCTCAGCATCTGAACACCACATCCCCAGGCTCCACCTGAGTCACTGAGGACTAGAACTGAGATTCAAGATAGAGACTCCCTCTAAGAAGGAGTTTTTATGGAAACCTGAAGGCAAGAAGAGGAATGAAGAAAACAGAAAATTAGAGGCGACCCAAGCCTCTGGCACCTACAGCTTCAGCAATTGTCCAGTGCACTCCTGCTCATAGTGAGACAGATATTCTGTCCTCAGCATCTGAACACCACATCCCCAGGCTCCACCTGAGTCACTGAGGACTAGAACTGAGATTCAAGATAGAGACTCCCTCTAAGAAGGAGTTTTTATGGAAACCTGAAGGCAAGAAGAGGAATGAAGAAAACAGAAAATTAGAGGCGACCCAAGCCTCTGGCACCTACAGCTTCAGCAATTGTCCAGTGCACTCCTGCTCATAGTGAGACAGATACAATGTTCTCAAAAAAAGGAGTCTCAAGAGAAAGTGAAACATGCTTTGAACTAAGTGAAAATAAAAATATAATTTTACAGAAATGGGTGGAACATAGGGCTGGGAAGGTGGCTCAGTGGTAGAGCGCTTGCCTTGTGTGCATGAGGCCCTGGGTTCGATTCCTCAGCACCACATAAGCAAAAAGAAAAAAGCCGGAAGTGGCACTGTGGCTCAAGTGGTAGAGTGCTAGCCTTGAGCTGAAGAGCTGAGGGACAGTGCCCAGGCCCAGAGTTCAGGCACCACAACCGGACCCCCCCCCCCCCCAAAAAAGAAAGAAATGGGTGGGACATAAAAAAGCCATGCTTAGAGGGAAGTGTACATAATTGGGTGCATATAGTAGACAAGAAGCAAGATTGACAGCAATCTAAGCCTCATTTTAGGAAAACTAGGGAAAAAAGAGAAAATTAAATCCAAAATAAGTAAAAGAAGTAATGAAAATTAGAAAACAAGGAAATGAAATTAAAAACAGGAAATCAATAGAGCAAAATCAATGAAACCAAATGCTGATGCTTTGTAAAAATCAATAACATTGAGAAACCTCTACCAGGCTAATCAAGGAAAAAAAAGAGAGAAGATTATTGTAATACTAGTTAGTAATAACAAATCCCTAATATCAGAAATGAAAGAGGAATCAACCCTCTTCTTCTCAGGGATATTAAAAGGATAATAGAGAAAAATTCTGAACAAGCTATGTCCATGAATTTGGTAACTTAGATGTAATAGACCAAATTTTTGAAAGACACAATTTACCAAAACAGGAAAAACAGATAACATGAATAAGTTCATTATTTATTAGAGAAATTGAATGAAGAGTTACTACCCCCCCCCCAAAGAAAACAAAAAGCCCAGATTGTTTCACTGGTGAATTCCACCGAACATTTCAAGAAAGAAAGAATACTGATTCTCTTTAATCACTTCCAGAATATAGCAGCAGAGGGAATACAGATTGTTTGGAAATGGGCTACTTAATCTCCAAATACTTTGGGATTTCCCAAATATCTTTCTTTCTGTAATTTATTTTTAGCTTAAGTCTATTGTGGTCTGAGAGCATGCTCTGTATCATTTCTACTCTTGTAAAACTGTCAAAATATATGTTATACCCTAGAACAAACTCCATCTTGGTGAACATTCCATATGAACAGAGAAGAATGGATATTCTTTTCTTGTTGCATAATATATTTTAAACATGTCAATTAGATCCAGTTGATTGATGGTACCATTCAGTATCCTATTTTTTTTTTTTTTTGCCTGGAGGATCTGTCAATTACTGATGGGGGTGTTGAAGTCTTTAACCACAGTGATAGCTGTATCTACTTCTCTTTGTGGTTCTACTGTTTTGCTACATGTATTTTGACACTCTGTACTTAGGTGTATGTATGTTAAGGATTGTTATGTCTTCTTGAAGAACTGACCTCATTATCATTGCTACCCACCTCTATCTTCAGTAATTTTCCTTATTCTGTTTTTCCTTATTCTGCTTTGTCTGAAATACATACAGCTACTCCTACTTTGTTTTGGTTAGTGTGGAAATGGTCTCTGTCTTCATACCTTTATCTATGCTTATATCTATTGATGTTTACATTTTATCTATGTTTTTATGTTTAAAATGGCTTTTGTGCAAACAACATACAGTTGGGCTTTGTTTTTCATTCTCTCCACAGGCTCTGTATTTCAACTGATTTATGTAAACCATTAACATTTAAAGTAATTGCTTATGTAATTGGATTAATATCTACCATGATTACAACTTGTTACTATTCATTACATGTGTTCTTTTTTTTCTCTTTTTAAAAATGTTCTCTTGTTCTGCCTTCTCTGGTTTTAATAGAACACTTTGTTTTGTTTTGTTTTTACCCGTACCAGAGTTTGAACTCAGGGCCTTACACTTGCTCTGCTGGTGCTCTTCCATTTGAGCCACATTGCCAGGAAGCTATTTGGTGGTTATGTTGGAGATGGAGTCCCAAAGATGTTTCTGCCCAGCTTGGACTTGAAATCCTTTGGATTTCAGATCCCTGAGAAGCTAAGATTACAGCCATGAGCCACCAGCATCCAATTCAATAGACATTTCATGAAATTATATTTTTCTCTCCTTTTTCAGTGCACCAATTATACTTTTCCTCCTCTGACCTTCACCTCACTTTTTAAGAGATGGGGCCTCACAACTGTTGCCTAGGCTGGCATTAAATTCCTGAGCTTTCAAGAACTCCTCCTACCTTGTCCTCCTGAGGTCCTGGGACTACAAGTGTATGCAGCATGCCCAGCCCTCCATACTTCTTTTTCCTCTTTTTAAAATTAGTTAGTATTCTAGTTTGGAACATACATATCTAGCTAATAAGTCCACTGTCAAATAACATTGCGCCAGAGAGATGAAGGAAATCTAATCTAGGTGACCTTGGGTTTGAGTATTAAATTTTAGATATATCACCAAAAGCAAGGTATGTGAAGAAAAAAACTGGGAGGTTGTACTTTATTAAAATTTAAAGCTTCTGCTTTGAGAAAGATACGACTAAGAAAGTGGGGTTGGAGTATAGTTCAATGGCAGAGTACTTGGCTAGCATTCACAGGCCTTGGGTTCACACCCCAGTACCATGGGGTGGGGAATGAAAAAATGAAGGGATGAGCCATAGATGAGGAAAGTATTTGAAAAAATAATCTTGATGGAGAACTTATTTCCAAAATATACACCAAAACTCTTAAAACTGAACAATAAGAAAACAGTCCAATTAAGAAATGGATCAAAGAGCTAACAGATTTCTCACCAGAGAATATATTGAAGTAGTAAAGGAGCTATGAAAAGATGCTCAACGTCAGATGGCTTTAGGGAATTCAAATTAAAATGAAAAGCACCACTATGTTCCTATTAGAATGGTTACATAAAAAATAACTGCCTAGACTAAGTGACGACAAGGGACGTGGCGCATCAGAGACTCATTCATTCCTGTGGGAATGCAAGTGACACTGACAGCTTGGACAGTTTGGACAGTTTGGCAGTTTGACATTTTCTTATAAAGCGAACCATAACATTACCATATGCATTAGTCAGGATTCTTCAGAGAGACAGAATCACTAGGAGATAGATAGATACATACATACATACATAGATAGGTACATAGACAGACAGACAGATAGATAGCTGAGAGGGGATTTATTAGGCTATGGGTTGTGCAATTATAGAGAATGGGAAGTCCCACATCAGGACAAGTCTATATCTCAAAGCCTCAGAACCAAGGCAATGGTGATGTAGCTCTCAGTTCAAGGCCAAAGGCCTGATAACCTTCTTTGAGGGAAGCATTGCTATTCTGAGGACTCAGGGCAGGAGGAGAGAGAAAGAGAGAGAGAGAGAGAGAGAGAGAGAGAATATCACCTTTATTCCCACTCAGTCTACTGACTACATGCCAGCCCCAGAGACAATGCATCGTCAGTTCTAAAGACTAAGTATTTCTTTGTCCAGTCAGATGACATCTGAAATTAACCATCTTCCTGGGGCAGGATAGATCTGGGAAAATGCCACATGGGAAACAGGAGCTAGGAATTCCGAGACAAATACTATAGTAATGAATAGCTTGATTAAAAGCTCGTAGGTATTATTTCATTGCTTTCACAGCCAGACCCCCTGAACCCCAACACCATAACTTGCTAACATTTATTCTTAAAAAGACTAGGGGGAGGGACAAGCTCCCTTTGATCTTGTCTGCTTGCCCAAATGACTAGCATTTTCTAGAACTGAGCAAGAGTAAGAGAATGGCACAGGCTGGAAAAAGAAATAGGAAGGCAATAAAAAAAAGCCTTTGGGAAAATGACTCCTATGGGCATAAAAATTGTAAAAAGCAAAACAAAACACCTATTTGTCCTGAAGGGAACATCCGAGCTCCCCATTCAGGAGTGGGGATTTTTTTTTCCTGCCAACACAAATAACATCATACAAATAACATAATAACAACATCATACACAATGGTGTAGAGGGGCCACGGGCAGCTGAGAAGAAGCACTGAGAAGCATTCGTGTCTGGCCCCTTATGTACCAAGTGATTCGGCCCATGGGATGTAGAGAGATGCTTGGACACCCATGACATGATGTCCCCAAATGTAGTGAGCTGGCCAGCCTTGAAAAGCTCTGGGCCCCATTCATAAGGCGAGGATGACTAAGCTGCCCAGGTGCAGAACCGAGGGGAGCCCTCCTCCTCAGTGAACTTAGGGCCCAAACTCAGCCCACTTTTTCACCATAATTCCAGATGTGAAAGCATACATTGTCCCCGCTACCATATGTGCCCGCATCCATGCCTGGGTTGAGGACTGATTTTCTCTCTTTCTTTTGCTTTCATAATAAACATTTTTGGTGTCTACCTTGGTATATGCTAACATTCATTTTTTTTGTACCATCATGAACTTGGCGCGCCAGGGCCAGGGGAGGCCTCCTCTGTTGGAGTGTCACCGGTTTTAGTAACAACACCATGCCATCATATTCCTGGGTGTGTGCCTAACCGTGCTAACAACTTATGCCCACATAAAACCTGCACATGGATAATTATAGCAGTTTTATTCATGATCGTCAAACCTGGAAGCAACCAAGATATCCTTGGATAAATGACTAGACTAACAATTGGGCCCACCCCATTCAACAGACTATCACTCAGAGATTCAAAAACAAATGCGGCTGGAGGTGTGGATCAAGTGGTAGAGCACCTGCCTAGCAAGTACAAGGTCTTGAGTTCAAACGCCAGTACCTCCAAAATAAACAAAGCAAACAAAAAGGGTAAGGCTCCAGCTTCAACCCAAGGTACTTTCAAGAAAACAAGCCACTGTAATTTAACTATCAATTCACAAAAAAATATTGAGGAACTTAAATGTATACAGCTAAGTGAAAGAAGTCAGTTTGAAATAACATGACATTTTGGAAAAGACAAATGAGAGAGAATAAAAAGATCACAAGTTGCCCTGGGCTCAAGGAGCTGAATATGTAGAGCAGAGAGATGTGTGAGTGTGTGTGTGTGTGTGTGTGTGTGTGTGTGTGAGTGTGCTGATCCTTGGGCTTGAACTTGAGGCCCCGGTGCTGTCTTTGAGCTTGAGCAGAGTTTTTTTTTGGGGGCGGGGGGCAGTGGAACTGTTCTGTCTGATGCGGTCACGGTGGATATAAATATCATTATACATTTGTCAAAACCCATAGAACAACACAACTTGACTTGTACAACACAAGTTGTAATGAAAACCACATTTCAGTCAATAATAACATAGCAATAATTTGTTCGTTAACTGGAACCAATGTACACTGCCAAACACAAGATGGCATTGTAGGGGAACTAGTGTATGGGGGTGGGGGAATATGTGAGAATTCTCTATACTGTCTGCTTTATGTTCCTGAACAAATAAAGCCTATTCATTTCAATAAGTGCGTGTACAGCTCCTGGGTTGTGTTAGATGGTCCGTAAGTGTGGTTTGAGTTTGTGTTGATCACTGGCAATCATGTTCAAGGGTGTGTTTGAGAAGCTTGTTAGGATACTTGGTTCTGATCCAAAACCTGTCATGGGTGGTGCCCCATTCCCCCTCAGCTTTCTCATCCTCCTTTCTTCCTTTTTTGTTTACTGGTGGTACAGGGGATTGCACTCAGGGCCTCAGGCCTGTAGGCAGGCACCCTATCACTTGAGCCATGCCTCTAGTCCTTTTTGAAGGTGATTATTTTTTCACTAGGGTCATGTTTTATGCCTGGGCTGGCCTGGACTGGGATCCTCCTATTCATGTTTCCTTGTGTCATAGGGTTGATGGGCACTGGAATGACCTAGCTGTCATGTTTTCCCTGTAGCTGAGGTAACACACCACCACACCCAGCCACTGGTGGGGATGGGTCTCCTGAACCTCTGGACCTTCATCTCCACCTCCTAAGTAGCTAGGATTACAGCCTGAACCAATGCTGTCTCCTCCTCGGTTTCCTTCCCTTTTCCTTCCTTCTTCCCTTCCTTCTTTCTTTTTCTCCTTCTCTCTTCCTGCCTTCCTTTCCCTTCAAAGCCATTTCTATTAACATCCACAAGTCACACAGGGGGATCTCATTGTGACATTTTTACACATGCATACCAGAAGATACCCGATCGAACCCCAGCTGTCGGGCTCCCTTTTCCCCCCTCCCTCTTCTCAGAACAATTTCATGGGATTTCCTTGTTCTACTTTCATACATACAGATGAACTGCTCCAGCCATATTCACTCTTTCCCCTTTCCTGTGAGCCCTCCCATCCTGCTGGTGTTCGGCCCTCACAACAGAGCTGTCTCTGTTATTTCTTTTTCACTTCCTTAGTGTGCATTAATTGTACCAGGCTAGTCTCTTTTTACTCAGCTTTACACGGAGGATAAGAGGGATTGCTCCTGCGCACAGCTGGGAGGTCCTGCGAGGTGTTTGTTACAGCCATGCTACGCAAATACTCTACAAATTCCTCTGCCCCTGGCTAGGACTGCAGGAGGCGGGCTTGGGACTGAGCGCGCCTGCCGTGGTGCTTTCTGGACACATCTTTCATCATCACCCTGTGCTGTGCATGACCGGGAAGTCAACTCTCTCACCAAGCACAGATTTCCCACTCCTGGACTGGGGACATCTTGCTAGCATCTTCATGAGCTGTGAGTTGTCACTGCATGAGAAGCGCAGAACTGAGATGGGGTCCTGATGGCCTGAGAGGTTCAGAAACCTCCTCCCAGCCTTGACTTCTTCCTCTGAAAATGGCATCACAAACTAGACAGAGCTTCCTGGGAATGAGTGAATTCACTAGACAAGAGGGAATGGGAGCCATTTCATAATTTGTAACACATACTCACACACATAGTCTCTTATATGCACACACACACACACACACACACACACACACACATCGGGATTCATAATGTTGGCAGGAAAAAAAAAGGAAAAGGAGCCAATGTGGAAGCCAAGAATGTCCTTCCTTATGAAATCCTGCCAATGAGGTGCCTGTCACTAGCCCACTGCAGAGGCCACTTTGGCCTCCAGAGTGAGTCTCTGGAAGGTTCCCAAATGTCAGCACAGGTGTGAAAGTCTGCCAGCTTCTTCTATGAGTCCTGGGGACAGGAAGCAGTCAGGGTAAGGCGTGTGTATGAGTGTGTGTGTGTGTGTGTGTAAAAGGTGGCTTTTCTTTCTCCTCTTCTTCCTCCTCCTCCTCCTTCTTCTTCGTGCTGGTATTGGGACTTGAATTCAGGGCCTGGCAGCTGTCCTTTGGCTCTCTTGAGCAAGGCTGTCCCTCTACCACTTGAACCACACTTCTACTTCTGGCTTTTTGCTGGCTGAGACAAGAGTCTCAAGAACTTTTTTGTCCAGGGCTGGCTTTGAACCGCGACCCTCAGATCCTCGCCTCCTGTGTAGCTGGGATCGCAGGTGTGAGCCACCTGTGCCTGGCAGAAGCCAGCTTTCCTTTCTATTTTTAGGGAGCAGACTGTGGGCAGAGGTCCTGTCCTCTGTATTCCAGATGGCCGAGGATGAGGAGGGCTAGGTACTCAACTGGTTTGGGGTGGTGGGTAGGAGTACAGACGGCCTGGGGCAGCCCTGGGGTGAGGACACCTCAAAAGAATACAGTCATCACTTTGCAGCCTCAAAGAAGAGCGTCTGCGATGGGGGAGGGGAGGCTGGCATTTCTGTTGGCTCACTTGCTTTTATTAAAAATACTTCTGATGCCTACTATTTTGTAAGCGTGTAGGGCACACATCCAGAGAAGCCCATCTGACTGCGAGATAATTTCAAGGCTGAAGAATATCGTCGGTGCCAGACACCTCCATGAGGCGCTGCGTGAGCTCAACCCTGCTCTCTGAGGCCCCATCTATCCGGGGCGGGGGGAGTCCATGTATATGTATAAGGGAGGCCTTGCTAAACATTCCAAGTAAAAATACTTTAAAAATATTTCAGTACATCTTCAACCAACTACATGTCGGTGGCTGCTTATTCCAGCTGATGAAACGTAGAGGTGTTAGATGATTTGTGTAAGTCGACTGAGGCGATGTGGTTGGGAGATGGTAACTAGACTCAGAGGCTCACAAGATAGCTGGCTGGGATAGCCCAGTGTCTGGTCCATAGGACCCGTGTGTCACAGTGCCAGGACGCAGCAAGATCCTGGTGGAGTCAGTTCAACTTCAGGCCAGAGCTGCAGGCTTGTTTCCTTGTTTCAGTGCCTAATGGGTGCTGTGACTAAGAGGGAGTCCCGGTGGTCAGAGCAGATGAGAAAGGTTGGGGTCTGGCCTGGGGGAGAACGGCCCATTGAGGCAGAGAAGCTGAGCTGTGGGAAGCAAGGGCCTCAGTGGAGGGCTCCCCAGGTGGCTGGCACCCTGGGGTGACAGTGGAGCTGGTAGGGTGATGAATGGCCACAGAGGGACAGGTGTCCGGCCGGAGGGATCCTCATCACTCAGATGTCCTTCCTTGGTCTTGGAACTGTGAGATCAGACACTGCAGGCGGGGGGGGGGGGGGTGGCCAGTGGGAGGTTCTTAGTTGAAAGATGCTTTCAGAGAGTACCGGAGCCTGCCCTGTTCCAAGGCAGGGAGCATCCCTGGGTTCCCAAATCATCAACCCACCAGTGCTTTGTGGGGCCAACTGGAAAGGGAGTGAGAGGGCTGGGACTCTGTCTGGCACCGAGGGGAAGTCAGTTGCCGACTCGTACCCGGCCCCCTCTGGCTGGGCTATGATACAGCCCCTTCTTCCTGCAAAGATACAGCAGGAGCAGATGCCCAGGAAACAAATCCCGAAGAAGCCATGCATGAGAGTTACGTGACCACAGTCACCGCAGCCCAGACTGTGGGGCACAGGGGCAGAGATGGCTCCAAGATCTCCTGGGATTTGTTTCATTTTTTCTATTTTTTGGGGGGAGGAGGGGGCAGGTATCATGATTCACTTGACTTCACAGGTGATCGAAAGTTGCACAACTTGCTAGAGGTCATCTAGCTATCAAGTTATTAAACCCAAGTTCAAAGCCAGGTTTGTCTGAATCCAGAGCCCGTAGCTTTGAGTAAATTGCTGTTTGAATCAAGGCAGTTTTAGGAAGTGGGACACGAGGCTCAGGTATTCAGACATTAAACTTGCTTTCTGAGTAAGGTGTGTGTGTGTGTGTGTGTGTGTGTGTGTGTGTGTGTGTGTGTGTGTGTGTGTGTGTGTGTGTGTGTGTGTGTGTGGTGGGAAATGGTATAGGAGGGTGATTCTCCAATCCATATCCCCTTCCTTTGTGATCATGTTTCCATTGGTTACTGGGAAAGACCATCAGCATTTTTCCTTTTCTTTCTCTTCTTTTGGTTTTTATTGAGACAGGGCCTCACTGTGTAGCCCAGACTGGCCTCAAATCCATAATCTATCTGCTTCAGTCTCCTGAGTTCTGAGATACGGGTATGTGCTACTATGCCTGGCATAGTTTCTCTCTCAAAACAGGAAAACATCTGGCTGAAAAGTGAACAGAGACCCAGCAACCCCCCAGACGTCAGGACTGTGCTAGATGCGCCAGATGCCAGGGGGTGGGCTCAGCGCTCCCTTTGTAGGTGAACTCTGGCTCTCACATCGCTGACACCAGAGATGTCTTTTATTGCCTGATCTCAATGCTGTCCTCATCTCTCTCCTTCAAAATGTGCGATTCTACGCTGGAAGGAGTTGGAGCAACGTTGCCTTGATAAGAAGAAATCGTGAGTGCAATTTACATGAAATCACTGCATCTCCACAGCCAATTTGTTTCCTCATTTGATTCCGGCCCAGGAGAGGACTGCAACACCCCCATTTTGCTGATAACACCCTCATTTAGTTCTGTGTTCTGATGGAAATTCTAGAATTGGAAATTAAAATCCTTAATTTTTTTTAAATGACAATTTTCCTGGCATGCCAGAGAGTGTGAAATACATATTACTAAGTTCCATCGAGCTCCTGAACAGTCTTTGACATTCGAGAGTGCTGCAGACAGGCCTGTTTAGGGAAGGATGAACTCTGGGTACAGATGAGGTGGGGAGAGGAGAGGAATGCGCTGGGGATGGGAGGGCCATGTGTCAGATGCAGGTTATTCTCAAGTCAAGGTTTGTTTTTTTGGGGGGTGGTGAGCTTGTGTGTGCTTATTCCATTATTAATAGCTAATTACAAAAGCTAACCGTGTAAGAGCCAGCCAGGCAGGGACCATGAAGAAAGGTCTCATGAATGATGCTGATTAATGCAATTTTATGCACCTGAGATCCAACAGAATGCAAAACAAACAACCAAAAACATGGCTGTTTTGAGAGGCTGGGCTGACGTTTAGACTTGGTCCTATGTACACTTTTTCCTAGTTTTGAAATTTCTCCTCACTCAATTTTTTTTCTTCTTGTGCTCGTCCTGGGGCTTAAACTCAGGACCTGGCCATTGTCCCTGAGCTTTTTCCCTTTTTCTCAAGACTAGTGCTCTATCACTTGAGCCACTTTTGGCTATTAACTGGAGATAAAGACTTTCTTTTCCAGGCTGGCTTTGAACCACAATCTTCAGATCTCAGCTTCCTGAGTAGCTAGGATTACAGGTGTGAGCCTCCTGCACCTGGCTTCACTCATCTTTTTTTTGGTCAGTCATGGGCCTGGGCGCTGTCCCTCAGCAGTTCAGCTCAAGGTGAGTGCTCTACCCCTTGAGCCACAGCACCACTTCCAGCTTTTTTCTTTTTGCTTATGTGGCATTGAACCCAGGGCCTCATGCATGCAAGGCAAGCGCTCTGCCACTGAGCCACCTTCCCAGCCCCCATCACACATCTTTTTTAAGCACCACTCTCCTCTATTTCAATAGCAAGGTCCCTCTGCTGGTTATCTTCTTGTTCACAATGGTCTCAAGCATCAGGGATCTGGTGAAACTCTTCTCTGGGTACCAGTTTTGCTGGGTACCAGTGAAGAGTTTAAGGCAGAAGAAAGAGTTGATGGGAGGATGCGCAAGCACTTAAGACACAGCTGGTGCTGGGGGAGGGGATGATCCTATCTCACTGGGCTGGCTTTTTTTTTGGGGGGGGGGGAGGTCTGTCATGGAGCTTAGACTCTGGGCCTGGCAGCTATCCCTGAGCTCTTCAGCTGAAGGTTAGTGCTCTACTACTTTAAGCCTTAATACCACTTCCAATTTTCTGGTGATTAATTGGAGATAAGAGTCTTGTGGACTTTCCTGCCTGGGCTGGCTTTGAATCATGATTCTCAGGTCTCAGCCTCCTGAGTAGCTTGGATTACAGGCATGGGCCACCAGTGCCCAGCATGGTTGGCATTTTAAACTGAGCAGTCAGAAGCAGGAAGAAGGACCCCATCACAGAAATTGTGTCTACTTTAAGACATGGCTCTCCCACTCAGATTTCCCTGCTTTGAGGGGATCAAATACTCACTGGGTCCTGGGCAAGATGGCTTTGTACATTGTAGGCCAAATGCAAGGCCCCTGAGGGTACGGAACACACTGCCAGTGCCCTTTCTGGATAACATGGCATTCCCCCTTTCAAGAGCTGTGGGTGGATTCTGTCTATTAACTGACTCTACTCCTCCTCTGTTACTCTCTGCTGGGAGCTCCGGGTATACCCTGGTATGATCATCAACTGCTTGGACTCACATGTGTGACCCAGACCCAGTGGCTATAATGCAAAGGTTTGCACATGAGCTCTGCAGTTAGACCAGTGTTGGTTCAAATCCCAGTGTCCCTGCGACAAGGCTTTGACTCTGCTAATTTTATCTCTTTAAGTCTCAATTCCTCATCTGTCTAATGGTCATAACAATTTTTCTTCTCTCCAATGGTAAATGTCCAGTAAATAGTCTCAATTACACTTTTTTCTTAAGAGGCTAGGATCTGTATGGAATTTATATCTCCTTAGGGCCCAATATTAGATGACATGGTCATTCCTTTTTTGTTGAATGAATGATTGGCCTTTGAGAATGAGACCTATGTTCTACCATTCTTCAATGACTTCTTTTTCTTGTTTTTGGCGGTAGTAAATCAATCAAGGGGCCTCTTGCGTGCTAAGCATGGCTTTACCACTGAGCCATACCCAGCCCCAAAGACTTCTTTCTTGTCAGTCTACATAGCTCTAGGAGACAGGGAAGAGGGGGATGGAGGAAAGAAGGAAGGAAGGAAGGAAGGAAGGAAGGAAGGAAGGAAGGAAGGCAGGAAGGGAGGGAGGGAGGGAGGGAGGGAGGGAGAGAGGGAGGTAGAAAAGAAGGAAGGAAGGAAAGAAGAAGAGAGAAAGGAAAGAAGGAAGGAAGGAAGGAAAGAAGGAAGGACTCACTCTGGTCTTTCTGCTAATGTTTGCCTAAAGTGAGAACCAGAACCCAAGCACAGATTGCTTCCACTGCTCTCCAGGTGCTTCCTGAATGGTCCTCATAAGGCATCTGGGTTCTGATACCCCTTCTCCTTACGAGTCAGGGGTGGGAGGCCAGATTGAAAAAGAGACAAGAACTTGGCCCTGGCTGACACCAGCTCTAGTCGGCAGGGCACCAGTGAGCATGGGCATGGAGAAGGTTCATTCCTGGCTTTCATGTCTGGTTCTCTTCCTAGACCTCCTAGGCCCTGTTATTTCCTCTCTGTAGCAATGGAGGATGAGGAAAGGGCAGGCAGGAGCTTGGACAAGGCACCTCCACCCCAACACACACTGTACTTCTGTCCTCCCTGCAGGCCCTGTGCGGGATGGGCTGACTACTTCACTGGCACATCACGTTTGTACACATTTATGAAGAATAATGTGATGTTTCAGTATGTGTATACATTATGTGGTCATCAAACCAGGGCAATTAGCATATCCATCATCTTAAACAGTTGTCCTGTTCTCAGCTCTGAAGTTCACAGAGCTTTCATGTTAGCTCACCTTCCTGCCACTGCGTCCCCTGTGCCTCCCACTTCACAAGCCCTGTCCCTTCCTCAGTCATTCAGGTGAACCAGTACTTTCTGGTTGGGCCCTAGACTTGGGGACCGCACCTGCAGCCAGTTGGCAGGAGGTCTGAGTTCAAATCTTGCCTTTGTTACTCACTGGAGATGAGACCTGACAAGTCACTTTTGCTCTTGGAACCTCCGGTTCCTCATCTGTAACATGAGATTCTATAACACACCTTGAAGCTCTAGTGCAAGAATTAACAGCCGTATGTATGTGTATGAGGTATCTGACCCACAATTGCTGCTCCACACAGGAGTAGGTGGTAGAGAGCCGGGGCTCATACATGCTAAAAATAAGTAATCATTTCATTTCCTTAGCCTGATCAGTGCCAGTGGAGAGACCCTGGCAGACCCCAGAATTCCTCATCAGAGCTGACATTGGTGTTTGGTCCCTCTGGGCTCTGCCTGCAGGGAGCTGACAATTCAAGAGGCAAACAAAACAGGGAAAGCGACTCAGAATTAACAATGGACCAGATGCTCATGCTAGTTTGAAGCAATAAAACATGATAAATAGCTTCCTGCTGCTACTCCTGATCAATTTCAATATTTAATAATTCCACAGCCCCCACCCCACTCCCTCATCTGGCCCCTCCACGGGCATCCAGCTCACAGAGCAAACACTTCTTGGCTTTCTGAAAGCATCAGCAAAAAGTGACGTCGCCTAATTGTCACATGAGCATGCTGGGTCCTCAAAAATGATCATTAATCTGCCTGCCTGTCCTGCAGACGCTCCATCTCGTGTCTCTGCTGTTGCCAGGGGAGCTGGAGCTGTGGCCGGAGCTGCTAAGTGCAGAGATGCAACTGGAACACTTGCCTTGTTGATCCAATGACTGTGGAGATTGTCTGACTTTTGCTTTTGAATGGAAAAAAAATAGGGCAGAGAGAGCTCTGTGGTCATCTTACTCCAGGACCAATGAGTAGGAGGAAGTGACCTGGAGGGAAAACCCACCTAGGTTGGTGTTTGAATCTGACCTACCAACTACGCCTCTGAGCCTCAGTTTCCTTCTCTGTACCACAATCAGACCTATCTGTGGGAGAATTTCAGGCAATGCAGTACATGTAAAGTGCCTGGCATAGCTGACAACTGGCAGCCAACATCACTACCAAACTGCTTTATCTAACTCAGAAAAAGCAGCCATGATGAGCATCAGTGCCCTACAGGGAGGGGACTCTGTGTCCCAATGTGTGGGCATGGGGCTAGATCTGCTGGGTGTGGCACCAACAGTCAGACAGCCCTGCCCTAGGCATTTCCACCACCGTGTCTACTAATAAGATGAACCAGCTTGCCTGGATTGCCACGATCCCAAACGCTTTAGGACCCAGTGGTGCCGAAGACCTTAAGGCCACTGCAGATGGCGGGCGTCCTGGGGTCATTTTACAGCTGGCACTTTCAAACTGCAGTCAAATGCAACCCGGGTCACTCAACCTCTGACTTCACATCCTGTCCCCCAAATCACAGGAACCAGCTGCTACCTGAGGTGCCTCCCCTCCCCCCGCCCCTCTGGGTATTGCTTGTACAGGGAGGTGGCTGGGAGGGGAGAGCGGCACCAGGAGGCTACGGGTCCACTGTCATTGTATGACCATCACCAACCTGAAGTTTACCCATCTGTGAAACAAGATGCCTGGTGTCTTCCATATTAGGCCATGGCGACACTTAAGGAGAGAATAAGTTTGGAAAAATTTGGTGATCCTGCCATGAGTCATACAAATATCAGCTATTATTATTAGGACTTTTTAACAAAACACCCTTTTGTAAGGAGAAAGTTCAGGAACTCCTCGATCCACAGATATGTTCTAATACAATTCTTCCCCACAGAACACCGATGATCAAGGTCAAATCCTTCAGTGAGCCATTCAAGACCTTCCATCCTCATTCCCACGCCTTCCTGTTCCTTTTGCTCCAGTCCATCTGAGATCGTTGGGGTGGCTTGGGTCCCAGCCCCTCACAGGTGTCCACGTTTAGGCTCAGCTATCCCTATGCCCAAGCAGCCACACCCACCCTGCACGTCAGATGATCCTGAAGGTCCTTCTCCAAGTGGCTCTCCCTGGAAAGGGATGAGGAGCTTTCTGCTGGCTTCCTTCTATTTGCTTCTCTCTATCTCAGCACATCTCTCACTATGCCGATGTCATTTCCCCATGTGGTTCCCACCCCACAGAAAGGTTTTTCCACACCAGAGCCAAGTTCTCTATAGTCTCTCCAACACCTGGCTAGCATGTGCTCAGCAAATGTGTGCTGAGGGAAAGAGTAAATGAGTGAATAGCTGAGTCTCCCCAAGAGAGATGTAGTCAGTCTTAAGCATAGCCAGAGGGTGCTAATGGTGGGGTTAGAAGGTGGCAGGGGTCGTGCCTTGGTAGCAGACAGTAACCTGGAATTTCAGTTCTGCTTAGTTTCTGCAGTGGTGCTCAGAGCAGATCGGATTATCTTCCTTCTTCAGCATCACAGAAGAGTATGCACTCTGCTCCCCCCGCCCCCTCCCCTCCCCTCGGTGCTTCTTGGGGTCACATGAGAACCTGGTGGGGGTGACCAGCAGGTACCTGACTCTCGCTGGTCCAGGGTCACAGAGTTCCACCTCCTGGTGATGTCGATGTAGAGAATGTCCACGGCGGCCATGGACAGGCTGCTGCTACTCAGCTTGCAGTTCCTGCAAAGATAGAGAGGACATTACCACGAGAGGGACAGCCGCCCTGTTCTTTATCTTCCCCGGGGCCTGCTGTGGACTGAATATCTGTCTGCCCCACCCCCAAAATACATAGTGTGAACTCTTCTTCCCCAAGTGAGATTCATTAGGAAGTGGGGACTTTGGGGTGGGTGCGGTAGTCCAGGTCATGTAAGTACAGCCCCACTGGATGGGTTTGGTGACTTTTAGGAAGAGATCTGAAAAAGCTCGTATGCTCTGTCTGCTCTTGGCTGCATGAGGATCCAAGTACAAAATGACCATCAGCAAGCCAAGAGACAAGCCTTCACCAGATCTCTCCTTCTCTAAACTAAGAATTGAATGTTTGTTGTTCTGCCAGTGCTGGGATTTGAACTCAAGGCCAGTAGGGGCCCTTAGCTTTTTCTTCTCAAGGCTGATGTTCTACCATTTGGGCCACAGCTCCACTTGCAGGTTTTTTGGTGATAACTGGAGATAAGTGTCTCATGAACTTTTCTGGCCCGGCTAGCTTTGTAACTTCCTTTCTCAGATCTCAGCCTCCTGAGAAACTGGGATTACAAGTGTGAGCCACCAACGCCTGGCTGTTCTGGCATTTTTTGACACCTGCTCACACGGTCTGAGATGATTTATTTTCGCAGGTTGTGTTTCTTGCTTGGAATTGCTAATGAAGAATAGCAGGGAATGCTGAGAAAAAAAAGCTGAACATATGACCGGGGATTAGATGGTTTGGGTTCCTATAAATTCAGCCATTGGCTTTCTTGGGGGCTAATGCTTCCTAGAGCAAGGCCATCACCACCACAGGCCTTGAACTACAGGTCTCAGTGCTCTGCCACTGAGAAGCACATGGCCTGGGTGGCTGATTCCTTCTCCTTGTCTGTGCAGTGGGTGGGCTTTCATAGCACTGTCACTGTTTCAGAGGGACCCACTCTAGAAGGAAATGAGAACGCCACGTTTCAGAATATACCCCCTTACATGTGTCTCCATCTTCCTACCCATCAGTCCCTGCACACGTGCACGGCCCCTTCTGCTGGCATCCTGGCAGCTGCAGGTGTCAGGTACAGAGGACCCCTGATGACAGTCCCTCACTGAAGCCATCACGGTGGGGCAGAAGCAAGACCCCGGATGCTCACCCGAGGAGGCTCCTGAGGCCGGCTGCAGACAGGCTCTGCATTCCTGTACTTTCCCTGTCTTAATTTTTGTCACCTCAACATTTAACATAAGCTTCAAATCAGCCCTAGGAAACTCACATTTCTGGGGCAGAACAGTATGGCTGAGCCATGCCCCTCTGTGGGGGCTGTGCCAGCCTTATGGTGGGGGAAGTGGGAAGAGGGGGGAGCCCTCGGGAGCCCTCTGTGGGATGCTTTCTTAGAGTCACCTAGAAATGTCAGGAGGAGGCAGGGTGCCTCTGAGCTTCAGCTGCTTCCCTCATTAAGTGCAGGGAGACCAAAGTAAGCAGCTTTTCACTCTGATGTCGGCAATGGTGCTCAATGTCCAACCGCAGAGCAGCTCAGATCGAGTGCCCCCCCCCCCCCCCCCGCTTTCATTTGGTCTGGAAAGGTGGGCGATCTGGATTGAGATCCTGGCTCCCTCACATTCTCTAGCTGCCTGACTGTGGACTGCTTCCTTACCCCATGACTCTACCCATCTTGGGCCTCCATTTTCTAGTCTTTCTATAATATTACCTTTTATTGAGGGAGTGGATGCCTGGTACTTGGTAGACCTAAAGCAATCATTCATTCCCTTCCAGATCCTGCTCTCCCTGTCCCTTTTCCTCTCCTGCAGCCAGAGCCACCTGGGCCCTGCAGGCCACCAAGACAAGCATGCAGTGCATAGCACTGACCCATCTGCAGCCCCAGCTAATGAGAAAATGGTGCTTTGATTTCCCATTTGTCATGATCCCCTGTGGGGACAGCTCCCTTAGGAACCAGACAGGTGGGGTGCTGATTGGCAAGCAGAACTGGGCATCCAGAGGCCCTACCCCAAACCTAGGTACACCCCTAATGATGGGGTGGGAGCATACCCAGCATGGAGCCCAGATAATGCCTGGTGCTTCTCATACTGGCTGGCTTGCCCCCTCCCTTCCTGCTTCCCTCCCTCCCCTTTCTTCCAGTCCAGCCTCATTTCCCAGGCCATCAATTCACATCCTGCTTCCTCCTGGGCTCCGGCTCTATATTTCAATCACAAGTCACCGTGGCAGACTTCAAAGCACATCAATGCACAGTTATTGGAACTCCGTAACAACATGTCAGTGGACGCAGAGTCTTTCACATCACCTGTCACCAAGATGGCTATCTCTATTGGGTTCCACTGGGGATGAGGCTCATGAACAACTTACAGGGCTAATTGCCAGAGCTTCATTAGGAAAAGGCCACGGGTTTTCTCTCATTACAATAGCTGTGTCCTGCAGACTACCTGACTGCCTGAGGGCCTGAGCACTGCCTGGCTGGCTCTGTGGGTTAATGGAACACAAAAAGGTAAACCAAACTGACCACTAGTATGTAGTGACTTTTTGTGACAAGAAGAAAATAGAAGTGTCAAAGCTTTAGCAGGAGCTGTAATTTACCAAAGAGAATTCTCCACTTATCCCCTTTCCAAGGTAACTCATCCTGCCTAGTGATGCCGGCAAACACTGTTGATCGTAACATCTGTTGCCGGGACAGGGGAGGAGGGTCTGTGTTGGCTGTAGGAAGCAGGAAATGCTTTCAAAGAATTTTGATTCTGTAGGCATTTCTTGGGCACCATCTGTCTTGCAGGCCCTTTCTTGCATGAGCTCTCAGAATCTTTATAACTACTTCATGGGGGAGTGTTGCCCAGTCTCATTTCAGTCAATGGAGTACAAAGCTGAGGACTAGCAGAAAGGCTTGGCCCTGGGGCCAGTAGCTCACACCTGTAATCCTAGCTACTCAGAAGGCTGAGATCTGAGGATCGTGATGTGAAGTCAGCTTAGGAAGAAAAGTCCGTGAGCCTCTTATCTCCAGTTAACTAGCAAAAAGGTAGAAGCAAACTGGGAAAGAGCCAGCAAAAGGATGACATTGTCTAAAAAGAAATGTACTCTTTACCTGACATAGATGACTGTAATCCCTCTGCATATCACCTTTATAATCACACACACACACACACACACACACACACACACACACACACACACACACACACTGCCAGAAGCACAGCTGTGGCTCAAATGGTAGTTGGGGAACTGTAAGGAGGCACCCAGTCTACGGGCACTGAAGGAACCCCAGAATCAAGACTCCACGTCTCAGGCCTGGGACCATAGGGCTGAGCCTCTAGTGCACTGTTTTGGGCAGCAGGCTCATGGGAAGACAACCAGAATCCAGTGAAGACACCTTCTCCCAGGACGCCCTGTGATCTCCAATTTTCACCCAGGCTCACACAGAGCCACGAGGCCAACGCTCTGGGATGATTCTTTTTCTGATCCATCCACTCAGTCAATATAAAGTCGCTTTCCCCTCCCCTATGTGCAGTCAGCTGTAGTCTAGGCTCAGTGAGCAGGACAGGGATAATGGGTCTTGGGGTAGCACGCCCAGAGGGTTGATGTGATCTGAGGCAGGGAAGAAAGTCAAAGCCTAGCCACTGCTGGATCATGGAGAACAGGTTTCTCTTTTGTCCCAGGATGCAGTTCTTCAAACAGCTCATGAGTAGAAGGCTAAATTCTTCAGTGGAGAAGAGTCTAAGAAATATGGTACATGAAAAAGCCAGAAAAACTCCTAGGAAAAGGAGAGGTTGGACATGAACTTGGAACACTCCAGCTTGAAATCAAAGGCATGAGTTTGAATCTTGGCTTTGCCATGTGACCTTGAACAAGTCATGGAAGCTCTTTCATTGGTATAGTGAGACCAAGATTATTCACTGGATAATGTTGTTGTTGTTGTTGTTGTTGTTGTTTTGGGTCTGGTCGTGGGGCCTGAACTCTGGGCCTGGGCGCTGTCCCTCAGCTCTTCAGCTCAAGGCTAGCACTCTACCACTTGAGCCACAGCGCCACTTCCGGCTTTTTTCTTTTTTGCTTATGTGGTGCTGAGGAATCGAACCCAGGGCCTCAGGCATGCAAGGCAAGCGCTCTACCACTGAGCCATCTTCCCAGCCCTGTTGTTGTTATTATTATTATCTGATACACTGGGTTTGATCTCAGGAACTCTACCACATATTCAGCCTTTTCTATTATTTTTCTAATAGAGTTCCCCCCGCCCCTTAGGCCAGCCTGGGCTTCCATCTTCCTATTTGTCTTGTCCACATAGCTGGGGTTATAGGCATGCACCATTACACTCAGCCTTTTATTAGTCAAGATGGGGGTCTTACAAACTTTTTGCTTAGGCTGGTGTCAAATCTTGATCCTCTTGAGCTCAGTCTCTTAAGTAGCTAGGGTTACAGGCATGAGCTCTCTTTTCAAGGGTGTTCAGTGTCTAGCACACATGGGAAAGTGGCAGGTGACAGTTTGATCTTTCCTCTGTGATGTAGAATCAGATTGAAAAAATAATTTTTTATCCTTCTATTTGGTTTTTGTTTTTCAGAATTGAAGGTATTTGGGCATATATGATGGGAGAGAATCACAAGTCATTCAAGTTTGCTAGGAACGCAAGTAAAGAAAGATTTGAGGTGATCATTCCCATTTCCTCTTAACAACTGCTGACATCTCATGGGAAATTTAACAACCAACTTCTCCACTCCATAAAGTTCTATTTATAGAATCCCTTTTATATTCACTTTTCTCTGTGCAAAAATAAAGAAGCATTTTTTTTTCCTGGAGAGGTTTCTATAAGGTAAAAACTAACAAATTACCAATATTTATTATAAGCCAAAGACAAAGACATGTCATATCAACATATGGAGAAGGAGGGAGATAAACTCTGATTTAAAATGTGTCCATTAAAAAATTAGCTTCTATTTAGTTATATTGGGGGATTTCATTGTTACATCTCTATGCATTTTCAGAATGAAAATGTATGTATTTCAAAAGGCCCTGGGTACCTTAGGAAGAGAATCCCACAGCCCTGGAAAGGGACTGTCATAGAAGAGGAGATTTTCAAAGTTACTGAGGAGTTAACATCAGAAGGGGAAAGCAATGTTCTAGAATAGAACATTCTAATGTACTGTGTTGCCTCTCAGAGAATAAAATCCCCTACAGCTACCCATAATGAATCATATTAATATCTCCTTATGGTAAAAGGGAGTGGAAAGGCAGAAAGAAAAAGAGAGAGAAGGGGAAAAAAGTTCTCTAATTCAAAAGGACGCCCCAGGGCAGAGGCCATAAGGGTGACGTGCAGGGATTTGAAAGCAGAACAGCGCAGGTAAAATGGAGGTGCAAGGTGCAGGCAGACTGGCTCCCTTGCTTAGGAAGAAAACTGTTGAATCCCGGCTGCTGCCACTGAAGATGTAGCACATGCAAATTAACATCAGGTCCCACGTCTACCTGGCTGGCAGAAAGTGTCCTCTGTGAATTACATGGGATGCCCCCCCAAATTAGTAATCCAATGGAAGAAGAGGAAAAATGCCCTGCTTCGAAGAACGCTGTCAAGCTGAAGAATCAATTAGATCATTTCTACCATCTAAAGAAAGAAAGAAGCCTCCATACTCCTACAATTATTCTAAAATCATTTTTAAAACCAGGGGAAAAAAAGAGGCACTAATTCATGGTAATATGTGCTACTATTACATGCCTTCTGAGGAAGTGACACGAGGAACTGGGTAGACAGACCTAAGTCTAGACAAGGGGACGACAGTTCATTATTTCTTGTTTCTCTGTGAGAGGGAAAAGGAGACTATAGACAGGCTGGCATTCGCATAATTCACTCCAAAACTGCTGATCGATGCAGCACATTACGAGGGACGGACACTGACAATGAATGCTAGCCAGTGCTTATTGTTTCCTTCTCTCTTGTTCTCTTCAAGGAACTTGGGGAGGAGGAGTGGGGAGTAGGCGGGAGAGTCAAGTTCAACTTCTGCTGCCTGTGTGGGCGCCCCAAAGCAGTACGGACCTCCACAATGAATATGCTTTTTTTTCAAGGAGCTCCTGAGAAGGACTCTTGGTTCAGTGTAACATATGGCATAAATATGATTAATTCACAATCAAACAAAATTCAAACCAGAGTGGAGAGGAGAAAGAATAGTGTTAGTGACAGAAGAAGCTGATAAAGCTAACCCGCAAGACGGAGCATACCGAGATCAAATTGAAAGCAGAGGGTACAGTCTTCCACTCTGGAGTTGTTGTTGGGGTTTCTGGGTAAATTTTACTTTAGTATTTTACATTCATTCACTCACTCGCTCATTCCTTTGTGCTGGTACGAGGGCTTGAACTCAGGGTCTGGGTGGTGTTCCTAAGCTCATTTGTTCAAGGCTAGAGCTCTACCACTTGAGCCACAGCTCCAATTTTTGCTTTTTTTTTTTTTTTTTTGGATGGTTAATTGGAGATAAGATTCTCACTGACTGTCCTTCCCTGGCTGGCTTTGAACTGTGATCCTCAGATCAGCCTTCTGAGTAGCTAGGATTCCAGGCGTGAACCTCTGACACCTAGCCTCTGGGTACATTTTAAAAAGAAAAGTCTGTTAGTGGCTGTACACTATTTGGCCCACTTTTCCCTGCATCTTTCATGAAGTCAGGCATTGGTTTGGCAGGGGAGGGGGCTCATCTGTGGGTCCATCTGCTCCCGCTCACCCACCCCCACCTGAAGCATCAATCTCCATCCTCCTGGTCACCAGAGCTCCTGCTTAGTGCCTCGTCACAGATTGGGAATGGTGACTGCGGGACCTAATCGTCTCTAACAATGCCAAAATAGGTTTCTCATGCAAATGCCCTTAACGAGAGAACAAAGGGATGGAAAAATCCGAAAACCTATCACATACACACCGAAGGTTCTTTACATTACCCAGTGCCAGTCTGAGAGCATTATTATTACTCTTTTGTTTTAAAGGAATCTTATATACTAGAACCATTCTTGATTCTGCCTTCTCTTTGGGATGATGTATAAATGCAGCCATGCTCTTACTAGGGGCCTCCCTGGCGCTCAGACCACACATCACCCTGGATGGCCTCAATGGACCATCGTGCTTTGAACAGATGCCGTGGTTGAAAGGATTTTCTCAATCACCCGCCTTCATCTACACATACTGCAATTACACATGGAAATCAATCTAGCGTTCTTTGGGAAACCCTCAGCCTGGCAGGGGCACTTCCCTAGGACAGGGTGTATGGGCTCCAGTGTAAGCCACCCCCCCATCTTTTCTGACATAGCACACTGGGCTCCTTTATGCCCCTACCTGCGCCCCTAACTCTGCAGGTAGTTAGGTTTTTGTTTTTTAAAGAAATTGTATTCTCTCTCTCCCTCCCTCCCTCCTTCCCTCCCTCCTTCCCTCTCCCCCGGCTCTCTGTATATGTGCCAGTCCTAGGGCTTGAACTTAGGACCTGAGCACTCTCCCTGAGATTTTGTGCTCCAGGCTAGTGCTCTACCACTTTGCACCCTCCTCCACTCCTGGCCTCTCTGGTGGAGAGATAAGAGTCTCATGGACTTCCTTGCTAGGGTTGGCTTTGAACCCTGAACCTTAAACCTCAGTCCCCTGAGTAGCCAGGATTACAGGCGTGAGCCACTGACGTCCAGCAAGTTTTATTATCTTTAAGTAGTTGTACCAGAGGTTTCATTTCAACATGTCAGACTCTAAGTACAATGGCCCTCAATCAATGTCACTCCTATCATCATTCCCCCCCACCTCTCCAGTGCCATCCATCCCCTCAATTTACCTAGCTCCATTTTCACATATGTCCATCGAATATGATGACTGCATTCACTTACCCTTCCTCTCGCCATTCGTCTGCCCTTCCTCCCTGACCTCACCCATCTCCCAACAACACAGCTTCCTGGAATGCATTTTGTTAGGCTGTCAGTTGTTCAAAGGAGTTACGCCATTGCAGCCCTCGCCTGTGTACATCACACGGCAGCCCATGGATTTCTGAGCAAGCTCGTGGTGCCCCACCTCTGACCTGTGCTTCCGCAGAACTTTACTAGGAATGCAAAGGAAGTGTTCCAGTGTGGATGCGAGCACGCTGCCTGCTCCCACGTGCCCACGGCCCCCAGCTGGACCAGGTGCTGCTTCTGATTCTAAACTTGGGCCACACACTGTCCTACTCTCCCTTTACTGCTGGCAACTCCTCCCTGGGAGCAGTCCAAATCCTGCCACCCCCAGACAGAGACTCCTCTGTTCTTATTTCCAGGGATCTCATGACAAGCCCCACTGGGGGGACCCTGACCACCACCCCAATCTCTGCCCTCCTCATATGATTTCTGTTAGGTGGGAGTCCCCTGAGGGGCAGGGGGCGGAGTCTATTACTCACTGGGAGGGATGGGGAGAGGAAGGATGGGGAGGGGAAGGATCTTACAGGGCCTGGGTTCTTTGTACATCTTTAGATCTGCACCGAAGCCAAGCCATCCCTTCATGCTCTCTGGTCTTAGAGATTTCTGGGCCATGGAGCAGAGGCTGGGGATTGACAAGACAGTTCCTGACTTTGCTCTAGAAGGTCTGGGCCTAGTGGTGGTGGAATGCTTCGTTGTTCTGAGTCAGTGCCACAACAGGTCAGCCTGATGCTCCCACAGTGCCTTGCGTGCCTTCATGACCAGGGCCTGCTGTCACTGAGCTGTCTCTCCATGTTCTCAGGCCCGGGAATCACAAACGGGCAGAAACTTTTACTTATCTGATCTCTCCCTCCTCTTTTTCATCATAATAGGAGAATATGCACAGTTAGAAAAAGTCTCTTTTCCAGCTTCCCACCTACCAGGCAGTGGCTAGTAAGGTTTAAGTGGAAGTCATTGAATATAGCTTCTGGAAAAGGTTTTTCTCTTTCTTGTTTTTCTTCCTTTCCTTTCCTTCTTTCTTTCTTTTCTTTTTCTTTTTCTTTTTTCGGTACCACTTCTGGAGTTTAAGCTCAGGGCCAAGGTGCCATCCCTTAGCTTTGTTTGCTCAAGGCTGGCACTCTACCACTTGAGCCACAGCTCTACTTCTGACGTTTTGGCAATGGATTGGAAATAAGAGTCTGAAAAACTTTTCTGCTCAAGCTGGCTTCACATTACAGTCCTCAGGTCTCAGCCTCCTGAGTAGCTAGGATTACAGGTGTGAGTGAGCTTCCAGTGTCTCATGTGGGAAAGCTTTTAAAAGGTATTTAATTCATCTGGTAGTGACTTTCCTTCCTTTTTCCTTCTTGCTGCCTAGAAGCTGATCAAGATGGCTGGATTTTGAGCAGCCATTCTGTGACCAGAATGTAATCCTGGATCTAGCAGGACATACTTGGGCTTGATGGGAAGAACGATGATGTCTGGGACAGAGATTATACTGGGGAGTCATCAGCCAATCCCATTGTCAATTTGCCCATTACATGAGAGAAAACTATTATCCCTAAGCCATTTGCAGAAGGTTGTTTGTCTTATTACTGAGAGCCAAATGCAGTTATGAAATTAGTTGAAGGCTATCATAGTAGATAGTATTTTTATGACAAATAATAAAGGTGCCAGTTAACTAATCTTGAAAATTCCCACAGTCTAATGGGAAGAAACCATAAACATCTCACTTAACAACTGACCTAGGCCCTTGGCCAGATAATTTATAGTCTGTTCTCCAACCTCACAACAACCACCCATTTTGCAGATGAGGAAACTGAGACTTGGAGGAAACAAAGCACTGACCTGAAGTTATCCAGCTATATAATAATATGCTTATTCTTGAAGTTAGTGGACCTGCCTGACCCCAAAACCCATGCTCTTAGTCTTTCCTGCCTCCAACCTCTTCTCCCACCCTAAACACACACAAAGTCCCTCTCAAATCACTCTGTGAATATGTCTTCAGGTTTCCTAAAATGGCAAAAATTCCTGCCAGTACTTCTGCTTACTACCCCACTGGTTCCAGAATGCTACCATCCACTTTCTCTGCCTTTTGACAAAAATAGTTTCCAACTCAAGATGTCTAATTATTTGCTTTAGTGAAGAAAAACTGGGGAAAGTGTGATTTTGAGGGGCAACATGGAAATATTAAAACCAATGACAAGAAAAACAACAGCCACATTGAGGGCTGGCGGAGACTTTTTTCCTGTAGTGTATATGCTACAATTATCTGCTAATGAGCAATTAATTCTCTGTTGAAGCCAATTCAGATTTGTTGAAGGACTCTGCAAGTCATTCACTGGCACACACAACTTCGTGTCGGACTCTGTGCAGCATGTGTGTGTGTGTGTGTGTGTGTTTGGGTGTAATTTTTTTTTTTATAAAAACAGCAAGCTTCATGGAATTCTTTAAACACTGTAGGAAGTAACTAATATATATCGATCATTTATCCCATGCTAGATGCTTCTGTGCTGCTCTAACTGATCTTCCACACACAATCCCAAGGCCTAGGCGGTTCTACCCCCATTTTCACAGGTAAAAAAAAAAAATCACAGAGGTCCAAGGATGGTCATGAAGCTGCCCTCAGGCCATGAGGCCAACAAGGGGTTCTAGACTACTCCCGGAACACCCTCGGATAATCCAAGGTAACTTAAGAGGAAATTGATTACTATTGTAATACTCTTTTTGTTTTCTCACATTTCATCTCCTTTCAAATGCATGCAAATTTTGTATTATATTCTTTTCTGTAATATAGACTATAATATAATCATGTTATGTTCGTCTTAGAGCAAATGTACCAAATTATTTATCAGCTGAATTATTTAACTTTCTGGAAACTGATCCTTGGAACAGAGGTGACTTGTTGCTTGGCTATGTTTTTGTAAATGTTCAGCCCCAGCCCTCAACTACCTGGATGAACCCTGGATTGAGAAGCACAAAGTCTAACTTCATGGGTCTAATTATTATTATGATTATCATTATTAATATTACTTATAACAGTTCTGGGGCTTGAATTCAGGGCCTGGGATGTTTTGCTCAAGATTAATACGAACACTTGAGCCACAACTATAATTCTGGCTCTTTGGTGGTTAATTAGAGGTAAGACTCTCACAGGCTTTTTTCTGCCCAGACTGGGTTTGAACTGGGATCCTCAGTTCTCAGCTTCCTGTGTAGTTAGGATTGTAAACACGAGCCACTGGCATCTGGCCAGGTCAAATTATTAAGATGTGTTTCAATACCTGGCTCAGGGTAGCTGCTGTGTTTTGATATGGTTTGAGTGGATGGAGGCGTGGTTCATGGTGAAATGGAAAATCTTTAAGAGATGGCACCTAATGGGAGGTCCTTAGGTCATCAGAGACAGGGCCTTATTACGGTGGTTCTTGTGGGACCCTGGATTCATTCCTGGGCCAGTGGGTTGTTAGAAGAATGGGCCTGACCCTGAACTGTTCTGTAGCTTCCTGTCTGGAGTCTCCCTTCCCCCAGCTCAGGCTCCCACCACAACATCATCTACCACCAGGCCCTCACCAAAGGGCTTCATCTTGGCGTTTTCTCCAAAACTCTGAGTTAAACAAACCTTTTTTTCCTTTATAAAGTTTCCCAGCTTCATGCATCTTGTGACACTACTAAAACTCAGATGGATCCAATAGTGTATCTTTGTTTTGTTAACCATAGTCTTCAGGAGGTGAATGCTGTCACATCCATAATATTAATTATTTCAACCCAACGAGAGTTTATGATGTGCCAGACTCAGTGGCAGCCATGAGGCTCATCCAACCTCAAATGAGGTACTGACCCAGAACAACGGATCAGGGAGGCTCAGCCACCCAGCTGAGGGACTGGACTCCACTCCACCCAAGGCCCAAGCAGAGGAGGCTCATTTCACTGACCTTATGAAGGTACGAAAGCCGGTGGGTCCCAGCTTCATAGTCCCCTTGATTCCCAGGAATCGGATAAACAGATTGGCCATCCTGTCCACCAAGCGCAGGTAGTTGAACTGCTTTGCGTACTTGGGGAACACCTGTTTGAGGCAAATGGAGGGCAGGTGGGCCTCAGGGCTGCTGTTGGCTCCCGCAGCGTTCTTGCTGTCCACATCTTCCTTTCTGGCTACTGTTTTTCCAAGCTGCTGAGACCTGAAGTAATAAGGAATTCATGATATAGCCTCTGATGTCTCCATTTGAGATTTCCAATAACCCCAGGGGATGTGTACTGCTGTGGTTTTTATTTTACAGACCTCAGAGAGGTGACTTGCCCCAGGCTCCCACCGCTCGTGTGCAGCAGCGCTGGGCTTGAACCCAGATGCAGTCGCCACTGGAAATGTATGCTTCTACTAGGCTATCAGCCTGTTTTCCCAATCCAGGAAACTTCCTTTACTGTACTCATGGCCCTAAGAGAACACTCGGCTATGAAGCAGGCTGGGTTTGATTTCAAACTCCTACTTGTGGGTAGTAATTGAATAATTAAGAAATATAAAAATCTCATTGAGAGCCTGGCACGAAGCCAGAAGCACAGTTCACTGAACAATTTGCAAAGATGCATCAGTTACCCAATTCTAGGAACAGGAACAATTACATTTCCTGGCTTAACTGTTTTCTTTATTTGGAACTCGTACCAAAAAAAAAAAATGATCAGAATGTTGTGATTCCTTAGTCTGCATATTTTATTCAGACATTATTCTGAGAGTCAAAGTTAGCAGTTAATAATTCTCAAATATCCACTGCTAACCCAGAATATCCTTTTCTTCTCCAGAACTGTCTAGCACTTTCTCATCACTCCAGATGTGTCCTCGCTTGAATGTCCCCGCTACCTGCCAGCTACCCAGGCAGGAAAACAGCATCAATGCGGGGCCCTGCTCCACCTGTCCTGCCTCCACAGCCAGTTTTACCGCCTTGGTCTTGAAACCTGCTCTCACTCTGCCCTGCCTGGCCTGATTTGCAACGTCCTGTCTTCCTGACTCCATCTTGTATACTGCTACCTAAAGGGAACCTCTTCTATTTATTTTTATTTTTTGGTGGCAGTGCTGGGGCTTGAACTCAGGGCCTTTCATGCTTGCTTAGCATTTTTTGCTCAAGGCTTTCATGCTTGCTTAGCGTTTTTGTTCAGGGCTGGTATTCTACCACTTGAGCCAAACCTCCACTTCTGGCTTTTTGGTGTTAATCGGAGATAAGAGTCTTAGGGATTGTTCTGCTAAGGCTGACTTCAAATTATGATCCTCAGACTTCAGCCTCCTGAGTAGCTGGGATTCTAGGTATGAGCCACCAGCTTCAGACTGGGGCTATCTGGGGGAGGCAATCCCTTGCTAACACTCTCTACTTTGCACTCCTTATTCAAGCACTCAAGGTTTGAATTCTTTTCCAGCCTCATTTCTAGTCCCTGCCTGGCCGGGCATAGCCTTTCCTTCTGGACTTTGAACACTGACCCTGTCTGCACCTTGCTGCCCAGGCCCAGGCCTGTGAGACCCTGGTGCTCACTCTGCTCCCAGTTCCCTTCCAAACTCAGTACCTCTCTGTGCTTGTAGCCTGCTTCCCTTTTGGGGCCCTGTTCTGCTGGGGCCAAAGGAAGCCCTCTGTCACCTGTGGGGACAGGACCCTAAGCCTATGAGACATGGTGGGTAAAATGCATCCTGTTTGACGATCTCATCCAGGGAAACTAGACTCATGCTCCATGGTACCAAACTCAATACCATTCTCTTCATGGAGAATGTTTCAGTGCACCTACATCCAGGAAAACACAATGTCAGGCCCCACACTGAGCCTGGCACAGTCTGTCACTTTCAGGACCCACTGAGTCTCCTTGGCCATGGATGCCCACTCTGTTCCTTGGTTATGTCCTCCTGTTTCCTGAATCCTGCCTGG
This sequence comes from Dipodomys spectabilis, assembly GCF_019054845.1. Taxonomy (NCBI): domain Eukaryota; kingdom Metazoa; phylum Chordata; class Mammalia; order Rodentia; family Heteromyidae; genus Dipodomys; species Dipodomys spectabilis. The sequence continues at coordinate 6,995,407 of NW_024870723.1, forward strand.
GCCACTCTGGTTTTGATGCCAGCCTCTCCTGCTATGCTGTGAGCTTCCTGAAGGCAGAGGCCACACTTTATCCAATGCTCCTCCGGAGAGGGCCTTGCACGTCGCAGGTGCCTGGGGACTGCTCCGCTGGATTTGGCGAAGTGGGAAAGTTTGCTTTGAATAGCAATGTGAGCCCTAAAGAAAATATCAAAGTTCTGCTGCTTTATATCTTATAAACCCTTCTAAATGGGAGAAGTCATTCAAGAAATATCTTCCCTGACAATCCTGTCCAAAAGGATTGTCTCATGCCAGTCAAAAGAGCCTGTCTCCAGGAAGATCTCCCCAGAGTGAAGAGAGGGGCCCAGAAAACCTGCTCACTGCTCCTTCTAAGTGAGTCTCAACTCTAGTCTCAAAGAAGGACAGGCAGAGGACAAAACAAAGGAAAAATCCCCTTGAGAGCTCACCAGTGTGGCGGCTTTGGGAAGACAAATGCTCCCCCTGTAAAGGGAAGGAGCCGGATCCCCCAGGAGTGGTAAATGTTCCCTTGGGTGTGCCACTTTCCTTCAGCAAAAGTGGTTTTGTCATTGTCACCTTGAACACTTCAGATAGTAAATACTAGTCAGGTGGTGACTTTTTAGACGAAAAGAAGTGTTTCCTCACTAAGATTATAAAGAAGAAAAATGCAGGAAAAGAAGTGACACTCTTACAGGAAATTAGCTCTTCAATTGCTGGAGAAGTGGCAGATGCCGGCAGTATTAGCACTCAGGAGGTTTTTGTGAAGGGGAAATATACAGTTTGAACACACCAAACAACAATGAAAACAGCTCTGAGAATAACTCAATCCTCAGAGCTGTCCCACATTTGTGATTTTGTTTTGCTCTTTCTGCACCTTTGCATATAGTCTTTGATTCTATCCCTGGTAGGGAAACTGAGACTTGGCAAGGTGTCGCTCTCGTTGCTCTGGCCGATTCTGAATTGGGCAGGATTATGAATCAGTTTTTCTAATACAGCCCTCAGTCTGCCTTGTTACCTCCTCATTTTAAAGCACATCACACATGATTCACAGTGGGGCCATAAAACCTAAATGTAACACGATGGTTTATTTTTAATTACAAAGAACTTTTAAATTGTAATTGATAGCTGGGTGCCAGTGGCTCACACCTATAATCCTAGCTACTTGGGAGGCTAAGATTGGGAGGATTGTGATTTGAAGACACCCTGGGCAGAAAACTTGATGAGACCCTTTGCTGAGAATTGCTAGATACAATAGACAATAGATAGATACAATAGAGCTGCCTTAAATAGGCAGCTCTCTGCCCAGGCACATGCCCTTGTGGGTACAGAGACCCTGTCTTAAAAAATAATCAGCACAAATGAAGGCTGGAGTTATGGCTCCGCATGTAGTCAGAGCAACTGTCATGAAAGCATGAGGCTCTGAGTTCAAACCTGAAGAAGGAGGAGGAGGAAGAGGAGGAGGAGGAAGAGGTAATTTGTGCTCCTTGTAGACATTTTGAGACATATCCAAAGGAATCAAAATCACTTCTAATGCCCCAGAGTTTGAAGATACATGCATTAGTGTTTTGATGTCTATAGTTATCAATAGGAAAATATTACATTAAATTACATTAAATATTACATTAAAAACTTTGTGCTCACAATGAGATGTACAAGTCGTTATGTCGAAAAACAAACTTTACAACTTTGGTGTGGGGACGGTGGGTGGTGGGGGGATACGAAGGGATGGGAAGGGGAAACAAAGCAGGAGGCTGCAATGCTTGATAAGAAATGTGCTCATTACCTTACCCATGTAATTGTAACCCCTCTGTACAGTATTTTCACAATAAAATATATTTAAAAAATAAATAAAATGGAAATTCACAAGAAAAAAAAAAACTTTGTGCTCATCCAAAGTATCTTCTCATGGCACTTAGGTCAGATTTCACGAGCACATTTCCCATGGACATGTATATATTCCATATTAAGCCTGAACAAGAACATAATTAATTCCTTCTTCACTTAGATACTTAGTGATATATGAACTGGAGTGTGTTTAAAGACAGCTTGGTGAGCATTTTCCTTTCTAAGCAATGTGCTTCTTTTCCCAAATACCAAATGCTACAGCTACAGTGGCTTTGGAGATCATTCCACCCAACAATGTCATTTATTTTTGTCATGTAAAACATACACGAGAGTCTACCCAATTCACCATTTTAAAGTGTGCAGTTTGGTGGCATTTAGGACATTCATGAGGTTATATCATCATCATCATCATCATCATCATCCTCATCACTACCTAGTTCCAGAACATTTCATAGCCCTATCATTTTAGAGAAGAAACTGAAACCCTGGTCAGCAGGGACATTAGTAACAATAGATGTTTTGGAGATAAGAGTCTTACAGACTTTCCTGCCTGGGCCGGCTTTGAAACGGAATCCTCAAATCTCAGCCTCCTGAGTAGTTAGGATTACAGGCACCTGGCACCAGTGAACCGCTTAATTAATGTATCCAGGGTGGTGGCCTCAGCTAGGCCTCCACACCTACTAGTTTCCCAGTGAATAGCTTCCCCCGCATCCACTCCCTCCCACCCCCCCCCCCCCCACTACATCCTGACTCAGCAGAACGAGTCTGTGTTCTTTTGCAGGTTTCTGGGTCTACTGACATTGAACATCCCTATTCTTCTAGAAGTCCCGTCGGGAGTCTCAAGCCCACCAGCCAGGCGGTTTTATTCACCTAGATGAAGCGCTAACAATGTAGCTGATATATAAGCAGGGATGAAACAATGAGAAATGGTATCTTTGCTGGAGATAATTGCAGTGATCACATTGAGAGCCAAGCCATGGCAAATACTGTAAAATCCTGTTGTTACTTAATAGCATTTTAATGGAAATGTTGAGCTTATGAAATGAAAGCGACTGGTAAAGAAAATATAAATCAAGCTTATGAGTCCTTTGGGATCAGTTTGGTTTTTTTTAAAAAATGAATTGGGTATCTCCTTGATTCATTAAAACAAGGCAAAGAATTCTGGAATATCTTGTCTATTAACATTTTTTTTCAAATTAAATGGAATTCTTTTTCAAATGAAATGGAATTCCTTTTCATTAAAACTTGAAACGTTAACCAGGTGTTGGTGCCTCATGCCTATGATCCTAGCTATGCAGGAGGCTAAAATCTGAGGATCACAGTTCAAAGTCTGCCTGGGCAGGAAAGTCTGTGAGACTCTTATCTCCAATAAATGACCAAGAAAAAGTCAGAAGTGGAGCTGTAGCTCAAGTGGTAGAGCACTAGTCTTGAGTAAAAGAAGCTCAGGGACAATATCTAGGCCCTGAGTTCAAACCCAAGGACCAGCAAAAAAGAGAAGAAAAGAAAAGAAAAATCTGGATGGTTGAAAAACCACTTATCAGCCAGGTGCCGGTGGCTCATGCCTATAATCCTAGCTACTCAGGAGGCTCAGATCTGAGGATCATGGTGCAAAGGCAGCCCAGGCAGGAAAGTCTCCAATAAACTACTCCAATAAACTTCTAGAAAACCGGAAGTGGCTGTGGCTCAAGCGGTAGAGTGCTCGCCTTGAACTGAAGAGCACAGGGACAGCGCCCAAGCCCAGAGTTCAAGCCCTAAAACCTAGCAAAAATAAGTAAATAAATAAATGAATAAATAAACTACTTATTTCTGTTGTTGCCCAGAAAGCTTACTGTTAAAATTGCTACTATTAGCAAATCACAGCGACATATACTTGTAATCCCAGCTGGGAAGTAGAGATAGGGAGGATGGAGGTTCAAGGCCATCCCAGGCAAAAAGTTATTGAGACTCCATTGTGAATCAATAAACTGAGCATGGTGGTCTATTCCTGCCCTCTTAGCTATTCAGGATTGTGGTCTGATGCCAGTCTCCAACCCTTATCTGAAAAACCACTAAAGCAAAAAAGGGCTTTCAGGGTCCTTTATTAGAGATCTCAGCTATGTGGAGCATTGGGGGAAGCAGTTTATCTCTGTATCTCATCTGTTCTTATAACAAGTCAATGAGAGGTGTGAAAGGTTCCCCGTTGGTAGATTAGGGCCTTGAGGCCCCAAGAGGCCACGCAAATTCACACGCTTGGCAGTGGAGTCAGGGTTCGTGCTTGGGGCTCTCACCCCATGCTTAGTTACCTGCACAGTTCTTGTGCTCACCAGATCAGTGAGAGGACGCATTCCCGGAAATTAGCAAAGGAGGGAGGTGTGGTGAGATGGTATTCTAGTTCCTGAGGATTTGCTGGAATTCTCTCCAGAGAATTCATAGGCACCCAGGGCCCTGGATCCAAGGCTGAGGTGGGTGTGGTCCCTGCCACATAGTGGCCTGTGACCAAGGGAAGGGGTAAGACATGCGCGCGCGCGCGCGCGCGCGCGCACACACACACACACACACACACACACACACACACACGAGACGACGACTCTGGTGTTATGGCTGCCGGAGAGCCTGGTAGGCCCTGCTTTAATGTGAGAATGTGGTAAGCTTGCAGGCGAGGAGTGGCAAAGTCAAGCTGGTGGTAAATATAAATCTCCCAGAAGCACGTGTTCTGAGTTGAGATGGGAGAGTGGGGGTATCAGGAAACTTCTGGAATCGTCTAGATGGACTGTTTTGAGGCTGCAGTCCCACCTTTGTGCAGCCGAGACCCAGGGACTCAGGCATGGAGAGCAGGCTGGGCCTCTTGTCTTAGCAACCCCCGTGGGTGGTCCTGAGGAATGCCGCAGGAATCTAATCATCGCTGGTGTAGGTGACTGAAGATGAGGCCTCAAGGAGGAGGGCTGCAGTGGGCGTAGAGCCAGGGAGCCGGCGCCAGAGACGCTGCACGGGCAAAGACTTGGCAGCCTCTGCTTCAACATGGGGACAGAACGGCAGAGCACATCCTGGATTGAGTTCCTGGCGAGGCTGAGGCTTGGCAGGACAGTCCGGTGGGCAGGGACGGGGCATGGCAGAGGGATGTGAGCAGGGCCCCCGCCCCTGCTGCTCGGGCCAAGACAGGCACCTCTGTCACCGGGAGATTTCATACGTGCTTGTATCATATTGGCATTGCTGAAGAATATGCTAACCACGCACCAATGGAGTGCCTTAAATTAGACTTGCAGCTCATTTCAAGACTTGGAGGACGAAGTCACTAAAAATAAACATAACGATTATATAGCCCAGCTCTGTCACTTTATAAATCTGTGCCATGACAGAGGCCCCATTTGCTTGATGGGCGATGCTATGCAATTTGAAGAGAAGATGTTAGACTATGAAACAGATGAGGCTTGAGTTTCCAAAGTGACTGAGGGGGAAAGAAGGACTTAATGAGGAACCACTGTCTAATATTCAAGTCCCTTTAAAACCCAGACTCATGCACCTGCCCGGCTGCTCTGTCCCTGTTTGCCTCTAGCATCAAGTGTCATCTCCAGTGACAGACAATACTGGTAGCACTTCGTTCATGGAAGGAACTGCAGGTTAAAAACAAGGAATCCTACCTGGGCTGCCAGTGGCGCAAGCCTATAATCCTAGCTACCCTGGAAGCTGAGATTTGAGGATCACAGTTCAAAGCCAGCCCTGGCAGGAAGTCCGGGAAACTCATCTCCAATTAGCCACCATAAAAAGCTGAAAGTGGAGCTGCGACTCAAGTGGTAGAATGCTGAGCTTGAGCAAAAAAACTCAGGGATAGCACTCAGGCCCTGAGTTCAAGCCCCAAGGGACACACACACACAGACACACACACACACACACACACACACACACACACACACACACACACACCACACACACACACACACACACACACACACACACACACACACACACACACATGCAAAATAAACCATAGATAAAAGTACAGTGAAGTAGGCATTATGAGGAGACAAACTTATAGGCTTCTGATCTAGCATAGAAAGTCAGGCAGTCTCTGCTCCTAAACCTTGCGTTAAGTGGTTTCCACACCCAGGGGCTTTCCGGCCCTGAAAGCCCTGAGGGCCAGGTTACTGGTAACATTTCCTTTTGGCCTTGGCAATAATCTTATACATTAAATATTATAGACTGAGTATTCACCTCTACTCCCCAAATCCAAAGGAGCAGAATTCCAAAAAGTATCACCACCTGGCTCATCAACACCAAGCCCCAAGTGGAAAATTCTGCACCAAGAAACTTTGCTTTGTGCACAAATTATCTCCAGCCTATGCCTATAAGGAGTATATGAAACATCTATCTCATTATGCACATAGAAATATTTCAAAATCTGAAAGAAAATATCAGCAATTTGAACTGCTTCTGGACCTACACATTTTGGATAAGGAAATGCTCACCTTGTATAAGTAGTCCCCTTTTACTAATGAGAAAAAAAAAAGAGTTCAGAGAGGTCAACCTACTTTCTGAAGGTCACTCAGCTGTTTAATTGGAGCCCAGATTTGTTTGAGTTCAAGCCAGGCACTTTCCACGGAAGCATCTCAACCTGTTATTATGCAACTGCTTTAAACTTATTTTCTCCTCCCTTAACACAAGAGACAGAAGCTTCTCACTTTATGGGGGGTTGTGAAACTTAAGAGGAGGAAGGATGAAAGTGTACTGTCTATGCTATGAAGACAAAATGGAGGGCGTTGCTTAGAATAAAAATGAGCCTTGCCAGATGCTGGTGGCTCACACTTGTAATCCTAGTGACTCAGGAGGTGGAGAGATGAGGATCGTTGTTTGGAGCCTTCCCTGGGCAGAATAATCCTCAATTCTTATCTCCAATTATTGGGCAAAAAGCTGGACGTGGAGGAGTTGTGGCTCAAGTGGTAGAGTGTGGGCTGTGAGTGTAAACTTGAGAGAGAGCACAAGGCCCTAAGTTCAAGCCTAGTACTGGTGCATGTGTGTGTGCGCGCGCGCGTGTGCGCGTGCACACGTGCATGCGCACACGCGCGCACAGAGCAGCCTTTCTATACAGCACCAGGGTGGGACTGCCTGGAAGGGTCCAGCATCATGTGGAAGTGGCTGGTTTTTTATAATTTGCCAAACAAATCCATCTGTTACCTTGAACCTAGGGCCTCAGGAGGATGGAGGATGGAGAATGCTTGTCCAATGCAGATTAGCCAGGGATCTTGTGAAGAAGCAGAGCCTGGGGCTCTGTCATGCTGGGGGATGGATGGGTGAAGCCACTGGCCTGGGCTTGCTTGCTGCTTGAGCATTTTCCTGCTCAGCCTGACCATGAATTAGCACAAGGACAAACACTAAAACTTATTCTAAATCTTAGCATTGTGGTTCCCATAGTCCCGTAACTCAGGCCATTTCAGAGCTGGAGGGGCCTTTGGGGTTACTCGGCACAGCCCTCTCATTTTCTGGATGAAGGAACTGACAGCTCTTTTTAACACAGACCTCCAATATGCTTCTTTTCTGGCTGGGCACTCTCTGCCCTGAGCCCCGGAGCGCTGGCCGAGGTCGAGCGTGTGTGAGTGGCTTCACTGCTGCCCCTTTTACTCTGTGATGCAGCACAGACACTGTATAGACAGAACATTCTCTGCTCTGGCCAGGGAACCGCTCAGGACAGATCCGCTCCATGTGATCTGGGTAGTTGGGGTGCAGCTTTGGGGCCATCAATCAAAACATGGCTGGATTCTCGGTGCTGCCATTAAACTTCCTCTTTTTGTGCTTGAACTGGGGGCCTGGGCGCTGCCCCTTAGCTTATTTGCTCAAGGCTGGCACTCTACCACTTGATCCATGTTTCCCACTCCTGGATTTTTGATGGTTGCTAGGAGCCGAAGAGGGTTTACTTGCTGGACAAGGCTTCAGCTTTCTAGTAGAATATCTGTGGCCCCCTGCTGTCTGGTCACTACCTTCCAGACTCCACGCCCCTCCCTAATGCTGTAAGTGCTCTTCCCAGACTAGCCACTTGAACACCACCCATCCTTCAAAGAGTCTGCAGCACCTCTTCCAAAATGCTTTCCACAGCTTAGAGAACAACAAAGCCCTCCTGACCGTAGGTGTCACCACAATCATCTTCTCATTGAGAAGGCTACTCTACTCACAGCTGCTAAGGAAGTTGAGACCTGGAGGATGGCAGTTCAAAGTCAGCTCAGTCAGAAAACTCCACAAGAATCCATGTCAACGCGCCTCCCCCAAAACCAAAATCCAGGCAGGAGGTGTGACTCAAATGGTAGATCACCAGCCAAGCAAGTGTGAGGACCCTGAGTTCCAAACCCCAAGACCGCCCCTCAAAAACATCTTTCCTGCGAGCTGGGAACTTGGTGGCTCACACCTATAACCCTGGCTACTCAGGAGGCTAAGAGCTGAGAATCTCAGTTTGAAGCCATCCTGGGCAGGATAGTCTGTGAAACTCTTACCTCCAGTTAACCACCAGAAAACTAGAAGTGGCCCTGTGGCTCCAAGTGGTATAGCACTAGCCCTGAGCAAAAAAAGCTCAGGGACAGTGTCCAGGCCCTGAGTTCAAGCCCCACACCACCAACAAAAGGAAAACACTTTATTGAGGATTGGATAAGGCTAAGCCTTTGGTGACATGGTGTTTCTTTATAGCTATTATCATACCCATGCTCAGTGACTATTTGTGTAACCATCTGTGGAATGTCTCTCTATCCTTCACTAGATGGTGAATTCCTGAAGGGCACAGGTCACCATTGCTTGGTTTGTGACTAAACCTATAGCCTTAAGAGAGCTTCCTTGTTGGGCTGGGAAGGTGGCTCAGTGGTAGAGTGCTTGCCTTGTATGCATGAGGCCCTGGGTTCGATTCCTCAGCACCACATAAGCAGAAAAAAAACCGGAAGTGGTGCTGTGGCTCAAGTGGTAGAGCTCTAGCCTTGAGCTGAAGAGCTGAGGGACAGCACTCAGGCTCAGAGTTCAGGCCCCACAACTGACAAAATAAAAGAGCTCCCTTGTTAAAAAGAGCTTCCTCTTACCTGTGCCTCTGTATACTGGGATTACAGGCACTATCACACCTGGCCTATAGAAGCCACATTTTAAATCCCAACACTATCCCAACCTTCTGCTTGTATTGTTGCAATGGCTCTTCCCTCCTCTTTCCCTCTCGTGGTTGCTTAAAGAGCCTATCGACACCCTGGGAGAACAAAGCCTTCGTAGCGGCAGCAAAAGACTGCCTGCGTGACAGTTGGAAGCAGCGGCTGTATTAGCCTGTTTTAGAACCTCCAAAATTAGCACAAAAGGCCAACTTGAGTTCTCATTGTGTAGCTTTGCTAATGAAGGGATCCTTTTAATTACACACTCAGCGCGAGTCTGCAATACAAAACATTGCAGTGTTAAACACAGATCTGCCCGGAAGTACGGGGCTGTGCGAGAGTGGAGGGTGAGTGAGCAGAGTTTGGGGGAGCCATCTGTGGAGGTTATGCTGTATTTCTTACACCATCAGTTCTTTTTGGTCTCTAATATCACCTAGACCCAGTTCATGTTCTGAGTAATCTGAATTCTGTTCTCAATGCTGCAGACCCAACACATCTTTACTCCTTTACTCCTGAGTTTATGAGTGTATTCCAGGCCAGCCAGCACCCGGCCCCGACGTCCCAGTCAAACCAGCCTGCTTTGCGCATGTCACTTGACACTGGCTGATTTCCCTGGGGGCTTCTTCCCACACCGTGGTGCTAACGTCCGTGCAAACCCTAGCCACCTTCGCTCCACGGCCCGCGTGGCGTTCGTGTCTCGCATCCCTTTTGCATCGTTCTGTATGAATTTGGCACTAATGCGAGGGTGATAGGGGCCTGGAGGGGTGATCCCAGAGACCTTGCCTGGGCAAGGGTGCGCTGACTTTGCCTTTGTGTGGCAGGGGAAGTGGGGGTGTGTGTGTGTGATCCTATGGTTGCTGGGTCTGTAAGGAAGATATTCTGCCCACTTTTTTTTCTTCTTCTCTCTCTCCCTGCCCCTTTTTATTGTGCTGATACTAGGACTTGAACTCAGGGTCTGGACATTGTCCCTTAGCTTTTTTATTCAAGGCTACTACTATCATTGAGCCACTGCTCCACTTCTAGTTTTTTGGTGGTTAATTAGAGATAAGGGGGTCTTAGAGCCTTTCGTGTCTGAGCTGGATTTGAACCGTGATCTTTAGGTCTCAGTCTCCTCAGTGGCTAGGGTTACAGTGTCTTGCACCTGCCCACTCTCTCACAGCTCATCCTAAATGCCGGTGCACAAGTCTTCCCCTACCCTTCCACTCTGAAAACATACCTTTTTGCAATTCCCACAGCACATCATTGGAGAACTGGTCATATTCTCATCGTGCGTTATATGGCCATTTATGTTTGTGGCTTCTCCTTCCTGAAACACTATGACTTGAATGGAAATAGAATCCATTTTGTGGTTACCACTCATTAGACTGTCTGTCTGACTCTGTCTCTGTGTCTCTGTGTCTGACTCTGTGTCTATCTCTCTCTCTGTCTCTGGCTCTCCTCTCCTCTCTCTCTGTCTCTTTGTCTGTCTCTCTGTCTCTGTCTCTCCTCTCCTCTCTGTCTCTCTGTCTGTCTCTGACTCATCTCTCTGTCTCTGTCTCTCCTCTCCTCTCTCTGTCTCTCTGTCTGTCTGTCTCATCTCTCTGTCTCTCTGTCTCTGTCTCTGTCTCTCTCTCTCTTTCTCTCTCACTCTCTCTGTGCTTTAATTCAGGCCTAGTACTATTGCTTAGCTTTGTTGCTTGAGTCTGAGACTCTGCTATTTGAGCCTAAGCTCTGCTTCCATATTATTTCTGGTTAAGAGATGAGAGACTCATGGACTTCCTTCCCAGGCTGGCTTTGAACCACAACCCTCAGATCTCAGCCTCTAGAGTAGCTAGGATTACAGGAATATGACACCAGTTCTGGAAGCTACTCTCTGTCTCTGTCTCATCTCTCTGTCTCTGTCTCTCTCCCTCCCCACCTCTCTCTTTCTCGACATGGTTTTTCATGCTAGCCTTGAACTTGTGATCTTCCCGTCTGAGATTATAGGCATGAGCTACAGATCGCCTGATGGGCACTGGCTCTGCAAGTAGGGATGTAGGGTCAGCTCAAGCCTATCTCCTCTAGAAGAATCCATGGCCTCCTTCAACCCATTACATTCTTTTCCTCAAAGAACGTTTGTCCTAACAAAATTAGATTTTAAAAATTGAGCTAATAAATTAGGCATGCATATTAGCAATCGGGTCCAGAGAGAAAGTCTAACTTTTTTTCTTTATGCAATTTGAATTCCCCTACCATAGAGTTGTTGTCAAAATCCATTAAGGTATTTAATTTCTCTTGTCACTGCTCAATTCCCCAAGCAGACATCCAGATAGTGTGCAGTGGTGTTTCTCACAGAAGTACTAAATGTTTAGTTATCATGGTACAGTTTTTAGATGATGTCTCCCAGATGATCCCAGAAACCCTAGAGGAACTGTGGGGGCTCAAGTACAAGGTTGAGGTGGCAGCGGAGAGCCATGGCTTGTAAGAGACTGCAGATCAGGCAGACCTGAGGTTCAGCCCTGTAACTGTCACTGATCAGCCAGGTGACCTTGGGGAAGGCACTGAGCTTTTCTGGACATCAGTTTTCTCATTTGCAAAGTGGTGACAATTTCAGACCCCACAAGGTTTTAGTAAGTGCTCAATGGAATACTAAACATAAAGAACCCTGTAGAACAAGACAGTCAACCTCTCCCCCTCCCCCCAACCCAAGCTGAGGAGATGCATAGCACAGAGCCTGGCTTGGCCCCACTCCACTCCCTTTCCCAAGAGACAGCCTTAGGGAGCAGTGTGTCAATGGCTAGATTCACCGTGTCTTGTCCCTTTTTCTTTTTACAAGGTAGCTTCTCTTCACCACTCAATCATTCAAATAAATATCCCCACTTGATGGGAGCCAAAGGTTTCCATGCCAACAGGACTGTGGTGGGTATCTGACCCTCAAGAAGGAGAATAAAAGAGTCTGCCATGTATTTTACCTACTGTTGGAGCGCAGGTTCTTCCTCGGTTGTCATGGCAACGTCTACTAACCTACCCTGTCCAGCCACATGCTGGAGGGCAAGGGGGCTGGATGGGTAGGACATAGAAGTTGAGGAACCAGAGGCAGGCAGAAGTATTTCACCATGTTCATGAGACAAGGGCTCTCGCCAAACCAAACCGGTTCACCAAACAAATCTACTGGCAACAATACATCGCTTGCCAGGAGACATGTTATACAGATGCATTTTATTATTATAAACAATTTATTTCCTCATCTAGGACCCAGAAAGAGAGAGAGAGAGAGAGAGAGAGAGAGAGAGAGAGCGTGCAGCATGGCACACCTGTGCCTCTCCCGTCATGCTCAGCATTTGGGGGACTGAGGTAGGTGACCACTGCCTGTTACTATGGCAACAAGCCATCTTCCATCTCTGATCTAAGGCAGCCTGACAAGCAGAATGCAGTGCGCCCATTTTACAGACAATAAACCTGAGGGCTGCAAGGAACCAATACATACAAATCCTTGTTTCTGTTCTGAGTTTGCTTTCTGTCCCCCCAAAAGCCTTCACCTGAGATAGCACTGGAATTTGTCCAAATAGGCTCAATTCTTTTCTCTCACTCTTTGGCTCCATGTAGCTTTGAAAAGTCACCTTCTAAACCCAACACCTGCCAGACAAATCCACCCAGATGTCCCACTTGCCTCTCAGTGAGTTCAGCGTTCCAAGCTGAACACAATTTGTTCCCCAGAACCTGTTCCTTGCTGGTTCCATGTTGTTATTGGCAATTGCCTCCTTGCAATGAGCCAAGTTCGAAACCTCAAGGCAGCTCTGGAGCCGTCTTCTTCCTCATCCCCACCTCTGAGAAACAGCCCAAAGAGCCTCCTCCACTCACAGGCTCCAATAGGGGTCCTCCAGGGAGGTCCAGCAGGTGGAAAGATTGTGAGGTGGAGGTTAACCACAAAAGACAAGGGGTCAGGCTGCCCGGGCTCTCACTTGTACTCTAAACACATTTTCTCATTTAATCCTTCCCCCCATCCTATGAGGTTATTCATAGTCTTTTTTTTTTTTTCCGGTCTGTCACTGGACTTGAACTCAGGGCCTGGGCTATGTCCCTGAGCTTTTTGCTCAAGACTAGTGCTCTACCACTTTGAGCCACAGCTCCACTTCCAGTTTTCTGGTGGTTAACTGGAGATAAGAGTCTCATGGACTTTCCTGCCTGGGCTGGCTTTGAACTGCAATCCTTAGATCTCAGCTTTCTGTAGCTAGGAGCTACAGCTAGGTGTGAGCCACCAGCACCCAGCTCTTATTATTGTTAATATCATTTCCAATTTCTAGGCGAGACACTTTCTCTATGAGAGCAGGGGTGACATAACTGGCCCAAGGTTATCTAGTTTAGAAATGGCAAAGGCAGATTATGAACCCAGGTCAGCTTGACTTAAGGGCTCAGGCTCACAAACAATATGCAAAAGCTTCTTTCCACCCAGCTGTGAGTTTCTCACGAGCAGAACCCCTCACGTCCTGCTTGTGTCTCAGCTCTATGACAGTACGGTCACTGTCTCACAGCATCTGACGCGTGGGCATCTGAGGCTTCGTGGAGAATGTCAGCTCCTTGCCAGCTAGCCTGCATTCCGCTCTCCACCAGTACTCTGTCCCTTCACTATTTGACCTTGGGGAAATGACCTTGGGAAAACAACTAGCTAATAGCTAGAGGACTGTCGTAGCCTAAGTAGACCCCCTCACCCCTAGGCATGTCCACCTCCTAATCCGCCCCCCCACACCCAAGACCTGTGAATGTACCCTTATTTCAAAAGTGCCTGTGCAGATGTAATCAAGTGAAGGATCTGGAGATCATCCTGGATTTAGAGAGGGCCCTAAATCCAATGACAGATGTCCTTGTACATGAGAAGAGCAGAGGAAGATTTGACTGACATCGCTAAAGGAAAAGACTGTGTGATGACAGAGATAGGGTCTGGCTGATAACCAAGGAACAAAAGCTGTGAGAAAGACCAGGGAGGACCCCGCCCCGCAGCATTAGGAAGAGTGGGGCCTTGCCAGTAACTCCATTTCCTACTCTGGCCCCGAGTCTTGAGCGAAATGTGTTTTTCTATGGTTTAAGGCACCCTTTTGTGGTGATTTGTTACAGCAGTCCTAAGAAACAAATACAAGGTCTCAGTTTCCCCATCCTTGAGCTAGGTGACCTTAGGGCATCGCTCTGAGATAGCAAGTAGAAAGAACTAGAAGGGAGTCTGGGGGACAGTAGACCAAGACATTGCGAGCAGCTTCCTTGAAAAGTCTCTCCCAGGAGCACCTGGCTGCCTGCCACTGTCTCCAGCCTCAGACTTGTAAACTGTTTAACTTCAGATTCTGATCAGCAGAAGGAGGAGCCACGGGAAGCGTCTCCTGTGGGCCAGCTGTGCAGGATGAACGGGCAGCCAGCACCTGGTGGGGCTGGTGTCTGCGTGCTGGCCCATCTCCAGCCTGAGATGATAAGCCTGTCACGGTGGGCTTCACAAAACATCTGTTTCAGGAACAAGCCTGTTGTTTCAGGCAAACTCTGGAGATAATGGGATGTGGTGTTGTTGTTTTTTTTCCTATACACTGCCATGACATGTTCGCCGAAGCTGAATATTTCTAAATGTGACCAATTTCTTAAGTGACAGAAGCCCATCAAGCTCTCTGAGAGTCTAGATGGCATGGGGAAAGCCCAGCAGCAGCAGACCCAGGACAACACTGACTGGCTTCCAGGGTTGGGCGTAGGGGCGGGGGTGGGGGGGGGGGTCTGGGGAGTTGGAGGAGGGATGGCTTTGAGTGGGGAGGGGACAGAGCTTTCTTTGAAACCCATCCCTCTAAAGGCTTTTTCTGATTCTGTAAAGGAGCTTGGTCCTTAGGCTTCATGCATATGGATGGTGGCTGTGGTCGAATGATAACCTGCAATTTCTCAGCCCGCGTTAATCGCCTTTGGTTAGCTACTGAGAATTTGACTAGGATACGCTATGCTAGAGCACATACCAATGATCCCCGAGATCCAAACACAGCTTTGCTGGATTCGACTCAATTCCGGCCTGAGATAAGAAAGCACGGCTGTGATGCCCTATGAGATGCGCAGAGCGTGCCTGGGCATGAGATAGGGAGAGGGCCAGAAGGCAGAGCCAAGCAGGAGCGGGCAGGCACACTGGCCCCAGGCTGGCAGCGGGGGGGGGGGGGGGAAGGCCGGGGCTGGGGGGCAGAGACCCTCCATGCAGGAAGCTTCAGGATGCCGTCTTCCCTCCTTCCTCATAGGGCTAGGACGAGGCTCTGTCCCACAAGGAGTGACTGTCTCTTGGGCAGTCTGCCTGCCTTCCTATGATCGTATTTTGGCACCAGAGCAGCTGTCTGCCTGGCCTCAGTGAGATCACAACTGCTGGGGGCATCATGCGCAGTCATCAGCACCGTCCACCGCTACCCAGAACTTTCCCACCTGCCCAAACTGCAACTCCACTCCCCATGAAGCAACAGCTCCCCACGGCCCCTCCCCGACACCCCTGCACCCTCCAGTCTACTTTCTGTCTCCAGGGACCTCATGTTAAGCCGAATGCTGTGATGTGTGTGCTTCAGCGTCTGATTTCCTTTGCTGCCGCTCTCAGATCTTCAGGGCTGTGCTTGGGGCTCGCTGTTGGTGCGGCTGGGCAGGGGTCGTGGGGACCTGCTTCCCTGGCTCTAGAGGCCTCAGGCTGCAGCCCTTCCATCATTTTGTCATCCATGGAGCCACAGAGGTCAGAGTCAGCCCCGGAACGAATCCCTGTCTTCCCTGCCTGGCAGACCCATTCTGGCAGCGTGCCCACTGAGCACGTGAAACATTCAAGTCCGCTCTCTTCCCAGAACTGACTACATTTATAATCACCATGTCATGAAACTGAGACCATCTAGAGACCCCAGGGGCCAGCTGGGCTCATCCCTTGTGTCACACTGAAAGACACAGGTTCAGAGAAGTTAACTGCCTTGTCTAAGTCGCACAGCTCATTAAGAATTTTTTCTCAGCTAGGCACTGGTAGCTCATACCTATAATCCTACTCAGGAGGCTGAGCTCTGAGGATTGCAATTCAAAGCCTAGGCAGAAAAGTATATGAGGCTCTCATTTCCAATTGACTAGCAAAAAGCTAGAGTAAGGTGTGGCTCAAGTGGTAGAGTGTGCTAGCCTTGAGTGAAAAAGCTAAGGAGGAGCACCCAGGACCTGAGTTCGAGCCTCAGTATTGACACTCTGTGTGTATGTGTGTGTGTTACAATTTTAATTCGATCTGGTTGAGCCTATTATAGTGTAATGTGTCAGAGTTTAGTCTTAAACAATTGCTTTGGCTAAATTCTGACTTATCATCACCTTATGCATGGCTAAAGATAGACTCATGCTGGACTTTCATGATCTTCCAATCAATAGCACGAAGTTCATTTTGGATGTGAGGGGTGTCCTCTCTGTCACCCAGATAGAAGTGGGAATGTGACTCTCGGCTTTCTTCCTAGTGTCCCCTGGACAAATGGTAACATCCTGCCATGGCCCATGCTACGCCCCAGGGTGGAGGAAGCCTCTGCCTGCCAAAGGTGAAATCCCCATGGTTGAGGGCACTGGGAGCTCTGCTTGTAGCTCCTTTGAATGTGGGTGGAGAGGAGGCAGAGGCAGGGGCCTTGCTGAGCTGGGGCTCAGGGGTTTGCAGAGGGAGGGAGGGACAGAGGCCCAATGAGTTAGAGGCCTGGTTGGAAGAGGACCCAGACTCCCTTCCTCCCTCTGAGCAAGAGTTATGAGTCATGAGCCACCACCAAGACACTAATTCACAACCTCTGGTCCCCGAGGAAATCATTATTCCTAATTATTATTATTAGGCATAATGACTAATTAGTAAAAATAGCTCCCATTTACGGAGTGCCAACTTACGCTTGCCTCTTAGAGCTTATCATTTCTTTTTCCTATTTTATTCTTTAAAGCTTATTTTCTATTTTCCTCATTATAAAGTCAATATGTGTTCGTGGAAAAAATATTTAAAGATATACAAAAAAAGCAGAAAAGGGAGGGAAAAAAATCACCATTGGGCATACAGGGAAGCATTACTTTAGCCAAGGTTAATAAGTTAATGTTTTCTTTCCAGAATATCTTCTCTGTCTGTCCGTCCTTCTCCATATATGCATATAGGCTCATGTGGCATGTAAGATTTAGTATAGCTGTGATTGAACTTCTATCTACCAAAAAAAAAAATACCTCCAGCTCTGGTAATGATCCCAGGTACTGGGCATTATTTTCTCCATCTAAGAGATGAGGAAACTGAGGCTGAGAGAGGGTAATTATTTTGTCCAAAGTTACACAGCAGGCAAATGGCTAGACAGGGATTCATGTCAAGTGTTTCTATTCTCCCTGTACCTCATTTCTGTCCAGACAGTAAGGGCGAATCAAAGATGATTTTCATTACCTTTTTGGTGGTGTGTTGAATTTAGGGCTAGGCAAGCCCTCTACCACCTGAGCCATGCCTCCAGACTTTTTTTTTGTTATTTTTTTCAGATAGGCTCTTGTGTCTCTCTTCTACCTATTCCTCCTAAGTAGCTAGGATTATACCACCAGGCTTGGCTTGTTTATTGAACTAGGGTCTTGCCAACTTTTGATCCAGACTGGCTCCTAACCATAATCCTTCCAACCTCTGCTTTCGGAGTAGCTGAGATTACAGGCATGTGCTACCACTCTCAGGCCAGTTTTCATTGCATTTTTGCTGTCCCGTTCATCTGGTGTGGCCCCTACCTTGCTGGGATGCAGCGAGAGGTAAGGGAGAACGACGTTACCCCCAATTATGTCTACTCAAGTGGTCAGTACCTGACTACGGAAAGCTTCAAAAACTTAAGCTTCACTGCAGAAATTCTGTCAGAAACAGGAAGGATTCTGTATTTTCTGTCCATAAAGGCATCGGAAAAGCTGAAATCAGAAAGCATAGGGAACTATTTTTTTGCAAGCTGTTTTTGCATGAGACTTATAAACAAATGTCCTACAGAGCAGCTGTGGGATGGCTTAGAAGCCTCGCCCGCCTACGCTCAGCTGAAGGCTGAAGAAGGGCCAGACATGACACACCACCCCCGGGAGGGAGGGAGGGAGGGGGAAGGGACCTGGGGTCCACTTTTTGTCTGATGTTTGAGTGAAGCCAAAGGTACTAAGTGTCATTATGCTGTCACCGGCAGATGAGCAGGTGACACTGCCTCTGGGTCAAGCACTTGGGCACAGGATTATAAAATAAAGAGTTATGTCCTTGCCTACAAGGAGCTTGCGGGACTGGGTGGCAGGGCTCTCAAAACAGAAGGGTTTTCTACAGGCTAGGATATAGTAAGTGATGACACGGAGGTACTGAAACCTTCTAACTAAAACAAACGAAACACCAAGGTCAGATCTCTAAAAACCTTAAGGAGAGACATTTCATGGCAGGCGAGGTTGGGAGAACCCTCTACAAAAGTCCTGTGTACAATAACATGAACAATTACAAACCTGAATAAAATTCTCTTTTCACAGTTCACACAGATCTCAAATTCAGTAGCAATTAAGTCAGAACACTTTGTTCCCTATCTTTTTTTTATGCCTGTCCTGGGGCTTGAACTGAGGGCCTAGGCACTGTCTCTGTGCTTTCCTGTTCAAGGTTAGACTAGTGCGCTACTACTTGAGCCACAGCTCCTCTTCCAGAGATTTGCTGCTTAATTGGAGACAAGCCTCACAGACTGTCCTGCCCAGGCTAGCTTTGAACCACAATCCTCAGATCTCAATCTCTTAGTAGCTAAGATTACAGGCATGAGCTACCACCATCCAGGTCCTAGACAGTTTTCAAGATCTTTCTCTCTTGCAATTTACAAGATGTCTAGGATGTATTTTGCTTTGCTGAAGAGAATGTTCCCAATAAAGCTCATTTGTGTGTTTGTGTACCTGCACTTGCGGAAGCATGAGTTTATGTGTATGTGTGTGTTTGTGCATCTGTTTGTGTGTGATCACTAAAGGTTTAGTGCCTCGGGACCTACTAGACATGCAGAATGCTGGGAATGCGGAGAGACCGGGGATGCTGGGATCGTTTCCAGTCTTGGCTAACATTACAGATAAAAGATGTATTTTCTTAATAATGGCCAATAGACACATGAAGAGATGCTCAACCACTCCAGCCATAAAAGAGATGTAAATCAAAACAACATTGAGATACCACCTCACCCCAGTTAGATTGGCTATAATCAAGAACTCTAATAATAACAACAGATGCTGGAGGGGATGTGGCCAGAAGGGAACCCTACTGCATTGTTGGTGGAGTGTAAACTTGTTCAACCACTTTGGAAACCAAGATGGAGGTTCCTCAAAAGACTCCACACAGAGCTCCCCTATGACCCAGCAATCCCACTTTTGGGCATTTACCCAAATGATCACAAACAAGATCATACTAAAGCTACCAGCACAAGTATGTTTATTGCAGCATTATTTACCATAGCTAAATATGGAACCAATCCAAATGCCCCTCAGTAGGTGAATGAGTCAAGAAACTGTGATATATATACATATATATATATATATATGAATTCTATACCCCATCAGAAAGAATGACATCACCCCATTTGTTAAGAAATGGACAGACTTGGAAAAAATTATATTAAGTGAAGTAAGCCAGGCCCAAAGAAACATAGATGGCATGGTTTCCCTTATTTGCAATAGCTAGTATATGTCTGGGACAAGCAGAAAAGGTCAAAAGCTATGTACATATGACCAGATAAGATGATGTTAAGTGAAATGAACCGCAAGATAGGGACACAAGTGGTTTTTTTCTTTCTTGCTATTGTTTCTAATGTATTTATAATGTATCATGTGATTTTTTTTGTTTCTTTGTGTGTTCCTCCCCCACAGTATAACCCCTGTTCTTACTGTATTTGATGTTGGTGCCTTGCATCTTGTATATACACTTCTTTAATTTGGGGACGGGAAGGGAAAAAACAAAATGCTTAACTAGGGATACAGGTTGACCCATTGCAACAATGAGATGTACAAGATACTATGTTGAAAGACAAACTTTACAATTTAGGCCAGGGGTGGGGGGGTGGGGTTTAGTTGTGGAGGTGGGAGGGAAGGGATGATAGGGGAGGCAACAATGATTGATAGGAAATGTTCCCATGTTACCTTGCTCATGTAACTGTAACTCCTCTATACAGTATTTTTACAATACAAAACATATTTTTAAAAAAGTATTTCCTCACTTGCTCCCTACCCAGCACCCCAGTGCACAGCCTTCCTTTTGACCCACCAGAAAGCCGGTTCCAGAGCCCACCATCTTCCTGCTAGACCTGGGATGGGCCAGTTCCTGTGTGTAAGTATCACAAACCAAAGGAAAAGCATGCTCAAAGGACTTGAGGGCTGAGCAGCCGCAGGACACAACCTGCCTCAGTCAGCTACATGTCTCTTCTCTGTCTACCTCACCAGTGAGCAAGACAAGGTAAATGTCAACCCAGAGCAACACATTTAGTTCAGGCTATATTAATTCAAGTTTGACCTAGCAAGTCTAGAAGTGAGCAGACTTATTAAGGAAGCCAGTAGAACCAAGAATATCAGGCTGCCAGGCACACACAGAAAAATACCATAACCAGTCCCTGGAGAGACCCTGGTCTCTCCGTGCTTGGAGGGGTTCTCCCCAAAATGAAAACCATAGAAGATAAATGTGCTGGTTTTCTGCTTCACTGACCTACATTGAGGACTTCTGGTCCTCACAACAATGCCGTGAGGCAGGAAACAGTATCTCACTGGAGGCCATGCTGCAGCCTGGGGTTCAAGCCTGAGCATCCTGAGTCCATTTCCCATCCCTGCCATCTTCCAGCCCAAGCTACAGTCATTCTGCAGGCCTGGTCCCAGGCTCGGCCTGGTCACTATCTTCTCTGTGACACCCCTGAACACCAGGCTTCCAGTCATGATTTGTAACTCCCTACAGAACATTAGCTCTTGCCATCTAGTCTCTGATACCCTTGGCACAGCTCCCTGCAGGGGTGACCTCCCACCCAGAGGCATTCCCACTCCAGTCCCATCCTGGAAGCCCATCTCTGCCTTGTTTCCTCTGTAGCCCACACAGCCTGTGGTCTTGCTCTCCTCCCATTTTACCACATTTCTTCCCCCTTTCTCACCTTTTCTTCTCTCCCTTCCTTCCTCCCTCCCTCCCCTTTTCATAAAACCTGTCACCATGATCATCTATCACCCTGAGAGAGAAGATCTAGGGAACCTAGAAAGAGAGAGAGAAAGGTGACAGAGGAAAATGGAGCTTGGGGGTGCATTTGCAAGGCAGTGTGGAGCTTCAGGTGCCTGGGGCGCCCCACTGTCTGTGGTGAGCATGATAGAGGTGGCTAAGGCAGGCTAAGATGCAGCATGGAAGCCTTGGGCTGCAGGTGAAGATCATGAGATGTCAGGGCTGGACAAGACTTGGGGAAGAAAGTAGCTACAGCCTGAGGGCCCAGCAATGCAGGGTCCTAGATGGTCTCACTCAAGGACTGAATGGTTTGAGTCCTCTAGGACTGCCTGCACATAGCCCTCAGTGGGTCAGGCCACTCTGTTGCAGTAGCAGATAGACGTCCTGGCCTCACTAGACATGTTCCCACGCACGGGAGAAGGTGCAGCTGACATCCCTGTCCCTCTGTCCCGCAACCCTCTCTGCTCCAGCCCTGCAGGCTGCCTGCCACTTCTTGGATTTGCTGATCTCTCTAGTCTAGGGCCCTTCCTCCTGGCTTCCTCTTCCTTCGGTCCCTTGAGGGTGGTAATTAATCTATGCCCCTTCTCTGAGGTTTCTTGGACACTCTATGCCCTTCCCTGCTTTATTTTTTCACTACAGTACTTATGACCTCCTAATTCTCTACAGTAACTTTTTGTTGTTGTTGGTGGTGGTCATGGGGCTTGAACTCAGGGTCTGGTACTGTCCCTTAGTTCTTTTACTCAAGGCTAGGGCTCTACCAGTTCAAGCCACAGCTCCACTTCTGGTGGTTACTTGAAGATAAGAATCTCATGAGGATTTTTTCTGTCTGGGCTGGCTTCAAACCTGCAATCCTCAGATCTCAGCCTCCTAGTGCTCAGCTGTATTTTAACTTTTTCTCCCCTCCATTTTTTTGCTTGTCTATATCTCATGAGATTTGAGTTTTTGTCTGCCTTAACTGATAAGTTCATGAGCCAAGTACACATGTTCAGTAAAGGAAGGAAGAAAGAAAAGAAGGAAGAAGGGAGAGAGGGGAGAGAGAAGGAAGGAAGGGAAGGAGACTTCTATGGGATAGGATGTTTCTGTTACAGTTTATTTAATTCTATCAATAACTTGTTGGGGTACACATGATTTTCTCTGCTTTATAAAGGGGGAAATAAACAGAAGGCAATGAGTGACATGAATGATTCACATATCTAGCAAGTGGGATCTGAACTCTGGACAGCTGTCTCTAATGCCTCCCCATCACACAAGTTACACTCCAATGATCCCCATAGCATTGAACTAGATCACTTTGCCCCTAGAGAGAGTTTGTGGCATCTAGTTTCCAAGAGTCTTTACTTCATCTCGTCTCTGAGAGGTGATTGTACTTCTCAGCTCTTTGAGTACTGGAAGCTATTCAGTGTCTGCTAGAATCTGTTGTGCTGTTGAAAAGTTAGCTGACTGATCATTACTGTGCTGCTATACACACTCTGTCTCTTTAGCTCTGGTCACTTTCTGATTTTTCTTTGTCTTTCACATTTAGTAGTTTCTACTTTTCATTAGAGAATTCACATCCTTAATTTTGCTGCATATCAGCTCTTTCTATTACCTCTTTCTCCTTTAATCTTCTATTATCTTCTTTCTATTATCTCTTTCTAGAACTATTATTGAATATATGTTAGCCTCTTAGTCTATTTTCCAGTATTTATCTGTGCTAAATTCTGGATATTTTTAAAAAATATCTTTCAGTTGTCTATCAGTTCCTTAATTTCTTCTCAGCTGTGTGTCTAACATGCTATTAAATCATTCATTGAAGTTCTATTTTAATTATAGTAGTGTTCACTTCTAAAGGTCATATTTATTTTTCAAATATTTTCTTTGAAAAAACTACTTTGCCAACTTGGTTTTATTACTGTTTCCCTCTTATTTCTCTCAAGATATTAAGTACAAGTTGGGCACTGTGGCTCACACATGTAATCCTATCTATTCAGGATGCTGAGATCTGAGGATCATGGTTCAAAGCCAGCCCGGCAACAGTCTGTGAGAAAGACTCTTAATCTCCAATTAAGCACAAAAAAGCAATAAGTAGAGCTGTGGCTCAAGTGGTAGAATGCTGGAGTTGAGCAATAAAGCTCAGGGACAGTGCCCAAGCTCTGAGTTCAACCCCCAAAACACAAAAATCAGAGAGAGTGAGATATTAAGTATACTTGTCCTATATCATGTGTGTAATCATTGTAATATCATGACAATGGTAGGACTGTTTCTAAATTTTGTTGTTTTACTTTATGCTTGCTCATATGGCCTATTTTCTTGTGAGGTTTTAAAATGATATATATTTTTTCCCATTATGAACTTATATTTCTTGGGACTTTTCTTGGTTAGATTCTTTTGAGTCCTAGGTTTAAAGTCCACAAGAAGAGTTCTGTTTCTTTTGCTATGTGTCTGGGGACATAAATGACTAAAAATGGCTTTCAACTAAATTTTAAGTGTCTGCTTTTCAAGTCATATGAATGCATGGATTCCAACTCCAAACCTGCTCTTATGAGAACAGGTTTATAAATTCTTATGGGCCTGGCTACCCATCCTTCACCCCAGAGCCAAGGCCAAAGCTAGGAAGTGCCCTTATGTTGTTCCCTGTGGGTAGTCTTCCCCAGCTTCACTCCTTAGAGTTCTTGTCCTCACTTTGTATGGGCCTTTCCAACTCAGCTCCTCAGTGTTTTCACTCTGGGATTTATCTCCTGTCTCCATACATGGGAGCCAAGTTCTAGGCAACCAAGGATTGTGCCTGCAAGCAAAGCCCAGTTCAGCTCAGGCCTACCCTCTGGAGCTGTCCACTCTGTTTTCTGCCCTCTGAGATGTCTCTCTTTCCTGTCAGCTCATGCACATCTTAAAAGTTAGAGACAGAGAGAGAAATTATCTTCTAAGATTTACCCTGTATTATATTAGGACAATTCCATCAGATGTCTATTCTGTTATAATGTTAGAAACAGAAGATCTATTGTGTAATTTTAAAAGTATTTTTTATTGCTTTTCACTGTTCAAAAACAATACATATTCTCTATTGTGAAAAAAATCAAAATCATGAACAAGATTTCTCTTTCTATGCCTTAAAATAACTAGTGAACATTATGATGCATAAATGTTCTTTAGCTGTATAAAATGGATGTTCTGGGTTTGTTATGTGGAAAGTTATTTCCTCCACTGAGACCACAGTAAATATCTTTCTCTTGATTTCACTGCTATAACTTGGATCTTAATATCCCACAAAGGTTTATATGGTGAAGGCCTGGTCCCAGACAGGGGCTGTTGGGAAGTGGGTGGGGCATTTGAGAGGTGGGGCTTCAGGAGAGGTGATTAAGTCATTTGAGATGTGCTCTCATAGAGCATTATGGGATTTTAGTCTCTTCTTGTTCTCTGTTTGGCTTCCTGGTCCAGAGGTCAGTGGTTTCGCTTTTTCCCAAGATGTGCTGCTTTAACACCGGCCCACAGCAATGGAGCCAATCAATCATGAGGCTGAGGGCTGGGGCTATAGATAGCTCAGCAGTGGAATTCTTGCCTACCAGGCCCTGGGTTAGATCCTTAACACTGAAGAAAAAAAAAATTGAGGACTGAAATCTCCAAAATTGAGCCAAAATAAGACTTTTCTTTTTATAACTTGATTGCTTCAGGTATTTACAGTAACGGAAATCTGATTAATATGTTCACTGGTGTTTAAAAACATCACTTAAGTGACTGAATGCAGGCACATGCCGTGGTGTGCCCCACTGGAGGCAGTATTTGAATAAAAGTCTGCCTTACTCCAAGTCCTTATGTTTTCCACTGCTCCGTGCTAGGCAAGTCCCACTAAGCATTAGCAAAGGCATTGTAGTTAGGAACCTTGGGGGCAAAAGCTGTTTCTCACCGTCTGTTTTGATTCCCCACGTCCCACCCTAGGCTTAGTGCATCTTTAATCCTGTGCAGTTGGCTTTATGCTTGATCTCTTTAGCCTGGAGTTCCTACTGAGTTGTTTTAGAGGTCTTTAATGGGATGTTGACTGATTCAACTCTCCCTTCCTTCCAGCTCCTGTATTCTGAGTTCCAGGAAGTCACCAGCAAGCCCTCTGTATGCTGTGTTTTAGCCAAGCTTGTGTTTGAACAGCAGACCAGAGCCCAGGAGCTAATCAATGGCATGGTCTTCACACACACACACACACACACACACACACACACACACACACACAGAGAGAGAGAGAGCCTCTTCTGCTTATTGGGGGGGATGGGAGGGGGAAGAATTGGTACTGAGGCTTGAACTCAGGGTTTGGGTACTGTCCCTGAGCTTTATGTTCAAGGCTAGTTCTACCTCTTGAGCCACACCTTCATTTCCTGCTTTTGGCTGTTTAATTGGAGGTAAGAGTCTTATGGACTTTTCTGCCTGGGCTGGTTTTGAACCATGATCCTTAGATCTCAGTTTCCTGAGTAGCTAGGATGACAGGTGTGAGCCACCAGTGCCCAGCCCCTCTTCTGCTCTGACGTTCAGTGAGCAGTTTTTGTCTCAGGGCTCAAGGCTGTCAGGCGGGGATGACAATGGGTTCTGCATCATAGAATAGACTGTCTCAACTTGCTCTAAGATTCCTTTTGTCCAGGATGAGGTCAGCTGCTTGGGGGCTGCCCTGACCAGAAGCCCAGGTGCAGCCAGTGACCTGGGTCTAGAGGTAGTAATCATGAGAAGCCTGTGTGCAAAGCCTTCCATGCATGAAAATGCACCTCCTGTTCCACGCACATCTCCAAACCTCATACTGGCACTGGGAGGAACATGATGCTCTCCCTGCTTCATAGTCTGCTAAACTAAGGAATAGGCAGGTTCCCTGCTCCAGAGCCAGAACTAGAACCCATATCACTTACTCCTACTGACAGTTTGTTTATTTTTTTCTTTGTGGTGCTTAGAACACCAAGGTACTCTGTGGAAATGTGAAGACTGTGCTAAGCCAATGGAAGCCTTCGAGGCCTGACAGGAAAATACCTGCTCTAAAGATGACAAAGCTAGATAGCATCATTGCAAACAGAGCTCTCTTTAGTGCCAAAATGGTTCAAATCCCAACGCTGCCATTTAGATATTGTGTAACTTTGGGAAAGTTACACAAAATCCATCCAAATCCAATCTAAGCAGGAAAAAAAAAAACATTTCCAGGCCTCTACTTTCTTAGCTTTAGCATGGGAATGAGAGATCTCCTTTGCAAGGTGGTAGTAAGACTTTTAAGTATAATTTTATATAAATATAAGCATGAATATGTTTATATAAGGTTATACACACATGTTATTTTTATGCCTATCTTTGTATACACATTATTTTGTGAAATGTATATAAACTATCATTGCAAATGCACACACACACACACCACCCTCCCCTCAGGTACACAGTGGTTATCAGAGGGCAGTCACCAGTCTCTCTGAGACTGCCATGTAATAGTTCAAAAGCCTGTCTCAGAGAAAATTTGAAGTGGAAATCGGATGAATGGAATGGAAAAATGGTAAGTATTCTGTAAATTTAATCTAATCAAAGAAAATACTATAGTAATCTGGGCACTGGTGGCTCACCCTGTAATCCCAGTACTCAGTAGGCTGAGACCTGGAAGATCTCCATCCAAATCCAATCCAGGCAGGAAAAAAAAGTCTTTAGGACTCAATTCCCAAGTAACCAGAAAAATGCCAGACTGGAGGTATGACTCAAAGGGTAGAGCACTAGCCATGAGCAAGCAAGATTAATGAGTACATGAAGAGTTCAAGCCCTAGTACTGGAACAAAGAAAGGAAGAAAAGAAAGAAAGAAAGAAAGAAAGAGAGAGAGAAAGAGAGAGAGAGAGAAAGAAAGAAAGAAAGAAAGAAAGAAAGAAAGAAAGAAAGAAAGAAAGAAAGAAAAAAAGAAAGAAAGGGGGAGGCAAGTAAAATCTTACCATGCATATTCTTCTGTATTCTGAATGGAATGACAGATAATCTGTCAGATTGTCTCAAGGGGCCTTGCAGGGTTTTCCAGCTGCTCAGAGACACCAAATACAGCAGGAGTTAAATACGAGGACTAGCTTAGCTTCGTACAGGGACTGAGCAAGGAGCATCGGTTGCTCTAATTCCTGTATTCAGGATAAATTCTCTTAGGAAATATTGTTTTCTCTTTAGAGAAAATTCTGACAACTGAAAACATTCTCACATTTCATACAGATCATCCGAGCAATATCTGCAGTGTCTGGGCTTTTCCACAAGTGACTTGTTTAGTGACTGCCTACACCAGGCAGCCTCTTACAGCTGGGGTCCAAGGCCTCCAGAAGTCTACTCAGCCCTGTCTAGCCCTGAGCCAGGTCTGGTCCAGCCAGTGACACCTACTTCCCCTTAGACCTGGTGGTGTCCTTTCGGCCTTAAGTCTTGAATCCTCATGTCCAAAAGAAATGGCCAACTCTGGTTGCACCCAACCCCAACTTCATGGAGGTGAATGAATTCCACCCAACTGGGTTTCTTGCTCCATGTCTGTTCAGTTCTGTTTTCCACAAGGGAACAAACCCACTGTGGTCCCTGTCCATTTGACAGGGCCTCTCCCCATCTCCTGCCTTGCTTCCCCCAGTGGGACATGGGTGCTAATCTCACAAACATGCACACTCCCTGGGACTAGCTGTGAACAACCTGAGCTCATGCAGCCTTGAACTCAGCTGCATCTAGCTGCCAGTGTTGACTAGTCCCTGCATTTCCAGGCCCTATCCCATCCTCTTGGGCCTACTGCTGTGCCTGCAAGTAGATCCAAGTTTGGTGTTTCATGCTTTTTTGGCTTTGAAATACTGTTTATTCTCTGAGTCATGTTTCAGGGCCTTCAGATGAGAAAGATATGTACATAAAAGATAGAGGTGTTAAGCCTCTCTCTTACATCTCTGTTTTTAACATTGTAATATTGTATCTCTGTAGATGACGTTAAAAAAAAAAACAAAAACGGATATAGCCAGGCATGATGGTTCTTGCCTGTAACCCCAGCTATTTAGGAAGCAGAGATCAGAAGGATCCTAGTTCAAGGTCAGCATGGGCAAAAGGTTAGTGAAACCCCATATCAACCATCAAGCAGGACATGGGGGCGTGCACATGCTACACAGGAAACATAAGTAAGAGGACTGTGGTCTGAGTCTGTTTGGGAGGCAAAAATGTGAGTCCCTATATGAAAAATAACTAATGTCAAATAGGGTGGCATTGTGGTCCAAGTGGTAGAGCTCCTGCCTAGCAAGCATGAGTTCAAACCTCAGTACTGCCACAAAAAGAAAAGGGGAAAAAAAGGAAAATACAGAAATAGACGAGAGAAGAAAAACTCATATGCAATTTCACCACCCCAAAATGATCAGTTTTTACATTTTGGTAAATTGCCTGGCAGTCCTCTTCTGTGCATGTATCGTCATATAGCTAATATCATTCTCTATAATATATGCCATTTTCTAACCTGCTTTTCCATTGAACATTTTAATATCAGTATTGGCCAGATCACTAAAATTATAGCTGCCATCTTCAGAGACAGAATGACTCTCTATCTCTCAAGCTGACCTATTTAGGTGGTTTCCAATTTTTCATACTTGAACGAACATATTTATGCAAACTATCTTTCTTATAATTTTAGATTATATCTTTGGTTGCAAACTCCCACAAGCAAAATTGAGTCAACAGGTAATAACATTTTTTAAAAATCCTTTTATGTATCATCTGGTTCTCAGTGACGACTTTGCAAGTTTCTAAGGCATAAACTCACAATCACCAATGCAAAGCTTTCCCCTCTCAAATCTTCTGCTTGCCGAGAAGTTAACTACTGTGATCACAATGAAATAAGAAGATGCACTTTTCTATTCATTTCAACACAAATCAGGGTTTTAACATATTTCACACGGGAGCATGTGAAAGTAGAAGTAATGAGATTAAGCAATATTTTCCCATGACCCCCGACAACTTTCCTAATAATAAGAAATAGTCATCGAGATTTACATCTCTATTTTTCTGACTCTTCTTCTCAAAGCCATAAATCAGAATCTGAGTCAGCAGGCTAAACAGCCAGAATTGGAACTGATGAGCTCTATTTCTGAGTTTCTTGTGTTGAATTGAACTTGGGATATAAGCTGCTCAGAATTCCATCTATGTAATAAATTTTTAAAAATATCTATCTTCTCTGTTGAACCCTCTCCTGAATCTCCCAGGCAGAAATTAATCACCCTTCCTTCCTCATTTAACATTTACTTTTTAAAAAGCATATGAGTTACTCGTACAAATTACCTACTAGGCTGAGAGCTCATGAAAGACAAAACTTGGTGAATTTCTTTAGACTTAGCATGGTGATCAATGCCTAACAGGTAACCATCAATGGGATGGCCTGCTCTTTGTGGGATAGAACTGCTTTTCAATGGCCAGAAGAAGAGTACCATTTTTCAAACTTCAGTGTTTCTAATATACAAGAAAGATACATTTGTTATTCTGAGGTATATATGGGGTATCTTCTAGGCTGCAGGCATTGGACTATATTAGGATCCAGAGTAGAATAAAGGCCCTTTTCCCCCTCTCTGAGTTTATGGAGAAATGATGGTAACAATATATAGAGCCATTAAAAAAAAAAAAACTGGTGGGCAATAAACAGGGCCAGACCAGAGAAGAAAAGAGATGGAGGCTGGTCTTCCACTAATCAAAGATTACCACCATCATTCCATTAGCTGCTACAAGTCATTCAAGATTTTCTCAGGCAACCCGCTGGTTCCCATTCTGTGGCAAGTTGAGATCATCCATTCATTCATTTCCATGTGTAGCAACTTTCCAAAGATAAGTGAGACCTCAGAAATCTGCTAAATCGCTGGGTACTGGTGGCTCATGCTTGTTGTCCTACTACTCAGGAGGCTAAGATCTGAGGATCAAGGTTTGAAACCAGTCCAGGTAGGAAAGTCCATGAGACTCTTTTTTTTTTTTTTTGTCGGTTGTGGGGCTTGAACTCTGGGCCTGGGCGCTGTCCCTCAGCTCTTCAGCTCAAGGCGAGTGCTCTACCACTTGAGCTACAGCGCCACTTCCGGTTTTCTGGTGGTTTATTGGAGATAGGAGTCTCACGGTCTCTCCTGCCCGGGCTGGCTTTGAACCGCGATCCTCAGATCTCAGCCTCCTGAGTAGCTAGGATTACAGGCGTGAGCCACCAGCGCCCGGCTTTCCGTGAGACTCTTATCTCCAATAAACTACCCAGAAAACTGGAAGTGGAGCTGTGGCTAGCCTTGAGCATGATAAGGTTCAGGGACAGAACTCAAGACAGAAAGTAAGAAAGAGAGAGAGAGAGAGAAGGAAGGAAGCAAGGAAGGAAGGAAGGAAGGAAGGAAACTGCTACATCTTACTACAGATTTCTCTGAGGAATTCTTTTATAGATGATTTGCCATGGAAAATTACTTATAACCAAATAGATATATTAATAGGGGGAAAATCAGCTAAAACTTAAGAATAAAGACACATGGGGGCTGGGAAGGTGGCTCAATGGTAGAGCGCTTGCCTTGCATGCTCAAGGCCCTGGGTTCGATTCCTCAGCACCACATAAGCAAAAAGAAAAAAGCTGGAAGTGGCGCTGTGGCTCAAGTGGTAGAGCACTGGCCTGAGCTGAAGAGCTGAGGGACAGCGCCCAGGCCCAGAGTTCAGGCCCCATGACCGGACCCAAAAAAAAAAAAAAAAAAAAGAAGAAAGACACATTAGGAAAAAGTGAGCCAGGTCCTGGTATCTCAGGCCTGTAGTCCTAGTTACTTTCGGAGTCTGGAAAATCACAGTTGGAGCCAGCAGAGAAAAAACTTTACAAGACCGCTGCTTAATCCATAGCTGGGCACAAAGGTACATATGTGTCATCCCAGGCTCTGTGGAAGGTTGAGATTGGAAGGATCATAGTTCTAGGCCAGTAGAGGCAGAAAAGTCAGAAACTCCAGGGAAGGATGGAAGTTGGATTCAGTGGCACTTTCAGATCAACAGAAGGAAATGGACAGTAAATCAGAACAGAGGAGGTCAGAGGATCTGCACTGTATGAAGTGCCAGTGCATCCCAGAACAATTCAAAACTGGATTGCAGAATCACTCAAATAAAAAGTCACAAGCCAGGCATGGTGGTGCAGTCCTCTAGTCCCAGCACTGCAGAAGATGAGGAAGGAGGATCAAGAATTTAAAGCCACTGGGAAGGTGGCTCAGTGGGAGAATGCTTGCCTTGCATGCATGAAGCCCTGGGTTTGATTCCTCAGCAACACAAAAGCAGAAAAAGCTGGAAGTGGCGCTGTAGCTCAAGTGGTAGAGCGCTAGCCTTGAGCTGAAGAGCTGAGGGACAGTGCCCAGGCCCAGAGTTCAAACACCACAACCACCACCATCACCACTACCACCACCACCACCACCACCACCACCACCACCACTAACAACAACAACAACAACAAAAGGAATTTAAAGCCATCTTAAGCTACAGAAGCAAGACCTTGTCTAAAGAAATAAAAAGTCACATTTACTGAAATGTATTTAAGGAATCAAGTTGTTGAAAGGGATAAACACAAGACCATTTTTAAATCGCTTCTCTCCAGCATCTTTCACAGCCTAAGTTTCACTGTCATGCTACGAGCCAGCCTGAACCAAACTGGAAAGTACTCATGGACATCGAGACTTTTCTGTTAGAAGGTATTATGGAGAAGACGTTGGTAAAAAAACCTTCAGTTTAAGTGTAGGAATATGAAGCCCAGTGTGGAGAACAGATTTGCCCAGAACTACCTACCAAGAAATCAGCAGAGGCTGAGCTGGACCTGGGTCCGGGGTAGCCTTACTCCTGAGACTCCCATGGACAGGAGTGGAGGGTAAGAGAGCTCCCTATTGAGCAAGGCTTGTGGGTAGCTCTGTAGAAGCAAGGACCTTCGATAACTCCAAATGAGGGGCATGTCAGGTCTCAGAGCTCAAATAACTGCTTGAAAAGCCCTAAAAGCCCTTTTCTAGCTCCCCCACCCCTGTGTCTACCCATAACCTCACCAGTACCTCCAATTTATGCAGTAAGGTAAGGAGGACAGAAATTATTCTTTAACTGTGCGTGCACATGTGTGTGTGCATGTGTGCGCACGCACACATGCACACACACAGCCTCAGAAAGGGACAGACAGCTCATTTGAGCACACAATGCAGTGTTGAGTGCAAAGCCAGAGCCATGGTCTCCTGTGCTTTACAGATTCTGAACGCTAGTTCATCATCAAATGTCTTGGGGGACATCTATCGATTTGGTTTTTGCAAATGATCTTGAGTGAGTCTCTCATATTCTGAGTTTCCCTCATGGAGTAGAACTGAAAGCATTTGGCTATCATTTGGGCCAAAAAATATTACTTATCTCCAGCGAGGAGTAGGGCTTGATTTCAAATACTGTTCCTCACCACAGTTTGATGTCACATTCTGCTATCGTGGAAAACATCCCTGTATTTTGTGACTGCTTTAGAAACTTTACAGTTTCTTCGCTGCTTCTTCTGTCAACTGAGTGAAAGAGTTTGGAAGATGATGCTACACTACTGTAAACTTCAAATCAAACACCAGCTCCAGCCATCTACAGCAGTGGCTTTCTTTAGAACACATTTATCATTAAAACAAAGGGCTGCAAGTCTTGTAGGGGAAGTGACATTTGAGCTGTCAAGAGAACTGAAACTGTTTAGGAAAACATTTTCTTTTGTAAGATAATACTTGTTTCATAAATAGCTGCAATTTCTAAATTATTTCCTCCTGTAAATTAGCATGTTTTAGATTACATAGAAAGGAAAGAATTTGGAAATGTTTGATTGTTTCCAATGTAATTATTGTTTTGACTAATAAGTCAACTTTGTGATAACACAATAAAAGACAAAAATCACCAAATAAAAGAGTATGGCATGCTCTTTTTTTGTATTTTTCAAGAACATGTGCTGGCTATTCACCATAGCTATGGTAGGAAAACAACCCAGGTGCCCTTCAATGGATGAATCAATCAAGAAAATGGAGTATATGAACACAGTGGAAGTTTACTCATCCATTAGGAAGAATGATATAATGAAATTTGTAAAGAAATGGATGGACCTGGAAAAAACTGTTAAGTATGTTAGGCCCAGAAAGACAAAGGATGTATATTTTCTCTCAAATGTGGATATTAGATCTAATTTATAAATATATATGTAAACATATGCAGGGTCGTACGCACACGTATTCAAACGTATGAACTGAAGTATGGCATATTCACAGGAGAATTTGAAGGGTGTAGCTACTTTGAACAACTAACTTAGAGTATAACTTAGAGTATAACAAAAAAAAAAGCTGGTATTGGGGCAGGAGGAAGGTCAGGAGGAGAGAGGATGAAGGAAGAGAAGTAGGGGAGAGAGTACGGTCATAATATTTAAAAGTATGAACCATGAAACTAGGAAAATTGAGGGAGTGGGTAGGGTTGGGAGAGAGAGAGAAGAGTTATAAAAGGGGCAATGTTAATTAAGATGCAATGTACTCATAAACAGGCATGTTGAATTGTAACCCCTTGCACAACTACTTAAAGATTAAAAAAGAAGAAGAAGAAGAAATTAAAGCCAGGCACCAGGTGGCTCATGCCTATTATAATAGGAGGAAGGAAGGAAAGTCTGGGAGACTCTGATTTTTTACTAAAACTACTCCAAAAAGCCAGAAGTGTAGCTATGGCTCAAGTGGTAAAGCACTAGTCTTAAGCAAAAAGAAGTTCAGAGACAATGCCCAGGACCTGAGTTCAAGCCCCAGGACCAGCACAAAGAAAACAAAACGACAACAGAAAACCTATAACAATGTGTGCTAGATTTTGGTAAATGAGAACCCCAGTAGTAAGCATCTAGGGTTTTTTTTAGTGGCTGGGGAGGCTTGGTTCTCACTGGTATATTACTCTTTTGAGCATTAGTGATGATGAGACCTCAGTATTTGAATCGATCCTGAGACTTTGCCGCCAAGTTCTCCCCTCCTTATCATGTCCCTGTCCTCAGAGCAGCCTTGAGAGGAAAATGGGAAGTGGCAAAGTGGCCCAGTAGCTCACTGTCCCCACCCACTACACAGATGGGCATGGAAGCATTTGCTCAGCAAGCACTTGGGCTATTGGGCTATTGGGCAAGGCCCTCAAGCCCAGTCAAACACAGTTCCTGGTTCCCAGGGAGCTGATGGCAGGCAGGGAGAGCAGGCTCTGGAAACCAGGCTGCCTGGGCCAGGGGATCGTCCACTCCAGCCACTAGATTCCCTCAAGCCCACAGCTCTTTCCAAGCCAATGATCAGATTTCCTTTTAGACAACACCTTCTGGTCTGGGGGCCATTGTTGCTAACTGGGTCCCTGTGGCCCACCTAAGCAATCATCTAGAACACTTTAAATCCAAGCTCTCTGAGGACACACACACACACACACACACACACACACACACACACACACACACCAAGGGGCTTTCCATTTTTAGGTATAACAGTATGTCTATAATGTCTGCATCTGAAATGCCTGTGCACACCTCTCTGCCTCTGCCGAAGCTAGTGCTTCTGTTCATCCACAAGGTGAACCCCACTGTCAGAGGGAGTACCCACCTTCTCAGTGTCACCTTTGAGCCTCTGTTGAAGGTGTCACCACTCACTCTCTTCTGCTTGTCTCTCTCAACCCACTGGAGTTCTGAGTACCTTGAGAGTAGGGGATGTGTTTTATGACCTTCTAGATCTTTCCTGCTTCCTCCAGAACCCACTACATGAGAGATCCTCGACAGCTCTCTCTTAAACAGGTAGATATATCAATTAAGCATTTAGTAAGCACCTAGCATGTGTTCTGGGCCTTTTTGAGATTCTCTCCTACCCTCAAATTATCCTAAGAGAAGGCCATTATTTTTTTCATATTAGGGGTCTGGGGCTCAGAGAAACGATGAGCTTGCCCAAGACAGAGTCAGGAAAAAATAAAACCAGGAGGCAAGACCAAGTGTGTCTGCCTTCCATGGGTTTTTTGTTTGTTGTTTGTTTTTTGTTTTCTACCATGCTACGCTGGCTCTGATGAATTCCCCAGTGCTTCTCCTGCAATGTTTGATGGAAGAATGCAGTGAACTCTGACCTTTTATCCATTCTCCACTCACCTCGCTCTGCCCAGACAAAGAGAGGCAAAGGAGGCTGATGTGTGGAAGGTTCCCAATGATTTATTATCTGTGTCTCCCCTTTTGCTTGTCTGATTGTAAGAACACTTTCCTTAACATGGATCTGTACAAGGAGCCTCTGAGCATCTTGCCCTTGGTAATCTCGACTTCGAATTTCATTTTCCTGAATTGGTCTGTCTCCTCCTGGAAGTGGTCAAAGACCAAATCATACTAAGACTAATTATTTCTTTTAAAATGTCCAGATCCCTCTGTTGGCGAAAAGAAGACCAGGAGGCAGAGTGAAATTGCATAGTACATCACTGTCCCCCGCAATTCATCTCTGCCACTCTGTCAGTGTGAAAATTTACAACAGATATTATCTCTTTGAAGGGGTTCAAGTCCTAGAAAATACAAGCTAAATTTTAAATAGAATTTTAATTTTAATGAAAGCTTCGGGGAATGCTGTTTATGTTGCTTATCTTTCATACCTGGTGATTAAGTTAATTTATGCTTAATGGAAGAGGATATTTCTAATCCCCAGACAGGCTCAACATCTGTCTCGGACTGTGTTTTTAGAAGCCTTAAGCTGCTTGTGATGGATGTAATAAAACCAGGACGCTGCTGAACTGACACCTGAAGGCTCTGTAAGGAGGACCAGGGACATTATGTCTCTGCCCAGTGCTTGTGCTGAAATCAAATCAAAGTCCCAAGCATTTCATTCTGTCAGCCCTTTAAAATCGTCCCTCTTTCACATTATTCCTTGGGCAGGACTTGGGAGAGGAAGCCATACTGTAGGGGTGTGATCTAGTATTAAAATTGATTCTTCTCCAGCCCCTACCACACCTGAGTCCCAGTGCGCTACCTCATTTAGCTCCACTCTCATACATCCGAAGGTACCAAAGATGCAATGGCTTGCTGGAGTGATACAGTGTTGGTGACTAATGCTTATAATCCTAGTTACTCAGAAGGCTGAGATTTGAGGATGGCGGTTTAAAGCCAGCCTGGGTAGGAAACTCCATGAGACTCTTATCTCCAATAAACCACTCAGAATAACTGGAAGTGGTGCTGTGGCTCAAGTGGTAGAGTGCTCACCTTGAGCTGAAGAGCTGAGGGATAGAGCCCAGCCCAGGCTCAGAGTTCAAGCCCCACAACTGACCTATATATATGACATATATGTGACATATATGTGACATATATATGACATATATGTCATATATACATATACACATATATGTATATATATATGTAGTAAGTCAGGCAATGAGTACCTTTCTTTTTTTTGGCGGGGGGGGGGGTGGGGGGAGGAGGGGAGGCCGAGGGGAGAATGCCACCCTTCTTCTCTTTCCCCCAGTTTCCTCCTCCCATCCTTGCCCACAAGTTATGTAGCTCATTTTTTAAATAGCATAGACTGGATAGTATGATTGTACCTGCCTATTGCTGCATCTGCCTCCTTTTGTTGCCCCCTCAAAAAAAAAAATAAAGCAAAAACAAACACCATCATCACCACCACCACCACCACCACCACCACCTACAACAACAACCTATGTTTCTATTTCCTGGAATTCATTTTAAATAAAGTTTAATTGGAACACAGCCATACCTATTTGTTAGCGTACTGTCTACAGTCAGTCGCATGCCACCATGGAAGAACTAAGATGTGGCAAAGATTAAGATGTTTTCTTTCAGGCCTGATAGGAAAAATCTGGCAAACCCCAGGCTAGGGGGCCTATTCTATCACAAGGAAATTTCCTGAGCACCTATGAGATTTGGGTTGGGCAAGGGCAGGGAATTAAAGCTGAAGAAGACAAAGGAGCATATAGTCAGACAAAATGCTAAGTGCAAACATTTACTATTTCTGTGTCCTCTGCTTGGCTCCTTGCAGACTCAGAGTCCAGCTCTTGCCTCCATGACAGATTAGTCAGCTTTCCTGCGAGCTCCCAGCCAACCAACCCCAGCGCTCCCTCAGGCAGCACCCTCCTGTCCTCACTCTCCCACACAGACCCCCAAGGATCCATCCCCACTCCCTGCATCCTGGGAAAGCCTCCCTTCTGAGCACTATGCCACACAGCAAGAGGCTTTGCAGCCCTCGAACGTATTGCAAGTCCAAGGAGAGGTGGGACAAGGACTGGGGGCCAGGAGCGCATGCCACTTAATGGTTCTCAGAGCCTGCGTGGCTGAGTCAATCAGATCCAGCCTCAAACCCTCTCTCCACAGGGGCTCAAAACAGTTGAGTCGACCATGCAGCAACACATGACATCTCATTCTTTCCCCACCACATTACCCTTCCCACAGCCAAATCTGTTCCCCTAGTCAGAGCAGGCAGCTAGTGGTGGTGGTGGCCATGGGAGGGGTCAGACTGGCCAATGACCCTGTGCCAAGAATTCTGGCTATGAGAGTCTTCTCCCATTATTGCAAAGTAAGAAAAATGTGTGCATGTGCAGTGTCTATTCCTTTATGGAATCATGTTGTTCAT
This sequence comes from Dipodomys spectabilis, assembly GCF_019054845.1. NCBI lineage: Eukaryota > Metazoa > Chordata > Mammalia > Rodentia > Heteromyidae > Dipodomys > Dipodomys spectabilis. Next base: position 7,032,979 of record NW_024870723.1, read on the forward strand.
GATAAATTTCAGGCATTAGATTATTTTGATATACAAATGTGCTGATTTCAAATTTAATTGGTGATCATCGGTATCTGATTTTTTGAAAGATATTGTTATGTAGAAAAATAAAATGTTGGCCATTTTACGAGATCTCCTCGATTTGAGTGTGTGTGTGTGTGTGTGTGTGTGTGTGTTTCAACATTTTATTGGTTTATAAAGTCTGCTAGTCTGGAAATTACTTATCTTATACAAGCAGCAGCTGGCCCCCAAAACACCCTCATAAAATTCAGCAGCAGCTATCAAAATTTAAAATCACCGATTCTTTGACCTAGCAATTTTATTTTTAAGAATCTATCCTGCAGAAATATTGGCGTGTATAGACACAAGGGGATTTCTGACAGGGCCCCATAAAATGCGGAAAAGTGGAAGTAACTCAATCAGGGGATTGGTTATGAAAAGAATTGGAAGCCTCCAAACTTAGAATAGTAAGCAGGTTGCAGAAACAATGTGGATCTACAGATGCAGACAGATGCCCTTACTGTCCTGACGAGGGAGGAGAGTGAATCACAGAATAACAAGCACATCACAGAGTACAGAGCTCCATCCTGCCTTTATTCAAAATTACAACAACAATAAAACACATCTGTCTGTCTTGGCAGGTTTTAATATTACAATAGTGATTTTAAGAGAAGTATTGGGAAGAGAAAGCAAATGGTTGGTGGCAGCCATCACTGGGAAGTGGAGCAGGGCTGAGTGGGAAGATTTGCCTTTCCAATTTCTAAACTTCAGGAGTTATTTGAATTATTTACAAGGAGGATGCATCACTACTTTAATAATTTCTTAAACAAAGCAATAAAGAAAAACAGTCTTGATAGGGGTGATGTATGCAAAGCGGAATGAAAGAGAAAAATTCATTATGGTTCTGGGATTCCACAAAGCCTTTCAGAGAAAATGTTTTCTGAGCTGAACCTTCAACGATGGAAAAAGATGTTCAACAACAGTGAGGCAAGGGTGTCTGTCTGACGGGATCCTGGGCACAGGTGAGCTCTGAAGCTGGCTAACCACATTAGAGTTTGATTTGTAGTGATGACAGTTCGATGGTTGGAAAAAAAATTGTTAGGAAGCTGGATCTCCAGATTCTCATGACTTTATTCAAACAAAATGAATTCTTCCCCAGGTTAATATCTCTTCCTTGGAAACCAGGCAGCGTTCTGTCAGGGTTGGGAAGCTGCTGCGGGGATGATGGATGGCCCTTCAGCCCCTACCTTTCACTTAACAGAACTTGAATGCTGTACCAGTACCTACTCTCTTCCACAAGGCCATATGTTTTGGGAGAGACTGACCCTAGCCCAGGATCTGCTCAGGGGTGGGTTCTGATTGGGCTAAGCCAAATGTAGTGACAAAATTGACTTGTAGTTCAGCCTGTGACCAGTTGTGCATAACAGGTTGTGACGAGAAATCTACTAGGGAGTCTTGACTCTTTAAAGGTACTCTTTCCGCTGCCTCAAGATGCTACTATTTGGGGAAATGCTACTTGAAATGCTAACAAGCCAGACTGAGGTGGGCCAGATCTGAAGACAGAGCCATTGTGGTATGGATGGAAGAATAAAGGGTGGGAAAAAACCAAGGGTGTTAAAAGATGTGTCAAGCAACTAAAGTTATCAGTGTTGAGGTACTTTAGCCTTGACATCTTTTTATGGGTGGTAACGCATTTCCTTGTTATTTATGCCAAATTTAATTGAGTTCTACAGTTATGTGTAGCCAAAAGCATTCCACTTGATTCAGAAATGTTCTCCCTGGTGCCAGAAGCAGATATTTTATATTGTCTGCCATAAGTCGACTTTACTCTCCATGAACATACCTATATTTGTAACCCATAGAATTATAATCCCATTGATGGCTGCTCAACACTTTGAATGTACATAAAGACATTGAACTACTTACTTCAAATTCATTAAAATGGTAAATTTTATGTTACGCGCATTTTACCATCAGGGGATAGGAAAGGGGAGGAGAGGCGGCCTACGCCCCCTAGTGACATGAACATAGATTAAGGGTAAGAATGAACACAATATCTAAATCTTAAATGTAAATTTCTTATGGCTCTACAGGGAATAAATTGCACTTAAAAGCCCACTGGATTAAATTAAGCCCGTATAATGGAATAATATGAGACCCTTAAGCAGACGATCAGGTGCTCAGCTTGGGGCCATCAGAGCAGCAGCAGCAGAACCTGCACCCCTATGCCAAACTAGCATGAAAACTAGCCCCCCTTTTTGTATGTGTGTGCCAAACACTGAAGTACTTGAGTGAGGATGTGGGGGCTACGTGCCACTAGAACATTTGTTCATGAGCGTGACAAGCGTCTTCGTGCCTGATATACTCCAGATTCTCAAATGAATGAATGCATTGCTTGTTAAATGAATGAACAAATGGTGTCACTGAAGGACTAATGTCCAGGGCTAATGTCATTAAGGACCAATGTAAGACTGTACAAGATCAAGGAGGGATCTGGCTCCAGAGGTGTCCACAGCCAAGTCACTATGTGCAGAGAGGCACCATAATTCATTCATGCATTCATTCATTCATTTCTTCAATTACCCATTTGTTCCCCCAAACAATGGGAAGTAGCCCTAAAGACTGGAAATAACAAACCATCCGTCACAGAGTGTAGAAACAAATTATGGCACATTCACAAGAGGTTATACATTACTGCTAAACTTCATAACACAGATCAATAGCACCAACACAATGTTGAGTGAAAAAAACAGATGCAAAAGAATACAGTACACACTGGACAATGGTATCTGCCCATACATTTCACCGTGGTGTCAGAAATAAGGAGGGTGAGGGTTAACCATGAGGAGGAGGCAAAAAGGAGTGCCTAGGGGCATTTGAATATTTAGGATGTTCTGCTTCTTGTCCTGGGTTTGCTTGTCCCAGTGTGTGGCTCTTCCAACTCACTCACAATCACGCTTATGAATTAGGCGAATTTCTCTATGAATGGTATGTTCAATAAGAGTGTAAGTCCAATGAAACTGACATGTTTTATGAAGATGAGAATGTAGCTTAAATGGTGGAGAAAATGGGAGTCCATTCAATTATAAAGTTGAAAGGGTGGCATTTTTGTGATTTCTTTAGAGAAAATCAATATTAACAGTTGTTTTTAATGACACTATTGCTTTCAAATACTCATTTACAAAAACAAACATTCATGTTCTTTTAGAAAAGGATATGACATAGATTATGGAGAGAAGTAGATGATAGACAAAGATAAATGGTGAATAGATAAATAGGTGATACATGCTAGGTGATAGGTAATTTGATAATAGACGATAGGTAGATTGATGGAAGATAGAGAAATGCTTTAACGCAGATGGAACCAAGTAAAGGAAGAATAAAAAGATGTAATAGCCAGGTACCTGTGGCTTATGCTTATAATCCTAACTATTTAGGAGACAGATCAGTATCTTGGTTCAAAGCCAGCCTGAGCAGAAATGTCTATAAAACTCTAATCTCGGGGCTGAGTAGTTGGCTCAGTGGTAGAGTGCTTGCCTTGCATGCATGAGGCCCTGGGTTCAATTCCTCAGCACCACATAAGCAGAAAAAAAGCTGGAAGTGGCGCTGTGGCTCAAATGGTAGAGCACTAGCCTTAACCTGAAGAGCTGAGGGACAGTGCCCAGACCCAGAGTTCAGCCCCCATGACCAGCAAAAAACAAAAACAAAAACAGCCCTCTAATCTCCAATTAGCCAGCAAAAAGCTGGAAGTGGAGGTGTTGTTCCAATGGTAGAGTGCCTTGAGTGAAAAGACAGTGTCCTGGTCCTGCGTACAAGGCTGAGTACTGGCAGCATGTATGTGTGCGCGCACACACAGTGGCAGGCACACACCCACAGAGATAACTGAATTGTAAATTCAGAGATAAGGATGACTTACATACATAACAAGCCAACACTTTAAGAATACACAGTTGCTGGGGGTAGGGACATGAATTTCACAACAGTGAATTTAAAATGAGTGCTTCCTGCATACTTTTCCACCGTGGTAGACTCACAGGAGATGAGCTCTCTGTTGGGTTGGCTTGGCCCAGTATGAACCAGATGAACCCCATAGACTTGTAGAACATTCCTACGGATGGTATCAGGAAGCAAATCTCTGGGAAGCTCATCATCTGTCTTGCAAATTCCCACACTTAAGTTTTTTCTTGGCTAGTTAAGCAAACTAAAGGTAAGGATGACATACATCCTCTTCTTACATGTGCCCAACAAGATTTGAACCCTGTGTCCATAGGAGGTGCATCTGGGAACAGATCCTGACTCCCCTGTGAACACTGCTATGATACCAAGACACGCAATGTGGCCATGACTGCTTCAGTCTAATAAGTGGTATGAACATAAGCAGTACCTTGTAGGTGAGTGATTGCTCACACAGAGAGTTATTTCTGTTACCCATGGCAGAGTCCAGGACTCCCTTTGCCCAGGGGTGGGGGGGGCACCCACTAATATGCAAACAACCTGGAGTGCACCCTTATGCTTCCTAATTGCTTTGACTTCTGCCAGTGCATTTCTAATCATCTTTACATTAATTAATAAGCTTAATCTTTGTTAACAGAGGGATTTACCAGAGGGTAAATTAACAGGGGTTACTTTGTTTTCAGTTGTTCACACATCCAAAATATCTATTGACCAATCTAAAAGAACACCCAAGTGGAACAATCTCCCCTCCAGGCCCCCCACCCCCCACCTAGGGACATTAAGGAAGATGTAAGCCAGATTTATTTTTCCTTCAAGGAGCTGATTCGAATTCCCTGATTCAACAAACATGAATTTCACACTTTTTTGGTACCACCCACTGTTTCCAGCACCTGGCAGGTAAGCAGAGGCAGGAAGATGCCCTTAGGGCTTGCAGATAAAGGAAGAGTTAATCTAGTTTAGGGGAGGCGGGGACAAGTCAGAAAAACTTCAAGAAGTGGGGCCTTCAGAGTTGACCAGCAGGGATCCTAAGATTTGTTTTACAAAAGAGCTCACCGTAGGATTCCTCTAAGAAACCTTTTCTCCCTCCCGCCTTCCCCTCCTGCCTTTCAATTACCCCTGGACTGATTTACACACCCTTTTAGAAGCACAGCTGTTGTGTAAATTAAACCTCAGTAATCCCTCCCCAGTGCTGGGGCCCCCTTAGGAGAAGTTCTGGCACCTGCTGATTTATTTCTGTGTACTTTTTCAGCACCTTGAGAATTTCAGCTTTCAGAATTGCAAGTTATGAGTCGCTCCAGTTAGGGAGGGTGAGGAAAAGAGAGAACAGGGGATGGGAAAGAGTCAGTGGAAGGAAAGCAGATAGGCGAGGGGACTAAGGGAACCTGGGCCACACAGGGGGAAGCTGGTCCTGGTGGCCTTCTAAGTATGGAGAAAGTGCAGAGAACTGTCCAGGAGCTGGTGGGCTGGGCTGAGGGGATGGTACTTTTCAGGAGTTTGGCACACTTGCTACCAGGCAGTCAGCACAACATCAGCTGCTGCTCTACAATAAAGAAGTGTGTGTGTGTGTGTGTGTGTGCGCGCGCGCGCGCTCGCTCCTCCTCCTATGCAGGTCACAGGGCATTGCACTCAGGGCCTGGGTGCTGTCTATCCCTAAGCTTGTTCGCTCAAGGCTAGCACTCTACTGCTTGAACAACTCCATTTCTAGCTTTTTGGTGGTGAATTGAAGAGTCTCAGGACTTTCCTGCCTGGGCTGGCTTCAAACAGAGATCCTTCGATCTCAGCCTCCTGAGTAGTTAGGATTACAGGCATGAGCCACTGCACCCAGCTCAATAAGAAAATCTTAGGAATGAAGTCCTTAAACCAGCTGTGGAAGGACAACGGTTGTGTCTATACTAAACAACTTACTGCTAGCCCCTAGGTACATTTCTTTAGAGGAACCCATCCTTCAAGAGTTTTATCTTACTGTTTTCACTTTATCAAAACTCATTTCTTGGGCTGGGAAGGTGGCTCAGTGGTAGAGTGCTTGCCTTGCATGCAAGAAGCCCTGGGTTCAATTCCTCAGCACCACATAAGCAGATAAAAGCCAAAAGTGGTGCTGTGGCTCAAATGGTAGAGCGCTAGCCTTGAGCCTTGAGCTGAGGGACAGTACCCAGGCCCAGTTCAGGCCCCACGACTGACCAAAAACAAAACAAAACAAACAAACAAGCAAAAAAAACTACCTCATTTCTTTTTTTCTTTTATTGGTTGGTCGTGGGGCTTGAACTCTGGGCCTGGGCGCTGTCCCTCAGCTCTTCAGCTCAAGTCGAGCACTCTACCATTTGAACCACAGCACCACTTCTGGTTTTCCAAGTGGTTTACTGGAGATGAGTCTCATGTCTTTTCCTGCTTGGGCTGGCTTTGAACCACAATCCTCGGAACTCAGCCTCCTGAGTAGCTAGGATTACAGGTGTGAGCCACTGGCGCCTGGCTCAAAGCTCATTTTAAAAGGTAAAACACAAGCATGTTGCCATCCCGAGCTTCCCATGCCTCTGCACATTTATGCTCATCATCTCTGTCTCCGGCTGACATCCGCTAATCACCTCCCGAGTCACTGAGGAATTTTTAATGCTTCATTTCTCATTAGAGTCCCTGAAGGAGTTCTTGGGGTCTGGGAGTCCTCGGGTTGTGAAACACAGTGTGAGATTGGTAACCACATTGGGAGCAAGCTGAATTTGGGCCAAAAGATACATAAAGCATTCTCCAGCTCCCCAAGTCCGTAGAGGAGCCTCCTCTGCTTAGGTTTGAGATTGGAAGTCTAGGCTGGATGTTTCCTCTCTTAGAACAAGGAATCAAAAATCTGGAAATCTTCTAGCAGCTTCTGCCATTCCCTGTAACAATGTGAGGATAGCTAGGAGGGGGCCTCACCCTGAAGCAGCACCCCAAATAGTCCCCACCCACCCCCTCTCAGCCCCACCACCTCACCCCCTGCCAATCACTCCCTATTTGTGAGACAGAGCTGCAATGGCCCCTGCCCAGGCATAGCCTAGTGAAGATTTTAGGGAAAATAAAAAAGACAATATCTATTCTCACTGCCTGTGTGAATCTATACCAAACTCAACACCCTAAGAGCTTCATAGATGAGGGGTATTAGCATGTAATTTCTAACACCCACAAAATAAAATATAAACAATAAATACAAATAAGGGCAGGCAAGTACGTTCATTTTCATTACAACCAAAGTCAAATCGTCTGACATACCCTGAATTTACTATTATGATTGTGTGTGTACCGGCCGTGGAACTTGAACTCAGGGCCTAGGGGCTGTCCCTCAGCTTTTTCACTTAACACTGGTGCTCTACCACTTGAGCCATAACTCCACCTCCAGCTTTTTTGGTGGTTAATTGGAAATATGAGTCTCTCAAGTTCATCTGCTCAAGGCTGGCTTTGAACTGAGATCCTCAGCTCTCAGTCTTCTAACTAGCTAGGATTAAAGAGATGAGCCACTGGCACCTGGTTTCCTAGGTGCTTTTCATAGTTCCAACAGCCCTGTACTTAGCTCAGAAGCGCAGAAATTCTGGTTTGGGGAGAGTAAGAGGCTTAACTCTGCTTCCACAGGATTTGCAAAAGTTACACAGGTTTCAACATTGCTCTGCCTGGCTAGTGCTAGAACGTTCCTTCCAACATCACACCACCTCTCTGTGGCTCTCAGGGAGGTGAGACTAGTTTTCAACCTCAAATGAAAACAAAAAATAAAACCAAAACATTCCCCCTTAGTGGCATTTGCTTTTATGCTAGAGAAGTAACTAGCTTTGCATGAAGTCTATCTTGGAGTGACTCTCTCCTTCCCTCCTGTCTCCCGATTCACAGGGCCTGGCATGTGTCAGTGCTCAGCATGCTGTGATGTCACTTCATCTGAGCCTTGGATGTCTGGATGTTCAAATGGCCTGTCACCCTGCACAATTTATTGGAGGAGCCGAAGACGAGGGCAAAGACTACAGCCCGGCTTTGCAACTAGTTCCTGAGGCCTACGAGTGGCCCTTGTGGGCTGCTTTTAACTTTATGTAAACGCAGAGTTAGGAGATTTTGAGAATCTTCCACCCTCTGTCTGGAAGGAACACGAAAGACTGCGGCATTGTAAAGAGATGAGGAGGGGCGAGCCAGGTTTCCGTGGACGAGGACAAGGAGTCTGGAAATGAAATCAAAGTGACAGGTGGCGAAAACAACTATGGGACAGGCCTGATGGAAGTGCAGAGGTCAGAGTGAAATTGAGCATTTCTAGAAAGAGGACAGAAAAAAGAAAAAGAAAAAGAAATTGCCCTTTCCTGCAGAAATACCTGGGGGGAATAACAAGCTTAAAAAAAAATCTGAGCTGAAAACAAAAAAAAATCATCAAACCTAGCTACCTTTATCATCTAAAATTCATTCTGGAAATTTCTTCCAGCTTATGAGAGACATCTTAACTGTCCCCAAAAACTGTCATTTGTCACGAGGGCTTGGGAGCTCCAGTTTTGGGGGGGGTTCTACATGATAAACCAAATTGCAAACTATTGATTTTTGTTTCTTTGCAACCTATTTTAATCTAACTCTCTGGGTCTTATTACCAGAATTTTCTCTCCTCGCAGCAAGGAGAAAGGGAGAAACAGGACGCGGGCGGCTGGCTCTTCATTTCTCCTGTGAATGGCTCCTTTTATAGACCTCTAATATCACTGGCAGAAATTCAGCCCAATTTTCTGCCATGACATTTTTGAAGGAAAGACCGAGGTGCTAAAGAATGAGACAGAGAATGTGTCTTGTTTTTCCTGAGGCTCAGGCTCCATGGTGTGTGTGTGTGGGGGGGGGGGGATGTAAAACTTCAATGAAGGTGACTCAGTCACCAAATCTGTCAGCTCCTCAGACCCCAACGTGGTAACTCCAGGCCCCTGGGCTGGGTGGGCAAAACCTCCAACTGATTGGTCTCCAGAATTTCCCAGCCTTTCCGTTCCTCCCTGCCCACCTCACCCTTTGATCAGACTCTCATTTTCTGGACACATTATTGGGCCTGTTCATGGCCTGGGGTGTTTTCCCAGATGATGTCCCCTCTGATCGGGACACCCTCTTGTGAACACCAATTCATCCTACAGACGCAGAGGTTCTGTCCTTGTGAAGCCCTTGGTCACTCCTAGGCCAAGTGACAGGCAGTTCCTCCCTGGGTCTCTCATAGGCTCATTTCCCATGATGACTCTCAACCACATTATGTGTCTCTCAATGGCCAGGACTGATCTTTTGAATTGATCTGTGCACAGAGCCTAATCCAGCACCTGGAATAGTGTCTGATCAGGATAGATTTGTGGAATGAATGAATGAATGAATGAATGTCCGGATGCTCCCCTTGCCCTTCTCCCACCCCAACCTTTGATCAAGAACAGCACCAGAGAGGGGTGTCCAGGGCCTTAATCTCAGGATGAAAGGCACAGACTCGCTCTTTAGAAGATAAAGCATTCCTTTTCTTTTTTCTTTCTCACTTCTCTTGTGCCACAAGAGCTCTGACAAATCTTGTCATATCAATCTTTTCCAGATACTGTGTTCCTCTCAAAAAGGTGCCAGTTTACCTACGTGAGGGCTCTGAGGTTATTCTGTCTCTCGAGGGAGTTTTTAATCTTTGGGGCCAGAAGAGGATCCTGACATACACTTTGAAGTTTCCCTTCACACCTGCCTGCCTGCCGGGAAGCAGCTAGGATTCTTAGATGTAAAGAATCTCAGCTTCAGAAGGGTGGGGGTCTGAGGGCCATGGCCAGGACTGCCCTGGAGAAGGCCCTGTACTGCCCATGTGCCATTGAAAGCAGGCCAGGTGCCAGGATAAGGGGGCACAGGCCATCTCCCCTGGGCTTCTTGGTACATATGCATTGCTTCTATCTGAAGACCACTTCTCCCTTTTCCTGTTCAATGCCACATCATTTACATTCCTTAATTCCCATTCATTACATTCATTACATTCCTTAATTCCCATTCATTAATTCCTTCCCCCCCCCCCCCTTTTTGTCAGACTTGGGGCTTGAACTCTGGGCTGAACCCTCAGCTCTTTAACACCAGGCAAGCACTCTACTACTTGAGCCACAGCGCCACTTCCGGTTTTCTGATGGTTAATTGGAGATAAGAGTCTCACAGATGGGCTGGGAAGATGGCTCAGTGGTAGAGCACTTGCCTTGCATGCATGAGGCCCTGGGTTTGATTCCTCAGCACCACATAAGCAAAAAGAAAAAAGCCGGAGGTGGCGCTGTGGCTCAAGTGGTAGAGCGCTAGCTTTGAGCTGAAGAGCTGAGGGACAGTGCCCAGACCCAGAGTCTCACAGACTTTGCTGCCTGTGCTGGCTTTGAATTGCAATCCTCAAATCTCAGCCTTCTTAGTAGCTAGGATTACTGGCATGAGCCACCGATGCCTGGCTATTAATTGCTTTCTTTTCCTCACACCAACTCTAGGATGGCAAGAACAGCTGGGTGCCAGGCATTGGTTAAGGATGTCACAGCAGGAAGGTTCCTGAGCTTTCTTTTTTTTTTTTTGGGTCTGGTCGTGGGGCCTGAACTCTGGGCCTGGGCGCTATCCCTCAGCTCTTCAGCTCAAGAGTAGCACTCTACCACTTGAGCCACAGCGCCACTTCCGGCTTTTTTCTTATGTGGTGCTGAGGAATCGAACCCAGGGCCTCAGGCATGCAAGGCAAGGGCTCTACCACTGAGCCACCTTCCCAGCCCCGGTTCCAGCCACGGAGCGGAGCCCAGCAGAGCGTGTCCCTTCTCTTGCTTGCCACTGTGCTGCTTCAGCCACTCTTTCTCTTCAAGGCTGGGGCAAGAACTTTGGCATCTGATAGACGTGGTTGTGGGTCTATAGGCAGTCAGTTGGGGCTGCTATGGTGGGAAAACCATCTACAAAACTTCATTTCTCACAGTTCTGGAATTCAGAAGTCTGAGATCACAGTGCCAACATGGTTGGTTGGTTTCTGATGAGGAGAGAACTTACTGAGGTCCCTTTTATAAATGTCCTAATTTTTTTTTTTTCTTGCCAGTTCTGGGACTTGAACTCAGGGCTTGGGTGCTGCCCTTGAGCTTCTTTGTGCTCCAGGCTAGCACTCTACCACTTGAGCTACAGCACCACTTCTGGCTTTTTTGAGTAGTTTATTGGAGATAAACAACTCATGGGGACTTTTCTGTCCTGGTTGGCTTCAGCCTGCAGCCCCTCAGATCTCAGCCTCCTGAATAGCTAGGATTACAGGTGTGAGCCACACACCTAGCCCTAATCCTGTTCTTGAAGGCTCCACCCTCATGGTCTAATTGCCTTCATAAGCTCCCTTCTCCCTATAGCAACAGATTGGAGGTTCAGAATGTTAATTTGGGAGTCTCATGTAGACATTCTGTCTATGGGGCTACCTTCTGTCTCTTCACTCAGCAAATGGAGAAAAAAGAGCCTCATGCTACAGCACTGTCCTGAAAAGTCTTTGAAATGGCGCTGACAAAGCAGAATGAAGATCCATGTACTTAGGTGGTAGGAAACAGATCTTTTCTTACCATGGCTTAATCTTGACTTTCCATTTTCCCCTGGAATTTGATCTTTGTGATTACTATTTTCAGTCGATAAATATCAGCACCGTGATCTTCTATCAACTATCTCTCCCTGAAATTCTGACCCAGATTTTTTGGATTGGTACATCTGAAGACTTACATCAATGGAGTTCCTATTATTAGGCACTCTTCGGTAAAGGAAAGCTAGAGATGTGTGAGGCCTACTGCCTTCCTCTCAGAAAGATTAAAAAAGCATGTAAACGAAAAACATGGGAAAGAAGGAAAAAAACAAAAGTCCTTCAGGAGCACAGGAAATGGGCTGTTTTGAAGGGAAGAGATAGGTCTTGAGATTTCTGGGCAATGTTGTCTTATATGAATGAGATGCTGACAGAAGTTGGCTAGGCAAAGACGGAGCCTAAAGAGTGTCTGAACAGAAAGAAGTAAGTGCAGCTGCTAGGTGGGGCTGTTAGTTACAAATGATCCTTGAGTGTTATAGCACGGATTGGCATGAGGTAGGAGATGGTAGAAAAGACTTTAGTGAAGGGATAAGACAGTCAGGAAAGATTTTTTATCTTACATGTGCCTGAGTATGGGTCTTCCTAGAGAAACCAATGACTCTCAAACCTTGGTGTGCTTTAAGAAACAGGAGCTTGCTGAAATGGATATTACCTGCCATGTCAGGTGACTTTCTATATGTTCTTAAAGAAAGTACACAGTGGGTTCATGGGAAACACCAGGAAGGAGGTAATAGTGGAGAGGGCTAGCAGAGACTTGGTCATGTCTGAGATCTAGATGGACCAAGTATTCTATTTTGTTGGGTGTGGTGGAGTGTTCCTATAATCACAGCACTCAGGAAGTAGAGGAGAGCGGACTGAAAGTTTGAGGGCCGCCTGGACTACATAGTGAGACTTTATGTCAGAAAAAAAGAGCCTGTTTTAAACTACCTCATAATCAGCCCTTCTTTGGTCTGCTTCTAGAAAACTGGATGCTTTATTGTTTAGTTATCTCTATGGGGTGTAACTGTTACCCAAAATCCTGTACATAATTAGAATATGCAACTTAAACATGCACAGGCCCAGGAGACCATTGCCACAGTCAAGATAACGAACACATCCCTCCGTCAGGTTCCTCCTGACTCTTTTGTTGTTGATGCAATTTGTTTCATCTTGAAATTTTCCATTCAACTTTGTGTGTACACACTAGCATTTGCCACACTAGAACAAAAATGATTCATGTCTTCTTATTTGAACAAAAAATAATCATCTTTACCCTATCAAAGACTGCCAGTATGACATAAGCAGAACACACAGGATCAGACAACTTTACACAACCTTCAAACATGGGAGTGAGCCCAGGGGCCCCAGAACGACGCAGACTTTCCATAAAAGCCACAAATGTGATTTGAGGAGAACTGGGGCACTGGCAGCTTCGGTCTTAGGTAAGGAATATGGATGGGAAGGTGAGGAAGCGTAGACGGTAGGTTCAAACCAGACCCCGGGACTAGCACAGTGGACGCAGGACTCAAGCTCACTCATTCATTGTGTAGATAGAGACTTGTGCTCACTCTGAGCTGGGTCCTGTGCTGAGGGAACACAGGTAAGGCCTTGAGGACCAGCAGTCATCACACGAGGGACAAACAGACAGCACAGAACAAGGACGCATGAGGCTCCTATGGAGTTGTGGGACTCCAGACAGGCCTCTTGGCTCCTTTGGGCATTTGGAGAACAAAGAGGGTGTCTTTTTATTTCTTTTAGCAATGAGGTCCTGTACTGTGATGTTCTAAATGAAGACACTAACTCACCAAGGGAGGAAAAAATCCACTAACCACTGAAGATAAGAAAACAAGGCGCCGGTGGCTCAGACCTGTCATCCTAGCTACTCCGAAGGCTGAGATTTGAGGATCGTGGTTCAAAGCCAGCCCAGGCAGGAAAATCCATGAGACCCTTATCTCCAATTAACCACAGAAAACTGGGAGTGGCACTGTGGCTCATGTGGTAGAGTGCTAGCCTTGAGCTGAAGAGCTGAGGGACAGTGCCCAGGCCCAGAGTTCAAGGCCAATACAGAAAAAAAAAAAAAAGAAAAGAAAAAGAAAACAAGTCTGGGTGTTGGTGGCTCATGCCTATAATCCTAGCTACTCAGGAGGCTGAAATCTGAGGATTGTGCTTTAAACCCAGCCCAAGCAGAAAAGTCCCCATGAGACTCTTATCATCAACTAACTACTCAAAAATCAGAAGTGGTGCTTTGGCTCAAAGTGGTAAAGTGCTAGCCTTGAGCAAAACTGCTCAGGGATAGCATCTAGGCCTTGTGGTCAAGCCCAGGACCGGCAAAAAACAAAACCAAAAACAAAGAAATTTCCAGTTTTAAGTGACTCACTTTTACATTTTGGTGAGGAGCGAAACACATGCCTATCATCTGGAAAGCTCTCCCTTTACAGGGAATACACATGGCAATGAGAGGTCAAGAAGTAGAAAATTCACAGGATTTGAGAGCCTGAAAAGTCCCCTCAAGGTGACCCAACTGATTTGTATTTCTGAGGAAAATGAAGTTCTGGTTGCACTGCAAGTGAGAGGCAGAGGCAGAGTAAGCCACACTCCCAGTTGTTCCAGATATGTGGATTATGGGCAGATCACACAGGGAAGTGAGAAGGGCACTTGGTTCTCAAGCAGCAGCTAGCTCTCCTCCACAATCCTTAGTCCAGACCTTCTATAAGGAAGCTGCCCACAGCTATCATACAGACACTAATTGGTTCATGTATTTAGCAACCAATTACGGAAATCATGCCCCACCATCCTAAAAACAGCAAGTGACCAAGTTTACTGACTGGCGAAATTAATTCAACTCAGCCCTCCATCAATTAACACCAGAGAATGCCAGCCGGTGTGGCATGCCTACTGCAGAGAGGAAGCAGCTTACCCAGAGCCCGCCAGCCAACGAGGGTGAGTCCTGGGCCAAGGATCAGAAGGGCCAGACCCCAGCCCCCTCCCTATCCTCCAGTGATGACTCTTGTTCCACCCAGCCTGGTAGTCCTGGTGGCCACTGGCCCATTCAGTGTCTTGACCTTTGTGTCTCTGAGATGGGGCTGAAATACCATCCACATCTCGCTGGGAGGATGATTGCTTCAATGCCAGCTTCTAGTATCCAGTCAGGCACCTAGTAAGTGACCATTTAGTGCTCTTAGTAGCTGGTCGTTATCAATATTATGAGTGTCCTACACTCCAGCTATCCTTCTTCCCCGTGACTAAATTGATGCTCTGCCTCAAAGGTAAGGCAGTGGGAGGCACTCAAGCAGAGCAGCATAGTCAGTGGGTTAGAATCCACCTAATTACTCATTTCACTTTATTTGGCCATTAATTGGGAACATGGCAAGGTTCAAAGACCTAATGATTAGTATTAGCTTTCCCCGTTCAGCCAGGGCAGCTATCTTCCTACTTCACCTGGCTCAGCCATTCACTGGGAAATTGCCTGAGTGGCAGCTGTCCTATTTGTCAAACCCTGAGAGCTTCAGTCATAATCTAATGCGCTTGAGGCAGAGATCACTTGCTAATGGCACCAGGCTGCCCCATGTCCTTCCAGCTCCTGGCGGACAAGCAGACCCCTCCCACATGGAAGACTGGGGAAGCTGTATGGCTAAGAAGTTAAAATTAGCCACTGCATGACTGGGCTTCTTGTTTGAGGAGGAGTGATACGTTTTCAAGTTGCTTCCTCCCGCACCACCCTCTGACTTTCCAGGAGATATTGACTACTCAAGTCCCAGTTTCTCACAGAGCTGAAATGCTGAACTATTTCAACAGCTTGCTCAAAATTGGGAGCCTGCCTGTGTGCAACAATTACAGTGGGCCAATAGGGAGAGCAGGCTCCCATCGCCAGATAATGCCACCAGCTCACATGTTGGTCATCTGCCCAGCTCTTGGAGGAGACCATGGTCTCTGCACTATTGGCAAAGGAATTTGGGTGCCAACTGTGGCTCCTCTCTCTCTGGGCCTTCTTTCCAGCGTTTCTCAACAGGTTCAGCACACACTCTGACCTCTCTTGGTTCTTGCTGTATTTTCATTGAGGAACATAATTTAGATAATAGATTATCTTTTTCAGCAAGGCTTCCTCAAGTCTATCTTTGGATGCTGTCAACATTCTCATCCTGAACAGCCTGCCCAACTCCTGCCCACTAGCTTTGGGGCATCTTGTTCTTGCTCTGCTTTCGACCAGTATCCTGCCAGTGAGCTGTGGAGCCCAGTGAGCTGTGTGGCCTACTTGGATACATTGCAAGCCTGTGAGTCTCTTCCCAACCCTCAAGGCTGGCACTCTACCACTTGACCGACACTTCCAGCTACTTGTTGTTGTTGGTTAACTGGATATATGAATCTCAAAGATTTGTTTGCATGGGCTGGCTTTGAACAGTGATCCTTAGATCAAAGCCTCTTGAACAGCTAGGATTACAGGCATGAGCCAGGTAATGACTTCTTGAGAGTTGCCATTTATACCCTTTCTTCACTTGTCTCCATCACACCACAGGAGGCTCTAGGGATCCTGGCCCAAAATGGACCTTTGATATGTATATGTGTGTAAATAAATACATATGTATAGATACACATATATATGATGGATATCACTCCATATTGCATCTAAGGGGTTTGTGCATCAAAATGTTTTGTTTCTAAGAACACTGAACTCTTTGGAGGCCCAGGCTGAGATTTCTCCTGCATCTGCTCCTTCCTAGGTACCAAGAATAGGCTAGTTTGTCAAGATGCAACTGGGTTAGAGTTGTGGAGCAGGTTGAATGTTAGCAAACAGCTGACCATTCATCTCACAAATGGGAAAACCAGGTCCAGAGAAGGGCTGAAGCTCCAAGGACCATTAGCACCAGAGTCATTTTACACACATCCAGACCTCTTCGACCACAGCTCCAATAGCCTGTCCTTTTACAAAGCCCTCTTAATGGTTCAAAAAGAAAATCCCATCAAATCTTTCATAGTACTATGGGGGCAGGCTGATAGATCTAGATAACCCATTTTTTTTTTCAAAGGAAAATCTAATTCCTGAAGATAGGTGAGGTCTGAGTTTATACTTCAAGGGGTTGGAGCTCAGAGAAAAGACAAGGCTCCATAAAAATGGAAAGTTTGGCAGATATAAAAACCAAGCACATACTTCCAGGATTTCTAACTGCCAAGAGACAGGAAGATCTGCCCCACTAATAACACCGTGCAGATGCTTTCCTTCCTGGGCTGGGGGTAAAAAGTAAATTATAATGGAGCTGTAATGAGATATGCGAGACCCTCCCTAAAAATTAATGAAATCTTAGGGAAAAAGACTGATCAACCGGCTGCCTTTGCATTGAAAATGTCAGTTTTTCTTTTTTCTTATATTGGACAGGTGGTGATTAATATAACACAACAGACAGTAGAGGAGGCGGCGCTTGTAAAATAGGTTCCCAGGGGAAATGATAAAGGCGGGACATAATGAGAATTTAAATCCGAAGGAAGAAATCATTAAGAAATATATTAATATAGTCTCCAGAGAGAGGGGATGTGAGCAGATACAATAGATGTGGGCAAAGAGCAGGCTTTCTCGGGGCTACGCTGGCAAGAGAGAGCAGAGATAGTGAAAGAAAAACTGGGGACTGGGGGCAAAAGCATCACTACGCGCAGGCTTGGATAATGGATGGTGGCAGTTTGGGGGGATTCTGGGAAGATTAAGAGTCATGTGGAGAGAATGGGATGTCTGGCTTCTGAGTGGTCATCTTTCTTGTGATAGTGACGAAAGAGCAAATTTAAAATGGGTGATGTTGAGGAAGGCAAGAAGATTTTTGTTTAGAAGTGTGCCCAGTGCCACATCGTTGAAAAGGGAGGCATGCACAAGACTGGGCCTAATCTCCATGGTCTGCTTGGTCAGAAGACAGGTCAAGCAGCTGGATTCTCTTACACAGATGCCAACAAGAATAAAGGCATCATCTGGGAAGAGGATACACTGATGGAATATTTGGAGAATCCCCAAAAGTACATCCCTGGGACAAAAATGATCTTCACTGGCATTAAGAGGAAGGAAAAAAGAGCAGATTTGATAGTTTATCTCAAAAAAGCTACAAATGAGTAATGGCTACCACCTTATTTATTTATTGCAAAGCAAATGTCTCATGGCTTTTAAATATAATACCATAATTTAATTGCTCTCTAACATCAGAATTCAGATCATGAATGTCTGACAGAATATTTTTGTTGGACAGTCTTAAGTAAAACTGGCTTGCAGTTAAGTGAATATGATCTTACAAAAATACAGTCACTGTTTTCCCTTTCTGTGATATAACTAGACTTAGTAATGTTCAAGTTTTCAGCAAGATAGGGAATAATACCATCTCCAAATCCGTCAAAGATTGGTTTTATATTCAGATTTATATAGCTAATTATAAGAACATATTTAAATACTAGGGAAATCCCTTCAGAACCAAGCAAAATTAACCTATGTTTCAATTTATGATCATTAGTGTGCTAAAAGCAATGGTTGAAGATGAGGAAGCAATGTCTATATTTTTGGTCTTGACTATGCCAATTTAATTAGAATTCCCTGTCTCTGAAATCTGCCTTTTACTTATTGAAAGACATCATAGTGTGGTGTATGTATAAATGTCAAATAAAGAATATTTAACACCTCTCTCTCTCTCTCTCTCTCTCTCTCTCTCTCACACACACACACACACACACACACACACATACAAAGTGAGATGGGGGCTGGAAAACTAGGCCTCTATATCCAGGGTCTAGGTCAGTGGCTCTCAAGGGCTTTGTTCTCAACTAAACAGAGGATGTTTAAAAATAGTATCTGGCTCATGCCTGTAATCCTAGCTACTCAGAATCTGAGATATGAGGATCATGGTTCAAAGCCAGTCCCAGCAGTAAGTTAACCACTAAAGCCAGAAGTGGAACTATGGTTCAAGTGGTAGAGTGCTAATCTTGAGCAACATAGCTCAGGGACAGGACCTAGGCTTTGAGTTCAAGCCCCAGGATTGACAAAAAAAAAAGTAATTGATACTGAGGGGTGATGAAGATTAATGTACATTATATATACTTTTATAGTACATAGACTTATCTATGCGTACATGTACGTCACATATATGCAATATAATTGAATATTCATATACATATGTATAGGTAGTATAATAAAACTCATGAACTGAAAAAGAGGGGAAGGGAAAGGGAATATAAGAATATAACAGAGGGGGTAATACGTTATACTCATCTTTGGAATTATCACATAAAACGCCTTTTTATTAGTAATGTCTACTAACTGGGAAATTTTATAAAAATAGTAATAAATTACAACAGACAATAAATCAGCAAAACAGTAAAAACAATATGCTATGGAAATAATATTTTCATGGAAGCCATCTTTTTCAAAACATAGAACAAAATATCAAATGTAACACTGCTTTTAGTTTTGCAAACTTTATAACTGTCTTAATAAAAGATAGTGGGATCTGGGTACCAGTGACTCATGCCTGGAATCCTAGCTACTCAGGAGGCTGAGACCTGAGGATCCTGGTTCGAAGCCTGCCAAGACAGGTATGTCCTTGAGACTCTTATCTCCAATTAGTCAAACAAAAAAGAGGGGAGTGGAGCCCATCAGAAGTGGAGCTGTGGCTTAGAGTACTAGCTTTGAGAAAAAGAAAAAGAAAAAGAAAAACAAACAAAAAAAGAAACCTTTAGCAACAGTGCCTAGGCCTGGAGTTCAAACACCATGACTAGCACACACAAAAAAAAGGGAGGTGGGGAGGGCAGTGATCCTAACATCTACTCTGTATTCACATCTGTTTCTGTATACAGAGCTTTAAAACATCATTAGCTGGACATTTGCAAAAATATTGCTTTGTGCAGATCTTCCAAATGATACACATTTCATCATACATCATCAGAAACTCTCATTCCTTCTTATCACCTCTAATCTCAAAAGAAAACATCTCTAAATATTGGTGAGCTAACAAGCTCTAGTAGCAGATACAATTTCCTGAAAATTCCAATTTTTAGTTATTAGTCTAGTATTATATGGGCGATGGTGGCTCACACCTGTAACTCTAGCTATTCAAGAGGCTCAGATCTGAGGTTCAAAGTCAGCCTGAGCAGTAAAGTCCGTGAAATTCTTATCTCCGATTAACCACCAAAAAGTCAGAAGTTGAGCTGTGACTCAAGTGGTAGAGTGCTAGTTTTGAGCAAAAAAAGCACAGGGACAGCACCCAGGCCCCGGTGAAGAGTTTGTGACATTTGAAAAATACAAAGGCTACCAGTATACTGTTTTAACTGCTACTAAGGAGGCAACATTACTTTCAAACTCTCAATGGTGAAGTTAGTACACGGAAAAAGTATTATGGTCACGGAAATAGTTTTGATCTCTTAGATACCGTGGCAAGATATTGGGGAACCCTGGGAGCCTGAGGTCCACAGTTTGAGAACTGTTGCTTTAAACTAGATAATGCACAGCCTTTGATCTTTATCCTAAGGGAAAATGATAAGCCACAGAAACACTGCTGGCATGAATTTACCTCAGTTAGAAGTGAGTTTTGAAACCATCACCCTGGCTACTAGGTGGAGAATAAGATGGGTAGGGGTAAGGGTAGGTGGGGAGAAAATAAATTATGAGATTGTTAGCCCCAAACTACAGA
Source organism: Dipodomys spectabilis (assembly GCF_019054845.1). Classification (NCBI taxonomy): domain Eukaryota; kingdom Metazoa; phylum Chordata; class Mammalia; order Rodentia; family Heteromyidae; genus Dipodomys; species Dipodomys spectabilis. Next base: position 7,053,085 of record NW_024870723.1, read on the forward strand.
TGATGTAGCCTGGACAAGACTGATAAAGGCAGAGAGAATGAAGAACCAAGGATCTTTAGGACATAAATTCAAGAGGATTCGAAGAAACGATGCCTTCCTTGCTTGGGGAAAACGAGCTATCTAAGACCTAACTAAGACACTAAGTCTCAAAAACAAACAAACAACAAAACCCCCTCCAAATATACTGGTCACTTTTAAGAAAGCAACTTGCAGTAGTAATATGAATGGTGTGGTCTGTAAGTACTGTGGAGAGCAAATACTAAACACCATGGCTGACTCATTTAGGTCTCCTTGCCTGGAGAATTGCAGGTGAGATAATGTAGAGAAATATACACGAGGTTGAGGTAGAAGGAGAGACCCTTAAACCTCCTCGCAGGTCCACCAGTATGTTGAAAGGATTCAACCCAGCCGTTAAAGGCAGACAGGAAGAGGACTATACAAAAATTGCTTGAACACGTCTTGTATTCATATATACGGACTTTTAAAACATGGTAGTAATACCTAGAGATGATTGTTAAATATTTGCAATTCTTTCTCTGCTTCCTTCTTTTCTGACATGCTAAGTTATTTCTCCCAGTCTCATGATATATGATTTTTAATCCTTGAAGTGACATTCCTAAATGCAGACAAGAGTTTGGGTGTAAGCCTTCCCGGAGAGTGACAGTCCTTTTCCATCTGCATGGCATTTTACATTGATTTGAAGTCCTTTTACATACATTAATAAAAACCCAACATTTTAATAATATTCTACTAAATGGTCTCAAATGCTCATAAAACATCTGTCAAATGGTAACAATAATCTATTTTATAAAGCAACTGTGAGGATCGAATAGAAAATGGATGCAAACAATGACAGTTATTTTTGACTGATTCTCAACTGTATGCTGGATAAAACACTAAGCATTCTAAAGCACATGCATTCAAAAGTACTTTATGAAGCAGGCAGTGTTATTATACTGCTTTAGAAGAAGTTAATGAGAAGCTAAAAATTAAGTTAACTTGCTAGCTTAATTCTTAAAGTGAAATGTCTAACAATTTGGTGGAGCCAGAATTTAAATTTAGTTACATTTGAGCTCAAACTCTGAGCTCCTGATCCCTGACCCCCATGTCTCTGTGTTGTTTATACAACACAGTGGACAAGCACTAGTTGTATGAAAATTATTTGCACAACAATGAGTTCTCAGAGTTCACAAACTCATCTCTCTTCCTACTCTACTATACTGGCATAAGTGGCTACTTAGTAAATGGCCTTGTGAGTTGATAGCTATGTAAACTTGATGTAAGAAAGCACAAAGACCCTCTGTTCATCATTTTTAAATAACAATAAAAAAGCACAAAGAGATACCTTCCTCTAAAAAATGTCAATGTAGGCTGGATACAATGGCCCACATCTGTAATCCCAATACTACTCCAGAGGTGGAGAATGGGAGGATTGTGGTTCAGGGTCCAGGCCAGCCTGGGAAAAAACACAAGACCTTATTTGAAAAATAACTAAAATAGGTTGGGAAGGTGGCTCAGTGGTAGTGCTTGCCTTGCATACATGAGGCCCTGGGTTCCATTCCTCAGCACCATATAAGCAGAAAAAGCCAGAAGTGGTGCTGTGGCTCAAGTGATAGAGCACTAGCCTTGAGTTGAAGAGCTGAGGGACAGTGCACAGGCCCAGAGTTCAGGCCCCACAACAGACCAGAAAGAAAGAAAGAAGGAAAGAAAGAAGAAAAATAGAAAACTAAAATAAAAGCAAGAAGGACTAGAGGTATGACTCAAATGGCAGTATGTCTGCCTAGCAAATGTGAAACCTTGAACTAAGTACCATCAAAAAGAAAAGGAAAAAGCAAACCACAAAATCTTGATGCAGGAATATTAATAATTATATTACTACTATAATTAGTAATTAATATTAATAAAATAAACATTCAAAGAAAATAAACCAACCTCTAAGGAAAGAAAATTAAAGAAATAGATTTAAGGCAAGAACTAGAGAAAATCTCAAAGTGAAACCAATAAAGAATCAAAAGAATTATCATCACTACCAAGGTTTATGCTAGGACTGCAAAGACAGGATGAAATGACTTGATAAAAGATGTCAACTGGAATTCATGGCTCACTTCAAACTCAGTTGTAAAATGTTAGAAGACATTCCCTTTAAAACCAGGAATAAGATGCACATTTTCATAATGATAAGGATAACAGAATATTGAAAGAGACAGAAATTAAAGCATAAGGCTAGAAAGAAAGAAGTAAAGCTCCTATCATTTTTGCAAATAATTAAGACTATCTAACATTGAAAGTTTTTTGTTTATCGAACAGCAAACCACCTAAAACAAGTGTAACCTAAGCTATTCTATGTGCAGCCCCTAGAACCATCAAAGGGTTTTAATCCAAGATAAACTGCGTTTTTACAAACCAGAAAGAAAACAGAAATGGCAAAGAACATACGCAGGTAATTCATAGAGGAAGAAATCCAAATGGCCAATATGTCTACTTCAAGGCAGCTACCCTCATTAGTCATCACAGGAACACAATGAGAATACTATTATGCTATTTAATATACACCAGAGTGGCCAACACTAATATGTTTTATAAGCAGGTGCTGGCAAGAGTGTCGGAAATGGAAATGCTCATACATACTTGGCGTGTGAGGACAGCCACTCTGGGCGGAACATGGATATATTCAATCTTTGAACAACTGTTTATTGGGTATTTTGCAAGGTTTTGTTCTGGGTGCAAAAGATATAAAGCTGCACAACAAACAAAATTTGCTATGAGAGCATAACCAGTACCTAAACAAACAGAAAGGTCACATCCGCCTGAGGTCAACCTGGAACACACAGGAATGGTGAACACACAGGAGGGCACCCACTGAAGCGCTCGTCGTGGTAGCGAAGATGGAGGACAACTTGGTTTTCCTGATAAGAGTAAACTAATAGAGAGGGAATGGAACAAATTGTGGCTTACTAAATAAAGTATTTTACAATTGACAGAATAAATAACAGTGATACAGCCCAGATCTAAGTGTACCATTATGAAAACATATGGTAAGCAAAAAGGCTACATGCAATAGAATATATGCACTGCATTGTTTATGTAAAATTGATAGATTAAAATTATTATATGCACTTTTTGGACAGGTGTCAGTGGCTCATGCCTATAATCCTAACTTCTCAGGAGGCTGAGATCTGAGAATCAATCTTTGAAGCCATCTTGGTCAGACAAATCTAGAGATTCTTACCTCCAAGTAACCAGTAAAAAGCCAGAAGTGGAGGTATAGTTCAAGTGGTAGAGCTCCAGCGCTGAGCAAAAAAGCTAAGGGAGAATGAGAGGCCCTGAGTTCAAGCCCGCGCGCGCACACACACACACACACACACACACACACACAGAGAAATCACAATATATTTATTTATTTAAAAAATACACATAGGTGAGATAAAATTAACAGGCACAGTCATGCTCTGCTGGGAGAGAAAAAGAGGAATGCTTTATCTATAAATGATTTCCTAAACTTTAAAGAGAGAGAGAATGAGAGACTGGAAGTAAATAAGGTCAAACTGTTCATTTTACAGAATCCCAGCAGGGAGTGCAAAACTATTTATTAGATTGTTTCCTGAAAATTAAAACAATGTTTTGTGATCAACAATATGGTGTGTGTGTGTGTGTGTGTGTGTGTGTGAAAGAGAGACCAGAATTAAGAGTCAGCCCCAAGCACTGAAGAAATCGCTGATCAGTTAAGAGTCCCTTTGCCTGTGCCCAGCCCAGCCTGCAAGTCAGGCATCTGACAGCTGCAGCCAGGGCCGTGAAAAGTGGTTGGTAGGTTGCGGCTGTGGCCTGAATGCCAGGCTCACCTTTGAGAGGATGAAGGGAGCAGAAGGTAGAGGGGCTGGGAAGGCAGCTGAAACGAGGCTTGGTGGGGTTGAGGTGAGGGAACATAACCTGTGGGGAAATGACAAATGCTTTCAGGTCTCCACTGCTCCAAGCAGCCTGGCTGCTCTTCCTTCCTTAGGAGACTTGGAAACCCAGCTGGTCCTCGGGTGTTTAGCAGCAGCACAGGTCAAACATCTACCCAGTCTCTCCGAGCACAGCGTGAATGCATGCTCTCACACAGCATAGCTCTATTGGATTTTGGAGTCTGTGTTTGATTATTAGTCATAAATCCTCTTGCAAAAGGATTTCACGTTTATGCTTAGGGAAAAGCCACAGGCCCTCCCCTTGCTCTTCCTCTCAAACCCTCTCTTCCTCCCTAGGAGTCCTCACCAGATCGCCATCTGTGGCCCCCTCTCTCTTGGTTTATTCCTCTCCTTCACTTCCGGCACAGTCATCAGGAAAGCAAAATGCTTCTCAAAACTGCCCCCAGATTCAGCACCTTCTTCATTCAGGTCCCGGCTCTCCTCTGGACCATTGCTACTTCTCCTGAATTGGCCTCTCATTGAGAATGACACTTGCCTCTGTTCTTCTTTCTTTCCTTTTTTCCCCTTATACCTTAGCCTGCTTGCCTCCCTTCCTTCCTTCTTTGCTCCCTTTCTTCCTCATGCTTCTTCTTTTTCCTCTCTCCGTCTTTGTTCCCTCCATTCCTCCTTTTCTCTCTCCCTCCCTCTCTTTCCTTCCTTCCTTCTTTCCTTCCTTCCTTCGTTTCTTCCTTCCTTCGTTTCTTCCTTCCTTCGTTCCTTTCTTTGTTCTCTCTCCCTCTCTCTCTTCTTTCCTTTCCTTCCTCCTCCCCTTCCATTTCCTTCCCTTCCCTTCTCCCTCTGGCTCCCCCTCCCCCATAAGGTTTTGCCACGTTGCCCAGGCTAGTCTCTACCTCCTGAGCCCAAGTGACCCTCCTGCCTCAGCTTCCAGAGTGTCAACAGGCATGTGTCACCATGTGTCAAGGCCCGCCTCAAACAGCACCCCTGGGCAGAGGGAGCCACTTCCTGCTCTGAGCCCCGGCAGCACCTTAGGCCATCTCCACTCACCATTCACGTGCCCATCCCTGTTTCTGCATCAGACTCCAGTGGCCAACTGAGCTGTCCCTCTGAAACCTCAACTCCATTCCACACAGGGTACAGAACAGGTACCATAAGACATTTGCTGACCTCTTCCTTTTCCACTTTATATAAAGCAAAATATAACTTTAACTGGATTACTAACTTCTGAAAACATGATTTGATTCTAATTAAACAAAGAGCTCTTTGTTCACCATCAAACCCAGTTATGTTGGCTATAGGTAACAGGAAAGCTGGAGGCTCTTCTGAACTGCAATTACTGCAGCAAAGGGCTGTATTTGGGAGCCAATTAATTTTGCAACGTGGAAAACGAATTCATTTAAGATTCTACCATCCACATCCATTTCCCTCCATTAAAACGGTGTATCTGCGTGGTGCCTGCCGTTGTCTGTGTGTGTAAGAGGTTTCATGTAAGCCCTCGGGATTAGCAGATGGACCTGGGGCTTATACCTTGCCTTCTTAAATTGCAGTTAATTCTTAAGAAACTTTCAAGTAGAGCCAAGCCATATTATGGTCAAAGTGAGCCCGGATACTAGAAAATGCTTTCTGCACTGGCTTTTAAAGGAAATGGAGTAGCTTCATCCCCCACGTTCCCTGCCCCCCCCACCCCCCTTGTCTTCTGTGCTCTCCCTTCTCCCCGGAAGATCTCACCGTCAGCAATGACCTTGACTAACCATTGGCAGAGGTGCTGACAGCTATGAGATGGCTGATGAGGCTGACAATGGTGATAATAGCCCACATTTACTGAGCACTGACAAGGCCCAAACTGGATGTCTTTTCCTCCCTGAAGCCTGTTGTTCGGTGGCATTCCTCATCAAGATTAATTGTTGCATTTCCAACCCTTTATCATTCCTGAGTCCTCCAGCTTCTTTACTCATTGAATCCCAGCTGAGTGGAGCGGGAATGAGATGGCTAGTCAGTTCTCCTGGGGCCGGCTCTATTGTCCAACACCTTTGCCCCAAGTGCTCATTTCTACCTGCCAGCTGTTCCTTTGGCCATCTTGTTGCCCTGCTGTCTATCGGGGGACTGTCATCCCAAGGATGTTTGTGTGACTCCTGTGTCTTTCTCATCTCTGTTCAGGCCAAAATCCTTGGAGCATCTTTGACACCTACCCCCACCCTCGGGTGCCCCATAGCTCCACCTGCAGCTCACAGGAACTCAGCCCACCCTCCCTCCAAACCTACAACTTGTCCTTCCTCCTCTCCTCTCTCTCTCTCTCTCTGCACTTCCACCTCCCCATTGTTCCTGCAGCATAACAAGGAAGTCTCCTTGCTGTCACTATGCCTGACTCTACTGGCCAGTCATGGTAGCTGATCACCAAGCCATGCCACCAGAGCTTCCCTGGAACCTACAAGAAAACCTCCGACTCCCTCCCTCCCCTTCCTCTGGGACTGGCCTGATGCCAAGGAGGTGCACTCAAGTGTTTCTAAGCAAATGAATTGTCAGTGTCCTTGTATCCATTCACGTCTTTTGTTGCAGAGCTGGGAATGGCCTGTAGCAGACCCTTGGCCTTGGCGATGGTTCACATGGCATGTGGCGGTATGGAGAGAGGGCAAATGTAAGACACCTTAAGTCGCTCCTTCCACTCACGAGACAGGTTGAATTAACAAGTAACTCATCAGTGAGGATCCTCCAGACAATAAGTAACATTCAATTTAATAATTCCCAGAAACCTCTGGACAAGAGCCTCATGACTGTCAAGAATGAATTATCATTTTGTGTGTGTATCTGTTTCTGTCTTCTCAAAGTCAGGGATTGAGCAGCCTAGCTCCTCTAAGGTGTAGAAATATAACAGACACCATGCTGAAGGCTTGGTGTTAATAAATGGAGAAGACCCACGTGGATTGTTTCTATGGATGGTAGAAAGACTCCCACTCACCCCCCACCCCCACCCCTGAATCCTTATCTCACCTGCTCACTGGTGACTAAATCATGTTACTAGAAGACAGAAATCATTTCTTTTGCAGTGGAGGATAATGTGTACATCAGCAAAATGACAAACTGCTACATTTTACAGGTTTTCATAGTTGCCCCCAAATGACCACATCTTAAAATCTACTGAAGCCCAGAAGCCACCGTGTGTGTCTAATTTGTTTAAGCATCTGTCTCCCCATGCAAAAAACACTTCAAAGGAAAGACTGATGTCTACTTGCCCCCACTGCTATCCTGCTGGAGTTTGTTTCCCAAATGGTCCAGGGTGGTGGCTGGTGGATGTGGGGAATTGTGGAAGGTCCCGGGGTTAGTCCAGGGCAGGCCTCTGGGGAGAGATTACAGCTGCTTTGAGAGGGTTATAAAAGCCAGACCTGGCCCCACCCAGTCCTTTCTGGCTTCCTGTATCAAGCAGTGGCCGCATGTTCTTGCATGGGCTCTGCACCATTCCCCTCCTCCTCTGATGATGTGACACACTCTGGGATGTGACACAGCTGATGTGACACGCATCCTCACCAGGAGTGAGCCACTGCCAGTGCTGTGCCCTTGAACCTACACAACTGTGTGCTCCATAAACCCTTTTTCTCCCTAAATAGCCGTCCTTAGGTATTGCCCAATGGGCACAAACAGCTATGTCAGGCAGCTTTCCATTCAGAAGAGGAAAGATTTTGCCTCGGTTGTGTAGGCATCAGTCTATGATCCGGCAGCCACAGTGCTTTGGGGCTGAGGCGGGGCAGCACAGCTTGGTGGGCTGCTCACTTCATAGCATCCCAGAAGTGAAACAGATGGAGAAGTAAGGCCTGGGGTCCCCCATCCCCTTTGAGAGCATCCCCAATGGCCTACGACCTCTACCCTTTCCAATAGGGCCAAACTGGAGACCAAACCTTTGACACACGGACCTCTGGGGGCCATTTCAGATCCAAACTGCCATATTTGCTGGTTTCTCCACACTTACCTCCTACTCAGTCTTCCCTGTGCTCCTGTGGGTTGGCAGCCTCCCTCCCTCCCTTGGACTACAAGACACAGCAGAATTCACAGGTCATCTGTGCCCGAACAATCACCCTACACACGAGAGAGGCTCAGAATATGTGGAAAAAAAAAACAACCATGAACAAATGGTTCTATAAGCCTGTTCGTCTCTTCATATTTGATCAAAGAATAAAAAAATCAATCTTCATATTAAAAATAGCTAACAGCAAGAGAGTAAAAAAGCTAAATTAATGTGACTGTTACAAATCCCTAATCAAAGTGATATACAATTACCACCTTCCTGGAAGGAAAAATGAAATGATAAATATGGCCCAGGTAGGCTGGTTACACCATGAATAATCGCTGCAGAACTAAACTCTTACCCTTGGGATAATTTTAGAATTTAGGGCTTTCCTGTAGAGCAGGTAAATATTGAATTTATTTCTTTAAGTGAACTCAAGTGGAATAATAGTAGTATAGGAGAAGTATTCGTGGCATTTATTACAGAGCTAAATGTATTTAAAAACTATATTTAAAATTTTTAAATTGTTTTCTAGATGCTGTTAGGTAAAATCCAAACTCCTATGTCATAAAACGCTATCTATTAAACATAAGGAACTGGGAATGTAGCTCAGTGGTAGAGCGTTTACCTAGCAGGCACGAAGCCTTGGGTTCTATCCCCAGTACTGCAATAAAGGAAGGAAGGAAGGAAGGAAGGAAGGAATGAAAGAAGGAAAATAAGTGGAAAGCCTGAACACATTGTAACAAGAAGTACAGACATGAGTGCAGGTGTGGAGCAAACCTATAGCTGAGCTGAGTTCATATCCCAGCCTGATCTATAATGGCCCTGTGAGTTTAGGTAGTGACTCTGTTCCCCAAGGCCAGATTTCCTCTTTGGAAAACAGAATTTGCAATGATCCTTCAAAGACTGCACAAGACAACTATGTGCAAAGTACTTGCATGGCCTCTGGCACCATAACCTGTAACAGTAATGTAGCAAGTTGCATTTCAGAAAACTGTGTCACTGGCAAAGAGTCAGATATTTGTTTATAGGCAAGAAAGGAAAGCCAGGCTTTCTTCACTGAATCAACTAGTAATGTTGGTGGCACAGTCTGGAGGCCTGGAGTTAACAAGCAACTAATTAGAAATCTGAATTCCCTAAGCACTGAGCAACACCTGCTTTTATAAACAAACATACAGAGTAGAGTCAGGTGCAAGGGACAGTTGCTGGCCAGCCTCTCCCTGGAAAACACAACTGCAAACAAACCCCAAGTGATTTCTTCTAATAAGATCTTCCCTGGAAAATGCAGAAGTTAATGATATGAACAAAGAAGGGGGTCATTGGAGACCCTATTAGCTTACTTCCACCCAGTGTCAGGCCATTCCTGCCAGGATGGGCTGTGAAGATAATGAAATCGATAATGAAAGGTAAATGATGCAGATAGAAGGGGGAAAGGATGCTCTCAAAGATGGATGACTTGATCTGAGCACTTCAGCGAACCGGCCACAAAGGAGTCTCTCGCCTAACTCCTGACCATACTGCTGCCTCTCTCCTCTACAGTGTCACTGGGGCTGTCACCTCTGCCCCCGGGGAAGTTCAAACTTCCTCAGCTTGGAGTGGGGAAGGGGTAGTGTCAAGGACCTTTAGAATCCAATCACGGATCACCTCATTTCCTCCACTTCCTACACCAGCTTCCTCCAACATACCCAACTAATTCCCACATCTTCCAAACTCACCCTAAGTGTAAGGCTTCCATTCTGGACACTACCAGAGAGAAACACTATGTGCAGAATCAATGTTCAAATCCCTTAAAGTAAGTCCACAATCTAATCACCATAAATCAGTCCTGGCACAGGACACACAAGCAAGCCAGAAATGCCTCCCATCTTCCCATCCCTGTCTTTCTAACATATGAAAAGGCTCCCGTGTGACAAGTGCCAGGAGTACAGATGAATTTAATGTAGTTCTGAGCCTTAAAGGCCTCATGGTATGAGTGTCTGATCTATAAATCCAGCACAGTTTGGCACCAAGTAAATGTTCATTGAATTAGAATGGGCATGTAAACTAGTGATGACATAAGTGTTGGCGAGGGGTGGGCACAAAAGTTCTGAGCCCTGGCTCACCCCAGGGGAGACAAGGAGGGGGCTTCTGGAGAAAGTGACCTGCAGTTGGTCTGAAAGGTGAGGGGTCACACGGTAGCAAACAGATAGGGAACATCATAGGCAGGGGGAAGCATATGTGCAAAGGTACCAAGGCATGGAAAGCTTACTGTGGCAGAAGAGTGAGGTATTGGGGTACAATCCCAGAATTCTTTGCTCCCGAGGCCCCAGCAGACCCTTAGTTCCCACTTAATAGGCAAACATAAAATATACTACAGCCCACTGGAGACAGTGAAACAAACCTACGGGTTGGGAATGCTTTTAATATCTGAAGGCCAGGCAATAGCAAAAAGCTCCAGCCAGGTACTGGTGGCTCAAACACCTGTCATCCTAGCTACTAAGGAGGCTGAGATCTGAGGATCATGGTTCAAAGCCAACCAGGGCAGGAAAGTCCATGAGATTCTTACTCCAGTTAACTGTCAGAAAACCGGAAGTAGAGCTGTGGCTCAAAGTAGTAGAGCACTAGCCTTGAGCAAAAAAAAAAAAAGCTCGGGGATAGAGGCCCTGGGTATAATCCCCATGACGGACAAAAGAAAACAAAAACAAAAACAATAAAAGAACACGAACTTCTAGTGCAAAGAACCATCAGCAGGTTTACAGGCCAAGCAGACTTATTCTGGAGGCGACATACACACTACACACCCAGCAGCTCTCAAAGAAGGCTGGCATGGCTGAGCCATGCATTTTGTTGAACCATACTCCCTGCCCAGTTCTGGTTGAATGGCTCTCAAGTTCTCCATCGATCCCCATGTGTAGCCAGGCCCGGAGAGGCAATCAGGTGTGGACTGGAATCCCCATCCAACCTGCCTTAATCACTGTCACTTACCTGGCCACCGGGACCCCTGATATGTGCCAAGTGTCGCCCTCTCTAGTTTAACCATCACTCTCAGCAGCACTTTTACCTCCATTTATAGCAAGCGGCTCAGGGTCAGCAGCCTGTCCCAGGTCATTCCAAGTGTCAAGTGTTAAGTGAGGCCCCAGGCCAGGCTACCCAGGGCTGCTCCTCCCCACTGGGCTCTGCTGTTTCCTCACACTTCTTTTCAAGCTGTCCATGAATATTCAGGAACCTTCCAAGCTGGTTGTTAAAAACCACTGAGAGCCGGAAATCAGTTGTGGCAGGAATATTTACCCCAAGGAGATATACAAACACTGCCGATCTGGAGGTGTTTTGTTTTGTTTTCTGAAAGCCAGTTTACTAGCACACCTCTTCATTCAGAGGCACCAAGAAAAGAGGGGGAAAAAAGTCAAATTATGTTCTTCAATTTCAAGAAGCAGGTGCACAATGCACGTTAGAAAAGATTCCAACTCCCCACAGCTAAAATTGAAAGGTTTTTCTTTTCTTTAGAGAGAGAACCCCCCAAGTATGTAGAAAATACACATCTGTAATTTTTATTAAGACACCACATGGGTACAGATATATTTGGCTTGCTGCTATTGGCTGCTATTTGGCTCAAAGTCACTTAGTGATGGTGGGAAAGAAACATAAGAGTGAACAGGGTCTCTGGTGGGGCTCCCAGGCTCAGGTGCCATTGGACAATGGGAGGTGTCCACAGGAAGGGGGTCCTTCGCTGCCTCCATGGGCTGAGTCCCAACTCTGGCATGGTGGGAGACACTCACAGAGGCTGATCACCCCAACCAGCACCCTGGTAGAGTTCAAGTTATTGGCGTTTCTCCTCTACACACCACCCCACTCCCAGCTGGGCTACATAGCTGTAAAGCCCACTAATACTGGTGTGGTGTTTTTAGACACTTGAAAGAGGTTGTGAATTGAAAAGGAACAAAGGTAGTCCCTGTTTATTGAGCACCTACTTTACAACCAGGCTCAGCCTGCCATTTATTCAACAATCGCTATGTGCCACTCCTGTGCCAAGCCTGCAGCTGCACTATCTCACTCAATCCCCGCAAGAACCCTGTGAAGTAGTCACAATCCTCTCCCGCCCCCTCATTTTATGGAGGAGAAAATTTGAGGCTGAGCCTCTCCTGAGTCACTTCCTAGGGTAACACAGCAGGAACGTGGCAACTCCAGAACCAGAGCCGTGTGTGGTTCCTACTCTAGAGAGTAGCTAGAGCCTGCGAAACGAAAATACGTCTGGCAGACAGAGGACTGTTCCTGGAGCTTGAGACATTTTTAAAAATTAAATAAAATGGCAATTTATACCTTTAAAACCTGCTTACTCTGGTTTGTATACACGGTGTTCCTCAAAGGCCCCTGGGTTAAAGGCTGAGAAAGGTGGGATCTTTAAGAGGTGAAAGTTAAGTCACTGAGGGCCTGTCTTGGAAGGGGACCTTGGGAGCCTCTCCCCTCTCTCCCTCACTCTCTGCTTCTCAGCCCCCACAAGGAGAGCAGCTTTCCACCATGGCTCCCACCATGGTTTGATGTCTTGCCACAGGCCTCAAACCTGGACTGAAAGCCAAAATAAGCTTTCCCAAATAATATTACATCAGCAGGGGGATGGATGGACCTAGAACAATCATGTTAAGTGAGGTGAGCCAAGTTCAGTGAGACCAACAGCGCATGTTTTCTCTCATATGCAGAAGCTAGACCTAAAATACATTGGGGACATAATAAATTTTACTGGACTCCAAGCATTCACACACAGTGAGAGCAGAGGAGGATATTCATAGGAGAGGAACACAAAGGTGCAAAGCCTATATGCCTATAAAACATAAAATAATATTTATTGAAATAAATTTCAGGAAATGGAAGTTAAGAGGGGTTTTTATTGTTTTTTTTCTTTTTGTCTTGTTTGTTCATTTATCTTTCTTTGGGAGGGCAACAGGGGCACACAGAAATGGAGGGACAAAGGGTGAGCAAATGCAGCAGTGGTACTCACTGGACACTGCTGAAAATGAACTGTACAACTTGTGGGTGGAGACGGGAGAGAAAATCTGGGAGACAGCAAGGGAAGGGGTGACATTGTCCAAAAAGAAATGTACTCTTTACCTGACTTATGTAACCCCCTCTGCTCATCACCTTTATAATAAAATTAAAATATAAAAAAATTCAAAGTAAGCTTTTCCTCTTTTGAGCTGATTTCTTGCAGAAACAGGGAGCAGTAAAGGGGAGGTTGCTGGCATGCATAGTGTGGGCAGCCCAGAAAGGCCCCAGGACTGAAGAGCAGAATGGGTGATGTGGGTCTTCTGGAGAGCTTTGCCAGTCAGAGAAACAAATAACATTTCTCATGGGGTCAAGGGAGGAAAACCAATGTTGCTTTTACAATGGAGCATGGGTACCAGTGGCTTAGCCTAGTGCCGGGAGGAGCTGCTTGGGAGGATCACAATTCAAGGCTACCTCAGACAGAAAACTTCTCACGATCCCTTCTCAACCCATAGCTATAAGCAGTAGCATATGCCTGTCATCCTAAGTTAAGAGAGAGGATCACAGTTTCAGGCTAGCCTGGGCAAAAGGGGAAAAAAAAAATCCATGAGACTGCATCTCAACAGAGGAAAGCTGGCCTGTCACACTAGCCACAGTGGGAAGCCAAAATAGGTGGATCCAAGTCGAGGCAAAAGCAATCAGTGGAGGCATGGCCCTGGCAAACAGGAGGCCCCGAGTTCAAACCCCAGCATCTCAAAACAAATAAAAGCTGGAACTAGGTATTGGCAATAACATGTGCCCAAAAAAAGTAGAACTATGCTAGCTAGTGCAAATGTCCATGACAGAAAAGCTGCAAAAGCCTTCCAGAGCCTCCTTCAGGCTTCTCTTTCTCTCCTAACCAAGACAGCAAGGACTCTGGAATGAGCTGAGCCTGGTTCAAATCCTGACTCTGTCCAAGTCCTTGGGTAACCATGGAAACAGTCAAAAGAAGACAAGTATACCTGATAGGTCTATGGTTAAATTTAACCAGCAAGTACCAGGCCAAGACAATCCTTACCAAAGGTGATGAGGACAGGATGATGATGACAAGAAGGACAGAAGCAGACAGAGCAAAACCACAGCTGTCCACTCCTGCATTTCTTTCCTGGGTGCACTTCAAGGGCTGCTGCTAGCAAATGAACTGTCCCTTGAAGCCTGACAGAATTTCAGTTTATAAACGTGCCAGGCCTGTGTCAAATTCCCCCTAATGATTTCTCAGCCTAAATTAAATGGTGAATACGTTCTAATGGCTGCTACAGAATTACATGACAGCTTCCAGGAGGACCTACAAAAATAGCTGGAATCAGAGGAATGGTCGTTCTGATGCACACAAGTTCCTCATTAATTTAATTTCTTCTTTCCTTCTGGCTTGTGGATCTCCTTTGTAAACGCTAATAGGAAAGAGACTGTAACAAGCCTAGGGCACAAAATGCCCCAAAATAGAGGATACGAACTCAACAGCATGATAAATGCAATTTCTTATTCTGCTAAAGCCACTACAATAAGTAATACCATTTTTCTGTATTGATTTAGATGCAAATGTATATATCTGTATAATTTACAGAGGACATTTACATATGTTATCTCACTTGATGTGTAATTCATTTTGAGCTCTTATCATGTGCCTGGAATTTTTGTTTTAACATATAATCTCATTTAATGAAGGTAAGGATTCTCCTGGATCACACAGCCTCAAGGAGAAAGACCAGGATTTGAACCTGGGTCTGTCACACTCCAAAGAGTTTCCTTTCAGTGTGTGTACACTCTTCCTTGGAGGTTCTTGCCATAGTAGTGTAGTATGTCCAGAATGTATTAGCGTAGCATTCCTGGCTTCTTGGTCTTACACTATTTCTAACAGGAGACAGAAGGCCTTTGGCGATTATGAATTTGGAGGAATTATGAGTTAGGTGAGAAGCTTGTGGCTTATGGGACAGGCTTTGTTTCACACAATAGTGTAAGTAGGGGTCAGGGAACCCACTGAGTGCCTACTGAGTGGATTCAGCACCAGGGAGCTCCTCTGCCTGTATCCCCCAACCCTGCAGTTTCCCACAATGCAGGTGGTATTTTAGATCTTTCTTCTTTTGTCTTATTATTGACTAACTCAGTAGAATTTCCGGTTTACAGACAGAGCACAAAAAGAAAGGAGCTTAAATGTGGGCAGATAATGATAAATAGCCGATACATTATTATGTTGCATGCAAATGGCTCCTTTAGCTGAGATTATTCCATGTAGTTTAAGGAAGATTTAAAAAAAAGAGGGGATGGAGAAATAGCACCAAAATTGACTTATATGTAGCAGGGCTGATGGCTCATGCCTATAAATTTAGTTAACTCAGGAGGCTGAGATCTGAAAGTTCATAGTTTGAAGCCAGCCTGATCAGAAAAGCCTACCAGATTCCATCTCTAAAATAACTGGCAAAAAGGAGGCCTGGCTCAGGTGGTAGAGAGCCAGCCAAACAAGCAAACCATGTAAGCATAAGGCCCTAAATTCAAACCTCAGTATCAGGAGGAGGCAGAAGAAGAGGTAGGGAGAGAGAGGGAAAAGAAGAGGGAGAGAGAGAGAGAGAGACTTTAATGCGCAACAAACTAGAAGAGAAACATAAGTTCAAATGAACACCTCCTCTATCAAAAGAGTGCCAGTCTCCCACCAACTCAGAGATATCACATAAACTGATTTGAATGTTAACAGTACTTAGGACAAATTTAGCCAAGCATTTCCAAGCACGAGCCGGAATCCATTTATGAAGACCACCAGGCCCACCTGAAATGCTGTAATACATACATCACTCACCTCACCAAATAACCACACTCTTTCAAAACAGCTATACTCCACCTGCCACTGGAGTTCTAGCATAATGCCTACTCAAGCGGCAGCCTGAGACTATTATGACTAGAGATAGAGCTGACAGAATGTCAGAAAGTGTCCTCAGCAGTTCGGCCCCAGCCACTTGCTGGGAAGATGCAGAAAGCCCACATTACAGGGTCATGCTACATTGTCTTTGCATCCACAGGCCCCAGCTCAACACTTGGCCCACAGTGTGTGGCATTGAAGCAAGTGAAGGGCAGAGCCGGAACTGTAGCCCAGGTATCCCCACACAAATACTCATGCCTTTCCCAGCACAGCATGCACTCCATAGTGCTACTGGTCTGTTTATATTGATTTACACTGGTGTATAATCATAGGCCACGTTCATGGTGAGCTTCCAAGACCAGAAGAAAGATTTCTCACCAACAAACAACTGGCAGAATATGTGTTAAGATTCAAACCATGAGAGTCACTGGGCTATATCTAAAATAGCTCCACATAGAGAGGATTGTCATTCTGTCCCTTAATTACAAGCACTGCTTCACCAGTTTCAAAGATGCCAGCAATGAATATAGCAGAGGCTATATGCAAAGCCTCATAATGTCACCCTTATGAAGCAGCCAGATTATAAGAGCACCAAAAAAAAATAGCTTTCCGTATCCAGAACTATTTTAAGAAACACAATCCCGTTTCTCTTCTTCAAACTAATTAACGTTTCTAACCAGTACTGAAGTGTTTCGTCTGAATGCAATAGAGAAGCAAATCACTCCAGTTGGAAGCAAGCGGCTGGATGGTGAGAGACTGTCAAAAACACATTTAGTACAAGCACATACACTCGCCATGATAAATATGACTTCCAATTAAACCGCCCTCAAATATCGCCACCTCATACCTGGTGGTTTAAAAGCAATGGGTGAAATTTGCAGAATCTAAGGATTGTCAACAGATGAAATCTTCCTCTTTATTTTTATGTCTATTTTTAAGTAGAATAAATCACAGGCACTTAAAAGAATTGCAGCATTTTCTCAACAGAACAGATTCTACAGATGAACAAACCACAGCTTAGGAAGATGTGGAATTGTGCTCAAGGTCAAATACAGAGTGCATCTAGGCAGGGCAGACACTCAAGGGCAGGACCTCACTTCCTAGCCAGATTATAGCCCATTGTCAGCACTGCCTTCTATGGGAAGACTGCTCTTAAAGTTCCCACTCCTGTGTCACAATAATGAGAAGTTCAATAGAAACCTATGGAACCCATTTTCCATTTGAGGCACAAATTGAACACATGTTTTGCATCACAGGTTATCTTAATTAAACTATTTACATGAGCACCGTTGATTTACTTTAGTTTTGCTGAACACTAGTAAGCTGCCCATTTGCTTCTATAAATTCCTATCTTACAAAATAAAACACATATAATTTGCACAGAGAAAGCAATACACAGTTAGCCCTCTGTATCTATGGATCCTGCATCCCGAGGCTCCAACCAACCAAGGATCTGAAATATTTGGGGGGAAAATTACATCTGTTCTGAACATGTATAGATAATGTTTGGTCATTATTCCCTACGAATACAGTAGAGGAATTAGTTACAGAGCATTTGCATTGTATTAGGTATGACAGGAAGGATGGAGATCCTTGAAGAGACTTGAGTCTCCAGATTTTGGAACTGTGGGGATCCTGGAATTTATCTCCTACAATACCAAGGGAGGACTCTATTTTAATATTTGTCCATCTGTAAGAATTATAATGATGTTAATGTTAGTAATAATAGTTATCTTTTATGTTATGTGGTTGGCACTGTGATAGGGACTTTATAAAATAGAAAAAAATGAAGACGATTATAGAATAACTACGGTTTATTAGATCTTTCCTATGTCCCAGCAGTATATTGTATGTTAAGCACTGTAATTCATTTATTGATCACAATAATCCTGTGAAATAGCTGTTTCATGTGTGTGTGTGTGTGTGTGTGTGTGTGTGTGTGTGTGTGTGTGTGTGTGTGTGTGTGTGTGTGTGTGTGTGTGTGTGTGTGTGTGTGTGTGTGTGTGCAGGCACTGGGACTTGAACTAAAAGGCCCTTAAGCTCTTGCTTGGCTTTTTTCCTCTTCATTCTACCACTTAAGCCATACCATCACTTCCAACTTTTTATCTTTTTTTTTTTTTTTGCAGATTAATTAAAGATAAAAACCTCATGGACTTTTCTGCCTAGGATAGCTTTAAAATGTAATACTCAGATCTCAGCCTCCTGAGTAGCTAGGATTACAGGTGTAGCCTGGCTAGTAGTTATTTATATTACATACATGATGAAGGAACAAGCATTGAGAAGTTAATTATCTCAAATTTCATAGAGAGCAAGAGGACAAGTCAAGTTCAAATATGGGCCACTAGCTCCTTAGGGCTCTGCCTTTTGCTCCATGAACGTATTGCTTCAAGTCCCATTTCCAATAAGGACATTGACAGAGCCAAGGACAAACACCAATGGTTTGAGGATGACCTGTTCCCTGTAAATGTCTTGGCCTTCTCTACAGTTTTGAGCAAAGTCACTCTGCTACCAAATTCCCTGGGGGGAAACAGAGCTCACAGCATAGGGTATTCAGATAATGATGAAATATGAAGTGTTTCAGAAGTATATTGAAATTTAGAAGCCAAATGCAATTTGTCTACTGTTCCCTTTTAAAATATTCATGAGGCAAAGAAGCATTTCCACATTCAATAATTAAATGGCTAAAATCTGCAGCCTGATATATTTACTGATCATGAGCGATGCATTGCTAGAAAGTCCAAAGTTCAAATTAGCAGTCCCACAAGCTGCCATGTTGCAGAGAAAAAAAATGAAACAAATGAGACAGAAATGTTGCTGTTGCCTAAAGAAAAAAATTTCCCCACCACTTGGTCTGCTGTAGAGAAAGGCTGAGTCCAAATTAAGAATGCATGTAGGACTTTGCCTTGCAAACCAGCTGGAAGAGAATGAAAGGGGGGAAATGTTGCACATTTTTTCCTCATTAAAAGAATTGTTTTAAGAGGGTTTGATTGTGCCTTAAAGGTTAGCTTTGACAAGCATTTAATATTTCACCTGTCTTAAGAAACCCTCACTAAAGGAAAGAAGAAAACACGTATATAAAAATGTGAATGAGGGGCTGGGAAGGTGGCTCCGTGGTAGAGTGCTTGCCTTGCATGCATGGGTTTGATTCCTCAGCACCACATAAGCAGAAAAAGCTGGAAGTAGCGCTGTGACTCATGTGGTAGAGTGCTAGCCTTGAGCTGAACAACTAAGAGACAGCGCCCAGGCCCAGAGTTTAGGCCCCATGACTGACAAAAAAAAAAAGTGAAAAAAGTGAATGAATGACATAGCTCTGTGGGTTTTTTTTTTTTTTTTTTTTTTTTTTGGTGCTGTGGTTCTCTAAGCACTGTCTAGGTATCTATGTTTGAGTTTCACTGAAGGACATCTTGCAGTCTGTGTTATTGGTAAACTCAATCTCCACTGCCTCCTTTCCCAGGGGCATTGCCTATTTCTTATGCATAAGGACAAATCCCAGGTCTACCCCAGTTCTAAACCCCGGGAAGGGCTGAAGGGCTGCTTTGTATCTGGGACAGATACAAAGATGGGAGTTGGTGGGCCAGCAGCATAGGAGTCACCTAAGAACAGGTCAGAAATGCAAATGAGCTGGGTACCAGTGACTCATGTCTGTAATCCTAAGGAGGCTGAGATCTGAGGATCATGGTTCAAAGCCAGCCTGGGCAGGAAAGTCTGTGAGACTCTTATCTCTGACTAACCACCAGAAAACCAGAAATGGCGCTGTGGCTCAAGTGGTAGAGTGCTTACCTTGAGCTGAAGAGCTCAGGGACAGCGTCCAGAGTTCAAGCCCCACAAACGACCCCCCCCCCCCAAAATGCAAATGATCAAAAACTCTGAGGCTACAACTCAGCAATCTAGGCTTAACAAACCCTCCAGGTGATTCTGACACCCACTAAAATTTGAAAAACACTATCTCCAGTCTAGATAGCTTGGGCTTCTCTGCCCCAGTTCAGCCACCATCTTTAAAGATCTATAACCAGTGTTTCTACACCCCCCCCCCTCCCTCCCCAGTCCTGCAGCCTGTGCTGACTTTAGCTGGAAGTAGTCAGCAGACACCAAAGTGCCAGTAGGAGAGCACCTTGGGGTCATTCTACAGAAACTGATGTCCAGTGCTGCCTTCCCAGCTGCCATGGTGACCTACTTGGGTATTGTAACAAGGGTGTAGTTTTATCCTCAATTCCAGGCAGGATGGCTAAGGCCTGAGACTTGCCACTGGAACCCCAATCTCAACCCCAGGAGAGGGATGTGTGGCCTGTCTGTAGATTCTCCTCACTACCATGGAGGTAAGACCGAGCCAGAGGAGTCTCCACAGATATAATTCAGTCATTGTCCCTGTCCTGATATTTAACTCTCCCTAAACCCCTTCTCTCTCCTCATTTTCCCCTAGCTTCGAACCAGTTCCTCATTGCGTCATTAAAGCCTCAGAATGGCACATGGCTAAGCAGTAGGCTAAGGCCTACTGTTCATGAATCCAGCAGAAATCCTACCCTTGGGGCCCTGCACTGGGCAATGCACTTGAAAGCTTGTATCCCAGCCTAACTCTGGTAGTCTCTCTCTCTTTTTTTTTTTGCCAGTCGTAAGGCTTGAACTCAGGGCCTGGGCTCTGTCCCAGAGCTTCTTTTGCTCAAGGCTAGCACTCTACCACTTGAGCCACAGTGCCACTTCCTGCTTTTTCTGTTTATGTGGTACTGCGGAGTCGAACCCAGGGCTTCATGCATGCTAGGCCAGCACTCTACCACTAAGCCACAATTCCCAGCCCTCCTCTTTATGAAAGACAAGGGTGTCCTTGAAGCCAAAGAGACATGCCCACATAGGACTTATATAACTTCTACATGCTTGCTTTGGGTACCAAGCACCCTGGAATTCCTCTCCTACACAGCTGGCATCCATGTTTTCAAGAGCAAAGGGCACATCTGGTATCTTCCTTCTCAATTTCAGGGACTGACAAGGAGACCCTGAGCCAGGTGAGGAGAAGGCCAGTGTAGACAGGGCTTTGGAATGTGTACTGGATTGTCTACCCTCTACTCCTAAATAGATACTTGTGGAATGAGGGTTCGCTGCACCTGCTCTGGTATCTTATTGATCCTCAAACTGTCCCCCTGGAGTTTGTGTTGAAAGCTTGATCCCCAGTGGAGCATAGTTAGAGGTGGGACCTTTAAGAGGAGAGTGGATCATAAGAGTTGTGATCCCATTGTTGGATTAATCCATTGATGGGGTTCTAGGTTGTTGGGTTATTGAGAAGTGGGAGTAACTATAGGAGGCGATGCCTAGTTGGAAGAAGTATGGTTATTAGGGAATGCCTTTGAAGAATATGTCTTGTCCCTAGTCTTCCTTCCCCCCCCCCCCAGGCCCCGCTTCCTGGCTGCTATGAGGTAAGCCACTTTACCCCACCACGTGCCCCTGCCATGCTTTTCTGTTCACCACAGAGCCACCTGACTCTGGACCGAAACTGCTGAGACTCTGAGTAAAAACAAACTTTTCCTCTTTTATGTGAGTCTTATTCTTACCTCAGGCATTTCATCACACCAATAGCTGCCTGACAAAACCACCAACCTGCAATGCAGACACCACTGTCCGCAGACCTCAGGAGGTCATGTGATTCACCCAGGAGCACACGGCTGAGAACTGGACCCACGTCTGCTTATTCCAGAGCTGGTGTTCTTTTACAACACATGGCTATTTGTGCTTGGTTTGATTATTTCCAGCTACTTGGAACTCATCACTCATTTGGGTCGATTCTAATTTCAGGCAAAAGGAAGTTTTCTTTTCATTGAGCTTAAATCTCTCTGCAAACTTTAGCCATGGTCCCTTATTCTGCTCATTGGCACCTGCAGAGTTATCCCGTCACCCACTAACAACCTTTTAAGCTAAAAAAAGCAATAGCCCTCAGCTCTTCTTTCCTCTAAGATAAACAGTCCCCTTTCCCACTCAATAGGAGGGCTTCCAGCCACACCTCCAGATCAGCCCTGTAAGGTCAGATTCCCGTCTCTGTCCCTTACAGCCCCTAACAGAGGTCCTGGTATGCAGAAATCCTACTCTCCAAGGTCTCAGCCCTCAGCTTAGATGTGGCCAAGACAGAGACCTACAACCTGAGGTGCACTGTACCGTCTGTGGCTATGTTTCCTTGCCTAAATGCGGATAATGACTGCTATCCTGCCTGCCTGTCTCATGAGGTCGAGTGAGTATAATTTATAAGGTTTATTTTGAAATGATTCTGTAGACAGCGGAGATCCATGCAGTATGGGGGTGATGATGACAACGGTGGTAATGAGCAGAGGGAGCACTGACCCAGGAGGCCCACTGAGGCAGGGGATCTAGAGAAATGCCCTTTGCCTGCTGTTCAGTTTAGTTCCTTCATCCCCACCCCTCTCTAGACATGGGTGCAACTTACAACTGGGCTAAGTGATTCTTCAGGACCCCAAGGCAGCTGCACATCTCTAGGAGCCTAACAGTGAGTTAAGCCAGCATGCCTGAGACACACAGGCAGCTTAAAGATGGCAGAAGATGTCTCTGTACCCAGCATCCAGGCCAGCCTGGCTTTATGTGCTGCTGTGGCCTTAGGAATAGGTCAGAAAGCGTGACAGTCAGGATCAGAGCCAGGCCCCTGTCCCTGGTCACTCTACACTACCACATTTGCCAATGAGGTCATACAGACCTGGGGAACTCTTCCTCCTGTGATAGGCCTCAGCCCCTCATGAGCACCTGTACCCAGGTGCACAGGGAAGTGTACCCATGTCCCCTGGAGCCTCACAGCCCCCCTCAGGCTCCCCTAAAGCTGCTCTTCTACTTGGGGCTCCCAGCAACCACCAAGCTGATAATCCTGATTCCTTTCTTGGTTTCTCCTTCATGCTAGCCTCTTCTGTTCATCATCAAGTCTTGTCCATGCCTCCTCCTAAACACCTCCGGGTACCGATGCTTCTCACCATCCTTACCATAGATGCCTCATCCACCTGACCCCACCTCTCCCAACTCATCCATCCTCTGAGTCAGTGCTCCCTCTGAACTAAGGGACCACTTTAACACACAAACCTCATGTGTCAACCTGCTGTTTAGAGCTTGCCCATTGCCTTTAGGATAAAAAAATTAAAGAGTAAGCTTCTATCCAGGTTACAAGGTTAAGAAAAACAGGGAGCCAAGCACAGTGGTACTTGTCTGTAATTGCAGCACTAGGGAGGCTGAGGCAGGAGGATGGTAAGTTTGAAGCCAGTCTGGATTACATAGTGAGACTTTGTTGGAAAAAAAAAAAGCAGGGAGAGAAGAAAGGAAGAAAGGAAGGAAGGAAAGGAAGGAGAGAATGAAGAAGAGAAGGAAGAGAGGAAGGGAGGGAGGGAGGGAAGGAAGGAGAGAGGGAGGCGACCAAGATCCCAGCCTCCCACCTGCACCCGTCAGAGCACTCTCCCTGCAGGAAACCATGACAACTCTCTGATCATATTTCTCACCTTGCTTCATATTTGTACTACTTAGGATTACATCTCCATAAAGCAAAGCTTAGTTCTGCCTGTTTTGAATTTGATTTCATCGGAACCATACTGTCGATATGCTTTTATGGCTCACAACAATATTGATGCGGGGAGCTATGGTGTGTGAATTCTCTTTGACGTACAGCATGCCAGTGAGTGAACACGCCAGTGAGTGCGTTCTTCCGTGGGTGGCCGTGAGGTTGCTTCTAGCTTGGGGTTTTCAGGAACAGCATCCCTGTGAACATTCTGAAAGTCTCTCATTGCTCTGAGGCCCATGCCTGCCCTGCCTCACAGCCTCACCATTACTTGTTTCCACTGATGAGGCTTCTACGTGGCCTCCACACGCGCGCCGTCCTGTACAGCTCTGTCACTGAGGCGCAGGTGCATCACTAACTCCGCCTCCGGCACAGGGTCCCTGTGTCACAAGCCATCAACACTCTCACGCATGCAGATATGCCTCCACTCGTGCATTCCCTGACTCTCTCCTTAGCAGCTTCTCAGGCCAGCCCTGCAGAGTTGCCGAGGTGGGGAGGAAGAAGGGATCCTCTGAGAGCAGGCTCCACGGCTAGATGAGCCCTGCTGACACCGTCATGATATACACACAGGGAAGAGGCGCAGGAGAGTGGGGAGGACCGTGGGGGAGGACCCTCTGCTGGGTCAGATTCCACCCTCCCCTGTGCCCCACACATTAGCCTCTGCCACAAGAGCTGGAGGGGGCTCCTGTGCTGTTGAAGGCAACGGAAGAACTAGAAATAGTATTTAAAAACAAAAGAAAGAAAGAAAACAGCTGGTGAATATTGCCAACCATTTGGTGTGATAACCCAGGGCTTCAAATGATTACTGGAACTGGCTTTCATGTTGATCTTTCATTTCTTTTAATCTAGCAGATAATTAGAGGGAAATCAAATCCATCCCCACAGCCAAAGATTAACCTGTCATTGCTGTAGCTCTCTTCCTACTTACTTTACCACCTCTTCCTTCACACCTTTTTTTCCCCCTTAAAAAACACAAAATACACACACACACACACACACACACACACACACACACACACACACACACACACACAACTTCCAGGTTCCATCTATTGTTCAATTTATTTCAACACATCCAGTTTGGACATTCCCCTTGACAAGTACTCTCTTGGGAATAAGCAACATTTTCCCTTTCTCTAAATGAAGAACTTCCTGATGCTTTGCAGACTGGGGGGGAAAAAAAAAACAAAATCCTATTGAAAACTCCCTTTTATGGATGAAGAAATTATGGCGCAGAGGCGGGGGTGGCGCTACCATTTACAGCTATAAAGGGCAGAGCCAGGGCTTACCTCAGAGCACCTGACGCAAGGGTCCCTGCTCTTCCTTGCTCTGCTCCCAGCTGCGCAGAAACCCCAGGGGGGCTCCTCACTCCCTGCTACTCCCACCCTTCTCTCTCACCCATACAGCTTGCAGCACAGGAGCTAGAAAGAAACTGAAGCAGTCTACAATAGGGAGGCAAACTCTGATCCAGCCGTTTGATGCAAACGATGCCCACCAAGAGTTACAAATCCGAAGGCAAACATTACTGCTATGCAAAATGGAGGAAAACAAATGCAGCATACAAGAGTGTCACAGTATTGCCCCTACTATAAAAGAATACAGATGAATACTACACAGTATTAACTGAAAAGTTAACCACAAGAGTAGCTGAACTTGATGGAACTTTTATTTTGTATATTTTTCAGTAGTTTTTGACAATAGATGATTACTCTTTTTTAAAATTATGTGCCAGTCCTGGGGCTTGAACTCAGATCGTGGGCATAGTCCCTGAGCTTTCCTGCTCAAGGCTAGTGCTCTCCCACAGTGCCACTTCTGGTTTTTTGGTGGACAATTAGAGATAAGAGTCTCATAGTCTTTCTTGCTCTGGCTTACTTCAGACCACAATCCTCAGATCTCACATTCTTTAGTAGCTAGGATTATAGGCATGAGCCACCAGCACCAGATTTGTCCCATTTCCCCACCATGCCCTTTGGGAAGCATGCCTGGAGTCTGGTCTGACATGGAGCCTCTACCTGACCCTTTGTCTGAGCATCTCTCCTTCTCCATGCCTAAGTTCAATTCACTTCCTTTGAACAAAGCCCCAGGCTTTGAGAAGTCTGCCCTGACACTGCCAGGCCTGCAAAAAGGATGGTCTTGTCATTCTTACATCCTCAGAAAGGTCTAATGCCCATGATTTTATAGGTTTTGACCCAGCCCTTGGCTTACCCTGCCTTCTTCTGAAACTTCAACCTGTCCCCTTTTCTGTCTCATCTCTTGTCCTATACGGATCCTGATTTATATCTCTGCTCTTGCACATTATTCCTTCTGGTGTGGCACATTACCTAGCTGGCCACTGAACTCCCTCGCTCAGACGCACTTACTTGGGTCCTGTGCTTGGTCCCTGGGGATCCAGAGACAAGCACC
This sequence comes from Dipodomys spectabilis, assembly GCF_019054845.1. Lineage (NCBI taxonomy): Eukaryota > Metazoa > Chordata > Mammalia > Rodentia > Heteromyidae > Dipodomys > Dipodomys spectabilis. Next base: position 7,078,758 of record NW_024870723.1, read on the forward strand.
TGCCCCCGAAGTTGAAAGTGAGACAGACAGCCTTGTATGACACAAACCCAATCAGGGAATGTGTGCCCTGTGCCCAGCCAGGCACTTGCTCTCCAGTGAACCAAGAGCTTTCATGTCCCTTCCCCCTCAAGACAAGGACCAAGTAGACCTGCTTTGAATCTCAACCTATCCCTGTCAAGCCTGCCACACCTTGGTGGTGGCATCCTTATTGGTCAAATAGAAGTCTTCACAGTCCCCATTATGTACAGTGGTTATTAGGAAGAAATGGGAGTAAACGCAAGCATTAACCCCTGCTGTATACAATCAGCACCCAACAAGCACTTCCTTGTGAAATAGGCCCCACTATTATTCCCCCCTTCTCCCACCTCTTTTACTTTTTTTTAGTTTTTACTGACTTGAAAACTGGCCTGAGGAACATATAGGAACTTAATTGAGTCCGAGTGGAACTGGCACTGAATCTTGTGTCCTTCCAAGAAGTGAACAACTTCTGATTTTAAAAATACACTGTTGTTTAAGGCTTGATGGAGCAGTGAGTGAGAACATTTCCAAACACATTTGCTACCCAACCCTTCCTGGGATAACTCTGGAAATGCCCTTGAGGAAGTCAGCATCGCCATTTCCACCGTAACAATGACTGATGGGCCAAGTGCCCTCATCTAGCTTCCCATCCTGTCCCCACACAGGCAGAAGGAAGTGCGCCTATCTGCCTCAGAGGGGCTCAGCAACAGCCTAACAGAGCTCCGAAATGACACTGCTGCGGTGTCTCAGGATATTCTACCTCCCCATAAGTCTCGCAAATGGTTCCCTCTCAAAAGACTTCATGCAAAAGAGGATCTTATTGGTTACTTCTCACTTGATGTTTCCACATTTTCAAATGGAAGAGACATGCCTTGTTTTGTGTCTTGCACATAAAATGATGCATTTATCATTAGTCATTTCCTGTCTCTTCTTCCGTGGAGACACATGCACATTTTTCTAGTTTGTTGACAGCCACCAGAGTCAGAGACCTTTGAAGCACAGACAGGCAATATGTCTCCATCCAAACCCAACCTTGGACACTTGTGAGGGGTGCCTCCCATCTTAATAGTACAGTTGGTTTTACATAATCCAACGCCTGGCCTTTCCTCCAGGAAAAATGCCCAGATACACAAAATGATGTTTCATCCCTGGGCTCAGATATCTTTGAACACATATTACAGGTTGAAAATAAGTTTGGGTTTCTTTAGCTTGACATTCAAGGGTGTCCACCGCTGGCCTTGAGTTTCCATCCAACTCCCACATTCCTCTCTACCAATCCATATCATACACCTGTCTCTCCAGCCTATGGGAACACTCCAGGTTCTGCACAGAGCTTGTGGCTTTTGCTTCTTCCAGCACAGGTGTGCTTTCTCTTCGTAACTCAAATCCTACTTGTCCTTTAAACCCCAGCTGTACTGCCACCTTTCTTCAGTTAAAAAAAAATGCTTCACATCAGGAAATAATCTCTTCCTACACTTTCCTCCCTTGACAATTTGTCTTTGTGTTTATAGTACTTAGTACTTGTCACCTTATATATACTCATATGTGGGTCTTGCCTCCTCTTATGGCCTGTGAGTTAATTTGCTTCTGTGGGCTTCCCTTGGAACACAGTAAGTGCTCAATAAATACTCAAAATGAATGAGTTCTTATTTTTGTAATCCACACATAATGCAAATGAGATGCAAATGAATATGAAAAGAGCCACCTCTCTGTGACCCAAACTTATTTATGTGAAATCTTCAAGGTGCTTGAGGTGTTCTGAACTGATCTATAGAGTCTGGCCACAAAGGAATCCTTTGGTATCAGGGGATTTATCTTAGAATTTCAACCGAAGGTCAGCCACGGACACAAGGATGGGCCATTCAACACAATAGTCAGATGATTCTTTGGCAAGAGTCTGTTTCCAGAAGAAAGATGGGTCTGTCAGAAAGGTAAAGACCTTTATAGGTGAGGGCATGCTTTAGTGTAGACTGGAATGCATCTTCTCATCCATCTTCGTGAACTATAGTTGTCTATGAAGACAACTATCATTGAGGGAATCTCAGTAACACACATGACCCCATCAAGTAGCGGGGCTAAGCTTAGAGGGATTTCTTTTTTTTTTTGGAGCCCTCCCCCCCCAGGGTCTTCTAATTGCTAGGTGTGCACTCTACTACTGATCCATGCCTCCAGCCCATTTGGTTTTATTATTTTTTTTGAACAAGGTCTCACTTTTTGCCTGGGTGGGCCTAGATCATGACCCTCCTATTTATGCAAGTGCCACTGAGCTCAGCTTTCATTTGGTGAGATGGGGTCTTATTTTGTGCCCAAGCTGACCTCAATCTTCTTGATTGCTGCTTCCCAAGCAGCTCGGGTTATGTCAACACACCCAGCTTAATTTTGCTTAATGGTACTGGAATTTGAACACAGACTCTCATCCTTGCTAGGCACATACTTTAGCACTTGAAATAAGTTCCCACCCAGTACAGAGAACTTCTAAGATTGTAAAAAGACACCTTGGTTGGGCATACAATCAAGCCCTGAAACTGAGAGCTCTTAGGAGATTGTTCTTCATTCTCTTAGAATGTTTCATCTTCATTCTAGATTCTATATAGAAGCTAGAGGATTCATCTATTGGTTCTAAGCATGGTGCAGAATTAAAGAGAGACATTTGGAGTCAAGGTCAGAAGTGAAGCTAGAGTTCTCAGTAAAATATTTAGTGGACAGGCATCTCTGATTAGGACCACAACTGTTCTGGCAGCTGACTCATCTCTTTCAGTTGTTATAAGGTAAACAACATAGCAAGAGTACTATGCAATGTTACTGAGGGAAAAGAGGCTTCTGGGCCATATATAAATATATGACTCCTATGTACATATGAATCATATAAGTAGTTATATGAACATGTTAAGTCAGTTTCTGAACAGAGGTAAAACAGTTTCTGAATAAGAGGTAAACAGACTATAACCAAGCTCTTAGACACAGACAGACAACGTGATATCAGTAAAATCCCCTCAGAGCTCCCTAGCCTACCTCTACCTTCCATGATATTACTTGGGGGTCCTGAAGTGCCAAGATTCCTAAGAAAGGAGAAAAGTTGCCAGAAATATCTACATTCAGGATGTCAATACCAGTAAAATGGCTCACAGGGCTTTCTCACTTGTCATTTCATGGCAATACCATGACAACTCAACCACAGAGACGTCTCCATTTCCACTTTACAGACCAGATCAGAGAACAAATAGACTTAGCCAAGCTCTTAACATGATGGTCCCAGATGAAGGACTTCACCCAGCCCTGGCTGGTGCCGAGTCTGGCATCCTTCCATTTCCTCTGCACCTTTCTGGAGCAGCCACGGACCTGAGGAGCTCAGGTTACCTGCCTTCTTCTTCAGCATGTAGGGGGCAACTGAAGCCCCACTTCAATAGTCTTCATGATAAAGAGCCTCCAAGAAAGGATTTATGCGAATAAATTGAAGGGGAAGGTGATAGATTCCATTTCCCCCCCAAAGGTTCAGGTCAGAGACTATGCAAACACAAGACATTGCTTCTAAAGCTGGATTGGGTGGGGCATGTCTGTAATCCCAGCACTCAGTGTTGAGAAAGGAGGATCATAAATCAAGGCTAACCTGGTTCACATAGGTCAGACCTTGTTAGAGGAAAGGAAAGGGAGGAAGGGAGGGAAGGGAAGAGAGGAATAAGGAGAAGAGGAGAGGGGGAGAGGGAGAAAAGAGGAAGAAAGGGAGAAATAGAGAGGAAGGAAGAAGAGGGGGGAGAATAAACTATAGTTAATACAGCTGGGCTGACGGTCTCAGAAATAGACTGCCAGGATTCAGCACTAGGAACTGTGTGTTTTCTGGTGACGTAAACCAAGTGCTATTACAAGTTATCCTGACATATTTCTAGACAAAGAGCTTGTCTTTTCTGCATGGTAAACTTCTGAAAAGGAAAACAAGCATTTCTTATATCTAGATGCCCTTTAAAGATTACAATGTGCTTCCATAGATATTCATTGCTCGCTTACAAAATAAAATTAAACAGTGAAATTAAGGAAGAATATCCGTAAGCGGCAGTTAGCTATTAACACCCACCCTTACACTGTAGATAGGAAAAGAGAGAGATGAAACGCTTTCTCTATTAGAATTGAAGTCAGGTTCTTGAAGTTCTAACTGTTCCAAGATATCAATAAAAAAATCAATGCTTTTTAAATTAAAAATGAGATGCTGCTACTTATGACTTGATAAGTTATAAAATGCCTTTTTCATCCTTCCCAATCAATGGTTCTCTTCCCCATTACTACTAAATTTCAAATCTGAAGCTCCTATGGACTGTACAGGTGTTGGTGGGGGGGAAGAAAACAACTAAAACAAGAAAAAGAAAGCTAAGTTTGTTTCAATGCTGTTCAATGTGAAATACAGTGGAACCTTTCCATCTATTCATTCTATTCAGAGATTAAGAAGGTCTGACCTTTCTTAATGGGTTATGAACTTCTTCCCCTGGGCCATGACCTTCTTAATAGATTATGCACTTCTTCCCAGAGGTCGCAGCCATCCTAAAATAGACTGAACTCCCATGCCATGCTGTTACCAAAAGCTACTCATGTCTCTATACAGTTTAGACCATCCCCCGGTACCTCATCTCTGCTGATGAGATCAGTCACTATTAAAGGATAGAGTTTTCTAAGGAATGAGATTTATTTTGGTTAATCTAAACAAATTACATTGTAAGCACAACTTTTCCTGAGAGATAAAGAAAACAGCTGCATGCTTTTACTAGTGGATCCATTATTTGCCTACATCTCATTTGGTTCAGAGGCTTTGTAGCCCTGGCACATTGCCACTTTGAAGCACCTATCCTTGGGAAGCCGGTCTGCAGGACAGGTCCACACATACCGCAGGTGGACATTCTTGATAGGATCAAGCCAACATTGGGCCACCTGTGCCTCAGCACTGTAGGGGAGAACTCAGTTGAGCAGGTGCCACCCAACCCACCTGAGGAGATGAGAAATCCTACAAAGGCAATGGTGCTCGGCCTTGGCTGCACAATACGAGCACTCAAGAAGCCTAAAAATGTCTGCGGCTACTTCTAGCTCAGGCTAATTCAAATCAACCTCTCTAAAAGCAGAGGCCTGGTACTGGGACTTTTTTTATTTTTTGGTCAGTCATGGGCCTTGAACTCAGGGTCCTGGGCTCTGTCCCTGAGCTCTTCATGTTAAGGCGAGTACTCTACCGTTTGAACCACAGCACCACTTCTGGTTTTCTGGTGGTTCATTGGAGATAAGAGTCTCACAGACTTTCCTGCCTGGGCTGGCTTTGAACTGAGATCCTCAGATCTCACCCCCCTGAGTAGTTAGGATTACAGGCGTGAGCCACCGTCACCTGGCTGGTACTGGGAGTTTTGAAAGCTCCACAGGTGGTTCTACTATGATGGCATATGCCAAGTGTGAGCAGCACTCCTGTAAAGGGAGTGTACTAGTATTTGGGCTTGAATCCAATTGGTGAGAAGCCTTCACAGATGAGCTGAACACATCACTTACTTGGGGAAGTTAGCATTCCGCCCAGTCTTGAGCCCTAGCTGGCAAGTGCTTAAATGTCTGAGTGCATTTGGGTCAATCTGATTTGTCAGTGGGTATGAGAAGTACTATTTGAAATGCCTGTCTTTGGTGGCTCTGCTTGAAACATAAGCAGATGATATTTACTAAACCCTTACTTTATAAGAGCCTAGAACTTGGTAAAAAAAAAAAAAAAAAAAAAAAGGAACAAACAAAATAGCCAAGTGAAATGTCATCCATTTCTGGGGTGACTCAGTGGAGAGACAGGCAGGGACACGTGCATGCCAATATCCCGATGTCCCCACTGGGTGGCTGGGGATGGAGAATTGTTAACTGCTGTATATATGACGAGAGATGTTAGAAGATCATTGCACTTGGCGCTGCAAACATTGAAATGAAAAGCTTCTACTGCAAGAGCATAAATATCCTAAAGAAAATAAAATGGAGGCAATTCTTTGTATGGCCAGCCATCTGTGGCTGCTTGCATTTTCCTTTACGCTTCCTTGCTTGCGGATTTCAAAGAGAAGCATCATGTGACCAGGAGTGGACAAGCAGAGAGCAGACTGGAAGCTCAGAAGATGCCAGATTTGGGGAACGATCAGTGCAAGAATTTGTCACAGAACCCCAATTGTCAGATTAACTCCCAATTTTGAGTCAATCTTACATGTCAATAGATTCTGAGAAATTGAACTCACCTGCTTAAAATAAGTCAAGTTGACAGCAATGAATGATGTAAAAAAAAAAACAAACTCACTGGGTCTCTCTTTTCTTCTTCAGTGGGTCCATGAGGCGCAGAGTGTCTCTGATGACAGCCACTTTCACCTCTTCATCCACCAGGCTGGGGACATTTTCAAACACCCCTGGAGAAAGCTTGAATGGGTAAGGGCTCTGTGTTATAGTCAGGCCATAGCAATCAATGGGCCACCTCCAACTAGTTCAAGTGGTGGCAGCATCACTTTTTGTCTGTGCTGGTCTATAGAAGCGGGTTTTTAAATGCTGCCTGAACACTATTCATTTCCTCTTGGGAATTCACAAAATACATGAAGGAAAAATAGCAGCACCATGTTTTGGGATTATCAAAATTTGGAACTACAAGCTGGGTGACAGTGGCTCATGTCTGTAACCCCAGCTACTCAGGAGGCTGAGATCTGAGGATCACGGTTCAAAGCCAGCCTGGGTAGGAAAGTCTGTGAGATTCTTAGCTCCAAATAACCACCAAAAAGCTCAAGTAGTAGACCTTATCCTTAAGCAAAAAAACCTAAGGGACAGCACTCAGGCCTTGAATTCAAGCCCCAGTACACACACACACACACACACACACACACACACACACACACACACGCGCGCACACACACATACACAAATCACACACATACACACAAAATGTACACACAAAAAATTCATAAATACAGAAATGGGATAAGAAAAGCAAAAGAATCCAGAGAATCATTCTGAAACCTATGACAAATTGGGTGGTTTATTTCCTTACAGTTTTTTTTTTTTTGAGCATTCTTTTTGGGATGGAGTAGGGGAAAATATAATCCCTGTTAAATGTACTATTTATCTTAGTGATTCAAGTATGTCGACATGGCTAAATCATATTCATAGAATTTCAATTAGTTCATCTCCTGAGGCTAACTAATTAGTTCATGTCAAAGCTGATGGAAAGGCTCAGCTGCTTCTAAGTTTCCAGACCTTAAAAATGGGAAGAACGGCATGCTGGGAAATTATCATAGGTCGGAAAGGTCTTATATTAATAACTCTGTTCAGAGCTCAACAGATCAACTAAAATTATTTGACTTAAAGAAAACTTGGCTGTAAAAATTTGAGAATGTTGAATCTTAGCATGGATACCTCGAGAGCAGGCACACTTGGATTTCTAGCAATATAATCAATGAGGTGCTCCAAATACTTACTTCGTGCTCATGTTCAATTCTCATGCTGGGATTTGCGTTTACTTCAAGTAGCATAGGCTTCAGGTTTTTCATCAGAAGAATGTCAAAGCCTAGAATCTTGGAAGAATAAACATAATTCAATATTAGTCCCTCTGGCACGCTATCTTTTCAGGAACCCAGTATAGTATTAGGGTCATTAAGGGGAAAATAAATCCAAACTCGGTCCCTAACCTTGGCCTTGACCCTGGCTGTTCTCCTCCATGGCCTCTGTTCCTCTGGGTGTACTTGTCAGAACAAATGAATAGCAGAAAATTTTATAGAAACCTTGGTAATGGGATGTGTTCCCATAGTGCATTTCAGCACTATCTGTGTCATCCCAAGTGCTATAAAATGATGACCTCTTTCCTCTTTAACAGGCTTTTTATTATGTTAAGGATTCGTAGTAGTCCATCAATTCCTCCTTGTTTTTTTTCTACTGCCCTTTTCTATTAAGTTCTTTTAAGCTAGATCTCTGAAAACCATAGCCTGCTTTTTCTTAACCTGGAGTATATATTAGTATCACAGAAGGAATTCGTTCAAACCCAATGCATATCCTAACCTCCATCCATTAAGTCAAACAACAAATCTTTATGTGCTTGTGATATACCCTCTTGGTTTAGAACAGTGAATATTTAATAGGTGCTTACTAGGCAACAAGGACTGTATGATGCAGTAATGATTCATAATCTCATTTAATCCTCATTAGGGTGTCTTTGGAGGAAGGACGATGACTTCCAACTTATAGAAACCTAAAATAGTCCTATGGGCTTCCACCTCACTGCCTACCTAGTCAGTGCCAGAGCTGGCTTTCATACCCAAGCAAGTCTGATCACTTGAGTTACCACCAGTATACAAGACACAAAGCTAGGCTCCTTGTTGGAAATGGACAGCTAATTGAGTGAGGGTGACATGGACGTCCACATACAGGGTTCTGTGGGATGAATCCTCAGGCCACACACCTGCAATGCTGGCCCTGCATTCAAGGCCTGCACTTGTACCAGTTTGTTGAGTGCCCGTGTTCAAGTTCAGAATGTGGCTTGCCTCAGGCAAGGCTTTGCCTTTCAGTCACTCTAGGTTGCTTTTAACTCCTTACAAGTCCTTCTATTGGACTAGCCACCGTGGGTCTCTTGCTCTCTTTGCCTTCAACAGCCCTTCACCTGGAGAATTTACATCCTTGAGATGGCTGCTTCTAATGAGATTCAGATTCAGACTGCAAGGACTTCAGAGTTTTGGAAGGACTTTCATTATCTCTAGAGAAGTGATAACGTGGAAAGTTTCTAACATAATTGATACAACCCCCAAAGTCTCGAGAAATAATATGGAGGATAAAAGGGGGGGAAAAAGACAAGATAAGGTTGTAGACTCCCCTTTCTCTGTGGACTTCAGAAGAAAAGATGAGGGGAATCCATTTACTTGTCTATATAGAATATGCATTAGTTAAATGATAATTATTAAACTGTAAGTTCATCTATATTAATGAAATCAAAGCCCGAATGACCATTTGGGGAAATAATCTGAGACGAAGTTATGTTTCAATGAAGGGCAGTAAAGATGGGAAAAAGTCATCTTCACACTATTTTTCTTTCCCTAGTCATGGAAAGGAAGGAATAGAAATTCAGTGGGAAATGTTACATGTATTATAGATCTGCTTAATAATATATGACAAGTGGATTTGAGTGATGAGCCCTTTAAGAGACTCTCGTGACATCATCAGTCTAACTTCAGACCTGGCCTTGTGACATGTGATGTTGATGAGGATACAGAGAATGGCAGGCCACGGTGCCAACGTTTTATCATTCTCAGTCATCCACTCTTACTTTGTGCTACATCTTAGTGTTTAAGCCTTGACTTTCTGAGCCTGGAGGATGCTTCTCAGTTCCATGTTCAGTGGATTTGAGGCCAGAAGTATAGGAATGCTGGGAGATGGAAAAGGAAGTAGTAAAATCTTCTCCACCATACTGGCCCATATCTACCAATGTCCTATTTTCCAGAATCTAGACTTTGGCAATTTTTTAAAAATGGGTTGGGTCTTGCACAGGAGTGGTTTAAGTCAGAAAAATCTGTGCTCAGTATCTCGAACTAGGCTGGATGATTTTAGGGAGGGTTTCCTAGCCGTTCTGAGCCTCAGTTATCTGATCTGAAAGATGAGCATCATGTTGCTGCCTTGCAGGAGCACTGGTAACGAGCATGCAAAGTAGTATCTTAGGAATCCATTCATCATGTAGAAGGTAACCAATGTGTGTGTTGTTCCCTTTCTGTTTTCCTACCATTTCCACCAACAAGAAGTGATGGCTGTGTGCGTCACAGGAGTCACAGGAATTATCTGTATTCTGGTTCTTCCTTTAACGTGTGGACTGAGCAAGTGAGTTGGATGCTCTAAGCCCCAGCCTCGGCATTTGTAAAATGAGCATGTGGATAATGTTTGCTAAACCTCGATTCATTAGCAAGAATATGTACTGAATTCTTCCTAAGGCCCAGGAGGTCCATGCTGGCTGCTGGCAAGGTCACAGTCCATTAAACAAAGCGCCTACTCTTTTGGAGTGCACACTCCAGCAAGACTGACAAGATCCAACAGAGGCCTTGCAATGGACAATGTTTATTTGACATAGTGCTTGACACATAGCAGGTATTTCAGGAAGGGTCAGCATTATTACATTTGTTCACAAGTTCAAGGAAATATGAATTATTTTCCTCTCAAAATCTCAATAAAGTATTCCAGTGCCAACAGATCTCAATAAGCAAAATTAGAGCTAGGTGTTAGTGGCTCATACTTGTAATCCTAGCTACTCAGGAGGCTGAGATCTGAGGATTGCACTGTGAAGCTAGCCCAGGCAGGAAAGTTATCTTCAATTAACTACCAGAAAACCAGAAGTAGAGCTGTCGCTCAAAGTATTTGAGTGCTAGCCTTAAGCAGAAAAGCTTAGGGACAGTGCCCAGGCCCTGAGTTCAAGCCCTATAACCAACCCCAAACAAAACAAATCAACAAAAACAGGGCAAAACTAGAGTTATCTTGTCATAAAATCCCAGAATGTCCAAATTAGGGGAAAAAATCAGCAATTTACTTTGTCTACTGATTTTCAAAATGAGGTTCTTTTCTGGTGAAGCAAGGAAGAAGCTAGCTAGATCAGTTCAACTTTTAACTATCTTTATATACTGAACAAAACCTTACTTCCCCTCCAATACTCTCGCCTCCCCAAAAAAAACCCCTCACAACTTAATCTAATCCCCACCTTAGTCAGACCAGAAACCTGTAGTTTAGGAGAAGGCCTCTCTCTCTAAGTTTCTCCAACAGTCAGTAGAAGAGCAGAATTTTCAATTCTATGGTACTCGGCCTCTCTGAGTAATCCCCTGCCTACCTGCATTGCATCCTGGGGGATTAAAAAAATACCTTTCTACAGGGTTACACCTATAAACTTAGCTACTCAGGAGGGTCAGATCTAAGGATCATGGCTTGAAGCCGGCCCAGGCAGACACATTCTCAACACTCTTATCTTCATTTAACCAGAAAAAAAAATCCATAAGTAGAAGTGTGGCTCAAGTGGTAGAACACCAGTGAATGGAAGAAGAGCATAAGGACTGAAGTTCAAACCCCAGTACCAACACACACACATCAAAAGCAATCTGTCCTTCCCTGTTTACCTCTAGAAGCTTCAAATTGTGGTTTGAAGTTCGGGAGAAAGGGCTCTGAGCCATTATTTTCTAAATCCATTCAAAATCTCCAAGTTACATTCTGAGTCCAATGGTACATAGTCTTCCAGATGCATCCAGATATTACCAGCTGAGAGGTCTCAGCTCCTCAAATTCAAACCACTCTCTGTGGCCAGCAGTCTCTAACATGGTCCCATTGAGACCCATGCTTTTATGTCTTCCCCTGCCCCATCACTCAGTAACCACCCACGGGAGTGTGGCTGTGTTTACTAACTGGTTTCTAACAGACAGTAGGACAGAAATACTGGGCGGTCTCTTCTAATATTAAGTTACCAAAAAAGCCTGTGGCTTCCATCCAGGGTGTTTCATACTCTGAGGGGGTGAGTTACTCTGTGGAAAGATCCAGATGGCAAGGAACTGTCCTCTCCCACCCCCTGCCAGGGGGTACCTGAGGCCTGCATTGTGAGTGAACTCAGAGGAGAACCTGTCAACTAGTCTGGCGTTGGTGTGACGGCGTCCCTGGCCAACCTGTGAGTGGTAGCCTTGTAAGAGACTTGGAATCTGTGGCAAATCCACTCTGCCTAGACTCTTGACCCACAGGAAGTATGAAACTGAGCACTGAGTTTAAGCTAGTTATTTGTCAGCAACAAATAACTAATACCTCATCTCTGTTCTCTGATACCTATTTTGCTTCCTGCATTCCTTATCTACCCAGTCACACATGTCAAAACTTCTCCCTTCACTCCTTACATTTAAGTGGTCACCAAATCCTATTTGCTCTGCCACCTCAGAGCTTTCTAGATCTGGCTCATTCTCGCTGCTGGAACCCTACAATGGGTCTGCACCATCTCTTACCTTTTACCTGATCTCAAACTCACCCTTTTTAAAACTCTCTGGCACAAGAGGATGCCAGAGTAATTTATCTACAACGCAAATAGAATATTAACACTCCTCTGTGTAAAAATCTCCACCCACAGGATGAAGCTCAAGTTCAATAGCATGTCCTCCAAATTCTCCCACTCTCCAGCTTTACCTCCTCTGTTCCCCCTGCTCTTTTCCTCTTCTTGATTTGTATTTCTTGAGCACCTGCTAAATACCAGGCACACTTCTAAGCACTGGGGATAAAAAAAAGCTGTGTACAAAATAAAGATCCTGCCCTCTGGGAGCTTACATTGTAAAGGGGAGAGAATCCACGAGTCAGTTAATGATTCAGTCATGGGAAAAAAACAAAAACGGAATATAGAACATTTCCGGAAGGGGAGGGTTTGATGTAGGCCAGGAGAACCTGGGAGGGCCTTTCTAAAAAGGTGACACTTGTCATCCTATTGTCCTCTGGCTCACATAGTTTCTAATGAGAACATTATGCTTACTCTTTGTTCCTATAAACTTAATGGGTCTTTCCTCTGGCTGCTTTAAAGATTTTATCATTATTGGCTCTCCGAAAGAAGTTGGTTGTAAGCTGTGTGTGTGTGTGTGTGTGTGTGTGTGTGTGTGTGTGTGTGTGTGTGTGTTATTTCTTAAACTTCTGGGAAGGCAGAGAGAGATTGGTGGGGATATTCACTCATCCTTCTTCTCCCTCCCAATCCCCTCTCTGACCCACCATCACCAGGCCATAAAGGTCTTTCTCAACTGCTGGCAGTCTGGACAGGATGGGAGGGGTATTTTTTTTTTTTTATCCTTTTCAACAGTGTTGGAATTTGAACTCAGGTCCTTCTACTCTCAAGGCAGGCTTAACAACTTGAGCCACACTGTCAGGGCTCCCTACACCCGAGTTATTTTTCTTATAGGGTCTCACATTTTTGCCAAGGGCCAGAATAGCTATGATCACAGGCAAACACCACCCTCTCCCCGCCCCTCCTCCACTATTGTTGGAGACAAGGTCTCTTCTCTTTATGCATCCCAGATTCTCAATCCTCCTGCTCCCTTCCATATAGGCTACTGCCCCTAGCTTCCATAGGGATATTCTAGACCTGGATTATATCCACACAAATGTGTTTTCATGCAAATGCTTCTACTGGTCACTTCTAATATCTTTTCTCTAAGGCCTGGCCACAGAGAGGCCAAAGATATCATCCCACTTAAGCCAAAACACAGTTCTGACTGTGTTAATCCATTCTAGAGACAAAGTTTTTGAAAAGTACACATGACTCTGCAGTTCTGCCCCTCCCACCATTTTCTTCTGTTGAATTTTGCAAAAATTCTACGGTCATGTCTTCACGTTCATAAGGGATAGCTTTGGTGCGAGGTTTTCTGTTAATCTCATCCAGTCAAGATTTCATTTCAGAGGTAATATTTTCTTTTTGTTGTTGTTTTGTTTTGTTTGAGACGCAATCTTACTATATAGCCCCAGGCTGGCCTAGAACTCACTATGGAGCCCTAGGCTGACACTGAACTTGTGATCCTCCAGCCTCAGGCTTCTGAGTGCTGGGATTACAGGAGTAATACATTTGGATGTATTATCTTCTCGAAAAGTTTCCCTTGGTTCTTCATCCTCTATGACTCCCTTTGTTAGCAAATCTTTTCCTTAAAATATTTGAATAGTTAAAATAACTGTATTTTCTCTAGGAGTTCCATCATTTCCATCCTACAAGTTCCAGCTAATAATTTTCCCTATTGGTATAGGTTCATTTTCCCTGCTTTGTGATTTTTTTTTTTTGTAGTACTGGGGGTTGAATTTGGGGCTTTATGCCTGCAGGTGCCCTCTGGCTGAGCTATATGTCCAGTCCTGTTTATTGCTGGTTATTTTTTCCACTTCCTGCCCAGGTGCACACCTGATCACAATCTACCTATTTAGCTTCTCATCACTGTTGGTATGACAGATGCCTGCCACCACATCCAGCTTCCCTCTGTGGAGAAGGTTTTACCTAGGCTGGCTGTGACTGTGATCCTCTCCTGTCAGCCTCCTTCACAGGTTGGATGGACAGGCATGCACCACAATGCCCAGCTATAGGTAGAAACTCTTTTCGTGAACTTTTCTGCTTGCACTGGCAGTGAACTGTGATCCTCCCATTCTCAGTTTCCTGAGTAGCTAATGTGAACCCTGGATGCCTAGCTTGTTTACTGATATTGGACATTTGTGATATTATAACTCTACATATCTGGACTTTATCTACTTTTTAAAGGGATGGACTCTGTTTTGCCCATCGGTTATTGGCAAGTGTGTTGGTTATTGTTCAGGGATACCTCGAACGCATCAACCAGAGAAGATCCACTGTATACTTTGAGACAGAACTTCTTTGGACTCTCTATTCTGTCCTTTCATAGACTGAATGCCTCTCTCCTTCGTGTGAGCTCTTTGCTCAGTTTATCATTTTGTGGCCATACTTTGTCCAGCTTGGTGGATGAACTCATGGCTCAAGACTCAGGAGAGACTCCCAGCGACTTTTGGAGCTTGTTTCTTGCTCAGCTCCTGGCTGTCCAGAATCCTGCCCTATAGTATCAGCTACTTCAGCCTTTCCGAAGCTCCCATCTCCATCTCCCTGCTTTCTCAGTGTCACCAGCCTCTGTGTGTTCCCCCTACCTGCCTTATGGTCCAGACATTGCCTCCAGACAAGAGGCAGAGGCCGCCCTAGCACTCACCTTGGTTTCTCTTCCTTTTCTCAGGGCTCATAATACTGAGCCAGCACCTACTGTCAAAAGCCTAAGCATTATTTCATATACCTACTCCTCTGTTTCTGGCAGTCTAGACTCTACCCCAATAGAGCCTCTGTTACTCCATCCTGACCAGCCCCATGCATCTCAGCAGGTAACACAGGAATAGAGACCAAGTGAGAGAATATGTCTTTTTTTGTTGTTGTTTGAACAGCTGGGAAGAGCACTTCAGGAAGAGGGAACAAGAGGAACAAAGGTCCCTTTTGAATGACAGCAAAGAGTAAGCAAGAGGGGGAAACACAAAGGATGGATCAGGTAACGTCTTGTAGACCATGATAAGAAGCTAGGGTTTTAAGAGCATTGGAAGTTTGAGCAAGAAAAGGAACTTGATCCAACTTGTATTTTAAAAGGATCTTTGGCTACAGTGAGAAAAATTAGCTGGAGGCAGAGGGGCGGGAAGAGGGCTGTCTGTGAGCAGGCTGTACTGGCAGTTCTAGCGTGAGATGATAGCTACCCAGACCAGGGTGGGAGCAGCAGAGCCGGCTAGACGTGGTGACATTTGGGATGCATTTGAAAGTACATTTGCAGGGCTGCTGATGAATTGGATGTGGGAAGGAGAGGGGACAGAAGAAATAAGGATGATTCAAGTTTTTGGTCCGAGTGACTCATTTAATGCCACTCACGTACCGAGATAGGAAAGACAGTGGACAGTTGGTCTGGGAGAGAAGACACAAGTTTGACTTGAGGCAGGTTATGTGTTTGAGCCCCATACTTATCTCTGCCAGTGTTCAGTAGGATATCCCTACCTGGGGCTCTGTTGGAGGCTAAGATTTTAGAAATACTCATTTAGGCATCAGTGACTTATAGATGTTTCTACAAGCCATGGGGATAGAGGTCATTTAAGGAGTTAGTGGTAGATAAGAAGCTTTGTTTCCAAGAGTTGATCCTCCCAGGTCCAGAAGAAAAGGCCTGGGAGCAGTTAGGAGGGCAGCTGGGAGCATGGGGCATATGCTGTCCCCAGCTCCCGCTCAGCAAACCCTGAAGCGCCCCATGAGCACGCCCTCCTCTGGAGGCCTTGTTAGCCAGTTAATTCTCCCATTTCTGTGCCCCCACCATTAGGTATGTGCCCTAGGTAGCACTGCTATCCTCAAGCACATGGCACCTCCCATCCTCAGCACTTCTCAAACTACGACACACAGCCATGTCTCATGGGAGGCCAGGAAAGGCATTAGAGAAGTTTCATATCAGAGGCACTCAAGGGAAGGTGCTCCTGAGGCGGGATGTGAGCAGCTCCTTGGAAGGCATTGGACAGGAGTGAGGACCAGTGATAAGACAGTAGGTTGGGCGGGTCAAGACCGAGAACAAGGGGTGGCACAGGTGGTATCTAAGAGAAGGGAGTCAGATCTGCTCGGCAGGACCGGAGGCACGGAAGCTGGACTGGAAAGTGACCAATGCCAGTCTAAGGCTTGGTTTTCCAGGCTCTGCTCCTTGGTACATGAGTATTCCAATTAAGGTTAAACTCTGACTGGGTCCTGGTTTCCTATAAGCTTCCTGGCACTTCCTCAAACACAACTTTGAGAAGTGTCATTGTTACAAGCTGTATAGTAATTGTAAAAAAACTGTCATTTAGTGATTGTTGTGTGCTAGGTACTGTGCTCTTGCATATAGCTTGCTTTCTGCCTTATCCCATATTCCTTCCTCCTCCTCCTCCTCTTCCTCCCCCTCCTCTTCCTCTCCCTCCTCTTCCTGCGCTTCCTTTCTCTCTTTCCTCCCTCTCTTTCCTTCTCTCCTTCCCTCCCTACTACTGAGGCTTGAATTCAGAGCCTCATATTCTCACCTGGCTTTTTCACTCCAGGTTGGTGCTCTACCACCTGAGCCACATTCCCACTTGTAGCTTTTTGCTGATTAATTGGAAATGAGTCTCATGGACTTTCTTGCCTGGGCTGCCTTCAAACTATGATCCTCTGATCTCAGCTTCCTGAGTAGTTAGGATTACAGGTGTGTACCAGTGCCTGGCTTCACACTGCTCTCTCTTATGTGAGCATAGCACAGCTTGGGGAGGTGGCCTCTACTTACAGATAAGGCAACGAAGGCACGTAAAGATCAACTTGCCAAGACTACCAGCTAGAGTTGCTACAATGGGTAACTCAAATTTGCTGGAACTCAGGGTATCTAGAACAAACTCAAGGCCTTGACCATTAGGCTGCTTCTGGGCCTCCTTCCTGTGGGGGTATCCTGACTGCAGAGTGAGGAGCAGGTCACAGAGAACAGGGAACAAAGAGGTGGATCAACTTGAGGCAAAGGAAAGGTGTCTCTTATAGACGTGTAAGTTTTGGAAAGGGTTATTGGTCAAGGACAGAATTAGCTACAGGGGACAACAAGAAGATACAATCAAGCCATGGGGTGGGAAGAACATTCTTGAAAACTGAGCTTAGAAACCTTTCCTTTGCATGTGTATTTTGGCCACATGAATCATCTGTACACAAATAGATTTTGCTATTTAAGCCAAGGTCACAGCTCTGCCTCAAGAACGCAGATTGGAGGGCATGTTGCTAGAGCTGCTCGGACAATGACAAGGGGACCAGTTGGAATGCCAGGGCAGCCATGTTGCTGGGCAGCAGATGACAGGGAACCTGCCCACAACTGAGCAGTGCCAGCCACTGCTGGGGCCAGCGTGATCCCCAAGTAGTTATTGTGGCTATGACTGGCAAGAGATGACAGTTACATGTTCCACCCAAATGTAATTTTGTTGGCTTGAGTTTATATTCTGGAATGCTGTTGTCTAGGCCAGGCCTAGGCTACAAGCGAGAGGAGCTTCTTTTGGGGAAAAAAAAAAGAGCTTCCTTGTTTCTAGGCAGAACATCACTGCCTGCAAAGCCCTTCTACCATCCTTCTCTCATTCCAATTTCAACCAATCAGGGAGGCAGGTAGGGAAACTGAACCTACGAAGATAAATTCAATAACTTATACCAGATCGCACAGCATGTGATGCCGAAACTAACCCTTTGCTTTCCAAGTCAGTACGGGAATCTGCAACCCTGCAGATACCTAGCAAGTGATAGTCTAGCAAGTGATTAAAAATGCAAACAAGAGAACAGAATCTCACTTCCTCTCAATCACTACATGCCTAAACTGCACCACAAAACACCTTCTAAACATCTAAGACTTTATACCTTGTCAGTGCACTTCACAACACTCCTAAAACGGTAGGTAGGAAGAAAGAGTGGGTGACTTATAGAGAGAAAAACAGAGGTGCTGGGTGGTAAAGAGACCTTCCAAGGTCGCAGCTGGAAGAAGCTTTATTTCTAAGCTCCAAGCTCTTCTTTTAGCCACCCCCTCCCCCTCCAGCCTAGAAGCATCCAGTGTGGTGAAGCTGTGGAAAAACACTCACAAGGCTGAGGTTCCATGTTCAAACCAGCAGCTCCCTCTGTCCACCCTCCTGTTCCATCCCAGTAGCTGCTCATTGTTGCCTGTCCACAACAAGACAAGAAACAAAACAACCGTCCTGGCTCTCCTTTCCTGCCACCAGGACCATGCCAGGGTTCTGAGGCTTGGCCATGCTTTCTGGAGCATGCAATAGCTGTCACAATGGAACAGATGTGGCCACACGGTCCCCAGCATGACTCCTGGACGTGGCCTCATCACAACTCTTTCCTCTGACTTCAGTCTTGGGTGCACAGGTCAGGCCCCCACATCAAAGTCCTTCTCATTTGCTTTTCTAATGTCTCAAAGCACCTGCTGATGTGGCACTGACATTCTGCCTGGGAACCATAACAAGGCATAGAGGCCAGATGCCCAAGGACAGATGTCCAGATGACAATGATCTCCTCCTGGTACTGATTACTGCTTGGATCCCCCTTCCTAGGCTTCTGTGGCTTGTCTGGAGATCCTACTTCTGGGCACCAGCCCCGCAGAAGCCTCTCTGAGCTTGAGGCTGCACTTGGGGAACAGAGTCCTCTCCTCCCACTGAAGGAATGCCTGTCCATGGCAGCCACTGCCCCATTCCCTCTTCTCACTCATTCCATGCCCATCACCTTCCAGCCATAGACTGGAACCAATCATTGAAACACTGCATAGGATAAAGAAGAATGTTGCAGACCACACGCTTTATGACATTGCCTTGTTAAAGCTCAAAAACAACATCAACAACAAAACCCAATCCAAATGAGACAATATTGCTTAGAAGTATGTTTGTGAATAATGAGAGCATTTAACAAGGACATGCTAAACCTACAACTGAGGATCCCAGTTACCCTGGTGGGGGATGGGACAGGACAAATGCAGTCACTAAAGACAAGGGTTGGAAGGTGGGTGAGAGATGATGGGCTTTTTTTTGTGCTGCCTGGTTTATAAATATGTTCCATATATCAGCTGCTATTTTAAAGACCAGATGGGAAGGACCTTAGAGATGCTTCTTCTTGCTGTATCTGTTCTGACTTTGGAGTCTCTTCTGAGTGCCTGGCCTTGGTGTTCCCTGCCCTGCCTGGCCAACTTAGTGACCCGGAAGATGTTCTGCCCTTGTTCTCCATTGCCTTCCCTCCTACTTGCTAGCTCCTTCATCCTCCCTTAGAGCCTGAAGTCCCCTGGTTGGGGGATACGATGGATGCTTTCAATGCCGGTCCTGCCTGACATCTCTGCAGCGTTTGATGCCACCTACTGGCCCAGCCCCATCTTCTGTGAACACCTCTTCCCTGGCATTTTGGGGTCCTCCCCTCGTGATCCCCCTTCTATATCTCAAGCACTTCTTGGCCTCCTTTGCAGGCTCCCTACCTCTAAGCTGTCCTTTAATTAAGCGGAGGTGCCCACAGGGGTGTTCTCTGACCTCTTCTCACCCACATCTTTTTATATCTTCTGTTACTGTCTGAATGCAGATGAGTTCTCATTTCTTTCTCCAGCTCAGGCCTCTATCTCCTGACTTATGCTGCAAATAGCTCCTTGAATTTCCCACTTTGGTACAACACAGGCACTTCAAGTCCAATTCCTGGCCTTCTCCCCACTGGTCTGGGTCTGGTCCTCTTCCTGTGGCCTCTGTCCAAGCAGCTAAGCCCACCTGCATTATCTGCCTCAGTTCCTCTCTCTTCTCTGTCCCTTACCCCACCCAGTCACCAAATCTAGCCCCTCAATCTCCCTTAAATGTTGCTCAAATCTACCTATTTTCTACGCCTCTGCAAAGACCTTCCTATTCAAAGCCAGAATCTTTTACTTGTGCAAAAGCAATTGTCTCACTGGAGATCTGTCTGAGACCAGGCTTGCCGCAATCCATTCTCCGCTCTGCATGCACTGTGTTCTTTGTGATGTGAAAATCAGAGTACAGTCAGTCCCCTAATTAACTTCCTCAGTGGCCGCCCGCCCTTCCTGCCCAAAGCCTCTCCATGACCCTGCCCCCTCCCTACTTCCTCTTCCTCTTTCCTCATCTCTCTCCACAGCTCTTCCTCAAACCTCATCTTCCCACCTCACTGAACCTCTTTCCAGTGTCTCACACACACTAAGCTTCCATCTCACCTCCAGAGCAAAACCGTGTCTCTACCAAGAACACTGTGGCCCCTGCTGTTATCCAGTCTTAATGGCTCCATTTCTTACCTTAGGGTTCATTGGAACTACCATTCCTTCCAGGAAGTCCTCCCTGACCACTGTACTCCAACTAGGGGAATATAGGTCTGTTATTCAGTTCTAGTACATGGAACATCCCTATAATAATCCCTGTCCAAAGGATTTGTCTCTTACTGTGGACACTACACAGCAGGCATCAGGAATCTAACCTGCTTTCTCACCAGGACCTAGAGCAGTGCCTGAGCCCCTACTAAGCAGCTGATAAAATTTTTGAATGAAGGAATGTATGAGTGATGCTCTGTATCACATCTGTTACTTGGCTGAATTCTTACAATTACTATTACTTTCATTTTCAAGTTTCTCATGGGAAATCATATAGCTAGTGGACAGAAAGCAGGAAGTCAGGCCACGCTTCACACCAACACTCACATCAAGGCCCCCTTCATCCCATCAGAGGCCAGAGCCCTCCCTGGGCCCCATCAAGGTGGAGAATTCAAGTTGAGAGCTGGCAATGGTTACCTGGAAGCAGGTGGGCCCCGGCCGCCCCGTGGGGATGTCCAAGTGGTAGAAAACTTTGAGCTCTGGAGTCAGGGCAATGACAGTCTTGATCACCAAGGAGATGATGTCAGACCACACCTTCTTGATGTCCACACCCTTGGAAGACAGTCTATAAAGAATGCTAGAGAAAGTCCTCTTGCTGCCCGTGTTGGCACTGTCCGAGTGGATGAAGTTGTTGCTGTGGATGTTCAGCGAGTAGTTGGTTAAGTGCATAAAGACATGGTGCATGTTTTGGGAGTTGGGCTCCTGGTATGGCTCTGTACAAAATCTAGAGAGTCCATCTTTGGCTATATAAATCTCTAAGGGATCTAAGGACTTTAGTAAAACATACAGACGAATATCAAACTTGAGCTTGTCGATAAGGAGAGGTTTGCAGATGTATTCCTGGACCACTGCTGGCCTGCTCTGCAGGGTCCCAGTCAGGCGGATGTCGCTGGGGTCTTTAATGAGGTAGATTCCATCACCCTGACAACCACCATCAGGCTTCACAATAAAAGTGGGCTTCCAGGAGGGGTCACCTTCTTTCACCACTTGAACCTGTTGAGGGGGGAGAGTGGTTGGCATCATATTCATTTCTGCGCCAGATATCCAAGCACAGAAGCATCTTGGCAAACATTTGGTGGAGGAGCAAGAGAAAGTGATTCCCCCATTACTGAGTGCTCATTGAACATTTTCCATGAAGACAATGCTGTACAAGGAACTGAGATAGAGAATGGTCCAGAATCTCATGCTCCAGAGGACATGAAGAGAGGCACTAGAATGGTAACCACAAGGCATTGGTTCAGCCCTCATTTTCCCATTTATTAGCAGCTATACCATTGAGCAAGTTTTGGAACTAATATTAAAGACGATGGTCTAATGCCATTTGTGAGTGCCTAAGATGCATCTGATACTGTATTTGGTACTTCACGTAAGTTATATCATCTAACGCACACAGAATACATGGTTGTTCCATTTTTACAGGAGAAGAAACAGAGATGGTGCAGCTGTATTCTTTGGGTATTCTCCCAAAGAATATTCCAATTAATAAGTGAGAAAGTAAACTGAACAGATATTTCTCAAAATAAGTACACATGACCAATGTATTCACAAAGAAGTGCTTGGCTTCCTTAGCCATAAAGGAAATGCAAAGCAAAACTACACTGAGATTCCCTCTCACCCCAGTCAGAATGGCCATCATCAAGAAAACAAACAAAGAATGGTGGAGAGGATGCGCAGGAAAAGAAACCCTATACATTGTTGTAGGAATGTAAATTCAGGAAGCTGCTGTGGAAGTCAGTACGGAGGCTCCTCAAAAAAACAAAAAATACAACTACCTTGTGAACCTGCCGAACCACCTGTGGGCATACAACTGAAGGAATGTAAGTCAGCATATAATAGAAGTACCTGCACATCCATGTAACAAAACTATGGAATCAGCTTGAGATGTCCACCAACAGATGGATAAGGAAAATGTGATATGTACACAAATGGAGATCACAGCCACAAAGGAGAATAAAATTTGTGGGGAAATGGGTAGACTTGGAAATCATCACATCAAATAAACCATTTAATTCACATGTGGAATCTAGACTAAGGAAATAGAATGAGTAACAAGAGTATAAAATAGAGAGGTTTTTTTTTGGGGGGGGGGAGGGTGTGGAAACCAGTGGGATAGAAAGGGTGGAAAGGAAAAAGAGAAAAGGGGAAGTGAATATGATCAAAGTACTTTATTAAATGTATGAAAATAGAATAATGAAACCCATTAAATTGATTCAGACAGGAAGGAGGGTGTATAGGAAAGAATAACATAGGGTAAATTTGATCAAAGTACATTATATGCATGCATGAAAATACTGCAGTGAAGCCCTTCTATGCAATTAATACGTGCTATCTAAAATTTTTTAAAAGGTTTCAAAAGTGTGTGGGTGTCAGAGTCAGACAGCCTGGGCTGAGGCCTTGGCCCTGTCACTTCCTGTTAAGTGACTTGCCCAAGTTACTTGTTCCCAGTGACTTTCTCATCTATTAAATAGGAGTAAGATTGTTCAGAGGATTCAATGCAACAGCTAAGCACGCAGAACCTGACATGTTGAAAGACAACCAAAAGCCTAGCTACTGCTATTTTTAACAGATGAAGTAACTTGCCAGCTAACTGGGGGGGCGGGGAGGGGGAGGGGCAGAATCAGATCTAAAATCTAGAGTAACGACTTTAAAGCCCCATACGTTCCTCCATGTTCCTTCCAAACCCCCTCTGGGTCATTGTGAAGACTGGATAAGCTGAAATGTGCAGAGAACCAAGCATTAATACCAAAACGGAGCTGGTACAGGAGTGACAGGTGCTTTACCATTTACATAATCAGTAAGTTCATCTGGTAGTTTTGGCTGATCCTTCTATCTGGGGAGATCTTTTTGAAACTAGATTCTGTTACCTACCACGTTTGTTCTCTTCCCAGCCCAAGAATAGCAGGACATTCACATAAGGTATTAGTTAGGCATTTCCCCAGTCTGTTTATGCATAACAAATATGTATCTGAAACCGGTGCCAGTGGCTCATGCCTGTAAATCCTAACTACTCAAGACGCTGAGATCTGAGGATCATGATTCAAAGCCAGCCTGGGTAGGAAAATCCCTGAGACTCTTATTTCCAATAAACCACCAGAAAACCAGAAGTGGCCCTATGTGGCTCAAGTGGTAGAACACTAGCCTTGAGCTGAAGGGCTGAGGGACAGTGCCCAGGCCCAGAGTTCAGGCCCCACAACAGACAAACAAAAACCCTCAAAAACAACAACAAACAAATCCCACAAATACGTATCTGGTTCCTCCAATGCTATGGCTTGAGTGTGGCCCCCAAAGTTCACATGTTGGAAACTTTATTCTCAGAATCAAACATTTATGGTATTTGCAAGTGGAGACTTGAAGTACTTAGGACTAGAGGAAAGGTCATGCGGGTGAAGTACCATGACAGCATTAGTGGCTCTCTGAGAGCAAGAAAGACTACAGCCAACACTTTTGCTCTTCTGCCCTGCAATGTGACACCCTCCACTGTATTAAGATTTAGCAAGAAGGCCTGACAAGATGCCAGCACTTTGCTACTGAACTATATTGGGCTTCTCTGTTTATGGAACCGTAAGAAATACATTTCTTTATAAACTAGTTTCAGGTATTTAGTTATAGCATCCAAAAGTGGTCTAAGACATCTGAGCACTTATGAGATGTTTCATGTATCACTGTATATGCCACTTACTGGGGGCTTGAACACAAGACCTGTCATTTAGCTCAAGGTTGGCACTCTACCACTTGAGCCACATTTTCACTTCCAGCTTTTTTCTGGTTCATTGAAGAATCCCATGGACTTTCCTGCTCAGGCTGGCTTTGAGCCAGGATCCTCAGATCTCAGCCTCCTGACTAGCTAGGATCACATGTATGAAACATCCACACGTAGCCTAGCCCTGTGCAGCTCTGAAGACTGGATGGACAGCAATGGCAGAAGCGTTCTTCATCAGAGCAAAGGAACAGGAGGAAGTGAGAAGCTGGCAACAGAGGGAAGAAGACACTGCACACTCTGCAGTTTGGAGCTGTAACAGCACAGTGCCTGGCAGGCTGGGTTGGTGGCTCTGCCGCAGCACTGGACTCCCCTCAGCCTCCACCTCTGCTGTGTGAGCCTGGGCCAGGCCATCTGCACTCTGAGTTGTACTTATCTCTTTGACCAGCCTATATTTCTAAGTGAGGCTTTTGCCGATTCCTTGGACACTATCAGTTATGCTGGGCTTGTAAAAGATCTTTAACAATGGAGAAACATTTAAAAGCCTTAATAATGGTCTACTTCTATTGTTTCTCCTTTGTCAGCAAGACTTGGGAATGGAACTTCACAAGAGATCAATGCAAGCCTCCCAGGCCCCTCCCCTGGGCCTGTTCTTGCTACAGTGACCTTGATATTTACGTAGTCATTTCATATTCTTCCAAGGTGCTCACACACATGGTCCTTTACAGTAAATAGGAGCGTGCTTGACAAATGGTCATTATGGATCAGGAAGTGAAAAATGTCAGCTTTGCACTGATGGGTAATTTTTCCCTCTGGAATGCTTTTGCTAGGCCAAGATACTAACTGTTCAATATATTATCAGGAGCAATATTTTCTCCTTTGAATTCAGCATATGCATCCTAAATAAATTAAACAACATGGTCAATAGTCACTGTCATTCATTGCCTTACAGAATATTTCTTCTGGTCTTTGCTGAGTAGTAACTACAAATCAAGATTATTAATATGAATAGAATCGTTGAATGTTTGGAACTGAAAAGATCCTCAGAGATCAACACTGCCCAATTCTTTTAGAATGCAAAGGGAAAGTTGAGGATTAGGGAGATGACTTGATTTTTGCCTTGGATCCCATAACTGGGTTGATTGACAGGATGAGGACCTAAGGTCTCATGATCCTACCTCAGGATCACTGAGCTATTTTTAACCTTTGATAAGGTACTGAAGGCCTCTTTTCTTGCTTACTATGCAAAAGACTCAACATCTCAGACAGTGTTGGCATCCAATCTCATAGTAAAGACTTTGACCCCTGAGCACAGCTGGCCATCTTAGAACTGAATTCATGGATCCAGGGATGGCTGAGATTGCCCAGTTTCCAATCTCCTGTCGGGATTGCTGGTGTGCTAAAAGACAGGTGTAATCTACAAGCAAGCCTCAATATTGGTCAGAATGAAGTTCCCTTAGCCACAAGACCCTAGAGTCACTTCTTTAGCGGAAGAGAAATTTTTATTCAAGAGACACCCTCTTTTCCAATAACTTAAGAACAAGTATACTGATCCTTACTGAGAAGTTATGGACCAGAATCAAAATACACCTGGGCTCCAGCCCCAGATATTCTGATTTGATAGGCCTTGGCTGAGACCTGCGTGTGTGTGTGTGTGTGTGTGTGTGTGTGTGTGTGTGTGTGTGTGTGTGTGTGTGTGTGTGTGTGTTAGAAAAAACACTCCAGACAGTTTTGATGTGTATTCTCTCTGAGAAGCACTAGACTAACACGAAATCAAAATACAGTGTGAGGAAGACTTACACTTAAGCTACATCTGATCGTATCTCTAGCTTACCCAAAGCTGCTGTTGGATGTGAAATCCATTATCTTGAAACTGTATACATGGATGGCTAAAAGAGATACACGCAAGATGCTGCTGGATTACTTGGTGCTCAAAAGGGCTATTGAAAAATTTCTGCATCTTTTACTGCCCCCTGGTGGATATTTAAGAAATGAGTGACAGAGAGAGAGAGAGAGAGAGAGAGAGAGAGAGAGAGAGAGAGAGAACATATGGTCTCCCAAGTAGTCAAATTCTTCTTAAGAGACAGAAAATAGAATAATGTTTGCGAGGGCCTAGAGTAGGGGGCTGTAGGGAGTTAGTGTTTAATGGGCACAGAATACCAGTTTTGCAATATAACAAATCTGTATAAGAGTTGGGAGCGTGGCTTAAGTGGTAGTGCTCCTACCTGGCAAGGTCAAGGATTTGGGTTCAAATCCCAGTGCCACCATCATACAAAAAGAAGTTGAACAGAGAGAAGGTAGTAGCACTTAGCCAACAAGGTGAAAGTATTTTAGGCCACAAAACTTTAAACTTAGAAATGAATGGCTAAGCTGATACTCTTTTATCATGTGCATTTTATTCCAACTTTTAAACTAAAAATTTCTTATTCAAATAGCGTTCTGGCAAATTAGGAAAAAATACTGACGTGAAAAATAGAAAAATCTGGATTGGGGTTCTGGCTTTGTTAGGTAACTTCTGACTGTGTGACTTCCTGAGCTTTATTGGATTTTCCTATAAAATAAAGGGGTCGCCCTAAGGTTCCTGGCTTCAGCCAGCTAACAAGTGCTGAGCTGTGATTTATCTTGACATCACTGCAGTTGAAGGCTGTGTTACAAACACGCAGGGGGCATTAATCACACCAGAGAGGTCGTACTGTGCTGTTGTGATCAGTGCACTGGGACGATCTATAAGAGCAAGAGAGTAGGATGGGAGATTTATGATGCCTTTGAGGCTGGCATGGGGCATCTGGGAGAAGCAAGCTAAAATATTTGGAGGGAGAAATTCAATGATTGGAATACCAAGCCACAAAACATCATTAGCAGCAAGGGGCAGGTAGGAGGACAATTTCTGAAGAAATACTATGTCTGCAATACCAGGGAAGTCAAAGCCAATTAGAGCAGTCCTTTGTCACACTGGAGGATTTGCATTCAATCCTAGCAACCCAGACCCTAGGTGGCAGAGGCACAGGCAGGAGCTGGGATTTTCTGCAAAACCAAATTGCTGGTAGACAAAAATAGATGTCACAAAGTGCACTTGACACAGGATGCTGGGACTGGGCCCTGCCAGCTGCAGAGGGCTAAGCCTGGTACCCAAGACAAGTTCCTATTCCTACCCCCAGTGTGCAAGGCAATTTTTGAGGACAGTTAAGGCAATCTGTATCTAGGTGATGGAGGCCAGTAGAGGGACAGAGTGGGACGTGGAATGGTGGGGCCAAGAGGAAGAGCTTGAGCAGATTCTAGAAGGCAGCAGAGAGCAGGATTCCCTGGGGAACTGCATGTGCTGGATAGAAAGGGGGCGTGCACATAAAAATCCCAACAGTGAGACCATCCCGGGCCAGACAACAGCACTGACAGCAACACATACTAACTGAGCATTTATTATAGGCTAGGAACTGTCCTGCATACATTCATTTAATTACAACAATCCTGTATTACAGATCAGAAAAGGGAGGCCCAGAGATGTTTAAAAAAAAAAAACTAGCCCAAGGCTACATATCTAAGAGCTTATGGAGCCAGAATGTGAGCCCAGACAGATTCTAGATCTGAGTCTAGAATAAACAAGGCGGGTATGTGAGGAAGGGAAGTGAAAAAAGATTAAGCTTGGGTAGAAAGAAGGGGCCTGACAGGGAAGGGCCTTGAATATCATTTTAGCCAGTTAGGACAAAGTCCTGAAATGGTAGGAACTTACTAACGTGTTTTGAGAAGGAAGCAACTCAGTTAGATGTACATTATAGGAAGATCCCTCAGCCACCATATAGAAAGCACTGGAGTCAGGCACCGGTGGCTCACACCTGTCATCCTAGCTACTCAAGAAGCTGGGATCAGAGGATCATGGTTTGAAACCAGGTCAGGCAGATAAATCCATGAGATGCTTATCTCTAATTATCCAGCACAAAGCCAGAAGTGAAGCTATGGCTCGAGTGGCTGAGTATCAGCCTTGAGCAAAAAGGCCAAGCAAGGGCACAAAGCCATGAGTTCAAATCCTAGTGCCGGCATCCAAAAACAAGTGTACTGGAGGTGGGAAACGGCTAGGGTGAGACAGGGAGGCAGTGACTAGGCTGGAGCTGGACCAGGAAAGGTGAAGGGAGAGGGGAAGAAAAGGAAGTTCAGGAAACATTTTGGAAGTAAAATGGACAGAACCAGATGTTAGGATTTGGTATTGTAAGGTGGTCAACTCACAAGGCTTGTGTATGCAAATCCAATGCAGAGGTGGGGCTTTGGGAAGTGGCTAGAATCAAGTAGGCTCTACCTTATCAGTGGATTAATTCACTGATGGGTTCAGAGTTCTGAACACGTGACTGGAACTGTGGAAGAGGAGGCCTAGCTGGGGGAAATGGATCACAGGAGGAATGCTCTAGAATGAACGTTGTCTCGAGCCTTTCCTGTCATCGTCTCCATTTCCTGTCACCATGAGGGTCTACCACATGCTCCCACAATGAAGTTCAGCCTTGCATCAGGCCCACAGCAATGCAACAGACCAGAGGCTGAAACTATGAGCCCAAAGGAATCTCTCTTTTCAACTATGTCAGGTATGGCCACAGTGACAGAGTAAGGGAGATGGAGGTGTACAGGATGGCTTCCAGAGTCACAGAAGTGACGGGGAGAAGAGAAGATTAAGGGAGAGTGGTGGAAAGATGGTGAAACGAGAGAAGGACATGGAAGGCACATGGCTGGAGAGGGCCTATGGCACCTGATTGCGTGCCTGGAGTTTAGGAGAGAGAGCTGGAGTCTTTAGACCCCAGTGATGGCTGAGAACTTTGCCAAGTCACCTAGGGAAAGTGAGGAGAGGGAAAAGGGTGTTTCCAGGAATGGGCTGGAATGGACAGAAAATACCATAGGATGACACTCAATCTGGAATGGGCACTCAATCTGTAGGCAATGGAAGGATTTTCCACCACGGAGACACGGACCATCCACATGGCGGGGGAACTCCTGAGAATCACCATTTGGAAGAACAGAGTAGACACAAGGAAGGCATTGTGCCATCAGAGTCCCAAAGGCCTGAAGAGGGGCCTGGGCTGAAGTGGGAAATGGGAGCAGAGGTAGGATCAGGGGCCTTGGTCATTAACTAGATGGGAGGGGGAGGGACAGGGCAAGAGTCATGGATAACCTCAGCACTTATGGGGGTTCTGGAGACATTCATAGATCTAGGGCATAAAGGAAAAGGAACTATCTCAAGGATGAATGAGTAGGGAGTAGGTAGGTTACTGAATTAACTGAGCAGCTATGGCTAGAGTCAATTTAGATCCATACACCTCAGTCCTCAAGCTCTGCACAGTTTAATAGAACTATGTTGTCTAACATCTCCCAAAGGTCATTAATTTTGACCCAATAACTCTCCTGATCCCAGGGGAAAATATAAGAACTGCTGTATGGCAAGGATGAGGTTCACATTTTGAGTTAGAGGGAAGGTATTCAGATAGACCTTTCACTTCATAGAAGCCACAGGCGTTGTGGACGGGAGCAGAATCTGCCACTGTGTGCTCACAGAGGAGTCGGAACTGACAGCTTGTGCGTGACTCCTTGGCTCTCGTCCACACCGCCGGTGGCTTCTATGAAGCTGAAAGGCTTATCTGAATACCCTCCCTCTAACTCACCCCAACAGCCTTCTTCCCTGCCCTTCCTCACCGTCTCTCGTGCCTCTGTGCCTTCGCTCAGACTCCCCCTCAGCCACTACCAGCCTCTGCCCCTTCTTTCCTGTAGTCCAAAAGTTCCTGGTGGGAATGCTTCCCGGGCCTGCAACCCTCCAAACAGAGATCTTTGCTTTTCCAAAGAGCTTCTCTGTGTCCAACTGTCCTAGATTTTCATAATCAGCTCTTGAAGGCTTAAGAAGGAAAGGAATTATCACTGTACACATGTATGGGCGCGTGTGTGTGCATGCACACACACACACACACACAGAGTAAACAAAGGAGCTGTGAGGCCAATGCCACACAGCTAAGGGTAGCACCAGAAGTAAAACACAGAATCTTCAGGCTTACAACCCAAAGTTCTTGTAACTATAATGAATTGGGGTGTCTGCAAGAGGCTTTTCAGAAGAAACCTTGCACTTGTGTATTTTGTTCCTTATTCTGAACAATAATATAACATTTGTTTGATGCTATTATAAAATGTCAGTGTTGAGTAGTTATCTCTTTTATCTTTCAAATTGCCCTTCTAGAGAAAATGAGGACTCTGAGGCACAGAGCGGTATTAGTCTAGGTTGCCCAGCGAGGAGGTGAAATTGAGGCATCCGTCCAGGGTCCAAGCCACCCTCTCTCTGGAAGATGCTTTTGAATTCACCTGAAAGCTACACACAACATCACATGGACTGGTCAGGAAAGCTGAGAGGCAGGGACATGCCTTCCAGGGACTTTACCCCAAATTCAGCCCACTCTTGGTGAACTGTAGTTATGGGGGTTATTGGTGAGCAACCAAGAAGCCACTGTAAACTGGGTGTCATGCCAACCTCTAATCCCAGCTACTCAGAAATGGAGGCAGGAGGAACATGAGATAAAGGATAACCAAGCCAAGGTAGAGACAACCTGTCGCAAACACAAAGTAAGACAAAAGGACTGGGCACAGGTCAAGTGGTAGAGCACTTACTTAGCAAGCATAAGGCTTTGGGTTTAATTCTTAGCACTGAAAAAAAAAAACCAGAAAACCAACACCACCACTGTAGAACACATCTCCCATCTGGGACTATGATAAAATCTGCATCACAGGTAGGAAGTAGTCATTTTGTGAGACTGTCCATCTTCCTCTCAAGCCTCTTCTCAACATCAGAGCCCTGATGCTGGAGCTCAGCGGAATGAAGACACCAACCTACAAGTCCCCCTTCCCCCGCCATGTCTGGTCCCAGCCAATCCTTTATCAGGCAGGCTTAGGTGGCCTGAGGCACAGCATCCTAAGAGCACAAGATGGGCCCCAGGCTGCAGTTTATCTTCACCTCTACCCAGTCCACTTAACTGAGTCCCTGTGAGAAGCAGCAGAGTCCAGAGTATGGGCTTTGTAGCTAGACAGACCGGGGCTGAAACCTTGGTATAGCCACTTCTTGGCTGTATTTGTCTGTTTCTGCTACTATAGCAAAATACCCGAGGCTGGGTAATTTGTAAAGAGAAGAGGTGTACTTAGCTCAGAGATTCAAGAACACAATCCTGGCATTGCATGAGGTCTGGCGAAGGCCTGAGGGCAAGTAGTATGATCATGATGGGAGAGACCACGTGGCCGCTGAGGGAGGCAAAGGGTGATTCAGGGTACGGCTCACTCTGGGAAGCAGTCCCAGAGAACTGGTTCCGCCCCTTTTGGGGGGCGTGTTCTCAGTGACTTAAGTCCCACCTCTCCCAGCACACAAGGGTCTGTCTCTTTACAACTCATGAACCCTGAGGGATACACTCAGACCATACTCAAGCTACAGCAGCTGGCCAACATGCTTGGCCAACATGCTTGCTCTCGGCAATCAGGAACAACATGTCTGCTACCTGTGGTTCTGGAAGGGCAGTACTAAACTCAGTACTATTATTGTATTACTGTGTTTATTAGCAGGCCTTGATTTCCTGACCATCCATCCACCAGCTTCCCTATGGGGATTCATTCCAATCTATTTGGCGGGGGTCTAAACTCTTGCCTACCTACCACTCACCAGGGCTCTCCTC
This sequence comes from Dipodomys spectabilis, assembly GCF_019054845.1. Classification (NCBI taxonomy): domain Eukaryota; kingdom Metazoa; phylum Chordata; class Mammalia; order Rodentia; family Heteromyidae; genus Dipodomys; species Dipodomys spectabilis. Next base: position 7,110,500 of record NW_024870723.1, read on the forward strand.
TGGGTGACTGGGTTGTGTTGCCCGATCCTTTGGTTTCCCTGGTCTCCATGGATTTCAGCCTCAAGTTTCATACCTATGAGGCTGCCTCTCTGGGGCCCAGGCTCTAGCCTGGCTCATCTCCCTGGCCTCAAAGCTCAGCTCTCCTTCTCTCTAGTATCCTGCAGAGAGTGTGGAAAGCTTCACCGCCATGCTCATGCAGAGCACAGCACTCCATTGCTGAATCAGCTCCCCTTCCAGAAAAAGTCCTTTGACCAATAAGGGGGGAGTTCCTGCTAATGAACTGGCTAATCTTTAGCTCACGTCCAAATGTATACAACTCTATTATGGTCAGGGGCACTTCAGAATCACAGATCCTGGCATTTCCTCTTACCCAGGACATCACAGTCTTGTGTCTCTTGCATTCCTGCCTTAACTATCCGTGACAAGTTGTGAAATATACAAGCCAGGTCCCTCCCTCTCTTAATTAATGTTCTAGTAGCCAAATGGCAGGATTGATCGTATCAGGCTAAGCATATCTGTATGTGCACAGGAGCTCTAATCCCACAAGAAGAGACGGCACTTTTAGCATGGTACTGGTGGCTCATGCCTGTAATCCTTAGGAGTGAGCCCGAGATCTGAAGATTGAGGTTCACAGCCAACCGTGGCAGGAAAGTCCAGGAAACTCTTACCTCCAATTAACCATCAAAAAAGCTGGAAGTAGCTTTGAGCACTCTACCCCCAGGATGGGCACTGGGAGAATGGCAGGGGGCGGGGGAGGGGAGGGAGCAGCTTATAATCTTAGGCTTTGTAGCTAGCCAATTTCCCTCATACTCCAAACCCCTATCACAATAGAGAAACTGAGGTAAGGGACTGCCAGCTCTTCAAAGGTGGGGATGTCTCTCTCCCGTCCAAGTACCTCTTTCCCCGCCTGGCATAATAAGGGCCTGGAAGGAGTGGCACATGCTTCTAGAAACCGCTATGTGCTCACTTGCTCAGTGCTGTGGCCTCCTGTAATGTTACTTTGAATGCTGATCCTGGGGGTTTCCACCTATGCCTGGACACTGGCACAGTGTGCTGCTGACCTCCAGACTCGTCAGTGCACATGGGATGTGGCTGACCAGTACTGTACTTGTCCCTTTCCCCTCAAATCTACGTTTCCTGTGTCTTCTTTTCCAGGGAACCTGACCACCACTTATGCAGGACTCTGCACCAGAGGCTTTAGATCACCATGCTTCTACCATCTCCCTGTCATCCAGCCCTAGCACGTCACCACATTCTGACAATACTACTTTAACACCTGATAGTCTGCCAACCCTCTTAACATTTCTCGTTGCACTACTGCAATAGTTTCATAAGTCATCAGAAAGACTGCAGGGCTGGCTCTATGCTGGCATTTCCCATAGATTAGGTTTGACTCTTCTGTATGTGTGTGTGTGTGTGTGTGTGTTGGTCGTGGTGCCTGATTCTGGGCCTGGGTGCTGTCTCTCAGCTCTTTAGCTCTACCACTTGAGCCACAGCACCACTTCTGGCTTTTTTGTTTATGTGGTGCTGAGGAATTGAACCCAGGGCCTCATGCATGCAAGTCAAGCACTCTACCACTGAACTACCTTCCCAACCCCAGGTTTGACTCTTATTAGTGATCCTGTATTAAAGGGTAAGCCATAAGAGACTGCCATTTTTATAGATCAAGCTCAGCCATATATATATACACACACACACACATATATGCAATTGTATATGGTTTCCCTTAATACTATTGTTATCTCTCTCTCCTCTCCTCCCTCCCTTCCTCCCTCTCTCTCTCTCTCTTTCTCTCTCTCTCTCTCTCTCTCTCTCTCAGACAAGGAAACAGTGTTAAGGGCTCATACAATTTGTACAACAGGGAGCCAGGATCTGAACACAGGGGTGTGTTCAAATTTCCAAAAGCCATATATTTTCTGCTAAACAAATAATCTTCTTTAAAAATTTAAAATTGTATTGCCAAAGTGATGTACAGAGGGGTTACAGTTACATAAGTAAGGCAGTGAGTACATTTCTTGTCAAACTTGTTGCCCCCTCCCTCACTTTTCTCCCACTTTCCCTCCCCTGCACCCCCTCCAGGTTGCACAGATCATTTCCAACACGCTGCCTTGTGAGTGTCACCATTGCAGTGGTCCCCCCTTTGTCCTTCGTCTCACCATTTTGTTGTTCTCCTTCCCTTCCCTAATTTAGATAAATGTATATACAATACCCAGGGTACCAAATACGGTGACAACAGGGGGTAAACCACAGGGGGAAAAATACAAGAGAAACAAGAAATTACACAGTATATTAAAAACAACAACAAGAAAAACATCTTGTGTCCATGTCTTAGAGTTCATTTCTCTTTCTGCTAAACACACAATCTTAAAGAGTCTAGATAAAATACAATTAATTATATGTACCAAAACCAATTAATTGTATTTGAAGTACAAATAATTATGTGTACCAAAACCAACCATTTATGAGTACCTAAATGTGCCTTACATTGCTTATTTTGCTTAAGACTCACAGCCATGTAATGAGAAATCTACTGGCTTATTTTTTCTAATATTGTTCTGTTTTGTTCTTCTGCGTGGTGTTTGTATGTGAGTGTCTGAGTGTATGTGTGTGTGTGTGAGAGATGTGTGTGTTGTGTGTGCTCTGTGTATGTGTGTGTTGTGTATGTCTTTGTGTGTGGTGGGTGCCATTAGTGGGGCTTCAGCTCAAGGCCTGGGCACTGTAGCTTTTTTGCTCAAGGCTGATGCCTACCACTTAAGCCACAGCTCCATTTCTTTGGGGGGGGGATTGGTGGTTAATTGGAGATTAGAGTCTCAGAGACTTTCCTGCTTAAACTGGCTTTAAACTGCAACCCTTAGATTTCAACCTCCTGAATAGTTAGGATTCCAGGCATGAACCACCAGCACCTGACCAACTAGATAACCATTTACAAGTCTCCACAGGGCAGATGCCACATGCTCTCAAATGGCAGAGGACAATGTTTCCTAGGCTCAAGGATCACTTGTAGATTCCCCAGAGGCTCAGCTCTCCAAGACCCCCTGCTGACTGGCAGGCCTCATCTATGACCTAACAGGACAGGGCTGCTGTGTCTCCCTCTCTGTAGGACAGTGATTATGGGAGATCAGGACATAACATGCTAAATAAACAGCCATAGAGGAAATGCATATTGAAATGGTAGAGTATTTGTTATACATTAACATCTTCATCTATATCTTCATCTATAATAAACCACTGATACAGCATTTCCCAGGTTGCATGGCCAGGGAACACTTTCAAAGATGATAAAAAGCACTCAGAGGATACCAGTAAGCACTCATACCTATTCAGGTTCATAATATAGACTGATATATGAATTCTAATATATGAGAAATGGTGTAGCCTTCGTTGATGTATATTCCATTACAACAATTAATCTGTGAGACAGTTTGCTTTTTTTTTTTTGCCTTCAACTTTAATCCAAATACCCATGAGCTCCTTACTTGAGATCTGCTCATTGAATTTTCAAAGGATCTCATGGTTACATAATCAGAGGTGAAGTCCAAGAGCAGCTGAGATAAATCATTTTACCCTGCATTTTAAACTCTTAAGGACCTAGAAGTTGCTTCAAGCGAGTCACACTAGAGAAGGAGGGAGAAAGAAAGTCATCTTTCACCCAGCCTGCAGTGCTGGGTGCTTTTGTATTCTTCCTATTCTATCTTTTGTTTATCCTTCCAACTTCCCAATGAGACGGCCATGACAGTTCTGGGGACTCTGGGGGCAGCAATGCAGGACCACACCCCTAGCTGCAGATGGCATCCAATCCAAGGCTGGCCAGCCACAGGACCCAAGGACATGGTGGTAGTTTGCCTCACCGCACATGCACCTGGCATTACCTTTGCCTTCTGGCTATAGGAAAAGCAGAGGAGGCTATCTTAGATTTGTCATAACAGTACTCTTAGTGCCATCTTCAAGGCCACAGACTGTAACTAAGAAAACTCAAGAGACATGGATACAATTTTGTATCCATGGATACAAGTTAATAAGGGACTGATAAAGGAGCTGCAAAGAACATGCATGTCCCAGCTAGAGAGGGTAGGAAGGATGAGATTGAGCTAGAAAGTCTCAATGTATATAGATTTATGCCACTAATGGGGCTTGAACTCATGCCCCTGATCAAAGCTGCCACTCTACCACTTGAGCCACATCTCCACTTCTGGCTTTTTGCTCATTAGTTGGAGATAAGGGTCTGTTGGATTTGGGCTGGCTTCGAACTGGGATTTTCAGATCTCAACCTTTTCAAGTAGCTAGGATTATAGGTGCAAACCACCAGCTCCTGGCTCAACTCATAAATACTTTAAAAGTTACAAGAGTGGGCTGGGAAGATGGCTCAGTGGTAGAAGTGCTTGCCTTGCATGCATGAGGCCCTGGGTTTGATTCCTCAGCACCATATAAGCAGAAAAATCCAGAAATGGCGCTGTGTCTCAAGTGGTAGAGTGCTAGTCTTGAGCTGAAGAGCCCAGGGGACAGCGCCCAGGCCCAGAGTTCAGGCCTAGGACCGACACATGTGCACACGCATGTGCACACGTGCACACACACACACACACATGTACAAGAATCCAATGGCACAGGCTGATGAATTGCCTCTAAAAATATATGAAACTGCCAGGCGCTGATGGCTCATGCCTGTAATCTTAGCTACTCAGGAGGCTGAGATCTGAGGATCGTGGTTCAAAGCCAGCCTCGGCAGGAAAGTCCGTGAGACACTTATCTCCAATAAACTACCAGAAAACCAGAAGTGGTGCTGTGGCTCAAGTGGTAGAGCGCTCGCCTTGAGCTGAAGAGCTGAGGGACAGAGCTCAGGCCCAGAGTTCAAGCCCCAAGGCCGACCTCTCTCTTCATATATATGAAACGATTCTTTCCTGAACATGATGAAGTGCAGGCTGGAGCCTGAGCAGTCCAGATGTGGAGGTACCCATCATGAGGGGAGACACTTTGATGGTCTCAGATCCTTTCGTCTTCAGGATTTGTTGTTTTGGTACCAACTCCCTCCATTTAAGGTCTTATTAGTAACTCTGACACTTGTGTGACATGGCGACATCTCTTTTCCTCTCTGGGACTTGGTTTCCTCATCTGTACAATGGAAGAGTTTGATGAGCCGCTGAGAATTCTTTCGCTGTAAGGCTTTCCAGATCCTACACACTTCTGGTGCAGGGGTGATGACAAGCCTGGCTGCAGGATGCTCTGCTCTGGGAGGTGGTTCAGCTCTGCCTATGCCTCCAGCGCACTCACCCACCGCAGTGACCTCAGCTTACTGCCACACCCCACCCAGGCGGGAGGACAGACCAAGCTCATTGTGATTCTAAGAGAATCAGAAAGTAAGAATTGGGCAAATGCACAGCATTACACAGACTTCCATAATATGCTAAAAATTACATGCCTGTGAGCAATATCAAGAATTTGTGTTTCCTAAGGAAGAGCACAGAAAATGTTTCTTCTCCATGTAGGTCAGTTCCTGGCCTCAAGGAGGCTGGCACTGCCACCTAGGGAAAGTTCTGGAAATTTCTGGAGGGTGTTTGTCATTGTCACATTGAATGGGAGGGGGGTTATGATTGGCATTTAGAGGGCAAGAACCTGGGATGCCAGCCAGACGGCTGTGCACTGGGCTGCAATGAGATGGATATATACTGACATGAAGATGGCGAGGCCCTCACTCCATAGTCCATAGAGATAGCATTTTCTCATAGCTTCAACTGAGCACCGTAAGTTTCCAGAGATGAAGAACTACGCAAATAGAGGACAGGAAAAGTATATTTTGCCTATTTTCCTAGAATGTTATTGAGACCATTTAATATTTCAGAAACATCACATCACTGATGGCAGAGTGGATCACCTATTTGTCATCCATATGCTACTAATGATTGGGTGTGGAAATTGTTTAACAGGAAAATAGCAAGGAATGTTAAATGGAGGGAGAGACTCTAATTCTTAATCAAGTCTCGTCTTTTCTCATACGCAAACTTATTCATTCCAGGTAGGAAGGAGCCGGCACTGGACTCTTGGCATCCTGTCATCTGGTGTAACAGTGCTCAAGAATTCACAAATTGAAATGTGTAGTATTTTGTTTAAAAATGTTTTCTTCTTGTCTGCTATGAAGGGTATTTAGAGTGGATTTTTTTTGTTTTGTTTTAATTGTGTCTTTCTTAGACTTCTTTTACCTAGAGGAATTTCTTAGTTTTTCTTTGTTTCATGATGCTGGCATTTGGATGAACACAGACTGGTTTTAAGAGAATAAAAGCATGGCATAATTGTTTTCCTTGAGACAGGATCTTGCTAGGTAACTCAAGGTGACCTCAAACTCTCTATGTAGCCCGGGCTCATTTTCAACTCTTGACCTTCTTGCATCTGCCTCCTGAGTGCTGGGGTTACATGCCTGAGCCACCACACCCAGGAACCATATATATATATATATGTATATATATATATGTATACATACACATATATACGTATATATACATATATATGTATATACACACATATGTATATATGTGTATATACATGTATATGTGTGTATATGTATATATACATATATATACACATAGTTTGTTGTTCAAACTCTGTTTAATATAATCAACCAATCAGGGCTGGGGCAATCAGTGTTGTGGCAATACTAAGTCAGTGCTCAAAGAGTAAGAGGACTGACAGAAGGGACTCAGGGTCCACTGGCCAAATCTTGGATAATTTGAGCCTCAAGATAAATGATGATAGTAAAGGAATAGACCTGCTGAATACACAGTTGACACTAATTACATGCATAAATAAGTGTGAACGCAAAGCATTTCCTTGCTGCAGGAATTCAACTGACAACTGTACAAATAATGGTAGGGTGAGACAACCCCCATTAGGTAGCCATCACAGTAATAACTGAGTCAGATAAGAATCATTAGTAGAGTTAAAAATTAGACGAAGAAAGTTGGGGAAGTAACAGGGCATTACATAAAGTATCTTTGGGGCACAGGATGCTTACTGTTAAAATGGGAAACAGCACACAAGTGGCTCATGCCACTCAGCCAGCCTAGACAGTCAAAATGGTGAGACTCCAAATAACCAGCAAAAATCTGGAAGTAGTATTGTGGCTCAAGTGGTAGAGCACCATTCTTGTGCAGAAAAGCTCAGGGACAGCGCTCAGGCCCTGAGTTCAAGCCCCAGTCTCCCCCACCCCCATCCCCACCCCCCGACACACACACAGAGTCACACACAAGTAGAGGATGGAGAGGCAGAGTTTCAGTGGAAACTTGGCAGGTATCACCTTAACCAAATGTTCAAGTTAACACTCCTAGTAATCAGACACACTGATAATAGAGGTGCCTCTAGATGTGATACACCCTAAGAAAAATACAGCATGGTTTCTGTGGTATTCCTGGCCAAGACAAACCTAGTCAAAGGGCAGTCAATTAATGAAATCTGTGAAATGATATGTACAAAAAGAGAGTAAAGCTCAGAACCAATCTATACTATTCATATCCATAGACCATGTTTCTGACGTGGCTTCTAAAGTTCTGTTAATCTGACAGTAGACACATTCTTCAACGTAAACTATTTTATCACTTAACAGAAGTCCCTTTCCTCTTAATCATCAGTTAATATAATTGATCATGAAAGTCATGAGCATTCCCCTCCCTTCCTTAAAATGTAATAAGTTTTCTTTCTTGTAATTCCAGGACGCTCTTAGAATTATCTCAGTGACAGGAAATGATCTTTGTAATTTATCATACAGGAATCAGCTAACTCTGGTCCATGGACTGGTTGTTTTATAAATAAAGATTTATTGAAACATATTTATGTAGTGTGTACAACAGCAGCACTCAGTGAGACAGAGACTCCAGTGTGTACAGAGCTGGAAACAGTTACTGTCTGTCCTTCACGGAACCAGAATAACATAGAATAACCATGTGAGTGTATTAATTATGCTACTATGAAAACAAGAATTCAGATAATATAGAATCATTAACCTTTAATAAATTCATCCAAGTGAGAGATGACTTTTCAATGTGCATTTAAATATTCTCTCTCATACCTGTTTACATTTGATTGCTTGTTTCCAAGACCTAGAATCTGCCAACATTTCTTCAAAATCAGGTTCTTACTATCAAAAGTGGGTTTCAGAAATGTCAATTTCACGATCTTTAAGAAAACAACACTTTTGCTATCTGATACACCAAGATTTGAAGCAAGATCTGCCACTTTCTGGCTGTTAGAAGCTGCTAAAAACACATGGAAGAAAAACATAAGCTTGGGCATGTGACTTGAGCTCTAGTACAGTCTTATTTCTTCATTTATAAAACAGAAGTAAGAAGAGTATGTTTCAGAGCCTTTAAATCCCATTTTCTGCATGGGAGGCTGAAAAGGTTCTCTTTCCCCTACTTTAACCTTGTAATACTAAAACCTTTGCTAAAACTTTTTTTTTTAAGTGAGAGTATGGCCAGGCGCCAGTGGCTCACACCTGTAATCCTAGCTACTCAGGAAGCTAAGATCTGGAGATCACGGTTCAAAGCCAGCCCCAGCAGGAAAGTGTGTGAGACTCTTATCTCCAGTTAACCACCAGAAAACCAGAAGTAGGATTGTGGCTCAAATGGTAGAGCACTTGTGCTGAATAGCTGAAGGACAGTGCCCAGGCCCAGAGTTCAAGCCCCAAGAGTGACCAAAAAAAAAAAAAAAAAAAAGAGTATGTATATCTAGGCTTAATGTCAGAATTAAATAAGAAAAATATACAATATATTCATTATAACCAGAACATATGATATATGTCCCATAAATAGTGTTTTTATGATAACCTAAGTAAATATACAATAAAAATAATTACAATTGAAAACTGAATGAAGCTATGCATGGTGGTACACGTCTGTAATTTCAGCTTCCCAGAAGGCAGAGATATGAGGATCATCGTCTACAGCTAACCCAGAAAAAAGCACAAAACCCTTTATAAATGGAAAAAACCCAACAACTAAAAGAAAAAGGACTGGGGGGGGGGGCATAGAGCTCTTGCTTAGCAAGTGCAAGGCCTTGAATTCAAACTCCAGTACAAAAAATACTCCAAAATACCTAAATATATTGTGAGCATTATTAGATTAGATTGCATGAAGTAAATGTCAATTTTAAGATCTTGATAATAACACTATGGTTATGAAAGACAGTATCCTTGTATTTAGGAAATAAACACATACATGTTTAAGACAGAAAGAACATTGTGTGCAATCCAAAAAGAGACAGAGAACAAATGCTGTAATACAATGTGAACATTTGGTGTTGAATGAAAGATATGTAGGAATTATTCGTATAATTCCTACAATTATGTCAAAATGAGAAAGTGTAAATAAGGCATTAGATCAAAAAGCAAAAATCCATTGTAGCTGAACAAATATTCTTCTAATCTTTCTAGAAGACACCTGAGGTTATATGAGGAGGGAGATGGGGACATGTGCTTGGGTGAGAAGAGAATGAACAGTCCATGGACTGTCATTAGTAAGGCAAGAAAACTCGATTATGCCACCTTTCTACACCCACATCTTGCCTTTCATGGGGATTATCAAGATGCAATTACATCAACAAGAAGTTGAGCACAAAATGGAGTCAATGAGATTTCTTCATTTCTTTGGAGAAAGAAGGTACAGCCAGAACAATTTTCCTAATTTCCTTTTGAAACCAGTGCCAGAGTCAAGGCTAGCTGCACTGTTTTCTTGTAGAAAATTAGATACCTCTACTCAAGTGACTCAGGTGACATTGCTAAGAACTTTTGCAAAATGAAACGAAAGGACCAAAATTGAAGGGTGAAAGATGACCTTTTACTCCAGTGGGGAAAGCAGAGTTTTTTGACCTTTAAAATTCTCCCTCCCAGAAAAAAGTGTTTACCTCATTTCACTTTTTCTTTTTTAAAAGCACTGGTGGCTCAAACCTGTTATCCCAGCTACTCAGGAGGCTGAGATTTGAAGACTGAGGTTCAAAACCAGCTCAGGCAGGAAAGCCCATGGGACTCTTAGCTCCAATTAATCACCAAAAAGCTGGAAGTGGAATTATGGCTCAAGTGATAGAGCACCAGCCTAGAGTATAAAAGCTCAGGGACAGCATCCAGGCCCTGAGTTCAAGTTCCAGGACTGACACAAATTAAATAAAACAACAAACAAATATAAAGTTTGCTAGTAGAGAGACAAGAGAGCAGGGAAGAAAAGTTTAAGTTAGAGCAATAACTCCTTGTATCAGTGTTCAAATCAACGAGATAATAGTTGTGATTTAATACACTACCTGTATTTGAGAGTAAATGAAGTTTAGAAAATTAAACAATAGGGACTGGGAAGATGGCTCAGTGGTAGAGTGCTTGCCTTGCAATGCATGAGGCCCTGGGTTCGATTCCTTAGTACCACATAAACAAAAAGAAAAAAGCCGGAAGTGGCGCTGTAGCTCAAGTGGTAGAGCCCTAGCCTTGAGCTGAAGAGCTGAGGGACAGCACCCAGGCCCAGAGTTCAGGCCCCACAACTGGACCCAAAAAAAAAAAAGAAAAGAAAAAAGAAAATTAAACAATAAAGCTCCTACTTTTAGAACCATATTGAACAGAGATATCAAGGTTGAGGAGGCAAGAACCAAACCAAGTTGAGCCAACCCAGGATGCAGCCCAGCCCAAATGAAATCTTCTCTCTTTTTCTCTCCTAAATGATCTATCATCAAGTAAGGTGATAATTAGTCTCAAGAGTAGATTTTTATAAAAAGTTAAATAAATCCTTTTTCCACAGTCCTCTAAAGCCAGAAATATCCAGAACGCAAAGTGTGCTTAGCATCAGCCTAAATTTCCATCTAAGATGACAAAACCTCTTCCAGTATTTCTTTCATAAACATGCTATGGGGTCCTCTTTGTGGTTGTCAATGAGGAGAAAGCTTCCCAGGCCCCATGCTTATTAGGTAAAGCACAGCAGTAAGGGGACAAAGTGTTGTGGTTCTCACAGCAATCTTATGCTGCCACAGATGAGGAAGCAAAGGCTGTCTAATTAACTTCACGTAAAGCACACACATTAGAAAATAATGAAAGGAAGGCTTTCTGTAAGTCTATACCAGTTCCAAACGCTGGGCTCACTGTTGCTCAACATAGAACACTAGCAAACACATGTATAAGAAGGACCCTATCACTGAAGAAAAGAATATATAATTGAGAGGGCCAAGTGATCAGAGATCCAAGGGCCAAAGTGGCAAAGAAGTTGGAGGAGTGGGAAGGGGCATGGAAACTGCCTTTGGCCTGGGCACCAGTGACTCACGCCTGTAATCCTAGCTACTCAAGAGTAGCTGAGGTCTGAAAATCGTCGTTAAAAGCCCAGCCTCAGCAGACAAATCCGTGGACTCAACTCTAGTCATCCAGCAGAGGTATGACTCAAGTGGTAGAATGCCAGGCCTTGAGAGAAAAAAACAAGCTAAGCAAGAGCATGAAGCCCCTGAGTTCAAGCCTACAAAAGGAAAGAGGACAAAAAAAGCCTTTGTGGGTTTGGTGCCATAGCATCAACATGACACCCAGAAGCCAAGTTTATCCCCTGGAGAATGGCGGGAAGGGCATCTCCTGCAGAGGATGGCATAGGCCCCAGTTGAGAAGGGTAAAATAACCCTTGGAAAAGAGGAGGTTTTTCTGATGGGCCATTAGAGGAACCCCACAAGGACATCTTGGCAACTAGGCTGCAGAAATGTGCAGACATATTGTTGGTTACTGGCCCCAAAGGAGGTGGGAGGGAGGTAAGGAGGAAAGGACTTCTTGGGGTTGCACCCCAGCCCAGCTTGAGTGCACCTCTCCAGGTGCAGCTGTGTGTAGCCTTCATTATCAGCTGCCAAGCTGAGCTCCAGGCTGCTCTGACCCCAACATTAGCAAAATGATGGTTGATTACCTCAGGCCCTTTGTGCTCTACTGAAACAACAGAAATTTGTGCAGAATGTTCACTCTAACTAATTTAATGGAAGTCCAAGAGAGCCAACCTTACAGAATTACAAGAGAGTCGAATGCAGACACCGTAACAAAGGTGGGCAGGCTTCTCCTCGGGCCTTTGCAAGCAGCAGGGGGAGGGGACAAGATGACTTGGTCAGCATCCCACATCAGTGAAGAGGTGGAGCCAGGACTTGAACCCCAGTCTCCTGATGCTGGATTACTGTTTCGTGAAATGATGGCTAGGAGCTTCTCCTGCCTCCTCCATCTCCCATCCTTCTACCTCATGTTACTCTGGTCCCCAGCACTCCAATCCACCACAGCCATCCAATCTACCTCCTTTGGACCACCTGTATTCTTTGCTCCTTGGTCTCTGCTCTTGGAAGCAAAGACTTCATCCACTGTCTTTCCAGTGCTAGACATGGAAAGAGCCACTCAATAAATGTCTGAAGACACTAAAGGAGGTTGTGCCTGAGTCAAAAGTACGGGACTAAACCCTGTTACACGTGTATGCATGCTGGATTGGATGTTACTTAACCTGGACTTCAGCTGATCAAGAATAAAAATTAGGTGCAAGTGGTTCATGACTGTACTCCTAGCTGCTCAGGAGGTACAGATATTAACAATCACAGTTCATGAGACCCCATTTTAAACCAATAGCTTAGCACAGTGGTACACACTTGTCATCCTAGCTACAGAGGTCAGCATAAATAGAAGGATCACAGTTGAGGCAAGCCTGGGCAAAAGGCAAGACCCCAACTCAAAATTAATCAGGGCAGAGTATAGTAGAGGTACTCCCTAGACACTATGTTGAAAATGAACTATACAACTTGTGGACGGGACAGGAGGAAAAAACTGGGAGAGAGTAAGGAGAGGAGAGACTTGTGAAATGTTAACCCCTCTGTGTATCACTTTTACAACAACAATAAAAAAGCTAAGGAAAAAAATAACCAGTGCAAAATAAAAGGGCTGGAGGCATGGCGTATCTAACGAAGCACCTGCCAAGCAAGTGAGAAGCCTAGTTCAAAACTCTGTACTGTCAAAAAAAAAAAAAGGAATAAAAGAGTGTGACATAGAGCCTTCTGCAGGCATGCATGAATAAATGAATGAACACTCTTCTAGCCCAGAAACACTCAAGGCAGGGACATTTCTAATTTGTTGGGCACCCTTAGTTCTTGGTATTGGTGGGTCTTGGGAAAAAACAGCCCACACCGAGGGAGAATATCTGAGCCTGTTGGTAGTCACCAGGCGCATGTGCCTGCATTTCCCATGTGTAGCTTGGGAGCTGGTGCTGGTGTCCCACACTGAGTAAGGACAAAAGCGGCCAAGTGCGTGAGAAGCACTTCGTAGGCAGCAAGGCACTGCCCAGGTGCCCGCTGTCACCTGGGCGAATCATGAGGACCTGAGTGCACCTCTCCTGAGGTTCCCGGGCCCTCATCTTTGGGGAAGCACACCAGCTGGTAAGTGAGGGGCAGAGGAACAGCATGAGACATCGCAGCAGGAGGTGAGGTTCTATTTTTGGCAACAAAGGCAATAAAACAGGGAGCAGATGGGGAGGTGAAACCCTGGCTCCTATAGAAGCTGTGCCAGTGGCTTTGAATTATCTGCCTCCTCCTGACAGCCGGATCCCCCTCTGGCTTCTGTCTCCTGTCTTTTACTAGCTCTCCTCCCCTGCCCCGCCCCCAACCCTGGGCCATGGCCTTGGCCTATGCCTCATAATCAGAAGACATTCCATTCTCCGTGTCTGCCCCATGCTTGCAGAGGACGCTAAGAGCTGTGTCTGGGTGGAGGTGGGACAGCATCCAGGAGAGGCTGGAGAGTGGCAGCGTGGGGATCTCGCTGGACGCACAAGTCAGGGTCAGGCCATTGGCTTCAAAGAAGCTAACGTTGACCCCTCAAGAGACAAACTTTTTTGTTTGTTTGTAAAGCAGCACTGGGGTTTGAACACCTTGCTGGGAAGATGTTCCACCACTTGAGCCATGCTTCCAAATTTTAGTTAGGTTTTTAATGTCGTATTTTATCCCAGGGGACTAGACCACATCCTCCTATTTGCATTTCCTGAATAGCTGGGGTGACTGATGACATGCACCACCACGCCTGACTTTTTTAGTGTTTAAGGACTTGCCAACTTTTGACCTAGGGTTCGACCTGAAATTCAGTCCTCCTGATCTCTGCCTCCCAAGTATCTAGGATGACAGATGAGAGCCACTGAAGCAAGAAACAAAATCTTAGCATCTGCGTATTCATTGAGAATCCAATTAGGCAAATATACTTGTGTTCCTGCTATGTTCTGGGCACTGTGAAAGACTCTGAGAACATAATGACGAATAAGATCTGTCTGGCCTTACAGGACAAGAGAAAGGGCATTAAATACAGTCAGTAAGCTGTGTAGTAGATGTATCATGAAGAGAGAAAACATTGCGCTTATGAGGACATGCATACTTTTGAGGCCTTGGGTGGCAGAGTACACTGTTACAGAGAAGTCAGAAGCTTAGATTTAGTAAAACTGTGCAGGTGAAAAGAAAGGAGCCTTGGGGGTGGGGGACACAAAGGAAGAAGATGAAAGAGCTCCCCTCCCAGCACAGAACAATGAAGCCAGTTGAAATTATTTTAAGGAAAAGGGAGTGGAGCTAAAGAAATGCATTTGATTGGGTACATTGTACAAAACATCCCAAAGAAGCCCCTTTATGCCACTAATTCAGGTAATAAAAATGGAGGAGTTGTGGTGTTGATACTAAAGACATGGACTACGGAGGAGCCCCAAGAGAAGGTGGCAAACATGGAGGGGGGATTGCTGTGAGGGCAGGACTTTGTAAGGTGTGTGGAGGAGTTCAAGCTCTATCATTTCCATACACCTTTGGAGTCTGAATCAGCCATATCAGTATGTTGTGGTCCTGGGGGAGATGAATGGGAGGAATTCGCTCACCAGAAGGTCATCTGACAAGTGTGGAATCAGGATAAAAGCATATGTACTTCAGATTGTGGGGTTTCTTTATGTCTCCACTCTGACTCTGATAACGCCGTATTTTCCTGGTTTCCTAAACTCAGTGGAGAGCATTGTTCTCAGGGATATCTGCAAAAAAATGTGTCTCATTCAACTTTGAGGAGCTGAATCACCAAAAGCTAACTTAGGATGGTAACTGGACAGGAAAATGACAGGCCTCAGGCTCCACCCGTCCCCTCTAAGAAACTGAAAAACATCATTGAACTGGGTTTTCTTTTTTTTCTTTTCTTTTCTTTCTTTCTTTTTTTTTTTAGCTTTATTCACTGAAAAATTCTTCTGCTGAGAAATACAAACTCTTTCACCATTATAAATACTGTTTTGATAACAACACTGTACTTTTCTCAAATACCCAGATGGAAGACCATATGCAAAATAAATTCCAAGGAGTTTTTTTGACTGGCCATCTGCTGGAGTTGGAAAGAAAGCCTGCCTCTTTTTCTACTCTGCAAAAATTTCCACTGAGAATCCTACTTGCTTCAGCGTGGTGCCACCTGCTGCTGGAAGCTGGGTACCGATATTGCAAATGGACACAGGGAAATGTGGGTCTCTCTCTCTCATGAAATAAACTGAATCTCAATTAATATGGGAAATAAGCTACAGAGGGTCACATTTTCCATTCACAGCTCTTCTGGTTGGTGTAAGGAGTCACAAAGCAAAGTGCACCTGTGTGTGATCATGCATACACATGTGCACACACACACACACACACACACACACACACACACACACACCTGAGACATTGTCACGACATTGTTTACCAACATAATTAAGTTCTTCATCTCTGATAAAGCTTCACGGTTTGGCTTTACCTGTCAAAAACTGTAAAGGCTATCTTTCGATGTACTTTGAGGTATCTATCTGAAGAAAATGGAGGCACTGGTGTATAAAGATACTTTATGAGAGTGTTCTCTATAACATTACTTGTTGAACCAAAAAATGTAAGAGCTACTACATGCCCATAAGGAGAGAATGACTTTCAAAGTTATGATGAATTTGATGCAGTCCTGACCTGCAAAGGTATCTAAAATATACTTGGGGGAAGGGGAAATGCAGGCTAAGGAACAATAATGTAGAATATAACCTTTTTTTTGTTAAATAAAAATCTGCGCTGGTTATAGGTATTCATGCCTGCAATCACAGCTGCTCCGGAGGCAGAGATTGGGAGGATCATGGTACAAAGCCACCCAGGCAGTCAAGTTAGCAAGAGCCCCGTCTGAGCCAATAAGCTGGGTGTGGTGGTATGTGCCTGTCATCCAAGCTGTTTGGAAGGCATAAATAGGCATACAAAGACCCTCCTTTGAAAAATAACTAAACCAAAAGGGCTCGGGATTTGGCTCAAATCAAGTCTCAGAGTAGCTGCTGAGTATGCTCAAAGCCTCAAGTTAAAAAATATATACCTTGGTGCTGGGAAGGTGGCTCAGTGTTTGCCTTGCATGCATGAGGCCTTCCCTGGGTTCAATTCCTCAACACCACATAAGCAGAAAAAGCCGGAAGTGGTGCTGTGGCTCAAGTGGTAGAGCCCTAGCCTTGAGTTAAAGAGCTGAGGGATGGTGCCCAGGCCCAGAGTTCAGGTCCCATGACCAACAAGTAATAATAATAATAATAATTACATACCTATTACAACGTGTGGTTGTTCATACAGAGAAAAGGCTGAAGGATATACATCAAGTGTTGAAAGTGATTTCTGAGAAGTGGGGATTTTTTTCAGTTTTTACACAGTTTTACTCAGATGAAGTCTAAACATATTCACACAATTACAGATTTTCAGTGCATCTTTTTTATGTTTTTGAGAAAAAGTTTTACTATATAGCCTAGATTGGCATGGAACCCATGACCTTCCTGCTTCAGCCTCCCCCATACCGTAATTACAAGCATAAACCACCACATCTGGCTAAGTAGTTTTAATAGCCTCAAACTGCAATCAACCCAAATGTCCATCAGTAGCTAAAGATATAAACAAACTGACACCAAGTTCTAATTGAAAACTCAGAAATTAACAGAATTATTGACATATGCTACAAGAGTCAATCTCAAAATAATTATGTTGAGGGAAAGATGCCATTCCAAAAGAGAGAAAGCCCCTTCCATATGAACCCATTTATCTAACATTCTAGAAATGGAAAATGAGAGCAGATCCACAATTACCTACTGTTATGAGAGAGGGACATGAAAGGAAATCAAGAAAGGACTGAAAAGGGTCATGAGGAAACATTTGTGGGATAGAGATCATCAATTTCTTGATTTTGATGCTAAGAATGTATGTATATATATACACACACATATACATTCATGTGTTTGATATTATTTGATATGTATATATCAAATTACTTCTTTAAAATATATGGAGTCTAAATATTTTGAAAATGAACTATACAACTTGTGGGTGGGAACAGGAGGAAAAAACTAGGAGATAGCAAGGGAAAGGATAACATTGTTCAAAATGTAGGGGGTTGGGGATTTAGTTCAGTGGAAGAGCCCTTGCTTGACAAGTACAAGGCCCTGAGTTCAGTCCTCAGCTCTAGAAAAAGAAATAAATGTACTCTTTATCTGACTTATATAACTGTAACCTCTCTGTACATCACCTTCACAATAACAATAAATATGTAAAAATACTTAGAGTCTATTGTAGACCAGTTATATCTCAACAGAGCTGGCCTTTGAAAGGTACAAGACAAAACGGCTATCTATACTAGTAGAGCACCTTGCAAGGTGAAGCCCTGAGTATTGCCAAAAAAAAAAAGTCTCCCCAGGAGATGCTTAATGATCTTAATGATTATAAAGAGTAAAAAAAATAGTAACTTCATAGTAGAGGAATCTAGCAAACACTAAGTGATGGACATGACAATGACACCCTGACCCTCTTGACATGTGACATTGTGGGGTATTCTTGCCAAAAATGTGTTATCTGAACCTACTCGTGAGAAAAAGAAGGCTGAAAATAATCTGATCTGTGAAATTTAAAGGTCATTTTCAAAATAAATAAATGACTGGTGATACTCAAGAGAGTCAAAGTCACAAAAGATAGACAGGTGGAAGAACTGCTACCACTTAGCGAGGACCAAGGAGAAATGTTGGCCAAATGAGTCAGGGATCACAGCATGGGTCCTGTACCAGAAAAATTCACTAGTAGAACAAGAAAAATCCCAATAAGCTATAACATCTAACAATGTCACGTCAATGTTCCTGTCCCAGTCTGGGTAATTATAGAAAATGCTAACATTGGGGAAAAGTATACAGCAACCAACATTGTACTATTTTTTGTAACTTTTTGTTAAATCTAGAATTATTACACACAAAAATTAAGTTTTTAGATAAACAAAAGCTGAGGAACATTGTCAGCAACAGATCTGGACTGCACCATGGAAATTCTTCAGGCCAAGGGATAATACCATAAGAGAGAATTCTAGACCAATGCAAAAGAATGAAGAGCATTATGAATGGAAAGTTTATCTAGGGAAAGTATAATAGACATACGTGGCTTTGTTTTCTTTTTGGTGCCAGTGCTGGGGTTTGAACTCAAGGCCTAGGCATTGTCCCTGAGCTTTTTTGCTCAAGACTAATGCTCTACTACTTGAGCACAGCTCAACTTCTGGCTTTTTGGTAGGTACTTGGAGATAAGAGTCTCATGGACTTTCCTGCCCAAGCTGGCTTTCAATTACAATCCCTAGATCTTAGCCTCCTGAGCCACCAGCACCCAGCAAATATACTTTTTTTTAGCTTCTTTAAGATACTTAACTTTTTTTTAACCAGGTGTGGTTAACCAACACCTATAATGCCAGTACTTGAAAGGCTAAGGCAGGAAGACCATGAGTTTGATGCCAGCCTTGACTATATATCAAAATACAAAGAAGGAAGGAAGGAGGGAAGGAAGGAAGGAAAAGGAAGAAAAAAGAAAAAGGAAGGAAGGAAAAGTTAACTTTTCAAAGCTTAAATAATAAGCATGTGTTATGGAATTAGATGATATATGACAAGAGCATGTAAGATGTAGTAAAAATAGATGCATGCTATAGTAAGGTATTTAGATTTTGCTTGAGATAACAACAGGTAAATATGCTAAATTAAAGACATAATTTAAATCTTAGATTCTAAGTCCTAAGACCAAAACTAAAAAGATAAAAGTAAAATCTCAAAATATTAATTAAAAAAGAAATGGCCAGGTGTTAGAGGTGAATCTTAGGTGGTATTACACACTAAATATAAATGGACACACTAATTAAAAGGCAGGGATTGTCAAGCTGGATAAAAGGCAGTAACTCAAGTGCAAGCCAACAAGAAGCACTCTTTAAACCTGAAGACAAGGTGGAAGTAAGAGAAGGGTAAGCGCTATCTTGTGCAAGTACTAAGCCAAAGAAATTTGGAGGGTGCCATACTATATCAGACAAAGCAGACTTCATGACAGGGAAAGTTACTTTATAAGAAAGTCAAATCATAAAGCTACACCTAGAGCTCCAAATTACTTGGTGGAAACGGATATAATGAAAGAGAGAAGCTGGAAATTTCACCATCACTCAGTAGGTGGTAGAACATGTAGGTAGTACGTAAGAAAGAAAAATGGGATGCTCCCAAGAGCCAACTTGCCATAATTGTTGGTATGCCAACAACTCCAGAACACAAATTATTTTAAGTGCATGCAAACATTCATCAAGATAGGCCGTAAGAAAAATTGTTATTAAATGTAAAGGGATCAAAGTGATGAAGGATGTACTTTTTGATAGGCATGGTGAGGCACACCTATGATCTCAGATATATGGGAACCAGGAATGGAGATCGCAGTTTGAAGCCAGGGTGAAAAAAAGAAAAAGTTAATGAGACCCTATTGCTCAAAACAAGCTCTATGCGGTGGCATCCGCCTGTAACTCCCTCTACACCAAAAGTGGAAGTAAGAGGATCACAGTTTGAAGCCAGACCAGGGCAAAAGTGAGACCCTCTCTGAAAATCAAACTAAAGAAAGGTGGGATAGCTTAATTGGTAGAATGCGGCCTTAGAAAGTACCCTCCCCTCAAGAAAAAGAAAGTAGTGCTTGATATTAATTAAATTAAATTAGAAATCAAAAACAAAAATTACTTGGCAAGCACTCTACCACTGAGCCACCTTCCTAGCCCAAGAATTACTTGGAAAATCTCAAAATTATTGTAAAATTGAGCAACACATTTCTAAATAATCCAAGGCAAACCTTAAGGTAAATTAGTAAACGCTCAAACCACATGATAATGAAAATGTAATATATACAAATTTCTGAGATGCACTCAAAAAGAATACTGCAAACTTTATTGCTTAAAGTTTAAAAGTTAGTAATCCTATGTTGGCTCCTTTAAAAGTTAAGAAAAAGAAGCAATTTAAACTAAAAAATAGAAAGAAGGACATTACATTAAAATAAATCAATGATTAAATGAACAAAGAAAATAAAATCATAAGTGGATTCTTTTAAAAGATTGGTAAAAATGATAAATTCTTAACTAGACTGTCACTTCAAAACAGAAAAATTACCACTTACCACAACAATATTATTTAAAATATTTTGATGTCAAGTGAGATAAGACAGTCTAATTCTTTGAAAGGCACAAGTTAACTATATCTATTGGAAAAAATGATCCTACAACTTCACATATTCCTCAAAAGAAAGCCCAGGCCCAAATACATTTGACAGTAAATTCTTTTGAGCATTTAATAATAGCAAAACTTGCAACTAAGTAGAGGAAGAAATACTTGCCAATTCTTTTAACAAAAGGCATACATTAGCCCCATACCAAAACCAAATATAAATGTTACATATCAGCTAGTCTTATGAATACACATACAAAATATTAATGTGTTGCAAAGGGGGTTCATCTGTATATAAAAAGGAGAATACCTAAATGACATTTATATCAAGAATGCACCATTTAAAAGATCATTCAATCAACTCATCACATTATCAAAATAAAGAATAAATCATAAGATCAATTCAATAAACACAGAAGAGGCATATGATGAGAATAAGCATCTATTTATGACAAGAACTGTTTGCCAACTGTAAAATTGAAACTCCTTCATGTAACTAAAGATTTTTAAAAATAAGTTTGGCAATTTCCTACAAAGATAAATATACACATATAACATGACACAAAATGTCACTTCTGGATATTACACCAAAAAACACCCATCTAGAAAATAACTTACATAGTCATGGCAGTTTTATTTTTAATATCCACAAACTGGAAATAACCCAGATGCCATCAGATGCTAAGTGGATAAAGGAATTGTGATAATTCCTACACTGGAAAGCTATTCAATAATAAAGAAAATATAGATAACTGAGATATACAAAATGCATGGATGAGTCTCAAAAACAGAATTCTAACACGAAAAAACTCAAAAGAGCACATACCATATAAGTCTACTTATCTAACCTTATTTTTTGTGTGTATATGTGTGGTACTGGGAATTGAATTCATGCCTCCTGTTTACTTGGCAAGCATTCCACCACTTGAGACGTACCACCAGTCCTTTTACTGTTTTTGGTTTTGTTTCTTTTCAAATATGGTCTGGCAATAAAAACTTCCCTTGGGCTGGCCTTGAACTTCCCTCTTCTTGAATGTTACAGGTTTGACTTTTGACGATTGACGATCTTATTAATTCTATTAGATTTTTAATGTGTGCTGACACTATTGGCTTGAACTCAGGGCCTCACACTCTCACTTGGCTTTTTTTGCTCATGGCTGGTGCTCTACCACTTGAGCCACACCCCCACTTCGGGCTTTTTGCTCATTAATTGGAGATATAAGTGTCTCAAAGATTTGTCTATTAGGGCTGGCTTCAAATCATGATTCTCAAGTCTCAGCCCCTTGAGTTGCTAGACTTATAGGTGTGAGCCACTGGCATCAGCTCTTTTAATTTTTAATACAGTTGGAGCTACCTAATTAGCCTTGCTAATAGACATAGATAGCTGTGGACCTGGGAAGGAAAGGCATCTGTGGAGTAAAGCCACAGAAGTGAGAGATTGGAGAGAGCACAGAGAACAGCTAATAGTTATTTCTTAAATTAACTTTATTGGAGCATAATTTACATGCAATGAAATGCACCTGGTGTAAGTTAATAGTTGGATGATTTAAAAAAAAATGTTTACAAACCCATACGACTGCTGCCTCCTGGAGTGCTTCCATTTAAAAATTAGTACTTCAAGCTGTTTTGTGTGTAGTAAATCATAATTTTATTATAGGTTTTGTAGTTCAACATTAAAACCAATATGAAGACAACAAAACATATGAAAACCACAGGCCTACGAGTCAGTGCTAGACTTAAGGCTTATTTCCTGAGCAGGTCATTAAATTTCCCAAAGCCTCATGGACCTTATCCATGGAATGGAGATCTTTAAAACAACAACAACAACAACAACAAAACCAAAAACGTGCCATAAGGTTAGGGTGAAGATGAAAAGTAATCATGCTTCTAGCCCAATGTCTGGAACACAGCAGGCCCACCCAGAGATAACTGCCTTGCCATAATTAGACAGACCTTTGTTGCACAGCGACCCCGCAGTTCATGTTTATGGTATGGACTGCACATCTTGCCAAAGAATGTGAAATCATTCTAAATAGTCTGGTAAGAGACTAAACAGAATAGCAATTTTGAACACTTCTTCCCTACTTCTTCTATGTCACAATCAGTGGCAAAAACTCTGAAGGATTCCAAGCTCAAACACTTTGCTTATAAGTGCCACAGGCCGGGCATTTGAGAATTGATTCTGGAACAAATTCAAAGCAGGACTCTTGAAGAGACTCACTTACAGGTTGTCAGACTAGTTCCCTAGCCTTTAGGCAAGAGCCCAACACCCTCCATCTTATACCACTGCAAGTTGGGGCATCCCTCTCCTACGGTTTTCCCAAATGGCCCCAGTCTCCATGTTCTACTTCTGGTATCACTAAGACCTGTCCTCTCATGGCAAGACCCACTTCTTCAGTGGACTTACCTGTCACCCTCTCACCCTCCCCATTCAACTCTGCATACTGCCAACACCCACCATATACCCACGAGTCCCCCTCTTAATCAGGCTCAGCTTCCTGGGGTTCCTTCAGCCCAGCTCCTCGCACACAGGACTCAGGATACAATCAGTCACAAGCACAAATAATTCAGGGGTCGTGGGGACAGAGTGCCATCTACCTGAGCTGTGAAGAGCTGCAACTCCTCAGGTAGAATCCACGAGCGAGGGTAGAAGTTGTACTCTTCGGGGAAGAGGGTCTGCATAATTCTCACAGCTCTGCTCAGGGTGATTTTACGCACCATCTCTGTCATACCTGGAGAGGAGACCAACCGTCAGGTTTGAACAAGCACATGTCATCATCTATAAAGTGGGCATTATTTGGGATCTTTAAAACCATCCATCCACCATGGCCACTTTTTAAAAGCAGTGTTTACAGTAAGTATGAGTTGTTCCTCGCAGTAGTGGCTCTTTGGAAAGAGCTACCAGAATAGTGAAAGAAGACAGCATTCATTATAAAAAATGAAGCATCCCTTTGAATAGATGGGTTTTCACCCAGTTTATCATCTGGCTGCCATTTCAATAGGTAATGGGCACAAGAAGAATTTCTATCTTGCACTTAAAACTTAATACCCTCTTTAGTTGGGGGCTAGCGCACATATTTCTGAGATTCTTTCTATCTTTTACCCTAGAGAATATTATCTAGTAGACTCTGGTGACATGATGAGAAAATTAAGTTTCCAGGTTTTAATCTTTCATGAGTATTGAGGTATAAAATAGAAAAACACACACAAACACCTTTCAGCATAAAATCTGTCTTCTTGGATCAAGGACAGGAAATGGAAAGGCTATCAAAGCAAAATTTATAGTTTGGGGTGGGGAGAATGTAATTCATAGGAATTCTTAGTTCTAAGTACTTATATTGACATTGATCAGCTTTCATTAATTTGACCAGAGGAAACTGAAGTGTCTCATCTAAAACATACTTTAAGAAATAATGGTGGACATTATTTTTGTAACATCATTGGTATCTCTGGCAAGCAAGGAAACAATATTGTTTATCTTAGCAAATTTTAAGAAATAGGTTAAAAAGAACTACAAAATTTAGCCTGCTTATTTAAGGCTAAAAATGCATATTAAAAATAACCTGTATCCTGAAAGAGATTAAAGTGGTCCATGACTGTCATTAGAAATGAGCATGGCACAATTATCTCTAATAGAAATTAGAGTTCCCCGTAGCTTGGCATGCCCCAATCATCACATGTTTAAAATGGGCCCAGTCAGAGATAATGATGTTTCTCTTGACCCTCATGTTCAGGAACCAAATGAACATCTGAGAAGGAAGATTAGAATTACAACTTCTCCCTTCCCTTGGCATATCAAAAAGCTCAATAAGGGCTGAAGTTGTGGCACAGCAGTAGAGCACCTGTCTAGCAAGAAGTTAATACTTAACCACTCTAGCACTTGAGCCACAGCTCTACTTCCAGACTTTTGGTGGTTAATTGGAGATAAGAGTATCATGGACTTCCCTGCCCAGGCTGGTTTCAAACCACCATACTCAGCATCCTGAGTAGCTAGGATGACAAGGCATGCGCCTGGCCAATGGTTCCTTTTGTAACATGCATCCTTAGTTCCCCACTGCTAACAGATCTGGTTTCCAAGTTTACCTTTGTGTCTCTAGGGAGTTCTCCACTGAAAGCAGCTAACTTCAATTGTGTCCTAAAGGTCAAACGCTGCCCATCCCTAACACTGCCTGCCCTCTGGCTGTCAGAACCCTGCTTGAAGGAATGTCTGATATCCACTAGTCACCAAAACAGCCCCCCCCCCCCCCAGCCCAGCTCTGTATCCCTGCAGGGCTGCCAGGAAAAGAATCACAGGCAACTCACAAGATTTGCCATAGAAGCTACTGTCATTCCTGCCTCTAGCCACTCAGACATGGATGGGAGAAGTGGCGGCATCTTATGCCACATTCCTGCTGGTCAGGACTGGCCTCTTCCCTTAGCAGTCGCAGCACCCAACCTACCCAAGGTATCCCCTCTCTCGGCTCTAGATCTAACTATCTGGTCCTCTCTGCTAAAACTTGAACTTGACTTGGTGTACCAATCATGTGTTTTTCTGAGGCTCTATGGCTTCATCCTCCATTTTGGTCATCTATCTTTTACTCCTGGGGACTGAACGGCCACCTGAGCAGCACGTAGAGCTGAGGTTTTGCTTTGTTCTCGTCAATGAACCTCCTCTTTTCACCCTCATCTATGCTCCCTCTAAGTCTACCCAAAAGGTAGACTCCTCCTGCCTGTAATGTGAGCCCACTGTCCAGGGTCTTGCTACTTACTAACAGGCTCTATGGAGGCTGACTGACTTCCTAAGTTTCTCAGTAAGGTCTATCTCTAGATGTTTCTGCAGCAGCTGTTCCCTTACCAGATGGAGAAACTAACTCAGGCCGAGCTTCTGACACCATGGGCATGCTTCCTGAGGTCTGAGTTCTGTCTGCTACCCTGGAGATGCAAGGCCTGAGGGTCTTAAAGCATTGGAATCAACCAGGAGACCAGTCCTCAGGTTTCCCCACACAGCCCCGTCAAAGCAAAAACAGACTGAGCTATATGTATTTGGAGTACTCTGTAATCACCATTGATAAAACGTGCTACAGCAAATATTTTTTTGGGATTCACCTCCTCTTCCTTTGTTCCCACTGTTACTAATTAGTTCATCTTCGGCCTGGGTTCCACCTCGTAGCTAAACCCATTTCCTCCCAGCTTTTCTGCCACTGCCAATGTGGCCCTCAGGATGATCTTTCTGAAAGACAAGCTGGCCTGGGCTATTGTCTCATGTAAGTGTCTCAGTGGTTCTCAAACCCTTCTGGCTATGACAGTGATGTGTCAGGCCTCTGCTTGTCACTTCATTGCCCCATTCATCGGGTCCACTTGAGACATCCTGTGTCACTTGTCCTTCACTGCATGAGCAGCATGCACAAAGAATTTCGTGCCTTTGTTCCCTGATTGGCACTTGGGGAGGGGGCGGGCATTCATTCCTGGAGGCTCAGCTCATAAGCCAATCTTCTTCAGGATCTCTTACGCTGCCTGACACCCACACAAAGCTGGATCAGGTTGCGTGTCCTTGCTCACTCAGGACTCCTAGGTACTCCAAGCTACCTCTGGAGTCACACTAACATCGTGCTTTATTCTCTTGCGCACCTTTCTTCTTGTCTTTCTGTGTCCCCAGAGCCCAGACATCCAGCCAAAAGCCACAGATGCCTCACTGAAGCTCTACTTCATCTACCCTGGACTACCAAATATCTCAGACCACGGAACTCAATAATTAACTGTTCTTTAGAAGCTGAGAATCGATCATTTGGGATTATCTTAAAGCAAAGACACAGCTATTTTTATAGTAAGTCTTAGCTCAGTTAAGATACAATAATGTGTTTTAAGCAAAGAAATTACCCAAATAAAACCTAATGTGGTGACACAAATAAAATATATTACATGTGTATGTATACCCAGAAGTTTTTTGTTTTGCTGTACATGACGTGTCTATACATATCTGATACATTCACCAGAGCTTATTATGCTAAGTTATAGACCAATCCTGGAGAATGCATTTTCATACTTATGGGATGAGAGACACAAGAAAAACTTGGATATAACTCATATCAAAGAACAGAAGGTTCTGGAACTACCCTGGGGCTGAGGCTTGCTATCTGTCATAGGGTAGAGGATGTGCAGTGCTGTGTGTTCGTTTGAGAGGATCTAAGGCCTACTTGTACAGCAGATCAATTACTATTAGGAAAGTGGAAAATTACACGTTCCAGTCACTGGCATGGGGAATTTGGGAAGGGGCCAACTTGTTTCTTTGGAATGAAGATTCCTTTATCACCGTTCATAAACCTATTTCTCTGGGAGTACTTCTTTCTATATTTCTCCTTTGTTTTCCTAGAGTACAGCCATAGCTGCTTCTCACCACTCTCCACCATTTAAGTGATTTCTTCGGAAGCAGATGGAGAAAATGTGGAAGAAGCCTCATGTTTGAGCAACTCTGTTTTCAATTCAAAGAGTTGTTCTCATCTAAATCGTGTCTTCCCAAATCTCAGGAAGTCTTTTTAGTGGCATCAGGAAGAAACCTTTCTCTGAGCAAGAGCAGCAAGGCAGAGAAAATAGCATTAAAGTGGTATTCTCTTAACAAAACCCTTTCTCCTCGTCTAAGAACAACTTTGACCTTGGGGTAACTTCCATCTCTGTTCCCTTGGAAACCAATAAAGGTATACGGCTCGCTGTGTTATTCCACCACAAAGCACATAGTTCAAATGACTCCTGATTGGTAATACCTGGTTGGAAGCCATAGCTCCAGGCTTTCGTGAGTGTGGTGAGATGTGTTCTTGGAGGGAACTTGAAAGGTGGACTGTGGAGCAATTATGAGAGCTACTGACTCCTATGCAGCACCTAAGCCAAGGCAGACATGGATCCTGTCTAGAGACTAGACCCTGAGATTGTTACAAATACTCTACTGAAGAGATATGGCTGTAACTGAGTGGAAGATAAGCTGTGTTTCTTGATCATGCATCTTCTAAATGATTATGAGCTACCTGTGGCCTACGGCAGCAACTTGGAAAATCTCCATGCTTAAGTTGAAAACCACTGAGCAGAGATGGTAAAACTAGCCAGTGTATGACCTGCAGGTACTGGGTTTCCTGAGCAAGGTCTTCTTAAAGATATAATATAGAATGCCAAAGATAAGTGAGGAAATTAATGCTCTCTTTTGTATATAGATGGAATTCTTTTGTATATAGATGGAATTATACTAAGAAAAACCATCTCTATTCAGCCAACTACATGCTGACATATAAAAAGGATAAATACATTTAAGGTTGGGAGGAAATATAAAAGATAGGCACACTGTTATTTTGGCAGATGAGGGATGAGATTCAGGGTGATGTTCCCTTTAAAAATGTATTATACCAGGGCTGGGAAGGTGGCTCAGTGGTAGAGTGCTTGCCTTGCATGCATGAGGCCCTGTTCAATTCCTCAGCACCACATAAACAGAAAAAAAAGCCAGAAGTGGTGCTGTGGCTCAAGTGGTAGAGCGCTAGCCTTGAGCTGAAGAGCTGAGGGACAGTATTCAGGCCCAGAGTTCAAGCCCCACAACTGACAGAAAAAAATATATTATACCATATTCTGTGCAGTAAAATAACTAAATATAAGACCCTGTGGGTGGAGAAACTTAACCAAGTATTTCCTTCTCCCTAACTGTCCCACTACCCCGAACCTCTGACTTCACATAGGCATGAACAAAAGCAATGAAAAATAGTGACCATAGCAGGAGGAGGTGACGGATGTTCCGATGTGTTGGCAGTGGCAATTTTCTGGTGAGTGCCTGTGTCATTATGTACTAGCTGAGGCTGCCTATAGCCCAGGGCACTTAGAATGCAGACTAGAGAATCTGGTTTTGAAAATGGTTATCTCCAAATAAGATCATTAAAGAGGGGGGAAACTGATACTTCCTTTATAGGATACATTCCTAGAATTTTAGTTCCCATGGGAGGAATGTTCCAGTTCATTTGGAGCATATAGTTTCATCACTAGACCCCCCCCCTATATTATATCTATAACCTAACAAGTGAAAAATCATATTCTCCCACCAGTGGAATTAGACCAAGAAAGCCTGTCTCAATGTCTGCAAAAGCTAGTCTGCACTCTTGAAGTCCTGGGAGGCTTAAGTCCTGATTATCTCTGTGCTAACTTTCCTCCCATGACAACAGCAATGCAGCAGAACACACAGGCA
The DNA here is from genome assembly GCF_019054845.1 of Dipodomys spectabilis. Lineage (NCBI taxonomy): Eukaryota > Metazoa > Chordata > Mammalia > Rodentia > Heteromyidae > Dipodomys > Dipodomys spectabilis. The sequence goes on from NW_024870723.1 coordinate 7,139,159, forward strand.
GCAATTCCCAATTAAGAGTCTTCAAGTTTGAGCTCAACACACTGTCATGGTTTTTTTTTTTTTTTATAGGTGGTAGAAACACCAGAAACACTTTCAAATGTCAACAATAACAGCAGATACCTGGAAACTTGTTCACTTGACCAGAGAATATGTCATTGTCATGAAATGAAACTCCATGCCAGTAGATGTCACAAGGCAAGCGTCGGCCAAATGGAAACTAGAATACAGAAAACCAAAATGTGATTAATTAGCGAGGCAGTGGTAGCCCATGCTTATCATCTGAGCTATTGAGGAGGCTAAAATCTGAGGATCACGATTCAAAGCCAACCTGGGCAAGAAAGTCTGTGAGACTCTTATCTCCAATAAACCACCAGAAAAGTAGAAGTGATACTGTGGCTCAAAGTGGCAGAGCGCTGGTCTTGAGCAAAAGAGCTCAGGGACAGTGCTCAGGCCCTGAGTTCAAGTCCCATAATGGACAAAAAAATATGTGATTAATTACAAAAGGGATAGGGACCATAGTGGGTGTCCACTAGGTACAATTCCTAACACCTGGCACACGACATGATTGGGTTATCCTAATGAGCATGTGAGGTAGATGATACAGTCTTCCATTTGTAGATGAAGAAACAGATTCAGACAGGTTTGTCACATACACATGCCACTGGCTTTACAAGCACAATTTCACTTCAGTTCTCATAGCTAGATTCTAATGGAATATTCCCTTTTAGCTAATTAAAAATATGAGGCTATAGAAAATAGTTTGACATGCCTTAGGTAGCACAAAGTTTATGGAAGGGGAAGAATCAGGGTTTGACTCCAAGTCTACCCAAATAAACGCTTACCTCTTTCCCTTTCTTTGCAAATTGAAACTCTCTACCCATCCCTGAAAGAATGAATAGAACCTCTCCCCCCTCTCTCCCTCACACAAGGGCAGGATATATCCCCAGTGCCTAAAACAGTTCCTGGAACCCTACAGTAAAGACTTTTTGCATTAATACATGAACAAGTTAAGAGGGGTCATCTGACTCAAGATGAGATAACTAGATTCTGTCTTCCAGGAATTTGGAAATCTGAGATGCCAGGCAGCCTCAGCTGGCCCTTGAACTGGAGCAATAAAAAATATAAAAAGCCAGAGCTGGGCAGCTGGAGCAGCTATGTACAAAGAGAAGCCAGTCTGCTGAGAGAGAGAGAGAGAGAGAGAGAGAGAGAGAGAGAGGTGAGGCCATGTTGCCTGGAGACAGATGGAGAGGCCTCTGGTCCCAGGGCTTGCAGTCCCATGAGCTGGCTACCGCTTCTTCCCTTGGGTCCTACAAAACAGGCTTGTATCCCGAGAATATCTTTTTGGGGTGTGCTGAAATCCTCTTTGGCACAAGCTGCGAGGTTTCAATTATTTGCAGTCAGAAAAATCCTTCAGTGAGACAGAAAGGTTTGTTCTTTCCACTCCATCCTGGTGCCTCTTCAAAGTTATTAACACGTTCTGCATTTACAGAACATGTTGTGTAAATCTGCATCTCAGCTGACCTTGTTAAAAAGGGAAAGGAAGAACATGCTAGCTCATATTTAGAACTTGCTTGTTAGGAGTCCAAATGAAGAGAAACACCAACACATTAAATAACATTGTTCAGTTTCCACGCTAAGACAACAGTTAATCTGAATTTTTATCTGCTCTTAAGTTGAGGGGCTAGGTTCCGGTAGGAGGACATGGCATGACTAACGAGATTCCAGTTGTGACTCGATGCTATCCAATCGTTTCCAAATTAAAATGAAGGCGAACAGACTCAAGCCCTTTAAATCAGCTACACCATTTCAAATCTGTGCCAAAGCAAGGCATATGCTACACTCCAGCAGCATTCGCAATTTCATCTATAATTTATAGCATTTCACTCGTTTTCTGTGTACCCAGTGGGCTATAAGTTATTTATTCAGCAGTCATAAATACAAAGAGATATAACATATGTTATTTTCTTCCAGCTGTTAAGTGCTAATATAGACGAGAGAAAGATAACCAGACAGATAGGTGTCTCTAAAATGCACTCAGCTGGCTGCAGTGGCTCATACCTGTAATTCAAGTTACTTAGGAGGAAGAGGGCAGGAGGTTCATGGGTGAAGGACAGCCTGGGCAAAAAGTTAGTGAATCCTCATCTTAAACAAGCCAAGAGTGGTAGCTCACACCACACACAATCCCACCTGGGAAAGAGGGATAGAGATAAGTGGATTTCAGTCTCAGACAGGCCCCAGGGAAAAAACACAAGGCTTGATCTTGGGCGGACAGCTCAATTAGTAGAGCACTTGCCTAGCAAGCACTAGTTCAACCCTCAGTACCCAAATAAATACAATAGAAAATAGAATAAACAGGCACCGATGGCTGAGCTTTGAGGATTATAGTTCAAAGCCAGCCTGGGCAGAAAAACGTGGGAGACTCTTATCTCCAATTAACTATTGGAAACGCTGGAAGTAGAGCTGTGGCTTGAACATAAAACCTCAGGGACAGTGCCCAGAGTTCAAAAACACAGACAACAGAAAAAGAGAGGAAAGGAAGGAAGGAAGGAAGGAAGGAGAGAGAGGGAGGGAGGGAGGGAGGGAGGGAAGAGAAAATAGAATAAATCAAAAGGTCTCCAAGCAAAGTGTAGTGAGATCCGTGGCGGTTCTGTGACCTGCTCCTTGCCAGTAGGTCACCTGACAACACTTTATCGAGCTTGTCACCAACCTCTAGTCCTTACTACCCTTACAATACCAAGTGGGGCTGGAAAGATGGCTGAGTGGTAGAGTGCTTGCCTTGCATGCATGAGGGCCTGGGTTCGATTCCTTAGCACCACATAAGCAGAAAAAGCCGTAAGTAGCACTATGGCTTAAGTAGTAGACTGCTTGCCTTGAGCTGAAGAGCTGAGGGCCAGCATCCAGGCCCAGAGTTCAAGCCCCATGACCGACAAATAGAATAAAATAAAACAATACCAAGTGAACCCTCTGCCCAGAAGCTCCTTTGGCAGGGGCTGGAGTATAATCAAGTAGTAGAGCAAGCACCAGCCCTGAGTTCAAACACCAAGACCAAAAATTAAAATGAAGAAGTACCTTCAGCTCATTCAGTTTTGAGAAACCACCATTTTTCACACATTTTATCCATTAAATCATGATTATGTATCAGACACTGTGCTGGGGGCTTGGGAATAAAAGGGCACACAACTTCTTAAGGCTTTTTTTTTTGTAAGAGTACTAGGGCTTGAACAGAGGGTCTGGGTGCTGTCCCTTAGCTTTTTTTTGCCCAAGACTGATGCTCTACCACTTAAGCCACACCTCTACTTCTGACTTTTTTTGCTGGTTAATTGGAGATAAGTCTCATAGACCTTTCTGACCAGCCTTGCTTCAAAACACAATCCTAAGATGTCAGCCTCCTTGAGTAGTTAGGATTACAGACATGAGTTACCAGCACCCAGCCTAAAATTCTTTTTAAAACCTGTTTTCAGGCTGGGAATGTGGCTTAGTGGTCAAGTACTTGCTAAGCATGCGTGCAGCCCTGGGTTCAATTTCTCAATACTACATAAACAGAGAAAGCCAGAAGTGGCACTATGGCTCAAGTGGTAAAGTGCTAGCCTTGAGCACAGAGAGGCTCAGGGATAGTGCCCAGGCTCTGAGTTCAAGCTACAGGACTGGCAAAAAAACCAAAACTGTTTTCATACACAGCTAATATTATACATATTCAAGGGTAAATGAAAGTTTTTCCTGCAAAATCATGAAGAAGAATAAGACCGAGACAGCCACTCTCACCACTCAGCATAATATTCAACTCAACATAGTCTTCACAGTTCTAGTCAGCAACTGGCAAGAGGGAAAAAAATCAAAGACAATCACATTAGAAATTAATAAAGTTATCTTCTTGTAGATGATAGGAAAATCACATCCACACACAAATTAGTTCAGTCAAGCTCAAAAACCTACATGTAAAAATCTGCTCAGCATTGTTACTGGGGTTTGTAGTTATGTGTTTGTTGGATGCTTTGTGTATATGATCTCATTTAACTCTCACCACTGTCTTATAAGAAAAGGAGCACTAGAAACCCTGTATTCACACCAAAGCTTCCAAAGAGTAAAGAACTCCCCCAAGGCCCCAGAGCTAGTCAGGATAGAGGTCCAATCCAGGTCCTCCTGATTCCAAGGCCGCCAGGTGTGTGTGTGGCTGGGGGGGGGGGGGGGAGATAGACAAGAGGTGGGGTAGAACCTCTGAGAGGAGGGACTTGGGATCACTGTGTCCTAGCTCCCAACACAGACACGAGAACAGTTACCTACTATCACCATCTGGCATTCCCACCAGAGGCCCAAAGCAATGGAGATATGCAGGCTCAGACTGGGCCCTCTAAGACCATAAGCTAAACCTTTTCTCTTTATAAATGAATTGCCTCAGGCACTTCATTCTAGTAATGTGACTCTAACACACCTCTACGCACTACTTTCTGAACTGTATCCATTGGTTACCCATGAAATAATGCAACTAACACGCTCATGGACGCTCTTCCATCTTTGACACAAAGGAAGTTCCTCCCTCAGGGTACACAGCTGGGCAGTCCAAAAATCTTTTCTTCTGTTTCCCAGAAAGATTGAAAGCACACTTGCAAAATAGGCTCAAGCAAGAACTGGAGCCATTAAAGATCCTTTGAGCCTGTCTGCCCCTCGGGAACTGATACAGGGTCTCTCTTCGAATGGCCCAGAGAGCCAGTTCAAACCCCACCCCCTGGGGCTGTGGCAAAAAGAAATTTCACAGTGAACGCTGATGAAAGCCCAGTTCACACTTCTGTACTTTGTGAATGATTTTCTTCAGAAAATTTCTTCATGAACAAGAAATCTTTCAAGTCATGGGATAAAAGTAGAGTTATATGCTTTGATATGGACAAGTATATGTGTAACGACGCATTGACAGGGAAAGGGATCCAAACTGGTGCTTTACGTTGCGTGGCCCGAAGCATCCAAGAGTAACAGGAGGAAGTAGAAGCATCCAGCACATTGTGGTTGAGCCCAGGAGATCCTGGATCAAGCTCCAACCCACTGCATCCCACCCTGAGACCTTGAAATGATGCCTCTGCCCCTCTGTGCTTCCCCTGCTCATCTTTAACTGAGTAAAGAAATCACAACAAAAACTGTCCAGCTGGGGCTGCTGAGTGGACTCAGGCAATGCACAGGAAGTGTTTTATGAACAGTTTACATTGTTCTTGTGTAGGAGAGGTTATTATGTTTGGTGTCCAAAGAAATCAGCTCAATGAACAAGCTCCAGTTAACAACACATGCCAGCCAAATGTGAAGCAACATTAGGAAAGCTCTCCTACAAGGCTACTGTGATGCACCTGTATGCAAGACCCTCCCAGAATGCCCTGGAGCAGAAGTTTATAATCGATTCCTGTCTATTGATGCTCTGTTGAATCTCAAGTTCAGCCTCTACTTTGTCAGCCTTTATGTTCACGCAACTGCTTTCTCCTCCAGACACAATGAACTGGAGACATTTTATTTTTCTTCCCACCTCCTTCTTCACCTACACATCTGTGGTCAGCAGCCCCTAAGCCTCCAATGATCCTGCCTCTCTGGTGCCTGCACTTGTGTGTCCTCTACCATGCTGGCATAGGCTTAATTTCTCTCCCTCTCTCTCAGTCTCCCTCTTACCTCTCCCAATTTCTCCTCTCTCCCAGTCTCACTATCTCCTCTCTCTTCTCTCTCTCTCTCTCTCTCTCTCTCTCTCTCTCTCTCTTCTCTCCTCTCTCTCAACCTCTCCCCCCAATTTATCATCTCAACCTTTTTCCCTTCTCTCGGTCAATCTTGCCCTGTCTCTGTCTCCTGATCTCAAAATCACCTCTCTTTCTTTCTTCTCACTCCCTTCTCACTTTTTCTCTCCATAATCCACCTTGGGAATACCTAGGAAGAGGCACCTAGGTCAGCAATGGAAGTCTCAGGTCAACAGCCATAAGAATGAGTGTGGCAGTGGATCCTTCAGCCCCCATCAAGCTCTCAGAATCTCTGCTCTGGCCACAGCAGCCCTGGCCAACGGCTTGGCTGCCTCATGAGAGAATCTTTACTCTAAGAAATCACATTTGATAATAAACTTGTTTGGTTTTTTGGTAGTACTAGGGGTTTGAACTCAGGGCCTCATGCTTGCTAGACAGATGATTTACCAATTGAGCTATGTTACCATCATTTGTTTCTTTAGATAGTTTGGGGATAGGGTCTCACAATACTATTTTTATACTTCCCAAGTAGCTGAGATGACAGTATTTGTTACCTCACCCAACTTTTTCATTGAGATTTGGGAGTCTCACTGATTTTTTTTTGGGGGGGGGGGGCGGTGTTCTGGGCCGACCTTAAACCACAAGCTCCACTTCTTAAGTAGCTGAGATCACAGGATGAGCAGTGGTTCATTCCTATGTGTGGTCATAAATGCTATTTTAAAGTGCCAAGTGTTTGGGCCCATTTGTTACACAGCAATGGATGACAAATGTACCACTTCAGGTTTATAAACAAGATCACAGAGAAACAAAGCACTTTGAGGATGAAGGGATTTAAAACATATCTTTCTTCTTTCTTTCTTTCTTTTTTTTTGTCGGTTGTAGGGCCTGAACTCTGGGCATGGGCACTGTCACTCAGCTCTTCAGCTCAAGGCTAGCACTCTACCACCTGACGCATAGTACCACTTCTGGCATTTTCTGCTTATATGGTGTTAAGGAATCGAACCCAGGGCCTCATGCATGCAAGGCAAGCACTCTACCACTGAGCCACCTTCCCAGGCCCTAAAACATATATTTCTATAATGTATGTAATGATTACTCTTTATGATGCACTTAATTGTGTGTCAGGTATTTAAACATATGCCTCCATTTTACAAAAGAAATACAACCCCATTGCTAATTAGTGGCAAACCCAGAATTTGAAGTCATGTTGGTCTTTCTCCAAAGTTTGTGCTCTTTCAATTCTACTAGGCTACATGGATTGACAGATGGATAGATGAATTCACCTATGAAAATAAGTGAACATATACAGCAGGCAGTTGTGACATTTCAAGGAAGATGTTATAAATTTATTTAACATAATTTCTGCCTTTGCATTATTTTTATGCCTGTCATAGATTAGTTGGAACCCAGTCAATACCCAGTTTCCTTTGGCCTATCTAAAATTCCCCCATGGAGTTGGTTATTCATGATACCACTGGCTTTTGCTTATTCTACTGACCCAAGCAACACATTCCATCAGCTGCTGGTCATATAACTAACATCCAACACCAGCACTGCATACAGAAATTCCCCCTTCTTATCCGGTTTAAGTAGCCATTCTACAACCCCTAAGGGAAAGCCTACAGGATAGTGGCCATAGATCACGTGAAGGGCACAGTCCCAGAGAGTGTCCGATCTCCCTCCTCTTCTCCCTCTCCCCACCCACAGTGTAGAGTGGCCTCTAGATTTCCTTTTGCCCCCCATGGCACCTCTAATCTCTCTAAAACCTATGACAAGTTTCTTTTGTTGCACACATTTTTTACCTCTTCATTGAACCACGTCCAATTCACACATCTGTCCCTGCAGGGCCCTTCTAGAGAGTGGCTATGGCCACTGATAACAGAAACCCTGTTGTTATTTATATAAATGTGCCCCAAAGGCTCGTGCGTTAAAGGCCTGGTCCCCAACGAAATGTTCATTGATGGATTTCTAACTTGATGGCAGATGCCAGGAGCAGGGTCTAGTTGAAGGAAGGTATTTCCTGGAAGGGTGTGTTCTGTCCCCAGCTCTCCCGGCTGCCATGTCCTCTCACCATGATGGCTGCTACACTAGAAGCAATGAGGCTGGTGCACCATAGACTGATACCTCGGAAACCATGAGCCACATGTTTGCTCCCTTCAGCTGTTTTCACATGTATTTTGTCACTGTTAGAAAACTTCTCACTAATACAGACATCAAGACCAAAGGAGAGAAAAATACTAAGAATAAAAATCATCAGAGAAGACTATAGCACACAAATGCCCAGAGGTGGACAATAAAGACAAGGAAAGACTAAGCAGCTCCCCTTGGAGGATGGACTATAGATTTAACACTTCCTCAAGTGAGGAAGTAAGACTAAGTAAACACTGGTGGAAATCTGTCAGCTTTCTATTTAACAAATAACTAAAAGTATTGACTTATAAAGAGAAAATCATTTTTTGGCTCACAGTTTGGGAGATTTCAACCCATGGTTTGTTGGCCATGTTGCTTTTGGGCTGCGGTGAGGTGTCATGGCATGGCAGAGTTGTTTATTTCATGGCAAGGAAGCCAAGAGAGGACGAGGAGGGACCAGAGTTCCAATAACCCTATGGAGGGCACTTCCCTAATGAACTCAACTCTCTCCCTAGGCCCTAGGTGGAAGACCACCACTTCCCAATAGTGCCATGGGCTGGGTCCAAGACTCTATATATATACCACAGAACTTTGCACACCGTTCTCAATCTAAACTATAGCACTATCAGATCCTGAACACAGCTCTGACTGCCAAAGATCTGACTGATCGATGGAGGAGGCCCTTTCCAGCCTGAAGGAGGGAGGCTGGCTCACCTTGCTTCCCTGGGGCTCACACCTTGGCTCTCCCATGCGGTGGAGAAGAGACAGCCACAAGGTTGGCGGGAGGGGGAGGGAAGTATCACAAGTGGATTCCTGCCTATGGGAATTGGTGCTGCTGGAGGAAAACCTCACCCACATGGAGAGACCAGTTTGAAGACACTGATCATAATGTGTTGGTGGGGAAGTAGGGAGCAACTCTAAGCCTGATTCACTGTGAGGATAAACAATGCGCGTGAACCACTCAGCACCACACCATACACAGACTCAGCTGCTTAGGGTGTCAAACAAGGCTGATTTCCTTCTTTTCCATCCTTTTCTCTTCACTCTTCACTTCATACAAATCAACTGCTCAGAAACAAAACCAAAACCAAGTCCTTTCCCAGCAAGGTGCCTGTGGCTCATGCCTATAATCCTAGCTACTCAGGAGGTTGAGACCTGAGGGTCATGGTTCAAAGTCAGCTTTGGAAAGTCAGTAAGACTGTTAGCTTTGATTAGTCAACAACAACAAAAGCCTGAAGTGAATGTGTGGCTCAAGTAGACACTACCCTTGAAAAATTTTAAGGGACAGAGGCTAGGCCCTGAATTCAAATCCCAGTTAAACAATAACAACAACAACAAAGAAATCTTTCCCACGTCCAACACCTGAAGAGCTGGGGGTTTGGAGTGGAAGTATCTTTGTTTTCAAGACTAGCATAAGACTAAAGATGCACCCAGAGCATTCTGGGCATGGAAGCCACGTATGTCTTAATGAGTAGGCAACTACCTCTGGGGAGCCCACACTTGCAGGCATGCATTGCCCCAAGTTCAAGGACCTGGATTCAGATCTCAGCCCTGCCAACTGGGAAAGGCCTCGCTTTCATCATCTGAGAAAGATGAGCAGCCAAGCCTCCCTGACAGGCCATGTCATGGGGATGGAAAACCACCACACAGGCGAAAGGTTCTATACTCCAGCCAGGCACCACTTAGTAGGCACTGTCAGTTCAATTAGAAACGATGGAAAGCAAGCCTTCCCGCTTGCTCTCCACTAATGAAGTCCCTTGGTAAGAAAGGCAGAGAGGAAGAGTCCCCAGCCATGCCTGATGACAAAGAAAGGAGAGGCTGGGGAAAACCCACAGTGAAACAAACATGGCTCTTTCCTCCAGGGATTCAGGAGCCTGGCTGGGGGCAGAGCAGATGTGGGGACACAGCTTCAAGGCAAAGGGCAAGAGCAAGGTGAAGAAAACTTGATCAATGGAGGTCCCTTGAGCTGGGTGTGCATGGGACTTCCATCAGGAAAAGGAACACTATGAAAGGGCAGGAAGTGTGGGAAAGCCCAGGGCACTGGGGAGACAGCACTGGAGGGCTCCTCATGGCCCTCACCAATCATGACAGGCTGAGGAGTTTGAACTCAATTCTGCAGGTGGAGCAAAGCTACAGGAAGCACTCCAGCAGCGATATGACAGTCATTTCAAAAAAAGGAGGGTGGTCAGGAGAATGAGAGCTGAAGATTTGTAGTTCAAAACCAGCCCAGGCAGACAAATCCAAATTAATGACCAAAAAAGCTGGAAGTGGAGGTGTGGCTTAAGTGGTAGAGCACCTGCCTTAAGTTTTGAAAAAGTTGAGTTGATCTTGAGGCCCTAAGTTCAAGCCTTAGTACTACAGCACAAAGAAAAGAGAAGAGAGAGAAGACAGAAAGAAAAGAAAGGAAGGAAAGAAAGGAGGGAAGGAAAGAAGGAAGGAAGGGTGGGTGGTGGGAGTTAATGGGAGGTAGGAGGTAGAGACTGGGGACAGAAGATCATGGAGATGCTGACTGAGACTGGCAGAAGGGAGAGGATGGGTGTAGCCAATGGGCCTAGAGAAAGGGTTTCATGGGAGGTTAGGTAGGGCAGGTTTAGAAGGGTAAGAGCTTCTGGGCTCTATGGGTAGACTGCTGTACTGAGTGGCATGCTCCACAGAGGCCCCTTATCACAGGCCCATGGGCTGGCTTTCCTTCTCTCACCTGTGCCAGGTTTCTGGTTGTTAGGACTCTGGAGGAGAGATTCCCACAGGCCTAACAAGTGCTCTGAGGAGCCTTCCAATTTAATAAAAGCACCGTCTGGCTCCAGTGGGTTTCCTGAGAACACAATAATTACTCATTCTCTAATAGAGCCAATAAATATAGCAAGAGAAGAAGTAATTAACAACCTTTTGCTGGAAAGTAGCGATTCTTGTGATGTATGGAGCTTCCTTTTCCTGTTCACCCCTTCCTCACTGCAGATACAGTGTGATACTCTGAGCAAATGTGCCATTTGTGACTCTGAGTTTATCACCAAAGCATGTTGGGAGGTTTTTATTAAGTCCATCCATTATCATTGGCTCCTAGGAATTGCTGTCTGCCTGCCATCCACCTTGCTTCCACTTCTGCTTGCAAGCCTGTTAATGAGATCAACGTTGCTACCAAACGATTTAACTGTGGGGAGAAACCCATGCAGTCAAGAAGGGAGGCCTTTCATAGCTTGAGTGGGCTACAGCCATCTCCCTCAGATACTTACTCTGGTGTCTATTTTCCCACCCATAAAGAATCTTATTAGTAGTAATTATGTTAGACAAGAAAAAGAGAAAAACTTCACCAACTTTTAAAGTGATTTACCTCTTGGCTTACAGTTTTAATTAAAATTCCAGTTTCTTTAGCAAATAGCTCTGGAAAGATTAGATTCCCCATTTAGCCCCCATGTTCTTTCTCCATTCTCCAATTCAGAAGGGTGACACAAACAGCAAAATCACCCGGCTAAATGGCTCCGACTCTGCCACATCATAATTCAGCCTATGGAAAAGAGCTTCCAATATCAATGCTAAATTATAAATTGACTCCATTATGCTCTGCAAAATTATCAACAGTAATCTTCTCTGTTTGCTACTCCCTCGCAGTGGTAAATTATATCAATTTGCTACTGGGTCTCAAATTACTCAGTCTCTTCTGCATCAAAACTTTAAGTGCGTTTATGAAGGGAAATGGAAACAAAGCAAATCAGGTTTCCATTTCTGCAGCTCTTTCATCCTTCCCAAGCAGGATCCTGCTTCATCTGAAATCACACCTGACATCTCTTCAGGTAGCCCCTCCTCCACTTATCCGAAACCTGTCCATTCCAGTCTTGTCCTGGGAGCAACTCCCTCTGGAAATCCACTGTAAAGGCCCTGTGGATTAGCCACCAACTTATTGATTCAACACCCAAACAAACTGTGTGTTTGAGTTGGATGGAGAATGCCCATAAGCTCCACACAGCGGCAGCAGGCTGGTGGCAGGGGACAAAAACGGCAAGGTGTCAACAAAAGGATGAGTGAGACATATTTTTCCTTTCCAGGAGCTCCAAGGGCACTGAATGAGCTAGACAAACAAACCATTATTGCAGTGGCTATGGCCACCATCTTACCAAGTGGCTACTCCATGCCTGCCTTGAGCCTAGCTCTCCCCCACACTGTCACATGGACATAGACATAATCGCCCCATTTCATAGAAGAGGCTTGGAGAGGCAGCAGGCATTTGATGGGGAAAAGGAAGTTGTCCAGAAGACTTCAGAGGGAAGAATTCCCACAGGAAGAAGTAAACAACATGTGCAAAAACCCAGCTAAGAGCAACCAGAGCCTGGAGGTGTCATCCTTTCCCGCCTGCAGCCACTGACTTGTTGATCAGGAGGCTCTCCCTGCACCTCCTCAGGGTTGTTTCCCATTTGTCACATGCTGGTGAGCTCCCTGTCTGCAACTCTGCAAAGGACTGCTCTTCCTTTCCAGCCACTGACAATGATTTGAGCTGACGGTAAAGTAGTAAGCACGGCCAAAATAATCAACCCAAGGGAAAGAGAAATTTCCCAGTGGACTCACTAGGTAAAGGTAGACAGGTTCATCTCTCCTACATTCATTTGCTGCTCCATATCAAACCACTGTAGAATTATGCCAATAATATCTATACTAAATATAATTGCTACTTATTGAGTTCATAGTGTGTGCAGTATGCTTTACATGTGCCATTTCATACACCTTTACAATTAACACTGTGAAATGTATAGATACATTGTTTCCATTTCATAGACAAAGAAACTAAGAATCACAGCAATTTGATATCTTAGTTTCTGGTAGTACATCTAGGAGGTGATAGAACAAGAAATGGAATCCAACTCCACTAAATTCTTTGTCCCCAAATAACTAAGCCTAAGAGAACCAGTTGAGGCTCCTTTAACTAGCAAAGGATTCTAGTCATGGTAGGGTTTATGCTAGCTAAGTGCCTAGACAATTTTATGGGAGATGATGAGAGGTAGGAGGAAACAGGGAAAGTAGGCCCACTGAGGAGCTCTCCAGAGTGCTGAAGAGTCTTTGCCAAAGCATCTGCCTGAGCACCTGTGTCTTTGGCCTGGGAGGGTCTGCCCTGCCCAATCTGGCCTCCTGATTTCAGCGCCCAGCACTGAATGGAAATGCATCTGGTAGAGAAAGTGACTCTTAGAAGTACTGAGCCTCAGGGGCTGGGAAGGTGGCTCAGTGGTAGAGCGTTTGCCTTGCATGCATGAGGCCCTGGGTTCGATTCCTCAGCACCACATAAACAAAAAGAAAAAAGCCGGAAGTGGTGCTGTGACTCAAGTGGTAGAGCGCTAGCCTTGAGCTGAAGAGCTGAGGGACAGCTCCCACCCAGAGTTCAGGCCCCACGACCAGACCCCCCCCCCAAAAAAAAAAGAAGTACTGAGCTTCAGAGGACATCTAGTTGGCACAATCCTGCAGGGAAATGGAATTCAGGCATGACAGTAGGGAAAAGTCAAAGAAAAATATGCTCTTCACTGGACTGAAGAATGGCTGAATGCATTCTTGGATAAGTAGTTATGGAGGATCAAAAGTTCAAAGGTACAAACAGGGAGGATTCCTCTCTAGCTTCCTGGGTCAGGGGGTACAAGGAACCAGTAACTAAACTCTGATATCAATGTTGCATTAAAGGCTGTTCAGAAAGGTCATTTGTATGTAGCTATTTTAGTTTATTTTTAACTGATACATTAAAAGAATAGTTGGGCTGGGAAGGTAGCTCAGCGGTAGAGTGCTCGCCTAGCGTGCATGAAGACCTGGGTTCAATTCCTCAGCACCACATACACAGAAAAAGCTGCAAGTAGTGCTGTGGCTCAAGTGGTAGAGTGAGTTTCCTGAGCAAAATGAAGTTCAGGAACAGTGCCCAGGCCCTGAGTTCAAGCCCTAGGACCGGAAAAAAAAAGAAACATAATAGTTACATATATTTATGTGTGCTAGCCTGCCAGAGCTTCTTCCTTCTAACTATAACTTGGTACCTACTGATTCAATCTTCCCCCATCCCTCCGCCAACCCCCTCCCCCAGCTCCTGGAAGACCCTCCACTCTCAAGTTCTAGGAGATCAGTCTTTTTAGATTCTGCACATGAGCAAGAACCTATTTTTTGTACTTGGCTTATTTCACTTAACTATCTCCAGTTCCATCTATATTGCTGCAAATGAAATGCCTTATTTCTTTTTTTTGTGGTTAAATACTATCTGGTTGTATATATACACCACATTTCCTGTGTCCACTGATGAACACTTAGGTTGGTTCTACTTCTCAACTATCATGAATAGTGTCACAGTGCATATGGCAATGCATGTATGTCTTTGACATGTTGACTTTATTTCATGTGAATATATAGCTAAAAGTGGAATAACTACTTTTCATCATAGTTCTATTTTCAATTTTTTCACAGTACAGGAGTTTGAACTTGGTCTCTTGCTTGCAACAATGGCACCTCTATTACTTGACAACCCCCCCAACCCTCTTTTTGCTTTTTTCGGGTCTTGCATTATTTTGCCTGGGGCCAGCCTTAGAATGTGACCCTCCTACCCATGCAGGTGTGCATCACTATGCCAGCTTATAGGTTGAAACTTAAGGAGGTCTCAATTCACTTTTTGCGCCAGCTAGCCCCAAACCTCAATCCTCCAGATCTCTGTGTAGCTAGAATTATAGTCATTAGCCACTATGCCTGGCTTGTTTTCAATTGTTTGAGGCACTTCCACACTGTCTTCTAGAGGGGCTGCATTAATGTACATTTCCTCCAACAACATGCAAAGGTGCACCCTCTCCCCAAAAAAGAAAGAAATCATAAAGTAAAACAAGAGAAAGCTGGAAAATGATCTGCCATAGGCAGTAGATTTCAAGTTAGTGAAGGTTCTACTCACTCTTGTCTGACATGAAAACGCCTCAAGAATTGAGAGGTCATTCAGAAAAGCCCTGAGCCTCCCTTTGGTGATTCAGATCATAAACCCCAAAGGTCTACATAAGTTGTAGACATTTATAATCCCACCTCTCCCCCTGGTGGTTAAAAGAAATATTAGAAAATCACCTTTATTCTCCGTCTCCATCCCATCTCTATTCTGTAGCCTCCTACACACCTGAATAAGAATAGCTACACCCACCCTTTTGTTATGTTAATTTTTTCATGCAAGCAAATATTGTTACGCATCAAAACTCAATGTCATCTGGTGGTAATTCAATGAACACAGGCATAGTCCTTATATTTAGAATCGTGAACAAGTAAACAAATCATAATGCAAAGTAGCAAACTTGCTAGCTGCTAAGGGGGAAAGGGCTATGGGAGCTTGAAGCAGAGTGTGTTACTCTGCCTGTGGGTGGGGGAGTATAGAAACTTGAAACGTGAATTGGAATGCACAAATCTGGAAGGCAGGAAGATAATGGAGTTCCTCATACCAGGGAGTGGCTCCTGAGAGAGCATACTTCTACATTTCTCCGAGGCAGAAACATCTTAATTATATCTGTATTGCTGGTTCCTGGCCCAATACCCAGATTGGGCATGCAATGGATGCTGGAGAAATGAGCAGTGTGGAATTTGATATGGAGAGGATTACGATGGGACTTTGCTACCAAGGGAGACCTGAGTGGCTGGAAGCATGACTCAAGTGGTAGAATACTTGCCTAGCACATGTAAGGCTTTGAGTTCAAAACCTTGGCACTTCCAAAAGGAGACCTAGGTAGACTCGGAATCCATAGGACTTCAAACAAAGCTTAATGTGACACTGCTCAGGGGTACAACAGTCGTGTGTAGGTTTGGTCATTCATTTGTCCAGCCTAGGGCTGATATTAACAGCCATGTCCATCTTTTCACAGGTGAACAGGCAGCAGTGGGAAAGGAAATGTCTGGCAGCAATGTGAGCCAGTACAAGAGTGATGGACTCACCTCCAGCTAGGACAGAGTCCACTCCATGGCTCAGAATTATAAAAAGCATTGTCAGCATAAGAGTCCAATATGATGGGCGAGGAATCTAGGGCTGTCCTTGTCAGATCTTAGAGTTTCTTTTATTTCTGATGTTGAACTATATTGTCAAATTCCCATTCTCAGTTTTTACAATTCCACCCAATAGTTACAGCCTGAACTAGTGCTTGCACTGGCTTCTTCAGAGTCGTTTTTCCTCCACTAAGTATTTAAGCAATACCTTTTACTTTACTTCACGAACTGAGAACAAACTGATGGCCAAGCTCAGTGGGCAATGACAGCTGGCATGTCCCCGATGATCAGATAAGGAGGCCACTGCATTGTGTGTGTCGCCGCAATCAGTGGACACGGTTGATTATTGCAAAGCTGTGCTACACACACTTTAGCCAACCTCTGTGGCAGGCAGGTCCCTAAGCACTGCTTCTGGTTTAAACGCCTCTGTTTTCCCACACTGCAATAAAGCTGATTCTCTCCTGCAGAAACAGCACCGGTAAAGTCACCTCAGGATAACAAAAATCCATATCCTGTGGCAAATAATGATTGGGAGAAAGGTTGGAGGATTCAGAATCTAGAAACCGAAATTCCAGTCTTAATTAATTTATCTGCTCTACTAACTATATAACCTAGTACCTAGTATATACTAGCTAATGGGCAAAGTGCTCCACCACATTTAGTGAGCACTTATTTTAGTTCTAAGCAAGTGAGCGTGCATAAAGTCACTTCACATTCCTGACAATGCTAGGGCCTAAGTGCCATTGTCATACCCATTATACAATCAGTGGACAATAGTCTATTATGCATGGTCTACTTGTCTCAGTTTTCAATGTCATAAAGTAGCAGAGCAGTAGCAGCCAGTGTGACTATAGAGGAGAATAAGATGTCACTCTGGCCCCAGAGAAACCCTGGATTTCTTGAAGGAATATACATTCAGTTATGTATACATGTACATACAACTGTATAGTGACCCCTGAGGAAAATGTTTGACCCACTTCAATTAGCTTTCTATTGTTGCACAAATACCATTCTTTCACAGTACAAACTAAGTGCTTTTAGACCAGAGGTTCCCCATGGAAGAACTGCATTCTCTTCTTTTGTGCCAAACTCAAGGCATTGGCTGGGTTGTAGTTCCAGACTTGGGGTCTCCATGTGTGCTCACTGATTTTTGGCAGAATTTTTCTCCTTGCAGGTGAGAAATCCCTGCTTTCCTTAGAAGGAAATGATGGCCAGAAATCACTCAACAGCCAGCGACTCCCATGGTGACCCTCTTGGGCCTCTCACAGTGTGGGTATCTGCTTTCAACCAAGTAGGCAGAGGTTATTGCTCAGATTTGCTCTTTTGCAACTAGACGGAGAAAATGCTTTAGAAGAGCTTAACTGATTAGACTTCTCAGGCCCACCAAGGAAATCCCTCTTTAGCCTTATAATATGGTCGAGTCATAAGTGATGATGTCTTCTTACAGGTCCTGCTGCACTCAGAGGGAAAGTTATCCAGCTGAGTGCCACGCTGGGTCACCTTAGAATGCTGCCCCCATATGACGCATGCGGAGTTTTCACTTTCCTGGAGGGTGAGACCCAATTAGACAACAATAGAGATAACTCCTATTTGTATAGTGATCTTTGTCAAGCAAGCATCTTTTCATATAAACTTTTGCGCCTTACTCTCCAGAGATCCGGGTTCTCTGGGCGAAAAGATTCCCTCCACAGTCAGGGAGAGGAATCTGAGGCAAGGGAAGTTGTGTAATCTTGTCCCTGCTACGTGGGAGACAGGGAAAGCAAAGGCTTCAACTGGCCTCCTAGTTCCAGAATTTGAGCTCTTTGTATAGCCCACACCGCCATGCCGATAGACGGGGACAACATGGTCTGGGGCCAGTGTCCCAGTCCAAGGGGAAAGTCACAGGAATCTCACATTGCTATGTTTTAATCTAAGTCCTGCTCTTGTTAGTTCCCAGGGTCTTGCGCGAGTCACTTCCCTGGTCAGGTTCAGTCTCAAATCAGGACAAAACTGAACTGTACTAAGGATGCCCATTAGTTCCATGTTTCCATTCTCGTGGCTGGAGAACTGTGTGCTTATACCCTCAGCCTATCCCTGGGGCCTGGGAGATGGATGATCACTGCACTCATTTCCCAAGGCTCTCATAAGAAATTACCAGAAATTATTCTCTGACAGTCTGGAGGCCAGACATCCAAAATCAAGGGACTGGCAGGATCTTTCTGAGGACTCTGAGGGGAGCGCAGTTTCGTTGGAAGCCAGCGACTCCTGGCCTCCTTTGGCCTGTAGATCCATCACTCAAATCCCTGCACCTAGCTCACATGACCTTCAGCCTCCATGTCTGTCTTTTTCTTATAAAAACTATATTGAATTCTTATATAGAACATATTTCTAGACATTTGCTCTGGTTTTATTATATTATATTGATTCTCATTGCCTTGGTTTCTTTAACCTACAGAAGCATATGTCCTCTTTCTTTTTTTCCTGTACTAGGGCTTGAACTCAGGGCTTGGTGCATGATAGGCAGACACTCTACCATGGAGCTATACTACCAATATATCATTTTGAAAGCCACTTTACATTGTGGAATGAGATAGGCACAGATACATATTAAAATCATTTAAGTTTTACCCTGTAAGGTTTAAATGATAATATACAATTTATATGAGGTGTCACTTTCAAGATTGAGCTATATTTTCAAAATTCACATACAAAAATATATAACATATCAGATCTACTGTTGATGTCTAAGTAAAAAAAATGCTTCTAAGATGAGATATTCACAACACACCAGTGAAAATGATTAATGCTAGAAAATGATTCACATAAATTGACTGGTTGCAGCCACTTGGGTATAAAAAAAGAATTAAAATATGATACCATTCCTTCCTAAATCACTGCTATTAAAAAAAAGGTGCAAAGGGCTGGGAAGGTGGCTCAGTGGTAGAGCGCTTGCCTTGCATGCATGAGGCCCTGGGTTCGATTCCTCAGCACCACATAAGCAGAAAAAAAAAGCTGGAAGTGGTGCTGTGGCTCAAGTGGTAGAGCGTTAGCCTTGAACTGAAGAGCTGAGGGACAGCGCCCAGGCCCAGAGTTCAGGCCCACGACTGCCCCCCCCCCAAAAAAAGGTGCAAACACAATTACAATTATTAGACACAATCTGTATGTTAAAGCTCTTATGGCTCTTTTG
Organism: Dipodomys spectabilis; assembly: GCF_019054845.1. NCBI lineage: Eukaryota > Metazoa > Chordata > Mammalia > Rodentia > Heteromyidae > Dipodomys > Dipodomys spectabilis. The sequence goes on from NW_024870723.1 coordinate 7,158,110, forward strand.
TTTTTAAAAACAATAGGAGGGGGCTGGGAAGGTGGCTCATTGGTAGAGCGCTTGCCTTACATGCATGCATGAGGCCCTGGGTTTGATTCCTCAGTACCACATAAGCAAAAAGAAAAAAGCCGGAAGTGGCGCTGTGGCTCAAGCGGTAGAGCGCTAGCCTTGAGCTGAAGAGCTGAGGGACAGCGCCCAGGCCCAGAGTTCAGGCCCCACGACCGGACCAAAAAAACAAACAAAAAAACCAATAGGAAAAGTATGTTTATGCTTAGTTCATTGTTGTTACAATTCCTTCAACAAGCTACTCTGTGCATTGGGGAGGATGGCCAGCCAGCTCATTCTACCTTGCCAAGAGCATTCCTGGTTTTAAAACTGAAAGGTCCAGCATCCTGAGAGATTGAGCAAACTATTACTAGCGGTAACCCCAGCATTGGGCCAAAATATGGGAGGAAGGACCTATTAATAGCCAGTTCTTCTCGTAAGCCTTAACTCTGAGTGCTGATCATACATCTGATAGTTATTCCCAGCTGGGTAGGGAAACAAAATAAAATTTCAAACTCAGTTCATCTAATAGTATCAGCCTGGATTTCACAAAGGATTAGAGGAAATCTTCACAAGTCAATGTTCTTAGTCTCATCTAAAGAATTCCAGGAAAAGAGATTTTCTAAAGCTACCTTTGAAAGCTATTCTCCTATCCATAATCTTTTTAAAATATTAAGTTCAATCTATAATCATATTATTTTCATTCTCAGCACCAGACTGAATAAAGAAATCTTAAAGATATGATATCCTCAGGAAATTGAGTAAAGTTATTGGAGACCTCAAAATGGGTCATACAAAGAACAAAGTTAGGAGACCATTGGAAGACAGTCAATTGAATTGGGGAAAAGCGGACAACCACACTATAAAACATTAAGAATGCTGGAAAGTTTATTGAATGGTGAGGCAAGCAAATAGCATTAAAGTTTCGGTTATGATCTGTCTAGCACAATGATTATAAGTGAGACACCTTAAAAGTGGTTAAAAACTAGCTTTTATTAGATGACTACTATATGTTGTTTGCTTTTATGCTCTCTCTTTTAATCTCACAATCCCCATGTCCATTGACAGCATATATCCATTTTATAGATGAGAGAAATAAGACTCAGAATGCACATAATTCTGTGCCAGGTGTTGGGCATGCAGTAATAAATATAACAGGCATTGCCCCTGCTTTCGTGGAAGCTTGGAGTCTAGTGGGTACTGAAAAACTCTGAGGGAAACAATGATGAGTGACCCAGTGTGGAGGGAACTGGGGGATATGTAAGATAAAGGAGGGTGGTAAGAGGACAATTTCCTGTTTCTCGCAAAGGAAATAGCACTTAGAGGACTTGAGACATGATAATCCTTTCTTCCACTACAATACAGTATCGTTGGCCCTGTTTAAATCTAAAGAAGACAAGCCAAAGAAATGGCCCAATTTCCAGCAATGACTATCAGTATTTCCCAAACTAGTCTAAGAATGCCCTAATGAGGCTTGTTAAAAATAATAATAATACACTGGGTGCCAGTGGCTCACGTCTGTAATCCTAGCCACTCAGGAGGCTGAGATTTGAGGATTGCAGTTCAAAGCCAGCCTGGGCAAGAAAGTCCGTGAGACTCTTATCTCCAGTTAATCACCAGAAAACCAGAAGTGGCGCAGTGGCTCAGAAGGTAGAATGCTTGCCTTGAGCTGAAGAGCTGATAGACAGTGCCCAGGCCCAGAGTTCAAGCCCCATTACCACCACCACCACTACCACCACCTATCATCAACAACAACAACAATAATAATAATAGCCAGGCACAAGGGCATCATACTTGTAATCCTAGCTACTTGGGAGGCTGAGATCTGAGGATAGTGGTTCAAAGCCAGCCCAGGCAGCAAAATCTATGAGAGTCTTATCTCCAATTAACTACCCAAAAGCCAAAAGTGAAGCTATGGCTAAAAAAATAGAGCACTAGCCTTGAGCAAAAACAGCTCAGGGACAGCACCCAGGCTGAGTTCAAGCCCCATTGATAATGATAACAATGACAACGACGATGACAACAATGATGATGATGTTGATGATGATGATGATGATGATGATGATGATGATGATGATTCCCCAGTTGCCACCTGTACTCAGAAATCAAATTTTAACAAAAGCCTCAAGTTATTCTTAGGTCAGACCAGCTGGAATATGCAAAGTCAAGACTTCAGAAAAGCTAAAGCCTCCTACACTAGGAGTTTATTTAATGGCAGTCTCCTGGACAGGTTTCAGAACTGGGAAGATATCCAAGATATCCAAGAAGAGGAAAGGGGAAAAGATAGACCCTCTAGGGCTTCATCAGTCAACCAGAGAACCACAAAGGCTACCTTTCCCTCCTTCCAGGTTTCCTGTGGATTTTATCCGCTCTCAGTCTGGATTAAGCAGTGTCTTCTCAGTACAGGCAACGTGACTGCTGTCAAAACAAAGCCTGTTCCCACGCCAGAGGGCTCAGGAGCACACCTCTAATTTGGAGCCATTGCTAATTGAGGAGTTGAATCGCGTAACTGAAGCGGCAAGATAATAACGAATTGCCAGCTTCGGCTTTCTGTGGGGAGAGGTTATGGATTTCAAATGCAAGCAACCTGGGTTCAAATCCCAGACCTACCACTTACCAGATGAAACACGAACACACTAATGAACCTCTCAGAGCCTCATTTTCCCCACCTGCAAAGGGGCTAATAGCCCTTTTGCAGTGACTGCCAGTAAAAGGTGAGATGCTAGAGGCAGCAGCTTGACACCATCCAGCCTTTAAGAACTGTTTTCCAATAAATAATAAAGCAAGAGTAGATTTAGAGCTCAGTAAGAGAAGGATTTTTGCCAATACGGAGCCAACAGCTAATAAAGATATATTAAGCTTTTAGGCTACATTCCTTTAAAAAAAGATATTAAGTTTTTTTTTTTAATGTACAGAAACAAGGCCCTGTGTCTAAGCTACACTAGATAAAAACAGGGCTTGCCTGTTTTATTCCTGTGAACTGAATTATGATGGGGCCCCTCAAATAGGATGTTTTGAAATGAGAGTAGGAAGGTGGGAGGAAGAGCTTCAATGCTCTGATTTTTACTTACAGATAATAGATTTCCTGGGAACCCTAAGAGCTGAACCTAGGTTCCACAAACAGCAGCAAACTTCAGATTGAGGTGACACCAGCTCAAGGGCTAGAAAATTAGGGAACAGGGAAAGGGGACACATTCCTGATGATGCTACCTGACTTAGAAGGTGCTTCTAATGATTTCCCTAAAAGACAGAAAATGCATGAGAAGCTTGAAAAAAGGTGCCAGGCGGGGAAGGGAGGTCTGGAGGACATAAATCCCTGAGGACTGCTGCAAGTACTTGGCTAGACCACAAGGAATGCTTCCAGCCACCGTGGACCCTGGCTGCTGGCTCCCTTCCCTTTCCGGGTAAGAAGGGAGCCATGCATGTGAATAGCCTCTTTACTATTTCATTTCCACATGGTCTGAATTTGATTTAACTCTGCGTCTTCCTCCTCAATGAGGTTGAAATATATCATTGGTTGCTTAATGGCCCTTCAAGCAATGAGGCCTTTATTAAATAGCAGCATGATACCCAGGCGTTGAGGAGAGAACAGCACACAAATCTCTTCCCACTGAGATGGGAAAGACAGCTCTCAGCTACCCACGGAGCCTCCATCTCTCTGTCTGGAGAGAGACTCAGGAAAGAGGCTCTGTCACCTGGAGGGAACACAGGAGAAGGCTTTTCATGGCTGGACCCCCAGGAAATGCCTCTTTGGGCCCCTCCCTTATCCCCAAGGACGGCAGTGTGCCCTGGAGGGACAATACGTTAGTGAGCAATTCTCTTCCCAGCATTCCCTGGAAAAATCATGGGACCCAGGAGAATGTGCTTGACCTGATACCAACCAAGACCTGGGCTTGAGTTCTGATCTTTCTCTCTTTTTAAAAAAAGTTGTGTGGGGCTGGAGGTGTAATTTAGTGGTACAGTGCAAGGTCCTCTGTTCTATCTCTGGAACTGAAGCAGGGAATGCAATCTCTACTTAATAAAACATTTAATGTTTGGGGGGAAAAAGCCAGGCACCGGTGGCTCATACCTACAATCCTAGCTACTTAGAAAGCTGAGACCTGAGGATCACAGTTGGAAGCCAGCCTGGCAGGAAGGTCCATGAGATTCTTTATCTCCAATAAACCACTCAAAAACAAAACAAAACAAAACCGTGTGATTGTGACAAGTCTTCTCATTGGTCCAGCAAAAGACTGGTGCCCTACCTGGCTGGATGCTCAATGAATGACGAACATGATTCTGCTGCTATTCTGAAAAGAGGGCCATGAATCTCATCCTCTGGTCTCTGCACCCTAACTCAGTCACAGAGTTACACTACGGTATTTCCTATCTACCAGTTCTTACCAGATGTTAAGACTCCTGGGGCCACTCTCCCTGGCCTGAAGGAGTCTTTCCCCACATGTAGTTCCCCACTCTGACCCTTACTTTCCGGGTTTCCCCATAGCTCATTCTGCAGCTCAGACGTCTATGGTTTGGCCCTCAGGTCCATGCCCATCCACTCAGCCAGAGTTAATTGTCTGCAATTCCCACATGTTACCCTGCCACCAAGCCTGCTGAGCCTGTCTCAGTACTATTCCTAATAGCACCCCCACACACACACATACACACACTCCTTTCCGCTCAGGGCTCCTCCCAGGCCTCACTGTGCCTGAATCCAACCTTTCTCTCCTCCTTTTTCCTCAGTTCTTTCTGCTCCTCATCGCCACCATAGCCAGGGAGCACCATGAGAGAAGCCTCAGAGTGCCATTGCCTTGTTTACTCTTGGTCCTTAGCACGAAATAAAGGCTGAGGAGATGTTTGAGGAATGAAACTGAAGTATTATTCTAGCCAATATGTATCATGATCTGATTACAGAACATGGCAGGCCTTGCGCACTGGAATGTGAGGGTCCAATAATAGACAATAGTTAGTGAGACGCAGATATGGCCCTTGCACTGGTTGAGTTTAAACTCTGGTGGTAAAGACAGTAATAGCAATAAAGCATTGGGTGCTCTGAAAGGAAGCTCACGGAAAAAGCCTGGGAGGCATGGGGAAGGCTTCCTAGAGAAATGGAAATTGTAGCTGATAATTAAAGATGGAGAAAGTCGTGGGCAGGAGAAAAGTAGGACGACACAGTCTGTGTAAACATAGCTCCACCTCCACAATTGGGAACTCTGCTAGTTCACATTCATTCAGAAAGCAGCTGGAGCTGGAAAGGAGGCTTACAGGACCAGAGGATGTGGCTCACCCTTTGCTCACCCAGAGACTCTCATTCACAAGCCTTTCTCAATGGGCTGACCTCGTCTTGCCCATTTTCCTACCTCCACAGTTTGTACCTCACTCTAGTAGAAAGACACTGGACTCAGCCACCATATCTGCATCCCCTAGGCAGGACCTCTGAGGCCACCCTGGATGGCTTCTTAGGGCATGCTCTTCAAAGGCAGGCATTTACACACAGGATCTTGCTGTGTTGTACAGGCTGGTCTTGAACTCCAACCTCAAGCAATCCTCTCACCTCAATATCCAGAGTGGCTGGGACTATAGGCATGTCTTAGAATGCTTTTATATTTTAACTCTACAAGTGAATTATTCTTAACAAATATTAGTTAATGCATAGTATCTAGGTATTACCATATTAAAAGGACTTTAAGCCAGCTGAAAGTGCTTTAAAGGGGTTTAAACTAGAAACAGATATTCTATTTCAACAAACAGATATCAGGTTACTTTTACATTTGGGTGTGGACTTTTTGGTGATTTTATATTTACAATGAATATTGTAAATGTAAAATTGAAAAATTTGATCATTACAAGAACTTGTTGATCATTAAACAACCTATATTTCCAGAGACAGATCTTTATTTTACAATTGATAAATTACTGGAGAGTATCTTTAATTTTTTTTAAATCCTTCCTTGGAATTAGTGCAAAGATGAACTGAAAATCTCATTCAGTACCCTGTGTTTATTGTACTTCTGAATTCTGAATTCAAATCAACAAACACTGTATGTATCATGATACTATGAAGTATTATTTAATAACTACTATTTCCTTATCACTAAAGGTCTATTGCTGCAACACAAAAAATTTGTTAATGATATATAAGTAGTATATTGACTGACTTAATATTTTTCCTGGAGGAGTGAGAACATTAACTTCTCCTTCACACAAAAGGCCAATAAGGGTCAAGAATCGTGCTGGTTCGAGAACAGTGTGGCGTCTCATTGTGTCTGCATCCCTGGTGCTGGCACAGGCCTGAGGAATAGTAGCCACTGAACACACACAATTAAAAATTGTATCGGTATGGCTTTATTTCTCCATGCTTTCTAGAGAAACGTCTTGTTCTGATAGGACAGTACTGCATGAACTCAAATAGCAACAGTCCTTAGCGACTGAATGAAGCTGATTAAAGTGTCACACAGCAGAGACCATCAGCCTCTCCCTTTATTCCTTAGACACAGAGAGCTTTTTCCCCAACAAAAATGCCTTTGGAGCAAGGAGTATTCACAGCTATAATATGCCATTAGAGGAGCAACTTTGCAACATGCCTAGAGAGTCATAAAGTTTAGTAATTTCTGAGAAAATGTCATAGAAATCCAAGAAGATGGAAAGGCTTTGTATAAGTAGTCTCAGGCAGAGCCTGAGACTCCTTCAGAAAGGAACAAGTGCACAGGCTAAAGAAGGCCGTGCTATCATGGAAAATAACCCCTGCCAGGCCTAAAGCTTCTAGAGGCTTACCTACAGCTGGCTTTTTATTTCTGGCTTGAGCTTTGCAATGCCAGAGACTGGCATGAGGTCACTGCCTGGCATCTCTTTATGTCATCTCCCTTTAAAGAAAATAGTCACTTTGAAGGTAGTCCAAAAAACAGTGCAAGAACTATTAGCGATGCCATCATTCAATTTAATTAGCATTTGTGAATGCCTCCTCTGTGCCAGGAAGAACAAGCTCCCTGTTGGTGAATATCTTACATTCTAGGGAGGAGACAGACCATAATCAATAACCTTTCCCACCCAGCACCACCATGTCCAGGTGACATCACCATTCCCCTGAGGTCCAAACAAACATCCTAACTTGTCCCCCTGCCTCCACTCTTAAAGCCCTCTCCCATCCATTGTCCACAGGGCACCAGACAAGTGTAATCGTCTCATTTCCTGTACATTTAGGTAATCGTCTGGCCTCTGCATGTGGACTGACTCCTGAATGCCTGCTGGCAAACTGAGAATCAGACTGGAAACTCCCACACAAGCCAGGCCCTCTGAAAGGTCACATCCTCAGTAGGGGACATAAAGAAAACCTGCTTTGTCTTGCCCTTGGCTCAGGCAAGAGAGAATAAGAAGGAAATGACCAACCATAATACTTCCCATGATATGAGTCTAAAGTCAGGATTCATACTTGTGCCTATTGCCAAAAAGTCTGACACCAGGGCTGGGAAGGTGGCTCAATGGTAGAGTGCTTGCCTTGCATGCATGAAGCCCTGGGCTCGATTCCTCAGCACCACATAAGCAGAAAATGCCAGAAGTGGTGCTATGGCTAAAGTGCTAGAGCGCTAGCCTTGAGCTGAAGAGCTGAAGAACAGCACCCAGGCCCAGAGTTCAGGCCCCACGACCGACAAAAAAAAAAAGTCTGACACTAAAAAGATTAGTCTTATAGATCCTGGGTCTGTAGAAGCCTCCAACACACGTGCATACAATGAAGATCCTTGCCTAAACCCAGGCCTCAAAGAATTACCAGAGACTAAAGTTACAAAAGACATGAGTACAACATCAAAAGGTATCTAACACTTACAGCAGCATTCCAAAGAGAAGGGTAAGAATATAGCTTAAGGGCTGGGAAGGTGGCTCAGTGGTAGAGCGCTTGCCTTGCACGCATGAGGGTTTGATTCCTGGGTTTGATTCCTCAGCACTACATAAGAAAAAAGAAAAAAGCCGGAAGTGAGGCTGTGGTAGAGCACTAGCCTTGAGCTGAAGAGCTGAGGGACAGCACCCAGGCCCAGAGTTCAGGCCCCACGACAGGACCCCCCCCCCCAAAAAAAGAATATAGCTTAACTGATAGAGCACTTGCATAACATGCATGAGGCCCTGAGTCTAATCCCCAGTACCACCAAAAAAAAAAAACTAAAAAGATAGAAGAGACATGCTGGGTAAGAGACAAAAAGAGATGAAAAATTGCCAGAATCTATTAGATATCAAACCTCAGAACTAAGAATGCAAACAAGCCAGATGCAATGACTTGTACTTATAACCCTAGCTATTCAAGAGGCTAAGCTATGAGGATCAAGGTTTGAAGTCATCTAAACAGAAAAATCCACAAGGCTCTCATCTTAACCTGCAAAGAAGCCAAAATGGAGGTATGTCTCAAGTGGTAGAGCACCAGCCATGAGCAAAAAATGTCAAGTGAGAGCACAAAGGTCTAAGTTCAAGCCCTAGTATCAGCACACACACACAGAGGCAATAAATAAACCTTTCCCTAAAAATACCTTTGGAACACTGAAGACACAGAAGACAAAAAGACTTTTAAAGCATCCAAAAAGAATACCACACCTAACTGGCAAAATAAAAAATTAGACTGGCAGCTGACTTCTCAATGGCAAAAACGAAAGTGGTGAAATAATGGTATCTTCAAGTTGTTAAGATCTTATACCTAACAACACAGAATTGTATTGAACTACAGGCACAACAATGCTATTTTTCAAGAATGAAAACAAAATAAAAGGGTAACTTTTGATGAAATAAAAACTAATAGTTTAATTCAAGTAATGGCTTACTTGAAAGAATTTCTAAATGATTACTTCCAATAGAAAGAAAATAATCCATGAAAGAAGGGAAGAGTTGTATAATAAATAAGAAAACTGTAAATATAGTAAATGTGAAAGACACTAAGACTGTATAGAATAATATCTAACTTTTCAATTTCAATAAAAAGTTAAAATAAGATAGAACAAAAGCAGGTAAGAAGATACATGTTCAGAATGAAAATGATGCTAAAATCATTGTGTTTAACATTACTTTCTTAATAGAAAAGAGTAATGACTCTAACTTTAGACTTTGTGAAATTATATACACCTACTGAATTTTCCAGGGTAAAATTTTAGAAGAATGAAAATAGAATAATCAATTTCCAAACTTAAGGAGAAAATAGGAAAAAATACCAATAGGAACTTCATAACCATAGAGGAAATATTAGCATAACTTTTAAAGTAATGAATAGGTCAGACAAAAAATAAAGCTATATAAAATGTAACATGATAAATTCATAAGTTAACCTAGTGTACATCTATAAAATATTGCATTCAATAGTTGAACTTATTCTCCACAGCCTTTACTGGATATGTGTAAACACTGATCACATGTTAGGCCATGAAGTAAAATATTACAAGACAGAGAAACAGAAAAGGAGTGAGAGTAGTACCAGAAGGAGGGTGAGAGAAAGGAGAAAGAGAAGGAAGACAAAAGGAGGATGAGGAGAGAAGGAGAGGAGGAAAAAGAGGAGAGAAAGACAGAGGAAAAAGATAGAGGGTAAGAAAAAAACTAAAAGAAAAAAGTAATAAGGAACAGAACGCCATGAAATACAAAGAACAGAGATACTCTTTGAAAGTTACTTCTTGGGAAAAAAAGTTAGCAAACTGAGATACATATAAAATACCATAAATAATGAAGAAAGGATAGTTAACTAAATCTGGAGTATGTGTATGAGTCGGAAGACTTGCAAAAAGGATGGGCCATAATCTGTTCTTAAAAGACAAGCAAATATTTAAACAGTAAAAGAGAAGAAATACTCTAAGGAGATGGGGGAAATAAACTATGGAAGAGGAATGGCATTGTATAAAGCTCAAGAGAAGCACACATGTGTGTCGACAGTGTATAAAGCACAAGGCAAGGATATGAGAAGTCTAGAGAACCTCAGGACTAGATATTGATAATATATTAAAATGTTATATATAACATATATTGATTATATACATATATATATCCCCAATAGATCTGCACTATAGGCTAAGTACCTTTCATGGTTTTATCTTTTCATGCTGCCAACAAGAAACTTCATGAAATGTGATTGAATGATGCCCATTTTGTAAATTTAAAAACTGAGGCTCAAAGTAAAATATACCAAAAGCTACATGGCAAATTGTATCTGCATTAGCTCAACAACCATACTTCTACCCACAATGCACTGCATCTCCAGTCATCTAGGAGTCTGAACATTACTCTTGAGGCAAATATTCAAAATGCAAACTTGCCACAAAAATTAATGAACACCATATCACACTGACATCCACAAAATGGAAATAAGATATACCATTCTTACTGCACTAAGTCAAGGTAAGCAAATGTAAAAACTCCAGGGAAAGCTCTCCACACACCCTGTAAACTCACTAAACAGCACATAGAACCTGATGGTAGAATTGTGTGATTTTCTATCCTCTTGGGTTAACAAGTCAGTAATCATTCAGGACTGCTTTTAGTGAATGAGAAGGAAAAGATCCTAATTACAATAATGTAGATGATGTGAAGCAAATGATTATGTTTCTTGTTTAAATAATCAACAGAGGAGCGGTATTTATAATACATATGAGATAGAAAAGTAACTACCCATAATATTTATAAACCATTAAGGAAAATAATGAATATAAACAAAACACAAGCCAAAAAATGAGTGAACAAAGAAGACAGATGAGCCACACAGATGACTCATAAACTTATGTAAAAGTTCAACCCGGTTGACAATCAGAGAAAAGTAACTTAAAAACCTATTTCTGCCTTTTAGTGTGGTAGCGATTTAGAAGCTAACTGGGATACAGTACTGGTGAGATTCTGAGAAGACTGGTACCTACAAAACAGCTGAGGGCCACTGTCCCTGACCCCTGATAATACATTCTCCAGTACTAACTACATACTTCCATACCTATGGCACAAATACACACTTCAAATGACTGAGCACTTATTATTGAACCACCATTTGGAAAAGTAAAAAGTTTGTAAACAGCAAAAAGTCTGGAAACAGTATCTATCAATAAATTGTGGTTCATCCATAAAATGAGCATCTTATTAGGATGAAATTTAACCACCGAAAAGGCCAGAAGTGGAGCTATTACTCAAGTGGTAGAGTGCTAGACTTGTGTACCCAGCCCCTGAGTTCAAGCCCCAGCACCAGCACAAAAGGAGGGGCAATTTCCAAGCACTGAAGATATTGTATAACTGTAGAATTTAAATAATAAAATACAAATTGTCTTGGGACCAGGAGTGTGGCTCAGTGGTAGGGCACTTGTCTGAATTCTTGAGGTCCTTGGTTAAATCCAAAGCATGACATTTTAGAAAATTGTCTACATTTTGAGTAACCTAATGCTCCTGAGCACAGGTCCCTGAGTAGTCTGAGTCTCTCCTTATCTGCTCCAGAGCCTCTCAGTATAGACATGGCTGTGTAACTGCTTCAATGAATGCAACATGACAGAAGTGACACATCACTTGTGGAAGAAGCTTCAAAAGCCAGCAAAGGTACCATGTGCCCCTCTCCTCCGGACACATGGATGCAGGTGTTGAATGGAAACCTGGGTCTCTGAATATGAGAGACTCGGGCATCCAGTCCTGCCAAGTCACACCAAACCCACAGTATGCTCAGGAAGTAAACTGCCAGGCACCAGTGGCTCATGGCTATAATCCTAGCTGCTCAGGAGGCTGATGCCTGAGGATCAAAGTTCAAAACCAGCCAGGACAAAATAGTTCTTGAGATTCTAATCTCCAATTAACTATCCAAAAAATGGGAAGTTGAGCTGTGTCTCAAGTAGTAGAGCACTGGCCTTGAGTGCAAACACTCAGGAACAGCACCCAGGCCCTGAGCCCCAGGACCAGCAGAAAAGAAAAGGTGGGGGGGGGGGGAGGAAGGAAGAAAGAGAGAAAGAAAGAAAGGAAGGAAAGGAAAGAAAAGAAACTTACGTTTGTTGGATTAAGTCACCAAGCTATGTTATAGTTTGTGCTATTTGTTTCCACTGCATAAACTACAGTTAGCTCTTGACGAGCATAAAATACAAAAATCTGACAACTAGCCTCTTTTTGAGTTCTAGGCAGATACACTAAAGGACTGACTTAGAAAGCAAAGCCCCACTGCACAGGACCTAAAGGGTGCTGTCTGTCCAGATTTATGAAGGATGAGAGGACGTTATACAGATGACACAGAAGCAGATGGGAGGAGAGAGGCAACGGACAGGAAGGCCTGCTAGCAATCACAAAACATTCTCAAAAATTACTAGATGATGGTTCCCAAACACCAGGGAAAGTAACATGTGCACACACAACAGCAGAGGCAGCTGCAAAGACAAGGCTCAAGGCAGAAACAGAAGGGGAGATGCAAGTCCACCTGGAATAGACAGACATGGATGTTTTCTCCAGCAAAACAGGCAGCTCTGTGGTAGAATCTCAGGGACATAGCTTCAGAGGAGCAGCCACAGGGAAAGGCGGTTCAGAACCAATTAAAGAACTAGCAAGTTTCTTTGTCTATTCAGCCATTTTTCTGGTACACAATTTAATTAAGATGTCAGAAATTCATTATAGGGAAAGCAAAGCAATATGCATTCTTACCCAAGAGCCAGGCAATTTGAACTATTTTATGGCTTAATCCTCACAACAATCCTAACAAATATGCTTATTCACAGAGATGTGAAACCCATGGCTCAGCGAGATAAAGCAACTTGTCCTGGGACACACAGCCCCAAGATGACATAGACATGACTCAAACTCATATCTGACTAAGTTCTTCCAGGTCCCTGGTGAGGACTGGAAGGAAGGAAAGAGACATGCATGCCTCTTCCGTCTCATGTGCCCCCCTCAGTTCACCCCACGGAAAAGTCACTTCAGTTGTCTGTGAACCCAAGAAATGGAAGTCACACACAGCTGCAGTGGGTTTCCCACAGTGATGTATATCATTGATGTATCACAGCATGAAACACTCATAAAAATCCAAAGGGGATTCATGAGACTCTGAAAGTATAACTGATCTTGCCAGGTGCCAGTGGCTCATGCCTGTAATCCTAGCTACTCAGGAGTCTGAGGTCTGAGGATTGCAGCTCAGGGCTAGACCAGGGCAGGAAAGTCTGTGAGACTCTTATCTCCACTAAACTACCCAAAAAGCCAGATTTGGAACAGTGGCTCAAGTGGTGGTGCACTAGCCTTGAGCAAAAGCAGCTCAGGGACCATGCTCAAGTTCAAGCTCCAAGACAAAAAAAAAATAAAAAAATAAAAAGTTTTGAAATGTAATTGATCTTAAAAGAAAAACCTTTAAATCACTATTATTATTCTTATTGGGGATGGTACTGGGGGGGGGGTGCTGTGCTTTCTTGGCAGGTACTCTGTCTCTTAAGCCACGCCCCATTATTCCCTTTTGCCTTCATTATTTCAAACAGTGGTTCATGTTCTCTTTGGGCTTGCCTTGACCACAATCCACCTATTTATTGTTCCCACATAGTTAGAGTGACAGGCACAGCCACCACATCCAGTTATTGACTGAGATAGAAGTTTCAAGTTTATGCCTGGGCTTGCCTTGAACTATAATCCTCCTGATCTCAGCCTCCTGAATGGGTAGGATTATAGGCTAAATCCATGCTATTTTGACATTTTTAATCCTAGACTTCAAGTTGATGTTTCCCCAAAAGGCAATATTATCTCTGATCCTATACCATCTTTGAATGTTTGTTATCTGCTGTAGGGCTGAGATCTGAGGGTCACAGTTCAAAGCCAGAAGGAAGCTGAAGCAGGGGCAGCAAGTAACAAAGGAGACAGGGCTTAGAATAAAACACCTTGGGATGGATCCTGCCTGGCAGAGGTGCATTTGGCACCTGTACTTTCCTAGCCCTGGCTTGCTGCTGCCTCTGAGGAGATGCTACGCCTGGGCCATTTTTTTGTTGTTGGTGGTGGTGGTGGGGCCTGAACTCTGAGCCTGGGCACTGGTGGCTCATGCCTGTAATCCTAGCTACTCAGGAGGCTGAGAGCTGAGGATTGTGGTTCAAAGCCAAGCTGGTCAGGAAAGTCCATGAGACTCTTACCTCCAATTAACCACCAAAAAGCTGGAAATGGAGATGTGGCTGAAGTGGTAGAGCACTAGCCTTCAACACAAAAGCTAAGGGATCATGCCTAGGGTCTGAGTTCAAGCCCAAGGACCAGAAAACACACACACACACACACACACACACACACACACAATCACATCACATCTAAAAAGAGATTTTTGGAACAAAGCTATTAGCCCTGTCTCCTTTGTACTTATTGTGCCTGCTTTAGCTTCCCCAGGTGTTATCTGGGATGATGATATTGGTGTGACTACAATGGAGATGATGACGATGATGACGACAACAATGGTAGAAGAACTCCTTGCAGGATGGTTTTAAGCCAAGAACTGGCAAAGGGAGAGGGTTGTATGGGATTGTATACTGGCTCTAGATTACGGTCCTAGATGGCTCTGCCACTTGTCTCCTGTGGGGCTCGTATCAGTCTCTCTCTAACCTGTTTCCCCATCTGTAAATTGGAGATAGTAACAGGATCTACCTCAGAGAGTTGCTAGGAACAGGAAAGAAAATGTTAATGGTCAATATAATTGTGTGTGTGAGAGAGAGAGAGAGAGAGAGAGACAGACAGACAGACAGACAGACAGAGACAGAGACAGAGACAGAGAGACAGAGAGAGATGGGGAGAGAGAGAGGGGGAGGGGGAGGGGGAGGGGGAGGGGGAGAAAGAGAATATGTGTGTGCATGTGCATGCATGCCAGTCCTAAGGCTTAAACTCAAGGCCGGGGTGCCTGTCCCTAACCTTTTTTTACTCAAGGCTAGCACTTTACCACTTGAGCCATCACTCCACTTCTGACTTTTTGGTGGTTAATTGGGAGATAAAAGCATCTCATGGACTTTCCTGACCGGGCTGACTTAGAACCAAATCCTCAGATCTCAGCCTCCTGAGTAGCTAGGATTACAGGCATGAGCTACTGGTGCCAGCCTCAGTTTAATTTTTAGTAAGCACAAAGCACTTAGTTCAATACTTATCACTTAATGCTCAATATGTAGTGACCTAATGTAATATGTAAGTAATCAGTAGCACAATATAGAAAGCATGGGTGTTCTGAAGGAAGGCTGCATAAATTTCAGGAAAAAAAAAACACATGGTTTGGAGTCTTTGAAACAAAGGCCTTATATTGTAAATAGGTTTCAGGACAGGATCTTATACTAATTCTCACCAACAAGGATTCTATTGTGGAATCTCTCTCACCCTCATTCGCGTTAGCTGGCATCCATGGCACCCGTCCTGTCTCTCCAGCTACACCACGCTCAACCTCTCTCCCCCAGGAGGCAGCTCAACAACAGTGGCATCTATTCTCTATGGCGTCTTTTCCCCAAGGTTTTCATTAATGAGGGAAGCAAAACTGCAAAAGAATATGCAGGGACTGGGTGTTGGCATCTCATCCCTGCAATCAAAACTACTCAGATGTCTGAGATCTGAGGATCGCTATTGGAAGCCAGCCCAGGCAGAAAAGTCCATGACTCTTATCTCCAATTAACCAGCAAAATGCTGGAAGTGGAGCTGTGGTTCAAGTGAAAGAATTCCAGCCTTGAACAAAAAAGCTAAAGGACAGTCCTGGGCCCTGAGTTCACTCCTCAGTACTGACTATGTGTGTGTGTGTGTGTGTGTGTGTGTGTGTACATATATGTACACACACACACACACACACACACATATATATATATATGTATTACATACAGAAGATAGGAGACATTCAAACAATGGGAAGACTAGACAGTTATATAAGTAAGTCTACTGTGAGCCAGGAACTATCCCTCTCTGTTTTGGTTAAATGTCAGTGGTGACTCTATATTTGAGCATAATTCTATTCTTATTTCTAAGCATCCAGAGATACCATCTGTGAAGTTTCCCTTTAAGAAACAAATCTAGCACTCTAGATTCAGTAGAATTAGGTCTGCCGGAAATGGATGTGACTGAAAACTGGATCATCAGAGAGTCAGTGCGGGGCTGAAGGAGAGTGGGCAAGAAGCTGGTCTATATATGGCCAGCAAGCTTTGGACAGATGTAGTCAGGAGCACAAGCTTCTTGACATGGCCTCTGATATACTCCATGATCTGCTTTCTTCTCCATCTATCTCTCTACAGGTTCCCTAAACTGCCAGCATCCCATCCTGCCCTGGGAACTTGGTCTACCCTCCCTGCCTCTGTTCCTGCTCTAAGTAAAATACTCTTTGCCCCAAAAAGACTGTAACTGTTTGTCTGCTGGAGACTCTGGAGAGCCGAGTTTTCATACCTGCAGCTATAGCCCCTCACCATGGCTCTGCCAATAGAGCCACCAGGAAACATGGGACAAACACTGAACTAAAGCCTGGTGTCATAGGAAATTCCTGTTTCAAATGCCTAGCTCTTCCTCTTACTAGCTGTATGACTCTGGGTGTTAATTTTCTCTTCTGTAAAATGGACACAATAAGGCCTTACTCCTCTACTAGGTTGTTGGGAGACGAAAATTATCTCTAAGTACTTGCAACATTCTGTTTCATATGGCGAACCTGATACAGGTTAAATATACATAGAATGAAGAAAAGTGGGAAAAAATGCAAGAAAGATAAAAAGGGAATGGAGGAAGGGGACAAGCAAGAATACCAGAGAGGTGAATCCAACCAGTGTATATTATATGCATTTGTGGAAATACCACAAAAGAGCCCCCCATTGCACAATTAATGTGCACTAATGAAAAACAGGAGATAGGAGAAGAATGAAAAGGTAGGCTGTGTGCCAGCAGCCAGCAAACTTCTGTACTCATGGGCTGGCTCAGTGCCTCCTGCGGGGCATCTGTGTTGTAAGGCTCCTCACTTCACACTCACAAAAGGAGAGGGGGTTTTCACTCCGGTTGGGATTCATGCTCTTATTTCTTTTCATTCTGTCTTGTGTTTTGAATCAGGGTTTTGCCACGTTGTTTAAGCTTACTCAAACTCATGATCTTCCGAGAGCTGGAATTACAAGCATAAGCCATCACGCTTAGCTTTCCTGGGCTACCCACCTCCATCATCCAGCTGCAACTCTCAAGCATGAAGCAGTAGTAGCACGGTACCACATGAAAGGGACGCTGCTGCCCAACTCCTTGAATCCCAGCGCCAAGTTCTGTTTCATGAACATCAGCAGCAGAAATCAGATGTGATCTTGTCCAACATCATTCCCAGAACATGCAGAAAGCACCAGGTGTGGGTGGCTAATGCCTATAGTCCTAGCTACTCAGAAGGCTGAGATCTAAGGATCACAGTTGGAAGCCAGCCCAGGCAGGAAAGTCCGTGATTCTTATTCTCCAATTAACCACTAGAGAACTGCAAGTGGAGCTGTGGCTCAAAGTGGTAGAACACTAGCCTTGAGCACGAATGCTCAGGCCCTGAGTTCAACCCCTACCACCATTACCACCACCAACAACAAAACATATGGAAGCTGAGGCCTAGTAAGGTCATGTGGTTGTATTTTGTTAGTTCTATGTTTACATACATGTTACTGGTCATGCAGTCAATTTGGACATGGCTACCACGAATACAACTATCATAGATTAAAGTTGGAAAGAACTTGAAAATGTATCTCATTGGGCCCATTCTAAGACTTCAGGATGACATATGAGCTCTGTCTGCTACAGTATTTCACGATTCATTTCATGGATATTTCTTGAACACCTATGATGTGCTGTGAATTAGGGACACAAGTCAAATGCCACCCAGCTCTCAGCACGGACCTCACAGACTAGTGGGAAGGCTGGCACTAAATACATCATCCTGTATCTGATATATCATCCTATATCTGCTAAAGTCTCACTACTGTGAATAGATCATGTTCAAATATGCTAGAATGAACACCTCCACCTACATACCTGGGGTGGAGGGAAACATCACACATAGGGCCCTGGAAACTGCCCATCCTACTGGGTTCCCTGGTATGAGTCTCATGCAAGCTGACATTGGGCACCATTGAATTTCTCAGCTCTACCTCGTAAAACAGATAAACCAACTGAGGTCTGAAGAATTAATTCTCTTGCCCCCCAGCTCACACGGATGATAGATGGAAGAATCTTCAAGTCCTACCATGGCTCACATAGGCTTCCTTCCAAGTGAAATCCCAAACCCTACAGTGTGACATACGATCTGACCCCTGCTCTCTTACCACCCTGTCCAAGTCCCAAATGTCACTCCTTCTACCAGGGACCGAAGTCCATGTCCCCAAATAACTCTGGCCCATTTTCAGCACTCAGGACTCAGCTGGGGTTTACATGATCCAGGAAGCCCTGCTGGAGGTGGCCTTCCTGGGCTCTAACACCTTCACATATCGAGAGAGAAACACTCATCACATAATGTCTTCATCCATTCAACAAATATTTATTGAGCAACTTCCATAAGCCAAGCACTGGCTGGTACACAGCAGTCACACACAAAGCCCCTGCCCTCGTGGAGCTTCCATTCTGGTGGGGGAAACAATGAACAAACAGTACATGAAATAATGCCCAGGAGTTTAGTGCTATTCAACAACAACCAAAAAAAAAAAAAAAAAAACACCACACAGCAAGGGCTGGAGACTGGTAGGGATGTCACTCAGGACTCTCTAAGGAGATGGCATTTGGTGAGAGCTGAAGCAGTGACAGGGTAAGCCATGTAAACAACTGGGAAATGAGAATTTTAGGAAGCAACAGCAATGGCTTTACTTGCGTTTATTCCCTACTGACTTGTGGAGTCTATGAGGGCAAGGGTACCTCTTAAATATGATCCCCATGGCCCAGTAACGGACTTAGTATCACCACAGTGAACATACACAGATGAATGAATGAGCCTGGGCTGAACTGACCGAGTCTATCTGGCCTAACAAGACCCAGCCTACCTTGTGTGTGTCTCTCTCTTCCCACAGGGTCAGGCTGAACACAGGCCTTCTTGGGCCAGCTCCCTTGCCTGACTCTGTGGCTGGTTTCTGTCTGCAGATTCTGTCTTCATTAGGACTACAGCACTGACACATTCAGGTTCATCTTTCTGGCTTTTGTATCTCTGCCTTGGACCTAGAACCTTGTCTAGAAGAATCCAGATCATAAACTGGGACCCTTACTTTGCCTAGCCCAGGTTTCCTTAATCACATACACCCAAGACTGAGGTCCCTGATATCTGAGTCAGACTTCCTCCCATAGCTAACTCCTACTCCTGGAAGTCCTACCAGCCCGATTTTCAACTTCCTTCCAAACCAAATAACTCCTCCCTGAGTGGAACATCAATTCTCTATCCACATAGATCCTTTCTGTGGCCATATCTCTGCAAGTTCCAACTTCATGAAGTCATTATTGAATGCTTACCATATCCAGGCCTACAGCTAAGTATCTGAGTAAGGGACAAAGTTCCCAGCCCCAAGGCTAAGTACCTGGGTCTTCAGTTGTCAGCTGCAGACTCCTCTTACTTTCAGCAGACTACCTGGTCAAAGTCTCAAGATCTGACTACCCTAACTCAAAATCCTGATATTCCTGAAAGCACACTAAATAGTTCTGTACATTGCTGAAATAAACGGCTTTATTTACTCAACCACCATAGAAGCCTCTGGAAATCATTGGTGCTTCACCTCATATTCCAACGGGACTAAAATTAGCTCACGGATGAGTAACTCAACCATTATTCACCCTTCCATCCACCACTCACTGACACCTGCTACATGCCAAGTCCTGAATCATAAATCAAGTGCCTGCACTGATGGTGATACTGGTTGTTGGTGATGGTGGAGATAATGGTGATGGTGGAGATAATGGTGATGGTGTGGAGGGTGGTTTTTTTAAAAAGGCAGTGATCTATTGAATGTATGTGCACTACAACACTCAGAAGTTTTCTGATACTATAACAAAATGATGCCATAGATATTACTGGCATCAGAGAGGGTAAAGGACTAAAGAGGAAAGACAACTTGCTCTAGATGGGACGGCTCAGGAGCTGGGCCCAGGAGATCCTCGTCTGTCTGCCTCCCAAAAGCAACTGTTAAGGTGCCCAAGAGTTGGACTGTAAGCACTAAACTAATAGGTATCCAAGAGAAGAGGTTCTAGCCCACGGACTCAAAGATGGCCAAGACAGACAGACAGACAGACAATCTAACAGGAAAGAGGGGAGCAGGTGAGTGCTGAGGGCTGAAAACAGGTAAGAGCTGGAGGGGAGCCAGAGGAAGGAGTGGGTAGCTTGACCAGAGTGGCTCTGGGGGTCAGGCCCTGAAGGACAGCTGACCAGCAAGGCATGGCGCGGTGGTGCCGCCGGTGCTGGGCCGGGTCCTCCGAGGTCGTCCTGTCCACCCCCCCTCGTGTCCCCGCGGGGCGGGGCCGGGCCTCACCTCCTTCCACCTGAGCTGGCGGATGCTGATCTTCAGGGCTTCCAGGGAGGTCTTGGCCTTGGAGCTGTCCACGGTGACCACCCGCTGCCAGCCGCCGTCGTCGGCCCTGCGGCCCGAGCTCCGCTTCCAGCCGCGGCCTTTGCCCCTGGGCTTCCCCTGCTGGCAGAGGCCTCGCGTCGGCGTCGGCGTCAGCGCCGGGGCCGGCTTCGGCTTGGACGGGGACACGCGGGCGTCGCCCTCCTCGGCCGCGCGGGGCCGCGCCGGGGCCCGGGCCTTGGCCTCCTCCTCCCCCTCCTTGCGCTCGGGCTCCCCGGCCGCTCCCGCGTCCACGCTGACCTGCCCCAGCGCCGCCAGCGCCCTGGCCTCCGTCTCCCGCCGGGCCGCGGCCACGGCCTCCGCCTCCCACCGCGCCGCCAGCTCCCGCTCGCAGCTGCCCCGTCTCATGGCGCTCATGGCCGGTGCCAACGCCGCTGCCGCCGCCGCCGCCACCACCGCTGCTCCGCCGCTCCGGCCCGCGACCGAGTGGCCGCCGCCGCCACGCGCTCCCCGCCCGAGCCCGTTGCCATGATCGCCCCGGTTCCCAGTGACAGGGACAGTCGCCGCCTCGGACGGGGCCCGGGAAGGGACAATCGCCGACCGAGCCCCTGCGACCTCATAGGCGGCTGGCGCTCACGTGACCGGGGCTGTCACAGA
Source organism: Dipodomys spectabilis (assembly GCF_019054845.1). Taxonomy (NCBI): domain Eukaryota; kingdom Metazoa; phylum Chordata; class Mammalia; order Rodentia; family Heteromyidae; genus Dipodomys; species Dipodomys spectabilis. The sequence goes on from NW_024870723.1 coordinate 7,179,202, forward strand.
GGCGGCGGCGGCCATCTTGGAAGTGGGCAAGCGCGGCGCGGCCCCGCCCACCCAGGCCGGCTCTAGGTTTTGGAGCGCTCAGTGCCTGGCCGGGACTAGAAGCAGGTGAGACGCGACGCTGAGCGCTGGGGGGAGGCTCACGAGAGGAGTGACACCTGTTTCAAATAAGAGACTCAGTTTCCCCAGCCCCACATGCACAGGCTGGACAACTCTTTTTGTCTCTTGTTTTTTTGTTTTTGCTTTTGTCGGTCATGGGGCTTGAACTCAGGGCCTGGGCGTTGTAACCACTTTGAGCCACAGCACTATTTCCGGTTTTCTAGTGTTTTATTGGAGATAAGAGTCTCACGGCCTTTCCTGCCCGGGCTGGCTTCGAACTGCGATCCTCAGATCTCAGCTTCCTGAATAGCTAGGATTACAGGGCTGAGCCACCAGCGTCCGGCCTGGGACAGCTCTTGGGGAACTTGCTCAGTCTGGTGATGGCTGTTCGTGGTGCGGGCCCTGGGAAGCAGCAGGGGTTCCGTGGATGGGATGAGAGAAGGCTGGGGGGGGGGGGGGGGGGGGGGGAGGGCATCTCTGGGCCTGGGAGAAACCCCAGATGGAGTGGGGCGAGGCCTTCCTCTGTTCCCAGGGAACACTCCCATGTTGTGGAGTGGAGACGCCTTACAGACTCCCAGTGGAATCAAGGACATCAACTCCTGTTTTGTTTTGTTTTGTTTTGTTTCCTTATTGTTACTTTATTGTAGTATGAGATAAGAAAGTTATTTTTTTTAATCAAATCTTTTCTTTTTCTGCATGGCAACTCCAACTTCTGTTTCTAGGGAAAATAGTAATGTTTTTTGACTGTGAGTTCTTTGGAATCAAAGACTTGTTTTTTGAATGTTTCCTGGCTTCTTCTTAGCAAATGTTCAATTGGTTGTTGAGCTTAAAAACAAACCAGGATTCTACCTCTCAGGAAGAAAAATAACAAAATGACTTCTCATAAAGATTTTAGTTTGGATGAAATTTCTTCCTGAAATCTGAATGCAATAGCAGACTAATACATATATAATTACATTAAAGTGATTCTTTTAATAGAATAAAAAACATTACAGAAAAAAAAGAATTTAGTTTGGGTTTGTTTTTTTATAAATACGTCTTGAGGGCTGGGAATGTGGCTTAGTGGTAGAGTGCTTGCCTAGCATGCACGAAGCCTAGGTTCAATTCTTCAGTACCACATAAATAGAAAAAGCCAGAAGTGGTGCTGTGGCTCAAGTGGTAGAGCAAAAGAAACTCAGGGACAGTGCCCGGGCCCTGAATTCAAGCCCCAGGACTGACAAAAAAAAAAAAAAATGTCTTGAATCTGCTCTTAGTGCAAATTTAGTATTTTAGCTACTTTTATTGCACAGTTCAGTGGCTTTCAGTTACACACCCACATAATTATTACACAAACACCACCACCAGCCAGCTCCAGAACTTCTTTTCCTCCTGCTGAAATGTGTCAATGAAATAACAACTCCTAATTATCCCCCCTCCCATCCCAGCTCCTGGAAACCACTGCTCTATTTTCTTCCTTGATGAATTTATCTTCTCTAAGTATCTAATATAACTGCAATCTTATGAGATTTGCCCTTTTGTATCTGGCTTACGTCATTTACTGTAATGTCTTCTAAATTCTTCCATGTTCCAGAAGATGACAAAATTTCACTCCCCTTTAAGGTTACTACTATTCTATTGTAGTCAAACACCCTATTTATCCATTCAGCTGCCCTGGGACGTTTGAGTTGTCTACACCTCTTAGCTATTGTGGATGATGCTGTCATTAACTTTGTTGCCCACACATCTCCTTGAGCCTCTGCTTTCACTTCTTGTGGGTTGCAGTGCATTTTTTTTAAAAAAGCTAATACAAGAAAGAGACTCTCCTCATGCACCTGAAGGAACCACATTTGTTTTGGTTTTGCTCATGTTTTCAGCAAATGGAGTTGAAAAGAGCACTGGAAACTGACCCCGGTGACTTGTGACTGCACTAGTGAACTTTGTGAAAGGAACATAGAAGTTCTAGAAGGAAGTGGTTCCACTTCCTCTCTCGTCTTTATAAGGCTTCTTGTTGCTATACTTGGCCCAGAATCTCACTTGGTGAATAAGATGCCATAGCCTGAAGAGGTCCAGGCCTCCTTTGAGGCAGCGATGTGTACTCTCTTCCCTGGGAGACCATGTGACAGTAGTTCAATGTTTCTTTCATGTCTGGTCATCTGACCACCTACACCAGCTAGCCTGGAGTGCTTATTTAGCATGCAGGCTTAGGAACACCAACCCAGACACTTGGATGCAAAATACAATCTAAGACTCAAAGCGTTCGATGAGTTCCTGGGTGGATTCTGAGGCAGCTAGGATCAAAGTTCCACAGATGGCGTCTACTTCAAGCCTCCCAACACCCTTTGGAGCTGTCCGTGGTACCAAAAAGAAGCCCTCACTGACCCCTCCTACACTCCATCACCTTCTTCCCCAAATCCGGTCTCTCCTCCTGGTGTCCTTAGCTTAAGTCAATAGCATTGTCTTCACTCAGCCAAATTTTACCTTCTCCCTGACTGTAAAACCAGCCTGTCTCTCAGGTTTTACATGGAAACATGGCTCCCTCTCTCCTTTCTTACCCTTTCCTCTTATCACAACCCTTCGCCCGTCTTCCTATGGGTCTTTCTTCAGTTTCCATCATATCTATATCTGCTTTCCACATGAAGCCAAACTTTTCACTTGCTGGCTTAGAATCGCCCCCAACTGCCTACCATCTATAAGGCCCCAGCATGTTAATTGTCCTAAAAACCCTTTCCTGATTGCTGTTCCTGACATCGCTCCCCCCTCTGCCCCGCTGTGCCTTTGTCCATACTATTCCTCCTGCCTTGACTTACCCTTCTCTGTGTATCTGCCCACAAAACTTGGACTCATCTTGGGTGTCTTCTTGCATGAGCGTTTCTCATGCTACACTCTCTTCTCCTCTACTGACATAAGAAATAACCTTCCGCCATGGTCCACCACACTACATAGAAATTGTCTCTTCCTTCCCCATGAGTCTGGGCAAGGAGGAACCTGGGCTGATATATCTCTATCTCCACCCATCTGTGGACACCAGAGCACAGTGGTCCCCACAAAGTAGAATGAGTGCATTGATTAATGAGTTCCTTACAGCTTTACTTACCAAGTCTTGGAAAATCATCTCAGAGTTATTTTTATATTACATCCCCAGACCTCTTCTCCCTCAGGGTCTTTGCACATGCTTTTCCCTCCATCTGGAACATTCTTGCTCTCTACATCTGCCTGCTTCTCTTTCAGTGTTCAGTGTAATTGATCAGAGATACCTCTGATCACTAATACATCAGACCCCTTCCGATGAAATAAGAGAGGAAAACAAGATGCAACATGAAGTATTAGATGAAGCCAAGAGTAAAAGGGAGAAAAATGACTTCGAAGTTCAAGGAATGAGGAATTTAGTGTGCATGAGAAAGGCAGGCCAGGCTGTGCATAAGACACAGACACTAAGCAGACAGAGGAGGAATCAGGCAGTCCTGGGTGGTTATGGCAGAGGCTGTGGGCAGAGTGCTACAGTCACATGAGGAGTCTGGAATGGGGGTGGGGGGAGGTGAGCGGAAATCCAGTGCAGGCTTACCCATGAGGAGAGCAACCCAATAAGCCCCGCCCATTCAGGCTTTGTCCATCTATCAAGTGGGGATGTGTTTACCTACTGGCTCAAAGGCTCCCAGGGCCCATGGAGGTCCTGTACTGAGAGAGAACACAAGGATAAGGCACCTTGCGGGTGAGTACAAGGAGGTCATCATTGGTTTTTTCATGAGGATTGGAGCAGCCTGGAAGGATTGAAAGACAAGCCTTGAAGAAAGGGAGAAGGACAGAGAAATCACATGTGAGCTCAATGGTCAGGGCTTTGAGCCCCTCTGGAGGGCATCCTGAAGCGTCTCCTTTCAGGAAACCCTAAAATGTGTCCCTAGAAAAATCTCACCCGAAATGGGGGCTCCTGTAAGAGAAGGGTACTGTGGATGCTGAGTAGCAAAAACCAGGTTGGGATAGGGACCAGGATTATTGTCCCCAGAGACACAAGGGGGGTACAGGAAGCTTTCTTCCCCACCCCCACCCCAACACTGACCACAGCTTAGAGTGAGACTTTTATGTCCTCCTTTCCTTTTATGTCTAACTCACCAGAGTCTAGGTGTCCAGGATAAAGAATGCACTGTTCGTGAAGACCATACTATCCCAATGCCTAAGTTCAGTGCCTGGCAAAGAGTTGGCACTCAATAACTTTTCTGAATGAATCAGTGAAAAAAATAGTAATAAACCACCCAGATTGTTAACAGCATGGAAATAGACACATTATGGCAAATGCTAATCCGTGCCAGCTTTAGCCACTGAGGAGAATGGTGATGATGTCATGCAGAGGGGACTGGCGCAAGCATGGTAATTACAACGCTCAGAAAGTGCTCTGCATAAACAGGGCCTGGAAGAATATAGAGATAAATGAGAACAGCTGCGGTGCTGGGGACCCGGGGGATGAGATCGTTCTGGAATTTTCCCTCACCATTTTGGCACACTGTAGCAAGCATGTGACTCTTCAGATCCTTGAGCACCAGAAATCTAGCCCAGTTCCAAAGGTGCAAGCTACAATTGCTGAACAGACCTGTAGTAGGCACACCAGACTAAGCATTTTACATACAATGTGTTCTTTTCTCTTCACTGTACCTGAGGGATGAGTGCCTTTATGAATCATATCTACTGATAAGAAAGTTGCTGCTCAGAGAAGTCACTTTCCCAAGCCACACAGCAGAGGCAAAGATAAGATTCTAATTCAGGGTGATATGTTGCTGCCCCTGATTTCCAACACCCTCCCTCCTACACACTAAGCTCTTTTCCAAAAAAATACCACAGGTGGTTAAATAGAAGGGAGTCCAGATATATGTCTGCATATAAGTATACACTCGCACACACTAGGCCCCAGCTATAAGAAATATTATACTCAGAAAAATCACTGGGAGCAAATATGTTTCAATATGAATAGTTATTACTCTAGGGGGTCTCACTAAGGTGTTTTTATTTTCCTTTATTCTTTTTTACATTTTTCCACTTTCTACAGTGCACATGCGATTGCTCTTTGGACTGGAAAATTGCTATCTACAGCTTACCTTAGCTGTTGTCAGATCACTTTTGCAGCCAGTCTGTACCCAACCCTACCGGTAAAGAGCAGCCCAGGAGAAGCCTGTGGGCAACTTTCTGCCTTGTTAGTGTCAAGATCTGCCACCAGGTGGAGCCCAAGGTCTGATTTTGAAGCGTTGAATCCAGTGGTCGATGCATAGACCATTTCATAGTTCCATTTCAATAAACATCTAACACTGAACAGTTCCCACCTGACTTTGCAAACACACACACCCCCCTTTGGGTTTTGCCACTTCGTTCCTTCTGCCTGGAACACCTTCCCCCCACCTCCCAGGTCTCATTTGACCCCTTGCCTACTCAGTTTGTCCGGATATACAAGTCGTCTTAAACAGGACAGGGCAGGGCATATGGCCTCTAGGATTAGTATTGTTTCAAATAAATTTTAAGTGACTTCACATTTCAAAAACCCACGCTGTCCTCCTTTATCTGCTTGGTGAGGAAGGCATCAGAATGGGAAATATTTCTCGCATAGCGAGGGACCGTGAGATTCACAAGGAACACAAGTCCACAGGGAGGAAGAAGGGGGAGAGAGGACCCTGCTTCAGGAGAGGGGCTTCAAAACATGCCACGTGATATTTGTACAGTGATAGCTGCACCTCGCCCCAGCCCTACCATCGTCCATGCATGCTGTGCCTATGAGTTCTCTTCAATCAAGCTGTTAAAGAAAAATAAAAAAGCAGTGAGCCAGATGTGCTGACTCCTACTGTGAAGTAGTCAGACCTCCTGAGTTGGAGTACATACTCTGATTTTTTTTAACGACTTTTCGATCTCCCCAGACTTCCCTCATCTGAGAAACACAACTACAATAACCGCATCTATCTCAGAACGTTGTGAGTGTTGTGAAGTGCCTAGGCACGGGAGCACAATAAATACTGGTGGCTATTGTCAAGCCCATTGTAGAGATGAGGAAACCGAGGCTGGCTGAGACAGAAGAGGGCTTTTTTTCCCCAGAGCACCACTGTTGATTGAAGAGGTGGGCTAGTGGTGTTCATGGTGCGTTCTTCCCATCCTTTCTATCATGTTAGTCACCCACTACAAGATGTGGCCTGGCCCTGGGCTCCCTGGGCTTCTATTTGCCTCAGCTAAGTGGGAGCTAGGCCCAGAGCCCTCCATTCAGGGCTTTTCTATTATTGCTATGTATCTCACACCTCAGTGAAGTCATGGTGTGGACACGTTGGGGAGCTGGCCAGGCTCCGGTGTCTCATGCTTCCCTGTGCCATGGACATTGAGTGGAGAGGAGGATGGATTGTCCTTGCTGGTCTCACATATCTGCTCTAGGAAGAGGGCAGGGGATGGCACTCCACTCACAAGGAATAGCACAACGGCCAGGCTCGGGTTACTCAATAACATGATGCTATCTCTGCTTCTCTGAGCACTCTGGGAAGGCAGAGAATAAACACCCCAAATTTCAAACCACTTTTCTGAAAAGGTCAAGAGAAATTGAAAGCCACTGCACTTTCCTAACAACTGGTTTCTCTCTTGGAGAGCTGTCAGGGTTTAAAAATATTTGACAAAGCACTCATCTGTAGGCAATCAAGAGAACACATCACCCTGGTCAAGAAGCTGGGGCTGTTGAAATGTATCAGTGGGTTTGGGAGAGGAAACACATACACACACACACACACACACACACACACACACACACACACACACACACACACACACACACACACACATTACCGATTACTCAGTGTTGGATTAACTTTGGAAAGCAAGTTTGAACATAGAGAAAAATAAATCCCAAATATTCCCAGGTGGCCTAATCTGAGACACCCTTTTGTTTTTAGTTTAAAGGGTGACCTGAAGGAGGAAATGTTCTTCCAATTTTGAATACCTGACCCACATCTCTCTCTCTCTCTCTCTCTCTCTCTCTCTCTCTCACACACACACACACACACACACACACACACACATACACAGCACAGCACAGCACAGCACAGCACAGCACAGCACAACCAAGTGAGTTCTGCTTGAATTGATGAAATGGATTTTGTGGTAGTTTGAAGAAGGTTGGTTACAAGGGCCCAACAGGTGTTCTGTGGTATTGGACTTGAATATATGTGCTAGTCAGGATAGGCTATATTATGCTGCAGCGATAAATATCTCCCCCTCTCAGAGACTTAATAGAAATCTACTTCTCGCTCACACTACACATCCAGGACAAGGGACTGTACACGCAGTAACCACCCAAGGCCACAAGCTGACAGAAGCCCCATGTCCATGTGATTACTTTAGATGGAAGAAAGTCAACACAATGAAGCATACACTGACTTCTTGTTATTTCCCCAGATCTGAGGATTGAACCCAAGGGCCAGCTCAGTCGAGGAACCAATCTTGAAAGAGCAGTTGTGTAGACAACCTAGGGACCTGAGAATGAGCAGCCTCCACACATATCTAAAGTGAGAGCAGATCAAGTGGCCCATGAGTGCTTGGTAGATGGTAGGCAATGGAATAAACGCAGTGTTATAACATTACAAGGGACCTGGATGTGAAAATATGGTGAGAGATGAAGAGACCTGAGGCCTGGGGCTGTGTCTAATGGTGAAGTGGGTGCTTGCCATGCGGGAAGGCCTGGGATCCATCCTCCGCACAGGAAGAAAAGAAAAAGGGGGAGGCAAGAACAGGAAGGAAGAAGATAGAGGGCAACAAGAAACTTAAAGGTCATTTAGTCCATGTCCCTGAAGCAGAAATAGGGAAAGAGAAAGCGAGATAAGGAAAGCATAGAGAAGAAGTAGAGAAGCAACAATGGCCTACCACTTGGGGGAATCTTGTGAATTTTCTCTTTCTTAGTAGAAAACGAAGGACGGCATTCCCTATTTCATTGTCTGGGGTGACAGGTGTTCTCTGAGAAACAACTGTTCCCACATACCCACCCTCCCAAGGGGTAAAAGAAGGCAATGTCCAACACAGAAAGCTGGGAACTGGGTGTCTCCCTCCGCCCTAGACCCAGCCCTGGTAAATGAAACAAGGCCCTTTTGGGACCACAGCGGAGTCAGGTCCCACTTCAAACTGCCTTGGACCCAACTTGCTCTTGACCTGATGGGTTGGATGGTTGCTCGGCTGTAGGCAGGAGCATTTCTGAAGACAGACACATGATCATGGATGACAGGTTCCCTGACAACCCCGATGAACCACACCGTATCCGCGGCCATGGCCGTGTGACTCGTTTTGACCAATGGAGCCTTTGTATATGACATAACCAAAGAGCTAAAAAGCTCTCATGCTCCAGCACATGTCCTCCTGGAATGTTCCCTACAGGAATGCAGACTCCATGCTATGAAGACACACGGGGAGACTGCAGTGGCCTCAGCTAAGTTCCTAGCCAAATGTCACCACATGAGCAACCTCGTGACACAGAGCAGAACTGGCCAGCAGAGCCCAGTCATCTCCCAGAAGCCACAGAAACAGTAACCGGCCATTGCCGTACATGAGGCGCTTCAAGGTCATCTGTTGGGCATCAGTAAATAAGTGGCACAGTGATTCCCTTTCGATCAATATAAACAGACAGGGATGCAAGGAAAGGCACACGCGCCTGCATCTGGACGGGGCCCTCCGTGAGCCTTGGGCTTAACCACACGAAGAGACAGCCTTCATTCCTGCCCTTCATTCCTGTGCCCAGGCCTGCCCTGAACACTTTATGCAAAGATGAGTTGGAAAGGATCCAATATGTGGGTACATAAGTGACCTCAGAACTTAAGTGCTAGAATAGAGAGCCATAGAAAGTGGTCCCGTTGGGCCTCTTGGCCAGGGTGACTATTGAATGGGTCCCTAAACCATGTTCACTGGGCAGATGGGATGGAATTGCGGGGTGGGGCGAGTCCTAGGCATTGGGAACAGCACGAGACAAGACACAAGTGTGAATCAGCCTGGTGCAATTGGCCGCCTACAAGAACTGTGTTATGGCTGGAACATCTATATATAGCAGAATGTGAAGAGAGGAGGTGGGGGAGGCAGGCAGGGCCTGGTTATTTAGGGTCTTGCAAACCAGGGGTGGGGGTGGGGAGTATGCATCCTAAGCTCAATGGGGAAACAGAGGGCTCAGCCAGAACTACACTGCAATGATCCTATCCCGCCGGCTACCTGAGCAGAGACTGAATTAGAAGGGCTGAGAGACTGAAGGCAGCCACAGAGGCCTGAACTGTGCATTCACTCATTCATTCATTCATTCAACACACTTTCACTAGCCACCTAAGTACCACACCCTGTTCTGTTGGGTACAGTGGCAGACAGTGAGGATGGAAAGGCATGGTCTAGAGAAGTCCTGGGGTGGGGGTGGGGGGAGATCCCCAGCTGTGATCACCCCACTGAGGGATGGATGGAGGTACCCTTTGTGAACGTGGGACTGAGGGAGACTTGGGTTTGGAGGACAATGCTGAGTTCAGTCATGGACATGTTGAGTCTGAGATGGGTGGGAACCAGCAGGCATTTCCAGCTGTGTTGAGACAGTAAGTCTGGAGGTTTGAATCCTTACTTTCAACTTTTCCTGCTGCAATCTCCTCTCTGCATTGAGTGGTGGGGAGGGGAGGGAGAAGGGGTTGTAAGAAAGAGGGTGTTAGGGGCTGGGAAGGTGGCTCAGTGGTAGAGCGCTTGCCTTGCATGCGTGAGACCCTGGGTTCGATTCCTCAGCACCACATGAGCAAAAAGAAAAAAGCCAGAAGTGGCGCTGTGGCTCAAGTGGTAGAGTGCTAGCCTTGAGCTGAAGAGCTGAGGGACAGCGCCCACGCCCAGAGTTCAGGCCCCACAACCGGACCCCCCCCCCAAAAAAAGAAAGAGGGTGTTAGGGGGAATTTGGAGGGGGTGCCCTGGTGGGCTGTGACAATTTGCTGTTCAGAGACAGGCTGGGAGAGGGGATAGTGGGTGTGGTGGGGAATGTGGAGGGAGGTGGAGAGGCTTCCGTGTCTGTACATCTCCCCTGGAGGAAGGGGGTAGATGACTTTCTAGCCCATTTTCTGTGCGTAAAGTGAGATCCGAGAGGAAGTGGAGGTGTGGCTTGGGTAGTAGAGAAAAATCTAAACAAGAGTGCTGGGCTCTGAATTCAAGCTCCAGTACATGCACACATGTGCATGCATATACACACATACACACAGGAGATCTGTGAAATGATTGAGTATTAAGCCAGACAATCCAGATCAAATTCTTGGCAAGAGGCCAGGCCCATGACTCTACATGATTGATGTATTTGGTTTTATTAGCTTATTAGAGCCAGGAAGCTGACATGGTAGGAGCTACATTTGAGAAATCTGAGGAGGGGAGATGACCCAGAAGGGTTTGGGGAAAATGCCACCCCCAGGGATAGGCAGTGGCCTCCCTGTGGATCTCTACCAGCTCAGACCCTACCCCAGCCCTGATACCCTATAGTGCAAAACTGCCACTATCCGCACATGACTGGGGCTTGGCTCTCCTTTACAGGGAATCAGCACTTCCAATTGGAGAGCCAAGGGGGCCACCAGGCACAGAGGACTTGGGCCTCTGTTGTGTGTGCATCCCATGGAAGCAGGAGGAGGGAGCCAGCATGAGAGCAAGAGGCTAGCCAGTCCCTCCTGGTCTTGTCCAAGCCTTTCCTGAGGCCGTCTGCTCATCAACAGTGTGGAGTGGGTGAGTCTCCACACACCATCCCCTGAGAGATGCCAAACATCAGAGCAGAAGATCGGCCAGGTCAAGCCAGGTGCCGGTGGCTCACACCTGTAATCCTAGCTACTCAGGAGGCTGAGTTCTGAGGATCAAGGTTCAAAGCCAGCCTGGGCATGAAAGTCTGTGAGACTCTTATCTCCAATAAACCACTCAGAAAATTGGAAGTGGCACGATGGCTCAAGTGGTAGAACGCTAGCATTTAACTGAAGAGCTTAGGGACAGTGCCCAGCCCAGAGTTCAAGCCCTACGACCAGCCAGAAAAAGAAAAGATTGGCCAGGTCAGCCATACTCCACTGCCACCACTATCTGGAAACACTGCTGTTCCAAGAACAAAAAGACTATCCCAAATCTGGAGTTCAAGCAGATTCTCCCACTAGTGGGTATGGCATTGGTCATATCCTGGGGAGATGGTACTGCAAGGCTAAGACTTCTTCAATCAGCACCTTTCTGTCAGGGGCCTGGTAGGCTCCCAGGGGCAGGGGGAGGAAGTGGGTCAGGGGGAGGGGGTGGGGAAAAGGGGAATGCTTTTGAATAGTATACCTGATCCTGACACTCTCTCTGTTTCTCTCCACCACCAGGCAAGCAGCTTCCTCCTCCTGGTGTTTCCCGTGCATTGTCTTAGATGCAAAGCAGGTACAGGGATATGCCTCCCCCTGTCCTGCCGCGGCCCCCCCCAGGAGGGGCAGCTGCAGGACTTGTTCAAGCCATAGCAACAGGTGCCACATACCTGATAAAAGCCCGAACCTCTTCCTCTAGGCCCTGAGAAAATGAGGAGCAGGCAGGGACTGGCCATCTGCCCACTCTGCCGCAGCTAGCTCTGCCCCGCCCCCCAGCAGGGCCCCTGGCCAGCTCCCACTCTCCCCCCACCCCGCCCCACCAGGCTAAGCTTCCTTGATGGTACTGGGTCTGGGGTTCTCAGGCCAGGCGGCATTACCCACGCACATCCTGCCCAGCAGATACCTCCTGCTATCAGTCTCCAAATGGCTTCTGCTTGAAAGATCCTCCTCCTGCCCCAAGTACCATTAGCCACTTTCCTGAAATATCTTAGAATGGTGGGCGGACTATGGCTGGCCTAGTCTCATCCCTACACCACCCCCAGCCCCTGCCTGCCAGACTCAAGGGCCTCTCCTTCCCGGGCTGGGTTATAATGCCCCCAAGGTCAAAGCACCTGTGGTTTTCTCTTTCAGACAAAACCCACTGATTCCCTGACCCTCTTCCTCCTCAGGACGCTCTGCTCCAAGTCAGCTCCCCCTGAGATGTGAAGATAAAGACATTCCATTCCATTTCTTCTTTCATGGCACGTTTCTTGAGCACTTATTGTTTGTTAACCTTCTGGGCCAACTTCGGCTCCTAAGACCTTCTCCACAACCTCAACCAGGAACCCTGAGACACTGAGAGGTTTGGCTGCCTGCCAGAGGTCACACCGAAAGCATTCCCCAAATAAAACCCCAACTCAGGTCTGGGTGTGGCCCGCAGTCTCATTCATCCTCTGAGCCCATAGCATCCAAAATGCCTGTCTCCCCACAAGCTTCACTCTGGCTCGTGATTTACAGGTCTTTTATTTTTTCCTCCCCCAGTTTTAGCTAGAAAGAGAGAGAGCGAGAGCACGGAGAGGTTAGAGGTAAGTATCTGAAGCCACTGGACCTCCTATGGCTCCCCCAGCCTCCTCCCCTCCACCCCCAGATTGAGTCTAGATCCTTGCATGGATGCCTGGCGAGCTCCCCAGCTCCCCTCCCGCCTCCCTGCTACAATCCTCTGGCCTCTCCAGAAACAGGAGGAACAATTGCTAATCAGCTTCCGAGAGAAGCTGGAATGAATGGAAGAGCCAACAACAGGCCTCAATTACTGGCAGCTGGTCCTCTCTCGGTGAGGCAGCCCCAGAGCCCACTCCTGGAGCCCTCTCTCCTTCCCAGTTCTTTCTCCTCCTGCCTATTCCTATATCTCTGGAGCTCTGGGGGTAGACAGCCACCACCCTATGTCCCCCTCCTTCACTGGGCTCCTCTCCGCGTGGCAAAAACCCTTAAATGCTAGGCACATTTTTGTCTTGGAGCTGCAGCGCCCTCAAATCCATTTGCATAAACAACCTTTCCCTGTTCAGTAAACTCCTACCACCTTCCAAAGCCCCATGTCCTGCGTTTGTCTCCTAGATGAAGCCCTCCAGGCCTTCACTCTCTTTTAAGGCAGACTCACTCCCCTTGGTCTCCCACAGCAGTGCTCTTACTGCAACACTCCTGGTACAGTGCACACAGGCCCATCTCTGCAGTGCCCAGACCAGAGCTGTCAGGCTCCTTGCAGGATGTGTTGGGAAGAGTACTGGCCACAGCCCAGTGGGATCCAGTCGTTTGTCTGACTCCTGATTGGGCCAATTACTTACCTGGGCAAGTTTGCTGTCTGACATGCTTGTTATCTGCCTAGACCCCTCACCATCTCTACTTCAGGGAGATCCCACTCCAAAGACGCACTCGTGTCCCCGGACCACCACGGTAGCAGCAGTTCTGATGTCATGGTCACCCCTGGGTTCTCAGAAAGGCGGACAAAGAATGAACACATGAATGAATGGAACGTTGAGTTGAATACTAGTTACAGTTGTAGTTCCCAGGGCAGCTGTAGCTAAAATCAGTGTGTGTGTGTGTGTGTGTGTGTGTTCAGTGCCCACACACTCCAAATCTAATTGTAAATGTTTATTGACACTGAATTCCCTCAAGGTCATTCCTTTTGAGATGTTCCTTCCAGATGAACACCTGCAGGGTTCCCCAGAGGAGCAGAGGAGCAGTGTGTGTGTGTGTGTGTGTGTGTGTTAGTGGGAGGGGAGGTGCTGAGGGATTTCTAGAGTCAGTTAGGAATCACAGGTCCCAAGAGCCACCTATAGACCAGTAGAACAAGAAACTTAAGTTACAGCTGCTGAAGAAGCAAGATCCAAAGAGAGTTCTAGAAGGAGAGCCTGGCAAGCAGTGCTGCAGACTATACCAGGCTAGGAGAGGGCTGGACTGGGGCCATCTGTGGCCTGTCTGCAAGTATCTTCTATCTCCAGTAGCCTATTAGCTCAAGGACAAAGCCTGGTACTTGGACTGGCCTCACCAAACACCCAGCCTTGGGTAAGCAATAGAAGACTGATGGAATGAACTCCTGGAGGAATAGAGAATGGCCTAGTCTTGAATCCTGAGTCATGAGGAAAGCCAGGATGTCTGTTTAAAAAGGTCAGACACAGGGTGAGGGAAGCTGAGCCCTGTTCCTCTAGGGGTCTTTAGGGTAGCCTAAAGACCCCTGGTCAAGGGCTGCTGCTACCCCAAGAGAAGACCCCTGATATGTCCCCAAACAAAAGCATAATACAAAGTGGGAATCGGGAACCAATAGCATTCCTGTCATCATAAGAATATAATGTGCCAGCAACCTGCATTTGCAGGACACTTGGCGTTTTATTTTGATAGCCTCATTGGATAAGAACAATCCAAGGTTCTCATTTAACAAGAAAGGAGCTGGGGGGAAGGACAGTGGGGAGGGGCACAAAATAAGAACCCCATGTCCTGTGGTTGGACCATTGCTTCTCTTCTGCTTGTATTCTTGGCTGCTTTTCTGGCAGCTGTGGTCTGGGTTTCAGCCTGTAATACTGGATTTGGGAGGCTGCTGGCTGACTCCAAAGCTCATGCTTCTTTTGTTGAGTCAAATCTGTGGCCTCCAATCAGAGGATAATGAGGATGGCAGGAGGCTGAATTTGAACTCAGGTTCTGCTGCTGAGTGAGCAAGCTGTGCAAATAGCAGAGCCTGGGATCTTTGCCTGTACACTGAGGACAACTCGGCCTTCCCCCATCTGTCCTGGCCTGGTCCCTCCCCCAGGAGTACCCTTCCCACCTCGGCACCTTGATGTGCCACCTTGATGTGGATTCCAGGAATCCTTGGCCTTCGTTTAAGGATGGCCTCTCCCTTCCTCCATCCCTGGCCTCTGGGAAGGCTGCACCTGTGTCCTCAGCTCAGCGGTGTTTCCGGTGAGCCAGGCACTGTGCTGGGCTTAGAGGATGATGCTCTGTTTCCATGGAGCTCACTCTCAGACCAACCTGTGATGAGGACCACAAGCAAAGCCAGGTGCGGTGAGATCTACTGTGTGGAGTCTGGAGCTGGCTGCTCACTCTGAGGAACAGGAGGGAGTCAGTGGAAGAGTGAGGTGGTGCACAGCTTGTAAGAGGGGCTGAGACAGAACCCCACAGGGCCTGGGGCTCTACCAAGGCCGCTCCTCTGTGCAGCCCTGAGATAGGGAGCTCAGAGTCTGATGGGGAGGCAGGTGGGCATGGCTGGCATTATGCAGAAGAGGCCAGGATTTGGGGAGGGGACCTCTGGGCAGACAATGACCTACATTTCCTAAGGTCAGGCTGCCAGAGCTGGGCTTGGAGGGTCAAGAACTGGAAGGAACAGCAAACACAAGGCAAGAGTTGGCAGAGAGCTGAGGGGGTTGGAGGCTTGCTGGACAGCCAGGAGCCACACAGAGGGTGGGCAGCGGGAGACAGGCCCTGCAGATGGCCCACGGGTTCCAAGAAGGAGGTGTGGCTGAGTCCAACAAACACAAGCCTGGAGGGGTGAGGGTGTGGGGGGCGGGGGGAGGGAAAAGAGGGAGAGGTACTAGACATGGGCCTCAGGGCAGAGGGAAGCTAGAAAGGTACAGTAGGCTTAGAGGGGATCCTAGCCAGGAAAAAGCAGGAAGAACCAACTAAGTTCAAGTTCAAAAGACTTCATGGCCCATTGCCATAGCAAGGAAGGGGCGAGCTGGAGACCCCTCTCTATGGGGCACACGGTAGCCATGGTAGGAAGTGGTGGTGTTTAGGAGGGTGTGCCTCCAGTCAACAGGCCCCAGCTTTATAGCAGGGGCAAGGGGGCCACCTTCCCCAATCAGGACTCAGTGCGGGGCAAAGTCAGAGTTCCCAGTGTTTCCTCTCTGGGAATCTCAGTTGTGCATGGATGAGAGAAAGAATGAGAGACACACCAGAATGAGAGGCAGGAACGCAGACAGACACAGGCTTACAGACACACAGAACAACGATGTGAGAAAGGCGAGCCGATGGGAACGAGGTGTGGTCTACACCGAGGCAGGAAGCTACACAGAGAGATGCGAGACAGACAGAGACAGAAATGGAGATGAGGATCAGAATGAAGATAACCACAGAGAAGCGTAATGTTTATCTGGTCTCTGCTACGGCCAGTGACTCAAACCTGCCAGGGCCTTTGCACCTGTGTGTTGGGGTAGCAATGAGGAGGCTTCTCTTTCCCCTCCCCAGCCTTCCCCTCCCTTCTCTTCTCTCCTTGCTGTGTTGTGCTGGGCTGTGCTGAGGAATGATGAGACCTTTTTCTGCAGTTGCTCAGCCAGCACACCTGTTGGGCTGGCAGATCCCGGCGCTCCTTCAGATCCACCCATGTACCTTCCCTCCCCCACCCCCTCCCTGCACCAGGTCCCCAGGCAATCAATGAATCTGAAGGGGGAAATGTCACTCTTGTTTGGCAAAACACAAGAATCAGGCTTGGGGTGCCAGGTGCAGGGATAGGATTTTCAGAGAATGTCGTACACCAGGAATCCCATGAGCCTTTGCTCCCTCTGGTGGGAATCTCCACTGGCTGGTGTCCATTGGTCATCACAGAGAGGCAGAGGAACTACAGGGGGAAGGCTGAGGCAGGGAGTCCTGAAGCTGAGGATCTAGCTGTGGCTCTGCTCCTGGCCATTGTATAATCTTCTTTCAGAGATCTGTTTCTCTGCTGTGTGTGAGGAGCTGAGATCTGATGGCCTCCTGGACCCCAGAAGTGCTGACAGTGGGGCTATGAGAGTTCCCCCACCCTCTCCCCACCCACCGCCCCCCAAAAAGTCACCAACCCTAAGTTAGCCACCTTGTGCCTCACCAAAGCCCATGATGCAAGAGCAAGCAATGCTGGTGTTCCTAGGACGCCCCCTGGAGGAGACCTTAGGGAACTACAACAGCACCTAAGATGCTTTCTACCTTCCCTCTTCAGTCCCATTATGGGTAGATCACAGGTCCCATCATTGCAAGGCCAGGAGGCCCACGGGAGCTGCCCAGCAGAGAGCCCGCACTCCGGGTAAGGCCTGTTCCCGTGTGCTTGTATGTGTGGACATGCAGAAATCAGTCTCCACCTCTGTCTGTGCTTCTGGCTGCGCATGTCCCAGCCTTTACAGACTTACCAGTGCTCACACAGTAGGTCTAAGCACTGAGGATTGGGTGGTGCTGAGGAGGCACCATTGACCAGATGGGCCTCAGGGCCCAGAGAGGTCAGGAACACAGCCCTGTCATGTGATGGCTAGTGGCAGGCACTCCCCAGCTCTCCCCTTAGGAAGCCATAAGCACCTGTCATGCAAGTACTTGCATGAAGCTTGTGGGATTCCCTTGCAGACTTACATGCCCAGCAGGACAGAATTGTGTCACTGATCTTGCTCACTATGCCCTTCACTTTAGGTATCCCACTGGGCTAGGTGGGGTGGGGAATACAAAATAAAGGGGATCCCCCTGGAGGGCCCAAGAGATTGTGGCCAACTGATCATCTTGTAGGGAAAGAAAATGAGATCCAGAGAGCCCAAAGAATTCACCAAGGTAAAAACAGGCTCTGACAATACAGTCCTCAGATGCAGAAGCCTAGGCTAGGGCAAGACCTGTTCTTTGGCTGCCCACTTGTGGTCAGAGGAGGAATTGCTACCCAGTGGCCTAACTACTCCATTGGCATGGAGTCCAACCCTGTGAGTGTGTGTGTAAGTCCTGGGACTTGAACTCAGGCCCTCATGTTCTCACTTGGCATTTTTCATTCAGGGATAGGCCCTACCACTTGAGCCACACCTTCATTTCTACCTTTTTTCTGGTTAACTGAAGATAAGAGTCTCATGGACTTTTCTGCCCAGGCTGAATTTGAACTATAATTCTCATATCTCAGCCTTCTGAGCAGCTAGGATTACAAGTGTGAGCCACCAGTGTTTGGAGTGAATTAGTCTTTTTTTTTTTTTTTACTTCCTAGGGTGGTTGGCTTCCATGTCCCCCTCTGTGTTTCTCAGTCTGGAGAATCCTCACAGGCAAAGGGCACTCAAGTGTCACCCTGGGCAACAGACCTGGAAGGTCTCTGGAAGGCACCAGTTTCATGTTGCTGAGTGAGCATCAATCCCAGGGCCCCCCTGGCAAACCTCCTGCCACAGCTGAGCTCTGTCCTCAGCCCTCTTCTCCTTGCCCTCGATTTCAGCATGGCTGATCACAGCCTCTTGCTTGAAGGCTTTGGCTGCAGTGTCCCTTGCTTTTCTTCCTGCCTTCCTGACTGCTCCTTTTCAGACTTTCATGGGCTTCTTGCTCCCTCTGTTCCTCCTGTCTGTAACTTCCAAGCCTCAGACCTCCTTGCTTTTGCCTGGACTTGGAGCTGAATCACCAAGCAGTCAGGCATCCCAGGGCACCATCAGACCAGGAGCACCAAAAACACAAAGATGGGAGGAAAATGCTGCTTTCCACAATTCCATCCATTTGGCAATACTGACATTTTGTAATGCCTGTGTTATGTGTTTTTATAGTCTCTTCTTGGATACACGGAGGTTGGGTGAGCACACCCCCTCCTTTCAGGACTTAGGGATTCTCAGGACCCTGTCTGCATGACGTCCTCTCCTCCCCACCCCCCTCGCCCATCAACACACACCATTCTCAACCACTTGTCAGTTAGCTTGCACCTCACATGAGGCCAGCTCTAGATCTGATTTCACCTGCCTGCCACATGCCACCTGTGTTAGTCGCTTATCATTGTGGCAAAATACTGGATAAAAACAAGGCAAGGTAGGGAAGATTTTTTTTTCTTTTGGTTTGTGATTGCGGAGGTTTCAGTCCGTGGTCAGATGGCTGCAAAGCTGTGAGTCTGGGGGGAAGCTAAAACATCAGGGTAGAAGGGTGGAGGGGTGGAGGAAAGTGGTTCACCTCATAGAGGCCAGGAAGCAAAAGGAAGGAGCCAAGGACAAGCCATGCCCCCTAGTAGCCTACTTCCTCCATCCAGGCCCCACCTGCTCATAGCCCATTCAGCTATGAACTCATTCATGGATTAATTAATGGATGAAGTGAGTGGTTTCATAACTGTATCACCTCTCAATAGCACTGCACCGCTAGCCAGACACTGAGACTTCAACACATGAGCCTTTTGAGGGAAGACACTTGTATTCGACCCCAACACCATCCCCGGATGTCTCCTCGTTCTCAAGACTCAATGGGGAAAATCAGGCATATCAATGCTGTCACACCATGTTCACCTCCTCTGGGTCCCTAAACCCTTTTCTCCCTCACCCCCAGCCAATTTGTCACCAAGGCTGGGTAAGCTGATCTTTTCAACAGCTCTTGTCATCTGCCCTTGTCCTGATCCAAGTCACTGTTGTCCCTCCTAGCAGGCCCTAATGCCTCAGTCTCTTCTCCTTAGCCAGTGCTCACATGCCCATCTAATCTTCCTTATCTGAGCCTGTCCCAGATCCCTGTAAAACCCAGGACGGAATCCACGCTCCCTACACTGGCATTGACACCCCCCAAATGTGGTCTTGCTGCCTGTTGAGGCCTCATTTCCCTCACTCATGGTCTGATCCCATGCTTAGTGCTAAGAAGGCCCTAGACCTCCTTAGCTGATGAATAAGCCAAATGAAGAGTGGTGAGGCTACGGGATAGGATACCGGTAGCACAGGGCAGGGCGTGGATCCCAGGGCTCTTCAGGCTGGTGATACCTTCCTAGGTTGTCCACTCTGCCACTGAAGGGCACCAATCTAGATGTGGTTCTAGCCCAGCTTGTATGCTTACTAGGATGAAGAATGCCTTCCCAGACTGGTCCTACTGTGTAACCGGAGAACGCAAGGTGGCAGCCGGGGACTGGACTGGGAGACACCCTGACCCTTGGGGACACTTAAACTGCTTTTCCTTCCTGAGATCTCAGGAAATGTGTCTCTGACATTGTTCTCTGGGTCTGGGTACTGTGACTCAACTGTGGGTCTCCTCTAAATCAGTTGGGACCTGACCGATTTCTAGAACTACCACCAGAGGGCAGTACTGCCACACACACACACGGCTGCTACCTGCCTTTGTGTTCCAGCTGCTGTGTGGGACTTTTCAAGGAGAATCTGTGTGCAGGAGACTTTGTGTCCCCCGGTGAGGGTGTCTGTCTTAGCCAGTTGGTGTCCGCTTCAGTTCACATCTATGTCCTTCAAATCCCACCCCAGGAAGGGGTATCCCTGTCACTTTTTTGCAAGAGCCTCCACAATCATCACCCCCCACCCCCCACCCCCCTTGCCACAAGCCTCAAAGACCACACCTGGGCCTCAGGCATCTGTCCGTCAAGGCCAGGTCCTGTGAGAAAGTCCAGGCCTCTCCTGGCCTGTGGGGTCTACAAGGACTGGAGGCCCTGGGGTCTTTCTTCCCAGCCTCCTGCACATTGTCCCTATCACCGAGGTGTCTTCGTTCTGACACCACTCCAAGACTCAGCTCACAGGTCTGGCCAGGGAGGAGGGCGGGCGTGAAGTCTATTTTGCCAGTTGCTACAATGGGCCTGCGGTGCCCAGGGGGAGAAGCTGCCCTGCTATGTGGGGAGGGGAGGGAGAGAAAGGGTTTCAGGGGATGGGGAGCACCTGCGGGGGGGGGGGGGGGGGTGTGAGCCTCATACTGATCAGCCAGGGCGCCAGGACCAAGGAGGAATTTGGGGGTGGGGGGTGACAGCATAGGGGGAGGGGGAGAGGCAGCTGACAGGAGCTTTGGGGAGGACTGGCCAATCCAGCTTCCCTCCCCTCCCCCCCTCCCCAAGCCAAGGCAAGGGGCCTGGAGATGCCCGCACAGCTCTGTGGCTTCCATAAAACAAACATGTCCCCCTTGACCATCATTGCTGTCCTCAAGGGCCTAGGAGCTGGGGGTGAGGGAGGGATTTCTCCAGGGGGAGAGGGAGAGGCACATCTCACTTATGGCTTTATTATTTCGGCGCTGGGAAAAGGAGCCCAGGACCTGGTGCATTTGAGCTATAGCCTATAGCCTGTAGCTCCGGGTCTTCACATTCTAGACCCGAGACAGGTGCGCGCAAGAGTTCGAGATGGAGAGAGCCAGAGCAGGGGAGAGACACGGGGGGTGCGGGGTGCGGGGGGGGGGCAGGTCTAGATCGTGGGAAGGGGGTGGGGGTGCCCAGAGGTGCACAGGGGGGAGGAAGGGGCAGAGAGAACTTTCTAGGCCTCCTTCCCCTGCGCCCTCCCGGGCAATCAGGCCGGCAGGAGGCAGGTGGTCGGGGCAGACAATGGCGCGCGGAGGAGTGCGGAACCTGGGACTAAATTTGGCGTTGGCTGCGCGGGGCGCGGGGCCGCCTGATCGATCGTGGCGGGGCCGGGGAGAGACGCGATGAATATGCAGCGCGGGCTGTAATTGGGCCGCCGCGGCCGCCACCGCCGCCGCCGCCACCGCCGCCGCCGCCGCCACCGCCGCCGCCGCCCGCCGCCGCACTATAATTTTCCAAACAGGATCTTGCAATCAGGGCCTTATTCATTAGCGCATAAACAATTTTGTTTCTCGGCACTCGAGCCTGTCAATCACGCCGAGAGGGAACATCTTGGCCGGAGGCGCGGGGCCTGCTCCGCGCGTGCGTGCGCGCGTGCACCCCACGCGTGCCTCCTCCTCCTCCCGCGCCGCCGAGCGGCTTTGCGCACACGCGTGCGCGGGCGCTCGGTGGAGGGGCGGGAGGGTGGAGTGGGGGGGGGAGTGTAGGGCGCGGCCAGCATCTGGGTGGGGAGCGTGCCTGCCTGGGAAGAGTGCCTACCTGGGTTTGGGGAACCCAAGCGGCTTGGAATCCGGTGGTGCCATCCGAACAGGATTGGCCTTGGGCAACCCGCCGGATCCTTCTTTCCTCAGCCTCAGTTTACCCTCTCTGCGAGATGAACAGCCAGTGGTCAGCCCTCAGAGCTAGAAGGAGGGGGCGTCTGGTGATTGGCTTGTGGAGGCTGAGGGGTCGTGGGGTGCTGAGGAGGATGGGGGGGGGTGTACGAGCGCCTGCCTAGGGTGGTTGGTTGCAATGGTCCCCACTCAGGACAGGTTCCTGGATGTGGGGGGGAGGGGAGGTAGTGCTGTATGTGTGTGAAAACCCAAAGCAGCTGTAGAAAAGCTGGGCCCAGCCCTGGGCCACCCCAGGAAGGGGCATGCACGCAGGGAGGAGCTCCTGGGCTTGCTGGCAGGCCCAGGGCGTCTGCGATTCTCCAAGTCAGTGTGGCACCATCTGAAGGGCACTGGGCCCATGTGTCACACGTGGGTGTGTGCCAGTGCCTGTGGCACGCAGATCCCCTGTGTGGGCGGAGATTGTGAGTGAAGGTGCGTGGCTCCCCTGAGACCCTGGAGCTGAGGCTGCGTTCATAGCTGTGGCTCCGCGTGTGCAGAGCCCTGTGGACTGAGTCAATGAGTTGGGGTGTAGGATCTTTGGGAACCCAGGTGACCTGACAGGACCTTGTGTGGAGGAGGCCTAGGCAGTGAGAGACTGCCCCTCCCCCCCCAGGACAGTGGACAGCTCTGTCCTCCTACCTTTCCTGGCCACCCAGTTCCCCAGCACAGACAACCATGATGGAGAGCCTGGTTTTGTCCCTGCGGCGGGTTCTCCCAGCTCTGACCACCCCAGGGTCCTTAGTGCCTCTCTCAGACAGAGCCCACTCAGCCTCAGTCAGGAAGCCCCAAGGCTTCTGGAATTTCAGGGTCAAAGGTTCACATCAGCTTGGCTTCATGGAGATTGCAAAACCCAATGGAGACCCAGGGGTGCCAGGCTAGAAACTGGAAAGAAGTTCTCTCTTAGATGGGAAAGAGAAGTCCTGCCTATCTGGCCTCAAAGTTGGGGATCAGAGCCTGACTCTCCCAGACAGACACACAACAGACACAGACAGATAGACACACACACACACAGCACCTACAAACCACCACCAGCAGAGGCAGACAGGCCATGAAAGTGTCCCTGACCACACATTCCCCCACCCTCACCTTCCCCCCCCTCCTCTCCTGCTCAGTCCGCACCCCTGCCCCCTACCCAGTCCCCACTTGCACAAAGAATTTGAGGATGTGACAGCAGCCAACTGACAGGCCATCAGTCTCTTCCCAGACACCCTCTTCACAGCTCCAGTCCGGATGCCACCCCACCCCGATGGTCACCCCAGCACTGAGCCAGGAAGGGAGGTGGCCTGGGGAAGGGGCTGTGGGGGGGCGGGGGGAGGCACAAAGTCCGGAAGCCAAGAGGAACAGTCTTCAACCTGCAAATCCGGCCGCGCCTAGCCCATGTCTCTCTGAATGGACGGCTGACCCCAGCCTGTGAGGGAGGGACAGGCTATCTGAGCGGCAGCATGACCCCCGGGACAGCCCATCATCACCTCCACGTGCTGGGCAGAAGCCAGAGGCTTCTTGGCTATGGACAAGAAAGTCAAGGTTAAAATCCTGCACCCCCACTTCCTGGCTGGGCCACCTCAAGTATGTTACCAAGTTTCTTAGTGCCTTGGTTTCCTTATATGTAAAGAAGAGCTCTTTAACTTGCTTGGCACTAGATGCTTGGTTCATGGGAGGATAAAGGAGATGGTAAAGGACCAAATGGAGACTCCACATCCATGAGCCAGAGTTTTCACTCATGAAGAATCCTTGCTAGGAAATAAGAATACAGGTTGACCCATTGTAACAATGAGATGTGCCAGACACTATGTTGAAAATGAACTTCACAACTTGGGGTGAGGGGTGAGGGTGGGGGGAGGGAGGAGTTGGAGAGGTGGGAGGGAAGGGATGGTAGGGGGAAAACAAAGGAGGTAACAATGCTCCATAGGAAATGGACTCATTACTTTGCTCGTGTAACTGTAACCCCTCTGTACAGTATTTTTACAATAAGAATATACAAAAAAAAAATAAAAGAATCCTTGCTAGGCCCCACCTGCTGGAGACAACCAAGTCAGGGTTTCTATACGGCTTATGAGTTTGTCTTTCTTTAAAAAAAGGTCCCTTGCATTCCTGTACAACTCTTTCTTATGAACCATGTGCCTTTGTGGCCTTCATGTAGCCCCATCCCAGGAGGTCAGCTACCTCTGTCCATTACTGAGAGCCTAAAAGGTCAAAAGTGTCTTCCCCAAGGTCATCAACTGGGAAGGGAGAGAGTCAGGATTTGAACCCATGTCTTCAAACACTGAGAACCTCCTCCCCTAGTTCTTCTGTTACTTTGTTGGGGGATGGGCTCCCAGGATGGGAACAGCAAATTGTTTTCCATCCAGACTGCTGAAGTTGCTGAGCTGGCAGTGGAAAACCACCACTGGAGGCTCTGCAGGGCCACGGGACTCAGTGTAACCCACAACGTGGAGGCTTATTTCAGGATTATCAGGAATCATTGGTCCCCAAGTCCTGATCATCAGCTGGGGAGAGGGCCTTGATGGGGAAGGGGTAGAACCTTTCTTCTACATAGGTATAGAGATCTAGAAACACTGGCTTTCTTGAGGGTGAAGTCCCTCTGTAAATCCCACCGGGTCCCAACTTCCTCTTTTATTTTTTCTGGCCCTGGGGCTTGAATTCAGGGTCTGGGTTGCTGTCCATCAGCCTTTTTATGCTCAAGGCTAGTTGTTAGCAAAATGAGTTTCCTTCCCATAGCTTAATCCACTCCTTTCCTTCTCCACAGCTTAGCATGCTCCCTTCCTAGGCAACACCATGTAGTAAATAATCAACTTGCAACCCCCTTTACCTTGGGATGGCACTTCTCTGGGGCAGCTACCACATATAAGGCAACAAGAGCCCCTTAGAGTGACCTTCAGGTCTGGCAGTTGCAGGGTCCCTTATCTACTATTTGGACAGCAGCCATCAATCCAAGTCCGCCATGATGAAGTCCCTGGTCCACAGGTCCACACCAGGGTCTCTGCCTCCTAGCCCCTTCTAGTCCCTCCCAAACCTCCTAGGTTATATAGGTCACCCCGGACAATAGCCGGGGCTTCTTCTCACTTCTCCCTTATAAGAAGGAGTCTTGCTGGCCCCAGCAATAAACCTTTCTTTGTTCTCTGTTCCTGGATGTCTGTATGGTTCTCTGGCAAAGTCTAATAATCTTTTATTTAGGCTTACACTAGTGTCTACCACTTGAGCCACAGAGCCACTTCTGGCTTTTTCTGAGGAATTTGTTGGAGATAAGAGTCTCATGGGGACTTTTCTGCCCAGACTGGCTTCAAACTGCAATCCTCAGCCTCCTGAGTAGCTAGGATTATAGGTGCGAGCCACCTGCACCCATCCCAACCTCTTCCTTTTTTAGAAACTTTCACCTCTGTTACTCACACAGTGGGGGACAGAAGAGAGAGCTCAGTTACAAGCTATGTGACCTCCAGAAAGTCACCCCAGCTCTCCAAACATCAGTTTCCTCATGCATGAGCTAGAAATAGCATCTTAGTGAGAAGAAAAGAAAAGAAAAAAGACTTTTCCATGTCCGGTGTACTGTTCTAGCACAGCGCCTCACACGTACTGTGGAATACAGGGCAGACAAGTGAGTGAACGGGTGACAGGCAAGGGCTGAATGTAACTGATTGCTCTGCTGGGGCCTCTTAGACTCGAAGCCTAGGACCATGCTTTCTGATGAGTTGCTCCTGACCACGGGTAGCTACTGACTGACTGGCATGTGCTAGTCCAAACACATGAGGCGAGTGTAAAATACAGGTTTTTGAAGAGTTTGTACCCATAAATAGGAAAGTAAAATATGTCTCCTCAATAATTTGTATACTCATATCCTTTCTGAGTTTTGGTGGCATTGGGGTTTGAATTCAGGGCCTTATACTTGCTACCACTGAACTATGCCCTGTTTTGACTGGTTGTTTTTTGAGATAGAGTCTTGCTTCCTGCCCAAGCTTATGCCTGGACCAAGAGCCACCTATTTTAGGCTTCTCTTGGCAACTGGGACAACAGGCTTGTGCGACAGTGCCCAGCTATTGGGAGAGAAGGAATCCTGCCTGTATCTCCAGACTGGCCTTCAATCATGATCCTCTCAGTCTTAGTCTCCAAATAGATATGATTACAGTCATGAGCCAGTGGCACTCAACAATACTTTGTAATACTAATAATCTTTTGAAATGATAATGTTGTAGGATTAGGTAAAAATATATTAAAGCTAACTTTATGCTGGGCATAAAATCTTAGACACTCAGGAGGCTGAGGTCTGAGGATCGTAATTCAAAGCCAGCCCAGGCAGGAAAGTCTATGAAACACTTATCTCCAACTAACTACCAAAAAGTCAGAAGTGGAGCTGTGGCTCAAGTAGCATAGTGCCAGCCTTGAACAAGAAAGCTGAGGGACAACACCCAGGCAGGCCCTGAGTATTTCTTTATGTTTTCCCAAGACTCTACTAGAAAATGTGAAATGACCTATAGCTTGCATTTGTGGCTTGTATTTGATTTCAGTTGGGCATCAGATGCTGCAGACTCCAACCCCAGAGGGGTCAGGGTAACCCCTGGACATGGAGTTGAAATGATCCCCAAAACCCACTCGATTCACTCAGGTCCAGTGTCCAGCATGTGGTATCTATTTTGCTTTCCCCCCATCCAGCTCCCCATTTCTCTCTTTGTCCCAACGTCCTGCATCTCACCTGGAATTACATCACGACCTTATTCCTGACTGCCTTGACCTTAACCCAGCCAGTCACTTTACTTTGTATGCTTCTGTGTGTGCTCTGCACATTTCCTCCCTTACTGCCAGGCCTCACTTCTCCTCCAGGCCTCATTCATTTGCTCAGCAAATACCTATCAAGGACCCATAGCCAGGCTTCTTCTTGGGATTTGAAGTCTATCAGTGAAAGAAGCAATCAAGCCCTCTGCTCTTGTGAGCTGATGCCTGCATAGAGAAGCTAGACAAGGAATAAGCATGAAAACAAATAAATGGCCTATGTTACAAGGAGTAAATGCAAATGGAAAAACTAGATAGCCAAAGGAAAGACAACAGGACCAGTGTCCACACTGGTCCCCTGCCTTGTCTCCATGGACTGCTGTAGGGAGGGCTCTCAGGTTTGACCATGCTCCCTCCCCCTTTTGAAAACTCTCATATGTTGCTCTCCAGTAACCCCCCACACACCACCAGAAGGTCTAAGCATGATCTGACCCTAACGCCTTTGTCTTCTGCCCAGCACCTTGCAACCCTTCCAGATGCCTATGTTCCTGGTCTTATTGCCATCCTCACAGGCTCTTCTGCCAATCATCAGGGTTCTGTACCCATCCTGGTGTGGATGTCCACATCCCAGGCCTCTGTGTGTGCCCGGTGGCAACGCCAGATGCTGTTAGAGTTTACTCATGAGTGTGTGTGTGTGTGTGTGTGTGTGTGTGTGTATGTGTGAATATGCATGTAACATTCCTACATGTCCTACCCCCACCTCCCCCTCGTAGCCAGGCACACAGATGCAGAGGCTGCCCAGGTACATCTGACTTCCCAAAGCCACAGCGGGAAGAGGCATTGAGAGTCAGGAAGTTGCCATAGCAACTGTCCGGCCCTCCTGCCATCTCCTGCAATCAGTGCTGGGACCTCGCCACCCGCTGGGCTTCCTGGAGATTCATCCCTATGGTGGGCGGCAGGGCTAAGGGCACGAGGGGGAGGGGGTCTCTTCTCTAATCTTCCTCCTCCTCCTCCTCCTCCCTCCTTTTTGTTTTCTTTCTCTTTACAGCAGGGATGCCAGGCTGGGACAGTGTGGTATTCATGAGAGTGCCGTTGGAGGAAGCAGGGTTCTCCCAGTTTGGTCTGCTGGACAGTTTGGTTCCATATAAGTCATTGATGATGTGACATCTATTAGGTGCTCAACCAACACCTTATGGAAATGGAAGGTCTAGAATGACCCCTTGTTTGCACAGAGTTTCAAGGTTCTTTTCCATCTGCCAGTTTGTGACAGGTGCATGGTTTAGTACAGTTTGACACAGAGAAGCCTAAGTTCAGAGGGGTAGCAAAAAGTTTCCAGCTCTGACTGATCAGAGGAATCCAGGGATATGGAAAAGGTCCAGGAGAAAAGGCCTACCCTTCCTCTGCCAGCACGGACAGCTCTCTTGTCATGGGTTGGGACGAAGGTGCAGAGAAAAGGCCTCTAGAACCCTAGGAACCTCCTGCCTGGAACAAGCTCCTTACTAGGAGACAGGACTTCGCCTGTCATTTGCCATCACTGGGCCTCCCTCATCCGGTGCTCTAGATCAGATGACTCCAAGGGCGTGGCTCACTTGCATGGCCTGTGGTTCTTAGATCTAGATGGCCTCCCAAGAAATGGTAATCCTAAACATCAGGGACCTGTGAGTCTGCCATTGCCTGATGTGTCCTGACAGGTTGTGCTCCTCACATGCTCCTAGACAGGACTTAGCATCTACTGATGCTTTTTTTTTTTTTTTTTTTGGTCAGTCGTGGGGCTTGAATTCTGGGCCTGGGCACTGTCCCTCAGCTCTTCAGCTCAAGGCTAGTGCTCTACCACTTGAGCCACAGCCACCAGTTTTCTGGTGGTTTATTGGAGATAAAAGTCTCACGATGTTTCCTGCCCAGGCTGGCTTTGATCCATGATCCTCAGATCTCAGCCTCCTGAGTAGCTAGGATTATAGGCGTGAGCCACCAGCGCCCGGCTCTACTGATTGTTGCCAGAAGAGTCACCCAAAGGAAAGAACCCTGTGTTTGCCACATGCCTTGTGATCTTTCAGGTGCTCAACTCCATTTAATCCCCACAACCACTCTGCAAATAGAGGTGACTGCCTGCCACTTCTTAGATGAGGGGAAACAAAGGCTCAGAGGGGTAGAGTGACCTGCTCAAAGTTACACATAAAGAGGCAGAGCTGGGATTTGAACCGGGGTCTCTCTGATCCTAGAGCCCAGGAGAAAGAACATCTTTGATTTTTACTCTATCTAGTTTTGCCTTGTCTAGACTTCTATGACAGCTCTACTGCCTGGCTCTTCTTCCTCTTTTGGGGGCCTTGGGTGCTACCATTTCTACATGATCCACTCAGGAATAATGGCTAGGCTCAGAGATCTAGAGGTATAGGAGCCCTTCGAGAAAACTAAGCCTATCTTCACTAATTCCACTTCCATAGATATAGAAACTGAGGCCAGACTTGGGACCTGGAGTTCAAGGTGCAGAACTTTTCAGCCTTGGGGCATAGTAGAAGGAAAGTTTCCTCTACTAGGACTATGGGGCTGCAGGCCATCAGAAAGGGGTGGGATGCTTCTAGAGAAGGAAAGCCTGCTGGTTAGAGCTAGAAGGGTTTGGAATTGGGCTGCTAGGAGGAAAGAGAGTCAGCAGGCAAGGGTGGGGGCTGGATGGCCTGGCTGAGCAGAGGGTCGGGCAGCCTTGGCCAGACTCCCATCTCCAGCCCCAGGGCCAGCGCGTGAGGTGGAGCTGCTACATCCAGGCAGCTTCCTCTCCTTTGTTGGGAGCGATGTCGCCCATTTCCTGGATGTCCAAGAACCCGCTTCAAACAATAGCACTGTCAGGAAGCCAGGAAGGGGCTGCTGCCCTGTGCTAGGTCCTGCCCCATCCCTCCCCACCTCCTGAGACCTGGCCAGGCTGTCCTTTCTGCTTATCTCTTCAAGTCTGGTGTCTCACTCCGCCACGAGCCAGCTGTGTTTCTGTGGATGGGCCACTTGGCTTATCTGGGCCTCAGAAGACATTTCCTTACCTAGCGGACCAGCGTGTTGATCAGAGGAGATAACGAAGCAGGAATCACGGTAGCATCCGACACACTTCTCACACATAATACATGCGGAAATGCTTAGAGGTTTTTTGCGGTTTTTTTTTTTAAGTAGGCATTTGGAAAATCCAAGTTTGCGCTAAATGATGGAAGTTGTCAATTATCTACATGTGGTATTTTAAGACCGGTTAAGTCTTACAGTTGAGGAGTCAAACGAAACTGGATTTAAATCCCAGATCAGGCACTTGAGATAGCCATATGATTTAGGACAGTGATGTAGCTTTTTTGAGCTTCAGTTTCTCCCACCTATGCAATGGGAATAAGGATAATACCCTTGTCAGGCATGACTGAGAGAAATAAGTGGTCCAATACATGCAAACCACTAGTCCCAATGCCTGGCAAAGCGTAGGAACCCAGTAAATGTGAGCTATGATGGCTGCTTCCATGGTGGGATTGCTCAGTCCCAAGTCCTACCACTTCATTGTCCATGTACCTCACTCTGCACAGCTCTAGAATATCCAGTGGTGGCCCCACAGGTGCTCCAAGGTGAGAGAATGAGAATTCTAAGCTCAGTCTGACTTCACTAGCAACTGAGCCTTTTCTATCTGTGAGGCAGATAGAATAACGCGGAATGAATTGGTCTCCAGTGGGAGGGCCTCTTCATTCTGCTGTCCAATGGTCTGATTCCTGCCCAGGGACTTTCTTTTGCCAGTAAGCCAGACCCCACACCCTGGGCTAGAGGTGGTCTGTGTTCCCTAGTTCACTGACAGATGGGAATCCTACCCAAAACAGGGAAGCTGAACACGTGGTTCAAGCTGTCCCCAAGCGTCGGAGCTGCTGGGTGTGGGTGCTTTTTGCCAAGAAACATGGCCGCCGCCATTGGGTGGTCTATGGCTGCAGCTCCGCTCGCCTGTCCCTGGAAAAATCTCTGCCCCACACAGTTTGTCTCAGCACCCACTGCTGGTGCACCAGTACACTCAGGGAGTCACGTGCTGCCCATCTCCCTAGCAGCACACAATGTGCCATGAGCTTGTTACTGAATCCATGGAACCACCTTGGAAGAGCATCACTGGTGTTACCCTTGTTTCTCAGAGGAGGAAACAAGGAAGCAGTGTGTGCTTCTCAAGCCCCACAAAGGAGAAACGGAAGTCACCGCACAGAACCTCTTAGAGCTGAGTAGGCCTTCAGTGAGTCACTTTACCCTTCACTTTCTCTCTCATGCCAAGTGTCTACCAATTTTTCAACCAACAACTCAGAGTGGA
Source organism: Dipodomys spectabilis (assembly GCF_019054845.1). NCBI lineage: Eukaryota > Metazoa > Chordata > Mammalia > Rodentia > Heteromyidae > Dipodomys > Dipodomys spectabilis. Next base: position 7,209,910 of record NW_024870723.1, read on the forward strand.
GCAATGAGCACACGTTTGGGACCCAGGCAGGAGTAAGTTTATTATACTTCTGCCAAAAAAAATGTAAATATCCACAGTCCCCATACCGAGAAGCTCAAGTCAAGAAAGGGAGGAACAGTCTGTAGCCGGTAGCTCACACCCGTCATCCTAGCTACTCAGGAGGCTGAGATCTGAGGGTCGTGGTTCAAAGCCAGCCCCAGCAGGAAAGTTTGTGAGATTCTTATCTCTAATTAACCACTAGAAAACTGGAAGTGGCACTACGGCTCAAGCGGTAGAGCACTCGCTTTGAGCTGAAGAGCTGAGGGGCCCAGGCCCAGAGTTCAAGCCCCATTACCAACAACAACAAAAAAAGGGAAGGAAGGAAGGAAGGAAGGAGGGAGGGAGGGAGGGAGGGAAGGAGGGAGGGAGGGAGGGAGGGAGGGAGGGAAGGAAGGTATAACAGTATGAATAATCACTGTGTCATTGACATACAAGGGAGCCACACTACACAGAAGTCCCCTATCAACACATCCCTTCTGTTCTGTTCATGATTGCACAGGGTTGCATTGCATAGATTGGGTACAACTTGAGCAGCTTCTGCTACTGATGGACCCTGGCAGATTCTCTGTATCTGTTTCTGTCTCTGTCTGCCCCCCCCCCCATGCTTCTTTTCTTTGCTTTACTACTTCTGTCGGCAACCCCCCCCCCCCTCCCACGCCAGCTAATTGGAGCTAAGAGTCTCACAGACTTTCCTGCCCAGGCTGTCCTGAAACTGTGATCTTCAGATCTCAGCCTCACCTCCTTTTCAGTAGCTGGAATTACAGACATGAGCCACCAGTGCCCTGCTACTTTTACTATTTTTAAAATAATGTTTCAATGAGACCTTTACAACCCTTTAACAGATCAGAACCAGTACTTCTGCAGTAAAAAATTTAATATGTATGCAATGGTCTACACACTTTATATTTTTATGGATGGAGCAATCTGCCTCCCAAACACCAATATATCCATTTATGAATTCACTATTTGTTTCCCCACACTTGGGTTAATACTTGATATTATAAGTGTTTGCATTCTTGTTGAGTAAAATGGAATCTTATGGTGGTTTTACTTTGCATTGTTTTGATTGCTAGTGAGGGAAAACATCTTTTCACCATTGGTCATTCTGAGGTTTTCTGCAAGTGGCCTGTGTATAGCCTTTTTCCATTTCCCTACTAGGGAGTTTATCTCCCAGATTCACTTCTGTCTCAAGCTTTCATTCCACGTCTGCCCTTTCTACTTCTAATGCTCAGATCTCCTCTAGAATTCCACCTGCTGCCTCTCCCCAGCTCCTATTGGTGAATCTTCCCCATCCAGCTCCAAGTTTAGCCAGCCTGAATCCAAGAGGGAAAAACACGGCTCAGTGTGTGTGTGTGTGTGTGTGTGTGTGTGTGTGTGTGTGTGTGTGTGTGTAACAAAAATAAAGCCAAATGAAAATACACCGAGGGTTCTCCTTTTTGTCCAATAGTGGTCATCACCAAGGCAGAATCTCCAGTTCAAATAGATGATTTCCAAAAGATTACTCCATTAATTAAAGCCAAAGACTTCATAATTATCTTCTTAACCAACTCAACCCTAAATAATAATAAAGTTACATGAAATAAAATTCTAATAAGGAAAATGAATGATGAAGTCTTTGATTGATTCTCTTCCATATCTTTCAAATAATATGAAGGAACGGAAACAGAAGCCCCCAAATGCCCTCCTCATCCTAATCAAATTTCCAAATGAACCATCTAAATGGTTAGATCTATTTTAAGAAAATGATCAAAATCCTACTAGTATTCCCTCTATAGGTTGGCTAATAGAGAGACCATATTACATGCAATTCTCAATATAGAAAAGAGCCAAGATGTTATTTCGTTCCAGTCCTTTATTTCACAGCTAAACAAAGTAACTTAGAGCCAAAGGTGGCTTGTGGAGACCACATAACACTGAGAGATGAAGCAACGTAGCCCTAACTCCTCTTCTTCTTTGCCTAGATGCCCATGGCACTGATATGAGAGATCAGATGCTAAAGGATTTTCTCGAAAGTTCTTCCACTTAAGCTCACTCCCTGAGACCCTCGGATCCTTATAAATCTCCAGAACCACACAAGGCGCTACTTGACCAACACACGATTAGATGATAGATAGAAATATAGATGATAGATAAGATAGGTGATAGTTAACACTGATGATAGATAAGACAGCTTCAGTGACAAGTCAAAGGATTAATATTATCATTTTCTTTTTTTCACAGCAACTCTTCTACCAGAGCAGCAGAACTGACTAAAACACGGCTTCCAGAAAGGGCATGCCTGCTTAATTTGCATTCAACTTTCAAATTAAAGAAATACTGGCATGCAATTATATTTCTTATTACCATAGTCTAATTTGACCTTTCATGCATCCTCCCTTCATTTCACAGGCAACATTTTTCCTGAGCTTGTCACAGGGATTTCTTGGTGTGTGTGTGTGTGTGTGTGTGTGTGTGTGTGTGTGTGTGTGTGTGTGTGTGTAACAAAAATAAAGCCAAATGAAAATACACCGAGGGTTCTCCTTTCTGTCCAATAGTGGTCATCACCGAGGCAGAATCTCAAGCTCTCTCCCTTTCATGGAAACAGCACCAGTGTTTATTCTATGTTCACAACAAACCAGGTTGCAGTTCTTGGATAAATGGTGGCAGTGTAGCACTCACTCAATAAATTGAGTTCTCAAACATTAGCTGCATATGAGCTGCTGTGCCTGAAGGAAACAATGGAAAAATAAAACAACAATGGGAAACAAGAGGTGCTGATTATCCAGAAGGAGGACCAAGAGGCGTGATGTAAACGCTGCTCCTGAACAGAAGATGAGGTTTCACAGAGCAGACATGATTTGAACTGAATCTTGAGCAAAGGGTCACTAAGAAGAGGTTGGGGAAGAATCTGGGGCAGAAGATGCAGCCTGAGACCCTCCTCCATCAGCTCCATTTCAACGATCATTTCTCTGAGAGGCTCTGCAAAGCCTGTCTTCCTAGACAGAGCTCCATAGTGCCATCACCCAGTAACTCAGTCTCATGGTTCACCTTGTTTAGTTCATTCTCAAGAGTTTACCTCACCCCAAATCATCTTGCTTCCATGTGAAACTGTCTGCTGGCTCCACCTCAGGAACAGAGGCTCCTTGAGAAGAGTTTCCCTTGTCCATGCCTACATGACAACTAGCACATAGCAGGCTGTAAACTACTGGCTGAATAAATTAGCTAATTACTTAGCTAATTAATTAATGTATTTCTAGCATTTCAGTTATAACTACACCCCCTTTTCTCCCACTGAAGAAAGGATGAATGTAAATAGGCTAGAATGACCATGTTTACTATAAAATATGGATGCCCAACCCACATGCTAGACCAATTAAAGCAGAATCTCAGGGGGTGAGATCTGGATATGAGTTCTCCAAAATCTCTAGGTGTCCTCTACATGCATCCAAGCTGAGAATCAGATGGCCTTGAGGACAGAAGTGTGGCTATTGGAACCAGAGAATCACCATTCATTTCTACTATGTTCCACTTCCTCTCTGTGAAGCAAAGTTCACAAATTTGCAAATTTCAGTATCTTATTTAAACAAATTACTAGTGGCACACATTATAAATGATCAAGACCCACAAAGATATCACTACATCCAAACTGAGACTTCCTAGGTGGTAGAAGCAACTTTTAAAAAGCCCAAGCACATCACCATCTGTATTGGGGCATAGGAACACAATATTATGTACAAAGCATTATAGCTTGGGTTTGATCATTCCAAAGATGGCAATTTAGCCGCAAAGTCATTCCTATTTCTACATAGAAGGAATTCGTTTATTTGTGGTTTTGTAGTTGGGGTAGGGTTGGAAGTGCTCTGGAAAGATAAACATGGGGGACAGACATTTCCTGGATGTCTGTCATGTAGTGGGTGTTGGACTATAGAAAAGGAAAATAAAGCCAGGCACTGGTGACTTACACCTGTGGTCTTTGCTACTCAGGAGGCTGAGATTTGAGGACCATGGTTCAAAGCCAGCCCAAGCAGGAAAGTCCATGAGACTCTATCTCCAATTAATCACCAGAAACCCTGAAGTGAACTGTGGCTAAAAGTGGTAGAGCACTAACCTTGAGCACAACAGCTCAGAGAGAGCGCCCAGGCCCTAAGCTCAAGCTTAGGTTGTCAGCGTGACATTTATCAACACTATAGCATGCATTTCCTGTGTACAGGTCATGAAACATTCATGATCCTATTAGAAAGCCAGCACTACAATTTTGTCCCATCTCCCACCTTTAAAAATTTTTTAACAGACAAGGATCATATAAGGTCCAGAAAGACTAAGTAACTGGTCTAGGATCATACACAGCTACTAAATGACAGTGCCTGGATTCAACTCAAGACAAACCAACTACAGAGCTCCTTGCTCAGCCATCAAACTATATTGTCTCATGGGTGCAATGGGGCAGGAAGTCACTTCTGGCCCTAGGAAGTAGAGGCTTCCTGGGGAAGACAGGACTAGTGTTTGCCTTGGAAGATAGGTAGAGGTTCAAGAGACAAGAAATGAAGAAACAATGGTTTCCTGACAATAGATACCAATAGTATCTTAGAAGTTGGAAAGCAATTTAGTAGTGGCCCTCGGTAGAGAGTAGGGTACATGATAAAAAGCGGGAAAGGAAGATGGGCCAGGCCATGACCAGATTATAGAGAATCAGAATGCTAGTAAAGATGTAAACTTTCATTAAGATGCATTTGGAAGCCATGGAAGGTTTAACAGCAGAAGCACAGGCAATAAACTGGAAGACAGACCAAATGGGAAGATGGCAAGAGGAGACTGCTTAGGAAGTAGTGTTAGTAATCCAGGAAGCATACTGGTATGATGAGATAAAAGGGGAAGTAGAAAGGTGAGAGATTAAAGAAGAAAGTCAACAGGATTCAGTACTGGATTGGAAGTTGGAGAGGAGTGAATGGAAGGAGCCAAAGATGCATCTCATGTTTTGACACTGAGAGGATGGAGACCCCTTGGACTCTGATAGGGAAGACAGGAACAGGCGTGGCAGAGGAAAGGGGGTAGATAAATTTCCTTTGGGAATGTAAGGAATTAAGTGTCATTATTATCAAGCCAAACCATTAAGAAGATTTTCTTATTTGAAGTCTGCTCAGGGATCCTCCACTGTTTTTGAATTGTTCTGTGACCTTTTACCTACTGACATTGAGACGTGCATTTGTTGTAAGAAATTATCTTTAATTATTTAGCTCCTTCTGTCCTAGAAGTCTATGATGTCGTGTAATTCCATCAAGAGTACAGGAAAGCCAGTTCCTTTGTTCAAGGAATTCAAAGCAAGGTGGAGAGAGAGGAAGACAAGAACTGCTGTCCAAATTGGGGAAAAGTTAAAACATCCTACAATTGAATTTGAAGCCATTAGCAGTTCAGCAATGTGTTGCTCCGATACCAAAGAGGTGAATTAACAGCTGGGTGGTGACAAGTGCTAGACACTGCAGTGGGACAGCTTAGCCAGGCATGGATTCCTGCACTCAGATACAAGCGTTTTATCCCTTTGTTACCCAGTGTGTGGTTAATGGACCAATATGCTGACTACACTCGTCACACCAAGACCTGTTCAATTAGAATTTTCACTTTGGTATCTCCAAAGGATTTATTATGCATTGGTGTGTATTACATCCTTAATATATTATCTCCTGGTTAATATTATATCTTTAATATTAAGGACTTGGGATTTGCCATCCGATTTAATGGGGTAAACCACTTACCACCTAAACCACCAGTTCATACCTCCTGACCTGCTTTCTCATACATAAAACCAGGCCACAGTCTGACTCCTTGGTGGAGTTTGAAAAGAGCCTGGGAGCTTTCAAAAGCCTCATGCCAGGTCACACTACAGAATTAATTAAACTAGACTCACAGCCAGAGGCCAGTGGCTCACACCTGTAATCCTAGCTAGTCAAGAGGCTGAAGACCTGGAGGATCAAAATTCAAAACTAGCCTGGGAAGAGAAGTACAAAAGACTGGTCTCCAATTAACAAGCAAAATACCAAGCTGGAGACATGGCTCAGGTGGTAGAGCATCTGTTATAAACAAGCAAACCTAAAATAGCATGAGTCCTGAGTTCAAACTCTATTACGGCCAGATATACAATAAATAAGACAATAAAAATAAGGTCAGACCCACCAGGGGTGGGATTGACATCAGTATTTAAAGGTACCCAGGTGATTCAAATGAGCTGCCAAGGCCGAGGGCCACCACTGGTGGTTTTGAAGGACAACATGGCCATTAAGCCGGACAATTCACTATGGTCTTCTTTCTACCACTTCTCTCTAGAAGCTGGAGTCCCTTACCCTCTCCCAATGCCTCAGTTCCTTCATCCCTGCAATGGGTTTGACATAAAAGGGTGTAACATTCAAAGGGGTCTGACATGGAAGGAGTTGACACAAACACTTGGCTCAAGGCAGAGGTCAATGAGTGTTGTTTACATAAAACCCAGCTTCCTTCACAGAAAGAACCTGGGAAGTAACAAGTAGGTTGAGGGATCCCATACATGCCAATCTATAGCCATGCTCAAACCTTCTTCACCAGAGGAAACTTGATTAAGAACTTGGCTACCCAACAGTTAAAGGGCTTTACTTTAGGTTTTTTTTTTTTTTTTTTAACTGTGATAGCCTAATAAAGTTGGAGAATTTAAGGCAAAGACATCTGGCAAGACCTTTGGCAGAAAAAGTGGAATTTCACCCACAATGCTTCCAACTGTGGGGTCGGCAGGAGGTGGGGAAGGGGTATGGCAGATCACACACAGCTTCTCCTTAAACAACTGCCCTCAAATACTTTGTACAATGAACCCTGTACCTCCTCTACCTAATGCTTTCCAGCAATCTCCCCACCTAGAGAATCTAGGATAGCCATATGAAAGACTTAATCTCCCTTTACTTTTTATAGCCCAGCAAATGAGAAACCAAAACCCAGGGAGTCAAGATGGCTCATGAAGAGCACTGTATAATGCTAAGTTACAACCAGAAGGTGTAGAGCAGCCCAGTCAGATGGAGAGGAAATAGCCTAGTAGTGGAAAGAGAATTGGAGGGGGCTGGAGGCTCAGTGCTTTGAACCAAACAGCTTTATAAACACTTGTGGCTCTAACCTGCGCAGGAGGTAGATAAGCATGTACTCTTTAGTTTGTCCTCAAACGCAACCTCTCACAAGAGGTTAAGGAACACACCCAAGTTGGAACTGACACTCAGACCTCCCCACTTCCTGCCTTTGGAGCTGGGAGCTCAGCCTCCACCTCCCTTGTCTATCAGGAAAAACATCTGGGTTATAATGCTAGTGGATGGGCTATCAAGGGGAAATGGTGGAAGTTAGGTTCTTTAAGAAACTGAGCAAGACTCCATCAGACCCAGCCAGGAGCCCCTCCCCTGCCCTGGGTCACAAAGCTCACAAGGCTCTTTACATCTATCCTGCATGGTCCCCTGGAATGACCTGTAGGGAAACGATTTGCTTGAAATGTTGAATATGAAGCAAGAGTCTCCAGAATGTATGGACATGGTTGTACCCAGAGGAGTTGCTGGAGGTAACAAGTCATTCCTCTGTGGCTCCCCAGCCACTCTGGTGCAAAGCATGAGCAACAGGCAGGACCACAAGAATTGAAAAAGCAAAGGGAAGTCATCTTTAAAGGTCACAAGGTTATATAAAACATAATAAAATACAACTGTTTCCTTTAAAAATTTTAATGGACAGGAAATTGTATAGAATTTCTGCCAAGTCACATAAATTAACTTTTTTGTTAATGTTTGTGATCCAGGAAAGAAGGCGCTATCGGGTGATGCAAGCTCCAGGGGTGTCTCCATCAGCGCTGTCTGGATGCATGACTGAGTGTGGGCCCTGGAGGCAGCCTTACAGGCTCCAGAAATAAAGGCGGCTGCCCTGTTTGGCAGGCTTCAGATCCCCTTCTATCTCAGGGTTGGGCTCCGGTCTTGCTCTTGAGTGATAGGGATTCTCCGGTAAAGGTCGATCTGTTTCCACTTTGGTGACCTGGAAAGGGTGAAGAAGGAAGAGGCAAAGTTCAGAGTGAGGCTGGAGCAGTCTGTGACTGTCAGTGAGACCCCTGGTATCTCTGCTCTGACTTCAAAACCCCAACTTACACTTAGACTCAGTTATCCTTAACTGTCCTTGACATTCCATGTGGTGAAAGGCAAGACTGGGGCACACTGTCCAGTGAGGGAGATTCTTCCCTGACCCAGTACCTAGTGATTATAACTGAGACATAAACTACGTAGGAAAGGAGAGGACTCTGCAGCACACCTCATCCACGCTGAGGTGGGAGGCCTGGACTATTTTCTAAGAGCTAACACTTGGCTTAAGCCTTGAAGGAAGTGCAGGAAGGAGCCAGGAAAATTAGAGAGGAAGACACTGGGAGTGAACAAGGAGTACACAGGATGACAACGACATGTCTCTAACATGGCCAAAGTAAAAGGCTGTGGGAGGAGTGGGAAGGTGCAGCATTTAACCAAGCTCTTAAATTAATGCTGTCCAACGTAGTGCTTCATCCTCCACACATCTGCAGAGGGTCACCAAGGCTACTTCACCAGTAGCAGAACTATGACACTAAAGCCATGGAAAGCCTGACCCAGTACTGAAGACAAAGGGCAAGAAATAATGGGCAAAAGTACCAGGATGTTAACCAGAGGGTAATACGGACTACCAAGGCAGGAAAGTAACCAATCATATCTGTCGACTGGAAAGTGGGAAAATAGACTGTAAAGAGGCAAGACCAGAACCAGAAAGCTGAGCTAGCAGACCAAGAGAGATGATGAAATACTGAAACCTCTGATGGCCAAAATCTCAAATTTTTACTTTAAAGGTAAGGAAACAGAACCAGACAAGAGGGCCCAGTTATCAACCACCTTCTGATTGTTACTTTAGAGGTGTGAACTCTTAAGTCACCTCACATCACCTGACCACATATAAATTCAGAAACAACTTTTGAGATCAAAACTTTCAGGTATTCGATCATAATTACTGTAACTACCATATAACCACCATAAGTGACATTGCAGGTGAGGGGCCAGACAGAAGGATTCATACCTAAGACAAAGATACTCAGTAATAGCAGAATTAGATCTGAATGAAACTAGTATCCAAGTCTAGAGCAGTCTGCTGTTTGTTTGCTTTGTTCCTTCCTGTCTGGAATGCCAAATGCCCCTAGCTGGTATTGGAAACTCTTTTTAGCCACTGAAGAGCTGGGGGATGAGTTGAAATGGTAGAGCACTTACTTAGCATGCAAGAGGTAGAGGGATCCATACCCACATCCTCCACTTACTGATGAAACAGATCAAGGTGCATCACATACATAAATTACTTTGTTTAATGGCAAAAAATTAAATACATCACCTAAAAATTAAGCCAGTGAGGGAAGGAGTGGGGTATAGGATGGGTGGGTAAGAATGTTAAAGGGGATGATGCTCATCAAGAGGCACAGTATTCATAAACTGCTTTGTCGAATGGCAATTCCTTTGTACAACTACATAAAGAAAATAAAAATATATTAATTTTTTTTATAAAATGTAAAATAATCATTTGCCTCTTGAAAAAAAAAGAATTGAAGATATTGCCAGGTGCTAGTGGCTTATGCCTCAGATCTCAGCCTCCTGAGAATCATGGTTCGAAGCCATTCTGGGCAGGAAAGTCTGTGAGACTCTGATCTCCAATAAACTAACCAAAAGGCTGGAAGTGGAACTGTGGCTCAACTGGCAGAATGCTACCTTGGGCAAGAGTCAGCACCCAGGCCCTAAGTTCAAGCCCCAGAATCAGCAAAGAAAAAAAAAAAGAGGAAGAAGATAAAAATGTTTCTCAAACCTGAAATATTTAAGGAGAACAAATTATTAAGAACAATAAACCAACTTCCTCTTCTGCAACACCTCCAAAATGATAAGGAACATGTGGTCAAACCAACTACTAAACCACCTGGAGCAGTTTGCTTAACATTCAACTCCCCATTTGCAAAAGGGGACTCTGAATAGCTTAAAGAATCAATGGGATGAAGCTGGAAAATACACATAAGATACATCCTTATGTATATTAGGATGGATATTATCTATTCCTTAAGATTTTTTTAATAGTATAAAAATGATGGGATTATAGCCGGGCGCTGGTGCCTCATGCCTGTAATCCTAGCTACTCAGGAGGCTGAGATCTGAGGATCGGGGTTCAAAGCCAGCTCGGGCAAGAAACCCCGTGAGACTCTTATCTCCAATAAACCACTCAGAAAACCAGAAGTGGTGCTGTGGCTCAAGTAGTAGAGCTCGAGCCTTGAGCTGAAGAGCTGAGGGACCGCGTCCAGGCCCAGAGTTCAAACTCCACAACCTCCCACCTGGGAGGGTCAGAAACTTTAGGGAAAGATGTAACATCGAGCCGACATCAGAACATTAAGCAGAAGTTCACCAAGGAATGTTGGAGGGAATGGTAATCTACAGAAATAGAATGCAAAAGTGAATGAAGTAAGGCTCCCCTCAGCTGACTATCTTTCTAGAAGGGGCTTGGATACTAAATTGAAGTAGGGGGCTAAAAACTGAGCAACAGCATGGGATGGTGAGTTCAAGCCCAACTGCAAGCACCAAAAGGGAGGGGAAGGAAGGAAAGAAGGAAGGAAGGAAGAAAAGATGGAAGGAAGGAAGGGAGGAAGGAGAAATAAATATAATTTTGGAAGTTATGACTATAACTTTTTTATTTTTCAGGGTTTAAAAATATCAATACAAAGGCTCAAGAATAATATGTTTTGTCAACTGTATGACTTGTAATTCTCTTGTCACATGGCAGCAATGAGAAAAGCTAATTCCCACTACTTAAAATAAGCTGGTTCAGCATAACAACAGACATTATCTGAAGTAAAAGTAATTGTCAGATCTAGCAATAAATACATTAATAAATGAAGGCTGAGGTAGTCTGTTACGTAGGACGCTAAGCTTCTGAGCAAACTGTTCGTGGATGCTATATATAAAGAAAAGGGTACTCTAAGGTTTGACTTGTTGCCCTGGTACTATGCAAGGGACATACAGGCTCCCTTAAATAATTCTCAAAGAAAATAAATCTTATACCATTGGCTCAAGATGCCATAGCAATTATGCAGTGGAACTGATTCAAATCTGTGTTCACTCAAACCTTATTTTCAGCCTCCACACCCTGCCACCTGTGCTGTCTCAGGACTGAAGGACACTTGGGATGAAGCAGAGGGGACAGGATGGATCACTAAAGGCCTGAACGCTGTGACACAGCAAAGGCGATTTAGCTTACTGCAATGGGAGTCCTTCCTGGAGTTTTAAAAGGAAAGAGAGAGATGTATGATTTATTTTCCACAGAGATTATCCTATAGTGAATGTCATTTGTGGAGTTTTTTTTTTTTTTTTAGATAAACAGAGTAAGTGTATTTGAAGGTGAAAAGAAAGCTGTGAAAGAAAGTAGCTAGCGTAAAAAAAAAAAAAAAAAAGAAAGTAGCTAGCGTCTCTGTCTGGAGAGGGGTCTAAAGGGAGTTCCAGAGATGTAGTTTTGTCCCTAAATTCTATTTCCAAGAATGAAGGGGATGTGTAGGGATCAAATCAACCCACCCTCCACTCCCAGACATGCATGCAGCTGCAGTTAGGGACTCCTTCACAACAAGTAACATCGGTGGAGCCAGTGAGAGAATTAAAAAGCATTCCAGAAAATGCTAACACACTAATGATCAATGTAGTATAAAAAAGAGTAGAGAGAAATAAAGACATCCAGGCTTCTAGTTCTGTTTCAACAGGTGGTGGAGCAGGACCAGTTAAGTAATGTAGGAGAAAGAGGAGAGAAACATTCCTTGTAGCTACTACTACATCCTTTCTAAATTTTAGATATGCTCCTAAACACCTGGTACAACCATGGTCTGGTTTCCCCAGGGAATCCTACTCAAGGAAGTGACCCAATAGTGCTTCACTAATGTTTTGTTTAACCCCCTCCACTCCTTTTAGGTAATTTGATAATTAACCAAAAACAAATCTGCCCATGCTACGGTGCCTATTTTAAGGAATCTTTTCATTAAAAATCCTCCCTCTGCCTTGTGGATAACCACTCAATAATCAATCAGTATTGCAAAGCTGACTTCTCTCATCTTGCCTTTTCTCAGAGACCCCTTCTGCACCTCCAGTCTTTGCCCCTCCCCCTGGGTCAACCAGGCCCCCACAGAAGTCTCTTACCTTGGACAGCTCTCCCAGGTCAGGCCGCACCCAGCCCAGTTTCTCCAGCACACACTCGTCAAACTTTGCCTGCTGTTTGCGACAGTAACGAAGTGACTGCAGTCTGGAATAATCGACGCAAGTCCAATATTCTGTAAAAGGCTCCGCACAATGACGCTTTATCTGCCTGGAAAGAAGGGCTAGGGGTTAGGGGCAGCTGGCCTAGATAACCAAATACACAGTCTTGCTTTCTGATAAGTATAGGAGTGATCACCACTACCTCACAAGGCAACTTCAAGACCCTTCAAGTTGCAAACCTACTTTATGCCACAAAGAGACAGGATTGTGCATTTTACTCAAGAGAACTCACCTGGCACCTATTTATTCTTTTCTTCATATCCAACCCTCAAGAGGGCCAGCTGAACAAACAAAGAGAAGGAAGCACAAGCAGAGCTGGTCGTGCGGTGAGGAGCTCCAGGTGTGCCGGTCGCACAATGGCCAAACTAAAGGCCTGCTCAACACTTCTCTCCATTACAAAGAGGTGTTGTATATCAGTAGCAATCTGAATGAATGGCTGCCAACAGCACTGGGCTGTTTTTGGTAGCTTTTCAAAAGTTTCACAGTAATGCACTACTGCACGTAAGACATTGCTTTACGGATTAGCAACTGGTCTGACTTCAAAACCTTCCTGCTTCCTAATAAAATTACCCCTTCGATTTATTTCAATTAGATGAATGTTCACTTATGCACTTGTGAATACCCCAATCTTTCAACCACACAGGGTTTGATACCAAAAGGTGTTTACCTAAAGAAGTCCAGAGCACATTTGTTGACCAGCTTGCCTTCCTTGAGACACCTCCTAGGATCCTTCTCTTCCCAGCGACAGAGCATGAACTCCTTGTTGGGTTTATCACACTGAGCCCCATAGTGGTGGGCTGCGGCTTTAAGCACACCAGAGCTGAGCTTCACCTGGGAAAGACATGAGAGAAAGACCGCAGACTCAGCCAGAGCACCACTTCCTCAGTGTCACCTTGGGCTGGTCAAAGCACACCACCACAAAGATCGCCTTATTCTGAGTTCACTGAGAAAAGTATATGGGCTCTCATAATCATTCCTCACAATTGCTTTAGATACAAGCTCTATCACATGTACTGTTCTCTTTACCTTTACAGCAATCTAAGTTGACATAACCATTCTATTTTCAAGATGAAGAGACGGCAGTCCTACTAGAATCTAGCTTACGAGTTTGGAGACTTCTGGGATCCAGGAGGAAGAAACAACGCTGGGGAACTTGGCTAAGCTTACACTTTAGGAATAAAATGAACAGTATAAAGATACATGAAAGTCCCAGAGGACTAAGAAATTCTGTTCGGTTAGAAAGAGTGTCTTTACCAGGAAATTAATAAAATACTAGAATCTATACTTTTTTAAAAAGCATAACTCAGAGCAGATGACAACCATGGCAACCTCCCTCAGTTGTAGTCTAGGACATTTTGTTTCTTTTTTCTTTGCCAGTCTTGGGGCTTGAACTTTGGACCTGGGCACTGTCCCTGAGTCTCTTTGTGCTCAAGGCTAGCACTCTACCACTTGAACCACAGCACCACTTCTGGCTTTTTCTGATTAATTTATTGGAAATAAGAGTCTCACAGACTTTCCTGCCCAGGCAGGCTTCAAACCACAAACCTCAGATCTCAGCCTCCTGAGTAGCTAGGATTACAGGTGTGAGCCACTAGTGCCCGGCTAGGATGATTTCTTTTTTTTTTTTTTCGGGTCAGTCCTGGGGCTTGAACTCTGGGCTTGGGCGCTATCCCTGTGCTCAACTCAAGGCGAGCGCTCTACCGCTTGAGCCATGGCGCCACTTCTGGTTTTCTAGTGGTTTATTGGAGATAAGAGTCTCATGGACTTTACTGCCCTGGCTGGCTTTGAACTGTGATCCTCAGATCTCAGCCTCCTGAGTAGCTAGGATTACAGGCGTGAGCCACCAAGAAACACAGCAGAGCCACCACCAGTGCATCTACCCAATAGTTGGGGCAGCTAAGGTCCTACTTGCCTCTTATCTGTACTACCTTTTAGGTCACTGCCACAATGTTCCAGTTAATCACTGTAACCTAACACAGTTTTTTCTCATCTAGAATCTTTTCTCATTCTTCCCTTTCATAATCATCTTGGTTGTTCTCTCAGATAAATACCCACGTTATGGAATCTGTGCTCAAATTTATTAAATGGGGGAAGGGTGTGCACTTCCAGAATACAGGTTGAGCATCTGCCCTTGAAATGCTGGGACAAAAGGTATTTTAGTTTTGAAATATTTGCATATACATAATTAGCTATCTTGAGACACAAGTCTAAACACAAAACTTACCTTACACATAGCCTGAAGATAACTTTGTACAGTATTTTTGGCAAGGGCAGGGGGTGTGGAGAGCCAGTCCTGGGACTTGAACTCAGGGCCTGGGCTCTGTCCTTGAGCTTTTTTTTTTCCCCAAGGCTGGTGCTCTACCATTTGAATCATAACTTCACTTTCAGCTTTTTTGGTAGTTAACTGGAGATGAGAGTCTAAGGAACTTTCCTGCCCAGCTTTGAAAAACCATCCTTAGATCTCAGCCTCCTGAGTAGCTAGGATTATGGGCATGAGCCACTGGTGCCTAGCACATATAGTATATCCCCTCTCCCCCCCCAGCCCCCTGGTCCTGGGGCCTGGTCATTGTCCCTGGGCTCCTTTTGGCTCAAGGTTAGCACTCTATCATTTAAGCCACAGCACCACTTCTGGCTTTTTATGTAACTGGAGAAGTCTCATGTACTTTCCTGCCCGGGCTGGCTTCAAACTGCAATCCTCAGATCTCAGTCTCATGAGTAGCTAGGATTTCAGGCATGAGCCCAGCTATATACAATATTTTTAATGCATTGTGTTTTGACTGTAACCTGTCACATAAGGTCAGGTATGAAATTTTCTAATTGTGGAATCATGTTGGCATGCAGAGTTTTGGATTTGTGTCTCTGATTATGTATTGAGAATGCTCAACCATATATATATATATATATATATATATATTTTTTTTTTTTTTAACTGTCAGAGAACATTTTCTTAGTTATCTTAATTAAGCTAGAAGCAGGGGTCACACACTGCCTAGAATGTAACCTCCAAGAGGGCAGGGATTTTCTTTATAATAGAGACTCAACACTGCAAAGGCACCAATTCTCCCTAAATGAAGGCACAATTAAATGTAATGTTTATTGTGATAAATCAAGTACTCAAAATAATGTCTAGCACAAGTAGCTGTTAAGCACCTTCTCTGTCAGGCAATGAAGATACAATTTTTACAAAGAAGATAAGAATATTTGGACTATACCTTTTCCTCTAAAAAATAATATTTTTCTATCAATATTGAAGACATTCTTGTTCCCTAGCTAAAAATAAGTTTCCTTCATATATAGAAATCTTGTATATTTCTTGTTTATTCCTTAGCACTTTAACGTTATTGATAGTATCTAAAAAGGGTATTTTTTTCTACTGGATTTTGAAACTGTGTATTGTTTGAACACTGTATATTCTCTCTAGCTATCTAACTGAACTCTTACTAATTCTAATATAAAACCAAGGGCATTATCAGATAATAACTACAATTTATAACAACTTGGGTTTTTTTTTTTTAGTATTATCTCCTTTTTTCCATCTTATTCTCTTTTCCTAACTTATTGCATTGGCTAAACCCTCTAGAACAGTAAAGGTGAACAACAATGAAAGCAGGCAGCTTTTGGTTGGTTTTTGTCTGTTTTTAGCTGTTTTAGGTGCAAGATTTCACTATGCAGCCCAGGTAGCCTGGAATTCACTATATAGCTCAGATTTATCTCTAACGTAAGATCTTCCTTCCTCAGGTTCCCAAGAAAATAGGCAATTTTTCCCCTGCTTAAACTAAGAAGCAGTTTGGTATGATACTTACTGTTGGTATCTGGGATACAGTTGTTTAGCTATTCTTGTTGAAGGAGTTGATTTCTAATTCTAATTGATTTAGATAAAAATAACTAATATTTTTCTGATTATGTTTTTATTAACATATAAAGGTAACAAAGAGCATTTACATATTTTCTAAAACCAGACTCATTCACACTAGAATAAAATCTAGTGTGTCTTAGTGTATTATATTTTAATCCACTACTGAGTTTGATTTGCAAAATTAAGAAATTTATTTATTTATTTATTTATTTATTCATTCATTCATTCATTCTTGCCAGTCATGGAGCTTGAACTCAGGGCCTGGGCACTGTCCCTGAGCTTCTTTTGCTCAAGGCTAGCACTCTACCACTTGAGCCACAGGACCACTTCCAGCCTTTTCTGTTTATGTGGTACCAAAGAATAGAACCTGGGGCTTCATGCATGCTGTGCAAGCACTCTATCACTGAGCCACATTCCCAGCTCAAAATTAAAAATTTTAATGTAAGAAACTTCTATAGTTTTATTTTTATGCACTTTATAGTTAGATTAAGTCACTATCAAGGTAAATGCAAGGAGAACATCTACATGCTATAGAAAGAGGAGACGAAAGTTATGGATATGCCTACTAAAATTACATATCCTGGGGCTGGGAAGATGGCTCAGTGGTAGAGCGCTTGCCTTGCATGCCTGAGGCCCTGGGTTCGATTCCGCAGCACCACATAAGCAAAAAGAAAAAAGCAGGAAGTGGCGCTGTGACTCAAGTGGTAGAGCGTGAGCCTTGAGCTGAAGAGCAGAGGGACAGCACCCAGGCCCAGAGTTCAGGCCCCACGACCGGCCCCCCCCCCCCAAAAAAAAGAAAAAATAAATAAATAAAATTACATATCCTAACTATCAAAGTGAAACTTGTCATAACAATTTAACAAATTCATATTGAAATCTGTAAACTTTTGTATTAAAGTTTGATAGACATTTTTGCCTATTTTATTACTTATACACAGCTGGGCACATCAAAGCAAATACTCAAAACTTTCTTTGGTTTTGTGAGACAGAGTCTTGCCAATGTAGCCTAGGCTGGTCTGGAATTTACAGCTTACCTAATAATGAACTGCAGGTATGCACCATACTATGCCTTGCTTCATATTTTTTTTTAACTATTTTAAAAAATAGGTTAGCTGTTTACTTCATTTCCAAATGCATTAAAATATCCTTCAGTGATTGATTTAATTACTCATTTGCCCATGGCAATCATACTCAAAAAGAAGCCTACAATATTATTTGCTTTGCTTCCTTACAAACATGGAGGTCCTATCAAAATAAAGGTATAAAATACTTGTGTTGTTAAACAGGCAAAACGCCACCCTTCACAGGGAAATAAAGGACAGATGACAGCCATCCATCAGACCTATTTCCTAAGTGATGAATGAGTGAGATGACAAGCTGATCATCTAGAGACCAGAACCCAGAATCAGTGACCTCCCAGTTCAACCTTTATCCATGACATCAACATTATTGTGATAGCAAAGAACTTGGGATGTCACCATGTCCCCTTACCTGCTTCAACAAAACTGATAAATTCCAAGAGCAATGACATTCTTTCACAGCTGCTAGCCATGAATACTCTCTTGAATTCATCCAGCTCCCTTTGTCTCAAGAACACATAATTTCAATATCCTTCCTCATTTAGACTCACATAGCCACCCTTTGCAGGAGGATTAGAGTCTGCAGGTGTGCAAAGTAAGGCAGAGAAAGTCATAATATACAGTCTTCCAATCTTGTAGTGCTGTTCTTGCTTCCTTAAACCATGTTTGCACCTCGTCTTATAGTACTTATACTATGCATTGTGTTTTCTTTAATAGATGTGAAATGGGGCATGATATCACTTATTTTATAGAACTGCTATGAGGATCAAATAATTTGCCCTGGCTCAAGTGGTAGAAGCACTAGCCTTGAACTGAAGAGCTGAGGGACAGTGCCCAGGCCCAAGTTCAGGCCCCACGACAGACAGAAAAATAAATTAAAAAAACAAATTTTTCAAAAAAACTCCAAAAAAAAAAACTAAAAATAGGCTGTGCATTGGTGGTTCATGCCTATAATTCTAGCCTCCTGAGTACAGGAGGATGATACCTGAGGATTTTGATTCAAAGCCAGACCGAGCAGGAAAATCCATACAACTCTTAAGCCAGACTGGGCAGAAAGTCCACAAAATTCTTATCTCCAATTAGCTGCCCCCCCCCCCCCAAAAAAGGCAGAAGTGGAGCTGTGGCTCAAGTGAGAGTGTTAGTCTTAAGCAAAAAAGCTCCAGGACAGCATCCAGGCCCTATGTTCAAGCCCCAGGATACATATACATGCATATATGCATACATGCATACACACACACACAGACACGCACACACAAATAATGAATAAAAAGGGTATCATCAGCTAGGCACCGGTGGCTCACGCCTGAAATCCTAGCTACTCAGGAGGCTGAGATCTGAGGATCACGGTTCAAAGCCAGCCAGGGCAGGAAAGTCAGTGAGACTCTCATCTCCAATAAACCACTAGAAAACCAGAAGTGGCGCTGTGGCTCAAGTGGTAGAGCACTTGAGTTGAGCTGAAGAGCTAAGGGACAGTGCCCAGGCCCAGAGTTCAAGCACCTCAACCGACCCCTCCACCCCCCCCAAAGAAAAGTGTATCATCAAGCCGGGCGCTGGTTGCCCATGCCTCAGAAGGCTGAGCTCTGAGGATCATGCTTAGAAGCCAACCTGTGGAAGAAAGTCTGAAAGATTCTTTATCTCCAATCAACTACAAGCTGGTATGGGAGCTGTGTGGCTCAAGTGGTAGAGCGCTAGCCTTAAGCACAAAGAAGCTCAGGGACAGCCCACAGGCCCTGAGTTCAAGCCCCAAGACTGGCAAAAAAAAAAAAAGTGCATCAACATTAAC
This sequence comes from Dipodomys spectabilis, assembly GCF_019054845.1. Classification (NCBI taxonomy): domain Eukaryota; kingdom Metazoa; phylum Chordata; class Mammalia; order Rodentia; family Heteromyidae; genus Dipodomys; species Dipodomys spectabilis. The sequence goes on from NW_024870723.1 coordinate 7,228,963, forward strand.
TATTTAAAAAGTATACTTTCTGGGTGTTGGTGGCTCATACCCTGCTATCTAGCTACTCAGGAGTACGAGATCTGAGGATTGTTCACCTCCAATTAAGCAGGTGGAAAAAAAAAGGCCAGAACTGGAGCTGTGCTCAATTGGTAGAGTGCTAGCCTAGAGCAAAATATAAGCTCATAGACAGTGTCTAGGCCCAGAGTTCAAGTCCCAGGATCCCAAGACTGGCACCAAAACAATTAAAAAAATTATATATATAATTATATGTTGCATATAACTATATTGTACATGATTATAATATAATACACGTATACATATATAATACATACTATATATAATACATATTTTTTACTCAAAATTGCAAAAATGTCAAAGGAATATTGAGCCCAAAGCATCTGAATATGTTTTCTATGGGAATGTAATGTAATGCCTTGTCAATGAGGTCTATGAGGAGTTTAACCACCTCCTCTTTCTTATGCCTTCATCAGTCCAATGTTAGGTTGCAAATCTGACCAGATTCTTCAAGCTTTACTGCCATCATTATTAATCTGTTGCTGAGTCCAATTAATTCCAGACACATATTTGTTCTTTCCTCTCTGTAAGCACATTAGGATATCTTCCTCAATTTTTTTTGTCTTTTCTTTTTTTGATATTGGGGATCGATCCCCGGATGCTGCACTTGCTAGGCAAATATTTTGTCACTGAGCTACAATCCAACCCAATTATTTTAACAGCCACTGAAACCAGTCTTCATGATTTACACTCCTTGTCCCTCTTCAATCTATGCTTCACTTCCTACATGATTTTTTTTTTTGCTTGAACTCTGGGCCTCGAGCTCTAGCTCACCTTTTTCACTCACTACTGACTTGAGCCAGGCTTCCACTCCCAGCTTTTTGCTGGCTAAGTAGAGATGAGAGTGGTGTGGGTTTGTCTGCTTGGGCTGGCTTCAGATAACATTTCTCAGACCTCAGTCTCCTGAATAACAAGGATTATAGGTCTAAGCCACTAAAGCTTGGCTCCTAAATGACAATTCTTATTTTACTCTGCTATGAAAACAAATTAATGTTAGGTCACAAGACCTATTCACATGAAAGAAGAGGAAAGAAAGCGCTACTGGTTCTATGGCAGCATCTCTCTTGCCATCTTAAGCAAATGTCACTTTTCTAAGTTCCTAATAATTTCTTGATCTGAGAAAAATAATAGATGATCCTCTCATAGGCATTTAAGACGAGATAAAGCAAAGCAATGCAAGTAAAACATTCAACATAATGCCTGGTAAAGTTTTATTTTTGCCCTCCTACCCACTCCTGCCTCAAGTCTTTCGTTCTAATATCTTCCATTTCTCCCCTACCACCTCACTTACAGGATAAAGTCTAAACTGCTTGGTCTGGTCTTGTGAAAGTTACTTCCAAGTCTAGCTACTTCAGCCCAATGTATCTCTTCAGGCCCAGTGCCACCATCAACATTAGGGTCACAACAAACAGCATTTGGCTTGTTAAACACACAAGATTCTACCAAATCTCCACCAAGACTCCTGGCTATTGAGCTTTTGCCTTTATTACAATACTTTAAAAGCAGACAGGGATTCGTGTTCTAACTCTACCAACCCATTAAGCTATGTGACCTTGGGCAAATCACTTGGACTCTCGGGGCCTGTTTTTGCTCTACAACATGGAAAGATGAACGATATCCTTGCTAGAAGGATTTGATGAATTGATAATGGGCTCCCAATAATGATCAGCATCCTGTCTGGCCCGCTGGTCTGCCTTTAGAAATGGCTTGATCATGCTAGCGATATAGTCAATCATCTGTCTTTACTTCGTTTTCCAGAGCACTAACTACACTGTATTTCGGCTACCTGCATCCCCCTATTAAATTATAAACTCGATGGAAGCAGGGATTCCATCTCATTTTCTGCATATTCAACACAACTATGCAAGTATCTCTTGGGTAAATGAATGCTGTAAACGCATCCAGCTGACAAGCACCCAAGCTGTTTGCAAGTTCTAGTCCCATCGCGTTTTCCAGAGGCTCCCTAGCTGCTGTCCACCGACAAGACGAGCACCTGGGGCGGGACAATCACCTCACACAGAGGTTTCAGCGACAGAAATTAAAAAGTTGATACTTAAAATTAAAAATCATCATCCTCATCGTTATTCGCAGAAGCAGGAGGCTTGGACAGTGGAATTAGGACTGGGGGGATTACCGGCACAGTTTAGGGGACCATCGGGGGTCGACGTGTGAAGGGGAGCGGGAGGGACGCAGGCCGGGGGTCCGCACAACCATGCACGCTGGGCCCAAGCCTAGGAAGCTGCAACCCCGCGTCCCGCTCGCCGGTCCTCCGGACGAACCTCACCTCATCCACTTTCAGCTCATCCAAAGTGGGCAGCTCCACTATTCCCGGCATGACGGCGGTAGCCTCTGCCCTGACCGAGCGCCCTCAGCCGCGTCGCCCCCCGCGTCTCCTTGAACTCCCCTTTGCCCCGCCGGGATGGCCCACACACACCCCAACTACGCATGCGCAGCCAGCGGCACGCAGGCGCACGGCTTTTCCCAGCCGCAGTGACGACAGAGCATGCGCGACACCCGGAAGTTCTGCGTCCCCCGCGGGGGCGTGGCTTCTCATAGGCCCCGCCCAAGCCTCCCGGTTGTCATAGTGAGGCGGTATCCACCGATATTGGGGGTCCGAAAGGCTAGAAGCCGGCACTATGCAGTACACCGGGAGCCAGTATATCGGGGAGTATGTAGACGGGAGGTAAGGGCTTCTTTAGCTCACGGTGTCTGGAATAACTGGGTGCCGTTTTTGCTTCTGTGACTTTATACCCGGTACTTGCACAAAGTGGCACGAGTAACTTGCTCAATTAGAAGCAAAGCTAGATTCATTCATTCCATGTATGGGTGTGTTTGTGTTTGCCATCTGCTAGGCTTTTATTTTATTATTATTATAAAGGTAATGTACAGAGGGGTACTTTATAAGTGAAGTAAAGAGTACATTTCTTTTTGGACAGTGTCACCCCTTTCCTCCTTCTCTCCCAGTTTTTCCCTCCAATCCCCACCACAAGTTCTGTAGTTCATTTTCCATAGTGTCTAGTGTGTACCATGGCTGCATTTGTTCACCCTTTGCCCCTCCATTTCTGTGCCTTTCTTACCCTTCCAAAGACAGATAAATGAACAAGGCAAAAGAAAACAAAACAAAAAAACCAAACCAAAACCTCTTGGAGCCATCTGCCAGTTTTATGAGCTGAACTCCCAAGACTCAAGCCTGTATTCCTAGCTACTCAGGAGGTCACATTCTGTGGATACTAGTTTATTTTTCTGTTGCCTTTTTTTGTTTTTGGTTGGTCATGGGGCTTGAACTCTGGGCTTGGGCACTGTCCCTCAGCTCTTCAGCTCAAGGCAAGCGCTCTACCGCTTGAGCCACAGCGCCACTTCCTGGATACTAGTTTAAAGCCAGCCCGGGGTATGCAAATCCAAGAGACTTATCTCCAATTAATCAGCAAAATGCCAGAAGAGATGGTATGGCTCAAGTGGTAGAGCACTAGCCTTGAGTGAAAAAGCCAAGCAAGAATGTAAGTCCCTGAGTTCAAGCCCCAGTCCCAGCACCAAAAAAATTACTAACAATATCAGAAATCTACTGTTATGAAATATATATTGTAGTTGAGGTTACATTAACAAACAAATGAGAAGATGCTGTCACATCACTAAAAAGGCTATAACATATATTCAGATTGAGGAAGAGTGATTGGCAATCTGGGTCCAATATACAGATGTCCCCCAGAATCTACTAAGGACTGGTGCCAGGACCCAGGCAGATTACCTTCCCTGTTGACAATTACACATAGGAAATGGAAAATAGTTGGAGAGGGAAATTGATTCTTTACTTAACATACACAGGTTTCACTTGGTCATTATGCCCCCTAAACAATACAATGTAACAAGTACTTATGTACCATTGACATTCTGTTAGGTTATTATAAATAATCCAGGGCCAAGTACATAAGAATGCAAATACTATCATTTTATATCAGGGATTTGAGTATGTGCAAAACCCAGAACCATTCCCTCCAGACTAAGGGAGTCCTGTCGTTTTCAGTCATGATTGGTTGAATCCACAGATACAGACCTTGTGGGTTCAGAACTCCAACTGTGTGTAGTCTTCTCACAAGAGTTCATAATCTATGGATTATTGCAATTATGCACACAACTCATTCTGATACACTAATAGTAAAAGCTATTCAACAAATACTGATTGGCCTCCAACTATATCAGATCTTGGACTTGACCCTGGTTATTGTCTCTGCCTCCAAAAAAACAACCCATTCAAATAAAACGGGGCAAGTGGGCATAACATAGGTAACTGCAATTCATTGTGGTTGGTGCTGTGGAAGAGAGCAGGGGTCAGGTGGCTATGATGGCACAGCAATTGGGAGGCTAAGGGAGGAGGATCATGAGTTTGAGGTGAGCCTGGGCTCCGTAGTTAAACTCTGTCTCAAAAGAAAGACACAGAGACAAAAGAAGAAAAAGATAGATAGATAGATAGACAGAAAGAAACACATAGGTGGCTGTTCTTCTTTGATAACAACCCTAAGTGAACAAAGTGAAGTCTGTTTTATTGTTGGAGAAGCTAAAGCCGAGTCAGGAGAAGTAGATCACCAAATAAGTACTGGTTGGGAATGTAATGCATGCTCATCTTGGAATCCATGCTCTGTACTCACAGGTTAGTGTAATTCCAAGGTATTTATAGTTCGAAGGTAGGAGGTCTGGCCAGTAATAGGGGAAAGATTTGTAGAGAAACTATTAGTATTTATGGAATACAATCGCTAATCCTTAAACAACCTTATAAGGGAAATATTATTAGCTCCAACTACTATGAGTAGTTCAGGCTAATCTTACAAATAAAGGCCTGAAATTAAGCAAAATGACCTGCCCACCATTACTAAACACATAGGTAGAAGTAATAGAACCAAAATTTAAATCCAATTCTATACTCAAATTACATTATTTCTATTCACATTGCCCTACAGAGCAAGAGTGGTTGAGTTTTGTCAGAGAGGAGAGCACACAACTGTAAGAATCTAGATTTCAGTAGCCTATGTATGAGAAAGACAGATGAGAGAAATAGAGACAGAGAGAGAAGTCCTCTACACATTTATTTAACTGTTTATTCCTTAATCATTGCCATGGCTTTTGTTCCCAAGAACTTGTTTTGTTTGGGACTTTTGGTACCATTGTAACTTTAGAAAACATCAGTACCACTATAATTTTTTTTCCTTTTAGAAAATGGAGTAGCTTGTCTGTATAGAAGGAAGTTGATATTTAATTAGATTCATCACTGCTGGTAAGAATTAAAATGATAAAACTGCTTTGGAGAATTTAGCAATTTCTTAAAAAGTTAAACAGCCTTTCCACAAATAGACATTAGCCCAATATAAATGAAGGTATATTCATACAAAGGCATGTATGTGAATGCTCATAGCAACATTCTTTGTATAACTGAGAACTAGAAACAATCCAAACATGTATTAGTAGGTAAATGAATAAACAAATTGTGGTACATCCATTGGCTGGAATCATGCACAACAAGTTTTTAAAGTGAATTATTGGTAAATACAGCAAGAGTATAAGTGATTTTTTTCCAGTTCTAGAGCTTGAACTCAGGGTCTAAGGCTCTGTCCCTGAGCTTTTGGGCTCTAGACTCGTACTCTACCATTTTGAGCCACAACTCCACTTCTGGCTTTTTGGTAGCAAATAAGAATCTCACACACTTTCCTTCCTGGGCTGGCTTTGAACTGTGATGCTCAAATCTCAGCCTCCTGAGTAGCTAGAATTACAGATGTGAGCCACCAGTACCCAGCTTATAAGTGAATCTTAAAAGAATAGTGAATGAAAGAAGCCAGACAAGAAGGAGTACATCCTATATGACACAGTTATACAGTGGTCTAGAAAATTCTAGCTAATCAATGGTTACCTGGGGTAGGAGGTGGAGTGAAGAAAGACAAGAAGGATTACAGATAGCAGGAAGTAGCAGATATATTTGAGGCACAAGATATATTAATCATCTCGATGTGATGATGGTTTTCAGGTATATATTAAAACTTACCCAACATTACATTTTAATATCTGTATTGTTTGCATGTCAATTATACTTAAATAAAGTTGTTTTTAACTAGACATAATTTTCCTATAACATGAGTAATATAAAAATAATTAAAAAATAATTATAGTAGCTGGGCACTGGTGGCTCAATCTTGTAATCCTTTGTATACAGGAGGAGGCTGAGATCTGAGGATTGCAGTTTGAAGCCAGCCTAGCAGGAAAGTCTATGAGACACTTTTTTTTTTTTTGGTCTGAGACCAGGACTCAAACTTGGTATCTGAGGCTTGCTTTCACTCATTGGCTGGCACTCTAGGACTTGAGCCACACCTCCAAATCCTCCCTCCCCCTACACATATACTTATAGCCAATCAATCACCAAAGCTGTAAGTGGAGCTGTGCTCAAATGATAGAACACTAACTTTGAGGGGAAAACAAACGAACAAACAAACTCAGGGACAGTACCCAAGCCCGGAGTTTAAGCCCCAGGTCCGGCACACACAAAAAAGTATGAGATCTTTCTGACCTCAAGGTTATATTTCTCTGGAAGAGTTGCACAATTGGGGTCTAGATAATTCTGTTGTGAAGCACAAGGTATCAAAGGAGACCCACAAACACAGCAGATAAAGGGAGATTGATGACCTGTAGGTGGCAGACATTGTGCTCCAGGTGACTTTGCCTGCGTCTTCCCCTCCCTCTAGCAATTCTGTGTGATAGATGGTAGTATTCTGTTTTACCCATGAGAAAGAAAAGTAAGGCTCAGAATAATCACATAACCTTCCCAAAGTCTTCTAGCTAACATTTAGCAGAGCAAGAATTAGAATCCAGGCCTGTCTGGCTCTGCCACCCCACCCCAGTATTTCCTTCTATACGACCCTGCTGCTGGCCCTCTGCAGAGGACAAGCCTAGCTGGCTTCTCCCAGATTTCAGGGAGGAGAGGGTATTTGAAATGTGCCCTGAAAGTTTGATAGGGCAACCGTGGGTGTAAGCAAGCTGAAGAAATGTTTTCGGGCAGAGAGAATAGGCATTGTGGGAAGGAGCAGGCTCTTAGCTTTAAGGCTGTTTGTGGAGGGGCAATGGGAGGGGGAGGAGATAGATGGACCAGGCCTCAGCAAAGAGATTTCAAAACTACACAATTCTGGGGAGGGTGGAGAGCCATGGAAAGACTTTTATAGGCCCCAGTATCAAGAAATCTAATCTTTTTCATTTCAGTTTCCCTGCTCATGGCACACATGTGTGTGTGTGATACACTGAATTTTGGCTCAACAAATTAATAAGGGAATGAATGATGTTTAAGGTATAATCATCTGGCTGAAAGAATAAGAGAGTAAATGATATTCCAGATCTAGTAATCATGTCCTCATTGTGGAGGGATGTCTTCAGTAGAAAGTGTCTCTTTTGTTCTTTTTGACTTGCTTTGAATCTAGAATGGAGATACTTCATCTTGAATGAATTTTTTAAAAATGTGAGAGGAGGAAGGAAGGAGAGAGGAAGAGGAGAGAGGAAGAGGAGAGAGAGGAAAGGAAACAAAACCAAACACTGCCTTCTGGCCCCCTCTTGGACAACATTTTTGAGCTTTTGAGGGAAACAAAACACCAATTTTGTTTTTAGCCAGAACACTTCTGGGACAGAACCATCCGGGGCGATGAGAATGAAGTTTGAGCTTGCTACCCTTCCAACTGTCGTTCCTGACTCAGAGCTTTCTCTATGTTGTTGCAGGATGGAGGGCAAAGCTGAATACATTCTCCCTACAGAAACGAGATATGTTGGGGAAATGAAGGATGGCATGTTCCACGGCAAAGGAACCCTGTACTTTCCCAATGGGAGCCGATATGATTCCACCTGGGAAAAAGGATTGTCTTTAAAGGTGATCAGCTGGGGCTACAGAGGGGAGAATCACTGCCCTGGAGCCCTGCATCCCTTCCTTCCACTGGCTCTTGTCACCCGCATCTTGATCTCCGAGGATTCTAGGATTAGGAACAGCCCTGGAGAGGCCAGGAGTTCAAATCCTGTTATGCAACTTGCTATCTAATCTTGACTCGAGTTCTCCAAGACTCATACTTCTCATCTATAAACTGAAGACAATAGTCTTTTTAGTTACCTATTAAAACCATAAATGCAACTGCTCAGTAACAGTCGCTCACATCTATAATCCTAGCTACTCAGAAGGCTGGGATCTGGGAATCTTGGTTTGAAGCAAGCCTGGGCAGACAAATCCAAGACTGTTATCTCCAATAAACCAGCAAATAGCTGGAAAGAACAGATGTTGCTTAAATGGTAGAGAGCCAGCGTGAAGCAAAAGAGTTTAAAGGACAACACCAAGACAGTTCAAGCCCCAGTACCAGCACCCTACACACACACACACACACACACACACACACACACACACACACACACACACACACCCACAAATATATAGTCAGTCTTAAATCAGCACAAATTTATTATCTTAACAGTACTGGAGGTCGGTTCACAGGTTCTGTTCCTTGTGGAGTCTCCCCAGGAGAATCTGTTTCCTTCACTTTTCCCAGGTGGTAGAAGCTGCCTATGTCCCTTGGTCCATGACCATGCACCATTCCAATCTCTGCTTCCTGCATCACACCATTTTCCCTCCCTGTTTTCCTCATCATCTTGTCTTCTCTCACACAGAACTTCCTACCTCCCTCTTATAAGGACCTTTGTGATTGCATTGGCTACACCCAGGTAACCTAGGATCTTTAACTTAATTGCACCTGCATAGTCCCTTTTGCCACAGTTCCAGCCTATGTGGGTAACTTTGGGGTGGGGCATTATTCATACATACCCCCCACTAGCCTGAGTTGGTTTGACAGTAAGTAAGGCATTACACATGAGCTCTTGGCCAAGTTCCTGGCACATAGTAGGCATTCAGTAAATGTTACTACCACCATCTCTACTGTTATCATTATAAATCAGCTAATCCAAAGGTTCATATCCCAGAATTTGTAGACCATGAATAAAATTCAAGGATCAGTGAGATCTCCTGACTTTACCTAAAAAATCTATGTTATGTGGGATTATGATTTTTCTCTAGGAAAAAGATTATAGCTTTCTTCAATCTAAGAATGTATTGGGCTTGACCCATGACCTAAAAAAAAAAGGCTAAGAAGCAGTTCTGGTTTTATGGTTTTGAGACTCTAAGCCCCAGGAAGGGGATGTGACTTGTCCAAGGTCACACAGTGAACTAATAGTATTGTGGGAATTTCCACCCATGTTTCCTGATGCACAAGCCAATGCAGTTCCTACATCCTGAGACTCCCTTTAGCACTAAAGCAGCAAAAGCAGAACGCACGTGTTTGGACAAAAGAGCCATGGTTAATGACTCTGACCTTCCTAGCTCTGATAATAAAAGCGTAAGAATAATGTCAATGGTGTATGTCTGTGTATGCTTGGTCTCCATAGAAACAGAACCAATCAGATATAGGTAGACACATAGAGCTTTATTTAGAAGAATTTGTTTTCTCACAGTAAGTTGTAAGCTGGATGCCCAGATATCGTTCTGGACCAAACATGAAGCCAAGAACCAAAGAAGGCAATAGTATAAGTCTAGGTCAAAGTCCAAAGGTCTAACAAACAGGAACATTGATGGTAAGATCAGGAGAAAACAGATGTCCCAGGTCAAGCACAGAGCCCAGAGTAGAGTGGTCCTCATTCTGCTTTTGTCCTATCCAGGTCCTAAGGGATTAGATGATACCTACCTGCACAGGTAAGGCTTCTTATCTGTACTCGGTCTACTGATTCAAAAGCCAATCTCTTCCTGAAATACCTTCACAGAGGCACTTAGAAATATTTTTTTATCAGCTATCTGGGTATCCCTTAGCCCAATTAAGTTGCTACATTAAGAAAAAAAATATTTTTGGTCGGTTGTGGGGCTTGAACTCTGGGCTTGGGCACTGTCCCTGCACTCTTCCGCTCAAGGCGAGCACTCTACTGCTTGAGCCACAGCACCACTTCCAGTTTGCTGGTGATTTATTGGAGATAAGAGTCTCACGGCCTTTCCTGCCCCAGCTGGCTTTGAACCCCCAATCCTCAGATCTCAGCCTCCTGAGAAAATAGGATTACAGGAATGAGCCACCGGCGCCTGGCTTATTGCCACATAAAATTCACCATCACAGTATACTAAATTTTTTACATGTACAATCTCATTGAATTCTAGTCATCTGTATTAAAAACACAGTACCCTTATCATTACTGCACAAATGAGGAAACTGAGGACCAAGAGAGTAAGCAGGTTGTCTACCCAAGTTCACATCACAGAGAGTTGGCTTGCTCTAGTAGCAGTCTTATTTTTATATCCATTCCCTAGTCATCACAACCATAGCCATTGTGATGGGCCCCATAATTGTCCCCACAATTGCAGGTAACAGTGAGAAGCTACCTCTTCTCTTGATGCCAACCTTCTTGACAAAAAGGCTTCAGCTTCTACCAATGCGGGTGTGTTCCTTGTCTTCCAGGGAAATTATACTTTTGCTGATGGCCTGAAGTATGACGACAAACACTGGCATTACTGTGACAGTTATGACCGAAGGTTTTACACAGAGATCTGCTATGGCTTGAAGCCTTCAGGTATCCAGGCCTCCCCCTCTCCCACCTTTCGTTCATACCCAGACTGAAAGGAAACCAAAGGCAGTTTCAAATCAGTGCCTGGAGCTCACAGAAGGAAGCCAAAGGAGAAGGTGGAAAGGAGCAGATGTAACAGAATACAGAAAAGCCAGTCCCCACATCTTAGATCCATTGTACTAGCCGGGGAACTGTGGGCAAGGGAATTTACCTCTGTTTCTCCCCTTCAAAAGGGGGTGAGGACTGGGGCTGGGAAGGTGGCTCAGTGGTAGAGCGCTTGCCTTGCATGCATGAGGCCCTGGGTTCGATTCCTCAGCACCACATAAGCAAAAAGAAAAAAGCCAGAAGTGGAGCTGTGGCTCAAGTGGTAGAGCGCTAGCCTTTAGCTAAAGAGCTGAGGGACAGCGCCCAGGCCCAGAGTTCAGGCCCCACGACCGGACCCAAAAAAAAAAAAAAAAGGGGGTGAGGAAATGGAGACGTGGTACAAATGATAGAGCACCAGCGCTGAGTAGAAACAAGCAAGAACACAAGGCCTGGAGTTCGAGCCCCAGTACAGGCACACCCAAAAAATTAACCAGTGGCTCACATCTGTAATCCTAGCTACTCAGGAGGCTGAGATCTAAGGATCACAGTTCAAAGCCAGCCAAGGTAGGAAAGTCTCTAAGACTCTTATCTCCAATTAATCACTGAAAAGCTGAAAGTAGAACCGTGGCTCAAGTAGCAATAGAACTCCATCAGGCCCCAATGCCAGCACAAACAAACAAAAACCATCTACTTCTCAATATCATTATCAGTAAGATAACTTACATCAAGTGCTGGTAGCAGGCACAAAGTATCTGATGGCTGTGCTTGTGTAAGTGACTAGAATCCTAAAAATACACAGGCACTTGAGAAAGAGGAGTGGGAAGAAGAAGAAGGAGGGAGAGACACAGAGAGAGAGAGAGAGAAACAGAAGCATGGGTGGAACATGTTAGGTTTTTAAAAAGAGGTAGCCTAGTAAGAACTGCACCACGCACGTGGTATTCAGGTAAGGGGTAGGTTTATTCAGTAGACCTGCTGGGACCAGGCAAGGTTGGCACTCCACGTGGCTGGGAAAGGCCTGGGAAAGAGAGCTGGGAAATAGAGGAAAGAGAAAGAAAAGAGCTAGAAAAGAGCAGAGAGCGAGCGAGCATCTGGGCCTGGGCTAGGCCTTATCTAGGGCATGGGCGGAGAAAGGTGTGGCCACATCAAATTCAGATGTGACCTCAGCGGATGCATATGTGACCTCTTCCAGGTGTCCCAGTTGCCTAGGTAACGCAGGTACTGGGTGGAGACTTTGCTGGGAGGAGGGTGGAGTCTCCTAGCCCTCCAGGAGCGGATCTTACATTAGGAGTCTGTCGACCCATGCTTTCACTAAAGCAGAGCCTCTCGAAGCAGCGTGATGGCCTTTCCTGTACAGGCTGGCCTTGCATCTCTGAGAGGAACATTGGCCTGAGGCTTCAGTGAGAGAATGGTTAGAAAGCACTTGGCCTGGAAGAAGTACCTGGTAATCATTAGCCAATATACACCAGGAAAGTTAGGTATCAGGGTTAGAGAACCCACTGCTCAGGATGCTGAGCAGTAAGCATGGCACCACCTGCTCTATGGAAATCAGTGTTCCAGCTGAAGAACAGGGAATGATCACATCTCTGACTGAAAAGAACTTGAGACGTTGTTTATTCCAGCTTCTCCCTTTACTCAGGGAATGAGCATTCCAAGATACACACATAGGGTACATGACCAAAAAGGTCCACTGATTCATTCCCCTTTCCTAGGAGGAGTCCCAGAGTCCCTGTCTTGGGGCTGAACTCAGACCCTCTCCCCCACTGATGTGGGTACTTAGCACACAGGTCCCAGAGCCTGGTTCCTAGCTGGATAATATGGAACAAGTTATCTGACCGCTCTGAGCAGAGCAACTTGCTATAAAATGGAGCCTCAAGGTTGTTCTAAGGAAGAGCATAATGCCTGGCCCATAATACACTCGTAATAAATGGCATGCACTTTGGTCATTTTGGAGAGAATCAAGGGTTCCTCACCACGTCTCTGTCACCTGACCATTTCTTTTTTATGTTCTTCCTTATCTCGTCTCTGCTTCATAGGATTCCTGGGGGAGACAGCAGGGCACACATCTATTAGCCATTGCCATACTTTGGATGATATCATTGACCTGGACATGTTCTGCAAATCACCTGGCCAACCTGGACTCTCCCTCTGGGTTTCTCTGACCCTAGAACCTATGCCCTTTATCATGGTGTCCCAAGAAATGGGGAAGATAAGGTCTGCAGTGCTCACAGATGCACTTTTAGACAGCTCTTCTATGGATCCTCTCTTTTTCGCTGAGCAGGGAGTGTGTTGTCCATCAGGGAAGCCACACAGTCATATTAGCAGCCAGCCAAAGGTTGACCTGCAATGAGCACTGAGTTTGGATGTAGCCTTGGAGGTGAACTAATTAATTGTCCATTATGCCCTTTCAAGGTATCTCTCAACTCACCAATATGGACCCACCCAGAAAAATCCCTGGTGGCAATTATGATTGTGGAGATGGCTTCTACAACCCCATCACAAGGATTGTCAGGGACTACAGGGGCCGCTTCCTGAGAAACGCAGGTAAGGTCTCACCTCACCTGACCCATGTGAAAAAGACTGTGCATGTGCACATGCTCATGTATGTACCTGCTGAGAAAGAGGCCTGTGCAAGTAAGACACAAGTTGGTTATCTGTGTGTTTCACTATTTAGGCTTCAAGCCTGCCAAAGGCCACAGAGTGAAGTCAAGGACATTCACAGTCTCACTGTGATACTCATACTTACTTTTTCATGCATTCTCCCATTAGGATTTAATGGACCCTCTACTGTATTCTAGAGTCTATGCTTGACACTAGGGGTAAAAGAGCAAAGCTCGACACAGGCTCCTACTCCCAGTGCTCACTACCCTAACTTTTCCCTTTCCTAGACTCCCCATCACCCTACTAGGGTACCAATAGCCATGCATCTTCTTCCCAGAAAAATATACATACACAAGTACATGTGTGTCACACATACTTCACTTTGTTTGCACATAGTCTTTTTTTTAATATAATTTTATTGTTATTATTAAGGTGCTGTACAGAGGGGTTACCATGTCATAGGTAATGAGTATGGTTCTCTTTTGGACAATGACACCCCTTCCTTTCCTTTCTCCCAGTTTCCCCCTGCACATAATCTTAAATGATCAATGGAGCCTATAAAGGATCAGGTCAAGAAACTGCAATCAGAAGGAAACTGCCAAGTAGACTGGGATGGCTGTAGTAGCTATGGAGAAATATTGTCCCCCTCCAGGGAATTTACTTGGTCCGTCCATGAGAATCAGAAAGCCACCTTTTAGCCCAGCACTTGTGGCTCATCTTTATCACTTAGCTACTCAGAACGTTGAGATCTAGGATCATATTTCAAAGCCAACCCTGGGGCAGACAAATCCAAGAGACTTCTCTCCCATTCACAAGCCAAAATCTGGAACTGGAGGTGTGGCTCAAATGGCACAGAGTGCCAGCATGAACAAAAATGTCGAGGGAGAGTGTGAGGCGCCGAGTTAAGCCCCAGTACCAACACACACAAAAAGAAAAAGTAAAGCAAAGCAAGTCATCTTGTGGCCTGGCACAAGTGGGAGCTATTACAGGCACATATAAACACTGGTCCACGTGGCTTGGCTCATGTAGAAAGCTGCTCTGTAGAACACTCATTCTGCTGGGTGTTCACCGGCTCACTGTAAAGTTTCTTGATCAAACAAGCTAAGGAGATGTCACATCAAATCATGCAAAACAGGTCTATTTACCAAAGGGTTTCTAAGGGCAGGGCCCTTACCCTGCTAATATGCTTTGGACATGTCATTTGTGGCTCTTAGTTCCACTGTAGTTAAACACCCATTTCTGCCATTACTTGTTTAACATCTGTGTTTCCCACTAGTCTGTCATGTCCATGTGAGAAGGGACTATATCTTATCTCTACCTGGGGCTGTCAGAGGCCAGTCCCAGTGAGGACAACAGAAAGAGTTGCCTATGAGCTGGGCTAAATGGGCCTTAGAGAAATGCCCCTGCTGAGCAACACTGACGAGAGCCACAAGCTCCCTGGCAGTCATTAACAGGTGCCAGCGGGCAAAGCAGGCATGTGCTCCACTTAGTTCTGATCTCCACACAGCAGGGCATGGCGCAAAGGTCCTGGTGGGGCTGTCCAAGCTTCCACCTGGCCCAGCCCATGCTTCTCATGCTCAGAATGCTTTTCTAAAAGAACATGCCTGCCAAATCCAAGTTGTTGGACCTACATTTTAGAAGATTCCTTGCTAAATGAATGTGAGGGGGAAAAAAATTCCCCACTATGTGAATCAGTCTGGCCTCAAACTCTTGTGCTCAAGCAAGTGTGTGTGTGTGTGTGTGTGTGTGTGTGTGTGTGTATTCTGGTTCTGGGGTTTGAATTCAAGTCCTGGGTGGTGCCCCTAAGCTTTTTTGCTCAAGGCTGGCACTCTACAGCCTCTCTTCTGGTATTTGGTGGTTCATTGGAGATAGTCTCATGGCCTTTCCTGCTCAAGCTGATTTTGACTGTTAATCTTCAGATTCCAGCCTTCTGAATAGCCAGGATCACAGGCATGAGTCACTGGTGCCCAGCTGCCTTGCCTTGAATAACTGGGGTTACAAGAATGTGCCGATGTACTAGGCTTGCTGTGAGAATTTACACCCATCCTTCTACTCATTACCAAGGTTTTGAACATTTACACAATGTGCCATGGGACTTGGGCAGACATATTATCTGAGAATGGTTATCACGCCTTTAGCTAATAGGAATATTTTACATCAGGACCTCATGTACATGTAAGCATATACAGATGTGTATCCACGTACTATGGTATTTCCTATTCTGACCATTGTTTAAGTGCTGTTGTTTGCCACACGCTAAGTGGATTTCACAATTTGCATAAGAATATGGATCAGCCATTGGTAGAATCCTGCATAGATGCAGCCTTCTCTGAGCCACCTCTCACCCTCCACTGCACTAGACTCCCTCCACCAATAGCACTTAGCAGGTGACAGTGGAGGAGCTGCCTGAGCCCACGTGACTGTGTCTGGCTCCTCACTGCCCCCGGCATCTCACACAGGTCCACCACATTGCAGCTGATTATGTTTGTAAAAGAAAAAGTGGGCAGGCAGGCAGAGCACCTGCTTGTAAGTTCTCCATCATCTTTTACCTGATGGTTCAAACTTCAATACCTGGCACACAATAGACAACTTACAACTCGTTATACTTCTGTGTGCCTCCAACTTTGCAAAGCAACTTAACAGCCATCAGAGATCTCAAACCAGTGGCACCTCAGGCCAAATGTAGCAGCCAAAGTTTTGTTTGGTTGAGCCAACAATTGCAACTGCTTGAGTCCCAGGTCTCCACCATTCCCTGCTCTATCATCCTCAGTAACATCAGTCATTTCTGTCCCCCACCATAAACCCTCTGAACTCATTTGCCCAGAATCACATCTCAACTTCCCCATACATGGAGGGAGCTGGGAATGGGCAAACTAATGATGAGAACACCAGGCCAGCCTCAGCGTGGTGGGTAACAGCCTGGTGATGGTGACACTGGCTCTCACACCCATTCCAGTTTCACTACAAGTCCAGCTATCTTTCCAATACACCTTACTGCTTCCCAGGTTAAAGTCACAAAGACACAATGCCTATGTGTCTCTGATTATATAAAAAAATTTTTATGAAAATGAACTCTGAAAAATGGAAACAAGAGATGTTTTTCTCTTTTTTGTTTTCTTTTCTTTTTGTCTTGACTGTTCATCTGTCTTTAGGAGCATAAGGGGAGGTGCAGAAATGGGCAAAGGGTGAACAAATGCAACAGTGGTATTCACTGGACATTATGTTGAAAATGACCTATACAACTTGTGGGTGGGGAAGGAAGGGGAAAAGTGGGAGAGAAATAGGGAAGGGCTGACATTGTCCAAAAAGAAAAGTACTCTTTACCTGACCTATATAACTGTAACGCCTCTATACATCACCTTTCTAATAACAGACACAGCTAGTGTATATTCTAAGCAGCACAGCAAACATAAAACAGAGACTGGTTTAGAATCTTCTGCCCCACAGGAGGCTAGAGAAATAGAAGAGGTTAGAGAGATGGCGTGTGGTGATTGAAAACTCAGGGCCTGGAACCCATACCTCTGACTGGCCTCTAATTCTGGATCCACCTCAGACCAGCTGTGTGATTATGGGTAGATTACATTTCTTCTCAGAGCCTCAGTTTCCTCATCTGTTAAATGAACATTCAAGTAGTTCCTATTTTGAGGATAGGAAAATAAATTAGAAAAAAATGAGGTCAGGAATACATTTAATACATAACCCAGCACCTGGCCCAAACAGGTGCTCAGTGACTGATAGTCACTTACTCAAGCTGGAAGAAAGAGCAGTGAGGTGGGCCACTGACATTTGTGAAACTTCCTCTGGGTCCTGGAAAGCAGAGAGGTCTTCAGAAAGATAAATGGGATTGGATGTGCTGGACTTTCTGCTCATCAGGGTTTTGCTTGGTAAATGAAATGCTACAGGGAATGTGGGGGCTGCTGGCTCTTGGATGGCATTTAGAGTCCCAGTCTAGCTTTGATGGTCCACTCTCCCTTCTCTTGTCTTGTCTACCTCCTGTTCTAGTCCATCTGGGCTAACTGCCATCTGTTGGTAAACACAGCCAGCACTTTGTACTCTCTAATGTCACCCCACATGTTTCAAGCACAGACTGACCTTCTTTCCTTTCTCTGCCCATCACAGTATGCCTCATCTCTCAATGCCTAGCACAAAACAGGAGGCCACAAGTCGTTGCCCGTAATCACCAAAGTCTGCCACGTGGCTCCACCTGTACACCTACAGCTCAGGGAGACAAGGCTGGGGGAAGAATGCCCACTGGGGAGAAGTCTTGAGAGGTGCCAGCTTATCTCATCTACTCTTTCCAAGTGTGTAATTTGTGTGAGCCACCATTTGCACCATGATAACCTGGTTTCAGAGAGATTACTTGTTCGTAATGAGTGACAAAATTAGATTCCAACTTGAGTATTGCCTCAGTCCATTGCTATGATGTGAATAGGGGTAGCATCCACCTTAGGACCACATATTAAAGATTTGGTCCCCAGACAGTACTGTTGGGAGTTACTATGGTCCTTTATCAGAAGGTGAGACAAAGGATAGGGTGGAGGGGTTGGGAGGTCTTTAGGTCATTGTGAGCATGTGTTCTAAGGGGACTGTGGAACTTTGGTCTCTCCCAGTCTCTTTGCTTGGTTTTCTGGCTATGATGTAACAGTTTTCTCTGTCTTGTGTTCCTACCATGGTGTACAGACCCCACCAGAGGTCCAAAGCCATGAGGCTGTCAGTCCTGCTCTATAGAACTTTCAGAACCAGAACTGAATAAGTCTTTCTAGTTTATAAGTTAATTTTCTCAAGTTTTTTGTTACAGTAATTGGAAGCTGACTGATGCAATGCACAGTTCTTTTCATTCTTCTTGTCAGTTTTATATACCAGTTTATCTTGTACTTGTAGCTCTCTTCTCCTAGACTGGGGTGGGCAATCTGATTCATTGTTGTCCCTCTACCAAGCACAGCTCCTGGTACCCAGCAGAAGCTCAGCAAGCTTCCCAAATCAACCAAGGGCCTACTTTACAGTGTTAAGACAAAAACTCCATAATCCCAGAAATGAGATGCTACCTGCTTTGAAAAGGGGTCCTTTATATACTGCGACCCATATAGAAGCATCTGACAATATTTGGAATAATTACATTTACTATAATGGGAAATGGGGAAATCCAGCCCTGTGCCCTTCCCCAAGGCATCCCTTGCATTCCTCCTAGGAAAGATAAGCCAGAGCCATGTTGGCAGTTTGTAGATGTATCTCTTTCATGTAGCTGTTGCTCTCCTCAACATTAACAGTAGGAATCATTTGCAAAACAACTGTACCACTAATCCTTCCTCCCTCCCCCCAATTAATGATACCCCATGTGAACGTCTCAGATGAAAGGCGCATTATTAATATTCAAAGAAAAAAACACCCTCGTAACCATTTTAACATGTACAGCTAACAATGAACTAAATTTGCTTTGTGGAAGACAGAGAGTGAGCATCCCAAATTAGTTTATGTAAAAGCTGAAATTCTTCCCCGAAAGGTCTCAGTACCATCCTCAAAGAATATCCTGATCATCAGAAATGCCGTCAAGATTCCCGCCAACATTATCCCCTTTGTTGTCTGAAATGTCGAATCAAGCACATCTGGCAAGCGTCCTCAAGCTCACAAATCTTTCAAACAGCGTCTAATTCCCAATGGTGAGAGAGAGAACGCCACTGCTCTTCAAAATAGCACCAACTTTCCTTCAATCAGAAACAATGGCTCTGGCTTCTTAAAAATATCACACACCAGTGATTATTTGCAGAGAGGGTCCTTTTGCTGTTTGAACCTGTGGGTTCCTGACAGAATTTAAAAATCAAGACCATATGCCTCATTTGGATACATGCTGGGCTAAGTGGGCAGTGGGACGAGGGGTGTGAATTGGACATCTCAAGAGAGTGACCTGGCTTCTGTGATTGCAGGACTCTGGGAGGTGTTGGCTGCCTTCCCCAGGGTGAGTGAGGAGGATCAGGAAGATAATGGCAATGAGAGCTGACATTGGCTAAGCAGTTACTGACTGTAAACCAGACATTCCACCAAGGAAGAGGGGAGTCCTTGTGTGGGCTGTGCTTGACAAACGAGGAAAGTGAGGCTCGGGGAGGTCAAGGGAATTCGGTAGGAGGAATGGGATTCATAGCCAGGCTCATCAGCCTTCCAAGGTCTTCCTCTTTCCCTCTGCCTGGCCGGCTCTAAGATCATCTGTCCACAACGGCATCAGCGGTACCCCCAGGCGCTGGTGTTTACCTGCTGTGCAGCCACCTTTAGATAAGGGTGACATTTAAACTGCAGGGTGAACACCTAGGCATGATCTAAAATTTCTGTAGTCATTGTTTAGACAGTTGAAAACTGGAAACATCCCAAATATCCACCAGGAGAGGACTGGATAGGTAACATACAGTGTTTTCTTATAGTAGAACCCAAGGCAAGCATTAAATATGGTAGCAGAAGGTCTGGGATGTAACTTAATGGAAGAACACTTGCATAGCATGTGCAAGGAGGCCCTGGGTTCAATTCCCAACACTGGGGAAAAAATATATGGCAGTGGATCTATTGATATGCAGACATGTCGATAGTTTACTTCGAGTGAGAAAAAGCAGGATGATGATAATAACCAGCATTTCTTGCATGGCAACTATGTTTCAGGTACTAAGCATGTGCTATTTTGTCTCATCTCATCTAATCCTCACAGTAGCCCCATAAAACAGTCATCTTTATTATTCCCACTTTACAGCTGATGGAACTTGAGGCATGGTGAAATGCCTTGCCCAAACTCAGCAGGTAAAAAGTGGCACCTCTGAAATTTGAACCCAGGCCTGGCTGGCTCCAAAGTGAAAGATGGCACTTGAGCTGGTTCATTTCCTAGGGAAAGAAAAAAGAGATGGGGGGGGGAGGGAGTAAAAGTGGGAGAGAGGGAAGGAGGAAGGGAAGGAAGAAGGGAGGGTCGGAAGAAGGGAGGATCAGAAGAAGGGAGGAAGGGAGGGAGGAAGGAAGGAAGGAGGGAGGGAAGGAAGGAGGGAGGGAGGGAGGGAGGGAGGGAGCGAAGGAAGGAAGGAAAGAAGGAAAGAAGGAAGGAAACAGCCCAGGGACATAGAGTATATACCCAGTAAGTTGTACTAGTGGTTTCCTTCCCCCAGGATACTTCTCTTTCTGTTTTATTACTCAAAAACTGGGCAATGATCAAGAACTTTTCGATGCCTCTAAAACAGCAAGCCTCTGTTAATCTCGAAGCTACTGCTTTCCCAAGACAAGTGAGAAATCTAAGACCAAATCACCTCCCTGACTCCACACAGCCTGTCTGTGGTAGAGCTGAGTCTGGAATCCCAACTTCCCGCTACCAGCTGCAACTCAAAAACCCAGGCTACCTCTTCCCGGTGCCTCTCTTGAGCTCTCTGCAAAATGGCTGAGTGAGTCTTCAGCACAGCCCCCTTCCTGCCATCATCTCTCCAGCGAGACAAAAGGCAATTTACCCAAATGTTATAATCACCTGGAGACTGGCACGCAGGGGCATCCCTGCTTTATCTGTGGTATTGTTCGCAGCCGCGTAATGAAGGCTTTGTGGAAGGATAATATCACACTCGTAACTGCCAAATAAAATGCCCGCACAGAGCCCACGTCTCTGCCAGCAGACTTGGGCATCTGATAGAAGCAAAAGGGGTAGGAGGGAAGTTGGGAGAACTGAAGCCGCCTCTAAGTCAGGGACTCACCACATCCCCGTCCTTTGAGGAAATTCCTCCTAGCCATTGTGAAACAGAAGAACCAGGATTTGAACCCAGGGCTCTCTCAGAGCAGAGGCCATGCTCTGAAATACATCATGGACTTTTCTGAGTCAGGAGCCTCTCTGAGAACTAGGTTAAATTATACAGTCTCTTCAGGAAGAGAGAATTTTGCCTACCACAGGGAGAATCGGCCACCTGGAAGCTATCCATAGACCCCTTGAAGATCTTTGCTCTAGGAATGACAGCCTATTCCCACTGGCCAACCTCCCTGAAATGTAGAACTGTCCAGTGCCCTTCTTTCCCCCCACCCCAACTCCAGAGGCCCTGGAAATTCCCCCTCTAACTTAGGATTAGAATGTCCCTAGGATTCTGGTAACAATGTGTTCCCCACCCCCAGGGTCACCTCCTGGAGGCATCCAGAGGACACAGCTTCCCCTTCCCTGGCCGGAGTCAGCTGAGGACTGCCTAGGCAGGGTTTGTTTTGTCTCCTTTAATAGCAGTGGCACAAGGTCAGAACTCACAGGCGGGAGCCTCACCTCTCTTCCTCAGCCCACGCTATGGAAGCCAGGGTAGTTGGCGGAAGCCACTGCCCGACCTCACGTCCCAGAGAGGCAGGCAGGGTTTAAGACAGGATTTAGACTCATTCAGAACTGCAGTCATATATCACTGACTCAACTTCTCTAAGCTTCTGCGTCTCATCCAAAAAATGGGGGTAGCAAGAGGACCCATCTGATCGGTTTGCGAAGACAGACGATTCAGGGGTTGCTGCTAGGACAGTGGCTATGCCACTCACTCTTCATCTGGGCCTATCAGTGATCACAATGATAAGTATCCCCCTCCAGGGTAAAAAGTTGAAAAGCAAGGACCAGCTTAACTCCACATCCCAAAGGAGGAGCCAGTGTCACCCTGGCAAGCTGCCCCCTGGCCTCCACCCACCTGCTTTTGATGCTGATTTCAAGACTGAACTGGCAGCCCATGTCTTCCTGATCTCCCTGCCTAGCCCTTGGCATTATCTTCTGATGTGGGCTCTGTCATCCTCATCTTAATGCCATCGGCCTCCGCTGAACCCCTGTGTACACAGGGATCCATCACATAGAGACCAGACTCAATGCCTGTCCTTCTAAAACCAGGGCAGGGTGGGAGGAACAGATGCACAGTGACAGTCAGCCTAACTGATGACTACAGAGGCCCTCAGAATATATCTCATGAATTAAAAATAATAATAATAATTCACAAGCAGGGAAGAGGTCAATACACTTCTGTTTTCCCCATGATGCCTGTGTTAATGTTTAATTTGACATATCAAGTATGAGATTCTTTCCCCAGTAAAGACCCTGCAATCATTGTGCTGTGGAGGTGTAGAAAAGAGGGTATGTCCCCAGTGTCACTGAATGATATCCCCCAACAGGAAGTGCCAGGCTAGGCCATAAAGGGTGAGGGAAGTAAGAGCATGGGCAAAGGCACAGAAATAATCAGGGGCTCTGTGTACTCAATGTACCATACCTAAGATTTGCTTACCATAAGCTAGAGGAGATGGGGACTTCCTTCAGGTAGTGCTAGACAGTGAGACTTGACAGGTATGTAGGAGTAAGTTTGAGTTGTACATTCAAGGAAGAGAGACCCAGCAAGACATCCTTGAGTGATGTTTGGGGAGTGGAGTTTCCATCCTTCAAAGAGTGATCAGCAAACACAGAAGCTGTAGAAAATTTTCTCAGAGGATGGGTAACATCCAGGAACACACCTTGGAAGACATTCTTGGGCTCTGTGCCCACTCACTAGCTGGGTGAATTTGAACACATGCCCTCTCCTCTCTGAGAATGCCCATCCCCACTAGGAGACAGCGATGATAGAACTAACAAAAAAGATTGCTGTGAGGACTAGAGTGAGTTCAGTGTTCCACGAAACTATATTTTCTTTTCTTCTCTTTCTGCTGGTTCGGAGGCCTGAACTCAGGACTTCCTGCTCTTGCTTGGCTTGCTTGCTCACACAGCTGGTGCTCTACCACTTCAGTCATGCCTTCAGTTTGGTACTTTGCCAGTTAATTGGAGATGGGAGTTTTACAGACTTTTGAACCTATGCTGGCTTCAAATTACAATCTTCCAGGCCTCTACCTCCTGAGTAGCTATGATGACAGGTGTGAGTCACCAATGCCCAATTTGTCATGGGCTTTTACCATCTCTCCTGGCCATCCCCACTGCCCCAGCCTAGCTCAGGCCTCAGCATATGTCAAGTGCAAAATGGGCTCCGAACTGTTAAACCCTCTTCAGTCCATTGTCCATATGCATCCAGAGAACAAAGACTATGAGGTCAGGCCAATAGAGTGACCTCAGCCATGGCTTGTGGCTTTTTTGAGTGGCTAGGAATCGTGAATGTGGCCGGTGATGGTGAATCCAATTATTAGTGCTCAAAAAATAAAAGTGGGAAAGCAAGAAGAACAGAAAAATAAATGGTGCTGGTAATTTTGCTCCCCCCCCCCCATTCAGTACACACTTGCTTTCGAGAGAGTGTGGGGTCCATGTCAGTGGTCCCCATCATGCCTCCTGTACCAGGAGGGCTGTGTTGCACAGAGGAAGGTTCTTGTCTTTAAGGATCACTATTGCCTATGAACACAAGACAGTCATTCGTCCGGACCATCATAACAGGACTTGTTTTCTATCCCAACAATGTCACAAAACTGGGTTTGTTGCACGGAATGCGATGTCCTTCCAGCACAAGGTCTTCCTAAGAGATTTCCGAGCTTCAGCATGACTCTAGTAACATTCTCCCTTCCCCACCAATTAAGATCTCACAGCTCCATCCTGCTGTGCCTTTTCAGGGGTGTTAATGAAGACATAATGAGGTCATCACGCAAGGTACCCATGATATATGCCCACAGAAGAGCTTTCTAACACCAAAAGCTGTATTTCCCAAATCATGCCCCATGAGAGCCCTAAATCCTGTCCTAACTCTAGCCTGAGACACCCCACCACAATCATTTCACTATTTTGAAACAAAATGTAATCACATTCCCACATTAACTAGAAGTTTTTAGTTAGTGGGACAAGGTGGCAGATTATAATCATCCACTATTTTGATTCCTTGAATTCAAAGAGTCAGGTCACATAGGAGAGATGATATTCTGAAGAGAGAAACACAGGAATGAGTATTGGGAACCAAGAAAGAGTAGCAGGATGACAGAAAAGCATGGAGAAACAGAAGCAATAGATAAAAGCAGCAATTCTCAGCTTCCTAGGAGGGAGAGGAAGCCAATGATACCATCCCAAGAGAGGTAAACTGTTGGGCAAGACCTGAATGCACTGAGACCTTTGTGATGTATGTTTGCTGACAGCCTCTCTAAGTGATGACACTCCCACTGACACCACCTCTTCTGCAAAGAATTACTGTAGAGTACCTGTATATAGTAACCCTGGCAAGTAGAGTGTAAGTCCCTCAGTTCTTCCTTGGGGCTCCAGTCTGCTCTCCCCATCTTGGGGTCATCCAGAGGCTTGAGTACTTTCTGCTCTGGGAACCATACAATAAGGGGCATGTGAAACGAGGGAGAACATGCCCATCCTCTGTGAAGTCAACAGCAGATTCCATTGCACATAGAAGGGAAGCCTCCATTGTGAAAGCAGCCCAGAAGCTAAATAATAATAATAACAACAACAACCATTATGCAAGAGACTCTAGCTTGTTTGCCTTGATCTGAGCCATGCTGGGAATCAGGCCCAATGCCCTGAGCACTGCTGAATGTTTAGCTACTGAGCCATAGCCCACAGTTAAGTGATGAGAAATACTACCTTAACAGAGTCCCTACCCTATCCTGCAGGACCACTGAGCCTATTTCAGCCAAAAGACAACAGGTAATTAAAACTTCCAACAAACAGTATGGCCTCTCAATGTGGAAACACAAGTAATATGAGAAAACATGACAGTAACATATCTCTTCCCAAAGCAAAGCTGATAAAATTTCAAATAACAACAGTGATAAAAATGATCAGGTCCAGAGGAGATGTATAAGCACCTGCATGAGTTCAAAGAAGATGTAAGTAAACAGCTGAATGAACAGAAATAGAATTCAAATAAACAGCTGAATTAATTAAGGAAGACAATGCAGGATATGAAGAAAAAACTCAAAAAAAAAAAAAAAGACAAATTCTAGGGGGAAAAGTAAATCTGAAATCCTGGAAATGCAAAGCTCAATAAGCCAAATAAGACTCAACTGAAAGCGTTGCTAATAGGATGGAAAAAGTTGAAAACAGAGCATCCATGGTCAAAGATAAATAGAGGAATTAAATCAATCAAAGACAAAAAAAATACAGAGAAAATATGAACAGAATATGAAAGACCTCTGGGACACTGTCAAAAGACCAAACCTATGAATCATGAGTATAGAAAAGGGAGAGAGATACAAAGTATAGGCTTAGAAAACATAACAGCAATATTGAGACAGACAGGATCATCCAATGTCCAATAGGGTTTCAGAACACCAAACAGCAGGAAATACTCTTAGATATATTATAGTAAAAACACTGAATAAATATAACAAAGAATATTGAAAGCTGCAAGTGAGAGTCACTAGGATATAAAGGCAAACTCATTGAGTCTTTAACCTCCATTTCCTATATGGAGAGTAGGAAGTATTTCTCTCTTCCAATTCCCCTTACTTTAATCATACTATCCTAAAATATTTCCTTGCTAAAACTTAAAAAAAGACTTGGAAAAAAATTGTATTTAGTGAAGGAAGCCAGACCCCGAGAAGCACAGGTTGCATGGTTTCCCTCATTTGTGATAGCTAGAATGTGCCTATAAATCCAAGCGGTTATAAATGAATTAACTGAAGTATAATAGACTCTATAGAGAGCACAAATAGTATAAGTTTTTAGAAAGACTAAGTCAAAGCCCAACAAAATAAGTACCTGGAAATGGGTACTTTCAAGAAGATGAGGTGGGGGTGGGGACCAAAGGGAGAGGGTGAGAAGAATGAAGAGGGAAAGGGGATAGAATGCAGGCAAGAATTCATTGTAGTTACCACAGAATTGAGAAATATAAGGGAGGGGAGGGGTCGAGGAGGGGTGAAAATGTTGAAGTGATGACACAGATCAAGATGCATTATGTGTGTGTGTGTGTGTGTGTGTGTGTGTGTGTGTATAAACTACTTTGTTAAATGTCAAAATTCAATATATAACCTAAAAATTAAGAAAAGTGAGAGAGGGGGGTGGGTTGTGAGGGGTGGGTGAGAATGTTGAAAGGGGTGACATTGATCAAGAGGCGTTGTATTCATAAACTGCTTTGTTGAATGGCAACTCCTTTGTATAGGAAAGAGAATTAAAATATATTTTTAAAAAGGAAAACA
Organism: Dipodomys spectabilis; assembly: GCF_019054845.1. Taxonomy (NCBI): domain Eukaryota; kingdom Metazoa; phylum Chordata; class Mammalia; order Rodentia; family Heteromyidae; genus Dipodomys; species Dipodomys spectabilis. The sequence continues at coordinate 7,255,360 of NW_024870723.1, forward strand.
CATCAGAATAACACCAGATTTTTCTCCAAAAATTCTAAAAGCAAGGAAGCCATGGAAAAAAAGAACTGTCAACCTAGATTAATGTTTCCAGTACAGCTTTTCATTAAGGGAGAAATAAAAACCTACCTTGATACATATGGATTTTTTTTTCCGTAAAAGCATCTTTCTATCTTTTCTTGACCAACTGACTACAAGTTTTTAATAGTTGGTGATAATTTCCCAAGAGTTGTGTGCATATTAGAGAATTCTGGCAAAAAAAAAAAGAGAAAAATCAAGCCTGTAAATAGAGCTCCAATGTAATAATATTGTTTTGATTTCTAAATTTAATAATTAATCAAGTCTGAATGCATCAATTATAACATGTATTAATCTCAGTTTTGCAGTTTCTCTTTTTGGTATGTTAGAATCAATCACTTTTCCCAAGTCTCTTACATCTGAATAGGCTTTGATGAGCTCATGGGTGCTACACGCTAGGCCTCTGATTCCCAGTGGGTGAGGTGGATTGTCCTACTCCACCTCCAAGCTCCAACCCAGCCCAGGAGACGTTGCTGTACAGGGAACGCCAACAGCAGCCCCGAGGCCTCCCACCTGCTCTATGGCAGGCTCTGCCTGGGCAATGACCCCTCCGTCAATATTGACAACGCTGTGGCCTTGGCCTCTGGCCAACTCTGCCAGAAAACTTCAAAGCCTCTTTGTTGTCAGGAGTTGTGACAGGGGTTCTGGGGTGTGGACACCTCATTTTGGCACTGCCTTACCTTTTTCTCTACCACCTCACATGTCCCTGAATTTACGGCAGGACTGGAGGGTGGGTACCTGTCTACAAACAAGGATCCTGATTTGCCACGCACCAACATCACATCTTCCAAGGATGTTCCTTGTCCATGCCCCCCCCTGAAAAATTGAGCACCCCATGATAGATGGCCCCAGCCTGGCCCAGCCCTTGCATCCACTGCCAGCCCAATTGACTGAACAGGACTTACTCTGCAGGTCAGCAGTATCTCCTCCCTCTGCGTGTGATCACAAGCACACAGACTTCAAATACTCTCTAGACATAGGTGTTACACAAACCACAAGCATCCTGTGTGTGCAAAACACCCCACATGTAGCCACTTGCATGTTTTCACACAGCTTTACACTTACATATATGTGAGAACTGGATGGAAATAATGCATTTGTGTGTGCACACTTGCAGTATCACTAACAGTGACTAGCACCACAGCTCAGTCAGTCTTCCCTTCTGCCCTGATAAAATGAAAATGGCAAATAATTGCACCCCCTAAGCTTCAGCTCCCTCATCTTAAGTGGGAGTAACACTGTCACAATGAGGAAGTACAAATAGAGGCATACACACACACACACACACACACACACACACACACAGAACTGGACCCGGCTAGATGGTTGGCTGCCAAGTCTCTCCCTCTCTCCAAGGCTAGATACTTCGCTCCTTCTGGAGCTCCTCCCTTTCTCAGGCCTCACCCCAGCCCTCTCACAGGTGGGACCTGTATAGCAGTGGTGGTCACAGGAGTGCCCTGCCCAAAGAAGAAGCAGAACCTGGCAAATAAGTGCCCAGTGACCCCGATCTGCTTGTTTGCCTTCCCTGGGTTCTCCTGCTTTGGTTTGTCCTTCTGGTTTTGAATAAAAACGCATGAGTTGAGTATGACTTTTGATCCTTACAATGCTGATCCTATGCACCCCTCTTCTCCATCCTGCCGGGAACGTAGTGACCTCCTTAGGGACACCCTCTTGCAGGCATCACGTCTGAGAATTAAAAGACTCATCAGAATGATGACTTCAGCTTCCACTTCCTGGATGCCCACCAAGTACTACTCTTCCTGGCTCACAGACCCACCTGGCTCACAGACACAGTAGCCTAGTTCAGAGATGAGGAGAGCCTTGTTCAGAACAGCCCAGCAAGTTAGTGACCCAGGCCTGTTGGCTCCAGAAGTCCCACCTTACAAAGAGGACTTCTGGCTTCTCTTTAGGTCTTTCTAGGCACCAGAAACTGTGCTAACCACTCCACAGGAACAATCTGATTTGGCCCTCATGGCAAACCTTTAAGGCAAATGCATTTGCAGCTGAGGAAATGAGGCCCAGTGAGGTGTGAGGCTTCCTGCCTGAGGTGGCAGCAGAGAGGCCCAAAGTCAGTGCTCTTGCTCTTGCACCGTGCCATGCCACCACCTTTCCTCTAATTTCATGGGTAGCTGCTGTTTCCTTGCAACTATCCTAAGCCTTCTAGGATCTCTTCTGCTCCTACTCCAATATCATGTTGACCTGCCCTCAGGACCTGGGCACAGTTCAGCAGGCCCCGCACAGCTGAGACCTATGCAGGATAGCCCCTCTTCATCTCTGCTGTGTGGTAGGCCCCAGGTCAGGCAGGCTTTGAGCTCCTTGCATGTGGTTAATGCTCAAATATGATTCCTGACAACCCAACCTCTTATGTGCAGTGGAGATGCCTGATCTATGGCCTCAACACACAAAATGCAACGGAGGCCTCAGACCTGCACTTGCCAAATGTCTTGCCAAATGTCCCCTCTGGGGAGCTCCATTTGCCTGGGGAGTGGAAGAAAGCCTTTCGTTTTGTCTAAATCCCACGAGGTAAACCTATTACTGTTTTTTTCTTTTGCCTGTCCTGGAGCTTGAACTCAGGGCCTGGGCGTTCTCCTTGAGCCTCCTTTGTGCTCAAGGCTAGTGCTCTACCACTTGAACCACTATACCACTTTCAGCTTTTTTGAGTAGTTTACTGGAGACAAGAGTCTCGCAAGGACTTTTCTGCCTAGACTGGCTTTGAACTGCGATCTTCATATCTCAGCCTCCTGAGGAGCTAGAATTACAGGAGTGAGCCACCAACACCTAGCTGAACCTATTACTCTTATGGTCCCAAATTTACATTATTCATTCATTATGTACTTAACTAAATGATTTTTAAGTGCTGGACCCTCATAACATGGCTTCCCCAGACTGATGGGGCACTATAACCAATATCATGTCCCTGGCTCCCCTCATCAGGGAAGGTTAATGCTAGGCAGGACCAGTGTAGTGACATGGGAGACAGGCAGGAAGGCAGAGGCCAACGCACACACATTCAGAGTAGCCCTTAAGTCAGGAAGACCACATTCACCAGATGACTTCAAATCTACCTCCATCCTTTCCCAAACATACTACCTTTAGTGTTCTGTAAACTTAAAACCTTTTTGGGAAAAATCCTGGAGTAACACATTCAATATTTGTTTGTGTTAAAAATCAGTATTTTTGAGCTGGGCATCAGTAGCTCACACTTCTAATCCTAGCTATTCAGGAGGCTGAAATCTGAGGATCACAGTTCAAAGCCAGTCCAGGAAGAAAAGTCCATGAGACTCTTTATCTCCAATTAACCACCAGAAAACCAGTAGTAGCACTGTAGTTCAAAGTGATAGAGTGCTAGTCTTGAGCATAAAAGCTCAGGGACAGCACTCAGGCCCTGAGTTCAAGCCCACAAGCAACCCCTCTCCCCAAAAGGCAATAATTCCTCAAGTGTACATGTTTTAAGTATATCTCAATTGGTAGCATCTCATTTAGGTTTTTCTTCATTTTTATATATCCTAGAATCCAGAGATAGAAAGTGCCCTCGGCTTTTCTGATGTTCTGAGAGACACTGCACCTGAGCTTGGTGCTGGAAGGGAAGGTACCCCCATCCTAGGCAGGGAACATGTACGAAGCTAAATGCATATTTAGCTTTATCTCCATGCATATTTGGACAAGTAATGTAGCTAAAGGTAGTTGGATTTTACAGTGTGAGATGAGCTGGGGAGCGGAGAATCTGGAGGGCCCTGAAGTCCAGGCCAAGGGGGCAGACAGTCTTTCTGAAAAGGTTTCTTATCAAGGGAGTCTGGTCAGATTTCGGGGTCTCTCATAGCAAGTTCCTTTCCTCTTTTTTTTTTGGTCAGCCTTGGGGCTTGAACTCTGGGCCTGGGCGCTGTCCCTCAGCTCTTCAGCTCAAGGCATGCACTCTACCACTTGAGCCACAGCACCACTTTCAGCTTTTCTACTGAGGAAGTTCAGCTCAAATTATTCAAGAGGGGTAAGGTATATGGGTGGCAACAAAGTCAGTTCCAAAGCTTCCCCCCCCCCCGAATAAAGACATCTTTCTGTGCAACAAATGGAGATAACCCTGAAGAGTGCCCCCAGGGGGCTCCTGGCACCAGTCACTGCTGCATCTTGCTCCACTCGTCCCCAGCACTGGGCACAGGGCCAGCTACAGGCTTGAGCTTGTTGATTCATTTCCCCAGTCTACAGGTATTGATGGTGTACCTTCTACATGCTAGACACTTCCCTAAGTCCTATGGACACCACAAGGACAAGGTGCCCAGATGCATTGGAGCTTACAGTCTTAGATAGACGAGACATAACATGGGCTATGAAGAAAGCATGAGGTTACTGGGAAATGGGGCCAGAGGTTGAAAGCTGGATGCCAGGAAGTGGGTGCTCAGGAGATGTTTGTTAATGGCAATTGAGGCAAGCCAGAATAAAAATAATTTATTCAGATTCACCCATCAACGCATTTATTGAGCATCTACAGTCCTCTGGGTCCATTGGCCAACAAAGCAGATATGATCTCTTCATTGAAAGTTTACAGGGTGTGTGTATGTGAGAGAGACGGGGGGAGAGGGAGAGAGGGAGGGAGAGAATGTGTGTACTGGGGCTTGAACTCGGGGCCTAGGTGCTATCTCTTAGCTTCTTCACTCAAGACTGGCATTCTAGGGCTGGGAAGGTGGCTCAGTGGTAGAGCGCCTGCCTTGCATGCCTGAGGCCCTGGGTTCGATTCCTCAGCACCACATAAGCAAAAAGAAAAAAGCTGGAAGTGGCACTGTGGCTCAAGTGATAGAATGCTAGCCTTGAGCTGAAGAGCTGAGTGACAGCTCCCAGGCCCAGAGTTCAGGCCCCACGACCGGACCAAAAAAAAAAAAAAAAGACTGGCATTCTACTACTTGAGCCACAGCTCCATTTCTGGCTTTTTGCTGGTTAGTTGGAAATAAAAGTCTCACAGGACTTTCCTTGGAACCACAATGCTCATACCTCAGCCTCTTGAGTAGCTAAGACTACAGGTATAAGCCACTGGTAACTGGGGAGCATATAAGGTAAGGGGAAACATAAGACATCGGGGCCCAGATTATGAGAGAGGAAAGGGAACAGCTTTACTTTGGATGACTGGCAGTATGAAGGGACTTCCACTTCTCTTGAAGAACATGCTAATTTCTCCTATTACAGGGCACAGTGGATTTTCACACATTTTTAAATAACATTTTTATTTTAGAGCACTTAAAGTTGTATAATTATTGTGAAGACAGACCAGAATTCTTAAAATGCCCTATAGTCCATTAATTGGTACAGTTTTTCATATTCATGAATTAGTATTCACTAACTAATATTAACTAAAGCTCCTAGCTGAAACTCCTCAGTCTATCCTTACTGTCCATTTTCTTTTCCAGGATTCCATCCAGAACATCACAAGACCTTCAGTTGAGTCTCTGGGCTCCTGGGTTTTTTTTGGTTTTCATGACAATTTTCAATAGTACTAGGCAGGTATTTTATACACTGTCCCTTCACTGGAATTTGTCTGATATTTTTCTCCTAATTACACAGAGTTGTAGGGCTTGGGAAGGAAGATCATGAAAGCAAGTGCCATTTTTCACCCAAAGTTACTAAGGGTACAATCTGCTAATGAGATGCTGATAATGATGTTAACTGTGAACCCCTAGCTGAGGTCAAGTTTCTCCAAAGGAAAAATATTACCCATTTTTTCACCTTCTCTTTCTGTACTGTCCTCTTTGGGAGGAAGTTGCTGTATACACTCATGCTTAAGATGTGGAGATTTTGGGGCTGGGAAGGTAGCTCAGTGGTAGAGCGCTAGCCCTGAGCTGAAGAGCTGAGGGACAGCGCCCAGGCCCAGAGTTCAGGCCCCACGACCAGACCCAAAAAAAAAAAAGATGTGGGGGCTTTAAGCCAGGTGCTGGTGGCTCACACCTGTAATCCTAGCTAGTCTGGAGTCTGAGATCTGAGGATCACAGTTCAAAGCCAGATTGGGCAAGAAAGTCTGTGAGACTCTTATCTCCAATTTGCTAGCAAAAAAAACCCCCAGAAGTGGAGCTATGGCTCTAGTGGTAGATCACTAGCCTTGAACACAAAAGCTCCAGGAACAGACCTCAGGCCGAGTTCAAGCCCTGGGACAAGCCACACACACACACCACACCACACACACACACACACACACACACACACACATTTAAAAAGTGGAGATTTTGTTCCAACTCTGAGGACAGACTATATAAATTACTTGCAGGAAATCTGTTTTGCTGTTTATGCATTTACCAATATGCTTATGCTGGGATTTTTTTTTTTTTACTTTTTAAAAGTAAAAGAAAAAACTGTTAGTATTTTATTTCAATTAACAAAAGCACATTAAATTATCAAGACATTAAATTGAAGGGAAGGAAAAGGCTGGTAATTATTTTAATTTTTTTCTATTGTCAATATGCATTCATGAAAGGAGATTTGGGAAATAGCAAGAACACAGGACCTCTCTAGTTTCATTCCTTAAAGCTGGCCACAACTCACATTTCAATTCATTATCTTGCATTTTTCTTTGGTGCCCAATTTTTGCATGGAGCTTACTGTCTATATAGTTTTGTTTCTTGTCTCCTCTCATTTTCTGGCTTATTATGGCATAAAAATATTTCCTCTGTGTTGCCATTTAGACTTCATAGCTATTATTTTCAGTAACTGCTAATTATTCCTTCACATGGCTTATTGTGTCTCCATTACCACCACCACCACCACCACCACCACCACCACCACCACACACCCCCCCCCACACACACACACCGCCAAGCCACCAGGTTCCTCATATTTAATTGGTGTTTCGAAGTTATTTGTTAAGTGACAACAAAGTGATTATTCCCTAGACTCTAAATGTATATCATTTTATATTCCCTTGATTCTAAACAGTTCTGAGACAGAGATGTTGTTCTTGAGTGGAATTACCAGGCCAACAGAGACCAGAAACTTTTAAATCAGTGTACAAAACCAGAAATCTTCTTCCTCTTCCCTCTGCACCACCAGCAATTGTGCCAAGGGTAATAATTTGCAATTGATTAAAGAGTTTGTGGGGTGTTTTTTCCCCATCTTTTTTTCCTCTCTCTCTTCTCCCCCTCCCCTCCTGCCAAAAAGGAGGAAAATTATCTGAGAAGGTGAAGATGTTCTCAGACAATCAGATTAACATATTCCAACAATCGCAATTTGCAAAATAGTAATCACAACTCCCAGGCTCTGGGAGGCATTAATCAAAGCTACAGGTTTAATTCCATCTTAAATATTGATGAAATGTGCTTCTGCAGCCTCACCCTGGCGTGGCAGGGCCAGGGAGCCTCGGAGGCGGCAGGGAGGTGGAGGGAGGGTGGGGGAGCAGCTGCCGGGAGGGGAGGCATCTGTGATTCAAATTGGTGGCTGTACAGCCAGGTAGAGAGTGAAAGGGGTAGTGAAGAGGGCTGTTAAGTCCATTGCTGTCAATTTGTAACGATCAGGGAGGGGCCTGAGGACTGGTTCTGCACAATACACCCAGTTTGTCTGGTTTCAGGGGTTACCACTGAAGAGGCTGCAGCTGCACTGATTCGAATAGCCTGGAGACTTCAGAACTGTAATTATCAACCAGGCAGCTCACAGTGTGGCAAAAGTGGGCTCCACCAGCGCTTAACTCCTTGTGTGCTGACTTATCACTACCACTCTTCCCACCCCTGCACTGCCAGCCTCTGCTAGGACTCTCAGCAGCCCGCCCAAGGGAAACCAAGGCCCACTGGTTCCTTTAGGCCAATCCTCCCAAGGCCAGGGCATTCTAGCCAGCAAGCCTTCCTTGGGTTATCTGCAATGGAATGGGGCTAGGGAGACAGGACTGTGTAGGCAACCTGGCCCTTTGCACCACTGAGTCCCCCCTTGGGTGAGAAGTCAGGCCACAGGGCCTGACGAACCTTGGCTCAAATTCCACCTAGGACAATGTGTGTATCCTCTGTAAAATGGGGTGGTCTCTGCCCTGCCGGGCAGCGACAAAAAGATCCAGTTAGACTCAGAGTGTTGGTGAAGATCACCGTGGGATGGCTGGTGCTGAGCTGCCGGCTTCCTGTCCCTGGCTCAGCCTCCTGCCCTGGGTGGGGTCATTTCATTCTCTGGAGGGTAGGCTTGTGCTGGTCCCGTTGTGTTTCTGCTCTCTGGGAGAGACCACTTGCCACCCAAGGAGGATAAAGCCTCATCCTCCTGTTTTTTTAGGCAGGAGGCAGTGGATTGGGCAGAGGAGACCCTTCCTTACCAAGAGAAGAGAGGTGACAGAGAGAGGGGGTGCAGGCTCAGCTGGGAGCACGGGTGAGGGAGGGTCTGTTCAGGATCAGTGATCCCCATCCTGGAATTTCCCCCAAGAAATTCTCCCACATCCTTATGCAGGAAGGCTTAGGCCCAGAATGTTGGTCCTAGTGTCGGTCCTGGCATGGGGAAGTTGGAAGCCACCTCCACTTGCCAACACTGGGAGGATGGAGAGAGGGGGAGGAAGGGGAGCCAACCACGGAACACAGGACACAGGCTGCAGCCATGAGGCATAGAACTAGAGGTATATATGGCAGCCAGAAGAGATCCTGACCCTGTACTGCTGAATGAAAGAAGTACGACACAATGAAACTCGCCACACAATGCTGTTTTTTGTAAATTAAAAACACATTCACACACAAAGCAAGAATACATATTTTATAGTGCTGGGTGCATTTTTAGGGGTATATATCCTCCCACCATTGGAGTAGGTCCCTGTGGTGATGGATGAGGGGGCTGAGTGTGGGATCTGGAGGAGAAAGGGGGAAAATAATAAAGAAAAAGGAAGTAAATCACAGGGGTTCTTCACAGAGAGATGACGATAGAGCACCAAGGACTGGAGTGGCTGACTCAGTCCTGGATTTGAGGTTTTGAAAAGCAACACAGGCTTTGTAGTTAGAGAACCGTAGGCTCAGTTCCCGGACTGTTCCACATACTAACCCTGGAGCTGTGGACAAGGGTCCCATCCTCAAGAGCCTCTGTCTGTTCATCTCTCCAGTGCATCTTGCCATGGTACCTTGCCTGTCACAGAGGCCCTGGAGACGAGGGCAGGGAGATGACTGCATTCAAGGCCTCAGGGAATGGCACTCCCCTTGAAGGCACTTGAGTCAGCAGAGAGTGTTGGCTCCCTGGGAAACCACAGGTTCTTTGAAGGGTCACGAATAAACAGAAACCAATATCTGAGCCTCTGTCTCCTGGCACTACAGGCCTGGCTCTGCTACATGGCAGGGATTATCTGTGATCTACCAGCCCAGGTTGAGTGTGAGGGCCTCACTCTCTTACTGTCCCTCGGGATCAGATGAGCTTCAAATGGCCAAGTCACCTCTAGATGCCTCCAACAGCAGCTGCAGCCACAGACTATAAACCCTTCTATGTTCATTCTCCCCCCACCCCCTGCAGGTGCTCTGTGGAGGATTTGCTTTCAATGAAAGGTCTATTACTGCCCACCAGAGCTAGATACATAGGCCATGGGCAGGCCAGCAGCCTGTGATGGAATGCACTCCGTTCTCCCACCCAGAGTACTCCCAGGACAGGGGAGGTCTCAGAGAGCATCAAGTGTAACTGGCTCTTCCTCTTTCCCCACAGATGATGATGAGCATGAGTGGATCATCAAGACCTGTCGGAAGGGCTGGGATGAGATCGTTGGTCACAGGCCCAAGCTGTGAACCCTACCAGAAGTTTCCATCTGCCCTGCTGACATTGGGAATAGGATGTAGATCTAGAACTTCAACTTTTGACTCTGGAATAAAGGCTTCCTGTACTTTGTTATGTAGTGGACCTAACTGTGCTGGCTTTGTAATCCGTTTCCCAGAAGGTGTCTTTGTTTTACCTGTGTCAGAATCATCTGGACAAAATTATGAACTATAGTTGTTCCCAGGCCCCAGCCTAGACATGCTGACCAAAATCTGTGTTCCAAGGTATTGGTATCTCACATCTGGAATCCTAGCTACTCAGGAGGCCGAGATCTGAGGTTTGAAGCCAAACTGGGCAAGAAATTCTGTGGAACTCTTATCTCCAATTGTGGAGCTATGGCTCAACTAGTAGAGTTCCAGCCTTGAGCACAAAAGCTCACGGATAGTGCCCAGGCCCTGAGTTCAAGCCCCAAGTGCTAGCACAAAATAAAACCAACAAACAAAAGAGTTTATGGGAATACAAACAAAAAAGAATCTCTGAGAATTGCCTTCCCAGGTACTACTTATGTAGAAAGAAGTTTGAGAACCATTATCTTATAATAGCAGATATATCTAATTAAATAAGCAACGGGCAGGTATAAGCAGTGTGTGTGTGTGTGTGTGTGTGTGCCATTTTCTCTGCAAGGAAGGGCTGAGAATTGCCTTTTGCAGATGGGGAATCTGAGGTTCAAAGTGACTCACTTGGTCTGAGGGCAGTAGGACCTGATCATTGTGCCCAGCTCACAGCCAGCACCTTTCTAAAGGTACAGCAATGACTTCCTAAGACTGCCTTCACCTCTGTCCAGCTCAGCCACCTGAGAGGCACAGAGTCAGTGTAGTCCCCGAGAAAGAACATTACCTTGGCATCATCTACACCCAGGTTCAAATCCTAGCTGGAACAAAGACATCATATAATCCAGGACATGTCTTTAACCTTTCACTTCCTTCTCTATAAAATGGCTATAGTGGCTTTACCTGGGGTGAGGGGAAGGGAAGTGAGGTGGGGAGAGCCAGGCAAGATGGAACCAAAGTCCTCATGGCCAGATCATCTGGGTTTTGAGGAGCAATTTTCTTTCTTCCCATTGAAGAGGAAAAAGCTTTTTCCACTGGTACATTAAAAAACCCTCAACCACAGGGAGAAACCAGTGATTCTGGACAAGTGCCAGCACAACCCAGAATGCTCAGAGAACCAGAACTTTTCAGCTACAGAAGCACAGACATTTACTGTTGGCCACTGCCAGATTTGACTGGGATTCCAAAGCAAAATGGGCACAGCAAATAAGAAACAAAGGATTGGGCTTATTAAACTCATTAAGCCTGTGATAAGTGCTGTCTTCAAAAAGATGTGTAAGCTGGGCATCAGTGGCTCACACCTGTAATCCTAGCTATTCAGGAGGCTAAGATCTGAGGACTGCGGTCCAAAGCTAGCCTGGGCAGGAAGGTCCATGAGACTCTTGTCTCCAATTAACCACTAGTAAACCAGAAGTCGTGCTGTGGCTCATCTGGTAGAGCACCCGCCTTGAGTTGGAGAGCTCAGGGACAGTGCCCAGGCCCAGAGTTCAAGGACCATGACCAAAAAAGAAAAAAGAAAAAGAAGATGTGTAGAGGGTGTGGTGGTGCACACCTGCAATCCCAGCATTCGGAGGCCGAAGGATGACCAATTCAAAGCTAGCCTGGACTATATATGAGAATCTGCCTCACAAAAAGGAAAAAGAGGGAACAAAGATCAATTAGTTAACTGTGCATATAATCATGCCTTAAAATACCCAGACAGCACATTTGTCAGCTATAACCCAAGACATGGCCACATGTTCCAGGTCCACTTATGGCCCCCAAGCATCCCGGCCCTGTCTCCTGGGAGGCTGCTCTATCCTGCCGGCCCCTAACTGTGTCTGCTGGTCACCAGCGCTGCACAGTGGAGGGCAGAAGCATAGGGATTGGGATTGGGAGGACTCTGCTAAGGTCTGCAGAGGGAGGAAATCAGATCTCAAACCAGAGACACAGAGCGGTCATGCAGGGAGAATCAGCAGCCAGAGGGAGGCCTGGTCCCACTCTCAGCTATATCACAGAGGGGACTGGGGAATCACCTCCCTCCAATTGCCTCAGGAAAACCACAGGGTTGAGATCCACTAGTGGTCCCAAATTATTGTGAAAACAGAAAGTACATTCAGGTAGGAGAAACACACACATGCATACACATACAACTAAATCAGTATGTTTTAGTGATATATCTAAATTAACATTACAAAATGGAAGAATTAACAAGGAGGGGACAGCTATGAAATCAGAGGTGGCTAACAACAACAACAAAAACAAAAACTAATAAAGACAATCGCCCTGCAGTGTCAGTAGCCATGTGAATTAGGAATGGCATTTTACAAGCAGCAGTCCAGGGCTACAGGAGGCTTAGGAGCCTCCATACCTGACAGGGTTTCTCTACTCTCCATATCCAGAGGTTTGGCTTGAACAAAGGATTCTGTTAGATAAAGATTAGATAACCACTGAAAAGGTACACTTCTGGGGCTGGGAAGTTGACTCAGTGGTAGAGTGCTTGCCTTGCATGCATCAGGCCCTGGGTTCAATTTCTCAGCACCTCATAAGCAGAAAAAAGCCAGAAGTAGCACTGTGGCTTAAGTGGTAGGGCGCTAGTCTTGAGCTGAAGAGCTGAGGGAGAGCGCCCGGGCCCAGAGTTCAGGCCCCATGACTGGAAAAAAAAAAAAAAAAAGGTGCACTTCTTCCATTTTCCAGAGTACGTGATACCACCTGGTCTGGTGTAGAAACTGATGCCTTATCTCTCTTCCCAAGGTGCCTTAACTTCACCTTATTTAATTCTTCCCCATCATCCACACAGGCCTGTGTGTCCCTCCCTCTTTGCCCTCCTACCAACACCTTCATCTTTCCTACATATTCTCAGGAGACAGGATCCAGCCCAAATGCTTTCCCTCAGCCCCACAGGTAGCTGGAGAGATCTGTTTACATAGAATTGACCAGACTTCTTTAGGGCAAGGTCAGTCTTGGACACTTCTCTGAATCTAGAAAGCCAGCACAGGATTCAATAGAGAGCTGGTAGTGTCAGAGCTAGTGTTCAAGGGGCAGAGTGGAAGACAGTAACCAGCTTGATTGCCTACAAAGACTAAAACGCAAAGGAGAAGCAGTACCTAGAGAAGCATTGTACCTTTACAATGCACATTTTACTAACTGGGAAACAGTACCAACAGTGAAATTCTGGAAGCCTGAGAGCCAGAGAGCAGGAAAGAAATGGAATCCCATCATGTTCCTGATTCAAGTGCCAGCACTTCTACTTGCATTAACTTTATTTATTACACAAATAAGACATTTACAAAGCACGACATGAAAGGTATGTAACAAAACAGACATTGGTTTTACAAAAAAAAGTGCTTACAATTTTTTTCCGTGTGTATGTGTGTGTGTGTGTTTCCCTTTTGTATTTAAATAAATAGTCTAGATGGCCTGTACATTCCCAGGCTATCCTTAACAGGGTAGTGGAGACGTCTGAACTGCAACATGCTACGACCATGTGATCCACGCAAGGAATAAGCCCTGGTGAGAGGCTCAAGGCAGAGTGGGTACTGGATGACCCTGGGCTGGCCGCTTACTACATAGTTGCAATTGGGGCTTTGATCATTAGGAGCAAACATCTAAGGACAGATTTGAGCTTCCCAAGCTCGGTGATCAGGCCCAGGTTGCTCCAGTTACTGTGAGAGCTCAATACAGGGCACCTGATGCATTCTGAACTGAACTGCACTCACAGCAATCTGAGTGGGGCTTTCTCTTCATCCTCAGTCAGCTGTGACATCTTTGAAAGGGAGAGGATACAGGTTCCCTTCTTGGGCCACACTCATGTTTACCTCTTCTGCAGTCCTAGAGCAAATAGCATAGAGATTCTCATTGAAGGGCCAACTTCCAACAGGTGAGACCTGAAACCTTATCTAGACTCCGTGAGAATGAGTGCTGCAATTGATTAGCAATGTCTGCCATGGGTGACACCAAGGACTGCAGCTGCATATGTATTATGAACTTGCATCCCCTCTCTTAGAGTCTCCTTCCAAAAGCAGGAAGGAGGAATTGAGCTATAACATGTTTATTTGCATCCTGTGGTGGCAAATACATCAATCAGGTCACCACGCAGTTCTAGAACTACAGGATAAGCTTGGGACAAATGGGCATCCCGAAAACATAAATCATGATCTTGTGTAGTCCAAGCCCTTTGTTTGGGGTGGGACAGTTGCAGTAGGCTGGGGTGGATGTGAGCTATGTCTGGCCTCTGTTCTCAGAAGTGGGTGGGGCTGGCTCTGGGAAGAGTTGGTGGGGAAACACAGAGGTGCCAGCTGGATTCCTGGGCTTGGCACACTCACGGGTGACTCTCTCTACCCAGAGATGGATTAGAATTAATACCCTGGTTGCCATTTCACTCAGCTCACTTCCCTGGCTCTCCAGGAGTGGTCTTCCCCTCTTAAAAGCCTTGCAACTCCACCCCCTATCCAGAGGGAACAAGTAACCAGTGAGTTCCCACTCCAATCTTCCCAAACATTCAGCAGTGTCATTGCACAGATTAAATACCATTTCTGCCATGGTTCTTTCAAATACACTAGAAAAATTAAGTGGAAATTAAGCTTTTTCTTTCTTCTCCATGAAACGGAGTCTTCCCAATCTGTCTCCCTTCTCATCTCCAAACCAACAGGGGTCTTTGTCCCCATCCCCGCCTGTCTCTCTGTCTCTTGGTCTGGGCAGGCCTCCATCTCTGCCCTACTGGGCCTCTCAGGGTTGGTCAGTGTCTCTTCTCTCTCTGAATTAACTTGACATAACCAGACAGATGGAAACGATAAAATTAGAACATAGCTTTCCTTTGGGGACATCCCACAAACACTGTAGAGTTTTCCAGACAAAAGCAACAGAGTGGATAGCATTGGGGGTGGTTGGCTATTCATAATTCAGAGATGGTTCCAAGGAAGTAGTAAATAAAGGCCAAGATGGGAGGAGTGGGGAAGAAAACCTGTAAATTAGGAGGCTGTTGGCGTCACACGATTCATTTTGCCCTTTGCTATTGTAATCAGCTGAAGTTGAAGATGACTTCTGTTCAAATTGGGGGTGGGGAGGGAGAATAGGCTGTTGTTTCCACCCTGGTTCCACATTTCAGGGAGCTCTGTCTTCCAAGGGGAGGACTCTGTGGTGCTCCTGGCAGGTTCTGTTTCTCAGCAGGAGAGGGCGAGGCCAGGCCTGGGGAGGGATCCGAGCTGGCCACAGGCAGGCAGGATGGCAGGAAGGGGTGGATGCAGAGGCGATGGATCCCTGGCTGTGGCTTGGACACTGGATCTCAGCGGCTGAGGGGCAGCTGTGGGGTGTCCGTGGACAGATGCGAAAATGCCGGCAGCATTAATACTGAAAAAGGATGACCTGCAAGAGGAGAGTGTGGGATGGGCTCAGTGGGAGGGGGGATGGTGCCCTCACCCTAACATTACAGGGGAATCTCACAGGTTTGCAGCATGAGGATGGGCACAGCACCTAGATAGGGATTTAAAGCCTAGCTCCTAGCTAACTTGCTGCAGGACCTTGGTAAACTCACTTCTCTCAGAGCCTCTTTCCTCATCAGTAAACATGGATAGCAAAATCTCTCAGAACAAAGTGGACTGAGTCAGATATAATAACAGCAGAAAAAGTCTACTGGGCACTTGGCCCTGCACCATCCATGTGTTAATTCATTGAAGCCACGCCCCAAACTCAGGAGGAAATCCCACTAAGGTTCCTATTTCACAATACTGGAGAGAGGACTGGGGCTCAGAGAAGTGACCATTAGTGAGTCCATGATCACACAGTGAGGAAGAGGTCAACCAGTCAGGTGTCCATAAACAGTGCTGGATGGGCAGACCCTCTTCTTTCCCTCTCTACCTTCCACCTAAAGCACCTGATCGACACCCCACTCTTTCCCACACAACCAGTACCTGATGTTCAGCTCAAGATTCTTGATTGGCTGGCTGGTCACAGTAAAATGTGGATGAGGTTTCAACTGGTCCAAAGATATCTAATGGCCACATGGCCAGTACATTGACTGATCAGAAATTTGTTTTGTTTTGTTTTTTTATGAGAATCAGATACCGTGAGGAGTTGGAGGAGGAAAGTGATGATGACAATCTCCAAAGTAGCTCAATAGCATCCCCATCATCCATGGATTCGGTTGTCTGTGGCCAATTGCAGCCCCCAAATATTCATATTTGTCTTGACTCTCTCAAGAGAAAGACCACATTCACATAACTTACTGTATATTGTGATTATTCTATTTTATTATCATTGTTGGTAATCTCTTACTATGCCTAGTTGATAAATTAACCTTTATCCTAAGTATGGATGTATAAGAAAAAAACTAGTGCATGGTACACACACACACACACACACACACACACACACACACACACACACACACACACACACGGTTCTGTATTAGCCATGATTTTTATCATCTACTGGGATGTCTTGGAACACATCTCCATGGATAAGGGGAGGACCCCTGTTATGACAACAGTCACCAACATCTACAGAGCCCTGGCTACAGACACTGCAGCAAGACTTGACACATATCATTGCATTTAATCTCTGCAGCAACCCTATGTGGTGGGAACTATTATTATCCCCATTTAGCAGATGTAGAAGCTGGAAGCTTGAAGAAACTAATTGTATTCTCAGGAGGAGAAGGTTAGCAGATGTGGGACTCATGGTCTCTTGACTCCAGAGTACACAGTGTATACAGTGCATTCCTCACCCCTACACACCTTGGGTATGGCCTATAGGACACTGAGCTTTGTGTTTTTATTAACAGAAGTTCACTTATTAGAATGGACCCTGATCAGATCTTTCCTTTCTGCAGGCCTCAGTCTCTCCATCTGGCCTTGACTTTGAAGAACTTTCCAAGTACTGAAGTTAGGGGATCAGAATACATGGTCAGGAAAACAAAATTGGTTATGGAAACTCACAGGCATGTGTGGCCCAATGATGCTGCTGTGGAGGCAGGAAGTTGTCCCTGAGAATGCTCAGGGCCTTGCTGTCCTAGCCAGGCCAGCTGTTCTAGATGAGTGGATTCAGACACCAGCCACAGGAGGACACTGAGTCTCCTCCCAGCAGGCTGACTCAGGCCAGAGGGAGTTGGTAGAAAGCCCACAATATCCTATGCTCAGTCTGCCCAGAACACACTCCGTGACCCACACATTTGACCAGATGTGGAAGGGAAAAGTCTTTGGGAATGGGAGTGGGAAGGTAGGGCAGATGATGAGAGGGCAGTTGGTCATGAAGGAGGATGACATTGTAATGCAGAGCTTCTGGATACAAAGCTAGGGACACAAGCCAGGGACCAGAAAGCTAGAGCCAAAGGTACCAGTGCCCAGCCTACCTCATCTTTCAAGCTGACCCAGACATAACCACAAGCCTAGCTGAGCAAAGTACTGATTCTAGCCCCATACCCTTCCCTGAAACAATGTTCAAGCTATTCATATAAAGGGCCAGACTCTTAATTATGTACCTCTTGCCCTTTCTCATCCTGTCAGCTTCCCTACCTCCCCAGGCTCCAGCTACATTATATATATATATCCATTCAACCCAGGCCCCCCTGTGCTTCTGTGCATTTGTACATAGTATTCTCTCTGCATGGAAGGTCTTTCTTATCCTCTTGCCTCTCTCCTGTCGTAGAATAAAGAACCCTCTTCTGGGTCCTCCAAGGTCACTCCAGATGCCGCATCACCCTGCAGTGGAACCGCCCAAATCCAGCTCTAAGCCACAAGCTTAAAGATAGGGAACCTCTCCCTCCCAGTCTCAATCCCAGGTCTAATAGCTCTCCCATGGAAAAGGGGCAGTTCCAAGGCAGGCAGTCCCAAATCAAGGTCAACTCTGCTCATGATCAATGTGAGCCTGGACATGCTACTGCACTATCTGAACCGCCTTCTCTATTGGTATGAAATGGAAGTCATCATAATCACACTTTCAGAGAGGTGGTGAAGAATGAGGTCCAGAGCACCCATGAACTGTGCAGATCACCCAGTCCAACACATTCTACCACATCTCTGGATAAACTGTATCATTCCTCTGAATCTCAGTTTCCCTGTCTTTGTGATGGGAATAGCAATAGCCACACCCAGAGTTAGCTGGGAGGTATCAAGCAGATTATCTGTATAAGGTGATCTGACTTAGAACTGAGAAGAAGCTCAATAAACAGCAGGTCTTACTGGGAATGTGACAGTCTCAGAGGGGTCCTGCCAAAGACCTGCTCATCTGCGCTGGGATTCTCCTGTGTTAAGCTCTACCATTCACATGTAAATGTATCTGTCCAATTAGCCTGTGTCTACCTGGGTACTACAGACATTCCCCCATGGTGCTCATCACAAACCGAGCTCAGCACATACCAGGTGCTTAGCTGGGAGGCAGAGGCAGACAAAATATCCCATAGGCCTGTTCCTCACTATCTGAACCATAGGACTGGACATTAACTGTGCAGATTTCTGTACCCCACCTCAAACCTGCCAATCACACCTTCTGCCTTGAGAATCAATACCTCTCCAAGCTGCCTAGTGATACTGAGATATACTGAGCCTGAAATGAGCTGGACTGGAGGTGGGTAAAAGGCTCCTTCCCTCTCTCCTGGACCATCAGGTCCAAGTTCATCCTCCTACTCAGCCTCTCGCTCTCTGAGGACCACAACAGTGGCACTGCCTGCAAATGCTAGCCCACCCTGCCCTCACTGGCCCATGATAAAGTCCAGACCCTTGACCTGTCCCTATTTCTCATCAATTTGCCTGTCAAGCCTATATGCCTGCATGCCAGTGACATTTAATGGCTCAGGAGTTCCCTAAAAGTACAATAACTTCTGCCTTGAACCCTGATTGAGTTTTTCATACCTGGGCCCACATTACCTTCTTGTGGGAAGCCTTACCTACATCTCTCCTTCACCCTCACCCTTCCCTTCCCCAGGCATCACCATCACAGTTTGACTATCGGGATCTGCCTCCCTCTCCAGATTCTCACAGACTCCTCTAGAACAGTAGCCAGGCTTTACGTAACTCTCTGCTGCTATCTGGCTAAGTAAGCAAATGAATAAATGTTTGTGTTCTTATCTAGGCTCTGACCTGGAGCATCTTGGAACTACAGCAATGGTTTCCAAGGCTAATAGTAAGATGTCTTTGGAGCTGAGAGGTGAAACTCCAACCCCCTTCAGGTTTCACCCAGAGCAGTGTCATCTACTTTCATCTATGTTCTAGATAAAAATTAAATAACAAGTGCTTAAAATCACAGCTTTCAAGTCATTGGGCTTGGCTATGTCTAAGCACCCCTGTGCCTATTCAGTAGTACTAAGGCCTGGAACAACCAGAGCTCCAGTTCCACAGGGGAGGTCTACCACTTGACCATGGTCACAGGCTGGTCTGCTCTCCCTTAGCCTCTCTCTTTGGTTACTCAATTCCCCACAGACAGGAATGAAACCCAGGAAGAGGGGATACCAGTGAGATAACACAATACAGGCTGGTGTGAAACAAACACCCTCCCTGGAAATTCAAAGTATGAATAAGTTCATAAATCCAAAAAAGAGAAGACCAAACTGCAGGGGACCTAGGGAAAGGCTGCAAGGAGGCCTTCAGGGCAATGATACACACAGAATACTGCAGCAGCTGCTTGGGGGACTGGGCCTGAGTGGTCTGCCACAGAGTGCCAGGGTCCTCATCCAACTACAGGGAATGCTTCCAGAAATCCATTCTTGACAGAAAAGCTCAGACCCACACCATACCCAACCAGCCTCCATTTACCTTCTCACCCCGGCTGGAGAGTGGCCCATCCATATCGGCTTTGAGGTGGACAGGGGGTGCGGTGTAAGGCAGCCGGCAGTGCACCTGCCCGCACTGTACCTGACCTGTGGACGAGAGGATGCCTTGGAGCCCATCCCCAGGTTCCATGCAGGATCTCACCTGCCCCATGCTCTGCAGGCTGGATCCCTGAGACCAGTTCCATCTCTGCCACTTACCACCTGGGGTGACCCTGGGAAAGATTTCAATTGGGTTGGTTGCAAGGCTGTATGTGAAGGGCTTTATAAAGTGTTGTGATTACAGCTGGGCAGTGGTGGCTCAGACCTGTAATCCTAGCTATTCAAGAGGCTGAGATCTGAGGATCCAGGTTTAAAGCCATCCCAGGCAGGAAAGTCTGTGAGATTCTTATCTCCATTTAACCACCAAAAAGCTGAAAGTGGAACTGTGGCTCAGAGAGTAGAGAGTTAGCCTTGAAGAAAAAAAGCAGAAGGACAGCATCCAGGCCCTGAATCCAAGTCCCAGTACTGGCACAAAAATAATTAGTTAATTAAATGCTAGGTTTAACTGTCCAGCTCACAAATAAGCAATTACTCCTACATGCTTAAGTTCTAAACACTTCCTAGAAGAATGGGTGTGCCTCACCTGTTCAAACCCTCACCTTTCCATTCTTAGCCCCAGGGTATCATCAAAGATGGCTTACCAAGGCTTCCTAGAGAACTCTATTCTTGGATGTCACTACCCTATCTATAACTATGATTCAATGCCAATAGCAACCTTTCCCATCCCTGTCCTCCTCTGTAGCTTTCATTTTCTTCCTCAGCCCTAATCATCTGATTAGGACTGTATTTTCTATTGCTTCTCTGTTTTGCCATCTAGAATGCAAGTTCTGTGAAGGCAGGAATTTTTGCTTCCTAGATTCCAGATCACTGTGGATTTCTAGTACCTAGAATGAGGTGTGGCATCTAGTGGATATTCTTTATCTATTGAATGAAATTTTACAGCATTCCAGTATCTAAAACTCAAGAAAAGTCAACCTTTGTGTTGGTCCAAATCTCTCATACTTTAGCCGATCTACAACTACAATGATGAAGTCCTTCGTCTCTTCTTTAGACTTCACCCTCTTTAGTCACAGAAAGAACCCCATGTAGAGACTTACAATTGACATGTAACTTGGGACAAGTCATTGTACCTTTCTTAGCCATACTGCTTTCATCTGAAGAATAAGGCAATTATATTCAATCAGGAGTTGTTGTTCTTTTTGTTAATCGTGGGGCTTGAACTCTGGGCCTGGGCGCTGTCCCTGAGCTCTTCAGCCCAAGGTGAGTGCTCTACCACTTGAGCCACAACACTATTTCTGGTTTTCTGGTGCTTAATTGGAGATATGAGTCTCACAGACTTTCCTGCCTGGGCTGGCTTTGAACTGTGATCCTCAGAGTGAGCCAATGGTGCCCAGCCAATCAGAAGTTCTTAACTCCCTGAATGATCAGGAAATTCACGAACAGCCTCAGATTACTCAAATAATATGTGTCTGTCCATTATCTGGAGTCAGGTTCCAAGATTTCATCAGATTCTAAGCTCTAAGGCACTGAGAAACAAGACCATGTGACTTCAGTTAACTGCAAAGCAGAAGTTTATTCTCCCCACCCCTGCACTCTCATCAGCTTCCAGCTCTAATGCTTCAGAAAATGCAAGATGCCAGGCTTTTAGTAGACCAGAAAGCAAACTTCTAGGGTGACCTTCCATCATGCAGCAAGAACCAACAGGTCTAGACACCCCCAGCACATTCATCTGGGTTCCATTTCCAGGGGAAAAAAATGGTACCTCAGCCCCTTCTTCAGGCATCAAAGACAAATCTAAACTTGATCAATGGAGTGTGTGAAGACTCTGGACCTCATTTCCAAGAGAAGCATCTAAATCCATTGCTGACTTCACACCAAGTATTAACCTGGCTGCCCAGATCCCTTCAACTTAGACTCAGTGTCCTTGACAACTGTAATAAATATTTAATATGCTCTGTGCATGTTGAACATAAGTAATTGTTTAGAAATGAAAGTGCCCCTTCTGGCCGGCAAATGCTTCAGAAATGAACCAATATAGAGATGCAGTTCTACCTAGCAGCCTGGTTAGTAAGCAGACTTCTGTACACCTGGTTCTGTCGACTGTTACCATCCCAAGGGCAGTAGCGTTTACTTAGCACTTAACTAAATGTAGAGGACCTTAAGTATGTTATCTGATATGACGTTTACAGCACAGCTTTCAGATATGTATCCTTACTATCCTTGTTTTTACACTGAGAGAACTGACATTCAGAGAAGCTAAGAATCTCACCTAACATCATCCAGCTAGTAAGTGGTAGAGGTGGGATTTGAAGCCTAACAGTCTGATACCAAAGTCTTCATTCAATTATTAGAGTGTATTAGCTTCCACTAATTTAAGGTAGGCTCTTGTCACTATAGTGAGCCCTTGGTTTCCTCATCTGTTCAGTGTAACAGTGATCTGTAATGGTTAGACACACCGTCTGTATAGTGTTTGACACGTAACAATTGCTCCATAAGCAGCAGTTTGACTTTCCTTCTTTTCTCCTTTTACTGTGAGCTAGAGAAGGGTGTGTGTGTGTGTGTGTGTGTGTGTGTGTGTGTGTGTGTGTGTGTGTGTGTGTGTGTGTGTGTGTGTGTGTGTGTGTGTGTGTGTGTGTGTGTGTGTGTGTGTGTGTGTGTGTGTGTGTTATTGCTACTGCGTCAGCTATTTTGATGCTGCTGGCCTTGAGGAAGAGAGCCTGTGACAAGTGCCTTCTTGGTAACAGATTCACTGAATTTTCATCCCTTAGAAATCCAAGAGGCTATTCCTTCAAACTTTCACATCCCTGCTCCAAAATCACATAACCGTGGCCTGTGGTCATTATCTCCATCCACTAAACAGTGTTTCTAAAATGTGAATCTGAGGAGTGTGTTCACTGTTGTACGGCAGTACTAAGTACACAGGAGGCCATAAGAAATACATTTACTGAGCTGGGCGCTGGTGGCTCACGCCTGTAATCCTAGCTACTCAGGAGGCTGAGATCTGAGGATCGTGGTTCAAAGCCAGCCGGGGCAGGAGAGACGTGAGACTCCTATCTCCAATAAACCACCAGAAAACCGGAAGTGGCTGTAGCTCAAGTGTTAGAGTGCTCGACTTGAGCTGAAGAGCTGAGGGACAGCGCCCAGGCCCAGAGTTCAAGCCCCACGACCGACCAAAAAAAAAAAGAAGAAATACATTTACTGGATGCACATCCCAGCTTACAGATGAGAAAACCGAAGTCTAAGAAGGTTAAGTGATTTGCTCAAGACCTCGCAGCCCTGAATGAGATCTGCTCACCACACTGATCTTGCATGCCTCCAAATGCACACATGCTAAGATGCTCTGTGCCCAGGGCCTGCCCACATTTAGTTGGCCTCCTCTTCCTCATCCTCCCAGTCTCCGTTTGCTCAGAGGCAGGTCCCCTCAGTCCTAACCAGCACCTTTCCTCTAGGAATCATGGCAACGAAAACCACAGGCTCAGGTGTCTTGTTGCTGGTTAGTTTTGCCCTCCAGAAAGCAAGCTCCACAAAGCAGAAACTTCACCCTTCCGTCTTCCTTTCTTCCTTAACTCCCTGGGCTTGGGCACCCTAGTGGGTGCTTGAAAAGCATTTTGGGGACTGACACTTGGCTTCGCTCCACCGAGGGCCCCGCCCCCGCGGGGAAATGACACCCCAGATCCGGGTGACTTCTGGTGCTCACGCCTGCGCCCACGAGGCTCCGCGAGGCCCCCTCCCACGCCGTGCCCCCCTCCACCCCCGAGGTGGCGGTCACTTACTCTCGATGTAGCCGTGCAGGGTGACCATGCGCGCCCGCTCGGGGCTGCTGAACGGGGAGTAGTGGATGTCGTCTGACAGGGCGGAGGGGAGGCGGGATGGGGGCGCCCCGGAGGGCGGCACCGGATGCTGCGGTGTGTGCTTTTTATGACGCGCCCGGCAGTTTTGAAACCAGACCTGGAACGACAGCCTCAGCAGCGTCAGCCTTCGCGGAGAAGGGTGGCACGCGCAGCCCGGGGTGGGGGGGAACCTCAGGCCGAACTGCGGCCCCGGCACCGCCCCCCCACACACACCGCCGCCCGGACCCGCAACCCCGCCGCCCGCGTCCGCGCTTTCCCCGGCCCTGCCCACCCCTAGGCCACGCCCACAACCTGAAGGCCACGCCCACCCTGGCCCCACCTGGATGACCCTGCGGCTGAGGCCCGTCATGTCTGCTAGCTTCTGCAGCGTCTGCGCGTCGGGGTTGTTGTCCTGCGCGAACTGCGCCTGCATCACCTGCGGGGCGCCGGAGGCCCGTGAGGCACCCGAGGCGCGAGAGGCCCCCGGGCGAGCGGAGGTCGCCGAGACGGGCCTCCGGTCCAATCAGAGGCTCGGGACCCGAGTCCACACCCCAGCTCCCTCCCCTCCACCAGGCCAAGTAGCGGAGCCACAGGCTCCAGCTGGCCACGCCTACTCCTAGGCCACGCCCACACCCCCGCCCGCAAGCGCCGCCTGGAGCTTCTTGCCCCGACTACCTGCAGCTGCTCGGCGGTGAAGGACGTCCGCGCGCGCTTGGCTGGCTTGGGTTGACTGTCCTGTTCCGAGGGCACTGCCCCCTCCAACGTGAGGCCATTCCCTGGGGGCGACAGAAGCGGCTGACCACGCGTCCCCATCTCTTCTAATGGCAGCCTGGAAAGGACGGGGGTGGGGGGAGCTTGTCCCTGGAAGGGTCAGGAGCGGAGGTGGCTGGGAATGGGGGTCCCGGGGTCCCAGTTCCCGAGCTCAGTCTTTGAGGAAAGGAGTTCTGTCCCAGAGCCCTGGGATGTGGCAGTGTCCCCATTTCACACAAGAGGAAACTGAGGCACGGGGTGGGGTGGGGAAACAAAACCTCTGCCCCAAACCTTCCCACTGGGTTCTGAAAACTGGCTGACCCTAAAATGACCCAAACTGGGCTCCCTCCCAGCACAACTGGGAAACAAAGGCTGGCAGAGATTGGAGGCAAGCAGGTTTGAGAGCTGCAATCTCGATTTTATAAAGATGGGATGGAAAGATGTACACCGAGAAATCAACAGTGATGCATCTCCAAGGAGTGTGGTAATGGTGACTCTTTAATTTTATATTTCTATAACTTTGGAGGCCTTTGAAGCAATTATATGTCACCTAACTTCTCCAAGGTCTAATTTTATTAACTGGGCTCGATGTTCAGTATCCTCTTGCAATCTGATTTCAAACTACTGAATCTATTCACATTTTATTTTTATTTTATTTTTGCCGGTCGTGGGGCTTGAATGCCGGATCTGGGTGCTGCCCCTCAACTTTTCAGCTCACGGCTAACGCTCTACCATGTGATCCACAGCACCACTTCTGGTTTTCTAGTGGTTTATTTGAGATAAGAATTTCATGGACTTTTCTGCCCTTGGCTGGCTTTGAACCACAACCCTCAGATCTCAGCCTCCAGAGTAGCGAGGATTACAGGTGTGAGCCACCAGCGGCTGGCTCCCATTTTATTTTTAACACTTCATTTTACTAAATATGTGAATAATACATGGTCCACGAAATTCCAATAGGCACAAAGAAAAGGGGAAAATATCACTACTGTTCAAAATTTAGTGCAACTTTTAATTAGGAGAAAAAAAACTATGCTTAAAGAAAAACCATCAAACATTCCAATGTGCATACATAGAAAAAAGCTGGACATCTAAACAATAAAACATGAAAAGGAAGTGGCATTTGGAGTGATCTTTATTTTCTTCTCTTTTTTAACCATCTTTTCTAATTTTTCTATGAAGGACTGTGTGTGTGTGTGTGTGAAAAGCAAAACAGTAAACCAACACTGGAGCTATGCAGTAAGGGAGATGAGTCTGCTCACATAGTAAGAGCCAAGGTATTACTGGAGAGACAAGACTAAGGATAACCCTGGATGGTCCAAGGGTGGAAGGAACCTTTGGTCCTGGTGAGCCATAGTATGGATGAAGCTCTGCTTCCTGGGTTTCCATCCCAGCTCCACTGAAGACCTGCCTACCACTACGGAGAATTTCATTGCACCCCAGGTTCACTTGCTCCCCACTTAGCCCTGAGCCTGGCAAGAAGGTGTGATGGCCACCAGCAAGAACACTCCAGTGGTTCCTGAATAGTCCTGAAGCTGGGCCCTAGAATTGAGATTCACCTAGATGGGGGGGGGGGGGGGGGGGGGGGAAGGACCAGGATTGAGGTAGACACTTTGTTATATTAATGCCCCATAGGAAAGCAAGACAAGACCTAGTGTGTCTGTTCTATTTGAATGGAAAAATGGAATGCATTGAGGCAGCCATATTGCAGCATCCTCCTGGCCTTATATGGACTTGCTGTGATGCATGGGGATGAAGTTGTATAACACCTCATAATAGACTTTGGAATCAGACACATCTACTAGTATAAAATCTTCGGCAAAGTTTCACGCTTCAGCTAACCTCTGCCTCTTTCCTAGTCTGCAAAATGGAGAGTTTCTTTCTAGAGTTATTGTAAAAATGACATGAGATAATTCATGTTTCAAAGAAGGAAGCAGCATCTACACACCCTGACCAGAGAAATTGTGGAAACCACTTTCCCTTTCCCTTCACTAGCCTTCTCTGTGACTCAGCTTTCCGTGTGTCTGTGAGACCTGGCCAGCTCCTGTCCCTGGAACTATATATATTGAGAAATCACAGTATCCCAACCAGAGATGGAGGGATCACTGTTGTCCAACACCTATCTTGCATTGTTGGAGAACTGAGGCCCAGAGAGGAAAGGAAACTTCCTACATGTCAGCACTGTTATGTTCAAGCCGGGTCTCCAAACTCAGAGACCCTTTCCTTAAAAGACCCCCCCAGCCCAGGATGAGACTCCTATCTGCAAGCCCAGGCTTTGCATTGCCAGGATGGGAACAGGTAGAGAATAGAGCGGCCTAGTATCTCTAGGACTGACCCCTGAAGCTGGAGGGGAACGAGCCCCACACAGCCCAAAGAGAGCTTCTATTAGGTGGAGTAGGCTGGAGTGTTGGGGTGGTGTGTGGGATCATTATCCTTTTTTTTTTTTTTAAACAGAATTTAACACAGCGTTGGGGAAGGGGAAGGGCAGTGAGGACTCCCCCCCCCCCCCCCCACACACACACAGAGCTCCCTGGGGCCAAAGCGCATGCTCCGTGCGCAGCCCCACCCCCCGCCCCCCGCAGGTGCCTCCAGGTGTTCCTCTGGGGGTGGGGATGTCCCTGGAGTGTTAGGATGGTGGGGCACAGAGTTGCTGGGTGGGGGGGGGGGGCGGGATGGATACCGTTCTCAGCGGCCCTCTTGAGGTTCTCGATCATGGTGTCATAGTGGATGCGGCACAGCACCTTCTCCTCAACCAGGCCGAACTCCTCGCCGGTGGACAGCTGGCGCTTGCAGGAGAAGCAAGCGAAGCAGGCTAGGTGGTAGGCGTTACCGCGGGCGCGCCGCACCCAGTCGCTGGCGTAGATCTGTCTGCCACATCGGGCGCACTTGGTCCCAAATCGGCTGTAGGACGTGGGACAAGGACAAAGATCGCACAACTATAGACATCTCCCTCCCTCTGTATCCCCACCTCCAGCGCACTGAGCTGGGGATCCGGTCCCCAAGACTTCATTCATACTTTCTTGCTATTGCATTCATACCTAACACTTGGTTTACTTTAATTACAGCCACATAGAAGATGAGCTGGTGAGCAATTTTTATTTTCTTTCTGAGACTTTTCTAAGTTTCCCACATTGTCTACTATGTTCATGTATTATATTAATTTGTTCATTAAAATGTATCATAGCCAGTAGCTCATGCCAGTAATCCTAGCTCCTCGAGAGGCAGAGATCTGAGGATCAGGGTTCAGAGACAGCCTGGGAAGGAAAGTCCATGAGACTTTTATCTTCTATTAACCAACAAAAAGCTGGAAATGGAAGTGTGACTCAAGTGGTAGAGAGCCAGCCTTGAAGGAAAGAGCTAAGGGACAGTGCTCAGGCCCTGAGTTCAAGTGACAGTACAGGCACACACACACACACACACACACACACACACACACATACACACACACATATCATGGGTTCATGGGCATTAGGAAAGTATAGTGGTACTGCTAAGCAAGTTTTTGAGCACCATCTGCCTAGAAAGATTTTAAGTATTTTATAGTGGGTAATCTTCATCTTGCAGGGAAGAAAGTGAGGATCTTAGATGTTGAGTGAGTTGCACAAGGTCACACAGCTCATGAGGATAGGAAACTTAGCTGGTCTGACTCCAGAGATGAGTAAGCTATAGCCCCAGTGGTGCAGAGGCTCAGTTTCTTGAAAGAGTAGACAGACAATGGTTGACGCTGTGACCCAGAGCAAATAGTTTAACTCCTTCAAATTCTCATTTTCCTTGTCCTGAGCTGTCCTAAGTGACCACAACAATTAATTGTGTAGTGATCTGCAGTCTTCCAAAATCCCAAGTGGTCCCAGGCCCTGCAGCCCATGACAAATGTGTGTGTGTGTGTGTTTAAAGACTAAATGTTTTCTTTTTAATAAAAATAAAAGGCCCAGGTCACTAGGCTGGTGGTTCACACTTATGATCCTAACGACTCAGGAAGCTAAGTTCTAAGCAACAAAGTTCAAAGCCAGCCTGGGCAGTAAAGTCCCTGTGAAACTCTTATCTCCAATTAACAAGCAAAGAACAAGTAGTAGAGGCATGGCTCAAGTGGAAGAACACCAGCCTTAAGGGAAAAAACAAAGGAACAGCCCCTGGGCCCTGAGTTAAAGCCACAGTACTGGTACACACACACACACACACACACACACACACACACACACACACACACACACACCCACAGATTGTTTCCTTGCCCCCTGCACCTTCTGTACTTCCTTACTTCTGCCTCTTCCTCCTCTCCCTAAAGAGCTGTGCTCTTTAGGCACAGCTGCCTGATTATCAGACTAGGACCCCCTTTGGGGAAATAGCAGTCTGGTTTATTCTGTACCAGATCAAGCCTTGGGAAGTTTTGTCCTTTAAGTAGCTGACTCACCTGCCTGCAACTGTCCTCCCATTCAGCCTCAGTGTCCCCTAGTATACACTCCATTCCAGAGAATGCTGCTACCACACATGCAGCCCTCGGGCATGGAAATCTAAATTATACACTCTCCTCTCTTCAAAACCCCACATCCAACCAATCCTCAGGCTCTATGCGTTCTGTGTCCTAAATATCTCTGGAATCCATTTCCTCCTTGCCATCTCCAATACTACCCTCCTATGCCAGGTTCTTAATAGGCATCACTCACTGCCAGTTTCTGCCTAGGCCTCCCACTTTCCAGTCTTGCCCTGCCAACATACCCTCCACAAGGGCTCACAGTGAACTTCCCAGCATGCACATGGAATTCTGACCCTTCCCTGCTTTGGTGGCTCCATTCTGCTCTCAGAACCTGGTCCAAGATGCTTGGGGTTTATAAAACCCAACAGACCACATCCTCATCAAGCCCACCTCCTTTCTAATCTTCTTCACAGTCTCCCACGCCATCCCCCAGTGCCAGCGGTCCACAAAGGAAGGTCACTCCCAGGTCTTCTGGCCCCCTCTGAAGCACGTTCTCACCCCTAGGCCTTTACAGTCCTTCCCTGGACTTGTCCTTTCCAAGAGTCTCACTCTTAACATTAATTACACTGGTTCCTTGGCTCTCTCCTTCTACCCCAGGCACTATGGAAACTGGGTGGCCATACCAAAGTGATTCATCTTCTCATCCTCATGGGGTTGGCAGCCTTTCGACTGATGAGCATTCCCAAAGTACCTGTGGTGTGGCTGTAGAATATAGCCCACCCAGCAAAAATGCATGGATCCCAGCATATCCTGCTTTAGCAAATTCGAGCAATGAACAACTGATGCAAGTGTTGGGTTGTACTGAGTGTGGGAGTGCTGTAAGTTAGCTCATCTTCAGCTCACACATGCACTCATATTTTCCCCATAAGGGGTACTCCTTATAGGATACAGCCGGGACTCTAGGTATGCTCAGACGGTGCTACATGTTACAGGTTTCATTAATAAGCAGAGGCGATTTCCGACAGCCTATTTGGTCTCTATTCCCCCAGTAAAGTGGAGGTGAAACAGCTTTGTCCATCTATTCCAGCCAACTCCTACCTGAGGTCAAATCCGAGGTCAAATTTGAGGTCAAAACTCCATTTGAAAGCACTTGCTAGGCTCTAAAGGGAGCCTGGCTTTCCATCTTTTGTGCTTTGTTAGGAGGCCAGCAGCCACATACAGAGCCCATGCTGTGGGTCCGGGGCCAGGAGCCAGAGGCACTCTAGTGTCTTTATTGCACCCCCCTGGTTTTGTGGAAACCCCATGATTTAAGGGCTCTGGCACCCGTTGTTTTCCTTCCTTTTCTTTTTTTTCACATTTGGAGCTGGAGGTTTAGCGATGGTGAGTGACTTACTGAGAGATGACACTGGGTGTGGGGCCGGGGGAGAGCCCCTCTGAGATGTCAAAACGACCTAGAATCTGTGGATGGTGGGAATGGGGGTGGGGACAGAGAGAGAGAGAGAGAGAGAGAGAGCAAGCAAGCAGTGAGCTGGCATCCCAAGAGGATGACCAGGAAGCTTGACTGTCTGGGGTTCCTAGTCCTAGCCAGGGGTCCTGGAACAGGCGCAGAACCGGGGCACAGCCAGCTCCAGGAGGCAGGAAATATGAGAGCCAGAGCAAGGGAGTTCCCGGGCCCCGGAGAGGCCGCCTGTGGCTCAGTGCATGTGGGTTCGCTGAGCTAGAATGTGGGGTCCCGACCCTCATGCTTGGCTGAGTGGGATTCCTGGTGACTGAATTCCCCATGAGTGTCCCCGTACGACCTTGGTCTTCCTGCCCTACAAGTCTCCTGAGAGCTGAGCCTGTCGGGTGCCTACAGAGGTAAGTCCCATCGCCCCCTGCCTTGGCTCTGATGTGAGTAACTATCAATTACTTTCTCAACCTCGTCACTCCCAAAATGCTAGAAGTTGCTCCCCAGCACTCAGATCTACTCCCCGCATTTGCCATGACAAAATTGCCATGACAAAATGCTGGAACTGAGATGGGTGTCACTCTGTCAGGTTCACGGCCCATTCTTACATCGTGTTCCCGCCCCCAAGACAGAATTCAGAGCGCACAAATGAAGGGCAGGCGCCGGGATCCAGGGATCCAGGGATCCACGCTCGAACAAACGGAGTCCTCCCCAGCCCGGCTGCGAGGTTCCGACGGTCGCCAGATTCCGGAAGCAGCGAAATCGGCGTCAGTGGGCAGAGACAACGAAACTTCAAGAAAGGAGTCCAGTTCAGGAGCCGCGAGGGGAAAGCCAAAGGGACCGAGGGGAGTGCCTACATCTACCCCAACCTTGATGTGAGTCTGGGCCGTGTATGCCTCTCCCTGGGTCCCACGTGCAGCAAAGGAGTAAAGGGCGCACTGTGGATGGCTAGTAACTATTGAAAGGAGTAGCCTCGGCATGGAGCACCACCAAGCTGTCTCCCAGATCCGAATACTTATGGTTATCTAACCTTGGACAGGTCAGGCTGGTTTTCCAGACTTACTATTCCTGAATACCTAATAGATGCTCAGTAATTCTTTGTTGGATTAACAAACATGGCAGATAAAGCCCACTGGAGTTCCTTTCCTCATTTATTAAGGCTGCCTCTTTGTGCATGAGAAGCAGGAGCTCAACCAGGGAGTGTCAATAGTAGTTTCAAAGCCAGTAAGTCAAGGGTTTGAAAGGCAACCGAGTTTAATTTGGATTCCAGAGGCTCACTGGATGGATGGCTTTAGAGAAGTTCCTTGAGGTGAAGTAGAGGAGTTGTAGCATCCTTCCTATACTCTGTGTTCCTTCACTTCTAGACAGGCCCATAGGAGGAAGGAAGGAAGGAAGGAAGGAAGGAAGGAAGGAGGGGAGAGAGAGAGAGAGAGAGAGAGAGAGAGAGAGAGAGAGAGAGAGAGAGAGAGAGAGAGGAGGAAGGGAGGGAGGGAGGGAGGGAGGAAGGAAGGAAACCAGCAATTAAGAGGTTAAAAACACCCGCTTGCACTCCTTGGAGGTCCTGGTCTGAGGCCCCTCCTTTTCCAGCTCCCCTCTTGTTTTTTTTTCCCCCAACATCTGTCCCCCAACAGCTGGCCACTGCTGGGCCCCTCTGCACTTCAGTGGGGGGCCTGCTTCCAGGCCCCTAGCCTCTCATGGGACCCTCACTCTGGAGGAGGCTGGAGTCCAGGGACAGAACTTGAGCTCTGTAGGAAAAGGCCAGAAAAGGCTGGGAGCTTGCCTTAAGTGAATGGGAATTTCATCCAGAAGTAGCATTCTAAGAACTCCCACCCTATAAACACCAGTGGGGAGGTAGTTAACCCTTTCTTCCCTACTCCCATTCTCAGAAAAAAGACAGCAAGAGACCAGGGTGAGCTGGTCTTGGCAAAGTTACTCCAGTCTCAGGCCCCTGAAGAGATCACTCCGGCCCTACTGCTCTCAGGGCTAGCACATCTGATGGGCACTGTCTGTGTGCAGCCAGGCAGACTGGGAACCTTACAACCAGCAGGCCCTGCCTTTGCCATTCCATTGGCATATCTTGCCTATAAAAGTCTGTGGTGTTTAGGAGTAAAAATGGTAGGATTCAGTGAGTTTACCTGGGCTTTACCAACTTATTTGTGACCTTACCCCTTGGGCCTGAGTTTCCCCTCTTATAACATAGGAATTGTAAGAGTACCATGTCTACAGAGTGGACTCAAGGATTAACTGAGATGTAAGATACAGCAGGTAGAGAGTTAGCAAAGTTCCTGGGAGTAGAAAATAACTCTGTAGAGTCTGATGATGGTTTGCCTTATCCCTGTTCTTCCCAACACACACACACACACACACACACACACACACACACACACACACACACACACACATCCCTGCCTCCATGCTGTAAACCACTGTGTGACTTGGACACTTTTTACTTTCTCAGGACCTGGGGTTCCCTGATTATACAATGGACATGATGCTCCAGGAGGCTGAAGGGGCTAGGAGGGCACTGCCCTCAGACCATATCCTATTTGTACGGCAGCAGCTCCTGGTTGGTTGGAGGGTGTGGACTATGGGAAGCTGCCCTGGGTTGTGGCTGGTGGTGGCAATGGAAAAGTGAATACTTCAGAAAGGAACATGATTCCCTCCACCCCCAGAATTTTCTTCACTTCTTACAAAGTCTGAAAGGGAAAAAAAAGAAAAAAAAGGTCTTAACAAAAGAAAGAAATTTAAAACCCTATCATATTTCCCCTGTGGGCCATGTTTTTTTTCTCTGTCAGGACTCTCCAAGAGTTTGATTCCTACCTCCCAATCAAGTTGAATCCACAAGAGCCAGTGAGGTTCCTGTTTGGAGAGTGAATTGGAGAAACTGAGGCAGAGAAATCCAGAGTTGTGGCCAAGAATACACAACCAGTGGAAGACCAACACCTCAACAATAGTGAGCCAGGAGCTGTTGAATTTCCCCCAAACTACTCCATGCTCTACAACCTCCCTCCCTAATAAACTTAGAATTCCCTCCTAATCTCTAACTTCAGAGCTGTTAACACTGGTTCTGCCAATGAAGACTGAAGTTTCTCCGAACTACAACATGGCGTCTAGAAAGGACAAGAAAGGACATAGGACATAGAAAATCTTGTCCCCTCTTTGGGCAGAGCCCTCCAGTCCACATGCTGCCTCAACCTGGATCCAGCTTCAGGAAACAAAGGCTTAGAGCATCTCAGCACAAAATCCCTACCTGAGCCCCAGCTCCTGGGAGAGGAATTCTGTCTCCTACACCTCCTCATTCAGTGTTCTCCAGGAAGAGCTTCCTCAGCAGCCTATGCTGCCGCCCAGTGCAGACAATAGTCTTTGCCTGGTGCTCGTCAACCTTTTCTTTTCCTTTTTGTGGTTTTCACTGTTTTGTCACAGGTGAGTCTATCAGAGATGGGTTATGCCTACAGAAAAACCTGGCAGTGGGAGAAATGATCAGAAAAAAAAACCCCACAGGTCTACTCCCATCTTGGAGAATACGAACTTTTATTCCCTTCATTTTCTTAACTTGAAAACCGGTTTAATTTTGCTTGGAAGGGGTCTCATCAGTGAGAAAGGATTAGTGCTTAGATCCTGTAGCCCAGAAATGGCCCAGGCCCTTCCCTACAGGCAGGCTTTGTCACTCAAGCTACCTGGGAAAATGCCTGTCACAGGCTTGTGTCTGATCTCCAATGGTAATCGCAGTGATGGTAATGGAGGCATCTGTAGGCAGCCACAGTCATTTAGGATGCCTTTGCTGAGACTTTCTGCCTTATTGGCCTCCTTTGTCCTCTAAGCGAGACAATTTTGGAAAGAAAGAAGTCAGCACTGAGAGATGCAGTGACTTGGCCAAGGTCACTGGCTTGAAAGAACTGTCTCCTGCCTCTCCTCATGGTGGCTGCACATGTGACCCTCTACGTATGATACTCTATTACAGAATGGTGGGATGGGAAATTTGTGCAGGCTGTGAGTGATGGAATCAAGATCTTAGTTTTGACTAGTTTAGTCCTTCAAGGTCTGGTAAAGGGCATTATCCAAGGATGCTCAGTCCAGTGTGAGCATCAGCTGGGGTTAGAGAAGAAGGGAAGATATAAGAGCTAGAGGTAAGTCTGCCAAATCTATTGTTATCAGAAGAGCTGGGGAAGGGTTCTGCCCCCATCTTATTCTACAAGGAAGGTCCTAGATATCACCCATCTGGTGTCATTAAGCTGTTTGGTACTTGATGAATCCAAGGAACTTCCCCCAACAAATAGTTGCCCCCCTCTTCCAACCAGAGTCAGGCCTAAGCAAGGAGGTGGCTATGACAGTGACTGTAAACTTCCATTTCCTCCTGGTGCCAAACCAACAGTCATATGGGACAGTGGGAGGAGACATCACGCTCTGGTTACACACTACATAGTCATAATCTCCTGTCTACACACACACAGTAGTCTATAACCACAAGTACATATTCACATCACACCCTTTGTCCCTTGGTGCCTGGATGAAGGGCCATGGGCAGGAATGTCCTCTCAGAGAAGATGGAGGTGAGGACTAACCGACTTCAGAATTCTTCCACACTCTCCCACCTCACCCTCTCACCTCCAGATCCAGATATGATCTTTGTACACACCCACAATGACTCAGAGTGTCAACCTTCACATCTAGACTCACACTACCTACACGTGAACCAAAAGACAAATGTTCATCTATAAAGCAACACGGCCCTCTATCCACACACCCATGCCTTTGCCAATTGACTTATTCTCCCAGCACCCCTGAACAGATGCCAGGCAATACAGACAAGCACTTCTTGCATACAAAGTCCGAGGTCAACACCCCACCATCATACACCCCATGTCTAGCACATAAAGAAATAATGCACATCTTCAACCAGCTTCTCATTTCCTGAGAGAACCCCAGCCACAAATGTGTCCAACTTCTAGCTTCTAGAGGCTCAATTGTGTGTGGAGGGTGGGCAAGGTATGGGGGAGCATTGCTGTTCACCCCATTCCCTGTCCCTCAGAGGCTCTTTATAGAAGGGAGGAGTTCTCTGGAAGACTGAAGCCATGAAGGGAAGGATGTATTTGGGTTGGGGGGGGGGGAGAGGTTAGATTGAAAGAGTAGCTTTCTCTACTTCCTGAAAAAGTATTGGGGGGGGGGGACAAACGTCCCTCCCAAGAACCAATTTCAGTCTATTTTCCTCGGACTGCATAGGCCGGGCTCTTACTTCCCGCTGAAATTTGGCAGACGGCCCCTGACACTGCCAAGACCTAGACCCCATGACCAGGTCAGGGCCCCCGCAGCAGGGCTGGAAGCGAGGCGCGTGCTGGGGGGTTGGAGGCAGCGGCCGGAGGCTGCACTCGCCGGATGGAGAGCGACCCGCGCAGGGAAGCGCGTCCGCCCGCCCGGAACTGTCCTCCACGGCGCCCTGCGCTACGGTGCCAAAACCTAAAACCCCGTAGACAACGAAGCCACAGCGGGACGCGGCGGCGGGAGCAGGGATTGGTAGGACCAAGGCAAGATCCTAGGCTCGAAATGCAGATCAGGGCACGCACAGGCCGGGAGCCGAGGGTGGGCTTAAGTGCAGGCGCTTGGGTTGGGGACTAGGCTGTGAGTCTGACGCGGTGTCGGTACGGGAGACCCCCCTGCGGAGCAGATCGGAACCCACAGCAGAGGCCCGAGCAGAGCCGCAGCAAGAGTCCGGGGCCCAGATTGGGATCCCTCCGGAGGAACAGGCTTTGGCGAGCCTGGAAGTCCAGGTCGGGTTGGAACCGGGGCCGAGCGCACTTGGAGATAACAGCCAGCTAAAGTTGGTAGCGGGGCTTCCCAACGGGTGGGGCCAGTGCTGGGGACGTCGGAGCTCCACCGCGGCGCCCTACCGATCCGAAGCTGGAGCCTGAGACTCAGGCCAGACCAGAAGAGACAGAGGCAGAAGAAGAGACGCGATCCAAATTCAGCGGACCGGGGCAACCGCGGGCAGATCGCCCGGCGGCGGAGGGAGCCCGCGCAGGTGCCGACATACAGCCTGGGGCCTTGGGGTTGGCGACGCTAAGAGCCGGCGACGGCGGGGACGGCGGCGACGGCAGCGGGGCCGGCGGCGGGCTGGGCCGGTGCGCAGGGCGTGCGCTCCGAGCGCCGGACCACTCGCACCCACGAGTGGTCTAGGGGATGCGCACGCCGCTTCCCCACCCCCTCCGGGGCCTGGTGGGCCGCAGCCTACCTGAAGTAGTCCATCTTGCAGAAGATTTCCTTGTTCTTGATGTAGCAGCTGTTCTGCTGCCTCAGCGACGTGCGACACACGGAGCACTCGAGGCACCGCACGTGCCAGATGAGGTTGTTGACCTGGGGAGGGGGCAGAGAGGAGGGGAAGGGGGGTTCGGCTAAGCCAAGGGGCCTCTTTCAAGCCGGGCCCCAGCCTCCCCGGCCTCATTCGCAGACAGATGCTGAGGGGTCTGAAGACGGGTGTAACTCCCCTGTTCTTCCTCTGTAATACTGAGGATCGGGGTGGTGGGGGAACAGATACATCCTTCCCGTTTTCTGGTCGGGACCCGGGACCCAGCAAGGCTCTAATACTTGCCCCCAGCCGGGCAGTCGCGGCAGCGGCTTAGCCACCTCACGGATGGACACTGGCACACCCACCGCGTGCGGACTACAATCCATCCCCACCAACCCACAGGTTAACCCCGAACCCTAAACCCACCTTGAGCAGATACCGGTCTAGGATCTCGAGGCCGCAGCTGGAGCAGATGTTCTTGCCCGCCGACGGCACGGAGGAGGCGGCCGAGGGCGGCGAGCAGACCGACGGCGTGCTAGGCGTGCACGGGGAGGCCCGCCCTTCGTCCTTGTCCAGGGAGCCAGCCAGGGCCTCGGCGTCCGACTGAGCCTGCAGTAGAGGCGGGGGCGAGAGGAAAAGCAGAGCCCTGAGCCGGGCGCCCATCGCGTTGCCTCCTGCCTGGGCTACATACAGATCGGACTCTTCCTGAGCATCCACCCACAACGAAATCTGCCCGGGGCGCCGCACCCCGGGCTGGAGGACAGGAATGGGAGGCTCCAGGGGGGACGCAGGGACGGGCGGCAACTTTTAACAACGCGCTCCTTGGGCGCCGGGAGCGGTCAAAGGCCGTCTCTCCTGGGCCCGAGAAGCGAGGTTCCGAGAGGGGCGGCGCCCACCGGTAATAATCCTTCCCCCCACCCCCCTACTCCACCCACCCACCCCCAAAGGCAGGGGGCAGCGGTTGTTTCGTGGCCGGAAAGGCTGGGCCAGGTGCCCAGGGTGGAGCCGCTGGGGCCCGGGAGGGCCGTAGGCAGAGTCGATCGGACTCACCATGGCTGGCGGCGCGGTCCCTTCGAGGCAGCGGGTGGTCGCTTTGCAGCCGGACCCTGGCAGGGCCATCACCTGGGGGAGGGGGGGAGGGAGCGCAGGCGGTGGCGGCTGCCGAACGGGCTCGGCGCTGCCTGAGCCCAGCGCCTCCCCGCGCCTGTTATATAAACCCGGCGCCGAACAATGAGTCCTAACTTTGTAGTGGGCATTTAAAGCCCTTCCCCACAAAAGCGGTGTCTCTCTAATGAAGCAATTTGAATTTGGATTGGATTTTTTCCCCCTCTCCCCTCTCTCTCCCCCTCTCCCTGCACTTAACCCGTGGCTCTTGAAGTAATCGCTTAGTTCCCTTGCAATCCAAGCCTCTGAGGGGGGGAAAAACACGCGCACACACACAAACTACCTGCAATTAGAAATTGTCGTGAATGCCCAAGATAAGAGGTAGCCAGAGTGTCAATTCCAACTGTCAATCAGTGAGATCCATCAGGCCGCCCAAAGAATTGCAAATTTGATTTTTTAATGGTAGTAATTAAAAATCGAATTTTTTCTCTCTCTCCACCCACCCCCCTCCTCCTCCCCTTCTTCCTCGCTCCCTTCTCCTGCTCTCCGCACAAAAATGCAAAAAGGAGAAAAGAGAGAGAAAGAAAAGAAAAAGGAGCTGGGGGTGGTGGTGGTGGTGGTGATACTGGTGGTGGAGAAAAATTCAAAAAAAAAAAACAACAAACCCACAACCACCCTGGAGCGCGGGAGCATCGGCCGACGCGCGCTGCGGAATCGAAGCCACGAGATGGACACGGATTTAGGCGCTTTTCGAGGGCCAGTTCTCGGCTAACCCGGAGCCCAAGAGGGCGAGAGCGGGGACGGAGGGGGGGGGGGGGAGAAGGAGGGCGGAGGGAGGGGGAAACGTGGATTCCCTCCCCCCACCCCAGGAGAAAAGAGAGGCGTCCAAGAGGAGGAAAAGACAGCCCGCAGCCCGTCGGCGCGCCCGGGACCGGCCCCGCGTCGCGGTTCTCAGCTTTGCGTCCGTGCAACCCCCGGCGCTACGACGCTATCAGCGCCTATTCAGACGGACAATACCAGCCTCGCCTCCTCTTGATTCGCCTGTGTCTTTGCTAAATCGCTTTTTGAGAAATTCCTCTAACATTTGCATAATGTCTTCCCGCTTTCCGCGACCCCCCCCCCCCCCGCCGCCCCATTCGCGCTCGTGCGCTCGCTCGCGCGCACACCCGCACACACAACACACCCGCGTCCTCCCTCCTCCCTGCCCGCCCGCCCGCCAGCCACGGTGGGGAGGGGGGTGGCCCAGGCTCAGCTGGGGTCCCGGGCTCTGCGGGGAGGCCCCTTAGTCCCGGCCCGCTCACCCTCTCCGGCTGGTTGGCTCGCTGCTCACCTGGTCGGTGGCGGGGCCGCCCTCGGCCGGCAGCCGGCAGCCCTCGGGCAGCGCCGGGGCGGCGTTCTCATGCTTCCAGTACATGGGCCCCGGAGTGGTGGAATCAGGGGGATCGCCTCGCCGAGGGTCGCGCCGAGGGGGCCCCCGGCCGCGGGGCGGGAGTAGGTGGAGGGTGGCGGGCGGGCGGGTGGGAAACAGAGGCTGCAGCAAGAACCGGAGGACGAGAACTGAGGCTCCGGCCCCGCGGCCCTGGGCCCGGCCCCAGCCCCGGCCCCCGGCCCGCGCGCAGCTCTGGCCTTGCTGGCTGCTGGCGCCGCTGCCTCGGAAGAAGGTCCCGACAAACTTGGAGGCCCCCGCCTCCTCCTCCTCCTCCTCCTCCTCCTCCTCCTCCTCCTCCTCCTCCTCCTCCTCCTCCTCCTCCTCCTCCTCCTCCTCCTCCTCCTCCTCCTCCTCCTCCTCCTCCTCCTCCCCCCCTCTTTCTCCTCCTCCCCCCTCTTTCTCCTTCCCCCCTTCCTCCCCCCCTCGTCCTCCCCCCTCTCCTTCCTCCCCTTCGTCCTCCCCCCTCCCCTCCAGCTGTGGTGGCGGCCGCCCTGCCGCTGGAGCCCCGCTCGGTTCAAGATGACTCATGCGTGACCAATCCCCTCCCCGCCAAGGAGGGCAGAGCGAGACACACACGAGACAGAGACCCAGAGACATGCATACACGGGCACAGAGACACACAGAAACTCGAGTGCTGCGGGTAGGCTCAGAGACATGCCCACATACAAAGCCACTGGCGCGGCTCACAGCCCCACAGCGCTTTCTCCCGGCCGCCCCTCCCTCCACCCTCTCCCCCCTCCCGCGCCCTCTGGTACAACAGGGACCCCCTGGTCATCCCATCCGCAGAGATGGACTGCATAGAGAGCCCCATACATTGTGCACTACTGCCTGCCGTGCCGGTCCCCGGGGAACATTCGTCTGATCTACCCAAGCTCACAGCATTTAACCGGGCAGAAGACAGCCACTCTCTCACACACACGCACACGTGCGCTGAGACCTCTACTCCATCACAACCAGAGTGTACCAGCTCCTGCTGACCAAATGGGATGGGGAGAGGGTCCTTGGAATGGGAAGGGAGTCCCTCTGAATTCCCTTGGGAGGGGGAATTCAGGAATTCCCCAGGAGTTACTTAGCCACAACTCCACCTTCTCTAAGGTTCTACTGATCATGGGAGAGGGAGAGACAAGCCCAGACACTTACACACAAGAGATACAGCCCAGAACCATATACAGCCAGAAAGCTCCAAGCCAAAGACAGCCCTGCCCACACTAACACCCCACAGCACACAAAGTGAGCATTTGCAATCCGTGTTTCCTTCTCCACACACAACTGAGCATAAAGAGACACATACAAAGTGGTATCCTCTTCTGAAAACAAATATCCACGCTCAGACTTCGATCTAGCCCTACAGACAACACGACAGCCCACCCACAACCTAGCACACATGCCGTCATCTCCATAATTGCCCTCATTTACAGATGTAAACATCCCTACACAATTGTGCTTACACTTACACTTGTACGAATAGCCACATCCAGGAGAGCAGAGCTCCAACAGAGCTCCAAAACCTATCTAGCTAGGTGTCCTCTGCTTAGACATCCCAAATGTGCATCCAGTCATTGGTGAAATAACCATGCATTGGCAGAAATGGCATGCAGAAATACCTCTGCAGACACAGGGTTCTTGATCATTACAATCTCTTGTTGGCACAGAGGCATATCCTAATAGACACGGGTAGACAAGGATGTCTGCACACTGGCACAGCAGTGAAGACTCATTTCTATGTCTCTCAGATACATACTATTTGTTTCTTCACACAGAAGAGCTCCAGCTGATAGAACCTCTTAGCCCCTGTATTCTAGCTAGAAAGAAAGAAATACAGAGAAAAACTATTTTCTTTCTGAACAAGTCTTTTATTCTAAGAGAACAGATTACAATGTGGAAGTGGGGGGGTATGCATATATATGCATGTGCAAATGCACATACATATATACATACTCATGTATGAGCACATATGAATACACATGTGAGCACAGGTGTAAAACATAATACATATATGCACTCCAAATGTGACCACTGATGAACCACCTGTTCCATCTCAAATCTCTTTTACACCTAATAATTCCAGCTGCTCTCAGGTACTTCCATCTGTACCAGACATTAAAATACTAAGTATTTTATAGTTGTGATCTGATTTTTTTCCCATAATAAGCCTAGTAGGCAACATCTATTTTGATGCCCATTTTACTGATAGAGAAACTGAGGTTCGGAGAGATTCATGGGATGTTTAGCAAGGTATGCATGTGACAAGATTTATTTTATTATTATTATTTTTTTTTTCACCTAAGCCAAGAACCCAAAGCCAGACTCATCTGATCATCAAAGTTCAGACTCTTGCATTTAAGGCTATGTATAAGACCAAGCCCATTCTCTACACAGAGTGCATGTGTGCACACACACACAGAGGCAGGCACACACACACGCACACACTCATACACAGACACACACACCATATTCTGCCAAAAACTTGGATTTGACATCTGGCTTATGTGCAAAGTGGGAATAAGCAATAGGACCTCTTTATGATTCTCCCCTT
This sequence comes from Dipodomys spectabilis, assembly GCF_019054845.1. Taxonomy (NCBI): domain Eukaryota; kingdom Metazoa; phylum Chordata; class Mammalia; order Rodentia; family Heteromyidae; genus Dipodomys; species Dipodomys spectabilis. The sequence continues at coordinate 7,296,776 of NW_024870723.1, forward strand.
CCCTCTGAGTGCCTAAGGGCATCTAGAGGTTAATACACAGTGTGTGCATGATGCTTCACACAATGAGCGCAGAGGTCTCGAGGAAAGTGAAAAGCATGAAGATTGTATTGTCTTTGCAGAACTCCATAGGCAAGAAGGGTGGAGAAGGCTTGGGCAGAAACTTCAGGGCAGGTGAAACATGAATGGGTTCAGGGGACACAAGAAAGTATAATAACAATAGTAATAATAAAACCACTGTTATTATTAAGTGTTCATGTGCCAAATACTCTTTACAAGCATTATTCTTTTAATCCTCATAGCAACTCTATATGCTGCTTATATTGTCATCTGTATTTTATAATTAGCAAACAACATTATAAAAGCCCCTATTTCCGAATGCTCTGGCACTCAGATTCCACACCCTAACCTTTACCATCTACGCAGTTCTGCTCTTGAATTCATACTTCATAGTCCATGGAAACAAAACTAGAATATGAGGCACTAAACACAGTGGTGAATCACAAAGACTGGGGCTAGACTTCCTGGGTACTAGTCTTGCATTATTACTTGGACAATCCTGGACAAATTCAGTCATTTGCTCAGTTTCAGTTTCTGTATCTGTGAAGTGGGAGCGATAACAGAACTCACCTCTTTTGCTATTCCTATCTGTGAAAATTAGGTAAAGAATCCATTTTACAGGAGCTCAGAAGTGCTGGGCATCAGTAGCTCATGCCTGCAATCCTAGCTACTAAGGAAGCTGAGATCTGAGGGTCAAGGGCTCATAGCCAACCTGGGCAGGAAAGTTGATCAGATTCTTATTTCCAATTCACTACTAAAAATTCAGAAGCAGAGCTGTGGCTTAAGTGGTTGAGTGACAGCATTAAGTGAAAAAGCTAAGGGACAGCACCCAGGCCTTGAGTTTAAGCCCAGTACAGGCACAAATAACAAAACCAAAAAACACAAACCAAACCAAACATCAGCAATACAAAAACAAGAACTCAGGAGAGTGCCTAATACAGAATACGCAACCAACAAAACTAGCCATCATCATAGCAAATTTTCCAGTTATTATTCTACTGGATACTGTATTCTTTATGAAGTAAAAAAGGACATCAACCAACAGTACAACAACAACAGCAAAAACAATAACAACAAAATTCTTTCATAACTTATCAAAAGAAGCTGCAGACCCATTATTCCAATGCAGAGCTTGATCCTGACTTGAAAAAGAACAAGAAATGTAATCATGTTGAGCGGACATCTCTCTTCCAACAACCTCAAGCTCCAGCAGCATAAATAAAGTTCAGATTGGCAACACTCAAATTAGCACATTTAGTGTGTTCAATCAGGATACTCCATTTCTTCCTCTGGGAGACCATGGGCAGGTTACTTGGATTCTCAGAGCCTCGGTGTCCTTATTTGCAAAATGGGAATAACAATACTTACTCCTCAAAGTTGGAAAGACAACCGATGTACATTAACAATGAGTACTTTTTCCAATTGCTGATTCCATTCTCAAGTTGGATTTAGGTACCCACATATATAATGTCATCTAGTTCGCACTTCAGTTCTTCCTTTGGCCAGTAACAAGATGTGGTCATCTGGTCCTCTGCGATGATTTTCGCCACCCTCCCCCAACCCAAGTCTCTGTCTAAGGTTTGGGATTGAAAAGAGGATTCATTAGTAACTGGATAATTCTGTGGGAGACCCCCAGCAGCGGTTCCACCCCCGCCGGGGAGTAATTCTAGGAAGGTAATGTGAGCTGGGAGAGACTGGAGACCCAACTTCACATTTATTTACTCTGACAGCTAAATTGGTGAGCAAGGGGGAAATCAGATGAAAGCCATTTCAGAATAAATACTAAATACAAAATTTAAACATTCGGATTGTGACAAATGGGGAGGGGGCAAACGGGAAGAGACAGAGGCAGTATGGCCTTCCCATAGCCCTGGACCCTATTCTCACCTTCCTAGACATTTCCTGTTTGAGGAAAGAGGACCGAATGGCATACAAACATCATGACCCAGAGCCAGCAATTTACCTCTCCTGGACACTGTATCCTTGGATCCTCTCAGATCACAGGAGAAGTGTCAGAAAGAGCCTTGCAGTCAAAGAGACCTGAGGTTAAATCCTAGCTCTGCCACTTTCTGGTTGAGTGAGCTTGGAAAAGTCAACTATAGATGCAATATCAACCTCAGAGAAGTACAATGGTCAACATCAAAAGGTTATTTAGCTGGGGGTTGGTGGTGACTCATGTGTGTAATATTAGCTACTTAGGACGCTGAGCTGAGATCTGAGGATCAAGGTTCAAAGCCTAGGCAAAAAAAAGTCTGTGAGATTCTCATCTCCAATTAACCACAAAAAGCTGGAAATGGAGCTGTGGCTCAAGTGGTAGAGCATTAGCCTAGAGTGAAAAAACTAAGGGGAAAAAACCAAAACAACAACAACAACAAAAAACAAACTAAGGGAGCAGTGCTCAGGTCATGAGTTCAAGTCCTAGTATCAACACACACACACACACACACACACACCAAATTAACAAAAAACAAAAATATCAAAGGACTTTTTTTTCCCCTGGTCAGTTGTAGGGCTTGAACTCAGGGCCTGGACGCTGTCCTGAGCTCTTTTGCTAAAGGCTAGCACTCTATCACTTTGAGCTACAGCGCCACTTCTGCTTTTTAAGGGGTTAATTGGAGTTAAAAGTCTCACAGGGACTTTTCTGCCAGAGCAAGCTTTGAATCATGATCTTCATATCTCAGCCTTCTGAGTAGATTGATAGGCATGAACCACCAGCATCCCACTTCAAAGGGCTTTTTAGATTTGGAAAGTATCATGCAAATGTGTACAATTATAGTCACTCCAATTCTTCCAGTTTGGACATCTATTTAGTAAATTCAGATCAGTGGACATTTATGAAGCATGGAACTCCAAAATAAGTTCATAGCATCCACAGAAAACACAGTTGAAGCTATTCTGGTCCCTGCCTATGAGGAGCCCACAGTCTAGAGAGGAAGGAAGAACCTCTTAACATGGCTCACAGGTAGAAAACCAGGAAAGGCATCCTAGAAAAGGTGAACTTTCAGAGAAGTCCTAGAGGATGAGTCAGCCAAGGAAGGAAGAGTAAGGAGCTGGATCAGGATGAAGAGGAGGTGTTTGCTGAAGCCATGGATGAGGAGGTAGATAAGAGCCAGAAGATGGAGGGCTGAGTGCCAAGGTGAGGAGTTTGAATCTTGAAAACGTGGTGTACAAGCTCGCACCCTGCCTCTGCAGATGAGTTTAACATGGTGTTGAGGAATCTGGTAGCCTGACTGTTACACACTGGCTGTAGGCTCTATGGTAAGTGACATATTGTGAAGCTTTCGTTTTCTTGTCATAAAATTGGCATTGAGAACCCCTTTACTACTGTTGGGATGGTTCCAAGAGACCAAGATGCATCTTTAAGTTAAGAACTTGGCACTGGCCCAGTATCCGGTAAGTACTTAGTCACCCAGAGCCATTGTTATCGCTAAGAAGAGGATGTAATACACAGGAGGCACTAGTTAAGTGGGGAGTCCCAAGGGCTACATACTCCTTCCACTGCACATTCTGCGCAGGATTCACAATGTACATTTCCCCTGCCAATGTTTCCCCTCAAGCAGTGATTAGATAAGACTTAAAATGAGCTAGACTGGACAGCATGCTAAGGAATTTCGGCTTCAAAGTATGTATTGTGAAGGGCCATCAAAGGCCCTTAAGCATGACCTTGTCATGGTTACATTGGGCATTTGGAAAGATGACCTAGACAGTTGGCTTGTGGACAGACTTGAAGGACAGTGAGTTAAGGATTGAGTCCTGCAGGAACTGCAATAATCTAGAGACCAGGTGATGAAGCAGGTGATTTCATCCTCCGGACAAGGAGGATGAAATGCAGAAATACAATTAAGAGTTAATTATATATCGCTCCATTTTTATATAGGACTAGGTACTATATATAACCCATATATAAGTATATGACATCATCTCCTAATTGACTAAGTAGAAATATTTACTATGTTACAGTCATATATATTCTATGTATGTTTCATGTTATTTGTATATATTTATGTGATTCTATTGAACAATGTATATTTGTACATTGTATTTTAATGCTATATGAGTCTATGAAATCATATAGTATATATTTGTACATATGCATGTATTTTGTGTGTAATTATGCATAATACATAAAATTATGTATAATTAATATATTATATAATTATATATTACATTCTTATTTATTGGCAGTGCTGGGGTTTGAACTCAGGGCTTTGTGCTTGTAGACAGGTGCTGTACCACAGAGGCAACCCTCAGTCCCCTTCTACACTCTTTCCTGAATAGGGTCTCATATTTTCGCTTATGACTGGTCTTGGATGACAATCTTCTTACCTATTCTTCTAGGATTGCTGGTATCACAGGCTCATGCCACCAAGTCATCATGTGAAATGAAATTTCACTAAAGTTTTGCCCATGTTGGGCTCCAACTTTGATCCTCCTGACCACTGAGTCTCAAGTAGCTAAGGTTACAAATGTAAGCTGTTGTACTTGGCTAACCTAACTTTAATATGTAAAGTTGACTATTGAGCAAACTGGATGTGGGAAATGAAGGAATAGAAAATATCATAGGTACCATGCATATTTCTACATTTAATTTTTCTCCATTTGGTTGTTACCAAAGACATGGAACTAAGCAGTTGGGGAAGGGTAGAGGGGATCAAAAAACTCAGTTTGGCTCAATGTACCAGGGGAATACTGAGGAAGAGAAGCCCAGTAGTAAATTGCCACAGAAATCTGTGTCTGTGAAGTAAGGGTGGGACTGGGAAGAGACTGGTGGGGATGGTGGGTAGATCCCTGGGAGGTGATGAGATTTCACAGCACCTAAGGAGAGAGAGAGCCAATTTGTCTACTATCTGTGAGGTAGCCTGCCCCAAAGTTCATTTTAATTTTCAGTGAGGATCATGTTTTTAAAGTGATAAAACATGATTTTATCTGTTAATTACTGAAACAGAACTAGTTTTTTTTCTTTTTCTTTTTCTTTTTCTTTTGTCAGTCACAAAGCTTGAACTCAGAGCCTGGGCACTGACCTGGTTCTTTCCCTCAAGGCTAGTGCTCTACCACTTTGAGCCATTGTTCCACTTCAGTTTTCTGATGGTTAACTGGATATAAGAGTCTCTTGGATTTTCCTGCTCAGGCTGGCTTTGAACCACAATCCTCAGATCTCAGCTAGGATTATAGGCATGAACTACCAGCACTTGGACAGAACTAGGTATTTTAAGAAGCAGAAAAAAAAACTGCCCTGGATTAGTCCTTGGGGATGGGTAAGAAGACATTGGTTAGACAAGTGGTAGGGTAGATTTGAGTGAGTAGAAAACACTCTAGTTTTTTTTTTTTTTTTTTTTTGCCACTCCTGGAGTTTGAACTCATGGTCTCAGCACTGTCCTTGAACCTCTTTGTGTTCAAGACTAGCACTCTACCACTTGAGCCACGGCACCTGGCATCTGGCTTTTTCTAAGTAGTTTACTGAAGAGTCTCAAAGACTTTTCTGTCCAGGATGGCTTCAAACCTGATCCTCAGACCTCAGCCACACTCAGCTAGAATCAATCAATCAATCAATCAATCTATCCATCAATCTATCTGACCTTTCTTTTTTTTCCTTTCTTTCTTTCTTTTTCTTTCTTTTCTTTCTCCTTCCTTCCCTCCCTCCTTCCTTCCTTTCTTCTTTCCTTCCTTCCTTTCTTTTCTTTCATTCCTTTTCTTTTCTTTTTGTTGTTGGTGATGGTTTTTCCTTTATTTTTTCCTTTTGGAGGAATGGAGGAATGGAGGAAGGGTGAACAAATGCAATCATGCTATTCAGTAAATACTATGTGAAAAATGACCCATGTAACTTATGGGCAGGGGTGGGGAGACTGGGGGAGACTAAAAGGTAACATTATCAAAAAAAAGTCATCTGACTTCTGAAATGGTAGCCCCTCTGTACAACACCTTAATAACCACAATAAAAATTATTTTTTAAAAGTCTTTCTAGGTAGAAGGAACATCTTTTATTAATACAGGAGGATTTGGAAGATTTTCTTGTGTTCAGGTGAGACATCAGTTTATTTTGGTCAGAGAAATGCACATTGGGCCAGACTCAAGTCCTCCTACACCTGATGTATCCTGTAGGTATACATGTTCACAAGTGTCATAAAGCCGCTTACAACTAAATCTCAGGCTTGTTCACCTCTAGGCTTTATTCATCTTCCAATGCTTTTCTTAACCCATTGGCCCAGCTTATGTTTTAACATCCTTCATAATTCAGCTCAGGTGCAGCTTCCTCTGGAAAATCATTACACCTTCACCTCTGTCCTCAGCTGAATCAGGAGCCTGTCTTCCCTTTATGATGGCATGTGACAGTACCACATGCTACATGAACCACACCCTGTATGCCTGCCATGCTCAGTCTATGTTGTGGGAAGAGTGTGTTTCCTTCTTATGAGGTCACTCACTAGCAAGTTTCTGAGGGGAAGAAGGCTACATTTTATTTCTAGCTTAGAAGGTTGCAGGATACACCAATCAATGTATTAATCAATCAAATAAAATACCATGTTGTATACAGTCAGTAATCCCAACCAAGTAAGACTGATTATAAAGGAAAAGATATAAATTGTTGCTCTGGGATAGATTCTTTCAGACCTGTTTTGTGTTGTTGCTAGTGGTGGGGCTTGAACTCTGGGCCTGGGTCCTGTCCCTCAGCTCTTCAGCTCAAGGCTAGCACTCTACCACTTGAGCCACACTGCTACTTCTGGTTTTCTGGGTGGTTTATTGGAGATAAGTTTCATGGACTTTTGTGCCCAGGCGGGCTTTGAATTGCGATCCTCAGATCTCAGCCTCAAGTAGCTAGGATTACAGGTGTGAGCCATTGGTGCCCGGCTTTTCAGATCTGTTTTATTTTAAATCTGGGATTAAGATCTCTCTCCACTGACCACTAAGGAAAGCCTTCGTGAGAATGAAACCAACTCAGGGGGAAATACATTAGATTAGGTAAGGTATCAGATAGATGGATAGAGAGCTGACAACACCTGGTACACATCATACCGTCACCGGTTGCTATTATTTTCGGCAGCAACCCCGGAATTTTGGATATCACAGAGGCTTAGAAAGACATTTCCAGCAATGGGATGGCTTGAAGCAGAAGGGGGCTGGCAAGCTTTTCTATAAAGATTGTGTGTTTTAGGCCTCATGGAGTGTAGTTTTTGTTACTATCGTGTTAGTGTGAAGCAACCAGAGGCAGTGCGCCTGTGTGTGGATGTGTTCAAAGACTTCCTTCTCTATGGACTCTAAAATTTGAAATTGTCATTTTAATGTGTCACAAAAGAGTATTCTTGAAATTTCCTTCAACTACTTAAAAGTTTAACAAGGTCATTTTGAGCTTATGGGCTTTCATACAGAGAGGTAGGTAGCACAGCCAGTTTGCTGAAGCCATGTAACGGTTTGTAGGATTCTGCAGTTTTCCCACTGCTTTGATTGATCCTGTTTCTGCCTCCCAGGGGCTATAGATGTATCACACTACAAATTGCTTGGTAATGGTTTTTAAAAAGAAGTTTAGAAAAATTACTCTGGCTATGGTGTGGCAAACTGGATCCAGGGAGGCAGTAATGGAGATATGGGAGGTAATTAATAATATACTCTTAACAGTCCAGACAAGAGATAACAGTAGCTAGAACAAAAGTGGTGGGGCTGGGAAGGTGGCTCAGTGGTAGAGCGCTTGCCTTGCATGCCTGAGGCCTTGGATTCGATTCCTCAGCACCACATAAGCAAAAAGAAAAAAGCTGGAAGCGGTGCTGTGGCTCAAGTGGTAGAGTCCTAGCCTTGAGCTGAAGAGCTGAGGGACAGTGCCCAGGCCCAGAGTTCAGGCCCTACGACTAGACCCCCCCCCCCCAAAAAAAGTGGTAAGAAGTAGTTCAAAAGGTATTTTGAAGACATAAATGACAGAAACAAGACAGGAGCAAGAGACAAAGAAAAATCAAAGAATATGCTAGGATAAAGCAATAATTTAAGAAGCCTAATTATTACACACAGGGAATGATTAACAATTAACTTATAAGGCAACAATCAATCCTGTTCCTTTACATAGTAGTTTGAAAAAAAAAAAAGACATTGTTATATGGATACTCAGTGTTACAAAACTGGGGCCACTGATGTATGACATGCTTTGAAAAGTTTCTCATGTGAGATTCTCCAGTATTAAGATGCCAACTACAGAACACTGGTTAGGGTTACACTGTACATTTGATAAAAGAGGAACTGAGATTAAATATTTCTGTCTATTCTTCACTCTTGTATAAACCAAAACTGAGATGCTTTTAGAAAAACACTTAACCAAAGAATAATTTCACTTGGAGTAAAGATAATTGCCCCCAGCCTTTTTTAGATCTGGGATAGGAACTTGAATTTGGTACCTAATGCTTTTGCTCGTTGGCTCCTGCTCTAAGCTATGCCTCTAACCCCCAGATAACCTCTCAAACAAGTTAACACTTGTATTGTACAAACCTCTCATTTGATTGCTTTTAGCCTATTTACAACACACACACACACACACACACACACACACGTTTCTTCAACCTCTACTTTGAGGGGATACTTAAGAAAGACTTCCGCTTCCAATTAACCTGTTTTCCAATAGTTACATTTGCAATGACAACAGCTTGTTCTCCCACCTCTAAAGATAGAGGTAAGCAGCAAAAGGGTGAAGAGAACTGCCTTGGAGGTTGACTTCATCAGGAGCACTTTACAGAGAAGGCATTTAAAATCAGTACCTGGGAACAAGCTTCAAGGTGAGCTGCAGTCTATTACAGTAAATGGACAAGAGAAGGCACAACCACAGAGAAGGTCTTGCATTTATTTACATGGAGGGATAAGAACTGGTACAAATAATAAACATTGTTTTAAATACAAATAAATAGTTCTGGTTTCTAGAGGAAATAACTCTGAGTCCTAACATAAGTATTTTCTAAGTTCCTATTAAAAATAGAAGGCTACTGGCATTAAGGTTGCTTTACTATAAGCTTTTGAGGACCTAAGGATAAAATGGTGCATTCTATACTTTAAGAAGTCACCAGAAAAAAAAGGGAGACAGCTGCTCCCACCTCCCTGAACTAGCCCCCAAGTGGAAGGAGAGTCATTTGCATCGCAGATATGTACAGCTAATAAATGCAGAGTACTTGATATCTAAAGACATCTAAAAAGACTGACCTTGGGGAAAGCACTACCTAGTATGGCTAGTCTTGAACTTGTGACCTTCCTGTCTAAGCCTCTCCAGTACCAAGATTACCACGTCTAGTATCTTTATACTTTTAGGAAGACTTAAGTATCTTCAATGAAAGCTTCTTTTACTAGGAATGAAAGTGGTAAACAGTCTTTGAATTACCACGAATGGCAACTGGAGTACGGAACATAAGTGATTTACTTAGAGAAGCAATGGTGCTACCCAGTTACCCAGTCTGTCAAACCTGGTATCAAATCACCAAACTGAGCTGAAGAAACACGTTTGTGAATCTCTACATTTTTCTGGCCAGAATTGTTCAAAGAGGCATTTTATTTTTAATCTAGTAAAATGTGTGTTCTACAAATGATTATTTTCAAGTCATGCAGTTTTTTAGAACTACTTAAAACATGAGGTGGTCACAATGTTGGTTCCGGAGCAGAGTCCGCTCCAGATTACCGTGCTCATTGCATGTGGCCTGTACAGACCATCCAGCCTCTGCTACTCAGACCCCACATAATTATTACGCAGTAATGCTTGTTGGTGACCTATCTAGGCTTTCAAAGAATGTTTGCTTTTCTATTTAGATCAGCTATGACACAATTCCAAATGGATTAATCTCATGCTATAAAAACAATCTCATGCAATTACTGCAAATTTTAAAAGTCCTGTTAGTAATATTTGGTATTATAGAAGGTAGGATTATTTAGATTCTTAAAAATGATCACTATAGAGTAAAAGCTGGGTTTCTAAAAAGAATGTTTGTTGTAGTATAAAATGTTTGTTGACGTAAACAATTTTAAGATATACACACCATGTTTTTCTAATTGAGATTTTGAAACTTACAAGCAGAATCTTTAACAAGATGACTATAAATTGCCAAGAACTCTCTTTTTTCAATCCAGTTGGAAAGACTGTCATTGTAAATTCTCAAGTAGTTCTAGTTATGATTTAAAACCCATAGTTATGATTTAAAATCTGCCTCTGTCTTTTTTTTTTTCTTTTTATGTTGCAAAGACATGTGCACAAGAAAATGCCCCCCCCCCCCCCCTTTTGATGGACTTAATTTTTTTCTCCTGATTTAAGTAGCATTTTATAAGCTTGGCTTTCTTTCTCTCTGGCACCTTATATTTCTGGAGTTAAAAATTCAAGCAAACCCAGCCAACTAGAGCATCTCAGTGTTCAAATCAGTTTTGCACATCATCCTATTTATTCTGGATGATACTCAATTCCATGTATTGTTTAGGGAAGACACATCAGGAACATCCAAAAACATTGTATTACCAAATTCTAATATGTGTTTGTGCTCTGTTGGACAGTACCGCTTACATCTACAAAGTACAAAGGCAAAGGAGCTTAGGTGTGGAGATCAAGTTGCTTTTTGCTGCTACAATAATTCATAAGCATCATCTTCGAGATTTCCAAGCTGTTCTGGAATAGGGAGTAGTCCTTTTTTTATCTGGTGGCTTAAAGTAGGAATAGACAGGTGCTGCTGGGTACTCCGCATCAGGATTTTCTGCCATCATTTTCAGCTTTGCTTCAATGGCTTTGATCTTTGCAGTGACACTGGAAAAAGGATAGCAGAGGCTGAGTGGGACTTGGCAGTCTTGTATGCTTCGTCTTTTTTATGCCTCAGGTATCAATCATATTTAATCCTCTCTCTCTCTCTCTCTCACACACACACACACACACACACACACACACACACAGACACAGACACACACACACACACACACACACACACACACACGCAGTATTCAGCATCTTAGTGCTGGGCATAAACTAGACAGTTAAAGATAGAATTCAAAACAACATTATCAAGTAGGTTATATTTCTCATTTTGAAGATGAAAGAATTGAGGCACAGGGTTAGTTACTTGCCCAATGTTGAAAAGAAGAGCAGAAGTTTGAATACAAATTGATGCTAAAGTCTATGCTGTAAACCATTATTACAGTGTACTACATTGTGAATCACCAAATAATAATGGAGAGGAAAAAAAAAACAACATTCTGGAAATCCTATAGTGTTATTTACAACAAAACAAGCATAGTAGTCAGCAAGTTACTTGTTTCTAAACCTCGTAATAACCCTAACAAGGCTTACATCTATATTTTATATGTAAAGAAAAAAATGCAGACGGGCAGTAAAACCCCCAAAGTACACACAGCTAATGAACTACAGAGGTAGGATTCATCTCAAAGCCCCTGGTTTTTCCTTTTCATAGAGTGAGAGGTAAACAGCTCTGTAGTGCACAGAGAATGAGGTGAGGGAGAGGCTCAGAAGTTGTGAGGAATTTTCTTACTGTGGTCACTACTTTATCTGGAGCAGAATGCAAGGCCAATGGATTTATTTATTTTCAACTCTTGGTGCTATTGATGGTCTACAGCTAGAGACACAAACTTAGAAAGAATGTGTGCATGTGTGTGTGTGTTTATGTCTATATAAATGGTTTGCTAGAAATCCTCAAAAGTATACCTACACATTTCTTGGACAAGGAACTAAAAACCAAGTCACGATAAAGATTAAGTATTTGAGGAAATGGCTATGTTTACCCTGATTTGACTATTACACAATGTATACATGTATTGAAATATCATATGACATCTCATGAATATGGGTATTCTTTTCTTTTGTGCCTGTCTGGGGCTTGAACTCAGGATCTAGGCACTGTCCCTGAGCTTTTGGGCTCAAAGCTAGTGCTCTACCACTGAGCCACAGCTCCACTTCTGGCTTTTTTGGTGGTTAATTGGAGCTAAGAGTCTCACAGACTTTCTTTAAAACCTGGGCTGGCTTTGAACTGTGATCCTTAACATCTCAGCTTCCTGAGTAGCTAGGATTATAGATGTGAGCCACCAGCACTTGGCCAACACATGTCAATTAAAAAAGTAAAAAACAAAATTAAAAAAAAAAAAAAACCAAATCAACAACAAAACAAAACAAAAAAACAAATCCTAACTTACAATGAGAAGTACACTGAGGCAACTCTTCCATTATTGAGACATCCAGCCTTCATTTTGTATGAGTCACAGGGGAACAATCTCCTTTAATTAGGCATAGATGTAAATAGAACTATATAAAGTGATATTCTCTGGATTAAAAAATAGATGAAAAACACTAGACTATCTAGTAAACAAGTGAAAATACAGACCCTAAGTAATTAATGATATATTTAGACTACTGAGCATAAATCCTATCGTTCCTGTACTTACATTTATGACCCCCCCCCCCCACTCCCCAGAAACCAATGTAGGATCAAGGAGGTTCAGATTTGATAGGGAAATAGTATAGTCGGCAGATATAAGCTCTCAATGAATCTATAGAAATCCTAGTTGTATTTATTTTCTTTAGTTTACAAGTTCTCAGGATCACAAAACAATAAAGGCAACACAAAATTATGAAATAAGATGACATTACACTTAAATTATTTTTTTGGTAGGTCGTGTATCTTTTTTTGTTTTTGGGTTTGGTCGTGGGGCCTGAACTCTGGGCCTGGGCGCTGTCCCTCAGCTCTTCAGCTCAAGGCTAATGCTCTACCACTTGCGCCACAGCACCACTTCCAGCTTTTTTCTTTCTTTTTGCTTGTGGTGCTGAGGAATCGAGCCCAGGGCCTCAGGGATGCAAGCCAAGCGCTCTACCACTGAGCCACCTTCCCAGCCCCAGGTCCTGTGTCTTTAACTCTGGGCCTGGGCCCTGTCCCTCAGCTCTTTTCTCAAGGCTAGTGCTCTACCACTAGAGCCACAGTGCTACGTCTGGCCTTTTCTGCTTATGTGCTGCTGATGAACTGAACCCAGGACCTCAAGCATAGGAGGCAAGCACTCTACCACTGAGCCACCTTCCCAGCCCCTAAATGATTAATTTTAATGTGTCAATCTATCCCCTCTGGAAATATTTCAGGACCACGTCCCCTTATAGTTTTGTGAGATATTCTTACATCTCTTTTATTTGGCATACAAAAAGACAGATTTCCCTCTGACTTTATAATAAACAGGAATGTCTTTGTAATTGTTAACTGTAATTCTTCTATCAATGCTCTTTCATATATCTTCCTCCCCTTCCCTGGAACAGCTTTAGAACTGTACTCCTACATTTACAAGGTGATTTTGAAGTACTAAATAAGACTGAACTGTGACTCTGAATTGATTCTGCAATTTGCTATGTGCCTGGTTTCAGTTAAAACAGTTCACTTCTGTAAACTTCAGTTTTTCCTATATAGAAAATGATTTTTATGCTAATTAAATGACACACTGCATATGAAGTGTTTAGCACAGTGCTTGCTTACAGTATGCCTGACAAATCCTGGCTATTGTTAGTGTTATTGTTAAAAATTTCTCCCTAGGCTACAACAGAAGAAAAAAAGTCCCCCCAAAACAAAAAACTTGAATTTCTGCTCAACCACCCACTTAACTTCTCCTTTCTCTACCCAACCCTTAGTGCCCCTGTTTTGAATTAACTCCAGAGAAGTAACTGACACTATTACAGTTGCTGCAATGGTACATAAAATTTTGTATAAGGGAACTCATAGCTGGGGAAGAATTAAGTTTATAATGACAAAATGCCAAAAGGACTCAAGGCCTTATTGAAATGCTTGTTTTTAGGGTAAGGACTGGCTCTGATTTATCTTTGTATTCCAAGTGCCAGGCACAAGTCTTGGTGTGTGGTAACTAAATTCACTCTTTCTGAGTGAATGAATTCTACAAATGGATCTGGGGAAGTACATGATTTTGGGGGATGGAAAGATAGGAAATATATACACACACTTTAGAGGCTAACTGAACATATTTCTTAACACAGCATGTTAGGAGGTTTTACTGAAAATTGAGAGTGTAAAGACTCACTAGGGTTAATGAAGGCAAGGAATGAAATGGCTCAAGCCTTGAACAACTGTGTCCTATTACAGTGTACTGTCTTACCTGAGGTTAGACTGAGTTGGCTCAGTGCTTGAGGACGGCTCAAGACTGATTGGAAGGATCTTGTCATTCTTGTTGTGATCATATCGCTGAAAGTAAGAAAAAGGGGCAATTAAAAACCTGTTCCATATGATAGTATAAGGATTCAGAAAGTATAATGCTACCCAGTGATCATCAGCTTATTTCTAGACAATTTTAGAACTGTTTTACATTTAAAGTAAAAGCCACACAGCTTTGGTCTAAAAGCTATAATTTTAGAAAAGGAAACAGAAAAGAAGCTTTTATCCAGGCATTAGTCTTAGTTGGTAAAGAAAAAATTTCATAGCTAAGAATTTAAATGCGCAAATGTCACAAATATGCAGCGGAGTTTCCCTCTTACATCCTTATTTTGTCATACACTGCCACTTAGGGTATTTGTTTTATTCCAAACACTTTAAAATCTTTCCAGACTGTACAAAATATCAATGATAACATTCAACTGTTAACAGGTCTGAGTGAAGACTTGCATCAGCTTTCAGTTGCCGGTAATATTATATAGTAAAGGAGTTTAAAGCCTGGTAATTGCTAACTTCTTGTAAAAAGCAAATATTAAGGAACATTCTGGAACCTCTTGTCAGAAAAGATTTACACAGAGAACCATGAGGAAGAGATTTTCAAATGAAAGACAGGAACGAAGGATGATTTCTTTTGCGTGCCTTTTCAATGAGATGCAGAATGAAAAAACGACAGCCAGTTTGACAAATGAGACTTGATTTTCTTTTGAGTAAAAAGCATTTGGTAATTCTCCTTGTTTCTATTTTTAAGGAAATGTGTCCTAGAAATTGAGAAGATTTGTGATTACCTGAAATGCTCACAAGGACCCAAAGTTTTTGAGCTTCGTTTTTCAGCTTGGATACTGACTGCACTTAAACGGCTGTTCAGTTTCTGTGACTGTACTGGGAAGTGTGTTAAGTAAAGGGTAGAGTGTTTCTGATCAAAAACTATTGTCACATAGCTAACTATCAAAGCTCTAGCTCTGACTCAAAATCCTTCTATAAAAAGGTTAATCCAGACTTAATGCATGAGGAAAATCAACTCTTGGGACTGTTCCAGTCCACACATTTCACTTTTCTGTGCCAGCTGGAACAGACTACCAGTCTATACTTTTTTTTTTAAATGACTATAGCTTTTTCTGGCATACTCTCCCAAGAGACTAACTACAGGATGAACAGGGAAGTTTGTCACTTCTTTGGGCCTGGAGATAATATAGCCACCAAAAAGTACCACAAAAATGATATTCTAATATTAAACATGATAATCTAATATTAAATTCTCAAGATCTGGAGTAAGAATATATCAGTGTTGTCAGAAGTTATTACTCCCTCACCCCCACCATGTCTCAAACATTTACAGTAATAAATTCAAACTCTGCACACAGGCAAGAGGCTGGAAAGAGTTTAATAATGCCTAAAGCAACTAATTTTAAAACTAAATGTATATTTTCCTCTAAAGAACCACCTCCTTGAAAAAAATGATAGAGGTCTGAGTATACATATTAGCCACATGGAAAAGTCAATCAAAAACAGGATCTGTGGGTATGTGGAGAGAAAATAACAAGGAACTTAATCTCTCCTGAGATGCTTCTCAAAAGAAAAATCTGGCAACACAGATGGTAAATACAAGGAGGAGACCAAAGTATTGCTGTTCCAGATGCAGAGCTGGGATGCAAATGGAAAATGACAAACTATCAGACTCATTCATTGAGGATGAAGTGTGGTACTGTCTTTGGGGTTGCTCACTTACCTTTACTTGAGCATGTGCCCATCGTACTACCAGCTTCTTAGACAGTGCCAGCTTGCCATTGAGACACTGGATGGCTTGTTCTGCTTCCTGTTCAAGAGAGATTAAAGTTAGTCAAAAATTCAAATGCTACCAGGTGTCAGCTCACACCTGTAATTCTAGTTACACAAGAGGCTCAGCTCTGAGGACCGATGCTTGAAGCCAGTCCAGGCTTCCAGGAGAGTCCATGAGACTCTTATCTCCAACTGACCACCAAAAAGACAGAAGTGGAGCTGTGGCTCAAGTGGTAGAGCAAAAAAGTTCAGGGACAGCTCCCAGGCTCTGAATTTGAGCCCTAGGACCAACACACACAGGCACAAAAAATTCAAATGCTTAACTATTGTGATCTCTTAGGACTTCACTAGCCTTGAGGCTGATTTTCTTACCAAATTCTTTTTGATAAAAACTTAGCAAATGCTTTATAATTTAAAAACCCTTCTAACAAAAGAGGTATAAAAACTCAAATCCTGTCACTTGTTGGCAGGATGATGTTTGACAGGCCATTTGAGGTCTCTAGCTTTGTTACTTATAATACATAAGACATATATAATACAGAAGACATATATAATACAGAAGACATATCTAATACAAGGCTTATAGTGAGTACTTCATCAATGTTAGCTAATTGTATTAGGTACTACTGTTTTCTGCCCCTCTGTTGAGAAAGCATGTACTCAAGAAACTGTATTCCTTCAGGGACATAGGAGTGAAGGAAACTGGACCAGAAAAAAGAGTACATTAGAGAGACAGTGAGCAAGGTTATTTGTGTGAGTTAATCTATGTACCTATTTTTCAGAGCCTAAAATTCCCTAATCCCATCAACATCAGAAAAAGGAGAAACAAGGTTAAAGGAATTCCTGAAGATAGATAAAAGTCACTCTAGGTCATTCCCAGGTGACTCCCTGGCTGTACTTTTTCTTGACAAACCAGCCATCTGTGTCCATGAGGTCAAGTATAAACCATATTTAGCAGGGGCCAATGTGAAATCGCCCTTAAGGAACAGAAGAGAAACAGTAATTCTAAAGGGAGGGAGAGCCTATCCCAGACTGAGATGTAAAATAAGCACTACAGACCAGTTTTCCAATGAGTCTCTTGTTCCTCCGAATTCAGAAGAAGATATCCAACAAGTATTTATTTAGTACCCACTTGTGTCAGGCACTGCATATCACTGGCCATTGTGTTCTACCACACCATACAAAATTAAGGTGCTAAGTATATATGAGTAAACATTACAGATTACTTTTGTGGAATGCGCTCAATGATGTCATTGTTTGGGTCATCTATATTTCTATAGTAAAGAGAAATATCGGTACATGTTCTTAATAAAATCACAACTAGGCAATATTCCTACATACAACAAAATTACAGTGTACTAAGCAGCATCTCTGTATTTAATAACATTAAAATTTCATTTCCTTATCTATGCATTTCCATCCTAAGAGCTAAATTTTAATATAAGATATATGCATATTCTATGGATGAAGCTGACCATGCTCTTCTATAAATATTAAAATTTGATTGTATTTGAAATCAGGGCTTTAGTGCTGTTCCTGAGGTTTTTTTGCTCAAGGCTAGTATTCTACCACTTGAGCCATAGCTCCACTTTTGGCTTTTTTTTTTTTGGGTCCGGTCATGGGGCCTGAACTCTGGGCCTGGGCACTGTACCTCAGCTCTTCAGCTCAAGGCTAGCGCTCTACCACTTGAGCTACAGCGCCACTTCCGGCTTTTTTCTTTTGCTTATGTGGTGCTGAGGAATCGAACCCAGGGCTTCATGTATACAAGGCAAACACTCTACCACTGAGCTACCTTCCCAGCCCAACACTTCTGGCCTTTTGGTAGTTAATTGGAGATAAGAGTTTTAAAGACTTTCCTGCCTAGGCTGGCTTTTAACTGAGATCCTTAAATCTCAGTCTCCTGAGTTGCTAGGATTATAGGTGTGAGCCATAGTGCCCAGGTGAGAGTACATTTTAAAGAAAGCAAAATAAAGTTGTGTATGGCTCACTACAGACAATATTTCTGTACTATAGGGCAAAAGTACTGAAGGAAAGCTTTGTTGGTCAGCTACTAAAGAAACAAACAAAATGAGATAGGGAAGGGTGGACAATCCAAATCATTTTGGTCATTAAAGTAGGCCAGTTACCTAAGATCTTGAACCTAAGGAGAGGCGACTTCATAAGCTGTTTTTTTTGCATCATTTTTAACATTAGGTGTTAAAAGAGGCAAACATACTGAAGAATTAGACGTGACTCCTACCCACAATGAACTGGGGTAGCAGTAGTCAGGAGATGCAAAATGATCATAACAGAATTTTACCATCAAAGAGAAAGAAGCTCAATTACCTGCTTAGTTTCAAAGTTAACAAAACAGTACCCTCGAGGCTGCCCCTCCAAAGCGCCTGACTTGTGGAAGAGGAAGTCAAACTGTTTCACCTTGCCGAACTTCTGGAGGAGCTTGAGGAGGTGGTATCTGTGGAGAAAGAAGAGCCTAAGAGTTCATTCTAGGAATTCTGTTGACCACTCAGTTTCAAATGCAAGATGAAAGCAGGAGCCAATTTACTCCAGCTAATTTAACACCAGCCCCTCCATCTTCCTCCAAACTGCTGTTTATTTGACAAGCAGATTGTTTGCCTCTATTTGGAACGGGAAGTAGAACTGTCATGCCTATATGCCTGTCCAACATAAAAATACCAAACAAACAAACAAAAAACCCACACCTAACAAACAGCTGTCTGGCCCACAAGCATCATTTTTCTTTGGAAGAAAAGCTCAAAAATAGTGTTGATTTATTTATTTTTAAGTTCTTGGCAATGAAATAGCATTTGTGAATAACTGTAACTCCATCAGCAATACACACCCACATTCCAAAAGTCAAAACCTACCCCTCTAAAAAGTAAATGAAAGTAACAAAAACACATATATTTTCATACAAATAATGATAAAAATGTCTATAAGACTTTCCTTTGTAGATCATCATTAGATCCAAAATCAAACTGTAGCTTGTGGCATTATCTGCAGAAACTTAGGACAATGTGTAATTACAACACAACTGAGGCTGGTCCCACACAAGGCAGGGAAACTTGGACAGTCCTGTGAATCAACCAGCCATGGGTAATCAACCAACTTTATCTGCCCTCACAGTTTATACTCTGGGATACAGTCAGATAAGGAAGCTAGATAGTCAAGGAAAAAACTTCCCAACAGAAGATTACCCCAAGCTATTTATTGCTTGCTACTTAGCTCCCCATCCCATCCTTGGATTCTTTATTCTAAAATTTATTTGGTTTCTATAGGGCTTCTAAGTTATTCAAACAGATGTGGCCACAACAGGTTGCTGTGGCCAATCTCAATTCCGACTTCCTGTCATCTGATGTAAGAGTGAGACAAACCAACAGCTCTCCCATTTCCTTTTCCTTTGGCCTTCCTCCTGGCATCCTCTGAGCTATTCAAATGGAGTCAAGGCTTTCTCTAAACAATGCTGTCCCAGTGATACTAAAAAGGTATCAGCCCACATGCTAAATCTGTTTTTACTGGGAATTCCACCCCACAGGGAGTCAGTAAAGTTGTCTTCATAGGCACACATATTCATACTGTTTTCTAGAAGAAACTCATCAGGATTTATTATCGAACAAGAATCTCCTTTGGGAGACAGAAGATATGAAATTTACCATAAGTTATACTAAATTTGATACCAATGCACATCAAGCAACCCAATTATTTTTGACATAGAAAGGCAGATATAACACAGGTCTGGAATAGGGAGAAAGGATCCTAAGGCACACTGTGAATTGCAATCTCCTCTTTGGATATGTTTTAAAAATGGGAGGGGAAAAAACCAAACCACACCCCAACTCCTTACTTTCCTAATTCCCAACAAGAGACTGCAACTGCTTAGTGAGAATATATGAGCTGACTCTTCAGGGGAAATTTCTATTTTCCTTGGTTATCTGAATGGGCTTATAGCAAGAGTGAATCTACTAGACATAGATGAGCTACAATAATCTCCTCCAGGGCCTTTAATTCACAGCTGTATCTTTTACTTACTATACTCATTCAAATATGTGCACCATGCTAGATGCCATGGAATGGTGGGTCAGACACATTAAAAAAAAATTAAGGCTACTGTGGGCTGGCCATCTTTTCATTAGTTCCATTCTGTTTCATAGCAGGAAGGTAACACAACTGGTATTTCCTAGGAAATGAATTATAATTTACTCAGGGAAAAAAAGTCCACCAACAGATTATTCATTGTAAGGCTAACAAACACATTCTGCCTAAGAAGTATGACCTTAAGATTCCAGGAACATCTGCTTAGGTCTGTGTCTTTCAACTTCTCCAGGATTTCTTTTCTTGTTTGATAATTTCTTGAAATTATCGGAACACCGAAACAAAAAGAATGAAATGTTTACTATTTTACTTCCTGGAGATGGGACTGCAAACTCTGATAGTGAAAAAAGCTGCTTTCACATCTGCAAATACTTTTATCTGCTGTGGGCATGGGAGAGCTCACTACTCATCCCAGGCATGCTTCACTTAATGAAACATGTGTCCTGCTGCCTGCAGGAGCAATTCAGTTGGTATACCACATATTCTACAACCTATTCAGTATTTTCTGTGGTAAGTTTTTCAAATAGTCTTCCTGCTGCATGACAGAAACAATCTATGCAAATGTTAAAACAGACACCTATGTATGTATCCAGAACCAATCAGGTACCTGGACTGTGTAGATGAATAAATCTCCCTTGAGGGCCCTTACATTCTGGTCAAAGCTACACATAATTGTGAAACAGTATGATATTTACACACAGAGGTATGTATATGCACACAGTGACAAAGGAACTCAATTGTGCAGGGAAGGCAGTAGCTAAAAAAAGCTTTGAGAGCCAGGCGCCAGTGGCTCACACCTGTAATCCTAGCTACTCAGGAGGCTGAGATCCGAGGATCATGGTTCAAAGTCAGCTGAGGCAGGAAAGTCTGTGAGACTCTTATCTCCAATAAACCAATAGAAAATGGGAAGTGGCGCTGTGGCTCAAGTGATAGAGCACTCGCCTTGAGCTGAAGAGTGCAGGGACAGCACCCAGGCCCAGAGTTCAAGCCCCATGACCGACCCAAAAAAAAAAAAAAGAGCTTTGTGTAGGTCAGCCAGAGGGAATACCATGTAAAAGAGGTTTGAATCTGACCCACTAAAAGATGGTCAGAACAAGCAATTCTAATGAGAAGCCAATGAAGTGATATAAGATTAATTTTAATGAATAATTTGTTTTAAAGGAAGTTTTCTTTGTAAATCTATACAAATTACTGAGGGAATCATTATTTTCTGTACTATATACCTTATTAATTAAATGGTTTCATACTTCAGTACCCTGCCCCTTTCCCCCCGCCCCGCCCGCTCTGGCCCTGACAAGGTCTCACTATGTAGCTCAGGCTGGCCTCAAATTCGGTTATGATTAGTTTTTTTTTCCTGCTCTACCACTTGAGCCACAGCGCAACTTCTGGCTTTTTCCGCTTATGTGGTCCTGAGGAATCGAACCCAGGGCCTCATGCATGCAAGGCAAGCACTCTACCACTGAGCCACCTTCCAAGCCCTGGCCTCAAATTCAGAATCCTCCTGCTTCATGCTTCTAAGTGATGGGAAAACAGGTGTGTTCCACCATGAAACCATAGCTTCAGATTTCAGTAAGCAAAGATTAAAGGCTGTCTCACAAAAAGCAAGACCCCAAAAGAAGGAGACAATGAGGGAAACATAAGGAGTCAGCTGAGACGAAGACATTTTTCTCAGGGATACAACATTCGATCACGGTTCATGAATTTATTTTCCTTTGCATTCTGATTTACCTAGATAAACCCTGAGATCAGCATCAGGACACTTCCACTGGACTGGTTCTCCACTGCTTTTAAGCTTTTAATGTATTCCAAGTTGATCACTTACTTGCAACAAATTGAAGACCCTTTTCAGCTACCTCATGCATGATCAGTGGGAGCAAGATACATTTACATCCCTCAGACAAGGCTGTTTAGGAACTCAATGCCTTGGGTTCAACCCCAGCACCACAAATCCAAACCAAATACTCCTTAGGATAGACTTCAACTCTCCACTCCTCTTCAATCCCATTTCTCAGATCTCAGTCTCACCCACTGGTCTAGACGTTCACTCTATCTAGTGACAGTGTGATGATGGCAGGGTTGGTTATGGCAGCCTCTCCCAATCAATCTTCACCTTTAGTCTCTGACCTTCTAATTCATCTTACTTTTATGAGGGCTTTTCTAAAACATTACTTCAATGGAGCCAGGCTCCTTTTAACACAAGGAATCTCTTCTACATGAAATTAAAACTTTTCTTACAAGTTTTACAAGACCTTGTCATAGCCTAGTATTTAACCTCTCTTTAGGCCAAAAAAGTTGTCCGGACTTCCTGCCTATATTTAAACAATTTCCTTATTCCTGCTTAACATGATTTTGTTTATTTCCCTTTCACTTAAAATGCTCAATTAGAATTTCGATGACTTTATTCTCGCTCATGTATGATGCAGTGTTTATAATACGGCTTTTTTACATAGCATATCCAATATTTGAAAAGAAAGCCAGTAATAATTACTTAATTAATTTTAGAGGAAACCACAGTGTGGAAAATAGATGTCAAAGGATATGTTTTGGCTTCTCTGTTGAGAGCACTGGTAAGTGATATTTAGAGGTATAGTTTAGCTTTAGGTCCCACAACAACTTAAAAGAAGACCCACATGTTTAAAGTTGAAACAGGATGCTTTGGGTCATGACTATTCATTTACTGAGACTATTAGAATATTTATTTAAAGCACTCTAAATCAGGGAGTAGGAAATTAGTCCTATCATTAACTTCAGTAAGTTAAACCAACTCACTTAACTCTTCTTTTCCTATAAAACAAGGAAAGAAATATTTGTTTCCTTTACCTCCCTAAGCTGTTATGGGCTGAAATATGTGAACCTCATATATCTTTAGAATTAGAAATGTTCCTATCATTCAGTTGAACATTCTCATTTTATAGGTAAGACATATGAGGTGTAATGTAGTTGGGGAATCAGAATATAGTGGAGAGAACGTAGGTTTGGATTTTGCTACCTCCATAAATAGGGGTGTATCATCAAATCCAAACCTCTAAAGTATGTTTAGTCATATGAGTATTTCTGGCATGTAGCATCACCTTTAAATAATGAGTATTGCAACAAAGAGTAAACACAAACAAACAGGAGGCATGATAGTAAAGGGCTAGACAATCAGCTGGGAATGATTATTTTTTTGAGAGGGGACTGGACATTCTAGTATAACTCTAACAAGACTCAGACTAATAACCAAGACATACACAGAATGTCTAGTACTAGTGGTAAAATAAATTTGGGAAAATGCTGTTTAGAAGTAAAAAATTGTCACTATTTTACAGATCTCTGTAATGGTATTTATGACAAGAAATGTATACCTTGCTTTCTAAACAAGAGGTTAGGAGGGGCGGTAAAAAGAAAAGATACAGACAGGAAAGAGATAAGAAGGGTTGATTAAATGTGAAATAGCAGCAACTGGCAGTAATTCCTAGGTGAAGGGCTAAGTTTAATTAAGAAACTGGAAGATGTTTTGTAAACTTTTATCAAGGGTCATTAGAAGCTTAGAGATCTGGATTCAACTAACAACACTTACTGAGAATTAACTACAAGGCAAGTACCATATGTTCAAATAAACTGTATCTTATAGTAATCTAATGCTTGGGAAGGACTGTATTTTAATTATTCTTCCAGGCTCCTCATTATTTATCCTGACAGGAGTAGGATACAAAAGTTTACCTATTTTGCTAGTTGCCTGGTGGCTCACATCTGTAATCCTACTCAGAAAGATGAGATCTAAGGAAGCCAGCCTGGTAGAAAAGTCCCAGGGACTCTTACCTCCAATTAACCAGCAAAACGCTGGAAGTAGAACTGTGACTCAAGTGGTAAAGGGCTATTCTTAAGCAAAAAAGCTCAGAGACAGCAACAGGTTTTGAGTTCAAGTCCCAGGATTGGCACAAAATAGCAAAAATATCAGATATTAACTGAGAGCAGGGGCAGATTCACACAGTCTTCCATAAGGCCACGAGTCATGTGAGAGAATGCAATAAATGCAATCTATATTCCAGAGTCACTTGGCCAAGGTAACACAAATTATCATAAATTTATAGTGGGACCCAAACATATCTACACTTAGCTAATTTGAGCTTCAAAAAGTTGAAGTTCAATTTTCTGTTGTGATCCTGTGGTAAGTTTACATTCCCTTTCCTCTCTCCTAATCCCAACTCTTCTTCTTCTTCTTCTTTTTTTTTTTTTGGTGCTTCTCCTGGGACTTGAATTCAGGGCCTGGGCACTTCTGTGTTCAAAGCTAATGCTCCACCACTTGAGCCACAGCACCATTCCTGGCTTTTTTCTTCCTTTTCTCTTTCTCTTTTTTTTTTGTGTGTGTGATTAAATGGAGATAAGAGGCTCAAGGATTCTCTTGCCCAGTTTGCTTCAAACTGCAATCCTCAGATCTCAGACTCCGAGTAGCTAGGATTATAGGAATGAGCCACTGGTGCCTGGCTTAACTCTTATTCTTAAATATACTTTTCTTCAACAGATGTTCCATTCCCTCTTCTCTAGTCTTTTGAACTATTTCACAGGGAGTACTTTCTAGAGCTAAGGATATACTTTATGTCTTCTCTAAGCATCAGCTCTGTGTTTAATCCACTATCTTTTTTTTTTTTTTTTTTTTTAATTTAATTTTATTTTATTTGAGAACATACTGTACAGAGGGGTTACAATAATCCACTATCTTTTACTACTCGTCACCAATCACTACTTTCCCTCTACCAAACAACTAGGTGAAGAAATAACCGCTCAATTCTTCGCTAAGAAATTCCTTTCCACGATAATGGCTACGATGGAAAGAGTGGCGAGTCATCAGGGATTGACAAAGAAAGGGTTGTGACTAAAGGCTTTAAGCACATCTTCCCCAAAGTTTGATCAGAGCTTCTCTGAGCTTTTTCTTTTTGCCCAAGTGTTGGGGCTTAAACACTAGGCCTTGCATTTTCAGCTTTTTTTGCTCATAGTTAGAACTCTACCACTTGAGCTACATCTCCAATTCAGACTTTTTTCTAGTTAATTAGAGACAAGTCTTGTGGATTTGTCTGCCTGGGTTGACTTTGAACCACAGTCCTGATATCTCAGCCTCTTGAGCAACTAGGGTTATAGGTGTAAGCTACTGATGTCTAGCTGAAATTTTCTTTTATATATAGTTTCTGATTATTTTTACTTTATGACAAGGCTTCTCAAATTTAAAAAGTCTGAAAACTACTTAGGATGATATTTAGCACACAACAATCACTCAAATTTATTTAGTGAATAAAGACCAAAGAGACTAGGATGATCTCTGAGATCTCTTCCCACTCTCATTTTCTATGGTGTCGGGCTGCTTACATAGGAACTTTACTGAAGTGGGACTCTTCTGCCTGTTTACAAATATCGTGATCGTTCAGCTGTTCCTTTTTCTAGGAGACAAAATATATTAAAGGCTGATTCTATAACAAAATTTCCTACAGTCACTGACTATAAAGATTCAAATACTTGGAAATAAGAAAACATTTGACAAGTAGAAAAAAGTTGTATATTTTTAACCAAGTTTGTGTCCTTAAGGTAGAAGAGTGCAAATGTTAAAAAAAAAAAAGTGACAACAGGCTAATACCAAATCACATTCTCTTCAAAGAGAAATTAAACATAAATCAGAAGGCTAAATATATCCTATACCTCTTGAAATTCTTGTGAACATTATCACTACCCATACTGTAGGTAATGAATCACAGTGATGTAAGACTTACTCTGTGATTTTGGGGTCTAGGTTGCCAATCCATAATCGGTGCCCTTCCTGTAGAGAGCCCTCTGAAAGGATGGATGCGTTCTCCAGGGGAAGTGTTTTTGTTTCTGCTTCCATCAATCTCTAGGAAATATTAAAGAGAATGTGAACAATTTAGACAGGAAAGGAGCAACTCTACTTGGACATGAGATTTCATATTTAATGCAACAAATATTTACCCAAGGAAGACATATTCTCTGGGAAGTCCTTCAAAGGCCTCAGTCTACAACCAGGGCCCTTCACCAGTTTTCTTAGGACAGCTCCTTTGGCAGCCAACACAGAAGCTGCTATTTATGGCAACAGAGGTGTGGCTATGGAGAATCTCAAACTTTCGTTAGGCACGAGGCCAAAGTCTCTATTCCTACACCATATTCCAACTCAATAACTGCTCTCCAAAGTTTAACTACTGCCTCCTAAAATAAGAGAAGTCTCAATGGCTATCAAAGGGAATAGCAGGGAACAAACAGTATCATATTCTTTTTCTTAATGGAAGAGGCATTATAGCAAAGGAAAGAAGCAACACAGGAAATTAGTACACAAAAATTTTTTTTTTTTGGGTCCGGTCGTGGGGCCTGAACTCTGGGCCTGGGCACTGTCCCTCAGCTCTTCAGCTCAAGGCTAGCTCTCTACCACTTGAGCCACAGCGCCACTTCCGGCTTTTATTCTTTTTGCTTATGTGGTGCTGAGGAATCGAACCCAGGGCCTCATGCATGCAAGGCAAGAGCGCTACCACTGAGCCACCTTCCCAGCCCTAGTACACAAATTTTGAAGCTAGACCCCAGTCACAAATGCTTACATTTGAAAGGGGAATGGGAAAATACAAAAGCAAGAGCTATAACTTATGCGAAATCCTGCAAACACAATTAAGCAGGGTGATCTGACTCAGGGTTGCACTGCTTTAGACTGAATGAAGATCTTCCTAAAAAAGGCAGAAATTTCTAATATTCTCATGTTGAGAAGCAGTAGCAATTTAAAAATTACTGCCAAAAGGCACAATCTGTACTGCTAAAAGGCACAATCTTCATTTTAAGTGACAAATGCAGGATACGGGCTCAGGAGTGATCTGGTTCAAATCTTCATTTTTATACCTAGTTACCTTATGACTTTGGCAAGTCACATGATCTCCTTTAATGTATCTTCCCCACAGGAAAGATTTTCCTTATTCTCGGTCACGGCCACTTTTTTCCCTCCCATATAATGCAAATAATGCAAAGTCATCTAACATTTTATTTTGAATTTATTTTGTAGAGGGCAGGACTTTGCCACCTCAGTCAAGGTTTTATCATCGGCACTCACTACTCGGTCTGGCTAATGGCTGGTGCCTAAAATTTACTATTCCAACTGGAGCCTTAATTTCTTTTTCTTTCCTGGAATGGGGACAATCATTCCTATTTTCATGAGGTCTTTTTCACTAAGAATATCCCGGTGACAGCCCAGCAACGGGCCACATGAGAAACTGTAAAGTGTAATAAAAGATCAAGGCGGCATTGACATTTCTCTAGAATGCAATGGCGACAATCTCTTACAAGAGAGTTCTAAAGATCCTTCCCCAGTTGAAACGCAACAACCCTGGACGCCAGGAAGAGTTATTTGGGAGGGAGGGCGGGGAGAGTGAAGTCCGCAGAAGCAAAAGGCATTTATTCTTGAAAGCCAACAGGCGGGGGTCCAGGCTGGAAGCCCGGCTTCTCAATTCCCGCCGGCGAATTCCCGGAGGCCAGGGGTCGTTTTCTGCTCGGCTTGTTATTTCCGGGCCGGAGGCAGGACAATCCGGGGCGGGGACTGAGGGCCGTTCCGCGGGCCGGCGAAGGGGGAGTCTTTCCTACGACCTCCTCACGGGGCTAGCGCTGAGGGACGGGGACACGCAGCAGCCCCACTCACCTTGGTGACTTCACCGTTGTGTCCTCAGCTCATAACCTGAAGACCGGTCTTGACGCCCCGGTCGGACAGACTTCTGGAAGCGTCCGCCTCCACACCGCCCGCTGCCAGGCCGTCCGTGACGCACTACGCCTGCGCCGTCGCACCGCCCCGTGACGTCACGACGCCCGCGCCGCCGCCGTTGCCGACGTCGCACGAGTCTTTCCGTAGTAACCCAGGCGATAGTTGGTGAGTGCCGTCGAGGGGTGTCAAGGCGCCCTGGGGGTTCTAGGTACCCGAGATTCTATTCAAAAACCTCTGAGAGACGTCGGGGGGGGGGGGGAACGGATCACTGCCCTTGACCCATTGGAGTCCGGCCTGACCTTAGGCCTGGGGCGGGGCCGACGGCTCGGAGCGCGCCTCGCGGGGTGGGGGCGGGGCTCGGTCCAGCTCCCCGGATGCCCCCGAGCCTGTTAAATCGTAGGCGCTGTGCAGTAGCCGGTCACCTGACGGGGACATTTCATCTTTCAGAACAGGCCTTCGGCAGTAGGTGTTGTTATTCGCCGTGAGGAAGAGACAGAAGCTGAAAGATAGCTTTACCACGGGCCGTTGGCTCACGAATTGATGGAGCGTAAATTCAATCTTACTAGGCTTGTCCAAAGCCTGTACTTCTGAATCGCTACTAAGTGCTGTCCGGTGGAAAAACAGTTGTCGTTTCAATAACCCTTCTCCATTTACACAGACCTGACTGCTTTTACACATGTAATTGAGGTCCTGAGCGTTTGACCAAGCTGAAGTCACATACATAAGGAAGTACAGGAGAAGCCCGTCTCTTTCTCAGGTCTTCTCTTAAGTTTTTCTGTTTTTTGCGGCCCCCCCCCGCGTAATCATACTCTTCATTTCAGAGATTCTTGGCGTGCTTATGGGATGAAAACTTGCCCCGGTTAAGGGCTCTCGCTGCCTGGACTGCAGGAGGAACTTATGGTTTTCCTGCCTCCTCCCAAGCTGATAATTTTATAGTAAAGAAAACAAAACCTAGATAGGAGAAATGATTTAATACATTTACAAGTGATAGAAGTACACCAGATGCTTTTTGATTTTTTTTTTTTTTGTCTCAGCCTGGGCACTGTCTCTCAGCTCTTCAGCTAAAGGCCAGCCCTCTACCACTTGAGCCACAGCACCACTGCCGGCTTTTCTGTTTATGTGGTGCTGAGGAATGGAACCCAGGGTCTCATGCATGCTAGGCAAGCACTCTACCACTGAGCCACCGTCCCAGCCCATGATCTCTGCCTTTTGAGTCACTAGAATTGCAGGTGTGAGCCACCAGTGTCTTGGCCTACTGTTTTATGTACACAGTGTCGTATAACAATTAAGAGTGCAGACTTTGGAGCTAAGTTGTGTTAGTTTAATCTTAGGCAATTCACTTGTGCTTTTGTTTCCTCATCTGTAAAGTGGAGACAGTTTTAATACTTACAGGGTTATCTTGAGGCCCAGATAAGTTAATGTGTTGTATGAAGTACTTAGAGTATGGTATGTAACATAATTATCACTAAAATATTACCTATCATCATTACTAGTGCTATAATACTATAAACCCAAAAATATATTATAATAATTTATTATATAATAACCTTTTTATAGGGGGCAATACTAGGGTCTAAACTCAGGACCTGGGCTTGCTTGCACAAATAAATGGCCTATCACTTGAGCCATTTCCCCAACTGTTGGTATCTTCTTAAAAGCTCATTAATATCACTGCAGTGAGGTAGAAATTGTTGCTCAAAAAGGCTATATGACCTACTCAAGGTCATATTATCTATTTAGTGGGGGAACTAAGATTCCAGTTCCACACTATGCCCAAAGCCCTACACTGTAGCCACATTGCTTCTGCGTATGGGTTAATTTTGTTTGATAGTACTACAACTCTCATGATGTTTCTTTAACATTAATTCTTTATCTATGCTGAATTGAATGTTTATGTGTTTGTCCTTATGGTAAAGATTCAAGCGACAGCCTTTATTCAGCTTTGACTTTGACATTTCCTGACTTCTATGTAATTAAAATCTATGCCTCAAAGCATTTCAGTAATATGGTCTATTTATAGAATTGTCTTCCGGTTCATGTGTACCGGGTCTGCTTTTGGGTGTTGCATTTTCTGTCAAAGGTTGTTTGTTTCTAACCCATTTTTGACTTCCTGTTGCTTTGTGGATTGGTACTCTGACCTGTAATAGGAACATCAGGAAACCTGTCATACAGAGGGTAGCCAGATTGGGCTTCTCTATATTAAATATTATGTAGCCATATTTGGATGTTAGTGAGTTAGGTCCTGGCTATATTAGGCAAAAATGTAGTTTTAGAAGTTTCACTAGGAGCTAGATAACAGTGGCTCATGCCTGTAACCCTAGCCTCTCAGGAGGCTGTGATCTGAGGATTGTCGTTTGAAGCCAGCCTACACAAGAAAGTCTGTGAGATGCTTATCTCCAATTAACCCCCACACACACAGAAAAAGAGAAGTTAGGTGTGGCACCAATGGTAGAGCACCATCTTTGAGCAGAAAAAGCCAAGTGAGAGCATATGGCCCTGAGTTCAAACTCCAATACAACACAAAAAGAAAGCAGGAAAGAAAGGTAAAGAAAAGAGATCTCCCTGGGATCCAAGACAAACTTTTGTGAATAGCTCTTAAGGAGAGCTGGGCTATTATAAGCTGCATGTTCTTGGACAGTGACTTAATCCCTGAGAGCCTCAGTTTCAAACTCTTTATACTTTGTTGAATTATTAACAAGATGTATTAATCTAGAGCTGGTTCTAGCGGCTCATGTCTGTAATTCTAGTTCAGGAGACTGAGATCTAAGGATTTTCATTCAAAGCCTGCCTGGACAGGAATGTCCATGAGACTCTTGTCTCCAGTTAACCACCAAAAAGCTCATGTGGAGCTATAGTTCAAGTAGTAGAAACTAACCTTGAGCAAAAAAGCCCAAGGACAGTGCTCTGAGTTCAAGCTCAAGGACCACACATACCCACAAAAGAATAAAACAAGAAGATAAGACCTGACCTCAATGGATATTAACTATTGATAATTAAAAAGGAGGGAAAAGTATTTCTTTACTTTTCATTCAGGTCTGTTAGTAAAGACTTCATACACTAATCACTGCTGCCAGCACACTTGTTATTAAAAATTCCATCAGGAGAAAGTAGTTACTTTTGTGCTACTCATTTGTTTCTCTTTAGAAAAGAAATAATGATAATAATGGTAGTAGCTATGTTCATTAATAGCTACCATATTCCAGACAATGGGCTACATATTTATATACCTTCATGATTTCATTTTATTTGAAGAGCAGGTTCCTTTTCTCATTGGTAAAGAAAGTGATGCCCAGAAAGGTAGAATAAATTATCCAAAGCAGAAATTTGCATACATGGCTGACTGACTCCAAGCCACCTTAAACATCAGCATTAATGATATACATATAGAATTTCTTTGTGTCTGACCCTTAAGAAAAAGATGAAACTGTTAATAGATACTTATTAGTCATTGTGCTATGTAACCTTGTTCTGAATTCTTAAGAAACAAATAATATGTCTTTTTTACAGTAGGGAAATTAAGATGCTGAGAAATGTAGAACATTTATTTAGTGGTGGAGCTGGGACTGGATCCCTGTTTTTCCAGGCTTCAAAGTCCTTATCTTTGGTTAGTCTGTTAAACTGCATTAGAATTTTTAGGAAGAGGGGCTGGGAAGGTGGCTCAGTGGTAGAGTGCTTGCCTTGCATGCATGAGGCCCTGGGTTCGATTCCTCAGCACCACATAAGCAGAAAAAGCTGGAAATGACACTATAGCTCAAGTGGTAGGTGCTAGCCTTGAGCTGAAGAGCTGAGGGACAGCACCCAGGCCCAAAGTTCAGGCCCTACAACTGGCAAAAAAAAAAAAAAAAAGAATTTTTAGGAAGATGTTTTAAATTTTTAAATGAGATGTGGGACTGATTTTCAAAGAACAGCTTCTGAATACTTGCCACCAATTTTTAGTTGAATAATAGTAGCCAGATTCTGGGCAGATGCTATAGTATTGTGTTTGTTGGCTAGGACTGTGTTCCATCTCAGGGGCAGCATCTTTCAGACCTCAGAATTATAATATATAACTTACATTAACCTAGTGGAGGGTGGTATTTTCCAGTGCTTTTATATCATAGAAGACCTCAGGCCTCAATTATGCTTCAGACTCACATTAAACTGTGTTCTAATTGGTAATCAGTGTATAAGGAACCAAAGAAAATTTTAATTAAATGCTGTCGTGTAAATTTTCCAGTCATTTTATGCCTATTGAAATGGTTTTCTTATTTAAAGTCCTCATCCAGTGTTCTGCTCTTCCTTTTAAACTTCATCTAGATTTTGAGCTTTTTCTTATATTAAAATTTAATTAGCAGTCCGTAAAGATTTAGGTTGCTGCACATTTGCTTAATAGGCATTTTGGTGCAGTAGAAAGAACTGGGGTTCTGTGTCCTGTAGGCTGTGGGAAAGTTACTTAAATCACTGTGTGCCTCAATTTGTTTATCTTTATAAAGTGAAGCAAGTCTTTTTTTTTTTTTGGGTCCGGTAGTGGGGCCTGAACTCTGGGCCTGGGCGCTGTCCCTCAGCTCTTCAGCTCAAGGCTAGCGCGCTACCACTTGAGCCATAGCGCCACTTCTGGCTTTTTTCTTTTTGCTTATGTGGTGCTGAGGAATCGAACCCAGGGCCTCGAGCATGCAAGGCAAGCGCTCTACCACTGAGCCACCTTCCCAGCCCCATAAGAAGCAAGTCTTTTTTGTCTACAGTTATTGGAATATTAGAAATAATAGATCTACATTGTCTGGTCCCACTTGTTGATAATTGGTAAGAATTTTCTAAAGTATGGTTTCTTTTACTTAGATCTCCTTTTTTTTGTCTTCTTTCTAGTGGATATTCACAAGGATTGTCTTCTGTCATGGCCTTGGGATTAAAGTGTTTCCGCTTGATCCATCCTGCATTTTGCAGTTACCTTACAACTTTGACCAGACCTATTTCAGAAATCACAGTGAAGACAATGAGTGGCAGACAACCTGACCATAGGCAGTACATGGCCTGTACAGTCGTACCAGTTCGACATTTTGCCACTAAGAAAGCCAAAGGTATAGACATATGATCTCCCCTCCTCTTTCTTATGTTTGACCCAGGAATTATAAACTGTCTGTGATCTCAAAGATACACTGAATTTCTTTCCTGTCCACACAAGGAAATTATGTCTTGGACAGTTCAGTTGAATTGCTTGAAAGGTCTCAATAACAAGAGACTGTGTGTGAACCCAGATCCTTTTTTCTTTTACTCTGCTGCCTCATTTATTTCTTGGTGGCTCAGAACATACCTAACTTATTCTTTCAGGTTTAGAATTAGAGGTTTAAGTATCAACCAAACAGGAATGCTTGTGACAGGCATCATCATCTTCTCTCCTAGAAGGAAGATACATGGTGGAAGCATAATTAAAAGCAGGAGGTTTTTGGGTGAAAGGAGTATTAGAACTGTGGATGTAGATGGATGATCTTAATGGCTTTTGTCATCTAAGAATGAGATTTTGATGTACCACAGGTCTCAGCTAAAATAGCACTTCCTTAGGGAAGCCTTCCCTGACCTCTTTAGGTCAGGTCCCGAGTTACCTGCACTTATGCACACTGTTATTTTACCTTTGATGCACTTAGAACAGCAGTAATTAATTAATTAATTAGTCACTTGTGAAATTATTGTTTCTTATGGTCTTCCATGTTGAACCCAACAAAGGTAGTCTTTTTTTTTTTTTTTTTTGTTATTTAGCACCCACCACCAGGGCCTGATTCATGGTATATATTCCATACTTTCGTTGGATGAATGAGTAAGAATTTGTAGTAGTGGGTCAGGTAGTCCATGCTCAAGGGTGGTGTTACAGATATGACACTAATATTTTCCTACTCACTGTCCTTTTCTGGTTTTATGCAGTTAATTACTGAAAGATGATGAATGGTCAGAAGACTTTACATTCTGTTAAGAGTGATTCAAAATAACATTTGATATATATGTTTTATTATATTTATTTTTTAAGTTCTCTTATATTTACTGGATTAGTCTTTATCATTTATTCCTTGAAGGGGTTTTTAATAATTACCTAGTTAATCCAGATCTGACCATTTTGCAAATGAGAAAAGTCCAGTACCTTTGTAAAAAATTTGCCCGTGGTCATGTCTAGTTAGTGGAAGAGCTGGAAACCTGAGCCTCTTGTTGCAGCAGCATTTCAGTTTCCTAGACACCCGACTTGAACTGCGGCCTCTAACCAACTTCTTTTCATATTCAGTGGGCTGTACAGGTTTTTTTTTTTTAAGTTTCCTTAAAAAGTTGTTTTTCTTTTTCTTTTAGATTTATCAGTCTTTTTACATTAGAGATATTAATCTTTTGTTGATTGTGTTATAAGTTATCTTTTTCTTTTTTTTTTATTGTGTTTATGGTGTTTTTGCTGGATATAAGTTTTCATGTCGTTATGTTTTTCAGCTTTTTCCTTTGTTATTTATGCCTTTTTTTTTTTTTAAACCAGGGCTGAGAACCGAACCCAGGGCCTTGTGCGCGCCAGGCGGGCGCCCTTCCGCTGGGCTAAACCCCCAGCCCCGTCATTTATGCTTTTTATGCCTTTTTTCTTTTTTTGTTTTAAAAAACAGTTTTATTGAGATACAGTTCACATTTCTATAATTTAGAGTGCAGCTCACTGTTTTTTTTACAACTGTACCTTTTTTCTTTTTATTATTATACTTAAGTAGTTGTACAAAGGAGTTGCCATTCAACAAAGTAGTCTATAAATATATCTTGGTCAGTGGCTTTTTATAAGTCTTTTTCAATTAATATTTCCTATCCTGAGAGAGTTTATATCTGAATATGGTGTGAATTAAAACACTAGTTTTAAGTTTCTTTTCTATTATTATCAGTCATAAGTTGTTTTACACCATATGTAGCTCATCCAGGTTTACAATGACTCCTCTTTTCTTTATATGTATGGTATTGTTCCTGAGCTTTTGTGTTTGTTGAACTACTTTTTCTCTCTGCATTTAATTCCTGACTGCTTGAATCACTATCACAAAATCTTGAATTTAATGAGTCAAATCTTTCCTCTCATTATATATTTTTTCATTTTCTTTTCAGCCTTTTAATCTTCCTTATGAAGTTTGTAATTATATTGTCAACTTTTTCCAGAAGAATTTGCACAATCTTTTAGTCAAATATGTTTATGGGGTATTGTAACATTTTTGTTACTTTTGTATTTGATATATTTAAACATTATTTTGAGCTACAGCAAATATACTTGTATATGTGTACTATATATATATATATATATATATATCTAGTAGAATTTAGGTAGTAGATATCTAAATTTCAAGTGTATGGCTCAGTAATTTTTTTCTTTTTTTTTTTTTTTTGATGGTATTGTTTAAGTTCAGGGCTTTCCACTTGCTAGTTAGGTGCTCTACCACTTGAGCTATATGTGCTTTAGTTATTTTTCACATAGCATCTTGCATATTTTCCTTGGGGATGGCCTAAGATAGCAAATCTGCTACACTATACCTTCTATGTAGTTGGGATCACAGGCATCTGGCATAAGCAAATATCTTCTATCCTTATTTGCTAAAAGATATTTAGCAATCAGGTGCTGGTGGCTCATGCTTGTAATCGTAGCTACTCAGGAGGTTGAGATCTGAGGATCACAGTTCGAAGCCATCCCCAACAGAAAAATTCATAAGACTGCATCTCCAATTAGCCAGTAGAAAAGGCTAGTCTTGGGTGTGTGGCTCAAGTGATAGAGTGCTAGCTATGAGTGAAAAAGCTTGTATTGACAAAAGGGGAAAAAAAGATTTTTTTTAGCAAAACAAGCATACAACAAAACCCTTTTTAATTTTAAATTAGTTTAAGTCAAATGTTACCACATTTATTGAGATTATCTCCTCCCTGCACCTCTTATCTCCCTTCCCTGACTTTTTCTGCAATGCTGGAGATTGAACTCATGACCTTGCTCATGCTAGGCAAGTGATCTATCACTCAGCAACATCCCTAGCCCATCTTTTATTAATATGGTAACTCAAAACCATTTTTGGAATTTTGGTATGAGGCTTGCTTGCTATTGATATATAGTTTGAGTATACATTGCTTAGTACATAATCTGTATCTATCTTGCAACATTTATTGAGCCTGTATTTAGGATTTATATGTATTGTGTTTGTTGAGTGTTTACATTTTTATCCTAGTAATTTTGAATTTTCTTTATTCTGTGATTATCTTTTTATTTCTTTCCATTAATAATCTAGTATCTTTGCTAATTATTTCTTTGCTTCTTTTGTATCTCTGTTGAGTTAGAAGACATATATTCTCTTTTGTTTAAGTTTGATAGTTGCCCTTAATTATTTTCCTTTTACCTTTTAATAGAAATAAAAAAAAGCATTTTAGGAAAGTACAGCTATCCTATGACTTGCACAAACTGAAATCACTTTGTCTAACCAATATCCAAATCAGTGGTATACATCTGTACCACCTTAAGGATAGGAGGTAGGAGGATCCTGAGTTTAAGGCTACCTGGACTACGTAGTTCAAGGCCATCCTGAGCCACATAGTGAGA
Source organism: Dipodomys spectabilis (assembly GCF_019054845.1). Taxonomy (NCBI): domain Eukaryota; kingdom Metazoa; phylum Chordata; class Mammalia; order Rodentia; family Heteromyidae; genus Dipodomys; species Dipodomys spectabilis. Next base: position 7,333,098 of record NW_024870723.1, read on the forward strand.
TTGGTCTCAAAAAAAAATAAATAAATAAAAAAGAAAGAAATTAAGTAGAAACTAGGAATGTATCTCAGTGGTAGAGTGTTTGCCTGTCATATGAGGTCATAGATATGGTCAAATGTACTGCAGATAATGATAATAACGAGAGAATATTCTAGCACATTAAACACATCTAATAAGTATATTCTCTTTGCATGTAATTATTATTCAGCTTTTAGTGGCAAGGATTAGTTTTTGTCTATTTTATACTGTTCATCATCTGTTCTTGTCTATGAATTTTTACCATACAGTTGTATTTTTGTGTCTGGCCTCTTTGCTCAGCATTATATTTGTGAGATTGATTTAAATTCTCTGTAGCTATAGATGATTCTTCCTCAGGAAAATATAGTATTTTATTCTTACTTACCATTATCCAGTCTAATGTTGATGAGTATATCTTTAATATGCCTACTTATATTTTTAACATGCATGCTTGATTTAAAAAGTCTAAAGTTGAAGGTATTATTTCCATTGTTTATAGCACTTAGAAAGCATTCTAAATTTTTCTTTTTCTTTTCTTTTTTTAGCTGGGCATTATTCCTTAGCTTGTTTTGCTCAAGACTGGCTCTATACCACTTGAGCCACAACTCTACCTTCAGCTTTTTGGAGATAAGAGTCTCAGGGGCTTTTCTGTTCCAGGTGGCTCCAAATTGTGATCCCCAGATCTTAGCCTCCTGAGATTATAGGCAGCTAGGCCTATAGCTAGCAATTCTTTTGAAGAGTTCATTTTCTCCTGGGCTTTTTCAAGATTTTTATGTCCTTGATTTTCTTTATTTGCAAGAAGCTTAGCTATGGATTTGCTTTTATTATCTCATTTCTGATTTGTATTTCTGAACCTCAAATTGATATTTTTAATTATTTCTAAAGATTCTAATTCATTAGTTTATTAATTCAGGAGCAATAGGGGTTCCAGCATGATGGTACAGCAGTGTTGTTGTTATTGTTTGTTTGTTTGTTTTTTCTGATTCTTGAATTTAGGTCCTGTGCAATGTCCTGAACTTTTTTACTCAAGGATAGCACTTTACCACTTAAGCCACAGCTACATTTTAGCTTTAGGATGGTTAATTAGAGCTAAGAATCACACAAACTTTCCTTCATGGGCTGGCTTTGAACCATAATCCTCAGAGGTCAGCCTCTTGAGTAGCTAGGATTACAGGCTTGAGCCAGTGTTTAAAAAAAACAACAAAAATCACTTTGCTGCTTACTGTTTACTTACTTTGGTTAAGACATTTAAATGACATGTACTTCAGATTTCTTATCTGCACACTGGGTATAATAATAGTCTCTATTTTCTACCTTAGAGAGCTATCTTGAATATGAAGTAAAAGTATGTCCTTGAAATTGCATTGGAAATTAGAATATGCTTTATAGATAACCCAGGATAGTACTTGCTATAGATATTTGTTTCATGAGTCTAGTTTTTGTTGCATGAACAGTGTAATATTATATAAAGATACTCATTTCAATTTTTTTTTTTTTTGTCAGTCATGGGGCCTGAACTCTGGGCCTGAGTACTGTCCCTCAGCTCTTCAGTTCAAGGCTGGCACTCTACCACTTGAACCATAGCACCACTTTCAGCTTTTTCTGCTTATGTGGTTCTGAGGAATCAAACCCAAGGCCTCATGCATGCAAGGCAAGCACTCCTCCACTGAGCCACCGTTCCAGCCCTCATTTCAATTTTTTTCTTTCCCTACCTCCATAAAGAAATGTAAGAGAATTTGTATTCCATACATGTGAAAAATCAGTATGATGGTTTAGACATAAAATCCACTTTTCAATGCTGACTTTCTAAAATAAAAGCTATTATTATTATTGATAGTGTCTAATGTCTCTAAACTATTGCTGTTTTTGCATGTATCAGCCATTCATTATTGTATATACTTTGTCTTAATATTCATTTTTAAATGTACTGATGTGTTTCCTCTGTCTCCAATTAGATTTTATGGAGATGGTCTATTGGGAATTCATGGGTGTAAAATTAGACCAAATCCTGACTTTATCATTTCCTTTGACATTAGGCAAGTCACTTTACCTTTCTTACAATTTCATTTTTTTTTTGAAAAATAAAGTGTTAGTTCCTTTATGGATCCCCTGTGATGTATATAAGACTCTTGAGGTGTTTGAATGACTTAATTTATATTTTTAGAGCAATATAGATTTTAGTACTTCTCTTTTACAGGTAGGGAATGTAATACTCAGAAAGGTAGAGTAACTTGCCTGAGGTTATATTGCAGGATTTTAACTGGAGTGTTTACTTACAAAGCCTGTGCCCTCATTGATATCTGAGCAGTGTATAACATAACACAATGCTAGGCACCTACTTAGCAATAAGGAAATACAGGGTTTTGTGTGTGTGTGTGTGTGTGTGTGTCACAGAGAGTGTTTTATAATTTAGTCTTCTAGCACTAGGCATTTTCACCTACACAGTGTAGGCTGTCCTTCACCAATGCTTATGGATCCTGTTCATGCTACTGTTCTTTTATTTACTGAATGCTGACTTTCTAGCTAAAGGGAAAGGACAATCCCAGACCAGAGTAAACATTAACATAGCCTTGGTGGAGGATATAATTAACTTGGAAGAGGTAGATGAAGAAATGAAGTCTGTGACGGAAGCACTCAAGGACAACTTCAATAAGACCCTCAACATAAGGACCTCACCAGGTTAGTGACCAAATCAGTGTTTTGGGGAGGGCTGTAGTGGAAAGAACATGGCTTTGGTTGAGTCTTAGTTCTAGCTTTGGCACTGACTGACTGACTTTCTGGTGACCATGGGTAGTTACTTTTCAGGTCTTTATTTTCTTGTCTGATTCTTACCTTACAGTTTGGGAGTAAGTGTTAAAGTAATGGAGGTTTAATGCAACAGCACAATATCTGGCACATAGTTAACACTACTTAGCAGTAAGCAAGCCTAAGGTGAACTAGGCATTGTGCTTATGCGCAAGGAACTAGGAACAATAAAAAACAATAATGGTGGTCATTGTTCTCAAAAATTAGCAGTTACTCGACAGGCAGAGATGGAGAGGATTGAGTCGTGGGGCTAGTCTAGACAAAAGTATCATGAGACTCCATCTCAAGCAATAAAACTGGATGTGGTGGTATATGTCTGTTATCCCAACTATGCAGGGAAGTGTAAGTAGGAAGATCACTGTCCAGGTTGGCCCTATTTCAAAAACCACCAAATCAAAATGGGCTGGGGGCCTGGCTCAAGGAGTGGAGCACTTGCCTAGCAAGCATGTTGCCATCAGTTCCACCAAGGGGAAAAAAAAAGGAAATAAAGGAATTTTATTACTACTGTAAACACATCTATTTAGGTTCACGGGTCTGATACCTTGGTCTGCCTTTTCCAATTTGTCTTATTTGGCAGTTGTTATCCCTTACAGAGAACTAAATGGCTATAGAGCTGTCCACCTGAGGCCTTTCTGTACCCCTGAGCTTGACCAGGAAGATTTCTTCTGGGTTAATAGCTTCCTGAAAGCAGCTTTTCTAAGTGGGAAATGTCAGAACAGTCCAGAAGAACTGTTTGCAGATGTGATGGAGAAGTGAGTTGTCAGCTAATGGTGCAGGCAGGCAGGAAAAATCCAATTGCTGTTAAATTGGCCTTTTGCAAATTGTCATCATCCTATAGTTAAGCCTGGGACCCCCTCTGAAGTTATCTGTGGGAGCTTTGGCTGCTCCCACTCAAGTCTTGATTGGGGAACTTTGTAAGGGAAATATAAAATACTTCATGAAATAGAAAATACTTAATGAACTCATTCTTAAGAGAGCCAAGTAAAAAATACAGAACTTCATTCTAAATACTATCAGAAACATTGTGAGTTCAGAGATGAGATTCAGTGTGAAACTAGGAAACCATTCCCAGCATTTGTCAACCTTTAGACTGGGGCATTTCTGCTTTTGCTGACAGTAGAGTGTGCCATTCAATCTCTCTCAGCTGTTTACTTTAAACTTGCTTATTATTTTAGGTATGAAACTGATAAAGTGCTCTGTCTCCCATGTGCTTTCTGGCCTGTTAACATTCTGCAGCCGAAACCAGAGAGCAGTTTGAGAGGAGCTTGGGGAGAAATGTGATACTTAAAATTAGCCAGCAAACTCCACTCTTGTTGAACTTAAAAAGATGATGGGCCTGGAAAGAGGCTGGGAGTGTAATTTGTTAAATGTTAACCTCTGAGAAAATGAGGGGCAGGAATGGGGCTGAGGGAGATTCTCGCTGGGGACAGATTGAGGGAAAAGGATTTGATGCATTATGTCGATATGGATTTAAGGAATAGGAACCAACCACCACAATTGCATACTGAATTGCCTTTGTTGGAACTTCTGTGGCAAGGGATCTTATGGCAAATCAGGAAGGCTAAATTAAGATCCTTTTTCAAAAGGCCTACCCTTGGTATTTCCTCTTTGCTTCTTTTTCTTTGGGTTATGTTTTTGTAATGTTCTGTGTAGAACTTGGGACCATGAAGAAACTGGGTAAAACAGGCTAACCTCAGCTAGATTCTTTCATATCGTATTTCATCACTATCTGAACCAGCAGGCACTTTTCCTCTTACACTTCTATGTGTCTAAATTTCTATCTTCAAGATAGTTGACAGGTTTTAACAGTTGTCTAAGTTACAGATTTCTTTTATCCTTTTCTGATCTCATTTCCTTTCATCTATCCATTCCTTTCATTTAGTCACTATAGCAATATTGAGCACATAATCTGTAGTAGTTATTTTAATATGTGCTGTAGCTAAAGAGAGGAAACATTGTTTCCACTTCTAAGAGCCTAGAACCATATATAAAGGGGCAGAGAAGTAAACCATCATGTTTACACCACCTACAAAGCAGAATGGTGAAGACCATGGCTTGGAGATAGTAAGATCTAGATTTGAATTCAGGCTCTATTATTAAAGACCTGTTGTGATCTTGGGCAACTTACTCATGTATAAAGTGGTGGAAGTAATAACTATCATTATCATTTTTGATAATAATAGCAAATACATTGTAGAAAGTCTTCAGCATGATATGTTGCCCATAGGAAGTGTTCAGTAAATTTAGGTATCATCATTATTTGTAGAATGGGGACTCACATTAGGGGTCTGAGAAAGTCAAACGTTATGAGATTAGATGCTACTAATAGCTGAGTATTAAAAAAAATTGAGAATTATCTGAGCAGATAATTATCCTGAGGCAAGAGAGGACACTGTGTTAGAGAAATTACAACTACATTAGTTTGATTAAAATGTAGAAAAATGTCAAGAAGTAATAACAGTAAATACTATTGGGACACAATTATGTATGTTTTTTTCAAATACTCTTTGATTTAACCCTCTTAAGAACTCTTTAATACAATGTTTATGTTCATTTTAGAGATGAGGAAACCAAGGCCCGTGAGGTTGGAGGGATCCACCCAGGTCTCACAATCTAGAAGTAACAGAATAGGTATTTGAACTCAGGTTTTTGTTCTTTAGAATCATAGGGACTTTTATCATTACACCTCCTGGACTTTCACAGTTAGACTTTTCTAGTAATGTCAATAACCTTTTATCTTGCGATGACATTGAATCTGGTTGAGTACTTCAAATCAGATCTTTGGATCATAGTGTGGTGCAGCATTATTCTAATACACAGGATAACTCCAGTTTGTATAAGAGATTCCACAGGCCCCTTCTCTTTGTCTGAATGAGCCATCGTGAGTGGTTCCTACTATGGATGGTAAGGCTTTTCTGCTAGTTTCAGTTGCATAGGAAATCAGGGAGTCTGAATAATGTACCTTCTGTAGCTGTAGCTTTAGTGATTACCTTCTTCAGTTTCTGAAAGTTTTGCCTAAGGTTTTCCAGAATTAGGATGTGGAAAAAGGTCAGATCCGGGATAACAGCAAAGCATTAATAGGTGTTTTGTTTTAGACAGGGTCTGGCTGTCCAGGCTGGCCTAAAACTCTTGGTTCTCCTGCCTTAGTCTCTCCAGGGCTGCGATTGTAGGTGTATACCATTGTGTCTTGCTCCTACCCTCCTTCTCTCACTTCCTTGCCTTCTTTTTTTGTTAATGGGCTTGCTTCAGGAGAGCATCTCAACACCATAATCAAAAGTGGCATAGGGAATAGCCTGTCTGTGTGCTAGAATTATGTGGTGAATTAAAAAAAATCTACCAGATCCCTTCCAAATCAGGATTGCTGAGATGGGGTCCCGGAATCTAACGTTAAAAGCTCCTGCATGATTCTGATGCAAGGCAAATTTGTGTTCTACTCATGTTAGGGAAAGAACCTTCACTGAAATCAGAATTAAGCATACCTGAATTGAGACTTAGTTCTTGGTTTTCCTTAAGTTAGCACTATGATCTTGGCCCATTTATCCTTCTCAAGTCTCCTTGAAAAGTGGTGGTGGTAGTATAGTGAACAAGGAGTTATGAGAACTAAACAGGATAAGATATCTTTTCAGTGCTTATTTTTTGGTATTGGTTATATACCTGGTCATTTTTATTTAGCATTTTTATTTATTTATAGTCTTTTAGCTTCAGACTTTAACTTTAATTCTGTAAGGTAGTTTTTTTTCTTAAGATCAAAACAGAAAACAAGTAACTTGACTGATGTTTTGTAACTAGTAAATGTTGCTAGAAGGGTGATCTACTCTTCATTCTCAGCTCTGAAAGTTCTATATCAAAGAAAACCCCTTGAATTCAAGTAAATGAGAATGGTTGCTTTCTCTAGTTGCTAGCAAGGAATCCCAACCTATTTCAGTGAGTCAAGATCTCTCGGTCATGTGACACTTCTAAACAATACCCTTAGACAGTTCTATCACATTAGTATACCTGAATGTTTGTTGAATCCAAATTAGGTAGGAACTTAGACATGACTCTTAAGGTCCTTTGGAATTCTAAAACTTGATAATTTATTTTTTATTTTTTTTTAGGATCCCTTGATAATATTACTGTGGTAACTGCTGATGGGAAGCTTACTTTAAACCAGATTGGCCAGATATCCATGAAGTCACCACAGTTGATTTTGGTGAATATGGCCAGCTTTCCAGAGGTTAGTTGGTTTTGCTGAAAGAGTCTCTCCACTGTCTCTTTTGGAATAAAGGAATGGGTCAGGAGGAATTATCCTCTTCAGCTTGGGATGAAAGAAGAGTAGAGATTTACTCACCAAAGGGAACTTAGAACGAACAAAGCTCTGTCCTGTTTCTAAATTGTTTATCTGATAAAGGCTATATGTGAGTAATTTGAATATTTATATAGCTTCATTTAAGAAAACAATAATGGAGATGCAGTAATTGGATCTAGCTGATGTTCTGGGACTTTAGAAACCTGTATAGCCTGTGCCTTGTCTGAGGGGATAGCTTTGCCCAGCCCCTACAGATGAACATTGCCACATACAGATGTAGGTCAGATACTATAATTCTATTTCTAGAAGAGCCATAATTCAAATTTTTGTATATCTTTGTTTGCTAAGTATTGATGACTAATTCATTTTTCCTTTTATTTATTTATTTTTCCTTTCATGCATTTTTTATTGTTACTATAAAGGTGATAAGTGGTTATGTAAGATAGAGTATATTTCTTTTTGGACAATGTCACTTCTTCCCTTGCTCTCTTCCAGTTTTTCCCACCCCTCCCTGCCCACACATTGTATAATTCATTTTCAGTATAGTGTCTAGTGAGTACCACTGCTGCATTTGTTCACCCTTTGTCCCACCATTTCTGTGCCCCCCTTCCCTCCCAAAGACAGATAAACAAGACAAAAAGAAGACAAAAACAGCAACAAAGAAAGAAAAGCCCTCTTGTTTCCATTTCAGAATTCATTTCGATGAATATTATTTTATATGATCAGATGCACATAGGTATTGCATCTTTGTGTTTCTCTCCTAAGAATATCCTCCTTTGCTCTTACTATGTATGAATGCCTAGAGACCTGTATAATTTATCATGTCCTTGTAGTAGATTAATGGATCAAGAAAATGTGGTATATATACACAATGGAATTCTACTCATCCATCAGAAAGAATGATACTGTACCATTCATGAAGAAATAGACTTGGAAAATTTTATATTAAGCAAAGTAAGCCAAACCCAGACAAATAAAGGTTGTGTGTTTTCCCTCATTTGTAGTAGCTAGAATGTGCCTATAAATCTACACGTAATCACTTCTCTTTTTGAAAACCTTGAGATAAAGTCAGGTGCTGGTTACTCAGGAGTCTGAGGTCAAGAAGATCACAATTTGAAGACAGCCTGGGCAGAAAAGTCTGTAAGACTGTCTCCAAAATAAACAGCAAAAAGGAGGGCTGGAGGCTTGGCAAAAGAGAGTACTAAACAAAGAAGCAAGAAAAAAAAATAAGACTTTTAAGTTCAAATCCTGGTTTTGACAAAAAAATGGAAACAAAAACCAAGAAAACCTGTGAGACAAATAAAACATTTTAATAGGACATATATAGCCTGAGTGCCATCAATTTGTGATTTCTCTATTAGTATTTGAAGGAGACACTCCAAAGATTTCACATTCTTTTTAAAACTAGAGTTTTCAGACTGACCATTGCAGAATATTGAACAGAGCACATTGCTTCCAAGATCAGAGGGTAAATTGCGTTAAATCAGTTATAACCTTTATTTTAGGCTGTGTGGTATTAAGTCTAGTTGAGGAGGGTAATTGGATCCTTCCTTAATTTTTTTTTTTCTTTTTAGGTCCAAGACTGGGACTTAAACTCAGTACCTGGTGCTTTCACTTACTAGCTAGGGCTCTACCAACTGAGCTACGTCTCTAACACCAGATCCTTCCTTATTGGTCCAGTAGGAATTGGCCTAGCTTGGGTGTCCTATAGGGTCTGAAATTTGGTCCCATCCCTTGCTCTAATTGGTTGTTAGAACTTGGGCAAGTAGTTTAACTCTCTGGGCCTGTATTTCCTCATATGCTAATATAAAGTAAGATCTTATTCTCTATTTCAAAGACCTAGACCAAAGTTCAACATGTACAAGACTTGACAAACTGAGTATCTGTAAAGGGGGAAAGTCCTTGCTGTAAACAAACTTTCAAATCAGAGGCTTCTTGTAGCAAATGTGCTAGGTAAACTTACTGGGTTGCTATTAGTTACCACTGCCCAACTCCGTTCTATCTACTGCAGTTAATTTGTAAAAGGATGTATTGGATTACATCATTTCTAAGTCTATGTTTTAAGTTTAAGTGGTTTAATGGTGTCTTCAAGTAATCTTTGAGAAATTAAAGATACAAGATCAAGAAACTGAAAGTACTGTGGACCTGGGCTTTACATGATTTGGCCTGTCATTTTTTTCCAATCTTGTTTGTATACTGCTGTATCTACACTGGCCTTCTAGTTCTTTAAAATAATAATCCCATTGCAGACTTTAAACTTTACTCCCATTGCATCCTTTGGGCCTTTTCATATATTGTTTCTACAGTTTGGAACACGGTTGGCTGGTTAATTGCTACTCATATTTTGGATCACTACAGCAGTGTCACTTTTTCAAGGAAGCCTTCCCTAATCTACCTAGTTTAACTCTCCTCCCATTATACATACAAATCCTTTTTCACTTTCACTAAATTGTAAGCTTGGACTATACTACAATAACTACACCTTTGTCACAGTTTTGTGGGTTTTCTGTTGTTGTTTTTGTTTTTCTTGTGATATGGAGATTGAACTCTGGACTTTAGGCTTGCTAGGTAGATGCTCTACCATTTCAGCCATGCTTTCAATCTGATTCATGAATTAATAAATTTGTTTTTTTGTTGGTTTTGGGGTTTGAACTCAGGGCCTGGGCACTGTCTCTGGGCCTCCTTTGTGCTCAAGGCTGTACTTTACCACTTGAGCTACAGCACCACTTCTAGCTTTTTCTGAGTAGTTTATTAGAGGTAAGAGTCTCATGCACTTTTTCTGTCTGGGCTGACTTCGAACCTCAATCCTCAGATCTCAGCCTCCTGAGTAGCTAGGATTACAGGTGTGAGTGAGCCACTAGCTCTTGGCATGAGTTTATTACATCTAGTTTTGACCAAGTGTGATACAAGGTAAATCAGTAAATAGAAAAAAGCAAAAGAAGCCGGTCACCAGTGGCTCATGCCTGTAATCCTAGCTACTCAGGAGGCTGAGATCTGAGGATTGAGGTTCAAAGCCAGCCCAGGCAGGAAAGTCTGTGAGACTCTTATCTCCAATAAACCACTAGAAAACTGGAAGTGGTGCTGTGGCTCAAGCGGTAGAGCACTCGCCTTGAGCTGAAGAGCTGAGGGGCCCAAGCCCAGAGTTCAAGCCCCACGACCCCCCCCCCCCAAAAAAAAAAAAGAAAACAAAAAGAAAAAAGAAATGTAAACAATTACATTTCCACTGGGTACTGGTAATCCTATCTACCCAGAAAGCTGAGATTTGGAGGATCATAGTTCAAAGCCAGCCCAGGCAAGAAAGTTCATGAGACTTGATCTCCAATTAACCAGCAAAATGCCATTTTAGAGAAAAGACTCAAGTGGTAGAGTACCAGCCATGAACATCATCTGAGTGAGAGCACAAGGCCCTAAGTTTGAGCCTTGGTGAAATAAATAAATGTAAATTTCTTCACATGCTTTATGCAGCTGAGTTGACTCAAGTTCTCAATCAGGCATTACCATAAGTTATGTTAAAATCAATGTGTTCTCCTGGTTCCCTGCCACTAAAATAGGTCTCCCAAAAGGCAAATGGTGCCCCCCAAATAAAGTAAACAATGATAATCCTCTCAAGCTGCCAAGGGCGTATGTTGTGCTTAATTTAAGTGATAGAGTGAACGTTTTAGATTCGTCTTTAGTGGAAATTAGTTGGCATTATGGGGAAATAAATCAAGCATCAGCAGTATTCAAGATGAAGAATATGAAATAAGATTTAGTCTTTGGTGAGTAGTATTTATGTATGCAACAGTAATTTTTTTGTATGTGTGTGCCAGTCCTAGGGCTTGAACTCTGGGCCTGGTCTCTGTTTCTGAGCTTTTAAAATGCTCAAATCTAGCACTTTACCACTTGAACCACAGCTCCACTTTTGGCTTTCAGGTGATTAATTGGAGGGCTGTTTTGCCCAATCTGTCTTCAAACTGTGATCCTTAGATCCCAGCTACCTGAGTACCTAGAATTCCAGGTGTGAGCCATCAACACCCAACATAAAAGTTTCAAGTTATAGATTCCCAGACCTACTGTACATACAGGTAAATTTGAATAATCTTAGAGTTCTGAACTCTGCATCCTGAACATTTGTCGTTTTTCCTCATTGGTGGTCTCCTTAGAACCATATATCTATGATACCCAAGGTCTACTGTTAAAGTGTCTAGCTTTTTCATTGTGTCTAGTATCAAACTACAATGCTGATACTTAGAAGTAGTCCATAAATTTTCCTTGATGGATGAATTCTTGCCCTTAGGTTGTTGGAAGGGAACACTCATTCATGAAGTTACTGAGGAACAGGGAAATGGATGAAAGAGGAAACACCAGCTCTTTCCCTTACTGGCCTCTCTGAACCCGCTATGGCCTTTTTGTCTTGTTCATCTAATCCCATAGGCACTGTAGGCCAATTTAGGGAATAGCCTCCTAATTACACAGCTTGAAGACCTCATCAGGCAGATTGCTTTTCAGAGCCAGCCACTTCTGTTATTAAATATCAAATGGTATTCACAAAAGAAGTACCTGATTGGCTACCAAAGCATCTTCTATGGTAGGAGGAGGTAGTAACAGCATAATTTTTTCTTAGGAAGTTGGAATATATCTCCAAAACATCTTTGCCATTTTTCCAGGTTGAAATTCTCTGGGTTTTGAAAAAGCTTAACAAGCACTGCAGCAGAGAGGTTCATATTTATAGGGACAGAGTGAGAAAGTGTGAGTTACATTGTCTTTTAAATTTCTTTATCTCATCTGGTGTATATATTAAATAAATAGCTCTAACTAAACATTTCCTTCCTCCAGCTTACAAGCTGTCCATGGAGTTTTCAGGTTCATAACTTCAAAATGCTGAGCTAATCCTCTTTCTGTTTATATAATCCTTTTTTGTTTCACATACAAGTTGGCTTTCTTTCCAAATCAGAGTATATCTGTGTCATGCTGCAGTGACATGATGCAGATTTGCATGTAAAATCTTTTTTGAATGCATTGAGGACAAAAAACTGTGTTGCATTTGTTTAACATATGTCCTGATTGATAAATGATACACACAATTGCTGCCTTCCATAAACTTGTCCAAAGCTAGAATTAATGATGGGAAAAGAAGGGAATGTAGCTACAATATTATTTGAACCAAACAAAGCAAATACAAGAGAAAATTCTGCATGCTCTGTTCTTGTGGAGAGGAGACAGCTACTAATGTGTGTTGCCAGTCAATTTCTCATATTTTATTTCACACGATCAATAAAATTAGCATTATTGTTCCATTTTATAGATGTAGAAACAGGCTCAGAGAAGTAAAGTGTCTCTCCTAGATTCATACTGTTTTTGCATAGTTAAGATTTGAATGTAGCTCTTTGAGAACAAAGCCTATGCTTCTTTTACCATTCATAATTCAATATGTATTTTGGGGAATTCATTGATGATTGAGAGAGATTAGATCTGTTTTCATAGACTTTGCATTCCTGGGATTCATTTGGATACAGAGGACACAGAAGGCTAGTAATTGATATGGTAATTTACAGAATTGAGCTTGATTTCAAATTCTCAAGCTCTTGTTCACCTGTCTACAAGTCTGTCATATTTTGCTCTTCAGCATAGATAGCTTAAGAAGAGCAATGTCACACATTGCTAATTAATCATAGCCCTCTTTTTTGTCTGACCCCAGTTGGAATCAGTGATCTTTCTTAATACAGTACTCTAGTATCCATAACCAGTGGTTCAGGGCTGCCATATGAGAGTAATCAGTTAGCCTTGCAATGCTGGTGAGCATCCTCCTTCAGTGAGAGGGTAAAGGCTAAGATAAGGGATAGAAATTCTATATGTATGTGTGACCCATGAGTAGTTCAGGTTTGTGTTGAGGAAATGACTAATTTCCTGTGAGGGTTTGCATCCTACCATGCCAACTTAGAGTCTATAGACCTAGAATACATTGGGTCAGCTACTTCTTACAGTAAATTTCTTTACAAAAATGAAGCCTTGTATTTTTCTCTATAAAAAGACATGAAAAAGTTAACAGTATAAAATCAAGTTTGGGAGGTTATATAGATGAAGTAAGGAGATGACTTTTTCTGATAGATTTAAAACAGATCATTCTTTCAGTAAGCTTTTACTGAGCACTTAGCTTGTACCTGTCACTTTGCCTTGTATTTGGAAGTTGTAAATACTGAAATGCAGTTTCTGCCCAGCTTAGTGTCACTAGTGAGTGTTCCTGTGCCCCCAAGGGAAGGTTATATGAAACTACTTGGGCCAGACTGTGAAAGGTGGTGGTGATAGTAGTGGTACATTATAGCAATGTCTTACCAGCTGTGGAGGGAGAAGCTGAAGAAGAGGACTGGGAGATTTGAAATCAGGCTCTCCTTCAAAGTGGAGATTTGTCATTAACTTTGTAAGTTAGTGTTTAATTTTATTAAGGATGATGGTGGTTCTCATGCAGAGGAAAATCAATTTCATTTCTTTATCCTGTTAACTTTTATTTACTTTGGTCATATCCTTTATACACCAGACTTAGTTCTATTTTTTTTTTTTTTTTGGTTAATAGGAAATCAGCTTGTCATAATTTCTGAATACATTGAGCTTAGACAAAGTAACACCATTAAACTAAATCCATTCAAATCCCTCTTAACTGTCAGTAACTAGAAGTAAGATAGAAACCTTGTTCCATCTCTCAGATTCTAAGAGAAGACTGTGTGTATGCTTAGGGATTTGACTTTATCCTTTGGATTCCAATACACTTGTACATAATGTAAGCTATGCTTAGTTAACTAGAAATTCTTTCTTTCTTTTTTTTTTTTTTTTGGGTCTGGTCGTGGGGCCTGAACTCTGGGCCTGGGCGCTGTCCCTAAGCTCTTCAGCTCAAGGCTAGCGCTCTACCACTTGAGCCACAGTGCCACTTCTGGCTTTTTTCTTTTTGCTTATGTGGTGCTGAGTAATCGAACCCAGGGCCTCAGGCATGCAAGGCAAGCGCTCTACTACTGAGCCACCTTCCCAGCCCCACTAGAAATTGTTTCTAAAACTGATTGTCTCTGGTCAGAAGTTTCATTTGAAGCTTTTATTATTTTAGGCACTGGCCACAATCAGGTTCTATACATACTTAGAGTCTACACATCTATATGTGAACATTCTGGTTTGTAATTTTGATCTATGGTAATATTTTATATGAGTGTAAAATTAAGGTCACTTAACAATGAAATGTAAAGCTTCTTAGGCATCTTCTCCAAAATAAGAAAATGTTTATAAAATAAGGAACAGCTCATGCATTTAAAATGCAAAGTCAAATGGAGGAACTTAAGAACTGGTCTGTGAATCCAAGTATGTGAATTGGCTTTGGTCAAACCTAAGATTCCATTGCATTCCAGGTACAGCTACAGTGTTGCTCTTGGGTGAGGTGAGGTCAGTGTACTGATGTGCTAGAGAAGCCCTTCAAGCCCTTCAAGAATGTTAGTGTATCACCTAGGTGATGACAGCAACTCAGCCTTTTTTGGGGGTTTTGTGCATTCCATGTTTGTTTGTCCAGGACTGGAGCTTGAAATCAGTGCCTCCTACTTTCACACAGCTTTTCCACTCTAAACTGGTATTCTGCCACTTGAACTACTCCTCCACTTCTGGCTTTTTGCTGTTTAATTAGAGATAAAAGTCTTGAGGAATCTAATTTCCTAGGCTAGCTTCAAACTGACATCTCAGATCTCAGCCTCCTAAGAAGCTTACAATCATAAACATGGGCCAGTGGTGCCTGGCCTATTTTTAATAAATATTTGTAATTTGTTTCTGTAATGACTGAGTGGCAGGAACATAGCCTGATGAATTGCTTATGCTATCTCATGACTTGAGGTTTAGGTATCATGTCATCTCAGATCATGAATTCAAAGAGGTCACACTTATTGCTCTGAGTCAAATGGTTATCTGAGCTGGGATTTGAAATACGAGTTTTCTGACTCTAAAGCCCATGCTTTTTACCTTGATTCCATTTTACCTTTCCTGCAGCACTTAGCAGTGAGATTTATTATTCATTTGAAAACGTGAGTGCGTTTGGTATGAGTATAGATGTGAATGAGTTAAGTTTATTTATTCACTCTAAATCTACTTTGGTATATTTTGTAAATGTCAACTAGAGTTTTTAATGTATGAAATCTTTCATCTGTCCTTACACCAATCTTTGCACAGACTAGCCCTCCTCCCTTGAGAATTTCTTGTGGTTTTGATCTGTGTTGCCTCAAACTATTGAAATCTTTTCAAAGAAGCAGAGCTGTTTTCTTTTTATTTTTTCTTCTCTGTCTTTTTTTCCTTCCGCAATACACTGGTACCAGGAGTGGACATAGTTTGCTATTCAGCTTGATCAAAGCACTCTACACCAATGTAACTTCCTGATCTTACTGGTAACAGAACTAAATGTTTCCATGTTCTGCCAAGATGGGTTGCCAGTTATCGACAGAGGGCTCACATCTGGTAATAATTATTTACTAATTCTGTTTACCTTTTGATCTGGTTTTCAGTGTACAGCTGCAGCTATCAAGGCTATAAGAGAAAGTGGAATGAATCTGAACCCAGAAGTGGAAGGGACGCTAATTCGGGTTCCCATTCCTAAGTAAGTTTGGCTGAAATTTATGTATTTCAGTGAGATGAGGTGATTGTCTTTGGATGGAAACCAGTACCCTACTATATACTCTTAGGCCAGTAGCATACCTAACCTACATCTTTCATCCTAGCAAACCCATTTTAGATCCAGTTTACTGGTTCGGAAATATCTATCAAGTGTCTGTTATGTGTCACATACTGAACATTAAGCAGTAAGCTTAAGAAATACCTTGTCTTCATACATTCTGTTTAGAAAGTTAGGCCAAACAAGCAGATAAGGTCACTATAGGTAGTGAAATGCTTTGCGGAAAGAAAATTCCATGATGTCTGATAGAAGTGGAGAGGATGGTGGCAGGAGCACCTTGAGCCTAGGACGACTCTCTGGAGGTAACACTGCCGCTGAGAGCTGGATGGAGAGGAGTCATCAGCTTTGGGGAAGAGCATTCCCATCAGTGAACAGCATAAGGGCTCTAGGTCAAAAAAGGCAGCCCCCTAGCCCCCTTGACCAGCTATTTTTAGCTTGCTAGTTGAAGAGTTTTAGGCATTAAAACAGAATAGTGTTAATTCTATAAGAGTTTAGAACTTAAAGACTCCTATATGCTCTTTTTTTTTTTTTTTTTTGCCACTTTTGGTTTTGTGTGTTCATTCTGTTTTCTTGCTCATGTCTGGGGTTGTGCCTTTTGAGTCATATGTCCAGTCTAGCATTTTGTTGGTTAGTTGGAGATGGGAGTCTTGCAAGACTTTTCTACCCAGGCTGGCTTTGAACCATGATCCTTCAGGTATCAGCTTCCTGAGTTGCTAAGATTATAGATGTGAACTACTAGAGCCTGGTGTAGAACTCTTTTAAGTTTTAGTAAAATGTGTATTATGTTTTAAATTAAAAACGAAAAGACAACAGCATTCAGATAGAGGCAGAAGAGTCATGAGTTTAAGGAAAGCCTAGGCTACCCAACGAGATTCTGTCTCAGGAAAGAAAAGTAAAGAAAAAGGAAGACCTTGGTGTGCTTGAGAAAGAGAAAAACTGGTAAATCTAAAATTCTGAGAGTATTAGGAGAAGGAGGTTAGACTAGTCTGGGTTGGTGGATGGTAGAGGCTTCATAAGTGGGATTTGGACTTTATTCTAATTGTGATGGGAAGCCATTGAAACAAATGAGTGATCTGATATGGGCTTTAGGAGCAATTGGTTAATAGCCTGAATGTAGGGAACATAGTGGACATGAGAACAGTCAAGAGCCAGCTGTCCTGTCTAAGTGAGACAAAAGTCTGAGATTCCTGAGCAGAAGACTTAAACCTCTACTCAACACAACTATTTGTTGAATTAACATGTTGAGTCATTCAGCAAACATTAAGCATGAAGTACAAGCCAGGTATTTTCTCAGTTATGGTGATATAGCAATTAAAACAACAAAGCTGGACACTGGTGACTCAAACCTGTAATCCTGGCTACTCTGGAGGCTTAGATCTGAGGATCACAGTTGGAAGCCAGCCCTGGCAGGAAAGTCTGTGAGACTCTTACCTCCAGATAACCACCAGAAAACCAGAAGTAGAGCTGTGGCTCAAAGTGGTAGAATGCTAGCCTTGAGCAGAAAAGCTCAGACCCAACAAAAAAACAAAAACAAATTCCCTGTCCTGAAGCTTGCCTAACAGTGGAGTACATGTAGCATCTAGAAAAAGAAATACATACTACTGCCAAAAAATGAGTAATAATAACGAGAGAGGGATTTGGGGGCTCTATTATAGATAGGTCAAGAAGGAAGTGACATTTGAATGAAGGTGAATGAGTGAAACTTTCCAGTTAACAAGGAGGGAAGGAGTATAATCCTAATTAGGTTTCTCTTTGTACCTATGTTATCCTTTATTTCTTTAAACATATTGTCTGACTCAACACAGAATTCCTATCAGGTAGGTATTTTTCTGTATGAAATTTAGGACTAGAGAAGTAATAGTAGTGTGGCTACACTACTTAAGGCTACAAGCTTATTCTGAAGCTGGGATCTAAACCCAGGTTTAGTTGATTCCAAAGCCCCATGATAACATCAAGAATATTTATTTATTTATTTAGTTAGTTAGTTAAACTTAGAGACATGGTTTCTATGCATTCTAGCCCATCCTTGAAATCCTCTTGCCCTAGCCTGGTTGGGATTTTAGTGTGTACTACAATATCTGCAGTGAGAGTTACTAACACATAATAGGAACTTTCAACTGAACTTTTTTTCTTTTTGCCTTAAGGTTAGTAAATGGCTCTCTTATTCTTTTGTGTTTTCAATATTCTGTAAAGCCTAATTTATACTCTGTGTTGAAATCATATGAAGTGCAAGCAATAGAAACTGGTGTTTCAACAGCATACAGACCTGGTTCAAGATTAGTACCTATTTGATTAGTAAGTTCATTGATTTGCTCAGTCTGTCTTTGGAGAATGTGCGCCTAACAAGTTCTACTAGGGGCCTAAAGACCTGCTGTTTGCCTTTGTGGCCTTCACAGGCTGTGTGCCAGGTCTCTTGTTTATGTTACCTCCTTCTGACTTGTGGAACTTATTATGACCCACAGTGTATAGACCAAAAATAAATCCTTGAAATTCAGACAATGTCAGGGACTTCAGAAGATTATATTATAGATAAGTGGCCATCAGGATCCGAATCCTTTTTTCTATTACTTACTGGAAGTGCTAAGTGAATTATGGACATTAGAAACAAGATTTACAAGTGGAATAGATTGCAGTTAGCAGGTTAATTTTCTGCTTCATTTTCTGTCTGTGATAACTTGAGCAAACCATCTTACTTCCCTCAGCTGAGGTTTCAAAAATATAACAAGTGAAAGTGTTCTTCTAAGCTCTTGCAGGTCCCTTAGGAAACTCTGAAAATTCTCTATGAATTTATGTTATTTATTTATGTTAATTTTTTAATATTAAATTTATTTATGTTAAATAAATTTATGCTAAATGTACATTACTGACTTGGAGTTTTTCAGAGCAGTCCAGTTTTAGGTTACATGTTTTCTTCAAAGACTAGGTTGATAAAACATGAATCCCTCTAATGCCATCAAGAGTTCAGTGTTGTCCTTGGTATGTTATATGTAAGCTTGAAGGAACAGTAAGTTTAATTTGAATTTCTAAAGACATGAGGATTTGTTACATTATTTTTTGTCATATTTTATCTTGGACTGACAGGTGTAATCTAAGAGAAAGTTGACAGACCAAAACCGTCTGCTCCTGCAAACCTCATTTTTTATATACTTTGTTCCCTTTGACAAGGTGGTGGGGTCATGAGGCCTGTTGCTGAATTATGTGTTTGGTAGTATTCCAGATAAAAAATGAACGATCTGTTCTTTATTATGTAGACTGTGTCATGTGAAGGAATAAAAAGCTGATTTAGAGGAAGGGCACCAGGGCTTTTTATTAGGCTGTGGTAGTGGCTTCCGTATGACTGGGCATATCATCCTAGCAGTTGGCTGCTTTTTCAGTTCCTTATTTGTAAAGTAGGCGAATAGTACATAATGATGGGCAGGAATTTGGTGAGCTTAAGAGTGAAAATAATTAAATAGTATGATTTCCTTAAAGAAACTGTGCAAGTGTAGAGTGGATCATGATTTCAGTAAGATGAATTTTCTATTTACTTACAATTTTAGGAAAAAAGAAAGATGTAAGAAAGGGAGTTAACCTGCTAGAAACTTTCTTTCCCTGACATATACAGGGAAAGACAACAGTATGGTGGTTAAATTTCTGTCTTGGTGTCACATTGAATTGAGTTCCAGCTCTTAAGCTTTTTAGTTGTATGAGTCTCAAACCCCGTCTGCAAAATTAAAACTTATGGAATTTGTTTTACATAATTATTAGGGAATTTCATTGTGCAAATAATCTGCAGGAAGCTTTTGATGTTTATTAAACACACAATGTTAGCAAATGTTCTATTGCTTTCATTTCCTGTCACAAATAGGTAAGAGCATCATTCTCTTTTAGAGATGAGGAACTGAGATTCAGAGAGGTAAAGTATTAGTCTTGGGCCACACAGCTGGAAATTGTTGCCAGTTTCTCTTTTTGTAGCTTCTGTAGATCAGTTCTGAGTTGTTGAGTCTGTCTTGTCTCTCTTCAGGCAAAATACTATTGAGCCTCAGAGACTGGCTTATATTCTTCCCCACTAACTGTGGATGTAGTTTTACTTTCTTCTCCAGCCAGTGTTTTTATTAAGATAAGGCAGTCAGCTGAATGAAACCTTTGAACATTCCTTTTGAGATTAGCTAAAATAGTTTCTTTTACTTTTCTTTCCTATTTATGCAATCACATTTGAGGTACCATTTACTAACCATTTACACTAGAGGTTCTGCAGATTCTGTCCATACTATGTGGTTAGGAGTCTGGGATTTGTTGTTGTTGTTTTGTTTGTGCTAATCTGGGACTTGAACTCAGGGCCTGGGTGCTGTTCTTGAGCTTTTTTTGCTCAAGACTAGCATTCTGCCACTTGAACTCCACTTCCAACATTTGGATGGTTAATTGGAGATATGAGTCTCAGGGACTTTCCTGCCTAGGCTGGCTTGGACCTGTGATCTTCAGATCTCAGTCTCTTAGTGCCTGATGTTGGAGTTTGTTTTGAGTCTCCTCTGATGGATGAGGTGCCTGTAGTTCTCAGATGTTAAAGCTTGAGATCACATTGCTGAAAGTGGCCCAAGTGGGGTCAGAATGGATTCTTTGTGACTGCTTTTCCTTCTTTCTTTTTTTAATCTTTTGATAGCAGCCTTTCTTTTCTTAATCTGGACTTCTGAAAGGTTTTGAGGTGTTTGCTTTGATTGGTCCATTTCTGCCTCTATCTTATTCACTTCTTCATTCTGCCCTAAACTACACCAAGTGGAGAATCTGGCTGCTTTGGTTTGAATCTGCTATTAAGTTCATGTCTAGTTTTAAATAAATGCTGTAACAAAATGATAAATTCACTCAAGAGATAAAAGTACATATGATTAATTAACATCCTTTCAGTTTATATCTTTTGTTGATTGTCCTGCTATTCTTTTTTTTTTTTTTTTCAGTGGTGAGGCCTGAACTCTGGACCTGGGTGCTGTCCCTCAGCTCTTCATCTCAGGGCTAGCACTCTACCACTTGAGCTACAACACCACTTTCGGCTTTTTCTGCTTATGTGGTGCTGAGGACTCGAACCCAGGGCCTCCTGCATGTAAGGCAAGCACTCTACCACTGAGCCACCTTCCCAGCCATGTCCTACTATTCTTTTATCAGTGACTGCATTACATTTTTTTAAGTGGAATTAAATAAAAAATTAAAACACTTCCATCATCTTTTCCATAGGAAACCACTACTGATTTTGTAGAACTTTTTGTTTGCAAAGTCAACATATGTCAGTGAAGACTTTCAATGAAAGTGGAGTGATCAGCTATTCTGAATACTGCTGATGGGTCTGCTGATAATTGCATGTAATAGTCTAATTTATCAATTAATCCATTTCTGTGGTATAAGAAGATGGCCAGGCTTCAGGATTAGGGCTGGGCTTAAGTCCCTATTCTGTCACTCTCTGGATTTTTCAGTTGGTATCCTCCAAGAAGCAGATACCAGGACAGAATAAGATATGTAAGAGATATATTGCTGCTGACACTCATGAGAGATAAAGAGGAAGGGAAGTGAGTGTAGGTAGGGTCCAGGTCTGAGACCATGAAGGAAGGAAAGGAGGATGGTTTGGATAGGATATTTACTGCAGTGCAGCTAAGAGGAAGTCTTAGCCAGGATGCTTGGGTGTTCCTGAGCAAAGAGAATCTGTTATGGACCCCTTCTTTGATTATAAATGGTCTGGCTTTAGTGTATTCTGCCATTCAGGTCATTGGCTTGGAGCAGTCTAGAGAATAGGGTCTTGGCATGGTGTCAAACCCAGATGCCCCTCAGTAGATGAAAGGATCAAGAAAATGTGGTATATATACACAATGGAATTCTATGCCTCTATCAAAAAGAATGACAATGCCCCGTTTGTTAGGAAATGGAAAGACTTGGAAAAAATTATAGTAAGTAAGCTAGGCCCAAAGAAAACATAGGTCCCATGGTTTCCCTTATTTGCAATAACTAGTATATGCCTGAGACAAGCAGAAAAGGTCAGATAAGTTGAGGTTAGGTGAAATGAACCCCAAGATCGTTATTCAAATGTTTTTTTCTTTCTTGCAATTGTTTCTAACATATTTATAAGATGATTTCTTTGTTGCTTTGTATGTCCCTCCCCCATGGTATAACCCCTGCTTTCATTGTATTTGATGCTGATATAATTTGTGGAGGGGAAGGGAAAAAACAAATCATTTAAATAGGGATACAGGTGGACCCATTGCAACAATGAGATGTACAAGTTATGTCGAAAACAAACTTTACAACTTTGGCTGGGGGGGGGGGAGGGGTGGGAAATGGGAAGGGATGGGAAGGGGAAACAAAGGAGGAGGCAACAATGCTTGATAAGAAATATACTCATTACCTTGCCCATGTAATTGTAACCCCTCTGTAAGGTATTTTCACAATTAAAAAAAAATGTGTGTTATAGATGATCTGACAGTTTCATAGCTGGAAGCTGTGAGGGTGTGCTTCTCCAAGCCCTGAGATCCCATCTGAGGCATGTATCTCCCACTGCAGTCAGTGACTCCCAGTAGGATGCTTAGTTTTGGTTTGGTTTGATTTGGTTTGATTGTAGGGTGTCAAAGCTGTCCCTGAGCCTCTTTGTGTTCAGGGCTAGCACTCTACCACTTGACCCACAGCACCACTTCTAGTATTTGAGTGGTTAATTGGTGATAAAAGGCTCACAGGGACTTTCCTGACCAGTCTGGCTTTGAACTCTGTTCCTTAGATCTCAGCCTCCTGAGTAGCTAGGATTACAGGCATCAGCCACCTGTGCCTGGCTTGGTTAAATTTTTGAAGTTGACAGCCTCCTTAGTTTAAAATGAGAATAATGTCTGTGGTTTTTTGGAATTCTAGGATATTATACATAAGGATCCATATGGGAAGCACATCATAGGTACTTGACATATTTTAATTCTTTTACAGTATCTATCATTATCTAATTCTCCTGGCTAAGTAGTTTTGGAATCATCTCTTTCTCTCTCTTTTTTTCCCCCTGATTATTTGGGAGTCAAACTAAGGATATTTATTCTGTTGCTGAATTCTCTTTCTGTCCTCAGTGCTCTCTTCTGTCTCCTCTCTAGCCTCTCTCCCAACCCCAGGTTCATGAGCTAGCTTGCTTGTTTGCTCCTTCCTTCCTTCCTTCCTTCCTTCCTTCCTTCCTTCCTTCCTTCCTTCCTTCCTTCCTTCCTTCCTTCCTTCCTTCCTTCTTTCCTTCTTTCCTTCTTCTCTCTCTCCCCCTTTTCCTTCCTCTGTCTGTCTCCCTGTCTCTGCCTCTGTCTCTGTCTGTCTCTGTCTGTCTGTCTGTCTGTCTGTCTGTCTGTCTGTCTCTCTCTCTCACATACACACACACACACACACACACTTTTAGGGATGGGAAGAATTGAGTAATTATGTTGTAATTATCGTGGAATTTAAGTTGCTCAGGAACACTGTAGTTTGATTGTTAATAAGCACTTGGTTTGTTCTTTGCATGTGAATTATGGTGAACAAGACCTCCTGGAAGGTATATCTCAAAGAGAAAATCTAGAGACTAGTCCTGCCTGTGCTGTGAGGTTTGTTTTATTTTCTGCCAGGGACTCTCACTTTCCTTTGTATTCTGCTCACAGAAGAAGTCTTTAAGGCCTCCTCACTATCGGATATTTGGATATTTGCTGTCATCAGCTCCCTCTTTTCTTTTGGGCATTGTTGGAAGACCTGATGCCTATACTAAGCAAACGTAGTTCCCAGGTGATAGAAGGCAGATTCTACTTAGAATCAGACAAGGTAGCTTCCCAAGTAACAACAGTAAAAGGCCCTTAGTTATAGTTTCTTCAGGCTAATTTCTGTTTGTTTTTTGTTTTTTATTTTCTCTACTGTATGAACAGTTTGTCATGGATGCTGACCAAGATTTTTTGGGTGAAGCAGGGTAGGATGTTTCCCAGGCAGTGTTGGATGGGGAGGGGAGGCTGCTCTACAGCCAAGGAACTGATACGGGGAAGAACCTCAGGGATAGAAAAATTCTAAAAAAGAGTAAAAGGTCTGTGCCCTTTGGTGAAATATTTCAGCTTTCTGAGCCTTAGTTTGTAAGTTGGGGTAATAGCAACATTAACTTCTGTGAAGGTTTGTTGGGAGAGGGCTGGGAAGCAGCTCAGTGGTAGGGCCCCTGCCTGATATGAAGGAGCCTCTGGCTTCAGTCATAAGCAAGATGCGGTAGGTAGGGACTAGGGGGATAAACTCCTGTGAAGGAGGAAGAGGAGAGAGAGCAGGAAAGCAGATTAGACATTAGAACATTAGAAGCCAGTACAGAGGAAAATGGAAAGATGCTCAATACAGGTGATTTTTAAAAAATTGTCATAAAGTTTTCCATCCTATGACCTTTTCTGCCTGAAGTTAATGGTTCTGGTAGTATCACCTTCACAGTCCTGAGGAGATGGCCTGACAGTTCTTTGATTAGGACTAGAGAGATTGAGGCTTTTTCACAGTTTTGTTGACATCTTAATTCACCACTACAAGAATGTAAGTCTGGGGCTGGGAAGGTGGCTCAGTGGTAGAGCGCTTGCCTTGCATGCCTGAGGCCCTGGGTTCGATTCCTCAGCAACACATAAGCAAAAAGAAAAGAGCCGGAAGTGGCGCTGTGGCTCAAGTGGTAGAGCGCTAGCCTTGAGCTGAAGAGCTGAGAGACAGCTCCCAGGCCCAGAGTTCAGGCCCGACGACCGGACACCCAAAAAAAAAAAGAATGTAAGTCTGGCTTTTATTTAGTATGTCCACAGAGTTGTACAGCCATCACCACAATCACTTTTAGGACATTTTTTTCACTGCCACATACCAAAAACCTAGTACCATTATCAGTTACACTCTACTTCTGCCCCAGACATCCTTCTGGGATAGGCATAGGCAGCTACTAATTTATTTTCCATCTCTAGTTCTCCTATTCCAAACATTTCATATAAATGAAATCATAAAGTCTATGGTCTTTTGTGATTGGCTTCTTTCACTTAGGATACTGTTCTCAGGGCTCATCAACACAATAACGTACTGGTGCTTTTTGACTGAAAAATAATATTCCATTCTGCAGATATACACCACATTTTATTTAGCAGTTTGCCAGCTGAGGACCATTTGGATTTTTCTTCCTTCTTAGCTACTGTGAACAATGTACCATGCATATTGTACAAGTTTTTGTGGGAACATGTTTTTAATTTTCTTGGATATATTCCTAGTAGTAGAGTTGCTGGGTTATATTGTAACTCCAACTTTTGAGGAACTGCCAGATGTTCACATAGGCACTTCCCATTTTACATTCCTACCAACAATATATGAAATTTTCAGTTTCTTACTTCCTTGCCAACACTTACTATTATCCTAATGGTGTGAAGTGAAATCTCATGCTTTTAATTTGCTTTTCTCTAGTGACTAGTGATATTGGCCTTCTTTTCATGTGCTTTGTATTTTCCTTAGAAAAATATCTATTCAAATTTTTTTCCCATTTTTTGATGGGTTAGTTTCCCCTTTTATTGTTGTGTTATAAATATATATTGTGGCCATGAGTATCGTATCAAATATATAATTTTCATTTTTCTCTCTCTCTGTTTCTCTCTCTCTCTCCCTCTCTCTCTCTCTCGCTCTCTTTTAATTCTGCAGCTTGATCTCAGGGTCTAGGTGCTATCCCTCAGTTTTTTTGCTCAAGGCTAGCACTCTACCACTTTAGCCACAGCACCACTTCCAGCTTTATAGTGGTTAACTGGAGATGAATCTCATGAACTTTCCTTCTTAGGCTGGCTTTGAACTATGATCCTCAGCTCTCAGCCTCCTGAGTAGCTAGGGTTACAGACATGATTATAGGTGTGAGCCAGAGGTGCCTGGCTTATCTCTTTTTTTTAATTGCAAGAATACACATCACAAACATTCAGGTCCTATAAAAAGCTAAGAGCTGGTATCTCACACCCATAATCTTTGCTCCTTAGGGTACTGAGACCTGCTCAGAAAAGTCTGAAATGATGGGCTGGAGGCAGAGTGCAATTGGTAGATCCCAGCCATGAGCAAGAAAGCCAAGCAAGAGCTGAAGGCCCTGAGTTCTGCCCTGCTACTGATTTACACATGAAAAAATCCTATAGAAATATAAAAAGAAATGTTTACTTACTATTCCTCAAGTTTATTATTATTCTTTCTAGTAGTAACTGCTTTTTACTTTAGTATGCATTCTCCTATATTTTAAAAGATGCATATATTAACGTATACACATACACACAAACACACAGTTGTTGGCTTGTGATGATTTGATATAAGATTTTTAATTTTATGATGATGTGGAGTCAGTGGAAACTGTATTTTGAATTTTATGTTTTTTAACCTCCTTGGCTAGCAATATATGGTACAGCACTTCCTTGTGGTCTTGGTTGTGGCAGTGAGTCTTAGCTCCTAGGCAATCATGTAATAACAGTGGGAAAGTATATTGAACAGTCTGCAGAAGTGTTAAGCTACATTGTTTGGTAGGTTAGGCATGTGATATAATGCATTTTTAGCTTAGAATATTTCAGTTTACAATGAGTTTATTAGAACATTATCCTCATTATAAGAGGAACACTTATATTTAGTTTATATACATAGTATTAAATGCCTCTAGTGCCACATCATGCCTTTATTCTTTTTAATTTATTCCTTTTTTTTTTTTTTTGGTTGGTCGTGGGGCTTGAACTTTGGGCCTGGGTTCTGTCTCTCTGCTCTTCAGCTCAAGGTGAGCGCTCTACCACTTGAGCCACAGTGCCACTTGTTTTTTCTGGTGGTTAGTTGGAGATAAGAGTCTTACAGACTTTCTTGCCCGAGCTGGCTTTAAACCGTGATCCTCAGATCTCAGTCTCCTGAATAGATAGAATTATAGGCGTGAGCCACCAGTGCCTGGCTTTAATTTATTCTTAATAATATGTGTATATATTTTCATGGTGATTTCATTATTTTTTTGACTGCTTAAAAATACCTTTTTTGAGATGGTATAATACAAAGAAGGAAACTAGGATCAGAAAGTTTATTGGTAAGGTTACAGGTTAGAAAGTGGGGGAGCCATTATTCAATTTTGAATCTGTGTGCTTCTAGAGCCCTAGTCCTTGCCATACTATCTCATTGCTGCTGAAGCTGATGACACGAGCTGCTGGGCCAGCACTGTATTGCCTTACAGATCTTGTTACAGGGATGGTATATATAATTTACACATTCCGGGAAATATTGGTAATTCTCATTTTTTACATAGCCCATACATATATAGTAATCTTGAAAGGAAAAGAAAACATCAAAGAAGAATGCCTGGTGACATACATGATCGGCTAATTATCTGTCTTGTACTAGGGTGTCCACAAAATTCCACTTGAAGCAGCTGTGGCTGCTTTCTTCTTTTCCTGTTTATCCTTACAACCTGCTTGGCTGCTTTATAGGGCCATTCATTCTCCAGGTTGAATTCAGTGTTCCATCTTCTTTCACCATCTAGTCATCTAGTCCTGGAGATTCCATGTAGTTTCCGGATTCCTGTCTAGTCCTATTTCAGCATTGCTTCCTACTGTGGTTTTTCAGAAGTGCCTCTTGATACTGCATGTCCTAAGAGTATAGATGGGGCCACCTCTAGGCACCAATGTGCTGATTGAAGCACAGAAAGAAGCCTGGGAAGAGTAGAGTTATCATCAATACTTAGGTTAAAATTGCACACGGACAAGGCTCTTTCTCTCCCTGCCCCTTCAGGATTCTCTTCTCTGTGTTTCATGTACCACTTTACAGTACCTAGTAATTGTTTTTGTTTTTGTTTTATTGCATTGCAGTCACCTATAGTTATTCCCTCTTTCTTCCCTTCCTTACCCTGCTACCTTCCTCCAGCCATTCTTGGATGTATATGGGGAATTGGAGAGTATCAGTGAGATATATATCTCAGTAGATTTTAATGGATGAGGAATTCCCTTCTTACTAATACCTCTAGTAAGGATATCTACTAGATTTATCTAACCAACAAATCTACAGGAAGTACAGCGGAAGGCTGTACTCCTGGAACTCAGGAGTCAACCTAGACTGGATTTACATTCCAGGTCTGTCAGGAATAGGCAGAGTTCTTGATCTGAACCTCTGCTTTGTACTTGGTAAAATTCAGGTGATAATAATCTTAATGTCTAGGATTTTAGTGAGGTTCACTGAGCTTGCATCAGCCCAGTGCCCAGTTGTTTAAAGGTCTCTGCAAATATTAGGTACTATTTTTATGAAAAGGAGACAGATAACACTAGGGCCAGATGAAGAGGCAAATATAAACCAGGCTATTACAGTACTGCTGCCAAGATGCTTCATTTATTTGTTTACTGTCTTATCTGCCCTTTATTAGAATGTGTATCTTTTTAGAAGAGAGAGGGAGGATTCTGTCAGTTTTATTAATTGGAGTATCCCTGGAATAGGGCTTGCCATGTAGGAAGTATGCAGTAACGTAACCAGTATTTGTGGAATAAAGGAGAGTTAGTGCTCACCATGTGTATGTGCCTACTACAGTTCCTGATGCTATTCATGTATTAGCTGACACGTTCAGTCTTTTAAACCGTCTTTTCAGGTCAGAATGTTAATTACTCCTGTTTGAAAGAGGAACAAAAATCACAGAAGGAAGTTCTTTGTGCCCCATCTCAGAACCTGTGTGTGTATGTTAAACTCTCTCTCTCTCAGTAGTGTGGAGGATTGAACCCAGAACCTCACAGGTAGTAAGTAAGTACTCTACAACTGAGCTACACACCGCCCACCACAAAATCTATTATCTTGTAATTGACAGCTTAAAATAATTTAATACCTTCATATACAGTTCTTTAATCATCATCTATCGTTTACTCAAAACCCTGTGGAGAATAGGAACATTTTTAACCCCTTCCCAGCCCCTAGCCCTGCATTTAACAGTTGTGAAAATAACATATAGTATTTATATGTACTCGTACATTTATTAACTTCAATATTTTATTAATTATATAAGTTAATATATAATGCAATTATATACTTATATAAATTAATAATTTATTAACTTTAATCCTCATAACAGTCTGTCTAAGTGAATAGTATTATATATACTGACAGGAAAACGGAAACAAAGGTTAATTTATTTGCCCAGGATCACATACTTTAGACATGATAGCTCTGGGCTTTGAACCCTGGCAGTTTGGATTCAGAGACTTCCCTCCAATGCTTCACTAGACAGACACAAAGCCACTGTCCAGTTATTCAGCTTTGCATTGAGAATCGGGTGTGTGTTGACCACCAAACCTAGGCTTGTTCTTATCTCTGTGAGAATTGGGAAAGAGTTGTGTCTACCTGTCCTAGGGCTTGGATTCCACCCTGGGGTGATAAGGAAGGAGAAATGACTCAGTCAGGGTAACCCTGGCCTCCTGTTTCTTTTTCTGTCTCGAGGGCCTGTGTTTCAGGGAGGGTTTAGCGGGGCTCACAGAATAACCCTTTGAAAGCAGGTGACCAGTTGGGTCCCCAGAGACAACTAAAATTCCTACTGGGAGGCAAAAGTCTTTCTCAAATGATTTCCTCTATACTATGTCTTTATGAGACTTTAATGTATGTAAGACAGGCCAGTGGTAGGGAAAGGGGGTAGGGCACCTGGAAGCATAGGAAATCTGGCTGGGCTGCACAAACAAAAACATTTCCTACAGTCTCTGAAGGCATTGGGCAGCTATTTCCAGTAAACAACGAAGCAGGACACAGGCCTGCTGATGGTAGGCCCATGCTACTACTCTGGGAATCTCCTTGCAACCCTGTGTGGAGGTAGCTGGCTTGAGAAAGAGGAATTGTCAGAAATATGTTTTAATAGGCCATTCTCTAGAGTGCAGCTTCTTTCTCCCTTAGCTTCCTCCCTGCTCCCAGCCGCTGGAGCAGAAGCAGTGGTTTTTGTGGCCCCCACTGCCACTTCTGTTGCTGCTCTCTGTTTCCCTGCTGTCCCTCTGCTCACTGTCCGCTCTGTGGGCCAAATTCTAAGGGACTGACTGCTTTCAGAATCATACCCTTGTTGTCTCCAAGACCTGGAGAGTCTGTAGGAAGAATAATAGTGCAGCCACCCTGCACTGAGCTCCTGTAGTGTATAGCCTTGACAATAGGCTAGGCCTTTGCTCCTTATCATTTCATTTCATCCTCACATCCACACTCAGGGTGATATCCATACTCCCCATTCCATACATGAGAAAATGGGAGACATTCAAAGTTATACAGCTAATAAGCTGGCAGAATTGTGATTCCAAGGCTTAAAAAGACTCTTTTTTTAAAAAATGATCAAAGATCTTTCTAAAGTTGAATGTCTCCCTACAACTGGTGTTTGCTAATTGCCCCAAAGTGAGCAAGTCTTCCTGTGCTGATGTGTAGCTTTGTCTGTGTGTCCCATGTGGTTGAAACAATAGGAAATATCACTTCAGTCAGTGGGATTCTCTGTTTTGTTAGTTACCAGTGGGGCATGCCCTCTGCCTATTGTTCATAGGAACATGCTCAAGGAACTTTGCAAGACGGCCCCTGACCAGGATGTTACTGGAAGATCTGGCTGGCAGAATTTGTACAAACAAAATATGACCTTGCCAGCTTAGGCCAACCCCCACCTTGTGCCAGAGGCTCCCTGCCCCTTGAAGAAAAAGTTATCACTTTCATCACCGAACCAAGATGCTGCTGGGGGATGGGTCTTGATTTCCCATCCTCCTGCCTGCTTAGGGGCTTCTGTGTGATTTCTCCCATGTACTTAGATGTGGTTTATACATTGATGTCTACACAAAAGTCTGGTAAAAATTTCCTCTGTCTCCTGAAACTCTCCTGTGTACATGTACCATGTTCATTGGAACAATCTACCAAGACACCCACTTCCCTACTTTAAAAAATTATAAAGTATAGGGCTGAGAAGGTGGCTCAGTGGTAGAGCGCTTGCCTTGCATGTATGAGGCCCTGGGTTCACTTCCTCAGCACCACATAAACGGAAAAAGCTGGAAGTGGCACTGTGGCTCAAGTGGTAGAGCGCTAGCCTTGAGTTGAAGAGCTGAGGGACAGTGCCCAGGCCCAGAGTTCAGGCCCCACAACTGACCAAAAAAAAAAAAAATTATAAAATATATACTAAAAATGTGGCTGTTTTAGTCAGTAACATTAACTCACATTGTTGCACTGCCAGTCTCTAAAATGCCTTTCATCCTGCTAAACTGAAACTCTGTATCCATTTGTAAAGTCTTCATTTAACTCTTCCCCTCATTTCCCTTTTTCCATCAGTGTAACTGCTGTTTATCTTCTTTTAAGAATTTGACAAATCAGAAGTGGAGGTGTGGCTCAAGTGGGTAGAGTACTAGTCCTGAGTTCAAGCCCTACTACCAGCAAAAATTAACCAAAAGACAACTTCAGAAACTTTATATAAAATGAAACCATAAAGTATATTTGTGCTGTTGACTCTCTCTTATTTCACTTACCATATTCTCTTAAACCTTATTCATGTGTGACACATACTAGGATATCAATTTTTTTAAGGCTGGATGGTATTCCAGTACATGTTTCCATTTTAACATGACATTGAAGGGCCCGTGTAGCTTTGCCCTTGCCAACCTCTTGAATCGCCTCATTTGAGATAGTCTTTATCCTCTTCTGTGGCAACATGGCCTTTTTTTTCAGACTATTCAAGAGCACCGTCCATACCTGGAGACAAAATGCCTTTTACATTTCTTCCTTCCCTTTGTTGAGTATGATCTCCCACCATTCTCTCTTCATTCTTACTATCTTAACTTAAATATCTTGACATTTAGTTCCTACGATCCCAGGATTGATCGGATACCCTTCCTTTGCAAATTATTTCCATGGAATTCTGTATCTCTCTTTTTTTTTTTTTTTTTTTGCCAGTCCTGAGGCTTGAACTCAAGGTCGGGTGCTGTCCCTGAGCCTCTTTGTGCTCAAGACTAGTGCTCTGCCATTTGAGCCACAGTGCCATGTTCAGCTTTTTTTGAGTAGTTTATTAGGGATAGGTTCTCATGGGGACTTTTCTGCCCAGGCTGGCTTCAAACTATAATCCTCAGATCTCAGCCTCCTAAGTAGCCACCAGAGTACCCAGCTAATTTTATGTCTTTATAGTGTTCATTAGAATTGTAAGTTAGTTAATAACTATGTCTGTCTTCCTTGATAGACTATGTGTATTTAAGATAATATCCCTTATTTCTGCCATAATAATATAAAATATCCCTTATTTCTGCCATAATAATATAATATAATACCTATTATATGGCATATAATAGGTAAACAATTGTTGAATGATTGAATGAATTAAGAATGAAAAGAAGATTTCAGGGCTATCTGCAGAAACATTTGAATTCTAAAATGCTTGTGAGATGATCAATTATTCATCAAAGCCATCTTGCTGAATTGTAAATCTTGTTCTGTTATTTCTCTGTTAGATAAAACTTTCAACTCTGTGGAGGTTACTGAAGCCTAAGTAGCAGCAGAAGACAGTTCACATTATCTGAGTGTTTATTTTTTATCAGAATAAGCTTGACTGGCTACTTTCCTGAGACTCATCATAACTCTGAAATGGAACTGCTGTTTTGTTTTGTTTGTTTTAAAGTTCTTTTTCCAGATGAGAAACTAAAGCTCAGAGAGTTTAAATAACTAGCTTATAGTCACTCAGCTTGGAAGTGACAGGCTCAGAGTGGCATGGAACTGGGTTTTGCAGTCTGGTTAGAGCTGTACCCTTCCTCAGCCAGTACCTTCCCATCATCATCTGGTGCTCATTGAGAAAATTTAGAATTTATCATATAAATGGGACCTCGGCCTTTTTTTTTTGAAGCCTGAGTTTTGTGGCTTGTAAAACCTGTAGGCCTGCAGAACAAATGCACATGGGCGTGCACTTTCCATCTCTTCCTGTCCTGTGCTTCTCTTCCAAATACCCTCTGTTCTGAAGCTAACAGTCAGCATGCACTCTAGGCATTTTCCAAATCTCAAAGCAAAAGACTGTGCCACAATTCTATAAGCTTCTTCCAAGACAGAAGGTGCTAACACAATTTATTGTCTTTGTAAGTGCTATAGTAGCCTACAGATTTGTGTCCAACAGTCTCTGGAAAAGGTGACCCAGCCTGTCTCCTCTCTAGAGTGCCCAGAGTCTGGCCATGAGTACTTGCTTGATAAGCTGATGAACATCAAATTATTTTGGAGGCTCAGGACTGAGTATCTTGGTTCAAAATCCTAGAAACAAGGCATTTAACCCTGCTACTCATAAGGTTAAGATGTGAAGATCATGATTTGAAGCCAGCCTGGGCAGAAAGCCTATGTGATTATCTCCAAAATAACCAGTAAAAGCCAGGCTGGAGGCAAAGTGCCAGCCAAGCCAACAAGCTGAGCAAGTGTGAGACCCTTAGTTAAAACCCCAAGTTCAAACCCCAGTATCACAAAAGAAAGAGAGAGAAAGAGAGAAAGAGAGAGAGAAAAAAAGGAAGGAAGGAAGGAAGGAAGGAAAAAAGCCTTAAATGTGAGTTCATACACAGAACCCTATGAATGTGAGATGCAGATGATCAGATGTATTAATCACTAGTCTGGAAAGAAATAAAAATATTTCCATAATATAATATGTTCCTTTTCTAAAACAGATGTGCCCTTATTGTTTCATGAGGAAGTTATTAAATGTATTTGATTAAAACACTCATAAATACTGCACACTGCCATCTTTGCTTGTACTTTATGTTCCTTGTATCAGTTTCTCTAGTTACCCTGTCAGATGTCTGTTTTGTCTTCATTTAAAGGTAAGGAAACTCAGGTTCAGAAAGGTAAAGTCGATTTTGCTACCTTTCAGCTTGGGTATCCCGAACCAGTATGCATTTGCATTTGCCCTTCTTCCTCTCAGCACATCCTGTGTCATATCCAGCATCCTTGCTTGTTGTGATGACTATTTGAATTCTGAGACATATTTTATTTATTTTGTTCTACTTACTTTGGTGGTACTCAGAATTAAGCTCAGGGCCTTTCACTTACCAGGCAGGCAGTCTGTCACTTAAGCCATGTACTCCTAACACTTTCTTGCTTTTTTAAACCTTCAGCTTCATTGGATCACCAGGTCCAGCTTATTGGTTGAGATGAACATCCTGGCTGTCCTGGAACTGTGATTTCAGACAAGAGCCACTGTACCTAACCTATTTTGTTTTTTTGAGATAGGAAATGCTGGCCTAGAACTTGGAATCTCTCTGCCTCAGTCTCCCTAGTGCTGAGAGTATAGGCATGTAACACCACAGCCAGCTAAATAGGTATTTTTGACAATGTCAAAATAATAACTTAATAATACAGTAATATGTTTACATTAATAAATACAAAATAATACACTAAAGCCAAGTTACATATAATAAATTCTTTTTCTTTATGTGCCCTTTTAAAACTTTTTGAGTCTGTTTGTGTTTTTGAAAGTACTGTTTTTTCTTCCATTTAAAATACAAATGTAACAAGGCATTGAAAAAAATAGATAAAAATTTTCATTAAGGATTTCTAAATAGTTGGATACCCATTTAAAATTCTGTATGAAATATTTGATCTTTTGAGAGAAGTTTAAAAAGTTTCTTACAATCTGATTCATTTATTTTCTGCCCCTCCTAGTATTTCAACAGGATTAAGTTTTTGAATCAGTGGATCGTTTTAATTTTCCTTTTCCTTCCTTATACTGACATATGCTTTGGCAGAACAAAAAAGAGACCTAAACATGTCAGCATGATTTTTGTTCAGTGAATTAAAAACCATAAAAGTAACAAGATCTGATCCAAATCCCTAAACTCCTGACATGGTGGTTTTGTCCTTTTCAGTCCTAAGATTCATATTACTGACTTTGAAAAGCTTTCTGCCTGGAAGCAGAAGTGCATGATTTATTTGAAATAGGTTACAACATGGAGGAGTAGAAAGAATGGAGTCTAGCATGATTTGGATTTGAATTCCAGTGCTGTCACACAGGCATACACACAATTCAGAACCTCAGTTTCCTCAGTGGAAAATGAGGGTCTACTTTGAAGAGTTTGTGTGAGGATGACTGAGTACTCAACATGGCGTAGAGGGGTTTTAATAATAATAGTAATGAGAACCAGTTTTATTTGGAGAACATTTTCTAGTAATTGAATTCGGAAGAAGTTATTTATAAAACAGCTGTCCACTTTGTCTTCAGAGCTTTTTCTTCCTCAAAATTCTTGTTTACTTATTTTTGTTATCAGAAAAAATGTCAGGTAAATGCCTCCTAATGTTCAGCAGCTGATCATGGACTGGGAACTTGGGATTGTCCTTACTCAACAAGAACCATGTTGACTTAAGGTCAGGAAACATGCCAGTGGTGACAATTTTAGGGTAGAGAAATTTTGTTGTACTACAACCAGTGACTTTTGAGATAGGACTTCCTTAGCTTTGACTGAATGTGACTTCCCTCCTAGCATTTGAACACAGGTCCTTGCTGAGTTCAAACTCTGGGTTCACTTGAACCACACTTTCAAGCTGACTTTTTGCTGATTATTATAAAGACTTTTTTCCTGAGCAGGCTTTAAACTGTGATCCTCGAGATCTTAACCTTATGAATAGCTAGGATGATAGCTACTGGGGTTTGGCCTACGTATGAGTTTGAATAAGATACCAAACTTCTTGGGCTCCATTTTATTCACCAATATAATGGGAGCCTTTTCAGTAAGTGGTGCTGGCAAAATTGGTTAAACACTTGTAGAAAACTAAAGTTAGATCCGTATATATCATCCTGCACCAGAATAAACTCCAAATGGATCAAAGACCTCGAAATAAAAGCAGACACCCTAAAACATTACAGGAAGGAATAGAAGAAACTCTAGGGTTCCTTGGCACAGGCTGAAATTTTCTTAGTAGAGACCCAGAAACACAACAAATCAAAGAAAGGTTGTACAAATGGGATTGCATAAAACTGCAGAGATTCTGCAAGGTAAAGGACATTGCTAGCAAGATCAGCAGAAAACCCATGGACTGGGAGTAGATCTTCACTAGTCATACAATGGACAAGGGTCTCATCTAAAATATACTTAGAACTCAACAAACTAAATCCCCCAACAACAGATCCTCAAACAACTGCCTGATTAATAAATGGGCTAACGACTTAAGAGAAACTTCTCTGAAGAGGAATGGCCAATAGACATATGAAGAAATGCTCAACTTCTCTAGTCATAAAAGAAATGCAAATCAAGACAGTGTTGAGATTCCACCTCAGCCCAGTTAGAATGGCTATAATCAAGAAATCTAGTAATAACAGATGCTGGAGGGGATGTGGCTAGAAGGGAACCCTACTGCATTGTTGGTGGGAGTGTAAAACTTGTTCAGCTACTTTGGAAAGCAGTATAGAAGTTCCTCAAAAGACTCCACATAGAGCTTCCCTATGACCCAGCAATCCCACTTTTGGGCTTTTACCCAAACGATCACAAACAAGGTCATACCAAAGCTACCAGCACAACATGTTAATTGCAGCATTATTTACCTTAGCTAAGATATGGAACCAGCCCCAATGCCCCTCGGTAGATGAATGGGTCAAGATAATGTGGTATATATATATATATATATATATATATATATATATATATATATATATATACAATGGAATTCTATGCCTCTGTCAGCAAGAATGACATTGCCTCATTTGTTAGGAAATGGAAAGATTTCGAAAAAATTTTATTAAGTGAAGTAAGCCAGTCCCAAAGAAACATAGGTCCCATGGTTTCCCTTGTTTGCAATGACTAGTACATTTCTAGGACAAGCAGTGAAGGTCAAAGGCTATGTACATATGACCACATGAGATAATGTTAAGCAAAATGTACCCCACGACAGGGGCACAAGTGGTTTTTTCTTTCTTGCTAGTGTTTTTAATGTACTTACAAAGCACTACGTGATTCTTTTGTTTCTTTGGTATGTTATTCCCCCACAGTATAACCCCTGTTTTCACTGGATTTGATGCTGGTGCTCTGCATCTTGTATGTACATTTTTGTAATTTGGGGAGGGGAAGGGATATTGTGGAACACTTAAATGAGGATGCAGGTTGACCCATTGTGAGACGAGATGTACAGGACACTATGTTGAAAAGGAACTTTATAATGTTGGGGTGGCGGCAGCGGGAGGAGTTGGGGAGGTGGGGAGGGAGGTGATGGTGGGGGAAAACAAAGGAGGAGGTAACAATGCTCACTGCGAAATGTACTCATTACCCTACTATGTAACTGTAACCCCTCTGTACAACATTTTTACAATAAATATATGTTTATATTTAAAAAAAGTTTTTTGAAAAAAAAAGATCTTCCAGGATATGACTTTTCAGCCTTTCTCTTGTGACTCATTTTTAAAAAGATTTTAAAAATTAGCATACATTAGTTGTACAGGGACGATTTCACTGTGACATTTCCATACACGAATACAATTTTCCCATCAGCTTCCTTCCCTTTATCACTCTCTTATCCCTTTCTCTCTTCTTTTTAAAATAATTTCTATTTTCATATGTGCATATAAAGTACTTCAACCTTGTCACTCATTTTTTGGTTATCTGTGCTCCCATCTGCAAATGAAATATGTCTTCTTTTACCTCATAAAGCCTTTATAAATGCTCTTTTCTCCTGGAAATCTTCTTTCCCCTGCTAGTACAGACAACTTAGACTGATTCTCCAAGTCTAGAGAGAACAGTTGTTTATTTCTTGCTCTTGCTGCCTGTTAGATCATGTTGATCACATCATTACCCTTGGTCTCAAGCTGATGGAAGCTTCATCTCCATAAGTTCAGTGGCCAGGGGAAAGGAAGTGAGGCGAGATAACATGTATCACTTCTGCTCACTTCTCATTGGTGAATGCAAACTGTACAGGCTAAATCAGAAGAGGGGCGACATATTCCTACTATGTGTCAGAGGATGAGAACAAGAATACTGGTGAACAGCAGTGAATACTAGTAGCTAGACACCATTTCTCTGGGGAAATCTTCCTTCACTGCCCTCTTCCTAAACTTGGGCAGCTCCTGCTGAGTGAGCTGAGCTGCTTTTCCTAAGGCACCTGGTCCTTCCCCATTTGTCTTACTGTAGTATTTATCAGTGTTAGTAGATGCCTCTTGTCTCTCTCCCTAACTAAGCTCTTGGAGAGCAGGTCATAGGTCCATCACTTTCATCCTAGCTTGCTCAGAGCCCAACTTTGGTTTTGGTAGAGAATGAGTAGCACTCAGTTTGTACAAGATCTAGCAAGGAAGGCAGGAAAAAATGTGCTGAGCTGCTTTGCTAGATTGTCGTGAAGATCAAATAAATGTAAAATAATAACCTTTGTCAAAAGTGCCAGTCCTAATGCTTTGTTGTTAGCCTCTGTTTGTTCATATCAGGGAAAAACTAGTAGTAAAAATAGTCATTAACTTATTATAGTATAATGGATTTCATTTTTATACTTCAAACATACATACAATGTACTTCAGTACCCCATTGCCTTCTCTTGTTCCCTATCTCTTTCTTCCTGGATCCTTCAGATATCCCCATTTGCATATTTATGTCTTTTTGTTGGTTGGCTTGTTGGCTTGTTTTTAAGTCTATATTCTACTTATGAAAGAAACATGATATACTTGTCTTTCTGCCTCGGCTTATACTATAAAGTGGTA
The DNA here is from genome assembly GCF_019054845.1 of Dipodomys spectabilis. NCBI lineage: Eukaryota > Metazoa > Chordata > Mammalia > Rodentia > Heteromyidae > Dipodomys > Dipodomys spectabilis. The sequence continues at coordinate 7,371,450 of NW_024870723.1, forward strand.
CTTCTACTGGCTTTTCTTTGCTAACTCACCAGGAACTGTGAAGATCATCATCTGACAAGTAAAGTTACAGAGTATTGAGCTGGTAGAAAAAATGGTATTAAATTCTTGGCTGGAGGTTAATGTATAGAATGATTTTGCTGGAAGGTTGTAGTTTTATTGTTTATTTGTTTGTTTCTCTTTTATCAGAGTAACCAGGGAACACAGGGAAATGCTGGTGAAACTGGCCAAACAGAACACCAACAAGGCCAAAGACTCTTTACGGAGAGTACGTAGCAATGCAATTAATAAGCTGAAGAAATCAAAGGACAAGACCTCAGAGGATACCATTAGGCTCATAGAGAAGCAGGTACTGTTACCAACAGATGTAGTGTTTATGTGCCTGACCTAAAGAATTACTTGTTGGGGCTGGGAAGGTGGCTCAGTGGTAGAGTGCTTGCCTTCCATGCATGAGGCCCTGGATTCAATTCCTTAACACTACATAAGCAGAAAAAGCTGGAAGTGGCACTGTGGCTCAAATGGTAGAGTGCTAGCCTTGAGCTGAAGAACTGAGGAACAGAGCTCAGGCCCAGAGTTCAGGCCCCACAACCGACCCCCCGCCCCCCAAAAAAGAGAATTATTTGTTCAGATAAATCAGAAGCCTCTGGTCCTTACATTCACGGGGTCAACATTTAGTAAATCTGTTCTGAATGTAGCCCTGTGCCAGATCCCAAAGGACTCATGGAAGAAGACATGATGCTAGAGCTTTTCCTTTGCACCAGCTCCGTGCTGAATCCTTTGTCCTCATCACTACAAAACTCTGAGATAGGGGTTAGGGTTGTAGCTCAGTGCCCAGTGGCAGAATACTTTCATAGTATGCAGTAGGTCCTGGGTTCAATCCCCAGCATCAAAACGACAAGGTAGTGAGACAGGTTCAGTAACATGCCCAAGTCACACTATTTGGTAAGTGGTAGAGATGGGATCTAGACACAGAGCAACACATTTCAGAGCCCACTCGCTGACACTCTCTTGTCTGGTTCTCTGGTTGCTGAGAAGTGAGCACTTATGATCTCAGTGTGCTGAGTGGTGGCACTTGAGTCCTAGAGGAATTCCTGGAATAATATGGAGAAAAGAGGAAGAATGGTAGGATAGCATGTGCATGGTATGGTGGTCGAGAATCACATTATGCATCTAGGTCATTGGGGCCCAAGCCTTGGAGGAGGCTACAGAATGAACAGAGAAGGCAGTGAGCACATCACAGAAGGTCTTTTATACCAAACTTGGGAATTTAACTTTATGTCCAGAAGTTTTCATGTCATCTGGGCATCTGCCTCAGTAACCTGTTGGTTACAATAATGTCGTGTAGGAGCTACTCCAGAACTTGGTGATTTACAATATCAAAGCATTATTTTTTTTTATTGTGAAAATACTGTACAGAGGGATTACAATTACATGGGCAAGATAATGAGTGCGTTTCTTATCAGGCATTGTAGCCTCCTCTTTTGTTTCCCCTTTCCATCCATTCCCATCCTCCCCCGCCCCCCCCACCCAATCCTTCCCCCCCCCCACCGAAGTTGTAAAGTTTGTTTTCAACATAACGATTTGTACATCTCATTGTTGCAATGGGTCCACCTGTATCCCTAGTTAAACGATTTGTTTTTCCCCTTCCCCTCTACAAATTATACCGACGTCAAATACAGTGAAAGCAGGGGTTATACTGTGGGGGAGGGACATACAAAGCAACAAAGAAATCATCTTATAAATGTGTTAGAAACAATCACATGAAAGAAAAAAAAAACATTTGAATACATATCTTAGGGTTCATTTCCCTAACATCACCTTATCTGACCTTTTCTGCTTTACTCAGAAACACACTAGTTACTGCAAATAAGGGAAACCATGGGACCTATGTTTCTTTGGGCCTGGCTTACTTCACTTAATATAATTTTTTCCAAGCCTTTCTATTTCCTAACAAATGGGGCAATGTCATTCTTTCTGATGGAGGCATAGAATTCCATTGTGTATATATACCACATTTTCTTGATCCATTCATCTACTGAGGGGCATATGGGTTGGTTCCATATCTTAGCTATAGTAAATAATCAAAGCATTATTTTTTGTTCACATTTCTATGGGCCACATTCTATTGGAACATGTATATTTTGAAAGCTCCCCAGATAATTCTGCAAAAGCTTGTGGAAGGTAGCTGTCCTAGACTAGCCTCTCAGTTGGCTTCAAATCTTGGATTGGGCTCGTCTGCTTTATATAGCTCCAGTCTTCAAGAGTTAACAAGTGTCCTGTGGCATCATTCCTCAGCAGCAGCAAATGCCCAAGAATACACATTCAGCCACTGAAGCACATCTTAAGCACTGCTCCTGGCAAAGCCCAATGATCAAAAGCAAGCCACGTGAGCCAAACCCACTCTTTTTCTAACAGGGAAGTATGGATGTTCATGACAGTCTAAGGGAACAGCACCTTATAAAACTGCAGGCATCTGATGCCTTATTCTGAGATTAAGTTAGTGAATCTGGAGTGGGGCCCAAGAGTTTTTAAACTTCAAGAAGACTTTTGTACAGTAACTGTCTTGAAAAATTTCTTTGGTAGGGAGATCACATCTGTGTTTATGAGACATGACTATTGTGGCCAGGTAGATAACATTGTGAGAGATGAAACAGGAGGCAAGGAGACAATTGCAGAAATCCAGACAGGAATTAATGATGACCTGAGCCTGAGCAGTATCACTGGTAAGTGAGCGGGGAGGTGAATTTACCAGTATTTGGAGGTAGATTAGTAATGTTAATAATATTTAATGTCATGTGAAGGGCTTGAGAGGCTCTGAAACCTGCAATGAAAATGTCATGTAGGAAGGATGAATAGAAATGTGGACAGGATGGAAGTAAAAAAGGAAGAAGCTTGAGTACAAGTTTGGGGACTCCTTAGGAGTCCACAAAGTGACTTACAGCTTTCCTTCTGGACCAGCAGTTAGCACTAGTTATTGGAGGGCCAGCCAAAACAGTCGCCTGGAACGAATTTTAGATGGATTCCAGAGCTTTGCCCCCTGTGTTTTCTGATTCTGTATATCTCCCTAGCAATGTTTATTGTTGTATGTTTGTTTGCTGGCTCTGGACTTGAATTCAGGGCCTGGGTGCTGTCCCTGAGCATTTTCAGCTTGAGGCTAGTATTCTACCATTTGAGCCACAAATCTGCTTTTGATTCCCCCCCCCCCCCCACTTTTTTGGTGATTAATTGGTGATAAGACTATCACAAACTTTCCTCCCAGGGCTGGCTTTGAACTGCAATCCTCAGACCTCAGCCCCCTGAGTAACTAGGATTTAGGAATGAGCCACCGGTGCCTGGCTTACAATGTATATTTTTAAGAAGCTCCCCAGATAATTCTGTAAAAGCACATGTGAAGGTAAGGACCTAAGAAACTCCTTAATACGAAGAAAGGAAGGGGAGGAAAAAGAAAAGAAAAGAATATTTTTATACTTCATGAAGTTGCTTGACTCCTTAAGTTTCATTTTGTTTTGCTGTATTAAAAAGTGGGTGGAGGTGTGGCTAGAATGGTATAGTACTTTGCCTAGTAAACTTGAGGCCCTGTATTCAAACCCTAGTACTGCCTCCCCCCCCCAAAAAAAAATTGGTAATTTACCTTGAAGAGATTGCCTGGCTGCTAGAAAGCACTATGAGATCACGTGACACCTAATGCTCAAAGCTCACCTCTTGCAATTGTTCTGCCCTCCTTTTCTCTGCATTAGCTCAAAAAGGACATTCAGATTGGGCTGGTTGCTTCTGAGCCATGATCAGATCTCAAATAGACTTTACCCTAGCCTCGACCCCAGCTGTGCCAGCTCCTTGTCCCTCTCCTTGGACATTGTGTCTCTGACTCTTAGACTTTACATTGCTTCCTTATAGTAAGCCTGCAGACCTCCGGGCCTGCTCAGGCATTTCTCACTTGGCTGACAATCTTGGGATGTAGAGCCCAAGCTCCTTGCAAAAGAAAAAATGATCAAATAACCAGATTTCCATAAAACCCATGTAACAGACCTCCCTAAAAGCTTTCACCTATTAGTCTTGGACACTAAAGTATCACCAATCTATTAAGATTAGACATTTTTTTCCCTTCTTTTGTGTGTGTGTGTTTGGTTGGTTGGTCATGGGGCTTGAATTCAGGGCTTGGGCACTGTCTCTGAGCCTCTTTGTGCTCAGGGTTAGTGCTCTACCAGTTGAGCCACAGTGCTACTTACAGTTTTTGAGTGGTTAATTGAAGATAAGAGTCTCACGAGGACTTAGTTCTGTCCAGGCTGGCTTCAGATTGCGATCCTCAGATCTCAGCCTCCTGAATAGCTAGGATTACAGGTGTGAGCCACTGGTGCCTGGGCTTCTAGAGCTTCTTAGTGGTGTGTATGTGTGTGTGTGTTTGTGTGTGTGTACACGTACTGGTCCTGGGCTTCTAGGGCTTCTTAGTGGTGTGTGTGTGTGTGTGTGTGTGTGTGTGCTTCTTAGTGGTGTGTGTGTGTGTGTGTGTGTGTGTGTGTGTGTGTGTGTGTGTGTGTGTGTGTGTGTGTGTGTGTGTGTGTGTGTGTGTGTACGTACTGGTCCTGGGGCTAGCACTCTGCCACTTGAGCAGCTCTATGTCTGGCTTTTTGGTGGTTGATTGGAGATAAGAGTCTTGTACTGGGCTGACTTTGGACTGCAATGCTTAGATCTCAGTTTCCTGAGTAACTAGGATTACAGGTATGAGCCACTGGTGCCTAGCTGTTCGTTTGTTTTCAAAACAAAAAATAGCTTTATTTTTCAGATACTACACTAATACCTATTATTTCTTAAGAGAATGAAGAAAGTCATTGAAATCTCATCAGTTAGAGATGACTGTTAATGCGCGTGCGTGCGTGCGTGCGTGTGTGCGTGTGTGCGTGTGTGCGTGTGTGCGTGTGTGTGTGTGTGTGTGTGTGTGTATGTCATTGTTAACAGGTGTTCTACCATTTGAGCATGTCTTCCATCCTTTGTATGCTTCCCATATAGCTGAGCTGATAGGCAGTGTCACCAGGCCCAGTTTTTTTGTTGAGAATTACAAGTTTACAGGCTCCAGCCACTGTTACCTGGCCATTTGTTAGTATTTCCTTCAGGCTATCTCTCTGAGTGGATCTATGATACTTATATTGCACAACTTTTCACTATCAGAGTCTTTGCTCAAAGACACATTTAAATGTTAATTCTTAGCTTATAGTTGCTAACTTCATTTACAGACGTGTAGTAAAAAGTTGGGGTAGGAAAATGTTTAGGACAAAGTCTTGTGTGCACTTTGTTTTGTTCTCTCTGTTAATCAGAAAACATCAGCCAAATGTTTGGTGTGAGTTGTTTATTTTATATAAACAAGACTGTGGCTGATAGTTGCTTCAACAGTTTTAACAAATGTATTTGTTTACTTTTCTTCCTGATTATTGAAGTAATATCTGTTTATTGTAGAAATGAAGACTTTCTTTAAAAGGGAAATTTTCATCCAATAAGCCCATATCACAGAGGCAGTCTCTGCATTTTAGAATAATTCTTACTTTAATTCTTTTCTTTTTGTCTTTCTTTTTTAAATAAACATTACATAGTTTGAGCTGTGTTTGAGTATATATAGTATATTTACAATTTTATGTCTAGGTTTAATTTTCCACTTGGCATAAAAAGGAGTTAACATTTTCTCATGTTTAAAAAAAAACTTTTTGTAAATAGCTGGGTTTTTTTGAGGATAGTACTATAATTTGAACTCAGGACTTTGTGCTTGCTAGCAGGTACTCTACTACTTGAGTCATTCTGCCAGCTCTTAATTTTGTTTATTCTTTTTGAGATAGTGTCTTTGTTTGTCCCCTGGCCTCTCTTGAGCTTCTCAGTAGCTAGGATAACAGGCTCATACCATCTTGTTCAGGTTTGTGTTGAGAAAGTCATAAGCACTTTTTTTTTTTGTCAGAGCTGGTCTTGAACCATGATCCCAACAGTCTCAACCTTTCAAGTAGCTAGGATGACAAGTGTGAACCACCACTGCCTGGTATCTTTCCCTGCCTGCCTGCCTGCCTGCCTGCCTGCCTGCCTGCCTGCCTGCCTGCCTTCCTTCCTGCCTTCCTTCCTTCCTTCCTTCCTTCCTTCCTTCCTTCCTTCCTTCCTTCCTTCCTTCCTTCCTTCCTTCCTTCCTTCCTTCCTTCCTTCCTTCCTTCCTTCCTTCCTTCTTCCTGTAAGTAAGGTTGCAATGAATATCTTCATTTTAAATCCTTGTTTTCCTTAGGCTAGAGCATCTTAAGTGTGGAATTACTGAACAGAGTAATGCATGTTTTTAAGATTCTTAGTGCATACTGCCTAAACCACTTAATGTTTTTAAGAATATATGTATTTGTTTTAGTATACCTTTTCTAACTCCCAATACAGGTGTGTGTGTGTGTGTGTGTGTGTGTGTGTGTGTGTGTGTGTGTGTGTGTGTGTGTGTGTGTGTGTGTGTGTCTGTGTGTGTGTGTCTGTGTGTGTGTCTGTGTGTGTGTGTCTGTGTGTGTGTGTCTGTGTGTGTGTCCGTCTGTCTGTCTGTCTGTGTGTCTGTGTGTCTATACTTGGGCTTAAAGTCAAGCTCTCATGTTCTTGCTCAGCTAGTACTCTACCACTTGAACTATACCTCTTGTCCAGCATTTTGCTAGCTTATTGGAGATGGAATTTTACTCGGCTCTTCCAACCTGGCTTCAAACTAAGATCCTCCAGGTCTCAGCCTCCTAGGTAGCTAGACTTACAGGCATGAGCCACTGTTGCCCAGCTTTGAACTGAGAGTTTTAATGTGAGCCTAAAGTATTGATAATACATGAAATATTGCTTTTACAAAACTCCACAACCTCAGAAAAGATTATTTTTATATAAATTTATATAGCCATCTTAGAAGATAATGTGGTAGTATATATCAAAATCCAATTTTTGATTCAGTAGCTTAAGAATTTACCCAAAAGAAATTGTATTTATGTATATAAAATTATCTAAAATTCTATATGGGAACATAATTGGTATATATCTATTCATTAGAATATGTATATATGATAATTATAAGAATGTTATAAAAAATTTTAGAGTTTTATTTACTTGTGTATGTATGTATGTATTTTTATTTCTTTATTTGCTTATTTTGTTGGTCGCGGGGCTTGAACTCTGGGCGTGGGTGCTGTCCCTCAGGTCTTCAGCTCAAGGCAAGCGCTCTACCACTAGAGCCACAGCGCCACTTGTGGTTTTCTGGTGGTTTATTGGAGATAAGAGTATCACAAACTTTTCCTGCCTGGACTGGCTTTGAGCCATGATCCTCAGATCTCAGCCTCCTGAGTAGCTAGGATTACAGGTGTGGCACCCAGCTTGTATATTTATTTTTAATGTAAGAGTGGGGTACTATACTCTAGTCCCCGTTATTGGTGAGGTGGAGACAAGAGGATTGTGAATTTTGAAGCTAATATGGGGAAAGTTAGCTAGACCTCGGTCACAAAAACAAAACACAAGTGGAAGAGTGGTCAAGACCACGTGTGTGTGTGTGTGTGTGTGTGTGTGTGTGTGTGTGTGTGTGTGTGTCTGTCTGTCTGTCTGTCTGTCTGTACTGAGGCTTAAACTCAAACTCTCATGTTCTTGCTCAGCTTGCTTGTTCTCCGCTAGCACTCTAGCACTTGAGCCACACCTCAAGTCCAGTATTTTGCTAGCCTATTGGAGATGGAGTTCCACTTGGCTTTTCCAACCTGGCTTCAAACTGAGATCCTTTGACCTAGCCCTGTTCATGCACAAGGCCCTGGGTTCACTCACTAGTACCTCCAAGAAATTCAATTCAGTTAAATAAGTAAATAATAAAATGGTGAGCTATCCAAAGCACTTTCATTTTTCATTTTTATAAAGAAAAGTCATATAGGCAGAAAATGTTTGGCAGCTAAGACATATCAAATACCAAAAGCAGTCATTTAAGATGATGAGATTAGAAACCATTTTTGTGTTTTTTTCCCCCCATTAAAAACATTTTTTAAAACTCTTTTGAGGTCAGAGTTTTAAAAACTTTATTGTAGAAGTTCTTCAGTCTTCGGTGTGTAAGAATGAAATGAGTTTGTGGGTTCTGTCTCAGCCATTGTGTCTGACTCATAGTCATTCAACCCCTTCAAACTCCCTACCTCCAGCCCAGGTCAGCTCCACTGAAGAAGGACCAAGGGTCTTCATGCTCTGGACTCCAACATCTGCCAGCCTGCTGTTTTACCTTTTCTTTAGATTGCTATAAATGGGCCTGTTCAACATCAAGGCTCTTGGCAGAAGCCCCCGTAACTCTAGCCAAGATTCTTTCACTGTGCCTTTCTCTGAGAAACAGCTATTCTCCAGTGAGTGACTCTGGGCGCTAGTGAGGCTGAAGGAGAGGAGGGCTCCGGCAGACACGCAGCAGACAGGAGACTGAACTAAGGGAGGCAGTGGGCATCCTGAGCCAGTCTGAGTATGGATGGTTTACACACAGGCTGGGCCCATAGCTGTTCGTGGCACCCTGCCTTTCATGCCCTTCATTTTCCTGTGGTGATGATGATGATGATGATGATGATGACGATGATGACGATGACGACGATGATGACAGTATGTTGGTGATAATGTTAAGCTCTTCATGAGACCGCATATGATCATGGAAAAGGCACTTGCTTTGGAATTGGTCAGGCCTAGATTCAAATTGTAGCTCTTTTACTTCTCAGCCATGAGGGTCAGCTTCACTTTCTTGAGCCTCTCTTTGCTCATCTGTGAAGTGGGAATAGTGCCTGTCCCATAGGATTGTTGAGGACCAAGTGACACAACCATACCTAGAAGTGACAAGTATGGTTGCTGGTCCTTGGTAATTTTCACCATATTTGTCCATGCTATTCTTCTCCCTTCCTTGTGACCTTAAAGGGACTGGAATTGACTCTCAGTGACTCTTTGCACATCCTGCTGGAATGAGGAAGGATGTCTCTATAAAGGGAATAGGATATCAAACTGGCCTCTGGGAGTGGGAGTGGTTTTTGCTCAGCATCACTTCTGCTCTTGGGCAGCATAGTGAATTTTCTATATCTTGGTTTGCTGCTCTGTCAAGGGGATGGAACCTGTTTCACCTGCTTTATAAGGGGTTTGCAAAGTGGTTGAATTTGAATGAAGTAACAGAGGACTTTTGCACAACAGGAACTATTACACAATAGGCAGGCAAAATAAAATTTCTGTTATGCCGGATGGAAATATGGTATCTCACATGCTGTGAGGGGGTTGTGTGCACAAATACATTTTAAATGAAGTAAGTATACAGCAGTGGAGGTTGCTGTTGGTATATTTTAAGAATTGTGATAAAGATGAAAAAGATGAACCTTGAGTTAGACTGTTCCCAGCGGCAGTTTGTACCTACAATATGGTTAAAGTTAGTAAATCTTTTTATTGATTGATTGACTAGGAAAGAAGTCAAGAGCCAAGCTTCAATGGCTCATACCTGTAGTTCTAGCTACTCAGGAAGCTAAGAACTGAAGGATCTTGGTTTGAAGTCAATTCAGACAGAAATGTCTGAAACTCCATTTCCTTGACCAGCAAAATGCTGGACTGGAAGCATGGCTCAAGTGCTACAGTGCCAGCCATGAGTAAGAAAGCCAAGCAAGAGGGTGAGGTCTTGAGTTCAAGGCCTGGTACCAGCACACACACAAGTGTCAGGATGTGATAGTAAAAAACAAACCAAAAAACCCCAACATTTGCACAGGAAATAACCTGCTTTAAATCCTCTTGTATAGTCATGAGTTTGCTTAACTCTCACAATTATTTTTGAGAAGGGGAACTTCATTTGATAACTGAGGAAACTGAGCTGCAAGTGGAAAAATGACTTATACATTGTCTCCCCACTTTTATGGAATCGTTACCCCTGGATCTCTCTTTCGTTTCCATCCCCACCCCTGTGCTCACACTGTCCTCAGTGCCACTTTTCCCAGGAGGCTTGTAGCCCTCATAGCCCTTGTTCTTGGCTACCCCAAGCTGTCAGCCTACAAATGCTGCTGTGCTGCGGGGCACTGCTGCCTACTCCATACAAGGCAGCTACAGGGCTGGAGCATCTTGGTCTGTGGTTGGGTCAGTCAGGGGAACAAGTTACCATTCTGAGTCTAATCACTCTGAGTCTAATGCTTCTCCAGCTGGAAAGTGTGCAGCTGTGGCTACAGTGAGAGCCTGGCCACCTCCCTACTGGGACAAATTGCTGAAAATCCTCTTCAGTTTCTACTCTTTCTTATTGAATTGCCCTTAGTTCCCAATTCCTGGCCCAGACCTGTGGTCAGCAAATAAAGATGTCCAGTAGCTCTGTGCTGCTGAGCACCCAGATCTTGGGCTCCATGCTGTTGCCTTCGAAGCGCTGGTATTGCAGAACATTTGGAAAACATGAATGATTCACTTAGTAAGTATTTCCTGAGAACTGGATATATGCTATGTGCTGGCTGGGGGCTGAGTGTGATCAATTACCTATCTGCTGAGCACTGAAAGATACATTGCTAATATTTTTGAAAACTTTCCTTCTAGTTCTTCAATTTTTTGTTTATGTCTTTTATAGAGCACTTCTCTTACAGGTGTATAAACAGGATCTTGAGTGTTGCTGTTTAATTGAAGGGTAAAGTGACCATGTCTCCATGATAAGGGTCTTGAATCATTAAATCATTTTTTGAATTTTTCTTCTTCTGATTACAAATGTAACCTGTGCTTGTTATAAAATAGTCAAGGCATTTTAGGAATAGATACTGGAATATTATTTATATGCACATTTTTCCTATAAGATATAGGTTCTTAACCATTATTTAATGACTATGCATTTACTACTTTCCCATTCTATAACTTCAGATGTTATGATTTTTCATTATTAAAAATAAAGCCATGATAAATGTCTTTACACACAGGACCTAAGAAACAATGTTCAGATTCTATTCATGTGATAATTTCCCAGTTGAGAGATTCTGGGGTTAAATAGCATGAATATTTGCATCAATTTGAATTTCTATCGGTGACATGAGCTTACTCATTTCACTACAATTTGTTGGCATTGAATATTGTAATTAAAAATTACAACATTGTCTGGGTGCTGGTGGCTCACGCTTGTAACCCTAGCTACTCAGGAGGCTGAGATCTGAGGATCACGGTTCAAAGCAAGTCCAGGCAGGAAAGTCCATGAGACTCATCTCCAATAAACCACCAGAAAACTGCAAGTGACACTGTGGCTTAAGTGGTAGAGCGCTCGCCTTGAGCTGAAGAGCTGAAGGACAGTGCCCAGGCCGAGAGTTCAAGCCCCACAATCGACAAAAAAAAAAAAAAAAAAAATCAACATTGATGACAGCTGAACCATTTTTCTTCAGTGTCTGTTGAATTTTCCATGTTTGTTAACTGGATATATTTAATTCTTCTTAAAATATCCCCTCTCCTTAACTCTTGGGATCTTAATATTCTTTTTATCAGTCCATCTAAAAGCTTTCTATAGCAGAGATAGAAGACATTGTAGAGGCTCATTAAGAGATAGGGCAAACCGGTGGCAGGAGCTCATGCTTGTAATTCTAGTTATGTGAGAAGTTAAGATAGGGAGGATCTCTCACTCCAAGGCCAGGGCAAGAAAGGTTTATAAGATTCCTTCTCAACCCATCGCTGGGTGCAGTGGTACATGCCCATCATTCTAAGCTAAGCGGGAGCTGAGAGTTCAGGGAAGATGGCCATTCAGCCAGCCTAAGAAGAGAAACCTATGATGTCATCTTAGCAAAAAGCAGCGGGAGCATTATGCCAGTGCTCCATTCCTGTTATCCCGTGTACAATGAAAAGCAAAAAATAGAGGACCACAGTACAAGGGTGTACCTGAGCAAGAAGTGAGACCCTATCCTCAAAATACAATAGATCCAAGAAAAGAGGGGGCTTTAGGTGTGGCTTCTCAGTATTTACCTGGCAAATCTCTGAGTTCAAACCCCAGTATAAAGATATATGGAAGGTTCTCAGTATGTATGTGGGGTGGGGTGGGGTTTAAATGCTGGCTTGCAGAATCAGACTACTGTAGGTTAAATTTGGGGATTGCAACTTTGTTGCTGTGTATACTGAGTAAATGATATAAGTGTCTCTGTTTTTTAGTCTTTAAAATCAGTGGTAATAGTATCTTTTTTGTGTTTGTGCTAGTGCTGGGGCTTGAACTCAGAGCCTGAGCACTATCCTTGAGTGTTTTTGCCTAAGACTAGTGCTATGCTACTTGAGCCATCATCCACTTCTGGTTTTTGGGTGGTTAATAGGAGATGAGTCTCATGGACTTTTTTGTCTTGGCTGGCCTTAAATTGTGATCCACAGATCTCAGCCTCCTGAGTAGCTAGGATTACAGGCATGAACCAACCACCAGTCCCCAGCTAATAATAATATCTTAAAGGGTGGTTATTAATGAACAAGAATGTCTATGTAAACTTTTTAGTTCAGTGCCTGGCTGATAACTCGATGTGAACTTTTATTGCTATTATTATTCCCAGATAACCTTTTCCTGTTTCTGAAACATTTGGCCTTCTACCCTTTTGCAGCCCCAGTAATCAAACGACCTTATTTTGTGTTTTTGTAGATCAGCCAAATGGCCGATGACACAGCTGCAGAGCTGGACAGGCATCTGGCAGTGAAGACCAAAGAACTCCTTGGATGAAGGTCCACCGTGGCCCAGCCATACACCAGAGCCTGGTTTCTGGTGGATCCCATAGATGGCAAATGGGCCAGCCACACAGAAGGTTGTAACTGTACTGTCATTGATGAGAGGCCCAGCCTTCCCCCCATCCCCACTGTTCTGCTCTGAGCCTTCTGGTGTGGAGAGTGAGGGCGCTACTGGCAAAGGACCTTTCCTCAGGCAGTTGCCTTGTCCATGGGGTCCCCACAGCCTGGGACCATTGGCAGGCTATCACATACGGTTCCTAGTCGCAGGAGCCTCTTTTTCTGTGAATCAGGCCCCATCTCTGCTTGGACTGATGTGAGCCTGAACCCCTTTGCTCAAGGCCCATTTTCGCGTCATAAAATCTAAATAAATTTAAAAAAATAACTACAAAGAAAAAAATAAAGTTGGTGTGGATAGATAATCTCTAAAAAAAATCTCTATATAAAACAATGATGTTTTCACCTCTGGATTATCTTCACATTTGTTCTGCTCTCTGCCTGGACCACTCTCTCTCCTCACTATCTGGTCCTGTTCACCTTGGATGTCATGTCTTCTTGGGAAGTCTTCTTGTCCCCCTAGCCTAGGCTGTCATAGTTTAACGTACCACTTTTATTTGAACCCCAGTCTGTTTCTTGGCATCACACCTAGAGAGAGGAACAGAAGAGAGAAACATTTGTAGGCATTCATGTATTTGTATTGTGAATAAATGATGCATAGTAGCTACTCAGCAAATGATGGCTACTTTTCTTCTTTTTATGGTTATCATGCTGTCATTTTCCACTCTTGTCTTTGTCCTGGGCATTTCCTGGATATGGTAGTAAGATGCTTTTCCCCTAGGGCCAGACATGGCTTATTGTGGCAGCCTTTGGGTACTAGAATTTTTCCCCCTCCTCTTTTTCTTCCTCCCTCCCTCTTTCCTTCCCTTTCATTTCTAGGCATTATTTGTAATCTTCACAGTAACTTGACAGATGAACGTTATTTCCATTGACAAATAAGAAAATGTAGATGACAATATTAGGTAAGAAATCCTCCTAAAAGAGTAAAGCTAGAAGCCACTGGAGGGTTTTCATTATTCATTGTCAGCCTCACTTTACAAAAATGTGAAGTTTCTTGCCTAAGGTTACATAGCTAGTGAATAGGATTCACATAGAGGCCTGACTCTGTCATCTGTTCGGCTCACTGGTGTCCGAGGGAGGAAACGACCTTGTTCCTACTATATTCTCGCGGTCATCACAAAATACTTCTGCATCCAGATTTGTGAGGCTTTCCTCACACCATTCTCCAGGGGCCAGCAAGCATCTTGCACTGTAATCAATTCCAGTGCACTCTGCCTGGAGATAGTGTCAGATCCCACAGGCTGAGAATGAACCCCATAAAACTGCCCCCACTTCCAATTCCAGTCATGAGTCTGGGCCACCCTTACTTGTTGACTGCCCTTCTACAAACAGGGTGCCTAACCTCCTCCTTTGATGTGCTGAACAGATCACAGAACTCAGGGCAAGTTTCCTGCCATTATTAAGAACACAGATGAGGAGGGACATAGGACAAGGCTGAATGTCCATAGCCTCTCTGGCCACCTGTGTCCCTCTTAGCACCTCTAAGTGCTCAAAGGAGCCGGTGCCTCCTGCCTCCTGGTAAGCATTTAATGGGTACCCATGGGTTGTCATGTATGATATGCTGGGAGCACAGATAGGAGGGGTCAGCTGTGATGCCTGCCATGGCTCTGTGTGGCGCCTTGAGAGGAGGTGGTGGTTCTGGGTCTGCCAGGTGTCTGCCTTCAGAATGGGGCCACTTGGCTGGCAGTGGGGCCTGGTGGAATGCTTTGGGAGCCATGTCTGACCTCTTCCTGTTTGACCCCCTCCAGATTCATGCTGGAGGTAATAAGGGCTGCTCTGCTCCCTCTGCCCATGTGACATAGCTGGTGAGACTTCAAGGTCAGGATTAAGGTCAAGGATGAAAGGACAAACCCCGTTTGCCAGCCCTCGGTGGTCATCCCGCGGTCCATCACAAATCCTCCAGAAGAGCACAGGGACAGAAGGTGAATGAAGGAGCCCCTTTTGGAGGCCAAGACACAGAGCTCTGCAAACAGGCTTTCTTGTGGCCCAAATCCCTCACTCACGGCAAATGTGCTTCTCAAAGATGCAGGATTTTTTTAATAAACAGAGGAAATGATAAATTATGTTGTAATTCCACTCCAAAGGCATTTGGTTCTTAACAGCCAAATCCTCTGTAGTCTTTAAATAAACAAAAACTTATTTGGGGACCAGACGGGGTGGGGGTGGGGAGAATGAAAGATTTTCTGTACTTGGGTCCCACATGTCAACAATTTCTCTCCTGTGTGTGTGTTGGCCAAAGCCGTATATCATGATAAATGAATAAAGGAAAACGTGAAGCCCAGGGCAGTCACACAGCTCAGCAAATGGCTTTCAGCTGATTGCTCTATTTCAGTTGACATTTATCAAAGGGTTCTGTGTTTCTCTCTTTGTCAGGGGTACAGTGGTGGCAGGGGTGGAGAAGAGACTACCTGTTTGGATATGCTGAGTAATGACTGTGGGGCAGTTTACCTCCCTTCTCTCCTGAAGTCTCCTCTCTCTCAAAAAGAAAGAGCTACATATGGAAATCCTCACACTTGCCAAAAGAATTAAGCACCTCTGTTCAGTTCAACGATTCGACTCTCAAGGTCCCACAAAAAACCTCAGGCCAAAGAAGTTTTTTGCCTCTTCATTTTTGTTTCCTTTTTGTATGTGCACACTGTGAAAATAATTAGCTATTTCTTTTTATTTTTGTGTGTGAGTGTGTGTGCTGGTCCTGGGGCTTGAACTCAGCCTGAGTGCTGTTCCTGAGCACAATTTTGTGTTCAAGGTTAGCTTGAGCCACAGTTCCACTTCTGGCTTTTGGGAGTTTAATTGGAGATAAGAGTCTTGGACTTTTCCTGCCTGAGCTGGCTTAGAACCATGATCTTGAGTGGCTAGGATTATAGGTATGAGCCACCAGTGTCTGGCCAATTAGCTATCTAATACAACTAGAGCACAGTCCCTGGCACAGTGCACACTGAAGAAAAGAAAAAACGTTGTTTTCATATCCCATCCGATTGACAGATGTCAGAACCAAAGTGGGCAAAATGATGAAGCAGCAATGGCACAGACAGTACCAGGTGTTGCTGCGTACTTGCTGCTGCTCTCAAAAGGATGTCCAACATCCTGCGTCCACTGGAACAGCTGGGTGAGACTGTGCTGTTGGGGGAAAAAATCATAAGGCTCAGACCTTTCAAAGTCATAGACTGAGATTTTATTTGTTCTTAATGTATGCTCAGCTTTCATGATGAATGCTTAAAAAAAAGTATTCCCTCTTTTGGGGTACATATTTGATGTACAAACAGGAAATTGTAGCTTATAGATAGTTGTTTTGGTTTTCTATATTCTTAGTTTTTGACCCTTTGGGACTCTTGGTCTGAGAGTGGTGTGTTTTGGTCTCCTGTAAGTGTATTTCTGTTTTTGTTTTGTTTTGTTTTTCTTTCCTGCATTTCTTGTGACTTCCCTGTGTGGGCCTGCTACAGGGGTGTCCGATGCATATCTGGACAGCAGAGCCTTCCATCTTCATTGCCTGCAGTGCTTTTGGACCCGAGTCCTGTCTCATTCTGTGTCAGATCACAGCCCCGGTGTGGTTTCTGTTTACATTTACTTGGTACATCTTTCCTCATTTCTTTATTGTTAGCCTTTCAGAATCACTGTGTTTTGGATATGTTTCTTTTATAGAGTTGGGTTTTATTTTACGAACCATTTTGAAACTCTCAACTGTTTTCTATTTTTAATTGTATAATACACATATCATAATATTAATCATCTTAACATTTTAAGTGCACAATTCAGTGGTGTTAAGTACATTCACGTTGTTGTACAACCAGTCTCCAGAACTCTTTACACCTTGTAAAACTGAAACTCTACACCCATTAAACAAACACTAGCTCCCCATTTCCCCCTCTTCCCAGCCTCTGGAGGCCCCAGTCTACTTCTGTCTCTTAGTTTGCTAGCTCTAGGAACCTCATGTAAGTGGACTCATAGAGTATTTGTCATTTTTGACAGGCCGATTTCATAGTTTGGCATCCTCAGTATACATCCATATTGTGTGTGTCAGGATTTCTTTTTTTTCCTAAGTCTAATTTTTCCCCTTAATATATGTGTGTGTGTGTGTGTGTGTGTGTGTGTGTGTGTGTGTGTGTGTGTGTGTGTGTGTGTGTGTGTGTGTGTGTGTGTGTGTGTGTGTGTATGAAACTTTTTCGTAGGTGACAAACTCATTTCTATTTGTTGGCAATATTGGTATGTGTAGAGAAACATTTTTTTCTCCTACTTCTTTTTTTTAGTTGGTTGTAGGGCTTGAACTCAGGGCCTGGATGCTGTCCTAAGCTTTTTCACTCAAGGCTAGCATTCTTACCACTTTGAGCCACAGCTCCACTTCTGGTTTTTTAGAGATAAGAGTCTCATGGACTTTCCTGCCCAAGCTGGCTTTGAACTGTGATCCTCAAATCTCAGCCTCCTGAGTAGCCAGGATTACAGGTGTGAGCCACAAGTACCTAGCTGAAACATTTCTTCTTTAATATTTACTAACAGATCTGTAACAAGAGAGATGATTAGGGAGAAGCTTTAGTTCTCCCTCCGGGATCCAACATCCCTAAGTTTTGCCAAGACAGCAGATCCTCCTGTTGTGGGGTTCCCTGGCGCAGGGCAGGCTTGAGCCTTGACCAAAATAACTTCCTCTTTCCAAGATACCACTTCACAGCAGTTCTCTCCTTCCTGACAAGAAACAAGTTTAAAAGTACAGGACCTAGCCAGGTGCAGGTGGCTCACACCTGTAATCCTAGCTACTCAGGAGCCTGAGATCTGAGGATCATGGTTCAAAGCCAGCCCAGGCAGGAAAATCTGTGGGACCAGAAAACCAGAAGTGGCACTGTGGCTCAAGTGGTAGGGCTGAGGGGCAGCGCCCAGGCATAGAGTTCAAGCCCCATGATTTAAAAAAAAAAAAAAAGGACCTTGACTTCATGTTGGGAAGCTGCTCAATTTTGTAAATAAGGATGAAAGCACAGAGAGGTTAAGTTGCTTGGTCAGAGGCACACGGAGATTTGGAACTCAGGGAGTCTGGTACTGACTCTCTCAGCTAGGCACCCTCATAAGTTTAAAAAAAAAAATTCTATACTCAGCTACTCAAGAGGCCTAGGGCAAACAGTTTGGGAGACTCCATCTCATCCTATTACAAGCTGGGTGGGGTGGTACACATCTGTCATCCAGCTACCCAGGATGCATACATAAGAGAATCACAGTTCAGGTTCACCCCCAGCAAAGAGTGAAACCTTTTTAGAACAATAAGAAAAGTAAAATTGGGCTGGGAGCTTGGTTCAGGTGGTAGAGTGTCTATTTAGTGAGTGCAAAGCCTTGAGTTCAAACCCTCGTATGCTAAAAATTAAGAGAAAAGCCCCTAGGAGACCAGTGAGGCTAGAAAGGGCCATAAGTGTGAGTGGCCCTGGAGCATCTTCCTCCCTGGGTGGAAGGAAGGGGGTGGAATCTGTTCAGTAGTTTCCACTTCGGCCAGAGAACTTGTGCTGTGCACTGCTGGCTTTCACCTTCACTCTGGGCCAAATAAGTAAACACAACGTAGCCAATGCTTTCATAAAATTAAATTTATGGGCTAATTTAAAATTATGTACTACTGTACGTTCCTGAGATGCTTTTTGTTGTTGACAAAATGTTGTTTCTCTTAGGAAATGATAAGCAGGTGGTTCTAAAAACAATTTTCATTTAGAAAAAAATGAAGTTGGGCATGTTCTGTTGTTCCTCCCGTCCCGCATTCCTCCCCCCAACCCACTTTTTCTTTTTTTAACTTTACTGATGCAGAAATCTCCAAGCCTGGGAGCCTTAGGACCTAACACCTATTCCTGGGGCTGCTGGCCCTGAAACTATTACAGGGAGAAGCGGGGAGCTGTAACTAGGAGAGAAGGAAGGAAAGGCAGTTTGCCCTGTGTGGGTGAGCGAATGGGACCCTGTGGGTGAGTGAATGGTGGTGGTGAGGCCTGGGTGGAACACAGGACAATAGTCAATCAGGAGGGTTCAGAGACCTGAATGGGAGGAGGGATAGGTGGAGGGAGGTGTGTCAGGAGAGAGGAGGACAGAGGCAGAATCAAGGAAAACACAGCAGCATGCACAGGTACATGCACACACACACACCTGCAAGAGCTCCACAGGCATCTAGCAAGAGAGGTGGGACAGTCTCGGGACAGGCTATAACAGAGATTGTGCATCTTTACCGTCACTAAGAGATTGAGAACACCCAAGGAGAGAAGGAGACAGAATTCTAGGGGTGAGCCAAAAGGACAGATTTTCAAAAAGAAAGGAAAATGCGCGTGCACACACACACGTGCACACACACACACACACACACACACACACACACACACACACACACACACACACGGACAGACCAAATGAGGCTCTTAGAGCCAGGAGTGAGAAGGGAGGGCCAGGCCTGGCACCGCCCTGTCCCGGGTATGTGCTGGGTATGCGGGTGTGGGCGGAGGAAGTGAGATGCAGCCGGGGCAGGCAGGCAGGCTGCAGGGACTAGATAAGAATGCCTGCCAAAGGAAGGAAAGACATTTTCAAATCTCCCAGAGGGAGAGAGCCAGGGAGGCTGCCCTGGACCTGAGAACAATGGCTACTTGACTTCTTCTGGTCATTAATGAGACAATTAATGGAAAGAGCAACAGAAGCTTCCCCAGGGAGGCTGCTGTGAGTGGATAAGTGGAATGATGGAGCACGATGGTGGCTGGAACTTAGGGGGCCTGGTGTCTCCTGCACCCACTCGAGATTCCTAGTTTGTGGCATGGTTTCCTCCCATCTCTTCTGCACATGCCCAGACCATAGCCAGCTCCCTGATGTCTCCCTGCCTGCAATGTCTTCCTCTGTGAATGTCCATCTATGGAAACTCAGGGAGTGGGAGTGGAATACATCCATAGGATGCTACTGAGCCAGGCCCAGCTGCTTGCTGTCATACACATGGTGTGATGCCATCTATCAGTCAGAATGGTGGAAAGGCAGAGCGGTTCTCTTTAAGATTGTCCTTAACTCTTGCATTATAAAATTGGGAGAGGAGTGGGAAGATACTGTATGCATAATGGTTGATTGCTGCTGAGGAAAGAGAATTCCGTCACCACCTACAGAGAGGTGTGGATATCTGTGTGGATGTATATACACATGGACGGAAATAATGTATATAAACATGACATGATGTTCATACGGGGATAGGGAAATACTAGTGCTTGCTACCTTGTTTTCTGGCTTTTTAAGATTTTTTGTTATTTTTTGTCGTCGTAGTTTGCATTTTGGTTTTGTTTGTCTTTTGAGTCAGGATCTTCATATGAATGTAGGCCAGGTTGGCCAGGAAGTTGCTGTGTAGCATAGGTCTCCTGCATGGAGGGTTCAGGCAGATCACCACTACCAGCGTGACTTGCTGTCTCTTTCCATCTTTAGTTTTACACACACACACACACACACACACACACACACACACACACACACCCATGCGGAGAATTTTTTTTGGATAGAGATTTCTCAGAGAGAAAGAGAAAAGAGAGATCACATAGATGTCTTTGGGCCAATTTCTCCACCTGCAGGAAGCCTTCCAGGACCCCATCCACCATTCCTGGGTGGTCTCCCCAACTAAATAGCAGCCCCTTGAGGGCAGGCACCTCATACACAGACCAAAAGTGTTTAAGACTCATCCATCTTCTCACAGCTGCCTATGTGGAAAGCTAATGAGGATGTCTCTGATCCCAACTCAGATCACACCTAGGTCAATGAGTGATGAAGAGGTGAGAATCCTGAAATTCAGACCGTAGCTTCTAGACGGGGAGCAGAGGATCAGGGGACAGCTCCCATTCAAAAGTGTTGAGGGAGGAAGAAAGAGGCTGTGTTTGGTATTAGCAGGGAATTCTACTGTGGCTAATGAGTTAGTTGGCAGTGGCAATTTGGCTAATAGAACTGGCAGCCAGAATGCTAGTAGTATCCACCACAGCCCAGCCCAGTGGAGAAGAGAGTAAAGAACCCTCAGAGTCCACCGGCCCCCAGTAAATCCCAGATCTTATACAGTAGGGCCACTAGACAGGAAAGACGAAATCAGTGCTGGTCCATGCAGACAGCTATCTCATACAGCATTTACTCATGGGCTTCATCTAATTCTCATACCAGCCCTCTGCCTTAGATGGCATCACTCACGTTTTGCAGGTGAGGAGAGCTAGCTACAGCCCTTTTAGGAGACAGGCTAGCTGGCCCTGCTTAACTTCACAACAGGCAATAAGTGTTGGACCTGGAGCTTGAGTCTAACTTGTTGGGTGGGGGTGAGTCTAGGGAATGGGCAGTCTAAGGTCACCCTGCTTCTAAGAAACAATACTCTCCTGGTGCACAGAAGGGGTAGTGAAAAGGACTTGTATATAGCACAAGTGAGTGGCAGAGATGGGACGTAAACCTAAATGATCTACTTCCTGTTCATTGGCTGCCCATCTTTGTCTGTCTGTCTGTCTGTCTGTCTGTCTCTTTCTTTTCTATTTTTGTGTGCTGATACTGGGGCTTGAACTCAGGGCCTGGGTGCTATTCCTTTTTTGCTCAAGGCTGACGCTGTACTACTTGAGCCTCACTTTTTGCTTTTTTTGCTGATTAATTGGAGATCAGAGTCTCTCAGAGTTTTCTGCCCTGGCTGGCTTTGAACCGCAATCTTCAGATTTCAGCCTCCTTAGTAGTTAGGATTACAGGTGTGAGCCACCTGAGCTTAGCTCAGACTGGGATTTGAAATCCAAGGGACTTGAAGATATCTTCATGCCCACCTGAAATTGAGGGATTTGGGGAGGAAGGAAGGACTGCAAAGGTCATCTAGTTTGGCTCCCTGTTTGTAGTGATCATTTAAAAGTCTAATGCAGCTAAATGACTCACAGCGACCCTTTGATGTTGCAAAGGTCTTTGCTTTAAAAAAAAAAGCAGCTTCATGATCCACAGTCTCTTCGATTCTCAGAACAGATTGACTTGGAATCCATGTTAATAATAGGCAACTCAGTGTCTAAACCCAGAGCTGACTGGAAACCATCAATTAGAAGGTGGCGAAGGCCAGCTCCCCCGCAGAGTTGTTTGGGATGCTGAATGCAGGAATGAATGAATGACTGCCTGACAGGCTGATTTCTGGCTCTTACCTGGTTTCCCTTCCTCTGCTCTGTGTCTGGATGTCACATCAATCATCTTAAAAGGCAGCCTTGGCCATGATGTGGCCCAGTGCAGGAACCTTCTGTGGGTCCCTCTTGCTGGAGACCTGAAAAGCTAGCCTGATTCATTCTCCATTTGTTGAACTCTTCAGCATGCAAAGTATGTCACTTCCAGAGGCTCTCTACTGCTCCCAGCTTAAAAGTCAATTTTTTTCTCTTTTTGTCCCTGTGCCAGTACTGGGGCTTGAACTCAGGCCTGAGTACTATTTCTTAGGCTGATGCTCTGCCACTTGAATCACACCTCCATTTCCAGCTTTTTGCTGCTTCATTGGAGATAAAAGCCTCACAGAGTTTTCCTACGTGGGCTGTCTTTAATCTCAGCCTCCTGCACAGCTAGGATTATAGACATGACCCACCACTGCTAGGCTAAACCAAAGTCAAGGTCTGAAGGGGGAAAGGTTTGAAAGGGGACCATCCTTCTGTCCCTCTTCTCCCCAGCCTCCCCCTTGCTGTAGGCTCCAGTCATGTTGGCTCTGTCAGCTCCTCACACACACCTGCCAGTCAGTTCAGGGACTTGGGCCCATTCCATCCCCTCTGCCTGGGACACTCCAGACCTTATTGGCCTTGTAGTCTTCACTTCTCAGCCACCCATGGGCCCCTGGGAGCAGCCTGCCCTGATTGGGTTGGTACCAGTGTTGTCTGATTAAGTATAACATCTTTAGTACCTGTCCCAGACCTAGACAGTGAGCTCTGAGACTGCTTATTGGCAAGGCATGCTTACACACACCGTACACTCAGCAAATATTTGCCAAATAAACAACCAGATATATCTGGATGCTCATTCCAGCGACTTATCCATCTAACATGTAAGCATCCGGTGTTTGTTGAGCATCCTCTGAATGCCAAGGCTGGCAAGAGGTGAACCAACCCTACAAAGTCCCTGCCTTCCTAGAGCTCAGAGTCTGTGTGGGAGAGGCAGACAATCCAACAGATAAAGTCACATATATGTAAGCCTGGGGGCTGAGGCTCAAGCAGTAGAGTAGCTGCCCGGAAGGTGCCAGGTCTTGAGTTCAAACCCAATGAACACATGCATACACAGTCAGGAGATCGTGAGGCTAGAGGAATCAAGGAATGCTTCTGGGAGGAGGTGATATCTCACTGGTGAGCCAGGACTCCTGAGAGACACTGACTCTTGCCCTCCTGGGGGCTGGCTAGGCCCCCAGGTGCATCCAGATGTGGTAGTTTCAGATTCTCAGCCCCCTCCCTACCTGGGGGTTTGGAGCAAGGAACCCAGGAGGGGCCTATTTTAGGTGCGGAAGCCTCAAGCAGCTCCCTCCCAACAGTGGTGATTGGGTTCTTTCTGCGTGGCAAGAGGCAGAGATTGCTTTGTGCACCCGAGGCCTCGGCTGATTGTGGCCGGCCGATTGGCACCCACAGACCACGGCTGCCAGGGTTTACCACGCACCCCCCAGCGCCAGGGGTGGGCCGTGCGCTGCGTGCCAGCCCAATCTCGCCTCCTATATTCAGAGTTGATTAGACGCTATTTCTGCCTGGATTTTCAGAAGGCTCAAGAGCTTTTTTAATCACTACAGTGGCTCATTACGGTTTTGCAGTGACACTCATGTCCTTCAGTTCTCTTCTCAGATTAGATTCTATAGTCAGATGAATATTGGATGATTTCATTACATACAAATGCAATCAACAGTTTTGCATAAATTTCTTCTCTTTTCTTGAGTTTCAATTGACCCCAGCACCCATGGTGGCAGGCGCGATCCACATGCAAATGAGCTGGGTTTGCTGCCGGAGAGAGGGGCCCAGAGGAGGCCGGCACTCCTCCACTCCAGCCCAGGGAGGCAGCAGCCTTGATTGCTCAGGCTCTGGGGAGGGGGCGTCCCTCCTCTCCACTGGCAACACACACAGGATGTGTTCCTGTGCCAGGATGTGTTCAGGAGGCTGCTCCTCCTGGAAAACTGAGGCAGGCGAAGGCATGCTCAGAATAGGGCAGTCAGAGAACTGACTGGACTTTCCAGCCAGCACACAGAGGTAGACTGTCAAGAAGCTTGAGGGTGATGGATGTGTGTGTGTTTCATTGTTTTCGTGACTGTTAGGCTCTGTGCTTGCTGTTGCAGGCTAGCTGTGACTCGGCAAGGGCTGCTGCTGCTGGGGTGTTAATATCAGAAACACCATGAGTCTTTCCTGATGACTGGCATTTGGGTTAGGTGAGCCACTGGCCAAGTCAAAAGCCATCCTGCGTTCAGTACGTGAGAAAGTTTGGGGCCTAGGGCACAGAATCCGCAGATCTCTGCCTCTTGAGCAGCTGGGACTGCAGACTGCTGGCCACTGGCAACAGGCTTCTCTACCTCTTGGAGGGTCTGTGTACACTCTGAAGGTTCCTAACTCACTCATCCTTTATCATCTGCTTGGGAACTCCTGCTGGTCTGCCTCTTCTCCCCAGCAGGGGTGGAGAACTCTGGCCCTGCAGGGACTGCCCTGGCTCACACAGCTCCCTGCTGAGAAGGGAGTTTTCTGAAGCCTCTGGCCCTATCTCTGGGCTCCACAGCCCTTGCTCGCTCTGCCTCATGACCACCCAGCCTCCTGTCCACCAGGGACTGTCCTTTTGAGGTTCCTGGTGGCTTTCATGGGTCCTAGGCCAGGCTAGACTCAACACCAGGTATAAGGCTGCAGTGGATGGAGGAGGGAAGGAACCCAGCACAGCACCTCCCTTCCCTACCCCGCTGGAAGCATCAGAGCTGAGGGACCTCCAAGACAGGGGGCTGAGCGCCCCTCAATTTTGTTTCCTTCAGGCAGCTGCTGCATAAGAGCTCCAGCTGTGAGCACAGATCCAGCCTAGATTGGAACCCAGAGAGAGAGACACCCGTCAGCAAGGGCACCCATCAGGAATGAGATCAGATCTACTGTCATAAATTTTGGGCAAGATGGAACCCTGTAGGGGGCGGAGCCACAACCACAGGCTGTGAACAAGTGACATCTGTGCTCTAGTTGGGAAGCAGCGGGCTCCTGTGTTGTCTGTGGAACTACTGAGATCCAGAGAGGGCAAAGGCTAGCAGGAGTCACACAGCATTGAAGCCAGGGTTTCCTGATGTGGTCTGAAGATTGTTCCCAGTTTCTCTGGGTGCTCCTGCATATAGACACAAAGGCCTCTTTTTCAGCTGGCCATGTGCCTGTCTTCTGCTTTTCGCCAGCCTTCTCAGCTCTGTGTGCCTTTCTCCTCCCAGGTCCTCCTGCCTTGGTCTCCCTGTGTGGCTCTCTGTCCCTTCTTCCTTTCTCTCTGCCTCCCTGGGCCTCTCTTCCTCTTCCTGTGCCTGGTGGCCTGGTCCCTTTGCTAGCCTCCATCTGTTCCTTTGCCATCAGTGGGTGATGTTGTCAGAGCTAGCCTCTGTCTGGAATAGAGCTCTGGCTCCTGGAAGGAGGAGGTTAGGGTGGTTTCTGAACTCTTCAGAGCCTGCCTACAGAAGCCCGCCTTGCCCATCCTTTCGGGGAAGCAGCCAAGTCATTCAACCCAACCCAGCCAGCCTGGAAGATGGGGCTGGGAGTTCAGAGTGCAGAGCCCAAGGCCCCCCATGACTCCTTAGGAGACTGAGGTCCAATCCCCTGTCTTCAGTGGGGCCCAAATCAGCTGCTGTCTGAGGCAGCCCCTCCTATCCCTGCCTTTCCCCCACCCCAGGCCTTCCTGGCAGAATCAATCGTTTCCCCAACCCCGTGGAAATCTGGTCCTGACTCACCTGACTAGCTCCCTTTCCTTTCTCCATCTGCAACTCCCACCCCACCCTGACACACAGGGGCCACCCCTCTAGCTAACATGTCTGCTCCACAGGGTGGAGAGGGCTGGCTAGAATCAGTCTGGGCCATATCCCAGCTCAGCCATTTGCCAGCTGGGTCATCTCAGGCACATGGGTTAGCCTCTCTGAGCTTATTTATTTATTTTGTAAAAATGCATGTACCACTTTACTCTTTGGGAAGCTGTGGTTAACTTGGGGGAAAGTATCTACTGTGCCAGTAGGCACACAGTAGACACTCAATAAAGCATTTGTGAGGATAGATGAATGAGCAAGTAATGCATGAATTATACAACTTAGACATGCGTAGATGGGATGTGCCAAGAGAGCGACAGGTGTCAGGAATGGCAGGAACAGAGGCTTGGGGTAAGAAACCCTGAAGAGGAGGGCAGAGAACCATGAATGCCACAGGCAGGTGCAGCCTGGGATCCCCAAAGGAAGTCTGGACAGGAGATGAGGTAGAACATAACTCACAGTCTGGCAGCCAACACAAGGGCGTTTGATTCTTACTTATATTTTGGTGGTACTGAGGTTTGAACTCAGGGCCTTATACTTGGCAAGGCAAGTGCTCTACCACTTGAGCCACACCTCAGCCATGTGTTTTAACTTGAGCATCCCTTCTTTCAAGGAAAGAAATGGCCAGAGACTCTCCCATGCCAGGCAGTTTAAGAGTGACTAATATAGCAGAGTGACCTTATACTGAGATCCTTGACAAGGAGAATGTCATTCATTTTTATCCTAGCCTTGTGAGGGCCACGAGTCTCATGTTTCAGAGGAACAAACTGAGACTGGGGAGTGGGGGATGGTGGTGTGGGGAGCTATTTTCTTGGGCTACATAGGTAGTTAACTGTCCCAGCCCAGACTCCTACTCTTCTGTAGCCAGTTCCAGAGCTAGTGTGAAGTCCCTTAGCCCTGTCTATCCCTCACATCACCAAGCAGGGGAAAACATATGCATGAGGTGGCTTAGGAGCACCTCCAGTTAGTGAAGGAAAAGAAAGAAGGCATCAGCAGAGAGCTAACTGTCAAGAAATTGGTAGTCTGGTCCTGATGGTGGCAGAGATGACCAGGGGCCTAGTCTGCCCAGAGGGAGGTTGAGGAGACCTGCTGGTGGTACAGGGGAGATGGGCCATCTTCACCCCAGGCCTGAGGACAGTTGGCTGTGCTGCCTGGTAGTCTGGAGCTGGGGTTCTTGACTTGGGGAGGGGGGTCTACTTTTGGTTCCCATTTATTTCATTGGGCCCCACCTGACCCAGCTAGTGACTCCATGTTGCTAGCCCCTCATGAATTAAGACACGGAGGGCTCTGCTAAACCACTCCAGCTCTGCCACCTTCTGGCTGCAGGATATTGGTCTAGCCAATGCCCCTGTCTGATTCCTTTGTCCCTCACTTGAAAAGTGTGGCCCATGAAACCCACAAGCTGGGCACAGTTGCAGGTCAGGGCCAGCGCAGGGCACGATCAGAGCACATAACGAACAATAATGGCACCTCCTTCCCTCCCCAGGTGTCCATCACCCTCGGCCCAGGCCTAGAGCCCACTCCAATGCATCCAAAGCCAAGAGAGAATGTGTATGTGGCCGTCAGGTTATGGTGAAGCTGAATGTGTGGCTGTCTTGCTGTGTCCCCTGGAACGGGCACCAAACCTAGTTCCGTGACCATTTCTTCATGTAAATAATAGCGATTAGCGGTCCAGAGTGCCTTCTCGAAAGCCTGTGACGTCAGATGGGTGTCAGTCCCCCCGCTTCTAAAGTCTAATACAGAACCCAGTCATATAGCATGTGACTTCCCACTGGGCCATTTATTACAAGCAAACTCATATTTTCTTCAGCAAAACATAAACAGAGTCAGGTGCTGGTGGCTGAGATCTGAGGATCATGGTTCAAAGCCAGCCTGGACAGGAAAGTCCGTGCAGACTCTTATCTCTAATTAACCACCAGAAAACCAGAAGTGGTGCTATGGCTCAGAGTGAAAGGGTGCTAGCCTTGAGCAAAAAGAGCTCAGGGACAGCAACGAGTTCAAGCCCTACAACTGACAAAACAAAACAATAACAAAAAAGACACCCCCATAAATATACAGACCATGGAGTGAAACAAAGGCTCCTCCCTCCCCTAACAGCCTCTCTTTTATTTCAAGCTAGTTTTTACATCTAGAAGAATCCTTGGTCACTAAAACATTTGCATTTTAACACTGTTGAAGATAGGGATTGTGAGACTGGAGTTTACCTCATGGAACTACTATGTGGCTAAGATGAGTTAGTACATACAAGCAGTAAAGATTCAGCTGGCACAGAGCACTACACACACACACACACACACACACACACACACACTACAGTGAGTCCCTCCTCTGCTTAAACCCCTCCCTCCCAAGGCTCCCATATTCTTATATGCATTTAGCCTGGCATTTGTGGCTCTTGGAGGGCAGAGCCCCACTAAGCACCTGTGTTATTCTATCTCTGTGCCCCTTGAACTCTGGCTTCATTGATCTGTTTTCAGTTCCTCGACACACTAGGCCTCTCTGTTTGCACACCGCTGCATGTGGAATGACCCTTCCTCATGTTTCTGAGTTGTCCTGAAGGGCCCCAAGCCAAGTACCCATCACTTGCTCCTGCCTCCAGTCTCTGGTCCGTACCTCCATTCATCGTCTGCGTTGACATCCGTGGGCACAGATTGGTTGAACTCCCTCACCCAGCAATGGAAACGCTTTTAGCTGAGGGACGGAATAAATGAAACAGCTTTGGAAGACAGACACCCCCTCCCGCTTTTGGACCTCCAGATGTACCCCAGGAGAAGATTCTTGGAATGCCTTTCCTTTTCCAAAATTCCTGTCGTGATTTTTTTTTTTTAAAGGGGGACCGGTTCTATGCAAGGGGCCTCCAGAATTGCCCTGGCTGGGGGAGGTGGTATCAAGTACATTAGGCAGAAACCACTTGTCCGGAGTTGGCAGAGGCCTCTGGAGCCTGGGGAGGCAGGGGTGGGTGGAGGAGGCCTCCAGGGCTCTGGAGCAATTGCTATAAAATAAACTCCATAATCAGGTAAATGCGTGCAGGCGGGGGATGGTTCCCGCGCAGCTGCGGGCGTCCTCTGGCCGGCCAGCCGGAGGAGACCTGTCTAATCTCAGGGTAATGAAAACGTGGCTCTAATTACCACAGCAGGCCAGGCCCTGGGCTGAGACTGGAGCGAAGGGAGCGGGGCCCTGGCAGCGGAATTAAGAACATTTAAACTGTCAGGCCAAATCCGGGAGAAGCCTGATTACCTGGCCTGCGAAGAGGCCGCTTCGTTTTGGTGTCAACTGTAATTTCCTGGTCACGGACCATGATGCCAGGGCCCACCTTCTTTCCCCTGGGACAGGGGTCCAGGCCTTGCCAACACACCCAGAAGAGCTGGCCTGACCCCTCTAACTGTCCAGGAGGAGCAGACAGGGGAGCAGGTACACACACCCACACGCCGGCAGGTGTACATGTGTGCACAGGTTATAAGTGCATGATCCAAGGAACACAGAGGCTGGCAGGATGTGGATGGCACATAGGACACATGTGCATTTGTTGTGTGCATGTGACGTGGTGGGGTACTCATGGTAGGAACATGTATGCAAATGAAGCAGGGGGTGTGTCCTCATGGGCCATGTGCGGCTGACCCATTCGTGGGCACCGGAGAAGCTCCTGTCCATGTGCTGTGTGCTCATGATACCTGCATGGGATATGCATGCAGGGCAGGGCTGTGTGCGCATGGAGTCTGTTCACAGTGTCCAGTCCCAGTCTGTAAATAAGATGAAGGCAAGGATCCAGTCTGCTGTGCCTACCAACCACTGCACCAGCACCAGCTGTGTGCTGGAGAGGTGATGGGTGGGTGTTCATTACATAGCTCTTCCATGAGTTTCCCTCTATGTGACATTTATTAGGGAGAAGTGTGACTGATGGCTGCTTTAAAGATAGGAACACATGGAGTCAGCAGAGACTATGTCTGGTGTGTGTGTGTGTGTGTGACTAGTTCCTGCTGTATGGGTCTCAGGGCTGGCATTTGGGGACAGTACCATGAATGCTTCAAAGGACTTGAGCTCTGTGATCACCCAGACCTGTGACGAGGCTTTGCCTCCTCCACTGACAAGAGTGTGACCCAGCCAAGTACCTCACTACTTCCTCCTCCTCCTCCTCCTCTTTTGTCAGTCCTGGGGCTTGAACTCTGGGCCTGGGCGCTGTCCCTCAACTCTTCAGCTCAAGGCGAGCGCTCCACTGCTTGAGCTACAGCGCCACTTCCGGTTTTCTGGTGTTTCACTGGAGATAAGAGTTGCATGGACTTTCCTGCCCAGGCTGGCTTTGAAACGTGATCCTCAGGTCTCAGCCTCCTGAGTGGCTAGGATTACAGGCGTGTTTGGGCCTATTTTCATCTGTGTCATGGACAGTAGTCACAGTTAACATTTACTGAGCAGTGTCTACCCGCCGGATGCTGTACAATGTGCTTATCTCATTGACTGCACCACAACCCCCAAAGGGAAGCACTTTGTTTTTGTTTAGAACAACTGAGGCTTCTCGAAGTCAGATCCTCAGGCTTGCTAAGCAGGGACTTTTACCACTGGAGCCATGCCTCCAGCCCTGATTTTTGTATGTTACTTTTGAGATAGAATCATTCTTCCTTCCCAGGCATGTACCTGAACACCATCTACCTGTGTTAGGCATCCTGGTAGCTAGGATGACAGGTGTGTGCCAGTATCTAGGTATTCATGGAGAACAGATCTTACCAACTTTTTTCTGCCAGGACCGACCTCAAAAGGCCATCTCTCCCTTCCCAGCCTCCCAAGTCACTAGAATTACAAGCATGAGCCACCAGAGCCTGGTTTAAGTAATGCTACTCTTGCCTCCATTTTAATGTGGGTACACAGAAGCTCTGATAGGCTTCCTCGTGGACCAGGGCTCCAACCATGGGAATCTGACTGTGGTGTGAGCTTCTGAACTGCTAGGCTAATTAGAAGTACCTATGGCCTAAGGCATATCCTTTGAACCAAATAGCAAGAATCACGTCAATGGCTTTCAGTATGTGCGTGGTGGGGGTGGGGGTATAGGAACCAACTTCAAGTGAATAGAGGGGAAATACGCATGGTGCAGAGCTGTGTGCAAGATATGGTGTGTGTGTGTGTGTGTGTGTGATGCACAGTACAGGTGGAGTCATACAGACTTGTGCACGTACCTGGGTAGATGCCTACGGGGTGCATTTTTTTGTGTGTGTGCAAGGATCACAGCACAAAGCATGTAAAACAATACAGTTTGATTGACTGGCTGTCATTCTGAGCTCAGAATAATGCACCCATGTCATCTGTGAGCCCCCACAGAGCTCTGTATGTGTAGATGAATTAATGGCGGTCATCTCAAGTGGCAGTGTGGAGGTGTAGATACAGATGCAGCTACAGAGTCACACACATACACACGTGTACTTGCTACTCATACACGTGTATACACATTTTGCACACACATATATTTACATATAAAGATATAACTATGCCTGTATTTGACATATTTGACATGTAAGGTCCGTTAGCTTTTTTGCATGAGGCTGGCGCTCTAACCCCTTGAGTCACACCTCCATTTCTGGCTTTTTGGTGGTTAAAATTAGAGATAAGAGGCTCATGGGCTTTTCTGCCTGGGCTAGCTTTGAACCACGCTTCTCAGATCTCAGTCTCCTTAGTAGTTAGGATTATAGGCATGAGCCACCTGCGCCCAGCTGACACTAAACATACTTTTGAGATGTATCTATTTATGATTTCACGTTTGTGCACCTTTCTGCAATGAGGTTATCAATAACCACGCAATTTTGCAGGCCAGTCTCCTTTATACTTTTCTATAAGAGTACCCTTCTCCTTCCCTCTTTTCTTTCCTTCTTGTTTCCTGACAGAGTCTAGCTGTGGAGGACTGAAACTCATCAGAGTGAACAGAGGCTAAAATACCACTTGTGTGTGTATGTTTGGGAGGGGGTACTGGGGCTTGAACTCAGGGTTGGGATGATGTCCCTGAGCTTTTTTTTTTTCTTCTAAGTGCTGTGTTTTTCTAGTGCTCTACCAGTTGAGTCATAGCTCCACTTCCATCTTTGCGGTAGTTAACTGGAAATAAGATTCATGGACTTTCCTGCCCCACCTAGCTTCAAACTGCTGTCTTCAGATCTCAGCTCCCTGAGTCGCTGGGATTACAGGCCTGAGTTACTGGGAGCCCAGTGAAAAGCATCACTTTTTAAGGCAATGTATAATTGACGGATTCATTAGGGTCTCTCTGGCTGGAGCTGAAGACTCAGGAGGAGAAGGGCTTTTCAGTTTTGTTCTGTTTTCCCAAAGCACAGCCAGACAGAGCTGGGGCAGGCCTAAACAGTGGATCTGGGCAGATGTAAACAAGCGGGTATCTGGGCAGGCTGTGCGTCCTCGCTACCCAGCGAGGAGGAGGGGAGACTAGGTGCGTGGCACACAGGTGCCTGCCACCAGGGACATGCGACCAACACACGACACTCGCGTGCAGGACAGAGTGCAACAGGACCGGGATTTCACCCGGTGTCCGGTGCATGCTTGAATGATGGACGCATCCCAGCTGCTGCCCGCCTGGGGTGGAGGTGGGGTCACCTTGACCTTGCTGCCCGCTTGCCCTTGGTCTGCGAGCCGCCCCATCCCCAGGCCCTGCAGGGCTGGGAGCCAGGGCAGCAGGAAGCCGGTATTGTTCCCGGCCAGGCCAGGGCCTGGCGGGGAGTTCCAGGCCCTGTGGACATAAAAGGAGAAGGGGAGAAGGTGCTTGCTGGAGCGAGCGTCCTGGGCGGGGCTCTGCGCATGAGCTCCTCCTCGTCAGCTGCTCCTTGCCAGCAGCCCCGCCTTGCAGTCCGCTAGACCCGGGTTCAAATCCCGGTTTCACCAACTCTGGGAGCCCCTAAATGTCAGATGAGGCTCTCGGTACTCAGCTTAGTGAGGCCTGTCATTACATCTCTGATTGCCTGTCCCCCTCAAGTCCACCCTGTGCACCCCAGAAAAAAAGCACAGATAGGGGATCAGGGGTTTTTGTTTTGTTTTGTTGTTGCTGTTTTTAGTTTGTTTTTTTGAGGGGTCGTAAGCTCAGTCCTTGAAAGACCTTTGTCTACCAGGCTTTAGGATAGGTAGGGAAACTGAGGCCTGGAAGGTGACACACCTGCTCAAGATCATCTTTTGTTTTTTTAAAGGACCAAACCATAAGCCCAGAGGCGTTGGTTCTCTGTTTCAGAAGATAGCCATTGTGTGGTGGCTGTGGATGGTCAAACGGATGCAGTGAACACGCTAAGCGAGGTGAAACGTGGCGCCTTGTTTCCTATTCGATCTTCATGGCCCTTCTGGAAATGGGCTGGAGGAAAAGGAAACCCAGAGAGGTCAAGCGAGTACTACTAGGTCATGCAGCAAAATGGCTGCCAAGCACCGAGTCTGGGCCTCCATTCGCAGACCTCTCTTTCTTGGGAGGCAGAGGGAGGATGTCTTCCTGTGTTCCGCAAGGAGGAAGACCTGTCTGGAGGTGCCTTCCCTGGTAGACATGCTGATTATGAAGAAAAGGCCTCCCTTACCTTCCTTTCCTGCCCCCCCCCCACCACCATGGGAACCCTACACCAGGGGTGTAATTGAGATCAGATGATGGGGTGACCCTCCGATCGCTCCCTGGGAACCTGGAAGCATTTATTGTCTGGAAGAGAATCCAGGGCCTTCTCCCTCCCTCCTCCCTCCCTCCCTCTGTGGCAGTCTCCTCCCCAGGCCGCTGAAGGTGGAGGCCTGAGAAGCCTCTGGTGCTGCCTGGGGTTAGAGCCACGGCTGTGATGAATAGGATTGCTGAAAGCGCCTTCCTGGCCTCCCCCTTCCTGGGGATATGGTTACAGGGGCCCAGACTTCCTGCCCAGCCGCCAGCCTGCTCCTTCTCCATGTGGATCTGCCGGGCACAGCTCTTGGGCCTGCATCACAGCTGGCCCAGGCTCATGCAGAGCCAAGCTCAAATGTCACCTCCTCAGGGAGGCCCTCCCTGACCACCCCATAGGAATTAGCCCACCTACTGGCAGTCCCTCACGCGCCTTTTCTTCCTATCACGTATCTCTGAGCTCCATGATTATTTTTACCCTAACATTTATTTCCTCTCTCTGGCTTAAGAATCTTGCCCCTGGCACGGCAGGGACTTTTGTCTTGCTCACTCCTGTTGATAAGACTTGGAACTGTGCCCAGCACGCAGTAGGTGCTTAGTAAATACTGGCTGACTGAGGATAGCCATGAATAAAGTCTCTTTGCCTCTGAACTTGGAACTTGACCTTGAATCCCTTTGGCTCTTAGCTGAGATTTGCTATCCTGACCTCCAGCTTGGTTGTCAGGAATCCACACTTGTATTAAAACTCCCCTTTCTGATGTTGATTATTTGCCTACATTTTATTGCATCTGGCTCTATTGGGAGGGGGAGGGGAAAGCTTCCGGCTGACCTTTGACATATATATGACAGATTCAAGGTCCCACACCTGAGTTCCTGGCCTCTCCCATGTCCCCACGTACCTTTGTAAAACTCCAGTTTGTGATCAGCTGACAGTGACCTTAAGTGAAGACGGAAACCTTCTCCCCTGGGCACAGGTTGGCTGGATTTTAGGTTGGCTGGATTTCAGCCCCGTTGTGTGTCTTGCTCACTGCTGACCACTGGGCTTTGAACTGTGTCTGGCACCTAATGGGTGCTCAGCAAACACACACATGTCCACGGTGGTGTCTTTGGGGTGTGGACCGGTGCTTCCTTTATTGGCCCGGTGCCTGGCCCAGGCAGGTGTTTGGGACCTGCTGGGGGAGCGGAAGGCGCCAGGGTGGAGTCCCATAGGGAGGGGGAGCGAGTGAGTTACCATCAGAGGTGTGGAAGAGGCTCCCTGAAGGTCAGGGGATGGATAGGGAGAGGAAGGGCATTCTCCTGGACAAGCCTAGAATGGACAAAGCCGTTGTGGTCTGAGTGGGAGAGCGGGGCTGAGGGGTGATTGCCAGGAGTGAAGGGTGAGGGAATTTTATCCTTTGTGAGCTTGGGAGGGAGGGGCCTGGGCCTCTAATCCAATCGGAGCACACCAGCAGCTACCTGCTCTTCCTTTTATACTGGGGGGGGGGGGGGGGGGAGGAGGGCGGGCCTTGGGAGTGGCGCTTGGGATTTTGTTTATAACAACAACAGAAAGATGTTGCAGCTGAAAAGCTGTTGAGGAGCCACAGCTGTTGTGGATGAGACAAAATGGGGAAAAAAAAAAACAAAACCAAATCTGAGCTCTGCTTGTGTCACAGGCGGTTATCTAGAGTCCGGGGGCACCTGTCTCCTCCTTCAGGAATCTTTGCAGGAACTTGTTTTAGTGGCTGATGGCTGTCTCACTTTCCCTATGGGCCTCACAGATGGAGTCCCCAGAAAAGAAGCTTCCTTTTCTTCCATCCAGGCGTCCAGAGCTGCTCCAAGAAAAGGCGGCCTATGCTGCCACCTGGTGGCCGCTCAGTGGCACTGTCTTCATAGTTGATTGGGCAGTTACAGTCTTAGCCTGAACTACTTGGGGACTCTGGGACCACTCATTAACTCCATCAAACCAGTTTATTCTTCCGTATTTCCTAGTCATGGCGACTTAACACACAAATTGTCTAGACTAGAAGCCTGAGTTTTTTACCTTCAGCTTCTCCCACTCAGGCCCTGAATCCCATCTGGCTCCGAGTCCTACCTTCTAGGTAGATCTGGAATGTGACCCCTGCCCACCATTTCTGAGGCCAGCTCAGCTCCAGCCACATCTTCATCCTCACCTGGTCTTCTGTAAGAGCCTTGTGTTTGTTTTTCTTCCCCTGTCTGCTGTCAACTCTCCATGCTACTGCATCCGAGGACCTGGCTAAGACCCATCTCCCTGCTTAAAATGATCAGTGGCTCCCTATTATCTTAGGATGAAGCTCAGCCTCTTTACAAGGATGTCTCCCTGGAAACACTTCCCTGTAAGCCCTCAGCCCACCTTAAACAGGTCCCCTGCTGCCTGCCACAGCTGGGCAGCATAACACAGCGGTGAAGGCCTGCATGCTTGTGTCTGGTGCCAGCTCTCAGGTCTCATCTTTGTCACTTGATAAACCTGTGACCTATGGTCAGATTGCTTCTCTTCAG
The DNA here is from genome assembly GCF_019054845.1 of Dipodomys spectabilis. NCBI lineage: Eukaryota > Metazoa > Chordata > Mammalia > Rodentia > Heteromyidae > Dipodomys > Dipodomys spectabilis. Next base: position 7,407,227 of record NW_024870723.1, read on the forward strand.
GGGTCATGGTGAAGAGTAAAAGAAGCATCATGTAGAAGACTGTTTGAAATTAGAACCCCCTACAAGGACATAGGCCCAGTCTTCAGACAAGGGTATTTTCACTTTCTGACACCCAATTGGAAGTTTGGGAGGCTTCCTGAATCACTTGTGGTTTCTTTGTTAGAAAGCTTCACAAAACTCACCGGAAACTGTTGTACTCCCAGTTACAGTTTGCTCCAGGGGAGGTGCAACTGTAGTTGGCCAAAAGGAAGAGATGCACCCACAGAGCTGCGCAGGCACAGCTGCACCGGAAGAGCTGCACTGGAGAAGATGCACAGGCACAGATGCACCGGAGGAGATGCATACGCAGAGCTGCACAGCCAGAGCTGCACCGGAAGAGCTGCACTGGATGAGATGCACAAGCAGAGATGCACTGGAGAGGATGCATATGCAGAGCTGCACAGTCAGAGCTGCACCGGAAGAGCTGCACTGGAGAAGATGCACAGGCAGAGATGCACTGCAGAGGATGCACAGGCACAGATGTACCAGAAGAGATGCACAAGCAGAGCTGCACAGAGAGAGCTGCACTGGAGAAGATGCGCAGACAGAGATGCACTGGAAGAGATGCAGAAGCAGAGCTGCACAGGCAGACTGCACAGGCAGCCAGGGGGAGTCCCCCAGACGTGACGCTCCATCATCCTCTGCCCATGGAATCCATGTGCTTCTCTCTCCCAGGGTTGATGTGACAGTGCTCAGAGCAGGTAGTTCACCTGAGCCTCGATGTCCAGGTAGATGGCACAATGGTTGATTCTGATCTCTGACTCCAGGTCAGGTGCCACAGTCTGATCCAAGGCCCCACAAGTCACATTTTTTCTGGTAGTCATTCTTAAATGGCCAGCCCTCATTTTAACATGATGTTGATGTGGCCAGCCTACCCTTAACCATGCGTGTTAAGTGTGAGCCAATCCTCAGGCCAGCAGTCTCTTTTACCGGAGATTACTTCCCAGAACCTAGGGCAAAGGCCAGAACATCTCTTTTGGTAAGGACAAATCCCTAACAACACAGAGGTGTTTAGAATGTCACCTGGCTTACCGTCAGAGTTTGGGCTGTTATTGGTATGAATCGTAATCCGCTTTTCATCGGTCCCCATATCTTCCTCTGGGCCTTTGCACATGGTCTTCTCTCTGGGAGGAATATTTTCTCTGCAAAGAGCGTTGGGACTGTGTGAGATGCCCTGCTGACTTGACCTTAGGACTTATTTCATGGTCCTGGCCTGGACAGAGTTCAGTGTCTCTCTTCTCCATCAGAGTGTGGGTTCCTTGACCCAGACTAGAATAGGACCTAGTTTGCAGAATCTCTGTCTTGTTCCTCCCCAACCCCTGCTCATGATAGGCAGACAGTAGGGAGCAGGTTGTTAAGTTAAACTTAAAACTCCCTGCGGAGTTCTGGTGGCTATGCCTGTAATCCTAGCCAGTCAAGATCTGAAGACCACAGTTTGAAGCCAGCCTGGGGTAGGAAAGTTCATGAGACTTATCTCCGGTTAACCACCTTAAAGCCAGAAACAGAGCTGCGGTTCAGGTGGTAGAACGCTAGCCTGGAGAGAAAAAGCTAAGGGACTGAACCTAGGTCTATGATTTTTTAAGGCCCAGTACTGGTGCGTGTGTACACACACACACACACACACACACACACACACACACACACACTGGAATTCTCCTGTGTAGGACAGAACTTAAGAAACGAGAATAGGATCTAGTTTGCAGAAGCAGAGTGTTTCCTGTAGGTTAGAAGGATAGTAATCATTGATTATTTATTTGCTAATATTATTATATGTTATTATATTAACATATGATTATATATCATTCTATATAACGATGATCGTTAGCTAATAATAAGTTCCTCGCTTGCCTGTGTCATTTCTTCACTCTCTCCAGCCCATGTGTACACAGTGATCTCCCCATCGAGCCAAGTTTCAGACTTGCCCAACCTTGCACAGCTGAAGTAGCCCTGGGACCCCTCAGGAACTCACATACGTGGCCTCTTGCAATAATTCTACTGCCATGGAGCCAGTGTGGTCGTGATGGTGGCCTGCCTGTCTCTTCCTGGGAGCCCCGGGAACCATGACCTGTGTCATGGGCCCTAGAGACCAGCGAGGAAGACTTCAGTTTTGTTTGTTCTAGGACCATCCCAGAATGGAGACACGTGGCTCCGGCCGTCCCACATCGGCCCCAGGACAGGGACCTCGTGCGTTTGGAGGGCCTGACAGAACTGAGTCTGGGATGGGATCTTCTCCTTCTCTTTTCTTAACCCTCAACCCACCTGGGCCCAGGCAGGGCTGGGGAAAGAGGAGGGAAGAGCTACCCAGGCAGAGGTCCTCCGCAGAGCAGCTGGGCAGAAGGAAGGCAGCCTGACTTTCCCAAGGCCTCCGAGTGGAAGTGGGGAGTGTGGCTTCCTCCCAGGCTCTCAGGTCAGGCCCTGCAGGTGGGAATGGGGCCACTTGACCCATGGGACAGATGGGGCAGAAACCAGGCTGCTGTACCAAGACCATCCTGAGAGGGTACCCAGGAAAGACCTGAGTCTAGAACCCAGGAGTCTTGGATTCCAGCTCCTTCTCTGCTGTGTGACCTTAGGCAAACTCCTCTGGTCCTGGGGTCTCCTGACCTTTGAATGGAGCAGTAGGTGTTGTGATGCAGAGTCAAGGAAGCAGAGGCTTCCCGGAGGGTGGGTGGGGGTGGGGGTGGGGCTGGAATCGTGTCTGAGGGCGCCTGTCCGGGAGGGAATCCACAGCATGGTTCCTCCTGACTCTCAACCCGCTTCTCCTCTGCCCACCACACAGACCGCAGCCATCTCTTCCCCTTTGCTATTTTCAGACATCCTAGAGTTCCAGAGAAGCCCAGGAGGAGTGCAGGCAGACATCGACATGCAGGAATCCTGGGCTCACTTTCAGGCCAGGGAGGGGGCTGGGCCCGAATGCCAGGCATGTCTATGCGTGCCAGGCCCCCCCTCCCTGGCTCTGGCCCAGCCCTGAGGGGACACAGGTTCCTGGAGGCTGGTGGAGGGTGGGGCAGGGAGGAATGCAGGTCTGGCTCTGGGCCCTCTCTGCCAGGACAGCATTGGGGGCTGTGCCTGGCTGGCTCCCAAAGAAACCCCTGCACCTGCAGCCTGAGCTCTCCAAGGCAGCCAGACTCAGCCTTTCACCTCCCGGCTGGGCTCGGGAGGGCTTCCCCCTGGGGCTCTCAGAACCAGAGTAACACCTGAACCCAGAACACTTCTTGTCTTCCTCCATTTTGCTAGGAAGAGGAAAAGAGAGGAGAGGAGGGGAGAGGGATGTGTGTGTGTGTGTGTGTGTGTGTGAGAGAGAGAGAGACAGACAGACAGAGAGACAGACAGAGAGAGACAGGGAGAGAGGGTAAAGAAAGAGAAGAGGGAAAAGAGGTAGGGGAGAGAAAAGGAGGGGAGAAAAGAGAGAGATGAGAGAAGAGAGAGGAGAGAGATAGAGAGGGAGAGAAGAGGGAAAGAGGAGAGGGGAGAGAGGAGAGTGAGAAGAGAGAGAACAAGAGGGAGAGGAAGGAGGAGGAGGAAGAAGAAGAAGAAGAAGAAGAAGAAGAAGAAGAAGAAGAAGAAGAAGAAGAAGAAGAAGAAGAAGAAGAAGAAGAAGAAGAAGAAGAAGAAGAAGAAAAGAGGAGGAGGAGGGGCAGGAGGAAGCAGAAGAGGAAGCAGAGGAAGTAGAGGAAGCAGAAGTAGAAGCGGGAGAAGAAGAAGAGGAAGAAGAAAAAGAAGAAGAGGAGGAGGAAGAGGAGGAGGGAGAAAGGAGAGGAGAGAGAGGAGAGAGGAAGAAAATGAGGCAAGAGATAAGGAGAGAGAAGAGCGAGGAGAAAAGAGAGGGAAAGAGAGAAGCGGATCCCTCGCTCACTCCTAGAGTGGGCACCATTGTTTTCTGCTCACCCCTCTGCTGATCTCCTCCGGATTTGGAGTCAGGAGTATCCAATGCCAGGGCCTCGTTCTTATTCCATTGAACCTAAGTGACCTTGGGCAAGCCCCTCCCTGTCTCAAAACAAATGATTGGCTTGAATCCCTCCTGAGCTCTTGCATGTGGGACATCAGGTTCCTGGCTGGACAGGAGTTCTAGCCCTTGTGCTCAGGAGGTCTTGAGCCTAGTGTAGCAGCCTGGGCAGGATTCTCAGACCACAGTGGCTTGCATTCCCTTGGCAGCGGACAGGTGGAGGGATGTAGAGTGGAGAGCTCTTTCGTCAGGAGAAGCCAGTCTCCAGAAAAGCCTGGAACATGGAGCAAATTGTGCCTAAAATAAAGGCTGAGGCAGAGAAGAAAAAGGCAGTTTGTGTGTGAGATCACAAGATGAAGACACTGAAAGAGGAAGCAAGTCATATATAGAGATTAAGAGACAGGGACACACACAGACAGGAGCAGAGATAATGAAGAGGGGGAGGGAGGAGAAGAAAAGAAGAGGAGTGAAGTAGGCCCGAGAGGAGACTGGTACAGCTTCTTTCCAGGCTTTGCCTTTGTTTTAGGGATTTTAGGAAAAAAAAAACTCTAAACAAGGTTAACTCGACCTTGGCTCCAACCAGCCCAGTTCTTGGAATGGAAAGAAAGCCACTTGGTCCCCCTCCCCTTAACAACTTAATCCACCTTCACTGTTCTGTTAAGGACTGACCGAGTAAACAGATAGCCAGTAATCTGGCTCCTACTGGCAACATCACGAGCTTACCATAAACTCCGCCTTTTTCACGTGTTTATGTTAAACTCCACTAAACTCCTTTGTGTGTGCTTACCGTAAGCTCCGCCTTACCGTTGAATTCGTGAGTCATTGAAGCCAACTGATAGGCTGGTTTAAAACATCCATTATGTGACAAAGTGTAACCTCATTGGCCACCTGCGTGTGGTCTAGTATGACTGTGCAATCTTTTGGGTGTGTAACAATCTTATTGGTCACCTGCGTGACCAGGCTTGACCTTGTGAATTTTGCCTTTAAAAACGTAAGTACGTGGGCCGCTCGAGGTTGCAGTATCAGCTCCAGAGCCTGTGCTGGGGCCCTGGCCGGTCAGTGTAGGAACCTTCTCAATAAAGTTGCTTCTTTATTAACAACTTTGTTGCCGTGGGCTCTGTCACTCCGGATGACTCGGTGGGCTTGCCTGCCTGAGTAGGGGTCTTCCTACGACAAGGAGAGGAGGGGAACAACTTGAAAGATAAAGACCAGGCAAAGAAGGGGAACAGAGCAGGTGGGCCAAGGTGGATGGGGCAGAAAAACAGAAGGCGTAAAGTGACCAGGTCAGATTGTCCCTCCTCTGTCCTTCAAACTTCCTTTGTGACTGCTTACTACTTCCCATCTCTTGCAGACCTGAGCTCTCTGTGGAGGTGGGTAGAGTTTGCAGAGATAAGCCCTCACAGGCCCAAGGCTTCATGGCCTTGGAATGTAATTAAAGAGTGGGGTAATGAGGAAATCAAGGATGAATACTGCTCACTGCCCATGTGAAGACCTGGTCAGGTCTGGGAGAAGAGCAAAGACCTGGAAGTTTTTCAGGAAAAAAAAATACGGTCCATATTTGTTGAAGATAGTCGTTAACTCTGTGCCTTTCCATTTAGGGAGTGATATGGAATCTGGTAGCCAGGATGGAGGTGGGAGGAAAGTATTTAGGGTTGGGATAGAGGTGGAGACCCAAAGAGAGAAGTGAGCTTTGCTGAGTGGTATTGTATTGATTGGGTTGCATGTAGTTGGGTTGATTTGGGTAAAGCAGAGTAGATCTGTGTTGTGTGGTGTTGGGATGGTCGAGTTGAATGATGTTTAGTTGGAACTGGGTTTGGGGTAGGTTGATGTGTTAGTTTTTCAACAGTGTGAAAAATGCCTGGGCAAAAGAACTTCAGAAAGATTACTTTGGTTCCGTTTCGGAGGTTTTAGCCCATCATGACTGGGCGAGCATCACCTGATGGCACCCAAGAAACAGAAAGAGGGAGAGAGAGAATGTCTGTTGTTGATTCCATCTGGGCTCCCAGGAGAGTGGCCACCCACATTCCGGGCGGGTCCTCCTCTCCTAGGCCCATAGAATGGCTTTGTTAATCTCCTCAGCATTTCTCAGGCTGATCAAATCCACAAACAAGATTACACCCCTCCCCACCACCCCCACTGAGCAGAGATGTGTGCCTTTGGTTTAGCTTCAAGTCAAATTCAGTAGTCTTGGGTGTATTGGGATGGGCTGGGTTGAGACAGGTGGTGACTGAATTGGGCTGGCTTGGGTTTGGGTGGTTTGAGTGGAAATAAGTTGGGCTGGGTTGACTTGAGTTGAAGTTAGGGGAGTTGAGTTGGATTGAGTTTGAGTTGAAGTAGGTTGAGTTGGTCTAGATAAGAAAGTTAAAAGATTCCAAGTAGATAGGAATAAAGAGGAACTCATACAATATAATAATAATCATAGTAATGATAATAATAACCATACCTTTGGGAGGTGGTTTGGAGTTCTCAGTGGAGAGGCTTGATATGGAGAGATATTCATGACTGCAATCTGAGCAGATCTCTAAGTTCTACATGGTTACCTCTGTCTCTCAGTCTCTCTCTCTCTGTTAGACCACTCGATACTTCCATTGGTAATGGAGTTCTCAGTTGTAGTTTGCATTGTGGCATGGGAAGAAAGGAATGGACATTTTACTGTGTGTGTGGAAGTGCTCTCCCACACGTGTTTGTCTGTGTTTAAGATGAGCAAATATTCGTAACTGAGTGTTCTTCTCCTCCTTCATTTTCAGTGGTGCTGGAATTTGAACTCAGGTCTCAGGTCTTGCTAGGCAGGTGATTTACCAGTTGAATCAACCCCAGCCTTTTTGTTTTAGTTTATTTTTAAGGTAGAGTCTTGGTTTTGCCCAGGATCATTCTCAGACCTCTATCTTCCTATGTATACCTCCTGAGTAGCTAGGGTCACAGGGACACATCACTATACCCAGCTAGCTTGTTGAGATGAGGTCTCATTAACATTTTTTGCCTGGTTTGGCCTTGAATTTTGATCTTTCCAGTTGGTGAATAGCTGGCATTACTGGTGTGAACTCCTGTGCCCAGCCCATAACTGATTCTTCCTTCTCCTTCTCTTCCTTCGTTTCCTCCTTCATTTTGGTAGCACTTGGGATTGAACTCAGGGCTCTGTGCTCGCAAGGCAGGCTCCCCACCACTGAGCCGTGCCTCCAGCTTTCTTTTGGGTAGGGTTTTGCCTTATGCCTGAGCTGGCCTTGCCTGCTATCCTCCTACCTGCGCTCCATTGTCACTGGGGATGACAGGTGTGCACACCACCTTGCCCTGTCATTGGTTGAGATGCAGTCTTGTGAACTTCTTTTTGTTCAGGCTGGCCTTGAACAAGTAGCTAGGATTACAGGCATAAACCACCAAGCCTGTCTTCCACAACTGATTCTTTTTTTGTTTTTTGTCTGTTGTGGGGCTTGAACTCTGGGCCTGAGCGCTGTCCTTCAACTCTTCAGCTTAAGGCAAGCACTCTACCACTTAAAAGCGCTCTACCACTTCAGCCACAGTGCCACTTCCGGTTTTATTGGAGATAAGAGTCTCACCGACTTTCCTTGCCTGGGCTGGCTTTGAACCTCGATCCTCAGATCTCAGTCTCCTGAGTAGCTAGGATTACAGGCATGAACCACTGATGCCCAGCTCCACAACGGATTCTATTTTTTTTTTTTATTGTGAAAATACTGTACAGAGGGGTTACAATTACATAAGCAAGATAATGAGTACATTTCTTATCAAGCATTGTGGCCTCCTCCTTTGTTTCCCCTTCCCATCCCATCCTTCCCCCACCCCTGCCCCCCGACCCAACCTTCCTTCCCGCCCCACCAAAGTTGTAAAGTTCGTTTTCGACATAACGACTTGTACATCTCATTGTTGCAATGGGTCCACCTGTATCCCTATTTAAATGTTCTGTTTTTTTCCTTCCCCTCCACAAATTATACCAACATCAAATACAGTGAAAGCAGGGGTTATACTGTGGGGGAGGGACATACAAAGCAACAAAGAAATCATCTTATAAATATGTTAGAAGCAATCCCATGAAAGCAAAAACATTTGAATACTTATCTTGGAGTTCATTTCACCTAGCATTAACTTATCTGACCTTTTCTGCTTGTCTCAGACATATACTGGTTATTGCAAATAAAGGAAACCATGGGACCTATGTTTCTTTGGGCCTGGCTTACTTCTTTCCATTTCCTAACAAATGGGGCAATGTCATTCTTTCTGATGGAGGCATAGAATTCCATTGTGTATATATACCACATTTTCTTGATCCATTCATCTACTGAGGGGCATCTGGGTTGGTTCCATATCTTAGCTATGGTAAATAATACTGCAATAAACATAGTCGTGCTGGTAGCTTTAGTGTGGTCTTGTTTGTAAACATTTGGGTAAATGCTCAAAAGGGGGATTGCTGGGTCATAGGGGAGCTCTATGTGGAGTCTTTTGAGGAACCTCCATACTGCTTTCCAACGTGGCTGAACAAGTTTACACTCCCACCAACAATGCAGTAAGGTTCCCTTCTGTCCACATCCCCTCCATCATCTGTTGTTATTAGAGTTCTTGATTATAGCCATTCTAACTGGGGTGAGGTGGTATCTCAATGTTGTTTTGATTTGCATTTCTTTTATGGCTGGAAAGGCCAGGTGCTGGTTCATGGATCTTCAGGTGCTTCCCAATTAGCCTTTTCCTAAGGATCCAGGCCAGTGAGTCTTGGTCAGGATGAACCCTGGCTCTTCTTCATCTTTGAGTCCCATGGTTCACCCGTGAGCTCCTTGAAAGAAAAAGTGGAGGTGGGCTGAAAGAGGATCTCATGAATATTTATAGGACAGGTGACATCAAACACAAGAGTCACATCCGTGAAGTTTGCCCCATGTTCAGAGAGACCCAGTTTCTATCCAGAAAGTAGTCTGAGGTATGGGGAGGGATTCACAACGTGAGGGGTGACCACAAAGCCAGTTCTGCTCTCCACAGAGATGGTGGGAAGTGGCTGTGGGCTGGAAGCTGAGTGTTCTTCACTCATCACCCAGTTCTTTCTTGTGGTCCTGTGGTCATGGCTGGGCTTCTTTCACCCGGGGCCCTGTGATGCACACACATCATTCCCCCAGGCAGCCCTAGAGAGAGCCCCAGAGTGGATGTGGGACAGGTGGATATGGGGCAGGTGGTAGGGAGATGGGCTCTTTATAGGTGTGGGTCAGGACAGCCCTTTCTCATCCACCAGCTCTGAGAGGTGGTGATGTTCATGACTCCTTCATATACTTGTTCATTTCTGATTTTTTTAAATGTATATTTTCTGAGGATGGACAAGGTGAGAAGGCAGAATCTGAAATCTTGGAGTGGCAGCTAAACCACCAGAAAACCCTGGCTGAGTTTGCTCCCCTCTCCACCCGCGTCTCCTTACCTCTCAGAAGCACTTGCTCCTTTTGTAGGCTAATGGGGAAGATCACACCAGGTAACAAAGAAGAAAAGCATGTATAACTGGACTGGGAATCCAACAGCCTTCATTCATTCATTCACTCATTTACCAATTGCAGATGCAGTGCCTGTTAAGCATCAAGGAGTGTCCTCAGCATACAAAAATTAACTCATTGTTGGTAACCCTGCGAAGATGGTGCTAACATTGTCTCCATTTTACACACGTGGAAACGAAGGCTCAGAAGGGTCAAGTTAGCTTGCTTATTTTAAAATTATTTTTAAATTATCCTTAAGTAGTTGTACAAAGGAGTTGCCTTTTTTTTTTGGTCCTGTCGTGGGGCCTGAACTCTGGGCCTGGGCGCTGTCCCTCAGCTCTTCAGCTCAAGGCTAGCTCTCTACCACTTGAGCCACAGCGCCACTTCTGACTTTTTTTCTTTTTGCTTATGTGGTGCTGGGGAATCGAACCCAGGGCTTCATGCATGCAAGGCAAGCGCTCTACCACTGAGCCACCTTCCCAGCCCAGGAGTTACCATTTAACAAAGCAGTTTATGAATATGATACCTCTTGATCAATGTCATCCCTTTCAACGTTCTCACCCTCCTCTCCTGGATCGCCCCTGCCTCCTTAATTTTGTAGGGTACACATTGAATTCTTGACTGTATTCTCCTTCTTCCCTTCTCCTCTCCCTGGAAGTACCTTGTTTAATGCTAAAGAACTAGTGAGTGGGACATCTGGGATTGTGACCTAATCACGTTTGAATCAGAGCATTTCATTCATTCAGTCAATAAATATTAATGCTATCTGTCAGGCCCTGGATCCACAGAGAGGAATCACATTGGCTGGGTGGGGAGGAGGGCAGAGAAGAGGATGATTGTGGCTCTCCTTCATGGGCTGAGGGCAGCTTCCTGGGGTGAGGTTTCATGTGGGGGTGGTGGAGGTTTGGGGTTGTTGCTGTGGCTGGGCTTACTAGCCAGCTAAGCTTTCTGCCCTGGGCAGGCCAGCCCTCCACAAATGATCACTAGTACCCTGGTGAAAAACCATTCAAGAAAAGAGCACAGGTCTTGAGTTATTCCAGTCCTGCTAGTCCTAGGTTCTAAGTCCCTGCAACTTGGACACAACTGACTTGTCTCCTACTTCTCTGAGCCTCAGCTCTCGCCTCTGCTGAAGTACAGACCCTGCACGTGCAAGGCCCAGGGCACCTGCAGGTCTTGGCCGCTCTGCAGACATCAACATCCTTTCTTGCTCAAGCACATGCAGGAGTGTGTGCACCTTCAGCATTCCCCACCCCCCACTCCCCTTCAAGTCTTCTCCTTCCTCCCAGGGCTCAGGGGGAAAAGGACCCTGAAGTTTGAAGCAGGCAAGGCTGTGGATATGCAGGAGTGCTCTCATCCTCTTGGCCCTTCTCACCATCCAGGCCCAAGGCCAGTTAAGCCTCCCTTACCTCCCAGCTCAGCCACCTGAATCCAATGGAGGAGAAACAGAGCAAGATAGACCTGTCCATACGGTAGCCTTTCCTTCCTCTGCTGATAATGGTGCCTAGGATTCTACTGGGAAGCATCCTGATCCCTTTCCCAGTCATGTAGGCTCATGGTCAGGATCATGCTATCCCATCTCCCTGGCCACTGGTATTGGTTCAAGGATGGACCAAGTCAAAGCAATTAGAAGTCTCTGGGAGCCGGGGAAGCTGGTGGCTCATGTCTGTAATCCTAGCTATTCAAGGAGCCGAGATCTGAGGATTACAGTTAGAAGCCAGCCAGGGCAAGGAAGTCTGTGAGACTCTTATCTTCAGTTAACAACCGAAAAGCTAGAAGTAGAGCTGTGGCTCAAAATGGTAGCAAGCCAACTTTGAGTGTAAAAGCTAAGGGATAGTAGCCACATCCTGAGTTGAAGCCCTAGTACTGTGCATGTGCAGATGCATGCACACGTGTTTCCCAGGAACATTTCTTGGAGTTACCAGAAGAGAGGCATTCTCTTTCCATATGAGATTGGGGCACACAATCATCTGGAGATGCCAGAGTCTTCACTAATGGCACTTGGGTACCATCTGCCTGAGAGTGAAGGGAAAAGTGAAAGGGAGAGATGGAGAGACAGACAGACAGGCAGATAGAGTGATGCAGCCATACCTGTCCCCAGACTTTCACCTTGAGAGATGATACTTCCTCTTCTTTTGTCGAAGTGTGGTTGCGTTACTTCCGCTGGAAGTAATCCTGACCTATTCAGGGACTACCTACTAGTAGGTGAAAACACTGACATGGAAAGTTTGCTGCGTAGATCAAAAGGGGAAGCTGATGTGAGTGGGATGTTTTTCCAAGCTGTAGATAGCTGAAGGGTGGTAAGTTGTTAACAAAGCATTAAAACAGAGCTGTGCGTGCTTGTGGCCAGGGATGAGTCATTCCAGATCTGTGTGAAAGGCTCCAGAAAGCAGACTTGTCTGGCACTAGCCTGAGATCTGAAGAGTTGTTTGGGAGTGCGAATGCCTGCCCTGGGAACTTTCAGTTCACAGGGTGCAGAATTGCAAGGGCTGACGTGCCCCTGCAGTGGGCACAACTGTTTGTTTTGTAAGCCTAGCTCTATGGTTGCTCCCTTTTTTTTTTTTTTCAAGAGGCCACCACATCAGAGGAAAGGTACCCTACCTTGCTGAGTCTGATTTTGCCACCTGTGTAGAACTGAGTTGGACCTGTTCTTGGGAGCACCTAGCTTGCTTGAGTCACTATGCCCCTGCCAGTCTCAGACCTCATCCTGAGACAGGAAAAGACTACCTACCTCAGAGTCTGCAAGTAGTTCTTAAATTTTCCAGAGACGTGCACATTAGAAACCACAGCCCACACCAGAAGGCAATGTGTGTGTGTGTGTGTGTGTGTGTGTGTGTGTGTGTGTGTGTATGCACACATATACACATCAATACTGGTGCCTGAATTCAGTGTGTGGGCACTGTCCTTTATCATTTTTGCTCAAGGCTGGTGTGCTACCTATTGAGCCACAGCTCCACTTCCAGCTTTTTGGTGGCTAACTAGAGATGAGTCTTATGTACTTTCCTGTCTGAGCTGGTTTTGAACTGCATTCCTCAGAACTTAGCCTCCTGGATAGCTAGGAGTACAGGCATGAGCCACTAGCCCCTCGCTTCCAGAAGAGACTCTTGCCTGGAATCTGTCTGGGGCCCCTCTCCATTTCTAACATCCTGTTCTTGGCCTGTTTATGATGAAAATTCAGTTCCCCCTCAACCTCTGCAGCCAAGTCCCATCACATAGTTCTGGTGGGAGATATGTAGCTGATAGTTTGCAGGGTAGAGGGAGGGACTTCCTGTTCCCTTCCCAATCATTTCCTGCTTGGAACACCTGCCGGAAAGACAGGCACAGGAAAGATGCAGCTCATTCTCAGGGTGATACTCAGAAGGATGCAAAGAGCTGGACCTGTGGTGGCCTGACAGAGCATGTCTGAGCTGCCTGCCTCTGCACCTTCTGACTCTTACAGGAAATGAATCCCCATCTGTTCCTTGGCTGAAAGCTTCTATGTTCGGGACATACACAATTAAATGCATTCCCGAGACACTAAGCTAGCACTCATCTGGAACCATTCTCTCTGAAACTCTGTATCTAGATAGCTAGACCATTTTTTCTATATCTAGATATCTAGACTAATTTTTTTCCCTGCTCACATCTAGGACCACAGTAGCAGAATCGAACCAACTACATCATTATTAATCATGATCTTTTCATCAGTAATAATCACTTCCCCACATCCTCCTGAGGGCTAGGAATTTTGACCAAGTGATCTTATCCTCACAGGCAACAGATGCTATTATTACCCTTCTTTTCAGAGAAGGAAACTGAGGCTCAGAGATGACAGATGAGTTGCTCACGGTCACATGGCTAGAACCTAGGCTCTGGAAGCTAGGTCTGCTAGGCTCTAAAACCCTAGTACCTCATCTATGCCTCGTTCAACAGACGTATGTATTAAGTAGAGAAACTGAAGCCCAGATGGGAATCCAACTTGCTGATGGTCACATAGTAATTTGGGGGGGATCCCCATTCCAAGGTTCTTTCTATGACAGCCCATTGTATAGGTATAATGGTGACTGAAATCCAGGAGAAGGTCTGGAACAGCTGGAGCTGTTGAAGGCTCTAAGCAGAGTTAGAGTGATTCACATACTGCGGGAGGGTCCATGGAAATGGCCCCAGCAACCTCCTGAGCAATCACAATTTCTTATTTCTTCCTGGCTTCTCTGTCACAGGCTGCTGGGTCCCCTGATACCAAGAACTGATTACGCTGGTGGTGAAGACAGGGCTGGAGGACGCCAGTGGCGTGACTACTTGGCGATCCCCTGCCAATCAGATGACGCAAGCTGCCTTAGAAGTGAAGCCTGTAGGACCGGGGACCCGGCAATGGAAACTCCCCAGATGAACTTGGAGACTCCCCACTTTCCAACCTCCTGCTTGTTTATCTTTTTTCTTGGCCTGTCCCTGCCAGGATTTGGGTGTTTGTATTAAGGATCCAGGGTTGAGGATGCAGGAGAGGCAGTGATTGGGGTGTAGCAGGGAATTAAGCTCGTGATGTTGAAATTCAATGGACGAGGGCTAAGATCCCAGGGGCTCCATTATCTATGTCCTGTGGCCTTAAGCAGGTCAGTGACTTTCTCACTTACAGAAACAAGGAGCAGAAGGAAGTTGATCTCATGGGGCTGTTGCTAGTTTTAAAGGAGATGATGTGTGCTGCTTAGAAACGTCTCCAGCGGTGGGTGTAACTCCCCCTCACCCACCCATCACATCTTTTGAGCCTCAGTTTCTGGGGGACATCTTAGAAAACATCAAAGCTTCATTTTCTCTTTTACATTATGGAGATCATGGTAGTTGTGAACATTGCAATGAGAAAAGGATGCAAAAAAAATCTAATGATTCTCCTCTTAGTTTCTCAGTGCTAACAGTATGGCTTACCCTCACTTGACTCCCAGCCAATTCTCTCTTCTCCCTCCCTCCATCCATCCCTCCCTCCCTCTCCTCTCCTCCTCCTCCCCTCCTCTTCCCCCTCTTCCCTCCCTCTTCTTCCCCCTCTCTCCCCTCCCCTCCTTTCCCCCGCCCTCCCGCCCTTCCTTCCTTCCTTCCATTTTTTTTTTTTTTTTTGCCAGTCCTGGGGATTGAACTGTGGGCATGTGCACTGTTCCCGAGCCTCTTAAGCCACAGCACAACTTCCAGTCTTTTTCTGATTGATTTATTAGAGATAAGGGTCTCACAGACATTCCTGCCCAGGCTGGCTTCGAACCACGATCCTCAGATCTCAGCCTCCTGACTAGGTAGGATTACAGGTGTGAGTCGCTAGCGCTCGCCAATTTCTTACTTTATAAGGGGTCATGACAACGTTGGTTTTTCAGGGTTGTGGAGAAAGTTCCGTAGAAGTGGGCTTCCAAAACACACAGCCTCCTTCTTCTACCTGGTGCAGAGAGGATCTCACCTATCAAGACTCAAGAAATGTTAGCTATTCTTACTAATACCAGCAATGCTCAATGTGAGCCTGGAACTAACTGAATGGGTTCAGAGGAAAAGGTGGAGAACTTTTCATGGAACTTTTTTTTTTTTTTTTTGCTCCAGGAGGGGAGGGAAGGGAAGAGAGAGGAGAAATACTGAGCTCCCACTAGAGGCCAGGGATCTTCACGCAGACCACCTCATCTTGTCCTAACCATCAGTCTTAAAAGAATGGACTTCTTCACCTCATTTTACACACAGGGAAACCGAGGCTCGCAAAGGGCATTTGGGCTGCCTAAGAACCGCAGTGAGCTAGCGGTGGGCTTTGGGGCTGGGGTGTGAAGAGCTGTTGGAAGGTTTCTAGAGCTTCCTAGTATAGCTATAAATCTGCAGCAGAGGGAGGGTGGGGGAGCGCAGGAGTGAGTCAGGTAAGAGTCAGCTCAGGATTTCCAAAGCATGAATAAGGCTCAGATAGGTGAGAACCCCCCCAGGGCCATGCTGATCTAGTCCCAAGCTAGGATGGGCAAGAGATCATGTGATTGTTGAGGTGCAGGGGGTTGGAGAGCCTATAGAGAAGGAGACATTTCGCCACTGTCACCAATGGGACATAGAGAAGATGGATGGCTACATCCATTCTCCATGACTTCCGTCCTACACTGCATCCATTTGGTTTCTGCCCTCAATCTTCATCCCGTCCATCCTACGCCTGTATCCATGTCCGTGCATTCCTTCATTGCCTCCCTGCTTAGTTATCTCCCTCTTTTATTGCCTTCATCCCTCATTGCCTCCATCTTGAGATCTACAAGGTGGGTTCAGAGCTTGGCCATAGTGAGAGCTCCTTTGCTGGAACTGGACCTCTCCTCGAGGCCCATCCGATGTTATTATCTTATTGGCCAAATGGGACGCAGATGCCCAGAAAAGACTACAGATTTGTCCAATGCTACAATGTAGAAAACATGAGAATTGGACTCTTTTTTTTTTTTTAATTCTCACGCATCACGCATAAGTCACACAAGTCCACGCGGCAGGCTTGAGGGTGAGGTGTGGTGGAGGCACCAGGTGTGGTAACTCCACTGGGCAAGGTCCAAAGGAAGGAAAGCTTGGGAACCTTCGTTCAGCAGTTGGACCCCACATTACTACCGTGATCTTATCTTTTATCTTTTTTTGGCTGAAGATGTCATTGTCTTGTATCTCCTTGCCCTGATTGGTTACTTACAGGGAGGGGGCTGTGTCTGGGGTGGAGGGGAAGATGGAGGCTGTGATCAGTACTCTCAGGGTTTGGGTCCCTCCCTGGGTCTGCCCTGGCTTGCTCTGCTTTCCTAGGGTAGCTGGCATTTGTCCCAGTGGAGCATAGGAACAGCTCCGGGGATGGGGAGTGACACCCCAGTGAATCTCATTTCTTCCACCTGGTGTGGTTCTCACTCCCTATGCAGAGATGCCTGGGAATGTCTGGGCTCTTCTGCCGGTCACCCCACCCCGACTCAGGGTCCACAGGGGAAACAGAGGGAGACAACCTGGGGGATGGAGTCCAGGAGTCTCTGTGTGGCCTTGGCCTGATCCATTAACCCCTTCTTGGCTCAGCTTCCCTAGCTGGGAAAAAGAAAAGCCAGACTTTCGGATGTTGTAAAGGCAGTGGGTCATATGAGTCCATTTAGAGCATCAGATCTGGTCAGCTCTTGTTAACTGAGCACCTACTGTGTACGTATTATGCATATAGCTCACTAACTCTTCCCCAAACCATTTGGGATGGGTTTTTTGTTATTTCTAGCCACTTTATAGATGAGAATACTGAGGACCAGAGTGGACAAGCATCGTGTCCAGAGTGTCCCAGAGGGTAGGCTGTAGTGTCTGGATTTGAACTCAGGTCTCCTGGAATCCAGGGAGTGAAGTCTGGGCTCCCTGTGGTAGTGTGTATGCCATGCAGGAAACCATGCACAGGCCTTTCCTCCCTTGCCCTCTCAGGGCCAGTGGCTCAGACTGGCTGCTGGCAGCTTCAGTCCTGTACCCAAGCCCTGCGCTGCCCTCTGCTTTGTACCTGGTCTCTAAGCCTGTTTCCTCTCTAGCAAAAAGAGGAGGAGGAGGAGGAGGCTGCAGCATTTCTGGCATTCTCAAAAGGTTGAGTGCCTCAAAGATTTCGAGTGAAAGCCAGTCTTAGTGGTCATCATCCAATAATTAATAAAATGTCTTGGCTGCGGTGGGAGCAGAGGAAGTCAGCAGGGGGGGAGGTGACAGCTGGAGGGCGGGGCCCTGTGGGCGGGGCCCAGCCCGAGCTGGGACAGTGCAGGAGGCACCACACAGAGCAGCAGGCCTTCACATTACGCACCCAGCAGTCCAGCAGTCGTGCCGCAAGCCATGAGCCGTGAGTTCGACCCTCGGGGGGCCTCTGCGGGGCTTCCCGGTGAAGCCTTGAATGCCAGGCTCAGCTTCTGTCTCTCCTCTGCAGGGAGCAGTCTGTCTCTCCGGTTCCCGCTGCTCCTGCTCCTGCTGGCCCGCACCCCCTGTCCTGCCCGTGGATCCTGGGTCGCCCACACCAGGTAGGGGGCCTCCTGGATGCCCGCCTCAGGTCCCGCACCCCTGGCTTGGTCCCACTCCCTCCTCGCCCCTGCAGCCGGCCTAGCGCTTCCCCTTTCTGCAGAGCCCGAGATGGAGGAGGGAGGGTGAGTCTGGGGGTGTGACAGTGGCCTGTTGAGGGGTGGTGGTGGTAGTGATGGTGATCAGTTTGTTTCTTTCTTTGAGGGACTAGCAGACCCTCCTGGTGTGCTGGGCCCCTGGCTGTCCAGCCAGCTTCCTCACCCAGTAACCCCTCTGTTTCCTGTGGGGAGGGGGAGGGCTTCTTTGGGAGGAAGAGGCTGGGGCTGGGGGGCTGGGAGGGATAAGCACTGAGCCAGGGCTCAGTTTCCTTTCCCCAGCCTCCCTCAGGGAGAAGATAGGAGGGAGAAATACATTCGGAGTGGGGAGGGGAGGGGGGCGCTGGGCTGTTTTACCTGAGATTCAGAGGTCACCTGTGAGGTCCCCGTGGAGGAGACGGAGGCCCGGCAGGTACAGTGACATCCTCACCTTTATACTGTACATGGCGTAGTTAGGACTTGAACCCAGGGCTGACTGATTCCATGCACTTTAGCTACATGGTGGCCCAGAAGGCTCCCCACACTCCCTGCCTGCAGCGGGGCCTGAGCCCCTGGAGCTCCAGCAGAATGGGGAAAGCCAGGTCTCTCCGGTGCAGTTCCCATCTCCCAGCGGCGTCTACCAGGTTCCAGGAAGGAATGCACTCCTCCCCCAGCCAGCCTCCTCCCCCATTGCACGTGGGCACACACATGCGTGTGGCCACGGCTTCCCTCACCCCATGGCTGTGTGGCCCATGCCACCCACATACCTTGTGGGTATTGGGACTTGAACTCAGGTCCTTGAACTCTAGCTTTTCACTCAAGGCTGGCATGCTACCCTTGAGACACACCTCCACTTCAGACTTTTTGGGGATAAGAATCTCTTGGATTATCTGTCTGGGCTGTTTTTGAACTACCATTTTCAGTAGCTAGGATTATAGGCACCCGGTTCCATACCTCTTTGAATTCCCCATCTGTAGAATGGGACCCAAAAAGACTGGATGAGTGCTTTTTTTCCCCCCCTAGATGTTTTGGAGACTGAAAAGAGAAGAACATTATCTTATAGTGTCTATGCAGGTTGTGACTTATAGAAAAGGTTTTGCAGAGAAGGAAGGGTGTATGTGTATGCAGGACTATATGGTATGTGTGTGACTGTGTGCATTTGTGTGTGTGTGTGTGTGTGTGTGTGTGTGAGAGAGAGAGAGAGAGAGAGAGAGAGAGAGAGAGAGAGAGAGAGAGAGAGAGATCCCAGGGGAGGACTGAGGGGTCCTAGGAAAGAATTTGAGTTCAGCAAAAGTCTGCTTTGTGAGAAGAGAAGGAAGAAGACTTCTGCATCCTGCACCTAACAATTTATAAGGGTTTAACTGCTTAGCTGCTTAGAACAGCTCTGCCAGGGAGTGGTGTTAGACTCATTCAACAGGAGAGGACTTGGAGGCCCAAAGAGTGTGAATCTATCTGTCTGGACCACACAGTGGGCTGGTGGCAGAGTGGCTGCCTCGGTGACCTGCTCAGCACTCCACCAAGACCACCGCACTGCCCCTGGGCTCCTGAGTGCACAGGTCCTTCCACCTGCCTTCTGTGTCCTCCCTGCTTTCCTGTGTTTCCCCTGCCTTCCTTTGTTGCTTGTATCTCTCTTGTGTGGAAGGGGATAGAATCCAGCTTGGAAGGCAAGACTTAACACTCAGGTTTATCCATCCAGCCTCTGGGCTTGGCTTGGTGCCTTCTAGCTAGCTAAGGAAAAGGCAGGACCTAGTGACTCTGTGTGTGTGTGTGTGTGTGTGTGTGTGTGTGTGTGCGTGTGTGTGTGTTTTACCCTAAGTTTTTAAACAGAATTTTGTTTTTACCAGTCCTGGGGGTTGAACTCAGGACCTGGAGAAGGGAAGACAGAGAGAGAGAGAGAGAGAGAGAGAGAGAGAGAGAGAGAGAGAGAGAGAGAGAGAGAGAGAGAGAGAGAGAGAGAAAGAGGGAGAGGGAGAGGGAGGGGGAGGGAGAGAGATTGAGGATCCATATGCTCAGTTCATCCTCTCAATCCTCTAGATTGGCACAGGGCTTTAAGGGGTAAGGCATGACCTGTGGCCAGGTGGAAGAATTTGAGGCTTGGCCGGCCTGGTGGTACCTGACCCGAGGCAGTCTACAGGCTTCATGTTGGGGTCAGGGCCCCAAGCCTGGCCACCTTGCCTGTTTCCTCTTTGGCTGCTAGACTGCTGGAGCTTCTCTAAATATTATTCTTAGGGGATTTGTTGCAGCCTCTTCTCTTGTGCCTGCTGCCTATGCACTCTGAAGATGTGGCGTACCTCAACGGGCCTGTGCCCTGCCGCGCTAAGCCCTTGCAAACTCCAACTCCTGGGCTGGGGGACTTTTCTTACCCAAATCCTTGGGAAGTATCTGGAGCCAGGCAGACCTGGATAGTGGGAATGCGTGGGAACAAGGACCTATGCTCGGCTATCATGTCTGTGTACGGCACAGCAATGTGGTGTCAATCATCCTGCTTAGGGGGCCTTGGGGCACTTAATACAAACAAGTTGTAGACTTTTCTTGTGAGGGGTGGGGCAGTCTTTTCCTTTGAGCCAACCCACTCCATCCTCTAGGATGACAAAACAAGGTCCTGAGGCCAGAAGAGACTGGCTCAGGGACACATAGCCAGTGGGAGCAGCCACTTTGGAATTCTTTTCTTGGGTACTTAACTTGGTTTCTGGCTGTGCTGAGTGTGACCCACTCAAAGTGAATTAAATCGTGTCTGCACTTCCAGCTCTCTTTCCTGATGGCTTATTATTTCCTCAAGAAAGATGGGTGATCTCAGCAGAGGGTGGAGGATCCTCATAGAATTAACTGGGTTGGCACCAGAGCATGCAGGATTGAAGTCAGAATGAAGGAGGATCTTCCTGTATGCATAGTTTCTAGGAGTCAGGGGTTGTGGTAAGGCAGAGCAGTGTCTAGGTCCAAGTTTCAGTCCTACTGTCATTCATTCAGCATTTTCAATATCTTCTCTGAAAGAACAGTGAAAGTTAACCCTGGGAAGGACATTTCCAGCCTTTAGATCTATGTGCCTCACCTTTCCCACCCCTCCTCCAAATCTAGGCCTGGACATCTCCTGGGGGAGGAAGATGGGGTGGGGGGGGGGTAGGGGTGGGAGGAAGAAAGGGGTTCACGTTTTAGCTTTGCAACCTCTAAGCTGAGGGGCTTGGGCAAGTCTCTTGCCTTCTCAGGAGCTGGAGCTCCTCTAGCCCCTTCTAGGGAGTGCTGGGGTGGGGGTGGGGGAGCCATGGACAGTGAGGTCATGGCCTTGATCTGCTACAGCTCTGCTACCCCAGCCCCGCAAGCAGCTCAGACCTCTGTCAAGCAGCACCCTGAGGGCCCCTGGTGTTTATGGAAAGATTGTAGGGGAGGAGGGAGAGGGGCTTGGGCGAGAAGGAGGGAGAGAGGAGGAGAGGGGGCGGGGCTTGGTGTGGGCAGCAGCTTGTGGCTCTCTGTTGGCTGGAGCAGACCTGGGGACTGCAGCGGGAGGCCTTGAAGCTAGTCTGGGAGGGGGCAGGCCGCTCTCCTGCCAAGCTGGGAGTGGCCAGTCTCCTCACATCATTTTAATTAATTCCATAGACATTTGCTAAACTCTGGCCACCACATGGCTCCCTGGGTGTCTGGGGCACCATCAGGACTTGGGCAGATCCCAGGCTGGGTGCCTGCTGGGGGCAGGAGAGTGTCTGCAGAATTCTCTCTCTCTCTCTCTCTTTCTCATAGAGTCAAGCAGGGGGAGAGTGAGAAGCAGGGGGAGAGCAGGAGAGGGGGAGGAGAGTTGGGAGGGTTGGTGGGTTGGAAGGAGGGATGGAGCCAAGCTTTGGCCTTTGAGGTAGAGGGTTTCCACAGCCAGTCTGAGCTTTAGGGGCCTCTCACGTCTCCTGTGCTGTGGGAATGTGGAACTGGGGCTAAGAGGAGCTCCCCTCAGCCCCTTTGTCCTCCCTCCACCCTCCAGCTCATGCCTGCCTTGTGGAAGAACTAGATCATTGGTGTCAGAGGTGGGAGCTGGCAGGTGAATTCAGATGAATGAGGATTGGTCCAGCAGGGGTGAGAGGTAGAGGGTCTCTGAGCCAGCCCAGAGGGCTGGTCCTGAGTCTCCTTGGCCTTTCTGTGCCAAGAAGGGAAAGCTGGGGTTTTGCCTACCAGATGTGCCTGTGGCAGCCTGATAAGGCCTTTTTTTTTTTTTCAGTCCAGCCTTCTTCCCCTTGGCTTTCCTTTCCCTCTCACACCCACCCCGGCACGAACCGCACAGTTGCCAAGGCATAAGCAGAACTATTTGCATAATACTTGCGATTTTTGTGGCCCTAGACGGAGGGCACTGTGGACCTCCCGGGGGTGGGGCAGGAGGACTCAGCTGCCCAGGCTAAGCCCCCTGCTAGGAAGTGAGAACTTGGAGACTGGCGTCGGGGTGAGGACTCACCCAGAGTCATGCTGTCTGATGTCAGCACCCCCGAGATGAATGAACATTTCACCCCTGGCTGCTCATGCCTTTCACTACCCTCTTGACCCCTCGAGCCCTCAAGCTGCACAGAAGAGTTCCTCCAAAACATTGGCTCAGAGCCCAGAAAAAGAAGTATGGTTTCAGAAGGGATTTGGACACATTTCTATAGACAGCTGGGGAAGAGACTTCTTCCTAGGAGCCAAGCATCCTGTGTGTCTACCTGACTGCTCTGTGTCCTTGATTGAATCACCTCTCGCTGAACTTTGGTTTCCTGTTGCTGAGCAGGTTTGGGGGAGAGGGGAGAGGCTCCATAGGGCCTGACGATGAGCCCAGGGACTCTGACTGCCTGTGGAAGCGTTTCTGGGCAAAGGCAGCCAGTGGATGGCAGTCAGAGGAATCAGGAAGGACTTCCCTGTGCAAGTAGTCTTCCAGGAGGGAGGAGAAAAGCTATGAGGCTCATCTACCCTTTCCTAAGAGGAGATTTTCTTCTAGCCATGCTACTCTTGTTCCCTTGGTTCATGACTTTCCCTCAGGATCTTAAACCCCACTCTGATTTGGGCCAAGTCTGTGTGTCTCATGAGTGGAGGTCAAGGCAGTTGAGACATTGGCGTTCCCCCTCTTTTCTTCCTGTACCCAGAACTCTGTCTCCTGAGTTCTGGAAACTCCTTTCCCGATACGTGATTATTAAGCTAGCTGTAGGGTACAGGCGGAAGTGAAGAGACAGGCAATTGGTCAGATAGGACCATTACTTGACTTTCTCCTTTTTCTGGCCTCTGGTTCTCCATCTCCAAAGTAGGCATCAGGATGACCTGCTCTTTACTTCCTCCTGTAGAAATGGATGGTGACCAGCCTCATTTTCCTACTGTCCAGGTGCTCAGAAACTTGGAGCTGATCTGGGAGAAGCCCTCCCCTGATCCTTGTTCCTTTTCTGAGCCCTACAGCAGGAAGTGAGTGCTCCAGCCAGAGGCCTGAAGGGCTGCAGTGTCTTATCTGCCAGCCATGTCAAGCGTCAACGTCAAGGCTAGGCATCTGGACTTTTCCCCTGCCAACCTTTGGTGGCAGCAGGGAGGGAGCATGGCCCCCTGGAGGCCCGGTGTGGAGATTGGGTGCTGGGGAATTTAAGTTCAAGGCTATGGGGGCTCATGGATGGAGGCGGGGAACTCTGCAGCCCAGAGAGGGGATCACCTTGGGATTTAGGACTCAGCTGTGACTTGAGCCCTTGCCCCTGGCTCCTCCCCCCTCCCACCCCCATTACAGACTGCCTGGGATCAGGGCGCCATGCAGGGAAGATGTCTCATGCCTGTTTCTCACCTGCAGTGAACCCCTGTTGTTACTACCCGTGCCAGAACCAGGGTGTCTGTGTTCGCTTCGGCCTTGACGGTTACCAGTGTGACTGCACCCGCACGGGCTATTTGGGCCCCAACTGCACCATCCGTGAGCCGGATCTCCAGCCTCTCCAGCCCCTGGGCTCAGACCCCACTTCCTATCCTTACCTCTGACCCCATGTCCCTTCTCTTTCCTGGCCTGGCTCTGGTCTCTCCCTGACCTGGCTCCCACATGAACTCTTGCGTCCGTTCACCAACAGTCCTGGCCTGTGGGCTCTGTGGCCATGCAGTACCATGTTTCCCGGTCGTCCATCATCACACCTGGCTCTGTCATGTGTCACACTTCCAACGCTCTATCCAGATCCTTGCCCCACAAATGCTACCTTGTCCCCTCCCGGCCCTTACCCCTCAGTCCCCATCTTCCTACCCTGGCTACTTCCGGTCCTCCCATGAGGGCCTACTGAGCAGCTCCCACTGCTTCTGCAGCTGAACTCTGGACCTGGATCCGGTCTTCCTTGCGGCCCAGTCCCACTTTCGTCCACTTCCTACTCACACATGGACAATGGTTCTGGGAGTTTGTCAACGCCACATTTATCCGAGACTTTCTTATGCGCCTAGTCCTCACAGGTGGGTGTGGAGGAGGACCCGGCCCTTCCCCAATCTGGCCAGTGAGACATGCTACCAGTCCTGGTGATTCTTGGTATGTGAAGTGGGTGGGGAGACTCTTCAGTGCCAGATAAAACAAACCTTAACCCAAGAGGAGTCAGGGAAAAGAGGGGTATAACTGGAAGAAATGGAAGCAATTTTGTCACCATTATTTTCTCTCTCTACAGTGCGATCCAACCTTATCCCCAGCCCTCCCACCTATAACTTAGCACATGACTACATCAGCTGGGAGTCCTTCTCCAATGTGAGCTACTACACTCGAGTTCTGCCTTCTGTGCCCAAAGAGTGTCCCACACCCATGGGGACCAAAGGTAATGGGCATGGCATGAGCTGGCCTGGGAACCATAGGAGATGCTCAAGTGTTCTCTTCAGGACCAACAAAAGCAGACAGAGCCGGGTGCTGGTGGCTCACACCTGTAATCATAGCTACTCGGGAGGCTGAGCACTGAGGATCATGGCTCATATGGCTGACATGTCTAAAACAGATGAGAACAGGAAAGGGTAGCCACAGGTCTTAGGTCACCAAGAAAGTCAAAGAGACAGGAGGGATGGTCAATACCTGGAATTCCACAACTTAGGAGTCTGAGGCAGGAAGATTTTGGGTTCAAGGCTAGCTTGGGTTATAGAGCAAGATTCTTCCCCCCAAAACAAAACCAAACAAAAAGGAAGAAAGGAACAAAGAAATAAAGAGACAGAGGCAGAAATGTGTTTCCAATTTCCTAGGCTACTTCTTGGCTTGACCTTTGTCTACTGATGAGGGCCATTCTTCTGGGTGTAGAAGTGATTTCTAAGTTGAAATGGAGGAGATCTGGAAGGTAGGAAGACAAGAAGGAAAGAAGGAAGGGAGGAAGGAAGGAAGGAAGGAATAGAGGAATGAACAGTATGCCATATATTGGTGCTAACACTGTGTTTGGTTCTTTTGTTTGTGTCCCAATCCTGGGGCTTGAACTCAGGACCTAGGTGCTATCCTTGAGCTTTTGTGCTCATGGCTAGCCCTCTACCACCAGAGCCACAGCTTCACTTCCAGCTTTTTTGCAGTGCTTAATTGGAAATAAAAGTGTCATGGTATCTTGCACATGTAATTGTAACTCCTCTGTATGGTATTCTCACAATAAAAAAATAAAAAATAAAAAAAATAAATTCAGCAAGAAAAAAAAAGAAATATTAAAAATGGAAAAAAAAAAGCGTCATGGACTTTCCTGCCCAGACTGGCTTTGAACTGCTATCCTCTGACCTCAGACTCTTGAGTAGCTAGGATTACAGGCGTGAACCACTGGTTCTTTACTAAATGCATGTCATTTTCCATGTTTCTCTGGGTAAAGTACAAAGAAGGTCATTTTTCTTCAGTTACCCAAGAACATTTGGCTTCTAGGTAGGGGGTCTTCCTCCTATGGCCTTCTTCTCAGTTCAACCTTAGTTGTGCAGAAATCTAGAGGTTACTCAGTAAAAGATCATCTATTCAGCCAGAGCAGAGAAGACAGACTCATCAGTCCAGCATGCTGTGGCCTCACTTCCTGCCACAAGGTGTCGCTGTTGAACATTGTTCCTGGGTAGCCCCTTGGTCCTGCTTTGGCAGATTTTGAACCTTGCGTGGATATTGATGTCTGCACAGGGTCTCCAGGGACCTGGTCTGGTGGTTCTCAATCACATGGTTAGCTACTATTGTGGCTAGTTTAGCAGAATAGCTGGGTTAAGCCAACATTGCTGAAATCAGTCCTTGTCCAATGTAAGCGAGCAGTGATGCCAGATTGTAGGGGTACAGATCATTTCCTCTAACCTTTTTCTTTGGTGAGCTTCCTTAAGGGCACTTGATATCTCTCCTTGCCAAAGGGATCCAGCTGTTCATTTCAATCCAAAGACTTTCCATTGGTTGTGGACCTTATCTGAACTCTGGTAAAGGGATTCATGTAGCAGAACATAGAAAATCCTAGTGTTGGGTGCCAGCTCATCTGACATAACTGATGAAGGCCTCCCAATACTTATAATGACAGGCATCTGCTTCCTGATGACTTATCTTTATCCCAGACATAGAGAAAACTGGCATAATTTACAAATATGTTGGCCATCTACATTTGACCACAGGCCAAATCTAGCCCATCTCCTGTTTTTATAAATAAAAGTTTTACTGGGACTCAGTTACATTTTAAAAAATGTGTTGTCTTTGATGCTTTCCTGCAATAAAAACAAAACTGATTCAGGTGCCAGTTGCTCATGCTTGTAATCCTAGCTACTCAGGATTTGAGGATTACAGTTGGAAGCTAGCTCAGGCAGAAAAATCTGTGAGACTCTTATCCCCAATTTAATACACACACACACACACACATGCGCGCGCGCTCGCACACACACACACACACACACACACACACACACACCATGCTAGAAGTGGAGCTGTACTTCAAGTGATAGAGTACTTATCTTGAGCAAAAAAAGCTTAGGGTCAGCACAGAACCCAGGCTCTGAGTTCAAGCCTCAGAACCAACAAAACAAAACAAAACAAAAAACAGGCAAAGTTGAA
The DNA here is from genome assembly GCF_019054845.1 of Dipodomys spectabilis. Lineage (NCBI taxonomy): Eukaryota > Metazoa > Chordata > Mammalia > Rodentia > Heteromyidae > Dipodomys > Dipodomys spectabilis. The sequence continues at coordinate 7,433,648 of NW_024870723.1, forward strand.
TAGACATGACAGAGACCACATGGTTTGCCATGGCTAAAGTATTTACTATCTGAGCTTTTTATAACGCAGGTTTGTTGATTCTTGGTTGAAAGGATTTAATTTTGCAAGATCTCTTGTTATGTTTACATCTTCTCATGCAATCTTCAGGTATAAATCCACTATATAAAAATAAGTATTATTGCCCTATTTTACGGATGAAGAAACTGAGGCTCCAAGAGATGACTTAACTTTGTTCACATAGTTGGCAAGTAATTGCCAGTGGTAAATACAGCATATTTTGTTCCAGGGCAAGAGAGTCTCTTATTTCTTTTTGATTAATTTTTTTTCATGATGGAAAAGTGCAAATGTACCTATAAGTTGAAAATACAATGAACATATACTCATGTCTCAGTTTTAACCCTAACCCACGATTTACCAGTCTTATGTCGTCTCTTCCTCTCTCATCTCTTCTTTTTTTGAAAGTTTTAGCTAGGATTTATTTTAGTATAACAGGATGAAAGTAGGGAGAAACAAGAGATAGAGAGGGAATGAGGGAGAAAGAGAAACATTTCCTGCTTCCTATGTTTAACTCAGGAAATGTGAGTTAAAGACTCAAAATAGTGATTCCCTCTCAGTTTTTAGTGGAGTATTTTAAGGTAAATTTCAAATAGCATGTCATTTCACCTATAAATGTGGCTAGGTCTTTTCCCAGTGTGACTGAAGGGGCTACTGTGTGGGGTAAGGTGTGTCTGAGGAGGATGTTCTGGGCTTCTTGCTTGGATTTTCTCAGTGAGCCCTGACATCTCCCAGACAGGGATAGTCAGATGAGAGCCAGGTAGCAACCACTCTTTACCTCCTCAACCAGGAAAGAAGCAGCTACCAGATGCCCAGCTCCTTGGCCGTCAGTTTCTGCTCAGGAGAAAGTTCATCCCCGATCCCCAAGGCACCAACCTCATGTTTGCCTTCTTCGCACAACACTTCACGCATCAGTTCTTCAAAACATCTGGCAAGATGGGTCCTGGCTTCACCAAGGCCTTGGGCCATGGGGTGAGCACTTAGGAAGAATGTAGAACTGCTCTAGACCTGACATAGCACATATAGATCATTGTCAGAAGCTTAGAGCCCAGGAGACGTATTGGTCCTGTCTCTCTCCTCAGGTAGATCTTGGCCATATTTACGGAGACAATCTGGAACGACAGTACCAACTGAGGCTCTTTAAGGATGGGAAACTCAAGTACCAGGTAGTGCTGGGTCTGGGGATGGGATGGTGGGAAGGATCTCCCTTGGTCTCCTTGCCAAAGGCTGCCTAGGTGGTTTGGGGCTGGGTCGTGTCCTGGAGAAAGTCAGTCGTAGAAGTTGAAGATCTGTGCCAAGAGGAGAGACAGTAAACACTGGGGAGCAAATATGATCACCTCCTGGGAGGTGGACTTGGAGCTTCACTAGGGAGCTGCTGTCATTCATGTTGTTTTTCACCATGTTGACTGGGTACCATGTTGTGCCTTACCTGAATGATTGAGCGGGGACCATCCTAGTTATGAGCCCTGCCCCCCAAAGAACCACAGCCATAGAATATATCTAGGATATGGTTCCAGGACTTTTTGTCTATACCAGCATTAACTTAGGTGACACACATACACACACAATTCAAATTTTCTAGAGGTCACATTAAAAAAAAGATAAAAAGAAACAGGCCCCATGGGTTTTCATAAATGTGTTTTACTTGCTACAATAGTATCTCCATTTCAACATGTACTTACGACAAAAATAAAATGTTTCACATTTTTTTCTATACTAAATCTTTGAAACTTTGTGTGCATTTATCCTTGCAGAATGGTACAATTTGGATGCTAAGTTTCCAATAGAGATACCTGATCTCTTGATTGGCACTTAGAGCTTTGTAACCTTTACAGTTGAATAAGTAGATGCACATTCCCAAGTTTGCTGGAGTATCAGTTTTTTTTTCTTTTCCCAGTGCTGGTCTTGGGGCCTGGGCACTGTCCCTTAGCTTTTTATTTTTCTCAAGGCTAGTGCTCTACTATTTGAGTCACACCTTCTCTTCTAGCATTTTGGTGTTTAATTGGAGATAAGAATCTCATGGACTTTCCTGACTAGGCTAGCTTCCATCCTCAGAGCTCAGCCTTCTGAGCAGCTAAGATGACAGGCTCTGAGCCTCTGGAATCCAACTGCAATATCAGTTTTAAAATACTAATAGTAATCAAGTAAAATCGAAATAAAGTAAATTAAAATTTTCACACTAGCCAAATTTCTAGTGTTCAATAGATATAGGTGACTAGTGGCTTATCAGAATGGATTGTGCAAATCTTAGCAAATGAAAGAAAAAAATCAGTGGTACATCTTTAGGGCTAAGGTCAGTGCTTGGCATACAGTAGTTCTTTAGTGAATAAGTAGTTAATGAATAAATGAATGAATGAAGAAGTTGCTATAGAATTAGTGAGAAGATGTGGGGGCCTGCTGAGTAGCTGGAGGCTGGGCCTACCTGGAATCTCATGAGAGGAGAGGAGTAGAGAGGTCAGTAAGGGCAGAGAAGGGCTTTCCAGGCAGTGGGCTCAGCATGTGCAAAGGCCCAGAGGCACATACACACAACAGCCTGGCTAAGTTGGAGGGAGCATGAAGACTGGGAGGGATGGGAACTGAGCTGGCATGGAGGGTAAAAATGACTGTGGATGAGGCGGGATGCATCTGGAGGAGGTGTGTCAGGGACTGGGAGAATTTCAAGGGGATGCATGAGGTTATAGGTCAATGTAGCTTCGTTCCAAAGAAGGATCACACGAGCTATGGTGTGGAGAATGGTTTGTCTGGGCACAAGAGAGCCGAAGAGGAGGGTGCGTTGGACCAGGACACAGAAGTAGTAGAGACAGAGAGGTCTGGGTGGGTGGATGAGGAGGGTAGAATCCCGCAGCAGGGAGGCGTCGGTTCGGCAGCTGTGGGTGCCCCCCCACCCCACCCCCAGGTTGGCAGGCGGCCCCCATCCCACAGGTCCTGGACGGGGAGATGTACCCGCCATCCGTGGAAGAGGCGCGGGTCGTGATGCATTACCCGGGGGGCGTCCCGCCCCGAAGCCAGATGGCAGTGGGCCAGGAGGTGTTCGGGCTGCTGCCGGGCCTCATGCTGTACGCCACCATCTGGCTGCGGGAGCACAACCGCGTGTGCGAGCTGCTGAAGGCGGAGCACCCGACCTGGGACGACGAGCAGCTCTTCCAGACCGCGCGCCTCGTGCTCATAGGTGAGGCTGGGCGCAGAGGCCCTGCCGCGGGGCTGCCCTGGATGGCCTGAGGAGGAGGGCGGGGGCTTCCAACGCTGGGAATCCACGGGATGACCCTCCCCCACCCCTCCCTCCCCCGCCCCCCACCTGCCCTTTGGGGTGATGGCTGGCTGGGTCTGTGGAGCTGGTGCTGGAGAAAGGGACCTAGCACACAGCATGCTGTCAGGAAACACGCGTCTGTAACCAGGTGTGATCCACTGCCCCATGCCTCAGTTTCCCCTCCTTTTCTGTACTCAGATATACGCATCTGAGACAAGCCGGGCACATACAGGGTTCAAACTTCAGCTTGTCCAGTCTGGAGGAAGCGCTGCCTAGCATCTGCTTTTCTGGCTTTTGGTAGCTGCTAGGTGACTCAGGGACAGGATATTTTTATGTCTACAACTCCAAATGTCAAATGGTTTCCTGCCTACGAGCTTGGCCTCTGCCATCCCTGTCCAGACCAATTTCGGTCTGAGTCACCCCTTTTCTCTGTCCTCCCTCTCCCCCCCCCCCCACTTCTGGGCACCACTGGGCATGGCTGGTCTCAATTATGTGCTGAATTACTACAGCCTGGAGGAACCTGGAATAAGAATAGCTCAAAGAGGAAAGAAGAACTGGTTTTGGTTCAGAAAGGGCAAGTCTATGGCTGGAGGTTACCCAGCACATTGACTGTACATGAAACTGTGATGAAAGGCAGGAGCCCTCGGGCACTGCACAGCGTTTACCTCCTTTAACTTCCCGTAGCTTTCTGAATTGGATATGAATACCCTTGTGAAAGTTTAGTGGCACCTGCCTGTCATCCCCGCACCTGAGAGGCCAGGGCAGATCAACGGCGAGTCTGATGTCAGACTAGGTTATAGAATGAGTCCAACAGAATGTATGCCTTTGTGTCTTCTTCACATGACCCAGTGAATACTGTTGCACACGTGTGTGTGTGTGTGTGTGTGTGTGTGTGTGTGTGTGTGTGTGTGTATACGTATACACACACACACAGAAGATTCCTTGTGCAGATCAGAAAAGTGAGCTTTGGAGAGATGAAGGAACTTGGCTTAAGCTCATAGAGCTACAAATGGCAAAACCAAGATTCAGATGTCTGATTCCAAATTCTGTGGCTCTGTGTCAGTCTACTAAAAGTCAATTTATCTCATGACTAACTGGCCCAAACATTAATTCCCTTTTAATCTCTAGGTGGCCTTTTTAATCTCAGGATGGAATATTCAGTTTGCTGGTTTCTGAGCTGGCAGAGGGAGACTGTGTATAAGAATTCCGATATCAGAACAGATGAGATATAAAGGATTTTAGCTGTGTGTAGGGCTAAATCTACCTTCTGCCTTAGCTCTTGCCTATAGCAGTTGACAGAGTGGTCTCTTTGAAGCTCCCTTGCTTCACTGAGCCATAAGCCAGCCCCCAACTTTTCTAGCTTTTGGGGTTTCTGTAGCCTCTTAATGGGCTCAGTGGTCTCTTCGAGTTAGATGCATTCTTTGTGATATTAGGGATTGAACCCAGGGCTTCCGCACACCCTTGGCTGTCTCATTTGCATATTATGCTTAGCTGGGTCTACAACCTCCCACTGCATTGTGGGAGTTGTGGTGATCTTGTCTAGAGGTGGAATGAAATCTGAGAAAGTTCTGTTTTCCCATCCCGTTATGAGAGGAAGGGCAGGCAAGTGGCCACATATTGATAACCATACCAACGAAAAGGAGACTTTTCATGAGCTGGCCTGCTTTCTCCAAGCCTTGTGTCTATATCACTGTGTTCTGCTGATCTCATTTCTAAACTGACCCCCCTTCCCCCTGGGCAGGTGAGACCATCAAGATCGTCATTGAGGAGTATGTGCAGCAGTTGAGTGGCTACTTCCTGCAGCTCAAGTTTGACCCGGAACTGCTCTTCAGAGCCCAGTTCCAGTATCGCAACCGAATCGCCATGGAATTTAACCATCTGTACCACTGGCACCCGCTCATGCCTGACTCCTTCAAGGTGGGCCAGCAGGAGTATAGCTATGAGCAGTTCTTGTTCAACACCTCCATGCTGGTGGATTATGGGGTCGAGGCCCTGGTGGATGCCTTTTCTCGCCAGAGTGCTGGCCGGGTAAGTCTCAGTCGGGTGAGGGTGAGGGTAGTCAGGCCTTGGGCTCCAATAGAGCCTGGTTAAAATCCCAGTTTCCTTGTCTGTAAAATAGGTATAGTGTCTCTATAGGGGAGCTGTTTTTGTCTGTCATGGGGCTTGAACTCAGGGCCTGTGTGCTGCCCCTGAGCTCTTCTACTCAAGGCTAGCTTTCTACCACTTGAGCCACAGCTCCACTTCCAGAATTTTGGTAGTTAATTGGAAATGAGAGTCTCATAGACTTTGCTTCCTGTAGTGCCCAAGTCGCAGGACCCCCACCAAGAAGACCACCGAGAGTCAGACGTTCTGAAATGCAAAAGCAAGGTTTTATTTAGTCGGGCTGCAGCTCGGGCCTCATCCTATACTTCCATACAGCCTCCTAGGAGAGGCCCGAGCTAAACATTTACAGGGCTTATAAAGGCAAACAACCAGGTGTTTGATTACCACCACGTGTTGCTTTGCTAGCTGAGATAATTGGTGGTCTAGGTTTGCTCACAGGATTTGCTTATCTTAGGCTTAACCTTTCAGTTTAAACAAGCAACAAATGGTCACTGCCTCAAAAATGGAGTTAACCCTTCACTTCCCAGGCTGGGCTTCAAACCATGATCCTTAGATCTCAGCCCCCTGAGTAGCCAGGATTACAGGCGTGAGCCATCAGTGACTAGCCTAAAAATGACACTTTGATATATAATTAGAGAGAGGATGCCTGAATAAAATGGTCATTGGTGACCATTTCAGCAGGTTTGAATATGTTTTCATAATAAAAATCGAAACAAAATTAGCTAATGCTTAGGACAGTCTAATGAGTTAGATGTTTTTACCATATCCCCAGATGACATATAACTTTGCAAACTGTCTATAAACATTGTCAGCAAATATCAAAGACCTTAAAATATTTGCATTCTTAATCTAGACCTTTGTGAATTGCTTCATGACCATTCACTATGATACGATGCTATCGCAATATTTTTATGATACTGGATCCAGCCCTCCCCAAGGTGCACAAAATCCATAGATAATAAAAATCCCTTAAACACAATGAAGTTTTGCATTGAGCCCATAAACATCCTCCTTATACGTTGGATCATCTCTGTAGAACACTGCATTGCTCATTAGAAAGTGAAGACAAGGAAAAAGAAGTTAACCAGAATATAAGAAGTGACAGCATGGGCTTTCCCTGGTGATCATCATGCACCTTGGGACCAATTTTGAGACAGCTGCTTTGCTTCCCTTATCTTTTATTTTATTCCAACATATGAGGTGGATGTTCTTGACTTCTATACATAGGACAGAACTCATATTTAGCTCAGGTAACTGCCCAAGGTCCTTGCGTTTGTTTGCTATGGGTTGCCCTAATGAAGTACCACACATGCGATGGCTGAGAACCACAGAAATTATTTATCCTTTCATTGTTCTGGACACAGGAAATCTGAAAGCAAGATGTCAGCAGGGTTGTGTTCTCTCTGAAAGCACTTAGGAAAATCTGTTCCATATCTTTCCTTTAGTGTTTGCTGTTGGTGGACAGTCCTGGATGTTCCTTTGCTTGTGGATTTATCACTCTGACCTCTGTTGCCCTTCATCCTGGGTTCTCTGTGTCCTCTTAGAAGGGTAAAGGTTAGGACACACCTTCCTCAAGGATGACCTAATCTGTACTTGAGTCCATTGGTGAAGGTTGTAGTAGTTAACCCCTTATTCATGGTGGACTCATTCTAAGATACCCAGTGGATGGTGGAAATTGCCGACAGTATTGAACCCTATAGACTACATTTTTTTTTTTTTTATTGTGCCCATTCTGGGGCTTGAACACTGAGCTCTTTTGCTCAAGGCTAAGTACTCTGCCACTTGAGCCACTTCCAGATTTTTGGTAGTTAATTGGAGACAAGTGTTTCACAGACTTTCCTACCCAGGCTGGGCTTTGAAAAACCTCAATCATCAGATCTCAGCCTCCTGAGTAGGTAAGATTACAGGTATGAGCCACCGGTGCCCGGCTCAAAATATCTCATTGTACTATACATATTCTTCTTGGGAAGATGTGAGATGATCAATACATGCATGATGGGATAGAATGAGAAGAATGGGGCATATGGGAGGTAGGGTTAGCTTATTACATAGGATTACTAAGATATAAGAACTATCACATCACGATGGTTGATCTGTTAACCAAGACAGCTAGCCACATGACTGACAGGCAGGTAGCTCAGCCATTGTGGATCTTTTGGACAAAAGGATGGTTTACATTCTGGGCAGCATCGAATGTGACTGCACTAGATTTCACCATGCTACTAAAAAAGCACATCATTAAAACCGTATGAGTTGTTTATTTTGGGAATTTTCCATTAAATCTTGTACCGTAGTTTCTGTGTGAGTAATTGAAACTGCAGAAAGGGAATTCTCCCCTTCCCTCAAAAAGGGAACTATAGCATTTCTAAATTACTATAGGTTGGGACTTCAGTGTAACTTTTTGGAGGACACAATTCAATACACACAGCTCCACAGCCGTGTTAATGGGCTGAACTGGGATTGGCACCAGCTTCTGCTTGCTTTGTTCAAAGTTTGTTTTGTTGCAGGTCATGTTTCTTTCCAGTATGTTTGTTATTTCCTGCTCCCACCACCCAGTTATACATGTCCTATTGAAACAGAACTCTCTCTGCTTCTGAAGCATGGGCAGCCTTTCATCACAAGAAATAGAACTTTCTCTAGAGCAGTGCCTCTCAACTACTCCTAATCAGAATCATTTTCCAGCACCCTTCTTCATCTCATCAGAACATCTGGGCTTTGATCATATTTTCTCTGCCTTCACTAGGAATAGTAGTAGCCTTTGGTGTGATGCAAAGGACTAGGGAACAGGCTTTGAGCAACTAGAGCAGTCCTCCTGGCCCATCCACACTTCTGCTTTGAGTAAGCTGAGACTCTGCAGTGGCCCTGGGACAGGTTATGATGCAACAGACTGAGGGCCAGCCTTTCCCCTCCCCCCATCATGGCTGCTAGGTTCTCTGTCCTGGACTTGAAGTATTTATTTTATTTTATTTATTTTATTCATTTTTTTTTGTTGGTCTTGGGGCCTGAACTCTGGGCCTGGATGCTGTCCCTCAGCTCTTCAGCTCAAGGCTAGTGCTCTACCACTTGAGCCATAGCACCACATCTGGCTTTTTCTGCTTATGTGGTGCTGAGGAATCGAACCCAGGGCCTCATGCATGCAAAGCAAGCACTCTACCACTGAGCCACCTTCCCAGCCCCTTGAAGTATTTCTTGAAGGACCTGGGGCTCCAGAACAGTTTGACCTGGCCCTCAGTTTCATAGCTGTGCTCATCTCTTGCCAGATTGGTGGAGGCAGAAACATAGACCACCACGTTCTGCATGTGGCCATCGATGTCATCAAAGAAGGGCGAGAGATGCGCATGCAGCCCTTCAATGAGTACCGCAAGAGGTTTGGCATGAAGCCCTACACGTCTTTCCAGGAACTCACAGGTGAGCAACTGCTTCTTGAACATAGTTCCAGCCCTGGAGGGACTCACAGGAAAGTGAGGGAGATAATAAGGAAATAGACCAGGACAATACCAGTAGCCATCACTGTGACCAAGGGAATGATAAAGGTGGTACATAACCCCAATTTGGGGAGAGAAGGTAACTTTTTGGCTGTGTTTGAACGATAAGTAGGAATTTCCCAGTTTGGAGAATAGAAGGAAGAACAGTTTTGAGTAGGGCAAGGGGCAGTACAGAGTCTCAGAGATCAAAAAGTCTGTGACCATTTGAGAGAACTCTTGTAGAGGTGGCTGTAGTAAGGGGCCTAGGTGGCGAGAGCTTGAGAGCAAAGTGTAGAATCTTGGATTCCATGCCAAAGGTTTCAGATTCTATTTTACCTAGTGGTCCCTAGATATTTATTGATGGGCCTATTGTGTATGAATTGTGTCAGAAGCTGATTAAATGATCAGATCTAGCAGGGCTATAGATCTGTGGTAGAGTGTAGGTTTAGCACATGCAAGACCTTGAATTCAATCTCCTCCACCAAACCAACCCTCAAACCAAACCAGAAACTAAATACCCCTTGAAATCTTGTGATTTAGTAGGTCTTTGTAGGCTTCAAGTGTCTGCGTGTGTGTGTGTGTGTGTGTGCATGTGCGCGCGCGCGCACACACACACACACACACACAAACACCACTTCTGTGGTCCCCAGATTTTGATCAGCCAAAGTGTAACCCTGTTAGTTACAGGTAATGAGGCCACGGAAGCAGGGCGTGGCCTGCATGGTTGCCCGGTGGAACATGGGCTTAGGGAGGCATAAAGGGAAGCTCTATGTCGATCTCTCTTTGATCACGCCCATGTGGGTCTCACAGGATGGAGGGGAACCTGAGATCAGTCGGTTTCCTAGATCTAGGGGCAGTAATATTTGTCATTTTTTTCATCTCCTATAACAAATGGTGTAGAGGGGAGAAAGACCGCTGTCACTGCCATCTGGGGGCAAATTCTATTTTATCTTTAGGCTCTAGCATGAAAATGGGGCTTAGATCAAGATAAAGCCTTGAAATCTGCCTGTGAATGAAGCAAGCTAGGAAGTGGAGCCTCCTTCCTGTTAGAATGACCGGATGAATTATTCTCAGAGAAGTGGGATGGATGAGTTTCTTGAGGTCACAAGCTATTGACTGGTAGATCTAGACCTCTGGGCTCTTTCTTTGTAGTGGATTCTTTCCTTAACAGCCAGTCTAGGATGAGGGTTGATCTGTGCTTGCCTGACCCTTTTTGCCAACACCAGCAAGGCTAGGTTTTAGGGCATTTGTCCAGTTGCTCAGATTATTCTTCTGGAATTCCTTTTATTCCCAGACAAAAGTGTGCCTAGATTCCCACTCAGATCCTAAGGATACCAAGCCTCTGACCGTAGCTTTCTTCCACTTGCAGGAGAGGAGGAGATGGCAGCTGAGTTGGAAGAGTTATATGGAGACATTGATGCCTTGGAATTCTACCCCGGGCTGCTTCTTGAAAAGTGTCAGCCCAACTCCATCTTTGGGGAGAGTATGATAGAGATCGGAGCTCCTTTTTCCCTCAAGGGTCTTTTAGGGAACCCCATCTGTTCTCCAGAGTACTGGAAGCCAAGCACATTTGGTGGTGAGGTGGGCTTCAACCTCGTCAACACTGCCACCCTGAAGAAGCTGGTCTGCCTCAACACTAAGACCTGTCCCTATGTTTCCTTCCATGTGCCATACTCCAGTCAGGATGATAAGCCTGCTGTAAAGCGACCATCTACAGAGCTCTGAGGGGCAGGAACATAGCCTTTTAGAGGGCGGGGCTTTGTGAATGCCATTCCAGAATGCGGAGGCCAGTGCCAATGATCTTAAGTGCTGGCATTGTGAGGAGTTGGGTTGACACTTAGAGTTTGGGGATGTTCTTGCTAAATTCACTGATCACCCTACCCAGTGTTAGGAGTTGGTCTCATTTGGGCCTCCAGAACTCTGGGCTCCTTCCTGTTCCTTGACAATCTGGAACATCAGGTTCCTGATTGGTTTGAAATATAGGCATTCTAGAATGTAGAGCTCCCAACGAACCCTTCTAGAAAGCTAAAGGGTTCTGATTTTGCAGTCTAGAATCTGAGTGGCCCTCCAGAATTGTTGGCTCATTAAGGATCCAGAATGTCATGTTCCTGACTGATGATCCAGAACTGAAGCCAATTGGCTGGGTCAGTTCTCACTTAAAATATTGATTTATTTTCCTGTTCAGTGAGAAACACACAGAGTAGGAGAACCCAGTGGCCAACAAGACTTCATTGCCCGAATTTATGCCCAAATGGAGGGGGCAAAGAAGAAATATTCTTCTTCCCCGACTTAGACCCTGGTCTAAGGATGTAGAGAAAATAGGTGGTTTTTCTATGCCATTGGCTGGATGCTACCAGGACTCTGGCCTTAGCCAAGTCTTTACATGTGGCAGCTGTTTCTCATGAAGCTAATAAAGTTCTCTTTCTGAAGTTGTCGGCTACCTATGTCTTTTGGTCTCACCCTCATATGGAGCCATAGCAACCATATTCCTTTTTCCTGTCCACAATACTGGAGACTCAGCATGAGTTCTTTATTTACTTACTTTGTGGAGATTCCTGAGACCCAATCTTGTGTATGTCCTTCATCTGGTGTGCTTCATTGTCCCCATAGGCCAGCTTTATCCAATATACTTTTCTAAAATACTCAACTGCCGGGCACTGGTGGCTCACACCTGTAATCCTAGCTACTCAGGAGGCTGAGATCTGAGGATCGCAGGTCAAAGCCAGCCCGGACAGGAAAGTCTGTGAGATTTTATCTCCAATTAACCACCAGAAATCCACAAGTGGTGCTGTGGCTCAAGTGGTAGAGCGTTTGCTTTGAGATGAAGGGCTCAGGGACAGAGCCCAGGCCCAGAGTTCAAGCCCCATGGCCAACCACCAAACAAAAAATACTCACCTGTCCAGTTTTGGAAATATAACATCTAGTTCCTGCCAGATGATGAAAAAATGCCCCTCTCTTATCAAGCAGACCAGCGACAAGGAGGACCTGGAGAGGGGAGCATTGCCATGTACCAACTTTGCACAAGGAATGCTCAGTTATTTTCACACCAGCAGCATGAAGTGGGTGTCTTAATCCGTGCCTCAAAACTAAGGAAGCCAAAGAGCAGTCAAAGGGACACATCTGCCCCACAGGTGCCCCAGCCAGACTTGGAATGAAGCCCTGGATGAGTCTAGAGCTGTGTTCTTACTCCTGCATTGATCCTGCCTGATTGGCCCAAGCTAGAAGACAAAGGTGTAGGCACCTCTTTATATACTGGCTATTCATTCATTGAGAAATGTTTGTTTTATTTTTATTTTCTTTCATTCTGTTTTTTTTTTATTGTGAAAATACTGTACAGAGGAGTTACAATTACATGGGCAAGATAATGAGTACATTTCTTATCAAGCATTGTAGCCTCCTCCTTTGTTTCCCCTTCTCATCCCTTCCCATCCTCCCCCCACCTCCCTGTGCAACCCTCCTTCCCCCCACCAAAGTTGTAAAGTTTGTTTTCGACATAACGACTTGTATATCTCATTGTTGCAATGGGTCCACCTGTATCCCTATTTAAATGATTTGTTTTTTCCCTTCCCCTCCAAAAATTATACCAACATCAAATACAGTGAAAGCAGGGGTTATATCATGGGGGAGGGACATACAAATCAACAAAGAAATAATCTTATAAATGTGTTAGAAACAATCACATGAAAGAAAAAAAACATTTGAATAAATAACTTAGAGTTCATTTCCCTAACATCACCTTATCTGACCTTTTCTGCTTGACTCAGACATATACTAGTTATTGCAAATTAGGAAAACCATGGGACCTATATTTCTTTGGGTCTGGCTTACTTCACTTAATATAATTTTTTCCAAGTCTTTCCATTTCCTAACAAATGGGGCAATGTCATTGTTTCTGAGAAATGTTTATTTTATGAAGTGCTTTCTGTATGCTGGTTACTGCAATAGGCTTACGTTATAGCCATGATGATCAATGTGGATCAGTGAGGCTTCTGCTCACATGGAACTCACACTTCAGCACAGACAGGAAATCAGAACACAATGAAATATGATAGGCTCAAGGTGACTTCTCACTAGAGTTGGAGCAAACACATCCTTGTCCCCAGCAGAGAGAGAGAGAGAGAGAGAGAGAGAGAGAGAGAGAAGGACGGAGAGCTAAGGTAAGAGATTGTAACCAGTTCATTGTGCACCATGCTTTGGACTTAACGTTTCTAAGGAAGAAGGATGGCCAAGAAACAGCAGGGGAAGTGTGACTCAGGCTGATGATCTTTGGGCTGAGCCTCCTCTCTCGCAGTCTAGAAAGTCCTTCTTTCTTAGGGTTTCTCCCATCATTCCTTCCTGAGAATGCAGCCCTTCCTTCTCCCACAGTCCCAGAAGAACTGGATGGTAAATAAGGGCACAGAGTAGCTGTTGGTCTTTGCTACACACACACACACACACACACACACACACACACACACACACACACACACACACACACACACACACACACACACACATTAACTCTGTTTGAATACTACTTTCTTTGCCAGTTTCCTGTGTTACTGATTTTGGTATTGATATGGTGCAGTGGTAGAACACTTGCTTGGCAAGCATAAGGCTCTGAGTTCAAATCCCAGTACTACCAAATAAATGAATTCAGTTGAAACATAATATATGAATGGCAGTAAGAAAAACTGAAACTTCAAAGATAGTTTTATTGAGCACTACTATGCAAAGAAGGATAATAAAGCATTTCCTTATTGGCTTTTCACTACCCTGTTATTCTGTGTGTGTGTGTGTGCGTGTGTGTGTGTGTGTGTGTGTGTGTGTGTGTGTGTATGTGCCTGTTCAAGGCCTTGAATGCAGGGGTGGGGCACTTTCCCTGAGCTTTGTTTTATGCAAGGCTAGCCCTCTACCACTTGAGCTACAGCTCTACTTTCAGCTCTATTGGTGGTTAACTGGAGATGAGTCTCAAAGACTTTCCTGCCCAGGCTAGCTTTGAACCATGACCCTCAGATTGCAGTCTCCTGAGTAGCAAGAGTATAGGCATAAGCCACCAGTACCTAGCTTGAATCTCGCTTCCTTAGCTCATCATAATGTGTGCTGACAGCCATGTTGCTACTGTGAGTCAGTAGTTGTATTATCTTCAAATTGCAGTGTATATAAGGAAACATAGTCTCCTGTTGATGGACACTTAAGTTGCTTCCATTTTTGACTAGTATGAATAAAATTGCCTATTAAAAATATTATGTTTTTAACACACATTTATTATGCAGAATGGATTATGTTTTCTAGCAAAATCCACTTCTTTATGTTCTCTTGAGGAGATGAGGAGAGAGAATGGATTCTTGAGGCTCCACACACCATTGCAGAAAGGGCAGGAGATCATATATTTATTAGAAGCCTGCTCTGTAGCTTTGTACTTCACCTGCCTGTTGCACGAACCCTTCCTAACAACTCTAGGAGCAGGCTTTCCTGTTTTACAAAGGAGCAAACAGATATGGAAGAGTAAGGGTCTGTCCCGAGTTAGAGTTATACCCTATAAAGTGATAGGAGGTGGCAGTGAAATCCTGAAACATGGCCTTTGTCCACCTTGAGTCTCACCTATTAGGGTTGTGGTAGGGATGAGGTGATGGAGGGGGCTGTGGGTTGGTGGGTGTTGGCAATGCTGGCACGCTTCCAGCTGGCTCTGTCAGTAAGAGCCAGATAGAGCCTTCTGTATGGCACCACGCTGCCCCCTCACCATCCTTTTCCTCTATGGATGAGGGACCTTTTCTCTCCTCTCCCCATGACTCACTTTTTCCAGACTTGCTGTCTCCTTTCTGATCTGTGACTGGCACTCTGCACATCATGACAACATTCACTGAACAGGGCTGGTTTCTTGAGTCTAAGGAGTGGTGACCTCACTCTCGGCTCACCGGCCAGAGTCAGTGATGGTCACCCCAAGCTCTACCTCCTCTCATCACGGTGATAATCAAGTGCCTGATCTTCTTTGGTTCTCAGTTCTTGCCCCTACAGGAGGAACTCCTGATAGATCATTGTTTCTCCCTCCTTTCCACTCACTCCAAGGGAGTGTGGTAGAACTTATTCTTCTTTACTATGTTAAAATACATGCAATAAAAAATTGACCATTTGAATTGTTGGGTTTTTTTTGTGGTGCTGAGGTTGAACTCAGGAAGTGCTCTCCCATTGAGTCATACCTCCAAATCTCCTTTTAATCACTTTACAAATATACAGTTGAGTGATTGTACATTCACAAGGTTGTGCAATTCTCCCTGGTATCTAATTCTAGAGAACTTTTTTTTTTATCATATTATAAGCAAACTCATACCCATTAGTAGTTACCCCCCCCCCCCCCATTTTCCACTCTCCCCTCACCCCAGGCCCCATCCCCTGGGAAGCATTTCTTTCTGTCTGACAGTGCTTTGAACCCTCACTGCATACTAGGAACTGTGCTAATCTCCTTGTACATATATCTTATTAATTCTCATGAAAGCAGCTTTGTGAAGTTGGGGTTCTTCCGTTTCATAGATGAGATAACCAGAGCTCAAGAGGAAAACTTCTATGTGAAGCTACAATGCTTGTAAATGGTAGAGCTTGAATCAGAAGTCCAAGTCTGGTGCTTCCTCCAACTCCTGCGGAATGAGGACTAAGATCTGAGACATTTCCTGGGATGTGGATGACGCAACTTGGAGAGTCTTCCAAGCCCACATTATTTCCATTCTGAAAGAATATTCCTCCCATTTTACTCAGAAGGTCAGTGGGGCCTTTTGCCCCAAGAATTTCCCAAGATCTGGGATGCTGGGTTCAGGGATGTAGCTTGATGGCAAGACCTCAAACCCTGTGACTCAAGAAACTGTCGGTCACCATCACAAAGTGTGGGGAGGTTCGCAGGGAAGCAAACTAAGAAACCAAGAGACTTCACTTGTGCCACAGACTGAAAGGTCTTATGAAGGGAGAGGTCCTCATGTACCAGGGGCCTGATTTTTATTTCCTGTTTCCTTCTGGTCATAGAATTCTCTAGCCAAAAGTTCCCATGACCACGCGGGCTGACTTCCCTGTGACTGCAGAAATGAAAGAAGAAGTCATTGCATACAGAGGCCTGGGGAGTATTAGACTTAACAGAGAAATTACAACATGGCAGATAAATTTTTTTGGTTGCCTCCCCAGGGTCTACTCTTTTTTTGTACTTTTTTAATTGTAAACATACTGTACAGAGGGGTTGCAGTTTCAGGAGCAAGGTAATGAGTACATTTCTTATCAAGCATTGTTGCCTCTTTTTGTTTTTCCCCTACCATCCCTTCCCTCCCCACCTTCACAACTATCCCCACCCCCAAAGTTGTAAAGTTCGTTTTCAACATAGTGTCTTGTATACCTCATTGTTACAATGGGTCAACCTGTATCCTTATTTAAGCATGTAACATGGCATATAATCAAGGACATATTTTCCTGGCCTTCATGTTATTCAGACAAATCTGTTTTGGACTCTTCTTGTCATGACAAGCATATTAAAATGAACCCATTAGAGAAGAGGAAGAATGATGGAGAGAGTGACATTAATCAAGATACATTGTACTCATAAATGGACATGTTGAATTAAAAAAATGCACCCAGGTATCATATTTAGGGTCATTTATATGTATATAATTTACATACACGTGTGTGTGTGTATGTATGCGTGTGTGTGGAGGTAGCTTTTAGTTGATTAACACATTATACTTTGTCAACATTTAAATGGACATTTATAATTTTTATTTTGTCACACTTAGTATTTTGGAAATACATTCATTCTTCCAACTTCAAACAATTCACTAAGCCCCTGAGAAGCTCAATGAATCAGACGCTGCATCTATAGGTTTCTAGAATACCTTGGCTCTGTTGGAGTAGCTGGAGGAGCATCATTATTGAGTAGCATTGTGCTTACTGGCTTGTATCTAGCCATCTTTGTCACACAGCCAGATAAGAGGTCAGATGTGAGGTCTCTGCTGACTTGGAAAAATACTGACTTAAGTTCACCAATTAAGTGTCCTCATGGAATGTTACATATTCTGCTTCAAATGTATAATAGAACTTACAGCTCAAAATGGCAGCTGATCTGGACAACAAACACTGTCATGGAATCTCGTTCTCAAGTAGGCCTGGAGTAGTGTAAAAACTTGGCAGAGTTTGGAGGGTTGTTCTGGGCATAGTAGTGCTGGTAGCAGAGAAGCAGAAAACAAATACAATCAACAAAGACATGCTGAGGTGGCTTAAATATTTTTTATTTAAAAAATTGTAATTGTTTTTATTGCAAAAAAACTGTATAGGAAGGGGCTACAGTTCCATGAGCAAGGAAATGAGTACATTTCCTATCAAGCATTGTTGCCTCCTCCTTTGTTTTTCCCCTACCATCCCTTCCGTCCCACCTCCACAACTACATTCCCCCCCCCCCCCCCGCTTAAATATTTTGTAGTATACAACTGAGAAATATTTTACATGCTTTAAAATGTACAATTGTGTCAGGTGTAGTGGCATACTCTTGTAATCCTAACAAACACTTGGGAGGTGATGGAGGGAGGATTGCAAGTTATGTGATACTGAACTACATAGTGAGACCCTAACACACAAAAATAAAACAAATCAAAAGTTTTGGTTCATAAAACTTAAATGTTTGGGGCTGGGAATGTGGCTTAATGGTACAGTGCTTGCCTTAGCATGCATGAGGCCCTGGGTTTGATTCCTCAGTACCACATAAACAGAAAAAGCCAGAAGTGGTGCTGTGTTTCAAGTGGTAGAGTGCTAGCCTTGAGCAAAAGAAGCTCAGGGACAGTGCCCAGGCCCTGAGTTCAAGCCCTAGGACTGGCAAAAGCAAAACAAAACAACCCTCCCCCCTCAACTTAAATGTTTTTAACCCTCAGAAGTGACTACTAGTCTGATTCTTAGTCAACTAGGTACATTGATAGTTTGGCCTGTTTGTAAACATCATATAAATGGCACTGTATTATGCATACTTTCATT
The DNA here is from genome assembly GCF_019054845.1 of Dipodomys spectabilis. Lineage (NCBI taxonomy): Eukaryota > Metazoa > Chordata > Mammalia > Rodentia > Heteromyidae > Dipodomys > Dipodomys spectabilis. The sequence continues at coordinate 7,451,492 of NW_024870723.1, forward strand.
TCTTGCTCTTTTGCTCAATGTAATGTCCTGTGAAGTAATTAGTGTTCTGTCTATCAGTAGTTTTTTTCTTTTATAATCCCTGGTAGTATTCTATTGTGTAAATAGACTGCAATTCCTAATTTTACTTGTTGATGGACACATAGATTATTTCTAGTTTAGGCTAGTATATACACAGCCAGTATGAACATTTGATATGGAGCATTGTGGTATATGCCTTTGTTTCTCTTGAATAAATATTTGGAATAGAATTCCTGGATTATACGGTAGATGTGTTCTTGACTCTATAAGAAACTGCTAAGTAGCCAGTGTCAGTGTCTCATGGCTGTAATCCTTGCTACTAGAGAGGTTGAGATAAGGAGGATTGCAGTTCAAGGCTAGCTTGCGCAAAAGTTTGTGAGACACCTTCTCCACCAATAGCTGGGCATTGTGGCATGGCCTTCTCATCCTACCTTTGTGGGAAGCATAAATATGTGTGGATCACTGTCCGATGAATGGGAAGGGGAATGGTGGGCAAATATAAGCATAAGACTAAGGTATGTATGGGAAAATGAACTTGGAAAGAGTGGTAGGAGCAGGGATAGGTGGGAGAGGGGGAGAATGATGGAAGGGGTGATTCTGGTCAAAATGCATTGTACACATAAATGGACATGTTGGCTAAAACTTCTGTGAACAAGGATTTGAAGATAATTAAAAGGTGCTGACCTCTATAGCAGGTCACCTAGAGGATGGTAGAAATCTTAACAATATTGAGTCTTTGATCCATGAGCATGATATGTCTATCTGTATTAGTGTTCTCCAATGAAACAACCCCCAGGAAGTGTGTGTGTGTACATGTAGGCACACACATGTGTGTAGGAGAGAGAGTGGGAAAGAGAGAGGGAGAGAGGGAAGGAGGGGAGCAAAGGAGGAGAGCTGTTCAGGAATTGATTCATGTAATTGTGGAGACTTGGTAAGTCCAATTCTGTAAGTTAGACAGATGGGCTGGAGATCCAGGGAAGAGCTACAGTTCTAGTCCAAAGACAGTTAGCTAACAGAATTCCTTATTAGGAGGTCAGTCTTTATTAAGAATTTCAACCTGATTGGATGAAGCCTACTCACTTTTGAGATAATCTGCTTCACTAAGATTCCACAGATTTGTGTTATCCTCACAGAAAATGCCAGCACAGTAATAGAACAATGTTTGATGCACATCTGGTTACTCTGATCCAGTGAAATGGACACATAAAATCAACCATGGCAGTTCACCTTCCCACAAATGTCTCCCTTTTTACCTTTAACCTCTATCAGTGGGCTACTCACCAATGATTAACAGCAAAAAGAGAAGTTTACAGTTGTTATGTAAAAATACCTTTTTTTTCACACTTAATAAATAATGCTCATTGTCAGAGAATTGGGATCCTATATAAAGGAAGCACATTTTGAAGAATAACTGGTGTTCCCACTGCCTAGAGAGAAACACTATTTCTACAGTTGGGTAGATTTTCTTCTCTGACTTAAAATAATTTCTAGTTATACAAAGTCTAATTCCTGAGGAATTTAAGGCATCTTGGGAGAACACGTAAATTGTAAGATAAGATAAACTGAAAGTAAGCCCAGAAAAGACCCGAAGGAAGATTAAACAAGGGTGGAGTCATAAAGTTAAGCCAAGGATGACTCTGAACATGCAGAATATGGTGACCCTCACAATGAGGGTCTCAGATTGGCTCAAGTTTTCTGATTAGTCACCCAGTTGGTGGTCAAAGAGAAAACAAACCACTTACTCAAGTGTGGCTCTAAGAACAGGTACATCACATCAGTTTTCTTATAATCATTTCCAATATGGCCTATTTGACAATCACATTAGAGAATGGAAGTTCACTATAAGGAATACATTAGAGGCAACAGTCACCAGTTCAAGGTGTGCAGATCCCCAGGGGTCTGGACTGACCACACAAAGCAGACTTAATTAACCAGGAAGTACAGATGAGCTGCTAGTTTGTAGCATATCTTCCCTAAACAGCCCTTCCTTTAGTTACAGACTGACTATCAACAACCTCCAACTGGTATTCTGTAGTTGGTACCTCAGCTGTGGTTGGTGCCCGTTGTTGATTGAGTAGAGATTAACTCAAAGGTGGCAATCAAACAAAGCATGGTAGCAGTACGGAGAATAGAGCTGTGGGTCACACAGATATTTCAGCTTCCCTCTCCATATTTCAAGTAATTGTGCAATGGTGAACAAGTTATAGCCTCACTGCAAGGTCTGCACAGGGACACCTCCCTGCCTCTTGGCTAAGTTTCTGCCCAGTAGCTGTTAGGTAACTGGCAGACCTGAAAGCAGTAACCTTCCCCTCCTGCTAGGTCACATCCTGGGCCACTTCTGGTCACATGCCTACCATCTGTCCTTAGGAGGGTCCCAGACTCTGAGGTCACATCCAGATCCAGAGTGGTCACACCTTTCCCCCACCTGGCCACACCTCTTCTAGTCTCAGGGTCTTTCTCTGTACAATGGGAATGATAGTATGTATATCATAGGTTTATTGTTGACATTAAATATGATCACACACATAATTAACACCATAACTAGTGCACAGTAACTGCTCAATAAACATTATTATTTACTTACTATTTATTTATTATCCATAAAGCTGAGGGGGGGGGTCCTTATAAAAGAAAACCATCAGATAGATACACGTCTGCTTCTAGGTGAGATAATGGTACCAAATATATGCTTCAGGACCAGAACACAATTTTAACTTCAGAGTCTATCACTTTTGAATTTCCTTCTAGATGCTCATGTACCCTTGCTGGAGTTTTGATGTTGAATGTCCCCCCATGTATGTGGTGTATTAAAAAGCATAGTCCTCACAATGCTACTATTATTGGGAGGAGGTGGGGCTTTGGGAGATGAGGCCTGGTGAGAGGTCCTTTTGCTCCCTAGCCCCTGAATGTAAGCAGTTTGCTTGGCACACATTTCTCATGGTTGCTGTCTGACCTGTCCACCGAAGGCTCAGAACTTCTGATAACAGACAGAAAGATCTAAAAGTGTGAGCCAAAACAAACCATTTCTCTTTGTAAGCTGATTGATCTCAGGTTAGTGTTATTGTGATGGGAAACTGACGAACACAAGTTTACACCAGTGCTTATCAGGTATTAGCGTGGATCAGTGATAGTTCATGGCACAGTTCTCATGGTCCCCCTGTGAAGTGAGAATAAACTGTCTTTACACCAAGTATGTTCCTAGTACTTTTTTCTGGCCTTATATTTAATGTTTGTTGCCTGGATTAAAGCATTTAGTTGGATCTTTTATATAAAATCAAACTGAAAAGTCTATCCTTTAAGTCTCTGAGGATGAGGATATTTACATTTAATATAATATGGATTGGTTATTTAATATAATCATTGATTACATTTAATGTAATTATTGATACTATTAAAATTTTGTTCTCTGGATTATCTTTTTATTCTGGTTATTGTTTAATTTGGTTCAATCCCAATGTTCAATTCTTGTTCTTATTTTCTGAGCAATTGAGGTTCAATTCAGGAAGGCATCAACTATGCCTAGATCTCCATGGGTTTTCCTGCTAGCAGTTTCAATTTTTGGTCATCATTTAGGTCTTTGATACAATGTGAATTGGTGTTGGCATAGTGTGAGAGACAGGGATCTTTAGTCTTCGATACATAGGTATTTTGTTTTCAGAGCACCATTTGTTGAAGAGGTTATCATTTCTCCAATGTTTATTTTTGGTTTATTTATAGTAAGGCAGTGGTGGTATTTGCATGAACTTATTTCTGCATCTTTTATTCTATTCCACTGGTCCATGGGCCTATTTTTGTGCCACTATTATGTGGCGTTTGTCACTATGGATCTGTAGTATAATTTCAGATCAGGCATGTGATAACCACAGAGCTATTTTGTGTGTGTGTGTGTGTGTGTGTGTGTGTGTGTGTGTGTGTGTGTGTGATCATACTGCGGCTTGAATTTAGGGCACAGGCATTATCCTCTAGCTTTTTTTGCTCAAAGCTGGTGCTCTAACTGCTCCACGTGGTAGTTAATTGGAGAAAAGACAAACTTTCCTGCCTGGGCTGGATTCAACCACCATTCTCAAATCTCAGCCTTCAGAGTTGCTAGGATTACAGGCGTATACCATCAACACCTGTGGCACTGAGTTTTTGTTCAGTTGTCCTGTTGCTTTGATAAATTTGCCTTTATATGTGACTTGTCGTTTCTCTCTTGCACCTTTCAATGTTTCTTTGTTTTGTAATTTTAGTGTTTCACTGCAATATGCCTTCAGAGTTTTCTTTCTGATCTTGTCTGTTTGGTGTCCTAAAAACCTCCTGTTAGTGGGCCGAGGGGTGTGCAAATGTTAAAGAAATGATACAGATCGAGATGCATTGTATAAATAAATTACTTTATTAAATAGCAAAAAATCAATACATATCCTACAAAATTAAGAAGTATGAGGAAAAGGGTAGGTCGGGAGCGGTGAGCGGGAATGTTGAGGCTGGTGACATTGATCAGTGTGCACTGTATTTATGAACTGCTTTGCAGAATAGCAACTCCTTTGTAGAACTCCTTAAAAAATAATAAAAAATATTTAATTAAAAACACAAAACCCTCTCCTATTTCTAGATAACCTTTATTTCCCTTCAAGATTGGGGACGTTGTTCTGTTACTATTTTACTAAAGATGTTATCTATATGTTTAGCTTGAACATTGTCTCCAAATTGTATGCCCATGAATCTTAAGTTTGTCCTCTTTTTATGTGCTGGTTCTGGGGCTTGAACTCAGGGCCTTACGCTCTTGTTTAGCTTCCCCTAATTATTAGTGCGTTGCCACTTGAACCATGCCTCCAAGTCAGCTATTTTATGGCTCATTGAAGATGGAATCTTGTAGGCTTTTCTGTCCAGGCTGGTTTTGAACCTTGATCCTCACATCTCAGCCTCCTGAGTAGCTAGGATTACAGGTGTGAACCACCCTCATCTACCTCAGGTTTAGTCTTTTAGTGGTGTCCTAGAGGTCTTACACTTCCCATTCATTTTATTGGTATTATCTTTTTCTTTATGTTAGTGTTTTACTTTCTCTTCCATGTCTGATATATTTATACCTTGTTCTATCCCAGTAATGAGGTTTAACTGAGTTTTAAAGTTTGAGTTACCTATCTTTTGTTTTCCAGAATTTCAATTTGCCCCCCTCTTAGAATTTCTTTTTTTTTCATGTGCTGCTTCTGTTATTTATTTTATTTTATTTTTATTTTTTGTGCCCTCTTAGAATTTCTATGTCTTTATTGAGTTCCTCTTTCATAACCTACTTTTTCTCTATTTAATTCAGCTGGTTACTTCAATTCTTCTTAGTTAAGCTGTTTTTCATAGCATTATTCATTCCGGATTATATACATGTCATCTTTAATTTTGTTGATAATCTCTTACAACATTTAAATTTGCTGTTACTTGTTCAAGGAGTTTCATTGTATCATTTCTATATGCACATATGAATATCCTTACAAAACTCACCCTTCCATCACCCTCCCTCATCCTTCTTCCCCTTTTTAAAAACAATTTCAACAGGTGTCATTGTTCTATTTTCATACATGCATATAAAATACTTTGGCCATATTCAAGCTCATTCACCCTCCCTGTTCCTGCTGGCATTTACTCACCAAAAGAGCCTGTTTGATTTTCCTTTTCTCATTCTTTTTTTTTCTTTTTCTTTTGGGTCAGTCGTGGTACCTGAACTCTGGGCCTGGACATTGTCCCTCAGCTCTTCAGCTCAAGGCTAGCACTCTACCACTTGAGCTAGAGCGCCACTTCTGGCTTTTTCTGCTTATGTGGTGCTGAGGAATCAAACCTAGGGCCTCATGTATGCAAGGCAAGCTCTCTACCACTGAGCATCTTTCCAGCCCCTTCTCATTCATTTTAAGCATATATTTCACCATGGTTTTTCACACATGTATATGTTATATTTTAGTCACATTAAACTCTCTATATTGCTCTTTCTTTCCTATCCAATAGCCTCCTTTTTCAACAACTTCCTTATGCCATCTTCATATACACAGTTTATTCAATATTATTCATATTCTCTCCTTCCTTTTCCCTTCCCTCATCCCTACAAACAGTTCCACAGTTCTAAACATGTTCTATACATGTGTATATCTTTTAATTCTAGATTCTACAAGTGAATGAAAGCAGGAGGCATTTGGCTTAGTGAGCCTGGCTTATCTGGCTCACCACATTGATCTCTAGCTCCATTCATGTTCATGTAAAAGGATATCATTTTACTTTCTCTTTGGCTGAGTAATAGTCCGTGGTTATAGATGCACCATGTTTTCTTTATAAATCCATTGGTTCTTGGGAACCTCAGCTTCCTAAGTCTGGCTTTTGTAAGCCAAGCTGACTTCATTGTTTGAGGTTTCACCCACTTCACTCTCATTTGGATCTTTTATTGTGGAATTGTTGACTTTGGAGGGGACGCATTGCTGTGCTGTTTCATGTGACTTGAGTTTCCCCATCGGGGTTTATGCATCTGTGGCCAAGTGTTTTTCTTTGAAATGTTTGATCTCCTGTGTCCTTTCAGTTGAAGATGGCTAGGTTGTGGCATGTTTTCTCACCAGTGACTGAGGGTGTGGCTCAGCAGTCAACATTCCTCCACTGAGCACAAGACGCTGGGTTTGCCTCTGTCTATACCTTCCTCAAGGCAGAGGATACTAGCTGCAGTAGCAGTCATGGTCTGTAGGTACACCTACTAGATAGAAATAGGAATCCCTAGTTGAGATCAATTTCTTGATGAACTACCAGACTCAGAAAGGAAATACAAAATATGAAATCCAGTGCTCACAGCTGAAAGTTCAACCTTTGATTGCTTTCTTCTCTTATAATATAGTCTCTAACTCTAGTACGATGTTCTCAAACTCCCAAAAGAATGAACAGCGTAAGAAACTTCAATACAGACATTATACAGACAAAAGAAAAGCTAGAATTGTCGAGGATTTAAATTGCAAGTCACTTAGCTCATCTTATTTGAGTCAATCATAAGGTTTCTGTGCTGTGTATACTGTCTATGAAGAGCCTGAACCATAAAGTTTTTTTAGTAGGGTTAAAAATTAGCAATATATAATACTATTCCTACAACTGTTTTGTCATAAATTATATTTTTAAAAAAGCTATAATTAAAAATATTTATTACACTTGTTTATTATACATTCTGTGACAGAGCAGGGACATTTATGTGTTTGATGTTTAGCGTATACCTTAATTTGTTTATTTATTTGTACAATGAACTAGTAACATGTACCACATCTTCCCAATATCCAAGGCAAAGCAATACTAACATGAAAATCTTGTAAGAAACAAATTGGAAATTACATTAAACATTGCTTTAATCAGCTGTCATTGCTGTAATGAAACCAATAACATTATATCTTATTTTTTTTCAAAGAGTTTTGACTTGAGACACTGAACCTCAGAAATAAATGTTAAGACGGGAATTATGGTAAAACAGGAATTTCTTTGAAATCTAAAATACACATTAACAAAACCACAGATATATTTTTCACCTGGAAATATGAGCTTTTTCTTTCTTGGTGCTGGTCCTGGGGCTTCAAATCAGGGCTTGGGTATTGTCTCTAAGCTTTTTTGCTCAAGGCTAGTGCTCTACCACTTGAACCCCAGCTCTATTTTGGATTTTTGGTGGTTAATTGGAGATAAGAGTCTCACCAACTTTCCTGCCCAGACTGGTTTCAAACTGCTACCTTCATATCTCAGCCTCCACTAGGTAGGATTACAGGCATGAGCCACCAGTACTCAGCTTAAGATATGACTTGTTGAAGTTTAAAGCTACAGGAGAAAGTGACCAGAGGAATGAAGAGAACCAGTAGCAACTTCTAATCTGGCAGCAGGTAAGAAACACACTTTACATTGAGCTGACCCACTGTATATCTATCTATCTATCTATCTATCTATATTTAATTTTTTTTTATTGTGAGAATACTGTACAGAGGAGTTACAATTACATGGGCAAGATAAGGAGTACATTTCTTATCAAGCATTGTTGCCTCCTCTTTGTTTCCCCTTCCCATCCCTTCCCTTCCTCCCCCCTCCCCCCACCCAAACCTCCCCCAACCCACTGTATATTTTGTTGAGACTTTCAATACAAAAAAAAAGTAAAATGCTTTTGTTATGTTTCCTCAGAAGCTTTCTTCATTCTTTTTTTCTCATGTATTTTTTTTTTTTTTTTGGTCCGGTCATGGGGCCTGAACTCTGGGCCTGGGCGCTGTCCCTCAGCTCTTCAGCTCAAGGCTAGCGCTCTACCACTTGAGCCACAGCGCCACTTCCGGCTTTTTTCTTTTTGCTTATGTGGTGCTGAGGAATCGAACCCAGGGCCTCATACATGCAAGGCAAGCGCTCTACCACTGAGCCGCCTTCCCAGCCCCTTTCTCGTGTACTTTTGAGCAACCTAATTCTCTCTTCTGCTTATCTGTTCCAGTGCAGATGCTCCTCATTGCAGTTTTCTTTTCACTCACTGAGTTCTTCAAGACTGCAATGTCCATTTGCTTTTGTTGCTATCTCAATCTCTGTTAAAGTTCTCTAGTAAATATTATACTGTTTCGCCATATTTTCTCAAAGTTTACCAGACTTCCTTAGAACAGCTATTTTGAAATATTTAGCAGGTGGATCGGACTTCAACATCTTTTTAGGTTCAGCTACAGGCACCTAACATCTTTTCCATGTGATGACCTCATGTTTCCTTGGCTGTTTGTAAGCCTCAATGTTGTGCATTGATGACTGAGTATTAATGGCATAGATATATACTCCAGTCTCTGGTCTGTGACTGTCTTTCTCCCATAGGCCTGCACAGGAATTCTGAGAAGATTGTCATAGTTTTGAAGTTCATGGCTTCTATAGCCACTCCAGTGATAGAGTGTACCTTAACCTAGGTCTAGCAGAGTCAATATCACCCAGACTAGAGGCTCATGAAGTTCTGTTTCAGTTCTCAGGGTTCCTTTCTTTCCTCCCTCCCTCCCTCCCTTCCTTATTCCCTTCCCTCCCTCCCTCCTTTCTTTCTCTCTCTCTCTCTCTCTCTCTCTCTCTCTCTCTTTCTTTCTTTCTTTCTTGTCCTGGAATTTGAACTTGGGTCTTCCATACTTGCTAGGTAGACACTACTGCTAAGCCATACCTCTAGCTTTCCTTCAGCTGGTTATTATTATTATTATTGTTATTATTATTATTATGCTGGTCCTTGGGCTTGAACTCTGGGCCTGGCACTGTCTCTGACCCACTTTTGCTCAACGTTAAGTTCTCTTCCACTGGAGCCACAGAGCCACTTGTGGCTTTTTTAAAAGTAGTTTATTGCAGGTAAGAGTCTCATGGACTTTCTTGCTCAGGCTGGCTTCAAGCTGCAGTCCTCAGATCTCAATCTCTTGAACAGCTAAGGTTACAGGCAGGAACCACCAGCGCCTGGCTTGCGCTAGTTATTTTTAAGATAGTGTCTTGCTTCCTACCCAGGTGTATTTCTGCACTGTGGTCTACCTAGGTGGGGGGACAAGGGTGCACTGTTGTATCAGTTTACCTCTCTTGAGATGGAGTCTCATGGACTTTTCTGCCTAGGGTTAACCTAGAACTTCAGTCTTCCCAATCTCAGCATCCTATGAAACTAGGATGATCGATGTGTGCCATCATGCTCAGATAGTGTGGAAAAGGAATCTGGTGACTCTCTGCCTGTGCTGGCCTGGAGCAGTGATCCCATCCTCAGTGTGGAGCTGAATCTTAGTACTTTTAATGATGTCTTCCTCACCATGCTGCTAGCTGCCCAGCATGAGGAGGAATGCATCTGCTTCTTTGTTACATCACCCACATTGACATGGATCCTGGAACACAATAGTCCCTTGATACATATTTTCAGAGTGAAAGAATGTGTGGATGGTCATTTTTTTAGGCCTTTCTGTAGATGTGAGGAAGAAGTGCAATGGATTTGAAACCACAGCCTAGAGAATAGTGCTCCATTTAATTCACTATCATCAGGGCAGAAGTCATCCAGGTATAGTGAGAGTTCTTTCTCCTTGAACTACCTACATCCCACTTTCTTACTGGTTACACTTTTAAACCTCTTTTACACTTTTAAACCATGCTTAAAGCCTCCTAAGGTCTCTGGACTGTAGAGATCATGCAATGTGTCCCTGTATTTAAGAAAAGGAGAAATTGAGGTCCGATCGGAAGAAAGAACTTAATTATCAAGACTTCTATTGTCAGAGGGGAATCCCAGCCTCTTGGCTTATTTCTGAACAGAGGAAATGCCTCACTTGTGACAGAGGTCATGGAGAGTGAATTTGGTGGGTAGGGAGTAGGTGGTCCCAATCCTTATCTGGCAAGGAATCAAAGGCAAGTTACTTCCTCATGAAACAGTTTCTGCACCTGTAAGGTGGAGATAGGAGAATACCAATCTCATATGGTTGTTTGGAGGACTGCACACACAAAACGTAATAAAACATACTGCCTGGAAGGTGGTTAGCCTTTCAACCCAAAATATTTACTATTTATGCTCAGAGGCAGGGAGAAATATTTTAGTGAAATAAGTAGCTAGTTATCATCAAACTTTGGAAGTCTGCCTTGTGTGCACTTAGGTTACCCAAACATGTGAACTCTGGAGGCTTAGTCATTGTGGCCACCCACTCTTTTTTGTACACATAGATAGCCCTTGACTTCATTTTGGTTAATTTGAACAATAACCCATGAGTCACCTTTTCCTGATTCACTGAGGTCTCATCAGAACACTCAGAATGATTTTTTTTTTGGGTCTGGTTGTGGGGCCTGAACTCTGGGCCTGGGCGCTGTCCCTCAGCTCTTCAGCTCAAGGCTAGTGCTCTACCTCTTGAGCCACAGCGTCACTTCTGGCTTTTTTCTTTTTGCTTATGTGGTGCTGAGAAATCGAACCCAGGGCCTCATGCATGCAAGGCAAGCTCTCTACCACTGAGCCACCTTCCCATCCCTCAGAATGATTTTTGATGGTGTTTGATGAATGGACGTCTTGGATGGTGGGCACTAAGGAAGGCATACCTGATAGATGTGGATGATAACCAGGACTGTTTAGTTAAGAGAGCTTGTGATAGCTGGACATGTTCTCTCCATGGCAATTTCTCCAGAAGCAGAGCCTTTTCCACTTTGTGTATGCACATTCTAAGAGTCCACAGTTCATCTAAAGGCTCCAGCCTCTTGACATTTTCCCCTTACCTAGTGCCATGAGAATAAGAATAATAAAGAGAGAAACCAGATACAGTTAGACACTTTCTAATGAAAAGAAAATAAGCATCAACAATACTGCTTCAGATTCTTTTTTCACTCAATACCTTAACATAGAGACTGGAATTCTGAAATTCTCATTGCAAAAGTCAGAGCTACACAGATTAGATTTTAATCTTTTTTTTTTAAACTTTTTTTTTGGCCAGGCCTTCACGGGGCCCTTGGTGCTCTGAGGGAACAGGATATTTCCTTAGGAAACTTTTTCCTGATTCTTGTCCAAGTTTAGAAAGTGAAGTATGGTCCAGGAGACATGGAGAATGTCAATGCCTCTTTCCTGACAATGAAACAATTTCCAGAGCCTCTCTGGGTTCACAGTGATGTCTCATAAGTGATACTCTACATCCACATTGGTCAAAGTGAAGAACAAGGTTGAGAATATTGAAATATGGGGATGTTCATAGAATTAGACTGCTGTTTATTTATTTATGGTGGGGGAATAATAGTTTCCAGACAATGGAAAAATGTGGTTGGTTTGTGAGTGTGTGTGTGTGTGTGTGTGTGTGTGTGTATGTGTGCACACGTGCGCTAGTTTAGTGATCAGCAAGGAAGGTATGGTAAGAGTTTTATGTTGGTTCATGGATTCTACCCCAGCTCTTTGGAGACTAATAAGTGTTTGATTTTTTCCCCCACTATATCATTAAAATAGTTTTTTGTTGCTGTTTTGTTTTCTTTTTAAATATATTTTTATTGTAAAAATACTGTACAGAGGGGTTACAGTTACATGAGCAAGGTCATGAGTACATTTCCTATCAAGCATTGTTACCTCCTCCTTTGTTTTTCCCCTACCCTCCCTTTGGAAAGCAGTATGAAGGTTCCTCAAAAGACTCCACATAGAGCTCCCCTATGACCAGCAATCCCACATTTGGGCATTTACCCAAATGATCACAAACAAGACCATACTAAAGCTACCAGCACAACTATGTTTATTGTAGCATTATTTACCATAGCTAAGATATGGAACCAACCCAGATGCCCCTCAGTAGATGAATGGATCAAGAAAATGTGATATATATATATATATATATATATATATGAATTAAAATAAATTTTGTATGCTTTTTCTATCAAGAGGAAAGTCTGAGAATTATTCCAGCTTTAGATCCAACAGCTACTTCCAGTAACTAGCCTATGTTATGTGATATGGAGTTCTCCATCCTCCATCTGGCTTTTTGGGCCAAAGCAAGAAAATGAAGACCTGAGAAGTAGCCTTAAGTATTTCTGTACCTGTCAAAGGGAGTGGGAGCCTGTTGAGGAAAAGTGTTTCAACTCTCTATTAATCCCTGTTTTTGGCTTTCTGAAAGTTACATTTTGAGACCCCAGATCTACTTGAGAAAGAATCGATCAAGAGCACAGCTGGGCAAGTTTCTCTCTATCATGCTTGCTTGCTTTGCTGCTTCTTTCTTTCCCTTCCTCTCTTCCTTCTCTTCTTTCTTTTTTCAACTTTGTTTTCCTCTGAAAAGAATGGGGTTATTTAGACAGACACATCGTGCTTCACCTTGTGCCAAATTTACATAGAGTTACAGTGGAATAAATGATAGGCCACACATTTGCTATGATTTCTATGTGGTTTGTCCCCTTTCAGACAAATTCAGGCTGCAATTTTGTCACCACTGTAAGGATGTTGAGAACTGGTGGGACATCAGGAAGGTGTCTGGATCCCGAAGACTTTACTCTCATGAAAAAAACTAATGCTACTCTCAAGTTATAGATTTCTCACATGGGTAAATGGATTACTTACCATGGCTGTAGGTTGTTATAAAGGGAGGCCACCCTCATGTTGCATGTCTGTTATGTGTGCTTGTCCTGCTTTTCTGCTATGAGATGAAACTGCCCAATGCCCTCAAGTAGATCCTCTTGGAATTCCAGAACCATGAGCTAAAATAAACTTCATTCCACACATATCATACAGTCTCAGGTACTCAGTTATAGCAACAGAAAACAGACCAAGAAAACATCGTACATTGCAATAACACTGTGATGTTTTTATTCTTAGCTCATCTTTCTATATCCAGTCATTTCACACTGGGAGGTGAGAGGCCACGTGGAAAGCAGACTGACTGCCTCAGCTCAGTCAATGTGCTAGAGCTGGGTCCCTTTGGCTTGCGTGTCTTGATGCTTATGAAGCCCTCTTTGGGATATTTCTAGGTATTATTATCTTTTTAATGTACTACTGCTTCTTGTTAATTATTAGTTGAACAATAAGTAGTCAACAAATAGGTACAGTATGCTGGGAGATTATATACCAGGATCCTCATTTATCATAGATCTGGTGTACTCTTGTACATTCTTTGCATTACTATGGCAAGGAATAAAAAGAAGAGTCAAACCCTTAAGATTCCTCCCCTTCCCTCCCTTCCTCCCTCCCTCCTTCCCTCTTTCTCTCTTTTCCTCCCTTTCTCCCTCCTTCTTTACCTCCATCCCTCCCTCTTCTTCCCTTCCCTTCTTCCCCATTTTCCTCCCTCTCTCCCTCTTTTCCTCTCTCTTCCTTCCTCCCTCCCTTCCTTAAAAATACTTTTTTTTTTCTTTAAGTACAGTCTTGCTATACAATCCAGGCTGGCCACAAATCCACAATTCTTCCTGGCTTAGCCTCCTGAGTGCTACATAAAGTTGTGTCTGGCTGCTACTCTCAGGGTTTTTTGAGGCTATAAGAAGAAAAATAGTATGACTATTAACTCTTTTCCTTCTAGTTTACCTTCACATTTTTCAGTACTTCTTTGCTATCTATTCCTTAGGCATTTTGAAAAGGTTTTTATTTACTTACTTTCAGTTATGTATAACAAGTACATACATTTGTGGGACACATGTAATGCTTCAATACATGTGTACACTGTAGAAGGATTAAATTGGGGAAATTAAATACTAAAGTACTTATCATTTAAAAGTAACTCTTTAGGTTGGGTGCTGGTGGCTCACACCTGTAATTTTTGCTACTCAGGAGGTTGGGATCTGAGGATGTGGTTTGAAGCCAGATTGGACTGGAACCTCTGAGAGACTTTCATCTCCAATTAAGCACCAAAAAAAAGCTGGAAGTGGAGCTGTGGCTCAAGGGGTAGAGCACTAGCCTTGAGGAAAAAAGCTCAAGGACAATGCTGTGGCCCTGAGTTCAAGCCTCAGATCTGTCATAAAAAGTTCTTAAAATTATATTTAATTTACAAATAATAATTGTGTATAATTATGTGTATATAGGGTACTATAGAGTAATCAGATCTGGCTAATCAACATATCCATCCTTTCAAATAATTATCATTTATTTGAAGCAAGGATATTTACAACATTTGTCTTTCAGGTATTTTGGAATATAGAATGTATGATTATTAAGTAGATCATGTCTTTCTACAACTATGTACCCTTTGACTAACATCTCCCCTTTCCCTGCCCTTTTCCTTCATTTCCAGCCCCAGCCTCTGGTATCCATTATTGTACTCTGTAGCTCTGAGGGAGTAGCAGTGAATATTGTGCTATCATTCATCTTGCCAGGTGCCCCAGTTTAGGCTGGCTGAAGCTGTTTGTACATGTGCCTCTTCTATGTGAGCCTGCAGCACAACCAGCCATTGACGTTTAAAGATATCAGATGCTGTTAATATCATCACAGCACTTGTTCCTTCCTTGGTAGGCCTATGTGTTCCTTCTCTAAGTTACTGGCAAGTAAGATGCTGAGTCAGTTTAGTAGAGTGTATAATCTACCCAAATACTGTTTCATCATATTTCTGGGACAAGTGCCAAGTTCAGATAGTTTGCTGAAAGAGAACTCCCCCTAATGACCATTTAGATCCCAAGGGTGAGTCTCTGGGAACCACAATCGTGTTCCCAACCCCCGTGTTAGTACAATGGACTGATGCTGAATTTGGGATTATGAGTTTTGCTTGGTATGCGATTTGTGGCACAAATCTGATTCAAGTGAATTATGTGCACCATAAATGGACTGTGTTCCTTAAGAGACTATAAAGAGAAGCATATTCAGTTCCCCAGCATCATTTGGTCAAGTATCCTAAAGGCTTCCCATGACGAAAATTTTGAAGCTCTAGAGGGAGTGATCACCGACCTGTCACAACCATGTCATGGCAACGCTTCATTTTTTGACATCATTGTGATTCTTCTGAACACTGGTCTATCATTTTCTAATCCTAAGTGATATCTACTATAGTTAAAACTAAATTCTAATACCTTTCCCCTCAAACCTCTAAATTCCCAGGAAGACAACAGGTACCAGCTTTGATATCAGCTAGAAGCTGATGTATCTTTTTTCCTTTCCTCTTCCCTTTTTTTTTCTCCCATTTGCCCCCCCCTCTCAGCCCTCCTTTTCTCTCTTCTCTTTCTCCTTCCCTCCTTTAAAGTCTTCCTTCCTCCTCCTTCCTTCCTTCCTTCTTCTCTTCCTCCCTTCCTCTCTCTCTTCCTTCCTTCCTTCTTTCTTTCTCTCTTTCTTTCTCTCTCTTTCTTTCTCTCTCTTTCTTTCTCTCTCTTTCTTTCTTTCTTTCTCTCTCTCTCTCTTTCTTTCTTTTTTCCCTACCCTCCTTCCTCCTTTATTTACTTATTTATTGATTTATTTGTTATTATAAAGGTGATGTACAGAACAATTACAATTACATAAGTCAGATAAAGAGTACATTTCTTTTTGGACAATGTCATCCCTCCCCTCCTTCTCTCCACTTTCCCTCCTGTCCCTACTCACAAGGTCTATAGTTCATTTTCAAGTGTCTAGTAATTACCACTGCTGCATCTGTTCACCCTTTTCCCCTTACTTTCTGTGCTCCTCTTACCCTCCCAAAGATAGATAAATGAACAAATAAGATGAAAAGAAAAGAAAACAAAAACAACAAAAAGGAATAAAATCTGTTTCTGTTTCTTGGAATTCATTTTGATAAACATTATTTCATATGATCAGAAGCTTATAGTCGTTGGTTCTTTTTTTTTGTTGAGAGAAGGTTATGAACTCCATGTCAGCTTTGAATTCAATACATAGTTCAGGTTTGTCTGGAACTCATTCTGTAGTCCAGGCTGTCCTCAAACTCATGGTTTCCCTGTCTCTGCCTCCCAAGTGCTGTGATTACAGACATGCACCACCATGCCTGGTCAGGAATTCAGTACTACAGAGAATCAGCATGATAAACACAACATCAGAATGTGACTAAAACAATAATCTCAATCTACTTCACTTTTACAATTCATCCAGAAACTCTGATAACCTTCTCTCCAAGTCTCATGTAATTATAGTGTAGTTTCAGTCTAATTCTCTCCTCAGGAAAAGAATACTGAAATATCTTCTTATATTACCTATGACTCAATACCATACATGAGACAAATAGCCAAGAATGTTATTCTTTTGCTCTTGCTTTAAAGTTTGCCTCAACTGCCCCACCTTTCCTACTTATTATCTGTCCTAATCCAGGCTGCATATCTCTGTGTAAACATCATTTGTTCATTTTATTGTCTCCCTGGAGAACTATGGGCAGGTGGTAAGATTAGGCTTTCCAGAACCAAAGTATAGCATGAAAAAGACAATGGCTAATAGGATTTTCTCTATATGTGAGAGCAAAGTTCCACCTATGATCAATCATAATTTAGTCTTTCAAAGTGAGGTCATTATTCAGTTCATTATTCATTAAACACACACACACACACCATTGCTGGGCACTGGTAGCTCATGCTTATAATCCTAGATACTCAGGAGGCTGAGATCTGAGGATCAGGGTTTGAAGCCAGTCTGGACAGGAAAGTTCATAAGACTCTTATCTCCAATTAATCACCAGAAAGCTGAAAGTGGAGGTGTGACTCAACTGGTAGAGTGTCATCCTTGAACAAGAAAGCGAAGGGATAACACTCAGACCCTGAGTTCCTGACCCAGGATTGGCACACATGTAGATGCATGTGCATGTACATGTGTACACAGACATACACACACATACACATGATAATAGCAAGTATGATCAATGAAATTAAAGAATATATGAAAAATACAAGTGAATAGCTGAATAAAATAGACAATGCAATATATGAAAGAGGAATTAAGTAAATGACATTGAAATCCTGAAAAAGCACAAATGGGATTCTGAAAATAAAAAAACTTACTAACTAAAATAAAAGCACCAGTTTAAAGCCTCCTCAATGGACTAGGTCAAGCTAAGAGAAGGCTTACAGATAAGGATCAAAATAAAGGGATGGGGATAAGGTATTCCCCATCTGAACTGGAGCATTCAGATAAATATGCAGAAAGAAATAAGAAAGCAGTCATGGAAATGTACAATTTGTGGGGGGGGGGGAAGGGAAAAAAACAAATCGTTTAAATAGGGATACAGGTGGGCCCATTGCAACAATGAGATGTACAAGACGTTATATGGAAAAACGAACTTTACAACTTTTCCAGAGAGGGGAGAAGAGGGGGAGGTGGGGAGGGGGCGGGAATGGGAGGGCAAGGATGGTAAGGGGAAACAAAGGAGGAGGCTTGATAAGAAATGTACTCATTACCTTGCTCATGTAATTGTTACCCCTCTGTACGGTATTTTCACAATAAAGAAATTAATTAAAAAAAGTGAATAGGCTGAAACAAAGATACAGGTTGAGCCATTGTAAAAATGAGATGTACAAGACAGTACGTTGAAAATGAACTTTATAACTTGGGGGAAAGGGAGTTAGGAAGATGGGGAGGGAAGGGATGGTAGGGGGAAAACGAAGGAGGAGGTAACAATGCTCAATAGGAAATGTACTCATTACCTAACTCATGTAACTGTAACCCCTCTGTACAGTATTTTTACAATTAAAAATAAATATAATAGGAAAAAAACCTTTTTGGATATCTTAAAAGACCAAACTTTCAAAATATGGGCATAAATGAAGAGAAAAAGTTGCTAGCTAATGTATTAGAAAACATAATCAATAAAATAACAGTAAAATTCCCAAATCTTGAGGAACAGATGGTTATTTAGGCAGAGGGGTCTTTTAGGACACAAAGCATGCAAGACAAGGGAAAAAACTCCTAACAGTGTATTATACTGAAAACACTGAGCACCCAGAAAAAAGAAAGAAGGCGGAATGCTACAGGAGAGAAAGAAGCACCAAGTAACCTATAAAGGCAAACCACAGAATGACAACAAATTCCTTGAGCATTTAATAATGTATTCCAAGTCAAAAGGAAATAACTATCAACCTAGATTGTTACATTATAATTAGTAAAATTGGCAATAAGTTAAGGGACAGAATGATAGATGGAAATGAAATCTTGAGTATCATTATAGAATATTTTAGCTACTGATTTTTGTTGTTGACATTGTATTTTGCTACTTTGCCAAAAGTGCTTATTAGATCTAAGTATAGGGTTTTTTTTGGTAGTGTCTTTATGGTCTTGAATAACATTTATATCATTGGCAAATAGGGATGACTTGACTTTTTCCTTTCCAAGTTGAATCACTATTATTCCTGGGTTGTTTGCCTTATTCTGTGGCTAAGAATTCTAGTATATGTCTGGATGTAGTATGAAGAGTTGAAATGCCAACTAGTACACCTAATAATGTTACGCCTGATGTACACCTAATAATGTTTAAAAAAGAGAATTTAGGATACTTATAGGATAAACTAGGAGTTTAAAACTGTTAAAACTAAGATACTAACAACTAAGCAATAATAAGAAGGTGTGGGAAAAGGGAAAAAGTAGAAGCAAGATAAGAAAGAGAAGAAACATATGAAATGAAGGAATAATGATGAAAACATGTCAAATATTACACAAAAAAACCACCACCAACAAAACCCTCCACAATCCGCTTGTAAATATTTATGCTCCATTTTGTTCTCCTGGCTGGTCAGGTGGGGTTCCCTGTCTACACTTCTCAAACCATGTGGTGCTAGGTGAATTCAGCTTTGAAACATAGGTTTTGTTATTGGATAATGTGGCAGCTATCACTTGTAGTCTCATAGATCTACAGACTGGGCTCTCTGATCAAGCTTGCTCTTGAGCAGGTCTTGTGGTTGGACAGAGTCAATGATTGTGTTGCTTGTTTTGTCACTTCACTGGATTTTCTCTGTTAGAAAGAAAAGAAAGAAAGAAATGTATGTTCTGCAGAAATGGGTCATGGATTTTCCCTGTTCATAGGGAGGGGCCTAAGTCTGGCTACTGAGTCTACAAAAGGTTGTTGTTTGTGCTTCCTGGTCAGGTAGACGCTACGCTTCATAAGAGTACATGGTCTGCCTTTCAGTGTATAGGCCTGGGTTCTGAGACTGTGAAGGCTCCCAGATCAGGCAGAGCCACTATCTGTGCCCTGAAGGTATGTGTGGTCTTTGGAGAAACCTCAGGCTGGGTGGAGCAACTGTTTAGGAACTCCACCCAAGCAGCATTGCACCTGTGCTATGCAAAGTGACCAGCACAGTTTGACACTGGGCAATGCTCTTGACCCTTCTGTGGTCAGGTATTGCTGCTGGCAGGAACACAGGGCTACTGCCTAGAACCAAGCTTTGACCACTGGGAACTCCTGTTCCCCTTCTTTGTTCTTAGATACCCCCAAGTCATTTAGCCCTAAAGATTTCCCTTGTATTATCTGTGTGGCAAAACAGCAGTGGATTCTGTGGGATGTGCTTGTGAGGGTTGAGGAAACAGCCTATCTATCTCAGGCCCTCTTCTCCCCACTAGGTGAAAGGGAATCTTCTTGGTATAGCACTATGCTGGATTGTTCAATGCTATTAAGTGTTGGGTTGGTGTGCTACATGATAATAGTACTTAGAAAAGTAATTAAGAACTGGGCACCAGTGGCTCATGCCTATAATACTCAGGAGGCTGAGATCTGAGATTGGATGTTCAAAGCTATCCTGAACAGGAATTAACCACTCAAAAAAAAACACACACTACCAAAATCATAAAAACCAGAAGTGACTCTATGGCTCAAAGTAGTAGAGCACTAGCCTTGAGCAAAAAGCTCAGGGACAGCACCCAGGCTCTGAGTTCAAGCCCCACAATGAACAAAAAAGCAGAAAGAAAAGAAAAGAGAAATAACTAAGGTGAATACTTCATTTGATAAGTTGGTTATGTTGAGAGTCTCCTCATAGTGTGCATTGTTTTTTCTAACTGTCCAAATTTAGTGGTTAAAACAAATTCCCTTTAATTCCCACAACAACTTCATGAGCAAGGCACTATTACCCACAATGCAGCAGAGGTGACAGAACCTCACAGACCTTCAGCCCTCATTTAGGGCACTCAATCAAGAGCACAGCAGACCTCAAGTCAGTCTGTGTTTAAGGACTTTGGGTTCACTTTTACCCATCTGCCAGCTCCTAAATAAGCTCCAGCAGAACATCTCAGAGGAATGGGGAGACTTGAAAACTCTCAGATGGAGATGGTCTATGTGGTCAGATCAGTGGTGTGGGAGTCTACAGGGCCAGGCCTCACTCTGGGCCGGTGGGTGATTTGGAGGGGTCAATCCCATGCTGTCCTGACTTCAGAAGACCAGGTGACTATGGCCAATGATGCTTTTCGTGACCTCAACATCAAGGTCAAGCACTCCTCACTTTTGCATCTCTGGTAGCTTTGCCACCTCGTCCCTTCACAACTCCCTTCCCCAAGGGAGGGCAGGAAATCAGGCAATTAGCCCATCCTGGCTCCTCTAAACCAGAAGCTTGGGATTATTTTCCTTTGGGACTTCATCCTGTTGGTGGATGCTGACCTTCTTGCCCATTTTTCTCTGCTGCTTGAAAACTAACATGCAGCATTCAAAAAAAATCCTCGGGGCTGGGGAATGTCTTGTTTTTTGGATACTGGTTTTCATGAACAGAAAGTGAGGGCTCAGGAAACAGTCTTGATCAGAAGGGATCTGATTCACCAAGAATTGTCACAGGTCAGAGAAAGAGGGGACTCAGCACCTGTACTATCTGTGTGCATGACTATGTAAGAATATGTATGTATATGGGAATATTATGTGTTGTTTCTTTTATACGGTATGCTGAGTAGATAATGGACTGAGTTATTTACCTATTGTCTTCATATTAAGATGGCATGCATAGATTATAGATGGCTGAAGACTATCTCTTCTAGGTCAAGAGTGTGGGTATGTGAATGTGTATGTGCCATTTTATATTTGACTATGTGGCTGCGTGTGTAATGCAGTGTGCTTTTATTTTGTGTGTGGATGACTGTGTTTACTGTTGATACGCTGTAATGTATATGAGTGTTTTATTTATCAATTGTGTGTAGCTATGAAAGTGACACAACCCCTTCTTTTCCTTATAGGTTTATAGAGGGAGGTTTATAGGCCAAAGATTGATCTTGAGTTGTGTGCATGCATCTGTGACTTCACATACCTGTTTGTATGTAACACAGTCATATTAGACTTAATCTAGCATGGGTGTAGGAGAGGGGCAATGGAAGTTATGGCAATGTGGTGTATGTGTGTGTGTCTGTGTATTGAATAAACAGATCCATAGTCATAATCTCTACTTGTGTCTTAGTTGAGACACAACAGGCAGTTCCCAGCAGGATCCTCCACATCTCAGCTGGAAGCTATATGCTCATGAAACTTGAACATCCCAAATGCTATGTGGGTACTTTTCATCACTGGCTTTCAACAACACCATGTTTCTACTCTTAGGAAGAGAGATTAGGCTCTGTTGCTACCTATGTCTCAACTCAAGTCTCTTAACTCTTCATAGATTTATGACCTTGGGTTTGCAGTCTATGAAGTTTAGTAGCCTAAAGTGTACCATGGGTTGAGAATCAGGATTTAACTAATATGGGATGTATTAAAAACATCCAGTAAATGTGAACTTGAGATTTTCAGTTTGTTTGTCAGTTCTTGGCTGCCTGAGGAGTCATATTTAGGCAGGAAAGAAGAACAGGCTTATTCAAAGAGCTTTTGCCAAACTTACTGCCTAGCTTCTCTTCATTCTTTTGTTTTATTTTTATTTTATAGTGGTACTTAGGGCTTTGTACTTGCCAGACAGGTATTCTTCTGCTGAGCCCGAATTCTAGCTTTATCTTTCACTATTTTTTTTTTTTATTGTGAAAATACCGTACGGAGGGGTTACAATTACATGGGCAAGGTAGTGAGTACATTTCTTATTAAGCATTGTTGCCTTCTCCTTTGTTTCCCCTTCCCATCCCTTCCCATTTTCCCCACCCCCCGCCAAAGTTATAAAGTTTGTTTTTCGACATGTCTTGTATATCTCATTGTTGCAATGGGTCCACCTGTATCCCTATTTAAATGACTTGTTTTTTTCCCTTCCTCTCCACAAATTATACCAACACCAAATACAGTGAAAGCAGGGGTTATACCGTGGGGGAGGGACATACAAAGCAACAAAGAAATCATCTTATAAATATGTTAGAAACAATCACAAGAAAGCAAAAACATTTGAGTCCTTATCTTGGGATTCGTTTCACCTTCACTATTTTTTTTTAAGATAAAGCCTTGCTTCCTGCCTACATGTGTTCCTTGATCTTAGTCTGCCTATTTTAAGTTTCTGGTCATTTCTAGAACGAAAGACACGTGTCAGCTTCCTTTCACTGAGATGGAGACTCACAGGCTTTTCTGCCTGGGCTGGCATGGAGCCTTGATGCCGCTAATCTGGGCCTCCCCCATAATTTAGGATGACAGGCATGTGCCGCCGTCCCCACCTATGGGTT
The DNA here is from genome assembly GCF_019054845.1 of Dipodomys spectabilis. NCBI lineage: Eukaryota > Metazoa > Chordata > Mammalia > Rodentia > Heteromyidae > Dipodomys > Dipodomys spectabilis. Next base: position 7,474,356 of record NW_024870723.1, read on the forward strand.
GTTAAAGTGTTTCACACACTTTTTGTCCAGGCTGGCCTGGAGCTACGCTCCACTATGATCCCTGCTTCCTAAGTAGGATTACAGGCATGTGCTACTGGTGCCTGGCCCTTTTTTATTCTTAAGTGTGTGTCTAGTTGTGTTTCTCTCTTAGACAGTGGCTTGAATCAAGGTCATCTTTTTATTTATCCAGCTCTTCAGTGTGAGGATTTATTTGTTATATAGTTCTTCCAGAGGTGTTTGAGTTATAAGAAGTTTGAATCAGGAAACACGATTTAAGTCATACTCTACCTCCTTTTCTTCCCCCTTGATCAAGATGACCTGCTTGCCTGAGCTTCTCTCTGCTCTTTGAAGAGATTCTTCTACCAGGAACCTGTGCCTTAGACTGATAATGTCTTCCTGGATTCCTTTCCCAGGGCTGCCGTATGTGATCACTAAAACTGATTTAACTGTCAGTGGAAGTATTGCAAAGACACTTAGAAGTCTGATGTGGAGGGTCAGGAGCCACTATTTCAGCAGGTGGCTTCATACCTCTGTGTTCACACTTGGTACCTGAAATAACTTACTGGAATGCTTAATAATATTCAAGGAATGCTCAATATTTCCATAACTGGCTAATAATAGTCACCCCTTTGCAGAAGAGGGAACTTAGGCATGCATAAAGGAAGTTTGCCAAGGCTGGTTGGGTAGTAACTATGGAGGTAGCATCCAGGTCAAGCTTTTGGTAAATCACAGCTCTTGCTCAGTTCTTTATCAGGTGCTTGTAGAATGTGGGCCCAAAAGGGAAAAGACTTGGGAATTTTATTGTCTGCTGTATTACCAGTGTCCAAACAGTGTCTGCGACATGGCTGGACAAGTGAATAAATTTACAGACTCCAGTGAAGGAAATCTTGTTTAAACTGGAAATATTCGGCTTTTGGCATCTCAAATGAGAACAGGTGTAGAGTCAGATAGAAAAAAATACGCCGTCCTCCAGAGAAATGCATGTACGTATGGTGTGGATCTGCTGGGGATGATTACAACTTACCAGTCTCTTTGATTTCCTACTCCACCTCCAGCAGTAAGAAGAGGAACATGAGGAGAGAGAACGGAAGCAGTGCATCCGAGTTTCTCCTCCTGGGACTCCCCATCCAGCCAGAGCAACAGGGCTTTTTCTTCTTCTTGTTCCTGGCCATGTACCTGACCACTGTGCTGGGGAACCTGCTCATCATCCTGCTTATCAGTCTGGACCACCGCCTCCACACCCCCATGTACTTCTTCCTCAGCCACTTGGCATTTTCTGATGTTTCCTTATCATCTGTCACCGTTCCAAAGATGCTCAGAAATATGCACACTCAGCGTTTAGCCATCTCCTATGAAGGGTGCATTTCTCAGATGTATTTTTTCTTACTTTTTGTATGTGTTGACAATTTCCTGCTTGCAGTAATGGCCTATGACAGGTACGTAGCCATTTGCCACCCACTCCACTACACCATCATTATGAGGGGGGAGCTGTGTGTCATATTGGTGGCTTGTTCCTGGTTCTTCTCTGGTGTGCACGCTCTCCTGCACACCCTCCTTCTGTCTTGTTTGTCTTTCTGTGCTGACCACACCATCCCTCATTTCTTCTGTGATCTCAATGAGCTCCTAAGGCTGACCTGTTCAGATACTTCTCTCAATGAGCTAGTTATCTTCACTGAGGGGGGTGTGTTAACACTCCTGCCACTGAGTGCTATTCTGGGATCCTACGTATGTATTGGGGCAACCGTCCTAAAGGTCCCCTCCATGAAGAAGATTGGCAAGGTTCTCTCCACCTGTGGTTCCCACCTCTTCTTAGTGTTTCTGTACTACGGGACTCTTGCCATCATTTATTTCTTTCCTTCCTCAGGCAATTCCACAGTGAAGGATGCAATTGCTTCAGTGATGTATGTGGTAGTGACCCCCATGTTGAACCCTTTTATTTATAGTCTGAGGAACAGAGACATGCAGCTGGCTCTGCAGGTACTGTGTAGAAAAGTGATGATATTTGCGGAGTGAGAGTGTTTTACTTACAGTGACAATTTTCCTAGTAATGCTCCCAGAGATACTTGCTTGAAAAGTGGTGCAGGTGGCCAGAGAAGATTGCAAAAATGATCACATATTTGGCATTCTTTCATTTCCATGGTGGAATTTACTGTTCTTTCCCTTGAATCTGGACAGATATTTCCCCTACCCCCTTGTACACCCAGTACTCATATTTTCACACTTGGTAGGCAGGTGCTTTATCACTGATAAATAACGTTTCCAGTGCTTTTTTTTTTTGCTCAGTTTTTTTTTTGTTTATTTTGTTTTGAGATAAGGTCTTACTACCTGCCCAGGTGTGCACTGAGAACACAATCTGCCAAGTTTAGGCTTCTCATCATTACAGGGATGACGGTCACATGCTACTCTATCTAGCTTCCCCTCACTGAGATGGAGTCCTACAGACTTTTCTGAAGATCAGACTGGGGCTGGGAAGGTGGCTCAGTGGTAGAGTGCTTGCCTTGCATGCATGAGGCCCTGGGTTCAATTCCTCAGCACCACATAAGCAAAAAGAAAAAAGCTGGAAGTGGCGCTGTGGCTCAAGTGGTAGAGCACTAGTCTTGAGCTGAAGAGCTGAGGGACAGGGTCCAGACCCAGAGTTCACAACCAGACCAAAAAAAGAGAAGATCAGACTGTTCTAGAGCCATCCTCTCTGTCTCAGCCTCCCATGTGGCTTAGGACAGTAGTTGTACACCACTGCATTCAGCCATGGGTTAAGAAAGATTCTCATTAACTTCCCTACCTGGGCTGGCCTCCAACCATGAACCATTCATTCTCAACTTCCCATTGTGACTTGTTTTGATCAGTGGGTTTGGTGGAATTGATATTGTAAGAGCTCTAAGCCTATGCAAGCTCTGTGTTTACTGTACTTAGAAGTATTCAATAATCATGGAAGTAAGTCTAGGATAGGCTGCCCAAAGACAGAAGGGTACAAAGATACTCTGGTTAACTTCTAGCCAGTGTCCAGTAAGGGGTTATGGAGACACAAATGAGTTCAGTCCAACCCTCAGCCAAATTGCCAGTCTATAGAATTATCATGAAAAATGTTTTTCTTTTGGGTTTTTGTGCAGCAATAGTTACTTGATGTGACTGCTTTTATTACTGGGATGTTCCAGACTTTCCTTAATTTCAACAGTCCTTCTCTTTTCCTTAATTTCTCGATTGAACTGACTTCTTTCCCCATTTCCCAGATCTCATGAACCTCAAAACTTGAAGGTTCATAGACACTCCAGGATGATCTCTATAATCTTAGTTTTGCCATTACCTTAGTTTTTTTGTCAAGCATAAAAACAATATTTATAGATATACTGCTTTGTCTGTCTGAAGATATTTGAATATCTTGTTATGATATCCAAAGGCATAAACCTATTGCTGGAGAGGTATTAGATTAGCAATGCATTAAAATAGATTAGAATTAGATATTGGATATTAGATTAGAAATTATGATCATGAGTAAGATTAGAGATATTAGATTAGAAATATTAGGGCATGCTTTCCTTTTTAAGAAAAAAAGCACTTGGACTAAGGCTAAAGAGCTAGAATAATATTGCATTTTGTGTAAGTTTGTTCTTCTTATGGTAGGTGCTAATATTAATTGAAAAAATAAAATTCTCAATTGTGATAAAACAGTTGTCCTTATTTACAATAAAATTCAGATCTAGAACCTTATACTTGGGCTATTATCAAGGTTTGTAGAATGAGATATTGTTTTAGATAAAGAAAAGGCATTTGCCAGTTGCTGATGGCTCACACCTATAATCCTAACTACCCAGGAGGCTGAGATCTGAGGATTACAGTTTGAATCTAACCCCGGGCAGAAGAGTCAGCCTTGAAAAAGAAGCTCAGGGACAGTGTCCAGGCTGTGAGTTCAAGCTCCAGGACTGGCAGAAAAGAAAAGAAATGAGTATTATGAAATTTAATGATAATTTACAGTTAGAATTTATTATTTGGCCTTCTAGTTTCTCCATCTTTTTGTCTGTGATTTCCAACATTCTAGAAGTAGATGTTGCTTTAAAGTAATGAAGTTGAGATTACTTACATGTTTTTCTACATTTTTTGGCCAGTTACAAGGTTTGAAAACAGGATTTTCAAAGCTTGCTTGCTTGGCTGGTGTCCTATCCTTGAACCAAACCTCTAGCTTGGCTTTTTGCTTACCAATTGGACATGGAGTCTCATGGTCTTCTCTGCTTGGGCTGGCTTATAACTATGATTCTCTAGATTTCAGCCTCTTGAGTAGTTAATATAACAGTTTGCAGCCAGTGCTGTTTCTTTTTTATTAGCATCAGTTAGTTGTACATGTTCATATATGCATATGATACACCTTGATCAGACCGACTCATATCACTTTTTCTTCCATATCCCTTGGGGTCTTATACCTGTATAGGTACCACTGTCCTGAAGGTTCTCTCCACTAAGAAATTCTTTCTTTTTTTTCCTTTGGTCGGTCGTGGGGCTTGAACTCTGGGCTTGGGCGCTGTCCCTCAGCTCATCAGCTCAAGGTGAGTGCTCTACCACTTGAGCCCCAGCACCACTTCTGGTTTTCTAGTGGTTTATTAGAGATAAGAGTCTCATGGACTTTCCTGCCCAGGCTGGCTTTGAACCATGATCCTCAGATCTCAGCCTTCTGAGTAGCTAGGATTACAAGTGTGAGCCACCAGCACCCGGCTCACTAAGAAATTCTTGAAAACATTTTCTACCTGTGGCTACCATCTTTTTGTTGTGTCTTTATACTATGGGACACTTGTAGGGGATTACCTTTACTCTTCATCATGGAACTCCCATGACAAGGGCATAACTGCTTCTGTCATTTATCCTGTAGTTACCCCCATGCTGAACCCTTTCATCTATAGTCTGAGGAACAGACTTTAGACAAGCTTTATACAAACTTGTCAATAGAGCTAACTTCTTTATGTGATAGTCATTATATCCACTTATTTCAGTCATTTACACAGTCAGGCACATTTCCTGAAATTATTGTTTATTTGACAATTCTTGACCTATTTCTGATTGATTCCACTTGTAGTTTTTATATTTAATGTAATGGTGGCAACACATTTGAAATTTTATTTTCTTTAAATAATTATTATTGTAATTTTGAATTGATATACATTTGTATATGAGGGGTTTGTATGCCACTTCTATACATGCACACAGTGCATTTTGAACAAATTCACCTCTTCCACCACTGACTTTACATTTTATGTATTACTATTTTCTAATTAAGATATTTGTATGCTTTTTTCTGATATTTTGATTAGCATATATTTTTGTTCACCATGCTGCTGCTCATCATACATTATATGTATGTTTAGAAATACATGCATATAATGTACTTTGATCACATTTACCCTTTGTATTACTCTCCTCATTTTCCCTCCTTTTTTATTGCTGGTTGTGGGCCTGAACTCTGGGTCTGGGCTCTGTCCCTCAGTTCTTCAGCTCAAGGCTAGCGCTCTACCACTTGAGCCACAGCGCCACTTCTGGCTTTTTCTGCTTTGTGGTGCTAGAGGAATTGAACCCAGGGCCTCAGGCATGCAAGGTAAGCACTCTACCACTGAGCCACCTTCCCAGCCCATCATTTCCCCTCTTTTCTACAACTTTTCCTTATTTCCCTCTTCTTTATACAACTTTTAATGGGATTATTATACTATTTTCATATATTTTGATCTTATCTACTGTCCCCATAACTCTTTCTTTTGTCTTCTGTACAGCTGGTTTAGCCAAATTGTCCCTTTTTACATTTGCTTTTTCTCTGTCTCTCTCTATTACATACAAACCAAATGCACCCCATATCTAGAATTTTCATGTGAAAGGAAACATCAGATATTAATCTTTTTAATGTCTTCCAGAGCTATCAATTTTTCTGAAAATGACATAATTTCATGTTTCTTTGTGGCTTAATAATAGTCCATTGTGTATATGCGCCATATTTTCTTTATCCAATCATTATTTGATGAGTAGCTAGGCTGGTACAGATACTTAACTATTGTAAGTAGCTCTTCAATAAGCATGAAAGAATCTCTATTGTATGTTGACAACATCCATTTTGAACTATGCCCAGAAGTGGTAAAGCAGGATGGAATAGAAGTGCTACTTGTAGTTTTTTGAGGAACCTCCATACTGATTTCCATAGTGGTTAGACTGATTTACACTTCCACCAAAACTTCATATTCCTTGAAACATTATCTGTTATTTGTTTTCTTGATGACAGCCATTGTGAGAGAAGATAGAATCTCAGTGTCATTTTGATATGTACCTTTTGATTTGCCATTTGTACTTTATCCCAGAATTCTGAGTTCATTGATTGTGACCTTTGAAAATATTAGTAAAATTAAGTTCATGAGTGACTAAAATAATTTAGATAATGAACTTCTAAGGACAGAAACCATTTTATGTTGCTGGAAATTATTGAAGGCATAAATACTATGTGTAAAATGATATTTTTGAAAATAAAATACTCAGTAATAATATAGGATTCTTACATCTGCCTATGTTCAGCTGTTAATTCTGTCTGCCAAAAAAGTACAAAGAATATACAACCTTATATACATTGAGACCCCCCCAGGAGACATCAAGACACAGTCAAATTCTTTTTTTTTTTTTGCCAATCCTGGGCCTTCAACTCTGGGCCTGGGCACTGTCCCTAAGATACTTTTGCTCAAGGCTAGCACTCTACCATCTGAGGCTACAGTACCACTTCAGGCTTATTCTGTGGTTAATTGGAGATAAGAGTTTCATGGACTTTCTTGTCTGAGATGGCTTCAAACCATGATCCTCAGATCTCAGCCTCTTGAGTAGCGGGATTACTGATGTGAACCACCAGTGCCCAGCTTACAGTTGTAATAATATAGAGAACCATCAATTCAATTCAATTGCCTTTTTAGCAATTGAATTACATATTTTGATTTTTAATTTTTGAGTTCTTTATATATTTAGATACTAGTCCATTAAAAGGTGAACATATGGCAAAGATTATTTTCAATTCCATGGACTATCTTTTCTTTCTGTTAAATGTTTCCTTTGCCAGTTTTTGCACTTGTCTCCTGAGCAATTGGAGTCCTAGTTAGAAGTTGTTGCTTATATCTTTTTTCTTTAAAATTATTTTTGATTATTATATACATATTAACTGTATTCTCATTAAACTTCTTAAACTTGAATTAATTTATTTAAATTTAAACAAGATGATAATGCTTGAACCTATCACCTATTTTAAGAAACACATTAAAATTATGAAAAATGGAGAAAGTATGGATAAGAAAGAATAATAAAGGGAATAAATCTGGTCAAAGTACATTATATGCATGTATGGAGATATAATTAGACCTGCTATGCAATTAAAAAATAAAATACAGTATTGTGTTTCTTACGTGGTTTTCATTTATTTCCTCTAGTAATTCCAAAGCTGTTATGAGACTTTGGAAGAATCATATAGTACCTTCTTCTTTCATGTTATCTGTGTTCCTGAAAATGATAAAACTTTGAAGAAGACACCAGGAGTTAGAAAAATTTCTCATGTTCATAGATTGCCAGAATTGATGTCATGAAAATGGCCATACTGCCAAGGCAATCTATAAATCCAATGCAATACCAATCAGAATCTCAATGTCATTCTTTTCAGAGATAGAGAAAAGCATCCCCCAAATTCATATGAAGCTCTCAAAGGCCCTAAACAGGCAAAGCAATCCTAAGTAAAAACAGCAGTGCTAGAGATATCACAATTCCAGATTTTAAGCTACTACAGAGTCATAATAATAAACAACTTTGTTCTCGCACATACACTATCCAGTAGACCAATGGAACAGATCAGAAAACTCAGAAGGAAACACACATACCTAGAGCTATCTTAGTTTTGACAAAGTAGCCAAAATATATGTTGGAAAAAGACTATCTCTTGAAATAGTGTTGGGGAAACCAGATGCCTACATGCAAAAGACTGGAGTTGGATTCCAGTTACCTTGTACTATCAGTTCAAGGTAGAACAAAGCCCTCAATGTAAGACATAGGCAGGAAGTTGCTGAGTAGAATTCCAGAGGCTCAGAAAATAGGTGTACAAATGTACAAATATACAAATGGATTGCATCAAGCTCACAAGGTGGTTTTATTTTTGCCAGTTTTGGGGTTTGGACTCAGGGCCTGGGTACTGTCCCTGAGCTTCTTTTGCTCAAGTTTAGGACTCTATCACTTAAGCAACAGCACCACTTTTGGCATTTTCTGATTACATGGTACTGAGAAATTGAACCCAGAGCTTCATGCATGCTAGACAAGCACATTACCACTAAGCCACATTCACAGCTCTAAAAAGGCTTTGTATACTGAAAGATAGTAACTATAATAAAGTCACTTGCACATTCATATTCATTGCTGCACTTTTTACTGTAGTCAATTTATGGAAACAGCCTAGATTTCCTGCAAACCATAAAAAGATAGCCCAGGGGAGATTTTTTTTGAATCTGTATGCAAGGGTCTAATAACCAGAATACACAGTTCCCCAAAGACTCAGTTAATAATTAATAAATGAACAAAGGAACTAAATAGACATGCCTGAAAAGAACAAGTAAAAATAGATAATAAATAAATGAAGAAATCTTCACCATCAATGGACATAAAGGAAATGTAAATCAAACCAGCATTGAGATTTCATTCCACTCCAGTCAGAATGGCCATTATGAAGAATATGAACAAGAACGGTTGGGAGGAGCCAGGATTCAGTGGCTCATGCCTGTAACCCTAGCTACTCAGGAGGCTGAGATCTAAGGATAGCAATTTGAAGCCAGCCCCAGCAGAAAAGTCCAGGTAAGACTTTTATCTCCAATTAACTACTCAAAAATCGGAAGTAGAGCTGTGGCTCTAAGTTGTAGCCTGCTAACCTTGAGCAAAGGAGCTCAGGAGCAGCAACCAGGCCCTAGATTTAAGCCCCACAGCCGACAAAAAAGAAAGAAATGGTGGGGAGGATGTGGAGAAAAAGAAATCCTATTTCATGGGAAGGGATGGGAAGGGGAAACAAAGGAGGAGGCAACAATTCTTTTTTTTTTTTTTTAAGTTTTTTTTAAATTTAATTAATTAATTTATTTGTTTAGGGTCCGGTCGTGGGGCCTGAACTCTGGGCCTGGGCGCTCTCCCTCAGCTCTTCAGCTCAAGGCCAGCGCTCTACCACTTGAGCCACAGCGCCACTTCCGGCTTTTTTCTTTTTTTTGCTTATGTGGTGCTGAGGAATTGAACCCAGGGCCTCAGGCATGCAAGGCAAGCATTCTACCACTGAGCCACCTTCCCAGCCCAACAATTCTTGATAAGAAATGTACTCATTATCTTGCGCATGTAATTGTAACCCCTCTGTACGGTATTTTCACAATAAAAAAAAAAGAAACTCTATTACACTGTTGGTGGGAATGTAAATTAGCATAACCATTATGGAAGGCACTATGGAGATTCCTCAAAACTATTAATAGAATCACTCTCTGGGCTGGGAATGTGGCTTAGTGGTAGAATGTTTGCCTAGCATGCATGAAACCCTGGGTTTGATTCCTCAGTACCACATAAACAGTAAAAGCCAGAAGTAGCACTGTGGCTCAAGTGGTAGAGTGCTAGCCCTGGGCAAAAAAAGCTTAGGGTGAGTGCCCAGGCTCTGAGTTCAAGCCCCAGGACTGGCAAAAAATAGAATTACTCTCTGATCCAGTGATACTGTTGTTGGGCATTTATCAAAAAAACCCCATAAATCAGAATATAATAAAGTTACTTGCGTATTCATAGCCATTGCTTCACTCTTCACCTTAGCCAAGTCATAGAAACAGCCTAAATTTCCATGCAAACCATGAGAGAAATGTGTGTGTGTGTGTGTGTGTGTCTGAGTCTGTGTGTGTATGTGTATGTATAATGGAATTGTATTCATTCATCAGGAAGAATAATATTATGATATTTGCAGGGAAATGGATAGACCTTGAAAAAATTATGGTCACTGAAGTAAGTTAGGCTCAGAGAGATAAAGGATACATGTTTTCTTTCATATGTGGAAATGACATAAAAATGTAAACATATATGCATATGTGCATGATCAAACTGCCTACAGTATGGTATACATAGGAATGGATTTCCATGGTGTAATCCCTTTACACTTAATAGTAGTTTAACAAAATAAATACCAGCATGCTGAAATATGTCTTGTCTGAGAGGGTAGGTATTAAGGGGAATGGGATGGACAAATTGAGAGAGGAATAGTGGTGAATGCAGCCATAATACTCAATATACATATGTGAAACTGGAACTCAAGGGCAGGTTGGGTTGGGATAAATAGGGTGGAGAATGATGAATGACCAAGATACATTGTCCACATGAATTGACATGTTGAATGGAAACCCCTTCATACAACTACTTAGATCAAGTGATTAGAAAGGGCAATAATCCTAGTAGAGCAGGGTCCCATTTTATGTTAATTAATCCATGAATGTTGCAGCCTCCCAATGCAGTCATTATTGTGGGTTATGGCTTCAACCTATAAATTTTCTTTAGGAGATGGGAGAGAACAGAAACATTCAGGCCATAAAAATGCATATACATGTAAATCCCAGCTAATATTTATTCTTTTAAATTCTATTATGTTGGCATGTGAGTATTGTTTACTAATAAATTATTACAGAGGAAAGTATAAATAAGAGGCAGAACTATAGGATACATTTAGTTTACAAGAGGGATATATGAAGGATCTAACAGGTATGCAGGACCTGGAGAAATAGTAATGTAATCTGTTAATGTAAAAGAGACCTTCCCTGATATTGTTAAATCTAATGGAAGTCATGCAGAGTCAATTGTAGAGTTGTCTTAAGAACAGCTAACCAGTCCTGTTCTATAGAATTTAGAAACTATTTCTTAAGTCTAAGTATATTACAAGATTTCCTTAGTCAAGTATCAAATACACTTTTTAATCATAAATGGAACCATTTAATAACATAAATAACCACACATCTCCAACTTAATCTATGACTATATATTTATTTTCTCGTAGGCATCAAAGAACAGGAGATGATGTAATGAGTGGATTCAGGGGTAATTTTCTAGTGGATTAATTAGAAAATGTGCATTACATTGTTAATTTTTCTGTAGCACTGTGGGATTCTTAACGCCAGTAGAATATTGTATCTGCTGGTTTGGGGAGAGAGATTAAGATTTACAGAAGCCATGCTTCATTTCCTAGAGTCCAGTGGACACCAGGAGATAGAACTTCTCTTACTCTTTTGGTGAGAAAATAAAAATGTTAGAATATTTCTAGTGTTTTCAAAATAATACAGGGTTCAGAAGTAAGAGACTTGTTTATCAGACTCAATCTCTAGTTTGATTTCATCATGTGCTCCTTATTTAACCTTATTTAACCCCAAAAGACAAGGAATTTATGAACTACCAAGCTCCTAATGACTACCCTGTGGGTTTGTTTTCTTTAATCATCATTCCTCCAAGCGTAAACTCTCTTTCAACTTGGTGAACCCTTAGTTCTTCCCTTGTGAATAGCTAGTTCTTCCCCAAGGAAGTCAAAGATAATGAAGCAATTATACCATGTGTCTCTGATTTCAAATTGGAGATGGTAGAATTGTCCCATGGGTCTTCTCCCATCATTTTTCCAATTACAGTTCACTTGATTTATTGGGGACGGTGAAGAAGAGTGTGTTGATACATGTATATTGCTTGACCTAATGACTCTTCTGTCTGTTGCAGTGGAACTTTGAGCTCCATCTGTGCCATTATATTCATTGTCTTCTAGAAAGAAATAGAACAATCTCCCCACGCCATGTCCCTAAAGGTATCTGGGCCCATCTTCTGTGGTTCTATCAGAGCAGGAATATAATTTATATTAAGTAGCATGATTTTATTTCCGTGGGTATGTGTCATTGTTCAGTCTATGCTATTAATTCCTAGACTATAATAAAAACACAGACTGATAGTTTCTTGCAAAGTAGTTTATCTTGAATTGTTTATATACAGTTTTTGAAAGAGTAAGATCCAACAAAAAGATAGAATTTTGTACCTAAACTACTGCAGCCATCTATTTGGATCCTAGCTGGTTCTCTTGACTTGTTTCAATGTGATCTCTACCCAGTAGACAACAGATATTTGATATGTTTAATTACTTCATTTAAATCTTCACTGTACTTCTACAATCAAACTAAATAAAACCTTTTATTATAACAGATATTATAATATTTAATATAATGTTATAGTTTATAATAGTTTCCTAACACCATATATTTCCCAGACTAACCACTCTCTTAATTTTTTCCTATTTCTCAATTTTCTTCTCTACATACTTATTTAGAATGCCTATTTTTGAAAACATAATATGACAAGCTCTTTTTTTATTGTGAAAATACCGTACAGAGGGGTTACAATTACAAGAGTAAGATAATGAGTACATTTCTTATCAAGCATTGTTGCCTCCTCCTTTGTTTCCCCTTCCCCTTTGTTTCCCATCCACCCCTGCCGTCCCCCCATCCTTCTCCCCCCCCCCACCAAAGTTGTGAAGTTCGTTTTCGACATAACAACTTGTACATCTCATTGTTGCAATGGGTCCACCTGTATCCCTATTTAAACAATTTGTTTTTTCCCTTCCCCTCCACAAATTATACCAACATCAAATACAGTGAAAGCAGGGGTTATACCGTGGGGGAGGGACATAAAAAGCAACAAAGAAATAATCTTATAAATGTGTTAGAAACAATCCCATGAAAGAAAAAAGACATTTGAATACATATCTTAGGGTTCATTTCCCTAACATCAACTTATCTGACCTTTTCTGCTTTACTCAGAAACACATTAGTTACTGCAAATAAGGGAAACCATGGGACCTGTGTTTCTTTGGGCCTGGGTTACTTCACTTAATATAATTTTTTTCCAAGTCTTTCCATTTCCTAACAAATGGGGCAATGTCATTCTTTCTGATGGAGGCATAGAATTCCATTGTGTATATATACCACATTTTCTTGATCCATTCATCTACTGAGGGGCATCCGGGTTGGTTTCATATCTTAGCTATGGTAAATAAGGCTGCAATAAACATAGTTGTGCTGGTAGCTTTGGTGTGGTCTTGTTTGTGAACATTTGGGTAAATGCCCAAAAGTGGGACTGCTGGGTCATAGGGGAGCTCTATGTGGAGTCTTTTGAGGAACCTCCATACTACTTTCCAAAGTGATTGAACAAGTTTACACTCCCACCAACAATGCAGTAAGGTTCCCTTCTGTCCACATCCCCTCCAGCATCTGTTGTTATTACAGTTCTTGATTATAGCCATTCTAACTGGGGTGAGGTGATATCTCAATGTTGTTTTGATTTGCATTTCCTTATGGCTAGAGAGGTTGAGCATTTCTTCATGTGTCTATTGGCCATCCTTCTTTCCTCTTCAGAGAAGTTTCTCTTTAAGTCTTTAGCCCACTTATTTATTGGGCAGTTGTTTCTTTGAGGATTTGTTGTTGGGGGATTTAATTTTTTGAGTTCCAGGTATATTTTAGATATGAGACCCTTGTCCATTGTATGGCTAGTGAAGATCTTCTCCCAATCCGTGGGCTTTCTATTGATCTTGCTAGCTATGTCCTTTGCCATGCAGAAGCTCTGCAACTTCATGCAATCCCTTTCTTTGATTTGTTGTGTTTCGGGGTCTCTATTCAGAAAATTTCGACCTGCGCCAAGGAGACCTAGGGTTTCTCCTATTCCATCCTGTAATGTTTTCAGAGTGTCTGCTTTGACTTCGAGGTCTTTGATCCATTTGGAGTTGATTCTGGTGCAGGGTGTTATATAAGGATCTAGCTTTAGTTTTCTACAAGTAGTTAACCAATTTTGCCAGCACCATTTACTGAGAGGCTATCTTTCTTCCATTCTATTTTTTTTAGCTCTCTTATCGAAGATTAGATGGTTATAGGTCTGTTGGTTCATTTCTGGGTTTTTCAATTCTATTCCATTGGTCCTGAGGTCTGTTCTTGTGTCAGTACCAAACTGTTTTGATTACTATGGCTTTGTAGTAGAGTTTGAAATTTGGTATTGATATTCCTCCAGTACTGTTCTTTCTTTTTTTATTTTATCTATTTTTTTATTGTGAAAATACTGTACAGATTACATGGGCAAGACAATGAGTACATTTCTCATCAAGCATTGTAGCCTCCTCCTTTGTTTCCCCTTCCCATCCCATCCTCCCCCCACTCCCCCACTCAACCCTCCCCCCACCACCAAAGTTGTAAAGTTCGTTTTCGACATACAACTTGTACATCTCATTGTTGCAATGGGTCCACCTGTATCCCTATTTAAACGATTTGTTTTTTCCCTTCACCTCTACAAATTATAACCACATCAAATACAGTGAAAACAGTGGTTATACCGTGGGGGAGGGACATACAAAGCAACAAAGAAATAATCTTATAATTGTGTTAGAAACAATCCCATGAAGAAAAAACATTTGAATACATCATTTTTGGTATTCGGTGTCTTTTATTGTTCCATATGAATTTTTGGTTTACCTCTTCTATTTCTTTGAAGAATGAGGTTGGAATATTGATAGGTATCACATTGAATTTATAGATAGCCTTGGGAAGTATTGCCATTTTCATGATGTTGATCTTTCCAATCCAGGAGCATGGGAGTTTTTGCCACTTTCTAAGTTCTGTTTTGATTTCCTTTTTCAAGTTTCTAAACTTTTCCTCAGAGAGGTCCTTCAAGGTCCTTCACTTCTTTGGTTAAGTTAATTCTTAGGTATTTTATTTTTTGTGGGGCTATTACGAATGGAGTTGCTTTTCTAATTTCAGCCACACTTTTCTCATTGTTGGCATACAGAAAAGCCATTGATTTTTGAGGGTTAATTTTATACCTTGCTACTTTGGCAAAGTTTTGAATCAGCTTGAGTAATTTGGGATTCTTTAGATATGGGATTCTTTAGATCCAAGATCATATGACAAGCTCTTATACTCAGGTTTTTTTAAAAACCCACTTAGAAAACTGCTTCCTCGTCGCTTTACACTCTTATCAAATATCAGTGTATTAAAATGATGAGCACACATTTCCTATCTCCCAAATATCCAATGTTCATCGTCAATTCCTAGTCTCTGAAAGATTGAACTCTTTCTGCTCTGATTGTCATGCAGAGGGTCCATGGTTTCTCCAAAAGATGTTTGCGTGTGTTTCTCACATGGATGAATGGCATTCTTTGTCAGGCCACTGCTAAACCATTAGTGTAGGCAAAAAGCTTGAGCTGTTCAAGGCAAATGCACAAAGTGACTAATTCAATGCCATGGTTTTACAAGGTACTAATCACAGCAGTACTCCATCCCCCACCCCACACGTCTATCTCTTTTATCATCCTCAGCAGCGGCAAAAGAAGAGGAGCATGGGGTGGGACAATCACAGCAGTGAGTCAGAATTCATCCTCCTGGGGCTCCCTATCCAGCCAGAAGAACAAGGCCTGTACTATGCCCTGTTCCTGACCACCGTGCTGGGGAGCCTGCTCATCATCCTGCTCATCAGGCTGGACTCCCGCCTCCCCTCCCCCATGTACTTCTTGCGATGTCTCATTGTCATCTGTCACTGTACCAAAAATGCTCACAAGTATGCAGACACAAGCCAATCCATCTCATATACTGGGTGTATTATTCAGGATTTTTTTCTTGATATTTGGGGGGCTCGACAGCTTCCTTCTGACCTCCATGGCCTATGACAGGTATGTGGCCATCTGTCACCCCCTGCACTACACCGCCATCATGAGTCAGAGCCTGTGTTTTCCGCTAGTGATTGTGTCCTGGACTTTATCCATTGTGATTGCTCTTGTGCGCACCTTTCTCTTAGTCCGTCTCTCATTCCTTAGAGACAACACTCTGCCCCATTTCTTCTGTGACCTCTCTGCCTTACTTAAGTTGTCCAGCTCAGACACCACAGTCAATGAGCTGGTTATCCTCACGGTGGGAACAGTGGGCATTACCGTGCCATTCCTATGCATTCTGGTCTCTTATGGCCGCATTGGGGCCACCATCCTGAGAGCTCCCTCCTTGAAGGGAATCTGCAAAGCCCCGTTCACATGTGGCTCTCACCTCTCTGTGGTTTCTCTGTACTATGGCGCGATTATTGGGCTCTACTTTTTCTCCTCACCCAGTAACACTAATGGCAAGGATGTCATTGTGGCAG
The DNA here is from genome assembly GCF_019054845.1 of Dipodomys spectabilis. Classification (NCBI taxonomy): domain Eukaryota; kingdom Metazoa; phylum Chordata; class Mammalia; order Rodentia; family Heteromyidae; genus Dipodomys; species Dipodomys spectabilis. Next base: position 7,490,532 of record NW_024870723.1, read on the forward strand.
TGCTGTACAGTCTGGTGATACCCATGCTAAATCCCTTTATCTACAGCCTGAGGAAAGGGGCTCTGGGAAACATCCTAGGTGGAAGAATCTTTTCATTATGATGTGTGTTGTGTTTCCTATAAAAGGAGTACAAGACCTCTGCACTCTCCACACATATTCATTGTTTGAATTGCTGCTTCTTAGTGCATACTGGCATGCCAGTGTTAGATTGATAGTATCTAGACATACACCTTATTTATTCCCTCATAAATGGAGTAATCTGGGTTGCAAATTAAAATGTCTTGGTTTTTCTATAAATGAACAGGACAATGCATGCAGATCCACATTGAGGACAGAAAAATTGGTGGATACCCTCTGTGTCCTAGAAAGATCAAGTGTGTGTAAGATATACCATCAGGGTAGACATTCTAAAATGATCTTCCAGGTGCTGTGCGATCACATACTTGCAGTCCATTCTGAATACAAGATTCAGCCTCCACTGGACTGGATTGGAGAATAACTAGGTAGGGAGTCAAGAGGTTAACCTGGACAGAGTTCAAGCAGGACTTCACCATGGTTTCATCCAACTAAATTTTATTTTAAAATAAAAAAGTGGATCTCTCTCCCAAATGCACAAATCAACTGTGCATGTTTCCCTCTGAAATGGCAAAGTTCTTATTTTCAGTCCTTGAAAAAAATGGCTTCAGCTCAAGGCAAAGATGGTGAGTTTCCTTCTACATGCTCATTAGGGTGGTAGGCATTCCCATCCCGTTGCCTCATGGTATGCTAGTAATTGGTATGAAGAAAGAAATTCAAATTAAGAGGACTGGGTAATTACTCCTGTGTTGCTGACCTAGCGATATTTAGTAAAAATAGTTTTTCAGGCGATTGTTTTTGTGAGGTCAAGTCCTGTGACCTATAAGTCACTTGGACTTTTCTAATCTGAATGAGCATATTTTAGTTGCACCAAGAAGATGAAATGTATTTTAATCTCTTTCACGTCTCCTTTAATTCACTATCATCTTCCCTTCTTTAAAATATAATTTTAATGGACTTCATTCTGCTATTTTCACATATGTATCTGATGAGATTCCATCACATGCACCCTCATTACTTTCTCCTTTCCCCCTTCTCCTCCTGCCTGTTCCATCCTTTTAGATATAGACCTGAAGTCTGCCTCAGAGAAGAAGTATGTAATGTTTGTTTATATGTATCTGGGTTAACATGAATATCTCTAGTTGCATCCACATTCCTACCAATTTATAATTCTATTCTTCTTTACAACTAAGTAATAGCTACTCTGTATGTTGATATATAGATATCTGTACCTACATGTATAAAGAAAATATGAGATATCTATATATCCACACACTTATATCTTACATTTTCTTTTTCTATTCATTGGTTGACTGGTACCAAAACTCATTCCATCGTCTATTGTTAATAGTGCTTTAACAAGCATGTGTATGCAGGTATTTTACTACAGGTTGACGATGTTCCTCAGATACATGTCCTAGGAATGGTGTAGAAAGACCCTATGGTAGCTCTACTGTTAGTATTTTGAGAACCTCTGGGCTGGTTTCCACAGCATTTGCATGGTTTTACGTTCTCACCTATAGTGTATAAGGGTTCCTTTTTCTTTTGTGTGTTCTTTTTTCTTGTTCCTTTTGTGAAAGAACAGGATTATAGGCATTTTTATGTTCCCCAAACAAAAATTCAGGCCAGTCAAAAACATATTGTTATCTCAAGAAGTGATAACATTTTCATTATCCTGTGTTCTTCATTACTGAGCCCAACCCCTTTTTAAATATCCTTAGTTTTTGAATAGGGTTTTGCTTTTTGTCTCTGCCAGACTGGATCCCTATCATCCAATTTATGCTTTACATATAACTGGAAGGACAGGCACAAACCACTATATCCAGTGTTTTGTTTTATTTTCATTTACAAAATTAGTATATAGCTGGGTACTGGTGGCTCACGCCTATAATCCTAGTTACTCAGGAGGCTGAGAGCTAAGGATCATGATTCAAAGCCAGCCTAGGAAGGAAAGTCCAGGAGATTTATCTCCTGGAAACTAGAAGTAAGCACTGTGGTTCAAAGTAGTAGAGTGCTGGCCTTGAGCAAAAAAGCTTAGGTACAGTCTCCAGGCCCTGAGTTAAAGCCCCGCAATCAACCAAAAAAATTAGGATATATTAGTTATATAGAAGAGTTTCATTGTGATATATTCATACATGGATACAATGTACCCTCTCTAATTTACTCCCCTATCGATCTTTTTTTATCCCAATTTCTCCTTCTTAAAATGATTTTGACAGGTTTTATTGCTCTGTTTTATAGATGTACACAAATTACTTGACCCAATTCATACTACCCCCATACTCTCTCCCGTTTTCCCTCTCTCTTTGTACTGGAACCTACTCTCCAGAACCTGCTTTATATTCCTATCATTCATGTTTTATTTATATATTGTGTACAAAGGGTACTAAAATGATATATATTTCAATGTCAGTCATTATTTTGTGTACACCAATGAAGAATTTCAAAAAGATAGATTTAAACTTATGTGCAAAAGCATTCATAACTTTCCCTGAATAAAAATAATCAAGAAATCTGCCATCAAGTTATAAGCCTATATTTAAGAGGCTTTCCAGGAAGGAAGCAGAATGCATTTTAAAATTTGTTTGGATAATAAGTGATATCAGGCTAGAGGAGATTAAGTTTGACCTCTACACTGTTAGGGGTATTTGGCTAGTCTGAGAATCACACTGACAGGAGACAGATCAAACTGTATAGACCAAGTGGGCTTAGCAAACATGAACACAACATTCTACTCAATAAATAAGGTACATTTTTCTTTCACCAACACATGAAATAAACTCCAGAATGGACCATGGTAGTGTATACAACAAATCTTTACAAATCTAAAGAAAATGTAGTAACAATGAGAAGAGCTAGAAACAATTACACAAACAAATGGAAATTAAACAACATTCTCTGAGATGCCCAATGGGTCAAAGATAGTGAGTAATCTCAAAGCTATAGGATGAGTTACCAATCAGTTCTCAAAAGATAAAAAGAATAGACTGTATTTATTGCTTCATCCCTCCAATATTAATAAAGTACTCTACTGCTTAATTGTATTCTGCAAGGAACAGGCAGACCCAATCCTCCTTTGTTTACACAGAGCTTATGTTCGGAAGAAGAGGGACCAAGAGGAAACAAGAACTCACATCAATATTACCCAAGTAAAGACAACAGAGATACTTTGCCAGTCCATCTCAGTGGCAAGGAGAACCAGCATCAGGGCAATCGTAAGTGGTAGAACAGCAAAGCAAGTCTCTGGATGAGCTCAGGGAGGCACAGTGGCCCAGGGCTCAGTAGAGGTGTTTATAGCAATACCTGGCCCCTAAAGCTGTTGCTCTTTGGGTTCTTCTAGTGGTGTTGTCTCTCCTCCATCCTGGGCACCTTGTTAGATTAGCCGCCAGAGGATTTCTATGAGTTCATAATAGAAGACATGAGCCCTGTCATGTCTTCGTGTCTCTTAACTGCTGGTGGTCTCTTTGCTCATTTGATGAATATAATGGTACTTTGTAATATTAGACATTATCTTCGATGAATTATAGAAGGAGGATTCATTCTGAACATGTCCACGTATGTATGCAGTGCATCATCCTCCTCTTCTGACAATACGTTTACATTAACTTTCCCTGTTTCACTTTTTATACATGCATTGAGTACATTTACCCTACTTCCCTCTCTTCACCTGTCTCTTCCCCTCACTAGTACTTACTCCAGTCAAATACGGTACTTTCAAGTTATAGGAAAGCTTCAGCCACAGTTCAGCTTACAGGGTCTTAGAAGGGTTGACAGTTAGCAACCTATCTCTGAACTGGGCCAAAGGCTTTCTATCTCAAGTTCTTTCCTGAGTCCATGTGCTCATGGGGACATCTGGTTAGCTATCACCTCTTCGGGGTAAGCATAGAGACTCTTCACACAGTCACTGAATTTTTGTTTCTGGAGTTTTAAGGTAGAGTCCATTGGTCTGAGAAGGCAGAAGCCTTGGAGCATGAAGCAGACGATGGGAAAGTGGCAGCAGTGTTTTCCCTCTGCTCTTTGCTATTCTAAAGCACTCATTCACAGAAGAACTAAGAGTATGGTGCTTGGCTGTCTTGGATCAGAGAGGAAACAAGTCCAGGAGCATGAAGCAGAATAAGGAAAGATCTGCCGCAGCCCTAACCCATTTTCTGATAGGTAGAACGCATTCCCCCACTGCACTACAAAGTACTCAGCAAATGAGGGATTTGGTTTATTTTAAGCATATGATTTAGCTCTTCCCTAGGAGCCCTGAATTTAGGGAGTTTAGGTCTTTTTTATTTGCTGGAGTGTTGTAGCATTCATAGTGGTTTCTGCCACAGCTCCTATTTTGGTTGTGTCCTTGTAGTTCTGCCAGTATTTTATGGCTGAGTGTGAGACAAAGCATCACTGGTTCTAAAAACAAACAAACAAACAATCAAAAAACAAAAGGAAAAGGAAGAAAAAGGAAAGAAGGCAACTTCCATGTCTACTATGAATAACTTTCCTTGCTGGAATCTCCTTCTGGATGAAGATTCTTCTCTTCTTTCTCTTAGAGATTTTAATATTTTCTATTTTTGATTTCCAATAGTGTCTAGCTCTGTCTGCTTATACTTTTTCTGATGACTTCACCTAAGCTATCCTTTGTCTTAAGCCATATACTTGCTGCTAATCCAAGGGACAATAGAAAGGTACCTGGAGTTAGAGATCTTCATATAATGTAAAACAACCCAACTGAAAAAGTCAAATATCACATTTTCTTTCATTTCCTTCCTTCCTTCCTTCCTTCCTTCCTTCCTTCCTTCCTTCCTTCCTTCCTTCCTTCCTTCCTTCCTTCCTTCCCTCCCTCCCTCCCCCTCTCTTTCTTTCTCTCTCTCTCTTTCTTTCTTTCCTTCTTTCTCTTTATCTTTTTCCCTCTCTCTCTCTCTCTCTTTCTTTCTTTCATTCTTTCCTTCTTTCTTTCTTTTTCCTTTGTAAGGCTTGAACTCAGGGCCTGGGCACTATCCTTAAGCTCTTTCACTCAAGATTAGTGCTCTACCACTTTGAGCCACAGCTCCACTTTCAGTTTTCTGATGATTACTTGGAGAGTAATCATCAAGAGTCTCACAGGATTTCCTGCCTGGGCTGGGTTTTATGATCATCAGATCTCAGCCTCCTGAGTAGCTAGGATTATAGCCACTGGTGCCTGCCACATATTCTTTCTTACATGTATAATCTATATCTAAAAAAATGGTCATGAACAGAAAAGGGGTACTATTTTGTGGGGAGATCAGTTGGAGATGAAAAGAGAAAATGAAATGGTGGGTGGGTATGGGAATACTTTGATGGAAATACATTGTATGCATATATGAAATGGCCAAAATTAAATCTTTTGAAAAAATTGTAGCAAATTTTAAGAAGTGGTTTAGGTGATAAGAAAAAGTAATGTAAAGGCAAATAACATTGAAATATACTATATATAGGTATATAGATTTCTATGAACACATTATTTTTATATCATTAAAATATACTAATAAAAAATTGAAAATGGATTAAATGAATATTCCTTATTTAATTATAAAATCACACATTGAAAGATAATTCAAAATTCACACGAAAATAAAATTTGTCATTGAACTTTGTTTTTGCTATTATGAACAGTGCTGTTATTAACTATATTATCTTTTCCCAATTGTACAATATATCATTGGGATACAAATCTGACATTTTAATGTGTGGTCAGTTTAAATCATTAAGGCAAAATGAAAAGAGTAGATCTTTTTGTGGGAGATGATACACAGTGGAATTTCCCAGGAAAGGTATTGGGTCTTAAAAAGCAATAATGTTAATTGTCAATAGAAAGAGGCATCTTTTTCTCAAACTAACTAAATGAGAAATCTTGCTGAACCAAAAACTAGTTTTAAATGTCCACAAGTGGAGAAAAATATATGTGTGAATGATGCTACTATAATCTTAGGAGGAAAGAAACTTTGACAAACTCATGGAACAGGAAGGTCAATTAACATCTTACTTCACAGAATAGATCATCAGCCATGACCTACATGACTCAGAGACCATGACTGAAATACAAACTTGTGTCGGTTTCTTCATTCAAATAGCAGTTCTAAGTACAATTGAGTTTAATGTAAGCAGCACCTAAAGTTAGCCTTTGTAAGTTATTATAGTATCACTTTGGAAGATGATCAGACAGTATTTATTTTCTACCAGGCTTCGAATAATGAACATTGAGATAGATTCAGGATCAATTTTGTAACAAACTGAAAAGATATATTATAAGATCATGTTATGGTATTGTGAGAAACTTACAGACAGGCAGGAGCCTGGAATTTAGGGACATATATTCCAGTCCTCCAGTTCAGGGCTGATGAGTTATGCATGCTCACACTTTTGTTTATGGTGCTCATGAAACAGCATGGGATCAGTAGAAAGAGTCTTGGGTTATCACACTGAGTCTCCAGCTTGGTTTTGGTGGAGTCACCTTTCCCTAGTGTAAGGTGAGAAGAATGGAAATGTTTTGAACTACCAAGTTCCTAATGGCTGCCTTGTGGTTATTATAATTCCTCAAAGGGTCAACTCAAATGCCTTTTTCAACAAGTCTTTTTCCCCCCCAGAGGAACATAAGACAATGAAGCAATTATATCCTGTTTGTCTCCAATTTGGAACTGGGAATGAGGCCCTGCCTTTCAGATACTCTCCATGGTTTGTAAAAGTAGGACTCACAGAGATTGCCCAGAGATTGTGAATAACTCCATGTTGCTATATCTGTCTTCTTTGGTTCTAGACTCTTCTTTTTGTTGACATTAGAAGATTGGGCCACTTAGAGATTTAATTGGTTTGGCTGTATTTTGTGACTTCTAAGTGAAATAGAAGAACTTTCCCACATCTTACAGTTAAAGGTATTTGTGCTTATCATCTAAGAGGTTCTATTAGGATAGAGTAAATATTAAGTAGTATGGTAGTACTCATGTGTGTGTTTCCAGCATGTTACTGATTTCTAGGTCTCACCCCTTTTCACATCATAGCAAGTGCCATTAATTTTATGTCTCATTCTCAGCAGATTCAGGTACTATTTGTACCTAAAAGGATACAACAACCCACCCATTCTCATCTAATATCTATCTAGCTGCCAGCAAGACATTTGCTATTTTATGTGTGTGTGTGTGTGTGTGTGTGTGTACCAGTACTGGGGTTTGAACTGAGGGTCTCACACTCATGCTCAGCTTCTTCACTCAAGCCTGGTGCTTTACTACTTGATAGGTCATGGGGCTTTGAACTCTGGGCCTGGGCGCTGTCCCTGAACTCTTCAGCTTAAGGCAAATGCTCTACCACTTGAGCCACAGCACCACTTGTACTCTGCCACTTGAGAACCTTACTTTGAGTTCTGGATTTTTGAAAGTTAATTGGAGATAAGACTCTCTTGGATTTGTCTTCCCAGGTTGACTTTGAACTGGAATCTTCAGATCTCAGATTTTTGAGGAGCTAGGATTATAGGTGTGAGCTTCTGGCATATAGCTCACTTGATATTTTTTAATCACTACTTTTTCTTGAGTTTACTATTTTTCTAGAATAGATGAAAACTTCCAATTTTGGCAGACAATATGCTTCTTGCATATTCTTCAACCTATTGTTTCCCTAACATGATTCTCTTGAAATTTTCTCACCCCCCTCCTTGCTCTGTCCTCTCCCCCTAAGAATCACAAGCATGTTTATATTTTTGGGGGGGTGTCCAGTTGTGGGGCCTGAACTCTGGGCCTGGGCACTGTCCCTCAGCTCTTCAGCTCAAGGCTAGTGCTCTACCAGTTGAGCCATAGCACCACTTCTGGCTTTTTTTCCCTGCTTATGTGGTGCTGAGGAATCGAACCCAGGGCCTCATGCATGCAAGCCAAGCGCTCTACCACTGAGCCACCTTCCCAGCCCAAGCATGTCTATTTTTGCAGGACTTTGCTGCAGATTCATTTATGGATTTATGGAACACCTAAGAATTGTCTTTTTCATTACCTCAGCTCTTGTGATTAAAAAAAAATCACAATCATGAAGAAAAATTCTCAATTGTTCTACTTTTGAAAATTTATTTCATAGGTATATATACATATATTATCCTACAGAAATATATAATCTATACTAAAAATTAATTTAAAACAATGATTATTGAAATACTGCTGGAAATAGTAAAAATATTAGGAACAATTATTGTGCCCAGAGGTAATTATCACCACTTTCTTTGTGATAAATCAATTTTCAAGTCAATGATTGAGTAACATAATTGCATTATGATCAATCTTAGGAAAAAATTTATACTAACAAGATTTTTAATGCGGTGTCTCAAAAATGGGGACATTTTCTTGATAATTTTGATTACTTTGGGTGATTTTGAACATTAAAATAAGCTTCAGTTAACTACCAAATGACTGGCATACTAGATAATGATACCTCTCAGCTGAAAAATAAACCCCAACAGCAACCCATAGTTTAAACAAATCTTGTTATTAACATGCATTAGTTGTGCAAAGTATTTCATTAAAAAATTTCCATACATGCATGTATTATATTACTATTTCTTATTCCTCTCCCATTTTGAAACAGTTTTAATGAGTTTCATGATTCTGTTTTTTTATAGATGTGTTTGAAGTCCTTAGATATTATAGCTCTCTTCATCTTTCCCTACTGATTACCACCTACCCAAAGTCCCCATTTTATGCTCATATCATTAAATTTTTACTCAATACTATATGAGACAGAATATATGACATTTGTCTTTCTCAGTCTGTCTTATTTAGTTTAATGCGAAGATCTTCCATACTAACACATTTCATGGAAAAAAGCTACTATACAGAAAATGTTTTTAATCTTTTGGGGAGATAGATAATCATTTTCTCATTCTTTAATAATCATTTCCATGGATAGAATTCTTTTAACAGACCTGAAGGGGAATAGAGAGGAATTATGGTGTAGCAGTGTAGAAGGAATAGTAGAAATACATAAAAAAGTCAATGAACAGCTTTTGCATAAGACCTCATTGAGGAATTACAGAAGAGAAGATTTCATTTGTTATGGCTAGCCAGACAGAACGAAGTTTGATGGCATGTATAAGCTGGGTCTAGAAAAGACATATCTCTAATGTTCTAATAATGAATAAAAGGATTTTGTTTGAATTGAGAGAGCAATGTGTTAGTGTGAAAAGGAAGATATTTGATAAATATTTCATGATCATTCCTTTAGAAAGAGTTTTGACAAACCCAAAATATTATATGGAAATGATTTTAATTTATTTTATTAATTTAAAAATTACCTTTAGTTACACAAACGAGTTGCCATTTAACAAAGAAGATTATGAATACAATACAATATATCTTGATCAATGGTACCCCTTTCATTGGATAGATTTTTTTTTCCAGTCCTGGGGCTTGAACCCTGGGCTTGGGCGCTGTCGTTGAGCTCTTGTGCTCAAGGCTAACGCTCTACCACCTGAGCCACAGCTCCACTTTGGGCTTTTTGTGGTAAATCGAAGATAAGAGTCTCATGGACTTTCTTGACCATGCTGGCTTCAAGCTGTGATCCTCAGATCCTTAGCCCCCTGAATAGCTAGGTTTAAAGGCATGATCCACTGGTACCAGGAAAGATTTTAAAAAAGGAAAAACCGATGCGTATATTACAATATCGGCCATTAGATTCTGTTGTTATTAATCATGATGCCTTAAAAATGTGCCCTGATATGATAGCTATGAAATATATACCAAGTATCCAGTTCCTGATAATTTTCACCAATTCCAAAGCAACTCACTCAGTTCTCATCTTGATTCAATCCATGGAAGTAAAGCACTAAACAAAGTGTGTTCAAGAGACACTGGAAATTTAAGAGGTCCACAAACCACAGAGATGACCTGCTTTTCTGTTAGCAAGTTACTCACCTGTCCTTGCACAATAATTCCCTAATTTCAAATTCCACCAAGAATTCATGGACACCATAAGCTGGAACCTAGCATGACTTGATTAATCACATTGGTGTTTCAGAGTTTCTCCAGTTTTTTTCTAGGTGTGCAAACTTCATCTTTTTCCACCACAGCACAGCCTATTACAATGTCAGAAGAGGTTAATTCAGGTTAAATTGCACAAATGTTTCTTTTTCTGCTGTGCTTTCCATCCCTCTCTCTCTCCCTCATATCTTCCTTTGCTATCTCTTCCCCCACCTCTCTTGTTGAACATGGGGATTGATAAAAATGATACTTAAAAAAAAAAGTAGCAACCATAAAGACTTTTTACTTTTACACTTTGATTTGCATTTTAATTTGCAACAAGAGAAGAAACACATGAGGAAAGAAAATCAGAGCAGTGCATCAGAGTTCATCCTCCTGGGGCTCCCCATCAGGCCAGAGGAGCAAGGCCAGTTCTATGCCCTTTTCCTGGCCATCTACCTGACCACCGTGCTGGGGAACCTGCTCATCATCCTGCTCATCAGGCTGGACTCCCGCCTCCACACCCCCATGTACTTCTTCCTCAGCCACTTGGCTTTCACTGACGTCTCTTTCTCCTCCGTCATAGCCCCGAAGATGCTCACGAACATGCTGACACAGAGCCGGTCCATCCCCTATGCTGGATACATTTCCCAGGTGTATTTTTTCTTATTTTTTGCAGTTCTTGACAGCTTCCTCCTCACCTCCATGGCTTATGACAGATATGTGGCCATCTGTCACCCCCTGCACTACACCGCCATCATGAGTCAGAGGCTGTGTTTCCTGCTGGTTATTGTGTCCTGGGCCTTGTCCTCTGCAGTTGCTCTTGTGCACACTCTCCTCCTAGCTCGTCTCTCTTTCTATGGAGACAATACTCTGCCCCATTTCTTCTGTGACCTCTCTGCCTTACTTAAGCTGTCCAGCTCAGACACCACAGTCAATGAGCTGGTTATCCTCACGGTGGGAACAGTGGTCATTACCGTGCCATTCCTATGCATTCTGGTCTCTTATGGCCGCATTGGGGCCACCATCCTGAGAGCTCCCTCCTTGAAGGGAATCTGCAAAGCCCTGTCCACATGTGGCTCTCACCTCACTGTGGTTTCTCTGTACTATGGGCCAATTATTGGAATCTACTTTGTGAGCTCATCCACTGACACCAATGACAAGGACGTCATCGTGGCTGTCTTGTACACGCTGCTCACACCCATGTTAAATCCCTTTATCTACAGTCTGAGGAATCGAGATATGAAAGGAGCTCTGAAAAAGTTGTTCAGTAGAGGAAACTTCTGAGTGTGATCTGCATTGTATTTTGTATTTTCTGTTAACTGGATATGAGATTCTCTGTATGCCACCTCTTCCCTCTGACTTGTAGTTTCTTTTTTTTTTTTGGGTCCGGTTGTGGGGCCTGAACTCTGGGCCTGGGTGCTGTCCCTCAGCTCTTCAGCTCAAGGCTAGCGCTCTACCACTTGAGCCACAGCGCCACTTCTGGCTTTTTTTTTTTCTGCTTATGTGGTGCTGAGGAATCGTACTCAGGGCCTCAGGCATGCAAGGCAAGCTCTCTACCACTGAGCCACCTTCCCAGCCCTTGTAGTTTCTTTTGAAACTTGATACAGCATACTTTTTGGTCTTTATATCTCCTGTAATGAATTCGGTATATGTTTTAGCTATCTTCTTACTCTTGAGAGTTTTGGAAATGGATTTGAAAAAACATAAACACATTGCTATTTTCCTCTTTGCATACTGTCTTTATCCCTCATCGCTTTTAATATTTATATAAACACAGCTTTTCATCTTTAAAAAAATTAGCTCTGGACTCTGGTTGGAATGTTTTCCCTATCTCAATGTAGTAATAATTTTCTTGGTGTGTTCACTAGTGTTTCCATATTTAATTGTATAATATACTTCAAATATTTAATGGAATATTTGTTAGACATTGAGTTTTAGGTATTAAAATTATTTTTTTATTATTTATATTTATGTTGATATATAAAATGATAGATTTTATGAAGTACCTTTTGATGTTCCTGTATATGTGTATGGTGTACAATGTTAAAGTAAAAAAAATCTATTTTTTTCAAATATTTATTGCTTATTTCTGATCAAATATTCAGAACACTTTCTTTGTATTATTTCTGAAAGATACAGTATTTGTCACTTTCTGCAGACATGCTACTGTGCAGGTAAACCCTAGAACTGCTTTCTCCCTTTTAAGTGTGAACCCAAGATGAGCCCATCTTCTTGTGTCTTTGCCTCTATATTCTACTCAATTGTGTAATTTCTTTTGCATTGTCCAAAAATGTTTTAATTTTCTTTCAAAAAGATGGTCATTAGCATATGAAGACATGATTAATATCTCTGGCTATAAAGAAATTGCAAATCAAAACAACTAGATTCCACTAGGAAGGTGGCTCAGTGGTAGAGTGCTTGCCTTGCATGCATGAGGCCCTGGGTTTGATTCCTCAGCATCACATAAGCAGAAAAAGCCAGAAGTGGTACAGCGCTAGCCTTGAGCTGAATTGCTGAGGGACAGAGCCCAAGCCCAGAGTTCAGGCCCCACAACCCACAAAAAACAAAACAAAACAAAACCAAAACCAAAAACAACTAGATTCCATCGTTCTCCAGTTAGAATGGCCATCATAAGAATAACAACAATTACTAGCCCTGATGTAGGTGAAACTAATACACTGTTGATGGGAATGTAAACTTGTTCAGCCACTCTGGAAAGCAATTTGGAGTTTTCTTAAAAAGCTTAACATTGATCTACCCTATGATCAGCAATCCCAGTCTTGGACATTTATGCAAGAGATTATGAATAATACACTGTAAAGCCACTTGCACAACCATGATTTATTACTGTATAATTCACCATAGAAAAGGTATGGAAACAGTTCAGATGACACTCAATGGATGAGTGGATCAAGAAAACAGGGTATATGTTACACAATGGAATCTTATCCATTAGAAAGAAGCATAGTACATCATTTGGAAAAAAACGGATGAACTTGGAAAAATTTATGTTAAACCAAGGCCTAGAGAGACAAAGGGCACATATTCTCTCTTATATATGGAAGCCAGAACTAATGTATAAATGTATTAACTAATAAATTTATTAATCAAAGTATAGTATCTGCAGGGTATTTTTCAAACAGTGTAATTCCTTAGAAGAACTGGCAGCTTAATAAAATGAATACCAGGAAACTGGCACTTGAAAGGTATAGGGGGCCAGGCACCAGTGGCTCATGCCTATAATCCCAGCTACTCAGGAGGCTGAGATCTGAGGATCATGGTTCAAAGCCAGCCTGGGCAAGGAAAGTCCATGAGACTCTTATCTCCAATTAACCACCAGAAAACTGGAAGTGGCCCTGTGGCTCAAGTTGTAGAGCACTCGATTTAAGCTGAAGAGCTGAGGGATAGACCCCAGGCCCAGAGTTCAAGTCTCATGACCAGCAAAACAAAAAAATCCAGAGGAAAAAATTAATAAGGAACAGAATGCCATGAAATAGAAAGAAGGGAGATGCTCCATGAGACCAAAAGTTACTTCTTGAGAAAAAAGTTAGCAAATTGAGATACATAGAGCTACAAGAATGCAAATAACTTAAATGAATCTCTAATGATGAATGAGGTTGAAACAACAATAAAGGGTCACATATATTTAAAAGGGGGCAGGTGAAGTAGCTCACACCTATAATGTAAGTTAATTGTGAAGTAGAGATTGAGAGGATCACAGTTCAAGGGCAGCCTGGGGAAAAAAGTTAGTTAAAGTCCCATCTCAACCAAATCTGGGAATGCTAGCATATGCCTGTCATTCCAGGTATGCAGAAAACTTATATAGGAAGATCATAGTCCAGGGCAGCCCAGGCAAAATATGTAAGATCCTACCTAAAAACAGACTGAAGCACAAGGGCTGAGCACATGGCATGAATGGTAGAGTGCCTTTCTAGCAAATACAAGGTCCTGAGTTCAAACCAGGCATTTATTTATTTTTTATATTAATGATCTCTAAGTAGTTGTACAAAGGAGTTGCCACTTAACAAAGCAGTTTATGGAAGCAGTGCACTTTGATCTGTGTCACCCCTTTCAACCTTCTCATTCTCCCATTCATCCCTTCTCTGACTACATTCTTCCCTTCCTTCTGCTCTTTTCCTCTTTGATCCCTCTTCCCTGGGCCCCACCTTCCCCTCCGGCAAGTACCTGGGGCTTACTTTGTTGGGCGTTGACTTTGCCTTTCTAAGGAATTACACTATTTGAATTCTCCCTTGAATCTACCATATTTCAGTTTGTACATTTGCAATCAGTCGCCTATCACCTAGCGTGTTTACTTACAGGTTTATAGGCAAATTCTAGCTTCCATGAGGGAAAACATGTAACCATTCTCTCTCTGGGTCTGACATACTTCACTTAATATGGTTTTTTTCCCCCAAGTCTTTCCATTTCTCCACAATGGATACAATATTGTTATTTCTAATGGATGAGTAAAATTCTATTGTGTATATATGCCACATTTTCTTTTTTTCCCCATCACTGTTAATATTCTTTTTTTTTTAAATTGTGAAAATGCCGTACAGAGGGGTTACAATTACATGAGCAAAGTAATGAGTACATTTCTTATCAAGCATTGTTGCCTCCTCCTTTGTTTCCTCTTCCCATCCCTTCCCATCTCCCCCCTCCTACCTCTACCCCGCCCCTCGTGGCTCCCCCCCTGCCAAAGTTTAAAGTTCGTTTACATCTCATTGTTTCAATGGGTCCACCTGTATCCCTATTTTTTTATTTTATTTTATTTTTTTATGGTAAAGATACTATACAGAGGGTTACAGTTACATGAGTAAGGTAATGAGTACACTTCCTATTGAGCATTGTTACCCCCTCCATTGTTTTCCCCCTACCAGCCCTTCCCTCCCTACCTTCCCCGAGGTTCTTTTTTTTTTTTTTTGATTGTGATTAAGTGATTACATAATTTCCCAAATTTCACAGTATTGTGGAATAATGATGCTCATTTAAAGTCAGAAGTTCATTCTAATTTTCCTGGAGCAAATTGTCTATCACAGTCTGTAACATATAACGGTGTTCACATGTTATACACCATACATGTGATCAGCAGCATGGGGATATTTAGTAGTGGTTTGACCAGATGAGTGGGAGTTCTTTGTTTCTTAAGTCCTGTTAGTTTTGTCATATCACCTAACATTTTGGATTTAGCATCCACTTATCAGGGAGACCATGTACCGTTTGTCTCTTTGCTCTTGGCTTACCTCGCTCAACATGATTCCTTCTAGCTCCATCCATTTCCCTGCAAATGCCATTATTTTGTCATTTCTAATGGCTGCATAATATTCCATTGTGTATAGATACCACAATTTTTGGATCCATTCATCTATGGTGGGGCATCTGGGTTGTTTCCATAACCTACCTATTGTGAACAGTGCTGCAATAAACATGGAGGTGCACATGTCCTTGTATATTGGTTCCTGTTGTTCAGGGTAGATGCCTAGAAGTGGTATGACTGGGTCGTAAGGGAGGTCAATCTTTAGCTTTCTAAGGACCCTCCAGACTGCTTTCCAAAGTGGTTGTATAAGTGTACATTCCTACCAGCAGTGTAATAGGGTTCCTCTTTCTCCACATCCCCTCCAGCATTTGTCATTGGCTGACTTGAGGATGTGGGACATTTTGAGTGGGGTAAGGTGGTATCTCAAGGGTTGTCTTTATTTGCATTTCCTTCACCACCAGGGATGATGAACATTTCCTCATGTGTTTCTTTGCCATTTTTATTTCTTCATTTGAGAAGTCCCTCTTTAGTTCCCTTGCCCATTTAGTAATTTGTTTGTTAGGTTTGGGAGGAATTAGTTTCTTGAGTTCCCTGTATATACGGGATGTTAACCCCTTGTCTGATATATTGCTGGTAAATATTTTTTCCCAATTAGTTGGTTGTCTTTCTAGCTTGGTTGCAATAGATTTAGCTGTGCAGAAGCTTTTTATTTTAAGGTAGTCCCATTTGTCGAGTCTCTCTCCAACTTGTTGTGACCCTGGGACTCTGTTCAGGAAGTTCCTTCCTGTGCCTATTAGTTCAAGTGTCTCTCCTACTCTGTCCTGCAGTAGTTTCAGAGATTCAGGTTTAATGTTAAGGTCTTTAATCCATTTTGAGTTGATATTGGTGCATGGTGACAGGCTGGGGTCCACTTTTAGTTTTCCGCATGTGGCTGCCCAGTTTTCCCAGCACCAGTGGTTGAAGAGGCTGTGTTTCTTCCATTGTTTGTCTTTGGCTCCTTTGTCGAATATCAGCTGGCTGTAGGCCTGTGGATTTATTTCTGGATCTTTTATTCTGTTCCATTGGTCTTCGGGTCTGTTTTTGTGCCAGTACCATGCTGTCTTTGTTATTATAGCTCTGTAGTAGAGTTTGAAGTTCGGCATGGATAGCCCTCCCATATTGTCTTTATCCCCTAGAATTGTTTTGGCTATTCTAGGTCTTTTGTTGTTCCATATGAATTTTTGGACTGTTTTCTGTATTTCAGTGATGTACGTCATTGGGATTTTAATAAGAATTGCATTGAATTTGTACATTAATTTTGGAAGTATTACCATCTTTACTATATTAAGTCGGCCTATCCAAGAGCATGGGAGGTCTTTCCATTTCCTAGTGTCTTCTGCAATTTCTTTCTTTAACTTTTTATAGTTTTCATTAAATAGTTCTTTAACATCTTTGGTTAGGTTAATTCCTAAATATTTTATTTTTTGGGAGGCTATTGAGAATGGGGTTGCTCCCTTTATTTCCCTCTCTTCTTGTACATTGTCAGTGTACAGGAAGGCAACTGATTTTTGTGGGTTTATTTTGTATCCTGCTACTTTGCTGAAGTGATTTATGATTTCTAAGAGTTTGGGGATGGAGTTTTTGGGATCATGAAAGTATAGTATCAACTTTAATGTCTTTTTTTGCCTTATTGCCCTGGCTAAGGGTTCCAAGACTATATTGAAGAGGAGTGGAGACAGTGGGCATCCTTGCTTTGTTCCTGATTTTAGGAGAATTGGTTGTAGCTTTTCCCCATTAAGTACAATATTGGCTATTGGTCTGTCATAAATGGCTTTTATTGTTTTTAGAAATGTTCCTTCTATTCCTATTTTCTCCAGAGCTTTTAGCATGAATGAATGTTGAATTTTATCAAAGGCCTTTTCTTCATCTGTGGCGATAACCATGTGATTCTTGACCTTGGCTCTGTTGATGTGTTGGATTACATTTATTGACTTACGTATGTTAAACCATCCCTGCGTCTCTGGGATGAAGCCTACCTGGTTATAGTGTATTTTTTTTTTTTAAATGTGTTTCTGGATTCTGTTAGCTAGAATCTTGTTAAGGATCTTTGCATCTGTGTTCATCAAGGAAATTGGCCTGTAATTCTCCTTTTTGGTTGGGTCTTTGCCTGGTTTGGGGATGAGTGTGATATTGGCTTCGTAGAATGAGTTTGGGATAGCTCCCTCCTTCTCTGTTTCTCTGAAGAGCTTGAGGAGTATGGGTATTAGCTCTTCTTTAAAGGTCTTATAGAATTCTGCTGTGAATCCATCTGGTCCTGGGCTTTTTTTTGTTGGAAGACTTTTGATAGCTTCCTGTATCTCATTGTAGGATATTGGCTTATTTAATTGGTTTACTTCTTCTTTGCTCAGTTTGAGCAACTAGTATTTCTCTAAAAATGCATCCATTTCTGCCAGATTTTCTTCCTTTAGAGAGTATAACTTTTGAAAGTAGTCCGTTAGAATTGTTTGGATATCTTGGGTATGTGTTGTGATTTTTCCTGTGGCATCCCTAATCCTGTTAATATGGGTTTCCTCTCTTCTTTTTTAAATTAATCTTGCCAACGGGCCATCAATTTTGTTTATTTTTTTCAAAGAATCAGCTTTTGTTTGGTTTATTTTGGCTATAATTTTCTGATTTTCTAATTGGTTAATCTCTGCTCTTAATTTGGTTATCTGGCTTCGTCTAGTAACTTCAGGTTCCATTTTTCCTTGTTTTTCTAGCTGGTTTAATTGCAACATGAGATTATTTACTTGGTCAGTCTCCATTCTCTTGATGTGGGCACTGAGGGCAATAAATTTAACCTTCAGGACTGCTTTTGCTGTGTCCCACAAGTTTCTTTGTGAGGTGTTTTCATTTTCATTGAGTTGTAGGAAATGTTTTATTTCTTCTCTGATCTCTTTCATTACCCAGGCATTGCTAAGGAGTGTGCTGTTCAATTTCCATGTATTAGAGAAATTTATGCGGTATGCTTTGTTATTGAGAGCTAGCTTGATTCCACTGTGGTCAGATAGGATATAGGGGATTATGTCGATCTCTTTGTATTTGCTTAAGTTCCTTGCATGAACTATGATATGGTCTATTTTGGAGAAAGTTCCATGAACTGCTGAGAAGAATGTGTACTGTGTTATTTTAGGGTGAAATACTCAGTAGATGTCAGTTAATTCTGCTTGAAGTATGGCCTCACTTAATTCGGTAGCTTCTTTGCCAATCCTCTGGTTGGTAGACCTGTCCTTTGGTGAGAGTTGTGTGTTAAAGTCTCCTAGTATTATCGTATTGGGATCTATTTTATTCTGTAAGTTTGAGAGCATTTGTTTAACATATCTGGGTGCACCAATATTTAAGCATATAAGTTGATGATGGTAATATCCTCCTCTTGGATTGTTCTCTGTATTAATATGTAGTGTCCGTCCTTGTCTTTCTGTACTGATTTTAATGAAAAGTTTATTTTGTCAGATATCAGGATAGCTACACCTGCTTTCTTACTGGGGGCATTTGATTGGTAGATCCTTTTCCAACCCTTTACTCTGAATTTGTTTGTATGTTTGGCTGAGAGGTGGGTCTCCTGAAGGCAACAGATGGATGGGTCTTGTTTTCTGATCCAGTCTGCAGTTTGTTTTCTTTTGATTGGCGAATTAAGCCCATTAATATTAAGAGAAAGTATAGAGAGATGCATTGTTGTCCCTGTCATTCTGTTTTCCTAAGTTTTTCTTCTTTCCTTTCCTCCTGTGCTTGCTCAGTTAGACTTTGAGTAATGCCTGTCTGGGGCAGGTCCCAGTTCCTGGTTGCTTTCTTCAGGTTGTGTCCCCCCTCTTAGAATTCTTTGTAATGCTGGCTTAATATTTATGTATTCATTTAGTTTTTCCTTGCTATTAAAAATTTTCAGTTCTCCATCGAATGTGAATGCTAGCTTTGCCAGGTATATCAGTCTGGGTTGGCAGTTATTGGCTCTCAGGGCTCGTATGGTGCTTTCCCAGGCCTTTCTTGCATTCATTGTTTGTGTGGAGAGATCTGCAGTGATTCTAATTTTTTCCCATTGTAGTATAGCTCTTTCTTCATTTTTGCTGCATGCAAGATTGTTTCCTTATTATTCAGATCTATCATTTTTATTATAATGTGTCTAGAAGTGTTTCTCTTGGGATCTTGCTTGTTGGGTGTTCTATATGCTTCTGTTATGTAGGTAAGATGTTCTTTTTTCAGGTGGGGAAAATTTTCACCGATTATCTTGTTGAATAGGTGTTGCATTCCCTTGCTCTGAAATTTCTCACCTTCGTCCACTCCAATTATACAAAGGTTAAATTTCTTGGCATTATCTGCTTGCTCTTGAATTTCCCTTTGGTTTAATTTGAATGTTTTTTCCATATCTGTCACTTTTTGGTCCAGTTGGTGTATTCTGTCTTCTGTATCTGACATTCTACCTTCCATTTCATTCACTCTGTTGACCATGGCTTCTATTGTGGTTTGCATGGAGGAAATGGATTCCTTTATGGATACGATGTTGGTTCTCAAAGTACTGATCTCACCTCATTAATCTCACCTCTTAATGAGATGAGATCAGTATGCATTATCTCTAATTTGACATTTATCTCACTTCTTACTGAGGTTTGTGCCGCTTCTATTTTTGCATGCATCTCTTGTTTGATATCCTGTATCTCTTTTGATAGTTCATCCTTGTGCTCTTTCAATTTCTGATCTATTTCTCGCTTATTTCTTGAGTCATTGCCTCCAGCAACCCTTGGATGTAGCTTTTGTCTTCCATTCCTGCTTTGCTCCCACTGGGGTTCTCCCCTGCGTGGCTGCTGGCTATTGAGGATAGCTTGCTATCCTGGGTGTTGATAAATCTTGTAATTTTTCTCTGTGATTTTCGCATGGGGGTTCAGGAGACTAATCTGCAATTTTGTTTTGGTGTGTCTGTCTTTGCTTGCTTGCTGATTCTATATTGGTAGAGAGAGTCGGTGCCTGATCTGGGTTCTGTTGGGAGCCTCCTTCCAGCTGCTAGTCTGACCTACTTAGGATTCTCGGCTCTCTGCTGTAGATCGCTGTCAATTCCAGCCTTTGGAAGGGTTGACAGCCTAGACTGCTTGTGTTTGCTCCTACGGGTGCTCTTGGCAAGATCAGATGCTCTGGATGCACTCCCAGATGCTGGAGTCTGCTATGGGCTCCTGATGTTTTTTTTTTGTTTGTTTGTTTGTTTTGGGCTGGTTGTGGGCTTGAACTCTAGGTTTGGGTGCTGTCTCTCAGCTCTTCAGCTCAAGGCTGGCACCCTACCATTTGAGCCACAGCACCACTTCTGACCCTTTTTGCTTTTGTGACGCTGAGGAATCAGATCCAGGACCTCATGCATCCAAGACTATCACACTACTGCTGAGCCGCCTTATCAGCCTGAGCTCCTGCTTACTATCAGGTGCTGGCAGCCTGTGTTGCCCAATTCCCAGCCTAGAGTATATGGGTGGAGTTTTGGTGGGGTTTGGGCTTCTCTTGTCCTGAGCCTCTACGTATTTTATTGTCACAGGTGTGCTTCCCAGGTGGTGCAGTTCCCTGTTTTTCTCCCCTCTGTTGATGCGTATGTTCAGCTTTTGACTTCAGTTGGGAGGAGTTGGTTGTGTTGTTCAGGCACCAGATCCCCAGGCCTGGTTCTGGCCTCTGCCTGGAGCTTGCTCGTTGGGCCTGTGCTGCTGTGTATACCACCTAGGTTATGCAGCCTGGGGTACACAGTTCAAATTTCTTCTACTGTTGATTGTCTTGACCCAGGGGTGCTGTTCCTGGCTTGGGCGTTTAAGTTCCCTTCCAGGGGCGCTCTTGCTCTAGCCTGGCCAGTGGAGTGTGCTCCATGGGCTGGTGGAGCTCTCAAACAGTTCCCAGTTTTAGTGGGTCCTGTGGTCCGGGTGTTGGGGTAGGGAGTCTGGGTCAGGGTCTGGGGATTCCCTCCAGCTCTGGTCTCCCTTGAGGGATACACTGTCCCCTGTGGGGTACTCACCCTAGAGCTAGTTGTTTCTGTGTGGTATAGGTCGTCAGTTACTGTTGCAATCTGAGTTCAGTTGGAGTGGTTGCGGGCTGGGCTGGGCGGTGGTGGCTCTGTGTGATTCTTTTCTGTCTCTGCCTCTGTTGAAGCTGTTGGGTCCACAGTGTCCACGCTCAGGCGGCTTCTGCGCGGGTGATTTGCAGGCAGCCCCCTGTGCTACTGGGATCCCGGCGGCCCCCGCTGGGTCGTCGCAATCAGCGGGTCTGACACTGGTAGCTCAGGCGGCTTCTGCGAGGGTTGTCTGCAGACAGCTCCCTTTGTCGCGCTGCCGGTGCCTGGCGGCTTTGGCAGGATGGAGCCTCTCTGCTCGGATGGAGAGTGAAGGGTGGGGAGGGGATCCTCTTGGAGACTCCCGGCTGGTAGATTTCTCTGTTTGTGGCCATCAGCTGGTCTGCAAACTGGTACCTCAGGAGGCTTCTGTGCGGGTGATCTGCAGGCGGCCCCCTGTGTCTCTGGGACTCCGGCAGCCCCCCGCCGGGCCGGCTGGCCATGGCTTGGTGCATTGCCGCGCAGCCAGTGAAGATTGGGGGCGGGGTCTTCGCTCTTCTCTGTTCTGAAATTCTTCTTTTCCTCTCTTTCTTTTTTATTTTCCACCTCCTGTTTTTCTCTGAGTGTTTGTCTTTTTGTTGTTGTCGGTCTCTTGGGGAGATTAAGTGTTGGAACTCGAACTCTCCTTTTGGTTGTGGAGAGCTGTGGCGTTTCCCTACTGCCCCGTCGCCATCTTGGTCCCCCCTCCCCTGTATCTCTATTTAAACAATTTGTTTTTTCCTTCCCCTCCACAAATTATACCAACATCAAATACAGTGAAAGCAGGGTTATACTTTGGGGGAGGGACATACAAAGCAACAAAAAAAAAATCATCTTATAAATATGTTAGAGACAAGCACAAAAAAGAAAAAAAACATTTGAATATTTATCTTGGAGCTTATTTTGGCTAATATCAACTTATCTGACCATTTCTGCTTGCCTCAGACAAATACTGGTTATTGCAAAGAAGGGAAACCATGGGACCTATGTTTCTTTGGGCCTGGTTTACTTCACTTAATATAATTTTTTTTCCAAGTCTTTCCATTTCCTAACAAATGGGGCAATGTCATTCTTTCTGATGGAGGCATAGAATTTCATTGTGTATATATACCACATTTTCTTGATCCACTCATCTACTGAGGGGCATCTGGGTTGGTTCCATATCTTAGCTATGGTATATAATACTGCAATAAACATAGTTGTGCTGGTAGCTTTAGTATGGTCTGTTTGTGATCATTTGGGTAAATGCCCAAAAATGGGATTGCTGGGTCATAGGGGAGCTGTATATGGAGTCTTTTGAGGAACTTCCATACTCCTTTCCAAAGTGGTTGAACAAGTTTACACTCCCACCAACAATGAAGTAAGGTTCCCTTCTGTCCACATCCCATCCAGCATCTGTTGTTATTAGAGGTCTTGATTATAGCCATTCTAACTGGGGTAAGGTGGTATCTCAATGTTGTTTTGATTTGCATTTCTTTTATGGCTAAGGATGTTGAACATTTCTTCATGTGTCTATTGGCCATCCTTCTTTCTTCTTCAGAGAAGTTTCTCTTTGAGGATTTGTTGTTGGGGGATTTAAGTTTTTGAGTTCCAGGTATATTTTAGATATGAGACACTTGTCCATTGTATGGCTAGTAAAGATCTTCTCCCAATCTATGCCACATTTTCTTGATCCATTCATCCATTGAAGGTCATTTGGGCTGATTTCATACCTTGTTTATGATGAATAGTGCTTCAGTGAACATGATTGTGCTGGTGGCTTAACTGTAGCCTAGTTTCTGATCTTTTGGATAAGTGCCCAGGAATGAAATAGGTTAGAGGTATATTTAGTTATTCAAGGAACCTCTACCCTGCTTTCCAGAGTGTTTGAACAAGCTTACATACCCACCAATGGTGTAATAGAGTTTCTTTTTAGCTGCATCCTTGCCAGCATCTGTTATAGTTTTCTTGATAATGGCCATCTTAACTGGGATGGGTTGGAATCTCAGTGTTGTTTTGATTTGCATTTCCTTTACGGCCAAAGATTCTGAGCATTTTTAGTGTGGCTATTGGCCATTTTCACTTCTTCTGAGAAGACTTTCTTTAAGTCATTAGTCCATTTACTAATTAGGTTGTTGATTCTTTGATGGTTCAAATTTTAGAGTTCTGTGTGGATTCTGGATATTAGATGCGGAGCTGGCAAAAGTCTTCCCCCATTCTATAGGCTTTCTTTTTAGCTTATTGGCTATGTCATTTGCCATAAAGAAACAAGTTCAAAACAAATCCATTTATCAAGTCTTGGATTTGTGGTGCTTTTGGATCTTTACTTAGAAAGTTTCTTTCTGTGCCAGTGAACCCTAGTATTTTCTCTACTCCTTCTTGTAATAGTTTCATGGTTTCAGGTCTCACACTGAGGTCTTTGATCAATCCAGTTATTTCTAATAAATAAAAATATTTAAAAATACTCTCTGGACAGATTCACTGTTGAATTCTTCTGTAGGACTTATAAGAAATAACCAACACCAATGCTCCCCAAGCTGTCTTCTAAAATAGAAATGGAAAAAGCATGACCAAATTGATTCTGTGATACTGGTATCAAACAGATGCCAAAAACATAAGAAGACAATAAAAAGAGAAAGAAAATTGTAAGCCAATTTCCATGATGAATTAATGCTTTTCAACATAAAGTTTACAACTAGAAACTAGCAAAACAGAAGCATCAAACTAGCAAAACAAGTTAAACTATACTAAAGGCTAGATTTACCAGACGACAGCAAAATATTCAGAGAGAGAGAGAGAGAGAGGGAGGGAGAGAGAGAGAGAGAGAGAGAGAGAGAGAGAGAGAGAGAGAGAGAGAGAGAGAGAGAGGGAGGACATTCTGGAACTTTCTTTAGAAGGGAACATATTGGCTGGGTTGGAGGGATGAGACAAGATCCTGGATGTATTGAGCAGGTACAGGAGTCCAGCATCAAGAATAGGAGAGCAATGGAGAAGGAAATTCCAGGCCTATGACTGTGCAGGCCTCCTCATTATCTCTGGTACTCTCTGGAATCAACCAGACATACAAAGGATTTCTGCACACCTCAGAACTTTGCTGCCTTCAAGCAGATAGCGTTCTACATGCAGCTCAGTTTTCCTATTTCTGACCTTCTGCATCATGTTCATCTTCTCTGGCTCACCTGGAGCCCACTTAAACAAAGCCAGATGCTGAGGAGGACTGAGCTTGTGACTGTGGATATGTATGGAGAGAACAGGCTGGGTGGTTGTAGGAAGAGGTTGCCTGAGACCAGTCACTAGTGAGATGGACTTCTTGACTGGTAGTTCTTCAAAATGCAGCACAGTGTACATTGTTCACTCTGCAGCCAGCTCCATACGTAATATTGCTCCAGTTAGAGCTCTAAGACAAGCAGCCTTGCCACAGGCCCCTCCAGAGCTAGGACCAGGTCTAGTTTAGTTCTTTCACCGCCTCCCCCAGCTAAATCTAGATATAGTGCTGCTAGCTGTAGTGTCATCTGTATTTGGAGCTCTTTCTCATTTCTAGAAGAGCCAATCTCAACACCATACCTAGCACTAGCTTTGGTGATAATATCTGGTCCATTACAAGTTCCAACACCTGGCCAGAACTCTACCCTTCTCCAGAACTGAAAGAATATATTGCTAAGGCAAAAGATGAATGGTTTCTTCTGAACAATACCATCAATAAAATCATGCTTGAAACTCTCTGAGTTGTTAGCCTCTCCTCTCTCTCTCTCTCTCTCTCTCTCTCTCTCTCTGTGCCCCCGCACCCCTCCCTGTGTGTGTATACTGGTCCTGAACTTAGGGACTGAGCACTGTCCCTGAAGTTTTGCTCAAGGCTAACACTCTACCACTTGAGCCACAGCTTCACTTCTGGCTTTTTTTGGGGGAGGTTAATTGGAGATCAGAGTCTTAGAGACTCTCCTACCTGGGCTGCCTTTGACCCATGATCCTCAGATCTTAGACTTCTGAGTAGCCAGGATACAAGCATGAGATTTAGGGAAATATATTCCAGTCCCCCAATTTAGTAGTGGTGTTGAGGTTTGCATGCTCACACTTTTGTTTAGAGAGTGAGGTTCTTGTGTTTATGGTGCTCATGAAAGAGCATGGGAACAGAAGAAGGGTCTTTGGTTATCACACTTGATCTCTAGCTTGGTTTTTGGTGGATCCTGAATCACCGTTCCCTCGTGTAAAGTCTGAGGAAGGGAAGATTTTTGAACTACCAACTTCTTTTTTTTTTTTTTTTTGGTCCGGTCATGGAGCCTGAACTCTGGGCCTGGGCGCTGTCCCTCAGCTGTTTAGCTCAAGGCTAGTGCTCTACCACTTGAGCCATAGCGCCACTTCCGGCTTTTTTCTTTTTTCTTATGGGGTGCTGAGGAATCGAACCCAGAGCCTCATGCATGCAAGGCAAGCGCTCTACCACTGAGCCACCTTCCCAGCTCCTGAACTACCAACTTCTTAATGGTTGTTTTTGAGATTAATTCCTCCCAGGGTAAATCCTTATGCCTTGTTCAAGAAGCCACTTTTTCCCCAAAGGAACATAAGACAATGAAGTAATTATATCCTGTTTGTCTCCAACTTAGAACTGAGGATGAGGAATTGCTTTTCAGATACTGTCCATGATTTGTAAAAGTAGGACTCAAAAAGCTGCTCAGGAGATGTGAATAAGCTTGCATTGTTCTATCTAAATTGTTTGATTCTAGACTGATTACTCTTCTGCTAATTGGCATGGAAGATTGGGCACCCCAGAAATCTGTCAGTTTCTCTATTTTCTGACGTGGACAGAAAAAATTATTGACAGACTTTCATCTTTCTTGTCTGCTGAAGGTACTTGGTGCTTATTGTCAGATATAGACAGAATGAACAATTGGTAGCGTGATGGTATATGTGTGTGTGTGTGTGTGTGTGTGTGTGTGTGTGTGTGTGTGTGTCTGTGTTACTAATGTTTGGATCCTACATAGCATATTTCCTATATTGTACTTTGTCTTGAAGTTAGTATCTATCCACATTTTGAGATGATAATACAGAAAAAGAGAATCATTTATCTCAAAGTAATTCTTTATCTAATTTTTGAAAGAAAGAAAATTATACCTTTCATTGATTGTCTTTTAGCCATTGAATGTATATCCCAATAATTTCCAATTCCAGCAGAGTTAGGTATTAGTTTATACCTAAAATAATACAATGACCACCTATTCTCATTATTACTGGTATACTCATATTACTTGGTATAATCGGATCTCTACCTTGTAGCCAAAAGGGAATTTAATATTTTGGTTCCTATTTTTTGTGGTATACTATTTTTCTAGAAAAGATCAAAACTTCCCACTATAGTGGACGAGTCCTTGTGTTGTCTTGCTCAAACATTTCTTCCAATACTTCTCTAATATTTCTCAAAGTGATCCTTCTCCTGAATTTTCATTTCCACAAGTTCTCTAGTCCTGTTCTCTACAAACAAATAACAATGTGTCCATTTTTTCATACTCTTCAGTGAATAACTTATGGAACATCTAATAATTTTCTTCTTTATATCTCAGCTCTTTTGATTTCAAAATCGTAATCACCAAGGGAAATTCTCAGTAGTTCTATTTCTTTTTTTGTCTAGCCTACTACATATATTTTACTTCTTGATTATAAGTAAAGGATTTGCAAACATATGCTACTTTTCATAGTTCCAACAACTCTTAAAATCTCTTATAAAGCATCCTAGAAAATTACAACGTTTAGGGGCTGGGAAGGTGGCTTAGTGGTAGATGCTTGCATTGCATGCCTGAGACCCTGGGTTCGATTCCTCAGCACCACATAAGCAAAAAGAAAAAAAAGCTTAAAGTGGTGCTGTGTCTCAAGTGGCAGAGCGCTAGCCTTGAGCTGAAGAGCTGAGGGACAGCACCCAGGCCCAGAGTTCAGGCCCCATGACTGGACCGCCCCCCTCCCCCCAAAAAAAGAAATTACAACGTTTAATAATCAGAGTAAATTCCAATCATTTAGTAGTTTGATTTCTAAGAATCTATTCTATAGATTCATTCTGAATTCATACTGCACATATACTATATGTGCACATATAGTATATAGTATACTATAGTAATAGATCATATATACATATGTATGAAAAATGAGATAAGAGAAATATCCATTATTGAAATGTTGTTAAAAGTAGCAAAATGTTAGAAACAAGCACATATCCATAAGGTAACATCACCATTTTCCATGTGATAAACTAATTGTTAAAATAAAGACAGTAATAGAACTGTATTCTAATCAGTATCAGGAAGTAACACTGTAGTAACAAGATTTATAATGCAGTCTTTAAAGAATGGGGAAATTATAAAGATAGTTTCAATTAAAATAGGAGTATTGAGATATTTAAAAAGTTTAGTTAACTATCAAAAGGCTGATAAATTAGGTAATAAGACACTCATCTCACAAGAGGAAAACCATCTTTAACAATTCTTTTTTTGAAAATTTTATTATTATATTACTATTTTAATTTTTACTTTTATTATTTTATTAATTTAATGTTAGCCTTTCAAATATGACTACTTTTATTATCATCATTAATTGTATCAAAGCGTTTACTTAGATATTTCCTTATCTCTTCTCCCTTTTTAAAGCAATTTAATTGGTTTCATTATTCTATTTTCATACAATTGTCTGTCCAAATACTTTGATCATGTGACCTTCTTCTTTCTTTTAACTATCTCCCTTCCACTGGCTCCCACCTGCCAAAATCTTCATTTTATGCTCATTGATTCAGTATTTATGTCTAAATCCTACAGATGAGACAGAGTACATAATTTTTTTCTCAATCTGGCTTAATTTGATTACCATAAAGATCAATTTTCATGTAAATAAATCTCTATATCAAAAATTATTTATGAGATAGATGATCAGGCTCAGTTTTTTTATTTTTAACGATCATTTCCATTAATAGAACGATATTAACAGAATGACCTAAAGGAGAAGAGAGAGGAATTAGACTTTATCAATGTAAAAGGAAGCCTAGAAATATGTCAAAAATACCTAGTGGCATAAGAAGTGAGTAATCAGAACAGAACTAATTTGTTATTGCTAATGAGACAGAATAAGTTTTTTTCACATTTTCAAGATAGGACTTGAGAAGACAAAATATCCCAAGTGTTCTAATAACTTGAAAGGTGTCTTTGAATCAAGAGACTATGTAACCTGTTAGTGTGCAGGGTAGCTATTCAATGAATGTTTCACGACTATTCCTCTGGAAAGCGTTAGGCTAGACTTAAGATGTCTGGGAAAATTTTTTTACAAAGAAAAAATGGATGGATGTGTGACAATGTAGAGCACTAGATTATTTTTTGTTACTGGCATAGAATAATGACCTTGAAAGTTTCTTTCTCTCAACTTAAGGATTCAAAAAATGTGTTATTCTTTTTAATGTAGTCATCATAATGAGTTCTCATTTCTTTCTTCACAATTTGATCTGTCTTGTCATCTTCACAAAAAGAAGAAACATATGACAAATCAGAACAATGTGTCTGAGTTCATCCTCCTTGGGCTCCCCATCGAACCGGAGGAGCAAGGCCTGTTCTATGCCTTGTTCCTGGCCATGTACCTGACCACCGTGCTGGGGAACCTGCTCATCATCCTGCTCATCAGGCTGGACTCCCGCCTCCACACCCCCATGTACTTCTTCCTCAGCCACTTGGCGTTCACTGACGTCTCTTTCTCCTCCGTCATAGCCCTGAAGATGCTCATGAACATGCTGACACAGAGCCGGTCCATCCCCTATGCTGGATGCATTTCCCAGGTGTACTTTTTCTTGTTTTTTGGGGATCTCGACAGCTTCCTTCTCACCTCCATGGCCTATGACAGATATGTGGCCATCTGTCACCTCCTGCACTACACCGCCATCATGAGTCAGAGGCTGTGTTTCCTGCTAGTTATTGTATCCTGGGTCTTATCTTGTATCAGTGCCCTTGTGCACACTCTCCTCCTAGCTCGTCTCTCTTTCTATGGAGACAACACTCTGCCCCATTTCTTCTGTGACCTCTCTGCCTTACTTAAGCTGTCCAGCTCAGACACCACAGTCAATGAGCTGGTTATTCTCATTCTAGGAACAGTGGGCATTACTGTGCCATTCCTATGCATTCTGGTCTCTTATGGCCGAATTGGGGCCACCATCCTGAGAGCTCCCTCCTTGAAGGGAATCTGCAAAGCCCTGTCCACATGTGGCTCTCACCTCACTGTGGTTTCTCTGTACTAGGGGCCAATTATTGGAATCTACTTTTTGAGCTCATCCAATGATACCAATGACAAGGACGTCATTGTGGCTGTCTTGTACACGCTGCTCACACCCATGTTAAATCCCTTTATCTACAGTCTGAGGAATCGAGATATGAAAGGAGCTCTGAAAAAGTTGTTCAGTAGAGGAAACTTCTGAGTGTGATCTGCATTGTGTTTTGCATTTTCTGTTAACTGAATATGAGATTCTCTGTATGCCACCTCTTCCCTCTAGCTTGTGGCTTCTCTTGTACCTTGATGTGGCACACTTTTCAACCTGTACATTTCCTGTAATGAATATTGTGTGTGTTTTAATTCTCTTGAGCATTTCTGGAGTGAATTTTACTTTTTTATTATTATTTTTAAAATTTAAAACCATAAATACATGGCCACTTTCCTCTTGCTTACTTTCCTTTTTAAATTTTTATATTAACACAAAATTTCATCTTTTTTATTAGCTATAGTCTTTGGTTAGAGTATTTTCCCTCTATGACTGGTTTTATTTAGTACTGTGTAATGTAGCAGTAATTTTTCTTGGTAAGGTTTTGAGAGTTTTTATGTTTAAATTTGTGGTACACTTAAAACATTTTTTGAAATGTTTATTAGACATTGAGAGGTATTAAAATTATGTTTATTTATGTTTTCATTCTGCATTTATAGTTTTCTTGATATATAACACATCAGATATTTATGAAATATCATTTGATGTTTCTATGTTTGTCACAATGTTATTGAAAACATCCCTTTTTCCTTAAATTTTCATTGCTTCTTTGTGATGTAAATATTCAGGATTCTTCTTTGTGTTGTTTCTGAAATATATAACATTTTTCATTTCTATAAATGTATTACTATGCAGTTGAACATGAGAAAAATTTTCTTCTTTTTTACTTTGAACCTATAAACCAGCCTTTCTTCCTTTCTAGCAAATTGTGTGTAATTTCTTCTGCATTGTTCAAAACATTTTTAGCTTTGTCCTTTAAAACACGTTCACTAGACATAACAATTTTACTGCAAATCAAGTGGATTTGGCTACAAATTTAAAGGAAGACAGTTTTCTGTATAGTTTCATAGCGATCCTATATCATGAGTCAAAACTAGTTTGGTGCCTTCTAGGTCACCAGAAATTCAAGTAGGCTTGATACACAGCTGTGAGAGTAGAGATTTTTTTGATTGTGATGGCATTGTGCTAGGAAGTTGACAAGAAGACTAGTTAATCTGTGCAGAATTTATACAGAACATAGGTGTAGTTAATCTAAGAACTTATTATTTAAAAATGAACAAAGTTACTTTTCTTCCTAAGTACATTAAATTATTATAAAAAAAGCTTTGCCTCAAGCCAAAGTTAGTTAACTCCATTGCTACAAGTCAATCAGTGTGATAAACATTCCTCTATACCTGATTTTACTTAGTACTATAATTAGTATGAAGGAGAAGATTCAAATTAGCAAAGTTTAGGTTACTGTTCCTTTACTGCTAAGCTACCAATATTTAGTAGAAAGTATTCACAACTACTTTCTGGGTGGAAGATGTTATCCAAAAAGCAATAAATATAAATTGCACATAGTTTAAGTATGTTTATATAAACATTATATTACATCAGAACGTATATATATATATATATATATATATATATATGCTTACATACCTGTGATATATGTAAACATTTTAAGAGAGAATATAAAAAGAATTACCTAACCATCTTGATTTAACTGATTGAAAAATTAACAATATAGTTGAAACTACTTTAGTTCCTTCTCAAATGTCTTGTTTCCCTTTGAACATACCCTGTATCATGCATGACTATTTTCTTTACTTTTAAATTCTTTATTTTTCCTTTGATATATCTACACTGGATCTTCAGTTTTTACTGTCTGGATTTTATTTAAATAAACAAAAATTGTTTATGACTTTAGCCCACTTTTTTCTTATTTACTATTGCCTTTTGAAATCCAGATATTTTCATATTCCATCATGAGACTATGACTCACTTATGTGCTTTATTTCTATGGCCATTTTTTCATTGAATATGTTGTTATCATGAAAAGTTTCACATCTTGTGTATGCATCTGCTATTTACATGAAAGTGAATCTGACAATTTTCTACCCAGAAAACTACCAAATGTATATTTGATTTTATGATTACTGCTAAACCCTTCCATAAAAATAGTTGGACTACATAGAAAACCAGTGTGAAATGGCTACATCTTATATTATTCCAACTCCATGACAGCCTAGAAACTGTAAATCTATAAAGATAATAAAGTGATCGGTGGCTGCTATGGGTTTGGAGTATAGGGGAGAGGAAGAATGAATTAGACATGGCCTCTCAGCCTTTGGCTAAGATCAAATGATACAAAGAATCAATGACACGTATAGCAGGATCTCAGAAACATAAGAAGTACTGATAAACTTCTAGAGAATTGAGAATAAGAAGACTCAATTAAAAATTAGAGTTAAATAAAAATAGATATGAAACAGTTATCAGAGAAATCAAAGGGATCATTAGGTAACATTTGGAAAAAAAACTCAATTAAAGCAGAAAGTTTAGAAGAAACATATAGATATCTAGACACATATGACCAAAAGTGAACGCAAATAATTTAAAACAGATCTGTAATGAGAAAAGGAGTTGAGGCAGTATTAAAGAATTGCATACATAAAGGCCATAAGTGGCAACTCATGTTGGTAATGCAAGTTACCTGTGAGGTAGAAATTGAGAGGTTCACATTTTGGGGTCATCTTGGGGAAAAAGTTAGCAAGATCCTCATTTCAACAAAATCTGGGCATGCTGGCATAGGCCTGTCATCCCAGATCTTCAGGAAATGTTATTTGGAGGATTATAGTCCAGTCTGGCCCAGGTAAAATATGTTATACTGTACCTGAAAGATAACTAAAGCAAAAGGGCTAGAGGAATGTCCTAAATGGTAAGAGTGCCTATCTAGCAACCCCAGGGCCCTGAGTTCACACCAGTTATTTCCAGTAAGCAGAAATAGTTTCAAAAAGAGTTTCTTCAAAAGAAAAGCCCAGAACTGGACATATACCTTGCTGAATTCTATAATACTTACAAAATAAAGACTAGGACTGATGCTCCTGAAACTATTTTATAAGAGACATGGAAATAGCATATCCAAACTCCTTCTAGGAGACCAGAAGTACATATAATAAGACACTAAAAAGTAAATTATAAACCAATTTTCATAATGAATTAAAATGCTAGTGACACATTTAAAAAACATAAATCATAACCAGTTTGGCTTCATTTCAGTAATGAAAGAATAGTTTCACATATAAAAACCAATGAATATAATACAGAACATTAAATAGAACTAAGGAGAAATGATCATCTTAGATGTAGAAAAAAACTGTTGACAAAATTCAGCATTTCTTATGATAAGAGCCCTGGAAAGAATAGGTATAGAAAGAACACAGTTTAAATTAAAAAGATTACATAGATTTATAGCCAACATTGTTCTTAATGAGGGCAAATAAGCCAGGAATGTCTGGTCTTTACACTTTTATTCAATATTCCAGCTTGAATTTCTAGCCATAGCAATAAGACAAGAGAAAGAAATGAAAGCACAGTTAAGGAGGAATAAAAATATCTCAACTTGCAAATATTATGATTCTGTACTTAAAATACCCCAAGGATTACAATAAACTTTGGACCAGAAAAATACTTACAGCCAATGATCAGAATATAAAAGCAACATGCAGATATCAGTAGTTTTTCTGTACAACAGCAGTAAACATACAGAGAAAAAAATCAAATAAACAATCTTGTTCATAATACTCTTTAAAATAAAGTATCTAGGAATAAACCTAACCAAGGATGTGGAAGAGCTATAGAATGAGAGCTATTAATATATCAATTTCAATTGGATCAAAGATTTTAATATAAGACTAAAAACTGAAACTAGCTAGAGAAAAACATAGGGAAAACCTTTGAAGATATAGGCAATACGTAGTAATTTTTTTCTGAATAGAACTTTAATTGCTCAGAAATAAAAACAAGAATTGAAAAATGGACTGGGCTCTGGTGGCTCATCCCTGTAATTCTAGCTACAAAGGAGGCTGAGATTTGAGGAGCACAGTCTTTTTCTTTTTAATTGTAAAAATACTGTACAGAGGGGTTACAATTACATGGGCAAGATAATGAGTACATTTCTTATCAAGCATTGTAGCCTCCTCCTTTGTTTCTCCTTCCCATCCCTTCCCATCCTCCCCTCGACCCCCCCAATCCTCTCCGCTCCCCCCTCCCCTACCAAAGTTGTAAAGTTCGTTTTCGACATCATGACTTGTACATCTCATTGTTGCAATGGGTCCATCTGTATCCTTATTTAAACGATTTGTTTTTCCCCTTCCCCTCCACAAATTATACCGACATTAAATACAGTGAAAGCAGGGGTTATACTGTGGGGGAGGGACATAAAAAGCAACAAAGAAATAATCTTATAAATGTGTTAGAAACAATCCCATGAAAGAAAAAAGACATTTGAATACATATCTTAGGGTTCATTTCCCTAACATCACCTTATCTGACCTTTTCTGCTTTACTCAGACATATACTAGATATTGCAAATAAGGGAAACCATGAGACCTTTGTTTCTTTGGGCCTGGCTTACTTCACTTAATATATTTTTTCCCAAGCCTTTCCATTTCCTAACAAATGGGGCAATGTCATTCTTTCTGATGGAGGCATAGAATTCCATTGTGTATACATACCACATTTTCTTGATCCATTCATCTACTGAGGGGCATCTGGGTTGGTTCCATATCTTAGCTATAGTAAATAGTGCTGCAATAAACATAGTCGTGCTGGAAGCTTTAGTATGGTCTTGTTTGTGAACATTTGGGTAAATGCCCAAAAGTGGGATTGCTGGGTCATAGGGGAGCTCTATGTGGAGTCTTTTGAGGAACCTCCATACTACTTTCCAAAGTGGTTGAACAAGTTTACACTCCCACCAACAATGCAGTAAGGTTCCTTCTGTCCACATCCCCTCCAGCATCTGTTGTTATTAGAGTTCTTGATTTTAGCCATTCTAACTGGGATGAGGTGGTATCTCAATGTTGTTTTGATTTGCATTTCTTTTATGGCTAGGGAGGTTGAGCATTTCTTCATGTGTCTATTGGCCATCCTTCTTTCTTCTTCAGAGAAGTTTCTCTTTAAGTCTTTAGCCCACTTATTTATTGGGCAGTTGTTTCTTTGAGGATTTGTTGTTGGGGGATTTTTTTTGAGTTCCAAGTATATTTTAGATATGAGACCCTTTTCCATTGTATGGCTAGTGAAGATCTCTCAATCCGTAGGCTTTCTATTGATCTTGCTAGCTATGTCCTTTGCCATGCAAAAGCTCTGCAACTTCATGCAATCCCATTTGTCCAACCTTTCTTTGATTTGTTGTGTTTCTGGGTCTCTATTAAGAAAATTTTGGCCTTTGCCAAGGAGACCTAGGGTTTCTCCTATTCCATGAGGATCACAGTCTTAAGCCAGCTCAGGCAGGACTATGTCCATGATACTCTTGCTTCCAATTAACCATCAAATAGCTATAAATGAAGCTGTGCCTCATGTGGTATTGCTAAACTTGAGCAAAAAAGCTAAAGCATATTGCCCAGACTCTGAGTTCAAGCTGTATGACCAGCACAAAAAGAAATGGATAAAAGGGATTGAATCAAATTAAAATCTCTGCACAGCAAAATAAACAATGATTCACATAGAAAACCTATAAAATGGAGGAAAATCTGCCAGTTATTCATTGGATAAAGAACAAATATGCAGAGTATATAAAGAACTCCAAAATTTAAACTCCAAAATATTAAACACCCAGAGAATAACTAATAAATGGGCAAATAAATTGAGCAGTTTTCAAAAGAAGTACAAATGGCTAAGATATGCACAAGGAATGCTCAACATCCATTAAAATTACATTTCATTCCTAAGTCAGAATGGCTATCATCAAGAAAAGAAACAACAAATGTTGAAGAGGATGCAACAGAAAAAGAAGCCTTGTTTAGTATTGGTGAGAATGCAAATCACCCCAGATACTGTAGAAATCAGTGTGGAGGGTTTTTGTTTTTGTTTTTATTGTTGTTGGTCACAGGTCTTGAACTCTAGGCCTGGGCACTGTCCCTCAGCTCTTCACCTAAAGGCTAGTGCACTACCACTTAAGCCACTTTCATTTTTTTTTAAACTTTAAAGATAGAATTACAACATGCTCTTGTTATTTTACTTGTGGGTTTATTCAAAGAAATGCAAATCAACATAGAGAAATCTGAAGTCAGTCTTGGTACCTACCCATCCATGGATGTATAAAGAAAGTGTGTTAGCTGTATACAATCAAGTATTATTCAGAAAAATAAAATGGAGCCGGAGATCCATGCAATATTTCTGGGATAAGTTTCATAAGGAGTTTACTGCTAAACATTTATTGAATGATGATACTACTGTGTTGTTGGATTTTCTCCAGAATGGGATTAATTAATTCCATTCCTAATTTTTGGGCAGAGAAAGAGTAACAGTAACTATAACCATTTCCAAATGGTGTAGTGGTGGTAGTGAGATAAAATTTCTCCGAGAATGAAGGCATCTGGTGTTTTATTTTTTATTTGTTTTTCCCTGTCATGGGGCTTGAACTCAGGGCCTAGGCACTGTCTCTGAGCGTCTTTGGTTGAAGGCTAGTGCTCTACCACTTGAGCCACAGCACCACTTCAGGCTTTTTTTTTTTGTTTATGTGGTACTGAGGAATCAAACACGGGGCTTAATGCATGCAAGGCAAGCACTCCACCACTAAGCTACATTCCCAGCCTAGCATCTGGTGTTTTGAAATAATGAGATTATTGATTATCACACTCAACCTTCACCTTGGACTTTGTATTGCATTTTCTCCAAGGTAAACTGAGGGGGCAAAAGGCTTTGTGAATCATCCAGTTCCTAGAACTGTTACTTTGTTATGATCATGATGCTCCCAGGTAAACACTCCTATGCCTGCTTCATCAAGGAGTTCTTCCCCCAAAGGAGTTAAAAGGAACAAGCCAATTATATTCTGTATGTCTCTAATTTGCAGCTGGGAATAAAGGGTCATCCCCAAGTCCTCTCCATGGTTTGTAAATGTATTTTTTTCTCTTAGGTCTCAGGGGATGTCAACAAATGTGTATTGCTATATTTATGTGGTTTCATACTGTATTAACAATTCCACCAATTGCAAAGGAAATTTGAGGCTCTTTGAGATTGACCTGTCTTCTGTGCCTTGTAGAAAGACATAGGAGAACTTACCATGATGTGTATCTGAAGGTACTTCTGCCTTGCAGCATTTCAGACAGAGCAGGAGTAGACTTTACATTCAGCATTGCTGGTGTGTGTGTGTGTGTGTGTGTGTGTGTGTGTGTGTGTGTGTGTGTGTGTGTGTGTGTGTGTGCATGTCCAGTATGTGCTACTGCTCTCTTGATCACATGACAGGACAGAAAGTTGTATCTTGAGATGAATATCTATGCATATTTTGAATTGAAGTGGCCAGATAACTCTCCAAATAGAATAATTTACCCGAAACTGATTGAACTTATATCTAGTTTTGGAGAAAACATTGAAAAAGTATTTCTTTGAGTATCTTATTTTTCATTGAATTTTTTATTATTATAAAGGTGATGTACAGAGGTGTTACAGTTGCATTAGTCAAGTAAAGAGTACATTTATAGGGGCTGGGAAGGTGGCTCAGTGGTAGAGTGCTTGCCTTGCATGCATGAGGCCCTGGGTTTGGTTCCCCAGCACCACATAAGCAAAAAGAAAAAAAGCCGGAAGTGGTGCTGTGGCTCAAGTGGTAGAGCGTTAGCCTTGAGCTGAAGAGCT
The DNA here is from genome assembly GCF_019054845.1 of Dipodomys spectabilis. NCBI lineage: Eukaryota > Metazoa > Chordata > Mammalia > Rodentia > Heteromyidae > Dipodomys > Dipodomys spectabilis. Next base: position 7,527,944 of record NW_024870723.1, read on the forward strand.
GAGGAACAGCGCCCAGGCCCAGAGTTCAGGCCCCACGACCGGACCCAAAAAACAAACAAACAAAAAAAGAGTACATTTATATTTGGAAAATGTCACCCCTTCCTTCATCTCTCCTTGTTTTTCCCTCCCAACCCCACCTACGAGTTGCATAGTTCATTTTCAACATTGTGTCTGGTGAGTACCATTGCTGCATTTGTTCATCCTTTGTCCCTCCATTTCTGTGCCCCTCCTCGTTATTGTAGCTGTAGTTTGGCTTTCTTCTAAACTTAATACCAAATCCCTGCCATTGTCTTCATCTCTTTGGCTATGATGTAGACATAAGCAAGTATTATTTGTATTTAAATTATTCCAATAACTTCCCATTCAGATTCCTGTGAACACTCATGTTTTATTATAATTTGATTTATATAATGTACTGCATATTAAAATCTTTAGTACACTTTTCTAAAACTTTTTCTTCAAAGTACAGTTGACCTGAAATAAAACTGAATTTTATAATTTAAAGACACTATATATTCTGGCTGCTTGATAATTCTGTTCTATTTTCTTTTTATGAATACCACAGTCTTGAGATTTTCTGTTCCTCAAATAGCTATCTCCATTTTCTCCAAGCACTTAAGAGAGTTAAGAGAGTTCAGAGTTCAGAGCCAAATTTTAGATTATTCAGGTAACAAGTTTGTCTATTAAAGAATAATTTAAAGAACAAATAACATTGATTTCCCCTGCCATTTTAGCTTCTTGTAATTTAATGAACTATCAAAACCATAAATATACCTTTCTTCTGATTCAATTTCTAGCAAGTTATCCTATAGGTATACATGCTAAAGTACAGAATTGCATATGAGTAATGTTATTTAGTATATGTAAACAGTCCATGTAAAAATACATGTAAACAGTACAGTATTAGAAACAATATACATGCTCTACACATAGCTAATTACCATTTTTATGTGGTAAGCTACATACCAGCTACATAATAATCTGTCTGAGATAATAACATAACATAAACAAGATGATTTCATGTAGTGGACTGAAAGAAGTATTCTAAAGATAATTTTAGTCAGTTGAGGAAATTTGTATATTAATATAAACTATAGTTAGTCTTCTGAATGAATGATGAGGTTGATTCCTCATCCTCAAATATAAGTATGTAGAATATGAGTTCTAATTTTGAGTAGACAGATCATCAAATTCTTTCTTCTTTTGTTATTGTTCACCTATTTATAAGTGAACAATATCGACTGTCTTGAGAAAAAGGCATGAATGACTAGTGAAATAAAACATACTAAAATTATGAAAAAAAATCAGTTAAGAATCTTTGACATAAAACCTTGATTAGATACCATAAATGAGAAAGAGGTTATTTGTTTATGTAAGTGGCAATTTGTAAAAAGCTTTTTTGAGGACTTGAATAAGAATGGCCTGATTTGAGCTAAGGAAATACTACACAGGATAGGTCTGAAAGAGGAACAGATCTTTCCTCCTCTATATTCCATGAAAATTTCTATAGAAAGTGTGATGGAAGACAGAAAATAATGAGTGAGAAAGAATATTCTTGTTTCTTTGTTCTCGATTAGAGTAAACTATTAGTCAAAACTTCGGTTGTGATGGAATCTAATATAACTGCATAATCAAGGTCAGTAATAAAAAGTTTTATTTTTCACAATACTGTAGTATAGAGGAGAGAAATGGACACTAGCACCACTTCCTCTATGTTCTGCCCTCTACTGGAGAAATTATTTTCCTAAAGGAAGGACAGAGATGTACAACAAGGGATCTTACTAGCTGCTTTATGTTATTGACATACACTCATTTCCTCAAAGCCCTACTTGACCGGCAGCATGTGATGTATCTACCTCTCCAGATGCTGACTTTCAGTCACAAAGCAGCTCACTGGGGATTCTTTCATTTTATCTGATCTCTGAAAATAAAGTATTGTTAAAATAAGTTTCAGAGGCATAGGCAGTATAAGAGAAGCCAACAAACTATTAGAACCATCTGCTATTTTTTTTTCTGCAAATTGGCTACCGAATGTACTTCATAGTCACTTAATATCAGATTTCCATAAATAGACTAATAGGAATATCAAGTTTGAGCCTAGTGTGATATGATACAATGATTATTCAGATCTTGCTTATTAACCTGGTTTCTAGCTAGATAAGTAAGGTTTTTCTTTTGTTCACTCCAACACCAGTCTTTTAAGGGGCAAAATCACGAGATCTTCAGGTTTAAAATATATGTAGTTTAATGCTTGGATTTTGACAAAATACTTTTCTCTCACATTTCTATCTCTTTCTCATTGCCCACAAAAGAGAAGAACATGAGAAAGGATAATCGAAGTTGTGTGTCTGAATTCATTCTCCTGGGACTTCCCATCCAGCAGGAAGAACAAGGCTTGTACTATGCACTGTTCCTGGCCATGTATCTCATTATGGTGCTGGGGAACCTGCTCATCATCCTGCTCATCAGGCTGGACTCCCGCCTCCACACTCCCATGTACTTCTTCCTCAGCCACTTGGCTTTCACGGACATCTCCTTCTCCTCTGTCACAGCACCAAAGATGCTCATGAGCATGCTGACACAGAGCGGATCCATCCCCTATGCTGGGTGCATTGCCCAGGAATTCTTTTTCTTATTATTTGGGGGTATTGACAGCTTCCTCCTCACCTCAATGGCCTACGACAGATATGTGGCCATTTGTCACCCACTTCACTACAACACCATCATGAGTCACGGCCTTTGTTGCTTGCTGGTAATTTTGTCATGGGTTTTGTCCTCTGCCAGTGCCCTGGTACACACCCTACTCCTCTCTGATCTCTCTTTCTGTAGAGACAACACTCTGTCACACTTCTTCTGTGACCTCTCTGCCTTACTGAAGCTGTCCAGCTCTGATACCACCATCAATGAGCTAGTTATTCTCCCCGTAGGAACAGTGGTCATTACTATACCATTCCTATGCATTCTGGTCTCTTATGGTCAAATTGGTGCCACCATCTTGAAAACTCCCTCCCTGAAGGGAATCTGCAAAGCTTTGTCCACATGTGGCTCTCACCTCTCTGTGGTTTCTCTCTATTATGGAGCAATTATTGGGCTCTACTTGGTCCCCTCATCCAACAACACTAGTGACAATGAAGTCATTGTAGCTGTGCTGTACACTCTGGTGACACCCATGCTAAACCCCTTCATCTACAGTCTGAGGAATCGAGATATGAAAGGAGCTCTGAGGAATATACTCAGCAGAACATTTTCATTGTGATTAGCCATTATGTTTACTGTTATTTAATGTAAACCCTCTTCTATCCTATACACACGTTCTTTCCTGAATTCTTACTAAATCTTGAGGTGGCATTCTTTTTGTTTTAGCTATGTGACTCTTGGGTGCAATTTTTCCCTCTCTTACCTTTCCCTCCCTTTCTCTCCCTTCTGTTTTCCTTCTGTTGTCTCTCCTCTCCTCCCTCTGTGCTGGTATTGGGACTTGAACTCACAGCTTTGGTGCTGTTCCTTAGCTTTTTCACTCAAGTCTAGTTCTCTACCACTTGAGCCATAGCTCTACTTCTGGCTCTCTCTCTCTTTTTTTTTTTTACTAGTTAATTGGAAATAAGAGTCTCACAGAATTTCCTGAGCTGGCTCCAAATGTGATCCTCAGAACTCAGCCTTCAGAGTAACCAGCATGTGTCATGGGCACAAAGGCTCTCACTCTCCTCATTCTCTTACCTTCTCATTTGTTTTTCCTCTTTATTTCCTCTCTTCTCCTTTTCTCCTTTTGACTTTATTGATCTTAAGAATTTCTAGGAAGTTGTTTACAAGCATTTGTACAGGTTTCTTTTCCTAAATTTCTCTTTTGTAATATATTCTTGTACTAAAATCATTTGCATTTTATGTAGTTCCATCACTTAGTTGTATTTTAAAATAGATATAGACTCATTTTCAGCAATGCTTTCAATTTCTTTCTTTTTTTTAAGTTCATGATTTTCTTTTTTTTTTTAAATTGTGAAAATACCGTACAGAGGGGTTACAATTACATGAGCAATGTAATGAGTACATTTCTTATCAAGCATTGTTGCCTCTTCCTTTGTTTCCCCTTCCTATCCCTTCCCTTCCCCCCTCCTCCCCCTCCTCCCCCCCCCCCACCAAAGTTGTAAAATTCGTTTTTCAACATAACAAATTGTACATCTCATTGTTGCAATGGGTCCAGCTGTATCCTTATTTAAACAATTTGTTTTTCCCTTCCCCTCTACAAATTATACCAACATCAAATACAATGAAAGCAGGGATTATACCATGGGGGAGGGACATACAAATCAACAAAGAAATCATCTTATAAATATGTTAGAAACAATCGCAAGAAAGAAAAAAAATTTGAGTACTTATCTTGGTGTTCATTTCACCTAACATCAACTTATCTGACCTTTCAATTTCTTTCTTTCTTTTTTTTAGGTTCATGATTTGTTTTGAGGTACTGGGCTGTGAATCATGGTCTTGTACTTGCTAGGCAAGTTATCTACTATTTGAGCTTCAGATTTTATTGTTTTAACTTTGTAATGTATTTGGATCTATTTGGCTAGTAATCTTAGTAAAAAAGTTAGTTTTATCATTCTTTATAGTTTATTTAATTTGGGAGGGGAAAAAGTGTGAGAAAATGAGGGAAGGAGTAAGACTGTCCAAAAAGGTATGTATGTGTGTGTATGTGCGTGTGTGCAGGTGTGTGAGTGTGTTTGTAGTCATTATTTCTAGTCAACCTACTGGGCATTAGAATACCAGATCTGATTTTCCTACATGATTTATTTATTTAGCTTAATTTTTGTGCTAGTTCTAGGGTTGAAGTAGGGCCTAAGCCCTGTCCCTGATCCTTGCTCAAGAATATTACTTAACCACTTGAACCACAGCTCCACTTCTGGATTTTTGGTGATTAATTGGAGATAAGAGTCTCACAGACTTTCCTGCATGAGTTGGCTTCAAATTATGATCCTTAGATCTTAGCCTCCTGAAGAGCTACAATTACAGGCAGGAGCCACCAGCACCCAGCCCATCTTACCTATTTTAATACCAGTTGACAAATTCCTCTGTACCTATCTTTCTCCCAGTTTTCCAACATGAATATAAAAGAAAGGCTGCTAGGGAGGGGCAGTGGGAGATTGTATGGTGAAAAGAAAGGAAGGCGATTATAATCAAATTTCATTGTGCATATATATGAAAAGGACATAATGAAACTCCTTGAAAATAATGTAAGAAAGTTAAAGTGTGGGAGGGAATTGAGTGCAGAGGAAATACGAGAGTAATAGAGGAATTGCATGTACCCAAAGTTCATTCTATGCAGGTATGGAATGGCATAATAAAACCCTCTCACATTGTATAATGCATTTACAACATTCATTTACAATAAATAAGGATACAGGTGGATCCATTACAACAATGAGATGTACAAGTCGTTATGTCGTAAACGATTTTTACAACTTTGGTGCGGGGGGAGGGGGGGAGGGGGAGAGCGGGGAGGGATGGGTGGGGGGGGGCAGGGGGAGGATGGGAAGAGGAAACAAAGGAGGAGGCTACAATGCTTGATAAGAAATGTACTCATAATCTTGCCCATGTAATTGTAACCCCTCTGTACAGTATTTTCACAATTAAAAAAAATAAAAAAATAAAATAATGCAAAGCAAAAAAAATCTAAAAAATGACAATAGCCTTAGACCAGTCATTTAAATGGATATTGCATAGGGAGAATTTTTGAAGGTGTGTTATCGAAAGATTGTTATACAAAGTGGAATATAAGAATCTACTGCCAGTTTAACAGACAGTTCCCAAGGCAGAATAATTAGTGCCAGCTCCAACACTGATAACAGAATCAGTGTCAGCTCCAAAGCTGAAGCCAGCATTGGCTCTCCCAACAGCTCCTTCTGGAGAACCAGATCTAGCATTGACGGCTATAATGCCACTTGACCTTTAAGCAAATACTAGTTTAACCAGAACCAGCACCAACATCAAGTGTAACAATAGGATTAGGATTTAAAACCAGCTTCAGCATAATTTATAGCTCTAGTGATAGAGTTAGAGGTATTGCCATAAGTTTAGTAACCTATTGTTAAAATAAAAAGATTAATGTTTGCTTCTGGATTCTATGGTCTGGAAAGCAGGCCAAGGAAACTCTCTGGAGTTATGCCAATGTTTTGTTTACTGATATACATTTGTCAAAACTGATCACTGAATACTACCTGAGCATATGAATGGAAACTTGATTTAATAGCATATTAAAAAAATACCCCACAATCAAGTTTATATAGGTAACAGAAATGCAAGGATGGTTCAATAAACAAATCATTAAATGTATCACAACATATAGATATAATCCAAGACAAAAATTAAGAAATCATTTAAGATCATGCAGAAAAAAATCTTTGAGAAAATTTAACATGCTTTAATGATGAAAAAAACCAAACCTCTGAATGATCTAGCAATGGAAGCATCAAATCTGAACATACGAAGGGTTATAACAATAATCCTGTAGTTAAGGTAATACTGAATGGGCACAGACTGAAAGCATTTCCTCTAAGACAAGTAACTTATTTAATATATTGTTTAAGAAATATATTGTTTAAATTTTGACATGATCAACAAGAAAGGGGGAAGGGAATGAAAATAATTCAAATGGGAAAGAAAGATGTTCAAATAGCATTATTTACAGACCATGTTATCTAATCTTAAGAACACTATAAGAACTGCACCAGAAATCTCTTTGGATTGTTAAAACACTTTTAGCAAAGTAACAAGAAGCAAAACAAACATGCTAATATAACTTGTCTGTATGCTAATAACAGAATGACTATCATCACAAAATATGGACAAATGCTTGCAAGAATACAAGGAAAAAAGGGCCCTTTGTTCGCTGTCAGTGAGAATGTAAATTAATGCAACTCTATGGAAATAAGGAACCATTTCCTTCAAAAACTAAAAGTAGAACTAATCTATGGCTCTGTTATACCAATTTTGGGCATATATCTGAAACTACAGTAAAAACAGTTGAATATCTGCATGGCCACTATTTTTTTTAAGTAGGAAGGAAACTCGTTTATTAACAGAGAGCAGTCCTTTTTAAAGCCAAAAGGAGCGGGTGGCATGGCAGGGGAGGAAGAGGAACCAATCACTGTCAAGGTCATACCCTATCATGCACCTAAGATTTCACGGGCTGGTTATGCACTGAATGTAAGGCAAATTGGGCTCAGCCCACTCTACTCCCTCTCAGCGCCATCTTTGCTGCCCATGTGCTCTACAGTAAATCAGGCTCTGTCCACTCAACTCCCTCTCAGCGCCTGCATGGCCACTTTTTAAAGCAATACCATTCAAAATAGCCAAGATATGGAAGCAGCCCATCAAGCAATGGACTGGATAAGGAAAATGTGGTATGTATACACTATATGGTGTTGTACAGTAGTAAAGAAAATGAAATTATATCTTGGAAGAAAAGTGGATAGGACTAGATATCATGTTAAATGGAATAAACTGGACTAAGAAAAGACAAATATTATATGTTCTCTCTCATATACAGAATCTAGTCCTCAAAAATGAATAACAGAGCCTGGTGCCAGTGGCTCATACCTATAATCTTAGCTACTTAGGATGCTGAGATTCAGAGATTGTGGTTTGAAGCCAACCTTGGGCAGAAAAGTCTTATGAAATTCTTATCTCAGAAAAGTTGGAAGTGGTCTTGTGACCCAAGTGGTAGAGTGCTCACCTTGAGCACAAAGAGGTTCAGGGTCAGTACCAAGGCCCTGAGTTCAAGCCCCAGGAATAACAGGAATATAAAACAGGTTCTATTTATTAATGGTACAGCAAGAGATGGAAGAGGAGAAAGTATATATTTTATATGATATCAAATAAATATAAAAGATCATTGAACTGACTGAGCAATGATATATGAAACTTACATTCCAATAAACTGGATAATTGGAAGAAATAGATAAATTTCTAGACATACATGACCTATGAAAATAGAACCAAGATAATGCAAGCAATTGAAACAGGCCTTTTCTGAGCCATGAAATTAAAGCAATAAAGAGTCTCCAAACAAAACAAAGACAAGTGTAGAATAAATTTATGGCTGAATTCTATCAAATGTCAAAAAAGTAATGCACCAAGTGCTTTTCAGAGATTATAGCATAAATAAAGGAACATTACAACACATCCTATGAAGCTACTTTTTAAAGTACAGAACACAAAGAAAGAAAATGGTATAACATTATACTGGATAAACAAATTCTTGTAAAAATGAATAACTTAATGAAAACATCAACACTCTTATAAGCAGATTTAATTCCAGAGATACAAAATGGCTCAAAATATACCAATCAAAAGATGTACTGTAGAACATGAGCAGAACAAAACACAGGAATAATATGCTCTTTATTGATGTAGAAAATCCTTTGACAAAATTCAAATGCCCTAAAAAAGGTAGGAATGGAAGGAACATACTCCAGATAATAAACATTATTTGACAAACTTGTAGACAACATACTACTAGATGGGCAAAATGGAAAGCAATTCCTCTAAGTAAGAGGAATAAGACAAGGGTATCCAGTCTCTCCACTCTTGTTCAATACAGTAGTTGTATTTTTAACTAGAAAAATAAAGCAAGAAATTAAAAGAATACAAATAGGAAAGAAAAAAAGCCAAATTACTCTCAATTTGCAGCTGACACGATTGTCTTGAGAACTCCTAAATTCTTAGACCTGACAAACACTTTGAGCAAAGTAGCAGGACACAAAAATAAATGTACAAAATTCAGTAGTATTTTTATGTACCACTAGAAAAACATACTATGAAATCAGGAGAGTATGAAACTAGAACCAAGATAATGTAAGCAATTGAAACAGGCCTATTCTGAGCCATGCTAATAAATAGATGAAAAAGAAATTGCTCTCTCTCTCTCTCTCTCTCTCTCTCTCCACACACACACAACTGGAATATTATTTAACCATAGAGAATGAAATTATGCCATGTGTAGGAAAATGGCTGGAACTGGAGATCATTAGCATAAACACAACGAAGTAGACTTAGAAAGGTAAAGGCCACATTGTCTCTCAAAAGTAAAATCCATACCAAAAAATAACAGGACAAATTAAAGACACAAATGTAAAAGGAGGATTACTGAGGGGAGATGAACTAGAGGGAGTAATGGATCAAGAGAAAGTAATGAGGTGAATATGATCAAGCAAGGTATAAGTGTATAAAATATTTACTAAGTGTGTTATTTTGCATAGTTGAAAACTAGCCTGATGTTCATATACAAAGATGGTGTGGCTGGTACATCCAATCTCCATTTTGGTTTGGCAAAAAGTATTGTGACCCAAAGTTTTTAATGGCTTCCTGGTGATTATATTCCTCCAGCTGTGAACGCTCTTATGCCTTCTTCCACAAGGAGTTTTATTCCCACAAGAATCAAAGGAAATGAAGCAATTATATCAGTTAGGAAATAGCAAGACCCCCAGGGGCCAACCCATAGCTGCTGTGAGCAATGTTTTTTTTTGGGGGGGGTATATTTTGTTTTGTTCAGATCTAGTTAAGTCTTCCACCTTCCACAATGGAACTTTGTGCCCTTTAGAGGTTCTTCCTGTTTCACTGTATTCCCTGCTCTCTTGAGAGGAAAAGAAGAACCTTCCTATACTTTGTAGCTGAAGGTAGCAGCCGGGTCAGAGAAGGTATAGAAATTAAATTAACTTCAGTAGTTAAGATTGTGTGTGTTTGAGTGTATGTGACCCTCAGATTCCACTTCTCTTCAGACCACAGGATGACTGACATCTCCATGAGCAGTAGCATACGATGAACGATCTGAATTTCGAAAGGCTAGGACAAAAACAACTTTCCAGGGAGAATAGTTTATCTCAAAATGATTCTGAATCTTATTTATTAGAAGATAATAAGATCACATAGTCCCTGTTCCTTATCTTTATCCCCAATTATGTCTTGATACATCTTTTCCAAATTTTATGCCAGTCTCTACAATTGCATTATTTCCATTGTCATAATCCAGGTGTAAGTATTGATTATTTGTGTCTAATCTGTTGTAACAACCTCTGCTCAGACTCTTTATATACATAGATCTGTATCTGCTTAAAAGCAAGATGCTCAAATTTCGTATTCAATTATTTATTTACACCTTCCACTATTGCTCTGAGAATACAATTGGAACTTTTTTCTATAAGAGATAAAAAAGACATTACACATCTAGCTAGAACACTGCCTTAAATTTTCTCTTTATCTCAAATGTCCTGTCCCTGTTCTCTCCAAACTTTTAAGTAAAACTTCCAACTTTGATGATCTTCCTGTGACAACGTCTTATATTCCTAGCTCTTTCTATAAAGCTAATAAGAATAAACTTACTAGCCACTGATTGTCCTGTAATTTGACTATCAAAATTACTAATATACACCTTAAATCCAATTCCTAGTATTTATCATAGATACATACATACTAACATATAAAGTAATATGAATAATGATTGTTACAGTAATATTGCTAGAAATAGAATATCGAAGCAAACCAATTAATCCAGAAGTCAGCTAATTAGCGTTTTCATTGTAATAAAGTAGTTGCTTAGTAACGTGGCAAAGAATTAACATAAATGGGTGTATAATACATCAGGTGCATCAGGCTAACAAAATAATTAGCATAGCTTGCTGAAGAATGTGGTGATTTTAAAGATAATGTCCATATGGTTGGGCAAATTGGTACAGTTGTATAAAGTTTAATTAACTTTCTAATTGAGTGATGAGCAGTAATTTGAGACAGCTCCTAAGTTCTCAAAGACAATGGTGCTGAGATTGGATGAATCTTGGATATTGCATAGAGATTCATTTGTTAGTAGGCAGATAATCATAGTATGTTTCTCTGTTGTTTTGATTGTTCACAAGACAGATCTCATTCCAGCTTGTTTTCTCTAGCAATAAAGAAATAGAAGAGCATGAGAAGGGGTAATGGAAGCACATTCTCCGAGTTCATCCTCCTGGGGCTCCCCATCAGGCCAGAGGAGCAAGGCCAGTTCTATGCCCTTTTCCTGGCCATGTACCTGACCACCGTGCTGGGGAACCTGCTCATCATCCTGCTCATCAGGCTGGACTCCCGCCTCCACACCCCCATGTACTTCTTCCTCAGCCACTTGGCTTTCACCGACATCTCTTTCTCCTCTGTCACAGCACCAAAGATGCTCATGAACATGCTGACACAGAGCCGGTCCATCTCATATGCTGGTTGCATTTCCCAGGTGTATTTTTTCTTATTTTTTGCAGATCTCGACAGCTTCCTCCTCACTTCGATGGCCTACGACAGGTATGTGGCCATCTGTCACCCCTTGCACTACACCACCATCATGAGTCAGAGCATCTGCTTCCTGTTAGTGACAGGCTCCTGGGTTTTGTCCTTTGCAGGAGCCCTTGTACACACCCTCCTTCTCGCCCGTCTTTCTTTCTTTATAGACAACACTCTCCACCACTTCTTCTGTGACCTCTCAGCCTTGATTAAACTATCCAGCTCAGATACCACTGTCAATGAGCTGGTTATCCTCATTGTAGGATCATTGGTCATTACCCTACCATTTGTATGCATTCTGGTCTCTTATGGCCGCATTGGGGCCACCATCTTGAAAACTCCCTCCCTGAAGGGAATCTGCAAAGCCCTGTCCACATGTGGCTCTCACCTCTCTGTGGTTTCTCTGTACTATGGAGCAATTATTGGGCTCTACTTTGTCCCCTCATCCAACAACACGAATGACAAGGATGTCATTGTGGCTGTGATGTACACGCTGGTCACGCCCATGCTAAACCCCTTCATCTACAGCCTGAGGAATCGAGATATGAAAGGAGCTCTGAAAAGTATCCTCAGGAGAGGAACCTTTTCAGTGTAGTTGTTGTTATCACCTATTGAACAGACATTAAAACTTCTCTGCTCCTTCTCTGAATCTTTTTCTGCCTGTATTTTTATTATATGTTTTAAAAGCTTACAAAATTGTAATTATAAAGGTGATGTTCAGCGGGGTTACAGGCACCTCAGTCAGATAATGCATACATTTCTTTTTGGGCTGTGTTACCTCCTCCCTCCCTCTCATCCAGTTTTCCTCTTGGTATTATTATTTTTAGTGAATCTTGATGGGGTAAAAAAAAACACAACTAGCTTTCAACAATATGAAACACAGTATATCATTTTTATCATTGTTTTTAAATCTCAAGAGTTTTTGAAAAGGTGTTTTTTTTTTTTTTATAAACCTACACGTTTCTTCGCTATGTAGAATTTATTTCCTAAAAATCATTCACCATTTATATCATCACAGCTTAGTCTTTTTATTAGCTACTTTATAGCTTTGTGTACAATACTTTTCTTTTCCAGGTGTGTCTGTGATGGCATTTTTCATTTAATTGGAGGGCTTTTTATTTCCAATAACAGTAATTAAAATGTAATTTTGCTTCCATTTTAAATTTTATGTTCAATTGCTTTCACTTTTATTTAATTGTTTTATTTTTATTACGGAAATGGTACCTAATTACTTGATATTGTATGATGTTTTTATAAGCGTATATAGTGCCTAATAATATCATGGAAAACATGTATTTTCTCAAACATTTTTTCACATATTGATGAAGATGGTAAATTTTTCTTCTTTCATTTTTGAAGTATATAGTATTTTTTATTGTCTAGCATACCCCTGTCATGTAACAGGACACCAAAAGTTACTTCTATTTCAGTGTAACTTATTCATTCACTGAACTGGCCACACTCTTCCAGTCTCCTCTTAAAAGGAAAAATCTCATCCACTGTCTTTTTTGCCAAAGTCCTGTTGGTGTGATGGTAACTAGCACATAACATTGATTTTCCTCCAAGTGACTGGGCGTGGTCACAAACTGAACTGAGATCATTCTGTGTTAGAGGTAAGGTACTGTTTGTGACAGACAACTGTCTTTTATTTTAAAATAACAAGGTAATCTTTTTGCTTAATCTGTAAGTGTAATTTCTCTCATCTAAAAAAGTAATTCTGGCTTTATAAACTGAGAAACGAACTTTGCTCAAGGTAAAGGTACTTAACTTCATTGTTATGAGCTAATTACTGTAACAGATTTTTAAAAATCAACTCATGTTAATTGCATAAATTAATAGATTTACTACACTATTTTCACATATGTTTGTATCATGCTTTTTTCATATCCACTCTCCTCATATCCTCTCTTCCTATGACATTTTGGTGGTTAAGTAGAGGTGAGAGTCTCACAGACATTCCTGCCCAGGCTGGCTTTGAACCATGATTCTCTGATTTTAGCCTCTTGAATAGCTGCAATTATGATATGAGCCACCAGCACCCAGCTTACTGGCTATTTATTTCAGAGATGGCTCACTGTTCACTCAGATTTTTTTTTTATGATTATGAAGTTGCTGCTGGGAGACAATGGCAGCATTTTCTACTAATATGTCTGTGTCTTGGTGACATGCTGTCCTTAGTGGATAAAATATGTTTCATTTCCTGACCAGTACTTTTTTACATAAGTATAGATATCTTCCTTTAGTCAGAAGAAGATTGCCTGCTGCTCTCAGAGATTATTAAAGCTGTTTCCAACTGATCTACTTCTTAAGAGATGCACACTTGACCATTAGGGATACCCTTTTGCTAGCTAAAAAAAAAGTTTTTCCTGCTTTCCTATAGGAAAAATAATAATCTATTATTGTAACTAAATGATAGATTATTTGAATTAATTTTGAAATCATTTAAATCATTTTAATATTTTATTAAATAATATTTAAATAACAATTGATTTTAAAGAATATATTGTTTATTACCCTATTCTTATAGTCTTTAGTTATACAAAGAGATTTCAATTCAACACATCCATATTTAATATATATATTTTTATTGTAAAGATACTGTACAAAGGGGTTACAGTTACATGAGTAAGGTAATGAGTACATTTCTTATGGAGCATTATTTCTCCCTCCTTTGTTTTTCCCCTACTATCCCTCCCTTTCCCACCTCCTCAACTCCTCTCTCTCTCCTCCCCTGAAGTTGTAAAGTTCATTTTCAACATAATCTCTTGTACATGTCATTGTTACAATGGGTCAACTTGTATTCTTGTCTCAGCATTTTGTTATTTCCCTTCCCCTCCCCATATTAGAAAAATATGGGATTGCTGGGTCATAGGGTAGCTCTATATGTAGTCTTTTGAGGAACCTCCATACTGCTTTCCAAAGTGATTGAACAAGTTTACACTCCCACCAACAAGGCAATAGGGTTCTCTTTTGGCCACATCCCCTCCAGCATCTTCAGCGCATCCATTTATAATACATTTGGGTTAATATTACTACTTGTTATCATTCTTCCTCATCTGTCTTAATCCTGCCCATCCAAGTCACATGGGTCCATTTTCACATACATACATTAAATATTGTGATTGTATTCACCTACCCATTCTCTCTCCAGTCCTCTGCACCTCCCTTATCTTGACTTTCTCCCCAACAAAACCTGTTTCGGCTTTCTGGTACTTCATTTATGTTTTATGTGAAGTATAATCTTTATATAATCTGGAAATAAGTGCTATCATCGTTTAATTTCAATTATTTTTCAACATTGAAATATAGCTAATTTTTAACTAAAGTGTCTTAGTATTAAGGTACATAAATTATTAATGTACTGATTTGAGAGTGCTGGTCTACCTATAATATGATTGCTTGAGGAAGTCACCATGAAAATGGCATACATTCTATTGCAAGGAAGTAATGTGATATGAAACTGAAAAAGGAAAGATTCAATTATGGCTAGAGGAGCAGCTTGTATCTGTAAATGAATTAGCAATATTCCAGTGGAGTCCCCTGTAGCACAATTTTAAGTTTGTTCCATTTCAATACACACATATACATACCTTATTACTACCAGTATATATACACAAGAGTCTCCATAGTCAAGCAGAAGTTTATGACTAAAAAATAGAAATCAGTTGAGTTACTACAGTGACAAATATGCACTTAAGCTAATGAGCATTGTATGATGAAAAACTGAGCTAGATCTCACTAGGAGTTAGAGCAATAGAATAGCAATAGTGTATGCATTGATAGCAATTCAGTAGGACCCAGTAATTATAGCACTTGGAGATTTCTAATGCCAAAGGGAATTTTTTCTTTCTTTTTATTAGTGCAACTTAATTGTGCAAAGAGGTGTGTCATGGTATATTGCACGATCATATAATGTACATTGACGACATATCATAATGGTAAGTCATGTGCTTTGTGCCATGGTGGACTCAAATGTATCCGACATTTTAAAGGGAATTCTTTTATATGTATTTAATGATGATATTTTTATACAAAATTATAAAATATTTCTTCAGGTCATGAAGTTCCTGAAAAACATGGGGCTGATCATTGTTTTAAGGATGACAAAATTGTTCACATTTATTTAATACTAGCTTTAAATAGAGAGTAATAGGACCACTATCATCAAAGTACATCATCTACATGTATGAGAATATTTGACAAAATCCATTAAAAGGTACAAAAAGGCTGGGCACCTGTGGTTACTGCCTGTAATCCTAGTTACTCCAGAGGCTGAGATCTGAGGATCATGGTACAAAGCCAGCCCAGGTAGGAAAGGCTGTGAAACTCTTATCTCCAATAAACCACCAGAAAACCAGACGTGGCACTATAGCTCAAGTGGTAGAGTGCTAGCTTTGAGCTGAATAGCTGAGGGACAGCACTCAGGCCCAGAGTTCAAGTCCCATGACCAACACCCACCCCCTCCTCCCACAAAAAAAAGTACAAACAGGAGTTGACCATTTCTTAAAATATATTATGTGACAAAAATTTTAAGATTTTCTGGTAATAATAAAGTATTTACATTTAAACTTCATCATTTTATCAATTCTCTACAATCATAGCTGAAATAAATAAAATAGATACTGAAAACAAAAGTTTTGTTTTTTAAAAGTTAAATGTAATGGACAAAACTTTACGGGAGAAAAGTTAGAAGATCTATGTAAAGAAAATCAGAGGTGAAAAAGGAGATGTTATATATGCTACTATAAAATGAAGAATCATTAATGAGTGTTTTGAGCAAGTATATGCTACATATTGGAAATCCAGGAAAAAAAAAATAGAGAACTTTGCAGATAGCTATAACCTAACAAAATTAAGCTACCAGGATATAGGCAATCTGAACAGATCATAACAAGAAATGAGAAAGAACATGTAATAAAAAGTCTCCCAGCAAAGATTATCCAAGAATGGAATGGTTTTCATGTTGAATTTTACCAACTTTCAACCAAGAGTGACAATTCTCAATTCATTCCAAAGTATCCTAAGGGAGGGCACTCATTTAAAACATTTCTATGTATGATTTCACTACTTTCCTGGCCCTAAAATGAGATAATAAGCTGGGCATGATGGGGCACAACTATACACTCAGCACTTCACAAGCAGAGGCAGGAAGTTTGTTTCTTTGAGGCTGCATGAGCTAAATAATAAAACCATCTCAGAAATGTAAGAAAAGGACTCTCTCTCTCTCTCTCTCTATCACACACATACACACACACAGTGAAAACTATATACCAATATCCTTGAGGAACGTTATTGTGATAAATCTCAATGAAGTATTAGCAAATCAAGTACAAAACTATATTAAAATTTATGCACTATGTTCAAGTGGGATTTATCGCAGATTAAAGGAGAGTCGGACATACAAAACTGTGGGATAGAATATGACACGTCCACAGAATGAAGTATTAAAACCAGATGATCATTTCAATGACGCATCAATAATGGTGAAGTGTCATTTCTCTCGATCTTTTAGTCAGAAAGTGAAGATATCAGAGTATTTCTGGCATCCTTGAAATAACATGGCATTTTACAAGAGATTTAGGTTATCATATACAATCATTATCTTGGTTCATTGTAAATAAAAATTTCCCATTATGAACCAGGAAAGCAAAAAGTTTTGGGAAACACCAAGTTCATAATAGCTGCCTAAAGGTTGTTATCATTATTCTTCCAAGGTGAACTCTCTGGTGTCTGCTTCAACCAAGAGTTTTACCCCAAAGGAAACTCAGAGCAATGATGCAATTATACGCATTTGCAGCTAATTTGTAGCTGAGAATGGAGAGTTACCCCTGGGTTCTCTGTGTTGTTTGTGAAGTTAATACTCATGCTAATTTCTCAGGAGCTATAAGTAAATGAGTATCCATTAGCCTTTCAGTGAAAACTCGTCTGCCTCTCACAATGGAACTTTAAGCCTCTTAGAGATCCCATCTGTTTCACTGTATTTCATGCTGTCTAGAAAGAAATGAAAAATCTTGCTCATGCCTTATCGCAGAAGGTAACCTTGCTAATTGTAAGGAGCCAAGCCAGGGCAGGAGCAGAATTTCCATTCGGTGGTATGGCTGTGTGTCTGTTGTGTGTCCAGTGTGTGCTTCTTATCTCTAGTTTTAACTACACCCCAGTGTGAATAAAACCCAATTTAGAATAATTGGTCTTTAAAAAAAAATTATCTTAAATATCCATTTAAATTTTAAGATGATAGGGTGATACTAAATATCCATGTATAATAATTTATATTTACCTGGATCAATTTTAAGAGTAAAGAGACGTCATCTTTTGCTTATCTTTAACTATTGGATTTTCTTTCATATTTTATATGAAATCACTAACATTCTTCACCTCTACTGCCACAGTGCAAATAGAATCAGGTCTTATTTTAAATTATTGTAATACATTCCAATTCAGGTAGCTTCCAGAACGCTTGCTTTGTTATGATTTAAAAATTACACAGTAGACAACAAGAAGAAAAATTTTTACTCAATTGTTTACTTCTACTTAAATCATTCTTGGGTATACTATACTATTCTTGAGAACAGAATGAAAGGTCTGTTATTACAGACTACACATCACCTATTCTGATTCCTCAGTGATTTCCTAAACAATATCTTTTCCAGGTCAATCATGGTTAAGACTATGATTGATCTTTTCTGGTTCTCAAATTCTTTAAACTTGTACAATTAGAACTTTTAAATATTGTGTACATTATTATGGTTTTTATATGTCAGGTTCTTATATTAAACATTACTTTTAAACAGCACATGAAAATTAACTTTTTAAAAAATCATCTTAGCATCCTGTAACTAAACAATACGTCAAAATCATGAATATAGAATTTACAACTCCATTTCTAGAAATTCATCATATATATACATATATGTATAGGCTAGTTTACAATGGACATAAGAACAACATTATATATTTCAATATTTCTAGAAATATAAAAGTAATAAAAACATACTTGTCCAATATGAGATATCAAATTATCATTTCTCTGGGTAACTGACATGTTTAATATATATCTACGTTTAATAACATAGATAGAAGTAGTGTAAGTAAATATATAATCTACCTCAAGTAACATAGCTCAATGGGGTTTTTAATACATTGAGCTGAAAAATACCTGTACTTTAAAGATGATCAAATCAAGTTGGAAGAATTCGTATGTTAATGTAAACTTTAGTTTACCTCTAAGTGAGGTAAACTAAATGTTGCTCCTCAGCTCTTAAAAGCCAATATGTTCAGATTTAGTATGTCTTTAGACTTTATGTTAGTACAAAATCATTATGTTCACTTTCCCTATTATGTCATGCTTGTACTCAGGGATAGATCTAAGACCAACTAACTTAATGGAGAAAGAAGGAGATTAATCAATATTTACCAAGTACAGAAAAATGTTAAGAATCATTGGTATAAATTGAAATCCTTTGTACAATTACTTGAAGAGAAAAAAATAATAATTGACATAAAATCAAAACTAGGATCTACAAAAGGAAAAGCTATTATCTATTTACTCCAGAAAGCCATTTTAAAAGGTCATTTTTATTGACAGATCCTGGAAAATTTTTCTGGTATTCTACAGTCTTGACCAAGAATGAGCTGGTCTAAGTTACATTGGAAGTCAAACATGTTTTTCCCCTTACATCTCAGGAAAAGTCCTTTAGAAAGGCCATTAGAATGAAAACCTTGAGTGGGAAAAGACTTATTATAGGGTGTGTTACTAGATATTTTATGTATTGACCTGGATGTAAACACTTGATTCTCTTGCTTTGACTTACCATATTGGACTTTGGTGACAAGTCTCCAAATTCCATTAGGGAGATTCAAAGCAGACCTTGGGTTCTCTCATCTTGATCCAGTGCACAAAAAAATCACTTAACAAATTGTACTTCTGTAGCCTGTGATAGGTTAAACCAAGCCAAGAGACAGTAAGAAGCCATTTATTAGTTTTGTTATTAATTCATGATCAACCTGACCTTGTACACTACCTCTTAGAACTCAGGTTTAAAATGGACTGCTGGATACCTTAATGTTAATCCTCACCCAAGTTAATGATCATTCTGTGACCATTCTGATGTCTCATAGTTTCTCCATGAAATGGTGAGTTGATTCTTCAGTGGACAAACATTGTCATTTGTCTAGAGTATCTCTAACCCATTAGTGTGGCTAAGAGATGAAATGTCTTAGCTTAAAATGCAAGTATTGACTAGGTCAAGTTCATGCTATTTATTTTTTTGTCCAGAGAAACAGAATTAGAGAACCACGAAGAGGAATAATCAGAGCATGAAGTCATTCCCCACTCAACTCTGATTCAGGTCTTATCTGAAGACCATGATGATAATGCAACATTTCTAAGAATAAATAAAAGTCAAGTTTGGTAAAACGTTTGAAACATTTGGTTACAATGTCCATACTCACTAATTTAAATACATTGGAAATAGTCACAATAACTTTTCTTTCTTTCATGTCTTCTTTTCCCTCCTCACCAGCAATAAAGAAGTAGGAGAGCATGAGAAGGGGTAATGGAAGCACATTCTCTGAGTTCATCCTCCTGGGGCTCCCCATCAGGCCAGAGGAGCAAGGCCAGTTCTATGCCCTTTTCTTGGCCATGTACCTGACCACCGTGCTGGGGAACCTGCTCATCATCCTGCTCATCAGGCTGGACTCCCGCCTCCACACCCCCATGTACTTCTTCCTCAGCCACTTGGCTTTCACGGACATCTCTTTCTCCTCTGTCACAGCACCAAAGATGCTCATGAACATGCTGACACAGAGCCAGTCCATCCCATACGCTGGGTGCATTTCCCAGGTGTACTTTTTCTTGTTTTTTGGGGATCTCGACAGCTTCCTCCTCACCTCCATGGCCTATGACAGATATGTGGCCATCTGTCACCCCCTGCACTACACCGCCATCATGAGTCAGAGGCTATGTTTCCTGCTGGTTATTGTGTCCTGGGTCTTATCTTGTATCAGTGCCCTTGTGCACACTCTCCTCCTAGCTCGTCTCTCTTTCTATGGAGACAACACTCTGCCCCATTTCTTCTGTGACCTCTCTGCCTTACTTAAGCTGTCCAGCTCAGACACCACAGTCAATGAGCTGGTTATCCTCACGGTAGGAGTGGTGGTCATTACTGTACCATTCCTATGCATTCTGGTCTCTTATGGCCGCATTGGGGCCACCATCCTGAGAGCTCCCTCCTTGAAGGGAATCTGCAAAGCCCTGTCCACATGCGGCTCTCACCTCTCTGTGGTTTCTCTTTATTATGGAGCAATTATTGGGCTCTACTTTTTCCCCGCATCCAGTAACACTAATGATAAAGATGTCATTGTGGCTGTGCTGTACACATTAGTGACACCTATGTTAAATCCTTTTATCTACAGTCTGAGGAATAAGGATATGAAAGGAGCTCTGGGAGCTGTATTCAGAAGAACATTTTCAGAATGATAAAGCTGGGGCTCATCTTTCCCTAAATTGTTATGATGGTCTCTCAATACTACCCAGTTTTCCTTTGGCAGATTGCTGATTTTAGGGAATCTTAATGTAGCATCTTTTTCCTGCCTTCATTTCACCTTTGATGGACTTTAAAAAATGTATTTAGTCATCTGTTTGGTTTTGAGTGATCAATCTATGCTGAAAAAAAATGTCAGCCTCTCTGGGCATGGGAAAAAGAATAGTTAGACAAGATGTCAGGAAATCTAGACACATTGAGTTGAGTTCAAGCAGGTCTTCAGTGTAGCTTAATCCAACTGTTTTATTTTGAACTGGAATGAAAGTAATTCAGTGTCCAACAACATACATTTAAGTTTTTTTTCTCCTTGCATTTGAAATTGTAGTTTGGGCTTTAATTCTGTGGACGACTATCTCTGCTCAAGACAAAGGCATATCATTTCATTGCTTTAAACTGACTACAGTGACAGACATTTCCCTATCCATTATTTTATTTGGTTCTAGTACCTGATAATTAAAATAAAGAGAGGTTTAGTCACCAGCCCTGTTCTACTAAGCTAGCGAAACTTAGTAGCGTGGAACTCAAATGATTGGTCAGGTGCACAGTTCTAGCCCCATGAACCACGTGAGCATTTTTCAAATATCAGCAATACATAACTTATTTTACTGGAAAATTTGCTTTCATCTTTACAAATACATTGAAAGAACATGCAAATAAAACAATGTTTGCAACATATGTAGATAGATATGCTATGTAATATTTCATGTTTATATGTGTGTGCCTCACTCTACTAAAATCAACACCATAGGGATCAAAATCTTAATGTAAGATCCATAAACTTGAAACTATTATAGGGAAAGACAAGGAAAAGTTTAAATATATACACATAGTTAATAATTTTTCTCAAAAGGACTCCAACTGCCCTAGAAATAAGGGCAATAATTGACAAATGGGGCAAACTAGAATCAAGAGACACCACAAAGAATGTGGGAAATATCTTTACCTGCTATTTAGTGAATAAATGATCGATATCTAGAATAAACAAAAAGCTCAAAAATATTAAGCAACAAAAGAACAAATGATCCAATTAATCAATGGGTAGATGAGCAGACAGTTCTCAGAAACGGAAATACAAAGGCTCACAAATAAGAGATGTTCAACTTAGTTACAAAGGAAATGTAAATCAGAACTACATTAAGATTCCATCTCATTTCAACTAGATTGGTAATGAAAAAAAAACTATAAATACTGGAAAGGATGGAGGGAAAAGGAACTCTTGTATACAGTTGGTGAGTAAACTAATACAACCACAATGGAAAGTAGTATGGAGGCTCATAAAAAGTATGGTAAGAGTCCATCACACTATATATCATACCATAATTTGGGCATATATCTGGTGTATTAATTAATATGCATACCCATGTTTATTGCATCTCTGCTCATAATAGCCAAACCAGGGGAATTAGCTGAGCAACATAACAGATGAATAGATACAGAATACATGTTACATATTTACTGTGGAATATTATTCAGCCCTAAAAAATAAAATGGCATTGGATGGCAAATAGGTGAAACAAATGGTGATCAAGTTAAGCAAGAATTGCCAAGCTGAAAAAGTAAAATGCCACATGTTCTCTCTTCCTGTGAATGAATGGCCAGAATGTAAAGCAGGTGGCGTGCTGTCCAGGGTGGAGGCATTTGTGGGAGTGCAAAGATGGGAGAGTGAGGGAAGGTGAATGTTGTCAAAGTATCGTATGAATAAAGCTCATTGAGATTGGCACAGGGTTCAAAAGCAAGAGACTCCAGCTATGACACTCAATTTCTTTTTGGTTCATTATGAATTATGAATCCCGTTTCTGCAAGGTAAATTGAGAAGGCCAAAAGTTTTATGACTCACCAAGAGCCTAATGGCTGACTTTGGGTTATTACCATATTTCTCTCTTCTATGCTTGTTCCAGTAAGTAGTTCTTTCCCCCAAGAGCGCTAAAGGTAATTATATACAGTTAGTTGCTAATTTAGAGCTGGGGATGTAGATGATCGATGTGATGTTTTAAAATTAAAACTCACACTGATTTCTCAGGAGGCACGAACCTTCATCTATATATCTATATATTTTGTAAGGCTTTAAACAGAGACTCTAAATGCATATGCCTCTCAAAGGGGATCTTTGAGCTCTGCATGGGCTTTACTGTTTCATTGTTTTCTGTGAATTGTAGAGAAAGAAATGGAAGAATCTCCCCATACTTTGCAACTGAAGGTATTTGTGCTCAGCACCTAAGGTACAAGGATTAGGGTTTATATTCATCAGTATGATTTGTGTATTTCTGGATATCTTTCTAACATGTGTCATCGGTATCTACAATCACCATGCTGTGAGTGACAGCTCCACACACGGTAATTTATCCTCCATTAAGAGACTACCCCAAATTTGGTAGGATAGGGCAAACCTAGTCCTTCATGTACGAGGATTTAGCTCAAATTAATCTTAAATCTATATTGGATGAAATGTTGGAAAAAATATTCCCCATTTTGTTGATCCCTAATCACCATTACGTATTCTTAGCAGGTTTTCCAAATTTTATATCGTCTCTGAATGTTTATTAGTTTTTGGTGCCAAAATACAGGTGTAAATACATTTTATTTTGTATCTTACCTACTATAGGAAACTCCAACTTGAGTTTCTGCTGATAATCTTGAGGATTGGGTGAGCGGGGGCAGGGGGAGGATGGGAAGGGGAAACAAAGGAGGAGACTACAATGCTTGATAAGAAATGTACTCATTATCTTGCCCATGTAATTGTAACCCCTCTGTACAGTATTTTTACAATAAAAAATAAAATAAAAATCAATAAAATAAAATAAAAATAAAAAAATCTGACTTCTACAACAAGCAGAAAGCCATTTAAAATTTGTGTTTACTGTTGCTATAAAGACAGAACTGAAATTTTCTGTTATAGGTAAATGTGCAAAATGACCTATGAATAATTTTTTATAAATTGCAATATTGCTGGAAATAGCATACTATTACAAAGAATATTCATGCTTAATACATTGATTGTTGTTAAATAGTAATGAGTAATATAACGAATGTTTAATCCATCTCTGATAAAATCATATTAGCAGGATTTTCAGATAGCAGTTTGGAGAATGTGGGAATTTGAAAGACAATTTCAATCAAATCAGGAGAATTTATACATGAATGTGAACTTCTGTTAACTTCCAAAATGAATTAGACAGTAGAATCCTCAGCTATGAGAGAGAAAGAGAGATGAAAGCTAGAATTTCACAGATTTGAGTTACAGAGAGAAGCCAGCAAATAGAAGAGATAATTTAGTTTGTTTGAATAACTGGACAATGACCTGACCTTACACTTCTCAATTTATATTTCTATGATGAACTCAGTTTCTACCTGCTTAAAGCTAGCCTGGTCTTGTAGTCATTTCGCCACTTTACGATTTCTCCCAAAAATGTTGAGTTTGATTCTAAGTGGGCCAATTATATCTTTGACTTGACCAATCCACTCGCTAAAATGCACATATTGGCTAGCTTAAAAGCATATTTTTTATGTAGTAGTAAAAATGATTTCTCTTTCTTTTACGTTTCCATTCATTTTTCACTTCGCAGAAGATGAAGAGGAACATGCAAAAAGATGATAAAGCAGTCTGTCTGAGATCTTTCTCCTGGGGCTCCCCATCCAACCAGAGGAGCAAGGCCTGTTCTATGCCCTGTTCCTGGTCACGTACCTGACCACCGTGCTGGGAAACCTGCTCATCATCCTGCTCATCAGGCTGGACTCCCGCCTCCACACCCCCATGTACTTCTTCCTCAGCCACTTGGCGTTCACTGACGTCTTTCTCCTCCATCATAGCCCTGAAGATGCTCATGAACATGCTGACCCAGAGCCGATCCATCCCATACGTTGGATGTGCTTCCCAGTTGTATTTTTTCTATGTTCTAGGTAGATCTGGACAGCTCCCTCCTCATTTCAATGGACTATGGCAGATCTATGGCCATCTGCCACCCTCTGCACATACCACTAACATAAAGCAGAGCCTGAGTTTCCTGCTAGTTGTTGTGTCCTGGGTCTTATCTATTTCCAGTGCCCTTGTGCCCATGCTCTTCCTAGCCCATCTCTCTGTGGTGACAACACTCTGCCCCATTTCTTCTGTGACCTCTCTGCCTTATTTAAGCTGTCCAGCTCAGTCACCACAGTCAATGAGCTGGCCATCTTCACAGTAGGAGTGGTGGTCATTACTGTACCATTCCTATGCATTCTGGTCTCTTATGGCCGCAGTGGGGCCACCATCCTGAGAGCTCCTACCATGAAGTGAATCTGCAAAGCTCTGTCCACATGTGACTCTCACCTCTCCATGGTTTCTCTGTACTCTGGAGCAATTATTGGGCTCTACCTTTTCCCTTCATCCAATAACATCAATGTTAATAATATTGTAACTATATTATTCTGCCTGGTCACTCCCATGCTAAATCCATTTATTTATAGTCTGAGGAATCGGGATATGAAAGGAGCTCTAGAAAACACATACCGTAGTAGAATATTTCAGTTTGGTGGGTGTCACCTTCCTATTAAGAGGATACAAGACCCTAAACCCTTACATATATGCTTTCCTCTCTGAATTGCTATTTTTATTGTATCTTGATGTAGTACCTTTTTCAGAAAGTATTTCACCTTGGATGAAGCTTTTCCCCCTGTCCAGTGGTCTGATCTTGAGAGAGTTGATTTTTAGAAATGCATCCTAAAATTTCCCTTTATATTTTTAAGAAGTTGTACGAAGTGGTTTTAATTCAACATGTCAGTTTATGAGTACAATGCATCTGGACTAATGCCACCCTTTTTTTTTTTTTTTATCATTCTCCCTGTCATCTCTCCCAACCCACATTTGACCTTTTGTCTGCAAATTTTTACCTTACAATATTTACTTTTTCTTAAAGCTCCAATTTGTAGCTCCTTTGTAGGTTATTTTTTATTTCAGAAGATAACAAAGTAACTTCTAATAACACATTTATAAGATTATTTCTTTGTTGCTTTGTATGTCCCTCCCCCATGGTATAACCCCTGATTTCATTGTATTTGATGTTGGCATAATTTGTGGAGGGGAAGGGCAAAAACAAATTGTTTAAATAGGGATACAGGTGGACCCATTGCAACAATGAGATGTACAAGTCGTTATGTCGAAAAACGAACTTTACAACTTTGGCCAGGGGGGGGCTGGTGGGGGCCGGAGGGTGGGTGGGAGATGGGAAGGGATGGTAAAGGGAAACAAAGGAGCAAAGGATGAGGCAAAAATGCTTGATAAGAAATGTACTCACTATCTTGCCCATGTAATTGTACCCCTTCTGTACGGTATTTTCACAATAAAAAAAAGAAAAAAAAAAGAGAAAAAATAGGTTCATTATTTCAATTTTATATTTTACTTTATATTGTACATGGAAATTATTTATGAATAATCCTAATAAGAAATTGGAACGGAAGATCTTCATGATAAGTGAACTGGACCAAGTTTAGAGAAAAGGTCATGTTTTTTCTCAGAAGCAACATGCTGAATCTAGACATATAAAAGATATATATATATATATATATATATATATATATACATATTTGTATGTACACACATATAAAAATACATATAATTATTTAATTGTGGGACTGTTCGGGAGGCTGGCAGAGATTTGAGAGGGAAAGAAGATGATGGGTGAATATTATCTAAATACATCACATCTATATGTGAAGATGGCATAAGGAAACTCATCAAACTCATCAAAGGCTGTTGAATAATAGAGGGTGGAATTAAAAGAAAGAAAAACAGATAAGGGTCATCCAATTAAAAGTATATAGTCATGTGTGAAATTATACTTTAAAACCTCTGTATAATTCATATATTCTAAGGAAAACAAATGACAGAATTACAAAGATTCAGAAAATTATTATACTTCCAAAATTAATAAAGTTCTGACAGTTAACTAAAGAACCAATGCAACAATGATACTCAAGACAATATGTTAGAAATGAACTTTACAACTTGGGGGGGGGAATTAAGGGAGAAGGGAAGTGAGAGAAAAACAAAGGAGGGGTAACAATATTTGACAAAAAATGTACTCACTACCTTAAGTATGTAACTGTAACCCCTTGTTACATCACCTTGACAATAAAATTAAATTGAAAAAAAAAAAAGAAGAAACAGGCAGGCACTGGTGGCTCATACCTGTAATCCTAGCTATTCAGGAGGCTGAGCTCTGAGGATCATGGTTCAAAGCCAACCCAGACAGGAGAGTACATGAGACTCTTATCTCTAGTTAACCATCAGAAATCCAGAAGTGGCACTGTTGTTCAAAGTGATAGAGTGCTAACCTTGAGCTGAAGAGCTCAGGGACAGCACCCAGGCCCAGATTTTAAGCCCCAGGACCAACAAAAGAAGAAGGAAGAAGGAAGAAGGAAGAAGAAGAAGAAGAAGAAGAAGAAGAAGAAGAAGAAGAGGAGGAGGAGGAGGAGGAGGAGGAGGAGGAGGAGGAGGAGGAGGAGGAGGAGGAGGAGGAGGAGGAGGAGGAGGAGGAGGAGGAGGAGGAGGAGGAGGAGGAGGAGGAGGAGGAGGAGGAGGAGGAGGAGGAGGAGGAGGAGGAGGAGAAGAAGAAGAAGAAGAAGAAGAAGAAGAAGAAGAAGAAGAAGAAGAAGAAGAAGAAGAAGAAGGGGGAGGGGGAGGGGGAGGGGGAGGAAGAGGGGGAGGAAGAGGGGGAGGAAGAGGAGGAGGAGGAGGAGGAGGAGGAGGAGGAGAGGAAACAGGAATTTATAGAATAATAAAGAAAATTGAGAATAATCCCTTTACATCTATCCCATGAACTACAAGAATACACACATAACACATTAAGTGAAATTTAGAACATAATATATGTAAAAAATGAGAGGTTTACACTGAAACAGAAACAACAAACACAACTTTTATTTGAAAATCTACAAGTGGAGAATAACAGGAATTGTTTCAATTTGCTTATATTTGCTAAAGACTTATTCTGTGTCCCAAGATGTAATCTAGATTGTAGAAAGTTCCATGGGCTGCTGAGGAGAATGTAGTATTGTGCAACTGCTGGATGGAATACTCTATATATGTTTATCAGGTCCATTTAGTCTTCAGGGTCATTTGATTGTGAAGTTTCTTTGTTGTTGTTTTCTGGATAATCTATGTATTGGTGAAAGTGGAATATTGAAGTCTCCCACTATCACTGTATTACATGATCTATTGCTTCTCAGTTCAGTGGGGTTTGTTTAAAGTTAGGTGCGACACTTGGAGTATTTATGTTCATAGCTGTTATCTCCTCTTGCTAGATTGTTCTCTTTATTATTTTAACGTGACCTTCTTTGTGTCTTTTGACTAATTTTGGTTTGAAATCTACTTTAACTAATATGAATCTAGCTACTCCTGATGCCTTTGCAGACGGTCTGTTTGTTGGAAGATCTTCAGCCTTTCATTCCAAGCCAGTGTTTGTGTCAGTGGGATGAATTCCTTGTAGGCAAAAGATCGTTGGATCATTAGATCCTTATATATCACCCTGCACCAGAATCAACTCCAAATGGATCAAAGACCTTGAACTCAAAGCAGACACTCTGAAAACATTACAGGATGGAATAGGAGAAACCCTAGGTCTCCTTGGCTCAGGCCGAAAATTTCTGAATAGAGACCCGGAAACACAACAAATCAAAGAAAGGTTGGACAAATGGGATTGCATAAAGTTGCAGAGCTTCTGCAGGGCAAATGACATAGCTAGCAGGATCAATAGAAAGCCCACGGATTGGGAGAAGATCTTTACTAGCCATACAACGGACAAGGGTCTCATATCTAAAATATACTTGGAACTCAAAAAATTAAACCCCCCAACAACAAATCCTCAAAGAAACAACTGCCCAATAAATAAGTGGGCGAAAGACTTAAAGAGAAACTTCTCTGAAGAAGAAAGAAGGATGGCCAATAGACACATGAAGAAATGTTCAACATCCCTAGCCATAAAAGCAATGCAAATCAAAACAACATTGAGATATCACCTCACTCCAGTTAGAATGGCAAAAATCAAGAACTCTAACAACAACAGATGCTGGAGGGGATGTGGACAGAAAGGAACCTTACTTCATTGTTGGTGGGAATGTAAACTTGTTCAACCACTTTGGAAAGCAGTATGGAGGTTCCTGAAAAGACTTCACATAGAGCTCCCCTATGACCCAGCAATCCCACTTTTGGGCATTTACCCTCATGTTTACAAACAAGACCACACTAAAGCTACCAGCACAACTATGTTTATTGCAGCATTATTTACCATAGCTAAGATATGGAACCAACCCAGATGCCCCTCAGTAGATGAATGGATCAAGAAAATGTGGTATATATACACAATGGAATTCTATGCCTCCATCAGAAAGAATGACATTGCCCCATTTGTTAGGAAATGGAAAAACTTGGAAAAAATTATATTAAGTGAAGTAAGCCAGGCCCAAAGAAACGTAGGTCCCATGGTTTCCCTTATTTGTAATATCTAGTATATGTATGAGTCAAGCGGAAAAGGTCAGATAATGTGATGTCAGGAAAATGAACCCTTAGATGTGTATTTTAATGTTTTTTTCTTTCATGCATGTGTTTCTAACACATTTATAAGATTATCTCTCTGTTGCTTTGTATGTCCCTCCCCCACAGTATAACCCCTGCTTTCACTATATTTGATGTCAGTATAACTTGTGGAGGAGATGGGGAAAAACCAGTTGTTTAAGGATACAGGTGGACCTGTTGCAACAATGAGAAGTACAAGTTGTCATGTCCAAAACGAGCTTTACAACGTTGGTGCGGGGGGGGGGGGGAGGCGGGGGGGGGGGGAAGGAGAAGGATTGGGATTAGGGGGGGAGGGGGGAGGCTGGGAAGGGATGTGAAGGGTAAACAAAGGAGGAGGCTGCAATGCTTGGTAAGAAATGTACGCATTATCCTGCCCATGTAACTGTAACTCCTCTGTACAGTATGTTCACAAATAAAATTAAATTAAATTAAAAAAAAAAAGATCGTTGGATCATATTTTTTTAAATCCAGCTAACTATTCTATACCTTTGTATTGGATAGTTGAATCCATTGATATTCAGAGATGTGTAGTATTCTCTGCCATCTTATTTTTTTTATTGTTTAAGTCTTTTTTTCCTCTTTATTTGTTTATCTACTCCTATGGTGTCATTTATTTATTTATTTCCCATAGAAGGAGAAACACAAATGGCTAACAGATACATGAAAAAATGTTCAAAATTCTTAGCTATTTGGAAAGGCAAACTATCTTAAGATCTCACCTCAATCATCTAGAAGTCGATGATAATGAAGGTGATCTAAAACTAGAGTCTATACCATAGGACACACAGACAGAACAAAGGAAAGGCTCAGTTCAGAGGTTGAATGTGTTTATAAACAGATTCCAGGAACAGGATGAGAGACATACATCAGAGCCACTTAAGATCATCTAACCACTTCTATTTCCTTGAAGAATGAGGTTGGAATATCGCATTGAATCTGTAGATAGCCTTGGGAAGTATTGCCATTTTCACGATGTTGATCTTTCCAATCCAGGCGCATGGGAGATTTTGCCACTTTCTAAGTTCTGTTTTGATTTCCTTTTTCAAGTTTTTAAAGTTTTCCTCATAGAGGTCCTTCACTTCTTTGGTTAAGTTAATTCCTAGGTATTTTATTTTTTGTGGGGTTATTACGAATGGAGTTGCTTTCCTAATTTCAGCCATACTTTTCTCATTGTTGGCATACAGAAAAGTCACTGATTTTTGAGGGTTAATTTTATACCCTGCTACTTTGCCAAAGTTTTGAATCAGCTTGAGTAATTTGGGAGTAGAGTCTATGGGATTCTTTAAATACAAGATCATGTCATCGGCAAAGAGGGAGAGTTTTACTTCTTCTTTCCCTTTTGGATCTCTTTATGTTTGCATCTTGTCTTATTGTTGTAGGTAGGCATTCTAATACTAGATTGAAGAGAAGTGGAGAGTGGACATCCTTGTCTTGTTCCTGAGTTAAGAGGAAATGGCTTTAGTTTTTCACCATTAAGTATAATGCTGGCTGTAGGTTTGTCATATACAGCCTTTATTGTATTGAGGAATGTTCCATGGATTCCTAATTTTTCTAAGACCTTCATCATAAAGGGGTGTTGGATCTTGTCAAATGCTTTTTCTGCATCTATTGAGATAACCATGTGGTTCTTATTCTTCTCTTGTTGATGTGATGAATTATGTTAATTGATTTGCGTATATTGAACCAGCTTTGCATCCCTGAAATGAATCCTGTTTGGTTGTGGTGTATGATTTTTTGGATGGATTGTTGAAGTCGATTGGCCAAAATTTTGTTGAGAAGTTTTGCATCAATGTTCATCAAAGAAATGGGTCTATACTTCTCTTTCTTTGATGAGTCCCTGCCTGGTTTTGGGATGAGGGTTATGATGGCTTCATAGAATGTGTTCGGTAGTGAACTTTCTCTTTCAATTTCATTGAAGAGTTGAAGGAGTATTGATGTGAGCTCTGCTTTGAAGGCCTTTTTTTTTTCTTTCATGTGATTGTTTCTAACACATTTATAAGATTATTTCTTTGTTACTTTGTATGTCCCTCCCCCACAGTATAACCCCTCTTTCACTGTATTTGATCTCGGTATAATTTGTGGAGGGGAAGGGGAAAAACAAATCGTCTAAATAGGGATACAGGCGGACCCATTGCAACAATGAGATGTACAAGTTGTTATGTCGAAAACGAACTTCACAGCTTTGGTGGGGGGGAGGTGGGGGGGCGGGGGGAGGGGGAGGATGGGAAGGAATGGGAAGGGATGGGAAGGGGAAACAAAGGAGGAGGCTACAATGCTTGATAAGAAATGTACTCATTATCTTGCCCATGTAATTGTAACCTCTCTGTACAGTATTTTCACAATAAAAAAATAAAAAAAAGATCATCTAACCACAACTAGTCACAGAATTACAAGTGAGACAGCCACGACTATCATTCCCAGATGAATCCCCAGACGTCCCCCAGATTCGTGAACAACGGAAGTGCTTCTTGATGACTGACCCTGAGATTTTTGTTATCGTTTGTTATCCAATTGTACTGTGACCATTCCATTCTCCCGGAATGAAACATGAGAAGAAACAATAAGAAAGCAGAGTATGTTTCTTTGGTGGCTACTATATTAAGGAGGTTTTCTCATGGGTGGGTTCAATGTTAAAATTGATTCTCTCTCTTGTGTCAGGGATATTTAGAGACGTCTAGACTGCCTTTTCATGCAACCCCTATGAAATGGTTGAAGCATATTTTTTTTCTTGGATGTTTCTGTATAGCCCCTGGTTTTGTGGTGCATCATTCTATACAGTTATCTCACTCCTTCTCTGAGAGTTTCTTTGGCTTTCGAAAAGATAAGGTTGGGGAGAATTAACTGGCTTCAGAACTCCTCTACTCTTTTCACATAACCTATCTGTGGTCTTTAGGAGACATTTTGTTTTTATTACTCACTGGGAATAAAAGTAGTGCCCAGAAACACTTTGGGCATATCTTACTCCTCCCCTCTTCTCTTGTTTATTCCTTGCTATTGTTTTTGGTTTCACAAAAGCAGATTTCTATCAAAGGCTTTAGATGGTTTTATTGGATCTTCTCCCATTAAAATTGAAGTAAAAAATAAAGTACATCACTCCCCATTGGGAGGATCTGGTGTTCAGTGCAAAGCTTTAGCTAAAAGAAAACGCTACTTAAAGCCCTCTCTTTAAGACCTTTCTTATATCTAACTCTTAGGTGTTTCTAGATCCACTTTTAATGCAAAATCTTGTTATGTTGATGCATTTGCACTTCTTATAACTATCTTTACTTTGAGTCTTGAAACTCATATTGGTGTATTTAATTTTATGTCTATCAAATCTTGGTGCATTTGTTGAAATATCCAATTCAATAACCTAACACTAATACTTCCTCTTCCTGATCTTCATGATCAGATGAACTTTGTGCATCCAGATAATCCTTACTTATTAACCTAAAGCAAGTGAAGTCTTTTGTATCCTCTTTCAGCTGAACAAATAATTAACAATACTTAGCATTCCACATAAATTAACGTATTTATATAGATAAACTGCTCAGCCTATAATGCTCTGAGGAAGACAGCCAAGATTGAAACATTCTCCTTCAACTATGTGATCTTAGGGCATTCTTCTCCTCACTGAACCTGTTTTCCAAACAACTTCTTAGGATTGGTATAAAGATAAAAATACATGATTTATCCTATGCTAATCTCTTGCTTCAGCACCTGAAGGAATTGAGTTGACATTCACTTTACCACTAAATCTCTATATGTGTTTGAGAGCAAGGAAGGAGATACAACTCTAGCGAACAAGGAGACAATGTGTTAACTTTTATGTAAATAAAATAATATTTTGTTGTTCTTCAAAAGTTCTAGAAGGTTTGAGGGCTGCTGGATATCTAGGAGCTATACCTTCATACAATGGACACATTCTTAGAAGTGGCGATGTGGATTTCCAGACATGTTTATAATAAATTAAAAACCCAAAAGAGTAAACTTGATGGCATCCATTTAAAGATTCCTCCCCAATTTTTCCAATCTCAGTAACCCATAAAATAAGATGAATGTCACATAAAATCATACAAGACACATTTTATTTTGCTCTTTGCTCAACAGGAACAAAAACAATGCCAGCAAAGCATTTTGACTGGCAGCTGTGGGAGGAAGACAAATGAGGCGTACTTTCAATTATTTGTATTTACATTTTTGAGGAAATGATTATGTGAGTGTGGTTTAAAGAAAGACAAATATTAACTGGAAGAATGAGTTTTCTTCCTGAGGAGTTTTCTTAGAGCCCCTTTCATGTCTTTATTTCTCAGACTGTAAATGAAGGGGTTCAACATGGGTGTGACCACTGAATACATCACTGAAGCGATGATGTTATTGCCACTGGTGTTGTTGGGTGGGGGAAGAAAATAAAGACCAATAATTGCCCCATAATAAAGAATCACCACTGATAAGTGAGATCCACAAGTGGACAATGCTTTACAGATGCCTTTGGTAGAGGGAGCCTGGAGGATGGTGAACCCAATGCGACCATAAGAAACCAGGATGCACAGAAACGGCAGCATAATGGCTGCCAGTCCTGCTGTAAAGATTGCCAGCTGGTTCAGGGATGTCTCTGAGCAGGACAACTTGAGCATGGCACCCAAGTCACAGAAGAAGTGGGGGACAATGTATTCTGCACAGAAGACAAGATGAGCTAAGAGGAGGGTATGCAAAAGAGCACAGGCACTAGCAATGACCCAGGACACAGCTACCAGCATACCACAAAGGCTCTGGCTCATGATGGTGGTATAGTGCAGAGGATAGCAGATGGCTACATATCTGTCATAGGCCATTGAAGTGATAAGAAAACTGTCCAGGTCAGCAAAGAATATAAAAAAGTATGTCTGTGAAATGCACCCCTCGTAGGTGATGCATTGGCACTGGCTCTTCATATTTATCAACATCTTTGGGACAGTAACTGATGAGAAAGAGATGTCGGTGAAAGCCAAGTGGCTGAGGAAGAAGTACATGGGGGAGTGGAGGCGGGAGTCCAGCCTGATGAGCAGGATGATGAGCAGGTTCCCCAGCACAGTGGTCAGGTACACGGCCAGGAACAGGACAAAGAAAGCACCCTGATGTTCTGGCCAGATAGGGAGTCCCAGGAGTAGGAACACGGATACACTACTGTGGTTTTCAGACCTCATACTTACAGTAAGAAACAATGATCCAGTGCCAAGGACTCACACCTGTAATTGTAACTATTCAGGAGGCCAAGATCCAGAGGATCATGGTTTGAAGCCAGTTCAGGTAGAAAATTTCACAAGGCTCCATCTCCAAAATAACTGGCAAAAAGCCAAGTGACCCCCCTGCACAAGGATGATTTTAGCAGCGATGTTATTTTGATTTATAGAATGTCTTCTTTCATATTTCCTTCCGTGTTCCACATATTCTGCTGCAAATGTGGTAGAAAATAATATAGGTTTAAGATACACATCACTTTCTTTCTCAGACTGATACCAGTCTCTGTAAATAATAACACAGTTAAAATTTACTAAACATTCTAATAGTTTATGTGCGGCAATTCAATAATCTTGCATGAACTAAATAAGCACTGCTATCTTTTCTGTTCTTCAGACAAGATAGCTATACAGTAGACAGTCTTACAAGTCATGGAAGTAGGAAGGGAAAAAGAAGGATATAAACTCAAGTATGTTGGCTCTCAATTTTGTGCCACAAGCAAAGAGAAATTATTTGGCACCAGAAATATCACTTTGGCTCCTAGTTCTTGTGTGTAATGAACTTTTTAATTCTGCATGCCCTACCTGTCTATATAGTCCATGATTGTTTCGAATTCGTTCACTAACCACAGGTCCAAAAATCTATCCAAGATAAATTAGTGCAAGTACAACATCATTTTTAGTTCAAATAGATGTCTCATCCAAATAAAATTATTCTGGCAGTTTCAATAATAAGCTTCAGTTAGGGGTAGTTCAGAGCCAGGCATAACCCTAATGGAAGTGAAATCCATGTTTTAAATGGCCACAGTCACAATGTTTCAAAGAACAACAATTTAAAAGCCAAAGTATAATTTTCAAAAGAAATTTGAACTTTTTGGTGTATAAAATAGCATAAAAGGATTTATTTCTGAATCCAAATAAACATAAAAATACATCTATATATTTTTGAAGAAGCTTTAATACTATAATGTATCAAAGCATATAATAAAGCTATGGTAACTATAAGTAATGCATAGGACACACAATAGCCAATGGAGGAAAAGGGAGAACCAAGAACTACATAGGTTTATAATGAACATCTGGCAATGGACAGAAGTGACATAATAAACAGTTCTGAGCAGCTGTCTATCCATATATTTCAAAACACATACAGCTAGGTGCTGGTGGCTCATGCCTGTAACCCTAGAACTCAGGAGGCTGAGGAAAGACTATGAAACTCATTTCCAGTTAATCACCAAAAATTCCAGAAGTAGAGCTTTACAGCATCCAGTTACTGAGTTCAAGTCCCAAGACTAGCGTGCATACACACACACACACACACACACACACACACACACACACGCACACACTACATCCCTAACTCACACCATATATAAAATTCCCAGATGAACTGAAGTTAATTATGAAAAACAAATTTTCAAAACCATTAGAATATGTCATAACTTCTATTCAGTATTCAGAATCTGAAGGTACTAACACATTTCTTAATAAAGTCCCCGAATACTGACAGAAAAATAAAAGTTCTAGCAAATTTGTCAATATCAAAATAAATTTCCTTAACTATGTAACTACAACAACCATCACAGGAAACTCATAAAATTAAGATAGAAGTTACAAATGGGATAATGTATGACATCCCAAACCAGCAAAAGATTGGTACTCAGAATATGTACAAATTGGTATAAATCAATAAAGTGAAAACACCCAATCAAAATACAGAAGATAATGCAATCCAGAAATTTGTGGAAAATAAAGCTCAAATGGATAATAAACATATCTAAAGCAGTTTGATTTCAATTGACAAAGGAAATGTAAATGACACTAACCATGAATACTCTTGATGACAGTTTTAACTATGCACTTGCAATAAGCATGGGGAAAAGAATATCTTATAAATTGCTATTAGATGTTCAAACCTGTTCATCCACTTTGAATATGATGTATAAATTGGAAGGTTTGTATTTTCTTTGATGTAGTGATTTTTGCCCAGGCATTCCCTGGAAAAGTGCTCTCTCTTCTTCACTCTGAAGTAGACTGCATTGGTATTTTCAGTGTTGTTTGAAAGAGTAAAGATGAAACAATGAATTGCTTAGTAGTCAAGAAATGGGTGAACAGATGATAGTTTATCATACATTTCTACCTATCAATAAAAGAAACTTCTACCATATAT
This sequence comes from Dipodomys spectabilis, assembly GCF_019054845.1. Classification (NCBI taxonomy): domain Eukaryota; kingdom Metazoa; phylum Chordata; class Mammalia; order Rodentia; family Heteromyidae; genus Dipodomys; species Dipodomys spectabilis. The sequence continues at coordinate 7,564,694 of NW_024870723.1, forward strand.
TTCTACCTGGATAGTTCTCTAAGAATTAATCTTGAGTTAAAACAGATGCAGAATTATGCTTACAGTATGATATCATCCATTAAAACACTTAACAACACTGTATACTACTAATTGGTACAAATATATTGATTAATTATGAAATCACATATTAATGAGTATCTTAAACTCTGTGAAAAGATGATGAAATAGAAGAACAATAACAACAAAACAACAACAACAACAACAACAACGTGATAGGTGGGCTGAAGGATTGGTTGTGCCTGACATTTTGGGTTGTTTTATTTATTTTTTTTAATTTTATTTTTATTTTATTTTTTGCCTGGACTAATAGACTGAAAAACAAGGAACGGATGGATCATCAGACCAAAACCACTTTGAATAATCTACAGATAGATGGAGTCAGAGGAAAGCGTTCTTTGGAACCTTTTTAGTGCAAACACACTTAATTGACTAATTTTTTCCTATGTCCCTATTATGACAGACCAAAATGAGCAAATCACTGGTTCATTTTAAGATTCAGATTTTTGTTTTTGACAGTCATAGGGCCTAAACACTGGGCCTGGGCGCTGTCCCTCAGCTCTTCAGCTCAAGGCTAGCGCTCTACCACTTGAGCCACAGCGCCACTTCTGCCTTTTCTGCTTTTGTGGTATTGAGCAATCGAACCCAGGGCCTCATGCATGCAAGGCAAGCACTCTACCACGGAGCTACCTTCCCAGCCCCTTGGGTTGTTTTAAAGAGCAGAAACAAGAATGGTAGCAGATTAGTGTTTGTTAGATCAGAGTTCTGGGGACAGGGGGCATCTTTCCTGTAAACATTCAGCATACGAATCTTCACTTTGGACAGAAGAGCACTGGGATTTTATCATCACCACTGGGCTTCATCATTTACTGGCAATATCTAGTGTTCTAGCACTAATCAATGAGCTGTGCATTTGTTCACAAGTCTACCTGGCTTCATAGACTGTGATAATCAGTTTATTAAAAGCCCCCATTAAACATACCCTAAATACTTATAAACCATGCTTGCTGCTCAAGGGAACTGAAAATTTTCAGGAAGCAAATTTAAAAATTTAAGGATGAATCAACATTTGGGATTCCTGGATGGGAATGCCAATAATACGGATGGCCCAATTTAGGATAGCAACTGTTTATTAATTATATACTTATACTAATAATACTAACAAGTTTCTGTGACATATAGTTTATACCATATGAGCCTAACTACTATCCAAGAAAAGTCTGATTATCAGTTAATGAATTGGAAACTGGTTCTGAGACTATTAAGTAATTTGTCTGAAATTGTACACCATGATTATGGAGAGATCATTTAGTTTCATATTTGTCTCATTCCAGTCCCACGCTTCTAATGGCTATGCAGGGCACGCAGTGATGGAAAAGAGACCTACATCAATTTGATTGAAAGATTTTCCATAGAAGTATTGCCCAAGTCTTTAAATAGATGTTTGGAGGTAAAGAGAGGGACTATAAAGCCAGCTATTGGATTTATGAACCAGAAATTTCTGGGATCCAGAACAATGTCAGTTAAGACCCTGGACAATAAAAAAAAGACCCTGGACAATGTTTTTGATTGTTTTTTGATTGATTTCTTAGTTGGTTTTTTTAAGAGAAAGGTTAAGGTGATGATCATATATATTCATTAGAAGTAATATAATGGAGTCAAAATGAATTAATAAAAATTTACGATGCCACATTGAAAGTACTTTCTAGAAAATGTATGTACGTATGTTTATAACCATCAGCCAAAATGCAGATAGTTATTGTTGTTTTAAACCTGTAATGATTGGCTCACTGCCTGGATAAAGAACAGATATTCAGTAACAGTGCTTAGCACATATTCAGACAACATTTTCTTACAGAGAAATGTACAAGTTCAAAGAATTACAGTTATTATACCTACCAAGTTATTTGAGAAGGTTAAAAAATTATACGTGGTGTACCTGGCACAAGTATACTCATCTGTAATATTTTGTAGCACACCATTTACACACACACACACACACACACACACACACACACAATTCTAAGTGGAGTCTACAAACACTCCCTTTACCTAGCTCAGTAAAAGATAAATTCAAACACTGTCAGCTTCATGATGTGCACCGATCATTCGTTTTCTCTCCAAATGACTTAGAGTAGGGACAAGGAGATAGGTCCTGAGCTCAACTCCCTTTTATCACCAGCTCCAAGACAATGACAAAAGGGGACCCTCTTTAGGAACTTGGTTAGAAACTCAGGGGACCAGCGCCACAAGCTTCTGGTAAGAAACAAATATAGAATAATTACTGTTTTTATTCCCAGTGGGCAGGTGCATACTAAAGATAATTCACTCTCTTGAGCATATATATGGGGATTTTTTTTATTATTTACATGTTTGTGTACTATAAAGAGTTTGCATTGCTATAAGTTTATCTAACAATGATGACTTCTTTAAGTTTTTATTGTAAAGATGCTGTACAGAGGAGTTGCAGTTACATGAATAAGGTAATGGGTACAGTTCTTGTTGAACATTGTTACCCCCTCCTTTGTTTTTCTCCTACTCTCCCTTTCCTCCTCCACCTGCCCCACCAATAATGACTTTTTGAGGTAGAAAATGTCTATCCATTTTGTGAGCTTGGGAGTGTCTCAAAAGAAAACATCCAAATTGGTTTCCAGACCCAAATATGTGGTTTTCTAAGCTGAGTTCCTCTACCATGATGGCTGCTTTGTAGCATATGGATTGAGTCCTTCCTACACCATCTGGAAGGAAGGTTGCTACTAGTCTCTTGGGAATATAAACACTTACCAAGGAATAGAATTTTTTAAAAAATTCCTTTCCACAGAAATGTGAATATGTGCAAGGCTTTTGGGGGTCAATTATGACACCAAATAATTCATACGTACATATTTTTATCTTTAAGTACTGTACAAAGGTGGTGTCATTCATGAAGTTTATGATTACAGTACCTCTTGATCATTGGTACCCCTTCAACATTCTCATTCATCCTTCCCAACCCACCATTTCCCTCACAGTTCTTAATATTTTTGTCATGCAAAGCAATTTATGAACACAATGCATCTTTAATATGTTCACTCCTCTTTCAACCCATCCATTCCCTTTCCCCCCCTTAATTTAGCGATATGTACAATGAATTCTAGACTTCATTCTACTCCTCTCCCCTTGGCCCTTCCCTTCCTCTTGGGAGTACCCAACTTTTTGACCATAGAAATAAGTATGAAGAACATTCAAAAGACTACTCCATTCAGATTGGAAAAGAAATAAGAGACAAGGAATCAAGAGAAGAGACAACACTGTGCTCATGATTTCTTCCACCCATTATTCATAAAATATGACAAGAATTTTAAGAGACAAAGTGAGAAATGACTTGAAACACAGTTCCTTTCAAAGAACACTTCCCTGAGTGGGCTTAATAGACAAGACAGTGAGTAGCAAATGCAGCATGGAAAGAAATATCTGAGTTTGCTTTGAGCAAAAAGGATGCACTTGAAGACTGAGTTTGACGGAGGAGGCCTGGACAGAAGTTACTGTCAAGCAGACACTCACCACAATGGAAATAAATAGAAGACAACGTGACAGGACACCAGGTGGAACATTTAGAGGGGAGAAGAGCAGAGAAGAATGAAAGTGCCAAAGAAGAAAAAAGATATCAAGTCTGAAAAATATTATTAGAACAGTTAGAAGAGCCCAAATGCATGCTTCAATAAGGGAAGAAATTTAGGATGAGTCAAGAGATGTTAATAAGAATGAAACATGTAGATTGTAGGGAGTTACGTTCAAGTCTTCACGATTACCCGCGCCCCCTCACCCCCCCTGCCAAAATGGAAAGCCACAGAGACATTAATCATAATACCGAGGAGGTCATATTGGGGAAGTATCAAAAATAACTAACTGGATTAACCCAACAATGAAGCGTAGCTATGTGAATGAGATACAAGGCCACTGTGGAAAAGACTTTGGCCAAGTAGAATAAAGAATAAACTATAGCTTCTGAAGAGGTAATGCGGTTAAGGCGAGACTAGATGGATTCATAAAACGAAATACGCTGTATAATGGGCACTACACAGAATCATTTACAGATTATCCTGTGCCATTGGCACAATAGAATGGGAAGATGAGCAATTGAGTGTTTAATGTTCCATATTTTGTATACATATGTGAAAATGGGGCAACGAAGCTTATTGAGAATGAGTAGGGAAGGGGATGAGGGAGAGGGACAAAGGGAGATGAGTCAGACAGACTGAGGTACATTGTACATAAATTTGGACGTGTCAGAATGAAATATTCTTGTTCAACAATTGATGGCAATAAAAAGTTATTATTTTCTCTTGTCACCATGAGAAGAGATGCCTAAAATCTAATGGAAGTCATTGAGGATGAGATGAAAGGTTAAAACTGCCACTTTTTTGAATGACTTAGTTGTGCAAATGCTGAGGATTAATTGATAAGAGAGAAGGAAACTATGACGCAGGTCCATAATCTGTAACAAAACAGGACCTACCAGTGGGCCAGTTCCCACTCTACTCTTCAAGTAGATATACTAACCAATTAAGAAATTAAGATATCGGGCTGGGAAGGTGGCTCAGTGGTAGAGTGTTTGCCTTGCATGCATGAAGCTCTGGGTCGATTCCTCAGCACCACAGAAGCAGAAAAAAGCCAGAAGTGGTGCTGTGGATCAAGTGGTAGGTGCTAGCCTTGAACTGAAGAGCTGAGGGACAGCACCCAGGCCCAGAGTTCAGCCTCCATGACCGACAAAAAAAAAGAAATTAAGATATTTTCCCTAATACTTTAAAAATTTAATTTAATTTTGATTGATATTGTAAAGTTGATTTACAGAGGGGTAACAGTTACATGAATCAGGTAATGAAGATATTTTTGGATTTGGACATTGCTCAAAAGTTAGAGTACTTACCTAGCAAAACTGAGGCCCCAAGGGGAGAAGGAATTAAAGTTTTTATTTTCAAAGTTTACAGGAACAGGATAGTCAGCAGATTATCAACCAACAGTTTTTTTTCTTTTTTTCATTTTTTAATTAATTTTTTTATTGTGAAAATACCATACAGAGGGGTTACAATTACATGAGCAAGGTAATGAGTACATTTCTTATTAAGCATTGTTGCCTCCTCCTTTGTTTCCCCTTACCATCCCTGCCCTCCCATCTCCTCCCCTCTCCCCACACCCTCTCCCCCCCACCCCTGCCAAAGTTGTAAAGTTCCTTTTTCAACATAACGTCTTGAACATCTCATGGTTGCAATGGGTCCACCCTATTTAAACAATTTGTTTTTTCCCTTCCCCTCCACAAATTATACCAACATCAAATACTGCTTTAGGGGTTATACCATGGGGGAGGGACATACAAAGCAACAAAGAAATAATCTTATAAATATGTTAGAAACAATCGCAAGAAAGAAAAACCATTTGAGTTCTTATCTTGGGGTTCATTTCACCTCATCAACTTGTCTGACCATTTCTGCTTGTCTCAGACATATACTAATTATTGCAAATTGACACCCAGCTTCAACCAACAGTTTTTACAACATATTGTTGTAAACCATCGGCAGATTTTATATCAACTTTCTTTTCTATTTGCAAATTTGGTTTCTTTATATTTTTGTTTGCTTTGTTTTCTTTTCTTCTCTCCCTCCTCTACCATTTCCTTTCATTTTTATTTCTTTTTTTCTTCTTTTGTTCTCTTTCTTATTTGAAAACTATTTTTATTTGACATAGACACCCATTGCTAAATCTGTCAACAAAGCACTAAAGCCTCAAAAATGCTTGATATATCTGTGTGTTCTTCACTTTGGTAACTAGGAGGAACTTCGACCACTAGGATGAAACTCAAAGCCTCTTCTTTTAGGTTGCCTGGTGACTAAGTCCAAATAAGATCTTGAGGGCATCAGAGCTGTTTCTATATACTGATTATGGTAAATATAACAACAATAAAAATGGACATGTCCTGTAACAGATAAATGGATCAAGAAAATTATATATATATATATATATATATATATATATATATATATATATATATATATATATATATATATATATTTAGCTGGGCATTGGTGGCTCACACCTGTAATCCTAGCTACTCAGGAGGCTGAGATCTGAGGATCGTGGTTTGAAGCCAGCTCAGGCAGAAAAATCCCTGTAAGACTCTTATCTCCAATTAATCACCAGAAAACTGGAAGTGGTGCTGTGGCTCAAAGTGTTAGAGTGCTAGCCTTGAGCGAAAAAGCTCAAGAACAGCACCCAGGCCCTGAATTCAAGCCCCATGACAGACAAATATAGTGAAAACAATTGGGATAATTCCCATTACTCCTCCTATACTCTTCAACTTGGACTTCTATTGTTCATGTATTTCATATCAATTTTTGTCCTTTCAAAAAAGCAAACCACAGGTTCTGAATTATCAAAAAAGAGAACTCCATTTTAAAGTAGCCTTGATTAGACATAATGAGTGACTTTTAAGACCTCATAGAGTCTTTTTTTAAATTTTTATTTTTGTGAACATACTGTACAGAGGGGTTACAGTTACATGGGCAAGATAATGAGTACATTTCTTATCAAGCATTGCAGCCTCCTCCTTTGTTTACCCTTCACATCCCTTCCCAGCCTCCTCCCCCACCCTCCCCCCCCCTGCACCAAAGTTGTAAAGTAAAGTTCGTTTTTGACATGACAACTTGTACTTCTCATTGTTGCAACGGGTCCACCTGTATCCTTAAACGACTTGATTTTCCCCATCTCCTCCACAAATTATACTGACATCAAATATAGTGAAAGCAGGGGTTATACTGTGGGGAAGGGACATACAAAGCTACAAAGAAATAATCTTATAAATGAGTTAGAAACAAATGCATGAAAGAAAAAACATTTAAATACATATCTAAGGGTTCATTTTCCTAACATCACCTTATCTGACCTTTTCCGCTTGACTCATACATATACTAGATATTGCAAATAAGGGAAACCATGGGACCTATGTTTCTTTCATAGAGTCTTTTTGATAACGTTTCACCAGGAAACTATATTAGCTGAAGAAGAAAATGACTCAAATATTTTAATTATGCTTTAAATATAGTGATATTTGTACATATTGAAATGGAAAGGTGGTCACAATGAATAAAATGGAGCTGTAAAATATTATAAAAATCCTGTCTATGTAGACAATATGATTATTATTTTTATTATTTTTAATACATTTTATTGTGAAAATACTGTACAGAAGGATTACAGTTACACGAGCAAGGTAATGAGTACATTTCTTTTTTTTTTTTTTGGGTCCGGTCGTGGGGCCTGAACTCTGGGCCTGGGCGCTGTCCCTCAGCTCTTCAACTCAAAGCTAGCGCTCTACCCCTTGAGCCACAGCGCCACTTCCGGCTTTTTTCTTTTTGCTTATGTGGTGCTGAGGAATCACACCCAGGGCTTCATGCATGCAAGGAAAGCGCTCTACCACTCAGTCATCTTCCCAGCCCATGAGTACATTTCTTATCAAGGATTGTTGTCTCCTCTTGTTTTTTCCCCTATGATTATTAATAGAAAAGAACTTTTGGGCAGCATTAAAAGGGCAAGAAATGCACAGGGGGATTATTTTGACCTTTTTTGTTGTTTCCATGTCTCTCTTATTTGGTTTTCATTCATGAAGAGAATTTATATTGTAAACAGCACACCTAAAGTCCATTTCATTTTTGAGAAGAATCCCTGTGCACATTCCAAACGATGACCCTAACCAAAATAAACCTGAATATAGTGGGGGGAGATCTTTCTTCATCTCCTTTTGGGCTCATATCCACAGGTGTGGGTCCTATTAATCTTCCTAATGACAGAGACCTCTCCAAGTCTTCCCTTCGGAATAATTGCCTAGATGTCACTTGGCCTCAAATTTCATGAATGAACATCTCTGGAGGTGGAGCTGGGATCCGCATTTTTAACAAGATCCCCAGGTAATTCTGCTGAACATCCAAGTTTAGGGACCACTGCCCAAGGGCATGTGTCCTAGAGGGAGTACAGGGAAAAATGCACATTTAATGAATGTCCTGCTCCATTGGGACCTCACCCAAACGTATGGAGTGGAGTCGTCACATTTCCACTTCTGAAGTGTGGTGGCTGGAGAAGAGCAGGCTTCAAGTAAGTTCATGACCTTTCTCTTTGCTGTGAACAAAAGATCAAAGACAAACAGGAGTTGCGTACTAAATTTGATTCTTGTAGAGTCAACTTGAGCTATTCAGATATATTCCTGGGAGCTGTATAATCTGGCTATACACTTCTGAGCAGAATATTCTTTACTAGCAATTCTGTGTGTGTGTAGGGGGTGTCTGTGTGTCTGGATGTCCAACATAGCTGGGCTCTTGCTGACGTCTTTCTTATCAATTCATAAAGGCAGAAAAAGAGCAATCACCATTCACCAATAACTGTCATGCCTTTAACCCAAAGACTTAGGAAGATGAATGGAACCGAATGCCTACATAGAAGTAATGGACACATTCCTAATCCAAGCAGATAGTCCTAATTCATCAGAAGGTGTGCTTGTTTACTATATGTAGTGTTAACCAGCCCTCTCTCACATTTCTCCCTAGAAGTTCCAACCCCCTTCTTTTTAGTAGGCTTTGATGCTTTTACCTGTAGGTTCATTTGAAGGATACTTCAAGCTAGATAGTTCGGTCCATTTCTTACTGCAGCATTCATATTGCAACTCCTCATTAGATTCTGAAGCAAAGCTGAAGATGGAAAAAGAGAGAGAGGAGTTCAAAACACTGGAGCATCAGAGTTATCATTCTCTAATTTGTGGGATATGATCAGACTCTGATAATGAGCTCATTCCAGTTCTAATCTGATAAGGAAATAGCTTTGTGGCCTGTGCATTTGAGCTATTTCTTCCTCATGACTGCCCTCTGCAGTCATGAGGAAGAAATGGTTCTCATGAACTGGAGGGTTTAAAACCAACATATTGTTTCCAATTTTTGTTATTTGTGCTTCCTAAATTTTATTATATTAGTATTCAGAATATTCTTACAACTCAGAGTCATAGTCTTTTCTCAAGTTTAGGAAACAGGGGCCCAGACCAGGTAGTTGATCCAGAACTCACAAATATAAACTGATGTTTCCAGAATTCAAATCTGTTCCTAACTGCAATGTGATTCTCAATAAACCACACTGCCATCAGATACAGGGTTCTATCCTTAGGGTCGACCTGAGAAGCATCAATATGCTTAAATGAGCAGAGGCGCACTGGAAACACAAGCCAGGCAGAGGAAAGACAGATAATGTTATTGTTTAAAGCACAGAAGGAGAATAGAAACTGGATGCTTTTAATATGCTTCCCACCTTACCTCTGCTAAGACAAGCTAAGACCACGAACCCTTTTTCCCTACTGACTACAGATGGCTGCACATTATAACTTTGTCTCAATTGTCCTTCCTCTACATGGTGAAAAACACGAGAGCGCTATATTCTCTTGCACATCCAAATCTCATCTCTATTGGTAAATGATTTTATATACAATGCACTTCAAAAGATTTTTCTTGTAGGAATATGGTAATGCAGACAGACACAATCAACAATCACCAACAGAAAGAGCTTTAATTTTATATGGCTACTGTAAATCCACATTGGTTTATTTCTGACTTCTTCAACGTCTTTCAATGCTTAACAGGAAGAAGAGGATAATGCCAGGGGAGAACCAGAGCACTGGATTGGAGTTTCTCCTCCTGGGGCTCCCCATCCAGCCAGCACAGCAAGGCATGTTCTTTGCTCTATTCCTGGTCATGTACCTGACCACCGTGCTGGGGAACCTGCTCATCATCCTGCTCATCAGGCTGGACTCCCGCCTCCACACCCCCATGTACTTCTTCCTCAGCCACTTGGCTTTCACTGACGTCTCCTTTTCATCTGTCACTATTCCAAATATGCTGAGGAGCATGCAAACTCAGGATCGATCCATCTCCTACTCAGGATGCATAACGCAGATGTATTTTTTCATACTTTTCACCGACATGGACAATTTTCTCCTCACTTCAATGGCGTATGACCGGTATGTGGCCATCTGTCACCCCCTGCACTACACCACTATCATGAAAGAGGAGCTGTGCACATTACTGGTAGCTGTGTCCTGGGTCCTGTCTTGTGCCAGTGCCTTGTCTCACACCCTCCTCTTGGCCAGGCTCTCCTTTTGTGCTGACAACATGATTCCCCATTTCTTCTGTGACCTTGCCGCCTTGCTTGAGCTCTCGTGTTCAGACACCTCCCTCAATGAGCTGGTCATTTTCACAGTTGGATTGGCTGTCATTACTATCCCACTCTTATGTACTTTGATCTCTTATGGATGCATTGGGGCCACCATCCTGAAAATCCCATCCACCAAAGGAATCTGGAAAGCCTTGTCCACCTGCGGCTCCCATCTCTCCGTGGTGTCTTTATATTATGGCACGATTATAGGAGTTTATTTTATCCCCTCATCTGGTGCCGCCCATGTCAAAGACATAGTTGCTTCTGTGATGTACACGATAGTCACCCCATTGCTCAACCCCTTCATTTATAGCCTGAGGAACAGAGACATGAAAAGGGCCCTGGAAAAGCTTATGAACAGGGTGAAAATCACATCTCAATGACCTTCTCTTCTTTTTATAATGAACACATGGACTCTCATTTAAAGGCTACCACTCTGCTGGTATGTTATGCCGTGAATTGCAGTTTTGTTTTGCTTATTCTCCATTTTCAGCACAACTTTTGGGTACATTGTGATTGTGTGTTCACATCATTGGTTATTTTTCTTGCCTATTAGACTGTTTTAGTTCATCATCATTTTATGTAGTTGTACAGAGGAGTTTATGGATGTAATATATCTTGATTAATGAGTCTATTAGATTTTGTAATCGCATACTTAATAGAGGTTTAATTTCCCGGAAATACATTTGTTCTTATTAATTGTGCAAAGATGTTGGGTACAGACTACTCTTGAAATAGGAAGCTCGTAGAAATCAAAATTTATAAGATATAGCACTTCTTGTCCTCACCTCCAACCCACAGTAGCTATCTAACACAGTACCTGCTTCATGCCAGGCAGTCTCTCCTGATCATACATGGAATAAAAAAGACACAATCTCCTAGTAAAGAAGTGTTCATGTAGGAATGTTGAGAGAGACGGACTGAAGACATGTAAGCATACAAAAAAGTGCCTTAATATAACAACACCACAAATAATTGTGCTTGTTATGCATGGTTACTGTGTGTCAAGCAGTGTGTCAAAAGCCCTAATTGTATTATCTCTCATGCAGGCACTGTTATTACCTCCTATTTTAGAGTCCTATTTTAGGTTGAGACATAGCAGAAATGACATATTTATTTGATAGTAGCCCAAAGTTAGACATAGCTACTGTTCCAAATGAAGATATAGCTTTCTGGAAAACTAGAAATCGCTTTATACAGTGATTCTTTACATTTGGAACAATGATCAGGATTGATACACAAAAGGACACATGACAGTCTAGACAGGAGGGACAGAGAGCATTAAAATAGCATATTATATTCAGGAAAAATTGTAAAAATTAGGTGTTGGCCCACTGCAGCTGGGCATCAGTGGCTCACACCTGTAGTCCCAGCTGCTCAGCAGGATGAGATCTGAGGATTGAGGTTCAAAGCTAGCTTGGGTAGGACTTCTGTGAGACTTATCTCCAATAAACTACTCAGAAAAAGCCAGAAATGGTGTTATGGCTCAAGTGGAAAAGCACTAGACTTGAGCAAAAGAAGCTCAGGGACAACACTCAGTCCCTTAGTTCAAGCCCCAGGACAGGGGAAAAACACCATTAATCTCACCAAATAGAATTGAGATAAACATCTTGGAAATATTTTAGTGAGGCCCTGCTTATATTCTCCCCTCCCCGCCCCGTCTGTCTGTCTTTGGTGGTACTGGAGATTGAATTCAGTGCCCCATGCTTTGTAGGTAAGCACTTTACTACTGAGTTATGCCCCAACCCTTTTTGCTTTGGTTATTTTAGGGACAAAGTCTCATGTTTATGCCTGAACCTCCTTCCTCCTATTTATGCTTCCCTTATAACTAGGGTATTAGGCACATGCCTACACTTGTCTATTGGTTAAAATAAGGTCTTACTAACCTTTATCTAGTCTGGCCTCAAACTATGACCCTCCCAATCTCTACCTCTCCAATAGCTGGAATTATAGACATAAGCAACTGGCACCTACCTCAAAATAAAAATATTTCTAGCAAGTAAAAAGAATTAGGTGTTTTCCAAGTACAAGTATATATGAATCAAGAAAACATGAACAAAATTAATCTAGGTAAAGAGTCAAGGATTACATTGTATAGGAATAATATGTTAGCAGTTTAGAATTTTCCCTACAAGTGACTTGGTGTCATTCTTTAGGAGAAAATGGGAAAGATTGGACTTGTGTTTGAGAACTGATTTCTCGGGTAATGATTCTCAATGCAAGAGATAGTTGGGAGATAGTCTCTCAGTTGAGAGACTCAAGTCAGGGAATTCAGTTGGAAGTGTGTTGTAAATCCAGGTAACAGCTGATGTGTGTCTGAGTGATCATCATGGCATTGAAGGTCCACTAGACTGATCTTGATGATTGGTGGGAAGCAGGAAGAAGGTATGTTTTTATTTCTGGCCCTGAAGGCAGATACTTAAGAACAGGATGGATGGCCGGACAGCTGTAAATTTAACAATTTTAGGAAAGAGAAGAAGCAAGTTGAAGGTCACCTGCTTTTTCAAAAAGGACTCTAAGGAAGAGGAGCTAGAATATCCTGAAGAGGCAAGGGGCCAAGAAGACGTTCATTACCTACCTCTGATCCCAAATAAAGTCACACTAAACCATCAAGGTACAAAGATTTATAAGCAATCTGAATGCTAATATATATTATTTAAATGTGTGGTGGCTTCTGCCTGTAATTCTGTTTATACCAGAGGCGTAAGTACAGGAGGGTTACGATCTGAGGCCAGCATGGGCAGAAATTGCAAGACTCTATCTGAAAAATAATTAAAGCAAAGGGCAGGAGGCATGTCTGGAGTGGTAGGGTGTTTGTCTAGCAAGTTCCAGTCCCTGAGTGCAAAAAGCAGTATGTGAATGAATGAGTAAATAAATAAATAAAACATCCCACTGTCCTTCTTTTGTGTTATGTGACCTTATTGGGGATCAGAGATAAACATAATGGAATGCATGGAGGGAGGACTACAAATGGAACTTTGACTATGATCTAACTACTTTGGCTGGGTGTTAGAATGTTGAATAGTGATAGGCAACAGTGACCCCTGGTAAGCCTTAGAAGCTGACTCAACTCCTAACTGCCTCCGAGTTACATAGGGAAAGCCAAAATGGGTACTCAGCAACATCTACTACAGAGAGTGAGACATGACAAATCCATTTAAAAAGCATTCTGACATGTACTGCACAATGTGTAGATGGAGAGTCTCTGAGAATAGCAATGGAGCCAGAAGCCAGTAGGACTCCTAGGAAAAAACACCATTTTTTTTCCCCACTGCAGGTGGGGCTGACTGAGGCATCCTGAGCGGCTGTCTGTGATGCCAGAGGAGATACAGGCTGTGGGAACAGAGTGAGGCTGTATGTGGTCATCACACATCTCAGCCTCTCTCAGGCCCGCTAACTGTGTCCTCAGAGGACTTCGAACTCTGAAACATGAACCATTTCCTGAAAAAGATGATCATGAGAAACAGAGGGAGTTTTTCTCTCCGTACAAAAGGCAGATGAAAATTATAGGTCATCTGAACAGGTGGAAAATCCCAACACTTGGAATCCAGAAGCTGGAGAAAAATGAGCTCATGGCCGGCCTGGGTTGACAAAGCAAGGCCCTGCTCCCCCCCAAAACAAAACAAAATAAAAAAAAGCAATTAATCAAATTAAAGGCCAGTAACTCAGGGACTTTAGGGGCTCATAGTCAATAGAGGAAAAATATTAATATAACGGAACAAAACTTGTACACTATTGAACTATTGAACTGGGTGTGGTGGCATATATCTATAATCACATCTCTCAAGATGCTGAAGTGGGAGGATCACAAGTTCTTGGACAACCTGGGCTAAGTAGTGGGACCTTGTCTCCAAATAAAAAAGTAAGAAAGAAGTACAGACAGCGACAGAGATCAAGAGAAAAAAAAAAGCCAGGCACCAGTAGCTCATGCCTGTAACTCTACCTACTCAGGAGGTTGAGAGCTGAGGAGGAACATGGTTTGAAGCTACCTGGGGCAGGAAACTCTGTGAGACTCTTATCTCCAATAGAGCATCCAAAGCTGAAAGGAAGTGGAACTGTGGCTCAAGTGGTACAGTGCTGGCCTTGAGCAAAAAGAAACTTAGGGACAGTGCCTGGGCCGTGAGTTCAAGCTCCAGGACCAGCCTGAGAGAGAGGTGGGGTGGGGAGAAGGAGAGAGGGAGAGGGGGAGAAGTGATCTCAAGGAAAGACAGAAGGAATGATACAAAGGAAAATATTATCTCTGCTTTTTAGACAAGAAAACAAAAGTTCAGATAGGTTAAGTGACTAAAGACAGGCTTATAACTGTTGAGTACCAGAACCCTAAACCGAAGTCCATTTGACAGATTCCAGGACAGTGCCTTTTCATTCACTATTGCTGTTTCTATATCTAAGAGGAAAAATCTCTGCTGTGACTGAAGAGCCTCATTAGGGCCCCTTTCATGTCCTTGTTCCTTAGGCTATAGATAAACAGGTTCAGCGCTGCATATATTACTGCTGTAATAATGTCCTTTTCAGCAGAGGCGACAGATAGACAGCACAGGTAGGCACTAAAGAGCGTGCCATAAAACATGGACAAGCACAGAGGTGGGAGCGGCGGGTGGAGAAGGCCTTAGGTACCCCACCAGGGTTGGGGGCCCTCAGGACAGCAGACACAATGAGGATGTAGGAGCGGACAATGCATGCGAAGGGGACCATGAGCACTGTGCCTCCCATGGCAAAAAACCCCACCATCTCGTTGATGTGAGTGTCAGAACACGACAGCTGCAGGACAGGAGCTATGTCACAGAAAAAGCGAGCACCTTCCCCCACCGTGCAGAGGGAGAGCTGAGCCACGAGGAGCGTGTGAGTCAGCCCAACACAATGCAAGCAGCGGGACACACACCTGGGGGGCTCCTGGCTGTAGAGGAGTGGAGAGGGTGGCAAATGGCCACCTAGCCATCATATGCCATGACAGCCAGGAGGAAGGTGTCCAGATCCCCCGAACATCAGGGAGGAATACATTCATGTAAAGCAGCTGGTATAGGAGATGCTGTCATGCTGAGACTGTACATTTCACCAGCATCTTGGTAACTGTGGACGAAATCCAACCCAGGTCCACTAAGGACAGGTTGGCCACAAAGAAGTACATGGGTGTTTGGAGGTAAGGGTCAGAGCCGATGGCCAGGACGGTGAGCACATTCCCGCTCAAGGTGACAAGATACACACTCAGAAAAACCCCAAAGAATAGTTGCTATTGCTCTGGCAACTGAGATTCTTCGGAGAGCAAATTCAGAGCACTGGACCCATTTTCCACGACTCTGGGGCATCTGGAGAGGTAGAAGACAGGAGACTGGATTGATTGTCCAGCCACATGCGCTGGCTCCTGAATTTCCAACTCCCGGATATCCCTTAAAGATGCAAGGGTCCTAATCCTGTTTTTCCTTGCAGTTTAACCCTGCTTCCTCCTTCTTTTCAGGAACCTTCTGTTTTCCCTCTATCCCCCTCAATCTAATCAATCTTTTGTACAGTGAACACTCTTCCATTGAGGTTCCAGGAATGTTCATCCGTGGTATCATGAGGCCATAGGACTCCCAGCTCTGTATCAATTCCATTGTTATAATATAGTATATTCATGAGTAGTCTGAGGTGAACTAACTCATTCATTTGGGAGGAGATAGTTCCAAAGCATATACACACACTATTTCTTTCAACGAAAAAAACCCTTCATAATAAACCTCATTTTAATTAGATAAACCTCATTTTTTAACTGAAGGGCACTTGAGTTACTTACCCTTGAGCTAACATTCATTAGCCACTAGCTATACCACAAAGCATTCGTGCACAGTCTCTCCTTTAGTCCTGCAACACATGACCTTGTGGAGATTATTCTTATTGCCTATAATAACTCTGAGCTCAAGCTGGGTAATTTTTACAGAGACTCATAGCTTGCAAACATTTGATACATTGTTCAAACGCTTAGCACTGGCCTGCAGATGCTACACTTCTCATCAATACACTAAAGTAACTTTTTAACGATCACCTCCTATTCAATTCCTTGTGATTCCTAGCTTAGCATCTTTAGTGCCACCTGTTATTCCTCCCTTCTGTCCTTATGTTTTGTAGAATAATAATGAAATTCAATAATTAGATAGAACCTACAAGATCACCTGGCCAACATTCCCGGGTGTTATTTTATAGACAATTAGTTTATCAAAATTAATTGTCTTTATAGAAAATATAGAATCTCCTCCCTCAAGTCACATCAAAGAAATTTAAATTTTCTAGCAAACAGTCTTGAAACCTTTTAGTGAAAACAAAAAATACATCCTCCTTTGGTAATTTGACTCACAATTGGGATTAAGAAGCATTGGTTTAGATTTATTTATACTAGCACTTCTCTTTGATTCACGGATACATTAGCCAAGGTTCAAATAAATGAAATGGTGAATAAGTTTTTGCTCTGCCTGAGACGAAGATATGGTCTGAAAATTAGGGTGTCAAGGACCAGTGCCCTGCCCATTAAATCAACTTGCGTTCTATTTTTCACTAATCAGAATTTGTGCCTAAAGAGAAAAACACTTCCAGGTCAATAGACAAACTGAAGTATTGCTCCATATTGTGAAATTGATGCTTCAAACTCCAAAAAGAGGAACATGAAGAACTATTATATACTGGCTTACCTTTAAATTACAAAGTAAATAAAATAACACACATCTCAGAAACATATCACTTTTTGGAGAGTTTTCAAGGAGCCACAAAGTAAGTTATTATCTTTCCTACTCCAGTTCATGATGGGTCCTGTGATGCTTCACAAAGATTGGAGTCCTGTGATTTATAACATTACAGTAAGAATGCCCATCACAAGCTTTCTTAAAAGTAGGATTTTGCAGGTCATCAAAATAAGAGGGTACAGATTAGCAGCGAATTGGATGCTTTTCGGACTTGCGAACTCTGTTTTCAGCAATGAAGTCCTTTGCTTTCTGTTAAGACTCTCAAAGGGGCTGTAAGCTATTTTAGGGAAGAGTAGTATTTCTCATTAAGAATGTCAGCATATATTGCCTTCATTAGGCTATTGCTATTGAGGTCTTTGGTACCAAAGAGTTAAAGTTAGAAAATTCTCCAAATCTCTCCCTTCAAAAGAAAGTTCAAAGCTCTCTGTCATAAGCACACATTTACCTCTGTCCTTTATGTATCCTACTCCTGTATTCTGTGCCAGTATATCTTGCCTGTAAATTGGCCTTTCCATTCCTCCATGGGGTTTCTCATCCTTCATGCTGTCTGTGGCCTCAGGAAACTCTGTCGATCTTTGTAACAACTTGCTTTTGGACTTTAGGACATTCTCCCCCTCTCCCATGCAAGATGCTAAAGACCCTTCACTTACCTCCCTACCTGATCATCTATTGTGTCAGTCAACTAATAAGACCTGGCTTCAACATAATGTAGCGACATCTCCGAGTTAGGACCTACCTACTGGCAACTGTGTGGATCTGTTTTTCTCTTTATACTCTTTTTTTTTTAATAGATAAGGCAACACAAATGTCTTTAGTTAGGGTGGGAAAGAGGTGATTCTTCCTGACAATTTTCCTGATGAGCTTCACTGGAATTAGGGCTCAGAATCCAGAAGAGTAAAGACAAATGGCAAACAGTCAGAAACAAAATCAGATTGCTATGAAATTAAGAAATACAGTGCAAGGAAAATGAAAGAAGGGAGAGAAGATTAGGATTCCAAATGAGACGCCCTAATAAACAAACACAGAACTGACAAAGACAAGGCGAGGTGACATCAGAACAAGAGCCCGGAGCAGTCAGAGTTGCATTCATCAGTCAGAACAGGAAGGACCACACAGAGGGGTATTTGTACTTACTATCTGAGATGACTCAGAGAAATTAGGTTTCTGATCTCACCTAATCCAGGTCTTTGGAAATGTTTAGGTACTTTAGATGAATATTTTGAAGCCTGAACTGATAGACTAAAAAACAAGGAACGGATCATCAGACCAAAACCACTTTGGATTATCTACAGACAGAGTCAGGGGAAAGAGTTCCCTGGAACCTTGTTAGTGCCAACACACTTAATTGACCAGTTTTTACCTATGTCTCTATTATAACAGATCAGATTAGCAAACCACTGATTCATTTTAAGATTCAGATTTTTTTTTTTTTGACCATCGTGGGCCTGAACTCTGGGCCTGTGCGCTGTCCCTCAGTTCTTCAGCTCAAGGCTAGCGCGCTACCACTTGAGCCGCAGCACCACTTCCAGCTTTTTCTCTGTTTATGTGGTACTGAGGAATCGAACCCAGGGCCTCATGCATGTGAGGCAAGAACTCTACCACTGAGCCAACATCACAGCCCAAGATTCAGATGTTTTATCTCTTCCTCTATGTTAGGTAATAGCATTAAAATGATCTGATATTGGTATTGATCTGTAACTACATTTTGTCATTAAAAATATATACTTTATATGCAAATACATCTTCTGTCTCCTTGAAATACATTTCTGTCTTTATATGCTCTTTTTTCTATATGCTCTTTTTTTTTTTTTTGCCGGTCATGTAGCCTGAACTCTGGGCCTGGGTGCTGTCCCTCAGCTCTTCAACTCAAGGCTAGCACCCTACCACTTGAGCCACAGCACCACTTCCAGATTTTTCTGCTTATGTGGTGCTGAGGAATCAAACCCAGGGCCTCATGAATGCAAGGCAAGCCCTCTACCACTGAGCCACCTTCCTGCATCTTAAGTTCTTCCTCTAAAGAAATTTCAAAGTTTCTAATGGCCACTTCTACCGACCATTTAATAGTATTGGGCATATCTTTCTTAAAGAATACTCACACTTCAACTTCAAGATGTTGTAGTAATCTCAGGCATCTAAAATTTTACTCTTTCTACCAAATTCTACCAAAAGTAAATAATCTTTAATAAAAACATTAAAGCCTACAAGACAGAGAAGCAATGAGAGCAAATAGTAATGACAAAGTTCAGAAGTTGAAAGCTAGATGATTCAGGAAGCAATAACCAAGACAGTCTAATGTTGGCCTTGTGTTAACTAATAATTACAAACAGGATCTTCCCCCATCTATAGGCACCTATTTTCACTTTTCCTTATATTTACTTTATTTTTTGTACATATTTTATTGTAAAAATGCTGTACAGAGGGGTTACAGTTACATGAGCAAGGTATTGAATACATTTCCTATTTTACAATTGTGTAAGCAGAAACAAGAGTACTGTATTTTAAAGCCATGATGGAGAAAAAGTTAGCAAGACTTTATCTGAAAAATAAGTATAGCATGGTGACGTATTCCTACAGAACCACTCACTTGGAAAATGAAGGTAGCAGGATCAAAATCTGAAGCCAGCATGGGCAAAGTTAGCCCACGACTCGATCTGGAAAACAAAACAAAGCAAAGGATAGGAGGAAAAATGCCTAGGGACATAGTTCATCTGGTAGAGTGCTAGCCTAGCAAGCTTGAGATTGGACTCAGAGAGAGAGAAAGAGAAAGAGAGGGAGAGAGAGAGAGAGAGAGAGAGAGAGAGAGAGAGAGAGAGAGAGAGAGAGAGAGAGAGAGAGAGAGAGGAGAGAGAGGCAGAGACAGAGATTCTCTTAGACTTTTATGTGTGTTAGAGACAAGGGATATATTTTTTCAAAGGCTTAAAACACATTTTTTTTAAATCCCAGCAAGAAAGAGAGCAGAGATGGGCACTGATAAATCACACCTATAATAATCCTAGGTACCTGAGAGGCTGGTATCTGGAGGATCAAAGTTTGAGACTAGCCCAGGCATAAAAGTTTATTAGGACCCATTCTCAACTGATAGCTGGGTATAGTGGTGCTGGAGGCTGCAGGCAGCTGAGGGCATCACTGTAGCTCAAAATAAAAGGAAGAACAGCAGAACATGTGGCTCCGTGACAGGTAACAAACTCCTCACTCTGTGGTGGGTGAGTGTTTTGTACAGTGGTATAGCAATTTCTCACACTCCCAGAGAAAAGTAAGTGCTGATGAACTCTTCTATATTTGACTCCTCTCCCCAGGACACCTATCTGTGTTGACCCAGAAGGTCTTAGATCCGAGGATTTCCATTGTGACAGGTAGTACCACTGAGAGGCATTACCTCATTAGTCAGCCCACATTGGGGGGAGGGAAGTTGGACTGTTGAAACAGTTACTTCTTCCTTCAAAGAGAAGCTTAGAGACTTCCTGCATTTTATCTTTTTTATTATTAATAAGTTTTTATTGTGAAAATACTGTACAGAGGGGTAACAATTACATGTGCAAGGTAATGAGTACATTTCTTATCAAGCATTGTTGCCTCCTCCTTTGTTTCCCCTTCCCATCCCTGCTCCCCCATCCCACCCCCTCGCCAAAGTTGTAAAGTTCGTTTTTTCCACGTAACATCTTGTACATCTCATTGTTGCAATGGGTCCACCTGTATCCCTGTTTAAACAATTTGTTTGGGACACTGCCAGGAAACACAACCTGAGCAAGGCAAGGACTTGATTTTCAAAAGAGGCAGAGTGTGCTCTCCCGCCCTCCCACCCCCCTCCCCTTTCCTTCACCTGCCCCTCCCCCCACCTGACTAGAGGAACTACTTCTGTTCAATCTAGTGGGATCCGAGACTGAAGTATGGATCTATTCTGATGACAGAGCTCAGCTGACAACAAACTTCTTCTCACCTAGGACAGAAAACTATCTAGGGATTTATTTATTTTATAGTTATTTAAGTACTCTTTCTTTACTCATTTGCCTTGTTTCTCTTTTTCTTTCCTTTCTCCCTTATTTTGTTTCACTGGTAAATTTTTCCACTCCCCCTTCCTTCACCCTGTAATTTCTATCTTTTTTACACATTTGCAATTTCTAACATCACCACTTCCCTCTACCGCAACTGAAATATATACCTACACAGGAGTATATTGGATACCTGCACCCATCACATCCCAATTCTGTTGCTAACCACAATGTGAGGCAGGGTGATGGGACTCTGGAGCTGAAGAAACGAGAAAAAGGCATAAAAAGAGAGAAGAACTGGGGACCAGGGAGCCCGAGGCTCACCTGCTCTTGAACCCCCAAGCTCCCACCAGTAAGTGTATTTATTTGAGTTCCTGCAGGGAAAGTTACCATAGATATGTACAGAAAACAAATCTATCAAACTGTATTGTTATGATGATCACCTTGGAACAGGGTTTGGCTACTTAACAAACTACTAGCTCCCTTATAATTTTGAGAGCGAAGACTGCAATACAAGCAAAATCCAAACATGTGCTTCACTTTATCTAGCTTTCAAAGTCCAGCACTAAGGAAAGGGGTAGCATTCCAGCCTCTTAACCCACTCTAGAGCTGTCTGTTTTAACCCTTCCATCTCCAATTCTCAGAATTCCAAATATTGTCAAGGTGGCGTTGCAACCTCTCAAACCTTTTCCAGGTCTCACAGCTTAGCTTCAGAGTTCCCTGCAAATTTCCCTTCAAATCATATCTCCCTTCCTAGATAGTTCTTCTCTCACCTTTTCTACTCTTAATAGCTTTAGTTCTAATCCCTGTTGCATAACACACACACACACATAAATCCAACTCCCAGCACAGCATGAGTGATTGTGCAGATAGAGCCATCAATAGTATCTACCTATATGTAAATGTTTTATTATTTTGAATTGGAAAAGAGATGCATCCCTAAACCAGTAATGAGAAGCAGTTCATTCTCCCAGCTAATACCCAGTTGAGTGAGAATATAGAGAAGATCCCCAGAAGAATTCAGACAACTAAAAGCCAAAACTTCAATGAGTTTTCAAATGAGCAAAAAATCAGTATAAAAATATAAAAAAATGACAAAGAAGAGAAATACAACACCTTTAGAAATCAACAATTATACAAATAAGCCAAAATGTCAGCAAAGTGAAAGAAACCTTACATACTGAGCTCAAGGGACTGGTAGTAAGAATATCCAATAAAATGAAAATGGGTATCTATAAGCAGCTACATAAACAAAAAGAGAATGCAAGCAAAGAAAAGAAATCCAATGAGAACACAGATTAAGAGCTAAATAAATTTCAAGTATAGAAAATATACAGCTGAATGAGCTGAAAGAAAAGAGTTAACAGTTAACAGTTAAAAGATATCAAAGGAAACACAGATAAACTATTTTTTATTTATTTATTTTTTTGGGGTCTGGTCATGGGGCCTGAACTCTGGGCCTGGGCGCTGTCCCTCAGCTCTTCAGCTCAAGGCTAGCGCTCCCACTTGAGCCACAGCACCACTTCCGGCTTTTTGTCTTTTTGCGTATGTGGTGCTGAGGAATCGAACCCAGGGCCTCAGGCATGCAAGGCAAGCACTCTACCACTGAGCCACCTTCCCAGCCCAAACACAGATAAATTAAAAAGAAGTAAATTTAGGATATTATAGAGGTTCTCAATAAAGATACCGCCTGGAAAACAAGCTGAAGGCTGAGAAATAAAAATAAAGTGGAAACAGTAAGACTAACAGAAAATATTTTTTAGGATAGGAACTCAAAGGCGCAATGACTCTTAACATTTAAAATACTATTTATTTAAATGAATTCCAGGAAATGGAAATATGGGTTTTGTTGTTGGTGGTGACGAAGCTGATATTGTTTTTGCTTGTTTGTTTGTTTGCCTTTTTGCTTTGTATTGTTTGTTCTTTTATCTGTCTTTTGAGGTAGAGTGGGCAGTGCAGAAATGGAGGGAGGAAGGGTGAACAAATGCAGTCATGATACTCAGTAGACACTATATAGAAAATGAACTATGCAACTTGTGGGCAGGGATGGGAGAGGGAAACTGGGAGAAAGCAAAGGCAGGGTGACATTGTCCAAAAAGAAGTGTGCTAATCATTTGACTTATAAAACAGTAACCCCTTTGGGCAACACCTTAATATTAAAAATAATAAAGTGGAAAGACTTGCTAGCAGAATAGATAAGGAAGTCAGAATTTCAGGGCTTGAAGGCAGAACCAATATAATAAAAAAGAAGAAAACAGAAAAAAATTTTCAGAAACTTTAGTAAGATTCCACTAAGAAGAACAAATTTCCATTTTATAGGCACTGATGAAGAAGAGACGATGTCTCTAGGAATAGGATATGTATTCAATGAATAACAGCAGACAACTTCCAAAGGAAAAGAGAAATCTATTGAAGTACAGGGGGCTTTTAGAAAACTTAACAGACCTGGCCAGAAAAGAACCAGAAAGTTGAAATAGTAAATACGGAGAACAAGGAAAGAATACAGAAAGCTTCAAAAGAGAACAAGGATGAAAGTAAAAAAAAAAATAGATCAATTTATTTGATTAGCATAGATGTGAAGAAAACCTCACTTGCTAACCAAATTCATCAACTAATAAAAAATAACATGTGCCATGCTCAATTTGGCATCACTAGATGTTTGTGTAGTTGGTTCAACGTTTGTAATTCAATAAACACAATAGAGTACATAGACAGAATAAGGAACAAGTATCACATGATTGCCTCAGTTGACATAGAAAAAGCCTGTAACAGAATTCAATATCTTTTACAATAAAAACTGTGGATAAGCTAGGAGTAAAGGAATTGTATCTCAACATAACACAATCTATATAAGACAAATGTACAGTCAACATTATATTAAATGGTGGAAAATGGAGTCCATTTTCTCTAAAATCAGGATCAAGAAACTCTCTTTACTCTTATTCAGTATATCACCAGAATACTGGCCAAAGCAATAAGCCAAGAGAAAGAAATAAAAAGGATCCAGCTACTTTGGAGGTAGGATCAGGAGGATTTGGGTTCAAAGGTAGGCTACCCTAAAAGTTAGACAGAAAGTATATCTCTAGATATCAGAGACTCTCTCTCTCTCTCTCTCAAATATTGAGTAATATTATCAAAATTATAAGCCACATCAAAATTTCTCAAAGATTAATGGAAATAATAAGCCAATAGTAAACATGTGATACATTTTGTTCAAAACCTTGGCATCATTTTTACACAACACAAAGTTTAGCATAGTAGCACAAAATATGAAATGTATGTGGTATCTTATATGTCATTTTTCTATGTAGAGAAGGAAAGAAAGTCTGATAGTTCAGGAATACATGCTATATCTCAACTGCTATTCAAATTTTATCCCTATTATTATGCTCATAAAAAAGGAATTTATTGCAGCCAGAATTAATCTAAATAAATCAACAAACCACTGATTTTTCTATTACTAAAATAATTTAAGCTGTCTCTTACATCACTTTACCTATAATTTCAAACTTATATAAGGTGTTATAAATGTGCTTCCATAACTTTGGAGAAAGTTCCATGGGTTAGTCCAGAAGTAATAGACAAAGCAAATTTGATTGATGTGCATTTCATGTATATATGGAAATATTAAAATGAAATATATTTATACAATTATTGTATACTGATGCAATGTAAAAAACCACAAAATGGTATTGGCACAGCAAGTTGTTTGTAAAAAATTACGAATACAGGCAGATGCTTTACTCTCACTATTTCATAACATAAACGATAGATTTTTAAACTTATTATCTTTAGTTTTGCAAAAGTGTCTTAATAATTTTTAAATTCAATGTGTCAGTTTATGTGTCCTTGATCAATGTAACCCCATTTGCTTTGTCTTGTAATCTTTATGTTTTCTTTTTGATTTTTTTTGGGATAATACTTTTTCTATAAGTGATAGAGTTAGAAATCAAATATTACTGTATGAAGTAACCTAGGCAAAATGGGTTTAAAGATTTGAATATGATGTTTAAAATTTAGGAGAAAAAGCTAAGTGAACTTATCATGATCTATTCGTAGAAATAGGCTTTTAATTATGAAGACAATGTATTTATGGGAATCACAAAATACCTATCAGCTTGGTCAAGAATTTTTTAAAATTCTCTCTATATAATGGAATGGCTAGAATAGAAAAAATAGCTAGAATAAAATGTCTTATTTTCTTTATTTTCTTTAATATCCATAGTAAAAGACAAACATTCAGCAGAAAAAAGACAATTAGATAAATAATTATACTTTAAAATCAGATAAAATTGGGTACCAGGGGATCACACTTATTATCCTAGCTAGTCAGGAGGCTGAAGATCTACATCAAAGCCAGCTGAGTAGAAATCTATATGAGACCCTATCTCCAGTTAACCAGCAAAATGCCAGAATCAGTGTAGCTCAAGTGGTAGTGTGCCAATCATGAGTGACAAAGCCAAGTGAGAACACAAAGCCCTGAGTTCAAATTACAGTAACAGCAAAAAAATTTTTTTTAAAAAGACAAAACTTAACTGGGCATGTTACTCAGTGACAGAACAATTCCATAGCATGTGAATGACTCCGAGTTCAATAACCAGCATTGCAAAACAAATCAAATGAAATGAATATTTCATCTTATTAATAAGAAAAACCGTAAGCTTTTTAAAAAACATAGCGTGACTTTGCATCTGTAAAATTGTTAATCATTTGAGCATAGCTCTAGTCATCCCAAAATGATACTGAGATGAAGTGTAGTGTTTAAGAAAGTAATCTCTAGAGTCATACAGACAGGAATTCTTTTGCCCCGGCCTTGGTCATGTTTTTGTCCTCACTGATTGTGTTTGCCATCTGTAAAATGGGATAATAATAGTTCCAGCCTCCTAAGCTTGTTGTAGTACTTGCGATCATATGAAAGTGTTCAAGAAGAGCTATAAAAATGGAAGATATGAGTAACGTTTTAGCAGCTGCTGTACTTCATAGAAACTGCCAAATTTGAGACATCTGAACTTGTGAGGGGTTGCTCTGTATTAGCATTCCTCTGGAGAAAGCAGAAAGGTCCCTATCAAAACATGCCATTCATTTCTCCTTCTATCTAGCTTTAACTAAAGCACAGTATAGGAGTTAAATTGTCCAGCATTAACGAGGGGGGAGTTCCCAGGGAATTTGCTAGTCAGGCTGAAGTGCATTGTACTCTAACAAGACAATCCAAAGTATACTCTGGAGACCAGCAGCTGAGCACCCAGTCGCCCCGGGGGGAGAGATGTCCCCAGCTCCTGTGGGACCCAGCCAGAACCGGCTAAAGAGCAGGCTGCACAGTGACACTGAGGCTGGTTCTAGTGAGCACTGTGAGAGATGCTGTGCCAAGAGTGTTTATAACCCTAAGACATATGCTGTCCTCCTTTGGCCTGGGGAGGATGAAATGGTATCACACTCCAGATGTTCCTCACCAACGCTATACTCCGTAAACCCCCAACTTGACCAACTCAAGGCAGAAAGCTCTGAAATTTCCTCACTGAGAATTGTCCATGTTAGAGGTGAGAATTGGAAAATTTGAAGATACTTAGAATTGATCCTCTGAAAACGAAAGATCATTTTCAACCCCTACACAAGAGGCTGCCCGTGAGCATGCATGTGGCGTGTGTGTGTGCATGTGCATGCATACCCACACCCACTCACGCACACATGCATTCGTGTGTGACTGAGAAAGGGGAGGGATAATAAGGGAGATGATGCATCTCCTTTCTAAGGCACATCATAAATTACTTTTCTAACCTTGCCAGCAGTGCCATGATCAGCTCTTACTTCCTGCAAGCTGCTTGTACTAACTACTCAGATCAAACTGGTCTCTTATCTCTGAACCCAGTTAGTGCATTTGAAAGCACATTAAAAAAAATTGGGGCCGGGAAGGTGGCTCAGTGGTACAGTGTTTGCCTCACATACATTACTCCCTGGGTTCGATTCCTCAGTACCACAGAAACAGAAAAAGCCAGAATTGGCGCTGTGGCTCAAGTGGTAGAGTGCTAGCCTTGAGCTCAAGAGCTGAGGGACAGCGCCCAGGCCCAGAGTTCAGGCCCCATGACTGATAAAAAAGAAAAATAAAAAAAAAGAAAAAAAATCAGAATTAGTATCTTAACTCTTCTCTAAATACCTTGTGGGTTGCTTTGCTTTATCTATTTTTTGTTTATTTCTGAACTAGTGTTTGGACAAAGGTCCTTGTACTACACAAATGATCTAGTGCTGAGCAAAAACCCCAGCCTTTTATAAGTATTTTTTACATCTCTGATGAGACTTAGATATTCTCCTTGACAAGTTTTATATATATAATATATATTTACATATAAATATATAGAACATATATTTATGATATATAAATATCTATATGCAATTTGTCATTGAGAATATAATATATATATATATATATATATATATTATATTCTGGTTCTCTCCTCCCAGTATAGTTCTGGACATAGAGATAACTATTTGTAAACTGATGTAATAATTAAATATTGAGAAATCGCAAGGTTTTCTCTGTGCAGATAACAAGAACTACAAAGGATGGGAAAACCAAATCGAGTGAATCAAACCATTGTTTCAGGCTTCCTCCTCCTAGGTCTTTCCCAGTGGCCAGAGGAGCAGCCTCTTCTCTTTGGTGTCTTTCTGGGCATGTACCTGGTCACCATGTTGGGGAACTTGCTCATCATCCTGGCCATCAGCTCTGATCCACATCTCCTTACGCCCATGTACTTCTTCCTGGCCAATCTATCCTTAACGGATGCCTGTTTTACTTCGGCCTCCGTTCCCAAGATGCTTGCCAACATTCACAGGCAGAGCCAGACCATCTCCTATTCCGGGTGTCTCACACAGCTGTATTTTCTTCTTATGTTCGGTGGCCTGGATAACTGCCTCCTGGCCGTGATGGCATATGACCGCTATGTGGCCATCTGCCACCCGCTCCATTACAGCACAGCCATGAGTCCTCACCTCTGTGCACTAATGCTGGGCCTGTGCTGGGTGTTGACCAACTGTCCTGCCCTGATGCACACCCTGTTGCTGACACGGGTGGTTTTCTGTGGCCAGAAGGCAATCTCCCACTTCTACTGTGATCCCAGTGCTCTGCTGAAGCTTGCCTGCTCTGATACCCACATCAATGAGCTGATGATCATCGCCATGGGCATGCTGTTCCTGGCTGTTCCTCTCATGCTGATTGTGTTTTCCTATGCCCGCATTTCCCAGGCTGTGTTGAGCATCTCATCCTCGGGAGGGCGATGGAAGGCTTTCTCTACCTGTGGTTCTCATCTCACTGTGGTTCTGCTCTTCTATGGCTCCCTCATGGGTGTGTATTTACTTCCCCCATCCACCCACTCTGCAGAGAGGGAAAGCAGGGCTGCCGTTCTCTACATGGTAGTCATTCCTATGGTGAACCCATTCATCTACAGCTTGAGGAACAGAGACATGAAGGAGGCTTTGGGGAGACTTTTTGGTGGGAGAGCATTCTTCTTACCATGACTGTAACACTCAGTCCTTCCCTCCATCACTTCAGCGATTCCTCATTACACACACACACACACACACACACACACACACACACTTCATTCCTTTCCTGATTTCAGCGAGACCATTACTAACAGCAGAATGCTATTCTACACTCTTCACTGCTAAAACAACATCTATTGGCCACAGCAAACCTTGCAAGGCTTATCTTATAATGTTGGTATCTGGAGTGAAGGAATTTTACCCCACAATGAAGTCAAAGGACAAAAGGAAAAAATATTTATTGACCATCTACAATATTTCCTTGGTATTTGACACACTAGTTCTTTGAGGAAGAACTGTGAGAAATGAATCTTAGGATATCAATAACCTGCTAACACCAAGGGAACTTAATTCCAACACGTGTTCTCTCTCTATTGATCACATTGTGGTGATCATGACAAGGAAAGTGGATTTAAGGATAATGTTGAGTAATGAAACCAAGGCATATGAATTAAATTAATATGCATTCTATGGTGTGGTATTTCCTTATCGTTTTATGTCTGTTACATAAAAGGCACTCCTTTGTTAGTGGAATGTAGAGGTCAAAACAATCCAATATTTGTTCAGTGTCTGCTATGTGCCAATTTTATTGTTCTCTGGGTTCTTTTCCTAAAATATATCCTATTTTTAAAAAATAATGAGTCAAGTGCGTTGCTAATTTTTAGAGCAATAATTTTTTTTTTATCAAAATCTGTCTGGTAGAAATTAACGTTGCAAAAAGTGACTAGCACCAGCACCAGTGGCTCATGCCTGTAATCCTAGCTTCTCAGGAGGCTGAGACCTGAGGATCACAGTTTGAAGCTGGCCCAAGCAGAAAGTTTGTGAGACTTTTATCTTGAATTCACTAACAAAAAGCCAGAAGTGAGGTTGTGGCTTAGTGGTAGACCACAAGCCTTGAGCACAAAAGCTCAGGCACAGTCCCAGACCTTGAGTTGAAGCCCCAGGACTGGCACACAAACAAAAGTGACTAGTGATAGCTATCTTTTGGAAAGATAATTGCTTTGATAGCTACATACTTTTTCAAATAAGGAAAGTAAATTTGGAGGTTGGTATAAAAATATTCTTGGCACCACACAACAGAGAGAAACATATAAGAATGTTTCTGATACATAAGACAAAGTTTATGCCTTGCTAAATTTTTGTCATTTTCATTGTTTTTCAAAGAGAGTATGACTTTTGGGTGTTGTGAAACAGATTTTGCTTTTAAAGGAAGGAACTCAAACATCTAAGCATGCATCACCCTTGGGCATTCTACCTTCCTCCTCTGTCTCTTTCTCTTGGATAAATAAAGGATAGGAATAATGAGATAATGAAAAGATCCTGGTCTTAAATTATAAAAAAAATTCTGGTCTTAAATTATTTGACCCTAACCACAACACACTATTCCTGCACAATTTCTAGTAACAAAGCAAAAGTCAGAAAAGGCAAAGTTTGTGTGTGTGTGTGTGTAAATAGTATCTTTCTCTTTTTTTATTAACAGTCCTACATCTCCCTTCCAGTCTCCCAAGTGCACGATTCCTCTTATAATATGCGTATTTATAAAGATGTTTATCTCAAGATAATTGTGGAGAGTCTGAAATTCACAGGGCAATCAGCAGGCTGGAGTTTAAGCCAGAATTAAATTAACAATCTTTTTAAAAAAGTTTTATTGTAAAGGTGATATTCAGAGGGATTACAGTTAGATAAGGAAATGAGTACAATTGTTGTTGAACATTGCTATTTCCCAACATCTTTTTTTTCCAGCAAACTTCATCTTTAAGAACAAGTTTGGGTTTTCAGCAAAATTGAACAGAAATTTCCCATACATTTATAGTCATGAACGATTCCCAACCTCATCCATTGTCAACATGTGTTTCAGGCAATTGATCTCAATGGGACACATCGCTATCTCTCAAAATCCATAACATGCATTAAAGTTTGCTTTCTGGTGTTAGACATTCTATAGGTTTGACAAATCTATAATGGTATATATTCTCTTTCACATAACCTAAAAGAAGAGTTGCAATTCCTGAAAATCTCTGTGCTGAACTCATTCCTCCTTCTCTCCTATCTACTCCATGACAATCCCTGATCTTTTTTTTTTTTTTTTTTGTCAGTTTTGGGGCTTGAACTCTGGGCCTGGGAGCTGTCCCTCAGCTCTTTAGCTCAAGGCCAGGCTGTACCACTTGAGCCACAGCACCACTTCTGGTTTTCTGGTGGTTAATTGGAGATAAGAGTTTCACGGACTTTCCTTCCCAGGCTGGCTTTGGACTGTGATCCTCAGATTTTAGTCACCTGAGTAGCTAGGATTACAGGCATGAGCCATCAGCACCTGGCTCCCTGATCTTTTTATTGTTTCCATGGTTTTGTCTTTTACAGCACGGCACATAGTTAATATCATGCAATGTGTGTCCTTAACAGATTAGCTTCTTTCATTGAATAATATGCATTTAAGATTTTTTGCCTTATGTCTTTTTTATTTTAAATATATTTTTTATTGTAAAGATACTGTACAGAGGGGTTACAGTTACATGAGCAAGGTAATGAGTCCATTTCCTATTGAGCATTGTTAACCCCTCCTTTGTTTTTCTCCTACCATCCCTTCCTCCTCACCTTCCCAACTCCTCCCTCCCCCACTGCCCCACCCCCAAAGTTGTAAAGTTCGTTTTCAACACAATACATCTTGTGCATCTCATTGTTACAATGAGCCACCCTGTATCCTTATTTCAGAATTTTGTTATTTCTCTTCCCCTCCCCAAATTAGAAAAATGTATATACAAGATGCAGGACACTGGAATAAAATACAGTGACAAAAGGGGTTATACCATGGGGGAAGAACATACAACCCCCCCAATCACATAATACATTATAAGTGCATTTAAATAACAAGAAAGATAAAATCTCTTGTGTCCCTCCCTTGGGGTTTATTTCGCTTAGCGTCAGGTTATATGGTCATATATACATAGTTTTTTTATAGCTGAGTAAAGTAATGTGTTGCTATATGGAATATTCGTTGTCAGGTGTTAAATCAGTATCACTTTCATTTCTTCATGTACATATCCAAGTGTTCAATACCATTTTTTGAAGAATATCTTTTCACCATTGTATTGCTTTTGTTTCTTTGTCAAGTTAGTTGCTATTTATGAGGATGAACTTTTGGGTTCTCTAGCTCATTCTATTAATTGGTCTGTATATTCTTTCACAAATACCATTCTGTCCTGATTACTGCAGCTTCATAGTGAATCTTGATGCCTGATAGTAATTTTCAGTCTTTATTCTTCTTCTATACTATATTAGTTATTTTTGATCTTTTGTTATTGTATGTAAACTTTAGAAACATGGTCAGTCTCCAAAAAATGACTTGCTGCCTTAACCCCAGTTTAGTTGAACCTGTAAATCAAGTTGGGAAGAATTGACATGGATAATGTTGAATCTTCCCATCCAAGAAAATGGAATTTATATTCATTATGTAATTATTTGGTCCCTATTGTCTGATTTTGGAGTTTTTCTTTACATCTTGTAATATTTTGTTTTGTTTATACCTATTCACTTCAGTGGGTGCTTGTATATGTGGAAATACTTTTCATTTCAAATTCTACTTATTCATTATTGGTCTATCAGAAAAAATTAACATATATAATACTTTATATTTGTGAGCCTTGCTAGAATTTCTAAGTAATTACAGTTTTTTTTTTTACATTTTCCATATAGAACATATTAGCTGCAAATAGTTTCATTTCTTCCTCCCAAGTCTGCATACTTTTTATCTTTTTAAATTTAGTTTTTATTGTAAAGGTGATATGCTTTATTTCTATTTATTGTCTTCTTGAATTAGCTAAGACTTCCAGAACAAGGCTGAATAAGAGTAATAAAAGGAGACATTTGTGCCTTACTCACAATATTAATGGAGAAGCTGGTATTTTCTTAGCATGCAGTATAATGTTATTTGTAAGGCTTTTGTAGGTATCTTTTATCAAGTTGAAGTTCTACCCCATTCCTAGTTTACTGTAGTTTTGTAAAAAAATGTGAATGGTAATCTGATGTTTTCAAATGTATTTGCTATGTCTATTGTGCAGTCTTTCTTCTTTTGCCCATTGAGTGACAGTTTGCAAGAATTGATTTTCAAATGTTTAAATATGCTTGCATACCTCAAATATGTAACACTTGGTCCTGGAGTATAATTTTTATGTACTGTATCAGATTTAATTTGTCAGTATTGCATGGAATACTTTTTTATTCAAATATCATAAGAGAAATGAGTCTTTGATTTTTCTTTTCCTATGTCTCTGACTTCTGTATTAAGATAATGATGATCCAACAGAATAAATGGTATTCCCTCTGTTTCTATCTCCTAAAACAATTGGTAGAGAACTAATATAAATTTTCTTTATGTGTTTGGTATACCTCACCAGAGAACCCACTGGAGCCTGTAATTTTCTGATTAGGAGGCTTATTATTGGAAAGGAATTATTGAATCAATTAATTGAATAGATTCAAACCTATTTGTTTTACCTGTTTCTTTTTGTGGAAATTTAAGCAGACTGTTGCTTTCAAGGAATTGGTCCATTTCACTCAGATCATGGAAGTTAGGGGCTAGAATTGGAAATGATATCTTTGTTATTCTTTTTGTATCTATGAGATTTGTAAAAATGTCTCCTCAATCATTTCTGATACTAATAATTTGTATGTTTTTCTTAGCCTTGGCTAAAGCCTTATCAAGTTTACTGGACTTGCTGTGTGTGGTGGCATATGCCTGCAATCTCAGTACCCAAGGGATTGTGAGTTCAAGACCAGTCTGGGCTGCCTATCTGTGAAGACTCTGTTGCAATAGTCTTTTTTTTTAAATCGATCTTTTAAGAGAACTAGTTCTGGGTCCCATTTATTTTCTCTGTCAATTTCTTTTTTTCTGTCTTATAGATTTCTTATTTTTCAATTGCATAGATTTTGCTCTATGTTACTACTTACTTTGGGTTTAATTTTCTTTTCTTTCTCTTATTTTCTAAGGTGGAAGATTAAGTATTGATTTTCAGTTTTTCTAAATAGAAGCATAAAATCAACTGGTGTTTTATTTCTATTCCTTGTGAATGGGTTCAAGGTTTTTACAAATTCCACACTTTTTAAAAAAAATCAAAGTTTGAAAAGTGCTTTCATGAATAAAGTCCAAATTTTAGAACTTACCCATTTGACTTCACACTATACAAGATTTTTTTTTTTAACTTATCCTCATTGGGAATATTAATCCAAATAATCTAGTTTGTCACAAAAGCAAACTTTCTCTACTTTCAATGGATGTTTTACATATTGTAAAGCTCTATTTTTTCACCAAACTATTCTATTGAGAATTGTTCCATGTTTATGGAACAATTTTGATATTGACATTTTTTTAAATATAGCATTTCTTCCTGTAGTAATTTTTCCTTTTACACTCCTGTCATTCTTCCTGTGATGCTTTGTAAATTCTGCTTTCTACTTTCCCTTTTGTAACCATTTTAATCTTTTGATTGTGGAATTGGTATTGCCTTTAAACCTTTTATTCATTACAAACATGTAGATTTCCATGCCTTTTAAAGTAAAACAGAGAGGTCTCAATTACCCTTTTATTCACGTTTCCTAAAATATACCTATTTACAAAAGTATAGCATAGTATCACAGCCAGTATTTGGGGGTTTATACAATCAAGATCAAGAATATCTCCATAGCACAAGGCTATCTAACACTGTTCATTTACAGCTACATTCATTTCTCCCATCTGTTCATAAGCCCTAGAAATTACTACTCTGTTCTCCACTTCCATAATTTTATAATTATATAAATAGAATCATGCAATGTGCAAATGTAAGGTCATTGGCATTTTTCTAGTCAACACAATTCTCTAAAGATTTTCTCAGAGAGGAAAAATGGCAAATTGCTGACAGCTATCTTTCCTGAGCCTCGACAGACCAACTGCAAGCACTCAGCTTCGCAGAGAGACAGGCAGGCAAAGAACCAAATTAGGCAAGGACACAGGCTAAATCTGTAGGCAGGAAATGCGGCTGGTGGAAAGAAAAAAATGACTGAATCATAAATCTCTAAAAGGAAGAAGGAAAAGCCATGCTCAGTCAGGCAGAGACCTTGTTTCCTCCCTTGATTCTGGTGCTCATAATTCCCTTTTTCCTTCTTCTCCTTTCATCTCTCTCCTCTCTGGAAAGAACCACCCAAGACACCTGCTAAACAAATCAACTACACAGAAATCAGTAAGCCTACTCAGGGAGAGGCACAATCAGGAACAGCATCTTTGTCCTCTTCCCAGGGCAAGAGAGATACAGCAAGGGAGCACTTTTGAGGGCCATGCTACCCAGCCCAACATGGAGGGTAAGTCTAAATGCATTGATCCATGGAGGAACTCAGGTGAGTGGGTAGGGAAAAGATCCACACACCCAGGTCCTAGTGATTAAGTAAAACTGAGCAATAGCTTTGACTCCCTTCATTCCCAACACAAAAATTACAGTGCAGGAGACAAATGTTGCCACAACTATTCTATAATCTATGCCCTCTGCAGGAATGTCAATCAGCTCGACACAGTGTGTGTGCGTATGTGGTAGGCATTTGTGTTGTGAGGTGAGTGAGTGTGTGTGTGTGTGTGTGTGTGTGTGTGTGACTGTATGGGTTCATTCAAGTAACCACAAATTGTTTTCAAATGAGTTTGTTTCTTGTTTTTTTTGTTTTTTGTTTTTGTTTTTTTGCCAGTCCTGGGGCTTGAACTCAGGCCTGGGCACTGTCCCTGGGCTTCATTTTGCTCAAGACTAGCACTCTACCACTTGAGCCACAGCGACACTTCTGGCTTTTTCTGTTTATGTGTTACTGGGGAATCGAACCCAGGCTTCAGGCATGTGAGGCAAGCACTCTACCACTAAGCCACATTCCCAGCCCTCAAATGAGTAAATTTTGATGTAGAAAGTAATATGAGGGGAGGCTGAGAAGGTGCCTCAGTGATAGAACACTTGCCTTGCATGCATGAAGCCCTGGGTTCGATTCCTCAGCACCACATAAGCAAAAAGAAAAATGGTAGAGCACTAGCCTTGAGCTGAAGAGCTGAGGGACAGAACCCAGGCCCAGAGTTCAGGCCCCATGACCGGACCCCCCCCCCAAAAAAAAGAAAGTAATATGAGGAATATAACCCTTCATCAAGTCAAAACTTATACATCAAAGAATCAGAATAACAGCAAAAATTAAAGAAAGCCTAAATACTGAGCTCAAAGGAATGATAATAAAAAAAAATCAATGAAATTGCTGGGTGCTAGTGGCTCACGTCTGTAATCCTAGCTATTCAGGAGGCTGAGATCTGAGGATCGCAGTTCAAAGCCACCCCATGCACGAAAGTCTGAGACTCTTATCTCCAATAAACCTCTCAGAAAACTGGAAGTGGTGCTATGGCTCAAGGGGTAGAGTGCTAGCCTTGAGCTGAAGAGCTCAGGGACAGCACCCAAGCCCCAAAGTTCAAGTCCCACTACCGGAAAAAAATCAATGAAATTAAAGAAGACATTTATAAGTTAATCAGTCTATTCAAAACAATTAACTGATCTCAAAGATAATTTAAATGTAAATCTAAATGAATGATAAGTAAATGCAAATCAAGAGCTAAGTGAGCTAAAAATACAAATACACAACTAAAAAAATTGAAGTTAACAATATAAACTGCTAAATGAAAAAGTTATTGTAAAACATTAAAAAGGGATCTCAATAAAGAGATAGGAATACCAAAAAAATAATAAAAGCAAAGCCCTGATTATGAAAAATACAATGGAAAAGGCATCTCCAGAGTAGAGCAAATAGAAAACAGAAGTTTACAAGATCAAATAGACATAGAAGAAAAGGTTGAGGAAAACAAAGGTTAAAGAAAGGAATTTTCATCTTATATGGTCATATGTATATAGCTATTGGAGCTATTGTGATCCTCGTCTAGGATAGTCCTAGACATATACTAATTATCACAAATGAGGGAAACCATGGAGCGTATATTTCTTTGGGTCTGGCTTACTTCACTTAATATTTTTCCAACTCTCTCAATTTCCTTACAAATGGGGCAATGCCATTCTTTCAGATGGAAACATAGAATTCCATTGTGTATATATACCACGTTTTCTTGATCCATTCATCTATTGAGGGGCATCTGTATTGGGCATATAAGATGATGCTAAGTGAAATGAACTCTAAGATATGGAAACAAGAGGATTTTTTTTGGTTTTTAATGTACTATGTGAAGTTATTACTTCTTTCTTGTGTCCCTCCCCCCCTTCCCTTCCCCCCCCCCCTGTTGTTGTCACTGTATTTGATTTTGGTACCCGGTGCGGTGTATTGTATATACGTTTATCTGAATTAGGGAAGGGAAGGGAACAACAAAATGGTGAGACAAAAGCCAGGTCCAAAGAAATATAGGTCCCATCGTTTCCCTTATTTGCAATAACTAGTATACGTCTGAGACAAGCAGAAACGGTCAGATAAGTTGATGTTAGGCGAAATGAACCCCAAGATAAGGACTCAAATGGTTTTTCTTTCTTGCTATTGTTTCTAACATATTTATAAGATGATTTCTTTGTTGCTTTGTATGTCCCTCCCCCATGGTATAACCCCTGTTTTCACTGCATTTGATGTTGGTGTAATTTGTGGAGGGGAAGGGAAAAATAAATTGTTTAAATAAGGTTATAGGTGGACCCATTGCAACAATGAGATGTACAAGACATTATATTGAAAATGAACTTTACAACTTTGGCGGTGTGTATGTGTAGGGGGGAGATGGGAGGGCAGGGATGGTAAGGGGAAACAAAGGAGGAGGCAATAATGCTTGACAAGAAATGTACTCATTACCTTGCTCATGTAATTGTAACCGCTCTGTATGATATTTTCACAATAAAAAACTTATTAACAATAAAAAATCCCCCTCCCCCCAAAAAAGAGCGAACCAATGAACCAATGTGACAGTGATACTCACAAGATAACATGTTGGAAATGAACTTTACATCTTTTGGGGAGGGACTGAGGGGAGGGAAAGTGGGAGAAAAATGAGGAAGTGGATAACACAATGTTCGACAAGAAATGTACTCAGTATCTTACATATGTAACTGTACATCTCCTCAACAATTAAATTAAATAAAAAAAAGAAAGGAATTTTCAACAACTCCAAGATGCTACTAAAAACTAAACTTAGGAATGATGAGCACTGAGAAATGTAAAGAATTGATGGCTAAATGCATAAGAAACAAATTCAGTAAAAAAAAAAAATCTTTCCAAAACACAAATCCATCAAGATGTAGGAAGCTTTTAGAATTGCTTAATAGACCAGATGAGAAGAGAACCTCCCCACATTATATTATAGCTAAAATAAAAAATATAAAGGAAAAGGAAAGAATATCAAAAAGTCATGTCAGTGGAAAGTGCATCAAAATATTAGGTTTCTGAAGAGAAACTTTTAAAAGCAAGGAGAGCTTAGAACGATGTATTTCAAGCACTGAAAGTCAAAGACTGCCAACATACAGTACTCTACCCAGGAAAGTCCCCATTCACAATTTATGGGCAAAGAAAACCTTCCATGATAAATAAAAACTAAAGCAATTATGACCACTAAGCCAGTAGTAGAGTACATTTAAAACTATCCTACACACAAAGGAGGCAGATCAACAGAAGTATGCAAATAATGGAGAAAGCACATCCCAACAGATTTAGCAGATACACAAAGCAGAAACAAAGAATCAGCACTAGAATTTTTTATGGAAAGAGATACTACATATCTTTCAATTTTAATACTCAGTTATCCCAAACAAAAGACATAGAATGATGAGGTTAAAAAAAGGCAAAACATAGCCATCTGTTGTCTCCAAGAAATGCATTTTACTAACAATTCAAAAACATAAGAAAGGATGAAATTTTGAAAAAGATCTTTGAAGGAAATGGATTCCAAAGCATACAGAAAGAGTTTTACTCATATATGATAAAATAGACTTCAAAATTAGTCAAAAGAGGTCAAGAAGGTCATTTTAATAAAGGGAATAAGCTATCAAGAGAACAGCTCATAAATTTTTTTGCCTAGGCTGACCTTGAACTACAATCCTCTTGATCTCATCCTCTTTTTTTTTTTTTTTTTTTGGTCCAGTCGTGGGGCCTGAACTCTGGGCCTGGGAGCTGTCCCTCAGCTCTTCAGCTCAAGGCTAGCGTTCTACCACTTGAGCCACAGCGCCACTTCCGGCTTTTTTCTTTTTGCTTATGTGGTGCTGAGGAATTGAACCCAGGGCCTCAGGCATGCAAGGCAAGCACTCTACCACTGAGCCACCTTCCCAGCCCCAATCTCAGCCTCTTAAGTATACTGGAATACAGGCATGAGCAACCGTGTCCAGCCTCTTTGTTCAACATCTTGATACTCTTAATCACTTTTGGAGACAGATATTGACATTTGATTCTTTATTCCTGCTATATATGGTTGCACTCTGTGCAATATGTCACAGAAACTTTTCCACAATCTTGAATATATACTATTTTCGATGGCTATTATTTTATTTATCACAAACATATAGAGAGTATCTTTGCATGTATACATACATGTCTTTGTTTTACTACACATTTATAATAATGTTAATACACAATTATGATAATCTTTCTATTGGCTAGTGTTCTAAGGTATAAGTGGAATAAAGTATTAAATATTTTAAACCTACAGTTTAGGAGCAAAACAAGTTTAGGAAAGAAAGATTTTTGATAAATTCCATATTATAATGTCTGGTTCTTGTTCTTTTATTGAATGGTAAAGCATAAGAAGTTTGAAGGAAACAGAACCACAACAGTATAATAGAGAAAGCATACAATTAAAAGCGAAGAACGAAAAGTAAGGACCAAATTTAAGAGAAACAACATGTCAGTAAGAGAAAAGCAAGTAATTACAAACAATGCCTTCAGGATGAGAAAATTAATATTTGAGCTTTCTCCTATCATCCTATCCCTCTATTTCTTCATTTTTCTTCAAGTGTTTGTCAACTTTTCATGAAAGGACCTTTTCCAGTGGTACATTGAACTGTGAAGAATTGTAGAGGATCAAGCTGCTCAGTAAATACTTGTGAGAAAAAATGATCATTTTAAAAGGTATTTGGGAGATGGGAAAGTGAAGGATATGGTCTCCCTAAAAAGAGGAGTGAGAATGAGTCAGAACATGGTGATTTAAGCAGGATGTAAGTGCCCTCAGGAGTTTGTCTCTCATGGATTAAAAACGGCTCACTACTGACAGCTTGCTTATACACCAAGAAACTAGAAGAGGCCAGGTATAAAGGGAGCAGATCCCACTTGTGAGTTTGTTAAGAGTGTGCTCCCTAAGCGATCTTCCTGTTCATTAGTTTCCTCAGGCCTTGCTTCAAGTCTTTGTTCCTCAGACTGTAGATGAAAGGATTTAGCATGGAGGAGAAAACTGTGTAGACTATTGTCGCCATGTGGTCCTGGGTCGTATACGTGGACACTGGCTGTAAGTAGACGTAGAAGATGCTTCCATAAAAGAGTGACACGACGGTGAGGTGAGAACCACAGGTGGAGAAGGCCTTGCGTTTCCCGGCAGCGGAGGGAATCTTCAGAACTGCGATGAGGATTCGTAAGTAAGAGAAAGCTATGCACACAAAGGGGGTCACCAACACCACAGCCCCTTCCATTAGTAACACAACTTCGTTGACAAGTGTGGAAGAGCAGGATAATTTCATCAAAGGGCTGAGGTCACAGAGAAAATGGTGGATGACATTGGAGGCACAGAAGGTGAGACGATTCAGCAAAAGCACATGGAGGAGTGAGTGGAAATGAGGAAATGAACAAGAGAAGCTCACCAACAGGACACAGAGGCGGGGGTTCATGGTGGTGACGTAGTGGAAGGGGTCGCAGATGGCCACGTAGCGGTCAAAGGCCATGACTGCCAGAAGACAGCTGTCACTGTTTCCCAAGGCATAGAGGAAATACATTTGCGTCAGGCATCCAGAATAGGAGATAGTCTTTCTTTCTGACAGGAAGTTTGCCAGCATCTTGGGGACGACAGTGGTAGTGAAGCAAATGTCGGTGAAAGACAGGAAACTCAGGAAAAAATACATGGGGGTCTGGAGATGGGGATCTGTGCGGATGGCCAGAATGATGAGCAGGTTCCCTGCGACGGTGACCAGGTAAATGACGAGGAAGAGGACGAAGAGTGGTCTTTGTTGCTCAGGCTGAGAGGAGAGTCCCAGGAGGATGAACTCGGAGACACTGCTGGTTTGATTGACTCTTTCTGTTGACTTGGTCTCCATTATAAAGACCATTTGTTACTAACCTAATCCAGTTTTATAACCCAGATCCCACGAACCCAGGAATCCTTTGTTTCATCTGTCAGGTCACACTTAGCTACTGGGTAGGCATAGTTCATCACTCTCATAGGCTTTCTCTGCTTTTCCCACCCACCTCTGTGGGCATCAACCACAACTTTATATTGAAAGCTGGAAGGACAGAAGTAGACTTTTCCTTTAGATACTTCTACATCTTCAAGTCAGACTTGTTCACCTTTAATTTTTTTAAATTACCGTGTATTAAAATTGTACATCCTTGTAGAATGTCGAATAATTTAACACAGGCCTACCACATGCACTGATCAAATCTAGCTTTCCTTTATCCTCCCCTCCCACATGCAGTTCTAGTAATCACCATGATACATTCAGGCTAAGAGTGCTATGAACGTTCCTACCTGGGAATGGAATAGCACACTCTTGTCATCCAGTTATTCAGAAGGGGGTGGGGGGCGGGATAGAGGCTGGGTTAGTAAAAATAAAAAAACCCTATCTGAAAAAAATAGCTAAAGTAAAAAGGGCTGGTGGTATGGCTCAAGTAATAGAGCACCCATCTGACAAGTGCAGGGCCCTGACTTCAAACCCCAGGATCAAAAAAACCAAAACATTATGAAATAAAACTAAAAACTAAAACTTAAAAAAACTAAAAAGTGTAGCTTGTCTGATCCAGCTATTTGTATCCAGCTGTTCGTATCTCTAAAGAAAATTGAATTGGCATACTGAAAAGATAACTGCATTCTCATGTCTATTGTGGCACTATTCACAATTATCTACAATATGGACTTGAGCTAGATGTTCATTGACCGCTAAATGGATAAAGAAAATATATGTATGGATGTATTTTACATACAAGTATGATATATATAATTTATATATATTTGTATATAATTTATATATAACATATATATAAAACATATATATTCATTATGGTACATTATTTGGCCATAAAGAAAAATGATTTCCATTCCACTAGCATTTATTCTGTGAAAATCAATGCTCCTCTAGTAAGAAGGAAACAAAAAAGAGGTAAATCACTGCATTTGTGGAGATTGCATCTAATTGGGACAGTAGATCATCAACAAGCAATATAGTATATTATCAGACAGAGATAAAATACATCTTAATATATGATATATGATAGATACAATATAAGATAAAATATATCATAAAATATATCAATGCATGAGAATGGAAACAGAATTGGAATGTTTTAAAGCATGAGATCCCAGGATGCTTATTCCTTACAAAATCAAACACAGTTGTATCATATGAAAGTTTATCTCTTCATTGCCTTGGAAATATAATATTTATCAAAGCAAGAAACAGACAAAAAGCTGAGGACTGTTGTACCTAGTTCAGCAATGTTCTTTTCCTAATTACTCGGACACTGGGCATAAAATGATTGGGTCACACTCCTTAACCCATGTCATGCCATCATTAACAGTCTTCAGGGTTCTATTTTTAAAAAATAAAAATCCCTTGCCTTGAGTCATGTTTGTAAAAGATAGGTACTCATCACTGAGTATTCAATTTTGATTTTTCCTATTCATCCTCAAATACGTATCCATACATATAATATCCATATATATCCATATTATTTTAGTGTATACGTTTTCCAAGTAATTACCTAGGGTTGGAAATCAAAGTAACTTATTTTGGCACACCTACCACACAAAAACTCAGAAATGAGACTAAGAAAGAACTAAATTCCTTTTTAGACTCTATACCTTGTGCATAGACACATTATACTTCAAACATTCTAAGATAATGATTATTTATATATTCTTGGCTGCCATAAAAATATCTTCAACAAAAATACCTGTGTGTCTCCAAAATGCTTAAAATACTTGCTTTAGAGTTGTCATATCCTTTCATATGCTATCAATGAACACTGGAATTTCCACACATTTAAAGTAGCAACCATTTTATTGCTACTATTGACTATGGGGTGTCCCCAAAGGTCCACATGATATAGGCTTAGTCCCGGAGTGTCATGATTGAGAGGTGACACCTGGTAGACATGCTGAGGTCACTGGGGGTACACGCTAAGGACTGTGGGACCTTGCACGCTCCCTCTTTGCTTCCTAGATCACGTGATAAGTGCTCTTCTCCCTGCCATCTGCTCCCACATGATGTGTTGCATTATCAGAGGCCTAATTGGGACTAAGCAATCGCGGCCCAGAATATCCAGGAGCCAAAATAAATTCTTCTCTCTTCACCAGTTAATCCTTTGGGTATTAAATTCCTTTGAATGAGAACATTTTACTAATACTATATATATGTATACATACACAATATATATCTTATATGTGTATTTAAAAATTAAATGCTATGTTTCCCTAATAAGCTACTGAACATATTTAAGTCCAGATTTATTCATTTGTAGAACTGAAGGCAAATATCTACATTGTCATGAGCAAGAGATAGTGCATTTAAAGGATTGTAAAAGGGAACAAGAATAATGTGAGTATTCAAATCCCTTATCTGCTACTCCTGGATATTCTAAAACATCATTAATTCAGATGTTTAGAAGATCACATCCTTCACTGACTAATTATTTCATGGCTGTTGTCAGATTTTCTAGGAGGAATACTTGTTTATTCATGGAATGATTTAGGTGAAATGGTGGTGGTGAAGGTTAATAATCATAGCCAATATTTATTGAAAAATTATTAATGCAAGGCACATGCTAAGGAGTTCATTAAATTCCATTATATGTGATTGGAATTCATGTACTGTTCCTATACATACATCGGGGAAATGAAATTTAGAGCAATGAAGTTGTTTGTCCAAGGTCAATTAAAAAGTGAACAGTAACCATGGTTTGAACTCCATGCTGACTCACAATGGTGCCAGTCTCTTAGCTTTATGCCACACCTTCTCATGGTATGGATATATGTATACACAGTCATATGTACTACATACAAACA
This sequence comes from Dipodomys spectabilis, assembly GCF_019054845.1. Lineage (NCBI taxonomy): Eukaryota > Metazoa > Chordata > Mammalia > Rodentia > Heteromyidae > Dipodomys > Dipodomys spectabilis. Next base: position 7,608,388 of record NW_024870723.1, read on the forward strand.
GATATCATAAACACACACACATATATGCATGGATAGGAGCAATGTTCTCTTCATTTTGATAATTTTATCAGTGAATTACTCCCTTTCCCCACCAACCCTAAAACTTACCAACTTGCTCATCTTGTGTTCAGAATCATTCTTATAACTGTAAGAGAGGTCTCATTCATGAAAGTTTCCTGGATAATCTGGTTTGCAGCAAATTATTGACATTTAGTTAGTGCTAAGGGAGGTTGGATGTTCCAGGTATGAAGATCACTGATAACTAGAAAAATAGAAAAGAAAAAAAGTTTAGAACTGTGAGTCAGGAAGAATAATTTCCAAAACATATTGTGTGTGTATGAGGCTGGAGTAAAAAAAATGTCCTAATGGGTTTTTCTTCCACCAAAACGTATATTGTCGCTGGCATAGAAGCCAGACTGGATAGACGTAAGACTAAAAACCGAGTGCAAGGTTTTATCGGGTCCCATGACTTCTTAATCCGTGAAATGTTTTTTAACTAGGAAAGGGAGATTAAAGAGTTAGTACCAGACTGGGTTGGACGACCAGTTTACTGAAGCTCATCTCCATATCTACAGATTTCTCTTTGCTTTCAACATTTTCCAGAAGCTGAGATTCTGTACAATGTCTGAAAATGAGTTTCTGAGAATCTCAGGTTTCTCCACTAAATTTCTAGACTGGTTAGCTGGTTAGCTGCCTCCTTTCATTAAAGGAGGCAAAAACTGATAAACTTCTCAAAAGAAGAACTCATATACCGGTAACTCTTCTGTACCTCATCTTTAAATGACAATAAACTTAAAAAAGGTAACTTATCTCCCTTCTCTGTCTTCAACCCTCCACTTCATTCCTAGCCTCCGGCCCCCAGTATGATGCTGCGTTCACAGCTCCCCTTTAAGAAGACCCTAAGAAGTCAGAACACTCTTGTTTGTGGACCTAGTTAGCTTCTCGTTGCATTGAGTTCTGTTCTCCTGGGTCTCTGGAGCCTTGTTAGGATGAGTTATTTGTGGTGAAATGTCTCAGGGGAGTTTTTTTCCTAGCATTGCTCTAAGCAAAGAGGGCAGAATGAGAACCACAGTTAGAACAGCTGACCACAGGGGACAAAGGACACCAGAGATTTCCTGTTTAGCTGCTGAGGCTAATTTCAGAACTCCTTAGCTTGACTGAAAATTCTCAAGGGCTTGGTTCAGTTTCCCTAATATTATCAAGAGTGGCTACATATTTATGTGGGTGAATATTTTTGTTTTGGATGGCTGTTTTTGTTTTTGCCAGTCCTGGGGTATGAACTCAGGACCTGGTCACTGCCCTTGAGCCTCTTCATCCTCAAGGCTAGTACTCTACCACTCTACAGCACCACTTTTGGATTTTTCCAAGTAGTTTATTAGAGATAAGAGTCTCATGGACTTCTCTGTCTGGGCTGGCTTCAAACAGTAATCCTCAGATCTCAGCCTCCTGAGTAGGTACGATTACTGTAAAGGTGTGAGCCACTGGAACCTGGCTATGTTTTGGAATTTCAAAAAGATCTTAAAATTGTTGTGCAGTAGCATATCTGTTCTTATTTGCATTACCCTGATTGCATACGAAGTTTTCATGTTTGTATTTCCACCTATAGATCTTCTTTGGTGTCTATCAGGGCATTTGCCACCCTCTCCCCCTTTTTTGGCCGTCATCAGCTTGAACTCAGGCCCTGGGCTCTGTCTGTGAGCTCTTTTGCTCAAGGCTAGTGTCCCACTTCCAGTTTTCTGGTGGTTTATTGGAGATAAGAGCCTCATAGACTTTGCTACCTGGGCTGGCTTTGAACCATGACCCTCAGAGCTCAGGCTCCTGAGTAGCTAGGATTACAAGCATGAGCCACCAACACCCAGCTGGCCCAGTTTTTGTTTGTTGACTTATTGTTGAATTTTAAGAGTTCTTAGTATGTTTTGGATAATAGGCCCTCATCAGACATATATTATGTTAATATTTCTTCGCAGTCAATGTGTTCTTTATTTTTATTCTCTTCATAACGTCTTCCATGAACATCAATTTTTAATTTTAATAAAGAGAAACTTGTCAAACCTTTCTCTTTATGTTCATGTATTTGATATTCTGTCTAAAAAAGCTGTCGCTAAATCTTAGGTCATCTTGACTTTCTCTTATGTGAGCTTTAAATTTACAGTTATGACTGTGATCCATTTAAGTTAGTATCTGAGAGGGATTTAAAGCATGTTTATATGTAGGTATCCAGTTATTCAAGTATCCTTTGTTAAAATTAATATCTCCTCTTCATTGTTCTACATGGGAAATCTTCAAGCAGTGGCTACTCTCTCACCAAATCTCTCTGTTCCTCTGAGACTATATAAAGCAATCAAACTAAAGCAGTTTGTGCTATTGAGACAAGGCAGAAGGTACCACGTGATCACGCACAAGCTCTCTGTCCTTATACCTCCACTCATACTCACGCAGCTCCTCTTTCTTATCTCTACCAGAGTTTTGGCTGCAGCTTCCCTAATGCAATTGCCCTTAGTTTCCCTCTATGGCATGACAAACCCTTCCTTCCCAAGTAGATCTATGTCAGTGAATCTATGAGTTTGAGTCCAAGTCATAACCAGCTTCCTCAGACCCCAGGGATTCTCAAGATGGTCATTCACTTAATCAGCGGGGGGGGGAGGGGGGGCACACCTCTGGGATTTGGAGACATAAAAATGAAGGACCTTCTGCTCTCTCTGGAGGAAACTGACTACAAGGCTTCTCCTGTGATGCTTCCATATCAATCATCAGTAAGCAAGCTGGGATGTGCAAAAGTCCCCTTCTTCAGGCACCAGTGTAGCATGCCTATAATCCTATTAGGAAGTTGAGATCTGAGGATGGTAGTTCGAACCAGCATAGGAAAGCAAAAACTATAACTAGAGGCATGGCTCAGGTGGCAGAGTTCCAGACTAGGAAGCAAAAAGCCAAGCAAGAGCACGAGGCTCTGAGTTCAAGCCCCAGTACTGGCACAAAAAATGATAATGAAGTTGCAGGGGAAAAGGAACTCTCATACGCTGGTGGTTGGAAATGTTACTGGTATAACCTTTATGAAAATCCTAAAAAACTGAAAGTAGCCTACCTTAAGTATAATTTTATGTATCAATGAAAAATTAATATTAAGTATATTGTAATTGTGTCCACATGCTATATACCATTAGAAGGATAGAAAACTCACTGAGATTCCACATAGAGAATTATTTGATAGGAGGCATATATGAAACTATAATGCATCAAGGAAAAAGATGCTCTTTTCAATAATGTGTCAGTACAACTGAATATCAGTATAGAGGAAAACTGGACTCATCATAAACCCATAATAGTTCCAGAAGTATCATAGATATAAATACAAAAGTTAAAACAAGGCTTTAAAAAAACAGCACAGGAGAATATCTTGCTAAATATGACCAGTTAAAAACAACCCCCCCCCAAGAAAAACTTTCCAGCAAGAAAGCATAATATACTAGATTAAATTTAAAAATTATTGCTCATCAAATTATATAATTTAGATAGATAGTGCAAAAGAGATTCAGTGACAGAAGATTATTTAAAATGTTTATATATACTGTAATATATATGATATACTCTCTATATGCTCTATATATAAAAGTTCTGAATGTACACGCACATATAAAATCAATGGAAAAATGGAAGAAGAGACAGTGAAAGAAACAAGCTAAATCTTTGTGTAGCCACTTCACACAAAGAAGATATCCATATGACCAACTGACATATGAAAAGATGTCCAGATTCCATTTATATCAAAGAAATGTAAATCAAATCATCATAAGATACACACACACACACACACACACACACACACACACACACACACACACACACACAAGAGCATAGCTCAACTTTAAGGTAAGGAGTTGGATTGAAGCTCAGGGCAGTGTGTTCAGCATCACAAAGTAAATGTGTGTAAATCTGAAAGACTAGAAACACAAATCTTGCTATTTGAATCATGTGGAGCAGCACAAATCATCATTGCTACAAATGGGACTGGGTACTAGAAAAACCTCTTTGAGATACCATCAGTTAATACTTACTAATGTATTTCCCCCAACCAATATTTCCATTCCTTGAAATGTATATGTAATTTTGCTCCAGAGAACTATATACATGTTTACAAGAATATTCACAGCAACTGTACTCTTCATAGGTTGACACTGAAAAAATATGCAAAATGTCCATCTATATTACAATGGGTTTTAATGTGCCATATATATGAAGTGAATTTCTAAAAGGAATAATAATGAATAAACAATATCAATAACACTGAGGAAAATGAGAATACTGGCCAAGACAGTTGAACTAAAACAGTGTTAAAATGAGATGTGGAGTGGCTGCTCCATCTCTCCTGTCTCCTTGTGGATTATTCACTCTGAGTTTCCATCTGCACTAGACTTGCAGGTGGCATCAGCAAGCTCAGAACACTACCTCCAAGGACATGGACAGGAGCAATACTCTTTCAGAGTCTACCACTGGAACAGAAATCCCACTTGAAGTAGCAGTACATTTTCTTTGCTTCAGGGATTCAGAGATAATTATAATCTTTGTTCTCATTAATAAATTAGCACCCTGAGGTATCCAAACCTCGTAAATATTCCCATATATACCACCTTTGGGGTTCCTAGCTCCACTTATGTGGGGATAGATGATTCTAGAAACCTGCCCACAGCAACCCACCACTTGGAATTCATTTCTACTGCACAGGGAGAGAGGCTGAGTCTCCAGAAGGAGCTATACTGTGAATTGTCCAGAATTGTTCAGAAGGAAAGAACTCTGTAGCTGCACAGTGCCCCTGAGACCGCTTGAGATCTGTTGGGTAAGTGCTGAATCAGATGGACTCTATCAAGTGTAGGCTTTCCTAGTTACTCATATCACCTTGGACAAATTACCTATCTTTGTCTCCATCTTCTTATTTGAAAAAAATAGAAATTTCTAACTTATAAAAATGGAACTCCAAGGAGATAAGTGAAGCACTTTTAGTGCTTAAGTACTTGCGTGTTAAATGCTTGGTCCCCAGCTTTATGTTTTGGGGAAGTGGTGTAAACTTTCAGAGCTGAGGCTTAGTGAGAAGGTTTTTGTGGTAGGAACAAATCTTTGAGAGTATTTCAGGACCCTGGTCTCTTCCTAGTTCTCCATTTCATGTACCAGCCCAAAGAGGAGCAGTTTTGCTTTACCTCCTGCCATGATGGACCAGCTCTTCACAGGCTAATCACAAAAACTGTGAGTCAAAATAAGCCTGTTCTCTTCAGTGGATTATTTCAGGTATTTGTTCTGGTGACACTGTTGTACGGTAAGAATACAGAGAAGCCACATTTTGAGAGCTCAAATCTGGAGTCAGGCCGGTAACTGCATGATGGACTGCTGGTGTCAAAGACCAGCAGCCCCGAACAGAGCTTGAACCAAGCTTTTAAAGACACCAACCACATTCTTGGGGGTAGAGACCAAGCCTTGGCAAAAGCAGATCATATTTGGACATAGGTACAAGTTCAGGTACCAATAGAACTTTTCCATCTAGGGAAAATACACCTCAACTGTCCGTCCAGGGGAAATCTTAGAGGCTACTCAGAGGTGTGTGATTCAAGCCATTTAGGGAAGTAAGCAAGACAGAATCAGAGCATTCTCTGTGCAAAGCTTTCATAAGTCTATGACATCTGCATTTCTCTGAAGGTGAGCCCTCCTAGATCACCTTGAGCTATGCATCTGCATTTAATGAATGGCCTCTCTCACCTCTAGGCCTTTTAGCACTGGCTGGAGAACTCCCTCTACCCTGTAACAGGCACCAGGGTGGCTGTAAGAAATTACTTAGAGTCAGTCAGCCTTAATGAATTCCTATGGCTCTTGAAATAACAGACAACCATATTGATGGTCATCATCAATATGGATGCCATTTTTATGAGTTTGTTTCCATCAGAACAATATTCGTTAGAACAGACAAAGGTTTTGAAATGTCATTCTCCATTTTATTCTTTTAGGCATACTGCAACATGAAGATAGGAAACCACACAAGAGTTTTAGAGTTCTTCCTCTTGGGGTTTTCTGAGGAACAGCAGAATTTTCTCTTTGGAATCTTTCTGACCATCTACTTGGTCACCGTGGCAGGGAACAGCCTCATCATCCTGGCTATCGGCTCCGATCCACACCTCCACACTCCCATGTACTTCTTCCTGGCCAACTTCTCCTTCACTGACTTGTGTTTATCATCTACCACAGTTCCCCGGATGCTGACAAGCATCCAGGCCCATAGTAATACCATCCCCTATGCTGGGTGCCTGTCTCAGATCCATTTCTTCCTGTGGTTCATTGGCCTAGATGTTTTCCTCCTGGCAGTGATGGCTTATGACCGACTGGTGGCCATTTGTTATCCCCTTCATTATACCCTGGTCATGAGTGCCCGATGCTGTATCCTGCTGGTGGTTGTGTCTCTCATCCTTGCATTTTCATATTCTCTCACCCACACCATTCTCCTGGCTCAGTTATCCTTCTGCATGGACAACACCATCCCTCACTTCTTCTGTAACCTTCTTTCCCTGCTGAAGCTCTCTTGTTCCAGTACATATGCCAACCAATGTGTGCTGATGTACTGGGGAGGCGCATTAACCATCTTGATTCCTTTGCTGATCATCATTTCCTATGTCCGCATCATGGCCGCCATCGTGAAAGTTCCATCTGCAGGTGGGAAATGGAAGACTTTCTCCACCTGTGGCTCCCACCTCTCAGCTGTTTGCTTGTTCTATGTGTCTGCCATCGGGGTTTACTTTATTCCCTCTGCTTCTGATTCAGTCAGCAAGGACAAGATCGCAGCAGTGATGTATGCAGTAGTGACCCCCATGTTGAACCCGTTCATCTATAGCCTGAGAAACAAAGACATGAAGGGCGCCTTGGGAAGACTCCTGAGCAGGAGGGCACTGCGATCTTCATGAGATGTCATTGTGGGAATTCAGAGGAAGCCAACTTGTGGAGTTATTTTTGTGCCTACATTAAATTCTTGGATCTGATTAGCTTTCTGACAGGGCAAGCAGATAGTATCAATGAACTGCAACTTCCTCACTTCGTACAACAGGGTAACAATTATGTTCGTACTAAACATCATGCGTTTCTGCTTATATGTGTGTTTATGTATGTGCGCGTATGCATATTTGATTGTTGCTTTTCTTGTGCTCATTTCTAGATGCACAATGTCTATAGCAAGATTCAACATATTCTCTTGAGGTAAATATTTTCACTTTGTCATTATACAGAAGAAGAAGAAAAACCCAGAGACTCCCAGAGATAAAATTAGTTACTCAAAGTGATACAGATAACAAGTGACAGAGGTAGAATTTCAACCCACATATCTGATCCTCATAAATGAATAGAACCTATATAGCCATCTCCATCATTAGTTTTCTTTTTTTCTTTTCTTTTTTTTTTTGGGTCCGGTAGTGGGGCCTGAACTGTGGGCCTGGGCGCTGTCCCTCAGCTCTTCAGCTCAAGGCTAGCGCTCTACCACTTGAGGCACAGCGCCACTTCCGGCTTTTTTCTTTTTGCTTATGTGATGCTGAGGAATCAAACCCAGGGCCTCGAGCATGCAAGGCAAGCGCTCTATCACTGAGCCACTTTCCCAGCCCCTCCATCATTAGTTTTCTTTACTCTCTCACACTGAATACATAAACCATTCAAACAATTTGTCTCAATGTTAACATGATTTGATTCAGGAAAAAGTGATTAAGCAGCTAGAAAATTGGTAACAATTCACAAAGATTCTGTAATCTTCACAGGGGAGTATGCCCTCTGCTTGAGGTTAAATCTAGTCAGATATTCTGAATAACTCATGAATCAAGCCATGTGGTCAAAGGTTAGAGTTCAACCATTTTATTCTCTTGGCTTTTCCCAAGTTTCTCTGATAAAATGTTCTGTATCATTAGGCTAACAGTTTATGTTTAGATCTATTTAGAAATATACATTTCTAATCTCATTATTGCATCTCCTCTAGGGAAGGCTGCTGAGAATACATGCTGCCAACCTCCAGGGGATTTTTCAGTAACTCATTGGAGAAGCATGGATATAATTGTGCCCTGATCAAAGTAACCTCTTGTCTCTGATTATCACTCTCTCTCATCCTACTTTACTTCTTCTTAGAAGGAAAAGGGGCATAAAGTAGCTAAGATTGAAGCTCTTTGTAAGTGTGTGTGAAAATTTAAATGATCATCCTCTTTAAAATGTCAATAAACAAAAATGAAAATAAAAATAACACTCAGGAGACACTTTAGAACTTCCCCATACAACTGTCACCCTACTGAGATAGAGCTGATAAACACAGACATGAACACTCTGCTCAGCTGGGAAGGGCAGAATCTTTTCAGTATTGTAGATGCTGGTCATATCCATATTGAGCCTCCTTTTTTTGAGCCTGAGAGACAAAGATAGGGAGGATGGTAAAAAATATATAGCTAGAAGAAAAAAAAACACTGTCTAACACTCTTTCTCAGCAATTCAGGGTCCTGGCTCCAATTAAGAGCTGAGAGTTAAAAACCGGTCTCGGAGAGCCCTACCATTTGTGTTCCATGAACCTGAAACTTCTTTGTCATCCTGTTTACTTTCTGATGTCTGAGGATGGAGTCCAAGCCCAGGATAACAATAACATCTGATCATTTTTGTGAAGTGCATGTGATCTGAGTAGCTGTCCATGCTCAAAAAGGTTTCTGTCCATTTCTTTTTCTGGACATCCAAAAAAAGTCAATATGTAAGGGACTTTATATACCTATTAAATAAAAAATTAAATTCTAAATTTTGTCTAGCTCAAGTTTTAAAGAAATTAGGGAGGACATTCTTATCCAAGAACATAGGATTCCTTATGTCTGGTAGAATGAAGTACAAGGGGAATAGTCTTATATGTTACACATATTCACAAAGTAACCAAAAGATGAATAAAAAGGGGGTTTAAATCCAAGGTTCCAGGGTTTTTCCAGGAATGAAATGATTAATCACTGTGTAATCATTTAACAATGCTAAGCTTTGTCTTCTGCATTTGTTTAGTTTTCTTTAAGTAATTGGACTATTTATTCTAGTTCTGACAGTATATTATTGTGACAAGAACACAAAACTGAATTCATAAATTAGAAATTAATCTACCACTTTCACATTATCTAACTTGATACAATTCCAGCTATTTTACCCATAAAACGAAATGAACATTATAGAATTATTCAGAGTGATAAGCAAAATGTGAACTCACTAGATCAAAGTGAGGATTCAATAAACACTAAATGTTTTGAGAGATACTGCCTACCTAATAAATCTTAGAGCTGATTTCTATTAGGACAACTCCGAATAACTCACACTATGGAAGTTTGGTTCATAGTATTCTCAACCCAATTCAAGTGGGGTTCTTGATTCATTAACAAAAGTCATGTGAGTGATTACTTTCTCTGTTTTGCTTCTTGGAAGTTTCTGGATACAGTCTTGGAAAATCCTTCAAGGAGAATTATGATTGATTAATTTAATTCTTCATAGTTGCTTCACAAGAGTTACCAAAAGTCAATGAAATGTAGTTGGAAGAGCTTGCTAGCTTTAGGAAGAATGCTTCTTTCCCAGGTTTGCTTTGTGCTTTCAAGAGGAGAAAGCTCGTTGAAGTGACACCTGTCAGGACTCAGTCTGCCTTGTCTAATCAACTCCTTTAGGCAAGTTCAGCCAATTCCTCTCTGCTTCTTCTTTATAACCAGTCTTAAAAGAGCACATATTCTGGTGTGTAAGTCCAAGAGCCAGGAACACACACACACACACACACACACACACACACACACACACACACACGGACACACACATGCATGCACACATACATGCATGCACACACACACACACACACACACACACACACACACACACACACACGTACCTCCTAGGAAACCCTTTTTAGTCCATCACTGCCTATGTCTGAGAAAAGCACTTAGATACTCGGTGTGTTGGATCCTGAAACCCAATAGTAAAGTGATGTGTGGAAAAGTGGGTATTGACTGAGCTCCTTCAAACATTCCTATTAATCCCAAGTCAGAGCATCACCAGTTAGATGTTCGGTGATTTCTTTTTTTGGTCAGTCATGGGGATTGAACTCAGGGCTTGGGTGTTGTCCCTCAGCTCTTCAGCTAAAGACTAGCACTCTACCACTTGAGCCACAGTGCTGCTTCAGGTTTTCTGTTTATTGGAGATAAGAGTCTCATGGACTTTCTTGCCCTAGCTGGCTTTTTTTTTTTTTTTTTTTTTTTTTGCCCTAGCTGGCTTTGAACTCCTCAAATCTCAGCCTCCTGAGTAGCTAGGATTACAAGTGTAAGCCAAAGGTGCCTGGCTTGTATTTAGTGATTTTTTTTATTGTGAAAATACTGAACAGAGGGATTACAATTACATGGGCAAGATAATAAGTACATTTCTTATCAAGCATTGTAGCCTCCTCCTTGGTTTCCCCTTTGTGATTTTTAAAGTAAGTTTTTAACTCCTCTTGAGTTGTCTTGCCTATAATAAGAATGTAATTATAAAAGATTTTAAGTCTTTATTTTTAAAACAGTTTTAGGTCTGGGGGGAGAGAGAGAGATATTGAGAGATATTGAGGAGGGGGGGAGAGAATATCCTATTACCATTACTCATAGACAGCCGCACCCTTTAGTATTCTCTTCTAGAGTGGTCTATTGGTTAAAACTGGTTTTAAAAACCTTATCTTTATACACCATTGTTATTCAAAACTCCATATTTTAAATGAAGATTCATGCTTGGTGTTCTGTATTCTACCTGTGTTCTACAGGTCTGGACAGCACAAAGTATTTTCACTCTCCTAAAAACCTCATGTTCTGCCTCTTCATGGCTGCCTCCCACTAGCCTTTAAAAAGCCACTAACCATTTTATTGTCTACATAATAATTGTTCTTTTCAGGGATGGGAAGGTGGCTCAGTGGTAAAGCACTTGCCTTGCAAGCATGAGGCCCTGGGTTCGATTCCTCAGCACCACATAAGCAGAAAAAAAAAGCTGGAAGTGGCGCTGTGGCTCAAGTGGTAGAGCGCTAGCCTTGAGCTGAAGAGCTGAGGGACAGCGCCCAGGCCCAGAGTTAGGCCCCATGACTGGACCCCCCCCCCCAAAAAAAATTGTTCTTCTCAGAAGGTCATATAGTTGGATTATATATGTGTTACCCTTTCCCATTATCTTCTTTCACTTATATATATGTATATAGTCATTTTGGTCAGCTTACATCTTCGTTGAGTTCAATGTAATAATCCATTGCTGGATGCGACATAGGTTATCCATTCACATACTAAAGGATATCTGAATTGCTTTCAAGATTTTGCAATTATGAAAAAATGCTGTTCTCAACATCTGGTGCAAGTTTTTTTTTTTTTTGTAAAGTTTTAACTTCTTTAGAAAGATATTGAGGATTATGATTGATGGTTGGGTTGTACGGTATGGTACGATTGCAGTTCTAAGACCTTCCAAGCTGTCTTCCAAAGTGGATAGTACCAGGTTGCATTTCCACTAGCACAGAACGAGAATTCCCGCTGCCCCACCTCCTCCCCACCACGACATGTCAGTGTTCTAGATTTCAGTCATCATGATAATTGAGGAGTGGCATCTCAATGTTGTTTTAATTTGCATCTCCCTGGTGAGATATGATGGCCATCTTCTCTCTGAATGCTTACTTGACGTCTGTATATCTTTTTAGTGAAAGACCATACTTAGGTTTCTGGCCCAATTTTTAATCAAGACTTTTATTTATTATGGTATATTATTTTGTTATATTTTTAAGCGTAGTTACTGAAATACACAATGAGAAAGGGTAGTTTTTTTTCCCCATTAATGAATGTACATGCAGAAGAATGGAACTAAATTTATCTCATACCATAAACAACACCAACAAAAAAACCCCTCAACCTGCATTAGAGACCTAAGTTTAAAGCCCCAAACTGGAAATTTTAGAAGAAAACATAAGAGGAAAGCTATGAGGCACTGCTCCACATCAAACCGTAGGCTCCTCAAGATGGAAACTCACTATTGTGAGATATGAGAAATAACTTGTCTTTCTCTCCCCCCTTTTTTATTGTGAAAATACCATACAGAGGGGTTACAATTACTGAGCAAGGTAATGAGCACATTTCTTATCAAGCATTGTTGCCTCCTCCTTTGTTTCCCCTTCCCATTCCTTCCTATCTCCCTCCCCTCCCTCTGCCCAGCGCCAAAGTTGTAAAGTTCGTTTTTCGACATAGCATCTTGTGCATCTCATTGTTGCAATGGGTCCGCCTGTATCCTTATTTAAACAATTTGTTTTTTCCCTTCCCCTCCACAAAGTATACCAACATCAAATACAGTGAAAACAGAGGTTATACAGTGGGAGAGGGACATACAAATCAACAAAGAAATCATCTTATAAATATGTTAGAAACAATAGCAAGAAAGAAAAACCATTTGAGTCCTTATCTTGGGATAAGGACTAACATCAACTTGTCTTTCTTAAAGCACTAGCCAGGTCCTGTGACACAGGAGCTGTCACAGTCGTACCAAAACCCTGCTGTAGGTTCAAGAGTTGTGGGAAGTAGGGAGCTTATTCTGCAGCTTCATCTCCCAGTCTATTACCAGGGCCACCGGGCCATCTTCTCTGTTGTGGCTTCAGTTTCCTCTCCCTTCTAGGGAACCGAGGTTAGAACCTCAGACTCTCTCTTCTCACTCACCTTGATCCGTGCTTTTTGGCTCTTTGCTCTCCACTTTGATGACTATCTATACGTCTTCTCTTTTGCTTTTCAGGGTTTAGGCTTTCCTTTGTTCTCCTGCCTTTTCTCATTCATGGAGTTAGCCCTGGAAGCTCTCATCTGCTGTCTTGCTTCCCTCTTCTCATTCCTCCAGGCAGTTCTTGCAATCATCTCAGTGTCCTTCAATAAATCATTGCCTAGCAGCCATTCAATTTACTCTTGCATTTCTTCTACAAATATTCACTCAGATGCCATTAAGTACCTAGCACCCTGCTAGGGCTGGGGCCATCTTTGGAGAGCAAAAAGATACCTTATCCCAGTCTTCATGAAGCTTCTAATCCAGTGCATTCAATGATATATAAGTTCCATTAAAATGGGGATTTTGTTGTATTTATTATAGCCTCCCTTGTATCTACAGGTTTAGATAACCTAGTGAAGAAATAACTATAGAATAAGTGAATGAGTTCACTGATAATGTTGGATTTTTTGTTTCAAATTATTATTGCTGTTTTTTATAGATACTGATCTCACACCAAAGACCTGAGCTCACCATCATCACAGAATTTGCAGAAAGGCAACATGATACACTAGAAAATTCCCCCAACTTTATGGGAAGAAGATCTGACTTTAATTTACCCAAACCATTATGACCAATTTTAGCAAATCTTAGCAAATTTTTTAATCTGACTCTCAGTTTCTCTGGATGTGATTTAGGGTTTCATGAAAACACAAGGATTAAGTTATATGACCCATACATAATAGGCACCCAATGAATGGTATTTGAAGCCAAGTTTGAATTATCAAACATTTTTTGGGCATCATAGAATAGTGTAGTTACAAGTTTAATTCCCAGATTTAAACAGGAATATTCTCCCACTAGCTGACATAGAGAAAGATGTTTTTTCTGAGCTTCCATTTGCTTGTCTGAAAAACTGAGATAATGCTAGAGTCTAATTCTTATGACTATTGTGAGAATTCAATAGCATAAAAACATTTGGAACTTTAAACAGAATGTCTGCCACCTAGCAAACACTCAGAAAATGTTTTTGGTATCTATTATTCTATTAGTACATTATTAATATTGAACTATTATTGTTGCCATAATATATGTGTGTATATATATATATATATATATATATATATGGAGAGAGACACAGAGAGAGAGAGAGAGTAATCACCAATCAGGAAAATACAAAGTAAGACCATCATGAATATCATTCCTCATTTCCCTTTCTTATACTGGAAAATAGTAGAGTTTGTAAAAAGTCCTGTTAGACTAGGAAGAAAGTATGCTATTTGCTAGGCTCCTGGACATTGTGTATTTGGTACAAACGTTTTAGAAGACAATCTAGTGTTAGTCATTAAAATTTAAAATGTATGTATACTTTCACCAGATATTTTTCTCTGTGCAGAAATATATCCAGGCAAAAAAACCCTATGAACAAATTTTAATTATAACATTGTCTTTTATTCTAGATGAAAATAAGTGGTATAGAAGAGGAATGTTTGTAAGTTGTGGTGCAGTTGATATTCTATTAAAAATTGCACTGATTTTTGAAGTAGGAAATTCATGATATATTTATGAGAGCTCCAAAATAGAAGATCAAATTTCTTGTAAGAAGATTATATATAGATATACATATATACATATATATGCATATGTGTGTGTGCATTAGTGCCCAGAGAACAGTATGAATGGATTCATGTAAAAAAATGAGCAGTGATTATAACTGGAGAGGATAGGAAGGATGAGAGACAAACTTACACTTAAAAATTTATTGTAAATTGTTTCTATCATCTTTATAAGATGATTTCTTTGTTGCTTTGTATGTCCCTCCCCCACAGTATAACCCAAACTTTCATGATGTTGGTATAATTTGTGGAGGGGAAGGGAAAAAAAACAAATCGTTTAACTAGGGATACAGGTGGACTCATTGCAACAATGAGATGTACAAGTCGTTATGTCAAAAAACGAACTTAACAACTTTGGTGGGGGGTGGGGGGAGGATCGGGTAGGGGAGGGGAGGAGTATGGGAAGCGATGGGAAGGGGAAACAACCAGGAGGCAACAATGCTTGATAAGAAATGTACTCGTTATCTTGCCCATGTAATTGTAACTCCTTTGTATGGTATTCTCACAATAAAATAAATAAATTAAAAAAATTTATTGTAAATGTGATGTACGGAGGGGTTACAGTTACACAGACTCATTTTGGGGGGCCTTTTTGCTGCTAATTTCTTCTAAAAATTACTTTCAAAGAAAGCAAAGCAAGAAGTGTGTCTCAACGAGTTCAGGGCAGGGAGACACCTGTTCCTGGCATTGCCATGCCGCTGGGCTTCCTGATATTTCCCATCACACCCACTAACACTGGCATTGGACACAAAGCCTCGTGGGTCCTTCCCCCCAGAGAAGACAATAAGCTTGGACAGTGACACACAGGAGACTCCAGGCTAGTGAGAAGCATGGAATCCCCGCAGAGGTGATGTGATAAAACCTCCGTGCACAGTGCTTTCCCCAGTCATGGCCCAGCCCCTGTCAAGCAAAAGCTCCACAGAAGTCTGGCATGTTCACCCTTCAGCTCTTATTTCATGTCTTTCTTCTATGCTGGACAACTCCCTCTGTCTTTCCTGAGTGGGTGATTCTCTTCTGCTGTCAAGATAAGACCTGAGAACACACAGTGCCCAAGGGGAGATGGCACCCGTCCCAGCCCATACTAGTCCAGGTAAGACTCTTCCCTAAGGTGTGTATCTACTCTTAGAGAGCTGCCTCCCCTCCCTGCCACAAGAAAGGTTCTGGACTTATTGGGCAACTCCTCCATAGGCTCTCTGTGAGTTCTATAGGGAGGACTCTCTTTCCAAAAACTAATGCTTTGTCTGGAAGTTTGTTATTGACTTCTTACAACACCTCTGTCATCTCCTTTCCCTTCATAGTGTCCCTTCCTTCCATCATTGTCATCTTCTGGCTTCAGTCCCCATTATCAATAAAGAAAAGACAAAAAGTAATAAAAATAAAATAATATCTATCCATAAAAGAAGTATGAGTGACCTATGTAGTCAAAATTAATGCCTTTCAGAGAAAATCTCCCTTAGAGAAATAGCTAATGGAATTCTGGAATGCCTCAGTCAGTTGAGAAAGTATTTTGTTGTTGTTATTGCTGTGTAATATGCCATGTGAAGTTGTTTCTTTTTCCTTTTTTTTCCTTTAGTTTATCCCTGTTGTCACTTTTTTTTTTGGTACCCAGTGTCTTGGATATACATTGATCTAATTTGGGGAAGGGAAGTAGAATCACAAAATGGTGAGACAAAGAACAATGAGTATTTAATGAATAATAAGGGTTAGGTGACCCAGAGATCATGCCCAAATGTGTTTGCCTACATTTTAAAGAATCAGTTGACACTTTTCTTTCTACTTCAGAGGACCAATGATGAAATAGGGATTCTTGGAGAACAGTCTTAGTTGTGTTGTACAAATGGCTCCTATATTTTACAAAAGGCCATTTGAGGATCATATTGTTGGTAATGACCAGGCCCTATTCAGTGACTGAGAGCACAAGTCCTAGAGGAATTTAAAACAGATTCACTATTTCCGAGGACATTTTAGGGATCTTTATGTCGATAGCCACATCTGTTGTTGTTTTTGAAATAAAGGTTCCTTATGAAGAAACAGGTACATTTGCTTTTCATTTCCCAGAAAAATGTTATGGAAAATCTGAGACAAAGCTCAGATGTTCGATTTCCTGGGCCAAGTCCTGCCTTTTATAAAACAAGATTTTAAACTTTCTACTTCCCTATTCACCCACACTACATTGTTTGCTTCCACCTATAAGTGGCTGATTTGTTGGGGTGCTAAACTGTGAGTCAGGTAGGATTGTCTATGCCAACCACAAGGAAGACTCTAAGTTTCCAGGAAGCTCACCCTCTGACCACTTCTGAGGCTGTCTCCTGCCTCATGGGAAGCTTTGCCACAGAAATACCCTTAGTGACAGATATGACTAACTTCTGAGCTACGTGTCCTCTTTTCATATACCTTCCCTAACACCCAAGGTGAGATAGCTAGCATTTTCTAAACTATGAACCCACAATCAGCTGATGCCCATTAGGAGAACAGAGTTGTGAATTCTCATTGGATGTGTCTAATACAATAACAGGATTACAAGGGGGAGAAACAAGAAGAGAAAGGGTCTCAAATGGGTGAGTAGGTTATAAAAAAGGATTGCTTCTAAGTTAGAGGAATCACCAACCTAACTCCAACCTTACCTTCCGTGACTTTGAGGAAACAACACATCCTTCTGGCCTCCAGTTTCATCATCTATGAGAGCAATAATATCTACTCTTTCATTTTATGCTTAGGATTAAACTGCCTGGATACATATGATGAGCACTTATCATTGGCCAATGCACAGGGTAGCACAATGGAGAAGAAATAGGAAAGTAAAAACCAAAATAGTGGGGAAAAGATTCAGGGGTGGCATAGATGGTAGCTAAAAATGCACGATCCATGAACTGAATTCACATTTCACTTCTTCCTCTTCCTAACTCTGTCTTTGGGCACATCAGAGAACCCCTCTGAACTTCAGTGCCTTTATTGATACATGAGATGACAGTGTTTACATCACAGCATTGCAATAAATGTCGCTGCTACTTTTGCTGTTCATACCATAACTGATGCTCAAGGTATTTCAATATCAAATTATGAGTTGTCACATTCTTGTCACTGACAAACCTAAGGTTCCCCGCCCCTTCTTGAGTTGCAATAAGATGGTATTCTATATCTTGAGGCCTGGAAACAGATCAGGAGTGATAAGTAAATCCACCTAAAGGAAACTAAGAGCATGAAATATGGAGTCAGGCAAGTGTGAACCCTTAAGATACATAGATCAGTGTGAACTTCAGATGCCACACAACAAGAAGCTAGGATGAGCAAAATGTTTCATGTCTTTTAGCCTTTGTTTCTCATCTATACAGTCTAGGCAGGTGATTGCTTCCAAAACACATAGCTAGAAATCTGGGCTTACTACAAGGACCATGTGACATTGTGGAGGTAAAAATGCCTAACACCACATCAGTTTTTAATTGTTTGCACTGGCTTTCCCATCTGCCAAACTGCACAGTCTAAGAATTCACTGAGCTGTCATGGACACAGCTTCTCTGTGGACTGTCTCTGATTCCGTCCTCCATAAGGTGACTTTGCTCTTTAGTGCTAGACAAAACCAGATTGTCCTGTGATGCCAGGCTTCAGAGTCTTGCTCAGTTAGGAAACTTCATTTTAAAGACAATGACAAAGGTTCATAGAAGAGAGAGCTGGATGGCAGAAAAACCTGATGATTCTGTTTAATAAAGACTAGAAGTTTGGCAAGAGAAAGTACCAGGATTTACTGAAGATTTCCCAGGCAACAGGCACTCTCATTTAATCATCATAACACAATGTATCATCCATAACCCCACAGCACAACTGTGAAAACTGAGGCTGGGCTTTTTACTACTGTACACAGTCCCATCTTTTTTATATCACTTTTTAGCCAATAACATAGGACATATTTTAATTATGTAAATATAGCCAATAGAGTATATGTTATGCAAATCATATACAAGCACACATGAATATGCACAAACGGTTGGATATATATATTTTTTACACGTACATACATAGTCTTCCTTTGGTCTTTGTAGAGGATTGCTTCCAAGAAATCCACTCATCAACCCCACAATATATATAAGATGACAGAATTTTCACAGTCCTATCTTAAGTGCTGCTTCCATGTCAACATATTAGAGAAAAAATGGGCTTGTTCTGTGAAATCCTAGAGGACTAAATTTATCCTCATGGACAGAAATGAAAGGCCAACTTTAGCTTCTCCTGTAGAAGAAAAATTCTGAAGACTAAAGGAAAAAGAAGGCAATTCACTTTCCATGATCCTACACAAGGAAACAAAGCACTAATTGAGAGATTTGTGCAAATCTGGGGTCTTTATTGTTCTTGTTCATTATACGTCTCAATGAAAATCTATGCCCTTTTCCAAACTGGCAAATAAAATTGTTCTTCAGAAGTGTAATGTATATATGGCATGTAAGACTTTTAAAACACAAACTTTATACTATTTCTTAAAATATATCTAGTGGCAGCTAACTGTTAGAGTTCTTTGTATTTTTAAAATGCAAGCAA
Organism: Dipodomys spectabilis; assembly: GCF_019054845.1. Classification (NCBI taxonomy): domain Eukaryota; kingdom Metazoa; phylum Chordata; class Mammalia; order Rodentia; family Heteromyidae; genus Dipodomys; species Dipodomys spectabilis. Next base: position 7,627,266 of record NW_024870723.1, read on the forward strand.
AAGGTCATCCTCAAAAGCTACAAGTTTTACAACACTCCTTTCATAAATATGTACTTTCATTCTGCCCTATACATGTTTTATCTTGTAATATATGCTGAAACTCCTTCATAGTAATATATAATTGAAGATATTTTAAATTTCTCATGGCCATAAAATTTGTATTAAAAATAATCAGGTAAAAGTCACCTCAATTGCACTGGGTGTTGGCAGTTCATGCCTGTAATCAGGCATGAACTGTATTCAGGAGGCTGAGGTCTGATGATCGCAGTTCAAAGCCAGCCCAGGCAGGCAAGTCTGTAAGACTCATATCAAATAAAACACCAGAATGCTGGAAGTGGAGTTGTAGCTCAAAGTGGTAGAGTGCTAGCCTTGAGCAAAAAGAACTCAGACAGAGTGCTCAGGCCTTGAGTTTAAGCCCCACAACCAATTAAAAAAAGTCTCTCAATTAAATTACTATTGTAGTTATTAGTTATTAGTAAAATTAACAAGTGACCAAATTAGATAATTATAGTAAAATTAACAAGTGACCAAATTAGATAATTATTTGCTTCTATTATATGAAATTAGACATTATCATTTATTGTTAGCTACATAAATGATTTCATATAGTAATGTAAACATTTGACATAATAATTAAACTTGGATACAATTGTTCCGCAGTATCCACAGGAAATTAATTCTAGGATCCCTTGTAGAAATAAGTAGCTTCAGAGCCTAAAATCCTTTATATAAAATGACATAGTATTTCCATGTAACTTACAAACCACCTCCTGCATATTTTAAAATCACTTCTAGATTATTTATATATTGCTCACACCTCATTTTATCTGTGTGGAATTCAGTATAGCACTCAGCACACAGTAAGCGGTAGATTTTTTCTTTTGAGCTTTCTGATTTTTTTCATGTTTTTTTTTTTGTATTGGAGTTTTGAACTCAAAGCTTTGCATGTTCTAGGCAGGTGCTCTACTGCTTAAGCTATAGCTCCAGCCCTTCTTACTCTGATTTTTTTAAGGCGATATCTCCCTTTTTGCCTGGGCTAGCCTGGGCCATGATCCTTCTTTTCGTGTTTCCCACCATAGCTGAGATGATAGCCACTATTATCATTTACAATATTGCTCTGTTGAAATAAAGTCTCATAAACTTTTAGCTCAGACTGGTCTTGAACCATGATCCACCTAGTCTCTACCTCCAGAGTAACTAGGTGTGGTGGCTCATACTTGGCTCTCAAGTGTTTTTATTCCTCAATTGGTTAGATCCACAAATGAAGTCACAGATATACAAGAAATATAATAGAAAGCATATTTAAAGGCATCTAATGGAATGTTTTCCTAAGTAGTTCAAGTGCCCAGCAATGGATAGAGGACCAAGTTCATCCTTGTGGACAGAAATGAAAGGCTAATCATACTTTAGCTTCTCTTATAGAAAAAATTCTGATGACTAAATGAAAAAGAAGGCAATTCATTTTCCTTGATCCTATTAATTACTACAATAAGCCTGAAAACAGGATCCATTCTATTACTAGTTCTCTTTCATTTGTTACAGGTAAAGAAGGATAATGCACAAGGAGACCTGGTAAAGACAAGAGGAACTTTGATAAGAGATCTATGGAAATGAAGAATCTGGACATTTATTCTCCTAAAACAATGTAGATGGTTTGAGGAACTTTTGGGTGCCAGTAAAGTATGCAGCCTCTGAAAACTGCAGAACCAAAGGAACTCTAACATTCCCTTCAGCAGGTAGATTCCTTGGCTGTGTCATTCACCAACAGGTCTACTACCATACATAAGATGTTTTGGTTTAGTTGAAAGGGTAATGTTATGAAGTGATTAACAGCATAACTTTCAGATCTTAATAACTTGCTTGAAATTGAAATTTGACCTTTATCAGCTAAAACTGTCCATGCTTCAGTTTTCTAATTTGTAATAGGTAACAAAACAACAATTGCTTCCTGGGGTATAATTATAGATTTACATATGACAATGCACCTACGGTTTCCCGTTCAAGGTAAATTAGCTATGGTGAAGGTAATGATGTCAGTGAAAATGAAAAATAAATCTGTAACATGTAAGGTAAATGGTGAAGCACTTTAATTATCAGCACTATGTGTAGTTTATAACAGAATGCAACAGTATATTTCCGACTCTATGAAAATAATCCTCTTGGTTCTCATGGTTAACAGATGGACAATACCAACCGGACCACAATTTCCCAGTTTGTTCTCTTGGGCATTTCTACCCACCCAGAAGAACAAATCCCACTCTTTCTTCTCTTCCTACTCATGTATGCCATCAACATTTCTGGAAATTTTGCCATCATCATGCTAATTCTCTCTTCTCCTCGCCTTCACACCCCCATGTACATCTTCCTTAGTAACCTGGCTCTGGCAGACATCTGCTTCACCTCTACCACCGTCCCCAAGATGCTACAGAATATTTTCTCTTCTACAAAGACCATTTCTTACATGGGCTGTCTAGCCCAGACGTATTTCTTCATTTGCTTAGCAGCCATGGAAAACTTCCTCTTGGCAGTGATGGCCTATGACAGGTATGTGGCCATCTGCCATCCTCTGCGCTACCCCATGATCCTGACAAAAGTGCTGTGTGCACAGATGGTTGTCATGTGCCACGTTCTCTCCCATCTTCATGCCTTGCTGCACACCCTTCTAATGGGCCGACTGACCTTCTGTGCAGACAACAGGATCCCTCACTTCTTCTGTGACCTCTACCCTCTGATGAAGATCTCCTGCTCCAGCACCCACCTCAACACCTTGATGATTCATACAGAAGGTGTGATCATCATCAACGGAGCCCTGGTCTTCATTATTGCCTCCTATGCTTGTATCATTTCAGCAGTCCTCTCTATCCCCTCAGTCAGGGGCAAGTGGAGAGTCTTCTCTACCTGTGGCTCCCACCTCACCGTAGTGGCCATATTCTATGGAACCCTTACCTGGGTCTACTTCCGGCCCCTTTCCAGCTATTCAGTGGCCAAGGGTCGCATTGTAACAGTCATGTACACAGTGGTCACACCCATGCTGAATCCCTTCATCTACAGCCTGAGGAATAGCGATATAAAGGGGGCCTTCAGAAAATGGATGAGAAGAATATATATTTCCTTCTTTGGATAAGACTTCAAAATTATGATTCTGGGTATTCACTTGGTCTACAGAAATCGTGATTCTTCATTTGTGTTTTTTTTTTTCATCTCATATATCTTCCACCTTTAGAACATCCCAGAAATATCCAAATTAAGTACATCTCATGGATTTCCTCATCAGACACTCTCCTAGGATACCTCTTACACCAAAGCTATAAAACAAAATAGGACCCACATGAACTAAGAATGAAAGGCCAGCATACACTGAACTATAATCGAGCACCATGGTCTGTGGGCCTGCACTTCAACAACAACAGTTTTGGTTCACAGCGTTTATAGAGATCAGCAGCAGAAATCAAGGTTGGCTGAGTCATAGAGGAAATGAATTTTGCAAATGGCCATAGGGAGTTCATCAATTACATAGTATTGAGAACAGACCAAAAAATAGTGGACAAAATCATTGAGTCAGGGCCGCTGTCAACATCACATCCCAGACACTGAATGAGGAAGACACTTGCACTGTCCAAAATCTATGAACTGAAAACTGAGCTCTCACAACAGTGAGCGCCAAGAACATTCAATCCCTGGACACAGCCCTCACAGACCTGAAAGATGGGCACCACCACCTCCAGGAATAACTGTCCATGTGTTCTTTATCTCTGGACATTCGCAATGGGAGGTACATATTCTATCTGCCAGGGAAACTGGGGGAGCAACATTAGTGCTTCCATTTTCTGGAATTTCCTATAAAACAGGTGGAAAAGAGACATCCTAGCAATATCTTCCCTATAGGATGAGAAACTATGGGTGCCCAGAAGTAAAGGATACCCAAACTCTCTAACCCATACGTCCTTAGACGAACCATTCAGGGGATACATTGAACTCTATTGTCTCAGCATGCTGTTGGTCTTTGCTGGTCATGGAGAATAGGTTCAAAATCCAGTGTTTCCACTAAAATGCCAATAAAACATCAGACTCATGAGCACTGGGTGAAAAGAAGAGAAAGAGAGGGCGGTCATCAAGGACATGGGGGAAAATGATACAAGTATGAGCTAATTTAATTCATTTGTCCAGATGAGGGTTCTCAGGCAAGATATGAGTGGTTAGATGATGAAGTTGAAATGCAGCTAAAATTATGATGAATTACATATGATTCTAGGCACATATTTTGGAAGCTAAAGATAAGTCTTAATTAAAATATGTACCCTTGAAATGGATTTGAGAAGGTCTATTCCCTTAAGTCTTTGCTTATAACTGTCTAATAATGGGGTTGTCTAAAGGTATGGGGTTGAGGGGATTGGGAGCTTGACAGAGACACAATGTCAGCTGCAGGGTCACATCTGGATGTGGGGAAGAAGTGTGCATATGAACCCACATGTATAGATCTCCTTGAAGGTGGTCGCCACTGCCCCCAGGTCTACCTAGGGGACTGTGTGTTGGGGGATTGGAGTCATCCTGGCCAATGGTGCTCAAGAGCTATGTCAGTACAAGGCATGAACAGGGGACTCTGGAGAGGGGGTGGTCAGAAGGGCTCAAGTGAAGAACTGTAGAGAGAGGACATCACAATGGCTCAGAGGTGTTAGCCCCCTGGTCCTTCTAGGTACCACAGTCCACACAAGCTGCATTTGGTATACATGGTAGATGGTATGTATGGCAAAATTGTTTGGCTGTTGTTTGCAAATGAGTTGAGGCTCAGACCTCAGTGAAGGGCTGAGAAGGAGATTGGAACACATGTGTCATGCAGGTGCACCCTGGTTTGAGCTGCCACTTCCAGAGATTGTTAGAAGACACTCCACAGGTGACATGGAACAGACAAAATGAAGATAGATCTGCCTATCAGAATGTCCAGATTATAAGTAGCCAGGGCCTAGCTGAGGGCTTAGAAACTGGAGAACAAAGTCCTCTGGGAGTACTGAGCTCTGGCACTCCTGACAGCCTCAAGGACATCTTATCAGCTCAGTCCTATGGCCCTCTGACCAGCTGCTGGCCACAGCTGCCTGAACACTGAGCTGTGTGCACATAGGCCAGCTGGGATTTCAGGTTCCTCAAGGGAGGGCAGTGTGGCCCAACTGAAGCCAGGCTTTCCTAAAACAAGCAACTTCTGGCCCAGCAAGACCTTGTCACCTGATGTTGCAGTCTCTCTCCTAGCATCACAGGTGTTACGCGACACCATCCCTGATCCTGACCTGATGCCAGGTGCCCACACCTCCTCTGAACTCTGGCCCTATTCCTGTGCATTGCCTAGGCTAGAGGAGGGCCTGGTTGGAGATCCTGAGAGAAGAGGGGCCCCAATCGAACTCCATTGCCCTCTGTCTTCAAGGGAAAAACACAAATGATGAAATGGATTAAGGTGAGTGTCAGCTGTCCAGACGAGACAGGATGGGTTGGGACCCGCAAGGTCCAAACAGGTGGTCCAGTCAGGCCTGACCACCTGTGATGTATACATGGGTACAATGGAGGAAAAAGAGATCTCACCCTCAGCCAGGGTGAGGTGTGAGGGGACATCTAGAAGAGCCCCCAGGATTGAGAGTGAGGACACAGCTGTGAGGCTCCACAGAGGTCTGGGGGACTCAGTGAAGTGTTGGTGGGCAGAGCTGGTAGAGGAGATGGGTTCCTTCCCAGGCAGCAGAGCCCAGCCCGGGCCAGCCCTGCCCTGTCACTGCCCTTGTGCTCTCTGTGGCCAGGAAAATGAGATCAGTGAACACTTGAAACATCTACAACACACTTGCAGCTGTTACAACATCAAACCAGAAGAAATTTTTCTGGCCCAATTAGGAGGCCTGGAGCAGCTCAGTGAAGATGTCAGGTTGGTTGGCAGACACTAGCTGAATGAGCGGGGAAACCTCTAGAATGCAGTCCACAGGGCCTGAGGTTTGTTCCTGGGTGAATGGGAACAGAGACTCTGGACGGACTAATGAGGGATGGCCCCAGGCTCTGAAGTCCCAGCGTACTTTGGCAATCAACAGGCATGGCACTTGGTAACCTCACTGCCACCTCTTGTCCTAGCTGTGAGCTGTCCTGTGCAGTGGAGTCCCAGAGGCAGACTGACAGCACAAGCCTTCTAGCAAGAACCTCTCAGGCATTGTAAAGACAGGAAAGAAGGAAGTGGATGGGCACTGGCTGGCAGGGGCCATGGAAGATGCTGAGCTGGGACCAGGGACGTCTGAGGCTAATGCTGATTTCTCTATACCGACAGCATCCCTGATTCTGGGTTTAGAGGCCTCAGCTCTCTGGGCTTCACCTTCCTCCCTTTGCTTATATCTGGGATTCATCCATCAGATAGAGATCCAGTTTGGAGGATCAGAGATTGTCCAAGATTCTAGACTAGAGCAGCATGCTAGCAAGGTATTGGGGAGCAGGAACTGGGGGTGTGCTTGGGAAGCTCCCTCCAGCAAGCCATCCCCTGATTGAAGCCGCCATACTCACAACACTGACCTCAGTGGCAGTGGCAGTTCCCAGCCCACATCACAGGAGCAGCTCCAGCGTGGCCCTGACAGCAGCAGCAGGACACCGTGGAAGGGCCCTCATACAGTGTCCTGCAGTGAGCTGGGGAGGCCAGCTCCCACCTGGATCTCCACAGGAGCCTCAAGGGAGAATCCCCTCAAAACAAGGAAAAAGTGACACCCTATGTCATCCCTACCTCCTCCACTGGAGGTACAGCAGAGGGGCTCAGGAAGCCCAGCTCCTGCACGCACACATAGTCTTTGGAAGGCCCTAGACCATCCTCCCAGGCTGGGGCATCCATCTGTGACCAGGCCTCTCTCATGTTGCTGTCCCTCCAGGTCAGGTCCTGCGACTCCTCCTCAACTCCAGGGGCATCCAGGTTGACCCTGAATTCCAGCAGAACAGCCTTCCCTTCAGAGTCCAGCACACTGAGGCCAACATAAGCCACAGCCTGAGCTGGGATAACGTTGTATGCAGGAACAGCTCCCTTGTGCCTCTGTATAAGAAGCAGGTGGGAGATTCCGGTGTCATCAGGGTGAGCCTGCCTGAGCACACAGCAAATGTCTACAAAAGCATCACAGTGAGTGGGGCAGTCTGGCATTCCCCTGCTCTCTTCAACAAGCCTGGACCTAGGCTTGTGGTTCCCTCCATGTCCATTCACTTCCATCCTGAAATTGATGCTCTTGTATGGAGTGATGAAATGCAGTGGCAGGGCTCATGGCCAGATCTGACAGAAGGAGGGAGGCAATGGAGATACCAGCCACTGGTGTGAATCATAAAACCCCAAGGCCCCTGAGGAGTCAAGAAAGAGGAAACAGGGATAAAGGAGATGAAGTCCTTGACTATATAGTAAAGAGTCCAACACTGACCTTCCTGACTTTTCTTAGAGGAAGGAAGGTGCAGAGCCTGTTGTTTGGCCGAGGGGGCTTCAGAATCAAGAGGATTTCCCAAGAATGAGAGCATTGGCTGTCTCAGACACAGGGAGGGGCTGCTTAGGAGGCTGCAATCCTAAAGAAATTGTGGTTGGCCAACTCAGGCAAAAGCCAACTAGTGGGCTTGTAGTCAGTCCGATGGTGGGATTCTGAGTGATGTACAACCCAGAAAGAGTAAAATCTAACAAGTGAACTGGCCCAGTTAGGAGAAGCCTGTGTCTCCTTCCAAGTCCTCAAGGGAGCAGGAGTCATTTGTAGCCTCTGCCTCCTCATGCTTCCTAATGGACAGTCCATGACATTCCATCATGTTCAGTCCTCTCCTGGCCACAAGAGGGAGTGGCTGTCATTAGCAGCCCGCTGGGAGAATGTCTTCTTGGGTGCTCTGCTCAGAGCCTCAGGGGAGCGGGAAATGGATGCAGGTGTGTCCTCCACCATTGCAGCGCCAGCCCTGTGGAGGCCTGACTAGTAGGAGGCAATAGGGCCCTGGCTCTGGGCCTGTCCCTCTCTTGGGCTTGGGCGAGCATCTCCTGAGAGAACTAGTTTCATGCCTACTTGCTTCTGTTAATCTATAGGTACAGGAGCTGATCAGGATCCAGCCTGGGAGGAGGTGGCACACTGCTAGCAAGGATGAAGTAGACACTGTGGACTCCAAGGCCCAGTTTTATCTACTGAGACCATGCTCAGGAAGAAAGAGTTGAAATACGCACTTTGCACCATGGATGATTTCTCTGCTGAGCACTGAGAGGCTCCAGAGGATCCTTTGTCACTAGCTGGTGGGAAGGGGACACACTAGACACTAGGCCCAGTGGTTTCTCTCCTCTTCTGACCCAGGTGCCCAATAAGGACAAGACATGAAACCTCAAGACCATGAGCAAACACTGGTTGCACGGGTACAAGCTAGAGGACTGGGAGCTCATGCAGATCATATCAAAGGATCAAAGTGAGTCAGAAGCAGACAGCCAGGGAAATGGCAGAAGAGGGTAGGTGGGCATTCTCACCACCCCATGTGTGAAGAAAGCAGCAGAAGGGTGGACACTGGGTACTGAGACCCAAGTGGGCACTGCATACTCCAGTCCCATCACTGCCCAATCAGCCGCTGGACATGCCTGACCTTGCACTGCCTAGCCCTGACCCACATGGCCTGTCTGAAGAGGCAAGAGGCAGTGCAGAGACACCATCACTTTGGAGAGCAGAGGATGCAGCTGCTGGGTGGCAATAGCCCTCACTAGAAGACACTTTGTCTTACTCCAATGAGAAGCAAGAGTTCTGTGAGAATCTCACACTGGGGTATAGATCAATGGAAAAAGAATTGCATAACTAACTGGAAACTCTTGATTTTTCTCCAGACAAGTGAAAGAAGACGCCCCTTCAGTGCTCAAGAATGCATTCCAAGTCCACCAGTGGTCTTAGGATTCATCCATGCCATTGTCAGCAAAAACGCACTTCTGGGAGCAGAGACAATGTTGTGGAAAGAAGATTCAGAACATAAACAAGTCTAGGTGCAGGGTCAGATAGAGCTAGAAAGATCACAGAGACCACCTCTTTGCTGCCAGTGTGCTCCTCCTCACAATTAGTGGAGAGTACCTAACATCTTAGGGGGATGACAGACTTAGACAGAGACATACAGGGATTCTGAGACATACAGAGAGAGAGAGAGAGAGAGAGAGAGAGAGAGAGAGAGACAGAGAGAGAGAGACAGAGACAGAGACAGAGACAGAGAGACAGAGACAGAGAGACAGAGACAGAGAGACAGAGACAGAGAGAGACAGAGAGACAGAGAGAAAGAGAGACAGAGAGAAACAGACAGAGAGAGAGAAAGAGAGAGAAACTCACAGATATGGACAGAAGGATAGAGAGACAGAGACAGAGGGACATATACAGAGAGAGAAATCGTGTGATTTGGGACCACAAGGTATGCATGGTATCACTGCTCTGTTGTCTATATGCTGAGCTGAAGACCTAATCAGGTGCTTTGCCTGAAGGATCAGCATTGATTGCCCCTTGCCTGTCATCAAGCCTTGCTAGCTTCCTGCACTCTTCTTATTTGTAAGTGGCCTGGGTTCCCTTCTCCCAGGAAAGGAAGTCAGAGGCTATGGAGGCTTCTGAATAGGAATGAGCAACCCAAATATGAGCAGGAGTTGAGTGCAGTCTAGACTTCGTTGACAGTAGACTCATGGCCAGAGGAGCCTGGGGAGAAAGAAGAGCCGGCAGGAAGGAAATCTTCCTGAGTGTTGGGCTCTGTAAGTTTGAGGCCCCTGAAATACATGCTGTGCAGGGGGCCTGGGTCCAGGCCTGCGCTGTTGTGCAGCATGGAGTGAGTCCTCTGTGTTCTCAGTAGGACAGTGCTCCTGGAGTTTCTGTGCATGCTGGAAAGCAAGTTGTGCCCAGAGGTCCTGATCATCAAGGCAGCAGTGAGGACAGGATGGGAATCTCTTGGGTTACAACTAGGCAGGGCAGGTCTGAGTTGTGGTCCCAAGTTCTTTTCTAAGCAAGACAAAATAGATTTGCACAGATTCAGTTCCCAAGCAGGGAGTCCCAGGCCCTTGCTGGTCGTGTTAGCATAGCAGCATGCTGGCTCAAATTGTAGCAGCTTCTCAAGTTTGGTTCCTCCTAGTCCCCATCGGTACTGCTGACTCAGTTCTCTGTCCCTCTTCCACCAGAGCGGAGGATCCCTGATAACATTAATGTGTTTTCTAGTATGATCTCTGTGGGAAAATACAAGTTTGAACACCAGAAGGGGAACTACCCCCAAGACGTCTAGATCAAGTGTGGAGCTGGCTTCACCCTTCTTTCCAGGAAGAGAAAGAGACAAAACACTTAATATGCCTCCCCTTGGTCTGGGTGGTGAGGGGCTAAAGAACATCCAGACTAGAGTGGCCCAGGTCACAATCTACCCTCCAGTAACTTCTAATCCTGAAACTACTCAGGATCTCTTCTGCACAATCCCCTCCTGATGTCAGGATGAAAGTGACTCTGTGGTCCAGGCAATAAGCTTTTGTCAGATATGTATCTACAAATCCCCTCTCAGGTCCACATGGCAGTGGCAATGTTGCCTAGGCCACAAGTCACCTTGCCATGAATCCACATCCTGATCATATTCATAATCCTTCCTATCAAACCTTCCGCTACTAGGAGAACGACAATTGCAATGTACCCAGGAAAACACTGAGGATCATGTATCCTCAGTTTCCTACTAGTATCACAATGATGCCTGCCACTGCAGACACTGACCTGCCCTCCAGGGACTCCCTTAGTGCTTCACATATCCTATCTACTTGGAGTTAGTCAGGATGGTAGGATTCTGGGTGGTATGCAACCAGAAAAGAGCAGAATCTTCCCACAGGTGAACTGGCCCAGTTCAGGAGAAGCCTCTTTGCTCTTCCAAGTCCTCAAGGGAGCAAGAGTCATTTGTAGCCTCTCCATCACGCTCAGTGCTCTCCTGGCCACAAGTGAGAGGGGCTGTCATTGGGAGAATGTGTCTTCCTGTGCTTTGCTCAGAGCCTCAGGGGAGTGGGACAAGGTTGTGTCCGCCACCAGTGCAGCCTCCATCCCAGTAGAGGCCTGAATGGTAGGAGGCAATGGGGCCCTGGCTCTTGGGCTGCTCCCTCTCTTGGACTTGGTCATCATCTCCTGAGAGACCATGGCCTATTTGTATCTGTTAACCTATAGCCAAAGGAGCTGAACAGGATCCTGCCTGGGAGGAGGTGGCACACTGCTAAAAAGGGTGGGGTAGGAATTGGTGCATCCAAGACCCATCTTTTTTTTTCTTTGACTTGAATACTAATTTTTTCCTTTTCTCTCTTTTTTTTTAAATTGTGAAAATACCGTACAGAAAGGTTACAATTACGTGGGCAAGATATTGAGTACATTTCTTATCAAGCGTTGTTGCCTCCTCCTTTGTTTCCCCTTCCCATCCCTTCCCATCCCTTTCTATCACCCTACCCCACTACCCCACTCCCTCCCCACTTTCACACCCCTGCGCTCTAGCCAAAGTTTTAAAGTTCATTTTTTGACATAATGTCTTGTATATCTCATTGTTGCAATGGGTCCACCTGTATCCCTATTTAAACAATTTGTTTTTCCCCTTCCCCTCCACAAATTATACCAACATCAAATAAAGTGAAAACAGGGGTTATACCATGGGGGAGGGACATACAAAGCAACAAAGAAATCATCTTATAAATACGTTAGAAAAAATCGCAAGAAATAAAAAATACTTGAATCGTTACCGGTCAGCTAAGTTGATGGTAGGCAAAATGAATCCAACACCCATCTTTATCTCCTAAGACCATGTTCAAAAGGAAAGAGTTGAAACATCCCAATCACATCATGGATGATTCCACTTTTAAACAGTGAGAGTCTCTAAAGGTTCCTTGGCCACTGACCAGTGGGAAGGGGGCACACTGGTAAACAAGGCCCAGTGGAGTTTCTACCATTCTGACCCAAGTGCCTAACCAGGACAAGACACCAAACATCAAGACCATGATGAAACACTTGTTACAAGGGCACAAGCCAGAAATCTGAAAACACATGCAGATCATCTCAGAGGAGCAAAGTGATTCAGAAGCAGACAGCCAGGGAAATGGCAGAAGAGGGTGGGTGCGCATGCTCACCACACAAGGTGGGAGGGCAGCAGTAGAAGTGGGCAGATTGGGTACTGAGACCTAAGTCCACACTGGATGATCCAGGACCCATCCCTGACCAATCAGCTTCTGGATATACTTGCTCTTTCACTGCCCAGCCCTGCCCTACAAGAACTCTCTGAGGAGACAAGAGGCAGTACAGAGACACCATCACTTTGGAGAGCAGAAGATGCTGCTGCTATGGGCTGGTGGCCACAACCCTCACTAGAAGACACTTTGCCTTACTCCCATGGGATGCATGACTTCAGAAAGAATCTCAAACTGGCTCAATGGAAAAGGACTTGCCTAGCATCCAGTAAACCCTTGAATTCTCCCCAGACCACTGAAGAAACATGCTCCCTCAGGGCTCAAGATTCCATCCCACACCACCAAAGGTCATATGATCAATCTGTGCCAGTGACTGCAAAAGGATATTTTCAGGGGCAAAGTCAGGGTTGTAGAATGATTAGCCAGACAGAATCAAGTCCAGGTGGAGGCCTACAAAGAGCTAAAGCGATCTCAGTTCCCATGAGAAAATTCTATCTCTTCTCTGCCAGTTTGTTCTCCTTCACATATAGTGGAGAGTAGCCAACACCTTAGGAGGATGACAGACAGACAAAGAGGCAGACAGTGGTTCAGAGACATTCCCAAAAAGAGACAGAGGTGTGCAGAGAGACAAAGAGATGGGGTGAAGTACAGAGAGAATGAGAGAGGGACAGAAAGAATGGAAAAGAGAGAGAGAGATTCTATGATTTGGGATCACATGCTGTGCATTATGTCACTGTTCTGTTGTCTTGATACTGAGCTGAAGACCTAATCAGGTGCTTTGCCTAAAGGACCAGCATTGACTGCCTGTTGCCTGTCATCAAGCCTTGCTAGCTTCCTGCACTCTTCTCCTTGGGTAGGTGGCCTGGGTTCCCTTCTCCCAGGAAAGGAAGTCAGAAGCCTAGGGAGGCTTCTGAATAGGAATGAGCAGCCAGAATATGGGCAGGAGTTGAGTACAGTCTAGACTTAGTTGTCTGGATACGCATAGCCAGAAAAACCAGGGGAGAAAGAAGATGCAGAAGGAAAGACAAATCTTCCTGAGTGTTAAGGGCTCAGTAGAGACCTGGAACACATGCTGTGCAGGGGGCCTGCATCCAGTCCTGCCAGCTGTGCTCCAGGGGGTGAGTCCTCCTTGTTCTCAGTAGGACTGCTCCCAGGAGGTGCTGTGCATTCTGGAAAGCCTGCTGTGCCTGGTGGTCCTGATCATCAAGTAAGCAGTGAGAATAGGTGAGTAAACCTGGGGTTACAATGAGGTAGGGTAAGCATGAGCTGGAGAACCAAGTTCTTTCCTAAGCAAGACAAGATAGATTTCCACAGATTCAGTTCCCAGGCAGAGGACCCATTGCAGGCATGGCAGAATCCTGGCTCAAAATGCATCTGTAGGAGCTTCTCCAAACCTTGATTCTTCTCAGTCCCCATCAGTACTGCTGACTTACCTCAATGTCCCAACTCCACCAGAGCTGAGGATTCCTGAGGACTCAGATGTGCTTTCCGCTATGAGCTGTTTGGCAAAATACAATTTTGGGCTCCAGATGAGTATCATCCCCAAATGGCTAGATCAAGTGTGGAGTTGGCTTCAACCTTCTTCCTAGGAAGAGAAAGAGACAAAAAATGATGTATCTTCTTTTTCTGGAAGGACTAAGCATATGGAGACTAGAGTGGCCCAGGCCACACCCTCCCCTCCAGTGACCTCCAATCCTGAAACCACTCAGGAACTTTTCTCACCAATCTCCAGATTCTACGGACACAGTAGCTCTCTGTGGGCAGCTCAGTGAGTCCAGTGGCAGGGATCATTGTGATAGTAGCAGAACACTGAGGCTACATGATCCTTAGGGATGTCTGGGGCCACACTGCAATTGTCATTCGGATATTAGAGATATTAGATTTGTTAGGATGGATTATGTCCTGGATGTGAGGTCAAGGGAAGGTGGTGTGTAGCCTTGGCCACATTGCCACAGTCATGTTGACTCAGAGGGGACTTGTAGATAAAAGAAATGAAGTCTTTCATGAATTCAGCATCCAAGGAAGATGATTTATTGCCTGGACACACTGAGCTGCCCTCCAGTAATTTTGTCAGTGCTTCACATTTACTAGGTACTTCGCGATAGAGGAACAAGTGACATTTTGGTAGAGCAATGAGTATGGTGCCCACACTTGCCCCTGGCTCTGCCCTCTCTATTAGGATCTGACTTTGAGGACTGTGATGCAGATCCCTGGCTCTGATGCTGTGAGTTCCACAGTACACACTCCCACCAAGCCATGCTGACCTGTCCAGGTTGTCTTCCCGATGAGAGCATTTGAGCTCTGACTTTCCCTTCCTTCCTCTTCTGCTAATCCAGCCTTTCTTAGGGTGCACCAGAGTTTCCCATGAGCATTGATTGAGAGACAGTGAGTGTTGCCCACCACAAACCTCAGGCCTCCAAAAATCCTAGAGGAAAGGCCTGTGCTAGCCCTCATCCCTCACCCCTCGACTGAGTGCAGAGAGTGCCATGGGCTCAATGCACAACCAAGGATAAGCCATTCCACGAGAGACTGCATCCAGGGCACTGGAGAACAATGGAGATTGCCATTATTTCAGGTGTGGGTTCTTGCCCTGTTTCCATTCTGTTTGAATGAACAATAGAAAGAAAAATATTTACTGATTTGGGTGAAACTTTTTGAAGAAAACATGCCAGCTTTGAATATAATATGAATATAGAAGGTAAATTCTGTTTCTACTGGATTTGGCCATTGTGGTTTTATTCCTGGATCTCAACAGTGAATGAGATACTCTCCCTCCGGGTATGAAAAACTAACTTTACAGCATTTTATTTGTGTTGATGCAGAAGTAGGCAATGAATACTACCACCTCTGTCCACCTAATGAAAGATGGTTCTGTCCACCTGAAACCAGAAGCTAGTGTTTATATTCACTAAAGTAGATGTCCAAGCCAATCACCATTGTAACACAAATGGCAGGAGAGAGAGTGTCAAGCCCCAGTCTTGCCAGGGAAACAGCCAGCACCCTGAGGGCTGGCCAGGGAGGTGAGTGGATCTGAGAATCCAAAGCTTGTGGCCTCTGCAAGGAGATCACATAGTCACCAATGGAGTACTTCATGCAGGAATGCTGCTACTGCTCCTCACACATCTCCCTCCTTTAGAATATTCCAGAAATATCTCAATTTAAGGACATCTCACTGATTTCCTCAACAGACACTCTCCTAGGATACTTCTTCAACCAAAGTTCTGAAACAAAGTAGGACTGACGTGAGCTAGTGTTGAATGGCCAGCATAGCTTGAATTATCATCGTGCACCATGGTCCGTAGGCCTGCACTTCAACAACAACAGTTTTGGTTCACAGCGTTTATAGACATCAGCAGCAGAAATCAAGGCTGGCTGAGTCACTGGCTGTAGAATGTTCATCAATTATACAGTATTGGGACCAGACAAAATGAAAAGGAGTGGACAAGAGAATCACTGAGTCAGGGCCATGGTCAAAATCATATCCCAGACACAGATTGAGGAAGACACTGATGTTCTTTCCAAAATCTATGCAATGAAAGCTTACCTGTCCCCAACAGTGAGTGCTCAAAGCTGTCAGTCACTGGGCACAGCCCTTGGAGACCTGATAATTGAATATCACCACCTCCAGGAATAACTGTCCAACACTCTTTATCCCCAGAGATTCACAATACTTGGGACATAAACTCTCTGCCATGCACACTGTGAGAGCAACAACAGTGCTTCCATTTTGGGAAATTTCTAAAAAGCAGGTTTAGGATAAGGGACAAACCAGCAAATGTTTTCTCTAGAGGGCCAGAAACTATGGATACCCAGAACTAAATGCTACCCCAACTCTCAAACTCATATGTTCTTAGACGAATCATTCAGAGAATACATTGAACTCTGTTGTCGCAGCATGCTGTTGGTCTTTCTGGTCATGGAGAAGAGGTTCAAAATCCTGTGATTGACCATAGGTCCCATGGTTTCCCTTAATTGCAATTATTACTATACTTCTAGAATAAATTTAGCAGATGAGCACAATAGCTCAATAGCCATCTACATATGACCATAAAGATGATGCTAAGGGCAATGAACTCCAAGATATGGACATAAGAGTTTTTTTCTGTTGCCACTGTTTTTAATAAATTTTGGGATTTTTTTGTTTCTTGTGTGTGTTCTTCCCCCTATGGTATATCCTCTTTTGTTGTTGTATTTGATTTTTTTACCTGGTATTTTTATAAGGTTTATTGTTATTAGAATAGAGAAGGGGAACAGCAAAATAATAAGATAAAGAGGTAACCACTGCAACAGCCATCTACACAAGACAATATGTTGTACACTATCTGTACAACTTGTTGGAGGGGTGTTGGAAGGAAGGAAATTGGGAGAAATTTGAGGGATGGGATAACAATGTTCATTAGGAATTTACTTGCTATCTAACTTATCTAACTGAAAGCCGTCTGTACATTACTTTGAAAATAATAAAAAATGAATATTTCTTAACACATCTAGTGCTTCTCTAAAATGTGAATAAAACATCAAACTCGTAGAATAGGATCAAGCGAAGAAAAACTGAGGGTCACACAGGATATGAGGACAAAAAGATACAAGTATAAGCTAATTCAATTCATTTGTCCAGATTAAGGTGCTCATGCAATGTATCAGTTTACAAACCCCTAATCCCACCCTGCAATTTGTGTTTTTCTCTTGTCCTTGTTATTCCCACTGTCCAGTTCCTCTGCTGGGTAGAGACCTCTTGGCCATATCTGGAGCTCTATGAACCTATGCCCTTCCCAGCTGTCACAATGTGATAGTGATTTGCCTCCCCCACAATCTCCTTGTTGATTGCTTTAGTAGGCTCACCTAGTGACTCCTTGCATTTCCCTCTTCCACCCTCTGAGGTGACCCCAAGGTTTGGGGTACTCATAACCCCTCTATTGAGAAGCACCACCCTCCCATTCGTATCCCCCTGAGGGACCCCCAACATTTCCCTTCACAACCCCATGACTCCCTCCCTTGCCACAGTCTTCTGTGACTATAACCAGTTGTTAAATTCTGTTTGAAAAGAGTTGTTATGTTCCACTAGCGCTCCTTAGAATACCCGCTTCTTTGGGATCGCCAAAGCTAATGGCTCATTCCGCCTGTGCAGGACCTTTGCCTTGTAAATGCTGCCATTATCCCTTACACCCCATTGTGCCCAACCCTTATATGCTGCTTTCTAACCCCTGCAATGGTTGCATTTTACACAGCGCTGGACTTCAAAGATGCCTTTTGACTATCCTTTGTCTCCCTCTTCCCAGGACCCCTTTACCTTTGTGTGAAGTAAACCTGTCAGCTACATACACCTGAATTCAGCTCCCCTGGACTGATTTGCCTCATGGGTTCCAAGATAGTCCCCATCTGTTTGGCCAAGGTCTAACAGGGGACATAGAAACTTAATGTTGAGACCTAAACATAGAGCCATCCACCGTTATCCACACAGGAATCATCTTGGCATTCTTAAATGTTACCTGCCTGATGAGTTAAGCTGACTACAACCCTGTCTCTGCAGATTAAAAAGGCTGGACATAGTGTTGCTCTAGTCATCGAGAAACAAGAGGACCCAGCACTGGACAAGTAACATCTTCATAACCATGATGACCTTGGTCCAAATCCTGAACAATACTAGCCCTCCCATGCCCATTGTCTATCTCACCCCCCCTCAGCAGGGAGGAGCTCCAGAAGAAATGACCCTCACCCACACTCCCTGTCCACACTATACATATTCAACCAAAAAGGGGTGATATGGACGTCAGCAAACACTCCCTCCCAGACAAAAGCCCCGCCCTGGAAGGCAGCACATGTGGAGCATGAGAGGCACCTCCCACCTCTAACCCTGACTGTTAAAAGGGTCCTCTGACAAGGTGGACGACGCCATTTTCTCCTTTCCCTCATGAGAACTTGGCCTTGTCAGTTCAAAAGCCAATTCATCTTTTCCCTCTTAGTGACATTTTCAGGAGTGGTCTTTTGAGTTACTTTTCTTTCAAAGGCCAGGGTCACATCTGTATGAGTGGAGGAAGTGTGCATATGAACCAATGTCTATACATCTCCATGATGGTGGATACCTCTTCCTCCAAGCATAAACTGGAGACCTTGTGCTGGGGGTTAGAGTCATCCTGGCCAGTGGTGCTCATGGAAAACAACAGCACAAGTGATAAACAGGGGACTGCGGAGAGGGTGTGGTCAGAAGGGCTCAAGTGAAGAACTCTAAAGATATGACATCACAATGGCTCAGAGCATTTAACCCCTGGTTCTTGCAGGAACCCACAGTCCATACAAGCTGCCCGCTAGTACACTTGTGTGGAACGTGCATATTGTGAAGGAGTTTTCCTGTTGTGGTTGGAGGAGGAGAAATTCAAGAGGAAGTGAAGGGTGGAGAGGGGGCCTGGGGCACCTGTGTCCACACTGGGTGCCCCCAGGCCTCTGCCGCTGCTTCTGGAGATTTTTCCTCAGGACTTCACAGGTGACGTGGGGCTGCCCAGGCCAGGAAACTATAGGCTGACCCACCACTTCCACCTCCTTAAACCTCATTGGCTCTTACTGCTCTGTGTGTGTGTGTGTGTGTGTGTGTGTGTGTGTGTGTGTGTGTGCACGCTTCTGTGAGCAATCAGTGTTTTCAGGTTATTTCAATCATGTGTGTGGCCATGAATCTTCTTGTAGTTTTCTAGATGGCATTTGAACCATCCCTCCTCGGTTCGCCTCAAGAATGAAGATCACTTGTCCCCTGGCTCGGAGGAGGCCTGCAGGTCAGAGTTCCTCATGGCATGAACCCTGGAGGAGCAGTTGGAACACTTGGTGTCTGCCCAACTACAGGAGTTCTGCAGAAACCCAGTAGGTACTGGACCTGCTATTCACAAGGTGCGTGCCAACTCCAATAAGATAGGATTGCACAGCTACAGTGAGACCCTTGGCAATGAAGCCTGGCTTGTGGTGGGTTCACAGAACCTATTTCACTGGCACTTGCCAGAATTGGAGGAACCAAGCATGCAAGGCCTGGGCTAGGCTGGGCTGGGCTATTCAAGTATAGCGTCTGTCTAGGACTGTGGTATATTCTCGGTCACTCTGCTTCCCTGAGGCCTGAGACAAAGCAATGTGTTTCTTTAGCAAGAAGGGAACCAATTGTCTCTGGGAACAGGGTCCCACCCAGGTGTAGGCAGAGCAGGAATGGCTGGGGCCAGAGAGAAGGCCTCTGGGCTCCTAAATTAATCAGGACAGGAGTTGATTCCTCATCCATGAAAGAAATTGGAAGAGAAGGGAAGAGATAGGAAGGGCCGATGTACAGACCATGAGCTTAGTGGTGTGAGAAGAGCAAGAACTTGCTGGCTGTCCTGGGCTGGCCAGTGATGCTTGGAATCCTCAACAGGTTCAGGACTTATGAAGCCCCCATGGAGTCCTTTGGACAGACTGACACCCTAGCCGACTCCAGAGAGGATGTCATTCCCCAGCACCAGATCTGCTAGTGAGTAGTGGGTTTTGGTCTGCAGGGAGAATATGAGTGTCCACAGTGGTGACAAATGAGTGTTTAGGTGGAAGGTTGGAAAGATGGGGCCAAGTCAGGTGCCCTCAATTCTTGTGCTTGTCACCAGATCCTTGGGGTGTGAGGCTTCATCTATAGAAGCAGGAGGAAAACAGCACAATGGGGTAGTATTGTTAGCAGAGGTAGTGGCTGGGGCCTTTGGATGAATTCCAGGAGAATCCATCCTCATCATAGTCCATGCCATTCAGGTTTGACCAGCTCCCCATGAGCTCCACTGTAGGCCTAGGGACATCGGTCCATGGTCAGAGCCCTGGAGATGCTGCTAGGGGTGGCAGTGAGAGAAAGGGCCACCCTGTGGCAGCTACACAAGGAGAACAACCTGGAGGTAGGCAGACAGCTCATGTGAGGCTCCTGGGGAAGGAGGCAACAGAGCTCCCTAGGAGGTGTGCCGGAACCCTATGCATGCCAGGCAAGACAGCAAGGCCTTTAGAGTCCAGCATCTGGAGGCCCTTGGGAGAGATGATGGGCAAATTGCAGAAGAGGACAGGGCTGCTTACAGCATTTGGACTTGGTTCCCACCTTGGATGAAATTTCTCTGCAGGCCTTGGCTGGGTGGGCTTGCCACTGTTGGTACAGAGAAAAGGGGCTGATGTTGGACGGTGCTGGTCTCTGCAAAAGCAGCGATCATCCCAGGGGAATGAGGGAGACCAGGGCAGGTGCTAGGCTTTATTCAGACGCTGCTTCCCACCCATGTTCCTCTAGTGCTATCTCAGGCCTTCTGAGCACCTGGCTGGACTGCCACCCAGAAGTCTCCCTGGAACCCACGCAACATCCCTACCTCCAGGGGCTCTTGGCTCACTTGAGGCTCCATATGCGTGGCTCTGACGTGGAGCTCCATGTCTCCCACCTCCTGGCAGAGTTGGGGATCCAGGACGTCAGGCAGGATGAGGCTCTAGGTGGGTAGTTGGGATGGAGCCATGGGCTGGGGAGGGGTGGGAGGTGAAGGGCACCACTGGGAGGAGGCTCCAAAAGTAGCCATGGGCCAGGGACAAGAGTATGGGCATAGAGAGGTTGAGCAATAGCATGCATGGAAGCTTCTAAGTGGGGAAATCTCAGGGAGGAGGGTGCTGTGGGACTTTACAAACACTCAGAAGAAAGCAGTCATGGAGAAGACCTTGTCTCCTCCTGCAGCTCCACCCGCAGCTCCAGTGGTAGATGTCACACCAACTTCAGAGCCCCAGTCAAGTCCATCCGTGAATGTGGTCCCCACTGCAGTGGGAGGAGCCTCATCAGGAGCCCAAGCAGAGGCCACTTCTGCCTTGAATCTGGATGGCAGCGCTCAGGGAGCTGAACCTTCTTGTGTGGCTGAGGAGCCTCAGGCCAAGCTGGCTCTCCTGCTGAGTCCTGAAGCCACAAGAGCAGCCAGTGATGAAGGGCAGTCATCCCCCACTATCTCTTCAGTGCGCAGGGTCCAGGAAGCGGCGGGCAGTGCTGAGGTGGAGCCCAATGGCACCTCAGCTCCGGGGCTGAGGGTGGGAGAAGTGTCCATATGTGGTGGGGAGATGGAGCTGTGCTCTGGCTCCCCTCCTGTGCTCAGGCCCCAGCTCACATCGAAAGCCACTGCTGAGGAAGAGCCAGCATCCACCTCGCCTCTGCCTCATGTCCCCGGACAAGCAGCCTTCAGTGAGGAGCTGAATGTGCTTTTGCCCTTGGCTGTGCTGCTCTTCATTGTAGGGGCACCAGCAGGCCTACTGTGTCTGGTGGGAGTACTCACTCTGGTGATCTGTGGCCTAAGACCACTATGCTCTTGTGACAAATCAGAGACAGCTGTCACCAGGGATCCATTCCACGGTACCAATGGCACTCCAGCAGGGAGTGCTGACAGGAAGACTTTTGCCAGGTTGGCTCCCACTCTGCGTTCCCCAGAACCAGCCTACAGTACTGAACTGACCGTGTTTCTGATCCTAACTCTACTGTTGTTTATTTTAAGAGGACCGGCTGGGGTGCTCTCACTTGTTGGAGTGCTGACACTGGTGCTCTGTGCCGTAAGAGCATTCTGTGCTTGCACAGAGTCTAAGCCAGCTCCCACCATGCCTGCTGTCCACAGTGCTCAGAGAGCACCAGAATATAGTGCTGAGAAGGAGCCCTGTGTCAGCTTGGCTGACAACCAACCAGAACTGGAGTTCCTTCTATCCTTGAGTCTGATTTTCTACCTGTTAGGAGCACCTGCTCCAGTGCACCTTGTGCTTGGAGTACAGACTGTGGGGCTCTGGGTTGCGAGAGCTACAGCATCGCATAAACAATCAGGGCCATCTGCCAACTTGGCTCCGGGTTGCAGGGCAGACAGAGCACCAGCCTCGGGGGATGCTACAGAGCCCCTTTCTGCCTCAGCTCCACTTCTTAGTCCTGCAGAACCAGCCTCCAGTTCGGAGCTGCATATCCTTTTACCCATAGCTGCAATGCTGTCTCTGGCACAAACCCCAGCATTTGCCATCTGTGTTGGGGGAGCCCTAGTTCTGGTGCTCTCCTTTGCAGGACCACCAACAAAACTCACACAATCTTGCAGGGCTGAGTTGAAGCCAGGTTCCACCATGGCTTTGGAGCCCAGGCCTGAGGACACAGCAGCCTCCAGGGCTGAGAGGGAGTCACCTTGCACCTCCACTCCGCTGTTGCCCCTCCAGAAGGCAGCAGCTTGCAATGCTGAGATGGAGGCATCTTGTGCCTCAGCTGCGCTGCTCCATGCCCAGGGAGCAGCAGTGGCCAGTGCTGCCACAGAGCCACCATCCAGTGCAGCCCCTCTGATATGCATTGAGGAGACACTGGCTTCGAGGACTGAGCCAGAGCCACATCCCAACTTGGCTCTAGGACTCAGTGCGGAGACAGCAGCTGCCTGCAATCCTTCCCCAGAGCCCTTGGCTGTGGTGATGGAGCAGGCTCACTCTGCTTCTTGGGAATCTGAGTTGCCGTGCACATCTGTTCCTGCCCAAGAAGCTTGTCATCCTGCTTTGGTGACCGGAGAGCCTTCACACAGCCAGGACATGCCTTGTTTCCTGGCTGTCCACCCCCACCTGGAGGCAGAGCAGCTCACAACGATGGATGCGGTGAGGGGCTGGGCAGGGTGGCTGTGGTGAAGGAGGGCTCCCTGTGCCCTCTGCTGCTCTGGCCTGTGTCACATTTCCCTGCTGCCCATCTCTTCTTCCCCAGCCTGAGTTCCAGCACACCTAGCACCACTTTGTCTAGTTCCATTTGGTTATATGCACTCCCTGAAGCTGAGATGAGACCCGCTCCCATGCCAGGAGCTGTGCAGAATCAAGCCTGGGGCAGAAAGAAGGGCAGCCAGCACACAGCTCACCCTCCTGTGCCAGGAGCCCTGTGAGCCTTAGCACTTATTCAGCAGGCACCTGATGTGGACCTGATGAGTGCCCAGCCCAGACATGGACCTGAGTGCTAGTTCTAGTGGTGTAGGACATAGGCGTTAGATCAGGGGAAGGACATTTCTTGTCTGAGCTAGGTCAGATTAGGTGTTGTGTGGAGCATTTACTCTTCTGGGAAGAATGAAAGTTTGGCAAATCACTGCTCTTCTCTTCCCACCATTGTTGCCTTGGGGTCCCTTCTGTGCAATGTGTCAGCACAACAGATACAGACACTCCACAGGTTATAGGGTCTTCCCACATACTCTCATCTCCATGCCCTTGTGTGTGTGAGGAGGAGCCACAAGGCCTGGGCCTGGGCACTCTGGTGTGTCACAGCCTGGTGACCCTGGCCATCTTCCTCAGGAGCTGTTTGAGAAGGCAGTGCTCAACCACTGCCTGGGATCCATCTGGTCCCAGAGGCACAAGAAGGGCAAGGAGCACTTGGCCCCCACCATCCGGGACATGGTGGCACACTTTAACAATGTATGTTCCTGTGTCAAAACCACCTGTCTGGGGGACTTCAGCATGAAAGCCCCAGACAGAGCGCGTGTGGTCGAACACTGGATTCAGGTGGCCACGGTACGCTACAGGTTCTGATGCCTAGTTTATCTCCTCTGCTTTTCAATTTCTCTATTCTGCATTTTGAAATTGTGATCAGAGCCCTCTATGGAGCCCAGTCCCTCCTACCACAGGCCCATGTGTCCCAGGGATAGCCAGACCCAGCCACCCCTAGCCTGGCCCCTCACTGATCTGCTCCTCAGCCCCAAGGAACCACAATCCCCCTGGGTGCCCTACATCCCTGACCAGGTCCTGACACTCCCAGCATCCCTCTCTTGTCCAGGCCCACAGGTGGCGGCTGTGTCAGGCAAGACTCACACAATCTTCCTCTCCAGGCTTGCCGAGACCTGAGGAACTTCTCCTCACTCCATGCCATCATCTCCGCCCTGCAGAGCGCGGCCATCTTCCGACTGAAGACAACATGGCAAGAGGTCTCCAGGTGGGTCCCTATTCCCACAGCAGTTGCGCTGTGGGCAGACATGGTAGGTGTCACACTCCCTGAGCCCTGAACACAAAGGTCCACATGATATCTTCATTCCCTGGTCCCAGCTTAGGTAATTCGTATCAGGCTTCACACATCTCCTGTCAGACTGAACATACACAGATGCACAGACACAGAGACACACAGGCAGACAGACACACATACATACACACAAATTCATGCATGTGTACATACACACATAGACACACCCACCCCCCCCCCCCCCCCACACACACACACAGAAGCTCACCAGGTTTTCTGTGGTGGCTAAAAATCTGTGTCCATTTAAAATGAAAGCAGATCTGCCTAGTGGCAGAGGGATGGCTCATGGTTATGCCAGGAAGAAGCAACTGCTCCTTCCTGGTGTACTCTTCGAATCTTTGGACCCGTTTGCAACCCTGTTGGGCAGCCACATGGGCAGCTTCCTTCCCAACCCAAATGGAAACCAACTCCCTCCTCCCCACCTTCCAACTGTCTCCTTCTCTCTGCCCCTCCCACAGAGACTCCTTGCACACATTCCACAAACTGGAAAAACTCACTTCTCCTGAAAAAAATTACTCCAAGAGCAGAGAGCTGCTGCGAAAGGTATGGCATGAGGAAGTGAAGACAGAGGGCAGAGGTGGAGGGTGGACACGGGGGAGTCAGTGCCATCCTAAGGGGATTAGAAGCATGACTGGCTTTCTATTGGGGAGGAGGCCAAGGGAAGAGTCTGCTAGGCACGTATGCAGGTCAGGGCACGTGGAGTCCTAGGAAGCCACTGAGGTTGAGATGTTGTTAGGGGACACAGGGTGGTCCTGGAAAGCAGAGGGTACCCAGAATTGGGGACTTCTCCTCCTACTGAAAACATTGTACTTGTTGCCCAATGTGCCATAGGCCTAGGGGCATATTCTTGTCCTTCCCTAAACTATGCTGTACTGGATTGCACAGAGCCACGGTTTCCTGTCCCAGACCATGAGCAGGGGCTGTGTTCCAGTGGTCTGGAACCCTACTCTACTCTGCTGAGCATAGCTAAGACTTAGCGTAGGAAGGTTCTGAAAGTCCATGACACTCTCGTTCTCTGCTTACCTTCTCTAAGAACCCTGATAGACAGAAAAACACCAGCAAACTAGAATGTTATCAGACCCTTGGTTCCAGTCCTTTGCTAACCTTAAGTCATTGGATAGAACACTAGCGTTCTCAGTACCTCAATTTTCCCCTTCCTGATGGGAAGGGTTTTGGAGCTCACAGGGCTGAACAACCAGGCTGGCATTTGAGCTGCCCAAATAGGAGAAAAAACAATCCTCCAGGGTTCTGAGGAGGCCCTGGACACACATGCCAGTCATCACAGCACCACTGGTAGCAGACAGCAGGAGTCTTGAGGCCCCCCCACTGACATGAGGCAAACTTGACAGATGAGGAAGAAGGCAGAGGAGGCCAGCTCCCCAGGCCAGAGCCAACAGTAGTGAATGCTGGAGCAAAGCCAGAGCTAGAATTCCTCTGCCAGCTGGTAGAAGCTTTGACACAACCTAGCAGCCATGTCAGTCCCTATAGTAAGACAATGACACTAGGAAGACAGACAGCACAGAGCCCTCACTAACAACCTCCACAATCTTGGCAGGAGTCTTGCAAGTTGGCCACAAAGGAGAAGCAGCTCCAAGGAGGTCCCAGGTGGTTGCAGAAGATGGTGAGTGACTGGGACCTAGGCCAGGTTGCTGAGAGAGAAGAGGCACAGCGAGCCTACCTCTGCTCACCTTTCATCTCACACCCAAGGTGCAGATGGAGAAGGGCATTTGCACTCTAGCAGATGTGGTCCTGATGAGCTGGCTGTCAGAAGGGATAGAGGAACTAGAACCAGCAGAGCGAGGAATTGGCAGAGCCTAGAATGGGTGGAGGGCAGAAGATTGCTACAGAACGTTGAGTTCTGCATATGCCAGCCTAGATTTGGACCTGGGGCAGTTTGGAGAACCAGGCAGCAAGAATCTGGGTCTAGACACAAGGGGGAATCACAGGTTCCCCAAGACACTGTGCCATAAAAGCAGCTGTAAGGCTCAGGAATGATTGAGGTACCATGTGAGATTGGGTATAAGATGGGCCCTGGGCCTTGACCATCACCCACCCAAATCTACAGGTGTTGACAAAGGGCATCATTCCCTACCTGGGAATCTTCCTGACAGACCTCATGATGATACATTCTGCATATCAGGATATCGATGATGTGAGTAGCCAGGCCCATGCTGGCAGCCTGGGCTCTGGGAGGAGAAAGTTCCCTGGGAATCCTGAGCTCTGGCACTCCCAACAACCTCGAGGCCATCCTAAGTGTCGCGTCCTGTGCCCCTCTGAGCAGCTGCTTGCCACAGCTGTATGACCACTGAGTTTGTGCACATTGAGTAGCTGGGATTTCAAGTCCCTCATGGGATGGCACTAGGGGCAAACTGAAGCCAGCCTCTCCTAAGAGAAATGCCGTTTCACCCTATGCTGCAGTCACTCACCTTGCATCACAGGTGTTAGACAACACAGTCCCTAATCCTGACTTGATGCCCTGTGCCCAGCCCTCCTCTGAAAGCTGGCCCTAGTCTGGTATAAGCACACATTTTGCCCAGGCTAGAAGAGGCCCTGGGTAGAGGGCCAAGTCCTAACTCCATTGCCCTCTGTCTTCTAGGAAAAATCCCAAATGGAGAAATTAAATAAGGTGAGTGTCAGCTGTCCAGACAGGACAAGGTGGGTAGAGACCTGCAAGTTTCTCCTGTCCAGCTTGATGAGCAGTCATTTCTGCATGAGTACAATGGGATGAGTGAGAAGATCCACCCTTGTCATGGTAGGCTGTGTAGTAGCATGCAGGAGAGCCCCAGGATTAAGAGTGAGGGAACAACTGTGAGATCTCACATGTATTTGGGGAATCAGTGGAGGGTCGGTGAGCAGAGCTGCTAGAGGAGGTGGGTCCCTCCCTAGACAGCAAAGCCCAGCCCAGGCCAGCCCTGCCCTGTCCCTTCCCTTGTGCTCTCCATGACCAGGAAAATAAGATCATCCAACATTTGAAAGACCTGCAGCATACCTGCAGATATTATCACCTCAACAAAGCAGAAAATTTTCTGGCCTGGTTCAAGGGCCTGGAGCGGCTCAGTGAGGAAGCCAGGTGGGTTGGCAGACACTGGCTGGACCAGGGGGACATCCTGAGAATGGGGTCCAGAGCCCTGAGGTATGACCATGGGTGAGTGGGAACCGACAGAGACTCTGGTCGGCTGAATGTGGGAGACCCACCAGGCTCTGAAGTTCAAGCCAACTGTGGCAGTGAACAGGCGAGGCACTTGGTCACCTCACCGCCACCCCTTGTCTTAGCTATGAGCTATCGTGTGCACTGGAGCCCCGGAGGCAGACTGACCCTACAAACAAGAGCAAGACCTACCCAGGAATTCCAAAGGGAAGAAAGAAGTAAGTGGCTGGGGAATGGCTGGCAGGGTTCAGGTAGGATGCCGGGCAGGTACCAGGGATGCCTGAGGCTGATGCTGATTTCTGCCCACTGACAGCATCCCTGATTTGAGGTCAGAGGCCTCATCTCTCTGGGCTTCATCATCTTCCTCTTGCTTGTGAATGGGATTTATCCCTCAAATATGGATCCGGGTTGGAGCATGGGGGATTGTCCAAGGTCCTAAACTGGACAGCAGCAGGGTATTGGGGAGACGTAACTCAGGGTGTGCATGGGAAGTTCCCTCCAGAAAGCCAACCCCTGACTGAAGCCACCATATTCACATAACTGACCTCAGTGGCAGTGGCAGCTCCCAGCCCACAGCACAGGAGCAGCTCCCGCTTGGCCCTGACAGCAACAGCAGAGTCAGTGTTTAGAAAAGATGTTTCAGAACAGAACCAAGTCCAGGTGCAGGGAAAAATGACATCTAGACAGATCCCAGAAACCACGGGAAAGTTCCATCTCTTCTCTGCCTGTGTGCTTCTCTTTATAATTAGTGGAGAGTACCCAACAACTAATGAGGATGACAAACCTAGAAAGAGACAAAAAGGGCTTCAGAGACATGCACAGAAAGAGATAGAGATACAGACAGACTCATAGTTAATGACAGGACAGAGACACAAACACAGAGAGACAAAAGCAGAGACAGAGAGAGACATCATATGGTGTGGGTCCACAAGTCCACTGTGCTGGTGTCATTGCTCTATTTTCTACCTACTGTGTTGAAAATCTAATCAGGTTCTTTGCCTGAATGATCAGCATTGATTCCCCCTTGCCTATCATCAAGCCTTGCTAGCTTCCTGCACTCTTCTCCTTGTGTAGGTGGCCTGGGTTCCCTTCTTCCAGGAAAGGAAGTCAGAGGCCTAGGGAGAGATTTTTTTTTTTTTAGGAGGGTGTCCGTTCATGGGGCCTGAACTCTGGCCTGGGCGCTGTCCCTCAGCTCTTCAGCTCAAGGCTAGTGCTCTACCACTTTGAGCCACAGCGCCGCTTCCGGCTTTTTTCTTATTTTGCTTATGTGGTGCTGAGGAATCGAATCCAGGGTCTCGGGCATGCAAGGCAAGCGCTCTAACACTGATCCACTTTCCCAGCCCCCTAGGGAGCTTTCTGAATGAGAATAAGCAATCTAAAATGAGCAAGAGTTGAGTGGAGCTTAGACTTAATTGACAGGAAACTCATGGTCAGCGGAGACTGGGGAGGAAGAAGAGCTGGCAGGAAAGACAAGTCTTGCTAATTGTTGGGGGCCCACTGAGTTGGAGGCCCCTGGAATGAATGCTGTGCAGGGGGCCTGAGTCCATGCCTGCCCCATGGTGTTGTTCCCAGTAGGACAGTGCTCCTAAGACATGCTGTGCATTAGGGAAAGCCTGCTGTGCCTGGAGTTCCTGATTATAAAGGCAGCAGTGAGCACAGGAGGCTAATCCCTTGCCCTACCTCCAGGCACAGCCTGCTTGAGTTACATTCCCAAATTCTTTCCTAAGCAACACAAGATACATTTCCCATAGGCTCAGTTCATAGGCAGGGATGCCAAGACGTTTGGGGTCCTGGCACTGGATTGCAGGAATTGCAGCCTCCTGGCTCAAAATGTGTCTGTAGGAGCTTCTCAAATGTTTGGTGCCTCCCAGTTCCCATCAATACTGCTGACTTAACTCTCTGTCCCTCTTCCACCAGCCTGAAGATGCCTGAGAACAAAAATGTGTTGGAAAAATGTGAGTTTGTTCTCCAGAATAAGACCTCTCCCACCCTGGCAAAATCAAGTGTGGAGCCAGCTCCCCACCTCTTCATAGGAAGAGGAGACAACACAACATTTAAGAGTGTCTCTACTTAGTCTGGATGGCTATGGCTGAGCACATCCAGACAAGACTGGCCCAGGCCACACCCTACCCTCCAGTGACCTCCTCTCCTGAAAACACTCTGTATCTTTTCTCCATAATTCCCTCCTGATGTCAGGACCACAGTGACTCTGTGGTCTAGGTAATAAGCCATCTTCCTTGGATACTCAATCCATGACACACCTCAGATATTTTTCTACAAATGCTCTCTGCTGTCAAAGTGATAGTGAAAATGTGGCCCAGGCCACAGAACTCCTCTGTTGCACCTGCAATCCTGGAAAATACAAAGGATCCAGTATCCTCAGTGTTCTGCTAATACCTGCCACTGGACACACTGACCTGCCCTCCAGGAACTCCCTCAGAGTTTCACATATTCTCCGTACTCTGCCATAGAGGAACAGCTGACATTTTGGTAGAGAAATGGGCACTGTGCTCACACTTGCCCCTGGCTCTGCCATTTCTATTAGGATCTGACTT
Source organism: Dipodomys spectabilis (assembly GCF_019054845.1). Classification (NCBI taxonomy): domain Eukaryota; kingdom Metazoa; phylum Chordata; class Mammalia; order Rodentia; family Heteromyidae; genus Dipodomys; species Dipodomys spectabilis. The sequence continues at coordinate 7,657,097 of NW_024870723.1, forward strand.
TGATGACTGTGATGCAGATCACTGGCTCTGATGCTGTGAGGTCGACAAGACACACTCTGCCCAAGCCATGCTGACCTATATAGGTTGTCTTCCCGATGAGAGCATTTGAGCTCTGACCTTGCCTTCCCTCCTCTTCAGCTATTCTGGCCTTGTTAGGTTGCACCAGAGTTTCCCATGAGCGTTGACTGAGGGACAATGAGTGTTGCACATTGCCAACCCCAGGGTTTCAAACATCTCAGAGGAAAGGCCTGTGCTAGCCCTCAACCCTCAGTCCTGGTCTGAGTGCAGATAGTGCCATGGCCTCAATGCCAAGACCCAGGATAAACCATTCCACTCAGAGTCTGCATCCAGGGCACTAGAATGCCAAGGAAACTGCAGTTATTCCAGGTGAGGTCCTTGCCCTGTTTCCATTCAATTTGAATGCAAAATAGAAAGGAAAATATTTTCTCAATGGGGTGAAATCAATTTTAAGACACACATGTCATCACTATGGTAAATAATTCTTCAATAAACATAGTTGTGCTTGTCGCTTTAGCTTGGTCTTGTTTGTGATCACTTGGGTAAATGCCAGTAAATGGGATTATAGGGTCATAGGGGAGCTCTATGTAGTCTTTTGAGGAACCTCCATACTGCTTTCCAAAGTGGTTGAACAATGCAGTAGTGTTTACCCTCTGGCCACATCCCCTCCAGCCATGGTATAACTCCTGTATTCACTGTATTAGATGTTGGTATAATTTGGGGAGGGGAGAAAAAACAAAATATTTAAATAGGGATACTGCTTGACCCATTGCAACAATGAGATGTAGAAGCCACTACGCTGAAAAACCAACTTTACAATGTGATGGGGGGGGGGGCCGTGTGACAGGGCAGAGGTAGTAGGAGAGGATAATTGAAGAGGTGGGAGCAACGGGATGGTAGGGGAAAAACAAAGAAGGAAGAATCAATGCTCAGTAGGAAACGTACTCATTACTTTGCTCATGTAACTGTCACCTCACTGTACAGTATTTTTAAAATAAAAATCATACAAAAAAAGATGATGCTAAGGGAAATAAAAAATGGACACAAGAGGTTTTTCTTTGTTGCTACTGTTTTTAATCAACTTTGGGATTTTTTTCCTTTGTATCTTCTCCCCCCTTTGGTATAATCTCTATTGTTCTTGTATTTGATTCTCCAACTGGTATTCTATGTAATGTTCATTGGAATTAGAAAAAGAAAGGAATCAAAAATATAAGATAAGGAGGAAACCAATGCAACAGCCATATGCACAAGACAATATGTTGGACATATCTGTACAACCTTGGTGTGGTGGGTAGGGGGAAAGCAAGGTAGGAGAATTCTGAATGATGGGATAACAAAGTTGACTAGGAATTTACTGGTTTCATAACTGATGTAACAAAGCCATCCTTACATTACCTTGACATTAAAAAATATTTTCTATATACATAGTATTTGCAGTCACATGTCAATAAAACCTCAAACTCATGAGCATAGGATCAAAAGAAGATAAACAGAGGGGGATACCCAGGACATAAGGTAAAAAGATAACATAAGCTAATTTAATTCATTGGTCAGATTAAGGTTCTCATGCAAGGTATCAGCAGTTATGAGATGAACCTGAAATGCAGCTAAAATTGTGGTGAATTACATGTTGTAGTAGGAGCATATTTTGGAATCTACATTTAAGCCTTTATCAAAATATATGCCCTTGAAATAGATTTGAGAAGCTATATTCCCATAGGTCCTTTGTTATACTTGTCTACTAATCCTTCGAAGGAAAAGGTGTTCTGGCACTTAAAAAATGACAAAACAAAAACTTCATTCCCATATCTGCTTCCTCAATATTTCCAGAAAATACATCGCCCACTCACTATTTTCCTTCAGGATTTCCCTAGGATCTCTGACTTTCTTTTTGCCTCCCTGGCTCAACTTCTTTGTCTGTTGCAAGGTGGAAGTTCCTTACGGACATTCTCTAGCCTTTCCATTCAACTCAGTGCTATAGCCTTTTCTGAAAATCTCCCTTCTCCACTCAAGAATTCCTCCAGTGCAGAGATGGGCAGGAGGCACACACTGTAGTCCTACCCTTCTCCACAAGTTCACTTCCCCAATTATCAGCTGCCCAGAGGCAACCATGCTCTGAAAATATTAAGTGGAAAACTCCAGATATTCAGAATTGGGAAAGTTTAAATTCTTCAGAATAGGGAGAATGTAAACACCAAAATAGTATTGGAAGAAAATAATAGTGAAAATTTGCATGTGGAGTCAGCTAAGGATTTGTTTTTCTTGGGGCTCTGGTTGGTCATGCTTGATAGCCTAAATGCTTGAGAGATAAAAAGGAGAAAGATCACAGCTTGAGGACAAAGAGTTCACACCAAAGTTCTCATGAACTCATTTTCATTGGTAGCCAGGTGAGAACACTTGCTCCTGCCATCCCAATCTACACAGGAAGCTAGATTGAGAGAACTGGACTTGCATTCCAGCCCAAGGAAACAATCCACAAACCCCATGTTAACAGAAAAGGCCTAGCATGGTGGTGTGTGCCTGTCATACTAGCTATATGAGATCTTCAATAGGGGCTTGTGATCCAGCTGACCAGGAAAACAAGTGAGACTCAACTCAAAAGAAACTGCAGCACCTAGGCACCAGTGGCTCATGCCTGTAATCCTACCTACTCAGGAGACTGAGATTGAGAGATTGGAGTTCAGTCTATCAGGGCAGGAAAATCCATGAGACACTTAGACACTTAGCTCCAATTAACCACCAGAAATTCAGAAGTAGCACTGTGGCTCAAAAGGTAGAGCAACCCTGTGAGCTGAAGAGCTCATAGACAGCATGTAGGCCCAGGGCATGACAAATTTAATATAAAAATCAAGCAATCAATCACTGAAACTTCAACAAACAAAACTCAATCAATCAATCAAGAATAAACCTGCAGCAAACTGTGCTTGGATGGGGGCTCAAGCATTCAAGTGGAATAGAGCCTGCCAGCAAGTAGGTCATCTTGTGCTTAAACATAAGGAAAGCCATCAGTTCAAACATCCACAACACCAAAAAACAAACATATCACATTCTTGTCTATGTGAGGGTTGGCCTGAGAAGCAGTGTGTGTACTGTGTGTTCCCATTCCCTTGATACCATGGTAGACAAGGCTCAATACTGCCTTGGGCAGGCAGGAAGAGATTGGCCTACAGTTGAAGGGAAATGAGTCCAACTGATGAAGGGAATCAATACTAAGGATTAAGTCTTTCATGCAAGAGCAAGAGACTAAGGGTCTATGGCTTCCTAAGCATTTTCAGTTCCCTATTTTATTCCAGTTCCAGATCCTTCCTTTACCACATTTTCAAACATTCAAAATTGCTTTGAAATTCTTTCAGATTTTTCTCTTCTTGATGCTATAATCTGCCAGTGATCTGCTAGTTCTCCCTGCATCATTGAAAACTTCTCTATGTTGGTCTATCACTCTTTGTCATTTTAAGAAAATTTCAACACTAACACAATCTAGAGTTCATCTAGCTAACATCTTGGATTCTGAGTCTCCACAATCTCTCAGCTGGCTTCATGTCAGTGACCCTTTCCTGTGGTCTAACTTACATATCACCAATAATGGCACCAACTGGGGAGATAATGTGAAATATTTCCCTTTTACCTTCCTTCACTTCTTCCTGTTGACTTAATCCTGTTCTCACATTCCTCCTATTCAGCAACTGTTTCTTACCATATTGACAGGTATTTATTGTCCCTATAAGTTACTTTTATATTATTTATCACCTAATTTGCTGTTTCCACCCCCTGATAAACATGTTTTATATTCCAAGATGCTAATCACCTTGTTTTTTTAATTTTTTTTAATTTTAATTTTTTGTGAACATACTGTGTGAACATACTGTACAGAGGGGTCACCTTGTTATTTAAAATGGTCGATCAATTCCCCTCTTTTCATTTATTTAAGCAAAAATTCCATTTCTAAATAAGTCTAGTGTTAAATCCCATCTGTAAGTCTAGTGTTTTTCTTTTTTATTCCTAATGTAAAGGTGATTTACACGGGGGTTACTGCAGCTGCATAAGTCAGATAACGGGTTCATTTTGTTTTGAACAATGTTACCTTTTTTTTAAATTGTGAAAATATCAGACAGAGGGGTTAAAATTACATGGGCAAGGTAATGAGTACAATTCTTATCAAGCATTGTTGCCTCCTCATTTGTTTCCCCTTCCCATCCCTTTCCATCTATCACCCCCACACCTTGGCCAAAGTTGTAAAGTTCTTTTTTTCAACATAACTACTTGTACAACTCATTGTTGCAATGGGTCCACTTTATCTCTATTTAAACTATTTGTTTTTACCTTTCCTCTCCACAAATTATACTAACATCAAAACATTTTTCCACATTTTTCTAACTCATGGCTATACATCAGTACCTTACTCTTATTAGAGATTATCATGTAACTATATATGCTTTAACTACTATTAAACTTGAGAATAAAATAATCAAGTGATTTTGAGGCATTTATAATGTATTATAGGATTTTTTTGTTTCTGTATATTCCTCCCCAATGGTATAATCCCTGTTTTCAATGTATTTGATTCCAATGCCCTGCATCTTGTACATACAATTCTGTAATTTGTGGAGGGGAAGGGAAAAGACAAATGCTTAAATAGGGATACAGATTGACCCACTGTAACAATGAGATGTACAAGACACTATGTTGAAAATGAACTTTATAACTTGGAGGTGAGGGTGGTATTGGATTAGTTGTGGAGGTGGGAATTAAGAGATGCTTGGGGAAAAACAAAGGAGGAATACACAATGCTCGACGGGATATGTACGCATTGCCTTAGTCATGTAACCGCAACCCCTCTGTAAAGTATTTTTACAATATAAAACGTATTTAAAAAGAAAAACAAAAAACATATTCAAGTAAACACAGTATTAACAGGCACCCTCACCATTGCCTAGTCCTTTATTTCTGATGACAGTACATATTTTCCTACAACTGTGAAACCACTCTGTTTAGGCAACCTGGCCTCGGTGCAGGCTTTAGGGCCCCCATAAAGCCTGGCCCACTATCTAACCCTCACCAAGAGCGCCTTCCATTTCTGACCAAACCCACAGAAAAGTGACAACACTGGTAAGCTCTTTTTTTTTTTTTTTACATGTGGGGCTTCAACTCTGGGCCTGAGTGCTGTCCCTCAGCCCTTCAGCTCAAGGCGAGCACTGTATCACTTCAGGCACAATGCCACTTCTGTGTTTTGTGAGTGGTTTATTGGAGATAAGAATCTCATGGTCTTTCTTACCTGGCTTGTCTTTGAACTGTGATCCTCAGATCTGAGCCACATGAGTAGCTAGGATGACAGGGGTGAGTCACCAGCGCCCAGCAAGCTACCTTGTTTTAACAGATGAAACTCACTGCCACCGATCCTATTCTACACAGTAAACTTTTGGGACCAGGTCACTTACTATGGTGTAGTCCCACCGAGGTAACCCTTGTTAACTTTCTGGCCTCACATAGATACCGAGTCTCACCCACTAAGGTACAGGTGGTTCAGCAGTCAGTGACTTATCTGGGTGTTCAACTCACAGCCACAAACAAGGCTTTTACTATCCCCACCAAACTCCTGATTACTAACTACCCTAGTCCTCCACTAAGAATGAGATTCTCTACTTTTTTGGGTCTAGCCAACTACCTCAGGTCCTGGACCCCCAACTACTCCCTCCTAACTCGTCCCTTATATGAAGCAGCTAGAGGGTTACCCGAGGAAGCCCTCTGAACACCCTCCACTCACATTTCTCCCTTTAGGAGCCTGGCTCCAACCGGCCTCCACACAGGCCCCTGCTCTCAGGCTCTTGGAGCCTTCACACCTGTTCTTTCTGCATGGAACTGAGAACTAGGGTTTCGTATTGAAAGTCTTACATCAGCAGATCGGATGTCGTTTGCTTATTTGTCCAAATGCCTAGACCCTACCATGAGGGGCTGGGCTCCTTGCCTCCATGGCCTAGCCATCTCGTCTTTCCTAATACAGGAGTCAAAGAAACTGAACCTGGGCACAAGCCTACCATTGTTACCCACCATCACCTCTTTCAGTTACTAACCTATAGAGGGATATAAACTCTGCCTCCCTCCCACAAGCTCTGGTGTCCTGTCACTGATAGAGGCCCCACTCTGACCTTCCAGCTCTGCCTTCCATTAAACCCCACACCCTATTACCCATTTCAGATACAAAGAGCTCCCCAGCCCCAAGCCCTGACGGGCTTGATTAAATCCATCCTGCTAACCCACCAGCCCACTTGGGACAATTGTCAGCAACTCTTACAGACTCTCCTTACCACGGAGAAATGGCAACAAGTGTTCCTAGAGGCTCGCAAAAATGTTCCAGGAGAGGATGGTAGACCGACGCAGTTGCCTAATGAGATCGATGAAGTGTTCCCGCTGACCCGCCTAATTGGGACTTCAACACTGTTGCTGGTAGGGATCGGCTCTGTCTTTATTGCCAGGTTCTGTTGGCAGGTCTCAAAGGGGCCGGAAGGCGCCCCACCAATTTGGCCAAGGTACGTGCAATAATGCAGGGAGCTGAGGAAACGCCTGTGGGATTTTTAGAGAGACTAATGGAAGGGTACCGTATGTATACGCCCTTTGACCCCTCCGATGCAGATAGACAATCCGATGTCATTATGTCATTTATCAGGCAATCGGCCCCAGACATTCAGACTAAGCTACAGTGGTTGGAGGGGCTCCAGGGGTATACCTTGGAGGACTTGGTTAAGGAAGCAGAAAAAATTTTTAATAAGAAAAAAACTCAGGAAGACAAAGAAGAAAGGAGGATAGAGAGGACAAGCGAGACAAGAAACGTACTAAAGAGTTAAGTAAGATCTTGGCCACCGTAGTGCAACAACCAGAAGAGAGAGAGGCTAGGTTAGGTAGGAACCTGGGGGACAAAAAGAGACCTCTGGTGAGCCGTGACCAGTGTGCATACTGCAAGGAAACAGGACACTGGGTCAGGAACTGCCTGAAGAAAAGGGGGCAGATGAGAGGACCCCGAAGGCCGGCACAAGTATTGTCCCTACAGGATAATGAAGATTAGGACAGTCAGGGCCAGAAGCCCCCCCCTGAGCCCCGGGTAACCCTTCAAGTGGGGGGCCAAGCCAGTAACCTTCCTGGTTGACACTGGTGCCCAACATTCGGTCCTAACCTGGTCAGGAAGTCCCCTGAGTTCTAAAACATCCTTGATGCAGGGGGCCACAGGAAGAAAACTGTACTGATGGACAAATGAACGAAAAGGAATGGGGCTAGTCACTCACTCATTCCTCCTAATTCCAGACTGTCCTTATCCGCTGTTGGGGAGGGATCTCCTCTCAAAGGTAGGGGCCCAGATTTACTTCCAAGGAAAAGGGGCCTCCGTTAAGGGACCCCAAGGACAGCCCCTCCAAGTCCTAACCATGCGCCTGGAGGATAAACATCGGTTACATGCAAGCCCTCAGTTGGCCTTGATTGACCCCCAGTGGTTATCAGATTTTCCCCAGGCTTGGGCAGAGACAGCGGGAATGGGGCTGGTTTGTAGCCCTGGTCATTAAACTTAAATCCTCGGCTACCCCGGTGATGATACGTCAGTACCCACTACGTAGGGAAGCCAAAAATGGAATCAGGCTGCATATACAAAGACTGCTTCAATTGGACATCCTAAAACCATGCCAGTCTCCATGGAACACCCCCTTACTGCCCGTCAAAAAGCTCGGGACAGGAGACTACCGTCCGGTACAGGACTTAAGAAAAGTAAACCGGAGGGCAGAGGATATACATCCCATGGTGCCTAATCCCTACAACCTACTAAGTATGCTGCCCCCGAGCCACACATGGTATACAGTACTAGATTTAAAAGATGCTTTTAATGAGACAGCCCTCAGAGCCAGCCAATCTTTGCCTTTAAATAAAAAGATCCAGAATCAGGTTTTTCAGGACAGCTCACATGGACAAGACTACCACAAGGATTCAAAAACTCCCCCACCCTGTTTGACGAGGCTCTACATCAGGACCTGGCTGACTTCAGAGTCAATCATCCCCAATTCGCTCTTCTACAGTATGTAGATGATCTGTTCCTAGCAGCTGGGACTCGAGATGACTGTCTAAAAGGTACCGGGGCCCTTTTAAAAAGGATGGGGGAGTTGGGGTACAGGGCTTCAGCCAAAAAGGCCCAAATTTGTGTTAGGCAAGTGACTTACCTGGACTATAAGCTGGAAGGAGGGCAGAGGTGGCTAACAGAGAGCTGCAAACAAACCATCACCCAGATCCCGCCACCCACAAGTGCGCGAGCACTGAGGGAGTTCTTGGGGAGCGCTGGATTTTGTTGCTTGTGGATACCAGGGTTCGCTGAACTGGCAGCCCCTCTGTACCCCCTTACCAAGGCAAATGCCCCGTTTCGATGGGAAAAAGAACAACAACAGGCTTTCGATCAAATTAAGAAGGCCTTATTATCAGCTCCGGCCTTGGGCCTCCTGGATGTGACCAGGCCATTCACTTTATATGTGGATGAGCGACAGGGAATTGCAAAAGGAGTTCTGACCCAAAAATTGGGACCCTGGAGAAGACCGGTGGCCTATTTTTCAAAAAACCTGGACAGTGTGGCGGCTGGATGGCCCCCATGTCTCCGTATCATTGCAGCTGTGGCCATGTTAGTAAAAGACACTGATAAATTAACCTTGGGACAACCCTTGATGGTGACAGCCCCCCATGCCATAGAGACAGTCATTTGCCAGCCCCCTGACCGCTGGCTTTCAAACGCTCGGATCACCCATTACCAGACAATGCTGCTAAATCCAGACCGGATTTGGTTCGGGGCCGCAGTCTCTCTCAACCCAGCAACTCTACTTCCAGACTCAGACTCTCGCCTCTCCATCGAACACGATTGTCATCAAATCCTGGCAGAAGTACACGGGACCCATGAGGACTTGACCGACTAACCCCTACCAGATGCTGAACACTCCTGGTACATGGATGGGAGCAGTTTCCTGCATAAGGGTGAGCGAAAAGCGGGAGCAGCAGTAGTGGATGGGACCACAGTCATCTGGGCATCAGCCCTAGAGCCTGGAACTTCAGCGCAGAAGGCCGAACTCATTGCCCTGACGCAAGCGTTGACAAAGGCCCAGGGAAAGAAAGTCAACATCTATACAGACAGTCGGTACGCTTTTGCTACCGCACATGTCCATGGAGAGATTTATCGGAGGCGAGGCCTGTTAACCTAGGCGGGAAAAGACATTAAAAACAAAAAGGAAATCCTAGACCTCCTGCAGGCCCTCTTCCTACCTAAAAAGGTGAGCATCGTCCATTGCCCAGGTCACCAACTGGGGAGGCACCCTGTAGCGGCAGGGAACAGGATGACGGATGAAACTGCTAAGGCGGTGGCCTTACAGAACCAAACCCTTGCTTTGGTCACATCACGAGAACGACAGCCAAACAAACAGCCTCTCTTCCAGTATTCAGATCAGGACATAGAGGTGGCCAAAAAGCTAAAGGCAACCTTTAATAACTCGACTGGAACTTGGGAATATGAAAACAGGACTATATTGCCCCTAAAGGATGCGAGGAGGCTGGTTACCTGCCGGAGCCTGCCGGCAACGAAAGGGACTCCTGATTTAGGGGGCGAGGACGGAAAAATAAAGACATAAGACAAAGGATGGGGTCGGGAGGTCTGCAGCTCAAGACTGCAGCCCCGTTTATTTTTAACTCTCCTTATTTATACTATTAGAAGTCAAGAGGTAACCTAAGGTCACCATAGTGCAGAAAAGCAAGGAAAATTTTAATAAAAACAAGGGTGCAGAAAGAAAGAAGACAAGGTTAACTGATAGAAAGTAAAACAAATTTTACAGACATAGCAAGGCAAACCCGGACACCTGGTGTTATTCATGAAAGCCAGTTCCTTGTACGTGCCTTTAAGTGAGCACAAGGGTCAAGATGACCTTGGAGTTTTACTGTCGGCTCCCAACAGTTACCTACTTGCACAGGTGGACCCACTTGGGTTACAAAAAGTTGGAGACTCTTTTACAGAGGGAGGAGCAGTTTCATTACATTCCAGATCTATCGGGCATAATTAAACAGGTCATAGACTCTTGTGTTCCCTGCGCCAAGGTTAATGCAGGCTGATTCCAAGAGCCCGCTGGAGTCAGAATGAGAGGAGAACGACCCGGTACCAACTGGGAGGTCGATTTCACCGAAATTAAGCCTGGCAAGTATGGAGCTAAGTATCTCCTAGTCTTTGTAGATACCTCCTCCGGCTGGACAGAAGCTTTCCCCACAAAACAAGAGACAGCACAAGTAGTAGTCAAAAAGATTCTGGAAGAAATTTTCCCTCGATTCGGGCTCCCTAAGGTAATAGGGTCAGATAATGGCCCTGCTTTCGTCTCCCAGGTAAGTCAGATGGTGGCCAAGCTTTTGGGGATAGATTGGAAATTATATTGTGCTTATCACCCCCAAAGTTCAGGACAGGTAGAACGAATGATCAGGACAATTAAAGAGACCCTAACCAAATTAGCCCTAGAAACTGGCACTAAAGACTGGGTCCAACTCCTTCCCATGGCCTTGTTTAGAGCTCGTAACATCCCGGCAAGCCATGGACTGACCCCCTATGAAATCCTATATGGGGGACCCCCTCCCATAGCAGACTTCCTTGACCCTGCCATTGATTCTTTTGCAAATACCCAAAGTTTACAGGCGCGGCTGCGAGCTCTGCAACTCATCCAGAGACAGGTGTGGAAACCTTTGGCCACTGCCTACACCACGGGAAGTTCCACTATCCCACACCCCTTCCAGATCGGCGACGAGGTGTACGTGAGGAGACACCAATCCAAGACTCTTGAGCCGCAGTGAAAAGGCCCATACACTGTGCTGCTGACCACATCTACTGTGCTAAAAGTAGATGGGATCGCCGCCTGGATCCACGCCTCCCATGTCAAGCGTGCGCCTCCTGGAGATGAGAAGGACCCTGCAGAGCCACCCAAATGGAAGCTACAGCGCACTCAAAATCCTCTCAAGATAAGACTCTTAAAAACTGTTTAATATTCCTTGCTGTTATAACCTTAACAGTAGCTGAGGGACAAAGAGTCCACCCCCTGGTGGGCACAAACCCACACTCTCCCTATAACCAGACTTGGCAAGTGGTAGATGAACATGGGGGCGTAACTTGGTCTGTCTCCAATGTAGCCCCTCTCTGGACATGGTGGCCCGACCTAGCACCAAACTTCTGCATATCTATTTCTAATCGGGCTGATGCATCATATGGAAAAGCTGTCCACCAAGGCTACCCTGTCTATGCCTGTCCCGGCGGGCACCGGGACCCTTCCCTCACATACAAATGTGGGGGAGAAAAAGATTACTTTTGTAAAGCCTGGGGCTGCAAAACCAGTGGTGACACCTACTGGAACCCTACCTCCTCTTGGGATTATATAACAGTCAGAAGGGTTGGTGCGACAAAAAAAGGTGTTAAATACAGCTGGGATGAATATGGCCGCCGGTATGATGAAGGAAATGGGAAATGCGCCGACCCAGGGTGCCACCGATGGTGCGTAAAACTTACTATAAAGTTCACCACCAAGGGAAAGGTGCCTAATCTGGGCTGGGCAACTGGACTCACATGGGGAATTAGGCTGCGTACGAACAATTGGGGTTACGATGATGGCGGGCTTGTGACTATCCACCTCCAGGTGCAGAGCGCAAGCCCCCGCCTTCTAGGGCCCAACCCCACTCTAGAGAAAAGATCCTTTTCCATAAACCGGTTGCCCTACCATACCTTCCCACAAGCCACTGCCAACCCAAGTATGCCCCAGATGCCCCCCCTGTACAATTTGATTGAGGGAGCCTACTTTGCCCTCAACTCTACCAAAAGTGACCTCACTCGGTCTTGCTGGCTCTGCCTTTCTGAGGCACCCCCTTATTATGAAGGAACAGCTTACAATGGTACCTACAACTACACTGACTCATGCCCCTGGAGACAACAGGGTGCTAGCAAACTAACTCTAGCTGAGGTATCAGGGCAGGGACTATGTCTTGGCACTCCACCCCATGAAAAGAGCCAGCTCTGTGCCCACACAGTAAAGGTTCTGGTTATTACTGGCAAATACCTGACACCCACGGACGGAGGGTGGTGGGCTTGTAGTACCAGGTTGACTCCATGCATCTCCCCGATATTAATAGACCAGACTGGTTTCTGTGTTCTAGTACACTTCTATCCATGAGTCATATATCATGACTCCCGATCCTTTGAGGAGTTAGCGGAAGGCCTAACCCGATACAAAAGGGAACCCGTCACCATAACCCTAGCTGTCCTCATGGGCCTCGGAACAGCCGCGGGTATAGCGGGGGCAGGAATGGGGAGTGCCGCATATGTGGAAGGCTATCAACACCTAAAACAACTAAAAGCTGCTGTGGCACAGGATTTAAAGGGAATAGAAAAATCCATCTCTGCGTTAACAGCCTCCCTCACCTCCCTGTCAGAGGTGGTGCTCCAAAACCACAGGGGCTTGGACTTGGTTTTCATCAAGGATGGAGGCTTATGTGCAGCCCTAAAAGAAGAATGCTGCTTCTATGCTGATCATACTGGGGTGGCGTGTGACTCTATGGCCAAGCTCTGCAAGCGTCTGGAGGAGCGAAATTGGGAAAAAGCCGATCAGGGCAGTTGGTTCGAGAGTTGGTGGTCGAGATCCCCCTGGCTTACTACATTGTTGTCTGCGATAGCAGGGCCTGTCATTATCCTACTTCTGCTTCTCACATTTAGCCCCTGCATCCTCAATAAGCTGTTACAGTTTATCCGCGAGAGACTATCTGTCATACAAGCCATGGTATTAGCCCAACAGTACCAAGCATTAAGAACAACTGACACCCCAGTAAACAATATAGAGACACCCTAAATTTTAAGATTAAAATTAGTCCAAAGAAAAGGAGGGAATGAAGAATTAGAGAAATTAGGGCTGCGTCCATTTTACAATTTACTAACTGCTGACTCTGCTTCTGTAAACTTGCTTGTGCTAGCACAGACCCTCCCGGGAAATAAGTAAAAAGTTTCAGAGTCCAGATGCAGGCCCTGGGAGAAGGTCTGCAAACATAGATAAAGAACAAAAGAGTATGTTCTTCTAAATTCCTGTTTAGAAACTCTCAGCAAGGAACTCAAGATAAAGACCATCTGGCGAGCCCAGCAAACTAGGTCAAATGTCAACCAATCACAAGCCTGTAACTATGTGGACTTCCCTCCAGGGAAGACTCCCCCTAGAGAGTCAACCAGTTTACGACGAGTGTTACAAGACTTCCCGCGCAACAAAATGATTGCTGGAATATATGATTTTTTTTTTTTTTTTTTTTTAAAATTTTTAAATTGAGCCAATCCCGGGCGCCCGGTGTCTTATGCTAATCCTGTGGTTTTTGCCTTTAAAAGTGCCTGTAACTGCTGCTCGGGGCTCTCTGACTGACCGGGGCAGAGAGCCCGTTTGCACAAATGCCGAATAAATTCCTCTTGCTTATTGCATCTGCTGGTTTGGAGTTTTGTTTACTGGAGGTGCCCTCCCGTAGATGGAAGCACCCTAGGGGTCTGGGGTCTTTCAACCTCTCCCTGTGCCTTCCCACATCCCTCTATTCCTATTTTTTACCCACATCTCTCCCTAACCCTAATAATTTCTGGTTTTCCAAATTCTTCTTTGCGTTTCATAGCCCATTAATACCTAGTTGTTTGATGTTGAATAGACGTATCTGTTGAACTAGATTGTGTCTGCAGACTATTGACTGTGCAAATTCAGACTTTGGTTGATGCTTGCCTTAACATAGTGTTCTAGCACAAAACTGGTGTTATTTTCATCCCAAATGGGGAGAGTAAGCCGGAAAAACACAAGAAAAATGGCAAGTCCGGGTATCTCAACCCCGCTCATGATAATCAGGGAACAGAACAGATAATGAATAATTCAGAGGAGAGTCCTCAAATAGCTCTACAAACACTGGTGGTAAACACGGTAATAAAAAGATTGAAAACCTACAAAGCACTCTGTATGAGCGTGATAGGGAGAGAGAGGAGGCAAACAAAAGGTTTATGCAGGTATATCATAAGCGTGAGGAAGCTACTCAAAAACTGATACAGGAATTGCATGAGCAGCTTGAGAACACTCAAAAAGAAAGGCAGGAAGGGCGTGAGCAGGCTGAGAACACTCAAAGAGAACTACAGGAATCACATGAACGTGAGGAAGCTAATCAAAGAGTAATACAGCAATTGAGAGAGCAGGATGAGAATACACAAATATCACTAAAGGCATTCATGAAATCCATTAACAAAGAGCTGAAGGAAGTCAGGGAGACCACAAAGGGAATGCTGAATGGAACCCAACAGAAGGAATGGGAGTCCAAGGAAACCATAACCAATCAACTAAGTGATTTGAGAATAAACACTGAACACCAAATTAAGGAAGTAAAGAAGTTCATACAAGATCTAAAACAAAGCTTCAACAAAGAATTTGAAGCCATCAAAGCTGACCAATCAGAAGGAAAAGAAATAAAAAACAAAGTAGAAAGTCTTGACAGCAGGTTAGTCCATGCAGAAGATCGAAACTCAGGGATTGAAAAAAGCCTAGATATTATAGAGAGAGAACATACAACCATCCAAGACACATCCAAGAAATATGATAGATCTATCCAACACCTGGAAGACACCATCAGAAGGCCTAATCTAAGGATAATGGGTGTAGAGGAACACCTAGAAACAGAAGTTAATGGTCTAGGAAATTTGTTAACAAGATCCTAGCATAGAACTTCCCAAACATGCAAAAAGATAGGCCTATTCAGATATAAGAAGCTTTTAGAACCCCAAATAGACCAGACCAGAATAGGACATCCCACCATCACATTATAATCCACACAGGATCAACTCAGACCAAGGAAAAGATCCTTAAATCTGTCAAGGAGAAAAGATTAATCACCTATAAAGTGAAACCAATTAGAATCATCTCAGATTTCTCAGCGGAGAGAATCAAAGCAAGAAGAGCCTGGAATGATGTATGCCATGCCTTAAAGACAAACAACTATCAACCAAGAATTCTGTACCTAGCTAAACTTTCCTTCATAACCAAAGGTCAAATAAAAACCTTCCATAGCAAAGAAAAATCGAAACAATATATCTCCACCAAACCAGCCCTACAAAAGATTCTTAAAGATGTCACACACAGAGAAAACCAACAAGATTACAATAAAGGCCAAGAAACCACACCCAAACTGAGAATCCAAGAACCATAGGAAGAACTCAGTAGCAGCAGCCCCAAGAAGGTGGATTAAATGGCAGGAACTCCCAAATACCTCTCAGTCCTATCTATCAACATTAATGGACTTAACTCTCCAATTAAGCGACATAGACTGTCTAGTTGGATTAAAAAGCAAGATCCTTCTATCTGCTGCCTTCAGGAGTCATATCCTGCCCATAAAAACAAACACATTTTCAATAGAGTTTGAAATTTGGTATTGATATTCCTCCAGCAGTGTTCTTTCCGTTGAGGAGTAATTTTGCTATTCGGGGTCTTTTAGTGTTCCATATGAATTTTTAGATTGCCTCTTCTATTTCCTTGAAGAATGACGTTGGAATTTTGATAGGTATCACATTGAATTTGTAGATAGCCTTGGGAAGTATTGCCATTTTCACAATGTTAATCTTTCCAATCCAGGAGCATGGGAGGTTTTGCCATATTCTAAGTTCTGTTTTGATTTCCTTTTTCAAGATTTTAAAGTTTTCATCATAGAGGTCCTTCACTTCTTTGGTTAAGTTAATTCCTAGGTATTTTATTTTTTGTGGGGCTATTACAAATGGAGTTGCTTTCCTAATTTCAGCCACACTTTTCTCATTGTTGGCCTACAGAAAAGCCATTGATTTTTGAGGGTTAATTTTATACCCTGCTACTTTGCCAAAGTTTTGAATCAGCTTGAGTAATTTGGGAGTGGAGTCTATGGGATTCTTTAAATACAAGACCATGTCATCTGCAAAGAGGAAGAGTTTTATTTCTTCTTTCCCTATTTGGATCCCCTTTATGTTTGTATCTTGTCTTATTGCTGTAGCTAGGCATTCTAATACTAGGTTGGAGAGAAGTAGAGAGAGTGGACATCCTTGTCTTGTTCCTGAGTTAAGAGGAAATGGCTTTAGTTTTTCACCATTAAGTACAATGCTGGCTGTAGGTTTGTCATATACAGCCTTTGTTGTATTGAGGAATGTTCCATGGATTCCTAATTTTTCCAAAACCTTCCTCATAAAGGGGTGTTGGATCTTGTCAAATGCTGGGGCCAGTCTTTTTTATCCATAGAGGTCGATTCTAGTTGGCTTGGAGGTGTGTGAAGGCTTATCAGGCATGTGACATTTAACAAGACAGAGATGAATCATGTGTGGATAAGGGTGGATGTTTCCATGTTTAAGTCTCTTAAAATTAAGTATCTTAAGTCCCTTGCTACAGCTTGGCCAAACAGATGGGGACTATCCTAGGACCCTTGTGGCAAATCAGTCCACGTGAGCTCAATTCAGGTTTAGGTGACAGATTCAGTCCACAAAAAGGTAAAGAGGTCCTGGAAGAGGGGACAAAGCATTGTCAAAAGGTGTGATTTAAGTCCAGTACTGAGTGAAAGGCAATCATCGCAGGGATTAGAAAGCAGCATATAAAGGTTGGGCACAATCGGTTATAAGGGGATAATGGCAGAATTTACAAGGCAACGGTCCTGCACAGGCAGAATGAGCCGTTAGTTTTGGCGATTCCAAATGTATATGTATTCTAGGGAGAGTCGGTGGAACCTAACAACTCTTTTCTCAGCAAGTCTTTAACAATTGGTTGTAGTTCCAGAAGACTGTGGCAAGGGAGGGAGTACTGGGGTTGTGAAGGAAAGTTTTGGGGGTCCCTCAGGGAGGTACAAATGGGAGTGTGGGGCTTCTCACTAGAAGTGTTGTGAGCATCCCAACCCTTAGGGTCACCTCTGAGCGTGAAAAAGGGAAATGCAAGGAGTCACTAGGTGAGCCTATTAAAGCCATCAACAAGGAGATTGTGGAGGAGGCTGAATCACTATCACATTGGATCATAGAGCAACAGATTTGGCCAAAAGGTCTCTGCCCAGCAGTGGAACTTGACAGTGGGAATAACAAGGAAGGAGTAGCCAAACATCACTCCTAAAAAACAAAAATGACAGGATGGGATGAAGGGGCTTGTAAGTTTTTCCCTGTACCCTGAGTATGGAGATATTGGCTAGGTAAGTCTGGCCATGGAACTCAGTGAGCACCGAATACATAGCCCCTGTGTCTACCAAAAGCAAAGATTACCTTACCTGTAACCATGATTGTCACCCTGGGTTCCTGTGTGGTGATGAGAGTGGTCAGGGCCACGAGTCCAGGGTCTCCACTGTCCTCTCCAGTAGCCAGTTCAGCACATCAGGAGTGGGCCCTGCAGCCTTAGTGGATGGCCACCATCCCTGAGAGGTCAATGGACAGTGCCAGGGCCCAGTGTCTGAACCATTGCACTTGGGCCACAGCTAGGTTGGTTTCATGGCTGTGGGCTGGCTGCATGCCTATGGCCTGGCTGGCCACATCGGTAGAACTGCTTTCTCAGGGGACAGGTTCCCCTCCTGTGCCCTTTGGACTCACATCCATAGCAGGAGTCAGGTGGACCCCAATGGGAAGGGGTTGGTTGCAAGACCTAAGACTGGTGGACTTTTGCCAGCATCTGGTACTTGAGCTTTTTGCCCCTGGCCTCCCTGCCTTGATACATCTGAAAGGCTGCCTCCCAATCCTCACTAGTGGGTGTCAGGAGCCTCATGTCTAGTTTTTTTTAGCTTATCCCAAATGTCTGGAGAAGATTGATTAATAAAATGAGTCATTAAACAGCATTGTCTGACCACAGACTCGGTGTCCAGGTTAGTGTTCTGAACGAGTGTCTGACTCAGTCTGGCCCAAAAGGCCAACTGATGGCTAAGAGGAAATGGGCAGAATAACCTGAGGACTTGGGTAGTGGTTTAGTCTGGAGAAAGAGTGAGAATGAGAAAGCCTTTATGTAGCTGCCCTCCTTGAAGTGCTGAACACCTACAGAAGTTGGATAGATCCCCTATAATACCAGGATCCAGTGTCCCATGAATGGGCACCGTGGACTGGTTGTCCAATGAATATTTGGGCCAGATTTTTGTACTGAAGTGTATCAGCTCCTCTGGGTCATTGTCTGATTTGAGATTGATGTTTCTAGATGATTTAATAGACACCACAAAGGGGAGTCCTGAGGAATGTCAGGATTAGATTGTGTCTCCCCCCCCCCCCATGGTAAGTGACCTGGACCCAAAAGCTTGCTTTCCAGAATTCTTGGTAAGGCAATTTGGACTGTTAAAAATAAGAAGGTGTGGAGCAGTGGGAGCTCTCCAGTGGCAAGTTGTGATTTTCCAAGGCCCTCAGGATGAGCATTAGATAGTTGGCCAAGGTTTTTTGGTGGCTCTGAAGCCTACACTGTCTGGTGGCTGAACAACAGAATCTCAGCCTCTGGACATATCCCTTACCTGGGGATAGAGTGGAATTAGCCTCAGGTGGTGGATCGGAGGCATTCAGTGTGGAGGAAGACAGCTGGGCAGTCTTTTGGGTCTACTAAGAACTGTGGGTTAGGTCCTGGGACCACTGGCTCTCCCCCACACCTGGCCATGGAGGGGAGCAAATCCAGCATGATACCTATTCCAGGCATTGGCACCACTATGAAAGGAAAAATAACCCAAAAATCCACATGGACCAAAGTCATATAGAGGTTAAAGATTTCCTGCCAGTGGGGCTGAAAAGCCCAAGTTCTCACAATGGAGAGCAGAAAATGGAGTCCTGTGGCTCCTCAGAGGACCCTTTATACAGTCAGGGGCTGGAGATGGGAGGTGCCTTACCTTCCTGCAGGCCCTGACACCCAGGCCAGAGATTAGGTCTGTGAGGGGTGTTTGCTGACCTATGGACCCCACTCAGCCCCAATTCCTGGGGTCCCCTTGGAGGTGCATCCTGCTAGGTCATCACATGTTCAGGCTCCTAACTCTCTTTCTCACCTATGGCAGGAAGTGGCACACATCACGGAGGCACTCCTTTGATTGTGGGAAGATAGGATGCCATCTACCAAGTGTGATGGTTTCAAAGTGGCAGGAAAACATGCACTATCATAAGAAAGGGCAGGACTCACCATTGGTGACAGGTTGTTTGTTCATATGGAGTGCTAACTTGAATACTTTGTTCACAAGTTTAATAGAAACCAAAGAGCATTGCTTGTTATTTCTAATAATACAAAGGTCCTAATGTGTAGAAAAATGCGGGAAGACGTGACATTGGTCAATAAGAAATGAACTGATTATCTGACTTATGCAGTGTAGCCCTTCTGTACATCACCTTGACAATAAAAAATTAAAAAATGTTAAAAGAAAAGTACTAGCCATAGGTAAAGATGGGATTTTTGCTTAAGTAAAATAAAAGCGAGAAAATGAATGAGGATTTTAAATAACCCTGTAGATCCTGGATTATAAAACTTGGTTTATCTGGGTAGAAATAGCAAATTAGGTGATAAAAAAATGGAAAAATAATTCAAAGTGAAACTAAATATGTCAATATACTAAGTGTTAGTTGCAGAATAGCAGGAATGTGAGAAGTGGATTAAGTAAACGAAGAAGAGAAAGTGGTGAAAAGGGAAATATTTAACATAATCTCTCCAATTGGGGCAATTATTGGTGATATGTAAGCTAGACCACAGGAAAGGATCACTGACCTGGAGCAAGCTGAGGGATTTGGAAGCACCGGAATCCAAGACAGACTCTAGAGTCTATTAGTGTTGAAATTTTCTTAAAATGACAGTGTTAGACCAACACAGAAAAATCAACATTAAAGTTTTCAACGTTGAAGGAAGAACCAGCAGATCACAGGAAAATTACAGAATCAACAAGAGAAAAGTAAAAAAAAAATCTTTTTGAAAGACTCAAATGTATTATGAATATCTGAAAATATGGAAACGGGGGCCGGGGCTGAGAGATTGGCTCAGTGGTAGAGTGCTTGCTTTGCACGCATGAGGCCCTGGGTTTGATTCCTCAGCACCACGTAAGTAGAAGAATCCGTAACTGGCGCTGTGGCTTAAATAGTAGAGCGCTTGCCTAGAGCTGAATTGCAGCGGGACAGCACCCAGGCCTAGGGTTCAGGCCCCATGACTGACAAAAAATAAAATGAAACAAAATATGGGAATGGAAGGATCTAGGACTGAAATAGAATCAGGAACTGGAAACTCTTAGAAAGCCAGGAGCCATTTTATATCTTATATTGCTTCCCTTCATTAGGCCGACTCATTTTCCCTTTATCTGTAAGCCAATCCTTTCTCCTCCTGCCTGTCCAAGGCAGTGTTGGGCCTTGTCTACCATGGGATGAAGTTTATCTAGGAAATGGGAACACACAGTACAGACACTGCTTTTCAGGACAACCCTCATGTAGACAAGCATGTGATTTATCGGTTTTAGGGTTTTGCTGATGTTTGAACTCAGGGTTTTCCCTATGTTTAAGCAAAAGACGGCCTGCTTGCTGGACAGCCTCTATACTACTTGAATGCTAGAGTCACACATCCAAGCCCAGTTTGCTACAGTGTTTATTTTTATTTATTTATTTGCTTTTATGTTTGTGTTTGTCCTGTATCTGGGCCTAGGTACTGTCCTTGAGCTCTTCAGGGCAAATAGTTGTTCTACTTTTTGAGCCAAAGTGCTAATTCCAAAAAAGAGTTATATGAAATACCAAGGTACCATGGGGGAGGAACATATAAAGCAACAAAAATAAATCAAATGGGTACATTATAAATCCATTAGAAACAATAGCAAGCAAGAATAAAACTTGTATCCCTATCTTAGGGTTCATTTAGCTTTCCATCATCTTATCTGGTCATATGTACTAGCTTTTGACCTTTTCTGTTTGTCCCAGACATATACTAGTTATTGCAAATAAGAGAAACCATGGGACCTATGTTTTTTGGGGCCTGGTTTGCTTTACTTAATATAAATTTTCCAAGATTTTCCATTTCCTAGCAAATGGGGAGATGTCATTCTTTCTGATGGAGGCATAGAATTTCATGGTGTGTGTGTGTGTGTGTGTGTATGTGTGTGTGTGTGTGTGTGTGTGTGTGTGTGTGTGTGTGTGTGTGTATACCACATTTCCTTGATCTGCTGAGGGGCATCTGGGTTAGTTTCCCCTGTTTTCACTGTATTTGATGTTTGTCCAATTTGGAGAGAAGAAGGGAAAAAACAAAATTCTTAAACATGGATACAGGTTGACCTATTGTAACAATGAGATATACAAGACACTATGTTGAAAAGGAACTTTACAATTTAGGCAGGGGGGCGCTGGGAGGGAGTGTAGTTGTGGAGGTGGGAGGGAAGGGATGGTAGGGGAAAAACAAAGGAGGAGGCAACAATGCTTGATAGGAAATGTACTCATTACCTTGCTCATGTAATTTTAACCTCTCTGTACAATAATTTTACAATAAAACATAAAAATACCAGGTACCACAATCAAATACAGGAACAATAGAGGATACACCATAGGTGGAAGAATATACAAAAGAAACTAACAAAAAAAACTCCCAAAGTTTAGAAAACAGCAACAAAGTGAAACTGCTTGTGTCCATATCTTGGAGTTCATTTCCCTTAGCATCATCTTATATGGTTATATGTACATAGCTATTGAGCTATTCTGTGCATCTGCTAAGATTATCCTAGAAGGATACCAAAAAGTGCAAATAGGAGAAACCATGGGGCCTATGGTGAATCACAGGATTTTCAACCTATTCTCCATGACTAGAAAAGACCAACAGCATGCTGAGACAGCAAAGTTCAATGTATTCCCTGAATGGTTCATCTGAGAATATATGAGTTTGAGAGCTGGGGTAGCAGTTAGTTCTGGGTACCCATAGCTTCTGGCCCTCTAGAGAAGACATTGCCACTCAATTTGAATGCTCGATGATAGTTTAAGTTATGCTGGCTTTTCATCTCTAGTTCTTGTGTGCCTTCTTCTTTCACCAGAACAAGTAAATGTTTTTCTTTCTATTGTTCATTCAAATTGAATGGAAACAGGGAAAGAACCCCCATCTGAAATAATTGCAATCTCCATTGTTCTCCAGTGCCCTGGATGCAATTTCTGAGTGCAATGGCTCCTCCTCTGTTGTGGCAATGAGCCTGTGGCACTATGTGCACTCAGTTGAGGGGTGAGGGATAAGGGCTAGCACAGACCTTTCTTCTAGGATCTTTGGAGTCCTGGGGATTGTGATGGGCAACACTTACTGTGTCTCAATCAATGCTCATAGAAAAATCTGGGGCACCTTGACAAAGGTGGGAATAGTTGTAGAGGAGAGAAGGGAAGGTCAGAGCTTAAATGCTTTTATAGGGAAGTCAACCTAGACATGTCAGCAGGGCTTGGTGGGAGCGTGTGCTGTGGACTTCACAGCATCAGAGCTTGGGATCTGCAATACAGTCCTCAAAGTCAGATCCTAATAGAAAGGGCAGAGCCAGGGGCAAATGAGAGTACCATGCCTATTGATCTACCAAAATGTCAGCTGTTGCTGTATATGAGAGTACAGAGAATATGTGAAGCATGTCATCAGGGATCCTCAGCTCTGGTGGAGGTGGAAGAGAGAGCCAAGTGAGCAGTGCTGATGGAGACTGGGATGCACCAAACGTTTGTGAAGCTGCTACAAACCTAGTTTGAGCCAGGATGCTGCCATGTCTGCAGGCCAGCACCAGGAACACCAAGGGACTGGCACCCCTGCCTGGTAACTGAATCTGTGGTAATCCGTCTTGTCTTGTTTAGGAAAGAACTTGGGTCTGCAGCTCATGCTCACTCTGCCTGGAGGTAGCGCAAGGGATTCCTCTCCTGTCCTCACTGCTGCCTTGATGATCAGGACCTCCAGGCACTGCAGGCTTTCCAGAATGCACAGCCCCTCCTGGGAGCACTGTCCTACTGAGAACAGAGGACTCACTCCATGCAGCACAACAGCGCAGAGGCTTGGACCCAGGCACCCTGCACAGCATGTATTCCAGGGGCCTCCTGCCTACTGAGCCCAACACTCAGGAAGATTTGTCTTTCCTGCTGCCTCTTCTTTCTCCCAGGCTCCTCTGACCATGAGTCTCCTGTCAATTCAGTCTAGACTACACAAAACACCATACTCTGGCTGCTCATTCCTATGCAGAAGCCTCCCTAGGCCTCTGAATTCCTTTCCTGGAAGAATGGAATTCAGGCCAGCTACCCAAGGAGAGGAGTGCAGGAAGCTAGGAAGGCTTGATGATAGGCAAGGGGCAATCAATGCGGATCATTTAGGCACAGCACCTGACTAAGTCTTCAACTCAGTATATAGGCAACAGAGTAGTGACACCATGTTCAGTTTGTGGTCCCAAATCACACGATTTTTCAATCTGTGCGTGTCCCTGCATCCATTTTCCCTCCCCTGAGTGTCTAAACAGAGCACCTAAGAAGACACATGCACCTAGCTTGCTGCTAATGACATTCATTCCAACTTATGGCTAGGAGAGGACTGAACATGATGGAATGTCATGGACTGTCCATTAGGAAGCATGAGGAGGCAGAGGCTACAAATGACTCCTGCTCCCTTGAGGACTTGGAAGGAGACACAGGCTTCTCCTGAACTGGGCCAGTTCACTTGTTAGATTTTACTCGTTCCTGGTTGTACATCACTCAGAATCCCACCATCGATCTGACTACAAGCCCACTAGGTGTCTTTTGCCTGAGTTGGCCAACCACAGTTTCTTTAGGATTGCAGCCTCCTAAGCAGCCCCTCCCTGTGTCTGAGACAGCCAATGCTCTCATTCTTGGGAAATCCTCTTGATTCTGAAGCCCCCTTGTCCAAACAAGAGGCTCTGCACCTTCCTTCCTCTAAGGAAAGTCAGCAAGGTCAGTGTTGGACTCTTTACTATACAGTCAAGGACTTCATCTCCTTTATCCCTGTTTCCTCTTTCTTGACTCCTCAGGGGCCTTGGGGTTTTATGATTCACGCCAGTGGCTGGTATCTCCATTGCCTCCCTCCTTCTGTCAGATCTGGCCATGAGCCCTGCCACTGCATTTCATCACTCCATACAAGAGGATCAATTTCAGGATGGAAGTGAATGGACATGGAGGGAACCGCAAGCCTAGGTCCAGGCTTGTTGAAGAGAGCAGGGGAATGCCAGACTGCCCCACTCACTGTGATGCCTTTGTAGACATTTGCTGTGTGCTCAGGCAGGCTCACCCTGATGACACCGGAATCTCCCACCTGCTTCTTATATAGAGGCACAAGGGAGCTGTTCCTAAATACAATGTTATCCCAGCTCAGTCTGTTGTTTGTGTTGGGGTCAGTGTGCTGGACTCTGAAGGGAAGGCTGTTCTGCTGGAATTCAGGGTCAACCCGGATGCCCCTGGAGTTGAGGAAGAGTCGCAGGACCTGACCTGGAGGGACAGCAACATGAGGAGAGGCCTGGACGCAGATGGATGCCCCAGCCTGGGAGGATGGTCTAGGGCCTTCCAAAGACTCTGTGTGTGTGCAGGAGCTGGGATTCCTGAGCCCCTTGGCTGTATCTCCAGTGGACGAGGTAGGAATGACATAGAGTGTCATTTTTTCCTTGTTTTGAGGGGATTCTCCCTTGAGGCTCCTGTGGAGATCCAGGTGGGAGCTGGCCTCCCCAGCTCACTGCAGGCCACTGTATGAGGGCCCTTCCACGGTGTCCTGCTGCTGCTGTCAGGGCCACGCTGGAGCTGTTCCTGTGATGTGGGCTGGGAACTGCCACTGCCGCTGAGGTCAGTGTTGAGAATATGGCAGCTTCAGGCAGAGGCTGGATTCCTGGAGGAAGCTTTCTAAGCATACCCTTGGATCCTGCTCTCCAATACTCTGCTAGCATGCTGCTCCAGTCTAGGATCCTTGACAATCCCTAATCCTCCAATCTGGATCCCTATCTGAAGGATGAATCCCAGACACAAGCAAAGGGAGGAAGGTGAATCCCAGAAAGCTGAATCCTCAGAGCCAAGAATTAGGGATGCTGTCAGTGTAGAGAAATCAGCATCAGCCAAGAAGTCCATCATCCCAGCTCAACATCTTTTTTGGCCCCTGCCAGCCAGTGCCCATCCACTTCCTTCTTTCCTGTCTTTACCATGCCTGAGAGGCTCTTGCTAGAAAGGCTTGTACTGTCAGTCTGCCTCCGGGACTCCACTGTACAGGACAGCTCACAGCTAGGACAAGGGATGGCAGTAAGGTTACCAAGTGCCATGCCTGTTGATTGCCAAAGTACGCTGGGACTTCAGAGCCTGGGGGCCATCCTTCATTAGCCTGTCAGAGATTCTGTCTATTCCCATTCACCCAGGTATAAATCTCAGCCACTTTGGAGCACATTCTAGGGGTTTCCCTGCTTGTTCCTCAATGTCTGCCAAACAAACCTGACATCCTCACTGAGCTGCCCCAGGCCTTCGAATCAGGCCAGAAAATTTTCTTCTGGTTTGATGTTGTAATAGCTGCAAGTGTGTTGTAGATGTTCCATGTGTTCAATGATCTCATTTTCCTGGCCACAGAGAGCACAAGGGCAGTGACAGGGCAGGGTTGGCCAGGACAGGTCTCTGCTTTGGGGAGGGACCCATCTCCTCTACCAGCTCTGCCCACCAACACTTCACTGAGTTGCCCAGACCTCTGTGGAGTCTCACAGCTGTGTCTTCACTCTCAATCCTGGGGGCTCTTCTAGATGTCCCCTCACACCTCACCCTGGCTGAGGGTGAGACCTCTCTTTCTTCCCATTGTAACCATGCAGAAAGCACAGGCGTCAGGCCTGACTGGACCACCTTGCTGGTCCCAACCCATCCTGTCTCATCTGGACAGCTGACACTCACTTTAATCCATTTCATCATTTGTGTTTTCCCCTTGAAGGCAGAGGGCCTTCAACTGGGTCTCCAACCAGGCCCTCCTCTAGCCAGGGCAACACATGTGCATACATGTATAGAACCAGTGTTCAGAGGAGGGCTGGACACCTGGCATCGGGTCAGGATCAGGGATGGTGTTGTCTAACACCTGTGATGCTAGGAGACATACAGCAGCATCAGATGACAAGGCTGTTGTTGGGCCAGAAGTTGCTCCTCCCTTAAGAAAGCCTGGCTTCAGTTGGGCCTACTGCCCTCCCTTGAAGGACTTGATATTCCAACTGGGGTATGTGCACACCGCTCAGTGTTCAGGCAGCTGTGGCCAGCAGCTGGTCAGAGGGCCATGGGGCCGAGCCCTTAGGATGGCCTTGAGACTGTCAGGAGTGCCAGAGCTCAGGCCTCCCGGGGGACTTTTTCTTCTACTTCCCCACCCCTAGTTGGGCCCTGGCTACTCTCCTTCTGTACATCCTGATAGGCAGGGTCTATCTTCATTATGTCTGTCCCATGTCGCCTCTGGAGTGCCTTCTAACAATCTCCAGAATTGGTAACTGAAAGTAAGGTGCAACCTGCGTTGACTCAAGCATTCCAAACACTTTCTCTCCCCTTCACTCAGGCCTGCATCTCAACTCATTCACCAAAAACAACCAAAGAATTTTGCCATACATACAATCCACCGGGTGCACTAGCTGCACCTTTTGTGGATTGTGGTGCCTAGAAGGACCAGGGGGCTAAGTCCTCTGAGCCATTGTGATGTCCTCTCTCTACAGCTCTTCACTTGAGCCCTTCTGACCAGAACCCTTCAGAGTCCTCTGTTCATGCCTTGTACTGGCATAGCTTGAGCACCATTGGCCAGGATGACTACTATCCCCCAGCGCAATGTCCCCTGGCACTCCTGGGGGCAGTGGTGACCACCTTCAGGGAGATCTATGCATGTGGGTTCATATGCACACTTCTTCCCCACATGCAGATGTGACCCTGCAACTGACATTGTGTCTCTCAGGTTCCCAAACCCATCAACCCCATTCCTTCGGATCCCCTTGGCAGGTGCTTCCTGCTAGGCCACCAGTTGTTTGGACTCCTAAGTCTTCCTGATGGACAGGAAGTGGCACACATTTCTGGGGTTCTTCCACGTTTTTAAGAGGATGGGATGGCATCCACCAAAAGTGAGGAGAGTGGTTTTATACTTGTAGGAAAACATTATGTCCTATAAGCAGCAATAAAGGACTAGGCCATAGTGAGAGGTTGTCTGATAACTTGTGAACATTGTTTTTTATTTCTTTTCCTTCTAGTTGGTCAGCTTTGTTGGTTTCAAATTCTTTGTTGAAGCTTTGTTTTAGATCTTGTATGAACTTTTTTACTTCCTTAATTTGGTGTTCAGTGTTTATTCTCAAATCACTTAGTTGATTGGTTATGGTTTCCTTGGACTCCCATTCCTTCTGCTGGGTTCCATTTGGCATTCCCTTTGTGGTCTCCCTGACTTCCTTCAGCTCTTTGTTAATGGATTCCATGAATGCCTTTAGTGATCTTTGTGTATTCTCATCCTGCTCTCTCAATTCCTGTATTCCTCTTTGATTAGCTTCCTCCTGTTCATGCGATTCCTGTAGTTCTCTTTGAGTGTTCTCAGCCTGCTCACGCCCTTCCTGCCTTTCTCTTTGAGTATTCTCAAGCTGCTCACACAAATCCTGTATCAGTTTTTGAGTAGCTTCCTCACGCTCATGATATTCCTGTATAAACCTTTGGATTGCCTCCTCTCTCTCCCTATCATGCTCATACAGAGTCCTTTGTATGTTTTCATTCTTTTCATTTATCATGTTTACCAGCAGTGTTTGTAGAGCTATTTTGGAACTCTCCTCTGGATTATTCATTACCTGTTCTGTCCCCTGGTTATCATGAATGGGAGTTGAGATACCCGGACTTGCCATTTTTCTTGTGTTTTTCCGGCTTACTCTGCCCATTTGGGATTAAAATAACATCAGTTTTGTGCTAGAACGCTTTCTTAAGGCAAGTATCAACCAAAGTCTGTATTTGCACAGTCAATAGTCTGCAGATACAATCTAGTTCAACAGATACATCTATTCAACATCAAACAACTACATATTAATGGGCTACGAACCGCAAAGAAGAATTTGGTAAACCAGAACTTATTAGGTTTAGGAAGAAATGTGGGTAAAAACTAGGAATAGAGTGATGTGGGAAGGCACAGGGAGAGTTAACTTAACTAAATCCTAATCTCAAAGCAGGATATAATTGGATAGGATGACAGTAGAGAGAGAGAAAAAGAGAAGAAAGAGACAGGGAACTAAAAGAGACCAGAAAAAGTAGAAAAGTAAAAATTTAAAAAAATTATGCAAGATAGAAAACAAACTATTCAGAGAAGAACGTGAATATAATGAGAGAAGGGGAGGGATATAAAGGAGATGTGAAAAACTTAAAAATAAAAATAGTTAAAATATTATATAGGTGTAAAGAGGTAGTACTGCTATTAACGAATTTAAGTCTAAGAGGTTTTGAATTGAGTAATAAATTTGTGGATTAAGTGTGTACACATTGGGGGATAAGGTCTAATAATCCACTACCGGTTTATCTGAGGATGCACAGAACAACAATTAAGTCACATAAAGAAGAATGATAGAGAAGAAAAGATGAAAAGGATAAGAAAGAAAGAAAAAAAGATCAGAAGTTCAGTAGAGCTAAACAAAAAAAAAAAGAAAGAAAATCGCACACACACATAACCCCTAAAATAAAATTCTAAGAGGAAAAAAAAGTTACTAGAAAACAATTTTTTTTTCAAAAAAGGTAAAAATTAAAGATTAAAAAAATTTTAGAAAAAATTTTTTTATAAAAGGTACAAAAAAAAAGTACTTTGATTTTTTGGGGAGGGGAGGGAAAAATCCTCTATCTCCCTTGTGTCCATAACCAGCCTCTTGTTGGAGTCTGTGGTCTACTTGGGTTCCTGTGGCTTGGTTGGTTTCTTAAGTCAGTTTGTTTGAACAGGCAGAAAAATGCTCTGCTTTACCCAGGGTTTTGCAGTCCTCCTCCCAGGTTAGTTCAATGGGAGGGAGATCTGCTTTGAGTATCACAAAAGACAGAGATGGCTTTTTCTTCAAGTTTGGAGATGCTGTGATGAGGCTAGGTTCTGTGTAGAGTTGAGGCCTTTCAGCAAACAGTAGCTTTTCCCGGGGGCTAGTTTGTGAGACACTCACAGAGCCCAGCCTGGAGCCATTCTCAGGGTTTATGTTTACTGAATTTAAATTGATTGTCAAGGCTGCTAAAGGGAGGGGCAGCCTCTGGCTCTGATTACCCAGTGAAGAAAGCCACTCCTGGGGCTGGCGCCCAAGCTGGGTGATTTTCCCCTGGGTGGAGCTGAGTCTGGCAGGTCAGGTTAGGTTCTTGTGACCTGCTAAATGACTCTAGTTTTCTTCCAAGGCCTGAGTTGGAGCTAGCAGCTCCTCCGAGATCTCCGGTACTGGGAGGGGGGAGAGGGAGGGTGGCCTTCCCTCCTCTGCTCCCTGAGAAGGAGTGAGGATGTTAGGCTTCTACTCATGCCAAGTCTTGGTTCCTGGGTCGTCTCTGGTCTGTGAACTGCAGGATGAAGATGTCTGCTCCTTGTCGGTTCTTGCTGGTGTTGAGTAGAATCCGCTCACCCGCCGCGCCTGGCTCCTTCATCCAGAACTCTCTGTGATTTAGGCGACTGCAACCCCCACAGCCACCACTGCCATCGTGGCAGCGGCTGCTGGCAAGTGCTGAGAGCTGTCTCCTTGTCTGGCCTAACTCTCTGTCCTGTGAAGGCACACTTGGTGTGATTCTCTGGCTTAGGACTCTTCACTGGAACTCTAAAATGGCTTTCTATGCAAGAGCTTGTTTAGCCTCCAGCTTCTCCTCCGCCATCTTCCACTTGTGAACATTGTTCACAAGGTTAATGTTAGTTAAACCAAATAGACTTCGTTGATAATCTCTAGTACTAATGTATTGCTGTGTACCCGTAAGTGAGAGAAATGAGGGAAGATGTGACATATTTCAAAAAAGAATGAACTCATTACCTGACTGATGTAGCTGCCACTCATGTATACATTACCTTTCTAATTACAAGTAAAATAAAAAGTTAC
The DNA here is from genome assembly GCF_019054845.1 of Dipodomys spectabilis. NCBI lineage: Eukaryota > Metazoa > Chordata > Mammalia > Rodentia > Heteromyidae > Dipodomys > Dipodomys spectabilis. Next base: position 7,687,091 of record NW_024870723.1, read on the forward strand.
AAAAAGAAAAACACTAGAATTAGAGAAGGGAATTTTGCTTAAGGAATTGAAAAGAGGGAAAACAATTGAGGATTTTGAATAACAAGGTGGTTTGTATCCTGGACTATAAAACTAATATTCATCAGGGGGAGAAAGAGAAAATTAGATAATAGATGATGTAATAATAGTAATTCAAGAGGACAACAAATATCTGTTATTATAGTAAGTATAAGTTTCAGAATAGCAGAAATGTGAGAACTGGATTAAGTAAACTGTAAAGAGAGGTGGTGAAAATGGATACATTAAACATAATATCCTAGTTGGTAAAATTATTGGTGATATCTAAGCTAGACCGCAGGAAATGGTCACTGACATCGAGCAAGATGAGAGATTGTGGAAAACTGGGAATTCAAGATTGTAGGTACATGGGCTATAGATTTTATTGGTTTTAGACCCATTGCAACAATGAGATGTACAAGACGTCATGTCAAAAAATGAACTTTACCATTTAGGTGGGGTGTGGGGCGGATGACAGGGCAGGGATAAGGGAAAACAAAGGGATATTCACAAGACACTATATTGGAAATGGAGTTTCCAACTTCTGGGGGAGGGACGAGGGAGGGAGGTGGGGCAGGGAAGGGCTAGTGGGAGAACACAAAGGAGGGGGTAACAATGCTTGACAAGAAATGTACTCATTACCTTACTCATGTACCTAACTCTAACCCTTCTGTACAGCATCTTTACAATAAAATAAAAACTTAAAAAATAAAAAAGAATTGAATTGATATCCTTCAAAAAAGAGATTTATTCGTGTTGAAATCTTTCTTAATGACCCTCAAATAGTGTTAGAGCAAGACAGAGAATCAATGCTAAGGTTATCAATGGTTAAGTGAGATCCACCAGATCACTGATATATCATAGTCTTAAGAAAAGCCCGTGGAAAGGATTTTCAAAGCAATTTTGAATGTTTGAAAATACGGTGAGGAAGGTTCTAGAACTGGAATAGAATGGGGAACTGGAAACTCTTAGGAAGCCATCGATCCTTTGTCCCTTGCTCTGCAATTAGGGAATTATTTCCTTTCTTCATTTTGCTTCCCTTCTGGGATTCATTTTCCTTTTTCTCTGTAGATCAATCCTTTCTCCTCCTACTGCGTCCATGGCCACATTAAGCCGTGTCCATCGTGGTATCAAATTTGTCTAGGGAATGCAAACACCAGTAAGGACACTGCTGCTGAGACCAACTCTCTTGTAGACAAGCGTGATTATTTGTTTTTTGGTTTAGCTGAGGTTTGAATCCAGAGCTTTCTTTATGTTTAAGCTCAAGATTCCCTGCTTGCTGGATAGGCTCTCCACAACTTCAATTCTTGACTCATACTTCCAGCCCTCTTTGATGCACTCTATTTTGAGATGGAGTCTCATGTGTTTCCCTGTTCAGCAGATCACATTCCCCTCTTTAACATCTCTTATAGCTAGAATGACAAGCACTCACCACCATGCTAGGCTTTTTTCTGACATGGGGGTTTGGTGGATTGTTTCCTTGGCTGGCCTGGAAGTTCAATTCTCTCAATCTCTGCTTCCCTGTAGATGGGGATGGCAGGTGCATGTCTCTCACCTAGCTATGGTTGAAAATGAGGTCCTATGACCTTTTGGTCTGAACTTTTTATCCTCAAGCTGTAATCTTTCTCCTCTTTATCTCACAAGCAGCTAAGATTACAAGAGTGAGCCACCAGGGCCTCAAAAATATAAAATATTAGCTGACTCCACATGCAAACGTTTCAATTTTTTAAATTATAAATGTATTTTTATTATGAAAATACTGTACAGAGGGGTTACAATTACATGGACAAGATAAAGAGTACATTTCTTATCAAATACTGCAGCCTCCTCCTTTCTTTCCCCTTTCCATCCCTTCGCATCCTCCCTCGCCCCACACCACCCCCAAAGTTGTAAAGTTCGTTTTTGGACATAAAGACTTGTACATCTCATTGTTGCAATGGGTCCTCCTGTATCCCTGTTTTAATGATTTGTTTTTTCCCTTCCCCTCCACATATACCAACATCATATATAGTGAGAGCAGGGATTATACTGTGGGGGAGGGACATACAAAGCAACAAAGACATAATCTTATAAATATGTTAGAAACAATCACATGAATAATCTCTTTTTTTTGTCAGTCGTGGGACTTTGAACTGTAGGTATGGGAGCTGTCCCTGAGCAAGTCAGCTCAAGGCTCATGCTCTACCACTTGAGCCATAGCACCACTTCCAGTTTTCTTTTTTTTTAAATTGTGATTAAGTGATTACATAATTTCCCAAATTTCACAGTATTGTGGGATAGTGATGCTCAGTTAAAGTCACAAACACATTCTAACTTTCCTGGAGCAAGTTGTCTATCACCGTCTATAACATATAACGGTGTACAAATGTACACCATACATGTGATCAGCAGCATGGGGTTATTTAGTAGTGGTTCGACCAGATGAGTGGAAGTTCTTTGTTTCTTAAGTCCTGTTAATTTTGTCTTATCACCTAACATCTTGGATTTAGCATCCACTTATCAGGGAAACCATGTACTGTTTGTCTCTTTGCTCTTGGCTTACCTAGCTCAACATGATTTCTTCTAGTTCCATCTATTTCCCTGCAAATGCCATTATTTTGTCATTTCTAATGGCTGCATAATATTCCATTGTGTATAGATACCACAATTTTTGGATCCATTCATCTGTGGTGGGGCATCTGGGTTGTTTCCATATCCTAACTATTGTGAACAGTGCTGCAATAAACATGGAAGTGCATGTGTGCTTGTATATTGTCCCACAGCCAACAAAAATAATCTCAATATTTTCTTACAATATTATTTTGGTGTTTAGTTTCTCCCTATTCTAAAGAATTTAAAGTTTACAAATTCTGAATGTCTGGAGTTTTCCTTTGAATCTTTTCAGAGCATGGTTGCCTCTGGGCAGCTGAAAATAGGGGAAGTGAACCTGTGGAGAAGGGTAGGACTATGGTGTGTGCCTCCTGCCCTTCTCTCCTCTGGAGGAATTCTTAAATGGAGAAGGGAGATTTTCAGAAAAGACTGTAGCACTAAGAATGGAGAGCAATCAGATTACAAAGCCTAGAGAAGGTCCATAAATGAAGTACCACCTTCTAACAGACAAAGAAAATAGGCCAGGGACGGAAAAATTAAAGTCAAAGTTACTAGGGAAATGCAGAAGGAAAACACTGGGCGTGAAACGTGCTTTTTGGAAATAAGGAGGAAGCCCAAATTGGAATGTATTCTCTGTGTGGTCATTTTATAAGTGCAGAGCTTCTTCTTCCTTAGAAGCATTATTAGACAGTCATAAGCAATGACATTAAGGGCATAGACCTGCTCAAATACATTTGAAGTGTACACATTTTAGTTAAGATTTATCTTAACCTCCAAACTACGCATCCAGTACCATATGTAATTCATCATGTTTTTAGTTACATTTCAACTTCATTATCGAACCATTCATATTCTGCCTACGAACTCTCATCTGGACAAATGAATTAAATTAACTCATACTTGTATCTTTTTCCCACATGTCCTGGGTGACCCTCCTCTCTTTCTCTTCTTTTGATCCAATGTCATGAGTCTGATGTTTTATTGCTATTTTAATTCGTTGGAAAACACTGGATTTTTAACCTATTTTCCATGACCAGAAATAACCAATAGCATGCTGAGATAACAGTTCAAGATCTACCCTCAATAGTTCATCTAAAGACATAAGAGTTAAAGAGTTGAGGTGGTCTTAATTCTGGGCACCCAGAGCGTCTTTCCCTATAGAGGTGACATTGCTAGGTTGTCCCTTTTTCACCAGTTTTATAGGAAAATTCAGAAAATGGAAGAACTGATGTTGCTCCCCCAATTTCCAGGACAACTAGAATATATACCTTCCATTGCGAATCTTCAGAGATAAAGAACATGTGGACAGCTATTCCTGGAGGAGATAGTGCTGTCCATTTTTCTGATCTATGAGGGCTATATCGAGTAATAGAAGGATCATTGCACTCATTGTCAGTGACAGCTAAGTTTTCAGTGCACAGATTTTGTAGAGTACAGCATTTCCTTCCTCAGGCTGAGCTTAGGATGTGATTTTTGACAGTGGCTCTGACTCAATGATTTTGTCCACATTTTTTTTTGTCTGTTTTCAATACTACGTAATTGATGAACTCCCTATGGCCATTCACAAAACTCATTTCCTCAGTGACTCAGGCTTGACTTCTGAGCTGATCCCTACACAATCTGTGAATCAAAACTGTTGTTGAAGTACAGGCCCCAAAACACAGTACTCAATTATAGTTCAAGCTATGCTGGCCTTTCATCTCCACTTCCTGTGGCCCTATTTTTTCACAACTTTGGTGTAAGAGGTATCCTAGGAGAGCATCTGGTGAGGAAATCCTTGAGATATATTTAGTCTTAGATACTTGTGGAAAATCCTAAATTTGGGAGAGGTGTGATTCGCCATAGTATCTCTGCATGAACAATTCCATTGGTGACTCCTTGCAGAGGCCACAAGCTGTGGATTCTCAGACCCACCCACCTCCCTGGCCAGCCCTCAGGGTGCTGCCATTTCCCTGGAAAGACTGGGGCTTCACACTTTCTCTTCTGCCATTGGGGTTACAAATGTGATTTCCTTACACACACTGTTTATTGCAAGTAAAGTGAACACTAGCTGCTGTGTGCATGTGGACAGGCCCTTCCTTCCTTGGATGGACAAGGGTGATGGTATTCATTCCCTACTTCTGCATAAAGTCCACTATCATCCTGTAAAGTTCCTTTTACACATCAAGTCAGAGTGTAAGTTATTCTCACTTGAGATGCAGAAATAAAATCATCATGACCAGACACCAGTAGAAACAGAATTTGTATATTATATTCATATCAGTTTCAAGGATGATCGGTGTGTATTAAAATTGATTTCACCCCATTCAGAAAATATTTTCCTTTCTATTGTTCATTCAAATTGAATGGAAACAGGGCAAGAACCCACACCAGAAATAACTGCAGTTTCCTTTGTTCTCCAGTGCCCTGGAGGCAGTTTCTGAGTGGAATGGCTTATCCTCAGGCATGACATTGAGCCCATGGCACTTTCTGCACTCAGTCAATGGGTGAGGGATGAGGGCTAGCACAGGCCTTTCCTCTAGGCTGTCTGGAGCCCTGGTATTTGCAATGGACAACACTCACTGTCTCTCAATCAATGTTCATGAGAAACTCTGGTGTACCCTGAAAAAGGATGAAGAGGAGGGAAGGGAAGGTCCGAGGTCAAATGCTCCCATCAGGAAGAAAACCTAGACAGGTTAGCATGGCTTGGTGGGAATGTGTGCTGTGAACTCACAGCATCAGAGCCAGTGATCTGCATCACAGTCCTCAAAGTTGGATCCTAATAGAGAGGGCAGAGCCAGGGGCAAGTGAGAGCACCATGCCCATTGCTCTACCATGTGAAGTACTGAGGGAGTTCCTGGAGGGCAGGTCAGTGTGTTCAGTGGCAGGCATCATTGGAATATTATTAGTAATATGATGATACAGGATCCTTAGTGTTCTCCAGGATTTGAAGTTGAATGGAGAGGTTATATGTCCTGGGCCACATTGCAACTTTCATATTGATCTCAGAGGAAATTTGTAGATCAATATCTGAAGTGTGTCCTGGATTGAGTATCCAAGGAAGATGGCTTATTACCTAGACCACCAAGCCATTGTGGTCCTGACATCAGGAGGGAATTGTGGAGAAAAGATCCTGTGTGTTTTCAGGGTGGAAATCACTGGAGGGTAGGGTATGTCCTGTGGCACTCTTGTCTGGATGTGCTCAGCCATTGCCATCCAGACTAAGTAGAGACACTCTTAAGTGATGTGTTGTCTCTTCCTGGAAAGAGGTGAAGAGCTGGCTCCACACTTGACCTTGGCAGTGTGTGGGAAGGTCCTCTTCTGGAGAACATTTTGTTTACAGTGATCCTCAGCTCTAATGGATGAAGGGCTAAGAACTAAGTCATAAGTACTGATGGGGACTTGGACGCACCAAACATTTGAAAGGCTCCCAAAAGATGCATTTTGAGCAGGATGCTGCCATGCCTGCAGCCCAGCACCAGGAGCACCAAAGGCCTGGGACCCCTGCCTGGGAATTGAACCTGTGGAAATGTATCTTGTCTTACTTAGAAAGAACTTGGGACAGTAGCTTATGCCTGCTCTGCCTGGTGGTAGGGCAAGTTATTCCCCTCCTGTCCTCACTGCTGACTTGATGATCAGGACCTCCAAGCACAGCAGACCTTCCAGAATGCACAGTACCTTATGAGAGCACTGTCCTACTGAGAACAACCCATGGGGCAGGAATGGACTCAGGCCTCCTGCACAGCATTCATTCCAAGGGCCTCCAACTCAGTGGGCCCCCAGCACATAGCAAGACATGTCTTTCCTGCCAGGTCTTCTTTCTCCCCAGTCTCCACTGACCATGAGTTTCCTATCAACTAACATTGGCTACCTCCAAATCCTGCCCATTTTCTGATTGCTCATTTCTATTCAGAAATCTCCCTAGGGGGGCTTGGAAAGTGGCTCAGTGGTCAAGCACTTGCCTTGCATGCATCAGGCCCTGGGTTTGATTCCTCAGCATCACATAAGCAAAAAGAAAAAAAAAAGCCAGAAGTGGCACTGTGGCTCAAGTGGTAGAGCGCTAGCCTTGAGCTGAAGAGCTGAGGGACAGTGCCCAGGCCCAGAGTTCAGGCCCCACGAGCGGACACCACCCCCCCCGCCCCACGCAAAAAAAAAAGGATCTCCCTTGGCTTCTGACTTCCTTTCCTGGAAGAAGGGAAACTGTAACACCTACACAAGGAGAAGAGTGCAGGTAACTAGTAAGGCCTAATGACAGCCAAGGGGTAATCAATGCTGATCATCTAGGCACAGCACCTGAATAGCTCTTCAACTCATGTGTATAGATAACAGATCAATGGCACCATCACAGTAGTGATGTGGTCCCAAATCATAAGCTGTCTCTCTCTGTCTCTGTTTTTCTCTGTGTGTCTGTTTCTCTGTCTTACTGCCACTAATTATGTGTCTCTCCATATCTTTCTTTCTGTACATGTCTCTGAACCCCTTTACTAATTGTAAAGAGAAGCACACTGGCAGAGAAGAGGTGGAACTCTCCCAAGGTCCCTGGGATCTCCCTAGCTCTCTATGGGCCTGCACCTGGACTTTATTCTTTTATCAATCATCTTTCCACAACACTGGCTCTGTTCATGGAAGTGTGCATTTGTGGTCACATGCATGGCTTGATCATATGACCTTTGCTGGACTAGGATTGGATTCTTGAGGACTGTGCTGTGGGGAGAAATCAAGGGTTTGCCTGATGCTAAGGCAAGTCCTTTTCCATTGAGCTACACCCCAGTTTGACATTCATTCTGAAGCCCTGCTTCCCATTGGAGTAAAACAAAGTATCTTCTAGTGAGAGCTTTGGCCACCCAGCCCCATAGCAGCTCATTGTCTGCCCCCAAAGTGATGGTGTCTCTGCACTGCCTCTTGCCTCCTCAAACAGCCATTTAGGGCAGGGCTGGGCAATGCAAGGACAGGCATGTCCAGTGGCTGATAGGGCAAACATGGGACTAGGGTAAGCAGTGCCTACTTGGGGAACAGTACTCAGTGTCCATATTCAGGGGCTGCCCTCCCACCTGGGGTGGTGAGCATACCCACCTACCCTCTTCTGCCATTTCCCTGGCTATCTGCTTCTGACTCCCTTTGATCCTCTGAGATCATCTGCACAAGCTCACACTCCCCTGCCTTGTACATGCAGTAAGGCTTTGATCAGGGACTTCAGGATGACATACTATGTCTTCTCCTGTTTCATCACATGGGTAAGAAGAGGAGAAAACATCAAGCCCAGTGGGCAGTGTCCCCTACCCACCAGTCAGTGCCAGCAATACTCTGAAGCCACTCATGTGCAGTAAAGGAATCAACCACTGTGTTGTGGGGATGTTTCAAGTCTTCCTTCCTGAGGGTGGTCTCATGGTTCGTGTGGGCCTTGTCCTGAACAATTCCTAGCCCCTCTCCTCAGCAGTGAGCCCCCTCCTCCCAGGTGGGATCATGTTCAGGTCTTGTGGCTGTAGGTGAACAGAATCAAGTAGGTATTTTCCTAGGACTCACCAGAGATGTTTGGCAAACCCAAGAAAAGGAACAGGCCCAGAACCAGGGCCCCATTGCCTACTACCAGTCAGGCCCCCACTGGGCTGGAGGCTGCACTGGTGGAGGACACACCTGCAGCCTTCTCCAGCTCCCATGAGTCTCTGAGCAGAGCACACAGGAAGACACATTCTCCCAGCTGGCTGCTAATGACAGCCCTTCCCTCTTGAGGCCAGGAGAGGACTGGACATGGAAAGTCATGGATTCTCCATGAGGAAGGAGAGGCTATAAATGACTCCTGATCCCTTGAAGACTTCCAAGAGGAAAGAGGCTTGTCCTGAACTGGGCCACTTCACTTGTGAAAAGCCTCTGCTGTTTCAAGTTATGTAACACCCAGATTCCTACCATCCTAACTCTGAGGCTCTGGATCTCCCTTCATCTAAGGAAAGTCAAGAAGATTCCTGTTGCATTCTGCCTTATCTAGTCAGTCTTCATCTCCTTGATCCATGTATCTGCCTTCTTGACTCTCCAGAGGCCCTGAGGTGGTCTTACTCACGTCAGTGGCTGGGTCCACTGTTCCTCCCTCCTTGCTGTCAGGTCTGTACCTGAGCACTGCCCAGTGCCTCCAGCATGCTGAGTTTCTGCCGTCTCTACTAAAAGACCAATTTCAGGAGGGAAGCAAATGGACATGGAGATGGCCACTGACCTGTGTCCTGACTTGTTTAAGACAGCAGGTGAGTGTCATACTGCCCCACTCACCACGACACTTTTGTAGACATTTCTTGTGTGCTCAGGTATGCTCACCTTGAAGAGACAGGTGTCTCCCACCTGCTTCTTATTTGTTGCCATGGGGTAGCTATTGCTCTCCCCACCTACATTCCAACTCTGACGGTTGCTTGTCTTGGGCACAGGCGTATTGGAGGTTGAAGGGAAGGCTGGGCTGTTGGAACTCAAGATAATCCCAGAAGTCCTTGGAGACAAGGTTTTGCAGGCCCTGATCTGGAGAGACAGCAACATGAGGAGAGGCCTGGACATAGACAGATGCCCCAGCACTATATGATGTGAACAGAAGCTGGGCTTTCCAGCCCCCTTGGCTACACATCCAGTGGACAAGGTGGGAATAGACTAGAAGTACCACCTTTTCCTTCTCTTGAGAGGATTCTCCCTTGAGGCTCCTGTGCAGGTGAGAGCTGGCCAAGCCAGGCCACAGAGGTCCAGTCTTTGAGGGCCCTTCCATGGTGTTCCTGCTGCTGCTGTCAGGGCCACGCTGGAGCTGCTCCTGTGCTGTGGGCTGGGAGCTGCCACTGCCACTGAGGTCAGTGTTGTGGGTATAGTGGTTTCAGTCAGGGCATGGCTTCCTGGAGGGAACTTCCCCAGCAACCTCCCAGTTCCTGCTCCCCAATGCCCTGTGAGCAGCTGCTCCAGCCTAAGACCTTCCATAAGCCAATCCCTCTCTGAGGGATGAATCCCAGACACAGCAAATAGAGAAAAGCCCAGAGAGCCGAGGCCTCTGAGCCCACAATCAGGGATGCTGTCAGTGGGGCAAAATCAGCATCAGCCTCAGGTGTCCCAGCCCAGAATCTTCCCTGGTCCCTGTCAGCAACTGCCATCCACTAACTTCTTTCCTGCCTTTCTAATTTGTGAAAACTTCTTGCTCATATGGTTTGTAGTGTCAGTCTGCCTCCGGGGCTCCAGTGCACATGACAGCTCATAGCTAAGACAAGGGGTGGTAGTGAGGTGACCAAGTGCCATGCTTCTTCACTGCCAGATTTGGATTGGACTTCAGAGCCTGATGGACCACCCTCATGCGGCCGAACAGAGACTCTGTCGGTTCCCACTCACCCATGGTCACACCTCAGGCCCTCTGGACTCCATTCTCAGGATGTCCTGCTTCATTCAGCCAGTGTCTGACAACCCACCTGGCTTCCTCACTGAGCCACTCCAGAATTTTCTGTTTTTGGGGGTGATAAAATCTGCAGGTTTGTTGCAGGTCTTTCAGGTCTTAGATGATCTCATTTTCCTGATCTTGAGGAGCACAAGAGCAGTGACAGGGCAGGACTGGCCTGGCCTGGGCTTTGCTGGCTGAGGAGGGACCCAGCTCCTCTACCAGCTCTGCCCACCAACCCGCCATTGAGTCCCCCAGACTTGTGTGGGATCTCACACTCAATGCTGGGGATCTCCTGGATGCTACTTTGCAGCCTACCATGACAAGGGCTGGACCTTCTCTCTCCTCCCGTTGGACCCATGAAGAAATGGCAGCTGGTCATGGTTGACCAGAGAAACTTGGTGGTGTCTGCCCAGGCTGTCCTGTCTGGACAGTTGATACTCACCTGAATTAATTTCATCATATGTGTTTTGTCCTAGTATGCAGAGGGCAATGGAGTTAGAATGGGGACCATCTTCCCTCAGCACACCCAACCAGGTCCTCCTCTAGCCTGGGCAACATGTGTGCATACACAAGAGTAGGGCCAGCATTCAGAGGAACAATGTGAACCGAGCATGAAGTCAGGATCAGGGATTTTGTTGTCTAACCCCTGGGAAGCTCGGAGAGTGACTGCAGCATCAGGTGAAAAGGCCTTTATTAGGCCAGAAGTTGCTTGTCTTAGGAAAGCCTGGCTTCAGTTGTGCCACACGGACCTCCCTTAAAGGACTTGAAACCCCAGCTGGCGTGTGTGTGCACACAGCTCAGGGGTCAGGCAGGTTTGGCCAGCAGATTGTCAGAGGGGCATAGGACAGAGCACTGGGCATGGCCAAGAGACTGTAAGGAGTGTCAGAGCTCTGGACTCCCAGGGACATTTGTTTTCCACTTGCTAAGAAGCCAGCTGGGGCCTGGCTGCTCACGTCGTGGGTATCCTGATATGCAGTATCTATCAACATAAGGTCCATCAGGAAGATTCCCAGGTAGGAAATAATGCCCATTGAGATCAGCCTTAGGATTGGGTGGGTGATGGTCAAGGCCCAAGGCCCATCTCATACCCAATCTCACAGGGCATCTCAGTCAGTCTTCAACCTTACAGATGCTTCCATGGCACAACGACTTGGGAAACCTGTGATCCCCCCTAGTGTCTAGGGCCCGTTCTTGCTGCCTGGTTCTCCAAACTTCCCCACGTCCAAATCTAGGCTGGTATACGCAGATCACAAAATGCTGTAGCACCCCTCTGCCTACTGTGTGCCTACGGGAATCTTCCCTTTTACCTCTCCCCTATAGAAAGCAAGACATGTTTCTAAACCCTTTCAGGATGGCACTGACTCCCCCAAGTTTCCCCTCCACCTCTGCCCTCTGTTTTACCTTCCTCATGTCATAACTTTGCCGCAGCTCTCTGCTCTTGGAGTAATTGTTCTTAGGTGAAGGGATTTTTTCCAGTTTGTGGAATGTGCAGAAGGAGTCTCTGTGGGAGGGGCAGAGAGAAGGTGACAGTTGGAAGGTGGGGGAGGAGGGAGTTGGATTCCATTTGGTTTTGGAAGTAAAGTTTCAAAGTGGCCGCACAAAAGGGTTGAAAATGGTACAAATAGCCCCCAAAATACAGTGGACAGGAGCAAGTGCTTCTTCCTGTCATAACCATGAGCCATCCCTCTAACACTAGGCAGCTCTGCTTTCAGTTCTAGTGGATGCAGATTCGTAGCCACCACAGAAAACCTGGTGAGCGTCTGTGTGTGTGTGTGTGTGTGTGTGTGTGTGTGTGTGTGTGTGTGTGTGTGTGTGTGTGTTGTTTGTGTGTCTGTGTGTCTGTGTAGGTTCAGTCAGAGAGGAGGTGCCTGATGATAAAAATTACCCCCCTGGACCCAGGGAACGAGGATCCCAGCAGTTTGGGACCCAGTTTGGGTCCAGGGCTCAGGAAGGGTGGCACCTACCATGTCTGCCCACAGGGCAACTGCTGTGGGAAAAGAGACCCACCAGGAGTCCTCTTGCCATGATGTCTTCAGTCGGAAGATGGCCGCGCTCTGCAGGGCAGAGATGATGGCATGGAGTGAGGAGAAGTTCCTCAGGTCTCGGCAAGCCTGGAGAGGAAGATTGTGTGAGTCTTGCCTGACACAGCCGCCACCCATTGGTCTGGACAAGAGAGGGATGCTGGGAGTGTCAGGACCTGGACAGGTTTGAAGGGCACCCAGGCAGGATTATGGTTCCCCTGGGGCTTTAATGACCTCTCTCTAATGTGTGCTGGGTGAGTTAGCAGGTCATCCAGAGTCTCCACACAGGAGTGTGCTGGGGAGCACTTTGTATCTGAAATGGGTAATAGGGTGTGGGGTTTAATGGAAGGCAGAGCTGGAAGGTCAGAGTGGGGCCTCTACCAGTGACAGGACACCAGATATTATGGGAGGGAGGCAGAGTTTATATCCCTCTATAGGTTAGTAACTGAGAGAGGTGATGGTGGGTGACAATGGTAAGCTTGTGCCCAGGTTTAGCTTCTTTGATTCATGTAATAGGATAGAAGAGATGGCTAGGCCACAGAGGCAAGGAGCCCAGCTCCTCATGGTAGAGTGTAGACATTTGGACAAATAAGCAACTGGCACAAACGATGTCCGATCTGCTGAGGTAAAACTTCCAATACAAAATCCTACTTCTCAGTTCCATACAGAAATAACAGGTGTGAAGGCTCCAGCAGCCTGAGAGCAGGGGCCTGTGTGGAGGCCAGTTGGAGCCAGGCTCCTAAAGGGAGAAATGTGAGTGGAGGGTGTTCAGAGGGCTTCCTTAGGTGACCATCTAGCGGCTTCATATAAGGGTCAAGTTAGGAGGGAGTAGTTGGGGATCCAGGAGCTGAGGTAGTCGGCTGGACCCAAAAGGGAGAGAAGGTCATTCTTAGTGGAGGGCTAGGGCAGTTAGTGATCAGGTGTTTGGTGGGGATAGTAAAAGCCTTGTGTGTGGCCATGAGTTGAACACCCAGATAAGTCACTGACTGCTGAACCACCTGTACCTTAGTGGGTGAGACTCGGTATCTATGGGAGTCCTTAAAGTTACCAAGGGTTACCTCGGTGGGACTACACCATAGTAAGTGACCTGGACCCAAAACTTTGCTGTGTAGGATCCATGGCAGTGAGTTTCGTCTTTTAAATAAGGTAGATTGCTGAGCGCTGGTGGCTCACCCCTGTCATCCTAGCTACTCAGGAGGCTCAGATCTGAGGATCACAGTTCAAACACAACCCAGGTAAGAAAGATAATGAGACTCTTATCTCCAAAAACCACACACAAAACACAGAAGTGGCGTTGTGCCTGAAGTGATAGAGTGCTCACCTTGAGCTGAAGGGCTGAAGGACAGCACCCAGGCCCAGAGTTCAAGCCCCACATGTGACAAAAAAAAGAGCTTACCAGTGTTAAGTTGTCACTTTCCCGTGAGTTTCAGCAGAAATGGAAGGCGCTCTTGGTGAGGGTTAGATAGTGGGCCAGGCTTTATGGGGTCCCAGAAGCCTGCACGGAAGCATGGTTGCCTAAACAGAGGAATCTAAGCCTTTGGACCTGTCACTAACCTGGGAGTAGGACTGAATTGGCATCAGCTGGATGGGTAGGAGGCATTCAGTCAGAGGAAGGCAGATGGGTAGTCTTTTGGGTCCGCTTAGGAATATGGGTTAGGTCCTGGGACACTGTTTGGACCCCTAACCTCTGCAGCCATGGGAGGGTGGAGCGAACCCACCAGGAAACCTATCCCGGTGTTGGCACCACTATGAAAGGAAAAGAAACCCCAAAAATCACATGGACAAAAGTGTTGTAGAGGAAAACCTTTCTTGCTTTGAGACTGAGAAGCACAAGTTCTCACGAGGGAGAGGAGGAAATGGAGGCATGTGAATCTTCAGAGGATAATTTATATAGTGGGGGCTGGAGATGGGAGGTGCCTTACATGCCAGCCAGGGCAGAGCTTAGGTCTGTGAGGGGCTTTTGCTGACTTACAGACATGACATTGAGTTTCTCTGGTGCTCCATCCCCATCAGCTCTGATTGCTGGGTATCTCCATGGGAGGTGGGTCCTGCTAGGTCATCAGGTGTTCAGGCTCCTAATGCTCTGTGTCAACTATGGCAGGAAATGGCACATATCACTGAAACACTCCCTTGATTGTGGGAAGATAAGGAGCCATCCACCAAGTGTGTTGAGAGTGGTTTCACAGTTGTAGGAAAACATGTACTCTCATCAGAAATTAAAGGACTAGGCGATGGTGAGGGTTGCCTGTTAATACTGAGTGTTCACTTAAAATTTTTTTTCATTTTTCTTTTTATATAGTTTTATATTGTAAAAATACTTTACAGAGGGGTTACAGTTACATGAGTAAGGCAATGAGTAAACATCCTGTTGAGCTTTGTGCATTCCTCCTTTGTTTTTCCCCAACCATCTCTTAATTCCCACCACCACAACCAATACCAATCCAATACCACCCCCAACCAAGTTATAAAGTTCATTTTCAACATAATGTCTTGTACATCTCATTGTTACAGTGGGTCAATCTGTATCCCTATTTAAGCATTTTGTCTTTTCCCTTCCCCTCCCCAAATTACAGAATTTTATGTACAAGATGCCGGGCATCGGAATCAAATACAGTGAAAACAGGGATTATACCATGGGGGAGGAACACACAGAAACAAAACAAATCATGTAGTACATTATAGATGCCTCAAAATCATTTGAGTATTTTGTTCACAAGTTTAATAGTAGTTAAAGCATATATAGTTACTTGATAATCTCTAATAAGAGTAAGGTACTGATGTATAGCCATGAGTTAGAAAAATGAGGAAAAAAGTTTTGATGTTGGTATAATTTGTGGAGGGGAAGGGCAAAAACAAATCCTTTAAATAGGAATGAGATGTACAAGTCCTTATGTCCAAAAAAGTACTTTACAACTTTGCCCAAGGGTGTGGGGGTCCTGGGGGTGGTAGATGGGAAAGGATGGTAAGGGAGAACAAAGGAGAAGGCAACAATACTTGATAAGAAATGTACTCATTACCTTGCCCAAGTAATTGTAACCCCAATGGAGGTATTTTCACAATTAAAAAAACAGGCAACATTGTTCAAAACAAAATGAACTCCTTATCTGATTTATGCAGTTGTAACATTCATGTAAATAACCTTTACATTAGAAAGAAAAAAGAAAAACACTAGACTTAGAAATGGGATTTACCACTAGACTTATTTAGAGATGGGATTTTTGCTTAAATAAATGAAAAGAGGGGAACTGATTGATGATTTTAAATAACAAGGTGATTTTCATCTTGGAATATAAAACATGTTTATCAGGGGTGGAAATAGCAAATTAGGTGAGACACAATATGTCAAAACCACCTTTACAATGTCGGAGTGGGGGGGGGGGTATGATTGGGTGGGGGGGAGGGGGAAGGGTGGGAAGGGAGGTGAAGGGTAAACAAAGGAGGAGGCTACAATGCTTGGTAAGAAATGTACGCATTATCCTGCCCATGTAATTGTAATCCCTCTGTACAGTATGTTCTCAAATAAAATAAAATAAAATTAAAAAAAAAAAGTAACTTATAGGGACAATAAATACTTGTCAATATAGTAAATAACAGTTGCTGAACAGGAGGAATGTGAGAAAAGGATTAAGTCAACAGAAAGAAGTGAAGGTGGTAAAAAGGGAAATATTTCACATTATCTCCCCAGTTGGTGCCATTATTGGTGATATGTAAGTTAGACCACAGGAAAGGGTCACTGACATGAAGCCAGCTGAGAGATTGTGGAGACTCAGAATCCAAGATGTTAGCTAGATGAACTCTAGATTGTGTTAGTGTTGAAATTTTCTTAAAATGACAAAGAGTATTAGACCAACATAGAAAAACAATACTAAAGTTTTCAATGATGCAGGGAGAACTAGCAGATCACTGGCAGATTATAGCATCAAGAAGAGAAAAATCTGAAAGAATTTCAAAGCAATTTTGAATGTTTGAAAATGTGGTAAAGGAAGGATCTGGAACTGGAATAAACTGGGGAACTGGAAATGCTTAGGAAGCCATAGACCCTTAGTCTCTTGCGCTTGCATGAAAGACTTAATCCTTAGTATTGATTCCCTTCATCAGTTGGACTCATTTCCCTTCAACTGTAGGCCAATCCTTTCTCTTCCTGCCTGTCCAAGGCAGTACTGAGCCATGTCCACCATGATATCAAGGGAATGGGAACACACAGTAGAGACACTGCTTCTCAGGCCAACCCTCACTTAGACAAGAATGTGATATGTTTGTTTTTTGGTGTTGTGGCTGTTTGAACTGATGGCTTTCTTTATGTTTAAGCACAAGATGACCTACTTGCTGGACAGGTTCCATTCCACTTGAAGGCATGAGCTCCCATCCAAGCACAGTTTGCTGCAGGTTTATTGTTGATTGATTAATGATTGTTTTTTGTTTGTTGAAGTTTCAGTGATTGATTGATTTTTATATTTAATTGGGCATGGTTCTGGGCCTACGTGCTGTCTATGAGCTATTCAGCTCACATGGTTGCTCTACCTTTTGAGCCACAGTGCTACTTCTGAATTTCTGGTGGTTAATTGGAGCTAAGTGTCTCATGAACTTTCCTGCCCTGACAGACTTTGAACTCCAATCCTTAGCTCTCAGTCTCCTGAGTAGGTAGGATTACAGGCATGAGCCACTGGTGCCTAGGTGCTGCAGTTTCTTTTGAGATTGAGTTTCACTTGTTTTCCTGGTCAGCTGGATCACAGCCCCTACTGAAGATCTCATATAGCTAGGATGACAGGCACACACCACCATGCTAGGCCTTTTCTGTTGACATGGGGTTTGTGGATTGTTTCCTTGGGCTGGAATGCAAGTCCAGTTCTCTCAATCTAGCTTCCTGTGTAGACTGGGATGGCAGGAGCAAGTTTTCTCACCTGGCTACCAATGAAAATGAGTTCATGAGAACTTTGGTGTGAACTCTTTGTCCTCAAGCTGTGATCTTTCTCCTTTTCATCTCTCAAGCATCTAGGCTAACAAGCATGGCCAACCAGAGCCCCAAGAAAAACAAATCATTAGCTGACTCCACATGCAAATTTTCAATATTATTTTGTGCCAATACAATTTAGTGTTTACATTCTCCCTATTCTGAAGAATTTAAACTTTCCCAATTCTGAATATTTGGAGTTTTCCATTGAATATTTTCAGAGTATGGTTGCCTCTGGGCAGCTGATAATTGGGGAAGTGAACTTGTGGAGAAGGGTAGGACTACGGTGTGTGCCTCCTGCCCATCTTTGCACTGGAGGAATTCTTGAGTGGAGAAGGGAGATTTTTCAGAAAGGCTATAGCACTGAGCTGAATAGAAAGGCTAGAAAATGTAAGGAACTTCCACCTTGCAACAGACAAAGAAGATGAGCCAGGGAGGCAAAAAGAAAGTCAGAGATCCTAGGGAAATCCTGAAGGAAAATAGTGAGTGGGCGATGTATTTTCTGGAAATATTGAGGAAGCAGATATGGGAATGAAGTTTTTGTTTTGTCATTTTTTAAGTGCCAGAGCACCTTTTCCTTCGAAGGATTAGTAGACAAGTATAACAAAGGACCTATGGGACCTATTTCAAGGGCATATATTTTGATGAAGGCTTATATGTAGATTCCAAATATGCTCCCACTACAACATGTAATTCATCACAATTTTAGCTGCATTTCAGGTTCATCTCATAATCACTGATACCTTGCATGAGAATCTTAATCTGACCAATGAATTAAATTAGCTTATACTGTTATCTTTTTACCTTATGTCCTGGGTATCCCCTATGTACCTTCTTTTGATCCTATGCTCATGAGTTTGAGGTTTTATTGACATGTGACTGCAAGTACTATACATATAGAAAATATTTTTAATGTCAAGGCAATTAATGATGGCTTTCTTACATCAGTTATGAAACCAGTAAATTCCTAGTCAACCTTGTTATCCCATCATTCAGAATTCTCCTACTTTGCTTTCCCCCTACCCACCACACCAAATTTGTACAGATCGTGTCCAACATATTGTCTTGTGCATATGGCTATTGCATTGGTTTCCTCCTTATCTTATAATTTCGTTGATTCCTTCCTTTTTCTAATTCCAATAAACGATATATAGACTACCAGTTAGAGAATCAAATACGAGAACAACAGATATTATACCAAAGGGGGAAGAATATACAAAAGAAACAAAAAAAAAATCCCAAAGTTGATTAAAAACAGTAGCAACAAAGAAAAACCTCTTGTGTCCATCTTTTCAAATTTATTTCCCTTAGCATCATCTTTTTTTGTACGATTTTTATTTTAAAAATGCTGTACAGTGGGGTTACAGTTACATGAGCAAAGTAATGTTTCCTACTGAGCATTGATTCCTCCTCCTTTGTTTTTCCCCTACCATCCCGTTGCTCCCACCTCTTCAATTATCCTCTCCTACTACCTCTGCCCTGCCCCACTGCCCCCCCCCATTACATTGTAAAGTTCATTTTTCAACATAGTATCTTCTACATCTAATTTTTGCAATGGGTCAAATTGTATTCCTACGTAAATATTTTGTTTTTTCCCTTCCCCTCTCCAATTATACCAACATACCAACATCTAATACAGTGAATACAGGAGTTATACCATGGCTGGAAGGGATGTGGCCAGAAGGGAACACTACTGCATTGTTCAACCACTTTGGAAAGTAGTTCAGAGATTCCTCAAGAGAGACTACATAGAGCTCCCCTATTACCTTGTAATCCCATTTACTGGCATTTACCCAAATGATCACAAACAAGACCATCCTAAAGTGACCAGCACAACTATGTTTATTGAAGCATTATTCATCATAGAGATGACATGTATCTTCAAATCCATTTCACCCCATTCAGAAAATATTTTCCTTTATATTCTGCATTCAAATTGAATGGAAAGAGAGCTAGAACCACCACCTGGAATAACTGCAGTTTCCTTGGTATTCCAGTGCCCTGGATGCAGTCTCTGAGTGGAATGGTTTATCCTGGGTTGTGGCATTGAGCCCATGGCACTATCTGCACTCAGTCTAGCAGTGTGGGTAGAGGGCTAACACAGGCTTTTTCTCTAGGATGTTTGGAACCCTGAGGTTGGCAGTGTGCAACACTCATTGTCTCTCAATCAACGCTCATGGGAAACTCTGGTGCACCAGACAAAGGCCAGAATAGCTGAAGAGGAGGGAAGGCAAGGTCAGAGCTCAAATGCTCTCATCGGGAAGACAACCTATATAGGTCAGCATGGCTTGGGCAGAGTGTGTCTTGTTGACCTCACAGCATCAGAGCCAGTGATCTGCATCACAGTCATCAAAGTCAGATTCTAATAGAAATGGCAGAGCCAGGGGCAAGTGTGAGCACAGTGCCGATTTCTCTACCAAAATGTCAGCTGTTCCTCTATGTCAGAGTACGGAGAATATGTGAAGCTCTGAGGGAGTTCTTGGAGGGCAGGTCAGTGTGTCCAGTGGCAGGTATTAGCAGAACACTGAGGATACAGGATCCTTTGTATGTTCCTGGATTGGAGGTACAATAGAGGGGTTTTGTGGCCTGGGCCACATTTTCACTATCATCTTGACATCAGAGTTCATTTGTAGAAAAATATCTGAGGTGTGTCTTGGATTGAGTATCCAAGGAAGATGGCTTATTGCCTAGACCACAGAGCCACTGTGGTCCTGACATCAGGAGGAAATTGTGGAGAAAAGATACAGAGTGTTTTCAGGAGTGGAGGTCACTGGTGGTTAGGGTAGGGTATGGCCTGGGCCATTCGTGTCTGGATGTGCTCAACCATAGCCATCCAAACTAAGTAGAGACATTCTTAAATGTTGTGTTGTCTCCTCTTCCTGTGAAGAGGTGGGGAGCTGGCTCCACACGTGATCTTGGCAGTGTGGGAGAGGTCCTCTTCTGGAGAACAAACTCACATTTTTCCAACACATTTTTGTTCTCAGGCATCTTCAGGCTGGTGGAAGAGGGACAGAGAGTTAAGTCAGCAGTATTGATGGGAACTGGGAGGCACCAACCATTTGAGAAGCTCCTACAGACACATTTTGAGCCAGAAGGCTGCAATTCCTGCAATCCAGTGCCAGGAGCACAAATGTCTTGGCATCCCTGCCTGTGAATTGAGCCTATGGGAAATGTATCTTGTGTTGCTTAGGAAAGAATTTGGGAATGTAACTCAAGCAGGCTGTGCCTGGAGGTAGGGCAAGGGATTAGCCTCCTGTGCTCACTGCTGCCTTTATAATCAGGAATTCCAGGCACAGCAGGCTTTCCCTAATGCACAGCATGTCTTAGGAGCACTGTCCTACTGGGAACAACACCATGGGGCAGGCATGGACTCAGGCCCCCTGCACAGCATTCATTCCAGGGGCCTCCAACTCAGTGGGCCCCCAACAATTAGCAAGACTTGTCTTTCCTGCCAGCTCTTCTTCCTCCCCAGTCTCCACTGACCATGAGTTTCCTGTCAATTAAGTCTAAGCTCCATTCAACTCTTGCCCTTTTTCTGATTGCTATTTCTCATTCAGAAAGCTCTCTCAGCCGCTGACTTCCTTTCCTGGAAGAAGGAAACCCAGGCCACCTACACAAGGAGAAGAGTGCAGGAAGCTAGCAAGGCTTGATGATAGGCAAGGGGAAATCAATGTTGATCATTCAGGCAAAGAACCTGATTAGATTTTCAACACAGTAGGTAGAAAATAGAGCAATGACACCAGCACAGTGGACTTGTGGTCCCACACCATATGATGTCTCTCTGTGTCTCTGCTTTTGTCTCTCTGTGTTTGTGTCTCTGTCCTGTCATTAACTATGAGTCTGTCTGTATCTCTATCTCTTTCTGTGCATTATTCTGAAGACCATTTTGTCTCTTTCTAGGTTTGCCATCCTCCTTAGATGTTGGGTACTCTCCACTAATTATAAAGAGAAGCACAATGGCAGAGAAGAGCTGGAACTTTCCCATGGCTTCTGTTATGTGTCTAGCTCTCATTTTGCTTGCACCTGGACTTGGTTCTGTTCTGAATCATCTTTCCACAACACTGCCTCTGCTGCTGCTGTCAGGGCCACGCTGGAGCTGCTCCTGTGCTGTGGGCTGGGAGCTGCCACTGCCACTGAGGTCAGTGTTGTGAGTATGGTGGCTTCTGTCAGGGGTTGGCTTCCTGCAGGGAACTTCCCAGCACACCCTGAGTTACTTCTCCCCAGTACCCTGCTGCTCCAGTTTAGGACCTTGGACAATCCCCCATGCTCCAATCCGGATCTTTATCTGAGGGATAAATCCCATTCAAAAGAAGGAGGAAGATGATGAAGCCCAGAGAGATGAGGCCTCTGACCTCAAATCAGGGATGCTGTCAGTGGGCAGAAATCAGCATCAGCCTCAGGCATCCCTGGTACCTGCCCGGCATCCTACCTGAACCCTGCCAGCCATTCCCCAGCCACTTACTTCTTTCTTGCCTTTTGAATTCCTGGGAAGGTCTTGCTCTTGTTTGTAGGGTCAGTCTGCCTCCGGGGCTCCAGTGCACACGATAGCTCATAGCTAAGACAAGGGGTGGCGGTGAGGTGACCTAGTGCCACGCCTGTTCACTGCCACAGTTGGCTTGAACTTCAGAGCCTGGTGGGTCTCCCACATTCAGCCGACCAGAGCCTCTGTCGGTTCCCACTCACCCATGGTCATACCTCAGGGCTCTGGACCCCATTCTCAGGATGTCCCCCTGGTCCAACCAGTGTCTGCCAACCTACCTAGCTTCCTCACTGAGCCGCTCCAGGCCCTTGAACCAGGCCAGAAAATTTTCTGCTTTGTTGAGGTGATAATATCTGCAGGTATGCTGCAGGTCTTTCAAATGTTGGATGATCTCATTTTCCTGGTCATGGAGAGCACAAGGGAAGGGACAGGGCAGGGCTGGCCTGGGCTGGGCTTTGCTGTCTAGTGAGGGACCCACCTCCTCTAGCAGCTCTGCTCACCGACCCTCCACTGATTCCCCAAATACATGTGAGATCTCACAGTTGTTCCCTCACTCTCAATCCTGGGGCTCTCCTGCATGCTACTACACAGCCTACCATGACAAGGGTGGATCTTCTTACACATCCCATTGTACTCATGCAGAAATGGCTGCTCATCAAGCTGGACAGGAGAATCTTGCAGGTCCCTACCCACCCTGTCCTGTCTGGACAGCTGACACTTACCTTATTTAATTTCTCGATTTGGGATTTTTCCTAGAAGACAGAGGGTATTGGAGTTAGGATTTGGCCCCAGTTCTCTCAGGATCTCCACACAGGGCCTCTTCTAGCCTGGGCAAAATGTGTGCTTATACCAGAGTAGGGCCAGCATTCAGAGGAGGGCTAGGCACAGGGCATCAAGTCAGGATTAGGGATTGTGTTGTCTAACACCTGTGATGCATGAGAATTACTGCAGCATAGGGTGAAAAGGCATTTCTCTTAGGAGAATCTGGCTTCAGTGGCCCCAGTGCCATCCCATGAGGGACTTGCAATCCCAGCTACTCAATGTGCACTAACACAGTGGTCAGGCAGCTGTGGCAAGCAGCTGCTCAGAGGGGCACAGGACTGGGCTCTTAGAATGGCTTCGAGGCTGTCAGGAGTGCCAGAACTCAGGATTCCCAGGGAACTTTGTCCTTCCAGAGCCCAGGCTGCCAGCATGGGCCTGGCTACTCACATCATGGATATCCTGATATGCAGAATGTATCATCATGAGGTCTGTCAGGAAGATTCCCAGGTAGGGAATGATGCCCTTTGTCATCACCTGTAGAATTGTTTGGGTGGTGGTCAAGGCTCAGGTCCCACCCCATACCCAATCTCCCACGGTACTTTAGTCAGTCCTCAGCCTAACCGTTGCTTCCATTGCACAGCGTCTTGGGGAACCTGTGATACCCTGTGTGTCTAAGGCAGGTTCTTGCTGCCTGGTTCTCCAAACTGCCCCAGGTCCAAATCTAGGCTGGCATATGCAGAATTCAATGTTCTGTTGCACCATTCGGCCCACCACCCATTCTAGACTCTACCAATTCCTCACTCTGCTGGATCTAGTTCCTCTATCCCTTCTGACAGGCAGCTCATCAGGACCACATCTGCTAGAGTGCAAATGCCCCTCTACTTGTGCACCCATGGGAGTGAAGTCAAGGGTGAGCAGAGGTAGGCTCGGCTGTGCCCCTTCTCTCTCAGCAACCTGGCCTAGGTCCCAGTCACTCACCATCTTTTGCAACCACCTGGGACATCCTTGGAGCTGCTTCTCCTTTGTGGCCAACTTGCAAGACTCCTGCCAGGATAGTGGAGGTTTTAGTGAGGGCTCAGGGCTGTCTGTCTTCCTAGTGTCATTGTCTTACTATAGGGACTGACGTGCCTGTTAGAGTGTGTCAAAGCTTCTACTACCTGGCAGAGGAATTCTAGATCTGGCTTTGCTCCAGCATTCACTACTGTGGGCTCTGGCCTGGGGAGCTGGCTTCTTTATCTGCTTCCTCATCTGTCAAGCCTGCCTCATGGCTTTGGGGGCCTCAGAGACTTCTGCTGTCTGCTACAATAGCGCTGTGATGACTGGCATGTGTGTCCAGGGCCTCCTCAGAACCCTGGGGGGTTCATTACTTTCTCCTGTTTGGGCAGCTCAAATCCAGCCTGGTTGTTCAGCCCTTTGAGCTCCAAAACCCTTCCTATCTGGGAGGAGAAAACTGAGGTACTTAGAACGCTAGTATTCTATCAAATGACCTTAAGGTTAGCAAAGGAATGGAACCAAGGGTCTGGTAACATTCTAGTTTGCTGTTTTTCTGTGTATCAGGGTTCTTAGAGAAGGTAAGCAGAGAACGAGAGTGCCATGGACTTTCAGAACCTTCCTATGCTAAGTCCTGTCTATCTTCAGCAGAGTAGGGTAGGGTTCCAGACCACTGGGACACAGCCTCACTTGTGGTCTGGGACAGGAAACGGTGGCTCTGTGCAGTTCTGTACAGTAGAATGCTAGGGCTTTCAGTAGGAGGAGAAGTCCCCAGTTCTGGGTACCCTCTGCTTCCCCGGACCACCCTGTGTCCCCTCACAACAAACTCAACCTCAGTGGCTTCCTAGGACTCCACGTGCCCTGACCTGCATTAAGTGCCTAGCAGACTCTTCCCTTGGCCTCCTCCCCAATAGAAAGCCAGTCATGTTTCTAATCCCCTTAGGATGGCACTGACTCCCCCGTGCCCACCCTCCACCTCCGCCCTCTGTCTTCACTTCCTCATGCCATACCTTTTGCAGCAGCTCTCTGCTCTTGGAGTAATTTTTTTCAGGAGAAGTGAGTTTTTCCAGTTTGTGGAATGTGTGCAAGGAGTCTCTGTGGGAGGGGCAGAGAGAAGGAGACAGTTGGAAGATGGGGAGGAGGGAGTTGTCTCCATTTGTTTTGGGAAAGTTAGCTGCCCATGTGGCTTCCCAATAGGTTTGCAAACGGGTTCGAAGAGCGCAAGAATACACTGGGCAGGAGCAGTTGTTTCTTCCTGACATAACCATGAGCCATCCCTCTGCCACTAGGCAGATCTGCTTTCGTTTCAATTGGACCCAGATTTTTAGCCACAACAAAATACCTGGTGAGCTTCTGTGTGTGTATGTGTGTGTGTGTTTCTGTGTGCGCACACACATGAGTACATATGTGTGTATGTGTGAGTGTGTGTTTGTGTGTGTGTGTGTGTCTGTCTGCCTGTGTGTCTCTGGGTCTGTGCATCTGTGTATGTTCAGTCTAACAGGAGATTTCTAAAGCCGGACACGAATTACCCAAGCTGGGACCCGGGAATGAGGATCCTAGCTGGACCTTTGTGTCCAGGGCTCAGGCAGTGTGACACCTACCATGTCTGTCCACAGGGCAACTGCTGTGGGAATAGGGACCCACCTGCAGACCTCTTGCCACGTTGTCTTCAGTCGGAAGATGGCCGTGCTCTGCAGGGCAGAGATGATGGCATGGAGTGAGGAGAAGTTCCTCAGGTCTCGACAAGCCTGGAGAGGAAGATTGTGTGAGTCTTGCCTGACACAGCCGCCACATCTTGGTCTGGACAAGAGAGGGATGCTGGGAGTGTCAGGACCTGGGCAGGGATGTAGGGCACCCAGGAGGATTTAGGTGTCCTTGGGGCTGAGGAGCAGGATATTGAAGGACCAGCAAAGGTGTGGCTTGGTCTGGCTAGCCTTGGGACACATGGGCCTGGTAGGAGGGACTGGGTTCCATGCGGGGCTCTGATCACAATTGCAAGATCCAGAATAGAGAAATTGGAAGGCAGAGGAGATTCCCTAGGCAGCAGAGCCTGTAGCGTACCGCGGCCACCTGAATCCAGTGTTCGACCACACGCGCTCTGTCTGGGGCTTTCATGCTGAAGTCCCCGAGACAGGTGGTTTTGACACAGGAACATACGTTGTTAAAGTGTGCCACCATGTCCCGGATAGTGGGGGCCAAGTGCTCCTTGCCCTTCTTGTGCCTCTGGGACCAGATGGATCCCAGGCAGTGGCTGGGCACTGCCTTCTCGAACAACTCCTGGGAAAGATGACCAGAGTCACCAGGTTGTGACACACCACAGTGCCCAGGCACAGGCCTTGTGGCTCCTCCTCACACACACAAGGGCATAGAGATGAGACCACTGAGGAGGACCCTGAAACCTGTGGAGTGTCTGTATTTGCACACATAGCACAGAAGGGACCCCAAGGCAACAAAGGTGGGAACAGAAGAGCAGTGATTTCCCAAATTTTCTCATTCTTCCCAGAAGACTTCGTACTCCATACAACAAGTAATTTGACCTAGCTCAGCCAACAAATGTCCTTCCCTTGATCTAACACCTATGTCCTCCCACTAAAACTTGCACTCAATTCTGTGTCTGGGCTATGCACTCATCAGGTCCACATCAGGTGCCTGCTGAATGAGTGCTGAGGCTCACAGTGCTCCTGGCACAGGAGGGTGAGCTGTGTGCTGGCTGCCCTTCTTTCTGCCCCAGGCTTGATTCTGCACAGCTCCTGGCATGGGAGCGGGTCTCATCTCAGCTTCAGGGAGTGCATGTAACCAAATGGAACTAGACAAAGTGGTGGTAGGTGTGCTGGAACTCAGGCTGGGGAAGAAGAGATGGGCAGCAGGGAAATGTGACACAGGCCAGAGCAGCAGAGGGCACAGGGAGCCCTCCTTCACCACAGCCACCCTGCCCAGCCCCTCACCGCATCCATCGTTGTGAGCTGCTCTGCCTCCAGGTGGGGGTGGACAGCCAGGAAACAAGGCATGTCCTGACTGCGTGAAGGCTCTCCGGTCATCAAAGCAGGATGACAAGCTTCTTGGACAGGAACAGATGTGCACGGCAACTCAGATTCCCAAGAAGCAGAGGGAGCCTGCTCCATCACCACAGCCAAGGGCTCTGGGGAAGGATTGCAGGCAGCTGATGTCTCTGCACTGAGTCCTGGAGCCAAGTTGGGATGTGGCTCTGGCTCAGTCCTCGAAGCCAGTGTGTCCTCAATGCATATCAGAGGGGCTGCACTGGATGGTGGCTCTGTGGCAGCACTGGCCACTGCTGCTCCCTGGGCATGGAGCAGCGCAGCTGAGGCACAAGATGCCTCCATCTCAGCATTGCAAGCTGCTGCCTTCTGGAGGGGCAACAGCGGAGTGGAGGTGCAAGGTGACTCCCTCTCAGCCCTGGAGGCTGCTGTGTCCTCAGGCCTGGGCTCCAAAGCCATGGTGGAACCTGGCTTCAACTCAGCCCTGCGAGATTGTGTGAGTTTTGTTGGTGGTCCTGCAAAGGAGAGCACCAAATCTAGGGCTCCCCCAACAAAGATGGCCAACGCTGGGGTTTGTGCCAGAGACAGCATTGCAGCTATGGGTAAAAGGATATGCAGTTCCGATCTGGAGGCTGGTTCTGCAGGACTAAGAAGTGGAGCTGAGACAGAAAGGGGCTCTGTAGCATCCCCCGAGGCTGGTGCTCTGTCTGCTCTGCAACCCGGAGCCAAGTTGGCAGATGGCCCTGATTCTTTATGCGATGCTGTAGCTCTCACAACCCAGAGCCCCACAGTCGGTACTGCAAGCACAAGGAGCACTGGAGCAGGTGCTCCTAACAGGTAGAAAATCATACTCAAGGATAGAAGGAACTCCAGTTCTGTACTAGATTCTGGTTGGTTGTCAGCCAAGCTGACACAGGGCTCCTTCTCAGCACTATATTCTGGTGCTCTTTGAGCACTGTGGTCAGCAGCCATGGTGGTAGCTGACTTAGACTCTGTGCAAGCACAGAATGCTCTTACGGCACAGAGCACCAGTGTCAGCACTCCAACAAGTGAGAGCACCCCAGCCGGTCCTCTTAAAATAAACAACAGTAGAGTTAGGAACAGAAACACGGTTAGTTCAGTACTGTAGGCTGGTTCTGGGGAACGTAGAGTGGGAGCCAACCTGGCAAAAGTCTTCCTGTCAGTATTCCCTGCTAGAGTGTCATTGGCACCATGTAATGCATCCCTGGTGACAGCTGTCTCTGATTTGTCACAAGAGCATAGTGGTCTTAGGCCACAGATCACCAGAGTGAGTACTCCCACCAGACACAGTAGGCCTGCTGGTGCTCCTACAATATAGAGCAGCACAGCCAAGGGCAAAAGCACATTCAGCTCCTCACTGAAGGCTGCTTGTCCGGGGACATGAGGCAGAGGCGAGGTGGATGCTGGCTCTTCCTCAGCATTGGCTTTCGATGTGTGCTGGGGCCTGAGCACAGGAGGGGAGCCAGAGCACAGCTCCATCTCCCCACCACATATGGACACTTCTCCCACCCTCAGCCCCGGAGCTGAGGTGCCATTGGGCTCCACCTCAGCACTGACCGCCGCTTCCTGGACCCTGCGCACTGAAGAGATAGTGGGGGATGACTGCCCTTCATCACTGGCTGCTCTTGTGGCTTCAGGACTCAGCAGGAGAGCCAGCTTGGCCTGAGGCTCCTCAGCCACACAAGAAGTTTCAGCTCCCTGAGCGCTGCCATCCAGATTCAAGGCAGAAGTGGCCTCTGCTTGGGCTCCTGATGAGGCTGCTCCCACTGCAGTGGGGACCACATTCACGGATGGACTTGACTGGGGCTCTGAAGTTGGTGTGACACCAACTACTGGAGCTGCGGGTGGAGCTGCAGGAGGAGACAAGGTCTTCTCCATGACTGCTTTCTTCTGATTCTTTGCAAAATCCCACAGCACCCTCCTCCCTGAGATTTCCCAGCTTAGAAGCTTCCATACACGCTATCACTCAAACACTCCATGTCCATGCTGGGCTTGAGATTGCTCTTGTCCCTGGCCCATGGCTACTTTTGGAGCCTCCTCCCAGTGGTGCCCTGCACCTCCCACCCCTCCCCAGCCCAGGGCTCCATCCCAACTACGCACCTAGAGTCTCATCTTGCCTGACGTCCTGGATCCCCAACTGTGCCAGGCGGTGGGAGACATGGAGCTCCAAGTCAGAGCCACGCATATGGAGCCTCAAGTGAGCCAGGAGCCCCTGGAGGCAGGGATGCTGCGTGGGTTCCAGGAAGACTTCTGGGTGGCAGTCCAGCCAGGTGCTCAGAAGGCCTGAGATCGTACTAGAGGTACATGGGTGGGAAGCAGCGTCTGAATAAAGCCTAGCACCTGCCCTGGTCTCCCTCAGTCCCCTGGGATGATCGCTGCCTTTGCAGAGACCAGCACCTTCCAACATCAGCCCCTTGTGTCTGTGCCAACAGTGGCAAGCCCACCCAGCCATAGCCTGCAGAGTAATTTCACCCAAGGTGGGAACCATGTCCAAATGCTGGGAGCAGCTCTGTCCTCTTCTGCAATTTGCCCATCATCTCTCCCATGGGACTCAAGATGCTCCACTCCAAAGAATTGCTGTCTTGCCTAGCATACATAGGGTTCTGGCACACCTCCTAGGGAGCTCTGCTGCCTCCTTCCCCGGGAACCTCATATGGTCTGTCTGCCTAACTTCCTCTTGTTCTCCTTGTATACCTGCTACAGTGTGGCCCTGAGCTCTGGCTGCCACCCTTAGAACCATCTCCAGGGTACTTTTCAAGGACTGTTGTCCCTAGGCCTACAGTGGAGCTCATGGGACACTGGTCAAACCTGAATGGCCTGAGCTGTGATGAGGATGGATTCTCCTGGAATTCATCCAAAGGCCTTAGCCACTACCTCTGCTAACCATACTACCCCATAGTGCTGTTTTCCTCCTACTGTTATAGATGAAGCTTCACACCCCTAGGATCTGGTGACAAGCACAGGAATTCAATGCTCCTGAGTTGGCCCCATCTCTCCAGCCTTCCACCTAAACACTCAGTTGTCACCATTCTGAACACTCATACTCTCCCTGCAGATCAAAGCCCACTACTCACTAGCAGATTTGGTGCTGGGTAATGACATCCTCTCTGGAATCGGCGAGGGTATCAGTCTGTCCAAAGGACTCCATGGGGGCTTCAAAAGTCCTGAACCTGTTGAGTATTCCAAGTGTCACTGGCAGCCCAGGACAGCCAGCATGTTCTTGCTCTTCTCACACCACTAAGCTTGTGGTCTGAACATCAGCCCTTCCTATCTCTTCCTATTTCTTTCATGGATAAGGAATCAGCTGCTGTCCTGATCATTTAGGAGGCCAGAGGCCTTCTCTCTGGCCCCAGCCATTCCTGTTCTGCCTACACCTGGGTGGGACCCTGTTCCCAGAGACAATTGGTTCCCTTTTTGCTAAAGAAACACATTGCTTTGTCTCAGGCCTCAGGGAAGCAGACTGACACAGAAGAGCCCGCAGCCCTGGAAAGGACACTGCAGCAGGACAGCCCAGCCCAGCCTAGCCCAGGCCTTGCATGCTTGGTTCCTCCAATTCTGGCAAGTGCCAGTGAAATAGAGTCTGTGAACCCACCACAAGCCAGGCTCCATTGCCAAGGGTCTCACTGTAGCTGTCTAATCCTATCTTATTGGAGTTGGCACGCACCTTGTGAATAGCAGGTCCAGTACCTACTGGGTTTCTGCAGAACTCCTGTAGTTGGGCAGACACCAAGTGCTCCAACTGCTCCTCCAGGGTGTATGCTGTGACGAACTCTGACCTGCAGGCCTCCTCCGAGCCAGGGGACAAGTGATCTTCATTCTTGAGGAGAACTGAAGAAGGATGGTTCAAATGCCATCTAGAAACCTACAAGAAGATTCATGGCCATACACATGATTGAAATACCTGAAAACATGGATTGCTCACAGAAGCGCGCTCACCCCCCCCCCCCCACAATACACACACACACATACACACACACACACACACACACACACACACACACACACACACACACAGAACAGTAAGAACCAATGAGGTTTAGGGAGGTGGAAGTGGTGGGTCAGCCTATAGTTCTCTGGCCTGGGCAGCCCCACGTCACCTGTGAAGTCCTGAGGAAAAATCTCCAGAAGCAGCGGCAGAGGCCTGGGGGCACCCAGTGTGGACACAGGTGCCCCAGGCCCCCTCTCCACCCTTCACTTCCTCTTGAATTTCTCCTCCTCCAACCACAACAGGAAAACTCCTTCGCAATATGCACGTTCCACACAAGTGTACTAGTGGACAGCTTGTGTGGACTGTGGGTTCCTGCAAGAACCAGGGGTTAAATGCTCTGAGCCATTGTGATGTCATCTCTTTAGAGTTCTTCACTTGAGCCCTTCTGACCACACCCTCTCCGCAGTCCCCTGTTTATCACTTGTGCTGTTGTTTTCCATGAGCACCACTGGCCAGGATGACTCTAACCCCCAGCACAAGGTCTCCTGTTATGCTAGGAGGAAGAAGTATCTACCATCATGGAGATGTATAGACATTGGTTCATATGCACACTTCCTCCACTTATGCAGATGTGACCCAAGCCTTTGAAAGAAAAGTAACTCAAAAGACCACTCCTGAAAATGACTGATGAGGGAAAAGATGAATTGGCTTTTGAACTGACAAGGCCAAGTTCTCATGAGGGAAAGGAGAAAATGGCGTCGTCCACCTTGTCAGAGGACCCTTTTAACAGTCAGGGTTAGAGGTGGGAGGTGCCTCTCATGCTCCACATGTGCTGCCTTCCAGGGCGGGGCTTTTGTCTGGGAGGGAGTGTTTGCTGACGTCCATATCACCCCTTTTTGGTTGAATATGTATAGTGTGGACAGGGAGTGTGGGTGAGGGTCATTTCTTCTGGAGCTACTCCCTGCTGAGGGGGGGTGAAATAGACAATGGGCATGGGAGGGCTAGTATTGTTCAGGATTTGGACCAAGGTCATCATGGTTATGAAGATGTTACTTGTCCAGTGCTGGGCCTGAACTCTGGCCCTGGACGCTATCCCTCAGCTCTTCAGTTCAAGGCTAGCGCTCTACCACTTGAGCCAAAGGGCCACTTCTTGCTTTTTTCTTTTTGCATATGTGGTGCTGAGGAATTGAACCCAGAGCCTTAGGCATACAAGGCAAGAGCTCTACCCCTGAGCCACCTTCCCAGCCCAAATATTTTCCTTTCTTTTGCATTCAAACTGAATGGAAACAGGGTAAGAACCCACACCTGAAATAATTGTAATCTCCATTGTTCTCCAGTTCCCTGGATGCAGTCCCTGAGTGGAATGGCTTATACTCGGTCATGCATTGAGCCCATGGCATTCTCTGCACTCAGTCGAGGGGTGAGGGATGAGGGCTAGCACAGGCCTTTCCTCTAGGATTTTTGGAGGCCTGAGGTTTGTGGTGGGCAACACTCACTGTCTCTCAATCAATGCTCATGGGAAACTCTGGGGCACCCTGAGAAAGCCTGGATTAGTGAAGAAGAGGGAAGGGAAAGTCAGAGCTCAAATGCTCTCATCGGGAAGACTATCTAGACAATCAGCATGGCTTGGTGAGAGTGTGTGCTGTGGACCTCACAGCATCAGAGCCAGTGATCTGCATCACAGTCCTCAAAGTCAGATCCTAATAGAGAGGGCAGAGCCAGGGGCAAGTGTGAGCACCATGCCCATTGCTCTACCAAAATGTCAGCTGTTCCTCTATAGCGAAGTACCTAGTAAATGTGAAGCACTGAGGGAATTCCTGGAGGGCAGCTCAGTGTTTTCAGTGGCAGGCATCGTTGCTGCTCCAGGGTAGGATCTTGGACAATCCTGGATCCCCCCAATCCAGATCCCTATCTGAGGGATGAATCCCAGATACAAGCAAGGGGAAGAAGGTGAAGCCCAGAGACCTGAGGCCTCTGAGCCCAGAATCAAGGATGCTGTCTGTTGGGAGAAATCATCTTCAGCCTCAGAGGTCCCTGGTACCGGCCCAGCATCTTCCCTGGCTCATGCCAGCCAGTGCCCATCCACTTGCTTCTTTCCTGCCTTTCCTGCCTTTTGAATTCGTGCAAAGTTCTTGC
Organism: Dipodomys spectabilis; assembly: GCF_019054845.1. Lineage (NCBI taxonomy): Eukaryota > Metazoa > Chordata > Mammalia > Rodentia > Heteromyidae > Dipodomys > Dipodomys spectabilis. The sequence continues at coordinate 7,719,367 of NW_024870723.1, forward strand.
TAGAAAGGCTTGTCCTGTCTGCCTCCAGGACTCCACTGCACAGACAGCTCATAGCTAGGACAAAGGGCAGCAGTGAGATGACCAAGTGCCATGTTTCTTCTTTGCCAAAGTTGGCTTTGACTTCAGAGCCTGGTGGACCACCGTTCCTTAGTCCGTCCAGACACTCTGTCTGTTCCCATTCACCCAGGGACAAACCACAGGCCATTTGGACTACCTTTTAGGGGTTTCCTTTCTTGTTCAGCGAATGTCTGACAACCAACCTGACCCCTTCCCGGAGGTGTCCCAGAACTCTGAATCAGGCCAGAAAATTTTCTTCTGGTTAGATGTTGTAACAGCTGCAAGTGAGTTGTAGATGTTTCAAGTGTTCAATGATCTCATTTTCCTGTCCACAGAGAGCACAAGGTCAGTGACAGGGCAGGGCTGGCCCGGGCTGGGCTCTGCTGGCTGGGGAGGGACCCATCTCCTCTACCAGCTCTGCCCACCAACACTTCACTGAGTCCCCCAGACCTCTGTGGAGTCTCACAGCTGTGTCCTCACACTCAATCCTGGGGGCTCTTCTAGATGTCCCCTCACACCTCACTCTGGCTGAGGGTGAGAACTCTCTGTCCTCCCATTGTACCCATGCAGAAATCATAGGTCGTCAGGCTTGACTGGACCACCTTGCTGGTCCCAACCCATCCTGTCTCTTCTGGACAGCTGCCACTCACCTTAATCATTTGTATTTTTCCCTCAAAAGCAGAGGGCAATGGAGTTAGAATGGGGTCTCTCTTCCCTCCAGACTTCCAACCAGGCCTTCCTCTAGCCAGGGTGACACGTGGTCAAACATGAGTAGTACCAGTGTTCAGAGGATGGCTGGGCACCTGGCATCAGGTCAGAATCAGGAATGGTGTTGCCTAACACCTGTGATGCTAGGAGAGAGTCTGCACATCAGGTGAAAAGACCTTTGTTGGGACAGAAGTTGCTTGTCTTAGGAAAGCCCGGCCTCAGTTGGGCCATACTCTCTCCCTTGAGGAACTTGACATCTCAACTGGAGTATGTACACACAGCTGAGCTGTCAGGCAGCTGTGGCCAGAAAGTGGTCAGTGCGGCATAGGACTGAGCTCTTAGGATGGCCTTGAGACTCCAAGGAGTGCCAGAGCTCAGGCCTCCCAGGGGAATTTGTCTTCTACTTTTCTCCCTAGATGGAACCTGGCTACTCACATTCATTATGTCTGTCCCATGTCACCTGTGGAGTTCCTTCTAACAATCTCCAGAAGTGGCAGCTCAAACCAGGGCACACACTGCCCTGACTCAAGCATCCCAAACACTTTCTCCGCCCTTCATTCAGGCCTGAGTCTCAACTCATTTGCCAACAACAAGCAAACAGTTTTGCCATACATATGATCCACAGTGTGCACTAGCCATACCTTGTGTGGATTGTGGTGTCTAGAAGGACCAGGGGGCTAAGTCCTCTGAGCCATTGTGATGTCCTCCCTCTACAGCTCTTCTCTTGAGCCCTTCTGAGCAGAACTCTTCAGGTCCCCTATTCATGCCTTGTACTGGCATAGCTCTTGACCACCCTGGGCCACGATGGCTCCAAACCCCAGCACAATGTCCCCTGGAAGGCCTTGGGGGCAGTGGTGACCACTTTCAGGAAGATCTCTACATTTGAGTTCATAAGCACACTTTCTCCCCTCACCCACATGTGACTCTGCAACTAACATTGTGTCCCTCTTGGGCTCCCAACCCCCTCAACTCCATTCCTGGGGATCCCCTTGTCAGGTGCTTCCTGCTAGACCATCAGGTGTTTGGACTCCTAAGTCTCTGTCTGATGGGAACGAAGTGGCACATATTACTGAGGCTCTGCCTTGTTTGTGGGAGGATGGGATGGAATCTACTTGGAGGAGATTGGTTTTCTAGTTGTAGGAAACCATTACGTTCTTTCAGGAGGAAGTAAAAGACTAGGCATGGTAAGGGATTGTCTGATAATAGCCAATGCCCACGTGTTCATTTTGTTCACAAGTTTAACGTTAGTTAAATCAAATCAAGTTGGTTGATAATCTCTAATACTAATGTACTGCTGTGTACCCATAAGTTAGAGAAATGAGGGAAGATGTGACACAGTTCAAAAAGAAATGAACTCATTACCTGACTTCTGTAGCTGTAACTTATGTGTACATCATCTTTCCAATTAAAAGTAAAATAGAAAAGTTACAAAAAGAAAAACACTAGACTTAGAGATGAGATTTTTGCTTAAGGAATTGAAATGAGGGAAAACGATTGAGGATTCTTAATAACTAGGTGGTTTGTAACTTGGTCTATAAAACTAATAGTCATCAAGGGTAAAAAGAGCAACTTAGATGATAGATGATGTAAAAATAATTCAAGGGGACAACAAGTATGTTGTTATAGTAAGTATATGTTGCTGAATAGCAGAAATGTAAGAACGGGATTAGGTAAACTGGAAGGAGAGAAGGTGCTAAAAAGGGAAACATTTAACATAATCTCCCCAGTTGGTGCAATTATTGCTGATATCTAAGCTAGCCTGCAGGAAAGAGTCACTGACATGGAGCAAGATGAGAGATTGTGGAAAACTCGGAATTCAAGATGCTAGGTCCATGGGGCATACATTTTATTGGTGTTGAAATATTTTTTAATGACCCTCAAATAGTGTTAGAGCAAGTCAGAGAATCAATGGTAACGTTATCAATGGTTAAGAGAGAACCACCAGATCGTTGACATACTATAGTCTCAAGAAGAGAAAAGTCCGTGGGAAGGATGTTCAAAGCAATTTTGAATGTTTGAAAAAATGCTGAGGAAGGATCTGGGACTGGAATAGAATGGGGAACCAGAAATTCTTAGGAAGCCATTGATCCTTTGTCCGTTGCTCTGCAATTAGGGAATTATTTTCATTCTTTATATCGCTTCCCTTCTGAGATTCATTTTCCTTTTTCTCTGTGTCAATCTTTTCTCCTCCTACTGCCTCCATGGCTGTATTGAGCTGTGTCCATCGTGGTATCAAATTTGTCTAGAGAATGCAAACACATAGTACAGACACTGCTGCTAAGGCCAGCCCTCATGTAGACAAGTGTGATTATTTGTTGTTTGGTTTTGCTGAGGTTTGAACCCCAACCTTTCCTTATGTTTAAGCTTAAGATTCCCTGCTTGCTGCATAGGCTCTCTACTACTTGAATTCTTGAGCTACCCTTCCAACCCACTTTGCTTCCATCTATTTTGAGATAGAATCTCACTTGTTTCCTTGTTCAGCTGGTTCATACTCCCCTAGTTAAGATCCATCCCTTGTAGCTAGGATGGCAGGCACACACCACCATGCTAGGCTTTCCTGTTGAGATGGGGGTTTTGTGGATTGTTTCCTTGTCTGGCCTAGAAATGCAGTTCTCTCAGTCTTAGCTTCCATGTAGATGGGGATGGCAGGTACACGTCTCACACCTAGCTTTTGATGGAATTGAGGTCATGGGACATGTTATCTGAACCATTTATCCTCAAGCTGTGAGCTTTCTCTTCTTTATCTCCCAAGTAGGTAGGATTACAAGAGTAAGTCACCATGGCTCAAGTAATATAAAATATGAGCTGACTCCTCATGAAAAATTTCAATATTTTTCTCACAATTCTATTGTATTGTTTAATTTCTCCCTATTGTGAAAAATTTAATCTTTACAAATTCTGAATGTCTGGGTTTTTTCTTTGACTCTTTTCAGAGCACTGTTGCCTCTGGCCAGCTGAAAGTGGGGGAAGTGAACCTGTGGAGAAGGATAGGACTATGATGTTTAACCCGTGCTCATTTCTCCACCAGAGGAATTTGTGAATGGGAGAAGGGAAATTTTCAGGAAAGGCTATAGCCCTAAGAATTGAGCCTAATCAGATTACAAAGCCTAGAAGAGGTCAATAAATGAAGTACCACCTTCTAACAGACAAAGAAAGTAGGCCAGGGACGCAAAAAATAAAGTCAAAGATACTAGGGAAATGCAGAAGGAAAATATTAGGCGTGAAATGTGCTTTTTGGAAAAAATAATGAAACCAAAATTGGAGTGAATTCTTTGTGTTGTCATTTTATAAGCGCAGAGCTTCTTCTTCCTTAGAAGCATTATTAGACAGTTATGAGCAAAGACCTGCTCAAATACATTTCAAGGGTACACATTTTAATTAAGACTTATCTTTAGCTTCCAAACTATGCATCCAGTATCATATGTAATTCATATTTTTAGCTACATTTCAACTTCATCATCTAACCACTCATATCTGGCCTGAGAACCCTCATCTGGACAAAAGAATTAACTCATACTTGTATCTTTTTCCCACATGTCCTGGGTGACCCTCCTCTCTTTCTCTTCTTTGATCCAATGGTCATGAGTCTGAAGTTTTATTGGCATTTTAATGTAAACACTGGATTTTGAAACTATTCTCCATGACCAGAAATAACCAACAGCCTGCTGAGACAATAGAGATCGAGGTATACCCTCAATGGTCCATCTAAAGATCTATGAGCTAAAGAGTTGGGGTGGTCTTTAGTTCTGGGCACCCATAGTGTCTTGCCCTATAGAGGTGACATTGCTAGGATGTCCCTTTTCCACCAGTTTTATAGGTACTTCTACAAAATGGAAGAACTGATGTTGCTCCCCCAGTTTCCATGGCAGATAGAATATGTACCTTCCATTGCGAATATCCAGAGATAAAGAACACATGGACAGTTATCCCTGGAGGTGGTGATGCCCATTTTTCTACTCTGCGAGGACAGTGTCAAGTGCTGGAAGGTACTTGGCACTCACTGTTGGTGAGAGATAATTTTCCAGGGCACAGATTTTGGAGAGTCCAGCAGTGCCTTCCTCAGTCTCTTTCTGGGATGTGATTTTGACAGTGGCCCTGACTCAATTATTTTCTTGTCCACTCCTTTTTTTTTGTCTGGTCTCAATACTGTGTAATTGATGACCTTTCTACAGCCAATAACAAATCTCATTTCCTTGGAAAGACTTGGATAAAATTATATTAAGTGAAGTAAGCCACGACCAAAGAAACATAGGTCCCATGGTTACCCTTGTTTGCAATAACTAGTATATATCTGAGACAAGCAGAAAAGGTCAGATAAGTTGATGTTAGGCGAAATGAACCCCAAGATAAGTATTCAAATGTATTTTCTTTCATGTGATTGTTTCTAACATATTTACAAGATGATTTCTTTGTTGCTTTGTATGTCCCTCCTCCACAGTATAACCCCTGCTTTCACTGTATTTGATGTTGGTGGAGGGGAGGGGAAGGGAAAAAACAAATTGTTTAAATAGGCATACAGGTGGAACCATTGCAACAAGGAGATGTACAAGTCATTATGTTGAAAAACAAATTTTACAACTTTGGCGGGGATGGAGGGGTAAGAGGGAGAAGATGGGGGGGGGAGTGGTGATGGGGGAGGTAGATGGGAAGGGATAGGACGAGGAAACAAAGGAGGAGGCAACAATGCTTGATAAGAAATGCACTCATCCTAGCAACAGCAATAAGACAAGATGCAAACATAAAGGGGATCCAAATAGGGAAAGAGGACGTAAAACTCTCTCTCTTTGCAGATGACATGATCTTGTATTTAAAGAATCCCATAGACTCCACTCCAAAATTACTCAAGCTGATTCAAAACTTTGGCAAAGTAGCAGGGTATAAAATTAACCCTCAAAAATCAATGGCTTTTCTGTATGCCAACAATGAGAAAAGTGTGGCTGGAATTAGGAAAGCCAACTACATTTGTAATAGCCCCACAAAAAAATAAAATACCTAGGAATTAACCAAAGAAGTGAAGGACCTCTATGATGAAAACTTTAAAAACTTGAAAAAGGAAATCAAAACAGAACTTAGAAAGTGGCAAAAACTCCCATGCTCCTGGATTGGAAAGATCAACATCGTGAAAATGGCAATACTTTCCAAGGCTATCTACAAATTCAATGGGATACATTTCAAACTTCCAACCTCATTCTTCAAGGAATAGAAAAGGCAGTCCAAAAATTCATATGTAACAATAAAAGACCCCGAATAGCAAAAACAATCCTCAACGGAAAGAACACTGCTGGAGGAATATCAATACCAAAGTTCAAACAGGAGTACAAAGCCATAGTAATCAAAACAGTTTGGTACTGGCATAAGAACAGACCTCAGGACCAATGGAATAGAATTGAAAACCCAGAAATGAACCTACGGACATATAGCCATCTAATCTTTGATAAGGGAGCTAAAAAAATAGAATAGAAGAAAGACAGCCTCTTCAGTAAATGGTGCTGGCAAAATTGGTTAACTACTTGTAGAAAACTAAAGCTAGATCCTTATGTATCACCCTGCTCCAGAATCAACTCCAAATGGATCAAAGACCTCGAAGTCAAAGCAGACACTCTGAAAACATTACAGGATGGAATAGGAGAAACCCTAGGTCTCCTTGGCACAGGCCGAAATTTACTTAAAAAAGACCCAGAAACACAACAAATCAAAGAAAGGTTGGACAAATGGGATTGCATGAAATTGCAGAGCTTCTGCATGGCAAAGGCACAGGCCGAAATTTACTTAAAAAAGACCCAGAAACACAACAAATCAAAGAAAGGTTGGATAAATGGGATTGCATGAAATTGCAGAGCTTCTGCATGGCAAAGGACATAGCTAGCAAGCTCAATAGAAAGTCCACGGATTGGGAGAAGATCTTCACTAGCCATACAATGGACAAGGGTCTCATATCTAAAATATACTTGGAACTCAAAAAATTAAATCTCCCAACAACAAACCCTCAAAGAAACATCTGCCCAATACATAAGTGGGCTAAAGAGTTAGAGAGAAACTTCTCTGAAGAGGAAAGAATGATGGCCAATAGACACATGAAGAAATGCTCAACCTCCCTAGCCATAAAGGAAATGCAAATCAAAACAACATTGAGATACTACCTCACTCCAGTTAGAATGGCTAAAATCAAGAGCTCTAATAACAACAGATACTGGAGGGGATGTGGACAGAAGGGAACCTTACTGCATTGTTGGTGAGAGTGTAAACTTGTTTAACCACTTTGGAAAGCAGTATGGAGGTTCCTCAAAAGACTTCACATAGAGCTCCCCTATGACCCAGTGATCCCACTTTTGGACATTTATTCCTGCTTATAGGACATAATGTTTTCCTACAAGTATAAAACCACTCTTCTCACATTTCGTGGATGCCATCCCATCTTCACACAAACATGAAAGACCCCCAGAGATGTGTGCTACCTCCTGCCCATCAGTCAGAGACTTAGGAGTCCAAACACCTGGTGGCCTAGCAGGAAGCACCTGCCAAGGTGATCCTTAGGAATGGGGTTGATGGGTTTGGGAACCTGAGAGACACAATGTCAGTTGCAGGGTCACTTCAGGATGTGGGGAAGAAGTGTGCATATGAACCCACATGTATATATCTCCCTGAAGGTGGATGCCACGGTCCCCAGGGGACATTGTGCTGGGGGATAGTAGTCATCCTGGCCAATGGTGCTCAAGCTATGCCAGTACAAGGCATGAACAGAGGACTCTGAAGGGTTCTGCTCAGAAGAGCTCAAGTAGCTGTAGAGAGAGGACATCACAATGGCTCACAGAACTTAGCCCCTGGTCCTTCTAGATACCACAATCCACAAAAAGTGACGCTAGTGCACCCGGTGGATTGTATGTATGGCAAAATTCTTTGGTTGTTTTTGGTGAATGAGTTGAGATGCAGGCCTGAGTGAAGGGCAGAGAAGTGTTTGGAGCATTGAGTCAACGCAGGTTGCACCCTACTATCAGCTGCCAATTCTGGAGATTGTTAGAAGGCACTCCAGAGGCGACATGGGACAGACATAATGAAGATAGACCCTGCCTATCAGGATGTACAGAAGGAGAGTAGCCAGGGCCCAACTAGGGGTGGGGAAGTAGAAGACAAAGTCCCCCGGGAGGCCTGAGCTCTGGCACTCCTGACAGTCTCAAGGCCATCCTAAGGGCTCGGTCCCATGGCCCTCTGACCAGCTGCTGGCCACAGCTGCCTGAACACTGAGCGGTGTGCACATACCCCAGTTGGAATATCAAGTCCTTCAAGGGAGGGCAGTTGGCCCAACAGAAACCAGGCTTTCTTAGGATAAGCAACTTCTGGTCCAACGGCCTTGTCACCTGATGCTGCTATCTGTCTCCTAGCATCACAGGTGTTAGACAACACCATCCCTGATCCTGACCTGATGCCAGGTGTCCAGCCCTCCTCTGAACACTGGTTCTACACATGTATGCACATGTGTTGCCCTGGCTAGAGGAGGGCCTGGTTGGAGGTCCAGTTGAAGGCCCTCTGCCTTCGAGTGAAAACACAAATGATGAATGGATTAAGGTGAGGGTCAGCTGTCCAGATGAGACAGGATGGGTTGGGACCAGCAAGGTGGTCCAGTCAGGCCTGACGCCTGTGCTTTCTGCATGGTTACAATGGGAAGAAAGAGAGGTCTCACCCTCAGCCAGGGTGAGATGTGAGGGGGCATCTAGAAGAGCCCCCAGGATTGAGAGTGAGGACACAGCTGTGAGACTCCACAGAGGTCTGGGCAACTCAGTGAAGTGTTGGTGGGCAGAGCTGGTAGAGGAGATGGGTCCCTCCCCAGCCAGCAGAGCCCAGCCCTGGCCAGCCCTGCCCTGTCACTGCCCTTGTGCTCTCTGTGGCCAGGAAAATGAGATCATTGACCACATGAAACATCTACAACTCACTTGCAGCTGTTACATCAAACCAGAAGAAAATTTTCTGGCCTGATTCGAAGGCCTGGGGCAGCTCAGTGAGGATGTCAGGTTTGTCGGCAGACGTTGAGGAGCAAGCAGGGAAACCCCTAGAATGGGGTCCAAAGGGCCTGAGATTTATACCTGGGTGAATGGGAATAGATAGAATCTCTGACAGGCTAATAAGGGGTGGCCCCAGGCTCTGAAGTCCCAGCGTACTTTGGCAATCAACAGGCATGGCACTTGGTAACCTCACTGCCACCCCTTGCCCTAGCTATGAGCTGTCCTGTGCAGTGGAGTCCCAGAGGCAGACTGACAGCACAAGCCTTCTAGCAAGAACCTCTCAGGCATGGTAAAGACAGGAAAGAAGGAAGTGGATGGGCACTGGCTGGCAGGGGCCATGGAAGATGCTGAGCTGGGACCAGGGACGTCTGAGGCTAATGCTGATTTCTCTACACTGACAGCATCCCTGATTCTGGGTTTAGAGGCCTCAGCTCTCTGGGCTTCACCTTCCTCCCTTTGCTTGTTCTGGGATTCATCCCTTCCATAGGGATTCGGATTGGAGGATCAGGGATTTTCCAAAATCCTAGACTGGAGCAGCATGCTAGCAGAGTATTGTGGAGCAGGATCTACAGGTGTGCTTAGAAAGCTCCATCCAGGAAACCAGGCTCTGCCTGAAGCTTCCATATTCTCAACACTGACCTCAGTGCCAGTGGCAGGTCCCAGCCCACATCACAGGAACAGCTCCAGTGTGGCCCTGACAGCAGCATCAGGGACACCGTGGAAGGGCCCTCATACAGTGGCCTGCAGTGAGCTGGGGAGGCCAGCTCCCACCTAGACCTACACAGGAGCCTCAAGGGAGAATCCCCTCAAAACAAGGAAAAAGTGACACCCTATGTCATTCCTACCTTGTCCACTGGAGGTGCAGCCGAAGGGCTCAGGAAGCCCAGCCCCTGCACAAACACAAAACCTTTGGACGGTCTTAGACCCTCTTCCCAGGCTGGGGCATCCATCTGTGACCAGGCCTCTCCTCATGTTGCTGTCCCTCCAGGTCAGGTCCTGTAACTCCTCCTCAACTTCAGGGGCATCCGGGTTGACCCTTCAGAGTCCAGCACACTGAGGCCAACATAAGCAACAGCCTGAGCTGGGATAACGTTGTATGCAGGAACAGCTCCCTTGTGCCTCTGTATAAGAAGCAGGTGGGAGATTCCGGTGTCATCAGGGTGAGCCTGCCTGAGCACACAGCAAATGTCTACAAAAGCATCACAGTGAGTGGGGCAGTCTGGCATTCCCCTGCTCTCTTCAACAAGCCTGGACCTAGGCTTGTGGTTCCCTCCATGTCCATTCACTTCCATCCTGAAATTGATGCTCTTATATGGAGTGATGAAATGCAGTGGCAGGGCTCAGGGCCAGATCTGACAGAAGGAGGGAGGCAATGGGGATACCAGCCACTGGCGTGAATCATAAAACCCCAAGGCCCCTGAGGAGTCAAGAAAGAGGAAACAGGGATAAAGGAGATGAAGTCCTTGACTGTATAGTAAAGAGTCCAACACTGACCTTCCTGACTTTCCTTAGAGGAAGGAAGATGCAGAGCCTCTTGTTTGGAGCAGGGGGCTTCAGAGAGAATCAAAATCATTTCCAGAGAGAGAGAGAGAGAGACAGAGAGTGAGAGACAGAGACAGAGAGAGAGAAAGAGAGAGAGAGAGAGAGAGCACTGACTGTCACAGACACAGGCAGGAGAGATTGCAATCTGGTTGGCCAACCCAGACAAAAGCCACCTAGTAGCCTCAGAGTAAGTCAGGATGGTGGAATTCTGGGTGGTGTGCAACCGAGAAACAGTAGATTCTTCTCACATGTGAACTGGCCCAGGTCAGGAGAAGCCTGTGTCTTTTTCCAAGTCCTCAAGGGAGCAGGAGTCATTTGTAGCTCTGCCTCCTCTTGCTTCCTCATGGACAGTCCATGACATTCCTTCATGTTCAGTCCTCTCCTGGCCATAAGTTGGAATGAATGTTATTAGCAGCCAGCTGGGAGAGTGTGTCTAATTCAGGGCTCTGCTCAGAGACACAGGAGAGGGAAAAATGAGTGCAGGTGTTTCCTCCACCATTGCAGCCTCCAGCCCTGTGGAGGCCTGAGTAGTAGGAGGCAAAAGGGCACTGGTCTGGGCCTGCTCCCTCTCTTGGGCTTGGCAGAGTATCTCTGGAGAGAACTGATTTCATGCCTACTTGCTTCTATCAATCTGTAGCTACAGGAGCTAAGCATGATCCTGCCTGGGAGGAGTTGGAACACTGCTAGCAAGGATGGGGTAGACACTGTGGACTCCAAGGCCCAGCTTTATCTCCTGAGACCATGCTCAGAAAGAAAGAGTTGAAACACCCCCTTTGCAGGATGGATGATTCCTCTGCTGAGCTCTGACAGGCTCCAGAGGACCCTTGGTCACTGGCAGTTGGGAAGGTGGCACAATGTACCCTAAGCCCAGTTGTTTCTCTCCTCTTTGACCCAGGTGCCAAATGAGGACAAGACATGAAACCTCAAGACCATGAGCAAACACTGGTTGCACGGGTACAAGCTAGAGGACTGGGAACTCGTGCAGATCGTATCAAAGGATCAAAGTAAGTCCAAAGCAGACAGCCAGGGAAATGGCAGAATAGGGTGGGTGGGCATGCTCACCACCCCATGTAGGAAGATAGCAGCAGAAGGAACAACACTGGGTACTAAGCCCCAAGTGGGCACTGCATAGTCCAGTCCCACCACTGTCCAATCAGCTGCTGGACATGCCTGACCTTGCACTATCCAGCCCTGCCCCACATAGCCAGTCTTAGGAGGCAAGAGGCAGTGCAGAGACACCAACAATTTGGAGGTCAGAGGATGCAGCTGCTTTGGGGCTGGGTGGTCAAAGCCCTCACTAGAAAACACTTTGTCTTACTCCTATGAGAAGCAAGACTTTAGTAAGTATCTCACACTGGGTGTAGCTTAATGGAAAAGGAATTGCTTAGCTTCCAGGAAACCCTTGATTTCTCCATAGACCACTGAAGGAAGATGCCCCTTCAGTGCTCAATAATCTATTTCAAGTCCAGTGGTCTTAGGATTCATCCATGCCATTGGTAGCAAAAGCACACTTCTGGGAGCAGAGGCAATGTTGTAGAAAGAAGATTCAGAACAGAAACATGTCTAGGTACAGGCCCAGATAGAGCTAGACAGATCCCAGTGTCCACCTTTCTCTGACAGTGTGCTCCTATTCACAATTAGTGGAGAGTCCCTATTATCTCAGGAGGATGACAGACTTAGACAGAGACAAATAGGGATTCTTAGAAATACACAGAAAGAGAGAGAGAGAGATGGAGAGAAACAAAGAAACGGACAGAAGGACAGAGAGACAGGGACAGAAGAACATATACAGAGAGAGAAATCGTGTGATTTGGGACCACAAGCTGAACATGGTGTCACTACTCTGTTGCCTATATACTGAGTTGAAGACTTAGTCAGGTGCTTTGCCTAAATGATCCGCATTCATTGCCCCTTGCCTATCATCAAGCCTCCCTAGCTTCCTACACTCCTCTCCTTGGGTAACTGGCCTGGTTCCCTTCTTCAGGAAAGGAAGTCGGAGGCCTAGGGAGGCTTCTGCATAGGAATGAGCAGCCAGAGTATGGTGTTAAGTGTAGTCTAGACTGAATTGACAGGAGACTCATGGTCAGAGGAGCCTGGGAGAAAGAAGAGGCAGCAGGAAAGACAAATCTTCCTGAGTGTTGGGCTCAGTAGGCAGGAGGCCCCTGGAATACATGCTGTGCAGGGTGCCTGGGTCCAAGCCTCTGCGCTGTTGTGCTGCATGGAGTGAGTCCTCTGTTCTCAGTAGGACAGTGCTCCCAGGAGGGGCTGTGCATTCTGGAAAGCCTGCAGTGCCTGGAGGTCCTGATCATCAAGGCAGCAGTGAGGACAGGAGAGGAATCCCTTGCGCTACCTCCAGGCAGAGTGAGCATGAGCTGCAGACCCAAGTTCTTTCCTAAACAAGACAAGACGGATTACCACAGATTCAGTTACCAGGCAGGGGTGCCAGTCCCTTGGTGTTCCTGGTGCTGGCCTGTAGACATGGCAGCATCCTGGCTCAAACTAGGTTTGTAGCAGCTTCACAAACGTTTGGTGCATCCCAGTCTCCATCAGCACTGCTCACCTGGCTCTCTTCCAACTCCACAAGAGCTGAGGATCCCTGATGACACAGATGTGACTTCCTCTATGAAGAGTTTGGCAAAATATGATTTTGAGACCCAGAAAAGGAAATTTCCCAAATGGCTAGACCAAGTGTGGAACCGGCTTCAGCCTTCTTCCTAGGAAGAGAAAGAGACAAAACTCTTCAGAATGTATCTTCTTTTTCTGGAAGGCCATGGGCTAAGCACACAGAGACTAGAGTGGAGCAGCCCATACCCTCCTTGGTCACTGGAGGTGACCTCCATGCTGAAACCATTCAGGAACTTTTCTCACCAATCCCCTCCTGATGCCACCAAAACAGTAGCTCTGTAGTCCAGGAAATAAGCCACCTTCCTTGGATGCCCAATTCACAACGTGCTTCATAACTTTTATCTACAAGTCCTCTCTAATGTCAACATGACAGTGGCCCAGGCTACACATCACCTTCCCTTGACCTTACATCCAGGACATACTCATAATCCATCCTAACAAATCTTCCCCTAATATTGGAATGACAATTGCAATGTGGCCCCAGACAACCCTAAGGATCATGTATCCTCAGTGTTCTGCTAGTATCACAATGATGCCTGCCACTGGACTCACCGAGCTGCCCTCCAGGAACTCCCTCAGAGCTTCACATATTCTCTGTACTCTGTTATAGAGCAACAGCTGACATTTTGGTAGAGCAATGGACATGGTGCTCTCACTTGCCCCTGGCTCTGCCCTCTCTATTAGGATCTGACTTTGAGGACTGTATTGCAGATCCCTGGCTCTGATGCGGTGAGGCCCACAGCACACACTCCCACCAAGAGCATTTGAGCTCTTACTTTCCCTTCCCTCCTCTACAGCTATTCCCACCTTTGTCAAGGTGCCCCAGATTTTTCCATGAGCATTGATTGAGAGAAAGTGAGTGCTGCCCATCGCAAACCCCAGCGCTCCGAAGATCCTAGAAGAAAGGCATGTGCTAGCCCTCATCCCTCACCCCTCAACTGAGTGCACATAGTGCCATGGGCTCATTGCCACAACAGAGGAGAAGCTACTGCACTCAGAGACTGCACCCAGGGCACTGGAGAACAATGGAGATTGCAATTATTTCAGATGGGGGTCCTTTCCCTGTTTCCATTCAATTTGAATGAACGATAGAAAGAAAAATATTTACTAGTTGGGGTGAAAAGAAGAAGACCCACAAGAACTAGAGATGAAAGGCCAGCATAGCTTGAACTATCAACGAGCATTCAAATTGAATGGCAATGTCTTCTCTAAAGGGCCAGAAGCCATGGGTGCCCAGAACTAACCGCTACCCCAGCTCTCAAACTCATATATTCTCAGATGAACCATTCAGGGAATACATTGAACTTTGCTGTCTCAGCATGCTGTTGGTCTTTTCTAGTCATGGAGAATAGGTTGAAAATCCTGTGATTCACCATAGGCCCCATGGTTTCTCCTATTTGCACTTCTTAGTATCCTTCTAGGATAATCTTAGCAGATGCACAGAATAGCTCAATAGCTATGTACATATGACCATATAAGATGATGCTAAGGGAAATGAACTCCAAGATTGACACAAGCAGTTTCACTTTGTTGCTATTTTTCTTGATAATCTTTGGGAGTTTTTTTTGTTAGTTTCTTTTGTACATTCTTCCATCTATGGTATATCCTCTGTTGTTCCTGTATTTGATTTTGGTACCTGGTATTTTTATGTTTTTATTGTAAAATTATTGTACAGAGAGTTTACAGTTACATGAGCAAGGTAATGAGTACATTTCCTATCAAGCATTGTTGCCTCCTCCTTTGTTTTTCCCCTACCATCCCTTCCCTCCCACCTCCACAACTACACTCCCTCCCAGCGCCCCCCTGCCTAAATTGTAAAGTTCCTTTTCAACGTAGTGTCTTGTATATCTCATTGTTACAATAGGTCAACCTGTATCCATGTTTAAGAATTTTGTTTTTTCCCTTCCTCTCCCCAAATTGGACTGACATCAAATACAGTGAAAACAGGGGGAACCAACCCAGATGCCTCTCAGCTGATGAGTGGATCAAGGAAACGTGGTACACACACACACACATACACACACACCATGGAATTCTATGCTTCCATCAGAAAGAATGACATTGCCCCATTTGTTAGGCAATCGAAAGACTTGGAAAATTTATATTAAGTAAAGCAAACCAGGCCCCAAAAAACTTAGGTCCCATGGTTTTTCTTATTTGCAATAACTAGTATATGTTTGGGACAAACAGAAAAGGTCAAAAGCTAGTACATATGATCAGATAAGATGATGGAAAGCTAAATGAACCCTAAGATAGGGATACAAGTTTTATTCTTGCTTGCTATTGTTTCTAATGGATTTATAATGTACCATGTGATTTCTTTTTGCTGCTTTATATGTTCCTCCCCCACGGTACCTTGGTATTTCATATAACTCTTTTTTGGAATTAGCACTTTGGCTCAAAAAGTAGAACAACTATTTGCCCTGAAGAGCTCAAGGACAGTACCTAGGCCCAGATACTGGACAAACACAAACATAAAAGCAAATAAATAAATAAAAATAAACACTGTAGCAAACTGGGCTTGGATGTGTGACTCTAGCATTCAAGTAGTATAGAGGCTGTCCAGCAATCAGGCCGTCTTTTGCTTAAACATAGGGAAAACCCTGAGTTTAAACATCAGCAAAACCCTAAAACCGATAAATCACATGCTTGTCTACATGAGGGTTGTCCTGAAAACCAGTATCTGTACTGTGTGTTCCCATTTCCTAGATAAACTTCATCCCATGGTAGACAAGGCCCAACACTGCCTTGGACAGGCAGGAGGAGAAAGGATTGGCCTACAGATGAAGGGAAAATGAGTCGGCCTAATGAAGGCAAGCAATATAAGATATAAAATGACTCCTGGCTTTCTAAGAGTTTCCAGTTCCTCATTCTATTCCTGTCCTAGATCCTTCCATTCCCATATTTTGTTTCATTTTATTTTTTTGTCAGTCATGGGGCCTGAACCCTAGGCCTGGGTGCTGTCCCGCTGCAATTCAGCTCTAGGCAAGCGCTCTACTATTTAAGCCACAGTGCCAGTTATGGATTCTTCTACTTATGTGGTGCTGAGGAATCAAACCCAGGGCCTCATGCGTGCAAAGCAAGCGCTCCACCACTGAGCCAATCTCCCAGCCCCCCACCCCCCTTTCCATATTTTCAAATATTCATAATACATTTGAGTCTTTCGAAAAGCTTTTTTTTACTTTTCTCTTGTTGATTCTGTAATTTTTTTGTGATCTGCTGGGCCAACGTTGAAAACTTTAATGTTGATTCTCTGTGTTGGTCTAACACTGTTTGTCATTTTAAGAAAATTTCAACACTAATAGTCTCTAGAGTCTGTCTAACTAGCATCTTGGATTCCAGTGCTTCCAAATCCCTCAGCTTGCTCCAGGTCAGTGATCCTTTCCTGTGGTCTAGCTTACATATCACCAATAATTGTCCCAATTGGAGAGATTGTTAAATATTTCCCTTTTCACCACTTTCCCTTCTTCGTTTACTTAATCCACTTCTCACATTTCTGCTATTCTGCAACTGACACTTAGCATATTGACATATTTAGTTTCGCTTTGAATTATTTTTCCATTATCTATCACCTAATTTGCTATTTCTACCCAGATAAACCAAGTTTTATACTCCAAGATCTACCCGGTTACTTAAAATCCTCATTCATTTTCCCTCTTTTATTTTAGTTAAGCAAAAATCCCATCTTTACATATGGCTAGTACTTTTCTTTTAGCATTTTTTATTTTTTTTATTGTCAAGGTGATGTACAGAGGGGCTACACTGCATAAGTCAGATAATCAGTTCATTTCTTATTGACCAATGTCACTACTTCCTGCATTTTTCTAACTTATGGCTACACATCAGGGCCTTTGTATTATTAGAAATAACAACCAATGCTCTTTGGTTTCTATTAAACTGGTGAACAAAGTATTCAAGTTAGCACTCCATATTAACAGACAACACGTCACCAATGCCGAGCACTGTCCTTTCTGATGATAGTAAATGTTTTCCTGCCACTATGAAACCATCACACTTGGTAGATGGCATCCTATCTTCCCACAATCAAAGGAGTGCCTCCGTGATGTGTGCCACTTCCTGCCATAGGTGAGAAAGAGCGTTAGGAGCCCGAACATGTGATGACCTAGCCGGAGGCACCTCCAAGGTGATCCCTAGGAATTGGGGCTGAGTGGGGTCCGTAGGTCAGCAAACACCCCTCACAGACCTAATCTCTGGCCTGGATGGCAGGGCCTGCAGGCAGGTGAGGCACCTCCTATCTCCAGCCCCCGACTGTATAAAGGGTCCTCTGAGGAGCCACAGGACTCCATTTTCTGCTCTCCATTGTGAGAACTTGGGCTTTTCAGCCCCGCTGGCAGGAAATCTTTAACCTCTATATGACTTTGGTCCATGTGGATTTTGGGGTTATTTTTCCTTTCATAGTGGTGCCGGCACCTGGGATAGGTTTCATGCTGGATTCACTCCCTTCCATGGCCGGGGGGGGGGGGGAAGGGGGGGGGAGGGACAGCCAGTGGTCCCAGGACCTAACCCGCAGTCCTTAGTAGACCCAAAAGACTGCCCAGCTGTCTTCCTCCACACTGAATGCCTCCTATCCACCACCTGAGGCTACTTCCATTCTATCCCCAGGTAAGGGACATGTCTGGAGGCTGAGATTCTGCTCTTCAGGCCACCAGACCTCCATGCAGGCTTCAGAGCCACCAAAAAAGCTTGGCCAACTGGACGCTCATCCTGAGGGCCTTGGAAAATCACAACTTGCCACTGGAGAGCTCCCACCGCCCCACACCTTATTTTTTTTAACAGACCAAATTGCACTACCAAGAACTCTGGAAAGCAAGCTTTTGGGTCCAGATCACTTACCATGGTGGGGACACAATCTAATCCTGACATTCCTCAGGACTCCCCTTTGGGGTTTAAATTAAATCATCTAGAAACTGTCGATCTCATATCAGACATTGACCTACAGGAGCTGATACACTTCAGTACTAAAATCTGGCCCAAATATTCACTGGACAACCAGTCCACGGTGCCCATTCATGGGACACTGGATCCTGGTATTATAGGGGATCTATCCAACTTCTGTAGTGTTCGGGCAGCTTCAAGGAGGCCAGCTACATAGAGTCTTTCTCCCGACTAAACCACTACCCAAGTCCTCATGTTATTCTTCCCATTTCCTCTTAGGCATCTGTTGGCCTTTTGGGCCAGACTGGGTCAGACACTCCTTCAGAACACTAACCTGGACACCGAGTCTGTGGTCAGACAATGCTGTTTGATGACTCATTTTATTAATCAATCTTCTCCAGACATTTGGGATAAACTAAAAAAACTAGACATGAGGCTCCTGACACCCACTAGTAAGGATTGGGAGGCAGCCTTTCAGATGTATCAAGGCAGGGAGGCCAGGGGCAAAAAGCTCAAGTACCAGATGCTAGCAAAAGTCCACCAGTCTTAGGCCTTGCAACCAACCCCTTCCCATTGGGGTCCACCTGACTCCTGCTATGGATGTGAGTCCAAAGGACACAGGAGGGGAACCTGTCCCCTGAGAAAGCAGTGCTGCCGATGTGGCCAGCCAGGCCATAGGCATGCAGCCAGCCCACAGCCATGAAACCAACCCAGCCGTGGCCTAAGTGCAATGGTTCAGACACTGGGCCCTGGCACTGTCCATTGACCTCTCAGGGATGGTGGCCATCCACTAAGGCTGCAGGGCCCACTCCTGATGTGCTGGACTGGCTACTGGAGAGGACAGTGGAGACCCTGGACTCGTGGCCCTGACCACTCTCATCACCACACAGGAACCCAGGGTGACAATCATGGTTACAGGTAAGGTAATCTTTGCTTTTGGTAGACACAGGGGCTATGTATTTGGTGCTCACTGAGTTCCATGGCCAGACTTACCTAGCCAATACCTCCATACTCAGGGTACAGGGAAAAACTTACAAGCCCCTTCATCCCATCCTGTCATTTTTGTTTTTTAGGAGTGATGTTTGGCTACTCCTTCCTTGTTATTCCCACTGTCAAGTTCCACTGCTGGGCAGAGACCTTTTGGCCAAATCTGTTGCTCTATGATCCAATGTGATAGCGATTCAGCTTCCTCCACAATCTCCTTGTTGATGGCTTTGGTAGGCTCACGTAGTGACTCCGTGCATTTCCTTTTTCCACCCTCAGAGGTGACCCTAAGGGTTGGGATGCTCACAAGCCCTCTAGTGAGAAGCCCCACCCTCCCATTGGTACCTCCCTGAGGGACCCCCAACACTTCCCTTCACAACCCCAGGACTCCCTCCCTCGCCACAGTCTTCTGGGACTACAACCAATTGTTAAAGACTTGCTGAGAAAAGAGTTGTTAGGTTCCACAAACACTCCCTAGAATACATATACCTTTGGAATCGCCAAAACTAAAGGCTCATTCCACCTGTGCAGGATCTTTGCCTTGCAAATGCTGCCCCTATCCCCTTTCAACCGATTGTGCCCAACCCTTATATGCTGCTTTCTAATCCCTGCGATGATTGCCTTTCACTCAGTACTGGACTTAAATCACTGTAGGCTATGCTTTGTCCCCTCTTCCAGGACCTCTTTACCTTTTCATGGACTGAACTTGTCACCTAAACCTGAATTGAGCTCACATGGACTGATTTGCTACAAGGGTCCTAGGATAGTACCCAACTGTTTGGCCAAGCTGTAGTAAGGGACTTAAGATACTTAATTTTAAGAGACCTAAATATGAAACCATCCATCCTTATCCACACGTGATTCATCTCTGTCTTATTAAATGTCACATGCCTGATGAGCCTTCACATAGCTCCAAACCAACTAGAACCCGATCTGTATGGACAAAAAAGACTGGCCCCAGCAAGATCCAACACCCCTTTATGATGAAGTTTCAGGAAAAAATAGGAATCCATGGAACATTCCTCAATACAATAAAGGCTGTATATGACAAACCTACAGTCAACATTGTACTTAATGGTGAGAAACTAAAGCCATTTCCTTTTAACTCAGGAGCCAGACAAGGATGTCCATTCTCTCTACTTCTCTCCAACCTAGTATTAGAATGCCTAGTTACAGCAATAAGAGAAGATACAAACATAAAAGGGATCCAAATAGGGAAAGAAGAAGTAAAACTCTCCCTCTTTGCAGATGACATGATCTTGTATTTAAAGAATCCCACAGACTCCATTCCCAAATTACTCAAGATGATTCAAAACTTTGGCAAAGTAGCAGGGTATAAAATTAACCCTCAAAAACCAATGGCTTTTCTGTATGCCAACAATGAGAAATCTGTGGCTGAAATTAGGAAAGCAACTCCATTTGTAATAGCCCCACAAAAAATAAAATACCTAGGAATTAACTTAACCGAAGAAGTGAAGGACCTCTATGATGAAAACTTTAAAAACTTGAAAAAGGAAATCAAAACAGAACTTAGAAAGTGGTAAAAACCTCATATACACCTGGATTGGAAAGGTCAACATCATAAAAATGGCAATACTTTCCAAGGCTATCTACAAATTCAATGCGACACCTACCAAACTTCCAACCTCATTCTTCAAGGTATAGAAAAGGCAATCCAAAAATTCATATGGAACAATAAAGACCGCAAAGAGCAAAAATGATCCTCAACAGAAAGAACAGTACTGGAGGAATATCAATACCAAAGTTCAAACACGAGTACAAAGCCATTGTAATCAAAACAGCTTGGTACTGGCACAAGAACAGACATCAGGACCAATGGAATAGAATTGAAATCCCAGAAATGAACCTACAGACCTATAGCCATCTAATCTTCCATAAGGGAGCTAAAAAAATAGAATGGAAGAAAGACAGCCTCTTCAGTAAATGGTGCTGGCAAAATTGGTTAACTACTTGTAGAAAACTAAAGCTAGATCCTTATATATCACCCTGCACCAGAATCAACTCCAAATGGATCAAAGACCTTGAAGTCAAAGCAGACACTCTGAAAATATTACAGGATGGAATAGGAGAAACCCTAGGTCTCCTTGGCACAGGCAAAAATTTTCTTAATAGAGACCCAGAAACACAACAAATCAAAGTTGAACAAATAGGATTGCATGAAATTGCAGAGCTTCTGCATGGCAAAGAACATAGCTAGCAAGATCAATAGAAAGCCCACGGATTGAGAGAAGATCTTCACTAGCCATACAACGGACAAGGGTCTCATATCTAAAATATAACTGGAACCCAAAAAATTAAATCCCTCAACAACAAATCTTCAAAGAAACAATTGCCCAATACATAAGTGGGCTAAAGACTTAAAGAGAAATTTCTCTGAAGAGGAAAGAAGGAAGGCCAATAGACACATGAAGAAATGCTCAATCTCACTAGCCATAAAAGAAATGTAAATCAAACCAGCATTGAGATATCACCTCACCACAATTAGAATGGCTATAATGAAGAACTGTAATAACAACAGATGCTGGAGGGGATGTGGACAGAAGGGAACCTTACTGCATTGTTGGTGGGAGTATAAACTTGTTCAACCACTTTGGAAAGCAGTATGGAGGTTCCTCAAAAGACTCCACATAGAACTCCCCTATGACCAAGCAATCCCACTTTTGGGTATTTACCCAAATGTTCACAAACAAGACCACACTAAAGCTACCAACACCACTATGTTTACTGCAGCCTTATTTACCATAGCTAAGATATGGAATCAACCCAGAAGACCATCAGTAGATGAACGGATCAAAAAAATAGGGTATATATAAACAATGGAATTCTATGCCTCCATCAGAAATAATGACATTGCCCCATTTGTTAGCAAATGGAAAGACTTGGAAAAAAATGTATTAAGTGAAGTAAGCCAGGCCCAAAGAAACATAGGTCCCATGGTTTACCTTATTTGCAATAACTAGAATATGTCTGAGTCAAGTAGAAAAGGTCAGATAAGTTGATATTAGGGAAATGAACCCTAAGATATGTATTCAAATGTTTTTTTCTTTCATGGGATTGTTTCTAACACATCTTTAAGATTATTTCTTTGTTGCTTTGTATGTCCCTCCCCCATGGTATAACTACTGAATTCATTGTAGTTGATGTTGGCATAATTTGTGGAGGGGAAGGGAAAAAATAAATTGTTTAAATAGGGATACATGTGGACCCATTGCAACAATGAGACGTACAAGTCGTTATGTCAGAAAATGAACTGTACTACTTTGGTGGGGGGGAAGGACTGGCTGGGGTCGGGGAGAGGATAGGAAGGTGTGAAGGAGAAACAAAGGAGGAAGCAACAATGCTTGATAAGAAATGTACTCATTATCTTGCCCGTGTAATTGTAACACCTCTGTACAGTATTTTCATAATAAAAAAATAAAAGACTGGACCCCAATGTGGGCAAGTAACATCTTCATAACCATCATGACCTTGGTCCAATTCCTGTTCAATACCTGCCCTCCCATGCCCATTGACTCCCTCGGCCCCTCTCAGCAGAAGGAGCTCCAGAAGAAATAACCCTCACCCATACTCCCAGCCAGAAACAGTACATATTCAACCAAAAAAGGGTGATATGGACTTCAGCAAACACTCCCTCCCAGTCATAAGCCCCGCCCTGGAAGGCAGCACCTGTGGAGCAGGAGAGGCACCTCCCAACTCTACCACCCACTAGAAAAAGGGTTCTGAGAAGGTGGACGATGCCATTTCTCCTCTCCCTCATCAGAACTTAGCCTTGTCAGTTCAACAGCCAATACATCCTTTGCTCTTTGTGACTGTTTCTTGAGTGGTTTTTGGGTTATTTTCTTTCAATGTCCATGGTCACATCTGCATGGGAGGAGGAAGTGTGCATATGATCCAACAAGCATACATTTCTATGAAGGTGGAAGCCTCTTCCTCCTAGTCTAACAGGGTCCTTGTGCCAGAGGTTGGAGTCATGCTGGCCAGTGGTGTTCATGGGCTACATGAGTACAAGTCATAAACAGGGGACTCTGGAGAGGGCGAGGTCAGAAGGGCCCAAGTGAAGAGATGACATTACAATGGCTCAGAGTACTTAACCCCTGGTCCTTGCCAGAACCCACAGCCCCACAAGCTGCCCGCTAGTACACTTGTGTGGAACGTGCATATTGAGAAGATGTCTACTTGTTGTTGTTGGAGGAGGAGAAATTCAAGAGGGAGTGAAGGGCGGAGAAGGTTCCTGAGACACCTGGATCCACGCTGGGTGCCCCCAGGACCCTACCGCCGCTTCTGGAGATTTTTCCGCAGGATTTCACAGGTGACATGGGGCAGCCCAGGCCAGGACACTATAGGCTGACCCACCACTTCCATGTCCCTAATCCTCACTGGATCTTCCTGCTCCTTGTTGTGTGTGTGTGTGTGTGTGTGTGTGTGTGTGTGTGTGTGTGTGTGTGTGTGTGTGTCTCTGTGTGTGTGTGTCTGCATGTCTGTGAGTCTGGGTGTGTCTCTGTTTGTGTGTGTCTGTGTTTCCGTGTCTATGTGTCTATGTGTCACACACACGTTTGTGTGAGCAGTCAGTTGTTTTCAGCTTTTTCTATCATGTGTGTGGCCATGAATCTTCTTGTAGTTTTCTAGATGGCATTTGAACCATCCCTCCTCGGTTCTCCTCCAGAATGAAGATCACTTGTCCCCACCCTTGGACGAGGCCTGCAGGTTAGAGGTCCCTGCGGCTGGCACTCTGGAGGAGCAGGTGGAGCGCTTGGTGTCTGCCCTGATGATGGAGGACTCCATCTTCGTACAGAACTTCTTCAACAACTACAGGAGTTCTGCAGACACTAAGCAGGTATTGGACCTGCTATTCACAAGGTGAGTGCCAACCCCAATAAGATAGGATTAGACAGCTACCGTGAGACCCTTGGCAATGGAGCCTGGCTTGTGGTGGGTTCACAGACTATTTCACTGGCACTTGCCAGAATTGGAGGAACCAAGCATGAAAGGCCTGGGCTAGGCTGGGCTGGGCTATTCAAGTATAGCGTCTGTCTAGGACTGTGGTATATTCTCTGTCACTCTGTTTCCCTGAGGCCTCAGACAAAGCAGTGTGTTTCTTTAGCAAGAAGGAAACCAATTGCCTCTGGGACCAGGATCCCACCTAGGTGTAGGCAGAGCAGGAATGGCTGGGGCCAGAGAGTAGGTCTCTGGGCTCCTAAGTTGATCAGGACAGGAGTTGATCGCTCATCCTTGAACGAAATTGGAAGAGAAGGGAAGAGATTGGAAGGGCCGATGTACAGATCATGAGCTTAGTGGTGTGAGAAGAGCAAGAACTTGCTGGCTATCCTGGGCTGGCCAGTGATGCTTGGAATCCTCAACAGGTTCAGGAATTGTGAAACCCCCATGGAGTCTTTTGCACAGACTGACACACTCGCAGACTCCAGAGAGGATGTCATTCCCCAGCACCAGATCTGCTAGTGAGTAGTGGGCTTTGATCTGCAGGGAGAGTATGAGTGTCCAGAGTGGTGACAAATGAGTGGGTGGAAGGTTGGAGAGATGGGGCCAAGTCAGGAGCCCTCAATTATTTTGCTTGTCACCATATCCTTGGGGTGTGAGGGTTCACCTATAGTACCAGGAGGAAAACATTACTATGGGGTACTGTTGTGAACAGAGGTAGTGGCTGGGGCCTTTGCGTGAATCCCAGGAGAATCCATCCTAACCATACCATAGCCCATGCCATTCAGGTTTGACCAGCTCCCCATGAGCTCCACTGTAGGCCCAGGGACATCAGTCCTTGGTCAGAGCCCTGGAGATGCTGCTAGGGGTGGCAATGAGAACAAGGGCCACCCTGTAGCAGATACAGAAGGAGAACAAGCTGGAGGTAGGCAGACAGCCCATGTGAGGCTCCTGGGGAAGGAGGCAGCAGAGCTACCTAGGAGGTGTGCCAGAACCCTATGCATGCCAGGCAAGACAGCAAGGCCTTTAGAGTCCAGCATCTGGAGGCCCTCGTGAGAGATGATGGGCAAATTGCAGAAGAGGACAGGGCTGCTTCCAGCATTTGGACTTGGTTCCCACGTTGGATGAAATTTCTCTGCAGGCCATGGCTGGGTGGGCTTGCCACTGTTGGCACAGACACAAGGGGCTGATGTTGGAAGATGCTGGTCTCTGCAAAGGCAGCGATCATCGTAGGGGACTAAGGGAGACCAGGGCAGGTGCTAGGCTTTATTCAGACGCTGCTTCCCACCCATGTTCCTCTAGTGCTATCTCAGGCCTTCTGAGCCCCTGGCTGGACTGCCACCCAGAAGACTTCCTGGAACCCAGGCAACATCCCTGCCTCCAGGGGCTCCAGGCTCACTTGAGGCTCCATATGCGTGGCTCTGACGTGGAGCTCCATGTCTCTCACCTCCTGGCAGAGTTGGGGATCCAGAACGTCAGGCAGGATGAGGCTCTAGGTACGTAGTTGGGATGGAGCCATGGCCTGGGGAGGGGTGGGAGGTGTAGGGCACCACTGGGAGGAGGCTCCAAAAGTAGCCATGGGTGAAGGACAAGAGAAAGCTCTGGCTCTGCATGGACATAGAGAGGGTCAGCGATAGGGTGTATGAAAGTTTCTAAGCTGGAGATCTCAGGGAGGAGGGTGCTGTGGGACTTTACAAACACTCAGAAGAAAGCAGTCATGGAGAAGACCTTGTCTCCTCCTGCAGCTCCACCCGCAGCTCCAGTGGTAGATGTCACACCAACTTCAGAGCCCCAGTCAAGTCCATCCGTGAATGTGGTCCCCACTGCAGTGGGAGCAGCCTCATCAGGAGCCCAAGCAGAGGCCACTTCTGCCTTGAATCTGGATGGCAGCGCTCAGGGAGCTGAACCTTCTTGTGTGGCTGAGGAGCCTCAGGCCAAGCTGGCTCTCCTGCTGAGTCCTGAAGCCACAAGAGCAGCCAGTGATGAAGGGCAGTCATCCCCCACTATCTCTTCAGTGCGCAGGGTCCAGGAAGCGGCGGTCAGTGCTGAGGTGGAGCCCAATGGCACCTCAGCTCCGGGGCTGAGGGTGGGAGAAGTGTCCATATGTGGTGGGGAGATGGAGCTGTGCTCTGGCTCCCCTCCTGTGCTCAGGCCCCTGCACACATCAAAAGCCACTGCTGAGGAAGAGCCAGCATCCACCTCGCCTCTGCCTCAGGTTCCCGGACAAGCAGCCTTCAGTGAGGAGCTGAATGTGCTTTTGCCCTTGGCTGTGCTGCTCTTCATTGTAGGAGCACCAGCAGGCCTACTGTGTCTGGTGGGAGTAAAGACTCTGGTGATCTGTGGCCTGAGACTACTAAACTCTTGTGACAAATCAGAGCCAGTTGTCACCAGGGATGCATTACACGGTGCTGATGGCACTCTAGCAGAGAGTGCTGACAGGAAGACTTTTGTCAGTTTGGCTCCCATTCTGCGTTCCAGAGAACCAGGCTACAGTGCTGAACTGACCATGTTTCTGATGCTAACTCTACTGTTATTTATTTTAAGAGGACCGGCTGGGGGACTCTCACTTGTAGGAGTGCTGACACTGGTGCTCTGTGCCGTAAGAGCATTCTGTTCTTGCCCAGAGTCAGAGCCAGTTCCCACCATGGCTGCTGACCACAGTGCTCAGAGAGCACCAGAATATAGTGCTGAGAGGGAGCCCTGTGTCACTGGGAGCCCAGTTCCTAATCACAAAGAACCACCCTCCAGTACAGAACTGGAGTTCCTTCTATCCTTGTGTGTGATGTTCTACCTGTTAGGAGCACCTGCTGTAGTGTTCTTTGTGCTTGGAGTACCAACTGTGGGCTTCTGGGTTGTGAGAGCTACAGCATCTCATGCACAATCGGGGCCATCTGCCAACTTGGCTCTGGAAAGCAGAGCAGACAGAGCACCAGCCTCGGGGGATGCTACAGAGCCCCTTTCTGCCTCAGCTCCACTTCTTAGTCCTGCAGAACCAGCCTCCAGATCGGAACTGCATATCCTTTTACCCATAGCTGCAATGCTGTCTCTGGCACAAACCCCAGCCTTGGCCATCTTTGTTGGGGGAGCCCTAGTTCTGTTGCTCTCCTTTGTAGGACCACCACAAAAACATACACCATCTTGGAGGATTGAGTTGAAGCCAGGTTCCACCATGGCTTTGGAGCCCAGGCCTGAGGACACAGCAGCCTCCAGGGCTGAGAGGGAGTCACCTTGCACCTCCACTCCGCTTTGCCCCTCCAAAAGGCAGCAGCTTGCAATGCTGAGATGGAGGCATCTTGTGCCTCAGATGCGCTGCTCCATGCCCAGGGAGCACCAGTGGCCAGTGCTGCCACAGAGCCACCATCCAGTGCAGCCCCTCTGATATGCATTGAGGAGACACTGGCTTCGAGGACTGAGCCAGAGCCACATCCCAACTTGGCTCCAGGACTCAGTGCAGAGACATCAGCTGCCTGCAATCCTTCCCCAGAGCCCTTGGCTGTGGTGATGGAGCAGGCTCCCTCTGCTTCTTGGGAATCTGAGTTGCCGTGCACATCTGTTCCTGCCCAAGAAGCTTGTCATCCTGCTTTGATGACCGGAGAGCCTTCACGCAGCCAGGACATGCCTTGTTTCCTGGCTGTCCACCCCCACCTGGAGGCAGAGCAGCTCACAACGATGGATGCGGTGAGGGGCTGGGCAGGGTGGCTGTGGTGAAGGAGGGCTCCCTGTGGCTTCTGCTGCTCTGGCCTGTGTCACATTTCCTTGCTGCCCATCTCTTCTTCCCCAGCCTGAGTTCCATCACACCTAGCACCACTTTGTCTAGTTCCACTTGGTTACATGCAGTCCCTGAAGCTGACATGAGACCCGCTCCCATGCCAGGAGCTGTGCAGAACCAAGCCTCGGGCAGAAAGAAGGGCAGCCAGCACACAGCTCACCCTCCTGTGCCAGGAGCCCTGTGAGCCCCACCACTCATTGAGCAGGCACCTGATGTGGACCTGATGAGTGCCCAGCCCAGACATGGACCTGGGTGCTAGTTCTAGTGGTGTAGGACATAGGCGTTAGATCAGGGGAAGGACATTTGTTGTCTGAGCTAGGTCAGATTAGGTATTGTGTGGAGCATGTAGTCTTCTGGGAAGAATGAGAAAGTTTGGGAAATCACTGCTCTTCCATTCCCACATTGGTTACCTTGAGGTCCCTTCTGTGCTCTGTGTGCTGGGTGTCAGCACAACAGGTACAGACACTCCACAGGTTTCAGGGTCCTCCTCCATACTCACATCTCCATGCCTTTGTGCATGTGAGGAGGGATCCCAGGGCCTGTGCCTGGGCACTGTGGTGTGTCACAGCCTGGTGACCCTGGCCATCTTCCTCAGGAGCTGTTCGAGAAGGCAGTGCCCAACCACTGCCTGGGATCCATCTGGTCCCAGAGGCACAAGAAGGGCAAGGAGCACTTGGCCCCCACCATCCGGGACATGGTGGCACACTTTAACAACGTATGTTCCTGTGTCATCACCACCTGTCTCGGGGACTTCAGCATGAAAGACCCAGACAGAGCGCGTGTGGTCGAACACTGGATTCAGGTGGCCGCGGTACGCTACAGGCTCTGCTGCCTAGTTTATCTCCTCTGCTTTTCAATTTCTCTATTCTGCATTTTGAAATTGTGATCATGGAGCCCAGTGCCTCCTACCACAGGCCCATGTGTCCCAGGGTTAGCCAGACCCAGCCACCCCTTGGCTGGCCCCTCACTGATCTGCTCCTTAGTCCCAGGGAATCACAATCTCCCTGGGTGCCCTACATCCCTACCCAGGTCCTGACACTCCCAGCATCCCTCTCTTGTCCAGGCCCACAGGTGGCGGCTGTGTCAGGCCAGACTCACACAATCTTCCTCTCCAGGCTTGCCGAGACTTGAGGAACTTCTCCTCACTCCATGCCATCATCTCTGCCCTGCAGAGCGCGGCCATCTTCCGACTGAAGACAACATGGCAAGAGGTCTCCAGGTGGGTCCCTATTCCCACAGCAGTTGCCCTGTGGGCAGACATGGTAGGTGTCACACTCCCTGAGCCCTGGACATAAACGTCCAGTTCAGATCATGGTTCCCTGGGCCCAGGTTGGGTAATTCTTGTGAGGCTTCAGACACCTCCTGTAAGACTGAACATTCACAGATGCACACATACAAACAGACACAAAAACAACGCACACATAAACATACACAAAAACACACACAGACACTCATCAGGATTTTGTGGTGGCTAAGAATTTGCATCCACTTGAAATGAAAGCAGAGCTGCCTAGTGGAAGAGGGATGGCTCATGGCTATGCCAGGAAGAAGCAACTGCTCCTTCCTGGTGTACTCTTCGAATCTTTGCACCCGTTTGCAACCCTGTTGGGCAGCCACATGGGCAGCTCCCTTCCCAACCCAAATGGAAACCATCTCCCTCCTCCCCACCTTCCAACTGTCTCCTTCTCTCTGCCCCTCCCACAGAGACTCCTTGCACACATTCCACAAATTGGAAAAAATCACTTCTCCTGAAAACAATTACTCCCAGAGCAGAGAGCTGCTGCAAAAAGTATGGCATGAGGAAGTGAAGACAGAGGGCAGAGGTGGAGGGTGGACACAGGGGAGTGAGTGCCATCCTAAGGGGATTAGAAACATGACTGGCTTTCTATTGGGGAGGAGGCCAAGGGAAGAGTCGGCTAGGCATGTATGCAGCTCAGGG
This sequence comes from Dipodomys spectabilis, assembly GCF_019054845.1. Lineage (NCBI taxonomy): Eukaryota > Metazoa > Chordata > Mammalia > Rodentia > Heteromyidae > Dipodomys > Dipodomys spectabilis. The sequence goes on from NW_024870723.1 coordinate 7,748,840, forward strand.
CACGTGGAGTCCTAGGAAGCCACTGAGGTTGAAAATGTTCTGATGGGACACAGGGGGGCCCGGGGAAGCAGAGGGAACCCAGGATTCGGGACTCCTCCTACTGAAAGCCCTACCATTCTACTTGATGCCCAATGTGCCATAGGCCCAGTGGCATATTCTTGCCCTTCCCTAAACTATGCTGCACAGGACTGCACAGAGCAACAATTTCCTGTCCCAGACCAAGAGCAGAGGCTCTTTTCCAGTGGTCTGGAACTCTACCCTACTCTGCTGAGGACAGGCACGACGGTGGGGTAAGGAAGGAGTCTGAAAGTCTTTGGGTCTCTCCTTCCCTGCTTACCTTTTCTAAGGACCCTGATACACAGAAAAACACCATCAAACTGGAATCTTCTCAGAGCCCCGGTTCCCCTTCCTTTGCTGACCTTCAGGGCACTGGACAGACCACTAGCCTTGTCCATATCTCAGTTTTTTCCTCCCTGATAGGAAGGGTTTTGGAGCTCACAAGGTTGAAGAACCAGGCTGGCATTTGAGCTGCCCAAAGAGGAGAAACAGATGAATCCTCCAGGGTTCTGAGGAGGGGCTGGACACACATCCCAGTCATCACATGACCATTGGTAGCAGACAACAGGAGTATCTGGGAGCCCCCACTGCCAGGAGGCAGACTTGACAGATGAGGAAGCAGGCAGAGGAGGCCAGCTTCCCAGGCCAGAACCCACAGTAGTGAGTGCGGGAGCAAAGCCAGAGCTAGAATTCCTCTGCCAGTTGGTAGAAGCTTTGACACAACCTAGCAGCCATGTCAGTAACTATAGTAAGACAATGACACTAGAAAGACAGACAGCACAGAGCCCTCATTAACAAACTCCACAATCTTGGCAGGAGTCTTGCAAGTTGGCCACAAAGGAGAAGCAGCTCCAAGGAAGTCCCAGGTGGTTGCAGAAGATGGTGAGTGACTGGGACCTAGGCCAGGTTGCTGAGAGAGAAGGGGCACAGCGAGCCTACCTCTGCTCACCTTTCATCTCACACCCAAGGGTGCAGATGGAGAAGGGCATTTGCACTCTGGCAGATGTGTCCTGATGAGCTGGCTGTCAGAAGGGATAGAGGAACTAGAGCCAGCAGAGCGAGGAATTGGCAGAGCCTATGGGGGGCAGGAGGTGTGCAGACTGGTACTACAGAAAATTGTGTTCTGCATATGCCAGCGCACACTTGGATCTGGGGCAGTTTGAAGAACCAGGCAGCAAGAACCTGGGCCTAGACACAAGGGGGGATCACAGGTTTCCCAAGACCCTGTGCCATGGAAGCAGCTGTAAGGCTGAGGAATGACGGAGGAACCATGTGAGTTTGGGTCTGAGATGGACCCTGGGCCATGACCATCACCCAACCAATCCTACAGGTGGTGACAAAGATCATCATTGTCTACCTGGGAATCTTCCTGACAGACCTTACGATGATACATTCTGCATATCAGGATATCGATGATGTGAGTAGCCAGGCCCACGATGGCAGTCTGGGACCTTGAGGTCAAAGTTCCCTGGGAATCCTGAGCTCTATCACTCCTGACAACCTTGAGGCCATCCTAAGAGCCGAGTCCTGTGCCCCTCTGAGCAGCTGCTTGCCACAGCTGTATGACCACTGAGTTTGTGCACATTGAGTAGCTGGGATTTCAAGTCCCACATGGGATGGCACTGGGGCCAAACTGAAGCCAGCCTCTCCTAAGAGAAATGCCTTTTCACCCTATGCTGCAGTCACTCACCTTGCATCACAGGTGTTAGACAACACAGTCCCTAATCCTGACTTGATGCCCTGTGCCCAGCCCTCCTCTGAATGATGGCCCTACTCTGGTATAAGCACACATTTTGCCCAGGCTAGAAGAGGCCCTGAGTGGAGGGCCAAATCCTAACTCCATTGCCCTCTGTCTTCTAGGAAAAATCCCAAATAGAGAAATTAAATAAGGTAAGTGTCAGCTGGCCAGAAAGGACAGGGTGGGTAGAGACCTGCAAGTTTCTCCTGTCCAGCTTGATGAGCAGCCATTAGTGGATGGGTACAGTGAGATGAGAAAAGATCCACCCTTGTCATGGTAGGCTGTGTAGTAGCATGCAGGAGAGCCCCAGGATTGAGAGTGAGGGAACAACTGTGAGATCTCACATGTATTTGGGGAATCAGTGGAGGGTCGGTGAGCAGAGCTGTTAGAGGAGGTGGGTCCCTCACTAGACAGCAAAGCCCAGCCCAGGCCAGCCCTGCCCTGTCCCTTCCCTTGTGCTCTCCATGACCAGGAAATAAGATCATCCAACATTTGAAAGACCTGCAGCATACCTGCAGATATTATCACCTCAACAAAGCAGAAAATTTTCTGGCCTGGTTCAAGGGCCTGGAGCGGCTCAGTGAGGAAGCTAGGTAGGTTGGCAGACACTGGTTGGACCTGGGGAACATCCTGAGAATGGGGTCCAGAGGCCCTGAGGTATGACCATGGGTGAGTGGGAACCGACAGAGACTCTGGTCGGCTGAATGTGGGAGACCCAACAGGCTCTGAAGTTCAAGCCAACTGTGACAGTGAACAGGCGAGGCACTTGGTCACCTCACCGCCACCCCTTGTCTTAGCTATGAGCTTTCGTGTGCACTGGAGCCCCGGAGGCAAACTACTCTACAAACAAGAGCAAGACCTTCCCAGGAATTCAAAAGGCAAGAAAGAAGTAAGTGGCTGGGGAATGGCTGGCAGGGTTCAGGTAGGAAGGCATGCAGGTACCAGGGCTGCCTGAGGCTGATGTTGATGAGACAGAAGAGCTGGTAGGAAAGACAAGTCTTGCTAGGTGCTGGGGGCCCACTGAGTTGGAGGCCCCAGGAATGAATCCTGGGCAGGAGGCCTGAGTCCAGGCCTGCCCCATGGTACTGTTCTCAGGAAGACAGTGCTCCTAAGAAATGCTGTGCATTCTGGAAAGCCTGCTGTGTCTGCAGTTCCTGATTATGAAGGCAGCAGTGAGCACCGCCTGCTTGAGCTGCACTCCCAAGTTCTTTCCTAAGCAAGACAACATACATTCCCCATAGGCTCTGTTCCCAGGCAGGGGTCCCAGGACCTTAGTGTTTCTGGCGCTTGACTGCAGAAATGGCAGTCTCCTGGCTCAAAATGTGTCTGTAGGAGCTTCTCAAATGGTTGCTGTGTCTCAATTCCCGTCATTACGCCGATTAAATTCTTTATCCCTCTTTCACCAGCCTGAGGATGCCTGAGAACAAGAATGTGTTAGCAAAATATGAGTTTGTTCTCCAGAAGAGGACCTCTCCCACCCTGCCAAGATCACATGTGGAGCCCGCTCCTAACCTCTTCACAGGAAGAGGAGACCACACAACACTGAACAGTGTCTCTACTTAGTCTGGATGGCTATGGTTGAGCACATCCAGACAAGAATGGCCCAAGCCATACCCTACCGTAACCACCAGTGACCTCCACTCCTGAAAACACTCAGGATCTTTTCTCCACAATCTCCTCCTGATGTCAGGACCACAGTGGTTCTGTGGTCCAGGCAATAAGCCATCTTCCTTGGATACTCAATCCAAGACACACTTCAGATATTTTTCTACAAATGCACTCTGCTGTCAAAATGTGGCCCAGGCCACAGAACTCCTCTGTTGCACCTACAATCCAGGAAAATACAAAGGATCCTGTATCCTCAGTGTTCTACTAATACCTGCCACTGGACACACTGACCTGGCCTCCAGGAACTCCCTCAGAGTTTCACATATTCTCCGTACTCTGACATAGAGGAACAGCTGACATTTTGGTAGAGCAATGGGCATGGTGCTCACACTTGCCCCTGGCTCTGCCATTTCTATTAGGATCTGACTTTGATGACTGTGATGCAGATCACTGGCTCTGATGCTGTGAGGTCGACAAGACACACTCTGCCAAAGCCATGCTGACTTATATAGGTTGTCTTCCCAATGAGAGCATTTGAGCTCTGACCTTGCCTTCCCTCCTCTTCAGCTATTCTGGCCTTGTTAGGGTGCACCAGAGTTTCCCTTGAGCGTCGACTGAGAGACAATGAGTGTTGCACATTGCCAACCCCAGGATTTCAAACATCCCATAGGAATGGCATGTGCTAGCCCTCAACCCTCAGTCCTGGTCTGAGTGCAGATAGTGCCATGGCCTCAATGCCAAGACCCAGGATAAACCATTCCACTCAGAGACTGCATCCAGGGCACTGGAATACCAAGGAAACTGCAGTTATTCCAGGTGGGGGCCCTTGCCCTGTTTCCATTCAATTTGAATGCAGAAGAGAAAGGAAAATATTTTCTCAATGGGGTGAAATGGATTTGATCGCTATGGTAAATAATGCCTCAATAAACATAGTTGTTCTGGTAGCTTTAGGATGGCTTTGTTTGTGATCATTTGGGTAAATGCCCGTAAATGGGATTGATGGGTCATAGAGGAGCTCTATGTGGAGTGTTTTGAGGAACCTCCATACTACTTTCCAAAGTTGTTAAACAAGTTTACACTCCCACCAACAACGCAGTAGGGTTCCCTTCTGGCCACATCCCCTCCAGCCATGGTATAACCCCTGTTTTGACTCTATTTGTTGTTGGTATAACTTTGGGAAGAGAAGGGAAAAAAGCAAAATGTTTAAATAGGAATACAGGTTGGCCATTGCAACAATGAGATGCACAAGACACTGTGCTGAAAAATGAACTTTACAATTTTGGTGGGTGGGGGGCAGAGAAAAGGGGGAGTGTAACTTGGAGATGGAGGGAAGGGTGGTAGGGGAAAAACAAAGGAGGAGGCAACAATGCTCAATAGGAAACGTACTCATTACTTTGCTCAGGTAACTGTAACCAAGGAGGAGGCAACAATGCTCAATAGGAAACGTACTCATTACTTTGCTCAGGTAACTGTAACCACACTGTACAGTATTTTTAAAATAAAAATGCTACAAAAAAGATGAAGCTATGAGGAATGAACTGCAGGACACAGACACAAGAGGTTTTTCTTTGTTTCTTAACTTTGGTATTTTTTGTTTCTTTTGTATATTCTTCCACCTTTGATATAATCTCTGTTGTTCTCGTATTTGATTCTGGTAACTGGTATACTATATAACGCTTATTGGATTTAGAAAAGGGAAGGAATTAAAAAAATCATAAGGAGGAAACTAATGCAAAAGCCATATGCACAAGACAATATGTTGGACACGATCTGTACAACTTGAGTGTGGAGTGGGGTAGGAGGAAAGCAACGTAGTAGAACTTTGAAGGGTGGGATAACAAGATTGACTAGGAATTTACTCATTACCTAACATATAACTGAAAGCCCTCTGTATATTGTCTTGGCAATAGAATATGAATATTTTGTATATATCTAGTGCTTCCAGTAACATGTCAATAAAACATCAAACAAGCATAGGAACAAAAGAAGATAAACAGAGGGGATACCCGGGACATAAGGAAAAAAGACAAAAGTAAAAGCTAATTTAATTCATTGGTCAGATTAGATTTCTCATGCAAGGTATCAGCAGTTACGAAATGAACCTGAAATCCAGCTCAAATTGTGATGAATTACATGTTGTAATAGGAGCATGTTTTGGAATCTACATATATGCCTTCATCAAAATATATGCCCATGAAACAGATTTGAGAAGCTATATTCCCATAGGACTTTTGTTATACTTGTTTACTAAGTCTTTGAAGGAAAAGGTACTCTGGCACTTAAAACAAATGACAAAACAAAAACTTCATTCCCACATCTGCTTCCTCAATATTTCCAGAAAATACATCGCCCACTCACTATTTTCCTTCAGGATTTCCCTAGGATCTCTGACTTTCTTTTTGCCTCCCTGGCTCAACTTCTTTGTCTGTTGCAAGGTGGAAGTTCCTTACTGACATTCTCTAGCCTTTCCATTCAACTCAGTGCTATAGCCTTTCTGAAAATCTCCCTTCTCCATTCAAGAATTCCTCCAGTATAGGGATGGGAAGGAGGTACACACCGTAGTCCTACCCTTCTCCACAAGTTCATTTCCGCAATTATCAGCTGCCCAGAGGCAACCATGCTCTGAAAATATTCAATGGAAAAATCCAGATATTCAGAATTGGGAAAGTTTAAATTCTTAGAATACGGAGAATGTAAACACTAAATTGTATTGAAAGAAAATAACATTGAAAATATGCATGTGGAGTCAGCTAATGATTGGTTTTTCTTGGGGCCCTGGCTGGTCATGCTTGTTAACCTAGATGCTTGAGAGATAAAAAGGACAAAGATCACAGCTTGAGGACAAAGAGTTCACACCAAAGTTCTCATGACCTCATTTTCATTGGTAGCCAGGTGAGAAAACTTGCTCCTGCCATCCCAGTCTACACAGGAAGCTAGATTGAGAGAACTGGACTTGCATTCCAGCCCAAGGAAACAATCCACAAACCCCCATGTCAACAGAAAAGGCCTAGCATGGTGGTATGTGCCTGTCATCCTAGCTATATGAGATCTTCAATAGGGGCTTTTGATCCAGCTGACTATGAAAATAAGTGAGACTGAATCTCAAAAGAAACTGCAGCACCTAGGCACCAGTGGCTCATGCCTATAATCCTTCCTACTCAGGAGACTGAGACCTAAGGATTGGGGTTCAAAGTCTGTCAGGGCAGGAAAGTTCATGAGACACTTAGCTCTAATTAACCACCAGAAATTCAGAAGTAGCACTGTGACTCAAAAGGTAGAGCAACCATGTGAGCTGAAGAGCTCATAGAGAGCACGTAGGCCCAGAAGCATGCCCAATTAAATATAAAAATCAATCAATCACTGAAACTTCAACAAACAAAAAACAATCAATTAATCAATCAAGAATAAACCTGCATCAAACCGTGCTTGGATGGGGGCTCAAGCATTCAAATGGACTAGAGCCTGTCCAGCAAGTAGACCATCTTGTGCTTAAACATAAGGAAAGCCATCATTTCAAGCATCCACAACACCAAAAAACAAACATATCACATTCTTGTCTATGTGAGGGTTGGCCTGAGAAGCAGTGTCTGTACTGTGTGTTCCCATTCCCTTGATACCATGTTAGAATTGGCTCAATACTACCTCTGACAGACAGGAAGAGAAAAGATTGTCCTACAGTTGAAGGGAAATGAGTCCAACTGATGAAGGGAATCATTACTAAGGATTAAGTCTTTCATGCAAGAGCAAGAGACTAAGGGTCTATGGCTTCTTAAGCATTACCAGTTCCCCATTTTATTCCAGTTCCAGATCCTTCCTTTCCCACATTTTCAAACATTCAAAATTGCTTTAAATTTCTTTCACACAAATTTTTCTCTTCTTGATGCTTTAATCTGGCAGTGATCTGCTAGTTCTCCCTGCATCATTGAAAACTTTAGTATTGTTTTTCTATGTTGGTCTAACACTGTCATTTTAAGAAAATTTCAACACTAACACAATCTAGAGTTCATCTAGCTAACATCTTGGATTCTGATTCTCCACAATCTCTCAGCTGGCTTCATGTCAGTGACCCTTTCCTGTGGTCTAACTTACATATCACCAATAATGGCACCAACTGGGGAGATAATGTGAAATATTTCCCTTTTTACCACCTTCACTTCATCCTGCTTACTTAATCCTGTTCTCAGATATCTTCTATTCAGCAACTGATACTTAGTATATTGACAGGTATTTATTGTTTCTATAAGTTACTTTTATATTATCTATCACCAAATTTGCTGTTTCTACCCCTGATAAACACATTTATAGTCCAAGATCCAAATCACCTTGTTATTGAAAATCCTCAATCAATTTCCCTCTTTATTTATTTAAGCAAAAATCCCATCTATAAATAAGTCTAGTGTTAAATTCAATCTCCACGTAAGTCTATTGTTTTTCTTTTTTATCATTTTTATTTTTAATGTAAAGGTGATGTACACAGGGGTTACAGCTGCATAAGTCAGGCAATGAGTTCATTTGGTTTTGAACAATATTATTTTTTCTTCATTTTTCCAACTCATGGCTATCCATCCGTACCTTACTCGTATTAGAAACTGTCAAGTAAGTATATTTGGTTTAACTACTATTAAAATCATTAACAAAATATTCAAGTGACTTGGAGGCCTTTATAATGTACTATGTGATTTTTTTGGTTTCTTTGTATGTTCCTCCCCCATGGTAAAATCCCTGTTTTCACTGTATTTGATTCCAATGCCCTGCATCTTGTATATATATTTCTCTAAGTTGTGGATGGGAAGGGAAAAAACAAAATGCTTCAATAGTGATATACACTGACCCATTGTAAAAATGAGATGTACAAGATACTATGTTGAAAATGAACTTTACAACTTGGAGGGGGGTGGTATAGGAGTAGTTAGGGAGGTGGGTATTAAGGATGGTAGGGGAATAACAAAGGAGGAATGTACAATGCTCAACAGGAAATGTACTCATTGCCTTACTCATGTAACTGTAACCCCTGTAAAGAATTTTCACAATATAAAACATACTTAAAAAGAACAAAGTAAAACATATTCAAGTGAGCCCTCAATATTAACAGGCAACCCTCACCATCACCTAGTCCTTTCATTTCTGATGAGAGTAAATGTTTTCCTACAACTGTGAAACCACTCCCAACACACTTGGTGGATGCCATCTTATCTTCCCACAATGAAGGGAGTGTCTCAGTGATATGCGCCACTTCCTGCCATAGGTGACACAGAGCATTAGGAGCCTGAACACCTGATGACCTAGCAGTAGCCACCTCCCATGGAGATACCCAGCAATCAGAGCTGATGGGGATGGAGCACCAGAGAAACTCAATGTCATGTCTGTAAGTCAGCAAATGCCCCTCACAGACCTAAGCTCTGCCCTGGCTGGCAGGTGAGGCAACACCTATCCGCTGAGACTAATTCCTACTCCCAATTAAGTGACCAGTCAGGAGGCTTAGATTCCTCTGTTTAGGCAACTAAGCCTCCATGAAGGCTCCAGGGCCCCCATAAAGCCTGCCCCACTATCTAACCCTTACCACGAGAGCCTTTGATTTCTGAGGAAACCCAAGAGACAGTGACAATTTTACACTACTGAGCTCTTTTTTTTTTGTCACATGTGGGGCATGAATTCTGGGCCTGGTTGCTGAGCTCTTCAGCTCAAGGCCAGCACTGTATGACTTCAGGCACAAAGCTACTTCTGTGTTTTGTGAGTGGTTTATGGGAGATCAGAGTCTCAGGGTCTTTCTTGCCTGGGTTGTCTTTGAACTGTGATCCTCAGATCTGAGCCTTCTGAGTAGCTAAGATGACAGGGGTGAGCCACCACTGCCCAGCAATCTACCTTGTTTAGATGCATGAAACTCACTGCCAAGGACCATAGACGGCAAACTTTTGGGTTCAGGTCACTTACTATGGTGTACTCCCACCAAGGTAACCCTTGGTAACTTTCTGGCCTCCCAGGGATACCGAGTCCCACCCAGGAAGGTACAGGTGGTTCAGCAGTCAGTGACTTATCTGTGTATTCAACTGGGCCACACACAAGGCTTTTACTATCCCCACCAAACTCCTGATTACTCACTGCCCTAGCCCTCCACTAAGAAGGAGCTTCACTCCTTTTTGAGTCTTGCTGACTACCTCAGGACCTGGACCCCCAACAACTCCCTCTGAAGTTGCCACTTATATGAAGTAGCTAGAGGGTCACGGGAGGAAACCCTTTGAACGCCCTCCACTCACATTTCTCCCTTCAGCAGACTGGTTCTAAACGGCCTCCACACAGGCCTCTGCTCTCAGGCTGCCGGAGCCTTCACACCTGTTCTTTCATTATGTAACTGAGAACTAGGGTTTTACATTGGGAGTTTGAGGTCAGCAGATCGGACCTCATTTGTGCCAGTTGCTTATTTGTCCAGACACGTAGACCCTACCATGAGGGGCTGGGCTCCTTGCCTCTGTGGCCTAGCCACCACTTGAGTCCTATTACAGGAGTCAAAGAAACTGAACCTGGGCACAAGCCTACCATTGTCACCCACCATCACCTCACTCAGTTACTAACCTATAGAGGGCTCAAACTCTGTCTCCCTCCCACAACCTCTGGTGTCCACCAGAGGCCCCACTCTGACCTTCCAGCCTCTGCCTTCCATTAAACCCCACACTCTATTACCAATTCCAGATACAAAGAGCTCCCCAGCACACTCCTGTGTGGAGACTCTGCATGACCTGCTAACTCACCAGCACACATTAGAGAAAGGTTGTTAAAGCCCCAGGGGAACCGTAATCATGCCTGGGTGACCTAAATCCCTGCCCAGTTCCAAACACTCCCATCATCTCTCTTGTCCAGGCCAACAGGAGGCAGATGTGTCAGGCAAGACTCACACAGCCTTCCTCTCCAAGTTTGCCGAGACCTGAGGAACTTCTCCTCACTCCATGCCATCTTCTCTGCCCTACAGAGCACGACCATCTTCCGACTGAAGACATCATGGCAAGAGGTCTGCAGGTGGGTCCCTATTCCCACAGCAGTTGCCCTATGGACAAACATGGTAGGTGTCACACTCCCTAAGCCCTGGACACAAACCCCATTCCCTGGGTCCAGGTGGGTATTTATTATCAGGATTCAGACACCTCCTGTCAGATTGAGCATACACAGACACAGACACACACATAGACACAGACACACACACACACACACACACACACACACACAAGCTTACTAGGTTTTCTGTTGTGGCTATGAATCTGCATCCACTTGAATTGAAAGCACAGCTGCCTAGTGGAAGAGCGATGGCTCATGGTTATGACAGGAAGAAGCACTTGCTCTTGCCTGGTGGATTCTTGGGGCTATCTGAACCGATTTTCAACCCTTTTGTGGAGTCACATGGTTTCCTTACTTCCAAAACCAAATGGAATCCAACTCCCACCTCCCCACTTTCCAACTGTCACCTTCTCTCTGCCCCTCCCACAGATACTCCTTCTGCACATTCCACAAACTGGAAAAAATCACTTCTCCTACAAATAATTAATCTAAGAGCAAATAGCTGCTGGCAAAGCTATGACATGAGGAAGGGAAGACAGGGGGCAGATGTGGAGGGGAAACACGGGGGAGTCAGTGCCATCCTGAAGGTGTTTAGAAACACAACCTGATTTCTATTGTAAGGAGAGCAAGGAGAGATCCCCGTAGGCACACAGTAGGCAGAGGGGTGCTACAGCATTTTGTGATCTGCGTATACCAGCCTAGATTTGGACGTGGGGAAGTTTGGAGAACCAGGCAGCAAGAACGGGCCCTCGGCACTAGGGGGGATCACAGGTTTCCCAAGTGGCTGTGCCATGGGAGCATCTGTAAGGTTGAAGACTGACTGAGATGCCCTGTGAGATTGGGTATGAGATGGGCCTTGGGCCTTGACCATCGCCCTCCCAATCCTACAGCTGATCTCAATGGGCATTATTTCCTACCTGGGAATCTTCCTGATAGATCTCATGATGATAGATACTGCATATCAGGATATCCATGAAGTGAGTAGCCAGGCCCCAGTTGGCTCCTTGGCAAGAGGAGAGGAAAGGCCCCTGGGAGTCCTGAGCTCTGACACTCCTTATAGTCCCCTGGCCATGCCCAGTGCTCAGTCCTATGCCCCTCTGACCATCTGCTGGCCAAACCTGCCTGACCCGTGAGCTGTGTGCACACACACGCCAGCTGGGGTTTCAAGTCCTTTAAGCCAGGTCCGTGTGGCACAACTGAAGCCAGGCTTTCCTAAGACAAGCAACTTCTGGCCTAATAAAGGCCTTTTTACTGATGCTGCAGTCACTCTCCAGCTTCCCAGGGGTTAGACAACAAAATCCCTTATCCTGACTTGATGCTAGGTTCACAGCCTCCTCTGAATGCAGGCCCTACTCTTGTTATGCACACATGTTGTGCAGGCTTGATGAGGCCCTGGTTGGGTGTGCTGAGGGAAGAGGGTCCCCATACTGACTCCATGGCACTCTGAATACTAGGACAAAACACATATGATGAAATTAATTCAGGTGAGTATCAGCTGTCCAGACAGAGCAGCCTGGACATTGAGTGTGAGATCCCACACAAGTCTGGGGGACTCAATGGTGGGTTGGTGGGCAGAGCTGGTAGAGGAGCTGGGTCCCTCCTCAGCCAGCAAAGCCCAGGCCAGGCCAGTCCTGCCCTGTCACTGCTCTTGTGCTCCTCAAGACCAGGAAAATGAGATCATCTAAGACCTGAAAGACCTGCAACAAACCTGCAGATTTCATCACCTAAAGAAGCAGAAAATTCTGGAGTGGCTCAGTGAGGAAGCCAGATGGGTTGTCAGACACTGGCTGAATGAGGGGAGACATCCTGACAATGGAGTCCAGAGGGCCGGAGGTGTGACCATGGATTCGAGTGGGAACCGACAGAGTCTCTGTTCGGCCGCATGAGGATGGTCCATCAGGCTCTGAAGTGCAAGCCACTCTGGCAGTGAACAAACATGGCACTTGGTCACCTCACCACCACCCCTTGTCTTAGCTATGAGCTGTCATGTGCACTGGAGCCCAGGAGGCAGACTGACACTACAAACCACAAGACCAAGAAGTTTTCACAAATTAGACAGGCAGGACAGAGGTAAGTGGATGGGCACCGACTGGCAGAGGCCAGGGAAGATTCTGGGCTGCGACACCTGAGGCTGATGCTGATTTCTCCCCACTGACAGCATCCCTGATTGTGGGCTCAGAGGCCTCGACTCTCTAGGCTTTTCCTCCCTTGCTTGTCTCTGGGGTGCATCCCTCATAGAGGGGTCGGGATTTTCGAAGGGCCTAGACTGGAGCAGCACGCTAGCAGGGTAATGGGGAGCAGGAAGGGGGGGGGTGTCTTGGGGAAGTTCCCTCCAGCAAGCCATCCCCTGACTGAAGCCGCCATAGTCACAACACTGACCTCAGTGGCAGTGGCAGCTGCCAGCCCACAGCACAGGAGCAGCTCCAGCGTGGCCCTGACAGCAGCAGCAGGACACCGTGGAAGAGCCCTCATACAGTGGCCCTCTGGGCCCTGGTGTGACCAGCTCCCACCTGGATCTCCACAGGAGACTCAAGGGAGAATCCTCCCAAGAGAAGGAAACGGTGGCACCCTGCACTACTAGTCCATTCCTAACTTATCCAATGGAGGTGCAGCCAAGAGGTCTGGAAAGCCCAGCTCCTGTTCACATCATACAGTTTTGGAAGGCCCTAGACCTTCCTCCCAGGCTGGGACACCCATCTATGTCAAGGCCTCTCCTCATGTTGCTGTCTTTCCAGATCACGTTCTGCAAATCATCCTCTCCAGGGACTTCTGGAATGCTCTTAAATTGCAAAAGCCCAGCCTGCTCTTGAACCTCGAATACACCTGAGGCTAAGACAAACAATAGTCAGAGTTGGAATTTAGGTGGGGAGAGCAACAGCTACCCGTTGGTTCCAAATAACAAGCAGGTGGGAGACACCTGTCTCATCAGGGTGAGCATACTTGAGCACACAGAAAAGGTGTCCAAAGTTTCATGGTGAGTGGGGCAGTATGACACACCCCTGCTGTCTTCAACACGTCAGGATACAGACCAGTGGCCATCTCTAGGTCCATTTGCTTCCCTCCTGAAATTGGTCTTTTAGTAGAGACCGCAGAAACCCAGCATGCTGGAGCCAGTGGGCAGTGCTCAGGTCTAGACCTGACAGCAAGGAGGGAGGAACAGTGGACCCAGCCACTGACATGAGTAAAACCACCTCAGGGCCTCTGGAGAGTCAAGAAGGCAGATACATGGATCAAGGAGATGAAGACTCTGACTAGATAAGGCACAATGCAACAGGAACCTTCTTGACTTTCCTCAGAGTGAGGTAGATCCAGAGCCTCAGAGTTAGGATGGTAGGATTCTGGGTATTACATAACCTGAAACAGCAGAGGCTTTTCACAGGTGAACTGGCCTTGTTCAGGAGAAGCCTTTTTCATCTTCCAAGTCTTCAAGGGATCAGGAGTCATTTATCTCTTTCCTCATGGAGATTCCATGACTTTCCATCATGCTCAGTCCTCTCCAGGCCACGAGAGGGAGTGGCTGTCATTAGCAGCCAGCTGGGAGAATGTGTCTTCCTGTGTGCTCTGCTCAGAGACTCAGGGGAGCTGGAGAAGGCTAAAGGTGTATCCTCTACCAGTGCAGCCTCCAGCCCAGTGGGGGCCTGACTGGTAGGAGGCAATGGGTCCCTGGCTCTGGGCCTGCTCCTTCTCTTGGGCTTGGGCAAACATCTCTGGTGAGACCTAGGCCCATGCCTACTTGATTCTGTTTACCTACAGCCACAAGACCTGAACATGATCCTCCCTGGGAGGAGGTGTCACACTGCTGATGAGAGTGGCTAGAAATGGACAAGGCCCATGCTATCTTCTGAGACCACTCTCAGGAAGGAAGACTTGAATCATCCCATCACACAGTGGCTGATTCCCTTTCTGAGCATGAGTGCCTTCAGGGTATTGCTGGCCACAGACTGGTGGGAAGGGGGCACTTTGCCCAGGGCTTTCCCCTTCTGACCCATGTGAGGAATCAGAAGAAGACACAGGATGTCATCCTGAAGCCCTTGAACAAAGCCTTACTGAAAGAGTACAAGCCAGATTTTGTTAAGTTTTTCGAAGAACCAACTCTTTGTTTTGTTGATTCTTTCTATAGTTTTTTTGGATTCTAATTCATTTAATTCTGATTTAATTTTGATTATTTCTTTCCGTGTACTGGATTGGGGTTTATCTTGCTGCTCATTTTCAAGGAGGTTTAGGTGTGTCATTAAATTGTTAGTTTCAGATCTCTCCAATTTGTTGATGTAGGAGCTCAGAGCTATAAACTTGCCTCTGAGTACTGCCTTTGCTGTGTCCCAGAGGAGCTGGTAATTTGTGTGTTCATTTTTGTGGAATAGCATGAACATTTTAATTTCCTTTCTAATCTCTTCTATGACCCACTCATGATTCAGTAGTGTGTTGTTCAGCCTCCATGACAGACCCTTAGCAAATCTTATCAGAAAAAGAAGAGAACACACCCAAATTAATAAACTCAGAGATGAGAATGGAAACATCTCCACGGAAACAACCAAGATTCAGAACATTATACGGGAATACTTCTCAAAACTCTATGCTAATAAGTTTGAGAACTTGACAGAATTGGCCCTTTTCCTAGCAAATATTGACATGCCAAAACTGAACCAAGATGAGTTAAACTATCTTAACAGGCCCATATCAAGTACTGAAATAGAAACAGCAATAAGAGTCCTCCCAGGTAAGAAAAGTCCAGGACCAGATGGTTTTACAGCGGAATTTTACAAGGCCTTCAAAGCACAGCTCACACCAATACTCCTCCAACTCTTCAATGAAATTGAAAGAGAAAGCTCACTACCGAACATATTCTATGAAGCCATCATAACCCTCATCCCAAAACCAGGCAGGGACTCATCAAAGAAAGAGAACTATAGACCCATTTCTTTGATGAATATTGATGCAAAACTTCTCAACAAAATTTTGGCCAATCGACTTCAACAATTCATCCAAAAAATCATACACCACGATCAAACAGGATTCATTTCAGGGATGCAAAGCTGGTTCAATATACCCAAATCAATTAATATTATTCATCACATCAACAGGAGCAAGAATAAGAACCACATGGTTATCTCAATAGATGCAGAAAAAGCATTCGACAAGATCCAACACCCCTTCATGATGAAGGTTTTGGAAAAATTAGGAATCCATGGAACATTCCTCAATACAATAAAGGCTGTATATGACAAACCTACAGCCAGCATTATACTCAATGGTGAAAAACTAAAGCCATTTCCTCTTAACTCAGGAACAAGACAAGGATGCCCACTCTCTCCACTTCTCTTCAATCTAGTATTAGAATGCCTAGCTACAGCAATAAGACAAGACGCAGACATAAAGGGGATCCAAATAGGGAAAGAAGAAATAACACTCTCCCTCTTTGCAGATGACATGATCTTGTATTTAAAGAATCCCATAGACTCCACTCCCAAATTACTCAAGTTGATTCAAAACTTTGGTAAAGTAGCAGGTTATAAAATTAACCCCCCAAAATCAAAGGCTTTTCTGTACGCCAACAATGAGAAAAGTGTGGCTGAAATTAGGAAAGCAACTCCATTTGTAATAGCCCCACAAAAAATAAAATACCTAGGAATTAACTAAAGAAGGGAACAACCTCTATGAAAACTTTAAAATCTTGAAAAAGGAAATCAACACAGAACTAAAAAAATGGCAAAGCCTCCCATGCTCCTGGATTGGAAAGATTAACATCGTGAAAATGTTAATACTTCCCAAGGCTACCTACAAATTAAACGCAATACCTATCAAAATTCCACCCTCATTCTTCAAGGAAATAGAAGAGGCAATCCAAAAATTCATATGGAACAATAAAAGACCCCGAATAGCAAAACCCTCCTCAACGGAAAGAACACTGCTGGAGGAATATCAATACCAAATTTCAAACTCTACTATAAAGCCATAGTAATCAAAACAGCTTGGTATTGGCATAAGAACAGACCTCAGGACCAATGGAATAGAATTGAAAACCCAGAAATGAACCTACAGACCTATAGCCATCTAATCATCGATAAGGGAGATAAAACAATAGAATGGAACAAAGACAGCCTCTTCAGTAAATGGTGCTGGCAAAATTGGTTAACTACATGTAGAAAACTAAAGCTAGATCCTTATATATCACCCTGCACCAGAATCAACTCCAAACGGATCAAAGACCTTGAAGTCAAAGCAGACACTCTGAAAACATTACAGGATGGAATAGGAGAAACCCTAGGTCTCCTTGGATCAGGCCAAAACTTTCTGAATAGAGACCCGGAAACACAACAAATCAAAGGAAGGTTGGACAAATGGGATTGCATAAAGTTGCAGAGCTTCTGCAGGGCAAATGACATAACTAGCAAGATAATAGAAAGCCCACGGATTAGGAGAAGATCTTTACTAGTCATACAACGGACAAGGGTCTCATATCTAAAATATACTTGGAACTCAAAAAATTAAACCCCCCAACAACAAATCCTCAAAGAAACAACTGCCCAATAAATAAGTGTGCGAAAGACTTAAAGAGAAACTTCTCTGAAGAAGAAAGAAGGATGGCCAATAGACACATGAAGAAATGTTCAACATCCCTAGCCATAAAAGAAATGCAAATCAAAACAATATTGAGATATCACCTCACCCCAGTTAGAACGGCAAAAATCAAGAACTCTAACAACAACAGACGCTGGAGGGACTGTGGACAGAAAGGAACCTTACTTCATTGTTGGTGGGAATGTAAACTTGTTCAACCACTTTGGAAAGCAGTATGGAGGTTCCTCAAAAGACTTCACATGGATCTCCCCTATGAGTGGCGCTGTAGCTCAAGTGGTAGAGCGCTCGCTTTGAGTTGAAGAGCTGAGGGACAATGCCCAGGCCCAGAGTTCAAGCCCCATGACCGACAAAAAAAAAAAACAACTATATAGAACTCCCCTATGACCCAGCAATTCCACTTTTGGGCATTTACCCAAATGTTTACAAACAAGACCACACTAAAGCTACCAGCACAACAATGTTTATTGCAGCATTATTTACCATAGCTAAGATCTGGAACCAACCCAGATGCCCCTCAGTAGATGAACAGATCAAGAAAATGTGGTATATATACACAATGGAATTCTATGCCTCCATCAGAAAGAATGACATTGCCCCATTTGTTAGGAAATGGAAAAAGTTGGAAAAAATTATATTAAGTGAAGGAAGCCAGGCCCAAAGAAACATAGGTCCCATGGTTTCCCTTATTTGCAATATCTAGTATATGTATGAGTCAAGCGGAAAAGGTCAGATAATGAGATGTCAGGAAAATGATACCTGGGACATAAGGAAAAAAGACAAAAGTAAAAGCTAATTTAATTCATTGGTCAGACTAAGGTTCCATTGCAAAGTTATGAGATGAATCTGACATGCAGCTAAAATTGTGATGAATTGGGCTAGGAAGGTGGCTCAGTGGTAGAGTGCTTGCCTTGCATGCCTGAGGCCCTGGGTTCAATTCCTCAGCACCACATAAGCAAAAAGAAAAAAGCCAGAAGAGGCGCTGTGGCTCAAGTGGTAGAGCGCTAGCTTTGAGCTGAAGAGCTGAGGGACAGTGCCCAGGCCTGGAGTTAAAGCCCCACAACCGGACCCCCCCTAAAAAAAATTGTGATGAATTACACGTTGTAGTAGGAGCATATTTTGGAACCTACATATATACCTTCATCGAAATGCATGCCCATGAAATAAATTTGAGAAGCTATATTGCCATAGGTCCTTTGTTATACTTGTCTACTAATCCTTCGAAGGAAAAGGTGCTCTGGCACTTAAAACATGAAAAAACAAAAACTTCGTTCCCACATCTGCTTCCTCAATATTTCCAGAAAATACATCGCCCACTCACTATTTTCCTTCAGGATTTCCCTAGGATCTCTGACTTTCTTTTTGCCTCCCTGGCTCAACTTCTTTGTCTGTTGCAAGGTGGAAGTTCCTTACTGACATTCTCTAGCCTTTCCATTCAACTCAGTGCTATAGCCTTTCTGAAAATCTCCTTTCTCCATTCAAGAATTCCTCCAGTGCAGAGATGGGCAGGAGGCACACACCATAGTCCTACCCTTCTCCACAAGTTCACTTCCCCAATTATCAGCTGCCCAGAGGCAATCATGCTCTGAAAATATTCAATGGAAAAATCCAGATATTCAGAATTGGGAAAGTTTAAATTCTTCAGAATAAGGAGAATATAAACACTAAATTGTATTGGAAGAAAATAACATTGAAAATTTGCATGTGGAGTCAGCTAAGGATTTGTTTTTCTTGGGGCCCTGGCTAGTCATGCTTGTTAGCCTAGATGCTTGAGAGATAAAAAGGACAAAGATCACAGCTTGAGGACAAAGAGTTCACACCAAAGTTCTCATGACCTCATTTTCATTGGTAGCCAGGTGAGAACACTTGCTCCTGCCATCCCAGTCTACACAGGAAGCTAGATTGAGAGAACTGGACTTGCATTCCAGCCCAAGGAAACAATCCACAAACCCCCATGTCAACAGAAAAGGCCTAGTATCGTGGTGTGTGCCTGTCATCCTAGCTATATGAGATCTTCAGTAGGGGCTGTGATCCAGCTGACCAGGAAAAGAAGTGAGACTGAATCTCAAAAGAAACTGCAGCACCTAGGCACCAGTGGCTCATGCCTGTAATCCTCTCTACTCAGGAGGCTGAGATCTAAGGATTGGGGTTCTAAGTCTGTCAGGGCAGGAAAGTTCATGAGACACTTAGCTCCAATTAACCACCAGAAATTCAGAAGTAGCACTGTGGCTCAAAAGGTAGAGCAACCATATGAGCTGAAGAGCTCATAGACAGCACGTAGTCCCAGATGCATGACCAATTAAATATAAAAATCAGTCAATCACTGAAACCTCAACAAACAAAAAACAGTCAATTAATCAATCAAGAATAAACCTGCAGCAAACTGTGCTTGGATGGAGGCTCAAGCATTCAAGTGGAATAGAGCCTGTCTAGCAAGTAGGTCATCTTGTGCTTAAACATAAGGAAAGCCATCAGTTCAAACATCCACAACACCAAAAAACAAACATATCACATTCTTGTCTATGTGAGGGTTGGCCTGAGAAGCAGTGTGTGTACTGTGTTTTCCCATTCCCTTGATATCATGGTGGACATGGCTCAATACTACCTTGGACAGGCAGGAAGAGATTGCCCTACAGTTGAAGGGAAATGAGTCCAACTGATGAAGGGAATCAATACTAAGGATTAAGTCTTTCATGCAAGAGCAAGAGACTAAGGGTCTATGGCTTCCTAAGCATTTCCAGTTCCCCAGTTTATTCCAGTTCCAGATCCTTCCTTCACCACATTTTCGAACATTCAAAATTGCTTTGAATCTTTCACACAGATTTTTCTCTTCTTGATGCTATAATCTGCCAGTGATCTGCTAGTTCTCCCTGCATCATTGAAAACTTTAGTATTGTTTCTCTATGTTGGTCTAACACTCTTTGTCATTTTAAGAAAATTTCAACACTAACACAATCTAGAGTTCATCTAGCTAACATCTTGGATTCTGAGTCTCCACAATCTCTCAGCTAGCTTCATGTCAGTGACCCTTTCCTGTGGTCTAACTTACATATCACCAATAATGGCACCAACTGGGGAGATAATGTGAAATATTTCCCTATTTACCACCTTCACTTCGTCCTGCTTACTTAATCCTGTTCTCACATATCTACTATTCAGCAACTGATACTTAGTATATTGACAGGTATTTATTGTTCGTATAAGTTACTTTTATATTATCTATCACTAAATTTGCTCTTTCTACCCCTGACAAATACATATATATTCCAAGATCCAAATCACCTTGTTATTGAAAATCCTCAATCAATTTCCCTCTTTATTTCTTTAAGCAAAAATCCCATCTATAAAGAAGTCTAGTGTTAAATCCCATCTCTACTTAAGTCTATTGTTTTTTTTATCATTTTTTTTTTAATGTAACGGTGATGTACACAGGTTTTACAGCTGCATGTCAGGTAATGAGTTCATTTGGTTTTGAACAATGTTATTTTTTCCTCATTTTTCTAACTCATGGCTATCCATCACTACCTTACTCTTATTAGAAATTGTCAAGTAAGTATATTTGGTTTAACTACTATTAAAATTGTGAACAAAATATTCAAGTGATTTGGAGGCATTTATAATGTACTATGTGATTTTTTTGAAGGTTTTTTTAAAAAATTTTATTGTAAAGATGCTGCTCAGAGGGATTACAGGTACACGAGTAAGGCAGTCAGTACATTTCTTTTCTCTTCTCTTCTTTTCTTTTCTCTTTTTAGTTGTGGAGCTTTAACAGATGATCACTTTCTCCAAGGCAGGGTCATTGTCATTAGGCATACCTGTGTTGTCCCCTCAATCCCAAATGCTGCTCTTTTCAAGTTCTTGGTATCTGAATGAGAGGGGCTGGGAGAAAAGAAGGACTACGTGTCCTTCTTTCTCTCCTGTCTACTGTCCATAGCTTTCTACCATTGCCCTTGGTGTGCAGGGAACCATAAACAAGTTATGTCTTGGCCCTGCTGAATCCTTTAGGTCTACCACCCTTTTCTGTTCAATATACCCTCTGGCAAGGAGGGTTTTCTTCCTCGGGGGACTTCTCAATGGAAGGTCACAGACTAACGGGGATCTACCTTGGCTGCTTATTACCCTTTAACCTTCCTGTAGTAATTGCTTCCCCTCTGTGGACTCCTCCCTTTCATCCACAGTAAAATGAATCAGAGGAAAGGACCCCAACACCAGCTATTCCAAGTGTTTCTTCCTAATCTTTGTCTTAGTTTTCCTTGATATTGGCTTCCTTTGCTCAATTTTATTTTAAAAGGGAGTTTTAAAGCACTAGGTTGAAGGAAAGTCAGCTGGTCTCATATAGCACACCAAAGGGGAGTCAGCCCATAACCCTGCTCAGTTCTAGTTCTGCTGTGAGAGACTCTGAGCAGGACTGTGGTAAGGACAGGAGAGGAGCCCCATCTAGGAAGAGGCTGCAGCTTTTATCTTTCCCTTCCCCATTTAAGAGGCTTGAAGGGGAACTGGAAGAGAGCACCTTTGCCTTTTTTCCACAAGGATTAGAGTTATTTAGTGGCGTGTTTAGTGAAGGCTACTCCCCTGCGTCCCTGGAAGCCTATGCCATTCACATTGGGCTTTGTTCTGCTATGGCAGATCTCAAGGCTTCTCTTGTTGATACCTTCTCTCCCAATTCGACTTGAGTCATGGCTATGAATAAAATCAGGTGTTTCTTACAGCTGTTTTCATGATACATGGATACAGAGAAAGATGCCACTTATGACATCTGTTCTTTCTTACCAGGATTTTTTTTTTTGTATTTTATTTTATTTGTGAACATACTGTGCAAAGGGGTTACAATTACATGGGCAGGATAATGCATACATTTCTTACCAAGCATTGCAGCCTCCTCCTTTGTTTACACTTCACATCCCTTCCCAGCCTCTCACCCCCCCCAGTCCCAATCCCCCCCACCCCCCACTGACATTGTAAAGCTCGTTTTGGACAAGACAACTTGTACTTCTCATTTTTGCAACAGGTCCACCTGTATCCTTAAACGACTTCTTTTTCCCCATCTCCTCCAAAAGTTATACTGACATTAAATATAGTGAAACCAGGGATTATACTGTGGGAGAGGAACATACAAAGCAACAAAGAAATAATCTTATAAATGCGTTAGAAACACATGCATGAAAGAAAAAAACGTTAAAATACATATCTAAGGGTTCATTTTCCTAACATCACATTATCTGACCTTTTCCACTTGACTCATACACATACTAGATATTGCAAATAAGGGAAACCATGGGGCCTATGTTTCTTTGGGCCTGGCTTCCTTCACTTAATGTAATTTTTTCCAAGTCTTTCCATTTCCTAACAAATGGGGCAATGTCATTCTTTCTGATGGAGGCATAGAATTCCATTGTGTATACATACCACATTTTCTTGATCCATTCATCTACTGAGGGGCATCTGGGTTGGTTCCAGATCTTAGCTATGGTAAATAATGCTGCAATAAACTTAGTTGTGCTGGTAGCTTTAGTGTGGTCTTGTTTGTAAACATTTGGGTAAATGCCCAAAAGTGGGATTGCTGGGTCATATGGGAGTTCTATGTGGAGTCTTTTGAGGAACATCCATACTGTTTTCCAAAGTGGTCGAACAAGTTTACATTCCCACCAACGATGAAGTAAGTTTCCCTTCTGTCCACATCCCCTCCAGCATCTGTTGTTGTTAGAGTTCTTGAGTTTTGCCATTCTAACTGGAGTGAGGTTGTATCTCAATGTTGTTTTGATTTGCATTTCTTTTATGGCTAGGGATGTGGAGCATTTCTTCATGTGTCTATTGGCCATCCTTCTTTCTTCTTCAGAGAAGTTTCTCTTTAAGTCTTTCGCGCACTTGTTTATTGGGCAGTTGTTTCGTTGAGGATTTGTTGTTGGGGGATTTAATTTTTTGAGTTCCAAGTATATTTTAGATATGAGACCGTTGTCCGTTGTATGGCTAGTAAAGATCTTCTCCCAATCCGTGGGCTTTCTATTGATCTTGCTAGCTATGTCCTTTGCCATGCAGAAGCTCTGCAACTTTATGCAATCCCATTTGTCCAACCTTCCTTTGATTTGTTGTGTTTCCGGGTCTCTGTTCAGAAAATTTCAGCCTGAGCCAAGGAGACCTAGGGTTTCTCCTATTCCATCCTGTAATGTTTTCAGAGTGTTTGCTTTGACTTCGAGGTCTTTGATCCATTTGGAGTTGATTCGGGTGCAGGGTGATATATAAGGATCTAGCTTTAGTTTTCTACAAGTAGTTAACCAATTTTGCCAGCACCATTTACTGAAGAGGCTGTCTTTCTTCCATTCTATTGTTTTAGCTCCCTTATGGAAGATTAGATGGCTATAGGTCTGTAGGTTCATTTCTGGGTTTTCAATTCTATTCCAGTGGTCCTGAGGTCTGTTCTTATGCCAATACCAAGCTGTTTTGAGTACTATGGCTTTATAGTAGAGTTTGAAATTTGGTATTGATATTCCTCCAGCAGTGTTCTTTCCGTTGAGGAGCGTTTTTGCTATTCTGGGTCTTTTATTGTTCCATATGAATTTTTGGATTGCCTCTTCTATTTCCTTGAAGAATGAGCTTGGAATTTTGATAGGTATCGTGTTGAATTTGTAGATAGCCTTGGGAAGTATTGCCATTTTCACGATGTTAATCTTTCCAATCCAGGAGCATGGGAGGTTTTGCCATTTTTTAAGTTCTGTGTTGATTTCCTTTTTCAAGATTTTAAAGTTTTCATCATAGAGGTCCTTCACTTCTTTGGTTAAGTTAATTCCTAGGTATTTTATTTTTTGTGGGGCTATTACAAATGGAGTTGCTTTCCTAATTTCAGCCACACTTCTCTCATTGTTGGCATACAGAAAGGCCATTGATTTTGGGGGGTTAATTTTATATATTTCCTAATAATGTTTTGAATCTTGGTTGTTTCCGTGGTGATGTTTCCATTCTCGTCTCTGAGTTTATTTATTTGGGTGTGTTCTCTTCTTTTTCTGATAAGATTTGCTAAAGGTCTGTCAATTTTGTTAATTTTTTCGAAGAACCAACTCTTTGTTTGTTGATTCTTTCTATAGTTTTTTTGGATTCTAATTCATTTAATTCTGATTTAATTTTAATTATTTCTTTCCATCTACTGGATTGGGGTTTATCTTGCTGCTCTTTTTCAAGGAGGTTCAGATGTCTCATTAAATTGTTAGTTTCAGATATCTCCCATTTGTTGATGTAGGAGCTCAGAGCTATAAACTTGCCTCTGAGTACTGCCTTTGCTGTGTCCCAGAGGAGCTGGTAATTTGTGTGTTCATTTTTGTTGAATAGCATGAACATTTGAATTTCCTTTCTAATCTCTTCCATGACCCACTCGTGATTCAGCATGTGTTGTTCAGCCTCCATGTGATACCAGACTTTCTTTGGTGGCTTTTGGTGTTGAGTTCTAATTTTATTCCCTTGTGGTCAGAGAGAATGCAAGGTATAACTTCACTGCTTCTGAATTTGGACAAGTTTGCTTTGTGGCCTAAAATGTGGTCTATTTTAGAAAACATTCCATGTGCTGCTGAGAAAAACGTGTATTCTGATGCTGCTGGGTGAAATGTTCGGTAGATATCTGTTAACTCTAGTTGATCTATGCAGCTGTTTAGATCTGCAGTTTCTCTGTTGAGTTTTTGCCGAGTTGATCTATCTAGTGGGGAGAGTGGTGTGTTAAAATCCCCAACAATTAATGTCTTTGGAGTTATATGGGATTTGAGGGAAAGTAGTGTTTCTTGGATAAATTTGGGTGCTCCATTGTTTGGCGAGTAGATATTTAGAATTGTAATATCCTCCTGAAAGAGAGATCCCTTAATTAGTATGTAGCGACCTTCTATATCTCTTCTCACGAATTTTAATTTGAAGTCTATTTTATCTGATATTAGGATTGCAACTCCCGCCTGTTTATGGGGGCCGTTTGCTTGGTAGATTTTGTTCCAACCTTCAACATTGAAAATGTGTTTGTTTTTATGGGCAAGATGTGACTCCTGAAGGCAGCAGATAGAAGGGTCTTGTTTTTTAATCCAACTAGACAGTCTATGTCGCTTAATTGGAGAATTCAGTCCGTTAACGTTAAGAGAAAGGACTGAGAGGTATTTGGGAGTTCCTGCCATGTTATCCGCCTTCTTGGGGGTTGCGAAATCTGGGTTCTTCCTATGGTTCTTGGATTCTCAGTTTGGGTGCAGTTTCTTGACCTTTATTGTGGTCTTGTTGGTTTTCTATGTGTAGGACATCTTTAAGAATCTTTTGTAGGGCTGGTTTGGTGGAGATGTATTGTTTCAATTTTTCTTTGCTATGGAAGGTTTTTATTTGGCCTTCAGTTATGAAGGAGAGTTTAGCTGGGTACAGTATTCTTGGTTGATAGTTGTTTGTTTTTAGGGCATGGCATACATCATTCCAGGCTCTTCTTGCTTTGATTGTCTCTGCTGAGAAATCTGAGGTGATTCTAATTGGTTTTCCTTTATAGGTGATGAATCTTTTCTCCTTGACAGCTTTAAGGATCTTTTCCTTGGTCTGAGTTGATCCTGTGTGGATTATAATGTGACGGTGGGATGTCCTATTCTGGTCTGGTCTGTTTGGAGTTCTCAAAGTTCTTGTATCTGAATAGGCCTATCTTTTTGCATGTTTGGGAAGTTCTCTGCTAGGATCCTCTTAAACAAATTTCCTAGGCCATTAACTTCTGTTTCTAGGTGCTCCTCTACACCCATTATCCTTAGATTAGGCCTTCTGATGGTGTCTTCCAAGTGTTGGAGAGATCTATCATATTTCTTGGACTTGTCTTGGATGTTTGTATGTTCTTTCTCTATAATATCTAG
This sequence comes from Dipodomys spectabilis, assembly GCF_019054845.1. Lineage (NCBI taxonomy): Eukaryota > Metazoa > Chordata > Mammalia > Rodentia > Heteromyidae > Dipodomys > Dipodomys spectabilis. The sequence continues at coordinate 7,774,709 of NW_024870723.1, forward strand.
GCTGTCTTCAATCCCTGAGATTCGATCTTCTGCATGGTCTAACCTGCTGTCAAGACTTTCTACTTTGTTTTTTATCTCTTTTCTTTCTAATTGGTCAGCTTTGATGGCTTCAAGGTGTTGGTGAAGCTTTGTTTTAGATCTTGTATGAACGTCTTTACTTCCTTAATTTGATGTTCAGTGTTTATTCTCAGATCACTTAGTTGGTTGGTTATGGTTTCCTTGGACTCCCATTCCTTCTGTTGGGATCCATTCAGCATTCCCTTTGTGGTCTCCCTGACTTCCTTCAGCTCTTTGTTAATGGATTCCATGAATGCCTTTAGTGATCTTTGTGTATTTTCTTCCTGCTCTCTCAATTCCTGTATTCCTCTTTGATAAGCTTCCTCCCGTTCCTGGGATTCCTGTAGTTCTCTTTGAGTGTTCTCAGCCTGTTCACGCCATTCCTGCCTTCTCTTTGAGTATTCTCAAGCTGCTCATGCAAATCCTGTATCAGCTTTTGAGTAGCTTCCTCACGCTTATGATATTCCTCTATAAACTTCTGGAATGCCTCCTCTCTCTCCCTATCACGCTCATACAGAGACCTTTGTATGCTTTCAATCTTTTGATTTATCATGTTTGCCAGCAGTGTTTGTAGAGCTATTTGGGAATTCTCCTCTGGATTATTCATTATCTGTTCTGTCCCCTGATTATTGGGATTGGGAATTGAGATACCCAGATCTGCCATTTTTCTTGTGTTTTTCCGGCTTACTCTGCCCATTTGCGATGAAAATAGCACCAGTTTTGTGCTAGAACACTATCTTAAGGCAATCATCAACCCAAGTCTGAATTTGCACAGTCAGTGGTCTACAGATACACTCTAGTTCAACAGATACATCTATTCAACATCAAACAACTATACGTTAATGGGCTACGAACCGCAGAGAAGAATTTGGAAGACCAGAAATTATTAGGGTTAGGGAGAGATGTGGGTAAAAAAATAGGAATAGATTGATGTGGGGAGGCTCAGGGGGAGTTAACTCTTAATCTCAAAGCAGGAAATAGGTTGGGTAGGATGAAAGGAGAGAGAGAGAAAAAAAAGAAAAAGAAAAAAGAAAAGAAAGGGAACGGGAAAAGAAAAGAGACCAGAAAAAATAGAAAGGTAGAAATTAATAAAATTATGTAGATTCGATAACAATCTATTTAGATAAGAACATGAATTTATTGAGAGAAGGGGAGGGATGTAAAGGAGATGTGAAAAACTTAAAAATAAAAATGCTTAAAATATTATATAAGTATAAAGAGGTAGTACTGCTATTAAGGAATTTAAGTCTTAGAGGTTTTGACTTGAGTAATAAATTTGTGGATTAAGTGTGTACACAATGGGGGATAGGGTCTAATAGTCAACTACGGGTTTATCTGAGGGAGTGCAGGACAAGAATTAAGTCACATAAAGAAGAACAAAAGAGAGGAGAAAGTGAAAAGGATAATAAAGGAAGAAGAAAAAGATGAGAAGTTCAGTAGAGCTAAACAAAAAACAAAAAGATAATTTAAAAAGAGAAAAAAAAAAGAGAAAGAAGACCAAAAAAGAAAGCAAAAACGCACACTCCTGTATCCCCAAAATAAAATTATAAGAGGAAAAGAAAGTTTCTGGAAAACAATTTTTTTTATCAAAAAAGGCAAAGATTAAAGATAGAAAAACGTTTTAGAAACGAAAAAAAAAAATTTTTATATAAGGTACCAAAAATAAAAACTAAAAAAAAAAAAAAAGAAGACGAAGAAGAGAAAAACAAAAAGCAAACAAAAAACTTCTTTAATTTTTTTTGGGAGTAGTGGGAAAAATCCTGTATCTCCCTTGTGTCCGTAACCAGCCTCTTGTTGGGGTCTCTGGTCTGCTTGTGGTCCTGTGGCTTGGTTGGTTTCTTAAGTCAGTTTGTTCCAACAGGCAGTAAAATGCTCTGCTTTACCCAGGATTTGGCCATCCTCCTCCCAGGCTAGTTCATTGGGAGACAGATCTGCTTTGAGTATCACAAAAGAGGGGGATGCAGTGATGAGGCTAGGTTCTGGTAGCTTTTCTGGGGCTGGTTTGTGAAAACCTCACAGAGCCCAGCCTGGAGCCATTCTCAGGGTTTCTGTTTTTCAATTGCTTGTCGAGGCTGCTAGAGGGAGGGGCAGCCTCTGGCTCTGATAACCCAGTGAAGAAACCCACTCCTTGGGCTGGCGCCCGAGCTGGGTGACTTTTCCCTGGGTGGAGCTGAGTCTGGCAGGTCACGCCGCCGTTAAGTTCTTGTGACCTGCTAAATGACTCGTTTTATTCCAAGGCCTGAGCTGGAGCTAGCAGCTCCTCCGAGCTTTGTCGGTATCCAAGATGGAGATCACCGGTGATGGGGGGGGGGGGGGGGGAGGAGTGGCCTTCCCTCCTCTGCTCCCTGAGAAGGAGTGAGGACATCAGGCTTCTACTCACGCCGAGTCTTGGTTCCTAGGTCGTCTCTGGTCTGCCAACTGCAGGATGAAGATGTCTGCTCCTTGTCGGTTCTTGCTGGTGTTGAGTAGACTCTGCTCACCTGCTGCGTCTGGCTCCTTTGTCCCGGACTCTCTGTTGCTCAGGTATGGCGGCTGCGCTCGCCCGCCATCGTCACAGCTGCTGCCGCACCGGCGGCTGCTGGCAAGGGCTCAGAAGTATCTCCTTCCCTGGGTTTCCTTCTCTGGTCTATGTCTCTGTCATGTGAAGGCACACTTGGTGTCATTCTCTGACTTAGGACTGTTCACTAGAACTCTAAAACTGCTTTCTATGCGAGAGCTTACTTAGACTCCAGCTGCTCCTCCACCATCTTCCCGGACTCCCCGTACTCTGTGATTTTTTGGTTTCTTTGTATGTTCCTCCCCCATGGTATAATCCCTGTTTTCACTGTATTTGATTCCAATGCCCTGCATCTTGTATATATATATATTTCTCTAAGTTGTGGATGGGAAGGGAAAAAACAAAATGCTTCAATAGTGATATACACTGACCCATTGTAAAAATGAGATGTACAAGATACTATGTTGAAAAGGAAATTTACAACTTGGAGGGGGTGGTATAGGAGCAGTTAGAGGTGGGAATTAAGGGATGGTAGGGGAATAACAAAGGAGGAATGTACAATGCTCAACAGGAAATGTACTCATTGCCTTACTCATGTAACTGTAACCCCTGTAAAGAATTTTCACACTATAAAACGTACTTAAAAAGAAAAAAGAAAAACATATTTAAGTGAACCCTCGATATTAACAGGCAACCCTCACCATCTCCTAGTCCTTTAATTTCTGATGAGAGTACATATTTTACTACAACTGTGAAACCACTCTCAACACACTTGGTGGATGCCATCTTATCTTCCCACAATGAAGGGAGTGTCTCAGTGATATGTGCCAGTTCCTGCCATAGGTGACACAGAGCATTAGGAGCCTGAACACCTGATGACCTAGCAGGACCCACCTCCCATGGAGATACCCAGCAATCAGAGCTGATGGGGATGGAGCACCAGAGAAACTCAATGTCATGTCTGTAAGTCAGCAAATGCCCCTCACAGACCTACGTTCTGCCCTGGCTGGCAGGTGAGGCACCACCTATCCAGCTGAGACTAATTCCTACTCCCAATTAAGTGACCAGTCCGGAGGCTTAGATTCCTCTGTTTAGGCAACCAGGCCTCCATGCAGGCTTTAGGGCCCCCATAAAGCCAGGCCCACTATCTAATCCTTACCACGAGAGCTTTCCATTTCTGAGGAAATCCATGGGACAGTGACAACTTTACATTATGAGCTCTTTTTTTTTGTCACATGTGGGGCTTGAATTTTGGGCCTGGGCACTGTACTTCGGTTCTTCAGCTCAAGGAAAGCACTGTATGACTTCAGGCACAAAGCCACTTCTGTGTTTTGTGAGTGGTTTATTGGAGATAAGAATCTCAGGGTCTTTCTTGCCTGGGTTGTCTTTGAACTGTGATCCTCAGATCTGAGCCTTCTGAGTAGCTAAGATGACAGGGGTGAGCCACAACTGCCCAGCAATCTACCTTGTTTAGATGGATGAAACTCACTGCCAAGGACCCTAGACGGCAAACTTTTGGGTTCAGGCCATTTACTACGGTGTAGTGCCACCAAGGTAACCCTTGGTAACTTTCTGGCCTCCCAGGGATACCGAGTCTCACCCAGGAAGGTACAGGTGGTTCAGCAGTCAGTGACTTATCTGTGTATTCAACTGGGCCACACACAAGGCTTTTGCTATCCCCACCAAACTCCTGACTACTAACTGCCCTAGCCCTCCACTAAGAATGAGCTTCTCTCCTTTTTGAGTCTAGCCAAATACCTCAGGTCCTGGACCCCCAACAACTGCCTCCGAACTTGCCACTTATATGAAGTAGCTAGAGGGTCACGGGAGGAAACCCTTGGAACGCCCTCCACTCACATTTCTCCCTTCAGCAGACTGGTTCCAAACAGCCTTCACACAGGCCTCTGCTCTCAGGCTGCTGGAGCCTTCACACCTGTTCTTTCATTACGTAACTGAGAACTAGGGTTTTACATTGGGAGTTTGAGGTCAGCAGATCAGACCTCATTTGTGCCAATTGCTTATTTGTCCAAACGCTTAGACCCTACCATGAGGGGCTGGGCTCCTTGCCTCCGTGGCCTAGCCACCACTTCAGTCCTAGTACAGGAGTCAAAGAAACTGAACCTGGGCACAAGCCTACCATTATCACCCACCATCACCTCTCTGTTACTAACCTATAGAGTGCTCAAACTCTGTCTCCCTCCCAAAAGCCCTGGTGTCTTGTCACTGGTAGAGGCCCCACTCTGACCTTCCAGCTCTGCCTTCCATTAAACCCCACACCCTATTACCCATTTCAGATACAGAGTGCTCCCCAGCACACTCCTGTGTGGAGACTCTGAATGCCCTGCTAACTCACCCAGCACACATTAGAGAGAGGTCATTAAAGCCCCAGGGGAACCGTAATCATGCCTGGATGAAATTCATCCCTGCCCAGGTCCTGACACTCCCAGCATCTCTCTCTTTTACAGGCCAAGAGGTGGCGGCTGTGTCAGGCAAGACTCACACAATCTTCCTCTCCAGGCTTGCCAAGACCTGAGGAACTTCTCCTCACTCCATGCCATCTTCTCCTCCCTGCAGAGCACGGAAGTCTTCCGACTGAAGACATCATGGCAAGAGGTCTGCAGGTGGGTCCCTATTCCCACAGCAGTTGCCCTGTGGGCAGACATGGTAGGTGTCACACTCTCTAAGCCCTGGACACAAACCCCATTCCCTGGGTCCAGGTGGGTATTTATTATCAGGATTCAGACACCTCCTGTCAGATTGAACAGACACAGACACACACACACACACACACACACACACACACACACACACGAACTTACTAGGTTTTCTGTCGTGGCTACGAATCTACATCCACTTGAATTGAAAGCACAGCTGCCTAGTGGAAGAGCGATGGCTCATGGTTATGACAGGAAGAAGCACTTGCTCTTGCCTGGTGGATTCTTGGGGCTATCTGAACGGATTTTCAACCCTTTTGTGGAGTCACATGGTTTCCTTCCTTCCAAAACCAAATGGAATCCAACTCCCACCTCCCCACTTTCCAACTGTCACCTTCTCTCTGCCCCTCCCACAGATACTCCTTCTGCACATTCCACAAACTGGAAAAAATCACTTCTCCTACAAATAATTTATCTAAGAGCAAAGAGCTGCTGGCTAAGCTATGACATGAGGAAGGGAAAACAGGGGGCAGAGGTGGAGGGGAAACACGGGGGAGTCAGTGCCATCCTGAAGGTGTTTAGAAACACAACCTGATTTCTATGGAAAGGAGAGCAAGGAGAGATTCCCGTAGGCACACAGTAGGCGGAGGGGTGCTACAGCATTTTGTGATCTGCGTATACCAGCCTAGATTTGGACGTGGGGAAGTTTAGAGAACCAGGCAGCAAGAACGGGCCCTAGACACTAGGGGGGATCACAGGTTTCCCAAGTGGCTGTGCCATGGGAGCATCTGTAAGGTTGAAGACTGACTGAGATGCCCTGTGATATAGGATATGAGATGGGCCTTGGGCCTTGACCATCACCCACCCAATCCTAAGGCTGATCTCAATGGCCATTATTTCCTACCTGGGAATCTTCCTAATAGATCTCATGATGATAGATACTGCATATCAGGATATACATGAAGTGAGTAGCCAGGCCCCAGTTGGCTCCTTGGCAAGAGGAGAAGAAAGGCCCCTCAGAGTCCTGAGCTCTGACACTCCTTACAGTCTCCTGGCCATGCCCAGTGCTCAGTCCTATGCCCCTCTGACCATCTGCTGGCCAAACCTGCCTGACCCGTGAGCTGTGTGCACACACACGCCAGCTGGGGTTTCAAGTCCTTTAAGGGAGGTCTGTGTGGCAAAATTGAAGCCAGGCTTTCCTAAGACAAGCAACTTCTGGCCCAACAAAGACCTTTTTACTGATGCTGCAGTCACTCTCCTAGCTTCCCAGGGGTTAGACAACAAAATCCCTGATCCTGACTTGATGCTAGGTTCACAGCCCTCCTCTGAATGCAGGCCCTACTCTTGTGCATGCACACATGTTGCCCAGGCTAGAGGAGGCCCTGGTTGGGTGTGCTGAGGGAAGAGGGTCGCCATTCTAACTCCATTGCCCACGGCACACTAGGACAAAACACATATGATGAAATTAATTCAGGTGAGTATCAGCTGTCCAGACAGAACAGCCTGGGAAGGTAACATCAAGTTTCTCTTGTCAAACATAACCAGCTGCTATTTCTTCATGGGTCCAATGAGAGGAGAGAGAATGTCCAGCACTTGTCATGGTAGACTGCAAAGTAGCATCCAGGAGGTCCCCAGCATTGAGTATGAGATCCCACACAAGTCTGGGGGACTCAATGGCGGGTTGGTGGGCAGAGCTGGTAGAGGAGCTGGGTCCCTCCTCAGCCAGCAAAGCCCAGGCCAGGCCAGTCCTGCCCTGTCACTGCTCTTGTGCTCCTCAAGACCAGGAAAATGAGATCATCTAAGACCTGAAAGACCTGCAACAAACCTGCAGATTTCATCACCTAAACAAGCAGAAATTCTGGAGTGGCTCAGTGAGGAAGCCAGGTGGGTTGTCAGACACTGGCTGAATGAGGGGGGACATCCTGACAATGGAGTCCGGAGGGGCGGAGGTGTGACCATGGATTCGAGTGGGAACCGACAGAGTCTCTGTTCGGCCGCATGAGGATGGTCCATCAGGCTCTGAAGTGCAAGCCACTCTGGCAGTGAACAAACATGGCACTTGGTCACCTCACCACCACCCTTTGTCTTAGCTATGATCTGTCATGTGCACTGGAGCCCAGGAGGCAGACTAACACTACAAACCACAAGACCAAGAAGTTTTCACAAATTAGAAAGGCAGGACAGAAGTAAGTGGATGGGCACCGACTGGCAGGGGCCAGGGAAGATTCTGGGCTGGGACACCTGAGGCTGATGCTGATTTTCCCCACTGACAGCATCCCTGATTGTGGGCTCAGAGGCCTCGGCTCTCTGGGCTTTTCCTCCCCTTGCTTGTGTCTGGGGTGCATCCCTCAGATAGGGGTCGGGATTTTCGAAGGGCCTACACTAGAGCAGCACGCTAGCAGGGTAGTGGGGAGCAGGAACGGGGAGTGTGCCGGGGAAGTTCCCTCCAGCAAGCCATCCCCTGACTGAAGCCGCCATATTCACAACACTGACCTCAGTGGCAGTGGCAGCTCCCAGCCCACAGCACAGGAGCAGCTCCAGCGTGGCCCTGACAGCAGCAGCAGGACACCGTGGAAGAGCCCACATACAGTGGCCCTCTGTGCCCTGGTGTGAACAGCTCCCACCTGGATCTCCACAGGAGACTCAAGGGAGAATCCTACTAAGAGAAGGAAACGGTGGCACCCTGGACATCTAGCCCATTCCTACCTTATCCAATGGAGCTGCAGCCAAGAGGTCTGGAAAGCCCAGCTCCTGTTCACATCATACAGTTTTGGAAGGCCCTAGACCTTCCTCCTAGGCTGGGACACACATCTGTGTCAAGGCCTCTCCTCATGTTGCTGTCTTTCCAGATCAGGTTCTGCAATTCTTCCTCTCCAGGGACTTCTGGAATGCTCTTAAATTCCAAAAGCCCAGCCTTCTCTTGTACCTCCAATACACCTGAGGCTAAGGCAAGCAATAGTCAGAGTTGGAATTTAGGTGGGGAGAGCAACAGCTACCCGTTGGTTCCAAATAACGAGCAGGTAGGAGACACCTGTCTCATCAGGGTGAGCATACTTGAGCACACAGAAAAGGTGTCCAAAGTTTCATGGTGAGTGGGGCAGTATGACACACCCCTGCTGTCTTCAACAAGTCAGGACACAGGACAGTGGCCATCTCCAGGTCCATTTGCTTCCCTCCTGAAATTGGTCTTTTAGTAGAGATGGCAGAAACCTAGCATGCTGGAGGAAGTGGGCAGTGCTCAGGTCCAGACCTGACAGCAAGGAAGGAGGAACAGTGGACCCAGCCACGGACATGAGTAAGACCACCTCAGGGCCTCTGGAGAGTCAAGAAGGCAGATACATGGATCAAGGGGATGAAGACTCTGACTAGATAAGGCACAATGCAACAGGAACCTTCTTGACTTTCCTTAGAGTGAGGGAGATCCAGAGCCTCAGAGTTAGGTTGGTAGGATTCTGGGTATTACATAACCTGAAACAGCAGAGGCTTTTCACAGGTGAACTGGCCTTGTTCAGGAGAAGCCTTTTTCATCTTCCAAGTCTTCAAGGGATCAGGAGTCATTTATCTCTTTCCTCATGGAGATTCCATGACTTTCCATCATGCTCAGTCCTCTCCAGGCCACGAGAGGGAGTGGCTGTCATTAGCAGCCAGCTGGGAGAATGTGTCTTCCTGTGTGCTCTGCTCAGAGACTCAGGGGAGCTGGAGAAGGCTACAGGTGTATCCTCTACCAGTGCGGCCTCCAGCCCAGTGGGGGCCTGACTGGTAGGAGGCAATGGGTCCCTGGCTCTGGGCCTGTTCCTTTTCTTAGGATTGGGCAAACATCTCTGGTGAGAACAAGTAGGCATGGGCCTACTTGATTCTGTTAACCTACAGCCACAAGACCTGAACATGATCCTGCCTGGGAGGAGGTGTCACACTGCTGATGAGAGTGGCTAGGAATGGACAAGGCCCATGCTATCTTCTGAGACCACCCTCAGGAAGGAAGACTTGAATCATCCCATCACACAGTGGCTGATTCCCTTTCTGAGCATGAGTGCCTTCAGGGTATTGCTGGCCACAGACTGGTGGGAAGGGGGCACTGTGCACAGGGGTGATGTTCTCTCCCCTTCTGACCCATGTGATGAATCAGAAGAAGACACAGGATGTCATCCTGAAGCCCTTGAACAAAGCCTTACTGAAAGAGTACAAGCCAGAGAAGTGTGAGTTTGTGCAGACGATCTCAGAGGATCAAAGGGAGTCAGAAGCAGATAGCCAGGAAAATGGCAGAAAAGGGTGGGTGGGCATAATCACCACCCCAGGTGGGAGGGCAGCCTCAAAAGTGTAGACATTAGGTACTGAGCCCAAGTAGGCACTGCATACCCCAGTCCCAGAACTGCCCAATCAGACGCTGGACATGCCTGCCTTGCATTGCCCAGCCCTGCCCTAAATGGCTGTTTGAGGAGGCAAGAGGCAGTGCAGAGACACCATCACTTTGGGGACAGACAATGAGCTGCTATGGGGCTGGGTGGCCAAAGCTCTCACTAGAAGATACTTTGTTTTACTCCAATGGGAAGCAGGGCTTCAGAATGAATGTCAAACTGGGGTGTCGCTCAATGGAAAAGGACTTGCCTTAACATCAGGCAAACCCTTGATTTCTCCCCGGAGCACAGTCCTCAAGAATCCAATCCTAGTCCAGCAAAGCTCATATGATCAAGACATGCAAGTGACCACAAAAGCACACTTCTATGAACAGAGCCAGTGTTATGGAAGGATGATTCAGAACAGGATAGAGTCCAGGTGCAGGCCCACAGAGAGCGAGAGAGATCCCAGAGACCACAGGAGAGTTCCACCTCTTCTCTGCCACTGTGCTTCTCTTCACAATTAGAGGATACTACCCAACATCGTACAAGGATGACAGACCTAGACACAGACAAAAAGGGGTTCAGAGTCATGCACAGAAAGAGATAGAGAAATGGGCAGACACATAATGACAGAAAGACCGAGAAATAGACACACTGAGATAGACAAATCAGGCACAAAGAGAGATAGTCTATGATTTGGGACCACAAGCCTACTGTGATGGTGCCATTGATCTGTTATCTATATACTTAGTTGAAGAGCTATTCAAATACTTTGTCTAAATGATCAGCATTGATTACACCTTGCCTGTCATTAGGCCTTGCTAGCTGCCTGCACTCTTCTCCCAGTGTAGGTGTTACGGTTTCCTTCTTCCAGTAAAGGAAGTCAGAAGCTTGGGGAGCTTTGTGATTAGGAATGAGCAACCAGAAAATGGGCAGAAGTTTGGGGTAGCCAGACATAGTTGACAGGAAAGTCATGGTCAGTGGAGACAGGGGAGAAAAAAGGGCTGGCAAGAAAGACAAGTCTTGCTAAGTGTTGGGGCCCCATTGAGTAGGAGGCCCTGGAATGAATGTTGTGCAGGGGACCTGAACCACACCTGCCTCATGGGTTTTTCTCATTAGGACAGTGCTCCCATGGGGTGCTGTGCATTCTGGAAGGTCTGCTGTGCTTCAAGGTCCTGATCATCAAGTCAGCAGTGAGGACAGGAGGGGAATAACTTGCCCTACCTCCAGGCAGAGCAAGCATAAGCTACTGTCCCAAGTTCTTCCCTAAATACAACAAGAGAGATTTCCAACAGATTCAGTGCTCAAGCAGGAGTCCCAGGCCCTTGGTGCTCCTGCTGCTGGACTGCAGGCATGACAGCATCCTGCTCAAAATGCATCTTGTGGAGCTTTTCAAGTGCTTGGTGCGTCCCGGTCCCCATCAGTCCTGCTGATTTAGCTCTCAGTCCTTCTTCCACCAGCGCTGAGGATCCCTGAGAACACAATTGTGTTGACAAAATACAACTTTGTTCTCCAGAAGAGGACCTCTAACACACTGCCAGGATCAAGGGTGGAGCCAGCTCTTCACCTCTTTCCAGGAAGAGGAGATGACACAAAACTTAAGGGTGTCTCACTTTAGTCTGGATGGCTATGGATGAGCACATACAGACAAGACAGGCCCAGGCTATACTGTACCCTCCAGTGACCTCCACTCCTGAAAACACTCAGGATCTTTTCTCCACTATCCCCTCCTGATATCAGGACCACAGTGGCTCTGTGATCCAGGCAATAAGCCATCTTCCTTGGATGCTCAATCCCGGACACATTTCAGATAGTGATCTACAAATTTCCTCTGAGATCAAAACGAAAGTTGCAATGTGGTCCAGGCCACAACCTCTCCATTCCACTTCAAATCCTGGAGAACACTAAGGATCCTGTATCATGATATTACTAATAATATTCCAGTGATGCCTGCCAATGAACACACTGACCTGCCCTCCAGGAACTCCCTCAGTGCTTCACATGGTAGAGCAATGGGCATGGTGCTCTCACTTGCCCCTGGCTCTGCCCTCTCTATTAGGATCCAACTTTGAGGACTGTGGCGCAGATCACTGGCTCTGATCCTGTGAATTCACAGCATACATTCGCGCCAAGCCATGCTAACCTGTGTAGGTTGTCTTCCTGATGAGTGCATTTGAGCTCTGACCTTCCCTTCCCTCCTCTTCAGCTATTCTAGCCTTTCTCAGGGTACACCAGAGTTTCTCATGAACATTGATTGAGAGACAGTGAGTGTTGTCCATTGGAAACATCAGAGCTCAAAGAGCCTAGAGAAAAGGCCTGTGCTAGCCCTCATCCCTCACCCATTGAATGAGTGCAGAGTGCCATGGGCTCAATGCCATGTCTGAGGATAAGCCATTCCACTCAGAGACTGCCTCCAGGGCACTGGAGAACAAAAGAAACTGCAGTTATTTCTGGTGTGGGTCCTTGCCCTGTTTCCATTCAATTTGAATGAACAATAAAAAGGAAAATATGTTCTGAATGTGGTGAAATCGATTTTAGAACACCCGTGCCAGCTCTGAATCTGATATGAATGTAATATTCAATACTGTTTCTACTGGAGTCTGGTCATTGTGGTTGTATTCCTGGATCTCAAGTATGAAGGACATACACCCCGATGTAAAAAAGGAATTTTACAGGATGATAGTGGACTTTATGCAGAAGTAGGGAATGAACACCACCACCCTTGTCCACCCAAGGAAGGAAGGGCCTGTCCACATGCACACAGCAGCTAGTGTTCACTTTACTTGCAATAAACAGGGTGTGTAAGGCAATCACGTTTGTAACCCCAATGGCAGAAGAGAAAGTGTGAAGCCCCAGTCTTGCCAGGGAAATGGCAGCATCCTGAGGGCTGGCCAGGGAGGTGGGTGGGTCTGAGAAGCCACAGCTTGTGGCCTCTGCAAGGAGTCACCAATGGAGTGGTTCATGCAGAGATACTAGGGCGAATCCCACATCTCCCAAATTTAGGATATTCCATAAAAATCTAAGACTAAGTACATCTAAGGATTTCTTCACCAGATGCTCTACTAGGATACCTCTTACACCAAAGTTGTGAAAAAATAGGACCACAGGAAGTAGAGATGAAAGGCTAACATAGCTTCAAATATCATCAAGTACCATAGTCTGTGGGCCTGCACTTCAACAACAGTTTGGTTCATGGAGTTTATAGGGATCAGCTTAGAAATCAAGCCTGACTGAGTTAAAGAGGAAATGAGTTTTGTGAATGGACATAGGAAGTTCATCAATTACACAGTATTGAGAACAGACCATAAAAAGAAAGTGGATGTGGTATATATACATAATGGAATTCTATGCCTCCATCAGAATGAATGACATTGCCCCATTTGTTAGGAAATGGAAAGACTTGAGAAAACTTATATTAAGTGAAGTAAGGCAAGCCCAAAGAAACATGGATTCCATGGTTTCCCTTATTTGCAATAACTAGAATATGTCTGAGTCAAGTAGAAAAGGTCAGATAAGTTGATGTTAGGGAAATGAACCCTAAGGTATGTATTCGAATGTATTTTTTCTTTCATGCGATTGTTTCTAACACATTTATAAGATTATTTCTTTGTTGCTTTGTATGTCCCTCCCCCATGGTATAACCACTGATTTCATTGTATTTGATGTTGGCATAATTTGTGGAGGGGAAGGGAAAAAACAAATTGTTTAAATAAGGATACCTGTGGACCCACTGCAACAATGAGACGTACAAGTCCTTATGTCAGAAAATGAACTGTACAACTTTGGTGGGGGGGGGGGGAGCACTGGCTGGGGTCGTGGAGAGGATAGGAAGGGATGGGAAGGAGAAACAAAGGAGGAGGCAACAATGCTTGATAAGAAATGTACTCATTATCCTGCCCGTGTCATTGTAACACCTCTGTACAGTATTTTCACAATTAAAAAAATACAGTAAAAGACTGGACCCCAATGTGGGCAAGTAACATCTTCATAACCATCATTACTTGGTCCAATTCCTGTTCAATACCTGCCCTCCCATGCCCATTGACTACCTCGGCCCCTCTCAGCAGAAGGAGCTCCAGAAGAAATAACCCTCACCCATACTCCCAGACAGAAACAGTACATATTCAACCAAAAAAGGGTGATATGGACGTCAGCAAACACTCCCTCCCAGACATAAGCCCCGCCCTGGAAGGCAGCACCTGGGAAGCAGGAGAGGCACCTCCCACCACTAGCCCTGACTAGAAAAAGAGTTCTGAGAAGGTGGACGATGCCATTTCTCCTCTCCCTCATCAGAACTTAGCCTTGTCAGTTCAACAGCCAATACATCTTTTCCCTCTTTGTGACTTTTTCTTGAGTGGTTTTTGGGTTATTTTCTTTAATGGCCATGGTCCCATCTGCATGGGAGGAGGAAGTGTGCATATGATCCAACAAGCATACATCTCTATGAAGGTGGAAGCCTCTTCCTCCTAGTCTAACAGGGTCCTTGTGCCAGAGGTGGGAGTCATGCTGGCCAGTGGTGTTCATGGGCTACATGAGTACAAGTCATAAACAGGGGACTCTGGAGAGGGCGAGGTCAGAAGGGCCCAAGTGAAGAGATGACATCACAATGGCTCCGAGGACTTAACCCCTGGTCCTTGCCAGAACCCACAGTCCCCACAAGCTGCCCGCTAGTACACTTGTGTGGAACGTGCATATTGAGAAGATGTCTACTTGTTGTTGTTGGAGGAGGAGAAATTCAAGAGGGAGTGAAGGGCGGAGAAGGTTCCTGGGACACCTGGATCCACGCTGGGTGCCCCCAGGACCCTACCGCCGTTTCTGGAGATTTTTCCACAGGACTTCACAGGTAACATGGGGCAGTCCAGGCCAGGAAACTATAGGCTGACCCACCACTTCCATGTCCCTAATCCTCACTGGATCTTCCTGCTCCCTGTTTGTGTGTGTGTGTGTGCGTGTGTGTGTGTGTGTGTGTGTGTGTCTGTGTGTGTGTGTGTGTCTGTGTGTCTGTGTCTGTGTGTGTGTGTGTGTGTGTGTGTCTGTTTGTGTGTGTCTGTGTTTCCGTGTCTATGTGTCTATGTGTCACACACACGTTTGTGTGAGCAGTCAGTTGTTTTCAGGTTTTTCTATCATGTGTGGCCATGAATCTTCTTGTAGTTTTCTAGATGGCATTTGAACCATCCCTCCTCGGTTCTCCTCCAGAATGAAGATCACTTGTCCCCACCCTTGGACGAGGCCTGCAGGTTAGAGGTCCCTGCGGCTGGCACCCTGGAGGAGCAGGTGGAGTGCTTGGTGTCTGCCCAGATGATGGAGGACTCCATCTTCGTACAGAACTTCTTCAACAACTACAGGAGTTCTGCAGACACTAAGCAGGTATTGGACCTGCTATTCACAAGGTGAGTGCCAACTCCAATAAGATAGGATTAGACAGCTACAGTGAGACCCTTGGCAATGGAACCTGGCTTGTGTTGGGTTCACAGAATCTATTTCACTGGCACTTGCCAGAATTGGAGGAACCAAGCATGCAAGGCCTGGGCTAGGCTGGGCTGGGCTATTCAAGTATAGCGTCTGTCTAGGACTGTGGTATATTCTCTGTCACTCTGCTTCCCTGAGGCCTCAGACAAAGCAGTGTGTTTCTTTAGCCAGAAGGAAACCAATTGCCTCTGGGACCAGGATCCCACCCAGGTGTAGGCAGAGCAGGAATAGCTGGGGCCAGAGAGTAGGCCTCTGGGCTCCTAAGTAGATCAGGACAGGAGATGATCGCTCATCCTTGAAAGAAATTGGAAAAGAAGGGAAGAGATAGGAAGGGTCGATGTACAGATCATGAGCTTAGTGGTGTGAGAAGAGCAAGAACTTGCTGGCTATCCTGGGCTGGCCAGTGATGCTTGGAATTCTCAACAGGTTCAGGAATTGTGAAGCCCCCATGGAGTCTTTTGCACAGACTGACACACTCGCAGACTCCAGAGAGGATGTCATTCCCCAGCACCAGATCTGCTAGTGAGTAGTGGGCTTTGATCTGCAGGGAGAGTATGAGTGTCCAGAGTGGTGACAAATGAGTGGGTGGAAGGTTGGAGAGATGGGGCCAAGTCAGGAGCCCTCAATTCTTGTGCTTGTCACAAGATCCTTGGGGTGTGAGGCTTCACGTATAGTACCAGGAGGAAAACATTACTATGGGGTACTGTTGTGAACAGAGGTAGTGGCTGGGGCCTTTGGGTGAATCCCAGGAGAATCCATCCTCACCATACCATAGCCCATGCCATTCAGGTTTGCCCAGCTCCCCATGAGCTTCACTGTAGGCCTAGGGACATCAGTCCTTGGTCAGAGCCCTGGAGATGCTGCTAGGGGTGGCAATGAGAACAAGGGCCACCCTGTAGCAGATACAGAAGGAGAACAAGCTGGAGGTAGGCAGACATCCATGTGCAGCTCCTGGGGAAGGAGGCAGCAGAGCTACCTCGGAGGTGTGCCAGAAAACTATGCATGCCAGGCAAGACAGCAAGGCCTTTAGTGTCCAGCATCTGGAGGCCCTCGGGAGAGATGATGGGCAAATTGCAGAAGAGGACAGGGCTGCTTCCAGCATTTGGACTTGGTTCCCACCTTGGATGAAATTTCTGTGCAGGCCATGGCTGGGTGGGCTTGCCACTGTTAGCACAGACACAAGGGGCTGATGTTGGAAGATGCTGGTCTCTGCAAAGGCAGCGATCATCGTAGGGGACTAAGGGAGACCAGGGCAGGTGCTAGGCTTTATTCAGACGCTGCTTCCCACCCATGTTCCTCTAGTGCTATCTCAGGCCTTCTGAGCACCTGGCTGGACTGCCACCCAGAAGACTTCCTGGAACCCAGGCAACATCCCTGCCTCCAGGGGCTCCAGGCTCACTTGAGGCTCCATATGCGTGGCTCTGACGTGGAGCTCCATGTCTCTCACCTCCTGGCAGAGTTGGGGATCCAGGACGTAAGGCAGGATGAGGCTCTAGGTACGTAGTTGGGATGGAGACATGGCCTGGGGAGGGGTGGGAGGTGCAGGACACCACTGGGAGGAGGCTGCAAAATTAGCCATGGGCCTGGGACAAGAGAAATCTCAAGCCCAGCATGGACATGGAGAGGTTGAGCGATAGCGTGTATGGGAGTTTCTAAGCTGGAAATCTCAGGGAGGAGGGTGCTGTGGGACTTTACAAACACTCAGAAGAAAGCAGTCATGGAGAAGACCTTGTCTCCTCCTGCAGCTCCACCCGCAGCTCCAGTGGTAGATGTCACACCAACTTCAGAGCCCCAGTCAAGTCCATCCGTGAATGTGGTCCCCACTGCAGTGGGAGGAGCCTCATCAGGAGCCCAAGCAGAGGCCACTTCTGCCTTGAATCTGGATGGCAGCGCTCAGGGAGCTGAACCTTCTTGTGTGGCTGAGGAGCCTCAGGCCAAGCTGGCTCTCCTGCTGAGTCCTGAAGCCACAAGAGCAGCCAGTGATGAAGGGCAGTCATCCCCCACTATCTCTTCAGTGCGCAGGGTCCAGGAAGCGGCGGTCAGTGCTGAGTTGGAGCCCAATGGCACCTCAGCTCCGGGGCTGAGGGTGGGAGAAGTGTCCATATGTGGTGGGGAGATGGAGCTGTGCTCTGGCTCCCCTCCTGTGCTCAGGCCCCAGCACACATCAAAAGCCACTGCTGAGGAAGAGCCAGCATCCACCTCGCCTCTGCCTCATGTCCCCGCACAAGCAGCCTTCAGTGAGGAGCTGAATGTGCTTTTGCCCTTGGCTGTGCTGCTCTTCATTGTAGGAGCACCAGCAGGCCTACTGTGTCTGGTGGGAGTAAAGACTCTGGTGATCTGTGGCCTGAGACTACTAAACTCTTGTGACAAATCAGAGCCAGTTGTCACCAGGGATGCATTACACGGGGCTGATGGCACTCCAGCAGAGAGTGCTGACAGGAAGACTTTTGTCAGTTTGGCTCCCATTCTGCGTTGCGGAGAAGCAGGCTACAGTGCTGAACTGACCATGTTTCTGATCCTAACTCTACTGTTATTTATTTTAAGAGGACCGGCTGGGGGACTCTCACTTGTAGGAGTGCTGACACTGCTGCTCTGTGCCGTAAGAGCATTCTCTTCTTGCCCAGAGTCAGAGCCAGCTCCCACCATGGCTGCTGACCACAGTGCTCAGAGAGCACCAGAATATAGTGCTGAGAAAGAGCCCTGTGTCAGCGTGGCTCCAGTTCCTAATCACAAAGAACCACCCTCCAGTACAGAACTGGAGTTCCTTCTATCCTTGTGTGTGATGTTCTACCTGTTAGGAGCACCTGCTGTAGTGTTCTTTGTGCTTGGAGTACCAACTGTGGGCTTCTGGGTTGTGAGAGCTACAGCATCTCATGCACAATCGGGGCCATCTGCCAACTTGGCTCTGGAGAGCAGAGCAGACAGAGCACCAGCCTCGGGGGATGCTACAGAGCCCCTTTCTGCCTCAGCTCCACTTCTTAGTCCTGCAGAACCAGCCTCCAGATCGGAACTGCATATCCTTTTACCCATAGCTGCAATGCTGTCTCTGGCACAAACCCCAGCGTTGGCCATCTTCGTTGGGGGAGCCCTAGTTCTGGTGCTCTCCTTTGTAGGACCACCACAAAACCACACACCATCTTGGAAGGCTGAGTTGAAGCCAGATTCCACCATGGCTTTGGAGCCCAGGCCTGAGGACACAGCAGCCTCCAGGGCTGAGAGGGAGTCACCTTGCACCTCCACTCTGCTGTTGCCCCTCCAGAAGGCAGCAGCTTGCAATGCTGAGATGGAGGCATCTTGTGCCTCAGCTGCGCTGCTCCATGCCCAGGGAGCAGCAGTGGCCAGTGCTGCCACAGAGCCACCATCCAGTGCAGCCCCTCTGATATTCATTGAGGAGACACTGGCTTCGAGGACTGAGCCAGAGCCACATCCCAACTTGGCTCCAGGACTCAGTGCAGATACATCAGCTGCCTGCAATCCTTCCCCAGAGCCCTTGGCTGTGGTGATGGAGCAGGCTCACGCTGCTTCTTGGGAATCTGAGTTGCCGTGCACATCTGTTTCTGCCCAAGAAGCTTGTCATCCTGCTTTGATGACCGGAGAGCCTTCACGCAGCCAGGACATGCCTTGTTTCCTGGCTGTCCACCCCCACCTGGAGGCAGAGCAGCTCACAACGATGGATGCGGTGAGGGGCTGGGCAGGGTGGCTGTGGTGAAGGAGGGCTCCCTGTGCCCTCTGCTGCTCTGGCCTGTGTCACATTTCCCTGCTGCCCATCTCTTCTTCCGCAGCCTGAGTTCCAGCACACCTAGCACCACTTTGTCTAGTTCCATTTGATTACATGCACTCCCTGAAGCTGAGATGAGACCCGCTCCCATGCCAGGAGCTGTGCAGAATCAAGCCTGGGGCAGAAAGAAGGGCAGCCAGCACACAGCTCACCCTCCTGTGCCAGGAGCCCTGTGAGCCTCAGCACTTATTCAGTAGGCACTTGATGTGGACCTGATGAGTGCCCAGCCCAGACATGGACCTGAGTGCTAGTTCTAGTGGTGTAGGACATAGGCGTTAGATCAGGGGAAGGACATTTGTTGCCTGAGCTAGGTCAGATTAGGTATTGTGTGGAGCATGTAGTCTTCTGGGAAGAATGAGAAAGTTTGGGAAATCACTGCTCTTCCATTCCCACATTGGTTACCTTGAGGTCCCTTCTGTGCTCTGTGTGCTGGGTGTCAGCACAACAGGTACAGACACTCCACAGGTCTCAGGGTCCTCCTCGACACTCACATCTCCATGCCTTTGTGCATGTGAGGAGGGATCCCAGGGCCTGTGCCTGGGCACTGTGGTGTGTCACAGCCTGGTGACCCTGGCCATCTTCCTCAGGAGCTGTTCGAGAAGGCAGTGCTCAACCACTGCCTGGGATCCATCTGGTCCCAGAGGCACAAGAAGGGCAAGGAGCACTTGGCCCCCACCATCCAGGACATGGTGGCACACTTTAACAACGTATGTTCCTGTGTCATCACCACCTGTCTCGGGGACTTCAGCATGAAAGCCCCAGACAGAGCGCGTGTGGTCGAACACTGGATTCAGGTGGCCGCGGTACGCTACAGGCTCTGCTGCCTAGTTTATCTCCTCTGCTTTTCAATTTCTCTATTCTGCATTTTGAAATTGTGATCAAAGCCCTCCATGGAGCCCAGTGCCTCCTACCACAGGGCCATGTGTCCCAGGGCTAGCCATACCCAGCCAGCCCTACGCTGGTCCCTCACTAATCTGCTCCTCAGCCCCAGAGAACCACAATCCCCCTGGGTGCCCTACATCCCTGCCCAGGTCCTGACACTCCCAGCATCCCTCTCTTGTCCAGGCCCACAGGTGGCGGCTGTGTCAGGCAAGACTCACACAATCTTCCTCTCCAGGCTTGCCGAGACCTGAGGAACTTCTCCTCACTCCATGCCATCATCTCCGCCCTGCAGAGCGCGGCCATCTTCCGACTGAAGACAACATGGCAAGAGGTCTCCAGGTGGGTCCCTATTCCCACAGCAGTTGCCCTGTGGGCAGACATGGTAGGTGTCACACTGCCTGAGCCCTGGACACAAACATCCAGTTCAGATCCTAGTTCCCTGGGTCCAGCTTGGGTAATTCTTGTCAGGCTTCAGACACCTCCTGTAAGACTGAACATTCACAGATGCACACATACACACAGACACAGAAACAACGCACACACAAACACACTGAAACACACACAGACACTCATCAGGATTTTGTAGTGGCTAAGAATCCGCATCCACTTGAAATGAAGGCAGAGCTGCGTAGTGGAAGAGGGATGGCTCATGGTTATGCCAGGAAGAAGCAACTGCTCCTTCCTGGTGTACTCTTCGAATCTTTGGACCCGTTTGCAACCCTGTTGGGCAGCCACATGGGCAGCTTCCTTCCCAACCCAAATGGAAACCAACTCCCTCCTCCCCACCTTCCAACGGTCTCCTTCTCTCTGCCCCTCCCACAGAGACTCCTTGCACACATTCCACAAATTGGAAAAAATCACTTCTCCTGAAAACAATTACTCCAAGAGCAGAGAGCTGCTGCGAAAGGTATGGCATGAGGAAGTGAAGACAGAGGGCAGAGGTGGAGGGTGGGCACGGGGGAGTCAGTGCCATCCTAAGGGGATTAGAAACATGACTGGCTTTCTATTGGGGAGGAGGCCAAGGGAAGAATCTGCTAGGCACTTAATGCAGGTCAGGGCACGTGGAGTCCTAGGAAGCCACTGAGGTTGAAAATGTTCTGATGGGACACAGGGTGGCCCGGGGAAGCAGAGGGTACCCAGGATTGGGGACTCCTCCTACTGAAAGCACTACCATTCTACTTGATGCCCAATGTGCCATAGGCCCAGTGGCATATTCTTGCCCTTCCCTAAACTATGCTGCACAGGACTGCACAGAGCAACAATTTCCTGTCTCAGACCATGAGCAGAGGCTCTTTTCCAGTGGTCTGGAACTCTACCCTACTCTGCGGAGGACAGGCACGACGGTGGGGTCAGGAAGGAGTCTGAAAGTCTATGGTTCTCTCCTTCCCTGCTAACCTTTTCTAAGCACCCTGATACACAGATAAACACCAGCAAACTGGAATCTTCTCAGAGCCTTGGGTCCCCTTCCTTTGCTGACCGTCAGGGCATTGGACAGACCACTAGCCTTGTCCATATCTCAGTTTTTTCCTCCCTGATAGGAAGGGTTTTGGAGCTCACAAGGCTGAAGAACCAGGCTGGCATTTGAGCTGCCCAAAGAGGAGAAACAGATGAATCCTCCAGGGTTCTGAAGAGGCCCTGGAAACACATGCCAGTCAGCACATCACCATTGGTGGCAGAGAGCAGGAGTACCTGGGCCCCCCCCACTGCCAGGAGGCAGACTTGACAGATGAGGAAGCAGGCAGAGGAGGCCAGCTTCCCAGGCCAGAACCCACAGTAGTGAGTGCGGGAGCAAAGCCAGAGCTAGAATTCCTCTGCCAGTTGGTAGAAGCTTTGACACAACCTAGCAGCCATGTCACTAACTATAGTAAGACAATGACACTAGAAAGACAGACAGCACAGAGCCCTCATTAACAACCTCCACAATCTTGGCAGGAGTCTTGCAATTTGGCCACAAAGGAGAAGCAGCTCCAAGGAGGTCCCAGGTGGTTGCACAAGATGGTGAGTGACTGGGACCTAGGCCAGGTTGCCGAGAGAGAAGGGGCACAGCGGGCCTACCTCTGCTCACCTTTCATCTCACACCCAAGGTGCAGATGGAGAAGGGCATTTGCACTCTGGCAGATGTGGTCCTGATGAGCTGGCTGTCAGAAGGGATAGAGGAACTAGAGCCAGCAGAGTGAGGAATTGGCAGAGCCTATGGGGGGCAGGTGGTGGGCAGACTGGTACTACAGAACATTGTGTTCTGCATATGCCAGCACAGACTTGGATCTGGGGCAGTTTGAAGAACCAGGCAGCAAGAACCTGGGCCTAGACACAACAGGGGATCACAGGTTTCCCAAGACGCTGTGCCATGGAAGCAGCTGTAAGGCTGTGGAATGACTGAGGAACCATGTGAGTTTGGGTCTGAGATGGACCCGGGTCTTGACCATCACCCAACCAATCCTACAGGTGTTGACAAAGGGCATCATTCCCTACCTGGGAATCTTCCTGACAGACCTTACGATGATACATTCTGCATATCAGGATATTGATGATGTGAGTAGCCAGGCCCACGATGGCAGTCTGGGATCTTGAGGTCAAAGTTCCTTGGGAATCCTGAGCTCTGGCACTCCTGAAAACCTCAAGGCCATCCTAAGAGCCGAGTCCTGTGCCCCTCTGAGCAGCTGCTTGCCACAGCTGTATGACCACTGAGTTTGTGCACATTGAGTAGCTGGGATTTCAAGTCCCTCATGGGATGGCACTGGGGCCAAACTGAAGCCAGCCTCTCCTAAGAGAAATGCCTTTTCACCCTATGCTGCAGTCACTCACCTTGCATCACAGGTGTTACACAACACAGTCCCTAATCCTGACTTGATGCCCTGTGCCCAGCCCTCCTCTGAATGATGGCCCTACTCTGGTATAAGCACACATTTTGCCCAGGCTAGAAGAAGCCCTGGGTAGGCGGCCAAATCCTAACTCCATTGCCCTCTGTCTTCTAGGAAAAATCCCAAATGGAGAAATTAAATAAGGTAAGTGTCAGCTGGCCAGAAAGGACAGGGTGGGTAGAGACCTGCAAGTTTCTCCTGTCCAGCTTGATGAGCAGCCATTACTGGATGGGTACAATGAGATGAGAGAAGATCCACCCTTGTCATGGTAGGCTGTGTAGTAGCATGCAGGAGAGCCCCAGGATTGAGTGTGAGGGAACAACTGTGAGACCTCACATGTATTTGGGGAATCAGTGGAGGGTCGGTGGGCAGAGCTGCTAGAGGAGGTGGGTCCCTCCCTAGACAGCAAAGCCCAGCCCAAGCCAGCCCTGCCCTGTCCCTTCCCTTGTGCTCTCCATGACCAGGAAAATAAGATCATCCAACATTTGAAAGACCTGCAGCATACCTGCAGATATTATCACCTCAACAAAGCAGAAAATTTTCTGGCCTGGTTCAAGGGCCTGGAGCGGCTCAGTGAGGAAGCTAGGTAGGTTGGCAGACACTGGTTGGACCTGGGGAACATCCTGAGAATGGGGTCCAGAGGCCCTGAGGTATGACCATGGGTGAGTGGGAACCGACAGACTCTGGTCGGCTGAATGTGGGAGACCCACCAGGCTCTGAAGTTCAAGCCAACTGTGGCAGTGAACAGGCGAGGCACTTGGTCACCTCACCGCCACCCCTTGTCTTAGCTATGAGCTATCGTGTGCACTGGAGCCCCGGAGGCAGACTGACCCTACAAACAAGAGCAAGACCTTCCCAGGAATTCAAAAGGCAAGAAAGAAGTAAGTGGCTGGGGAATGGCTGGCAGGGTTCAGGTAGGATGGCGGGCAGGTACCAGGGCTGCCTGAGGCTGATGTTGATGAGACAGAAGAGCTGGTAGGAAAGACAAGTCTTGCTAGGTGCTGGGGGCCCACTGAGTTGGAGGCCCCCAGTATGAATGCTGGGCAGGGAGCCAGAGACCATGCCGGCCCCATGGTGGTGTTCTCAGGAAGACAGTGCTCCTAAGAAATGCTGTGCATTCTGGAAAGCCTGCTGTGTCTGCAGTTCCTGATTATGAAGGCAGCAGTGAGCACCGCCTGCTTGAGCTGCACTCCCAAGTTCTTTCCTAAGTAAGACAACATACATTCCCCATAGGCTCTGTTCCCAGGCAGGGCTCCCAGGACTTTAGTGTTTCTGGCGCTGGACTGCAGAAATGGCAGTCTCCTGCCTCAAAATGTGTCTGTAGGAGCTTCTCAAATGGTTGCTGGGTCCCACTTCCCATCATTACACCGATTAAACTCTTTATCCCTCTTCCACCAGCCTGAGGATGCCTGAGACAAGAATGTGTTGGGAAAATATGAGTTTGTTCTCCAGAAGAGGACCTCTCTCACCCTGCCAAGATCACATGTGGAGCCCGCTCCTAACCTCTTCACAGGAAGAGGAGACCACACAACACTGAACAGTGTCTCTACTTAGTCTGGATGGTTTTGGTTGAGCACATCCAGACAAGAATGGCCCAGGCCATACCCTACCCTAACCACCAGTGACCTCCACTCCTGAAAACACTCAGGATCTTTTCTCCACAATCCCTTCCTGATGTCAGGACCACAGTGGTTCTGTGGTCCAGGCAATAAGCCATCTTCCTTGGATACTCAATCCAAGACACACTTCAGATATTTTTCTACAAATGCTCTCTGCTGTCAAAATGATAGTGAAAATGTGGCCCAGGCCACAGAACTCCTCTGTTGCACCTACAATCCAGGAAAATACAAAGGATCCTGTATCCTCAGTGTTCTACTAATACCTGCCACTGGACACACTGACCTGGCCTCCAGGAACTCCCTCAGAGTTTCACATATTCTCCGTACTCTGACATAGAGGAACAGCTGACATTTTGGTAGAGCAATGGGCATGGTGCTCACACTTGCCCCTGGCTCTGCCATTTCTATTAGGATCTGACTTTGATGACTGTGATGCAGATCACTGGCTCTGATGCTGTGAGGTCGACAAGACACACTCTGCCAAAGCCATGCTGACCTATATAGGTTGTCTTCCCAATGAGAGCATTTGAGCTCTGACCTTGCCTTCCCTCCTCTTCAGCTATTCTGGCCTTGTTATGGTGCACAAGAGTTTCCCTTGAGCCTCGACTGAGAGACAATGAGTGTTGCACATTGCCAACGCCAGGGTTTCCAACATCCCAGAGGAATGGCCTGTGCTAGCCCTCAACCCTCAGTCCTGGTCTAAGGGCAAATAGTGCCATGGCCTCAATGCCAAGACCCAGGATAAACCATTCCACTCAGAGACTGCATCCAGGGCACTGGAATACCAAGGAAACTGCAGTTATTCCAGGTGGGGGCCCTTGCCCTGTTTCCATTCAATTTGAATGCAGAAGAGAAAGGAAAATATTTTCTCAATGGGGTGAAATGGATTTGATCGCTATGGTAAATAATGCCTCAATAAACATAGTTGTTCTGGTAGCTTTAGGATGGCTTTGTGATCATTTGGGTGAATGCCCGTAAATGGGATTGATGGGTCATAGAGGAGCTCTATGTGGAGTGTTTTGAGGAACCTCCATACTACTTTCCAAAGTTGTTAAACAAGTTTACACTCCCACCAACAACGCAGTAGGGTTCCCTTCTGGCCACATCCCCTCCAGCCATGGTATAACCCCTGTTTTGACTCTATTTGTTGTTGGTATAATTTTGGGAAGAGAAGGGAAAAAAGCAAAATGTTTAAATAGGGATACAGGTTGGCCATTGCAACAATGAGATGCACAAGACACTGTGCTGAAAAATGAACTTTACAATTTTGGTGAGTGGGGGGCAGAGAAAAGGGGGAGTGTAACTTGGAGATGGAGGGAAGGGTGGTAGGGGAAAAACAAAGGAGGAGGCAACAATGCTCAATAGGAAACGTACTCATTACTTTGCTCAGGTAACTGTAACCAAGGAGGAGGAAACAATGCTCAATAGGAAACGTACTCATTACTTTGCTCAGGTAACTGTAACCACACTGTACAGTATTTTTAAAATAAAAATCTTACAAAAAAGATGAAGCTATGAGGAATGAACTGCAGGACACAGACACAAGAGGTTTTTCTTTGTTTCTTAACTTTGGTATTTTTTGTTTCTTTTGTATATTCTTCCACCTTTGGTATAATCTCTGTTGTTCTTGTATTTGATTCTGGTAACTGGTATACTATATAACGCTTATTGGATTTAGAAAAGGGAAGGAATTAAAAGAATCAAGGAGGAAACTAATGCAAAAGCCATAAGCACAAGACAATATGTTGGACACGATCTGTACAACTTGAGTGTGGAGTGGGGTAGGAGGAAAGCAAAGTAGTAGAACTTTGAAGGGTGGGATAACAAGATTGACTAGGAATTTACTCAGTACCTAACATATAACTGAAAGCCCTCTGTATATTGTCTTGGCAATAGAATATGAATATTTTGTATATATCTAGTGCTTCCAGTAACATGTCAATAAAACATCAAACAAGCATAGGAACAAAAGAAGATAAACAGAGGGGATACCCGGGACATAAGGAAAAAAGACAAAAGTAAAAGCTAATTTAATTCATTGGTCAGATTAGATTTCTCATGCAAGGTATCAGCAGTTACGAAATGAACCTGAAATCCAGCTCAAATTGTGATGAATTACATGTTGTAATAGGAGCATGTTTTGGAATCTACATATATGCCTTCATCAAAATATATGCCCATGAAACAGATTTGAGAAGCTATATTCCCATAGGACTTTTGTTATACTTGTTTACTAAGTCTTCGAAGGAAAAGGTACTCTGGCACTTAAAACAAATGACAAAACAAAAACTTCCTTCCCACATCTGCTTCCTCAATATTTCCAGAAAATACATCGCCCACTCACTATTTTCCTTCAGGATTTCCCTAGGATCTCTGACTTTCTTTTGGCCTCCCTGGCTCAACTTCTTTGTCTGTTGCAAGGTGGAAGTTCCTTACTGACATTCTCTAGCCTTTCCATTCAACTCAGTGCTATAGCCTTTCTGAAAATCTCCCTTCTCCATTCAAGAATTCCTCCAGTATAGGGATGGGAAGGAGGTACACACCGTAGTCCTACCCTTCTCCACAAGTTCATTTCCGCAATTATCAGCTGCCCAGAGGCAACCATGCTCTGAAAATATTCAATGGAAAAATCCAGATATTCAGAATTGGGAAAGTTTAAATTCTTAGAATACGGAGAATGTAAACACTAAATTTTATTGGAAGAAAATAACATTTAAAATATGCATGTGGAGTCAGCTAATGATTGGTTTTTCATTGGGGCCCTGGCTGGTCATGCTTGTTAGCCTAGATGCTTGAGAGATAAAAAGGAAAAAGATCACAGCTTGAGGACAAAGAGTTCACACCAAAGTTCTCATGACCTCATTTTCATTGGTAGCCAGGTGAGAACGCTTGCTCCTGCCATCCCAGTCTACACAGGAAGATAGATTGAGAGAACTGGACTTGCATTCCAGCCCAAGGAAACAATCCACAAACCCCCATGTCAACAGAAAAGGCCTAGCATGGTGGTGTGTGCCTGTCATCCTAGCTATATGAGATCTTCAGTAGGGGCTGTGATCAGCTGACCAGGAAAACAAGTGAAACTCAATCTCAAAAGAAACTGCAGCACCTAGGCACCAGTGGCTCATGCCTATAATTCTACCTACTCAGGAGGCTGAGATCTAAGGATTGGGGTTCAAAGTCTGTCAGGGCAGGAAAGTTCATGAGACACTTAGCTCCAATTAACCACCAGAAATGCAGAAGTAGCACTGTGGCTCAAAAGGTAGACCAACCATGTGAGCTGAAGAGCTCATAGAGAGCACGTAGTCCCAGATGCATGACCAATTAAATATAAAAATCAGTCAATCACTGAAACCTCAACAAACAAAAAACAGTCAATTAATCAATCAAGAATAAACCTGCAGCAAACTGTGCTTGGATGGGGGCTTAAGCATTGCAGTGGAATAGAGCCTGCCAGCAAGTAGAACATCTTGTGCTTAAACATAAGGAAAGCCATCAGTTCAAACATCCACAACACCAAAAAACAAACATATCACATTCTTGTCTATGTGAGGGTTGGCCTGAGAAGCAGTGTCTGTACTGTGTGTTCCCATTCCCTTGATACCATGTTAGAATTGGCTCAATACTACCTCTGACAGACAGGAAGAGAAAGGATTGTCCTACAGTTGAAGGGAAATGAGTCCAACTGATGAAGGGAATCAATACTAAGGATTAAGTCTTTCATGCAAGAGCAAGAGACTAAGGGTCTATGGCTTCTTATGCATTACCAGTTCCCCATTTTATTCCAGTTCCAGATCCTTCCTTTCCCACATTTTCAAACATTCAAAATTGCTTTAAATTTCTTTCACACACATTTTTCTCTTCTTGATGCTATAATCTGCCAGTGATCTGCTAGTTCTCCCTGCATCATTGAAAACTTTAGTATTGTTTCTCTATGTTGGTCTAACACTGTCATTTTAAGAAAATTTCAACACTAACACAATCTAGAGTTCATCTAGCTAACATCTTGGATTCTGAGTCTCCACAATCTCTCAGCTGGCTTCATGTCAGTGACCCTTTCCTGTGGTCTAACTTACATATCACCAATAATGGCACCAACTGGGGAGATAAGGTGAAATATTTCCCTTTTTACCACCTTCACTTCATCCTGCTTACTTAATCCTGTTCTCACATATCTTCTATTCAGCAACTGATACTTAGTATATTGACAGGTATTTATTGTTCCTATAAGTTACTTTTATATTATCTATCACCAAATTTGCTGTTTCTACCCCTGATAAACATATTTATAGTCCAAGATCCAAATCACCTTGTTATTGAAAATCCTCAATCAATTTCCCTCTTTATTTATTTAAGCAAAAATCCCATCTATAAATAAGTCTAGTGTTAAATTCAATCTCCACGTAAGTCTATTGTTTTTCTTTTTCATCATTTTTATTTTTAATGTAAAGGTGATGTACACAGGGGTTACAGCTGCATAAGTCAGGCAATGAGTTCATTTGGTTTTGAACAATATTATTTTTTCTTCATTTTTCTAACTCATGGCTATCCATCCGTACCTTACTCGTATTAGAAACTGTCAAGTAAGTATATTTGGTTTAACTACTATTAAAATCATTAACAAAATATTCAAGTGACTTGGAGGCCTTTATAATGTACTATGTGATTTTTTTGGTTTCTTTGTATGTTCCTCCCCCATGGTATAATCCCTGTTTTCACTGTATTTGATTCCAATGCCCTGCATCTTGTATATATATTTCTCTAAGTTGTGGATGGGAAGGGAAAAAACAAAATGCTTCAATAGTGATATACACTGACCCATTGTAAAAATGAGATGTACAAGATACTATGTTGAAAATGAACTTTACAACTTGGAGGGGGGTGGTATAGGAGTAGTTAGGGAGGTGGGTATTAAGGATGGTAGGGGAATAACAAAGGAGGAATGTACAATGCTCAACAGGAAATGTACTCATTGCCTTACTCATGTAACTGTAACCCCTGTAAAGAATTTTCACAATATAAAACATACTTAAAAAGAACAAAGTAAATCATATTCAAGTGAGCCCTCAATATTAACAGGCAACCCTCACCATCACCTAGTCCTTTCATTTCTGATGAGAGTAAATGTTTTCCTACAACTGTGAAACCACTCCCAACACACTTGGAGGATGCCATCTTATCTTCCCACAATGAAGGGAGTGTCTCAGTGATATGCGCCACTTCCTGCCATAGGTGACACAGAGCATTAGGAGCCTGAACACCTGATGACCTAGCAGTACCCACCTCCCATGGAGATACCCAGCAATCAGAGCTGATGGGGATGGAGCACCAGAGAAACTCAATGTCATGTCTGTAAGTCAGCAAATGCCCCTCACAGACCTAAGCTCTGCCCTGGCTGGCAGGTGAGGCAACACCTATCCGCTGAGACTAATTCCTACTCCCAATTAAGTGACCAGTCCGGAGGCTTAGATTCCTCTGTTTAGGCAACTAAGCCTCCGTGAAGGCTTCAGGGCCCCCATAAAGCCTGCCCCACTATCTAACCCTTACCACGAGAGCCTTTGATTTCTGAGGAAACCCATGGGACAGTGACAATTTTACACTACTGAGCTCTTTTTTTTTTTTTTTTAAATTTAATTTTATTTTATTTGAGGACATACTGTACAGAGGGGTTACAATTACATGGGCAGGATAATGCATATATTTCTTACCAAGCATTGCAGCCTCCTCCTTTGTTTACCCTTCACCTCCCTTCCCAGCCTCCCCCCTCCCTCCCACCCAATCATACCCCCCACCTCCCCCCCCCACCGACATTGTAAAGCTGGTTTTGACATGACATTTTGTACTTCTCATTGTTGCAACAGGTCCACCTGTATCCTTAAACGACTTGTTTGTCCCCATCTCCTCCATATGTTATACTGACATCAAATATAGTGAAAGCGGGGGTTACACTGTGGGGGAGGGACATACAAAGCAACAAAGAAATAATCTTATAAATGGGTTAGAAACACATGCATGAAAGAAACAAAAACATTAAAATACATATTTGAGGTTTCGATTTCCTAACATCACATTATCTGACTTTTTCCACTTGACTCATACCTATACTAGATATTGCAAATAAGGGAAACCATGGGACCTATGTTTCTTTGGGCCTGGCTTACTTCACTTAATATAATTTTTTCCAAGCCTTTCCATTTCCTAACAAATGGGGAAATGTCATTCTTTCTGATGGAGGCATAGAATTCCATTGTGTATATATACCACATCTTCTTGATCCATTCATCTACTGAGGGGCATCTGGGTTGGTTCCATGTCTTAGCTATGGTAAATAATGCGGCAATAAACATAGTTGTGCTGGTAGCTTTAGTGTGGCCTTGTTTGTGATCACTTGGGTAAATGCCCAAAAGTGGGATTGCTGGGTCATTGGGGAGCTCTATGTGGAGTCTTTTGAGGAACCTCCATACTGCTTTCCAAAGTGGTTGAACAAGTTTACATTCCCACCAACAATGAAGTAAGGTTCCTTTCTGTCCACATCCCCTCCAGCATCTGTTGTTGTTAGAGTTCTTGATTTTTGCTGTTCTAACTGGAGTGAGGTGATATCTCAATGTTGTTTTGATTTGCATTTCTTTTATGGCTAGGGATGTTGAACATTTCTTCATGTGTCTATTGGCCATCCTTCTTTCTTCTTCAGAGAAGCTTCTCTTTAAGTCTTTCGCCCACTAACTTATTGGGCAGTTGTTTCTTTGAGGATTTGTTGTTGGGTGGTTTAATTTTTTGAGTTCCAAGTATATTTTAGATATGAGACCCTTGTCCGTTGTATGGCTAGTAAAGATCTTCTCCCAGTCTGTGGGCTTTCTATTGATCTTGCTAGCTATATCATTTGCCCTGCAGAAGCTCTGCAACCTTATACAATCCCATTTGTCCTGAGCTCTTTTTTTTTTTGTCACATGTGGGGCATGAATTCTGGGCCTGGTTGCTGAGCTCTTCAGCTCAAGGCCAGCACTGTATGACTTCAGGCACAAAGCTACTTCTGTGTTTTGTGAGTGGTTTATGGGAGATCAGAGTCTCAGGGTCTTTCTTGCCTGGGTTGTCTTTGAACTGTGATCCTCAGATCTGAGCCTTCTGAGTAGCTAAGATGACAGGGGTGAGCCACAACTGCCCAGCAATCTACCTTGTTTAGATGGATGAAACTCACTGCCAAGGACTCTAGACGGCACACTTTTGGGTTCAGGTCACTTACTATGGTGTAGTCCCACCAAGGTAACCCTTGGTAACTTTCTGGCCTCCCAGGGATACCGAGTCTCACCCAGGAAGGTACAGGTGGTTCAGCAGTCAGTGACTTATCTGTGAATTCAACTGGGCCACACACAAGGCTTTTACTATCCCCACCAAACTCCTGATTACTAACTGCCCTAGCCCTCCACTAAGAATGAGCTTCTCTCCTTTTTGAGTCTTGCTGACTACCTCAGGACCTGGACCCCCAACAACTCCCTCTGAACTTGCCACTTATATGAAGTAGCTAGAGGGTCACGGGAGGAAACCCTTTGAACGCCCTCCACTCACATTTCTCCCTTCAGCAGACTGGTTCCAAACGGCCTCCACACAGGCCTCTGCTCTCAGGCTGCCGGAGCCTTCACACCTGTTCTTTCATTACGTAACTGAGAACTAGGGTTTTATATTGGGAGTTTGAGGTCAGCAGATCGGACCTCATTTGTGCCAGTTGCTTATTTGTCCAGACACGTAGACCCTACCATGAGGGGCTGGGCTCCTTGCCTCTGTGGCCTAGCCACCACTTGAGTCCTATTACAGGAGTCAAAGAAACTGAACCTGGGCACAAGCCTACCATTGTCACCCACCATCACCTCACTCAGTTACTAACCTATAGAGGGCTCAAACTCTGTCTCCCTCCCACAACCTCTGGTGTCCTGTAACTGATAGAGGCCCCACTCTGACCTTCCAGCCTCTGCCTTCCATTAAACCCCACACTCTATTACCAATTCCAGATACAAAGAGCTCCCCAGCACACTCCTGTGTGGAGACTCTGGATGACCTGCTAACTCACCCAGCACACATTAGAGAAAGGTTGTTAAAGCCCCAGGGGAACCGTAATCATGCCTGGGTGACCTAAATCCCTGCCCAGTTCCAAACACTCCCATCATCTCTCTCTTGTCCAGGCCAACAGGAGGCGGATATGTCAGGCAAGACTCACACAGCCTTCCTCTCCAAGTTTGCCGAGACCTGAGGAACTTCCCCTCACTCCATGCCATCTTCTCTGCCCTACAGAGCACGGCCATCTTCCGACTGAAGACATCATGGCAAGAGGTCTGCAGGTGGGTCCCTATTCCCACAGCAGTTGCCCTATGAACAAACATGGTAGGTGTCAAACTCCCAGAGCCCTGGACACAAACCCCATTCCCTGGGTCCAGGTGGGTATTTATTATCAGGATTCAGACACCTCCTGTCAGATTGAGCATACACAGACACAGACACAGACACACACACACACACACACACACACACACACACACACACACACACACACACACAAGCTTACTAGGTTTTCTGTCGTGGCTATGAATCTGCATCCACTTGAATTGAAAGCACAGCTGCCTAGTGGAAGAGCGATGGCTCATGGTTATGACAGGAAGAACCACTTGCTCTTGCCTGGTGGATTCTTGGGGCTATTTGAACCGATTTTCAACCCTTTTGTGGAGTCACATGGTTTCCTTCCTTCCAAAACCAAATGGAATCCAACTCCCACCTCCCCACTTTCCAACTGTCACCTTCTCTCTGCCCCTCCCACAGATACTCCTTCTGCACATTCCACAAACTGGAAAAAATCACTTCTCCTACAAATAATTAATCTAAGAGCAAAGAGCTGCTGGCTAACCTGTGACATGAGGAAGGGAAGACAGGGGGCAGATGTGGAGGGGAAACACGGGGGAGTCAGTGCCATCCTGAAGGTGTTTAGAAACACAACCTGATTTCTTTTGTAAGGAGAGAAAGGAGAGATTGCCGTAGGCACACAGTAGGCAGAGGGGTGCTACAGCATTTTGTGATCTGCGTATACCAGCCTAGATTTGGACGTGGGGAAGTTTGGAGAACCAGGCAGCAAGAACGGGCCCTAGACACTAGGGGGGATCACAGGTTTCCCAAGTGGCTGTGCCATGGGAGCATCTGTAAGGTTGAAGACTGACTGAGATGCCCTGTGAGATTGGGTATGAGATGGGCCTTGGGCCTTGACCATCGCCCTCCCAATCCTACAGCTGATCTCAATGGGCATTATTTCCTACCTGGGAATCTTCCTGATAGATCCCATGATGATAGATACTGCATATCAGGATATCCATGAAGTGAGTAGCCAGGCCCCAGTTGGCTCCTTGGCAAGAGGAGAAGAAAGGCCCCTGGGAGTCCTGAGCTCTGGCACTCCTTATAGTCTCCTGGCCATGCCCAGTGCTCAGTCCTATGCCCCTCTGACCATCTTCTGGTCAAACCTGCCTGACCCGTGAGCTGTGTGCACACACAAGCCAGCTGGGGTTTCAAGTCCTTTAAGGGATGTCCGTGTGGCACAACGGAAGCCAGGCTTTCCTAAGACAAGCAACTTCTGGCCTAATAAAGGCCTTTTTACTGATGCTGCAGTCACTCTCCAGCTTCCCAGGGGTTAGACAACAAAATCCCTGATCCTGACTTCATGCTAGGTTCATAGCCTCCTCTGAATGCAGGCCCTACTCTTGTGTATGCACACATGTTGCTCAGGCTTGATGAGGCCCTGGTTGGGTGTGCTGAGGGAAGACGGTCCCCATACTGACTCCATGGCACTCTGCATACTAGGACAAAACACATATGATGAAATTAATTCAGGTGAGTAT
This sequence comes from Dipodomys spectabilis, assembly GCF_019054845.1. Classification (NCBI taxonomy): domain Eukaryota; kingdom Metazoa; phylum Chordata; class Mammalia; order Rodentia; family Heteromyidae; genus Dipodomys; species Dipodomys spectabilis. Next base: position 7,808,729 of record NW_024870723.1, read on the forward strand.
CAGCTGTCCAGACAGAACAGCCTGGGAAGGGAACATCAAGTTTCTCTTGTCAAACATAACCAGCTGCTATATCTTCATGGGTCCAATGAGAGGAGAGAGAAGGTCCAGCCCTTGTCATGGTAGATTGCAAAGTAGCATCCAGGAGGTCCCCAGCATTGAGTGTGAAATCACACACAAGTCTGGGGGACTCAATGGCGGGTTGGTGGGCAGAGCTGGTAGAGGAGCTGGGTCCCTCCTCAGCCAGCAAAGCCCAGGCCAGGCCAGTCCTGCCCTGTCACTGCTCTTGTGCTCCTCAAGACCAGGAAAATGAAATCATCTAAGACCTGAAAGACCTGCCACAAACCTGCAGATTTCATCACCTAAAGAAGCAGAAAATTCTGGAGTGGCTCAGTGAGGAAGCCAGGTGGGTTGTCAGACACTGGCTGAATGAGGGGGGACATCCTGACAATGGAGTCCGGAGGGCCGGAGGTGTGACCAAGGATTCGAGTGGGAACTGACAGAGTCTCTGTTCGGCCGCATGAGCATGGTCCATCAGGCTCTGAAGTGCAAGCCACTCTGGCAGTGAACAAACATGGCACTTGGTCACCTCACCACCACCCCTTGTCTTAGCTATGAGCTGTCATGTGCACTGGAGCCCAGGAGGCAGACTGACACTACAAACCACAAGACCAAGAAGTTTTCACAAATTAGAAAGGCAGGACAGAAGTAAGTGGATGGACACCGACTGGCAGGGGCCAGGGAAGATTCTGGGCTGCGACACCTGAGGCTGATGCTGATTTCTCCCCACTGACAGCATCCCTGATTGTGGGCTCAGAGGCCTCGGCTCTCTGGGCTTTTCCTCCCCTTGCTTGTGTCTGGGGTGCATCCCTCAGATAGGGGTCGGGAGTTTCGAAGGGCCTAGACTGGAGCAGCACGCTAGCAGGGTAATGGGGAGCAGGAATGGGGGGTGAGCTGGGGAAGTTCCCTCCAGCAAGCCATCTATTGACTGAAGCCGCCATAGTCACAACACTGACCTCAGTGGCAGTGGCAACTCACAGCCCACAGCACAGGAGCAGCTCCAGCGTGGCCCTGACAGCAGCAGCAGGACACCGTGGAGGAGCCCTCATACAGTGGCCCTCTGGGCCCTGGTGTGAACAGCTCCCACCTGGATCTCCACAGGAGACTCAAGGGAGAATCTTCCCAAGAGAAGGAAACGGTGGCACCCTGCACTACTAGTCCATTCCTAACTTATCCAATGGAGGTGCAGCCCAGAGGTCTGGAAAACCTAGCTCCTGTTCACATCATACAGTTTTGGAAGGCCCTAGACCTTTATCCCAGGCTGGGAAACCCATCTATGTCAAGGCCTGTCCTCATGTCGCTGTCTTTCCAGATCAGTTTCTGCAAGTCATCCTCTCCAGGGACTTCTGGAATGCTCTTAAATTGCAAAAGCCCAGCCTTCTCTTGAACCTCGAATACACCTGAGGCTAAGACAAGCAATAGACAGAGTTGGAATTTAGGTGGGGAGAGCAACAGCTACCCGTTGGTTCCAAATAACGAGCAGGTGGGAGACACCTGTCTCATCAGGGTGAGCATACCTGAGCACACAGAAAAGGTGTCCAAAGTTTCATGGTGAGTCGGGAAGCATGACACTCACCTGTTGTCTTCAACAAGTCAGGACACAGGCCAGTGGCCATCTCCATGTCCATTTGCTTCCCTCCTGAAATTGGTCTTTTAGTAGAGACGGCAGAAACATAGCATGCTGGAGCCAGTGGGCAGTGCTCAGGTCTAGACCTGACAGCAAGGAGGGAGGAACAGTGGACCCAGCCACTGACATGAGTAAGACCACCTCAGGGCCTTTGGAGAGTCAAGAAGGCAGATACATGGATCAAGGGGATGAAGACTCTGACTAGATAAGGCACAATGCAACAGGAACCTTCTTGACTTTCCTTAGAGGAAGGGAGATCCAGAGCCTCAGAGTTAGGATGGTAGGATTCTGGGTATTACATAACCTGAAACAGCAGAGGCTTTTCACAGGTGAACTGGCCTTGTTCAGGAGAAGCCTTTTTCATCTTCCAAGTCTTCAAGGGATCAGGAGTCATTTATCTCTTTCCTCATGGAGATTCCATGACTTTCCATCATGCTCAGTCCTCTCCAGGCCACGAGAAGGAGTGGTAGTCATTAGCAGCCAGCTGGGAGAATGTGTCTTCCTGTGTGCTCTGCTCAGAGACTCAGGGGAGCTGGAGAAGGCTAAAGGTGTATCCTCTACCAGTGCGGCCTCCAGCCCAGTGGGGGCCTGACTGGTAGGAGGCAATGGGTCCCTGGCTCTGGGCCTGCTCCTTCTCTTGGGCTTGGGCAAACATCTCTGGTGAGACCTAGGCCCATGCCTACTTGATTCTGTTTACCTACAGCCACAAGACCTGAACATGATCCTGCCTGGGAGGAGGTGTCACACTGCTGATGAGAGTGGCTAGAAATGGACAAGGCCCATGCTATCTTCTGAGAGCACTCTCAGGAAGGAAGACTTGAATCATCCCATCACACAGTGGCTGTTTCCCTTTCTGAGCATGAGTGCCTTCAGGGTATTGCTGGCCACAGACTGGTGGGAAGGGGGCACTTTGCACAGGGGTGATGTTCTCTCCCCTTCTGACCCATGTGAGGAATCAGAAGAAGACACAGGATGTCATCCTGAAGCCCTTGAACAAAGCCTTACTGAAAGAGTACAAGCCAGATTTTGTTAAGTTTTTCGAAGAACCAACTCTTTGTTTTGTTGATTCTTTCTATAGTTTTTTTGGATTCTAATTCATTTAATTCTGATTTAATTTTGATTATTTCTTTCCGTGTACTGGATTGGGGTTTATCTTGCTGCTCTTTTTCAAGGAGGTTTAGGTGTGTCATTAAATTGTTAGTTTCAGATCTCTCCAATTTGTTGATGTAGGAGCTCAGAGCTATAAACTTGCCTCTGAGTACTGCCTTTGCTGTGTCCCAGAGGAGCTGGTAATTTGTGTGTTCATTTTTGTGGAATAGCATGAACATTTTAATTTCCTTTCTAATCTCTTCCATGACCCACTCATGATTCAGTAGTGTGTTGTTCAGCCTCCATGACAGACCCTTAGCAAATCTTATCAGAAAAAGAAGAGAGCACACCCAAATTAATAAACTCAGAGATGAGAATGCAAACATCTCCACGGAAACAACCAAGATTCAGAACATTATACGGGAATACTTCTCAAAACTCTATGCTAATAAGTTTGAGAACTTGACAGAATTGGACCTTTTCCTAGCAAATATTGACATGCCAAAACTGAACCAAGATGAGTTAAACTATCTTAACAGGCCCATATCAAGTACTGAAATAGAAACAGCAATAAGAGTCCTCCCAGGTAAGAAAAGTCCAGGACCAGATTGTTTTACAGCGGAATTTTACAAGGCCTTCAAAGGACAGCTCACACCAATACTCCTCCAACTCTTCAATGAAATTGAAAGAGAAAGCTCACTACCGAACATATTCTATGAAGCCATCATAACCCTCATCCCAAAACCAGGCAGGGACTCATCAAAGAAAGAGGACTATAGACCCATTTCTTTGATGAATATTGATGCAAAACTTCTCAACAAAATTTTGGCCAATCGACTTCAACAATTCATCCAAAAAATCATACACCACGATCAAACAAGATTCATTTCAGGGATGCAAAGCTGGTTCAATATACGCAAATCAATTAATATTATTCATCACATCAACAGGAGCAAGAATAAGAACCACATGGTTATCTCAATAGATGCAGAAAAAGCATTCGACAAGATCCAACACCCCTTCATGATGAAGGTTTTGGAAAAATTAGGAATCCATGGAACATTCCTCAATACAATAAAGGCTGTATATGACAAACCTACAGCCAGCATTATACTCAATGGTGAAAAACTAAAGCCATTTCCTCTTAACTCAGGAACAAGACAAGGATGCCCACTCTCTCCACTTCTCTTCAATCTAGTATTAGAATGCCTAGCTACAGCAATAAGACAAGATGCAGACATAAAGGGGATCCAAATAGGGAAAGAAGAAATAACACTCTCCCTCTTTGCAGATGACATGATCTTGTATTTAAAGAATCCCATAGACTCCACTCCCAAATTACTCAAGCTGATTCAAAACTTTGGTAAAGTAGCAGGTTATAAAATTAACCCCCCAAAATCAAAGGCTTTTCTGTATGCCAACAATGAGAAAAGTGTGGCTGAAATTAGGAAAGGAACTCCATTTTTAATAGCCCCACGAAAAATAAAATACCTAGGAATTAACTAAAGAAGGGAAGCACCTGTATGAAAACTTTAAAATCTTGAAAAAGGAAATCAACACAGAACTAAAAAAATGGCAAAGCCTCCCATGCTCCTGGATTGGAAAGATTAACATCATGAAAATGTTAATACTTCCCAAGGCGACCTACAAATTCAACGCAATACCTATCAAAATTCCACCCTCATTCTTCAAGGAAATAGAAGAGGCAATCCAAAAATTCATATGGAACAATAAAAGACCCTGAATAACAAAAACACTCCTCAACGGAAAGAACACTGCTGGAGGAATATCAATAACAAATTTCAAACTCTACTATAAAGCCATAGTAATCAAAACAGCTTGGTATTGGCATAAGAACAGACCTCAGGACCAATGGAATAGAATTGAAAACCCAGAAATGAACCTACAGACCTATAGCCATCTAATCATCGATAAGGGAGATAAAACAATAGAATGGAACAAAGACAGCCTCTTCAGTAAATGGTGCTGGCAAAATTGGTTAACTACATGTAGAAAACTAAAGCTAGATCCTTATATATCACCCTGCACCAGAATCAACTCCAAACGGATCAAAGACCTTGAAGTCAAAGCAGACACTCTGAAAACATTACAGGATGGAATAGGAGAAACCCTAGGTCTCCTTGGATCAGGCCAAAACTTTCTGAATAGAGACCCGGAAACACAACAAATCAAAGGAAGGTTGGACAAATGGGATTGCATAAAGTTGCAGAGCTTCTGCAGGGCAAATGACATAACTAGCAAGATAATAGAAAGCCTACGGATTAGGAGAAGATCTTTACTAGCCATACAACCGACAAGGGTCTCATATCTAAAATATACTTGGAACTCAAAAAATTAAACCCCCCAACAACAAATCCTCAAAGAAACAACTGCCCAATAAATAAGTGGGCGAAAGACTTAAAGAGAAACTTCTCTGAAGAAGAAAGAAGGATGGCCAATAGACACATGAAGAAATGTTCAACATCCCTAGCCATAAAAGAAATGCAAATCAAAACAACATTGAGATATCACCTCACCCCAGTTAGAACGGCAAAAATCAAGAACTCTAACAACAACAGACGCTGGAGGGGCTGTGGACAGAAAGGAACCTTAGTTCATTGTTGGTGGGAATGTAAACTTGTTCAACCACTTTGGAAAGCAGTATGGAGGTTCCTCAAAAGACTTCACATAGATCTCCCCTATGAGTGGCGCTGTAGCACAAGTGGTAGAGCGCTCGCTTTGAGTTGAAGAGCTGAGGGACAATGCCCAGGCCCAGAGTTCAAGCCCCATGACCGACAAAAAAAAAAAAAAAACTATATAGAACTCCCCTATGACCCAGCAATTCCACTTTTGGGCATTTACCCAAATGTTTACAAACAAGACCACACTAAAGCTACCAGCACAACAATGTTTATTGCAGCATTATTTACCATAGCTAAGATCTGGAACCAACCCAGATGCCCCTCAGTAGATGAACAGATCAAGAAAATGTGGTATATATACACAATGGAATTCTATGCCTCCATCAGAAAGAATGACATTGCCCCATTTGTTAGGAAATGGAAAAAGTTGGAAAAAATTATATTAAGTGAAGGAAGCCAGGCCCAAAGAAACATAGGTCCCATGGTTTCCCTTATTTGCAATATCTAGTATATGTATGAGTCAAGCGGAAAAGGTCAGATAATGCGATGTCAGGAAAATGATACCCGGGACATAAGGAAAAAAGACAAAAGTAAAAGCTAATTTAATTCATTGGTCAGACTAAGGTTCCATTGCAAAGTTATGAGATGAATCTGACATGCAGCTAAAATTGTGATGAATTGGGCTAGGAAGGTGGCTCTGTGGTAGAGTGCTTGCCTTGCATGCCTGAGGCCCTGGGTTCAATTCCTCAGCACCACATAAGCAAAAAGAAAAACGCCAGAAGAGGCGCTGTGGCTCAAGTGGTAGAGCGCTAGCTTTGAGCTGAAGAGCTGAGGGACAGTGCCCAGGCCTGGAGTTAAAGCCCCACAACCGGACCCCCCCTAAAAAAAAATTGTGATGAATTACACGTTGTAGTAGGAGCCTATTTTGGAACCTACATATATACCTTCATCGAAATGCATGCCCATGAAATAGATTTGAGAAGCTATATTGCCATAGGTCCTTTGTTATACTTGTCTACTAATCCTTCGAAGGAAAAGGTGCTCTGGCACTTAAAAAATGAAAAAACAAAAACTTCGTTCCCACATCTGCTTCCTCAATATTTCCAGAAAATACATCGCCCACTCACTATTTTCCTTCAGGATTTCCCTAGGATCTCTGACTTTCTTTTTGCCTCCCTCGCTCAACTTCTTTGTCTGTTGCAAGGTGGAAGTTCCTTACTGACATTCTCTAGCCTTTCTATTCAACTCAGTGCTATAGCCTTTCTGAAAATCTCCCTTCTCCATTCAAGAATTCCTCCAGTGCAGAGATGGGCAGGAGGCACACACCATAGTCCTACCCTTCTCCACAAGTTCACTTCCCCAATTATCAGCTGCCCAGAGGCAATCATGCTCTGAAAATATTCAATGGAAAAATCCAGATATTCAGAATTGGGAAAGTTTAAATTCTTCAGAATAAGGAGAATATAAACACTAAATTGTATTGGAAGAAAATAACATTGAAAATTTGCATGTGGAGTCAGCTAAGGATTTGTTTTTCTTGGGGCCCTGGCTAGTCATGCTTGTTAGCCTAGATGCTTGAGAGATAAAAAGGACAAAGATCACAGCTTGAGGACAAAGAGTTCACACCAAAGTTCTCATGACCTGATTTTCATTGTTAGCCAGGTGAGAACACTTGCTCCTGCCATCCCAGTCTACACAGGAAGCTAGATTGAGAGAACTGGACTTGCATTCCAGCCCAAGGAAACAATCCACAAACCCCCATGTCAACAGAAAAGGCCTAGTATGGTGGTGTGTGCCTGTCATCCTAGCTATATGAGATCTTCAGTAGGCGCTGTGATCCAGCTGACCAGGAAAACAAGTGAGACTCAATCTCAAAAGAAAATGCAGCACCTAGGCACCAGTGGCTCATGCCTGTAATCCTCTCTACTCAGGAGGCTGAGATCTAAGGATTGGGGTTCAAAGTCTGTCAGGGCAGGAAAGTTCATGAGACACTTAGCTCCAATTAACCACCAGAAATTCAGAAGTAGCACTGTGGCTCAAAAGGTAGAGCAACCATGTGAGCTGAAGAGCTCATAGAGAGCACGTAGTCCCAGATGCATGACCAATTAAATATAAAAATCAGTCAATCACTGAAACCTCAACAAACAAAAAACAGTCAATTAATCAATCAAGAATAAACCTGCAGCAAACTGTGCTTGGATGGAGGCTCAAGCATTCAAGTGGAATAGAGCCTGTCTAGCAAGTAGGTCATCTCGTGCTTAAACATAAGGAAAGCCATCAGTTCAAACATCCACAACACCAAAAAAGAAACATATCACATTCTTGTCTATGTGAGGGTTGGCCTGAGAAGCAGTGTGTGTACTGTGTGTTCCCATTCCCTTGATATCATGGTGGACATGGCTCAATACTACCTTGGACAGGCAGGAAGAGATTGCCCTACAGTTGAAGGGAAATGAGTCCAACTGATGAAGGGAATCAATACTAAGGATTAAGTCTTTCATGCAAGAGCAAGAGACTAAGGGTCTATGGCTTCCTAAGCATTTCCAGTTCCCCAGTTTATTCCAGTTCCAGATCCTTCCTTCACCACATTTTCAAACATTCAAAATTGCTTTGAATCTTTCACACAGATTTTTCTCTTCTTGATGCTATAATCTGCCAGTGATCTGCTAGTTCTCCCTGCATCATTGAAAACTTTAGTATTGTTTCTCTATGTTGGTCTAACACTCTTTGTCATTTTAAGAAAATTTCAACACTAACACAATCTAGAGTTCATCTAGCTAACATCTTGGATTCTGAGTCTCCACAATCTCTCAGCTGGCTTCATGTCAGTGACCCTTTCCTGTGGTCTAACTTACATATCACCAATAATGGCACCAACTGGGGAGATAATGTGAAATATTTCCCTTTTTACCACCTTCACTTCGTCCTGCTTACTTAATCCTGTTCTCACATATCTACTATTCAGCAACTGATACTTAGTATATTGACAGGTATTTATTGTTCGTATAAGTTACTTTTATATTATCTATCACCAAATTTGCTCTTTCTACCCCTGATAAATACATTTATATTCCAAGATCCAAATCACCTTGTTATTGAAAATCCTCAATCAATTTCCCTCTTTATTTCTTTAAGCAAAAATCCCATCTATAAATAAGTCTAGTGTTAAATCCCATCTCTACGTAAGTCTATTGTTTTTTTTTATCATTTTTATTTTTAATGTAACGGTGATGTACACAGGTTTTACAGCTGCATGTCAGGTAATGAGTTCATTTGGTTTTGAACAATGTTATTTTTTCCTCATTTTTCTAACTCATGGCTATCCATCACTACCTTACTCTTATTAGAAATTGTCAAGTAAGTATATTTGGTTTAACTACTATTAAAATTGTGAACAAAATATTCAAGTGATTTGGAGGCATTTATAATGTACTATGTGATTTTTTTGAAGGTTTTTTTTTAAAATTTTATTGTAAAGATGCTGCTCAGAGGGATTACAGGTACACGAGTAAGGCAGTCAATACATTTCTTTCTCTTCTCTTCTTTTCTTTTCTCTTCTTAGTTGTGGAGCTTGAACAGATGACCACTTTCTCCAAGGCAGGGTCATTGTCATTAGGCATACCTGTGTTGTCCCCTCAATCCCAAATGCTGCTCTTGTCAAGTTCTTGGTATCTGAATGAGAGGGGCTGGGAGAAAAGAAGGACTACGTGTCCTTCTTTCTCTCCTGTCTACTGTCCATAGCTTTCTACCATTGCCCTTGGTGTGCAGGGAACCATAAACAAGTTATGTCTTGGCCCTGCTGAATCCTTTAGGTCTACCACCCTTTTCTGTTCAATATACCCTCTGGCAAGGAGGGTTTTCTTCCTCGGGGGACTTCTCATTGGAAGGTCACAGACTAACAGGGATCTACCTTGGCTGCTTATTACCCTTTAGGCTTCCTGTAGTAATTGCTTCCCCTCTGTGGACTCCTCCCTTTCATCCACAGTAAAATGAATCAGAGGAAAGGACCCCAACACCAGCTATTCCAAGTGTTTCTTCCTAATCTTTGTCTTAGTTTTCCTTGATATTGGCTTCCTTTGCTCAATTTTATTTTAAAAGGGAGTTTTAAAGCACTAGGTTGAAGGAAAGTCAGCTGGTCTCATATAGCACACCAAAGGGGAGTCAGCCCATAACCCTGCTCAGTTCTAGTTCTGCTGTGAGAGACTCTGAGCAGGACTGTGGTAAGGACAGGAGAGGAGCCCCATCTAGGAAGAGGCTGCAGCTTTTATCTTTCCCTTCCCCATTTAAGAGGCTTGAAGGGGAACTGGAAGAGAGCACCTTTGCCTTTTTTCCACAAGGATTAGAGTTATTTAGTGGCGTGTTTAGTGAAGGCTACTCCCCTGCGTCCCTGGAAGCCTATGCCATTCACATTGGGCTTTGTTCTGCTATGGCAGATCTCAAGGCTTCTCTTGTTGATACCCTCTCTCCCAATTCGACTTGAGTCATGGCTATGAATAAAATCAGGTGTTTCTTACAGCTGTTTTCATGATACATGGATACAGAGAAAGATGCCACTTATGACATCTGTTCTTTCTTACCAGGATTTTTTTTTTGTATTTTATTTTATTTGTGAACATACTGTGCAGAGGGGTTACAATTACATGGGCAGGATAATGCATACATTTCTTACCAAGCATTGCAGCCTCCTCCTTTGTTTACACTTCACATCCCTTCCCAGCCTCTCCCCCGCCCAGTCCCAATCCCCCCCCCCGCCCCACTGACATTGTAAAGCTCGTTTTGGACAAGACAACTTGTACTTCTCATTTTTGCAACAGGTCCACCTGTATCCTTAAACGACTTCTTTTTCCCCATCTCCTCCACAAGTTATACTGACATCAAATATAGTGAAACCAGGGATTATACTGTGGGGGAGGGACATACAAAGCAACAAAGAAATAATCTTATAAATGCGTTAGAAACACATGCATGAAAGTAAAAAACGTTAAAATACATATCTAAGGGTTCATTTTCCTAACATCACATTATCTGACCTTTTCCACTTGACTCATACACATACTAGATATTGCAAATAAGGGAAAGCATGGGGCCTATGTTTCTTTGGGCCTGGCTTCCTTCACTTAATGTAATTTTTTCCAAGTCTTTCCATTTCCTAACAAATGGGGCAATGTCATTCTTTCTGATGGAGGCATAGAATTCCATTGTGTATATATACCACATTTTCTTGATCCATTCATCTACTGAGGGGCATCTGGGTTGGTTCCAGATCTTAGCTATGGTAAATAATGCTGCAATAAACATAGTTGTACTGGTAGCTTTAGTGTGGTCTTGTTTGTAAACATTTGGGTAAATGCCCAAAAGTGGGATTGCTGGGTCATAGGGGAGTTCTATGTGGAGTCTTTTGAGGAACCTCCATACTGCTTTCCAAAGTGGTCGAACAAGTTTACATTCCCACCAACGATGAAGTAAGTTTCCCTTCTGTCCACATCCCCTCCAGCATCTGTTGTTGTTAGAGTTCTTGATTTTTGCCATTCTAACTGGAGTGAGGTGGTATCTCAATGTTGTTTTGATTTGCATTTCTTTTATAGCTAGGGATGTGGAGCATTTCTTCATGTGTCTATTGGCCATCCTTCTTTCTTCTTCAGAGAAGTTTCTCTTTAAGTCTTTCGCCCACTTGTTTATTGGGCAGTTGTTTCGTTGAGGATTTGTTGTTGGGGGATTTAATTTTTTGAGTTCCAAGTATATTTTAGATATGAGACCCTTGTCCGTTGTATGGCTAGTAAAGATCTTCTCCCAATCTGTGGGCTTTCTATTGATCTTGCTAGCTATGTCCTTTGCCATGCAGAAGCTCTGCAACTTTATGCAATCCCATTTGTCCAACCTTCCTTTGATTTGTTGTGTTTCCAGGTCTCTGTTCAGAAAATTTCAGCCTGAGCCAAGGAGACCTAGGGTTTCTCCTATTCCATCCTGTAATGTTTTCAGAGTGTTTGCTTTGACTTCGAGGTCTTTGATCCATTTGGAGTTCATTCTGGTGCAGGGTGATATATAAGGATCTAGCTTTAGTTTTCTACAAGTAGTTAACCAATTTTGCCAGCACCATTTACTGAAGAGGCTGTCTTTCTTCCATTCTATTGTTTTAGCTCCCTTATCAAAGATTAGATGGCTATAGGTCTGTAGGTTCATTTCTGGGTTTTCAATTCTATTCCAGTGGTCCTGAGGTCTGTTCTTATGCCAATACCAAGCTGTTTTGAGTACTATGGCTTTATAGTAGAGTTTGAAATTTGGTATTGATATTCCTCCAGCAGTGTTCTTTCCGTTGAGGAGCGTTTTTGCTATTTGGGGTCTTTTATTGTTCCATATGAATTTTTGGATTGCCTCTTCTATTTCCTTGAAGAATGAGCTTGGAATTTTGATAGGGATCGTGTTGAATTTGTAGATAGCCTTGGGAAGTATTGCCATTTTCACGATGTTAATCTTTCCAATCCAGGAGCATGGGAGGTTTTGCCATTTTTTAAGTTCTGTGTTGATTTCCTTTTTCAAGATTTTAAAGTTTTCATCATAGAGGTCCTTCACTTCTTTGGTTAAGTTAATTCCTAGGTATTTTATTTTTTGTGGGGCTATTACAAATGGAGTTGCTTTCCTAATTTCAGCCACACTTTTCTCATTGTTGGCATACAGAAAGGCCATTGATTTTGGGGGGTTAATTTTATATATTCCCTAATAATGTTTTGAATCTTGGTTGTTTCCGTGGTGATGTTTCCATTCTCGTCTCTGAGTTTATTTATTTGGGTGTGTTCTCTTCTTTTTCTGATAAGATTTGCTAAAGGTCTGTCAATTTTGTTAATTTTTTCGAAGAACCAACTCTTTGTTTTGTTGATTCTTTCTATAGTTTTTTTGGATTCTAATTCATTTAATTCTGATTTAATTTTAATGATTTCTTTCCATCTACTGGATTGGGGTTTATCTTGCTGCTCTTTTTCAAGGAGGTTCAGATGTCTCATTAAATTGTTAGTTTCAGATATCTCCCATTTGTTGATGTAGGAGCTCAGAGCTATAAACTTGCCTCTGAGTACTGCCTTTGCTGTGTCCCAGAGGAGCTGGTAATTTGTGTGTTCATTTTTGTGGAATAGCATGAACATTTGAATTTCCTTTCTAATCTCTTCCATGACCCACTCGTGATTCAGCATGTGTTGTTCAGCCTCCATGTGATACCAGACTTTCTTTGGTGGCTTTTGGTGTTGAGTTCTAATTTTATTCCATTGTGGGCAGAGAGAATGCAAGGTATAACTTCACTGCTTCTGAATTTGGACAAGTTTGTTTTGTGGCCTAAAATGTGGTCTATTTTAGAAAACGTTCCATGTGCTGCTGAGAAAAACGTGTATTCTGATGCTGCTGGGTGAAATGTTCGGTAGATATCTGTTAACTCTAGTTGATCTATGCAGCTGTTTAGATCTGCAGTTTCTCTGTTGAGTTTTTGCCGAGTTGATCTATCTAGTGGGGAGAGTGGTGTGTTAAAATCCCCAACAATTAATATCTTTGGAGTTATATGGGATTTGAGGGAAAGTAGTGTTTCTTGGATAAATTTGGGTGCTCCATTGTTTGGCGAGTAGATATTTAGAATTGTAATATCCTCCTGAAAGAGAGATCCCTTAATTAGTATGTAGCGACCTTTTTTATCTCTTCTCACAAATTTTAATTTGAAGTCTATTTTATCTGATATTAGGATTGCAACTCCCGCCTGTTTATGGGGGCCGTTTGCTTGGTAGATTTTGTTCCAACCTTCAACATTGAAAATGTGTTTGTTTTTATGGGCAAGATGTGACTCCTGAAGGCAGCAGATAGAAGGGTCTTGTTTTTTAATCCAACTAGACAGTCTATGTCGCTTAATTGGAGAATTCAGTCCGTTAACGTTAAGAGAAAGGACTGAGAGGTATTTGGGAGTTCCTGCCATGTTATCCGCCTTCTTGGGGGTTGCGAAATCTGGGTTCTTCCTATGGTTCTTGGATTCTCAGTTTGGGTGCAGTTTCTTGACCTTTATTGTGGTCTTGTTGGTTTTCTATGTGTAGGACATCTTTAAGAATCTTTTGTAGGGCTGGTTTGGTGGAGATGTATTGTTTCAATTTTTCTTTGCTATGGAAGGTTTTTATTTGGCCTTCAGTTATGAAGGAGAGTTTAGCTGGGTACAGTATTCTTGGTTGATAGTTGTTTGTTTTTAGGGCATGGCATACATCATTCCAGGCTCTTCTTGCTTTGATTGTCTCTGCTGAGAAATCTGAGGTGATTCTAATTGGTTTTCCTTTATAGGTGATGAATCTTTTCTCCTTGACAGCTTTAAGGATCTTTTCCTTGGTCTGAGTTGATCCTGTGTGGATTATAATGTGACGGTGGGATGTCCTATTCTGGTCTGGTCTGTTTGGAGTTCTCAAAGCTTCTTGTATCTGAATAGGCCTATCTTTTTGCATGTTTGGGAAGTTCTCTGCTAGGATCCTCTTAAACAAATTTCCTAGGCCATTAACTTCTGTTTCTAGGTGCTCCTCTACACCCATTATCCTTAGGTTAGGCCTTCTGATGGTGTCTTCCAAGTGTTGGAGAGATCTATCATATTTCTTGGACTTGTCTTGGATGTTTGTATGTTCTTTCTCTATAATATCTAGGCTGTCTTCAATCCCTGAGATTCGATCTTCTGCATGGTCTAACCTGCTGTCAAGACTTTGTTTTTTATCTCTTTTCTTTCTAATTGGTCAGCTTTGATGGCTTCAAGGTGTTGGTGAAGCTTTGTTTTAGATCTTGTATGAACGTCTTTACTTCCTTAATTTGATGTTCAGTGTTTATTCTCAGATCACTTAGTTGGTTGGTTATGGTTTCCTTGGACTCCCATTCCTTCTGTTGGGATCCATTCAGCATTCCCTTTGTGGTCTCCCTGACTTCCTTCAGCTCTTTGTTAATGGATTCCATGAATGCCTTTAGTGATCTTTGTGTATTTTCTTCCTGCTCTCTCAATTCCTGTATTCCTCTTTGATAAGCTTCCTCCCGTTCGTGGGATTCCTGTAGTTCTCTTTGAGTGTTCTCAGCCTGTTCACGCCATTCCTGCCTTTCTCTTTGAGTATTCTCAAGCTGCTCATGCAAATCCTGTATCAGCTTTTGAGTAGCTTCCTCACGCTTATGATAGTCCTCTATAAACTTTTGGAATGCCTCCTCTCTCTCCCTATCACGCTCATATAGAGACCTTTGTATGCTTTCAATCTTTTGATTCATCATGTTTGCCAGCAGTGTTTGTAGAGCTATTTGGGAATTCTCCTCTGGATTATTCATTATCTGTTCTGTCCCCTGATTATCGGGATTGGGAATTGAGATACCCGGATTTGCCATTTTTCTTGTGTTTTTCCGGCTTACTCTGCCCATTTGTGATGAAAATAGCACCAGTTTTGTGCTAGAACACTATCTTAAGGCAATCATCAACCCAAGTCTGAATTTGCACAGTCAGTGGTCTACAGATACAATCTAGTTCAACAGATACATCTATTCAACATCAAACAACTATACGTTAATGGGCTACGAACCGCAGAGAAGAATTTGGAAGACCAGAAATTATTAGGGTTAGGGAGAGATGTGGGTAAAAAAATAGGAATAGATTGATGTGGGGAGGCTCAGGGGGAGTTAACTAAGTCTTAATCTCAAAGCAGGAAATAGGTTGGGTAGGATGAAAGGAGAGAGAGAGAGAGAAAAGAAAAAGAAAAAAGAAAAGAAAGGGAACGGGAAACGAAAAGAGACCAGAAAAAATAGAAAGGTAGAAATTAATAAAATTATGTAGATTCGATAACAATCTATTTAGATAAGAACATGAATTTATTGAGAGAAGGGGAGGGATGTAAAGGAGATGTGAAAAACTTAAAAATAAAAATGCTTAAAATATTATATAAGTATAAAGAGGTAGTACTGCTATTAAGGAATTTAAGTCTTAGAGGTTTTGACTTGAGTAATAAATTTGTGGATTAAGTGTGTACACAATGGGGGATAGGGTCTAATAGTCAACTACGGGTTTATCTGAGGGAGTGCAGGACAAGAATTAAGTCACATAAAGAAGAACAAAAGAGAGGAGAAAGTGAAAAGGATAATAAAGGAAGAAGAAAAAGATGAGAAGTTCAGTAGAGCTAAACAAAAAACAAAAAGATAATTTAAAAAGAGAAATAAAAAAGAGAAAGAAGAACAAAAAAGAAAGCAAAAACGCACACTCCTGTATCCCCAAAATAAAATTATAAGAGGAAAAGAAAGTTTCTGGAAAACAATTTTTTTTATCAAAAAAGGCAAAGGTTAAAGATAGAAAAACGTTTTAGAAACGAAAAAAAAATTTTTTTACATAAGGTACCAAAAATAAAAACTAAAAAAAAAAAAAAGAAGACGAAGGAGAGAAAAACAAAAAGCAAACAAAAAACTTCTTTGATTTTTTTTTGGGAGTAGTGGGAAAAATCCTGTATCTCCCTTGTGTCCGTAACCAGCCTCTTGTTGGGGTCTCTGGTCTGCTTGTGGTCCTGTGGCTTGGTTGGTTTCTTAAGTTAGTTTGTTCCAACAGGCAGTAAAATGCTCTGCTTTACCCAGGATTTGGCCATCCTCCTCCCAGGCTAGTTCATTGGGAGACAGATCTGCTTTGAGTATCACAAAAGAGGGGGATGCAGTGATGAGGCTAGGTTCTGGTAGCTTTTCTGGGGCTGGTTTGTGAAAACCTCACAGAGCCCAGCCTGGAGCCATTCTCAGGGTTTCTGTTTTTCAATTGATTGTCGAGGCTGCTAGAGGGAGGGGCAGCCTCTGGCTCTGATTACCCAGTGAAGAAACCCACTCCTTGGGCTGGCGCCCGAGCTGGGTGACTTTTCCCTGGGTGGAGCTGAGTCTGGCAGGTCACGCCGCCGTTAAGTTCTTGTGACCTGCTAAATGACTCGTTTTATTCCAAGGCCTGAGCTGGAGCTAGCAGCTCCTCCGAGCTTTGTCGGTATCCAAGATGGAGATCACCTGTGCTGGGGGGGGGGGGGGGGAGTGGCCTTCCTTCCTCTGCTCCCTGAGAAGGAGTGAGGATATCAGGCTTCTACTCACGCCGAGTCTTGGTTCCTGGGTCGTCTCTGGTCTGCGAACTGCAGGATGAAGATGTCTGCTCCTTGTCGGTTCTTGCTGGTGTTGAGTAGACTCTGCTCACCTGCTGCGTCTGGCTCCTTTGTCCCGGACTCTCTGTTGCTCAGGTATGGCGGCTGCGCTCGCCCGCCATCGTCACAGCTGCTGCCGCAGCGGCGGCTGCTGGCAAGGGCTCAGAAGTATCTCCTTCCCTGGGTTTCCTTCTCTGGCCTATGTCTCTGTCATGTGAAGGCACACTTGGTGTCATTCTCTGACTTAGGACTGTTCACTAGAACTCTAAAACTGCTTTCTATGCGAGAGCTTACTTAGACTCCAGCTGCTCCTCCACCATCTTCCCGGACTCCCCGTACTCTGTGATTTTTTGGTTTCTTTGTATGTTCCTCCCCCATGGTATAATCCCTGTTTTCACTGTATTTGATTCCAATGCCCTGCATCTTGTATATATATATATTTCTCTAAGTTGTGGATGGGAAGGGAAAAAACAAAATGCTTCAATAGTGATATACACTGACCCATTGTAAAAATGAGATGTACAAGATACTATGTTGAAAAGGAACTTTACAACTTGGAGGGGGTGGTATAGGAGTAGTTAGAGGTGGGAATTAAGGGATGGTAGGGGAATAACAAAGGAGGAATGTACAATGCTCAACAGGAAATGTGCTCATTGCCTTACTCATGTAACTGTAACCCCTGTAAAGAATTTTCACACTATAAAACGTACTTAAAAAGAAAAAAGAAAACCATATTTAAGTGAACCCTCGATATTAACAGGCAACCCTCACCATCTCCTAGTCCTTTAATTTCTGATGAGAGTACATATTTTCCTACAACTGTGAAACCACTCTCAACACACTTGGTGGATGCCATCTTATCTTCCCACAATGAAGGGAGTGTCTCAGTGATATGTGCCACTTCCTGCCATAGGTGACACAGAGCATTAGGAGGCTGAACACCTGATGACCTAGCAGGACCCACCTCCCATGGAGATACCCAGCAATCAGAGCTGATGGGGATGGAGCACCAGAGAAACTCAATGTCATGTCTGTAAGTCAGCAAATGCCCCTCACAGACCTAAGCTCTGCTCTGGCTGGCAGGTGAGGCAACACCTATCCGCTGAGACTAATTCCTACTCCCAATTAAGTGACCAGTCCGGAGGCTTAGATTCCTCTGTTTAGGCAACTAAGCCTCCGTGAAGGCTTCAGGGACCCCATAAAGCCTGCCCCACTATCTAACCCTTACCACGAGAGCCTTTGATTTCTGAGGAAACCCAGGGACAGTGACAATTTTACACTACTGAGCTCTTTTTTTTTGTCACATGTGGGGCATGAATTCTGGGCCTGGTTGCTGAGCTCTTCAGCTCAAGGCCAGCACTGTATGACTTCAGGCACAAAGCTACTTCTGTGTTCTGTGAGTGGTTTATGGGAGATCAGAGTCTCAGGGTCTTTCTTGCCTGGGTTGTCTTTGAACTGTGATCCTCAGATCTGAGCCTTCTGAGTAGCTAAGATGACAGGGGTGAGCCACAACTGCCCAGCAATCTACCTTGTTTAGATGCATGAAACTCACTGCCAAGGACCCTAGACGGCAAACTTTTGGGTTCAGGCAATTTACTATGGTGTAGTCCCACCAAGGTAACCCTTGGTAACTTTCTGGCCTCCCAGGGATACCGAGTCTCACCCAGGAAGGTACAGGTGGTTCAGCAGTCAGTGACTTATCTGTGTATTCAACTGGGCCACACACAAGGCTTTTGCTATCCCCACCAAACTCCTGATTACTAACTGCCCTAGCCCTCCACTAAGAATGAGCTTCTCTCCTTTTTGAGTCTAGCCAAATACCTCAGGACCTGGACCCCCAACAACTCCCTCTGAAGTTGCCACTTATATGAAGTAGCTAGAGGGTCACGGGAGGAAACCCTTTGAACGCCCTCCACTCACATTTCTCCCTTCAGCAGACTGGTTCCAAACGGCCTCCAGACAGGCCTCTGCTCTCAGGCTGCCGGAGCCTTCACACCTGTTCTTTCATTATGTAACTGAGAACTAGGGTTTTACATTGGGAGTTTGAGGTCAGCAGATCGGACCTCATTTGTGCCAGTTGCTTATTTGTCCAAACGCTTAGACCCTACCATGAGGGGCTGGGCTCCTTGCCTCCGTGGCCTAGCCACCATTTCTATCCTATTACAGGAGTCAAAGAAACTGAACCTGGGCACAAGCCTACCATTATCACCCACCATCACCTCTCTCAGTTACTAACCTATAGAGTGCTCAAACTCTGTCTCCCTCCCACAAGCTCTGGTGTCTTGTCACTGGTAGAGGCCCCACTCTGACCTTCCAGCTCTGCCTTCCATTAAACCCCACACCCTATTACCCATTTTTGATACAAAGTGCTTCCCAGCACACTCCTGTGTGGAGACTCTGGATGACCTGCTAACTCACCCAGCACACATTAGAGAGAGGTTGTTAAAGCCCCAGGGGAACGGTAATCATGCCTGGAGGACCTTCATCCCTGCCCAGGTCCTGACACTCCCATCATCTCTCTCTTGTCCAGGCCAACAGGAGGCGGCTGTGTCAGGCAAGACTCACACAATCTTCCTCTCCAGGCTTGCTGAGACCTGAGGAACTTCTCCTCACTCCATGCCATCTTCTCCTCCCTGCAGAGCACGGAAGTCTTCCGACTGAAGACATCATGGCAAGAGGTCTGCAGGTGGGTCCCTATTCCCACAGCAGTTGCCCTGTGGGCAGACATGGTAGGTGTCACACTCTCTAAGCCCTGGACACAAACCCCATTCCCTGGGTCCAGGTGGGTATTTATTATCAGGATTCAGACACCTCCTGTCAGATTGAACATACACAGACACACACACACACACACACACACACACACACACACGAACTTACTAGGTTTTCTGTCGTGGCTACGAATCTGCATCCACTTGAATTGAAAGCACAGCTGCCTAGTGGAAGAGCGATGGCTCATGGTTATGACAGGAAGAAGCACTTGCTCTTGCCTGGTGGATTCTTGGGGCTATTTGAACCGATTTTCAACCCTTTTGTGGAGTCACATGGTTTCCTTCCTTCCAAAACCAAATGGAATCCAACTCCCACCTCCCCACTTTCCAACTGGCACCTTCTCTCTGCCTCTCCCACAGAGACTCCTTCTGCACATTCCATAAACTGGAAAAAATCACTTCTCCTACAAATAATTAATCTAAGAGCAAAGAGCTGCTGGCTAAGCTATGACATGAGGAAGGGAAAACAGGGGGCAGAGGTGGAGGGGAAACACGGGGGAGTCAGTGCCATCCTGAAGGTGTTTAGAAACACAACCTGATTTCTATGGAAAGGAGAGCAAGGAGAGATTCCCGTAGGCACACAGTAGGCGGAGGGGTGCTACAGCATTTTGTGATCTGCGTATACCAGCCTAGATTTGGACGTGGGGAAGTTTGGAGAACCAGGCAGCAAGAACGGGCCCTAGACACTAGGGGGTATCACAGGTTTCCCAAGTGGCTGTGCCATGGGAGCATCTGTAAGGTTGAAGACTGACTGAGATGCCCTGTGATATAGGATATGAGATGGGCCTTGGGCCTTGACCATCACCCACCCAATCCTAAGGCTGATCTCAATGGGCATTATTTCCTACCTGGGAATCTTCCTAATAGATCTCATGATGATAGATACTGCATATCAGGATATACATGAAGTGAGTAGCCAGGCCCCAGTTGGCTCCTTGGCAAGAGGAGAAGAAAGGCCCCTCAGAGTCCTGAGCTCTGACACTCCTTACAGTCTCCTGGCCATGCCCAGTGCTCAGTCCTATGCCCCTCTGACCATCTGCTGGCCAAACCTGCCTGACCCGTGAGCTGTGTGCACACACACGCCAGCTGAGGTTTCAAGTCCTTTAAGGGAGGTCTGTGTGGCAAAATTGAAGCCAGGCTTTCCTAAGACAAGCAACTTCTGGCCCAACAAAGACCTTTTTACTGATGCTGCAGTCACTCTCCTAGCTTCCCAGGGGTTAGACAACAAAATCCCTGATCCTGACTTGATGCTAGGTTCACAGCCCTCCTCTGAATGCAGGCCCTACTCTTGTGTATGCACACATGTTGCCCAGGCTAGAGGAGGCCCTGGTTGGGTGTGCTGAGGGAAGAGGGTCGCCATTCTAACTCCATTGCCCACGGCATACTAGGACAAAACACATATGATGAAATTAATTCAGGTGAGTATCAGCTGTCCAGACAGAACAGCCTGGGAAGGGAACATCAAGTTTCTCTTGTCAAACATAACCAGCTGCTATTTCTTCATGGGTCCAATGAGAGGAGAGAGAAGGTCCAGCCCTTGTCATGGTAGACTGCAAAGTAGCATCCAGGAGGTCCCCAGCATTGAGTGTGAGATCCCACACAAGTCTGGGGGACTCAATGGCGGGTTGGTGGGCAGAGCTGGTAGAGGAGCTGGGTCCCTCCTCAGCCAGTAAAGCCCAGGCCAGGCCAGTCCTGCCCTGTCACTGCTCTTGTGCTCCTCAAGACCAGGAAAATGAGATCATCTAAGACCTGAAAGACCTGCAACAAACCTGCAGATTTCATCACCTAAAGAAGCATAAAATTCTGGAGTGGCTCAGTGAGGAAGCCAGGTGGGTTGTCAGACACTGGCTGAATGAGGGGGGACATCCTGACAATGGAGTCCGGAGGGCCGGAGGTGTGACCATGGATTCGAGTGGGAACCGACAGAGTCTCTGTTCGGCCGCATGAGGATGGTCCATCAGGCTCTGAAGTGCAAGCCACTCTGGCAGTGAACAAACATGGCACTTGGTCACCTCACCACCACCCTTTGTCTAAGCTATGATCTGTCATGTGCACTGGAGCCCAGGAGGCAGACTAACACTACAAACCACAAGACCAAGAAGTTTTCACAAAATAGAAAGGCAGGACAGAAGTAAGTGGATGGGCACCGACTGGCAGGGGCCAGGGAAGATTCTGGGCTGGGACACCTGAGGCTGATGCTGATTTTCCCCACTGACAGCATCCCTGATTGTGGGCTCAGAGGCCTCGGCTCTCTGGGCTTTTCCTCCCCTTGCTTGTGTCTGGGGTGCATCCCTCAGATAGGGGTCGGGATTTTCGAAGGGCCTAGACTAGAGCAGCACGCTAGCAGGGTAGTGGGGAGCAGGAACGGGGAGTGTGCCGGGGAAGTTCCCTCCAGCAAGCCATCCCCTGACTGAAGCCGCCATAGTCACAACACTGACCTCAGTGGCAGTGGCAGCTCCCAGCCCACAGCACAGGAGCAGCTCCAGCGTGGCCCTGACAGCAGCAGCAGGACACCGTGGAAGAGCCCTCATACAGTGGCCCTCTGGGCCCTGGTGTGAACAGCTCCCACCTGGATCTCCACAGGAGACTCAAGGGAGAATCCTCCTAAGAGAAGGAAACGGTGGCACCCTGGACTTCTAGCCCATTCCTACCTTATCCAATGGAGCTGCAGCCAAGAGGTCTGGAAAGCCCAGCTCCTGTTCACATCATACAGTTTTGGAAGGCCCTAGACCTTCCTCCTAGGCTGGGACACACATCTGTGTCAAGGCCTCTCCTCATGTTGCTGTCTTTCCAGATCAGGTTCTGCAATTCTTCCTCTCCAGGGACTTCTGGAATGCTCTTAATTTCCAAAAGCCCAGCCTTCTCTTGTACCTCCAATACACCTGAGGCTAAGGCAAGCAATAGTCAGTGTTGGAATTTAGGTGGGGAGAGCAACAGCTACCCGTTGGTTCCAAATAACAAGCAGGTAGGAGACACCTGTCTCATCAGGGTGAGCATACTTGAGCACACAGAAAAGGTGTCCAAAGTTTCATGGTGAGTGGGGCAGTATGACACTCCCCTGCTGTCTTCAACAAGTCAGGACACAGGCCGGTGGCCATCTCCATGTCCATTTGCTTCCCTCCTGAAATTGGTCTTTTAGTAGAGATGGCAGAAACCCAGCATGCTGGAGGAAGTGGGCAGTGCTCAGGTCCAGACCTGACAGCAAGGAAGGAGGAACAGTGGACCCAGCCACGGACATGAGTAAGACCACCTCAGGGCCTCTGGAGAGTCAAGAAGGCAGATACATGGATCAAGGAGATGAAGACTCTGACTAGATAAGGCACAATGCAACAGAAACCTTCTTGACTTTCCTTAGAGGAAGGGAGATCCAGAGCCTCAGAGTTAGGATGGTAGGATTCTGGGTATTACATAACCTGAAACAGCAGAGGCTTTTCACAGGTGAACTGGCCTTGTTCAGGAGAAGCCTTTTTCATCTTCCAAGTCTTCAAGGGATCAGGAGTCATTTATCTCTTTCCTCATGGAGATTCCATGACTTTCCATCATGCTCAGTCCTCTCCAGGCCACGAGAGGGAGTGGCTGTCATTAGCAGCCAGCTGGGAGAATGTGTCTTCCTGTGTGCTCTGCTCAGAGACTCAGGGGAGCTGGAGAAGGCTACAGGTGTATCCTCTACCAGTGCGATCTCCAGCTCAGTGGGGGCCTGACTGGGAGGAGGCAATGGGTCCCTGGCTCTGGGCCTGTTCCTTTTCTTAGGATTGGGCAAACATCTCTGGTGAGAACAAGTAGGCATGGGCCTACTTGATTCTGTTAACCTACAGCCACAAGACCTGAACATGATCCTGCCTGGGAGGAGGTGTCACACTGCTGATGAGAGTGGCAAGGAATGGACAAGGCCCATGCTATCTTCTGAGACCACCCTCAGGAAGGAAGACTTGAATCATCCCATCACACAGTGGCTGATTCCCTTTCTGAGCATGAGTGCCTTCAGGGTATTGCTGGCCACAGACTGGTGGGAAGGGGGCACTGTGCACAGGGGTGATGTTCTCTCCCCTTCTGACCCATGTGATGAATCAGAAGAAGACACAGGATGTCATCCTGAATCCCTTGAACAAAGCCTTACTGAAAGGGTACAAGCCAGAGAAGTGTGAGTTTGTGCAGACGATCTCAGAGGATCAAAGGGAGTCAGAAACAGATAGCCAGGAAAATGGCAGAAAAGGGTGGGTGGGCATAATCACCACCCCAGGTGGGAGGGCAGCCTCAAAAGTGTAGACATTAGGTACTGAGCCCAAGTAGGCACTGCATACCCCAGTCCCAGAACTGCCCAATCAGACGCTGGACATGCCTGCCTTGCATTGCCCACCCCTGCCCTAAATGGCTGTTTGAGGAGGCAAGAGGCAGTGCAGAGACACCATCACTTTGGGGACAGACAATGAGCTGCTATGGGGCTGGGTGGCCAAAGCTCTCACTAGAAGATACTTTGTTTTACTCCAATGGGAAGCAGGGCTTCAGAATGAATGTCAAACTGGGGTGTCGCTCAATGGAAAAGGACTTGCCTTAACATCAGGCAAACCCTTGATTTCTCCCCGGAGCACAGTCCTCAAGAATCCAATCCTAGTCCAGCAAAGCTCATATGATCAAGCCATGCAAGTGACCACAAAAGCACACTTCTATGAACAGAGCCAGTGTTATGGAAGGATGATTCAGAACAGGATAGAGTCCAGGTGCAGGCCCACAGAGAGCGAGAGAGATCCCAGAGACCACAGGAGAGTTCCACCTCTTCTCTGCCAGTGTGCTTCTCTTCACAATTAGAGGACACTACCCAACATCGTACAAGGATGACAGACCTAGACACAGACAAAAAGGGGTTCAGAGTCATGCACAGAAAGAGATAGAGAAATGGGCAGACACATAATGACAGAAAGACCGAGAAATAGACACACTGAGATAGACAAATCAGGCACAAAGAGAGATAGTCTATGATTTGGGACCACAACCCTACTGTGATGGTGCCATTGATCTGTTATCTATATACTTAGTTGAAGAGCTATTCAAATACTTTGTCTAAATGATCAGCATTGATTACACCTTGCCTGTCATTAGGCCTTGCTAGCTACCTGCACTCTTCTCCCAGTGTAGGTGTTACGGTTTCCTTCTTCCAGTAAAGGAAGTCAGAAGCTTGGGGAGCTTTGTGATTAGGAATGAGCAACCAGGAAATGGGCAGAAGTTTGGGGTCGCCAGACATAGTTGACAGGAAAGTCATGGTCAGTGGAGACAGGGGAGAAAAAAGGGCTGGCAAGAAAGACAAGTCTTGCTAAGTGTTGGGGCCCCATTGAGTAGGAGGCCCTGGAATGAATGTTGTGCAGGGGACCTGAACCACACCTGCCTCATGGGTTTTCCTCAGTAGGACAGTGCTCCCATGGGGTGCTGTGCATTCTGGAAGGTCTGCTGTGCTTCAAGGTCCTGATCATCAAGTCAGCAGTGAGGACAGGAGGGGAATAACTTGCCCTACCTCCAGGCAGAGCAAGCATAAGCTACTGTCCCAAGTTCTTCCCTAAATACAACAAGAGAGATTTCCAACAGATTCAGTTCTCAAGCAGGAGTCCCAGGCCCTTGGTGCTCCTGCTGCTGGACTGCAGGCATGACAGCATCCTGCTCAAAATGCATCTTGTGGAGCTTTTCAAGTGCTTGGTGCGTCCCGGTCCCCATCAGTCCTGCTGATTTAGCTCTCAGTCCTTCTTCCACCAGCGCTGAGGATCCCTGAGAACACAATTGTGTTGACAAAATACAACTTTGTTCTCCAGAAGAGGACCTCTAACACACTGCCAGGATCAAGGGTGGAGCCAGCTCTTCACCTCTTTCCAGGAAGAGGAGATGACACAAAACTAAAGGGTGTCTCACTTTAGTCTGGATGGCTATGGATGAGCACATCCAGACAAGACAGGCCCAGGCTATACTGTACCCTCCAGTGACCTCCACTCCTGAAAACACTCAGGATCTTTTCTCCACTATCCCCTCCTGATATCAGGACCACAGTGGCTCTGTGATCCAGGCAATAAGCCATCTTCCTTGGATGCTCAATCCCAGACACATTTCAGATAGTGATCTACAAATTTCCTCTGAGATCAAAACGAAAGTTGCAATGTGGCCCAGGCCACAACCTCTCCATTCCACTTCAAATCCTGGAGAACACTAAGGATCCTGTATCATCATATTACTAATAATATTCCAATGATGCCTGCCAATGAACACACTGACCTGCCCTCCAGGAACTCCCTCAGTGCTTCACATGGTAGAGCAATGGGCATGGTGCTCTCACTTGCCCCTGGCTCTGCCCTCTCTATTAGGATCCAACTTTAAGGACTGTGGCGCAGATCACTGGCTCTGATCCTGTGAATTCACAGCACACATTCGCGCCAAGCCATGCTAACCTGTGTACGTTGTCTTCCTGATGAGTGCATTTGAGCTCTGACCTTCCCTTCCTTCCTCTTCAGCTATTCTAGCCTTTCTCAGGGTACACCAGAGTTTCTCATGAACATTGATTGAGAGACAGTGAGTGTTGTCCATTGGAAACATCAGAGCTCAAAGAGCCTAGAGAAAAGGCCTGTGCTAGCCCTCATCCCTCACCCATTGAATGAGTGCAGAGTGCCATGGGCTCAATGCCATGTCTGAGGATAAGCCATTCCACTCAGAGACTGCCTCCAGGGCACTGGAGAACAAAAGAAACTGCACTTATTTCTGGTGTGGGCCTTTGCCCTGTTTCCATTCAATTTGAATGAACAATAAAAAGGAAAATATGTTCTGAATGTGGTGAAATCGATTTTAGAACACCCGTGCCAGCCCTGAATCTGATATGAATGTAATATTCAATACTGTTTCTACTGGAGTCTGGTCATTGTGGTTGTATTCCTGGATCTCAAGTATGAAGGACATACACCCCGATGTAAAAAAGGAATTTTACAGGATGATAGTGGACTTTATGCAGAAGTAGGGAATGAACACCAACACCCTTGTCCACCCAAGGAAGGAAGGGCCTGTCCACATGCACACAGCAGCTAGTGTTCACTTTACTTGCAATAAACAGGGTGTGTAAGGCAATCACGTTTGTAACCCCAATGGCAGAAGAGAAAGTGTGAAGCCCCAGTCTTGCCAGGGAAATGACAGCATCCTGAGGGCTGGCCAGGGAGGTGGGTGGGTCTGAGAAGCCACAGCTTGTGGCCTCTGCAAGGAGTCACCAATGGAGTGGTTCATGCAGAGATACTAGGGCGAATCCCACATCTCCCAAATTTAGGATATTCCATAAAAATCTAAGACTAAGTACATCTCAAGGATTTCTTCACCAGATGCTCTACTAGGATACCTCTTACACCAGTTGTGAAAAAATAGGACCACAGGAAGTAGAGATGAAAGGCTAACATAGCTTGAACTATCATCGAGTACCATAGTCTGTGGGCCTGCACTTCAACAACAGTTTGGTTCATGGAGTTTATAGGGATCAGCTTAGAAATCAATTCTGACTGAGATAAAGAGGAAATGAGTTTTGTGAATGGACATAGGAAGTTCATCAATTACACAGTATTGAGAACAGACCATAAAAAGAAAGTGGATGTGGTATATATACATAATGGAATTCTATGCCTCCATCAGAATGAATGACATTGCCCCATTTGTTAGGAAATGGAAAGACTTGAGAAAACTTATATTAAGTGAAGTAAGGCAAGCCCAAAGAAACATGGATTCCCTGGTTTCCCTTATTTGCAATAACTAGAATATGTCTGAGTCAAGTAGAAAAGGTCAGATAAGTTGATGTTAGGGAAATGAACCCTAAGGTATGTATTCGAATGTATTTTTTCTTTCATGCGATTGTTTCTAACACATTTATAAGATTATTTCTTTGTTGCTTTGTATGTCCCTCCCCCATGGTATAACCACTGATTTCATTGTATTTGATGTTGGCATAATTTGTGGAGGGGAAGGGAAAAACAAATTGTTTAAATAAGGATACCTGTGGACCCACTGCAACAATGAGACGTACAAGTCCTTATGTCAGAAAATGAACTGTACGACTTTGTTGGGGGGGCGGGGAGCACTGGCTGGGGTCGTGGAGAAGATAGGAAGGGATGGGAAGGAGAAACAAAGGAGGAGGCAACAATGCTTGATAAGAAATGTACTCATTATCCTGCCCGTGTCATTGTAACACCTCTGTACAGTATTTTCACAATTAAAAAAATACAATAAAAGACTGGACCCCAATGTGGGCAAGTAACATCTTCATAACCATCATTACTTGGTCCAATTCCTGTTCAATACCTGCCCTCCCATGCCCATTGACTACCTCGGCCCCTCTCAGCAGAAGGAGCTCCAGAAGAAATAACCCTCACCCATACTCCCAGACAGAAACAGTACATATTCAACCAAAAAAGGGTGATATGGACGTCAGCAAACACTCCCTCCCAGACATAAGCCCCGCCCTGGAAGGCAGCACCTGGGAAGCAGGAGAGGCACCTCCCACCACTAGCCCCGACTAGAAAAAGAGTTCTGAGAAGGTGGACGATGCCATTTCTCCTCTCCCTCATCAGAACTTAGCCTTGTCAGTTCAACAGCCAATACATCTTTTCCCTCTTTGTGACTTTTTCTTGAGTGGTTTTTGGGTTATTTTCTTTAATGGCCATGGTCCCATCTGCATGGGAGGAGGAAGTGTGCATATGATCCAACAAGCATACATCTCTATGAAGGTGGAAGCCTCTTCCTCCTAGTCTAACAGGGTCCTTGTGCCAGAGGTGGGAGTCATGCTGGCCAGTGGTGTTCATGGGCTACATGAGTACAAGTCATAAACAGGGGACTCTGGAGAGGGCGAGGTCAGAAGGGCCCAAGTGAAGAGATGACATCACAATGGCTCCCAGGACTTAACCCCTGGTCCTTGCCAGAACCCACAGTCCCCACAAGCTGCCCGCTAGTACACTTGTGTGGAACGTGCATATTGAGAAGATGTCTACTTGTTGTTGTTGGAGGAGGAGAAATTCAAGAGGGAGTGAAGGGCGGAGAAGGTTCCTGGGACACCTGGAGCCACGCTGGGTGCCCCCAGGACCCTACCGCCGTTTCTGGAGATTTTTCCGCAGGACTTCACAGGTAACATGGGGCAGTCCAGGCCAGGAAACTATAGGCTGACCCACCACTTCCATGTCCCTAATCCTCACTGGATCTTCCTGCTCCCTGTTTGTGTGTGTGTGTGTGCGTGTGTGTGTGTGTGTCTGTGTGTCTGTGTGTGTGTGTGTGTCTGTGTGTCTGTGTCTGTGTGTGTGTGTGTCTGTTTGTGTGTGTCTGTGTTTGCGTGTCTATGTGTCTATGTGTCACACACACGTTTGTGTGAGCAGTCAGTTGTTTTCAGGTTTTTCTATCATGTGTGTGGCCATGAATCTTCTTGTAGTTTTCTAGATGGCATTTGAACCATCCCTCCTCGGTTCTCCTCCAGAATGAAGATCACTTGTCCCCACCCTTGGACGAGGCCTGCAGGTTAGAGGTCCCTGCGGCTGGCACCCTGGAGGAGCAGGTGGAGCGCTTGGTGTCTGCCCAGATGATGGAGGACTCCATCTTCGTACAGAACTTCTTCAACAACTACAGGAGTTCTGCAGACACTAAGCAGGTATTGGACCTGCTATTCACAAGGTGAGTGCCAACTCCAATAAGATAGGATTAGACAGCTACAGTGAGACCCTTGGCAATGGAACCTGGCTTGTGTTGGGTTCACAGAATCTATTTCACTGGCACTTGCCAGAATTGGAGGAACCAAGCATGCAAGGCCTGGGCTAGGCTGGGCTGGGCTATTCAAGTATAGCGTCTGTCTAGGACTGTGGTATATTCTCTGTCACTCTGCTTCCCTGAGGCCTCAGACAAAGCAGTGCGTTTCTTTAGCCAGAAGGAAACCAATTGGCTCTGGGACCAGGATCCCACCCAGGTGTAGGCAGAGCAGGAATAGCTGGGTCCAGAGAGTAGGCCTCTGGGCTCCTAAGTAGATCAGGACAGGAGATGATTGCTCATCCTTGAAAGAAATTGGAAAAGAAGGGAAGAGATAGGAAGGGTCGATGTACAGATCATGAGCTTAGTGGTGTGAGAAGAGCAAGAACTTGCTGGCTATCCTGGGCTGGCCAGTGATGCTTGGAATTCTCAACAGGTTCAGGAATTGTGAAGCCCCCATGGAGTCTTTTGCACAGACTGACACACTCGCAGACTCCAGAGAGGATGTCATTCCCCAGCACCAGATCTGCTAGTGAGTAGTGGGCTTTGATCTGCAGGGAGAGTATGAGTGTCCAGAGTGGTGACAAATGAGTGGGTGGAAGGTTGGAGAGATGGGGCCAAGTCAGGAGCCCTCAATTCTTGTGCTTGTCACAAGATCCTTGGGGTGTGAGGCTTCACCTACAGTACCAGGAGGAAAACAATACTATGGGGTACTGTTGTGAACAGAGGTAGTGGCTGGGGCCTTTGGGTGAATCCCAGGAGAATCCATCCTCACCATACCATAGCCCATGCCATTCAGGTTTGCCCAGCTCCCCATGAGCTTCACTGTAGGCCTAGGGACATCAGTCCTTGGTCAGAGCCCTGGAGATGCTGCTAGGGGTGGCAATGAGAACAAGGGCCACCCTGTAGCAGATACAGAAGGAGAACAAGCTGGAGGTAGGCAGACATCCATGTGCGGCTCCTGGGGAAGGAGGCAGCAGAGCTACCTCGGAGGTGTGCCGGAACCCTATGCATGCCAGGCAAGACAGCAAGGCCTTTAGAGTCCAGCATCTGGAGGCCCTCGGGAGAGATGATGGGCAAATTGCAGAAGAGGACAGGGCTGCTTCCAGCATTTGGACTTGGTTCCCACCTTGGATGAAATTTCTCTGCAGGCCATGGCTGGGTGGGCTTCCCACTGTTAGCACAGACGCAAGGGGCTGATGTTGGAAGATGCTGGTCTCTGCAAAGGCAGCGATCATCGTAGGGGACTGAGGGAGACCAGGGCAGGTGCTAGGCTTTATTCAGACGCTGCTTCCCACCCATGTTCCTCTAGTGCTATCTCAGGCCTTCTGAGCACCTGGCTGGACTGCCACCCAGAAGACTTCCTGGAACCCAGGCAACATCCCTGCCTCCAGGGGCTCCAGGCTCACTTGAGGCTCCATATGCGTGGCTCTGACGTGGAGCTCCATGTCTCTCACCTCCTGGCAGAGTTGGGGATCCAGGACGTCAGGCAGGATGAGGCTCTAGGTACGTAGTTGGGATGGAGACATGGCCTGGGGAGGGGTGGGAGGTGCAGGACACCACTGGGAGGAGGCTGCAAAATTAGCCATGGGCCTGGGACAAGAGAAATCTCAAGCCCAGCATGGACATGGACAGGTTGAGCGATAGCGTGTATGGGAGTTTCTAAGCTGGAAATCCCAGGGAGGAGGGTGCTGTGGGACTTTACAAACACTCAGAAGAAAGCAGTCATGGAGAAGACCTTGTCTCCTCCTGCAGCTCCACCCGCAGCTCCAGTGGTAGATGTCACACCAGCTTCAGAGCCCCAGTCAAGTCCATCCGTGAATGTGGTCCCCACTGCAGTGGGAGCAGCCTCATCAGGAGCCCAAGCAGAGGCCACTTCTGCCTTGAATCTGGATGGCAGCGCTCAGGGAGCTGAAACTTCTTGTGTGGCTGAGGAGCCTCAGGCCAAGCTGGCTCTCCTGCTGAGTCCTGAAGCCACAAGAGCAGCCAGTGATGAAGGGCAGTCATCCCCCACTATCTCTTCAGTGCGCAGGGTCCAGGAAGCGGCGGGCAGTGCTGAGGTGGAGCCCAATGGCACCTCAGCTCCGGGGCTGAGGGTGGGAGAAGTGTCCATATGTGGTGGGGAGATGGAGCTGTGCTCTGGCTCCCCTCCTGTGCTCAGGCCCCAGCACACATCAAAAGCCACTGCTGAGGAAGAGCCAGCATCCACCTCGCCTCTGCCTCATGTCCCCGGACAAGCAGCCTTCAGTGAGGAGCTGAATGTGCTTTTGCCCTTGGCTGTGCTGCTCTTCATTGTAGGAGCACCAGCAGGCCTACTGTGTCTGGTGGGAGTAAAGACTCTGGTGATCTGTGGCCTGAGACTACTAAACTCTTGTGACAAATCAGAGCCAGTTGTCACCAGGGATGCATTACACGGGGCTGATGGCACTCCAGCAGAGAGTGTTGACAGGAAGACTTTTGTCAGTTTGGCTCCCATTCTGCGTTGCGGAGAAGCAGGCTACAGCGCTGAACTGACCATGTTTCTGATGCTAACTCTACTGTTATTTATTTTAAGAGGACCGGCTGGGGGACTCTCACTTGTTGGAGTGCTGACACTGGTGCTCTGTGCCGTAAGAGCATTCTCTTCTTGCCCAGAGTCAGAGCCAGCTCCCACCATGGCTGCTGACCACAGTGCTCAGAGAGCACCAGAATATAGTGCTGAGAAGGAGCCCTGTGTCAGCGTGGCTCCAGTTCCTAATCACAAAGAACCACCCTCCAGTACAGAACTGGAGTTCCTTCTATCCTTGTGTGTGATGTTCTACCTGTTAGGAGCACCTGCTGTAGTGTTCTTTGTGCTTGGAGTACCAACTGTGGGCTTCTGGGTTGTGAGAGCTACAGCATCTCATGCACAATCGGGGCCATCTGCCAACTTGGCTCTGGAGAGCAGAGCAGACAGAGCACCAGCCTCGGGGGATGCTACAGAGCCCCTTTCTGCCTCAGCTCCACTTCTTAGTCCTGCAGAACCAGCCTCCAGATCGGAACTGCATATCCTTTTACCCATAGCTGCAATGCTGTCTCTGGCACAAACCCCAGCGTTGGCCATCTTCGTTGGGGGAGCCCTAGTTCTGGTGCTCTCCTTTGTAGGACCACCACAAAACCACACACCATCTTGGAGGGCTGAGTTGAAGCCAGGTTCCACCATGGCTTTGGAGCCCAGGCCTGAGGACACAGCAGCCTCCAGGGCTGAGAGGGAGTCACCTTGCACCTCCACTCCGCTGTGGCCCCTCCAAAAGGCAGCAGCTTGCAATGCTGAGATGGAGGCATCTTGTGCCTCAGCTGCGCTGCTCCATGCCCAGGGAACAGCTGTGGCCAGTGCTGCCACAGAGCCACCATCCAGTGCAGCCCCTCTGATATGCATTGAGGACACACTGGCTTCGAGGACTGAGCCAGAGGCACATCCCAACTTGGCTCCAGGACTCAGTGCAGAGACATCAGCTGCCTGCAATCCTTCCCCAGAGCCCTTGGCTGTGGTGATGGAGCAGGCTCCCTCTGCTTCTTGGGAATCTGAGTTGCCGTGCACATCTGTTTCTGCCCAAGAAGCTTGTCATCCTGCTTTGATGACCGGAGAGCCTTCACGCAGCCAGGACATGCCTTGTTTCCTGGCTGTCCACCCCCACCTGGAGGCAGAGCAGCTCACAACGATGGATGCGGTGAGGGGCTGGGCAGGGTGGCTGTGGTGAAGGAGGGCTCCCTGTGCCCTCTGCTGCTCTGGCCTGTGGCACATTTCCTTGCTGCCCATCTCTTCTTCCCCAGCCTGAGTTCCATCACACCTAGCACCACTTTGTCTAGTTCCATTTGGTTACATGCAGTCCCTGAAGCTGAGATGAGACCCGCTCCCATGCCAGGAGCTGTGCAGAATCAAGCCTGGGGCAGAAAGAAGGGCAGCCAGCACACAGCTCACCCTCCTGTGCCAGGAGCCCTGTGAGCCTCAGCACTTATTCAGTAGGCACCTGATGTGGACCTGATGAGTGCCCAACCCAGACATGGACATGAGTGCTAGTCCTAGTGGTGTAGGACATAGGCGTTAGATCAGGGGAAGGACATTTGTTGTCTGAGCTAGGTCAGATTAGGTATTGTGTGGAGCATGGAGTCTTCTGGGAAGAATGAGAAAGTTTGGGAAATCACTGCTCTTCCATTCCCACATTGGTTACCTTGAGGTCCCTTCTGTGCTCTTTGTGCTGGGTGTCAGCACAACAGGTACAGACACTCCACAGGTCTCAGGGTCCTCCTCGACACTCACATCTCCATGCCTTTGTGCATGTGAGGAGGGATCCCAGGGCCTGTGCCTGGGCACTGTGGTGTGTCACAGCCTGGTGACCCTGGCCATCTTCCTCAGGAGCTGTTCGAGAAGGCAGTGCTCAACCACTGCCTGGGATCCATCTGGTCCCAGAGGCACAAGAAGGGCAAGGAGCACTTGGCCCCCACCATCTGGGACATGGTGGTACACTTTAACAACGTATGTTCCTGTGTCATCACCACCTGTCTCGGGGACTTCAGCATGAAAGCCCCAGACAGAGCGCGTGTGGTCGAACACTGGATTCAGGTGGCCGCGGTACGCTACAGGCCCTGCTGCCTAGTTTATCTCCTCTGCTTTTCAATTTCTCTATTCTGCATTTTGAAATTGTGATCATGGAGCCCAGTCCCTCCTACCAAAGGCCCATGTGTCCCAGGGTTAGCCAGACCCAGCCACCCCTTGGATGGCCCCTCACTGATCTGCTCCTCAGCCCCAGGGGAACCACAATCCCCCTGGGTGCCCAACATCCCTGCCCAGGTCCTGACACTCCCAGCATCCCTCTCTTGTCCAGGCCCACAGGTGGCGGCTGTGTCAGGCAAGACTCACACAATCTTCCTCTCCAGGCTTGCCGAGACCTGAGGAACTTCTCCTCACTCCATGCCATCATCTCCGCCCTGCAGAGCACGGCCATCTTCCGACTGAAGACAACATGGCAAGAGGTCTCCAGGTGGGTCCCTATTCCAACAGCAGTTGCCCTGTGGGCAGACATGGTAGGTGTCACACTGCCTGAGCCCTGGACACAAACATCCAGTTCAGATCCTAGTTCCCTGGGCCCAGCTTGCGTAATTCTTGTCAGGCTTCAGACACCTCCTGTAAGACTGAACATTCACAGATGCACACATACACACAGACACAGAAACAACACACACACAAACACACTGAAACACACACAGACACTCATCAGGATTTTGTGGTGGCTAAGAATCCGCATCCACTTGAAATGAAGGCAGAGCTGCCTAGTGGAAGAGGGATGGCTCATGGTTATGCCAGGAAGAAGCAACTGCTCCTTCCTGGTGTACTCTTCGAATCTTTGGACCCGTTTGCAACCCTGTTGGGCAGCCACATGGGCAGCTTCCTTCCCAACCCAAATGGAAACCAACTCCTTCCTCCCCACCTTCCAACTGTCTCCTTCTCTCTGCCCCTCCCACAGAGACTCCTTGCACACATTCCACAAATTGGAAAAAATCACTTCTCCTGAAAACAATTACTCCAAGAGCAGAGAGCTGCTGCGAAAGGTATGGCATGAGGAAGTGAAGACAGAGGGCAGAGGTGGAGGGTGGGCACGGGGGAGTCAGTGCCATCCTAAGGGGATTAGAAACATGACTGGCTTTCTATTGGGGAGGAGACCAAGGGAAGAATCTGCTAGGCACTTAATGCAGGTCAGGGCACGTGGAGTCCTAGGAAGCCACTGAGGTTGAAAATGTTCTGATGGGACACAGGGTACACCGGGGAAGCAGAGGGTACCCAGGATTGGGGACTCCTCCTACTGAAAGCACTACCATTCTACTTGATGCCCAATGTGCCATAGGCCCAGTGGCATATTCTTGCCCTTCCCTAAACTATGCTGCACAGGACTGCACAGAGCAACAATTTCCTGTCTCAGACCATGAGCAGAGGCTCTTTTCCAGTGGTCTGGAACTCTACCCTACTCTGCGGAGGACAGGCACGACGGTGGGGTCAGGAAGGAGTCTGAAAGTCTATGGTTCTCTCCTTCCCTGCTAACCTTTTCTAAGGACCCTGATACACAGATAAACACCAGCAAACTGGAATCTTCTCAGAGCCTCGGGTCCCCTTCCTTTGCTGACCGTCAGGGCATTGGACAGACCACTAGCCTTGTCCATATCTCAGTTTTTTCCTCCCTGATAGGAAGGGTTTTGGAGCTCAAAAGGCTGAAGAACCAGGCTGGCATTTGAGCTGCCCAAAGAGGAGAAACAGATGAATCCTCCAGGGTTCTGAAGAGGCCCTGGAAACACATGCCAGTCAGCACATCACCATTGGTGGCAGAGAGCAGGAGTACCTGGGGCCCCCCCACTGCCAGGAGGCAGACTTGACAGATGAGGAAGCAGGCAGAGGAGGCCAGCTTCCCAGGCCAGAACCCACAGTAGTGAGTGCGGGAGCAAAGCCAGAGCTAGAATTCCTCTGCCAGTTGGTAGAAGCTTTGACACAACCTAGCAGCCATGTCACTAACTATAGTAAGACAATGACACTAGAAAGGCAGACAACACAGAGCCCTCATTAACAACCTCCACAATCTTGGCAGGAGTCTTGCAATTTGGCCACAAAGGAGAAGCAGCTCCAAGGAGGTCCCAGGTGGTTGCAGAAGATGGTGAGTGACTGGGACCTAGGCCAGGTTGCCGAGAGAGAAGGGGCACAGCGGGCCTACCTCTGCTCACCTTTCATCTCACACCCAAGGTGCAGATGGAGAAGGGCATTTGCACTCTGGCAGATGTGGTCCTGATGAGCTGGCTGTCAGAAGGGATAGAGGAACTTGAGCCAGCAGATTGAGGAATTGACAGAGGGTATGGGGGGCAGGTGGTGGGCAGACTGGTACTACAGAACATTGTGTTCTGCATATGCCAGCACAGACTTGGATCTGGGGCAGTTTGAAGAACCAGGCAGCAAGAACCTGGGCCTAGACACAACAGGGGATCACAGGTTTCCCAAGACGCTGTGCCATGGAAGCAGCTGTAAGGCTGTGGAATGACTGAGGAACCATGTGAGTTTGGGTCTGAGATGGACCCGGTGTCTTGACCATCACCCAACCAATCCTACAGGTGTTGACAAAGGGCATCATTCCGTACCTGGGAATCTTCCTGACAGACCTTACGATGATACATTCTGCATATCAGGATATTGATGATGTGAGTAGCCAGGGCCACGATGGCAGTCTGGGATCTTGAGGTCAAAGTTCCTTGGGAATCCTGAGCTCTGGCACTCCTTACAACCTCAAGGCCATCCTAAGAGCCGAGTCCTGTGCCCCTCTGAGCAGCTGCTTGCCACAGCTGTATGACCACTGAGTTTGTGCACATTGAGTAGCTGGGATTTCAAGTCCCTCATGGGATGGCACTGTGGCCAAACTGAAGCCAGCCTCTCCTAAGAGAAATGCCGTTTCACCCTATGCTGCAGTCACTCACCTTGCATCACAGGTGTTAGACAACACAGTCCCTAATCCTGACTTGATGCCCTGTGCCCAGCCCTCCTCTGAATGATGGCCCTACTCTGGTATAAGCACACATTTTACCCAGGCTAGAAGAGGCCCTGGGTAGGGGGCCAAATCCTAACTCCATTGCCCTCTGTCTTCTAGGAAAAATCCCAAATGGAGAAATTAAATAAGGTAAGTGTCAGCTGGCCAGAAAGGACAGGGTGGGTAGAGACCTGCAAGTTTCTCCTGTCCAGCTTGATGAGCAGCCATTACTGGATGGGTACAATGAGATGAGAGAAGATCCACCCTTGTCATGGTAGGCTGTGTAGTAGCATGCAGGAGAGCCCCAGGACTGAGTGTGAGGGAACAACTGTGAGATCTCACATGTATTTGGGGAATCAGTGGAGGGTCGGTGAGCAGAGCTGCTAGAGGAGGTGGGTCCCTCACTAGACAGCAAAGCCCAGCCCAGGCCAGCCCTGCCCTGTCCCTTCCCTTGTGCTCTCCATGACCAGGAAAATAAGATCATCCAACATTTGAAAGACCTGCAGCATACCTGCAGATATTATCACCTCAACAAAGCAGAAAATTTTCTGGCCTGGTTCAAGGGCCTGGAGCGGCTCAGTGAGGAAGCTAGGTAGGTTGGCAGACACTGGTTGGACCTGGGGAACATCCTGAGAATGGGGTCCAGAGGCCCTGAGGTATGACCATGGGTGAGTGGGAACCGACAGAGACTCTGGTCGGCTGAATGTGGGAGACCCACCAGGCTCTGAAGTTCAAGCCAACTGTGGCAGTGAACAGGCGAGGCACTTGGTCACCTCACCGCCACCCCTTGTCTTAGCTATGAGCTATCGTGTGCACTGGAGCCCCGGAGGCAGACTGACCCTACAAACAAGAGCAAGACCTTCCCAGGAATTCAAAAGGCAAGAAAGAAGTAAGTGGCTGGGGAATGGCTGGCAGGGTTCAGGTAGGATGGCGTGCAGGTACCAGGGCTGCCTGAGGCTGATGTTGATGAGACAGAAGAGCTGGTAGGAAAGACAAGTCTTGCTAGATGCTGGGGGCCCACTGAGTTGGAGGCCCCCAGTATGAATGCTGGGCAGGGAGCCAGAGACCATGCCGGCCCCATGGTGGTGTTCTCAGGAAGACAGTGCTCCTAAGAAATGCTGTGCATTCTGGAAAGCCTGCTGTGTCTGCAGTTCCTGATTATGAAGGCAGCAGTGAGCACCGCCTGCTTGAGCTGCACTCCCAAGTTCTTTCCTAAGTAAGACAACATACATTCCCCATAGGCTCTGTTCCCAGGCAGGGCTCCCAGGACTTTAGTGTTTCTGGCACTGGACTGCAGAAATGGCAGTCTCCTGCCTCAAAATGTGTCTGTAGGAGCTTCTCAAATGGTTGCTGGGTCCCACTTCCCATCATTACACCGATTAACCTCTTTATCCCTCTTCCACCAGCCTGAGGATGCCTGAGACAAGAATGTGTTGGGAAAATATGAGTTTGTTCTCCAGAAGAGGACCTCTCTCACCCTGCCAAGATCACATGTGGAGCCCGCTCCTAACCTCTTCACAGGAAGAGGAGACCACACAACACTGAACAGTGTCTCTACTTAGTCTGGATGGTTTTGGTTGAGCACATCCAGACAAGAATGGCCCAGGCCATACCCTACCCTAACCACCAGTGACCTCCACTCCTGAAAACACTCAGGATCTTTTCTCCACAATCCCTTCCTGATGTCAGGACCACAGTGGTTCTGTGGTCCAGGCAATAAGCCATCTTCCTTGGATACTCAATCCAAGACACACTTCAGATATTTTTCTACAAATGCTCTCTGCTGTCAAAATGATAGTGAAAATGTGGCCCAGGCCACAGAACTCCTCTGTTGCACCTACAATCCAGGAAAATACAAAGGATCCTGTATCCTCAGTGTTCTACTAATACCTGCCACTGGACACACTGACCTGCCCTCCAGGAACTCCCTCAGAGTTTCACATATTCTCCGTACTCTGACATAGAGGAACAGCTGACATTTTGGTAGAGCAATGGGCATGGTGCTCACACTTGCCCCTGGCTCTGCCATTTCTATTAGGATCTGACTTTGATGACTGTGATGCAGATCACTGGCTCTGATGCTGTGAGGTCGACAAGACACACTCTGCCAAAGCCATGCTGACCTATATAGGTTGTCTTCCCAATGAGAGCATTTGAGCTCTGACCTTGCCTTCCCTCCTCTTCAGCTATTCTGGCCTTGTTATGGTGCACAAGAGTTTCCCTTGAGCCTCGACTGAGAGACAATGAGTGTTGCACATTGCCAACGCCAGGGTTTCAAACATCCCAGAGGAATGGCCTGTGCTAGCCCTCAACCCTCAGTCCTGGTCTGAGGGCAGATAGTGCCATGGCCTCAATGCCAAGACCCAGGATAAACCATTCCACTCAGAGACTGCATCCAGGGCACTGGAATACCAAGGAAACTGCAGTTATTCCAGGTGGGGGCCCTTGCCCTGTTTCCATTCAATTTGAATGCAGAAGAGAAAGGAAAATATTTTCTCAATGGGGTGAAATGGATTTGATCGCTATGGTAAATAATGCCTCAATAAACATAGTTGTTCTGGTAGCTTTAGGATGGCTTTGTGATCATTTGGGTGAATGCCCGTAAATGGGATTGATGGGTCATAGAGGAGCTCTATGTGGAGTGTTTTGAGGAACCTCCATACTACTTTCCAAAGTTGTTAAACAAGTTTACACTCCCACCAACAACGCAGTAGGGTTCCCTTCTGGCCACATCCCCTCCAGCCATGGTATAACCCCTGTTTTGACTCTATTTGTTGTTGGTATAATTTTGGGAAGAGAAGGGAAAAAAGCAAAATGTTTAAATAGGGATACAGGTTGGCCATTGCAACAATGAGATGCACAAGACACTGTGCTGAAAAATGAACTTTACAATTTTGGTGGGTGGGGGGCAGAGAAAAGGGGGAGTGTAACTTGGAGATGGAGGGAAGGGTGGTAGGGGAAAAACAAAGGAGGAGGCAACAATGCTCAATAGGAAACGTACTCATTACTTTGCTCAGGTAACTGTAACCAAGGAGGAGGAAACAATGCTCAATAGGAAACGTACTCATTACTTTGCTCAGGTAACTGTAACCACACTGTACAGTATTTTTAAAATAAAAATCTTACAAAAAAGATGAAGCTATGAGGAATGAACTGCAGGACACAGACACAAGAGGTTTTTCTTTGTTTCTTAACTTTGGTATTTTTTGTTTCTTTTGTATATTCTTCCACCTTTGGTATAATCTCTGTTGTTCTTGTATTTGATTCTGGTAACTGGTATACTATATAACGCTTATTGGATTTAGAAAAGGGAAGGAATTAAAAGAATCAAGGAGGAAACTAATGCAAAAGCCATAAGCACAAGACAATATGTTGGACACGATCTGTACAACTTGAGTGTGGAGTGGGGTAGGAGGAAAGCAAAGTAGTAGAACTTTGAAGGGTGGGATAACAAGATTGACTAGGAATTTACTCAGTACCTAACATATAACTGAAAGCCCTCTGTATATTGTCTTGGCAATAGAATATGAATATTTTGTATATATCTAGTGCTTCCAGTAACATGTCAATAAAACATCAAACAAGCATAGGAACAAAAGAAGATAAACAGAGGGGATACCCGGGACATAAGGAAAAAAGACAAAAGTAAAAGCTAATTTAATTCATTGGTCAGATTAGATTTCTCATGCAAGGTATCAGCAGTTACGAAATGAACCTGAAATCCAGCTCAAATTGTGATGAATTACATGTTGTAATAGGAGCATGTTTTGGAATCTACATATATGCCTTCATCAAAATATATGCCCATGAAACAGATTTGAGAAGCTATATTCCCATAGGACTTTTGTTATACTTGTTTACTAAGTCTTCGAAGGAAAAGGTACTCTGGCACTTAAAACAAATGACAAAACAAAAACTTCATTCCCACATCTGCTTCCTCAATATTTCCAGAAAATACATCGCCCACTCACTATTTTCCTTCAGGATTTCCCTAGGATCTCTGACTTTCTTTTTGCCTCCCTGGCTCAACTTCTTTGTCTGTTGCAAGGTGGAAGTTCCTTACTGACATTCTCTAGCCTTTCCATTCAACTCAGTGCTATAGCCTTTCTGAAAATCTCCCTTCTCCATTCAAGAATTCCTCCAGTATAGGGATGGGAAGGAGGTACACACCGTAGTCCTACCCTTCTCCACAAGTTCATTTCCGCAATTATCAGCTGCCCAGAGGCAACCATGCTCTGAAAATATTCAATGGAAAAATCCAGATATTCAGAATTGGGAAAGTTTAAATTCTTAGAATAGGGAGAATGTAAACACTAAATTTTATTGGAAGAAAATAACATTTAAAATATGCATGTGGAGTCAGCTAATGATTGGTTTTTCATTGGGGCCCTGGCTGGTCATGCTTGTTAGCCTAGATACTTGAGAGATAAAAAGGAAAAAGATCACAGCTTGAGGACAAAGAGTTCACACCAAAGTTCTCATGACCTCATTTTCATTGGTAGCCAGGTGAGAACGCTTGCTCCTGCCATCCCAGTCTACACAGGAAGCTAGATTGAGAGAACTGGACTTGCATTCCAGCCCAAGGAAACAATCCACAAACCCTCATGTCAACAGAAAAGGCCTAGCATGGTGGTATGTGCCTGTCATCCTAGCTATATGAGATCTTCAATAGGGGCTTTTGATCCAGCTGACCATGAAAAGAAGTGAGACTGAATCTCAAAAGAAACTGCAGCACCTAGGCACCAGTGGCTCATGCCTATAATCCTTCCTACTCAGGAGACTGAGACCTAAGGATTGGGGTTCAAAGTGTGTCAGGGCAGGAAAGTTCATGAGACACTTAGCTCTAATTAACCACCAGAAATTCAGAAGTAGCACTGTGGCTCAAAAGGTAGAGCAACCATGTGAGCTGAAGAGCTCATAGAGAGCACGTAGGCCCTGAAGCATGCCCAATTAAATATAAAAATCAATCAATCACTGAAACTTCAACAAACAAAAAACAATCAATTAATCAATCAAGAATAGACCTGCATCAAACCGTGCTTGGATGGGGGCTCAAGCATTCAAGTGGACTAGAGCCTGTCCAGCAAGTAGAACATCTTGTGCTTAAACATAAGGAAAGCCATCAGTTCAAACATCCACAACACCAAAAAACAAACATATCACATTCTTGTCTATGTGAGGGTTGGCCTAGAAGCAGTGTCTGTACTGTGTGTTCCCATTCCCTTGATACCATGTTAGAATTGGCTCAATACTACCTCTGACAGGCAGGAAGAGAAAGGATTGTCCTACAGTTGAAGGGAAATGAGTCCAACTGATGAAGGGAATCAATACTAAGGATTAAGTCTTTCATGCAAGAGCAAGAGACTAAGGGTCTATGGCTTCCTAAGCATTTCCAGTTCCCCAGTTTATTCCAGTTCCAGATTCTTCCTTCACCACATTTTCAAACATTCAAAATTGCTTTGAATTTCTTTCACACAGATTTTTCTCTTCTTGATGCTATAATCTGCCAGTGATCTGCTAGTTCTCCCTGCATCATTGAAAACTTTAGTATTGTTTCTCTATGTTGGTCTAACACTGTCATTTTAAGAAAATTTCAACACTAACACAATCTAGAGTTCATCTAGCTAACATCTTGGATTCTGAGTCTCCACAATCTCTCAGCTGGCTTCATGTCAGTGACCCTTTCCTGTGGTCTAACTTACATATCACCAATAATGGCACCAACTGGGGAGATAATGTGAAATATTTCCCTTTTTACCACCTTCACTTCATCCTGCTTACTTAATCCTGTTCTCACATATCTTCTATTCAGCAACTGATACTTAGTATATTGACAGGTATTTATTGTTCCTATAAGTTACTTTTATATTATCTATCACCAAATTTGCTGTTTCTACCCCTGATAAACACATTTATAGTCCAAGATCCAAATCACCTTGTTATTGAAAATCCTCAATCAATTTCCCTCTTTATTTATTTAAGCAAAAATCCCATCTGTAAATAAGTCTAGTGTTAAATTCAATCTCCACGTAAGTCTATTGTTTTTCTTTTTTATCATTTTTATTTTTAATGTAAAGGTGATGTACAAAGGGGTTACAGCTGCATAAGTCAGGCAATGAGTTCATTTGGTTTTGAACAATATTATTTTTTCTTCATTTTTCCAACTCATGGCTATCCATCCGTACCTTACTCGTATTAGAAACTGTCAAGTAAGTATATTTGGTTTAACTACTATTAAAATCATTAACAAAATATTCAAGTGACTTGGAGGCCTTTATAATGTACTATGTGATTTTTTTGGTTTCTTTGTATGTTCCTCCCCCATGGTAAAATCCCTGTTTTCACTGTATTTGATTCCAATGCCCTGCATCTTGTATATATATTTCTCTAAGTGGTGGATGGGAAGGGAAAAAACAAAATGCTTCAATAGTGATATACACTGACCCATTGTAAAAATGAGATGTACAAGATACTATGTTGAAAATGAACTTTACAACTTGGAGGGGGTGGTATAGGAGTAGTTAGGGAGGTGGGTATTAAGGATGGTAGGGGAATAACAAAGGAGGAATGTACAATGCTCAACAGGAAATGTACTCATTGCCTTACTCATGTAACTGTAAGCCCTGTAAAGAATTTTCACAATATAAAACATACTTAAAAAGAACAAAGTAAAACATATTCAAGTGAACCCTCAATATTAACAGGCAACCCTCACCATCACCTAGTCCTTTCATTTCTGATGAGAGTAAATGTTTTCCTACAACTGTGAAACCACTCTCAACACACTTGGAGGATGCCATCTTATCTTCCCACAATGAAGGGAGTGTCTCAGTGATATGCGCCACTTCCTGCCATAGGTGACACAGAGCATTAGGAGCCTGAACACCTGATGAGCTAGCAGTAGCCACCTCCCATGGAGATACCCAGCAATCAGAGCTGATGGGGATGGAGCACCAGAGAAACTCAATGTCATGTCTGTAAGTCAGCAAATGCCCCTCACAGACCTAAGCTCTGCCCTGGCTGGCAGGTGAGGCAACACCTATCCGCTGAGACTAATTCCTACTCCCAATTAAGTGACCAGTCCGGAGGCTTAGATTCCTCTGTTTAGGCAACTAAGCCTCCGTGAAGGCTTCAGGGCCCCCATAAAGCCTGCCCCACTATCTAACCCTTACCACGAGAGCCTTTGATTTCTGAGGAAACCCATGAGACAGTGACAATTTTACACTACTGAGCTCTTTTTTTTTTGTCACATGTGGGGCATGAATTCTGGGCCTGGTTGCTGAGCTCTTCAGCTCAAGGCCAGCACTGTATGACTTCAGGCACAAAGCTACTTCTGTGTTTTGTGAGTGGTTTATGGGAGATCAGAGTCTCAGGGTCTTTCTTGCCTGGGTTGTCTTTGAACTGTGATCCTCAGATCTGAGCCTTCTGAGTAGCTAAGATGACAGGGGTGAGCCACAACTGCCCAGCAATCTACCTTGTTTAGATGCATGAAACTCACTGCCAAGGACCCTAGACGGCAAACTTTTGGGTTCAGGTCACTTACTATGGTATAGTCCCACCAAGGTAACCCTTGGTAACTTTCTGGCCTCCCAGGGATACCGAGTCTCACCCAGGAAGGTACAGGTGGTTCAGCAGTCAGTGACTTATCTGTGTATTCAACTGGGCCACACACAAGGCTTTTACTATCCCCACCAAACTCCTGATTACTAACTGCCCTAGTCCTCCACTAAGAATGAGCTTCTCTCCTTTTTGAGTCTTGCTGAGTACCTCAGGACCTGGACCCCCAACAACTCCCTCTGAAGTTGCCACTTATATGAAGTAGCTAGAGGGTCACCGGAGGAAACCCTTTGAACGCCCTCCACTCACATTTCTCCCTTCAGCAGACTGGTTCCAAACGGCCTCCACACAGGCCTCTG
This sequence comes from Dipodomys spectabilis, assembly GCF_019054845.1. Classification (NCBI taxonomy): domain Eukaryota; kingdom Metazoa; phylum Chordata; class Mammalia; order Rodentia; family Heteromyidae; genus Dipodomys; species Dipodomys spectabilis. The sequence goes on from NW_024870723.1 coordinate 7,853,206, forward strand.
CTCTCAGGCTGCCGGAGCCTTCACACCTGTTCTTTCATTATGTAACTGAGAACTAGGGTTTTACATTGGGAGTTTGAGGTCAGCAGATCGGGCCTCATTTGTGCCAGTTGCTTATTTGTCCAGACACGTAGACCCTACCATGAGGGGCTGGGCTCCTTGCCTCTGTGGCCTAGCCACCACTTGAGTCCTATAACAGGAGTCAAAGAAACTGAACCTGGGCTCAAGCCTACCATTGTCACCCACCATCACCTCACTCAGTTACTAACCTTTAGAGGGCTCAAACTCTGTCTCCCTCCCACAACCTCTGGTGTCCTGTAACTGATAGAGGCCCCACTTTGACCTTCCAGCCTCTGCCTTCCATTAAACCCAACACCTATTACCAATTCCAGATACAAAGAGCTCCCCAGCACACTCCTGTGTGGAGACTCTGGATGACCTGCTAACTCACCCAGCACACATTAGAGAAAGGTTGTTAAAGCCCCAGGGGAACCGTAATCATGCCTGGGTGACCTAAATCCCTGCCCAGTTCCAAACACTCCCATCATCTCTCTCTTGTCCAGGCCAACATGAGGCGGATGTGTCAGGCAAGACTCACACAGCCTTCCTCTCCAAGTTTGCCGAGACCTGAGGAACTTCTCCTCACTCCATGCCATCTTCTCTGCCCTACAGAGCACGGCCATCTTCCGACTGAAGACATCATGGCAAGAGGTCTGCAGGTGGGTCCCTATTCCCACAGCAGTTGCCCTATGGACAAACATGGTAGGTGTCACACTCCCTAAGCCCTGGACACAAACCCCATTCCCTGGGCCCAGGTGGGTATTTATTATCAGGATTCAGACACCTCCTGTCAGATTGAGCATACACAGACACAGACACACACATAGACACAGACACACACACACACACACACACACACACACACACACACACACACACACAAGCTTACTAGGTTTTCTGTCGTGGCTATGAATCTGCATCCACTTGAATTGAAAGCACAGCTGCCTAGTGGAAGAGCGATGGCTCATGGTTATGACAGGAAGAAGCACTTGCTCTTGCCTGGTGGATTCTTGGGGCTATTTGAACCGATTTTCAACCCTTTTGTGGAGTCACATGGTTTCCTTCCTTCCAAAACCAAATGGAATCCAACTCCCACCTCCCCACTTTCCAACTGTCACCTTCTCTCTGCCCCTCCCACAGATACTCCTTCTGCACATTCCACAAACTGGAAAAAATCACTTCTCCTACAAATAATTAATCTAAGAGCAAAGAGCTGCTGGCAAAGCTATGACATGAGGAAGGGAAGACAGGGGGCAGATGTGGAGGGGAAACACGGGGGAGTCAGTGCCATCCTGAAGGTGTTTAGAAACACAACCTGATTTCTATTGTAAGGAGAGCAAGGAGAGATTCCCGTAGGCACACAGTAGGCAGAGGGGTGCTACAGCATTTTGTGATCTGCGTATACCAGCCTAGATTTGGACGTGGGGAAGTTTGGAGAACCAGGCAGCAAGAACGGGCCCTAGACACTAGGGGGGATCACAGGTTTCCCAAGTGGCTGTGCCATGAGAGCATCTGTAAGGTTGAAGACTGACTGAGATGCCCTGTGAGATTGGGTATGAGATGGGCCTTGGGCCTTGACCATCACCAACCCAATCCTACAGCTGATCTCAATGGGCATTATTTCCTACCTGGGAATCTTCCTGATAGATCTCATGATGATAGATACTGCATATCAGGATATCCATGAAGTGAGTAGCCAGGCCCCAGTTGGCTCCTTGGCAAGAGGAGAAGAAAGGCCCCTGGGAGTCCTGAGCTCTGACACTCCTTATAGTCCCCTGGCCATGCCCAGTGCTCAGTCCTATGCCCCTCTGACCATCTACTGGCCAAACCTGCCTGACCCGTGAGCTGTGTGCACACACACACGCCAGCTGGGGTTTCAAGTCCTTTAAGCCAGGTCCGTGTGTCACAACGGAAGCCAGGCTTTCCTAAGACAAGCAACTTCTGGCCTAAGAAAGGCCTTTTTACTGATGCTGCAGTCACTCTCCAGCTTCCCAGGGGTTAGACAACAAAATCCCTTATCCTGACTTGATGCTAGGTTCACAGCCTCCTCTGAATGCAGGCCCTACTCTTGTTATGCACACATATTGTGCAGGCTTGATGAGGCCCTGGTTGGGTGTGCTGAGGGAAGAGGGTCCCCATACTGACTCCATGGCACTCTGAATACTAGGACAAAACACATATGATGAAATTAATTCAGGTGAGTATCAGCTGTCCAGACAGAGCAGCCTGGACATTGAGTGTGAGATCCCACACAAGTCTGGGGGACTCAATGGCGGGTTGGTGGGCAGAGCTGGTAGAGGAGCTGGGTCCCTCCTCAGCCAGCAAAGCCCAGGCCAGGCCAGTCCTGCCCTGTCACTGCTCTTGTGCTCCTCAAGACCAGGAAAATGAGACATCTAAGACCTGAAAGACCTGCAACAAACCTACAGATTTCATCACCTAAAGAAGCATAAAATTCTGGAGTGGCTCAGTGAGGAAGCCAGGTGGGTTGTCAGACACTGGCTGAATGAGGGGGGACATCCTGACAATGGAGTCCGGAGGGCCGGAGGTGTGACCATGGATTCGAGTGGGAACCGACAGAGTCTCTGTTCGGCCGCATGAGGATGGTCCATCAGGCTCTGAAGTGCAAGCCACTCTGGCAGTGAACAAACATGGCACTTGGTCACCTCACCACCACCCCTTGTCTTAGCTATGAGCTGTCATGTGCACTGGAGCCCAGGAGGCAGACTGACACTACAAACCACAAGACCAAGAAGTTTTCACAAATTAGAAAGGCAGGACAGAGGTAAGTGGATGGGCACCGACTGGCAGGGGCCAGGGAAGATTCTGGGCTGCGACACCTGAGGCTGATGCTGATTTCTCCCCACTGACAGCATCCCTGATTGTGGGCTCAGAGGCCTCGACTCTCTAGGCTTTTCCTCCGCTTGCTTGTCTCTGGGGTGCATCCCTCAGATAGGGGTCAGGATTTTCGAAGGGCCTAGACTGGAGCAGCACGCTAGCAGGGTAATGGGGAGCAGGAAGGGGGGGGGTGTCTTGGGGAAGTTCCCTCCAGCAAGCCATCCCCTGACTGAAGCCGCCATAGTCACAACACTGACCTCAGTGGCAGTGGCAGCTCCCAGCCCACAGCACAGGAGCAGCTCCAGCGTGGCCCTGACAGCAGCAGCAGGACACCGTGGAAGAGCCCTCATACAGTGGCCCTCTGGGCCCTGGTGTGAACAGCTCCCACCTGGATCTCCACAGGAGACTCAAGGGAGAATCCTCCCAAGACAAGGAAACGGTGGCACCCTGCACTACTAGTTCATTCCTAACTTATCCAATTTAGGTGCAGCCAAGAGGTCTGGAAAGCCCAGCTCCTGTTCACATCATACAGTTTTGGAAGGCCATAGACCTTCCTCCCAGGCTGGGACACCCATCTATGTCAAGGCCTCTCCTCATGTTGCTGTCTTTCCAGATCAGGTTCTGCAAATCATCCTCTCCAGGGACTTCTGGAATGCTCTTAAATTGCAAAAGCCCAGCCTGCTCTTGAACCTCGAATACACCTGAGGCTAAGACAAACAATAGTCAGAGTTGGAATTTAGGTGGGGACAGCAACAGCTACCCGTTGGTTCCAAATAACAAGCAGGTGGGAGACACCTGTCTCATCAGGGTGAGCATACTTGAGCACACAGAAAAGGTGTCCAAAGTTTCATGGTGAGTGGGGCAGTATGACACACCCCTGCTGTCTTCAACAAGTCAGGATACAGACCAGTGGCCATCTCCAGGTCCATTTGCTTCCCTCCTGAAATTGGTCTTTTAGTAGAGACCGCAGAAACCCAGCATGCTGGAGCCAGTGGGCAGTGCTCAGGACAGCAAGGAGGGAGGAACAGTGGACCCAGCCACTGACATGAGTAAGACCACCTCAGGGCCTCTGGAGAGTCAAGAAGGCAGACACATGGATCAAGGAGATGAAGACTTCGACTAGATAAGGCACAATGCAACAGGAACCTTCTTGACTTTCCTCAGAGTGAGGTAGATTCAGAGCCTCAGAGTTAGGATGGTAGGATTCTGGGTATTACATAACCTGGAAAAACAGAGGCTTTTCACAGGTGAACTGGCCTTGTTCAGGAGAAGCCTTTTTCATCTTCCAAGTCTTCAAGGGATCAGGAGTCATTTATCTCTTTCCTCATGGAGATTCCATGACTTTCCATCATGCTCAGTCCTCTCCAGGCCACGAGAGGGAGTGGCTGTCATTAGCAGCCAGCTGGGAGAATGTGTCTTCCTGTGTGCTCTGCTCAGAGACTCAGGGGAGCTGGAGAAGGCTGCAGGTGTATCCTCTACCAGTGCAGCCTCCAGCCCAGTGGGGGCCTGACTGGTATGAGGCAATGGGTCCCTGGCTCTGGGCCTGCTCCTTCTCTTGGGCTTGGGCAAACCTCTCTGGTGAGACCTAGGCCCATGCCTACTTGATTCTGTTTACCTACAGCCACAAGACCTGAACATGATCCTGCCTGGGAGGAGGTGTCACACTGCTGATGAGAGTGGCTAAAATGGACAAGGCCCATGCTATCTTCTGAGACCACTCTCAGGAAGGAAGACTTGAATCATCCCATCACACAGTGGCTGATTCCCTTTCTGAGCATGAGTGCCTTCAGGGTATTGCTGGCCACAGACTGGTGGGAAGGGGGCACTGTGCACAGGGCTTGATGTTCTCTCCCCTTCTGACCCATGTGGGGAATCAGAAGAAGACACAGGATGTCATCCTGAAGCCCTTGAACAAAGCCTTACTGAAAGAGTACAAGCCAGATTTTGTTAAGTTTTTCGAATAACCAACTCTTTGTTTTGTTGATTCTTTCTATAGTTTTTTTGGATTCTAATTCATTTGATTCTGATTTAATTTTGATTATTTCTTTCCGTGTACTGGATTGGGGTTTATCTTGCTGCTCTTTTTCAAGGAGCTTTAGGTGTGTCATTAAATTGTTAGTTTCAGATCTCTCCCATTTGTTGATGTAGGAGCTCAGAGCTATAAACTTGCCTCTGAGTACTGCCTTTGCTGTGTCCCAGAGGAGCTGGTAATTTGTGTGTTCATTTTTGTGGAATAGCATGAACATTTTAATTTCCTTTCTAATCTCTTCTATGACCCACTCATGATTCAGTAGTGTGTTGTTCAGCCTCCATGACAGACCCTTAGCAAATCTTATCAGAAAAAGAAGAGAACACACCCAAATTAATAAACTCAGAGATGAGAATGGAAACATCTCCACGGAAACAACCAAGATTCAGAACATTATACGGGAATACTTCTCAAAACTCTATGCTCATAAGTTTGAGAACTTGACAGAATTGGCCCTTTTCCTAGCAAATATTGACATGCCAAAACTGAACCAAGATGAGTTAAACTATCTTAACAGGCCCATATCAAGTACTGAAATAGAAACAGCAATAAGAGTCCTCCCAGGTAAGAAAAGTCCAGGACCAGATGGTTTTACAGCGGAATTTTACAAGGCCTTCAAAGCACAGCTCACACCAATACTCCTCCAACTCTTCAATGAAATTGAAAGAGAAAGCTCACTACCGAACATATTCTATGAAGCCATCATAACCCTCATCCCAAAACCAGGCAGGGACTCATCAAAGAAAGAGAACTATAGACCCATTTCTTTGATGAATATTGATGCAAAACTTCTCAACAAAATTTTGGCCAATCGACTTCAACAATTCATCCAAAAAATCATACACCACGATCAAACGGGATTCATTTCAGGGATGCAAAGCTGGTTCAATATACCCAAATCAATTAATATTATTCATCACATCAACTGGAGCAAGAATAAGAACCACATGGTTATCTCAATAGATGCAGAAAAAGCATTCGACAAGATCCAACACCCCTTCATGATGAAGGTTTTGGAAAAATTAGGAATCCATGGAACATTCCTCAATACAATAAAGGCTGTATATGACAAACCTACAGCCAGCATTATACTCAATGGTGAAAACCTAAAGCCATTTCCTCTTAACTCAGGAACAAGACAAGGATGCCCACTCTCTCCACTTCTCTTCAATCTAGTATTAGAATGCCTAGCTACAGCAATAAGACAAGATGCAGACATAAAGGGGATCCAAATAGGGAAAGAAGAAATAACACTCTCCCTCTTTGCAGATGACATGATCTTGTATTTAAAGAATCCCATAGACTCCACTCCCAAATTACTCAAGCTGATTCAAAACTTTGGTAAAGTAGCAGGTTATAAAATTAACCCCCCAAAATCAAAGGCTTTTCTGTATGCCAACAATGAGAAAAGTGTGGCTGAAATTAGGAAAGCAACTCCATTTGTAATAGCCCCACGAAAAATAAAATACCTAGGAATTAACTAAAGAAGGGAAGAACCTCTATGAAAACTTTAAAATCTTGAAAAAGGAAATCAACACAGAACTAAAAAAATGGCAAAGCCTCCCATGCTCCTGGATTGGAAAGATTAACATCGTGAAAATGTTAATACTTCCCAAGGCTACCTACAAATTCAACGCAATACCTATCAAAATTCCACCCTCATTCTTCAAGGAAATAGAAGAGGCAATCCAAAAATTCATATGGAACAATAAAAGACCCCGAATAGCAAAAACGCTCCTCAACGGAAAGAACACTGCTGGAGGAATATCAATACCAAACTTCAAACTCTACTATAAAGCCATAGTAATCAAAACAGCTTGGTATTGGCATAAGAACAGACCTCAGGACCAATGGAATAGAATTGAAAACCCAGAAATGAACCTACAGACCTATAGCCATCTAATCATCGATAAGGGAGATAAAACAATAGAATGGAACAAAGACAGCCTCTTCAGTAAATGGTGCTGGCAAAATTGGTTAACTACATGTAGAAAACTAAAGCTAGATCCTTATATATCACCCTGCACCAGAATCAACTCCAAACGGATCAAAGACCTTGAAGTCAAAGCAGACACTCTGAAAACATTACAGGATGGAATAGGAGAAACCCTAGGTCTCCTTGGATCAGGCCAAAACTTTCTGAATAGAGACCCGGAAAAACAACAAATCAAAGGAAGGTTGGACAAATGGGATTGCATAAAGTTGCAGAGCTTCTGCAGGGCAAATGACATAACTAGCAAGATAATAGAAAGCCCATGGATTAGGAGAAGATCTTTACTAGCCATACAACCGACAAGGGTCTCATATCTAAAATATACTTGGAACTCAAAAAATTAAACCCCCCAACAACAAATCCTCAAAGAAACAACTGCCCAATAAATAAGTGGGCGAAAGACTTAAAGAGAAACTTCTCTGAAGAAGAAAGAAGGATGGCCAATAGACACATGAAGAAATGTTCAACATCCCTAGCCATAAAAGAAATGCAAATCAAAACAACATTGAGATATCACCTCACCCCAGTTAGAACGGCAAAAATCAAGAACTCTAACAACAACAGATGCTGGAGGGATGTGGACAGAAAGGAACCTTCCTTCATTGTTGGTGGGAATGCAAACTTGTTCAACCACTTTGGAAAGCAGTATGGAGGTTCCTCAAAAGACTTCACATAGATCTCCCCTATGAGTGGCGCTGTAGCTCAAGTGGTAGAGCGCTCGCTTTGAGTTGAAGAGCTGAGGGACAATGCCCAGGCCCAGAGTTCAAGCCCCATGACCGACAAAAAAAAAAAAAAAAAAAACTATATAGAACTCCCCTATGGCCCAGCAATTCCACTTTTGGGCATTTACCCAAATGTTTACAAACAAGACCACACTAAAGCTACCAGCACAACAATGTTTATTGCAGCATTATTTACCATAGCTAAGATCTGGAACCAACCCAGATGCCCCTCAGTAGATGAACAGATCAAGAAAATGTGGTATATATACACAATGGAATTCTATGCCTCCATCAGAAAGAATGACATTGCCCCATTTGTTAGGAAATGGAAAAACTTGGAAAAAATTATATTAAGTGAAGGAAGCCAGGCCCAAAGAAACTTAGGTCCCATGGTTTCCCTTATTTGCAATATCTAGTATATGTATGAGTCAAGCGGAAAAGGTCAGATAATGCGATGTCAGGAAAATGATACCCGGGACATAAGGAAAAAAGACAAAAGTAAAAGCTAATTTAATTCATTGGTCAGACTAAGGTTCCATTGCAAAGTTATGAGATGAATCTGACATGCAGCTAAAATTGTGATGAATTGGGCTAGGAAGGTGGCTCTGTGGTAGAGTGCTTGCCTTGCATGCCTGAGGCCCTGGGTTCAATTCCTCAGCACCACATAAGCAAAAAGAAAAACGCCAGAAGAGGCGCTGTGGCTCAAGTGGTAGAGCGCTAGCTTTGAGCTGAAGAGCTGAGGGACAGTGCCCAGGCCTGGAGTTAAAGCCCCACAACCGGACCCCCCCTAAAAAAAAATTGTGATGAATTACACATTGTAGTAGGAGCATATTTTGGAACCTACATATATACCTTCATCGAAATGCATGCCCATGAAATAGATTTGAGAAGCTATATTCCCATAGGTCCTTTGTTATACTTGTCTACTAAACCTTCGAAAGAAAAGGTGCTCTGGCACTTAAAAAATGAAAAAACAAAAACTTCGTTCCCATATCTGCTTCCTCAATATTTCCAGAAAATACATCGCCCACTCACTATTTTCCTTCAGGATTTCCCTAGGATCTCTGACTTTCTTTTTGCCTCCCTCGCTCAACTTCTTTGTCTGTTGCAAGGTGGAAGTTCCTTACTGACATTCTCTAGCCTTTCCATTCAACTCAGTGCTATAGCCTTTCTGAAAATCTCCCTTCTCCATTCAAGAATTCCTCCAGTGCAGAGATGGGCAGGAGGCACACACCATAGTCCTACCCTTCTCCACAAGTTCACTTCCCCAATTATCAGCTGCCCAGAGGCAATCATGCTCTGAAAATATTCAATGGAAAAATCCAGATATTCAGAATTGGGAAAGTTTAAATTCTTCAGAATAAGGAGAATATGAACACTAAATTGTATTGGAAGAAAATAACATTGAAAATTTGCATGTGGAGTCAGCTAAGGATGTGTTTTTCTTGGGGCCCTGGCTAGTCATGCTTGTTAGCCTAGATGCTTGAGAGATAAAAAGGACAAAGATCACAGCTTGAGGACAAAGAGTTCACACCAAAGTTCTCATGACCTCATTTTCATTGGTAGCCAGGTGAGAACACTTGCTCCTGCCATCCCAGTCTACACAGGAAGCTAGATTGAGAGAACTGGACTTGCATTCCAGCCCAAGGAAACAATCCACAAACCCCCATGTCAACAGAAAAGGCCTAGCATGGTGGTATGTGCCTGTCATCCTAGCTATATGAGATCTTCAGTAGGGGCTGTGATCCAGCTGACCAGGAAAACAAGTGAGACTCAATCTCAAAAGAAAATGCAGCACCTAGGCACCAGTGGCTCATGCCTATAATCCTCTATACTCAGGAGGCTGAGATCTAAGGATTGGGGTTCTAAGTCTGTCTGGCAGGAAAGTTCATGAGACATTTAGCTCCAATTAACCACCAGAAATTCAGAAGTAGCACTGTGGCTCAAAAGGTAGAGCAACCATGTGAGCTGAAGAGCTCATAGAGAGCACGTAGTCCCAGATGCATGACCAATTAAATGTAAAAATCAGTCAATCACTGAAACCTCAACAAACAAAAAACAGTCAATTAATCAATCAAGAATAAACCTGCAGCAAACTGTGCTTGGATGGAGGCTCAAGCATTCAAGTGGAATAGAGCCTGTCTAGCAAGTAGGTCATCTTGTGCTTAAACATAAGGAAAGCCATCAGTTCAAACATCCACAACACCAAAAAACAAACATATCACATTCTTGTCTATGTGAGGGTTGGCCTGAGAAGCAGTGTGTGTACTGTGTGTTCCCATTCCCTTGATATCATGGTGGACATGGCTCAATACTACCTTGGACAGGCAGGAAGAGATTGCCCTACAGTTGAAGGGAAATGAGTCCAACTGATGAAGGGAATCAATACTAAGGATTAAGTCTTTCATGCAAGAGCAAGAGACTAAGGGTCTATGGCTTCCTAAGCATTTCCAGTTCCCCAGTTTATTCCAGTTCCAGATCCTTCCTTCACCACATTTTCAAACATTCAAAATTGCTTTGAATCTTTCACACAGATTTTTCTCTTCTTGATGCTATAATCTGCCAGTGATCTGCTAGTTCTCCCTGCATCATTGAAAACTTTAGTATTGTTTCTCTATGTTGGTCTAACACTCTTTGTCATTTTAAGAAAATTTCAACACTAACACAATCTAGAGTTCATCTAGCTAACATCTTGGATTCTGAGTCTCCACAATCTCTCAGCTGGCTTCATGTCAGTGACCCTTTCCTGTGGTCTAACTTACATATCACCAATAATGGCACCAACTGGGGAGATAATGTGAAATATTTCCCTTTTTACCACCTTCACTTCCTCCTGTTTACTTAATCCTGTTCTCACATATCTACTATTCAGCAACTGATACTTAGTATATTGACAGGTATTTATTGTTCGTATAAGTTACTTTTATATTATCTATCACCAAATTTGCTTTTTCTACCCCTGATAAATGCATTTATATTCCAAGATCCAAATCACCTTGTTATTGAAAATCCTCAATCAATTTCCCTCTTTATTTCTTTAAGCAAAAATCCCATCTATAAATAAGTCTAGTGTTAAATCCCATCTCTACGTAAGTCTATTTTTTTTTTATCATTTTTATTTTTAATGTAACGGTGATGTACACAGGTTTTACAGCTGCATGTCAGGTAATGAGTTCATTTGGTTTTGAACAATGTTATTTTTTCCTCATTTTTCTAACTCATGGCTATCCATCACTACCTTACTCTTATTAGAAATTGTCAAGTAAGTATATTTGGTTTAACTACTATTAAAATTGTGAACAAAATATTCAAGTGATTTGGAGGCATTTATAATGTACTATGTGATTTTTTTGAAGGTTTTTTTTAAAAATTTTATTGTAAAGATGCTACTCAGAGGGATTACAGGTACACGAGTAAGGCAGTCAGTACATTTCTTTTCTCTTCTCTTCTTTTCTTTTCTCTTCTTAGTTGTGGAGCTTGAACAGATGACCACTTTCTCCAAGGCAGGGTCATTGTCATTAGGCATACCTGTGTTGTCCCCTCAATCCCAAATGCTGCTCTTGTCAAGTTCTTGGTATCTGAATGAGAGGGGCTGGGAGAAAAGAAGGACTACGTGTCCTTTCTCTCCTGTCTACTGTCCATAGCTTTCTACCATTGCCCTTGGTGTGCAGGGAACCATAAACAAGTTATGTCTTGGCCCTGCTGAATCCTTTAGGTCTACCACCCTTTTCTGTTCAATATACCCTCTGGCAAGGAGGGTTTTCTTCCTCGGGGGAGTTCTCATTGGAAGGTCACAGACTAACGGGGATCTACCTTGGCTGCTTATTACCCTTTAACCTTCCTGTAGTAATTGCTTCCCCTCTGTGGACTCCTCCCTTTCATCCACAGTAAAATGAATCAGAGGAAAGGACCCCAACACCAGCTATTCCAAGTGTTTCTTCCTAATCTTTGTCTTAGTTTTCCTTGATATTGGCTTCCTTTGCTCAATTTTATTTTAAAAGGGAGTTTTAAAGCACTAGGTTGAAGGAAAGTCAGCTGGTCTCATATAGCACACCAAAGGGGAGTCAGCCCATAACCCTGCTCAGTTCTAGCTCTGCTGTGAGAGACTCTGAGCAGGACTGTGGTAAGGACAGGAGAGGAGCCCCATCTAGGAAGAGGCTGCAGCTTTTATCTTTCCCTTCCCCATTTAAGAGGCTTGAAGGGGAACTGGAAGAGAGCACCTTTGCCTTTTTTCCACAAGGATTAGAGTTATTTAGTGGCGTGTTTAGAGAAGGCTACTCCCCTGCGTCCCTGGAAGCCTATGCCATTCACATTGGGCTTTGTTCTGCTATGGCAGATCTCAAGGCTTCTCTTGTTGATACCCTATCTCTCAATTCGACTTGAGTCATGGCTATGAATAAAATCAGGTGTTTCTTACAGCTGTTTTCATGATACATGGATACAGAGAAAGATGCCACTTATGACATCTGTTCTTTCTTACCAGGATTTTTTTTTTTGTATTTTATTTTATTTGTGAACATACTGTGCAGAGGGGTTACAATTACATGGGCAGGCTAATGCATACATTTCTTACCAAGCATTGCAGCCTCCTCCTTTGTTTACACTTCACATCCCTTCCCAGCCTCTCCTCCCCCAGTCCCAATCCCCCCCCCCCACTGACATTGTAAAGCTCGTTTTGGACAAGACAACTTGTGCTTCTCATTTTTGCAACAGGTCCACCTGTATCCTTAAACGACTTCTTTTTCCCAATCTCCTCCACAAGTTATACTGACATCAAATATAGTGAAACCAGGGATTATACTGTGGGGGAGGGACATACAAAGCAACAAAGAAATAATCTTATAAATGCGTTAGAAACACATGCATGAAAGAAAAAAACGTTAAAATACATATCTAAGGGTTCATTTTCCTAACATCACATTATCTGACCTTTTCCACTTGACTCATACACATACTAGATATTGCAAATAAGGGAAAGCATGGGGCCTATGTTTCTTTAGGCCTGGCTTCCTTCACTTAATGTAATTTTTTCCAAGTCTTTCCATTTCCTAACAAATGGGGCAATGTCATTCTTTCTGATGGAGGCATAGAATTCCATTGTGTATATATACCACATTTTCTTGATCCATTCATCTACTGAGGGGCATCTGGGTTGGTTCCAGATCTTAGCTATGGTAAATAATGCTGCAATAAACATAGTTGTGCTGGTAGCTTTAGTGTGGTCTTGTTTGTAAACATTTGGGTAAATGTCCAAAAGTGGGATTGCTGGGTCATAGGGGAGTTCTATGTGGAGTCTTTTGAGGAACCTCCATACTGTTTTCCAAAGTGGTCGAACAAGTTTACATTCCCACCAACGATGAAGTAAGTTTCCCTTCTGTCCACATCCCCTCCAGCATCTGTTGTTGTTAGAGTTCTTGATTTTTGCCATTCTAACTGGAGTGAGGTGGTATCTCAATGTTGTTTTGATTTGCATTTCTTTTATGGCTAGGGATGTGGAGCATTTCTTCATGTGTCTATTGGCCATCCTTCTTTCTTCTTCAGAGAAGTTTCTCTTTAAGTCTTTCGCCCACTTGTTTATTGGGCAGTTGTTTCTTTGAGGATTTGTTGTTGGGGGATTTAATTTTTTGAGTTCCAAGTATATTTTAGATATGAGACCCTTGTCCGTTGTATGGCTAGTAAAGATCTTCTCCCAATCCGTGGGCTTTCTATTGATCTTGCTAGCTATGTCCTTTGCCATGCAGAAGCTCTGCAACTTTATGCAATCCCATTTGTCCAACCTTCCTTTGATTTGTTGTGTTTCCGGGTCTCTGTTCAGAAAATTTCAGCCTGAGCCAAGGAGACCTAGGGTTTCTCCTATTCCATCCTGTAATGTTTTCAGAGTGTCTGCTTTGAGTTCAAGGTCTTTGATCCATTTGGAGTTGATTCTGGTGCAGGGTGATATATAAGGATCTAGCTTTAGTTTTCTACAAGTAGTTAACCAATTTTGCCAGCACCATTTACTGAAGAGGCTGTCTTTCTTCCATTCTATTGTTTTAGCTCCCTTATGGAAGATTAGATGGCTATAGGTCTGTAGGTTCATTTTTGGGTTTTCAATTCTATTCCAGTGGTCCTGAGGTCTGTTCTTATGCCAATACCAAGCTGTTTTGAGTACTATGGCTTTATAGTAGAGTTTGAAATTTGGTATTGATATTCCTCCAGCAGTGTTCTTTCCGTTGAGGAGCGTTTTTGCTATTCGGGGTCTTTTATTGTTCCATATGAATTTTTGGATTGCCTCTTCTATTTCCTTGAAGAATGAGCTTGGAATTTTGATAGGTATCGTGTTGAATTTGTAGATAGCCTTGGGAAGTATTGCCATTTTCACGATGTTAATCTTTCCAATCCAGGAGCATGGGAGGTTTTGCCATTTTTTAAGTTCTGTGTTGATTTCCTTTTTCAAGATTTTAAAGTTTTCATCATAGAGGTCCTTCACTTCTTTGGTTAAGTTAATTCCTAGGTATTTTATTTTTTGTGGGGCTATTACAAATGGAGTTGCTTTCCTAATTTCAGCCACACTTTTCTCATTGTTGGCATACAGAAAGGCCATTGATTTTGGGGGGTTAATTTTATATATTCCCTAATAATGTTTTGAATCTTGGTTGTTTCCGTGGTGATGTTTACATTCTCGTCTCTGAGTTTATTTATTTGGGTGTGTTCTCTTCTTTTTCTGATAAGATTTGCTAAAGGTCTATCAATTTTGTTAATTTTTTCGAAGAACCAACTCTTTGTTTTGTTGATTCTTTCTATAGTTTTTTTGGATTCTAATTCATTTAATTCTGATTTAATTTTAATGATTTCTTTCCATCTACTGGATTGGGGTTTATCTTGCTGCTCTTTTTCAAGGAGGTTCAGATGTCTCATTAAATTGTTAGTTTCAGATATCTCCCATTTGTTGATGTAGGAGCTCAGAGCTATAAACTTGCCTCTGAGTACTGCCTTTGCTGTGTCCCAGAGGAGCTGGTAATTTGTGTGTTCATTTTTGTTGAATAGCATGAACATTTGAATTTCCTTTCTAATCTCTTCCATGACCCACTCGTGATTCAGCATGTGTTGTTCAGCCTCCATGTGATACCAGACTTTCTTTGGTGGCTTTTGGTGTTGAGTTCTAATTTTATTCCCTTGTGGTCAGAGAGAATGCAAGGTATAACTTCACTGCTTCTGAATTTGGACAAGTTTGCTTTGTGGCCTAAAATGTGGTCTATTTTAGAAAACATTCCATGTGCTGCTGAGAAAAACGTGTATTCTGATGCTGCTGGGTGAAATGTTCGGTAGATATCTGTTAACTCTAGTTGATCTATGCAGCTGTTTAGATCTGCAGTTTCTCTGTTGAGTTTTTGCCGAGTTGATCTATCTAGTGGGGAGAGTGGTGTGTTAAAATCCCCAACAATTAATGTCTTTGGAGTTATATGGGATTTGAGGGAAAGTAGTGTTTCTTGGATAAATTTGGGTGCTCCATTGTTTGGCGAGTAGATATTTAGAATTGTAATATCCTCCTGAAAGAGAGATCCCTTAATTAGTATGTAGCGACCTTCTTTATCTCTTCTCACGAATTTTAATTTGAAGTCTATTTTATCTGATATTAGGATTGCAACTCCCGCCTGTTTATGGGGGCCGTTTGCTTGGTAGATTTTGTTCCAACCTTCAACATTGAAAATGTGTTTGTTTTTAAGGGCAAGATGTGACTCCTGAAGGCAGCAGATAGAAGGGTCTTGTTTTTTAATCCAACTAGACAGTCTATGTCGCTTAATTGGAGAATTCAGTCCGTTAACGTTAAGAGAAAGGACTGAGAGGTATTTGGGAGTTCCTGCCATGTTATCCGCCTTCTTGGGGGTTGCGAAATCTGGGTTCTTCCTATGGTTCTTGGATTCTCAGTTTGGGTGCAGTTTCTTTTTTTTTTTTTTTTTTTTTTTTTTTTTAATTTTATTTTATTTTATTTTATTTGAAAACATACTGTACAGAGGGGTTACAATTACATGGGCAGGAAAATGCATACATTTCTTACCAAGCATTGCAGCCTCCTCCTTTGTTTACCCTTCACCTCCCTTCCCACCCTCCCCCCTCCCCCCCCAACCAATCATACCCCCCCTCCCTCCCCCCCACCGACATTGTAAAGCTGGTTTTGACATGACATTTTGTACTTCTCATTGTTGCAACAGGTCCATCTGAATCCTTAAACGACTTGTTTGTCCCCGTCTCCTCCACATGTTATACTGACATCAAATATAGTGAAAGCGGGGGTTACACTGTGGGGGAGGGACATACAAAGCAGCAAAGAAATAATATTATAAATGCGTTAGAAACACATGCATGAATGAAACAAAAACATTAAAATACATATTTGAGGGTTCGTTTTCCTAACATCACATTCTCTGACTTTTTCCGCTTGACTCATACCTATACTAGATATTGCAAATAAGGGAAACCATGGGACCTAGGTTTCTTTGGGCCTGGCTTACTTCACTTAATATAATTTTTTCCAAGCCTTTCCATTTCCTAACAAATCGGCAATGTCATTCTTTCTGATGGAGGCATAGAATTCCATTGTGTATATATACCACATCTTCTTGATCCATTCATCTACTGAGGGGCATCTGGGTTGGTTCCATATCTTAGCTATGGTAAATAATGCTGCAATAAACATAGTTGTGCTGGTAGCTTTAGTGTGGCCTTGTTTGTGGTCATTTGGGTAAATGCCCAAAAGTGGGATTGCTGGGTCATTGGGGAGCTCTATATGGAGTCTTTTGAGGAACCTCCATACTGCTTTCCAAAGTGGTTGAACAAGTTTACATTCCCACCAACGATGAAGTAAGTTTCCCTTCTGTCCACATCCCCTCCAGCATCTGTTGTTGTTAGAGTTCTTGATTTTTGCTGTTCTAACTGGAGTGAGGTGATATCTCAATGTTGTTTTGATTTGCATTTCTTTTATGGCTAGGGATGCTGAACATTTCTTCATGTGTCTGTTGGCCATCCTTCTTTCTTCTTCAGAGAAGCTTCTCTTTAGGTCTTTCGCCCACTTACTTATTGGGCAGTTGTTTCTTTGAGGATTTGTTGTTGGGTGGTTTAATTTTTTGAGTTCCAAGTATATTTTAGATATGAGACCCTTGTCCGTTGTATGGCTAGTAAAGATCTTCTCCCAATCCGTGGGCTTTCTATTGATCTTGCTAGCTATGTCATTTGCCCTGCAGAAGCTCTGCAACCTTATACAATCCCATTTGTCCAACCTTTCTTTGATTTGTTGTGTTTCCGGGTCTCTATTCAGAAAATTTCGGCCTGAGCCGAGGAGACCCAGGGTTTCTCCTATTCCATCCTGTAATGTTTTCAGAGTGTCTGCTTTGAGTTCAAGGTCTTTGATCCATTTGGAGTTGATTCTGGTGCAGGGTGATATATAAGGATCTAGCTTTAGTTTTCTACATGTAGTTAACCAGTTTTGCCAGCACCATTTACTGAAGAGGCTGTCTGTCTTCCATTCTATTGTTTTAGCTCCCTTATCGAAGATTAGATGGCTATAGGTCTGTAGGTTCATTTCTGGGTTTTCAATTCTATTCCATTGGTCCTGAGGTCTGTTCTTATGCCAATACCAAGCTGTTTTGATTACTATGGCTTTATAGTAGAGTTTGAAATTTGGTACTGATATTCCTCCAGCAGTGTTCTTTCCGTTGAGGAGCGTTTTTGCTATTCGGGGTCTTTTATTGTTCCATATGAATTTTTGGATTCCCTCTTCTATTTCCTTGAAGAATGAGGGTGGAATTTTGATAGGTATTGCGTTGAATTTGTAGATAGCCTTGGGAAGTATTGCCATTTTCACGATGTTAATCTTTCCAATCCAGGAGCATGGGAGGTTTTGCCATTTTTTAAGTTCTGTGTTGATTTCCTTTTTCAAGATTTTAAAGTTTTCATCATAGAGGTCCTTCACTTCTTTAGTTAAGTTAATTCCTAGGTATTTTATTTTTTGTGGGGCTATTACAAATGGAGTTGCTTTCCTAATTTCAGCCACACTTTTCTCATTGTTGGCATACAGAAAAGCCATGGATTTTTGGGGGTTAATTTTATAACCTGCTACTTTGCCAAAGTTTTGAATCAGCTTAAGTAATTTGGGAGTGGAGTCTATGGGATTCTTTAAATACAAGATCATGTCATCTGCAAAGAGGGAGAGTTTTATTTCTTCTTTCCCTATTTGGATCCCCTTTATGTCTGCATCTTGTCTTATTGCTGTAGCTAGGCATTCTAATACTAGATTGAAGAGAAGTGGAGAGAGTGGGCATCCTTGTCTTGTTCCTGAGTTAAGAGGAAATGGCTTTAGTTTTTCACCATTGAGTATAATGCTGGCTGTAGGTTTGTCATATACAGCCTTTATTGTACTGAGGAATGTTCCATGGATTCCTAATTTTTCCAAAACCTTCATCATAAAGGGTTGTTGGATCTTGTCGAATGCTTTTTCTGCGTCTATTGAGATAACCATGTGGTTCTTATTCTTGCTCCTGTTGATGTGATGAATAATATTAATTGATTTGCGTATATTGAACCAGCTTTGCATCCCTGAAATGAATCCTGTTTGATCGTGGTGTATGATTTTTTGGATGAATTGTTGAAGTCGGTTGGCCAAAATTTTGTTGAGAAGTTTTGCATCAATGTTCATCAAAGAAATGGGTCTATAGTTCTCTTTCTTTGATGAGTCCCTGCCTGGTTTTGGGATGAGGGTTATGATGGCTTCATAGAATGTGTTCGGTAGTGAGCTTTCTCTTTCAATTTCATTGAAGAGTTGGAGGAGAATTGGTGTGAGCTCTGCTTTGAAGGCCTTGTAAAATTCCGCTGTAAAACCATCTGGTCCTGGACTTTTCTTAGCTGGGAGGTCTCTTATTGCTGTTTCTATTTCAATGCTTGATATGGGCCTGTTAAGATAGTTTAACTCATCTTGGTTTAGTTTTGGCATGTCAATATTTGCTAGGAAGAGGTCCATTTCTGTCAAGTTCTCAAACTTATTAGCATACAGTTTTGAGAAGTATTCCCTTATAATGTTCTGAATCTTGGTTGTTTCCGTGGTGATGTTTCCATTCTCATCTCTGAGTTTATTAATTTGGGTGTGTTCTCTTCTTTTTCTGATAAGATTTGCTAAGGGTCTGTCAATTTTGTTAAGTTTTTCGAAGAACCAACTCTTTGTTTTGTTGATTCTTTCTATAGTTTTTTTGGATTCTAATTCATTTAATTCTGATTTAATTTTGATTATTTCTTTCTGGCTACTGGATTGGGGTTTATCTTGCTGCTCTTTTTCAAGGAGGTTTAGGTGCGTCATTAAATTGCTAGTTTCAGATCTCTCCAATTTGTTGATGTAGGAGCTCAGAGCTATAAACTTGCCTCTGAGTACTGCCTTTGCTGTGTCCCAGAGGAGCTGGTAATTTGTGTGTTCATTTTTGTTGAATAGCATGAACATTTGAATTTCCTTTCTAATCTCTTCCATGACCCACTCATGATTCAGCAGTGTGTTGTTCAGCCTCCATGTGATACCGGACTTTCTTTGGTGGCTTTTGGTGTTGAGTTCTAATTTTATTCCCTTGTGGTCAGAGAGAATGCAAGGTATAACTTCAATGTTTCTGAATTTAGACAAGTTTGCTTTGTGGCCTAAAATGTGGTCTATTTTAGAAAACGTTCCATGTGCTGCTGAGAAAAACGTGTATTCTGATGCTGCTGGGTGAAATGTTCGGTAAATGTCTGTTAAGTCTAGTTGATCTATGCAGCTGTTTAGATCTGTGGTTTCTCTGTTGAGTTTTTGCCGAGTTGATCTATCTAGTGGGGAGAGTGGTGTGTTAAAATCCCCAACTATTAATGTCTTTGGATCTATATGGGATTTGAGAGAAAGTAGTGTTTCTTTGATAAATTTGGGTGCTCCATTGTTTGGTGAATAGATATTTAGAATTGTAATATCCTCCTGAAGGAGAGATCCTTTAATTAGTATGTAGTGACCTTCTTTATCTCTTTTCACGAATTTTAATTTGAAGTCTATTTTATCTGATATTAGGATTGCAACTCCCGCCTGTTTATGCGGTCCGTTTGCTTGGTAGATTTTGTTCCAGCCTTTAACATTGAAAATGTGTTTGTTTTTACGGGCAAGATGTGATTCCTGCAGGCAGCAGATAGAAGGGTCTTGTTTTTTAATCCAACTAGACAGTCTATGTCGCTTAATTGGAGAGTTCAGTCCGTTAACATTAAGAGATAGGACTGAGAGGTATTTGGGAGTTCCTGCCATGTTATCTACCTTTTTGGGGGCTGCGAAAACTGGGTTCTTCCTATGGTTCTTGGATTCTCAGTTTGGGTGCAGTTTCTTGGCCTTTATTGCGGTCTTGTTGGTTTTCTATGTGTAGGACATCTTTAAGAATCTTTTGTAGGGCTGGTTTGGTGGAGATGTATTGTTTCAATTTTTCTTTGCTATGGAAGGTTTTTATTTGGCCTTCGGTTATGAAGGAGAGTTTAGCTGGGTACAGTATTCTTGGTTGATAGTTGTTTGTTTTTAGGGCATGGCATACATCGTTCCAGGCTCTTCTTGCTTTGATTGTCTCTGCTGAGAAATCTGAGGTGATTCTAATTGGTTTCCCTTTATAAGTGATTACCCTTTTCTCTCTGACAGCTTTAAGGATCTTTTCCTTGTTCTGAGTTGATCCTGTGTGGATTATAATGTGGCGGTGGGATGTCCTATTCTGGTCTGGTCTATTTGGGGTTCTAAAGGCTTCTTGTATCTGGACAGGCCTATCTTTTTGCATGTTTGGGAAGTTCTCTGCTAGGATCCTGTTAAACAAATTTCCTAGACCATTAACTTCTGTTTCTAGGTGCTCCTCTACACCCATTATCCTTAGATTAGGCCTTCTGATGGTGTCTTCCAGGTGTTGGATAGGTCTATCATATTTCTTGGACTTGTCTTGGATGGTTGTATGTTCTTTCTCTATAATATCTAGGCTGTCTTCAATCCCTGAGATTCGATCTTCTGCATGGTCTAACCTGCTGTCAAGACTCTCTACTTTGTTTTTTATCTCTTTTCCTTCTAGTTGGTCAGCTTTGATGGCTTCAAGTTCTTTGTTGAAGCTCTGTTTTAGGTCTTGTATGAATTTCTTTACTTCCTTAATTTGGTGTTCAGTGTTTGTCCTCAAATCACTTAGTTGATTGGTTATGGTTTCTTTGGGCTCCCATTCCTTCTGTTGGGTTCCATTCAGCATTCCCTTTGTGGTCTCCCTGACTTCCTTCAGCTCTTTGTTAATGGATTCCATGAATGCCTTTAGTGATCTTTGTGTGTTCTCTACCTGGTCTCTCAATTCCTGTATTACTCTTTGATTAGCTTCCTCCCGTTCGTGGGATTCCTGCAGATCTCTTTGAGTATTCTCAGCCTGCTCACGCCATTCCTCCCTTTCTCTTTGAGTATTCTCAAGTTGTTCACGCAAATCCTGTATCAGTTTTTGAGTAGCTTCCTCACGCTTATGATATTCCTGTATAAACTTCTGGGATGCCTCCTCTCTCTCCCTGTCACGCTCATACAGAGTCCTTTGTACATTGTCAAACTTTTCATTTATCATGTTTGCCAGCAGTGTTTGTAGAGCTGTTTGGGAACTCTCCTCTGGATTATTCATTATCTGTTCTAACCCCTGATTATCAAGATTGGGAATTGAGATACCCGAATTTGCCATTTTTCTTGTGTTTTTCCGGCTTACTCTGCCCATTTGAGATGAAGATAGCACCAGTTTTGTGCTAGAACACTATCTTAAGGCAACCATCAACCAAAGTTTGCATTTGTACAGTCAATAGTCTACAGATACAATCTAGTTCAACAGATACATCTATTCGACATCAAACAACTATATGTTAAAGGACTTCGAACCGCAGAGAAGAATTTGGAAAACCAGAAATTATTAGGGTTAGGGAGAGATGTGGGTAAAAAATAGGAATAGATTGGTGTGGGGAGGCACAGGGAGAGTTAACTATGTCCTAATCACAGTGCAGGACATAGGTTGGGTAGGATGCAAGTAGAGAGAGAGAGAAAAAGAAGAAAGGCAAAGGGGAATGAAAAGAGACCAGAAAAAAAAATAGAAACGTAAAAATTAATGTTATTTTAGAGATTAAAAGACCATCGATTTATAGAGGAATATGAATATGTTGAGAGAAAGGGAGGGACATAGAGGAGATGTGGAAAACTTTAAAAAAATGCTTAAAATATTATATAGGTATAAAGAGGTAGTACTGCTATTAATGAATTTAAGTCTCAGAGGTTTTGAATTGAGTAATAAGTTTGTGGGTTAAGTGTGTACACAATGGGGGGTAGGGTCTACTGGTTAACTATGGGTTTATCTGAGGATGTGCAGGACAAGAGTTAAGTCACATAAAGAAGAACAAAGAGGAAAAGATGGAAAGGATAGGAAAGTGAGAAGAAAAGATCAGAAGTTCAGTAGAGCTAGACAAAAAACAAAAAGATAATTAAGAATGAAAGAAAAAGAGAAAGAAGACAAGAAAAGAAAGGAAAACACACATTCACGTATTCCTAAAATAAAAATTATAAGAGGAGAAAAGAAAAAAAAAAAAAGTTAATGGAAAACAATTATTTTTTCAGAAGAGGCAAAAATTAAAGATTAATAAAAGTTGTAGAAAAGCAAAAAAAAATTTTTTATATATATAAGGTAACAAAAAACGAAGAAAAAAAACAAAACAAAAAAAAAGAAAAAGAGAAAAGAAGAAGAAGAAAAAAAAAAAAAAAAAAAAAGGTCTTTGATTTTTTTTTTGGGGGGGGGGGAGGGGTGGGAAGAGTCCTGTATCTCCCTTTTGTCTGTAACCAGAGTGTGGTTGGAGTCTCTGGTCAGCTTGAGGTCCTGTGGCTTGATTGGTTTCTTAAGTCAGTTTGTTGGAACAGGCAGAAAAATGCTCTGCTTTACCCAAGATTTTGAGATTCCCCCTCCCAGGTTAGTTTACTGGGAGGGTGATCTGCTTTGAGAATCACAAAAGAGGGGGATGCAGTGATGAGGCTAGGTTCTGGGTAGAGTTGAGGCCTTTCAACAAACAGTAGCTTTTCCCTGGGGCTATTTTGTGAAAAAAACTCACAGCACCCAGCCTGGAGCCATTCTCAGGGTTTCTGTTTTTCAATTGATTGTGGTGGCTGCTAGAGGGAGGGGCAGCCTCTGGCTCTGGTTACCCGGTGAGGAGAGCCACTCCAATGGCTGGCGCCTGAGCTGGGTGACTTTTCCCTGGATGGAACTGAGTCTGTGAGGTCACTTCGCTGTTAAGTTCTTGTGACCTGCTAAATGACTCGTTTTATTCCAAGGCCTGAGCTGGAGCTAGTAGCTCCTCCGAGCTTTGTCGGTATCCAAGATGGAGATCACCGGTGCTGGGGGGGGGGAGGGGTGGCCTTCCCTCCTCTGCTCCCTGGGAAGGAGTGAGGAAGTGGGGCTACTCACGCCGAGTCTTGGATCCTGGGTCGTCTCTGGTCTGCAAAGTGCAGGATGAAGTTGTCCGCTCCTTGTCGGTTCTTGCTGGTGTTGAGTAGAATCCGCTCGCCCGCTGCGTCTGGCTCCTTCGTCCCGGACTCTCTGTGTGAGCGCTCAGGTATGGCCGCGGCTGTGGTCGCCGCTGCGACCCTGCCGCCGCAGCAGCAGCTGCTGGCAGACGCTCAGATGTGTCTGCTTGGCTTCCCCTCTCTTGACTAACTCTCTGTCCTGTGATGGCACACTTGGTGTGATTCTCTGGCTTGGGACTGTTCACTGGAACTCTGAAACTGTTTTCTATGCAAGAGCTTGTTCAGTTTCCAGCTTCTCCTCCGCCATCTTCCCCTGGGTGCAGTTTCTTGACCTTTATTGTGGTCTTGTTGGTTTTCTATGTGTAGGACATCTTTAAGAATCTTTTGTAGGGCTGGTTTGGTGGAGATGTATTGTTTCAATTTTTCTTTGCTATGGAAGGTTTTTATTTGGCCTTCAGTTATGAAGGAGAGTTTAGCTGGGTACAGTATTCTTGGTTGATAGTTGTTTGTTTTTAGGGCATGGCATACATCATTCCAGGCTCTTCTTGCTTTGATTGTCTCTGCTGAGAAATCTGAGGTGATTCTAATTGGTTTTCCTTTATAGGTGATGAATCTTTTCTCCTTGACAGCTTTAAGGATCTTTTCCTTGGTCTGAGTTGATCCTGTGTGGATTATAATGTGACGGTGGGATGTCCTATTCTGGTCTGGTCTGTTTGGAGTTCTCAAAGCTTCTTGTATCTGAATAGGCCTATCTTTTTGCATGTTTGGGAAGTTCTCTGCTAGGATCCTCTTAAACAAATTTCCTAGGCCATTAACTTCTGTTTCTAGGTGCTCCTCTACCCCCATTATCCTTAGATTAGGCCTTCTGATGGTGTCTTCCAAGTGTTGGAGAGATCTATCATATTTCTTGGACTTGTCTTGGATGTTTGTATGTTCTTTCTCTATAATATCTAGGCTGTCTTCAATCCCTGAGATTCGATCTTGTGCATGGTCTAACCTGCTGTCAAGACTTTCTACTTTGTTTTTTATCTCTTTTCTTTCTAATTGGTCAGCTTTGATGGCTTCAAGGTGTTGGTGAAGCTTTGTTTTAGATCTTGTATGAACGTCTTTACTTCCTTAATTTGATGTTCAGTGTTTATTCTCAGATCACTTAGTTGGTTGGTTATGGTTTCCTTGGACTCCCATTCCTTCTGTTGGGATCCATTCAGCATTCCCTTTGTGGTCTCCCTGACTTCCTTCAGCTCTTTGTTAATGGGTTCCATGAATGCCTTTAGTGATCTTTGTGTATTTTCTTCCTGCTCTCTCAATTCCTGTATTCCTCTTTGATAAGCCTCCTCCCGTTCCTGGGATTCCTGTAGTTCTCTTTGAGTGTTCTCAGCCTGTTCACGCCATTCCTGCCTTTCTCTTTGAGTATTCTCAAGCTGCTCATGCAAATCCTGTATCAGCTTTTGAGTAGCTTCCTCACGCTTATGATAGTCCTCTATAAACTTTTGGAATGCCTCCTCTCTCTCCCTATCACGCTCATATAGAGACCTTTGTATGCTTTCAATCTTTTGATTCATCATGTTTGCCAGCAGTGTTTGTAGAGCTATTTGGGAATTCTCCTCTGGATTATTCATTATCTGTTCTGTCCCCTGATTATCGGGATTGGGAATTGAGATACCCGGATTTGCCATTTTTCTTGTGTTTTTCCGGCTTACTCTGCCCATTTGCGATGAAAATAGCACCAGTTTTGTGCTAGAACACTATCTTAAAGCAATCATCAACCCAAGTCTGAATTTGCACAGTCAGTGGTCTACAGATACAATCTAGTTCAACAGATACATCTATTCAACATCAAACAACTATACGTTAATGGGCTACGAACCGCAGAGAAGAATTTGGAAGACCAGAAATTATTAGGGTTAGGGAGAGATGTGGGTAAAAAAATAGGAATAGATTGATGTGGGGAGGCTCAGGGGGAGTTAACTAAGTCTTAATCTCAAAGCAGGAAATAGGTTGGGTAGGATGAAAGGAGAGAGAGAGAAAAAAAAGAAAAAGAAAAAAGAAAAGAAAGGGAACGGGAAAGAAAAGAGACCAGAAAAAATAGAAAGGTAGAAATTAATAAAATTATGTAGATTCGATAACAATCTATTTAGATAAGAACATGAATTTATTGAGAGAAGGGGAGGGATGTAAAGGAGATGTGAAAAACTTAAAAATAAAAATGCTTAAAATATTATATAAGTATAAAGAGGTAGTACTGCTATTAAGGAATTTAAGTCTTAGAGGTTTTGACTTGAGTAATAAATTTGTGGATTAAGTGTGTACACAATGGGGGATAGGGTCTAATAGTCAACTACGGGTTTATCTGAGGGAGTGCAGGACAAGAATTAAGTCACATAAAGAAGAACAAAAGAGAGGAGAAAGTGAAAAGGATAATAAAGGAAGAAGAAAAAGATGAGAAGTTCAGTAGAGCTAAACAAAAAACAAAAAGATAATTTAAAAAGAGAAATAAAAAAGAGAAAGAAGACCAAAAAAGAAAGCAAAAACGCACACTCCTGTATCCCCAAAATAAAATTATAAGAGGAAAAGAAAGTTTCTGGAAAACAATTTTTTTTATCAAAAAAGGCAAAGATTAAAGATAGAAAAACGTTTTAGAAACGAAAAAAAAAATTTTTATATAAGGTATCAAAAATAAAAACTAAAAAAAAAAAAAAGAAGACGAAGAAGAGAAAAACAAAAAGCAAACAAAAAACTTCTTTGATTTTTTTTGGGAGTAGTGGGAAAAATCCTGTATCTCCCTTGTGTCCGTAACCAGCCTCTTGTTGGGGTCTCTGGTCTGCTTGTGGTCCTGTGGCTTGGTTGGTTTCTTAAGTCAGTTTGTTCCAACAGGCAGTAAAATGCTCTGCTTTTCCCAGGATTTGGCGATCCTCCTCCCAGGCTAGTTCATTGGGAGACAGATCTGCTTTGAGTATCACAAAAGAGGGGGATGCAGTGATGAGGCTAGGTTCTGGTAGCTTTTCTGGGGCTGGTTTGTGAAAACCTCACAGAGCCCAGCCTGGAGCCATTCTCAGGGTTTCTGTTTTTCAATTGATTGTCGAGGCTGCTAGAGGGAGGGGCAGCCTCTGGCTCTGATTACCCAGTGAAGAAACCCACTCCTTGGGCTGGCGCCCGAGCTGGGTGACTTTTCCCTGGGTGGAGCTGAGTCTGGCAGGTCACGCCGCCGTTAAGTTCTTGTGACCTGCTAAATGACTCGTTTTATTCCAAGGCCTGAGCTGGAGCTAGCAGCTCCTCCGAGCTTTGTCGGTATCCAAGATGGAGATCACCGGTGCTGGGGAGGGGGGGGGGAGTGGCCTTCCCTCCTCTGCTCCCTGAGAAGGAGTGAGGACATCAGGCTTCTACTCATGCCGAGTCTTGGTTCCTGGGTCGTCTCTGGTCTGCGAACTGCAGGATGAAGATGTCTGCTCCTTGTCGGTTCTTGCTGGTGTTGAGTAGACTCTGCTCACCTGCTGCGTCTGGCTCCTTTGTCCCGGACTCTCTGTTGCTCAGGTATGGCGGCTGCGCTCGCCCGCCATCGTCACAGCTGCTGCCGCAGCGGCGGGTGCTGGCAAGGGCTCAGAAGTATCTCCTTCCCTGGGTTTCCTTCTCTGGCCTATGTCTCTGTCATGTGAAGGCACACTTGGTGTCATTCTCTGACTTAGGACTGTTCACTAGAACTCTAAAACTGCTTTCTATGCGAGAGCTTACTTAGACTCCAGCTGCTCCTCCACCATCTTCCCGGACTCCCCGTACTCTGTGATTTTTTGGTTTCTTTGTATGTTCCTCCCCCATGGTATAATCCCTGTTTTCACTGTATTTGATTCCAATGCCCTGCATCTTGTATATATATATATTTCTTTAAGTTGTGGATGGGAAGGGAAAAAACAAAATGCTTCAATAGTGATATACACTGACCCATTGTAAAAATGAAATGTAGAAGATACTATGTTGAAAAGGAACTTTACAACTTGGAGGGGGGTGGTATAGGAGTAGTTAGAGGTGGGAATTAAGGGATGGTAGGGGAATAACAAAGGAGGAATGTACAATGCTCAACAGGAAATGTACTCATTGCCTTACTCATGTAACTGTAACCCCTGTAAAGAATTTTCACACTATAAAACGTACTTAAAAAGAAAAAAGAAAACCATATTTAAGTGAACCCTCGATATTAACAGTCAACCCTCACCATCACCTAGTCCTTTAATTTCTGATGAGAGTACATATTTTCCTACAACTGTGAAACCACTCTCAACACACTTGGTGGATGCCATCTTATCTTCCCACAATGAAGGGAGTGTCTCAGTGATATGTGCCACTTCCTGCCATAGATGACACAGAGCATTAGGAGCCTGAACACTTGATGACCTAGCAGGACCCACCTCCCATGGAGATACCCAGCAATCAGAGCTGATGGGGATGGAGCACCAGAGAAACTCAATGTCATGTCTGTAAGTCAGCAAATGCCCCTCACAGACCTACGTTCTGCCCTGGCTGGCAGGTGAGGCACCACCTATCTAGCTGAGACTAATTCCTACTCCCAATTAAGTGACCAGTAAGGAGGCTTAGATTCCTCTGTTTAGGCAACCAGGCCTCCATGCAGGCTTTAGGGCCCCCATAAAGCCAGGCCCACGATCTAATCCTTACCACGAGAGCTTTCCATTTCTGAGGAAACCCATGGGACAGTCACAACTTTACATTATGAGCTCTTGTTTTTTGTCACATGTGGGGCTTGAATTTTGGGCGTGGGCACTGTACTTCGGTTCTTCAGCTCAAGGAAAGCACTGTATGACTTCAGGCACAAAGCCACTTCTGTGTTTTGTGAGTGGTTTATTGGAGATAAGAATCTCAGGGTCTTTCTTGCCTGGGTTGTCTTTGAACTGTGATCCTCAGATCTGAGCCTTCTGAGTAGCTAAGATGACAGGGGTGAGCCACAACTGCCCAGCAATCTACCTTGTTTAGATGGATGAAACTCACTGCCAAGGTCCCTAGACGGCAAACTTTTGGGTTCAGGCCATTTACTATGGTGTAGTGCCACCAAGGTAACCCTTGGTAACTTTCTGGCCTCCCAGGGATACCGAGTCGCACCCAGGAAGGTACAGGTGGTTCAGCAGTCAGTGACTTATCTGTGTATTCAACTGGGCCACACACAAGGCTTTTGCTATCCCCACCAAACTCCTGACTACTAACTGCCCTAGCCCTCCACTAAGAATGAGCTTCTCTCCTTTTTGAGTCTAGCCAAATACCTCAGGTCCTGGACCCCCAACAACTCCCTCCGAACTTGCCACTTATATGAAGTAGCTAGACGGTCACGGGAGGAAACCCTTTGAACGCCCTCCACTCACATTTCTCCCTTCAGCAGACTGGTTCCAAACGGCCTCCACACAGGCCTCTGCTCTCAGGCTGCCGGAGCCTTCACACCTGTTCTTTCATTACGTAACTGAGAACTAGGGTTTTACATTGGGAGTTTGAGGTCAGCAGATCGGACCTCATTTGTGCCAGTAGCTTATTTGTCCAAACGCTTAGACCCTACCATGAGGGGCTAGGCTCCTTGCCTCCGTGGCCTAGCCACCATTTCTATCCTATTACAGGAGTCAAAGAAACTGAACCTGGGCACAAGCCTACCATTATCACCCACCATCACCTCTCTCAGTTACTAACCTATAGAGGGCTCAAACTCTGCCTCGCTCCCACAAGCTCTGGTGTCTTGTCACTGGTAGAGGCCCCACTCTGACCTTCCAGCTCTGCCTTCCATTAAACCCCACACCCTATTACCCATTTTAGATACAAAGTGCTCCCCAGCACACTCCCGTGTGGAGACTCTGGATGACCTGCTAACTCACCCAGCACACATTAGAGAGAGGTCATTAAAGCCCCAGGGGAACCGTAATCATGCCTGGATGACCTTCATCCCTGCCCAGGTCCTGACACTCCCAGCATCTCTCTCTTGTCCAGGCCAATAGGTGGCGGCTGTGTCAGGCAAGACTCACACAATCTTCCGCTCCAGGCTTGCTGAGACCTGAGGAACTTCTCCTCACTCCATGCCATCTTCTCCTCCCTGCAGAGCACGGAAGTCTTCCGACTGAAGACATCGTGGCAAGAGGTCTGCAGGTGGGTCCCTATTCCCACAGCAGTTGCCCTGTGGGCAGACATGGTAGGTGTCACACTCTCTAAGCCCTGGACACAAACCCCATTCCCTGGGTCCAGGTGGGTATTTATTATCAGGATTCAGACACCTCCTGTCAGATTGAACATACACAGACACACACACACACACACACACACACACACACACAAGCTTACTAGGTTTTCTGTCGTGGCTACCAATCTGCATCCACTTGAATTGCAAGCACAGCTGCCTAGTGGAAGAGCGATGGCTCATGGTTATGACAGGAAGAAGCACTTGCTCTTGCCTGGTCCATTCTTAGGGCTATTTGAACCAATTTTCAACCCTTTTGTGGAGTCACATGGTTTCCTTCCTTCTAAAACCAAATGGAATCCAACTCCCACCTCCCCACTTTCCAACTGTCACCTTCTCTCTGCCTCTCCCACAGAGACTCCTTCTGCACATTCCACAAACTGGAAAAAATCTCTTCCCCTACAAATAATTAATCTAAGAGTAAAGAGCTGCTGGCAAAGCTATGACATGAGGAAGGGAAGACAGGGGCCAGAGGTGGAGGGAAAACACAGGGGAGTCAGGGCCATCCTGAAGGCGTTTAGAAACACAACCTGATTTCTATTGTAAGGAGAGCAAGGAGAGATTCCCTTAGGCACACAGTAGGCAGAGGGGTGCTACAGCATTTTGTGATCTGCGTATACCAGCCTAGATTTGGACGTGGTGAAGTTTAGAGAACCAGGCAGCAAGAACGGGCCCTAGACACTAGGCGGGATCACAGCTTTCCCAAGTGGCTGTGCCATGGGAGCATCTGTAAGGTTGAAGACTGACTGAGATGCCCTGTGATATTGGGTATGAGATGGGCCTTGGGCCTTGACCATCACCAACCCAATCCTACAGCTGATCTCAATGGGCATTATTTCCTACCTGGGAATCTTCCTGATAGACCTCATGATGATAGATACTGCATATCAGGATATCCATGAAGTGAGTAGCCAGGCCCCAGTTGGCTCCTTGGCAAGAGGACAAGAAAGGCCCCTGAGAGTCCTGAGCTCTGGCCCTCCTTACAGTCTCCTGGCCATGCCCAGTGCTCAGTCCTATGCCCCTCTGACCATCTTCTGGTCAAACCTGCCTGACCCGTGAGCTGTGTGCACACACACACCAGCTGGGGTTTCAAGTCCTTTAAGGGAGGTCCGTGTGGCACAATTGAAGCCAGGCTTTCCTAAGACAAGCAACTTCTGGCCCAACAAAGACCTTTTTACTGATGCTGCAGTCACTCTCCTAGCTTCCCAGGGGTTAGACAACAAAATCCCTGATCCTGACTTGATGCTAGGTTCACAGTCCTCCTTTGAATACAGGCCCTACTCTTGTGTATGCACACATGTTGCCCAGGCTAGAGGAGGCCCTGTTTGGGTGTGCTGAGGGAAGAGGGTCGACATTCTAACTCCATTGCTCTCGGAATACTAGGACAAAACACATATGATGAAATTAATTCAGGTGAGTATCAGCTGTCCAGACAGAACAGCCTGGGAAGGGAACATCAAGTTTCTCTTGTCAAACATAACCAGCTGGTATTTCTTCATGGGTCCAATGAGAGGAGAGAGAAGGTCCAGCCCTTGTCATGGTAGACTGCAAAGTAGCATCCAGGAGGTCCCCAGCATTGAGTGTGAGATCCCACACAAGTCTGGGGGACTCAATGGTGGGTTGGTGGGCAGAGCTGGTAGAGGAGCTGGGTCCCTCCTCAGCCAGCAAAGCCCAGTCCAGGCCAGTCCTGCCCTGTCACTGCTCTTGTGCTCCTCAAGACCAGGAAAATGAGACATCTAAGACCTGAAAGACCTGCAACAAACCTGCAGATTTCATCACCTAAAGAAGCATAAAATTCTGGAGTGGCTCAGTGAGGAAGCCAGGTGGGTTGTCAGACACTGGCTGAATGAGGGGGGACATCCTGACAATGGAGTCCCTAGGGCCGGAGGTGTGACCATGGATTCGAGTGGGAACCGACAGAGTCTCTGTTCGGCCGCATGAGGATGGTCCATCAGGCTCTGAAGTGCAAGCCACTCTGGCAGTGAACAAACATGGCACTTGGTCACCTCACCACCACCCCTTGTCTTAGCTATGAGCTGTCATGTGCACTGGAGCCCAGGAGGCAGACTGACACTACAAACCACAAGACCAAGAAGTTTTCACAAATTAGAAAGGCAGGACAGAGGTAAGTGGATGGGCACCGACTGGCAGGGGCCAGGGAAGATTCTGGGCTGCGACACCTGAGGCTGATGCTGATTTCTCCCCACTGACAGCATCCCTGATTGTGGGCTCAGAGGCCTCGACTCTCTAGGCTTTTCCTCCGCTTGCTTGTCTCTGGGGTGCATCCCTCAGATAGGGGTCAGGATTTTCGAAGGGCCTAGACTGGAGCAGCACGCTAGCAGGGTAATGGGGAGCAGGAAGGGGGGGGGGTGTCTTGGGGAAGTTCCCTCCAGCAAGCCATCCCCTGACTGAAGCCGCCATAGTCACAACACTGACCTCAGTGGCAGTGGCAGCTCCCAGCCCACAGCACAGGAGCAGCTCCAGCGTGGCCCTGACAGCAGCAGCAGGACACCGTGGAAGAGCCCTCATACAGTGGCCCTCTGGGCCCTGGTGTGAACAGCTCCCACCTGGATCTCCACAGGAGACTCAAGGGAGAATCCTCCCAAGACAAGGAAACGGTGGCACCCTGCACTACTAGTTCATTCCTAACTTATCCAATTTAGGTGCAGCCAAGAGGTCTGGAAAGCCCAGCTCCTGTTCACATCATACAGTTTTGGAAGGCCATAGACCTTCCTCCCAGGCTGGGACACCCATCTATGTCAAGGCCTCTCCTCATGTTGCTGTCTTTCCAGATCAGGTTCTGCAAATCATCCTCTCCAGGGACTTCTGGAATGCTCTTAAATTGCAAAAGCCCAGCCTGCTCTTGAACCTCGAATACACCTGAGGCTAAGACAAACAATAGTCAGAGTTGGAATTTAGGTGGGGACAGCAACAGCTACCCGTTGGTTCCAAATAACAAGCAGGTGGGAGACACCTGTCTCATCAGGGTGAGCATACTTGAGCACACAGAAAAGGTGTCCAAAGTTTCATGGTGAGTGGGGCAGTATGACACACCCCTGCTGTCTTCAACAAGTCAGGATACAGACCAGTGGCCATCTCCAGGTCCATTTGCTTCCCTCCTGAAATTGGTCTTTTAGTAGAGACCGCAGAAACCCAGCATGCTGGAGCCAGTGGGCAGTGCTCAGGACAGCAAGGAGGGAGGAACAGTGGACCCAGCCACTGACATGAGTAAGACCACCTCAGGGCCTCTGGAGAGTCAAGAAGGCAGACACATGGATCAAGGAGATGAAGACTTCGACTAGATAAGGCACAATGCAACAGGAACCTTCTTGACTTTCCTCAGAGTGAGGTAGATTCAGAGCCTCAGAGTTAGGATGGTAGGATTCTGGGTATTACATAACCTGGAAAAACAGAGGCTTTTCACAGGTGAACTGGCCTTGTTCAGGAGAAGCCTTTTTCATCTTCCAAGTCTTCAAGGGATCAGGAGTCATTTATCTCTTTCCTCATGGAGATTCCATGACTTTCCATCATGCTCAGTCCTCTCCAGGCCACGAGAGGGAGTGGCTGTCATTAGCAGCCAGCTGGGAGAATGTGTCTTCCTGTGTGCTCTGCTCAGAGACTCAGGGGAGCTGGAGAAGGCTGCAGGTGTATCCTCTACCAGTGCAGCCTCCAGCCCAGTGGGGGCCTGACTGGTATGAGGCAATGGGTCCCTGGCTCTGGGCCTGCTCCTTCTCTTGGGCTTGGGCAAACCTCTCTGGTGAGACCTAGGCCCATGCCTACTTGATTCTGTTTACCTACAGCCACAAGACCTGAACATGATCCTGCCTGGGAGGAGGTGTCACACTGCTGATGAGAGTGGCTAAAATGGACAAGGCCCATGCTATCTTCTGAGACCACTCTCAGGAAGGAAGACTTGAATCATCCCATCACACAGTGGCTGATTCCCTTTCTGAGCATGAGTGCCTTCAGGGTATTGCTGGCCACAGACTGGTGGGAAGGGGGCACTGTGCACAGGGCTTGATGTTCTCTCCCCTTCTGACCCATGTGGGGAATCAGAAGAAGACACAGGATGTCATCCTGAAGCCCTTGAACAAAGCCTTACTGAAAGAGTACAAGCCAGATTTTGTTAAGTTTTTCGAAGAACCAACTCTTTGTTTTGTTGATTCTTTCTATAGTTTTTTTGGATTCTAATTCATTTGATTCTGATTTAATTTTGATTATTTCTTTCCGTGTACTGGATTGGGGTTTATCTTGCTGCTCTTTTTCAAGGAGCTTTAGGTGTGTCATTAAATTGTTAGTTTCAGATCTCTCCCATTTGTTGATGTAGGAGCTCAGAGCTATAAACTTGCCTCTGAGTACTGCCTTTGCTGTGTCCCAGAGGAGCTGGTAATTTGTGTGTTCATTTTTGTGGAATAGCATGAACATTTTAATTTCCTTTCTAATCTCTTCTATGACCCACTCATGATTCAGTAGTGTGTTGTTCAGCCTCCATGACAGACCCTTAGCAAATCTTATCAGAAAAAGAAGAGAACACACCCAAATTAATAAACTCAGAGATGAGAATGGAAACATCTCCACGGAAACAACCAAGATTCAGAACATTATACGGGAATACTTCTCAAAACTCTATGCTCATAAGTTTGAGAACTTGACAGAATTGGCCCTTTTCCTAGCAAATATTGACATGCCAAAACTGAACCAAGATGAGTTAAACTATCTTAACAGGCCCATATCAAGTACTGAAATAGAAACAGCAATAAGAGTCCTCCCAGGTAAGAAAAGTCCAGGACCAGATGGTTTTACAGCGGAATTTTACAAGGCCTTCAAAGCACAGCTCACACCAATACTCCTCCAACTCTTCAATGAAATTGAAAGAGAAAGCTCACTACCGAACATATTCTATGAAGCCATCATAACCCTCATCCCAAAACCAGGCAGGGACTCATCAAAGAAAGAGAACTATAGACCCATTTCTTTGATGAATATTGATGCAAAACTTCTCAACAAAATTTTGGCCAATCGACTTCAACAATTCATCCAAAAAATCATACACCACGATCAAACGGGATTCATTTCAGGGATGCAAAGCTGGTTCAATATACCCAAATCAATTAATATTATTCATCACATCAACTGGAGCAAGAATAAGAACCACATGATTATCTCAATAGATGCAGAAAAAGCATTCGACAAGATCCAACACCCCTTCATGATGAAGGTTTTGGAAAAATTAGGAATCCATGGAACATTCCTCAATACAATAAAGGCTGTATATGACAAACCTACAGCCAGCATTATACTCAATGGTGAAAAACTAAAGCCATTTCCTCTTAACTCAGGAACAAGACAAGGATGCCCACTCTCTCCACTTCTCTTCAATCTAGTATTAGAATGCCTAGCTACAGCAATAAGACAAGATGCAGACATAAAGGGGATCCAAATAGGGAAAGAAGAAATAACACTCTCCCTCTTTGCAGATGACATGATCTTGTATTTAAAGAATCCCATAGACTCCACTCCCAAATTAATCAAGCTGATTCAAAACTTTGGTAAAGTAGCAGGTTATAAAATTAACCCCCCAAAATCAAAGGCTTTTCTGTATGCCAACAATGAGAAAAGTGTGGCTGAAATTAGGAAAGCAACTCCATTTTTAATTGCCCCAGGAAAAATAAAATACCTAGGAATTAACTAAAGAAGGATAGAACCTCTATGAAAACTTTAAAATCTTGAAAAAGGAAATCAACACAGAACTAAAAAAATGGCAAAGCCTCCCATGCTCCTGGATTGGAAAGATTAACATCGTGAAAATGTTAATACTTCCCAAGGCTACCTACAAATTCAACGCAATACCCATCAAAATTCCACCCTCATTCTTCAAGGAAATAGAAGAGGCAATCCAAAAATTCATATGGAACAATAAAAGACCCCGAATAGCAAAAACGCTCCTCAACGGAAAGAACACTGCTGGAGGAATATCAATAACAAATTTCAAACTCTACTATAAAGCCATAGTAATCAAAACAGCTTGGTATTGGCATAAGAACAGACCTCAGGACCACTGGAATAGAATTGAAAACCCAGAAATGAACCTACAGACCTATAGCCATCTAATCATCGATAAGGGAGATAAAACAATAGAATGGAACAAAGACAGACTCTTCAGTAAATGGTGCTGGCAAAATTGGTTAACTACATGTAGAAAACTAAAGCTAGATCCTTATATATCACCCTGCACCAGAATCAACTCCAAAAGGATCAAAGACCTTGAAGTCAAAGCAGACACTCTGAAAACATTACAGGATGGAATAGGAGAAACCCTAGGTCTCCTTGGATCAGGCCAAAACTTTCTGAATAGAGACCCGGAAACACAACAAATCAAAGGAAGGTTGGACCAATGGGATTGCATAAAGTTGCAGAGCTTCTGCAGGGCAAATGACATAACTAGCAAGATAATAGAAAGCCCACGGATTAGGAGAAGATCTTTACTAGTCATACAACGGACAAGGGTCTCATATCTAAAATATACTTGGAACTCAAAAAATTAAAACCCCCAACAACAAATCCTCAAAGAAACAACTGCCCAATAAATAAGTGGGCGAAAGACTTAAAGAGAAACTTCTCTGAAGAAGAAAGAAGGATGGCCAATAGACACATGAAGAAATGTTCAACATCCCTAGCCATAAAAGAAATGCAAATCAAAACAACATTGAGATATCACCTCACCCCAGTTAGAACGGCAAAAATCAAGAACTCTAACAACAACAGATGCTGCAGGGGCTGTGGACAGAAAGGAACCTTACTTCATTGTTGGTGGGAATGTAAACTTGTTCAACCACTTTGGAAAGCAGTATGGAGGTTCCTCAAAAGACTTCACATAGATCTCCCCTATGAGTGGCGCTGTAGCTCAAGTGGTAGAGCGCTCGCTTTGAGTTTAAGAGCTGAGGGACAATGCCCAGGCCCAGAGTTCAAGTCCCATGACCGACAAAAAAAAAAAACAACTATATAGAACTCCCCTATGACCCAGCAATTCCACTTTTGGGCATTTACCCAAATGTTTACAAACAAGACCACACTAAAGCTACCAGCACAACAATGTTTATTGCAGCATTATTTACCATAGCTAAGATCTGGAACCAACCCAGATGCCCCTCAGTAGATGAACAGATCAAGAAAATGTGGTATATATACACAATGGAATTCTATGCCTCCATCAGAAAGAATGACATTGCCCCATTTGTTAGGAAATGGAAAAACTTGGAAAAAATTATATTAAGTGAAGGAAGCCAGGCCCAAAGAAACTTAGGTCCCATGGTTTCCCTTATTTGCAATATCTAGTATATGTATGAGTCAAGCGGAAAAGGTCAGATAATGCGATGTCAGGAAAATGATACCCGGGACATAAGGAAAAAAGACAAAAGTAAAAGCTAATTTAATTCATTGGTCAGACTAAGGTTCCATTGCAAAGTTATGAGATGAATCTGACATGCAGCTAAAATTGTGATGAATTGGGCTAGGAAGGTGGCTCTGTGGTAGAGTGCTTGCCTTGCATGCCTGAGGCCCTGGGTTCAATTCCTCAGCACCACATAAGCAAAAAGAAAAAAGCCAGAAGAGGCGCTGTGGCTCAAGTGGTAGAGCGCTAGCTTTGAGCTGAAGAGCTGAGGGACAGTGCCCAGGCCTGGAGTTAAAGCCCCACAACCGGACCCCCCCTAAAAAAAAATTGTGATGAATTACACGTTGTAGTAGGAGCATATTTTGGAACCTACATATATACCTTCATCGAAATGCATGCCCATGAAATAGATTTGAGAAGCTATATTGCCATAGGTCCTTTGTTATACTTGTCTACTAATCCTTCGAAGGAAAAGGTACTCTGGCACTTAAAAAATGAAAAAACAAAAACTTCGTTCCCATATCTGCTTCCTCAATATTTCCAGAAAATACATCGCCCACTCACTATTTTCCTTCAGGATTGCCCTAGGATCTCTGACTTTCTTTTTGCCTCCCTGGCTCAACTTCTTTGTCTGTTGCAAGGTGGAAGTTCCTTACTGACATTCTCTAGCCTTTCTATTCAACTCAGTGCTATAGTCTTTCTGAAAATCTCCTTTCTCCATTCAAGAATTCCTCCAGTGCAGAGATGGGCAGGAGGCACACACCATAGTCCTACCCTTCTCCACAAGTTCATTTCCCCAATTATCAGCTGCCCAGAGGCAATCATGCTCTGAAAATATTCAATGGAAAAATCCAGATATTCAGAATTGGGAAAGTTTAAATTCTTCAGAATAAGGAGAATGTAAACACTAAATTGTATTGGAAGAAAATAACATTGAAAATTTGCATGTGGAGTCAGCTAAGGATTTGTTTTTCTTGGGGCCCTGGCTAGTCATGCTTGTTAGCCTAGATGCTTGAGAGATAAAAAGGACAAAGATCACAGCTTGAGGACAAAGAGTTCACACCAAAGTTCTCTTGACCTCATTTTCATTGGTAGCCAGGTGAGAACACTTGCTCCTGCCATCCCAGTCTACACAGGAAGCTAGATTGAGAGAACTGGACTTGCATTTCAGCCCAAGGAAACAATCCACAAACCCCCATGTCAACAGAAAAGGCCTAGCATGGTGGTATGTGCCTGTCATCCTAGCTATATGAGATCTTCAGTAGGAGCTGTGATCCAGCTGACCAGGAAAACAAGTCAGACTCAATCTCAAAAGAAAATGCAGCACCTAGGCACCAGTGGCTCATGCCTATAATCCTCTCTACTCAGGAGGCTGAGATCTAAGGATTGGGGTTCAAAGTCTGTCAGGGCAGGAAAGTTCATGAGACACTTAGCTCCAATTAACCACCAGAAATTCAGAAGTAGCACTGTGGCTCAAAAGGTAGAGCAACCATGTGAGCTGAAGAGCTCATAGAGAGCACGTAGTCCCAGATGCATGACCAATTAAATATAAATATCAGTCAATCACTGAAACCTCAACAAACAAAAAACAGTCAATTAATCAATCAAGAATAAACCTGCAGCAAACTGTGCTTGGATGGAGGCTCAAGCATTCAAGTGGAATAGAGCCTGTCTAGCAAGTAAGTCATCTTGTGCTTAAACATAAGGAAAGCCATCAGTTCAAACATCCACAACACCAAAAAACAAACATATCACATTCTTGTCTATGTGAGGGTTGGCCTGAGAAGCAGTGTGTGTACTGTGTGTTCCCATTCCCTTGATATCATGGTGGACATGGCTCAATACTACCTTGGACAGGCAGGAAGAGATTGCCCTACAGTTGAAGGGAAATGAGTCCAACTGATGAAGGGAATCAATACTAAGGATTAAGTCTTTCATGCAAGAGCAAGAGACTAAGGGTCTATGGCTTCCTAAGCATTTCCAGTTCCCCAGTTTATTCCAGTTCCAGATCCTTCCTTCACCACATTTTCAAACATTCAAAATTGCTTTGAATCTTTCACACAGATTTTTCTCTTCTTGATGCTATAATCTGCCAGTGATCTGCTAGTTCTCCCTGCATCATTGAAAACTTTAGTATTGTTTCTCTATGTTGGTCTAACACTCTTTGTCATTTTAAGAAAATTTCAACACTAACACAATCTAGAGTTCATCTAGCTAACATCTTGGATTCTGAGTCTCCACAATCTCTCAGCTGGCTTCATGTCAGTGACCCTTTCCTGTGGTCTAACTTACATATCACCAATAATGGCACCAACTGGGGAGATAATGTGAA
Source organism: Dipodomys spectabilis (assembly GCF_019054845.1). Taxonomy (NCBI): domain Eukaryota; kingdom Metazoa; phylum Chordata; class Mammalia; order Rodentia; family Heteromyidae; genus Dipodomys; species Dipodomys spectabilis. The sequence goes on from NW_024870723.1 coordinate 7,892,298, forward strand.
ATATTTCCCTTTTTACCACCTTCACTTCGTCCTGCTTACTTAATCCTGTTCTCACATATCTACTATTCAGCAACTGATACTTAGTATATTGACAGGTATTTATTGTTCGTATAAGTTATTTTATATTATCTATCACCAAATTTGCTCTTTCTACCCCTGATAAATACATTTATATTCCAAGATCCAAATCACCTTGTTATTGAAAATCCTCAATCAATTTCCCTCTTTATTTCTTTAAGCAAAAATCCCATCTATAAATAAGTCTAGTGTTAAATCCCATCTCTACGTAAGTCTATTGTTTTTTTTTTATCATTTTTATTTTTAATGTAACGGTGATGTACACAGGTTTTACAGCTGCATGTCAGGTAATGAGTTCATTTGGTTTTGAACAATGTTATTTTTTCCTCATTTTTCTAACTCATGGCTATCCATCACTACCTTACTCTTATTAGAAATTGTCAAGTAAGTATATTTGGTTTAACTACTATTAAAATTGTGAACAAAATATTCAAGTGATTTGGAGGCATTTATAATGTACTATGTGATTTTTTTGAAGGTTTTTTTTAAAAATTTTATTGTAAAGATGCTGCTCAGAGGGATTACAGGTACACGAGTAAGGCAGTCAGTACATTTCTTTAATCTTCTCTTCTTTTCTTTTCTCTTCTTAGTTGTGGAGCTTGAACAGATGACCACTTTCTCCAAGGCAGGGTCATTGTCATTAGGCATACCTGTGTTGTCCCCTCAATCCCAAATGCTGCTCTTGTCAAGTTCTTGGTATCTGAATGAGAGGGGCTGGGAGAAAAGAAGGACTACGTGTCCTTCTTTCTCTCCTGTCTACTGTCCATAGCTTTCTACCATTGCCCTTGGTGTGCAGGGAACCATAAACAAGTTATGTCTTGGCCCCGCTGAATCCTTTAGGTCTACCACCCTTTTCTGTTCAATATACCCTCTGGCAAGGAGGGTTTTCTTCCTCGGGGGACTTCTCATTGGAAGGTCACAGACTAACAGGGATCTACCTTGGCTGCTTATTAACCTTTAACCTTCCTGTAGTAATTGCTTCCCCTCTGTGGACTCCTCCCTTTCATCCACAGTAAAATGAATCAGAGGAAAGGACCCCAACACCAGCTATTCCAAGTGTTTCTTCCTAATCTTTGTCTTAGTTTTCCTTGATATTGGCTTCCTTTGCTCAATTTTATTTTAAAAGGGAGTTTTAAAGCACTAGGTTGAAGGAAAGTCAGCTGGTCTCATATAGCACACCAAAGGGGAGTCAGCCCATAACCCTGCTCAGTTCTAGTTCTGCTGTGAGAGACTCTGAGCAGGACTGTGGTAAGGACAGGAGAGGAGCCCCATCTAGGAAGAGGCTGCAGCTTTTATCTTTCCCTTCCCCATTTAAGAGGCTTGAAGGGGAACTGGAAGAGAGCACCTTTGCCTTTTTTCCACAAGGATTAGAGTTATTTAGTGGCGTGTTTAGTGAAGGCTACTCCCCTGCGTCCCTGGAAGCCTATGCCATTCACATTGGGCTTTGTTCTGCTATGGCAGATCTCAAGGCTTCTCTTGTTGATACCCTCTCTCCCAATTCGACTTGAGTCATGGCTATGAATAAAATCAGGTGTTTCTTACAGCTGTTTTCATGATACATGGATACAGAGAAAGATGCCACTTATGACATCTGTTCTTTCTTGCCAGGATTTTTTTTTTGTATTTTATTTTATTTGTGAGCATACTGTGCAGAGGGGTTACAATTACATGGGCAGGATAATGCATACATTTCTTACCAAGCATTGCAGCCTCCTCCTTTGTTTACACTTCACATCCCTTCCCAGCCTCTCCTCCCCCCAGTCCCAATCCTCCCCCCCCCCACTGACATTGTAAAGCTCGTTTTGGACAAGACAACTTGTACTTCTCATTTTTGCAACAGGTCCACCTGTATCCTTAAACGACTTCTTTTTCCCCATCTCCTCCACAAGTTATACTGACATCAAATATAGTGAAACCAGGGATTATACTGTGGGGGAGGGACATACAAAGCAACAAAGAAATAATCTTATAAATGCGTTAGAAACACATGCATGAAAGAAAAAAACGTTAAAATACATATCTAAGGGTTCATTTTCCTAACATCACATTATCTGACCTTTTCCACTTGACTCATACACATACTAGATATTGCAAATAAGGGAAACCATGGGGCCTATGTTTCTTTGGGCCTGGCTTCCTTCACTTAATGTAATTTTTTCCAAGTCTTTCCATTTCCTAACAAATGGGGCAATGTCATTCTTTCTGATGGAGGCATAGAATTCCATTGTGTATATATACCACATTTTCTTGATCCATGCATCTACTGAGGGGCATCTGGGTTGGTTCCAGATCTTAGCTATGGTAAATAATGCTGCAATAAACATAGTTGTGCTGGTAGCTTTAGTGTGGTCTTGTTTGTAAACATTTGGGTAAATGCCCAATAGTGGGATTGCTGGGTCATAGGGGAGTTCTATGTGGAGTCCTTTGAGGAACCTCCATACTGTTTTCCAAAGTGGTCGAACAAGTTTACATTCCCACCAACGATGAAGTAAGTTTCCCTTCTGTCCACATCCCCTCCAGCATCTGTTGTTGTTAGAGTTCTTGATTATTGCCATTCTAACTGGAGTGAGGTGGTATCTCAATGTTGTTTTGATTTGCATTTCTTTTATGGCTAGGGATGTGGAGCATTTCTTCATGTGTCTATTGGCCATCCTTCTTTCTTCTGCAGAGAAGTTTCTCTTTGTGTCTTTCGCCCACTTGTTTATTGGGCAGTTGTTTCGTTGAGGATTTGTTGTTGGGGGATTTAATTTTTTGAGTTCCAAGTATATTTTAGATATGAGACCCTTGTCGGTTGTATGGCTAGTAAAGATCTTCTCCCAATCCGTGGGCTTTCTATTGATCTTGCTAGCTATGTCCTTTGCCATGCAGAAGCTCTGCAACTTTATGCAATCCCATTTGTCCAACCTTCCTTTGATTTGTTGTGTTTCCGGGTCTCTGTTCAGAAAATTTCAGCCTGAGCCAAGGAGACCTAGGGTTTCTCCTATTCCATCCTGTAATGTTTTCAGAGTGTTTGCTTTGACTTCGAGGTCTTTGATCCATTTGGAGTTGATTCTGGTGCAGGGTGATATATAAGGATCTAGCTTTAGTTTTCTACAAGTAGTTAACCAATTTTGCCACCACCATTTACTGAAGAGGCTGTCTTTCTTCCATTCTATTGTTTTAGCTCCCTTATCGAAGATTAGATGGCTATAGGTCTGTAGGTTCATTTCTGGGTTTTCAATTCTATTCCAGTGGTCCTGAGGTCTGTTCTTATGCCAATACCAAGCTGTTTTGAGTACTATGGCTTTATAGTAGAGTTTGAAATTTGGTACTGATATTCCTCCAGCAGTGTTCTTTCCGTTGAGGAGCGTTTTTGCTATTCGGGGTCTTTTATTGTTCCATATGAATTTTTGGATTGCCTCTTCTATTTCCTTGAAGAATGAGCTTGGAATTTTGATAGGTATCGTGTTGAATTTGTAGATAGCCTTGGGAAGTATTGCCATTTTCACGATGTTAATCTTTCCAATCCAGGAGCATGGGAGGTTTTGCCATTTTTTAAGTTCTGTGTTGATTTCCTTTTTCAAGATTTTAAAGTTTTCATCATAGAGGTCCTTCACTTCTTTAGGTAAGTTAATTCCTAGGTATTTTATTTTTTGTGGGGCTATTACAAATGGAGTTGCTTTCCTAATTTCAGCCACACTTTTCTCATTGTTGGCATACAGAAAGGCCATTGATTTTGGCGGGTTAATTTTATATATTCCCTAATAATGTTTTGAATCTTGGTTGTTTCCGTGGTGATGTTTCCATTCTCGTCTCTGAGTTTATTTATTTGGGTGTGTTCTCTTCTTTTTCTGATAAGATTTGCTAAAGGTCTGTCAATTTTGTTAATTTTTTCGAAGAACCAACTCTTTGTTTTGTTGATTCTTTCTATAGTTTTTTTGGATTCTAATTCATTTAATTCTGATTTAATTTTAATGATTTCTTTCCATGTACTGGATTGGGGTTTATCTTGCTGCTCTTTTTCAAGGAGGTTCAGATGTCTCATTAAATTGTTAGTTTCAGATATCTCCCATTTGTTGATGTAGGAGCTCAGAGCTATAAACTTGCCTCTGAGTACTGCCTTTGCTGTGTCCCAGAGGAGCTGGTAATTTGTGTGTTCATTTTTGTTGAATAGCATGAACATTTGAATTTCCTTTCTAATCTCTTCCATGACCCACTCGTGATTCAGCATGTGTTGTTCAGCCTCCATGTGATACCAGACTTTCTTTGGAGGCTTTTGGTGTTGAGTTCTAATTTTATTCCCTTGTGGTCAGAGAAAATGCAAGGTATAACTTCACTGCTTCTGAATTTGGACAAGTTTGCTTTGTGGCCTAAAATGTGGTCTATTTTAGAAAACATTCCATGTGCTGCTGAGAAAAACGTGTATTCTGATGCTGCTGGGTGAAATGTTCGGTAGATATCTGTTAACTCTAGTTGATCTATGCAGCTGTTTAGATCTGCAGTTTCTCTGTTGAGTTTTTGCCGAGTTGATCTATCTAGTGGGGAGAGTGGTGTGTTAAAATCCCCAACAATTAATGTCTTTGGAGTTATATGGGATTTGAGGGAAAGTAGTGTTTCTTGGATAAATTTGGGTGCTCCATTGTTTGGCCAGTAGATATTTAGAATTGTAATATCCTCCTGAAAGAGAGATCCCTTAATTAGTATGTAGCGACCTTCTTTATCTCTTCTCACGAATTTTAATTTGAAGTCTATTTTATCTGATATTAGGATTGCAACTCCCGCCTGTTTATGGGGGCCGTTTGCTTGGTAGATTTTGTTCCAACCTTCAACATTGAAAATGTGCTTGTTTTTATGGGCAAGATGTGACTCCTAAAGGCAGCAGATAGAAGGGTCTTGTTTTTTAATCCAACTAGACAGTCTATGTCGCTTAATTGGAGAATTCAGTCCGTTAACGTTAAGAGAAAGGACTGAGAGGTATTTGGGAGTTCCTGCCATGTTATCCGCCTTCTTGGGGGTTGCGAAATCTGGGTTCTTCCTATGGTTCTTGGATTCTCAGTTTGGGTGCAGTTTCTTGACCTTTATTGTGGTCTTGTTGGTTTTCTATGTGTAGGACATCTTTAAGAATCTTTTGTAGGGCTGGTTTGGTGGAGATGTATTGTTTCAATTTTTCTTTGCTATGGAAGGTTTTTATTTGGCCTTCAGTTATGAAGGAGAGTTTACCTGGGTACAGTATTCTTGGTTGATAGTTGTTTGTTTTTAGGGCATGGCATACATCATTCCAGGCTCTTCTTGCTTTGATTGTCTCTGCTGAGAAATCTGAGGTGATTCTAATTGGTTTTCCTTTATAGGTGATGAATCTTTTCTCCTTGACAGCTTTAAGGATCTTTTCCTTGGTCTGAGTTGATCCTGTGTGGATTATAATGTGACGGTGGGATGTCCTATTCTGGTCTGGTCTGTTTGGAGTTCTCAAAGCTTCTTGTATCTGAATAGGCCTATCTTTTTGCATGTTTGGGAAGTTCTCTGCTAGGATCCTCTTAAACAAATTTCCTAGGCCATTAACTTCTGTTTCTAGGTGCTCCTCTACACCCATTATCCTTAGATTAGGCCTTCTGATGGTGTCTTCCAAGTGTTGGAGAGATCTATCATATTTCTTGGACTTGTCTTGGATGTTTGTATGTTCTTTCTCTATAATATCTAGGCTGTCTTCAATCCCTGAGATTCGATCTTCTGCATGGTCTAACCTGCTGTCAAGACTTTCTACTTTGTTTTTTATCTCTTTTCTTTCTAATTGGTCAGCTTTGATGGCTTCAAGGTGTTGGTGAAGCTTTGTTTTAGATCTTGTATGAATGTCTTTACTTCCTTAATTTGATGTTCAGTGTTTATTCTCAGATCACTTAGTTGGTTGGTTATGGTTTCCTTGGACTCCCATTCCTTCTGTTGGGATCCATTCAGCATTCCCTTTGTGGTCTCCCTGACTTCCTTCAGCTCTTTGTTAATGGATTCCATGAATGCCTTTAGTGATCTTTGTGTATTTTCTTCCTGCTCTCTCAATTCCTGTATTCCTCTTTGATAAGCTTCCCCCCGTTCGTGGGATTCCTGTAGTTCTCTTTGAGTGTTCTCAGCCTGTTCACGCCATTCCTGCCTTTCTCTTTGAGTATTCTCAAGCTGCTCATGCAAATCCTGTATCAGCTTTTGAGTAGCTTCCTCACGCTTATGATAGTCCTCTATAAACTTTTGGAATGCCTCCTCTCTCTCCCTATCACGCTCATATAGAGACCTTTGTATATTTTCAATCTTTTGATTCATCATGTTTGCCAGCAGTGTTTGTAGAGCTATTTGGGAATTCTCCTCTGGATTATTCATTATCTGTTCTGTCCCCTGATTATCGGGATTGGGAATTGAGATACCCGGATTTGCCATTTTTCTTGTGTTTTTCCGGCTTACTCTGCCCATTTGCGATGAAAATAGCACCAGTTTTGTGCTAGAACACTATCTTAAGGCAATCATCAACCCAAGTCTGAATTTGCACAGTCAGTGGTCTACAGATACAATCTAGTTTAACAGATATATCTATTCAACATCAAACAACTATACGTTAATGGGCTACGAACCGCAGAGAAGAATTTGGAAGACCAGAAATTATTAGGGTTAGGGAGAGATGTGGGTAAAAAAATAGGAATAGATTGATGTGGGGAGGCTCAGGGGGAGTTAACTAAGTCTTAATCTCAAAGCAGGAAATAGGTTGGGTAGGATGAAAGGAGAGAGAGAGAGAAAAAAGAAAAAGAAAAAAGAAAAGAAAGGGAACGGGAAAAGAAAAGAGACCAGAAAAAATAGAAAGGTAGAAATTAATAAAATTATGTAGATTCGATAACAATCTATTTAGATAAGAACATGAATTTATTGAGAGAAGGGGAGGGATGTAAAGGAGATGTGAAAAACTTAAAAATAAAAATGCTTAAAATATTATATAAGTATAAAGAGGTAGTACTGCTATTAAGGAATTTAAGTCTTAGAGGTTTTGACTTGAGTAATAAATTTGTGGATTAAGTGTGTACACAATGGGGGATAGGGTCTAATAGTCAACTACGGGTTTATCTGAGGGAGTGCAGGACAAGAATTAAGTCACATAAAGAAGAACAAAAGAGAGGAGAAAGTGAAAAGGATAATAACGGAAGAAGAAAAAGATGAGAAGTTCAGTAGAGCTAAACAAAAAACAAAAAGATAATTTAAAAAGAGAAATAGAAAAGAGAAAGAAGACCAAAAAAGAAAGCAAAAACGCACACTCCTGTATCCCCAAAATAAAATTATAAGAGGAAAAGAAAGTTTCTGGAAAACAATTTTTTTTATCAAAAAAGGCAAAGATTAAAGATAGAAAAACGTTTTAGAAACGAAAAAAAAAATTTTTTATATAAGGTACCAAAAATAAAAACTAAAAAAAAAAAAAAAGAAGACGAAGAAGATAAAAACAAAAAGCAAACAAAAAACTTCTTTGATTTTTTTTGGGAGTAGTGGGAAAATCCTGTATCTCCCTTGTGTCCGTAACCAGCCTCTTGTTGGGGTCTCTGGTCTGCTTGTGGTCCTGTGGCTTGGTTGGTTTCTTAAGTCAGTTTGTTCCAACAGGCAGTAAAATGCTCTGCTTTACCCAGGATTTGGCGATCCTCCTCCCAGGCTAGTTCATTGGGAGACAGATCTGCTTTGAGTATCACAAAAGAGGGGGATGCAGTGATGAGGCTAGGTTCTGGTAGCTTTTCTGGGGCTGGTTTGTGAAAACCTCACAGAGCCCAGCCTGGAGCCATTCTCAGGGTTTGTTTTTCAATTGATTGTCGAGGCTGCTAGAGGGAGGGGCAGCCTCTGGCTCTGATTACCCAGTGAAGAAACCCACTCCTTGGGCTGGCGCCCGAGCTGGGTGACTTTTCCCTGGGTGGAGCTGAGTCTGGCAGGTCAGGCCTCCGTTAAGTTCTTGTGACCTGCTAAATGACTCATTTTATTCCAAGGCCTCAGCTGGAGCTAGCAGCTCCTCCGAGCTTTGTCGGTATCCAAGATGGAGATCACCTGTGCTGGGGGTGGGGGGGAGTGGCCTTCCCTCCTCTGCTCCCTGAGGAGGAGTGAGGACATCAGGCTTCTACTCACGCCGAGTCTTGGTTCCTGGGTCGTCTCTGGTCTGCGAACTGCAGGATGAAGATGTCTGCTCCTTGTCGGTTCTTGCTGGTGTTGAGTAGACTCTGCTCACCTGCTGCGTCTGGCTCCTTTGTCCCGGACTCTCTGTTGCTCAGGTATGGCGGCTGCGCTCGCCCGCCATCGTCACAGCTGCTGCCGCAGCGGCGGCTGCTGGCAAGGGCTCAGAAGTATCTCCTTCCCTGGGTTTCCTTCTCTGGCCTATGTCTCTGTCATGTGAAGGCACACTTGGTGTCATTCTCTGACTTAGGACTGTTCACTAGAACTCTAAAACTGCTTTCTATGCGAGAGCTTACTTAGACCCCAGCTGCTCCTCCACCATCTTCCCGGACTCCCCGTACTCTGTGATTTTTTGGTTTCTTTGTATGTTCCTCCCCCATGGTATAATCCCTGTTTTCACTGTATTTGATTCCAATGCCCTGCATCTTGTATATATATATATTTCTCTAAGTTGTGGATGGGAAGGGAAAAAACAAAATGCTTCAATAGTGATATACACTGACCCATGGTAAAAATGAGATGTACAAGATACTATGTTGAAAAGGAACTTTACAACTTGGAGGGGGTGGTATAGGAGTAGTTAGAGGTGGGAATTAAGGGATGGTAGGGGAATAACAAAGGAGGAATGTACAATGCTCAACAGGAAATGTGCTCATTGCCTTACTCATGTAACTGTAACCCCTGTAAAGAATTTTCACACTATAAAACGTACTTAAAAAGAAAAAAGAAAACCATATTTAAGTGAACCCTCGATATTAACAGGCAACGCTCACCATCTCCTAGTCCTTTAATTTCTGATGAGAGTACATATTTTCCTACAACTGTGAAACCACTATCAACACACTTGGTGGATGCCATCTTATCTTCCCACAATGAAGGGAGTGTCTCAGTGATATGTGCCACTTCCTGCCATAGGTGACACAGAGCATTAGGAGCCTGAACACCTGATGACCTAGCAGGACCCACCTCCCATGGAGATACCCAGCAATCAGAGCTGATGGGGATGGAGCACCAGAGAAACTCAATGTCATGTCTGTAAGTCAGCAAATGCCCCTCACAGACCTACGTTCTGCCCTGGCTGGCAGGTGAGGCACCACCTATCCAGCTGAGACTAATTCCTACCCCCAATTAAGTGACCAGTAAGGAGGCTTAGATTCCTCTGTTTAGGCAACCAGGCCTCCATGCAGGCTTTAGGGCCTCCATAAAGCCAGGCCCACGATCTAATCCTTACCACGAGAGCTTTCCATTTCTGAGGAAACCCATGGGACAGTGACAACTTTACATTATGAGCTCTTTTTTTTGTCACATGTGGGGCTTGAATTTTGGGCCTGGGCACTGTACTTCGGTTCTTCAGCTCAAGGAAAGCACTGTATGACTTCAGGCACAAAGCCACTTCTGTGTTTTGTGAGTGGTTTATTGGAGATAAGAATCTCAGGGTCTTTCTTGCCTGGGTTGTCTTTGAACTGTGATCCTCAGATCTGAGCCTTCTGAGTAGCTAAGATGACAGGGGTGAGCCACAACTGCCCAGCAATCTACCTTGTTTAGATGCATGAAACTCACTGCCAAGGACCCTAGACGGCAAACTTTTGGGTTCAGGCCATTTACTATGGTGTAGTGCCACCAATGTAACCCTTGGTAACTTTCTGGCCTCCCAGGGATACCGAGTCTCACCCAGGAAGGTACAGGTGGTTCAGCAGTCAGTGACTTATCTGTGTATTCAACTGGGCCACACACAAGGCTTTTGCTATCCCCACCAAACTCCTGATTACTAACTGCCCTAGCCCTCCACTAAGAATGAGCTTCTCTCCTTTTTGAGTCTAGCCAAATACCTCAGGACCTGGACCCCCAACAACTCCCTCTGAAGTTGCCACTTATATGAAGTAGCTAGAGGGTCACGGGAGGAAACCCTTTGAACGCCCTCCACTCACATTTCTCCCTTCAGTAGACTGGTTCCAAACGGCCTCCACACAGGCCTCTGCTCTCAGGCTGCCGGAGCCTTCACACCTGTTCTTTCATTACGTAACTGAGAACTAGGGTTTTACATTGGGAGTTTGAGGTCAGCAGATCGGACCTCATTTGTGCCAGTTGCTTATTTGTCCAAACGCTTAGACCCTACCATGAGGGGCTGGGCTCCTTGCCTCCGTGGCCTAGCCACCATTTCTATCCTATTACAGGAGTCAAAGAAACTGAACCTGGGCACAATCCTACCATTATAACCCACCATCACCTCTCTCAGTTACTAACCTATAGAGTGCTCAAACTCTGTCTCCCTCCCACAAGCTCTGGTGTCTTGTCACTGGTAGAGACCCCACTCTGACCTTCCAGCTCTGCCTTCCATTAAACCCCACACCCTATTACCCATTTTTGATACAAAGTGCTCCCCAGCACACTCCTGTGTGGAGACTCTGGATGACCTGCTAACTCACCCAGCACACATTAGAGAGAGGTTGTTAAAGCCCCAGGGGAACGGTAATCATGCCTGGATGACCTTCATCCCTGCCCAGGTCCTGACACTCCCATCATCTCTCTCTTGTCCAGGCCAACAGGAGGCGGCTGTGTCAGGCAAGACTCACACAATCTTCCTCTCCAAGTTTGCCGAGACCTGAGGAACTTCTCCTCACTCCATGCCATCTTCTCCTCCCTGCAGAGCACGGAAGTCTTCCGACTGAAGACATCATGGCAAGAGGTCTGCAAGTGGGTCCCTATTCCCACAGCAGTTGCCCTGTGGGCAGACATGGTAGGTGTCACACTCTCTAAGCCCTGGACACAAACCCCATTCCCTGGGTCCAGGTGGGTATTTATTATCAGGATTCAGACACCTCCTGTCAGATTGAACATACACAGACACACACACACACACACACACACACACACACACACACACACACACGAACTTACTAGGTTTTCTGTCGTGGCTACGAATCTGCATCCACTTGAATTGAAAGCACAGCTGCCTAGTGGAAGAGAGATGGCTCATGGTTATGACAGGAAGAAGCACTTGCTCTTGCCTGGTGGATTCTTGGGGCTATTTGAACCGATTTTCAACCCTTTTGTGGAGTCACATGGTTTCCTTCCTTCCAAAACCAAATGGAATCCAACTCCTACTTCCCCACTTTCCAACTGTCACCTTCTCTCTGCCTCTCCCACAGATACTCCTTCTGCACATTCCACAAACTGGAAAAAATCACTTCTCCTACAAATAATTAATCTAAGAGCAAAGAGCTGCTGGCTAATCTATGACACGAGGAAGGGAAAACAGGGGGCAGATGTGGAGGGGAAACACGGGGGAGTCAGTGCCATCCTGAAGGTGTTTAGAAACAGAACCTGATTTCTATGGAAAGGAGAGCAAGGAGAGATTCCCGTAGGCACACAGTAGGCGGAGGGGTGCTACAGCATTTTGTGATCTGCGTATACCAGCCTAGATTTGGACGTGGGGAAGTTTAGAGAACCAGGCAGCAAGAACGGGCCCGAGACTCTAGGGGGGATCACAGGTTTCCCAAGTGGCTGTGCCATGGGAGCATCTGTAAGGTTGAAGACTGACTGAGATGCCCTGTGATATAGGATATGAGATGGGCCTTGGGCCTTGACCATCACCCACCCAATCCTAAGGCTGATCTCAATGGGCATTATTTCCTACCTGGGAATCTTCCTAATAGATCTCATGATGATAGATACTGCATATCAGGATATCCATGAAGTGAGTAGCCAGGCCCCAGTTGGCTCCTTGGCAAGAGGAGAAGAAAGGCCCCTCAGAGTCCTGAGCTCTGACACTCCTTACAGTCTCCTGGCCATGCCCAGTGCTCAGTCCTATGCCCCTCTGACGATCTGCTGGCCAAACCTGCCTGACCCGTGAGCTGTGTGCACACACACGCCAGCTGGGGTTTCAAGTCCTTTAAGGGAGGTCTGTGTGGCAAAATTGAAGCCAGGCTTTCCTAAGACAAGCAACTTCTGGCCCAACAAAGACCTTTTTACTGATGCTGCAGTCACTCTCCTAGCTTCCCAGGGGTTAGACAACAAAATCCCTGATCCTGACTTGATGCTAGGTTCACAGCCCTCCTCTGAATGCAGGCCCTACTCTTGTGTATGCACACATGTTGCCCAGGCTAGAGGAGGCCCTGGTTGGGTGTGCTGAGGGAAGAGGGTCGCCATTCTAACTCCATTGCCCACGGCATACTAGGACAAAACACATATGATGAAATTAATTCAGGTGAGTATCAGCTGTCCAGACAGAACAGCCTGGGAAGGGAACATCAAGTTTCTCTTGTCAAACATAACCAGCTGCTATTTCTTCATGGGTCCAATGAGAGGAGAGAGAAGGTCCAGCCCTTGTCATGGTAGACTGCAAAGTAGCATCCAGGAGGTCCCCAGCATTGAGTGTGAGATCCCACACAAGTCTGGGGGACTCAATGGCGGGGTGGTGGGCAGAGCTGGTAGAGGAGCTGGGTCCCTCCTCAGCCAGCAAAGCCCAGGCCAGGCCAGTCCTGCCCTGTCACTGCTCTTGTGCTCCTCAAGACCAGGAAAATGAGATCATCTAAGACCTGAAAGACCTGCCACAAACCTGCAGATTTCATCACCTAAAGAAGCAGAAAATTCTGGAGTGGCTCAGTGAGGAAGCCAGGTGGGTTGTCAGACACTGGCTGAATGAGGGGGGACATCCTGACAATGGAGTCCGGAGGGCCGGAGGTGTGACCATGGATTCGAGTGGGAACCGACAGAGTCTCTGTTCGGCCGCATGAGGATGGTCCATCAGGCTCTGAAGTGCAAGCCACTCTGGCAGTGAACAAACATGGCACTTGGTCACCTCACCACCACCCTTTGTCTAAGCTATGATCTGTCATGTGCACTGGAGCCCAGGAGGCAGACTAACACTACAAACCACAAGACCAAGAAGTTTTCACAAAATAGAAAGGCAGGACAGAAGTAAGTGTAGGGGCACTGACTGGCAGGGGCCAGGGAAGATTCTGGGCTGGGACACCTGAGGCTGATGCTGATTTTCCCCACTGACAGCATCCCTGATTGTGGGCTCAGAGGCCTCGGCTCTCTGGGCTTTTCCTCCCCTTGCTTGTGTCTGGGGTGCATCCCTCAGATAGGGGTCGGGATTTTCGAAGGGCCTAGACTAGAGCAGCACGCTAGCAGGGTAGTGGGGAGCAGGAACGGGGAGTGTGCCGGGGAAGTTCCCTCCAGCAAGCCATCCCCTGACTGAAGCCGCCATAGTCACAACACTGACCTCAGTGGCAGTGGCAGCTCCCAGCCCACAGCACAGGAGCAGCTCCAGCGTGGCCCTGACAGCAGCAGCAGGACACCGTGGAAGAGCCCTCATACAGTGGCCCTCTGGGCCCTGGTGTGAACAGCTCCCACCTGGATCTCCACAGGAGACTCAAGGGAGAATCCTCCTAAGAGAAGGAAACGGTGGCACCCTGGACTTCTAGCCCATTCCTACCTTATCCAATGGAGCTGCAGCCAAGAGGTCTGGAAAGCCCAGCTCCTGTTCACATCATACAGTTTTGGAAGGCCCTAGACCTTCCTCCTAGGCTGGGACACACATCTGTGTCAAGGCCTCTCCTCATGTTGCTGTCTTTCCAGATCAGGTTCTGCAATTCTTCCTCTCCAGGGACTTCTGGAATGCTCTTAATTTCCAAAAGCCCAGCCTTGTCTTGCACCTCCAATACACCTGAGGCTAAGGCAAGCAATAGTCAGTGTTGGAATTTAGGTGGGGAGAGCAACAGCTACCCGTTGGTTCCAAATAACAAGCAGGTAGGAGACACCTGTCTCATCAGGGTGAGCATACTTGAGCACACAGAAAAGGTGTCCAAAGTTTCATGGTGAGTGGGGCAGTATGACACTCCCCTGCTGTCTTCAACAAGTCAGGACACAGGCCGGTGGCCATCTCCATGTCCATTTGCTTCCCTCCTGAAATTGGTCTTTTAGTAGAGATGGCAGAAACCCAGCATGCTGGAGGAAGTGGGCAGTGCTCAGGTCCAGACCTGACAGCAAGGAAGGAAGAACAGTGGACCCAGGCACGGACATGAGTAAGACCACCTCAGGGCCTCTGGAGAGTCAAGAAGGCAGATACATGGATCAAGGGGATGAAGAATCTGACTAGTAAGGCACAATGCAACAGAAACCTTCTTGACTTTCCTTAGAGGAAGGGAGATCCAGAGCCTCAGAGTTAGGATGGTAGGATTCTGGGTATTACATAACCTGAAACAGCAGAGGCTTTTCACAGGTGAACTGGCCTTGTTCAGGAGAAGCCTTTTTCATATTCCAATTCTTCAAGGGATCAGGAGTCATTTATCTCTTTCCTCATGGAGATTCCATGACTTTCCATCATGCTCAGTCCTCTCCAGGCCACGAGAGGGAGTGGCTGTCATTAGCAGCCAGCTGGGAGAATGTGTCTTCCTGTGTGCTCTGCTCAGAGACTCAGGGGAGCTGGAGAAGGCTACAGGTGTATCCTCTACCAGTGCGGTCTCCAGCTCAGTGGGGGCCTGACTGGGAGGAGGCAATGGGTCCCTGGCTCTGGGCCTGTTCCTTTTCTTAGGATTGGGCAAACATCTCTGGTGAGAACAAGTAGGCATGGGCCTACTTGATTCTGTTAACCTACAGCCACAAGACCTGAACATGATCCTGCCTGGGAGGAGGTGTCACACTGCTGATGAGAGTGGCTAGGAATGGACAAGGCCCATGCTATCTTCTGAGACCACCCTCAGGAAGGAAGACTTGAATCATCCCATCACACAGTGGCTGATTCCCTTTCTGAGCATGAGTGCCTTCAGGGTATTGCTGGCCACAGACTGGTGGGAAGGGGGCACTGTGCACAGGGGTGATGTTCTCTCCCCTTCTGACCCATGTGATGAATCAGAAGAAGACACAGGATGTCATCCTGAATCCCTTGAACAAAGCCTTACTGAAAGAGTACAAGCCAGAGAAGTGTGAGTTTGTGCAGACGATCTCAGAGGATCAAAGGGAGTCAGAAGCAGATAGCCAGGAAAATGGCAGAAAAGGGTGGGTGGGCATGATCACCACCCCAGGTGGGAGGGCAGCCTCAAAAGTGTAGACATTAGGTACTGAGCCCAAGTAGGCACTGCATACCCCAGTCCCAGAACTGCCCAATCAGACGCTGGACATGCCTGCCTTGCATTGCCCAGCCCTGCCCTAAATGGCTGTTTGAGGAGGCAAGAGGCAGTGCAGAGACACCATCACTTTGGGGACAGACAATGAGCTGCTATGGGGCTGGGTGGCCAAAGCTCTCACTAGAAGATACTTTGTTTTACTCCAATGGGAAGCAGGGCTTCAGAATGAATGTCAAACTGGGGTGTCGCTCAATGGAAAAGGACTTGCCTTAACATCAGGCAAACCCTTGATTTCTCCCCGGAGCACAGTCCTCAAGAATCCAATCCTAGTCCAGCAAAGCTCATATGATCAAGCCATGCAAGTGACCACAAAAGCACACTTCTATGAACAGAGCCAGTGTTATGGAAGGATGATTCAGAACAGGATAGAGTCCAGGTGCAGGCCCACAGAGAGCGAGAGAGATCCCAGAGACCACAGGAGAGTTCCACCTCTTCTCTGCTACTGTGCTTCTCTTCACAATTAGAGGACACTACCCAACATCGTACAAGGATGACAGACCTAGACACAGACAAAAAGGGGTTCAGAGTCATGCACAGAAAGAGATAGAGAAATGGGCAGACACATAATGACAGAAAGACCGAGAAATAGACACACTGAGATAGACAAATCAGGCACAAAGAGAGATAGTCTATGATTTGGGACCACAAGCCTACTGTGATGGTGCCATTGATCTGTTATCTATATACTGAGTTGAAGAGCTATTCAAATACTTTGTCTAAATGATCAGCATTGATTACACCTTGCCTGTCATTAGGCCTTGCTAGCTACCTGCACTCTTCTCCCAGTGTAGGTGTTACGGTTTCCTTCTTCCAGCAAAGGAAGTCAGAAGCTTGGGGAGCTTTGTGATTAGGAATGAGCAACCAGGAAATGGGCAGAAGTTTGGGGTAGCCAGACATAGTTGACAGGAAAGTCATGGTCAGTGGAGACAGGGGAGAAAAAAGGGCTGGCAAGAAAGACAAGTCTTGCTAAGTGTTGGGGCCCCATTGAGTAGGAGGCCCTGGAATGAATGTTGTGCAGGGGACCTGAACCACACCTGCCTCATGGGTTTTTCTCAGTAGGACAGTGCTCCCATGGGGTGCTGTGCATTCTGGAAGGTCTGCTGTGCTTCAAGGTCCTGATCATCAAGTCAGCAGTGAGGACAGGAGGGGAATAACTTGCCCTACTTCCAGGCAGAGCAAGCATAAGCTACTGTCCCAAGTTCTTCCCTAAATACAACAAGAGAGATTTCCAACAGATTCAGGTCTCAAGCAGGAGTCCCAGGCCCTTGGTGCTCCTGCTGCTGGACTGCAGGCATGGCAGCATCCTGCTCAAAATGCATCTTGTGGAGCTTTTCAAGTGCTTGGTGCGTCCCGGTCCCCATCAGTCCTGCTGATTTAGCTCTCAGTCCTTCTTCCACCAGCGCTGAGGATCCCTGAGAACACAATTGTGTTGACAAAATACAACTTTGTTCTCCAGAAGAGGACCTCTAACACACTGCCAGGATCAAGGGTGGAGCCAGCTCTTCACCTCTTTCCAGGAAGAGGAGATGACACAAAACTTAAGGGTGTCTCACTTTAGTCTGGATGGCTATGGATGAGCACATCCAGACAAGACAGGCCCAGGCTATACTGTACCCTCCAGTGACCTCCACTCCTGAAAACACTCAGGATCTTTTCTCCACTATCCCCTCCTGATATCAGGACCACAGTGGCTCTGTGATCCAGGCAATAAGCCATCTTCCTTGGATGCTCAATCCCAGACACATTTCAGATAGTGATCTACAAATTTCCTCTGAGATCAAAACGAAAGTTGCAATGTGGCCCAGGCCACAACCTCTCCATTCCACTTCAAATCCTGGAGAACACTAAGGATCCTGAATCATCATATTACTAATAATATTCCAATGATGCCTGCCAATGAACACACTGACCTGCCCTCCAGGAACTCCCTCAGTGCTTCACATGGTAGAGCAATGGGCATGGTGCTCTCACTTGCCCCTGGCTCTGCCCTCTCTATTAGGATCCAACTTTGAGGACTGTGGCGCAGATCACTGGCTCTGATCCTGTGAATTCACAGCACACATTCGCGCCAAGCCATGCTAACCTGTGTAGGTTGTCTTCCTGATGAGTGCATTTGAGCTCTGACCTTCCCTTCCCTCCTCTTCAGCTATTCTAGCCTTTCTCAGGGTACACCAGAGTTTCTCATGAACATTGATTGAGAGACAGTGAGTGTTGTCCATTGGAAACATCAGAGCTCAAAGAGCCTAGAGAAAAGGCCTGTGCTAGCCCTCATCCCTCACCCATTGAATGAGTGCAGAGTGCCATGGGCTCAATGCCATGTCTGAGGATAAGCCATTCCACTCAGAGACTGCCTCCAGGGCACTGGAGAACAAAAGAAACTGCACTTATTTCTGGTGTGGGCCTTTGCCCTGTTTCCATTCAATTTGAATGAACAATAAAAAGGAAAATATGTTCTGAATGTGGTGAAATCGATTTTAGAACACCCGTGCCAGCCCTGAATCTGATATGAATGTAATATTCAATACTGTTTCTACTGGAGTCTGGTCATTGTGGTTGTATTCCTGGATCTCAAGTATGAAGGACATACACCCCGATGTAAAAAAGGAATTTTACAGGATGATAGTGGACTTTATGCAGAAGTAGGGAATGAACACCAACACCCTTGTCCACCCAAGGAAGGAAGGGCCTGTCCACATGCACACAGCAGCTAGTGTTCACTTTACTTGCAATAAACAGGGTGTGTAAGGCAATCACGTTTGTAACCCCAATGGCAGAAGAGAAAGTGTGAAGCCCCAGTCTTGCCAGGGAAATGACAGCATCCTGAGGGCTGGCCAGGGAGGTGGGTGGGTCTGAGAAGCCACAGCTTGTGGCCTCTGCAAGGAGTCACCAATGGAGTGGTTCATGCAGAGATACTAGGGCGAATCCCACATCTCCCAAATTTAGGATATTCCATAAAAATCTAAGACTAAGTACATCTCAAGGATTTCTTCACCAGATGCTCTACTAGGATACCTCTTACACCAGTTGTGAAAAAATAGGACCACAGGAAGTAGAGATGAAAGGCTAACATAGCTTGAACTATCATCGAGTACCATAGTCTGTGGGCCTGCACTTCAACAACAGTTTGGTTCATGGAGTTTATAGGGATCAGCTTAGAAATCAATTCTGACTGAGATAAAGAGGAAATGAGTTTTGTGAATGGACATAGGAAGTTCATCAATTACACAGTATTGAGAACAGACCATAAAAAGAAAGTGGATGTGGTATATATACATAATGGAATTCTATGCCTCCATCAGAATGAATGACATTGCCCCATTTGTTAGGAAATGGAAAGACTTGAGAAAACTTATATTAAGTGAAGTAAGGCAAGCCCAAAGAAACATGGATTCCCTGGTTTCCCTTATTTGCAATAACTAGAATATGTCTGAGTCAAGTAGAAAAGGTCAGATAAGTTGATGTTAGGGAAATGAACCCTAAGGTATGTATTCGAATGTATTTTTTCTTTCATGCGATTGTTTCTAACACATTTATAAGATTATTTCTTTGTTGCTTTGTATGTCCCTCCCCCATGGTATAACCACTGATTTCATTGTATTTGATGTTGGCATAATTTGTGGAGGGGAAGGGAAAAACAAATTGTTTAAATAAGGATACCTGTGGACCCACTGCAACAATGAGACGTACAAGTCCTTATGTCAGAAAATGAACTGTACGACTTTGTTGGGGGGGCGGGGAGCACTGGCTGGGGTCGTGGAGAAGATAGGAAGGGATGGGAAGGAGAAACAAAGGAGGAGGCAACAATGCTTGATAAGAAATGTACTCATTATCCTGCCCGTGTCATTGTAACACCTCTGTACAGTATTTTCACAATTAAAAAAATACAATAAAAGACTGGACCCAAATGTGGGCAAGTAACATCTTCATAACCATCATTACTTGGTCCAATTCCTGTTCAATACCTGCCCTCCCATGCCCATTGACTACCTCGGCCCCTCTCAGCAGAAGGAGCTCCAGAAGAAATAACCCTCACCCATACTCCCAGACAGAAACAGTACATATTCAACCAAAAAAGGGTGATATGGACGTCAGCAAACACTCCCTCCCAGACATAAGCCCCGCCCTGGAAGGCAGCACCTGGGAAGCAGGAGAGGCACCTCCCACCACTAGCCCCGACTAGAAAAAGAGTTCTGAGAAGGTGGACGATGCCATTTCTCCTCTCCCTCATCAGAACTTAGCCTTGTCAGTTCAACAGCCAATACATCTTTTCCCTCTTTGTGACTTTTTTTTGAGTGGTTTTTGGGTTATTTTCTTTAATGGCCATGGTCCCATCTGCATGGGAGGAGGAAGTGTGCATATGATCCAACAAGCATACATCTCTATGAAGGTGGAAGCCTCTTCCTCCTAGTCTAACAGGGTCCTTGTGCCAGAGGTGGGAGTCATGCTGGCCAGTGGTGTTCATGGGCTACATGAGTACAAGTCATAAACAGGGGACTCTGGAGAGGGCGAGGTCAGAAGGGCCCAAGTGAAGAGATGACATCACAATGGCTCCCAGGACTTAACCCCTGGTCCTTGCCAGAACCCACAGTCCCCACAAGCTGCCCGCTAGTACACTTGTGTGGAACGTGCATATTGAGAAGATGTCTACTTGTTGTTGTTGGAGGAGGAGAAATTCAAGAGGGAGTGAAGGGCGGAGAAGGTTCCTGGGACACCTGGAGCCACGCTGGGTGCCCCCAGGACCCTACCGCCGTTTCTGGAGATTTTTCCGCAGGACTTCACAGGTAACATGGGGCAGTCCAGGCCAGGAAACTATAGGCTGACCCACCACTTCCATGTCCCTAATCCTCACTGGATCTTCCTGCTCCCTGTTTGTGTGTGTGTGTGTGCGTGTGTGTGTGTGTGTCTGTGTGTCTGTGTGTGTGTGTGTGTCTGTGTGTCTGTGTCTGTGTGTGTGTGTGTCTGTTTGTGTGTGTCTGTGTTTCCGTGTCTATGTGTCTATGTGTCACACACACGTTTGTGTGAGCAGTCAGTTGTTTTCAGGTTTTTCTATCATGTGTGTGGCCATGAATCTTCTTGTAGTTTTCTAGATGGCATTTGAACCATCCCTCCTCGGTTCTCCTCCAGAATGAAGATCACTTGTCCCCACCCTTGGACGAGGCCTGCAGGGTAGAGGTCCCTGCGGCTGGCACCCTGGAGGAGCAGGTGGAGCGCTTGGTGTCTGCCCAGATGATGGAGGACTCCATCTTCGTACAGAACTTCTTCAACAACTACAGGAGTTCTGCAGACACTAAGCAGGTATTGGACCTGCTATTCACAAGGTGAGTGCCAACTCCAATAAGATAGGATTAGACAGCTACAGTGAGACCCTTGGCAATGGAACCTGGCTTGTGTTGGGTTCACAGAATCTATTTCACTGGCACTTGCCAGAATTGGAGGAACCAAGCATGCAAGGCCTGGGCTAGGCTGGGCTGGGCTATTCAAGTATAGCGTCTGTCTAGGACTGTGGTATATTCTCTGTCACTCTGCTTCCCTGAGGCCTCAGACAAAGCAGTGCGTTTCTTTAGCCAGAAGGAAACCAATTGGCTCTGGGACCAGGATCCCACCCAGGTGTAGGCAGAGCAGGAATAGCTGGGTCCAGAGAGTAGGCCTCTGGGCTCTTAAGTAGATCAGGACAGGAGATGATTGCTCATCCTTGAAAGAAATTGGAAAAGAAGGGAAGAGATAGGAAGGGTCGATGTACAGATCATGAGCTTAGTGGTGTGAGAAGAGCAAGAACTTGCTGGCTATCCTGGGCTGGCCAGTGATGCTTGGAATTCTCAACAGGTTCAGGAATTGTGAAGCCCCCATGGAGTCTTTTGCACAGACTGACACACTCGCAGACTCCAGAGAGGATGTCATTCCCCAGCACCAGATCTGCTAGTGAGTAGTGGGCTTTGATCTGCAGGGAGAGTATGAGTGTCCAGAGTGGTGACAAATGAGTGGGTGGAAGGTTGGAGAGATGGGGCCAAGTCAGGAGCCCTCAATTCTTGTGCTTGTCACAAGATCCTTGGGGTGTGAGGCTTCACCTACAGTACCAGGAGGAAAACAATACTATGGGGTACTGTTGTGAACAGAGGTAGTGGCTGGGGCCTTTGGGTGAATCCCAGGAGAATCCATCCTCACCATACCATAGCCCATGCCATTCAGGTTTGCCCAGCTCCCCATGAGCTTCACTGTAGGCCTAGGGACATCAGTCCTTGGTCAGAGCCCTGGAGATGCTGCTAGGGGTGGCAATGAGAACAAGGGCCACCCTGTAGCAGATACAGAAGGAGAACAAGCTGGAGGTAGGCAGACATCCATGTGCGGCTCCTGGGGAAGGAGGCAGCAGAGCTACCTCGGAGGTGTGCCGGAACCCTATGCATGCCAGGCAAGACAGCAAGGCCTTTAGAGTCCAGCATCTGGAGGCCCTCGGGAGAGATGATGGGCAAATTGCAGAAGAGGACAGGGCTGCTTCCAGCATTTGGACTTGGTTCCCACCTTGGATGAAATTTCTCTGCAGGCCATGGCTGGGTGGGCTTCCCACTGTTAGCACAGACGCAAGGGGCTGATGTTGGAAGATGCTGGTCTCTGCAAAGGCAGCGATCATCGTAGGGGACTAAGGGAGACCAGGGCAGGTGCTAGGCTTTATTCAGACGCTGCTTCCCACCCATGTTCCTCTAGTGCTATCTCAGGCCTTCTGAGCACCTGGCTGGACTGCCACCCAGAAGACTTCCTGGAACCCAGGCAACATCCCTGCCTCCAGGGGCTCCAGGCTCACTTGAGGCTCCATATGCGTGGCTCTGACGTGGAGCTCCATGTCTCTCACCTCCTGGCAGAGTTGGGGATCCAGGACGTCAGGCAGGATGAGGCTCTAGGTACGTAGTTGGGATGGAGACATGGCCTGGGGAGGGGTGGGAGGTGCAGGACACCACTGGGAGGAGGCTGCAAAATTAGCCATGGGCCTGGGACAAGAGAAATCTCAAGCCCAGCATGGACATGGACAGGTTGAGCGATAGCGTGTATGGGAGTTTCTAAGCTGGAAATCCCAGGGAGGAGGGTGCTGTGGGACTTTACAAACACTCAGAAGAAAGCAGTCATGGAGAAGACCTTGTCTCCTCCTGCAGCTCCACCCGCAGCTCCAGTGGTAGATGTCACACCAGCTTCAGAGCCCCAGTCAAGTCCATCCGTGAATGTGGTCCCCACTGCAGTGGGAGCAGCCTCATCAGGAGCCCAAGCAGAGGCCACTTCTGCCTTGAATCTGGATGGCAGCGCTCAGGGAGCTGAAACTTCTTGTGTGGCTGAGGAGCCTCAGGCCAAGCTGGCTCTCCTGCTGAGTCCTGAAGCCACAAGAGCAGCCAGTGATGAAGGGCAGTCATCCCCCACTATCTCTTCAGTGCGCAGGGTCCAGGAAGCGGCGGGCAGTGCTGAGGTGGAGCCCAATGGCACCTCAGCTCCGGGGCTGAGGGTGGGAGAAGTGTCCATATGTGGTGGGGAGATGGAGCTGTGCTCTGGCTCCCCTCCTGTGCTCAGGCCCCAGCAAACATCAAAAGCCACTGCTGAGGAAGAGCCAGCATCCACCTCGCCTCTGCCTCATGTCCCCGGACAAGCAGCCTTCAGTGAGGAGCTGAATGTGCTTTTGCCCTTGGCTGTGCTGCTCTTCATTGTAGGAGCACCAGCAGGCCTACTGTGTCTGGTGGGAGTAAAGACTCTGGTGATCTGTGGCCTGAGACTACTAAACTCTTGTGACAAATCAGAGCCAGTTGTCACCAGGGATGCATTACACGGGGCTGATGGCACTCCAGCAGAGAGTGTTGACAGGAAGACTTTTGTCAGTTTGGCTCCCATTCTGCGTTGCGGAGAAGCAGGCTACAGCGCTGAACTGACCATGTTTCTGATGCTAACTCTACTGTTATTTATTTTAAGAGGACCGGCTGGGGGACTCTCACTTGTTGGAGTGCTGACACTGGTGCTCTGTGCCGTAAGAGCATTCTCTTCTTGCCCAGAGTCAGAGCCAGCTCCCACCATGGCTGCTGACCACAGTGCTCAGAGAGCACCAGAATATAGTGCTGAGAAGGAGCCCTGTGTCAGCGTGGCTCCAGTTCCTAATCACAAAGAACCACCCTCCAGTACAGAACTGGAGTTCCTTCTATCCTTGTGTGTGATGTTCTACCTGTTAGGAGCACCTGCTGTAGTGTTCTTTGTGCTTGGAGTACCAACTGTGGGCTTCTGGGTTGTGAGAGCTACAGCATCTCATGCACAATCGGGGCCATCTGCCAACTTGGCTCTGGAGAGCAGAGCAGACAGAGCACCAGCCTCGGGGGATGCTACAGAGCCCCTTTCTGCCTCAGCTCCACTTCTTAGTCCTGCAGAACCAGCCTCCAGATCGGAACTGCATATCCTTTTACCCATAGCTGCAATGCTGTCTCTGGCACAAACCCCAGCGTTGGCCATCTTCGTTGGGGGAGCCCTAGTTCTGGTGCTCTCCTTTGTAGGACCACCACAAAACCACACACCATCTTGGAGGGCTGAGTTGAAGCCAGGTTCCACCATGGCTTTGGAGCCCAGGCCTGAGGACACAGCAGCCTCCAGGGCTGAGAGGGAGTCACCTTGCACCTCCACTCCGCTGTTGCCCCTCCAAAAGGCAGCAGCTTGCAATGCTGAGATGGAGGCATCTTGTGCCTCAGCTGCGCTGCTCCATGCCCAGGGAACAGCAGTGGCCAGTGCTGCCACAGAGCCACCATCCAGTGCAGCCCCTCTGATATGCATTGAGGACACACTGGCTTCGAGGACTGAGCCAGAGGCACATCCCAACTTGGCTCCAGGACTCAGTGCAGAGACATCAGCTGCCTGCAATCCTTCCCCAGAGCCCTTGGCTGTGGTGATGGAGCAGGCTCCCTCTGCTTCTTGGGAATCTGAGTTGCCGTGCACATCTGTTTCTGCCCAAGAAGCTTGTCATCCTGCTTTGATGACCGGAGAGCCTTCACGCAGCCAGGACATGCCTTGTTTCCTGGCTGTCCACCCCCACCTGGAGGCAGAGCAGCTCACAACGATGGATGCGGTGAGGAGCTGGGCAGGGTGGCTGTGGTGAAGGAGGGCTCCCTGTGCCCTCTGCTGCTCTGGCCTGTGGCACATTTCCTTGCTGCCCATCTCTTCTTCCCCAGCCTGAGTTCCATCACACCTAGCACCACTTTGTCTAGTTCCATTTGGTTACATGCAGTCCCTGAAGCTGAGATGAGACCCGCTCCCATGCCAGGAGCTGTGCAGAATCAAGCCTGGGGCAGAAAGAAGGGCAGCCAGCACACAGCTCACCCTCCTGTGCCAGGAGCCCTGTGAGCCTCAGCACTTATTCAGTAGGCACCTGATGTGGACCTGATGAGTGCCCAACCCAGACATGGACATGAGTGCTAGTCCTAGTGGTGTAGGACATAGGCGTTAGATCAGGGGAAGGACATTTGTTGTCTGAGCTAGGTCAGATTAGGTATTGTGTGGAGCATGGAGTCTTCTGGGAAGAATGAGAAAGTTTGGGAAATCACTGCTCTTCCATTCCCACATTGGTTACCTTGAGGTCCCTTCTGTGCTCTTTGTGCTGGGTGTCAGCACAACAGGTACAGACACTCCACAGGTCTCAGGGTCCTCCTCGACACTCACATCTCCATGCCTTTGTGCATGTGAGGAGGGATCCCAGGGCCTGTGCCTGGGCACTGTGGTGTGTCACAGCCTGGTGACCCTGGCCATCTTCCTCAGGAGCTGTTCGAGAAGGCAGTGCTCAACCACTGCCTGGGATCCATCTGGTCCCAGAGGCACAAGAAGGGCAAGGAGCACTTGGCCCCCACCATCTGGGACATGGTGGTACACTTTAACAACGTATGTTCCTGTGTCATCACCACCTGTCTCGGGGACTTCAGCATGAAAGCCCCAGACAGAGCGCGTGTGGTCGAACACTGGATTCAGGTGGCCGCGGTACGCTACAGGCCCTGCTGCCTAGTTTATCTCCTCTGCTTTTCAATTTCTCTATTCTGCATTTTGAAATTGTGATCATGGAGCCCAGTCCCTCCTACCAAAGGCCCATGTGTCCCAGGGTTAGCCAGACCCAGCCACCCCTTGGATGGCCCCTCACTGATCTGCTCCTCAGCCCCAGGGGAACCACAATCCCCCTGGGTGCCCAACATCCCTGCCCAGGTCCTGACACTCCCAGCATCCCTCTCTTGTCCAGGCCCACAGGTGGCGGCTGTGTCAGGCAAGACTCACACAATCTTCCTCTCCAGGCTTGCCGAGACCTGAGGAACTTCTCCTCACTCCATGCCATCATCTCTGCCCTGCAGAGCACGGCCATCTTCCGACTGAAGACAACATGGCAAGAGGTCTCCAGGTGGGTCCCTATTCCCACAGCAGTTGCCCTGTGGGCAGACATGGTAGGTGTCACACTGCCTGAGCCCTGGACACAAACATCCAGTTCAGATCCTAGTTCCCTGGGCCCAGCTTGCGTAATTCTTGTCAGGCTTCAGACACCTCCTGTAAGACTGAACATTCACAGATGCACACATACACACAGACACAGAATCAACACACACACAAACACACTGAAACACACACAGACACTCATCAGGATTTTGTGGTGGCTAAGAATCCGCATCCACTTGAAATGAAGGCAGAGCTGCCTAGTGGAAGAGGGATGGCTCATGGTTATGCCAGGAAGAAGCAACTGCTCCTTCCTGGTGTACTCTTCGAATCTTTGGACCCGTTTGCAACCCTGTTGGGCAGCCACATGGGCAGCTTCCTTCCCAACCCAAATGGAAACCAACTCCTTCCTCCCCACCTTCCAACTGTCTCCTTCTCTCTGCCCCTCCCACAGAGACTCCTTGCACACATTCCACAAATTGGAAAAAATCACTTCTCCTGAAAACAATTACTCCAAGAGCAGAGAGCTGCTGCGAAAGGTATGGCATGAGGAAGTGAAGACAGAGGGCAGAGGTGGAGGGTGGGCACGGGGGAGTCAGTGCCATCCTAAGGGGATTAGAAACATGACTGGCTTTCTATTGGGGAGGAGACCAAGGGAAGAATCTGCTAGGCACTTAATGCAGGTCAGGGCACGTGGAGTCCTAGGAAGCCACTGAGGTTGAAAATGTTCTGATGGGACACAGGGTACACCGGGGAAGCAGAGGGTACCCAGGATTGGGGACTCCTCCTACTGAAAGCACTACCATTCTACTTGATGCCCAATGTGCCATAGGCCCAGTGGCATATTCTTGCCCTTCCCTAAACTATGCTGCACAGGACTGCACAGAGCAACAATTTCCTGTCTCAGACCATGAGCAGAGGCTCTTTTCCAGTGGTCTGGAACTCTACCCTACTCTGCGGAGGACAGGCACGACGGTGGGGTCAGGAAGGAGTCTGAAAGTCTATGGTTCTCTCCTTCCCTGCTAACCTTTTCTAAGGACCCTGATACACAGATAAACACCAGCAAACTGGAATCTTCTCAGAGCCTCGGGTCCCCTTCCTTTGCTGACCGTCAGGGCATTGGACAGACCACTAGCCTTGTCCATATCTCAGTTTTTTCCTCCCTGATAGGAAGGGTTTTGGAGCTCAAAAGGCTGAAGAACCAGGCTGGCATTTGAGCTGCCCAAAGAGGAGAAACAGATGAATCCTCCAGGGTTCTGAAGAGGCCCTGGAAACACATGCCAGTCAGCACATCACCATTGGTGGCAGAGAGCAGGAGTACCTGGGGCCCCCCCACTGCCAGGAGGCAGACTTGACAGATGAGGAAGCAGGCAGAGGAGGCCAGCTTCCCAGGCCAGAACCCACAGTAGTGAGTGCGGGAGCAAAGCCAGAGCTAGAATTCCTCTGCCAGTTGGTAGAAGCTTTGACACAACCTAGCAGCCATGTCACTAACTATAGTAAGACAATGACACTAGAAAGGCAGACAACACAGAGCCCTCATTAACAACCTCCACAATCTTGGCAGGAGTCTTGCAATTTGGCCACAAAGGAGAAGCAGCTCCAAGGAGGTCCCAGGTGGTTGCAGAAGATGGTGAGTGACTGGGACCTAGGCCAGGTTGCCGAGAGAGAAGGGGCACAGCGGGCCTACCTCTGCTCACCTTTCATCTCACACCCAAGGTGCAGATGGAGAAGGGCATTTGCACTCTGGCAGATGTGGTCCTGATGAGCTGGCTGTCAGAAGGGATAGAGGAACTTGAGCCAGCAGATTGAGGAATTGACAGAGGGTATGGGGGGCAGGTGGTGGGCAGACTGGTACTACAGAACATTGTGTTCTGCATATGCCAGCACAGACTTGGATCTGAGGCAGTTTGAAGAACCAGGCAGCAAGAACCTGGGCCTAGACACAACAGGGGATCACAGGTTTCCCAAGACGCTGTGCCATGGAAGCAGCTGTAAGGCTGTGGAATGACTGAGGAACCATGTGAGTTTGGGTCTGAGATGGACCCGGTGTCTTGACCATCACCCAACCAATCCTACAGGTGTTGACAAAGGGCATCATTCCCTACCTGGGAATCTTCCTGACAGACCTTACGATGATACATTCTGCATATCAGGATATCGATGATGTGAGTAGCCAGGGCCACGATGGCAGTCTGGGATCTTGAGGTCAAAGTTCCTTGGGAATCCTGAGCTCTGGCACTCCTTACAACCTCAAGGCCATCCTAAGAGCCGAGTCCTGTGCCCCTCTGAGCAGCTGCTTGCCACAGCTGTATGACCACTGAGTTTGTGCACATTGAGTAGCTGGGATTTCAAGTCCCTCATGGGATGGCACTGTGGCCAAACTGAAGCCAGCCTCTCCTAAGAGAAATGCCGTTTCACCCTATGCTGCAGTCACTCACCTTGCATCACAGGTGTTAGACAACACAGTCCCTAATCCTGACTTGATGCCCTGTGCCCAGCCCTCCTCTGAATGATGGCCCTACTCTGGTATAAGCACACATTTTACCCAGGCTAGAAGAGGCCCTGGGTAGGGGGCCAAATCCTAACTCCATTGCCCTCTGTCTTCTAGGAAAAATCCCAAATGGAGAAATTAAATAAGGTAAGTGTCAGCTGGCCAGAAAGGACAGGGTGGGTAGAGACCTGCAAGTTTCTCCTGTCCAGCTTGATGAGCAGCCATTACTGGATGGGTACAATGAGATGAGAGAAGATCCACCCTTGTCATGGTAGGCTGTGTAGTAGCATGCAGGAGAGCCCCAGGACTGAGTGTGAGGGAACAACTGTGAGATCTCACATGTATTTGGGGAATCAGTGGAGGGTCGGTGAGCAGAGCTGCTAGAGGAGGTGGGTCCCTCACTAGACAGCAAAGCCCAGCCCAGGCCAGCCCTGCCCTGTCCCTTCCCTTGTGCTCTCCATGACCAGGAAAATAAGATCATCCAACATTTGAAAGACCTGCAGCATACCTGCAGATATTATCACCTCAACAAAGCAGAAAATTTTCTGGCCTGGTTCAAGGGCCTGGAGCGGCTCAGTGAGGAAGCTAGGTAGGTTGGCAGACACTGGTTGGACCTGGGGAACATCCTGAGAATGGGGTCCAGAGGCCCTGAGGTATGACCATGGGTGAGTGGGAACCGACAGAGACTCTGGTCGGCTGAATGTGGGAGACCCACCAGGCTCTGAAGTTCAAGCCAACTGTGGCAGTGAACAGGCGAGGCACTTGGTCACCTCACCGCCACCCCTTGTCTTAGCTATGAGCTATCGTGTGCACTGGAGCCCCGGAGGCAGACTGACCCTACAAACAAGAGCAAGACCTTCCCAGGAATTCAAAAGGCAAGAAAGAAGTAAGTGGCTGGGGAATGGCTGGCAGGGTTCAGGTAGGATGGCGTGCAGGTACCAGGGCTGCCTGAGGCTGATGTTGATGAGACAGAAGAGCTGGTAGGAAAGACAAGTCTTGCTAGATGCTGGGGGCCCACTGAGTTGGAGGCCCCCAGTATGAATGCTGGGCAGGGAGCCAGAGACCATGCCGGCCCCATGGTGGTGTTCTCAGGAAGACAGTGCTCCTAAGAAATGCTGTGCATTCTGGAAAGCCTGCTGTGTCTGCAGTTCCTGATTATGAAGGCAGCAGTGAGCACCGCCTGCTTGAGCTGCACTCCCAAGTTCTTTCCTAAGTAAGACAACATACATTCCCCATAGGCTCTGTTCCCAGGCAGGGCTCCCAGGACTTTAGTGTTTCTGGCACTGGACTGCAGAAATGGCAGTCTCCTGCCTCAAAATGTGTCTGTAGGAGCTTCTCAAATGGTTGCTGGGTCCCACTTCCCATCATTACACCGATTAAACTCTTTATCCCTCTTCCACCAGCCTGAGGATGCCTGAGACAAGAATGTGTTGGGAAAATATGAGTTTGTTCTCCAGAAGAGGACCTCTCTCACCCTGCCAAGATCACATGTGGAGCCCGCTCCTAACCTCTTCACAGGAAGAGGAGACCACACAACACTGAACAGTGTCTCTACTTAGTCTGGATGGTTTTGGTTGAGCACATCCAGACAAGAATGGCCCAGGCCATACCCTACCCTAACCACCAGTGACCTCCACTCCTGAAAACACTCAGGATCTTTTCTCCACAATCCCTTCCTGATGTCAGGACCACAGTGGTTCTGTGGTCCAGGCAATAAGCCATCTTCCTTGGATACTCAATCCAAGACACACTTCAGATATTTTTCTACAAATGCTCTCTGCTGTCAAAATGATAGTGAAAATGTGGCCCAGGCCACAGAACTCCTCTGTTGCACCTACAATCCAGGAAAATACAAAGGATCCTGTATCCTCAGTGTTCTACTAATACCTGCCACTGGACACACTGACCTGCCCTCCAGGAACTCCCTCAGAGTTTCACATATTCTCCGTACTCTGACATAGAGGAACAGCTGACATTTTGGTAGAGCAATGGGCATGGTGCTCACACTTGCCCCTGGCTCTGCCATTTCTATTAGGATCTGACTTTGATGACTGTGATGCAGATCACTGGCTCTGATGCTGTGAGGTCGACAAGACACACTCTGCCAAAGCCATGCTGACCTATATAGGTTGTCTTCCCAATGAGAGCATTTGAGCTCTGACCTTGCCTTCCCTCCTCTTCAGCTATTCTGGCCTTGTTATGGTGCACAAGAGTTTCCCTTGAGCCTCGACTGAGAGACAATGAGTGTTGCACATTGCCAACGCCAGGGTTTCAAACATCCCAGAGGAATGGCCTGTGCTAGCCCTCAACCCTCAGTCCTGGTCTGAGGGCAGATAGTGCCATGGCCTCAATGCCAAGACCCAGGATAAACCATTCCACTCAGAGACTGCATCCAGGGCACTGGAATACCAAGGAAACTGCAGTTATTCCAGGTGGGGGCCCTTGCCCTGTTTCCATTCAATTTGAATGCAGAAGAGAAAGGAAAATATTTTCTCAATGGGGTGAAATGGATTTGATCGCTATGGTAAATAATGCCTCAATAAACATAGTTGTTCTGGTAGCTTTAGGATGGCTTTGTGATCATTTGGGTGAATGCCCGTAAATGGGATTGATGGGTCATAGAGGAGCTCTATGTGGAGTGTTTTGAGGAACCTCCATACTACTTTCCAAAGTTGTTAAACAAGTTTACACTCCCACCAACAACGCAGTAGGGTTCCCTTCTGGCCACATCCCCTCCAGCCATGGTATAACCCCTGTTTTGACTCTATTTGTTGTTGGTATAATTTTGGGAAGAGAAGGGAAAAAAGCAAAATGTTTAAATAGGGATACAGGTTGGCCATTGCAACAATGAGATGCACAAGACACTGTGCTGAAAAATGAACTTTACAATTTTGGTGGGTGGGGGGCAGAGAAAAGGGGGAGTGTAACTTGGAGATGGAGGGAAGGGTGGTAGGGGAAAAACAAAGGAGGAGGCAACAATGCTCAATAGGAAACGTACTCATTACTTTGCTCAGGTAACTGTAACCAAGGAGGAGGAAACAATGCACAATAGGAAACGTACTCATTACTTTGCTCAGGTAACTGTAACCACACTGTACAGTATTTTTAAAATAAAAATCTTACAAAAAAGATGAAGCTATGAGGAATGAACTGCAGGACACAGACACAAGAGGTTTTTCTTTGTTTCTTAACTTTGGTATTTTTTGTTTCTTTTGTATATTCTTCCACCTTTGGTATAATCTCTGTTGTTCTTGTATTTGATTCTGGTAACTGGTATACTATATAACGCTTATTGGATTTAGAAAAGGGAAGGAATTAAAAGAATCAAGGAGGAAACTAATGCAAAAGCCATAAGCACAAGACAATATGTTGGACACGATCTGTACAACTTGAGTGTGGAGTGGGGTAGGAGGAAAGCAAAGTAGTAGAACTTTGAAGGGTGGGATAACAAGATTGACTAGGAATTTACTCAGTACCTAACATATAACTGAAAGCCCTCTGTATATTGTCTTCGCAATAGAATATGAATATTTTGTATATATCTAGTGCTTCCAGTAACATGTCAATAAAACATCAAACAAGCATAGGAACAAAAGAAGATAAACAGAGGGGATACCCGGGACATAAGGAAAAAAGACAAAAGTAAAAGCTAATTTAATTCATTGGTCAGATTAGATTTCTCATGCAAGGTATCAGCAGTTACGAAATGAACCTGAAATCCAGCTCAAATTGTGATGAATTACATGTTGTAATAGGAGCATGTTTTGGAATCTACATATATGCCTTCATCAAAATATATGCCCATGAAACAGATTTGAGAAGCTATATTCCCATAGGACTTTTGTTATACTTGTTTACTAAGTCTTCGAAGGAAAAGGTACTCTGGCACTTAAAACAAATGACAAAACAAAAACTTCATTCCCACATCTGCTTCCTCAATATTTCCAGAAAATACATCGCCCACTCACTATTTTCCTTCAGGATTTCCCTAGGATCTCTTTCTTTTTGCCTCCCTGGCTCAACTTCTTTGTCTGTTGCAAGGTGGAAGTTCCTTACTGACATTCTCTAGCCTTTCCATTCAACTCAGTGCATAGCCTTTCTGAAAATCTCCCTTCTCCATTCAAGAATACCTCCAGTATAGGGATGGGAAGGAGGTACACACCGTAGTCCTACCCTTCTCCACAAGTTCATTTCCGCAATTATCAGCTGCCCAGAGGCAACCATGCTCTGAAAATATTCAATGGAAAAATCCAGATATTCAGAATTGGGAAAGTTTAAATTCTTAGAATAGGGAGAATGTAAACACTAAATTTTATTGGAAGAAAATAACATTTAAAATATGCATGTGGAGTCAGCTAATGATTGGTTTTTCATTGGGGCCCTGGCTGGTCATGCTTGTTAGCCTAGATACTTGAGAGATAAAAAGGAAAAAGATCACAGCTTGAGGACAAAGAGTTCACACCAAAGTTCTCATGACCTCATTTTCATTGGTAGCCAGGTGAGAACGCTTGCTCCTGCCATCCCAGTCTACACAGGAAGCTAGATTGAGAGAACTGGACTTGCATTCCAGCCCAAGGAAACAATCCACAAACCCCCATGTCAACAGAAAAGGCCTAGCATGGTGGTGTGTGCCTGTCATCCTAGCTATATGAGATCTTCAGTAGGGGCTGTGATCCAGCTGACCAGGAAAACAAGTGAAACTCAATCTCAAAAGAAACTGCAGCACCTAGGCACCAGTGGCTCATGCCTATAATTCTACCTACTCAGGAGGCTGAGATCTAAGGATTGGGGTTCAAAGTCTGTCAGGGCAGGAAAGTTCATGAGACACTTAGCTCCAATTAACCACCAGAAATGCAGAAGTAGCACTGTGGCTCAAAAGGTAGAGCAACCATGTGAGCTGAAGAGCTCATAGAGAGCACGTAGTCCCAGATGCATGACCAATTAAATATAAAAATCAGTCAATCACTGAAACCTCAACAAACAAAAAACAGTCAATTAATCAATCAAGAATAAACCTGCAGCAAACTGTGCATGGATGGGGGCTTAAGCATTGCAGTGGAATAGAGCCTGCCAGCAAGTAGAACATCTTGTGCTTAAACATAAGGAAAGCCATCAGTTCAAACATCCACAACACCAAAAAACAAACATATCACATTCTTGTCTATGTGAGGGTTGGCCTGAGAAGCAGTGTCTGTACTGTGTGTTCCCATTCCCTTGATACCATGTTAGAATTGGCTCAATACTACCTCTGACAGACAGGAAGAGAAAGGATTGTCCTACAGTTGAAGGGAAATGAGTCCAACTGATGAAGGGAATCAATACTAAGGATTAAGTCTTTCATGCAAGAGCAAGAGACTAAGGGTCTATGGCTTCTTAAGCATTACCAGTTCCCCATTTTATTCCAGTTCCAGATCCTTCCTTTCCCACATTTTCAAACATTCAAAATTGCTTTAAATTTCTTTCACACACATTTTTCTCTTCTTGATGCTATAATCTGCCAGTGATCTGCTAGTTCTCCCTGCATCATTGAAAACTTTAGTATTGTTTCTCTATGTTGGTCTAACACTGTCATTTTAAGAAAATTTCAACACTAACACAATCTAGAGTTCATCTAGCTAACATCTTGGATTCTGAGTCTCCACAATCTCTCAGCTGGCTTCATGTCAGTGACCCTTTCCTGTGGTCTAACTTACATATCACCAATAATGGCACCAACTGGGGAGATAATGTGAAATATTTCCCTTTTTACCACCTTCACTTCATCCTGCTTACTTAATCCTGTTCTCACATATCTACTATTCAGCAACTGATACTTAGTATATTGACAGGTATTTATTGTTCCTATAAGTTACTTTTATATTATCTATCACCAAATTTGCTGTTTCTACCCCTGATAAACATATTTATAGTCCAAGATCCAAATCACCTTGTTATTGAAAATCCTCAATCAATTTCCCTCTTTATTTATTTAAGCAAAAATCCCATCTATAAATAAGTCTAGTGTTAAATTCAATCTATTGTTTTTCTTTTTCATCATTTTTATTTTTAATGTAAAGGTGATGTACACAGGGGTTACAGCTGCATAAGTCAGGCAATGAGTTCATTTGGTTTTGAACAATATTATTTTTTCTTCATTTTTCTAACTCATGGCTATCCATCCGTACCTTACTCGTATTAGAAACTGTCAAGTAAGTATATTTGGTTTAACTACTATTAAAATCATTAACAAAATATTCAAGTGACTTGGAGGCCTTTATAATGTACTATGTGATTTTTTGGTTTTCTTTGTATGTTCCTCCCCCATGGTAAAATCCCTGTTTTCACTGTATTTGATTCCAATGCCCTGCATCTTGTATATATATTTCTCTAAGTGGTGGATGGGAAGGGAAAAAACAAAATGCTTCAATAGTGATATACACTGACCCATTGTAAAAATGAGATGTACAAGATACTATGTTGAAAATGAACTTTACAACTTGGAGGGGGGTGGTATAGGAGTAGTTAGGGAGGTGGGTATTAAGGATGGTAGGGGAATAACAAAGGAGGAATGTACAATGCTCAACAGGAAATGTACTCATTGCCTTACTCATGTAACTGTAACCCCTGTAAAGAATTTTCACAATATAAAACATACTTAAAAAGAACAAAGTAAAACATATTCAAGTGAGCCCTCAATATTAACAGGCAACCCTCACCATCACCTAGTCCTTTCATTTCTGATGAGAGTAAATGTTTTCCTACAACTGTGAAACCACTCTCAACACACTTGGAGGATGCCATCTTATCTTCCCACAATGAAGGGAGTATCTCAGTGATATGCGCCACTTCCTGCCATAGGTGACACAGAGCATTAGGAGCCTGAACACCTGATGACCTAGCAGTACCCACCTCCCGTGGAGATACCCAGCAATCAGAGCTGATGGGGATGGAGCACCAGAGAAACTCAATGTCATGTCTGTAAGTCAGCAAATGCCCCTCACAGACCTAAGCTCTGCCCTGGCTGGCAGGTGAGGCAACACCTATCCGCTGAGACTAATTCCTACTCCCAATTAAGTGACCAGTCCGGAGGCTTAGATTCCTCTGTTTAGGCAACTAAGCCTCCGTGAAGGCTTCAGGGCCCCCATAAAGCCTGCCCCACTATCTAACCCTTACCACGAGAGCCTTTGATTTCTGAGGAAACCCATGAGACAGTGACAATTTTACACTACTGAGCTCTTTTTTTTTTGTCACATGTGGGGCATGAATTCTGGGCCTGGTTGCTGAGCTCTTCAGCTCAAGGCCAGCACTGTATGACTTCAGGCACAAAGCTACTTCTGTGTTTTGTGAGTGGTTTATGGGAGATCAGAGTCTCAGGGTCTTTCTTGCCTGGGTTGTCTTTGAACTGTGATCCTCAGATCTGAGCCTTCTGAGTAGCTAAGATGACAGGGGTGAGCCACAACTGCCCAGCAATCTACCTTGTTTAGATGCATGAAACTCACTGCCAAGGACCCTAGACGGCAAACTTTTGGGTTCAGGTCACTTACTATGGTATAGTCCCACCAAGGTAACCCTTGGTAACTTTCTGGCCTCCCAGGGATACCGAGTCTCACCCAGGAAGGTACAGGTGGTTCAGCAGTCAGTGACTTATCTGTGTATTCAACTGGGCCACACACAAGGCTTTTACTATCCCCACCAAACTCCTGATTACTAACTGCCCTAGTCCTCCACTAAGAATGAGCTTCTCTCCTTTTTGAGTCTTGCTGAGTACCTCAGGACCTGGACCCCCAACAACTCCCTCTGAAGTTGCCACTTATATGAAGTAGCTAGAGGGTCACGGGAGGAAACCCTTTGAACGCCCTCCACTCACATTTCTCCCTTCAGCAGACTGGTTCCAAACGGCCTCCACACAGGCCTCTGCTCTCAGGCTGCCGGAGCCTTCACACCTGTTCTTTCATTATGTAACTGAGAACTAGGGTTTTACATTGGGAGTTTGAGGTCAGCAGATCGGGCCTCATTTGTGCCAGTTGCTTATTTGTCCAGACACGTAGACCCTACCATGAGGGGCTGGGCTCCTTGCCTCTGTGGCCTAGCCACCACTTGAGTCCTATAACAGGAGTCAAAGAAACTGAACCTGGGCTCAAGCCTACCATTGTCACCCACCATCACCTCACTCAGTTACTAACCTTTAGAGGGCTCAAACTCTGTCTCCCTCCCACAACCTCTGGTGTCCTGTAACTGATAGAGGCCCCACTCTGACCTTCCAGCCTCTGCCTTCCATTAAACCCAACACCTATTACCAATTCCAGATACAAAGAGCTCCCCAGCACACTCCTGTGTGGAGACTCTGGATGACCTGCTAACTCACCCAGCACACATTAGAGAAAGGTTGTTAAAGCCCCAGGGGAACCGTAATCATGCCTGGGTGACCTAAATCCCTGCCCAGTTCCAAACACTCCCATCATCTCTCTCTTGTCCAGGCCAACAGGAGGCGGATGTGTCAGGCAAGACTCACACAGCCTTCCTCTCCAAGTTTGCCGAGACCTGAGGAACTTCTCCTCACTCCATGCCATCTTCTCTGCCCTACAGAGCACGGCCATCTTCCGACTGAAGACATCATGGCAAGAGGTCTGCAGGTGGGTCCCTATTCCCACAGCAGTTGCCCTATGGACAAACATGGTAGGTGTCACACTCCCTAAGCCGTGGACACAAACCCCATTCCCTGGGCCCAGGTGGGTATTTATTATCAGGATTCAGACACCTCCTGTCAGATTGAGCATACACAGACACAGACACACACATAGACACAGACACACACACACACACACACACACACACACACACACACACACACACAAGCTTACTAGGTTTTCTGTCGTGGCTATGAATCTGCATCCACTTGAATTGAAAGCACAGCTGCCTAGTGGAAGAGCGATGGCTCATGGTTATGACAGGAAGAAGCACTTGCTCTTGCCTGGTGGATTCTTGGGGCTATTTGAACCGATTTTCAACCCTTTTGTGGAGTCACATGGTTTCCTTCCTTCCAAAACCAAATGGAATCCAACTCCCACCTCCCCACTTTCCAACTGTCACCTTCTCTCTGCCCCTCCCACAGATACTCCTTCTGCACATTCCACAAACTGGAAAAAATCACTTCTCCTACAAATAATTAATCTAAGAGCAAAGAGCTGCTGGCTAAGCTATGACATGAGGAAGGGAAGACAGGGGGCAGATGTGGAGGGGAAACACGGGGGAGTCAGTGCCATCCTGAAGGTGTTTAGAAACACAACCTGATTTCTATTGTAAGGAGAGCAAGGAGAGATTCCCGTAGGCACACAGTACGCAGAGGGGTGCTACAGCATTTTGTGATCTGCGTATACCAGCCTAGATTTGGACGTGGGGAAGTTTGGAGAACCAGGCAGCAAGAACGGGCCCTAGACACTAGGGGGGATCACAGGTTTCCCAAGTGGCTGTGCCATGAGAGCATCTGTAAGGTTGAAGACTGACTGAGATGCCCTGTGAGATTGGGTATGAGATGGGCCTTGGGCCTTGACCATCACCAACCCAATCCTAAGGCTGATCTCAATGGGCATTATTTCCTACCTGGGAATCTTCCTGATAGATCTCATGATGATAGATACTGCATATCAGGATATCCATGAAGTGAGTAGCCAGGCCCCAGTTGGCTCCTTGGCAAGAGGAGAAGAAAGGCCCCTGGGAGTCCTGAGCTCTGACACTCCTTATAGTCCCCTGGCCATGCCCAGTGCTCAGTCCTATGCCCCTCTGACCATCTGCTGGCCAAACCTGCCTGACCCGTGAGCTGTGTGCACACACACACGCCAGCTGGGGTTTCAAGTCCTTTAAGCCAGGTCCGTGTGGCACAACGGAAGCCAGGCTTTCCTAAGACAAGCAACTTCTGGCCTAAGAAAGGCCTTTTTACTGATGCTGCAGTCACTCTCCAGCTTCCCAGGGGTTAGACAACAAAATCCCTTATCCTGACTTGATGCTAGGTTCACAGCCTCCTCTGAATGCAGGCCCTACTCTTGTTATGCACACATATTGTGCAGGCTTGATGAGGCCCTGGTTGGGTGTGCTGAGGGAAGAGGGTCCCCATACTGACTCCATGGCACTCTGAATACTAGGACAAAACACATATGATGAAATTAATTCAGGTGAGTATCAGCTGTCCAGACAGAGCAGCCTGGACATTGAGTGTGAGATCCCACACAAGTCTGGGGGACTCAATGGCGGGTTGGTGGGCAGAGCTGGTAGAGGAGCTGGGTCCCTCCTCAGCCAGCAAAGCCCAGGCCAGGCCAGTCCTGCCCTGTCACTGCTCTTGTGCTCCTCAAGACCAGGAAAATGAGATCATCTAAGACCTGAAAGACCTGCAACAAACCTGCAGATTTCATCACCTAAAGAAGCAGAAAATTCTGGAGTGGCTCAGTGAGGAAGCCAGGTGGGTTGTCAGACACTGGCTGAATGAGGGGGGACATCCTGACAATGGAGTCCGGAGGGCCGGAGGTGTGACCATGGATTCGAGTGGGAACCGACAGAGTCTCTGTTCGGCCGCATGAGGATGGTCCATCAGGCTCTGAAGTGCAAGCCACTCTGGCAGTGAACAAACATGGCACTTGGTCACCTCACCACCACCCCTTGTCTTAGCTATGAGCTGTCATGTGCACTGGAGCCCAGGAGGCAGACTGACACTACAAACCACAAGACCAAGAAGTTTTCACAAATTAGAAAGGCAGGACAGAGGTAAGTGGATGGGCACCGACTGGCAGGGGCCAGGGAAGATTCTGGGCTGCGACACCTGAGGCTGATGCTGATTTCTCCCCACTGACAGCATCCCTGATTGTGGGCTCAGAGGCCTCGACTCTCTAGGCTTTTCCTCCGCTTGCTTGTCTCTGGGGTGCATCCCTCAGATAGGGGTCAGGATTTTCGAAGGGCCTAGACTGGAGCAGCACGCTAGCAGGGTAATGGGGAGCAGGAAGGGGGGGGTGTCTTGGGGAAGTTCCCTCCAGCAAGCCATCCCCTGACTGAAGCCGCCATAGTCACAACACTGACCTCAGTGGCAGTGGCAGCTCCCAGCCCACAGCACAGGAGCAGCTCCAGCGTGGCCCTGACAGCAGCAGCAGGACACCGTGGAAGAGCCCTCATACAGTGGCCCTCTGGGCCCTGGTGTGAACAGCTCCCACCTGGATCTCCACAGGAGACTCAAGGGAGAATCCTCCCAAGACAAGGAAACGGTGGCACCCTGCACTACTAGTCCATTCCTAACTTATCCAATTTAGGTGCAGCCAAGAGGTCTGGAAAGCCCAGCTCCTGTTCACATCATACAGTTTTGGAAGGCCATAGACCTTCCTCCCAGGCTGGGACACCCATCTATGTCAAGGCCTCTCCTCATGTTGCTGTCTTTCCAGATCAGGTTCTGCAAATCATCCTCTCCAGGGACTTCTGGAATGCTCTTAAATTGCAAAAGCCCAGCCTGCTCTTGAACCTCGAATACACCTGAGGCTAAGACAAACAATAGTCAGAGTTGGAATTTAGGTGGGGAGAGCAACATCTACCCGTTGGTTCCAAATAACAAGCAGGTGGGAGACACCTGTCTCATCAGGGTGAGCATACTTGAGCACACAGAAAAGGTGTCCAAAGTTTCATGGTGAGTGGGGCAGTATGACACACCCCTGCTGTCTTCAACAAGTCAGGATACAGACCAGTGGCCATCTCCAGGTCCATTTGCTTCCCTCCTGAAATTGGTCTTTTAGTAGAGACCGCAGAAACCCAGCATGCTGGAGCCAGTGGGCAGTGCTCAGGACAGCAAGGAGGGAGGAACAGTGGACCCAGCCACTGACATGAGTAAGACCACCTCAGAGCCTCTGGAGAGTCAAGAAGGCAGACACATGGATCAAGGAGATGAAGACTTCGACTAGATAAGGCACAATGCAACAGGAACCTTCTTGACTTTCTTCAGAGTGAGGTAGATTCAGAGCCTCAGAGTTAGGATGGTAGGATTCTGGGTATTACATAACCTGGAAAAACAGAGGCTTTTCACAGGTGAACTGGCCATGTTCAGGAGAAGCCTTTTTCATCTTCAAAGTCTTCAAGGGATCAGGAGTCATTTATCTCTTTCCTCATGGAGATTCCATGACTTTCCATCATGCTCAGTCCTCTCCAGGCCACGAGAGGGAGTGGCTGTCATTAGCAGCCAGCTGGGAGAATGTGTCTTCCTGTGTGCTCTGCTCAGAGACTCAGGGGAGCTGGAGAAGGCTGCAGGTGTATCCTCTACCAGTGCAGCCTCCAGCCCAGTGGGGGCCTGACTGGTATGAGGCAATGGGTCCCTGGCTCTGGGCCTGCTCCTTCTCTTGGGCTTGGGCAAACCTCTCTGGTGAGACCTAGGCCCATGCCTACTTGATTCTGTTTACCTACAGCCACAAGACCTGAACATGATCCTGCCTGGGAGGAGGTGTCACACTGCTGATGAGAGTGGCTAAAATGGACAAGGCCCATGCTATCTTCTGAGACCACTCTCAGGAAGGAAGACTTGAATCATCCCATCACACAGTGGCTGATTCCCTTTCTGAGCATGAGTGCCTTCAGGGTATTGCTGGCCACAGACTGGTGGGAAGGGGGCACTGTGCACAGGGCTTGATGTTCTCTCCCCTTCTGACCCATGTGAGGAATCAGAAGAAGACACAGGATGTCATCCTGAAGCCCTTGAACAAAGCCTTACTGAAAGAGTACAAGCCAGATTTTGTTAAGTTTTTCGAAGAACCAACTCTTTGTTTTGTTGATTCTTTCTATAGTTTTTTTGGATTCTAATTCATTTAATTCTGATTTAATTTTGATTATTTCTTTCCGTGTACTGGATTGGGGTTTATCTTGCTGCTCTTTTTCAAGGAGGTTTAGGTGTGTCATTAAATTGTTAGTTTCAGATCTGTCCAATTTGTTGATGTAGGAGCTCAGAGCTATAAACTTGCCTCTGAGTACTACCTTTGCTGTGTCCCAGAGGAGCTGGTAATTTGTGTGTTCATTTTTGTGGAATAGCATGAACATTTTAATTTCCTTTCTAATCTCTTCTATGACCCACTCATGATTCAGTAGTGTGTTGTTCAGCCTCCATGACAGACCCTTAGCAAATCTTATCAGAAAAAGAAGAGAACACACCCAAATTAATAAACTCAGAGATGAGAATGGAAACATCTCCACGGAAACAACCAAGATTCAGAACATTATACGGGAATACTTCTCAAAACTCTATGCTAATAAGTTTGAGAACTTGACAGAATTGGACCTTTTCCTAGCAAATATTGACATGCCAAAACTGAACCAAGATGAGTTAAACTATCTTAACAGGCCCATATCAAGTACTGAAATAGAAACAGCAATAAGAGTCCTCCCAGGTAAGAAAAGTCCAGGACCAGATGGTTTTACAGCGGAATTTTACAAGGCCTTCAAAGCACAGCTCACACCAATACTCCTCCAACTCTTCAATGAAATTGAAAGAGAAAGCTCACTACCGAACATATTCTATGAAGCCATCATAACCCTCATCCCAAAACCAGGCAGGGACTCATCAAAGAAAGAGAACTATAGACCAATTTCTTTGATGAATATTGATGCAAAACTTCTCAACAAAATTTTGGCCAATCGACTTCAACAATTCATCCAAAAAATCATACACCACGATCAAACGGGATTCATTTCAGGGATGCAAAGCTGGTTCAATATACCCAAATCAATTAATATTATTCATCACATCAACTGGAGCAAGAATAAGAACCACATGATTATCTCAATAGATGCAGAAAAAGCATTCGACAAGATCCAACACCCCTTCATGATGAAGGTTTTGGAAAAATTAGGAATCCATGGAACATTCCTCAATACAATAAAGGCTGTATATGACAAACCTACAGCCAGCATTATACTCAATGGTGAAAACCTAAAGCCATTTCCTCTTAACTCAGGAACAAGACAAGGATGCCCACTCTCTCCACTTCTCTTCAATCTAGTATTAGAATGCCTAGCTACAGCAATAAGACAAGATGCAGACATAAAGGGGATCCAAATAGGGAAAGAAGAAATAACACTCTCCCTCTTTGCAGATGACATGATCTTGTATTTAAAGAATCCCATAGACTCCACTCCCAAATTACTCAAGCTGATTCAAAACTTTGGTAAAGTAGCAGGTTATAAAATTAACCCCCCAAAATCAAAGGCTTTTCTGTATGCCAACAATGAGAAAAGTGTGGCTGAAATTAGGAAAGCAACTTCATTTGTAATAGCCCCACGAAAAATAAAATACCTAGGAATTAACTAAAGAAGGGAAGAACCTCTATGAAAACTTTAAAATCTTGAAAAAGGAAATCAACACAGAACTAAAAAAATGGCAAAGCCTCCCATGATCCTGGATTGGAAAGATTAACATCGTGAAAATGTTAATACTTCCCAAGGCTACCTACAAATTCAACGCAATACCTATCAAAATTCCACCCTCATTCTTCAAGGAAATAGAAGAGGCAATCCAAAAATTCATATGGAACAATAAAAGACCCCGAATAGCAAAAACGCTCCTCAACGGAAAGAACACT
Organism: Dipodomys spectabilis; assembly: GCF_019054845.1. Taxonomy (NCBI): domain Eukaryota; kingdom Metazoa; phylum Chordata; class Mammalia; order Rodentia; family Heteromyidae; genus Dipodomys; species Dipodomys spectabilis. The sequence goes on from NW_024870723.1 coordinate 7,935,137, forward strand.
GCTGGAGGAATATCAATACCAAACTTCAAACTCTACTATAAAGCCATAGTAATCAAAACAGCTTGGTATTGGCATAAGAACAGACCTCAGGACCAATGGAATAGAATTGAAAACCCAGAAATGAACCTACAGACCTATAGCCATCTAATCATCGATAAGGGAGATAAAACAATAGAATGGAACAAAGACAGCCTCTTCAGTAAATGGTGCTGGCAAAATTGGTTAACTACATGTAGAAAACTAAAGCTAGATCTTTATATATCACCCTGCACCAGAATCAACTCCAAACGGATCAAAGACCTTGAAGTCAAAGCACACACTCTGAAAACATTACAGGATGGAATAGGAGAAACCCTAGGTCTCCTTGGATCAGGCCAAAACTTTCTGAATAGAGACCCGGAAACACAACAAATCAAAGGAAGGTTGGACAAATGGGATTGCATAAAGTTGCAGAGCTTCTGCAGGGCAAATGACATAACTAGCAAGATAATAGAAAGCCCATGGATTAGGAGAAGATCTTTACTAGCCATACAACCGACAAGGGTCTCATATCTAAAATATACTTGGAACTCAAAAAATTAAACCCCCCAACAACAAATCCTCAAAGAAACAACTGCCCAATAAATAAGTGGGCGAAAGACTTAAAGAGAAACTTCTCTGAAGAAGAAAGAAGGATGGCCAATAGACACATGAAGAAATGTTCAACATCCCTAGCCATAAAAGAAATGCAAATCAAAACAACATTGAGATATCACCTCACCCCAGTTAGAACGGCAAAAATCAAGAACTCTAACAACAACAGATGCTGGAGGGATGTGGACAGAAAGGAACCTTCCTTCATTGTTGGTGGGAATGCAAACTTGTTCAACCACTTTGGAAAGCAGTATGGAGGTTCCTCAAAAGACTTCACATAGATCTCCCCTATGAGTGGCGCTGTACCTCAAGTGGTAGAGCGCTCGCTTTGAGTTGAAGAGCTGAGGGACAATGCCCAGGCCCAGAGTTCAAGCCCCATGACCGACAAAAAAAAAAAAAAAAAACTATATAGAACTCCCCTATGGCCCAGCAATTCCACTTTTGGGCATTTACCCAAATGTTTACAAACAAGACCACACTAAAGCTACCAGCACAACAATGTTTATTGCAGCATTATTTACCATAGCTAAGATCTGGAACCAACCCAGATGCCCCTCAGTAGATGAACAGATCAAGAAAATGTGGTATATATACACAATGGAATTCTATGCCTCCATCAGAAAGAATGACATTGCCCCATTTGTTAGGAAATGGAAAAAGTTGGAAAAAATTATATTAAGTGAAGGAAGCCAGGCCCAAAGAAACATAGGTCCCATGGTTTCCCTTATTTGCAATATCTAGTATATGTATGAGTCAAGCGGAAAAGGTCAGATAATGCGATGTCAGGAAAATGATACCCGGGACATAAGGAAAAAAGACAAAAGTAAAAGCTAATTTAATTCATTGGTCAGACTAAGGTTCCATTGCAAAGTTATGAGATGAATCTGACATGCAGCTAAAATTGTGATGAATTGGGCTAGGAAGGTGGCTCTGTGGTAGAGTGCTTGCCTTGCATGCCTGAGGCCCTGGGTTCAATTCCTCAGCACCACATAAGCAAAAAGAAAAAAGCCAGAAGAGGCGCTGTGGCTCAAGTGGTAGAGCGCTAGCTTTGAGCTGAAGAGCTGAGGGACAGTGCCCAGGCCTGGAGTTAAAGCCCCACAACCGGACCCCCCCTAAAAAAAAATTGTGATGAATTACACATTGTAGTAGGAGCATATTTTGGAACCTACATATATACCTTCATCGAAATGCATGCCCATGAAATAGATTTGAGAAGCTATATTCCCATAGGTCCTTTGTTATACTTGTCTACTAAACCTTCGAAAGAAAAGGTGCTCTGGCACTTAAAAAATGAAAAAACAAAAACTTCGTTCCCATATCTGCTTCCTCAATATTTCCAGAAAATACATCGCCCACTCACTATTTTCCTTCAGGATTTCCCTAGGATCTCTGACTTTCTTTTTGCCTCCCTCGCTCAACTTCTTTGTCTGTTGCAAGGTGGAAGTTCCTTACTGACATTCTCTAGCCTTTCCATTGAACTCAGTGCTATAGCCTTTCTGAAAATCTCCCTTCTCCATTCAAGAATTCCTCCAGTGCAGAGATGGGCAGGAGGCACACACCATAGTCCTACCCTTCTCCACAAGTTCACTTCCCCAATTATCAGCTGCCCAGAGGCAATCATGCTCTGAAAATATTCAATGGAAAAATCCAGATATTCAGAATTGGGAAAGTTTAAATTCTTCAGAATAAGGAGAATATGAACACTAAATTGTATTGGAAGAAAATAACATTGAAAATTTGCATGTGGAGTCAGCTAAGGATGTGTTTTTCTTGGGGCCCTGGCTAGTCATGCTTGTTAGCCTAGATGCTTGAGAGATAAAAAGGACAAAGATCACAGCTTGAGGACAAAGAGTTCACACCAAAGTTCTCATGACCTCATTTTCATTGGTAGCCAGGTGAGAACACTTGCTCCTGCCATCCCAGTCTACACAGGAAGCTAGATTGAGAGAACTGGACTTGCATTCCAGCCCAAGGAAACAATCCACAAACCCCCATGTCAACAGAAAAGGCCTAGCATGGTGGTATGTGCCTGTCATCCTAGCTATATGAGATCTTCAGTAGGGGCTGTGATCCAGCTGACCAGGAAAACAAGTGAGACTCAATCTCAAAAGAAAATGCAGCACCTAGGCACCAGTGGCTCATGCCTATAATCCTCTATACTCAGGAGGCTGAGATCTAAGGATTGGGGTTCTAAGTCTGTCTGGCAGGAAAGTTCATGAGACATTTAGCTCCAATTAACCACCAGAAATTCAGAAGTAGCACTGTGGCTCAAAAGGTAGAGCAACCATGTGAGCTGAAGAGCTCATAGAGAGCACGTAGTCCCAGATGCATGACCAATTAAATGTAAAAATCAGTCAATCACTGAAACCTCAACAAACAAAAAACAGTCAATTAATCAATCAAGAATAAACCTGCAGCAAACTGTGCTTGGATGGAGGCTCAAGCATTCAAGTGGAATAGAGCCTGTCTAGCAAGTAGGTCATCTTGTGCTTAAACATAAGGAAAGCCATCAGTTCAAACATCCACAACACCAAAAAACAAACATATCACATTCTTGTCTATGTGAGGGTTGGCCTGAGAAGCAGTGTGTGTACTGTGTGTTCCCATTCCCTTGATATCATGGTGGACATGGCTCAATACTACCTTGGACAGGCAGGAAGAGATTGCCCTACAGTTGAAGGGAAATGAGTCCAACTGATGAAGGGAATCAATACTAAGGATTAAGTCTTTCATGCAAGAGCAAGAGACTAAGGGTCTATGGCTTCCTAAGCATTTCCAGTTCCCCAGTTTATTCCAGTTCCAGATCCTTCCTTCACCACATTTTCAAACATTCAAAATTGCTTTGAATCTTTCACACAGATTTTTCTCTTCTTGATGCTATAATCTGCCAGTGATCTGCTAGTTCTCCCTGCATCATTGAAAACTTTAGTATTGTTTCTCTATGTTGGTCTAACACTCTTTGTCATTTTAAGAAAATTTCAACACTAACACAATCTAGAGTTCATCTAGCTAACATCTTGGATTCTGAGTCTCCACAATCTCTCAGCTGGCTTCATGTCAGTGACCCTTTCCTGTGGTCTAACTTACATATCACCAATAATGGCACCAACTGGGGAGATAATGTGAAATATTTCCCTTTTTACCACCTTCACTTCCTCCTGTTTACTTAATCCTGTTCTCACATATCTACTATTCAGCAACTGATACTTAGTATATTGACAGGTATTTATTGTTCGTATAAGTTACTTTTATATTATCTATCACCAAATTTGCTTTTTCTACCCCTGATAAATGCATTTATATTCCAAGATCCAAATCACCTTGTTATTGAAAATCCTCAATCAATTTCCCTCTTTATTTCTTTAAGCAAAAATCCCATCTATAAATAAGTCTAGTGTTAAATCCCATCTCTACGTAAGTCTATTTTTTTTTTATCATTTTTATTTTTAATGTAACGGTGATGTACACAGGTTTTACAGCTGCATGTCAGGTAATGAGTTCATTTGGTTTTGAACAATGTTATTTTTTCCTCATTTTTCTAACTCATGGCTATCCATCACTACCTTACTCTTATTAGAAATTGTCAAGTAAGTATATTTGGTTTAACTACTATTAAAATTGTGAACAAAATATTCAAGTGATTTGGAGGCATTTATAATGTACTATGTGATTTTTTTGAAGGTTTTTTTTAAAAATTTTATTGTAAAGATGCTACTCAGAGGGATTACAGGTACACGAGTAAGGCAGTCAGTACATTTCTTTTCTCTTCTCTTCTTTTCTTTTCTCTTCTTAGTTGTGGAGCTTGAACAGATGACCACTTTCTCCAAGGCAGGGTCATTGTCATTAGGCATACCTGTGTTGTCCCCTCAATCCCAAATGCTGTTCTTGTCAAGTTCTTGGTATCTGAATGAGAGGGGCTGGGAGAAAAGAAGGACTACGTGTCCTTTCTCTCCTGTCTACTGTCCATAGCTTTCTACCATTGCCCTTGGTGTGCAGGGAACCATAAACAAGTTATGTCTTGGCCCTGCTGAATCCTTTAGGTCTACCACCCTTTTCTGTTCAATATACCCTCTGGCAAGGAGGGTTTTCTTCCTCGGGGGAGTTCTCATTGGAAGGTCACAGACTAACGGGGATCTACCTTGGCTGCTTATTACCCTTTAACCTTCCTGTAGTAATTGCTTCCCCTCTGTGGACTCCTCCCTTTCATCCACAGTAAAATGAATCAGAGGAAAGGACCCCAACACCAGCTATTCCAAGTGTTTCTTCCTAATCTTTGTCTTAGTTTTCCTTGATATTGGCTTCCTTTGCTCAATTTTATTTTAAAAGGGAGTTTTAAAGCACTAGGTTGAAGGAAAGTCAGCTGGTCTCATATAGCACACCAAAGGGGAGTCAGCCCATAACCCTGCTCAGTTCTAGCTCTGCTGTGAGAGACTCTGAGCAGGACTGTGGTAAGGACAGGAGAGGAGCCCCATCTAGGAAGAGGCTGCAGCTTTTATCTTTCCCTTCCCCATTTAAGAGGCTTGAAGGGGAACTGGAAGAGAGCACCTTTGCCTTTTTTCCACAAGGATTAGAGTTATTTAGTGGCGTGTTTAGAGAAGGCTACTCCCCTGCGTCCCTGGAAGCCTATGCCATTCACATTGGGCTTTGTTCTGCTATGGCAGATCTCAAGGCTTCTCTTGTTGATACCCTATCTCTCAATTCGACTTGAGTCATGGCTATGAATAAAATCAGGTGTTTCTTACAGCTGTTTTCATGATACATGGATACAGAGAAAGATGCCACTTATGACATCTGTTCTTTCTTACCAGGATTTTTTTTTTTGTATTTTATTTTATTTGTGAACATACTGTGCAGAGGGGTTACAATTACATGGGCAGGATAATGCATACATTTCTTACCAAGCATTGCAGCCTCCTCCTTTGTTTACACTTCACATCCCTTCCCAGCCTCTCCTCCCCCAGTCCCAATCCCCCCCCCCACTGACATTGTAAAGCTCGTTTTGGACAAGACAACTTGTGCTTCTCATTTTTGCAACAGGTCCACCTGTATCCTTAAACGACTTCTTTTTCCCAATCTCCTCCACAAGTTATACTGACATCAAATATAGTGAAACCAGGGATTATACTGTGGGGGAGGGACATACAAAGCAACAAAGAAATAATCTTATAAATGCGTTAGAAACACATGCATGAAAGAAAAAAACGTTAAAATACATATCTAAGGGTTCATTTTCCTAACATCACATTATCTGACCTTTTCCACTTGACTCATACACATACTAGATATTGCAAATAAGGGAAAGCATGGGGCCTATGTTTCTTTGGGCCTGGCTTCCTTCACTTAATGTAATTTTTTCCAAGTCTTTCCATTTCCTAACAAATGGGGCAATGTCATTCTTTCTGATGGAGGCATAGAATTCCATTGTGTATATATACCACATTTTCTTGATCCATTCATCTACTGAGGGGCATCTGGGTTGGTTCCAGATCTTAGCTATGGTAAATAATGCTGCAATAAACATAGTTGTGCTGGTAGCTTTAGTGTGGTCTTGTTTGTAAACATTTGGGTAAATGTCCAAAAGTGGGATTGCTGGGTCATAGGGGAGTTCTATGTGGAGTCTTTTGAGGAACCTCCATACTGTTTTCCAAAGTGGTCGAACAAGATTACATTCCCACCAACGATGAAGTAAGTTTCCCTTCTGTCCACATCCCCTCCAGCATCTGTTGTTGTTAGAGTTCTTGATTTTTGCCATTCTAACTGGAGTGAGGTGGTATCTCAATGTTGTTTTGATTTGCATTTCTTTTATGGCTAGGGATGTGGAGCATTTCTTCATGTGTCTATTGGCCATCCTTCTTTCTTCTTCAGAGAAGTTTCTCTTTAAGTCTTTCGCCCACTTGTTTATTGGGCAGTTGTTTCTTTGAGGATTTGTTGTTGGGGGATTTAATTTTTTGAGTTCCAAGTATATTTTAGATATGAGACCCTTGTCCGTTGTATGGCTAGTAAAGATCTTCTCCCAATCCGTGGGCTTTCTATTGATCTTGCTAGCTATGTCCTTTGCCATGCAGAAGCTCTGCAACTTTATGCAATCCCATTTGTCCAACCTTCCTTTGATTTGTTGTGTTTCCGGGTCTCTGTTCAGAAAATTTCAGCCTGAGCCAAGGAGACCTAGGGTTTCTCCTATTCCATCCTGTAATGTTTTCAGAGTGTTTGCTTTGACTTCGAGGTCTTTGATCCATTTGGAGTTGATTCTGGTGCAGGGTGATATATAAGGATCTAGCTTTAGTTTTCTACAAGTAGTTAACCAATTTTGCCAGCACCATTTACTGAAGAGGCTGTCTTTCTTCCATTCTATTGTTTTAGCTCCCTTATGGAAGATTAGATGGCTATAGGTCTGTAGGTTCATTTTTGGGTTTTCAATTCTATTCCAGTGGTCCTGAGGTCTGTTCTTATGCCAATACCAAGCTGTTTTGAGTACTATGGCTTTATAGTAGAGTTTGAAATTTGGTATTGATATTCCTCCAGCAGTGTTCTTTCCGTTGAGGAGCGTTTTTGCTATTCGGGGTCTTTTATTGTTCCATATGAATTTTTGGATTGCCTCTTCTATTTCCTTGAAGAATGAGCTTGGAATTTTGATAGGTATCGTGTTGAATTTGTAGATAGCCTTGGGAAGTATTGCCATTTTCACGATGTTAATCTTTCCAATCCAGGAGCATGGGAGGTTTTGCCATTTTTTAAGTTCTGTGTTGATTTCCTTTTTCAAGATTTTAAAGTTTTCATCATAGAGGTCCTTCACTTCTTTGGTTAAGTTAATTCCTAGGTATTTTATTTTTTGTGGGGCTATTACAAATGGAGTTGCTTTCCTAATTTCAGCCACACTTTTCTCATTGTTGGCATACAGAAAGGCCATTGATTTTGGGGGGTTAATTTTATATATTCCCTAATAATGTTTTGAATCTTGGTTGTTTCCGTGGTGATGTTTCCATTCTCGTCTCTGAGTTTATTTATTTGGGTGTGTTCTCTTCTTTTTCTGATAAGATTTGCTAAAGGTCTATCAATTTTGTTAATTTTTTCGAAGAACCAACTCTTTGTTTTGTTGATTCTTTCTATAGTTTTTTTGGATTCTAATTCATTTAATTCTGATTTAATTTTAATGATTTCTTTCCATCTACTGGATTGGGGTTTATCTTGCTGCTCTTTTTCAAGGAGGTTCAGATGTCTCATTAAATTGTTAGTTTCAGATATCTCCCATTTGTTGATGTAGGAGCTCAGAGCTATAAACTTGCCTCTGAGTACTGCCTTTGCTGTGTCCCAGAGGAGCTGGTAATTTGTGTGTTCATTTTTGTTGAATAGCATGAACATTTGAATTTCCTTTCTAATCTCTTCCATGACCCACTCGTGATTCAGCATGTGTTGTTCAGCCTCCATGTGATACCAGACTTTCTTTGGTGGCTTTTGGTGTTGAGTTCTAATTTTATTCCCTTGTGGTCAGAGAGAATGCAAGGTATAACTTCACTGCTTCTGAATTTGGACAAGTTTGCTTTGTGGCCTAAAATGTGGTCTATTTTAGAAAACATTCCATGTGCTGCTGAGAAAAACGTGTATTCTGATGCTGCTGGGTGAAATGTTCGGTAGATATCTGTTAACTCTAGTTGATCTATGCAGCTGTTTAGATCTGCAGTTTCTCTGTTGAGTTTTTGCCGAGTTGATCTATCTAGTGGGGAGAGTGGTGTGTTAAAATCCCCAACAATTAATGTCTTTGGAGTTATATGGGATTTGAGGGAAAGTAGTGTTTCTTGGATAAATTTGGGTGCTCCATTGTTTGGCGAGTAGATATTTAGAATTGTAATATCCTCCTGAAAGAGAGATCCCTTAATTAGTATGTAGCGACCTTCTTTATCTCTTCTCACGAATTTTAATTTGAAGTCTATTTTATCTGATATTAGGATTGCAACTCCCGCCTGTTTATGGGGGCCGTTTGCTTGGTAGATTTTGTTCCAACCTTCAACATTGAAAATGTGTTTGTTTTTAAGGGCAAGATGTGACTCCTGAAGGCAGCAGATAGAAGGGTCTTGTTTTTTAATCCAACTAGACAGTCTATGTCGCTTAATTGGAGAATTCAGTCCGTTAACGTTAAGAGAAAGGACTGAGAGGTATTTGGGAGTTCCTGCCATGTTATCCGCCTTCTTGGGGGTTGCGAAATCTGGGTTCTTCCTATGGTTCTTGGATTCTCAGTTTGGGTGCAGTTTCTTTTTTTTTTTTTTTTTTTTTTTAATTTTATTTTATTTTATTTTATTTGAAAACATACTGTACAGAGGGGTTACAATTACATGGGCAGGAAAATGCATACATTTCTTACCAAGCATTGCAGCCTCCTCCTTTGTTTACCCTTCACCTCCCTTCCCACCCTCCCCCCTCCCCCCCCAACCAATCATACCCCCCCTCCCTCCCCCCCACCGACATTGTAAAGCTGGTTTTGACATGACATTTTGTACTTCTCATTGTTGCAACAGGTCCATCTGAATCCTTAAACGACTTGTTTGTCCCCGTCTCCTCCACATGTTATACTGACATCAAATATAGTGAAAGCGGGGGTTACACTGTGGGGGAGGGACATACAAAGCAGCAAAGAAATAATATTATAAATGCGTTAGAAACACATGCATGAATGAAACAAAAACATTAAAATACATATTTGAGGGTTCGTTTTCCTAACATCACATTCTCTGACTTTTTCCGCTTGACTCATACCTATACTAGATATTGCAAATAAGGGAAACCATGGGACCTAGGTTTCTTTGGGCCTGGCTTACTTCACTTAATATAATTTTTTCCAAGCCTTTCCATTTCCTAACAAATCGGGCAATGTCATTCTTTCTGATGGAGGCATAGAATTCCATTGTGTATATATACCACATCTTCTTGATCCATTCATCTACTGAGGGGCATCTGGGTTGGTTCCATATCTTAGCTATGGTAAATAATGCTGCAATAAACATAGTTGTGCTGGTAGCTTTAGTGTGGCCTTGTTTGTGGTCATTTGGGTAAATGCCCAAAAGTGGGATTGCTGGGTCATTGGGGAGCTCTATATGGAGTCTTTTGAGGAACCTCCATACTGCTTTCCAAAGTGGTTGAACAAGTTTACATTCCCACCAACAATGAAGTAAGGTTCCCTTCTGTCCACATCCCCTCCAGCATCTGTTGTTGTTAGAGTTCTTGATTTTTGCTGTTCTAACTGGAGTGAGGTGATATCTCAATGTTGTTTTGATTTGCATTTCTTTTATGGCTAGGGATGCTGAACATTTCTTCATGTGTCTGTTGGCCATCCTTCTTTCTTCTTCAGAGAAGCTTCTCTTTAGGTCTTTCGCCCACTTACTTATTGGGCAGTTGTTTCTTTGAGGATTTGTTGTTGGGTGGTTTAATTTTTTGAGTTCCAAGTATACTTTAGATATGAGACCCTTGTCCGTTGTATGGCTAGTAAAGATCTTCTCCCAATCCGTGGGCTTTCTATTGATCTTGCTAGCTATGTCATTTGCCCTGCAGAAGCTCTGCAACCTTATACAATCCCATTTGTCCAACCTTTCTTTGATTTGTTGTGTTTCCGGGTCTCTATTCAGAAAATTTCGGCCTGAGCCGAGGAGACCCAGGGTTTCTCCTATTCCATCCTGTAATGTTTTCAGAGTGTCTGCTTTGAGTTCAAGGTCTTTGATCCATTTGGAGTTGATTCTGGTGCAGGGTGATATATAAGGATCTAGCTTTAGTTTTCTACATGTAGTTAACCAGTTTTGCCAGCACCATTTACTGAAGAGGCTGTCTGTCTTCCATTCTATTGTTTTAGCTCCCTTATCGAAGATTAGATGGCTATAGGTCTGTAGGTTCATTTCTGGGTTTTCAATTCTATTCCATTGGTCCTGAGGTCTGTTCTTATGCCAATACCAAGCTGTTTTGATTACTATGGCTTTATAGTAGAGTTTGAAATTTGGTACTGATATTCCTCCAGCAGTGTTCTTTCCGTTGAGGAGCGTTTTTGCTATTCGGGGTCTTTTATTGTTCCATATGAATTTTTGGATTGCCTCTTCTATTTCCTTGAAGAATGAGGGTGGAATTTTGATAGGTATTGCGTTGAATTTGTAGATAGCCTTGGGAAGTATTGCCATTTTCACGATGTTAATCTTTCCAATCCAGGAGCATGGGAGGTTTTGCCATTTTTTAAGTTCTGTGTTGATTTCCTTTTTCAAGATTTTAAAGTTTTCATCATAGAGGTCCTTCACTTCTTTAGTTAAGTTAATTCCTAGGTATTTTATTTTTTGTGGGGCTATTACAAATGGAGTTGCTTTCCTAATTTCAGCCACACTTTTCTCATTGTTGGCATACAGAAAAGCCATGGATTTTTGGGGGTTAATTTTATAACCTGCTACTTTGCCAAAGTTTTGAATCAGCTTAAGTAATTTGGGAGTGGAGTCTATGGGATTCTTTAAATACAAGATCATGTCATCTGCAAAGAGGGAGAGTTTTATTTCTTCTTTCCCTATTTGGATCCCCTTTATGTCTGCATCTTGTCTTATTGCTGTAGCTAGGCATTCTAATACTAGATTGAAGAGAAGTGGAGAGAGTGGGCATCCTTGTCTTGTTCCTGAGTTAAGAGGAAATGGCTTTAGTTTTTCACCATTGAGTATAATGCTGGCTGTAGGTTTGTCATATACAGCCTTTATTGTACTGAGGAATGTTCCATGGATTCCTAATTTTTCCAAAACCTTCATCATAAAGGGTTGTTGGATCTTGTCGAATGCTTTTTCTGCGTCTATTGAGATAACCATGTGGTTCTTATTCTTGCTCCTGTTGATGTGATGAATAATATTAATTGATTTGCGTATATTGAACCAGCTTTGCATCCCTGAAATGAATCCTGTTTGATCGTGGTGTATGATTTTTTGGATGAATTGTTGAAGTCGGTTGGCCAAAATTTTGTTGAGAAGTTTTGCATCAATGTTCATCAAAGAAATTGGTCTATAGTTCTCTTTCTTTGATGAGTCCCTGCCTGGTTTTGGGATGAGGGTTATGATGGCTTCATAGAATGTGTTCGGTAGTGAGCTTTCTCTTTCAATTTCATTGAAGAGTTGGAGGAGAATTGGTGTGAGCTCTGCTTTGAAGGCCTTGTAAAATTCCGCTGTAAAACCATCTGGTCCTGGACTTTTCTTAGCTGGGAGGTCTCTTATTGCTGTTTCTATTTCAATGCTTGATATGGGCCTGTTAAGATAGTTTAACTCATCTTGGTTTAGTTTTGGCATGTCAATATTTGCTAGGAAGAGGTCCATTTCTGTCAAGTTCTCAAACTTATTAGCATACAGTTTTGAGAAGTATTCCCTTATAATGTTCTGAATCTTGGTTGTTTCCGTGGTGATGTTTCCATTCTCATCTCTGAGTTTATTAATTTGGGTGTGTTCTCTTCTTTTTCTGATAAGATTTGCTAAGGGTCTGTCAATTTTGTTAAGTTTTTCGAAGAACCAACTCTTTGTTTTGTTGATTCTTTCTATAGTTTTTTTGGATTCTAATTCATTTAATTCTGATTTAATTTTGATTATTTCTTTCCGTCTACTGGATTGGGGTTTATCTTGCTGCTCTTTTTCAAGGAGGTTTAGGTGCGTCATTAAATTGCTAGTTTCAGATCTCTCCAATTTGTTGATGTAGGAGCTCAGAGCTATAAACTTGCCTCTGAGTACTGCCTTTGCTGTGTCCCAGAGGAGCTGGTAATTTGTGTGTTCATTTTTGTTGAATAGCATGAACATTTGAATTTCCTTTCTAATCTCTTCCATGACCCACTCGTGATTCAGCATGTGTTGTTCAGCCTCCATGTGATACCAGACTTTCTTTGGTGGCTTTTGGTGTTGAGTTCTAATTTTATTCCCTTGTGGTCAGAGAGAATGCAAGGTATAACTTCACTGCTTCTGAATTTGGACAAGTTTGCTTTGTGGCCTAAAATGTGGTCTATTTTAGAAAACATTCCATGTGCTGCTGAGAAAAACGTGTATTCTGATGCTGCTGGGTGAAATGTTCGGTAGATATCTGTTAACTCTAGTTGATCTATGCAGCTGTTTAGATCTGCAGTTTCTCTGTTGAGTTTTTGCCGAGTTGATCTATCTAGTGGGGAGAGTGGTGTGTTAAAATCCCCAACAATTAATGTCTTTGGAGTTATATGGGATTTGAGGGAAAGTAGTGTTTCTTGGATAAATTTGGGTGCTCCATTGTTTGGCGAGTAGATATTTAGAATTGTAATATCCTCCTGAAAGAGAGATCCCTTAATTAGTATGTAGCGACCTTCTTTATCTCTTCTCACGAATTTTAATTTGAAGTCTATTTTATCTGATATTAGGATTGCAACTCCCGCCTGTTTATGGGGGCCGTTTGCTTGGTAGATTTTGTTCCAACCTTCAACATTGAAAATGTGTTTGTTTTTAAGGGCAAGATGTGACTCCTGAAGGCAGCAGATAGAAGGGTCTTGTTTTTTAATCCAACTAGACAGTCTATGTCGCTTAATTGGAGAATTCAGTCCGTTAACGTTAAGAGAAAGGACTGAGAGGTATTTGGGAGTTCCTGCCATGTTATCCGCCTTCTTGGGGGTTGCGAAATCTGGGTTCTTCCTATGGTTCTTGGATTCTCAGTTTGGGTGCAGTTTCTTTTTTTTTTTTTTTTTTTTTTTAATTTTATTTTATTTTATTTTATTTGAAAACATACTGTACAGAGGGGTTACAATTACATGGGCAGGAAAATGCATACATTTCTTACCAAGCATTGCAGCCTCCTCCTTTGTTTACCCTTCACCTCCCTTCCCACCCTCCCCCCTCCCCCCCCAACCAATCATACCCCCCCTCCCTCCCCCCCACCGACATTGTAAAGCTGGTTTTGACATGACATTTTGTACTTCTCATTGTTGCAACAGGTCCATCTGAATCCTTAAACGACTTGTTTGTCCCCGTCTCCTCCACATGTTATACTGACATCAAATATAGTGAAAGCGGGGGTTACACTGTGGGGGAGGGACATACAAAGCAGCAAAGAAATAATATTATAAATGCGTTAGAAACACATGCATGAATGAAACAAAAACATTAAAATACATATTTGAGGGTTCGTTTTCCTAACATCACATTCTCTGACTTTTTCCGCTTGACTCATACCTATACTAGATATTGCAAATAAGGGAAACCATGGGACCTAGGTTTCTTTGGGCCTGGCTTACTTCACTTAATATAATTTTTTCCAAGCCTTTCCATTTCCTAACAAATCGGGCAATGTCATTCTTTCTGATGGAGGCATAGAATTCCATTGTGTATATATACCACATCTTCTTGATCCATTCATCTACTGAGGGGCATCTGGGTTGGTTCCATATCTTAGCTATGGTAAATAATGCTGCAATAAACATAGTTGTGCTGGTAGCTTTAGTGTGGCCTTGTTTGTGGTCATTTGGGTAAATGCCCAAAAGTGGGATTGCTGGGTCATTGGGGAGCTCTATATGGAGTCTTTTGAGGAACCTCCATACTGCTTTCCAAAGTGGTTGAACAAGTTTACATTCCCACCAACAATGAAGTAAGGTTCCCTTCTGTCCACATCCCCTCCAGCATCTGTTGTTGTTAGAGTTCTTGATTTTTGCTGTTCTAACTGGAGTGAGGTGATATCTCAATGTTGTTTTGATTTGCATTTCTTTTATGGCTAGGGATGCTGAACATTTCTTCATGTGTCTGTTGGCCATCCTTCTTTCTTCTTCAGAGAAGCTTCTCTTTAGGTCTTTCGCCCACTTACTTATTGGGCAGTTGTTTCTTTGAGGATTTGTTGTTGGGTGGTTTAATTTTTTGAGTTCCAAGTATACTTTAGATATGAGACCCTTGTCCGTTGTATGGCTAGTAAAGATCTTCTCCCAATCCGTGGGCTTTCTATTGATCTTGCTAGCTATGTCATTTGCCCTGCAGAAGCTCTGCAACCTTATACAATCCCATTTGTCCAACCTTTCTTTGATTTGTTGTGTTTCCGGGTCTCTATTCAGAAAATTTCGGCCTGAGCCGAGGAGACCCAGGGTTTCTCCTATTCCATCCTGTAATGTTTTCAGAGTGTCTGCTTTGAGTTCAAGGTCTTTGATCCATTTGGAGTTGATTCTGGTGCAGGGTGATATATAAGGATCTAGCTTTAGTTTTCTACATGTAGTTAACCAGTTTTGCCAGCACCATTTACTGAAGAGGCTGTCTGTCTTCCATTCTATTGTTTTAGCTCCCTTATCGAAGATTAGATGGCTATAGGTCTGTAGGTTCATTTCTGGGTTTTCAATTCTATTCCATTGGTCCTGAGGTCTGTTCTTATGCCAATACCAAGCTGTTTTGATTACTATGGCTTTATAGTAGAGTTTGAAATTTGGTACTGATATTCCTCCAGCAGTGTTCTTTCCGTTGAGGAGCGTTTTTGCTATTCGGGGTCTTTTATTGTTCCATATGAATTTTTGGATTGCCTCTTCTATTTCCTTGAAGAATGAGGGTGGAATTTTGATAGGTATTGCGTTGAATTTGTAGATAGCCTTGGGAAGTATTGCCATTTTCACGATGTTAATCTTTCCAATCCAGGAGCATGGGAGGTTTTGCCATTTTTTAAGTTCTGTGTTGATTTCCTTTTTCAAGATTTTAAAGTTTTCATCATAGAGGTCCTTCACTTCTTTAGTTAAGTTAATTCCTAGGTATTTTATTTTTTGTGGGGCTATTACAAATGGAGTTGCTTTCCTAATTTCAGCCACACTTTTCTCATTGTTGGCATACAGAAAAGCCATGGATTTTTGGGGGTTAATTTTATAACCTGCTACTTTGCCAAAGTTTTGAATCAGCTTAAGTAATTTGGGAGTGGAGTCTATGGGATTCTTTAAATACAAGATCATGTCATCTGCAAAGAGGGAGAGTTTTATTTCTTCTTTCCCTATTTGGATCCCCTTTATGTCTGCATCTTGTCTTATTGCTGTAGCTAGGCATTCTAATACTAGATTGAAGAGAAGTGGAGAGAGTGGGCATCCTTGTCTTGTTCCTGAGTTAAGAGGAAATGGCTTTAGTTTTTCACCATTGAGTATAATGCTGGCTGTAGGTTTGTCATATACAGCCTTTATTGTACTGAGGAATGTTCCATGGATTCCTAATTTTTCCAAAACCTTCATCATAAAGGGTTGTTGGATCTTGTCGAATGCTTTTTCTGCGTCTATTGAGATAACCATGTGGTTCTTATTCTTGCTCCTGTTGATGTGATGAATAATATTAATTGATTTGCGTATATTGAACCAGCTTTGCATCCCTGAAATGAATCCTGTTTGATCGTGGTGTATGATTTTTTGGATGAATTGTTGAAGTCGGTTGGCCAAAATTTTGTTGAGAAGTTTTGCATCAATGTTCATCAAAGAAATTGGTCTATAGTTCTCTTTCTTTGATGAGTCCCTGCCTGGTTTTGGGATGAGGGTTATGATGGCTTCATAGAATGTGTTCGGTAGTGAGCTTTCTCTTTCAATTTCATTGAAGAGTTGGAGGAGAATTGGTGTGAGCTCTGCTTTGAAGGCCTTGTAAAATTCCGCTGTAAAACCATCTGGTCCTGGACTTTTCTTAGCTGGGAGGTCTCTTATTGCTGTTTCTATTTCAATGCTTGATATGGGCCTGTTAAGATAGTTTAACTCATCTTGGTTTAGTTTTGGCATGTCAATATTTGCTAGGAAGAGGTCCATTTCTGTCAAGTTCTCAAACTTATTAGCATACAGTTTTGAGAAGTATTCCCTTATAATGTTCTGAATCTTGGTTGTTTCCGTGGTGATGTTTCCATTCTCATCTCTGAGTTTATTAATTTGGGTGTGTTCTCTTCTTTTTCTGATAAGATTTGCTAAGGGTCTGTCAATTTTGTTAAGTTTTTCGAAGAACCAACTCTTTGTTTTGTTGATTCTTTCTATAGTTTTTTTGGATTCTAATTCATTTAATTCTGATTTAATTTTGATTATTTCTTTCCGTCTACTGGATTGGGGTTTATCTTGCTGCTCTTTTTCAAGGAGGTTTAGGTGCGTCATTAAATTGCTAGTTTCAGATCTCTCCAATTTGTTGATGTAGGAGCTCAGAGCTATAAACTTGCCTCTGAGTACTGCCTTTGCTGTGTCCCAGAGGAGCTGGTAATTTGTGTGTTTATTTTTGTTGAATAGCATGAACATTTGAATTTCCTTTCTAATCTCTTCCATGACCCACTCATGATTCAGCAGTGTGTTGTTCAGCCTCCATGTGATACCGGACTTTCTTTGGTGGCTTTTGGTGTTGAGTTCTAATTTTATTCCCTTGTGGTCAGAGAGAATGCAAGGTATAACTTCAATGTTTCTGAATTTAGACAAGTTTGCTTTGTGGCCTAAAATGTGGTCTATTTTAGAAAACGTTCCATGTGCTGCTGAGAAAAACGTGTATTCTGATGCTGCTGGGTGAAATGTTCGGTAAATGTCTGTTAAGTCTAGTTGATCTATGCAGCTGTTTAGATCTGTGGTTTCTCTGTTGAGTTTTTGCCGAGTTGATCTATCTAGTGGGGAGAGTGGTGTGTTAAAATCCCCAACTATTAATGTCTTTGGATCTATATGGGATTTGAGAGAAAGTAGTGTTTCTTTGATAAATTTGGGTGCTCCATTGTTTGGTGAATAGATATTTAGAATTGTAATATCCTCCTGAAGGAGAGATCCTTTAATTAGTATGTAGTGACCTTCTTTATCTCTTTTCACGAATTTTAATTTGAAGTCTATTTTATCTGATATTAGGATTGCAACTCCCGCCTGTTTATGCGGTCCGTTTGCTTGGTAGATTTTGTTCCAGCCTTTAACATTGAAAATGTGTTTGTTTTTACGGGCAAGATGTGATTCCTGCAGGCAGCAGATAGAAGGGTCTTGTTTTTTAATCCAACTAGACAGTCTATGTCGCTTAATTGGAGAGTTCAGTCCATTAACATTAAGAGATAGGACTGAGAGGTATTTGGGAGTTCCTGCCATGTTATCTACCTTTTTGGGGGCTGCGAAAACTGGGTTCTTCCTATGGTTCTTGGATTCTCAGTTTGGGTGCAGTTTCTTGGCCTTTATTGCGGTCTTGTTGGTTTTCTATGTGTAGGACATCTTTAAGGATCTTTTGTAGGGCTGGTTTGGTGGAGATGTATTGTTTCAATTTTTCTTTGCTATGGAAGGTTTTTATTTGGCCTTCGGTTATGAAGGAGAGTTTAGCTGGGTACAGTATTCTTGGTTGATAGTTGTTTGTTTTTAGGGCATGGCATACATCGTTCCAGGCTCTTCTTGCTTTGATTGTCTCTGCTGAGAAATCTGAGGTGATTCTAATTGGTTTCCCTTTATAAGTGATTACCCTTTTCTCTCTGACAGCTTTAAGGATCTTTTCCTTGTTCTGAGTTGATCCTGTGTGGATTATAATGTGGCGGTGGGATGTTCTATTCTGGTCTGGTCTATTTGGGGTTCTAAAGGCTTCTTGTATCTGGACAGGCCTATCTTTTTGCATGTTTGGGAAGTTCTCTGCTAGGATCCTGTTAAACAAATTTCCTAGACCATTAACTTCTGTTTCTAGGTGCTCCTCTACACCCATTATCCTTAGATTAGGCCTTCTGATGGTGTCTTCCAGGTGTTGGATAGATCTATCATATTTCTTGGACTTGTCTTGGATGGTTGTATGTTCTTTCTCTATAATATCTAGGCTGTCTTCAATCCCTGAGATTCGATCTTCTGCATGGTCTAACCTGCTGTCAAGACTCTCTACTTTGTTTTTTATCTCTTTTCCTTCTAGTTGGTCAGCTTTGATGGCTTCAAGTTCTTTGTTGAAGCTCTGTTTTAGGTCTTGTATGAATTTCTTTACTTCCTTAATTTGGTGTTCAGTGTTTGTCCTCAAATCACTTAGTTGATTGGTTATGGTTTCTTTGGGCTCCCATTCCTTCTGTTGGGTTCCATTCAGCATTCCCTTTGTGGTCTCCCTGACTTCCTTCAGCTCTTTGTTAATGGATTCCATGAATGCCTTTAGTGATCTTTGTGTGTTCTCTACCTGGTCTCTCAATTCCTGTATTACTCTTTGATTAGCTTCCTCCCGTTCGTGGGATTCCTGCAGATCTCTTTGAGTATTCTCAGCCTGCTCACGCCATTCCTCCCTTTCTCTTTGAGTATTCTCAAGTTGTTCACGCAAATCCTGTATCAGTTTTTGAGTAGCTTCCTCACGCTTATGATATTTCTGTATAAACTTCTGGGATGCCTCCTCTCTCTCCCTGTCACGCTCATACAGAGTCCTTTGTACATTGTCAAACTTTTCATTTATCATGTTTGCCAGCAGTGTTTGTAGAGCTGTTTGGGAACTCTCCTCTGGATTATTCATTATCTGTTCTAACCCCTGATTATCAAGATTGGGAATTGAGATACCCGAATTTGCCATTTTTCTTGTGTTTTTCCGGCTTACTCTGCCCATTTGAGATGAAGATAGCACCAGTTTTGTGCTAGAACACTATCTTAAGGCAACCATCAACCAAAGTTTGCATTTGTACAGTCAATAGTCTACAGATACAATCTAGTTCAACAGATACATCTATTCGACATCAAACAACTATATGTTAAAGGACTTCAAACCGCAGAGAAGAATTTGGAAAACCAGAAATTATTAGGGTTAGGGAGAGATGTGGGTAAAAAATAGGAATAGATTGGTGTGGGGAGGCACAGGGAGAGTTAACTATGTCCTAATCACAGTGCAGGACATAGGTTGGGTAGGATGCAAGTAGAGAGAGAGAGAAAAAGAAGAAAGGCAAAGGGGAATGAAAAGAGACCAGAAAAAAAAATAGAAACGTAAAAATTAATGTTATTTTAGAGATTAAAAGACCATCGATTTATAGAGGAATATGAATATGTTGAGAGAAAGGGAGGGACATAGAGGAGATGTGGAAAACTTTAAAAAAATGCTTAAAATATTATATAGGTATAAAGAGGTAGTACTGCTATTAATGAATTTAAGTCTCAGAGGTTTTGAATTGAGTAATAAGTTTGTGGGTTAAGTGTGTACACAATGGGGGGTAGGGTCTACTGGTTAACTATGGGTTTATCTGAGGATGTGCAGGACAAGAGTTAAGTCACATAAAGAAGAACAAAGAGGAAAAGATGGAAAGGATAGGAAAGTGAGAAGAAAAGATCAGAAGTTCAGTAGAGCTAGACAAAAAACAAAAAGATAATTAAGAATGAAAGAAAAAGAGAAAGAAGACAAGAAAAGAAAGGAAAACACACATTCACGTATTCCTAAAATAAAAATTATAAGGGGAGAAAAGAAAAAAAAAAAAAAGTTAATGGAAAACAATTATTTTTTCAGAAGAGGCAAAAATTAAAGATTAATAAAAGTTGTAGAAAAGCAAAAAAAATTTTTTTATATATATAAGGTAACAAAAAACGAAGAAAAAAAACAAAACAAAAAAAAAGAAAAAGAGAAAAGAAGAAGAAGAAAAAAAAAAAAAAAAAAAGGTCTTTGATTTTTTTTTTGGGGGGGGGGGAGGGGTGGGAAGAGTCCTGTATCTCCCTTTTGTCTGTAACCAGAGTGTGGTTGGAGTCTCTGGTCAGCTTGAGGTCCTGTGGCTTGATTGGTTTCTTAAGTCAGTTTGTTGGAACAGGCAGAAAAATGCTCTGCTTTACCCAAGATTTTGAGATTCCCCCTCCCAGGTTAGTTTACTGGGAGGGTGATCTGCTTTGAGAATCACAAAAGAGGGGGATGCAGTGATGAGGCTAGGTTCTGGGTAGAGTTGAGGCCTTTCAACAAACAGTAGCTTTTCCCTGGGGCTATTTTGTGAAAAAAACTCACAGCACCCAGCCTGGAGCCATTCTCAGGGTTTCTGTTTTTCAATTGATTGTGGTGGCTGCTAGAGGGAGGGGCAGCCTCTGGCTCTGGTTACCCGGTGAGGAGAGCCACTCCAATGGCTGGCGCCTGAGCTGGGTGACTTTTCCCTGGATGGAACTGAGTCTGTGAGGTCACTTCGCCGTTAAGTTCTTGTGACCTGCTAAATGACTCGTTTTATTCCAAGGCCTGAGCTGGAGCTAGCAGCTCCTCCGAGCTTTGTCGGTATCCAAGATGGAGATCACCGGTGCTGGGGGGGAGGGGTGGCCTTCCCTCCTCTGCTCCCTGGGAAGGAGTGAGGAAGTGGGGCTACTCACGCCGTCTCGGATCCTGGGTCGTCTCTGGTCTGCAAAGTGCAGGATGAAGTTGT
Organism: Dipodomys spectabilis; assembly: GCF_019054845.1. NCBI lineage: Eukaryota > Metazoa > Chordata > Mammalia > Rodentia > Heteromyidae > Dipodomys > Dipodomys spectabilis. The sequence continues at coordinate 7,956,020 of NW_024870723.1, forward strand.
CCGCTCCTTGTCGGTTCTTGCTGGTGTTGAGTAGAATCCGCTCGCCCGCTGCGTCTGGCTCCTTCGTCCCGGACTCTCTGTGTGAGCGCTCAGGTATGGCCGCGGCTGTGGTCGCCGCTGCGACCCTGCCGCCGCAGCAGCAGCTGCTGGCAGACGCTCAGATGTGTCTGCTTGGCTTCCCCTCTCTTGACTAACTCTCTGTCCTGTGATGGCACACTTGGTGTGATTCTCTGGCTTGGGACTGTTCACTGGAACTCTGAAACTGTTTTCTATGCAAGAGCTTGTTCAGTTTCCAGCTTCTCCTCCGCCATCTTCCCCTGGGTGCAGTTTCTTGACCTTTATTGTGGTCTTGTTGGTTTTCTATGTGTAGGACATCTTTAAGAATCTTTTGTAGGGCTGGTTTGGTGGAGATGTATTGTTTCAATTTTTCTTTGCTATGGAAGGTTTTTATTTGGCCTTCAGTTATGAAGGAGAGTTTAGCTGGGTACAGTATTCTTGGTTGATAGTTGTTTGTTTTTAGGGCATGGCATACATCATTCCAGGCTCTTCTTGCTTTGATTGTCTCTGCTGAGAAATCTGAGGTGATTCTAATTGGTTTTCCTTTATAGGTGATGAATCTTTTCTCCTTGACAGCTTTAAGGATCTTTTCCTTGGTCTGAGTTGATCCTGTGTGGATTATAATGTGACGGTGGGATGTCCTATTCTGGTCTGGTCTGTTTGGAGTTCTCAAAGCTTCTTGTATCTGAATAGGCCTATCTTTTTGCATGTTTGGGAAGTTCTCTGCTAGGATCCTCTTAAACAAATTTCCTAGGCCATTAACTTCTGTTTCTAGGTGCTCCTCTACCCCCATTATCCTTAGATTAGGCCTTCTGATGGTGTCTTCCAAGTGTTGGAGAGATCTATCATATTTCTTGGACTTGTCTTGGATGTTTGTATGTTCTTTCTCTATAATATCTAGGCTGTCTTCAATCCCTGAGATTCGATCTTGTGCATGGTCTAACCTGCTGTCAAGACTTTCTACTTTGTTTTTTATCTCTTTTCTTTCTAATTGGTCAGCTTTGATGGCTTCAAGGTGTTGGTGAAGCTTTGTTTTAGATCTTGTATGAACATCTTTACTTCCTTAATTTGATGTTCAGTGTTTATTCTCAGATCACTTAGTTGGTTGGTTATGGTTTCCTTGGACTCCCATTCCTTCTGTTGGGATCCATTCAGCATTCCCTTTGTGGTCTCCCTGACTTCCTTCAGCTCTTTGTTAATGGGTTCCATGAATGCCTTTAGTGATCTTTGTGTATTTTCTTCCTGCTCTCTCAATTCCTGTATTCCTCTTTGATAAGCCTCCTCCCGTTCCTGGGATTCCTGTAGTTCTCTTTGAGTGTTCTCAGCCTGTTCACGCCATTCCTGCCTTTCTCTTTGAGTATTCTCAAGCTGCTCATGCAAATCCTGTATCAGCTTTTGAGTAGCTTCCTCACGCTTATGATAGTCCTCTATAAACTTTTGGAATGCCTCCTCTCTCTCCCTATCACGCTCATATAGAGACCTTTGTATGCTTTCAATCTTTTGATTCATCATGTTTGCCAGCAGTGTTTGTAGAGCTATTTGGGAATTCTCCTCTGGATTATTCATTATCTGTTCTGTCCCCTGATTATCGGGATTGGGAATTGAGATACCCGGATTTGCCATTTTTCTTGTGTTTTTCCGGCTTACTCTGCCCATTTGCGATGAAAATAGCACCAGTTTTGTGCTAGAACACTATCTTAAAGCAATCATCAACCCAAGTCTGAATTTGCACAGTCAGTGGTCTACAGATACAATCTAGTTCAACAGATACATCTATTCAACATCAAACAACTATACGTTAATGGGCTACGAACCGCAGAGAAGAATTTGGAAGACCAGAAATTATTAGGGTTAGGGAGAGATGTGGGTAAAAAAATAGGAATAGATTGATGTGGGGAGGCTCAGGGGGAGTTAACTAAGTCTTAATCTCAAAGCAGGAAATAGGTTGGGTAGGATGAAAGGAGAGAGAGAGAAAAAAAAGAAAAAGAAAAAAGAAAAGAAAGGGAACGGGAAAGAAAAGAGACCAGAAAAAATAGAAAGGTAGAAATTAATAAAATTATGTAGATTCGATAACAATCTATTTAGATAAGAACATGAATTTATTGAGAGAAGGGGAGGGATGTAAAGGAGATGTGAAAAACTTAAAAATAAAAATGCTTAAAATATTATATAAGTATAAAGAGGTAGTACTGCTATTAAGGAATTTAAGTCTTAGAGGTTTTGACTTGAGTAATAAATTTGTGGATTAAGTGTGTACACAATGGGGGATAGGGTCTAATAGTCAACTACGGGTTTATCTGAGGGAGTGCAGGACAAGAATTAAGTCACATAAAGAAGAACAAAAGAGAGGAGAAAGTGAAAAGGATAATAAAGGAAGAAGAAAAAGATGAGAAGTTCAGTAGAGCTAAACAAAAAACAAAAAGATAATTTAAAAAGAGAAATAAAAAAGAGAAAGAAGACCAAAAAAGAAAGCAAAAACGCACACTCCTGTATCCCCAAAATAAAATTATAAGAGGAAAAGAAAGTTTCTGGAAAACAATTTTTTTTATCAAAAAAGGCAAAGATTAAAGATAGAAAAACGTTTTAGAAACGAAAAAAAAAATTTTTATATAAGGTATCAAAAATAAAAACTAAAAAAAAAAAAAAGAAGACGAAGAAGAGAAAAACAAAAAGCAAACAAAAAACTTCTTTGATTTTTTTTGGGAGTAGGGGGAAAAATCCTGTATCTCCCTTGTGTCCGTAACCAGCCTCTTGTTGGGGTCTCTGGTCTGCTTGTGGTCCTGTGGCTTGGTTGGTTTCTTAAGTCAGTTTGTTCCAACAGGCAGTAAAATGCTCTGCTTTTCCCAGGATTTGGCGATCCTCCTCCCAGGCTAGTTCATTGGGAGACAGATCTGCTTTGAGTATCACAAAAGAGGGGGATGCAGTGATGAGGCTAGGTTCTGGTAGCTTTTCTGGGGCTGGTTTGTGAAAACCTCACAGAGCCCAGCCTGGAGCCATTCTCAGGGTTTCTGTTTTTCAATTGATTGTCGAGGCTGCTAGAGGGAGGGGCAGCCTCTGGCTCTGATTACCCAGTGAAGAAACCCACTCCTTGGGCTGGCGCCCGAGCTGGGTGACTTTTCCCTGGGTGGAGCTGAGTCTGGCAGGTCACGCCGCCGTTAAGTTCTTGTGACCTGCTAAATGACTCGTTTTATTCCAAGGCCTGAGCTGGAGCTAGCAGCTCCTCCGAGCTTTGTCGGTATCCAAGATGGAGATCACCGGTGCTGGGGGGGGGCAGTGGCCTTCCCTCCTCTGCTCCCTGAGAAGGAGTGAGGACATCAGGCTTCTACTCACGCCGAGCCTTGGTTCCTGGGTCGTCTCTGGTCTGCGAACTGCAGGATGAAGATGTCTGCTCCTTGTCGGTTCTTGCTGGTGTTGAGTAGACTCTGCTCACCTGCTGCGTCTGGCTCCTTTGTCCCGGACTCTCTGTTGCTCAGGTATGGCGGCTGTGCTCGCCCGCCAACGCCACAGCTGCTGCCGCAGCGGCGGCTGCTGGCAAGGGCTCAGAAGTATCTCCTTCCCTGGGTTTCCTTCTCTGGCCTATGTCTCTGTCATGTGAAGGCACACTTGGTGTCATTCTCTGACTTAGGACTGTTCACTAGAACTCTAAAACTGCTTTCTATGCGAGAGCTTACTTAGACTCCAGCTGCTCCTCCACCATCTTCCCGGACTCCCCGTACTCTGTGATTTTTTGGTTTCTTTGTATGTTCCTCCCCCATGGTATAATCCCTGTTTTCACTGTATTTGATTCCAATGCCCTGCATCTTGTATATATATATATTTCTCTAAGTTGTGGATGGGAAGGGAAAAAACAAAATGCTTCAATAGTGATATACACTGACCCATTGTAAAAATGAGATGTACAAGATACTATGTTGAAAAGGAACTTTACAACTTGGAGGGGGTGGTATAGGAGTAGTTAGAGGTGGGAATTAAGGGATGGTAGGGGAATAACAAAGGAGGAATGTACAATGCTCAACAGGAAATGTACTCATTGCCTTACTCATGTAACTGTAACCCCTGTAAAGAATTTTCACACTATAAAACGTACTTAAAAAGAAAACCATATTTAAGTGAACCCTCGATATTAACAGGCAACCCTCACCATCTCCTAGTCCTTTAATTTCTGATGAGAGTACATATTTTCCTACAACTGTGAAACCACTCTCAACACACTTGGTGAATGCCATCTTATCTTCCCACAATGAAAGGAGTGTCTCAGTGATATGTGCCACTTCCTGCCATAGGTGACACAGAGCATTAGGAGCCTGAACACCTGATGACCTAGCAGGACCCACCTCCCATGGAGATACCCAGCAATCAGAGCTGATGGGGATGGAGCAGCAGAGAAACTCAATGTCATGTCTGTAAGTCAGCAAATGCCCCTCACAGACCTACGTTCTGCCCTGGCTGGCAGGTGAGGCACCACCTATCCAGCTGAGACTAATTCCTACTCCCAATTAAGTGACCAGTAAGGAGGCTTAGATTCCTCTGTTTAGGCAACCAGGCCTCCATGCAGGCTTTAGGGCCCCCATTAAGCCAGGACCACGATCTAATCCTTACCATGAGAGCTTTCCATTTCTGAGGAAACCCATGGGACAGTGACAACTTTACATTATGAGCTCTTTCTTTTTGTCACATGTGGGGCTTGAATTTTGGGCCTGGGCACTGTACTTCGGTTCTTCAGCTCAAGGCCAGCACTGTATGACTTCAGGCACAAAGCCACTTCTGTGTTTTGTGAGTGGTTTATTGGAGATAAGAATCTCAGGGTCTTTCTTGCCTGGGTTGTCTTTGAACTGTGATCCTCAGATCTGAGCCTTCTGAGTAGCTAAGATGACAGGGGTGAGCCACAACTGCCCAGCAATCTACCTTGTTTAGATGGATGAAACTCACTGCCAAGGACCCTAGATGGCAAACTTTTGGGTTCAGGCCATTTACTATGGTGTAGTGCCACCAAGGTAACCCTTGGTAACTTTCTGGCCTCCCAGGGATACCGAGTCTCACCCAGGAAGGTACAGGTGGTTCAGCAGTCAGTGACTTATCTGTGTATTCAACTGGGCCACACACAAGGCTTTTGCTATCCCCACCAAACTCCTGACTACTAACTGTCCTAGCCCTCCACTAAGAATGAGCTTCTCTCCTTTTTGAGTCTTGCTGACTACCTCAGGACCTGGACCCCCAACAACTCCCTCTGAAGTTGCCACTTATATGAAGTAGCTAGAGGGTCACGGGAGGAAACCCTTTGAACGCCCTCCACTCACATTACTCCCTTCAGCAGACTGGTTCCAAATGGCCTCCGCACAGGCCTCTGCTCTCAGGCTGCCGGAGCCTTCACACCTGTTCTTTCATTATGTAACTGAGAACTAGGGTTTTACATTGGGAGTTTGAGGTCAGCAGATCGGACCTCATTTGTGCCAGTTGCTTATTTGTCCAGACACGTAGACCCTACCATGAGGGGCTGGGCTCCTTGCCTCTGTGGCCTAGCCACCACTTGAGTCCTATTACAGGAGTCAAAGAAACTGAACCTGGGCACAAGCCTACCATTGTCACCCACCATCACCTCTCTCAGTTACTAACCTATAGAGTGCTCAAACTCTGTCTCCCTCCCACAAGCTCTGGTGTCTTGTCACTGGTAGAGGCCCCACTCTGACCTTCCAGCTCTGCCTTCCATTAAACCCCACACCTATTACCCATTTTAGATACAAAGTGCTCCCCAGCACACTCCTGTGTGGAGACTCTGGATGACCTGCTAACTCACCCAGCACACATTAGAGAGAGGTCATTAAAGCCCCAGGGGAACTGTAATCATGCCTGGATGACCTTCATCCCTGCCCAGGTCCTGACACTCCCAGCATCTCTCTCTTGTCCAGGCCAAGAGGTGGCGGCTGTGTCAGGCAAGACTCACACAATCTTCCTCTCCAGGCTTGCTGAGACCTGAGGAACTTCTCCTCACTCCATGCCATCTTCTCCTCCCTGCAGAGCACGGAAGGCTTCCAACTGAAGACATCATGGCAAGAGGTCGGCAGGTGGGTCCCTATTCCCACAGCAGTTGCCTTGTGGGCAGACATGGTAGGTGTCACACTCTCTAAGAACTGGACACAAACCCCATTCCCTGGGTCCAGGTGGGTATTTATTATCAGGATTCAGACACCTCCTGTCAGATTGAACAGACACAGACACACACACACACACACACACACAAACACACACACACACACACACACACACACACACACACATACACACGAACTTACTAGGTTTTCTGTCGTGGCTACGAATCTGCATCCACTTGAATTGAAAGCACAGCTGCCTAGTGGAAGAGCGATGGCTCATGGTTATGACAGGAAGAAGCACTTGCTCTTGCCTGGTGGATTCTTGGGGCTATTTGAACCGATTTTAACCCTTTTGTGGAGTCACATGGTTTCCTTCCTTCCAAAACCAAATGGAATCCAACTCCCACCTCCCCACTTTCCAACTGTCACCTTCTCTCTGCCTCTCCCACAGATACTCCTTCTGCACATTCCACAAACTGGAAAAAATCACTTCTCCTACAAATAATTAATCTAAGAGCAAAGAGCTGCTGGCTAAGCTATGACATGAGGAAGGGAAAACAGGGGGCAGAGGTGGAGGGGAAACACGGGGGAGTCAGTGCCATCCTGAAGGTGTTTAGAAACACAACCTGATTTCTATGGAAAGGAGAGCAAGGAGAGATTCCCGTAGGCACACAGTAGGCGGAGGGGTGCTACAGCATTTTGTGATCTGCGTATACCAGACGTGGGGAAGTTTAGAGAACCAGGCAGCAAGAACGGGCCCTAGACACTAGGGGGGATCACAGGTTTCCCAAGTGGCTGTGCCATGGGAGCATCTGTAAGGTTGAAGACTGACTGAGATGCCCTGTGATATAGGATATGAGATGGGCCTTGGGCCTTGACCATCACCCACCCAATCCTAAGGGTGATCTCAATGGGCATTATTTCCTACCTGGGAATCTTCCTAATAGATCTCATGATGATAGATACTGCATATCAGGATATACATGAAGTGAGTAGCCAGGCCCCAGTTGGCTCCTTGGCAAGAGGAGAAGAAAGGCCCCTGGGAGTCCTGAGCTCTGACACTCCTTACAGTCTCCTGGCCTTGCCCAGTGCTCAGTCCTATGCCCCTCTGACCATCTGTTGGCCAAACCTGCCTGACCCGTGAGCTGTGTGCACACACACGCCAGCTGGGGTTTCAAGTCCTTTAAGGAAGGTCTGTGTGGCAAAATTGAAGCCAGGCTTTCCTAAGAGAAGCAACTTCTGGCATAACAAAGACCTTTTTACTGAGGCTGCAGTCACTCTCCTAGCTTCCCAGGGGTTAGACAACAAAATCCCTGATCCTGACTTGATGCTAGGTTCACAGCCCTCCTCTGAATGCAGGCCCTACTCTTGTGCATGCACACATGTTTCCCAAGCTAGAGGAGGCCCTGGTTGGGTGTGCTGAGGGAAGAGGGTCGCCATTCTAACTCCATTGCCCACGGCATACTAGGACAAAACACATATGATGAAATTAATTCAGGTGAGTATCAGCTGTCCAGACAGAACAGCCTGGGAAGGGAACATCAAGTTTCTCTTGTCAAACATAACCAGCTGCTATTTCTTCATGGGTCCAATGAGAGGAGAGAGAAGGTCCAGCCCTTGTCATGGTAGACTGCAAAGTAGCATCCAGGAGGTCCCCAGCATTGAGTGTGAGATCCCACACAAGTCTGGGGAACTCAATGGTGGGTTAGTGGGCAGAGCTGGTAGAGGAGCTGGGTCCCTCCTCAGCCAGCAAAGCCCAGTCCAGGCCAGTCCTGCCCTGTCACTGCTCTTGTGCTCCTCAAGACCAGGAAAATGAGATCATCTAAGACCTGAAAGACCTGCAACAAACCTGCAGATTTCATCACCTAAAGAAGCAGAAAATTCTGGAGTGGCTCAGTGAGGAAGCCAGGTGGGTTGTCAGACACTGGCTGAATGAGGGGGGACATCCTGACAATGGAGTCCGGAGGGCCGGAGGTGTGACCATGGATTCCAGTGGGAACCGACAGAGTCTCTGTTCAGCCGCATGAGGATGGTCCATCAGGCTCTGAAGTGCAAGCCACTCTGGCAGTGAACAAACATGGCACTTGGTCACCTCACCACCACCCTTTGTCTTAGCTATGAGCTGTCATGTGCACTGGAGCCCAGGAGGCAGACTGACACTACAAACCACAAGACCAAGAAGTTTTCACAAATTAGACAGGCAGGACAGAGGTAAGTGGATGGGCACCGACTGGCAGGGGCGAGGGAAGATTCTGGGCTGCGACACCTGAGGCTGATGCTGATTTCTCCCCACTGACAGCATCCCTGATTGTGGGCTCAGAGGCCTCGACTCTCTAGGCTTTTCCTCCCCTTGCTTGTCTCTGGGGTGCATCCCTCAGATAGGGGTCGGGATTTTCGAAGGGCCTAGACTGGAACAGCACGCTAGCAGGGTAATGGGGAGCAGGAAGGGGGGGGCGTTGTCTTGGGGAAGTTCCCTCCAGCAAGCTATCCCCTGACTGAAGCCGCCATAGTCACAACACTGACCTCAGTGGCAGTGGCAGCTCCCAGCCCACAGCACAGGAGCAGCTCCAGCGTGGCCCTGACAGCAGCAGCAGGACACCGTGGAAGAGCCCTCATACAGTGGCCCTCTGGGCCCTGGTGTGAACAGCTCCCACCTGGATCTCCACAGGAGACTCAAGGGAGAATCCTCCCAAGAGAAGGAAACGGTGGCACCCTGCACTACTAGTCCATTCCTAACTTATCCAATGGAGGTGCAGCCAAGAGGTCTGGAAAGCCCAGCTCCTGTTCACATCATACAGTTTTGGAAGGCCCTAGACCTTCCTCCCAGGCTGGGACACCCATCTATGTCAAGGCCTCTCCTCATGTTGCTGTCTTTCCAGATCAGGTTCTGCAAATCATCCTCTCCAGGGACTTCTGGAATGCTCTTAAATTGCAAAAGCCCAGCCTTCTCTTGAACCTCAAATACACCTGAGGCTAAGACAAACAATAGTCAGAGTTGGAATTCAGGTGGGGAGAGCAACAGCTACCCGTTGGTTCCAAATAACAAGCAGGTAGGAGACACCTGTCTCATCAGGGTGAGCATACTTGAGCACACAGAGAAGGTGTCCAAAGTTTCATGGTGAGTGGGGCAGTATGACACACCCCTGCTGTCTTCAACAAGTCAGGATACAGACCAGTGGCCATCTCCAGGTCCATTTGCTTCCCTCCTGAAATTGGTCTTTTAGTAGAGACCGCAGAAACCCAGCATGCTGGAGCCAGTGGGCAGTGCTCAGGTCTAGACCTGACAGCAAGGAGGGAGGAACAGTGGACCCAGCCACTGACATGAGTAAAACCACCTCAGGGCCTCTGGAGAGTCAAGAAGGCAGATACATGGATCAAGGAGATGAAGACTTTGACTAGATAAGGCACAATGCAACAGGAACCTTCTTGACTCTCCTTAGAGTGAGGTAGATTCAGAGCCTCAGAGTTAGGATGGTAGGATTCTGGGTATTACATAACCTGAAACAACAGAGGCTTTTCACAGGTGAACTGGCCTTGTTCAGGAGAAGCCTTTTTCATCTTCCAAGTCTTCAAGGGATCAGGAGTCATTTATCTCTTTCCTCATGGAGATTCCATGACTTTCCATCATGCTCAGTCCTCTCCAGGCCACGAGAGGGAGTGGCTGTCATTAGCAGCCAGCTGGGAGAATGTGTCTTCCTGTGTGCTCTGCTCAGAGACTCAGGGGAGCTGGAGAAGGCTGCAGGTGTATCCTCTACCAGTGCAGCCTCCAGCCCAGTGGGGGCCTGACTGGTAGGAGGCAATGGGTCCCTGGCTCTGGGCCTGCTCCTTCTCTTGGGCTTGGGCAAACATCTCTGGTGAGAGCTAGGCCCATGCCTGCTTGATTCTGTTTACCTACAGCCACAAGACCTGAACATGATCCTGCCTGGGAGGAGGTGTCACACTGCTGATGAGAGTGGCTAGAAATGGACAAGGCCCATGCTATCTTCTGAGACCACTCTCAGGAAGGAAGACTTGAATCATCCCATCACACAGTGGCTGATTCCCTTTCTGAGCATGAGTGCCTTCAGGGTATTGCTGGCCACAGACTGGTGGGAAGGGGGCACTGTGCCCAGGGCTTGATGTTCTCTCCCCTTCTGACCCATGTGAGGAGTCAGAAGAAGACACAGGATGTCATCCTGAATCCCTTGAACAAAGCCTTACTGAAAGAGTACAAGCCAGATTTTGTTAAGTTTTTCGAAGAACCAACTCTTTGTTTTGTTGATTCTTTCTATAGTTTTTTTGGATTCTAATTCATTTAATTCTGATTTAATTTTGATTATTTCTTTCCGTGTACTGGATTGGGGTTTATCTTGCTGCTCTTTTTCAAGGAGGTTTAGGTGTGTCATTAAATTGTTAGTTTCAGATCTCTCCAATTTGTTGATGTAGGAGCTCAGAGCTATAAACTTGCCTCTGAGTACTGCCTTTGCTGTGTCCCAGAGGAGGTGGTAATTTGTGTGTTCATTTTTGTGGAATAGCATGAACATTTTAATTTCCTTTCTAATCTCTTCTATGACCCACTCATGATTCAGTAGTGTGTTGTTCAGCCTCCATGACAGACCCTTAGCAAATCTTATCAGAAAAAGAAGAGAACACACCCAAATTAATAATCTCAGAGATGAGAATGGAAACATCTCCACGGAAACAACCAAGATTCAGAACATTATACGGGAATACTTCTCAAAACTCTATGCTAATAAGTTTGAGAACTTGACAGAATTGGACCTTTTCCTAGCAAATATTGACATGCCAAAACTGAACCAAGATGAGTTAAACTATCTTAACAGGCCCATATCAAGTACTGAAATAGAAACAGCAATAAGAGTCCTCCCAGGTAAGAAAAGTCCAGGACCAGATGGTTTTACAGCGGAATTTTACAAGGCCTTCAAAGCACAGCTCACACCAATACTCCTCCAACTCTTCAATGAAATTGAAAGAGAAAGCTCACTACCGAACATATTCTATGAAGCCATCATAACCCTCATCCCAAAACCAGGCAGGGACTCATCAAAGAAAGAGAACTATAGACCCATTTCTTTGATGAATATTGATGCAAAACTTCTCAACAAAATTTTGGCCAATCGACTTCAACAATTCATCCAAAAAATCATACACCACGATCAAACAGGATTCATTTCAGTTATGCAAAGCTGGTTTAATATACGCAAATCAATTAATATTATTCATCACATCAACAGGAGCAAGAATAAGAACCACATGGTTATCTCAATAGATGCAGAAAAAGCATTCGACAAGATCCAGCACCCCTTCATGATGAAGGTTTTGGAAAAATTAGGAATCCATGGAACATTCCTCAATACAATAAAGGCTGTATATGACAAACCTACAGCCAGCATTATACTCAATGGTGAAAAACTAAAGCCATTTCCTCTGAACTCAGGAACAAGACAAGGATGCCCACTCTCTCCACTTCTCTTCAATCTAGTATTAGAATGCCTAGCTACAGCAATAAGACAAGATGCAGACATAAAGGGGATCCAAATAGGGAAAGAAGAAATAACACTCTCCCTCTTTGCAGATGACATGATCTTGTATTTAAAGAATCCCATAGACTCCACTCCCAAATTACTCAAGCTGATTCAAAACTTTGGTAAAGTAGCAGGTTATAAAATTAACCCCCCAAAATCAAAGGCTTTTCTGTATGCCAACAATGAGAAAAGTGTGGCTGAAATTAGGAAAGCAACTCCATTTGTAATAGCCCCACGAAAAATAAAATACCTAGGAATTAACTAAAGAAGGGAAGAACCTCTATGAAAACTTTAAAATCTTGAAAAAGGAAATCAACACAGAACTAAAAAAATGGCAAAGCCTCCCATGCTCCTGGATTGGAAAGATTAACATCGTGAAAATGTTATTACTTCCCAAGGCTACCTACAAATTCAACGCAATACCTATCAAAATTCCACCCTCATTCTTCAAGGAAATAGAAGAGGCAATCCAAAAATTCAGATGGAACAATAAAAGACCCCGAATAGCAAAAACGCTCCTCAAAGGAAAGAACACTGCTGGAGGAATATCAATAACAAACTTCAAACTCTACTATAAAGCCATAGTAATCAAAACAGCTTGGTATTGGCATAAGAACAGACCTCAGGACCAATGGAATAGAATTGAAAACCCAGAAATGAACCTACAGACCTATAGCCATCTAATCATCGATAAGGGAGATAAAACAATAGAATGGAACAAAGACAGCCTCTTCAGTAAATGGTGCTGGCAAAATTGGTTAACTACATGTAGAAAACTAAAGCTAGATCCTTATATATCACCCTGCACCAGAATCAACTCCAAACGGATCAAAGACCTTGAAGTCAAAGCAGACACTCTGAAAACATTACAGGATGGAATAGGAGAAACCCTAGGTCTCCTTGGATCAGGCCAAAACTTTCTGAATAGAGACCCGGAAACACAACAAATCAAAGGAAGGTTGGACAAATGGGATTGCATAAAGTTGCAGAGCTTCTGCAGGGCAAATGACATAACTAGCAAGATAATAGAAAGCCCACGGATTAGGAGAAGATCTTTACTAGCCATACAACCGACAAGGGTCTCATATCTAAAATATACTTGGAACTCAAAAAATTAAACCCCCCAACAACAAATCCTCAAAGAAACAACTGCCCAATAAATAAGTGGGCGAAAGACTTAAAGAGAAACTTCTCTGAAGAAGAAAGAAGGATGGCCAATAGACACATGAAGAAATGTTCAACATCCCTAGCCATAAAAGAAATGCAAATCAAAACAACATTGAGATATCACCTCACCCCAGTTAGAACGGCAAAAATCAAGAACTCTAACAACAACAGACGCTGGAGGGGCTGTGGACAGAAAGGAACCTTACTTCATTGTTGGTGGGAATGTAAACTTGTTCAACCACTTTGGAAAGCAGTATGGAGGTTCCTCAAAAGACTTCACATAGATCTCCCCTATGAGTGGCGCTGTAGCTCAAGTGGTAGAGCGCTCGCTTTGAGTTGAAGAGCTGAGGGACAATGCCCAGGCCCAGAGTTCAAGCCCCATGACCGACAAAAAAAAAAAAAAACACTATATAGAACTCCCCTATGACCCAGCAATTCCACTTTTGGGCATTTACCCAAATGTTTACAAACAAGACCACACTAAAGCTACCAGCACAACAATGTTTATTGCAGCATTATTTACCATAGCTAAGATCTGGAACCAACCCAGATGCCCCTCAGTAGATGAACAGATCAAGAAAATGTGGTATATATACACAATGGAATTCTATGCCTCCATCAGAAAGAATGACATTGCCCCATTTGTTAGGAAATGGAAAAACTTGGAAAAAATTATATTAAGTGAAGGAAGCCAGGCCCAAAGAAACATAGGTCCCATGGTTTCCCTTATTTGCAATATCTAGTATATGTATGAGTCAAGCGGAAAAGGTCAGATAATGCGATGTCAGGAAAATGATACCCGGGACATAAGGAAAAAAGACAAAAGTAAAAGCTAATTTAATTCATTGGTCAGACTAAGGTTCCATTGCAAAGTTATGAGATGAATCTGACATGCAGCTAAAATTGTGATGAATTGGGGCTAGGAAGGTGGCTCAGTGGTAGAGTGCTTGCCTTGCATGCCTGAGGCCCTGGGTTCAATTCCTCAGCACCACATAAGCAAAAAGAAAAAAGCCAGAAGAGGCGCTGTGGCTCAAGTGGTAGAGCGCTAGTTTTGAGCTGAAGAGCTGAGGGACAGTGCCCAGGCCTGGAGTTAAAGCCCCACAACCGGACCCCCCCTAAAAAAAAATTGTGATGAATTAAACGTTGTAGTAGGGGCATATTTTGGAACCTACATATATACCTTCATCGAAATGCATGCCCATGAAATAGATTTGAGAAGCTATATTCCCATAGGTCTTTGTTATACTTGTCTACTAATCCTTCGAAGGAAAAGGTGCTCTGGCACTTAAAAAATGAAAAAACAAAAACTTCGTTCCCATATCTGCTTCCTCAATATTTCCAGAAAATACATCGCCCACTCACTATTTTCCTTCAGGATTGCCCTAGGATCTCTGACTTTCTTTTTGCCTCCCTGGCTCAACTTCTTTGTCTGTTGCAAGGTGGAAGTTCCTTACTGACATTCTCTAGCCTTTCTATTCAACTCAGTGCTATAGCCTTTCTGAAAATCTCCTTTCTCCATTCAAGAATTCCTCCAGTGCAGAGATGGGCAGGAGGCACACACCATAGTCCTACCCTTCTCCACAAGTTCACTTCCCCAATTATCAGCTGCCCAGAGGCAATGATGCTCTGAAAATATTCAATGGAAAAATCCAGATATTCAGAATTGGGAAAGTTTAAATTCTTCAGAATAAGGAGAATATAAACACTAAATTGTATTGGAAGAAAATAACATTGAAAATTTGCATGTGGAGTCAGCTAAGGATTTGTTTTTCTTGGGGCCCTGGCTAGTCATGCTTGTTAGCCTAGATGCTTGAGAGATAAAAAGGACAAAGATCACAGCTTGAGGACAAAGAGTTCACACCAAAGTTCTCATGACCTCATTTTCATTGGCAGCCAGGTGAGAACACTTGCTCCTACCATCCCAGTCTACACAGGAAGCTAGATTGAGAGAACTGGACTTGCATTCCAGCCCAAGGAAACAATCCACAAACCCCCATGTCAACAGAAAAGGCCTAGTATGGTGGTATGTGCCTGTCATCCTAGCTATATGAGATCTTCAGTAGGGGCTGTGATCCAGCTGACCAGGAAAACAAGTGAGACTCAATCTCAAAAGAAACTGCAGCACCTAGGCACCAGTGGCTCATGCCTATAATCCTCTCTACTCAGGAGGCTGAGATCTAAGGATTGGGGTTCAAAGTCTGTCGGGGCAGGAAAGTTCATGAGACACTTAGCTCCAATTAACCACCAGAAATTCAGAAGTAGCACTGTGGCTCAAAAGGTAGAGCAACCATGTGAGCTGAAGAGCTCATAGAGAGCACGTAGTCCCAGATGCATGACCAATTAAATACAAAAATCAGTCAATCACTGAAACGTCAACAAACAAAAAACAGTCAATTAATCAATCAAGAATAAACCTGCAGCAAACTGTGCTTGGATGGAGGCTCAAGCATTCAAGTGGAATAGAGCCTGTCTAGCAAGTAGGTCATCTCGTGCTTAAACATAAGGAAAGCCATCAGTTCAAACATCCACAACACCAAAAAACAAACATATCACATTCTTGTCTATGTGAGGATTGGCCTGAGAAGCAGTGTGCGTACTGTGTGTTCCCATTCCCTTGATATCATGGTGGACATGGCTCAATACTACCTTGGACAGGCAGGAAGAGGTTGCCCTACAGTTGAAGGGAAATGAGTCCAACTGATGAAGGGAATCAATACTAAGGATTAAGTCTTTCATGCAAGAGCAAGAGACTAAGGGTCTATGGCTTCCTAAGCATTTCCAGTTCCCCAGTTTATTCCAGTTCCAGATCCTTCCTTCACCACATTTTCAAACATTCAAAATTGCTTTGAATCTTTCACACAGATTTTTCTCTTCTTGATGCTATAATCTGCCAGTGATCTGCTAGTTCTCCCTGCATCATTGAAAACTTCAGTATTGTTTCTCTATGTTGGTCTAACACTCTTTGTCATTTTAAGAAAATTTCAACACTAACACAATCTAGAGTTCATCTAGCTAACATCTTGGATTCTGAGTCTCCACAATCTCTCAGCTGGCTTCATGTCAGTGACCCTTTCCTGTGGTCTAACTTACATATCACCAATAATGGCACCAACTGGGGAGATAATGTGAAATATTTCCCTTTTTACCACCTTCACTTCCTCCTGCTTACTTAATCCTGTTCTCACATATCTACTATTCAGCAACTGATACTTAGTATATTGACAGGTATTTATTGTTCGTATAAGTTACTTTTATATTATCTATCACCAAATTTGCTCTTTCTACCCCTGATAAATACATTTATATTCCAAGATCCAAATCACCTTGTTATTGAAAATCCTCAATCAATTTCCCTCTTTATTTCTTTAAGCAAAAATCCCATCTATAAATAAGTCTAGTGTTAAATCCCATCTCTACGTAAGTCTATTGTTTTTTTTTATCATTTTTATTTTTAATGTAACGGTGATGTACACAGGTTTTACAGCTGCATGTCAGGTAATGAGTTCATTTGGTTTTGAACAATGTTATTTTTTCCTCATTTTTCTAACTCATGGCTATCCATCACTACCTTACTCTTATTAGAAATTGTCAAGTAAGTATATTTGGTTTAACTACTATTAAAATTGTGAACAAAATATTCAAGTGATTTGGAGGCATTTATAATGTACTATATGATTTTTTTGAAGGTTTTTTTTTAAAATTTTATTGTAAAGATGCTGCTCAGAGGGATTACAGGTACACGAGTAAGGCAGTCAGTACATTTCTTTCTCTTCTCTTCTTTTCTTTTCTCTTCTTAGTTGTGGAGCTTGAACAGATGACCACTTTCTCCAAGGCAGGGTCATTGTCATTAGGCATACCTGTGTTGTCCCCTCAATCCCAAATGCTGCTCTTGTCAAGTTCTTGGTATCTGAATGAGAGGGGCTGGGAGAAAAGAAGGACTATGTGTCCTTCTTTCTCTCCTGTCTACTGTCCATAGCTTTCTACCATTGCCCTTGGTGTGCAGGGAACCATAAACAAGTTATGTCTTGGCCCTGCTGAATCCTTTAGGTCTACCACCCTTTTCTGTTCAATATACCCTCTGGCAAGGAGGGTTTTCTTCCTCGGGGGACTTCTCATTGGAAGGTCACAGACTAACAGGGATCTACCTTGGCTGCTTATTACCCTTTAACCTTCCTGTAGTAATTGCTTCCCCTCTGTGGACTCCTCCCTTTCATCCACAGTAAAATGAATCAGAGGAAAGGACCCCAACACCAGCTATTCCAAGTGTTTCTTCCTAATCTTTGTCTTAGTTTTCCTTGATATTGGCTTCCTTTGCTCAATTTTATTTTAAAAGGGAGTTTTAAAGCACTAGGTTGAAGGAAAGTCAGCTGGTCTCATATAGCACACCAAAGGGGAGTCAGCCCATAACCCTGCTCAGTTCTAGTTCTGCTGTGAGAGACTCTGAGCAGGACTGTGGTAAGGACAGGAGAGGAGCCCCATCTAGGAAGAGGCTGCAGCTTTTATCTTTCCCTTCCCCATTTAAGAGGCTTGAAGGGGAACTGGAAGAGAGCACCTTTGTCTTTTTTCCACAAGGATTAGAGTTATTTAGTGGCGTGTTTAGTGAAGGCTACTCCCCTGCGTCCCTGGAAGCCTATGCCATTCACATTGGGCTTTGTTCTGCTATGGCAGATCTCAAGGCTTCTCTTGTTGATACCCTCTCTCCCAATTCGACTTGAGTCATGGCTATGAATAAAATCAGGTGTTTCTTACAGCTGTTTTCATGATACATGGATACAGAGAAAGATGCCACTTATGACATCTGTTCTTTCTTACCAGGATTTTTTTTTTGTATTTTATTTTATTTGTGAACATACTGTGCAGAGGGGTTACAATTACATGGGCAGGATAATGCATACATTTCTTACCAAGCATTGCAGCCTCCTCCTTTGTTTACACTTCTCATCCCTTCCCAGCCTCTCCCCACCCCCAGTCCCAATCCCCCCCCCCCCCCCACTGAAATTGTAAAGCTCGTTTTGGACAAGACAACTTGTACTTCTCATTTTTGCAAAAGGTCCACCTGTATCCTTAAACGACTTCTTTTTCCCCATCTCCTCCACAAGTTCTACTGACATCAAATATAGTGAAACCAGGGATTATTCTGTGGGGGAGGAACATACAAAGCAACAAAGAAATAATCTTATAAATGCGTTAGAAACACATACATGAAAGAAAAAAACGTTAAAATACATATCTAAGGGTTCATTTTCCTAACATCACATTATCTGACCTTTTCCACTTGACTCATACACATACTAGATATTGCAAATAAGGGAAACCATGGGGCCTATGTTTCTTTGGGCCTGGCTTCCTTCACTTAATGTAATTTTTTCCAAGTCTTTCCATTTCCTAACAAATGGGGCAATGTCATTCTTTCTGATGGAGGCATAGAATTCCATTGTGTATATATACCACATTTTCTTGATCCATTCATCTACTGAGGGGCATCTGGGTTGGTTGCAGATCTTAGCTATGGTAAATAATGCTGCAATAAACATAGTTGTGCTGGTAGCTTTAGTGTGGTCTTGTTTGTAAACATTTGGGTAAATGCCCAAAAGTGGGATTGCTGGGTCATAGGGGAGTTCTATGTGGAGTCTTTTGAGAAACCTCCATACTGTTTTCCAAAGTGGTCGAACAAGTTTACATTCCCACCAACGATGAAGTAAGTTTCCCTTCTGTCCACATCCCCTCCAGCATGTGTTGTTGTTAGAGTTCTTGATTTTTGCCATTCTAACTGGAGTGAGGTGGTATCTCAATGTTGTTTTGATTTCCATTTCTTTTATGGCTAGGGATGTGGAGCATTTCTTCATGTGTCTATTGGCCATCCTTCTTTCTTCTTCAGAGAAGTTTCTCTTTAAGTCTTTCACCCACTTGTTTATTGGGCAGTTGTTTCGTTGAGGATTTGTTGTTGGGGGATTTAATTTTTTGAGTTCCAAGTATATTTTAGGTATGAGACCCTTGTCCGTTGTATGGCTAGTAAAGATCTTCTCCCAATCCGTGGGCTTTCTATTGATCTTGCTAGCTATGTCCTTTGCCATGCAGAAGCTCTGCAACTTTATGCAATCCCATTTGTCCAACCTTCCTTTGATTTGTTGTGTTTCAGGGTCTCTGTTCAGAAAATTTCAGCCTGAGCCAAGGAGACCTAGGGTTTCTCCTATTCCATCCTGTAATGTTTTCAGAGTGTTTGCTTTGACTTCGAGGTCTTTGATCCATTTGGAGTTGATTCTGGTGCAGGGTGATATATAAGGATCTAGCTTTAGTTTTCTACAAGTAGTTAACCAATTTTGCCAGCACCATTTACTGAAGAGGCTGTCTTTCTTCCATTCTATTGTTTTAGCTCCCTTATGGAAGATTAGATGGCTATAGGTCTGTAGGTTCATTTCTGGGTTTTCAATTCTATTCCAGTGGTCCTGAGGTCTGTTCTTATGCCAATACCAAGCTGTTTTGAGTACTATGGCTTTATAGTAGAGTTTGAAATTTGGTATTGATATTCCTCCAGCAGTGTTCTTTCCGTTGAGGAGCGTTTTTGCTATTCGGGGTCTTTTATTGTTCCATCTGAATTTTTGGATTGCCTCTTCTATTTCCTTGAAGAATGAGCTTGGAATTTTGATAGGTATCGTGTTGAATTTGTAGATAGCCTTGGGAAGTATTGCCATTTTCACGATGTTAATCTTTCCAATCCAGGAGCATGGGAGGTTTTGCCATTTTTTAAGTTCTGTGTTGATTTCCTTTTTCAAGATTTTAAAGTTTTCATCATAGAGGTCCTTCACTTCTTTGGTTAAGTTAATTCCTAGGTATTTTATTTTTTGTGGGGCTATTACAAATGCAGTTGCTTTCCTAATTTCAGCCACACTTTTCTCATTGTTGGCATACAGAAAGGCCATTGATTTTGGGGGGTTAATTTTATATATTCCCTAATAATGTTTTGAATCTTGGTTGTTTCCGTGGTGATGTTTCCATTCTCGTCTCTGAGTTTATTTATTTGGGTGTGTTCTCTTCTTTTTCTGATAAGATTTGCTAAAGGTCTGTCAATTTTGTTAATTTTTTCGAAGAACCAACTCTTTGTTTTGTTGATTCTTTCTATAGTTTTTTTGGATTCTAATTCATTTAATTCTGATTTAATTTTAATGATTTCTTTCCATCTACTGGATTGGGGTTTATCTTGCTGCTCTTTTTCAAGGAGGTTCAGATGTCTCATTAAATTGTTAGTTTCAGATATCTCCCATTTGTTGATGTAGGAGCTCAGAGCTATAAACTTGCCTCTGAGTACTGCCTTTGCTGTGTCCCAGAGGAGCTGGTAATTTGTGTGTTCATTTTTGTTGAATAGCATGAACATTTGAATTTCCTTTCTAATCTCTTCCATGACCCACTCGTGATTCAGCATGTGTTGTTCAGCCTCCATGTGATACCAGACTTTCGTTGGTGGCTTTTGGTGTTGAGTTCTAATTTTATTCCCTTGTGGTCAGAGAGAATGCAAGGTATAACTTCATTGCTTCTGAATTTGGACAAGTTTGCTTTGTGGCCTAAAATGTGGTCTATTTTAGAAAACATTCCATGTGCTGCTGAGAAAAACGTGTATTCTGATGCTGCTGGGTGAAATGTTCGGTAGATATCTGTTAACTCTAGTTGATCTATGCAGCTGTTTAGATCTGCAGTTTCTCTGTTGAGTTTTTGCCGAGTTGATCTATCTAGTGGGGAGAGTGGTGTGTTAAAATCCCCAACAATTAATGTCTTTGGGGTTATATGGGATTTGAGGGAAAGTAGTGTTTCTTGGATAAATTTGGGTGCTCCATTGTTTGGCGAGTAGATATTTAGAATTGTAATATCCTCCTGAAAGAGAGATCCCTTAATTAGTATGTAGCGACCTTCTATATCTCTTCTCACGAATTTTAATTTGAAGTCTATTTTATCTGATATTAGGATTGCAACTCCCGCCTGTTTATGGGGGCCGTTTGCTTGGTAGATTTTGTTCCAACCTTCAACATTGAAAATGTGTTTGTTTTTATGGGCAAGATGTGACTCCTGAAGGCAGCAGATAGAAGGGTCTTGTTTTTTAATCCAACTAGACAGTCTATGTCGCTTAATTGGAGAATTCAGTCCGTTAACGTTAAGAGAAAGGACTGAGAGGTATTTGGGAGTTCCTGCCATGTTATCCGCCTTCTTGGGGGTTGCGAAATCTGGGTTCTTCCTATGGTTCTTGGATTCTCAGTTTGGGTGCAGTTTCTTGACCTTTATTGTGGTCTTGTTGGTTTTCTATGTGTAGGACATCTTTAAGAATCTTTTGTAGGGCTGGTTTGGTGGAGATGTATTGTTTCAATTTTTCTTTGCTATGGAAGGTTTTTATTTGGCCTTCAGTTATGAAGGAGAGTTTAGCTGGGTACAGTATTCTTGGTTGATAGTTGTTTGTTTTTAGGGCATGGCATACATCATTCCAGGCTCTTCTTGCTTTGATTGTCTCTGCTGAGAAATCTGAGGTGATTCTAATTGGTTTTCCTTTATAGGTGATGAATCTTTTCTCCTTGACAGCTTTAAGGATCTTTTCCTTGGTCTGAGTTGATCCTGTGTGGATTATAATGTGACGGTGGGATGTCCTATTCTGGTCTGGTCTGTTTGGAGTTCTAAAAGCTTCTTGTATCTGAATAGGCCTATCTTTTTGCATGTTTGGGAAGTTCTCTGCTAGGATCCTCTTAAACAAATTTCCTAGGCCATTAACTTCTGTTTCTAGGTGCTCCTCTACACCCATTATCCTTAGGTTAGGCCTTCTGATGGTGTCTTCCAAGTGTTGGAGAGATCTATCATATTTCTTGGACTTGTCTTGGATGTTTGTATGTTCTTTCTCTATAATATCTAGGCTGTCTTCAATCCCTGAGATTCGATCTTCTGCATGGTCTAACCTGCTGTCAAGACTTTCTACTTTGTTTTTTATCTCTTTTCTTTCTAATTGGTCAGCTTTGATGGCTTCAAGGTGTTGGTGAAGCTTTGTTTTAGATCTTGTATGAACGTCTTTACTTCCTTAATTTGATGTTCAGTGTTTATTCTCAGATCACTTAGTTGGTTGGTTATGGTTTCCTTGGACTCCCATTCCTTCTGTTGGGATCCATTCAGCATTCCCTTTGTGGTCTCCCTGACTTCCTTCAGCTCTTTGTTAATGGATTCCATGAATGCCTTTAGTGATCTTTGTGTATTTTCTTCCTGCTCTCTCAATTCCTGTATTCCTCTTTGATAAGCTTCCTCCCGTTCGTGGGATTCCTGTAGTTCTCTTTGAGTGTTCTCAGCCTGTTCACGCCATTCCTGCCTTTCTCTTTGAGTATTCTCAAGCTGCTCATGCAAATCCTGTATCAGCTTTTGAGTAGCTTCCTCACGCTTATGATAGTCCTCTATAAACTTTTGGAATGCCTCCTCTCTCTCCCTATCACGCTCATATAGAGACCTTTGTATGCTTTCAATCTTTTGATTCATCATGTTTGCCAGCAGTGTTTGTAGAGCTATTTGGGAATTCTCCTCTGGATTATTCATTATCTGTTCTGTCCCCTGATTATCGGGATTGGGAATTGAGATACCCGGATTTGCCATTTTTCTTGTGTTTTTCCGGCTTACTCTGCCCATTTGTGATGAAAATAGCACCAGTTTTGTGCTAGAACACTATCTTAAGGCAATCATCAACCCAAGTCTGAATTTGCACAGTCAGTGGTCTACAGATACAATCTAGTTCAACAGATACATCTATTCAACATCAAACAACTATACGTTAATGGGCTACGAACCGCAGAGAAGAATTTGGAAGACCAGAAATTATTAGGGTTAGGGAGAGATGTGGGTAAAAAAATAGGAATAGATTGATGTGGGGAGGCTCAGGGGGAGTTAACTAAGTCTTAATCTCAAAGCAGGAAATAGGTTGGGTAGGATGAAAGGAGAGAGAGAGAGAAAAAAGAAAAAGAAAAAAGAAAAGAAAGGGAACGGGAAAAGAAAAGAGACCAGAAAAAATAGAAAGGTAGAAATTAATAAAATTATGTAGATTCGATAACAATCTATTTAGATAAGAACATGAATTTATTGAGAGAAGGGGAGGGATGTAAAGGAGATGTGAAAAACTTAAAAATAAAAATGCTTAAAATATTATAGAAGTATAAAGAGGTAGTACTGCTATTAAGGAATTTAAGTCTTAGAGGTTTTGACTTGAGTAATAAATTTGTGGATTAAGTGTGTACACAATGGGGGATAGGGTCTAATAGTCAACTACGGGTTTATCTGAGGGAGTGCAGGACAAGAATTAAGTCACATAAAGAAGAACAAAAGAGAGGAGAAAGTGAAAAGGATAATAAAGGAAGAAGAAAAAGATGAGAAGTTCAGTAGAGCTAAACAAAAAACAAAAAGATAATTTAAAAAGAGAAATAAAAAAGAGAAAGAAGACCAAAAAAGAAAGCAAAAACGCACACTCCTGTATCCCCAAAATAAAATTATAAGAGGAAAAGAAAGTTTCTGGAAAACAATTTTTTTTATCAAAAAAGGCAAAGATTAAAGATAGAAAAACGTTTTAGAAACAAAAAAAAATTTTTTATGTAAGGTACCAAAAATAAAAACTACAAAAAAAAAAAAGAAGACAAAGAAGAGAAAAACAAAAAGCAAACAAAAAACTTCTTTGATTTTTTTGGGGAGTAGTGGGAAAAATCCTGTATCTCCCTTGTGTCCGTAACCAGCCTCTTGTTGGGGTCTCTGGTCTGCTTGTGGTCCTGTGGCTTGGTTGGTTTCTTAAGTCAGTTTGTTCCAACAGGCAGTAAAATGCTCTGCTTTACCCAGGATTTGGCGATCCTCCTCCCAGGCTAGTTCATTGGGAGACAGATCTGCTTTGAGTATCACAAAAGAGGGGGATGCAGTGATGAGGCTAGGTTCTGGTAGCTTTTCTGGGGCTGGTTTGTGAAAACCTCACAGAGCCCAGCCTGGAGCCATTCTCAGGGTTTCTGTTTTTCAATTGATTGTCGAGGCTGCTAGAGGGAGGGGCAGCCTCTGGCTCTGATTACCCAGTGAAGAAACCCACTCCTTGGGCTGGCGCCCGAGCTGGGTGACTTTTCCCTGGGTGGAGCTGAGTCTGGCAGGTCACGCCGCCGTTAAGTTCTTGTGACCTGCTAAATGACTCGTTTTATTCCAAGGCCTGAGCTGGAGCTAGCAGCTCCTCCGAGCTTTGTCGGTATCCAAGATGGAGATCACCGGTGCTGGGGGGGGGCAGTGGCCTTCCCTCCTCTGCTCCCTGAGAAGGAGTGAGGACATCAGGCTTCTACTCACGCCGAGCCTTGGTTCCTGGGTCGTCTCTGGTCTGCGAACTGCAGGATGAAGATGTCTGCTCCTTGTCGGTTCTTGCTGGTGTTGAGTAGACTCTGCTCACCTGCTGCGTCTGGCTCCTTTGTCCCGGACTCTCTGTTGCTCAGGTATGGCGGCTGTGCTCGCCCGCCAACGCCACAGCTGCTGCCGCAGCGGCGGCTGCTGGCAAGGGCTCAGAAGTATCTCCTTCCCTGGGTTTCCTTCTCTGGCCTATGTCTCTGTCATGTGAAGGCACACTTGGTGTCATTCTCTGACTTAGGACTGTTCACTAGAACTCTAAAACTGCTTTCTATGCGAGAGCTTACTTAGACTCCAGCTGCTCCTCCACCATCTTCCCGGACTCCCCGGACTCTGTGATTTTTTGGTTTCTTTGTATGTTCCTCCCCCATGGTATAATCCCTGTTTTCACTGTATTTGATTCCAATGCCCTGCATCTTGTATATATATATATTTCTCTAAGTTGTGGATGGGAAGGGAAAAAACAAAATGCTTCAATAGTGATATACACTGACCCATTGTAAAAATGAGATGTACAAGATACTATGTTGAAAAGGAACTTTACAACTTGGAGGGGGTGGTATAGGAGTAGTTAGAGGTGGGAATTAAGGGATGGTAGGGGAATAACAAAGGAGGAATGTACAATGCTCAACAGGAAATGTACTCATTGCCTTACTCATGTAACTGTAACCCCTGTAAAGAATTTTCACACTATAAAACGTACTTAAAAAGAAAAAAGAAAACCATATTTAAGTGAACCCTCGATATTAACAGGCAACCCTCACCATCTCCTAGTCCTTTAATTTCTGATGAGAGTACATATTTTCCTACAACTGTGAAACCACTCTCAACACACTTGGTGAATGCCATCTTATCTTCCCACAATGAAAGGAGTGTCTCAGTGATATGTGCCACTTCCTGCCATAGGTGACACAGAGCATTAGGAGCCTGAACACCTGATGACCTAGCAGGACCCACCTCCCATGGAGATACCCAGCAATCAGAGCTGATGGGGATGGAGCAGCAGAGAAACTCAATGTCATGTCTGTAAGTCAGCAAATGCCCCTCACAGACCTAAGCTCTGCCCTGGCTGGCAGGTGAGGCACCACCTATCCAGCTGAGACTAATTCCTACTCCCAATTAAGTGACCAGTAAGGAGGCTTAGATTCCTCTGTTTAGGCAACCAGGCCTCCATGCAGGCTTTAGGGCCCCCATTAAGCCAGGACCACGATCTAATCCTTACCACGAGAGCTTTCCATTTCTGAGGAAACCCATGGGACAGTGACAACTTTACATTATGAGCTCTTTCTTTTTGTCACATGTGGGGCTTGAATTTTGGGCCTGGGCACTGTACTTCGGTTCTTCAGCTCAAGGCCAGCACTGTATGACTTCAGGCACAAAGCTACTTTTGTGTTTTGTGAGTGGTTTATTGGAGATAAGAATCTCAGGGTCTTTCTTGCCTGGGTTGTCTTTGAACTGTGATCCTCAGATCTGAGCCTTCTGAGTAGCTAAGATGACAGGGGTGAGCCACAACTGCCCAGCAATCTACCTTGTTTAGATGGATGAAACTCACTGCCAAGGACCCTAGACGGCAAACGTTTGGGTTCAGGCCATTTACTATGGTGTAGTGCCACCAAGGTAACCCTTGGTAACTTTCTGGCCTCCCAGGGATACCGAGTCTCACCCAGGAAGGTACAGGTGGTTCAGCAGTCAGTGACTTATCTGTGTATTCAACTGGGCCACACACAAGGCTTTTGCTATCCCCACCAAACTCCTGACTACTAACTGTCCTAGCCCTCCACTAAGAATGAGCTTCTCTCCTTTTTGAGTCTTGCTGACTACCTCAGGACCTGGACCCCCAACAACTCCCTCTGAAGTTGCCACTTATATGAAGTAGCTAGAGGGTCACGGGAGGAAACCCTTTGAACGCCCTCCACTCACGTTACTCCCTTCAGCAGACTGGTTCCAAATGGCCTCCGCACAGGCCTCTGCTCTCAGGCTGCCGGAGCCTTCACACCTGTTCTTTCATTATGTAACTGAGAACTAGGGTTTTACATTGGGAGTTTGAGGTCAGCAGATCGGACCTCATTTGTGCCAGTTGCTTATTTGTCCAGACACGTAGACCCTACCATGAGGGGCTGGGCTCCTTGCCTCTGTGGCCTAGCCACCACTTGAGTCCTATTACAGGAGTCAAAGAAACTGAACCTGGGCACAAGCCTACCATTGTCACCCACCATCACCTCTCTCAGTTACTAACCTATAGAGTGCTCAAACTCTGTCTCCCTCCCACAAGCTCTGGTGTCTTGTCACTGGTAGAGGCCCCACTCTGACCTTCCAGCTCTGCCTTCCATTAAACCCCACACCTATTACCCATTTTAGATACAAAGTGCTCCCCAGCACACTCCTGTGTGGAGACTCTGGATGACCTGCTAACTCACCCAGCACACATTAGAGAGAGGTCATTAAAGCCCCAGGGGAACTGTAATCATGCCTGGATGACCTTCATCCCTGCCCAGGTCCTGACACTCCCAGCATCTCTCTCTTGTCCAGGCCAAGAGGTGGCGGCTGTGTCAGGCAAGACTCACACAATCTTCCTCTCCAGGCTTGCTGAGACCTGAGGAACTTCTCCTCACTCCATGCCATCTTCTCCTCCCTGCAGAGCACGGAAGGCTTCCAACTGAAGACATCATGGCAAGAGGTCGGCAGGTGGGTCCCTATTCCCACAGCAGTTGCCTTGTGGGCAGACATGGTAGGTGTCACACTCTCTAAGAACTGGACACAAACCCCATTCCCTGGGTCCAGGTGGGTATTTATTATCAGGATTCAGACACCTCCTGTCAGATTGAACAGACACAGACACACACACACACACACACACACAAACACACACACACACACACACACATACACACGAACTTACTAGGTTTTCTGTCGTGGCTACGAATCTGCATCCACTTGAATTGAAAGCACAGCTGCCTAGTGGAAGAGCGATGGCTCATGGTTATGACAGGAAGAAGCACTTGCTCTTGCCTGGTGGATTCTTGGGGCTATTTGAACCGATTTTAACCCTTTTGTGGAGTCACATGGTTTCCTTCCTTCCAAAACCAAATGGAATCCAACTCCCACCTCCCCACTTTCCAACTGTCACCTTCTCTCTGCCTCTCCCACAGATACTCCTTCTGCACATTCCACAAACTGGAAAAAATCACTTCTCCTACAAATAATTAATCTAAGAGCAAAGAGCTGCTGGCTAAGCTATGACATGAGGAAGGGAAAACAGGGGGCAGAGGTGGAGGGGAAACACGGGGGAGTCAGTGTCATCCTGAAGGTGTTTAGAAACACAACCTGATTTCTATGGAAAGGAGAGCAAGGAGAGATTCCCGTAGGCACACAGTAGGCGGAGGGGTGCTACAGCATTTTCTGATCTGCGTATACCAGCCTAGATTTGGACGTGGGGAAGTTTAGAGAACCAGGCAGCAAGAACGGGCCCTACACACTAGGGGGAATCACAGGTTTCCCAAGTGGCTGTGCCATGAGAGCATCTGTAAGGTTGAAGACTGACTGAGATGCCCTGTGATATAGGATATGAGATGGGCCTTGGGCCTTGACCATCACCCACCCAATCCTAAGGCTGATCTCAATGGGCATTATTTCCTACCTGGGAATCTTCCTAATAGATCTCATGATGATAGATACTGCATATCAGGATATACATGAAGTGAGTAGCCAGACCCCAGTTGGCTCCTTTGCAAGAGGAGAAGAAAGGCCCCTCAGAGTCCTGAGCTCTGACACTCCTTACAGTCTCCTGGCCATGCCTAGTGCTCAGTCCTATGCCCCTCTGACCATCTGCTGGCCAAACCTGCCTGACCCGTGAGCTGTGTGCACACACACGCTAGCTGGGGTTTCAAGTCCTTTAAGGCAGGTCTGTGTGGCAAAATTGAAGCCAGGCTTTCCTAAGACAAGCAACTTCTGGCCCAACAAAGACCTTTTTACTGAGGCTGCAGTCACTCTCCTAGCTTCCCAGGGGTTAGACAACAAAATCCCTGATCCTGACTTGATGCTAGGTTCACAGCCCTCCTCTGAATGCAGGCCCTACTCTTGTGCATGCACACATGTTTCCCAAGCTAGAGGAGGCCCTGGTTGGGTGTGCTGAGGGAAGAGGGTCGCCATTCTAACTCCATTGCCCACGGCATACTAGGACAAAACACATATGATGAAATTAATTCAGGTGAGTATCAGCTGTCCAGACAGAACAGCCTGGGAAGGGAACATCAAGTTTCTCTTGTCAAACATAACCAGCTGCTATTTCTTCATAGGTCCAATGAGAGGAGAGAGAAGGTCCAGCCCTTGTCATGGTAGACTGCAAAGTAGCATCCAGGAGGTCCCCAGCATTGAGTGTGAGATCCCACACAAGTCTGGGGGACTCAATGGTGGGTTGGTGGGCAGAGCTGGAAGAGGAGCAGGGTCCCTCCTCAGCCAGCAAAGCCCAGGCCAGGCCAGTCCTGCCCTGTCACTGCTCTTGTGCTCCTCAAGACCAGGAAAATGAGATCATCTAAGACCTGAAAGACCTGCAACAAACCTGCAGATTTCATCACCTAAAGAAGCAGAAAATTCTGGAGTGGCTCAGTGAGGAAGCCAGGTGGGTTGTCAGACACTGGCTGAATGAGGGGGGACATCCTGACAATGGAGTCCTGAGGGCCGGAGGTGTGACCATGGATTCGAGTGGGAACCGACAGAGTCTCTGTTCGGCCGCATGAGGATGGTCCATCAGGCTCTGAAGTGCAAGCCACTCTGGCAGTGAACAAACATGGCACTTGGTCACCTCACCACCACCCCTTGTCTTAGCTATGATCTGTCATGTGCACTGGATCCGAGGAGGCAGACTAACACTACAAACCACAAGACCAAGAAGTTTTCACAAAATAGAAAGGCAGGACAGAAGTAAGTGGATGGGCACCGACTGGCAGGGGCCAGGGAAGATTCTGGGCTGGGACACCTGAGGCTGATGCTGATTTTCCCCACTGACAGCATCCCTGATTGTGGGCTCAGAGGCCTCGGCTCTCTGGGCTTTTCCTCCCCTTGCTTGTGTCTGGGGTGCATCCCTCAGATAGGGGTCGGGATTTTCGAAGGGCCTACACTAGAGCAGCACGCTAGCAGGGTAGTGGGGAGCAGGAACGGGGAGTGTGCGGGGAAAGTTCGCTCCAGCAAGCCATCCCCTGACTGAAGCCGCCATAGTCACAACACTGACCTCAGTGGCAGTGGCAGCTCCCAGCCCACAGCACAGGAGCAGCTCCAGCGTGGCCCTGACAGCAGCAGCAGGACACCGTGGAAGAGCCCTCATACAGTGGCCCTCTGTGCCCTGGTGTGACCAGCTCCCACCTGGATCTCCACAGGAGACTCAAGGGAGAATCCTCCCAAGAGAAGGAAACGGTGGCACCTTGGACTTCTAGCCCATTCCTACCTTATCCAATGGAGCTGCAGCCAAGAGGTCTGGAAAGCCCAGCTCCTGTTCACATCATACAGTTTTGGAAGGCCCTAGACCTTCCTCCTAGGCTGTGACACACATCTGTGTCAAGGCCTCTCCTCATGTTGCTGTCTTTCCAGATCAGGTTCTGCAATTCTTCCTCTCCAGGGACTTCTGGAATGCTCTTAAATTCCAAAAGCCCAGCCTTCTCTTGTACCTCCAATACACCTGAGGCTAAGGCAAGCAATAGTCAGAGTTGGAATTTAGGTGGGGAGAGCAACAGCTACCCGTTGGTTCCAAATAACAAGCAGGTAGGAGACACCTGTCTCATCAGGGTGAGCATACTTGAGCACACAGAAAAGGTGTCCAAAGTTTCATGGTGAGTGGGGCAGTATGACACTCCCCTGCTGTCTTCAACAAGTCAGGACACAGGCCAGTGGCCATCTCCATGTCCATTTGCTTCCCTCCTGAAATTGGTCTTTTAGTAGAGATGGCAGAAACCCAGCATGCTGGAGGAAGTGGGCAGTGCTCAGGTCCAGACCTGACAGCAAGGAAGGAGGAACAGTGGACACAGCCATGGATATGAGTAAGACCACCTCAGGGCCTCTGGAGAGTCAAGAAGGCAGATATATGGATCAAGGAGATGAAGACTCTGACTAGATAAGGCACAATGCAACAGGAACCTTCTTGACTTTCCTTAGAGGAAGGGAGATCCAGAGCCTCAGAGTTAGGATGGTAGGATTCTGGGTATTACATAACCTGAAACAGCAGAGGCTTTTCACAGGTGAACTGGCCTTGTTCAGGAGAAGCCTTTTTCATCTTCCAAGTCTTCAAGGGATCAGGAGTCATTTATCTCTTTCCTCATGGAGATTCCATGACTTTCCATCATGCTCAGTCCTCTCCAGGCCACGAGAGGGAGTGGCTGTCATTAGCAGCCAGCTGGGAGAATGTGTCTTCCTGTGTGCTCTGCTCAGAGACTCAGGGGAGCTGGAGAAGGCTACAGGTGTATCCTCTACCAGTGCGGCCTCCAGCTCAGTGGGGGCCTGACTGGGAGGAGGCAATGGGTCCCTGGCTCTGGGCCTGTTCCTTTTCTTAGGATTGGGCAAACATCTCTGGTGAGAACAAGTAGGCATGGGCCTACTTGATTCTGTTAACCTACAGCCACAAGACCTGAACATGATCCTGCCTGGGAGGAGGTGTCACACTGCTGATGAGAGTGGCTAGGAATGGACAAGGCCCATGCTATCTTCTGAGACCACCCTCAGAAAGGAAGACTTGAATCATCCCATCACACAGTGGCTGATTCCCTTTCTGAGCATGAGTGCCTTCAGGGTATTGCTGGCCACAGACTGGTGGGAAGGGGGCACTGTGCACAGGGGTGATGTTCTCTCCCCTTCTGTCCCATGTGATGAATCAGAAGAAGACACAGGATGTCATCCTGAATCCCTTGAACAAAGCCTTACTGAAAGAGTACAAGCCAGAGAAGTGTGAGTTTGTGCAGACGATCTCAGAGGATCAAAGGGAGTCAGAAGCAGATAGCCAGGAAAATGGCAGAAAAGGGTGGGTGGGCATAATCACCACCCCAGGTGGGAGGGCAGCCTCAAAAGTGTAGACATTAGGTACTGAGCCCAAGTAGGCACTGCATACCCCAGTCCCAGAACTGCCCAATCAGACGCTGGACATGCCTGCCTTGCATTGCCCAGCCCTGCCCTAAATGGCTGTTTGAGGAGGCAAGAGGCAGTGCAGAGACACCATCACTTTGGGGACAGACAATGAGCTGCTATGGGGCTGGGTGGCCAAAGCTCTCACTAGAAGATACTTTGTTTTACTCCAATGGGAAGCAGGGCTTCAGAATGAATGTCAAACTGGGGTGTCGCTCAATGGAAAAGGACTTGCCTTAACATCAGGCAAACCCTTGATTTCTCCCCGGAGCACAGTCCTCAAGAATCCAATCCTAGTCCAGCAAAGCTCATATGATCAAGCCATGCAAGTGACCACAAAAGCACACTTCTATGAACAGAGCCAGTGTTATGGAAGGATGATTCAGAACAGGATAGAGTCCAGGTGCAGGCCCACAGAGAGCGAGAGAGATCCCAGAGACCACAGGAGAGTTCCACCTCTTCTCTGCCACTGTGCTTCTCTTCACAATTAGAGGACACTACCCAACATCGTACAAGGATGACAGACCTAGACACAGACAAAAAGGGGTTCAGAGTCATGCACAGAAAGAGATAGAGAAATGGGCAGACACATAATGACAGAAAGACCGAGAAATAGACACACTGAGATAGACAAAAACAGACACAAAGAGAGATAGTCTATGATTTGGGACCACAGGCCTACTGTGATGGTGCCCTTGATCTGATATCTATATACTGAGTTGAAGAGCTATTCAAATACTTTGTCTAAATGATCAGCATTGATTACACCTTGCCTGTCATTAGGCCTTGCTAGCTACCTGCACTCTTCTCCCAGTGTAGGTGTTACGGATTCCTTCTTCCAGTAAAGGAAGTCAGAAGCTTGGGGAGCTTTGTGATTAGGAATGAGCAACCAGGAAATGGGCAGAAGTTTGGGGTAGCCAGACATAGTTGACAGGAAAGTCATGGTCAGTGGAGACAGGGGAGAAAAAAGGGCTGGCAAGAAAGACAAGTCTTGCTAAGTGTTGGGGCCCCATTGAGTAGGAGGCCCTGGAATGAATGTTGTGCAGGGGACCTGAACCACACCTGCCTCATGGGTTTTTCTCAGTAGGACAGTGCTCCCATGGGGTGCTGTGCATTCTGGAAGGTCTGCTGTGCTTCAAGGTCCTGATCATCAAGTCAGCAGTGAGGACAGGAGGGGAATAACTTGCCCTACCTCCAGGCAGAGCAAGCATAAGCTACTGTCCCAAGTTCTTCCCTAAATACAACAAGAGAGATTTCCAACAGATTCAGTTCTCAAGCAGGAGTCCCAGGCCCTTGGTGCTCCTGCTGCTGGACTGCAGGCATGACAGCATCCTGCTCAAAATGCATCTTGTGGAGCTTTTCAAGTGCTTGGTGCGTCCCGGTCCCCATCAGTCCTGCTGATTTAGCTCTCAGTCCTTCTTCCACCAGCGCTGAGGATCCCTGAGAACACAATTGTGTTGACAAAATACACCTTTGTTCTCCAGAAGAGGACCTCTAACACACTGCCAGGATCAAGGGTGGAGCCAGCTCTTCACCTCTTTCCAGGAAGAGGAGATGACACAAAACTTAAGGGTGTCTCACTTTAGTCTGGATGGCTATGGATGAGCACATCCAGACAAGACAGGCCCAGGCTATACTGTACCCTCCAGTGACCTCCACTCCTGAAAACACTCAGGATCTTTTCTCCACTATCCCCTCCTGATATCAGGACCACAGTGGCTCTGTGATCCAGGCAATAAGCCATCTTCCTTGGATGCTCAATCCCGGACACATTTCAGATAGTGATCTACAAATTTCCTCTGAGATCAAAACGAAAGTTGCAATGTGGCCCAGGCCACAACCTCTCCATTCCACTTCAAATCCTGGAGAACACTAAGGATCCTGTATCATCATATTACTAATAATATTCAAGTGATGCCTGCCAATGAACACACTGACCTGCCCTCCAGGAACTCCCTCAGTGCTTCACATGGTAGAGCAATGGGCATGGTGCTCTCACTTGCCCCTGGCTCTGCCCTCTCTATTAGGATCCAACTTTGAGGACTGTGGCGCAGATCACTGGCTCTGATCCTGTGAATTCACAGCACACATTCGCGCCAAGCCATGCTAACCTGTGTAGGTTGTCTTCCTGATGAGTGCATTTGAGCTCTGACCTTCCCTTCCCTCCTCTTCAGCTATTCTAGCCTTTCTCAGGGTACACCAGAGTTTCTCATGAACATTGATTGAGAGACAGTGAGTGTTGTCCATTGGAAACATCAGAGCTCAAAGAGCCTCGAGGAAAGGCCTGTGCTAGCCCTCACCCCTCACCCATTGAATGAGTGCAGAGTGCCATGGGCTCAATGCCATATCTGAGGATAAGCTATTCCACTCAGAGACTGCCTCCAGGGTACTGGAGAACAAAAGAAACTGCAGTTATTTCTGGTGTGGGTCCTTGCCCTATTTCCATTCAATTTGAATGAACAATAAAAAGGAAAATATGTTCTGAATGTGGTGAAATCGATTTTAGAACACCCGTGCCAGCCCTGAATCTGATATGAATGTAATATTCAATACTGTTTCTACTGGAGTCTGGTCATTGTGGTTGTATTCCTGGATCTCAAGTATGAAGGACATACACCCCGATGTAAAAAAGGAATTTTACAGGATGATAGTGGACTTTATGCAGAAGTAGGGAATGAACACCACCACCCTTGTCCACCCAAGGAAGGAAGGGCCTGTCCACATGCACACAGCAGCTAGTGTTCACTTTACTTGCAATAAACATTGTGTGTAAGGCAATCACGTTTGTAACCCCAATGGCAGAAGAGAAAGTGTGAAGCCCCAGTCTTGCCAGGGAAATGGCAGCATCCTGAGGGCTGGCCAGGGAGGTGGGTGGGTCTGAGAAGCCACAGCTTGTGGCCTCTGCAAGGAGTCACCAATGGAGTGGTTCATGCAGAGATACTAGGGCGAATCCCACATCTCCCAAATTTAGGATATTCCATAAAAATCTAAGACTAAGTACATCTCAAGGATTTCTTCACCAGATGCTCTACTAGGATACCTCTTACACCAAAGTTGTGAAAAAATAGGACCACAGGAAGTAGAGATGAAAGGCTCACATAGCTTGAACTATCATCGAGTACCATAGTCTGTGGGCCTGCACTTCAACAACACTTTGGTTCATGGAGTTTATAGGGATCAACTTAGAAATCAAGCCTGACTGAGTTAAAGAGGAAATGAGTTTTGTGAATGGACATAGGAAGTTCATCAATTACACAGTATTGAGAACAGACCATAAAAAGAAAGTGGATGTGGTATATATACATAATGGAATTCTATGCCTCCATCAGAATGAATGACATTGCCCCATTTGTTAGGAAATGGAAAGACTTGAGAAAACTTATATTAAGTGAAGTAAGGCAAGCCCAAAGAAACATGGATTCCATGGTTTCCCTTATTTGCAATAACTAGAATATGTCTGAGTCAAGTAGAAAAGGTCAGATAAGTTGATGTTAGGGAAATGAACCCTAAGGTATGTATTCGAATGTATTTTTTCTTTCATGCGATTGTTTCTAACACATTTATAAGATTATTTCTTTGTTGCTTTGTATGTCCCTCCCCCATGGTATAACCACTGATTTCATTGTATTTGATGTTGGCATAATTTGTGGAGGGGAAGGGAAAAAACAAATTGTTTAAATAAGAATACCTGTGGACCCACTGCAACAATGAGACGGACAAGTCCTTATGTCAGAAAATGAACTGTACAACTTTGGTGGGGGGGGGGGAGCACTGGCTGGGGTCGTGGAGAGGATAGGAAGGGATGGGAAGGAGAAACAAAGGAGGAGGCAACAATGCTTGATAAGAAATGTACTCATTATCCTGCCCGTGTCATTGTAACACCTCTGTACAGTATTTTCACAATTAAAAAAATACAATAAAAGACTGGACCCCAATGTGGGCAAGTAACATCTTCATAACCATCATTACTTGGTCCAATTCCTGTTCAATACCTGCCCTCCCATGCCCATTGACTACCTCGGCCCCTCTCAGCAGAAGGAGCTCCAGAAGAAATAACCCTCACCCATACTCCCAGACAGAAACAGTACATATTCAACCAAAAAAGGGTGATATGGACGTCAGCAAACACTCCCTCCCAGACATAAGCCCCGCCCTGGAAGGCAGCACCTGGGAAGCAGGAGAGGCACCTCCCACCACTAGCCCTGACTAGAAAAAGAGTTCTGAGAAGGTGGACGATGCCATTTCTCCTCTCCCTCATCAGAACTTAGCCTTGTCAGTTCAACAGCCAATACATCTTTTCCCTCTTTGTGACTTTTTCTTGAGTGGTTTTTGGGTTATTTTCTTTAATGGCCATGGTCCCATCTGCATGGGAGGAGGAAGTGTGCATATGATCCAACAAGCATACATCTCTATGAAGGTAGAAGCCTCTTCCTCCTAGTCTAACAGGGTCCTTGTGCCAGAGGTGGGAGTCATGCTGGCCAGTGGTGTTCATGGGCTACATGAGTACAAGTCATAAACAGGGGACTCTGGAGAGGGCGAGGTCAGAAGGGCCCAAGTGAAGAGATGACATCACAATGGCTCCGAGGACTTAACCCCTGGTCCTTGCCAGAACCCACAGTCCCCACAAGCTGCCCGCTAGTACAGTTGTGTGGAACGTGCATATTGAGAAGATGTCTACTTGTTGTTGTTGGAGGAGGAGAAATTCAAGAGGGAGTGAAGGGCGGAGAAGGTTCCTGGGACACCTGGATCCACGCTGGGTGCCCCCAGGACCCTACCGCCGTTTCTGGAGATTTTTCCGCAGGACTTCACAGGTAACATGGGGCAGTCCAGGCCAGGAAACTATAGGCTGACCCACCACTTCCATGTCCCTAATCCTCACTGGATCTTCCTGCTCCCTGTTTGTGTGTGTGTGTGTGCGTGTGTGTGTTGTGTGTCTGTGTGTCTGTGTGTGTGTGTGTGTGTGTCTGTGTGTCTGTGTCTGTGTGTGTCTGTGTGTGTGTGTGTCTGTTTGTGTGTGTCTGTGTTTCCGTGTCTATGTGTCTATGTGTCACACACACGTTTGTGTGAGCAGTCAGTTGTTTTCAGGTTTTTCTATCATGTGTGTGGCCATGAATCTTCTTGTAGTTTTCTAGATGGCATTTGAACCATCCCTCCTCGGTTTTCCTCCAGAATGAAGATCACTTGTCCCCACCCTTGGACGAGGCCTGCAGGTTAGAGGTCCCTGCGGCTGGCACCCTGGAAGAGCAGGTGGAGCGCTTGGTGTCTGCCCAGATGATGGAGGACTCCATCTTCGTACAGAACTTCTTCAACAACTACAGGAGTTCTGCAGACACTAAGCAGGTATTGGACCTGCTATTCACAAGGTGAGTGCCAACTCCAATAAGATAGGATTAGACAGCTACAGTGAGACCCTTGGCAATGGAACCTGGCTTGTGTTGGGTTCACAGAATCTATTTCACTGGCACTTGCCAGAATTGGAGGAACCAAGCATGCAAGGCCTGGGCTAGGCTGGGCTGGGCTATTCAAGTATAGCGTCTGTCTAGGACTGTGGTATATTCTCTGTCACTCTGCTTCCCTGAGGCCTCAGAGAAAGCAGTGTGTTTCTTTAGCCAGAAGGAAACCAATTGGCTCTGGGACCAGGATCCCACCCAGGTGTAGGCAGAGCAGGAATAGCTGAGGCCAGAGAGTAGGCCTCTGGGCTCCTAAGTAGATCAGGACAGGAGATGATCGCTCATCCTTGAAAGAAATTGGAAAAGAAGGGAAGAGATAGGAAGGGTCGATGTACAGATCATGAGCTTAGTGGTGTGAGAAGAGCAAGAACTTGCTGGCTATCCTGGGCTGGCCAGTGATGCTTGGAATTCTCAACAGGTTCAGGAATTGTGAAGCCCCCATGGAGTCTTTTGCACAGACTGACACACTCGCAGACTCCAGAGAGGATGTCATTCCCCAGCACCAGATCTGCCAGTGAGTAGTTGGCTTTGATCTGCAGGGAGAGTATGAGTGTCCAGAGTGGTGACAAATGAGTGGGTGGAAGGTTGGAGAGATGGGGCCAAGTCAGGAGCCCTCAATTCTTGTGCTTGTCACAAGATCCTTGGGGTGTGAGGCTTCACCTACAGTACCAGGAGGAAAACATTACTATGGGGTACTGTTGTGAACAGAGGTAGTGGCTGGGGCCTTTGGGTGAATCCCAGGAGAATCCATCCTCACCATACCATAGCCCATGCCATTCAGGTTTGCCCAGCTCCCCATGAGCTTCACTGTAGGCCTAGGGACATCAGTCCTTGGTCAGAGCCCTGGAGATGCTGCTAGGGGTGGCAATGAGAACAAGGGCCACCCTGTAGCAGATACAGAAGGAGAACAAGCTGGAGGTAGGCAGACATCCATGTGCGGCTCCTGGGGAAGGAGGCAGCAGAGCTACCTCGGAGGTGTGCCGGAACCCTATGCATGCCAGGCAAGACAGCAAGGCCTTTAGAGTCCAGCATCTGGAGGCCCTCGGGAGAGATGATGGGCAAATTGCAGAAGAGGACAGGGCTGCTTCCAGCATTTGGACTTGGTTCCCACCTTGGATGAAATTTCTCTGCAGGCCATGGCTGGGTGGGCTTCCCACTGTTAGCACAGACACAAGGGGCTGATGTTGGAAGATGCTGGTCTCTGCAAAGGCAGCGATCATCGTAGGGGACTGAGGGAGACCAGGGCAGGTGCTAGGCTTTATTCAGACGCTGCTTCCCACCCATGTTCCTCTAGTGCTATCTCAGGCCTTCTGAGCACCTGGCTGGACTGCCACCCAGAAGACTTCCTGGAACCCAGGCCACATCCCTGCCTCCAGGGGCTCCAGGCTCACTTGAGGCTCCATATGCGTGGCTCTGACGTGGAGCTCCATGTCTCTCACCTCCTGGCAGAGTTGGGGATCCAGGACGTCAGGCAGGATGAGGCTCTAGGTACGTAGTTGGGATGGAGGCATGGCCTGGGGAGGGGTGGGAGGTGCAGGACGCCACTGGGAGGAGGCTGCAAAATTAGCCATGGGCCTGGGACAAGAGAAATCTCAAGCCCAGCATGGACATGGAGAGGTTGAGCGATAGCGTGTTTGGGAGTTTCTAAGCTGGAAATCTCAGGGAGGAGGGTGCCGTGGGACTTTACAAACACTCGGAAGCAGTCATGGAGAAGACCTTGTCTCCTCCTGCAGCTCCACCCACAGCTCCAGTGGTAGATGTCACACCAACTTCAGAGCCCCAGTCAAGTCCATCCGTGAATGTGGTCCCCACTGCAGTGGGAGCACCCTCATCAGGAGCCCAAGCAGAGGCCACTTCTGCCTTGAATCTGGATGGCAGCCCTCAGGGAGCTGAAACTTCTTGTGTGGCTGAAGAGCCTCAGGCCAAGCTGGCTCTCCTGCTGAGTCCTGAAGCCACAAGAGCAGCCATTGATGGGCAGTCATCCCGCACTATCTCTTCAGTGCGCAGGGTCCAGGAAGCGGCGGTCAGTGCTGAGTTGGAGCCCAATGGCACCTCAGCTCCGGGGCTGAGTGTGGGAGAAGTGTCCATATGTGGTGGGGAGATGGAGCTGTGCTCTGGCTCCCCTCCTGTGCTCAGGCCCCAGCACACATCAAAAGCCACTGCTGAGGAAGAGCCAGCATCCACCTCGCCTCTGCCTCATGTCCCCGGACAAGCAGCCTTCAGTGAGGAGCTGAATGTGCTTTTGCCCTTGGCTGTGCTGCTCCTCATTGTAGGAGCACCAGCAGGCCTACTGTGTCTGGTGGGAGTAAAGACTCTGGTGATCTGTGGCCTGAGACTACTAAACTCTTGTGACAAATCAGAGCCAGTTGTCACCAGAGATGCATTACACGGTGCTGATGGCACTCCAGCAGAGAGTGCTGACAGGAAGACTTTTGTCAGTTTGGCTCCCATTCTGCGTTGCGGAGAAGCAGGCTACAGTGCTGAACTGACCATGTTTCTGATCCTAACTCTACTGTTATTTATTTTAAGAGGACCGGCTGGGGGACTCTCACTTGTAGGAGTGCTGACACTGGTGCTCTGTGCCGTAAGAGCATTCTCTTCTTGCCCAGAGTCAGAGCCAGCTCCCACCATGGCTGCTGACCACAGTGCTCAGAGAGCACCAGAATATAGTGCTGAGAAGGAGCCCTGTGTCAGCGTGGCTCCAGTTCCTAATCACAAAGAACCACCCTCCAGTACAGAACTGGAGTTCCTTCTATCCTTGTGTGTGATGTTCTACCTGTTAGGAGCACCTGCTGTAGTGTTCTTTGTGCTTGGAGTACCAACTGTGGGCTTCTGGGTTGTGAGAGCTACAGCATCTCATGCACAATCGGGGCCATCTGCCAACTTGGCTCTGGAGAGCAGAGCAGACAGAGCACCAGCCTCGGGGGATGCTACAGAGCCCCTTTCTGCCTCAGCTCCACTTCTTAGTCCTGCAGAACCAGCCTCCAGATCGGAACTGCATATTCTTTTACCCATAGCTGCAATGCTGTCTCTGGCACAAACCCCAGCGTTGGCCATCTTCGTTGGGGGAGCCCTAGTTCTGGTGCTCTCCTTTGTAGGACCACCACAAAACCACACACCATCTTGGAGGGCTGAGTTGAAGCCAGGTTCCACCATGGCTTTGGAGCCCAGGCCTGAGGACACAGCAGCCTCCAGGGCTGAGAGGGAGTCACCTTGCACCTCCACTCCGCTGTTGCCCCTCCAAAAGGCAGCAGCTTGCAATGCTGAGATGGAGGCATCTTGTGCCTCAGCTGCGCTGCTCCATGCCCAGGGAGCAGCAGTGGCCAGTGCTGCCACAGAGCCACCATCCAGTGCAGCCCCTCTGATATGCATTGAGGACACACTGGCTTCGAGGACTGAGCCAGAACCACATCCCAACTTGGCTCCAGGACTCAGTGCAGAGACATCAGCTGCCTGCAATCCTTCCCCAGAGCCCTTGACTGTGGTGATGGAGCAGGCTCACTCTGCTTCTTGGGAATCTGAGTTGCCGTGCACATCTGTTTCTGTCCAAGAAGCTTGTCATCCTGCTTTGATGACCGGAGAGCCTTCACGCAGCCAGGACATGCCTTGTTTCCTGGCTGTCCATCCCCACCTGGAGGCAGAGCAGCTCACAACGATGGATGCGGTGAGGGGCTGGGCAGGGTGGCTGTGGTGAAGGAGGGCTCCCTGTGCCCTCTGCTGCTCTGGCCTGTGTCACATTTCCCTGCTGCCCATCTCTTCTTCCCCAGCCTGAGTTCCAGCACACCTAGCACCACTTTGTCTAGTTCCATTTGGTTACATGCCCTCCCTGAAGCTGAGATGAGACCCGCTCCCATGCCAGGAGCTGTGCAGAATCAAGCCTGGGGCAGAAAGAAGGGCAGCCAGCACACAGCTCACCCTCCTGTGCCAGGAGCCCTGTGAGCCTCAGCACTTATTCAGTAGGCACTTGATGTGGACCTGATGAGTGCCCAGCCCAGACATGGACCTGAGTGCTAGTTCTAGTGGTGTAGGACATAGGCGTTAGATCAGGAGAAGGACATTTGTTGTCTGAGCTAGGTCAGATTTGGTATTGTGTGGAGCATGTAGTCTTCTGGGAAGAATGAGAAAGTTTGGGAAATCACTGCTCTTCCATTCCCACATTGGTTACCTTGAGGTCCCTTCTGTGCTCTGTGTGCTGGGTGTCAGCACAACAGGTACAGACACTCCACAGGTCTCAGGGTCCTCCTCGACACTCACATCTCCATGCCTTTGTGCATGTGAGGAGGGATCCCAGGGCCTGTGCCTGGGCACTGTGGTGTGTCACAGCCTGGTGACCCTGGCCATCTTCCTCAGGAGCTGTTCCACAAGGCAGTGCTCAACCACTGCCTGGGATCCATCTGGTCCCAGAGGCACAAGAAGGGCAAGGAGCACTTGGCCCCCACCATCCGGGACATGGTGGCACACTTTAACAACGTATGTTCCTGTGTCATCACCACCTGTCTCGGGGACTTCAGCATGAAAGCCCCAGACAGAGCGCGTGTGGTCGAACACTGGATTCAGGTGGCCGCGGTACGCTACAGGCTCTGCTGCCTAGTTTATCTCCTCTGCTTTTCAATTTCTCTATTCTGCATTTTGAAATTGTGATCAAAGCCCTCCATGGAGCCCAGTGCCTCCTACCACAGGGCCATGTGTCCCAGGGCTAGCCATACCCAGCCAGCCCTACCCTGGTCCCTCACTAATCTGCTCCTCAGCCCCAGAGAACCACAATCCCCCTGGGTGCCCTACATCCCTGCCCAGGTCCTGACACTCCCAGCATCCCTCTCTTGTCCAGGCCCACAGGTGGCGGCTGTGTCAGGCAAGACTCACACAATCTTCCTCTCCAGGCTTGCCGAGACCTGAGGAACTTCTCCTCACTCCATGCCATCATCTCCGCCCTGCAGAGCGTGGCCATCTTCCGACTGAAGACAACATGGCAAGAGGTCTCCAGGTGGGTCCCTATTCCCACAGCAGTTGCCCTGTGGGCAGACATGGTAGGTGTCACACTGCCTGAGCCCTGGACACAAACATCCAGTTCAGATCCTAGTTCCCTGGGTCCAGCTTGGGTAATTCTTGTCAGGCTTCAGACACCTCCTGTAAGACTGAACATTCACAGATGCACACATACACACAGACACAGAAACAACACACACACAAACACATTGAAACACACACAGACACTCATCAGGATTTTGTGGTGGCTAAGAATCCGCATCCACTTGAAATGAAGGCAGAGCTGCCTAGTGGAAGAGGGATGGCTCATGGTTATGCCAGGAAGAAGCAACTGCTCCTTCCTGGTGTACTCTTCGAATCTTTGGACCCGTTTGCAACCCTGTTGGGCAGCCACATGGGCAGCTTCCTTCCCAACCCAAATGGAAACCAACTCCCTCCTCCCCACTTTCCAACTGTCTCCTTCTCTCTGCCCCTCCCACAGAGACTCCTTGCACACATTCCACAAATTGGAAAAAATCACTTCTCCTGAAAACAATTACTCCAAGAGCAGAGAGCTGCTGCGAAAGGTATGGCATGAGGAAGTGAAGACAGAGGGCAGAGGTGGAGGGTGGGCACGGGGGAGTCAGTGCCATCCTAAGGGGATTAGAAACATGACTGGCTTTCTATTGGGGAGGAGGCAAGGGAAGAATCTGCTAGGCACTTAATGCAGGTCAGGGCACGTGGAGTCCTAGGAAGCCACTGAGGATGAAAATGTTCTGATGGGACACAGGGGGGTCCGGGGAAGCAGAGGGTACCCAGGATTGGGGACTCCTCCTACTGAAAGCACTACCATTCTACTTGATGCCCAATGTGCCATAGGCCCAGTGGCATATTCTTGCCCTTCCCTAAACTATGCTGCACAGGACTGCACAGAGCAACAATTTCCTGTCTCAGACCATGAGCAGAGGCTCTTTTCCAGTGGTCTGGAACTCTACCCTACTCTGCGGAGGACAGGCACGACGGTGGGGTAAGGAAGGAGTCTGAAAGTCTATGGTTCTCTCCTTCCCTGCTAACCTTTTCTAAGGACCCTGATACACAGATAAACACCAGCAAACTGGAATCCTCTCAGAGCCTTGGGTCCCCTTCCTTTGCTGACCGTCAGGGCATTGGACAGACCACTAGCCTTGTCCATATCTCAGTTTTTTCCTCCCTGATAGGAAGGGTTTTGGAGCTCACAAGGCTGAAGAACCAGGCTGGCATTTGAGCTGCCCAAAGAGGAGAAACAGATGAATCCTCCAGGGTTCTGAAGAGGCCCTGGAAACACATGCCAGTCAGCACATCACCATTGGTGGCAGAGAGCAGGAGTACCTGGGGCCCCCCCACGGCCAGGAGGCAGACTTGACAGATGAGGAAGCAGGCACAGGAGGCCAACTCCCCAGGCCAGAACCCACAGTAGTGAGTGCGGGAGCAAAGCCAGAGCTAGAATTCCTCTGCCAGTTGGTAGAAGCTTTGACACAACCTAGCAGCCATGTCACTAACTATAGTAAGACAATGACACTAGAAAGACAGACAGCACAGAGCCCTCATTAACAACCTCCACAATCTTGGCAGGAGTCTTGCAAGTTCGCCACAAAGGAGAAGCAGCTCTCTCCTAAGAGAAATGCCCTTTCACCCTATGCTGTAGACACTCACCTTGCATCACAAGTGTTAGACAATGCAGTCACAGTCCCTAATCCTGACTTGATGCCCTGTGCCCAGCCCTCCTCTGAAAGCTGGTCCCATTCTGGTATAAGCACACATTTTGCCCAGGCTAGAAGAGAACCTGGGTGGAGGGCCAAATCCTAACTACATTACCCTCTGTCTTCTAGGAAAAATCCCAAATAGAGAAATTAAATAAGGTAAGTGTCAGCTGGCCAGAAAGGACAGGGTGGGTAGAGACCTGCAAGTTTCTCCTGTCCAGCTTGATGAGCAGCCATTACTGGATGGGTACAATGAGATGAGAGAAGATCCACCCTTGTCATGGTAGGCTGTGTAGTAGCATGCAGGAGAGCCCCAGGATTGAGAGTGAGGGAACAACTGTGAGATCTCACATGTATTTGGGGAATCAGTGGAGGATCGGTGGGCAGAGCTGCTAGAGGAGGTGGGTCCCTCCCTAGACAGCAAAGCCCAGCCCAGGCCAGCCCTGCCCTGTCCCTTCCCTTGTGCTCTCCATGACCAGGAAAATAAGATCATCCAACATTTGAAAGACCTGCAGCATACCTGCAGATATTATCACCTCAACAAAGCAGAAAATTTTCTGGCCTGGTTCAAGGGCCTGGAGCGGCTCAGTGAGGAAGCTAGGTAGGTTGGCAGACACTGGTTGGACCTGGGGAACATCCTGAGAATGGGGTCCAGAG
The DNA here is from genome assembly GCF_019054845.1 of Dipodomys spectabilis. Taxonomy (NCBI): domain Eukaryota; kingdom Metazoa; phylum Chordata; class Mammalia; order Rodentia; family Heteromyidae; genus Dipodomys; species Dipodomys spectabilis. Next base: position 8,000,143 of record NW_024870723.1, read on the forward strand.
GCCCTGAGGTATGACCATGGGTGAGTGGGAACCGACAGAGACTCTGGTCGGCTGAATGTGGGAGACCCACCAGGCTCTGAAGTTCAAGCCAACTGTGGCAGTGAACAGGCGAGGCACTTGGTCACCTCACCGCCACCCCTTGTCTTAGCTATGAGCTATCGTGTGCACTGGAGCCCCGGAGGCAGACTGACCCTACAAACAAGAGCAAGACCTTCCCAGGAATTCAAAAGGCAAGAAAGAAGTAAGTCCCTGGGGAATGGCTGGCAGGGTTCAGGTAGGATGGCGTGCAGGTACCAGGGCTGCCTGAGGCTGATGTTGATGAGACAGAAGAGCTGGTAGGAAAGACAAGTCTTGCTAGGTGCTGGGGGAACACTGAGTTGGAGGCTCCAGGAATGAATCCTGGGCAGGAGGCCTGAGTCCAGGCCTGCCCCATGGTGGTGTTCTCAGGAAGACAGTGCTCCTAAGAAATGCTGTGCATTCTGGAAAGCCTGCTGTGTCTGCAGTTCCTGATTATGAAGGCAGCAGTGAGCACTGCCTGCTTGAGCTGCACTCCCAAGTTCTTTCCTAAGCAAGACAACATACATTCCCCGTAGGCTCTGTTCCCAGGCAGGGTTCCCCGGACCTTAGTGTTTCTGGCGCTTGACTGCAGAAATGGCAGTCTCCTGGCTCAAAACGTGTCTGTAGGAGCTTCTCAAATGGTTGCTGTGTCTCAATTCCCGTCATTACGCCGATTAAATTCTTTATCCCTCTTCCACCAGGCTGAGGATGCCTGAGAACAAGAATGTGTTAGCAAAATATGAGTTTGTTCTCCAGAAGAGGACATCTCCCACCCTGCCAAGATCACATGTGGAGCCCGCTCCTAACCTCTTCACAGGAAGAGGAGACCACACAACACTGAACAGTGTCTCTACTTAGTCTGGATGGCTATGGTTGAGCACATCCAGACAAGAATGGCCCAGGCCATACCCTACCCTAACCACCAGTGACCTCCACTCCTGAAAACACTCAGGATCTTTTCTCCACAATCTCCTCCTGATGTCAGGACCACAGTGGTTCTGTGGTCCAGGCAATAAGCCATCTTCCTTGGATACTCAATCCAAGACACACTTCAGATATTTTTCTACAAATGCACTCTGCTGTCAAAATGTGGCCCAGGCCACAGAACTCCTCTGTTGCACCTACAATCCAGGAAAATACAAAGGATCCTGTATCCTCAGTGTTCTAGTAATACCTGCCACTGCACACACTGACCTGGCCTCCAGGAACTCCCTCAGAGTTTCACATATTCTCCGTACTCTGACATAGAGGAACAGCTGACATTTTGGTAGAGCAATGGGCATGGTGCTCACACTTGCCCCTGGCTCTGCCATTTCAATTAGGATCTGACTTTGATGACTGTGATGCAGATCACTGGCTCTGATGCTGTGAGGTCGACAAGACACACTCTGCCAAAGCCATGCTGACTTATATAGGTTGTCTTCCCAATGAGAGCATTTGAGCTCTGACCTTGCCTTCCCTCCTCTTCAGCTATTCACGCCTTGTTAGGGTGCACCAGAGTTTCCCTTGAGCGTCGACTGAGAGACAATGAGTGTTGCACATTGCCAACCCCAGGATTTCAAACATCCCATAGGAATGGCATGTGCTAGCCCTCAGCCCTCAGTCCTGGTCTGAGTGCAGATAGTGCCATGGCCTCAATGCCAAGACCCAGGATAAACCATTCCACTCAGAGACTGCATCCAGGGCACTGGAATACCAAGGAAACTGCAGTTATTCCAGGTGGGGGCCCTTGCCCTGTTTCCATTCAATTTGAATGCAGAAGAGAAAGGAAAATATTTTCTCAATGGGGTGAAATGGATTTGATCGCTATGGTAAATAATGCCTCAATAAACATAGTTGTTCTGGTAGCTTTAGGATGGCTTTGTTTGTGATCATTTGGGTAAATGCCCGTAAATGGGACTGATGGGTCATAGAGGAGCTCTATGTGGAGTGTTTTGAGGAACCTCCATACTACTTTCCAAAGTTGTTAAACAAGTTTACACTCCCACCAACAACGCAGTAGGGTTCCCTTCTGGCCACATCCCCTCCAGCCATGGTATAACCCCTGTTTTGACTCTATTTGTTGTTGGTATAATTTTGGGAAGAGAAGGGAAAAAAGCAAAATGTTTAAATAGGAATACAGGTTGGCCATTGCAACAATGAGATGCACAAGACACTGTGCTGAAAAATGAACTTTACAATTTTGGTGGGTGGGGGGCAGAGAAAAGGGGGAGTGTAACTTGGAGATGGAGGGAAGGGTGGTAGGGGAAAATCAAAGGAGGAGGCAACAATGCTCAATAGGAAACGTACTCATTACTTTGCTCAGGTAACTGTAACCAAGCAGGAGGCAACAATGCTCAATAGGAAACGTACTCATTACTTTGCTCAGGTAACTGTAACCACACTGTACAGTATTTTTAAAATAAAAATCTTACAAAAAAGATGAAGCTATGAGGAATGAACTGCAGGACACAGACACAAGAGGTTTTTCTTTGTTTCTTAACTTTGGTATTTTTTGTTTCTTTTGTATATTCTTCCACCTTTGATATAATCTCTGTTGTTCTTGTATTTGATTCTGGTAACTGGTATACTATATAACGCTTATTGGATATAGAAAAGGGAAGGAATTAAAAAAATCATAAGGAGGAAACTAATGCAAAAGCCATATGCACAAGACAATATGTTGGACACGATCTGTACAACTTGAGTGTGGAGTGGGGTAGGAGGAAAGCAACGTAGTAGAACTTTGAAGGGTGGGATAACAAGATTGACTAGGAATTTACTCAGTACCTAACATATAACTGAAAGCCCTCTGTATATTGTCTTGGCAATAGAATATGAATATTTTGTATATATCTAGTGCTTCCAGTAACATGTCAATAAAACATCAAACAAGCATAGGAACAAAAGAAGAAAAACAGAGGGGATACCCGGGACATAAGGAAAAAAGACAAAAGTAAAAGCTAATTTAATTCATTGGTCAGATTAGATATCTCATGCAAGGTATCAGCAGTTACGAAATGAACCTGAAATCCAGCTCAAATTGTGATGAATTACATGTTGTAATAGGAGCATGGTTTGGAATCTACATATATGCCTTCATCAAAATATATGCCCATGAAACAGATTTGAGAAGCTATATTCCCATAGGACTTTTGTTATACTTGTTTACTAAGTCTTTGAAGGAAAAGGTACTCTGGCACTTAAAACAAATGACAAAACAAAAACTTCATTCCCACATCTGCTTCCTCAATATTTCCAGAAAATACATCGCCCACTCACTATTTTCCTTCAGGATTTCCCTAGGATCTCTGACTTTCTTTTTGCCTCCCTGGCTCAACTTCTTTGTCTGTTGCAAGGTGGAAGTTCCTTACTGACATTCTCTAGCCTTTCCATTCAACTCAGTGCTATAGCCTTTCTGAAAATCTCCCTTCTCCATTCAAGAATTCCTCCAGTATAGGGATGGGAAGGAGGTACACACCGTAGTCCTACCCTTCTCCACAAGTTCATTTCCGCAATTATCAGCTGCACAGAGGCAACCATGCTCTGAAAATATTCAATGGAAAAATCCAGATATTCAGAATTGGGAAAGTTTAAATTCTTAGAATACGGAGAATGTAAACACTAAATTGTATTGGAAGAAAATAACATTGAAAATTTGCATGTGGAGTCAGCTAATGATTGGTTTTTCATTGGGGCCCTGGCTGGTCATGTTTGTTAACCTAGATGCTTGAGAGATAAAAAGGACAAAGATCACAGCTTGAGGACAAAGAGTTCACACCAAAGTTCTCATGACCTCATTTTCATTGTTAGCCAGGTGAGGAAACTTGCTCCTGCCATCCCAGTCTACACAGGAAGCTAGACTGAGAGAACTGGACTTGCATTCCAGCCCAAGGAAACAATCCACAAACCCCCATGTCAACAGAAAAGGCCTAGCATGGTGGTATGTGCCTGTCATCCTAGCTATATGAGATCTTCAATAGGGGCTTTTGATCCAGGTGACCATGAAAAGAAGTGAGACTGAATCTCAAAAGAAACTGCAGCACCTAGGCACCAGTGGCTCATGCCTATAATCCTTCCTACTCAGGAGGCTGAGACCTAAGGATTGGGGTTCAAAGTCTGTCAGGGCAGGAAAGTTCATGGGACACTTAGCTCTAATTAACCACCAGAAATTCAGAAGTAGCACTGTGGCTCAAAAGGTAGAGCAACCATGTGAGCTGAAGAGCTCATAGAGAGCACATAGTCCCAGAAGCATGCCCAATTAAATATAAAAGTCAATCAATCACTGAAACTTCAACAAACAAAAAACAATCAATTAATCAATCAAGAATAAACCTGCATCAAACCGTGCTTGGATGGGGGCTCAAGCATTCAAGTGGACTAGAGCCTGTCCAGCAAGTAGAACATCTTGTGCTTAAACATAAGGAAAGCCATCAGTTCAAACATCCACAACACCAAAAAACAAACATATCACATTCTTGTCTATGTGAGGGTTGGCCTGAGAAGCAGTGTCTGTACTGTGTGTTCCCATTCCCTTGATACCATGGTAGACAAGGCTCAATACTACCTCTGACAGACAGGAAGAGAAAGGATTGTCCTACAGTTGAAGGGAAATGAGTCCAACTGATGAAGGGAATCAATACTAAGGATTAAGTCTTTCATGCAAGAGCAAGAGACTAAGGGTCTATGGCTTCTTAAGCATTACCAGTTCGCCATTTTATTCCAGTTCCAGATCCTTCCTTTCCCACATTTTCAAACATTCAAAATTGCTTTAAATTTCTTTCACACAGATTTTTCTCTTCTTGATGCTATAATCTGCCAGTGATCTGCTAGTTCTCCCTGCATCATTGAAAACTTTAGTATTGTTTCTCTATGTTGGTCTAACACTGTCATTTTAAGAAAATTTCAACACTAACACAATCTAGAGTTCATCTAGCTAACATCTTGGATTCTGAGTCTCCACAATCTCTCAGCTGGCTTCATGTCAGTGACCCTTTCCTGTGGTCTAACTTACATATCACCAATAATGGCACCAACTGGGGAGATAATGTGAAATATTTCCCTTTTTACCACCTTCACTTCATCCTGCTTACTTAATCCTGTTCTCAGATATCTTCTATTCAGCAATTGATACTTAGTATATTGACAGGTATTTATTGTTCCTATAAGTTACTTTTATATTATCTATCACCAAATTTGCTGTTTCTACCCCTCATAATCACATTTATAGTCCAAGACCCAAATCACCTTGTTATTGAAAATCCTCAATCAATTTCCCTCTTTATTTATTTAAGCAAAAATCCCATCTATAAATAAGTCTAGTGTTAAATTCAATCTCCACGTAAGTCTATTGTTTTTCTTTTTCATCATTTTTATTTTTAATGTAAAGGTGATGTACACAGGTTTTACAGCTGCATAAGTCAGGCAATGAGTTCATTTGGTTTTGAACAATATTATTTTTTCTTCATTTTTCTAACTCATGGCTATCCATCCGTACCTTACTCGTATTAGAAACTGTCCAGTAAGTATATTTGGTTTAACTACTATTAAAATCATTAACAAAATATTCAAGTGACTTGGAGGCCTTTATAATGTACTATGTGATTTTTTGGGTTTCTTTGTATGTTCCTCCCCCATGGTAAAATCCCTGTTTTCACTGTATTTAATTCCAATGCCCTGCATCTTGTATATATATTTCTCTAAGTTGTGGATGGGAAGGGAAAAAACAAAATGCTTCAATAGTGATATACACTGACCCATTGTAAAAATGAGATGTACAAGATACTATGTTGAAAATGAACTTTACAACTTGGAGGGGGGTGGTATAGGAGTAGTTAGGGAGGTGGGTATTAAGGATGGTAGGGGAATAACAAAGGAGGAATGTACAATGCTCAACAGGAAATGTACTCATTGCCTTACTCATGTAACTGTAACCCCTGTAAAGAATTTTCACAATATAAAACATACTTAAAAAGAACAAAGTAAAACATATTCAAGTGAGCCCTCAATATTAACAGGCAACCCTCACCATCACCTAGTCCTTTCATTTCTGATGAGAGTAAATGTTTTCCTACAACTGTGAAACCACTCCCAACACACTTGGAGGATGCCATCTTATCTTCCCACAATGAAGGGAGTGTCTCAGTGATATGCGCCACTTCCTGCCATAGGTGACACAGAGCATTAGGAGCCTGAACACCTGATGACCTAGCAGTAGCCACCTCCCATGGAGATACCCAGCAATCAGAGCTGATGGGGATGGAGCACCAGAGAAACTCAATGTCATGTCTGTAAGTCAGCAAATGCCCCTCACAGTCCTAAGCTCTGCCCTGGCTGGCAGATGAGGCAACACCTATCCGTTGAGACTAATTCCTACTCCCAATTAAGTGACCAGTCCGGAGGCTTAGATTCCTCTGTTTAGGCAACTAAGCCTCCGTGAAGGCTTCAGGGCCCCCATAAAGCCTGCCCCACTATCTAACCCTTACCACGAGAGCCTTTGATTTCTGAGGAAACCCATGAGACAGTGACAATTTTACACTACTGAGCTCTTTTTTTTTTTTTTTTTAATATAATTTTATTTTATTTTAGGACATACTGTACAGAGGGGTTACAATTACATGGGCAGGATAATGCATATATTTCTTACCAAGCATTGCAGCCTCCTCCTTTGTTTACCCTTCACCTCCCTTCCCAGCCTCCCCCCTCCCTCCCACCCAATCATACCCCCCCACCCCCCCCCCACCGACATTGTAAAGCTGGTTTTGACATGACATTTTGTACTTCTCATTGTTGCAACAGGTCCACCTGAATCCTTAAACGACTTGTTTGTCCCCATCTCCTCCATATGTTATACTGACATCAAATATAGTGAAAGCGGGGGTTACACTGTGGGGGAGGGACATACAAAGCAACAAAGAAATAATCTTATAAATGCGTTAGAAACACATGCATGAAAGAAACAAAAACATTAAAATACATATTTGAGGTTTCGATTTCCTAACATCACATTATCTGACTTTTTCCGCTTGACTCATACCTATACTAGATATTGCAAATAAGGGAAACCATGGGACCTATGTTTCTTTGGGCCTGGCTTACTTCACTTAATATAATTTTTTCCAAGCCTTTCCATTTCCTAACAAATGGGGAAATGTCATTCTTTCTGATGGAGGCATAGAATTCCATTGTGTATATATACCACATCTTCTTGATCCATTCATCTACTGAGGGGCATCTGGGTTGGTTCCATGTCTTAGCTATGGTAAATAATGCTGCAATAAACATAGTTGTGCTGGTAGCTTTAGTGTGGCCTTGTTTGTGATCACTTGGGTAAATGCCCAAAAGTGGGATTGCTGGGTCATTGGGGAACTCTATGTGGAGACTTTTGAGGAACCTCCATACTGCTTTCCAAAGTGGTTGAACAAGTTTACATTCCCACCAACAATGAAGTAAGGTTCCTTTCTGTCCACATCCCCTCCAGCATCTGTTGTTGTTAGAGTTCTTGATTTTTGCTGTTCTAACTGGAGTGAGGTGATATCTCAATGTTGTTTTGATTTGCATTTCTTTTATGGCTAGGGATGTTGAACATTTCTTCATGTGTCTATTGGCCATCCTTCTTTCTTCTTCAGAGAAGCTTCTCTTTAAGTCTTTCGCCCACTTACTTATTGGGCAGTTGTTTCTTTGAGGATTTGTTGTTGGGTGGTTTAATTTTTTGAGTTCCAAGTATATTTTAGATATGAGACCCTTGTCCGTTGTATGGCTAGTAAAGATCTTCTCCCAGTCTGTGGGCTTTCTATTGATCTTGCTAGCTATGTCATTTGCCCTGCAGAAGCTCTGCAACCTTATACAATCCCATTTGTCCTGAGCTCTTTTTTTTTTGTCACATGTGGGGCATGAATTCTGGGCCTGGTTGCTGAGCTCTTCAGCTCAAGGCCAGCACTGTATCACTTCAGGCACAAAGCTACTTCTGTGTTTTGTGAGTGGTTTATGGGAGATCAGAGTCTCAGGGTCTTTCTTGCCTGGGTTGTCTTTGAACTGTGATCCTCAGATCTGAGCCTTCTGAGTAGCTAAGATGACAGGGGTGAGCCACCACTGCCCAGCAATCTACCTTGTTTAGATGCATGAAACTCACTGCCAAGGACCCTAGACGGCACACTTTTGGGTTCAGGTCACTTACTATGGTGTAGTCCCACCAAGGTAACCCTTGGTAACTTTCTGGCCTCCCAGGGATACCGAGTCTCACCCAGGAAGGTACAGGTGGTTCAGCAGTCAGTGACTTATCTGTGTATTCAACTGGGCCACACACAAGGCTTTTACTATCCCCACCAAACTCCTGATTACTAACTGCCCTAGCCCTCCACTAAGAATGAGCTTCTCTCCTTTTTGAGTCTTGCTGACTACCTCAGGACCTGGACCCCCAACAACTCCCTCTGAAGTTGCCACTTATATGAAGTAGCTAGAGGGTCACGGGAGGAAACCCTTTGAACGCCCTCCACTCACATTTCTTCCTTCAGCAGACTGGTTCCAAATGGCCTCTACACAGGCCTCTGCTCTCAGGCTGCCGGAGCCTTCACACCTGTTCTTTCATTACGTAACTGAGAACTAGGGTTTTACATTGGGAGTTTGAGGTCAGCAGATCGGACCTCATTTGTGCCAGTTGCTTATTTGTCCAGACACGTAGACCCTACCATGAGGGGCTGGGCTCCTTGCCTCTGTGGCCTAGCCACCACTTGAGTCCTATTACAGGAGTCAAAGAAACTGAACCTGGGCACAAGCCTACCATTGTCACCCACCATCACCTCACTCAGTTACTAACCTATAGAGGGCTCAAACTCTGTCTCCCTCCCACAAGCTCTGGTGTCCTGTAACTGATAGAGGCCCCACTCTGACCTTCCAGCCTCTGCCTTCCATTAAACCCCACACTCTATTACCAATTCCAGATACAAAGAGCTCCCCAGCACACTCCTGTGTGGAGACTCTGGATGACCTGCTAACTCACCCAGCACACATTAGAGAAAGGTTGTTAAAGCCCCAGGGGAACCGTAATCATGCCTGGGTGACCTAAATCCCTGCCCAGTTCCAAACACTCCCATCATCTCTCTCTTGTCCAGGCCAACAGGAGGCGGATGTGTCAGGCAAGACTCACACAGCCTTCCTCTCCAAGTTTGCCGAGACCTGAGGAACTTCTCCTCACTCCATGCCATCTTCTCTGCCCTACAGAGCACGGCCATCTTCCGACTGAAGACATCATGGCAAGAGGTCTGCAGGTGGGTCCCTATTCCCACAGCAGTTGCCCTATGGACAAACATGGTAGGTGTCACACTCCCTAAGCCCTGGACACAAACCCCATTCCCTGGGTCCAGGCGGGTATTTATTATCAGGATTCAGACACCTCCTTTCAGATTGAGCATACATAGACACAGACACACACATAGACACAGACACACAGACACACACACACACACACACACACACACACACACACACACACATACAAGCTTACTAGGTTTTCTGTCGTGGCTATGAATCTGCATCCACTTGAATTGAAAGCACAGCTGCCTAGTGGAAGAGCGATGGCTCATGGTTATGACAGGAAGAAGCACTTGCTCTTGCCTGGTGGATTCTTTGGGCTATTTGAACCGATTTTCAACCCTTTTGTGGAGTCACATGGTTTCCTTCCATCCAAAACCAAATGGAATCCAACTCCCACCTCCCCACTTTCCAACTGTCACCTTCTCTCTGCCCCTCCCACAGATACTCCTTCTGCACATTCCACAAACTGGAAAAAATCACTTCTCCTACAAATAATTAATCTAAGAGCAAAGAGCTGCTGGCAAAGCTATGACATGAGGAAGGGAAGACAGGGGGCAGATGTGGAGGGGAAACACGGGGGAGTCAGTGACATCCTGAAGTTGTTTAGAAACACAACCTGATTTCTATTGTAAGGAGAGCAAGGAGAGATTCCCGTAGGCACACAGTAGGCAGAGGGGTGCTACAGCATTTTGTGATCTGCGTATACCAGCCTAGATTTGGACGTGTGGAAGTTTGGAGAACCAGGCAGCAAGAACGGGCCCTAGACACTAGGGGGAATCACAGGTTTCCCAAGTGGCTGTGCCATGGGAGCATCTGTAAGGTTGAAGACTGACTGAGATGCCCTGTGAGATTGGGTATGAGATGGGCCTTGGGCCTTGACCATCGCCCTCCCAATCCTACAGCTGATCTCAATGGGCATTATTTCCTACCTGGGAATCTTCCTGATAGATCCCATGATGATAGATACTGCATATCAGGATATCCATTAAGTGAGTAGCCAGGCCCCAGTTGGCTCCTTGGCAAGAGGAGAAGAAAGGCCCCTGGGAGTCCTGAGCTCTGGCACTCCTTATAGTCTCCTGGCCATGCCCAGTGCTCAGTCCTATGCCCCTCTGACCATCTTCTGGTCAAACCTGCCTGACCCGTGAGCTGTGTGCACACACACGCCAGCTGGGGTTTCAAGTCCTTTAAGGGAGGTCCGTGTGGCACAACTGAAGCCAGGCTTTCCTAAGACAAGCAACTTCTGGCCTAATAAAGGCCTTTTTACTGATGCTGCAGTCACTCTCCAGCTTCCCAGGGGTTAGACAACAAAATCCCTGATCCTGACTTCATGCTAGATTCACAGCCTCCTCTGAATGCAGGCCCTACTCTTGTGTATGCACACATGTTGCTCAGGCTTGATGAGGCCCTGGTTGGGTGTGCTGAGGGAAGACGGTCCCCATACTGACTCCATGGCACTCTGCAAACTAGGACAAAACACATATGATGAAATTAATTCAGGTGAGTATCAGCTGTCCAGCCAGAACAGCCTGGGAAGGGAACATCAAGTTTCTCTTGTCAAACATAACCAGCTGCCATATCTTCATGGGTCCAATGAGAGGAGAGAGAAGGTCCAGCCCTTGTCATGGTAGATTGCAAAGTAGCATCCAGGAGGTCCCCAGCATTGAATGTGAAATCACACACAAGTCTGGGGGACTCAATGGCGGGTTGGTGGGCAGAGCTGGTAGAGGAGCTGGGTCCCTCCTCAGCCAGCAAAGCCCAGGCCAGGCCAGTCCTGCCCTGTCACTGCTCTTGTGCTCCTCAAGACCAGGAAAATGAGATCATCTAAGACCTGAAAGACCTGCAACAAACCTGCAGATTTCATCACCTAAAGAAGCAGAAAATTCTGGAGTGGCTCAGTGAGGAAGCCAGGTGGGTTGTCAGACACTGGCTGAATGAGGGGGGACATCCTGACAATGGAGTCCGGAGAGCCGGAGGTGTGACCATGGATTCGAGTGGGATCCGACAGAGTCTCTGTTCAGCCGCATGAGGATGGTCCATCAGGCTCTGAAGTGCAAGCCACTCTGGCAGTGAACAAACATGGCACTTGGTCACCTCACCACCACCCCTTGTCTTAGCTATGAGCTGTCATGTGCACTGGAGCCCAGGAGGCAGACTGACACTACAAACCACAAGACCAAGAAGTTTTCACAAATTAGAAAGGCATGACAGAAGTAAGTGGATGGACACCGTCTGGCAGGGGCCAGGGAAGGTTCTGGGCTGCGACACCTGAGGCTGATGCTGATTTCTCCCCACTGACAGCATCCTTGATTGTGGGCTCAGAGGCCTCGGCTCTCTGGGCTTTTCCTCCCCTTGCTTGTGTCTGGGGTGCATCCCTCATATAGGGGTCGGGATTTTCGAAGGGCCTAGACTGGAGCAGCACGCTAGCAGGGTAATGGGGAGCAGGAAGAGGGGGGTGTCTTGGGGAAGTTCCCTCCAGCAAGCCATCCCCTGACTGAAGCCGCCATAGTCACAACACTGACCTCAGTGGCAGTGGCAACTCCCAGCCCACAGCACAGGAGCAGCTCCAGAGTGGCCCTGACAGCAGCAGCAGGACACCGTGGAAGAGCCCTCATACAGTGGCCCTCTGGGCCCTGGTGTGAACAGCTCCCACCTGGATCTCCACAGTAGACTCAAGGGAGAATCCTCCCAAGAGAAGGAAACGCTGGCACCCTGCACTACTAGTCCATTCCTAACTTATCCAATGGAAGTGCAGCCAAGAGGTCTGGAAAACCTAGCTCCTGTTCACATCATACAGTTTTGGAATGCCCTAGGCCTTTCTCCCAGGCTGGGACACCCATCTATGTCAAGGCCTTTCCTCATGTCGCTGTCTTTCCAGATCAGGTTCTGCAAGTCATCCTCCCCAGGGACTTCTGGAATGCTCTTAAATTGCAAAAGCCCAGCCTTCTCTTGAACCTCGAATACACCTGAGGCTAAGACAAGCAATAGACAGAGTTGGAATTTAGGTGGGGAGAGCAACAGCTACCCGTTGGTTCCAAATAACAAGCAGGTGGGAGACACCTGTCTCATCAGGGTGAGCATACCTGAGCACACAGAAAAGGTGTCCAAAGTTTCATGGTGAGTGGGGAAGCATGACACTCACCTGCTGTCTTCAACAAGTCAGGACACAGGCCAGTGGTCATCTCCAAGTCCATTTGCTTCCCTCCTGAAATTGGTCTTTTAGTAGAGACGGCAGAAACCTAGCATGCTGGAGCCAGTGGGCAGTGCTCAGGTCTAGACCTGACAGCAAGGATAGAGGAACAGTGGACCCAGCCACTGACATGAGTAAGACCACCTCAGGGCCTTTGGAGAGTCAAGAAGGCAGATACATGGATCAAGGAGATGAAGACTTTGACTAGATAAGGCACAATGCAACAGGAACCTTCTTGACTTTCCTTAGAGGAAGGGAGATCCAGAGCCTCAGAGTTAGGATGGTAGGATTCTGGGTATTACATAACCTGAAACAGCAGAGGCTTTTCACAGGTGAACTGGCCTTGTTCAGGAGAAGCCTTTTTCATCTTCCAAGTCTTCAAGGGATCAGGAGTCATTTATCTCTTTCCTCATGGAGATTCCATGACTTTCCATCATGCTCAGTCCTCTCCAGGCCACAAGAAGGAGTGGCTGTCATTAGCAGCCACCTGGGAGAATGTGTCTTCCTGTGTGCTCTGCTCAGAGACTCAGGGGAGCTGGAGAAGGCTGCAGGTGTAGCCTCTACCAGTGCAGCCTCCAGCCCAGTTGGGACCTGACTGGTAGGAGGAAATGGGTCCCTGGCTCTGGGCCTGCTCCTTCTCTTGGGCTTGGGCAAACCTCTCTGGTGAGACCTAGGCCCATGCCTACTTGATTCTGTTTACCTACAGCCACAAGACCTGAACATGATCCTGCCTGGGAGGAGGTGTCACACTGCTGATGAGAGTGGCTAGAAATGGACAAGGCCCATGCTATCTTCTGAGACCACTCTCAGGAAGGAAGACTTGAATCATCCCATCACACAGTGGCTGATTCCCTTTCTGAGCATGAGTGCCTTCAGGGTATTGCTGGCCACAGACTGGTGGGAAGGGGGCACTTTGCCCAGGGCTTGATGTTCTCTCCCCTTCTGACCCATGTGAGGAATCAGAAGAAGACACAGGATGTCATCCTGAAGCCCATGAACAAAGCCTTACTGAAAGAGTACAAGCCAGATTTTGTTAAGTTTTTCGAAGAACCAACTCTTTGTTTTGTTGATTCTTTCTATAGTTTTTTGGATTCTAATTCATTTAATTCTGATTTAATTTTGATTATTTCTTTCCGTGTACTGGATTGGGGTTTATCTTGCTGCTCTTTTTCAAGGAGGTTTAGGTGTGTCATTAAATTGTTAGTTTCAGATCTCTTCAATTTGTTGATGTAGGAGCTCAGAGCTATAAACTTGCCTCTGAGTACTGCCTTTGCTGTGTCCCAGAGGAGGTGGTAATTTGTGTGTTCATTTTTGTGGAATAGCATGAACATTTTAATTTCCTTTCTAATCTCTTCTATGACCCACTCATGATTCAGTAGTGTGTTGTTCAGCCTCCATGACAGACCCTTAGCAAATCTTATCAGAAAAAGAAGAGAACACACCCAAATTAATAAACTCAGAGATGAGAATGGAAACATCTCCACGGAAACAACCAAGATTCAGAACATTATACGGGAATACTTCTCAAAACTCTATGCTAATAAGTTTGAGAACTTGACAGAATTGGACCTTTTCCTAGCAATTATTGACATGCCAAAACTGAACCAAGATGAGTTAAACTATCTTAACAGGCCCATATCAAGTACTGAAATAGAAACAGTAATAAGAGTCCTCCCAGGTAAGAAAAGTCCAGGACCAGATGGTTTTACAGCGGAATTTTACAAGGCCTTCAAAGCACAGCTCACACCAATACTCCTCCAACTCTTCAATGAAATTGAAAGAGAAAGCTCACTACCGAACATATTCTATGAAGCCATCATAACCCTCATCCCAAAACCAGGCAGGGACTCATCAAAGAAAGAGGACTATAGACCCATTTCTTTGATGAATATTGATGCAAAACTTCTCAACAAAATTTTGGCCAATCGACTTCAACAATTCATCCGAAAAATCATACACCATGATCAAACAGGATTCATTTCAGGGATGCAAAGCTGGTTCAATATACCCAAATCAATTAATATTATTCATCACATCAACAGGAGCAAGAACAAGAACCACATGCTTATCTCAATAGATGCAGAAAAAGCATTCGACAAGATCCAACACCCCTTCATGATGAAGGTTTTGGAAAAATTAGGAATCCATGGAACATTCCTCAATACAATAAAGGCTGTATATGACAAACCTACAGCCAGCATTATACTCAATGGTGAAAAACTAAAGCCATTTCCTCTTAACTCAGGAACAAGACAAGGATGCCCACTCTCTCCACTTCTCTTCAATCTAGTATTAGAATGCCTAGCTACAGCAATAAGACAAGATGCAGACATAAAGGGGATCCAAATAGGGAAAGAAGAAATAACACTCTCCCTCTTTGCAGATGACATGATCTTGTATTTAAAGAATCCCATAGACTCCACTCCCAAATTACTCAAGCTGATTCAAAACTTTGGTAAAGTAGCAGGTTATAAAATTAACCCCCCAAAATCAAAGGCTTTTCTGTATGCCAACAATGAGAAAAGTGTGGCTGAAATTAGGAAAGCAACTCCATTTGTAATAGCCCCACGAAAAATAAAATACCTAGGAATTAACTAAAGAAGGGAAGAACCTCTATGAAAACTTTAAAATCTTGAAAAAGGAAATCAACACAGAACTAAAAAAATGGCAAAACCTCCCATGCTCCTGGATTGGAAAGATTAACATCGTGAAAATGGCAATACTTCCCAAGGCTATCTACAAATTCAACGCAATACCTATCAAAATTCCACCCTCATTCTTCAAGGAAATAGAAGAGGCAATCCAAAAATTCATATGGAACAATAAAAGACCCCGAATAGCAAAAACGCTCCTCAACGGAAAGAACACTGCTGGAGGAATATCAATACCAAATTTCAAACTCTACTATAAAGCCATAGTAATCAAAACAGCTTGGTATTGGCATAAGAACAGACCTCAGGACCAATGGAATAGAATTGAAAACCCAGAAATGAACCTACAGACCTATAGCCATCTAATCATCGATAAGGGAGATAAAACAATAGAATGGAACAAAGACAGCCTCTTCAGTAAATGGTGCTGGCAAAATTGGTTAACTACATGTAGAAAACTAAAGCTAGATCCTTATATATCACCCTGCACCAGAATCAACTCCAAACGGATCAAAGACCTTGAAGTCAAAGCAGACACTCTGAAAACATTACAGGATGGAATAGGAGAAACCCTAGGTCTCCTTGGATCAGGCCAAAACTTTCTGAATACAGACCCGGAAACACAACAAATCAAAGGAAGGTTGGACAAATGGGATTGCATAAAGTTGCAGAGCTTCTGCAGGGCAAATGACATAACTAGCAAGATAATAGAAAGCCCACGGATTAGGAGAAGATCTTTACTAGTCATACAACGGACAAGGGTCTCATATCTAAAATATACTTGGAACTCAAAAAATTAAACCCCCCAACAACAAATCCTCAAAGAAACAACTGCCCAATAAATAAGTGGGCGAAAGACTTAAAGAGAAACTTCTCTGAAGAAGAAAGAAGGATGGCCAATAGACACATGAAGAAATGTTCAACATCCCTAGCCATAAAAGAAATGCAAATCAAAACAACATTGAGATATCACCTCACCCCAGTTAGAACGGCAAAAATCAAGAACTCTAACAACAACAGACGCTGGAGGGGCTGTGGACAGAAAGGAACCTTACTTCATTGTTGGTGGGAATGTAAACTTGTTCAACCACTTTGGAAAGCAGTATGGAGGTTCCTCAAAAGACTTCACATAGATCTCCCCTATGAGTGGCGCTGTAGCTCAAGTGGTAGAGCGCTCGCTTTGAGTTGAAGAGCTGAGGGACAATGCCCAGGCCCAGAGTTCAAGCCCCATGACCGACAAAAAAAAAAACAACTATATAGAACTCCCCTATGACACAGCAATTCCACTTTTGGGCATTTACCCAAATGTTTACAAACAAGACCACACTAAAGCTACCAGCACAACAATGTTTATTGCAGCATTATTTACCATAGCTAAGATCTGGAACCAACCCAGATGCCCCTCAGTAGATGAACAGATCAAGAAAATGTGGTATATATACACAATGGAATTCTATGCCTCCATCAGAAAGAATGACATTGCCCCATTTGTTAGGAAATGGAAAAACTTGGAAAAAATTATATTAAGTGAAGGAAGCCAGGCCGAAAGAAACTTAGGTCCCATGGTTTCCCTTATTTGCAATATCTAGTATATGTATGAGTCAAGCGGAAAAGGTCAGATAATGCGATGTCAGGAAAATGATACCCGGGACATAAGGAAAAAAGACAAAAGTAAAAGCTAATTTAATTCATTGGTCAGACTAAGGTTCCATTGCAAAGTTATGAGATGAATCTGACATGCAGCTAAAATTGTGATGAATTGGGCTGGGAAGGTGGCTCAGTGGTAGAGTGCTTGCCTTGCATGCCTGAGGCCCTGGGTTCAATTCCTCAGCACCACATAAGCAAAAAGAAAAAAGCCAGAAGAGGCGCTGTGGCTCAAGTGGTAGAGCGCTAGCTTTGAGCTGAAGAGCTGAGGGACAGTGCCCAGGCCTGGAGTTAAAGCCCCACAACCGGACCCCCCCTAAAAAAAAATTGTGATGAATTACACGTTGTAGTAGGAGCCTATTTTGGAACCTACATATATACCTTCATCGAAATGCATGCCCATGAAATAGATTTGAGAAGCTATATTGCCATAGGTCCTTTGTTATACTTGTCTACTAATCCTTCGAAGGAAAAGGTGCTCTGGCACTTAAAAAATGAAAAAACAAAAACTTCGTTCCCACATCTGCTTCCTCAATATTTCCAGAAAATACATCGCCCACTCACTATTTTCCTTCAGGATTTCCCTAGGATCTCTGACTTTCTTTTTGCCTCCCTCGCTCAACTTCTTTGTCTGTTGCAAGGTGGAAGTTCCTTACTGACATTCTCTAGCCTTTCTATTCAACTCAGTGCTATAGCCTTTCTGAAAATCTCCCTTCTCCATTCAAGAATTCCTCCAGTGCAGAGATGGGCAGGAGGCACACACCATAGTCCTACCCTTCTCCACAAGTTCACTTCCCCAATTATCAGCTGCCCAGAGGCAATCATGCTCTGAAAATATTCAATGGAAAAATCCAGATATTCAGAATTGGGAAAGTTTAAATTCTTCAGAATAAGGAGAATATAAACACTAAATTGTATTGGAAGAAAATAACATTGAAAATTTGCATGTGGAGTCAGCTAAGGATTTGTTTTTCTTGGGGCCCTGGCTAGTCATGCTTGTTAGCCTAGATGCTTGAGAGATAAAAAGGACAAAGATCACAGCTTGAGGACAAAGAGTTCACACCAAAGTTCTCATGACCTGATTTTCATTGTTAGCCAGGTGAGAACACTTGCTCCTGCCATCCCAGTCTACACAGGAAGCTAGATTGAGAGAACTGGACTTGCATTCCAGCCCAAGGAAACAATCCACAAACCCCCATGTCAACAGAAAAGGCCTAGTATGGTGGTGTGTGCCTGTCATCCTAGCTATATGAGATCTTCAGTAGGCGCTGTGATCCAGCTGACCAGGAAAACAAGTGAGACTCAATCTCAAAAGAAAATGCAGCACCTAGGCACCAGTGGCTCATGCCTGTAATCCTCTCTACTCAGGAGGCTGAGATCTAAGGATTGGGGTTCAAAGTCTGTCAGGGCAGGAAAGTTCATGAGACACTTAGCTCCAATTAACCACCAGAAATTCAGAAGTAGCACTGTGGCTCAAAAGGTAGAGCAACCATGTGAGCTGAAGAGCTCATAGAGAGCACGTAGTCCCAGATGCATGACCAATTAAATATAAAAATCAGTCAATCACTGAAACCTCAACAAACAAAAAACAGTCAATTAATCAATCAAGAATAAACCTGCAGCAAACTGTGCTTGGATGGAGGCTCAAGCATTCAAGTGGAATAGAGCCTGTCTAGCAAGTAGGTCATCTCGTGCTTAAACATAAGGAAAGCCATCAGTTCAAACATCCACAACACCAAAAAAGAAACATATCACATTCTTGTCTATGTGAGGGTTGGCCTGAGAAGCAGTGTGTGTACTGTGTGTTCCCATTCCCTTGATATCATGGTGGACATGGCTCAATACTACCTTGGACAGGCAGGAAGAGATTGCCCTACAGTTGAAGGGAAATGAGTCCAACTGATGAAGGGAATCAATACTAAGGATTAAGTCTTTCATGCAAGAGCAAGAGACTAAGGGTCTATGGCTTCCTAAGCATTTCCAGTTCCCCAGTTTATTCCAGTTCCAGATCCTTCCTTCACCACATTTTCAAACATTCAAAATTGCTTTGAATCTTTCACACAGATTTTTCTCTTCTTGATGCTATAATCTGCCAGTGATCTGCTAGTTCTCCCTGCATCATTGAAAACTTTAGTATTGTTTCTCTATGTTGGTCTAACACTCTTTGTCATTTTAAGAAAATTTCAACACTAACACAATCTAGAGTTCATCTAGCTAACATCTTGGATTCTGAGTCTCCACAATCTCTCAGCTGGCTTCATGTCAGTGACCCTTTCCTGTGGTCTAACTTACATATCACCAATAATGGCACCAACTGGGGAGATAATGTGAAATATTTCCCTTTTTACCACCTTCACTTCGTCCTGCTTACTTAATCCTGTTCTCACATATCTACTATTCAGCAACTGATACTTAGTATATTGACAGGTATTTATTGTTCGTATAAGTTACTTTTATATTATCTATCACCAAATTTGCTCTTTCTACCCCTGATAAATACATTTATATTCCAAGATCCAAATCACCTTGTTATTGAAAATCCTCAATCAATTTCCCTCTTTATTTCTTTAAGCAAAAATCCCATCTATAAATAAGTCTAGTGTTAAATCCCATCTCTACGTAAGTCTATTGTTTTTTTTTTATCATTTTTATTTTTAATGTAACGGTGATGTACACAGGTTTTACAGCTGCATGTCAGGTAATGAGTTCATTTGGTTTTGAACAATGTTATTTTTTCCTCATTTTTCTAACTCATGGCTATCCATCACTATCTTACTCTTACTAGAAATTGTCAAGTAAGTATATTTGGTTTAACTACTATTAAAATTGTGAACAAAATATTCAAGTGATTTGGAGGCATTTATAATGTACTATGTGATTTTTTTGAAGGTTTTTTTAAAAAATTTTATTGTAAAGATGCTGCTCAGAGGGATTACAGGTACACGAGTAAGGCAGTCAGTACATTTCTTTTCTCTTCTCTTCTTTTCTTTTCTCTTCTTAGTTGTGGAGCTTGAACAGATGACCACTTTCTCCAAGGCAGGGTCATTGTCATTAGGCATACCTGTGTTGTCCCCTCAATCCCAAATGCTGCTCTTGTCAAGTTCTTGGTATCTGAATGAGAGGGGCTGGGAGAAAAGAAGGACTACGTGTCCTTCTTTCTCTCCTGTCTACTGTCCATAGCTTTCTACCATTGCCCTTGGTGTGCAGGGAACCATAAACAAGTTATGTCTTGGCCCTGCTGAATCCTTTAGGTCTACCACCCTTTTCTGTTCAATATACCCTCTGGCAAGGAGGGTTTTCTTCCTCGGGGGACTTCTCATTGGAAGGTCACAGACTAACAGGGATCTACCTTGGCTGCTTATTACCCTTTAACCTTCCTGTAGTAATTGCTTCCCCTCTGTGGACTCCTCCCTTTCATCCACAGTAAAATGAATCAGAGGAAAGGACCCCAACACCAGCTATTCCAAGTGTTTCTTCCTAATCTTTGTCTTAGTTTTCCTTGATATTGGCTTCCTTTGCTCAATTTTATTTTAAAAGGGAGTTTTAAAGCACTAGGTTGAAGGAAAGTCAGCTGGTCTCATATAGCACACCAAAGGGGAGTCAGCCCATAACCCTGCTCAGTTCTAGTTCTGCTGTGAGAGACTCTGAGCAGGACTGTGGTAAGGACAGGAGAGGAGCCCCATCTAGGAAGAGGCTGCAGCTTTTATCTTTCCCTTCCCCATTTAAGAGGCTTGAAGGGGAACTGGAAGAGAGCACCTTTGCCTTTTTTCCACAAGGATTAGAGTTATTTAGTGGCGTGTTTAGTGAAGGCTACTCCCCTGCGTCCCTGGAAGCCTATGCCATTCACATTGGGCTTTGTTCTGCTATGGCAGATCTCAAGGCTTCTCTTGTTGATACCCTCTCTCCCAATTCGACTTGAGTCATGGCTATGAATAAAATCAGGTGTTTCTTACAGCTGTTTTCATGATACATGGATACAGAGAAAGATGCCACTTATGACATCTGTTCTTTCTTACCAGGATTTTTTTTTTGTATTTTATTTTATTTGTGAACATACTGTGCAGAGGGGTTACAATTACATGGGCAGGATAATGCAAACATTTCTTACCAAGCATTGCAGCCTCCTCCTTTGTTTACACTTCACATCCCTTCCCAGCCTCTCCCCCCCCCCTCCAGTCCCAATCCCTCCCCTCCCCACTGACATTGTAAAGCTGGTTTTGGACAAGACAACTTGTACTTCTCATTTTTGCCACAGGTCCACCTGTATCCTTAAACGACTTCTTTTTCCCCATCTCCTCCACAAGTTATACTGACATCAAATATAGTGAAACCAGGGATTATACTGTGGGGGAGGGACATACAAAGCAACAAAGAAATAATCTTATAAATGCGTTAGAAACACATGCATGAAAGAAAAAAACGTTAAAATACATATCTAAGGGTTCATTTTCCTAACATCACATTATCTGACCTTTTCCACTTGACTCATACACATACTAGATATTGCAAATAAGGGAAACCATGGGGCCTATGTTTCTTTGGGCCTGGCTTCCTTCACTTAATGTAATTTTTTCCAAGTCTTTCCATTTCCTAACAAATGGGGCAATGTCATTCTTTCTGATGGAGGCATAGAATTCCATCGTGTATATATACCACATCTTCTTGATCCATTCATCTACTGAGGGGCATCTGGGTTGGTTCCAGATCTTAGCTATGGTAAATAATGCTGCAATAAACATAGTTGTGCTGGTAGCTTTAGTGTGGTCTTGTTTGTAAACATTTGGGTAAATGCCCAAAAGTGGGATTGCTGGGTCATAGGGGAGTTCTATGTGGAGTCTTTTGAGGAACCTCCATACTGTTTTCCAAAGTGGTCGAACAAGTTTACATTCCCACCAACGATGAAGTAAGTTTCCCTTCTGTCCACATCCCCTCCAGCATCTGTTGTTTTTAGAGTTCTTGATTTTTGCCATTCTAACTGGAGTGAGGTGGTATCTCAATGTTGTTTTGATTTGCATTTCTTTTATGGCTAGGGATGTGGAGCATTTCTTCATGTGTCTATTGGCCATCCTTCTTTCTTCTTCAGAGAAGTTTCTCTTTAAGTCTTTCGCCCACTTGTTTATTGGGCAGTTGTTTCGTTGAGGATTTGTTGTTGGGGGATTTAATTTTTTGAGTTCCAAGTATATTTTAGATATGAGACCCTTGTCCGTTGTATGGCTAGTAAAGATCTTCTCCCAATCCGTGGGCTTTCTATTGATCTTGCTAGCTATGTCCTTTGCCATGCAGAAGCTCTGCAACTTTATGCAATCCCATTTGTCCAACCTTCCTTTGATTTGTTGTGTTTCCGGGTCTCTGTTCTGAAAATTTCAGCCTGAGCCAAGGAGACCTAGGGTTTCTCCTATTCCATCCTGTAATGTTTTCAGAGTGTTTGCTTTGACTTCGAGGTCTTTGATCCATTTGGAGTTGATTCTGGTGCAGGGTGATATATAAGGATCTAGCTTTAGTTTTCTACAAGTAGTTAACCAATATTCCCAGCACCATTTACTGAAGAGGCTGTCTTTCTTCCATTCTATTGTTTTAGCTCCCTTATGGAAGATTAGATGACTATAGGTCTGTAGGTTCATTTCTGGGTTTTCAATTCTATTCCAGTGGTCCTGAGGTCTGTTCTTATGCCAATACCAAGCTGTTTTGAGTACTATGGCTTTATAGTAGAGTTTGAAATTTGGTATTGATATTCCTCCAGCAGTGTTCTTTCCGTTGAGGAGCGTTTTTGCTACTAGGGGTCTTTTATTGTTCCATCTGAATTTTTGGATTGCCTCTTCTATTTCCTTGAAGAATGAGCTTGGAATTTTGATAGGTATCGTGTTGAATTTGTAGATAGCCTTGGGAAGTATTGCCATTTTCACGATGTTAATCTTTCCAATCCAGGAGCATGGGAGGTTTTGCCATTTTTTTAGTTCTGTGTTGATTTCCTTTTTCAAGATTTTAAAGTTTTCATCATAGAGGTCCTTCACTTCTTTGGTTAAGTTAATTCCTAGGTATTTTATTTTTTGTGGGGCTATTACAAATGGAGTTGCTTTCCTAATTTCAGCCACACTTTTCTCATTGTTGGCATACAGAAAGGCCATTGATTTTGGGGGTTAATTTTATATATTCCCTAATAATGTTTTGAATCTTGGTTGTTTCCGTGGTGATGTTTCCATTCTCGTCTCTGAGTTTATTTATTTGGGTGTGTTCTCTTCTTTTTCTGATAAGATTTGCTAAAGGTCTGTCAATTTTGTTAATTTTTTCGAAGAACCAACTCTCTGTTTTGTTGATTCTTTCTATAGTTTTTTTGGATTCTAATTCATTTAATTCTGATTTAATTTTAATGATTTCTTTCCATGTACTGGATTGGGGTTTATCTTGCTGCTCTTTTTCAAGGAGGTTCAGATGTCTCATTAAATTGTTAGTTTCAGATATCTCCCATTTGTTGATGTAGGAGCTCAGAGCTATAAACTTGCCTCTGAGTACTGCCTTTGCTGTGTCCCAGAGGAGCTGGTAATTTGTGTGTTCATTTTTGTTGAATAGCATGAACATTTGAATTTCCTTTCTAATCTCTTCCATGACCCACTCGTGATTCAGCATGTGTTGTTCAGCCTCCATGTGATACCAGACTTTCGTTGGTGGCTTTTGGTGTTGAGTTCTAATTTTATTCCCTTGTGGTCAGAGAGAATGCAAGGTATAACTTCACTGCTTCTGAATTTGGACAAGTTTGCTTTGTGGCCTAAAATGTGGTCTATTTTAGAAAACATTCCATGTGCTGCTGAGAAAAACGTGTATTCTGATGCTGCTGGGTGAAATGTTCGGTAGATATCTGTTAACTCTAGTTGATCTATGCAGCTGTTTAGATCTGAAGTTTCTCTGTTGAGTTTTTGCCGAGTTGATCTATCTAGTGGGGAGAGTGGTGTGTTAAAATCCCCAACAATTAATGTCTTTGGAGTTATATGGGATTTGAGGGAAAGTAGTGTTTCTTGGATAAATTTGGGTGCTCCATTGTTTGGCGAGTAGATATTTAGAATTGTAATATCCTCCTGAAAGAGAGATCCCTTAATTAGTATGTAGCGACCTTCTATATCTCTTCTCACGAATTTTAATTTGAAGTCTATTTTATCTGATATTAGGATTGCAACTCCCGCCTGTTTATGGGGGCCGTTTGCTTGGTAGATTTTGTTCCAACCTTCAACATTGAAAATGTGTTTGTTTTTATGGGCAAGATGTGACTCCTGAAGGCAGCAGATAGAAGGGTCTTGTTTTTTAATCCAACTAGACAGTCTATGTCGCTTAATTGGAGAATTCAGTCCGTTAACGTTAAGAGAAAGGACTGAGAGGTATTTGGGAGTTCCTGCCATGTTATCCGCCTTCTTGGGGGTTGCGAAATCTGGGTTCTTCCTATGGTTCTTGGATTCTCAGTTTGGGTGCAGTTTCTTGACCTTTATTGTGGTCTTGTTGGTTTTCTATGTGTAGGACATCTTTAAGAATCTTTTGTAGGGCTGGTTTGGTGGAGATGTATTGTTTCAATTTTTCTTTGCTATGGAAGGTTTTTATTTGGCCTTCAGTTATGAAGGAGAGTTTAGCTGGGTACAGTATTCTTGGTTGATAGTTGTTTGTTTTTAGGGCATGGCATACATCATTCCAGGCTCTTCTTGCTTTGATTGTCTCTGCTGAGAAATCTGAGGTGATTCTAATTGGTTTTCC
Source organism: Dipodomys spectabilis (assembly GCF_019054845.1). NCBI lineage: Eukaryota > Metazoa > Chordata > Mammalia > Rodentia > Heteromyidae > Dipodomys > Dipodomys spectabilis. The sequence continues at coordinate 8,024,707 of NW_024870723.1, forward strand.
TTTATAGGTGATGAATCTTTTCTCCTTGACAGCTTTAAGGATCTTTTCCTTGGTCTGAGTTGATCCTGTGTGGATTATAATGTGACGGTGGGATGTCCTATTCTGGTCTGGTCTGTTTGGAGTTCTAAAAGCTTCTTGTATCTGAATAGGCCTATCTTTTTGCATGTTTGGGAAGTTCTCTGCTAGGATCCTCTTAAACAAATTTCCTAGGCCATTAACTTCTGTTTCTAGGTGCTCCTCTACACCCATTATCCTTAGGTTAGGCCTTCTGATGGTGTCTTCCAAGTGTTGGAGAGATCTATCATATTTCTTGGACTTGTCTTGGATGTTTGTATGTTCTTTCTCTATAATATCTAGGCTGTCTTCAATCCCTGAGATTCGATCTTCTGCATGGTCTAACCTGCTGTCAAGACTTTCTACTTTGTTTTTTATCTCTTTTCTTTCTAATTGGTCAGCTTTGATGGCTTCAAGGTGTTGGTGAAGCTTTGTTTTAGATCTTGTATGAACGTCTTTACTTCCTTAATTTGATGTTCAGTGTTTATTCTCAGATCACTTAGTTGGTTGGTTATGGTTTCCTTGGACTCCCATTCCTTCTGTTGGGATCCATTCAGCATTCCCTTTGTGGTCTCCCTGACTTCCTTCAGCTCTTTGTTAATGGATTCCATGAATGCCTTTAGTGATCTTTGTGTATTTTCTTCCTGCTCTCTCAATTCCTGTATTCCTCTTTGATAAGCTTCCTCCCGTTCGTGGGATTCCTGTAGTTCTCTTTGAGTGTTCTCAGCCTGTTCACGCCATTCCTGCCTTTCTCTTTGAGTATTCTCAAGCTGCTCATGCAAATCCTGTATCAGCTTTTGAGTAGCTTCCTCACGCTTATGATAGTCCTCTATAAACTTTTGGAATGCCTCCTCTCTCTCCCTATCACGCTCATATAGAGACCTTTGTATGCTTTCAATCTTTTGATTCATCATGTTTGCCAGCAGTGTTTGTAGAGCTATTTGGGAATTCTCCTCTGGATTATTCATTATCTGTTCTGTCCCCTGATTATCGGGATTGGGAATTGAGATACCTGGATTTGCCATTTTTCTTGTGTTTTTCCGGCTTACTCTGCCCATTTGCGATGAAAATAGCACCCGTTTTGTGCTAGAACACTATCTTAAGGCAATCATCAACCCAAGTCTGAATTTGCACAGTCAGTGGTCTACAGATACAATCTAGTTCAACAGATACATCTATTCAACATCAAACAACTATACGTTAATGGGCTACGAACCGCAGAGAAGAATTTGGAAGACCAGAAATTATTAGGGTTAGGGAGAGATGTGGGTAAAAAAATAGGAATAGATTGATGTGGGGAGGCCCAGGGGGAGTTAACTAAGTCTTAATCTCAAAGCAGGAAATAGGTTGGGTAGGATGAAAGGAGAGAGAGAGAAAAAAAAGAAAAAGAAAAAAGAAAAGAAAGGGAACGGGAAAAGAAAAGAGACCAGAAAAAATAGAAAGGCAGAAATTAATAAAATTATGTAGATTCGATAACAATCTATTTAGATAAGAACATGAATTTATTGAGAGAAGGGGAGGGATGTAAAGGAGATGTGAAAAACTTAAAAATAAAAATGCTTAAAATATTATATAAGTATAAAGAGGTAGTACTGCTATTAAGGAATTTAAGTCTTAGAGGTTTTGACTTGAGTAATAAATTTGTGGATTAAGTGTGTACACAATGGGGGATAGGGTCTAATAGTCAACTACGGGTTTATCTGAGGGAGTGCAGGACAAGAATTAAGTCACATAAAGAAGAACAAAAGAGAGGAGAAAGTGAAAAGGATAATAAAGGAAGAAGAAAAAGATGAGAAGTTCAGTAGAGCTAAACAAAAAACAAAAAGATAATTTAAAAAGAGAAATAAAAAAGAGAAAGAAGACCAAAAAAGAAAGCAAAAACGCACACTCCTGTATCCCCAAAATAAAATTATAAGAGGAAAAGAAAGTTTCTGGAAAACAATTTTTTTTATCAAAAAAGGCAAAGATTAAAGATAGAAAAACGTTTTAGAAACAAAAAAAAATTTTTTATATAAGGTACCAAAAATAAAAACTACAAAAAAAAAAAAAGAAGACAAAGAAGAGAAAAACAAAAAGCAAACAAAAAACTTCTTTGATTTTTTTGGGGAGTAGTGGGAAAAATCCTGTATCTCCCTTGTGTCCGTAACCAGCCTCTTGTTGGGGTCTCTGGTCTGCTTGTGGTCCTGTGGCTTGGTTGGTTTCCTAAGTCAGTTTGTTCCAACAGGCAGTAAAATGCTCTGCTTTACCCAGGATTTGGCGATCCTCCTCCCAGGCTAGTTCATTGGGAGACAGATCTGCTTTGAGTATCACAAAAGAGGGGGATGCAGTGATGAGGCTAGGTTCTGGTAGCTTTTCTGGGGCTGGTTTGTGAAAACCTCACAGAGCCCAGCCTGGAGCCATTCTCAGGGTTTCTGTTTTTCAATTGATTGTCGAGGCTGCTAGAGGGAGGGGCAGCCTCTGGCTCTGATTACCCAGTGAAGAAACCCACTCCTTGGGCTGGCGCCCGAGCTGGGTGACTTTTCCCTGGGTGGAGCTGAGTCTGGCAGGTCACGCCGCCGTTAAGTTCTTGTGACCTGCTAAATGACTCGTTTTATTCCAAGGCCTGAGCTGGAGCTAGCAGCTCCTCCGAGCTTTGTCGGTATCCAAGATGGAGATCACCGGTGCTGGGGGGGGGGGGGCAGTGGCCTTCCCTCCTCTGCTCCCTGAGAAGGAGTGAGGACATCAGGCTTCTACTCACGCCGAGTCTTGGTTCCTGGGTCGTCTCTGGTCTGCGAACTGCAGGATGAAGATGTCTGGTCCTTGTCGGTTCTTGCTGGTGTTGAGTAGACTCTGCTCACCTGCTGCGTCTGGCTCCTTTGTCCCGGACTCTCTGTTGCTCAGGTATGGCGGCTGCGCTCGCCCGCCATCGTCACAGCTGCTGCCGCAGCGGCGGCTGCTGGCAAGGGCTCAGAAGTATCTCCTTCCCTGGGTTTCCTTCTCTGGTCTATGTCTCTGTCATGTGAAGGCACACTTGGTGTCATTCTCTGACTTAGGACTGTTCACTAGAACTCTAAAACTGCTTTCTATGCGAGAGCTTACTTAGACTCCAGCTGCTCCTCCACCATCTTCCCGGACTCCCCGTACTCTGTGATTTTTTGGTTTCTTTGTATGTTCCTCCCCCATGGTATAATCCCTGTTTTCACTGTATTTGATTCCAATGCCCTGCATCTTGTATATATATATATATCTCTACGTTGTGGATGGGAAGGGAAAAAACAAAATGCTTCAATAGTGATATACACTGACCCATTGTAAAAATGAGATGTACAAGATACTATGTTGAAAATGGACTTTACAACTTGGAGGGGGGTGGTATAGGTGTAGTTAGAGGTGGGAATTAAGGGATGGTAGGGGAATAACAAAGGAGGAATGTACAATGATCAACAGGAAATGTACTCATTGCCTTACTCATGTAACTGTAACCCCTGTAAAGAATTCTCACCCTATAAAACGTACTTAAAAAGAAAAAAGAAAACCATATTTAAGTGAACCCTCGATATTAACAGGCAACCCTCACCATCTCCTAGTCCTTTAATTTCTGATGAGAGTACATATTTTCCTACAACTGTGAAACCAATCTCAACACACTTGGTGGATGCCATCTTATCTTCCCACAATGAAGGGAGTGTCTCAGTGATATTTGCCACTTCCTGCCATAGGTGACACAGAGCATTAGGAGCCTGAACACCTGATGACCTAGCAGGACCCACCTCCCATGGAGATACCCAGCAATCAGAGCTGATGGGGATGGAGCACCAGAGAAACTCAATGTCATGTCTGTAAATCAGCAAATGCCCCTCACAGACCTACGTTCTGCCCTGGCTGGCAGGTGAGGCACCACCTATACAGCTGAGACTAATTCCTACTCCCAATGAAGTGACCAGTAAGGAGGCTTAGATTCCTCTGTTTAGGCAACCAGGCCTCCATGCAGGCTTTAGGGCCCCCATAAAGCCAGGCCCACGATCTAATCCTTACCACGAGAGCTTTCCATTTCTGAGGAAACCCATGGGACAGTGACAACTTTACATTATGAGCTCTTTTTTTTTGTCACATGTGGGGCTTGAATTTTGGGCCTGGGCACTGTACTTCGGTTCTTCAGCTCAAGGAAAGCACTGTATGACTTTAGGCACAAAGCCACTTCTGTGTTTTGTGAGTGGTTTATTGGGGATAAGAATCTCAGGGTCTTTCTTGCCTGGGTTGTCTTTGAACTGTGATCCTCAGATCTGAGCCTTCTGAGTAGCAAGGATGACAGGGGTGAGCCACACTTCTCCTATAAATAATTAATCTAAGAGCAAAGAGCTGCTGGCTAAGCTATGACATGAGGAAGGAAAAACAGGGGGCAGAGGTGGAGGGGAAACACGGGGGAGTCAGTGCCATCCTGAAGTTGTTTAGAAACACAACCTGATTTCTATGGAAAGGAGAGCAAGGAGAGATTCCCGTAGGCACACAATAGGCGGAGGGGTACTACAGCATTTTGTGATCTGCGTATACCAGCCTAGATTTGGACGTGGGGAAGTTTAGAGAACCAGGCAGCAAGAATGGGCCCTAGACACTAGGGGAGATCACAGGTTTCCCAAGTGGCTGTGCCATGGGAGCATCTGTAAGGTTGAAGACTGACTGAGATGCCCTGTGATATAGGATATGAGATGGGCCTTGGGCCTTGACCATCACCCACCCAATCCTAAGGCTGATCTCAATGGGCATTATTTCCTACCTGGGAATCTTCCTAATAGATCTCATGATGATAGATACTGCATATCAGGATATCCATGAAGTGAGTAGCCAGGCCCCAGTTGGCTCCTTGGCAAGAGGAGAAGAAAGGCCCCTCAGAGTCCTGAGCTCTGACACTCCTTATAGTCTCCTGGCCATGCCCAGTGCTCAGTGCTATGCCCCGCTGACCATCTGCTGGCCAAACCTGCCTGACCCGTGAGCTGTGTGCACACACACGCCAGCTGGGGTTTCAAGTCCTTTAAGGGAGGTCTGTGTGGCAAAATTGAAGCCAGGCTTTCCTAAGACAAGCAACTTCTGGCCCAACAAAGACCTTTTTACTGATGCTGAAGTCACTCTCCTAGCTTCCCAGGGGTTAGACAACAAAATCCCTTATCCTGACTTGATGCTAGGTTCACAGCCCTCCTCTGAATGCAGGCCCTACTCTTGTGTATGCACACATGTTGCCCAGGCTAGAGGAGGCCCTGGTTGGGTGTGCTGAGGGAAGAGGGTCGCCATTCTAACTCCATTGCCCACGGCATACTAGGACAAAACACATATGATGAAATTAATTCAGGTGAGTATCAGCTGTCCAGACAGAACAGCCTGGGAAGGGAACATCAAGTTTCTCTTGTCAAACATAACCAGCTGCTATATCTTCATGGGTCCAATGAGAGGAGAGAGAATGTCCAGCACTTGTCATGGTAGACTGCAAAGTAGCATCCAGGAGGTCCCCAGCATTGAGTGTGAGATCCCACACAAGTCTGGGGGACTCAATGGTGGGTTGGTGGGCAGAGCTGGTAGAGGAGCTGGGTCCCTCCTCAGCCAGCAAAACCCAGTCCAGGCCAGTCCTGCCCAGTCACTGCTCTTGTGCTCCTCAAGACCAGGAAAATGAGATCATCTAAGACCTGAAAGACCTGCAACAAACCTGCAGATTTCATCACCTAAAGAAGCAGAAAATTCTGGAGTGGCTCAGGTGGGTTGTCAGACACTGGCTGAATGAGGGGGGACATCCTGACAATGGAGTCCGGAGGGCCGGAGGTGTGACCAAGGATTCGAGTGTGAACCGACAGAGTCTCTGTTCGGCCGCATGAGGATGGTCCGTCAGGCTCTGAAGTGCAAGCCACTCTGGCAGTGAACAAACATGGCACTTGGTCACCTCACCACCACCCTTTGATTAGCTATGATCTGTCATGTGCCCTGGAGCCCAGGAGGCAGACTAACACTACAAACCACAAGACCAAGAACTTTTCACAAATTAGAAAGGCAGGACAGAAGTAAGTGGATGGGCAGCGACTGGCAGGGGCCAGGGAAGATTCTGGGCTGGGACACCTGAGGCTGATGCTGATTTTCCCCACTGACAGCATCCCTGATTGTGGGCTCAGAGGCCTCGGCTCTCTGGGCTTTTCCTCCCCTTGCTTGTGTCTGGGGTACATCCCTCAGATAGGGGTCGGGATTTTCGAAGGGCCTAGACTAGAGCAGCACGCTAGCAGGGTAGTGGGGAGCAGGAACGGGGAGTGTGCCGGGGAAGTTCCCTCCAGCAAGCCATCCCCTGACTGAAGCCGCCATAGTCACAACACTGACCTCAGTGGCAGTGGCAGCTAGCAGCCCACAGCACAGGAGCAGCTCCAGCGTGGCCCTGACAGCAGCAGCAGGACACCGTGGAAGAGCCCTCATACAGTGGCCCTCTGGGCCCTGGTGTGAACAGCTCCCACCTGGATCTCCACAGGAGACTCAAGGGAGAAACCTCCTAAGAGAAGGAAACGGTGGCACCCTGGACTTCTAGCCCATTCCTACCTTATCCAATGGAGCTGCAGCCAAGAGATCTGGAAAGACCAGCTCCTGTTCACATCATACAGTTTTGGAAGGCCCTAGACCTTCCTCCTAGGCTGGGACACACATCTGTGTCAAGGCCTCTCCTCATGTTGCTGTCTTTCCAGATCAGGTTCTGCAATTCTTCCTCTCCAGGGACTTCTGGAATGCTCTTAAATTCCAAAAGCCCAGCCTTCTCTTGTACCTCCAATACACCTGAGGCTAAGGCAAGCAATAGTCAGAGTTGGAATTTAGGTGGGGAGAGCAACAGCTACCCGTTGGTTCCAAATAACAAGCAGGTAGGAGACACCTGTCTCATCAGGGTGAGCATACTTGAGCACACAGAAAAGGTGTCCAAAGTTTCATGGTGAGTGGGGCAGTATGACACTCCCCTGCTGTCTTCAACAAGTCAGGACACAGGCCAGTGGCCATCTCCATGTCCATTTGCTTCCCTCCTGAATTTGGTCTTTTAGTAGAGATGGCAGAAACCCAGCATGCTGGAGGAAGTGGGCAGTGCTCAGGTCCACACCTGACAGCAAGGAAGGAGGAACAGTGGACCCAGCCACGGACATGAGTAAGACCACCTCAGGGCCTCTGGAGAGTCAAGAAGGCAGATACATGGATCAAGGAGATGAAGACTCTGACTAGATAAGGCACAATGCAACAGGAACCTTCTTGACTTTCCTTAGAGGAAGGGAGACCCAGAGCCTCAGAGTTAGGATCGTAGGATTCTGGGTATTACATAACCTGAAACAGCAGAGGCTTTTCACAGGTGAACTGGCCTTGTTCAGGAGAAGCCTTTTTCATCTTCCAAGTCTTCAAGGGATCAGGAGTCATTTATCTCTTTCCTCATGGAGATTCCATGACTTTCCATCATGCTCAGTCCTCTCCAGGCCACGAGAGGGAGTGGCTGTCATTAGCAGCCAGCTGGGAGAATGTGTCTTCCTGTGTGCTCTGCTCAGAGACTCAGGGGAGCTGGAGAAGGCTACAGGTGTATCCTCTACCAGTGCGGCCTCCAGCTCAGTGGGGGCCTGACTGGTAGGAGGCAATGGGTCCCTGGCTCTGGGCCTGTTCCGTTTCTTAGGATTGGGCAAACATCTCTGGTGAGAACAAGTAGGCATGGGCCTACTTGATTCTGTTAACCTACAGCCACAAGACCTGAACATGATCCTGCCTGGGAGGAGGTATCACACTGCTGATGAGAGTGGCTAGAAATGGACAAGGCCCATGCTATCTTCTGAGACCACCCTCAGGAAGGAAGACTTGAATCATCCCATCACACAGTGGCTGATTCCCTTTCTGAGCATGAGTGCCTTCAGGGTATTGCTGGCCACAGACTGGTGGGAAGGGGGCACTGTGCACAGGGGTGATGTTCTCTCCCCTTCTGACCCATGTGATGAATCAGAAGAAGACACAGGATGTCATCCTGAATCCCTTGAACAAAGCCTTACTGAAAGAGTACAAGCCAGAGAAGTGTGAGTTTGTGCAGACGATCTCAGAGGATCAAAGGGAGTCAGAAGCAGATAGCCAGGAAAATGGCAGAAAAGGGTGGGTGGGCATAATCACCACCCCAGGTGGGAGGGCAGCCTCAAAAGTGTAGACATTAGGTACTGAGCCCAAGAAGGCACTGCATACCCCAGTCCCAGAACTGCCCAATCAGATGCTGGACATGCCTGCCTTGCATTGCCCAGCCCTGCCCTAAATGGCTGTTTGAGGAGGCAAGAGGCAGTGCAGAGACACCATCACTTTGGTGACAGACAATGGGCTGCTATGGGGCTGGGTGGCCAAAGCTCTCACTAGAAGATACTTTGTTTTACTCCAATGGGAAGCAGGGCTTCAGAATGAATGTCAAACTGGGGTGTCGCTCAATGGAAAAGGACTTGCCTTAACATCAGGCAAACCCTTGATTTCTCCCCGGAGCACAGTCCTCAAGAATCCAATCCTAGTCCAGCAAAGCTCATATGATCAAGCCATGCAAGTGACCACAAAAGCACACTTCTATGAACAGAGCCAGTGTTATGGAAGGATGATTCAGAACAGGATAGAGTCCAGGTGCAGGCCCACAGAGAGCGAGAGAGATCCCAGAGACCACAGGAGAGTTCCACCTCTTCTCTGCCACTGTGCTTCTCTTCACAATTAGAGGACACTACCCAACATCGTACAAGGATGACAGACCTAGACACAGACAAAAAGGGGTTCAGAGTCATGCACAGAAAGAGATAGAGAAATGGGCAGACACATAATGACAGAAAGACCGAGAAATAGACACACTGAGATAGACAAATCAGGCACAAAGAGAGATAGTCTATGATTTGGGACCACAAGCCTACTGTGATGGTGCCATTGATCTGTTATCTATATACTTAGTTGAAGAGCTATTCAAATACTTTGTCTAAATGATCAGCATTGATTACACCTTGCCTGTCATTAGGCCTTGCTAGCTGCCTGCACTCTTCTCCCAGTGTAGGTGTTACGGTTTCCTTCTTCCAGTAAAGGAAGTCAGAAGCTTGGGGAGCTTTGTGATTAGGAATGAGCAACCAGGAAATGGGCAGAAGTTTGGGGTAGCCAGACATAGTTGACAGGAAAGTCATGGTCAGTGGAGACGGGAGAAAAAAGGGCTGGCAAGAAAGACAAGTCTTGCTAAGTGTTGGGGCCCCATTGAGTAGGAGGCCCTGGAATGAATGTTGTGCAGGGGACCTGAACCACACCTGCCTCATGGGTTTTTCTCAGTAGGACAGTGCTCCCATGGGGTGCTGTGCATTCTGGAAGGTCTGCTGTGCTTCAAGGTCCTGATCATCAAGTCAGCAGTGAGGACAGGAGGGGAATAACTTGCCCTACCTCCAGGCAGAGCAAGCATAAGCTACTGTCCCAAGTTCTTCCCTAAATACAACAAGAGAGATTTCCAACAGATTCAGTGCTCAAGCAGGAGTCCCAGGCCCTTGGTGCTCCTGCTGCTGGACTGCAGGCATGACAGCATCCTGCTCAAAATGCATCTTGTGGAGCTTTTCAAGTGCTTGGTGCGTCCCGGTCCCCATCAGTCCTGCTGATTTAGCTCTCAGTCTTTCTTCCACCAGCGCTGAGGATCCCTGAGAACACAATTGTGTTGACAAAATACAACTTTGTTCTCCAGAAGAGGACCTCTAACACACTGCCAGGATCAAGGGTGGAGCCAGCTCTTCACCTCTTTCCAGGAAGAGGAGATGACACAAAACTTAAGGGTGTCTCACTTTAGTCTGGATGGCTATGGATGAGCACATCCAGACAAGACAGGCCCAGGCTATACTGTACCCTCCAGTGACCTCCACTCCTGAAAACACTCAGGATCTTTTCTCCACTATCCCCTCCTGATATCAGGACCACAGTGGCTCTGTGATCCAGGCAATAAGCCATCTTCCTTGGATGCTCAATCCCGGACACATTTCAGATAGTGATCTACAAATTTCCTCTGAGATCAAAACGAAAGTTGCAATGTGGCCCAGGCCACAACCTCTCCATTCCACTTCAAATCCTGGAGAACACTAAGGATCCTGTATCATCATATTACTAATAATATTCCAGTGATGCCTGCCAATGAACACACTGACCTGCCCTCCAGGAACTCCCTCAGTGCTTCACATGGTAGAGCAATGGGCATGGTGCTCTCACTTGCCCCTGGCTCTGCCCTCTCTATTAGGATCCAACTTTGAGGACTGTGGCGCAGATCACTGGCTCTGATCCTGTGAATTCACAGCACACATTCGCGCCAAGCCATGCTAACCTGTGTAGGTTGTCTTCCTGATGAGTGCATTTGAGCTCTGACCTTCCCTTCCCTCCTCTTCAGCTATTCTAGCCTTTCTCAGGGTACACCAGAGTTTCTCATGAACATTGATTGAGAGACAGTGAGTGTTGTCCATTGGAAACATCAGAGCTCAAAGAGCCTAGAGAAAAGGCCTGTGCTAGCCCTCATCCCTCACCCATTGAATGAGTGCAGAGTGCCATGGGCTCAATGCCATGTCTGAGGATAAGCCATTCCACTCAGAGACTGCCTCCAGGGCACTGGAGAACAAAAGAAACTGCAGTTATTTCTGGTGTGGGTCCTTGCCCTATTTCCATTCAATTTGAATGAACAATAAAAAGGAAAATATGTTCTGAATGTGGTGAAATCGATTTTAGAACACCCGTGCCAGTCCTGAATCTGATATGAATGTAATATTCAATACTGTTTCTACTGGAGTCTGGTCATTGTGGTTGTATTCCTGGATCTCAAGTATGAAGGACATACACCCCGATGTAAAAAAGGAATTTTACAGGATGAAAGTGGACTTTATGCAGAAGTAGGGAATGAACACCACCACCCTTGTCCACCCAAGGAAGGAAGGGCCTGTCCACATGCACACAGCAGCTAGTGTTCACTTTACTTGCAATAAACAGGGTGTGTAAGGCAATCACATTTGTAACAACAATGGCAGAAGAGAAAGTGTGAAGCCCCAGTCTTGCCAGGGAAATGGCAGCATCCTGAGGGCTGGCCAGGGAGGTGGGTGGGTCTGAGAAGCCACAGCTTATGGCCTCTGCAAGGAGTCACCAATGGAGTGGTTCATGCAGAGATACTAGGGCGAATCCCACATCTCCCAAATTTAGGATATTCCATAAAAATCTAAGACTAAGTACATCTCAAGGATTTCTTCACCAGATGCTCTACTAGGATACCTCTTAACACCAAAGTTGTGAAAAAATAGGACCACAGGAAGTAGAGATGAAAGGCTGACATAACTTGAACTATCATCGAGTACCATAGTCTGTGGGCCTGCACTTCAACAACAGTTTGGTTCATGGAGTTTATAGGGATCAGCTTAGAAATCAAGCCTGACTGAGTTAAAGAGGAAATGAGTTTTGTGAATGGACATAGGAAGTTCATCAATTACACAGTATTGAGAACAGACCATAAAAAGAGAGTGGATGTGGTATATATACATAATGGAATTCTATGCCTCCATCAGAATGAATGACATTGCCCCATTTGTTAGGAAATGGAAAGACTTGAGAAAACTTATATTAAGTGAAGTAAGGCAAGCCCAAAGAAACATGGATTCCATGGTTTCCCTTATTTGCAATAACTAGAATATGTCTGAGTCAAGTAGAAAAGGTCAGATAAGTTGATGTTAGGGAAATGAACCCTAAGGTATGTATTCCAATGTATTTTTTCTTTCATGCGATTGTTTCTAACACATTTATAAGATTATTTCTTTGTTGCTTTGTATGTCCCTCCCCCATGGTATAACCACTGATTTCATTGTATTTGATGTTGGCATAATTTGTGGAGGGGAAGGGAAAAAACAAATTGTTTAAATAAGGATACCTGTGGACCCACTGCAACAATGAGACGTACAAGTCCTTATGTCAGAAAATGAACTGTACAACTTTGGTGGGGGGGGGGGGGGGAGCACTGGCTGGGGTCGTGGAGAGGATAGGAAGGGATGGGAAGGAGAAACAAAGGAGGAGGCAACAATGCTTGATAAGAAATGTACTCATTATCCTGCCCGTGTCATTGTAACACCTCTGTACAGTATTTTCACAATTAAAAAAATACAATAAAAGACTGGACCCCAATGTGGGCAAGTAACATCTTCATAACCATCATTACTTGGTCCAATTCCTGTTCAATACCTGCCCTCCCATGCCCATTGACTCCCTCGGCCCCTCTCAGCAGAAGGAGCTCCAGAAGAAATAACCCTCACCCATACTCCCAGACAGAAACAGAACATATTCAACCAAAAAAGGGTGATATGGACGTCAGCAAACACTCCCTCCCAGACATAAGCCCCGCCCTGGAAGGCAGCACCTGGGAAGCAGGAGAGGCACCTCCCACCACTAGCCCCGACTAGAAAAAGAGTTCTGAGAAGGTGGACAATGCCATTTCTCCTCTCCCTCATCAGAACTTAGCCTTGTCAGTTCAACAGCCAATACATCTTTTCCCTCTTTGTGACTTTTTCTTGAGTGGTTTTTGTGTTATTTTCTTTAATGGCCATGGTCCCATCTGCATGGGAGGAGGAAGTGTGCATATGATCCAACAAGCATACATCTCTATGAAGGTGGAAGCCTCTTCCTCCTAGTCTAACAGGGTCCTTGTGCCAGAGGTGGAGTCATGCTGGCCAGTGGTGTTCATGGGCTACATGAGTACAAGTCATAAACAGGGGACTCTGGAGAGGGCGAGGTCAGAAGGGCCCAAGTGAAGAGATGACATCACAATGGCTCCGAGGACTTAACCCCTGGTCCTTGCCAGAACCCACAGTCCCCACAAGCTGCCCGCTAGTACACTTGTGTGGAACGTGCATATTGAGAAGATGTCTACTTGTTGTTGTTGGAGGAGGAGAAATTCAAGAGGGAGTGAAGGGCGGAGAAGGTTCCTGGGACACCTGGATCCACGCTGGGTGCCCCCAGGACCATACCGCCGCTTCTGGAGATTTTTCCGCAGGACTTCACAGGTAACATGGGGCAGTCCAGGCCAGGAAACTATAGGCTGACCCACCACTTCCATGTCCCTAATCCTCACTGGATCTTCCTGCTCCCTGTTTGTGTGTTTGTGTGTGCGTGTGTGTGTGTGTGTGTCTGTGTGTCTGTGTGTATGTGTGTCTCTGTGTGTCTGTGTCTGTGTGTGTCTGTGTGTGTGTGTGTCTGTTTGTGTGTGTCTGTGTTTCCGTGTCTATGTGTCACACACACGTTTGTGTGAGCAGTCAGTTGTTTTCAGGTTTTTCTATCATGTGTGTGGCCATGAATCTTCTTGTAGTTTTCTAGATGGCATTTGAACCATCCCTCCTCGGTTCTCCTCCAGAATGAAGATCACTTGTCCCCACCCTTGGACGAGGCCTGCAGGTTAGAGGTCTCTGCGGCTGGCACCCTGGAGGAGCAGGTGGAGCGCTTGGTGTCTGCCCAGATGATGGAGGACTCCATCTTCGTACAGAACTTCTTCAACAACTACAGGAGTTCTGCAGACACTAAGCAGGTATTGGACCTGCTATTCACAAGGTGAGTGCCAACTCCAATAAGATAGGATTAGACAGCTACAGTGAGACCCTTGGCAATGGAACCTGGCTTGTGTTGGGTTCACAGAATCTATTTCACTGGCACTTGCCAGAATTGGAGGAACCAAGCATGCAAGGCCTGGGCTAGGCTGGGCTGGGCTATTCAAGTATAGCGTCTGTCTAGGACTGTGGTATATTCTCTGTCACTCTGCTTCCCTGAGGCCTCAGACAAAGCAGTGTGTTTCTTTAGCCAGAAGGAAACCAATTGGCTCTGGGACCAGGATCCCACCCAGGTGTAGGCAGAGCAGGAATAGCTGGGGCCAGAGAGTAGGCCTCTGGGCTCCTAAGTAGATCAGGACAGGAGATGATCGCTCATCCTTGAAAGAAATTGGAAAAGAAGGGAAGAGATAGGAAGGGTCGATGTACAGATCATGAGCTTAGTGGTGTGAGAAGAGCAAGAACTTGCTGGCTATCCTGGGCTGGTCAGTGATGCTTGGAATTCTCAACAGGTTCAGGAATTGTGAAGCCCCCATGGAGTCTTTTGCACAGACTGACACCCTCGCAGACTCCAGAGAGGATGTCATTCCCCAGCACCAGATCTGCTAGTGAGTAGTGGGCTTTGATCTGCAGGGAGAGTATGAGTGTCCAGAGTGGTGACAAATGAGTGGGTGGAAGGTTGGAGACATGGGGCCAAGTCAGGAGCCCTCAATTCTTGTGCTTGTCACAAGATCCTTGGGGTGTGAGGCTTCACGTATAGTACCAGGAGGAAAACATTACTATGGGGTACTGTTGTGAACAGAGGTAGTGGCTGGGGCCTTTGGGTGAATCCCAGGAGAATCCATCCTTACCATACCATAGCCCATGCCATTCAGGTTTGCCCAGCTCCCCATGAGCTTCACTGTAGGCCTAGGGACATCAGTCCTTGGTCAGAGCCCTGGAGATGCTGCTAGGGGTGGCAATGAGAACAAGGGCCACCCTGTAGCAGATACAGAAGGAGAACAAGCTGGAGGTAGGCAGACATCCATGTGCGGCTCCTGGGGAAGGAGGCAGCAGAGCTACCTCGGAGGTGTGTCGGAACCCTATGCATGCCAGGCAAGACAGCAAGGCCTTTAGAGTCCAGCATCTGGAGGCCCTCGGGAGAGATGATGTGCAAATTGCAGAAGAGGACAGGGCTGCTTCCAGCATTTGGACTTGGTTCCCACCTTGGATGAAATTTCTCTGCAGGCCATGGCTGGGTGGGCTTCCCACTGTTAGCACAGACGCAAGGGGCTGATGTTGGAAGATGCTGGTCTCTGCAAAGGCAGCGATCATCGTAGGGGACTAAGGGAGACCAGGGCAGGTGCTAGGCTTCATTCAGACGCTGCTTCCCACCCATGTTCCTCTAGTGCTATCTCAGGCCTTCTGAGCACCTGGCTGGACTGCCACCCAGAAGACTTCCTGGAACCCAGGCAACATCCCTGCCTCCAGGGGCTCCAGGCTCACTTGAGGGTCCATATGCGTGGCTCTGACGTGGAGCTCCATGTCTCTCACCTCCTGGCAGAGTTGGGGATCCAGGACTTCAGGCAGGATGAGGCTCTAGGTGCATAGTTGGGATGGAGCCATGGCCTGGGGAGGGGTGGGAGGTGTAGGGCACCACTGGGAGGAGGCTCCAAAGTTAGCCATGGGCCTGGGACAAGAGAAATCTCAAGCCCAGCATGGACATGGAGAGGCTGAGCGATAGCGTGTATGGGAGTTTCTAAGCTGGAAATGTCAGGGCGGAGGGTGCTGTGGGACTTTACAAACACTCAGAAGAAAGCAGTCATGGAGAAGACCTTGTCTCCTCCTGCAGCTCCACCCGCAGCTCCAGTGGTAGATGTCACACCAGCTTCAGAGCCCCATTCAAGTCCATCCGTGAATGTGGTCCCCACTGCAGTGGGAGCAGCCTCATCAGGAGCCCAAGCAGAGGCCACTTCTGCCTTGCATCTGGATGGCAGCGCTCAGGGAGCTGAACCTTCTTGTGTGGCTGAGGAGCCTCAGGCCAAGCTGGCTCTCCTGCTGAGTCCTGAAGCCACAAGAGCAGCCAGTGATGAAGGGCAGTCATCCCCCACTATCTCTTCAGTGCGCAGGGCCCAGGAAGCGGCGGGCAGTGCTGAGGTGGAGCCCAATGGCACCTCAGCTCCGGGGCTGAGGGTGGGAGAAGTGTCCATATGTGGTGGGGAGATGGAGCTGTGCTCTGGCTCCCCTCCTGTGCTCAGGCCCCAGCACACATCAAAAGCCACTGCTGAGGAAGAGCCAGCATCCACCTCGCCTCTGCCTCATGTCCCCGCACAAGCAGCCTTCAGTGAGGAGCTGAATGTGCTTTTGCCCTTGGCTGTGCTGCTCTTCATTGTAGGAGCACCAGCAGGCCTACTGTGTCTGGTGGGAGTAAAGACTCTGGTGATCTGTGGCCTGAGACTACTAAACTCTTGTGACAAATCAGAGCCAGTTGTCACCAGGGATGCATTACACGGTGCTGATGGCACTCCCGCAGAGAGTGCTGACAGGAAGACTTTTGTCAGTTTGGCTCCCATTCTGCGTTGCGGAGAAGCAGGCTACAGTGCTGAACTGACCATGTTTCTGATCCTAACTCTACTGTTATTTATTTTAAGAGGACCGGCTGGGGGACTCTCACTTGTAGGAGTGCTGACACTGGTGCTCTGTGCCGTAAGAGCATTCTCTTCTTGCAAAGAGTCAGAGCCAGCTCCCACCATGGCTGCTGACCACAGTGCTCAGAGAGCACCAGAATATAGTCCTGAGAAGGAGCCCTGTGTCAGCGTGGCTCCAGTTCCTAATCACAAAGAACCACCCTCCAGTACAGAACTGGAGTTCCTTCTATCCTTGTGTGTGATGTTCTACCTGTTAGGAGCTCCTGCTCTAGTGTTCTTTGTGCTTGGAGTACCAACTGTGGGCTTCTGGGTTGTGAGAGCTACAGCATCTCATGCACAATCGGGGCCATCTGCCAACTTGGCTCTGGAGAGCAGAGCAGACAGAGCACCAGCCTCGGGGGATGCTACAGAGCCCCTTTCTGCCTCAGCTCCACTTCTTAGTCCTGCAGAACCAGCCTCCAGATCGGAACTGCATATCCTTTTACCCATAGCTGCAATGCTGTCTCTGGCACAAACCCCAGCGTTGGCCATCTTCGTTGGAGGAGCCCTAGTTCTGCTGCTCTCCTTTGTAGGACCACCACAAAACCACACACCATCTTGGAGGGCTGAGTTGAAGCCAGGTTCCACCATGGCTTTGGAGCCCAGGCCTGAGGACACAGCAGCCTCCAGGGCTGAGAGGGAGTCACCTTGCACTTCCACTCCGCTGTTGCCCCTCCAGAAGGCAGCAGCTTGCAATGCTGAGATGGAGGCATCTTGTGCCTCAGCTGCGCTGCTCCATGCCCAGGGAGCAGCAGTGGCCAGTGCTGCCACAGAGCCACCATCCAGTGCAGCCCCTCTGATATGCATTGAGGACACACTGGCTTCGAGGACTGAGCCAGAGCCACATCCCAACTTGGCTCCAGGACTCAGTGCAGAGGCATCAGCTGCCTGCAATCCTTCCCCAGAGCCCTTGGCTGTGGTGATGGAGCAGGCTCCCTCTGCTTCTTGGGAATCTGAGTTGCCGTGCACATCTGTTCCTGTCCAAGAAGCTTGTCATCCTGCTTTGATGACCGGAGAGCCTTCACGCAGCCAGGACATGCCTTGTTTCCTGGCTGTCCACCCCCACCTGGAAGCAGAGCAGCTCACAACGATGGATGCGGTGAGGGGCTGGGCAGGGTGGCTGTGGTGAAGGAGGGCTCCCTGTGCTTTCTGCTGCTCTGGCCTGTGTCACATTTCCCTGCTGCCCATCTCTTCTTCCCCAGCCTGAGTTCCAGCACACCTACCACCACTTTGTCTAGTTCCACTTGGTTACATGCACTCCCTGAAGCTGAGATGAGACCCGCTCCCATGCCAGGAGCTGTGCAGAATCAAGCCTGGGGCAGAAAGAAGGGCAGCCAGCACACAGCTCACCCTCCTGTGCCAGGAGCCCTGTGAGCCTCAGCACTTATTCAGTAGGCACCTGATGTGGACCTGATGAGTGCCCAGCCCAGACATGGACATGAGTGCTAGTCCTAGTGTTGTAGGACATAGGCGTTAGATCAGGGGAAGGACATTTGTTGTCTGAGCTAGGTCAGATTAGGTATTGTGTGGAGCAGGTAGTCTTCTGGGAAGAATGAGAAAGTTTGGGAAATCATTGCTCTTCCATTCCCACATTGGTTACCTTGAGGTCCCTTCTGTGCTCTGTGTGCTGGGTGTCAGCACAACAGGTACAGACACTCCACACGTTTCAGGGTCCTCCTCGACACTCACATCTCCATGCCTTTGTGCATGTGAGGAGGGATCCCAGGGCCTGTGCCTGGGCACTGTGGTGTGTCACAGCCTGGTGACCCTGGCCATCTTCCTCAGGAGCTGTTCGAGAAGGCAGTGCCCAACCACTGCCTGGGATCCATCTGGTCCCAGAGGCACAAGAAGGGCAAGGAGCACTTGGCCCCCACCATCCGGGACATGGTGGCACACTTTAACAACGTATGTTCCTGTGTCATCACCACCTGTCTCGGGGACTTCAGCATGAAAGCCCCAGACAGAGCACGTGTGGTCGAACACTGGATTCAGGTGGCCGCGGTACGCTACAGGCTCTGCTGCCTAGTTTATCTCCTCTGCTTTTCAATTTCTCTATTCTACATTTTGAAATTGTGATCATGGAGCCCAGTCCCTCCTACCACAGGCCCATGTGTCCCAGGGATAGCCAGACCCAACCACTCCTTGGCTGGTCCCTCACTAATCTGCTCCTCAGCCCCAGAGAACCACAATCCCCCTGGGTGCCCTACATCCCTGCCCAGGTCCTGACACTCCCAGCATCCCTCTCTTGTCCAGGCCCACAGGTGGCGGCTGTGTCAGGCAAGACTCACACAATCTTCCTCTCCAGGCTTGCCGAGACCTGAGGAACTTCTCCTCACTCCATGCCATCATCTCTGCCCTGCAGAGCGCGGCCATCTTCCGACTGAAGACAACATGGCAAGAGGTCTCCAGGTGGGTCCTTATTCCCACAGCAGTTGGGCTGTGGGCAGACATGGTAGGTGTCACACTGCCTGAGCACTGGACACAAACGTCCAGTTCAGATCCTAGTTCCCTGGGCCCAGCTTCGGTAATTCTTGTCATTCTTCAGACACCTCCTGTAAGACTGAACATTCACAGATGCACACATACATACAGACACAGAAACAACACACACACAAACACACAGAAACACACACAGACGCTCATCAGGATTTTGTGGTGGCTAAGAATCCGCATCCACTTGAAATGAAAGCAGAGCTGCCTAGTGGAAGAGGGATGGCTCATGGTTATGCCAGGAAGAAGCAACTGCTCCTTCCTGGTGTACTCTTCGAATCTTTGCACCCGTTTGCAACCCTGTTGGGCAGCCACATGGGCAGCTTCCTTCCCAACCCAAATGGAAACCAACTCCCTCTTCCTCACCTTCCAACTGTCTCCTTCTCTCTGCCCCTCCCACAGAGACTCCTTGCACACATTCCACAAATTGGAAAAAATCACTTCTCCTGAAAACAATTACTCCAAGAGCAGAGAGCTGCTGCGAAAGGTATGGCATGAGGAAGTGAAGACAGAGGGCAGAGGTGGAGGGTGGGCACGGGGGAGTCAGTGCCATCCTAAGGGGATTAGAAACATGACTGGCTTTCTATTGGGGAGGAGGCCAAGGGAAGAATCTGCTGGGCACTTAATGCAGGTCAGGGCAGGTGGAGTCCTAGGAAGACAATGAGGTTGAGGATGTTGTGAGGGCACACAGGGTGGCCCGGGGAAGCAGAGGGTACCCAGGATTAGGGACTCCTCCTACTGAAAGCCCTACCATTCTACTTGATGCCAAATGTGCCATAGACGAAGTGGCATATTCTTGCCCTTCCTAAACTATGCTGCACAGGACTGCACAGAGCAACAATTTCCTGTCCCAGACCATGAGCAGAGGCTGTTTTCCAGTTGTCTGGAACTCTACCCTACTCTGCGGAGGACAGGCACGACGGTGGGGTCAGGAAGGAATCTGAAAGTCTATGGTTCTCTCCTTCCCTGCTAACCTTTTCTAAGGACCCTGATACACAGAAAAACACCATCAAACTGGAATCTTCTCAGAGCCTCGGGTCCCCTTCCTTTGCTGACCTTCAGGGCATTGGACAGACCACTAGCCTTGTCCATATCTGTTTTTTCCTCCCTGAAAGGAAGGGTTTTGGAGCTCACAAGGCTGAAGAACCAGGCTGGCATTTGAGCTGTCCAAAGAGGAGAAACAGATGAATCCTCCAGGGTTCTGAGGAGGCCCTGGATATACATGCCAGTCAGCACATCACCATTGGTAGAAAACAGCAGGAGTACCTGGGGCCCCCCATTGCCAGGAGGCAGACTTGACAGATGAGGAAGCAGGCAGAGGAGGCCAGCTCCCCAGGCCAGAGCCCACAGTAGTGAGTGTTGGTACAAAGCCAGAGCTAGAATTCCTCTGCCAGATGGTAGAAGCTCTGACACAACCTAGCAGCCATGTCACTAACTATAGTAAGACAATGACACTAGAAAGACAGACAGCACAGAGCCCTCATTAACAACCTCCACAATCTTGGCAGGAGTC
Source organism: Dipodomys spectabilis (assembly GCF_019054845.1). NCBI lineage: Eukaryota > Metazoa > Chordata > Mammalia > Rodentia > Heteromyidae > Dipodomys > Dipodomys spectabilis. Next base: position 8,044,983 of record NW_024870723.1, read on the forward strand.
TTGCAATTTGGCCACAAAGGAGAAGCAGCTCCAAGGAGGTCCCAGGTGGTTGCAGAAGATGGTGAGTGACTGGGACCTAGGCCAGGTTGCCGAGAGAGAAGGGGCACAGCGGGCCTACCTCTGCTCACCTTTCATCTCACACCCAAGGTGCAGATGGAGAAGGGCATTTGCACTCTGGCAGATGTGGTCCTGATGAGCTGGCTGTCAGAAGGGATAGAGGAACTGGAGCCAGCAGAGCGAGGAATTGGCAGAGCCTATGGTGGGCAGGTGGTGGGCAGACTGGTACTGCAGAACATTGTGTTCTGCATATGCCAGCACAGACTTGGATCTGGGGCAGTTTGAAGAACCAGGCAGCAAGAACCTGGGCCTAGACACAAGGGGGGATCACAGGTTTCCCAAGACGCTGTGCCATGGAAGCAGCTGTAAGGCTGAGGAATGACTGAGGAACCATGTGAGTTTGGGTCTGAGATGGACCCGGTGTCTTGACCATCACCCAACCAATCCTACAGGTGTTGACAAAGGGCATCATTCCCTACCTGGGAATCTTCCTGACAGACCTTACGATGATACATTCTGCATATCAGGATATCGATGATGTGAGTAGCCAGGCCCACGATGGCAGTCTGGGACCTTGAGGTCAAAGTTCCCTGGGAATCCTGAGCTCTGGCACTCCTTACAACCTCAAGGCCATCCTAAGAGCCGAGTTCTGTGCCCCTCTGAGCAGCTGCTTGCCACAGCTGTATGACCACTGAGTTTGTGCACATTGAGTAGCTGCATTCCAAGTCCCTCATGGGAGCCACTGGGGCCAAACTGAAGCCAGCCTCTCCTAAGAGAAATGCCCTTTCACCCTATGCTGTAGACACTCACCTTGCATCACAAGTGTTAGACAATGCAGTCACAGTCCCTAATCCTGACTTGATGCCCTGTGCCCAGCCCTCCTCTGAAAGCTGGCCCCATTCTGGTATAAGCACACATTTTGCCCAGGCTAGAAGAGGCCCTGGGTAGGGGGCCAAATCCTAACTCCATTGCCCTCTGTCTTCTAGGAAAAATCCCAAATGGAGAAATTAAAGAAGGTAAGTGTCAGCTGGCCAGAAAGGACAGGGTGGGTAGAGACCTGCAAGTTTCTCCTGTCCAGCTTGATGAGCAGCCATTACTGGATGGGTACAATGAGATGAGAGAAGATCCACCCTTGTCATGGTAGGCTGTGTAGTAGCATGCAGGAGAGCCCCAGGATTGAGAGTGAGGGAACAACTGTGAGATCTCACATGTATTTGGGGAATCAGTGGAGGGTCGGTGAGCAGAGCTGCTAGAGGAGGTGGGTCCCTCCCTAGACAGCAAAGCCCAGCCCAGGCCAGCCCTGCCCTGTCCCTTCCCTTGTGCTCTCCATGACCAGGAAAATAAGATCATCCAACATTTGAAAGACCTGCAGCATACCTGCAGATATTATCACCTCAACAAAGCAGAAAATTTTCTGGCCTGGTTCAAGGGCCTGGAGCGGCTCAGTGAGGAAGCTAGGTAGGTTGGCAGACACTGGTTGGACCTGGGGAACATCCTGAGAATGGGGTCCAGAGCCCTGAGGTATGACCATGGGTGAGTGGGAACCGACAGAGACTCTGGTCGGCTGAATGTGGGAGACCCACCAGGCTCTGAAGTTCAAGCCAACTGTGGCAGTGAACAGGCGAGGCACTTGGTCACCTCACCGCCACCCCTTGTCTTAGCTATGAGCTATCGTGTGCACTGGAGCCCCGGAGGCAGACTGACCCTACAAACAAGAGCAAGACCTTCCCAGGAATTCAAAAGGCAAGAAAGAAGTAAGTGGCTGGGGAATGGCTGGCAGGGGTCAGGTAGGATGCCGGGCACTACGCTTGAGGCTGATGTTGATGAGACAGAAGAGCTGGTAGGAAAGACTAGTCTTGCAAGGTGCTGGGGGCCCACTGAGTTGGGAGCCCACTGAGTTGGAGGCCCCCGGTATGAATGCTGGGCAGGGAGCCTTAGTCTAGGCCTGCCCCATGGTGGTGTTCTCAGGAAGACAGTGCTCCTAAGAAATGCTGTGCATTCTGGAAAGCCTGCTGTGTCTGCAGTTCCTGATTATGAAGGCAGCAGTGAGCACAGCCTGCTTGAGCTGCACTCCCAAGTTCTTTCCTAAGCAAGACAACATACATTCCCCATAGGCTCTGTTCCCAGGCAGGGGTCCCAGGACCTTAGTGTTTCTGGCGCTTGACTGCAGAAATGGCAGTCTCCTGGCTCAAAACGTGTCTGTAGGAGCTTCTCAAATGGTTGCTGTGTCTCAATTCCCGTCATTACGCCGATTAAATTCTTTATCCCTCTTCCACCAGCCTGAGGATGCCTGAGAACAAGAATGTGTTAGCAAAATATGATTTTGTTCTCCAGAAGAGGACCTCTCCCACCCTGCCAAGATCACATGTGGAGCCCGCTCCTAACCTCTTCACAGGAAGAGGAGACCACACAACACTGAACAGTGTCTCTACTTAGTCTGGATGGCTATGGTTGAGCACATCCAGACAAGAATGGCCCAGGCCATACCCTACCCTAACCACCAGTGACCTCCACTCCTGAAAACACTCAGGATCTTTTCTCCACAATCTCCTCCTGATGTCAGGACCACAGTGGTTCTGTGGTCCAGGCAATAAGCCATCTTCCTTGGATACTCAATCCAAGACACACTTCAGATATTTTTCTACAAATGCACTCTGCTGTCAAAATGTAGCCCAGGCCACAGAACTCCTCTGTTGCACCTACAATCCAGGAAAATACAAAGGATCCTGTATCCTCAGTGTTCTAATACCTGCCACTGGACACACTGACCTGGCCTCCAGGAACTCCCTCAGAGTTTCACATATTCTCCGTACTCTGACATAGAGGAACAGCTGACATTTTGGTAGAGCAATGGGCATGGTGCTCACACTTGCCCCTGGCTCTGCCATTTCTATTAGGATCTGACTTTGATGACTGTGATGCAGATCACTGGCTCTGATGCTGTGAGGTCGACAAGACACACTCTGCCAAAGCCATGCTGACTTATATAGGTTGTCTTCCCAATGAGAGCATTTGAGCTCTGACCTTGCCTTCCCTCCTCTTCAGCTATTCTGGCCTTGTTAGGGTGCACCAGAGTTTCCCTTGAGCGTCGACTGAGAGACAATGAGTGTTGCACATTGCCAACCCCAGGATTTCAAACATCCCATAGGAATGGCATGTGCTAGCCCTCAACCCTCAGTCCTGGTCTGAGTGCAGATAGTGCCATGGCCTCAATGCCAAGACCCAGGATAAACCATTCCACTCAGAGACTGCATCCAGGGCACTGGAATACCAAGGAAACTGCAGTTATTCCAGGTGGGGGCCCTTGCCCTGTTTCCATTCAATTTGAATGCAGAAGAGAAAGGAAAATATTTTCTCAATGGGGTGAAATGGATTTGATCGCTATGGTAAATAATGCCTCAATAAACATAGTTGTTCTGGTAGCTTTAGGATGGCTTTGTTTGTGATCATTTGGGTAAATGCCCGTAAATGGGATTGATGGGTCATAGAGGAGCTCTATGTGGAGTGTTTTGAGGAACCTCCATACTACTTTCCAAAGTTGTTAAACAAGTTTACACTCCCACCAACAACGCAGTAGGGTTCCCTTCTGGCCACATCCCCTCCAGCCATGGTATAACCCCTGTTTTGACTCTATTTGTTGTTGGTATAATTTTGGGAAGAGAAGGGAAAAAAGCAAAATGTTTAAATAGGAATACAGGTTGGTCATTGCAACAATGAGATGCACAAGACACTGTGCTGAAAAATGAACTTTACAATTTTGGTGGGTGGGGGGCAGAGAAATGGGGAAGTGTAACTTGGAGATGGAGGGAAGGGTGGTAGGGGAAAAACACAGGAGCAGGCAACAATGCTCAATAGGAAACGTACTCATTACTTTGCTCAGGTAACTGTAACCAAGGAGGAGGCAACAATGCTCAATAGGAAACGTACTCATTACTTTGCTCAGATAACTGTAACCACACTGTACAGTATTTTTAAAATAAAAATCTTACAAAAAAGATGAAGCTATGAGGAATGAACTGCAGGACACAGACACAAGAGGTTTTTCTTTGTTTCTTAACTTTGGTATTTTTTGTTTCTTTTGTATATTCTTCCACCTTTGATATAATCTCTGTTGTTCTTGTATTTGATTCTGGTAACTGGTATACTATATAACGCTTATTGGATTTAGAAAAGGGAAGAAATTAAAAAAATCATAAGGAGGAAACTAATGCAAAAGCCATATGCACAAGACAATATGTTGGACACGATCTGTACAACTTGAGTGTGGAGTGGGGTAGGAGGAAAGCAAAGTAGTAGAACTTTGAAGGGTGGGATAATAAGATTGACTAGGAATTTACTCATTACCTAACATATAACTGAAAGCCCTCTGTATATTGTCTTGGCAATAGAATATGAATATTTTGTATATATCTAGTGCTTCCAGTAACATGTCAATAAAACATCAAACAAGCATAGGAACAAAAGAAGATAAACAGAGGGGATACCCGGGACATAAGGAAAAAAGACAAAAGTAAAAGCTAATTTAATTCATTGGTCAGATTAGATTTCTCATGCAAGGTATCAGCAGTTACGAAATGAACCTGAAATCCAGCTCAAATTGTGATGAATTACATGTTGTAATAGGAGCATGTTTTGGAATCTACATATATGCCTTCATCAAAATATATGCCCATGAAACAGATTTGAGAAGCTATATTCCCATAGGACTTTTGTTATACTTGTTTACTAAGTCTTCGAAGGAAAAGGTACTCTGGCACTTAAAACAAATGACAAAACAAAAACTTCATTCCCACATCTGCTTCCTCAATATTTCCAGAAAATACATCGCCCACTCACTATTTTCCTTCAGGATTTCCCTAGGATCTCTGACTTTCTTTTTGCCTCCCTGGCTCAACTTCTTTGTCTGTTGCAAGGTGGAAGTTCCTTACTGACATTCTCTAGCCTTTCCATTCAACTCAGTGCTATAGCCTTTCTGAAAATCTCCCTTCTCCATTCAAGAATTCCTCCAGTATAGGGATGGGAAGGAGGTACACACCGTAGTCCTACCCTTCTCCACAAGTTAATTTCCGCAATTATCAGCTGCACAGAGGCAACCATGCTCTGAAAATATTCAATGGAAAAATCCAGATATTCAGAATTGGGAAAGTTTAAATTCTTAGAATACGGAGAATGTAAACACTAAATTGTATTGGAAGAAAATAACATGGAAAATATGCATGTGGAGTCAGCTAATGATTGGTTTTTCATTGGGGCCCTGGCTGGTCATGCTTGTTAGCCTAGATGCTTGAGAGATAAAAAGGACAAAGATCACAGCTTGAGGACAAAGAGTTCACACCAAAGTTCTCATGACCTCATTTTCATTGGTAGCCAGGTGAGAACACTTGCTCCTGCCATCCCAGTCTACACAGGAAGCTAGACTGAGAGAACTGGACTTGCATTCCAGCCCAAGGAAACAATCCACAAACCCCCATGTCAACAGAAAAGGCCTAGCATGGTGGTATGTGCCTGTCATGCTAGCTATATGAGATCTTCAATAGGGGCTTTTGATCCAGCTGACCATGAAAAGAAGTGAGACTGAATCTCAAAAGAAACTGCAGCACCTAGGCACCAGTGGCTCATGCCTATAATCCTTCCTACTCAGGAGACTGAGACCTAAGGATTGGGGTTCAAAGTCTGTCAGGGCAGGAAAGTTCATGAGACACTTAGCTCTAATTAACCACCAGAAATTCAGAAGTAGCACTGTGGCTCAAAAGGTAGAGCAACCATGTGAGCTGAAGAGCTCATAGAGAGCACGTAGGCCCTGAAGCATGCCCAAGTAAATATAAAAATCAATCAATCACTGAAACTTCAACAAACAAAAAACAATCAATTAATCAATCAAGAATAAACCTGCATCAAACCGTGCTTGGATGGGGGCTCAAGCATTCAAGTGGACTAGAGCCTGTCCAGCATGTAGAACATCTTGTGCTTAAACATAAGGAAAGCCATCAGTTCAAACATCCACAACACCAAAAAACAAACATATCACATTCTTGTCTATGTGAGGGTTGGCCTGAGAAGCAGTGTCTGTACTGTGTGTTCCCATTCCCTTGATACCATGTTAGAATTGGCTCAATACTACCTCTGACAGACAGGAAGAGAAAGGATTGTCCTACAGTTGAAGGGAAATGAGTCCAACTGATGAAGGGAATCAATACTAAGGATTAAGTCTTTCATGCAAGAGCAAGAGACTAAGGGTCTATGGCTTCTTAAGCATTACCAGTTCCCCATTTTATTCCAGTTCCAGATCCTTCCTTTCCCACATTTTCAAACATTCAAAATTGCTTTAAATTTCTTTCACACACATTTTTCTCTTCTTGATGCTATAATCAGCCAGTGATCTGCTAGTTCTCCCTGCATCATTGAAAACTTTAGTATTGTTTCTCTATGTTGGTCTAACACTGTCATTTTAAGAAAATTTCAACACTAACACAATCTAGAGTTCATCTAGCTAACATCTTGGATTCTGAGTCTCCACAATCTCTCAGCTGGCTTCATGTCAGTGACCCTTTCCTGTGGTCTAACTTACATATCACCAATAATGGCACCAACTGGGGAGATAATGTGAAATATTTCCCTTTTTACCACCTTCACTTCATCCTGCTTACTTAATCCTGTTCTCACATATCTTCTATTCAGCAACTGATACTTAGTATATTGACAGGTATTTATTGTTCCTATAAGTTACTTTTATATTATCTATCACCAAATTTGCTGTTTCTACCCCTCATAAACACATTTATAGTCCAAGATCCAAATCACCTTGTTATTGAAAATCCTCAATCAATTTCCCTCTTTATTTATTTAAGCAAAAATCCCATCTATAAATAAGTCTAGTGTTAAATTCAATCTCCACGTAAGTCTATTGTTTTTCTTTTTCATCATTTTTATTTTTAATGTAAAGGTGATGTACACAGGGGTTACAGCTGCATAAGTCAGGCAATGAGTTCATTTGGTTTTGAACAATATTATTTTTTCTTCATTTTTCTAACTCATGGCTATCCATCCGTACCTTACTCGTATTAGAAACTGTCAAGTAAGTATATTTGGTTTAACTACTATTAAAATCATTAACAAAATATTCAAGTGACTTGGAGGCCTTTATAATGTACTATGTGATTTTTTTGGTTTCTTTGTATGTTCCTCCCCCATGGTAAAATCCCTGTTTTCACTGTATTTGATTCCAATGCCTTGCATCCTGTATAAATATTTCTCTAAGTTGTGGATGGGAAGGGAAAAAACAAAATGCTTCAATAGTGATATACACTGACCCATTGTAAAAATGAGATGTACAAGATACTATGTTGAAAATGAACTTTACAACTTGGAGGGGGGTGGTATAGGAGTAGTTAGGGAGGTGGGTATTAAGGATGGTAGGGGAATAACAAAGGAGGAATGTACAATGCTCAACAGGAAATGTACTCATTGCCTTACTCATGTAACTGTAACCCCTGTAAAGAATTTTCACAATATAAAACATACTTAAAAAGAACAAAGTAAAACATATTCAAGTGAGCCCTCAATATTAACAGGCAACCCTCACCATCACCTAGTCCTTTCATTTCTGATGAGAGTAAATGTTTTCCTACAACTGTGAAACCACTCCCAAGACACTTGGAGGATGCCATCTTATCTTCCCACAATGAAGGGAGTGTCTCAGTGATATGCGCCACTTCCTGCCATAGGTGACACAGAGCATTAGGAGCCTGAACACCTGATGACCTAGCAGTAGCCACCTCCCGTGGAGATACCCAGCAATCAGAGCTGATGGGGATGGAGCACCAGAGAAACTTAATGTCATGTCTGTAAGTCAGCAAATGCCCCTCACAGACCTAAGCTCTGCCCTGGCTGGCAGGTGAGGCAACACCTATCCGCTGAGACTAATTCCTACTCCCAATTAAGTGACCAGTCGGGAGGCTTAGATTCCTCTGTTTAGGCAACTAAGCCTCCGGGAAGGCTCCAGGGCCCCCATAAAGCCTGCCCCACTATCTAACCCTTACCACGAGAGCCTTTGATTTCTGAGGAAACCCAAGAGACAGTGACAATTTTACACTACTGAGCTCTTTTTTTTTTGTCACATGTGGGGCATGAATTCTGGGCCTGGTTGCTGAGCTCTTCAGCTCAAGGCCAGCACTGTATCACTTCAGGCACAAAGCTACTTCTGTGTTTTGTGAGTGGTTTATGGGAGATCAGAGTCTCAGGGTCTTTCTTGCCTGGGTTGTCTTTGAACTATGATCCTCAGATCTGAGCCTTCTGAGTAGCTAAGATGCCAGGGGTGAGCCACAACTGCCCAGCAATCTACCTTGTTTAGATGCATGAAACTCACTGCCAAGGACCCTAGACGGCAAACTTTTGGGTTCAGGTCACTTACTATGGTGTAGTCCCACCAAGGTAACCCTTGGTAACTTTCTGGCCTCCCAGGGATACCGAGTCTCACCCAGGAAGGTACAGGTGGTTCAGCAGTCAGTGACTTATCTGTGTATTCAACTGGGCCACACACAAGGCTTTTACTATCCCTACCAAACTCCTGACTACTAACTGCCCTAGCCCTCCACTAAGAATGAGCTTCTCTCCTTTTTGAGTCTTGCTGACTACCTCAGGACCTGGACCCCCAACAACTCCCTCTGAAGTTGCCACTTATATGAAGTAGCTAGAGGGTCACGGGAGGAAACCCTTTGAACGCCCTCCACTCACATTTCTCCCTTCAGCAGACTGGTTCCAAACGGCCTCCACACAGGCCTCTGCTCTCAGGCTGCCGGAGCCTTCACACCTGGTCTTTCATTATGTAACTGAGAACTAGGGTTTTACATTGGGAGTTTGAGGTTAGCAGATCGGACCTCATTTGTGCCAGTTGCTTATTTGTCCAGACACGTAGACCCTACCATGAGGGACTGGGCTCCTTGCCTCTGTGGCCTAGCCACCACTTGAGTCCTATTACAGGAGTCAAAGAAACTGAACCTGGGCACAAGCCTACCATTGTCACCCACCATCACCTCACTCAGTTACTAACCTATAGAGGGCTCAAACTCTGTCTCCCTCCCACAACCTCTGGTGTCCTGTAACTGATAGAAGCCCCACTCTGACCTTCCAGCCTCTGCCTTCCATTAAACCCAACACCTATTACCAATTCCAGATACAAAGAGCTCCCCAGCACACTCCTGTGTGGAGACTCTGGATGACCTGCTAACTCACCCAGCACACATTAGAGAAAGGTTATTAAAGCCCCAGGGGAACCGTAATCATGCCTGGGTGACCTAAATCCCTGCCCAGTTCCAAACACTCCCATCATCTCTCTCTTGTCCAGGCCAACAGGAGGCGGATGTGTCAGGCAAGACTCACACAGCCTTCCTCTCCAAGTTTGCCGAGACCTGAGGAACTTCTCCTCACTCCATGCCATCTTCTCTGCCCTACAGAGCACGGCCATCTTCCGACTGAAGACATCATGGCAAGAGGTCTGCAGGTGGGTCCCTATTCCCACAGCAGTTGCCCTATGGACAAACATGGTAGGTGTCACACTCCCTAAGCCCTGGACACAAACCCCATTCCCTGGGTCCAGGTGGGTATTTATTATCAGGATTCAGACACCTGCTGTCAGATTGAGCATACACAGACACAGACACACACATAGACACAGACACACACACACACACACACACACACACACACACAAGCTTACTAGGTTTTCTGTCGTGGCTACCAATCTGCATCCACTTGAATTGAAAGCACAGCTGCCTAGTGGAAGAGCGATGGCTCATGGTTATGACAGGAAGAAGCACTTGCTCTTGCCTGGTGGATTCTTGGGGCTATTTGAACCGATTTTCAACCCTTTTGTGGAGTCACATGGTTTCCTTCCTTCCAAAACCAAATGGAATCCAACTCCCACCTCCCCACTTTCCAACTGTCACCTTCTCTCTGCCCCTCGCACAGATACTCCTTCTGCACATTCCACAAACTGGAAAAAATCACTTCTCCTACAAATAATTAATCTAAGAGCAAAGAGCTGCTGCCAAAGCTATGACATGAGGAAGGGAAGACAGGGGGCAAATGTGGAGGGGAAACACGGGGGAGTCAGTGCCATCCTGAAGGTGTTTAGAAACACAACCTGATTTCTATTGTAAGGAGAGAAAGGAGAGATTCCCGTAGGCACACAGTAGGCAGAGGGGTGCTACAGCATTTTGTGATCTGCGTATACCAGCCTAGATTTGGACGTGGGGAAGTTTGGAGAACCAGGCAGCAAGAATGGGCCCTAGACACTAGGGGGGATCACAGGTTTCCCAAGTGGCTGTGCCATGGGAGCATCTGTAAGGTTGAAGACTGACTGAGATGCCCTGTGATATAGGATATGAGATGGGCCTTGGGCCTTGACCATCACCCACCCAATCCTACAGCTGATCTCAATGGGCATTATTTCCTACCTGGGAATCTTCCTAATAGATCTCATGATGATAGATACTGCATATCAGGATATCCATGAAGTGAGTAGCCAGGCCCCAGTTGGCTCCTTGGCAAGAGGAGAAGAAAGGCCCCTGGGAGTCCTGAGCTCTGACACTCCTTATAGTCCCCTGGCCATGCCCAGTGCTCAGTCCTATGCCCCTCTGACCATCTGCTGGCCAAACCTGCCTGACCCGTGAGCTGTGTGCACACACACACGCCAGCTGGGGTTTCAAGTCCTTTAAGCCAGGTCCGTGTGGCACAACTGAAGCCAGGCTTTCCTAAGACAAGCAACTTCTGGCCTAATAAAGGCCTTTTTACTGATGCTGCAGTCACTCTCCAGCTTCCCAGGGGTTAGACAACAAAATCCCTTATCCTGACTTGATGCTAGGTTCACAGCCTCCTCTGAATGCAGGCCCTACTCTTGTTATGCACACATGTTGTGCAGGCTTGATGAGGCCCTGGTTGGGTGTGCTGAGGGAAGAGGGTCCCCATACTGACTCCATGGCACTCTGAATACTAGGACAAAACACATATGATGAAATTAATTCAGGTGAGTACCAGCTGTCCAGACAGAGCAGCCTGGACATTGAGTGTGAGATCCCACACAAGTCTGGGGGACTCAATGGCGGGTGGGTGGGCAGAGCTGGTAGAGGAGCTGGGTCCCTCCTCAGCCAGCAAAGCCCAGGCCAGGCCAGTCCTGCCCTGTCACTGCTCTTGTGCTCCTCAAGACCAGGAAAATGAGATCATCTAAGACCTGAAAGACCTGCAACAAACCTGCAGATTTCATCACCTAAAGAAGCAGAAAATTCTGGAGTGGCTCAGTGAGGAAGCCAGGTGGGTTGTCAGACACGGGCTGAATGAGGGGGGACATCCTGACCATGGAGTCCGAAGGGCCGGAGTTGTGACCATGGATTCGAGTGGGAACCGACAGAGTCTCTGTTCAGCCGCATGAGGATGGTCCATCAGGCTCTGAAGTGCAAGCCACTCTGGCAGTGAACAAACATGGCACTTGGTCACCTCACCACCACCCCTTGTCTTAGCTATGAGCTGTCATGTGCACTGGAGCCTAGGAGGCAGACTGACACTACAAACCACAAGACCAAGAAGTTTTCACAAATTAGACAGGCAGGACAGAGGTAAGTGGATGGGCACCGACTGGCAGGGGCCAGGGAAGATTCTGGGCTGCGACACCTGAGGCTGATGCTGATTTCTCCCCACTGACAGCATCCCTGATTGTGGGCTCAGAAGCCTCGACTCTCTAGGCTTTTCCTCCCCTTGCTTTTCTCTGGGGTGCATCCCTCATATAGGGGTCGGGATTTTCGAAGGGCCTAGGCTGGAGCAGCACGCTAGCAGGGTAATGGGGAGCAAGAAGGGGGGGGGTGTCTTGGGGAAGTTCCCTCCAGCAAACCATCCCCTGACTGAAGCCGCCATAGTCACAACACTGACCTCAGTGGCAGTGGCAGCTCCCAGCCCACAGCACAGGAGCAGCTCCAGCGTGGCCCTGACAGCAGCAGCAGGACACCGTGGAAGAGCCCTCATACAGTGGCCATCTGTGCCCTGGTGTGAACAGCTCCCACCTGGATCTCCACAGGAGACTCAAGGGAGAATCCTCCCAAGACAAGGAAACGGTGGCATCCTGCACTACTAGTCCATTCCTAACTTATCCAATGGAGGTGCAGCCAAGAGGTCTGGAAAGCCCAGCTCCTGTTCACATCATACAGTTTTGGAAGGCCCTAGACCTTCCTCCCAGGCTGGGACACCCATCTATGTCAAGGCCTCTCCTCATGTTGCTGTCTTTCCAGATCAGGTTCTGCAAATCATCCTCTCCAGGGACTTCTGGAATGCTCTTAAATTGCAAAAGCCCAGCCTGCTCTTGAACCTCGAATACACCTGAGGCTAAGACAAACAATAGTCAGAGTTGGAATTTAGGTGGGGAGAGCAACAGCTACCCGTTGGTTCCAAATAACAAGCAGGTGGGAGACACCTGTCTCATCAGGGTGAGCATACGTGAGCACACAGAAAAGGTGTCCAAAGTTTCATGGTGAGTGGGGCAGTATGACAGACCCCTGCTGTCTTCAACAAGTCAGGACACAGACCAGTGGCCATCTCCAGGTCCATTTGCTTCCCTCCTGAAATTGGTCTTTTAGTAGAGACCGCAGAAACCCAGCATGCTGGAGCCAGTGGGCAGTGCTCAGGTCTAGACCTCACAGCAAGGAGGGAGGAACAGTGGACCCAGCCACTGACATGAGTAAAACCACCTCAGGGCCTCTGGAGAGTCAAGAAGGCAGATACATGGATCAAGGAGATGAAGACTTTGACTAGATAAGGCACAATGCAACAGGAACCTTCTTGACTTTCCTTAGAGGAAGGGAGATCCAGAGCCTCAGAGTTAGGATATTAGGATTCTGGGTATTACATAACCTGAAACAGCAGAGGCTTTTCACAGGTGAACTGGCCTTGTTCAGGAGAAGCCTTTTTCATCTTCCAAGTCTTTAAGGGATCAGGAGTCATTTATCTCTTTCCTCATGGAAATTCCATGACTTTCCATCATGCTCAGTCCTCTCCAGGCCACAAGAGGGAGTGGCTGTCATTAGCAGCCAGCTGGGAGAATGTGTCTTCCTGTGTGCTCTGCTCAGAGACTCAGGGGAGCTGGAGAAGGCTAAAGGTGTATCCTCTACCAGTGCAGCCTCCAGCCCAGTGGGGGCCTGACTGGTAGGAGGCAATGGGTCCCTGGCTCTGGGCCTACTCCTTCTCTTGGGCTTGGGCAAACATCTCTGGTGAGACCTAGGCCCATGCCTACTTGATTCTGTTTACCTACAGCCACAAGACCTGAACATGATCCTTCCTGGGAGGGGTGTCACACTGCTGATGAGAGTGGCTAGAAATGGACAAGGCCCATGCTATCTTCTGAGACCACTCTCAGGAAGGAAGACTTGAATCATCCCATCACACAGTGGCTGATTCCCTTTCTGAGCATGAGTGTCTTCAGGGTATTGCTGGCCACAGACTGGTGGGAAGGGGGCAATTTGCCCAGGGATTGATGTTCTCTCCTCTTCTGACCCATGTGAGGAATCAGAAGAAGACACAGGATGTCATCCTGAAGCCCTTGAACAAAGCCTTACTGAAAGAGTACAAGCCAGATTTTGTTAAGTTTTTCGAAGAACCAACTCTTTGTTTTGTTGATTCTTTCTATAGTTTTTTGGGATTCTAATTCATTTAATTCTGATTTAATTTTGATTATTTCTTTCCGTGTACTGGAATGGGGTTTATCTTGCTGCTCTTTTTCAAGGAGGTTTAGGTGTGTCATTAAATTGTTAGTTTCAGATCTCTCCCATTTGTTGATGTAGGAGCTCAGAGCTATAAACTTGCCTCTGAGTACTGCCTTTGCTGTGTCCCAGAGGAGCTGGTAATTTGTGTGTTCATTTTTGTTGAATAGCATGAACATTTGAATTTCCTTTCTAATCTCTTCCATGACCCACTCATGATTCAGCAGTGTGTTGTTCAGAATCCATGACAGACCCTTAGCAAATCTTATCAGAAAAAGAAGAGAGCACACCCAAATTAATAAACTCAGAGATGAGAATGGAAACATCTCCACGGAAACAACCAAGATTCAGAACATTATACGGGAATACTTCTCAAAACTCTATGCTAACAAGTTTGAGAACTTGACAGAATTAGACCTTTTCCTAGCAAATATTGACATGCCAAAACTGAACCAAGATGAGTTAAACTATCTTAACAGGCCCATATCAAGTACTGAAATAGAAACAGCAATAAGAGTCCTCCCAGGTAAGAAAAGTCCAGGACCAGATGGTTTTACAGCGGAATTTTACAAGGCCTTCAAAGCACAGCTCACACCAATACTCCTCCAACTCTTCAATGAAATTGAAAGAGAAAGCTCACTACCGAACACATTCTATGAAGCCATCATAGCCCTCATCCCAAAACCAGGCAGGGACTCATCAAAGAAGGAGAACTATAGACCCATTTCTTTGATGAATATTGATGCAAAACTTCTCAACAAAATTTTGGCCAATTGACTTCAACAATTCATCCAAAAAATCATACACCACGATCAAACAGGATTCATTTCAGGGATGCAAAGCTGGTTCAATATACCCAAATCAATTAATATTATTCATCACATCAACAGGAGCAAGAACAAGAACCACATGCTTATCTCAATAGATGCAGAAAAAGCATTCGACAAGATCCAACACCCCTTCATGATGAAGGTTTTGGAAAAATTAGGAATCCATGGAACATTCCTCAATACAATAAAGGCTGTATATGACAAACCTACAGCCAGCATTATACTCAATGGTGAAAAACTAAAGCCATTTCCTCTGAACTCAGGAACAAGACAAGGATGCCCACTCTCTCCACTTCTCTTCAATCTAGTATTAGAATGCCTAGCTACAGCAATAAGACAAGACGCAGACATAAAGGGGATCCAAATAGGGAAAGAAGAAATAACACTCTCCCTCTTTGCAGATGACATGATCTTGAATTTAAAGAATCCCATAGACTCCACTCCCAAATTACTCAAGCTGATTCAAAACTTTGGTAAAGTAGCAGGTTATAAAATTAACCCCCCAAAATCAAAGGCTTTTCTGTATGCCAACAATGAGAAAAGTGTGGCTGAAATTAGGAAAGCAACTCCATTTGCAATAGCCCCAGGAAAAATAAAATACCTAGGAATTAACTAAAGAAGGGAAGAACCTCTATGAAAACTTTAAAATCTTGAAAAAGGAAATCAACACAGAACTAAAAAAATGGCAAAGCCTCCCATGCTCCTGGATTGGAAAGATTAACATCGTGAAAATGTTAATACTTCCCAAGGCTACCTACAAATTCAACGCAATACCTATCAAAATTCTACCCTCATTCTTCAAGGAAATAGAAGAGGCAATCCAAAAATTCATATGGAACAATAAAAGACCCCGAATAGCAAAACGCTCCTCAACGGAAAGAACACTGCTGGAGGAATATCAATAACAAATTTCAAACTCTACTATAAAGCCATAGTAATCAAAACAGCTTGGTATTGGCATAAGAACAGACCTCAGGACCAATGGAATAGAATTGAAAACCCAGAAATGAACCTACAGACCTATAGCCATCTAATCATCGATAAGGGAGATAAAACAATAGAATGGAACCAAGACAGCCTCTTCAGTAAATGTTGGTGGCAAAATTGGTTAACTACATGTAGAAAACTAAAGCTAGATCCTTATATATCACCCTGCACCAGAATCAACTCCAAACAGATCAAAGACCTTTTTGAAGTCAAAGCAGACACTCTGAAAACATTACAGGATGGAATAGGAGAAACCCTAGGTCTCCGTGGATCAGGCCAAAACTTTCTGAATAGAGACCCGGAAACACAACAAATCAAAGGAAGGTTGGACAAATGGGATTGCATAAAGTTGCAGAGCTTCTGCAGGGCAAATGACATAGCTAGCAAGATAATAGAAAGCCCACGGATTAGGAGAAGATCTTTACTAGTCATACAACGGACAAGGGTCTCATATCTAAAATATACTTGGAACTCAAAAAATTAAACCCCCCAACAACAAATCCTCAAAGAAACAACTGCCCAATAAATAAGTGGGCGAAAGACTTAAAGAGAAACTTCTCTGAAGAAGAAAGAAGGATGGCCAATAGACACATGAAGAAATGTTCAACATCCCTAGCCATAAAAGAAATGCAAATCAAAACAACATTGAGATATCACCTCACCCCAGTTAGAACGGCAAAAATCAAGAACTCTAACAACAACAGACGCTGGAGGGGCTGTGGACAGAAAGGAACCTTACTTCATTGTTGGTGGGAATGTAAACTTTTTCAACCACTTTGGAAAGCAGTATGGAGGTTCCTCAAAAGACTTCACATAGATCTCCCCTATGAGTGGCGCTGTAGCTCAAGTGGTAGAGCGCTCGCTTTGAGTTGAAGAGCTGAGGGACAATGCCCAGGCCCAGAGTTCAAGCCCCATGACCGACAAAAAAAAAAAAACAACTATATAGAACTCCCCTATGACCCAGCAATTCCACTTTTGGGCATTTACCCAAATGTTTACAAACAAGACCACACTAAAGCTACCAGCACAACAATGTTTATTGCAGAATTATTTACCATAGCTAAGATCTGGAACCAACCCAGATGCCCCTCAGTAGATGAACAGATCAAGAAAATGTGGTATATATACACAATGGAATTCTATGCCTCCATCAGAAAGAATGACATTGCCTCATTTGTTAGGAAATGGAAAAACTTGGAAAAAATTATATTAAGTGAAGGAAGCCAGGCCCAAAGAAACATAGGTCCCATGGTTTCCCTTATTTGCAATATCTAGTATATGTATGAGTCAAGCGGAAAAGGTCAGATAATGCGATGTCAGGAAAATGATACCCGGGACATAAGGAAAAAAGACAAAAGTAAAAGCTAATTTAATTCATTGGTCAGACTAAGGTTCCATTGCAAAGTTATGAGATGAATCTGACATGCAGCTAAAATTGTGATGAATTGGGCTAGGAAGGTGGCTCAGTGGTAGAGTGCTTGCCTTGCATGCCTGAGGCCCTGGATTCAATTCCTCAGCACCACATAAGCAAAAAGAAAAAAGCCAGAAGAGGCGCTGTGGCTCAAGTGGTAGAGCGCTAGCCTTGAGCTGAAGAGCTGAGGGACAGTGCCCAGGCCTGGAGTTAAAGCCCCACAACCGGACCCCCCCTAAAAAAAAATTGTGATGAATTACACGTTGTAGTAGGAGCATATTTTGGAACCTACAAATATACCTTCATCGAAATGCATGCCCATGAAATAGATTTGAGAAGCTATATTGCCATAGGTCCTTTGTTATACTTGTCTACTAATCCTTCGAAGGAAAAGGTGCTCTGGCACTTAAAAAATGACAAAACAAAAACTTCGTTCCCATATCTGCTTCCTCAATATTTCCAGAAAATACATCGCCCACTCACTATTTTCCTTCAGGATTGCCCTAGGATCTCTGACTTTCTTTTTGCCTCCCTGGCTCAACTTCTTTGTCTGTTGCAAGGTGGAAGTTCCTTACTGACATTCTCTAGCCTTTCTATTCAACTCAGTGCTATAGCCTTTCTGAAAATCTCCCTTCTCCATTCAAGAATTCCTCCATTGCAAAGATGGGCAGGAGGCACACACCATAGTCCTACCCTTCTCCACAAGTTCACTTCCCCAATTATCAGCTGCCCAGAGGCAATCATGCTCTGAAAATATTCAATGGAAAAATCCAGATATTCAGAATTGGGAAAGTTTAAATTCTTCAGAATAAGGAGAATATAAACACTAAATTGTATTGGAAGAAAATAACATTGAAAATTTGCATGTGGAGTCAGCTAAGGATTTGTTTTTCTTGGGGCCCTGGCTAGTCATGCTTGTTAGCCTAGATGCTTGAGAGATAAAAAGGACAAAGATCACAGCTTGAGGACAAAGAGTTCACACCAAAGTTCTCATGACCTCATTTTCATTGGTAGCCAGGTGAGAACACTTGCTCCTGCCATCCCAGTCTACACAGGAAGCTAGATTGAGAGAACTGGACTTGCATTCCAGCCCAAGGAAACAATCCACAAACCCCCATGTCAACAGAAAAGGCCTGGTATGGTGGTGTGTGCCTGTCATCCTAGCTATATGAGATCTTCAGTAGGGGCTGTGATCCAGCTGACCAGGAAAACAAGTGAGACTCAATCTCAAAAGAAAATGCAGCACCTAGGCACCAGTGGCTCATGCCTATAATCCTCTCTACTCAGGAGGCTGAGACCTAAGGATTGGGGTTCTAAGTCTGTCAGGGCAGGAAAGTTCATGAGACACTTAGCTCCAATTAACCACCAGAAATTCAGAAGTAGCACTGTGGCTCAAAAGGTAGAGCAACCATGTGAGCTGAAGAGCTCATAGAGAGCACGTAGGCCCAGAAGCATGACCAATTAAATATAAAAGTCAATCAATCACTGAAACTTCAACAAACAAAAAACAATCAATTAATCAATCAAGAATAAACCTGCATCAAACCGTGCTTGGATGGGGGCTCAAGCATTCAAGTGGACTAGAGCCTGTCCAGCAAGTAGGTCATCTTGTGCTTAAACATAAGGAAAGCCATCAGTTCAAACATCCACAACACCAAAAAACAAACATATCACATTCTTGTCTATGTGAGGGTTGGCCTGAGAAGCAGTGTGTGTACTGTGTGTTCCCATTCCCTTGATATCATGGTGGACATGGCTCAATACTACCTTGGACAGGCAGGAAGAGATTGCCCTACAGTTGAAGGGAAATGAGTCCAACTGATGAAGGGAATCAATACTAAGGATTAAGTCTTTCATGCAAGAGCAAGAGACTAAGGGTCTATGGCTTCCTAAGCATTTCCAGTTCCCCAGTTTATTCCAGTTCCAGATCCTTCCTTCACCACATTTTCAAACATTCAAAATTGCTTTGAATCTTTCACACAGATTTTTCTCTTCTTGATGCTATAATCTGCCAGTGATCTGCTAGTTCTCCCTGCATCATTGAAAACTTTAGTATTGTTTCTCTATGTTGGTCTAACACTCTGTCATTTTAAGAAAATTTCAACACTAACACAATCTAGAGTTCATCTAGCTAATATCTTGGATTCTGAGTCTCCACAATCTCTCAGCTGGCTTCATGTCAGTGACCCTTACCTGTGGTCTAACTTACATATCACCAATAATGGCACCAACTGGGGAGATAATGTGAAATATTTCCCTTTTTACCACCTTCACTTTGTCCTGCTTACTTAATCCTGTTCTCACATATCTACTATTCAGCAACTGATACTTAGTATTTTGACAGGTATTTATTGTTTGTATAAGTTACTTTTATATTATCTATCACCAAATTTGCTCTTTCTACCCCTGATAAATACATTTATATTCCAAGATCCAAATCACCTTGTTATTGAAAATCCTCAATCAATTTCCCTCTTTATTTCTTTAAGCAAAAATCCCATCTATAAATAAGTCTAGTGTTAAATCCCATCTCTACGTAAGTCTATTGTTTTTTTTATCATTTTTATTTTTAATGTAACGGTGATGTACACAGGTTTTACAGCTGCATGTCAGGTAATGAGTTCATTTGGTTTTGAACAATGTTATTTTTTCCTCATTTTTCTAACTCATGGCTATCCATCACTACCTTACTCTTATTAGAAATTGTCAAGTAAGTATATTTGGTTTAACTACTATTAAAATTGTGAACAAAATATTCAAGTGATTTGGAGGCATTTATAATGTACTATGTGATTTTTTGAAGGTTTTTTTTAAAAATTTTATTGTAAAGATGCTGCTCAGAGGGATTACAGGTACACGAGTAAGGCAGTCAGTACATTTCTTTTCTCTTCTCTTCTTTTCTTTTCTCTTCTTAGTTGTGGAGCTTGAACAGATGACCACTTTCTCCAAGGCAGGGTCATTGTCATTAGGCATACCTGTGTTGTCCCCTCAATCCCAAATGCTGCTCTTGTCAAGTTCTTGGTATCTGAATGAGAGGGGCTGGGAGAAAAGAAGGACTACGTGTCCTTCTTTCTCTCCTGTCTACTGTCCATAGCTTTCTACCATTGCCCTTGGTGTGCAGGGAACCATAAACAAGTTATGTCTTGGCCCTGCTGAATCCTTTAGGTCTACCACTCTTTTCTGTTCAATATACCCTCTGGCAAGGAGGGTTTTCTTCCTCGGGGGACTTCTCATTGGAAGGTCACAGACTAACAGAGATCTACCTTGGCTGCTTATTACCCTTTAACCTTCCTGTAGTAATTGCTTCCCCTCTGTGGACTCCTCCCTTTCATCCACAGTAAAATGAATCAGAGGAAAGGACCCCAACACCAGCTATTCCAAGTGTTTCTTCCTAATCTTTGTCTTAGTTTTCCTTGATATTGGCTTCCTTTGCTCAATTTTATTTTAAAAGGGAGTTTTAAAGCACTAGGTTGAAGGAAAGTCAGCTGGTCTCATATAGCACACCAAAGGGGAGTCAGCCCATAACCCTGCTCAGTTCTAGTTCTGCTGTGAGAGACTCTGAGCAGGACTGTGGTAAGGACAGGAGAGGAGCCCCATCTAGGAAGAGGCTGCAGCTTTTATCTTTCCCTTCCCCATTTAAGAGGCTTGAAGGGGAACTGGAAGAGAGCACCTTTGCCTTTTTTCCACAAGGATTAGAGTTATTTAGTGGCGTGTTTAGAGAAGGCTACTCCCCTGCGTCCCTGGAAGCCTATGCCATTCACATTGGGCTTTGTTCTGCTATGGCAGATCTCAAGGCTTCTCTTGTTGATACCCTCTCTCCCAATTCGACTTGAGTCATGGCTATGAATAAAATCAGGTGTTTCTTACAGCTGTTTTCATGATACATGGATACAGAGAAAGATGCCACTTATGACATCTGTTCTTTCTTGCCAGGATTTTTTTTTTTGTATTTTATTTTATTTGTGAACATACTGTGCAGAGGGGTTACAATTACATGGGCAGGATAATGCATACATTTCTTACCAAGCATTGCAGCCTCCTCCTTTGTTTACACTTCTCATCCCTTCCCAGCCTCCCCCCCCACCCCAGTCCCAATCCCTCCCCCCCACTGACATTGTAAAGCTCATTTTGGACAAGACAACTTGTACTTCTCATTTTTGCAACAGGTCCACCTGTATCCTTAAACGACTTCTTTTTCCCCACAAGTTATACTGACATCAAATATAGTGAAAGCAGTTATACTGTGGGGGAGGGACATACAAAGCAACAAAGAAATAATCTTATAAATGCGTTAGAAACACATGCATGAAAGAAAAAAACGTTAAAATACATATCTAAGGGTTCATTTTCCTAACATCACATTATCTGACCTTTTCCACTTGACTCATACACATACTAGATATTGCAAATAAGGGAAACCATGGGGCCTATGTTTCTTTGGGCCTGGCTTCCTTCACTTAATGTAATTTTTTCCAAGTCTTTCCATTTCCTAACAAATGGGGCAATGTCATTCTTTCTGATGGAGGCAAAGAATTCCATTGTGTATATATACCACATTTTCTTGATCCATTCATCTACTGAGGGGCATCTGTGTTGGTTCCAGATGTTAGCTTTGGTAAATAATGCTGCAATAAACATAGTTGTGCTGGTAGCTTTAGTGTAGTCTTGTTTGTAAACATTTGGGTAAATGCCCAAAAGTGGGATTGCTGGGTCATAGGGGAGTTCTATATGGAGTCTTTTGAGGAACCTCCATACTGTTTTCCAAAGTGGTCGAACAAGTTTACATTCCCACCAACAATGAAGTAAGGTTCCCTTCTGTCCACATCCCCTCCAGCATCTGTTGTTGTTAGAGTTCTTGATTTTTGCCATTCTAACTGGAGTGAGGTGGTATCTCAATGTTGTTTTGATTTGCATTTCTTTTATGGCTAGGGATGTTGAGCATTTCTTCATGTGTCTATTGGCCATCCTTCTTTCTTCTTCAGAGAAGTTTCTCTTTAAGTCTTTCTCCCACTTGTTTATTGGGCAGTTGTTTCTTTGAGGATTTGTTGTTGGGGGCGTTAATTTTTTGAGTTCCAAGTATATTTTAGATATGAGACCCTTGTCCGTTGTATGGCTAGTAAAGATCTTCTCCCAATCCGTGGGCTTTCTATTGATCTTGCTAGCTATGTCCTTTGCCATGCAGAAGCTCTGCAACTTTATGCAATCCCATTTGTCCAACCTTCCTTTGATTTGTTGTGTTTCCGGGTCTCTGTTCAGAAAATTTCAGCCTAAGCCAAGGAGACCTAGGGTTTCTCCTATTCCATCCTGTAATGTTTTCAGAGTGTCTGCTTTGACTTCGAGGTCTTTGATCCATTTGGAGTTGATTCTGGTGCAGGGTGATATATAAGGATCTAGCTTTAGTTTTCTACAAGTAGTTAACCAATTTTGCCAGCACCATTTACTGAAGAGGTTGTCTTTCTTCCATTCTATTGTTTTAGCTCCCTTATGGAAGATTAGATGGCTATAGGTCTGTAGGTTCATTTCTGGGTTTTCAATTCTATTCCATTGGTCCTGAGGTCTGTTCTTATGCCAATACCAAGCTGTTTTGATTACTATGGCTTTATAGTAGAGTTTGAAATTTGGTATTGATATTCCTCCAGCAGT
Source organism: Dipodomys spectabilis (assembly GCF_019054845.1). Lineage (NCBI taxonomy): Eukaryota > Metazoa > Chordata > Mammalia > Rodentia > Heteromyidae > Dipodomys > Dipodomys spectabilis. The sequence continues at coordinate 8,067,650 of NW_024870723.1, forward strand.
GTTCTTTCCGTTGAGGAGCGTTTTTGCTATTCAGGGTCTTTTATTGTTCCATATGAATTTTTGGATTGCCTCTTCTATTTCCTTGAAGAATGAGCTTGGAATTTTGATAGGTATCGTGTTGAATTTGTAGATAGCCTTGGGAAGTATTGCCATTTTCACGATGTTAATCTTTCCAATCCAGGAGCATGGGAGGTTTTGCCATTTTTTAAGTTCTGTGTTGATTTCCTTTTTCAAGATTTTAAAGCTTTCATCATAGAGGTCCTTCACTTCTTTGGTTAAGTTAATTCCTAGGTATTTTATTTTTTGTGGGGCTATTACAAATGGAGTTGCTTTCCTAATTTCAGCCACACTTTTCTCATTGTTGGCATACAGAAAGGCCATTGATTTTGGGGGGTTAATTTTATATATTCCCTAATAATGTTTTGAATCTTGGTTGTTTCCGTGGTGATGTTTCCATTCTCGTCTCTGAGTTTATTTATTTGGGTGTGTTCTCTTCTTTTTCTGATAAGATTTGCTAAAGGTCTGTCAATTTTGTTAATTTTTTCGAAGAACCAACTCTTTGTTTTGTTGATTCTTTCTATAGTTTTTTTGGATTCTCATTCATTTAATTCTGATTTAATTTTAATTATTTCTTTCCATCTACTGGATTGGGGTTTATCTTGCTGCTCTTTTTCAAAGAGGTTCAGATGTCTCATTAAATTGTTAGTTTCAGATATCTCCCATTGTTGATGTAGGAGCTCAGAGCTATAAACTTACCTCTGAGTACTGCCTTTGCTGTGTCCCAGAGGAGCTGGTAATTTGTGTGTTCATTTTTGTTGACTAGCATGACAGTAAGGAACTTCCCCCTTGCAACAGACAAAGAAGTTGAGCCAGCGAGGCAAAAAGAAAGTCAGAGATCCTAGGGCAATCCTGAAGGAAAATAGTGAGTGGGCGATGTATTTTATGGAAATATTGAGGAAGCAGATATGGGTACGAAGTTTTTGTTTTTTCATTTTTTAAGTGACAGAGCACCTTTTCCTTCGAATAATTAGTAGACAAGTATAACAAAGGACCTATGGGAATATAGCTTCTCAAATCTATTTCATGGGCATGCATTTTGATGAAGGTATATATGTAGGTTCCAAAATATGCTCCTACTACAATGTGTAATTCATCACAATTTTTTTTAGGGGGGTCCGGTTGTGGGGCTTTAACTCCAGGCCTGGGCACTGTCCCTCAGCTCTTCAGCTCAAAGCTAGCGCTCTACCACTTGAGCCACAGCGCCTCTTCTGGCGTTTTACTTTTTGCTTATGTGGTGCTGAGGAATTGAACCTAGGGCCTCAGGCATGCAAGGCAAGCACTCTACCACTGAGCCACCTTCCTAGCCCAATTCATCACAATTTTAGCTGCATGTGAGATTCATCTCATAACTTTGCAATGGAACCTTAGTCTGACCAATGAATTAAATTAGCTTTTACTTTTGTCTTTTTTCCTTATGTCCCGGGTATCCCCTCTGTTTATCTTCTTTTGTTCCTATGCTTGTTTGATATTTTATTGACATGTTACGGGAAGCATTAGATATATACAAAATATTCATATTCTATTGCCAAGACAATATACAGAGGGCTTTCAGTTATATGTTAGATACTGAGTAAATTCCTAGTCAATCTTGTTATCCCACACTTCAAAGTTCTACTACTTTGCTTTCCTCCTACCCCACTCCACACCCAAGTTGTGTAGATCGTGTCCAACATATTGTCTTGTGTATATGCCTATTGGATTGGTTTCCTCCATATTTTTTTGATTCCTTCCTTTTACTAATTCCAATAAATGTTATATAGTGTACCAGTTGCCAGAATGAAATACAAGAACAACAGAGATTATAGCAAAGGAGGAAGAATATACAAAAGAAACAAAAAATCCCAAAGTTGATTAAAAACAATAGAAACAAAGAAAAACCTCTTGTGTCCGTGTCTTGCAGTTCATTCCCCATAACTTCATCTATTTTTGTAAGATTTTTATTTTAAAAATACTGTACAGTGTGGTTACAGTTACATGAGCAAAGTAATGAGTACCTTTCCTATTGATCATTGATGCCTCCTCCTTTTTTCCCTACCATCCCTTCCCTCCACCTCCAAATTACACTCCCCCTTTTCTCTGGCCCCACCCACCAAAATTGTAAAGTTCATTTTTTAACATATTGTCTTCTGCATCTCATTGTTGCAATGGTCAACCTGTATCCCTGTTTAAACATTTTGCTTTTTTCCCTTCTCTTCCCAATACTATACCAACATCAAATACATTGAAACAGGGGTTATACCATGGCTGGAAGAGATGTGGCCAGAATGGAACCCTTCTGCATTGTTGGTGGGAGTGTAAACTAGTTTAACAACTTTGGAAAGTAGTATGGAGGTTCCTCAAAAGACTCCACATAGAGCTCCCCTATGACCAAGCAATCCCATTTAAAGGCATTTATCCAAATGATCACAAACAAAACCATCATAAAGCTACCAGAACAACTGTGTTTATTGAAGCATTACTTACCATACCGATGACATGTGTATCTTCAAATCCATTTCACCCCATTGAGAAAATATTTTCCTTTCTCTTCTGCATTCAAACTAAATGGAAACAGGGCAAGGACCCCCACCTGGACTAACTGCAGTTTCCTTGGTATTCCAGTGCCCTGGATGCAGACTCTGAGTGGAATGGTTTATAATGGGTCTTGGCATTGAGGCCATGGCACTATCCGCACTCAGACCAGGACTGAGGGTTGAGGGCTAGCACAGGCCATTCCTCTGGGATGTTTGAAACCCTGGGGTTGGAAATGTGCAACACTCATTGTCTCTCAATCGACGCTCATGGGAAACTCTGGTGCACCAGACAAAGGCCAGAATAGCTGAAGAGGAGGGAAGGCAAGGTCAGAGCTCAAATGCTCTCATCGGGAAGACAACCTACACAGGTCAGCATGGCTTTGGCAGAGTGGGTCTTGTCGACCTCACAGCATCAGAGCCAGTGATCTGCATCACAGTCATCAAAGTCAGATCCTAATAGAAATGGCAGAGCCAGGGGCAAGTGTGAGCACAGTGCCCATTGCGCTACAAAATGTCAGCTGTTCCTCTATGTCAGAGTACGGAGAATATGTGAAGCTCTGAGGGAGATCCTGGAGGGCAGGTCAGTGTGTCCAGTGGCAGGTATTAGTAGAACACTGAGGATACAGGATCCTTTGTATTTTCCAGGATTGCAGGTGCAATAGAGGAGTTCTGTGGCCTGAGCCACATTTTCACTATCATTTTGACAGCAGAGAGCATTTGTAGAAAAATATCTGAAGTGTGTCTTGGATTGAGTATCCAAGGAAGATGGCTTATTGCCTGGACCACAGAACCACTGTGGTCCTGACATCAGGAGGAGATTGTGGAGAAAAGATCCTGAGTGTTTTCAGGAGTGGAGGTCACTGGTGGTTAGGGTAGGGTATGGCCTGGGCCATTCTTGTCTGGATGTGCTCAACCATAGCCATCCAGACTAAGTAGAGACACTGTTCAGTGTTGTGTGGTCTCCTCTTCCTGTGAAGAGGTTAGGAGCGGGCTCCACATGTGATCTTGGCAGGGTGGGAGAGGTCCTCTTCTGGAGAACAAACTCATATTTTGCTAACACATTCTTGTTCTCAGGCATCCTCAGGCTGATGGAAGAGAGATAAAGAGTTTAGTCAGCATAATGACGGGAAGTGAGACACAGCAACCATTTGAGAAGCTCCTACAGACACGTTTTGAGCCAGGAGACTGCCATTTCTGCAGTCAAGCGCCAGAAACACTCAGGTCCTGGGACCCCTGCCTGGGAACAGAGCCTATGGGGAATGTATGTTGTCTTGCTTAGGAAAGAACTTGGGAGTGCAGCTCAAGCAGGCGGTGCTCACTGCTGCCTTCATAATCAGGAACTGCAGACACAGCAGGCTTTCCAGAATGCACAGCATTTCTTAGGAGCATTGTCTTCCTGAGAACACCACCATGGGGCAAGCCTGGACTCAGGCCTCCTGCCCAGGATTCACTCCTGGGGCCTCCAACTCAGTGGGCCCCCAGCACCTAGCAAGACTTGTCTTTCCTACCAGCTCTTCTGTCTCATCAACATCAGCCTCAGGCATCCCTGGTACCTGCCCGCCATCCTACCTGAACCCTGCCAGCCATTCCCCAGCCACTTACTTCTTTCTTGCCTTTTGAATTCCTGGGAAGGTCTTGCTCTTGTTTGTAGGGTCAGTCTGCCTCCGGGGCTCCAGTGCACACGATAGCTCATAGCTAAGACAAGGGGTGGCGGTGAGGTGACCAAGTGCCTTGCCTGTTCACTGCCACAGTTGGCTTGAACTTCAGAGCCTGGTGGGTCTCCCACATTCAGCCGACCAGAGTCTCTGTCGGTTCCCACTCACCCAAGGTCATACCTCAGGGCCTCTGGACCCCATTCTCAGGATGTCCCCCTCGTCCAGCCAGTGTCTGCAACCTACCTAGCTTCCTCACTGAGCCGCTCCAGGCCCTTGAACCAGGCCAGAAAATTTTCTGCTTTGTTGAGGTGATAATATCTGCAGGTATGCTGCAGGTCTTTCAAATGTTGGATGATCTTATTTTCCTGGTCATGGAGAGCACAAGGGAAGGGACAGGGCAGGGCTGGCCTGGGCTGGGCTTTGCTATTTAGGGAGGGACCCACCTCCTCTAGCAGCTCTGCCCAACAACCCCCCACTGATTCCCCAAATGTATGTGAGATCTCACAGCTGTTTCCTCACACTCAATCCTGTGACTCTCTTGGATGCTACAAAACACCCTACCATGATAAGGGTGGATCTTCTCACACATCCCATTGTACCCATGCAGAAATGGCTGCTCATCAAGCTGGACAGGAGAATCTTGCAGGTCTCTACCCACCCTGTCTTGTCTGGACAGCTGACACTTACCTTATTTAATTTATACATTTGGGATTTTTCCTAGAAGAGAGAGGGCAATGGAGTTAGTATTTGGCCCCAATTCCCTCAGGACCTCCACCCAGGGCCTCTTCTAGCCTGGGCAAAATGTGTGCTTATACCAGAGTAGGGCCAGCTTTCAGAGGAGGGCTGGGCAGAGGGCATCAAGTCAGGATTAGGGACTGTGTTGTGTAACACCTGTGATGCAAGGTGAGTGACTGCAGCATAGGGTGAAAAGGCATTTCTCTTAGGAGAGGCTGGCTTCAGTTTGGCCCCAGTGCCATCCCATGAGGGACTTGAAATCCCAGCTACTCAATGTGCACAAACTCAGCGGTCATACAGCTGTGGCAAGCAGCTGCTCAGAGGGGAACAGGACTCGACTCTTAGGATGGCCTCGAGGTTGTCAAGGGTGCCAGAGCTCAGGATTCCCAGGGAACTTTGACCTCAAGATCCCAGCTTGCAGCATTTGCCTGGCTACTCACTTCGTCAATATCCTGATATGCAGAATGTATCATCGTAAGGTCTGTCAGGAAGATTCCCAGGTAGGGAATGATGCCCTTTGTCAACACCTGTAGGATTGGTTGGGTGATGGTCAAGGCCCAGGGCCCTTCTCATACCCAAACTCACATGGTAGCTCAGTCAGTCCTCAGCCTTACAGCTGCTTCCATGACACAGTGTCTTGGGGAACCTTTGATCCCCCCTTGTGTCTAGACCCAGGTTCTTGCTGCCTGGTTCTCCAAACTGCCCCAGGTCCAAATCTATGCTGGCATATGCAGAACACAACATTCTGTAGTACCATTCTGCCTACCACCTGCCCCTCAGAGGCTCTGCCAATTCCTCGCTCGGCTGGCTCTAGTTCCTGTATCCCTTCTGACAGCCAGCTCATCAGGGCCACATCTGCTAGAGTGCAAATGCCCTTCTCCATCTGCACCTTGGGTGTGAGATGAAAGGTGAGCAGAGGTAGGCTCCCTGTGCCTCTTCTCTCTCAGCAACCCGGCCTAGGTCCCAGTCACTCACCATCTTCTGCAACCACCTGGGACCTCCTTGGAGCTGCTTCTCCTTTGTGGCTAACTTGCAAGACTCCTGCCAAGATTGTGGAGGTTGTTAATGAGGGCTCTATGCTATCTGTCTTTCTAGTGTCATTGTCTTCTTATTGGGACTGACCTGGCTGCTAGGTTGTTTCAAAGCTTCTACCATCTGGCAGAGGAATTCTAGCTCTGGCTTTGCTCCAGCACTCACTACAGTGGGCTCTGGCCTGGGGAGTTGGCCTCCTCTGCCTGCTTCCTCATCTGTCAAGTCTGCCTCCTGGCAATGGGGGGCCCCAGGTACTCCTGCTGTCTGCTACCAATGGTGATGTGATGACTGGCATGAGTGTCCAGGGCCTCCTCAGAACCCTGGAGGATTTATCTGTTTCTCCTGTTTGGACAGCTCAAATGCCAGCCTGGTTCTTCAGCCTTGTGAGCTCCAAAACCCTTCCTATCAGGGAGGAGAAAAACTGAGATATGGACAAGGCTAGTGGTCTGTCCAATGCCCTGAAGGTCAGCAAAGGAAGGGGACCCGAGGCTCTGAGAAGATTCCAGTTTGCTGGTGTTTTTCTGTGTATAAGGGTGCTTAGAAAAGGTAAGCAGGGAAGGAGAGAACCATAGACTTTCAGACTCCTTCCTGACCCCACCTTCGAGCCTGTCCTCAGCAGAGTAGGGTAGAGTTCCAGACCACTGGAAAAGAGCCTCTGGTCTGGGACAGGAAATTGTTGCTCTGTGCAGTCCTGTGCAGCATAGGTTAGGGAAGGGCAAGAATATGCCACTGGGCCTATAGCACATTGGGCATCAAGTAGAATGGTAGGGCTTTCAGTAGGAGGAGTCCCCAATCCTGGGTACCCTCTGCTTCCCCGGGCCACCCTGTGTCCCTTCAGAACATTTTCAACCTCAGTGGCTTCCTAGGACTCCACGTGCCCTGACCTGGATTAAGTGCCTAACAGACTCTTCCCTTAGCCTCCTGCCCAATAGAAACCAAGTCATGATTCTAATCCCCTTAGGATGGCACTGACTCCCCCGTGCCCACCCTCCACCTCTGCCCTCTGTCTTCATTTCCTCATGCCATACCTTTCGCAGCAGCTCTCTGCTCTTGGAGTAATTGTTTTCAGGAGAAGTGATTTTTTCCAATTTGTGGAATGTGTGCAAGGAGTCTCTGTGGGAGGGGCAGAGAGAAGGAGACAGTTGGAAGGTGGGGAGGAGGGAGTTGGTTTCCATTTGGGTTGGGAAGGAAGCTGCCCGTGTGGCTGCCCAATAGAGTTACAAACGGGTCCAAAGAGCCCAAGAGTACACCAGGCAGGAGCAGTTGCTTCTTCCTGGCATAACCATGAGCCATCCCTCTTCCACTAGGCAGCTCTGCTTTCATTTCAAGTGGATGCGGATTCTTAGCCACCACAAAATCCTGATGAGTGTCTGTGTGGGTTTCTGTGTGTTTGTGTGTGCGTTGTTTCTGTGTCTGTGTGTATGTGTGCATCTGTGTATGTTTAGTCTTACAAGAGATGTCTGAATCCTGACAAGAATTACCCAAGCAGGACCCAGGGAACTAGGATCTGAACTGGACGTTTATGTCCAGGGCTCAAGCAGTGTGACACCTACCATGTCTGCCCACAGGGCAACTGCTGTGTGAAGAGGGACCCACTTGCAGACCTCTTGCCATGTTGTCTTCAGTCGGAAGATGGCCGCGCTCTGCAGGGCAGAGATGATGGCATGGAGTGAGGAGAAGTTCCTCAGGTCTCGGCAAGCCTGGAGAGGAAGATTGTGTGAGTCTTGCCTGACACAGCCGCCACCTGTGGGCCTGGACAAGAGAGGGATGCTGGGAGTGTCAGGACCTGGGCAGGGATGTAGGGCACCCAGGGGGATTGTGGTTCCCCTTGGGCTGAGGAGCAGATCAGTGAGGGGCCAGTCAAGGGGTGGCTGGGTCTGGCTAACCCTGGGACACATGGGCCTGTGGTAGGAGGGACTGGGCTCCATGATCACAATTTCAAAATGCAGAATAGAGAAATTGAAAAGCAGAGGAGATAAACTAGGCAGCAGAGCCTGTAGCGTACCGCGGCCACCTGAATCCAGTGTTCGACCACAAGCGCTCTGTCTGGGGCTTTCATGCTGAAGTCCCCGAGACAGGTGGTGATGACACAGGAACATACGTTGTTAAAGTGTGCCACCATGTCCCGGATGGTGGGGGCCAAGTGCTCCTTGCCATTCTTGTGCCTCTGGGACCATATCCATCCCAGGCAGTGGTTGGGCAATGCCTTCTCGAACAGCTCCTGAGGAAGATGGCCAGGGTCACCAGGCTGTGACACACCACAGTGCCCAGGTCCAGGCCCTCCTCACATGCACAAAGGCATGGAGATGTGAGTGTCCAGGAGGACCCTGAAACGTGTGGAGTGTCTGTACCTGTTTTGCTGACACCCAGCACACAGAGCACAGAAGGGACCTCAAGGTAACCAATGTGGGAATGGAAGAGCAATGATTTCCCAAACTTTCTCATTCTTCCCAGAAGACTACATGCTCCACACAATACCTAATCTGACCTAGCTCAGACAACAAATGTCCTTCCCCTGATCTAACGCCTATGTCCTACACCACTAGAACTAGCACTCAGGTCCATGTCTGGGCTGGGCACTCATCAGGTCCAAATCAGGTGCCTGCTCAATGAGTGCTGAGGCTCACAGGGCTCCTGGCACAGGAGGGTGAGCTGTGTGCTGGCTGCCCTTCTTTCTGCCCGAGGCTTGGTTCTGCACAGCTCCTGGCATGGGAGCGGGTCTCATCTCAGCTTCAGGGACTGCATGTAACCAAGTGGAACTAGACAAAGTGGTGCTAGGTGTGATGGAACTCAGGCTGGGGAAGAAGAGATGGGCAGCAAGGAAATGTGACACAGGCCAGAGCAGCAGAAGGCACAGGGAGCCCTCCTTCACCACAGCCACCCTGCCCAGCCCCTCACCGCATCCATCGTTGTGAGCTGCTCTGCTTCCAGGTGGGGTTGGACAGCCAGGAAACAAGGCATGTCCTGGCTGCGTGAAGGCTCTCCGGTCATCAAAGCAGGATGACAAGCTTCTTGGGCAGGAACAGATGTGCACGGCAACTCAGATTCCCAAGAAGCAGAGGGAACCTGCTCCATCACCACAGCCAAGGGCTCTGGGGAAGGATTGCAGGCAGCTGATGTCTCTGCACTGAGTCCTGGAGCCAAGTTGGGATGTGGCTCTGGCTCAGTCCTCGAAGCCAGTGTGTCCTCAATGCATATCAGAGGGGCTGCACTGGATGGTGGCTCTGTGGCAGCACTGGCCACTGCTGCTCCCTGGGCATGGAGCAGCGCAGCTGAGGCACAAGATGCCTCCATCTCAGCATTGCAAGCTGCTGCCTTTTGGAGGGGCAACAGCGGAGTGGAGGTGCAAGGTGACTCCCTCTCAGCCCTGGAGGCTGCTGTGTCCTCAGGCCTGGGCTCCAAAGCCATGGTGGAACCTGGCTTCAACTCAGACCTCCAAGATGCTGTATGTTTTTGTGGTGGTCCTACAAAGGAGAGCACAAGAACTAGGGCTCCCCCAACGAAGATGGCCAACGCTGGGGTTTGTGCCAGAGACAGCATTGCAGCTATGGGTAAAAGGATATGCAGTTCCGATCAGGGGGCTGGTTCTGCAGGACTAAGAAGTGGAGCTGAGGCAGAAAGGGGCTCTGTAGCACCCCCCGAGGCTGGTGCTCTGTCTGCTCTGCTCTCCAGAGCCAAGTTGGCAGATGGCCCCGATTGTGCATGAGATGCTGTAGCTCTCACAACCCAGAAGCCCACAGTTGGTACTCCAAGCACAAAGAACACTACAGCAGGTGCTCCTAACAGGTAGAACATCACACACAAGGATAGAAGGAACTCCAGTTCTGTACTGGAGGGTGGTTCTTTGTGATTAGGAACTGGAGCCACGCTGACACAGGGCTCCTTCTCAGCACTATATTCTGGTGCTCTCTGAGCACTGTGGTCAGCAGCCATGGTGGGAGCTGGCTCTGACTCTGGGCAAGAAGAGAATGCTCTTACGGCACAGAGCAACAGTGTCAGCACTCCTACAAGTGAGAGTCCCCCAGCCGGTCCTCTTAAAATAAATAACAGTAGAGTTAGGATCAGAAACATGGTCAGTTCAGCACTGTAGCCTGGTTCTCTGGAACGCAGAATGGGAGCCAAACTGACAAAAGTCTTCCTGTCAGCACTCTCTGCTGGAGTGCCATCAGCACCGTGTAATGCATCCCTGGTGACAACTGGCTCTGATTTGTCACAAGAGTTTAGTAGTCTCAGGCCACAGATCACCAGAGTCTTTACTCCCACCAGACACAGTAGGCCTGCTGGTGCTCCTACAATGAAGAGCAGCACAGCCAAGGGCAAAAGCACATTCAGCTCCTCACTGAAGGCTGCTTGTGCGGGGACATGAGGCAGAGGCGAGGTGGATGCTGGCTCTTCCTCAGCAGTGGCTTTTGATGTGTGCTGGGGCCTGAGCACAGGAGGGGAGCCAGAGCACAGCTCCATCTCCCCACCACCTATGGACACTTCTCCCACCCTCAGCCCCGGAGCTGAGGTGCCATTGGGCTCCACCTCAGCACTGACCGCCGCTTCCTGGACCCTGCGCACTGAAGAGATAGTGGGGGATGACTGCCCTTCATCACTGGCTGCTCTTGTGGCTTCAGGACTCAGCAGGAGAGCCAGCTTGGCCTGAGGCTCCTCAGCCACACAAGAAGTTTCAGCTCCCTGAGCGCTGCCATCCAGATTCAAGGCAGAAGTGGCCTCTGCTTGGGCTCCTGATGAGGCTCCTCCCACTGCAGTGGGGACCACATTCATGGATGGACTTGACTGGGGCTCTGAAGTTGGTGTGTCATCTACCACTGGAACTGCGGGTGGAGCTGCAGGAGGAGACAAGGTCCTCTCCATGACTGCTTTCTTCTGCCTGAGATTTCCAGCTTAGAATCTCCCATACACGCTATCGCTCAACCTCTACATGTCCATGCTGGGCTTGAGATTTCTCTTGTCCCAGGCCCATGGCTAATTTTGGAGCCTCCTCCCAGTGGTGCCCTGCACCTCCCACCCCTCCCCAGGATATGTCTCCATCCCAACTACGTACCTAGAGCCTCATCCTGCCTGAAGTCCTGGATCCCCAACTCTGCCAGGAGGTGAGAGACATGGAGCTCCACGTCAGAGCCACGCATATGCAGCCTCAAGTGAGCCTGGAGCCCCTGGAGGCAGGGATGTGGCCTGGGTTCCAGGAAGTCTTCTGGGTGGCAGTCCAGCCAGGTGCTCAGAAGGCCTGAGATAGCACTAGAGGAACATGGGTGGGAAGCAGCGTCTGAATAAAGCCTAGCACCTGCCCTGGTCTCCCTTAGTCCCCTACGATGATCGCTGCCTTTGCAGAGACCAGCACCTTCCAACATCAGCCCCCTGTGTCTGTGCTAACAGTGGCAAGCCCACTCAGCCATGGCCTGCAGAGAAATTTCATCCAAGGTGGGAACCAAGTCCAAATGCTGGAAGCAGCCCTGTCCTCTTCTGCAATTTGCCCATCATCTCTCCCGAGGGCCTCCAGATGCTGGACTCTAAAGGTCTTGCTGTCTTGCCTGGCATGCATAGGGTTCTGGCACACCTCCTAGGTAGCTCTGCTGCCTCCTTCCCCAGGAGCCGCACATGAATGTCTGCCTACCTCCAGCTTGTTCTCCTTCTGTATCTGTCGCAGGGTGGCCCTTGCTCTCATTGCCACCCCTAGCAGCATCTCCAAGGCTCTGACCAAGGACTGATCTCCCTAGACCTATAGTGGAGCTCATGGGGAGCTGGGCAAACCTGAATGGCATGGGCTATGGTATGGTTAGGATGGATTCTCTTGGGATTCACATAAAGGCCCCAGCCTCTACCTCTGTTCACAACAGTACCCCATAGTAATATTTTCCTCCTGGTACTATAGGTGAAGCCTTACACCCCAAGGATCTGGTGACAAGCACAAGAATTGAGGGCTCCTGACTTGGCCCCATCTCTCCAACCTTCCACCCACTCATTTGTCACCACTCTGGACACTCATACTCTCCCTGCAGATCAAAGCCCACTGCTCACTAGCAGATCTGTTGCTGGGGAATGACATCCTCTCTGGAGTCGGCTAGGGTGTCAGTCTGTGCAAAGGACTCCATGGGGGCTTCACAATTCCTGAACCTGTTGAGAATTCCAAGCATCACTGGCCAGCCCAGGATAGCCAGCAAGTTCTTGCTCTTCTCACACCACTAAGCTCATGATCTGTACATCGGCCCTTCCTATCTCTTCCCTTCTCTTCCAATTTCTTTCAAAGATGAGCGATCAACTCCTGTCCTGATCAACTTAGGAGCTCAGAGGCCTACTCTCTGGCCCCAGCCATTCCTGCTCTGCCTACACCTTGGTGGGATCCTGGTTCCAGAGACAATTGGTTTCCTTCTGGCTAAAGAAACAGACTGCTTTTTCTGAGACCTCAGGGAAACAGAGTGACAGAGAATATACCACAGTCCTAGACAGACGCTATACTTCAATAGCCTAGCCCAGCCTAGCCCAGGCCTTGCATGCTTGGTTCCTCCAATTCTGGCAAGTGCCAGTGAAATAGAGTCTGTGAACCCACCACAAGCCAGGCTCCATTGCCAAGGGTCTCACAGTAACTGTCTAATCCTATCTTATTGGAGTTGGCACTCACCTTGTGAATAGCAGATCCAATACCTGCTTAGTGTCTGCAGAACTCCTGTAGTTGTTGAAGAAGTTCTGTACGAAGATGGAGTCCTCCATCATCTGGGCAGACACCAAGCACTCCACCTGCTCCTCCAGGGTGCCAGCCCCAGGGACCTCTAACCTGCAGGCCTCGTCCAAGGGTGGGGACAAGTGATCTTCATTCTGGAAGAGAACCGAGGAGGGATGGTTCAAATGCCATCTAGAAAACTACAAGAAGATTCATGGCCACACACATGATAGAAAAACCTGAAAACTACAGACTGCTCACACAAACATGTGTGTGACACATAGACACATAGACACGGAAACAGAGACATACACAAACAGAGACACACACAGACACACAGACACACAGACACACACACACACACACACAGACACACACACACAGACATACAGACACATAGACCCAAACACACACACACACACACACACACACACACACACACACACACACACACAGACATACAAACAGGGAGCAGAAAGATCCACTGAGGATACTGGATGTGGAAATGGTGGGTCAGTCTATACTTTCCTGGCCTGAGAGCCCTATGTTACCTGTGAAGTCCTGCGGAAAAATCTGCAGAAGCGGCGGTAGGGTCCTGGGGGCACCCAGCGTGGATCCAGGTGTCCCAGGAACCTTCTCCGCCCTTCACTCCCTCTTGAATTTCTCCTCCTCCAACAGCAACAAGTAGACATCTTCTCAATATGCACGTTCCACACAAGTGTACTAGCAGGCAGCTTGTGGGGACTGTGGGTTCTGGCAAGGACCAGGGGTTAAGTCCTCGGAGCCATTGTAATGTCATCTCTTCACTTGAGCCCTTCTGACCTGGCCCTCTCCAGAGTCCCCTGTTTATGACTTGTACTCATGTAGCCCATGAACACCACTGGCCAGCATGACTCCCACCTCTGGCACAAGGACCTTGTTAGACTAGGAGGAAGAGGCTTCCCCCTTCATAGAGATGTATGCTTGTTGGATCATATGCACACTTCCTCCTCCCATGCAGAAGGGACCCTGGACATTACAGGAAATAACCCAAAAACCACTCAAGAAACAGTCACAAAGAGGGAAAAGATGTATTGGCTGTTGAACTGACAAGGCTAAGTTCTGATGAGGGAGGGGAGAAATGGCATCGTCCACCTTTTTCTAGTCGGGGGCTAGTGGTGGGAGGAGCCTCTCCTGCTTTGCAGGTGCTGCCTTCCAGGGCGGGCCTTATGTCTGGGAGGGAGTGTTTGCTGACGTCCATATCACCCTTTTTTGGTGAATATGTACTGTTTCTGGCTGGGAGTATGGGTGAGCGTTATTTCTTCTGGAGCTCCTTCTGCTAAGAGGGGCTGAGTTAGTCAATGGGTGTGAGAGGGCAGGTATAGAACAGGAATTGGAACAAGGTCATGATGGTTATGAAGATGTTACTTGCCCACATTGGGGTCCAGTCTTTTATTGTATGTTTTTTAATTGTGAAAATACTGTACAGAGGTGTTACAATGACACGGGCAGGACAATGAGTACATTTCTTATCAAGCATTGTTGATTCCTCCTAAGTTTCTCCTTCCCATCACTTCCTATCCTCTTCACGACCCCAGCCAATCCTCCCCCTCCCCCACCAAAGTTGTACAGTTCATTTTCTGACATAACGACTTGTACGTCTCATTGTTGCAGTGGGTCCACATGTATCCCTATTGAAACAATTTGTTTTTTCCCTTCCCCTCCACAAATTATGCCAACATCAAATACAATGAAATCAGTGGTTATACCCTGGAGGAGGGACATACAAAGCAACAAAGAAATAATCTTATAAATGTGTTAGAAACAAACCCATGAAAGAAAAAATACATTCGAATACATACCTTAGGGTTCATTTCCCTAACATCAACTTATCTGACCTTTTCTAATTGACTCAGACATATTCTAGTTATTGCAAATAAGGAAAATATGTTCTGAATTGGGTGAAATCTATTTTAGAACACCCGTGCCAGCCCTAAATCTGATATGAATGTCATATTCAATACTGTTTCTACTGGAGTCTGGTCATTGTGGTTGTATTCCTGGATCTCAAGTATGAAGGACATACACCCCGATTTAAAAAAGGAATTTTACAGGATGAAAGTGGACTTTATGCAGAAGTAGGGAATGAACACCACCACCCTTGTCCACCCAAGGAAGGAAGGGCCTGTCCCCATGCACACAGCAGCTAGTGTTCACTTTACTTGCAATAAACAGGGTGTGTAAGGCAATCACGTTTGTAACCCCAATGGTAGAAGAGAAAGTGTGAAGCCCCAGTCTTGCCAGGGAAATGGCAGCACACTGAGGGCTGGCCAGGGAGGTGGGTGGGTCTGAGAAGCCACAGCTTGTGGGCTCTGCAAGGAGTCACCAATGGAGTGGTTCATGCAGAGATACTAGGGCGAATCCCACATCTCCCAACTTTAGGATATTCCATAAAAATCTAAGACTAAGTACATCTCAAGGATTTCTTCACCAGATGCTCTACTAGGATACCTCTTACACCAAAGTTGTGAAAAAATAGGACCACAGGAAGTAGAGATGAAAGGCTAATATAGCTTGAACTATCATCAAGTACCATAGTCTGTGGGCCTGCACATCAACAACAGTTTGGTTCATGGAGTTTATAGGGATCAGCTTAGAAATCAAACCTGAATGAGTTAAAGAGGAAATGAGTTTTGTGAATGGACATAGGAAGTTCATCAATTACACAGTATTGAGAACAGACCATAAAAAGAAAGTGGATATGGTATATATACATAATGGAATTCTATGCCTCCATCAGAAAGAATGACATTGCCCCATTTGTTAGGAAATGGAAAGACTTGAAAAAACTTATATTAAGTGAAGTAAGGCAAGCCCAAAGAAACATGGGTTCCATGGTTTCCCTTATTTGCAATAACTAGACTATGTCTGAGTCAAGTAGAAAAGGTCAGATAAGTTGATGTTAGGGAAATGAACCCTAAGATATGTATTCGAATGTATTTTTTCTTTCATGGGATTGTTTCTAACACATTTATAAGATTATTTCTTTGTTGCTTTGTATGTCCCTCCCCCATGGTATAACCACTGATTTCATTGTATTTGATGTTGGCATAATTTGTGGAGGGGAAGGGAAAAAACAAATTGTTTAAATAAGGATACATGTGGACCCACTGCAAAAATGAAACGTACAAGTCCTTATGTCAGAAAATGAACTGTACAACTTTGGTGGCGGGGGGGGGGGGGGGAGGACTGGCTGGGATCGTGGAGAGGATAGGAAGGGATGGGAAGGAGAAACAAAGGAGGAGGCAACAATGCTTGATAAGAAATGTACTCATTATCCTGCCCGTGTCATTGTAACACCTCTGTACAGTATTTTCACAATTAAAAAAATACAATAAAAGACTGGACCCCAATGTGGGCAAGTAACATCTTCATAACCATCATTACTTGGTCTAATTCCTGTTTAATTCCTGCCCTCCCACGCCCATTGACTAACTCAGCCCCTCTCAGCAGAAGGAGCTCCAGAAGAAATAACCCTCACCCATACTCCCAGCCAGAAACAGTACATATTCAGCAAAAAAGGGTGATATGGACGTCAGCAAACACTCCCTCCCAGACATAAGCCGCGCCCTGGAAGGCAGCACCTGCAAAGCAGGAGAGGCTCCTCCCACCACTAGCCCCCACTGGAAAAAGGTGGACGACGCCATTTCTCCTCTCCCTCATGAGGACGTAGCCTTGTCAGTTCAACAGCCAATACATCTTTTCCCTCTTTGTGACTGTTTCTTGAGTGGTTTTTGGGTTATTTTCTTTAATGGCCATGGTCCCATCTGCATGGGAGGAGGAAGTGTGCATATGATCCAACAAGCATACATCTCTATGAAGGGGGAAGCCTCTTCCTCCTAGTCTAACAGGGTCCTTGTGCCAGAGGTTGGAGTCATGCTGGCCAGTGGTGTTCATGGGCTACATGAGTACAAGTCATAAACAGGGGACTCTGGAGAGGGCGAGGTCAGAAGGGCCCAAGTGAAGAGATGACATCACAATGGCTCCGAGGACTTAACCTCTGGTCCTTGCCAGATCCCACAGTCCCCACAAGCTGCCCGCTAGTACACTTGTGTGGAACGTGCATATTGAGAAGATGTCTACTTGTTGTTGTTGGAGGAGGAGAAATTCAAGAGGGAGTGAAGGGCGGAGAAGGTTCCTGGGACACCTGGATCGACGCTGGGTGCCCCCAGGACCCTACCGCCGCTTCTGGAGATTTTTACGCAGGACTTCACAGGTAACATGGGGCAGCCCAGGCCAGGAAACTATAGGCTGACCCACCACTTCCATGTCCCTAATCCTCACTGGATCTTCCTGCTCCCTGTTTGTGTGTGTGTGTGTGTGTGTGTGTGTGTGTGTGTCTGTGTCTGTGTGTGTGTGTGTCTGTGTCTGTGTGTCTGTGTGTGTGTGTTTCTGTTTGTGTGTGTCTGTGTTTCCGTGTCTATGTGTCCATGTGTAACACACACATTTGGGTGAGCAGTCACTTGTTTTCAGGTTTTTCTATCATGTGTGTGGCCATGAATCTTCTTGTAGTTTTCTAGATGGCATTTGAACCATCCCGACTGGGTTCTCCTCCAGAATGAAGATCACTTGTCCATAGGCATGGACGAGGCCTGCAGGTTAGAGGTCCCTGGGGCTGGCACCCTGGAGGAGCAGGTGGAGCGCTTGGTGTCTGCCCAGATGATGGAGGACTCCATCTTCGTACAGAACTTCTTCAACAACTACAGGAGTTCTGCAGACACTAAGCAGGTATTGGACCTGCTATTCACAAGGTGAGTGCCAACTCCAATAAGATAGGATTAGACAGCTACAGTGAGACCCTTGGCAATGGAACCTGGCTTGTGTTGGGTTCACAGAATCTATTTCACTGGCACTTGCCAGAATTGGAGGAACCAAGCATGCAAGGCCTGGGCTAGGCTGGGCTGGGCTATTCAAGTACAGCGTCTGTCTAGGACTGTGGTATATTCTCTGTCACTCTGCTTCCCTGAGGCCTCAGACAAAGCAGTGTGTTTCTTTAGCCAGAAGGAAACCAATTGGCTCTGGGACCAGGATCCCACCCAGGTGTAGGCAGAGCAGGAATAGCTGGGGCCAGAGAGTAGGCCTCTGGGCTCCTAAGTAGATCAGGACAGGAGTTGATCGCTCGTCCTTGAAAGAAATTGGAAAAGAAGGGAAGAGATAGGAAGGGCCGATGTACAGATCATGAGCTTAGTGGTGTGAGAAGAGCAAGAACTTGCTGGCTATCCTGGGCTGGCCAGTGATGCTTGGAATTCTCAACAGGTTCAGGAATTGTGAAGCCCCCATGGAGTCTTTTGCACAGACTGACACCCTCGCAGACTCCAGAGAGGATGTCATTCCCCAGCACCAGATCTGCTACTGAGTAGTGGGCTTTGATCTGCAGGGAGAGTATGAGTGTCCAGAGTGGTGACAAATGAGTGGGTGGAAGGTTGGAGAGATGGTTCCAAGTCAGGAGCCCTCAATTTTGTGCTTGTCACCAGATCCTTGGAGTGTGAGGCTTCACCTATAGTACCAGGAGGAAAACATTACTATGGGGTACTGTTGTGAACAGAGGTAGTGGCTGGGGCCTTTGCGTGAATCCCAGGAGAATCCATCCTCACCATACAATAGCCCATGCCATTCAGGTTTGACCAGCTCCCCATGAGCTTCACTGTAGGCCTAGGGAGATCAGTCCTTGGTCAGAGCCCTGGAGATGCTGCTAGGGGTGGCAATGAGAACAAGGGCCACCCTGTAGCAGATACAGAAGGAGAACAAGCTGGAGGTAGGCAGACATTCATGTGCGGCTCCTGGGGATGGAGGCAGCAGAGCTACCTAGGAGGTGTGCCAGACCCCTATGCATGCCAGGCAAGACAGCAAGGCCTTTAGAGTCCAGCATCTGGAGGCCCTCGGGAGAGATGATGGGCAAATTGCAGAAGAGGACAGGGCTGCTTCCAGCATTTGGACTTGGTTCCCACCTTGGATGAAATTTCTCTGCAGGCCATGGCTGGGTGGGCTTCCCACTGTTAGCACAGACACAAGGGGCTGATGTTGGAAGACGCTGGTCTCTGCAAAGGCAGCGATCATCGTAGGGGACTAAGGGAGACCAGGGCAGGTGCTAGGCTTTATTCAGACGCTGCTTCCCACCCATGTTCCTCTAGTGCTATCTCAGGCCTTCTGAGCACCTGGCTGGACTGCCACCCAGAAGACTTCCTGGAACCCAGGCCACATCCCTGCCTCCAGGGGCTCCAGGCTCACTTGAGGATCCATATGCGTGGCTCTGATGTGGAGCTCCATGTCTCTCACCTCCTGGCAGAGTTGGGGATCCAGGACGTCAGGCAGGATGAGGCTCTAGGTACGTAGTTGGGATGGAGACATGGCCTGGGGAGGGGTGGGAGGTGCAGGACATCACTGGGAGGAGGCTCCAAAGTTAGCCATGGGCCTGGGACAAGAGAAATCTCAAGCCCAGCATGGACATGGAGAGGTTGAGCGAAAGCGTGTATGGGAGTTTCTAAGTGGGGAAATCTCAGGGCGGAGGGTGCTGTGGGACTTTACAAACACTCAGAAGAAAGCATCATGGAGAAGACCTTGTCTCCTCCTGCAGCTCCACCCGCAGCTCCAGTGGTAGATGTCACACCAACTTCAGAGCCCCAGTCAAGTCCATCCGTGAATGTGGTCCCCACTGCAGTGGGAGCAGCCTCATCAGGAGCCCAAGCAGAGGCCACTTCTGCCTTGAATCTGGATGGCAGCGCTCATGGAGCTGAACCTTCTTGGGTGGCTGAGGAGCCTCAGGCCAAGCTGGCTCTCCTGCTGAGTCCTGAAGCCACAAGAGCAGCCAGTGATGAAGGGCAGTCATCCCCCACTATCTCTTCAGTGCGCAGGGCCCAGGAAGCGGCGGGCAGTGCTGAGGTGGAGCCCAATGGCACCTCAGCTCCGGGGCTGAGGGTGGGAGAAGTGTCCATATGTGGTGGGGAGATGGAGCTGTGCTCTGGCTCCCCTCCTGTGCTCAGGCCCCAGCACACATCAAAAGCCACTGCTGAGGAAGAGCCAGCATCCACCTCGCCTCTGCCTCATGTCCCCGGACAAGCAGCCTTCAGTGAGGAGCTGAATGTGCTTTTGCCCTTGGCTGTGTTGCTCTTCATTGTAGGGGCACCAGCAGGCCTACTGTGTCTGGTGGGAGTAAAGACTCTGGTGATCTGTGGCCTGAGACTACTAAACTCTTGTGACAAATCAGAGCCAGTTGTCACCAGGGATGCATTACACGGTGCTGATGGCACTCCAGCAGAGAGTGCTGACAGGAAGACTTTTGTCAGTTTGGCTCCCATTCTGCGTTCCAGAGAACCAGGCTACAGTGCTGAACTGACCATGTTTCTGATCCTAACTCTACTGTTATTTATTTTAAGAGGACCGGCTGGGGGACTCTCACTTGTAGGAGTGCTGACACTGTTGCTCTGTGGCGTAAGAGCATTCTGTTCTTGCCCAGAGTCAGAGCCAGCTCCCACCATGGCTGCTGACCACAGTGCTCAGAGAGCACCAGAATATAGTGCTGAGAAGGAGCCCTGTGTCAGCGTGGCTCCAGTTCCTAATCACAAAGAACCACCCTCCAGTACAGAACTGGAGTTCCTTCTATCCTTGTGTGTGATGTTCTACCTGTTAGGAGCACCTGCTGTAGTGTTCTTTGTGCTTGGAGTACCAACTGTGGGCTTCTGGGTTGTGAGAGCTACAGCATCTCATGCACAATCGGGGCCATCTGCCAACTTGGCTCTGGAGAGCAGAGCAGACAGAGCACCAGCCTCGGGGGGTGCTACAGAGCCCCTTTCTGCCTCAGCTCCACTTCTTAGTCCTGCAGAACCAGCCTCCAGATCGGAACTGCATATCCTTTTACCCATAGCTGCAATGCTGTCTCTGGCACAAACCCCAGCGTTGGCCATCTTCGTTGGGGGAGCCCTAGTTCTGGTGCTCTCCTTTGTAGGACCACCACAAAACCACACACCATCTTGGAGGGCTGAGTTGAAGCCAGGTTCCACCATGGCTTTGGAGCCCAGGCCTGAGGACACAGCAGCCTCCAGGGCTGAGAGGGAGTCACCTTGCACCTCCACTCCGCTGTTGCCCCTCCAAAAGGCAGCAGCTTGCAATGCTGAGATGGAGGCATCTTGTGCCTCAGCTGCGCTGCTCCATGCCCAGGGAGCAGCAGTGGCCAGTGCTGCCACAGAGCCACCATCCAGTGCAGCCCCTCTGATATGCATTGAGGACACACTGGCTTCGAGGACTGAGCCAGAACCACATCCCAACTTGGCTCCAGGACTCAGTGCAGAGACATCAGCTGCCTGCAATCCTTCCCCAGAGCCCTTGGCTGTGGTGATGGAGCAGGCTCCCTCTGCTTCTTGGGAATCTGAGTTGCCGTGCACATCTGTTTCTGCCCAAGAAGCTTGTCATCCTGCTTTGATGACCGGAGAGCCTTCACGCAGCCAGGACATGCCTTGTTTCCTGGCTGTCCACCCCCACCTGGAGGCAGAGCAGCTCACAACGATGGATGCGGTGAGGGGCTGGGCAGGGTGGCTGTGGTGAAGGAGGGCTCCCTGTGCCTTCTGCTGCTCTGGCCTGTGTCACATTTCCTTGCTGCCCATCTCTTCTTCCCCAGCCTGAGTTCCATCACACCTAGCACCACTTTGTCTAGTTCCACTTGGTTACATGCACTCCCTGAAGCTGAGATGAGACCCGCTCCCATGCCAGGAGCTGTGCAGAATCAAGCCTGGGGCAGAAAGAAGGGCAGCCAGCACACAGCTCACCCTCCTGTGCCAGGAGCCCTGTGAGCCTCAGCACTTATTCAGTAGGCACCTGATGTGGACCTGATGAGTGCCCAGCCCAGACATGGACCTGAGTGCTAGTTCTAGTGGTGTAGGACATAGGCGTTAGATCAGGGGAAGGACATTTGTTGTCTGAGCTAGGTCAGATTAGGTATTGTGTGGAGCATGTAGTCTTCTGGGAAGAATGAGAAAGTTTGGGAAATCACTGCTCTTCCATTCCCACATTGGTTACCTTGAGGTCCCTTCTGTGCTCTGTGTGCTGGGTGTCAGCACAACAGGTACAGACACTCCACAGGTCTCAGGGTCCTCCTCGACACTCACATCTCCATGCCTTTGTGCATGTGAGGAGGGATCCCAGGGCCTGTGCCTGGGCACTGTGGTGTGTCACAGCCTGGTGACCCTGGCCATCTTCCTCAGGAGCTGTTCGAGAGGGCAGTGCTCAACCACTGCCTGGGATCCATCTGGTCCCAGAGGCACAAGAAGGGCAAGGAGCACTTGGCCCCCACCATCCGGGACATGGTGGCACACTTTAACAACGTATGTTCCTGTGTCATCACCACCTGTCTCGGGGACTTCAGCATGAAAGCCCCAGACAGAGCGCGTGTGGTCGAACACTGGATTCAGGTGGCCGCGGTACGCTACAGGCTCTGCTGCCTAGTTTATCTCCTCTGCTTTTCAATTTCTCTATTCTGCATTTTGAAATTGTGATCAAAGCCCTCCATGGAGCCCAGTGCCTCCTACCACAGGCCATGTGTCCCAGGGCTAGCCATACCCAGCCAGCCCTACGCTGGTCCCTCACTAATCTGCTCCTCAGCCCCAGAGAACCACAATCCCCCTGGGTGCCCTACATCCCTGCCCAGGTCCTGACACTCCCAGCATCCCTCTCTTGTCCAGGCCCACAGGTGGCGGCTGTGTCAGGCAAGACTCACACAATCTTCCTCTCCAGGCTTGCCGAGACCTGAGGAACTTCTCCTCACTCCATGCCATCATCTCCGCCCTGCAGAGCGCGGCCATCTTCCGACTGAAGACAACATGGCAAGAGGTCTCCAGGTGGGTCCCTATTCCCACAGCAGTTGCCCTGTGGGCAGACATGGTAGGTGTCACACTGCCTGAGCCCTGGACACAAACATCCAGTTCAGATCCTAGTTCCCTGGGTCCAGCTTAGGTAATTCTTGTCAGGCTTCAGACACCTCCTGTAAGACTGAACATTCACAGATGCACACATACACACAGACACAGAAACAACACACACACAAACACACTGAAACACACACAGACACTCATCAGGATTTTGTGGTGGCTAAGAATCCGCATCCACTTGAAATGAAGGCAGAGCTGCGTAGTGGAAGAGGGATGGCTCATGGTTATGCCAGGAAGAAGCAACTGCTCCTTCCTGGTGTACTCTTCGAATCTTTGGACCCGTTTGCAACCCTGTTGGGCAGCCACATGGGCAGCTTCCTTCCCAACCCAAATGGAAACCAACTCCCTCCTCCCCACCTTCCAACTGTCTCCTTCTCTCTGCCCCTCCCACAGAGACTCCTTGCACACATTCCACAAATTGGAAAAAATCACTTCTCCTGAAAACAATTACTCCAAGAGCAGAGAGCTGCTGCGAAAGGTATGGCATGAGCAAGTGAAGACAGAGGGCAGAGGTGGAGGGTGGGCACGGGGGAGTCAGTGCCATCCTAAGGGGATTAGAACCATGACTGGCTTTCTATTGGGGAGGAGGCCAAGGGAAGAATCTGCTAGGCACTTAATGCAGGTCAGGGCACGTGGAGTCCTAGGAAGCCACTGAGGTTGAAAATGTTCTGATGGGACACAGGGGGGCCCGGGGAAGCAGAGGGTACCCAGGATTGGGGACTCCTCTTACTGAAAGCACTACCATTCTACTTGATGCCCAATGTGCTATAGGCTCAGTGGCATATTCTTGCCCTTCCCTAAACTATGCTGCACAGGACTGCACAGAGCAACAATTTCCTGTCTCAGACCATGAGCAGAGGCTCTTTTCCAGTGGTCTGGAACTCTACCCTACTCTGCGGAGGACAGGCACGACTGTGGGGTCAGGAAGGAGTCTGAAAGTCTATGGTTCTCTCCTTCCCTGCTAACCTTTTCTAAGGACCCTGATACACAGATAAACACCAGCAAACTGGAATCTTCTCAGAGCCTTGGGTCCCCTTCCTTTGCTGACCGTCAGGGCATTGGACAGACCACTAGCCTTGTCCATATCTCAGTTTTTTCCTCCCTGATAGGAAGGGTTTTGGAGCTCACAAGGCTGAAGAACCAGGCTGGCATTTGAGCTGCCCAAAGAGGAGAAACAGATGAATCCTCCAGGGTTCTGAAGAGGCCCTGGAAACACATGCCAGTCAGCACATCACCATTGGTGGCAGAGAGCAGGAGGACCTGGGCCCCCCCCACTGCCAGGAGGCAGACTTGACAGATGAGGAAGCAGGCAGAGGAGGCCAGCTTCCCAGGCCAGAACCCACAGTAGTGAGTGCGGGAGCAAAGCCAGAGCTAGAATTCCTCTGCCAGTTGGTAGAAGCTTTGACACAACCTAGCAGCCATGTCACTAACTATAGTAAGACAATGACACTAGAAAGACAGACAGCACAGAGCCCTCATTAACAACCTCCACAATCTTGGCAGGAGTCTTGCAAGTTCGCCACAAAGGAGAAGCAGCTCCAAGGAGGTCCCAGGTGGTTGCAGAAGATGGTGAGTGACTGGGACCTAGGCCAGGTTGCCGAGAGAGAAGGGGCACAGCGGGCCTACCTCTGCTCACCTTTCATCTCACACCCAAGGTGCAGATGGAGAAGGGCATTTGCACTCTGGCAGATGTGGTCCTGATGAGCTGGCTGTCAGAAGGGATAGAGGAACTACAGCCAGCAGAGCGAGGAATTGGCAGAGCCTATGGGGGGCAGGTGGTGGGCAGACTGGTACTACAGAACATTGTGTTCTGCATATGCCAGCACACACTTGGATCTGGGGCAGTTTGAAGAACCAGGCAGCAAGAACCTGGGCCTAGACACAACAGGGGATCACAGGTTTGCCAAGACGCTGTGCCATGGAAGCAGCTGTAAGGCTGTGGAATGACTGAGGAACCATGTGAGTTTGGGTCTGAGATGGACCCGGTGTCTTGACCATCACCCAACCAATCCTACAGGTGTTGACAAAGGGCATCATTCCCTACCTGGGAATCTTCCTGACAGACCTTATGATGATACATTCTGCATATCAGGATATCGATGATGTGAGTAGCCAGGCCCACGATGGCAGTCTGGGATCTTGAGGTCAAAGTTCCTTGGGAATCCTGAGCTCTGGCACTCCTTACAACCTCAAGGCCATCCTAAGAGCCGAGTCCTGTGCCCCTCTGAGCAGCTGCTTGCCACAGCTGTATGACCACTGAGTTTGTGCACATTGAGTAGCTGGGATTTCAAGTCCCTCATGGGATGGCACTGGGGCCAAACTGAAGCCAGCCTCTCCTAAGAGAAATGCCTTTTCACCCTATGCTGCAGTCACTCACCTTGCATCACAGGTGTTAGACAACACAGTCCCTAATCCTGACTTGATGCCCTGTGCCCAGCCCTCCTCTGAATGATGGCCCTACTCTGGTATAAGCACACATTTTGCCCAGGCTAGAAGAGGCCCTGGGTAGGGGGCCAAATCCTAACTCCATTGCCCTCTGTCTTCTAGGAAATATCCCAAATGGAGAAATTAAATAAGGTAAGTGTCAGCTGGCCAGAAAGGACAGGGTGGGTAGAGACCTGCAAGTTTCTCCTGTCCAGCTTGATGAGCAGCCGTTACTGGATGGGTACAATGAGATGAGAGAAGATCCACCCTTGTCATGGTAGGCTGTGTAGTAGCATGCAGGAGAGCCCCAGGATTGAGAGTGAGGGAACAACTGTGAGATCTCACATGTATTTGGGGAATCAGTGGAGGGTCGGTGAGCAGAGCTGCTAGAGGAGGTGGGTCCCTCACTAGACAGCAAAGCCCAGCCCAGGCCAGCCCTGCCCTGTCCCTTCCCTTGTGCTCTCCATGACCAGGAAAATGAGATCATCCAACATTTGAAAGACCTGCAGCATACCTGCAGATATTATCACCTCAACAAAGCAGAAAATTTTCTGGCCTGGTTCAAGGGCCTGGAGCGGCTCAGTGAGGAATCTAGGTAGGTTGGCAGACACTGTTTGGACCTGGGGAACATCCTGAGAATGGGGTCCAGAGGCCCTGAGGTATGACCATGGGTGAGTGGGAACCGACAGAGACTCTGGTCGGCTGAATGTGGGAGACCCACCAGGCTCTGAAGTTCAAGCCAACTGTGGCAGTGAACAGGCGAGGCACTTGGTCACCTCACCGCCACCCCTTGTCTTAGCTATGAGCTATCGTGTGCACTGGAGCCCCGGAGGCAGACCGACCCTACAAACAAGAGCAAGACCTTCCCAGGAATTCAAAAGGCAAGAAAGAAGTAAGTGGCTGGGGAATGGCTGGCAGGGTTCAGGTAGGATGGCGTGCAGGTACCAGGGCTGCCTGAGGCTGATGTTGATGAGACAGAAGAGCTGGTAGGAAAGACAAGTCTTGCTAGGTGCTGGGGGCCCACTGAGTTGGAGGCCCCAGGAATGAATCCTGGGCAGGAGGCCTGAGTCCAGGCCTGCCCCATGGTGGTGTTCTCAGGAAGACAGTGCTCCTAAGAAATGCTGTGCATTCTGGAAAGCCTGCTGTGTCTGCAGTTCCTGATTATGAAGGCAGCAGTGAGCACCGCCTGCTTGAGCTGCACTCCCAAGTTCTTTCCTAAGCAAGACAACATACATTCCCCATAGGCTCTGTTCCCAGGCAGGGGTCCCAGGACCTTAGTGTTTCTGGCGCTTGACTGCAGAAATGGCAGTCTCCTGGCTCAAAACGTGTCTGTAGGAGCTTCTCAAATGGTTGCTGTGTCTCAATTCCCGTCATTACGCCGATTAAATTCTTTATCCCTCTTCCACCAGCCTGAGGATGCCTGAGAACAAGAATGTGTTAGCAAAATATGAGTTTGTTCTCCAGAAGAGGACCTCTCCCACCCTGCCAAGATCACATGTGGAGCCCGCTCCTAACCTCTTCACAGGAAGAGGAGACCACACAACACTGAACAGTGTCTCTACTTAGTCTGGATGGCTATGGTTGAGCACATCCAGACAAGAATGGCCCAGACCATACCCTACCCTAACCACCAGTGACCTCCACTCCTGAAAACACTCAGGATCTTTTCTCCATAAACTCCTCCTGATGTCAGGACCACAGTGGTTCTGTGGTCCAGGCAATAAGCCATCTTCCTTGGATACTCAATCCAAGACACACTTCAGATATTTTTCTACAAATGCACTCTGCTGTCAAAATGTGGCCCAGGCCACAGAACTCCTCTGTTGCACCTACAATCCAGGAAAATACAAAGGATCCTGTATCCTCAGTGTTCTACTAATACCTGCCACTGGACACACTGACCTGGCCTCCAGGAACTCCCTCAGAGTTTCACATATTCTCCGTACTCTGACATAGAGGTACAGCTGACATTTTGGTAGAGCAATGGGTATGGTGCTCACACTTGCCCCTGGCTCTGCCATTTCTATTAGGATCTGACTTTGATGACTGTGATGCAGATCACTGGCTCTGATGCTGTGAGGTCGACAAGACACACTCTGCCAAAGCCATGCTGACTTATATAGGTTGTCTTCCCAATGAGAGCATTTGAGCTCTGACCTTGCCTTCCCTCCTCTTCAGCTATTCTGGCCTTGTTAGGGAGCACCAGAGTTTCCCTTGAGCGTCGACTGAGAGACAATGAGTGTTGCACATTGCCAACCCCAGGATTTCAAACATCCCATAGGAATGGCATGTGCTAGCCCTCAACCCTCAGTCCTGGTCTGAGTGCAGATAGTGCCATGGCCTCAATGCCAAGACCCAGGATAAACCATTCCACTCAGAGACTGCATCCAGGGCATTGGAATACCAAGGAAACTGCAGTTATTCCAGGTGGGGGCCCTTGCCCTGTTTCCATTCAATTTGAATGTAGAAGAGAAAGGAAAATATTTTCTCAATGGGCTGAAATGGATTTGATCGCTATGGTAAATAATGCCTCAATAAACATAGTTGTTCTGGTAGCTTTAGGATGGCTTTGTTTGTGATCATTTGGGTAAATGCCCGTAAATGGGATTGATGGGTCATAGAGGAGCTCTATGTGGAGTGTTTTGAGGAACCTCCATACTACTTTCCAAAGTTGTTAAACAAGTTTACACTCCCACCAACAACGCAGTAGGGTTCCCTTCTGGCCACATCCCCTCCACCCATGGTATAACCCCTGTTTTGACTCTATTTGTTGTTGGTATAATTTTGGGAAGAGAAGGGAAAAAAGCAAAATGTTTAAATAGGAATATAGGTTGGCCATTGCAACAATGAGATGCACAAGACACTGTGCTGAAAAATGAACTTTACAATTTTGGTGGGTGGGGGGCAGAGAAAAGGGGAAGTGTAACTTGGAGATGGAGGGAAGGGTGGTAGGGGAAAAACAAAGGAGGAGGCAACAATGCTCAATAGGAAACGTACTCATTACTTTGCTCAGGTAACTGTAACCACACTGTACAGTATTTTTAAAATAAAAATCTTACAAAAAAGATGAAGCTATGAGGAATGAACTGCAGGACACAGACACAAGAGGTTTTTCTTTGTTTCTTAACTTTGGTATTTTTTGTTTCTTTTGTATATTCTTCCACCTTTGATATAATCTCTGTTGTTCTTGTATTTGATTCTGGTAACTGGTATACTATATAACGCTTATTGGATTTAGAAAAGGGAAGAAATTAAAAAAATCATAAAGAGGAAACTAATGCAAAAGCCATATGCACAAGACAATATGTTGGACACGATCTGTACAACTTCAGTGTGGAGTGGGGTAGGAGGAAAGCAAAGTATTAGAACTTTTAAGGGTGGGATAACAAGATTGACTAGGAATTTACTCATTACCTAACATATAACTGAAAGCCCTCTGTATATTGTCTTGGCAATAGAATATGAATATTTTGTATATATCTAGTGCTTCCAGTAACATGTCAATAAAACATCAATCAAGCATAGGAACAAAAGAAGATAAACAGAGGGGATACCCGGGACATAAGGAAAAAAGACAAAAGTAAAAGCTAATTTAATTCATTGGTCAGATTAGATTTCTCATGCAAGGTATCAGCAGTTACGAAATGAACCTGAAATCCAGCTCAAATTGTGATGAATTACATGTTGTAATAGGAGCATGTTTTGGAATCTACATATATGCCTTCATCAAAATATATGCCCATGAAACAGATTTGAGAAGCTATATTCCCATAGGACTTTTGTTATACTTGTTTACTAAGTCTTCGAAGGAAAAGGTACTCTGGCACTTAAAACAAATGACAAAACAAAAACTTCATTCCCACATCTGCTTCCTCAATATTTCCAGAAAATACATCGCCCACTCACTATTTTCCTTCAGGATTTCCCTAGGATCTCTGACTTTCTTTTTGCCTCCCTGGCTCAGCTTCTTTGTCTGTTGCAAGGTGGAAGTTCCTTACTGACATTCTCTAGCCTTTCCATTCAAGTCAGTGCTATAGCCTTTCGGAAAATCTCCCTTCTCCATTCAAGAATTCCTCCAGTATAGGGATGGGAAGGAGGTACACACCGTAGTCCTACCCTTCTCCACAAGTTCATTTCTGCAATTATCAGCTGCACAGAGGCAACCATGCTCTGAAAATATTCAATGGAAAACTCCAGATATTCAGAATTGGGAAAGTTTAAATTCTTAGAATACGGAGAATGTAAACACTAAATTGTATTGGAAGAAAATAACATTGAAAATATGCATGTGGAGTCAGCTAATGATTGGTTTTTCATTGGGGCCCTGGCTGGTCATGCTTGTTAGCCTAGATGCTTGAGAGATAAAAAGGACAAAGATCACAGCTTGAGGACAAAGAGTTCACACCAAAGTTCTCATGACCTCATTTTCATTGGTAGCCAGGTGAGAAAACTTGCTCCTGCCATCCCAGTCTACACAGGAAGCTAGATTGAGAGAACTGGACTTGCATTCCAGCCCAAGGAAACAATCCACAAACCCCCATGTCAACAGAAAAGGCCTAGCATGGTGGTATGTGCCTGTCATCCTAGCTATATGAGATCTTCAATAGGGGCTTTTGATCCAGCTGACCATGAAAAGAAGTGAGGCTGAATCTCAAAAGAAACTGCAGCACCTAGGCACCAGTGGCTCATGCCTATAATCCTCTCTACTCAGGAGGCTGAGATCTAAGGATTGGGGTTCAAAGTCTGTCAGGGCAGGAAAGTTCATGAGACACTTAGCTCTAATTAACCACCAGAAATTCAGAAGTAGCACTGTGGCTCAAAAGGTAGAGCAACCATGTGAGCTGAAGAGCTCATAGAGAGCACGTAGGCCCTGAAGCATGCCCAATTAAATATAAAAATCAATCAATCACTGAAACTTCAACAAACAAAAAACAATCAATTAATCAATCAAGAATAGACCTGCATCAAACCGTGCTTGGATAGGGGCTCAAGAATTCAAGTGGACTAGTGCCTGTCCAGCAAGTAGAACATCTTGTGCTTAAACATAAGGAAAGCCATCAGTTCAAACATCCACAACACCAAAAAACAAACATATCACATTCTTGTCTATGTGAGGGTTGGCCTGAGAAGCAGTGTCTGTACTGTGTGTTCCCATTCCCTTGATACCATGTTAGAATTGGCTCAATACTACCTCTGACAGACAGGAAGAGAAAGGATTGTCCTACAGTTGAAGGGAAATGAGTCCAACTGATGAAGGGAATCAATACTAAGGATTAAGTCTTTCATGCAAGAGCAAGAGACTAAGGGTCTATGGCTTCTTAAGCATTACCAGTTCGCCATTTTATTCCAGTTCCAGATCCTTCCTTTCCCACATTTTCAAACATTCAAAATTGCTTTAAATTTCTTTCACACAGATTTTTCTCTTCTTGATGCTATAATCTGCCAGTGATCTGCTAGTTCTCCCTGCATCATTGAAAACTTCAGTATTG
This sequence comes from Dipodomys spectabilis, assembly GCF_019054845.1. NCBI lineage: Eukaryota > Metazoa > Chordata > Mammalia > Rodentia > Heteromyidae > Dipodomys > Dipodomys spectabilis. The sequence continues at coordinate 8,098,178 of NW_024870723.1, forward strand.
TTTCTCTATGTTGGTCTAACACTGTCATTTTAAGAAAATTTCAACACTAACACAATCTAGAGTTCATCTAGCTAACATCTTGGATTCTGAGTCTCCACAATCTCTCAGCTGGCTTCATGTCAGTGACCCTTTCCTGTGGTCTAACTTACATATCACCAATAATGGCACCAACTGGGGAGATAATGTGAAATATTTCCCTTTTTACCACCTTCACTTCATCCTGCTTACTTAATCCTGTTCTCAGATATCTTCTATTCAGCAACTGATACTTAGTATATTGACAGGTATTTATTGTTCCTATAAGTTACTTTTATATTATCTATCACCAAATTTGCTGTTTCTACCCCTGATAAACACATTTATAGTCCAAGATCCAAATCACCTTGTTATTGAAAATCCTCAATCAATTTCCCTCTTTATTTATTTAAGCAAAAATCCCATCTGTAAATAAGTCTAGTGTTAAATTCAATCTGCACGTAAGTCTATTGTTTTTCTTTTTTATCATTTTTATTTTTAATGTAAAGGTGATGTACACAGGGGTTACAGCTGCATAAGTCAGGCAATGAGTTCATTTCGTTTTGAACAATATTATTTTTTCTTCATTTTTCCAACTCATGGCTATCCATCCGTACCTTACTCGTATTAGAAACTGTCAAGTAAGTATATTTGGTTTAACTACTATTAAAATCATTAACAAAATATTCAAGTGACTTGGAGGCCTTTATAATGTACTATGTGATTTTTTTGGTTTCTTTGTATGTTCCTCCCCCATGGTAAAATCCCTGTTTTCACTGTATTTGATTCCAATGCCCTGCATCTTGTATATATATATATTTCTCTAAGTTGTGGATGGGAAGGGAAAAAACAAAATGCTTCAATAGTGATATACACTGACCCATTGTAAAAATGAGATGTACAAGATACTATGTTGAAAATGAACTTTACAACTTGGAGGGGGTGGTATAGGAGTAGTTAGAGGTGGGTATTAAGGATGGTAGGGGAATAACAAAGGAGGAATGTACAATGCTCAACAGGAAATGTACTCATTGCCTTACTCATGTAACTGTAACCCCTATAAAGAATTTTCACAATATAAAACATACTTAAAAAGAACAAAGTAAAACATATTCAAGTGAGCCCTCAATATTAACAGGCAACCCTCACCATCACCTAGTCCTTTCATTTCTGATGAGAGTAAATGTTTTCCTACAACTGTGAAACCACTCCCAACACACTTGGAGGATGCCATCTTATCTTCCCACAATGAAGGGAGTGTCTCAGTGATATGCGCCACTTCCTGCCATAGGTGACACAGAGCATTAGGAGCCTGAACACCTGATGACCTAGCAGTACCCACGTGCCATGGAGATACCCAGCAATCAGAGCTGATGGGGATGGAGCAGCAGAGAAACTCAATGTCATGTCTGTAAGTCAGCAAATGCCCCTCACAGACCTAAGCTCTGCCCTGGCTGGCAGGTGAGGCAACACCTATCCGCTGAGACTAATTCCTACTCCCAATTAAGTGACCAGTCCGGAGGCTTAGATTCCTCTGTTTAGGCAACTAAGCCTCCGTGAAGGCTTCAGGGCCCCCATAAAGCCTGCCCCACTATCTAACCCTTACCACGAGAGCCTTTGATTTCTGAGGAAACCCATGAGACAGTGACAATTTTACACTACTGAGCTCTTTTTTTTTTGTCACATGTGGGGCATGAATTCTGGGCCTGGTTGCTGAGCTCTTCAGCTCAAGGCCAGCACTGTATGACTTCAGGCACAAAGCTACTTCTGTGTTTTGTGAGTGGTTTATGGGAGATCAGAGTCTCAGGGTCTTTCTTGCCTGGGTTGTCTTTGAACTGTGATCCTCAGATCTGAGCCTTCTGAGTAGCTAAGATGACAGGGGTGAGCCACAACTGCCCAGCAATCTACCTTGTTTAGATGCATGAAACTCACTGCCAAGGACCCTAGACGGCAAACTTTTTGGTTCAGGTCACTTACTATGGTGTAGTCCCACCAAGGTAACCCTTGGTAACTTTCTGGCCTCCCAGGGATACCGAGTCTCACCCAGGAAGATACAGGTGGTTCAGCAGTCAGTGACTTATCTGTGTATTCAACTGGGCCACACACAAGGCTTTTACTATCCCCACCAAACTCCTGATTACTAACTGCCCTAGTCCTCCACTAAGAATGAGCTTCTCTCCTTTTTGAGTCTTGCTGAGTACCTCAGGACCTGGACCCCCAACAACTCCCTCTGAAGTTGCCACTTATATGAAGTAGCTAGAGGGTCACGGGAGGAAACCCTTTGAACGCCCTCCACTCACATTTCTCCCTTCAGCAGACTGGTTCCAAACGGCCTCCACACAGGCCTCTGCTCTCAGGCTGCCGGAGCCTTCACACCTGTTCTTTCATTATGTAACTGAGAACTAGGGTTTTACATTGGGAGTTTGAGGTCAGCAGATCGGGCCTCATTTGTGCCAGTTGCTTATTTGTCCAGACACGTAGACCCTACCATGAGGGGCTGGGCTCCTTGCCTCTGTGGCCTAGCCACCACTTGAGTCCTATTACAGGAGTCAAAGAAACTGAACTTGGGCACAAGCCTACCATTGTCACCCACCATCACCTCACTCAGTTACTAACCTTTAGAGGGCTCAAACTCTGTCTCCCTCCCACAACCTCTGGTGTCCTGTAACTGATAGAGGCCCCACTCTGACCTTCCAGCCTCTGCCTTCCATTAAACCCAACACCTATTACCAATTCCAGATACAAAGAGCTCCCCAGCACACTCCTGTGTGGAGACTCTGGATGACCTGCTAACTCACCCAGCACACATTAGAGAAAGGTTGTTAAAGCCCCAGGGGAACCGTAATCATGCCTGGGTGACCTAAATCCCTGCCCAGTTCCAAACACTCCCATCATCTCTCTCTTGTCCAGGCCAACAGGAGGCGGATGTGTCAGGCAAGACTCACACAGCCTTCCTCTCCAAGTTTGCCGAGACCTGAGGAACTTCTCCTCACTCCATGCCATCTTCTCTGCCCTACAGAGCACGGCCATCTTCCGACTGAAGACATCATGGCAAGAGGTCTGCAGGTGGGTCCCTATTCCCACAGCAGTTGCCCTATGGACAAACATGGTAGGTGTCACACTCCCTAAGCCCTGGACACAAACCCCATTCCCTGGGCCCAGGTGGGTATTTATTATCAGGATTCAGACACCTCCTGTCAGATTGAGCATACACAGACACAGACACACACATAGACACAGACACACACACACACACACACACACACACACACACACACACACACACAAGCTTACTAGGTTTTCTGTCGTGGCTATGAATCTGCATCCACTTGAATTGAAAGCACAGCTGCCTAGTTGAAGAGCGATGGCTCATGGTTATGACAGGAAGAAGCAATTGCTCTTGCCTGGTGGATTCTTGGGGCTATTTGAAGCGATTTTCAACCCTTTTGTGGAGTCACATGGTTTCCTTCCTTCCAAAACCAAATGGAATCCAACTCCCACCTCCCCACTTTCCAACTGTCACCTTCTCTCTGCCCCTCCCACAGATACTCCTTCTGCACATTCCACAAACTGGAAAAAATCACTTCTCCTACAAATAATTAATCTAAGAGCAAAGAGCTGCTGGCAAAGCAATGACATGAGGAAGGGAAGACAGGGGGCAGATGTGGAGGGGAAACACGGGGGAGTCAGTGCCATCCTGAAGGTGTTTAGAAACACAACCTGATTTCTATTGTAAGGAGAGCAAGGAGAGATTCCCGTAGGCACACAGTAGGCAGAGGGGTGCTACAGCATTTTGTGATCTGCGTATACCAGCCTAGATTTGGACGTGGGGAAGTTTGGAGAACCAGGCAGCAAGAACGGGCCCTAGACACTAGGGGGGATCACAGGTTTCCCAAGTGGCTGTGCCATGAGAGCATCTGTAAGGTTGAAGACTGACTGAGATGCCCTGTGAGATTGGGTATGAGATGGGCCTTGGGCCTTGACCATCACCAACCCAATCCTACAGCTGATCTCAATGGGCATTATTTCCTACCTGGGAATCTTCCTGATAGATCTCATGATGATAGATACTGCATATCAGGATATCCATGAAGTGAGTAGCCAGGCCCCAGTTGGCTCCTTGGCAAGAGGAGAAGAAAGGCCCCTGGGAGTCCTGAGCTCTGACACTCCTTATAGTCCCCTGGCCATGCCCAGTGCTCAGTCCTATGCCCCTCTGACCATCTGCTGGCCAAACCGGCCTGACCCGTGAGCTGTGTGCACACACACACGCCAGCTGGGGTTTCAAGTCCTTTAAGCCAGGTCCGTGTGGCACAACGGAAGCCAGGCTTTCCTAAGACAAGCAACTTCTGGCCTAAGAAAGGCCTTTTTACTGATGCTGCAGTCACTCTCCAGCTTCCCAGGGGTTAGACAACAAAATCCCTTATCCTGACTTGATGCTAGGTTCACAGCCTCCTCTGAATGCAGGCCCTACTCTTGTTATGCACACATGTTGTGCAGGCTTGATGAGGCCCTGGTTGGGTGTGCTGAGGGAAGAGGGTCCCCATACTGACTCCATGGCACTCTGAATACTAGGACAAAACACATATGATGAAATTAATTCAGGTGAGTTTCAGCTGTCCAGACAGAGCAGCCTGGACATTGAGTGTGAGATCCCACACAAGTCTGGGGGACTCAATGGCGGGTTGGTGGGCAGAGCTGGTAGAGGAGCTGGGTCCCTCCTCAGCCAGCAAAGCCCAGGCCAGGCCAGTCCTGCCCTGTCACTGCTCTTGTGCTCCTCAAGACCAGGAAAATGAGATCATCTAAGACCTGAAAGACCTGCAACAAACCTGCAGATTTCATCACCTAAAGAAGCAGAAAATTCTGGAGTGGCTCAGTGAGGAAGCCAGGTGGGTTGTCAGACACTGGCTGAATGAGGGGGGACATCCTGACAATGGAGTCCGGAGGGCCGGAGGTGTGACCATGGATTCGAGTGGGAACCGACAGAGTCTCTGTTCGGCCGCATGAGGATGGTCCATCAGGCTCTAAAGTGCAAGCCACTCTGGCAGTGAACAAACATGGCACTTGGTCACCTCATCACCACCCCTTGTCTTAGCTATGAGCTGTCATGTGCACTGGAGCCCAGGAGGCAGACTGACACTACAAACCACAAGACCAAGAAGTTTTCACAAATTAGAAAGGCAGGACAGAGGTAAGTGGATGGGCACCGACTGGCAGGGGCCAGGGAAGATTCTGGGCTGCGACACCTGAGGCTGATCCTGATTTCTCCCCACTGACAGCATCCCTGATTGTGGGCTCAGAGGCCTCGACTCTCTAGGCTTTTCCTCCCCTTGCTTGTCTCTGGGGTGCATCCCTCATATAGGGGTCAGGATTTTCGAAGGGCCTAGACTGGAGCAGCACGCTAGCAGGGTAATGGGGAGCAGGAAGGGGGGGGTGTCTTGGGGAAGTTCCCTCCAGCAAGCCATCCCCTGACTGAAGCCGCCATAGTCACAACACTGACCTCAGTGGCAGTGGCAGCTCCCAGCCCACAGCACAGGAGCAGCTCCAGCGTGGCCCTGACAGCAGCAGCTGGATACCGTGGAAGAGCCCTCATACAGTGGCCCTCGGTGCCCTGGTGTGACCAGCTCCCACCTGGATCTCCACAGGAGACTCAAGGGAGAATCCTCCCAAGAGAAGGAAATGGTGGCACCCTGCACTACTAGTCCATTCCTAACTTATCCAATGGAGGTGCAGCCAAGAGGTCTGGAAAGCCCAGCTCCTGTTCACATCATACAGTTTTGGAAGGCCCTAGACTTTCCTCCCAGGCTGGGACACCCATCTATGTCAAGGCCTCTCCTCATGTTGCTGTCTTTCCAGATCAGGTTCTGCAAGTCATCCTCTCCAGGGACTTCTGGAATGCTCTTAAATTGCAAAAGCCCAGCCTGCTCTTGAACCTCGAATACACCTGAGGCTAAGACAAACAATAGTCAGAGTTGGAATTTAGGTGGGGAGAGCAACAGCTACCCGTTGGTTCCAAATAACAAGCAGGTGGGAGACACCTGTCTCATCAGGGTGAGCATACGTGAGCACACAGAAAAGGTGTCCAAAGTTTCGTGGTGAGTGGGGCAGTATGACACACCCCTGCTGTCTTCAACAAGTCAGGATACAGACCAGTGGCCATCTCCAGGTCCATTTGCTTCCCTCCTGAAATTGGTCTTTTAGTAGAGACCGCAGAAACCCAGCATGCTGGAGCCAGTGGGCAGTGCTCAGGTCTAGACCTGACAGCAAGGAGGGAGGAACAGTGGACCCAACCACTGACATGAGTAAAACCACCTCAGGGCCTCTGGAGAGTCAAGAAGGCAGATACATGGATCAAGGAGATGAAGACTTTGACTAGATAAGGCACAATGCAACAGGAACCTTCTTGATTTTCCTCAGAGTGAGGTAGATTCAGAGCCTCAGAGTTAGGATGGTAGGATTCTGGGTATTACATAACCTGAAACAGCAGAGGCTTTTCACAGGTGAACTGGTCTTGTTCAGGAGAAGCCTTTTTCATCTTCCAAGTCTTCAAGGGATCAGGAGTCATTTATCTCTTTCCTCATGGAGATTCCATGACTTTCCATCATGCTCAGTCCTCTCCAGGCCACGAGAGGGAGTGGCTGTCATTAGCAGCCAGCTGGGAGAATGTGTCTTCCTGTGTGCTCTGCTCAGAGACTCAGGGGAGCTGGAGAAGGCTAAAGGTGTATCCTCTACCAGTGCAGCCTCCAGCCCAGTGGGGGCCTGACTGGTAGGAGGCAATGGGTCCCTGGCTCTGGGCCTGCTCCTTCTCTTGGGCTTGGGCAAACATCTCTGGTGAGACCTAGGCCCATGCCTACTTGATTCTGTTAACCTACAGCCACAAGACCTGAACATGATCCTGCCTGGGAGGAGGTGTCACACTGCTGATGAGAGTGGCTAGAAATGGACAAGGCCCATGCTATCTTCTGAGACCACTCTCAGGAAGGAAGACTTGAATCATCCCATCACACAGTGGCTGATTCCCTTTCTGAGCATGAGTGCCTTCAGGGTATTGCTGGCCACAGACTGGTGGGAAGGGGGCACTTTGCCCAGGGCTTGATGTTCTCTCCCCTTCTGACCCATGTGAGGAATCAGAAGAAGACACAGGATGTCATCCTGAAGCCCTTGAACAAAGCCTTACTGAAAGAGTACAAGCCAGATTTTGTTAATTTTTTCGAAGAACCAACTCTTTGTTTTGTGGATTCTTTCTATAGTTTTTTTGGATTCTAATTCATTTAAATCTGATTTAATTTTGATTATTTCTTTTCGGGTACTGGATTGGGGTTTATCTTGCTGCTCTTTTTCAAGGAGCTTTAGGTGTGTCATTAAATTGTTAGTTTCAGATCTCTCCCATTTGTTGATGTAGGAGCTCAGAGCTATAAACTTGCCTCTGAGTACTGCCTTTGCTGTGTCCCAGAGGAGCTGGTAATTTGTGTGTTCATTTTTGTGGAATAGCATGAACATTTTAATTTCCTTTCTAATCTCTTCTATGACCCACTCATGATTCAGTAGTGTGTTGTTCAGCCTCCATGACAGACCCTTAGCAAATCTTATCAGAAAAAGAAGAGAACACACCCAAATTAATAAACTCAGAGATGAGAATGGAAACATCTCCACGGAAACAACCAAGATTCAGAACATTATACGGGAATACTTCTCAAAACTCTATGCTAATAAGTTTGAGAACTTGACAGAATTGGCCCTTTTCCTAGCAAATATTGACATGCCAAAACTGAACCAAGATGAGTTAAACTATCTTAACAGGCCCATATCAAGTACTGAAATAGAAACAGCAATAAGAGTCCTCCCAGGTAAGAAAAGTCCAGGACCAGATGGTTTTACAGCGGAATTTTACAAGGCCTTCAAAGCACAGCTCACACCAATACTCCTCCAACTCTTCAATGAAATTGAAAGAGAAAGCTCACTACCGAACATATTCTATGAAGCCATCATAACCCTCATCCCAAAACCAGGCAGGGACTCATCAAAGAAAGAGAACTATAGACCCATTTCTTTGATGAATATTGATGCAAAACTTCTCAACAAAATTTTGGCCAATCGACTTCAACAATTCATCCAAAAAATCATACACCACGATCAAACAGGATTCATTTCAGGGATGCAAAGCTGGTTCAATATACCCAAATCAATTAATATTATTCATCACATCAACAGGAGCAAGAATAAGAACCACATGGTTATCTCAATAGATGCAGAAAAAGCATTCGACAAGATCCAACACCCCTTCATGATGAAGGTTTTGGAAAAATTAGGAATCCATGGAACATTCCTCAATACAATAAAGGCTGTATATGACAAACCTACAGCCAGCATTATACTCAATGGTGAAAAACTAAAGCCATTTCCTCTTAACTCAGAAACAAGACAAGGATGCCCACTCTCTCCACTTCTCTTCAATCTAGTATTAGAATGCCTAGCTACAGCAATAAGACAAGATGCAGACATAAAGGGGATCCAAATAGGGAAAGAAGAAATAACACTCTCCCTCTTTGCAGATGACATGATCTTGTATTTAAAGAATCCCATAGACTCCACTCCCAAATTACTCAAGCTGATTCAAAACTTTGGTAAAGTAGCAGGTTATAAAATTAACCCCCCAAAATCAAAGGCTTTTCTGTATGCCAACAATGAGAAAAGTGTGGCTGAAATTAGGAAAGCAACTCCATTTGTAATAGCCCCACGAAAAATAAAATACCTAGGAATTAACTAAAGAAGGGAACAACCTCTATGAAAACTTTAAAATCTTGAAAAAGGAAATCAACACAGAACTAAAAAAATGGCAAAGCCTCCCATGCTCCTGGATTGGAAAGATTAACATCGTGAAAATGTTAATACTTCCCAAGGCTACCTACAAATTCAACGCAATACCTATCAAAATTCCACCCTCATTCTTCAAGGAAATAGAAGAGGCAATCCAAAAATTCATATGGAACAATAAAAGACCCAGAATAGCAAAAACGCTCCTCAAAGGAAAGAACACTGCTGGAGGAATATCAATAACAAACTTCAAACTCTACTATAAAGCCATAGTAATCAAAACAGCTTGGTATTGGCATAAGAACAGACCTCAGGACCAATGGAATAGAATTGAAAACCCAGAAATGAACCTACAGACCTATAGCCATCTAATCATCGATAAGGGAGATAAAACAATAGAATGGAACAAAGACAGCCTCTTCAGTAAATGGTGCTGGCAAAATTGGTTAACTACATGTAGAAAACTAAAGCTAGATCCTTATATATCACCCTGCACCAGAATCAACTCCAAACGGATCAAAGACCTTGAAGTCAAAGCAGACACTCTGAAAACATTACAGGATGGAATAGGAGAAACCCTAGGTCTCCTTGGATCAGGCCAAAACTTTCTGAATAGAGACCTGGAAACACAACAAATCAAAGGAAGGTTGGACAAATGGGATTGCATAAAGTTGCAGAGCTTCTGCAGGGCAAATGACATAACTAGCAAGATAATAGAAAGCCCACGGGTTAGGAGAAGATCTTTACTAGTCATACAACGGACAAGGGTCCCATTTCTAAAATATACTTGGAGCTCAAAAAATTAAACCCCCCAACAACAAATCCTCAAAGAAACAACTGCCCAATAAATAAGTGGGCGAAAGACTTAAAGAGAAACTTCTCTGAAGAAGAAAGAAGGATGGCCAATAGACACATGAAGAAATGTTCAACATCCCTAGCCATAAAACAAATGCAAATCAAAACAACATTGAGATATCACCTCACCCCAGTTAGAACGGCAAAAATCAAGAACTCTAACAACAACAGACGCTGGAGGGGCTGTGGACAGAAAGGAACCTTACTTCATTGTTGGTGGGAATGTAAACTTGTTCAACCACTTTGGAAAGCAGTATGGAGGTTCCTCAAAAGACTTCACATAGATCTCCCCTATGAGTGGCGCTGTAGCTCAAGTGGTAGAGCGCTCGCGTTGAGTTGAAGAGCTGAGGGACAATGCCCAGGCCCAGAGTTCAAGCCCCATGACCGACAAAAAAAAAAAAAAAACTATATAGAACTCCCCTATGACCCAGCAATTCCACTTTTGGGCATTTACCCAAATGTTTACAAACAAGACCACACTAAAGCTACCAGCACAACAATGTTTATTGCAGCATTATTTACCATAGCTAAGATCTGGAACCAACCCAGATGCCCCTGAGTAGATGAACAGATCAAGAAAATGTGGTATATATACACAATGGAATTCTATGCCTCCATCAGAAAGAATGACATTGCCCCATTTGTTAGGAAATGGAAAAACTTGGAAAAAATTATATTAAGTGAAGGAAGCCGGGCCCAAAGAAACATAGGTCCCATGGTTTCCCTTATTTGCAGTATCTAGTATATGTATGAGTCAAGCGGAAAAGGTCAGATAATGCGAAGTCAGGAAAATGATACCCGGGACATAAGGAAAAAAGACAAAAGTAAAAGCTAATTTAATTCATTGGTCAGACTAAGGTTCCATTGCAAAGTTATGAGATGAATCTCACATGCAGCTAAAATTGTGATGAATTGGGCTAGGAAGGTGGCTCAGTGGTAGAGTGTTTGCCTTGCATGCCTGAGGCCCTGGGTTCAATTCCTCAGCACCACATAAGCAAAAAGAAAAAAGCCAGAAGAGGCGCTGTGGCTCAAGTGGTAGAGCGCTAGCTTTGAGCTGAAGAGCTGAGGGACAGTGCCCATTCCTGGAGTTAAAGCCCCACAACCGGACCCCCCCTAAAAAAAATTGTGATGAATTACACATTGTAGTAGGAGCATATTTTGGAACCTACATATATACCTTCATCGAAATGCATGCCCATGAAATAGATTTGAGAAGCTATATTCCCATAGGTCCTTTGTTATACTTGTCTACTAAAACTTCGAAGGAAAAGGTGCTCTGGCACTTAAAAAATGAAAAAACAAAAACTTCGTTCCCATATCTGCTTCCTCAATATTTCCAGAAAATACATCGCCCACTCACTATTTTCCTTCAGGTTTTCCCTAGGATCTCTGACTTTCTTTTTGCCTCCCTGGCTCAACTTCTTTGTCTGTTGCAAGGTGGAAGTTCCTTACTGACATTCTCTAGCCTTTCTATTCAACTCAGTGCTATAGCCTTTCTGAAAATCTCCCTTCTCCATTCAAGAATTCCTCCAGTGCAGAGATGGGCAGGAGGCACACACCATAGTCCTACCCTTCTCCACAAGTTCACTTCCCCAATTGTCAGCTGCCCAGAGGCAATCATGCTCTGAAAATATTCAATGGAAAAATCCAGATATTCAGAATTGGGAAAGTTTAAATTCTTCAGAATAAGGAGAATATAAACACTAAATTGTATTGGAAGAAAATAACATTGAAAATTTGCATGTGGAGTCAGCTAATGATTGGTTTTTCATTGGGGCCCTGGCTGGTCATGCTTGTTAGCCTAGATGCTTGAGAGATAAAAAGGACAAAGATCACAGCTTGAGGACAAAGAGTTCACACCAAAGTTCTCATGACCTCATTTTCATTGGTAGCCAGGTGAGAACACTTGCTCCTGCCATCCCAGTCTACACAGGAAGCTAGATTGAGAGAACTGGACTTGCATTCCAGCCCAAGGAAACAATCCACAAACCCCCATGTCAACAGAAAAGGCCTAGTATGGTGGTATGTGCCTGTCATCCTAGCTATATGAGATCTTCAGTAGGGGCTGTGATCCAGCTGACCAGGAAAACAAGTGAGACTCAATCTCAAAAGAAACTGCAGCACCTAGGCACCAGTGGCTCATGCCTATAATCCTCTCTACTCAGGAGGCTGAGATCTAAGGATTGGGGTTCAAAGTGTGTCAGGGCAGGAAAGTTCATGAGACACTTAGCTCCAATTAACCACCAGAAATTCAGAAGTAGCACTGTGGCTCAAAAGGTAGAGCAACCATGTGAGCTGAAGAGCTCATAGAGAGCACGTAGGCCCAGATGCATGACCAATTAAATATAAAAATCAGTCAATCACTGAAACCTCAACAAACAAAAAACAGTCAATTAATCAATCAAGAATAAACCTGCAGCAAACTGTGCTTGGATGGAGGCTCAAGCATTCAAGTGGAATAGAGCCTGTCTAGCAAGTAGGTCATCTTGTGCTTAAACATAAGGAAAGCCATCAGTTCAAACATCCACAACACCAAAAAACAAACATATCACATTCTTGTCTATGTGAGGGTTGGCCTGAGAAGCAGTGTGTGTACTGTGTGTTCCCATTCCCTTGATATCATGGTGGACATGGCTCAATACTACCTTGGACAGGGAGGAAGAGATTGCCCTACAGTTGAAGGGAAATGAGTCCAACTGATGAAGGGAATCAATACTAAGGATTAAGTCTTTCATGCAAGAGCAAGAGACTAAGGGTCTATGGCTTCCTAAGCATTTCCAGTTCCCCAGTTTATTCCAGTTCCAGATCCTTCCTTCACCACATTTTCAAACATTCAAAATTGCTTTGAATCTTTCACACAGATTTTTCTCTTCTTGATGCTATAATCTGCCAGTGATCTGCTAGTTCTCCCTGCATCATTGAAAACTTTAGTATTGTTTCTCTATGTTGGTCTAACACTCTTTGTCATTTTAAGAAAATTTCAACACTAACACAATCTAGAGTTCATCTAGCTAACATCTTGGATTCTGAGTCTCCACAATCTCTCAGCTGGCTTCATGTCAGTGACCCTTTCCTGTGGTCTAACTTACATATCACCAATAATGGCACCAACTGGGGAGATAATGTGAAATATTTCCCTTTTTACCACCTTCACTTCGTCCTGCTTACTTAATCCTGTTCTCACATATCTACTATTCAGCAACTGATACTTAGTATATTGACAGGTATTTATTGTTCGTATAAGTTACTTTTATATTATCTATCACCAAATTTGCTCTTTCTACCCCTGATAAATACATTTATATTCCAAGATCCAAATCACCTTGTTATTGAAAATCCTCAATCAATTTCCCTCTTTATTTCTTTAAGCAAAAATCCCATCTATAAATAAGTCTAGTGTTAAATCCCATCTCTAGGTAAGTCTATTGTTTTTTTTTATCATTTTTATTTTTAATGTAACGGTGATGTACACAGGTTTTACAGCTGCATGTCAGGTTATGAGTTCATTTGGTTTTGAACAATGTTATTTTTTCCTCATTTTTCTAACTCATGGCTATCCATCACTACCTTACTCTTATTAGAAATTGTCAAGTAAGTATATTTGGTTTAACTACTATTATAATTCTGAACAAAATATTCAAGTGATTTGGAGGCATTTATAATGTACTATGTAATTTTTTTGAAGGTTTTTTAAAAAAATTTTATTGTAAAGATGCTGCTCAGAGGGATTACAGGTACACGAGTAAGGCAGTCAGTACATTTCTTTCTCTTCTCTTCTTTTCTTTTCTCTTCTTAGTTGTGGAGCTTGAACAGATGACCACTTTCTCCAAGGCAGGGTCATTGTCATTAGGCATACCTGTGTTGTCCCCTCAATCCCAAATGCTGCTCTTGTCAAGTTCTTGGTATCTGAATGAGAGGGGCTGGGAGAAAAGAAGGACTTCGTGTCCTTCTTTCTCTCCTGTCTACTGTCCATAGCTTTCTACCATTGCCCTTGGTGTGCAGGGAACCATAAACAAGTTATGTCTTGGCCCTGCTGAATCCTTTAGGTCTACCACCCTTTTCTGTTCAATATACCCTCTGGCAAGGAGGGTTTTCTTCCTCGGGGGACTTCTCATTGGAAGGTCACAGACTAACAGAGATCTACCTTGGCTGCTTATTACCCTTTAACCTTCCTGTAGTAATTGCTTCCCCTCTGTGGACTCCTCCCTTTCATCCACAGTAAAATGAATCAGAGGAAAGGACCCCAACACCAGCTATTCCAAGTGTTTCTTCCTAATCTTTGTCTTAAGTTTTCCTTGATATTGGCTTCCTTTGCTCAATTTTATTTTAAAAGGGAGTTTTAAAGCACTAGGTTGAAGGAAAGTCAGCTGGTCTCATATAGCACACCAAAGGGGAGTCAGCCCATAACCCTGCTCAGTTCTAGTTCTGCTGTGAGAGACTCTGAGCAGGACTGTGGTAAGGACAGGAGAGGAGCCCCATCTAGGAAGAGGCTGCAGCTTTTATCTTTCCCTTCCCCATTTAAGAGGCTTGAAGGGGAACTGGAAGAGAGCACCTTTGCCTTTTTTCCACAAGGATTAGAGTTATTTAGTGGCGTGTTTAGTGAAGGCTACTCCCCTGCGTCCCTGGAAGCCTATGCCATTCACATTGGGCTTTGTTCTGCTATGGCAGATCTCAAGGCTTCTCTTGTTGATACCCTCTCTCCCAATTCTACTTGAGTCATGGCTATGAATAAAATCAGGTGTTTCTTACAGCTGTTTTCATGATACATGGATACAGAGAAAGATGCCACTTATGACATCTGTTCTTTCTTGCCAGGATTTTTTTTTTTGTATTTTATTTTATTTGTGAACATACTGTGCAGAGGGGTTACAATTACATGGGCAGGATAATGCATACATTTCTTACCAAGCATTGCAGCCTCCTCCTTTGTTTACACTTCACATCCCTTCCCAGCCTCCCCCCCCCACTCCAGTCCCAATCCCTCCCCCCCACTGACATTGTAAAGCTCGTTTTGGACAAGACAACTTGTACTTCTCATTTTTGCAACAGGTCCACCTGTATCCTTAAACGACTTCTTTTTCCCCACAAGTTATACTGACATCAAATATAGTGAAAGCAGGGGTTATACTGTGGGGGAGGGACATAGAAAGCAACAAAGAAATAATCTTATAAATGCGTTAGAAACACATGCATGAAAGAAAAAAACGTTAAAATACATATCTAAGGGTTCATTTTCCTAACATCACATTATCTGACCTTTTCCACTTGACTCATACACATACTAGATATTGCAAATAAGGGAAACCATGGGGCCTATGTTTCTTTGGGCCTGGCTTCCTTCACTTAATGTAATTTTTTCCAAGTCTTTCCATTTCCTAACAAATGGGGCAATGTCATTATTTCTGATGGAGGCAAAGAATTCCATTGTGTATATATACCACATTTTCTTGATCCATTCATCTACTGAGGGGCATCTGTGTTGGTTCCAGATCTTAGCTTTGGTAAATAATGCTGCAATAAACATAGTTGTGCTGGTAGCTTTAGTGTAGTCTTGTTTGTAAACATTTGGGTAAATGCCCAAAAGTGGGATTGCTGGGTCATAAGGGAGTTCTATATGGAGTCTTTTGAGGAACCTCCATACTGTTTTCCAAAGTGGTCGAACAAGTTTACATTCCCACCAACAATGAAGTAAGGTTCCCTTCTGTCCACATCCCCTCCAGCATCTGTTGTTGTTAGAGTTCTTGATTTTTGCCATTCTAACTGGAGTGAGGTGGTATCTCAATGTTGTTTTGATTTGCATTTCTTTTATGGCTAGGGATGTTGAGCATTTCTTCATGTGTCTATTGGCCATCCTTCTTTCTTCTTCAGAGAAGTTTCTCTTTAAGTCTTTCTCCCACTTGTTTATTGGGCAGTTGTTTCTTTGAGGATTTGTTGTTGGGGGGTTTAATTTTTTGAGTTCCAAGTATATTTTAGATATGAGACCCTTGTCCGTTGTATGGCTAGTAAAAATCTTCTCCCAATCCGTGGGCTTTCTATTGATCTTGCTAGCTATGTCCTTTGCCATGCAGAAGCTCTGCAACTTTATGCAATCCCATTTGTCCAACCTTCCTTTGATTTGTTGTGTTTCCGGGTCTCTGTTCAGAAAATTTCAGCCTAAGCCAAGGAGACCTAGGGTTTCTCCTATTCCATCCTGTAATGTTTTCAGAGTGTCTGCTTTGACTTCGAGGTCTTTGATCCATTTGGAGTTGATTCTGGTGCAGGGTGATATATAAGGATCTAGCTTTAGTTTTCTACAAGTAGTTAACCAATTTTGCCAGCACCATTTACTGAAGAGGTTGTCTTTCTTCCATTCTATTGTTTTAGCTCCCTTATGGAAGATTAGATGGCTATAGGTCTGTAGGTTCATTTCTGGGTTTTCAATTCTATTCCATTGGTCCTGAGGTCTGTTCTTATGCCAATACCAAGCTGTTTTGATTACTATGGCTTTATAGTAGAGTTTGAAATTTGGTATTGATATTCCTCCAGCAGTGTTCTTTCCGTTGAGGAGCGTTTTTGCTATTCGGGGTCTTTTATTGTTCCATATGAATTTTTGGATTGCCTCTTCTATTTCCTTGAAGAATGAGCTTGGAATTTTTATAGGTATGGCGTTTAATTTGTAGATAGCCTTGGGAAGTATTAACATTTTCACGATGTTAATCTTTCCAATCCAGGAGCATGGGAGGTTTTGCCATTTTTTAAGTTCTGTGTTGATTTCCTTTTTCAAGATTTTAAAGTTTTCATCATAGAGGTCCTTCACTTCTTTGGTTAAGTTAATTCCTAGGTATTTTATTTTTTGTGGGGCTATTACAAATGGAGTTGCTTTCCTAATTTCAGCCACACTTTTCTCATTGTTGGCATACAGAAAGGCCATTGATTTTGGGGGGTTAATTTTATATATTCCCTAATAATGTTTTAAATCTTGGTTGTTTCCGTGGTGATGTTTCCATTCTCGTCTCTGAGTTTATTTATTTGGGTGTGTTCTCTTCTTTTTCTGATAAGATTTGCTAAAGGTCTGTCAATTTTGTTAATTTTTTCGAAGAACCAACTCTTTGTTTTGTTGATTCTTTCTATAGTTTTTTTGGATTCTCATTCTTTTAATTCTGATTTAATTTTAATTATTTCTTTCCATCTACTGGATTGGGGTTTATCTTGCTGCTCTTTTTCAAGGAGGTTCAGATGTCTCATTAAATTGTTAGTTTCAGATATCTCCCATTTGTTGATGTAGGAGCTCAGAGCTATAAACTTGCCTCTGAGTACTGCCTTTGCTGTGTCCCAGAGGAGCTGGTAATTTGTGTGTTCATTTTTGTTGACTAGCATGACAGTAAGGAACTTCCCCCTTGCAACAGACAAAGAAGTTGAGCCAGGGAGGCAAAAAGAAAGTCAGAGATCCTAGGGCAATCCTGAAGGAAAATAGTGAGTGGGCGATGTATTTTATGGAAATATTGAGGAAGCAGATATGGGTACGAAGTTTTTGTTTTTTCATTTTTTAAGTGACAGAGCACCTTTTCCTTCGAATAATTAGTAGACAAGTATAACAAAGGACCTATGGGAATATAGCTTCTCAAATCTATTTCATGGGCATGCATTTTGATGAAGGTATATATGTAGGTTCCAAAATATGCTCCTACTACAACGTGTAATTCATCACAATTTTTTTTTAGGGGGGTCCGGTTGTGGGGCTTTAACTCCAGGCCTGGGCACTGTCCCTCAGCTCTTCAGCTCAAAGCTAGCGCTCTACCACTTGAGCCACAGCGCCTCTTCTGGCTTTTTTCTTTTTGCTTATGTGGTGCTGAGGAATTGAACCTAGGGCCTCAGGCATGCAAGGCAAGCACTCTACCACTGAGCCACCTTCCTAGCCCAATTCATCACAATTTTAGCTGCATGTCAGATTCATCTCATAACTTTGCAATGGAACCTTAATCTGACCAATGAAATAAATTAGCTTTTACTTTTGTCTTTTTTCCTTATGTCCCAGGTATCCCCTCTGTTTATCTTCTTTTGTTCCTATGCTTGTTTGATGTTTTATTGACATGTTACTGGAAGCACTAGATATATACAAAATATTCATATTCTATTGCCAAGACAATATACAGAGGGCTTTCAGTTATATGTTAGATACTGAGTAAATTCCTAGTCAATCTTGTTATCCCACACTTCAAAGTTCTACTACTTTGCTTTCCTCCTACCCCACTCCACACCCAAGTTGTGTAGATCGTGTCCAACATATTGTCTTGTGTATATGCCTATTGGATTGGTTTCCTCCATATTTTTTTGATTCCTTCCTTTTACTAATTCCAATAAATGTTATATAGTGTACCAGTTGCCAGAATGAAATACAAGAACAACAGAGATTATAGCAAAGGAGGAAGAATATACAAAAGAAACAAAAAATCCCAAAGTTGATTAAAAACAATAGAAACAAAGAAAAACCTCTTGTGTCCGTGTCTTGCAGTTCATTCCCCATAACTTCATCTATTTTTGTAAGATTTTTATTTTAAAAATACTGTACAGTGTGGTTACAGTTACATGAGCAAAGTAATGAGTACCTTTCCTATTGATCATTGATGCCTCCTCCTTTTTTCCCTACCATCCCTTCCCTCCACCTCCAAATTACACTCCCCCTTTTCTCTGGCCCCACCCACCAAAATTGTAAAGTTCATTTTTTAACATATTGTCTTCTGCATCTCATTGTTGCAATGGTCAACCTGTATCCCTGTTTAAACATTTTGCTTTTTTCCCTTCTCTTCCCAATACTATACCAACATCAAATACAGGGAAACAGGGGTTATACCATGGCTGGAAGAGATGTGGCCAGAATGGAACCCTACTGCATTGTTGGTGGGAGTGTAAACTAGTTTAACAACTTTGGAAAGTAGTATGGATGTTCCTCAAAAGACTCCACATAGAGCTCCCCTAAGACCAAGCAATCCCATTTAAAGGCATTTATCCAAATGATCACAAACAAAACCATCATAAAGCTACCAGAACAACTGTGTTTATTGAAGCATTACTTACCATACCGATGACATGTGTATCTTCAAATCCATTTCACCCCATTGAGAAAATATTTTCCTTTCTCTTCTGCATTCAAACTAAATGGAAACAGGGCAAGGACCCCCACCTGGACTAACTGCAGTTTCCTTGGTATTCCAGTGCCCTGGATGCAGACTCTGAGTGGAATGGTTTATAATGGGTCTTGGCATTGAGGCCATGGCACTATCCGCACTCAGACCAGGACTGAGGGTTGAGGGCTAGCACACCCATTCCTCTGGGATGTTTGAAACCCTGGGGTTGGAAATGTGCCACACTCATTGTCTCTCAATCGACGCTCATGGGAAACTCTGGTGCACCAGACAAAGGCCAGAATAGCTGAAGAGGAGGGAAGGCAAGGTCAGAGCTCAAATGCTCTCATCGGGAAGACAACCTACACAGGTCAGCATGGCTTTGGCAGAGTGTGTCTTGTCGACCTCACAGCATCAGAGCCAGTGATCTGCATCACAGTCATCAAAGTCAGATCCTAATAGAAATGGCAGAGCCAGGGGCAAGTGTGAGCACCATGCCCATTGCGCTATAAAATGTCAGCTGTTCCTCTATGTCAGAGTACGGAGAATATGTGAAGCTCTGAGGGAGATCCTGGAGGGCAGGTCAGTGTGTCCAGTGGCAGGTATTAGTAGAACACTGAGGATACAGGATCCTTTGTATTTTCCAGGATTGCAGGTGCAATAGAGGAGTTCTGTGGCCTGAGCCACATTTTCACTATCATTTTGACAGCAGAGAGCATTTGTAGAAAAATATCTGAAGTGTGTCTTGGATTGAGTATCCAAGGAAGATGGCTTATTGCCTGGACCACAGAACCACTGTGGTCCTGACATCAGGAGGAGATTGTGGAGAAAAGATCCTGAGTGTTTTCAGGAGTGGAGGTCACTGGTGGTTAGGGTAGGGTATGGCCTGGGCCATTCTTGTCTGGATGTGCTCAACCATAGCCATCCAGACTAAGTAGAGACACTGTTCAGTGTTGTGTGGTCTCCTCTTCCTGTGAAGAGGTTAGGAGCGGGCTCCACATGTGATCTTGGCAGGGTGGGAGAGGTCCTCTTCTGGAGAACAAACTCATATTTTGCTAACACATTCTAGTTCTCAGGCATCCTCAGGCTGATGGAAGAGAGATAAAGAGTTTAGTCAGCATAATGACGGGAAGTGAGACACAGCAACCATTTGAGAAGCTCCTACAGACACGTTTTGAGCCAGGAGACTGCCATTTCTGCAGTCCAGCGCCAGAAACACTCAGGTCCTGGGACCCCTGCCTGGGAACAGAGCCTATGGGGAATGTATGTTGTCTTGCTTAGGAAAGAACTTGGGAGTGCAGCTCAAGCAGGCGGTGCTCACTGCTGCCTTCATAATCAGGAACTGCAGACACAGCAGGCTTTCCAGAATGCACAGCATTTCTTAGGAGCATTGTCTTCCTGAGAACACCACCACGGGGCAAGCCTGGACTCAGGCCTCCTGCCCAGGATTCACTCCTGGGGCCTCCAACTCAGTGGGCCCCCAGCACCTAGCAAGACTTGTCTTTCCTACCAGCTCTTCTGTCTCATCAACATCAGCCTCAGGCATCCCTGGTACCTGCCCGCCATCCTACCTGAACCCTGCCAGCCATTCCCCAGCCACTTACTTCTTTCTTGCCTTTTGAATTCCTGGGAAGGTCTTGCTCTTGTTTGTAGGGTCAGTCTGCCTCCGGGGCTCCAGTGCACACGATAGCTCATAGCTAAGACAAGGGGTGGCGGTGAGGTGACCAAGTGCCTTGCCTGTTCACTGCCACAGTTGGCTTGAACTTCAGAGCCTGGTGGGTCTCCCACATTCAGCCGACCAGAGTCTCTGTCGGTTCCCACTCACCCAAGGTCATACCTCAGGGCCTCTGGACCCCATTCTCAGGATGTCCCCCTCGTCCAGCCAGTGTCTGCAACCTACCTAGCTTCCTCACTGAGCCGCTCCAGGCCCTTGAACCAGGCCAGAAAATTTTCTGCTTTGTTGAGGTGATAATATCTGCAGGTATGCTGCAGGTTGGATGATCTTATTTTCCTGGTCATAGAGAGCACAAGGGAAGGGACAGGGCAGGGCTGGCCTGGGCTGGGCTTTGCTATTTAGGGAGGGACCCACCTCCTCTAGCAGCTCTGCCCAACAACCCCCCACTGATTCCCCAAATGTATGTGAGATCTCACAGCTGTTTCCTCACACTCAATCCTGTGACTCTCTTGGATGCTACAAAACACCCTACCATGATAAGGGTGGATCTTCTCACACATCCCATTGTACCCATGCAGAAATGGCTGCTCATCAAGCTGGACAGGAGAATCTTGCAGGTCTCTACCCACCCTGTCTTGTCTGGACAGCTGACACTTACCTTATTTAATTTATACATTTGGGATTTTTCCTAGAAGAGAGAGGGCAATGGAGTTAGTATTTGGCCCCAATTCCCTCAGGACCTCCACCCAGGGCCTCTTCTAGCCTGGGCAAAATGTGTGCTTATACCAGAGTAGGACCAGCTTTCAGAGGAGGGCTGGGCAGAGGGCATCAAGTCAGGATTAGGGATTGTGTTGTCTAACACCTGTGATGCAAGGTGAGTGACTGCAGCATAGGGTGAAAAGGCATTTCTCTTAGGAGAGGCTGGCTTCAGTTTGGCCCCAGTGCCATCCCATGAGTTACTTGAAATCCCAGCTACTCAATGTGCACAAACTCAGTGGTCATACAGCTGTGGCAAGCAGCTGCTCAGAGGGGAACAGGACTCGACTCTTAGGATGGCCTCGAGGTTGTCAAGGGTGCCAGAGCTCAGGATTCCCAGGGAACTTTGACCTCAAGATCCCAGACTGCCAGCATTTGCCTGGCTACTCACTTCGTCAATATCCTGATATGCAGAATGTATCATCGTAAGGTCTGTCAGGAAGATTCCCAGGTAGGGAATGATGCCCTTTGTCAACACCTGTAGGATTGGTTGGGTGATGGTCAAGGCCCAGGGCCCTTCTCATACCCAAACTCACATGGTAACTCAGTCAGTCCTCAGCCTTACAGCTGCTTCCATGACACAGTGTCTTGGGGAACCTTTGATCCCCCCTTGTGTCTAGACCCAGGTTCTTGCTGCCTGGTTCTCCAAACTGCCCCAGGTCCAAATCTATGCTGGCATATGCAGAACACAACATTCTGTAGTACCATTCTGCCTACCACCTGCCCCTCAGAGGCTCTGCCAATTCCTCGCTCGGCTGGCTCTAGTTCCTGTATCCCTTCTGACAGCCAGCTCATCAGGGCCACATCTGCTAGAGTGCAAATGCCCTTCTCCATCTGCACCTTGGGTGTGAGATGAAAGGTGAGCAGAGGTAGGCTCCCTGTGCCTCTTCTCTCTCAGCAACCCGGCCTAGGTCCCAGTCACTCACCATCTTCTGCAACCACCTGGGACCTCCTTGGAGCTGCTTCTCCTTTGTGGCTAACTTGCAAGACTCCTGCCAAGATTGTGGAGGTTGTTAATGAGGGCTCTATGCTATCTGTCTTTCTAGTGTCATTGTCTTCTTATTGGGACTGACCTGGCTGCTAGGTTGTTTCAAAGCTTCTACCATCTGGCAGAGGAATTCTAGCTCTGGCTTTGCTCCAGCACTCACTACTGTGGGCTCTGGCCTGGGAGGCTGGCCTCCTCTGCCTGCTTCCTCATCTGTCAAGTCTGCCTCCTGGCAATGGGGGGCCCTAGGTACTCCTGCTGTCTGCTACCAATGATGATGTGATGACTGGCATGAGTGTCCAGGGCCTCCTCAGAACCCTGGAGGATTCATCTGTTTCTCCTGTTTGGACAGCTCAAATGCCAGCCTGGTTCTTCAGCCTTGTGAGCTCCAAAACCCTTCCTATCAGGGAGGAGAAAAACTGAGATATGGACAAGGCTAGTGGTCTGTCCAATGCCCTGAAGGTCAGCAAAGGAAGGGGACCCGAGGCTCTGAGAAGATTCCAGTTTGCTGGTGTTTTTCTGTGTATAAGGGTGCTTAGAAAAGGTAAGCAGGGAAGGAGAGAACCATAGACTTTCAGACTCCTTCCTGACCCCACCTTCGAGCCTGTCCTCAGCAGAGTAGGGTAGAGTTCCAGACCACTGGAAAAGAGCCTCTGGTCTGGGACAGGAAATTGTTGCTCTGTGCAGTCCTGTGCAGCATAGGTTAGGGAAGGGCAAGAATATGCCACTGGGCCTATAGCACATTGGGCATCAAGTAGAATGGTAGGGCTTTCAGTAGGAGGAGTCCCCAATCCTGGGTACCCTCTGCTTCCCCGGGCCACCCTGTGTCCCTTCAGAACATTTTCAACCTCAGTGGCTTCCTAGGACTCCACGTGCCCTGACCTGGATTAAGTGCCTAACAGACTCTTCCCTTAGCCTCCTCCCCAATAGAAACCAAGTCATGATTCTAATCCCCTTAGGATGGCACTGACTCCCCCGTGCCCACCCTCCACCTCTGCCCTCTGTCTTCATTTCCTCATGCCATACATTTCACAGCAGCTCTCTGCTCTTGGAGTAATTGTTTTCAGGAGAAGTGATTTTTTCCAATTTGTGGAATGTGTGCAAGGAGTCTCTGTGGGAGGGGCAGAGAGAAGGAGACAGTTGGAAGGTGGGGAGGAGGGAGTTGGTTTCCATTTGGGTTGGGAAGGAAGCTGCCCGTGTGGCTGCCCAATAGAGTTACAAACGGGTCCAAAGAGCCCAAGAGTACACCAGGCAGGAGCAGTTGCTTCTTCCTGGCATAACCATGAGCCATCCCTCTTCCACTAGGCAGCTCTGCTTTCATTTCAAGTGGATGCGGATTCTTAGCCACCACAAAATCCTGATGAGTGTCTGTGTGGGTTTCTGTGTGTTTGTGTGTGCGTTGTTTCTGTGTCTGTGTGTATGTGTGCATCTGTGTATGTTTAGTCTTACAAGAGATGTCTGAATCCTGACAAGAATTACCCAAGCAGGACCCAGGGAACTAGGATCTGAACTAGACGTTTATGTCCAGGGCTCAAGCAGTGTGACACCTACCATGTCTGCCCACAGGGCAACTGCTGTGGGAATAGGGACCCACCTGGAGACCTCTTGCCATGTTGTCTTCAGTCGGAAGATGGCCGCGCTCTGCAGGGCACAGATGATGGCATGGAGTGAGGAGAAGTTCCTCAGGTCTCGGCAAGCCTGGAGAGGAAGATTGTGTGAGTCTTGCCTGACACAACCGCCATCTGTGGGCCTGGACAAGAGAGGGATGCTGGGAGTGTCAGGACCTGGTCAGGGATGTAGGGCACCCAGGGGGATTGTGGTTCCCCTTGGGCTGAGGAGCAGATCAGTGAGGGGCCAGCCAAGGGGTGGCTGGGTCTGGCTAACCCTGGGACACATGGGCCTGTGGTAGGAGGGACTGGGCTCCA
Organism: Dipodomys spectabilis; assembly: GCF_019054845.1. Classification (NCBI taxonomy): domain Eukaryota; kingdom Metazoa; phylum Chordata; class Mammalia; order Rodentia; family Heteromyidae; genus Dipodomys; species Dipodomys spectabilis. The sequence continues at coordinate 8,122,301 of NW_024870723.1, forward strand.
TGATCACAATTTCAAAATGCAGAATAGAGAAATTGAAAAGCAGAGGAGATAAACTAGGCAGCAGAGCCTGTAGCGTACTGCGGCCACCTGAATCCAGTGTTGGACCACAAGCGCTCTGTCTGGGGCTTTCATGCTGAAGTCCCCGAGACAGGTGGTGATGACACAGGAACATACGTTGTTAAAGTGTGCCACCATGTCCCGGATGGTGGGGGCCAAGTGCTCCTTGCCATTCTTGTGCCTCTGGGACCATATCCATCCCAGGCAGTGGTTGGGCACTGCCTTCTCGAACAGCTCCTGAGGAAGATGGCCAGGGTCACCAGGCTGTGACATGCCACAGTGCCCAGGTCCAGGCCCTCCTCACATGCACAAAGGCATGGAGATGTGAGTGTCCAGGAGGACCCTGAAACGTGTGGAGTGTCTGTACCTGTTTTGCTGACACCCAGCACACAGAGCACAGAAGGGACCTCAAGGTAACCAATGTGGGAATGGAAGAGCAATGATTTCCCAAACTTTCTCATTCTTCCCAGAAGACTACATGCTCCACACAATACCTAATCTGACCTAGCTCAGACAACAAATGTCCTTCCCCTGATCTAACGCCTATGTCCTACACCACTAGAACTAGCACTCAGGTCCATGTCTGGGCTGGGCACTCATCAGGTCCAAATCAGGTGCCTACTGAATAAGTGCTGAGGCTCACAGTGCTCCTGGCACAGGAGGGTGAGCTGTGTGCTGGCTGCCCTTCTTTCTGCCCGAGGCTTGGTTCTGCACAGCTCCTGGCATGGGAGCGGGTCTCATCTCAGCTTCAGGGACTGCATGTAACCAAGTGGAACTAGACAAAGTGGTGCTAGGTGTGATGGAACTCAGGCTGGGGAAGAAGAGATGGGCAGCAAGGAAATGTGACACAGGCCAGAGCAGCAGAAGGCACAGGGAGCCCTCCTTCACCACAGCCACCCTGCCCAGCCCCTCACCGCATCCATCGTTGTGAGCTGCTCTGCCTCCAGGTGGGGGTGGACAGCCAGGAAACAAGGCATGTCCTGGCTGCGTGAAGGCTCTCCGGTCATCAAAGCAGGATGACAAGCTTCTTGGGCAGGAACAGATGTGCACGGCAACTCAGATTCCCAAGAAGCAGAGGGAACCTGCTCCATCACCACAGCCAAGGGCTCTGGGGAAGGATTGCAGGCAGCTGATGTCTCTGCACTGAGTCCTGGAGCCAAGTTGGGATGTGGCTCTGGCTCAGTCCTCGAAGCCAGTGTGTCCTCAATGCATATCAGAGGGGCTGCACTGGATGGTGGCTCTGTGGCAGCACTGGCCACTGCTGCTCCCTGGGCATGGAGCAGTGCAGCTGAGGCACAAGATGCCTCCATCTCAGCATTGCAAGCTGCTGCCTTTTGGAGGGGCCACAGCGGAGTGGAAGTGCAAGGTGACTCCCTCTCAGCCCTGGAGGCTGCTGTGTCCTCAGGCCTGGGCTCCAAAGCCATGGTGGAACCTGGCTTCAACTCAGCCCTCCAAGATGGTGTGTGGTTTTGTGGTGGTCCTACAAAGGAGAGCACAAGAACTAGGGCTCCCCCAACAAAGATGGCCAATGCTGGCGTTTGTGCCAGAGACAGCATTGCAGCTATGGGTAAAAGGATATGCAGTTCCGATCTGGAGGCTGGTTCTGCAGGACTAAGAAGTGGAGCTGAGGCAGAAAGGGGCTCTGTAGCACCCCCCGAGGCTGGTGCTCTGTCTGCTCTGCTCTCCAGAGCCAAGTTGGCAGATGGCCCCGATTGTGCATGAGATGCTGTAGCTCTCACAACCCAGAAGCCCACAGTTGGTACTCCAAGCACAAAGAACACTACAGCAGGTGCTCCTAACAGGTAGAACATCACACACAAGGATAGAAGGAACTCCAGTTCTGTACTGGAGGGTGGTTCTTTGTGATTAGGAACTGGAGCCACGCTGACACAGGGCTCCTTCTCAGCACTATATTCTGGTGCTCTCTGAGCACTGTGGTCAGCAGCCATGGTGGGAGCTGGCTCTGACTCTGGGCAAGAACAGAATGCTCTTACGGCACAGAGCACCAGTGTCAGCACTCCTACAAGTGAGAGTCCCCCAGCCGGTCCTCTTAAAATAAATAACAGTAGAGTTAGCATCAGAAACATGGTCAGTTCAGCACTGTAGCCTGGTTCTCTGGAATGCAGAATGGGAGCCAAACTGACAAAAGTCTTCCTGTCAGCACTCTCTGCTGGAGTGCCATCAGCACCGTGTAATGCATCCCTGGTGACAACTGGCTCTGATTTGTCACAAGAGTTTAGTAGTCTCAGGCCACAAATCACCAGAGTCTTTACTCCCACCAGACACAGTAGGCCTGCTGGTGCTCCTACAATGAAGAGCAGCACAGCCAAGGGCAAAAGCACATTCAGCTCCTCACTGAAGGCTGCTTGTCCGGGGACATGAGGCAGAGGCGAGTTGGATGCTGGCTCTTCCTCAGCAGTGGCTTTTGATGTGTGCTGGGGCCTGAGCACAGGAGGGGAGCCAGAGCACAGCTCCATCTCCCCACCACCTATGGACACTTCTCCCACCCTCAGCCCCGGAGCTGAGGTGCCATTGGGCTCCACCTCAGCACTGCCCGCCGCTTCCTGGACCCTGCGCACTGAAGAGATAGTGGGGGATGACTGCCCTTCATCACTGGCTGCTCTTGTGGCGTCAGGACTCAGCAGGAGAGCCAGCTTGGCCTGAGGCTCCTCAGCCACACAAGAAGTTTCAGCTCCCTGAGCGCTTCCATCCAGATTCAAGGCAGAAGTGGCCTCTGCTTGGGCTCCTGATGAGGCTCCTCCCACTGCAGTGGGGACAACATTCACGGATGGACTTGACTGGGGCTCTGAAGTTGGTGTGTCATCTACCACTGGAACTGCGGGTGGAGCTGCAGGAGGAGACAAGGTCTTCTCCATGACTGCTTTCTTCTGCCTGAGATTTCCAGCTTAGAAACTCCCATACACGCTATCGCTCAACCTCTACATGTCCATGCTGGGCTTGAGATTTCTCTTGTCCCAGGCCCATGGCTAATTTTGGAGCCTCCTCCCAGTGGTGCCCTGCACCTCCCACCCCTCCCCAGGATATGTCTCCATCCCAACTACGTACCTAGAGCCTCATCCTGCCTGAAGTCCTGGATCCCCAACTCTGCCAGGAGGTGAGAGACATGGAGCTCCACGTCAGAGCCACGCATATGGAGCCTCAAGTGAGCCTGGAGCCCCTGGAGGCAGGGATGTTGCCTGGGTTCCAGGAAGTCTTCTGGGTGGCAGTCCAGCCAGGTGCTCAGAAGGCCTGAGATAGCACTAGAGGAACATGGGTGGGAAGCAGCGTCTGAATAAAGCCTAGCACCTGCCCTGGTCTCCCTTAGTCCCCTACGATGATCGCTGCCTTTGCAGAGACCAGCATCTTCCAACATCAGCCCCCTGTGTCTGTGCTAACAGTGGCAAGCCAACTCAGCCATGGCCTGCAGAGAAATTTCATCCAAGGTGGGAACCAAGTCCAAATGCTGGAAGCAGCCCTGTCCTCTTCTGCAATTTGCCCATCATCTCTCCCGAGGGCCTCCAGATGCTGGACTCTAAAGGTCTTGCTGTCTTGCCTGGCATGCATAGGGTTCTGGCACACCTCCTAGGTAGCTGTGCTGCCTCCTTCCCCAGGAGCCGCACATGGATGTCTGCCTACCTCCAGCTTGTTCTCCTTCTGTATCTGTCACAGGGTGGCCCTTGCTCTCATTGCCACCCCTAGCAGCATCTCCAAGGCTCTGACCAAGGACTGATCTCCCTAGACCTATAGTGGAGCTCATGGGGAGCTGGGCAAACCTGAATGGCATGGGCTATGGTATGGTTAGGATGGATTCTCTTGGGATTCACATAAAGGCCCCAGCCTCTACCTCTGTTCACAACAGTACCCCATAGTAATATTTTCCTCCTGGTACTATAGGTGAAGCCTTACACCCCAAGGATCTGGTGACAAGCACAAAATTGAGGGCTCCTGACTTGGCCCCATCTCTCCAACCTTCCACCCACTCATTTGTCACCACTCTGGACACTCATACTCTCCCTGCAGATCAAAGCCCACTGCTCACTAGCAGATCTGTTGCTGGGGAATGACATCCTCTCTGGAGTCGGCTAGGGTGTCAGTCTGTGCAAAGGACTCCATGGGGGCTTCACAATTCCTGAACCTGTTGAGAATTCCAAGCATCACTGGCCAGCCCAGGATAGCCAGCAAGTTCTTGCTCTTCTCACACCACTAAGCTCATGATCTGTACATCGGCCCTTCCTATCTCTTCCCTTCTTTTCCAATTTCTTTCAAGGACGAGCGATCAACTCCTGTCCTGATCTACTTAGGAGCCCAGAGGCCTACTCTCTGGCCCCAGCTATTCCTGCTCTGCCTACACCTGGGTGGGATCCTGGTCCCAGAGGCAATTGGTTTCCTTCTGGCTAAAGAAACACACTGCTTTGTCTGAGGCCTCAGGGAAGCAGAGTGACAGAGAATATACCACAGTCCTAGACAGACGCTATACTTGAATAGCCCAGCCCAGCCTAGCCCAGGCCTTGCATGCTTGGTTCCTCCAATTCTGGCAAGTGCCAGTGAAATAGAGTCTGTGAACCCACCACAAGCCAGGGTCCATTGCCAAGGGTCTCACGGTAACTGTCTAATCCTATCTTATTGGAGTTGGCACTCACCTTGTGAATAGCAGATCCAATACCTGCTTAGTGTCTGCAGAACTCCTGTAGTTGTTGAAGAAGTTCTGTACGAAGATGGAGTCCTCCATCATCTGGGCAGACACCAAGCATTCCACCTGCTCCTCCAGGGTGCCAGCCCCAGGGACCTCTAACCTGCAGGCCTCGTCCATGCCTGGGGACAAGTGATCTTCATTCTGGAAGAGAACCGAGGAGGGATGGTTCAAATGCCATCTAGAAAACTACAAGAAGATTCATGGCCACACACATGATAGAAAAACCTGAAAACTACAGACTGCTCACACAAACATGTGTGTGACACATAGACACATAGACACGGAAACAGAGACATACACAAACAGAGACACACACACACACACACAGACACACACAGACACACAGACACACACACACAGACACACACACACAGACACACACACACAGACATACAGACACATAGACCCAGACCCAGACACACACACACACACACACACACACACACACACACAGACATACAAACAGGGAGCAGAAAGATCCACTGAGGATACTGGATGTGGAAATGGTGGGTCAGTCTATACTTTCCTGGCCTGAGAGCCCTATGTTACCTGTGAAGTCCTGCGGAAAAATCTCCAGAAGCGGCGGTAGGGTCCTGGGGGCACCCAGCGTGGATCCAGGTGTCCCAGGAACCTTCTCCGCCCTTCACTCCCTCTTGAATTTCTCCTCCTCCAACAACAACAAGTAGACATCTTCTCAATATGCACGTTCCACACAAGTGTACTAGCGGGCAGCTTGTGGGGACTGTGGGTTCTGGCAAGGACCAGGGGTTAAGTCCTCTGAGCCATTGTAATGTCATCTCTTCACTTGAGCCCTTCTGACCTGGCCCTCTCCAGAGTCCCCTGTTTATGACTTGTACTCATGTAGCCCATGAACACCACTGGCCAGCATGACTCCCACCTCTGGCACAAGGACCCTGTTAGACTAGGAGGAAGAGGCTTCCCCCTTCATAGAGATGTATGCTTGTTGGATCATATGCACACTTCCTCCTCCCATGCAGAAGGGACCCTGGACATTACAGGAAATAACCCAAAAACCACTCAAGAAACAGTCACAAAGAGGGAAAAGATGTATTGGCTGTTGAACTGACAAGGCTAAGTTCTGATGAGGGAGGGGAGAAATGGCATCGTCCACCTTTTTCTAGTCGGGGGCTAGTGGTGGGAGGAGCCTCTCCTGCTTTGCAGGTGCTGCCTTTCAGGGCGGGGCTTATGTCTGGGAGGGAGTGTTTGCTGACGTCCATATCACCCTTTTTTGGTGAATATGTACTGTTTCTGGCTGGGAGTATGGGTGAGCGTTATTTCTTCTGGAGCTCCTTCTGCTAAGAGGGGCTGAGTTAGTCAATGGGTGTGAGAGTGCAGGTATTGAACAGGAATTGGAACAAGGTCATGATGGTTATGAAGATTTTACTTGCCCACATTGGCAACAATGAGACGTACAAGTCCTTATGTCAGAAAATGAACTGTACGACTTTGGTGGGGGGGGGGGGGAGCACTGGCTGGGGTCGTGGAGAAGATAGGAAGGGATGGGAAGGAGAAACAAAAGAGGAGGCAACAATGCTTGATAAGAAATGTACTCATTATCCTGCCCGTGTCATTGTAACACCTCTGTACAGTATTTTCACAATTAAAAAAATACAATAAAAGACTGGACCCCAATGTGGGCAAGTAACATCTTCATAACCATCATTACTTGGTCCAATTCCTGTTTAATTCCTGCCCTCCCACGCCCATTGACTAACTCAGCCCCTCTTCGCAGAAGGAGCTCCAGAAGAAATAACCCTCACCCATACTCCCAGCCAGAAACAGTACATATTCAGCAAAAAAGGGTGATATGGACGTCAGCAAACACTCCCTCCCAGACATAAGCCCCGCCCTGGAAGGCAGCACCTGCAAAGCAGGAGAGGCTCCTCCCACCACTAGCCCCCGACTGGAAAAAGGTGGACGACGCCATTTCTCCTCTCCCTCATCAGGACGTAGCCTTGTCAGTTCAACAGCCAATACATCTTTTCCCTCTTTGTGACTGTTTCTTGAGTGGTTTTTGGGTTATTTTCTTTAATGTCCATGGTCCCATCTGCATGGGAGGAGGAAGTGTGCATATGATCCAACAAGCATACATCTCTATGAAGGGGGAAGCCTCTTCCTCCTAGTCTAACAGGGTCCTTGTGCCAGAGGTTGGAGTCATGCTGGCCAGTGGTGTTCATGGGCTACATGAGTACAAGTCATAAACAGGGGACTCTGGAGAGGGCGAGGTCAGAAGGGCCCAAGTGAAGAGATGACATCACAATGGCTCCGAGGACTTAACCTCTGGTCCTTGCCAGATCCCACAGTTCCCACAAGCTGCCCGCTAGTACACTTGTGTGGAACGTGCATATTGAGAAGATGTCTACTTGTTGTTGTTGGAGGAGGAGAAATTCAAGAGGGAGTGAAGGGCGGAGAAGGTTCCTGGGACACCTGGATCCACGCTGGGTGCCCCCAGGACCCTACCGCCGCTTCTGGAGATTTTTACGCAGGACTTCACAGGTAACATGGGGCAGCCCAGGCCAGGAAACTATAGGCTGACCCACCACTTCCATGTCCCTAATCCTCACTGGATCTTCCTGCTCCCTGTTTGTGTGTGTGTGTGTGTGTGTGTGTGTGTGTGTGTGTGTGTGTCTGTGTCTGTGTGTGTGTGTGTGTCTGTGTCTGTGTGTCTGTGTGTGTGTGTTTCTGTTTGTGTGTGTCTGTGTTTCCGTGTCTATGTGTCCATGTGTAACACACACATTTGGGTGAGCAGTCACTTGTTTTCAGGTTTTTCTATCATGTGTGTGGCCATGAATCTTCTTGTAGTTTTCTAGATGGCATTTGAACCATCCCGACTGGGTTCTCCTCCAGAATGAAGATCACTTGTCCATAGGCATGGACGAGGCCTGCAGGTTAGAGGTTCCTGCGGCTGGCACCCTGGAGGAGCAGGTGGAGCGCTTGGTGTCTGCCCAGATGATGGAGGACTCCATCTTCGTACAGAACTTCTTCAACAACTACAGGAGTTCTGCAGACACTAAGCAGGTATTGGACCTGCTATTCACAAGGTGAGTGCCAACTCCAATAAGATAGGATTAGACAGCTACAGTGAGACCCTTGGCAATGGAACCTGGCTTGTGTTGGGTTCACAGAATCTATTTCACTGGCACTTGCCAGAATTGGAGGAACCAAGCATGCAAGGCCTGGGCTAGGCTGGGCTGGGCTATTCAAGTATAGCGTCTGTCTAGGACTGTGGTATATTCTCTGTCACTCTGCTTCCCTGAGGCCTCAGAGAAAGCAGTGGGTTTCTTTAGCCAGAAGGAAACCAATTGGCTCTGGGACCAGGATCCCACCCAGGTGTAGGCAGAGCAGGAATAGCTGGGGCCAGAGAGTAGGCCTCTGGGCTCCTAAGTAGATCAGGACAGGAGTTGATCGCTCGTCCTTGAAAGAAATTGGAAAAGAAGGGAAGAGATAGGAAGGGCCGATGTACAGATCATGAGCTTAGTGGTGTGAGAAGAGCAAGAACTTGCTGGCTATCCTGGGCTGGCCAGTGATGCTTGGAATTCTCAACAGGTTCAGGAATTGTGAAGCCCCCATGGAGTCTTTTGCACAGACTGACACCCTCGCAGACTCCAGAGAGGATGTCATTCCCCAGCACCAGATCTGCTAGTGAGTAGTGGGCTTTGATCTGCAGGGAGAGTATGAGTGTCCAGAGTGGTGACAAATGAGTGGGTGGAAGGTTGGAGAGATGGTTCCAAGTCAGGAGCCCTCAATTTTGTGCTTGTCACCAGATCCTTGGAGTGTGAGGCTTCACCTATAGTACCAGGAGGAAAACATTACTATGGGGTACTGTTGTGAACAGAGGTAGTGGCTGGGGCCTTTGCGTGAATCCCAGGAGAATCCATCCTCACCATACAATAGCCCATGCCATTCAGGTTTGACCAGCTCCCCATGAGCTTCACTGTAGGCCTAGGGAGATCAGTCCTTGGTCAGAGCCCTGGAGATGCTGCTAGGGGTGTCAATGAGAACAAGGGCCACCCTGTAGCAGATACAGAAGGAGAACAAGCTGGAGGTAGGCAGACATTCATGTGCGGCTCCTGGGGATGGAGGCAGCAGAGCTACCTAGGAGGTGTGCCAGACCCCTATGCATGCCAGGCAAGACAGCAAGGCCTTTAGAGTCCAGCATCTGGAGGCCCTCGGGAGAGATGTTGGGCACATTGCAGAAGAGGACAGGGCTGCTTCCAGCATTTGGACTTGGTTCCCACCTTGGATGAAATTTCTCTGCAGGCCATGGCTGGGTGGGCTTCCCACTGTTAGCACAGACGCAAGGGGCTGATGTTGGAAGACGCTGGTCTCTGCAAAGGCAGCGATCATCGTAGGGGACTAAGGGAGACCAGGGCAGGTGCTAGGCTTTATTCAGACGCTGCTTCCCACCCATGTTCCTCTAGTGCTATCTCAGGCCTTCTGAGCACCTGGCTGGACTGCCACCCAGAAGACTTCCTGGAACCCAGGCAACATCCCTGCCTCCAGGGGCTCCAGGCTCACTTGAGGCTCCATATGCGTGGCTCTGACGTGGAGCTCCATGTCTCTCAACTCCTGGCAGAGTTGGGGATCCAGGACGTCAGGCAGGATGAGGCTCTAGGTACGTAGTTGGGATGGAGACATATCCTGGGGAGGGGTGGGAGGTGCAGGACATCACTGGGAGGAGGCTCGAAAGTTAGCCATGGGCCTGGGACAAGAGAAATCTCAAGCCCAGCATGGACATGGAGAGGTTGAGCGAAAGCGTGTATGGGAGTTTCTAAGTGGGGAAATCTCAGGGCGGAGGGTGCTGTGGGACTTTACAAACACTCAGAAGAAAGCAGTCATGGAGAAGACCTTGTCTCCTCCTGCAGCTCCACCCGCAGCTCCAGTGGTAGATGTCACACCAACTTCAGAGCCCCAGTCAAGTCCATCCGTGAATGTGGTCCCCACTGCAGTGGGAGCAGCCTCATCAGGAGCCCAAGCAGAGGCCACTTCTGCCTTGAATCTGGATGGCAGCGCTCAGGGAGCTGAACCTTCTTGGGTGGCTGAGGAGCCTCAGGCCAAGCTGGCTCTCCTGCTGAGTCCTGAAGCCACAAGAGCAGCCAGTGATGAAGGGCAGTCATCCCCCACTATCTCTTCAGTGCGCAGGGCCCAGGAAGCGGCGGGCAGTGCTGAGGTGGAGCCCAATGGCACCTCAGCTCCGGGGCTGAGGGTGGGAGAAGTGTCCATATGTGGTGGGGAGATGGAGCTGTGCTCTGGCTCCCCTCCTGTGCTCAGGCCCCAGCACACATCAAAAGCCACTGCTGAGGAAGAGCCAGCATCCACCTCGCCTCTGCCTCATGTCCCCGGACAAGCAGCCTTCAGTGAGGAGCTGAATGTGCTTTTGCCCTTGGCTGTGTTGCTCTTCATTGTAGGGGCACCAGCAGGCCTACTGTGTCTGGTGGGAGTAAAGACTCTGGTGATCTGTGGCCTGAGACTACTAAACTCTTGTGACAAATCAGAGCCAGTTGTCACCAGGGATGCATTACACGGTGCTGATTGCACTCCAGCAGAGAGTGCTGACAGGAAGACTTTTGTCAGTTTGGCTCCCATTCTGCGTTCCAGAGAACCAGGCTACAGTGCTGAACTGACCATGTTTCTGATCCTAACTCTACTGTTATTTATTTTAAGAGGACCGGCTGGGGGACTCTCACTTGTAGGAGTGCTGACACTGTTGCTCTGTGGCGTAAGAGCATTCTGTTCTTGCCCAGAGTCAGAGCCAGCTCCCACCATGGCTGCTGACCACAGTGCTCAGAGAGCACCAGAATATAGTGCTGAGAAGGAGCCCTGTGTCAGCGTGGCTCCAGTTCCTAATCACAAAGAACCACCCTCCAGTACAGAACTGGAGTTCCTTCTATCCTTGTGTGTGATGTTCTACCTGTTAGGAGCACCTGCTGTAGTGTTCTTTGTGCTTGGAGTACCAACTGTGGGCTTCTGGGTTGTGAGAGCTACAGCATCTCATGCACAATCGGGGCCATCTGCCAACTTGGCTCTGGAGAGCAGAGCAGACAGAGCACCAGCCTCGGGGGATGCTACAGAGCCCCTTTCTGCCTCAGCTCCACTTCTTAGTCCTGCAGAACCAGCCTCCAGATCGGAACTGCATATCCTTTTACCCATAGCTGCAATGCTGTCTCTGGCACAAACCCCAGCGTTGGCCATCTTCGTTGGGGGAGCCCTAGTTCTGGTGCTCTCCTTTGTAGGACCACCACAAAACCACACACCATCTTGGAGGGCTGAGTTGAAGCCAGGTTCCACCATGGCTTTGGAGCCCAGGCCTGAGGACACAGCAGCCTCCAGGGCTGAGAGGGAGTCACCTTGCACCTCCACTCCGCTGTTGCCCCTCCAAAAGGCAGCAGCTTGCAATGCTGAGATGGAGGCATCTTGTGCCTCAGCTGCGCTGCTCCATGCCCAGGGAGCAGCAGTGGCCAGTGCTGCCACAGAGCCACCATCCAGTGCAGCCCCTCTGATATGCATTGAGGACACACTGGCTTCGAGGACTGAGCCAGAACCACATCCCAACTTGGCTCCAGGACTCAGTGCAGAGACATCAGCTGCCTGCAATCCTTCCCCAGAGCCCTTGGCTGTGGTGATGGAGCAGGCTCCCTCTGCTTCTTGGGAATCTGAGTTGCCGTGCACATCTGTTTCTGCCCAAGAAGCTTGTCATCCTGCTTTGATGACCGGAGAGCCTTCACGCAGCCAGGACATGCCTTGTTTCCTGGCTGTCCACCCCCACCTGGAGGCAGAGCAGCTCACAACGATGGATGCGGTGAGGGGCTGGGCAGGGTGGCTGTGGTGAAGGAGGGCTCCCTGTGCCCTCTGCTGCTCTGGCCTGTGTCACATTTCCCTGCTGCCCATCTCTTCTTCCCCAGCCTGAGTTCCATCACACCTAGCACCACTTTGTCTAGTTCCATTTGGTTACATGCACTCCCTGAAGCTGAGATGAGACCCGCTCCCATGCCAGGAGCTGTGCAGAATCAAGCCTGGGGCAGAAAGAAGGGCAGCCAGCACACAGCTCACCCTCCTGTGCCAGGAGCCCTGTGAGCCTCAGCACTTATTCAGTAGGCACCTGATGTGGACCTGATGAGTGCCCAGCCCAGACATGGACCTGAGTGCTAGTTCTAGTGGTGTAGGACATAGGCGTTAGATCAGGGGAAGGACATTTGTTGCCTGAGCTAGGTCACATTAGGTATTGTGTGGAGCATGGAGTCTTCTGGGAAGAATGAGAAAGTTTGGGAAATCACTGCTCTTCTATTCCCACATTGGTTACCTTGAGCTCCCTTCTGTGCTCTGTGTGCTGGGTGTCAGCACAACAGGTACAGACACTCCACAGGTCTCAGGGTCCTCCTCGACACTCACATCTCCATGCCTTTGTGCATGTGAGGAGGGATCCCAGGGCCTGTGCCTGGGCACTGTGGTGTGTCACAGCCTGGTGACCCTGGCCATCTTCCTCAGGAGCTGTTCGAGAAGGCAGTGCTCAACCACTGCCTGGGATCCATCTGGTCCCAGAGGCACAAGAAGGGCAAGGAGCACTTGGCCCCCACCATCCGGGACATGGTGGCACACTTTAACAACGTATGTTCCTGTGTCATCACCACCTGTCTCGGGGACTTCAGCATGAAAGCCCCAGACAGAGCGCGTGTGGTCGAACACTGGATTCAGGTGGCCGCGGTACGCTACAGGCTCTGCTGCCTAGTTTATCTCCTCTGCTTTTCAATTTCTCTATTCTGCATTTTGAAATTGTGATCAAAGCCCTCCATGGAGCCCAGTGCCTCCTACCACAGGGCCATGTGTCCCAGGGCTAGCCATACCCAGCCAGCCCTACGCTGGTCCCTCACTAATCTGCTCCTCAGCCCCAGAGAACCACAATCCCCCTGGGTGCCCTACATCCCTGCCCAGGTCCTGACACTCCCAGCATCCCTCTCTTGTCCAGGCCCACAGGTGGCGGCTGTGTCAGGCAAGACTCACACAATCTTCCTCTCCAGGCTTGCCGAGACCTGAGGAACTTCTCCTCACTCCATGCCATCATCTCCGCCCTGCAGAGCGCGGCCATCTTCCGACTGAAGACAACATGGCAAGAGGTCTCCAGGTGGGTCCCTATTCCCACAGCAGTTGCCCTGTGGGCAGACATGGTAGGTGTCACACTGCCTGAGCCCTGGACACAAACATCCAGTTCAGATCCTAGTTCCCTGGGTCCAGCTTAGGTAATTCTTGTCAGGCTTCAGACACCTCCTGTAAGACTGAACATTCACAGATGCACACATACACACAGACACAGAAACAACACACACACAAACACACTGAAACACACACAGACACTCATCAGGATTTTGTGGTGGCTAAGAATCCGCATCCACTTGAAATGAAGGCAGAGCTGCGTAGTGGAAGAGGGATGGCTCATGGTTATGCCAGGAAGAAGCAACTGCTCCTTCCTGGTGTACTCTTCGAATCTTTGGACCCGTTTGCAACCCTGTTGGGCAGCCACATGGGCAGCTTCCTTCCCAACCCAAATGGAAACCAACTCCCTCCTCCCCACCTTCCAACTGTCTCCTTCTCTCTGCCCCTCCCACAGAGACTCCTTGCACACATTCCACAAATTGGAAAAAATCACTTCTCCTGAAAACAATTACTCCAAGAGCAGAGAGCTGCTGCGAAAGGTATGGCATGAGCAAGTGAAGACAGAGGGCAGAGGTGGAGGGTGGGCACGGGGGAGTCAGTGCCATCCTAAGGGGATTAGAACCATGACTGGCTTTCTATTGGGGAGGAGGCCAAGGGAAGAATCTGCTAGGCACTTAATGCAGGTCAGGGCACGTGGAGTCCTAGGAAGCCACTGAGTTTGAAAATGTTCTGATGGGACACAGGGGGGCCCGGGGAAGCAGAGGGTACCCAGGATTGGGGACTCCTCCTACTGAAAGCACTACCATTCTACTTGATGCCCAATGTGCTATAGGCCCAGTGGCATATTCTTGCCCTTCCCTAAACTATGCTGCACAGGACTGCACAGAGCAACAATTTCCTGTCTCAGACCATGAGCAGAGGCTCTTTTCCAGTGGTCTGGAACTCTACCCTACTCTGCGGAGGACAGGCACGACTGTGGGGTCAGGAAGGAGTCTGAAAGTCTATGGTTCTCTCCTTCCCTGCTAACCTTTTCTAAGGACCCTGATACACAGATAAACACCAGCAAACTGGAATCTTCTCAGAGCCTTGGGTCCCCTTCCTTTGCTGACCGTCAGGGCATTGGACAGACCACTAGCCTTGTCCATATCTCAGTTTTTTCCTCCCTGATAGGAAGGGTTTTGGAGCTCACAAGGCTGAAGAACCAGGCTGGCATTTGAGCTGCCCAAAGAGGAGAAACAGATGAATCCTCCAGGGTTCTGAAGAGGCCCTGGAAACACATGCCAGTCAGCACATCACCATTGGTGGCAGAGAGCAGGAGGACCTGGGGCCCCCCCACTGCCAGGAGGCAGACTTGACAGATGAGGAAGCAGGCACAGGAGGCCAACTCCCCAGGCCAGAACCCACAGTAGTGAGTGCGGGAGCAAAGCCAGAGCTAGAATTCCTCTGCCAGGTGGTAGAAGCTTTGACACAACCTAGCAGCCATGTCACTAACTATAGTAAGACAATGACACTAGAAAGACAGACAGCACAGAGCCCTCATTAACAACCTCCACAATCTTGGCAGGAGTCTTGCAAGTTCGCCACAAAGGAGAAGCAGCTCCAAGGAGGTCCCAGGTGGTTGCAGAAGATGGTGAGTGACTGGGACCTAGGCCAGGTTGCCGAGAGAGAAGGGGCACAGCGGGCCTACCTCTGCTCACCTTTCATCTCACACCCAAGGTGCAGATGGAGAAGGGCATTTGCACTCTGGCAGATGTGGTCCTGATGAGCTGGCTGTCAGAAGGGATAGAGGAACTACAGCCAGCAGAGCGAGGAATTGGCAGAGCCTATGGGGGGCAGGTGGTGGGCAGACTGGTACTACAGAACATTGTGTTCTGCATATGCCAGCACAGACTTGGATCTGGGGCAGTTTGAAGAACCAGGCAGCAAGAACCTGGGCCTAGACACAAGTGGGGATCACAGGTTTCCCAAGACGCTGTGCCATGGAAGCAGCTGTAAGGCTGTGGAATGACTGAGGAACCATGTGAGTTTGGGTCTGAGATGGACCCGGTGTCTTCACCATCACCCAACCAATCCTACAGGTGTTGACAAAGGGCATCATTCCCTACCTGGGAATCTTCCTGACAGACCTTATGATGATACATTCTGCATATCAGGATATCGATGATGTGAGTAGCCAGGCCCACGATGGCAGTCTGGGATCTTGAGGTCAAAGTTCCTTGGGAATCCTGAGCTCTGGCACTCCTTACAACCTCAAGGCCATCCTAAGAGCCGAGTCCTGTGCCCCTCTGAGCAGCTGCTTGCCACAGCTGTATGACCACTGAGTTTGTGCACATTGAGTAGCTGGGATTTCAAGTCCCTCATGGGATGGCACTGGGGCCAAACTGAAGCCAGCCTCTCCTAAGAGAAATGCCTTTTCACCCTATGCTGCAGTCACTCACCTTGCATCACAGGTGTTAGACAACACAGTCCCTAATCCTGACTTGATGCCCTGTGCCCAGCCCTCCTCTGAATGATGGCCCTACTCTGGTATAAGCACACATTTTGCCCAGGCTAGAAGAGGCCCTGGGTAGGGGGCCAAATCCTAACTCCATTGCCCTCTGTCTTCTAGGAAAAATCCCAAATGGAGAAATTAAATAAGGTAAGTGTCAGCTGGCCAGAAAGGACAGGGTGGGTAGAGACCTGCAAGTTTCTCCTGTCCAGCTTGATGAGCAGCCGTTACTGGATGGGTACAATGAGATGAGAGAAGATCCACCCTTGTCATGGTAGGCTGTGTAGTAGCATGCAGGAGAGCCCCAGGATTGAGAGTGAGGGAACAACTGTGAGATCTCACATGTGTTTGGGGAATCAGTGGAGGATCGGTGAGCAGAGCTGCTAGAGGAGGTGGGTCCCTCACTAGACAGCAAAGCCCAGCCCAGGCCAGCCCTGCCCTGTCCCTTCCCTTGTGCTCTCCATGACCAGGAAAATGAGATCATCCAACATTTGAAAGACCTGCAGCATACCTGCAGATATTATCACCTCAACAAAGCAGAAAATTTTCTGGCCTGGTTCAAGGGCCTGGAGCGGCTCAGTGAGGAAGCTAGGTAGGTTGGCAGACACTGTTTGGACCTGGGGAACATCCTGAGAATGGGGTCCAGAGGCCCTGAGGTATGACCATGGGTGAGTGGGAACCGACAGAGACTCTGGTCGGCTGAATGTGGGAGACCCACCAGGCTCTGAAGTTCAACCCAACTGTGGCAGTGAACAGGCGAGGCACTTGGTCACCTCACCGCCACCCCTTGTCTTAGCTATGAGCTATCGTGTGCACTGGAGCCCCGGAGGCAGACCGACCCTACAAACAAGAGCAAGACCTTCCCAGGAATTCAAAAGGCAAGAAAGAAGTAAGTGGCTGGGGAATGGCTGGCAGGGTTCAGGTAAGATGGCGTGCAGGTACCAGGGCTGCCTGAGGCTGATGTTGATGAGACAGAAGAGCTGGTAGGAAAGACAAGTCTTGCTAGGTGCTGGGGGCCCACTGAGTTGGAGGCCCCAGGAATGAATCCTGGGCAGGAGGCCTGAGTCCAGGCCTGCCCCATGGTGGTGTTCTCAGGAAGACAGTGCTCCTAAGAAATGCTGTGCATTCTGGAAAGCCTGCTGTGTCTGCAGTTCCTGATTATGAAGGCAGCAATGAGCACCGCCTGCTTGAGCTGCACTCCCAAGTTCTTTCCTAAGCAAGACAACATACATTCCCCATAGGCTCTGTTCCCAGGCAGGGGTCCCAGGACCTTAGTGTTTCTGGCGCTTGACTGCAGAAATGGCAGTCTCCTGGCTCAAAACGTGTCTGTAGGAGCTTCTCAAATGGTTGCTGTGTCTCAATTCCCGTCATTACGCCGATTAAATTCTTTATCCCTCTTCCACCAGCCTGAGGATGCCTGAGAACAAGAATGTGTTAGCAAAATATGAGTTTGTTCTCCAGAAGAGGACCTCTCCCACCCTGCCAAGATCACATGTGGAGCCCGCTCCTAACCTCTTCACAGGAAGAGGAGACCACACAACACTGAACAGTGTCTCTACTTAGTCTGGATGGCTATGGTTGAGCACATCCAGACAAGAATGGCCCAGACCATACCCTACCCTAACCACCAGTGAACTCCACTCCTGAAAACACTCAGGATCTTTTCTCCACAAACTCCTCCTGATGTCAGGACCACAGTGGTTCTGTGGTCCAGGCAATAAGCCATCTTCCTTGGATACTCAATCCAAGACACACTTCAGATATTTTTCTACAAATGCACTCTGCTGTCAAAATGTGGCCCAGGCCACAGAACTCCTCTGTTGCACCTACAATCCAGGAAAATACAAAGGATCCTGTATCCTCAGTGTTCTACTAATACCTGCCACTGGACACACTGACCTGGCCTCCAGGAACTCCCTCAGAGTTTCACATATTCTCCGTACTCTGACATAGAGGTACAGCTGACATTTTGGTAGAGCAATGGGCATGGTGCTCACACTTGCCCCTGGCTCTGCCATTTCTATTAGGATCTGACTTTGATGACTGTGATGCAGATCACTGGCTCTGATGCTGTGAGGTCGACAAGACACACTCTGCCAAAGCCATGCTGACTTATATAGGTTGTCTTCCCAATGAGAGCATTTGAGCTCTGACCTTGCCTTCCCTCCTCTTCAGCTATTCTGGCCTTGTTAGGGTGCACCAGAGTTTCCCTTGAGCGTCGACTGAGAGACAATGAGTGTTGCACATTGCCAACCCCAGGATTTCAAACATCCCATAGGAATGGCATGTGCTAGCCCTCAACCCTCAGTCCTGGTCTGAGTGCAGATAGTGCCATGGCCTCAATGCCAAGACCCAGGATAAACCATTCCACTCAGAGACTGCATCCAGGGCATTGGAATACCAAGGAAACTGCAGTTATTCCAGGTGGGGGCCCTTGCCCTGTTTCCATTCAATTTGAATGTAGAAGAGAAAGGAAAATATTTTCTCAATGGGGTGAAATGGATTTGATCGCTATGGTAAATAATGCCTCAATAAACATAGTTGTTCTGGTAGCTTTAGGATGGCTTTGTTTGTGATCATTTGGGTAAATGCCCGTAAATGGGATTGATGGGTCATAGAGGAGCTCTATGTGGAGTGTTTTGAGGAACCTCCATACTACTTTCCAAAGTTGTTAAACAAGTTTACACTCCCACCAACAACGCAGTAGGGTTCCCTTCTGGCCACATCCCCTCCACCCATGGTATAACCCCTGTTTTGACTCTATTTGTTGTTGGTATAATTTTGGGAAGAGAAGGGAAAAAAGCAAAATGTTTAAATAGGAATACAGGTTGGCCATTGCAACAATGAGATGCACAAGACACTGTGCTGAAAAATGAACTTTACAATTTTGGTGGGTGGGGGGCAGAGAAAAGGGGAAGTGTAACTTGGAGATGGAGGGAAGGGTGGTAGGGGAAAAACAAAGGAGGAGGCAACAATGCTCAATAGGAAACGTACTCATTACTTTGCTCAGGTAACTGTAACCACACTGTACAGTATTTTTAAAATAAAAATCTTACAAAAAGGATGAAGCTATGAGGAATGAACTGCAGGACACAGACACAAGAGGTTTTTCTTTGTTTCTTAACTTTGGTATTTTTTGTTTCTTTTGTATATTCTTCCACCTTTGATATAATCTCTGTTGTTCTTGTATTTGATTCTGGTAACTGGTATACTATATAACGCTTATTGGATTTAGAAAAGGGAAGAAATTAAAAAAATCATAAAGAGGAAACTAATGCAAAAGCCATATGCACAAGACAATATGTTGGACACGATCTGTACAACTTCAGTGTGGAGTGGGGTAGGAGGAAAGCAAAGTATTAGAACTTTTAAGGGTGGGATAACAAGATTGACTAGGAATTTACTCATTACCTAACATATAACTGAAAGCCCTCTGTATATTGTCTTGGCAATAGAATATGAATATTTTGTATATATCTAGTGCTTCCAGTAACATGTCAATAAAACATCAATCAAGCATAGGAACAAAAGAAGATAAACAGAGGGGATACCCGGGACATAAGGAAAAAAGACAAAAGTAAAAGCTAATTTAATTCATTGGTCAGATTAGATTTCTCATGCAAGGTATCAGCAGTTACGAAATGAACCTGAAATCCAGCTCAAATTGTGATGAATTACATGTTGTAATAGGAGCATGTTTTGGAATCTACATATATGCCTTCATCAAAATATATGCCCATGAAACAGATTTGAGAAGCTATATTCCCATAGGACTTTTGTTATACTTGTTTACTAAGTCTTCGAAGGAAAAGGTACTCTGGCACTTAAAACAAATGACAAAACAAAAACTTCATTCCCACATCTGCTTCCTCAATATTTCCAGAAAATACATCGCCCACTCACTATTTTCCTTCAGGATTTCCCTAGGATCTCTGACTTTCTTTTTGCCTCCCTGGCTCAACTTCTTTGTCTGTTGCAAGGTGGAAGTTCCTTACTGACATTCTCTAGCCTTTCCATTCAACTCAGTGCTATAGCCTTTCTGAAAATCTCCCTTCTCCATTCAAGAATTCCTCCAGTATAGGGATGGGAAGGAGGTACACACCGTAGTCCTACCCTTCTCCACAAGTTCATTTCCGCAATTATCAGCTGCACAGAGGCAACCATGCTCTGAAAATATTCAATGGAAAAATCCAGATATTCAGAATTGGGAAAGTTCAAATTCTTAAAATACGGAGAATGTAAACACTAAATTGTATTGGAAGAAAATAACATTGAAAATATGCATGTGGAGTCAGCTAATGATTGGTTTTTCATTGGGGCCCTGGCTGGTCATGCTTGTTAACCTAGATGCTTGAGAGATAAAAAGGACAAAGATCACAGCTTGAGGACAAAGAGTTCACACCAAAGTTCTCATGACCTCATTTTCATTGGTAGCCAGGTGAGAACACTTGCTCCTGCCATCCCAGTCTACACAGGAAGCTAGATTGAGAGAACTGGACTTGCATTCCAGCCCAAGGAAACAATCCACAAACCCCCATGTCAACAGAAAAGGCCTAGCAACGTGGTATGTGCCTGTCATCCTAGCTATATGAGATCTTCAATAGGGGCTTTTGATCCAGCTGACCATGAAAAGAAGTGAGACTGAATCTCAAAAGAAACTGCAGCACCTAGGCACCAGTGGCTCATGCCTATAATCCTTCCTACTCAGGAGACTGAGACCTAAGGATTGGGGTTCAAAGTCTGTCAGGGCAGGAAAGTTCTTGAGACACTTAGCTCTAATTAACCACCAGAAATTCAGAAGTAGCACTGTGGCTCAAAAGGTAGAGCAACCATGTGAGCTGAAGAGCTCATAGAGAGCACGTAGGCCCAGAAGCATGCCCAATTAAATATAAAAGTCAATCAATCACTGAAACTTCAACAAACAAAAAAAATCAATTAATCAATCAAGAATAAACCTGCATCAAACCGTGCTTGGATGGGGGCTCAAGCATTCAAGTGGACTAGAGCCTGTCCAGCAAGTAGAACATCTTGTGCTTAAACATAAGGAAAGCCATCAGTTCAAACATCCACAACACCAAAAAACAAACATATCACATTCTTGTCTATGTGAGGGTTGGCCTGAGAAGCAGTGTCTGTACTGTGTGTTCCCATTCCCTTGATACCATGTTAGAATTGGCTCAATACTACCTCTGACAGACAGGAAGAGAAAGGATTGTCCTACAGTTGAAGGGAAATGAGTCCAACTGATGAAGGGAATCAATACTAAGGATTAAGTCTTTCATGCAAGAGCAAGAGACTAAGGGTCTATGGCTTCTTAAGCATTACCAGTTCCCCATTTTATTCCAGTTCCAGATCCTTCCTTTCCCACATTTTCAAACATTCAAAATTGCTTTAAATTTCTTTCACACAGATTTTTCTCTTCTTGATGCTATAATCTGCCAGTGTTCTGCTAGTTCTCCCTGCATCATTGAAAACTTTAGTATTGTTTCTCTATGTTGGTCTAACACTGTCATTTTAAGATAATTTCAACACTAACACAATCTAGAGTTCATCTAGCTAACATCTTGGATTCTGAGTCTCCACAATCTCTCAGCTGGCTTCATGTCAGTGACCCTTTCCTGTGGTCTAACTTACATATCACCAATAATGGCACCAACTGGGGAGATAATGTGAAATATTTCCCTTTTTACCACCTTCACTTCATCCTGCTTACTTAATCCTGTTCTCAGATATCTTCTATTCAGCAACTGATACTTAGTATATTGACAGGTATTTATTGTTCCTATAAGTTACTTTTATATTATCTATCACCAAATTTGCTGTTTCTACCCCTGATAAACACATTTATAGTCCAAGATCCAAATCACCTTGTTATTGAAAATCCTCAATCAATTTCCCTCTTTATTTATTTAAGCAAAAATCCCATCTATAAATAAGTCTAGTGTTAAATTCAATCTCCACGTAAGTCTATTGTTTTTCTTTTTCATCATTTTTATTTTTAATGTAAAGGTGATGTACACAGGGGTTACAGCTGCATAAGTCAGGCAATGAGTTCAATTGGTTTTGAACAATATTATTTTTTCTTCATTTTTCTAACTCATGGCTATCCATCCGTACCTTACTCGGATTAGAAACTGTCAAGTAAGTATATTTGGTTTAACTACTATTAAAATCATTAACAAAATATTCAAGTGACTTGGAGGCCTTTATAATGTACTATGTGATTTTTTTGGTTTCTTTGTATGTTCCTCCCCCATGGTAAAATCCCTGTTTTCACTGTATTTGATTCCAATGCCCTGCATCTTGTATATATATTTCTCTAAGTTGTGGATGGGAAGGGAAAAAACAAAATGCTTCAATAGTGATATACACTGACCCATTGTAAAAATGAGATGTACAAGATACTATGTTGAAAATGAACTTTACAACTTGGAGGGGGATGGTATAGGAGTAGTTAGGGAGGTGGGTATTAAGGATGGTAGGGGAATAACAAAGGAGGAATGTACAATGCTCAACAGGAAATGTACTCATTGCCTTACTCATGTAACTGTAACCCCTGTAAAGAATTTTCACAATATAAAACATACTTAAAAAGAACAAAGTAAAACATATTCAAGTGAACCCTCAATATTAACAGGCAACCCTCACCATCACCTAGTCCTTTCATTTCTGATGAGAGTAAATGTTTTCCTACAACTGGGAAACCACTCCCAACACACTTGGAGGATGCCATCTTATCTTCCCACAATGAAGGGAGTGTCTCAGTGATATGTGCCACTTCCTGCCATAGGTGACACAGAGCATTAGGAGCCTGAACACCTGATGACCTAGCAGGACCCACCTCCCATGGAGATACCCAGCAATCAGAGCTGATGGGGATGGAGCACCAGAGAAACTCAATGTCATGTCTGTAAGTCAGCAAATGCCCCTCACAGACCTAAGCTCTGCCCTGGCTGGCAGGTGAGGCAACACCTATCCGCTGAGACTAATTCCTACTCCCAATTAAGTGACCAGTCCGGAGGCTTAGATTCCTCTGTTTAGGCAACTAAGCCTCCGTGAAGGCTTCAGGGCCCCCATAAAGCCAGCCCCACTATCTAACCCTTACCACGACAGCCTTTGATTTCTGAGGAAACCCATGAGACAGTGACAATTTTACACTACTGAGCTCTTTTTTTTTTTTTTTTAATTTTATTTTATTTTATTTGAGGACATAGTGTACAGAGGGGTTACAATTACATGGGCAGGATAATGCATATATTTCTTACCAAGCATTGCAGCCTCCTCCTTTGTTTACCCTTCACCTCCCTTCCCAGCCTCCCCCCTCCCTCCCACCCAATCATACCCCCCCCCCCCCTCTGACATTGTAAAGCTGGTTTTGACATGACATTTTGTACTTCTCATTGTTGCAACAGGTCCACCTGAATACTTAAACGACTTGTTTGTCCCCATCTCCTCCACATGTTATACTGACATCAAATATAGTGAAAGCGGGGGTTACACTGTGGGGGAGGGACATACAAAGCAACAAAGAAATAATCTTATAAATGCGTTAGAAACACATGCATGAAAGAAACAAAAACATTAAAATACATATTTGAGGTTTCGATTTCCTAACATCACATTATCTGACTTTTTCCGCTTGACTCATACCTATACTAGATATTGCAAATAAGGGAAACCATGGGACCTATGTTTCTTTGGGCCTGGCTTACTTCACTTAATATAATTTTTTCCAAGCCTTTCCATTTCCTAACAAATGGGGAAATGTCATTCTTTCTGATGGAGGCATAGAATTCCATTGTGTATATATACCACATCTTTTTGATCCATTCATCTACTGAGGGGCATCTGGGTTGGTTCCATGTCTTAGCTATGGTAAATAATGCTGCAATAAACATAGTTGTGCTGGTAGCTTTAGTGTGGCCTTGTTTGTGATCATTTGGGTAAATGCCCAAAAGTGGGATTGCTGGGTCATTGGGGAGCTCTATGTGGAGTCTTTTGAGGAACCTCCATACTGCTTTCCAAAGTGGTTGAACAAGTTTACATTCCCACCAACAATGAAGTAAGGTTCCTTTCTGTCCACATCCCCTCCAGCATCTGTTGTTGTTAGAGTTCTTGATTTTTGCTGTTCTAACTGGAGTGAGGTGATATCTCAATGTTGTTTTGATTTGCATTTCTTTTATGGCTAGGGATGTTGAACATTTCTTCATGTGTCTATTGGCCATCCTTCTTTCTTCTTCAGAGAAGCTTCTCTTTAAGTCTTTCACCCACTTACTTATTGGGCAGTTGTTTCTTTGAGGATTTGTTGTTGGGTGGTTTAATTTTTTGAGTTCCAAGTATATTTTAGATATGAGACCCTTGTCCGTTGTATGGCTAGTAAAGATCTTCTCCCAGTCTGTGGGCTTTCTATTGATCTTGCTAGTTATGTCATTTGCCCTGCAGAAGCTCTGCAACCTTATACAATCCCATTTGTCCTGAGCTCTTTTTTTTTGTCACATGTGGGGCATGAATTCTGGGCCTGGTTGCTGAGCTCTTCAGCTCAAGGCCAGCACTGTATGACTTCAGGCACAAAGCTACTTCTGTGTTTTGTGAGTGGTTTATGGGAGATCAGAGTCTCAGGGTCTTTCTTGCCTGGGTTGTCTTTCAACTGTGATCCTCAGATCTGAGCCTTCTGAGTAGCTAAGATGACAGGGGTGAGCCACAACTGCCCAGCAATCTACCTTGTTTAGATGCACGAAACTCACTGCCAAGGACCCTAGACGGCAAACTTTTGGGTTCAGGTCACTTACTATGGTGTAGTGCCACCAAGGTAACCCTTGGTAACTTTCTGGCCTCCCAGGGATACCGAGTCTCACCCAGGAAGGTACAGGTGGTTCAGCAGTCAGTGACTTTTCTGTGTATTCAACTGGGCCACACACAAGGCTTTTACTATCCCCACCAAACTCCTGATTACTAACTGCCCTAGCCCTCCACTAAGATGGAGCTTCTCTCCTTTTTGAGTCTTGCTGACTACCTCAGGACCTGGACCCCCAACAACTCCCTCTGAAGTTGCCACTTATATGAAGTAGCTAGAGGGTCACGGGAGGAAACCCTTTGAACGCCCTCCACTCACATTTCTCCCTTCAGCAGACTGGTTCCACATGGCCTCCACACAGGCCTCTGCTCTCAGGCTGCCGGAGCCTTCACACCTGTTCTTTCATTATGTAACTGAGAACTAGGGTTTTACATTGGGAGTTTGAGGTCAGCAGATCGGACCTCATTTGTGCCAGTTGCTTATTTGTCCAGACACGTAGACCCTACCATGAGGGGCTGGGCTCCTTGCCTCTGTGGCCTAGCCACCACTTGAGTCCTATTACAGGAGTCAAAGAAACTGAACCTGGGCACAAGCCTACCATTGTCACCCACCATCACCTCACTCAGTTACTAACCTATAGAGGGCTCAAACTCTGTCTCCCTCCCACAACCTCTGGTGTCCTGTAACTGATAGAGGCCCTACACTGACCTTCCAGCCTCTGCCTTCCATTAAATCAACACCTATTACCAATTCCAGATACAAAGAGCTCCCCAGCACACTCCTGTGTGGAGACTCTGGATGACCTGCTAACTCACCCAGCACACATTAGAGAAAGTTTGTTAAAGCCCCAGGGGAACCATAATCATGCCTGGGTGACCTAAATCCCTGCCCAGTTCCAAACACTCCCATCATCTCTCTCTTGTCCAGGCCAACAGGAGGCGGATGTGTCTGGCAAGACTCACACAGCCTTCCTCTCCAAGTTTGCCGAGACCTGAGGAACTTCCCCTCACTCCATGCCATCTTCTCTGCCCTACAGAGCACGGCCATCTTCCGACTGAAGACATCATGGCAAGAGGTCTGCAGGTGGGTCCCTATTCCCACAGCAGTTGCCCTATGGACAAACATGGTAGGTGTCACACTCCCTAAGCCCTGGACACAAACCCCATTCCCTGGGTCCAGGTGGGTATTTATTATCAGGATTCAGACACCTCCTGTCAGATTGAGCATACACAGACACAGACACACACATAGACACAGACACACACACACACACACACACACACACACACACACACACACACACACAAGCTTACTAGGTTTTCTGTCATGCCTACCAATCTGCATCCACTTGAATTGAAAGCACAGCTGCCTAGTGGAAGAGCGATGGCTCATGGTTATGACAGGAAGAAACACTTGCTCTTGCCTGGTGGATTCTTGGGGCTATTTGAACCGATTTTCAACCCTTTTGTGGAGTCACATGGTTTCCTTCCTTCCAAAACCAAATGGAATCCAACTCCCACCTCCCCACTTTCCAACTGTCACCTTCTCTCTGCCCCTCGCACAGATACTCCTTCTGCACATTCCACAAACTGGAAAAAATCACTTCTCCTACAAATAATTAATCTAAGAGCAAAGAGCTCCTGGCAAAGCTATGACATGAGGAAGGGAAGACAGGGTGCAGATGTGGAGGGGAAACACGGGGGAGTCAGTGCCATCCTGAAGGTGTTTAGAAACACAACCTGATTTCTATTGTAAGGAGAGCAAGGAGAGATTCCCGTAGGCACACAGTAGGCAGAGGGGTGCTACAGCATTTTGTGATCTGCGTATACCAGCCTAGATTTGGACGTGGGGAAGTTTGGAGAACCAGGCAGCAAGAACGGGCCCTAGACACTAGGGGGGATCACAGGTTTCCCAAGTGGCTGTGCCATGGGAGCATCTGTAAGGTTGAAGACTGACTGAGATGCCCTGTGAGATTGGGTATGAGATGGGCCTTGGGCCTTGACCATCGACCACCCAATCCTACAGCTGATCTCAATGGGCATTATTTCCTACCTGGGAATCTTCCTGATAGATCCCATGATGATAGATACTGCATATCAGGATATCCATGAAGTGAGTAGCCAGGCCCCAGTTGGCTCCTTGGCAAGAGGAGAAGAAAGGCCCCTCAGAGTCCTGAGCTCTGGCACTCCTTATAGTCTCCTGGCCATGCCCAGTGCTCAGTCCTATGCCCCTCTGACCATCTGCTGGCCAAACCTGCCTGACCCGTGAGCTGTGTGCACACACACGCCAGCTGGGGTTTCAAGTCCTTTAAGGGAGGTCCATGTGGCACAACTGAAGCCAGGCTTTCCTAAGACAAGCAACTTCTGGCCTAATAAAGGCCTTTTTACTGATGCTGCAGTCACTCTCCAGCTTCCCAGGGGTTAGACAACAAAATCCCTGATCCTGACTTCATGCTAGGTTCACAGCCTCCTCTGAATGCAGGCCCTACTCTTGTGTATGCACACATGTTGCTCAGGCTTGATGAGGCCCTGGTTGGGTGTGCTGATGGAAGACGGTCCCCATACTGACTCCATGGCACTCTGCATACTAAGACAAAACACATATGATGAAATTAATTCAGGTGAGTATCAGCTGTCCAGACACAACAGCCTGGGAAGGGAACATCAAGTTTCTCTTGTCAAACATAACCAGCTGCAATATCTTCATGGGTCCAATGAGAGGAGAGAGAAGGTCCAGCACTTGTCATGGTAGATTGCAAAGTAGCATCCAGGAGGTCCCCAGCATTGAGTGTGAGATCCCACACAAGTCTGGGGGACTCAATGGCGGGTTGGTGGGCAGAGCTTGTAGAGGAGCTGGGTCCCTCCTCAGCCAGCAAAGCCCAGGCCAGGCCAGTCCTGCCCTGTCACTGCTCTTGTGCTCCCCAAGACCAGGAAAATGAGATCATCTAAGACCTGAAAGACCTGCAACAAACCTGCAGATTTCATCACCTAAAGAAGCAGAAAATTCTGGAGTGGCTCAGTGAGGAAGCCAGGTGGGTTGTCAGACACTGGCTGAATGAGGGGGGACATCCTGACAATGGAGTCCGGAGGGCCGGAGGTGTGACCAAGGATTCCAGTGGGAACCGACAGAGTCTCTGTTCGGCCGCATGAGGATGGTCCATCATGCTCTGAAGTGCAAGCCACTCTGGCAGTGAACAAACATGGCACTTGGTCACCTCACCAAAACCTCTTGTCTTAGCTATGAGCTGTCATGTGCACTGGAGCCCAGGAGGCAGACTGACACTACAAACCACAAGACCAAGAAGTTTTCACAAATTAGAAAGGCAGGACAGAAGTAAGTGGATGGACACCGACTGGCAGGGGCCAGGGAAGATTCTGGGCTGCGACACCTGAGGCTGATGCTGATTTCTCCCCACTGACAGCATCCCTGATTGTGGGCTCAGAGGCCTCGGCTCTCTGGGATTTTCCTCCCCTTGCTTGTGTCTGGGGTGCATCCCTCAGATAGGGGTCGGGATTTTCGAAGGGCCTAGACTGGAGCAGCACGCTAGCAGGGTAATGGGGAGCAGGAACGGGGGGTAAGCTGGGGAAGTTCCCTCCAGCAAGCCATCTATTGACTGAAGCCGCCATAGTCTCAACACTGACCTCAGTGGCAGTGGCAACTCCCAGCCCACAGCACAGGAGCATCTCCAGCGTGGCCCTGACAGCAGCAGCAGGACACCGTGGAAGAGCCCTCATACAGTGGCCCTCTGTGCCCTGGTGTGAACAGCTCCCACCTGGATCTCCACAGGAGACTCAAGGGAGAATCCTCCCAAGAGAAGGAAACGGTGGCACCCTGCACTACTAGTCCATTCCTAACTTATCCAATGGAGGTGCAGCCAAGAGGTCTGGAAAACCTAGCTCCTGTTCACATCATACAGTTTTGGAAGGGCCTAGACCTTCCTCCCAGGCTGGGACACCCATCTATATCAAGGCCTCTCCTCATGTAGCTGTCTTTCCAGATCAGGTTCTGCAAGTCATCCTCTCCAGGGACTTCTGGAATGCTCTTAAATTGCAAAAGCCCAGCCTTCTCTTGAACCTCGAATACACCTGAGGCTAAGACAAGCAATAGAAAGAGTTGGAATTTAGGTGGGGAGAGCAACAGCTACCCGTTGGTTCCAAATAACGAGCAGGTGGGAGACACCTGTCTCATCAGGGTGAGCATAGTTGAGCACACAGAAAAGGTGTCCAAAGTTTCATGGTGAGTGGGGAAGCATGACACTCACCTGCTGTCTTCAACAAGTCAGGACACAGGCCAGTGGCCATCTCCATGTCCATTTGCTTCCCTCCTGAAATTGGTCTTTTAGTAGAGATGGCAGAAACCCAGCATGCTGGAGCCAGTGGGCAGTGCTCAGGTCTAGACCTGATAGCAAGGAGGGAGGAACAGTGGACCCAGCCACTGACATGAGTAAGACCACCTCAGGGCCTTTGGAGAGTCAAGAAGGCAGATACATGGATCAAGGAGATGAAGACTTTGACTAAATAAGGCACAATGCAACAGGAACCTTCTTGACTTTCCTTAGAGGAAGGGAGATCCAGAGCCTCAGAGTTAGGATGGTAGGATTCTGGGTATTACATAACCTGAAACAGCAGAGGCTTTTCACAGGTGAACTGGCCTTGTTCAGGAGAAGCCTTTTTCATATTCCAATTCTTCAAGGGATCAGGAGTCATTTATCTCTTTCCTCATGGAGATTCCATGACTTTCCATCATGCTCAGTCCTCTCCAGGCCACAAGAGGGAGTGGTTGTCATTAGCAGCCAGCTGGGAGAATGTGTCTTCCTGTGTGCTCTGCTCAGAGACTCAGGGGAGCTGGAGAAGGCTGCAGGTGTAGCCTCTACCAGTGCAGCCTCCAGCCCAGTTGGGACCTGACTGGTAGGAGGAAATGGGTCCCTGGCTCTGGGCCTGCTCCTTCTCTTGGGCTTGGGCAAACCTCTCTGGTGAGACCTAGGCCCATGCCTACTTGATTCTGTTTACCTACAGCCACAAGACCTGAACATGATCCTGCCTGGGAGGAGGTGTCACACTGCTGATGAGAGTGGCTAGAAATGGACAAGGCCCATGCTATCTTCTGAGACCACTCTCAGGAAGGAAGACTTGAATCATCCCATCACACAGTGGCTGATTCCCTTTCTGAGCATGAGTGCCTTCAGGGTATTGCTGGCCACAGACTGGTGGGAAGGGGGCACTTTGCCCAGGGCTTGATGTTCTCTCCCCTTCTGACCCATGTGAGGAATCAGAAGAAGACACAGGATGTCATCCTGAAGCCCTTGAACAAAGCCTTACTGAAAGAGTACAAGCCACATTTTGTTAAGTTTTTCGAAGAACCAACTCTTTGTTTGTTGATTCTTTCTATAGTTTTTTGGGATTCTAATTCATTTAATTCTGATTTAATTTTGATTATTTCTTTCCGGGGACTGGATTGGGGTATATCTTGCTGCTCTTTTTCAAGGAGGTTTAGGTGTGCCATTAAATTGTTAGTTTCAGATCTCTCCAATTTGTTGATGTAGGAGCTCAGAGCTATAAACTTGCCTCTGAGTACTGCCTTTGCTGTGTCCCAGAGGAGCTGGTAATTTGTGTGTTCATTTTTGTGGAATAGCATGAACATTTTAATTTCCTTTCTAATCTCTTCCATGACCCACTCATGATTCAGTAGTGTGTTGTTCAGCCTCCATGACAGACCCTTAGCAAATCTTATCAGAAAAAGAAGAGAGCACACCCAAATTAATAAACTCAGAGATGAGAATGGAAACATCTCCACGGAAACAACCAAGATTCAGAACATTATACGGGAATACTTCTCAAAACTCTATGCTAATAAGTTTGAGAACTTGACAGAATTGGACCTTTTCCTAGCAAATATTGACATGCCAAAACTGAACCAAGATGAGTTAAACTATCTTAACAGGCCCATATCAAGTACTGAAATAGAAACAGCAATAAGAGTCCTCCCAGGTAAGAAAAGTCCAGGACCAGATGGTTTTACAGCGGAATTTTACAAGGCCTTCAAAGCACAGCTCACACCAATACTCCTCCAACTCTTCAATGAAATTGAAAGAGAAAGCTCACTACCGAACATATTCTATGAAGCCATCATAACCCTCATCCCAAAACCAGGCAGGGACTCATCAAAGAAAGAGGACTATAGACCCATTTCTTTGATGAATATTGATGCAAAACTTCTCAACAAATTTTTGGCCAATCGACTTCAACAATTCATCCAAAAAATCATACACCACGATCAAACAAGATTCATTTCAGGGATGCAAAGCTGGTTCAATATACCCAAATCAATTAATATTATTCATCACATCAACAGGAGCAAGAATAAGAACCACATGGTTATCTCAATAGATGCAGAAAAAGCATTCGACAAGATCCAACACCCCTTCATGATGAAGGTTTTGGAAAAATTAGGAATCCATGGAACATTCCTCAATACAATAAAGGCTGTATATGACAAACCTACAGCCAGCATTATACTCAATGGTGAAAAACTAAAGCCATTTCCTCTTAACTCAGGAACAAGACAAGGATGCCCACTCTCTCCACTTCTCTTCAATCTAGTATTAGAATGCCTAGCTACAGCAATAAGACAAGATGCAGACATAAAGGGGATCCAAATAGGGAAAGAAGAAATAACACTCTCCCTCTTTGCAGATGACATGATCTTGTATTTAAAGAATCCCATAGACTCCACTCCCAAATTACTCAAGCTGATTCAAAACTTTGGTAAAGTAGCAGGTTATAAAATTAACCCCCCAAAATCAAAGGCTTTTCTGTATGCCAACAATGAGAAAAGTGTGGCTGAAATTAGGAAAGCAACTCCATTTGTAATAGCCCCACGAAAAATAAAATACTTAGGAATTAACTAAAGAAGGGAACAACCTCTATGAAAACTTTAAAATCTTGAAAAAGGAAATCAACACAGAACTAAAAAAATGGCAAAGCCTCCCATGCTCCTGGATTGGAAAGATTAACATCGTGAAAATGTTAATACTTCCCAAGGCTACCTACAAATTCAACGCAATACCTATCAAAATTCCACCCTCATTCTTCAAGGAAATAGAAGAGGCAATCCAAAAATTCATATGGAACAATAAAAGACCCTGAATAGCAAAAACGCTCCTCAACGGAAAGAACACTGCTGGAGGAATATCAATACCAAATTTCAAACTCTACTATAAAGCCATAGTAATCAAAACAGCTTGGTATTGGCATAAGAACAGACCTCAGGACCAATGGAATAGAATTGAAAACCCAGAAATGAACCTACAGACCTATAGCCATCTAATCATCGATAAGGGAGATAAAACAATAGAATGGAACAAAGACAGCCTCTTCAGTAAATGGTGCTGGCAAAATTGGTTAACTACATGTAGAAAACTAAAGCTAGATCCTTATATATCACCCTGCACCAGAATCAACTCCAAACGGATCAAAGACCTTGAAGTCAAAGCAGACACTCTGAAAACATTACAGGATGGAATAGGAGAAACCCTAGGTCTCCTTGGATCTGGCCAAAACTTTCTGAATAGAGACCCGGAAACACAACAAATCAAAGGAAGGTTGGACAAATGGGATTGCATAAAGTTGCAGAGCTTCTGCAGGGCAAATGACATAACTAGCAAGATAATAGAAAGCCCACCGATTAGGAGAAGATCTTTACTAGTCATACAACGGACAAGGGTCTCATATCTAAAATATACTTGGAACTCAAAAAATTAAACCCCCCAACAACAAATCCTCAAAGAAACAACTGCCCAATAAATAAGTGGGCGAAAGACTTAAAGAGAAACTTCTCTGAAGAAGAAAGAAGGATGGCCAATAGACACATGAAGAAATGTTCAACATCCCTAGCCATAAAAGAAATGCAAATCAAAACAACATTGAGATATCACCTCACCCCAGTTAGAACGGCAAAAATCAAGAACTCTAACAACAACAGACGCTGGAGGGGCTGTGGACAGAAAGGAACCTTACTTCATTGTTGGTGGGAATGTAAACTTGTTCAACCACTTTGGAAAGCAGTATGGAGGTTCCTCAAAAGACTTCACATAGATCTCCCCTATGAGTGGCGCTGTAGCTCAAGTGGTAGAGCGCTCGCTTTGAGTTGAAGAGCTGAGGGACAATGCCCAGGCCCAGAGTTCAAGCCCCATGACCGACAAAAAAAAAAAAAACTATATAGAACT
Organism: Dipodomys spectabilis; assembly: GCF_019054845.1. NCBI lineage: Eukaryota > Metazoa > Chordata > Mammalia > Rodentia > Heteromyidae > Dipodomys > Dipodomys spectabilis. The sequence goes on from NW_024870723.1 coordinate 8,154,726, forward strand.
CCCCTATGACCCAGCAATTCCACTTTTGGGCATTTACCAAAATGTTTACAAACAAGACCACACTAAAGCTACAGCACAACTATGTTTATTGCAGCATTATTTACCATAGCTAAGATCTGGAACCAACCCAGATGCCCCTCAGTAGATGAACAGATCAAGAAAATGTGGTATATATACACAATGGAATTCTAAGCCTCCATCAGAAAGAATGACATTGCCCCATTTGTTAGGAAATGGAAAAACTTGGAAAAAATTATATTAAGTGAAGGAAGCCAGGCCCAAAGAAACATAGGTGCCATGGTTTCCCTTATTTGCAATATCTAGTATATGTATGAGTCAAGCGGAAAAGGTCAGATAATGCGATGTCAGGAAAATGATACCCGGGACATAAGGAAAAAAGACAAAAGTAAAAGCTAATTTAATTCATTGGTCAGACTAAGGTTCCATTGCAAAGTTATGAGATGAATCTGACATGCAGCTAAAATTGTGATGAATTGGGCTGGGAAGGTGGCTCAGTGGTAGAGTGCTTGCCTTGCATGCCTGAGGCCCTGGGTTCAATTCCTCAGCACCACATAAGCAAAAAGAAAAAAGCCAGAAGAGGCGCTGTGGCTCAAGTGGTAGAGCGCTAGCTTTGAGCTGAAGAGCTGAGGGACAGTGCCCAGGCCTGGAGTTAAAGCCCCACAACCGGACCCCCCCTAAAAAAAAATTGTGATGAATTACACGTTGTAGTAGGAGCCTATTTTGGAACCTACATATATACCTTCATCGAAATGCATGCCCATGAAATAGATTTGAGAAGCTATATTGCCATAGGTCCTTTGTTATACTTGTCTACTAATCCTTCGAAGGAAAAGGTGCTCTGGCACTTAAAAAATGAAAAAACAAAAACTTCGTTCCCACATCTGCTTCCTCAATATTTCCAGAAAATACATCGCCCACTCACTATTTTCCTTCAGGATTTCCCTAGGATCTCTGACTTTCTTTTTGCCTCCCTCGCTCAACTTCTTTGTCTGTTGCAAGGTGGAAGTTCCTTACTGACATTCTCTAGCCTTTCTATTCAACTCAGTGCTATAGCCTTTCTGAAAATCTCCCTTCTCCATTCAAGAATTCCTCCAGTGCAGAGATGGGCAGGAGGCACACACCATAGTCCTACCCTTCTCCACAAGTTCACTTCCCCAATTATCAGCTGCCCAGAGGCAATCATGCTCTGAAAATATTCAATGGAAAAATCCAGATATTCAGAATTGGGAAAGTTTAAATTCTTCAGAATAAGGAGAATATAAACACTAAATTGTATTGGAAGAAAATAACATTGAAAATTTGCATGTGGAGTCAGCTAAGGATTTGTTTTTCTTGGGGCCCTGGCTAGTCATGCTTGTTAGCCTAGATGCTTGAGAGATAAAAAGGACAAAGATCACAGCTTGAGGACAAAGAGTTCACACCAAAGTTCTCATGACCTGATTTTCATTGTTAGCCAGGTGAGAACACTTGCTCCTGCCATCCCAGTCTACACAGGAAGCTAGATTGAGAGAACTGGACTTGCATTCCAGCCCAAGGAAACAATCCACAAACCCCCATGTCAACAGAAAAGGCCTAGTATGGTGGTGTGTGCCTGTCATCCTAGCTATATGAGATCTTCAGTAGGCGCTGTGATCCAGCTGACCAGGAAAACAAGTGAGACTCAATCTCAAAAGAAAATGCAGCACCTAGGCACCAGTGGCTCATGCCTGTAATCCTCTCTACTCAGGAGGCTGAGATCTAAGGATTGGGGTTCAAAGTCTGTCAGGGCAGGAAAGTTCATGAGACACTTAGCTCCAATTAACCACCAGAAATTCAGAAGTAGCACTGTGGCTCAAAAGGTAGAGCAACCATGTGAGCTGAAGAGCTCATAGAGAGCACGTAGTCCCAGATGCATGACCAATTAAATATAAAAATCAGTCAATCACTGAAACCTCAACAAACAAAAAACAGTCAATTAATCAATCAAGAATAAACCTGCAGCAAACTGTGCTTGGATGGAGGCTCAAGCATTCAAGTGGAATAGAGCCTGTCTAGCAAGTAGGTCATCTCGTGCTTAAACATAAGGAAAGCCATCAGTTCAAACATCCACAACACCAAAAAAGAAACATATCACATTCTTGTCTATGTGAGGGTTGGCCTGAGAAGCAGTGTGTGTACTGTGTGTTCCCATTCCCTTGATATCATGGTGGACATGGCTCAATACTACCTTGGACAGGCAGGAAGAGATTGCCCTACAGTTGAAGGGAAATGAGTCCAACTGATGAAGGGAATCAATACTAAGGATTAAGTCTTTCATGCAAGAGCAAGAGACTAAGGGTCTATGGCTTCCTAAGCATTTCCAGTTCCCCAGTTTATTCCAGTTCCAGATCCTTCCTTCACCACATTTTCAAACATTCAAAATTGCTTTGAATCTTTCACACAGATTTTTCTCTTCTTGATGCTATAATCTGCCAGTGATCTGCTAGTTCTCCCTGCATCATTGAAAACTTTAGTATTGTTTCTCTATGTTGGTCTAACACTCTTTGTCATTTTAAGAAAATTTCAACACTAACACAATCTAGAGTTCATCTAGCTAACATCTTGGATTCTGAGTCTCCACAATCTCTCAGCTGGCTTCATGTCAGTGACCCTTTCCTGTGGTCTAACTTACATATCACCAATAATGGCACCAACTGGGGAGATAATGTGAAATATTTCCCTTTTTACCACCTTCACTTCGTCCTGCTTACTTAATCCTGTTCTCACATATCTACTATTCAGCAACTGATACTTAGTATATTGACAGGTATTTATTGTTCGTATAAGTTACTTTTATATTATCTATCACCAAATTTGCTCTTTCTACCCCTGATAAATACATTTATATTCCAAGATCCAAATCACCTTGTTATTGAAAATCCTCAATCAATTTCCCTCTTTATTTCTTTAAGCAAAAATCCCATCTATAAATAAGTCTAGTGTTAAATCCCATCTCTACGTAAGTCTATTGTTTTTTTTTATCATTTTTATTTTTAATGTAACGGTGATGTACACAGGTTTTACAGCTGCATGTCAGGTAATGAGTTCATTTGGTTTTGAACAATGTTATTTTTTCCTCATTTTTCTAACTCATGGCTATCCATCACTACCTTACTCTTATTAGAAATTGTCAAGTAAGTATATTTGGTTTAACTACTATTAAAATTGTGAACAAAATATTCAAGTGATTTGGAGGCATTTATAATGTACTATGTGATTTTTTTGAAGGTTTTTTTTTAAAATTTTATTGTAAAGATGCTGCTCAGAGGGATTACAGGTACACGAGTAAGGCAGTCAATACATTTCTTTCTCTTCTCTTCTTTTCTTTTCTCTTCTTAGTTGTGGAGCTTGAACAGATGACCACTTTCTCCAAGGCAGGGTCATTGTCATTAGGCATACCTGTGTTGTCCCCTCAATCCCAAATGCTGCTCTTGTCAAGTTCTTGGTATCTGAATGAGAGGGGCTGGGAGAAAAGAAGGACTACGTGTCCTTCTTTCTCTCCTGTCTACTGTCCATAGCTTTCTACCATTGCCCTTGGTGTGCAGGGAACCATAAACAAGTTATGTCTTGGCCCTGCTGAATCCTTTAGGTCTACCACCCTTTTCTGTTCAATATACCCTCTGGCAAGGAGGGTTTTCTTCCTCGGGGGACTTCTCATTGGAAGGTCACAGACTAACAGGGATCTACCTTGGCTGCTTATTACCCTTTAGGCTTCCTGTAGTAATTGCTTCCCCTCTGTGGACTCCTCCCTTTCATCCACAGTAAAATGAATCAGAGGAAAGGACCCCAACACCAGCTATTCCAAGTGTTTCTTCCTAATCTTTGTCTTAGTTTTCCTTGATATTGGCTTCCTTTGCTCAATTTTATTTTAAAAGGGAGTTTTAAAGCACTAGGTTGAAGGAAAGTCAGCTGGTCTCATATAGCACACCAAAGGGGAGTCAGCCCATAACCCTGCTCAGTTCTAGTTCTGCTGTGAGAGACTCTGAGCAGGACTGTGGTAAGGACAGGAGAGGAGCCCCATCTAGGAAGAGGCTGCAGCTTTTATCTTTCCCTTCCCCATTTAAGAGGCTTGAAGGGGAACTGGAAGAGAGCACCTTTGCCTTTTTTCCACAAGGATTAGAGTTATTTAGTGGCGTGTTTAGTGAAGGCTACTCCCCTGCGTCCCTGGAAGCCTATGCCATTCACATTGGGCTTTGTTCTGCTATGGCAGATCTCAAGGCTTCTCTTGTTGATACCCTCTCTCCCAATTCGACTTGAGTCATGGCTATGAATAAAATCAGGTGTTTCTTACAGCTGTTTTCATGATACATGGATACAGAGAAAGATGCCACTTATGACATCTGTTCTTTCTTACCAGGATTTTTTTTTTGTATTTTATTTTATTTGTGAACATACTGTGCAGAGGGGTTACAATTACATGGGCAGGATAATGCATACATTTCTTACCAAGCATTGCAGCCTCCTCCTTTGTTTACACTTCACATCCCTTCCCAGCCTCTCCCCCGCCCAGTCCCAATCCCCCCCCACCCCCCAACTGACATTGTAAAGCTCGTTTTGGACAAGACAACTTGTACTTCTCATTTTTGCAACAGGTCCACCTGTATCCTTAAACGACTTCTTTTTCCCCATCTCCTCCACAAGTTATACTGACATCAAATATAGTGAAACCAGGGATTATACTGTGGGGGAGGGACATACAAAGCAACAAAGAAATAATCTTATAAATGCGTTAGAAACACATGCATGAAAGTAAAAAACGTTAAAATACATATCTAAGGGTTCATTTTCCTAACATCACATTATCTGACCTTTTCCACTTGACTCATACACATACTAGATATTGCAAATAAGGGAAACCATGGGGCCTATGTTTCTTTGGGCCTGGCTTCCTTCACTTAATGTAATTTTTTCCAAGTCTTTCCATTTCCTAACAAATGGGGCAATGTCATTCTTTCTGATGGAGGCATAGAATTCCATTGTGTATATATACCACATTTTCTTGATCCATTCATCTACTGAGGGGCATCTGGGTTGGTTCCAGATCTTAGCTATGGTAAATAATGCTGCAATAAACATAGTTGTACTGGTAGCTTTAGTGTGGTCTTGTTTGTAAACATTTGGGTAAATGCCCAAAAGTGGGATTGCTGGGTCATAGGGGAGTTCTATGTGGAGTCTTTTGAGGAACCTCCATACTGCTTTCCAAAGTGGTCGAACAAGTTTACATTCCCACCAACGATGAAGTAAGTTTCCCTTCTGTCCACATCCCCTCCAGCATCTGTTGTTGTTAGAGTTCTTGATTTTTGCCATTCTAACTGGAGTGAGGTGGTATCTCAATGTTGTTTTGATTTGCATTTCTTTTATAGCTAGGGATGTGGAGCATTTCTTCATGTGTCTATTGGCCATCCTTCTTTCTTCTTCAGAGAAGTTTCTCTTTAAGTCTTTCGCCCACTTGTTTATTGGGCAGTTGTTTCGTTGAGGATTTGTTGTTGGGGGATTTAATTTTTTGAGTTCCAAGTATATTTTAGATATGAGACCCTTGTCCGTTGTATGGCTAGTAAAGATCTTCTCCCAATCCGTGGGCTTTCTATTGATCTTGCTAGCTATGTCCTTTGCCATGCAGAAGCTCTGCAACTTTATGCAATCCCATTTGTCCAACCTTCCTTTGATTTGTTGTGTTTCCGGGTCTCTGTTCAGAAAATTTCAGCCTGAGCCAAGGAGACCTAGGGTTTCTCCTATTCCATCCTGTAATGTTTTCAGAGTGTTTGCTTTGACTTCGAGGTCTTTGATCCATTTGGAGTTCATTCTGGTGCAGGGTGATATATAAGGATCTAGCTTTAGTTTTCTACAAGTAGTTAACCAATTTTGCCAGCACCATTTACTGAAGAGGCTGTCTTTCTTCCATTCTATTGTTTTAGCTCCCTTATGGAAGATTAGATGGCTATAGGTCTGTAGGTTCATTTCTGGGTTTTCAATTCTATTCCAGTGGTCCTGAGGTCTGTTCTTATGCCAATACCAAGCTGTTTTGAGTACTATGGCTTTATAGTAGAGTTTGAAATTTGGTATTGATATTCCTCCAGCAGTGTTCTTTCCGTTGAGGAGCGTTTTTGCTATTCGGGGTCTTTTATTGTTCCATCTGAATTTTTGGATTGCCTCTTCTATTTCCTTGAAGAATGAGCTTGGAATTTTGATAGGGATCGTGTTGAATTTGTAGATAGCCTTGGGAAGTATTGCCATTTTCACGATGTTAATCTTTCCAATCCAGGAGCATGGGAGGTTTTGCCATTTTTTAAGTTCTGTGTTGATTTCCTTTTTCAAGATTTTAAAGTTTTCATCATAGAGGTCCTTCACTTCTTTGGTTAAGTTAATTCCTAGGTATTTTATTTTTTGTGGGGCTATTACAAATGGAGTTGCTTTCCTAATTTCAGCCACACTTTTCTCATTGTTGGCATACAGAAAGGCCATTGATTTTGGGGGGTTAATTTTATATATTCCCTAATAATGTTTTGAATCTTGGTTGTTTCCGTGGTGATGTTTCCATTCTCGTCTCTGAGTTTATTTCTTTGGGTGTGTTCTCTTCTTTTTCTGATAAGATTTGCTAAAGGTCTGTCAATTTTGTTAATTTTTTCGAAGAACCAACTCTTTGTTTTGTTGATTCTTTCTATAGTTTTTTTGGATTCTAATTCATTTAATTCTGATTTAATTTTAATGATTTCTTTCCATCTACTGGATTGGGGTTTATCTTGCTGCTCTTTTTCAAGGAGGTTCAGATGTCTCATTAAATTGTTAGTTTCAGATATCTCCCATTTGTTGATGTAGGAGCTCAGAGCTATAAACTTGCCTCTGAGTACTGCCTTTGCTGTGTCCCAGAGGAGCTGGTAATTTGTGTGTTCATTTTTGTGGAATAGCATGAACATTTGAATTTCCTTTCTAATCTCTTCCATGACCCACTCGTGATTCAGCATGTGTTGTTCAGCCTCCATGTGATACCAGACTTTCTTTGGTGGCTTTTGGTGTTGAGTTCTAATTTTATTCCATTGTGGGCAGAGAGAATGCAAGGTATAACTTCACTGCTTCTGAATTTGGACAAGTTTGTTTTGTGGCCTAAAATGTGGTCTATTTTAGAAAACGTTCCATGTGCTGCTGAGAAAAACGTGTATTCTGATGCTGCTGGGTGAAATGTTCGGTAGATATCTGTTAACTCTAGTTGATCTATGCAGCTGTTTAGATCTGCAGTTTCTCTGTTGAGTTTTTGCCGAGTTGATCTATCTAGTGGGGAGAGTGGTGTGTTAAAATCCCCAACAATTAATATCTTTGGAGTTATATGGGATTTGAGGGAAAGTAGTGTTTCTTGGATAAATTTGGGTGCTCCATTGTTTGGCGAGTAGATATTTAGAATTGTAATATCCTCCTGAAAGAGAGATCCCTTAATTAGTATGTAGCGACCTTTTTTATCTCTTCTCACAAATTTTAATTTGAAGTCTATTTTATCTGATATTAGGATTGCAACTCCCGCCTGTTTATGGGGGCCGTTTGCTTGGTAGATTTTGTTCCAACCTTCAACATTGAAAATGTGTTTGTTTTTATGGGCAAGATGTGACTCCTGAAGGCAGCAGATAGAAGGGTCTTGTTTTTTAATCCAACTAGACAGTCTATGTCGCTTAATTGGAGAATTCAGTCCGTTAACGTTAAGAGAAAGGACTGAGAGGTATTTGGGAGTTCCTGCCATGTTATCCGCCTTCTTGGGGGTTGCGAAATCTGGGTTCTTCCTATGGTTCTTGGATTCTCAGTTTGGGTGCAGTTTCTTGACCTTTATTGTGGTCTTGTTGGTTTTCTATGTGTAGGACATCTTTAAGAATCTTTTGTAGGGCTGGTTTGGTGGAGATGTATTGTTTCAATTTTTCTTTGCTATGGAAGGTTTTTATTTGGCCTTCAGTTATGAAGGAGAGTTTAGCTGGGTACAGTATTCTTGGTTGATAGTTGTTTGTTTTTAGGGCATGGCATACATCATTCCAGGCTCTTCTTGCTTTGATTGTCTCTGCTGAGAAATCTGAGGTGATTCTAATTGGTTTTCCTTTATAGGTGATGAATCTTTTCTCCTTGACAGCTTTAAGGATCTTTTCCTTGGTCTGAGTTGATCCTGTGTGGATTATAATGTGACGGTGGGATGTCCTATTCTGGTCTGGTCTGTTTGGAGTTCTAAAAGCTTCTTGTATCTGAATAGGCCTATCTTTTTGCATGTTTGGGAAGTTCTCTGCTAGGATCCTCTTAAACAAATTTCCTAGGCCATTAACTTCTGTTTCTAGGTGCTCCTCTACACCCATTATCCTTAGATTAGGCCTTCTGATGGTGTCTTCCAAGTGTTGGAGAGATCTATCATATTTCTTGGACTTGTCTTGGATGTTTGTATGTTCTTTCTCTATAATATCTAGGCTGTCTTCAATCCCTGAGATTCGATCTTCTGCATGGTCTAACCTGCTGTCAAGACTTTGTTTTTTATCTCTTTTCTTTCTAATTGGTCAGCTTTGATGGCTTCAAGGTGTTGGTGAAGCTTTGTTTTAGATCTTGTATGAACGTCTTTACTTCCTTAATTTGATGTTCAGTGTTTATTCTCAGATCACTTAGTTGGTTGGTTATGGTTTCCTTGGACTCCCATTCCTTCTGTTGGGATCCATTCAGCATTCCCTTTGTGGTCTCCCTGACTTCCTTCAGCTCTTTGTTAATGGATTCCATGAATGCCTTTAGTGATCTTTGTGTATTTTCTTCCTGCTCTCTCAATTCCTGTATTCCTCTTTGATAAGCTTCCTCCCGTTCGTGGGATTCCTGTAGTTCTCTTTGAGTGTTCTCAGCCTGTTCACGCCATTCCTGCCTTTCTCTTTGAGTATTCTCAAGCTGCTCATGCAAATCCTGTATCAGCTTTTGAGTAGCTTCCTCACGCTTATGATAGTCCTCTATAAACTTTTGGAATGCCTCCTCTCTCTCCCTATCACGCTCATATAGAGACCTTTGTATGCTTTCAATCTTTTGATTCATCATGTTTGCCAGCAGTGTTTGTAGAGCTATTTGGGAATTCTCCTCTGGATTATTCATTATCTGTTCTGTCCCCTGATTATCGGGATTGGGAATTGAGATACCCGGATTTGCCATTTTTCTTGTGTTTTTCCGGCTTACTCTGCCCATTTGTGATGAAAATAGCACCAGTTTTGTGCTAGAACACTATCTTAAGGCAATCATCAACCCAAGTCTGAATTTGCACAGTCAGTGGTCTACAGATACAATCTAGTTCAACAGATACATCTATTCAACATCAAACAACTATACGTTAATGGGCTACGAACCGCAGAGAAGAATTTGGAAGACCAGAAATTATTAGGGTTAGGGAGAGATGTGGGTAAAAAAATAGGAATAGATTGATGTGGGGAGGCTCAGGGGGAGTTAACTAAGTCTTAATCTCAAAGCAGGAAATAGGTTGGGTAGGATGAAAGGAGAGAGAGAGAGAGAAAAGAAAAAGAAAAAAGAAAAGAAAGGGAACGGGAAACGAAAAGAGACCAGAAAAAATAGAAAGGTAGAAATTAATAAAATTATGTAGATTCGATAACAATCTATTTAGATAAGAACATGAATTTATTGAGAGAAGGGGAGGGATGTAAAGGAGATGTGAAAAACTTAAAAATAAAAATGCTTAAAATATTATATAAGTATAAAGAGGTAGTACTGCTATTAAGGAATTTAAGTCTTAGAGGTTTTGACTTGAGTAATAAATTTGTGGATTAAGTGTGTACACAATGGGGGATAGGGTCTAATAGTCAACTACGGGTTTATCTGAGGGAGTGCAGGACAAGAATTAAGTCACATAAAGAAGAACAAAAGAGAGGAGAAAGTGAAAAGGATAATAAAGGAAGAAGAAAAAGATGAGAAGTTCAGTAGAGCTAAACAAAAAACAAAAAGATAATTTAAAAAGAGAAATAAAAAAGAGAAAGAAGAACAAAAAAGAAAGCAAAAACGCACACTCCTGTATCCCCAAAATAAAATTATAAGAGGAAAAGAAAGTTTCTGGAAAACAATTTTTTTTATCAAAAAAGGCAAAGGTTAAAGATAGAAAAACGTTTTAGAAACGAAAAAAAAATTTTTTTACATAAGGTACCAAAAATAAAAACTAAAAAAAAAAAAAAGAAGACGAAGGAGAGAAAAACAAAAAGCAAACAAAAAACTTCTTTGATTTTTTTTTGGGAGTAGTGGGAAAAATCCTGTATCTCCCTTGTGTCCGTAACCAGCCTCTTGTTGGGGTCTCTGGTCTGCTTGTGGTCCTGTGGCTTGGTTGGTTTCTTAAGTCAGTTTGTTCCAACAGGCAGTAAAATGCTCTGCTTTACCCAGGATTTGGCCATCCTCCTCCCAGGCTAGTTCATTGGGAGACAGATCTGCTTTGAGTATCACAAAAGAGGGGGATGCAGTGATGAGGCTAGGTTCTGGTAGCTTTTCTGGGGCTGGTTTGTGAAAACCTCACAGAGCCCAGCCTGGAGCCATTCTCAGGGTTTCTGTTTTTCAATTGATTGTCGAGGCTGCTAGAGGGAGGGGCAGCCTCTGGCTCTGATTACCCAGTGAAGAAACCCACTCCTTGGGCTGGCGCCCGAGCTGGGTGACTTTTCCCTGGGTGGAGCTGAGTCTGGCAGGTCACGCCGCCGTTAAGTTCTTGTGACCTGCTAAATGACTCGTTTTATTCCAAGGCCTGAGCTGGAGCTAGCAGCTCCTCCGAGCTTTGTCGGTATCCAAGATGGAGATCACCTGTGCTGGGGGGGGGGGGGGGGGAGTGGCCTTCCTTCCTCTGCTCCCTGAGAAGGAGTGAGGATATCAGGCTTCTACTCACGCCGAGTCTTGGTTCCTGGGTCGTCTCTGGTCTGCGAACTGCAGGATGAAGATGTCTGCTCCTTGTCGGTTCTTGCTGGTGTTGAGTAGACTCTGCTCACCTGCTGCGTCTGGCTCCTTTGTCCCGGACTCTCTGTTGCTCAGGTATGGCGGCTGCGCTCGCCCGCCATCGTCACAGCTGCTGCCGCAGCGGCGTCTGCTGGCAAGGGCTCAGAAGTATCTCCTTCCCTGGGTTTCCTTCTCTGGCCTATGTCTCTGTCATGTGAAGGCACACTTGGTGTCATTCTCTGACTTAGGACTGTTCACTAGAACTCTAAAACTGCTTTCTATGCGAGAGCTTACTTAGACTCCAGCTGCTCCTCCACCATCTTCCCGGACTCCCCGTACTCTGTGATTTTTTGGTTTCTTTGTATGTTCCTCCCCCATGGTATAATCCCTGTTTTCACTGTATTTGATTCCAATGCCCTGCATCTTGTATATATATATATTTCTCTAAGTTGTGGATGGGAAGGGAAAAAACAAAATGCTTCAATAGTGATATACACTGACCCATTGTAAAAATGAGATGTACAAGATACTATGTTGAAAAGGAACTTTACAACTTGGAGGGGGTGGTATAGGAGTAGTTAGAGGTGGGAATTAAGGGATGGTAGGGGAATAACAAAGGAGGAATGTACAATGCTCAACAGGAAATGTGCTCATTGCCTTACTCATGTAACTGTAACCCCTGTAAAGAATTTTCACACTATAAAACGTACTTAAAAAGAAAAAAGAAAACCATATTTAAGTGAACCCTCGATATTAACAGGCAACCCTCACCATCTCCTAGTCCTTTAATTTCTGATGAGAGTACATATTTTCCTACAACTGTGAAACCACTCTCAACACACTTGGTGGATGCCATCTTATCTTCCCACAATGAAGGGAGTGTCTCAGTGATATGTGCCACTTCCTGCCATAGGTGACACAGAGCATTAGGAGGCTGAACACCTGATGACCTAGCAGGACCCACCTCCCATGGAGATACCCAGCAATCAGAGCTGATGGGGATGGAGCACCAGAGAAACTCAATGTCATGTCTGTAAGTCAGCAAATGCCCCTCACAGACCTAAGCTCTGCTCTGGCTGGCAGGTGAGGCAACACCTATCCGCTGAGACTAATTCCTACTCCCAATTAAGTGACCAGTCCGGAGGCTTAGATTCCTCTGTTTAGGCAACTAAGCCTCCGTGAAGGCTTCAGGGACCCCATAAAGCCTGCCCCACTATCTAACCCTTACCACGAGAGCCTTTGATTTCTGAGGAAACCCAGGGACAGTGACAATTTTACACTACTGAGCTCTTTTTTTTTGTCACATGTGGGGCATGAATTCTGGGCCTGGTTGCTGAGCTCTTCAGCTCAAGGCCAGCACTGTATGACTTCAGGCACAAAGCTACTTCTGTGTTCTGTGAGTGGTTTATGGGAGATCAGAGTCTCAGGGTCTTTCTTGCCTGGGTTGTCTTTGAACTGTGATCCTCAGATCTGAGCCTTCTGAGTAGCTAAGATGACAGGGGTGAGCCACAACTGCCCAGCAATCTACCTTGTTTAGATGCATGAAACTCACTGCCAAGGACCCTAGACGGCAAACTTTTGGGTTCAGGCAATTTACTATGGTGTAGTCCCACCAAGGTAACCCTTGGTAACTTTCTGGCCTCCCAGGGATACCGAGTCTCACCCAGGAAGGTACAGGTGGTTCAGCAGTCAGTGACTTATCTGTGTATTCAACTGGGCCACACACAAGGCTTTTGCTATCCCCACCAAACTCCTGATTACTAACTGCCCTAGCCCTCCACTAAGAATGAGCTTCTCTCCTTTTTGAGTCTAGCCAAATACCTCAGGACCTGGACCCCCAACAACTCCCTCTGAAGTTGCCACTTATATGAAGTAGCTAGAGGGTCACGGGAGGAAACCCTTTGAACGCCCTCCACTCACATTTCTCCCTTCAGCAGACTGGTTCCAAACGGCCTCCAGACAGGCCTCTGCTCTCAGGCTGCCGGAGCCTTCACACCTGTTCTTTCATTATGTAACTGAGAACTAGGGTTTTACATTGGGAGTTTGAGGTCAGCAGATCGGACCTCATTTGTGCCAGTTGCTTATTTGTCCAAACGCTTAGACCCTACCATGAGGGGCTGGGCTCCTTGCCTCCGTGGCCTAGCCACCATTTCTATCCTATTACAGGAGTCAAAGAAACTGAACCTGGGCACAAGCCTACCATTATCACCCACCATCACCTCTCTCAGTTACTAACCTATAGAGTGCTCAAACTCTGTCTCCCTCCCACAAGCTCTGGTGTCTTGTCACTGGTAGAGGCCCCACTCTGACCTTCCAGCTCTGCCTTCCATTAAACCCCACACCCTATTACCCATTTTTGATACAAAGTGCTTCCCAGCACACTCCTGTGTGGAGACTCTGGATGACCTGCTAACTCACCCAGCACACATTAGAGAGAGGTTGTTAAAGCCCCAGGGGAACGGTAATCATGCCTGGAGGACCTTCATCCCTGCCCAGGTCCTGACACTCCCATCATCTCTCTCTTGTCCAGGCCAACAGGAGGCGGCTGTGTCAGGCAAGACTCACACAATCTTCCTCTCCAGGCTTGCTGAGACCTGAGGAACTTCTCCTCACTCCATGCCATCTTCTCCTCCCTGCAGAGCACGGAAGTCTTCCGACTGAAGACATCATGGCAAGAGGTCTGCAGGTGGGTCCCTATTCCCACAGCAGTTGCCCTGTGGGCAGACATGGTAGGTGTCACACTCTCTAAGCCCTGGACACAAACCCCATTCCCTGGGTCCAGGTGGGTATTTATTATCAGGATTCAGACACCTCCTGTCAGATTGAACATACACAGACACACACACACACACACACACACACACACACACGAACTTACTAGGTTTTCTGTCGTGGCTACGAATCTGCATCCACTTGAATTGAAAGCACAGCTGCCTAGTGGAAGAGCGATGGCTCATGGTTATGACAGGAAGAAGCACTTGCTCTTGCCTGGTGGATTCTTGGGGCTATTTGAACCGATTTTCAACCCTTTTGTGGAGTCACATGGTTTCCTTCCTTCCAAAACCAAATGGAATCCAACTCCCACCTCCCCACTTTCCAACTGGCACCTTCTCTCTGCCTCTCCCACAGAGACTCCTTCTGCACATTCCATAAACTGGAAAAAATCACTTCTCCTACAAATAATTAATCTAAGAGCAAAGAGCTGCTGGCTAAGCTATGACATGAGGAAGGGAAAACAGGGGGCAGAGGTGGAGGGGAAACACGGGGGAGTCAGTGCCATCCTGAAGGTGTTTAGAAACACAACCTGATTTCTATGGAAAGGAGAGCAAGGAGAGATTCCCGTAGGCACACAGTAGGCGGAGGGGTGCTACAGCATTTTGTGATCTGCGTATACCAGCCTAGATTTGGACGTGGGGAAGTTTGGAGAACCAGGCAGCAAGAACGGGCCCTAGACACTAGGGGGTATCACAGGTTTCCCAAGTGGCTGTGCCATGGGAGCATCTGTAAGGTTGAAGACTGACTGAGATGCCCTGTGATATAGGATATGAGATGGGCCTTGGGCCTTGACCATCACCCACCCAATCCTAAGGCTGATCTCAATGGGCATTATTTCCTACCTGGGAATCTTCCTAATAGATCTCATGATGATAGATACTGCATATCAGGATATACATGAAGTGAGTAGCCAGGCCCCAGTTGGCTCCTTGGCAAGAGGAGAAGAAAGGCCCCTCAGAGTCCTGAGCTCTGACACTCCTTACAGTCTCCTGGCCATGCCCAGTGCTCAGTCCTATGCCCCTCTGACCATCTGCTGGCCAAACCTGCCTGACCCGTGAGCTGTGTGCACACACACGCCAGCTGAGGTTTCAAGTCCTTTAAGGGAGGTCTGTGTGGCAAAATTGAAGCCAGGCTTTCCTAAGACAAGCAACTTCTGGCCCAACAAAGACCTTTTTACTGATGCTGCAGTCACTCTCCTAGCTTCCCAGGGGTTAGACAACAAAATCCCTGATCCTGACTTGATGCTAGGTTCACAGCCCTCCTCTGAATGCAGGCCCTACTCTTGTGTATGCACACATGTTGCCCAGGCTAGAGGAGGCCCTGGTTGGGTGTGCTGAGGGAAGAGGGTCGCCATTCTAACTCCATTGCCCACGGCATACTAGGACAAAACACATATGATGAAATTAATTCAGGTGAGTATCAGCTGTCCAGACAGAACAGCCTGGGAAGGGAACATCAAGTTTCTCTTGTCAAACATAACCAGCTGCTATTTCTTCATGGGTCCAATGAGAGGAGAGAGAAGGTCCAGCCCTTGTCATGGTAGACTGCAAAGTAGCATCCAGGAGGTCCCCAGCATTGAGTGTGAGATCCCACACAAGTCTGGGGGACTCAATGGCGGGTTGGTGGGCAGAGCTGGTAGAGGAGCTGGGTCCCTCCTCAGCCAGTAAAGCCCAGGCCAGGCCAGTCCTGCCCTGTCACTGCTCTTGTGCTCCTCAAGACCAGGAAAATGAGATCATCTAAGACCTGAAAGACCTGCAACAAACCTGCAGATTTCATCACCTAAAGAAGCATAAAATTCTGGAGTGGCTCAGTGAGGAAGCCAGGTGGGTTGTCAGACACTGGCTGAATGAGGGGGGACATCCTGACAATGGAGTCCGGAGGGCCGGAGGTGTGACCATGGATTCGAGTGGGAACCGACAGAGTCTCTGTTCGGCCGCATGAGGATGGTCCATCAGGCTCTGAAGTGCAAGCCACTCTGGCAGTGAACAAACATGGCACTTGGTCACCTCACCACCACCCTTTGTCTAAGCTATGATCTGTCATGTGCACTGGAGCCCAGGAGGCAGACTAACACTACAAACCACAAGACCAAGAAGTTTTCACAAAATAGAAAGGCAGGACAGAAGTAAGTGGATGGGCACCGACTGGCAGGGGCCAGGGAAGATTCTGGGCTGGGACACCTGAGGCTGATGCTGATTTTCCCCACTGACAGCATCCCTGATTGTGGGCTCAGAGGCCTCGGCTCTCTGGGCTTTTCCTCCCCTTGCTTGTGTCTGGGGTGCATCCCTCAGATAGGGGTCGGGATTTTCGAAGGGCCTAGACTAGAGCAGCACGCTAGCAGGGTAGTGGGGAGCAGGAACGGGGAGTGTGCCGGGGAAGTTCCCTCCAGCAAGCCATCCCCTGACTGAAGCCGCCATAGTCACAACACTGACCTCAGTGGCAGTGGCAGCTCCCAGCCCACAGCACAGGAGCAGCTCCAGCGTGGCCCTGACAGCAGCAGCAGGACACCGTGGAAGAGCCCTCATACAGTGGCCCTCTGGGCCCTGGTGTGAACAGCTCCCACCTGGATCTCCACAGGAGACTCAAGGGAGAATCCTCCTAAGAGAAGGAAACGGTGGCACCCTGGACTTCTAGCCCATTCCTACCTTATCCAATGGAGCTGCAGCCAAGAGGTCTGGAAAGCCCAGCTCCTGTTCACATCATACAGTTTTGGAAGGCCCTAGACCTTCCTCCTAGGCTGGGACACACATCTGTGTCAAGGCCTCTCCTCATGTTGCTGTCTTTCCAGATCAGGTTCTGCAATTCTTCCTCTCCAGGGACTTCTGGAATGCTCTTAATTTCCAAAAGCCCAGCCTTCTCTTGTACCTCCAATACACCTGAGGCTAAGGCAAGCAATAGTCAGTGTTGGAATTTAGGTGGGGAGAGCAACAGCTACCCGTTGGTTCCAAATAACAAGCAGGTAGGAGACACCTGTCTCATCAGGGTGAGCATACTTGAGCACACAGAAAAGGTGTCCAAAGTTTCATGGTGAGTGGGGCAGTATGACACTCCCCTGCTGTCTTCAACAAGTCAGGACACAGGCCGGTGGCCATCTCCATGTCCATTTGCTTCCCTCCTGAAATTGGTCTTTTAGTAGAGATGGCAGAAACCCAGCATGCTGGAGGAAGTGGGCAGTGCTCAGGTCCAGACCTGACAGCAAGGAAGGAGGAACAGTGGACCCAGCCACGGACATGAGTAAGACCACCTCAGGGCCTCTGGAGAGTCAAGAAGGCAGATACATGGATCAAGGAGATGAAGACTCTGACTAGATAAGGCACAATGCAACAGAAACCTTCTTGACTTTCCTTAGAGGAAGGGAGATCCAGAGCCTCAGAGTTAGGATGGTAGGATTCTGGGTATTACATAACCTGAAACAGCAGAGGCTTTTCACAGGTGAACTGGCCTTGTTCAGGAGAAGCCTTTTTCATCTTCCAAGTCTTCAAGGGATCAGGAGTCATTTATCTCTTTCCTCATGGAGATTCCATGACTTTCCATCATGCTCAGTCCTCTCCAGGCCACGAGAGGGAGTGGCTGTCATTAGCAGCCAGCTGGGAGAATGTGTCTTCCTGTGTGCTCTGCTCAGAGACTCAGGGGAGCTGGAGAAGGCTACAGGTGTATCCTCTACCAGTGCGATCTCCAGCTCAGTGGGGGCCTGACTGGGAGGAGGCAATGGGTCCCTGGCTCTGGGCCTGTTCCTTTTCTTAGGATTGGGCAAACATCTCTGGTGAGAACAAGTAGGCATGGGCCTACTTGATTCTGTTAACCTACAGCCACAAGACCTGAACATGATCCTGCCTGGGAGGAGGTGTCACACTGCTGATGAGAGTGGCAAGGAATGGACAAGGCCCATGCTATCTTCTGAGACCACCCTCAGGAAGGAAGACTTGAATCATCCCATCACACAGTGGCTGATTCCCTTTCTGAGCATGAGTGCCTTCAGGGTATTGCTGGCCACAGACTGGTGGGAAGGGGGCACTGTGCACAGGGGTGATGTTCTCTCCCCTTCTGACCCATGTGATGAATCAGAAGAAGACACAGGATGTCATCCTGAATCCCTTGAACAAAGCCTTACTGAAAGGGTACAAGCCAGAGAAGTGTGAGTTTGTGCAGACGATCTCAGAGGATCAAAGGGAGTCAGAAACAGATAGCCAGGAAAATGGCAGAAAAGGGTGGGTGGGCATAATCACCACCCCAGGTGGGAGGGCATCCTCAAAATTGTAGACATTAGGTACTGAGCCCAAGTAGGCACTGCATACCCCAGTCCCAGAACTGCCCAATCAGACGCTGGACATGCCTGCCTTGCATTGCCCAGCCCTGCCCTAAATGGCTGTTTGAGGAGGCAAGAGGCAGTGCAGAGACACCATCACTTTGGGGACAGACAATGAGCTGCTATGGGGCTGGGTGGCCAAAGCTCTCACTAGAAGATACTTTGTTTTACTCCAATGGGAAGCAGGGCTTCAGAATGAATGTCAAACTGGGGTGTCGCTCAATGGAAAAGGACTTGCCTTAACATCAGGCAAACCCTTGATTTCTCCCCGGAGCACAGTCCTCAAGAATCCAATCCTAGTCCAGCAAAGCTCATATGATCAAGCCATGCAAGTGACCACAAAAGCACACTTCTATGAACAGAGCCAGTGTTATGGAAGGATGATTCAGAACAGGATAGAGTCCAGGTGCAGGCCCACAGAGAGCGAGAGAGATCCCAGAGACCACAGGAGAGTTCCACCTCTTCTCTGCCAGTGTGCTTCTCTTCACAATTAGAGGACACTACCCAACATCGTACAAGGATGACAGACCTAGACACAGACAAAAAGGGGTTCAGAGTCATGCACAGAAAGAGATAGAGAAATGGGCAGACACATAATGACAGAAAGACCGAGAAATAGACACACTGAGATAGACAAATCAGGCACAAAGAGAGATAGTCTATGATTTGGGACCACAACCCTACTGTGATGGTGCCATTGATCTGTTATCTATATACTTAGTTGAAGAGCTATTCAAATACTTTGTCTAAATGATCAGCATTGATTACACCTTGCCTGTCATTAGGCCTTGCTAGCTACCTGCACTCTTCTCCCAGTGTAGGTGTTACGGTTTCCTTCTTCCAGTAAAGGAAGTCAGAAGCTTGGGGAGCTTTGTGATTAGGAATGAGCAACCAGGAAATGGGCAGAAGTTTGGGGTCGCCAGACATAGTTGACAGGAAAGTCATGGTCAGTGGAGACAGGGGAGAAAAAAGGGCTGGCAAGAAAGACAAGTCTTGCTAAGTGTTGGGGCCCCATTGAGTAGGAGGCCCTGGAATGAATGTTGTGCAGGGGACCTGAACCACACCTGCCTCATGGGTTTTCCTCAGTAGGACAGTGCTCCCATGGGGTGCTGTGCATTCTGGAAGGTCTGCTGTGCTTCAAGGTCCTGATCATCAAGTCAGCAGTGAGGACAGGAGGGGAATAACTTGCCCTACCTCCAGGCAGAGCAAGCATAAGCTACTGTCCCAAGTTCTTCCCTAAATACAACAAGAGAGATTTCCAACAGATTCAGTTCTCAAGCAGGAGTCCCAGGCCCTTGGTGCTCCTGCTGCTGGACTGCAGGCATGACAGCATCCTGCTCAAAATGCATCTTGTGGAGCTTTTCAAGTGCTTGGTGCGTCCCGGTCCCCATCAGTCCTGCTGATTTAGCTCTCAGTCCTTCTTCCACCAGCGCTGAGGATCCCTGAGAACACAATTGTGTTGACAAAATACAACTTTGTTCTCCAGAAGAGGACCTCTAACACACTGCCAGGATCAAGGGTGGAGCCAGCTCTTCACCTCTTTCCAGGAAGAGGAGATGACACAAAACTAAAGGGTGTCTCACTTTAGTCTGGATGGCTATGGATGAGCACATCCAGACAAGACAGGCCCAGGCTATACTGTACCCTCCAGTGACCTCCACTCCTGAAAACACTCAGGATCTTTTCTCCACTATCCCCTCCTGATATCAGGACCACAGTGGCTCTGTGATCCAGGCAATAAGCCATCTTCCTTGGATGCTCAATCCCAGACACATTTCAGATAGTGATCTACAAATTTCCTCTGAGATCAAAACGAAAGTTGCAATGTGGCCCAGGCCACAACCTCTCCATTCCACTTCAAATCCTGGAGAACACTAAGGATCCTGTATCATCATATTACTAATAATATTCCAATGATGCCTGCCAATGAACACACTGACCTGCCCTCCAGGAACTCCCTCAGTGCTTCACATGGTAGAGCAATGGGCATGGTGCTCACACTTGCCCCTGGCTCTGCCCTCTCTATTAGGATCCAACTTTAAGGACTGTGGCGCAGATCACTGGCTCTGATCCTGTGAATTCACAGCACACATTCGCGCCAAGCCATGCTAACCTGTGTACGTTGTCTTCCTGATGAGTGCATTTGAGCTCTGACCTTCCCTTCCTTCCTCTTCAGCTATTCTAGCCTTTCTCAGGGTACACCAGAGTTTCTCATGAACATTGATTGAGAGACAGTGAGTGTTGTCCATTGGAAACATCAGAGCTCAAAGAGCCTAGAGAAAAGGCCTGTGCTAGCCCTCATCCCTCACCCATTGAATGAGTGCAGAGTGCCATGGGCTCAATGCCATGTCTGAGGATAAGCCATTCCACTCAGAGACTGCCTCCAGGGCACTGGAGAACAAAAGAAACTGCACTTATTTCTGGTGTGGGCCTTTGCCCTGTTTCCATTCAATTTGAATGAACAATAAAAAGGAAAATATGTTCTGAATGTGGTGAAATCGATTTTAGAACACCCGTGCCAGCCCTGAATCTGATATGAATGTAATATTCAATACTGTTTCTACTGGAGTCTGGTCATTGTGGTTGTATTCCTGGATCTCAAGTATGAAGGACATACACCCCGATGTAAAAAAGGAATTTTACAGGATGATAGTGGACTTTATGCAGAAGTAGGGAATGAACACCAACACCCTTGTCCACCCAAGGAAGGAAGGGCCTGTCCACATGCACACAGCAGCTAGTGTTCACTTTACTTGCAATAAACAGGGTGTGTAAGGCAATCACGTTTGTAACCCCAATGGCAGAAGAGAAAGTGTGAAGCCCCAGTCTTGCCAGGGAAATGACAGCATCCTGAGGGCTGGCCAGGGAGGTGGGTGGGTCTGAGAAGCCACAGCTTGTGGCCTCTGCAAGGAGTCACCAATGGAGTGGTTCATGCAGAGATACTAGGGCGAATCCCACATCTCCCAAATTTAGGATATTCCATAAAAATCTAAGACTAAGTACATCTCAAGGATTTCTTCACCAGATGCTCTACTAGGATACCTCTTACACCAGTTGTGAAAAAATAGGACCACAGGAAGTAGAGATGAAAGGCTAACATAGCTTGAACTATCATCGAGTACCATAGTCTGTGGGCCTGCACTTCAACAACAGTTTGGTTCATGGAGTTTATAGGGATCAGCTTAGAAATCAATTCTGACTGAGATAAAGAGGAAATGAGTTTTGTGAATGGACATAGGAAGTTCATCAATTACACAGTATTGAGAACAGACCATAAAAAGAAAGTGGATGTGGTATATATACATAATGGAATTCTATGCCTCCATCAGAATGAATGACATTGCCCCATTTGTTAGGAAATGGAAAGACTTGAGAAAACTTATATTAAGTGAAGTAAGGCAAGCCCAAAGAAACATGGATTCCCTGGTTTCCCTTATTTGCAATAACTAGAATATGTCTGAGTCAAGTAGAAAAGGTCAGATAAGTTGATGTTAGGGAAATGAACCCTAAGGTATGTATTCGAATGTATTTTTTCTTTCATGCGATTGTTTCTAACACATTTATAAGATTATTTCTTTGTTGCTTTGTATGTCCCTCCCCCATGGTATAACCACTGATTTCATTGTATTTGATGTTGGCATAATTTGTGGAGGGGAAGGGAAAAACAAATTGTTTAAATAAGGATACCTGTGGACCCACTGCAACAATGAGACGTACAAGTCCTTATGTCAGAAAATGAACTGTACGACTTTGTTGGGGGGGCGGGGAGCACTGGCTGGGGTCGTGGAGAAGATAGGAAGGGATGGGAAGGAGAAACAAAGGAGGAGGCAACAATGCTTGATAAGAAATGTACTCATTATCCTGCCCGTGTCATTGTAACACCTCTGTACAGTATTTTCACAATTAAAAAAATACAATAAAAGACTGGACCCCAATGTGGGCAAGTAACATCTTCATAACCATCATTACTTGGTCCAATTCCTGTTCAATACCTGCCCTCCCATGCCCATTGACTACCTCGGCCCCTCTCAGCAGAAGGAGCTCCAGAAGAAATAACCCTCACCCATACTCCCAGACAGAAACAGTACATATTCAACCAAAAAAGGGTGATATGGACGTCAGCAAACACTCCCTCCCAGACATAAGCCCCGCCCTGGAAGGCAGCACCTGGGAAGCAGGAGAGGCACCTCCCACCACTAGCCCCGACTAGAAAAAGAGTTCTGAGAAGGTGGACGATGCCATTTCTCCTCTCCCTCATCAGAACTTAGCCTTGTCAGTTCAACAGCCAATACATCTTTTCCCTCTTTGTGACTTTTTCTTGAGTGGTTTTTGGGTTATTTTCTTTAATGGCCATGGTCCCATCTGCATGGGAGGAGGAAGTGTGCATATGATCCAACAAGCATACATCTCTATGAAGGTGGAAGCCTCTTCCTCCTAGTCTAACAGGGTCCTTGTGCCAGAGGTGGGAGTCATGCTGGCCAGTGGTGTTCATGGGCTACATGAGTACAAGTCATAAACAGGGGACTCTGGAGAGGGCGAGGTCAGAAGGGCCCAAGTGAAGAGATGACATCACAATGGCTCCCAGGACTTAACCCCTGGTCCTTGCCAGAACCCACAGTCCCCACAAGCTGCCCGCTAGTACACTTGTGTGGAACGTGCATATTGAGAAGATGTCTACTTGTTGTTGTTGGAGGAGGAGAAATTCAAGAGGGAGTGAAGGGCGGAGAAGGTTCCTGGGACACCTGGAGCCACGCTGGGTGCCCCCAGGACCCTACCGCCGTTTCTGGAGATTTTTCCGCAGGACTTCACAGGTAACATGGGGCAGTCCAGGCCAGGAAACTATAGGCTGACCCACCACTTCCATGTCCCTAATCCTCACTGGATCTTCCTGCTCCCTGTTTGTGTGTGTGTGTGTGCGTGTGTGTGTGTGTGTCTGTGTGTCTGTGTGTGTGTGTGTGTCTGTGTGTCTGTGTCTGTGTGTGTGTGTGTCTGTTTGTGTGTGTCTGTGTTTGCGTGTCTATGTGTCTATGTGTCACACACACGTTTGTGTGAGCAGTCAGTTGTTTTCAGGTTTTTCTATCATGTGTGTGGCCATGAATCTTCTTGTAGTTTTCTAGATGGCATTTGAACCATCCCTCCTCGGTTCTCCTCCAGAATGAAGATCACTTGTCCCCACCCTTGGACGAGGCCTGCAGGTTAGAGGTCCCTGCGGCTGGCACCCTGGAGGAGCAGGTGGAGCGCTTGGTGTCTGCCCAGATGATGGAGGACTCCATCTTCGTACAGAACTTCTTCAACAACTACAGGAGTTCTGCAGACACTAAGCAGGTATTGGACCTGCTATTCACAAGGTGAGTGCCAACTCCAATAAGATAGGATTAGACAGCTACAGTGAGACCCTTGGCAATGGAACCTGGCTTGTGTTGGGTTCACAGAATCTATTTCACTGGCACTTGCCAGAATTGGAGGAACCAAGCATGCAAGGCCTGGGCTAGGCTGGGCTGGGCTATTCAAGTATAGCGTCTGTCTAGGACTGTGGTATATTCTCTGTCACTCTGCTTCCCTGAGGCCTCAGACAAAGCAGTGCGTTTCTTTAGCCAGAAGGAAACCAATTGGCTCTGGGACCAGGATCCCACCCAGGTGTAGGCAGAGCAGGAATAGCTGGGTCCAGAGAGTAGGCCTCTGGGCTCCTAAGTAGATCAGGACAGGAGATGATTGCTCATCCTTGAAAGAAATTGGAAAAGAAGGGAAGAGATAGGAAGGGTCGATGTACAGATCATGAGCTTAGTGGTGTGAGAAGAGCAAGAACTTGCTGGCTATCCTGGGCTGGCCAGTGATGCTTGGAATTCTCAACAGGTTCAGGAATTGTGAAGCCCCCATGGAGTCTTTTGCACAGACTGACACACTCGCAGACTCCAGAGAGGATGTCATTCCCCAGCACCAGATCTGCTAGTGAGTAGTGGGCTTTGATCTGCAGGGAGAGTATGAGTGTCCAGAGTGGTGACAAATGAGTGGGTGGAAGGTTGGAGAGATGGGGCCAAGTCAGGAGCCCTCAATTCTTGTGCTTGTCACAAGATCCTTGGGGTGTGAGGCTTCACCTACAGTACCAGGAGGAAAACATTACTATGGGGTACTGTTGTGAACAGAGGTAGTGGCTGGGGCCTTTGGGTGAATCCCAGGAGAATCCATCCTCACCATACCATAGCCCATGCCATTCAGGTTTGCCCAGCTCCCCATGAGCTTCACTGTAGGCCTAGGGACATCAGTCCTTGGTCAGAGCCCTGGAGATGCTGCTAGGGGTGGCAATGAGAACAAGGGCCACCCTGTAGCAGATACAGAAGGAGAACAAGCTGGAGGTAGGCAGACATCCATGTGCGGCTCCTGGGGAAGGAGGCAGCAGAGCTACCTCGGAGGTGTGCCGGAACCCTATGCATGCCAGGCAAGACAGCAAGGCCTTTAGAGTCCAGCATCTGGAGGCCCTCGGGAGAGATGATGGGCAAATTGCAGAAGAGGACAGGGCTGCTTCCAGCATTTGGACTTGGTTCCCACCTTGGATGAAATTTCTCTGCAGGCCATGGCTGGGTGGGCTTCCCACTGTTAGCACAGACGCAAGGGGCTGATGTTGGAAGATGCTGGTCTCTGCAAAGGCAGCGATCATCGTAGGGGACTAAGGGAGACCAGGGCAGGTGCTAGGCTTTATTCAGACGCTGCTTCCCACCCATGTTCCTCTAGTGCTATCTCAGGCCTTCTGAGCACCTGGCTGGACTGCCACCCAGAAGACTTCCTGGAACCCAGGCAACATCCCTGCCTCCAGGGGCTCCAGGCTCACTTGAGGCTCCATATGCGTGGCTCTGACGTGGAGCTCCATGTCTCTCACCTCCTGGCAGAGTTGGGGATCCAGGACGTCAGGCAGGATGAGGCTCTAGGTACGTAGTTGGGATGGAGACATGGCCTGGGGAGGGGTGGGAGGTGCAGGACACCACTGGGAGGAGGCTGCAAAATTAGCCATGGGCCTGGGACAAGAGAAATCTCAAGCCCAGCATGGACATGGACAGGTTGAGCGATAGCGTGTATGGGAGTTTCTAAGCTGGAAATCCCAGGGAGGAGGGTGCTGTGGGACTTTACAAACACTCAGAAGAAAGCAGTCATGGAGAAGACCTTGTCTCCTCCTGCAGCTCCACCCGCAGCTCCAGTGGTAGATGTCACACCAGCTTCAGAGCCCCAGTCAAGTCCATCCGTGAATGTGGTCCCCACTGCAGTGGGAGCAGCCTCATCAGGAGCCCAAGCAGAGGCCACTTCTGCCTTGAATCTGGATGGCAGCGCTCAGGGAGCTGAAACTTCTTGTGTGGCTGAGGAGCCTCAGGCCAAGCTGGCTCTCCTGCTGAGTCCTGAAGCCACAAGAGCAGCCAGTGATGAAGGGCAGTCATCCCCCACTATCTCTTCAGTGCGCAGGGTCCAGGAAGCGGCGGGCAGTGCTGAGGTGGAGCCCAATGGCACCTCAGCTCCGGGGCTGAGGGTGGGAGAAGTGTCCATATGTGGTGGGGAGATGGAGCTGTGCTCTGGCTCCCCTCCTGTGCTCAGGCCCCAGCAAACATCAAAAGCCACTGCTGAGGAAGAGCCAGCATCCACCTCGCCTCTGCCTCATGTCCCCGGACAAGCAGCCTTCAGTGAGGAGCTGAATGTGCTTTTGCCCTTGGCTGTGCTGCTCTTCATTGTAGGAGCACCAGCAGGCCTACTGTGTCTGGTGGGAGTAAAGACTCTGGTGATCTGTGGCCTGAGACTACTAAACTCTTGTGACAAATCAGAGCCAGTTGTCACCAGGGATGCATTACACGGGGCTGATGGCACTCCAGCAGAGAGTGTTGACAGGAAGACTTTTGTCAGTTTGGCTCCCATTCTGCGTTGCGGAGAAGCAGGCTACAGCGCTGAACTGACCATGTTTCTGATGCTAACTCTACTGTTATTTATTTTAAGAGGACCGGCTGGGGGACTCTCACTTGTTGGAGTGCTGACACTGGTGCTCTGTGCCGTAAGAGCATTCTCTTCTTGCAAAGAGTCAGAGCCAGCTCCCACCATGGCTGCTGACCACAGTGCTCAGAGAGCACCAGAATATAGTGCTGAGAAGGAGCCCTGTGTCATCGTGGCTCCAGTTCCTAATCACAAAGAACCACCCTCCAGTACAGAACTGGAGTTCCTTCTATCCTTGTGTGTGATGTTCTACCTGTTAGGAGCACCTGCTGTAGTGTTCTTTGTGCTTGGAGTACCAACTGTGGGCTTCTGGGTTGTGAGAGCTACAGCATCTCATGCACAATCGGGGCCATCTGCCAACTTGGCTCTGGACAGCAGAGCAGACAGAGCACCAGCCTCGGGGGATGCTACAGAGCCCCTTTCTGCCTCAGCTCCACTTCTTAGTCCTGCAGAACCAGCCTCCAGATCGGAACTGCATATCCTTTTACCCATAGCTGCAATGCTGTCTCTGGCACAAACCCCAGCGTTGGCCATCTTCGTTGGGGGAGCCCTAGTTCTGGTGCTCTCCTTTGTAGGACCACCACAAAACCACACACCATCTTGGAGGGCTGAGTTGAAGCCAGGTTCCACCATGGCTTTGGAGCCCAGGCCTGAGGACACAGCAGCCTCCAGGGCTGAGAGGGAGTCACCTTGCACCTCCACTCCGCTGTTGCCCCTCCAAAAGGCAGCAGCTTGCAATGCTGAGATGGAGGCATCTTGTGCCTCAGCTGCGCTGCTCCATGCCCAGGGAACAGCTGTGGCCAGTGCTGCCACAGAGCCACCATCCAGTGCAGCCCCTCTGATATGCATTGAGGACACACTGGCTTCGAGGACTGAGCCAGAGGCACATCCCAACTTGGCTCCAGGACTCAGTGCAGAGACATCAGCTGCCTGCAATCCTTCCCCAGAGCCCTTGGCTGTGGTGATGGAGCAGGCTCCCTCTGCTTCTTGGGAATCTGAGTTGCCGTGCACATCTGTTTCTGCCCAAGAAGCTTGTCATCCTGCTTTGATGACCGGAGAGCCTTCACGCAGCCAGGACATGCCTTGTTTCCTGGCTGTCCACCCCCACCTGGAGGCAGAGCAGCTCACAACGATGGATGCGGTGAGGGGCTGGGCAGGGTGGCTGTGGTGAAGGAGGGCTCCCTGTGCCCTCTGCTGCTCTGGCCTGTGGCACATTTCCTTGCTGCCCATCTCTTCTTCCCCAGCCTGAGTTCCATCACACCTAGCACCACTTTGTCTAGTTCCATTTGGTTACATGCAGTCCCTGAAGCTGAGATGAGACCCGCTCCCATGCCAGGAGCTGTGCAGAATCAAGCCTGGGGCAGAAAGAAGGGCAGCCAGCACACAGCTCACCCTCCTGTGCCAGGAGCCCTGTGAGCCTCAGCACTTATTCAGTAGGCACCTGATGTGGACCTGATGAGTGCCCAACCCAGACATGGACATGAGTGCTAGTCCTAGTGGTGTAGGACATAGGCGTTAGATCAGGGGAAGGACATTTGTTGTCTGAGCTAGGTCAGATTAGGTATTGTGTGGAGCATGGAGTCTTCTGGGAAGAATGAGAAAGTTTGGGAAATCACTGCTCTTCCATTCCCACATTGGTTACCTTGAGGTCCCTTCTGTGCTCTTTGTGCTGGGTGTCAGCACAACAGGTACAGACACTCCACAGGTCTCAGGGTCCTCCTCGACACTCACATCTCCATGCCTTTGTGCATGTGAGGAGGGATCCCAGGGCCTGTGCCTGGGCACTGTGGTGTGTCACAGCCTGGTGACCCTGGCCATCTTCCTCAGGAGCTGTTCGAGAAGGCAGTGCTCAACCACTGCCTGGGATCCATCTGGTCCCAGAGGCACAAGAAGGGCAAGGAGCACTTGGCCCCCACCATCTGGGACATGGTGGTACACTTTAACAACGTATGTTCCTGTGTCATCACCACCTGTCTCGGGGACTTCAGCATGAAAGCCCCAGACAGAGCGCGTGTGGTCGAACACTGGATTCAGGTGGCCGCGGTACGCTACAGGCCCTGCTGCCTAGTTTATCTCCTCTGCTTTTCAATTTCTCTATTCTGCATTTTGAAATTGTGATCATGGAGCCCAGTCCCTCCTACCAAAGGCCCATGTGTCCCAGGGTTAGCCAGACCCAGCCACCCCTTGGATGGCCCCTCACTGATCTGCTCCTCAGCCCCAGGGGAACCACAATCCCCCTGGGTGCCCAACATCCCTGCCCAGGTCCTGACACTCCCAGCATCCCTCTCTTGTCCAGGCCCACAGGTGGCGGCTGTGTCAGGCAAGACTCACACAATCTTCCTCTCCAGGCTTGCCGAGACCTGAGGAACTTCTCCTCACTCCATGCCATCATCTCCGCCCTGCAGAGCACGGCCATCTTCCGACTGAAGACAACATGGCAAGAGGTCTCCAGGTGGGTCCCTATTCCAACAGCAGTTGCCCTGTGGGCAGACATGGTAGGTGTCACACTGCCTGAGCCCTGGACACAAACATCCAGTTCAGATCCTAGTTCCCTGGGCCCAGCTTGCGTAATTCTTGTCAGGCTTCAGACACCTCCTGTAAGACTGAACATTCACAGATGCACACATACACACAGACACAGAAACAACACACACACAAACACACTGAAACACACACAGACACTCATCAGGATTTTGTGGTGGCTAAGAATCCGCATCCACTTGAAATGAAGGCAGAGCTGCCTAGTGGAAGAGGGATGGCTCATGGTTATGCCAGGAAGAAGCAACTGCTCCTTCCTGGTGTACTCTTCGAATCTTTGGACCCGTTTGCAACCCTGTTGGGCAGCCACATGGGCAGCTTCCTTCCCAACCCAAATGGAAACCAACTCCTTCCTCCCCACCTTCCAACTGTCTCCTTCTCTCTGCCCCTCCCACAGAGACTCCTTGCACACATTCCACAAATTGGAAAAAATCACTTCTCCTGAAAACAATTACTCCAAGAGCAGAGAGCTGCTGCGAAAGGTATGGCATGAGGAAGTGAAGACAGAGGGCAGAGGTGGAGGGTGGGCACGGGGGAGTCAGTGCCATCCTAAGGGGATTAGAAACATGACTGGCTTTCTATTGGGGAGGAGACCAAGGGAAGAATCTGCTAGGCACTTAATGCAGGTCAGGGCACGTGGAGTCCTAGGAAGCCACTGAGGTTGAAAATGTTCTGATGGGACACAGGGTACACCGGGGAAGCAGAGGGTACCCAGGATTGGGGACTCCTCCTACTGAAAGCACTACCATTCTACTTGATGCCCAATGTGCCATAGGCCCAGTGGCATATTCTTGCCCTTCCCTAAACTATGCTGCACAGGACTGCACAGAGCAACAATTTCCTGTCTCAGACCATGAGCAGAGGCTCTTTTCCAGTGGTCTGGAACTCTACCCTACTCTGCGGAGGACAGGCACGACGGTGGGGTCAGGAAGGAGTCTGAAAGTCTATGGTTCTCCCCTTCCCTGCTAACCTTTTCTAAGGACCCTGATACACAGATAAACACCAGCAAACTGGAATCTTCTCAGAGCCTCGGGTCCCCTTCCTTTGCTGACCGTCAGGGCATTGGACAGACCACTAGCCTTGTCCATATCTCAGTTTTTTCCTCCCTGATAGGAAGGGTTTTGGAGCTCAAAAGGCTGAAGAACCAGGCTGGCATTTGAGCTGCCCAAAGAGGAGAAACAGATGAATCCTCCAGGGTTCTGAAGAGGCCCTGGAAACACATGCCAGTCAGCACATCACCATTGGTGGCAGAGAGCAGGAGTACCTGGGGCCCCCCCACTGCCAGGAGGCAGACTTGACAGATGAGGAAGCAGGCAGAGGAGGCCAGCTTCCCAGGCCAGAACCCACAGTAGTGAGTGCGGGAGCAAAGCCAGAGCTAGAATTCCTCTGCCAGTTGGTAGAAGCTTTGACACAACCTAGCAGCCATGTCACTAACTATAGTAAGACAATGACACTAGAAAGGCAGACAACACAGAGCCCTCATTAACAACCTCCACAATCTTGGCAGGAGTCTTGCAATTTGGCCACAAAGGAGAAGCAGCTCCAAGGAGGTCCCAGGTGGTTGCAGAAGATGGTGAGTGACTGGGACCTAGGCCAGGTTGCCGAGAGAGAAGGGGCACAGCGGGCCTACCTCTGCTCACCTTTCATCTCACACCCAAGGTGCAGATGGAGAAGGGCATTTGCACTCTGGCAGATGTGGTCCTGATGAGCTGGCTGTCAGAAGGGATAGAGGAACTTGAGCCAGCAGATTGAGGAATTGACAGAGGGTATGGGGGGCAGGTGGTGGGCAGACTGGTACTACAGAACATTGTGTTCTGCATATGCCAGCACAGACTTGGATCTGGGGCAGTTTGAAGAACCAGGCAGCAAGAACCTGGGCCTAGACACAACAGGGGATCACAGGTTTCCCAAGACGCTGTGCCATGGAAGCAGCTGTAAGGCTGTGGAATGACTGAGGAACCATGTGAGTTTGGGTCTGAGATGGACCCGGTGTCTTGACCATCACCCAACCAATCCTACAGGTGTTGACAAAGGGCATCATTCCGTACCTGGGAATCTTCCTGACAGACCTTACGATGATACATTCTGCATATCAGGATATTGATGATGTGAGTAGCCAGGGCCACGATGGCAGTCTGGGATCTTGAGGTCAAAGTTCCTTGGGAATCCTGAGCTCTGGCACTCCTTACAACCTCAAGGCCATCCTAAGAGCCGAGTCCTGTGCCCCTCTGAGCAGCTGCTTGCCACAGCTGTATGACCACTGAGTTTGTGCACATTGAGTAGCTGGGATTTCAAGTCCCTCATGGGATGGCACTGTGGCCAAACTGAAGCCAGCCTCTCCTAAGAGAAATGCCGTTTCACCCTATGCTGCAGTCACTCACCTTGCATCACAGGTGTTAGACAACACAGTCCCTAATCCTGACTTGATGCCCTGTGCCCAGCCCTCCTCTGAATGATGGCCCTACTCTGGTATAAGCACACATTTTACCCAGGCTAGAAGAGGCCCTGGGTAGGGGGCCAAATCCTAACTCCATTGCCCTCTGTCTTCTAGGAAAAATCCCAAATGGAGAAATTAAATAAGGTAAGTGTCAGCTGGCCAGAAAGGACAGGGTGGGTAGAGACCTGCAAGTTTCTCCTGTCCAGCTTGATGAGCAGCCATTACTGGATGGGTACAATGAGATGAGAGAAGATCCACCCTTGTCATGGTAGGCTGTGTAGTAGCATGCAGGAGAGCCCCAGGACTGAGTGTGAGGGAACAACTGTGAGATCTCACATGTATTTGGGGAATCAGTGGAGGGTCGGTGAGCAGAGCTGCTAGAGGAGGTGGGTCCCTCACTAGACAGCAAAGCCCAGCCCAGGCCAGCCCTGCCCTGTCCCTTCCCTTGTGCTCTCCATGACCAGGAAAATAAGATCATCCAACATTTGAAAGACCTGCAGCATACCTGCAGATATTATCACCTCAACAAAGCAGAAAATTTTCTGGCCTGGTTCAAGGGCCTGGAGCGGCTCAGTGAGGAAGCTAGGTAGGTTGGCAGACACTGGTTGGACCTGGGGAACATCCTGAGAATGGGGTCCAGAGGCCCTGAGGTATGACCATGGGTGAGTGGGAACCGACAGAGACTCTGGTCGGCTGAATGTGGGAGACCCACCAGGCTCTGAAGTTCAAGCCAACTGTGGCAGTGAACAGGCGAGGCACTTGGTCACCTCACCGCCACCCCTTGTCTTAGCTATGAGCTATCGTGTGCACTGGAGCCCCGGAGGCAGACTGACCCTACAAACAAGAGCAAGACCTTCCCAGGAATTCAAAAGGCAAGAAAGAAGTAAGTGGCTGGGGAATGGCTGGCAGGGTTCAGGTAGGATGGCGTGCAGGTACCAGGGCTGCCTGAGGCTGATGTTGATGAGACAGAAGAGCTGGTAGGAAAGACAAGTCTTGCTAGATGCTGGGGGCCCACTGAGTTGGAGGCCCCCAGTATGAATGCTGGGCAGGGAGCCAGAGACCATGCCGGCCCCATGGTGGTGTTCTCAGGAAGACAGTGCTCCTAAGAAATGCTGTGCATTCTGGAAAGCCTGCTGTGTCTGCAGTTCCTGATTATGAAGGCAGCAGTGAGCACCGCCTGCTTGAGCTGCACTCCCAAGTTCTTTCCTAAGTAAGACAACATACATTCCCCATAGGCTCTGTTCCCAGGCAGGGCTCCCAGGACTTTAGTGTTTCTGGCACTGGACTGCAGAAATGGCAGTCTCCTGCCTCAAAATGTGTCTGTAGGAGCTTCTCAAATGGTTGCTGGGTCCCACTTCCCATCATTACACCGATTAACCTCTTTATCCCTCTTCCACCAGCCTGAGGATGCCTGAGACAAGAATGTGTTGGGAAAATATGAGTTTGTTCTCCAGAAGAGGACCTCTCTCACCCTGCCAAGATCACATGTGGAGCCCGCTCCTAACCTCTTCACAGGAAGAGGAGACCACACAACACTGAACAGTGTCTCTACTTAGTCTGGATGGTTTTGGTTGAGCACATCCAGACAAGAATGGCCCAGGCCATACCCTACCCTAACCACCAGTGACCTCCACTCCTGAAAACACTCAGGATCTTTTCTCCACAATCCCTTCCTGATGTCAGGACCACAGTGGTTCTGTGGTCCAGGCAATAAGCCATCTTCCTTGGATACTCAATCCAAGACACACTTCAGATATTTTTCTACAAATGCTCTCTGCTGTCAAAATGATAGTGAAAATGTGGCCCAGGCCACAGAACTCCTCTGTTGCACCTACAATCCAGGAAAATACAAAGGATCCTGTATCCTCAGTGTTCTACTAATACCTGCCACTGGACACACTGACCTGCCCTCCAGGAACTCCCTCAGAGTTTCACATATTCTCCGTACTCTGACATAGAGGAACAGCTGACATTTTGGTAGAGCAATGGGCATGGTGCTCACACTTGCCCCTGGCTCTGCCATTTCTATTAGGATCTGACTTTGATGACTGTGATGCAGATCACTGGCTCTGATGCTGTGAGGTCGACAAGACACACTCTGCCAAAGCCATGCTGACCTATATAGGTTGTCTTCCCAATGAGAGCATTTGAGCTCTGACCTTGCCTTCCCTCCTCTTCAGCTATTCTGGCCTTGTTATGGTGCACAAGAGTTTCCCTTGAGCCTCGACTGAGAGACAATGAGTGTTGCACATTGCCAACGCCAGGGTTTCAAACATCCCAGAGGAATGGCCTGTGCTAGCCCTCAACCCTCAGTCCTGGTCTGAGGGCAGATAGTGCCATGGCCTCAATGCCAAGACCCAGGATAAACCATTCCACTCAGAGACTGCATCCAGGGCACTGGAATACCAAGGAAACTGCAGTTATTCCAGGTGGGGGCCCTTGCCCTGTTTCCATTCAATTTGAATGCAGAAGAGAAAGGAAAATATTTTCTCAATGGGGTGAAATGGATTTGATCGCTATGGTAAATAATGCCTCAATAAACATAGTTGTTCTGGTAGCTTTAGGATGGCTTTGTGATCATTTGGGTGAATGCCCGTAAATGGGATTGATGGGTCATAGAGGAGCTCTATGTGGAGTGTTTTGAGGAACCTCCATACTACTTTCCAAAGTTGTTAAACAAGTTTACACTCCCACCAACAACGCAGTAGGGTTCCCTTCTGGCCACATCCCCTCCAGCCATGGTATAACCCCTGTTTTGACTCTATTTGTTGTTGGTATAATTTTGGGAAGAGAAGGGAAAAAAGCAAAATGTTTAAATAGGGATACAGGTTGGCCATTGCAACAATGAGATGCACAAGACACTGTGCTGAAAAATGAACTTTACAATTTTGGTGGGTGGGGGGCAGAGAAAAGGGGGAGTGTAACTTGGAGATGGAGGGAAGGGTGGTAGGGGAAAAACAAAGGAGGAGGCAACAATGCTCAATAGGAAACGTACTCATTACTTTGCTCAGGTAACTGTAACCAAGGAGGAGGAAACAATGCTCAATAGGAAACGTACTCATTACTTTGCTCAGGTAACTGTAACCACACTGTACAGTATTTTTAAAATAAAAATCTTACAAAAAAGATGAAGCTATGAGGAATGAACTGCAGGACACAGACACAAGAGGTTTTTCTTTGTTTCTTAACTTTGGTATTTTTTGTTTCTTTTGTATATTCTTCCACCTTTGGTATAATCTCTGTTGTTCTTGTATTTGATTCTGGTAACTGGTATACTATATAACGCTTATTGGATTTAGAAAAGGGAAGGAATTAAAAGAATCAAGGAGGAAACTAATGCAAAAGCCATAAGCACAAGACAATATGTTGGACACGATCTGTACAACTTGAGTGTGGAGTGGGGTAGGAGGAAAGCAAAGTAGTAGAACTTTGAAGGGTGGGATAACAAGATTGACTAGGAATTTACTCAGTACCTAACATATAACTGAAAGCCCTCTGTATATTGTCTTGGCAATAGAATATGAATATTTTGTATATATCTAGTGCTTCCAGTAACATGTCAATAAAACATCAAACAAGCATAGGAACAAAAGAAGATAAACAGAGGGGATACCCGGGACATAAGGAAAAAAGACAAAAGTAAAAGCTAATTTAATTCATTGGTCAGATTAGATTTCTCATGCAAGGTATCAGCAGTTACGAAATGAACCTGAAATCCAGCTCAAATTGTGATGAATTACATGTTGTAATAGGAGCATGTTTTGGAATCTACATATATGCCTTCATCAAAATATATGCCCATGAAACAGATTTGAGAAGCTATATTCCCATAGGACTTTTGTTATACTTGTTTACTAAGTCTTCGAAGGAAAAGGTACTCTGGCACTTAAAACAAATGACAAAACAAAAACTTCATTCCCACATCTGCTTCCTCAATATTTCCAGAAAATACATCGCCCACTCACTATTTTCCTTCAGGATTTCCCTAGGATCTCTGACTTTCTTTTTGCCTCCCTGGCTCAACTTCTTTGTCTGTTGCAAGGTGGAAGTTCCTTACTGACATTCTCTAGCCTTTCCATTCAACTCAGTGCTATAGCCTTTCTGAAAATCTCCCTTCTCCATTCAAGAATTCCTCCAGTATAGGGATGGGAAGGAGGTACACACCGTAGTCCTACCCTTCTCCACAAGTTCATTTCCGCAATTATCAGCTGCCCAGAGGCAACCATGCTCTGAAAATATTCAATGGAAAAATCCAGATATTCAGAATTGGGAAAGTTTAAATTCTTAGAATAGGGAGAATGTAAACACTAAATTTTATTGGAAGAAAATAACATTTAAAATATGCATGTGGAGTCAGCTAATGATTGGTTTTTCATTGGGGCCCTGGCTGGTCATGCTTGTTAGCCTAGATACTTGAGAGATAAAAAGGAAAAAGATCACAGCTTGAGGACAAAGAGTTCACACCAAAGTTCTCATGACCTCATTTTCATTGGTAGCCAGGTGAGAACGCTTGCTCCTGCCATCCCAGTCTACACAGGAAGCTAGATTGAGAGAACTGGACTTGCATTCCAGCCCAAGGAAACAATCCACAAACCCTCATGTCAACAGAAAAGGCCTAGCATGGTGGTATGTGCCTGTCATCCTAGCTATATGAGATCTTCAATAGGGGCTTTTGATCCAGCTGACCATGAAAAGAAGTGAGACTGAATCTCAAAAGAAACTGCAGCACCTAGGCACCAGTGGCTCATGCCTATAATCCTTCCTACTCAGGAGACTGAGACCTAAGGATTGGGGTTCAAAGTGTGTCAGGGCAGGAAAGTTCATGAGACACTTAGCTCTAATTAACCACCAGAAATTCAGAAGTAGCACTGTGGCTCAAAAGGTAGAGCAACCATGTGAGCTGAAGAGCTCATAGAGAGCACGTAGGCCCAGAAGCATGCCCAATTAAATATAAAAATCAATCAATCACTGAAACTTCAACAAACAAAAAACAATCAATTAATCAATCAAGAATAGACCTGCATCAAACCGTGCTTGGATGGGGGCTCAAGCATTCAAGTGGACTAGAGCCTGTCCAGCAAGTAGAACATCTTGTGCTTAAACATAAGGAAAGCCATCAGTTCAAACATCCACAACACCAAAAAACAAACATATCACATTCTTGTCTATGTGAGGGTTGGCCTAGAAGCAGTGTCTGTACTGTGTGTTCCCATTCCCTTGATACCATGTTAGAATTGGCTCAATACTACCTCTGACAGGCAGGAAGAGAAAGGATTGTCCTACAGTTGAAGGGAAATGAGTCCAACTGATGAAGGGAATCAATACTAAGGATTAAGTCTTTCATGCAAGAGCAAGAGACTAAGGGTCTATGGCTTCCTAAGCATTTCCAGTTCCCCAGTTTATTCCAGTTCCAGATTCTTCCTTCACCACATTTTCAAACATTCAAAATTGCTTTGAATTTCTTTCACACAGATTTTTCTCTTCTTGATGCTATAATCTGCCAGTGATCTGCTAGTTCTCCCTGCATCATTGAAAACTTTAGTATTGTTTCTCTATGTTGGTCTAACACTGTCATTTTAAGAAAATTTCAACACTAACACAATCTAGAGTTCATCTAGCTAACATCTTGGATTCTGAGTCTCCACAATCTCTCAGCTGGCTTCATGTCAGTGACCCTTTCCTGTGGTGTAACTTACATATCACCAATAATGGCACCAACTGGGGAGATAATGTGAAATATTTCCCTTTTTACCACCTTCACTTCATCCTGCTTACTTAATCCTGTTCTCACATATCTTCTATTCAGCAACTGATACTTAGTATATTGACAGGTATTTATTGTTCCTATAAGTTACTTTTATATTATCTATCACCAAATTTGCTGTTTCTACCCCTGATAAACACATTTATAGTCCAAGATCCAAATCACCTTGTTATTGAAAATCCTCAATCAATTTCCCTCTTTATTTATTTAAGCAAAAATCCCATCTGTAAATAAGTCTAGTGTTAAATTCAATCTCCACGTAAGTCTATTGTTTTTCTTTTTTATCATTTTTATTTTTAATGTAAAGGTGATGTACACAGGGGTTACAGCTGCATAAGTCAGGCAATGAGTTCATTTGGTTTTGAACAATATTATTTTTTCTTCATTTTTCCAACTCATGGCTATCCATCCGTACCTTACTCGTATTAGAAACTGTCAAGTAAGTATATTTGGTTTAACTACTATTAAAATCATTAACAAAATATTCAAGTGACTTGGAGGCCTTTATAATGTACTATGTGATTTTTTGGGTTTCTTTGTATGTTCCTCCCCCATGGTAAAATCCCTGTTTTCACTGTATTTGATTCCAATGCCCTGCATCTTGTATATATATTTCTCTAAGTGGTGGATGGGAAGGGAAAAAACAAAATGCTTCAATAGTGATATACACTGACCCATTGTAAAAATGAGATGTACAAGATACTATGTTGAAAATGAACTTTACAACTTGGAGGGGGGTGGTATAGGAGTAGTTAGGGAGGTGGGTATTAAGGATGGTAGGGGAATAACAAAGGAGGAATGTACAATGCTCAACAGGAAATGTACTCATTGCCTTACTCATGTAACTGTAACCCCTGTAAAGAATTTTCACAATATAAAACATACTTAAAAAGAACAAAGTAAATCATATTCAAGTGAGCCCTCAATATTAACAGGCAACCCTCACCATCACCTAGTCCTTTCATTTCTGATGAGAGTAAATGTTTTCCTACAACTGTGAAACCACTCCCAACACACTTGGAGGATGCCATCTTATCTTCCCACAATGAAAGGAGTGTCTCAGTGATATGTGCCACTTCCTGCCATAGGTGACACAGAGCATTAGGAGCCTGAACACCTGATGACCTAGCAGTACCCACCTCCCGTGGAGATACCCAGCAATCAGAGCTGATGGGGATGGAGCACCAGAGAAACTCAATGTCATGTCTGTAAGTCAGCAAATGCCCCTCACAGACCTAAGCTCTGCCCTGGCTGGCAGGTGAGGCAACACCTATCCGCTGAGACTAATTCCTACTCCCAATTAAGTGACCAGTCCGGAGGCTTAGATTCCTCTGTTTAGGCAACTAAGCCTCCGTGAAGGCTTCAGGGCCCCCATAAAGCCTGCCCCACTATCTAACCCTTACCACGAGAGCCTTTGATTTCTGAGGAAACCCATGAGACAGTGACAATTTTACACTACTGAGCTCTTTTTTTTTTGTCACATGTGGGGCATGAATTCTGGGCCTGGTTGCTGAGCTCTTCAGCTCAAGGCCAGCACTGTATGACTTCAGGCACAAAGCTACTTCTGTGTTTTGTGAGTGGTTTATGGGAGATCAGAGTCTCAGGGTCTTTCTTGCCTGGGTTGTCTTTGAACTGTGATCCTCAGATCTGAGCCTTCTGAGTAGCTAAGATGACAGGGGTGAGCCACAACTGCCCAGCAATCTACCTTGTTTAGATGCATGAAACTCACTGCCAAGGACCCTAGACGGCAAACTTTTGGGTTCAGGTCACTTACTATGGTATAGTCCCACCAAGGTAACCCTTGGTAACTTTCTGGCCTCCCAGGGATACCGAGTCTCACCCAGGAAGGTACAGGTGGTTCAGCAGTCAGTGACTTATCTGTGTATTCAACTGGGCCACACACAAGGCTTTTACTATCCCCACCAAACTCCTGATTACTAACTGCCCTAGTCCTCCACTAAGAATGAGCTTCTCTCCTTTTTGAGTCTTGCTGAGTACCTCAGGACCTGGACCCCCAACAACTCCCTCTGAAGTTGCCACTTATATGAAGTAGCTAGAGGGTCACCGGAGGAAACCCTTTGAACGCCCTCCACTCACATTTCTCCCTTCAGCAGACTGGT
Source organism: Dipodomys spectabilis (assembly GCF_019054845.1). Taxonomy (NCBI): domain Eukaryota; kingdom Metazoa; phylum Chordata; class Mammalia; order Rodentia; family Heteromyidae; genus Dipodomys; species Dipodomys spectabilis. The sequence goes on from NW_024870723.1 coordinate 8,193,578, forward strand.
TCCAAACGGCCTCCACACAGGCCTCTGCTCTCAGGCTGCCGGAGCCTTCACACCTGTTCTTTCATTATGTAACTGAGAACTAGGGTTTTACATTGGGAGTTTGAGGTCAGCAGATCGGGCCTCATTTGTGCCAGTTGCTTATTTGTCCAGACACGTAGACCCTACCATGAGGGGCTGGGCTCCTTGCCTCTGTGGCCTAGCCACCACTTGAGTCCTATAACAGGAGTCAAAGAAACTGAACCTGGGCTCAAGCCTACCATTGTCACCCACCATCACCTCACTCAGTTACTAACCTTTAGAGGGCTCAAACTCTGTCTCCCTCCCACAACCTCTGGTGTCCTGTAACTGATAGAGGCCCCACTTTGACCTTCCAGCCTCTGCCTTCCATTAAACCCAACACCTATTACCAATTCCAGATACAAAGAGCTCCCCAGCACACTCCTGTGTGGAGACTCTGGATGACCTGCTAACTCACCCAGCACACATTAGAGAAAGGTTGTTAAAGCCCCAGGGGAACCGTAATCATGCCTGGGTGACCTAAATCCCTGCCCAGTTCCAAACACTCCCATCATCTCTCTCTTGTCCAGGCCAACATGAGGCGGATGTGTCAGGCAAGACTCACACAGCCTTCCTCTCCAAGTTTGCCGAGACCTGAGGAACTTCTCCTCACTCCATGCCATCTTCTCTGCCCTACAGAGCACGGCCATCTTCCGACTGAAGACATCATGGCAAGAGGTCTGCAGGTGGGTCCCTATTCCCACAGCAGTTGCCCTATGGACAAACATGGTAGGTGTCACACTCCCTAAGCCCTGGACACAAACCCCATTCCCTGGGCCCAGGTGGGTATTTATTATCAGGATTCAGACACCTCCTGTCAGATTGAGCATACACAGACACAGACACACACATAGACACAGACACACACACACACACACACACACACACACACACACACACACACACACAAGCTTACTAGGTTTTCTGTCGTGGCTATGAATCTGCATCCACTTGAATTGAAAGCACAGCTGCCTAGTGGAAGAGCGATGGCTCATGGTTATGACAGGAAGAAGCACTTGCTCTTGCCTGGTGGATTCTTGGGGCTATTTGAACCGATTTTCAACCCTTTTGTGGAGTCACATGGTTTCCTTCCTTCCAAAACCAAATGGAATCCAACTCCCACCTCCCCACTTTCCAACTGTCACCTTCTCTCTGCCCCTCCCACAGATACTCCTTCTGCACATTCCACAAACTGGAAAAAATCACTTCTCCTACAAATAATTAATCTAAGAGCAAAGAGCTGCTGGCAAAGCTATGACATGAGGAAGGGAAGACAGGGGGCAGATGTGGAGGGGAAACACGGGGGAGTCAGTGCCATCCTGAAGGTGTTTAGAAACACAACCTGATTTCTATTGTAAGGAGAGCAAGGAGAGATTCCCGTAGGCACACAGTAGGCAGAGGGGTGCTACAGCATTTTGTGATCTGCGTATACCAGCCTAGATTTGGACGTGGTGAAGTTTGGAGAACCAGGCAGCAAGAACGGGCCCTAGACACTAGGGGGGATCACAGGTTTCCCAAGTGGCTGTGCCATGAGAGCATCTGTAAGGTTGAAGACTGACTGAGATGCCCTGTGATATAGGATATGAGATGGGCCTTGGGCCTTGACCATCACCAACCCAATCCTACAGCTGATCTCAATGGGCATTATTTCCTACCTGGGAATCTTCCTGATAGATCTCATGATGATAGATACTGCATATCAGGATATCCATGAAGTGAGTAGCCAGGCCCCAGTTGGCTCCTTGGCAAGAGGAGAAGAAAGGCCCCTGGGAGTCCTGAGCTCTGACACTCCTTATAGTCCCCTGGCCATGCCCAGTGCTCAGTCCTATGCCCCTCTGACCATCTGCTGGCCAAACCTGCCTGACCCGTGAGCTGTGTGCACACACACACGCCAGCTGGGGTTTCAAGTCCTTTAAGCCAGGTCCGTGTGGCACAACGGAAGCCAGGCTTTCCTAAGACAAGCAACTTCTGGCCTAAGAAAGGCCTTTTTACTGATGCTGCAGTCACTCTCCAGCTTCCCAGGGGTTAGACAACAAAATCCCTTATCCTGACTTGATGCTAGGTTCACAGCCTCCTCTGAATGCAGGCCCTACTCTTGTTATGCACACATATTGTGCAGGCTTGATGAGGCCCTGGTTGGGTGTGCTGAGGGAAGAGGGTCCCCATACTGACTCCATGGCACTCTGAATACTAGGACAAAACACATATGATGAAATTAATTCAGGTGAGTATCAGCTGTCCAGACAGAGCAGCCTGGACATTGAGTGTGAGATCCCACACAAGTCTGGGGGACTCAATGGCGGGTTGGTGGGCAGAGCTGGTAGAGGAGCTGGGTCCCTCCTCAGCCAGCAAAGCCCAGGCCAGGCCAGTCCTGCCCTGTCACTGCTCTTGTGCTCCTCAAGACCAGGAAAATGAGACATCTAAGACCTGAAAGACCTGCAACAAACCTACAGATTTCATCACCTAAAGAAGCATAAAATTCTGGAGTGGCTCAGTGAGGAAGCCAGGTGGGTTGTCAGACACTGGCTGAATGAGGGGGGACATCCTGACAATGGAGTCCGGAGGGCCGGAGGTGTGACCATGGATTCGAGTGGGAACCGACAGAGTCTCTGTTCGGCCGCATGAGGATGGTCCATCAGGCTCTGAAGTGCAAGCCACTCTGGCAGTGAACAAACATGGCACTTGGTCACCTCACCACCACCCCTTGTCTTAGCTATGAGCTGTCATGTGCACTGGAGCCCAGGAGGCAGACTGACACTACAAACCACAAGACCAAGAAGTTTTCACAAATTAGAAAGGCAGGACAGAGGTAAGTGGATGGGCACCGACTGGCAGGGGCCAGGGAAGATTCTGGGCTGCGACACCTGAGGCTGATGCTGATTTCTCCCCACTGACAGCATCCCTGATTGTGGGCTCAGAGGCCTCGACTCTCTAGGCTTTTCCTCCGCTTGCTTGTCTCTGGGGTGCATCCCTCAGATAGGGGTCAGGATTTTCGAAGGGCCTAGACTGGAGCAGCACGCTAGCAGGGTAATGGGGAGCAGGAATGGGGGGGGGGTGTCTTGGGGAAGTTCCCTCCAGCAAGCCATCCCCTGACTGAAGCCGCCATAGTCACAACACTGACCTCAGTGGCAGTGGCAGCTCCCAGCCCACAGCACAGGAGCAGCTCCAGCGTGGCCCTGACAGCAGCAGCAGGACACCGTGGAAGAGCCCTCATACAGTGGCCCTCTGGGCCCTGGTGTGAACAGCTCCCACCTGGATCTCCACAGGAGACTCAAGGGAGAATCCTCCCAAGACAAGGAAATGGTGGCACCCTGCACTACTAGTCCATTCCTAACTTATCCAATTTAGGTGCAGCCAAGAGGTCTGGAAAGCCCAGCTCCTGTTCACATCATACAGTTTTGGAAGGCCATAGACCTTCCTCCCAGGCTGGGACACCCATCTATGTCAAGGCCTCTCCTCATGTTGCTGTCTTTCCAGATCAGGTTCTGCAAATCATCCTCTCCAGGGACTTCTGGAATGCTCTTAAATTGCAAAAGCCCAGCCTGCTCTTGAACCTCGAATACACCTGAGGCTAAGACAAACAATAGTCAGAGTTGGAATTTAGGTGGGGACAGCAACAGCTACCCGTTGGTTCCAAATAACAAGCAGGTGGGAGACACCTGTCTCATCAGGGTGAGCATACTTGAGCACACAGAAAAGGTGTCCAAAGTTTCATGGTGAGTGGGGCAGTATGACACACCCCTGCTGTCTTCAACAAGTCAGGATACAGACCAGTGGCCATCTCCAGGTCCATTTGCTTCCCTCCTGAAATTGGTCTTTTAGTAGAGACCGCAGAAACCCAGCATGCTGGAGCCAGTGGGCAGTGCTCAGGACAGCAAGGAGGGAGGAACAGTGGACCCAGCCACTGACATGAGTAAGACCACCTCAGGGCCTCTGGAGAGTCAAGAAGGCAGACACATGGATCAAGGAGATGAAGACTTCGACTAGATAAGGCACAATGCAACAGGAACCTTCTTGACTTTCCTCAGAGTGAGGTAGATTCAGAGCCTCAGAGTTAGGATGGTAGGATTCTGGGTATTACATAACCTGGAAAAACAGAGGCTTTTCACAGGTGAACTGGCCTTGTTCAGGAGAAGCCTTTTTCATCTTCCAAGTCTTCAAGGGATCAGGAGTCATTTATCTCTTTCCTCATGGAGATTCCATGACTTTCCATCATGCTCAGTCCTCTCCAGGCCACGAGAGGGAGTGGCTGTCATTAGCAGCCAGCTGGGAGAATGTGTCTTCCTGTGTGCTCTGCTCAGAGACTCAGGGGAGCTGGAGAAGGCTGCAGGTGTACCCTCTACCAGTGCAGCCTCCAGCCCAGTGGGGGCCTGACTGGTATGAGGCAATGGGTCCCTGGCTCTGGGCCTGCTCCTTCTCTTGGGCTTGGGCAAACCTCTCTGGTGAGACCTAGGCCCATGCCTACTTGATTCTGTTTACCTACAGCCACAAGACCTGAACATGATCCTGCCTGGGAGGAGGTGTCACACTGCTGATGAGAGTGGCTAAAATGGACAAGGCCCATGCTATCTTCTGAGACCACTCTCAGGAAGGAAGACTTGAATCATCCCATCACACAGTGGCTGATTCCCTTTCTGAGCATGAGTGCCTTCAGGGTATTGCTGGCCACAGACTGGTGGGAAGGGGGCACTGTGCACAGGGCTTGATGTTCTCTCCCCTTCTGACCCATGTGAGGAATCAGAAGAAGACACAGGATGTCATCCTGAAGCCCTTGAACAAAGCCTTACTGAAAGAGTACAAGCCAGATTTTGTTAAGTTTTTCGAAGAACCAACTCTTTGTTTTGTTGATTCTTTCTATAGTTTTTTTGGATTCTAATTCATTTAATTCTGATTTAATTTTGATTATTTCTTTCCGTGTACTGGATTGGGGTTTATCTTGCTGCTCTTTTTCAAGGAGGTTTAGGTGTGTCATTAAATTGTTAGTTTCAGATCTGTCCAATTTGTTGATGTAGGAGCTCAGAGCTATAAACTTGCCTCTGAGTACTACCTTTGCTGTGTCCCAGAGGAGCTGGTAATTTGTGTGTTCATTTTTGTGGAATAGCATGAACATTTTAATTTCCTTTCTAATCTCTTCTATGACCCACTCATGATTCAGTAGTGTGTTGTTCAGCCTCCATGACAGACCCTTAGCAAATCTTATCAGAAAAAGAAGAGAACACACCCAAATTAATAAACTCAGAGATGAGAATGGAAACATCTCCACGGAAACAACCAAGATTCAGAACATTATACGGGAATACTTCTCAAAACTCTATGCTAATAAGTTTGAGAACTTGACAGAATTGGCCCTTTTCCTAGCAAATATTGACATGCCAAAACTGAACCAAGATGAGTTAAACTATCTTAACAGGCCCATATCAAGTACTGAAATAGAAACAGCAATAAGAGTCCTCCCAGGTAAGAAAAGTCCAGGACCAGATGGTTTTACAGCGGAATTTTACAAGGCCTTCAAAGCACAGCTCACACCAATACTCCTCCAACTCTTCAATGAAATTGAAAGAGAAAGCTCACTACCGAACATATTCTATGAAGCCATCATAACCCTCATCCCAAAACCAGGCAGGGACTCATCAAAGAAAGAGAACTATAGACCAATTTCTTTGATGAATATTGATGCAAAACTTCTCAACAAAATTTTGGCCAATCGACTTCAACAATTCATCCAAAAAATCATACACCACGATCAAACGGGATTCATTTCAGGGATGCAAAGCTGGTTCAATATACCCAAATCAATTAATATTATTCATCACATCAACTGGAGCAAGAATAAGAACCACATGGTTATCTCAATAGATGCAGAAAAAGCATTCGACAAGATCCAACACCCCTTCATGATGAAGGTTTTGGAAAAATTAGGAATCCATGGAACATTCCTCAATACAATAAAGGCTGTATATGACAAACCTACAGCCAGCATTATACTCAATGGTGAAAACCTAAAGCCATTTCCTCTTAACTCAGGAACAAGACAAGGATGCCCACTCTCTCCACTTCTCTTCAATCTAGTATTAGAATGCCTAGCTACAGCAATAAGACAAGATGCAGACATAAAGGGGATCCAAATAGGGAAAGAAGAAATAACACTCTCCCTCTTTGCAGATGACATGATCTTGTATTTAAAGAATCCCATAGACTCCACTCCCAAATTACTCAAGCTGATTCAAAACTTTGGTAAAGTAGCAGGTTATAAAATTAACCCCCCAAAATCAAAGGCTTTTCTGTATGCCAACAATGAGAAAAGTGTGGCTGAAATTAGGAAAGCAACTCCATTTGTAATAGCCCCACGAAAAATAAAATACCTAGGAATTAACTAAAGAAGGGAAGAACCTCTATGAAAACTTTAAAATCTTGAAAAAGGAAATCAACACAGAACTAAAAAAATGGCAAAGCCTCCCATGCTCCTGGATTGGAAAGATTAACATCGTGAAAATGTTAATACTTCCCAAGGCTACCTACAAATTAAACGCAATACCTATCAAAATTCCACCCTCATTCTTCAAGGAAATAGAAGAGGCAATCCAAAAATTCATATGGAACAATAAAAGACCCCGAATAGCAAAAACGCTCCTCAACGGAAAGAACACTGCTGGAGGAATATCAATACCAAACTTCAAACTCTACTATAAAGCCATAGTAATCAAAACAGCTTGGTATTGGCATAAGAACAGACCTCAGGACCAATGGAATAGAAATGAAAACCCAGAAATGAACCTACAGACCTATAGCCATCTAATCATCGATAAGGGAGATAAAACAATAGAATGGAACAAAGACAGCCTCTTCAGTAAATGGTGCTGGCAAAATTGGTTAACTACATGTAGAAAACTAAAGCTAGATCCTTATATATCACCCTGCACCAGAATCAACTCCAAACGGATCAAAGACCTTGAAGTCAAAGCAGACACTCTGAAAACATTACAGGATGGAATAGGAGAAACCCTAGGTCTCCTTGGATCAGGCCAAAACTTTCTGAATAGAGACCCGGAAACACAACAAATCAAAGGAAGGTTGGACAAATGGGATTGCATAAAGTTGCAGAGCTTCTGCAGGGCAAATGACATAACTAGCAAGATAATAGAAAGCCCATGGATTAGGAGAAGATCTTTACTAGCCATACAACCGACAAGGGTCTCATATCTAAAATATACTTGGAACTCAAAAAATTAAACCCCCCAACAACAAATCCTCAAAGAAACAACTGCCCAATAAATAAGTGGGCGAAAGACTTAAAGAGAAACTTCTCTGAAGAAGAAAGAAGGATGGCCAATAGACACATGAAGAAATGTTCAACATCCCTAGCCATAAAAGAAATGCAAATCAAAACAACATTGAGATATCACCTCACCCCAGTTAGAACGGCAAAAATCAAGAACTCTAACAACAACAGATGCTGGAGGGATGTGGACAGAAAGGAACCTTCCTTCATTGTTGGTGGGAATGCAAACTTGTTCAACCACTTTGGAAAGCAGTATGGAGGTTCCTCAAAAGACTTCACATAGATCTCCCCTATGAGTGGCGCTGTAGCTCAAGTGGTAGAGCGCTCGCTTTGAGTTGAAGAGCTGAGGGACAATGCCCAGGCCCAGAGTTCAAGCCCCATGACCGACAAAAAAAAAAAAAAAAAACTATATAGAACTCCCCTATGGCCCAGCAATTCCACTTTTGGGCATTTACCCAAATGTTTACAAACAAGACCACACTAAAGCTACCAGCACAACAATGTTTATTGCAGCATTATTTACCATAGCTAAGATCTGGAACCAACCCAGATGCCCCTCAGTAGATGAACAGATCAAGAAAATGTGGTATATATACACAATGGAATTCTATGCCTCCATCAGAAAGAATGACATTGCCCCATTTGTTAGGAAATGGAAAAAGTTGGAAAAAATTATATTAAGTGAAGGAAGCCAGGCCCAAAGAAACATAGGTCCCATGGTTTCCCTTATTTGCAATATCTAGTATATGTATGAGTCAAGCGGAAAAGGTCAGATAATGCGATGTCAGGAAAATGATACCCGGGACATAAGGAAAAAAGACAAAAGTAAAAGCTAATTTAATTCATTGGTCAGACTAAGGTTCCATTGCAAAGTTATGAGATGAATCTGACATGCAGCTAAAATTGTGATGAATTGGGCTAGGAAGGTGGCTCTGTGGTAGAGTGCTTGCCTTGCATGCCTGAGGCCCTGGGTTCAATTCCTCAGCACCACATAAGCAAAAAGAAAAAAGCCAGAAGAGGCGCTGTGGCTCAAGTGGTAGAGCGCTAGCTTTGAGCTGAAGAGCTGAGGGACAGTGCCCAGGCCTGGAGTTAAAGCCCCACAACCGGACCCCCCCTAAAAAAAAATTGTGATGAATTACACATTGTAGTAGGAGCATATTTTGGAACCTACATATATACCTTCATCGAAATGCATGCCCATGAAATAGATTTGAGAAGCTATATTCCCATAGGTCCTTTGTTATACTTGTCTACTAAACCTTCGAAAGAAAAGGTGCTCTGGCACTTAAAAAATGAAAAAACAAAAACTTCGTTCCCATATCTGCTTCCTCAATATTTCCAGAAAATACATCGCCCACTCACTATTTTCCTTCAGGATTTCCCTAGGATCTCTGACTTTCTTTTTGCCTCCCTGGCTCAACTTCTTTGTCTGTTGCAAGGTGGAAGTTCCTTACTGACATTCTCTAGCCTTTCCATTCAACTCAGTGCTATAGCCTTTCTGAAAATCTCCCTTCTCCATTCAAGAATTCCTCCAGTGCAGAGATGGGCAGGAGGCACACACCATAGTCCTACCCTTCTCCACAAGTTCACTTCCCCAATTATCAGCTGCCCAGAGGCAATCATGCTCTGAAAATATTCAATGGAAAAATCCAGATATTCAGAATTGGGAAAGTTTAAATTCTTCAGAATAAGGAGAATATGAACACTAAATTGTATTGGAAGAAAATAACATTGAAAATTTGCATGTGGAGTCAGCTAAGGATGTGTTTTTCTTGGGGCCCTGGCTAGTCATGCTTGTTAGCCTAGATGCTTGAGAGATAAAAAGGACAAAGATCACAGCTTGAGGACAAAGAGTTCACACCAAAGTTCTCATGACCTCATTTTCATTGGTAGCCAGGTGAGAACACTTGCTCCTGCCATCCCAGTCTACACAGGAAGCTAGATTGAGAGAACTGGACTTGCATTCCAGCCCAAGGAAACAATCCACAAACCCCCATGTCAACAGAAAAGGCCTAGCATGGTGGTATGTGCCTGTCATCCTAGCTATATGAGATCTTCAGTAGGGGCTGTGATCCAGCTGACCAGGAAAACAAGTGAGACTCAATCTCAAAAGAAAATGCAGCACCTAGGCACCAGTGGCTCATGCCTATAATCCTCTATACTCAGGAGGCTGAGATCTAAGGATTGGGGTTCTAAGTCTGTCTGGCAGGAAAGTTCATGAGACATTTAGCTCCAATTAACCACCAGAAATTCAGAAGTAGCACTGTGGCTCAAAAGGTAGAGCAACCATGTGAGCTGAAGAGGTCATAGAGAGCACGTAGTCCCAGATGCATGACCAATTAAATGTAAAAATCAGTCAATCACTGAAACCTCAACAAACAAAAAACAGTCAATTAATCAATCAAGAATAAACCTGCAGCAAACTGTGCTTGGATGGAGGCTCAAGCATTCAAGTGGAATAGAGCCTGTCTAGCAAGTAGGTCATCTTGTGCTTAAACATAAGGAAAGCCATCAGTTCAAACATCCACAACACCAAAAAACAAACATATCACATTCTTGTCTATGTGAGGGTTGGCCTGAGAAGCAGTGTGTGTACTGTGTGTTCCCATTCCCTTGATATCATGGTGGACATGGCTCAATACTACCTTGGACAGGCAGGAAGAGATTGCCCTACAGTTGAAGGGAAATGAGTCCAACTGATGAAGGGAATCAATACTAAGGATTAAGTCTTTCATGCAAGAGCAAGAGACTAAGGGTCTATGGCTTCCTAAGCATTTCGTTCCCCAGTTTATTCCAGTTCCAGATCCTTCCTTCACCACATTTTCAAACATTCAAAATTGCTTTGAATCTTTCACACAGATTTTTCTCTTCTTGATGCTATAATCTGCCAGTGATCTGCTAGTTCTCCCTGCATCATTGAAAACTTTAGTATTGTTTCTCTATGTTGGTCTAACACTCTTTGTCATTTTAAGAAAATTTCAACACTAACACAATCTAGAGTTCATCTAGCTAACATCTTGGATTCTGAGTCTCCACAATCTCTCAGCTGGCTTCATGTCAGTGACCCTTTCCTGTGGTCTAACTTACATATCACCAATAATGGCACCAACTGGGGAGATAATGTGAAATATTTCCCTTTTTACCACCTTCACTTCCTCCTGCTTACTTAATCCTGTTCTCACATATCTACTATTCAGCAACTGATACTTAGTATATTGACAGGTATTTATTGTTCGTATAAGTTACTTTTATATTATCTATCACCAAATTTGCTTTTTCTACCCCTGATAAATGCATTTATATTCCAAGATCCAAATCACCTTGTTATTGAAAATCCTCAATCAATTTCCCTCTTTATTTCTTTAAGCAAAAATCCCATATATAAATAAGTCTAGTGATAAATCCCATCTCTACGTAAGTCTATTGTTTTTTTATCATTTTTATTTTTAATGTAACGGTGATGTACACAGGTTTTACAGCTGCATGTCAGGTAATGAGTTCATTTGGTTTTGAACAATGTTATTTTTTCCTCATTTTTCTAACTCATGGCTATCCATCACTACCTTACTCTTATTAGAAATTGTCAAGTAAGTATATTTGGTTTAACTACTATTAAAATTGTGAACAAAATATTCAAGTGATTTGGAGGCATTTATAATGTTCTATGTGATTTTTTTGAAGGTTTTTTTTAAAAATTTTATTGTAAAGATGCTACTCAGAGGGATTACAGGTACACGAGTAAGGCAGTCAGTACATTTCTTTTCTCTTCTCTTCTTTTCTTTTCTCTTCTTAGTTGTGGAGCTTGAACAGATGACCACTTTCTCCAAGGCAGGGTCATTGTCATTAGGCATACCTGTGTTGTCCCCTCAATCCCAAATGCTGCTCTTGTCAAGTTCTTGGTATCTGAATGAGAGGGGCTGGGAGAAAAGAAGGACTACGTGTCCTTTCTCTCCTGTCTACTGTCCATAGCTTTCTACCATTGCCCTTGGTGTGCAGGGAACCATAAACAAGTTATGTCTTGGCCCTGCTGAATCCTTTAGGTCTACCACCCTTTTCTGTTCAATATACCCTCTGGCAAGGAGGGTTTTCTTCCTCGGGGGACTTCTCAATGGAAGGTCACAGACTAACAGAGATCTACCTTGGCTGCTTATTACCCTTTAACCTTCCTATAGTAATTGCTTCCCCTCTGTGGACTCCTCCCTTTCATCCACAGTAAAATGAATCAGAGGAAAGGACCCCAACACCAGCTATTCCAAGTGTTTCTTCCTAATCTTTGTCTTAGTTTTCCTTGATATTGGCTTCCTTTGCTCAATTTTATTTTAAAAGGGAGTTTTAAAGCACTAGGTTGAAGGAAAGTCAGCTGGTCTCATATAGCACACCAAAGGGGAGTCAGCCCATAACCCTGCTCAGTTCTAGTTCTGCTGTGAGAGACTCTGAGCAGGACTGTGGTAAGGACAGGAGAGGAGCCCCATCTAGGAAGAGGCTGCAGCTTTTATCTTTCCCTTCCCCATTTAAGAGGCTTGAAGGGGAACTGGAAGAGAGCACCTTTGCCTTTTTTCCACAAGGATTAGAGTTATTTAGTGGCGTGTTTAGAGAAGGCTACTCCCCTGCGTCCCTGGAAGCCTATGCCATTCACATTGGGCTTTGTTCTGCTATGGCAGATCTCAAGGCTTCTCTTGTTGATACCCTATCTCTCAATTCGACTTGAGTCATGGCTATGAATAAAATCAGGTGTTTCTTACAGCTGTTTTCATGATACATGGATACAGAGAAAGATGCCACTTATGACATCTGTTCTTTCTTACCAGGATTTTTTTTTTTGTATTTTATTTTATTTGTGAACATACTGTGCAGAGGGGTTACAATTACATGGGCAGGATAATGCATACATTTCTTACCAAGCATTGCAGCCTCCTCCTTTGTTTACACTTCACATCCCTTCCCAGCCTCTCCTCCCCCAGTCCCAATCCCCCCCCCCCCCCCCACTGACATTGTAAAGCTCGTTTTGGACAAGACAACTTGTGCTTCTCATTTTTGCAACAGGTCCACCTGTATCCTGAAACGACTTCTTTTTCCCAATCTCCTCCACAAGTTATACTGACATCAAATATAGTGAAACCAGGGATTATACTGTGGGGGAGGGACATACAAAGCAACAAAGAAATAATCTTATAAATGCGTTAGAAACACATGCATGAAAGAAAAAAACGTTAAAATACATATCTAAGGGTTCATTTTCCTAACATCACATTATCTGACCTTTTCCACTTGACTCATACACATACTAGATATTGCAAATAAGGGAAAGCATGGGGCCTATGTTTCTTTGGGCCTGGCTTCCTTCACTTAATGTAATTTTTTCCAAGTCTTTCCATTTCCTAACAAATGGGGCAATGTCATTCTTTCTGATGGAGGCATAGAATTCCATTGTGTATATATACCACATTTTCTTGATCCATTCATCTACTGAGGGGCATCTGGGTTGGTTCCAGATCTTAGCTATGGTAAATAATGCTGCAATAAACATAGTTGTGCTGGTAGCTTTAGTGTGGTCTTGTTTGTAAACATTTGGGTAAATGTCCAAAAGTGGGATTGCTGGGTCATAGGGGAGTTCTATGTGGAGTCTTTTGAGGAACCTCCATACTGTTTTCCAAAGTGGTCGAACAAGTTTACATTCCCACCAACGATGAAGTAAGTTTCCCTTCTGTCCACATCCCCTCCAGCATCTGTTGTTGTTAGAGTTCTTGATTTTTGCCATTCTAACTGGAGTGAGGTGGTATCTCAATGTTGTTTTGATTTGCATTTCTTTTATGGCTAGGGATGTGGAGCATTTCTTCATGTGTCTATTGGCCATCCTTCTTTCTTCTTCAGAGAAGTTTCTCTTTAAGTCTTTCGCCCACTTGTTTATTGGGCAGTTGTTTCTTTGAGGATTTGTTGTTGGGGGATTTAATTTTTTGAGTTCCAAGTATATTTTAGATATGAGGCCCTTGTCCGTTGTATGGCTAGTAAAGATCTTCTCCCAATCCGTGGGCTTTCTATTGATCTTGCTAGCTATGTCCTTTGCCATGCAGAAGCTCTGCAACTTTATGCAATCCCATTTGTCCAACCTTCCTTTGATTTGTTGTGTTTCCGGGTCTCTGTTCAGAAAATTTCAGCCTGAGCCAAGGAGACCTAGGGTTTCTCCTATTCCATCCTGTAATGTTTTCAGAGTGTTTGCTTTGACTTCGAGGTCTTTGATCCATTTGGAGTTGATTCTGGTGCAGGGTGATATATAAGGATCTAGCTTTAGTTTTCTACAAGTAGTTAACCAATTTTGCCAGCACCATTTACTGAAGAGGCTGTCTTTCTTCCATTCTATTGTTTTAGCTCCCTTATGGAAGATTAGATGGCTATAGGTCTGTAGGTTCATTTTTGGGTTTTCAATTCTATTCCAGTGGTCCTGAGGTCTGTTCTTATGCCAATACCAAGCTGTTTTGAGTACTATGGCTTTATAGTAGAGTTTGAAATTTGGTATTGATATTCCTCCAGCAGTGTTCTTTCCGTTGAGGAGCGTTTTTGCTATTCGGGGTCTTTTATTGTTCCATATGAATTTTTGGATTGCCTCTTCTATTTCCTTGAAGAATGAGCTTGGAATTTTGATAGGTATTGTGTTGAATTTGTAGATAGCCTTGGGAAGTATTGCCATTTTCACGATGTTAATCTTTCCAATCCAGGAGCATGGGAGGTTTTGCCATTTTTTAAGTTCTGTGTTGATTTCCTTTTTCAAGATTTTAAAGTTTTCATCATAGAGGTCCTTCACTTCTTTGGTTAAGTTAATTCCTAGGTATTTTATTTTTTGTGGGGCTATTACAAATGGAGTTGCTTTCCTAATTTCAGCCACACTTTTCTCATTGTTGGCATACAGAAAGGCCATTGATTTTGGGGGGTTAATTTTATATATTCCCTAATAATGTTTTGAATCTTGGTTGTTTCCGTGGTGATGTTTCCATTCTCGTCTCTGAGTTTATTTATTTGGGTGTGTTCTCTTCTTTTTCTGATAAGATTTGCTAAATGTCTATCAATTTTGTTAATTTTTTCGAAGAACCAACTCTTTGTTTTGTTGATTCTTTCTATAGTTTTTTTGGATTCTAATTCATTTAATTCTGATTTAATTTTAATGATTTCTTTCCATCTACTGGATTGGGGTTTATCTTGCTGCTCTTTTTCAAGGAGGTTCAGATGTCTCATTAAATTGTTAGTTTCAGATATCTCCCATTTGTTGATGTAGGAGCTCAGAGCTATAAACTTGCCTCTGAGTACTGCCTTTGCTGTGTCCCAGAGGAGCTGGTAATTTGTGTGTTCATTTTTGTTGAATAGCATGAACATTTGAATTTCCTTTCTAATCTCTTCCATGACCCACTCGTGATTCAGCATGTGTTGTTCAGCCTCCATGTGATACCAGACTTTCTTTGGTGGCTTTTGGTGTTGAGTTCTAATTTTATTCCCTTGTGGTCAGAGAGAATGCAAGGTATAACTTCACTGCTTCTGAATTTGGACAAGTTTGCTTTGTGGCCTAAAATTTGGTCTATTTTAGAAAACATTCCATGTGCTGCTGAGAAAAACGTGTATTCTGATGCTGCTGGGTGAAATGTTCGGTAGATATCTGTTAACTCTAGTTGATCTATGCAGCTGTTTAGATCTGCAGTTTCTCTGTTGAGTTTTTGCCGAGTTGATCTATCTAGTGGGGAGAGTGGTGTGTTAAAATCCCCAACAATTAATGTCTTTGGAGTTATATGGGATTTGAGGGAAAGTAGTGTTTCTTGGATAAATTTGGGTGCTCCATTGTTTGGCGAGTAGATATTTAGAATTGTAATATCCTCCTGAAAGAGAGATCCCTTAATTAGTATGTAGCGACCTTCTTTATCTCTTCTCACGAATTTTAATTGGAAGTCTATTTTATCTGATATTAGGATTGCAACTCCCGCCTGTTTATGGGGGCCGTTTGCTTGGTAGATTTTGTTCCAACCTTCAACATTGAAAATGTGTTTGTTTTTATGGGCAAGATGTGACTCCTGAAGGCAGCAGATAGAAGGGTCTTGTTTTTTAATCCAACTAGACAGTCTATGTCGCTTAATTGGAGAATTCAGTCCGTTAACGTTAAGAGAAAGGACTGAGAGGTATTTGGGAGTTCCTGCCATGTTATCCGCCTTCTTGGGGGTTGCGAAATCTGGGTTCTTCCTATGGTTCTTGGATTCTCAGTTTGGGTGCAGTTTCTTTTTTTTTTTTTTTTTTTTTAATTTTATTTTATTTTATTTTATTTGAAAACATACTGTACAGAGGGGTTACAATTACATGGGCAGGAAAATGCATACATTTCTTACCAAGCATTGCAGCCTCCTCCTTTGTTTACCCTTCACCTCCCTTCCCACCCTCCCCCCTCCCCCCCCAACCAATCATACCCCCCCTCCCTCCCCCCCACCGACATTGTAAAGCTGGTTTTGACATGACATTTTGTACTTCTCATTGTTGCAACAGGTCCATCTGAATCCTTAAACGACTTGTTTGTCCCCGTCTCCTCCACATGTTATACTGACATCAAATATAGTGAAAGCGGGGGTTACACTGTGGGGGAGGGACATACAAAGCAGCAAAGAAATAATATTATAAATGCGTTAGAAACACATGCATGAATGAAACAAAAACATTAAAATACATATTTGAGGGTTCGTTTTCCTAACATCACATTCTCTGACTTTTTCCGCTTGACTCATACCTATACTAGATATTGCAAATAAGGGAAACCATGGGACCTATGTTTCTTTGGGCCTGGCTTACTTCACTTAATATAATTTTTTCCAAGCCTTTCCATTTCCTAACAAATGGGGCAATGTCATTCTTTCTGATGGAGGCATAGAATTCCATTGTGTATATATACCACATCTTCTTGATCCATTCATCTACTGAGGGGCATCTTGGTTGGTTCCATATCTTAGCTATGGTAAATAATGCTGCAATAAACATAGTTGTGCTGGTAGCTTTAGTGTGGCCTTGTTTGTGGTCATTTGGGTAAATGCCCAAAAGTGGGATTGCTGGGTCATTGGGGAGCTCTATATGGAGTCTTTTGAGGAACCTCCATACTGCTTTCCAAAGTGGTTGACCAAGTTTACATTCCCACCAACAATGAAGTAAGGTTCCCTTCTGTCCACATCCCCTCCAGCATCTGTTGTTGTTAGAGTTCTTGATTTTTGCTGTTCTAACTGGAGTGAGGTGATATCTCAATGTTGTTTTGATTTGCATTTCTTTTATGGCTAGGGATGCTGAACATTTCTTCATGTGTCTGTTGGCCATCCTTCTTTCTTCTTCAGAGAAGCTTCTCTTTAGGTCTTTCGCCCACTTACTTATTGGGCAGTTGTTTCTTTGAGGATTTGTTGTTGGGTGGTTTAATTTTTTGAGTTCCAAGTATATTTTAGATATGAGACCCTTGTCCGTTGTATGGCTAGTAAAGATCTTCTCCCAATCCGTGGGCTTTCTATTGATCTTGCTAGCTATGTCATTTGCCCAGCAGAAGCTCTGCAACCTTATACAATCCCATTTGTCCAACCTTTCTTTGATTTGTTGTGTTTCCGGGTCTCTATTCAGAAAATTTCGGCCTGAGCCGAGGAGACCCAGGGTTTCTCCTATTCCATCCTGTAATATTTTCAGAGTGTCTGCTTTGAGTTCAAGGTCTTTGATCCATTTGGAGTTGATTCTGGTGCAGGGTGATATATAAGGATCTAGCTTTAGTTTTCTACATGTAGTTAACCAGTTTTGCCAGCACCATTTACTGAAGAGGCTGTCTGTCTTCCATTCTATTGTTTTAGCT
The DNA here is from genome assembly GCF_019054845.1 of Dipodomys spectabilis. Taxonomy (NCBI): domain Eukaryota; kingdom Metazoa; phylum Chordata; class Mammalia; order Rodentia; family Heteromyidae; genus Dipodomys; species Dipodomys spectabilis. Next base: position 8,210,755 of record NW_024870723.1, read on the forward strand.
CCCTTATCGAAGATTAGATGGCTATAGGTCTGTAGGTTCATTTCTGGGTTTTCAATTCTATTCCATTGGTCCTGAGGTCTGTTCTTATGCCAATACCAAGCTGTTTTGATTACTATGGCTTTATAGTAGAGTTTGAAATTTGGTACTGATATTCCTCCAGCAGTGTTCTTTCCGTTGAGGAGCGTTTTTGCTATTCGGGGTCTTTTATTGTTCCATATGAATTTTTGGATTGCCTCTTCTATTTCCTTGAAGAATGAGGGTGGAATTTTGATAGGTATTGTGTTGAATTTGTAGATAGCCTTGGGAAGTATTGCCATTTTCACGATGTTAATCTTTCCAATCCAGGAGCATGGGAGGTTTTGCCATTTTTTAAGTTCTGTGTTGATTTCCTTTTTCAAGATTTTAAAGTTTTCATCATAGAGGTCCTTCACTTCTTTAGTTAAGTTAATTCCTAGGTATTTTATTTTTTGTGGGGCTATTACAAATGGAGTTGCTTTCCTAATTTCAGCCACACTTTTCTCATTGTTGGCATACAGAAAAGCCATGGATTTTTGGGGGTTAATTTTATAACCTGCTACTTTGCCAAAGTTTTGAATCAGCTTAAGTAATTTGGGAGTGGAGTCTATGGGATTCTTTAAATACAAGATCATGTCATCTGCAAAGAGGGAGAGTTTTATTTCTTCTTTCCCTATTTGGATCCCCTTTATGTCTGCATCTTGTCTTATTGCTGTAGCTAGGCATTCTAATACTAGATTGAAGAGAAGTGGAGAGAGTGGGCATCCTTGTCTTGTTCCTGAGTTAAGAGGAAATGGCTTTAGTTTTTCACCATTGAGTATAATGCTGGCTGTAGGTTTGTCATATACAGCCTTTATTGTACTGAGGAATGTTCCATGGATTCCTAATTTTTCCAAAACCTTCATCATAAAGGGGTGTTGGATCTTGTCGAATGCTTTTTCTGCGTCTATTGAGATAACCATGTGGTTCTTATTCTTGCTCCTGTTGATGTGATGAATAATATTAATTGATTTGCGTATATTGAACCAGCTTTGCATCCCTGAAATGAATCCTGTTTGATCGTGGTGTATGATTTTTTGGATGAATTGTTGAAGTCGGTTGGCCAAAATTTTGTTGAGAAGTTTTGCATCAATGTTCATCAAAGAAATGGGTCTATAGTTCTCTTTCTTTGATGAGTCCCTGCCTGGTTTTGGGATGAGGGTTATGATGGCTTCATAGAATGTGTTCGGTAGTGAGCTTTCTCTTTCAATTTCATTGAAGAGTTGGAGGAGAATTGGTGTGAGCTCTGCTTTGAAGGCCTTGTAAAATTCCGCTGTAAAACCATCTGGTCCTGGACTTTTCTTAGCTGGGAGGTCTCTTATTGCTGTTTCTATTTCAATGCTTGATATGGGCCTGTTAAGATAGTTTAACTCATCTTGGTTTAGTTTTGGCATGTCAATATTTGCTAGGAAGAGGTCCATTTCTGTCAAGTTCTCAAACTTATTAGCATACAGTTTTGAGAAGTATTCCCTTATAATGTTCTGAATCTTGGTTGTTTCCGTGGTGATGTTTCCATTCTCATCTCTGAGTTTATTAATTTGGGTGTGTTCTCTTCTTTTTCTGATAAGATTTGCTAAGGGTCTGTCAATTTTGTTAAGTTTTTCGAAGAACCAACTCTTTGTTTTGTTGATTCTTTCTATAGTTTTTTTGGATTCTAATTCATTTAATTCTGATTTAATTTTGATTATTTCTTTCCGTCTACTGGATTGGGGTTTATCTTGCTGCTCTTTTTCAAGGAGGTTTAGGTGCGTCATTAAATTGCTAGTTTCAGATCTCTCCAATTTGTTGATGTAGGAGCTCAGAGCTATAAACTTGCCTCTGAGTACTGCCTTTGCTGTGTCCCAGAGGAGCTGGTAATTTGTGTGTTTATTTTTGTTGAATAGCATGAACATTTGAATTTCCTTTCTAATCTCTTCCATGACCCACTCATGATTCAGCAGTGTGTTGTTCAGCCTCCATGTGATACCGGACTTTCTTTGGTGGCTTTTGGTGTTGAGTTCTAATTTTATTCCCTTGTGGTCAGAGAGAATGCAAGGTATAACTTCAATGTTTCTGAATTTAGACAAGTTTGCTTTGTGGCCTAAAATGTGGTCTATTTTAGAAAACGTTCCATGTGCTGCTGAGAAAAACGTGTATTCTGATGCTGCTGGGTGAAATGTTCGGTAAATGTCTGTTAAGTCTAGTTGATCTATGCAGCTGTTTAGATCTGTGGTTTCTCTGTTGAGTTTTTGCCGAGTTGATCTATCTAGTGGGGAGAGTGGTGTGTTAAAATCCCCAACTATTAATGTCTTTGGATCTATATGGGATTTGAGAGAAAGTAGTGTTTCTTTGATAAATTTGGGTGCTCCATTGTTTGGTGAATAGATATTTAGAATTGTAATATCCTCCTGAAGGAGAGATCCTTTAATTAGTATGTAGTGACCTTCTTTATCTCTTTTCACGAATTTTAATTTGAAGTCTATTTTATCTGATATTAGGATTGCAACTCCCGCCTGTTTATGCGGTCCGTTTGCTTGGTAGATTTTGTTCCAGCCTTTAACATTGAAAATGTGTTTGTTTTTACGGGCAAGATGTGATTCCTGCAGGCAGCAGATAGAAGGGTCTTGTTTTTTAATCCAACTAGACAGTCTATGTCGCTTAATTGGAGAGTTCAGTCCGTTAACATTAAGAGATAGGACTGAGAGGTATTTGGGAGTTCCTGCCATGTTATCTACCTTTTTGGGGGCTGCGAAAACTGGGTTCTTCCTATGGTTCTTGGATTCTCAGTTTGGGTGCAGTTTCTTGGCCTTTATTGCGGTCTTGTTGGTTTTCTATGTGTAGGACATCTTTAAGAATCTTTTGTAGGGCTGGTTTGGTGGAGATGTATTGTTTCAATTTTTCTTTGCTATGGAAGGTTTTTATTTGGCCTTCGGTTATGAAGGAGAGTTTAGCTGGGTACAGTATTCTTGGTTGATAGTTGTTTGTTTTTAGGGCATGGCATACATCGTTCCAGGCTCTTCTTGCTTTGATTGTCTCTGCTGAGAAATCTGAGGTGATTCTAATTGGTTTCCCTTTATAAGTGATTACCCTTTTCTCTCTGACAGCTTTAAGGATCTTTTCCTTGTTCTGAGTTGATCCTGTGTGGATTATAATGTGGCGGTGGGATGTCCTATTCTGGTCTGGTCTATTTGGGGTTCTAAAGGCTTCTTGTATCTGGACAGGCCTATCTTTTTGCATGTTTGGGAAGTTCTCTGCTAGGATCCTGTTAAACAAATTTCCTAGACCATTAACTTCTGTTTCTAGGTGCTCCTCTACACCCATTATCCTTAGATTAGGCCTTCTGATGGTGTCTTCCAGGTGTTGGATAGATCTATCATATTTCTTGGACTTGTCTTGGATGGTTGTATGTTCTTTCTCTATAATATCTAGGCTGTCTTCAATCCCTGAGATTCGATCTTCTGCATGGTCTAACCTGCTGTCAAGACTCTCTACTTTGTTTTTTATCTCTTTTCCTTCTAGTTGGTCAGCTTTGATGGCTTCAAGTTCTTTGTTGAAGCTCTGTTTTAGGTCTTGTATGAATTTCTTTACTTCCTTAATTTGGTGTTCAGTGTTTGTCCTCAAATCACTTAGTTGATTGGTTATGGTTTCTTTGGGCTCCCATTCCTTCTGTTGGGTTCCATTCAGCATTCCCTTTGTGGTCTCCCTGACTTCCTTCAGCTCTTTGTTAATGGATTCCATGAATGCCTTTAGTGATCTTTGTGTGTTCTCTACCTGGTCTCTCAATTCCTGTATTACTCTTTGATTAGCTTCCTCCCGTTCGTGGGATTCCTGCAGATCTCTTTGAGTATTCTCAGCCTGCTCACGCCATTCCTCCCTTTCTCTTTGAGTATTCTCAAGTTGTTCACGCAAATCCTGTATCAGTTTTTGAGTAGCTTCCTCACGCTTATGATATTCCTGTATAAACTTCTGGGATGCCTCCTCTCTCTCCCTGTCACGCTCATACAGAGTCCTTTGTACATTGTCAAACTTTTCATTTATCATGTTTGCCAGCAGTGTTTGTAGAGCTGTTTGGGAACTCTCCTCTGGATTATTCATTATCTGTTCTAACCCCTGATTATCAAGATTGGGAATTGAGATACCCGAATTTGCCATTTTTCTTGTGTTTTTCCGGCTTACTCTGCCCATTTGAGATGAAGATAGCACCAGTTTTGTGCTAGAACACTATCTTAAGGCAACCATCAACCAAAGTTTGCATTTGTACAGTCAATAGTCTACAGATACAATCTAGTTCAACAGATACATCTATTCGACATCAAACAACTATATGTTAAAGGACTTCGAACCGCAGAGAAGAATTTGGAAAACCAGAAATTATTAGGGTTAGGGAGAGATGTGGGTAAAAAATAGGAATAGATTGGTGTGGGGAGGCACAGGGAGAGTTAACTATGTCCTAATCACAGTGCAGGACATAGGTTGGGTAGGATGCAAGTAGAGAGAGAGAGAAAAAGAAGAAAGGCAAAGGGGAATGAAAAGAGACCAGAAAAAAAAATAGAAACGTAAAAATTAATGTTATTTTAGAGATTAAAAGACCATCGATTTATAGAGGAATATGAATATGTTGAGAGAAAGGGAGGGACATAGAGGAGATGTGGAAAACTTTAAAAAAATGCTTAAAATATTATATAGGTATAAAGAGGTAGTACTGCTATTAATGAATTTAAGTCTCAGAGGTTTTGAATTGAGTAATAAGTTTGTGGGTTAAGTGTGTACACAATGGGGGGTAGGGTCTACTGGTTAACTATGGGTTTATCTGAGGATGTGCAGGACAAGAGTTAAGTCACATAAAGAAGAACAAAGAGGAAAAGATGGAAAGGATAGGAAAGTGAGAAGAAAAGATCAGAAGTTCAGTAGAGCTAGACAAAAAACAAAAAGATAATTAAGAATGAAAGAAAAAGAGAAAGAAGACAAGAAAAGAAAGGAAAACACACATTCACGTATTCCTAAAATAAAAATTATAAGAGGAGAAAAGAAAAAAAAAAAAAAGTTAATGGAAAACAATTATTTTTTCAGGAGAGGCAAAAATTAAAGATTAATAAAAGTTGTAGAAAAGCAAAAAAAAAATTTTTATATATATAAGGTAACAAAAAACGAAGAAAAAAAACAAAACAAAAAAAAAGAAAAAGAGAAAAGAAGAAGAAGAAAAAAAAAAAAAAAAAAAAAAAGGTCTTTGATTTTTTTTTGGGGGGGGGGGAGGGGTGGGAAGAGTCCTGTATCTCCCTTTTGTCTGTAACCAGAGTGTGGTTGGAGTCTCTGGTCAGCTTGAGGTCCTGTGGCTTGATTGGTTTCTTAAGTCAGTTTGTTGGAACAGGCAGAAAAATGCTCTGCTTTACCCAAGATTTTGAGATTCCCCCTCCCAGGTTAGTTTACTGGGAGGGTGATCTGCTTTGAGAATCACAAAAGAGGGGGATGCAGTGATGAGGCTAGGTTCTGGGTAGAGTTGAGGCCTTTCAACAAACAGTAGCTTTTCCCTGGGGCTATTTTGTGAAAAAAACTCACAGCACCCAGCCTGGAGCCATTCTCAGGGTTTCTGTTTTTCAATTGATTGTGGTGGCTGCTAGAGGGAGGGGCAGCCTCTGGCTCTGGTTACCCGGTGAGGAGAGCCACTCCAATGGCTGGCGCCTGAGCTGGGTGACTTTTCCCTGGATGGAACTGAGTCTGTGAGGTCACTTCGCCGTTAAGTTCTTGTGACCTGCTAAATGACTCGTTTTATTCCAAGGCCTGAGCTGGAGCTAGCCGCTCCTCCGAGCTTTGTTGGTATCCAAGATGGAGATCACCGGTGCTGGGGGGGAGGGGTGGCCTTCCCTCCTCTGCTCCCTGGGAAGGAGTGAGGAAGTGGGGCTACTCACGCCGAGTCTCGGATCCTGGGTCGTCTCTGGTCTGCAAAGTGCAGGATGAAGTTGTCCGCTCCTTGTCGGTTCTTGCTGGTGTTGAGTAGAATCCGCTCGCCCGCTGCGTCTGGCTCCTTCGTCCCGGACTCTCTGTGTGAGCGCTCAGGTATGGCCGCGGCTGTGGTCGCCGCTGCGACCCTGCCGCCGCAGCAGCAGCTGCTGGCAGACGCTCAGATGTGTCTGCTTGGCTTCCCCTCTCTTGACTAACTCTCTGTCCTGTGATGGCACACTTGGTGTGATTCTCTGGCTTGGGACTGTTCACTGGAACTCTGAAACTGTTTTCTATGCAAGAGCTTGTTCAGTTTCCAGCTTCTCCTCCGCCATCTTCCCCTGGGTGCAGTTTCTTGACCTTTATTGTGGTCTTGTTGGTTTTCTATGTGTAGGACATCTTTAAGAATCTTTTGTAGGGCTGGTTTGGTGGAGATGTATTGTTTCAATTTTTCTTTGCTATGGAAGGTTTTTATTTGGCCTTCAGTTATGAAGGAGAGTTTAGCTGGGTACAGTATTCTTGGTTGATAGTTGTTTGTTTTTAGGGCATGGCATACATCATTCCAGGCTCTTCTTGCTTTGATTGTCTCTGCTGAGAAATCTGAGGTGATTCTAATTGGTTTTCCTTTATAGGTGATGAATCTTTTCTCCTTGACAGCTTTAAGGATCTTTTCCTTGGTCTGAGTTGATCCTGTGTGGATTATAATGTGACGGTGGGATGTCCTATTCTGGTCTGGTCTGTTTGGAGTTCTCAAAGCTTCTTGTATCTGAATAGGCCTATCTTTTTGCATGTTTGGGAAGTTCTCTGCTAGGATCCTCTTAAACAAATTTCCTAGGCCATTAACTTCTGTTTCTAGGTGCTCCTCTACACCCATTATCCTTAGATTAGGCCTTCTGATGGTGTCTTCCAAGTGTTGGAGAGATCTATCATATTTCTTGGACTTGTCTTGGATGTTTGTATGTTCTTTCTCTATAATATCTAGGCTGTCTTCAATCCCTGAGATTCGATCTTCTGCATGGTCTAACCTGCTGTCAAGACTTTCTACTTTGTTTTTTATCTCTTTTCTTTCTAATTGGTCAGCTTTGATGGCTTCAAGGTGTTGGTGAAGCTTTGTTTTAGATCTTGTATGAACGTCTTTACTTCCTTAATTTGATGTTCAGTGTTTATTCTCAGATCACTTAGTTGGTTGGTTATGGTTTCCTTGGACTCCCATTCCTTCTGTTGGGATCCATTCAGCATTCCCTTTGTGGTCTCCCTGACTTCCTTCAGCTCTTTGTTAATGGGTTCCATGAATGCCTTTAGTGATCTTTGTGTATTTTCTTCCTGCTCTCTCAATTCCTGTATTCCTCTTTGATAAGCCTCCTCCCGTTCCTGGGATTCCTGTAGTTCTCTTTGAGTGTTCTCAGCCTGTTCACGCCATTCCTGCCTTTCTCTTTGAGTATTCTCAAGCTGCTCATGCAAATCCTGTATCAGCTTTTGAGTAGCTTCCTCACGCTTATGATAGTCCTCTATAAACTTTTGGAATGCCTCCTCTCTCTCCCTATCACGCTCATATAGAGACCTTTGTATGCTTTCAATCTTTTGATTCATCATGTTTGCCAGCAGTGTTTGTAGAGCTATTTGGGAATTCTCCTCTGGATTATTCATTATCTGTTCTGTCCCCTGATTATCGGGATTGGGAATTGAGATACCCGGATTTGCCATTTTTCTTGTGTTTTTCCGGCTTACTCTGCCCATTTGCGATGAAAATAGCACCAGTTTTGTGCTAGAACACTATCTTAAAGCAATCATCAACCCAAGTCTGAATTTGCACAGTCAGTGGTCTACAGATACAATCTAGTTCAACAGATACATCTATTCAACATCAAACAACTATACGTTAATGGGCTACGAACCGCAGAGAAGAATTTGGAAGACCAGAAATTATTAGGGTTAGGGAGAGATGTGGGTAAAAAAATAGGAATAGATTGATGTGGGGAGGCTCAGGGGGAGTTAACTAAGTCTTAATCTCAAAGCAGGAAATAGGTTGGGTAGGATGAAAGGAGAGAGAGAGAAAAAAAAGAAAAAGAAAAAAGAAAAGAAAGGGAACGGGAAAGAAAAGAGACCAGAAAAAATAGAAAGGTAGAAATTAATAAAATTATGTAGATTCGATAACAATCTATTTAGATAAGAACATGAATTTATTGAGAGAAGGGGAGGGATGTAAAGGAGATGTGAAAAACTTAAAAATAAAAATGCTTAAAATATTATATAAGTATAAAGAGGTAGTACTGCTATTAAGGAATTTAAGTCTTAGAGGTTTTGACTTGAGTAATAAATTTGTGGATTAAGTGTGTACACAATGGGGGATAGGGTCTAATAGTCAACTACGGGTTTATCTGAGGGAGTGCAGGACAAGAATTAAGTCACATAAAGAAGAACAAAAGAGAGGAGAAAGTGAAAAGGATAATAAAGGAAGAAGAAAAAGATGAGAAGTTCAGTAGAGCTAAACAAAAAACAAAAAGATAATTTAAAAAGAGAAATAAAAAAGAGAAAGAAGACCAAAAAAGAAAGCAAAAACGCACACTCCTGTATCCCCAAAATAAAATTATAAGAGGAAAAGAAAGTTTCTGGAAAACAATTTTTTTTATCAAAAAAGGCAAAGATTAAAGATAGAAAAACGTTTTAGAAACGAAAAAAAAAATTTTTATATAAGGTATCAAAAATAAAAACTAAAAAAAAAAAAAAGAAGACGAAGAAGAGAAAAACAAAAAGCAAACAAAAAACTTCTTTGATTTTTTTTGGGAGTAGTGGGAAAAATCCTGTATCTCCCTTGTGTCCGTAACCAGCCTCTTGTTGGGGTCTCTGGTCTGCTTGTGGTCCTGTGGCTTGGTTGGTTTCTTAAGTCAGTTTGTTCCAACAGGCAGTAAAATGCTCTGCTTTTCCCAGGATTTGGCGATCCTCCTCCCAGGCTAGTTCATTGGGAGACAGATCTGCTTTGAGTATCACAAAAGAGGGGGATGCAGTGATGAGGCTAGGTTCTGGTAGCTTTTCTGGGGCTGGTTTGTGAAAACCTCACAGAGCCCAGCCTGGAGCCATTCTCAGGGTTTCTGTTTTTCAATTGATTGTCGAGGCTGCTAGAGGGAGGGGCAGCCTCTGGCTCTGATTACCCAGTGAAGAAACCCACTCCTTGGGCTGGCGCCCGAGCTGGGTGACTTTTCCCTGGGTGGAGCTGAGTCTGGCAGGTCACGCAGCCGTTAAGTTCTTGTGACCTGCTAAATGACTCGTTTTATTCCAAGGCCTGAGCTGGAGCTAGCAGCTCCTCCGAGCTTTGTCGGTATCCAAGATGGAGATCACCGGTGCTGGGGAGGCGGGGGGAGTGGCCTTCCCTCCTCTGCTCCCTGAGAAGGAGTGAGGACATCAGGCTTCTACTCACGCCGAGTCTTGGTTCCTGGGTCGTCTCTGGTCTGCGAACTGCAGGATGAAGATGTCTGCTCCTTGTCGGTTCTTGCTGGTGTTGAGTAGACTCTGCTCACCTGCTGCGTCTGGCTCCTTTGTCCCGGACTCTCTGTTGCTCAGGTATGGCGGCTGCGCTCGCCCGCCATCGTCACAGCTGCTGCCGCAGCGGCGGCTGCTGGCAAGGGCTCAGAAGTATCTCCTTCCCTGGGTTTCCTTCTCTGGCCTATGTCTCTGTCATGTGAAGGCACACTTGGTGTCATTCTCTGACTTAGGACTGTTCACTAGAACTCTAAAACTGCTTTCTATGCGAGAGCTTACTTAGACTCCAGCTGCTCCTCCACCATCTTCCCGGACTCCCCGTACTCTGTGATTTTTTGGTTTCTTTGTATGTTCCTCCCCCATGGTATAATCCCTGTTTTCACTGTATTTGATTCCAATGCCCTGCATCTTGTATATATATATATTTCTTTAAGTTGTGGATGGGAAGGGAAAAAACAAAATGCTTCAATAGTGATATACACTGACCCATTGTAAAAATGAGATGTACAAGATACTATGTTGAAAAGGAACTTTACAACTTGGAGGGGGGTGGTATAGGAGTAGTTAGAGGTGGGAATTAAGGGATGGTAGGGGAATAACAAAGGAGGAATGTACAATGCTCAACAGGAAATGTACTCATTGCCTTACTCATGTAACTGTAACCCCTGTAAAGAATTTTCACACTATAAAACGTACTTAAAAAGAAAAAAGAAAACCATATTTAAGTGAACCCTCGATATTAACAGTCAACCCTCACCATCACCTAGTCCTTTAATTTCTGATGAGAGTACATATTTTCCTACAACTGTGAAACCACTCTCAACACACTTGGTGGATGCCATCTTATCTTCCCACAATGAAGGGAGTGTCTCAGTGATATGTGCCACTTCCTGCCATAGATGACACAGAGCATTAGGAGCCTGAACACTTGATGACCTAGCAGGACCCACCTCCCATGGAGATACCCAGCAATCAGAGCTGATGGGGATGGAGCACCAGAGAAACTCAATGTCATGTCTGTAAGTCAGCAAATGCCCCTCACAGACCTACGTTCTGCCCTGGCTGGCAGGTGAGGCACCACCTATCTAGCTGAGACTAATTCCTACTCCCAATTAAGTGACCAGTAAGGAGGCTTAGATTCCTCTGTTTAGGCAACCAGGCCTCCATGCAGGCTTTAGGGCCCCCATAAAGCCAGGCCCACGATCTAATCCTTACCACGAGAGCTTTCCATTTCTGAGGAAACCCATGGGACAGTCACAACTTTACATTATGAGCTCTTGTTTTTTGTCACATGTGGGGCTTGAATTTTGGGCGTGGGCACTGTACTTCGGTTCTTCAGCTCAAGGAAAGCACTGTATGACTTCAGGCACAAAGCCACTTCTGTGTTTTGTGAGTGGTTTATTGGAGATAAGAATCTCAGGGTCTTTCTTGCCTGGGTTGTCTTTGAACTGTGATCCTCAGATCTGAGCCTTCTGAGTAGCTAAGATGACAGGGGTGAGCCACAACTGCCCAGCAATCTACCTTGTTTAGATGGATGAAACTCACTGCCAAGGTCCCTAGACGGCAAACTTTTGGGTTCAGGCCATTTACTATGGTGTAGTGCCACCAAGGTAACCCTTGGTAACTTTCTGGCCTCCCAGGGATACCGAGTCGCACCCAGGAAGGTACAGGTGGTTCAGCAGTCAGTGACTTATCTGTGTATTCAACTGGGCCACACACAAGGCTTTTGCTATCCCCACCAAACTCCTGACTACTAACTGCCCTGGCCCTCCACTAAGAATGAGCTTCTCTCCTTTTTGAGTCTAGCCAAATACATCAGGTCCTGGACCCCCAACAACTCCCTCCGAACTTGCCACTTATATGAAGTAGCTAGACGGTCACGGGAGGAAACCCTTTGAACGCCCTCCACTCACATTTCTCCCTTCAGCAGACTGGTTCCAAACGGCCTCCACACAGGCCTCTGCTCTCAGGCTGCCGGAGCCTTCACACCTGTTCTTTCATTACGTAACTGAGAACTAGGGTTTTACATTGGGAGTTTGAGGTCAGCAGATCGGACCTCATTTGTGCCAGTAGCTTATTTGTCCAAACGCTTAGACCCTACCATGAGGGGCTAGGCTCCTTGCCTCCGTGGCCTAGCCACCATTTCTATCCTATTACAGGAGTCAAAGAAACTGAACCTGGGCACAAGCCTACCATTATCACCCACCATCACCTCTCTCAGTTACTAACCTATAGAGGGCTCAAACTCTGCCTCGCTCCCACAAGCTCTGGTGTCTTGTCACTGGTAGAGGCCCCACTCTGACCTTCCAGCTCTGCCTTCCATTAAACCCCACACCCTATTACCCATTTTAGATACAAAGTGCTCCCCAGCACACTCCCGTGTGGAGACTCTGGATGACCTGCTAACTAACCCAGCACACATTAGAGAGAGGTCATTAAAGCCCCAGGGGAACCGTAATCATGCCTGGATGACCTTCATCCCTGCCCAGGTCCTGACACTCCCAGCATCTCTCTCTTGTCCAGGCCAAGAGGTGGCGGCTGTGTCAGGCAAGACTCACACAATCTTCTGCTCCAGGCTTGCTGAGACCTGAGGAACTTCTCCTCACTCCATGCCATCTTCTCCTCCCTGCAGAGCACGGAAGTCTTCCGACTGAAGACATCGTGGCAAGAGGTCTGCAGGTGGGTCCCTATTCCCACAGCAGTTGCCCTGTGGGCAGACATGGTAGGTGTCACACTCTCTAAGCCCTGGACACAAACCCCATTCCCTGGGTCCAGGTGGGTATTTATTATCAGGATTCAGACACCTCCTGTCAGATTGAACATACACAGACACACACACACACACACACACACACACACACACACACACACACACACACAAGCTTACTAGGTTTTCTGTCGTGGCTACCAATCTGCATCCACTTGAATTGCAAGCACAGCTGCCTAGTGGAAGAGCGATGGCTCATGGTTATGACAGGAAGAAGCACTTGCTCTTGCCTGGTCCATTCTTAGGGCTATTTGAACCAATTTTCAACCCTTTTGTGGAGTCACATGGTTTCCTTCCTTCTAAAACCAAATGGAATCCAACTCCCACCTCCCCACTTTCCAACTGTCACCTTCTCCTTGCCTCTCCCACAGAGACTCCTTCTGCACATTCCACAAACTGGAAAAAATCTCTTCCCCTACAAATAATTAATCTAAGAGTAAAGAGCTGCTGGCAAAGCTATGACATGAGGAAGGGAAGACAGGGGCCAGAGGTGGAGGGAAAACACAGGGGAGTCAGGGCCATCCTGAAGGCGTTTAGAAACACAACTTGATTTCTACTGTAAGGAGAGCAAGGAGAGATTCCCTTAGGCACACAGTAGGCAGAGGGGTGCTACAGCATTTTGTGATCTGCGTATACCAGCCTAGATTTGGACGTGGTGAAGTTTAGAGAACCAGGCAGCAAGAACGGGCCCTAGACACTAGGCGGGATCACAGCTTTCCCAAGTGGCTGTGCCATGGGAGCATCTGTAAGGTTGAAGACTGACTGAGATGCCCTGTGATATTGGGTATGAGATGGGCCTTGGGCCTTGACCATCACCAACCCAATCCTACAGCTGATCTCAATGGGCATTATTTCCTACCTGGGAATCTTCCTGATAGACCTCATGATGATAGATACTGCATATCAGGATATCCATGAAGTGAGTAGCCAGGCCCCAGTTGGCTCCTTGGCAAGAGGACAAGAAAGGCCCCTGAGAGTCCTGAGCTCTGGCCCTCCTTACAGTCTCCTGGCCATGCCCAGTGCTCAGTCCTATGCCCCTCTGACCATCTTCTGGTCAAATCTGCCTGACCCGTGAGCTGTGTGCACACACACACCAGCTGGAGTTTCAAGTCCTTTAAGGAAGGTCCGTGTGGCACAATTGAAGCCAGGCTTTCCTAAGACAAGCAACTTCTGGCCTAATACAGGCCTTTTCACTTGATGCTGCAGTCACTCTCCTAGCTTCCCAGGGGTTAGACAACAAAATCCCTGATCCTGACTTGATGCTAGGTTCACAGTCCTCCTTTGAATACAGGCCCTACTCTTGTGTATGCACACATGTTGCCCAGGCTAGAGGAGGCCCTGGTTGGGTGTGCTGAGGGAAGAGGGTCGACATTCTAACTCCATTGCTCTCGGAATACTAGGACAAAACACATATAATGAAATTAATTCAGGTGAGTATCAGCTGTCCAGACAGAACAGCCTGGGAAGGGAACATCAAGTTTCTCTTGTCAAACATAACCAGCTGCTATTTCTTCATGGGTCCAATGAGAGGAGAGAGAAGGTCCAGCCCTTGTCATGGTAGACTGCAAAGTAGCATCCAGGAGGTCCCCAGCATTGAGTGTGAGATCCCACACAAGTCTGGGGGACTCAATGGTGGGTTGGTGGGCAGAGCTGGTAGAGGAGCTGGGTCCCTCCTCAGCCAGCAAAGCCCAGGCCAGGCCAGTCCTGCCCTGTCACTGCTCTTGTGCTCCTCAAGACCAGGAAAATGAGACATCTAAGACCTGAAAGACCTGCAACAAACCTGCAGATTTCATCACCTAAAGAAGCAGAAAATTCTGGAGTGGCTCAGTGAGGAAGCCAGGTGGGTTGTCAGACACTGGCTGAATGAGGGGGGACATCCTGACAATGGAGTCCGGAGGGCCGGAGGTGTGACCATGGATTCGAGTGGGAACCGACAGAGTCTCTGTTCGGCCGCATGAGGATGGTCCATCATGCTCTGAAGTGCAAGCCACTCTGGCAGTGAACAAACATGGCACTTGGTCACCTCACCACCACCCTTTGTCTTAGCTATGATCTGTCATGTGCACAGGAGCCCAGGAGGCAGACTAACACTACAAACCACAAGACCAAGAAGTTTTCACAAATTAGAAAGGCAGGACAGAAGTAAGTGGATGGGCATCGACTGGCAGGGGCCAGGGAAGATTCTGGGCTGGGACACCTGAGGCTGATGCTGATTTTCCCCACTGACAGCATCCCTGATTGTGGGCTCAGAGGCCTCGGCTCTCTGGGCTTTTCCTCCCCTTGCTTGTGTCTGGGGTGCATCCCTCAGATAGGGGTCGGGATTTTCGAAGGGCCTAGACTGGAGCAGCACGCTAGCAGGGTAGTGGGGAGCAGGAACGGGGAGTATGCCGGGGAAGTTCCCTCCAGCAAGCCATCCCCTGACTGAAGCCGCCATAGTCACAACACTGACCTCAGTGGCAGTGGCAGCTCCCAGCCCACAGCACAGGAGCAGCTCCAGCGTGGCCCTGACAGCAGCAGCAGGACACCGTGGAAGAGCCCTCATACAGTGGCCCTCTGTGCCCTGGAGTGACCAGCTCCCACCTGGATCTCCACAGGAGACTCAAGGGAGAATCCTCCAAAGAGAAGGAAACGGTGGCACCCTGGACGTCTAGCCCATTCCTACCTTATCCAATGGAGCTGCAGCCAAGAGGTCTGGAAAGCCCAGCTCCTGTTCACATCATACACTTTTGGAAGGCCCTAGACCTTCCTCCTAGGCTGGGACACACATCTGTGTCAAGGCCTCTCCTCATGTTGCTGTCTTTCCAGATCAGGTTCTGCAATTCTCCCTCTCCAGGGACTTCTGGAATGCTCTTAAATTCCAAAAGCCCAGCCTTCTCTTGTACCTCCAATACACCTGAGGCTAAGGCAAGCAATAGTCAGAGTTGGAATTTAGGTGGGGAGAGCAACAGCTACCCGTTGGTTCCAAATAATAAGCAGGTAGGAGACACCTGTCTCATCAGGGTGAGCATACTTGAGCACACAGAAAAGGTGTCCAAAGTTTCATGGTGAGTGGGGCACTATGACACTCCCCTGCTGTCTTCAACAAGTCAGGACACAGGCCAGTGGCCATCTCCATGTCCATTTGCTTCCCTCCTGAAATTGGTCTTTTAGTAGAGATGGCAGAAACCCAGCATGCTGGAGGAAGTGGGCAGTGCTCAGGTCCAGACCTGACAGCAAGGAAGGAGGAACAGTGGACCCAGCCACAGACATGAGTAAGACCACCTCAGGGCCTCTGGAGAGTCAAGAAGGCAGATACATGGATCAAGGAGATGAAGACTCTGACTAGATAAGGCACAATGCAACAGGAACCTTCTTGACTTTCCTTAGAGGAAGGGAGATCCAGAGCCTCAGAGTTAGGATGGTAGGATTCTGGGTATTACATAACCTGAAACAGCAGAGGCTTTTCACAGGTGAACTGGCCTTGTTCAGGAGAAGCCTTTTTCATCTTCCAAGTCTTCAAGGGATCAGGAGTCATTTATCTCTTTCCTCATGGAGATACCATGACTTTCCATCATGCTCAGTCCTCTCCAGGCCACGAGAGGGAGTGGCTGTCATTAGCAGCCAGCTGGGAGAATGTGTCTTCCTGTGTGCTCTGCTCAGAGACTCAGGGGAGCTGGAGAAGGCTACAGGTGTAGCCTCTACCAGTGCGGCCTCCAGCTCAGTGGGGGCCTGACTGGTAGGAGGCAATGGGTCCCTGGCTCTGGGCCTGTTCCTTTTCTTAGGATTGGGCAAACATCTCTGGTGAGAACAAGTAGGCATAGGCCTACTTGATTCTGTTAACCTACAGCCACAAGACCTGAACATGATCCTGCCTGGGAGGAGGTGTCACACTGCTGATGAGAGTGGCTAGGAATGGACAAGGCCCATGCTATCTTCTGAGACCACCCTCAGGAAGGAAGACTTGAATCATCCCATCACACAGTGGCTGATTCCCTTTCTGAGCATGAGTGCCTTCAGGGTATTGCTGGCCACAGACTGGTGGGAAGGGGGCACTGTGCACAGGGGTGATGTTCTCTCCCCTTCTGACCCATGTGAGGAATCAGAAGAAGACACAGGATGTCATCCTGAAGCCCTTGAACAAAGCCTTACTGAAAGAGTACAAGCCAGAGAAGTGTGAGTTTGTGCAGACGATCTCAGAGGATCAAAGGGAGTCAGAAGCAGATAGCCAGGAAAATGGCAGAAAAGGGTGGGTGGGCATAATCACCACCCCAGGTGGGAGGGCCGCCTCAAAAGTGTAGACATTAGGTACTGAGCCCAAGTAGGCACTGCATACCCCAGTCCCAGAACTGCCCAATCAGACGCTGGACATGCCTGCCTTGCATTGCCCAGCCCTGCCCTAAATGGCTGTTTGAGGAGGCAAGAGGCAGTGCAGAGACACCATCACTTTGGGGACAGACAATGAGCTGCTATGGGGCTGGGTGGCCAAAGCTCTCACTAGAAGATACTTTGTTTTACTCCAATGGGAAGCAGGGCTTCAGAATGAATGTCAAACTGGGGTGTCGCTCAATGGAAAAGGACTTGCCTTAACATCAGGCAAACCCTTGATTTCTCCCCGGAGCACAGTCCTCAAGAATCCAATCCTAGTCTAGCAAAGCTCATATGATCAAGCCAGGCAAGTGACCACAAAAGCACACTTCTATGAACAGAGCCAGTGTTATGGAAGGATGATTCAGAACAGGATAGAGTCCAGGTGCAGGCCCACAGAGAGCGAGAGAGATCCCAGAGACCACAGGAGAGTTCCACCTCTTCTCTGCCACTGTGCTTCTCTTCACAATTAGAGGACACTACCCAACATCGTACAAGGATGACAGACCTAGACACAGACAAAAAGGGGTTCAGAGTCATGCACAGAAAGAGATAGAGAAATGGGCAGACACATAATGACAGAAAGACCGAGAAATAGACACACTGAGATAGACAAATCAGGCACAAAGAGAGATAGTCTATGATTTGGGACCACAAGCCTACTGTGATGGTGCCGTTGATCTGTTATCTATATACTTAGTTGAAGAGCTATTCAAATACTTTGTCTAAATGATCAGCATTGATTACACCTTGCCTGTCATTAGGCCTTGCTAGCTACCTGCACTCTTCTCCCAGTGTAGGTGTTACGGTTTCCTTCTTCCAGTAAAGGAAGTCAGAAGCTTGGGGAGCTTTGTGATTAGGAATGAGCAACCAGGAAATGGGCAGAAGTTTGGGGTAGCCAGACATAGTTGACAGGAAAGTCATGGTCAGTGGAGACAGGGGAGAAAAAAGGGCTGGCAAGAAAGACAAGTCTTGCTAAGTGTTGGGGCCCCATTGAGTAGGAGGCCCTGGAATGAATGTTGTGCAGGGGACCTGAACCACACCTGCCTCATGGGTTTTTCTCAGTAGGACAGTGCTCCCATGGGGTGCTGTGCATTCTGGAAGGTCTGCTGTGCTTCAAGGTCCTGATCATCAAGTCAGCAGTGAGGACAGGAGGGGAATAACTTGCCCTACCTCCAGGCAGAGCAAGCATAAGCTACTGTCCCAAGTTCTTCCCTAAATACAACAAGAGAGATTTCCAACAGATTCAGTTCTCAAGCAGGAGTCCCAGGCCCTTGGTGCTCCTGCTGCTGGACTGCAGGCATGACAGCATCCTGCTCAAAATGCATCTTGTGGAGCTTTTCAAGTGCTTGGTGCGTCCCGGTCCCCATCAGTCCTGCTGATTTAGCTCTCAGTCCTTCTTCCACCAGCGCTGAGGATCCCTGAGAACACAATTGTGTTGACAAAATACAACTTTGTTCTCCAGAAGAGGACCTCTAACACCCTGCCAGGATCACGTGTGGAGCCAGCTCTTCACCTCTTTCCAGGAAGAGGAGATGACACAAAACTTAAGGGTGTCTCACTTTAGTCTGGATGGCTATGGATGAGCACATCCAGACAAGACAGGCCCAGGCTATACTGTACCCTCCAGTGACCTCCACTCCTGAAAACACTCAGGATCTTTTCTCCACTATCCCCTCCTGATATCAGGACCACAGTGGCTCTGTGATCCAGGCAATAAGCCATCTTGCTTGGATGCTCAATCCCGGACACATTTCAGATAGTGATCTACAAATTTCCTCTGAGATCAAAACGAAAGTTGCAATGTGGCCCAGGCCACAACCTCTCCATTCCACTTCAAATCCTGGAGAACACTAAGGATCCTGTATCATCATATTACTAATAATATTCCAATGATGCCTGCCAATGAACACACTGACCTGCCCTCCAGGAACTCCCTCAGTGCTTCACATGGTAGAGCAATGGGCATGGTGCTCTCACTTGCCCCTGGCTCTGCCCTCTCTATTAGGATCCAACTTTGAGGACTGTGGCGCAGATCACTGGCTCTGATCCTGTGAATTCACAGCACACATTCGCGCCAAGCCATGCTAACCTGTGTAGGTTGTCTTCCTGATGAGTGCATTTGAGCTCTGACCTTCCCTTCCCTCCTCTTCAGCTATTCTAGCCTTTCTCAGGGTACACCAGTTTCTCATGAACATTGATTGAGAGACAGTGAGTGTTGTCCATTGGAAACATCAGAGCTCAAAGAGCCTAGAGAAAAGGCCTGTGCTAGCCCTCATCCCTCACCCATTGAATGAGTGCAGAGTGCCATGGGCTCAATGCCATGTCTGAGGATAAGCTATTCCACTCAGAGACTGCCTCTAGGGCACTGGAGAACAAAAGAAACTGCAGTTATTTCTGGTGTGGGTCCTTGCCCTATTTCCATTCAATTTGAATGAACAATAAAAAGGAAAATATGTTCTGAATGTGGTGAAATCGATTTTAGAACACCCGTGCCAGCCCTGAATCTGATATGAATGTAATATTCAATACTGTTTCTACTGGAGTCTGGTCATTGTGGTTGTATTCCTGGATCTCAAGTATGAAGGACATACACCCCGATGTAAAAAAGGAATTTTACAGGATGATAGTGGACTTTATGCAGAAGTAGGGAATGAACACCACCACCCTTGTCCACCCAAGGAAGGAAGGGCCTGTCCACATGCACACAGCAGCTAGTGTTCACTTTACTTGCAATAAACATTGTGTGTAAGGCAATCACGTTTGTAACCCCAATGGCAGAAGAGAAAGTGTGAAGCCCCAGTCTTGCCAGGGAAATGGCAGCATCCTGAGGGCTGGCCAGGGAGGTGGGTGGGTCTGAGAAGCCACAGCTTGTGGCCTCTGCAAGGAGTCACCAATGGAGTGGTTCATGCAGAGATACTAGGGCGAATCCCACATCTCCCAAATTTAGGATATTCCATAAAAATCTAAGACTAAGTACATCTCAAGGATTTCTTCACCAGATGCTCTACTAGGATACCTTTTACACCAAAGTTGTGAAAAAATAGGACCACAGGAAGTAGAGATGAAAGGCTAACATAGCTTGAACTATCATCGAGTACCATAGTCTGTGGGCCCTGCACTTCAACAACAGTTTGGTTCATGGAGTTTATAGGGATCAGCTTAGAAATCAAGCCTGACTGAGTTAAAGAGGAAATGAGTTTTGTGAATGGACATAGGAAGTTCATCAATTACACAGTATTGAGAACAGACCATAAAAAGAAAGTGGATGTGGTATATATACATAATGGAATTCTATGCCTCCATCAGAATGAATGGCATTGCCCCATTTGTTAGGAAATGGAAAGACTTGAGAAAACTTATATTAAGTGAAGTAAGGCAAGCCCAAAGAAACATGGATTCCATGGTTTCCCTTATTTGCAATAACTAGAATATGTCTGAGTCAAGTAGAAAAGGTCAGATAAGTTGATGTTAGGGAAATGAACCCTAAGGTATGTATTCGAATGTATTTTTCTTTCATGCGATTGTTTCTAACACATTTATAAGATTATTTCTTTGTTGCTTTGTATGTCCCTCCCCCATGGTATAACCACTGATTTCATTGTATTTGATGTTGGCATAATTTGTGGAGGGGAAGGGAAAAAACAAATTGTTTAAATAAGAATACCTGTGGACCCACTGCAACAATGAGACGTACAAGTCCTTATGTCAGAAAATGAACTGTACAACTTTGGTCGGGGGGGGGGGAGCACTGGCTGGGGTCGTGGAGAGGATAGGAAGGGATGGTAAGGACAAACAAAGGAGGAGGCAACAATGCTTGATAAGAAATGTACTCATTATCCTGCCCGTGTCATTGTAACACCTCTGTACAGTATTTTCACAATTAAAAAAATACAATAAAAGACTGGACCCCAATGTGGGCAAGTAACATCTTCATAACCATCATTACTTGGTCCAATTCCTGTTCAATACCTGCCCTCCCATGCCCATTGACTACCTCGGCCCCTCTCAGCAGAAGGAGCTCCAGAAGAAATAACCCTCACCCATACTCCCAGACAGAAACAGTACATATTCAACCAAAAAAGGGTGATATGGACATCAGCAAACACTCCCTCCCAGACATAAGCCCCGCCCTGGAAGGCAGCACCTGGGAAGCAGGAGAGGCACCTCCCACCACTAGCCCCGACTAGAAAAAGAGTTCTGAGAAGGTGGACGATGCCATTTCTCCTCTCCCTCATCAGAACTTAGCCTTGTCAGTTCAACAGCCAATACATCTTTTCCCTCTTTGTGACTTTTTCTTGAGTGGTTTTTGGGTTATTTTCTTTAATGGCCATGGTCCCATCTGCATGGGAGGAGGAAGTGTGCATATGATCCAACAAGCATACATCTCTATGAAGGTGGAAGCCTCTTCCTCCTAGTCTAACAGGGTCCTTGTGCCAGAGGTGGGAGTCATGCTGGCCAGTGGTGTTCATGGGCTACATGAGTACAAGTCATAAACAGGGGACTCTGGAGAGGGCGAGGTCAGAAGGGCCCAAGTGAAGAGATGACATCACAATGGCTCCGAGGACTTAACCCCTGGTCCTTGCCAGAACCCACAGTCCCCACAAGCTGCCCGCTAGTACACTTGTGTGGAACGTGCATATTGAGAAGATGTCTACTTGTTGTTGTTGGAGGAGGAGAAATTCAAGAGGGAGTGAAGGGCGGAGAAGGTTCCTGGGACACCTGGATCCACGCTGGGTGCCCCCAGGACCCTACCGCCGTTTCTGGAGATTTTTCCGCAGGACTTCACAGGTGACATGGGGCAGTCCAGGCCAGGAAACTATAGGCTGACCCACCACTTCCATGTCCCTAATCCTCACTGGATCTTCCTGCTCCCTGTTTGTGTGTGTGTGTGCGTGTGTGTGTGTGTGTCTGTGTGTGTGTGTGTGTCTGTGTGTCTGTGTCTGTGTGTGTCTGTGTGTGTGTGTGTCTGTTTGTGTGTGTCTGTGTTTCCGTGTCTATGTGTCTATGTGTCACACACACGTTTGTGTGAGCAGTCAGTTGTTTTCAGGTTTTTCTATCATGTGTGTGGCCATGAATCTTCTTGTAGTTTTGTAGATGGCATTTGAACCATCCCTCCTCGGTTCTCCTCCAGAATGAAGATCACTTGTCCCCACCCTTGGACGAGGCCTGCAGGTTAGAGGTCCCTGCGGCTGGCACCCTGGAGGAGCAGGTGGAGCGCTTGGTGTCTGCCCAGATGATGAAGGACTCCATCTTCGTACAGAACTTCTTCAACAACTACAGGAGTTCTGCAGACACTAAGCAGGTATTGGACCTGCTATTCACAAGGTGAGTGCCAACTCCAATAAGATAGGATTAGACAGCTACAGTGAGACCCTTGGCAATGGAACCTGGCTTGTGTTGGGTTCACAGAATCTATTTCACTGGCACTTGCCAGAATTGGAGGAACCAAGCATGCAAGGCCTGGGCTAGGCTGGGCTGGGCTATTCAAGTATAGCGTCTGTCTAGGACTGTGGTATATTCTCTGTCACTCTGCTTCCCTGAGGCCTCAGACAAAGCAGTGTGTTTCTTTAGCCAGAAGGAAACCAATTGGCTCTGGGACCAGGATCCCACCCAGGTGTAGGCAGAGCAGGAATAGCTGGGGCCAGAGAGTAGGCCTCTGGGCTCCTAAGTAGATCAGGACAGGAGATGATCGCTCGTCCTTGAAAGAAATTGGAAAAGAAGGGAAGAGATAGGAAGGGTCGATGTACAGATCATGAGCTTAGTGGTGTGAGAAGAGCAAGAACTTGCTGGCTATCCTGGGCTGGCCAGTGATGCTTGGAATTCTCAACAGGTTCAGGGATTGTGAAGCCCCCATGGAGTCTTTTGCACAGACTGACACACTCGCAGACTCCAGAGAGGATGTCATTCCCCAGCACCAGATCTGCTAGTGAGTAGTGGGCTTTGATCTGCAGGGAGAGTATGAGTGTCCAGAGTGGTGACAAATGAGTGGGTGGAAGGTTGGAGAGATGGGGCCAAGTCAGGAGCCCTCAATTCTTGTGCTTGTCACAAGATCCTTGGGGTGTGAGGCTTCACCTATAGTACCAGGAGGAAAACATTACTATGGGGTACTGTTGTGAACAGAGGTAGTGGCTGGGGCCTTTGGGTGAATCCCAGGAGAATCCATCCTCACCATACCATAGCCCATGCCATTCAGGTTTGCCCAGCTCCCCATGAGCTTCACTGTAGGCCTAGGGACATCAGTCCTTGGTCAGAGCCCTGGAGATGCTGCTAGGGGTGGCAATGAGAACAAGGGCCACCCTGTAGCAGATACAGAAGGAGAACAAGCTGGAGGTAGGCAGACATCCATGTGCGGCTCCTGGGGAAGGAGGCAG
Source organism: Dipodomys spectabilis (assembly GCF_019054845.1). Classification (NCBI taxonomy): domain Eukaryota; kingdom Metazoa; phylum Chordata; class Mammalia; order Rodentia; family Heteromyidae; genus Dipodomys; species Dipodomys spectabilis. The sequence goes on from NW_024870723.1 coordinate 8,233,687, forward strand.
CAGAGCTACCTCGGAGGTGTGCCGGAACCCTATGCATGCCAGGCAAGACAGCAAGGCCTTTAGAGTCCAGCATCTGGAGGCCCTCGGGAGAGATGATGGGCAAATTGCAGAAGAGGACAGGGCTGCTTCCAGCATTTGGACTTGGTTCCCACCTTGGATGAAATTTCTCTGCAGGCCATGGCTGGGTGGGCTTGCCACTGTTAGCACAGACACAAGGGGCTGATGTTGGAAGATGCTGGTGTCTGCAAAGGCAGCGATCTTCGTAGGGGACTAAGGGAGACCAGGGCAGGTGCTAGGCTTTATTCAGACGCTGCTTCCCACCCATGTTCCTCTAGTGCTATCTCAGGCCTTCTGAGCACCTGGCTGGACTGCCACCCAGAAGACTTCCTGGAACCCAGGCAACATCCCTGCCTCCAGGGGCTCCAGGCTCACTTAAGGCTCCATATGCGTGGCTCTGACGTGGAGCTCCATGTCTCTCACCTCCTGGCAGAGTTGGGGATCCAGGACGTCAGGCAGGATGAGGCTCTAGGTACGTAGTTGGGATGGAGACATGGCCTGGGGAGGGGTGGGAGGTGCAGGACACCACTGGGAGGAGGCTGCAAAATTAGCCATGGGCCTGGGACAAGAGAAATCTCAAGCCCAGCATGGACATGGAGAGGTTGAGCGATCGCGTGTATGGGAGTTTCTAAGCTGGAAATCTCAGGGAGGAGGGTGCTGTGGGGCTTTACAAACACTCAGAAGAAAGCATCATGGAGAAGACCTTGTCTCCTCCTGCAGCTCCACCCGCAGCTCCAGTGGTAGATGTCACACCAACTTCAGAGCCCCAGTCAAGTCCATCCGTGAATGTGGTCCCCACTGCAGTGGGAGGAGCCTCATCAGGAGCCCAAGCAGAGGACACTTCTACCTTGAATCTGGATGGCAGCGCTCAGGGAGCTGAAACTTCTTGTGTGGCTGAAGAGCCTCAGGCCAAGCTGGCTCTCCTGCTGAGTCCTGAAGCGACAAGAGCAGCCAGTGATGAAGGGCAGTCATCCCCCACTATCTCTTCAGTGCGCAGGGCCCAGGAAGCGGCGGTCAGTGCTGAGTTGGAGCCCAATGGCACCTCAGCTCCGGGGCTGAGGGTGGGAGAAGTGTCCATATGTGGTGGGGAGATGGAGCTGTGCTCTGGCTCCCCTCCTGTGCTCAGGCCCCAGCACACATCAAAAGCCACTGCTGAGGAAGGGCCAGGATCCACCTCGCCTCTGCCTCATGTCCCCGCACAAGCAGCCTTCAGTGAGGAGCTGAATGTGCTTTTGCCCTTGGCTGTGCTGCTCTTCATTGTAGGAGCACCAGCAGGCCTACTGTGTCTGGTGGGAGTAAAGACTCTGGTGATCTGTGGCCTGAGACTACTAAACTCTTGTGACAAATCAGAGCCAGTTGTCACCAGGGATGCATTACACGGTGCTGATGGCACTCCAGAAGAGAGTGCTGACAGGAAGACTTTTGTCAGTTTGGCTCCCATTCTGCGTTGCGGAGAAGCAGGCTACAGTGCTGAACTGACCATGTTTCTGATGCTAACTCTACTGTTATTTATTTTAAGAGGACCGGCTGGGGGACTCTCACTTGTAGGAGTGCTGACACTGGTGCTCTGTGCCGTAAGAGCATTCTCTTCTTGCCCAGAGTCAGAGCCAGCTCCCACCATGGCTGCTGACCACAGTGCTCAGAGAGCACCAGAATATAGTGCTGAGAAAGAGCCCTGTGACAGCGTGGCTCCAGTTCCTAATCACAAAGAACCACCCTCCAGTACAGAACTGGAGTTCCTTCTTTCCTTGTGTGTGATGTTCTACCTGTTAGGAGCACCTGCTGTAGTGTTCTTTGTGCTTGGAGTACCAACTGTGGGCTTCTGGGTTGTGAGAGCTACAGCATCTCATGCACAATCGGGGCCGTCTGCCAACTTGGCTCTGGAGAGCAGAGCAGACAGAGCACCAGCCTCGGGGGATGCTACAGAGCCCCTTTCTGCCTCAGCTCCACTTCTTAGTCCTGCAGAACCAGCCTCCAGATCGGAACTGCATATCCTTTTACCCATAGCTGCAATGCTGTCTCTGGCACAAACCCCAGCGTTGGCCATCTTCGTTGGGGGAGCCCTAGTTCTGGTGCTCTCCTTTGTAGGACCACCACAAAACCACACACCATCTTGGAGGGCTGAGTTGAAGCCAGGTTCCACCATGGCTTTGGAGCCCAGGCCTGAGGACACAGCAGCCTCCAGGGCTGAGAGGGAGTCACCTTGCACCTTCACTCCGCTGTTGCCCCTCCAGAAGGCAGCAGCTTGCAATGCTGAGATGGAGGCATCTTGTGCCTCAGCTGCGCTGCTCCATGCCCAGGGAGCAGCAGTGGCCAGTGCTGCCACAGAGCCACCATCCAGTGCAGCCCCTCTGATATGCATTGAGGAGACACTGGCTTCGAGGACTGAGCCAGAGCCACATCCCAACTTGGCTCCAGGACTCAGTGCAGAGACATCAGCTGCCTGCAATCCTTCCCCAGAGCCCTTGGCTGTGGTGATGGAGCAGGCTCCCTCTGCTTCTTGGGAATCTGAGTTGCCGTGCACATCTGTTTCTGCCCAAGAAGCTTGTCATCCTGCTTTGATGACCGGAGAGCCTTCACGCAGCCAGGACATGCCTTGTTTCCTGGCTGTCCACCCCCACCTGGAAGCAGAGCAGCTCACAACGATGGATGCGGTGAGGGGCTGGGCAGGGTGGCTGTGGTGAAGGAGGGCTCCCTGTGCCCTCTGCTGCTCTGGCCTGTGTCACACTTCCTTGCTGCCCATCTCTTCTTCCCCAGCCTGAGTTCCATCACACCTAGCACCACTTTGTCTAGTTCCATTTGGTTACATGCACTCCCTGAAGCTGAGATGAGACCCGCTCCCATGCCAGGAGCTGTGCAGAATCAAGCCTGGGGCAGAAAGAAGGGCAGCCAGCACACAGCTCACCCTCCTGTGTCAGGAGCCCTGTGAGCCTCAGCACTTATTCAGTAGGCAGCTGATGTGGACCTGATGAGTGCCCAGCCCAGACATGGACCTGAGTGCTAGTACTAGTGGTGTAGGACATAGGCGTTAGATCAGGGGAAGGACATTTGTTGTCTGAGCTAGGTCAGATTAGGTATTGTGTGGAGCATGTAGTCTTCTGGGAAGAATGAGAAAGTTTGGGAAATCACTGCTCTTCCATTCCCACATTGGTTACCTTGAGGTCCCTTCTGTGCTCTGTGTGCTGGGTGTCAGCACAACAGGTACAGACACTCCACAGGTTTCAGGGTCCTCCTCCATACTCACATCTCCATGCCTTTGTGCATGTGAGGAGGGATTCCAGGGCCTGTGCCTGGGCACTGTGGTGTGTCACAGCCTGGTGACCCTGGCCATCTTCCTCAGGAGCTGTTCGAGAAGGCAGTGCCCAACCACTGCCTGGGATCCATCTGGTCCCAGAGGCACAAGAAGGGCAAGGAGCACTTGGCCCCCACCATCCGGGACATGGTGGCACACTTTAACAACGTATGTTCCTGTGTCATCACCACCTGTCTCGGGGACTTCAGCATGAAAGCCCCAGACAGAGCGCGTGTGGTCGAACACTGGATTCAGGTGGCCGCGGTACGCTACAGGCTCTGCTGCCTAGTTTATCTCCTCTGCTTTTCAATTTCTCTATTCTGCATTTTGAAATTGTGATCATGGAGCCCAGTCCCTCCTACCACAGGTCCATGTGTCCCAGGGATAGCCAGACCCAGCCACCCCTTGGCTGGCCCCTCACTCATCTGCTCCTCAGCCCCAGGGGAACCACAATCCCCCTGGGTGCCCTACATCCCTGCCCAGGTCCTGACACTCCCAGCATCCCTCTCTTGTCCAGGCCCACAGGTGGCGGCTGTGTCAGGCAAGACTCACACAATCTTCCTCTCCAGGCTTGCCGAGACCTGAGGAACTTCTCCTCACTCCATGCCATCATCTCTGCCCTGCAGAGCGCGGCCATCTTCCGACTGAAGACAACATGGCAAGAGGTCTCCAGGTGGGTCCCTATTCACACAGCAGTTGCGCTGTGGGCAGACATGGTAGGTGTCACACTGCCTGAGCCCTGGACACAAACGTCCAGTTCAGATCCTAGTTCCCTGGGCCCAGCTTGGGTAATTCTTGTCAGGCTTCAGACACCTCCTGTAAGACTGAACATTCACAGATGCACACAGACACACAGACACAGAAACAACGCACACACAAACACACAGAAACACACACAGACACTCACCAGGATTTTGTGGTGGCTAAGAATCCGCATCCACTTGAAATGAAAGCAGAGCTGCCTAGTGGAAGAGGGATGGCTCATGGTTATGCCAGGAAGAAGCAACTGCTCCTGCCTGGTGTACCCTTGGGCTCTTTGTACCCGTTTGCAACCCTGTTGGGCAGCCACATGGGCAGCTTCCTTCCCAACCCAAATGGAAACCAACTCCCTCCTCCCCACCTTCCAACTGTCTCCTTCTCTCTGCCCCTCCCACAGAGACTCCTTGCACACATTCCACAAATTGGAAAAAATCACTTCTCCTGAAAACAATTACTCCAAGAGCAGAGAGCTGCTGCGAAAGGTATGGCATGAGGAAGTGAAGACAGAGGGCAGAGGTGGAGGGTGGGCACGGGGGAGTCAGTGCCATCCTAAGGGGATTAGAAACATGACTGGCTTTCTATTGGGGAGGAGGCCAAGGGAAGAATCTGCTAGGCACGTATGCAGGTCAGGGCACGTGGAGTCCTGGGAAGCCACTGAGGTTGAGAATGTTCTGATGGGACACAGGGGGGCCCGGGGAAGCAGAGGGTACCCAGGATTGGGGACTCCTCCTACTGAAAGCACTACCATTCTACTTGATGCCTAATGTGCCATAGGCCCAGTGGCATATTCTTGCACTTCCTAAACTATGCTGCACAGGACTGCACAGAGCAACAATTTCCTGTCCCAGACCATGAGCAGAGGCTCTTTTCCAGTGGTCTGGAACTCTACCCTACTCTGCGGAGGACAGGCACGACGGTGGGGTCAGGAAGGAGTCTGAAAGTCTATGGTTCTCTCCTTCCCTGCTAACCTTTTCTAAGGACCCTGATACACAGATAAACACCAGCAAACTGGAATCTTCTCAGAGCCTCAGGTCCCTTTCCTTTGCTGACCGTCAGGGCATTGGCCAGCTTCCCAGGCCAGAACCCACAGTAGTGAGTGCTGGTGCAAAGCCAGAGCTAGAATTCCTCTGCCAGTTGGTAGAAGCTTTGACACAACCTAGCAGCCATGTCACTAACTATAGTAAGACAATGACACGAGAAAGACAGACAGCACAGAGCCCTCATTAACAACCTCCACAATCTTGGCAGGAGTCTTGCAAGTTGGCCACAAAGGAGAAGCAGCTCCAAGGAGGTCCCAGGTGGTTGCAGAAGATGGTGAGTGACTGGGACCTAGGCCAGGTTGCTGAGAGAGAAGGGGCACAGCGAGCCTACCTCTGCTCACCTTTCATCTCACACCCAAGGTGCAGATGGAGAAGGGCATTTGCACTCTGGCAGATGTGGTCCTGATGAGATGGCTGTCAGAAGGGATAGAGGAACTAGAGCCAGCACAGCGAGGAATTGGCAGAGCCTATGGGGGGCAGGAGGTGGACAGACTGGTACTACAGAACATTGTGTTCTGCATATGCCAGCACAGACTTGGATCTGGGGCAGTTTGAAGAACCAGGCAGCAGGAACCTTGGCCTAGAAACAAGGGGGGATCACAGGTTTCCCAAGATGCTGTGCCATGGAAGGCGCTGTAAGGTTGAGAAATGACTGAGGAACCATGTGAGTTTGGGTCTGAGATGGACCCGGTGTCTTGACCATCACCCAACCAATCCTACAGGTGTTGACAAAGGGCATCATTCCCTACCTGGGAATCTTCCTGACAGACCTTACGATGATACATTCTGCATATCAGGATATCGATGATGTGAGTAGCCAGGCCCACGATGGCAGTCTGGGACCTTGAGGTCAAAGTTCCCTGGGAATCCTGAGCTCTATCACTCCTGACAACCTCGAGGCCATCCTAAGAGCCGAGTCCTGTGTCCCTCTGAGCAGCTGCTTGCCACAGCTGTATGACCACTGAGTTTGTGCACATTGAGTAGCTGCATTCCAAGTCCCTCATGGGATGGCACTGGGGCCAAACTGAAGCCAGCCTCTCCTAAGAGAAATGCCGTTTCACCCTCTGCTGCAGTCACTCACCTTGCATCACAGGTGTTAGACAACACAGTCCCTAATCCTGACTTGATGCCCTGTGCCCAGCCCTCCTCTGAATGATGGCCCTACTCTGGTATAAGCACACATTTTACCCAGGCTAGAAGAGGCCCTGGGTGGAGGGCCAAATCCTAACTCCATTGCTCTCTGTCTTCTAGGAAAAATCCCAAATAGAGAAATTAAATAAGGTAAGTGTCAGCTGGCCAGAAAGGACAGGGTGGGTAGAGACCTGCAAGTTTCTCCTGTCCAGCTTGATGAGCAGCCATTACTGGATGGGTACAATGAGATGAGAGAAGATCCACCCTTGTCATGGTAGGCTGTGTAGTAGCATGCAGGAGAGCCCCAGGACTGAGAGTGAGGGAACAACTGTGAGATCTCACATGTATTTGGGGAATCAGTGGAGGGTCGGTGAGCAGAGCTGCTAGAGGAGGTGGGTCCCTCCCTAGACAGCAAAGCCCAGCCCAGGCCAGCCCTGCCCTGTCCCTTCCCTTGTGCTCTCCATGACCAGGAAAATAAGATCATCCAACATTTGAAAGACCTGCAGCATACCTGCAGATATTATCACCTCACCAAAGCAGAAAATTTTCTGGCCTGGTTCAAGGGCCTGGAGCGGCTCAGTGAGGAAGCTAGGTAGGTTGGCAGACACTGGTTGGACCTGGGGAACATCCTGAGAATGGGGTCCAGAGGCCCTGAGGTATGACCATGGGTGAGTGGGAACCGACAGAGACTCTGGTCGGCTGAATGTGGGAGACCCACCAGGCTCTGAAGTTCAAGCCAACTGTGGCAGTGAACAGGCGAGGCACTTGGTCACCTCACCGCCACCCCTTGTCTTAGCTATGAGCTTTCTTGTGCACTGGAGCCCCGGAGGCAGACTGACCCTACAAACAAGAGCAAGACCTTCCCAGGAATTCAAAAGGCAAGAAAGAAGTAAGTGGCTGGGGAATGGCTGGCAGGGTTCAGGTAGGAAGGCGTGCAGGTACCAGGGCTGCCTGAGGCTGATGTTGATGAGACAGAAGAGCTGGTAGGAAAGACAAGTCTTGCTAGGTGCTGGGGGCCCACTGAGTTGGAGGCCGCAGGAATGAATCCTGGGCAGGAGGCCTGAGTCCAGGCCTGCCCCATGGTGGTGTTCTCAGGAAGACAGTGCTCCTAAGAAATGCTGTGCATTCTGGAAAGCCTGCTGTGTCTGCAGTTCCTGATTATGAAGGCAGCAGTGAGCACCGCCTGCTTGAGCTGCACTCCCAAGTTCTTTCCTAAGCAAGACAACATACATTCCCCATAGGCTCTGTTCCCAGGCAGGGGTCCCAGGACCTTAGTGTTTCTGGCGCTGGACTGCAGAAATGGCAGTCTCCTGGCTCAAAATGTGTCTGTAGGAGCTTCTCAAATGGTTGCTGTGTCTCAATTCCCGTCATTACGCCGATTAAATTCTTTATCCCTCTTCCACCAGCCTGAGGATGCCTGAGAACAAGAACGTGTTAGCAAAATATGAGTTTGTTCTCCAGAAGAGGACCTCTCCCACCCTGCCAAGATCACATGTGGAGCCCGCTCCTAACCTCTTCACAGGAAGAGGAGACCACACAACACTGAACAGTGTCTCTACTTAGTCTGGATGGCTATGGTTGAGCACATACAGACAAGAATGGCCCAGGCCATACCCTACCCTAACCACCAGTGACCTCCACTCCTGAAAACACTCAGGATCTTTTCTCCAAAATCTCCTCCTGATGTCAGGACCACAGTGGTTCTGTGGTCCAGGCAATAAGCCATCTTCCTTGGATACTCAATCCAAGACACACTTCAGATATTTTTCTACAAATGCACTCTGCTGTCAAAATGTCCCCCAGGCCACAGAACTCCTCTGTTGCACCTACAATCCAGGAAAATACAAAGGATCCTGTATCCTCAGTGTTCTACTAATACCTGCCACTGGACACACTGACCTGGCCTCCAGGAACTCCCTCAGTGTTTCACATATTCTCCGTACTCTGACATAGAGGAACAGCTGACATTTTGGTAGAGCAATGGGCATGGTGCTCACACTTGCCCCTGGCTCTGCCATTTCTATTAGGATCTGACTTTGATGACTGTGATGCAGATCACTGGCTCTGATGCTGTGAGGTCGACAAGACACACTCTGCCAAAGCCATGCTGACTTATATAGGTTGTCTTCCCAATGAGAGCATTTGAGCTCTGACCTTGCCTTCCCTCCTCTTCAGCTATTCTGGCCTTGTTAGGGTGCACCAGAGTTTCCCTTGAGCGTCGACTGAGAGACAATGAGTGTTGCACATTGCCAACCCCAGGATTTCAAACATCCCATAGGAATGGCATGTGCTAGCCCTCAACCCTCAGTCCTGGTCTGAGTGCAGATAGTGCCATGGCCTCGATGCCAAGACCCAGGATAAACCATTCCACTCAGAGACTGCATCCAGGGCACTGGAATACCAAGGAAACTGCAGTTATTCCAGGTGGGGGCCCTTGCCCTGTTTCCATTTAATTTGAATGCAGAAGAGAAAGGAAAATATTTTCTCAATGGGGTGAAATGGATTTGATCGCTATGGTAAATAATGCCTCAATAAACATAGTTGTTCTGGTAGCTTTAGGATGGCTTTGTTTGTGATCATTTGGGTAAGTGCCCGTAAATGGGATTGATGGGTCATAGAGGAGCTCTATGTGGAGTGTTTTGAGGAACCTCCATACTACTTTCCAAAGTTGTTAAACAAGTTTACACTCCCACCAACAACGCAGTAGGGTTCCCTTCTGGCCACATCCCCTCCAGCCATGGTATAACCCCTGTTTTGACTCTATTTGTTGTTGGTATAATTTTGGGAAGAGAAGGGAAAAAAGCAAAATGTTTAAATAGGAATACAGGTTGGCCATTGCAACAATGAGATGCACAAGACACTGTGCTGAAAAATGAACTTTACAATTTTGGTGGGTGGGGGGCAGAGAAAAGGGGGAGTGTAACTTGGAGATGGAGGGAAGGGTGGTAGGGGAAAAACAAAGGAGGAGGCAACAATGCTCAATAGGAAACGTACTCATTACTTTGCTCAGGTAACTGTAACCAAGCAGGAGGCAACAATGCTCAATAGGAAACGTACTCATTACTTTGCTCAGGTAACTGTAACCACACTGTACAGTATTTTTAAAATAAAAATCTTACAAAAAAGATGAAGCTATGAGGAATGAACTGCAGGACACAGACACAAGAGGTTTTTCTTTGTTTCTTAACTTTGGTATTTTTTGTTTCTTTTGTATATTCTTCCACCTTTGATATAATCTCTGTTGTTCTTGTATTTGATTCTGGTAACTGGTATACTATATAACGCTTATTGGATTTAGAAAAGGGAAGGAATTAAAAAAATCATAAGGAGGAAACTGATGCAAAAGCCATATGCACAAGACAATATGTTGGACACGATCTGTACAACTTGAGTGTGGAGTGGGGTAGGAGGAAAGCAAAGTAGTAGAACTTTTAAGGGTGGGATAACAAGATTGACTAGGAATTTACTCATTACCTAACATATAACTGAAAGCCCTCTGTATATTGTCTTGGCAATAGAATATGAATATTTTGTATATATCTAGTGCTTCCAGTAACATGTCAATAAAACATCAAACAAGCATAGGAACAAAAGAAGATAAACAGAGGGGATACCCGGGACATAAGGAAAAAAGACAAAAGTAAAAGCTAATTTAATTCATTGGTCAGATTAGATTTCTCATGCAAGGTATCAGCAGTTACGAAATGAACCTGAAATCCAGCTCAAATTGTGATGAATTACATGTTGTAATAGGAGCATGTTTTGGAATCTACATATATGCCTTCATCAAAATATATGCCCATGAAACAGATTTGAGAAGCTATATTCCCATAGGACTTTTGTTATACTTGTTTACTAAGTCTTCGAAGGAAAAGGTACTCTGGCAGTTAAAACAAATGACAAAACAAAAACTTCATTCCCACATCTGCTTCCTCAATATTTCCAGAAAATACATCGCCCACTCACTATTTTCCTTCAGGATTTCCCTAGGATCTCTGACTTTCTTTTTGCCTCCCTGGCTCAACTTCTTTGTCTGTTGCAAGGTGGAAGTTCCTTACTGACATTCTCTAGCCTTTCCATTCAACTCAGTGCTATAGCCTTTCTGAAAATCTCCCTTCTCCATTCAAGAATTCCTCCAGTATAGGGATGGGAAGGAGGTACACACCGTAGTCCTACCCTTCTCCACAAGTTCATTTCCGCAATTATCAGCTGCCCAGAGGCAACCATGCTCTGAAAATATTCAATGGAAAAATCCAGATATTCAGAATTGGGAAAGTTTAAATTCTTAGAATACGGAGAATGTAAACACTAAATTGTATTGGAAGAAAATAACATTGAAAATATGCATGTGGAGTCAGCTAATGATTGGTTTTTCATTGGGGCCCTGGCTGGTCATGCTTGTTAACCTAGATGCTTGAGAGATAAAAAGGACAAAGATCACAGCTTGAGGACAAAGAGTTCACACCAAAGTTCTCAGGATCTCATTTTCATTGTTAGCCAGGTGAGAAAACTTGCTCCTGCCATCCCAGTCTACACAGGAAGCTAGATTGAGAGAACTGGACTTGCATTCCAGCCCAAGGAAACAATCCACAAACCCCCATGTCAACAGAAAAGGCCTAGCATGGTGGTATGTGCCTGTCATCCTAGCTAGATGAGATCTTCAATAGGGGCTTTTGATCCAGCTGACCATGAAAAGAAGTGAGACTGAATCTCAAAAGAAACTGCAGCACCTAGGCACCAGTGGCTCATGCCTATAATCCTTCCTACTCAGGAGACTGAGACCTAAGGATTGGGGTTCAAAGTCTGTCAGGGCAGGAAAGTTCATGAGACACTTAGCTCTAATTAACCACCAGAAATTCAGAAGTAGCACTGTGGCTCAAAAGGTAGAGCAACCATGTGAGCTGAAGATCTCATAGAGAGCACGTAGGCCCAGAAGCATGCCCAATTAAATATAAAAATCAATCAATCACTGAAACTTCAACAAACAAAAAACAATCAATTAATCAATCAAGAATAAACCTGCATCAAACCGTGCTTGGATGGGGGCTCAAGCATTCAAGTGGACTAGAGCCTGTCCAGCAAGTAGAACATCTTGTGCTTAAACATAAGGAAAGCCATCAGTTCAAACATCCACAACACCAAAAAACAAACATATCACATTCTTGTCTATGTGAGGGTTAGCCTGAGAAGCAGTGTCTGTACTGTGTGTTCCCATTCCCTTGATACCATGTTAGAATTGGCTCAATACTACCTCTGACAGACAGGAAGAGAAAGGATTGTCCTACAGTTGAAGGGAAATGAGTCCAACTGATGAAGGGAATCAATACTAAGGATTAAGTCTTTCATGCAAGAGCAAGAGACTAAGCGTCTATGGCTTCTTAAGCATTCCCAGTTCCCCATTTTATTCCAGTTCCAGATCCTTCCTTTCCCACATTTTCAAACATTCAAAATTGCTTTAAATTTCTTTCACACAGATTTTTCTCTTCTTGATGCTATAATCTGCCAGTGATCTGCTAGTTCTCCCTGCATCATTGAAAACTTTAGTATTGTTTCTCTATGTTGGTCTAACACTGTCATTTTAAGAAAATTTCAACACTAACACAATCTAGAGTTCATCTAGCTAACATCTTGGATTCTGAGTCTCCACAATCTCTCAGCTGGCTTCATGTCAGTGACCCTTTCCTGTGGTCTAACTTACATATCACCAATAATGGCACCAACTGGGGAGATAATGTGAAATATTTCCCTTTTTACCACCTTCACTTCATCCTGCTTACTTAATCCTGTTCTCACATATCTTCTATTCAGCAACTGATACTTAGTATATTGACAGGTATTTATTGTTCCTATAAGTTACTTTTATATTATCTATCACCAAATTTGCTGTTTCTACCCCTGATAAACACATTTATGGTCCAAGATCCAAATCACCTTGTTATTGAAAATCCTCAATCAATTTCCCTCTTTATTTATTTAAGCAAAAATCCCATCTATAAATAAGTCTAGTGTTAAATTCAATCTCCACGTAAGTCTATTGTTTTTCTTTTTTATCATTTTTATTTTTAATGTAAAGGTGATGTACACAGGGGTTACAGCTGCATAAGTCAGTCAATGAGTTCATTTCGTTTTGAACAATATTATTTTTTCTTCATTTTTCTAACTCATGGCTATCCATCCGTACCTTACTCGTATTAGAAACTGTCAAGTAAGTATATTTGGTTTAACTACTATTAAAATCATTAACAAAATATTCAAGTGACTTGGAGGCCTTTATAATGTACTATGTGATTTTTTTGGTTTCTTTGTATGTTCCTCCCCCATGGTAAAATCCCTGTTTTCACTGTATTTGATTCCAATGCCCTGCATCTTGTATATATATTTCTCTAAGTTGTGGATGGGAAGGGAAAAAACAAAATGCTTCAATAGTGATATACACTGACCCATTGTAAAAATGAGATGAACAAGATACTATGTTGAAAATGAACTTTACAACTTGGAGGGGGGTGGTATAGGAGTAGTTAGGGAGGTGGGTATTAAGGATGGTAGGGGAATAACAAAGGAGGAATGTACAATGCTCAACAGGAAATGTACTCATTGCCTTACTCATGTAACTGTAACCCCTGTAAAGAATTTTCACAATATAAAACATACTTAAAAAGAACAAAGTAAAACATATTCAAGTGAGCCCTCAATATTAACAGGCAACCCTCACCATCACCTAGTCCTTTCATTTCTGATGAGAGTAAATGTTTTCCTACAACTGTGAAACCACTCCCAACACACTTGGTGGATGCCATCTTATCTTCCCACAATGAAGGGAGTGTCTCAGTGATATGTGCCACTTCCTGCCATAGGTGACAAAGAGCATTAGGAGCCTGAACACCTGATGACCTAGCAGTAGCCACCTCCCGTGGAGATACCCAGCAATCAGAGCTGATGGGGATGGAGCACCAGAGAAACTCAATGTCATGTCTGTAAGTCAGCAAATGCCCCTCACAGACCTAAGCTCTGCCCTGGCTGGCAGGTGAGGCAACACCTATCTGCTGAGACTAATTCCTACTCCCAATTAAGTGACCAGTCGGGAGGCTTAGATTCCTCTGTTTAGGCAACTAAGCCTCCGTGAAGGCTTCAGGGCCCCCATAAAGCCTGCCCCACTATCTAACCCTTACCACGAGAGCCTTTGATTTCTGAGGAAACCCAAGAGACAGTGACAATTTTACACTACTGAGCTCTTTTTTTTTTGTCACATGTGGGGCATGAATTCTGGGCCTGGTTGCTGAGCTCTTCAGCTCAAGGCCAGCACTGTATGACTTCAGGCACAAAGCTACTTCTGTGTTTTGTGAGTGGTTTATGGGAGATCAGAGTCTCAGGGTCTTTCTTGCCTGGGTTGTCTTTGAACTGTGATCCTCAGATCTGAGCCTTCTGAGTAGCTAAGATGACAGGGGTGAGCCACAACTGCCCAGCAATCTACCTTGTTTAGATGCATGAAACTCACTGCCAAGGACCCTAGACGGCAAACTTTTGGGTTCAGGTCACTTACTATGGTGTAGTCCCACCAAGGTAACCCTTGGTAACTTTCTGGCCTCCCAGGGATACCGAGTCTCACCCAGGAAGGTACAGGTGGTTCAGCAGTCAGTGACTTATCTGTGTATTCAACTGGGCCACACACAAGGCTTTTACTATCCCCACCAAACTCCTGATTACTAACTGCCCTAGCCCTCCACTAAGAATGAGCTTCTCTCCTTTTTGAGTCTTGCTGACTACCTCAGGACCTGGACCCCCAACAACTCCCTCTGAAGTTGCCACTTATATGAAGTAGCTAGAGGGTCACGGGAGGAAACCCTTTGAACGCCCTCCACTCACATTTCTCCCTTCAGCAGACTTGTTCCAAACGGCCTCCACACAGGCCTCTGCTCTCAGGCTGCCGGAGCCTTCACACCTGGTCTTTCATTATGTAACTGAGAACTAGGGTTTTACATTGGGAGTTTGAGGTTAGCAGATCGGACCTCATTTGTGCCAGTTGCTTATTTGTCCAGACACGTAGACCCTACCATGAGGGACTGGGCTCCTTGCCTCTGTGGCCTAGCCACCACTTGAGTCCTATTACAGGAGTCAAAGAAACTGAACCTGGGCACAAGCCTACCATTGTCACCCACCATCACCTCACTCAGTTACTAACCTATAGAGGGCTCAAACTCTGTCTCCCTCCCACAACCTCTGGTGTCCTGTAACTGATAGAAGCCCCACTCTGACCTTCCAGCCTCTGCCTTCCATTAAACCCAACACCTATTACCAATTCCAGATACAAAGAGCTCCCCAGCACACTCCTGTGTGGAGACTCTGGATGACCTGCTAACTCACCCAGCACACATTAGAGAAAGGTTGTTAAAGCCCCAGGGGAACCGTAATCATGCCTGGGTGACCTAAATCCCTGCCCAGTTCCAAACACTCCCATCATCTCTCTCTTGTCCAGGCCAACAGGAGGCGGATGTGTCAGGCAAGACTCACACAGCCTTCCTCTCCAAGTTTGCCGAGACCTGAGGAACTTCTCCTCACTCCATGCCATCTTCTCTGCCCTACAGAGCACGGCCATCTTCCGACTGAAGACATCATGGCAAGAGGTCTGCAGGTGGGTCCCTATTCCCACAGCAGTTGCCCTATGGACAAACATGGTAGGTGTCACACTCCCTAAGCCCTGGACACAAACCCCATTCCCTGGGTCCAGGTGGGTATTTATTATCAGGATTCAGACACCTGCTGTCAGATTGAGCATACACAGACACAGACACACAGATAGACACAGACACACACACACACACACACACACACACACACACACACACACAAGCTTACTAGGTTTTCTGTCGTGGCTATGAATCTGCATCCACTTGAATTGAAAGCACAGCTGCCTAGTGGAAGAGCGATGGCTCATGGTTATGACAGGAAGAAGCACTTGCTCTTGCATGGTGGATTCTTGGGGCTATTTGAACCGATTTTCAACCCTTTTGTGGAGTCACATGGTTTCCTTCCTTCCAAAACCAAATGGAATCTAACGCCCACCTCCCCACTTTCCAACTGTCACCTTCTCTCTGCCCCTCGCACAGATACTCCTTCTGCACATTCCACAAACTGGAAAAAATCACTTCTCCTACAAATAATTAATCTAAGAGCAAAGAGCTGCTGCCAAAGCTATGACATGAGGAAGGGAAGACAGGGGGCAAATGTGGAGGGGAAACACGGGGGAGTCAGTGCCATCCTGAAGGTGTTTAGAAACACAACCTGATTTCTATTGTAAGGAGAGAAAGGAGAGATTCCCGTAGGCACACAGTAGGCAGAGGGGTGCTACAGCATTTTGTGATCTGCGTATACCAGCCTAGATTTGGACGTGGGGAAGTTTGGAGAACCAGGCAGCAAGAATGTTCCCTAGACACTAGGGGGGATCACAGGTTTCCCAAGTGGCTGTGCCATGGGAGCATCTGTAAGGTTGAAGACTGACTGAGATGCCCTGTGATATAGGATATGAGATGGGCCTTGGGCCTTGACCATCACCAACCCAATCCTACAGCTGATCTCAATGGGCATTATTTCCTACCTGGGAATCTTCCTAATAGATCTCATGATGATAGATACTGCATATCAGGATATACATGAAGTGAGTAGCCAGGCCCCAGTTGGCTCCTTGGCAAGAGGAGAAGAAAGGCCCCTGGGAGTCCTGAGCTCTGACACTCCTTATAGTCCCCTGGCCATGCCCAGTGCTCAGTCCTATGCCCCTCTGACCATCTGCTGGCCAAACCTGCCTGACCGGTGAGCTGTGTGCACACACACACGCCAGCTGGGGTTTCAAGTCCTTTAAGCCAGGTCCGTGTGGCACAACTGAAGCCAGGCTTTCCTAAGACAAGCAACTTCTGGCCTAATAAAGGCCTTTTTACTGATGCTGCAGTCACTCTCCAGCTTCCCAGGGGTTAGACAACAAAATCCCTTATCCTGACTTGATGCTAGGTTCACAGCCTCCTCTGAATGCAGGCCCTACTCTTGTTATGCACACATGTTGTGCAGGCTTGATGAGGCCCTGGTTGGGTGTGCTGAGGGAAGAGGGTCCCCATACTGACTCCATGGCACTCTGAATACTAGGACAAAACACATATGATGAAATTAATTCAGGTGAGTACCAGCTGTCCAGACAGAGCAGCCTGGACATTGAGTGTGAGATCCCACACAAGTCTGGGGGACTCAATGGCGGGTTGGGGGGCAGAGCTGGTAGAGGAGCTGGGTCCCTCCTCAGCCAGCAAAGCCCAGGCCAGGCCAGTCCTGCCCTGTCACTGCTCTTGTGCTCCTCAAGACCAGGAAAATGAGATCATCTAAGACCTGAAAGACCTGCAACAAACCTGCAGATTTCATCACCTAAAGAAGCAGAAAATTCTGGAGTGGCTCAGTGAGGAAGCCAGGTGGGTTGTCAGACACGGGCTGAATGAGGGGGGACATCCTGTCCATGGAGTCCGAAGGGCCGGAGTTGTGACCATGGATTCGAGTGGGAACCGACAGAGTCTCTGTTCAGCCGCATGAGGATGGTCCATCAGGCTCTGAAGTGCAAGCCACTCTGGCAGTGAACAAACATGGCACTTGGTCACCTCACCACCAACCATTGTCTTAGCTATGAGCTGTCATGTGCACTGGAGCCCAGGAGGCAGACTGACACTACAAAACACAAGACCAAGAAGTTTTCACAAATTAGAAAGGCAGGACAGAGGTAAGTGGATGGGCACCGACTGGCAGGGGCCAGGGAAGATTCTGGGCTGCGACACCTGAGGCTGATGCTGATTTCTCCCCACTGACAGCATCCCTGATTGTGGGCTCAGAAGCCTCGACTCTCTAGGCTTTTCCTCCCCTTGCTTGTCTCTGGGGTGCATCCCTCAGATAGGGGTGGGGATTTTCGAAGGGCCTAGACTGGAGCAGCACGCTAGCAGGGTAATGGGGAGCAGGAACGGGGAGTGTGCGGGGGAAGTTCCCTCCAGCAAGCCATCCCCTGACTGAAGCCGCCATAGTCACAACACTGACCTCAGTGGCAGTGGCAGCTCCCAGCCCACAGCACAGGAGCAGCTCCAGCGTGGCCCTGACAGCAGCAGCAGGACACCGTGGAAGAGCCCTCATACAGTGGCCATCTGTGCCCTGGTGTGAACAGCTCCCACCTGGATCTCCACAGGAGACTCAAGGGAGAATCCTCCCAAGACAAGGAAACGGTGGCACCCTGCACTACTAGTCCATTCCTAACTTATCCAATGGAGGTGCAGCCAAGAGGTCTGGAAAGCCCAGCTCCTGTTCACATCATACAGTTTTGGAAGGCCCTAGACGTTCCTCCCAGGCTGGGACACCCATCTATGTCAAGGCCTCTCCTCATGTTGCTGTCTTTCCAGATCAGGTTCTGCAAATCATCCTCTCCAGGGACTTCTGGAATGCTCTTAAATTGCAAAAGCCCAGCCTGCTCTTGAACCTCGAATACACCTGAGGCTAAGACAAACAATAGTCAGAGTTGGAATTTAGGTGGGGAGAGCAACAGCTACCCGTTGGTTCCAAATAACAAGCAGGTAGGAGACACCTGTCTCATCAGGGTGAGCATACTTGAGCACACAGAAAAGGTGTCCAAAGTTTCATGGTGAGTGGGGCAGTATGACAGACCCCTGCTGTCTTCAACAAGTCAGGATACAGACCAGTGGCCATCTCCATGTCCATTTGCTTCCCTCCTGAAATTGGTCTTTTAGTAGAGACAGCAGAAACCCAGCATGCTGGAGCCAGTGGGCAGTGCTCAGGTCTAGACCTCACAGCAAGGAGGGAGGAACAGTGGACCCAGCCACTGACATGAGTAAGACCACCTCAGGGCCTCTGGAGAGTCAAGAAGGCAGATACATGGATCAAGGAGATGAAGACTTTGACTAGATAAGGCACAATGCAACAGGAACCTTCTTGACTTTCCTCAGAGTGAGGTAGATTCAGAGCCTCAGAGTTAGGATGGTAGGATTCTGGGTATTACATAACCTGAAACAGCAGAGGCTTTTCACAGGTGAACTGGCCTTGTTCAGGAGAAGCCTTTTTCATCTTCCAAGTCTTCAAGGGATCAGGAGTCATTTATCTCTTTCCTCATGGAGATTCCATGACTTTCCATCATGCTCAGTCCTCTCCAGGCCACGAGAGGGAGTCGCTGTCATTAGCAGCCAGCTGGGAGAATGTGTCTTCCTGTGTGCTCTGCTCAGAGACTCAGGGGAGCTGGAGAAGGCTAAAGGTGTATCCTCTACCAGTGCAGCCTCCAGCCCAGTGGGTGCCTGACTGGGAGGAGGAAATGGGTCCCTGGCTCTGGGCCTGCTCCTTCTCTTGGGCTTGGGCAAACATCTCTGGTGAGACCTAGGCCCATGCCTACTTGATTCTGTTTACCTACAGCCACAAGACCTGAACATGATCCTGCCTGGGAGGAGGTGTCACACTGCTGATGAGAGTGGCTAGAAATGGACAAGGCCCATGCTATCTTCTGAGACCACTCTCAGGAAGGAAGACTTGAATCATCCCATCACACAGTGGCTGATTCCCTTTCTGAGCATGAGTGTCTTCAGGGTATTGCTGGCCACAGACTGGTGGGAAGGGGGCACTGTGCACAGGGCTTGATGTTCTCTCCCCTTCTGACCCATGTGAGGAATCAGAAGAAGACACAGGATGTCATCCTGAAGCCCTTGAACAAAGCCTTACTGAAAGAGTACAAGCCAGATTTTGTTAAGTTTTTCGAAGAACCAACTCTTTGTTTTGTTGATTCTTTCTATAGTTTTTTTGGATTCTAATTCATTTAATTCTGATTTAATTTTGATTATTTCTTTCTGTGTACTGGATTGGGGTTTATCTTGCTGCTCTTTTTCAAGGAGGTTTAGGTGTGTCATTAAATTGTTAGTTTCAGATCTCTCCAATTTGTTGATGTAGGAGCTCAGAGCTATAAACTTGCCTCTGAGTACTGCCTTTGCTGTGTCCCAGAGGAGCTGGTAATTTGTGTGTTCATTTTTGTGGAATAGCATGAACATTTTAATTTCCTTTCTAATCTCTTCTATGACCCACTCATGATTCAGTAGTGTGTTGTTCAGCCTCCATGACAGACCCTTAGCAAATCTTATCAGAAAAAGAAGAGAACACACCCAAATTAATAAACTCAGAGATGAGAATGGAAACATCTCCACGGAAACAACCAAGATTCAGAACATTATACGGGAATACTTCTCAAAACTCTATGCTAATAAGTTTGAGAACTTGACAGAATTGGACCTTTTCCTAGCAAATATTGACATGCCAAAACTGAACCAAGATGAGTTAAACTATCTTAACAGGCCCATATCAAGTACTGAAATAGAAACAGCAATAAGAGTCCTCCCAGGTAAGAAAAGTCCAGGACCAGATGGTTTTACAGCGGAATTTTACAAGGCCTTCAAAGCACAGCTCACACCAATACTCCTCCAACTCTTCAATGAAATTGAAAGAGAAAGCTCACTACCGAACATATTCTATGAAGCCATCATAACCCTCACCCCAAAACCAGGCAGGGACTCATCAAAGAAAGAGAACTATAGACCCATTTCTTTGATGAATATTGATGCAAAACTTCTCAACAAAATTTTGGCCAATCGACTTCAACAATTCATCCAAAAAATCATACACCACGATCAAACAGGATTCATTTCAGGGATGCAAAGCTGGTTCAATATACCCAAATCAATTAATATTATTCATCACATCAACAGGAGCAAGAATAAGAACCACATGGTTATCTCAATAGATGCAGAAAAAGCATTCGACAAGATCCAACACCCCTTCATGATGAAGGTTTTGGAAAAATTAGGAATCCATGGAACATTCCTCAATACAATAAAGGCTGTATATGACAAACCTACAGCCAGCATTATACTCAATGGTGAAAAACTAAAGCCATTTCCTCTTAACTCAGGAACAAGACAAGGATGCCCACTCTCTCCACTTCTCTTCAATCTAGTATTAGAATGCCTAGCAACAGCAATAAGACAAGACGCAGACATAAAGGGGATCCAAATAGGGAAAGAAGAAATAACACTCTCCCTCTTTGCAGATGACATGATCTTGTATTTAAAGAATCCCATAGACTCCACTCCCAAATTACTCAAGTTGATTCAAAACTTTGGTAAAGTAGCAGGTTATAAAATTAACCCCCCAAAATCAAAGGCTTTTCTGTATGCCAACAATGAGAAAAGTGTGGCTGAAATTAGGAAAGCAACTCCATTTGTAATAGCCCCACGAAAAATAAAATACCTAGGAATTAACTAAAGAAGGGAACAACCTCTATGAAAACGTTAAAATCTTGAAAAAGGAAATCAACACAGAACTAAAAAAATGGCAAAGCCTCCCATGCTCCTGGATTGGAAAGATTAACATCGTGAAAATGTTAATACTTCCCAAGGCTACCTACAAATTCAACGCAATACCTATCAAAATTCCACCCTCATTCTTCAAGGAAATAGAAGAGGCAATCCAAAAATTCATATGGAACAATAAAAGACCCCGAATAGCAAAACCCTCCTCAACGGAAAGAACACTGCTGGAGGAATATCAATACCAAATTTCAAACTCTACTATAAAGCCATAGTAATCAAAACAGCTTGGTATTGGCATAAAAACAGACCTCAGGACCAATGGAATAGAATTGAAAACCAAGAAATGAACCTACAGACCTATAGCCATCTAATCATCGATAAGGGAGATAAAACAATAGAATGGAACAAAGACAGCCTCTTCAGTAAATGGTGCTGGCAAAATTGGTTAACTACATGTAGAAAACTAAAGCTAGATCCTTATATATCACCCTGCACCAGAATCAACTCCAAACGGATCAAAGACCTTGAAGTCAAAGCAGACACTCTGAAAACATTACAGGATGGAATAGGAGAAACCCTAGGTCTCCTTGGATCAGGCCAAAACTTTCTGAATAGAGACCCGGAAACACAACAAATCAAAGGAAGGTTGGACAAATGGGATTGCATAAAGTTGCAGAGCTTCTGCAGGGCAAATGACATAACTAGCAAGATAATAGAAAGCCCACGGATTAGGAGAAGATCTTTACTAGTCATACAACGGACAAGGGTCCCATATCTAAAATATACTTGGAACTCAAAAAATTAAACCCCCCAACAACAAATCCTCAAAGAAACAACTGCCCAATAAATAAGTGGGCGAAAGACTTAAAGAGAAACTTCTCTGAAGAAGAAAGAAGGATGGCCAATAGACACATGAAGAAATGTTCAACATCCCTAGCCATAAAAGAAATGCAAATCAAAACAATATTGAGATACCACCTCACCCCAGTTAGAACGGCAAAAATCAAGAACTCTAACAACAACAGACGCTGGAGGGACTGTGGACAGAAAGGAACCTTACTTCATTGTTGGTGGGAATGTAAACTTGTTCAACCACTTTGGAAAGCAGTATGGAGGTTCCTCAAAAGACTTCACATAGATCTCCCCTATGAGTGGCGCTGTAGCTCAAGTGGTAGAGCGCTCGCTTTGAGTTGAAGAGCTGAGGGACAATGCCCAGGCCCAGAGTTCAAGCCCCATGACCGACAAAAAAAAAAACAACTATATAGAACTCCCCTATGACCCAGCAATTCCACTTTTGGGCATTTACCCAAATGTTTACAAACAAGACCACACTAAAGCTACCAGCACAACAATGTTTATTGCAGCATTATTTACCATAGCTAAGATCTGGAACCAACCCAGATGCCCCTCAGTAGATGAACAGATCAAGAAAATGTGGTATATATACACAATGGAATTCTATGCCTCCATCAGAAAGAATGACATTGCCCCATTTGTTAGGAAATGGAAAAAGTTGGAAACAATTATATTAAGTGAAGGAAGCCAGGCCCAAAGAAACATAGGTCCCATGGTTTCCCTTATTTGCAATATCTAGTATATGTATGAGTCAAGCGGAAAAGGTCAGATAATGCGATGTCAGGAAAATGATACCCGGGACATAAGGAAAAAAGACAAAAGTAAAAGCTAATTTAATTCATTGGTCAGACTAAGGTTCCATTGCAAAGTTATGAGATGAATCTGACATGCAGCTAAAATTGTGATGAATTGGGCTAGGAAGGTGGCTCAGTGGTAGAGTGCTTGCCTTGCATGCCTGAGGCCCTGGGTTCAATTCCTCAGCACCACATAAGCAAAAAGAAAAATGCCAGAAGAGGCGCTGTGGCTCAAGTGGTAGAGCGCTAGCTTTGAGCTGAAGAGCTGAGGGACAGTGCCCAGGCCTGGAGTTAAAGCCCCACAACCGGACCCCCCCTAAAAAAAAATTGTGATGAATTACACGTTGTAGTAGGAGCATATTTTGGAACCTACATATATACCTTCATCGAAATGCATGCCCATGAAATAGATTTGAGAAGCAATATTCCCATAGGTCCTTTGTTATACTTGTCTACTAATCCTTCGAAGGAAAAGGTGCTCTGGCACTTAAAAAATGAAAAAACAAAAACTTCGTTCCCACATCTGCTTCCTCAATATTTCCAGAAAATACATCGCCCACTCACTATTTTCCTTCAGGATTTCCCTAGGATCTCTGACTTTCTTTTTGCCTCCCTGGCTCAACTTCTTTGTCTGTTGCAAGGTGGAAGTTCCTTACTGACATCCTCTAGCCTTTCCATTCAACTCAGTGCTATAGCCTTTCTGAAAATCTCCCTTCTCCATTCAAGAATTCCTCCAGTATAGGGATGGGAAGGAGGTACACACCGTAGTCCTACCCTTCTCCACAAGTTCATTTCCGCAATTATCAGCTGCACAGAGGCAACCATGCTCTGAAAATATTCAATGGAAAAATCAAGATATTCAGAATTGGGAAAGTTTAAATTCTTCAGAATAAGGAGAATATAAACACTAAATTGTATTGGAAGAAAATAACATTGAAAATTTGCATGTGGAGTCAGCTAAGGATTTGTTTTTCTTGGGGCCCTGGCTAGTCATGCTTGTTAGCCTAGATGCTTGAGAGATAAAAAGGACAAAGATCACAGCTTGAGGACAAAGAGTTCACACCAAAGTTCTCATGACCTCATTTTCATTGGTAGCCAGGTGAGAACACTTGCTCCTGCCATCCCAGTCTACACAGGAAGCTAGATTGAGAGAACTGGACTTGCATTCCAGCCCAAGGAAACAATCCACAAACCCCCATGTCAACAGAAAAGGCCTAGTATCGTGGTGTGTGCCTGTCATCCTAGCTATATGAGATCTTCAGTAGGGGCTGTGATCCAGCTGACCAGGAAAACAAGTGAGACTCAATCTCAAAAGAAAATGCAGCACCTAGGCACCAGTGGCTCATGCCTGTAATCCTCTCTACTCAGGAGGCTGAGATCTAAGGATTGGGGTTCTAAGTCTGTCAGGGCAGGAAAGTTCATGAGACACTTAGCTCCAATTAACCACCAGAAATTCAGAAGTAGCACTGTGGCTCAAAAGGTAGAGCAACCATGTGAGCTGAAGAGCTCATAGACAGCACGTAGTCCCAGATGCATGACCAATTAAATATAAAAATCAGTCAATCACTGAAACCTCAACAAACAAAAAACAGTCAATTAATCAATCAAGAATAAACCTGCAGCAAACTGTGCTTGGATGGAGGCTCAAGCATTCAAGTGGAGTAGAGCCTGTCTAGCAAGTAGGTCATCTTGTGCTTAAACATAAGGAAAGCCATCAGTTCAAACATCCACAACACCAAAAAACAAACATATCACATTCTTGTCTATGTGAGGGTTGGCCTGAGAAGCAGTGTCTGTACTGTGTGTTCCCATTCCCTTGATATCATGGTGGACATGGCTCAATACTACCTTGGACAGGCAGGAAGAGATTGCCCTACAGTTGAAGGGAAATGAGTCCAACTGATGAAGGGAATCAATACTAAGGATTAAGTCTTTCATGCAAGAGCAAGAGACTAAGGGTCTATGGCTTCCTAAGCATTTCCAGTTCCCCAGTTTATTCCAGTTCCAGATCCTTCCTTCACCACATTTTCAAACATTCAAAATTGCTTTGAATCTTTCACACAGATTTTTCTCTTCTTGATGCTATAATCTGCCAGTGATCTGCTAGTTCTCCCTGCATCATTGAAAACTTTAGTATTGTTTCTCTATGTTGGTCTAACACTCTTTGTCATTTTAAGAAAATTTCAACACTAACACAATCTAGAGTTCATCTAGCTAACATCTTGGATTCTTAGTCTCCACAATCTCTCAGCTGGCTTCATGTCAGTGACCCTTACCTGTGGTCTAACTTACATATCACCAATAATGGCACCAACTGGGGAGATAATGTGAAATATTTCCCTTTTTACCACCTTCACTTCGTCCTGCTTACTTAATCCTGTTCTCACATATCTACTATTCAGCAACTGATACTTAGTATATTGACAGGTATTTATTGTTCGTATAAGTTACTTTTATATTATCTATCACTAAATTTGCTCTTTCTACCCCTGATAAATACATATATATTCCAAGATCCAAATCACCTTGTTATTGAAAATCCTCAATCAATTTCCCTCTTTATTTCTTTAAGCAAAAATCCCATCTATAAATAAGTCTAGTGTTAAATCCCATCTCTACGTAAGTCTATTGTTTTTTTTATCATTTTTTTTTTAATGTAACGGTGATGTACACAGGTTTTACAGCTGCATGTCAGGTAATGAGTTCATTTGGTTTTGAACAATGTTATTTTTTCCTCATTTTTCTAACTCATGGCTATCCATCACTACCTTACTCTTATTAGAAATTGTCAAGTAAGTATATTTGGTTTAACTACTATTAAAATTGTGAACAAAATATTCAAGTGATTTGGAGGCATTTATAATGTACTATGTGATTTTTTTGAAGGTTTTTTTTAAAAATTTTATTGTAAAGATGCTGCTCAGAGGGATTACAGGTACACAAGTAAGGCAGTCAGTACATTTCTTTTCTCTTCTCTTCTTTTCTTTTCTCTTCTTAGTTGTGGAGCTTGAACAGATGACCACTTTCTCCAAGGCAGGGTCATTGTCATTAGGCATACCTGTGTTGTCCCCTCAATCCTAAATGCTGCTCTTGTCAAGTTCTTGGTATCTGAATGAGAGGGGCTGGGAGAAAAGAAGGACTACGTGTCCTTCTTTCTCTCCTGTCTACTGTCCATAGCTTTCTACCATTGCCCTTGGTGTGCAGGGAACCATAAACAAGTTATGTCTTGGCCCTGCTGAATCCTTTAGGTCTACCACGCTTTTCTGTTCAATATACCCTCTGGCAAGGAGGGTTTTCTTCCTCGGGGGACTTCTCATTGGAAGGTCACAGACTAACGGGGATCTACCTTGGCTGCTTATTACCCTTTAACCTTCCTGTAGTAATTGCTTCCCCTCTGTGGACTCCTCCCTTTCATCCACAGTAAAATGAATCAGAGGAAAGGACCCCAACACCAGCTATTCCAAGTGTTTCTTCCTAATCTTTGTCTTAGTTTTCCTTGATATTGGCTTCCTTTGCTCAATTTTATTTTAAAAGGGAGTTTTAAAGCACTAGGTTGAAGGAAAGTCAGCTGGTCTCATATAGCACACCAAAGGGGAGTCAGCCCATAACCCTGCTCAGTTCTAGTTCTGCTGTGAGAGACTCTGAGCAGGACTGTGGTAAGGACAGGAGAGGAGCCCCATCTAGGAAGAGGCTGCAGCTTTTATCTTTCCCTTCCCCATTTAAGAGGCTTGAAGGGGAACTGGAAGAGAGCACCTTTGCCTTTTTTCCACAAGGATTAGAGTTATTTAGTGGCGTGTTTAGAGAAGGCTACTCCCCTGCGTCCCTGGAAGCCTATGCCATTCACATTGGGCTTTGTTCTGCTATGGCAGATCTCAAGGCTTCTCTTGTTGATACCCTCTCTCCCAATTCGACTTGAGTCATGGCTATGAATAAAATCAGGTGTTTCTTACAGCTGTTTTCATGATACATGGATACAGAGAAAGATGCCACTTATGACATCTGTTCTTTCTTACCAGGATTTTTTTTTGTATTTTATTTTATTTGTGAACATACTGTGCAGAGGGGTTACAATTACATGGGCAGGATAATGCATACATTTCTTACCAAGCATTGCAGCCTCCTCCTTTGTTTACACTTCACATCCCTTCCCAGCCTCTCACCCCCCCCCAGTCCCAATCCCCCCCCCCCCCCCACTGACATTGTAAAGCTCGTTTTGGACAAGACAACTTGTACTTCTCATTTTTGCAACAGGTCCACCTGTATCCTTAAACGACTTCTTTTTCCCCATCTCCTCCACAAGTTATACTGACATCAAATATAGTGAAACCAGGGATTATACTGTGGGAGAGGGACATACAAAGCAACAAAGAAATAATCTTATAAATGCGTTAGAAACACATGCATGAAAGAAAAAAACGTTAAAATACATATCTAAGGGTTCATTTTCCTAACATCACATTATCTGACCTTTTCCACTTGACTCATACACATACTAGATATTGCAAATAAGGGAAACCATGGGGCCTATGTTTCTTTGGGCCTGGCTTCCTTCACTTAATGTAATTTTTTCCAAGTCTTTCCATTTCCTAACAAATGGGGCAATGTCATTCTTTCTGATGGAGGCATAGAATTCCATTGTGTATATATACCACATTTTCTTGATCCATTCATCTACTGAGGGGCATCTGGGTTGGTTCCAGATCTTAGCTATGGTAAATAATGCTGCAATAAACATAGTTGTGCTGGTAGCTTTAGTGTGGTCTTGTTTGTAAACATTTGGGTAAATGCCCAAAAGTGGGATTGCTGGGTCATAGGGGAGTTCTATGTGGAGTCTTTTGAGGAACCTCCATACTGTTTTCCAAAGTGGTCGAACAAGTTTACATTCCCACCAACGATGAAGTAAGTTTCCCTTCTGTCCACATCCCCTCCAGCATCTGTTGTTGTTAGAGTTCTTGATTTTTGCCATTCTAACTGGAGTGAGGTTGTATCTCAATGTTGTTTTGATTTGCATTTCTTTTATGGCTAGGGATGTGGAGCATTTCTTCATGTGTCTATTGGCCATCCTTCTTTCTTCTTCAGAGAAGTTTCTCTTTAAGTCTTTCGCCCACTTGTTTATTGGGCATTTGTTTCGTTGAGGATTTGTTGTTGGGGGATTTAATTTTTTGAGTTCCAAGTATATTTTAGATATGAGACCCTTGTCCGTTGTATGGCTAGTAAAGATCTTCTCCCAATCCGTGGGCTTTCTATTGATCTTGCTAGCTATGTCCTTTGCCATGCAGAAGCTCTGCAACTTTATGCAATCCCATTTGTCCAACCTTCCTTTGATTTGTTGTGTTTCCGGGTCTCTGTTCAGAAAATTTCAGCCTGAGCCAAGGAGACCTAGGGTTTCTCCTATTCCATCCTGTAATGTTTTCAGAGTGTTTGCTTTGACTTCGAGGTCTTTGATCCATTTGGAGTTGATTCTGGTGCAGGGTGATATATAAGGATCTAGCTTTAGTTTTCTACAAGTAGTTAACCAATTTTGCCAGCACCATTTACTGAAGAGGCTGTCTTTCTTCCATTCTATTGTTTTAGCTCCCTTATGGAAGATTAGATGGCTATAGGTCTGTAGGTTCATTTCTGGGTTTTCAATTCTATTCCAGTGGTCCTGAGGTCTGTTCTTATGCCAATACCAAGCTGTTTTGAGTACTATGGCTTTATAGTAGAGTTTGAAATTTGTTATTGATATTCCTCCAGCAGTGTTCTTTCCGTTGAGGAGCGTTTTTGCTATTCTGGGTCTTTTATTGTTCCATATGAATTTTTGGATTGCCTCTTCTATTTCCTTGAAGAATGAGCTTGGAATTTTGATAGGTATCGTGTTGAATTTGTAGATAGCCTTGGGAAGTATTGCCATTTTCACGATGTTAATCTTTCCAATCCAAGAGCATGGGAGGTTTTGCCATTTTTTAAGTTCTGTGTTGATTTCCTTTTTCAAGATTTTAAAGTTTTCATCATAGAGGTCCTTCACTTCTTTGGTTAAGTTAATTCCTAGGTATTTTATTTTTTGTGGGGCTATTACAAATGGAGTTGCTTTCCTAATTTCAGCCACACTTTTCTCATTGTTGGCATACAGAAAGGCCATTGATTTTGGGGGTTAATTTTATATATTTCCTAATAATGTTTTGAATCTTGGTTGTTTCCGTGGTGATGTTTCCATTCTCATCTCTGAGTTTATTTATTTTGGTGTGTTCTCTTCTTTTTCTGATAAGATTTGCTAAAGGTCTGTCAATTTTGTTAATTTTTTCGAAGAACCAACTCTTTGTTTGTTGATTCTTTCTATAGTTTTTTTGGATTCTAATTCATTTAATTCTGATTTAATTTTAATGATTTCTTTCCATCTACTGGATTGGGGTTTATCTTGCTGCTCTTTTTCAAGGAGGTTCAGATGTCTCATTAAATTGTTAGTTTCAGATATCTCCCATTTGTTGATGTAGGAGCTCAGAGCTATAAACTTGCCTCTGAGTACTGCCTTTGCTGTGTCCCAGAGGAGCTGGTAATTTGTGTGTTCATTTTTGTTGAATAGCATGAACATTTGAATTTCCTTTCTAATCTCTTCCATGACCCACTCGTGATTCAGCATGTGTTGTTCAGCCTCCATGTGATACCAGACTTTCTTTGGTGGCTTTTGGTGTTGAGTTCTAATTTTATTCCCTTGTGGTCAGAGAGAATGCAAGGTATAACTTCACTGCTTCTGAATTTGGACAAGTTTGCTTTGTGGCCTAAAATGTGGTCTATTTTAGAAAACATTCCATGTGCTGCTGAGAAAAACGTGTATTCTGATGCTGCTGGGTGAAATGTTCGGTAGATATCTGTTAACTCTAGTTGATCTATGCAGCTGTTTAGATCTGCAGTTTCTCTGTTGAGTTTTTGCCGAGTTGATCTATCTAGTGGGGAGAGTGGTGTGTTAAAATCCCCAACAATTAATGTCTTTGGAGTTATATGGGATTTGAGGGAAAGTAGTGTTTCTTGGATAAATTTGGGTGCTCCATTGTTTGGCGAGTAGATATTTAGAATTGTAATATCCTCCTGAAAGAGAGATCCCTTAATTAGTATGTAGTGACCTTCTATATCTCTTCTCACGAATTTTAATTTGAAGTCTATTTTATCTGATATTAGGATTGCAACTCCCGCCTGTTTATGGGGGCCGTTTGCTTGGTAGATTTTGTTCCAACCTTCAACATTGAAAATGTGTTTGTTTTTATGGGCAAGATGTGACTCCTGAAGGCAGCAGATAGAAGGGTCTTGTTTTTTAATCCAACTAGACAGTCTATGTCGCTTAATTGGAGAATTCAGTCCGTTAACGTTAAGAGAAAGGACTGAGAGGTATTTGGGAGTTCCTGCCATGTTATCCGCCTTCTTGGGGGTTGCGAAATCTGGGTTCTTCCTATGGTTCTTGGATTCTCAGTTTGGGTGCAGTTTCTTGACCTTTATTGTGGTCTTGTTGGTTTTCTATGTGTAGGACATCTTTAAGAATCTTTTGTAGGGCTGGTTTGGTGGAGATGTATTGTTTCAATTTTTCTTTGCTATGGAAGGTTTTTATTTGGCCTTCAGTTATGAAGGAGAGTTTAGCTGGGTACAGTATTCTTGGTTGATAGTTGTTTGTTTTTAGGGCATGGCATACATCATTCCAGGCTCTTCTTGCTTTGATTGTCTCTGCTGAGAAATCTGAGGTGATTCTAATTGGTTTTCCTTTATAGGTGATGAATCTTTTCTCCTTGACAGCTTTAAGGATCTTTTCCTTGGTCTGAGTTGATCCTGTGTGGATTATAATGTGACGGTGGGATGTCCTATTCTGGTCTGGTCTGTTTGGAGTTCTCAAAGCTTCTTGTATCTGAATAGGCCTATCTTTTTGCATGTTTGGGAAGTTCTCTGCTAGGATCCTCTTAAACAAATTTCCTAGGCCATTAACTTCTGTTTCTAGGTGCTCCTCTACACCCATTATCCTTAGGTTAGGCCTTCTGATGGTGTCTTCCAAGTGTTGGAGAGATCTATCATATTTCTTGGACTTGTCTTGGATGTTTGTATGTTCTTTCTCTATAATATCTAGGCTGTCTTCAATCCCTGAGATTCGATCTTCCGCATGGTCTAACATGCTGTCAAGACTTTCTACTTTGTTTTTTATCTCTTTTCTTTCTAATTGGTCAGCTTTGATGGCTTCAAGGTGTTGGTGAAGCTTTGTTTTAGATCTTGTATGAACGTCTTTACTTCCTTAATTTGATGTTCAGTGTTTATTCTCAGATCACTTAGCTGGTTGGTTATGGTTTCCTTGGACTCCCATTCCTTCTGTTGGGATCCATTCAGCATTCCCTTTGTGGTCTCCCTGACTTCCTTCAGCTCTTTGTTAATGGATTCCATGAATGCCTTTAGTGATCTTTGTGTATTTTCTTCCTGCTCTCTCAATTCCTGTATTCCTCTTTGATAAGCTTCCTCCCGTTCGTGGGATTCCTGTAGTTCTCTTTGAGTGTTCTCAGCCTGTTCACGCCATTCCTGCCTTTCTCTTTGAGTATTCTCAAGCTGCTCATGCAAATCCTGTATCAGCTTTTGAGTAGCTTCCTCACGCTTATGATAGTCCTCTATAAACTTTTGGAATGCCTCCTCTCTCTCCCTATCACGCTCATATAGAGACCTTTGTATGCTTTCAATCTTTTGATTCATCATGTTTGCCAGCAGTGTTTGTAGAGCTATTTGGGAATTCTCCTCTGGATTATTCATTATCTGTTCTGTCCCCTGATTATCGGGATTGGGAATTGAGATACCCGGATTTGCCATTTTTCTTGTGTTTTTCCGGCTTACTCTGCCCATTTGCGATGAAAATAGCACCAGTTTTGTGCTAGAACACTATCTTAAGGCAATCATCAACCCAAGTCTGAATTTGCACAGTCAGTGGTCTACAGATACAATCTAGTTCAACAGATACATCTATTCAACATCAAACAACTATACGTTAATGGGCTACGAACCGCAGAGAAGAATTTGGAAGACCAGAAATTATTAGGGTTAGGGAGAGATGTGGGTAAAAAAATAGGAATAGATTGATGTGGGGAGGCTCAGGGGGAGTTAACTAAGTCTTAATCTCAAAGCAGGAAATAGGTTGGGTAGGATGAAAGGAGAGAGAGAGAGAGAAAAGAAAAAGAAAAAAGAAAAGAAAGGGAACGGGAAACGAAAAGAGACCAGAAAAAATAGAAAGGTAGAAATTAATAAAATTATGTAGATTCGATAACAATCTATTTAGATAAGAACATGAATTTATTGAGAGAAGGGGAGGGATGTAAAGGAGATGTGAAAAACTTAAAAATAAAAATGCTTAAGATATTATATAAGTATAAAGAGGTAGTACTGCTATTAAGGAATTTAAGTCTTAGAGGTTTTGACTTGAGTAATAAATTTGTGGATTAAGTGTGTACACAATGGGGGATAGGGTCTAATAGTCAACTACGGGTTTATCTGAGGGAGTGCAGGACAAGAATTAAGTCACATAAAGAAGAACAAAAGAGAGGAGAAAGTGAAAAGGATAATAAAGGAAGAAGAAAAAGATGAGAAGTTCAGTAGAGCTAAACAAATAGATAATTTAAAAAGAGAAATAAAAAAGAGAAAGAAGACCAAAAAAGAAAGCAAAAACGCACACTCCTGTATCCCCAAAATAAAATTATAAGAGGAAAAGAAAGTTTCTGGAAAACAATTTTTTTATCCAAAAAGGCAAAGATTAAAGATAGAAAAACGTTTTAGAAACGAAAAAAAAAATTTTTTATATAAGGTACCAAAAATAAAAACTAAAAAAAAAAAAAAAAGAAGATGAAGAAGAGAAAAACAAAAAGCAAACAAAAAACTTCTTTGATTTTTTTTGGGAGTAGTGGGAAAAATCCTGTATCTCCCTTGTGTCCGTAACCAGCCTCTTGTTGGGGTCTCTGGTCTGCTTGTGGTCCTGTGGCTTGGTTGGTTTCTTAAGTCAGTTTGTTCCAACAGGCAGTAAAATGCTCTGCTTTACCCAGGATTTGGCGATCCTCCTCCCAGGCTAGTTCATTGGGAGACAGATCTGCTTTGAGTATCACAAAAGAGGGGGATGCAGTGATGAGGCTAGGTTCTGGTAGCTTTTCTGGGGCTGGTTTGTGAAAACCTCACAGAGCCCAGCCTGGAGCCATTCTCAGGGTTTCTGTTTTTCAATTGATTGTCGAGGCTGCTAGAGGGAGGGGCAGCCTCTGGCTCTGATTACCCAGTGAAGAAACCCACTCCTTGGGCTGGTGCCCGAGCTGGGTGACTTTTCCCTGGATGGAGCTGAGTCTGGCAGGTCACGCCGCCGTTAAGTTCTTGTGACCTGCTAAATGACTCATTTTATTCCAAGGCCTGAGCTGGAGCTAGCAGCTCCTCCGAGCTTTGTCGGTATCCAAGATGGAGATCACCGGTGCTGGGGAGGGGGGGGGGGGGGAGTGGCCTTCCCTCCTCTGCTCCCTGAGAAGGAGTGAGGACATCAGGCTTCTACTCACGCCGAGTCTTGGTTCCTGGGTCGTCTCTGGTCTGCCAACTGCAGGATGAAGATGTCTGCTCCTTGTCGGTTCTTGCTGGTGTTGAGTAGACTCTGCTCACCTGCTGCGTCTGGCTCCTTTGTCCCGGACTCTCTGTTGCTCAGGTATGGCGGCTGCGCTCGCCCGCCATCGCCACAGCTGCTGCCGCAGCGGCGGCTGCTGGCAAGGGCTCAGAAGTATCTCCTTCCCTGGGTTTCCTTCTCTGGCCTATGTCTCTGTCATGTGAAGGCACACTTGGTGTCATTCTCTGACTTAGGACTGTTCACTAGAACTCTAAAACTGCTTTCTATGCGAGAGCTTACTTAGACTCCAGCTGCTCCTCCACCATCTTCCCGGACTCCCCGTACTCTGTGATTTTTTGGTTTCTTTGTATGTTCCTCCCCCATGGTATAATCCCTGTTTTCACTGTATTTGATTCCAATGCCCTGCATCTTGTATATATATATATATTTCTTTAAGTTGTGGATGGGAAGGGAAAAAACAAAATGCTTCAATAGTGATATACACTGACCCATTGTAAAAATGAGATGTAGAAGATACTATGTTGAAAAGGAACTTTACAACTTGGAGGGGGTGGTATAGGAGTAGGTAGAGGTGGGAATTAAGGGATGGTAGGGGAATAACAAAGGAGGAATGTACAATGCTCAACAGGAAATGTACTCATTGCCTTACTCATGTAACTGTAACCCCTGTAAAGAATTTTCACACTATAAAACGTACTTAAAAAGAAAAAAGAAAACCATATTTAAGTGAACCCTCGATATTAACAGTCAACCCTCACCATCACCTAGTCCTTTAATTTCTGATGAGAGTACATATTTTCCTACAACTGTGAAACCACCCTCAACACACTTGGTGGATGCCATCTTATCTTCCCACAATGAAGGGAGTGTCTCAGTGATATGTGCCACTTCCTGCCATAGGTGACAGAGAGCATTAGGAGCCTGAACACTTGATGACCTAGCAGGACCCACCTCCCATGGAGATACCCAGCAATCAGAGCTGATGGGGATGGAGCACCAGAGAAACTCAATGTCATGTCTGTAAGTCAGCAAATGCCCCTCACAGACCTACGTTCTGCCCTGGCTGGCAGGTGAGGCACCACCTATCCAGCTGAGACTAATTCCTACTCCCAATTAAGTGACCAGTAAGGAGGCTTAGATTCCTCTGTTTAGGCAACCAGGCCTCCATGCAGGCTTTAGGGCCCCCATAAAGCCAGGCCCACGATCTAATCCTTAGATCACGAGAGCTTTCCATTTCTGAGGAAACCCATGGGACAGTGACAACTTTACATTATGAGCTCTTTTTTTTTGTCACATGTGGGGCTTGAATTTTGGGCGTGGGCACTGTACTTCGGTTCTTCAGCTCAAGGAAAGCACTGTATGACTTCAGGCACAAAGCCACTTCTGTGTTTTGTGAGTGGTTTATTGGAGATAAGAATCTCAGGGTCTTTCTTGCCTGGGTTGTCTTTGAACTGTGATCCTCAGATCTGAGCCTTCTGAGTAGCTAAGATGACAGGGGTGAGCCACAACTGCCCAGCAATCTACCTTGTTTAGATGCATGAAACTCACTGCCAAGGACCCTAGACGGCAAACTTTTGGGTTCAGGCCATTTACTATGGTGTAGTGCCACCAAGGTAACCCTTGGTAACTTTCTGGCCTCCCAGGGATACCGAGTCGCACCCAGGAAGGTACAGGTGGTTCAGCAGTCAGTGACTTATCTGTGTATTCAACTGGGCCACACACAAGGCTTTTGCTATCCCCACCAAACTCCTGACTACTAACTGCCCTAGCCCTCCACTAAGAATGAGCTTCTCTCCTTTTTGAGTCTAGCCAAATACCTCAGGTCCTGGACCCCCAACAACTCCCTCCGAACTTGCCACTTATATGAAGTAGCTAGAGGGTCACGGGAGGAAACCCTTTGAACGCCCTCCACTCACATTTCTCCCTTCAGCAGACTGGTTCCAAACGGCCTCCACACAGGCCTCTGCTCTCAGGCTGCCGGAGCCTTCACACCTGTTCTTTCATTACGTAACTGAGAACTAGGGTTTTACATTGGGAGTTTGAGGTCAGCAGATCGGACCTCATTTGTGCCAGTAGCTTATTTGTCCAGACACGTAGACCCTACCATGAGGGGCTAGGCTCCTTGCCTCCGTGGCCTAGCCACCATTTCTATCCTATTACAGGAGTCAAAGAAACTGAACCTGGGCACAAGCCTACCATTATCACCCACCATCACCTCTCTCAGTTACTAACCTATAGAGGGCTCAAACTCTGTCTCCCTCCCACAAGCTCTGGTGTCTTGTCACTGGTAGAGGCCCCACTCTGAACTTCCAGCTCTGCCTTCCATTAAACCCAACACCCTATTACCCATTTTAGATACAAAGTGCTCCCCAGCACACTCCTGTGTGGAGACTCTGGATGACCTGCTAACTCACCCAGCACACATTAGAGAGAGGTCATTAAAGCCCCAGGGGAACCGTAATCATGCCTGGATGACCTTCATCCCTGCCCAGGTCCTGACATTCCCAGCATCTCTCTCTTGTCCAGGCCAAGAGGTGGCGGCTGTGTCAGGCAAGACTCACACAATCTTCCTCTCCAGGCTTGCTGAGACCTGAGGAACTTCTCCTCACTCCATGCCATCTTCCCCTCCCTGCAGAGCACGGAAGTCTTCCGACTGAAGACATCATGGCAAGAGGTCTGCAGGTGGGTCCCTATTCCCACAGCAGTTGCCCTGTGGGCAGACATGGTAGGTGTCACACTCTCTAAGCCCTGGACACAAACCCCATTCCCTGGGTCCAGGTGATTATTTATTATCAGGATTCAGACACCTCCTGTCAGATTGAACATACACAGACACACACACACACGCGCACACACACACACACACATGAACTTACTAGGCTTTCTGTCGTGGCTACGAATCTGCATCCACTTGAATTGAAAGCACAGCTGCCTAGTGGAAGAGCAATGGCTCATGGTTATGACAGGAAGAAGCACTTGCTCTTGCCTGGTGGATTCTTGGGGCTACTTGAACCGATTTTCAACCCTTTTGTGGAGTCACATGGTTTCCTTCCTTCCAAAACCAAATGGAATCCAACTCCCACCTCCCAACTTTCCAACTGTCACCTTCTCTCTGCCCCTCCCACAGATACTCCTTCTGCACATTCCACAAACTGGAAAAAATCACTTCTCCTACAAATAATTAATCTAAGAGCAAAGAGCTGCTGGCTAAGCTATGACATGAGGAAGGGAAGAAAGGGGGCAGAGGTGGAGGGGAAACACGGGGGAGTCAGTGCCATCCTGAAGGTGTTTAGAAACACAACCTGATTTCTATGGAAAGGAGAGCAAGGAGAGATTCCCGTAGTCACACAGTAGGCGGAGGGGTGCTACAGCATTTTGTGATCTGCGTATACCAGCCTAGATTTGGACGTGGGGAAGTTTAGAGAACCAGGCAGCAAGAACGGGCCCTAGACACTAGGGGGGATCACAGGTTTCCCAAGTGGCTCTGCCATGGGAGCATCTGTAAGGTTGAAGACTGACTGAGATGCCCTGTGATATAGGATATGAGATGGGCCTTGGGCCTTGACCATCACCCACCCAATCCTAAGGCTGATCTCAATGGGCATTATTTCCTACCTGGGAATCTTCCTAATAGATCTCATGATGATAGATACTGCATATCAGGATATACATGAAGTGAGTAGCCAGGCCCCAGTTGGCTCCTTGGCAAGAGGAAAAGAAAGGCCCCTGAGAGTCCTGAGCTCTGACACTCCTTACAGTCTCCTGGCCATGCCCAGTGCTCAGTCCTATGCCCCTCTGACCATCTGCTGGCCAAACCTGCCTGACCCGTGAGCTGTGTGCACACACACGCCAGCTGGGGTTTCAAGTCCTTTAAGGGAGGTCTGTGTGGCAAAATTGAAGCAAGGCTTTCCTAAGACAAGCAACTTCTGGCCCAACAAAGACCTTTTTACTGATGCTGCAGTCCCTCTCCTAGCTTCCCAGGGTTTAGACAACAAAATCCCTGATCCTGACTTGATGCTAGGTTCACAGCCCTCCTCTGAATGCAGGCCCTACTCTTGTGTATGCACACATGTTGCCCAGGCTAGAGGAGGCCCTGGTTGTGTGTGCTGAGGGAAGAGGGTCGCCATTCTAACTCCATTGCCCACGGCATACTAGGACAAAACACATATGATGAAATTAATTCAGGTGAGTATCAGCTGTCCAGACAGAACAGCCTGGGAAGGGAACATCAAGTTTCTCTTGTCAAACATAACCAGCTGCTATTTCTTCATGGGTCCAATGAGAGGAGAGAGAAGGTCCAGCCCTTGTCATGGTAGACTGCAAAGTAGCATCCAGGAGGTCCCCAGCATTGAGTGTGAGATCCCACACAAGTCTGGGGGACTCAATGGCGGGTTGGTGGGCAGAGCTGGTAGAGGAGCTGGGTCCCTCCTCAGCCAGCAAAGCCCAGTCCAGGCCAGTCCTGCCCTGTCACTGCTCTTGTGCTCCTCAAGACCAGGAAAATGAGATCATCTAAGACCTGAAAGACCTGCAACAAACCTGCATATTTCATCACCTAAAGAAGCAGAAAATTCTGGAGTGGCTCAGTGAGGAAGCCAGGTGGGTTGTCAGACACTGGCTGAATGAGGGGGGACATCCTGACAATGGAATCCGGAGGGCCGGAGGTGTGACCATGGATTCGAGTGGGAACCGACAGAGTCTCTGTTCGGCCGCATGAGAATGGTCCATCAGGCTCTGAAGTGCAAGCCACTCTGGCAGTGAACAAACATGGCACTTGGTCACCTCACCACCACCCTTTGTCTTAGGTATGATCTGTCATGTGCACTGGAGCCCAGGAGGCAGACTAACACTACAAACCACAAGACCAAGAAGTTTTCACAAATTAGACAGGCAGGACAGAGGTAAGTGGATGGGCACCGACTGGCAGGGGCCAGGGAAGATTCTAGGCTGGGACACCTGAGGCTGATGCTGATTTTCCCCACTGACAGCATCCCTGATTGTGGGCTCAGAGGCCTCGGCTCTCTGGGTTTTTCCTCCCCTTGCTTGTCTCTGGGGTGCATCCCTCAGATAGGGGTCGGGATTTTCGAAGGGCCTACACTAGAGCAGCACGCTAGCAGGGTAGTGGGGAGCAGGAACGGGGAGTGTGCCGGGGAAGTTCCCTCCAGCAAGCCATCCCCTGACTGAAGCCGCCATAGTCACAACACTGACCTCAGTGGCAGTGGCAGCTCCCAGCCCACAGCACAGGAGCAGCTCCAGCGTGGCCCTGACAGCAGCAGCAGGACACCGTGGAAGAGCCCTCATACAGTGGCCCTCTGGGCCCTGGTGTGAACAGCTCCCACCTGGATCTCCACAGGAGACTCAAGGGAGAATCCTCCTAAGAGAAGGAAACGGTGGCACCCTGGACTTCTAGCCCATTCCTACCTTATCCAATGGAGCTACAGCCAAGAGGTCTGGAAAGCCCAGCTCCTGTTCACATCATATAGTTTTGGAAGGCCCTAGACCTTCCTCCTAGGCTGGGACACACATCTGTGTCAAAGCCTCTCCTCATGTTGCTGTCTTTCCAGATCAGGTTCTGCAATTCTTCCTCTCCAGGGACTTCTGGAATGCTCTTAAATTCCAAAAGCCCAGCCTTCTCTTGTACCTCCAATACACCTGAGGCTAAGGCAAGCAATAGTCAGAGTTGGAATTTAGGTGGGGAGAGCAACAGCTACCCGTTGCTTCCAAATAACAAGCAGGTGGGAGACACCTGTCTCATCAGGGTGAGCATACTTGAGCACACAGAAAAGGTGTACAAAGTTTCATGGTGAGTGGGGCAGTATGACACTCCCCTGCTGTCTTCAACAAGTCAGGACACAGGCCAGTGGCCATCTCCATGTCCATTTGCTTCCCTCCTGAAATTGGTCTTTTAGTAGAGATGGCAGAAACCCAGCATGCTGGAGGAAGTGGGCAGTGCTCAGGTCCAGACCTGACAGCAAGGAAGGAGGAACAGTGGACCCAGCCACGGACATGAGTAAGACCACCTCAGGGCCTCTGGAGAGTCAAGAAGGCAGATACATGGATCAAGGGGATGAAGACTCTGACTAGATAAGGCACAATGCAACAGGAACCTTCTTGACTTTCCTTAGAGGAAGGGAGATCCAGAGCCTCAGAGTTAGGATGGTAGGATTCTGGGTATTACATAACCTGAAACAGCAGAGGCTCTTCACAGGTGAACTGGCCTTGTTCAGGAGAAGCCTTTTTCATCTTCCAAGTCTTCAAGGGATCAGGAGTCATTTATCTCTTTCCTCATGGAGATTCCATGACTTTCCATCATGCTCAGTCCTCTCCAGGCCACGAGAGGGAGTGGCTGTCATTAGCAGCCAGCTGGGAGAATGTGTCTTCCTGTGTGCTCTGCTCAGAGACTCAGGGGAGCTGGAGAAGGCTACAGGTGTATCCTCTACCAGTGCGGCCTCCAGCTCAGTGGGGGCCGGACTGGGAGGTGGCAATGGGTCCCTGGCTCTGGGCCTGTTCCTTTTCTTAGGATTGGGCAAACATCTCTGGTGAGAACAAGTAGGCATGGGCCTACTTGATTCTGTTAACCTACAGCCACAAGACCTGAACATGATCCTGCCTGGGAGGAGGTGTCACACTGCTGATGAGAGTGGCTAGGAATGGACAAGGCCCATGCTATCTTCTGAGACCACCCTCAGGAAGGAAGACTTGAATCATCCCATCACACAGTGGCTGATTCCCTTTCTGAGCATGAGTGCCTTCAGGGTATTGCTGGCCACAGACTGGTGGGAAGGGGGCACTGTGCACAGGGGTGATGTTCTCTCCCTTTCTGACCCATGTGATGAATCAGAAGAAGACACAGGATGTCATCCTGAATCCCTTGAACAAAGCCTTACTGAAAGAGTACAAGCCAGAGAAGTGTGAGTTTGTGCAGACGATCTCAGAGGATCAAAGGGAGTCAGAAGCAGATAGCCAGGAAAATGGCAGAAAAGGGTGGGTGGGCATAATCACCACCCCAGGTGGGAGGGCAGCCTCAAAAGTGTAGACATTAGGTACTGAGCCCAAGTAGGCACTGCATACCCCAGTCCCAGAACTGCCCAATCAGACGCTGGACATGCCTGCCTTGCATTGCCCAGCCCTGCCCTAAATGGCTGTTTGAGGAGGCAAGAGGCAGTGCAGAGACACCATCACTTTGGGGACAGACAATGAGCTGCTATCGGGCTGGGTGGCCAAAGCTCTCACTAGAAGATACTTTGTTTTACTCCAATGGGAAGCAGGGCTTCAGAATGAATGTCAAACTGGGGTGTCGCTCAATGGAAAAGGACTTGCCTTAACATCAGGCAAACCCTTGATTTCTCCCCGGAGCACAGTCCTCAAGAATCCAATCCTAGTCCAGCAAAGCTCATATGATCAAGCCATGCAAGTGACCACAAAAGCACACTTCTATGAACAGAGCCAGTGTTATGGAAGGATGATTCAGAACAGGATAGAGTCCAGGTGCAGGCCCACAGAGAGCGAGAGAGATCCCAGAGACCACAGGAGAGTTCCACCTCTTCTCTGCCAGTGTGCTTCTCTTCACAATTAGAGGACACTACCCAACATCGTACAAGGATGACAGACCTAGACACAGACAAAAAGGGGTTCAGAGTCATGCACAGAAAGAGATAGAGAAATGGGCAGACACATAATGACAGAAAGACCGAGAAATAGACACACTGAGATAGACAAATCAGGCACAAAGAGAGATAGTCTATGATTTGGGACCACAAGCCTACTGTGATGGTGCCATTGATCTGTTATCTATATACTGAGTTGAAGAGCTATTCAAATACTTTGTCTAAATGATCAGCATTGATTACACCTTGCCTGTCATTAGGCCTTGCTAGCTACCTGCACTCTTCTCCCAGTGTAGGTGTTACGGTTTCCTTCTTCCAGCAAAGGAAGTCAGAAGCTTGGGGAGCTTTGTGATTAGGAATGAGCAACCAGGAAATGGGCAGAAGTTTGGGGTAGCCAGACATAGTTGACAGGAAAGTCATGGTCAGTGGAGACAGGGGAGAAAAAAGGGCTGGCAAGAAAGACAAGTCTTGCTAAGTGTTGGGGCCCCATTGAGTAGGAGGCCCTGGAATGAATGTTGTACAGGGGACCTGAACCACACCTGCCTCATGGGTTTTTCTCAGTAGGACAGTGCTCCCATGGGGTGCTGTGCATTCTGGAAGGTCTGCTGTGCTTCAAGGTCCTGATCATCAAGTCAGCAGTGAGGACAGGAGGGGAATAACTTGCCCTACCTCCAGGCAGAGCAAGCATAAGCTACTGTCCCAAGTTCTTCCCTAAATACAACAAGAGAGATTTCCAACAGATTCAGTTCTCAAGCAGGAGTCCCAGGCCCTTGGTGCTCCTGCTGCTGGACTGCAGGCATGACAGCATCCTGCTCAAAATGCATCTTGTGGAGCTTTTCAAGTGCTTGGAGCGTCGCGGTCTCCATCAGTCCTGCTGATTTAGCTCTCAGTCCTTCTTCCACCAGCGCTGAGGATCCCTGAGAACACAATTGTGTTGACAAAATACAACTTTGTTCTCCAGAAGAGGACCTCTAACACACTGCCAGGATCAAGGGTGGAGCCAGCTCTTCACCTCTTTCCATGAAGAGGAGATGACACAAAACTTAAGGGTGTCTCACTTTAGTCTGGATGGCTATGGACGAGCACATACAGACAAGACAAGCCCAGGCTATACTGTACCCTCCAGTGACCTCCACTCCTGAAAATACTCAGGATCTTTTCTCCACTATCCCCTCCTGATATCAGGACCACAGTGGCTCTGTGATCCAGGCAATAAGCCATCTTCCTTGGATGCTCAATCCCGGACACATTTCAGATAGTGATCTACAAATTTCCTCTGAGATCAAAACGAAAGTTGCAATGTGGCCCAGGCCACAACCTCTCCATTCCACTTCAAATCCTGGAGAACACTAAGGATCCTGTATCATCATATTACTAATAATATTCCAATGATGCCTGCCAATGAACCAACTGACCTGCCCTCCAGGAACTCCCTCAGTGCTTCACATGGTAGAGCAATGGGCATGGTGCTCTCACTTGCCCCTGGCTCTGCCCTCTCTATTAGGATCCAACTTTGAGGACTGTGGCGCAGATCACTGGCTCTGATCCTGTGAATTCACAGCATACATTCGCGCCAAGCCATGCTAACCTGTGTAGGTTGTCTTCCTGATGAGTGCATTTGAGCTCTGACCTTCCCTTCCCTCCTCTTCAGCTATTCTAGCCTTTCTCAGGGTACACCAGAGTTTCTCATGAACATTGATTGAGAGACAGTGAGTGTTGTCCATTGGAAACATCAGAGCTCAATGAGCCTAGAGAAAAGGCCTGTGCTAGCCCTCATCCCTCACCCATTGAATGAGTGCAGAGTGCCATGGGCTCAATGCCATGTCTGAGGATAAGCCATTCCACTCAGAGACTGCCTCCAGGGCACTGGAGAACAAAAGAAACTGCAGTTATTTCTGGTGTGGGTCCTTGCCCTGTTTCCATTCAATTTGAATGAACAATAAAAAGGAAAATATGTTCTGAATGTGGTGAAATCGATTTTAGAACACCCGTGCCAGCTCTGAATCTGATATGAATGTAATATTCAATACTGTTTCTACTGGAGTCTGGTCATTGTGGTTGTATTCCTGGATCTCAAGTATGAAGGACATACACCCCGATGTAAAAAAGGAATTTTACAGGATGATAGTGGACTTTATGCAGAAGTAGGGAATGAACACCACCACCCTTGTCCACCCAAGGAAGGAAGGGCCTGTCCACATGCACACAGCAGCTAGTGTTCACTTTACTTGCAATAAACAGGGTGTGTAAGGCAATCACGTTTGTAACCCCAATGGCAGAAGAGAAAGTGTGAAGCCCCAGTCTTGCCAGGGAAATGGCAGCATCCTGAGGGCTGGCCAGGGAGGTGGGTGGGTCTGAGAAGCCACAGCTTGTGGCCTCTGCAAGGAGTCACCAATGGAGTGGTTCATGTAGAGATACTAGGGCGAATCCCACATCTCCCAAATTTAG
The DNA here is from genome assembly GCF_019054845.1 of Dipodomys spectabilis. Taxonomy (NCBI): domain Eukaryota; kingdom Metazoa; phylum Chordata; class Mammalia; order Rodentia; family Heteromyidae; genus Dipodomys; species Dipodomys spectabilis. The sequence continues at coordinate 8,276,618 of NW_024870723.1, forward strand.
GATATTCCATAAAAATCTAAGACTAAGTACATCTCAAGGATTTCTTCACCAGATGCTCTACTAGGATACCTCTTACACCAAAGTTGTGAAAAAATAGGACCACAGGAAGTAGAGATGAAAGGCTAACATAGCTTCAAATATCATCAAGTACCATAGTCTGTGGGCCTGCACTTCAACAACAGTTTGGTTCATGGAGTTTATAGGGATCAGCTTAGAAATCAAGCCTGACTGAGTTAAAGAGGAAATGAGTTTTGTGAATGGACATAGGAAGTTCATCAATTACACAGTATTGAGAACAGACCATAAAAAGAAAGTGGATGTGGTATATATACATAATGGAATTCTATGCCTCCATCAGAATGAATGACATTGCCCCATTTGTTAGGAAATGGAAAGACTTGAGAAAACTTATATTAAGTGAAGTAAGGCAAGTCCAAAGAAACATGGATTCCATGGTTTCCCTTATTTGCAATAACTAGAATATGTCTGAGTCAAGTAGAAAAGGTCAGATAAGTTGATGTTAGGGAAATGAACCCTAAGGTATGTATTCCAATGTATTTTTTCTTTCATGCGATTGTTTCTAACACATTTATAAGATTATTTCTTTGTTGTTTGTATGTCCCTCCCCCATGGTATAACCACTGATTTCATTGTATTTGATGTTGGCATAATTTGTGGAGGGGAAGGGAAAAAACAAATTGTTTAAATAAGGATACCTGTGGACCCACTGCAACAATGAGACGTACAAGTCCTTATGTCAGAAAATGAACTGTACGACTTTGGTGGGGGTGGGGGGGGAGCACTGGCTGGGGTCGTGGAGAGGATAGGAAGGGATGGGAAGGAGAAACAAAGGAGGAGGCAACAATGCTTGATAAGAAATGTACTCATTATCCTGCCCGTGTCATTGTAACACCTCTGTACAGTATTTTCACAATTAAAAAAATACAGTAAAAGACTGGACCCCAATGTGGGCAAGTAACATCTTCATAACCATCATTACTTGGTCCAATTCCTGTTCAATACCTGCCCTCCCATACCCATTGACTACCTCGGCCCCTCTCAGGAGAAGGAGCTCCAGAAGAAATAACCCTCACCCATACTCCCAGACAGAAACAGTACATATTCAACCAAAAAAGGGTGATATGGACGTCAGCAAACACTCCCTCCCAGACATAAGCCCCGCCCTGGAAGGCAGCACCTGGGAAGCAGGAGAGGCACCTCCCACCACTAGCCCTGACTAGAAAAAGAGTTCTGAGAAGGTGGACGATGCCATTTCTCCTCTCCCTCATCAGAACTTAGCCTTGTCAGTTCAACAGCCAATACATCTTTTCCCTCTTTGTGACTTTTTCTTGAGTGGTTTTTGGGTTATTTTCTTTAATGGCCATGGTCCCATCTGCATGGGAGGAGGAAGTGTGCATATGATCCAACAAGCATACATCTCTATGAAGGTGGAAGCCTCTTCCTCCTAGTCTAACAGGGTCCTTGTGCCAGAGGTGGGAGTCATGCTGGCCAGTGGAGTTCATGGGCTACATGAGTACAAGTCATAAACAGGGGACCCTGGAGAGGGCGAGGTCAGAAGGGCCCAAGTGAAGAGATGACATCACAATGGCTCCGAGGACTTAACCCCTGGTCCTTGCCAGAACCCACAGGCCCCACAAGCTGCCCGCTAGTACACTTGTGTGGAACGTGCATATTGAGAAGATGTCTACTTGTTGTTGTTGGAGGAGGAGAAATTCAAGAGGGAGTGAAGGGCGGAGAAGGTTCCTGGGACACCTGGAGCCACGCTGGGTGCCCCCAGGACCCTACCGCCGTTTCTGGAGATTTTTCCGCAGGACTTCACAGGTAACATGGGGCAGTCCAGGCCAGGAAACTATAGGCTGACCCACCACTTCCATGTCCCTAATCCTCACTGGATCTTCCTGCTCCCTGTTTGTGTGTGTGTGTGTGCGTGTGTGTGTGTGTGTCTGTGTGTCTGTGTGTGTGTGTGTGTCTGTGTGTCTGTGTCTGTGTGTGTGTGTGTCTGTTTGTGTGTGTCTGTGTTTCCGTGTCTATGTGTCTATGTGTCACACACACGTTTGTGTGAGCAGTCAGTTGTTTTCAGGTTTTTCTATCATGTGTGTGGCCATGAATCTTCTTGTAGTTTTCTAGATGGCATTTGAACCATCCCTCCTCGGTTCTCCTCCAGAATGAAGATCACTTGTCCCCACCCTTGGACGAGGCCTGCAGGTTAAAGGTCCCTGCGGCTGGCACCCTGGAGGAGCAGGTGGAGCGCTTGGTGTCTGCCCAGATGATGGAGGACTCCATCTTCGTACAGAACTTCTTCAACAACTACAGGAGTTCTGCAGACACGAAGCAGGTATTGGACCTGCTATTCACAAGGTGAGTGCCAACTCCAATAAGATAGGATTAGACAGCTACAGTGAGATCCTTGGCAATGGAACCTGGCTTGTGTTGGGTTCACAGAATCTATTTCACTGGCACTTGCCAGAATTGGAGGAACCAAGCATGCAAGGCCTGGGCTAGGCTGGGCTGGGCTATTCAAGTATAGCGTCTGTCTAGGACTGTGGTATATTCTCTGTCACTCTGCTTAATTGAGGCCTAAGACAAAGCAGTGTGTTTCTTTAGCCAGAAGGAAACCAATTGGCTCTGGGACCAGGATCCCACCCAGGTGTAGGCAGAGCAGGAATAGCTGGGGCCAGAGAGTAGGCCTCTGGGCTCCTAAGTAGATCAGGACAGGAGATGATCGCTCATCCTTGAAAGAAATTGGAAAAGAAGGGAAGAGATAGGAAGGGTCGATGTACAGATCATGAGCTTAGTGGTGTGAGAAGAGCAAGAACTTGCTGGCTATCCTGGGCTGGCCAGTGATGCTTGGAATTCTCAACAGGTTCAGGAATTGTGAAGCCCCCATGGAGTCTTTTGCACAGACTGACACACTCGCAGACTCCAGAGAGGATGTCATTCCCCAGCACCAGATCTGCTAGTGAGTAGTGGGCTTTGATCTGCAGGGAGAGTATGAGTGTCCAGAGTGGTGACAAATGAGTGGGTGGAAGGTTGGAGAGATGGGGCCAAGTCAGGAGCCCTCAATTCTTGTGCTTGTCACAAGATCCTTGGGGTGTGAGGCTTCACCTATAATACCAGGAGGAAAACATTACTATGGGGTACTGTTGTGAACAGAGGTAGTGGCTGGGGCCTTTGGGTGAATCCCAGGAGAATCCATCCTCACCATACAATAGCCCATGCCATTCAGGTTTGCCCAGCTCCCCATGAGCTTCACTGTAGGCCTAGGGACATCAGTCCTTGGTCAGAGCCCTGGAGATGCTGCTAGGGGTGGCAATGAGAACAAGGGCCACCCTGTAGCAGATACAGAAGGAGAACAAGCTGGAGGTAGGCAGACATCCATGTGCAGCTCCTGGGGAAGGAGGCAGCAGAGCTACCTCGGAGGTGTGCCGGAACCCTATGCATGCCAGGCAAGACAGCAAGGCCTTTAGAGTCCAGCATCTGGAGGCCCTCGGGAGAGATGATGGGCAAATTGCAGAAGAGGACAGGGCTGCTTTCAGCAGTTGGACTTGGTTCCCACCTTGGATGAAATTTCTCTGCAGGCCATGGCTGGGTGGGCTTCCCACTGTTAGCACAGACACAAGGGGCTGATGTTGGAAGATGCTGGTCTCTGCAAAGGCAGCGATCATCGTAGGGGACTAAGGGAGACCAGGGCAGGTGCTAGGCTTTATTCAGACGCTGCTTCCCACCCATGTTCCTCTAGTGCTATCTCAGGCCTTCTGAGCACCTGGCTGGACTGCCACCCAGAAGACTTCCTGGAACCCAGGCAACATCCCTGCCTCCAGGGGCTCCAGGCTCACTTGAGGATCCATATGCGTGGCTCTGACGTGGAGCTCCATGTCTCTCACCTCCTGGCAGAGTTGGGGATCCAGGACGTAAGGCAGGATGAGGCTCTAGGTACGTAGTTGGGATGGAGCCATGGGTTGGGGAGGGGTGGGAGGTGCAGGACACCACTGGGAGGAGGCTGCAAAATTAGCCATGGGCCTGGGACAAGACAAATCTCAAGCCCAGCATGGACATGGAGAGGTTGAGCGATAGCGTGTATGGGAGTTTCTAAGCTGGAAATCTCAGGGAGGAGGGTGCTGTGGGACTTTACAAACACTCAGAAGAAAGCAGTCATGGAGAAGACCTTGTCTCCTCCTGCAGCTCCACCCGCAGCTCCAGTGGTAGATGTCACACCAACTTCAGAGCCCCAGTCAAGTCCATCCGTGAATGTGGTCCCCACTGCAGTGGGAGCAGCCTCATCAGGAGCCCAAGCAGAGGCCACTTCTGCCTTGAATCTGGATGGCAGCGCTCAGGGAGCTGAAACTTCTTGTGTGGCTGAGGAGCCTCAGGCCAAGCTGGCTCTCCTGCTGAGTCCTGAAGCCACAAGAGCAGCCAGTGATGAAGGGCAGTCATCCCCCACTATCTCTTCAGTGCGCAGGGCCCAGGAAGCGGCGGTCAGTCCTGAGGTGGAGCCCAATGGCACCTCAGCTCCGGGGCTGAGGGTGGGAGAAGTGTCCATATGTGGTGGGGAGATGGAGCTGTGCTCTGGCTCCCCTCCTGTGCTCAGGCCCCAGCACACATCAAAAGCCACTGCTGAGGAAGGGCCAGGATCCACGTCGCCTCTGCCTCATGTCCCCGCACAAGCAGCCTTCAGTGAGGAGCTGAATGTGCTTTTGCCCTTGGCTGTGCTGCTCTTCATTGTAGGAGCACCAGCAGGCCTACTGTGTCTGGTGGGAGTAAAGACTCTGGTGATCTGTGGCCTGAGACTACTAAACTCTTGTGACAAATCAGAGCCAGTTGTCACCAGGGATGCATTACACGGGGCTGATGGCACTCCAGCAGAGAGTGCTGACAGGAAGACTTTTGTCAGTTTGGCTCCCATTCTGCGTTGCGGAGAAGCAGGCTACAGTGCTGAACTGACCATGTTTCTGATCCTAACTCTACTGTTATTTATTTTAAGAGGACCGGCTGGGGGACTCTCACTTGTAGGAGTGCTGACACTGCTGCTCTGTGCCGTAAGAGCATTCTCTTCTTGCCCAGAGTCAGAGCCAGCTCCCACCATGGCTGCTGACCACAGTGCTCAGAGAGCACCAGAATATAGTGCTGAGAAGGAGCCCTGTGTCAGCGTGGCTCCAGTTCCTAATCACAAAGAACCACCCTCCAGTACAGAACTGGAGTTCCTTCTATCCTTGTGTGTGATGTTCTACCTGTTAGGAGCACCTGCTGTAGTGTTCTTTGTGCTTGGAGTACCAACTGTGGGCTTCTGGGTTGTGAGAGCTACAGCATCTCATGCACAATCGGGGCCATCTGCCAACTTGGCTCTGGAGAGCAGAGCAGACAGAGCACCAGCCTCGGGGGATGCTACAGAGCCCCTTTCTGCCTCAGCTCCACTTCTTAGTCCTGCAGAACCAGCCTCCAGATCGGAACTGCATATCCTTTTACCCATAGCTGCAATGCTGTCTCTGGCACAAACCCCAGCGTTGGCCATCTTCGTTGGGGGAGCCCTAGTTCTGCTGCTCTCCTTTGTAGGACCACCACAAAACCACACACCATCTTGGAGGGCTGAGTTGAAGCCAGGTTCCACCATGGCTTTGGAGCCCAGGCCTGAGGACACAGCAGCCTCCAGGGCTGAGAGGGAGTCACCTTGCACTTCCACTCCGCTGTGGCCCCTCCAAAAGGCAGCAGCTTGCAATGCTGAGATGGAGGCATCTTGTGCCTCAGCTGCACTGCTCCATGCCCAGGGAGCAGCAGTGGCCAGTGCTGCCACAGAGCCACCATCCAGTGCAGCCCCTCTGATATGCATTGAGGACACACTGGCTTCGAGGACTGAGCCAGAGCCACATCCCAACTTGGCTCCAGGACTCAGTGCAGAGACATCAGCTGCCTGCAATCCTTCCCCAGAGCCCTTGGCTGTGGTGATGGAGCAGGCTCCCTCTGCTTCTTGGGAATCTGAGTTGCCGTGCACATCTGTTCCTGCCCAAGAAGCTTGTCATCCTGCTTTGATGACCGGAGAGCCTTCACGCAGCCAGGACATGCCTTGTTTCCTGGCTGTCCACCCCCACCTGGAGGCAGAGCAGCTCACAACGATGGATGCGGTGAGGGGCTGGGCAGGGTGGCTGTGGTGAAGGAGGGCTCCCTGTGCCTTCTGCTGCTCTGGCCTGTGTCACATTTCCTTGCTGCCCATCTCTTCTTCCCCAGCCTGAGTTCCATCACACCTAGCACCACTTTGTCTAGTTCCACTTGGTTACATGAGATGAGACCCGCTCCCATGCCAGGAGCTGTGCAGAATCAAGCCTGGGGCAGAAAGAAGGGCAGCCAGCACACAGCTCACCCTCCTGTGCCAGGAGCCCTGTGAGCCTCAGCACTTATTCAGTAGGCACCTGATGTGGACCTGATGAGTGCCCAGCCCAGACATGGACATGAGTGCTAGTTCTAGTGGTGTAGGACATAGGCGTTAGATCAGGGGAAGGACATTTGTTGTCTGAGCTAGGTCAGATTAGGTATTGTGTGGAGCATGTAGTCTTCTGGGAAGAATGAGAAAGTTTGGGAAATCATTGCTCTTCCATTCCCACATTGGTTACCTTGAGGTCCCTTCTGTGCTCTGTGTGCTGGGTGTCAGCACAACAGGTACAGACACTCCACAGGTCTCAGGGTCCTCCTCGACACTCACATCTCCATGCCTTTGTGCATGTGAGGAGGGATCCCAGGGCCTGGGCCTGGGCACTGTGGTGTGTCACAGCCTGGTGACCCTGGCCATCTTCCTCAGGAGCTGTTCGAGAAGGCAGTGCCCAACCACTGCCTGGGATCCATCTGGTCCCAGAGGCACAAGAAGGGCAAGGAGCACTTGGCCCCCACCATCCGGGACATAGTGGCACACTTTAACAACGTATGTTCCTGTGTCATCACCACCTGTCTCGGGGACTTCAGCATGAAAGCCCCAGACAGAGCACGTGTGGTCGAACACTGGATTCAGGTGGCCGCGGTACGCTACAGGCTCTGCTGCCTAGTTTATCTCCTCTGCTTTTCAATTTCTCTATTCTGCATTTTGAAATTGTGATCATGGAGCCCAGTCCCTCCTACCACAGGCCCATGTGCCCCAGGGATAGCCAGACCCAACCACTCCTTGGCTGGCCCCTCACTGATCTGCTCCTCAGCCCCAGGGGAACCACAATCCCCCTGGGTACCCTACATCCCTGCCCAGGTCCTGACTCTCCCAGCATCCCTCTCTTGTCCAGGCCCACAGGTGGCGGCTGTGTCAGGCAAGACTCACACAATCTTCCTCTCCAGGCTTGCCGAGACCTGAGGAACTTCTCCTCACTCCATGCCATCATCTCTGCCCTGCAGAGCGCGGCCATCTTCCGACTGAAGACAACATGGCAAGAGGTCTCCAGGTGGGTCATTATTCCCACAGCAGTTGCGCTGTGGGCAGACATGGTAGGTGTCACACTGCCTGAGCCCTGGACACAAACGTCCAGTTCAGATCCTAGTTCCCTGGGCCCAGCTTCGGTAATTCTTGTCATTCTTCAGACACCTCCTGTAAGACTGAACATTCACAGATGCACACATACATACAGACACAGAAACAACACACACACAAACACACAGAAACACACACAGACGCTCATCAGGATTTTGTGGTGGCTAAGAATCCGCATCCAGTTGAAATGAAAGCAGAGCTGCCTAGTGGAAGAGGGATGGCTCATGGTTATGCCAGGAAGAAGCAACTGCTCCTTCCTGGTGTACTCTTCGAATCTTTGCACCCGTTTGCAACCCTGTTGGGTAGCCACATGGGCAGCTTCCTTCCCAACCCAAATGGAAACCAACTCCCTCTTCCCCACCTTCCAACTGTCTCCTTCTCTCTGCCCCTCCCACAGAGACTCCTTGCACACATTCCACAAATTGGAAAAAATCACTTCTCCTGAAAACAATTACTCCAAGAGCAGAGAGCTGCTGCGAAAGGTATGGCATGAGGAAGTGAAGACAGAGGGCAGAGGTGGAGGGTGGGCACGGGGGAGTCAGTGCCATCCTAAGGGGATTAGAAACATGACTGGCTTTCTATTGGGGAGGAGGCCAAGGGAAGAATCTGCTAGGCACTTAATGCAGGTCAGGGCAGGTGGAGTCCTAGGAAGACACTGAGGTTGAGGATGTTGTGAGGGCACACAGGGTGGCCCGGGGAAGCAGAGGGTACCCAGGATTAGGGACTCCTCCTACTGAAAGCCCTACCATTCTACTTGATGCCCAATGTGCCATAGACGAAGTGGCATATTCTTGCCCTTCCTAAACTATGCTGCACAGGACTGCACAGAGCAACAATTTCCTGTCCCAGACCATGAGCAGAGGCTGTTTTCCAGTTGTCTGGAACTCTACCCTACTCTGCGGAGGACAGGCACGACGGTGGGGTCAGGAAGGAGTCTGAAAGTCTATGGTTCTCTCCTTCCCTGCTAACCTTTTCTAAGCACCCTGATACACAGATAAACACCAGCAAACTGGAATCCTCTCAGATCCTCGGGTCCCCTTCCTTTGCTGACCTTCAGGGCATTGGACAGATCACTAGCCTTGTCCATATCTGTTTTTTCCTCCCTGAAAGGAATTGTTTTGGAGCTCACAAGGCTGAAGAACCAGGCTGGCATTTGAGCTGTCCAAAGAGGAGAAACAGATGAATCCTCCAGGGTTCTGAGGAGGCCCTGGATATACATGCCAGTCAGCACATCACCATTGGTAGAAAACAGCAGGAGTACCTGGGGCCCCCCATTGCCAGGAGGCAGATTGACAGATGAGGAAGCAGGCAGAGGAGGCCAGCTCCCCAGGCCAGAACCCACAGTAGTGAGTGCTGGTACAAAGCCAGAGCTAGAATTCCTCTGCCAGATGGTAGAAGCTCTGACACAACCTACCAGCCATGTCACTAACTATAGTAAGACAATGACACTAGAAAGACAGACAGCACAGAGCCCTCATTAACAACCTCCACAATCTTGGCAGGAGTCTTGCAATTTGGCCACAAAGGAGAAGCAGCTCCAAGGAGGTCCCAGGTGGTTGCAGAAGATGGTGAGTGACTGGGACCTAGGCCAGGTTGCCGAGAGAGAAGGGGCACAGCGGGCCTACCTCTGCTCACCTTTCATCTCACACCCAAGGTGCAGATGGAGAAGGGCATTTGCACTCTGGCAGATGTGGTCCTGATGAGCTGGCTGTCAGAAGGGATAGAGGAACTAGAGCCAGCAGAGCGAGGAATTGGCAGAGCCTATGGTGGGCAGGTGTTGGGCAGACTGGTACTGGAGAACATTGTGTTCTGCATATGCCAGCACAGACTTGGATCTGGGGCAGTTTGAAGAACCAGGCAGCAAGAACCTGGGCCTAGACACAAGGGGGGATCACAGGTTTCCCAAGACGCTGTGCCATGGAAGCAGCTGTAAGGCTGAGGAATGACTGAGGAACCATGTGAGTTTGGGTCTGAGATGGACCCGGTGTCTTGACCATCACCCAACCAATCCTACAGGTGTTGAGAAAGGGCATCATACCCTACCTGGGAATCTTCCTGACAGACCTTACGATGATACATTCTGCATATCAGGATATCGATGATGTGAGTAGCCAGGCCCACGATGGCAGTCTGGGACCTTGAGGTCAAAGTTCCTTGGGAATCCTGAGCTCTGGCACTCCTTACAACCTCAAGGCCATCCTAAGAGCCGAGCCCTGTGCCCCTCTGAGCAGCTGCTTGCCACAGCTGTATGATCACTGAGTTTGTGCACATTGAGTAGCTGCATTCCAAGTCCCTCATGGGAGCCACTGGGGCCAAACTGAAGCCAGCCTCTCCTAAGAGAAATGCCCTTTCACCCTATGCTGTAGACACTCACCTTGCATCACAAGTGTTAGACAATGCAGTCACAGTCCCTAATCCTGACTTGATGCCCTGTGCCCAGCCCTCCTCTGAAAGCTGGTCCCATTCTGGTATAAGCACACATTTTGCCCAGGCTAGAAGAGAACCTGGGTGGAGGGCCAAATCCTAACTACATTACCCTCTGTCTTCTAGGAAAAATCCCAAATAGAGAAATTAAATAAGGTAAGTGTCAGCTGGCCAGAAAGGACAGGGTGGGTAGAGACCTGCAAGTTTCTCCTGTCCAGCTTGATGAGCAGCCATTACTGGATGGGTACAATGAGATGAGAGAAGATCCACCCTTGTCATGGTAGGCTGTGTAGTAGCATGCAGGAGAGCCCCAGGATTGAGAGTGAGGGAACAACTGTGAGATCTCACATGTATTTGGGGAATCAGTGGAGGGTCGGTGAGCAGAGCTGCTAGAGGAGGTGGGTCCCTCCCTAGACAGCAAAGCCCAGCCCAGGCCAGCCCTGCCCTGTCCCTTCCCTTGTGCTCTCCATGACCAGGAAAATAAGATCATCCAGCATTTGAAAGACCTGCAGCATACCTGCAGATATTATCACCTCAACAAAGCAGAAAATTTTCTGGCCTGGTTCAAGGGCCTGGAGCGGCTCAGTGAGGAAGCTAGGTAGGTTGGCAGACACTGGTTGGACCTGGGGAACATCTTGAGAATGGGGTCCAGAGCCCTGAGGTATGACCATGGGTGAGTGGGAACCAACAGAGACTCTGGTGGGCTGAATGTGGGAGACCCACCAGGCTCTGAAGTTCAAGCCAACTGTGGCAGTGAAGAGGCATGGCACTTGGTCACCTCACCGCCACCCCTTGTCTTAGCTATGAGCTATCGTGTGCACTGGAGCCCCGGAGGCAGACTGACCCTACAAACAAGAGCAAGACCTTCCCAGGAATTCAAAAGGCAAGAAAGAAGTAAGTGGCTGGGGAATGGCTGGCAGGGGTCAGGTAGGACGCCGGGCACTACGCTTGAGGCTGATGTTGATGAGACAGAAGAGCTGGTAGGAAAGACTAGTTTTGCTAGGTGCTGGGGGCCCACTGAGTTGGGAGCCCACTGAGTTGGAGGCCCCCGGTATGAATGCTGGGCAGGGAGCCTTAGTCTAGGCCTGCCCCATGGTGGTGTTCTCAGGAAGACAGTGCTCCTAAGAAATGCTGTGCATTCTGGAAAGCCTGCTGTGTCTGCAGTTCCTGATTATGAAGGCAACAGTGAGCACTGCCTGCTTGAGCTGCACTCCCAAGTTCTTTCCTAAGCAAGACAACATACATTCCCCATAGGCTCTGTTCCCAGGCAGGGGTCCCAGGACCTTAGTGTTTCTGGCGCTTGACTGCAGAAATGGCAGTCTCCTGGCTCAAAACGTGTCTGTAGGAGCTTCTCAAATGGTTGCTGTGTCTCAATTCCCGTCATTACGCCGATTAAATTCTTTATCCCTCTTCCACCAGCCTGAGGATGCCTGAGAACAAGAATGTGTTAGCAAAATATGATTTTGTTCTCCAGAAGAGGACCTCTCCCACCCTGCCAAGATCACATGTGGAGCCCGCTCCTAACCTCTTCACAGGAAGAGGAGACCACACAACACTGAACAGTGTCTCTACTTAGTCTGGATGGCTATGGTTGAGCACATCCAGACAAGAATGGCCCAGGCCATACCCTACCCTAACCACCAGTGACCTCCACTCCTGAAAACACTCAGGATCTTTTCTCCACAATCTCCTCCTGATGTCAGGACCACAGTGGTTCTGTGGTCCAGGCAATAAGCCATCTTCCTTGGATACTCAATCCAAGACACACTTCAGATATTTTTCTACAAATGCACTCTGCTGTCAAAATGTGGCCCAGGCCACAGAACTCCTCTGTTGCACCTACAATCCAGGAAAATACAAAGGATCCTGTATCCTCAGTGTTCTAATACCTGCCACTGGACACACTGACCTGGCCTCCAGGAACTCCCTCAGAGTTTCACATATTCTCCGTACTCTGACATAGAGGAACAGCTGACATTTTGGTAGAGCAATGGGCATGGTGCTCACACTTGCCCCTGGCTCTGCCATTTCTATTAGGATCTGACTTCGATGACTGTGATGCAGATCACTGGCTCTGATGCTGTGAGGTCGACAAGACACACTCTGCCAAAGCCATGCTGACTTATATAGGTTGTCTTCCCAATGAGAGCATTTGAGCTCTGACCTTGCCTTCCCTCCTCTTCAGCTATTCTGGCCTTGTTAGGGTGCACCAGAGTTTCCCTTGAGCGTCGACTGAGAGACAATGAGTGTTGCACATTGCCAACCCCAGGATTTCAAACATCCCACAGGAATGGCATGTGCTAGCCCTCAACCCTCAGTCCTGGTCTGAGTGCAGATAGTGCCATGGCCTCAATGCCAAGACCCAGGATAAACCATTCCACTCAGAGACTGCATCCAGGGCACTGGAATACCAAGGAAACTGCAGTTAGTCCAGGTGGGGGCCCTTGCCGTGTTTCCATTCAATTTGAATGCAGAAGAGAAAGGAAAATATTTTCTCAATGGGGTGAAATGGATTTGATCGCTATGGTAAATAATGCCTCAATAAACATAGTTGTTCTGGTAGCTTTAGGATGGCTTTGTTTGTGATCATTTGGGTAAATGCCCGTAAATGGGATTGATGGGTCATAGAGGAGCTCTATGTGGAGTGTTTTGAGGAACCTCCATACTACTTTCCAAAGTTGTTAAACAAGTTTACACTCCCACCAACAACGCAGTAGGGTTCCCTTCTGGCCACATCCCCTCCAGCCATGGTATAACCCCTGTTTTGACTCTATTTGTTGTTGGTATAATTTTGGGAAGAGAAGGGAAAAAAGCAAAATGTTTAAATAGGAATACAGGTTGGTCATTGCAACAATGAGATGCACAAGACACTGTGCTGAAAAATGAACTTTACAATTTTGGTGGGTGGGGGCCAGAGAAATGGGGAAGTGTAACTTGGAGATGGAGGGAAGGGTGGTAGGGGAAAAACAAAGGAGGAGGCAACAATGCTCAATAGGAAACGTACTCATTACTTTGCTCAGGTAACTGTAACCAAGGAGGAGGCAACAATGCTTAATAGGAAACGTACTCATTACTTTGCTCAGGTAACTGTAACCACACTGTACAGTATTTTTAAAATAAAAATCTTACAAAAAAGATGAAGCTATGAGGAATGAACTGCAGGACACAGACACAAGAGGTTTTTCTTTGTTTCTTAACTTTGGTATTTTTTGTTTCTTTTGTATATTCTTCCACCTTTGATATAATCTCTGTTGTTCTTGTATTTGATTCTGGTAACTGGTATACTATATAACGCTTATTGGATTTAGAAAAGAGAAGAAATTAAAAAAATCATAAGGAGGAAACTAATGCAAAAGCCATATGCACAAGACAATATGTTGGACACGATCTGTACAACTTGAGTGTGGAGTGGGGTAGGAGGAAAGCAAAGTAGTAGAACTTTGAAGGGTGGGATAACAAGATTGACTAGGAATTTACTCATTACCTAACATATAACTGAACGCCCTCTGTATATTGTCTTGGCAATAGAATATGAATATTTTGTATATATCTAGTGCTTCCAGTAACATGTCAATAAAACATCAAACAAGCATAGGAACAAAAGAAGATAAACAGAGGGGATACCCGGGACATAAGGAAAAAAGACAAAAGTAAAAGCTAATTTAATTCATTGGTCAGATTAGATTTCTCATGCAAGGTATCAGCAGTTACGAAATGAACCTGAAATCCAGCTCAAATTGTGATGAATTACATGTTGTAATAGGAGCATGTTTTGGAATCTACATATATGCCTTCATCAAAATATATGCCCATGAAACAGATTTGAGAAGCTATATTCCCATAGGACTTTTGTTATACTTGTTTACTAAGTCTTCGAAGGAAAAGGTGCTCTGGCACTTAAAACAAATGACAAAACAAAAACTTCATTCCCACATCTGCTTCCTCAATATTTCCAGAAAATACATCGCCCACTCACTATTTTCCTTCAGGATTTCCCTAGGATCTCTGACTTTCTTTTTGCCTCCCTGGCTCAGCTTCTTTGTCTGTTGCAAGGTGGAAGTTCCTTACTGACATTCTCTAGCCTTTCCATTCAACTCAGTGCTATAGCCTTTCTGAAAATCTCCCTTCTCCATTCAAGAATTCCTCCAGTATAGGGATGGGAAGGAGGTACACACCGTAGTCCTACCCTTCTCCACAAGTTCATTTCCGCAATTATCAGCTGCACAGAGGCAACCATGCTCTGAAAATATTCAATGGAAAAATCCAGATATTCAGAATTGGGAAAGTTTAAATTCTTAGAATACGGAGAATGTAAACACTAAATTGTATTGGAAGAAAATAACATTGAAAATATGCATGTGGAGTCAGCTAATGATTGGTTTTTCATTGGGGCCCTGGCTGGTCATGCTTGTTAGCCTAGATGCTTGAGAGATAAAAAGGACAAAGATCACAGCTTGAGGACAAAGAGTTCACACCAAAGTTCTCATGACCTCATTTTCATTGGTAGCCAGGTGAGAAAACTTGCTCCTGCCATCCCAGTCTACACAGGAAGCTAGATTGAGAGAACTGGACTTGCATTCCAGCCCAAGGAAACAATCCACAAACCCCCATGTCAACAGAAAAGGCCTAGCATGGTGGTATGTGCCTGTCATCCTAGCTATATGAGATCTTCAATAGGGGCTTTTGATCCAGCTGACCATGAAAAGAAGTGAGACTGAATCTCAAAAGAAACTGCAGCACCTAGGCACCAGTGGCTCATGCCTATAATCCTTCCTACTCAGGAGACTGAGACCTAAGGATTGGGGTTCAAAGTCTGTCAGGGCAGGAAAGTTCATGAGACACTTAGCTCTAATTAACCACCAGAAATTCAGAAGTAGCACTGTGGCTCAAAAGGTAGAGCAACCATGTGAGCTGAAGAGCTCATAGAGAGCACGTAGGCCCTGAAGCATGCCCAATTAAATATAAAAATCAATCAATCACTGAAACTTCAACAAACAAAAAACAATCAATTAATCAATCAAGAATAAACCTGCATCAAACCGTGCTTGGATGGGGGCTCAAGCATTCAAGTGGACTAGAGCCTGTCCAGCAAGTAGAACATCTTGTGCTTAAACATAAGGAAAGCCATCAGTTCAAACATCCACAACACCAAAAAACAAACATATCACATTCTTGTCTATGTGAGGGTTGGCCTGAGAAGCAGTGTCTGTACTGTGTGTTCCCATTCCCTTGATACCATGTTAGAATTGGCTCAATACTACCTCTGACAAACAGGAAGAGAAAGGATTGTCCTACAGTTGAAGGGAAATGAGTCCAACTGATGAAGGGAATCAATACTAAGGATTAAGTCTTTCATGCAAGAGCAAGAGACTAAGGGTCTATGGCTTCTTAAGCATTACCAGTTCCCCATTTTATTCCAGTTCCAGATCCTTCCTTTCCCACATTTTCAAACATTCAAAATTGCTTTAAATTTCTTTCACACACATTTTTCTCTTCTTGATGCTATAATCTGCCAGTGATCTGCTAGTTCTCCCTGCATCATTGAAAACTTTAGTATTGTTTCTCTATGTTGGTCTAACACTGTCATTTTAAGAAAATTTCAACACTAACACAATCTAGAGTTCATCTAGCTAACATCTTGGATTCTGAGTCTCCACAATCTCTCAGCTGGCTTCATGTCAGTGACCCTTTCCTGTGGTCTAACTTACATATCACCAATAATGGCACCAACTGGGGAGATAATGTGAAATATTTCCCTTTTTACCACCTTCACTTCATCCTGCTTACTTAATCCTGTTCTCAGATATCTTCTATTCAGCAACTGATACTTAGTATATTGACAGGTATTTATTGTTCCTATAAGTTACTTTTATATTATCTATCACCAAATTTGCTGTTTCTACCCCTGATAAACACATTTATAGTCCAAGATCCAAATCACCTTGTTATTGAAAATCCTCAATCAATTTCCCTCTTTATTTATTTAAGCAAAAATCCCATCTATAAATAAGTCTAGTGTTAAATTCAATCTCCACGTAAGTCTATTGTTTTTCTTTTTCATCATTTTTATTTTTAATGTAAAGGTGATGTACACAGGGGTTACAGCTGCATAAGTCAGGCAATGAGTTCATTTGGTTTTGAACAATATTATTTTTTCTTCATTTTTCTAACTCATGGCTATCCATCCGTACCTTACTCGTATTAGAAACTGTCAAGTAAGTATATTTGGTTTAACTACTATTAAAATCATTAACAAAATATTCAAGTGACTTGGAGGCCTTTATAATGTACTATGTGATTTTTTTGGGTTTCTTTGTATGTTCCTCCCCCATGGTAAAATCCCTGTTTTCACTGTATTTGATTCCAATGCCCTGCATCTTGTATATATATTTCTCTAAGTTGTGGATGGGAAGGGGAAAAACAAAATGCTTCAATAGTGATATACACTGACCCATTGTAAAAATGAGATGTACAAGATACTATGTTGAAAATGAACTTTACAACTTGGAGGGGGGTGGTATAGGAGTAGTTAGGGAGGTGGGTATTAAGGATGGTAGGGGAATAACAAAGGAGGAATGTACAATGCTCAACAGGAAATGTACTCATTGCCTTACTCATGTAACTGTAACCCCTGTAAAGAATTTTCACAATATAAAACATACTTAAAAAGAACAAAGTAAAACATATTCAAGTGAGCCCTCAATATTAACAGGCAACCCTCACCATCACCTAGTCCTTTCATTTCTGATGAGAGTAAATGTTTTCCTACAACTGTGAAACCACTCCCAACACACTTGGTGGATGCCATCTTATCTTCCCACAATGAAGGGAGTGTCTCAGTGATATGTGCCACTTCCTGCCATAGGTGACAAAGAGCATTAGGAGCCTGAACACCTGATGACCTAGCAGTAGCCACCTCCCGTGGAGATACCCAGCAATCAGAGCTGATGGGGATGGAGCACCAGAGAAACTCAATGTCATGTCTGTAAGTCAGCAAATGCCCCTCACAGACCTAAGCTCTGCCCTGGCTGGCAGGTGAGGCAACACCTATCTGCTGAGACTAATTCCTACTCCCAATTAAGTGACCAGTCGGGAGGCTTAGATTCCTCTGTTTAGGCAACTAAGCCTCCGTGAAGGCTTCAGGGCCCCCATAAAGCCTGCCCCACTATCTAACCCTTACCACGAGAGCCTTTGATTTCTGAGGAAACCCAAGAGACAGTGACAATTTTACACTACTGAGCTCTTTTTTTTTTGTCACATGTGGGGCATGAATTCTGGGCCTGGTTGCTGAGCTCTTCAGCTCAAGGCCAGCACTGTATGACTTCAGGCACAAAGCTACTTCTGTGTTTTGTGAGTGGTTTATGGGAGATCAGAGTCTCAGGGTCTTTCTTGCCTGGGTTGTCTTTGAACTGTGATCCTCAGATCTGAGCCTTCTGAGTAGCTAAGATGACAGGGGTGAGCCACAACTGCCCAGCAATCTACCTTGTTTAGATGCATGAAACTCACTGCCAAGGACCCTAGACGGCAAACTTTTGGGTTCAGGTCACTTACTATGGTGTAGTCCCACCAAGGTAACCCTTGGTAACTTTCTGGCCTCCCAGGGATACCGAGTCTCACCCAGGAAGGTACAGGTGGTTCAGCAGTCAGTGACTTATCTGTGTATTCAACTGGGCCACACACAAGGCTTTTACTATCCCCACCAAACTCCTGATTACTAACTGCCCTAGCCCTCCACTAAGAATGAGCTTCTCTCCTTTTTGAGTCTTGCTGACTACCTCAGGACCTGGACCCCCAACAACTCCCTCCGAACTTGCCACTTATATGAAGTAGCTAGAGGGTCACGGGAGGAAACCCTTTGAACGCCCTCCACTCACATTTCTCCCTTCAGCAGACTTGTTCCAAACGGCCTCCACACAGGCCTCTGCTCTCAGGCTGCCGGAGCCTTCACACCTGGTCTTTCATTATGTAACTGAGAACTAGGGTTTTACATTGGGAGTTTGAGGTTAGCAGATCGGACCTCATTTGTGCCAGTTGCTTATTTGTCCAGACACGTAGACCCTACCATGAGGGACTGGGCTCCTTGCCTCTGTGGCCTAGCCACCACTTGAGTCCTATTACAGGAGTCAAAGAAACTGAACCTGGGCACAAGCCTACCATTGTCACCCACCATCACCTCACTCAGTTACTAACCTATAGAGGGCTCAAACTCTGTCTCCCTCCCACAACCTCTGGTGTCCTGTAACTGATAGAAGCCCCACTCTGACCTTCCAGCCTCTGCCTTCCATTAAACCCAACACCTATTACCAATTCCAGATACAAAGAGCTCCCCAGCACACTCCTGTGTGGAGACTCTGGATGACCTGCTAACTCACCCAGCACACATTAGAGAAAGGTTGTTAAAGCCCCAGGGGAACCGTAATCATGCCTGGGTGACCTAAATCCCTGCCCAGTTCCAAACACTCCCATCATCTCTCTCTTGTCCAGGCCAACAGGAGGCGGATGTGTCAGGCAAGACTCACACAGCCTTCCTCTCCAAGTTTGCCGAGACCTGAGGAACTTCTCCTCACTCCATGCCATCTTCTCTGCCCTACAGAGCACGGCCATCTTCCGACTGAAGACATCATGGCAAGAGGTCTGCAGGTGGGTCCCTATTCCCACAGCAGTTGCCCTATGGACAAACATGGTAGGTGTCACACTCCCTAAGCCCTGGACACAAACCCCATTCCCTGGGTCCAGGTGGGTATTTATTATCAGGATTCAGACACCTGCTGTCAGATTGAGCATACACAGACACAGACACACAGATAGACACAGACACACACACACACACACACACACACACACACACACACACACACACACAAGCTTACTAGGTTTTCTGTCGTGGCTATGAATCTGCATCCACTTGAATTGAAAGCACAGCTGCCTAGTGGAAGAGCGATGGCTCATGGTTATGACAGGAAGAAGCACTTGCTCTTGCATGGTGGATTCTTGGGGCTATTTGAACCGATTTTCAACCCTTTTGTGGAGTCACATGGTTTCCTTCCTTCCAAAACCAAATGGAATCTAACGCCCACCTCCCCACTTTCCAACTGTCACCTTCTCTCTGCCCCTCGCACAGATACTCCTTCTGCACATTCCACAAACTGGAAAAAATCACTCCTCCTACAAATAATTAATCTAAGAGCAAAGAGCTGCTGCCAAAGCTATGACATGAGGAAGGGAAGACAGGGGGCAAATGTGGAGGGGAAACACGGGGGAGTCAGTGCCATCCTGAAGGTGTTTAGAAACACAACCTGATTTCTATTGTAAGGAGAGAAAGGAGAGATTCCCGTAGGCACACAGTAGGCAGAGGGGTGCTACAGCATTTTGTGATCTGCGTATACCAGCCTAGATTTGGACGTGGGGAAGTTTGGAGAACCAGGCAGCAAGAATGTTCCCTAGACACTAGGGGGGATCACAGGTTTCCCAAGTGGCTGTGCCATGGGAGCATCTGTAAGGTTGAAGACTGACTGAGATGCCCTGTGATATAGGATATGAGATGGGCCTTGGGCCTTGACCATCACCAACCCAATCCTACAGCTGATCTCAATGGGCATTATTTCCTACCTGGGAATCTTCCTAATAGATCTCATGATGATAGATACTGCATATCAGGATATACATGAAGTGAGTAGCCAGGCCCCAGTTGGCTCCTTGGCAAGAGGAGAAGAAAGGCCCCTGGGAGTCCTGAGCTCTGACACTCCTTATAGTCCCCTGGCCATGCCCAGTGCTCAGTCCTATGCCCCTCTGACCATCTGCTGGCCAAACCTGCCTGACCGGTGAGCTGTGTGCACACACACACGCCAGCTGGGGTTTCAAGTCCTTTAAGCCAGGTCCGTGTGGCACAACTGAAGCCAGGCTTTCCTAAGACAAGCAACTTCTGGCCTAATAAAGGCCTTTTTACTGATGCTGCAGTCACTCTCCAGCTTCCCAGGGGTTAGACAACAAAATCCCTTATCCTGACTTGATGCTAGGTTCACAGCCTCCTCTGAATGCAGGCCCTACTCTTGTTATGCACACATGTTGTGCAGGCTTGATGAGGCCCTGGTTGGGTGTGCTGAGGGAAGAGGGTCCCCATACTGACTCCATGGCACTCTGAATACTAGGACAAAACACATATGATGAAATTAATTCAGGTGAGTACCAGCTGTCCAGACAGAGCAGCCTGGACATTGAGTGTGAGATCCCACACAAGTCTGGGGGACTCAATGGCGGGTTGGGGGGCAGAGCTGGTAGAGGAGCTGGGTCCCTCCTCAGCCAGCAAAGCCCAGGCCAGGCCAGTCCTGCCCTGTCACTGCTCTTGTGCTCCTCAAGACCAGGAAAATGAGATCATCTAAGACCTGAAAGACCTGCAACAAACCTGCAGATTTCATCACCTAAAGAAGCAGAAAATTCTGGAGTGGCTCAGTGAGGAAGCCAGGTGGGTTGTCAGACACGGGCTGAATGAGGGGGGACATCCTGTCCATGGAGTCCGAAGGGCCGGAGTTGTGACCATGGATTCGAGTGGGAACCGACAGAGTCTCTGTTCAGCCGCATGAGGATGGTCCATCAGGCTCTGAAGTGCAAGCCACTCTGGCAGTGAACAAACATGGCACTTGGTCACCTCACCACCAACCATTGTCTTAGCTATGAGCTGTCATGTGCACTGGAGCCCAGGAGGCAGACTGACACTACAAAACACAAGACCAAGAAGTTTTCACAAATTAGAAAGGCAGGACAGAGGTAAGTGGATGGGCACCGACTGGCAGGGGCCAGGGAAGATTCTGGGCTGCGACACCTGAGGCTGATGCTGATTTCTCCCCACTGACAGCATCCCTGATTGTGGGCTCAGAAGCCTCGACTCTCTAGGCTTTTCCTCCCCTTGCTTGTCTCTGGGGTGCATCCCTCAGATAGGGGTGGGGATTTTCGAAGGGCCTAGACTGGAGCAGCACGCTAGCAGGGTAATGGGGAGCAGGAACGGGGAGTGTGCGGGGGAAGTTCCCTCCAGCAAGCCATCCCCTGACTGAAGCCGCCATAGTCACAACACTGACCTCAGTGGCAGTGGCAGCTCCCAGCCCACAGCACAGGAGCAGCTCCAGCGTGGCCCTGACAGCAGCAGCAGGACACCGTGGAAGAGCCCTCATACAGTGGCCATCTGTGCCCTGGTGTGAACAGCTCCCACCTGGATCTCCACAGGAGACTCAAGGGAGAATCCTCCCAAGACAAGGAAACGGTGGCACCCTGCACTACTAGTCCATTCCTAACTTATCCAATGGAGGTGCAGCCAAGAGGTCTGGAAAGCCCAGCTCCTGTTCACATCATACAGTTTTGGAAGGCCCTAGACGTTCCTCCCAGGCTGGGACACCCATCTATGTCAAGGCCTCTCCTCATGTTGCTGTCTTTCCAGATCAGGTTCTGCAAATCATCCTCTCCAGGGACTTCTGGAATGCTCTTAAATTGCAAAAGCCCAGCCTGCTCTTGAACCTCGAATACACCTGAGGCTAAGACAAACAATAGTCAGAGTTGGAATTTAGGTGGGGAGAGCAACAGCTACCCGTTGGTTCCAAATAACAAGCAGGTAGGAGACACCTGTCTCATCAGGGTGAGCATACTTGAGCACACAGAAAAGGTGTCCAAAGTTTCATGGTGAGTGGGGCAGTATGACAGACCCCTGCTGTCTTCAACAAGTCAGGATACAGACCAGTGGCCATCTCCATGTCCATTTGCTTCCCTCCTGAAATTGGTCTTTTAGTAGAGACAGCAGAAACCCAGCATGCTGGAGCCAGTGGGCAGTGCTCAGGTCTAGACCTCACAGCAAGGAGGGAGGAACAGTGGACCCAGCCACTGACATGAGTAAGACCACCTCAGGGCCTCTGGAGAGTCAAGAAGGCAGATACATGGATCAAGGAGATGAAGACTTTGACTAGATAAGGCACAATGCAACAGGAACCTTCTTGACTTTCCTCAGAGTGAGGTAGATTCAGAGCCTCAGAGTTAGGATGGTAGGATTCTGGGTATTACATAACCTGAAACAGCAGAGGCTTTTCACAGGTGAACTGGCCTTGTTCAGGAGAAGCCTTTTTCATCTTCCAAGTCTTCAAGGGATCAGGAGTCATTTATCTCTTTCCTCATGGAGATTCCATGACTTTCCATCATGCTCAGTCCTCTCCAGGCCACGAGAGGGAGTCGCTGTCATTAGCAGCCAGCTGGGAGAATGTGTCTTCCTGTGTGCTCTGCTCAGAGACTCAGGGGAGCTGGAGAAGGCTAAAGGTGTATCCTCTACCAGTGCAGCCTCCAGCCCAGTGGGTGCCTGACTGGGAGGAGGAAATGGGTCCCTGGCTCTGGGCCTGCTCCTTCTCTTGGGCTTGGGCAAACATCTCTGGTGAGACCTAGGCCCATGCCTACTTGATTCTGTTTACCTACAGCCACAAGACCTGAACATGATCCTGCCTGGGAGGAGGTGTCACACTGCTGATGAGAGTGGCTAGAAATGGACAAGGCCCATGCTATCTTCTGAGACCACTCTCAGGAAGGAAGACTTGAATCATCCCATCACACAGTGGCTGATTCCCTTTCTGAGCATGAGTGTCTTCAGGGTATTGCTGGCCACAGACTGGTGGGAAGGGGGCACTGTGCACAGGGCTTGATGTTCTCTCCCCTTCTGACCCATGTGAGGAATCAGAAGAAGACACAGGATGTCATCCTGAAGCCCTTGAACAAAGCCTTACTGAAAGAGTACAAGCCAGATTTTGTTAAGTTTTTCGAAGAACCAACTCTTTGTTTTGTTGATTCTTTCTATAGTTTTTTTGGATTCTAATTCATTTAATTCTGATTTAATTTTGATTATTTCTTTCTGTGTACTGGATTGGGGTTTATCTTGCTGCTCTTTTTCAAGGAGGTTTAGGTGTGTCATTAAATTGTTAGTTTCAGATCTCTCCAATTTGTTGATGTAGGAGCTCAGAGCTATAAACTTGCCTCTGAGTACTGCCTTTGCTGTGTCCCAGAGGAGCTGGTAATTTGTGTGTTCATTTTTGTGGAATAGCATGAACATTTTAATTTCCTTTCTAATCTCTTCTATGACCCACTCATGATTCAGTAGTGTGTTGTTCAGCCTCCATGACAGACCCTTAGCAAATCTTATCAGAAAAAGAAGAGAACACACCCAAATTAATAAACTCAGAGATGAGAATGGAAACATCTCCACGGAAACAACCAAGATTCAGAACATTATACGGGAATACTTCTCAAAACTCTATGCTAATAAGTTTGAGAACTTGACAGAATTGGACCTTTTCCTAGCAAATATTGACATGCCAAAACTGAACCAAGATGAGTTAAACTATCTTAACAGGCCCATATCAAGTACTGAAATAGAAACAGCAATAAGAGTCCTCCCAGGTAAGAAAAGTCCAGGACCAGATGGTTTTACAGCGGAATTTTACAAGGCCTTCAAAGCACAGCTCACACCAATACTCCTCCAACTCTTCAATGAAATTGAAAGAGAAAGCTCACTACCGAACATATTCTATGAAGCCATCATAACCCTCACCCCAAAACCAGGCAGGGACTCATCAAAGAAAGAGAACTATAGACCCATTTCTTTGATGAATATTGATGCAAAACTTCTCAACAAAATTTTGGCCAATCGACTTCAACAATTCATCCAAAAAATCATACACCACGATCAAACAGGATTCATTTCAGGGATGCAAAGCTGGTTCAATATACCCAAATCAATTAATATTATTCATCACATCAACAGGAGCAAGAATAAGAACCACATGGTTATCTCAATAGATGCAGAAAAAGCATTCGACAAGATCCAACACCCCTTCATGATGAAGGTTTTGGAAAAATTAGGAATCCATGGAACATTCCTCAATACAATAAAGGCTGTATATGACAAACCTACAGCCAGCATTATACTCAATGGTGAAAAACTAAAGCCATTTCCTCTTAACTCAGGAACAAGACAAGGATGCCCACTCTCTCCACTTCTCTTCAATCTAGTATTAGAATGCCTAGCAACAGCAATAAGACAAGACGCAGACATAAAGGGGATCCAAATAGGGAAAGAAGAAATAACACTCTCCCTCTTTGCAGATGACATGATCTTGTATTTAAAGAATCCCATAGACTCCACTCCCAAATTACTCAAGTTGATTCAAAACTTTGGTAAAGTAGCAGGTTATAAAATTAACCCCCCAAAATCAAAGGCTTTTCTGTATGCCAACAATGAGAAAAGTGTGGCTGAAATTAGGAAAGCAACTCCATTTGTAATAGCCCCACGAAAAATAAAATACCTAGGAATTAACTAAAGAAGGGAACAACCTCTATGAAAACGTTAAAATCTTGAAAAAGGAAATCAACACAGAACTAAAAAAATGGCAAAGCCTCCCATGCTCCTGGATTGGAAAGATTAACATCGTGAAAATGTTAATACTTCCCAAGGCTACCTACAAATTCAACGCAATACCTATCAAAATTCCACCCTCATTCTTCAAGGAAATAGAAGAGGCAATCCAAAAATTCATATGGAACAATAAAAGACCCCGAATAGCAAAACCCTCCTCAACGGAAAGAACACTGCTGGAGGAATATCAATACCAAATTTCAAACTCTACTATAAAGCCATAGTAATCAAAACAGCTTGGTATTGGCATAAAAACAGACCTCAGGACCAATGGAATAGAATTGAAAACCAAGAAATGAACCTACAGACCTATAGCCATCTAATCATCGATAAGGGAGATAAAACAATAGAATGGAACAAAGACAGCCTCTTCAGTAAATGGTGCTGGCAAAATTGGTTAACTACATGTAGAAAACTAAAGCTAGATCCTTATATATCACCCTGCACCAGAATCAACTCCAAACGGATCAAAGACCTTGAAGTCAAAGCAGACACTCTGAAAACATTACAGGATGGAATAGGAGAAACCCTAGGTCTCCTTGGATCAGGCCAAAACTTTCTGAATAGAGACCCGGAAACACAACAAATCAAAGGAAGGTTGGACAAATGGGATTGCATAAAGTTGCAGAGCTTCTGCAGGGCAAATGACATAACTAGCAAGATAATAGAAAGCCCACGGATTAGGAGAAGATCTTTACTAGTCATACAACGGACAAGGGTCCCATATCTAAAATATACTTGGAACTCAAAAAATTAAACCCCCCAACACCAAATCCTCAAAGAAACAACTGCCCAATAAATAAGTGGGCGAAAGACTTAAAGAGAAACTTCTCTGAAGAAGAAAGAAGGATGGCCAATAGACACATGAAGAAATGTTCAACATCCCTAGCCATAAAAGAAATGCAAATCAAAACAATATTGAGATACCACCTCACCCCAGTTAGAACGGCAAAAATCAAGAACTCTAACAACAACAGACGCTGGAGGGACTGTGGACAGAAAGGAACCTTACTTCATTGTTGGTGGGAATGTAAACTTGTTCAACCACTTTGGAAAGCAGTATGGAGGTTCCTCAAAAGACTTCACATAGATCTCCCCTATGAGTGGCGCTGTAGCTCAAGTGGTAGAGCGCTCGCTTTGAGTTGAAGAGCTGAGGGACAATGCCCAGGCCCAGAGTTCAAGCCCCATGACCGACAAAAAAAAAAACAACTATATAGAACTCCCCTATGACCCAGCAATTCCACTTTTGGGCATTTACCCAAATGTTTACAAACAAGACCACACTAAAGCTACCAGCACAACAATGTTTATTGCAGCATTATTTACCATAGCTAAGATCTGGAACCAACCCAGATGCCCCTCAGTAGATGAACAGATCAAGAAAATGTGGTATATATACACAATGGAATTCTATGCCTCCATCAGAAAGAATGACATTGCCCCATTTGTTAGGAAATGGAAAAAGTTGGAAACAATTATATTAAGTGAAGGAAGCCAGGCCCAAAGAAACATAGGTCCCATGGTTTCCCTTATTTGCAATATCTAGTATATGTATGAGTCAAGCGGAAAAGGTCAGATAATGCGATGTCAGGAAAATGATACCCGGGACATAAGGAAAAAAGACAAAAGTAAAAGCTAATTTAATTCATTGGTCAGACTAAGGTTCCATTGCAAAGTTATGAGATGAATCTGACATGCAGCTAAAATTGTGATGAATTGGGCTAGGAAGGTGGCTCAGTGGTAGAGTGCTTGCCTTGCATGCCTGAGGCCCTGGGTTCAATTCCTCAGCACCACATAAGCAAAAAGAAAAATGCCAGAAGAGGCGCTGTGGCTCAAGTGGTAGAGCGCTAGCTTTGAGCTGAAGAGCTGAGGGACAGTGCCCAGGCCTGGAGTTAAAGCCCCACAACCGGACCCCCCCTAAAAAAAAATTGTGATGAATTACACGTTGTAGTAGGAGCATATTTTGGAACCTACATATATACCTTCATCGAAATGCATGCCCATGAAATAGATTTGAGAAGCAATATTCCCATAGGTCCTTTGTTATACTTGTCTACTAATCCTTCGAAGGAAAAGGTGCTCTGGCACTTAAAAAATGAAAAAACAAAAACTTCGTTCCCACATCTGCTTCCTCAATATTTCCAGAAAATACATCGCCCACTCACTATTTTCCTTCAGGATTTCCCTAGGATCTCTGACTTTCTTTTTGCCTCCCTGGCTCAACTTCTTTGTCTGTTGCAAGGTGGAAGTTCCTTACTGACATCCTCTAGCCTTTCCATTCAACTCAGTGCTATAGCCTTTCTGAAAATCTCCCTTCTCCATTCAAGAATTCCTCCAGTATAGGGATGGGAAGGAGGTACACACCGTAGTCCTACCCTTCTCCACAAGTTCATTTCCGCAATTATCAGCTGCACAGAGGCAACCATGCTCTGAAAATATTCAATGGAAAAATCAAGATATTCAGAATTGGGAAAGTTTAAATTCTTCAGAATAAGGAGAATATAAACACTAAATTGTATTGGAAGAAAATAACATTGAAAATTTGCATGTGGAGTCAGCTAAGGATTTGTTTTTCTTGGGGCCCTGGCTAGTCATGCTTGTTAGCCTAGATGCTTGAGAGATAAAAAGGACAAAGATCACAGCTTGAGGACAAAGAGTTCACACCAAAGTTCTCATGACCTCATTTTCATTGGTAGCCAGGTGAGAACACTTGCTCCTGCCATCCCAGTCTACACAGGAAGCTAGATTGAGAGAACTGGACTTGCATTCCAGCCCAAGGAAACAATCCACAAACCCCCATGTCAACAGAAAAGGCCTAGTATCGTGGTGTGTGCCTGTCATCCTAGCTATATGAGATCTTCAGTAGGGGCTGTGATCCAGCTGACCAGGAAAACAAGTGAGACTCAATCTCAAAAGAAAATGCAGCACCTAGGCACCAGTGGCTCATGCCTGTAATCCTCTCTACTCAGGAGGCTGAGATCTAAGGATTGGGGTTCTAAGTCTGTCAGGGCAGGAAAGTTCATGAGACACTTAGCTCCAATTAACCACCAGAAATTCAGAAGTAGCACTGTGGCTCAAAAGGTAGAGCAACCATGTGAGCTGAAGAGCTCATAGACAGCACGTAGTCCCAGATGCATGACCAATTAAATATAAAAATCAGTCAATCACTGAAACCTCAACAAACAAAAAACAGTCAATTAATCAATCAAGAATAAACCTGCAGCAAACTGTGCTTGGATGGAGGCTCAAGCATTCAAGTGGAGTAGAGCCTGTCTAGCAAGTAGGTCATCTTGTGCTTAAACATAAGGAAAGCCATCAGTTCAAACATCCACAACACCAAAAAACAAACATATCACATTCTTGTCTATGTGAGGGTTGGCCTGAGAAGCAGTGTCTGTACTGTGTGTTCCCATTCCCTTGATATCATGGTGGACATGGCTCAATACTACCTTGGACAGGCAGGAAGAGATTGCCCTACAGTTGAAGGGAAATGAGTCCAACTGATGAAGGGAATCAATACTAAGGATTAAGTCTTTCATGCAAGAGCAAGAGACTAAGGGTCTATGGCTTCCTAAGCATTTCCAGTTCCCCAGTTTATTCCAGTTCCAGATCCTTCCTTCACCACATTTTCAAACATTCAAAATTGCTTTGAATCTTTCACACAGATTTTTCTCTTCTTGATGCTATAATCTGCCAGTGATCTGCTAGTTCTCCCTGCATCATTGAAAACTTTAGTATTGTTTCTCTATGTTGGTCTAACACTCTTTGTCATTTTAAGAAAATTTCAACACTAACACAATCTAGAGTTCATCTAGCTAACATCTTGGATTCTTAGTCTCCACAATCTCTCAGCTGGCTTCATGTCAGTGACCCTTACCTGTGGTCTAACTTACATATCACCAATAATGGCACCAACTGGGGAGATAATGTGAAATATTTCCCTTTTTACCACCTTCACTTCGTCCTGCTTACTTAATCCTGTTCTCACATATCTACTATTCAGCAACTGATACTTAGTATATTGACAGGTATTTATTGTTCGTATAAGTTACTTTTATATTATCTATCACTAAATTTGCTCTTTCTACCCCTGATAAATACATATATATTCCAAGATCCAAATCACCTTGTTATTGAAAATCCTCAATCAATTTCCCTCTTTATTTCTTTAAGCAAAAATCCCATCTATAAATAAGTCTAGTGTTAAATCCCATCTCTACGTAAGTCTATTGTTTTTTTTATCATTTTTTTTTTAATGTAACGGTGATGTACACAGGTTTTACAGCTGCATGTCAGGTAATGAGTTCATTTGGTTTTGAACAATGTTATTTTTTCCTCATTTTTCTAACTCATGGCTATCCATCACTACCTTACTCTTATTAGAAATTGTCAAGTAAGTATATTTGGTTTAACTACTATTAAAATTGTGAACAAAATATTCAAGTGATTTGGAGGCATTTATAATGTACTATGTGATTTTTTTGAAGGTTTTTTTTAAAAATTTTATTGTAAAGATGCTGCTCAGAGGGATTACAGGTACACAAGTAAGGCAGTCAGTACATTTCTTTTCTCTTCTCTTCTTTTCTTTTCTCTTCTTAGTTGTGGAGCTTGAACAGATGACCACTTTCTCCAAGGCAGGGTCATTGTCATTAGGCATACCTGTGTTGTCCCCTCAATCCTAAATGCTGCTCTTGTCAAGTTCTTGGTATCTGAATGAGAGGGGCTGGGAGAAAAGAAGGACTACGTGTCCTTCTTTCTCTCCTGTCTACTGTCCATAGCTTTCTACCATTGCCCTTGGTGTGCAGGGAACCATAAACAAGTTATGTCTTGGCCCTGCTGAATCCTTTAGGTCTACCACGCTTTTCTGTTCAATATACCCTCTGGCAAGGAGGGTTTTCTTCCTCGGGGGACTTCTCATTGGAAGGTCACAGACTAACGGGGATCTACCTTGGCTGCTTATTACCCTTTAACCTTCCTGTAGTAATTGCTTCCCCTCTGTGGACTCCTCCCTTTCATCCACAGTAAAATGAATCAGAGGAAAGGACCCCAACACCAGCTATTCCAAGTGTTTCTTCCTAATCTTTGTCTTAGTTTTCCTTGATATTGGCTTCCTTTGCTCAATTTTATTTTAAAAGGGAGTTTTAAAGCACTAGGTTGAAGGAAAGTCAGCTGGTCTCATATAGCACACCAAAGGGGAGTCAGCCCATAACCCTGCTCAGTTCTAGTTCTGCTGTGAGAGACTCTGAGCAGGACTGTGGTAAGGACAGGAGAGGAGCCCCATCTAGGAAGAGGCTGCAGCTTTTATCTTTCCCTTCCCCATTTAAGAGGCTTGAAGGGGAACTGGAAGAGAGCACCTTTGCCTTTTTTCCACAAGGATTAGAGTTATTTAGTGGCGTGTTTAGAGAAGGCTACTCCCCTGCGTCCCTGGAAGCCTATGCCATTCACATTGGGCTTTGTTCTGCTATGGCAGATCTCAAGGCTTCTCTTGTTGATACCCTCTCTCCCAATTCGACTTGAGTCATGGCTATGAATAAAATCAGGTGTTTCTTACAGCTGTTTTCATGATACATGGATACAGAGAAAGATGCCACTTATGACATCTGTTCTTTCTTACCAGGATTTTTTTTTGTATTTTATTTTATTTGTGAACATACTGTGCAGAGGGGTTACAATTACATGGGCAGGATAATGCATACATTTCTTACCAAGCATTGCAGCCTCCTCCTTTGTTTACACTTCACATCCCTTCCCAGCCTCTCACCCCCCCCCAGTCCCAATCCCCCCCCCCCCCCCACTGACATTGTAAAGCTCGTTTTGGACAAGACAACTTGTACTTCTCATTTTTGCAACAGGTCCACCTGTATCCTTAAACGACTTCTTTTTCCCCATCTCCTCCACAAGTTATACTGACATCAAATATAGTGAAACCAGGGATTATACTGTGGGAGAGGGACATACAAAGCAACAAAGAAATAATCTTATAAATGCGTTAGAAACACATGCATGAAAGAAAAAAACGTTAAAATACATATCTAAGGGTTCATTTTCCTAACATCACATTATCTGACCTTTTCCACTTGACTCATACACATACTAGATATTGCAAATAAGGGAAACCATGGGGCCTATGTTTCTTTGGGCCTGGCTTCCTTCACTTAATGTAATTTTTTCCAAGTCTTTCCATTTCCTAACAAATGGGGCAATGTCATTCTTTCTGATGGAGGCATAGAATTCCATTGTGTATATATACCACATTTTCTTGATCCATTCATCTACTGAGGGGCATCTGGGTTGGTTCCAGATCTTAGCTATGGTAAATAATGCTGCAATAAACATAGTTGTGCTGGTAGCTTTAGTGTGGTCTTGTTTGTAAACATTTGGGTAAATGCCCAAAAGTGGGATTGCTGGGTCATAGGGGAGTTCTATGTGGAGTCTTTTGAGGAACCTCCATACTGTTTTCCAAAGTGGTCGAACAAGTTTACATTCCCACCAACGATGAAGTAAGTTTCCCTTCTGTCCACATCCCCTCCAGCATCTGTTGTTGTTAGAGTTCTTGATTTTTGCCATTCTAACTGGAGTGAGGTGGTATCTCAATGTTGTTTTGATTTGCATTTCTTTTATGGCTAGGGATGTGGAGCATTTCTTCATGTGTCTATTGGCCATCCTTCTTTCTTCTTCAGAGAAGTTTCTCTTTAAGTCTTTCGCCCACTTGTTTATTGGGCATTTGTTTCGTTGAGGATTTGTTGTTGGGGGATTTAATTTTTTGAGTTCCAAGTATATTTTAGATATGAGACCCTTGTCCGTTGTATGGCTAGTAAAGATCTTCTCCCAATCCGTGGGCTTTCTATTGATCTTGCTAGCTATGTCCTTTGCCATGCAGAAGCTCTGCAACTTTATGCAATCCCATTTGTCCAACCTTCCTTTGATTTGTTGTGTTTCCGGGTCTCTGTTCAGAAAATTTCAGCCTGAGCCAAGGAGACCTAGGGTTTCTCCTATTCCATCCTGTAATGTTTTCAGAGTGTTTGCTTTGACTTCGAGGTCTTTGATCCATTTGGAGTTGATTCTGGTGCAGGGTGATATATAAGGATCTAGCTTTAGTTTTCTACAAGTAGTTAACCAATTTTGCCAGCACCATTTACTGAAGAGGCTGTCTTTCTTCCATTCTATTGTTTTAGCTCCCTTATGGAAGATTAGATGGCTATAGGTCTGTAGGTTCATTTCTGGGTTTTCAATTCTATTCCAGTGGTCCTGAGGTCTGTTCTTATGCCAATACCAAGCTGTTTTGAGTACTATGGCTTTATAGTAGAGTTTGAAATTTGTTATTGATATTCCTCCAGCAGTGTTCTTTCCGTTGAGGAGCGTTTTTGCTATTCTGGGTCTTTTATTGTTCCATATGAATTTTTGGATTGCCTCTTCTATTTCCTTGAAGAATGAGCTTGGAATTTTGATAGGTATCGTGTTGAATTTGTAGATAGCCTTGGGAAGTATTGCCATTTTCACGATGTTAATCTTTCCAATCCAAGAGCATGGGAGGTTTTGCCATTTTTTAAGTTCTGTGTTGATTTCCTTTTTCAAGATTTTAAAGTTTTCATCATAGAGGTCCTTCACTTCTTTGGTTAAGTTAATTCCTAGGTATTTTATTTTTTGTGGGGCTATTACAAATGGAGTTGCTTTCCTAATTTCAGCCACACTTTTCTCATTGTTGGCATACAGAAAGGCCATTGATTTTGGGGGGTTAATTTTATATATTTCCTAATAATGTTTTGAATCTTGGTTGTTTCCGTGGTGATGTTTCCATTCTCATCTCTGAGTTTATTTATTTTGGTGTGTTCTCTTCTTTTTCTGATAAGATTTGCTAAAGGTCTGTCAATTTTGTTAATTTTTTCGAAGAACCAACTCTTTGTTTGTTGATTCTTTCTATAGTTTTTTTGGATTCTAATTCATTTAATTCTGATTTAATTTTAATGATTTCTTTCCATCTACTGGATTGGGGTTTATCTTGCTGCTCTTTTTCAAGGAGGTTCAGATGTCTCATTAAATTGTTAGTTTCAGATATCTCCCATTTGTTGATGTAGGAGCTCAGAGCTATAAACTTGCCTCTGAGTACTGCCTTTGCTGTGTCCCAGAGGAGCTGGTAATTTGTGTGTTCATTTTTGTTGAATAGCATGAACATTTGAATTTCCTTTCTAATCTCTTCCATGACCCACTCGTGATTCAGCATGTGTTGTTCAGCCTCCATGTGATACCAGACTTTCTTTGGTGGCTTTTGGTGTTGAGTTCTAATTTTATTCCCTTGTGGTCAGAGAGAATGCAAGGTATAACTTCACTGCTTCTGAATTTGGACAAGTTTGCTTTGTGGCCTAAAATGTGGTCTATTTTAGAAAACATTCCATGTGCTGCTGAGAAAAACGTGTATTCTGATGCTGCTGGGTGAAATGTTCGGTAGATATCTGTTAACTCTAGTTGATCTATGCAGCTGTTTAGATCTGCAGTTTCTCTGTTGAGTTTTTGCCGAGTTGATCTATCTAGTGGGGAGAGTGGTGTGTTAAAATCCCCAACAATTAATGTCTTTGGAGTTATATGGGATTTGAGGGAAAGTAGTGTTTCTTGGATAAATTTGGGTGCTCCATTGTTTGGCGAGTAGATATTTAGAATTGTAATATCCTCCTGAAAGAGAGATCCCTTAATTAGTATGTAGCGACCTTCTATATCTCTTCTCACGAATTTTAATTTGAAGTCTATTTTATCTGATATTAGGATTGCAACTCCCGCCTGTTTATGGGGGCCGTTTGCTTGGTAGATTTTGTTCCAACCTTCAACATTGAAAATGTGTTTGTTTTTATGGGCAAGATGTGACTCCTGAAGGCAGCAGATAGAAGGGTCTTGTTTTTTAATCCAACTAGACAGTCTATGTCGCTTAATTGGAGAATTCAGTCCGTTAACATTAAGAGAAAGGACTGAGAGGTATTTGGGAGTTCCTGCCATGTTATCCGCCTTCTTGGGGGTTGCGAAATCTGGGTTCTTCCTATGGTTCTTGGATTCTCAGTTTGGGTGCAGTTTCTTGACCTTTATTGTGGTCTTGTTGGTTTTCTATGTGTAGGACATCTTTAAGAATCTTTTGTAGGGCTGGTTTGGTGGAGATGTATTGTTTCAATTTTTCTTTGCTATGGAAGGTTTTTATTTGGCCTTCAGTTATGAAGGAGAGTTTAGCTGGGTACAGTATTCTTGGTTGATAGTTGTTTGTTTTTAGGGCATGGCATACATCATTCCAGGCTCTTCTTGCTTTGATTGTCTCTGCTGAGAAATCTGAGGTGATTCTAATTGGTTTTCCTTTATAGGTGATGAATCTTTTCTCCTTGACAGCTTTAAGGATCTTTTCCTTGGTCTGAGTTGATCCTGTGTGGATTATAATGTGACGGTGGGATGTCCTATTCTGGTCTGGTCTGTTTGGAGTTCTCAAAGCTTCTTGTATCTGAATAGGCCTATCTTTTTGCATGTTTGGGAAGTTCTCTGCTAGGATCCTCTTAAACAAATTTCCTAGGCCATTAACTTCTGTTTCTAGGTGCTCCTCTACACCCATTATCCTTAGATTAGGCCTTCTGATGGTGTCTTCCAAGTGTTGGAGAGATCTATCATATTTCTTGGACTTGTCTTGGATGTTTGTATGTTCTTTCTCTATAATATCTAGGCTGTCTTCAATCCCTGAGATTCGATCTTCTGCATGGTCTAACCTGCTGTCAAGACTTTCTACTTTGTTTTTTATCTCTTTTCTTTCTAATTGGTCAGCTTTGATGGCTTCAAGGTGTTGGTGAAGCTTTGTTTTAGATCTTGTATGAACGTCTTTACTTCCTTAATTTGATGTTCAGTGTTTATTCTCAGATCACTTAGTTGGTTGGTTATGGTTTCCTTGGACTCCCATTCCTTCTGTTGGGATCCATTCAGCATTCCCTTTGTGGTCTCCCTGACTTCCTTCAGCTCTTTGTTAATGGATTCCATGAATGCCTTTAGTGATCTTTGTGTATTTTCTTCCTGCTCTCTCAATTCCTGTATTCCTCTTTGATAAGCTTCCTCCCGTTCGTGGGATTCCTGTAGTTCTCTTTGAGTGTTCTCAGCCTGTTCACGCCATTCCTGCCTTTCTCTTTGAGTATTCTCAAGCTGCTCATGCAAATCCTGTATCAGCTTTTGAGTAGCTTCCTCACGCTTATGATAGTCCTCTATAAACTTTTGGAATGCCTCCTCTCTCTCCCTATCACGCTCATATAGAGACCTTTGTATGCTTTCAATCTTTTGATTTATCATGTTTGCCAGCAGTGTTTGTAGAGCTATTTGGGAATTCTCCTCTGGATTATTCATTATCTGTTCTGTCCCCTGATTATCGGGATTGGGAATTGAGATACCCGGATTTGCCATTTTTCTTGTGTTTTTCCGGCTTACTCTGCCCATTTGCGATGAAAATAGCACCAGTTTTGTGCTAGAACACTATCTTAAGGCAATCATCAACCCAAGTCTGAATTTGCACAGTCAGTGGTCTACAGATACAATCTAGTTCAACAGATACATCTATTCAACATCAAACAACTATACGTTAATGGGCTACGAACCGCAGAGAAGAATTTGGAAGACCAGAAATTATTAGGGTTAGGGAGAGATGTGGGTAAAAAAATAGGAATAGATTGATGTGGGGAGGCTCAGGGGGAGTTAACTAAGTCTTAATCTCAAAGCAGGAAATAGGTTGGGTAGGATGAAAGGAGAGAGAGAGAAAAAAAAGAAAAAGAAAAAAGAAAAGAAAGGGAACGGGAAAAGAAAAGAGACCAGAAAAAATAGAAAGGTAGAAATTAATAAAATTATGTAGATTCGATAACAATCTATTTAGATAAGAACATGAATTTATTGAGAGAAGGGGAGGGATGTAAAGGAGATGTGAAAAACTTAAAAATAAAAATGCTTAAAATATTATATAAGTATAAAGAGGTAGTACTGCTATTAAGGAATTTAAGTCTTAGAGGTTTTGACTTGAGTAATGAATTTGTGGATTAAGTGTGTACACAATGGGGGATAGGGTCTAATAGTCAACTACGGGTTTATCTGAGGGAGTGCAGGACAAGAATTAAGTCACATAAAGAAGAACAAAAGAGAGGAGAAAGTGAAAAGGATAATAAAGGAAGAAGAAAAAGATGAGAAGTTCCGTAGAGCTAAACAAAAAACAAAAAGATAATTTAAAAAGAGAAATAAAAAAGAGAAAGAAGACCAAAAAAGAAAGCAAAAACCCACACTCCCGTATCCCCAAAATAAAATTATAAGAGGAAAAGAAAGTTTCTGGAAAACAATTTTTTTTATCAAAAAAGGCAAAGATTAAAGATAGAAAAACGTTTTAGAAACGAAAAAAAAAAATTTTTATATAAGGTACCAAAAATAAAAACTAAAAAAAAAAAAAAAGAAGACGAAGAAGAGAAAAACAAAAAGCAAACAAAAAACTTCTTTAATTTTTTTTGGGAGTAGGGGGAAAAATCCTGTATCTCCCTTGTGTCCGTAACCAGCCTCTTGTTGGGGTCTCTGGTCTGCTTGTGGTCCTGTGGCTTGGTTGGTTTCTTAAGTCAGTTTGTTCCAACAGGCAGTAAAATGCTCTGCTTTACCCAGGATTTGGCGATCCTCCTCCCAGGCTAGTTCATTGGGAGACAGATCTGCTTTGAGTATCACAAAAGAGGGGGATGCAGTGATGAGGCTAGGTTCTGGTAGCTTTTCTGGGGCTGGTTTGTGAAAACCTCACAGAGCCCAGCCTGGAGCCATTCTCAGGGTTTCTGTTTTTCAATTGATTGTCGAGGCTGCTAGAGGGAGGGGCAGCCTCTGGCTCTGATTACCCAGTGAAGAAACCCACTCCTTGGGCTGGCGCCCGAGCTGGGTGACTTTTCCCTGGGTGGAGCTGAGTCTGGCAGGTCACGCCGCCGTTAAGTTCTTGTGACCTGCTAAATGACTCGTTTTATTCCAAGGCCTGAGCTGGAGCTAGCAGCTCCTCCGAGCTTTGTCGGTATCCAAGATGGAGATCACCGGTGATGGGGGGGGGGGGGGGGGGGAGGAGTGGCCTTCCCTCCTCTGCTCCCTGAGAAGGAGTGAGGACATCAGGCTTCTACTCACGCCGAGCCTTGGTTCCTGGGTCGTCTCTGGTCTGCGAACTGCAGGATGAAGATGTCTGCTCCTTGTCGGTTCTTGCTGGTGTTGAGTAGACTCTGCTCACCTGCTGCGTCTGGCTCCTTTGTCCGGGACTCTCTGTTGCTCAGGTATGGCGGCTGCGCTTGCCCGCCATCGTCACAGCTGCTGCCGCACCGGCGGCTGCTGGCAAGGGCTCAGAAGTATCTCCTTCCCTGGGTTTCCTTCTCTGGCCTATGTCTCTGTCATGTGAAGGCACACTTGGTGTCATTCTCTGACTTAGGACTGTTCACTAGAACTCTAAAACTGCTTTCTATGCGAGAGCTTACTTAGACTCCAGCTGCTCCTCCACCATCTTCCCGGACTCCCCGGACTCTGTGATTTTTTGGTTTCTTTGTATGTTCCTCCCCCATGGTATAATCCCTGTTTTCACTGTATTTGATTCCAATGCCCTGCATCTTGTATATATATTTCTCCAAGTTGTGGATGGGAAGGGAAAAAACAAAATGCTTCAATAGTGATATACACTGACCCATTGTAAAAATGAGATGTACAAGATACTATGTTGAAAATGGACTTTACAACTTGGAGGGGGGTGGTATAGGAGTAGTTAGAGGTGGGAATTAAGGGATGGTAGGGGAATAACAAAGGAGGAATGTACAATGCTCAACAGGAAATGTACTCATTGCCTTACTCATGTAACTGTAACCCCTGTAAAGAATTCTCACCCTATAAAACGTACTTAAAAAGAAAAAAGAAAACCATATTTAAGTGAACCCTCGATATTAACAGGCAACCCTCACCATCTCCTAGTCCTTTAATTTCTGATGAGAGTACATATTTTCCTACAACTGTGAAACCAATCTCAACACACTTGGTGGATGCCATCTTATCTTCCCACAATGAAGGGAGTGTCTCAGTGATATGTGCCACTTCCTGCCATAGGTGACACAGAGCATTAGGAGCCTGAACACCTGATGACCTAGCAGTAGCCACCTCCCATGGAGATACCCAGCAATCAGAGCTGATGGGGATGGAGCACCAGAGAAACTCAATGTCATGTCTGTAAGTCAGCAAATGCCCCTCACAGACCTACGTTCTGCCCTGGCTGGCAGGTGAGGCACCACCTATCCAGCTGAGACTAATTCCTACTCCCAATTAAGTGACCAGTAAGGAGGCTTAGATTCCTCTGTTTAGGCAACCAGGCCTCCATGCAGGCTTTAGGTCCCCCATAAAGCCAGGCCCACGATCTAATCCTTACCACGAGAGCTTTCCATTTCTGAGGAAACCCATGGGACAGTGACAACTTTACATTATGAGCTCTTTTTTTTTGTCACATGTGGGGCTTGAATTTTGGGCCTGGGCACTGTACTTCGGTTCTTCAGCTCAAGGAAAGCACTGTATGACTTCAGGCACAAAGCCACTTCTGTGTTTTGTGAGTGGTTTATTGGAGATAAGAATCTCAGGGTCTTTCTTGCCTGGGTTGTCTTTGAACTGTGATCCTCAGATCTGAGCCTTCTGAGTAGCTAAGATGACAGGGGTGAGCCACAACTGCCCAGCAATCTACCTTGTTTAGATGGATGAAACTCACTGCCAAGGACCCTAGACGGCAAACTTTTGGGTTCAGGCCATTTACTATGCTGTAGTGCCACCAAGGTAACCCTTGGTAACTTTCTGGCCTCCCAGGGATACCGAGTCTCACCCAGGAAGGTACAGGTGGTTCAGCAGTCAGTGACTTATCTGTGTATTCAACTGGGCCACACACAAGGCTTTTGCTATCCCCACCAAACTCCTGACTACTAACTGCCCTAGCCCTCCACTAAGAATGAGCTTCTCTCCTTTTTGAGTCTAGCCAAATACCTCAGGTCCTGGACCCCCAACAACTCCCTCCGAACTTGCCACTTATATGAAGTACCTAGAGGGTCACGGGAGGAAACCCTTTGAACGCCCTCCACTCACATTTCTCCCTTCAGCAGACTGGTTCCAAACGGCCTCCACACAGGCCTCTGCTCTCAGGCTGCCGGAGCCTTCACACCTGTTCTTCATTACGTAACTGAGAACTAGGGTTTTACATTGGGAGTTTGAGGTCAGCAGATCGGACCTCATTTGTGCCAGTAGCTTATTTGTCCAAATGCTTAGACCCTACCATGAGGGGCTGGGCTCCTTGCCTCCGTGGCCTAGCCACCACTTCAGTCCTATTACAGGAGTCAAAGAAACTGAACCTGGGCACAAGCCTACCATTATCACCCACCATCACCTCTCTCAGTTACTAACCTATAGAGTGCTCAAACTCTGTCTCCCTCCCACAAGCTCGGGTGTCTTGTCACTGGTAGAGGCCCCACTCTGACCTTCCAGCTCTGCCTTCCATTAAACCCCACACCCTATTACCCATTTTAGATACAAAGTGCTCCCCAGCACACTCCTGTGTGGAGACTCTGGATGACCTGCTAACTCACCCAGCACACATTAGAGAGAGGTCATTAAAGCCCCAGGGGAACCGTAATCATGCCTGGATGACCTTCATCCCTGCCCAGGTCCTGACACTCCCAGCATCTCTCTCTTGTCCAGGCCAAGAAGTGGCGGCTGTGTCAGGCAAGACTCACACAATCTTCCTCTCCAGGCTTGCTGAGACCTGAGGAACTTCTCCTCAGTCCATGCCATCTTCTCCTCCCTGCAGAGCACGGAAGTCTTCTGACTGAAGACAACATGGCAAGAGGTCTGCAGGTGGGTCCCTATTCCCACAGCAGTTGCCCTGTGGGCAGACATGGTAGGTGTCACACTCTCTAAGCCCTGGACACAAACCCCATTCCCTGGGTCCAGGTGGGTATTTATTATCAGGATTCAGACACCTCCTGTCAGATTGAACATACACAGACACACACACACACACACACACACACACACACACACACACACACACGAACTTACTAAGTTTTCTGTCGTGGCTACGAATCTGCATCCACTTGAATTGAAAGCACAGCTGCCTAGTGGAAGAGTGATGGCTCATGGTTATGACAGGAAGAAGCACTTGCTCTTGCCTGGTGGATTCTTGGGGCTATTTGAACCGATTTTCAACCCTTTTGTGGAGTCACATGGTTTCCTTCCTTCCAAAACCAAATGGAATCCAACTCCCACCTCCCCACTTTCCAACTGTCACCTTCTCTCTGCCCCTCCCACAGATACTCCTTCTGCACATTCCACAAACTGGAAAAAATCACTTCTCCTACAAATAATTAATCTAAGAGCAAAGAGCTGCTGGCTAAGCTATGACATGAGGAAGGGAAAACAGGGGGCAGAGGTGGAGGGGAAACACGGGGGAGTCAGTGCCATCCTGAAGTTGTTTAGAAACACAACCTGATTTCTATGGAAAGGAGAGCAAGGAGAGATTCCCGTAGGCACACAGTAGGCGGAGGGGTGCTACAGCATTTTGTGATCTGCGTATACCAGCCTAGATTTGGACGAGGGGAAGTTTAGAGAACCAGGCAGCAAGAATGGGCCCTACACACTAGGGGAGATCACAGGTTTCCCAATTGGCTGTGCCATGGGAGCATCTGTAAGGTTGAAGACTGACTGAGATGCCCTGTGATATAGGATATGAGATGGCCCTTGGGCCTTGACCATCACCCACCCAATCCTAAGGCTGATCTCAATGGGCATTATTT
Source organism: Dipodomys spectabilis (assembly GCF_019054845.1). Lineage (NCBI taxonomy): Eukaryota > Metazoa > Chordata > Mammalia > Rodentia > Heteromyidae > Dipodomys > Dipodomys spectabilis. Next base: position 8,316,801 of record NW_024870723.1, read on the forward strand.
CCTACCTGGGAATCTTCCTAATAGATCTCATGATGATAGATACTGCATATCAGGATATCCATGAAGTGAGTAGCCAGGCCCCAGTTGGCTCCTTGGCAAGAGGAGAAGAAAGGCCCCTCAGAGTCCTGAGCTCTGACACTCCTTACAGTCTCCTGGCCATGCCCAGTGCTCAGTCCTATGCCCCTCTGACCATCTGCTGGCCAAACCTGCCTGACCCGTGAGCTGTGTGCACACACACGCCAGCTGGGGTTTCAAGTCCTTTAAGGGAGGTCTGTGTGGCAAAATTGAAGCCAGGCTTTCCTAAGACAAGCAACTTCTGGCCCAACAAAGACCTTTTTACTGATGCTGCAGTCACTCTCCTAGCTTCCCAGGGGTTAGACAACAAAATCCCTGATCCTGACTTGATGCTAGGTTCACAGCCCTCCTCTGAATGCAGGCCCTACTCTTGTGTATGCACACATGTTGCCCAGGCTAGAGGAGGCCCTGGTTGGGTGTGCTGAGGGAAGAGGGTCGCCATTCTAACTCCATTGCCCACGGCATACTAGGACAAAACACATATGATGAAATTAATTCAGGTGAGTATCAGCTGTCCAGACAGAACAGCCTGGGAAGGGAACATCAAGTTTCTCTTGTCAAACATAACCAGCTGCTATTTCTTCATGGGTCCAATGAGAGGAGAGAGAAGGTCCAGCCCTTGTCATGGTAGACTGCAAAGTAGCATCCAGGAGGTCCCCAGCATTGAGTGTGAGATCCCACACAAGTCTGGGGGACTCAATGGAGGGTTGGTGGGCAGAGCTGGTAGAGGAGCTGGGTCCCTCCTCAGCCAGCAAAGCCCAGGCCAGGCCAGTCCTGCCCTGTCACTGCTCTTGTGCTCCTCAAGACCAGGAAAATGAGATCATCTAAGACCTGAAAGACCTGCAACAAACCTGCAGATTTCATCACCTAAAGAAGCATAAAATTCTGGAGTGGCTCAGTGAGGAAGCCAGGTGGGTTGTCAGACACTGGCTGAATGAGGGGGGACATCCTGACAATGGAGTCCGGAGGGCCGGAGGTGTGACCATGGATTCGAGTGGGAACCGACAGAGTCTCTGTTCGGCCGCATGAGGATGGTCCATCAGGCTCTGAAGTGCAAGCCACTCTGGCAGTGAACAAACATGGCACTTGGTCACCTCACCACCACCCTTTGTCTTAGCTATGATCTGTCATGTGCACTGGAGCCCAGGAGGCAGACTAACACTACAAACCACAAGACCAAGAAGTTTTCACAAATTAGAAAGGCAGGACAGAAGTAAGTGGATGGGCACCGACTGGCAGGGGCCAGGGAAGATTCTGGGCTGGGACACCTGAGGCTGATGCTGATTTTCCCCACTGACAGCATCCCTGATTGTGGGCTCTGAGGCCTCGGCTCTCTGGGCTTTTCCTCCCCTTGCTTGTGTCTGGGGTGCATCCCTCAGATAGGGGTCGGGATTTTCGAAGGGCCTAGACTAGAGCTGCATGCTAGCAGGGTAGTGGGGAGCAGGAACGGGGAGTGTGCGGGGGAAGTTCCCTCCAGCAAGCCATCCCCTGACTGAAGCCGCCATAGTCACAACACTGACCTCAGTGGCAGTGGCAGCTCCCAGCCCACAGCACAGGAGCAGCTCCAGCGTGGCCCTGACAGCAGCAGCAGGACACCGTGGAAGAGCCCTCATACAGTGGCCCTCTGGGCCCTGGTGTGAACAGCTCCCACCTGGATCTCCACAGGAGACTCAAGGGAGAATCCTCCTAAGAGAAGGAAACGGTGGCACCCTGGACTTCTAGCCCATTCCTACCTTATCCAATAGACTGCAGCCAAGAGGTCTGGAAAGCCCAGCTCCTGTTCACATCATACAGTTTTGGAAGGCCCTAGACCTTCCTCCTAGGCTGGGACACACATCTGTGTCAAGGCCTCTCCTCATGTTGCTGTCTTTCCAGATCAGGTTCTGCAATTCTTCCTCTCCAGGGACTTCTGGAATGCTCTTAAATTCCAAAAGCCCAGCCTTCTCTTGTACCTCCAATACACCTGAGGCTAAGGCAAGCAATAGTCAGAGTTGGAATTTACGTCGGGAGAGCAACAGCTACCCGTTGGTTCCAAATAACAAGCAGGTAGGAGACACCTGTCTCATCAGGGTGAGCATAGTTGAGCACACAGAAAAGGTGTCCAAAGTTTCATGGTGAGTGGGGCAGTATGACACTCCCCTGCTGTCTTCAACAAGTCAGGACACAGGCCAGTGGCCATCTCCATGTCCATTTGCTTCCCTCCTGAAATTGGTCTTTTAGTAGAGACGGCAGAAAATCAGCATGCTGGAGCCAGTGGGCAGTGCTCAGGTCCAGACCTGACAGCAAGGAGGGAGGAACAGTGGACCCAGCCACTGACATGAGTAAGACCACCTCAGGGCCTCTGGAGAGTCAAGAAGGCAGATACATGGATCAAGGAGATGAAGACTCTGACTAGATAAGGCACAATGCAACAGGAACCTTCTTGACTTTCCTTAGAGGAAGGGAGATCCAGAGCCTCAGAGTTAGGATGGTAGGATTCTGGGTATTACATAACCTGAAACAGCAGAGGCTTTTCACAGGTGAACTGGCCTTGTTCAGGAGAAGCCTTTTTCATCTTCCAAGTCTTCAAGGGATCAGGAGTCATTTATCTCTTTCTTCATGGAGATTCCATGACTTTCCATCATGCTCAGTCCTCTCCAGGCCACGAGAGGGAGTGGCTGTCATTAGCAGCCAGCTGGGAGAATGTGTCTTCCTGTGTGCTCTGCTCAGAGACTCAGGGGAGCTGGAGAAGGCTACAGGTGTATCCTCTACCAGTGCGGCCTCCAGCTCAGTGGGGGCCTGACTGGTAGGAGGCAATGGGTCCCTGGCTCTGGGCCTGTTCCTTTTCTTAGGATTGGGCAAACATCTCTGGTGAGAACAAGTAAGCATGGGCCTACTTGATTCTGTTAACCTACAGCCACAAGACCTGAACATGATCCTGCCTGGGAGGAGGTGTCACACTGCTGATGAGAGTGGCTAGGAATGGACAAGGCCCATGCTATCTTCTGAGACCACCCTCAGGAAGGAAGACTTGAATCATCCCATCACACAGTGGCTGATTCCCTTTCTGAGCATGAGTGCCTTCAGGGTATTGCTGGCCACAGACTGGTGGGAAGGGGGCACTGTGCACAGGGGTGATGTTCTCTCCCCTTCTGACCCATGTGATGAATCAGAAGAAGACACAGGATGTCATCCTGAATCCCTTGAACAAAGCCTTACTGAAAGAGTACAAGCCAGAGAAGTGTGAGTTTGTGCAGACGATCTCAGAGGATCAAAGGGAGTCAGAAGCAGATAGCCAGGAAAATGGCAGAAAAGGGTGGGTGGGCATAATCACCACCCCAGGTGGGAGGGCAGCCTCAAAAGTGTAGACATTAGGTACTGAGCCCAAGTATGCACTGCATACCCCAGTCCCAGAACTGCTCAATCAGACGCTGGACATGCCTGCCTTGCATTGCCCAGCCCTGCCCTAAATGGCTGTTTGAGGAGGCAAGAGGCAGTGCAGAGACACCATCACTTTGGGGACAGACAATGAGCTGCTATGGGGCTGGGTGGCCAAAGCTCTCACTAGAAGATACTTTCTTTTACTACAATGGGAAGCAGGGCTTCAGAATGAATGTCAAACTGGGGTGTCCCTCAATGGAAAAGGACTTGCCTTAACATCAGGCAAACCCTTGATTTCTCCCCGGAGCACAGTCCTCAAGAATCCAATCCTAGTCCAGCAAAGCTCATATGATCAAGCCATGCAAGTGACCACAAAAGCACACGTCTATGAACAGAGCCAGTGTTATGGAAGGATGATTCAGAACAGGATAGAGTCCAGGTGCAGGCCCACAGAGAGCGAGAGAGATCCCAGAGACCACAGGAGAGTTCCACCTCTTCTCTGCCAGTGTGCTTCTCTTCACAATTAGAGGACACTACCCAACATCGTACAAGGATGACAGACCTAGACACAGACAAAAAGGGGTTCAGAGTCATGCACAGAAAGAGATAGAGAAATGGGCAGACACATAATGACAGAAAGACCGAGAAATAGACACACTGAAATAGACAAATCAGGCACAAAGAGAGATAGTCTATGATTTGGGACCACAAGCCTACTGTGATGGTGCCATTGATCTGTTATCTATATACTTAGTTGAAGAGCTATTCAGACACTTTGTCTAAATGATCAGCATTGATTACACCTTGCCTGTCATTAGGCCTTGCTAGCTACCTGCACTCTTCTCCCAGTGTAGGTGTTACGGTTTCCTTCTTCCAGTAAAGGAAGTCAGAAGCTTGGGGAGCTTTGTGATTAGGAATGAGCAACCAGGAAATGGGCAGAAGTTTGGGGTAGCCAGACATAGTTGACAGGAAAGTCATGGTCAGTGGAGACAGGGGAGAAAAAAGGGCTGGCAAGAAAGACAAGTCTTGCTAAGTGTTGGGGCCCCATTGAGTAGGAGGCCCTGGAATGAATGTTGTGCAGGGGACCTGAACCACACCTGCCTCATGGGTTTTTCTCAGTAGGACAGTGCTCCCATGGGGTGCTGTGCATTCTGGAAGGTCTGCTGTGCTTCAAGGTCCTGATCATCAAGTCAGCAGTGAGGACAGGAGGGGAATAACTTGCCCTACCTCCAGGCAGAGCAAGCATAAGCTACTGTCCCAAGTTCTTCCCTAAATACAACAAGAGAGATTTCCAACAGATTCAGTTCTCAAGCAGGAGTCCCAGGCCCTTGGTGCTCCTGCTGCTGGACTGCAGGCATGACAGCATCCTGCTCAAAATGCATCTTGTGGAGCTTTTCAAGTGCTTGGTGCGTCCCGGTCCCCATCAGTCCTGCTGATTTAGCTCTCAGTCCTTCTTCCACCAGCGCTGAGGATCCCTGAGAACACAATTGTGTTGACAAAATACAACTTTGTTCTCCAGAAGAGGACCTCTAACACACTGCCAGGATCAAGGGTGGAGCCAGCTCTTCACCTCTTTCCAGGAAGAGGAGATGACACAAAACTTAAGGGTGTCTCACTTTAGTCTGGATGGCTATGGATGAGCACATCCAGACAAGACAGGCCCAGGCTATACTGTACCCTCCAGTGACCTCCACTCCTGAAAACACTCAGGATCTTTTCTCCACTATCCCCTCCTGATATCAGGACCACAGTGGCTCTGTGATCCAGGCAATAAGCCATCTTGCTTGGATGCTCAATCCCGGACACATTTCAGATAGTGATCTACAAATTTCCTCTGAGATCAAAACGAAAGTTGCAATGTGGCCCAGGCCACAACCTCTCCATTCCACTTCAAATCCTGGAGAACACTAAGGATCCTGTATCATCATATTACTAATAATATTCCAATGATGCCTGCCAATGAACACACTGACCTGCCCTCCAGGAACTCCCTCAGTGCTTCACATGGTAGAGCAATGGGCATGGTGCTCTCACTTGCCCCTGGCTCTGCCCTCTCTATTAGGATCCAACTTTGAGGACTGTGGCGCAGATCACTGGCTCTGATCCTGTGAATTCACAGCACACATTCGCGCCAAGCCATGCTAACCTGTGTAGGTTGTCTTCCTGATGAGTGCATTTGAGCTCTGACCTTCCCTTCCCTCCTCTTCAGCTATTCTAGCCTTTCTCAGGGTACACCAGTTTCTCATGAACATTGATTGAGAGACAGTGAGTGTTGTCCATTGGAAACATCAGAGCTCAAAGAGCCTAGAGAAAAGGCCTGTGCTAGCCCTCATCCCTCACCCATTGAATGAGTGCAGAGTGCCATGGGCTCAATGCCATGTCTGAGGATAAGCTATTCCACTCAGAGACTGCCTCTAGGGCACTGGAGAACAAAAGAAACTGCAGTTATTTCTGGTGTGGGTCCTTGCCCTATTTCCATTCAATTTGAATGAACAATAAAAAGGAAAATATGTTCTGAATGTGGTGAAATCGATTTTAGAACACCCGTGCCAGCCCTGAATCTGATATGAATGTAATATTCAATACTGTTTCTACTGGAGTCTGGTCATTGTGGTTGTATTCCTGGATCTCAAGTATGAAGGACATAAACCCCGATGTAAAAAAGGAATTTTGCAGGATGATAGTGGACTTTATGCAGAAGTAGGGACTGAACACCACCACCCTTGTCCACCCAAGGAAGGAAGGGCCTGTCCACATGCACACAGCAGCTAGTGTTCACTTTACTTGCAATAAACAGGGTGTGTAAGGCAATCACGTTTGTAACCCCAATGGCAGAAGAGAAAGTGTGAAGCCCCAGTCTTGCCAGGGAAATGGCAGCATCCTGAGGGCTGGCCAGGGAGGTGGGTGGGTCTGAGAAGCCACAGCTTGTGGCCTCTGCAAGGAGTCACCAATGGAGTGGTTCATGCAGAGATACTAGGGCGAATCCCACATCTCCCAAATTTAGGATATTCCATAAAAATCTAAGACTAAGTACATCTCAAGGATTTCTTCACCAGATGCTCTACTAGGATACCTCTTACACCAAAGTTGTGAAAAAATAGGACCACAGGAAGTAGAGATGAAAGGCTAACATAGCTTGAACTATCATCGAGTACCATAGTCTGTGGGCCTGCACTTCAACAACAGTTTGGTTCATGGAGTTTATAGGGATCAGCTTAGAAATCAAGCCTGACTGAGTTAAAGAGGAAATGAGTTTTGTGAATGGACATAGGAAGTTCATCAATTACACAGTATTGAGAACAGACCATAAAAAGAAAGTGGATGTGGTATATATACATAATGGAATTCTATGCCTCCATCAGAATGAATGACATTGCCCCATTTGTTAGGAAATGGAAAGACTTGAGAAAACTTATATTAAGTGAAGTAAGGCAAGCCCAAAGAAACATGGATTCCATGGTTTCCCTTATTTGCAATAACTAGAATATGTCTGAGTCAAGTAGAAAAGGTCAGATAAGTTGATGTTAGGGAAATGAACCCTAAGGTATGTATTCGAATGTATTTTTTCTTTCATGCGATTGTTTCTAACACATTTATAAGATTATTTCTTTGTTGCTTTGTATGTCCCTCCCCCATGGTATAACCACTGATTTCATTGTATTTGATGTTGGCATAATTTGTGGAGGGGAAGGGAAAAAACAAATTGTTTAAATAAGGATACCTGTGGACCCACTGCAACAATGAGACGTACAAGTCGTTATGTCAGAAAATGAACTGTACAACTTTGGTGGGGGGGGGGAGCACTGGCTGGGGTCGTGGAGAGGATAGGAAGGGATGGGAAGGAGAAACAAAGGAGGAGGCAACAATGCTTGATAAGAAATGTACTCATTATCCTGCCCGTGTCATTGTAACACCTCTGTACAGTATTTTCACAATTAAAAAAATACAATAAAAGACTGGACCCCAATGTGGGCAAGTAACATCTTCATAACCATCATTACTTGGTCCAATTTCTGTTCAATACCTGCCGTCCCATGCCCATTGACTACCTCGGCCCCTCTCAGCAGAAGGAGCTCCAGAAGAAATAACCCTCACCCATACTCCCAGACAGAAACAGTACATATTCAACCAAAAAAGGGTGATATGGACGTCAGCAAACGCTCCCTCCCAGACATAAGCCCCGCCCTGGAAGGCAGCACCTGGGAAGCAGGAGAGGCACCTCCCACCACTAGCCCCGACTAGAAAAAGAGTTCTGAGAAGGTGGACGATGCCATTTCTCCTCTCCCTCATCAGAACTTAGCCTTGTCAGTTCAACAGCCAATAGATCTGTTCCCTCTTTGTGACTTTTTCTTGAGTGGTTTTTGGGTTATTTTCTTTAATGGCCATGGTCCCATCTGCATGGGAGGAGGAAGTGTGCATATGATCCAACAAGCATACATCTCTATGAAGGTGGAAGCCTCTTCCTCCTAGTCTAACAGGGTCCTTGTGCCAGAGGTGGGAGTCATGCTGGCCAGTGGTGTTCATGGGCTACATGAGTACAAGTCATAAACAGGGGACTCTGGAGAGGGCGAGGTCAGAAGGGCCCAAGTGAAGAGATGACATCACAATGGTTCCAAGGACTTAACCCCTGGTCCTTGCCAGAACCCACAGTCCCCACAAGCTGCCCGCTAGTACACTTGTGTGGAACGTGCATATTGAGAAGATGTCTACTTGTTGTTGTTGGAGGAGGAGAAATTCAAGAGGGAGTGAAGGGCGGAGAAGGTTCCTGGGACACCTGGATCCACGCTGGGTGCCCCCAGGACCCTACCGCCGCTTCTGGAGATTTTTCCGCAGGACTTCACAGGTAACATGGGGCAGTCCAGGCCAGGAAACTATAGGCTGACCCACCACTTCCATGTCCCTAATCCTCACTGGATCTTCCTGCTCCCTGTTTGTGTGTGTGTGTGTGTGTGTGTGTGTGTGTGTGTGTGTGTGCGTGTGTGTGTGTGTGTCTGTGTGTCTGTGTGTGTGTGTGTGTCTGTGTGTCTGTGTCTGTGTGTGTCTGTGTGTGTGTGTGTCTGTTTGTGTGTGTCTGTGTTTGCGTGTCTATGTGTCTATGTGTCACACACACGTTTGTGTGAGCAGTCAGTTGTTTTCAGGTTTTTCTATCATGTGTGTGGCCATGAATCTTCTTGTAGTTTTCTAGATGGCATTTGAACCAACCCTCCTCGGTTCTCCTCCAGAATGAAGATCATTTGTCCCCACCCTTGGACGAGGCCTGCAAGTTAGAGGTCCCTGCGGCTGGCACCCTGGAGGAGCAGGTGGAGCGCTTGGTGTCTGCCCAGATGATGGAGGACTCCATCTTCGTACAGAACTTCTTCAACAACTACAGGAGTTCTGCAGACACTAAGCAGGTATTGGACCTGCTATTCACAAGGTGAGTGCCAACTCCAATAAGATAGGATTAGACAGCTACAGTGAGACCCTTGGCAATGGAACCTGGCTTGTGTTGGGTTCACAGAATCTATTTCACTGGCACTTGCCAGAATTGGAGGAACCAAGCATGCAAGGCCTGGGCTAGGCTGGGCTGGGCTATTCAAGTATAGCGTCTGTCTAGGACTGTGGTATATTCTCTGTCACTCTGCTTCCCTGAGGCCTCAGACAAAGCAGTGTGTTTCTTTAGCCAGAAGGAAACCAATTGGCTCTGGGACCAGGATCCCACCCAGGTGTAGGCAGAGCAGGAATAGCTGGGGCCAGAGAGTAGGCCTCTGGGCTCCTAAGTAGATCAGGACAGGAGATGATCGCTCATCCTTGAAAGAAATTGGAAAAGAAGGGAAGAGATAGGAAGGGTCGATGTACAGATCATGAGCTTAGTGGTGTGAGAAGAGCAAGAACTTGCTGGCTATCCTGGGCTGGCCAGTGATGCTTGGAATTCTCAACAGGTTCAGGAATTGTGAAGCCCCCATGGAGTCTTTTGCACAGACTGACACACTCGCAGACTCCAGAGAGGATGTCATTCCCCAGCACCAGATCTGCTAGTGAGTAGTGGGCTTTGATCTGCAGGGAGAGTATGAGTGTCCAGAGTGGTGACAAATGAGTGGGTGGAAGGTTGGAGAGATGGGGCCAAGTCAGGAGCCCTCAATTCTTGTGCTTGTCACCAGATCCTTGGGGTGTGAGGCTTCACCTATAGTACCAGGAGGAAAACATTACTATGGGGTACTGTTGTGAACAGAGGTAGTGGCTGGGGCCTTTGGGTGAATCCCAGGAGAATCCATCCTCACCATACCATAGCCCATGCCATTCAGGTTTGCCCAGCTCCCCATGAGCTTCACTGTAGGCCTAGGGACATCAGTCCTTGGTCAGAGCCCTGGAGATGCTGCTAGGGGTGGCAATGAGAACAAGGGCCACCTTGTAGCAGATACAGAAGGAGAACAAGCTGGAGGTAGGCAGACATCCATGTGCGGCTCCTGGGGAAGGAGGCAGCACAGCTACCTAGGAGGTGTGCCGGAAACCTATGCATGCCAGGCAAGACAGCAAGGCCTTTAGAGTCCAGCATCTGGAGGCCCTCGGGAGAGATGATGGGCAAATTGCAGAAGAGGACAGGGCTGCTTCCAGCATTTGGACTTGGTTCCCACCTTGGATGAAATTTCTCTGCAGGCCATGGCTGGGTGGGCTTCCCACTGTTAGCACAGACACAAGGGGCTGATGTTGGAAGATGCTGGTCTCTGCAAAGGCAGCGATCATCGTAGGGGACTAAGGGAGACCAGGGCAGGTGCTAGGCTTTATTCAGACGCTGCTTCCCACCCATGTTCCTCTAGTGCTATCTCAGGCCTTCTGAGCACCTGGCTGGACTGCCACCCAGAAGACTTCCTGGAACCCAGGCAACATCCCTGCCTCCAGGGGCTCCAGGCTCACTTGAGGCTCCATATGCGTGGCTCTGACGTGGAGCTCCATGTCTCTCACCTCCTGGCAGAGTTGGGGATCCAGGACGTCAGGCAGGATGAGGCTCTAGGTACGTAGTTGGGATGGAGACATGGCCTGGGGAGGGGTGGGAGGTGCAGGACACCACTGGGAGGAGGCTGCAAAATTAGCCATGGGCCTGGGACAAGAGAAATCTCAAGCCCAGCATGGACATGGAGAGGTTGAGCGATCGCGTGTATGGGAGTTTCTAAGCTGGAAATCTCAGGGAGGAGGGTGCTGTGGGGCTTTACAAACACTCAGAAGAAAGCATCATGGAGAAGACCTTGTCTCCTCCTGCAGCTCCACCCGCAGCTCCAGTGGTAGATGTCACACCAACTTCAGAGCCCCAGTCAAGTCCATCCGTGAATGTGGTCCCCACTGCAGTGGGAGGAGCCTCATCAGGAGCCCAAGCAGAGGCCACTTCTACCTTGAATCTGGATGGCAGCGCTCAGGGAGCTGAAACTTCTTGTGTGGCTGAAGAGCCTCAGGCCAAGCTGGCTCTCCTGCTGAGTCCTGAAGCGACAAGAGCTGCCAGTGATGAAGGGCAGTCATCCCCCACTATCTCTTCAGTGCGCAGGGCCCAGGAAGCGGCGGTCAGTGCTGAGTTGGAGCCCAATGGCACCTCAGCTCCGGGGCTGAGGGTGGGAGAAGTGTCCATATGTGGTGGGGAGATGGAGCTGTGCTCTGGCTCCCCTCCTGTGCTCAGGCCCCAGCACACATCAAAAGCCACTGCTGAGGAAGGGCCAGGATCCACCTCGCCTCTGCCTCATGTCCCCGGACAAGCAGCCTTCAGTGAGGAGCTGAATGTGCTTTTGCCCTTGGCTGTGCTGCTCTTCATTGTAGGAGCACCAGCAGGCCTACTGTGTCTGGTGGGAGTAAAGACTCTGGTGATCTGTGGCCTGAGACTACTAAACTCTTGTGACAAATCAGAGCCAGTTGTCACCAGGGATGCATTACACGGTGCTGATGGCACTCCAGCAGAGAGTGCTGACAGGAAGACTTTTGTCAGTTTGGCTCCCATTCTGCGTTGCGGAGAAGCAGGCTACAGTGCTGAACTGACCATGTTTCTGATGCTAACTCTACTGTTATTTATTTTAAGAGGACCGGCTGGGGGACTCTCACTTGTAGGAGTGCTGACACTGGTGCTCTGTGCCGTAAGAGCATTCTCTTCTTGCCCAGAGTCAGAGCCAGCTCCCACCATGGCTGCTGACCACAGTGCTCAGAGAGCACCAGAATATAGTGCTGAGAAGGAGCCCTGTGTCAGCGTGGCTCCAGTTCCTAATCACAAAGAACCACCCTCCAGTACAGAACTGGAGTTCCTTCTATCCTTGTGTGTGATGTTCTACCTGTTAGGAGCACCTGCTGTAGTGTTCTTTGTGCTTGGAGTACCAACTGTGGGCTTCTGGGTTGTGAGAGCTACAGCATCTCATGCACAATCGGGGCCGTCTGCCAACTTGGCTCTGGAGAGCAGAGCAGACAGAGCACCAGCCTCGGGGGATGCTACAGAGCCCCTTTCTGCCTCAGCTCCACTTCTTAGTCCTGCAGAACCAGCCTCCAGATCGGAACTGCATATCCTTTTACCCATAGCTACAATGCTGTCTCTGGCACAAACCCCAGCGTTGGCCATCTTCGTTGGGGGAGCCCTAGTTCTGGTGCTCTCCTTTGTAGGACCACCACAAAACCACACACCATCTTGGAGGGCTGAGTTGAAGCCAGGTTCCACCATGGCTTTGGAGCCCAGGCCTGAGGACACAGCAGCCTCCAGGGCTGAGAGGGAGTCACCTTGCACCTGCACTCCGCTGTGGCCCCTCCAGAAGGCAGCAGCTTGCAATGCTGAGATGGAGGCATCTTGTGCCTCAGCTGCGCTGCTCCATGCCCAGGGAACAGCAGTGGCCAGTGCTGCCACAGAGCCACCATCCAGTGCAGCCCCTCTGATATGCATTGAGGAGACACTGGCTTCGAGGACTGAGCCAGAGCCACATCCCAACTTGGCTCCAGGACTCAGTGCAGAGACATCAGCTGCCTGCAATCCTTCCCCAGAGCCCTTGGCTGTGGTGATGGAGCAGGCTCCCTCTGCTTCTTGGGAATCTGAGTTGCCGTGCACATCTGTTTCTGCCCAAGAAGCTTGTCATCCTGCTTTGATGACCGGAGAGCCTTCACGCAGCCAGGACATGCCTTGTTTCCTGGCTGTCCACCCCCACCTGGAAGCAGAGCAGCTCACAACGATGGATGCGGTGAGGGGCTGGGCAGGGTGGCTGTGGTGAAGGAGGGCTCCCTGTGCCTTCTGCTGCTCTGGCCTGTGTCACATTTCCTTGCTGCCCATCTCTTCTTCCCCAGCCTGAGTTCCATCACACCTAGCACCACTTTGTCTAGTTCCATTTGGTTACATGCACTCCCTGAAGCTGAGATGAGACCCGCTCCCATGCCAGGAGCTGTGCAGAATCAAGCCTGGGGCAGAAAGAAGGGCAGCCAGCACACAGCTCACCCTCCTGTGCCAGGAGCCCTGTGAGCCTCAGCACTTATTCAGTAGGCACTTGATGTGGACCTGATGAGTGCCCAGCCCAGACATGGACCTGAGTGCTAGTTCTAGTGGTGTAGGACATAGGCGTTAGATCAGGGGAAGGACATTTGTTGTCTGAGCTAGGTCAGATTAGGTATTGTGTGGAGCATGTAGTCTTCTGGGAAGAATGAGAAAGTTTGGGAAATCACTGCTCTTCCATTCCCACATTGGTTACCTTGAGGTCCCTTCTGTGCTCTGTGTGCTGGGTGTCAGCACAACAGGTACAGACACTCCACAGGTCTCAGGGTCCTCCTCGACACTCACATCTCCATGCCTTTGTGCATGTGAGGAGGGATCCCAGGGCCTGTGCCTGGGCACTGTGGTGTGTCACACCCTGGTGACCCTGGCCATCTTCCTCAGGAGCTGTTCGAGAAGGCAGTGCTCAACCACTGCCTGGGATCCATCTGGTCCCAGAGGCACAAGAAGGGCAAGGAGCACTTGGCCCCCACCATCCGGGACATGGTGGCACACTTTAACAACGTATGTTCCTGTGTCATCACCACCTGTCTCGGGGACTTCAGCATGAAAGCCCCAGACAGAGCGCGTGTGGTCGAACACTGGATTCAGGTGGCCGCGGTACGCTACAGGCTCTGCTGCCTAGTTTATCTCCTCTGCTTTTCAATTTCTCTATTCTGCATTTTGAAATTGTGATCAAAGCCCTCCATGGAGCCCAGTGCCTCCTACCACAGGGCCATGTGTCCCAGGGCTAGCCATACCCAGCCAGCCCTACGCTGGTCCCTCACTAATCTGCTCCTCAGCCCCAGAGAACCACAATCCCCCTGGGTGCCCTACATCCCTGCCCAGGTCCTGACACTCCCAGCATCCCTCTCTTGTCCAGGCCCACAGGTGGCGGCTGTGTCAGGCAAGACTCACACAATCTTCCTCTCCAGGCTTGCCGAGACCTGAGGAACTTCTCCTCACTCCATGCCATCATCTCCGCCCTGCAGAGCGCGGCCATCTTCCGACTGAAGACAACATGGCAAGAGGTCTCCAGGTAGGTCCCTATTCCCACAGCAGTTGCCCTGTGGGCAGACATGGTAGGTGTCACACTGCCTGAGCCCTGGACACAAACATCCAGTTCAGATCCTAGTTCCCTGGGTCCAGCTTGGGTAATTCTTGTCAGGCTTCAGACACCTCCTGTAAGACTGAACATTCACAGATGCACACATACACACAGACACAGAAACAACACACACACAAACACACTGAAACACACACAGACACTCATCAGGATTTTGTGGTGGCTAAGAATCCGCATCCACTTGAAATGAAGGCAGAGCTGCCTAGTGGAAGAGGGATGGCTCATGGTTATGCCAGGAAGAAGCAACTGCTCCTTCCTGGTGTACTCTTCGAATCTTTGGACCCGTTTGCAACCCTGTTGGGCAGCCACATGGGCAGCTTCCTTCCCAACCCAAATGGAAACCAACTCCCTCCTCCCCACCTTCCAACTGTCTCCTTCTCTCTGCCCCTCCCACAGAGACTCCTTGCACACATTCCACAAATTGGAAAAAATCACTTCTCCTGAAAACAATTACTCCAAGAGCAGAGAGCTGCTGCGAAAGGTATGGCATGAGGAAGTGAAGACAGAGGGCAGAGGTGGAGGCTGGGCACGGGGGAGTCAGTGCCATCCTAAGGGGATTAGAAACATGACTGGCTTTCTATTGGGGAGGAGGCCAAGGGAAGAATCTGCTAGGCACTTAATGCAGGTCAGGGCACGTGGAGTCCTAGGAAGCCACTGAGGTTGAAAATGTTCTGATGGGACACAGGGGGGCCCGGGGAAGCAGAGGGTACCCAGGATTGGGGACTCCTCCTACTGAAAGCACTACCATTCTACTTGATGCCCAATGTGCCATAGGCCCAGTGGCATATTCTTGCCCTTCCCTAAACTATGCTGCACAGGACTGCACAGAGCAACAATTTCCTGTCTCAGACCATGAGCAGAGGCTCTTTTCCAGTGGTCTGGAACTCTACCCTACTCTGCGGAGGACAGGCACGACGGTGGGGTCAGGAAGGAGTCTGAAAATCTATGGTTCTCTCCTTCCCTGCTAACCTTTTCTAAGGACCCTGATACACAGATAAACACCAGCAAACTGGAATCTTCTCAGAGCCTTGGGTCCCCTTCCTTTGCTGACCGTCAGGGCATTGGACAGACCACTAGCCTTGTCCATATCTCAGTTTTTTCCTCCCTGATAGGAAGGGTTTTGGAGCTCACAAGGCTGAAGAACCAGGCTGGCATTTGAGCTGCCCAAAGAGGAGAAACAGATGAATCCTCCAGGGTTCTGAAGAGGCCCTGGAAACACATGCCAGTCAGCACATCACCATTGGTGGCAGAGAGCAGGAGTACCTGGGGCCCCCCCACTGCCAGGAGGCAGACTTGACAGATGAGGAAGCAGGCAGAGGAGGCCAGCTCCCCAGGCCAGAACCCACAGTAGTGAGTGCGGGAGCAAAGCCAGAGCTAGAATTCCTCTGCCAGTTGGTAGAAGCTTTGACACAACCTACCAGCCATGTCACTAACTATAGTAAGACAATGACACTAGAAAGACAGACAGCACAGAGCCCTCATTAACAACCTCCACAATCTTGGCAGGAGTCTTGCAAGTTCGCCACAAAGGAGAAGCAGCTCCAAGGAGGTCCCAGGTGGTTGCAGAAGATGGTGAGTGACTGGGACCTAGGCCAGGTTGCCGAGAGAGAAGGGGCACAGCGGGCCTACCTCTGCTCACCTTTCATCTCACACCCAAGGTGCAGATGGAGAAGGGCATTTGCACTCTGGCAGATGTGGTCCTGATGAGCTGGCTGTCAGAAGGGATAGAGGAACTAGAGCCAGCAGAGTGAGGAATTGGCAGAGCCTATGGGGGCCAGGTGGTGGGCAGACTGGTACTACAGAACATTATGTTCTGCATATGCCAGCACAGACTTGGATCTGGGGCAGTTTGAAGAACCAGGCAGCAAGAACCTGGGCCTAGACACAACAGGGGATCACAGGTTTCCCAAGACGCTGTGCCATGGAAGCAGCTGTAAGGCTGTGGAATGACTGAGGAACCATGTGAGTTTGGGTCTGAGATGGACCCGGTGTCTTGACCATCACCCAACCAATCCTACAGGTGTTGACAAAGGGCATCATTCCCTACCTGGGAATCTTCCTGACAGACCTTACGATGATACATTCTGCATATCAGGATATCGATGATGTGAGTAGCCAGGCCCACGATGGCAGTCTGGGATCTTGAGGTCAAAGTTCCTTGGGAATCCTGAGCTCTGGCACTCCTTACAACCTCAAGGCCATCCTAAGAGCCGAGTCCTGTGCCCCTCTGAGCAGCTGCTTGCCACAGCTGTATGACCACTGAGTTTGTGCACATTGAGTAGCTGGGATTTCAAGTCCCTCATGGGATGGCACTGGGGCCAAACTGAAGCCAGCCTCTCCTAAGAGAAATGCCTTTTCACCCTATGCTGCAGTCACTCACCTTGCATCACAGGTGTTAGACAACACAGTCCCTAATCCTGACTTGATGCCCTGTGCCCAGCCCTCCTCTGAATGATGGCCCTACTCTGGTATAAGCACACATTTTGCCCAGGCTAGAAGAGGCCCTGGGTAGGGGGCCAAATCCTAACTCCATTGCCCTCTGTCTTCTAGGAAAAATCCCAAATGGAGAAATTAAATAAGGTAAGTGTCAGCTGGCCAGAAAGGACAGGGTGGGTAGAGACCTGCAAGTTTCTCCTGTCCAGCTTGATGAGCAGCCATTACTGGATGGGTACAATGAGATGAGAGAAGATCCACCCTTGTCATGGTAGGCTGTGTAGTAGCATGCAGGAGAGCCCCAGGATTGAGAGTGAGGGAACAACTGTGAGACCTCACATGTATTTGGGGAATCAGTGGAGTGTTGGTGGGCAGAGCTGGTAGAGGAGGTGGGTCCCTCCCTAGACAGCAAAGCCCAGCCCAGGCCAGCCCTGCCCTGTCCCTTTCCTTGTGCTCTCCATGACCAGGAAAATAAGATCATCCAACATTTGAAAGACCTGCAGCATACCTGCAGATATTATCACCTCAACAAAGCAGAAAATTTTCTGGCCTGGTTCAAGGGCCTGGAGCGGCTCAGTGAGGAAGCTAGGTAGGTTGGCAGACACTGGTTGGACCTGGGGAACATCCTGAGAATGGGGTCCAGAGGCCCTGAGGTATGACCATGGGTGAGTGGGAACCGACAGAGACTCTGGTCGGCTGAATGTGGGAGACCCACCAGGCTCTGAAGTTCAAGCCAACTGTGGCAGTGAACAGGCGAGGCACTTGGTCACCTCACCGCCACCCCTTGTCTTAGCTATGAGCTATCGTGTGCACTGGAGCCCCGGAGGCAGACTGACCCTACAAACAAGAGCAAGACCTTCCCAGGAATTCAAAAGGCAAGAAAGATGTAAGTCCCTGGGGAATGGCTGGCAGGGTTCAGGTAGGATGGCGTGCAGGTACCAGGGCTGCCTGAGGCTGATGTTGATGAGACAGAAGAGCTGGTAGGAAAGACAAGTCTTGCTAGGTGCTGGGGGAACACTGAGTTGGAGGCTCCAGGAATGAATCCTGGGCAGGAGGCCTGAGTCCAGGCCTGCCCCATGGTGGTGTTCTCAGGAAGACAGTGCTCCTAAGAAATGCTGTGCATTCTGGAAAGCCTGCTGTGTCTGCAGTTCCTGATTATGAAGGCAGCAGTGAGCACCGCCTGCTTGAGCTGCACTCCCAAGTTCTTTCCTAAGCAAGACAACATACATTCCCCATAGGCTCTGTTCCCAGGCAGGGGTCCCAGGACCTTAGTGTTTCTGGCGCTTGACTGCAGAAATGGCAGTCTCCTGGCTCAAAACGTGTCTGTAGGAGCTTCTCAAATGGTTGCTGTGTCTCAATTCCCGTCATTACGCCGATTAAATTCTTTATCCCTCTTCCACCAGCCTGAGGATGCCTGAGAACAAGAATGTGTTAGCAAAATATGAGTTTGTTCTCCAGAAGAGGACCTCTCCCACCCTGCCAAGATCACATGTGGAGCCCGCTCTTAACCTCTTCACAGGAAGAGGAGACCACACAACACTGAACAGTGTCTCTACTTAGTCTGGATGGCTATGGTTGAGCACATCCAGACAAGAATGGCCCAGGCCATACCCTACCCTAACCACCAGTGACCTCCACTCCTGAAAACACTCAGGATCTTTTCTCCACAATCTCCTCCTGATGTCAGGACCACAGTGGTTCTGTGGTCCAGGCAATAAGCCATCTTCCTTGGATACTCAATCCAAGACACACTTCAGATATTTTTCTACAAATGCTCTCTGCTGTCAAAATGTGGCCCAGGCCACAGAACTCCTCTGTTGCACCTACAATCCAGGAAAATACAAAGGATCCTGTATCCTCAGTGTTCTACTAATACCTGCCACTGGACACACTGACCTGGCCTCCAGGAACTCCCTCAGAGTTTCACATATTCTCCGTACTCTGACATAGAGGAACAGCTGACATTTTGTTAGAGCAATGGGCATGGTGCTCACACTTGCCCCTGGCTCTGCCATTTCTATTAGGATCTGACTTTGATGACTGTGATGCAGATCACTGGCTCTGATGCTGTGAGGTCGACAAGACACACTCTGCCAAAGCCATGCTGACTTATATAGGTTGTCTTCCCAATGAGAGCATTTGAGCTCTGACCTTGCCTTCCCTCCTCTTCAGCTATTCTGGCCTTGTTAGGGTGCACCAGAGTTTCCCTTGAGCGTCGACTGAGAGACAATGAGTGTTGCACATTGCCAACCCCAGGGTTTCAAACATCCCATAGGAATGGCATTTGCTAGCCCTCAACCCTCAGTCCTGGTCTGAGTGCAGATAGTGCCATGGCCTCAATGCCAAGACCCAGGATAAACCATTCCACTCAGAGACTGCATCCAGGGCACTGGAATACCAAGGAAACTGCAGTTATTCCAGGTGGGGGCCCTTGCCCTGTTTCCATTCAATTTGAATGCAGAAGAGAAAGGAAAATATTTTCTCAATGGGGTGAAATGGATTTGATCGCTATGGTAAATAATGCCTCAATAAACATAGTTGTTCTGGTAGCTTTAGGATGGCTTTGTTTGTGATCATTTGGGTAAATGCCCGTAAATGGGATTGATGGGTCATAGAGGAGCTCTATGTGGAGTGTTTTGAGGAACCTCCATACTACTTTCCAAAGTTGTTAAACAAGTTTACACTCCCACCAACAACGCAGTAGGGTTCCCTTCTGGCCACATCCCCTCCAGCCATGGTATAACCCCTGTTTTGACTCTATTTGTTGTTGGTATAATTTTGGGAAGAGAAGGGAAAAAAGCAAAATGTTTAAATAGGAATACAGGTTGGCCATTGCAACAATGAGATGCACAAGACACTGTGCTGAAAAATGAACTTTACAATTTTGGTGGGTGGGGGGCAGAGAAAAGGGGGAGTGTAACTTGGAGATGGAGGGAAGGGTGGTAGGGGAAAAACAAAGGAGGAGGCAACAATGCTCAATAGGAAACGTACTCATTACTTTGCTCAGGTAACTGTAACCAAGCAGGAGGCAACAATGCTCAATAGGAAACGTACTCATTACTTTGCTCAGGTAACTGTAACCACACGGTACAGTATTTTTAAAATAAAAATCTTACAAAAAAGATGAAGCTATGAGGAATGAACTGCAGGACACAGACACAAGAGGTTTTTCTTTGTTTCTTAACTTTGGTATTTTTTGTTTCTTTTGTATATTCTTCCACCTTTGATATAATCTCTGTTGTTCTTGTATTTGATTCTGGTAACTGGTATACTATATAACGCTTATTGGATTTAGAAAAGGGAAGGAATTAAAAAAATCATAAGGAGGAAACTAATGCAAAAGCCATATGCACAAGACAATATGTTGGACACGATCTGTACAACTTGAGTGTGGAGTGGGGTAGGAGAAAAGCAAAGTAGTAGAACTTTTAAGGGTGGGATAACAAGATTGACTAGGAATTTACTCATTACCTAACATATAACTGAAAGCCCTCTGTATATTGTCTTGGCAATAGAATATGAATATTTCGTATATATCTAGTGCTTCCAGTAACATGTCAATAAAACATCAAACAAGTATAGGAACAAAAGAAGATAAACAGAGGGGATACCCGGGACATAAGGAAAAAAGACAAAAGTAAAAGCTAATTTAATTCATTGGTCAGATTAGATTTCTCATGCAAGGTATCAGCAGTTACGAAATGAACCTGAAATCCAGCTCAAATTGTGATGAATTACATGTTGTAATAGGAGCATGTTTTGGAATCTACATATATGCCTTCATCAAAATATATGCCCATGAAACAGATTTGAGAAGCTATATTCCCATAGGACTTTTGTTATACTTGTTTACTAAGTCTTCGAAGGAAAAGGTACTCTGGCACTTAAAACAAATGACAAAACAAAAACTTCATTCCCACATCTGCTTCCTCAATATTTCCAGAAAATACATCGCCCACTCACTATTTTCCTTCAGGATTTCCCTAGGATCTCTGACTTTCTTTTTGCCTCCCTGGCTCAACTTCTTTGTCTGTTGCAAGGTGGAAGTTCCTTACTGACATTCTCTAGCCTTTCCATTCAACTCAGTGCTATAGCCTTTCTGAAAATCTCCCTTCTCCATTCAAGAATTCCTCCAGTATAGGGATGGGAAGGAGGTACACACCGTAGTCCTACCCTTCTCCACAAGTTCATTTCCGCAATTATCAGCTGCACAGAGGCAACCATGCTCTGAAAATATTCAACGGAAAAATCCAGATATTCAGAATTGGGAAAGTTTAAATTCTTAGAATACGGAGAATGTAAACACTAAATTGTATTGGAAGAAAATAACATTGAAAATATGCATGTGGAGTCAGCTAATGATTGGTTTTTCATTGGGGCCCTGGCTGGTCATGCTTGTTAACCTAGAGGCTTGAGAGATAAAAAGGACAAAGATCACAGCTTGAGGACAAAAAGTTCACACCAAAGTTCTCATGACCTCAATTTCATTGGTAGCCAGGTGAGAAAACTTGCTCCTGCCATCCCAGTCTACACAGGAAGCTAGATTGAGAGAACTGGACTTGCATTCCAGCCCAAGGAAACAATCCACAAACCCCCATGTCAACAGAAAAGGCCTAGCATGGTGGTATGTGCCTGTCATCCTAGCTATATGAGATCTTCAATAGGGGCTTTTGATCCAGCTGACCATGAAAAGAAGTGAGACTGAATCTCAAAAGAAACTGCAGCACCTAGGCACCAGTGGCTCATGCCTATAATCCTTCCTACTCAGGAGACTGAGACCTAAGGATTGGGGTTCAAAGTCTGTCAGGGCAGGAAAGTTCATGAGACACTTAGCTCTAATTAACCACCAGAAATTAAGAAGTAGCACTGTGGCTCAAAAGGTAGAGCAACCATGTGAGCTGAAGAGCTCATAGAGAGCACGTAGGCCCAGAAGCATGCCCAATTAAATATAAAAATCAATCAATCACTGAAACTTCAACAAACAAAAAACAATCAATTAATCAATCAAGAATAAACCTGCATCAAACCGTGCTTGGATGGGGGCTCAAGCATTCAAGTGGACTAGAGCCTGTCCAGCAAGTAGAACATCTTGTGCTTAAACATAAGGAAAACCATCAGTTCAAACATCCACAACACCAAAAAACAAACATATCACATTCTTGTCTATGTGAGGGTTGGCCTGAGAAGCAGTGTCTGTACTGTGTGTTCCCATTCCCTTGATACCATGTTAGAATTGGCTCAATACTACCTCTGACAGACAGGAAGAGAAAGGATGGTCCTACAGTTGAAGGGAAATGAGTCCAACTGATGAAGGGAATCAATACTAAGGATTAAGTCTTTCATGCAAGAGCAAGAGACTAAGGGTCTATGGCTTCTTAAGCTTTACCAGTTCCCCATTTTATTCCAGTTCCAGATCCTTCCTTTCCCACATTTTCAAACATTCAAAATTGCTTTAAATTTCTTTCACACACATTTTTCTCTTCTTGATGCTATAATCTGCCAGTGATCTGCTAGTTCTCCCTGCATCATTGAAAACTTTAGTATTGTTTCTCTATGTTGGTCTAACACTGTCATTTTAAGAAAATTTCAACACTAACACAATCTAGAGTTCATCTAGCTAACATCTTGGATTCTGAGTCTCCACAATCTCTCAGCTGGCTTCATGTCAGTGACCCTTTCCTGTGGTCTAACTTACATATCACCAATAATGGCACCAACTGGGGAGATAATGTGAAATATTTCCCTTTTTACCACCTTCACTTCATCCTGCTTACTTAATCCTGTTCTCACATATCTTCTATTCAGCAACTGATACTTAGTATATTGACAGGTATTTATTGTTCCTATAAGTTACTTTTATATTATCTATCACCAAATTTGCTGTTTCTACCCCTGATAAACACATTTATAGTCCAAGATCCAAATCACCTTGTTATTGAAAATCCTCAATCAATTTCCCTCTTTATTTATTTAAGCAAATATCCCATCTATAAATAAGTCTAGTGTTAAATTCAATCTCCATGTAAGTCTATTGTTTTTCTTTTTCATCATTTTTATTTTTAATGTAAAGGTGATGTACACAGGGGTTACAGCTGCATGTCAGGCAATGAGTTCATTTGGTTTTGAACAATATTATTTTTTCTTCATTTTTCTAACTCATGGCTATCCATCCGTACCTTACTCGTATTAGAAACTGTCAAGTAAGTATATTTGGTTTAACTACTATTAAAATCATTAACAAAATATTCAAGTGACTTGGAGGCCTTTATAATGTACTATGTGATTTTTTTGGTTTCTTTGTATGTTCCTCCCCCATGGTAAAATCCCTGTTTTCACTGTATTTGATTCCAATGCCCTGCATCTTGTATATATATTTCTCTAAGTTGTGGATGGGAAGGGAAAAAACAAAATGCTTCAATAGTGATATACACCGACCCATTGTAAAAATGAGATGTACAAGATACTATGTTGAAAATGAACTTTACAACTTGGAGGGGGGTGGTATAGGAGTAGTTAGGGAGGTGGGTATTAAGGATGGTAGGGGAATAACAAAGGAGGAATGTACAATGCTCAACAAGAAATGTACTCATTGCCTTACTCATGTAACTGTAACCCCTGTAAAGAATTTTCACAATATAAAACATACTTAAAAAGAACAAAGTAAAACATATTCAAGTGAGCCCTCAATATTAACAGACAACCCTCACCATCACCTAGTCCTTTCATTTCTGATGAGAGTAAATGTTTTCCTACAACTGGGAAACCACTCTCAACACACTTGGTGGATGCCATCTTATCTTCCCACAATGAAGGGAGTGTCTCAGTGATATGCGCCACTTCCTGCCATAGGTGACACAGAGCATTAGGAGCCTGAACACCTGATGACCTAGCAGTACCCACCTCCCATGGAGATACCCAGCAATCAGAGCTGATGGGGATGGAGCACCAGAGAAACTCAATGTCATGTCTGTAAGTCAGCAAATGCCCCTCACAGACCTAAGCTCTGCCCTGGCTGGCAGGTGAGGCAACACCTATCCGCTGAGACTAATTCCTACTCCCAATTAAGTGACCAGTCAGGAGGCTTAGATTCCTCTGTTTAGGCAACTAAGCCTCCGTGAAGGCTTCAGGGCCCCCATAAAGCCTGCCCCACTATCTAACCCTTACCACGAGAGCCTTTGATTTCTGAGGAAACCCATGGGACAGTGACAATTTTACACTACTGAGCTCTTTTTTTTTTGTCACATGTGGGGCATGAATTCTGGGCCTGGTTGCTGAGCTCTTCAGCTCAAGGCCAGCACTGTATGACTTCAGGCAGAAAGCTACTTCTGTGTTTTGTGAGTGGTTTATGGGAGATCAGAGTCTCAGGGTCTTTCTTGCCTGGGTTGTCTTTGAACTGTGATCCTCAGATCTGAGCCTTCTGAGTAGCTAAGATGACAGGGGTGAGCCACAACTGCCCAGCAATCTACCTTGTTTAGATGCATGAAACTCACTGCCAAGGACCCTAGACGGCAAACTTTTGGGTTCAGGTCACTTACTATGGTGTAGTCCCACCAAGGTAAACCTTGGTAACTTTCTGGCCTCCCAGGGATACCGAGTCTCACCCAGGAAGGTACAGGTGGTTCAGCAGTCAGTGACTTATCTGTGTATTCAACTGGGCCACACACAAGGCTTTTACTATCCCCACCAAACTCCTGATTACTAACTGCCCTAGCCCTCCACTAAGAATGAGCTTCTCTCCTTTTTGAGTCTTGCTGACTACCTCAGGACCTGGACCCCCAACAACTCCCTCTGAAGTTGCCACTTATATGAAGTAGCTAGAGGGTCACGGGAGGAAACCCTTTGAACGCCCTCCACTCACATTTCTCCCTTCAGCAGACTGGTTCCAAACGGCCTCCACACAGGCCTCTGCTCTCAGGCTGCCGGAGCCTTCACACCTGTTCTTTCATTATGTAACTGAGAACTAGGCTTTTACATTGGGAGTTTGAGGTCAGCAGATCGGACCTCATTTGTGCCAGTTGCTTATTTGTCCAGACACGTAGACCCTACCATGAGGGACTGGGCTCCTTGCCTCCGTGGCCTAGCCACCACTTGAGTCCTATTACAGGAGTCAAAGAAACTGAACCTGGGCACAAGCCTACCATTGTCACCCACCATCACCTCACTCAGTTACTAACCTATAGAGGGCTCAAACTCTGTCTCCCTCCCACAACCTCTGGTGTCCTGTAACTGATAGAAGCCCCACTCTGACCTTCCAGCCTCTGCCTTCCATTAAACCCAACACCTATTACCAATCCAGATACAAACTGCTCCCCAGCACACTCCTGTGTGGAGACTCTGGATGACCTGCTAACTCACCCAGCACACATTAGAGAAAGGTTGTTAAAGCCCCAGGGGAACCGTAATCATGCCTGGGTGACCTAAATCCCTGCCCAGTTCCAAACACTCCCATCATCTCTCTCTTGTCCAGGCCAACAGGAGGCGGATGTGTCAGGCAAGACTCACACAGCCTTCCTCTCCAAGTTTGCCGAGACCTGAGGAACTTCTCCTCACTCCATGCCATCTTCTCTGCCCTACAGAGCACGGCCATCTTCCGACTGAAGACATCATGGCAAGAGGTCTGCAGGTGGGTCCCTATTCCCACAGCAGTTGCCCTATGGACAAACATGGTAGGTGTCACACTCCCTAAGCCCTGGACACAAACCCCATTCCCTGGGTCCAGGTGGGTATTTATTATCAGGATTCAGACACCTGCTGTCAGATTGAGCATACACAGACACAGACACACACATAGACACAGACACACACACAGACACACACACACACACACACACACACAAGCTTACTAGGTTTTCTGTCGTGGCTATGAATCTGCATCCACTTGAATTGAAAGCACAGCTGCCTAGTGGAAGAGCGATGGCTCATGGTTATGACAGGAAGAAGCACTTGCTCTTGCCTGGTGGATTCTTGGGGCTATTTGACCCGATTTTCAACCCTTTTGTGGAGTCACATGGTTTCCTTCCTTCCAAAACCAAATGGAATCCAACTCCCACCTCCCCACTTTCCAACTGTCACCTTCTCTCTGCCCCTCGCACAGATACTCCTTCTGCACATTCCACAAACTGGAAAAAATCACTTCTCCTACAAATAATTAATCTAAGAGCAAAGAGCTGCTGGCTAAGCTATGACATGAGGAAGGGAAGACAGGGGCCAGAGGTGGAGGGGAAACACGGGGGAGTCAGTGCCATCCTGAAGGTGTTTAGAAACACAACCTGATTTCTATTGTAAGGAGAGAAAGGAGAGATTCCCGTAGGCACACAGTAGGCAGAGGGGTGCTACAGCATTTTGTGATCTGCGTATACCAGCCTAGATTTGGACGTGGGGAAGTTTGGAGAACCAGGCAGCAAGAACTGGTCCTAGACACTAGGGGGGATCACAGGTTTCCCAAGTGGCTGTGCCATGGGAGCATCTGTAAGGTTGAAGACTGACTGAGATGCCCTGTGATATAGGATATGAGATGGGCCTTCGGCCTTGACCATCACCAACCCAATCCTACAGCTGATCTCAATGGGCATTATATCCTACCTGGGAATCTTCCTAATAGATCTCATGATGATAGATACTGCATATCAGGATATCCATGAAGTGAGTAGCCAGGCCCCAGTTGGCTCCTTGGCAAGAGGAGAAGAAAGGCCCCTGGGAGTCCTGAGCTCTGACACTCCTTATAGTCCCCTGGCCATGCCCAGTGCTCAGTCCTATGCCCCTCTGACCATCTGCTGGCCAAACCTGCCTGACCCGTGAGCTGTGTGCACACACACACGCCAGCTGGGGTTTCAAGTCCTTTAAGCCAGGTCCGTGTGGCACAACTGAAGCCAGGCTTTCCTAAGACAAGCAACTTCTGGCCTAATAAAGGCCTTTTTACTGATGCTGCAGTCACTCTCCAGCTTCCCAGGGGTTAGACAACAAAATCCCTTATCCTGACTTGATGCTAGGTTCACAGCCTCCTCTGAATGCAGGCCCTACCCTTGTTATGCACACATGTTGTGCATGCTTGATGAGGCCCTGGTTGGGTGTGCTGAGGGAAGAAGGTTCCCATACTGACTCCATGGCACTCTGAATACTAGGACAAAACACATATGATGAAATTAATTCAGGTGAGTTCCAGCTGTCCAGACAGAGCAGCCTGGACATTGAGTGTGAGATCCCACACAAGTCTGGGGGACTCAATGGCGGGTTGGTGGGCAGAGCTGGTAGAGGAGCTGGGTCCCTCCTCAGCCAGCAAAGCCCAGGCCAGGCCAGTCCTGCCCTGTCACTGCTCTTGTGCTGCTCAAGACCAGGAAAATGAGATCATCTAAGACCTGAAAGACCTGCAACAAACCTGCAGATTTCATCACCTAAAGAAGCATAAAATTCTGGAGTGGCTCAGTGAGGAAGCCAGGTGGGTTGTCAGACACTGGCTGAATGAGGGGGGACATCCTGACAATGGAGTCCGGAGGGCCGGAGGTGTGACCATGGATTCGAGTGGGAACCAACAGAGTCTCTGTTCGGCCGCATGAGGATGGTCCATCAGGCTCTGAAGTGCAAGCCACTCTGGCAGTGAACAAACATGGCACTTGGTCACCTCACCACCACCCCTTGTCTTAGCTATGAGCTGTCATGTGCACTGGAGCCCAGGAGGCAGACTGACACTACAAACCACAAGACCAAGAAGTTTTCACAAATTAGACAGGCAGGACAGAGGTAAGTGGATGGGCACCGACTGGCAGGGGCCAGGGAAGATTCTGGGCTGCGACACCTGAGACTGATGCTGATTTCTCCCCACTGACAGCATCCCTGATTGTGGGCTCAGAGGCCTCGACTCTCTAGGCTTTTCCTCCCCTTGCTTGTCTCTGGGGTGCATCCCTCACATAGGGGTCGGGATTTTCGAAGGGCCTAGACTAGAGCAGCACGCTAGCAGGGTAATGGGGAGCAGGAAGGGGGGGTGTCTTGGGGAAGTTCCCTCCAGCAAGCCATCCCCTGACTGAAGCCGCCATAGTCACAACACTGACCTCAGTGGCAGTGGCAGCTGCCAGCCCACAGCACAGGAGCAGCTCCAGCGTGGCCCTGACAGCAGCAGCAGGACACCGTGGAAGAGCCCTCATACAGTGGCCCTCTGTGCCCTGGTGTGAACAGCTCCCACCTGGATCTCCACAGGAGACTCAAGGGAGAATCCTCCCAAGAGAAGGAAACGGTGGCACCCTGGACTTCTAGCCCATTCCTACCTTATCCAATGGAGCTGCAGCCAAGAGGTCTGGAAAGCCCAGCTCCTGTTCACATCATACAGTTTTGGAAGGCCCTAGACCTTCCTCCCAGGCTGGGACACCCATCTATGTCAAGGCCTCTCCTCATGTTGCTGTCTTTCCAGATCAGGTTCTGCAAATCATCCTATCCAGGGACTTCTGGAATGCTCTTAAATTGCAAAAGCCCAGCCTGCTCTTGAACCTCGAATACACCTGAGGCTAAGACAAACAATAGTCAGAGTTGGAATTTAGGTGGGGAGAGCAACAGCTACCCGTTGGTTCCAAATAACAAGCAGGTGGGAGACACCTGTCTCATCAGGGTGAGCATACTTGAGCACACAGAAAAGGTGTCCAAAGTTTCATGGTGAGTGGGGCAGTATGACACACCCCTGCTGTCTTCAACAAGTCAGGATACAGACGAGCGGCCATCTCCAGGTCCATTTGCTTCCCTCCTGAAATTGGTCTTTTAGTAGAGACGGCAGAAACCCAGCATGCTGGAGCCAGTGGGCAGTGCTCAGGTCTAGACCTGACAGCAAGGAGGGAGGAACAGTGGACCCAGCCACGGACATGAGTAAGACCACCTCAGGGCCTTTGGAGAGTCAAGAAGGCAACAGGAACCTTCTTGACTTTCCTCAGAGTGAGGTAGATTCAGAGCCTCAGAGTTAGGATGGTAGGATTCTGGGTATTACATAACCGGAAACAGCAGAGGCTTTTCACAGGTGAACTGGCCTTGTTCAGGAGAAGCCTTTTTCATCTTCCAAGTCTTCAAGGGATCAGGAGTCATTTATCTCTTTCCTCATGGAGATTCCATGACGTTCCATCATGCTCAGTCCTCTCCAGGCCACGAGAGGGAGTGGCTGTCATTAGCAGCCAGCTGGGAGAATGTGTCTTCCTGTGTGCTCTGCTCAGAGACTCAGGGGAGCTGGAGAAGGCTAAAGGTGTATCCTCTACCAGTGCAGCATCCAGCCCAGTGGGGGCCTGACTGGTAGGAGGCAATGGGTCCCTGGCTCTGGGCCTGCTCCTTCTCTTGGGCTTGGGCAAACATCTCTGGTGAGACCTAGGCCCATGCCTACTTGATTCTGTTTACCTACAGCCACAAGACCTGAACATGATCCTGCCTGGGAGGAGGTGTCACACTGCTGATGAGAGAGGCTAGAAATGGACAAGGCCCATGCTATCTTCTGAGACCACTCTCAGGAAGGAAGACTTGAATCATCCCATCACACAGTGGCTGATTCCCTTTCTGAGCATGAGTGCCTTCAGGGTATTGCTGGCCACAGACTGGTGGGAAGGGGGCACTTTGCCCAGGGCTTGATGTTCTCTCCCCTTCTGACCCATGTGAGGAATCAGAAGAAGACACAGGATGTCATCCTGAAGCCCTTGAACAAAGCCTTACTGAAAGAGTACAAGCCAGATTTTCTTAAGTTTTTCGAAGAACCAACTCTTTGTTTTGTTGATTCTTTCTATAGTTTTTTTGGATTCTAATTCATTTAATTCTGATTTAATTTTGATTATTTCTTTCCGTGTACTGGATTGGGGTTTATCTTGCTGCTCTTTTTCAAGGAGGTTTAGGTGTGTCATTAAATTGTTAGTTTCAGATCTCTCCAATTTGTTGATGTAGGAGCTCAGAGCTATAAACTTGCCTCTGAGTACTACCTTTGCTGTGTCCCAGAGGAGCTGGTAATTTGTGTGTTCATTTTTGTGGAATAGCATGAACATTTTAATTTCCTTTCTAATCTCTTCTATGACCCACTCATGATTCAGTAGTGTGTTGTTCAGCATCCATGACAGACCCTTAGCAAATCTTATCAGAAAAAGAAGAGAACACACCCAAATTAATAAACTCAGAGATGAGAATGGAAACATCTCCACGGAAACAACCAAGATTCAGAACATTATACGGGAATACTTCTCAAAACTCTATGCTAATAAGTTTGAGGACTTGACAGAATTGGACCTTTTCCTAGCAAATATTGACATGCCAAAACTGAACCAAGATGAGTTAAACTATCTTAACAGGCCCATATCAAGTACTGAAATAGAAACAGCAATAAGAGTCCTCCCAGGTAAGAAAAGTCCAGGACCAGATGGTTTTACAGCGGAATTTTACAAGGCCTTCAAAGCACAGCTCACACCAATACTACTCCAACTCTTCAATGAAATTGAAAGAGAAAGCTCACTACCGAACATATTCTATGAAGCCATCATAACCCTCATCCCAAAACCAGGCAGGGATTCATCAAAGAAAGAGAACTATAGACCCATTTCTTTGATGAATATTGATGCAAAACTTCTCAACAAAATTTTGGCCAATCGACTTCAACAATTCATCCAAAAAATCATACACCACGATCAAACAGGATTCATTTCAGGGATGCAAAGCTGGTTCAATATACCCAAAACAATTAATATTATTCATCACATCAACAGGAGCAAGAATAAGAACCACATGGTTATCTCAATAGATGCAGAAAAAGCATTCGACAAGATCCAACACCCCTTCATGATGAAGGTTTTGGAAAAATTAGGAATCCATGGAACATTCCTCAATACAATAAAGGCTGTATATGACAAACCTACAGCCAGCATTATACTCAATGGTGAAAAACTAAAGCCATTTCCTCTTAACTCAGGAACAAGACAAGGATGCCCACTCTCTCCACTTCTCTTCAATCTAGTATTAGAATGCCTAGCTACAGCAATAAGACAAGATGCAGACATAAAGGGGATCCAAATAGGGAAAGAAGAAATAACACTCCCCCTCTTTGCAGATGACATGATCTTGTATTTAAAGAATCCCATAGACTCCACTCCCAAATTACTCAAGCTGATTCAAAACTTTGGTAAAGTAGCAGGTTATAAAATTAACCCCCCAAAATCAAAGGCTTTTCTGTATGCCAACAATGAGAAAAGTGTGGCTGAAATTAGGAAAGCAACTCCATTTGTAATAGCCCCACGAAAAATAAAATACCTAGGAATTAACTAAAGAAGGGAAGAACCTCTATGAAAACTTTAAAATCTTGAAAAAGGAAATCAACACAGAACTAAAAAAATGGCAAAGCCTCCCATGCTCCTGGATTGGAAAGATTAACATCGTGAAAATGTTAATACTTCCCAAGGCTACCTACAAATTCAACGCAATACCTATCAAAATTCCACCCTCATTCTTCAAGGAAATAGAAGAGGCAATCCAAAAATTCATATGGAACAATAAAAGACCCCGAATAGCAAAAACGCTCCTCAACGGAAAGAACACTGCTGGAGGAATATCAATAACAAATTTCAAACTCTACTATAAAGCTATAGTAATCAAAACAGCTTGGTATTGGCATAAGAACAGACCTCAGGACCAATGGAATAGAATTGAAAACCCAGAAATGAACCTACAGACCTATAGCCATCTAATCATCGATAAGGGAGATAAAACAATAGAATGGAACAAAGACAGCCTCTTCAGTAAATGGTGCTGGCAAAATTGGTTAACTACATGTAGAAAACTAAAGCTAGATCCTTATATATCACCCTGCACCAGAATCAACTCCAAACGGATCAAAGACCTTGAAGTCAAAGCAGACACTCTGAAAACATTACAGGATGGAATAGGAGAAACCCTAGGTCTCCTTGGATCAGGCCAAAACTTTCTGAATAGAGACCCGGAAACACAACAAATCAAAGGAAGGTTGGACAAATGGGATTGCATAAAGTTGCAGAGCTTCTGCAGGGCAAATGACATAACTAGCAAGATAATAGAAAGCCCACGGATTAGGAGAAGATCTTTACTAGTCATACAACGGACAAGGGTCTCATATCTAAAATATACTTGGAACTCAAAAAATTAAACCCCCCAACAACAAATCCTCAAAGAAACAACTGCCCAATAAATAAGTGGGCGAAAGACTTAAAGAGAAACTTCTCTGAAGAAGAAAGAAGGATGGCCAATAGACACATGAAGAAATGTTCAACATCCCTAGCCATAAAAGAAATGCAAATCAAAACAACATTGAGATATCACCTCACCCCAGTTAGAATGGCAAAAATCAAGAACTCTAACAACAACAGTCGCTGGAGGGGCTGTGGACAGAAAGGAACCTTACTTCATTGTTGGTGGGAATGTAAACTTGTTCAACCACTTTGGAAAGCAGTATGGAGGTTCCTCAAAAGACTTCACATAGATCTCCCCTATGAGTGGCGCTGTAGCTCAAGTGGTAGAGCGCTCGCTTTGAGTTGAAGAGCTGAGGGACAATGCCCAGGCCCAGAGTTCAAGCCCTATGACCGACAAAAAAAAAAAAAAAACTATATAGAACTCCCCTATGACCCAGCAATTCCACTTTTGGGCATTTACCCAAATGTTTACAAACAAGACCACACTAAAGCTACCAGCACAACAATGTTTATTGCAGCATTATTTACCATAGCTAAGATCTGGAACCAACCCAGATGCCCCTCAGTAGATGAACAGATCAAGAAAATGTGGTATATATACACAATGGAATTCTATGCCTCCATCAGAAAGAATGACATTGCCCCATTTGTTAGGAAACGGAAAGACTTGGAAAAAATTATATTAAGTGAAGGAAGCCAGGCCCAAAGAAACATAGGTGCCATGGTTTCCCTTATTTGCAATATCTAGTATATGTATGAGTCAAGCGGAAAAGGTCAGATAATGCGATGTCAGGAAAATGATACCCGGGACATAAGGAAAAAAGACAAAAGTAAAAGCTAATTTAATTCATTGGTCAGACTAAGGTTCCATTGCAAAGTTATGAGATGAATCTGACATGCAGCTAAAATTGTGATGAATTGGGCTAGGAAGGTGGCTCAGTGGTAGAGTGCTTGCCTTGCATGCCTGAGGCCCTGGGTTCAATTCCTCAGCACCACATAAGCAAAAAGAAAAAAGCTAGAAGAGGCGCTGTGGCTCAAGTGGTAGAGCGCTAGCTTTGAGCTGAAGAGCTGAGGGACAGTGCCCAGGCCTGGAGTTAAAGCCCCACAACCGGACCCCCCCTAAAAAAAAATTGTGATGAATTACACGTTGTAGTAGGAGCATATTTTGGAACCTACATATATACCTTCATCGAAATGCATGCCCATGAAATAGATTTGAGAAGCTATATTGCCATAGGTCCTTTGTTATACTTGTCTACTAATCCTTCGAAGGAAAAGGTGCTCTGGCACTTAAAAAATGAAAAAACAAAAACTTCGTTCCCATATCTGCTTCCTCAATATTTCCAGAAAATACATCGCCCACTCACTATTTTCCTTCAGGATTTCCCTAGGATCTCTGACTTTCTTTTTGCCTCCCTGGCTCAATTTCTTTGTCTGTTGCAAGGTGGAAGTTCCTTACTGACATTCTCTAGCCTTTCCATTCAACTCAGTGCTATAGCCTTTCTGAAAATCTCCCTTCTCCATTCAAGAATTCCTCCAGTGCAGAGATGGGCAGGAGGCACACACCATAGTCCTACCCTTCTCCACAAGTTCACTTCCCCAATTATCAGCTGCCCAGAGGCAATCATGCTCTGAAAATATTCAATGGAAAAATCCAGATATTCAGAATTGGGAAAGTTTAAATTCTTCAGAATAAGGAGAATATAAACACTAAATTGTATTGGAAGAAAATAACATTGAAAATTTGCATGTGGAGTCAGCTAAGGATTTGTTTTTCTTGGGGCCCTGGCTAGTCATGCTTGTTAGCCTAGATGCTTGAGAGATAAAAAGGACAAAGATCACAGCTTGAGGACAAAGAGTTCACACCAAAGTTCTCATGACCTCATTTTCATTGGTAGCCAGGTGAGAACACTTGCTCCTGCCATCCCGGTCTACACAGGAAGCTAGATTGAGAGAACTGGATTTGCATTCCAGCCCAAGGAAACAATCCACAAACCCCCATGTCAACAGAAAAGGCCTAGTATGGTGGTGTGTGCCTGTCATCCTAGCTATATGAGATCTTCAGTAGGGGCTGTGATCCAGCTGACCAGGAAAACAAGTGAGACTCAATCTCAAAAGAAAATGCAGCACCTAGGCACCAGTGGCTCATGCCTGTAATCCTCTCTACTCAGGAGGCTGAGATCTAAGGATTGGGGTTCAAAGTCTGTCAGGGCAGGAAAGTTCATGAGACACTTAGCTCCAATTAACCACCAGAAATTCAGAAGTAGCACTGTGGCTCAAAAGGTAGAGCAACCATGTGAGCTGAAGAGCTCATAGAGAGCACGTAGTCCCAGATGCATGACCAATTAAATATAAAAATCAGTCAATCACTGAAACCTCAACAAACAAAAAACAGTCAATTAATCAATCAGGAATAAACCTGCAGCAAACTGTGCTTGGATGGAGGCTCAAGCATTCAAGTGGAATAGAGCCTGTCTAGCAAGTAGGTCATCTTGTGCTTAAACATAAGGAAAGCCATCAGTTCAAACATCCACAACACCAAAAAACAAACATATCACATTCTTGTCTATGTGAGGGTTGGCCTGAGAAGCAGTGTGTGTACTGTGTGTTCCCATTCCCTTGATATCATGGTGGACATGGCTCAATACTACCTTGGACAGGCAGGAAGAGATTGCCCTACAATTGAAGGGAAATGAGTCCAACTGATGAAGGGAATCAATACTAAGGATTAAGTCTTTCATGCAAGAGCAAGAGACTAAAGGTCTATGGCTTCCTAAGCATTTCCAGTTCCCCAGTTTATTCCAGTTCCAGATCCTTCCTTCACCACATTTTCAAACATTCAAAATTGCTTTGAATCTTTCACACAGATTTTTCTCTTCTTGATGCTATAATCTGCCAGTGATCTGCTAGTTTTCCCTGCATCATTGAAAACTTTAGTATTGTTTCTCTATGTTGGTCTAACACTCTTTGTCATTTTAAGAAAATTTCAACACTAACACAATCTAGAGTTCATCTAGCTAACATCTTGGATTCTGAGTCTCCACAATCTCTCAGCTGGCTTCATGTCAGTGACCCTTTCCTGTGGTCTAACTTACATATCACCAATAATGGCACCAACTGAGGAGATAATGTGAAATATTTCCCTTTTTACCACCTTCACTTCCTCCTGCTTACTTAATCCTGTTCTCACATATCTACTATTCAGCAACTGATACTTAGTATATTGACAGGTATTTATTGTTCCTATAAGTTACTTTTATATTATCTATCACCAAATTTGCTCTTTCTACCCCTGATAAATACATTTATATTCCAAGATCCAAATCACCTTGTTATTGAAAATCCTCAATCAATTTCCCTCTTTATTTCTTTAAGCAAAAATCCCATCTATAAATAAGTCTAGTGTTAAATCCCATCTCTACGTAAGTCTATTGTTTTTTTTTATCATTTTTATTTTTAATGTAACGGTGATGTACACAGGTTTTACAGCTGCATGTCAGGTAATGAGTTCATTTGGTTTTGAACAATGTTATTTTTTCCTCATTTTTCTAACTCATGGCTATCCATCACTACCTTACTCTTATTAGAAATTGTCAAGTAAGTATATTTGGTTTAACTACTATTAAAATTGTGAACAAAATATTCAAGTGATTTGGAGGCATTTATAATGTACTATGTGATTTTTTGAAGTTTTTTTTTAAAAATTTAATTGTAAAGATGCTGCTCAGAGGGATTACAGGTACACGAGTAAGGCAGTCCGTACATTTCTTTTCTCTTCTCTTCTTTTCTTTTCTCTTCTTAGTTGTGGAGCTTGAACAGATGACCACTTTCTCCAAGGCAGGGTCATTGTCATTAGGCATACCTGTGTTGTCCCCTCAATCCCAAATGCTGCTCTTGTCAAGTTCTTGGTATCTGAATGAGAGGGGCTGGGAGAAAAGAAGGACTACGTGTCCTTCTTTCTCTCCTGTCTACTGTCCATAGCTTTCTACCATTGCCCTTGGTGTGCAGGGAACCATAAACAAGTTATGTCTTGGCCCTGCTGAATCCTTTAGGTCTACCACCCTTTTCTGTTCAATATACCCTCTGGCAAGGAGGGTTTTCTTCCTCGGGGGACTTCTCATTGGAAGGTCACAGACTAACAGGGATCTACCTTGGCTGCTTATTACCCTTTAACCTTCCTGTAGTAATTGCTTCCCCTCTGTGGACTCCTCCCTTTCATCCACAGTAAAATGAATCAGAGGAAAGGACCCCAACACCAGCTATTCCAAGTGTTTCTTCCTAATCTTTGTCTTAGTTTTCCTTGATATTGGCTTCCTTTGCTCAATTTTATTTTAAAAGGGAGTTTTAAAGCACTAGGTTGAAGGAAAGTCAGCTGGTCTCATATAGCACACCAAAGGGGAGTCAGCCCATAACCCTGCTCAGTTCTAGTTCTGCTGTGAGAGACTCTGAGCAGGACTGTGGTAAGGACAGGAGAGGAGCCCCATCTAGGAAGAGGCTGCAGCTTTTATCTTTCCCTTCCCCATTTAAGAGGCTTGAAGGGGAACTGGAAGAGAGCACCTTTGCCTTTTTTCCACAAGGATTAGAGTTATTTAGTGGCGTGTTTAGTGAAGGCTACTCCCCTGCGTCCCTGGAAGCCTATGCCATTCACATTGGGCTTTGTTCTGCTATGGCAGATCTCAAGGCTTCTCTTGTTGGTTGATACCCTCTCTCCCAATTCGACTTGAGTCATGGCTATGAATAAAATCAGGTGTTTCTTACAGCTGTTTTCATGATACATGGATACAGAGAAAGATGCCACTTATGACATCTGTTCTTTCTTACCAGGATTTTTTTTTTGTATTTTATTTTATTTGTGAACATACTGTGCAGAGGGGTTACAATTACATGGGCAGGATAATGCATACATTTCTTACCAAGCATTGCAGCCTCCTCCTTTGTTTACATTTCACATCCCTTCCCAGCCTCTCCCCCGCCCAGTCCCAATCCCCCCCCCCCCCCCAATGACATTGTAAAGCTCGTTTTGGACAAGACAACTTGTACTTCTCATTTTTGCAACAGGTCCACCTGTATCCTTAAACGACTTCTTTTTCCCCATCTCCTCCACAAGTTATACTGACATCAAATATAGTGAAACCAGGGATTATACTGTGGGGGAGGGACATACAAAGCAACAAAGAAATAATCTTATAAATGCGTTAGAAACATGTGCATGAAAGAAAAAAATACATATCTAAGGGTTCATTTTCCTAACATCACATTATCTGACCTTTTCCACTTGACTCATACACATACTAGATATTGCAAATAAGGGAAACCATGGGGCCTATGTTTCTTTGGGCCTGGCTTCCTTCACTTAATGTAATTTTTTCCAAGTCTTTCCATTTCCTAACAAATGGGGCAATGTCATTCTTTCTGATGGAGGCATAGAATTCCATTGTGTATATATACCACATTTTCTTGATCCATTCATCTACTGAGGGGCATCTGGGTTGGTTCCAGATCTTAGCTATGGTAAATAATGCTGCAATAAACATAGATGTGCTGGTAGCTTTAGTGTGGTCTTGTTTGTAAACATTTGGGTAAATGCCCAAAAGTGGGATTGCTGGGTCAGAGGGGAGTTCTATGTGGAGTCTTTTGAGGAACCTCCATACTGTTTTCCAAAGTGGTCGAACAAGTTTACATTCCCACCAACGATGAAGTAAGTTTCCCTTCTGTCCACATCCCCTCCAGCATCTGTTGTTGTTAGAGTTCTTGATTTTTGCCATTCTAACTGGAGTGAGGTGGTATCTCAATGTTGTTTTGATTTGCATTTCTTTTATGGCTAGGGATGTGGAGCATTTCTTCATGTGTCTATTGGCCATCCTTCTTTCTTCTTCAGAGAAGTTTCTCTTTAAGTCTTTCGCCCACTTGTTTATTGGGCAGTTGTTTCGTTGAGGATTTGTTGTTGGGGGATTTAATTTTTTGAGTTCCAAGTATATTTTAGATATGAGACCCTTGTCCATTGTATGGCTAGTAAAGATCTTTTCCCAATCAGTGGGCTTTCTATTGATCTTGCTAGCTATGTCCTTTGCCATGCAGAAGCTCTGCAACTTTATGCAATCCCATTTGTCCAACCTTCCTTTGATTTGTTGTGTTTCCGGGTCTCTGTTCAGAAAATTTCAGCCTGAGCCAAGGAGACCTAGGGTTTCTCCTATTCCATCCTGTAATGTTTTCAGAGTGTTTGCTTTGACTTCGAGGTCTTTGATCCATTTGGAGTTGATTCTGGTGCAGGGTGATATATAAGGATCTAGCTTTAGTTTTCTACAAGTAGTTAACCAATTTTGCCAGCACCATTTACTGAAGAGGCTGTCTTTCTTCCATTCTATTGTTTTAGCTCCCTTATGGAAGATTAGATGGCTATAGGTCTGTAGGTTCATTCTGGGTTTTCAATTCTATTCCAGTGGTCCTGAGGTCTGTTCTTATGCCAATACCAAGCTGTTTTGAGTACTATGGCTTTATAGTAGAGTTTGAAATTTGGTATTGATATTCCTCCAGCAGTGTTCTTTCCGTTGAGGAGCGTTTTTGCTATTCGGGATCTTTTATTGTTCCATATGAATTTTTGGATTGCCTCTTCTATTTCCTTAAAGAATGAGCTTGGAATTTTGATAGGTATCGTGTTGAATTTGTAGATAGCCTTGGGAAGTATTGCCATTTTCACGATGTTAATCTTTCCAATCCAGGAGCATGGGAGGTTTTGCCATTTTTTAAGTTCTGTGTTGATTTCCTTTTTCAAGATTTTAAAGTTTTCATCATAGAGGTCCTTCACTTCTTTGGTTAAGTTAATTCCTAGGTATTTTATTTTTTGTGGGGCTATTACAAATGGAGTTGCTTTCCTAATTTCAGCCACACTTTTCTCATTGTTGGCATACAGAAAGGCCATTGATTTTGGGGGGTTAATTTTATATATTCCCTAATAATGTTTTGAATCTTGGTTGTTTCCGTGGTGATGTTTCCATTCTCGTCTCTGAGTTTATTTATTTGGGTGTGTTCTCTTCTTTTTCTGATAAGATTTGCTAAAGGTCTGTCAATTTTGTTAATTTTTTCGAAGAACCAACTCTTTGTTTTGTTGATTCTTTCTATAGTTTTTTTGGATTCTCATTCATTTAATTCTGATTTAATTTTAATGATTTCTTTCCATCTACTGGATTGGGGTTTATCTTGCTGCTCTTTTTCAAGGAGGTTCAGATGTCTCATTAAATTGTTAGTTTCAGATATCTCCCATTTGTTGATGTAGGAGCTCAGAGCTATAAACTTGCCTCTGAGTACTGCCTTTGCTGTGTCCCAGAGGAGCTGGTAATTTGTGTGTTCATTTTTGTTGAATAGCATGAACATTTGAATTTCCTTTCTAATCTCTTCCATGACCCACTCGTGATTCAGCATGTGTTGTTCAGCCTCCATGTGATACCAGACTTTCTTTGGTGGCTTTTGGTGTTGAGTTCTAATTTTATTCCCTTGTGGTCAGAGAGAATGCAAGGTATAACTTCACTGCTTCTGAATTTGGACAAGTTTGCTTTGTGGCCTAAAATGTGGTCTATTTTAGAAAACATTCCATGTGCTGCTGAGAAAAACGTGTATTCTGATGCTGCTGGGTGAAATGTTCGGTAGATATCTGTTAACTCTAGTTGATCTATGCAGCTGTTTAGATCTGCAGTTTCTCTGTTGAGTTTTTGCCGAGTTGATCTATCTAGTGGGGAGAGTGGTGTGTTAAAATCCCCAACAATTAATGTCTTTGGAGTTATATGGGATTTGAGGGAAAGTAGTGTTTCTTGGATAAATTTGGGTGCTCCATTGTTTGGCGAGTAGATATTTAGAATTGTAATATCCTCCTGAAAGAGAGATCCCTTAATTAGTATGTAGCGACCTTCTTTATCTCTTCTCACGAATTTTAATTTGAAGTCTATTTTATCTGATATTAGGATTGCAACTCCCGCCTGTTTATGGGGGCCGTTTGCTTGGTAGATTTTGTTCCAACCTTCAACATTGAAAATGTGTTTGTTTTTATGGGCAAGATGTGACTCCTGAAGGCAGCAGATAGAAGGGTCTTGTTTTTTAATCCAACTAGACAGTCTATGTCGCTTAATTGGAGAATTCAGTCCGTTAACGTTAAGAGAAAGGACTGAGAGGTATTTGGGAGTTCCTGCCATGTTATCCGCCTTCTTGGGGGTTACGAAATCTGGGTTCTTCCTATGGTTCTTGGATTCTCAGTTTGGGTGCAGTTTCTTGACCTTTATTGTGGTCTTGTTGGTTTTCTATGTGTAGGACATCTTTAAGAATCTTTTGTAGGGCTGGTTTGGTGGAGATGTATTGTTTCAATTTTTCTTTGCTATGGAAGGTTTTTATTTGGCCTTCAGTTATGAAGGAGAGTTTAGCTGGGTACAGTATTCTTGGTTGATAGTTGTTTGTTTTTAGGGCATGGCATACATCATTCCAGGCTCTTCTTGCTTTGATTGTCTCTGCTGAGAAATCTGAGGTGATTCTAATTGGTTTTCCTTTATAGGTGATGAATCTTTTCTCCTTGACAGCTTTAAGGATCTTTTCCTTGGTCTGAGTTGATCCTGTGTGGATTATAATGTGACGGTGGGATGTCCTATTCTGGTCTGGTCTGTTTGGAGTTCTCAAAGCTTCTTGTATCTGAATAGGCCTATCTTTTTGCATGTTTGGGAAGTTCTCTGCTAGGATCCTCTTAAACAAATTTCCTAGGCCATTAACTTCTGTTTCTAGGTGCTCCTCTACCCCCATTATCCTTAGATTAGGCCTTCTGATGGTGTCTTCCAAGTGTTGGAGAGATCTATCATATTTCTTGGACTTGTCTTGGATGTTTGTATGTTCTTTCTCTATAATATCTAGGCTGTCTTCAATCCCTGAGATTCGATCTTCTGCATGGTCTAACCTGCTGTCAAGACTTTCTACTTTGTTTTTTATCTCTTTTCTTTCTAATTGGTCAGCTTTGATGGCTTCAAGGTGTTGGTGAAGCTTTGTTTTAGATCTTGTATGAACGTCTTTACTTCCTTAATTTGATGTTCAGTGTTTATTCTCAGATCACTTAGTTGGTTGGTTATGGTTTCCTTGGACTCCCATTCCTTCTGTTGGGATCCATTCAGCATTCCCTTTGTGGTCTCCCTGACTTCCTTCAGCTCTTTGTTAATGGGTTCCATGAATGCCTTTAGTGATCTTTGTGTATTTTCTTCCTGCTCTCTCAATTCCTGTATTCCTCTTTGATAAGCCTCCTCCCGTTCCTGGGATTCCTGTAGTTCTCTTTGAGTGTTCTCAGCCTGTTCACGCCATTCCTGCCTTTCTCTTTGAGTATTCTCAAGCTGCTCATGCAAATCCTGTATCAGCTTTTGAGTAGCTTCCTCACGCTTATGATAGTCCTCTATAAACTTTTGGAATGCCTCCTCTCTCTCCCTATCACGCTCATATAGAGACCTTTGTATGCTTTCAATCTTTTGATTCATCATGTTTGCTAGCAGTGTTTGTAGAGCTATTTGGGAATTCTCCTCTGGATTATTCATTATCTGTTCTGTCCCCTGATTATCGGGATTGGGAATTGAGATACCCGGATTTGCCATTTTTCTTGTGTTTTTCCGGCTTACTCTGCCCATTTGCGATGAAAATAGCACCAGTTTTGTGCTAGAACACTATCTTAAGGCAATCATCAACCCAAGTCTGAATTTGCACAGTCAGTGGTCTACAGATACAATCTAGTTCAACAGATACATCTATTCAACATCAAACAACTATACGTTAATGGGCTACGAACCGCAGAGAAGAATTTGGAAGACCAGAAATTATTAGGGTTAGGGAGAGATGTGGGTAAAAAAATAGGAATAGATTGATGTGGGGAGGCTCAGGGGGAGTTAACTAAGTCTTAATCTCAAAGCAGGAAATAGGTTGGGTAGGATGAAAGGAGAGAGAGAGAAAAAAAAGAAAAAGAAAAAAGAAAAGAAAGGGAACGGGAAAAGAAAAGAGACCAGAAAAAATAGAAAGGTAGAAATTAATAAAATTATGTAGATTCGATAACAATCTATTTAGATAAGAACATGAATTTATTGAGAGAAGGGGAGGGATGTAAAGGAGATGTGAAAAACTTAAAAATAAAAATGCTTAAAATATTATATAAGTATAAAGAGGTAGTACTGCTATTAAGGAATTTAAGTCTTAGAGGTTTTGACTTGAGTAATAAATTTGTGGATTAAGTGTGTACACAATGGGGGATAGGGTCTAATAGTCAACTACGGGTTTATCTGAGGGAGTGCAGGACAAGAATTAAGTCACATAAAGAAGAACAAAAGAGAGGAGAAAGTGAAAAGGATAATAAAGGAAGAAGAAAAAGATGACAAGTTCAGTAGAGCTAAACAAAAAACAAAAAGATAATTTAAAAAGAGAAATAAAAAAGAGAAAGAAGACCAAAAAAGAAAGCAAAAACGCACACTCCTGTATCCCCAAAATAAAATTATAAGAGGAAAAGAAAGTTTCTGGAAAACAATTTTTTTTATCAAAAAAGGCAAAGATTAAAGATAGAAAAACGTTTTAGAAACGAAAAAAAAAAATTTTTATATAAGGTACCAAAAATAAAAACTAAAAAAAAAAAAAAAAGAAGACGAAGAAGAGAAAAACAAAAAGCAAACAAAAAACTTCTTTGATTTTTTTTGGGAGTAGTGGGAAAAATCCTGTATCTCCCTTGTGTCCGTAACCAGCCTCTTGTTGGGGTCTCTGGTCTGCTTGTGGTCCTGTGGCTTGGTTGGTTTCTTAAGTCAGTTTGTTCCAACAGGCAGTAAAATGCTCTGCTTTACCCAGGATTTGGCGATCCTCCTCCCAGGCTAGTTCATTGGGAGACAGATCTGCTTTGAGTATCACAAAAGTGGGGGAT
Organism: Dipodomys spectabilis; assembly: GCF_019054845.1. Taxonomy (NCBI): domain Eukaryota; kingdom Metazoa; phylum Chordata; class Mammalia; order Rodentia; family Heteromyidae; genus Dipodomys; species Dipodomys spectabilis. The sequence goes on from NW_024870723.1 coordinate 8,359,316, forward strand.
GCAGTGATGAGGCTAGGTTCTGGTAGCTTTTCTGGGGCTGGTTTGTGAAAACCTCACAGAGCCCAGCCTGGAGCCATTCTCAGGGTTTCTGTTTTTCAATTGATTGTCGAGGCTGCTAGAGGGAGGGGCAGCCTCTGGCTCTGATTACCCAGTGAAGAAACCCACTCCTTGGGCTGGCGCCCGAGCTGGGTGACTTTTCCCTGGGTGGAGCTGAGTCTGGCAGGTCACGCCGCCGTTAAGTTCTTGTGACCTGCTAAATGACTCGTTTTATTCCAAGGCCTGAGCTGGAGCTAGCAGCTCCTCCGAGCTTTGTCGGTATCCAAGTTGGAGATCACCGGTGCTGGGGGGGGGGGGGGGGGGGGAGTGGCCTTCCCTCCTCTGCTCCCTGAGAAGGAGTGAGGACATCAGGCTTCTACTCACGCCGAGTCTTGGTTCCTGGGTCGTCTCTGGTCTGCGAACTGCAGGATGAAGATGTCTGCTCCTTGTCGGTTCTTGCTGGTGTTGAGTAGACTCTGCTCACCTGCTGTGTCTGGCTCCTTTGTCCCGGACTCTCTGTTGCTCAGGTATGGCGGCTGCGCTCGCCCGCCATCGCCACAGCTGCTGCCGCAGCGGCGGCTGCTGGCAAGGGCTCAGAAGTATCTCCTTCCCTGGGTTTCCTTCTCTGGCCTATGTCTCTGTCATGTGAAGGCACACTTGGTGTCATTCTCTGACTTAGGACTGTTCACTAGAACTCTAAAACTGCTTTCTATGCGAGAGCTTACTTAGACTCCAGCTGCTCCTCCACCATCTTCCCGGACTCCCCGGACTCTGTGATTTTTTGGTTTCTTTGTATGTTCCTCCCCCATGGTATAATCCCTGTTTTCACTGTATTGGATTCCAATGCCCTGCATCTTGTATATATATATATTTCTCTAAGTTGTGGATGGGAAGGGAAAAAACAAAATGCTTCAATAGTGATATACACTGACCCATGGTAAAAATGAGATGTACAAGATACTATGTTGAAAAGGAACTTTACAACTTGGAGGGGGTGGTATAGGAGTAGTTAGAGGTGGGAATTAAGGGATGGTAGGGGAATAACAAAGGAGGAATGTACAATGCTCAACAGGAAATGTACTCATTGCCTTACTCATGTAACTGTAACCCCTGTAAAGAATTTTCACACTATAAAACGTACTTAAAAAGAAAAAAGAAAACCATATTTAAGTGAACCCTCGATATTAACAGGCAACCCTCACCATCTCCTAGTCCTTTAATTTCTGATGAGAGTACATATTTTCCTACAACTGTGAAACCACTCTCAACACACTTGGTGGATGCCATCTTATCTTCCCACAATGAAGGGAGTGTCTCAGTGATATGTGCCACTTCCTGCCATAGGTGACACAGAGCATTAGGAGCCTGAACACCTGATGACCTAGCAGGACCCACCTCCCATGGAGATACCCAGCAATCAGAGCTGATGGGGATGGAGCACCAGAGAAACTCAATGTCATGTCTGTAAGTCAGCAAATGCCCCTCACAGACCTACGTTCTGCCCTGGCTGGCAGGTGAGGCACCACCTATCCAGCTGAGACTAATTCCTACTCCCAATTAAGTGACCAGTAAGGAGGCTTAGATTCCTCTGTTTAGGCAACCAGGCCTCCATGCAGGCTTTAGGGCCCCCATAAAGCCAGGCCCACGATCTAATCCTTACCACGAGAGCTTTCCATTTCTGAGGAAACCCATGGGACAGTGACAACTTTACATTATGAGCTCTTTTTTTTTGTCACATGTGGGGCTTGAATTTTGGGCCTGGGCACTGTACTTCGGTTCTTCAGCTCAAGGAAAGCACTGTATGACTTCAGGCACAAAGCCACTTCTGTGTTTTGTGAGTGGTTTATTGGAGATAAGAATCTCAGGGTCTTTCTTGCCTGGGTTGTCTTTGAACTGTGATCCTCAGATCTGAGCCTTCTGAGTAGCTAAGATGACAGGGGTGAGCCACAACTGCCCAGCAATCTACCTTGTTTAGATGCATGAAACTCACTGCCAAGGACCCTAGACGGCAAACTTTTGGGTTCAGGCCATTTACTATGGTGTAGTGCCACCAAGGTAACCCTTGGTAACTTTCTGGCCTCCCAGGGATACCGAGTCTCACCCAGGAAGGTACAGGTGGTTCAGCAGTCAGTGACTTATCTGTGTATTCAACTGGGCCACACACAAGGCTTTTGCTATCCCCACCAAACTCCTGACTACTAACTGCCCTAGCCCTCCACTAAGAATGAGCTTCTCTCCTTTTTGAGTCTAGCCAAATACCTCAGGTCCTGGACCCCCAACAACTCCCTCCGAACTTGCCACTTATATGAAGTAGCTAGAGGGTCACGGGAGGAAACCCTTTGAACGCCCTCCACTCACATTTCTCCCTTCAGCAGACTGGTTCCAAACGGCCTTCACACAGGCCTCTGCTCTCAGGCTGCGGGAGCCTTCACACCTGTTCTTTCATTATGTAACTGAGAACTAGGGTTTTACATTGGGAGTTTGAGGTCAGCAGATCGGACCTCATTTGTGCCAGTAGCTTATTTGTCCAAACGCTTAGACCCTACCATGAGGGGCTGGGCTCCTTGCCTCCGTGGCCTAGCCACCATTTCTATCCTATTACAGGAGTCAAAGAAACTGAACCTGGGCACAAGCCTACCATTATCACCCACCATCACCTCTCTCATTTACTAACCTATAGAGTGCTCAAACTCTGTCTCCCTCCCACAAGCTCTGGTGTCTTGTCACTGGTAGAGGCCCCACTCTGACCTTCCAGCTCTGCCTTCCATTAAACCCCACACCCTATTACCCATTTTAGATACAAAGTGCTCCCCAGTACACTCCTGTGTGGAGACTCTGGATGACCTGCTAACTCACCCAGCACACATTAGAGAGAGGTCACTAAAGCCCCAGGGGAACCGTAATCATGCCTGGATGGCCATCATCCCTGCCCAGGTCCTGACACTCCCAGCATCTCTCTCTTGTCCAGGCCAAGAGGTGGCGGCTGTGTCAGGCAAGACTCACACAATCTTCCTCTCCAGGCTTGCTGAGACCTGAGAAACTTCTCCTCACTCCATGCCATCTTCTCCTCCCTGCAGAACACGGAAGTCTTCCGACTGAAGACATCATGGCAAGAGGTCTGCAGGTGGGTCCCTATTCCCACAGCATTTGCCCTGTGGGCAGACATGGTAGGTGTCACACTCTCTAAGCCCTGGACACAAACCCCATTCCCTGGGTCCAGGTGGGTATTTATTTCAGGATTCAGACACCTCCTGTCAGATTGAACAGACACAGACACACACACACACACACACACACGAACTTACTAGGTTTTCTGTCCTGGCTATGAATCTGCATCCACTTGAATTGAAAGCACAGCTGCCTAGTGGAAGAGCGATGGCTCATGGTTATGACAGGAAGAAGCACTTGCTCTTGCCTGGTGGATTCTTGGGGCTATTTGAACCGATTTTCAACCCTTTTGTGGAGTCACATGGTTTCCTTCCTTCCAAAACCAAATGGAATCCAACTCCCACCTCCCCACTTTCCAACTGTCACCTTCTCTCTGCCTCTCCCACAGATACTCCTTCTGCACATTCCACAAACTGGAAAAAATCACTTCCCCTACAAATAATTAATCTAAGAGCAAAGAGCTGCTGGCTAAGCTATGACATGAGGAAGGGAAAACAGGGGGCAGAGGTGAAGGGGAAACACGGGGGAGTCAGTGCCATCCTGAAGGTGTTTAGAAACACAACCTGATTTCTTTTGTAAGGAGAGCAAGGAGAGATTCCCGTAGGCACACAGTAGGCGGAGGGGTGCTACAGCATTTTGTGATCTGCGTATACCAGCCTAGATTTGGACGTGGGGAAGTTTAGAGAACCAGGCAGCAAGAACGGGCCCTAGACACTAGGGGGGATCACAGGTTTCCCAAGTGGCTGTGCCATGGGAGCATCTGTAAGGTTGAAGACTGACTGAGATGCCCTGTGATATAGGATATGAGATGGGCCTTGGGCCTTGACCATCACCCACCCAATCCTAAGGCTGATCTCAATGGGCATTATTTCCTACCTGGGAATCTTCCTAATAGATCTCATGATGATAGATACTGCATATCAGGATATACATGAAGTGAGTAGCCAGGCCCCAGTTGGCTCCTTTGCAAGAGGAGAAGAAAGGCCCCTCAGAGTCCTGAGCTCTGACACCCTAGTCTCCTGGCCATGCCCAGTGCTCAGTCCTATGCCCCTCTGACCATCTGCTGGCCAAACCTGCCTGACCCGTGAGCTGTGTGCACACACACGCCAGCTGGGGTTTCAAGTCCTTTAAGGCAGGTCTGTGTGGCAAAATTGAAGCCAGGCTTTCCTAAGACAAGCAACTTCTGGCCCAAAAAAGACCTTTTTACTGATGCTGCAGTCACTCTCCTAGCTTCCCAGGGGTTAGACAACAAAATCCCTGATCCTGACTTGATGCTAGGTTCACAGCCCTCCTCTGAATGCGGGCCCTACTCTTGTGTATGCACACATGTTTCCCAGGCTAGAGGAGGCCCTGGTTGTGTGTGCTGAGGGAAGAGGGCCGCCATTCTAACTCCATTGCCCACGGCATACTAGGACAAAACACATATGATGAAATTAATTCAGGTGAGTATCAGCTGTCCAGACAGAACAGCCTGGGAAGGGAACATCAAGTTTCTCTTGTCAAACATAACCAGCTGCTATTTCTTCATGGGTCCAATGAGAGGAGAGAGAAGGTCCAGCCCTTGTCATGGTAGACTGCAAAGTAGCATCCAGGAGGTCCCCAGCATTGAGTGTGAGATCCCACACAAGTCTGGGGGACTCAATGGCGGGTTGGTGGGCAGAGCTGGTAGAGGAGCTGGGTCCCTCCTCAGCCAGCAAAGCCCAGTCCAGGCCAGTCCTGCCCTGTCACTGCTCTTGTGCTCCTCAAGACCAGAAAAATGAGATCATCTAAGACCTGAAAGACCTGCAAAAACCTGCAGATTTCATCACCTAAAGAAGCAGAAAATTCTAGAGTGGCTCAGTAAGGAAGCCAGGTGGGTTGTCAGACACTGGCTGAATGAGGGGGGACATCCTGACAATGGAGTCCGGAGGGCCGGAGGTGTGACCATGGATTCGAGTGGGAACCGACAGAGTCTCTGTTCGGCCGCATGAGGATGGTCCATCAGGCTCTGAAGTGCAAGCCACTCTGGCAGTGAACAAACATGGCACTTGGTCACCTCACCACCACCCTTTGTCTTAGCTATGATCTGTCATGTGCACTGGAGCCCAGGAGGCAGACTAACACTACAAACCACAAGACCAAGAAGTTTTCACAAATTAGAAAGGCAGGACAGAAGTAAGTGGATGGGCACCGACTGGCAGGGGCCAGGGAAGCTTCTGGGCTGGGACACCTGAGGCTGATGCTGATTTTCCCCACTGACAGCATCCCTGATTGTGGGCTCAGAGGCCTCGGCTCTCTGGGCTTTTCCTCCCCTTGCTTGTGTCTGGGGTGCATCCCTCAGATAGGGGTCGGGATTTTCGAAGGGCCTAGACTGGAGCAGCACGCTAGCAGGGTAGTGGGGAGCAGGAACGGGGAGTGTGCCGGGGAAGTTCCCTCCAGCAAGCCATCCCCTGACTGAAGCCGCCATAGTCACAACACTGACCTCAGTGGCAGTGGCAGCTCCCAGCCCACAGCACAGGAGCAGCTCCAGCGTGGCCCTGACAGCAGCAGCAGGACACCGTGGAAGAGCCCTCATACAGTGGCCCTCTGGGCCCTGGTGTGAACAGCTCCCACCTGGATCTCCACAGGAGACTCAAGGGAGAATCCTCCTAAGAGAAGGAAACGGTGGCACCCTGGACTTCTAGCCCATTCCTACCTTATCCAATGGAGCTGCAGCCAAGAGGTCTGGAAAGCCCAGCTCCTGTTCACATCATACAGTTTTGGAAGGCCCTAGACCTTCCTCCTAGGCTGGGACACACATCTGTGTCAAGGCCTCTCCTCATGTTGCTGTCTTTCCAGATCAGGTTCTGCAATTCTCCCTCTCCAGGGACTTCTGGAATGCTCTGAAATTCCAAAAGCCCAGCCTTCTCTTGTACCTCCAATACACCTGAGGCTAAGGCAAGCAATAGTCAGAGTTGGAATTTAGGTGGGGAGAGCAACAGCTACCCGTTGGTTCCAAATAACAAGCAGGTAGGAGACACCTGTCTCATCAGGGTGAGCATATCTGAGCACACAAAAACGGTGTACAAAGTTTCATGGTGAGTGGGGCAGTATGACACTCCCTGCTGTCTTCAACAAGTCAGGACACAGGCCAGTGGCCATCTCCATGTCCATTTGCTTCCCTCCTGAAATTGGTCTTTTAGTAGAGATGGCAGAAACCCAGCATGCTGGAGGAAGTGGGCAGTGCTCAGGTCCAGACCTGACAGCAAGGAAGGAGGAACAGTGGACCCAGCCACGGACATGAGTAAGAGCACCTCAGGGCCTCTGGAGAGTCAAGAAGGCAGATACATGGATCAAGGGGATGAAGACTCTGACTAGATAAGGCACAATGCAACAGGAACCTTCTTGACTTTCCTTAGAGGAAGGGAGATCCAGAGCCTCAGAGTTAGGATGGTAGGATTCTGGGTATTACATAACCTGAAACAGCAGAGGCTTTTCACAGGTGAACTGGCCTTGTTCAGGAGAAGCCTTTTTCATCTTCCAAGTCTTCAAGGGATCAGGAGTCATTTATCTCTTTCCTCATGGAGATTCCATGACTTTCCATCATGCTCAGTCCTCTCCAGGCCACGAGAGGGAGTGGCTGTCATTAGCAGCCAGCTGGGAGAATGTGTCTTCCTGTGTGCTCTGCTCAGAGACTCAGGGGAGCTGGAGAAGGCTGCAGGTGTAGCCTCTACCAGTGCAGCCTCCAGCCCAGTGGGGGCCTGACTGGTAGGAGGCAATGGGTCCCTGGCTCTGGGCCTGTTCCTTTTCTTAGGATTGGGCAAACATCTCTGGTGAGAACAAGTAGGCAGGGGCCTACTTGATTCTGTTAACCTACAGCCACAAGACCTGAACATGATCCTGCCTGGGAGGAGGTGTCACACTGCTGATGAGAGTGGCTAGGAATGGACAAGGCCCATCCTATCTTCTGAGACCACCCTCAGGAAGGAAGACTTGAATCATCCCATCACACAGTGGCTGATTCCCTTTCTGAGCATGAGTGCCTTCAAGGTATTGCTGGCCACAGACTGGTGGGAAGGGGGCACTGTGCACAGGGGTGATGTTCTCTCCCCTTCTGACCCATGTGATGAATCAGAAGAAGACACAGGATGTCATCCTGAATCCCTTGAACAAAGCCTTACTGAAAGAGTACAAGCGAGAGAAGTGTGAGTTTGTGCAGACGATCTCAGAGGATCAAAGGGAGTCAGAAGCAGATAGCCAGGAAAATGGCAGAAAAGGGTGGGTGGGCATAATCACCACCCCAGGTGGGAGGGCCGCCTCAAAAGTGTAGACATTAGGTACTGAGCCCAAGTAGGCACTGCATACCCCAGTCCCAGAACTGCCCAATCAGACGCTGGACATGCCTGCCTTGCATTGCCCAGCCCTGCCCTAAATGGCTGTTTGAGGAGGCAAGAGGCAGTGCAGAGACACCATCACTTTGGGGACAGACAATGAGCTGCTATGGGGCTGGGTGGCCAAAGCTCTCACTAGAAGATACTTTGTTTTACTCCAATGGGAAGCAGGGCTTCAGAATGAATGTCAAACTGGGGTGTCGCTCAATGGAAAAGGACTTGCCTTAACATCAGGCAAACCCTTGATTTCTCCCCGGAGCACAGTCCTCAAGAATCAAATCCTAGTCCAGCAAAGCTCATATGATCAAGCCATGCAAGTGACCACAAAAGCACACTTCTATGAACAGAGCCAGTGTTATGGAAGGATGATTCAGAACAGGATAGAGTCCAGGTGCAGGCCCACAGAGAGCGAGAGAGATCCCAGAGACCACAGGAGAGTTTCACCTCTTCTCTGCCAGTGTGCTTCTCTTCACAATTAGAGGACACTACCCAACATCGTACAAGGATGACAGACCTAGACACAGACAAAAAGGGGTTCAGAGTCATGCACAGAAAGAGATAGAGAAATGGGCAGACACATAATGACAGAAAGACCGAGAAATAGACACACTGAGATAGACAAATCAGGCACAAAGAGAGATAGTCTATGATTTGGGACCACAACCCTACTGTGATGGTGCCATTGATCTGTTATCTATATACTTAGTTGAAGAGCTATTCAAATACTTTGTCTAAATGATCAGCATTGATTACACCTTGCCTGTCATTAGGCCTTGCTAGCTGCCTGCACTCTTCTCCCAGTGTAGGTGTTACGGTTTCCTTCTTCCAGTAAAGGAAGTCAGAAGCTTGGGGAGCTTTGTGATTAGGAATGAGCAACCAGGAAATGGGCAGAAGTTTGGGGTAGCCAGACATAGTTGACAGGAAAGTCATGGTCAGTGGAGACAGGGGAGAAAAAAGGGCTGGCAAGAAAGACAAGTCTTGCTAAGTGTTGGGCCCCATTGAGTAGGAGGCCCTGGAATGAATGTTGTGCAGGGGACCTGAACCACACCTGCCTCATGGGTTTTTCTCAGTAGGACAGTGCTCCCATGGGGTGCTGTGCATTCTGGAAGGTCTGCTGTGCTTCAAGGTCCTGATCATCAAGTCAGCAGTGAGGACAGGAGGGGAATAACTTGCCCTACCTCCAGGCAGAGCAAGCATAAGCTACTGTCCCAAGTTCTTCCCTAAATACAACAAGAGAGATTTCCAACAGATTCAGTGCTCAAGCAGGAGTCCCAGGCCCTTGGTGCTCCTGCTGCTGGACTGCAGGCATGACAGCATCCTGCTCAAAATGCATCTTGTGGAGCTTTTCAAGTGCTTGGTGCGTCCCGGTCCCCATCAGTCCTGCTGATTTAGCTCTCAGTCCTTCTTCCACCAGCGCTGAGGATCCCTGAGAACACAATTGTGTTGACAAAATACAACTTTGTTCTCCAGAAGAGGACCTCTAACACACTGCCAGGATCAAGGGTGGAGCCAGCTCTTCACCTCTTTCCAGGAAGAGGAGATGACACAAAACTTAAGGGTGTCTCACTTTAGTCTGGATGGCTATGGATGAGCACATCCAGACAAGACAGGCCCAGGCTATACTGTACCCTCCAGTGACCTCCACTCCTGAAAACACTCAGGATCTTTTCTCCACTATCCCCTCCTGATATCAGGACCACAGTGGCTCTGTGATCCAGGCAATAAGCCATGTTCCTTGGATGCTCAATCCCGGACACATTTCAGATAGTGATCTACAAATTTCCTCTGAGATCAAAACGAAAGTTGCAATGTGGCCCAGGCCACAACCTCTCCATTCCACTTCAAATCCTGGAGAACACTAAGGATCCTGTATCATCATATTACTAATAATATTCCAATGATGCCTGCCAATGAACACACTGACCTGCCCTCCAGGAACTCCCTCAGTGCTTCACATGGTAGAGCAATGGGCATGGTGCTCTCACTTGCCCCTGGCTCTGCCCTCTCTATTAGGATCCAACTTTGAGGACTGTGGCGCAGATCACTGGCTCTGATCCTGTGAATTCACAGCACACATTCGCGCCAAGCCATGCTAACCTGTGTAGGTTGTCTTCCTGATGAGTGCATTTGAGCTCTGACCTTCCCTTCCCTCCTCTTCAGCTATTCTAGCCTTTCTCAGGGTACACCAGAATTTCTCATGAACATTGATTGAGAGACAGTGAGTGTTGTCCATTGGAAACATCAGAGCTCAAAGAGCCTAGAGAAAAGGCCTGTGCTAGCCTTCATCCCTCACCCATTGAATGAGTGCAGAGTGCCATGGGCTCAATGCCATGTCTGAGGATAAGCCATTCCACTCAGAGACTGCCTCCAGGGCACTGGAGAACAAAAGAAACTGCAGTTATTTCTGGTGTGGGTCCTTGCCCTATTTCCATTCAATTTGAATGAACAATAAAAAGGAAAATATGTTCTGAATGTGGTGAAATCGATTTTAGAACACCCGTGCCAGCCCTGAATCTGATATGAATGTAATATTCAATACTGTTTCTACTGGAGTCTGGTCATTGTGGTTGTATTCCTGGATCTCAAGTATGAAGGACATAAACCCCGATGTAAAAAAGGAATTTTGCAGGATGATAGTGGACTTTATGCAGAAGTAGGGACTGAACACCACCACCCTTGTCCACCCAAGGAAGGAAGGGCCTGTCCACATGCACACAGCAGCTAGTGTTCACTTTACTTGCAATAAACAGGGTGTGTAAGGCAATCACGTTTGTAACCCCAATGGCAGAAGAGAAAGTGTGAAGCCCCAGTCTTGCCAGGGAAATGGCAGCATCCTGAGGGCTGGCCAGGGAGGTGGGTGGGTCTGAGAAGCCACAGCTTGTGGCCTCTGCAAGGAGTCACCAATGGAGTGGTTCATGCAGAGATACTAGGGCGAATCCCACATCTCCCAAATTTAGGATATTCCATAAAAATCTAAGACTAAGTACATCTCAAGGATTTCTTCACCAGATGCTCTACTAGGATACCTCTTACACCAAAGTTGTGAAAAAATAGGACCACAGGAAGTAGAGATGAAAGGCTAACATAGCTTGAACTATCATCGAGTACCATAGTCTGTGGGCCTGCACTTCAACAACAGTTTGGTTCATGGAGTTTATAGGGATCAGCTTAGAAATCAAGCCTGACTGAGTTAAAGAGGAAATGAGTTTTGTGAATGGACATAGGAAGTTCATCAATTACACAGTATTGAGAACAGACCATAAAAAGAAAGTGGATGTGGTATATATACATAATGGAATTCTATGCCTCCATCAGAATGAATGACATTGCCCCATTTGTTAGGAAATGGAAAGACTTGAGAAAACTTATATTAAGTGAAGTAAGGCAAGCCCAAAGAAACATGGATTCCATGGTTTCCCTTATTTGCAATAACTAGAATATGTCTGAGTCAAGTAGAAAAGGTCAGATAAGTTGATGTTAGGGAAATGAACCCTAAGGTATGTATTCGAATGTATTTTTTCTTTCATGCGATTGTTTCTAACACATTTATAAGATTATTTCTTTGTTGCTTTGTATGTCCCTCCCCCATGGTATAACCACTGATTTCATTGTATTTGATGTTGGCATAATTTGTGGAGGGGAAGGGAAAAACAAATTGTTTAAATAAGGATACCTGTGGACCCACTGCAACAATGAGACATACAAGTCCTTATGTCAGAAAATGAACTGTACGACTTTGTTGGGGGGGGGGAGGAGCACTGGCTGGGGTCGTGGAGAAGATAGGAAGGGATGGGAAGGAGAAACAAAGGAGGAGGCAACAATGCTTGATAAGAAATGTACTCATTATCCTGCCCGTGTCATTGTAACACCTCTGTACAGTATTTTCACAATTAAAAAAATACAATAAAAGACTGGACCCCAATGTGGGCAAGTAACATCTTCATAACCATCATTACTTGGTCCAATTCCTGTTCAATACCTGCCCTCCCATGCCCATTGACTACCTCGGCCCCTCTCAGCAGAAGGAGCTCCAGAAGAAATAACCCTCACCCATACTCCCAGACAGAAACAGTACATATTCAACCAAAAAAGGGTGATATGGACGTCAGCAAACACTCCCTCCCAGACATAAGCCCCGCCCTGGAAGGCAGCACCTGGGAAGCAGGAGAGGCACCTCACACCACTAGCCCCGACTAGAAAAAGAGTTCTGAGAAGGTGGACAATGCCATTTCTCCTCTCCCTCATCAGAACTTAGCCTTGTCAGTTCAACAGCCAATACATCTTTTCCCTCTTTGTGACTTTTTCTTGAGTGGTTTTTGGGTTATTTTCTTTAATGGCCATGGTCCCATCTGCATGGGAGGAGGAAGTGTGCATATGATCCAACAAGCATACATCTCTATGAAGGTGGAAGCCTCTTCCTCCTAGTCTAACAGGGTCCTTGTGCCAGAGGTGGGAGTCATGCTGGCCAGTGGTGTTCATGGGCTACATGAGTACAAGTCATAAACAGGGGACTCTGGAGAGGGCGAGGTCAGAAGGGCCCAAGTGAAGAGATGACATCACAATGGCTCCGAGGACTTAACCCCTGGTCCTTGCCAGAACCCACAGTCCCCACAAGCTGCCCGCTAGTACACTTGTGTGAAACGTGCATATTGAGAAGATGTCTACTTGTTGTTGTTGGAGGAGGAGAAATTCAAGAGGGAGTGAAGGGCGGAGAAGGTTCCTGGGACACCGGGAGCCACGCTGGGTGCCCCCAGGACCCTACCGCCGTTTCTGGAGATTTTTCCGCAGGACTTCACAGGTAACATGGGGCAGTCCAGGCCAGGAAACTATAGGCTGACCCACCACTTCCATGTCCCTAATCCTCACTGGATCTTCCTGCTCCCTGTTTGTGTGTGTGTGTGTGCGTGTGTGTGTGTGTGCCTGTGTGTCTGTGTGTGTGTGTGTGTCTGTGTGTCTGTGTCTGTGTGTGTGTGTGTCTGTTTGTGTGTGTCTGTGTTTCCGTGTCTATGTGTCTATGTGTCACACACACGTTTGTGTGAGCAGTCAGTTGTTTTCAGGTTTTTCTATCATGTGTGTGGCCATGAATCTTCTTGTAGTTTTCTAGATGGCATTTGAACCATCCCTCCTCGGTTCTCCTCCAGAATGAAGATCACTTGTCCCCACCCTTGGACGAGGCCTGCAGGTTAAAGGTCCCTGCGGCTGGCACCCTGGAGGAGCAGGTGGAGCGCTTGGTGTCTGCCCAGATGATGGAGGACTCCATGTTCGTACAGAACTTCTTCAACAACTACAGGAGTTCTGCAGACACTAAGCAGGTATTGGACCTGCTATTCACAAGGTGAGTGCCAACTCCAATAAGATAGGATTAGACAGCTACAGTGAGACCCTTGGCAATGGAACCTGGCTTGTGTTGGGTTCACAGAATCTATTTCACTGGCACTTGCCAAAATTGGAGGAACCAAGCATGCAAGGCCTGGGCTAGGCTGGGCTGGGCTATTCAAGTATAGCGTCTGTCTAGGACTGTGGTATATTCTCTGTCACTCTGCTTCCCTGAGGCCTCAGACAAAGCAGTGCGTTTCTTTAGCCAGAAGGAAACCAATTGGCTCTGGGACCAGGATCCCACCCAGGTGTAGGCAGAGCAGGAATAGCTGGGGCCAGAGAGTAGGCCTCTGGGCTCCTAAGTAGATCAGGACAGGAGATGATCGCTCATCCTTGAAAGAAATTGGAAAAGAAGGGAAGAGATAGGAAGGGTCGATGTACAGATCATGAGCTTAGTGGTGTGAGAAGAGCAAGAACTTGCTGGCTATCCTGGGCTGGCCAGTGATGCTTGGAATTCTCAACAGGTTCAGGAATTGTGAAGCCCCCATGGAGTCTTTTGCACAGACTGACACACTCGCAGACTCCAGAGAGGATGTCATTCCCCAGCACCAGATCTGCTAGTGAGTAGTGGGCTTTGATCTGCAGGGAGAGTATGAGTGTCCAGAGTGGTGACAAATGAGTGGGTGGAAGGTTGGAGAGATGGGGCCAAGTCAGGAGCCCTCAATTCTTGTGCTTGTCACAAGATCCTTGGGGTGTGAGGCTTCACCTACAGTACCAGGAGGAAAACATTACTATGGGGTACTGTTGTGAACAGAGGTAGTGGCTGGGGCCTTTGGGTGAATCCCAGGAGAATCCATCCTCACCATACCATAGCCCATGCCATTCAGGTTTGCCCAGCTCCCCATGAGCTTCACTGTAGGCCTAGGGACATCAGTCCTTGGTCAGAGCCCTGGAGATGCTGCTAGGGGTGGCAATGAGAACAAGGGCCACCCTGTAGCAGATACAGAAGGAGAACAAGCTGGAGGTAGGCACACATCCATATGCGGCTCCTGGGGAAGGAGGCAGCAGAGCTACCTCGGAGGTGTGCCGGAACCCTATGCATGCCAGGCAAGACAGCAAGGCCTTTAGAGTCCAGCATCTGGAGGCCCTCGGGAGAGATGATGGGCAAATTGCAGAAGAGGACAGGGCTGCTTCCAGCATTTGGACTTGGTTCCCACCTTGGATGAAATTTCTCTGCAGGCCATGGCTGGGTGGGCTTGCCACTGTTAGCACAGACACAAGGGGCTGATGTTGGAAGACGCTGGTCTCTGCAAAGGCAGCGATCATCGTAGGGGACTAAGGGAGACCAGGGCAGGTGCTAGGCTTTATTCAGACGCTGCTTCCCACCCATGTTCCTCTAGTGCTATCTCAGGCCTTCTGAGCACCTGGCTGGACTGCCACCCAGAAGACTTCCTGGAACCCAGGCAACATCCCTGCCTCCAGGGGCTCCAGGCTCACTTGAGGCTCCATATGCGTGGCTCTGACGTGGAGCTCCATGTCTCTCAACTCCTGGCAGAGTTGGGGATCCAGGACGTCAGGCAGGATGAGGCTCTAGGTACGTAGTTGGGATGGAGACAAGCCTGGGGAGGGGTGGGAGGTGCAGGACACCACTGGGAGGAGGCTGCAAAATTAGCCATGGGCCTGGGACAAGAGAAATCTCAAGCCCAGCATGGACATGGAGAGGTTGAGCGATCCCGTGCATGGGAGTTTCTAAGCTGGAAATCTCAGGGAGGAGGGTGCTGTGGGACTTTACAAACACTCAGAAGAAAGCAGTCATGGAGAAGACCTTGTCTCCTCCTGCAGCTCCACCCGCAGCTCCAGTGGTAGATGTCACACCAACTTCAGAGCCCCAGTCAAGTCCATCCGTGAATGTGGTCCCCACTGCAGTGGGAGGAGCCTCATCAGGAGCCCAAGCAGAGGCCACTTCTGCCTTGAATCTGGATGGCAGCGCTCAGGGAGCTGAAACTTCTTGTGTGGCTGAGGAGCCTCAGGCCAAGCTGGCTCTCCTGCTGAGTCCTGAAGCCACAAGAGCAGCCAGTGATGAAGGGCAGTCATCCCCCACTATCTCTTCAGTGCGCAGGGCCCAGGAAGCGGCGGGCAGTGCTGAGGTGGAGCCCAATGGCACCTCAGCTCCGGGGCTGAGGGTGGGAGAAGTGTCCATATGTGGTGGGGAGATGGAGCTGTGCTCTGGCTCCCCTCCTGTGCTCAGGCCCCAGCACACATCAAAAGCCACTGCTGAGGAAGAGCCAGCATCCACCTCGCCTCTGCCTCATGTCCCCGCACAAGCAGCCTTCAGTGAGGAGCTGAATGTGCTTTTGCCCTTGGCTGTGCTGCTCTTCATTGTAGGAGCACCAGCAGGCCTACTGTGTCTGGTGGGAGTAAAGACTCTGGTGATCTGTGGCCTGAGACTACTAAACTCTTGTGTCAAATCAGAGCCAGTTGTCACCAGGGATGCATTACACGGGGCTGATGGCACTCCAGCAGAGAGTGCTGACAGGAAGACTTTTGTCAGTTTGGCTCCCATTCTGCATTCCAGAGAAGCAGGCTACAGTGCTGAACTGACCATGTTTCTGATCCTAACTCTACTGTTATTTATTTTAAGAGGACCTGCTGGGGGACTCTCACTTGTAGGAGTGCTGACACTGGTGCTCTGTGCCGTAAGAGCATTCTCTTCTTGCCCAGAGTCAGAGCCAGCTCCCACCATGGCTGCTGACCACAGTGCTCAGAGAGCACCAGAATATAGTGCTGAGAAGGAGCCCTGTGTCAGCGTGGCTCCAGTTCCTAATCACAAAGAACCACCCTCCAGTACAGAACTGGAGTTCCTTCTATCCTTGTGTGTGATGTTCTACCTGTTAGGAGCACCTGCTGTAGTGTTCTTTGTGCTTGGAGTACCAACTGTGGGCTTCTGGTTTGTGAGAGCTACAGCATCTCATGCACAATCGGGGCCATCTGCCAACTTGGCTCTGGAGAGCAGAGCAGACAGAGCACCAGCCTCGGGGGATGCTACAGAGCCCCTTTCTGCCTCAGCTCCACTTCTTAGTCCTGCAGAACCAGCCTCCAGATCGGAACTGCATATCCTTTTACCCATAGCTGCAATGCTGTCTCTGGCACAAACCCCAGCGTTGGCCATCTTCGTTGGGGGAGCCCTAGTTCTGGTGCTCTCCTTTGTAGGACCACCACAAAACCACACACCATCTTGGAGGGCTGAGTTGAAGCCAGGTTCCACCATGGCTTTGGAGCCCAGGCCTGAGGACACAGCAGCCTCCAGGGCTGAGAGGGAGTCACCTTGCACCTCCACTCCGCTGTGGCCCCTCCAAAAGGCAGCAGCTTGCAATGCTGAGATGGAGGCATCTTGTGCCTCAGCTGCGCTGCTCCATGCCCAGGGAACAGCAGTGGCCAGTACTGCCACAGAGCCACCATCCAGTGCAGCCCCTCTGATATGCATTGAGGACACACTGGCTTCGAGGACTGAGCCAGAGCCACATCCCAACTTGGCTCCAGGACTCAGTGCAGAGACATCAGCTGCCTGCAATCCTTCCCCAGAGCCCTTGGCTGTGGTGATGGAGCAGGCTCCCTCTGCTTCTTGGGAATCTGAGTTGCCGTGCACATCTGTTCCTGCCCAAGAAGCTTGTCATCCTGCTTTGATGACCGGAGAGCCTTCACGCAGCCAGGACATGCCTTGTTTCCTGGCTGTCCACCCCCACCTGGAGGCAGAGCAGCTCACAACGATGGATGCGGTGAGGGGCTGGGCAGGGTGGCTGTGGTGAAGGAGGGCTCCCTGTGCCTTCTGCTGCTCTGGCCTGTGTCACATTTCCTTGCTGCCCATCTCTTCTTCCCCAGCCTGAGTTCCATCACACCTAGCACCACTTTGTCTAGTTCCATTTGGTTACATGCAGTCCCTGAAGCTGAGATGAGACCCGCTCCCATGCCAGGAGCTGTGCAGAATCAAGCCTGGGGCAGAAAGAAGGGCAGCCAGCACACAGCTCACCCTCCTGTGCCAGGAGCCCTGTGAGCCTCAGCACTTATTCAGTAGGCACCTGATGTGGACCTGATGAGTGCCCAGCCCAGACATGGACCTGAGTGCTAGTTCTAGTGGTGTAGGACATAGGCGTTAGATCAGGGGAAGGACATTTGTTGTCTGAGCTAGGTCAGATTAGGTATTGTGTGGAGCATGTAGTCTTCTGGGAAGAATGAGAAAGTTTGGGAAATCACTGCTCTTCCATTCCCACATTGGTTACCTTGAGGTCCCTTCTGTGCTCTGTGTGCTGGGTGTCAGCACAACAGGTACAGACACTCCACAGGTCTCAGAGTCCTCCTCGACACTCACATCTCCATGCCTTTGTGCATGTGAGGAGGGATCCCAGGGCCTGTGCCTGGGCACTGTGGTGTGTCACAGCCTGGTGACCCTGGCCATCTTCCTCAGGAGCTGTTCGAGAAGGCAGTGCTCAACCACTGCCTGGGATCCATCTGGTCCCAGAGGCACAAGAAGGGCAAGGAGCACTTGGCCCCCACCATCCGGGACATGGTGGCACACTTTAACAACGTATGTTCCTGTGTCATCGCCACCTGTCTCGGGGACTTCAGCATGAAAGCCCCAGACAGAGCGCGTGTGGTCGAACACTGGATTCAGGTGGCCGCGGTACGCTACAGGCTCTGCTGCCTAGTTTATCTCCTCTGCTTTTCAATTTCTCTATTCTGCATTTTGAAATTGTGATCAAAGCCCTCCATGGAGCCCAAGGCCATGTGTCCCAGGGCTAGCCATACCCAGCCAGCCCTACGCTGGTCCCTCACTAATCTGCTCCTCAGCCCCAGAGAACCACAATCCCCCTGGGTGCCCTACATCCCTGCCCAGGTCCTGACACTCCCAGCATCCCTCTCTTGTCCAGGCCCACAGGTGGCGGCTGTGTCAGGCAAGACTCACACAATCTTCCTCTCCAGGCTTGCCGAGACCTGAGGAACTTCTCCTCACTCCATGCCATCATCTCCGCCCTGCAGAGCGCGGCCATCTTCCGACTGAAGACAACATGGCAAGAGGTCTCCAGGTGGGTCCCTATTCCCACAGCAGTTGCCCTGTGGGCAGACATGGTAGGTGTCACACTGCCTGAGCCCTGGACACAAACATCCAGTTCAGATCCTAGTTCCCTGGGTCCAGCTTGGGTAATTCTTGTCAGGCTTCAGACACCTCCTGTAAGACTGAACATTCACAGATGCACACATACACACAGACACAGAAACAACACACACACAAACACACTGAAACACACACAGACACTCATCAGGATTTTGTGGTGGCTAAGAATCCGCATCCACTTGAAATGAAGGCAGAGCTGCCTAGTGGAAGAGGGATGGCTCATGGTTATGCCAGGAAGAAGCAACTGCTCCTTCCTGGTGTACTCTTTGAATCTTTGCACCCGTTTGCAACCCTGTTGGGCAGCCACATGGGCAGCTTCCTTCCCAACCCAAATGGAAACCAACTCCCTCCTCCCCACCTTCCAACTGTCCCCTTCTCTCTGCCCCTCCCACAGAGACTCCTTGCACACATTCCACAAATTGGAAAAAATCACTTCTCCTGAAAACAATTACTCCAAGAGCAGAGAGCTGCTGCGAAAGGTATGGCATGAGGAAGTGAAGACAGAGGGCAGAGGTGGAGGGTGGGCACGGGGGAGTCAGTGCCATCCTAAGGGGATTAGAAACATGACTGGCTTTCTATTGGGGAGGAGGCCAAGGGAAGAATCTGCTAGGCACTTAATGCAGGTCAGGGCACGTGGAGTCCTAGGAAGCCACTGAGGTTGAAAATGTTCTGATAGGACACAGGGTGGCCCGGGGAAGCAGAGGGTACCCAGGATTGGGGACTCCTCCTACTGAAAGCACTACCATTCTACTTGATGCCCAATGTGCCATAGGCCCAGTGGCATATTCTTGCCCTTCCCTAAACTATGCTGCACAGGACTGCACAGAGCAACAATTTCCTGTCTCAGACCATGAGCAGAAGCTCTTTTCCAGTGGTCTCGAACTCTACCCTATTCTGCGGAGGACAGGCACGACGGTGGGGTCAGGAAGGAGTCTGAAAGTCTATGGTTCTCTCCTTCCCTGCTAACCTTTTCTAAGGACCCTGATACACAGATAAACACCAGCAAACTGGAATCTTCTCAGAGCCTTGGGTCCCCTTCCTTTGCTGACCGTCAGGGCATTGGACAGACCACTAGCCTTGTCCATATCTCAGTTTTTTCCTCCCTGATAGGAAGGGTTTTGGAGCTCACAAGGCTGAAGAACCAGGCTGGCATTTGAGCTGCCCAAAGAGGAGAAACAGATGAATCCTCCAGGGTTCTGAAGAGGCCCTGGAAACACATGCCAGTCAGCACATCACCATTGGTGGCAGAGAGCAGGAGTACCTGGGGCCCCCCCACTGCCAGGAGGCAGACTTGACAGATGAGGAAGCAGGCAGAGGAGGCCAGCTCCCCAGGCCAGAACCCACAGTAGTGAGTGCGGGAGCAAAGCCAGAGCTAGAATTCCTCTGCCAGTTGGTAGAAGCTTTGACACAACCTAGCAGCCATGTCACTAACTATAGTAAGACAATGACACTAGAAAGACAGACAGCACAGAGGCCTCATTAACAACCTCCACAATCTTGGCAGGAGTCTTGCAATTTGGCCACAAAGGAGAAGCAGCTCCAAGGAGGTCCCAGGTGGTTGCAGAAGATGGTGAGTGACTGGGACCTAGGCCAGGTTGCCAAGAGAGAAGGGGCACAGCGGGCCTACCTCTGCTCACCTTTCATCTCACACCCAAGGTGCAGATGGAGAAGGGCATTTGCACTCTGGCAGATGTGGTCCTGATGAGCTGGCTGTCAGAAGGGATAGAGGAACTTGAGCCAGCAGAGTGAGGAATTGGCAGAGGGTATGGGGGGTAGGTGGTGGGCAGACTGGTACTACAGAACATTGTGTTCTGCATATGCCAGCACAGACTTGGATCTGGGGCAGTTTGAAGAACCAGGCAGCAAGAACCTGGGCCTAGACACAACAGGGGATCACAGGTTTGCCAAGACGCTGTGCCATGGAAGCAGCTGTAAGGCTGTGGAATGACTGAGGAACCATGTGAGTTTGGGTCTGAGATGGACCCGGTGTCTTGACCATCACCCAACCAATCCTACAGGTGTTGACAAAGGGCATCATTCCCTACCTGGGAATCTTCCTGACAGACCTTACGATGATACATTCTGCATATCAGGATATCGATGATGTGAGTAGCCAGGCCCACGATGGCAGTCTGGGATCTTGAGGTCAAAGTTCCTTGGGAATCCTGAGCTCTGGCACTCCTTACAACCTCAAGGCCATCCTAAGAGCCGAGTCCTGTGCCCCTCTGAGCAGCTGCTTGCCACAGCTGTATGACCACTAAGTTTGTGCACATTGAGTAGCTGGGATTTCAAGTCCCTCATGGGATGGCACTGGGGCCAAACTGAAGCCAGCCTCTCCTAAGAGAAATGCCTTTTCACCCTATGCTGCAGTCACTCACCTTGCATCACAGGTGTTAGACAACACAGTCCCTAAACCTGACTTGATGCCCTGTGCCCAGCCCTCCTCTGAATGGTGGCCCTACTCTGGTATAAGCACACATTTTGCCCAGGCTAGAAGAGGCCCTGGGTAGGGGGCCAAATCCTAACTCCATTGCCCTCTGTCTTCTAGGAAAAATCCCAAATGGAGAAATTAAATAAGGTAAGTGTCAGCTGGCCAGAAAGGACAGGGTGGGTAGAGACCTGCAAGTTTCTCCTGTCCAGCTTGATGAGCAGCCATTACTGGATGGGTACAATGAGATGAGAGAAGATCCACCCTTGTCATGGTAGGCTGTGTAGTAGCATGCAGGAGAGCCCCAGGATTGAGAGTGAGGGAACAACTGTGAGATCTCACATGTATTTGGGGAATCAGTGGAGGGTTGGTGGGCAGAGCTGCTAGAGGAGGTGGGTCCCTCCCTAGACAGCAAAGCCCAGCCCAGGCTAGCCCTGCCCTGTCCCTTCCCTTGTGCTCTCCATGACCAGGAAAATAAGATCATCCAACATTTGAAAGACCTGCAGCATACCTGCAGATATTATCACCTCAACAAGGCAGAAAATTTTCTGGCCTGGTTCAAGGGCCTGGAACGGCTCAGTGAGGAAGCTAGGTAGGTTGGCAGACACTGGTTGGACCTGGGGAACATCCTGAGAATGGGGTCCAGAGGCCCTGAGGTATGACCATGGGTGAGTGGGAACCGACAGAGACTCTGGTCGGCTGCATGTGGGAGACCCACCAGGCTCTGAAGTTCAAGCCAACTGTGGCAGTGAACAGGCGAGGCACTTGGTCACCTCACCGCCACCCCTTGTCTTAGCTATGAGCTATCGTGTGCACTGGAGCCCCGGAGACAGACTGACCCTACAAACAAGAGCAAGACCTTCCCAGGAATTCAAAAGGCAAGGAAGAAGTAAGTCCCTGGGGAATGGCTGGCAGGGTTCAGGTAGGATGGCGTGCAGGTACCAGGGCTGCCTGAGGCTGATGTTGATGAGACAGAAGAGCTGGTAGGAAAGACAAGTCTTGCTAGGTGCTGGGGGCCCACTGAGTTGGAGGCCCCAGGAATGAATCCTGGGCAGGAGGCCTGAGTCCAGGCCTGCCCCATGGTGGTGTTCTCAGGAAGACAGTGCTCCTAAGAAATGCTGTGCATTCTGGAAAGCCTGCTGTGTCTGCAGTTCCTGATTATGAAGGCAGCAGTGAGCACCGCCTGCTTGAGCTGCACTCCCAAGTTCTTTCCTAAGCAAGACAACATACATTCCCCATAGGCTCTGTTCCCAGGCAGGGGTCCCAGGACCTTAGTGTTTCTGGCGCTTGACTGCAGAAATGGCAGTCTCCTGGCTCAAAACGTGTCTGTAGGAGCTTCTCAAATGGTTGCTGTGTCTCAATTCCCGTCATTACGCCGATTAAATTCTTTATCCCTCTTCCACCAGCCTGAGGATGCCTGAGAACAAGAATGTGTTAGCAAAATATGAGTTTGCTCTCCAGAAGAGGACCTCTCCCACCCTGCCAAGATCACATGTGGAGCCCG
This sequence comes from Dipodomys spectabilis, assembly GCF_019054845.1. Lineage (NCBI taxonomy): Eukaryota > Metazoa > Chordata > Mammalia > Rodentia > Heteromyidae > Dipodomys > Dipodomys spectabilis. The sequence continues at coordinate 8,381,287 of NW_024870723.1, forward strand.
CTCCTAACCTCTTCACAGGAAGAGGAGACCACACAACACTGAACAGTGTCTCTACTTAGTCTGGATGGCTATGGTTGAGCACATCCAGACAAGAATGGCCCAGGCCATACCCTACCCTAACCACCAGTGACCTCCACTCCTGAAAACACTCAGGATCTTTTCTCCACAATCCCTTCCTGATGTCAGGACCACAGTGGTTCTGTGGTCCAGGCAATAAGCCATCTTCCTTGGATACTCAATCCAAGACACACTTCAGATATTTTTCTATAAATGCTCTCTGCTGTCAAAATGATAGTGAAAATGTGGCCCAGGCCACAGAACTCCTCTGTTGCACCTACAATCCAGGAAAATACAAAGGATCCTGTATCCTCAGTGTTCTACTAATACCTGCCACTGGACACACTGACCTGCCCTCCAGGAACTCCCTCAGAGTTTCACATATTCTCCATACTCTGACATAGAGGAACAGCTGACATTTTGGTAGAGCAATGGGCATGGTGCTCACACTTGCCCCTGGCTCTGCCATTTCTATTAGGATCTGACTTTGATGACTGTGATGCAGATCACTGGCTCTGATGCTGTGAGGTCGACAAGACACACTCTGCCAAAGCCATGCTGACCTATATAGGTTGTCTTCCCAATGAGAGCATTTGAGCTCTGACCTTGCCTTCCCTCCTCTGCAGCTATTCTGGCCTAGTTATGGTGCACCAGAGTTTCCCTTGAGCGTCGACTGAGAGACAATGAGTGTTGCACATTGCCAACGCCAGGGTTTCAAACATCCCAGAGGAATGGCCTGTGCTAGCCCTCAACCCTCAGTCCTGGTCTGAGGGCAGATAGTGCCATGGCCTCAATGCCAAGACCCAGGATAAACCATTCCACTCAGAGACTGCATCCAGGGCACTGGAATACCAAGGAAACTGCAGTTATTCCAGGTGGGGGCCCTTGCCCTGTTTCCATTCAATTTGAATGCAGAAGAGAAAGGAAAATATTTTCTCAATGTGGTGAAATGGATTTGATCGCTATGGTAAATAATGCCTCAATAATCATAGTTGTTCTGGTAGCTTTAGGATGGCTTTGTTTGTGATCATTTGGGTAAATGCCCGTAAATGGGACACGATCTGTACAAGTTCAGTGTGGAGTGGGGTAGGAGGAAAGCAAAGTAGTAGAACTTTTAAGGGTGGGATAACAAGATTGACTAGGAATTTACTCATTACCTAACATATAACTGAAAGCCCTCTGTATATTGTCTTGGCAATAGAATATGAATATTTTGTATATATCTAGTGCTTCCAGTAACATGTCAATAAAACATCAAACAAGCATAGGAACAAAAGAAGATAAACAGAGGGGATACCCGGGACATAAGGAAAAAAGACAAAAGTAAAAGCTAATTTAATTCATTGGTCAGATTAGATTTCTCATGCAAGGTATCAGCAGTTACGAAATGAACCTGAAATCCAGCTCAAATTGTGATGAATTACATGTTGTAATAGGAGCATGTTTTGGAATCTACATATATGCCTTCATCAAAATATATGCCCATGAAACAGATTTGAGAAGCTATATTCCCATAGGACTTTTGTTATACTTGTTTACTAAGTCTTCGAAGGAAAAGGTACTCTGGCACTTAAAACAAATGACAAAACAAAAACTTCATTCCCACATCTGCTTCCTCAATATTTCCAGAAAATACATCGCCCACTCACTATTTTCCTTCAGGATTTCCCTAGGATCTCTGACTTTCTTTTTGCCTCCCTCGCTCAACTTCTTTGTCTGTTGCAAGGTGGAAGTTCCTTACTGACATTCTCTAGCCTTTCCATTCAACTCAGTGCTATAGCCTTTCTGAAAATCTCCCTTCTCCATTCAAGAATTCCTCCAGTATAGGGATGGGAAGGAGGTACACACCGTAGTCCTACCCTTCTCCACAAGTTCATTTCCGCAATTATCAGCTGCACAGAGGCAACCATGCTCTGAAAATATTCAATGGAAAAATCCAGATATTCAGAATTGGGAAAGTTTAAATTCTTAGAATACGGAGAATGTAAACACTAAATTGTATTGGAAGAAAATAACATTGAAAATATGCATGTGGAGTCAGCTAATGATTGGTTTTTCATTGGGGCCCTGGCTGGTCATGCTTGTTAACCTAGAGGCTTGAGAGATAAAAAGGACAAAGATCACAGCTTGAGGACAAAGAGTTCACACCAAAGTTCTCATGACCTCATTTTCATTGGTAGCCAGGTGAGAAAACTTGCTCCTGCCATCCCAGTCTACACAGGAAGCTAGATTGAGAGAACTGGACTTGCATTCCAGCCCAAGGAAACAATCCACAAACCCCCATGTCAACAGAAAAGGCCTAGCATGGTGGTATGTGCCTGTCATCCTAGCTATATGAGATCTTCAATAGGGGCTTTTGATCCAGCTGACCATGAAAAGAAGTGAGACTGAATCTCAAAAGAAACTGCAGCACCTAGGCACCAGTGGCTCATGCCTATAATCCTTCCTACTCAGGAGACTGAGACCTAAGGATTGGGGTTCAAAGTCTGTCAGGGCAGGAAAGTTCATGAGACACTTAGCTCTAATTAACCACCAGAAATTAAGAAGTAGCACTGTGGCTCAAAAGGTAGAGCAACCATGTGAGCTGAAGAGCTCATAGAGAGCACGTAGGCCCAGAAGCATGCCCAATTAAATATAAAAATCAATCAATCACTGAAACTTCAACAAACAAAAACAATCAATTAATCAATCAAGAATAAACCTGCATCAAACCGTGCTTGGATGGGGGCTCAAGCATTCAAGTGGACTAGAGCCTGTCCAGCAAGTAGAACATCTTGTGCTTAAACATAAGGAAAGCCATCAGTTCAAACATCCACAACACCAAAAAACAAACATATCACATTCTTGTCTATGTGAGGGTTGGCCTGAGAAGCAGTGTCTGTACTGTGTGTTCCCATTCCCTTGATACCATGTTAGAATTGGCTCAATACTACCTCTGACAGACAGGAAGAGAAAGGATTGTCCTACAGTTGAAGGGAAATGAGTCCAACTGATGAAGGGAATCAATACTAAGGATTAAGTCTTTCATGCAAGAGCAAGAGACTAAGGGTCTATGGCTTCTTTTTTTTTTTTTTTTTTTTACATATATTTTTATTTCCTATAAAGCTCTTTATATTCTGTATTTTTATACATTAATGACCTAGGGAATATGCAAACATTAGACATTTAGTAAAATAATATATTTCTCTTTCATATTTATACTCATAGCTTTAAATAATCATTTTAATTTCTGTACTTAATATCAAGTACACATTTGTTCCACATATTAATAGTTTACAGGAAGTTCTGAGAGGCCATGAAACTGCATGAAGAATTCAGGGTTGGGGGCTGGGAATGTGGTTTAGTGGTAGAATACTTGCCTAGCATGCGTGAAGCCCTGGGTATAATTCCCCAGTGCCACATAAGCAAAAAAATAAAAGAAATAAAAAGAAAAAAGAAAAAATTTTTAAAAAGAATTTAGGGTTATCATAGGGAGAACAACTGTCCTTTATGTACAGAACAGAAGCAAAAGAATACATGTCTGCATTAATTCTAATGAAAAGCCATCAGAAGTCTTTCTAGAATTAGATAACAATAGAGCACCCTAGGTTTATACATTTGGTTTAAGTTGTATATAATCTGTCAAAATATCACCAATTTAATCTAACTCTGGAAAGAGGACCCAGACCGACACATTTAACACCAACATATTTGGGAAAGCTATGTATACTGTAACCCTCTGTCGCTCCTTGTTAAGTACATGAGCAGCTTTGCATTAAATACCTTTTCTTTAGGATCAGTGGTAAAGAAAGCATCTTCTCACAGACATTGACATAGCAAGCCAGACTGAGCATGTTTGGAGTTAGATAGATAGATAGATAGAGATATATATACAGATATATATACAGATGTGTGTGTGTGTGTGTATGTGTGTGTGTGTATACGCTATAAAAATATATATGTGGGCTGGAAGGTGGCTCAGTGGTAGAGTGCTTGCCTTGCATGCATGAGGCCCTGGGTTTGAATCCTCAGCACCACATAAGCAGAAAAAGACTGAAGTGGCTCTGTGGCTCAAGTGGTAGAGTGCTAGCCTTGAGTTGAAGAACTCAGGGACCGTGCCCAGGCCCAGAGTTCAGGCCCCATGACTGACAAAATATATATGTGTGTGTGTGTGCACGTGCATGTGCGTGCTCACGTGTTTGCACGCTAGAAAATCAGCAGCCGTTGGTAATTTAGTAAAATGGAATGATTCCAATTGAGCAATTGAGGGATATTGCTGGGTATCACACCCCTGAATAGTAAAACCACCTGTAATATCACATTTGAGAACCTTTGATTCAATTTCTGTAGGTCTCAAAGAAACTTGATTTGAATTTTGGGAAACAGCCACTACAGTGTTTTTTTTTCTATCGTGGTTTGGAACCACTTGTATATTGTGTATTTAAAGCACAATTCGTCTAAGTAATGACTCTATTTTATAAGAGAAGATGGATAGTTCAGAGATCTAAAACTCCCTGTACATATTCAGGTAGGTGACCAGCTTTACTATAGTGTTCTATCTTTGGATAAAATGCAATGGTAAACAGAATTCTTATTCATTTTCCCTGAATGGTGAACTGTTACTTCTGATGGGAAGACAGTTTGGAGAATTTGTATATCCGAGTCTCTTCCAATCCTGTTAAAGATAATGAAATTTCAGAAAGACTTGTTTAAATGATGAAGGTGGACACTTTTGAGCTTAAAGGGACATTCAAATTCATAGTCTTGAGTTCAGTCCCAAGTTCTGGGAAAAAAATATGTGGTCTAGCACCTGTATTCTATGAGTAAGAAAATCGAAGAGCAAAACTATAAATGACTTTTCCCAGGTGAGACTATAAATCAGATGTCAACAAACTATGCCTTGAAGGTCAAGCATAGATTTTTTTAATAAAGTTTTGTTGGAGAGAACTATGGTAGTTTTCATGCTATCTGGCACTACTTTTGATATGATGGTAGAGTTGAGTAGTTGCAGTTTTGCCTGCCAATCTGAAAGTATTTACTGTCTCCATAAGACCCCTTGGTTGCAAAAACATTTTTAAACATCACATTTGAAAATTGTCAGAAACAAGTGAAGTTTACTGGTCCTTGCTATAAACGCTAGGCTTAGGACTTAGCCTCCTACTTCCAGGTCAGTCTTTTTTTCCATCCTTTTTTATATTTTAATTCATAAAACATGTATACACAGTTATATCAATTCCTCTCTCTCCCTCTCTCTCTCTGAGCTGTCTCTGTCTCTGCATTTTCTTCTTGTTAAATAACGCCTTCTCATTTATTCCTGTTTGTTGCCTGATTGAGAATAATTTTTAGTATTTTAATATTTTGATTCTCTTACCCAGAAAAAAGGAAGAAAGCTTAGTGGATTGAAAGATATTGATTAAATATACTAATACACTACTTTAAAAAAAATCACTCAACTTCATTGTATTTTATTTTTTGAGGATTTGAACAACCTGATATCATCATGGTTTCACTGGTTTTTCATTTTCATTTTAAAAATTATTTATTGTTACTATAAAGATGTACAGAGGTGTTGCCATTACATAAGTCAAGTAAAGGGTATATTTCTTTTTTAATTTTTAATAATTTCTTGACATTGTAAAAGAGTTTTACATTACGATCCATGTCACCTCCCCCCTCACGCTATCCATTTTCCCTCTCAATACATGACTTTTGAGGCAAGGTCTCACCCTGTAGCACAGACCAGCATAGCACTTTTGAGTATACTGTCTCAGCTTCTCAAGGGCTGGGGTTACAGATGTGTGCTATAATAGCTCTCAATAAACACATTTTAAACTTAGGATTCTAAAAGTCATTAAGCAAGTTCAGAAAGATTAAGTGAACTATAGTCTAGACAAGTAAGTAGACAAATAGTTTATGTGTTAAGCAATAAATTTTAAATATATATTCCTAATGCCATGAAAATCTAATTTTCACAATAAATAGTACAAAATGTTGGAATTTTCATATACATGTTCAGCAATACTGACTGAATTGCATTTGATTAAATTGGGTGAGTAGCAATATTAGGTTATGACTCATCCATAAATAAGTGAAATGTGAAGATAAATGCTTTCTCTCAAAATGATGACTGTGAAAGTGTTTTAACAACATAGCTGGAAATTAGATTAGTCATTTTGGCATGTTCAACCAATGCTGTGTTTCATTAATCCTGTAATGACTGTCAATTGCTATGACACAGTGTATTTGGTGGATCCCGAGAACCTATTCAAGCTCCATACTGCAGCTCAGTGCAAAACTCCAAGCCTTAAATGAAGGAAGAAAATGCATGAAATGGTTAAGATTGGTTAAAATCCATCTATATGGGCTAATTTGATAAATGAAAAGTTTTCCTGTCTCTGATGTCTACTCCACGGGACTCCTTGAGCTCAGAAGTTTTGGCCAAGTTCAGCTTGTGAGAAACAACCAGGACAATGTCTAGGTTGGGTGAACCTTAATCCTTTCTTTTGTCTACAATGTCTGAGTTCTGTGGAAGCAAGCACCCAGTCTGCTTGTACAGCTCTAGTCCTGGCTAATGAGTGGTCTGAAAGTCCTCAACAAGAGGTTTTGGGATGATCGAGTGGATGAATGACATGAGGACATTTGGTGCTTAGACAAGAGAGAAGGAACTCGTAGATGCCATTGAAGCTCACAAATGGAGGAGTGTATGGGGTTCTAATAAGGGTTGTAGTATCATACACAGAACTGGTCAACAGAACTATGACTTAAAATTGCTGCTCAATGAAGACTGATAAATTATCCGGAAGGGTCCCTATAATACCTGTGTTTTTTTGTTTTTTTTTTTTAATTTAATTTTATTTTATTTGAGAACATACTGTACAGAGGGGTTACAATTACATGGGCAGGATAATGCATACATTTCTTACCAAGCATTGCAGCCTCCTCCTTTGTTTACCCTTCACCTCCCTTCCCAGCCTCCCCCCTCCCTCCCACCCAATCATACCCCCCCTCCCCCCCCCCCCCGACATTGTAAAGCTGGTTTTGACATGACATTTTGTACTTCTCATTGTTGCAACAGGTCCACCTGAATCCTTAAACGACTTGTTTGTCCCCATCTCCTCCACATGTTATACTGACATCAAATATAGTGAAAGCGGGGGTTACACTGTGGGGGAGGGACATACAAAGCAACAAAGAGATAATATTATAAATGCGTTAGAAACACATGCATGAAAGAAACAAAAACATTAAAATACATATTTGAGGTTTCGTTTCCCTAACATCACATTATTTGACTTTTTCCGCTTGACTCATACCTATACTAGATATTGCAAATAAGGGAAACCATGGGACCTATGTTTCTTTGGGCCTGGCTTACTTCACTTAATATAATTTTTTCCAAGCCTTTCCATTTCCTAACAAATGGGGAAATGTCATTCTTTCTGATGGAGGCATAGAATTCCATTGTGTATATATACCACATCTTCTTGATCCATTCATCTACTGAGGGGCATCTGGGTTGGTTCCATGTCTTAGCTATGGTAAATAATGCTGCAATAAACATAGTTGTGCTGTAGCTTTAGTGTGGTCTTGTTTGTAAACATTTGGGTAAATGCCCAAAAGTGGAATTGCTGGGTCATAGGGGAGTTCTATATAGTTTTTTTTTTTTTTTTTTGTCGGTCATGGGGCTTGAACTCTGGGCCTGGGCATTGTCCCTCAGCTCTTCAACTCAAAGCGAGCGCTCTACCACTTGAGCTACAGTGCCACTTATAGGGGAGATCTATGTGAAGTCTTTTGAGGAACCTCCATACTGCTTTCCAAAGTGGTTGAACAAGTTTACATTCCCACCAACAATGAAGTAAGGTTCCTTTCTGTCCACAGCCCCTCCAGCGTCTGTTGTTGTTAGAGTTCTTGATTTTTGCCGTTCTAACTGGGGTGAGGTGATATCTCAATGTTGTTTTGATTTGCATTTCTTTTATGGCTAGGGATGTTGAACATTTCTTCATGTGTCTATTGGCCATCCTTCTTTCTTCTTCAGAAAAGTTTCTCTTTAAGTCTTTCGCCCACTTATTTATTGGGCAGTTGTTTCTTTGAGGATTTGTTGTTCGGGGGTTTAATTTTTTGAGTTCCAAGTATATTTTAGATATGAGACCCTTGTTCGTTATATGACTAGTAAAGATCTTCTCCTAATCTGTGGGCTTTCTATTATCTTGCTAGTTATGTCATTTGCCCTGCAGAAGCTCTGCAACTTTATGCAATCCCATTTGTCCAACCTTCCTTTGATTTGTTGTGTTTCCAGGTCTCTATTCAGAAAGTTTTGGCCTGATCCAAGGAGACCTAGGGTTTCTCCTATTCCATCCTGTAATGTTTTCAGAGTGTCTGCTTTGACTTCAAGGTCTTTGATCCGTTTGGAGTTGATTCTGGTGCAGGGTGATATATAAGGATCTAGCTTTAGTTTTCTACATGTAGTTAACCAATTTTGCCAGCACCATTCACTGAAGAGGCTGTCTTTGTTCCATTCTATTGTTTTATCTCCCTTATCTATCTTGTCTATGTGAGGGTTGGCCTGAGAAGCAGTGTCTGTACTGTGTGTTCCCATTCCCTTGATACCATGTTAGAATTGGCTCAATACTACCTCTGACAGACAGGAAGAGAAAGGATTGTCCTACAGTTGAAGGGAAATGAGTCCAACTGATGAAGGGAATCAATACTAAGGATTAAGTCTTTCATGCAAGAGCAAGAGACTAAGGGTCTATGGCTTCTTAAGCATTACCAGTTCCCCATTTTATTCCAGTTCCAGATCCTTCCTTTCCCACATTTTCAAACATTCAAAATTGCTTTAAATTTCTTTCACACATATTTTTCTCTTCTTGATGCTATAATCTGCCAGTGATCTGCTAGTTCTCCCTGCATCATTGAAAACTTTAGTATTGTTTCTCTATGTTGGTCTAACACTGTCATTTTAAGAAAATTTCAACACTAACACAATCTAGAGTTCATCTAGCTAACATCTTGGATTCTGAGTCTCCACAATCTCTCAGCTGGCTCATGTCAGTGACCCTTTCCTGTGGTCTAACTTACATATCACCAATAATGGCACCAACTGGGGAGATAATGTGAAATATTTCCCTTTTTACCACCTTCACTTCATCCTTCTTACTTAATCCTGTTCTCACATATCTTCTATTCAGCAACTGATACTTAGTATATTGACAGGTATTTATTGTTCCTATAAGTTACTTTTATATTATCTATCACCAAATTTGCTGTTTCTACCCCTGATAAACACATTTATAGTCCAAGATCCAAATCACCTTGTTATTGAAAATCCTCAATCAATTTCCCTCTTTATTTCTTTAAGCAAAAATCCCATCTATAAATAAGTCTAGTGTTAAATTCAATCTCCACGTAAGTCTATTGTTTTCTTTTTCATCATTTTTATTTTTAATGTAAAGGTGATGTACACAGGGGTTACAGCTGCATAAGTCAGGCAATGAGTTCATTTCGTTTTGAACAATATTATTTTTTCTTCATTTTTCTAACTCATGGCTATCCATCCATACCTTACTCGTATTAGAAACTGTCAAGTAAGTATATTTGGTTTAACTACTATTAAAATCATTAACAAAATATTCAAGTGACTTGGAGGCCTTTATAATGTACTATGTGATTTTTTTGGTTTCTTTGTATGTTCCTCCCCCATGGTAAAATCCCTGTTTTCACTGTATTTGATTCCAATGCCCTGCATCTTGTATATATATTTCTCTAAGTTGTGGATGGGAAGGGAAAAAACAAAATGCTTCAATAGTGATATACACTGACCCATTGTAAAAATGAGATGTACAAGATACTATGTTGAAAATGAACTTTACAACTTGGAGGGGGGTGGTATAGGAGTAGTTAGGGAGGTGGGTATTAAGGATGGTAGGGGAATAACAAAGGAGGAATGTACAATGCTCAACAGGAAATGTACTCATTGCCTTACTCATGTAACTGTAACCCCTGTAAAGAATTTTCACAATATAAAACATACTTAAAAAGAACAAAGTAAAACATATTCAAGTGAGCCCTCAATATTAACAGGCAACCCTCACCATCACCTAGTCCTTTCATTTCTGATGAGAGTAAATGTTTTCCTACAACTATGAAACCACTCCCAACACACTTGGAGGATGCCATCTTATCTTCCCACAATGAAGGGAGTGTCTCAGTGATATGTGCCACTTCCTGCCACAGGTGACACAGAGCATTAGGAGCCTGAACACCTGATGACCTAGCAGGACCCACCTCCCATGGAGATACCCAGCAATCAGAGCTGATGGGGATGGAGCACCAGAGAAACTCAATGTCATATCTGTAAGTCAGCAAATGCCCCTCACAGACCTAAGCTCTGCCCTGGCTGGCAGGTGAGGCAACACCTATCCGCTGAGACTAATTCCTACTCCCAATTAAGTGACCAGTCGGGAGGCTTAGATTCCTCTGTTTAGGCAACTAAGCCTCCGTGAAGGCTTCAGGGCCCCCATAAAGCCTGCCCCACTATCTAACCCTTACCACGAGAGCCTTTGATTTCTGAGGAAACCCAAGAGACAGTGACAATTTTACACTACTGAGCTCTTTTTTTTTTGTCACATGTGGGGCATGAATTCTGGGCCTGGTTGCTGAGCTCTTCAGCTCAAGGCCAGCACTGTATGACTTCAGGCACAAAGCTACTTCTGTGTTCTGTGAGTGGTTTATGGGAGATCAGAGTCTCAGGGTCTTTCTTGCCTGGGTTGTCTTTGAACTGTGATCCTCAGATCTGAGCCTTCTGAGTAGCTAAGATGACAGGGGTGAGCCACAACTGCCCAGCAATCTACCTTGTTTAGATGCATGAAACTCACTGCCAAGGACCCTAGACGGCAAACTTTTGGGTTCAGGTCACTTACTATGGTGTAGTCCCACCAAGGTAACCCTTGGTAACTTTCTGGCCTCCCAGGGATACCGAGTCTCACCCAGGAAGGTACAGGTGGTTCAGCAGTCAGTGACTTATCTGTGTATTCAACTGGGCCACACACAAGGCTTTTACTATCCCCACCAAACTCCTGACTACTAACTGCCCTAGCCCTCCACTAAGAATGAGCTTCTCTCCTTTTTGAGTCTTGCTGACTACCTCAGGACCTGGACCCCCAACAACTCCCTCTGAAGTTGCCACTTATATGAAGTAGCTAGAGGGTCACGGGAGGAAACCCTTTGAACGCCCTCCACTCACATTTCTCCCTTCAGCAGACTGGTTCCAAACGGCCTCCACACAGGCCTCTGCTCTCAGGCTGCCGGAGCCTTCACACCTGTTCTTTCATTACGTAACTGAGAACTAGGGTTTTACATTGGGAGTTTGGGGTCAGCAGATCGGACCTCATTTGTGCCAGTTGCTTATTTGTCCAGACACGTAGACCCTACCATGAGGGGCTGGGCTCCTTGCCTCTGTGGCCTAGCCACCTCTTGAGTCTTATTACAGGAGTCAAAGAAACTGAACCTGGGCACAACCTACCATTGTCACCCACCATCACCTCACTCAGTTACTAACCTATAGAGGGCTCAAACTCTGTCTCCCTCCCACAACCTCTGGTGTCCTGTAACTGATAGAGGCCCCACTCTGACCTTCCAGCCTCTGCCTTCCATTAAACCCAACACCTATTACCAATTCCAGATACAAAGAGCTCCCCAGCACACTCCTGTGTGGAGACTCTGGATGACCTGCTAACTCACCCAGCACACATTAGAGAAAGGTTGTTAAAGCCCCAGGGGAACCGTAATCATGCCTGGGTGACCTAAATCCCTGCCCAGTTCCAAACACTCCCATCATCTCTCTCTTGTCCAGGCCAACAGGAGGCGGATGTGTCAGGCAAGACTCACACAGCCTTCCTCTCCAAGTTTGCCGAGACCTGAGGAACTTCTCCTCACTCCATGCCATCTTCTCTGCCCTACAGAGCACGGCCATCTTCCGACTGAAGACATCATGGCAAGAGGTCTGCAGGTGGGTCCCTATTCCCACAGCAGTTGCCCTATGGACAAACATGGTAGGTGTCACACTCCCTAAGCCCTGGACACAAACCCCATTCCCTGGGCCCAGGTGGGTATTTATTATCAGGATTCAGACACCTCCTGTCAGATTGAGCATACACAGACACAGACACACACATAGACACAGACACACACACACACACACACACACACACACACACACACACACACACACAAGCTTACTAGGTTTTCTGTCGTGGCTATGAATCTGCATCCACTTGAATTGAAAGCACAGCTGCCTAGTGGAAGAGCGATGGCTCATGGTTATGACAGGAAGAAGCACTTGCTCTTGCCTGGTGGATTCTTGGGGCTATTTGAACCGATTTTCAACCCTTTTGTGGAGTCACATGGTTTCCTTCCTTCCAAAACCAAATGGAATCCAACTCCCACCTCCCAACTTTCCAACTGTCACCTTCTCTCTGCCCCTCCCACAGATACTCCTTCTGCACATTCCACAAACTGGAAAAAATCACTTCTCCTACAAATAATTAATCTAAGAGCAAAGAGCTGCTGGCAAAGCTATGACATGAGGAAGGGAAGACAGGGGGCAGATGTGGAGGGGAAACACGGGGGAGTCAGTGCCATCCTGAAGGTGTTTAGAAACACAACCTGATTTCTATTGTAAGGAGAGCAAGGAGAGATTCCCGTAGGCACACAGTAGGCAGAGGGGTGCTACAGCATTTTGTGATCTGCGTATACCAGCCTAGATTTGGACGTGGGGAAGTTTGGAGAACCAGGCAGCAAGAACGGGCCCTAGACACTAGGGGGGATCACAGGTTTCCCAAGTGGCTGTGCCATGGGAGCATCTGTAAGGTTGAAGACTGACTGAGATGCCCTGTGAGATTGGGTATGAGATGGGCCTTGGGCCTTGACCATCACCAACCCAATCCTACAGCTGATCTCAATGGGCATTATTTCCTACCTGGGAATCTTCCTGATAGATCTCATGATGATAGATACTGCATATCAGGATATCCATGAAGTGAGTAGCCAGGCCCCAGTTGGCTCCTTGGCAAGAGGAGAAGAAAGGCCCCTGGGAGTCCTGAGCTCTGACAGTCCTTATAGTCCCCTGGCCATGCCCAGTGCTCAGTCCTATGCCCCTCTGACCATCTGCTGGCCAAACCTGCCTGACCCGTGAGCTGTGTGCACACACACACGCCAGCTGGGGTTTCAAGTCCTTTAAGCCAGGTCCGTGTGGCACAACTGAAGCCAGGCTTTCCTAAGACAAGCAACTTCTGGCCTAATAAAGGCCTTTTTACTGATGCTGCAGTCACTCTCCAGCTTCCCAGGGGTTAGACAACAAAATCCCTTATCCTGACTTGATGCTAGGTTCACAGCCTCCTCTGAATGCAGGCCCTACTCTTGTTATGCACACATGTTGTGCAGGCTTGATGAGGCCCTGGTTGGGTGTGCTGAGGGAAGAGGGTCCCCATACTGACTCCATGGCACTCTGAATACTAGGACAAAACACATATGATGAAATTAATTCAGGTGAGTATCAGCTCTCCAGACAGAGCAGCCTGGACATTGAGTGTGAGATCCCACACAAGTCTGGGGGACTCAATGGCGGGTTGGTGGGCAGAGCTGGTAGAGGAGCTGGGTCCCTCCTCAGCCAGCAAAGCCCAGGCCAGGCCAGTCCTGCCCTGTCACTGCTCTTGTGCTCCTCAAGACCAGGAAAATGAGATCATCTAAGACCTGAAAGACCTGCAACAAACCTGCAGATTTCATCACCTAAAGAAGCAGAAAATTCTGGAGTGGCTCAGTGAGGAAGCCAGGTGGGTTGTCAGACACTGGCTGAATGAGGGGGGACATCCTGACAATGGAGTCCGGAGGGCCGGAGGTGTGACCATGGATTCGAGTGGGAACTGACAGAGTCTCTGTTCGGCCGCATGAGGATGGTCCATCAGGCTCTGAAGTGCAAGCCACTCTGGCAGTGAACAAACATGGCACTTGGTCACCTCACCACCACCCCTTGTCTTAGCTATGAGCTGTCATGTGCACTGGAGCCCAGGAGGCAGACTGACACTACAAAACACAAGACCAAGAAGTTTTCACAAACTAGACAGGCAGGACAGAAGTAAGTGAATGGGCACCGACTGGCAGGCTCCAGGGAAGATTCTGGGCTGCGACACCTGAGGCTGATGCTGATTTCTCCCCACTGACAGCATCCCTGATTGTGGGCTCAGAGGCCTCGACTCTCTAGGCTTTTCCTCCCTTGCTTGTCTCTGGGGTGCATCCCTCATATAGGGGTCGGGATTTTCGAAAGGCCTAGACTGGAGCAGCACGCTAGCAGGGTAATGGGGAGCAGGAACAGGGGGGGTTGTCTTGGGGAAGTTCCCTCCAGCAAGCCATCCCCTGACTGAAGCCGCCATAGTCACAACACTGACCTCAGTGGCAGTGGCAGCTCCCAGCCCACAGCACAGGAGCAGCTCCAGCGTGGCCCTGACAGCAGCAGCAGGACACTGTGGAAGAGCCCTCATACAGTGGCCCTCTGTGCCCTGGTGTGACCAGCTCCCACCTGGATCTCCACAGGAGACTCAAGGGAGAATCCTCCCAAGAGAAGGAAATGGTGGCACCCTGCACTACTAGTCCATTCCTAACTTATCCAATGGAGGTGCAGCCAAGAGGTCTGGAAAGCCCAGCTCCTGTTCACATCATACAGTTTTGGAAGGCCCTAGACCTTCCTCCCAGGCTGGGACACCCATCTATGTCAAGGCCTCTCCTCATGTTGCTGTCTTTCCAGATCAGGTTCTGCAAATCATCCTCTCCAGGGACTTCTGGAATGCTCTTAAATTGCAAAAGCCCAGCCTGCTCTTGAACCTCGAATACACCTGAGGCTAAGACAAACAATAGTCAGAGTTGGAATTTAGGTGGGGAGAGCAACAGCTACCCGTTGGTTCCAAATAACAAGCAGGTGGGAGACACCTGTCTCATCAGGGTGAGCATACGTGAGCACACAGAAAAGGTGTCCAAAGTTTCATGGTGAGTGGGGCAGTATGACACTCCCCTGCTGTCTTCAACAAGTCAGGATACAGACCAGTGGCCATCTCCAGGTCCATTTGCTTCCCTCCTGAAATTGGTCTTTTAGTAGAGACCGCAGAAACCCAGCATGCTGGAGCCAGTGGGCAGTGCTCAGGTCTAGACCTCACAGCAAGGAGGGAGGAACAGTGGACCCAGCCACGGACATGAGTAAAACCACCTCAGGGCCTCTGGAGAGTCAAGAAGGCAGATACATGGATCAAGGAGATGAAGACTTTGACTAGATAAGGCACAATGCAACAGGAACCTTCTTGACTTTCCTCAGAGTGAGGTAGATTCAGAGCCTCAGAGTTAGGATGGTAGGATTCTGGGTATTACATAACCTGAAACAGCAGAGGCTTTTCACAGGTGAACTGGCCTTGTTCAGGAGAAGCCTTTTTCATCTTCCAAGTCTTCAAGGGATCAGGAGTCATTTATCTCTTTCCTCATGGAGATTCCATGACTTTCCATCATGCTCAGTCCTCTCCAGGCCACGAGAGGGAGTGGCTGTCATTAGCAGCCAGCTGGGAGAATGTGTCTTCCTGTGTGCTCTGCTCAGAGACTCAGGGGAGCTGGAGAAGGCTAAAGGTGTATCCTCTACCAGTGCAGCCTGCAGCCCAGTGGGGGCCTGACTGGTAGGAGGCAATGGGTCCCTGGCTCTGGGCCTGCTCCTTCTCTTGGGCTTGGGCAAACATCTCTGGTGAGACCTAGGCCCATGCCTACTTGATTCTGTTAACCTACAGCCACAAGACCTGAACATGATCCTGCCTGGGAGGAGGTGTCACACTGCTGATGAGAGTGGCTAGAAATGGACAAGGCCCATGCTATCTTCTGAGACCACACTCAGGAAGGAAGACTTGAATCATCCCATCACACAGTGGCTGATTCCCTTTCTGAGCATGAGTGTCTTCAGGGTATTGCTGGCCACAGACTGGTGGGAAGGGGGCACTTTGCCCAGGGCTTGATGTTCTCTCCCCTTCTGACCCATGTGAGGAATCAGAAGAAGACACAGGATGTCATCCTGAAGCCCTTGAACAAAGCCTTACTGAAAGAGTACAAGCCAGATTTTGTTAAGTTTTTCGAAGAACCAACTCTTTGTTTTGTTGATTCTTTGTATAGTTTTTTTGGATTCTAATTCATTTGATTCTGATTTAATTTTGATTATTTCTTTCCGTGTACTGGATTGGGGTTTATCTTGCTGCTCTTTTTCAAGGAGCTTTAGGTGTGTCATTAAATTGTTAGTTTCAGATCTCTCCCATTTGTTGATGTAGGAGCTCAGAGCTATAAACTTGCCTCTGAGTACTGCCTTTGCTGTGTCCCAGAGGAGCTGGTAATTTGTGTGTTCATTTTTGTGGAATAGCATGAACATTTTAATTTCCTTTCTAATCTCTTCTATGACCCACTCATGATTCAGTAGTGTGTTGTTCAGCCTCCTTGACAGACCCTTAGCAAATCTTATCAGAAAAAGAAGAGAACACACCCAAATTAATAAACTCAGAGATGAGAATGGAAACATCTCCACGGAAACAACCAAGATTCAGAACATTATACGGGAATACTTCTCAAAACTCTATGCTAATAAGTTTGAGAACTTGACAGAATTGGCCCTTTTCCTAGCAAATATTGACATGCCAAAACTGAACCAAGATGAGTTAAACTATCTTAACAGGCCCATATCAAGTACTGAAATAGAAACAGCAATAAGAGTCCTCCCAGGTAAGAAAAGTCCAGGACCAGATGGTTTTACAGCGGAATTTTACAAGGCCTTCAAAGCACAGCTCACACCAATACTCCTCCAACTCTTCAATGAAATTGAAAGAGAAAGCTCACTACCGAACATATTCTATGAAGCCATCATAACCCTCATCCCAAAACCAGGCAGGGACTCATCAAAGAAAGAGAACTATAGACCCATTTCTTTGATGAATATTGATGCAAAACTTCTCAACAAAATTTTGGCCAATCGACTTCAACAATTCATCCAAAAAATCATACACCACGATCAAACGGGATTCATTTCAGGGATGCAAAGCTGGTTCAATATACCCAAATCAATTAATATTATTCATCACATCAACTGGAGCAAGAATAAGAACCACATGGTTATCTCAATAGATGCAGAAAAAGCATTCGACAAGATCCAACACCCCTTCATGATGAAGGTTTTGGAAAAATTAGGAATCCATGGAACATTCCTCAATACAATAAAGGCTGTATATGACAAACCTACAGCCAGCATTATACTCAATGGTGAAAAACTAAAGCCATTTCCTCTTAACTCAGGAACAAGACAAGGATGCCCACTCTCTCCACTTCTCTTCAATCTAGTATTAGAATGCCTAGCTACAGCAATAAGACAAGATGCAGACATAAAGGGGATCCAAATAGGGAAAGAAGAAATAACACTCTCCCTCTTTGCAGATGACATGATCTTGTATTTAAAGAATCCCATAGACTCCACTCCCAAATTAATCAAGCTGATTCAAAACTTTGGTAAAGTAGCAGGTTATAAAATTAACCCCCCAAAATCAAAGGCTTTTCTGTATGCCAACAATGAGAAAAGTGTGGCTGAAATTAGGAAAGCAACTCCATTTGTAATTGCCCCAGGAAAAATAAAATACCTAGGAATTAACTAAAGAAGGGAAGAACCTCTATGAAAACTTTAAAATCTTGAAAAAGGAAATCAACACAGAACTAAAAAAATGGCAAAGCCTCCCATGCTCCTGGATTGGAAAGATTAACATCGTGAAAATGTTAATACTTCCCAAGGCTACCTACAAATTCAACGCAATACCCATCAAAATTCCACCCTCATTCTTCAAGGAAATAGAAGAGGCAATCCAAAAATTCATATGGAACAATAAAAGACCCCGAATAGCAAAAACGCTCCTCAACGGAAAGAACACTGCTGGAGGAATATCAATAACAAATTTCAAACTCTACTATAAAGCCATAGTAATCAAAACAGCTTGGTATTGGCATAAGAACAGACCTCAGGACCACTGGAATAGAATTGAAAACCCAGAAATGAACCTACAGACCTATAGCCATCTAATCATCGATAAGGGAGATAAAACAATAGAATGGAACAAAGACAGCCTCTTCAGTAAATGGTGCTGGCAAAATTGGTTAACTACATGTAGAAAACTAAAGCTAGATCCTTATATATCACCCTGCACCAGAATCAACTCCAAAAGGATCAAAGACCTTGAAGTCAAAGCAGACACTCTGAAAACATTACAGGATGGAATAGGAGAAACCCTAGGTCTCCTTGGATCAGGCCAAAACTTTCTGAATAGAGACCCGGAAACACAACAAATCAAAGGAAGGTTGGACCAATGGGATTGCATAAAGTTGCAGAGCTTCTGCAGGGCAAATGACATAACTAGCAAGATAATAGAAAGCCCACGGATTAGGAGAAGATCTTTACTAGTCATACAACCGACAAGGGTCTCATATCTAAAATATACTTGGAACTCAAAAAATTAAACCCCCCAACAACAAATCCTCAAAGAAACAACTGCCCAATAAATAAGTGGGCGAAAGACTTAAAGAGAAACTTCTCTGAATTAGAAAGAAGGATGGCCAATAGACACATGAAGAAATGTTCAACATCCCTAGCCATAAAAGAAATGCAAATCAAAACAACATTGAGATATCACCTCACCCCAGTTAGAACGGCAAAAATCAAGAACTCTAACAACAACAGATGCTGCAGGGGCTGTGGACAGAAAGGAACCTTACTTCATTGTTGGTGGGAATGTAAACTTGTTCAACCACTTTGGAAAGCAGTATGGAGGTTCCTCAAAAGACTTCACATAGATCTCCCCTATGAGTGGCGCTGTAGCTCAAGTGGTAGAGCGCTCGCTTTGAGTTTAAGAGCTGAGGGACAATGCCCAGGCCCAGAGTTCAAGCCCCATGACCGACAAAAAAAAAAAACAACTATATAGAACTCCCCTATGACCCAGCAATTCCACTTTTGGGCATTTACCCAAATGTTTACAAACAAGACCACACTAAAGCTACCAGCACAACAATGTTTATTGCAGCATTATTTACCATAGCTAAGATCTGGAACCAACCCAGATGCCCCTCAGTAGATGAACAGATCAAGAAAATGTGGTATATATACACAATGGAATTCTATGCCTCCATCAGAAAGAATGACATTGCACCATTTGTTAGGAAATGGAAAAACTTGGAAAAAATTATATTAAGTGAAGGAAGCCAGGCCCAAAGAAACTTAGGTCCCATGGTTTCCCTTATTTGCAATATCTAGTATATGTATGAGTCAAGCGGAAAAGGTCAGATAATGCGATGTCAGGAAAATGATACCCGGGACATAAGGAAAAAAGACAAAAGTAAAAGCTAATTTAATTCATTGGTCACACTAAGGTTCCATTGCAAAGTTATGAGATGAATCTGACATGCAGCTAAAATTGTGATGAATTGGGCTAGGAAGGTGGCTCAGTGGTAGAGTGCTTGCCTTGCATGCCTGAGGCCCTGGGTTCAATTCCTCAGCACCACATAAGCAAAAAGAAAAAAGCCAGAAGAGGCGCTGTGGCTCAAGTGGTAGAGCGCTAGCTTTGAGCTGAAGAGCTGAGGGACAGTGCCCAGGCCTGGAGTTAAAGCCCCACAACCGGACCCCCCCTAAAAAAAATTGTGATGAATTACACGTTGTAGTAGGAGCATATTTTGGAACCTACATATATACCTTCATCGAAATGCATGCCCATGAAATAGATTTGAGAAGCTATATTGCCATAGGTCCTTTGTTATACTTGTCTACTAATCCTTCGAAGGAAAAGGTGCTCTGGCACTTAAAAAATGAAAAAACAAAAACTTCGTTCCCATATCTGCTTCCTCAATATTTCCAGAAAATACATCGCCCACTCACTATTTTCCTTCAGGATTGCCCTAGGATCTCTGACTTTCTTTTTGCCTCCCTGGCTCAACTTCTTTGTCTGTTGCAAGGTGGAAGTTCCTTACTGACATTCTCTAGCCTTTCTATTCAACTCAGTGCTATAGTCTTTCTGAAAATCTCCTTTCTCCATTCAAGAATTCCTCCAGTGCAGAGATGGGCAGGAGGCACACACCATAGTCCTACCCTTCTCCACAAGTTCACTTCCCCAATTATCAGCTGCCCAGAGGCAATCATGCTCTGAAAATATTCAATGGAAAAATCCAGATATTCAGAATTGGGAAAGTTTAAATTCTTCAGAATAAGGAGAATGTAAACACTAAATTGTATTGGAAGAAAATAACATTGAAAATTTGCATGTGGAGTCAGCTAAGGATTTGTTTTTCTTGGGGCCCTGGCTAGTCATGCTTGTTAGCCTAGATGCTTGAGAGATAAAAAGGACAAAGATCACAGCTTGAGGACAAAGAGTTCACACCAAAGTTCAATTGACCTCATTTTCATTGGTAGCCAGGTGAGAACACTTGCTCCTGCCATCCCAGTCTACACAGGAAGCTAGATTGAGAGAACTGGACTTGCATTTCAGCCCAAGGAAACAATCCACAAACCCCCATGTCAACAGAAAAGGCCTAGCATGGTGGTATGTGCCTGTCATCCTAGCTATATGAGATCTTCAGTAGGAGCTGTGATCCAGCTGACCAGGAAAACAAGTCAGACTCAATCTCAAAAGAAAATGCAGCACCTAGGCACCAGTGGCTCATGCCTATAATCCTCTCTACTCAGGAGGCTGAGATCTAAGGATTGGGGTTCAAAGTCTGTCAGGGCAGGAAAGTTCATGAGACACTTAGCTCCAATTAACCACCAGAAATTCAGAAGTAGCACTGTGGCTCAAAAGGTAGAGCAACCATGTGAGCTGAAGAGCTCATAGAGAGCACGTAGTCCCAGATGCATGACCAATTAAATATAAATATCAGTCAATCACTGAAACCTCAACAAACAAAAAACAGTCAATTAATCAATCAAGAATAAACCTGCAGCAAACTGTGCTTGGATGGAGGCTCAAGCATTCAAGTGGAATAGAGCCTGTCTAGCAAGTAAGTCATCTTGTGCTTAAACATAAGGAAAGCCATCAGTTCAAACATCCACAACACCAAAAAACAAACATATCACATTCTTGTCTATGTGAGGGTTGGCCTGAGAAGCAGTGTGTGTACTGTGTGTTCCCATTCCCTTGATATCATGGTGGACATGGCTCAATACTACCTTGGACAGGCAGGAAGAGATTGCCCTACAGTTGAAGGGAAATGAGTCCAACTGATGAAGGGAATCAATACTAAGGATTAAGTCTTTCATGCAAGAGCAAGAGACTAAGGGTCTATGGCTTCCTAAGCATTTCCAGTTCCCCAGTTTATTCCAGTTCCAGATCCTTCCTTCACCACATTTTCAAACATTCAAAATTGCTTTGAATCTTTCACACAGATTTTTCTCTTCTTGATGCTATAATCTGCCAGTGATCTGCTAGTTCTCCCTGCATCATTGAAAACTTTAGTATTGTTTCTCTATGTTGGTCTAACACTCTTTGTCATTTTAAGAAAATTTCAACACTAACACAATCTAGAGTTCATCTAGCTAACATCTTGGATTCTGAGTCTCCACAATCTCTCAGCTGGCTTCATGTCAGTGACCCTTTCCTGTGGTCTAACTTACATATCACCAATAATGGCACCAACTGGGGAGATAATGTGAAATATTTCCCTTTTTACCACCTTCACTTCCTCCTGCTTACTTAATCCTGTTCTCACATATCTACTATTCAGCAACTGATACTTAGTATATTGACAGGTATTTATTGTTCGTATAAGTTATTTTATATTATCTATCACCAAATTTGCTCTTTCTACCCCTGATAAATACATTTATATTCCAAGATCCAAATCACCTTGTTATTGAAAATCCTCATCAATTTCCCTCTTTATTTCTTTAAGCAAAAATCCCATCTATAAATAAGTCTAGTGTTAAATCCCATCTCTACGTAAGTCTATTGTTTTTTTTTTATCATTTTTATTTTTAATGTAACGGTGATGTACACAGGTTTTACAGCTGCATGTCAGGTAATGAGTTCATTTGGTTTTGAACAATGTTATTTTTTCCTCATTTTTCTAACTCATGGCTATCCATCACTACCTTACTCTTATTAGAAATTGTCAAGTAAGTATATTTGGTTTAACTACTATTAAAATTGTGAACAAAATATTCAAGTGATTTGGAGGCATTTATAATGTACTATGTGATTTTTTTGAAGGTTTTTTTTAAAAATTTTATTGTAAAGATGCTACTCAGAGGGATTACAGGTACACGAGTAAGGCAGTCAGTACATTTCTTTTCTCTTCTCTTCTTTTCTTTTCTCTTCTTAGTTGTGGAGCTTGAACAGATGACCACTTTCTCCAAGGCAGGGTCATTGTCATTAGGCATACCTGTGTTGTCCCCTCAATCCCAAATGCTGCTCTTGTCAAGTTCTTGGTATCTGAATGAGAGGGGCTGGGAGAAAAGAAGGACTACGTGTCCTTCTTTCTCTCCTGTCTACTGTCCATAGCTTTCTACCATTGCCCTTGGTGTGCAGGGAACCATAAACAAGTTATGTCTTGGCCCTGCTGAATCCTTTAGGTCTACCACCCTTTTCTGTTCAATATACCCTCTGGCAAGGAGGGTTTTCTTCCTCGGGGGACTTCTCATTGGAAGGTCACAGACTAACAGGGATCTACCTTGGCTGCTTATTACCCTTTAACCTTCCTGTAGTAATTGCTTCCCCTCTGTGGACTCCTCCCTTTCATCCACAGTAAAATGAATCAGAGGAAAGGACCCCAAAACCAGCTATTCCAAGTGTTTCTTCCTAATCTTTGTCTTAGTTTTCCTTGATATTGGCTTCCTTTGCTCAATTTTATTTTAAAAGGGAGTTTTAAAGCACTAGGTTGAAGGAAAGTCAGCTGGTCTCATATAGCACACCAAAGGGGAGTCAGCCCATAACCCTGCTCAGTTCTAGTTCTGCTGTGAGAGACTCTGAGCAGGACTGTGGTAAGGACAGGAGAGGAGCCCCATCTAGGAAGAGGCTGCAGCTTTTATCTTTCCCTTCCCCATTTAAGAGGCTTGAAGGGGAACTGGAAGAGAGCACCTTTGCCTTTTTTCCACAAGGATTAGAGTTATTTAGTGGCGTGTTTAGTGAAGGCTACTCCCCTGCGTCCCTGGAAGCCTATGCCATTCACATTGGGCTTTGTTCTGCTATGGCAGATCTCAAGGCTTCTCTTGTTGATACCCTCTCTCCCAATTCGACTTGAGTCATGGCTATGAATAAAATCAGGTGTTTCTTACAGCTGTTTTCATGATACATGGATACAGAGAAAGATGCCACTTATGACATCTGTTCTTTCTTGCCAGGATTTTTTTTTTGTATTTTATTTTATTTGTGAACATACTGTGCAGAGGGGTTACAATTACATGGGCAGGATAATGCATACATTTCTTACCAAGCATTGCAGCCTCCTCCTTTGTTTACACTTCACATCCCTTCCCAGCCTCTCCTCCCCCCAGTCCCAATCCTCCCCCCCCCCCACTGACATTGTAAAGCTCGTTTTGGACAAGACAACTTGTACTTCTCATTTTTGCAACAGGTCCACCTGTATCCTTAAACGACTTCTTTTTCCCCATCTCCTCCACAAGTTATACTGACATCAAATATAGTGAAACCAGGGATTATACTGTGGGGGAGGGACATACAAAGCAACAAAGAAATAATCTTATAAATGCGTTAGAAACACATGCATGAAAGAAAAAAACGTTAAAATACATATCTAAGGGTTCATTTTCCTAACATCACATTATCTGACCTTTTCCACTTGACTCATACACATACTAGATATTGCAAATAAGGGAAACCATGGGGCCTATGTTTCTTTGGGCCTGGCTTCCTTCACTTAATGTAATTTTTTCCAAGTCTTTCCATTTCCTAACAAATGAGGCAATGTCATTCTTTCTGATGGAGGCATAGAATTCCATTGTGTATATATACCACATTTTCTTGATCCATGCATCTACTGAGGGGCATCTGGGTTGGTTCCAGATCTTAGCTATGGTAAATAATGCTGCAATAAACATAGTTGTGCTGGTAGCTTTAGTGTGGTCTTGTTTGTAAACATTTGGGTAAATGCCCAATAGTGGGATTGCTGGGTCATAGGGGAGTTCTATGTGGAGTCCTGTGAGGAACCTCCATACTGTTTTCCAAAGTGGTCGAACAAGTTTACATTCCCACCAATGATGAAGTAAGTTTCCCTTCTGTCCACATCCCCTCCAGCATCTGTTGTTGTTAGAGTTCTTGATTATTGCCATTCTAACTGGAGTGAGGTGGTATGTCAATGTTGTTTTGATTTGCATTTCTTTTATGGCTAGGGATGTGGAGCATTTCTTCATGTGTCTATTGGCCATCCTTCTTTCTTCTTCAGAGAAGTTTCTCTTTGTGTCTTTCGCCCACTTGTTTATTGGGCAGTTGTTTCGTTGAGGATTTGTTGTTGGGGGATTTAATTTTTTGAGTTCCAAGTATATTTTAGATATGAGACCCTTGTCGGTTGTATGGCTAGTAAAGATCTTCTCCCAATCCGTGGGCTTTCTATTGATCTTGCTAGCTATGTCCTTTGCCATGCAGAAGCTCTGCAACTTTATGCAATCCCAATTTGTCCAACCTTCCTTTGATTTGTTGTGTTTCCGGGTCTCTGTTCAGAAAATTTCAGCCTGAGCCAAGGAGACCTAGGGTTTCTCCTATTCCATCCTGTAATGTTTTCAGAGTGTTTGCTTTGACTTCGAGGTCTTTGATCAGTTTGGAGTTGATTCTGGTGCAGGGTGATATATAAGGATCTAGCTTTAGTTTTCTACAAGTAGTTAACCAATTTTGCCAGCACCATTTACTGAAGAGGCTGTCTTTCTTCCATTCTATTGTTTTAGCTCCCTTATCGAAGATTAGATGGCTATAGGTCTGTAGGTTCATTTCTGGGTTTTCAATTCTATTCCAGTGGTCCTGAGGTCTGTTCTTATGCCAATACCAAGCTGTTTTGAGTACTATGGCTTTATAGTAGAGTTTGAAATTTGGTACTGATATTCCTCCAGCAGTGTTCTTTCCGTTGAGGAGCGTTTTTGCTATTCGGGGTCTTTTATTGTTCCATATGAATTTTTGGATTGCCTCTTCTATTTCCTTGAAGAATGAGCTTGGAATTTTGATAGGTATCGTGTTGAATTTGTAGATAGCCTTGGGAAGTATTGCCATTTTCACGATGTTAATCTTTCCAATCCAGGAGCATGGGAGGTTTTGCCATTTTTTAAGTTCTGTGTTGATTTCCTTTTTCAAGATTTTAAAGTTTTCATCATAGAGGTCCTTCACTTCTTTAGGTAAGTTAATTCCTAGGTATTTTATTTTTTGTGGGGCTATTACAAATGGAGTTGCTTTCCTAATTTCAGCCACACTTTTCTCATTGTTGGCATACAGAAAGGCCATTGATTTTGGCGGGTTAATTTTATATATTCCCTAATAATGTTTTGAATCTTGGTTGTTTCCGTGGTGATGTTTCCATTCTCGTCTCTGAGTTTATTTATTTGGGTGTGTTCTCTTCTTTTTCTGATAAGATTTGCTAAATGTCTATCAATTTTGTTAATTTTTTCGAAGAACCAACTCTTTGTTTTGTTGATTCTTTCTATAGTTTTTTTGGATTCTAATTCATTTAATTCTGATTTAATTTTAATGATTTCTTTCCATCTACTGGATTGGGGTTTATCTTGCTGCTCTTTTTCAAGGAGGTTCAGATGTCTCATTAAATTGTTAGTTTCAGATATCTCCCATTTGTTGATGTAGGAGCTCAGAGCTATAAACTTGCCTCTGAGTACTGCCTTTGCTGTGTCCCAGAGGAGCTGGTAATTTGTGTGTTCATTTTTGTTGAATAGCATGAACATTTGAATTTCCTTTCTAATCTCTTCCATGACCCACTCGTGATTCAGCATGTGTTGTTCAGCCTCCATGTGATACCAGACTTTCTTTGGTGGCTTTTGGTGTTGAGTTCTAATTTTATTCCCTTGTGGTCAGAGAGAATGCAAGGTATAACTTCACTGCTTCTGAATTTGGACAAGTTTGCTTTGTGGCCTAAAATTTGGTCTATTTTAGAAAACATTCCATGTGCTGCTGAGAAAAACGTGTATTCTGATGCTGCTGGGTGAAATGTTCGGTAGATATCTGTTAACTCTAGTTGATCTATGCAGCTGTTTAGATCTGCAGTTTCTCTGTTGAGTTTTTGCCGAGTTGATCTATCTAGTGGGGAGAGTGGTGTGTTAAAATCCCCAACAATTAATGTCTTTGGAGTTATATGGGATTTGAGGGAAAGTAGTGTTTCTTGGATAAATTTGGGTGCTCCATTGTTTGGCGAGTAGATATTTAGAATTGTAATATCCTCCTGAAAGAGAGATCCCTTAATTAGTATGTAGCGACCTTCTTTATCTCTTCTCACGAATTTTAATTTGAAGTCTATTTTATCTGATATTAGGATTGCAACTCCCGCCTGTTTATGGGGGCCGTTTGCTTGGTAGATTTTGTTCCAACCTTCAACATTGAAAATGTGTTTGTTTTTATGGGCAAGATGTGACTCCTGAAGGCAGCAGATAGAAGGGTCTTGTTTTTTAATCCAACTAGACAGTCTATGTCGCTTAATTGGAGAATTCAGTCCGTTAACGTTAAGAGAAAGGACTGAGAGGTATTTGGGAGTTCCTGCCATGTTATCCGCCTTCTTGGGGGTTGCGAAATCTGGGTTCTTCCTATGGTTCTTGGATTCTCAGTTTGGGTGCAGTTTCTTGACCTTTATTGTGGTCTTGTTGGTTTTCTATGTGTAGGACATCTTTAAGAATCTTTTGTAGGGCTGGTTTGGTGGAGATGTATTGTTTCAATTTTTCTTTGCTATGGAAGGTTTTTATTTGGCCTTCAGTTATGAAGGAGAGTTTAGCTGGGTACAGTATTCTTGGTTGATAGTTGTTTGTTTTTAGGGCATGGCATACATCATTCCAGGCTCTTCTTGCTTTGATTGTCTCTGCTGAGAAATCTGAGGTGATTCTAATTGGTTTTCCTTTATAGGTGATGAATCTTTTCTCCTTGACAGCTTTAAGGATCTTTTCCTTGGTCTGAGTTGATCCTGTGTGGATTATAATGTGACGGTGGGATGTCCTATTCTGGTCTGGTCTGTTTGGAGTTCTCAAAGCTTCTTGTATCTGAATAGGCCTATCTTTTTGCATGTTTGGGAAGTTCTCTGCTAGGATCCTCTTAAACAAATTTCCTAGGCCATTAACTTCTGTTTCTAGGTGCTCCTCTACACCCATTATCCTTAGATTAGGCCTTCTGATGGTGTCTTCCAAGTGTTGGAGAGATCTATCATATTTCTTGGACTTGTCTTGGATGTTTGTATGTTCTTTCTCTATAATATCTAGGCTGTCTTCAATCCCTGAGATTCGATCTTCTGCATGGTCTAACCTGCTGTCAAGACTTTCTACTTTGTTTTTTATCTCTTTTCTTTCTAATTGGTCAGCTTTGATGGCTTCAAGGTGTTGGTGAAGCTTTGTTTTAGATCTTGTATGAATGTCTTTACTTCCTTAATTTGATGTTCAGTGTTTATTCTCAGATCACTTAGTTGGTTGGTTATGGTTTCCTTGGACTCCCATTCCTTCTGTTGGGATCCATTCAGCATTCCCTTTGTGGTCTCCCTGACTTCCTTCAGCTCTTTGTTAATGGATTCCATGAATGCCTTTAGTGATCTTTGTGTATTTTCTTCCTGCTCTCTCAATTCCTGTATTCCTCTTTGATAAGCTTCCTCCTGTTCCTGGGATTCCAGTAGTTCTCTTTGAGTGTTCTCAGCCTGTTCACGCCATTCCTGCCTTTCTCTTTGAGTATTCTCAAGCTGCTCATGCAAATCCTGTATCAGCTTTTGAGTAGCTTCCTCACGCTTATGATAGTCCTCTATAAACTTTTGGAATGCCTCCTCTCTCTCCCTATCACGCTCATATAGAGACCTTTGTATGCTTTCAATCTTTTGATTCATCATGTTTGCCAGCAGTGTTTGTAGAGCTATTTGGGAATTCTCCTCTGGATTATTCATTATCTGTTCTGTCCCCTGATTATCGGGATTGGGAATTGAGATACCCGGATTTGCCATTTTTCTTGTGTTTTTCCGGCTTACTCTGCCCATTTGCGATGAAAATAGCACCAGTTTTGTGCTAGAACACTATCTTAAGGCAATCATCAACCCAAGTCTGAATTTGCACAGTCAGTGGTCTACAGATACAATCTAGTTCAACAGATACATCTATTCAACATCAAACAACTATACGTTAATGGGCTACGAACCGCAGAGAAGAATTTGGAAGACCAGAAATTATTAGGGTTAGGGAGAGATGTGGGTAAAAAAATAGGAATAGATTGATGTGGGGAGGCTCAGGGGGAGTTAACTAAGTCTTAATCTCAAAGCAGGAAATAGGTTGGGTAGGATGAAAGGAGAGAGAGAGAGAAAAAAGAAAAAGAAAAAAGAAAAGAAAGGGAACGGGAAAAGAAAAGAGACCATAAAAAATAGAAAGGTAGAAATTAATAAAATTATGTAGATTCGATAACAATCTATTTAGATAAGAACATGAATTTATTGAGAGAAGGGGAGGGATGTAAAGGAGATGTGAAAAACTTAAAAATAAAAATGCTTAAAATATTATATAAGTATAAAGAGGTAGTACTGCTATTAAGGAATTTAAGTCTTAGAGGTTTTGACTTGAGTAATAAATTTGTGGATTAAGTGTGTACACAATGGGGGATAGGGTCTAATAGTCAACTACGGGTTTATCTGAGGGAGTGCAGGACAAGAATTAAGTCACATAAAGAAGAACAAAAGAGAGGAGAAAGTGAAAAGGATAATAAAGGAAGAAGAAAAAGATGACAAGTTCAGTAGAGCTAAACAAAAAACAAAAAGATAATTTAAAAAGAGAAATAGAAAAGAGAAAGAAGACCAAAAAAGAAAGCAAAAACGCACACTCCTGTATCCCCAAAATAAAATTATAAGAGGAAAAGAAAGTTTCTGGAAAACAATTTTTTTTATCAAAAAAGGCAAAGATTAAAGATAGAAAAACGTTTTAGAAACGAAAAAAAAATTTTTTTATATAAGGTACCAAAAATAAAAACTAAAAAAAAAAAAAAAGAAGACGAAGAAGATAAAAACAAAAAGCAAACAAAAAACTTCTTTGATTTTTTTTGGGAGTAGTGGGGAAAATCCTGTATCTCCCTTGTGTCCGTAACCAGCCTCTTGTTGGGGTCTCTGGTCTGCTTGTGGTCCTGTGGCTTGGTTGGTTTCTTAAGTCAGTTTGTTCCAACAGGCAGTAAAATGCTCTGCTTTACCCAGGATTTGGCGATCCTCCTCCCAGGCTAGTTCATTGGGAGACAGATCTGCTTTGAGTATCACAAAAGAGGGGGATGCAGTGATGAGGCTAGGTTCTGGTAGCTTTTCTGGGGCTGGTTTGTGAAAACCTCACAGAGCCCAGCCTGGAGCCATTCTCAGGGTTTGTTTTTCAATTGATTGTCGAGGCTGCTAGAGGGAGGGGCAGCCTCTGGCTCTGATTACCCAGTGAAGAAACCCACTCCTTGGGCTGGCGCCCGAGCTGGGTGACTTTTCCCTGGGTGGAGCTGAGTCTGGCAGGTCAGGCCGCCGTTAAGTTCTTGTGACCTGCTAAATGACTCGTTTTATTCCAAGGCCTGAGCTGGAGCTAGCAGCTCCTCCGAGCTTTGTCGGTATCCAAGATGGAGATCACCTGTGCTGGGGGTGGGGGGGAGTGGCCTTCCCTCCTCTGCTCCCTGAGGAGGAGTGAGGACATCAGGCTTCTACTCATGCCGAGTCTTGGTTCCTGGGTCGTCTCTGGTCTGCGAACTGCAGGATAAAGATGTCTGCTCCTTGTCGGTTCTTGCTGGTGTTGAGTAGACTCTGCTCACCTGCTGCGTCTGGCTCCTTTGTCCCGGACTCTCTGTTGCTCAGGTATGGCGGCTGCGCTCGCCCGCCATCGTCACAGCTGCTGCCGCAGCGGCGGCTGCTGGCAAGGGCTCAGAAGTATCTCCTTCCCTGGGTTTCCTTCTCTGGCCTATGTCTCTGTCATGTGAAGGCACACTTGGTGTAATTCTCTGACTTAGGACTGTTCACTAGAACTCTAAAACTGCTTTCTATGCGAGAGCTTACTTAGACTCCAGCTGCTCCTCCACCATCTTCCCGGACTCCCCGTACTCTGTGATTTTTTGGTTTCTTTGTATGTTCCTCCCCCATGGTATAATCCCTGTTTTCACTGTATTTGATTCCAATGCCCTGCATCTTGTATATATATATATATTTCTCTAAGTTGTGGATGGGAAGGGAAAAAACAAAATGCTTCAATAGTGATATACACTGACCCATTGTAAAAATGAGATGTACAAGATACTATGTTGAAAAGGAACTTTACAACTTGGAGGGGGTGGTATAGGAGTAGTTAGAGGTGGGAATTAAGGGATGGTAGGGGAATAACAAAGGAGGAATGTACAATGCTCAACAGGAAATGTACTCATTGCCTTACTCATGTAACTGTAACCCCTGTAAAGAATTTTCACACTATAAAACGTACTTAAAAAGAAAAAAGAAAACCATATTTAAGTGAACCCTCGATATTAACAGGCAACCCTCACCATCTCCTAGTCCTTTAATTTCTGATGAGAGTACATATTTTCCTACAACTGTGAAACCACTCTCAACACACTTGGTGGATGCCATCTTATTTCCCACAATGAAGGGAGTGTCTCAGTGATATGTGCCACTTCCTGCCATAGGTGACACAGAGCATTAGGAGCCTGAACACCTGATGACCTAGCAGTAGCCACCTCCCATGGAGATACCCAGCAATCAGAGCTGATGGGGATGGAGCACCAGAGAAACTCAATGTCATGTCTGTAAGTCAGCAAATGCCCCTCACAGACCTACGTTCTGCCCTGGCTGGCAGGTGAGGCACCACCTATCCAGCTGAGACTAATTCCTACTCCCAATTAAGTGACCAGTAAGGAGGTTTAGATTCCTCTGTTTAGGCAACCAGGCCTCCATGCAGGCTTTAGGGCCCCCATAAAGCCAGGCCCACGATCTAATCCTTACCACGAGAGCCTTCCATTTCTGAGGAAACCCATGGGACAGTGACAACTTTGCATTATGAGCTCTTTTTTTTTGTCACATGTGGGGCTTGAATTTTGGGCCTGGGCACTGTACTTCGGTTCTTCACCTCAAGGAAAGCACTGTATGACTTCAGGCACAAAGCCACTTCTGTGTTCTGTGAGTGGTTTATGGGAGATCAGAGTCTCAGGGTCTTTCTTGCCTGGGTTGTCTTTGAACTGTGATCCTCAGATCTGAGCCTTCTGAGCAGCTAAGATGACAGGGGTGAGCCACAACTGCCCAGCAATCTACCTTGTTTAGATGGATGAAACTCACTGCCAAGGACCCTAGACGGCAAACTTTTGGGTTCAGGCCATTTACTATGGTGTAGTGCCACCAAGGTAACCCTTGGTAACTTTCTGGCCTCCCAGGGATACCGAGTCTCACCCAGGAAGGTACAGGTGGTTCAGCAGTCAGTGACTTATCTGTGTATTCAACTGGGCCACACACAAGGCTTTTGCTATCCCCACCAAACTCCTGACTACTAACTGCCCTAGCCCTCCACTAAGAATGAGCTTCTCTCCTTTTTGAGTCTAGCCAAATACCTCAGGTCCTGGACCCCCAACAACTCCCTCCGAACTTGCCACTTATATGAAGTAGCTAGAGGGTCACGGGAGGAAACCCTTTGAACGCCCTCCACTCACATTTCTCCCTTCAGCAGACTGGTTCCAAACGGCCTCCACACAGGCCTCTGCTCTCAGGCTGACGGAGCCTTCACAAATGTTCTTTCATTACGTAACTGAGAACTAGGGTTTTACATTGGGAGTTTGAGGTCAGCAGATCGGACCTCATTTGTGCCAGGTGCTTATTTGTCCAAACGCTTAGACCCTACCATGAGGGGCTGGGCTCCTTGCCTCCGTGGCCTAGCCACCATTTCTATCCTATTACAGGAGTCAAAGAAACAGAACCTGGGCACAAGCCTACCATTATCACCCACCATCACCTCTCTCAGTTACTAACCTATAGAGTGCTCAAACTCTGTGTCCCTCCCACAACCTCTGGTGTCTTGTCACTGGTAGAGGCCCCACTCTGACCTTCCGGCTCTGCCTTCCATTAAACCCCACACCCTATTACCCATTTTAGATACAAAGTGCTCCCCAGCACACTCCTGTGTGGAGACTCTGGATGACCTGCTAACTCACCCAGCACACATTAGAGAGAGGTCATTAAAGCCCCAGGGGAACCGTAATCATGCCTGGATTACCTTCATCCCTGCCCAGGTCCTGACACTCCCAGCATCTCTCTCTTGTCCAGGCCAAGAGGTGGCGGCTGTGTCAGGCAAGACTCACACAATCTTCCTCTCCAGGCTTGCTGAGACCTGAGGAACTTCTCCTCACTCCATGCCATCTTCTCCTCCCTGCAGAGCACGGAAGTCTTCCGACTGAAGACATCATGGCAAGAGGTCTGCAGGTGGGTCCCTATTCCCACAGCAGTTGCCCTGTGGGCAGACATGGTAGGTGTCACACTCTCTAAGCCCTGGACACAAACCGCATTCCCTGGGTCCAGGTGGGTATTTATTATCAGGATTCAGACACCTCCTGTCAGATTGAACATACGCAGACACACATACACACACACACACACACACACACACACAAGCTTACTAGGTTTTCTGTCGTGGCTACGAATCTGCATCCACTTGAATTGAAAGCACAGCTGCCTAGTGGAAGAGCGATGGCTCATGGTTATGACAGGAAGAAGCACTTGCTCTTGCCTGGTGGATTCTTGGGGCTATTTGAACCGATTTTCAACCCTTTTGTGGAGTCACATGGTTTCCTTCCTTCCAAAACCAAATGGAATCCAACTCCCACCTCCCCACTTTCCAACTGTCACCTTCTCTCTGCCTCTCCCACAGATACTCCTTCTGCACATTCCACAAACTGGAAAAAATCACTTCTCCTACAAATAATTAATCTAAGAGCAAAGAGCTGCTGGCTAAGCTATGACATGAGGAAGGGAAAACAGGGGGCAGAGGTGGAGGGGAAACACGGGGGAGTCAGTGCCATCCTGAAGGTGTTTAGAAACACAACCTGATTTCTATGGAAAGGAGAGCAAGGAGAGATTCCCGTAGGCACACAGTAGGCGGAGGGGTGCTACAGCATTTTGTGATCTGCGTATACCAGCCTAGATTTGGACGTGGGGAAGTTTGGAGAACCAGGCAGCAAGAACGGGCCCTAGACACTAGGGGAGATCACAGGTTTCCCAAGTGGCTGTGCCATGGGAGCATCTGTAAGGTTGAAGACTGACTGAGATGCCCTGTGATATAGGATATGAGATGGGCCTTGGGCCATGACCATCACCCACCCAATCCTAAGGCTGATCTCAATGGGCATTATTTCCTACCTGGGAATCTTCCTAATAGATCTCATGATGATAGATACTGCATATCAGGATATCCATGAAGTGAGTAGCCAGGCCCCAGTTGGCTCCTTGGCAAGAGGAGAAGAAAGGCCCCTCAGAGTCCTGAGCTCTGACACTCCTTACAGTCTCCTGGCCATGCCCAGTGCTCAGTCCTATGCCCCTCTGACCATCTGCTGGCCAAACCTGCCTGACCCGTGAGCTGTGTGCACACACACGCCAGCTGGGGTTTCAAGTCCTTTAAGGCAGGTCTGTGTGGCAAAATTGAAGCCAGGCTTTCCTAAGACAAGCAACTTCTGGCCCAACAAAGACCTTTTTACTGATGCTGCAGTCACTCTCCTAGCTTCCCAGGGGTTAGACAACAAAATCCCTGATCCTGACTTGATGCTAGGTTCACAGCCCTCCTCTAAATGCAGGTCCTACTCTTGTGTATGCACACATGTTGCCCAGGCTAGAGGAGGCCCTGGTTGGATGTGCTGAGGGAAGAGGGTCGCCATTCTAACTCCATTGCCCACGGCATACTAGGACAAAACACATATGATGAAATTAATTCAGGTGAGTATCAGCTGTCCAGACAGAGCAGCCTGGACATTGAGTGTGAGATCCCACACAAGTCTGGGGGACTCAATGGCGGGTTGGTGGGCAGAGCTGGTAGAGGAGCTGGGTCCCTCCTCAGCCAGCAAAGCCCAGGCCAGGCCAGTCCTGCCCTGTCACTGCTCTTGTGCTCCTCAAGACCAGGAAAATGAGATCATCTAAGACCTGAAAGACCTGCAACAAACCTGCAGATTTCATCAACTAGAGAAGCAGAAAATTCTGGAGTGGCTCAGTGAGGAAGCCAGGTGGGTTGTCAGACACTGGCTGAATGAGGGGGGACATCCTGACAATGGAGTCCGGAGGGCCGGAGGTGTGACCATGGATTCGAGTGGGAACCGACAGAGTCTCTGTTCAGCCGCATGAGGATGGTCCATCAGGCTCTGAAGTGCAAGCCACTCTGGCAGTGAACAAACATGGCACTGGGTCACCTCACCACCACCCCTTGTCTTAGCTATGAGCTGTCATGTGCACTGGAGCCCAGGAGGCAGACTGACACTACAAAACACAAGACCAAGAAGTTTTCACAAATTAGACAGGCAGGACAGGGGTAAGTGAATGGGCACCGACTGGCAGGGGCCAGGGAAGATTCTGGGCTGCGAAACCTGAGGCTGATGCTGATTTCTCCCCACTGACAGCATCCCTGATTGTGGGCTCAGAGGCCTCGACTCTCTAGGCTTTTCCTCCCCTTGCTTGTCTCTGGGGTGCATCCCTCATATAGGGGTCGGGATTTTCGAAGGGCCTAGACTGGAGCAGCACGCTAGCAGGGTAATGGGGAGCAGGAACGGGGAGTGTGTCGGGGAAGTTCCCTCCAGCAAGCCATCCCCTGACTGAAGCCGCCATAGTCACAACACTGACCTCAGTGGCAGTGGCAGCTCCCAGCCCACAGCACAGGAGCAGCTCCAGCGTGGCCCTGACAGCAGCAGCAGGACACCGTGGAAGAGCCCTCATACAGTGGCCCTCTGGGCCCTGGTGTGACCAGCTCCCACCTGGATCTCCACAGGAGACTCAAGGGAGAATCCTCCCAAGAGAAGGAAACGGTGTTACCCTGCACTACTAGTCCATTCCTAACTTATCCAATGGAGGTGCAGCCAAGAGGTCTGGAAAGCCCAGCTCCTGTTCACATCATACAGTTTTGGAAGGCCCTAGACCTTCCTCCCAGGCTGGGACACCCATCTATGTCAAGGCCTCTCCTCATGTTGCTGTCTTTCCAGATCAGGTTCTGCAAATCATCCTCTCCAGGGACTTCTGGAATGCTCTTAAATTGCAAAAGCCCAGCCTGCTCTTGAACCTCGAATACACCTGAGGCTAAGACAAACAATAGTCAGAGTTGGAATTTAGGTGGGGAGAGCAACAGCTACCCGTTGGTTCCAAATAACAAGCAGGTGGGAGACACCTGTCTCATCAGGGTGAGCATACTTGAGCACACAGAAAAGGTGTCCAAAGTTTCATGGTGAGTGGGGCAGTATGACACTCCCCTGCTGTCTTCAACAAGTCAGGATACAGACCAGTGGCCATCTCCATGTCCATTTGCTTCCCTCCTGAAATTGGTCTTTTAGTAGAGACCGCAGAAACCCAGCATGCTGGAGCCAGTGGGCAGTGCTCAGGTCTAGACCTCACAGCAAGGAGGGAGGAACAGTGGACCCAGCCACGGACATGAGTAAAACCACCTCAGGGCCTCTGGAGAGTCAAGAAGGCAGATACATGGATCAAGGAGATGAAGACTTTGACTAAATAAGGCACAATGCAACAGGAACCTTCTTGACTTTCCTTAGAGGAAGGGAGATCCAGAGCCTCAGAGTTAGGATGGTAGGATTCTGGGTATTACATAACCTGAAACAGCAGAGGCTTTTCACAGGTGAACTGGCCTTGTTCAGGAGAAGCCTTTTTCATCTTCCAAGTCTTCAAGGGATCAGGAGTCATTTATCTCTTTCCTCATGGAGATTCCATGACTTTCCATCATGCTCAGTCCTCTGCAGGCCACGAGAGGGAGTGGCTGTCATTAGCAGCCAGCTGGGAGAATGTGTCTTCCTGTGTGCTCTGCTCAGAGACTCGGGGGAGCTGGAGAAGGCTGCAGGTGTATCCTCTACCAGTGCGGCCTCCAGCCCAGTGGGGGGCTGACTGGTAGGAGGCAATGGGTCCCTGGCTCTGGGCCTGCTCCTTCTCTTGGGCTTGGGCAAACATCTCTGGTGAGACCTAGGCCCATGCCTACTTGATTCTGTTTACCTACAGCCACAAGACCTGAACATGATCCTGCCTGGGAGGAGGTGTCACACTGCTGATGAGAGTGGCTTGGAATGGACAAGGCCCATGCTATCTTCTGAGACCACTCTCAGGAAGGAAGACTTGAATCATCCCATCACACAGTGGCTGATTCTCTTTCTGAGCATGAGTGCCTTCAGGGTATTGCTGGCCACAGACTGGTGGGAAGGGGGCACTTTGCCCAGGGCTTGATGTTCTCTCCCCTTCTGACCCATGTGAGGAATCAGAAGAAGACACAGGATGTCATCCTGAAGCCCTTGAACAAAGCCTTACTGAAAGAGTACAAGCCAGATTTTGTTAAGTTTTTCGAAGAACCAACTCTTTGTTTTGTTGATTCTTTCTATAGTTTTTTTGGATTCTAATTCATTTAATTCTGATTTAATTTTGATTATTTCTTTCCGGGTACTGGATTGGGGTTTATCTTGCTGCTCTTTTTCAAAGAGGTTTAGGTGTGTCATTAAATTGTTAGTTTCAGATCTCTCCAATTTGTTGATGTAGGAGCTCAGAGCTATAAACTTGCCTCTGAGTACTGCCTTTGCTGTGTCCCAGAGGAGCTGGTAATTTGTGTGTTCATTTTTGTGGAATAGCATGAACATTTTAATTTCCTTTCTAATCTCTTCTATGACCCACTCATGATTCAGTAGTGTGTTGTTCAGCCTCCATGACAGACCCTTAGCAAATCTTATCAGAAAAAGAAGAGAACACACCCAAATTAATAAACTCAGAGATGAGAATGGAAACATCTCCACGGAAACAACCAAGATTCAGAACATTATACGGGAATACTTCTCAAAACTCTATGCTAATAAGTTTGAGAACTTGACAGAATTGGCCCTTTTCCTAGCAAATATTGACATGCCAAAACTGAACCAAGATGAGTTAAACTATCTTAACAGGCCCATATCAAGTACTGAAATAGAAACAGCAATAAGAGTCCTCCCAGGTAAGAAAAGTCCAGGACCAGATGGTTTTACAGTGGAATTTTACAAGGCCTTCAAAGCACAGGTCACACCAATACTCCTCCAACTCTTCAATGAAATTGAAAGAGAAAGCTCACTACCGAACATATTCTATGAAGCCATCATAACCCTCATCCCAAAACCAGGCAGGGACTCATCAAAGAAAGAGAACTATAGACCCATTTCTTTGATGAATATTGATGCAAAACTTCTCAACAAAATTTTGGCCAATCGACTTCAACAATTCATCCAAAAAATCATACACCACGATCAAACGGGATTCATTTCAGGGATGCAAAGCTGGTTCAATATACCCAAATCAATTAATATTATTCATCACATCAACAGGAGCAAGAATAAGAACCACATGGTTACCTCAATAGATGCAGAAAAAGCATTCGACAAGATCCAACACCCCTTCATGATGAAGGTTTTGGAAAAATTAGGAATCCATGGAACATTCCTCAATACAATAAAGGCTGTATATGACAAACCTACAGCCAGCATTATACTCAATGGTGAAAAACTAAAGCCATTTCCTCTTAACTCAGGAACAAGACAAGGATGCCCACTCTCTCCACTTCTCTTCAATCTAGTATTAGAATGCCTAGCTACAGCAATAAGACAAGATGCAGACATAAAGGGGATCCAAATAGGGAAAGAAGAAATAACACTCTCCCTCTTTGCAGATGACATGATCTTGTATTTAAAGAATCCCATAGACTCCACTCCCAAATTACTCAAGCTGATTCAAAACTTTGGTAAAGTAGCAGGTTATAAAATTAACCCCCCAAAATCAAAGGCTTTTCTGTATGCCAACAATGAGAAAAGTGTGGCTGAAATTAGGAAAGCAACTCCATTTGTAATAGCCCTACAAAAAATAAAATACCTAGGAATTAACTAAAGAAGGGAACAACCTCTATGAAAACTTTAAAATCTTGAAAAAGGAAATCAACACAGAACTAAAAAAATGGCAAAGCCTCCCATGCTCCTGGATTGGAAAGATTAACATCGTGAAAATGTTAATACTTCCCAAGGCTACCTACAAATTCAACGCAATACCTATCAAAATTCCACCCTCATTCTTCAAGGAAATAGAAGAGGCAATCCAAAAATTCATATGGAACAATAAAAGACCCCGAATAGCAAAAACGCTCCTCAACGGAAAGAACACTGCTGGAGGAATATCAATAACAAATTTCAAACTCTACTATAAAGCCATAGTAATCAAAACAGCTTGGTATTGGCATAAGAACAGACCTCAGGACCAATGGAATAGAATTGAAAACCCAGAAATGAACCTACAGACCTATAGCCATCTAATCATCGATAAGGGAGATAAAACAATAGAATGGAACAAAGACAGCCTCTTCAGTAAATGGTGCTGGCAAAATTGGTTAACTACATGTAGAAAACTAAAGCTAGATCCTTATATATCACCCTGCACCAGAATCAACTCCAAACGGATCAAAGACCTTGAAGTCAAAGCAGACACTCTGAAAACATTACAGGATGGAATAGGAGAAACCCTAGGTCTCCTTGGATCAGGCCAAAACTTTCTGAATAGAGACCTGGAAACACAACAAATCAAAGGAAGGTTGGACAAATGGGATTGCATAAAGTTGCAGAGCTTCTGCAGGGCAAATGACATAACTAGCAAGATAATAGAAAGCCCACAGATTAGGAGAAGATCTTTACTAGTCATATAACGAACAAGGGTCTCATATCTAAAATATACTTGGAACTCAAAAAATTAAACCCCCGAACAACAAATCCTCAAAGAAACAACTGCCCAATAAATAAGTGGGCGAAAGACTTAAAGAGAAACTTTTCTGAAGAAGAAAGAAGGATGGCCAATAGACACATGAAGAAATGTTCAACATCCCTAGCCATAAAAGAAATGCAAATCAAAACAACATTGAGATATCACCTCACCCCAGTTAGAACGGCAAAAATCAAGAACTCTAACAACAACAGACGCTGGAGGGGCTGTGGACAGAAAGGAACCTTACTTCATTGTTGGTGGGAATGTAAACTTGTTCAACCACTTTGGAAAGCAGTATGGAGGTTCCTCAAAAGACTTCACATAGATCTCCCCTATAAGTGGCACTGTAGCTCAAGTGGTAGAGCGCTCGCTTTGAGTTGAAGAGCTGAGGGACAATGCCCAGGCCCAGAGTTCAAGCCCCATGACCGACAAAAAAAAAAAAAAAACTATATAGAACTCCCCTATGACCCAGCAATTCCACTTTTGGGCATTTACCCAAATGTTTACAAACAAGACCACACTAAAGCTACCAGCACAACAATGTTTATTGCAGCATTATTTACCATAGCTAAGATCTGGAACCAACCCAGATGCCCCTCAGTAGATGAACAGATCAAGAAAATGTGGTATATATACACAATGGAATTCTATGCCTCCATCAGAAAGAATGATATTGCCCCATTTGTTAGGAAATGGAAAAAGTTGGAAAAGGCAGATATTTGGATCAAGGAGATGAAGACTTTGACTAGATAAGGCACAATGCAACAGGAACCTTCTTGACTTTCCTTAGAGGAAGGGAGATCCAGAGCCTCAGAGTTAGGATGGTAGGATTCTGGGTATTACATAACCTGAAACAGCAGAGGCTTTTCACAGGTGAACTGCCCTTGTTCAGGAGAAGCCTTTTTCATCTTCCAAGTCTTCAAGGGATCAGGAGTCATTTATCTCTTTCCTCATGGAGATTCCATGACTTTCCATCATGCTCAGTCCTCTCCAGGCCACGAGAGGGAGTGGCTGTCATTAGCAGCCAGCTGGGAGAATGTGTCTTCCT
The DNA here is from genome assembly GCF_019054845.1 of Dipodomys spectabilis. Taxonomy (NCBI): domain Eukaryota; kingdom Metazoa; phylum Chordata; class Mammalia; order Rodentia; family Heteromyidae; genus Dipodomys; species Dipodomys spectabilis. The sequence continues at coordinate 8,421,563 of NW_024870723.1, forward strand.
GTGTGCTCTGCTCAGAGACTCAGGGGAGCTGGAGAAGGCTGCAGGTGTAGCCTCTACCAGTGCAGCCTCCAGCCCAGTGGGGGCCTGACTGGTAGGAGGCAATGGGTCCCTGGCTCTGGGCCTGCTCCTTCTCTTGGGCTTGGGCAAACATCTCTGGTGAGACCTAGGCCCATGCCTACTTGATTCTGTTTACCTACAGCCACAAGACCTGAACATGATCCTGCCTGGGAGGAGGTGTCACACTGCTGATGAGAGTGGCTAGGAATGGACAAGGCCCATGCTATCTTCTGAGACCACCCTCAGGAAGGAAAACTTGAATCATCCCATCACACAGTGGCTGATTCCCTTTCTGAGCATGAGTGCCTTCAGGGTATTGCTGGCCACAGACTGGTGGGAAGGGGGCACTGTGCACAGGGGTGATGTTCTCTCCCCTTCTGACCCATGTGATGAATCAGAAGAAGACACAGGATGTCATCCTGAATCCCTTGAACAAAGCCTTACTGAAAGAGTACAAGCCAGAGAAGTGTGAGTTTGTGCAGACGATCTCAGAGGATCAAAGGGAGTCAGAAGCAGATAGCCAGGAAAATGGCAGAAAAGGGGGGCTGGGCATAATCACCACCCCAGGTGGGAGGGCAGCCTCAAAAGTGTAGACATTAGGTACTGAGCCCAAGTAGGCACTGCATACCCCAGTCCCAGAACTGCCCAATCAGACGCTGGACATGCCTGCCTTGCATTGCCCAGCCCTGCCCTAAATGGCTGTTTGAGGAGGCAAGAGGCAGTGCAGAGACACCATCACTTTGGGGACAGACAATGAGCTGCTATCGGGCTGGGTGGCCAAAGCTCTCACTAGAAGATACTTTGTTTTACTCCAATGGGAAGCAGGGCTTCAGAATGAATGTCAAACTGGGGTGTCGCTCAATGGAAAAGGACTTGCCTTAACATCAGGCAAACCCTTGATTTCTCCCCGGAGCACAGTCCTCAAGAATCCAATCCTAGTCCAGCAAAGCTCATATGATCAAGCCATGCAAGTGACCACAAAAGCACACTTCTATGAACAGAGCCAGTGTTATGGAAGGATGATTCAGAACAGGATAGAGTCCAGGTGCAGGCCCACAGAGAGCGAGAGAGATCCCAGAGACCACAGGAGAGTTCCACCTCTTCTCTGCCACTGTGCTTCTCTTCACAATTAGAGGATACTACCCAACATCGTACAAGGATGACAGACCTGGACACAGACAAAAAGGGGTTCAGAGTCATGCACAGAAAGAGATAGAGAAATGGGCAGACACATAATGACAGAAAGACCGAGAAATAGACACACTGAGATAGACAAATCAGGCACAAAGAGAGATAGTCTATGATTTGGGACCACAAGCCTACTGTGATGGTGCCATTGATCTGTTATCTATATACTGAGTTGAAGAGCTATTCAAATACTTTGTCTAAATGATCAGCATTGATTACACCTTGCCTGTCATTAGGCCTTGCTAGCTGCCTGCACTCTTCTCCCAGTGTAGGTGTTACGGTTTCCTTCTTCCAGTAAAGGAAGTCAGAAGCTTGGGGAGCTTTGTGATTAGGAATGAGCAACCAGGAAATGGGCAGAAGTTTGGGGTAGCCAGACATAGTTGACAGGAAAGTCATGGTCAGTGGAGACAGGGGAGAAAAAAGGGCTGGCAAGAAAGACAAGTCTTGCTAAGTGTTGGGGCCCCATTGAGTAGGAGGCCCTGGAATGAATGTTGTGCAGGGGACCTGAACCACACCTGCCTCATGGGTTTTTCTCATTAGGACAGTGCTCCCATGGGGTGCTGTGCATTCTGGAAGGTCTGCTGTGCTTCAAGGTCCTGATCATCAAGTCAGCAGTGAGGACAGGAGGGGAATAACTTGCCCTACCTCCAGGCAGAGCAAGCATAAGCTACTGTCCCAAGTTCTTCCCTAAATACAACAAGAGAGATTTCCAACAGATTCAGGAGTCCCAGGCCCTTGGTGCTCCTGCTGCTGGACTGCAGGCATGACAGCATCCTGCTCAAAATGCATCTTGTGGAGCTTTTCAAGTGCCTGGTGCGTCCCGGTCCCCATCAGTCCTGCTGATTTAGCTCTCAGTCCTTCTTCCACCAGCGCTGAGGATCCCTGAGAACACAATTGTGTTGACAAAATACAACTTTGTTCTCCAGAAGAGGACCTCTAACACACTGCCAGGATCAAGGGTGGAGCCAGCTCTTCACCTCTTTCCAGGAAGAGGAGATGACACAAAACTTAAGGGTGTCTCACTTTAGTCTGGATGGCTATGGATGAGCACATCCAGACAAGACAGGCCCAGGCTATACTGTACCCTCCAGTGACCTCCACTCCTGAAAACACTCAGGATCTTTTCTCCACTATCCCCTCCTGATATCAGGACCACAGTGGCTCTGTGATCCAGGCAATAAGCCATCTTCCTTGGATGCTCAATCCCAGACACATTTCAGATAGTGATCTACAAATTTCCTCTGAGATCAAAACGAAAGTTGCAATGTGGCCCAGGCCACAACCTCTCCATTCCACTTCAAATCCTGGAGAACACTAAGGATCCTGTATCATCATATTACTAATAATATTCCAATGATGCCTGCCAATGAACACACTGACCTGCCCTCCAGGAACTCCCTCAGTGCTTCACATGGTAGAGCAATGGGCATGGTGCTCTCACTTGCCCCTGGCTCTGCCCTCTCTATTAGGATCCAACTTTGAGGACTGTGGCGCAGATCACTGGCTCTGATCCTGTGAATTCACAGCACACATTCGCGCCAAGCCATGCTAACCTGTGTAGGTTGTCTTCCTGATGAGTGCATTTGAGCTCTGACCTTCCCTTCCCTCCTCTTCAGCTATTCTAGCCTTTCTCAGGGTACACCAGAGTTTCTCATGAACATTGATTGAGAGACAGTGAGTGTTGTCCATTGGAAACATCAGAGCTCAAAGAGCCTAGAGAAAAGGCCTGTGCTAGCCCTCATCCCTCACCCATTGAATGAGTGCAGAGTGCCATGGGCTCAATGCCATGTCTGAGGATAAGCCATTCCACTCAGAGACTGCCTCCAGGGCACTGGAGAACAAAAGAAACTGCAGTTATTTCTGGTGTGGGTCCTTGCCCTGTTTCCATTCAATTTGAATGAACAATAAAAAGGAAAATATGTTCTGAATGTGGTAAAATCGATTTTAGAACACCCGTGCCAGCCCTGAATCTGATATGAATGTAATATTCAATACTGTTTCTACTGGAGTCTGGTCATTGTGGTTGTATTCCTGGATCTCAAGTATGAAGGACATACACCCCGATGTAAAAAAGGAATTTTACAGGATGATAGTGGACTTTATGCAGAAGTAGGGAATGAACACCACCACCCTTGTCCACCCAAGGAAGGAAGGACCTGTCCACATGCACACAGCAGCTAGTGTTCACTTTACTTGCAATAAACAGGGTGTGTAAGGCAATCACGTTTGTAACCCCAATGGCAGAAGAGAAAGTGTGAAGCCCCAGTCTTGCCAGGGAAATGGCAGCATCCTGAGGGCTGGCCAGGGAGGTGGGTGGGTCTGAGAAGCCACAGCTTGTGGCCTCTGCAAGGAGTCACCAATGGAGTGGTTCATGCAGAGATACTAGGGCGAATCCCACATCTCCCAACTTTAGGATACTCCATAAAAATCTAAGACTAAGTACATCTCAAGGATTTCTTCACCAGATGCTCTACTAGGATACCTCTTACACCAAAGTTGTGAAAAAATAGGACCACAGGAAGTAGAGATGAAAGGCTAACATAGCTTGAACTATCATCGAGTACCTTGGTCTGTGGGCCTGCACTTCAACAACAGTTTGGTTCATGGAGTTTATAGGGATCACCTTAGAAATCAAGCCTGACTGAGTTAAAGAGGAAATGAGTTTTGTGAATGGACATAGGAAGTTCATCAATTACACAGTATTGAGAACAGACCATAAAAAGAAAGTGGATGTGGTATATATACATAATGGAATTCTATGCCTCCATCAGAATGAATGACATTGCCCCATTTGTTAGGAAATGGAAAGACTTGAGAAAACTTATATTAAGTGAAGTAAGGCAAGCCCAAAGAAACATGGATTCCATGGTTTCCCTTATTTGCAATAACTAGAATATGTCTGAGTCAAGTAGAAAAGGTCAGATAAGTTGATGTTAGGGAAATGAACCCTAAGGTATGTATTCAAATGTATTTTTTCTTTCATGCGATTGTTTCTAACACATTTATAAGATTATTTCTTTGTTGCTTTGTATGTCCCTCCCCCATGGTATAACCACTGATTTCATTGTATTTGATGTTGGCATAATTTGTGGAGGGGAAGGGAAAAAACAAATTGTTTAAATAAGGATACCTGTGGACCCACTGCAACAATGAGACGTACAAGTCCTTATGTCAGAAAATGAACTGTACAACTTTGGTGGCGGGGGGGAGCATTGGCTGGGGTCGTGGAGAGGATAGGAAGGGATGGGAAGGAGAAACAAAGGAGGAGGCAACAATGCTTGATAAGAAATGTACTCATTATCCTGCCCGTGTCATTGTAACACCTCTGTACAGTATTTTCACAATTAAAAAAATACAATAAAAGACTGGACCCCAATGTGGGCAAGTAACATCTTCATAACCATCATTACTTGGTCCAATTCCTGTTCAATACCTGCCCTCCCATGCCCATTGACTACCTCGGCCCCTCTCAGCAGAAGGAGCTCCAGAAGAAATAACCCTCACCCATACTCCCAGACAGAAACAGTACATATTCAACCAAAAAAGGGTGATATGGACGTCAGCAAACACTCCCTCCCAGACATAAGCCCCGCCCTGGAAGGCAGCACCTGGGAAGCAGGAGAGGCACCTCCCACCACTAGCCCCAACTAGAAAAAGAGTTCTGAGAAGGTGGACGATGCCATTTCTCCTCTCCCTCATCAGAACTTAGCCTTGTCAGTTCAACAGCCAATACATCTTTTCCCTCTTTGTGACTTTTTCTTGAGTGGTTTTTGGGTTATTTTCTTTAATGGCCATGGTCCCATCTGCATGGGAGGAGGAAGTGTGCATATGATCCAACAAGCATACATCTCTATGAAGGTGGAAGCCTCTTCCTCCTAGGCTAACAGGGTCCTTGTGCCAGAGGTGGAGTCATGCTGGCCAGTGGTGTTCATGGGCTACATGAGTACAAGTCATAAACAGGGGACTCTGGAGAGGGCGAGGTCAGAAGGGCCCAAGTGAAGAGATGACATCACAATGGCTCCCAGGACTTAACCCCTGGTCCTTGCCAGAACCCACAGTCCCCACAAGCTGCCCGCTAGTACACTTGTGTGGAACGTGCATATTGAGAAGATGTCTACTTGTTGTTGTTGGAGGAGGAGAAATTCAAGAGGGAGTGAAGGGCGGAGAAGGTTCCTGGGACACCTGGATCCACGCTGGGTGCCCCCAGGACCCTACCGCCGCTTCTGGAGATTTTTCCGCAGGACTTCACAGGTAACATGGGGCAGTCCAGGCCAGGAAACTATAGGCTGACCCACCACTTCCATGTCCCTAATCCTCACTGGATCTTCCTGCTCCCTGTTTGTGTGTGTGTGTGTGCGTGTGTGTGTGTGTGTCTGTGTGTCTGTGTGTGTGTGTGTGTCTGTGTGTCTGTGTCTGTGTGTGTCTGTGTGTGTGTGTGTCTGTTTGTGTGTGTCTGTGTTTCCGTGTCTATGTGTCTATGTGTCACACACACGTTTGTGTGAGCAGTCAGTTGTTTTCAGGTTTTTCTATCATGTGTGTGGCCATGAATCTTCTTGTAGTTTTCTAGATGGCATTTGAACCATCCCTCCTCGGTTCTCCTCCAGAATGAAGATCACTTGTCCCCACCCTTGGACGAGGCCTGCAGGTTAGAGGTCCCTGCGGCTGGCACCCTGGAGGAGCAGGTGGAGCGCTTGGTGTCTGCCCAGATGATGGAGGACTCCATCTTCGTACAGAACTTCTTCAACAACTACAGGAGTTCTGCAGACACTAAGCAGGTATTGGACCTGCTATTCACAAGGTGAGTGCCAACTCCAATAAGATAGGATTAGACAGCTACAGTGAAACCCTTGGCAATGGAACCTGGCTTGTGTTGGGTTCACAGAATCTATTTCACTGGCACTTGCCAGAATTGGAGGAACCAAGCATGCAAGGCCTGGGCTAGGCTGGGCTGGGCTATTCAAGTATAGCGTCTGTCTAGGACTGTGGTATATTCTCTGTCACTCTGCTTCCCTGAGGCCTCAGACAAAGCAGTGTGTTTCTTTAGCCAGAAGGAAACCAATTGCCTCTGGGACCAGGATCCCACCCAGGTGTAGGCAGAGCAGGAATAGCTGGGGCCAGAGAGTAGGCCTCTGGGCTCCTAAGTAGATCAGGACAGGAGATGATCGCTCATCCTTGAAAGAAATTGGAAAAGAAGGGAAGAGATAGGAAGGGTCGATGTACAGATCATGAGCTTAGTGGTGTGAGAAGAGCAAGAACTTGCTGGCTATCCTGGGCTGGCCAGTGATGCTTGGAATCCTCAACAGGTTCAGGAATTGTGAAGCCCCCATGGAGTCTTTTGCACAGACTGACACACTCGCAGACTCCAGAGAGGATGTCATTCCCCAGCACCAGATCTGCTAGTGAGTAGTGGGCTTTGATCTGCAGGGAGAGTATGAGTGTCCAGAGTGGTGACAAATGAGTGGGTGGAAGGTTGGAGAGATGGGGCCAAGTCAGGAGCCCTCAATTCTTGTGCTTGTCACAAGATCCTTGGGGTGTGAGGCTTCACCTATAATACCAGGAGGAAAACATTACTATGGGGTACTGTTGTGAACAGAGGTAGTGGCTGAGGCCTTTGCGTGAATCCCAGGAGAATCCATCCTCACCATACCATAGCCCATGCCATTCAGGTTTGCCCAGCTCCCCATGAGCTTCACTGTAGGCCTAGGGACATCAGTCCTTGGTCAGAGCCCTGGAGATGCTGCTAGGGGTGGCAATGAGAACAAGGGCCACCCTGTAGCAGATACAGAAGGAGAACAAGCTGGAGGTAGGCAGACATCCATGTGCGGCTCCTGGGGAAGGAGGCAGCAGAGCTACCTCGGAGGTGTGCCGGAACCCTATGCATGCCAGGCAAGACAGCAAGGCCTTTAGAGTCCAGCATCTGGAGGCCCTCGGGAGAGATGATGGGCAAATTGCAGAAGAGGACAGGGCTGCTTCCAGCATTTGGACTTGGTTCCCACCTTGGAAGAAATTTCTCTGCAGGCCATGGCTGGGTGGGCTTCCCACTGTTAGCACAGACACAAGGGGCTGATGTTGGAAGATGCTGGTCTCTGCAAAGGCAGCGATCATCGTAGGGGACTAAGGGAGACCAGGGCAGGTGCTAGGCTTTATTCAGACGCTGCTTCCCACCCATGTTCCTCTAGTGCTATCTCAGGCCTTCTGAGCACCTGGCTGGACTGCCACCCAGAAGACTTCCTGGAACCCAGGCAACATCCCTGCCTCCAGGGGCTCCAGGCTCACTTGAGGATCCATATGCGTGGCTCTGACGTGGAGCTCCATGTCTCTCAACTCCTGGCAAAGTTGGGGATCCAGGACGTCAGGCAGGATGAGGCTCTAGGTACGTAGTTGGGATGGAGACATGGCCTGGGAGGGGTGGGAGGTGCAGGACACCACTGGGAGGAGGCTGCAAAATTAGCCATGGGCCTGGGACAAGAGAAATCTCAAGCCCAGCATGGACATGGAGAGGTTGAGCGATAGCGTGTATGGGAGTTTCTAAGCTGGAAATCTCAGGGCGGAGGGTGCTGTGGGACTTTACAAACACTCAGAAGAAAGCAGTCATGGAGAAGACCTTGTCTCCTCCTGCAGCTCCACCCGCAGCTCCAGTGGTAGATGTCACACCAACTTCAGAGCCCCAGTCAAGTCCATCCGTGAATGTGGTCCCCACTGCAGTGGGAGGAGCCTCATCAGGAGCCCAAGCAGAGGCCACTTCTGCCTTGAATCTGGATGGCAGCGCTCAGGGAGCTGAAACTTCTTGTGTGGCTGAGGAGCCTCAGGCCAAGCTGGCTCTCCTGCTGAGTCCCGAAGCCACAAGAGCAGCCAGTGATGAAGGGCAGTCATCCCCCACTATCTCTTCAGTGCGCAGGGCCCAGGAAGCGGCGGGCAGTGCTGAGGTGGAGCCCAATGGCACCTCAGCTCCGGGGCTGAGGGTGGGAGAAGTGTCCATATGTGGTGGGGAGATGGAGCTGTGCTCTGGCTCCCCTCCTGTGCTCAGGCCCCAGCACACATCAAAAGCCACTGCTGAGGAAGAGCCAGCATCCACCTCGCCTCTGCCTCATGTCCCCGGACAAGCAGCCTTCAGTGAGGAGCTGAATGTGCTTTTGCCCTTGGCTGTGCTGCTCTTCATTGTAGGAGCACCAGCAGGCCTACTGTGTCTGGTGGGAGTACTCACTCTGGTGATCTGTGGCCTGAGACTACTAAACTCTTGTGACAAATCAGAGCCAGTTGTCACCAGGGATGCATTACACGGTGCTGATGGCACTCCAGCAGAGAGTGCTGACAGGAAGACTTTTGTCAGTTTGGCTCCCATTCTGCGTTCCAGAGAACCAGGCTACAGTGCTGAACTGACCATGTTTCTGATGCTAACTCTACTGTTATTTATTTTAAGAGGACCGGCTGGGGGACTCTCACTTGTAGGAGTGCTGACACTGGTGCTCTGTGCCGTAAGAGCATTCTCTTCTTGCCCAGAGTCAGAGCTAGCTCCCACCATGGCTGCTGACCACAGTGCTCAGAGAGCACCAGAATATAGTGCTGAGAAGGAGCCCTGTGTCAGCGTGGCTCCAGTTCCTAATCACAAAGAACCACCCTCCAGTACAGAACTGGAGTTCCTTCTTTCCTTGTGTGTGATGTTCTACCTGTTAGGAGCACCTGCTGTAGTGTTCTTTGTGCTTGGAGTACCAACTGTGGGCTTCTGGGTTGTGAGAGCTACAGCATCTCATGCACAATCGGGGCCGTCTGCCAACTTGGCTCTGGAGAGCAGAGCAGACAGAGCACCAGCCTCGGGGGATGCTACAGAGCCCCTTTCTGCCTCAGCTCCACTTCTTAGTCCTGCAGAACCAGCCTCCAGATCGGAACTGCATATCCTTTTACCCATAGCTGCAATGCTGTCTCTGGCTCAAACCCCAGCGTTGGCCATCTTCGTTGGGGGAGCCCTAGTTCTGCTGCTCTCCTTTGTAGGACCACCACAAAACCACACACCATCTTGGAGGGCTGAGTTGAAGCCAGGTTCCACCATGGCTTTGGAGCCCAGGCCTGAGGACACAGCAGCCTCCAGGGCTGAGAGGGAGTCACCTTGCACCTCCACTCCGCTGTTGCCCCTCCAGAAGGCAGCAGCTTGCAATGCTGAGATGGAGGCATCTTGTGCCTCAGCTGCGCTGCTCCATGCCCAGGGAGCAGCAGTGGCCAGTGCTGCCACAGAGCCACCATCCAGTGCAGCCCCTCTGATATGCATTGAGGAGACACTGGCTTCGAGGACTGAGCCAGAGCCACATCCCAACTTGGCTCCAGGACTCAGTGCAGAGACATCAGCTGCCTGCAATCCTTCCCCAGAGCCCTTGGCTGTGGTGATGGAGCAGGCTCCCTCTGCTTCTTGGGAATCTGAGTTGCCGTGCACATCTGTTTCTGCCCAAGAAGCTTGTCATCCTGCTTTGATGACCGGAGAGCCTTCACGCAGCCAGGACATGCCTTGTTTCCTGGCTGTCCACCCCCACCTGGAAGCAGAGCAGCTCACAACGATGGATGCGGTGAGGGGCTGGGCAGGGTGGCTGTGGTGAAGGAGGGCTCCCTGTGCCCTCTGCTGCTCTGGCCTGTGTCACACTTCCTTGCTGCCCATCTCTTCTTCCCCAGCCTGAGTTCCATCACACCTAGCACCACTTTGTCTAGTTCCATTTGGTTACATGCACTCCCTGAAGCTGAGATGAGACCCGCTCCCATGCCAGGAGCTGTGCAGAATCAAGCCTGGGGCAGAAAGAAGGGCAGCCAGCACACAGCTCACCCTCCTGTGCCAGGAGCCCTGTGAGCCTCAGCACTTATTCAGTAGGCACTTGATGTGGACCTGATGAGTGCCCAGCCCAGACATGGACCTGAGTGCTAGTTCTAGTGGTGTAGGACATAGGCGTTAGATCAGGGGAAGGACATTTGTTGTCTGAGCTAGGTCAGATTAGGTATTGTGTGGAGCATGTAGTCTTCTGGGAAGAATGAGAAAGTTTGGGAAATCACTGCTCTTCCATTCCCACATTGGTTACCTTGAGGTCCCTTCTGTGCTCTGTGTGCTGGGTGTCAGCACAACAGGTACAGACACTCCACAGGTCTCAGGGTCCTCCTCGACACTCACATCTCCATGCCTTTGTGCATGTGAGGAGGGATCCCAGGGCCTGTGCCTGGGCACTGTGGTGTGTCACACCCTGGTGACCCTGGCCATCTTCCTCAGGAGCTGTTCGAGAAGGCAGTGCTCAACCACTGCCTGGGATCCATCTGGTCCCAGAGGCACAAGAAGGGCAAGGAGCACTTGGCCCCCACCATCCGGGACATGGTGGCACACTTTAACAACGTATGTTCCTGTGTCATCACCACCTGTCTCGGGGACTTCAGCATGAAAGCCCCAGACAGAGCGCGTGTGGTCGAACACTGGATTCAGGTGGCCGCGGTACGCTACAGGCTCTGCTGCCTAGTTTATCTCCTCTGCTTTTCAATTTCTCTATTCTGCATTTTGAAATTGTGATCAAAGCCCTCCATGGAGCCCAGTGCCTCCTACCACAGGGCCATGTGTCCCAGGGCTAGCCATACCCAGCCAGCCCTACGCTGGTCCCTCACTAATCTGCTCCTCAGCCCCAGAGAACCACAATCCCCCTGGGTGCCCTACATCCCTGCCCAGGTCCTGACACTCCCAGCATCCCTCTCTTGTCCAGGCCCACAGGTGGCGGCTGTGTCAGGCAAGACTCACACAATCTTCCTCTCCAGGCTTGCCGAGACCTGAGGAACTTCTCCTCACTCCATGCCATCATCTCCGCCCTGCAGAGCGCGGCCATCTTCCGACTGAAGACAACATGGCAAGAGGTCTCCAGGTAGGTCCCTATTCCCACAGCAGTTGCCCTGTGGGCAGACATGGTAGGTGTCACACTGCCTGAGCCCTGGACACAAACGTCCAGTTCAGATCCTAGTTCCCTGGGTCCAGCTTGGGTAATTCTTGTCAGGCTTCAGACACCTCCTGTAAGACTGAACATTCACAGATGCACACATACATACAGACACAGAAACAACACACACACAAACACACAGAAACACACACAGACGCTCATCAGGATTTTGTGGTGGCTAAGAATCCGCATCCACTTGAAATGAAGGCAGAGCTGCCTAGTGGAAGAGGGATGGCTCATGGTTATGCCAGGAAGAAGCAACTGCTCCTTCCTGGTGTACTCTTCGAATCTTTGCACCCGTTTGCAACCCTGTTGGGTAGCCACATGGGCAGCTTCCTTCCCAACCCAAATGGAAACCAACTCCCTCTTCCCCACCTTCCAACTGTCTCCTTCTCTCTGCCCCTCCCACAGAGACTCCTTGCACACATTCCACAAATTGGAAAAAATCACTTCTCCTGAAAACAATTACTCCAAGAGCAGAGAGCTGCTGCGAAAGGTATGGCATGAGGAAGTGAAGACAGAGGGCAGAGGTGGAGGGTGGGCACGGGGGAGTCAGTGCCATCCTAAGGGGATTAGAAACATGACTGGCTTTCTATTGGGGAGGGGGCCAAGGGAAGAATCTGCTAGGCACTTAATGCAGGTCAGGGCAGGTGGAGTCCTAGGAAGACACTGAGGTTGAGGATGTTGTGAGGGCACACAGGGTGGCCCGGGGAAGCAGAGGGTACCCAGGATTAGGGACTCCTCCTACTGAAAGCCCTACCATTCTACTTGATGCCCAATGTGCCATAGACGAAGTGGCATATTCTTGCCCTTCCTAAACTATGCTGCACAGGACTGCACAGAGCAACAATTTCCTGTCTCAGACCATGAGCAGAGGCTCTTTTCCAGTGGTCTGGAACTCTACCCTACTCTGCGGAGGACAGGCACGACGGTGGGGTCAGGAAGGAGTCTGAAAATCTATGGTTCTCTCCTTCCCTGCTAACCTTTTCTAAGGACCCTGATACACAGATAAACACCAGCAAACTGGAATCTTCTCAGAGCCTTGGGTCCCCTTCCTTTGCTGACCGTCAGGGCATTGGACAGACCACTAGCCTTGTCCATATCTGTTTTTTCCTCCCTGAAAGGAATTGTTTTGGAGCTCACAAGGCTGAAGAACCAGGCTGGCATTTGAGCTGTCCAAAGAGGAGAAACAGATGAATCCTCCAGGGTTCTGAGGAGGCCCTGGATATACATGCCAGTCAGCACATCACCATTGGTAGAAAACAGCAGGAGTACCTGGGGCCCCCCATTGCCAGGAGGCAGATTGACAGATGAGGAAGCAGGCAGAGGAGGCCAGCTCCCCAGGCCAGAACCCACAGTAGTGAGTGCTGGTACAAAGCCAGAGCTAGAATTCCTCTGCCAGATGGTAGAAGCTCTGACACAACCTACCAGCCATGTCACTAACTATAGTAAGACAATGACACTAGAAAGACAGACAGCACAGAGCCCTCATTAACAACCTCCACAATCTTGGCAGGAGTCTTGCAATTTGGCCACAAAGGAGAAGCAGCTCCAAGGAGGTCCCAGGTGGTTGCAGAAGATGGTGAGTGACTGGGACCTAGGCCAGGTTGCCGAGAGAGAAGGGGCACAGCGGGCCTACCTCTGCTCACCTTTCATCTCACACCCAAGGTGCAGATGGAGAAGGGCATTTGCACTCTGGCAGATGTGGTCCTGATGAGCTGGCTGTCAGAAGGGATAGAGGAACTAGAGCCAGCAGAGTGAGGAATTGGCAGAGCCTATGGGGGCCAGGTGGTGGGCAGACTGGTACTGGAGAACATTGTGTTCTGCATATGCCAGCACAGACTTGGATCTGGGGCAGTTTGAAGAACCAGGCAGCAAGAACCTGGGCCTAGACACAACAGGGGATCACAGGTTTCCCAAGACGCTGTGCCATGGAAGCAGCTGTAAGGCTGTGGAATGACTGAGGAACCATGTGAGTTTGGGTCTGAGATGGACCCGGTGTCTTGACCATCACCCAACCAATCCTACAGGTGTTGAGAAAGGGCATCATACCCTACCTGGGAATCTTCCTGACAGACCTTACGATGATACATTCTGCATATCAGGATATCGATGATGTGAGTAGCCAGGCCCACGATGGCAGTCTGGGACCTTGAGGTCAAAGTTCCTTGGGAATCCTGAGCTCTGGCACTCCTTACAACCTCAAGGCCATCCTAAGAGCCGAGTCCTGTGCCCCTCTGAGCAGCTGCTTGCCACAGCTGTATGACCACTGAGTTTGTGCACATTGAGTAGCTGCATTCCAAGTCCCTCATGGGAGCCACTGGGGCCAAACTGAAGCCAGCCTCTCCTAAGAGAAATGCCCTTTCACCCTATGCTGTAGACACTCACCTTGCATCACAAGTGTTAGACAATGCAGTCACAGTCCCTAATCCTGACTTGATGCCCTGTGCCCAGCCCTCCTCTGAAAGCTGGTCCCATTCTGGTATAAGCACACATTTTGCCCAGGCTAGAAGAGAACCTGGGTGGAGGGCCATATCCTAACTACATTACCCTCTGTCTTCTAGGAAAAATCCCAAATAGAGAAATTAAATAAGGTAAGTGTCAGCTGGCCAGAAAGGACAGGGTGGGTAGAGACCTGCAAGTTTCTCCTGTCCAGCTTGATGAGCAGCCATTACTGGATGGGTACAATGAGATGAGAGAAGATCCACCCTTGTCATGGTAGGCTGTGTAGTAGCATGCAGGAGAGCCCCAGGATTGAGAGTGAGGGAACAACTGTGAGATCTCACATGTATTTGGGGAATCAGTGGAGGGTCGGTGAGCAGAGCTGCTAGAGGAGGTGGGTCCCTCCCTAGACAGCAAAGCCCAGCCCAGGCCAGCCCTGCCCTGTCCCTTCCCTTGTGCTCTCCATGACCAGGAAAATAAGATCATCCAGCATTTGAAAGACCTGCAGCATACCTGCAGATATTATCACCTCAACAAAGCAGAAAATTTTCTGGCCTGGTTCAAGGGCCTGGAACGGCTCAGTGAGGAAGCTAGGTAGGTTGGCAGACACTGGTTGGACCTGGGGAACATCCTGAGAATGGGGTCCAGAGGCCCTGAGGTATGACCATGGGTGAGTGGGAACCGACAGAGACTCTGGTCGGCTGAATGTGGGAGACCCACTAGGCTCTGAAGTTCAAGCCAACTGTGGCAGTGAACAGGCGAGGCACTTGGTCACCTCACCGCCACCCCTTGTCTTAGCTATGAGCTATCGTGTGCACTGGAGCCCCGGAGGCAGACTGACCCTACAAACAAGAGCAAGACCTTCCCAGGAATTCAAAAGGCAAGAAAGAAGTAAGTGGCTGGGGAATGGCTGGCAGGGGTCAGGTAGGACGCCGGGCACTACGCTTGAGGCTGATGTTGATGAGACAGAAGAGCTGGTAGGAAAGACTAGTTTTGCTAGGTGCTGGGGGCCCACTGAGTTGGGAGCCCACTGAGTTGGAGGCCCCCGGTATGAATGCTGGGCAGGGAGCCTTAGTCTAGGCCTGCCCCATGGTGGTGTTCTCAGGAAGACAGTGCTCCTAAGAAATGCTGTGCATTCTGGAAAGCCTGCTGTGTCTGCAGTTCCTGATTATGAAGGCAACAGTGAGCACTGCCTGCTTGAGCTGCACTCCCAAGTTCTTTCCTAAGCAAGACAACATACATTCCCCATAGGCTCTGTTCCCAGGCAGGGGTCCCAGGACCTTAGTGTTTCTGGCGCTTGACTGCAGAAATGGCAGTCTCCTGGCTCAAAACGTGTCTGTAGGAGCTTCTCAAATGGTTGCTGTGTCTCAATTCCCGTCATTACGCCGATTAAATTCTTTATCCCTCTTCCACCAGCCTGAGGATGCCTGAGAACAAGAATGTGTTAGCAAAATATGATTTTGTTCTCCAGAAGAGGACCTCTCCCACCCTGCCAAGATCACATGTGGAGCCCGCTCCTAACCTCTTCACAGGAAGAGGAGACCACACAACACTGAACAGTGTCTCTACTTAGTCTGGATGGCTATGGTTGAGCACATCCAGACAAGAATGGCCCAGGCCATACCCTACCCTAACCACCAGTGACCTCCACTCCTGAAAACACTCAGGATCTTTTCTCCACAATCTCCTCCTGATGTCAGGACCACAGTGGTTCTGTGGTCCAGGCAATAAGCCATCTTCCTTGGATACTCAATCCAAGACACACTTCAGATATTTTTCTACAAATGCACTCTGCTGTCAAAATGTGGCCCAGGCCACAGAACTCCTCTGTTGCACCTACAATCCAGGAAAATACAAAGGATCCTGTATCCTCAGTGTTCTAATACCTGCCACTGGACACACTGACCTGGCCTCCAGGAACTCCCTCAGAGTTTCACATATTCTCCGTACTCTGACATAGAGGAACAGCTGACATTTTGGTAGAGCAATGGGCATGGTGCTCACACTTGCCCCTGGCTCTGCCATTTCTATTAGGATCTGACTTCGATGACTGTGATGCAGATCACTGGCTCTGATGCTGTGAGGTCGACAAGACACACTCTGCCAAAGCCATGCTGACTTATATAGGTTGTCTTCCCAATGAGAGCATTTGAGCTCTGACCTTGCCTTCCCTCCTCTTCAGCTATTCTGGCCTTGTTAGGGTGCACCAGAGTTTCCCTTGAGCGTCGACTGAGAGACAATGAGTGTTGCACATTGCCAACCCCAGGATTTCAAACATCCCACAGGAATGGCATGTGCTAGCCCTCAACCCTCAGTCCTGGTCTGAGTGCAGATAGTGCCATGGCCTCAATGCCAAGACCCAGGATAAACCATTCCACTCAGAGACTGCATCCAGGGCACTGGAATACCAAGGAAACTGCAGTTAGTCCAGGTGGGGGCCCTTGCCGTGTTTCCATTCAATTTGAATGCAGAAGAGAAAGGAAAATATTTTCTCAATGGGGTGAAATGGATTTGATCGCTATGGTAAATAATGCCTCAATAAACATAGTTGTTCTGGTAGCTTTAGGATGGCTTTGTTTGTGATCATTTGGGTAAATGCCCGTAAATGGGATTGATGGGTCATAGAGGAGCTCTATGTGGAGTGTTTTGAGGAACCTCCATACTACTTTCCAAAGTTGTTAAACAAGTTTACACTCCCACCAACAACGCAGTAGGGTTCCCTTCTGGCCACATCCCCTCCAGCCATGGTATAACCCCTGTTTTGACTCTATTTGTTGTTGGTATAATTTTGGGAAGAGAAGGGAAAAAAGCAAAATGTTTAAATAGGAATACAGGTTGGTCATTGCAACAATGAGATGCACAAGACACTGTGCTGAAAAATGAACTTTACAATTTTGGTGGGTGGGGGCCAGAGAAATGGGGAAGTGTAACTTGGAGATGGAGGGAAGGGTGGTAGGGGAAAAACAAAGGAGGAGGCAACAATGCTCAATAGGAAACGTACTCATTACTTTGCTCAGGTAACTGTAACCAAGGAGGAGGCAACAATGCTTAATAGGAAACGTACTCATTACTTTGCTCAGGTAACTGTAACCACACTGTACAGTATTTTTAAAATAAAAATCTTACAAAAAAGATGAAGCTATGAGGAATGAACTGCAGGACACAGACACAAGAGGTTTTTCTTTGTTTCTTAACTTTGGTATTTTTTGTTTCTTTTGTATATTCTTCCACCTTTGATATAATCTCTGTTGTTCTTGTATTTGATTCTGGTAACTGGTATACTATATAACGCTTATTGGATTTAGAAAAGAGAAGAAATTAAAAAAATCATAAGGAGGAAACTAATGCAAAAGCCATATGCACAAGACAATATGTTGGACACGATCTGTACAACTTGAGTGTGGAGTGGGGTAGGAGGAAAGCAAAGTAGTAGAACTTTGAAGGGTGGGATAACAAGATTGACTAGGAATTTACTCATTACCTAACATATAACTGAACGCCCTCTGTATATTGTCTTGGCAATAGAATATGAATATTTTGTATATATCTAGTGCTTCCAGTAACATGTCAATAAAACATCAAACAAGCATAGGAACAAAAGAAGATAAACAGAGGGGATACCCGGGACATAAGGAAAAAAGACAAAAGTAAAAGCTAATTTAATTCATTGGTCAGATTAGATTTCTCATGCAAGGTATCAGCAGTTACGAAATGAACCTGAAATCCAGCTCAAATTGTGATGAATTACATGTTGTAATAGGAGCATGTTTTGGAATCTACATATATGCCTTCATCAAAATATATGCCCATGAAACAGATTTGAGAAGCTATATTCCCATAGGACTTTTGTTATACTTGTTTACTAAGTCTTCGAAGGAAAAGGTGCTCTGGCACTTAAAACAAATGACAAAACAAAAACTTCATTCCCACATCTGCTTCCTCAATATTTCCAGAAAATACATCGCCCACTCACTATTTTCCTTCAGGATTTCCCTAGGATCTCTGACTTTCTTTTTGCCTCCCTGGCTCAGCTTCTTTGTCTGTTGCAAGGTGGAAGTTCCTTACTGACATTCTCTAGCCTTTCCATTCAACTCAGTGCTATAGCCTTTCTGAAAATCTCCCTTCTCCATTCAAGAATTCCTCCAGTATAGGGATGGGAAGGAGGTACACACCGTAGTCCTACCCTTCTCCACAAGTTCATTTCCGCAATTATCAGCTGCACAGAGGCAACCATGCTCTGAAAATATTCAATGGAAAAATCCAGATATTCAGAATTGGGAAAGTTTAAATTCTTAGAATACGGAGAATGTAAACACTAAATTGTATTGGAAGAAAATAACATTGAAAATATGCATGTGGAGTCAGCTAATGATTGGTTTTTCATTGGGGCCCTGGCTGGTCATGCTTGTTAGCCTAGATGCTTGAGAGATAAAAAGGACAAAGATCACAGCTTGAGGACAAAGAGTTCACACCAAAGTTCTCATGACCTCATTTTCATTGGTAGCCAGGTGAGAAAACTTGCTCCTGCCATCCCAGTCTACACAGGAAGCTAGATTGAGAGAACTGGACTTGCATTCCAGCCCAAGGAAACAATCCACAAACCCCCATGTCAACAGAAAAGGCCTAGCATGGTGGTATGTGCCTGTCATCCTAGCTATATGAGATCTTCAATAGGGGCTTTTGATCCAGCTGACCATGAAAAGAAGTGAGACTGAATCTCAAAAGAAACTGCAGCACCTAGGCACCAGTGGCTCATGCCTATAATCCTTCCTACTCAGGAGACTGAGACCTAAGGATTGGGGTTCAAAGTCTGTCAGGGCAGGAAAGTTCATGAGACACTTAGCTCTAATTAACCACCAGAAATTCAGAAGTAGCACTGTGGCTCAAAAGGTAGAGCAACCATGTGAGCTGAAGAGCTCATAGAGAGCACGTAGGCCCTGAAGCATGCCCAATTAAATATAAAAATCAATCAATCACTGAAACTTCAACAAACAAAAAACAATCAATTAATCAATCAAGAATAAACCTGCATCAAACCGTGCTTGGATGGGGGCTCAAGCATTCAAGTGGACTAGAGCCTGTCCAGCAAGTAGAACATCTTGTGCTTAAACATAAGGAAAGCCATCAGTTCAAACATCCACAACACCAAAAAACAAACATATCACATTCTTGTCTATGTGAGGGTTGGCCTGAGAAGCAGTGTCTGTACTGTGTGTTCCCATTCCCTTGATACCATGTTAGAATTGGCTCAATACTACCTCTGACAAACAGGAAGAGAAAGGATTGTCCTACAGTTGAAGGGAAATGAGTCCAACTGATGAAGGGAATCAATACTAAGGATTAAGTCTTTCATGCAAGAGCAAGAGACTAAGGGTCTATGGCTTCTTAAGCATTACCAGTTCCCCATTTTATTCCAGTTCCAGATCCTTCCTTTCCCACATTTTCAAACATTCAAAATTGCTTTAAATTTCTTTCACACACATTTTTCTCTTCTTGATGCTATAATCTGCCAGTGATCTGCTAGTTCTCCCTGCATCATTGAAAACTTTAGTATTGTTTCTCTATGTTGGTCTAACACTGTCATTTTAAGAAAATTTCAACACTAACACAATCTAGAGTTCATCTAGCTAACATCTTGGATTCTGAGTCTCCACAATCTCTCAGCTGGCTTCATGTCAGTGACCCTTTCCTGTGGTCTAACTTACATATCACCAATAATGGCACCAACTGGGGAGATAATGTGAAATATTTCCCTTTTTACCACCTTCACTTCATCCTGCTTACTTAATCCTGTTCTCAGATATCTTCTATTCAGCAACTGATACTTAGTATATTGACAGGTATTTATTGTTCCTATAAGTTACTTTTATATTATCTATCACCAAATTTGCTGTTTCTACCCCTGATAAACACATTTATAGTCCAAGATCCAAATCACCTTGTTATTGAAAATCCTCAATCAATTTCCCTCTTTATTTATTTAAGCAAAAATCCCATCTATAAATAAGTCTAGTGTTAAATTCAATCTCCACGTAAGTCTATTGTTTTTCTTTTTCATCATTTTTATTTTTAATGTAAAGGTGATGTACACAGGGGTTACAGCTGCATAAGTCAGGCAATGAGTTCATTTGGTTTTGAACAATATTATTTTTTCTTCATTTTTCTAACTCATGGCTATCCATCCGTACCTTACTCGTATTAGAAACTGTCAAGTAAGTATATTTGGTTTAACTACTATTAAAATCATTAACAAAATATTCAAGTGACTTGGAGGCCTTTATAATGTACTATGTGATTTTTTTGGTTTCTTTGTATGTTCCTCCCCCATGGTAAAATCCCTGTTTTCACTGTATTTGATTCCAATGCCCTGCATCTTGTATATATATTTCTCTAAGTTGTGGATGGGAAGGGAAAAAACAAAATGCTTCAATAGTGATATACACTGACCCATTGTAAAAATGAGATGTACAAGATACTATGTTGAAAATGAACTTTACAACTTGGAGGGGGGTGGTATAGGAGTAGTTAGGGAGGTGGGTATTAAGGATGGTAGGGGAATAACAAAGGAGGAATGTACAATGCTCAACAGGAAATGTACTCATTGCCTTACTCATGTAACTGTAACCCCTGTAAAGAATTTTCACAATATAAAACATACTTAAAAAGAACAAAGTAAAACATATTCAAGTGAGCCCTCAATATTAACAGGCAACCCTCACCATCACCTAGTCCTTTCATTTCTGATGAGAGTAAATGTTTTCCTACAACTGTGAAACCACTCCCAACACACTTGGTGGATGCCATCTTATCTTCCCACAATGAAGGGAGTGTCTCAGTGATATGTGCCACTTCCTGCCATAGGTGACAAAGAGCATTAGGAGCCTGAACACCTGATGACCTAGCAGTAGCCACCTCCCGTGGAGATACCCAGCAATCAGAGCTGATGGGGATGGAGCACCAGAGAAACTCAATGTCATGTCTGTAAGTCAGCAAATGCCCCTCACAGACCTAAGCTCTGCCCTGGCTGGCAGGTGAGGCAACACCTATCTGCTGAGACTAATTCCTACTCCCAATTAAGTGACCAGTCGGGAGGCTTAGATTCCTCTGTTTAGGCAACTAAGCCTCCGTGAAGGCTTCAGGGCCCCCATAAAGCCTGCCCCACTATCTAACCCTTACCACGAGAGCCTTTGATTTCTGAGGAAACCCAAGAGACAGTGACAATTTTACACTACTGAGCTCTTTTTTTTTTGTCACATGTGGGGCATGAATTCTGGGCCTGGTTGCTGAGCTCTTCAGCTCAAGGCCAGCACTGTATGACTTCAGGCACAAAGCTACTTCTGTGTTTTGTGAGTGGTTTATGGGAGATCAGAGTCTCAGGGTCTTTCTTGCCTGGGTTGTCTTTGAACTGTGATCCTCAGATCTGAGCCTTCTGAGTAGCTAAGATGACAGGGGTGAGCCACAACTGCCCAGCAATCTACCTTGTTTAGATGCATGAAACTCACTGCCAAGGACCCTAGACGGCAAACTTTTGGGTTCAGGTCACTTACTATGGTGTAGTCCCACCAAGGTAACCCTTGGTAACTTTCTGGCCTCCCAGGGATACCGAGTCTCACCCAGGAAGGTACAGGTGGTTCAGCAGTCAGTGACTTATCTGTGTATTCAACTGGGCCACACACAAGGCTTTTACTATCCCCACCAAACTCCTGATTACTAACTGCCCTAGCCCTCCACTAAGAATGAGCTTCTCTCCTTTTTGAGTCTTGCTGACTACCTCAGGACCTGGACCCCCAACAACTCCCTCTGAAGTTGCCACTTATATGAAGTAGCTAGAGGGTCACGGGAGGAAACCCTTTGAACGCCCTCCACTCACATTTCTCCCTTCAGCAGACTTGTTCCAAACGGCCTCCACACAGGCCTCTGCTCTCAGGCTGCCGGAGCCTTCACACCTGGTCTTTCATTATGTAACTGAGAACTAGGGTTTTACATTGGGAGTTTGAGGTTAGCAGATCGGACCTCATTTGTGCCAGTTGCTTATTTGTCCAGACACGTAGACCCTACCATGAGGGACTGGGCTCCTTGCCTCTGTGGCCTAGCCACCACTTGAGTCCTATTACAGGAGTCAAAGAAACTGAACCTGGGCACAAGCCTACCATTGTCACCCACCATCACCTCACTCAGTTACTAACCTATAGAGGGCTCAAACTCTGTCTCCCTCCCACAACCTCTGGTGTCCTGTAACTGATAGAAGCCCCACTCTGACCTTCCAGCCTCTGCCTTCCATTAAACCCAACACCTATTACCAATTCCAGATACAAAGAGCTCCCCAGCACACTCCTGTGTGGAGACTCTGGATGACCTGCTAACTCACCCAGCACACATTAGAGAAAGGTTGTTAAAGCCCCAGGGGAACCGTAATCATGCCTGGGTGACCTAAATCCCTGCCCAGTTCCAAACACTCCCATCATCTCTCTCTTGTCCAGGCCAACAGGAGGCGGATGTGTCAGGCAAGACTCACACAGCCTTCCTCTCCAAGTTTGCCGAGACCTGAGGAACTTATCCTCACTCCATGCCATCTTCTCTGCCCTACAGAGCACGGCCATCTTCCGACTGAAGACATCATGGCAAGAGGTCTGCAGGTGGGTCCCTATTCCCACAGCAGTTGCCCTATGGACAAACATGGTAGGTGTCACACTCCCTAAGCCCTGGACACAAACCCCATTCCCTGGGCCCAGGTGGGTATTTATTATCAGGATTCAGACACCTCCTGTCAGATTGAGCATACACAGACACAGACACACAGATAGACACAGACACACACACACACACACACACACACACACACACACACACACACACACAAGCTTACTAGGTTTTCTGTCGTGGCTATGAATCTGCATCCACTTGAATTGAAAGCACAGCTGCCTAGTGGAAGAGCGATGGCTCATGGTTATGACAGGAAGAAGCACTTGCTCTTGCATGGTGGATTCTTGGGGCTATTTGAACCGATTTTCAACCCTTTTGTGGAGTCACATGGTTTCCTTCCTTCCAAAACCAAATGGAATCTAACGCCCACCTCCCCACTTTCCAACTGTCACCTTCTCTCTGCCCCTCGCACAGATACTCCTTCTGCACATTCCACAAACTGGAAAAAATCACTCCTCCTACAAATAATTAATCTAAGAGCAAAGAGCTGCTGCCAAAGCTATGACATGAGGAAGGGAAGACAGGGGGCAAATGTGGAGGGGAAACACGGGGGAGTCAGTGCCATCCTGAAGGTGTTTAGAAACACAACCTGATTTCTATTGTAAGGAGAGAAAGGAGAGATTCCCGTAGGCACACAGTAGGCAGAGGGGTGCTACAGCATTTTGTGATCTGCGTATACCAGCCTAGATTTGGACGTGGGGAAGTTTGGAGAACCAGGCAGCAAGAACGGGCCCTAGACACTAGGGGGGATCACAGGTTTCCCAAGTGGCTGTGCCATGGGAGCATCTGTAAGGTTGAAGACTGACTGAGATGCCCTGTGATATAGGATATGAGATGGGCCTTGGGCCTTGACCATCACCAACCCAATCCTACAGCTGATCTCAATGGGCATTATTTCCTACCTGGGAATCTTCCTGATAGATCTCATGATGATAGATACTGCATATCAGGATATACATGAAGTGAGTAGCCAGGCCCCAGTTGGCTCCTTGGCAAGAGGAGAAGAAAGGCCCCTGGGAGTCCTGAGCTCTGACACTCCTTATAGTCCCCTGGCCATGCCCAGTGCTCAGTCCTATGCCCCTCTGACCATCTGCTGGCCAAACCTGCCTGACCGGTGAGCTGTGTGCACACACACACGCCAGCTGGGGTTTCAAGTCCTTTAAGCCAGGTCCGTGTGGCACAACTGAAGCCAGGCTTTCCTAAGACAAGCAACTTCTGGCCTAATAAAGGCCTTTTTACTGATGCTGCAGTCACTCTCCAGCTTCCCAGGGGTTAGACAACAAAATCCCTTATCCTGACTTGATGCTAGGTTCACAGCCTCCTCTGAATGCAGGCCCTACTCTTGTTATGCACACATGTTGTGCAGGCTTGATGAGGCCCTGGTTGGGTGTGCTGAGGGAAGAGGGTCCCCATACTGACTCCATGGCACTCTGAATACTAGGACAAAACACATATGATGAAATTAATTCAGGTGAGTACCAGCTGTCCAGACAGAGCAGCCTGGACATTGAGTGTGAGATCCCACACAAGTCTGGGGGACTCAATGGCGGGTTGGGGGGCAGAGCTGGTAGAGGAGCTGGGTCCCTCCTCAGCCAGCAAAGCCCAGGCCAGGCCAGTCCTGCCCTGTCACTGCTCTTGTGCTCCTCAAGACCAGGAAAATGAGATCATCTAAGACCTGAAAGACCTGCAACAAACCTGCAGATTTCATCACCTAAAGAAGCAGAAAATTCTGGAGTGGCTCAGTGAGGAAGCCAGGTGGGTTGTCAGACACGGGCTGAATGAGGGGGGACATCCTGTCCATGGAGTCCGAAGGGCCGGAGTTGTGACCATGGATTCGAGTGGGAACCGACAGAGTCTCTGTTCAGCCGCATGAGGATGGTCCATCAGGCTCTGAAGTGCAAGCCACTCTGGCAGTGAACAAACATGGCACTTGGTCACCTCACCACCAACCATTGTCTTAGCTATGAGCTGTCATGTGCACTGGAGCCCAGGAGGCAGACTGACACTACAAAACACAAGACCAAGAAGTTTTCACAAATTAGAAAGGCAGGACAGAGGTAAGTGGATGGGCACCGACTGGCAGGGGCCAGGGAAGATTCTGGGCTGCGACACCTGAGGCTGATGCTGATTTCTCCCCACTGACAGCATCCCTGATTGTGGGCTCAGAAGCCTCGACTCTCTAGGCTTTTCCTCCCCTTGCTTGTCTCTGGGGTGCATCCCTCAGATAGGGGTGGGGATTTTCGAAGGGCCTAGACTGGAGCAGCACGCTAGCAGGGTAATGGGGAGCAGGAACGGGGAGTGTGCGGGGGAAGTTCCCTCCAGCAAGCCATCCCCTGACTGAAGCCGCCATAGTCACAACACTGACCTCAGTGGCAGTGGCAGCTCCCAGCCCACAGCACAGGAGCAGCTCCAGCGTGGCCCTGACAGCAGCAGCAGGACACCGTGGAAGAGCCCTCATACAGTGGCCATCTGTGCCCTGGTGTGAACAGCTCCCACCTGGATCTCCACAGGAGACTCAAGGGAGAATCCTCCCAAGACAAGGAAACGGTGGCACCCTGCACTACTAGTCCATTCCTAACTTATCCAATGGAGGTGCAGCCAAGAGGTCTGGAAAGCCCAGCTCCTGTTCACATCATACAGTTTTGGAAGGCCCTAGACGTTCCTCCCAGGCTGGGACACCCATCTATGTCAAGGCCTCTCCTCATGTTGCTGTCTTTCCAGATCAGGTTCTGCAAATCATCCTCTCCAGGGACTTCTGGAATGCTCTTAAATTGCAAAAGCCCAGCCTGCTCTTGAACCTCGAATACACCTGAGGCTAAGACAAACAATAGTCAGAGTTGGAATTTAGGTGGGGAGAGCAACAGCTACCCGTTGGTTCCAAATAACAAGCAGGTAGGAGACACCTGTCTCATCAGGGTGAGCATACTTGAGCACACAGAAAAGGTGTCCAAAGTTTCATGGTGAGTGGGGCAGTATGACAGACCCCTGCTGTCTTCAACAAGTCAGGATACAGACCAGTGGCCATCTCCATGTCCATTTGCTTCCCTCCTGAAATTGGTCTTTTAGTAGAGACAGCAGAAACCCAGCATGCTGGAGCCAGTGGGCAGTGCTCAGGTCTAGACCTCACAGCAAGGAGGGAGGAACAGTGGACCCAGCCACTGACATGAGTAAGACCACCTCAGGGCCTCTGGAGAGTCAAGAAGGCAGATACATGGATCAAGGAGATGAAGACTTTGACTAGATAAGGCACAATGCAACAGGAACCTTCTTGACTTTCCTCAGAGTGAGGTAGATTCAGAGCCTCAGAGTTAGGATGGTAGGATTCTGGGTATTACATAACCTGAAACAGCAGAGGCTTTTCACAGGTGAACTGGCCTTGTTCAGGAGAAGCCTTTTTCATCTTCCAAGTCTTCAAGGGATCAGGAGTCATTTATCTCTTTCCTCATGGAGATTCCATGACTTTCCATCATGCTCAGTCCTCTCCAGGCCACGAGAGGGAGTCGCTGTCATTAGCAGCCAGCTGGGAGAATGTGTCTTCCTGTGTGCTCTGCTCAGAGACTCAGGGGAGCTGGAGAAGGCTAAAGGTGTATCCTCTACCAGTGCAGCCTCCAGCCCAGTGGGTGCCTGACTGGGAGGAGGAAATGGGTCCCTGGCTCTGGGCCTGCTCCTTCTCTTGGGCTTGGGCAAACATCTCTGGTGAGACCTAGGCCCATGCCTACTTGATTCTGTTTACCTACAGCCACAAGACCTGAACATGATCCTGCCTGGGAGGAGGTGTCACACTGCTGATGAGAGTGGCTAGAAATGGACAAGGCCCATGCTATCTTCTGAGACCACTCTCAGGAAGGAAGACTTGAATCATCCCATCACACAGTGGCTGATTCCCTTTCTGAGCATGAGTGTCTTCAGGGTATTGCTGGCCACAGACTGGTGGGAAGGGGGCACTGTGCACAGGGCTTGATGTTCTCTCCCCTTCTGACCCATGTGAGGAATCAGAAGAAGACACAGGATGTCATCCTGAAGCCCTTGAACAAAGCCTTACTGAAAGAGTACAAGCCAGATTTTGTTAAGTTTTTCGAAGAACCAACTCTTTGTTTTGTTGATTCTTTCTATAGTTTTTTTGGATTCTAATTCATTTAATTCTGATTTAATTTTGATTATTTCTTTCTGTGTACTGGATTGGGGTTTATCTTGCTGCTCTTTTTCAAGGAGGTTTAGGTGTGTCATTAAATTGTTAGTTTCAGATCTCTCCAATTTGTTGATGTAGGAGCTCAGAGCTATAAACTTGCCTCTGAGTACTGCCTTTGCTGTGTCCCAGAGGAGCTGGTAATTTGTGTGTTCATTTTTGTGGAATAGCATGAACATTTTAATTTCCTTTCTAATCTCTTCTATGACCCACTCATGATTCAGTAGTGTGTTGTTCAGCCTCCATGACAGACCCTTAGCAAATCTTATCAGAAAAAGAAGAGAACACACCCAAATTAATAAACTCAGAGATGAGAATGGAAACATCTCCACGGAAACAACCAAGATTCAGAACATTATACGGGAATACTTCTCAAAACTCTATGCTAATAAGTTTGAGAACTTGACAGAATTGGACCTTTTCCTAGCAAATATTGACATGCCAAAACTGAACCAAGATGAGTTAAACTATCTTAACAGGCCCATATCAAGTACTGAAATAGAAACAGCAATAAGAGTCCTCCCAGGTAAGAAAAGTCCAGGACCAGATGGTTTTACAGCGGAATTTTACAAGGCCTTCAAAGCACAGCTCACACCAATACTCCTCCAACTCTTCAATGAAATTGAAAGAGAAAGCTCACTACCGAACATATTCTATGAAGCCATCATAACCCTCACCCCAAAACCAGGCAGGGACTCATCAAAGAAAGAGAACTATAGACCCATTTCTTTGATGAATATTGATGCAAAACTTCTCAACAAAATTTTGGCCAATCGACTTCAACAATTCATCCAAAAAATCATACACCACGATCAAACAGGATTCATTTCAGGGATGCAAAGCTGGTTCAATATACCCAAATCAATTAATATTATTCATCACATCAACAGGAGCAAGAATAAGAACCACATGGTTATCTCAATAGATGCAGAAAAAGCATTCGACAAGATCCAACACCCCTTCATGATGAAGGTTTTGGAAAAATTAGGAATCCATGGAACATTCCTCAATACAATAAAGGCTGTATATGACAAACCTACAGCCAGCATTATACTCAATGGTGAAAAACTAAAGCCATTTCCTCTTAACTCAGGAACAAGACAAGGATGCCCACTCTCTCCACTTCTCTTCAATCTAGTATTAGAATGCCTAGCAACAGCAATAAGACAAGACGCAGACATAAAGGGGATCCAAATAGGGAAAGAAGAAATAACACTCTCCCTCTTTGCAGATGACATGATCTTGTATTTAAAGAATCCCATAGACTCCACTCCCAAATTACTCAAGTTGATTCAAAACTTTGGTAAAGTAGCAGGTTATAAAATTAACCCCCCAAAATCAAAGGCTTTTCTGTATGCCAACAATGAGAAAAGTGTGGCTGAAATTAGGAAAGCAACTCCATTTGTAATAGCCCCACGAAAAATAAAATACCTAGGAATTAACTAAAGAAGGGAACAACCTCTATGAAAACGTTAAAATCTTGAAAAAGGAAATCAACACAGAACTAAAAAAATGGCAAAGCCTCCCATGCTCCTGGATTGGAAAGATTAACATCGTGAAAATGTTAATACTTCCCAAGGCTACCTACAAATTCAACGCAATACCTATCAAAATTCCACCCTCATTCTTCAAGGAAATAGAAGAGGCAATCCAAAAATTCATATGGAACAATAAAAGACCCCGAATAGCAAAACCCTCCTCAACGGAAAGAACACTGCTGGAGGAATATCAATACCAAATTTCAAACTCTACTATAAAGCCATAGTAATCAAAACAGCTTGGTATTGGCATAAAAACAGACCTCAGGACCAATGGAATAGAATTGAAAACCAAGAAATGAACCTACAGACCTATAGCCATCTAATCATCGATAAGGGAGATAAAACAATAGAATGGAACAAAGACAGCCTCTTCAGTAAATGGTGCTGGCAAAATTGGTTAACTACATGTAGAAAACTAAAGCTAGATCCTTATATATCACCCTGCACCAGAATCAACTCCAAACGGATCAAAGACCTTGAAGTCAAAGCAGACACTCTGAAAACATTACAGGATGGAATAGGAGAAACCCTAGGTCTCCTTGGATCAGGCCAAAACTTTCTGAATAGAGACCCGGAAACACAACAAATCAAAGGAAGGTTGGACAAATGGGATTGCATAAAGTTGCAGAGCTTCTGCAGGGCAAATGACATAACTAGCAAGATAATAGAAAGCCCACGGATTAGGAGAAGATCTTTACTAGTCATACAACGGACAAGGGTCCCATATCTAAAATATACTTGGAACTCAAAAAATTAAACCCCCCAACACCAAATCCTCAAAGAAACAACTGCCCAATAAATAAGTGGGCGAAAGACTTAAAGAGAAACTTCTCTGAAGAAGAAAGAAGGATGGCCAATAGACACATGAAGAAATGTTCAACATCCCTAGCCATAAAAGAAATGCAAATCAAAACAATATTGAGATACCACCTCACCCCAGTTAGAACGGCAAAAATCAAGAACTCTAACAACAACAGACGCTGGAGGGACTGTGGACAGAAAGGAACCTTACTTCATTGTTGGTGGGAATGTAAACTTGTTCAACCACTTTGGAAAGCAGTATGGAGGTTCCTCAAAAGACTTCACATAGATCTCCCCTATGAGTGGCGCTGTAGCTCAAGTGGTAGAGCGCTCGCTTTGAGTTGAAGAGCTGAGGGACAATGCCCAGGCCCAGAGTTCAAGCCCCATGACCGACAAAAAAAAAAACAACTATATAGAACTCCCCTATGACCCAGCAATTCCACTTTTGGGCATTTACCCAAATGTTTACAAACAAGACCACACTAAAGCTACCAGCACAACAATGTTTATTGCAGCATTATTTACCATAGCTAAGATCTGGAACCAACCCAGATGCCCCTCAGTAGATGAACAGATCAAGAAAATGTGGTATATATACACAATGGAATTCTATGCCTCCATCAGAAAGAATGATATTGCCCCATTTGTTAGGAAATGGAAAAAGTTGGAAAAGGCAGATATTTGGATCAAGGAGATGAAGACTTTGACTAGATAAGGCACAATGCAACAGGAACCTTCTTGACTTTCCTTAGAGGAAGGGAGATCCAGAGCCTCAGAGTTAGGATGGTAGGATTCTGGGTATTACATAACCTGAAACAGCAGAGGCTTTTCACAGGTGAACTGGCCTTGTTCAGGAGAAGCCTTTTTCATCTTCCAAGTCTTCAAGGGATCAGGAGTCATTTATCTCTTTCCTCATGGAGATTCCATGACTTTCCATCATGCTCAGTCCTCTCCAGGCCACGAGAGGGAGTGGCTGTCATTAGCAGCCAGCTGGGAGAATGTGTCTTCCTGTGTGCTCTGCTCAGAGACTCAGGGGAGCTGGAGAAGGCTGCAGGTGTAGCCTCTACCAGTGCAGCCTCCAGCCCAGTGGGGGCCTGACTGGTAGGAGGCAATGGGTCCCTGGCTCTGGGCCTGCTCCTTCTCTTGGGCTTGGGCAAACATCTCTGGTGAGACCTAGGCCCATGCCTACTTGATTCTGTTTACCTACAGCCACAAGACCTGAACATGATCCTGCCTGGGAGGAGGTGTCACACTGCTGATGAGAGTGGCTAGGAATGGACAAGGCCCATGCTATCTTCTGAGACCACCCTCAGGAAGGAAAACTTGAATCATCCCATCACACAGTGGCTGATTCCCTTTCTGAGCATGAGTGCCTTCAGGGTATTGCTGGCCACAGACTGGTGGGAAGGGGGCACTGTGCACAGGGGTGATGTTCTCTCCCCTTCTGACCCATGTGATGAATCAGAAGAAGACACAGGATGTCATCCTGAATCCCTTGAACAAAGCCTTACTGAAAGAGTACAAGCCAGAGAAGTGTGAGTTTGTGCAGACGATCTCAGAGGATCAAAGGGAGTCAGAAGCAGATAGCCAGGAAAATGGCAGAAAAGGGGGGCTGGGCATAATCACCACCCCAGGTGGGAGGGCAGCCTCAAAAGTGTAGACATTAGGTACTGAGCCCAAGTAGGCACTGCATACCCCAGTCCCAGAACTGCCCAATCAGACGCTGGACATGCCTGCCTTGCATTGCCCAGCCCTGCCCTAAATGGCTGTTTGAGGAGGCAAGAGGCAGTGCAGAGACACCATCACTTTGGGGACAGACAATGAGCTGCTATCGGGCTGGGTGGCCAAAGCTCTCACTAGAAGATACTTTGTTTTACTCCAATGGGAAGCAGGGCTTCAGAATGAATGTCAAACTGGGGTGTCGCTCAATGGAAAAGGACTTGCCTTAACATCAGGCAAACCCTTGATTTCTCCCCGGAGCACAGTCCTCAAGAATCCAATCCTAGTCCAGCAAAGCTCATATGATCAAGCCATGCAAGTGACCACAAAAGCACACTTCTATGAACAGAGCCAGTGTTATGGAAGGATGATTCAGAACAGGATAGAGTCCAGGTGCAGGCCCACAGAGAGCGAGAGAGATCCCAGAGACCACAGGAGAGTTCCACCTCTTCTCTGCCACTGTGCTTCTCTTCACAATTAGAGGATACTACCCAACATCGTACAAGGATGACAGACCTGGACACAGACAAAAAGGGGTTCAGAGTCATGCACAGAAAGAGATAGAGAAATGGGCAGACACATAATGACAGAAAGACCGAGAAATAGACACACTGAGATAGACAAATCAGGCACAAAGAGAGATAGTCTATGATTTGGGACCACAAGCCTACTGTGATGGTGCCATTGATCTGTTATCTATATACTGAGTTGAAGAGCTATTCAAATACTTTGTCTAAATGATCAGCATTGATTACACCTTGCCTGTCATTAGGCCTTGCTAGCTGCCTGCACTCTTCTCCCAGTGTAGGTGTTACGGTTTCCTTCTTCCAGTAAAGGAAGTCAGAAGCTTGGGGAGCTTTGTGATTAGGAATGAGCAACCAGGAAATGGGCAGAAGTTTGGGGTAGCCAGACATAGTTGACAGGAAAGTCATGGTCAGTGGAGACAGGGGAGAAAAAAGGGCTGGCAAGAAAGACAAGTCTTGCTAAGTGTTGGGGCCCCATTGAGTAGGAGGCCCTGGAATGAATGTTGTGCAGGGGACCTGAACCACACCTGCCTCATGGGTTTTTCTCATTAGGACAGTGCTCCCATGGGGTGCTGTGCATTCTGGAAGGTCTGCTGTGCTTCAAGGTCCTGATCATCAAGTCAGCAGTGAGGACAGGAGGGGAATAACTTGCCCTACCTCCAGGCAGAGCAAGCATAAGCTACTGTCCCAAGTTCTTCCCTAAATACAACAAGAGAGATTTCCAACAGATTCAGGAGTCCCAGGCCCTTGGTGCTCCTGCTGCTGGACTGCAGGCATGACAGCATCCTGCTCAAAATGCATCTTGTGGAGCTTTTCAAGTGCCTGGTGCGTCCCGGTCCCCATCAGTCCTGCTGATTTAGCTCTCAGTCCTTCTTCCACCAGCGCTGAGGATCCCTGAGAACACAATTGTGTTGACAAAATACAACTTTGTTCTCCAGAAGAGGACCTCTAACACACTGCCAGGATCAAGGGTGGAGCCAGCTCTTCACCTCTTTCCAGGAAGAGGAGATGACACAAAACTTAAGGGTGTCTCACTTTAGTCTGGATGGCTATGGATGAGCACATCCAGACAAGACAGGCCCAGGCTATACTGTACCCTCCAGTGACCTCCACTCCTGAAAACACTCAGGATCTTTTCTCCACTATCCCCTCCTGATATCAGGACCACAGTGGCTCTGTGATCCAGGCAATAAGCCATCTTCCTTGGATGCTCAATCCCAGACACATTTCAGATAGTGATCTACAAATTTCCTCTGAGATCAAAACGAAAGTTGCAATGTGGCCCAGGCCACAACCTCTCCATTCCACTTCAAATCCTGGAGAACACTAAGGATCCTGTATCATCATATTACTAATAATATTCCAATGATGCCTGCCAATGAACACACTGACCTGCCCTCCAGGAACTCCCTCAGTGCTTCACATGGTAGAGCAATGGGCATGGTGCTCTCACTTGCCCCTGGCTCTGCCCTCTCTATTAGGATCCAACTTTGAGGACTGTGGCGCAGATCACTGGCTCTGATCCTGTGAATTCACAGCACACATTCGCGCCAAGCCATGCTAACCTGTGTAGGTTGTCTTCCTGATGAGTGCATTTGAGCTCTGACCTTCCCTTCCCTCCTCTTCAGCTATTCTAGCCTTTCTCAGGGTACACCAGAGTTTCTCATGAACATTGATTGAGAGACAGTGAGTGTTGTCCATTGGAAACATCAGAGCTCAAAGAGCCTAGAGAAAAGGCCTGTGCTAGCCCTCATCCCTCACCCATTGAATGAGTGCAGAGTGCCATGGGCTCAATGCCATGTCTGAGGATAAGCCATTCCACTCAGAGACTGCCTCCAGGGCACTGGAGAACAAAAGAAACTGCAGTTATTTCTGGTGTGGGTCCTTGCCCTGTTTCCATTCAATTTGAATGAACAATAAAAAGGAAAATATGTTCTGAATGTGGTAAAATCGATTTTAGAACACCCGTGCCAGCCCTGAATCTGATATGAATGTAATATTCAATACTGTTTCTACTGGAGTCTGGTCATTGTGGTTGTATTCCTGGATCTCAAGTATGAAGGACATACACCCCGATGTAAAAAAGGAATTTTACAGGATGATAGTGGACTTTATGCAGAAGTAGGGAATGAACACCACCACCCTTGTCCACCCAAGGAAGGAAGGACCTGTCCACATGCACACAGCAGCTAGTGTTCACTTTACTTGCAATAAACAGGGTGTGTAAGGCAATCACGTTTGTAACCCCAATGGCAGAAGAGAAAGTGTGAAGCCCCAGTCTTGCCAGGGAAATGGCAGCATCCTGAGGGCTGGCCAGGGAGGTGGGTGGGTCTGAGAAGCCACAGCTTGTGGCCTCTGCAAGGAGTCACCAATGGAGTGGTTCATGCAGAGATACTAGGGCGAATCCCACATCTCCCAACTTTAGGATACTCCATAAAAATCTAAGACTAAGTACATCTCAAGGATTTCTTCACCAGATGCTCTACTAGGATACCTCTTACACCAAAGTTGTGAAAAAATAGGACCACAGGAAGTAGAGATGAAAGGCTAACATAGCTTGAACTATCATCGAGTACCTTGGTCTGTGGGCCTGCACTTCAACAACAGTTTGGTTCATGGAGTTTATAGGGATCACCTTAGAAATCAAGCCTGACTGAGTTAAAGAGGAAATGAGTTTTGTGAATGGACATAGGAAGTTCATCAATTACACAGTATTGAGAACAGACCATAAAAAGAAAGTGGATGTGGTATATATACATAATGGAATTCTATGCCTCCATCAGAATGAATGACATTGCCCCATTTGTTAGGAAATGGAAAGACTTGAGAAAACTTATATTAAGTGAAGTAAGGCAAGCCCAAAGAAACATGGATTCCATGGTTTCCCTTATTTGCAATAACTAGAATATGTCTGAGTCAAGTAGAAAAGGTCAGATAAGTTGATGTTAGGGAAATGAACCCTAAGGTATGTATTCAAATGTATTTTTTCTTTCATGCGATTGTTTCTAACACATTTATAAGATTATTTCTTTGTTGCTTTGTATGTCCCTCCCCCATGGTATAACCACTGATTTCATTGTATTTGATGTTGGCATAATTTGTGGAGGGGAAGGGAAAAAACAAATTGTTTAAATAAGGATACCTGTGGACCCACTGCAACAATGAGACGTACAAGTCCTTATGTCAGAAAATGAACTGTACAACTTTGGTGGCGGGGGGGAGCATTGGCTGGGGTCGTGGAGAGGATAGGAAGGGATGGGAAGGAGAAACAAAGGAGGAGGCAACAATGCTTGATAAGAAATGTACTCATTATCCTGCCCGTGTCATTGTAACACCTCTGTACAGTATTTTCACAATTAAAAAAATACAATAAAAGACTGGACCCCAATGTGGGCAAGTAACATCTTCATAACCATCATTACTTGGTCCAATTCCTGTTCAATACCTGCCCTCCCATGCCCATTGACTACCTCGGCCCCTCTCAGCAGAAGGAGCTCCAGAAGAAATAACCCTCACCCATACTCCCAGACAGAAACAGTACATATTCAACCAAAAAAGGGTGATATGGACGTCAGCAAACACTCCCTCCCAGACATAAGCCCCGCCCTGGAAGGCAGCACCTGGGAAGCAGGAGAGGCACCTCCCACCACTAGCCCCAACTAGAAAAAGAGTTCTGAGAAGGTGGACGATGCCATTTCTCCTCTCCCTCATCAGAACTTAGCCTTGTCAGTTCAACAGCCAATACATCTTTTCCCTCTTTGTGACTTTTTCTTGAGTGGTTTTTGGGTTATTTTCTTTAATGGCCATGGTCCCATCTGCATGGGAGGAGGAAGTGTGCATATGATCCAACAAGCATACATCTCTATGAAGGTGGAAGCCTCTTCCTCCTAGGCTAACAGGGTCCTTGTGCCAGAGGTGGAGTCATGCTGGCCAGTGGTGTTCATGGGCTACATGAGTACAAGTCATAAACAGGGGACTCTGGAGAGGGCGAGGTCAGAAGGGCCCAAGTGAAGAGATGACATCACAATGGCTCCCAGGACTTAACCCCTGGTCCTTGCCAGAACCCACAGTCCCCACAAGCTGCCCGCTAGTACACTTGTGTGGAACGTGCATATTGAGAAGATGTCTACTTGTTGTTGTTGGAGGAGGAGAAATTCAAGAGGGAGTGAAGGGCGGAGAAGGTTCCTGGGACACCTGGATCCACGCTGGGTGCCCCCAGGACCCTACCGCCGCTTCTGGAGATTTTTCCGCAGGACTTCACAGGTAACATGGGGCAGTCCAGGCCAGGAAACTATAGGCTGACCCACCACTTCCATGTCCCTAATCCTCACTGGATCTTCCTGCTCCCTGTTTGTGTGTGTGTGTGTGCGTGTGTGTGTGTGTGTCTGTGTGTCTGTGTGTGTGTGTGTGTCTGTGTGTCTGTGTCTGTGTGTGTCTGTGTGTGTGTGTGTCTGTTTGTGTGTGTCTGTGTTTCCGTGTCTATGTGTCTATGTGTCACACACACGTTTGTGTGAGCAGTCAGTTGTTTTCAGGTTTTTCTATCATGTGTGTGGCCATGAATCTTCTTGTAGTTTTCTAGATGGCATTTGAACCATCCCTCCTCGGTTCTCCTCCAGAATGAAGATCACTTGTCCCCACCCTTGGACGAGGCCTGCAGGTTAGAGGTCCCTGCGGCTGGCACCCTGGAGGAGCAGGTGGAGCGCTTGGTGTCTGCCCAGATGATGGAGGACTCCATCTTCGTACAGAACTTCTTCAACAACTACAGGAGTTCTGCAGACACTAAGCAGGTATTGGACCTGCTATTCACAAGGTGAGTGCCAACTCCAATAAGATAGGATTAGACAGCTACAGTGAAACCCTTGGCAATGGAACCTGGCTTGTGTTGGGTTCACAGAATCTATTTCACTGGCACTTGCCAGAATTGGAGGAACCAAGCATGCAAGGCCTGGGCTAGGCTGGGCTGGGCTATTCAAGTATAGCGTCTGTCTAGGACTGTGGTATATTCTCTGTCACTCTGCTTCCCTGAGGCCTCAGACAAAGCAGTGTGTTTCTTTAGCCAGAAGGAAACCAATTGCCTCTGGGACCAGGATCCCACCCAGGTGTAGGCAGAGCAGGAATAGCTGGGGCCAGAGAGTAGGCCTCTGGGCTCCTAAGTAGATCAGGACAGGAGATGATCGCTCATCCTTGAAAGAAATTGGAAAAGAAGGGAAGAGATAGGAAGGGTCGATGTACAGATCATGAGCTTAGTGGTGTGAGAAGAGCAAGAACTTGCTGGCTAT
This sequence comes from Dipodomys spectabilis, assembly GCF_019054845.1. Lineage (NCBI taxonomy): Eukaryota > Metazoa > Chordata > Mammalia > Rodentia > Heteromyidae > Dipodomys > Dipodomys spectabilis. Next base: position 8,457,950 of record NW_024870723.1, read on the forward strand.
CCTGGGCTGGCCAGTGATGCTTGGAATCCTCAACAGGTTCAGGAATTGTGAAGCCCCCATGGAGTCTTTTGCACAGACTGACACACTCGCAGACTCCAGAGAGGATGTCATTCCCCAGCACCAGATCTGCTAGTGAGTAGTGGGCTTTGATCTGCAGGGAGAGTATGAGTGTCCAGAGTGGTGACAAATGAGTGGGTGGAAGGTTGGAGAGATGGGGCCAAGTCAGGAGCCCTCAATTCTTGTGCTTGTCACAAGATCCTTGGGGTGTGAGGCTTCACCTATAATACCAGGAGGAAAACATTACTATGGGGTACTGTTGTGAACAGAGGTAGTGGCTGAGGCCTTTGCGTGAATCCCAGGAGAATCCATCCTCACCATACCATAGCCCATGCCATTCAGGTTTGCCCAGCTCCCCATGAGCTTCACTGTAGGCCTAGGGACATCAGTCCTTGGTCAGAGCCCTGGAGATGCTGCTAGGGGTGGCAATGAGAACAAGGGCCACCCTGTAGCAGATACAGAAGGAGAACAAGCTGGAGGTAGGCAGACATCCATGTGCGGCTCCTGGGGAAGGAGGCAGCAGAGCTACCTCGGAGGTGTGCCGGAACCCTATGCATGCCAGGCAAGACAGCAAGGCCTTTAGAGTCCAGCATCTGGAGGCCCTCGGGAGAGATGATGGGCAAATTGCAGAAGAGGACAGGGCTGCTTCCAGCATTTGGACTTGGTTCCCACCTTGGAAGAAATTTCTCTGCAGGCCATGGCTGGGTGGGCTTCCCACTGTTAGCACAGACACAAGGGGCTGATGTTGGAAGATGCTGGTCTCTGCAAAGGCAGCGATCATCGTAGGGGACTAAGGGAGACCAGGGCAGGTGCTAGGCTTTATTCAGACGCTGCTTCCCACCCATGTTCCTCTAGTGCTATCTCAGGCCTTCTGAGCACCTGGCTGGACTGCCACCCAGAAGACTTCCTGGAACCCAGGCAACATCCCTGCCTCCAGGGGCTCCAGGCTCACTTGAGGATCCATATGCGTGGCTCTGACGTGGAGCTCCATGTCTCTCAACTCCTGGCAAAGTTGGGGATCCAGGACGTCAGGCAGGATGAGGCTCTAGGTACGTAGTTGGGATGGAGACATGGCCTGGGAGGGGTGGGAGGTGCAGGACACCACTGGGAGGAGGCTGCAAAATTAGCCATGGGCCTGGGACAAGAGAAATCTCAAGCCCAGCATGGACATGGAGAGGTTGAGCGATAGCGTGTATGGGAGTTTCTAAGCTGGAAATCTCAGGGCGGAGGGTGCTGTGGGACTTTACAAACACTCAGAAGAAAGCAGTCATGGAGAAGACCTTGTCTCCTCCTGCAGCTCCACCCGCAGCTCCAGTGGTAGATGTCACACCAACTTCAGAGCCCCAGTCAAGTCCATCCGTGAATGTGGTCCCCACTGCAGTGGGAGGAGCCTCATCAGGAGCCCAAGCAGAGGCCACTTCTGCCTTGAATCTGGATGGCAGCGCTCAGGGAGCTGAAACTTCTTGTGTGGCTGAGGAGCCTCAGGCCAAGCTGGCTCTCCTGCTGAGTCCCGAAGCCACAAGAGCAGCCAGTGATGAAGGGCAGTCATCCCCCACTATCTCTTCAGTGCGCAGGGCCCAGGAAGCGGCGGGCAGTGCTGAGGTGGAGCCCAATGGCACCTCAGCTCCGGGGCTGAGGGTGGGAGAAGTGTCCATATGTGGTGGGGAGATGGAGCTGTGCTCTGGCTCCCCTCCTGTGCTCAGGCCCCAGCACACATCAAAAGCCACTGCTGAGGAAGAGCCAGCATCCACCTCGCCTCTGCCTCATGTCCCCGGACAAGCAGCCTTCAGTGAGGAGCTGAATGTGCTTTTGCCCTTGGCTGTGCTGCTCTTCATTGTAGGAGCACCAGCAGGCCTACTGTGTCTGGTGGGAGTACTCACTCTGGTGATCTGTGGCCTGAGACTACTAAACTCTTGTGACAAATCAGAGCCAGTTGTCACCAGGGATGCATTACACGGTGCTGATGGCACTCCAGCAGAGAGTGCTGACAGGAAGACTTTTGTCAGTTTGGCTCCCATTCTGCGTTCCAGAGAACCAGGCTACAGTGCTGAACTGACCATGTTTCTGATGCTAACTCTACTGTTATTTATTTTAAGAGGACCGGCTGGGGGACTCTCACTTGTAGGAGTGCTGACACTGGTGCTCTGTGCCGTAAGAGCATTCTCTTCTTGCCCAGAGTCAGAGCTAGCTCCCACCATGGCTGCTGACCACAGTGCTCAGAGAGCACCAGAATATAGTGCTGAGAAGGAGCCCTGTGTCAGCGTGGCTCCAGTTCCTAATCACAAAGAACCACCCTCCAGTACAGAACTGGAGTTCCTTCTTTCCTTGTGTGTGATGTTCTACCTGTTAGGAGCACCTGCTGTAGTGTTCTTTGTGCTTGGAGTACCAACTGTGGGCTTCTGGGTTGTGAGAGCTACAGCATCTCATGCACAATCGGGGCCGTCTGCCAACTTGGCTCTGGAGAGCAGAGCAGACAGAGCACCAGCCTCGGGGGATGCTACAGAGCCCCTTTCTGCCTCAGCTCCACTTCTTAGTCCTGCAGAACCAGCCTCCAGATCGGAACTGCATATCCTTTTACCCATAGCTGCAATGCTGTCTCTGGCACAAACCCCAGCGTTGGCCATCTTCGTTGGGGGAGCCCTAGTTCTGGTGCTCTCCTTTGTAGGACCACCACAAAACCACACACCATCTTGGAGGGCTGAGTTGAAGCCAGGTTCCACCATGGCTTTGGAGCCCAGGCCTGAGGACACAGCAGCCTCCAGGGCTGAGAGGGAGTCACCTTGCACCTCCACTCCGCTGTTGCCCCTCCAAAAGGCAGCAGCTTGCAATGCTGAGATGGAGGCATCTTGTGCCTCAGCTGCGCTGCTCCATGCCCAGGGAGCAGCAGTGGCCAGTGCTGCCACAGAGCCACCATCCAGTGCAGCCCCTCTGATATGCATTGAGGAGACACTGGCTTCGAGGACTGAGCCAGAGCCACATCCCAACTTGGCTCCAGGACTCAGTGCAGAGACATCAGCTGCCTGCAATCCTTCCCCAGAGCCCTTGGCTGTGGTGATGGAGCAGGCTCCCTCTGCTTCTTGGGAATCTGAGTTGCCGTGCACATCTGTTTCTGCCCAAGAAGCTTGTCATCCTGCTTTGATGACCGGAGAGCCTTCACGCAGCCAGGACATGCCTTGTTTCCTGGCTGTCCACCCCCACCTGGAAGCAGAGCAGCTCACAACGATGGATGCGGTGAGGGGCTGGGCAGGGTGGCTGTGGTGAAGGAGGGCTCCCTGTGCCCTCTGCTGCTCTGGCCTGTGTCACACTTCCTTGCTGCCCATCTCTTCTTCCCCAGCCTGAGTTCCATCACACCTAGCACCACTTTGTCTAGTTCCATTTGGTTACATGCACTCCCTGAAGCTGAGATGAGACCCGCTCCCATGCCAGGAGCTGTGCAGAATCAAGCCTGGGGCAGAAAGAAGGGCAGCCAGCACACAGCTCACCCTCCTGTGCCAGGAGCCCTGTGAGCCTCAGCACTTATTCAGTAGGCACTTGATGTGGACCTGATGAGTGCCCAGCCCAGACATGGACCTGAGTGCTAGTTCTAGTGGTGTAGGACATAGGCGTTAGATCAGGGGAAGGACATTTGTTGTCTGAGCTAGGTCAGATTAGGTATTGTGTGGAGCATGTAGTCTTCTGGGAAGAATGAGAAAGTTTGGGAAATCACTGCTCTTCCATTCCCACATTGGTTACCTTGAGGTCCCTTCTGTGCTCTGTGTGCTGGGTGTCAGCACAACAGGTACAGACACTCCACAGGTCTCAGGGTCCTCCTCGACACTCACATCTCCATGCCTTTGTGCATGTGAGGAGGGATCCCAGGGCCTGTGCCTGGGCACTGTGGTGTGTCACACCCTGGTGACCCTGGCCATCTTCCTCAGGAGCTGTTCGAGAAGGCAGTGCTCAACCACTGCCTGGGATCCATCTGGTCCCAGAGGCACAAGAAGGGCAAGGAGCACTTGGCCCCCACCATCCGGGACATGGTGGCACACTTTAACAACGTATGTTCCTGTGTCATCACCACCTGTCTCGGGGACTTCAGCATGAAAGCCCCAGACAGAGCGCGTGTGGTCGAACACTGGATTCAGGTGGCCGCGGTACGCTACAGGCTCTGCTGCCTAGTTTATCTCCTCTGCTTTTCAATTTCTCTATTCTGCATTTTGAAATTGTGATCAAAGCCCTCCATGGAGCCCAGTGCCTCCTACCACAGGGCCATGTGTCCCAGGGCTAGCCATACCCAGCCAGCCCTACGCTGGTCCCTCACTAATCTGCTCCTCAGCCCCAGAGAACCACAATCCCCCTGGGTGCCCTACATCCCTGCCCAGGTCCTGACACTCCCAGCATCCCTCTCTTGTCCAGGCCCACAGGTGGCGGCTGTGTCAGGCAAGACTCACACAATCTTCCTCTCCAGGCTTGCCGAGACCTGAGGAACTTCTCCTCACTCCATGCCATCATCTCCGCCCTGCAGAGCGCGGCCATCTTCCGACTGAAGACAACATGGCAAGAGGTCTCCAGGTAGGTCCCTATTCCCACAGCAGTTGCCCTGTGGGCAGACATGGTAGGTGTCACACTGCCTGAGCCCTGGACACAAACATCCAGTTCAGATCCTAGTTCCCTGGGTCCAGCTTGGGTAATTCTTGTCAGGCTTCAGACACCTCCTGTAAGACTGAACATTCACAGATGCACACATACACACAGACACAGAAACAACACACACACAAACACACTGAAACACACACAGACACTCATCAGGATTTTGTGGTGGCTAAGAATCCGCATCCACTTGAAATGAAGGCAGAGCTGCCTAGTGGAAGAGGGATGGCTCATGGTTATGCCAGGAAGAAGCAACTGCTCCTTCCTGGTGTACTCTTCGAATCTTTGGACCCGTTTGCAACCCTGTTGGGCAGCCACATGGGCAGCTTCCTTCCCAACCCAAATGGAAACCAACTCCCTCCTCCCCACCTTCCAACTGTCTCCTTCTCTCTGCCCCTCCCACAGAGACTCCTTGCACACATTCCACAAATTGGAAAAAATCACTTCTCCTGAAAACAATTACTCCAAGAGCAGAGAGCTGCTGCGAAAGGTATGGCATGAGGAAGTGAAGACAGAGGGCAGAGGTGGAGGCTGGGCACGGGGGAGTCAGTGCCATCCTAAGGGGATTAGAAACATGACTGGCTTTCTATTGGGGAGGGGGCCAAGGGAAGAATCTGCTAGGCACTTAATGCAGGTCAGGGCACGTGGAGTCCTAGGAAGCCACTGAGGTTGAAAATGTTCTGATGGGACACAGGGGGGCCCGGGGAAGCAGAGGGTACCCAGGATTGGGGACTCCTCCTACTGAAAGCACTACCATTCTACTTGATGCCCAATGTGCCATAGGCCCAGTGGCATATTCTTGCCCTTCCCTAAACTATGCTGCACAGGACTGCACAGAGCAACAATTTCCTGTCTCAGACCATGAGCAGAGGCTCTTTTCCAGTGGTCTGGAACTCTACCCTACTCTGCGGAGGACAGGCACGACGGTGGGGTCAGGAAGGAGTCTGAAAATCTATGGTTCTCTCCTTCCCTGCTAACCTTTTCTAAGGACCCTGATACACAGATAAACACCAGCAAACTGGAATCTTCTCAGAGCCTTGGGTCCCCTTCCTTTGCTGACCGTCAGGGCATTGGACAGACCACTAGCCTTGTCCATATCTCAGTTTTTTCCTCCCTGATAGGAAGGGTTTTGGAGCTCACAAGGCTGAAGAACCAGGCTGGCATTTGAGCTGCCCAAAGAGGAGAAACAGATGAATCCTCCAGGGTTCTGAAGAGGCCCTGGAAACACATGCCAGTCAGCACATCACCATTGGTGGCAGAGAGCAGGAGTACCTGGGGCCCCCCCACTGCCAGGAGGCAGACTTGACAGATGAGGAAGCAGGCAGAGGAGGCCAGCTCCCCAGGCCAGAACCCACAGTAGTGAGTGCGGGAGCAAAGCCAGAGCTAGAATTCCTCTGCCAGTTGGTAGAAGCTTTGACACAACCTAGCAGCCATGTCACTAACTATAGTAAGACAATGACACTAGAAAGACAGACAGCACAGAGCCCTCATTAACAACCTCCACAATCTTGGCAGGAGTCTTGCAAGTTCGCCACAAAGGAGAAGCAGCTCCAAGGAGGTCCCAGGTGGTTGCAGAAGATGGTGAGTGACTGGGACCTAGGCCAGGTTGCCGAGAGAGAAGGGGCACAGCGGGCCTACCTCTGCTCACCTTTCATCTCACACCCAAGGTGCAGATGGAGAAGGGCATTTGCACTCTGGCAGATGTGGTCCTGATGAGCTGGCTGTCAGAAGGGATAGAGGAACTAGAGCCAGCAGAGTGAGGAATTGGCAGAGCCTATGGGGGCCAGGTGGTGGGCAGACTGGTACTACAGAACATTATGTTCTGCATATGCCAGCACAGACTTGGATCTGGGGCAGTTTGAAGAACCAGGCAGCAAGAACCTGGGCCTAGACACAACAGGGGATCACAGGTTTCCCAAGACGCTGTGCCATGGAAGCAGCTGTAAGGCTGTGGAATGACTGAGGAACCATGTGAGTTTGGGTCTGAGATGGACCCGGTGTCTTGACCATCACCCAACCAATCCTACAGGTGTTGACAAAGGGCATCATTCCCTACCTGGGAATCTTCCTGACAGACCTTACGATGATACATTCTGCATATCAGGATATCGATGATGTGAGTAGCCAGGCCCACGATGGCAGTCTGGGATCTTGAGGTCAAAGTTCCTTGGGAATCCTGAGCTCTGGCACTCCTTACAACCTCAAGGCCATCCTAAGAGCCGAGTCCTGTGCCCCTCTGAGCAGCTGCTTGCCACAGCTGTATGACCACTGAGTTTGTGCACATTGAGTAGCTGGGATTTCAAGTCCCTCATGGGATGGCACTGGGGCCAAACTGAAGCCAGCCTCTCCTAAGAGAAATGCCTTTTCACCCTATGCTGCAGTCACTCACCTTGCATCACAGGTGTTAGACAACACAGTCCCTAATCCTGACTTGATGCCCTGTGCCCAGCCCTCCTCTGAATGATGGCCCTACTCTGGTATAAGCACACATTTTGCCCAGGCTAGAAGAGGCCCTGGGTAGGGGGCCAAATCCTAACTCCATTGCCCTCTGTCTTCTAGGAAAAATCCCAAATGGAGAAATTAAATAAGGTAAGTGTCAGCTGGCCAGAAAGGACAGGGTGGGTAGAGACCTGCAAGTTTCTCCTGTCCAGCTTGATGAGCAGCCATTACTGGATGGGTACAATGAGATGAGAGAAGATCCACCCTTGTCATGGTAGGCTGTGTAGTAGCATGCAGGAGAGCCCCAGGATTGAGAGTGAGGGAACAACTGTGAGACCTCACATGTATTTGGGGAATCAGTGGAGTGTTGGTGGGCAGAGCTGGTAGAGGAGGTGGGTCCCTCCCTAGACAGCAAAGCCCAGCCCAGGCCAGCCCTGCCCTGTCCCTTTCCTTGTGCTCTCCATGACCAGGAAAATAAGATCATCCAACATTTGAAAGACCTGCAGCATACCTGCAGATATTATCACCTCAACAAAGCAGAAAATTTTCTGGCCTGGTTCAAGGGCCTGGAGCGGCTCAGTGAGGAAGCTAGGTAGGTTGGCAGACACTGGTTGGACCTGGGGAACATCCTGAGAATGGGGTCCAGAGGCCCTGAGGTATGACCATGGGTGAGTGGGAACCGACAGAGACTCTGGTCGGCTGAATGTGGGAGACCCACCAGGCTCTGAAGTTCAAGCCAACTGTGGCAGTGAACAGGCGAGGCACTTGGTCACCTCACCGCCACCCCTTGTCTTAGCTATGAGCTATCGTGTGCACTGGAGCCCCGGAGGCAGACTGACCCTACAAACAAGAGCAAGACCTTCCCAGGAATTCAAAAGGCAAGAAAGATGTAAGTCCCTGGGGAATGGCTGGCAGGGTTCAGGTAGGATGGCGTGCAGGTACCAGGGCTGCCTGAGGCTGATGTTGATGAGACAGAAGAGCTGGTAGGAAAGACAAGTCTTGCTAGGTGCTGGGGGAACACTGAGTTGGAGGCTCCAGGAATGAATCCTGGGCAGGAGGCCTGAGTCCAGGCCTGCCCCATGGTGGTGTTCTCAGGAAGACAGTGCTCCTAAGAAATGCTGTGCATTCTGGAAAGCCTGCTGTGTCTGCAGTTCCTGATTATGAAGGCAGCAGTGAGCACCGCCTGCTTGAGCTGCACTCCCAAGTTCTTTCCTAAGCAAGACAACATACATTCCCCATAGGCTCTGTTCCCAGGCAGGGGTCCCAGGACCTTAGTGTTTCTGGCGCTTGACTGCAGAAATGGCAGTCTCCTGGCTCAAAACGTGTCTGTAGGAGCTTCTCAAATGGTTGCTGTGTCTCAATTCCCGTCATTACGCCGATTAAATTCTTTATCCCTCTTCCACCAGCCTGAGGATGCCTGAGAACAAGAATGTGTTAGCAAAATATGAGTTTGTTCTCCAGAAGAGGACCTCTCCCACCCTGCCAAGATCACATGTGGAGCCCGCTCTTAACCTCTTCACAGGAAGAGGAGACCACACAACACTGAACAGTGTCTCTACTTAGTCTGGATGGCTATGGTTGAGCACATCCAGACAAGAATGGCCCAGGCCATACCCTACCCTAACCACCAGTGACCTCCACTCCTGAAAACACTCAGGATCTTTTCTCCACAATCTCCTCCTGATGTCAGGACCACAGTGGTTCTGTGGTCCAGGCAATAAGCCATCTTCCTTGGATACTCAATCCAAGACACACTTCAGATATTTTTCTACAAATGCTCTCTGCTGTCAAAATGTGGCCCAGGCCACAGAACTCCTCTGTTGCACCTACAATCCAGGAAAATACAAAGGATCCTGTATCCTCAGTGTTCTACTAATACCTGCCACTGGACACACTGACCTGGCCTCCAGGAACTCCCTCAGAGTTTCACATATTCTCCGTACTCTGACATAGAGGAACAGCTGACATTTTGTTAGAGCAATGGGCATGGTGCTCACACTTGCCCCTGGCTCTGCCATTTCTATTAGGATCTGACTTTGATGACTGTGATGCAGATCACTGGCTCTGATGCTGTGAGGTCGACAAGACACACTCTGCCAAAGCCATGCTGACTTATATAGGTTGTCTTCCCAATGAGAGCATTTGAGCTCTGACCTTGCCTTCCCTCCTCTTCAGCTATTCTGGCCTTGTTAGGGTGCACCAGAGTTTCCCTTGAGCGTCGACTGAGAGACAATGAGTGTTGCACATTGCCAACCCCAGGATTTCAAACATCCCATAGGAATGGCATTTGCTAGCCCTCAACCCTCAGTCCTGGTCTGAGTGCAGATAGTGCCATGGCCTCAATGCCAAGACCCAGGATAAACCATTCCACTCAGAGACTGCATCCAGGGCACTGGAATACCAAGGAAACTGCAGTTATTCCAGGTGGGGGCCCTTGCCCTGTTTCCATTCAATTTGAATGCAGAAGAGAAAGGAAAATATTTTCTCAATGGGGTGAAATGGATTTGATCGCTATGGTAAATAATGCCTCAATAAACATAGTTGTTCTGGTAGCTTTAGGATGGCTTTGTTTGTGATCATTTGGGTAAATGCCCGTAAATGGGATTGATGGGTCATAGAGGAGCTCTATGTGGAGTGTTTTGAGGAACCTCCATACTACTTTCCAAAGTTGTTAAACAAGTTTACACTCCCACCAACAACGCAGTAGGGTTCCCTTCTGGCCACATCCCCTCCAGCCATGGTATAACCCCTGTTTTGACTCTATTTGTTGTTGGTATAATTTTGGGAAGAGAAGGGAAAAAAGCAAAATGTTTAAATAGGAATACAGGTTGGCCATTGCAACAATGAGATGCACAAGACACTGTGCTGAAAAATGAACTTTACAATTTTGGTGGGTGGGGGGCAGAGAAAAGGGGGAGTGTAACTTGGAGATGGAGGGAAGGGTGGTAGGGGAAAAACAAAGGAGGAGGCAACAATGCTCAATAGGAAACGTACTCATTACTTTGCTCAGGTAACTGTAACCAAGCAGGAGGCAACAATGCTCAATAGGAAACGTACTCATTACTTTGCTCAGGTAACTGTAACCACACGGTACAGTATTTTTAAAATAAAAATCTTACAAAAAAGATGAAGCTATGAGGAATGAACTGCAGGACACAGACACAAGAGGTTTTTCTTTGTTTCTTAACTTTGGTATTTTTTGTTTCTTTTGTATATTCTTCCACCTTTGATATAATCTCTGTTGTTCTTGTATTTGATTCTGGTAACTGGTATACTATATAACGCTTATTGGATTTAGAAAAGGGAAGGAATTAAAAAAATCATAAGGAGGAAACTAATGCAAAAGCCATATGCACAAGACAATATGTTGGACACGATCTGTACAACTTGAGTGTGGAGTGGGGTAGGAGAAAAGCAAAGTAGTAGAACTTTTAAGGGTGGGATAACAAGATTGACTAGGAATTTACTCATTACCTAACATATAACTGAACGCCCTCTGTATATTGTCTTGGCAATAGAATATGAATATTTCGTATATATCTAGTGCTTCCAGTAACATGTCAATAAAACATCAAACAAGCATAGGAACAAAAGAAGATAAACAGAGGGGATACCCGGGACATAAGGAAAAAAGACAAAAGTAAAAGCTAATTTAATTCATTGGTCAGATTAGATTTCTCATGCAAGGTATCAGCAGTTACGAAATGAACCTGAAATCCAGCTCAAATTGTGATGAATTACATGTTGTAATAGGAGCATGTTTTGGAATCTACATATATGCCTTCATCAAAATATATGCCCATGAAACAGATTTGAGAAGCTATATTCCCATAGGACTTTTGTTATACTTGTTTACTAAGTCTTCGAAGGAAAAGGTACTCTGGCACTTAAAACAAATGACAAAACAAAAACTTCATTCCCACATCTGCTTCCTCAATATTTCCAGAAAATACATCGCCCACTCACTATTTTCCTTCAGGATTTCCCTAGGATCTCTGACTTTCTTTTTGCCTCCCTGGCTCAACTTCTTTGTCTGTTGCAAGGTGGAAGTTCCTTACTGACATTCTCTAGCCTTTCCATTCAACTCAGTGCTATAGCCTTTCTGAAAATCTCCCTTCTCCATTCAAGAATTCCTCCAGTATAGGGATGGGAAGGAGGTACACACCGTAGTCCTACCCTTCTCCACAAGTTCATTTCCGCAATTATCAGCTGCACAGAGGCAACCATGCTCTGAAAATATTCAACGGAAAAATCCAGATATTCAGAATTGGGAAAGTTTAAATTCTTAGAATACGGAGAATGTAAACACTAAATTGTATTGGAAGAAAATAACATTGAAAATATGCATGTGGAGTCAGCTAATGATTGGTTTTTCATTGGGGCCCTGGCTGGTCATGCTTGTTAACCTAGAGGCTTGAGAGATAAAAAGGACAAAGATCACAGCTTGAGGACAAAAAGTTCACACCAAAGTTCTCATGACCTCAATTTCATTGGTAGCCAGGTGAGAAAACTTGCTCCTGCCATCCCAGTCTACACAGGAAGCTAGATTGAGAGAACTGGACTTGCATTCCAGCCCAAGGAAACAATCCACAAACCCCCATGTCAACAGAAAAGGCCTAGCATGGTGGTATGTGCCTGTCATCCTAGCTATATGAGATCTTCAATAGGGGCTTTTGATCCAGCTGACCATGAAAAGAAGTGAGACTGAATCTCAAAAGAAACTGCAGCACCTAGGCACCAGTGGCTCATGCCTATAATCCTTCCTACTCAGGAGACTGAGACCTAAGGATTGGGGTTCAAAGTCTGTCAGGGCAGGAAAGTTCATGAGACACTTAGCTCTAATTAACCACCAGAAATTAAGAAGTAGCACTGTGGCTCAAAAGGTAGAGCAACCATGTGAGCTGAAGAGCTCATAGAGAGCACGTAGGCCCAGAAGCATGCCCAATTAAATATAAAAATCAATCAATCACTGAAACTTCAACAAACAAAAAACAATCAATTAATCAATCAAGAATAAACCTGCATCAAACCGTGCTTGGATGGGGGCTCAAGCATTCAAGTGGACTAGAGCCTGTCCAGCAAGTAGAACATCTTGTGCTTAAACATAAGGAAAACCATCAGTTCAAACATCCACAACACCAAAAAACAAACATATCACATTCTTGTCTATGTGAGGGTTGGCCTGAGAAGCAGTGTCTGTACTGTGTGTTCCCATTCCCTTGATACCATGTTAGAATTGGCTCAATACTACCTCTGACAGACAGGAAGAGAAAGGATGGTCCTACAGTTGAAGGGAAATGAGTCCAACTGATGAAGGGAATCAATACTAAGGATTAAGTCTTTCATGCAAGAGCAAGAGACTAAGGGTCTATGGCTTCTTAAGCTTTACCAGTTCCCCATTTTATTCCAGTTCCAGATCCTTCCTTTCCCACATTTTCAAACATTCAAAATTGCTTTAAATTTCTTTCACACACATTTTTCTCTTCTTGATGCTATAATCTGCCAGTGATCTGCTAGTTCTCCCTGCATCATTGAAAACTTTAGTATTGTTTCTCTATGTTGGTCTAACACTGTCATTTTAAGAAAATTTCAACACTAACACAATCTAGAGTTCATCTAGCTAACATCTTGGATTCTGAGTCTCCACAATCTCTCAGCTGGCTTCATGTCAGTGACCCTTTCCTGTGGTCTAACTTACATATCACCAATAATGGCACCAACTGGGGAGATAATGTGAAATATTTCCCTTTTTACCACCTTCACTTCATCCTGCTTACTTAATCCTGTTCTCACATATCTTCTATTCAGCAACTGATACTTAGTATATTGACAGGTATTTATTGTTCCTATAAGTTACTTTTATATTATCTATCACCAAATTTGCTGTTTCTACCCCTGATAAACACATTTATAGTCCAAGATCCAAATCACCTTGTTATTGAAAATCCTCAATCAATTTCCCTCTTTATTTCTTTAAGCAAAAATCCCATCTATAAATAAGTCTAGTGTTAAATTCAATCTCCACGTAAGTTTATTGTTTTCTTTTTCATCATTTTTATTTTTAATGTAAAGGTGATGTACACAGGGGTTACAGCTGCATAACTCAGGCAATGAGTTCATTTCGTTTTGAACAATATTATTTTTTCTTCATTTTTCTAACTCATGGCTATCCATCCGTACCTTACTCATATTAGAAACTGTCAAGTAAGTATATTTGGTTTAACTACTATTAAAATCATTAACAAAATATTCAAGTGACTTGGAGGCCTTTATAATGTACTATGTGATTTTTTGGGTTTCTTTGTATGTTCCTCCCCCATGGTAAAATCCCTGTTTTCACTGTATTTGATTCCAATGCCCTGCATCTTGTATATATATTTCTCTAAGTTGTGGATGGGAAGGGAAAAAACAAAATGCTTCAATAGTGATATACACTGACCCATTGTAAAAATGAGATGAACAAGATACTATGTTGAAAATGAACTTTACAACTTGGAGGGGGGTGGTATAGGAGTAGTTAGGGAGGTGGGTATTAAGGATGGTAGGGGAATAACAAAGGAGGAATGTACAATGCTCAACAGGAAATGTACTCATTTCCTTACTCATGTAACTGTAACCCCTGTAAAGAATTTTCACAATATAAAACATACTTAAAAAGAACAAAGTAAAACATATTCAAGTGAGCCCTCAATATTAACAGGCAACCCTCACCATCACCTAGTCCTTTAATTTCTGATGAGAGTAAATGTTTTCCTACAACTGTGAAACCACTCCCAACACACTTGGAGGATGCCATCTTATCTTCCCACAATGAAAGGAGTGTCTCAGTGATATGCGCCACTTCCTGCCATAGGTGACACAGAGCATTAGGAGCCTGAACACCTGATGACCTAGCAGGACCCACCTCCCATGGAGATACCCAGCAATCAGAGCTGATGGGGATGGAGCACCAGAGAAACTCAATGTCATGTCTGTAAGTCAGCAAATGCCCCTCACAGACCTAAGCTCTGCCCTGGCTGGCAGGTGAGGCAACACCTATCCGCTGAGACTAATTCCTACTCCCAATTAAGTGACCAGTCCGGAGGCTTAGATTCCTCTGTTTAGGCAACTAAGCCTCCGTGAAGGCTTCAGGGCCCCCATAAAGCCTGCCCCACTATCTAACCCTTACCACGAGAGCCTTTGATTTCTGAGGAAACCCAAGAGACAGTGACAATTTTACACTACTGAGCTCTTTTTTTTTTGTCACATGTGGGGCCTGAATTCTGGGCCTGGTTGCTGAGCTCTTCAGCTCAAGGCCAGCACTGTATGACTTCAGGCACAAAGCTACTTCTGTGTTCTGTGAGTGGTTTATGGGAGATCAGAGTCTCAGGGTCTTTCTTGCCTGGGTTGTCTTTGAACTGTGATCCTCAGATCTGAGCCTTCTGAGTAGCTAAGATGACAGGGGTGAGCCACAACTGCCCAGCAATCTACCTTGTTTAGATGCATGAAACTCACTGCCAAGGACCCTAGACGGCAAACTTTTGGGTTCAGGTCACTTACTATGGTGTAGTCCCACCAAGGTAACCCTTGGTAACTTTCTGGCCTCCCAGGGATACCGAGTCTCACCCAGGAAGGTACAGGTGGTTCAGCAGTCAGTGACTTATCTGTGTATTCAACTGGGCCACACACAAGGCTTTTACTATCCCCACCAAACTCCTGATTACTAACTGCCCTAGCCCTACACTAAGAAGGAGCTTCTCTCCTTTTTGAGTCTTGCTGACTACCTCAGGACCTGGACCCCCAACAACTCCCTCTGAAGTTGCCACTTATATGAAGTAGCTAGAGGGTCACGGGAGGAAACCCTTTGAACGCCCTCCACTCACATTTCTCCCTTCAGCAGACTGGTTCCAAACGGCCTCCACACAGGCCTCTGCTCTCAGGCTGCCGGAGCCTTCACACCTGTTCTTTCATTATGTAACTGAGAACTAGGGTTTTACATTGGGAGTTTGAGGTTAGCAGATCGGACCTCATTTGTGCCAGTTTCTTATTTGTCCAGACACGTAGACCCTACCATGAGGGACTGGGCTCCTTGCCTCTGTGGCCTAGCCACCACTTGAGTCCTATTACAGGAGTCAAAGAAACTGAACCTGGGCACAAGCCTACCATTGTCACCCACCATCACCTCACTCAGTTACTAACCTATAGAGGGCTCAAACTCTGTCTCCCTCCCACAACCTCTGGTGTCCTGTAACTGATAGAAGCCCCACGCTGACCTTCCAGCCTCTGCCTTCCATTAAACCCAACAGCTATTACCAATCCAGATACAAAGAGCTCCCCAGCACACTCCTATGTGGAGACTCTGGATGACCTGCTAACTCACCCAGCACACATTAGAGAAAGGTTGTTAAAGCCCCAGGGAAACCGTAATCATGCCTGGGTGACCTAAATCCCTGCCCAGTTCGAAACACTCCCATCATCTCTCTTGTCCAGGCCAACAGGAGGCGGATGTGTCAGGCAAGACTCACACAGCCTTCCTCTCCAAGTTTGCCGAGACCTGAGGAACTTATCCTCACTCCATGCCATCTTCTCTGCCCTACAGAGCACGGCCATCTTCCGACTGAAGACATCATGGCAAGAGGTCTGCAGGTGGGTCCCTATTCCCACAGCAGTTGCCGTATGGACAAACATGGTAAGTGTCACACTCCCTAAGCCCTGGACACAAACCCCATTCCCTGGGCCCAGGTGGGTATTTATTATCAGGATTCAGACACCTCCTGTCAGATTGAGCATACACAGACACAGACACATACATAGACACAGACACACACACACACACACACACACACACACACACACACACACACACACAAGCTTACTAGGTTTTCTGTCGTGGCTATGAATCTGCATCCACTTGAATTGAAAGCACAGCTGCCTAGTTGAAGAGCGATGGCTCATGGTTATGACAGGAAGAAGCACTTGCTCTTGCCTGGTGGATTCTTGGGGCTATTTGAACCGATTTTCAACCCTGTTGTGGAGTCACATGGTTTCCTTCCTTCCAAAACCAAATGGAATCCAACTCCCACCTCCCCACTTTCCAACTGTCACCTTCTCTCTGCCCCTCCCACAGATACTCCTTCTGCACATTCCACAAACTGGAAAAAATCACTTCTCCTACAAATAATTAATCTAAGAGCAAAGAGCTGCTGGCAAAGCTATGACATGAGGAAGGGAAGACAGGGGGCAGATGTGGAGGGGAAACACGGGGGAGTCAGTGCCATCCTGAAGGTGTTTAGAAACACAACCTGATTTCTATTGTAAGGAGAGCAAGGAGAGATTCCCGTAGGCACACAGTAGGCAGAGGGGTGCTACAGCATTTTGTGATCTGCGTATACCAGCCTAGATTTGGACGTGGGGAAGTTTGGAGAACCAGGCAGCAAGAACGGGCCCTAGACACTAGGGGGGATCACAGGTTTCCCAAGTGGCTGTGCCATGGGAGCATCTGTAAGGTTGAAGACTGACTGAGATGCCCTGTGAGATTGGGTATGAGATGGGCCTTGGGCCTTGACCATCACCAACCCAATCCTACAGCTGATCTCAATGGGCATTATTTCCTACCTGGGAATCTTCCTGATAGATCTCATGATGATAGATACTGCATATCAGGATATCCATGAAGTGAGTAGCCAGGCCCCAGTTGGCTCCTTGGCAAGAGGAGAAGAAAGGCCCCTGGGAGTCCTGAGCTCTGACACTCCTTATAGTCCCCTGGCCATGCCCAGTGCTCAGTCCTATGCCCCTCTGACCATCTGCTGGCCAAACCTGCCTGACCCGTGAGCTGTGTGCACACACACACGCCAGCTGGGGTTTCAAGTCCTTTAAGCCAGGTCCGTGTGGCACAACTGAAGCCAGGCTTTCCTAAGACAAGCAACTTCTGGCCTAATAAAGGCCTTTTTACTGATGCTGCAGTCACTCTCCAGCTTCCCAGGGGTTAGACAACAAAATCCCTTATCCTGACATGATGCTAGGTTCACAGCCTCCTCTGAATGCAGGCCCTACTCTTGTTATGCACACATGTTGTGCAGGCTTGATGAGGCCCTGGTTGGGTGTGCTGAGGGAAGAGGGTCCCCATACTGACTCCATGGCACTCTGAATACTAGGACAAAACACATATGATGAAATTAATTCAGGTGAATATCAGCTCTCCAGACAGAGCAGCCTGGACATTGAGTGTGAGATCCCACACAAGTCTGGGGGACTCAATGGCGGGTTGGTGGGCAGAGCTGGTAGAGGAGCTGGGTCCCTCCTCAGCCAGCAAAGCCCAGGCCAGGCCAGTCCTGCCCTGTCACTGCTCTTGTGCTCCTCAAGACCAGGAAAATGAGATCATCTAAGACCTGAAAGACCTGCAACAAACCTGCAGATATTCTCACCTAAAGAAGCAGAAAATTCTGGAGTGGCTCAGTGAGGAAGCCAGGTGGGTTGTCAGACACTGGCTGAATGAGGGGGGACATCCTGACAATGGAGTCCGGAGGGCCGGAGGTGTGACCATGGATTCGAGTGGGAACCGACAGAGTCTCTGTTCGGCCGCATGAGGATGGTCCATCAGGCTCTGAAGTGCAAGCCACTCTGGCAGTGAACAAACATGGCACTTGGTCACCTCACCACCACCCCTTGTCTTAGCTATGAGCTGTCATGTGCACTGGAGCCCAGGAGGCAGACTGACACTACAAACCACAAGACCAAGAAGTTTTCACAAATTAGACAGGCAGGACAGAGGTAAGTGGATGGGCACCGACTGGCAGGGGCCAGTGAAGATTCTGGGCTGCGACACCTGAGGCTGATGCTGATTTCGCCCCACTGACAGCATCCCTGATTGTGGGCTCAGAGGCCTTGGCTCTCTGGGCTTTTCCTCCCCTTGCTTGTGTCTGGGGTGCATCCCTCTGATAGGGGTTGGGATTTTCGAAGGGCCTAGACTGGAGCAGCATGCTAGCAGGGTAATGGGGAGCAGGAATGTGCGGGGTGCTGGGGAAGTTCCCTCCAGCAAGCCATCCCCTGACTGAAGGGACCATAGTCACAACACTGACCTCAGTGGCAGTGGCAGCTCCCAGCCCACAGCACAGGAGCAGCTCCAGCGTGGCCCTGACAGCAACAGCAGGACACTGTGGAAGAGCCCTCATACAGTGGCCCTCTGTGCCCTGGTGTGACCAGCTCCCACCTGGATCTCCACAGGAGACTCAAGGGAGAATCCTCCCAAGAGAAGGAAATGGTGGCACCCTGCACTACTAGTCCATTCCTAACTTATCCAATGGAGGTGCAGCCAAGAGGTCTGGAAAGCCCAGCTCCTGTTCACATCATACAGTTTTGGAAGGCCCTAGACCTTCGTCCCAGGCTGGGACATCCATCTATGTCAAGGCCTCTCCTCATGTTGCTGTCTTTCCAGATCAGGTTCTGCAAATCATCCTCTCCAGGGACTTCTGGAATGCTCTTAAATTGCAAAAGCCCAGCCTGCTCTTGAACCTCGAATACACCTGAGGCTAAGACAAACAATAGTCAGAGTTGGAATTTAGGTGGGGAGAGCAACAGCTACCCGTTGGTTCCAAATAACAAGCAGGTGGGAGACACCTGTCTCATCAGGGTGAGCATACGTGAGCACACAGAAAAGGTGTCCAAAGTTTCATGGTGAGTGGGGCAGTATGACACACCCCTGCTGTCTTCAACAAGTCAGGATACAGACCAGTGGCCATCTCCAGGTCCATTTGCTTCCCTCCTGAAATTGGTCTTTTAGTAGAGACCGCAGAAACCCAGCATGCTGGAGGCAGTGGGCAGTGCTCAGGTCTAGACCTCACAGCAAGGAGGGAGGAACAGTGGACCCAGCCACGGACATGAGTAAAACCACCTCAGGGCCTCTGGAGAGTCAAGAAGGCAGATACATGGATCAAGGAGATGAAGACTTTGACTAGATAAGGCACAATGCAACAGGAACCTTCTTGACTTTCCTCAGAGTGAGGTAGATTCAGAGCCTCAGAGTTAGGATGGTAGGATTCTGGGTATTACATAACCTGAAACAGCAGAGGCTTTTCACAGGTGAACTGGCCTTGTTCAGGAGAAGCCTTTTTCATCTTCCAAGTCTTCAAGGGATCAGGAGTCATTTATCTCTTTCCTCATGGAGATTCCATGACTTTCCATCATGCTCAGTCCTCTCCAGGCCACGAGAGGGAGTGGCTGTCATTAGCAGCCAGCTGGGAGAATGTGTCTTCCTGTGTGCTCTGCTCAGAGACTCAGGGGAGCTGGAGAAGGCTAAAGGTGTATCCTCTACCAGTGCGGCCTCCAGCCCAGTGGGGACCTGACTGGTAGGAGGCAATGGGTCCCTGGCTCTGGGCCTGCTCCTTCTCTTGGGCTTGGGCAAACCTCTCTGGTGAGACCTAGGCCCATGCCTACTTGATTCTGTTAACCTACAGCCACAAGACCTGAACATGATCCTGCCTGGGAGGAGGTGTCACACTGCTGATGAGAGTGGCTAGAAATGGACATGGCCCATGCTATCTTCTGAGACCACACTTAGGAAGGAAGACTTGAATCATCCCATCACACAGTGGCTGATTCCCTTTCTGAGCATGAGTGTCTTCAGGGTATTGCTGGCCACAGACTGGTGGGAAGGGGGCACTTTGCCCAGGGCTTGATGTTCTCTCCCCTTCTGACCCATGTGAGGAATCAGAAGAAGACACAGGATGTCATCCTGAAGCCCTTGAACAAAGCCTTACTGAAAGAGTACAAGCCAGATTTTGTTAAGTTTTTCGAAGAACCAACTCTTTGTTTTGTTGATTCTTTCTATAGTTTTTTTGGATTCTAATTCATTTAATTCTGATTTAATTTTGATTATTTCTTTCCGGGTACTGGATTGGGGTTTATCTTGCTGCTCTTTTTCAGGGAGCTTTAGGTGTGTCATTAAATTGTTAGTTTCAGATCTCTCCCATTTGTTGATGTAGGAGCTCAGAGCTATAAACTTGCCTCTGAGTACTGCCTTTGCTGTGTCCCAGAGGAGCTGGTAATTTGTGTGTTCATTTTTGTGGAATAGCATGAACATTTTAATTTCCTTTCTAATCTCTTCTATGACCCACTCATGATTCAGTAGTGTGTTGTTCAGCCTCCATGACAGACCCTTAGCAAATCTTATCAGAAAAAGAAGAGAACACACCCAAATTAATAAACTCAGAGATGAGAATGGAAACATCTCCACGGAAACAACCAAGATTCAGAACATTATACGGGAATACTTCTCAAAACTCTATGCTAATAAGTTTGAGAACTTGACAGAATTGGCCCTTTTCCTAGCAAATAGTGACATGCCAAAACTGAACCAAGATGAGTTAAACTATCTTAACAGGCCCATATCAAGTACTGAAATAGAAACAGCAATAAGAGTCCTCCCAGGTAAGAAAAGTCCAGGACCAGATGGTTTTACAGCGGAATTTTACAAGGCCTTCAAAGCACAGCTCACACCAATACTCCTCCAACTCTTCAATGAAATTGAAAGAGAAAGCTCACTACCGAACATATTCTATGAAGCCATCATAACCCTCATCCCAAAACCAGGCAGGGACTCATCAAAGAAAGAGAACTATAGACCCATTTCTTTGATGAATATTGATGCAAAACTTCTCAACAAAATTTTGGCCAATCGACTTCAACAATTCATCCAAAAAATCATACACCACGATCAAACAGGATTCATTTCAGGGATGCAAAGCTGGTTCAATATACCCAAATCAATTAATATTATTCATCACATCAACAGGAGCAAGAATAAGAACCACATGGTTACCTCAATAGATGCAGAAAAAGCATTCGACAAGATCCAATACCCCTTCATGATGAAGGTTTTGGAAAAATTAGGAATCCATGGAACATTTCTCAATACAATAAAGGCTGTATATGACAAACCTACAGCCAGCATTATACTCAATGGTGAAAAACTAAAGCCATTTCCTCTTAACTCAGGAACAAGACAAGGATGCCCACTCTCTCCACTTCTCTTCAATCTAGTATTAGAATGCCTAGCTACAGCAATAAGACAAGATGCAGACATAAAGGGGATCCAAATAGGGAAAGAAGAAATAACACTCTCCCTCTTTGCAGATGACATGATCTTGTATTTAAAGAATCCCATAGACTCCACTCCCAAATTACTCAAGCTGATTCAAAACTTTGGTAAAGTAGCAGGTTATAAAATTAACCCCCCAAAATCAAAGGCTTTTCTGTATGCCAACAATGAGAAAAGTGTGGCTGAAATTAGGAAAGCAACTCCATTTGTAATAGCCCCACGAAAAATAAAATACCTAGGAATTAACTAAAGAAGGGAAGCACCTCTATGAAAACTTTAAAATCTTGAAAAAGGAAATCAACACAGAACTAAAAAAATGGCAAAGCCTCCCATGCTCCTGGATTGGAAAGATTAACATCGTGAAAATGTTAATACTTCCCAAGGCTACCTACAAATTCAACGCAATACCTATCAAAATTCCACCCTCATTCTTCAAGGAAATAGAAGAGGCAATCCAAAAATTCATATGGAACAATAAAAGACCCCGAATAGCAAAAACGCTCCTCAACGGAAAGAACACTGCTGGAGGAATATCAATAACAAATTTCAAACTCTACTATAAAGCCATAGTAATCAAAACAGCTTGGTATTGGCATAAGAACAGACCTCAGGACCAATGGAATAGAATTGAAAACCCAGAAATGAACCTACAGACCTATAATCATCGATAAGGGAGATAAAACAATAGAATGGAACAAAGACAGCCTCTTCAGTAAATGGTGCTGGCAAAATTGGTTAACTACATGTAGAAAACTAAAGCTAGATCCTTATATATCACCCTGCACCAGAATCAACTCCAAACGGATCAAAGACCTTGAAGTCAAAGCAGACACTCTGAAAACATTACAGGATGGAATAGGAGAAACCCTAGGTCTCCTTGGATCAGGCCAAAACTTTCTGAATAGAGACCCGGAAACACAACAAATCAAAGGAAGGTTGGACAAATGGGATTGCATAAAGTTGCAGAGCTTCTGCAGGGCAAATGACATAACTAGCAAGATAATAGAAAGCCCACGGATTAGGAGAAGATCTTTACTAGTCATACAACGGACAAGGGTCTCATATCTAAAATATACTTGGAACTCAAAAAATTTAACCCCCCAACAACAAATCCTCAAAGAAACAACTGCCCAATAAATAAGTGGGCGAAAGACTTAAAGAGAAACTTCTCTGAAGAAGAAAGAAGGATGGCCAATAGACACATGAAGAAATGTTCAACATCCCTAGCCATAAAAGAAATGCAAATCAAAACAACATTGAGATATCACCTCACCCCAGTTAGAATGGCAAAAGTCAAGAACTCTAACAACAACAGTCGCTGGAGGGGCTGTGGACAGAAAGGAACCTTACTTCATTGTTGGTGGGAATGTAAACTTGTTCAACCACTTTGGAAAGCAGTATGGAGGTTCCTCAAAAGACTTCACATAGATCTCCCCTATGAGTGGCGCTGTATCTCAAGTGGTAGAGCGCTCGCTTTGAGTTGAAGAGCTGAGGGACAATGCCCAGGCCCAGAGTTCAAGCCCCATGACCGACAAAAAAAAAAAACTATATACAACTCCCCTATGACCCAGCAATTCCACTTTTGGGCATTTACCCAAATGTTTACAAACAAGACCACACTAAAGCTACCAGCACAACAATGTTTATTGCAGCATTATTTACCATAGCTAAGATCTGGAACCAACCCAGATGCCCCTCAGTAGATGAACAGATCAAGAAAATGTGGTATATATACACAATGGAATTCTATGCCTCCATCAGAAAGAATGACATTGCCCCATTTGTTAGGAAATGGAAAAACTTGGAAAAAATTATATTAAGTGAAGGAAGCCAGGCCCAAAGAAACATAGGTGCCATGGTTTCCCTTATTTGCATTATCTAGTATATGTATGAGTCAAGCGGAAAAGGTCAGATAATGCGATGTCAGGAAAATGATACCCGGGACATAAGGAAAAAAGACAAAAGTAAAAGCTAATTTAATTCATTGGTCAGACTAAGGTTCCATTGCAAAGTTATGAGATGAATCTGACATGCAGCTAAAATTGTGATGAATTGGGCTAGGAAGGTGGCTCAGTGGTAGAGTGCTTGCCTTGCATGCCTGAGGCCCTGGGTTCAATTCCTCAGCACCACATAAGCAAAAAGAAAAAAGCCAGAAGAGGCGCTGTGGCTCAAGTGGTAGAGCGCTAGCTTTGAGCTGAAGAGCTGAGGGACAGTGCCCAGGCCTGGAGTTAAAGCCCCACAACCGGACCCCCCCTAAAAAAAAATTGTGATGAATTACACGTTGTAGTAGGAGCATATTTTGGAACCTACATATATACCTTCATCGAAATGCATGCCCATGAAATAGATTTGAGAAGCTATATTGCCATAGGTCCTTTGTTATACTTCTCTACTAATCCTTCGAAGGAAAAGGTGCTCTGGCACTTAAAAATTAAAAAACAAAAACTTCGTTCCCACATCTGCTTCCTCAATATTTCCAGAAAATACATCGCCCACTCACTATTTTCCTTCAGGATTGCCCTAGGATCTCTGACTTTCTTTTTGCCTCCCTCGCTCAACTTCTTTGTCTGTTGCAAGGTGGAAGTTCCTTACTGACATTCTCTAGCCTTTCCATTCAACTCAGTGCTATAGCCTTTCTGAAAATCTCCTTTCTCCATTCAAGAATTCCTCCAGTGCAGAGATGGGCAGGAGGCACACACCATAGTCCTACCCTTCTCCACAAGTTCACTTCCCCAATTATCAGCTGCCCAGAGGCAATCATGCTCTGAAAATATTCAATGGAAAAATCCAGATATTCAGAATTGGGAAAGTTTAAATTCTTCAGAATAAGGAGAATATAAACACTAAATTGTATTGGAAGAAAATAACATTGAAAATTTGCATGTGGAGTCAGCTAAGGATTTGTTTTTCTTGGGGCCCTGGCTGGTCATGCTTGTTAGCCTAGATGCTTGAGAGATAAAAAGGACAAAGATCACAGCTTGAGGACAAAGAGTTCACACCAAAGTTCTCATGACCTCATTTTCATTGGTAGCCAGGTGAGAACACTTGCTCCTGCCATCCCAGTCTACACAGGAAGCTAGATTGAGAGAACTGGACTTGCATTCCAGCCCAAGGAAACAATCCACAAACCCCCATGTCAACAGAAAAGGCCTAGTATGGTGGTGTGTGCCTGTCATCCTAGCTATATGAGATCTTCAGTAGGGGCTGTGATCCAGCTGACCAGGAAAACAAGTGAGACTCAATCTCAAAAGAAAATGCAGCACCTAGGCACCAGTGGCTCATGCCTGTAATCCTCTCTACTCAGGAGGCTGAGATCTAAGGATTGGGGTTCAAAGTCTGTCAGGGCAGGAAAGTTCATGAGACACTTAGCTCCAATTAACCACCAGAAATTCAGAAGTAGCACTGTGGCTCAAAAGGTAGAGCAACCATGTGAGCTGAAGAGCTCATAGAGAGCACGTAGTCCCAGATGCATGACCAATTAAATATAAAAATCAGTCAATCACTGAAACCTCAACAAACAAAAAACAGTCAATTAATCAATCAAGAATAAACCTGCAGCAAACTGTGCTTGGATGGAGGCTCAAGCATTCAAGTGGAATAGAGCCTGTCTAGCAAGTAGGTCATCTTGTGCTTAAACATAAGGAAAGCCATCAGTTCAAACATCCACAACACCAAAAAAGAAACATATCACATTCTTGTCTATGTGAGGGTTGGCCTGAGAAGCAGTGTGTGTACTGTGTGTTCCCATTCCCTTGATATCATGGTGGACATGGCTAATACTACCTTGGACAGGCAGGAAGAGATTGCCCTAGAGTTGAAGGGAAATGAGTCCAACTGATGAAGGGAATCAATACTAAGGATTAAGTCTTTCATGCAAGAGCAAGAGACTAAAGGTCTATGGCTTCCTAAGCATTTCCAGTTCCCCAGTTTATTCCAGTTCCAGATCCTTCCTTCACCACATTTTCAAACATTCAAAATTGCTTTGAATCTTTCACACAGATTTTTCTCTTCTTGATGCTATAATCTGCCAGTGATCTGCTAGTTCTCCCTGCATCATTGAAAACTTTAGTATTGTTTCTCTATGTTGGTCTAACACTCTTTGTCATTTTAAGAAAATTTCAACACTAACACAATCTAGAGTTCATCTAGCTAACATCTTGGATTCTGAGTCTCCACAATCTCTCAGCTGGCTTCATGTCAGTGACCCTTTCCTGTGGTCTAACTTACATATCACCAATAATAGCACCAACTGGGGAGATAATGTGAAATATTTCCCTTTTTAACACCTTCACTTCATCCTGCTTACTTAATCCTGTTCTCACATATCTACTATTCAGCAACTGATACTTAGCATATTGACAGGTATTTATTGTTCGTATAAGTTACTTTTATATTATCTATCACCAAATTTGCTCTTTCTACCCCTGATAAATACATTTATATTCCAAGATCCAAATCACCTTGTTATTGAAAATCCTCAATCAATTTCCCTCTTTATTTCTTTAAGCAAAAATCCCATCTATAAATAAGTCTAGTGTTAAATCCCATCTCTACGTAAGTCTATTGTGTTTTTTTATCATTTTTATTTTTAATGTAACGGTGATGTACACAGGTTTTACAGCTGCATGTCAGGTAATGAGTTCATTTGGTTTTGAACAATGTTATTTTTTCCTCATTTTTCTAACTCATGGCTATCCATCACTACCTTACTCTTATTAGAAATTGTCAAGTAAGTATATTTGGTTTAACTACTATTAAAATTGTGAACAAAATATTCAAGTGATTTGGAGGCATTTATAATGTACTATGTGATTTTTTTGAAGGTTTTTTTTAAAAATTTTATTGTAAAGATGCTGCTCAGAGCGATTACAGGTACACGAGTAAGGCAGTCAGTACATTTCTTTTCTCTTCTCTTCTTTTCTCTTCTTAGTTGTGGAGCTTGAACAGATGACCACTTTCTCCAAGGCAGGGTCATTGTCATTAGGCATACCTGTGTTGTCCCCTCAATCCCAAATGCTGCTCTTGTCAAGTTCTTGGTATCTGAATGAGAGGGGCTGGGAGAAAAGAAGGACTACGTGTCCTTCTTTCTCTCCTGTCTACTGTCCATAGCTTTCTACCATTGCCCTTGGTGTCAGGGAACCATAAACAAGTTATGTCTTGGCCCTGCTGAATCCTTTAGGTCTACCACTCTTTTCTGTTCAATATACCCTCTGGCAAGGAGGGTTTTCTTCCTCGGGGGACTTCTCATTGGAAGGTCACAGACTAACAGGGATCTACCTTGGCTGCTTATTACCCTTTAACCTTCCTGTAGTAATTGCTTCCCCTCTGTGGACTCCTCCTTTTCATCCACAGTAAAATGAATCAGAGGAAAGGACCCCAACACCAGCTATTCCAAGTGTTTCTTCCGAATCTTTGTCTTAGTTTTCCTTGATATTGGCTTCCTTTGCTCAATTTTATTTTAAAAGGGAGTTTTAAAGCACTAGGTTGAAGGAAAGTCAGCTGGTCTCATATAGCACACCAAAGGGGAGTCAGCCCATAACCCTGCTCAGTTCTAGTTCTGCTGTGAGAGACTCTGAGCAGGACTGTGGTAAGGACAGGAGAGGAGCCCCATCTAGGAAGAGGCTGCAGCTTTTATCTTTCCCTTCCCCATTTAAGAGGCTTGAAGGGGAACTGGAAGAGAGCACCTTTGCCTTTTTTCCACAAGGATTAGAGTTATTTAGTGGCGTGTTTAGTGAAGGCTACTCCCCTGCGTCCCTGGAAGCCTATGCCATTCACATTGGGCTTTGTTCTGCTATGGTAGATCTCAAGGCTTCTCTTGTTGATACCCTCTCTCCCAATTCGACTTGAGTCATGGCTATGAATAAAATCAGGTGTTTCTTACAGCTGTTTTCATGATACATGGATACAGAGAAAGATGCCACTTATGACATCTGTTCTTTCTTACCAGGATTTTTTTTTTGTATTTTATTTTATTTGTGAACATACTGTGCAGAGGGGTTACAATTACATGGGCAGGATAATGCATACATTTCTTACCAAGCATTGCAGCCTCCTCCTTTGTTTACACTTCACATCCCTTCCCAGCCTCTCCCCCCCTCCCAGTCCCAATCCCCCCCCCCCCACTGACATTGTAAAGCTCGTTTTGGACAAGACAACTTGTACTTCTCATTTTTGCAACAGGTCCACCTGTATCCTTAAACGACTTCTTTTTCCCCATCTCCTCCACAAGTTATAGTGACATCAAATATAGTGAAACCAGGGATTATACTGTGGGGGAGGGACATACAAAGCAACAAAGAAATAATCTTATAAATGCGTTAGAAACACATGCATGAAAGAAAAAAACGTTAAAATACATATCTAAGGGTTCATTTTCCTAACATCACATTATCTGACCTTTTCCACTTGACTCATACACATACTAGATATTGCAAATAAGGGAAACCATGGGGCCTATGTTTCTTTGGGCCTGGCTTCCTTCACTTAATGTAATTTTTTCCAAGTCTTTCCATTTCCTAACAAATGGGGCAATGTCATTCTTTCTGATGGAGGCATAGAATTCCATTGTGTATATATACCACATTTTCTTGATCCATTCATCTACTGAGGGGCATCTGGGTTGGTTCCAGATCTTAGCTATGGTAAATAATGCTGCAATAAACATAGTTGTGCTGGTAGCTTTAGTGTGGTCTTGTTTGTAAACATTTGGGTAAATGCCCAAAAGTGGGATTGCTGGGTCATAGGGAAGTTCTATGTGGAGTCTTTTGAGGAACCTCCATACTGTTTTCCAAAGTGGTCGAACAAGTTTACATTCCCACCAACGATGAAGTAAGTTTCCCTTCTGTCCACATCCCCTCCAGCATCTGTTGTTGTTAGAGTTCTTGATTTTTGCCATTCTAACTGGAGTGAGGTGGTATCTCAATGTTGTTTTGATTTGCATTTCTTTTATGGCTAGGGATGTGGAGCATTTCTTCATGTGTCTATTGGCCATCCTTCTTTCTTCTTCAGAGAAGTTTCTCTTTAAGTCTTTCGCCCACTTGTTTATTGGGCAGTTGTTTCGTTGAGGATTTGTTGTTGGGGGATTTAATTTTTTGAGTTCCAAGTATATTTTAGATATGAGACCCTTGTCCGTTGTATGGCTAGTAAAGATCTTCTTCCAATCCGTGGGCTTTCTATTGATCTTGCTAGCTATGTCCTTTGCCATGCAGAAGCTCTGCCACTTTATGCAATCCCAATTTGTCCAACCTTCCTTTGATTTGTTGTGTTTCAGGGTCTCTGTTCAGAAAATTTCAGCCTGAGCCAAGGAGACCTAGGGTTTCTCCTATTCCATCCTGTAATGTTTTCAGAGTGTTTGCTTTGACTTCGAGGTCTTTGATCCATTTGGAGTTGATTCTGGTGCAGGGTGATATATAAGGATCTAGCTTTAGTTTTCTACAAGTAGTTAACCAATTTTGCCAGCACCATTTACTGAAGAGGCTGTCTTTCTTCCATTCTATTGTTTTAGCTCCCTTATGGAAGATTAGATGGCTATAGGTCTGTAGGTTCATTTCTGGGTTTTCAATTCTATTCCAGTGGTCCTGAGGTCTGTTCTTATGCCAATACCAAGCTGTTTTGAATACTATGGCTTTATAGTAGAGTTTGAAATTTGGTATTGATATTCCTCCAGCAGTGTTCTTTCCGTTGAGGAGCGTTTTTGCTATTCGGGGTCTTTTATTGTTCCATATGAATTTTTGGATTGCCTCTTCTATTTCCTTGAAGAATGAGCTTGGAATTTTGATAGGTATCGTGTTGAATTTGTAGATAGCCTTGGGAAGTATTGCCATTTTCACGATGTTAATCTTTCCAATCCAGGAGCATGGGAGGTTTTGCCATTTTTTAAGTTCTGTGTTGATTTCCTTTTTCAAGATTTTAAAGTTTTCATCATAGAGGTCCTTCACTTCTTTGGTTAAGTTAATTCCTAGGTATTTTATTTTTTGTGGGGCTATTACAAATGGAGTTGCTTTCCTAATTTCAGCCACACTTTTCTCATTGTTGGCATACAGAAAGGCCATTGATTTTGGGGGGTTAATTTTATATATTCCCTAATAATGTTTTGAATCTTGGTTGTTTCCGTGGTGATGTTTCCATTCTCGTCTCTGAGTTTATTTATTTGGGTGTGTTCTCTTCTTTTTCTGATAAGATTTGCTAAAGGTCTGTCAATTTTGTTAATTTTTTCGAAGAACCAACTCTTTGTTTTGTTGATTCTTTCTATAGTTTTTTTGGATTCTCATTCATTTAATTCTGATTTAATTTTAATGATTTCTTTCCATCTACTGGATTGGGGTTTATCTTGCTGCTCTTTTTCAAGGAGGTTCAGATGTCTCATTAAATTGTTAGTTTCAGATATCTCCCATTTGTTGATGTAGGAGCTCAGAGCTATAAACTTGCCTCTGAGTACTGCCTTTGCTGTGTCCCAGAGGAGCTGGTAATTTGTGTGTTCATTTTTGTTGAATAGCATGAACATTTGAATTTCCTTTCTAATCTCTTCCATGACCCACTCGTGATTCAGCATGTGTTGTTCAGCCTCCATGTGATACCAGACTTTCTTTGGTGGCTTTTGGTGTTGAGTTCTAATTTTATTCCCTTGTGGTCAGAGAGAATGCAAGGTATAACTTCACTGCTTCTGAATTTGGACAAGTTTGCTTTGTGGCCTAAAATGTGGTCTATTTTAGAAAACATTCCATGTGCTGCTGAGAAAAACGTGTATTCTGATGCTGCTGGGTGAAATGTTCGGTAGATATCTGTTAACTCTAGTTGATCTATGCAGCTGTTTAGATCTGCAGTTTCTCTGTTGAGTTTTTGCCGAGTTGATCTATCTAGTGGGGAGAGTGGTGTGTTAAAATCCCCAACAATTAATGTCTTTGGAGTTATATGGGATTTGAGGGAAAGTAGTGTTTCTTGGATAAATTTGGGTGCTCCATTGTTTGGCGAGTAGATATTTAGAATTGTAATATCCTCCTGAAAGAGAGATCCCTTAATTAGTATGTAGTGACCTTCTATATCTCTTCTCACGAATTTTAATTTGAAGTCTATTTTATCTGATATTAGGATTGCAACTCCCGCCTGTTTATGGGGGCCGTTTGCTTGGTAGATTTTGTTCCAACCTTCAACATTGAAAATGTGTTTGTTTTTATGGGCAAGATGTGACTCCTGAAGGCAGCAGATAGAAGGGTCTTGTTTTTTAATCCAACTAGACAGTCTATGTCGCTTAATTGGAGAATTCAGTCCGTTAACGTTAAGAGAAAGGACTGAGAGGTATTTGGGAGTTCCTGCCATGTTATCCGCCTTCTTGGGGGTTGCGAAATCTGGGTTCTTCCTATGGTTCTTGGATTCTCAGTTTGGGTGCAGTTTCTTGACCTTTATTGTGGTCTTGTTGGTTTTCTATGTGTAGGACATCTTTAAGAATCTTTTGTAGGGCTGGTTTGGTGGAGATGTATTGTTTCAATTTTTCTTTGCTATGGAAGGTTTTTATTTGGCCTTCAGTTATGAAGGAGAGTTTAGCTGGGTACAGTATTCTTGGTTGATAGTTGTTTGTTTTTAGGGCATGGCATACATCATTCCAGGCTCTTCTTGCTTTGATTGTCTCTGCTGAGAAATCTGAGGTGATTCTAATTGGTTTTCCTTTATAGGTGATGAATCTTTTCTCCTTGACAGCTTTAAGGATCTTTTCCTTGGTCTGAGTTGATCCTGTGTGGATTATAATGTGACGGTGGGATGTCCTATTCTGGTCTGGTCTGTTTGGAGTTCTCAAAGCTTCTTGTATCTGAATAGGCCTATCTTTTTGCATGTTTGGGAAGTTCTCTGCTAGGATCCTCTTAAACAAATTTCCTAGGCCATTAACTTCTGTTTCTAGGTGCTCCTCTACACCCATTATCCTTAGGTTAGGCCTTCTGATGGTGTCTTCCAAGTGTTGGAGAGATCTATCATATTTCTTGGACTTGTCTTGGATGTTTGTATGTTCTTTCTCTATAATATCTAGGCTGTCTTCAATCCCTGAGATTCGATCTTCCGCATGGTCTAACATGCTGTCAAGACTTTCTACTTTGTTTTTTATCTCTTTTCTTTCTAATTGGTCAGCTTTGATGGCTTCAAGGTGTTGGTGAAGCTTTGTTTTAGATCTTGTATGAACGTCTTTACTTCCTTAATTTGATGTTCAGTGTTTATTCTCAGATCACTTAGCTGGTTGGTTATGGTTTCCTTGGACTCCCATTCCTTCTGTTGGGATCCATTCAGCATTCCCTTTGTGGTCTCCCTGACTTCCTTCAGCTCTTTGTTAATGGATTCCATGAATGCCTTTAGTGATCTTTGTGTATTTTCTTCCTGCTCTCTCAATTCCTGTATTCCTCTTTGATAAGCTTCCTCCCGTTCGTGGGATTCCTGTAGTTCTCTTTGAGTGTTCTCAGCCTGTTCACGCCATTCCTGCCTTTCTCTTTGAGTATTCTCAAGCTGCTCATGCAAATCCTGTATCAGCTTTTGAGTAGCTTCCTCACGCTTATGATAGTCCTCTATAAACTTTTGGAATGCCTCCTCTCTCTCCCTATCACGCTCATATAGAGACCTTTGTATGCTTTCAATCTTTTGATTCATCATGTTTGCCAGCAGTGTTTGTAGAGCTATTTGGGAATTCTCCTCTGGATTATTCATTATCTGTTCTGTCCCCTGATTATCGGGATTGGGAATTGAGATACCCGGATTTGCCATTTTTCTTGTGTTTTTCCGGCTTACTCTGCCCATTTGCGATGAAAATAGCACCAGTTTTGTGCTAGAACACTATCTTAAGGCAATCATCAACCCAAGTCTGAATTTGCACAGTCAGTGGTCTACAGATACAATCTAGTTCAACAGATACATCTATTCAACATCAAACAACTATACGTTAATGGGCTACGAACCGCAGAGAAGAATTTGGAAGACCAGAAATTATTAGGGTTAGGGAGAGATGTGGGTAAAAAAATAGGAATAGATTGATGTGGGGAGGCTCAGGGGGAGTTAACTAAGTCTTAATCTCAA
Source organism: Dipodomys spectabilis (assembly GCF_019054845.1). Classification (NCBI taxonomy): domain Eukaryota; kingdom Metazoa; phylum Chordata; class Mammalia; order Rodentia; family Heteromyidae; genus Dipodomys; species Dipodomys spectabilis. Next base: position 8,490,198 of record NW_024870723.1, read on the forward strand.
AGCAGGAAATAGGTTGGGTAGGATGAAAGGAGAGAGAGAGAGAGAAAAGAAAAAGAAAAAAGAAAAGAAAGGGAACGGGAAACGAAAAGAGACCAGAAAAAATAGAAAGGTAGAAATTAATAAAATTATGTAGATTCGATAACAATCTATTTAGATAAGAACATGAATTTATTGAGAGAAGGGGAGGGATGTAAAGGAGATGTGAAAAACTTAAAAATAAAAATGCTTAAGATATTATATAAGTATAAAGAGGTAGTACTGCTATTAAGGAATTTAAGTCTTAGAGGTTTTGACTTGAGTAATAAATTTGTGGATTAAGTGTGTACACAATGGGGGATAGGGTCTAATAGTCAACTACGGGTTTATCTGAGGGAGTGCAGGACAAGAATTAAGTCACATAAAGAAGAACAAAAGAGAGGAGAAAGTGAAAAGGATAATAAAGGAAGAAGAAAAAGATGAGAAGTTCAGTAGAGCTAAACAAATAGATAATTTAAAAAGAGAAATAAAAAAGAGAAAGAAGACCAAAAAAGAAAGCAAAAACGCACACTCCTGTATCCCCAAAATAAAATTATAAGAGGAAAAGAAAGTTTCTGGAAAACAATTTTTTTATCCAAAAAGGCAAAGATTAAAGATAGAAAAACGTTTTAGAAACGAAAAAAAAAATTTTTTATATAAGGTACCAAAAATAAAAACTAAAAAAAAAAAAAAAAGAAGACGAAGAAGAGAAAAACAAAAAGCAAACAAAAAACTTCTTTGATTTTTTTTGGGAGTAGTGGGAAAAATCCTGTATCTCCCTTGTGTCCGTAACCAGCCTCTTGTTGGGGTCTCTGGTCTGCTTGTGGTCCTGTGGCTTGGTTGGTTTCTTAAGTCAGTTTGTTCCAACAGGCAGTAAAATGCTCTGCTTTACCCAGGATTTGGCGATCCTCCTCCCAGGCTAGTTCATTGGGAGACAGATCTGCTTTGAGTATCACAAAAGAGGGGGATGCAGTGATGAGGCTAGGTTCTGGTAGCTTTTCTGGGGCTGGTTTGTGAAAACCTCACAGAGCCCAGCCTGGAGCCATTCTCAGGGTTTCTGTTTTTCAATTGATTGTCGAGGCTGCTAGAGGGAGGGGCAGCCTCTGGCTCTGATTACCCAGTGAAGAAACCCACTCCTTGGGCTGGTGCCCGAGCTGGGTGACTTTTCCCTGGATGGAGCTGAGTCTGGCAGGTCACGCCGCCGTTAAGTTCTTGTGACCTGCTAAATGACTCGTTTTATTCCAAGGCCTGAGCTGGAGCTAGCAGCTCCTCCGAGCTTTGTCGGTATCCAAGATGGAGATCACCGGTGCTGGGGAGGGGGGGGGGGAGTGGCCTTCCCTCCTCTGCTCCCTGAGAAGGAGTGAGGACATCAGGCTTCTACTCACGCCGAGTCTTGGTTCCTGGGTCGTCTCTGGTCTGCCAACTGCAGGATGAAGATGTCTGCTCCATGTCGGTTCTTGCTGGTGTTGAGTAGACTCTGCTCACCTGCTGCGTCTGGCTCCTTTGTCCCGGACTCTCTGTTGCTCAGGTATGGCGGCTGCGCTCGCCCGCCATCGTCACAGCTGCTGCCGCAGCGGCGTCTGCTGGCAAGGGCTCAGAAGTATCTCCTTCCCTGGGTTTCCTTCTCTGGCCTATGTCTCTGTCATGTGAAGGCACACTTGGTGTCATTCTCTGACTTAGGACTGTTCACTAGAACTCTAAAACTGCTTTCTATGCGAGAGCTTACTTAGACTCCAGCTGCTCCTCCACCATCTTCCCGGACTCCCCGTACTCTGTGATTTTTTGGTTTCTTTGTATGTTCCTCCCCCATGGTATAATCCCTGTTTTCACTGTATTTGATTCCAATGCCCTGCATCTTGTATATATATATATATTTCTTTAAGTTGTGGATGGGAAGGGAAAAAACAAAATGCTTCAATAGTGATATACACTGACCCATTGTAAAAATGAGATGTAGAAGATACTATGTTGAAAAGGAACTTTACAACTTGGAGGGGGTGGTATAGGAGTAGGTAGAGGTGGGAATTAAGGGATGGTAGGGGAATAACAAAGGAGGAATGTACAATGCTCAACAGGAAATGTACTCATTGCCTTACTCATGTAACTGTAACCCCTGTAAAGAATTTTCACACTATAAAACGTACTTAAAAAGAAAAAAGAAAACCATATTTAAGTGAACCCTCGATATTAACAGTCAACCCTCACCATCACCTAGTCCTTTAATTTCTGATGAGAGTACATATTTTCCTACAACTGTGAAACCACCCTCAACACACTTGGTGGATGCCATCTTATCTTCCCACAATGAAGGGAGTGTCTCAGTGATATGTGCCACTTCCTGCCATAGGTGACAGAGAGCATTAGGAGCCTGAACACTTGATGACCTAGCAGGACCCACCTCCCATGGAGATACCCAGCAATCAGAGCTGATGGGGATGGAGCACCAGAGAAACTCAATGTCATGTCTGTAAGTCAGCAAATGCCCCTCACAGACCTACGTTCTGCCCTGGCTGGCAGGTGAGGCACCACCTATCCAGCTGAGACTAATTCCTACTCCCAATTAAGTGACCAGTAAGGAGGCTTAGATTCCTCTGTTTAGGCAACCAGGCCTCCATGCAGGCTTTAGGGCCCCCATAAAGCCAGGCCCACGATCTAATCCTTAGATCACGAGAGCTTTCCATTTCTGAGGAAACCCATGGGACAGTGACAACTTTACATTATGAGCTCTTTTTTTTTGTCACATGTGGGGCTTGAATTTTGGGCGTGGGCACTGTACTTCGGTTCTTCAGCTCAAGGAAAGCACTGTATGACTTCAGGCACAAAGCCACTTCTGTGTTTTGTGAGTGGTTTATTGGAGATAAGAATCTCAGGGTCTTTCTTGCCTGGGTTGTCTTTGAACTGTGATCCTCAGATCTGAGCCTTCTGAGTAGCTAAGATGACAGGGGTGAGCCACAACTGCCCAGCAATCTACCTTGTTTAGATGCATGAAACTCACTGCCAAGGACCCTAGACGGCAAACTTTTGGGTTCAGGCCATTTACTATGGTGTAGTGCCACCAAGGTAACCCTTGGTAACTTTCTGGCCTCCCAGGGATACCGAGTCGCACCCAGGAAGGTACAGGTGGTTCAGCAGTCAGTGACTTATCTGTGTATTCAACTGGGCCACACACAAGGCTTTTGCTATCCCCACCAAACTCCTGACTACTAACTGCCCTAGCCCTCCACTAAGAATGAGCTTCTCTCCTTTTTGAGTCTAGCCAAATACCTCAGGTCCTGGACCCCCAACAACTCCCTCCGAACTTGCCACTTATATGAAGTAGCTAGAGGGTCACGGGAGGAAACCCTTTGAACGCCCTCCACTCACATTTCTCCCTTCAGCAGACTGGTTCCAAACGGCCTCCACACAGGCCTCTGCTCTCAGGCTGCCGGAGCCTTCACACCTGTTCTTTCATTACGTAACTGAGAACTAGGGTTTTACATTGGGAGTTTGAGGTCAGCAGATCGGACCTCATTTGTGCCAGTAGCTTATTTGTCCAGACACGTAGACCCTACCATGAGGGGCTAGGCTCCTTGCCTCCGTGGCCTAGCCACCATTTCTATCCTATTACAGGAGTCAAAGAAACTGAACCTGGGCACAAGCCTACCATTATCACCCACCATCACCTCTCTCAGTTACTAACCTATAGAGGGCTCAAACTCTGTCTCCCTCCCACAAGCTCTGGTGTCTTGTCACTGGTAGAGGCCCCACTCTGAACTTCCAGCTCTGCCTTCCATTAAACCCAACACCCTATTACCCATTTTAGATACAAAGTGCTCCCCAGCACACTCCTGTGTGGAGACTCTGGATGACCTGCTAACTCACCCAGCACACATTAGAGAGAGGTCATTAAAGCCCCAGGGGAACCGTAATCATGCCTGGATGACCTTCATCCCTGCCCAGGTCCTGACATTCCCAGCATCTCTCTCTTGTCCAGGCCAAGAGGTGGCGGCTGTGTCAGGCAAGACTCACACAATCTTCCTCTCCAGGCTTGCTGAGACCTGAGGAACTTCTCCTCACTCCATGCCATCTTCCCCTCCCTGCAGAGCACGGAAGTCTTCCGACTGAAGACATCATGGCAAGAGGTCTGCAGGTGGGTCCCTATTCCCACAGCAGTTGCCCTGTGGGCAGACATGGTAGGTGTCACACTCTCTAAGCCCTGGACACAAACCCCATTCCCTGGGTCCAGGTGATTATTTATTATCAGGATTCAGACACCTCCTGTCAGATTGAACATACACAGACACACACACACACGCGCACACACACACACACACACGAACTTACTAGGCTTTCTGTCGTGGCTACGAATCTGCATCCACTTGAATTGAAAGCACAGCTGCCTAGTGGAAGAGCAATGGCTCATGGTTATGACAGGAAGAAGCACTTGCTCTTGCCTGGTGGATTCTTGGGGCTACTTGAACCGATTTTCAACCCTTTTGTGGAGTCACATGGTTTCCTTCCTTCCAAAACCAAATGGAATCCAACTCCCACCTCCCAACTTTCCAACTGTCACCTTCTCTCTGCCCCTCCCACAGATACTCCTTCTGCACATTCCACAAACTGGAAAAAATCACTTCTCCTACAAATAATTAATCTAAGAGCAAAGAGCTGCTGGCTAAGCTATGACATGAGGAAGGGAAGAAAGGGGGCAGAGGTGGAGGGGAAACACGGGGGAGTCAGTGCCATCCTGAAGGTGTTTAGAAACACAACCTGATTTCTATGGAAAGGAGAGCAAGGAGAGATTCCCGTAGTCACACAGTAGGCGGAGGGGTGCTACAGCATTTTGTGATCTGCGTATACCAGCCTAGATTTGGACGTGGGGAAGTTTAGAGAACCAGGCAGCAAGAACGGGCCCTAGACACTAGGGGGGATCACAGGTTTCCCAAGTGGCTCTGCCATGGGAGCATCTGTAAGGTTGAAGACTGACTGAGATGCCCTGTGATATAGGATATGAGATGGGCCTTGGGCCTTGACCATCACCCACCCAATCCTAAGGCTGATCTCAATGGGCATTATTTCCTACCTGGGAATCTTCCTAATAGATCTCATGATGATAGATACTGCATATCAGGATATACATGAAGTGAGTAGCCAGGCCCCAGTTGGCTCCTTGGCAAGAGGAAAAGAAAGGCCCCTGAGAGTCCTGAGCTCTGACACTCCTTACAGTCTCCTGGCCATGCCCAGTGCTCAGTCCTATGCCCCTCTGACCATCTGCTGGCCAAACCTGCCTGACCCGTGAGCTGTGTGCACACACACGCCAGCTGGGGTTTCAAGTCCTTTAAGGGAGGTCTGTGTGGCAAAATTGAAGCCAGGCTTTCCTAAGACAAGCAACTTCTGGCCCAACAAAGACCTTTTTACTGATGCTGCAGTCCCTCTCCTAGCTTCCCAGGGTTTAGACAACAAAATCCCTGATCCTGACTTGATGCTAGGTTCACAGCCCTCCTCTGAATGCAGGCCCTACTCTTGTGTATGCACACATGTTGCCCAGGCTAGAGGAGGCCCTGGTTGTGTGTGCTGAGGGAAGAGGGTCGCCATTCTAACTCCATTGCCCACGGCATACTAGGACAAAACACATATGATGAAATTAATTCAGGTGAGTATCAGCTGTCCAGACAGAACAGCCTGGGAAGGGAACATCAAGTTTCTCTTGTCAAACATAACCAGCTGCTATTTCTTCATGGGTCCAATGAGAGGAGAGAGAAGGTCCAGCCCTTGTCATGGTAGACTGCAAAGTAGCATCCAGGAGGTCCCCAGCATTGAGTGTGAGATCCCACACAAGTCTGGGGGACTCAATGGCGGGTTGGTGGGCAGAGCTGGTAGAGGAGCTGGGTCCCTCCTCAGCCAGCAAAGCCCAGTCCAGGCCAGTCCTGCCCTGTCACTGCTCTTGTGCTCCTCAAGACCAGGAAAATGAGATCATCTAAGACCTGAAAGACCTGCAACAAACCTGCATATTTCATCACCTAAAGAAGCAGAAAATTCTGGAGTGGCTCAGTGAGGAAGCCAGGTGGGTTGTCAGACACTGGCTGAATGAGGGGGGACATCCTGACAATGGAATCCGGAGGGCCGGAGGTGTGACCATGGATTCGAGTGGGAACCGACAGAGTCTCTGTTCGGCCGCATGAGAATGGTCCATCAGGCTCTGAAGTGCAAGCCACTCTGGCAGTGAACAAACATGGCACTTGGTCACCTCACCACCACCCTTTGTCTTAGGTATGATCTGTCATGTGCACTGGAGCCCAGGAGGCAGACTAACACTACAAACCACAAGACCAAGAAGTTTTCACAAATTAGACAGGCAGGACAGAGGTAAGTGGATGGGCACCGACTGGCAGGGGCCAGGGAAGATTCTAGGCTGGGACACCTGAGGCTGATGCTGATTTTCCCCACTGACAGCATCCCTGATTGTGGGCTCAGAGGCCTCGGCTCTCTGGGTTTTTCCTCCCCTTGCTTGTCTCTGGGGTGCATCCCTCAGATAGGGGTCGGGATTTTCGAAGGGCCTACACTAGAGCAGCACGCTAGCAGGGTAGTGGGGAGCAGGAACGGGGAGTGTGCCGGGGAAGTTCCCTCCAGCAAGCCATCCCCTGACTGAAGCCGCCATAGTCACAACACTGACCTCAGTGGCAGTGGCAGCTCCCAGCCCACAGCACAGGAGCAGCTCCAGCGTGGCCCTGACAGCAGCAGCAGGACACCGTGGAAGAGCCCTCATACAGTGGCCCTCTGGGCCCTGGTGTGAACAGCTCCCACCTGGATCTCCACAGGAGACTCAAGGGAGAATCCTCCTAAGAGAAGGAAACGGTGGCACCCTGGACTTCTAGCCCATTCCTACCTTATCCAATGGAGCTACAGCCAAGAGGTCTGGAAAGCCCAGCTCCTGTTCACATCATATAGTTTTGGAAGGCCCTAGACCTTCCTCCTAGGCTGGGACACACATCTGTGTCAAAGCCTCTCCTCATGTTGCTGTCTTTCCAGATCAGGTTCTGCAATTCTTCCTCTCCAGGGACTTCTGGAATGCTCTTAAATTCCAAAAGCCCAGCCTTCTCTTGTACCTCCAATACACCTGAGGCTAAGGCAAGCAATAGTCAGAGTTGGAATTTAGGTGGGGAGAGCAACAGCTACCCGTTGCTTCCAAATAACAAGCAGGTGGGAGACACCTGTCTCATCAGGGTGAGCATACTTGAGCACACAGAAAAGGTGTACAAAGTTTCATGGTGAGTGGGGCAGTATGACACTCCCCTGCTGTCTTCAACAAGTCAGGACACAGGCCAGTGGCCATCTCCATGTCCATTTGCTTCCCTCCTGAAATTGGTCTTTTAGTAGAGATGGCAGAAACCCAGCATGCTGGAGGAAGTGGGCAGTGCTCAGGTCCAGACCTGACAGCAAGGAAGGAGGAACAGTGGACCCAGCCACGGACATGAGTAAGACCACCTCAGGGCCTCTGGAGAGTCAAGAAGGCAGATACATGGATCAAGGGGATGAAGACTCTGACTAGATAAGGCACAATGCAACAGGAACCTTCTTGACTTTCCTTAGAGGAAGGGAGATCCAGAGCCTCAGAGTTAGGATGGTAGGATTCTGGGTATTACATAACCTGAAACAGCAGAGGCTCTTCACAGGTGAACTGGCCTTGTTCAGGAGAAGCCTTTTTCATCTTCCAAGTCTTCAAGGGATCAGGAGTCATTTATCTCTTTCCTCATGGAGATTCCATGACTTTCCATCATGCTCAGTCCTCTCCAGGCCACGAGAGGGAGTGGCTGTCATTAGCAGCCAGCTGGGAGAATGTGTCTTCCTGTGTGCTCTGCTCAGAGACTCAGGGGAGCTGGAGAAGGCTACAGGTGTATCCTCTACCAGTGCGGCCTCCAGCTCAGTGGGGGCCGGACTGGGAGGTGGCAATGGGTCCCTGGCTCTGGGCCTGTTCCTTTTCTTAGGATTGGGCAAACATCTCTGGTGAGAACAAGTAGGCATGGGCCTACTTGATTCTGTTAACCTACAGCCACAAGACCTGAACATGATCCTGCCTGGGAGGAGGTGTCACACTGCTGATGAGAGTGGCTAGGAATGGACAAGGCCCATGCTATCTTCTGAGACCACCCTCAGGAAGGAAGACTTGAATCATCCCATCACACAGTGGCTGATTCCCTTTCTGAGCATGAGTGCCTTCAGGGTATTGCTGGCCACAGACTGGTGGGAAGGGGGCACTGTGCACAGGGGTGATGTTCTCTCCCTTTCTGACCCATGTGATGAATCAGAAGAAGACACAGGATGTCATCCTGAATCCCTTGAACAAAGCCTTACTGAAAGAGTACAAGCCAGAGAAGTGTGAGTTTGTGCAGACGATCTCAGAGGATCAAAGGGAGTCAGAAGCAGATAGCCAGGAAAATGGCAGAAAAGGGTGGGTGGGCATAATCACCACCCCAGGTGGGAGGGCAGCCTCAAAAGTGTAGACATTAGGTACTGAGCCCAAGTAGGCACTGCATACCCCAGTCCCAGAACTGCCCAATCAGACGCTGGACATGCCTGCCTTGCATTGCCCAGCCCTGCCCTAAATGGCTGTTTGAGGAGGCAAGAGGCAGTGCAGAGACACCATCACTTTGGGGACAGACAATGAGCTGCTATCGGGCTGGGTGGCCAAAGCTCTCACTAGAAGATACTTTGTTTTACTCCAATGGGAAGCAGGGCTTCAGAATGAATGTCAAACTGGGGTGTCGCTCAATGGAAAAGGACTTGCCTTAACATCAGGCAAACCCTTGATTTCTCCCCGGAGCACAGTCCTCAAGAATCCAATCCTAGTCCAGCAAAGCTCATATGATCAAGCCATGCAAGTGACCACAAAAGCACACTTCTATGAACAGAGCCAGTGTTATGGAAGGATGATTCAGAACAGGATAGAGTCCAGGTGCAGGCCCACAGAGAGCGAGAGAGATCCCAGAGACCACAGGAGAGTTCCACCTCTTCTCTGCCAGTGTGCTTCTCTTCACAATTAGAGGACACTACCCAACATCGTACAAGGATGACAGACCTAGACACAGACAAAAAGGGGTTCAGAGTCATGCACAGAAAGAGATAGAGAAATGGGCAGACACATAATGACAGAAAGACCGAGAAATAGACACACTGAGATAGACAAATCAGGCACAAAGAGAGATAGTCTATGATTTGGGACCACAAGCCTACTGTGATGGTGCCATTGATCTGTTATCTATATACTGAGTTGAAGAGCTATTCAAATACTTTGTCTAAATGATCAGCATTGATTACACCTTGCCTGTCATTAGGCCTTGCTAGCTACCTGCACTCTTCTCCCAGTGTAGGTGTTACGGTTTCCTTCTTCCAGCAAAGGAAGTCAGAAGCTTGGGGAGCTTTGTGATTAGGAATGAGCAACCAGGAAATGGGCAGAAGTTTGGGGTAGCCAGACATAGTTGACAGGAAAGTCATGGTCAGTGGAGACAGGGGAGAAAAAAGGGCTGGCAAGAAAGACAAGTCTTGCTAAGTGTTGGGGCCCCATTGAGTAGGAGGCCCTGGAATGAATGTTGTGCAGGGGACCTGAACCACACCTGCCTCATGGGTTTTCCTCATTAGGACAGTGCTCCCATGGGGTGCTGTGCATTCTGGAAGGTCTGCTGTGCTTCAAGGTCCTGATCATCAAGTCAGCAGTGAGGACAGGAGGGGAATAACTTGCCCTACCTCCAGGCAGAGCAAGCATAAGCTACTGTCCCAAGTTCTTCCCTAAATACAACAAGAGAGATTTCCAACAGATTCAGTTCTCAAGCAGGAGTCCCAGGCCCTTGGTGCTCCTGCTGCTGGACTGCAGGCATGACAGCATCCTGCTCAAAATGCATCTTGTGGAGCTTTTCAAGTGCTTGGAGCGTCCCGGTCCCCATCAGTCCTGCTGATTTAGCTCTCAGTCCTTCTTCCACCAGCGCTGAGGATCCCTGAGAACACAATTGTGTTGACAAAATACAACTTTGTTCTCCAGAAGAGGACCTCTAACACACTGCCAGGATCAAGGGTGGAGCCAGCTCTTCACCTCTTTCCATGAAGAGGAGATGACACAAAACTTAAGGGTGTCTCACTTTAGTCTGGATGGCTATGGACGAGCACATACAGACAAGACAAGCCCAGGCTATACTGTACCCTCCAGTGACCTCCACTCCTGAAAATACTCAGGATCTTTTCTCCACTATCCCCTCCTGATATCAGGACCACAGTGGCTCTGTGATCCAGGCAATAAGCCATCTTCCTTGGATGCTCAATCCCGGACACATTTCAGATAGTGATCTACAAATTTCCTCTGAGATCAAAACGAAAGTTGCAATGTGGCCCAGGCCACAACCTCTCCATTCCACTTCAAATCCTGGAGAACACTAAGGATCCTGTATCATCATATTACTAATAATATTCCAATGATGCCTGCCAATGAACCAACTGACCTGCCCTCCAGGAACTCCCTCAGTGCTTCACATGGTAGAGCAATGGGCATGGTGCTCTCACTTGCCCCTGGCTCTGCCCTCTCTATTAGGATCCAACTTTGAGGACTGTGGCGCAGATCACTGGCTCTGATCCTGTGAATTCACAGCATACATTCGCGCCAAGCCATGCTAACCTGTGTAGGTTGTCTTCCTGATGAGTGCATTTGAGCTCTGACCTTCCCTTCCCTCCTCTTCAGCTATTCTAGCCTTTCTCAGGGTACACCAGAGTTTCTCATGAACATTGATTGAGAGACAGTGAGTGTTGTCCATTGGAAACATCAGAGCTCAAAGAGCCTAGAGAAAAGGCCTGTGCTAGCCCTCATCCCTCACCCATTGAATGAGTGCAGAGTGCCATGGGCTCAATGCCATGTCTGAGGATAAGCCATTCCACTCAGAGACTGCCTCCAGGGCACTGGAGAACAAAAGAAACTGCAGTTATTTCTGGTGTGGGTCCTTGCCCTGTTTCCATTCAATTTGAATGAACAATAAAAAGGAAAATATGTTCTGAATGTGGTGAAATCGATTTTAGAACACCCGTGCCAGCTCTGAATCTGATATAAATGTAATATTCAATACTGTTTCTACTGGAGTCTGGTCATTGTGGTTGTATTCCTGGATCTCAAGTATGAAGGACATACACCCCGATGTAAAAAAGGAATTTTACAGGATGATAGTGGACTTTATGCAGAAGTAGGGAATGAACACCACCACCCTTGTCCACCCAAGGAAGGAAGGGCCTGTCCACATGCACACAGCAGCTAGTGTTCACTTTACTTGCAATAAACAGGGTGTGTAAGGCAATCACGTTTGTAACCCCAATGGCAGAAGAGAAAGTGTGAAGCCCCAGTCTTGCCAGGGAAATGGCAGCATCCTGAGGGCTGGCCAGGGAGGTGGGTGGGTCTGAGAAGCCACAGCTTGTGGCCTCTGCAAGGAGTCACCAATGGAGTGGTTCATGTAGAGATACTAGGGCGAATCCCACATCTCCCAAATTTAGGATATTCCATAAAAATCTAAGACTAAGTACATCTCAAGGATTTCTTCACCAGATGCTCTACTAGGATACCTCTTACACCAAAGTTGTGAAAAAATAGGACCACAGGAAGTAGAGATGAAAGGCTAACATAGCTTCAAATATCATCAAGTACCATAGTCTGTGGGCCTGCACTTCAACAACAGTTTGGTTCATGGAGTTTATAGGGATCAGCTTAGAAATCAAGCCTGACTGAGTTAAAGAGGAAATGAGTTTTGTGAATGGACATAGGAAGTTCATCAATTACACAGTATTGAGAACAGACCATAAAAAGAAAGTGGATGTGGTATATATACATAATGGAATTCTATGCCTCCATCAGAATGAATGACATTGCCCCATTTGTTAGGAAATGGAAAGACTTGAGAAAACTTATATTAAGTGAAGTAAGGCAAGTCCAAAGAAACATGGATTCCATGGTTTCCCTTATTTGCAATAACTAGAATATGTCTGAGTCAAGTAGAAAAGGTCAGATAAGTTGATGTTAGGGAAATGAACCCTAAGGTATGTATTCCAATGTATTTTTTCTTTCATGCGATTGTTTCTAACACATTTATAAGATTATTTCTTTGTTGTTTGTATGTCCCTCCCCCATGGTATAACCACTGATTTCATTGTATTTGATGTTGGCATAATTTGTGGAGGGGAAGGGAAAAAACAAATTGTTTAAATAAGGATACCTGTGGACCCACTGCAACAATGAGACGTACAAGTCCTTATGTCAGAAAATGAACTGTACGACTTTGGTGGGGGTGGGGGGGGAGCACTGGCTGGGGTCGTGGAGAGGATAGGAAGGGATGGGAAGGAGAAACAAAGGAGGAGGCAACAATGCTTGATAAGAAATGTACTCATTATCCTGCCCGTGTCATTGTAACACCTCTGTACAGTATTTTCACAATTAAAAAAATACAGTAAAAGACTGGACCCCAATGTGGGCAAGTAACATCTTCATAACCATCATTACTTGGTCCAATTCCTGTTCAATACCTGCCCTCCCATACCCATTGACTACCTCGGCCCCTCTCAGGAGAAGGAGCTCCAGAAGAAATAACCCTCACCCATACTCCCAGACAGAAACAGTACATATTCAACCAAAAAAGGGTGATATGGACGTCAGCAAACACTCCCTCCCAGACATAAGCCCCGCCCTGGAAGGCAGCACCTGGGAAGCAGGAGAGGCACCTCCCACCACTAGCCCTGACTAGAAAAAGAGTTCTGAGAAGGTGGACGATGCCATTTCTCCTCTCCCTCATCAGAACTTAGCCTTGTCAGTTCAACAGCCAATACATCTTTTCCCTCTTTGTGACTTTTTCTTGAGTGGTTTTTGGGTTATTTTCTTTAATGGCCATGGTCCCATCTGCATGGGAGGAGGAAGTGTGCATATGATCCAACAAGCATACATCTCTATGAAGGTGGAAGCCTCTTCCTCCTAGTCTAACAGGGTCCTTGTGCCAGAGGTGGGAGTCATGCTGGCCAGTGGAGTTCATGGGCTACATGAGTACAAGTCATAAACAGGGGACTCTGGAGAGGGCGAGGTCAGAAGGGCCCAAGTGAAGAGATGACATCACAATGGCTCCGAGGACTTAACCCCTGGTCCTTGCCAGAACCCACAGTCCCCACAAGCTGCCCGCTAGTACACTTGTGTGGAACGTGCATATTGAGAAGATGTCTACTTGTTGTTGTTGGAGGAGGAGAAATTCAAGAGGGAGTGAAGGGCGGAGAAGGTTCCTGGGACACCTGGAGCCACGCTGGGTGCCCCCAGGACCCTACCGCCGTTTCTGGAGATTTTTCCGCAGGACTTCACAGGTAACATGGGGCAGTCCAGGCCAGGAAACTATAGGCTGACCCACCACTTCCATGTCCCTAATCCTCACTGGATCTTCCTGCTCCCTGTTTGTGTGTGTGTGTGTGCGTGTGTGTGTGTGTGTCTGTGTGTCTGTGTGTGTGTGTGTGTCTGTGTGTCTGTGTCTGTGTGTGTGTGTGTCTGTTTGTGTGTGTCTGTGTTTCCGTGTCTATGTGTCTATGTGTCACACACACGTTTGTGTGAGCAGTCAGTTGTTTTCAGGTTTTTCTATCATGTGTGTGGCCATGAATCTTCTTGTAGTTTTCTAGATGGCATTTGAACCATCCCTCCTCGGTTCTCCTCCAGAATGAAGATCACTTGTCCCCACCCTTGGACGAGGCCTGCAGGTTAAAGGTCCCTGCGGCTGGCACCCTGGAGGAGCAGGTGGAGCGCTTGGTGTCTGCCCAGATGATGGAGGACTCCATCTTTGTACAGAACTTCTTCAACAACTACAGGAGTTCTGCAGACACGAAGCAGGTATTGGACCTGCTATTCACAAGGTGAGTGCCAACTCCAATAAGATAGGATTAGACAGCTACAGTGAGATCCTTGGCAATGGAACCTGGCTTGTGTTGGGTTCACAGAATCTATTTCACTGGCACTTGCCAGAATTGGAGGAACCAAGCATGCAAGGCCTGGGCTAGGCTGGGCTGGGCTATTCAAGTATAGCGTCTGTCTAGGACTGTGGTATATTCTCTGTCACTCTGCTTAATTGAGGCCTAAGACAAAGCAGTGTGTTTCTTTAGCCAGAAGGAAACCAATTGGCTCTGGGACCAGGATCCCACCCAGGTGTAGGCAGAGCAGGAATAGCTGGGGCCAGAGAGTAGGCCTCTGGGCTCCTAAGTAGATCAGGACAGGAGATGATCGCTCATCCTTGAAAGAAATTGGAAAAGAAGGGAAGAGATAGGAAGGGTCGATGTACAGATCATGAGCTTAGTGGTGTGAGAAGAGCAAGAACTTGCTGGCTATCCTGGGCTGGCCAGTGATGCTTGGAATTCTCAACAGGTTCAGGAATTGTGAAGCCCCCATGGAGTCTTTTGCACAGACTGACACACTCGCAGACTCCAGAGAGGATGTCATTCCCCAGCACCAGATCTGCTAGTGAGTAGTGGGCTTTGATCTGCAGGGAGAGTATGAGTGTCCAGAGTGGTGACAAATGAGTGGGTGGAAGGTTGGAGAGATGGGGCCAAGTCAGGAGCCCTCAATTCTTGTGCTTGTCACAAGATCCTTGGGGTGTGAGGCTTCACCTATAATACCAGGAGGAAAACATTACTATGGGGTACTGTTGTGAACAGAGGTAGTGGCTGGGGCCTTTGGGTGAATCCCAGGAGAATCCATCCTCACCATACAATAGCCCATGCCATTCAGGTTTGCCCAGCTCCCCATGAGCTTCACTGTAGGCCTAGGGACATCAGTCCTTGGTCAGAGCCCTGGAGATGCTGCTAGGGGTGGCAATGAGAACAAGGGCCACCCTGTAGCAGATACAGAAGGAGAACAAGCTGGAGGTAGGCAGACATCCATGTGCAGCTCCTGGGGAAGGAGGCAGCAGAGCTACCTCGGAGGTGTGCCGGAACCCTATGCATGCCAGGCAAGACAGCAAGGCCTTTAGAGTCCAGCATCTGGAGGCCCTCGGGAGAGATGATGGGCAAATTGCAGAAGAGGACAGGGCTGCTTTCAGCAGTTGGACTTGGTTCCCACCTTGGATGAAATTTCTCTGCAGGCCATGGCTGGGTGGGCTTCCTACTGTTAGCACAGACACAAGGGGCTGATGTTGGAAGATGCTGGTCTCTGCAAAGGCAGCGATCATCGTAGGGGACTAAGGGAGACCAGGGCAGGTGCTAGGCTTTATTCAGACGCTGCTTCCCACCCATGTTCCTCTAGTGCTATCTCAGGCCTTCTGAGCACCTGGCTGGACTGCCACCCAGAAGACTTCCTGGAACCCAGGCAACATCCCTGCCTCCAGGGGCTCCAGGCTCACTTGAGGATCCATATGCGTGGCTCTGACGTGGAGCTCCATGTCTCTCACCTCCTGGCAGAGTTGGAGATCCAGGACGTAAGGCAGGATGAGGCTCTAGGTACGTAGTTGGGATGGAGCCATGGGTTGGGGAGGGGTGGGAGGTGCAGGACACCACTGGGAGGAGGCTGCAAAATTAGCCATGGGCCTGGGACAAGACAAATCTCAAGCCCAGCATGGACATGGAGAGGTTGAGCGATAGCGTGTATGGGAGTTTCTAAGCTGGAAATCTCAGGGAGGAGGGTGCTGTGGGACTTTACAAACACTCAGAAGAAAGCAGTCATGGAGAAGACCTTGTCTCCTCCTGCAGCTCCACCCGCAGCTCCAGTGGTAGATGTCACACCAACTTCAGAGCCCCAGTCAAGTCCATCCGTGAATGTGGTCCCCACTGCAGTGGGAGCAGCCTCATCAGGAGCCCAAGCAGAGGCCACTTCTGCCTTGAATCTGGATGGCAGCGCTCAGGGAGCTGAAACTTCTTGTGTGGCTGAGGAGCCTCAGGCCAAGCTGGCTCTCCTGCTGAGTCCTGAAGCCACAAGAGCAGCCAGTGATGAAGGGCAGTCATCCCCCACTATCTCTTCAGTGCGCAGGGCCCAGGAAGCGGCGGTCAGTCCTGAGGTGGAGCCCAATGGCACCTCAGCTCCGGGGCTGAGGGTGGGAGAAGTGTCCATATGTGGTGGGGAGATGGAGCTGTGCTCTGGCTCCCCTCCTGTGCTCAGGCCCCAGCACACATCAAAAGCCACTGCTGAGGAAGAGCCAGGATCCACCTCGCCTCTGCCTCATGTCCCCGCACAAGCAGCCTTCAGTGAGGAGCTGAATGTGCTTTTGCCCTTGGCTGTGCTGCTCTTCATTGTAGGAGCACCAGCAGGCCTACTGTGTCTGGTGGGAGTAAAGACTCTGGTGATCTGTGGCCTGAGACTACTAAACTCTTGTGACAAATCAGAGCCAGTTGTCACCAGGGATGCATTACACGGGGCTGATGGCACTCCAGCAGAGAGTGCTGACAGGAAGACTTTTGTCAGTTTGGCTCCCATTCTGCGTTGCGGAGAAGCAGGCTACAGTGCTGAACTGACCATGTTTCTGATCCTAACTCTACTGTTATTTATTTTAAGAGGACCGGCTGGGGGACTCTCACTTGTAGGAGTGCTGACACTGCTGCTCTGTGCCGTAAGAGCATTCTCTTCTTGCCCAGAGTCAGAGCCAGCTCCCACCATGGCTGCTGACCACAGTGCTCAGAGAGCACCAGAATATAGTGCTGAGAAGGAGCCCTGTGTCAGCGTGGCTCCAGTTCCTAATCACAAAGAACCACCCTCCAGTACAGAACTGGAGTTCCTTCTATCCTTGTGTGTGATGTTCTACCTGTTAGGAGCACCTGCTGTAGTGTTCTTTGTGCTTGGAGTACCAACTGTGGGCTTCTGGGTTGTGAGAGCTACAGCATCTCATGCACAATCGGGGCCATCTGCCAACTTGGCTCTGGAGAGCAGAGCAGACAGAGCACCAGCCTCGGGGGATGCTACAGAGCCCCTTTCTGCCTCAGCTCCACTTCTTAGTCCTGCAGAACCAGCCTCCAGATCGGAACTGCATATCCTTTTACCCATAGCTGCAATGCTGTCTCTGGCACAAACCCCAGCGTTGGCCATCTTCGTTGGGGGAGCCCTAGTTCTGCTGCTCTCCTTTGTAGGACCACCACAAAACCACACACCATCTTGGAGGGCTGAGTTGAAGCCAGGTTCCACCATGGCTTTGGAGCCCAGGCCTGAGGACACAGCAGCCTCCAGGGCTGAGAGGGAGTCACCTTGCACCTCCACTCCGCTGTTGCCCCTCCAAAAGGCAGCAGCTTGCAATGCTGAGATGGAGGCATCTTGTGCCTCAGCTGCACTGCTCCATGCCCAGGGAGCACCAGTGGCCAGTGCTGCCACAGAGCCACCATCCAGTGCAGCCCCTCTGATATGCATTGAGGACACACTGGCTTCGAGGACTGAGCCAGAGCCACATCCCAACTTGGCTCCAGGACTCAGTGCAGAGACATCAGCTGCCTGCAATCCTTCCCCAGAGCCCTTGGCTGTGGTGATGGAGCAGGCTCCCTCTGCTTCTTGGGAATCTGAGTTGCCGTGCACATCTGTTCCTGCCCAAGAAGCTTGTCATCCTGCTTTGATGACCGGAGAGCCTTCACGCAGCCAGGACATGCCTTGTTTCCTGGCTGTCCACCCCCACCTGGAGGCAGAGCAGCTCACAACGATGGATGCGGTGAGGGGCTGGGCAGGGTGGCTGTGGTGAAGGAGGGCTCCCTGTGCCTTCTGCTGCTCTGGCCTGTGTCACATTTCCTTGCTGCCCATCTCTTCTTCCCCAGCCTGAGTTCCATCACACCTAGCACCACTTTGTCTAGTTCCACTTGGTTACATGAGATGAGACCCGCTCCCATGCCAGGAGCTGTGCAGAATCAAGCCTGGGGCAGAAAGAAGGGCAGCCAGCACACAGCTCACCCTCCTGTGCCAGGAGCCCTGTGAGCCTCAGCACTTATTCAGTAGGCACCTGATGTGGACCTGATGAGTGCCCAGCCCAGACATGGACATGAGTGCTAGTTCTAGTGGTGTAGGACATAGGCGTTAGATCAGGGGAAGGACATTTGTTGTCTGAGCTAGGTCAGATTAGGTATTGTGTGGAGCATGTAGTCTTCTGGGAAGAATGAGAAAGTTTGGGAAATCATTGCTCTTCCATTCCCACATTGGTTACCTTGAGGTCCCTTCTGTGCTCTGTGTGCTGGGTGTCAGCACAACAGGTACAGACACTCCACAGGTCTCAGGGTCCTCCTCGACACTCACATCTCCATGCCTTTGTGCATGTGAGGAGGGATCCCAGGGCCTGGGCCTGGGCACTGTGGTGTGTCACAGCCTGGTGACCCTGGCCATCTTCCTCAGGAGCTGTTCGAGAAGGCAGTGCCCAACCACTGCCTGGGATCCATCTGGTCCCAGAGGCACAAGAAGGGCAAGGAGCACTTGGCCCCCACCATCCGGGACATAGTGGCACACTTTAACAACGTATGTTCCTGTGTCATCACCACCTGTCTCGGGGACTTCAGCATGAAAGCCCCAGACAGAGCACGTGTGGTCGAACACTGGATTCAGGTGGCCGCGGTACGCTACAGGCTCTGCTGCCTAGTTTATCTCCTCTGCTTTTCAATTTCTCTATTCTGCATTTTGAAATTGTGATCATGGAGCCCAGTCCCTCCTACCACAGGCCCATGTGCCCCAGGGATAGCCAGACCCAACCACTCCTTGGCTGGCCCCTCACTGATCTGCTCCTCAGCCCCAGGGGAACCACAATCCCCCTGGGTACCCTACATCCCTGCCCAGGTCCTGACTCTCCCAGCATCCCTCTCTTGTCCAGGCCCACAGGTGGCGGCTGTGTCAGGCAAGACTCACACAATCTTCCTCTCCAGGCTTGCCGAGACCTGAGGAACTTCTCCTCACTCCATGCCATCATCTCTGCCCTGCAGAGCGCGGCCATCTTCCGACTGAAGACAACATGGCAAGAGGTCTCCAGGTGGGTCATTATTCCCACAGCAGTTGCGCTGTGGGCAGACATGGTAGGTGTCACACTGCCTGAGCCCTGGACACAAACGTCCAGTTCAGATCCTAGTTCCCTGGGCCCAGCTTCGGTAATTCTTGTCATTCTTCAGACACCTCCTGTAAGACTGAACATTCACAGATGCACACATACATACAGACACAGAAACAACACACACACAAACACACAGAAACACACACAGACGCTCATCAGGATTTTGTGGTGGCTAAGAATCCGCATCCAGTTGAAATGAAAGCAGAGCTGCCTAGTGGAAGAGGGATGGCTCATGGTTATGCCAGGAAGAAGCAACTGCTCCTTCCTGGTGTACTCTTCGAATCTTTGCACCCGTTTGCAACCCTGTTGGGTAGCCACATGGGCAGCTTCCTTCCCAACCCAAATGGAAACCAACTCCCTCTTCCCCACCTTCCAACTGTCTCCTTCTCTCTGCCCCTCCCACAGAGACTCCTTGCACACATTCCACAAATTGGAAAAAATCACTTCTCCTGAAAACAATTACTCCAAGAGCAGAGAGCTGCTGCGAAAGGTATGGCATGAGGAAGTGAAGACAGAGGGCAGAGGTGGAGGGTGGGCACGGGGGAGTCAGTGCCATCCTAAGGGGATTAGAAACATGACTGGCTTTCTATTGGGGAGGAGGCCAAGGGAAGAATCTGCTAGGCACTTAATGCAGGTCAGGGCAGGTGGAGTCCTAGGAAGACACTGAGGTTGAGGATGTTGTGAGGGCACACAGGGTGGCCCGGGGAAGCAGAGGGTACCCAGGATTAGGGACTCCTCCTACTGAAAGCCCTACCATTCTACTTGATGCCCAATGTGCCATAGACGAAGTGGCATATTCTTGCCCTTCCTAAACTATGCTGCACAGGACTGCACAGAGCAACAATTTCCTGTCCCAGACCATGAGCAGAGGCTGTTTTCCAGTTGTCTGGAACTCTACCCTACTCTGCGGAGGACAGGCACGACGGTGGGGTCAGGAAGGAGTCTGAAAGTCTATGGTTCTCTCCTTCCCTGCTAACCTTTTCTAAGCACCCTGATACACAGATAAACACCAGCAAACTGGAATCCTCTCAGAGCCTCGGGTCCCCTTCCTTTGCTGACCTTCAGGGCATTGGACAGATCACTAGCCTTGTCCATATCTGTTTTTTCCTCCCTGAAAGGAATTGTTTTGGAGCTCACAAGGCTGAAGAACCAGGCTGGCATTTGAGCTGTCCAAAGAGGAGAAACAGATGAATCCTCCAGGGTTCTGAGGAGGCCCTGGATATACATGCCAGTCAGCACATCACCATTGGTAGAAAACAGCAGGAGTACCTGGGGCCCCCCATTGCCAGGAGGCAGATTGACAGATGAGGAAGCAGGCAGAGGAGGCCAGCTCCCCAGGCCAGAACCCACAGTAGTGAGTGCTGGTACAAAGCCAGAGCTAGAATTCCTCTGCCAGATGGTAGAAGCTCTGACACAACCTACCAGCCATGTCACTAACTATAGTAAGACAATGACACTAGAAAGACAGACAGCACAGAGCCCTCATTAACAACCTCCACAATCTTGGCAGGAGTCTTGCAATTTGGCCACAAAGGAGAAGCAGCTCCAAGGAGGTCCCAGGTGGTTGCAGAAGATGGTGAGTGACTGGGACCTAGGCCAGGTTGCCGAGAGAGAAGGGGCACAGCGGGCCTACCTCTGCTCACCTTTCATCTCACACCCAAGGTGCAGATGGAGAAGGGCATTTGCACTCTGGCAGATGTGGTCCTGATGAGCTGGCTGTCAGAAGGGATAGAGGAACTAGAGCCAGCAGAGCGAGGAATTGGCAGAGCCTATGGTGGGCAGGTGTTGGGCAGACTGGTACTGGAGAACATTGTGTTCTGCATATGCCAGCACAGACTTGGATCTGGGGCAGTTTGAAGAACCAGGCAGCAAGAACCTGGGCCTAGACACAAGGGGGGATCACAGGTTTCCCAAGACGCTGTGCCATGGAAGCAGCTGTAAGGCTGAGGAATGACTGAGGAACCATGTGAGTTTGGGTCTGAGATGGACCCGGTGTCTTGACCATCACCCAACCAATCCTACAGGTGTTGAGAAAGGGCATCATACCCTACCTGGGAATCTTCCTGACAGACCTTACGATGATACATTCTGCATATCAGGATATCGATGATGTGAGTAGCCAGGCCCACGATGGCAGTCTGGGACCTTGAGGTCAAAGTTCCTTGGGAATCCTGAGCTCTGGCACTCCTTACAACCTCAAGGCCATCCTAAGAGCCGAGCCCTGTGCCCCTCTGAGCAGCTGCTTGCCACAGCTGTATGATCACTGAGTTTGTGCACATTGAGTAGCTGCATTCCAAGTCCCTCATGGGAGCCACTGGGGCCAAACTGAAGCCAGCCTCTCCTAAGAGAAATGCCCTTTCACCCTATGCTGTAGACACTCACCTTGCATCACAAGTGTTAGACAATGCAGTCACAGTCCCTAATCCTGACTTGATGCCCTGTGCCCAGCCCTCCTCTGAAAGCTGGTCCCATTCTGGTATAAGCACACATTTTGCCCAGGCTAGAAGAGAACCTGGGTGGAGGGCCAAATCCTAACTACATTACCCTCTGTCTTCTAGGAAAAATCTCAAATAGAGAAATTAAATAAGGTAAGTGTCAGCTGGCCAGAAAGGACAGGGTGGGTAGAGACCTGCAAGTTTCTCCTGTCCAGCTTGATGAGCAGCCATTACTGGATGGGTACAATGAGATGAGAGAAGATCCACCCTTGTCATGGTAGGCTGTGTAGTAGCATGCAGGAGAGCCCCAGGATTGAGAGTGAGGGAACAACTGTGAGATCTCACATGTATTTGGGGAATCAGTGGAGGGTCGGTGAGCAGAGCTGCTAGAGGAGGTGGGTCCCTCCCTAGACAGCAAAGCCCAGCCCAGGCCAGCCCTGCCCTGTCCCTTCCCTTGTGCTCTCCATGACCAGGAAAATAAGATCATCCAGCATTTGAAAGACCTGCAGCATACCTGCAGATATTATCACCTCAACAAAGCAGAAAATTTTCTGGCCTGGTTCAAGGGCCTGGAACGGCTCAGTGAGGAAGCTAGGTAGGTTGGCAGACACTGGTTGGACCTGGGGAACATCCTGAGAATGGGGTCCAGAGGCCCTGAGGTATGACCATGGGTGAGTGGGAACCGACAGAGACTCTGGTCGGCTGAATGTGGGAGACCCACTAGGCTCTGAAGTTCAAGCCAACTGTGGCAGTGAACAGGCGAGGCACTTGGTCACCTCACCGCCACCCCTTGTCTTAGCTATGAGCTATCGTGTGCACTGGAGCCCCGGAGGCAGACTGACCCTACAAACAAGAGCAAGACCTTCCCAGGAATTCAAAAGGCAAGAAAGAAGTAAGTGGCTGGGGAATGGCTGGCAGGGGTCAGGTAGGACGCCGGGCACTACGCTTGAGGCTGATGTTGATGAGACAGAAGAGCTGGTAGGAAAGACTAGTTTTGCTAGGTGCTGGGGGCCCACTGAGTTGGGAGCCCACTGAGTTGGAGGCCCCCGGTATGAATGCTGGGCAGGGAGCCTTAGTCTAGGCCTGCCCCATGGTGGTGTTCTCAGGAAGACAGTGCTCCTAAGAAATGCTGTGCATTCTGGAAAGCCTGCTGTGTCTGCAGTTCCTGATTATGAAGGCAACAGTGAGCACTGCCTGCTTGAGCTGCACTCCCAAGTTCTTTCCTAAGCAAGACAACATACATTCCCCATAGGCTCTGTTCCCAGGCAGGGGTCCCAGGACCTTAGTGTTTCTGGCGCTTGACTGCAGAAATGGCAGTCTCCTGGCTCAAAACGTGTCTGTAGGAGCTTCTCAAATGGTTGCTGTGTCTCAATTCCCGTCATTACGCCGATTAAATTCTTTATCCCTCTTCCACCAGCCTGAGGATGCCTGAGAACAAGAATGTGTTAGCAAAATATGATTTTGTTCTCCAGAAGAGGACCTCTCCCACCCTGCCAAGATCACATGTGGAGCCCGCTCCTAACCTCTTCACAGGAAGAGGAGACCACACAACACTGAACAGTGTCTCTACTTAGTCTGGATGGCTATGGTTGAGCACATCCAGACAAGAATGGCCCAGGCCATACCCTACCCTAACCACCAGTGACCTCCACTCCTGAAAACACTCAGGATCTTTTCTCCACAATCTCCTCCTGATGTCAGGACCACAGTGGTTCTGTGGTCCAGGCAATAAGCCATCTTCCTTGGATACTCAATCCAAGACACACTTCAGATATTTTTCTACAAATGCACTCTGCTGTCAAAATGTGGCCCAGGCCACAGAACTCCTCTGTTGCACCTACAATCCAGGAAAATACAAAGGATCCTGTATCCTCAGTGTTCTAATACCTGCCACTGGACACACTGACCTGGCCTCCAGGAACTCCCTCAGAGTTTCACATATTCTCCGTACTCTGACATAGAGGAACAGCTGACATTTTGGTAGAGCAATGGGCATGGTGCTCACACTTGCCCCTGGCTCTGCCATTTCTATTAGGATCTGACTTCGATGACTGTGATGCAGATCACTGGCTCTGATGCTGTGAGGTCGACAAGACACACTCTGCCAAAGCCATGCTGACTTATATAGGTTGTCTTCCCAATGAGAGCATTTGAGCTCTGACCTTGCCTTCCCTCCTCTTCAGCTATTCTGGCCTTGTTAGGGTGCACCAGAGTTTCCCTTGAGCGTCGACTGAGAGACAATGAGTGTTGCACATTGCCAACCCCAGGATTTCAAACATCCCACAGGAATGGCATGTGCTAGCCCTCAACCCTCAGTCCTGGTCTGAGTGCAGATAGTGCCATGGCCTCAATGCCAAGACCCAGGATAAACCATTCCACTCAGAGACTGCATCCAGGGCACTGGAATACCAAGGAAACTGCAGTTAGTCCAGGTGGGGGCCCTTGCCGTGTTTCCATTCAATTTGAATGCAGAAGAGAAAGGAAAATATTTTCTCAATGGGGTGAAATGGATTTGATCGCTATGGTAAATAATGCCTCAATAAACATAGTTGTTCTGGTAGCTTTAGGATGGCTTTGTTTGTGATCATTTGGGTAAATGCCCGTAAATGGGATTGATGGGTCATAGAGGAGCTCTATGTGGAGTGTTTTGAGGAACCTCCATACTACTTTCCAAAGTTGTTAAACAAGTTTACACTCCCACCAACAACGCAGTAGGGTTCCCTTCTGGCCACATCCCCTCCAGCCATGGTATAACCCCTGTTTTGACTCTATTTGTTGTTGGTATAATTTTGGGAAGAGAAGGGAAAAAAGCAAAATGTTTAAATAGGAATACAGGTTGGTCATTGCAACAATGAGATGCACAAGACACTGTGCTGAAAAATGAACTTTACAATTTTGGTGGGTGGGGGCCAGAGAAATGGGGAAGTGTAACTTGGAGATGGAGGGAAGGGTGGTAGGGGAAAAACAAAGGAGGAGGCAACAATGCTCAATAGGAAACGTACTCATTACTTTGCTCAGGTAACTGTAACCAAGGAGGAGGCAACAATGCTTAATAGGAAACGTACTCATTACTTTGCTCAGGTAACTGTAACCACACTGTACAGTATTTTTAAAATAAAAATCTTACAAAAAAGATGAAGCTATGAGGAATGAACTGCAGGACACAGACACAAGAGGTTTTTCTTTGTTTCTTAACTTTGGTATTTTTTGTTTCTTTTGTATATTCTTCCACCTTTGATATAATCTCTGTTGTTCTTGTATTTGATTCTGGTAACTGGTATACTATATAACGCTTATTGGATTTAGAAAAGAGAAGAAATTAAAAAAATCATAAGGAGGAAACTAATGCAAAAGCCATATGCACAAGACAATATGTTGGACACGATCTGTACAACTTGAGTGTGGAGTGGGGTAGGAGGAAAGCAAAGTAGTAGAACTTTGAAGGGTGGGATAACAAGATTGACTAGGAATTTACTCATTACCTAACATATAACTGAACGCCCTCTGTATATTGTCTTGGCAATAGAATATGAATATTTTGTATATATCTAGTGCTTCCAGTAACATGTCAATAAAACATCAAACAAGCATAGGAACAAAAGAAGATAAACAGAGGGGATACCCGGGACATAAGGAAAAAAGACAAAAGTAAAAGCTAATTTAATTCATTGGTCAGATTAGATTTCTCATGCAAGGTATCAGCAGTTACGAAATGAACCTGAAATCCAGCTCAAATTGTGATGAATTACATGTTGTAATAGGAGCATGTTTTGGAATCTACATATATGCCTTCATCAAAATATATGCCCATGAAACAGATTTGAGAAGCTATATTCCCATAGGACTTTTGTTATACTTGTTTACTAAGTCTTCGAAGGAAAAGGTGCTCTGGCACTTAAAACAAATGACAAAACAAAAACTTCATTCCCACATCTGCTTCCTCAATATTTCCAGAAAATACATCGCCCACTCACTATTTTCCTTCAGGATTTCCCTAGGATCTCTGACTTTCTTTTTGCCTCCCTGGCTCAGCTTCTTTGTCTGTTGCAAGGTGGAAGTTCCTTACTGACATTCTCTAGCCTTTCCATTCAACTCAGTGCTATAGCCTTTCTGAAAATCTCCCTTCTCCATTCAAGAATTCCTCCAGTATAGGGATGGGAAGGAGGTACACACCGTAGTCCTACCCTTCTCCACAAGTTCATTTCCGCAATTATCAGCTGCACAGAGGCAACCATGCTCTGAAAATATTCAATGGAAAAATCCAGATATTCAGAATTGGGAAAGTTTAAATTCTTAGAATACGGAGAATGTAAACACTAAATTGTATTGGAAGAAAATAACATTGAAAATATGCATGTGGAGTCAGCTAATGATTGGTTTTTCATTGGGGCCCTGGCTGGTCATGCTTGTTAGCCTAGATGCTTGAGAGATAAAAAGGACAAAGATCACAGCTTGAGGACAAAGAGTTCACACCAAAGTTCTCATGACCTCATTTTCATTGGTAGCCAGGTGAGAAAACTTGCTCCTGCCATCCCAGTCTACACAGGAAGCTAGATTGAGAGAACTGGACTTGCATTCCAGCCCAAGGAAACAATCCACAAACCCCCATGTCAACAGAAAAGGCCTAGCATGGTGGTATGTGCCTGTCATCCTAGCTATATGAGATCTTCAATAGGGGCTTTTGATCCAGCTGACCATGAAAAGAAGTGAGACTGAATCTCAAAAGAAACTGCAGCACCTAGGCACCAGTGGCTCATGCCTATAATCCTTCCTACTCAGGAGACTGAGACCTAAGGATTGGGGTTCAAAGTCTGTCAGGGCAGGAAAGTTCATGAGACACTTAGCTCTAATTAACCACCAGAAATTCAGAAGTAGCACTGTGGCTCAAAAGGTAGAGCAACCATGTGAGCTGAAGAGCTCATAGAGAGCACGTAGGCCCTGAAGCATGCCCAATTAAATATAAAAATCAATCAATCACTGAAACTTCAACAAACAAAAAACAATCAATTAATCAATCAAGAATAAACCTGCATCAAACCGTGCTTGGATGGGGGCTCAAGCATTCAAGTGGACTAGAGCCTGTCCAGCAAGTAGAACATCTTGTGCTTAAACATAAGGAAAGCCATCAGTTCAAACATCCACAACACCAAAAAACAAACATATCACATTCTTGTCTATGTGAGGGTTGGCCTGAGAAGCAGTGTCTGTACTGTGTGTTCCCATTCCCTTGATACCATGTTAGAATTGGCTCAATACTACCTCTGACAAACAGGAAGAGAAAGGATTGTCCTACAGTTGAAGGGAAATGAGTCCAACTGATGAAGGGAATCAATACTAAGGATTAAGTCTTTCATGCAAGAGCAAGAGACTAAGGGTCTATGGCTTCTTAAGCATTACCAGTTCCCCATTTTATTCCAGTTCCAGATCCTTCCTTTCCCACATTTTCAAACATTCAAAATTGCTTTAAATTTCTTTCACACACATTTTTCTCTTCTTGATGCTATAATCTGCCAGTGATCTGCTAGTTCTCCCTGCATCATTGAAAACTTTAGTATTGTTTCTCTATGTTGGTCTAACACTGTCATTTTAAGAAAATTTCAACACTAACACAATCTAGAGTTCATCTAGCTAACATCTTGGATTCTGAGTCTCCACAATCTCTCAGCTGGCTTCATGTCAGTGACCCTTTCCTGTGGTCTAACTTACATATCACCAATAATGGCACCAACTGGGGAGATAATGTGAAATATTTCCCTTTTTACCACCTTCACTTCATCCTGCTTACTTAATCCTGTTCTCACATATCTTCTATTCAGCAACTGATACTTAGTATATTGACAGGTATTTATTGTTCCTATAAGTTACTTTTATATTATCTATCACCAAATTTGCTGTTTCTACCCCTGATAAACACATTTATAGTCCAAGATCCAAATCACCTTGTTATTGAAAATCCTCAATCAATTTCCCTCTTTATTTATTTAAGCAAAAATCCCATCTATAAATAAGTCTAGTGTTAAATTCAATCTCCACGTAAGTCTATTGTTTTTCTTTTTCATCATTTTTATTTTTAATGTAAAGGTGATGTACACAGGGGTTACAGCTGCATAAGTCAGGCAATGAGTTCATTTGGTTTTGAACAATATTATTTTTTCTTCATTTTTCTAACTCATGGCTATCCATCCGTACCTTACTCGTATTAGAAACTGTCAAGTAAGTATATTTGGTTTAACTACTATTAAAATCATTAACAAAATATTCAAGTGACTTGGAGGCCTTTATAATGTACTATGTGATTTTTTTGGTTTCTTTGTATGTTCCTCCCCCATGGTAAAATCCCTGTTTTCACTGTATTTGATTCCAATGCCCTGCATGTTGTATATATATTTCTCTAAGTTGTGGATGGGAAGGGAAAAAACAAAATGCTTCAATAGTGATATACACTGACCCATTGTAAAAATGAGATGTACAAGATACTATGTTGAAAATGAACTTTACAACTTGGAGGGGGGTGGTATAGGAGTAGTTAGGGAGGTGGGTATTAAGGATGGTAGGGGAATAACAAAGGAGGAATGTACAATGCTCAACAGGAAATGTACTCATTGACTTACTCATGTAACTGTAACCCCTGTAAAGAATTTTCACAATATAAAACATACTTAAAAAGAACAAAGTAAAACATATTCAAGTGAGCCCTCAATATTAACAGGCAACCCTCACCATCACCTAGTCCTTTCATTTCTGATGAGAGTAAATGTTTTCCTACAACTATGAAACCACTCCCAACACACTTGGAGGATGCCATCTTATCTTCCCACAATGAAGGGAGTGTCTCAGTGATATGTGCCACTTCCTGCCACAGGTGACACAGAGCATTAGGAGCCTGAACACCTGATGACCTAGCAGGACCCACCTCCCATGGAGATACCCAGCAATCAGAGCTGATGGGGATGGAGCACCAGAGAAACTCAATGTCATGTCTGTAAGTCAGCAAATGCCCCTCACAGACCTAAGCTCTGCCCTGGCTGGCAGGTGAGGCAACACCTATCCGCTGAGACTAATTCCTACTCCCAATTAAGTGACCAGTCGGGAGGCTTAGATTCCTCTGTTTAGGCAACTAAGCCTCCGTGAAGGCTTCAGGGCCCCCATAAAGCCTGCCCCACTATCTAACCCTTACCACGAGAGCCTTTGATTTCTGAGGAAACCCAAGAGACAGTGACAATTTTACACTACTGAGCTCTTTTTTTTTTGTCACATGTGGGGCATGAATTCTGGGCCTGGTTGCTGAGCTCTTCAGCTCAAGGCCAGCACTGTATGACTTCAGGCACAAAGCTACTTCTGTGTTCTGTGAGTGGTTTATGGGAGATCAGAGTCTCAGGGTCTTTCTTGCCTGGGTTGTCTTTGAACTGTGATCCTCAGATCTGAGCCTTCTGAGTAGCTAAGATGACAGGGGTGAGCCACAACTGCTCAGCAATCTACCTTGTTTAGATGCATGAAACTCACTGCCAAGGACCCTAGACGGCAAACTTTTGGGTTCAGGTCACTTACTATGGTGTAGTCCCACCAAGGTAACCCTTGGTAACTTTCTGGCCTCCCAGGGATACCGAGTCTCACCCAGGAAGGTACAGGTGGTTCAGCAGTCAGTGACTTATCTGTGTATTCAACTGGGCCACACACAAGGCTTTTGCTATCCCCACCAAACTCCTGACTACTAACTGCCCTAGCCCTCCACTAAGAATGAGCTTCTCTCCTTTTTGAGTCTTGCTGACTACCTCAGGACCTGGACCCCCAACAACTCCCTCTGAAGTTGCCACTTATATGAAGTAGCTAGAGGGTCACGGGAGGAAACCCTTTGAACGCCCTCCACTCACATTTCTCCCTTCAGCAGACTGGTTCCAAACGGCCTCCACACAGGCCTCTGCTCTCAGGCTGCCGGAGCCTTCACACCTGTTCTTTCATTACGTAACTGAGAACTAGGGTTTTACATTGGGAGTTTGGGGTCAGCAGATCGGACCTCATTTGTGCCAGTTGCTTATTTGTCCAGACACGTAGACCCTACCATGAGGGGCTGGGCTCCTTGCCTCTGTGGCCTAGCCACCACTTGAGTCTTATTACAGGAGTCAAAGAAACTGAACCTGGGCACAACCTACCATTGTCACCCACCATCACCTCACTCAGTTACTAACCTATAGAGGGCTCAAACTCTGTCTCCCTCCCACAACCTCTGGTGTCCTGTAACTGATAGAGGCCCCACTCTGACCTTCCAGCCTCTGCCTTCCATTAAACCCAACACCTATTACCAATTCCAGATACAAAGAGCTCCCCAGCACACTCCTGTGTGGAGACTCTGGATGACCTGCTAACTCACCCAGCACACATTAGAGAAAGGTTGTTAAAGCCCCAGGGGAACCGTAATCATGCCTGGGTGACCTAAATCCCTGCCCAGTTCCAAACACTCCCATCATCTCTCTCTTGTCCAGGCCAACAGGAGGCGGATGTGTCAGGCAAGACTCAC
Source organism: Dipodomys spectabilis (assembly GCF_019054845.1). Lineage (NCBI taxonomy): Eukaryota > Metazoa > Chordata > Mammalia > Rodentia > Heteromyidae > Dipodomys > Dipodomys spectabilis. The sequence continues at coordinate 8,520,173 of NW_024870723.1, forward strand.
ACAGCCTTCCTCTCCAAGTTTGCCGAGACCTGAGGAACTTCTCCTCACTCCATGCCATCTTCTCTGCCCTACAGAGCACGGCCATCTTCCGACTGAAGACATCATGAAAGAGGTCTGCAGGTGGGTCCCTATTCCCACAGCAGTTGCCCTATGGACAAACATGGTAGGTGTCACACTCCCTAAGCCCTGGACACAAACCCCATTCCCTGGGCCCAGGTGGGTATTTATTATCAGGATTCAGACACCTCCTGTCAGATTGAGCATACACAGACACAGACACACACATAGACACAGACACACACACACACACACACACACACACACACACACACACACAAGCTTACTAGGTTTTCTGTCGTGGCTATGAATCTGCATCCACTTGAATTGAAAGCACAGCTGCCTAGTGGAAGAGCGATGGCTCGTGGTTATGACAGGAAGAAGCACTTGCTCTTGCCTGGTGGATTCTTGGGGCTATTTGAACCGATTTTCAACCCTTTTGTGGAGTCACATGGTTTCCTTCCTTCCAAAACCAAATGGAATCCAACTCCCACCTCCCCACTTTCCAACTGTCACCTTCTCTCTGCCCCTCCCACAGATACTCCTTCTGCACATTCCACAAACTGGAAAAAATCACTTCTCCTACAAATAATTAATCTAAGAGCAAAGAGCTGCTGGCAAAGCTATGACATGAGGAAGGGAAGACAGGGGGCAGATGTGGAGGGGAAACACGGGGGAGTCAGTGCCATCCTGAAGGTGTTTAGAAACACAACCTGATTTCTATTGTAAGGAGAGCAAGGAGAGATTCCCGTAGGCACACAGTAGGCAGAGGGGTGCTACAGCATTTTGTGATCTGCGTATACCAGCCTAGATTTGGACGTGGGGAAGTTTGGAGAACCAGGCAGCAAGAACGGGCCCTAGACACTAGGGGGGATCACAGGTTTCCCAAGTGGCTGTGCCATGGGAGCATCTGTAAGGTTGAAGACTGACTGAGATGCCCTGTGAGATTGGGTATGAGATGGGCCTTGGGCCTTGACCATCACCAACCCAATCCTACAGCTGATCTCAATGGGCATTATTTCCTACCTGGGAATCTTCCTGATAGATCTCATGATGATAGATACTGCATATCAGGATATCCATGAAGTGAGTAGCCAGGCCCCAGTTGGCTCCTTGGCAAGAGGAGAAGAAAGGCCCCTGGGAGTCCTGAGCTCTGACAGTCCTTATAGTCCCCTGGCCATGCCCAGTGCTCAGTCCTATGCCCCTCTGACCATCTGCTGGCCAAACCTGCCTGACCCGTGAGCTGTGTGCACACACACACGCCAGCTGGGGTTTCAAGTCCTTTAAGCCAGGTCCGTGTGGCACAACTGAAGCCAGGCTTTCCTAAGACAAGCAACTTCTGGCCTAATAAAGGCCTTTTTACTGATGCTGCAGTCACTCTCCAGCTTCCCAGGGGTTAGACAACAAAATCCCTTATCCTGACTTGATGCTAGGTTCACAGCCTCCTCTGAATGCAGGCCCTACTCTTGTTATGCACACATGTTGTGCAGGCTTGATGAGGCCCTGGTTGGGTGTGCTGAGGGAAGAGGGTCCCCATACTGACTCCATGGCACTCTGAATACTAGGACAAAACACATATGATGAAATTAATTCAGGTGAGTATCAGCTCTCCAGACAGAGCAGCCTGGACATTGAGTGTGAGATCCCACACAAGTCTGGGGGACTCAATGGCGGGTTGGTGGGCAGAGCTGGTAGAGGAGCTGGGTCCCTCCTCAGCCAGCAAAGCCCAGGCCAGGCCAGTCCTGCCCTGTCACTGCTCTTGTGCTCCTCAAGACCAGGAAAATGAGATCATCTAAGACCTGAAAGACCTGCAACAAACCTGCAGATTTCATCACCTAAAGAAGCAGAAAATTCTGGAGTGGCTCAGTGAGGAAGCCAGGTGGGTTGTCAGACACTGGCTGAATGAGGGGGGACATCCTGACAATGGAGTCCGGAGGGCCGGAGGTGTGACCATGGATTCGAGTGGGAACTGACAGAGTCTCTGTTCGGCCGCATGAGGATGGTCCATCAGGCTCTGAAGTGCAAGCCACTCTGGCAGTGAACAAACATGGCACTTGGTCACCTCACCACCACCCCTTGTCTTAGCTATGAGCTGTCATGTGCACTGGAGCCCAGGAGGCAGACTGACACTACAAAACACAAGACCAAGAAGTTTTCACAAACTAGACAGGCAGGACAGAAGTAAGTGAATGGGCACCGACTGGCAGGGGCCAGGGAAGATTCTGGGCTGCGACACCTGAGGCTGATGCTGATTTCTCCCCACTGACAGCATCCCTGATTGTGGGCTCAGAGGCCTCGACTCTCTAGGCTTTTCCTCCCTTGCTTGTCTCTGGGGTGCATCCCTCATATAGGGGTCGGGATTTTCGAAAGGCCTAGACTGGAGCAGCACGCTAGCAGGGTAATGGGGAGCAGGAACAGGGGGGGTTGTCTTGGGGAAGTTCCCTCCAGCAAGCCATCCCCTGACTGAAGCCGCCATAGTCACAACACTGACCTCAGTGGCAGTGGCAGCTCCCAGCCCACAGCACAGGAGCAGCTCCAGCGTGGCCCTGACAGCAGCAGCAGGACACTGTGGAAGAGCCCTCATACAGTGGCCCTCTGTGCCCTGGTGTGACCAGCTCCCACCTGGATCTCCACAGGAGACTCAAGGGAGAATCCTCCCAAGATAAGGAAATGGTGGCACCCTGCACTACAAGTCCATTCCTAACTTATCCAATGGAGGTGCAGCCAAGAGGTCTGGAAAGCCCAGCTCCTGTTCACATCATACAGTTTTGGAAGGCCCTAGACGTTCCTCCCAGGCTGGGACACCCATCTATGTCAAGGCCTCTCCTCATGTTGCTGTCTTTCCAGATCAGGTTCTGCAAATCATCCTCTCCAGGGACTTCTGGAATGCTCTTAAATTGCAAAAGCCCAGCCTGCTCTTGAACCTCGAATACACCTGAGGCTAAGACAAACAATAGTCAGAGTTGGAATTTAGGTGGGGAGAGCAACAGCTACCCGTTGGTTCCAAATAACAAGCAGGTGGGAGACACCTGTCTCATCAGGGTGAGCATACGTGAGCACACAGAAAAGGTGTCCAAAGTTTCATGGTGAGTGGGGCAGTATGACACACCCCTGCTGTCTTCAACAAGTCAGGATACAGACCAGTGGCCATCTCCAGGTCCATTTGCTTCCCTCCTGAAATTGGTCTTTTAGTAGAGACCGCAGAAACCCAGCATGCTGGAGGCAGTGGGCAGTGCTCAGGTCTAGACCTCACAGCAAGGAGGGAGGAACAGTGGACCCAGCCACTGACATGAGTAAAACCACCTCAGGGCCTCTGGAGAGTCAAGAAGGCAGATACATGGATCAAGGAGATGAAGACTTTGACTAGATAAGGCACAATGCAACAGGAACCTTCTTGACTTTCCTCAGAGTGAGGTAGATTCAGAGCCTCAGAGTTAGGATGGTAGGATTCTGGGTATTACATAACCTGAAACAGCAGAGGCTTTTCACAGGTGAACTGGCCTTGTTCAGGAGAAGCCTTTTTCATCTTCCAAGTCTTCAAGGGATCAGGAGTCATTTATCTCTTTCCTCATGGAGATTCCATGACTTTCCATCATGCTCAGTCCTCTCCAGGCCACGAGAGGGAGTGGCTGTCATTAGCAGCCAGCTGGGAGAATGTGTCTTCCTGTGTGCTCTGCTCAGAGACTCAGGGGAGCTGGAGAAGGCTAAAGGTGTATCCTCTACCAGTGCAGCCTGCAGCCCAGTGGGGGCCTGACTGGTAGGAGGCAATGGGTCCCTGGCTCTGGGCCTGCTCCTTCTCTTGGGCTTGGGCAAACATCTCTGGTGAGACCTAGGCCCATGCCTACTTGATTCTGGTAACCTACAGCCACAAGACCTGAACATGATCCTGCCTGGGAGGAGGTGTCACACTGCTGATGAGAGTGGCTAGAAATGGACAAGGCCCATGCTATCTTCTGAGACCACACTCAGGAAGGAAGACTTGAATCATCCCATCACACAGTGGCTGATTCCCTTTCTGAGCATGAGTGTCTTCAGGGTATTGCTGGCCACAGACTGGTGGGAAGGGGGCACTTTGCCCAGGGCTTGATGTTCTCTCCCCTTCTGACCCATGTGAGGAATCAGAAGAAGACACAGGATGTCATCCTGAAGCCCTTGAACAAAGCCTTACTGAAAGAGTACAAGCCAGATTTTGTTAAGTTTTTCGAAGAACCAACTCTTTGTTTTGTTGATTCTTTGTATAGTTTTTTTGGATTCTAATTCATTTGATTCTGATTTAATTTTGATTATTTCTTTCCGTGTACTGGATTGGGGTTTATCTTGCTGCTCTTTTTCAAGGAGCTTTAGGTGTGTCATTAAATTGTTAGTTTCAGATCTCTCCCATTTGTTGATGTAGGAGCTCAGAGCTATAAACTTGCCTCTGAGTACTGCCTTTGCTGTGTCCCAGAGGAGCTGGTAATTTGTGTGTTCATTTTTGTGGAATAGCATGAACATTTTAATTTCCTTTCTAATCTCTTCTATGACCCACTCATGATTCAGTAGTGTGTTGTTCAGCCTCCATGACAGACCCTTAGCAAATCTTATCAGAAAAAGAAGAGAACACACCCAAATTAATAAACTCAGAGATGAGAATGGAAACATCTCCACGGAAACAACCAAGATTCAGAACATTATACGGGAATACTTCTCAAAACTCTATGCTAATAAGTTTGAGAACTTGACAGAATTGGCCCTTTTCCTAGCAAATATTGACATGCCAAAACTGAACCAAGATGAGTTAAACTATCTTAACAGGCCCATATCAAGTACTGAAATAGAAACAGCAATAAGAGTCCTCCCAGGTAAGAAAAGTCCAGGACCAGATGGTTTTACAGCGGAATTTTACAAGGCCTTCAAAGCACAGCTCACACCAATACTCCTCCAACTCTTCAATGAAATTGAAAGAGAAAGCTCACTACCGAACATATTCTATGAAGCCATCATAACCCTCATCCCAAAACCAGGCAGGGACTCATCAAAGAAAGAGAACTATAGACCCATTTCTTTGATGAATATTGATGCAAAACTTCTCAACAAAATTTTGGCCAATCGACTTCAACAATTCATCCAAAAAATCATACACCACGATCAAACGGGATTCATTTCAGGGATGCAAAGCTGGTTCAATATACCCAAATCAATTAATATTATTCATCACATCAACTGGAGCAAGAATAAGAACCACATGGTTATCTCAATAGATGCAGAAAAAGCATTCGACAAGATCCAACACCCCTTCATGATGAAGGTTTTGGAAAAATTAGGAATCCATGGAACATTCCTCAATACAATAAAGGCTGTATATGACAAACCTACAGCCAGCATTATACTCAATGGTGAAAAACTAAAGCCATTTCCTCTTAACTCAGGAACAAGACAAGGATGCCCACTCTCTCCACTTCTCTTCAATCTAGTATTAGAATGCCTAGCTACAGCAATAAGACAAGATGCAGACATAAAGGGGATCCAAATAGGGAAAGAAGAAATAACACTCTCCCTCTTTGCAGATGACATGATCTTGTATTTAAAGAATCCCATAGACTCCACTCCCAAATTAATCAAGCTGATTCAAAACTTTGGTAAAGTAGCAGGTTATAAAATTAACCCCCCAAAATCAAAGGCTTTTCTGTATGCCAACAATGAGAAAAGTGTGGCTGAAATTAGGAAAGCAACTCCATTTGTAATTGCCCCAGGAAAAATAAAATACCTAGGAATTAACTAAAGAAGGGAAGAACCTCTATGAAAACTTTAAAATCTTGAAAAAGGAAATCAACACAGAACTAAAAAAATGGCAAAGCCTCCCATGCTCCTGGATTGGAAAGATTAACATCGTGAAAATGTTAATACTTCCCAAGGCTACCTACAAATTCAACGCAATACCCATCAAAATTCCACCCTCATTCTTCAAGGAAATAGAAGAGGCAATCCAAAAATTCATATGGAACAATAAAAGACCCAGAATAGCAAAAACGCTCATCAACGGAAAGAACACTGCTGGAGGAATATCAATAACAAATTTCAAACTCTACTATAAAGCCATAGTAATCAAAACAGCTTGGTATTGGCATAAGAACAGACCTCAGGACCACTGGAATAGAATTGAAAACCCAGAAATGAACCTACAGACCTATAGCCATCTAATCATCGATAAGGGAGATAAAACAATAGAATGGAACAAAGACAGCCTCTTCAGTAAATGGTGCTGGCAAAATTGGTTAACTACATGTAGAAAACTAAAGCTAGATCCTTATATATCACCCTGCACCAGAATCAACTCCAAAAGGATCAAAGACCTTGAAGTCAAAGCAGACACTCTGAAAACATTACAGGATGGAATAGGAGAAACCCTAGGTCTCCTTGGATCAGGCCAAAACTTTCTGAATAGAGACCCGGAAACACAACAAATCAAAGGAAGGTTGGACCAATGGGATTGCATAAAGTTGCAGAGCTTCTGCAGGGCAAATGACATAACTAGCAAGATAATAGAAAGCCCACGGATTAGGAGAAGATCTTTACTAGTCATACAACCGACAAGGGTCTCATATCTAAAATATACTTGGAACTCAAAAAATTAAACCCCCCAACAACAAATCCTCAAAGAAACAACTGCCCAATAAATAAGTGGGCGAAAGACTTAAAGAGAAACTTCTCTGAATTAGAAAGAAGGATGGCCAATAGACACATGAAGAAATGTTCAACATCCCTAGCCATAAAAGAAATGCAAATCAAAACAACATTGAGATATCACCTCACCCCAGTTAGAACGGCAAAAATCAAGAACTCTAACAACAACAGATGCTGCAGGGGCTGTGGACAGAAAGGAACCTTACTTCATTGTTGGTGGGAATGTAAACTTGTTCAACCACTTTGGAAAGCAGTATGGAGGTTCCTCAAAAGACTTCACATAGATCTCCCCTATGAGTGGCGCTGTAGCTCAAGTGGTAGAGCGCTCGCTTTGAGTTTAAGAGCTGAGGGACAATGCCCAGGCCCAGAGTTCAAGCCCCATGACCGACAAAAAAAAAAAACAACTATATAGAACTCCCCTATGACCCAGCAATTCCACTTTTGGGCATTTACCCAAATGTTTACAAACAAGACCACACTAAAGCTACCAGCACAACAATGTTTATTGCAGCATTATTTACCATAGCTAAGATCTGGAACCAACCCAGATGCCCCTCAGTAGATGAACAGATCAAGAAAATGTGGTATATATACACAATGGAATTCTATGCCTCCATCAGAAAGAATGACATTGCACCATTTGTTAGGAAATGGAAAAACTTGGAAAAAATTATATTAAGTGAAGGAAGCCAGGCCCAAAGAAACTTAGGTCCCATGGTTTCCCTTATTTGCAATATCTAGTATATGTATGAGTCAAGCGGAAAAGGTCAGATAATGCGATGTCAGGAAAATGATACCCGGGACATAAGGAAAAAAGACAAAAGTAAAAGCTAATTTAATTCATTGGTCACACTAAGGTTCCATTGCAAAGTTATGAGATGAATCTGACATGCAGCTAAAATTGTGATGAATTGGGCTAGGAAGGTGGCTCAGTGGTAGAGTGCTTGCCTTGCATGCCTGAGGCCCTGGGTTCAATTCCTCAGCACCACATAAGCAAAAAGAAAAAAGCCAGAAGAGGCGCTGTGGCTCAAGTGGTAGAGCGCTAGCTTTGAGCTGAAGAGCTGAGGGACAGTGCCCAGGCCTGGAGTTAAAGCCCCACAACCGGACCCCCCCTAAAAAAAAATTGTGATGAATTACACGTTGTAGTAGGAGCATATTTTGGAACCTACATATATACCTTCATCGAAATGCATGCCCATGAAATAGATTTGAGAAGCTATATTGCCATAGGTCCTTTGTTATACTTGTCTACTAATCCTTCGAAGGAAAAGGTGCTCTGGCACTTAAAAAATGAAAAAACAAAAACTTCGTTCCCATATCTGCTTCCTCAATATTTCCAGAAAATACATCGCCCACTCACTATTTTCCTTCAGGATTGCCCTAGGATCTCTGACTTTCTTTTTGCCTCCCTGGCTCAACTTCTTTGTCTGTTGCAAGGTGGAAGTTCCTTACTGACATTCTCTAGCCTTTCTATTCAACTCAGTGCTATAGTCTTTCTGAAAATCTCCTTTCTCCATTCAAGAATTCCTCCAGTGCAGAGATGGGCAGGAGGCACACACCATAGTCCTACCCTTCTCCACAAGTTCACTTCCCCAATTATCAGCTGCCCAGAGGCAATCATGCTCTGAAAATATTCAATGGAAAAATCCAGACATTCAGAATTGGGAAAGTTTAAATTCTTCAGAATAAGGAGAATGTAAACACTAAATTGTATTGGAAGAAAATAACATTGAAAATTTGCATGTGGAGTCAGCTAAGGATTTGTTTTTCTTGGGGCCCTGGCTAGTCATGCTTGTTAGCCTAGATGCTTGAGAGATAAAAAGGACAAAGATCACAGCTTGAGGACAAAGAGTTCACACCAAAGTTCTCTTGACCTCATTTTCATTGGTAGCCAGGTGAGAACACTTGCTCCTGCCATCCCAGTCTACACAGGAAGCTAGATTGAGAGAACTGGACTTGCATTTCAGCCCAAGGAAACAATCCACAAACCCCCATGTCAACAGAAAAGGCCTAGCATGGTGGTATGTGCCTGTCATCCTAGCTATATGAGATCTTCAGTAGGAGCTGTGATCCAGCTGACCAGGAAAACAAGTCAGACTCAATCTCAAAAGAAAATGCAGCACCTAGGCACCAGTGGCTCATGCCTATAATCCTCTCTACTCAGGAGGCTGAGATCTGAGGATTGGGGTTCAAAGTCTGTCAGGGCAGGAAAGTTCATGAGACACTTAGCTCCAATTAACCACCAGAAATTCAGAAGTAGCACTGTGGCTCAAAAGGTAGAGCAACCATGTGAGCTGAAGAGCTCATAGAGAGCACGTAGTCCCAGATGCATGACCAATTAAATATAAAAGTCAATCACTGAAACCTCAACAAACAAAAAACAGTCAATTAATCAATCAAGAATAAACCTGCAGCAAACTGTGCTTGGATGGAGGCTCAAGCATTCAAGTGGAATAGAGCCTGTCTAGCAAGTAAGTCATCTTGTGCTTAAACATAAGGAAAGCCATCAGTTCAAACATCCACAACACCAAAAAACAAACATATCACATTCTTGTCTATGTGAGGGTTGGCCTGAGAAGCAGTGTGTGTACTGTGTGTTCCCATTCCCTTGATATCATGGTGGACATGGCTCAATACTACCTTGGACAGGCAGGAAGAGATTGCCCTACAGTTGAAGGGAAATGAGTCCAACTGATGAAGGGAATCAATACTAAGGATTAAGTCTTTCATGCAAGAGCAAGAGACTAAGGGTCTATGGCTTCCTAAGCATTTCCAGTTCCCCAGTTTATTCCAGTTCCAGATCCTTCCTTCACCACATTTTCAAACATTCAAAATTGCTTTGAATCTTTCACACAGATTTTTCTCTTCTTGATGCTATAATCTGCCAGTGATCTGCTAGTTCTCCCTGCATCATTGAAAACTTTAGTATTGTTTCTCTATGTTGGTCTAACACTCTTTGTCATTTTAAGAAAATTTCAACACTAACACAATCTAGAGTTCATCTAGCTAACATCTTGGATTCTGAGTCTCCACAATCTCTCAGCTGGCTTCATGTCAGTGACCCTTTCCTGTGGTCTAACTTACATATCACCAATAATGGCACCAACTGGGGAGATAATGTGAAATATTTCCCTTTTTACCACCTTCACTTCCTCCTGCTTACTTAATCCTGTTCTCACATATCTACTATTCAGCAACTGATACTTAGTATATTGACAGGTATTTATTGTTCGTATAAGTTATTTTATATTATCTATCACCAAATTTGCTCTTTCTACCCCTGATAAATACATTTATATTCCAAGATCCAAATCACCTTGTTATTGAAAATCCTCAATCAATTTCCCTCTTTATTTCTTTAAGCAAAAATCCCATCTATAAATAAGTCTAGTGTTAAATCCCATCTCTACGTAAGTCTATTGTTTTTTTTTTATCATTTTTATTTTTAATGTAACGGTGATGTACACAGATTTTACAGCTGCATGTCAGGTAATGAGTTCATTTGGTTTTGAACAATGTTATTTTTTCCTCATTTTTCTAACTCATGGCTATCCATCACTACCTTACTCTTATTAGAAATTGTCAAGTAAGTATATTTGGTTTAACTACTATTAAAATTGTGAACAAAATATTCAAGTGATTTGGAGGCATTTATAATGTACTATGTGATTTTTTTGAAGGTTTTTTTTAAAAATTTTATTGTAAAGATGCTGCTCAGAGGGATTACAGGTACACGAGTAAGGCAGTCAGTACATTTCTTTTCTCTTCTCTTCTTTTCTTTTCTCTTCTTAGTTGTGGAGCTTGAACAGATGACCACTTTCTCCAAGGCAGGGTCATTGTCATTAGGCATACCTGTGTTGTCCCCTCAATCCCAAATGCTGCTCTTGTCAAGTTCTTGGTATCTGAATGAGAGGGGCTGGGAGAAAAGAAGGACTACGTGTCCTTCTTTCTCTCCTGTCTACTGTCCATAGCTTTCTACCATTGCCCTTGGTGTGCAGGGAACCATAAACAAGTTATGTCTTGGCCCCGCTGAATCCTTTAGGTCTACCACCCTTTTCTGTTCAATATACCCTCTGGCAAGGAGGGTTTTCTTCCTCGGGGGACTTCTCATTGGAAGGTCACAGACTAACAGGGATCTACCTTGGCTGCTTATTACCCTTTAACCTTCCTGTAGTAATTGCTTCCCCTCTGTGGACTCCTCCCTTTCATCCACAGTAAAATGAATCAGAGGAAAGGACCCCAACACCAGCTATTCCAAGTGTTTCTTCCTAATCTTTGTCTTAGTTTTCCTTGATATTGGCTTCCTTTGCTCAATTTTATTTTAAAAGGGAGTTTTAAAGCACTAGGTTGAAGGAAAGTCAGCTGGTCTCATATAGCACACCAAAGGGGAGTCAGCCCATAACCCTGCTCAGTTCTAGTTCTGCTGTGAGAGACTCTGAGCAGGACTGTGGTAAGGACAGGAGAGGAGCCCCATCTAGGAAGAGGCTGCAGCTTTTATCTTTCCCTTCCCCCTTTAAGAGGCTTGAAGGGGAACTGGAAGAGAGCACCTTTGCCTTTTTTCCACAAGGATTAGAGTTATTTAGTGGCGTGTTTAGTGAAGGCTACTCCCCTGCGTCCCTGGAAGCCTATGCCATTCACATTGGGCTTTGTTCTGCTATGGCAGATCTCAAGGCTTCTCTTGTTGATACCCTCTCTCCCAATTCGACTTGAGTCATGGCTATGAATAAAATCAGGTGTTTCTTACAGCTGTTTTCATGATACATGGATACAGAGAAAGATGCCACTTATGACATCTGTTCTTTCTTGCCAGGATTTTTTTTTTGTATTTTATTTTATTTGTGAACATACTGTGCAGAGGGGTTACAATTACATGGGCAGGATAATGCATACATTTCTTACCAAGCATTGCAGCCTCCTCCTTTGTTTACACTTCACATCCCTTCCCAGCCTCTCCTCCCCCCAGTCCCAATCCTCCCCCCCGCCCCCACTGACATTGTAAAGCTCGTTTTGGACAAGACAACTTGTACTTCTCATTTTTGCAACAGGTCCACCTGTATCCTTAAACGACTTCTTTTTCCCCATCTCCTCCACAAGTTATACTGACATCAAATATAGTGAAACCAGGGATTATACTGTGGGGGAGGGACATACAAAGCAACAAAGAAATAATCTTATAAATGCGTTAGAAACACATGCATGAAAGTAAAAAACGTTAAAATACATATCTAAGGGTTCATTTTCCTAACATCACATTATCTGACCTTTTCCACTTGACTCATACACATACTAGATATTGCAAATAAGGGAAACCATGGGGCCTATGTTTCTTTGGGCCTGGCTTCCTTCACTTAATGTAATTTTTTCCAAGTCTTTCCATTTCCTAACAAATGAGGCAATGTCATTCTTTCTGATGGAGGCATAGAATTCCATTGTGTATATATACCACATTTTCTTGATCCATGCATCTACTGAGGGGCATCTGGGTTGGTTCCAGATCTTAGCTATGGTAAATAATGCTGCAATAAACATAGTTGTGCTGGTAGCTTTAGTGTGGTCTTGTTTGTAAACATTTGGGTAAATGCCCAATAGTGGGATTGCTGGGTCATAGGGGAGTTCTATGTGGAGTCCTTTGAGGAACCTCCATACTGTTTTCCAAAGTGGTCGAACAAGTTTACATTCCCACCAACGATGAAGTAAGTTTCCCTTCTGTCCACATCCCCTCCAGCATCTGTTGTTGTTAGAGTTCTTGATTATTGCCATTCTAACTGGAGTGAGGTGGTATCTCAATGTTGTTTTGATTTGCATTTCTTTTATGGCTAGGGATGTGGAGCATTTCTTCATGTGTCTATTGGCCATCCTTCTTTCTTCTGCAGAGAAGTTTCTCTTTGTGTCTTTCGCCCACTTGTTTATTGGGCAGTTGTTTCGTTGAGGATTTGTTGTTGGGGGATTTAATTTTTTGAGTTCCAAGTATATTTTAGATATGAGACCCTTGTCGGTTGTATGGCTAGTAAAGATCTTCTCCCAATCCGTGGGCTTTCTATTGATCTTGCTAGCTATGTCCTTTGCCATGCAGAAGCTCTGCAACTTTATGCAATCCCATTTGTCCAACCTTCCTTTGATTTGTTGTGTTTCCGGGTCTCTGTTCAGAAAATTTCAGCCTGAGCCAAGGAGACCTAGGGTTTCTCCTATTCCATCCTGTAATGTTTTCAGAGTGTTTGCTTTGACTTCGAGGTCTTTGATCCATTTGGAGTTGATTCTGGTGCAGGGTGATATATAAGGATCTAGCTTTAGTTTTCTACAAGTAGTTAACCAATTTTGCCAGCACCATTTACTAAAGAGGCTGTCTTTCTTCCATTCTATTGTTTTAGCTCCCTTATCGAAGATTAGATGGCTATAGGTCTGTAGGTTCATTTCTGGGTTTTCAATTCTATTCCAGTGGTCCTGAGGTCTGTTCTTATGCCAATACCAAGCTGTTTTGAGTACTATGGCTTTATAGTAGAGTTTGAAATTTGGTACTGATATTCCTCCAGCAGTGTTCTTTCCGTTGAGGAGCGTTTTTGCTATTCGGGGTCTTTTATTGTTCCATATGAATTTTTGGATTGCCTCTTCTATTTCCTTGAAGAATGAGCTTGGAATTTTGATAGGTATCGTGTTGAATTTGTAGATAGCCTTGGGAAGTATTGCCATTTTCACGATGTTAATCTTTCCAATCCAGGAGCATGGGAGGTTTTGCCATTTTTTAAGTTCTGTGTTGATTTCCTTTTTCAAGATTTTAAAGTTTTCATCATAGAGGTCCTTCACTTCTTTAGGTAAGTTAATTCCTAGGTATTTTATTTTTTGTGGGGCTATTACAAATGGAGTTGCTTTCCTAATTTCAGCCACACTTTTCTCATTGTTGGCATACAGAAAGGCCATTGATTTTGGCGGGTTAATTTTATATATTCCCTAATAATGTTTTGAATCTTGGTTGTTTCCGTGGTGATGTTTCCATTCTCGTCTCTGAGTTTATTTATTTGGGTGTGTTCTCTTCTTTTTCTGATAAGATTTGCTAAAGGTCTGTCAATTTTTTTAATTTTTTCGAAGAACCAACTCTTTGTTTTGTTGATTCTTTCTATAGTTTTTTTGGATTCTAATTCATTTAATTCTGATTTAATTTTAATGATTTCTTTCCATCTACTGGATTGGGGTTTATCTTGCTGCTCTTTTTCAAGGAGGTTCAGATGTCTCATTAAATTGTTAGTTTCAGATATCTCCCATTTGTTGATGTAGGAGCTCAGAGCTATAAACTTGCCTCTGAGTACTGCCTTTGCTGTGTCCCAGAGGAGCTGGTAATTTGTGTGTTCATTTTTGTTGAATAGCATGAACATTTGAATTTCCTTTCTAATCTCTTCCATGACCCACTCGTGATTCAGCATGTGTTGTTCAGCCTCCATGTGATACCAGACTTTCTTTGGTGGCTTTTGGTGTTGAGTTCTAATTTTATTCCCTTGTGGTCAGAGAGAATGCAAGGTATAACTTCACTGCTTCTGAATTTGGACAAGTTTGCTTTGTGGCCTAAAATGTGGTCTATTTTAGAAAACATTCCATGTGCTGCTGAGAAAAACGTGTATTCTGATGCTGCTGGGTGAAATGTTCGGTAGATATCTGTTAACTCTAGTTGATCTATGCAGCTGTTTAGATCTGCAGTTTCTCTGTTGAGTTTTTGCCGAGTTGATCTATCTAGTGGGGAGAGTGGTGTGTTAAAATCCCCAACAATTAATGTCTTTGGAGTTATATGGGATTTGAGGGAAAGTAGTGTTTCTTGGATAAATTTGGGTGCTCCATTGTTTGGCGAGTAGATATTTAGAATTGTAATATCCTCCTGAAAGAGAGATCCCTTAATTAGTATGTAGCGACCTTCTTTATCTCTTCTCACGAATTTTAATTTGAAGTCTATTTTATCTGATATTAGGATTGCAACTCCCGCCTGTTTATGGGGGCCGTTTGCTTGGTAGATTTTGTTCCAACCTTCAACATTGAAAATGTGTTTGTTTTTATGGGCAAGATGTGACTCCTGAAGGCAGCAGATAGAAGGGTCTTGTTTTTTAATCCAACTAGACAGTCTATGTCGCTTAATTGGAGAATTCAGTCCGTTAACGTTAAGAGAAAGGACTGAGAGGTATTTGGGAGTTCCTGCCATGTTTTCCGCCTTCTTGGGGGTTGCGAAATCTGGGTTCTTCCTATGGTTCTTGGATTCTCAGTTTGGGTGCAGTTTCTTGACCTTTATTGTGGTCTTGTTGGTTTTCTATGTGTAGGACATCTTTAAGAATCTTTTGTAGGGCTGGTTTGGTGGAGATGTATTGTTTCAATTTTTCTTTGCTATGGAAGGTTTTTATTTGGCCTTCAGTTATGAAGGAGAGTTTAGCTGGGTACAGTATTCTTGGTTGATAGTTGTTTGTTTTTAGGGCATGGCATACATCATTCCAGGCTCTTCTTGCTTTGATTGTCTCTGCTGAGAAATCTGAGGTGATTCTAATTGGTTTTCCTTTATAGGTGATGAATCTTTTCTCCTTGACAGCTTTAAGGATCTTTTCCTTGGTCTGAGTTGATCCTGTGTGGATTATAATGTGACGGTGGGATGTCCTATTCTGGTCTGGTCTGTTTGGAGTTCTCAAAGCTTCTTGTATCTGAATAGGCCTATCTTTTTGCATGTTTGGGAAGTTCTCTGCTAGGATCCTCTTAAACAAATTTCCTAGGCCATTAACTTCTGTTTCTAGGTGCTCCTCTACACCCATTATCCTTAGATTAGGCCTTCTGATGGTGTCTTCCAAGTGTTGGAGAGATCTATCATATTTCTTGGACTTGTCTTGGATGTTTGTATGTTCTTTCTCTATAATATCTAGGCTGTCTTCAATCCCTGAGATTCGATCTTCTGCATGGTCTAACCTGCTGTCAAGACTTTCTACTTTGTTTTTTATCTCTTTTCTTTCTAATTGGTCAGCTTTGATGGCTTCAAGGTGTTGGTGAAGCTTTGTTTTAGATCTTGTATGAACGTCTTTACTTCCTTAATTTGATGTTCAGTGTTTATTCTCAGATCACTTAGTTGGCTGGTTATGGTTTCCTTGGACTCCCATTCCTTCTGTTGGGATCCATTCAGCATTCCCTTTGTGGTCTCCCTGACTTCCTTCAGCTCTTTGTTAATGGATTCCATGAATGCCTTTAGTGATCTTTGTGTATTTTCTTCCTGCTCTCTCAATTCCTGTATTCCTCTTTGATAAGCTTCCTCCCGTTCCTGGGATTCCTGTAGTTCTCTTTGAGTGTTCTCAGCCTGTTCACGCCATTCCTGCCTTTCTCTTTGAGTATTCTCAAGCTGCTCATGCAAATCCTGTATCAGCTTTTGAGTAGCTTCCTCACGCTTATGATAGTCCTCTATAAACTTTTGGAATGCCTCCTCTCTCTCCCTATCACGCTCATATAGAGACCTTTGTATGCTTTCAATCTTTTGATTCATCATGTTTGCCAGCAGTGTTTGTAGAGCTATTTGGGAATTCTCCTCTGGATTATTCATTATCTGTTCTGTCCCCTGATTATCGGGATTGGGAATTGAGATACCCGGATTTGCCATTTTTCTTGTGTTTTTCCGGCTTACTCTGCCCATTTGCGATGAAAATAGCACCAGTTTTGTGCTAGAACACTATCTTAAGGCAATCATCAACCCAAGTCTGAATTTGCACAGTCAGTGGTCTACAGATACAATCTAGTTCAACAGATACATCTATTCAACATCAAACAACTATACGTTAATGGGCTACGAACCGCAGAGAAGAATTTGGAAGACCAGAAATTATTAGGGTTAGGGAGAGATGTGGGTAAAAAAATAGGAATAGATTGATGTGGGGAGGCTCAGGGGGAGTTAACTAAGTCTTAATCTCAAAGCAGGAAATAGGTTGGGTAGGATGAAAGGAGAGAGAGAGAGAAAAAAGAAAAAGAAAAAAGAAAAGAAAGGGAACGGGAAAAGAAAAGAGACCAGAAAAAATAGAAAGGTAGAAATTAATAAAATTATGTAGATTCGATAACAATCTATTTAGATAAGAACATGAATTTATTGAGAGAAGGGGAGGGATGTAAAGGAGATGTGAAAAACTTAAAAATAAAAATGCTTAAAATATTATATAAGTATAAAGAGGTAGTACTGCTATTAAGGAATTTAAGTCTTAGAGGTTTTGACTTGAGTAATAAATTTGTGGATTAAGTGTGTACACAATGGGGGATAGGGTCTAATAGTCAACTACGGGTTTATCTGAGGGAGTGCAGGACAAGAATTAAGTCACATAAAGAAGAACAAAAGAGAGGAGAAAGTGAAAAGGATAATAAAGGAAGAAGAAAAAGATGAGAAGTTCAGTAGAGCTAAACAAAAAACAAAAAGATAATTTAAAAAGAGAAATAGAAAAGAGAAAGAAGACCAAAAAAGAAAGCAAAAACGCACACTCCTGTATCCCCAAAATAAAATTATAAGAGGAAAAGAAAGTTTCTGGAAAACAATTTTTTTTATCAAAAAAGGCAAAGATTAAAGATAGAAAAACGTTTTAGAAACAAAAAAAAAAATTTTTTATATAAGGTACCAAAAATAAAAACTAAAAAAAAAAAAAAAGAAGACGAAGAAGATAAAAACAAAAAGCAAACAAAAAACTTCTTTGATTTTTTTTGGGAGTAGTGGGGAAAATCCTGTATCTCCCTTGTGTCCGTAACCAGCCTCTTGTTGGGGTCTCTGGTCTGCTTGTGGTCCTGTGGCTTGGTTGGTTTCTTAAGTCAGTTTGTTCCAACAGGCAGTAAAATGCTCTGCTTTACCCAGGATTTGGCGATCCTCCTCCCAGGCTAGTTCATTGGGAGACAGATCTGCTTTGAGTATCACAAAAGAGGGGGATGCAATGATGAGGCTAGGTTCTGGTAGCTTTTCTGGGGCTGGTTTGTGAAAACCTCACAGAGCCCAGCCTGGAGCCATTCTCAGGGTTTGTTTTTCAATTGATTGTCGAGGCTGCTAGAGGGAGGGGCAGCCTCTGGCTCTGATTACCCAGTGAAGAAACCCACTCCTTGGGCTGGCGCCCGAGCTGGGTGACTTTTCCCTGGGTGGAGCTGAGTCTGGCAGGTCAGGCCGCCGTTAAGTTCTTGTGACCTGCTAAATGACTCGTTTTATTCCAAGGCCTCAGCTGGACCTAGCAGCTCCTCCGAGCTTTGTCGGTATCCAAGATGGAGATCACCTGTGCTGGGGGTGGGGGGGAGTGGCCTTCCCTCCTCTGCTCCCTGAGGAGGAGTGAGGACATCAGGCTTCTACTCATGCCGAGTCTTGGTTCCTGGGTCGTCTCTGGTCTGCGAACTGCAGGATGAAGATGTCTGCTCCTTGTCGGTTCTTGCTGGTGTTGAGTAGACTCTGCTCACCTGCTGCGTCTGGCTCCTTTGTCCCGGACTCTCTGTTGCTCAGGTATGGCGGCTGCGCTCGCCCGCCATCGTCACAGCTGCTGCCGCAGCGGCGGCTGCTGGCAAGGGCTCAGAAGTATCTCCTTCCCTGGGTTTCCTTCTCTGGCCTATGTCTCTGTCATGTGAAGGCACACTTGGTGTCATTCTCTGACTTAGGACTGTTCACTAGAACTCTAAAACTGCTTTCTATGCGAGAGCTTACTTAGACTCCAGCTGCTCCTCCACCATCTTCCCGGACTCCCCGGACTCTGTGATTTTTTGGTTTCTTTGTATGTTCCTCCCCCATGGTATAATCCCTGTTTTCACTGTATTTGATTCCAATGCCCTGCATCTTGTATATATATATATATTTCTCTAAGTTGTGGATGGGAAGGGAAAAAACAAAATGCTTCAATAGTGATATACACTGACCCATTGTAAAAATGAGATGTACAAGATACTATGTTGAAAAGGAACTTTACAACTTGGAGGGGGGTGGTATAGGAGTAGTTAGAGGTGGGAATTAAGGGATGGTAGGGGAATAACAAAGGAGGAATGTACAATGCTCAACAGGAAATGTACTCATTGCCTTACTCATGTAACTGTAACCCCTGTAAAGAATTTTCACACTATAAAACGTACTTAAAAAGAAAAAAGAAAACCATATTTAAGTGAACCCTCGATATTAACAGGCAACCCTCACCATCTCCTAGTCCTTTAATTTCTGATGAGAGTACATATTTTCCTACAACTGTGAAACCACTCTCAACACACTTGGTGGATGCCATCTTATTTCCCACAATGAAGGGAGTGTCTCAGTGATATGTGCCACTTCCTGCCATAGGTGACACAGAGCATTAGGAGCCTGAACACCTGATGACCTAGCAGTAGCCACCTCCCATGGAGATACCCAGCAATCAGAGCTGATGGGGATGGAGCACCAGAGAAACTCAATGTCATGTCTGTAAGTCAGCAAATGCCCCTCACAGACCTACATTCTGCCCTGGCTGGCAGGTGAGGCACCACCTATCCAGCTGAGACTAATTCCTACTCCCAATTAAGTGACCAGTAAGGAGGCTTAGATTCCTCTGTTTAGGCAACCAGGCCTCCATGCAGGCTTTAGGGCCCCCATAAAGCCAGGCCCACGATCTAATCCTTACCACGAGAGCCTTCCATTTCTGAGGAAACCCATGGGACAGTGACAACTTTGCATTATGAGCTCTTTTTTTTTGTCACATGTGGGGCTTGAATTTTGGGCCTGGGCACTGTACTTCGGTTCTTCAGCTCAAGGAAAGCACTGTATGACTTCAGGCACAAAGCCACTTCTGTGTTCTGTGAGTGGTTTATGGGAGATCAGAGTCTCAGGGTCTTTCTTGCCTGGGTTGTCTTTGAACTGTGATCCTCAGATCTGAGCCTTCTGAGCAGCTAAGATGACAGGGGTGAGCCACAACTGCCCAGCAATCTACCTTGTTTAGATGGATGAAACTCACTGCCAAGGACCCTAGACGGCAAACTTTTGGGTTCAGGCCATTTACTATGGTGTAGTGCCACCAAGGTAACCCTTGGTAACTTTCTGGCCTCCCAGGGATACCGAGTCTCACCCAGGAAGGTACAGGTGGTTCAGCAGTCAGTGACTTATCTGTGTATTCAACTGGGCCACACACAAGGCTTTTGCTATCCCCACCAAACTCCTGACTACTAACTGCCCTAGCCCTCCACTAAGAATGAGCTTCTCTCCTTTTTGAGTCTAGCCAAATACCTCAGGTCCTGGACCCCCAACAACTCCCTCCGAACTTGCCACTTATATGAAGTAGCTAGAGGGTCACGGGAGGAAACCCTTTGAACGCCCTCCACTCACATTTCTCCCTTCAGCAGACTGGTTCCAAACGGCCTCCACACAGGCCTCTGCTCTCAGGCTGACGGAGCCTTCACAAATGTTCTTTCATTACGTAACTGAGAACTAGGGTTTTACATTGGGAGTTTGAGGTCAGCAGATCGGACCTCATTTGTGCCAGGTGCTTATTTGTCCAAACGCTTAGACCCTACCATGAGGGGCTGGGCTCCTTGCCTCCGTGGCCTAGCCACCATTTCTATTCTATTACAGGAGTCAAAGAAACTGAACCTGGGCACAAGCCTACCATTATCACCCACCATCACCTCTCTCAGTTACTAACCTATAGAGTGCTCAAACTCTGTGTCCCTCCCACAACCTCTGGTGTCTTGTCACTGGTAGAGGCCCCACTCTGACCTTCCGGCTCTGCCTTCCATTAAACCCCACACCCTATTACCCATTTTAGATACAAAGTGCTCCCCAGCACACTCCTGTGTGGAGACTCTGGATGACCTGCTAACTCACCCAGCACACATTAGAGAGAGGTCATTAAAGCCC
Organism: Dipodomys spectabilis; assembly: GCF_019054845.1. Lineage (NCBI taxonomy): Eukaryota > Metazoa > Chordata > Mammalia > Rodentia > Heteromyidae > Dipodomys > Dipodomys spectabilis. Next base: position 8,540,712 of record NW_024870723.1, read on the forward strand.
CAGGGGAACCGTAATCATGCCTGGATGACCTTCATCCCTGCCCAGGTCCTGACACTCCCAGCATCTCTCTCTTGTCCAGGCCAAGAGGTGGCGGCTGTGTCAGGCAAGACTCACACAATCTTCCTCTCCAGGCTTGCTGAGACCTGAGGAACTTCTCCTCACTCCATGCCATCTTCTCCTCCCTGCAGAGCACGGAAGTCTTCCGACTGAAGACATCATGGCAAGAGGTCTGCAGGTGGGTCCCTATTCCCACAGCAGTTGCCCTGTGGGCAGACATGGTAGGTGTCACACTCTCTAAGCCCTGGACACAAACCCCATTCCGTGGGTCCAGGTGGGTATTTATTATCAGGATTCAGACACCTCCTGTCAGATTGAACATACGCAGACACACATACACACACACACACACACACACACACACACACACACACACACACACACACACACACAAGCTTACTAGGTTTTCTGTCGTGGCTACGAATCTGCATCCACTTGAATTGAAAGCACAGCTGCCTAGTGGAAGAGCGATGGCTCATGGTTATGACAGGAAGAAGCACTTGCTCTTGCCTGGTGGATTCTTGGGGCTATTTGAACCGATTTTCAACCCTTTTGTGGAGTCACATGGTTTCCTTCCTTCCAAAACCAAATGGAATCCAACTCCCACCTCCCCACTTTCCAACTGTCACCTTCTCTCTGCCTCTCCCACAGATACTCCTTCTGCACATTCCACAAACTGGAAAAAATCACTTCTCCTACAAATAATTAATCTAAGAGCAAAGAGCTGCTGGCTAAGCTATGACATGAGGAAGGGAAAACAGGTGGCAGAGGTGGAGGGGAAACACGGGGGAGTCAGTGCCATCCTGAAGGTGTTTAGAAACACAACCTGATTTCTATGGAAAGGAGAGCAAGGAGAGATTCCCGTAGGCACACAGTAGGCGGAGGGGTGCTACAGCATTTTGTGATCTGCGTATACCAGCCTAGATTTGGACGTGGGGAAGTTTGGAGAACCAGGCAGCAAGAACGGGCCCTAGACACTAGGGGAGATCACAGGTTTCCCAAGTGGCTGTGCCATGGGAGCATCTGTAAGGTTGAAGACTGACTGAGATGCCCTGTGATATAGGATATGAGATGGGCCTTGGGCCATGACCATCACCCACCCAATCCTAAGGCTGATCTCAATGGGCATTATTTCCTACCTGGGAATCTTCCTAATAGATCTCATGATGATAGATACTGCATATCAGGATATCCATGAAGTGAGTAGCCAGGCCCCAGTTGGCTCCTTGGCAAGAGGAGAAGAAAGGCCCCTCAGAGTCCTGAGCTCTGACACTCCTTACAGTCTCCTGGCCATGCCCAGTGCTCAGTCCTATGCCCCTCTGACCATCTGCTGGCCAAACCTGCCTGACCCGTGAGCTGTGTGCACACACACGCCAGCTGGGGTTTCAAGTCCTTTAAGGAAGGTCTGTGTGGCAAAATTGAAGCCAGGCTTTCCTAAGACAAGCAACTTCTGGCCCAACAAAGACCTTTTTACTGATGCTGCAGTCACTCTCCTAGCTTCCCAGGGGTTAGACAACAAAATCCCTGATCCTGACTTGATGCTAGGTTCACAGCCCTCCTCTAAATGCAGGTCCTACTCTTGTGTATGCACACATGTTGCCCAGGCTAGAGGAGGCCCTGGTTGGATGTGCTGAGGGAAGAGGGTCGCCATTCTAACTCCATTGCCCACGGCATACTAGGACAAAACACATATGATGAAATTAATTCAGGTGAGTATCAGCTGTCCAGACAGAGCAGCCTGGACATTGAGTGTGAGATCCCACACAAGTCTGGGGGACTCAATGGCGGGTTGGTGGGCAGAGCTGGTAGAGGAGCTGGGTCCCTCCTCAGCCAGCAAAGCCCAGGCCAGGCCAGTCCTGCCCTGTCACTGCTCTTGTGCTCCTCAAGACCAGGAAAATGAGATCATCTAAGACCTGAAAGACCTGCAACAAACCTGCAGATTTCATCAACTAGAGAAGCAGAAAATTCTGGAGTGGCTCAGTGAGGAAGCCAGGTGGGTTGTCAGACACTGGCTGAATGAGGGGGGACATCCTGACAATGGAGTCCGGAGGGCCGGAGGTGTGACCATGGATTCGAGTGGGAACCGACAGAGTCTCTGTTCAGCCGCATGAGGATGGTCCATCAGGCTCTGAAGTGCAAGCCACTCTGGCAGTGAACAAACATGGCACTGGGTCACCTCACCACCACCCCTTGTCTTAGCTATGAGCTGTCATGTGCACTGGAGCCCAGGAGGCAGACTGACACTACAAAACACAAGACCAAGAAGTTTTCACAAATTAGACAGGCAGGACAGAGGTAAGTGAATGGGCACCGACTGGCAGGGGCCAGGGAAGATTCTGGGCTGCGACACCTGAGGCTGATGCTGATTTCTCCCCACTGACAGCATCCCTGATTGTGGGCTCAGAGGCCTCGACTCTCTAGGCTTTTCCTCCCCTTGCTTGTCTCTGGGGTGCATCCCTCATATAGGGGTCGGGATTTTCGAAGGGCCTAGACTGGAGCAGCACGCTAGCAGGGTAATGGGGAGCAGGAACGGGGAGTGTGTCGGGGAAGTTCCCTCCAGCAAGCCATCCCCTGACTGAAGCCGCCATAGTCACAACACTGACCTCAGTGGTAGTGGCAGCTCCCAGCCCACAGCACAGGAGCAGCTCCAGCGTGGCCCTGACAGCAGCAGCAGGACACCGTGGAAGAGCCCTCATACAGTGGCCCTCTGGGCCCTGGTGTGACCAGCTCCCACCTGGATCTCCACAGGAGACTCAAGGGAGAATCCTCCCAAGAGAAGGAAACGGTGTTACCCTGCACTACTAGTCCATTCCTAACTTATCCAATGGAGGTGCAGCCAAGAGGTCTGGAAAGCCCAGCTCCTGTTCACATCATACAGTTTTGGAAGGCCCTAGACCTTCCTCCCAGGCTGGGACACCCATCTATGTCAAGGCCTCTCCTCATGTTGCTGTCTTTCCAGATCAGGTTCTGCAAATCATCCTCTCCAGGGACTTCTGGAATGCTCTTAAATTGCAAAAGCCCAGCCTGCTCTTGAACCTCGAATACACCTGAGGCTAAGACAAACAATAGTCAGAGTTGGAATTTAGGTGGGGAGAGCAACAGCTACCCGTTGGTTCCAAATAACAAGCAGGTGGGAGACACCTGTCTCATCAGGGTGAGCATACTTGAGCACACAGAAAAGGTGTCCAAAGTTTCATGGTGAGTGGGGCAGTATGACACTCCCCTGCTGTCTTCAACAAGTCAGGATACAGACCAGTGGCCATCTCCATGTCCATTTGCTTCCCTCCTGAAATTGGTCTTTTAGTAGAGACCGCAGAAACCCAGCATGCTGGAGGCAGTGGGCAGTGCTCAGGTCTAGACCTCACAGCAAGGAGGGAGGAAGAGTGGACCCAGCCACTGACATGAGTAAAACCACCTCAGGGCCTCTGGAGAGTCAAGAAGGCAGATACATGGATCAAGGAGATGAAGACTTTGACTAAATAAGGCACAATGCAACAGGAACCTTCTTGACTTTCCTTAGAGGAAGGGAGATCCAGAGCCTCAGAGTTAGGATGGTAGGATTCTGGGTATTACATAACCTGAAACAGCAGAGGCTTTTCACAGGTGAACTGGCCTTGTTCAGGAGAAGCCTTTTTCATCTTCCAAGTCTTCAAGGGATCAGGAGTCATTTATCTCTTTCCTCATGGAGATTCCATGACTTTCCATCAGGCTCAGTCCTCTCCAGGCCACGAGAGGGAGTGGCTGTCATTAGCAGCCAGCTGGGAGAATGTGTCTTCCTGTGTGCTCTGCTCAGAGACTCGGGGGAGCTGGAGAAGGCTGCAGGTGTATCCTCTACCAGTGCGGCCTCCAGCCCAGTGGGGGGCTGACTGGTAGGAGGCAATGGGTCCCTGGCTCTGGGCCTGCTCCTTCTCTTGGGCTTGGGCAAACATCTCTGGTGAGACCTAGGCCCATGCCTACTTGATTCTGTTTACCTACAGCCACAAGACCTGAACATGATCCTGCCTGGGAGGAGGTGTCACACTGCTGATGAGAGTGGCTTGGAATGGACAAGGCCCATGCTATCTTCTGAGACCACTCTCAGGAAGGAAGACTTGAATCATCCCATCACACAGTGGCTGATTCTCTTTCTGAGCATGAGTGCCTTCAGGGTATTGCTGGCCACAGACTGGTGGGAAGGGGGCACTTTGCCCAGGGCTTGATGTTCTCTCCCCTTCTGACCCATGTGAGGAATCAGAAGAAGACACAGGATGTCATCCTGAAGCCCTTGAACAAAGCCTTACTGAAAGAGTACAAGCCAGATTTTGTTAAGTTTTTCGAAGAACCAACTCTTTGTTTTGTTGATTCTTTCTATAGTTTTTTTGGATTCTAATTCATTTAATTCTGATTTAATTTTGATTATTTCTTTCCGGGTACTGGATTGGGGTTTATCTTGCTGCTCTTTTTCAAGGAGCTTTAGGTGTGTCATTAAATTGTTAGTTTCAGATCTCTCCAATTTGTTGATGTAGGAGCTCAGAGCTATAAACTTGCCTCTGAGTACTGCCTTTGCTGTGTCCCAGAGGAGCTGGTAATTTGTGTGTTCATTTTTGTGGAATAGCATGAACATTTTAATTTCCTTTCTAATCTCTTCTATGACCCACTCATGATTCAGTAGTGTGTTGTTCAGCCTCCATGACAGACCCTTAGCAAATCTTATCAGAAAAAGAAGAGAACACACCCAAATTAATAAACTCAGAGATGAGAATGGAAACATCTCCACGGAAACAACCAAGATTCAGAACATTATACGGGAATACTTCTCAAAACTCTATGCTAATAAGTTTGAGAACTTGACAGAATTGGCCCTTTTCCTAGCAAATATTGACATGCCAAAACTGAACCAAGATGAGTTAAACTATCTTAACAGGCCCATATCAAGTACTGAAATAGAAACAGCAATAAGAGTCCTCCCAGGTAAGAAAAGTCCAGGACCAGATGGTTTTACAGTGGAATTTTACAAGGCCTTCAAAGCACAGGTCACACCAATACTCCTCCAACTCTTCAATGAAATTGAAAGAGAAAGCTCACTACCGAACATATTCTATGAAGCCATCATAACCCTCATCCCAAAACCAGGCAGGGACTCATCAAAGAAAGAGAACTATAGACCCATTTCTTTGATGAATATTGATGCAAAACTTCTCAACAAAATTTTGGCCAATCGACTTCAACAATTCATCCAAAAAATCATACACCACGATCAAACAGGATTCATTTCAGGGATGCAAAGCTGGTTCAATATACCCAAATCAATTAATATTATTCATCACATCAACAGGAGCAAGAATAAGAACCACATGGTTACCTCAATAGATGCAGAAAAAGCATTCGACAAGATCCAACACCCCTTCATGATGAAGGTTTTGGAAAAATTAGGAATCCATGGAACATTCCTCAATACAATAAAGGCTGTATATGACAAACCTACAGCCAGCATTATACTCAATGGTGAAAAACTAAAGCCATTTCCTCTTAACTCAGGAACAAGACAAGGATGCCCACTCTCTCCACTTCTCTTCAATCTAGTATTAGAATGCCTAGCTACAGCAATAAGACAAGATGCAGACATAAAGGGGATCCAAATAGGGAAAGAAGAAATAACACTCTCCCTCTTTGCAGATGACATGATCTTGTATTTAAAGAATCCCATAGACTCCACTCCCAAATTACTCAAGCTGATTCAAAACTTTGGTAAAGTAGCAGGTTATAAAATTAACCCCCCAAAATCAAAGGCTTTTCTGTATGCCAACAATGAGAAAAGTGTGGCTGAAATTAGGAAAGCAACTCCATTTGTAATAGCCCCACGAAAAATAAAATACCTAGGAATTAACTAAAGAAGGGAACAACCTCTATGAAAACTTTAAAATCTTGAAAAAGGAAATCAACACAGAACTAAAAAAATGGCAAAGCCTCCCATGCTCCTGGATTGGAAAGATTAACATCGTGAAAATGTTAATACTTCCCAAGGCTACCTACAAATTCAACGCAATACCTATCAAAATTCCACCCTCATTCTTCAAGGAAATAGAAGAGGCAATCCAAAAATTCATATGGAACAATAAAAGACCCCGAATAGCAAAAACGCTCCTCAACGGAAAGAACACTGCTGGAGGAATATCAATAACAAATTTCAAACTCTACTATAAAGCCATAGTAATCAAAACAGCTTGGTATTGGCATAAGAACAGACCTCAGGACCAATGGAATAGAATTGAAAACCCAGAAATGAACCTACAGACCTATAGCCATCTAATCATCGATAAGGGAGATAAAACAATAGAATGGAACAAAGACAGCCTCTTCAGTAAATGGTGCTGGCAAAATTGGTTAACTACATGTAGAAAACTAAAGCTAGATCCTTATATATCACCCTGCACCAGAATCAACTCCAAACGGATCAAAGACCTTGAAGTCAAAGCAGACACTCTGAAAACATTACAGGATGGAATAGGAGAAACCCTAGGTCTCCTTGGATCAGGCCAAAACTTTCTGAATAGAGACCTGGAAACACAACAAATCAAAGGAAGGTTGGACAAATGGGATTGCATAAAGTTGCAGAGCTTCTGCAGGGCAAATGACATAACTAGCAAGATAATAGAAAGCCCACAGATTAGGAGAAGATCTTTACTAGTCATATAACGAACAAGGGTCTCATATCTAAAATATACTTGGAACTCAAAAAATTAAACCCCCGAACAACAAATCCTCAAAGAAACAACTGCCCAATAAATAAGTGGGCGAAAGACTTAAAGAGAAACTTTTCTGAAGAAGAAAGAAGGATGGCCAATAGACACATGAAGAAATGTTCAACATCCCTAGCCATAAAAGAAATGCAAATCAAAACAACATTGAGATATCACCTCACCCCAGTTAGAACGGCAAAAATCAAGAACTCTAACAACAACAGACGCTGGAGGGGCTGTGGACAGAAAGGAACCTTACTTCATTGTTGGTGGGAATGTAAACTTGTTCAACCACTTTGGAAAGCAGTATGGAGGTTCCTCAAAAGACTTCACATAGATCTCCCCTATAAGTGGCACTGTAGCTCAAGTGGTAGAGCGCTCGCTTTGAGTTGAAGAGCTGAGGGACAATGCCCAGGCCCAGAGTTCAAGCCCCATGACCGACAAAAAAAAAAAAAAACTATATAGAACTCCCCTATGACCCAGCAATTCCACTTTTGGGCATTTACCCAAATGTTTACAAACAAGACCACACTAAAGCTACCAGCACAACAATGTTTATTGCAGCATTATTTACCATAGCTAAGATCTGGAACCAACCCAGATGCCCCTCAGTAGATGAACAGATCAAGAAAATGTGGTATATATACACAATGGAATTCTATGCCTCCATCAGAAAGAATGATATTGCCCCATTTGTTAGGAAATGGAAAAAGTTGGAAAAGGCAGATATATGGATCAAGGAGATGAAGACTTTGACTAGATAAGGCACAATGCAACAGGAACCTTCTTGACTTTCCTTAGAGGAAGGGAGATCCAGAGCCTCAGAGTTAGGATGGTAGGATTCTGGGTATTACATAACCTGAAACAGCAGAGGCTTTTCACAGGTGAACTGGCCTTGTTCAGGAGAAGCCTTTTTCATCTTCCAAGTCTTCAAGGGATCAGGAGTCATTTATCTCTTTCCTCATGGAGATTCCATGACTTTCCATCATGCTCAGTCCTCTCCAGGCCACGAGAGGGAGTGGCTGTCATTAGCAGCCAGCTGGGAGAATGTGTCTTCCTGTGTGCTCTGCTCAGAGACTCAGGGGAGCTGGAGAAGGCTGCAGGTGTAGCCTCTACCAGTGCAGCCTCCAGCCCAGTGGGGGCCTGACTGGTAGGAGGCAATGGGTCCCTGGCTCTGGGCCTGCTCCTTCTCTTGGGCTTGGGCAAACATCTCTGGTGAGACCTAGGCCCATGCCTACTTGATTCTGTTTACCTACAGCCACAAGACCTGAACATGATCCTGCCTGGGAGGAGGTGTCACACTGCTGATGAGAGTGGCTAGGAATGGACAAGGCCCATGCTATCTTCTGAGACCACCCTCAGGAAGGAAGACTTGAATCATCCCATCACACAGTGGCTGATTCCCTTTCTGAGCATGAGTGCCTTCAGGGTATTGCTGGCCACAGACTGGTGGGAAGGGGGCACTGTGCACAGGGGTGATGTTCTCTCCCCTTCTGACCCATGTGAGGAATCAGAAGAAGACACAGGATGTCATCCTGAATCCCTTGAACAAAGCCTTACTGAAAGGGTACAAGCCAGAGAAGGGTGAGTTTGTGCAGACGATCTCAGAGGATCAAAGGGAGTCAGAAGCAGATAGCCAGGAAAATGGCAGAAAAGGGTGGGTGGGCATAATCACCACCCCAGGTGGGAGGGCAGCCTCAAAAGTGTAGACATTAGGTACTGAGCCCAAGGAGGCACTGCATACCCCAGTCCCAGAACTGCCCAATCAGACGCTGGACATGCCTGCCTTGCATTGCCCAGCCCTGCCCTAAATGGCCGTTTGAGGAGGCAAGAGGCAGTGCAGAGACACCATCACTTTGGGGACAGACAATGAGCTGCTATGGGGCTGGGTGGCCAAAGCTCTCACTAGAAGATACTTTGTTTTACTCCAATGGGAAGCAGGGCTTCAGAATGAATGTCAAACTGGGGTGTCGCTCAATGGAAAAGGACTTGCCTTAACATCAGGCAAACCCTTGATTTCTCCCCGGAGCACAGTCCTCAAGAATCCAATCCTAGTCCAGCAAAGCTCATATGATCAAGCCATGCAAGTGACCACAAAAGCACACTTCTATGAACAGAGCCAGTGTTATGGAAGGATGATTCAGAACAGGATAGAGTCCAGGTGCAGGCCCACAGAGAGCGAGAGAGATCCCAGAGACCACAGGAGAGTTCCACCTCTTCTCTGCCACTGTGCTTCTCTTCACAATTAGAGGATACTACCCAACATCGTACAAGGATGACAGACCTGGACACAGACAAAAAGGGGTTCAGAGTCATGCACAGAAAGAGATAGAGAAATGGGCAGACACATAATGACAGAAAGACCGAGAAATAGACACACTGAGATAGACAAATCAGGCACAAAGAGAGATAGTCTATGATTTGGGACCACAAGCCTACTGTGATGGTGCCATTGATCTGTTATCTATATACTTAGTTGAAGAGCTATTCAAATACTTTGTCTAAATGATCAGCATTGATTACACCTTGCCTGTCATTAGGCCTTGCTAGCTGCCTGCACTCTTCTCCCAGTGTAGGTGTTACGGTTTCCTTCTTCCAGTAAAGGAAGTCAGAAGCTTGGGGAGCTTTGTGATTAGGAATGAGCAACCAGGAAATGGGCAGAAGTTTGGGGTAGCCAGACATAGTTGACAGGAAAGTCATGGTCAGTGGAGACAGGGGAGAAAAAAGGGCTGGCAAGAAAGACAAGTCTTGCTAAGTGTTGGGGCCCCATTGAGTAGGAGGCCCTGGAATGAATGTTGTGCAGGGGACCTGAACCACACCTGCCTCATGGGTTTTTCTCATTAGGACAGTGCTCCCATGGGGTGCTGTGCATTCTGGAAGGTCTGCTGTGCTTCAAGGTCCTGATCATCAAGTCAGCAGTGAGGACAGGAGGGGAATAACTTGCCCTACCTCCAGGCAGAGCAAGCATAAGCTACTGTCCCAAGTTCTTCCCTAAATACAACAAGAGAGATTTCCAACAGATTCAGTGCTCAAGCAGGAGTCCCAGGCCCTTGGTGCTCCTGCTGCTGGACTGCAGGCATGACAGCATCCTGCTCAAAATGCATCTTGTGGAGCTTTTCAAGTGCTTGGTGCGTCCCGGTCCCCATCAGTCCTGCTGATTTAGCTCTCAGTCCTTCTTCCACCAGCGCTGAGGATCCCTGAGAACACAATTGTGTTGACAAAATACAACTTTGTTCTCCAGAAGAGGACCTCTAACACACTGCTAGGATCAAGGGTGGAGCCAGCTCTTCACCTCTTTCCAGGAAGAGGAGATGACACAAAACTTAAGGGTGTCTCACTTTAGTCTGGATGGCTATGGATGAGCACATCCAGACAAGACAGGCCCAGGCTATACTGTACCCTCCAGTGACCTCCACTCCTGAAAACACTCAGGATCTTTTCTCCACTATCCCCTCCTGATATCAGGACCACAGTGGCTCTGTGATCCAGGCAATAAGCCATCTTCCTTGGATGCTCAATCCCAGACACATTTCAGATAGTGATCTACAAATTTCCTCTGAGATCAAAACGAAAGTTGCAATGTGGCCCAGGCCACAACCTCTCCATTCCACTTCAAATCCTGGAGAACACTAAGGATCCTGTATCATCATATTACTAATAATATTCCAATGATGCCTGCCAATGAACACACTGACCTGCCCTCCAGGAACTCCCTCAGTGCTTCACATGGTAGAGCAATGGGCATGGTGCTCTCACTTGCCCCTGGCTCTGCCCTCTCTATTAGGATCCAACTTTGAGGACTGTGGCGCAGATCACTGGCTCTGATCCTGTGAATTCACAGCACACATTCGCGCCAAGCCATGCTAACCTGTGTAGGTTGTCTTCCTGATGAGTGCATTTGAGCTCTGACCTTCCCTTCCCTCCTCTTCAGCTATTCTAGCCTTTCTCAGGGTACACCAGAGTTTCTCATGAACATTGATTGAGAGACAGTGAGTGTTGTCCATTGGAAACATCAGAGCTCAAAGAGCCTAGAGAAAAGGCCTGTGCTAGCCCTCATCCCTCACCCATTGAATGAGTGCAGAGTGCCATGGGCTCAATGCCATGTCTGAGGATAAGCCATTCCACTCAGAGACTGCCTCCAGGGCACTGGAGAACAAAAGAAACTGCAGTTATTTCTGGTGTGGGTCCTTGCCCTGTTTCCATTCAATTTGAATGAACAATAAAAAGGAAAATATGTTCTGAATGTGGTAAAATCGATTTTAGAACACCCGTGCCAGCCCTGAATCTGATATGAATGTAATATTCAATACTGTTTCTACTGGAGTCTGGTCATTGTGGTTGTATTCCTGGATCTCAAGTATGAAGGACATACACCCCGATGTAAAAAAGGAATTTTACAGGATGATAGTGGACTTTATGCAGAAGTAGGGAATGAACACCACCACCCTTGTCCACCCAAGGAAGGAAGGACCTGTCCACATGCACACAGCAGCTAGTGTTCACTTTACTTGCAATAAACAGGGTGTGTAAGGCAATCACGTTTGTAACCCCAATGGCAGAAGAGAAAGTGTGAAGCCCCAGTCTTGCCAGGGAAATGGCAGCATCCTGAGGGCTGGCCAGGGAGGTGGGTGGGTCTGAGAAGCCACAGCTTGTGGCCTCTGCAAGGAGTCACCAATGGAGTGGTTCATGCAGAGATACTAGGGCGAATCCCACATCTCCCAATTTTAGGATACTCCATAAAAATCTAAGACTAAGTACATCTCAAGGATTTCTTCACCAGATGCTCTACTAGGATACCTCTTACACCAAAGTTGTGAAAAAATAGGACCACAGGAAGTAGAGATGAAAGGCTAACATAGCTTGAACTATCATCGAGTACCTTGGTCTGTGGGCCTGCACTTCAACAACAGTTTGGTTCATGGAGTTTATGGGATCAGCTTAGAAATCAAGCCTGACTGAGTTAAAGAGGAAATGAGTTTTGTGAATGGACATAGGAAGTTCATCAATTACACAGTATTGAGAACAGACCATAAAAAGAAAGTGGATGTGGTATATATACATAATGGAATTCTATGCCTCCATCAGAATGAATGACATTGCCCCATTTGTTAGGAAATGGAAAGACTTGAGAAAACTTATATTAAGTGAAGTAAGGCAAGCCCAAAGAAACATGGATTCCATGGTTTCCCTTATTTGCAATAACTAGAATATGTCTGAGTCAAGTAGAAAAGGTCAGATAAGTTGATGTTAGGGAAATGAACCCTAAGGTATGTATTCAAATGTATTTTTTCTTTCATGCGATTGTTTCTAACACATTTATAAGATTATTTCTTTGTTGCTTTGTATGTCCCTCCCCCATGGTATAACCACTGATTTCATTGTATTTGATGTTGGCATAATTTGTGGAGGGGAAGGGAAAAAACAAATTGTTTAAATAAGGATACCTGTGGACCCACTGCAACAATGAGACGTACAAGTCCTTATGTCAGAAAATGAACTGTACAACTTTGGTGGCGGGGGGGAGCATTGGCTGGGGTCGTGGAGAGGATAGGAAGGGATGGGAAGGAGAAACAAAGGAGGAGGCAACAATGCTTGATAAGAAATGTACTCATTATCCTGCCCGTGTCATTGTAACACCTCTGTACAGTATTTTCACAATTAAAAAAATACAATAAAAGACTGGACCCCAATGTGGGCAAGTAACATCTTCATAACCATCATTACTTGGTCCAATTCCTGTTCAATACCTGCCCTCCCATGCCCATTGACTACCTCGGCCCCTCTCAGCAGAAGGAGCTCCAGAAGAAATAACCCTCACCCATACTCCCAGACAGAAACAGTACATATTCAACCAAAAAAGGGTGATATGGACGTCAGCAAACACTCCCTCCCAGACATAAGCCCCGCCCTGGAAGGTAGCACCTGGGAAGCAGGAGAGGCACCTCCCACCACTAGCCCCAACTAGAAAAAGAGTTCTGAGAAGGTGGACGATGCCATTTCTCCTCTCCCTCATCAGAACTTAGCCTTGTCAGTTCAACAGCCAATACATCTTTTCCCTCTTTGTGACTTTTTCTTGAGTGGTTTTTGGGTTATTTTCTTTAATGGCCATGGTCCCATCTGCATGGGAGGAGGAAGTGTGCATATGATCCAACAAGCATACATCTCTATGAAGGTGGAAGCCTCTTCCTCCTAGGCTAACAGGGTCCTTGTGCCAGAGGTGGAGTCATGCTGGCCAGTGGTGTTCATGGGCTACATGAGTACAAGTCATAAACAGGGGACTCTGGAGAGGGCGAGGTCAGAAGGGCCCAAGTGAAGAGATGACATCACAATGGCTCCCAGGACTTAACCCCTGGTCCTTGCCAGAACCCACAGTCCCCACAAGCTGCCCGCTAGTACACTTGTGTGGAACGTGCATATTGAGAAGATGTCTACTTGTTGTTGTTGGAGGAGGAGAAATTCAAGAGGGAGTGAAGGGCGGAGAAGGTTCCTGGGACACCTGGATCCACGCTGGGTGCCCCCAGGACCCTACCGCCGCTTCTGGAGATTTTTCCGCAGGACTTCACAGGTAACATGGGGCAGTCCAGGCCAGGAAACTATAGGCTGACCCACCACTTCCATGTCCCTAATCCTCACTGGATCTTCCTGCTCCCTGTTTGTGTGTGTGTGTGTGCGTGTGTGTGTGTGTGTCTGTGTGTCTGTGTGTGTGTGTGTGTCTGTGTGTCTGTGTCTGTGTGTGTCTGTGTGTGTGTGTGTCTGTTTGTGTGTGTCTGTGTTTCCGTGTCTATGTGTCTATGTGTCACACACACGTTTGTGTGAGCAGTCAGTTGTTTTCAGGTTTTTCTATCATGTGTGTGGCCATGAATCTTCTTGTAGTTTTCTAGATGGCATTTGAACCATCCCTCCTCGGTTCTCCTCCAGAATGAAGATCACTTGTCCCCACCCTTGGATGAGGCCTGCAGGTTAGAGGTCCCTGCGGCTGGCACCCTGGAGGAGCAGGTGGAGCGCTTGGTGTCTGCCCAGATGATGGAGGACTCCATCTTCGTACAGAACTTCTTCAACAACTACAGGAGTTCTGCAGACACTAAGCAGGTATTGGACCTGCTATTCACAAGGTGAGTGCCAACTCCAATAAGATAGGATTAGACAGCTACAGTGAAACCCTTGGCAATGGAACCTGGCTTGTGTTGGGTTCACAGAATCTATTTCACTGGCACTTGCCAGAATTGGAGGAACCAAGCATGCAAGGCCTGGGCTAGGCTGGGCTGGGCTATTCAAGTATAGCGTCTGTCTAGGACTGTGGTATATTCTCTGTCACTCTGCTTCCCTGAGGCCTCAGACAAAGCAGTGTGTTTCTTTAGCCAGAAGGAAACCAATTGCCTCTGGGACCAGGATCCCACCCAGGTGTAGGCAGAGCAGGAATAGCTGGGGCCAGAGAGTAGGCCTCTGGGCTCCTAAGTAGATCAGGACAGGAGATGATCGCTCATCCTTGAAAGAAATTGGAAAAGAAGGGAAGAGATAGGAAGGGTCGATGTACAGATCATGAGCTTAGTGGTGTGAGAAGAGCAAGAACTTGCTGGCTATCCTGGGCTGGCCAGTGATGCTTGGAATCCTCAACAGGTTCAGGGATTGTGAAGCCCCCATGGAGTCTTTTGCACAGACTGACACACTCGCAGACTCCAGAGAGGATGTCATTCCCCAGCACCAGATCTGCTAGTGAGTAGTGGGCTTTGATCTGCAGGGAGAGTATGAGTGTCCAGAGTGGTGACAAATGAGTGGGTGGAAGGTTGGAGAGATGGGGCCAAGTCAGGAGCCCTCAATTCTTGTGCTTGTCACAAGATCCTTGGGGTGTGAGGCTTCACCTATAATACCAGGAGGAAAACATTACTATGGGGTACTGTTGTGAACAGAGGTAGTGGCTGGGGCCTTTGCGTGAATCCCAGGAGAATCCATCCTCACCATACCATAGCCCATGCCATTCAGGTTTGCCCAGCTCCCCATGAGCTTCACTGTAGGCCTAGGGACATCAGTCCTTGGTCAGAGCCCTGGAGATGCTGCTAGGGGTGGCAATGAGAACAAGGGCCACCCTGTAGCAGATACAGAAGGAGAACAAGCTGGAGGTAGGCAGACATCCATGTGCGGCTCCTGGGGAAGGAGGCAGCAGAGCTACCTCGGAGGTGTGCCGGAACCCTATGCATGCCAGGCAAGACAGCAAGGCCTTTAGAGTCCAGCATCTGGAGGCCCTCGGGAGAGATGATGGGCAAATTGCAGAAGAGGACAGGGCTGCTTCCAGCATTTGGACTTGGTTCCCACCTTGGAAGAAATTTCTCTGCAGGCCATGGCTGGGTGGGCTTCCCACTGTTAGCACAGACACAAGGGGCTGATGTTGGAAGATGCTGGGCTCTGCAAAGGCAGCGATCATCGTAGGGGACTAAGGGAGACCAGGGCAGGTGCTAGGCTTTATTCAGACGCTGCTTCCCACCCATGTTCCTCTAGTGCTATCTCAGGCCTTCTGAGCACCTGGCTGGACTGCCACCCAGAAGACTTCCTGGAACCCAGGCAACATCCCTGCCTCCAGGGGCTCCAGGCTCATTTGAGGCTCCATATGCGTGGCTCTGACGTGGAGCTCCATGTCTCTCAACTCCTGGCAAAGTTGGGGATCCAGGACGTCAGGCAGGATGAGGCTCTAGGTACGTAGTTGGGATGGAGACATGGCCTGGGGAGGGGTGGGAGGTGCAGGACACCACTGGGAGGAGGCTGCAAAATTAGCCATGGGCCTGGGACAAGAGAAATCTCAAGCCCAGCATGGACATGGAGAGGTTGAGCGATAGCGTGTATGGGAGTTTCTAAGCTGGAAATCTCAGGGCGGAGGGTGCTGTGGGACTTTACAAACACTCAGAAGAAAGCAGTCATGGAGAAGACCTTGTCTCCTCCTGCAGCTCCACCCGCAGCTCCAGTGGTAGATGTCACACCAACTTCAGAGCCCCAGTCAAGTCCATCCGTGAATGTGGTCCCCACTGCAGTGGGAGGAGCCTCATCAGGAGCCCAAGCAGAGGCCACTTCTGCCTTGAATCTGGATGGCAGCGCTCAGGGAGCTGAAACTTCTTGTGTGGCTGAGGAGCCTCAGGCCAAGCTGGCTCTCCTGCTGAGTCCCGAAGCCACAAGAGCAGCCAGTGATGAAGGGCAGTCATCCCCCACTATCTCTTCAGTGCGCAGGGCCCAGGAAGCGGCGGGCAGTGCTGAGGTGGAGCCCAATGGCACCTCAGCTCCGGGGCTGAGGGTGGGAGAAGTGTCCATATGTGGTGGGGAGATGGAGCTGTGCTCTGGCTCCCCTCCTGTGCTCAGGCCCCAGCACACATCGAAAGCCACTGCTGAGGAAGAGCCAGCATCCACCTCGCCTCTGCCTCATGTCCCCGCACAAGCAGCCTTCAGTGAGGAGCTGAATGTGCTTTTGCCCTTGACTGTGCTGCTCTTCATTGTAGGAGCACCAGCAGGCCTACTGTGTCTGGTGGGAGTAAAGACTCTGGTGATCTGTGGCCTGAGACTATTAAACTCTTGTGACAAATCAGAGCCAGTTGTCACCAGGGATGCATTACACGGTGCTGATGGCACTCCAGCAGAGAGTGCTGACAGGAAGACTTTTGTCAGTTTGGCTCCCATTCTGCGTTCCAGAGAACCAGGCTACAGTGCTGAACTGACCATGTTTCTGATCCTAACTCTACTGTTATTTATTTTAAGAGGACCGGCTGGGGGACTCTCACTTGTAGGAGTGCTGACACTGGTGCTCTGTGCCGTAAGAGCATTCTGTTCTTGCCCAGAGTCAGAGCCAGCTCCCACCATGGCTGCTGACCACAGTGCTCAGAGAGCACCAGAATATAGTCCTGAGAAGGAGCCCTGTGTCAGCGTGGCTCCAGTTCCTAATCACAAAGAACCACCCTCCAGTACAGAACTGGAGTTCCTTCTATCCTTGTGTGTGATGTTCTACCTGTTAGGAGCACCTGCTGTAGTGTTCTTTGTGCTTGGAGTACCAACTGTGGGCTTCTGGGTTGTGAGAGCTACAGCATCTCATGCACAATCGGGGCCATCTGCCAACTTGGCTCTGGAGAGCAGAGCAGACAGAGCACCAGCCTCGGGGGATGCTACAGAGCCCCTTTCTGCCTCAGCTCCACTTCTTAGTCCTGCAGAACCAGCCTCCAGATCGGAACTGCATATCCTTTTACCCATAGCTGCAATGCTGTCTCTGGCACAAACCCCAGCGTTGGCCATCTTCGTTGGGGGAGCCCTAGTTCTGGTGCTCTCCTTTGTAGGACCACCACAAAACCACACACCATCTTGGAGGGCTGAGTTGAAGCCAGGTTCCACCATGGCTTTGGAGCCCAGGCCTGAGGACACAGCAGCCTCCAGGGCTGAGAGGGAGTCACCTTGCACCTCCACTCCGCTGTTGCCCCTCCAAAAGGCAGCAGCTTGCAATGCTGAGATGGAGGCATCTTGTGCCTCAGCTGCGCTGCTCCATGCCCAGGGAGCAGCAGTGGCCAGTGCTGCCACAGAGGCACCATCCAGTGCAGCCCCTCTGATATGCATTGAGGACACACTGGCTTCGAGGACTGAGCCAGAGCCACATCCCAACTTGGCTCCAGGACTCAGTGCAGAGACCTCAGCTGCCTGCAATCCTTCCCCAGAGCCCTTGGCTGTGGTGATGGAGCAGGCTCCCTCTGCTTCTTGGGAATCTGAGTTGCCGTGCACATCTGTTTCTGCCCAAGAAGCTTGTCATCCTGCTTTGATGACCGGAGAGCCTTCACGCAGCCAGGACATGCCTTGTTTCCTGGCTGTCCACCCCCACCTGGAGGCAGAGCAGCTCACAACGATGGATGCGGTGAGGGGCTGGGCAGGGTGGCTGTGGTGAAGGAGGGCTCCCTGTGCCTTCTGCTGCTCTGGCCTGTGTCACATTTCCCTGCTGCCCATCTCTTCTTCCCCAGCCTGAGTTCCATCACACCTAGCACCACTTTGTCTAGTTCCATTTGGTTACATGCACTCCCTGAAGCTGAGATGAGACCCGCTCCCATGCCAGGAGCTGTGCAGAATCAAGCCTGGGGCAGAAAGAAGGGCAGCCAGCACACAGCTCACCCTCCTGTGCCAGGAGCCCTGTGAGCCTCAGCACTTATTCAGTAGGCACCTGATGTGGACCTGATGAGTGCCCAGCCCAGACATGGACCTGAGTGCTAGTTCTAGTGGTGTAGGACATAGGCGTTAGATCAGGGGAAGGACATTTGTTGTCTGAGCTAGGTCACATTAGGTATTGTGTGGAGCATGGAGTCTTCTGGGAAGAATGAGAAAGTTTGGGAAATCACTGCTCTTCCATTCCCACATTGGTTACCTTGAGGTCCCTTCTGTGCTCTGTGTGCTGGGTGTCAGCACAACAGGTACAGACACTCCACAGGTCTCAGGGTCCTCCTCGACACTCACATCTCCATGCCTTTGTGCATGTGAGGAGGGATCCCAGGGCCTGTGCCTGGGCACTGTGGTGTGTCACAGCCTGGTGACCCTGGCCATCTTCCTCAGGAGCTGTTCGAGAAGGCAGTGCTCAACCACTGCCTGGGATCCATCTGGTCCCAGAGGCACAAGAAGGGCAAGGAGCACTTGGCCCCCACCATCCGGGACATGGTGGCACACTTTAACAACGTATGTTCCTGTGTCATCGCCACCTGTCTCGGGGACTTCAGCATGAAAGCCCCAGACAGAGCGCGTGTGGTCGAACACTGGATTCAGGTGGCCGCGGTACGCTACAGGCTCTGCTGCCTAGTTTATCTCCTCTGCTTTTCAATTTCTCTATTCTGCATTTTGAAATTGTGATCAAAGCCCTCCATGGAGCCCAGTGCCTCCTACCACAGGGCCATGTGTCCCAGGGCTAGCCATACCCAGCCAGCCCTACGCTGGTCCCTCACTAATCTGCTCCTCAGCCCCAGAGAACCACAATCCCCCTGGGTGCCCTACATCCCTGCCCAGGTCCTGACACTCCCAGCATCCCTCTCTTGTCCAGGCCCACAGGTGGCGGCTGTGTCAGGCAAGACTCACACAATCTTCCTCTCCAGGCTTGCCGAGACCTGAGGAACTTCTCCTCACTCCATGCCATCATCTCCGCCCTGCAGAGCGCGGCCATCTTCCGACTGAAGACAACATGGCAAGAGGTCTCCAGGTGGGTCCCTATTCCCACAGCAGTTGCCCTGTGGGCAGACATGGTAGGTGTCACACTGCCTGAGCCCTGGACACAAATATCCAGTTCAGATCCTAGTTCCCTGGGTCCAGCTTGGGTAATTCTTGTCAGGCTTCAGACACCTCCTGTAAGACTGAACATTCACAGATGCACACATACACACAGACACAGAAACAACACACACACAAACACACTGAAACACACACAGACACTCATCAGGATTTTGTGGTGGCTAAGAATCCGCATCCACTTGAAATGAAGGCAGAGCTGCCTAGTGGAAGAGGGATGGCTCATGGTTATGCCAGGAAGAAGCAACTGCTCCTTCCTGGTGTACTCTTCGAATCTTTGGACCCGTTTGCAACCCTGTTGGGCAGCCACATGGGCAGCTTCCTTCCCAACCCAAATGGAAACCAACTCCCTCCTCCCCACCTTCCAACTGTCTCCTTCTCTCTGCCCCTCCCACAGAGACTCCTTGCACACATTCCACAAATTGGAAAAAATCACTTCTCCTGAAAACAATTACTCCAAGAGCAGAGAGCTGCTGCGAAAGGTATGGCATGAGGAAGTGAAGACAGAGGGCAGAGGTGGAGGCTGGGCACGGGGGAGTCAGTGCCATCCTAAGGGGATTAGAAACATGACTGGCTTTCTATTGGGGAGGGGGCCAAGGGAAGAATCTGCTAGGCACTTAATGCAGGTCAGGGCACGTGGAGTCCTAGGAAGCCACTGAGGTTGAAAATGTTCTGATGGGACACAGGGGGGCCCGGGGAAGCAGAGGGTACCCAGGATTGGGGACTCCTCCTACTGAAAGCACTACCATTCTACTTGATGCCCAATGTGCCATAGGCCCAGTGGCATATTCTTGCCCTTCCCTAAACTATGCTGCACAGGACTGCACAGAGCAACAATTTCCTGTCTCAGACCATGAGCAGAGGCTCTTTTCCAGTGGTCTGGAACTCTACCCTACTCTGCGGAGGACAGGCACGACGGTGGGGTCAGGAAGGAGTCTGAAAATCTATGGTTCTCTCCTTCCCTGCTAACCTTTTCTAAGGACCCTGATACACAGATAAACACCAGCAAACTGGAATCTTCTCAGAGCCTTGGGTCCCCTTCCTTTGCTGACCGTCAGGGCATTGGACAGACCACTAGCCTTGTCCATATCTCAGTTTTTTCCTCCCTGATAGGAAGGGTTTTGGAGCTCACAAGGCTGAAGAACCAGGCTGGCATTTGAGCTGCCCAAAGAGGAGAAACAGATGAATCCTCCAGGGTTCTGAAGAGGCCCTGGAAACACATGCCAGTCAGCACATCACCATTGGTGGCAGAGAGCAGGAGTACCTGGGGCCCCCCCACTGCCAGGAGGCAGACTTGACAGATGAGGAAGCAGGCAGAGGAGGCCAGCTTCCCAGGCCAGAACCCACAGTAGTGAGTGCGGGAGCAAAGCCAGAGCTAGAATTCCTCTGCCAGTTGGTAGAAGCTTTGACACAACCTAGCAGCCATGTCACTAACTATAGTAAGACAATGACACTAGAAAGACAGACAGCACAGAGCCCTCATTAACAACCTCCACAATCTTGGCAGGAGTCTTGCAATTTGGCCACAAAGGAGAAGCAGCTCCAAGGAGGTCCCAGGTGGTTGCAGAAGATGGTGAGTGACTGGGACCTAGGCCAGGTTGCCGAGAGAGAAGGGGCACAGCGGGCCTACCTCTGCTCACCTTTCATCTCACACCCAAGGTGCAGATGGAGAAGGGCATTTGCACTCTGGCAGATGTGGTCCTGATGAGCTGGCTGTCAGAAGGGATAGAGGAACTAGAGCCAGCAGAGTGAGGAATTGGCAGAGCCTATGGGGGCCAGGTGGTGGGCAGACTGGTACTACAGAACATTATGTTCTGCATATGCCAGCACAGACTTGGATCTGGGGCAGTTTGAAGAACCAGGCAGCAAGAACCTGGGCCTAGACACAACAGGGGATCACAGGTTTCCCAAGACGCTGTGCCATGGAAGCAGCTGTAAGGCTGTGGAATGACTGAGGAACCATGTGAGTTTGGGTCTGAGATGGACCCGGTGTCTTGACCATCACCCAACCAATCCTACAGGTGTTGACAAAGGGCATCATTCCCTACCTGGGAATCTTCCTGACAGACCTTACGATGATACATTCTGCATATCAGGATATCGATGATGTGAGTAGCCAGGCCCACGATGGCAGTCTGGGATCTTGAGGTCAAAGTTCCTTGGGAATCCTGAGCTCTGGCACTCCTTACAACCTCAAGGCCATCCTAAGAGCCGAGTCCTGTGCCCCTCTGAGCAGCTGCTTGCCACAGCTGTATGACCACTGAGTTTGTGCACATTGAGTAGCTGGGATTTCAAGTCCCTCATGGGATGGCACTGGGACCAAACTGAAGCCAGCCTCTCCTAAGAGAAATGCCTTTTCACCCTATGCTGCAGTCACTCACCTTGCATCACAGGTGTTAGACAACACAGTCCCTAATCCTGACTTGATGCCCTGTGCCCAGCCCTCCTCTGAATGATGGCCCTACTCTGGTATAAGCACACATTTTGCCCAGGCTAGAAGAGGCCCTGGGTAGGGGGCCAAATCCTAACTCCATTGCCCTCTGTCTTCTAGGAAAAATCCCAAATGGAGAAATTAAATAAGGTAAGTGTCAGCTGGCCAGAAAGGACAGGGTGGGTAGAGACCTGCAAGTTTCTCCTGTCCAGCTTGATGAGCAGCCATTACTGGATGGGTACAATGAGATGAGAGAAGATCCACCCTTGTCATGGTAGGCTGTGTAGTAGCATGCAGGAGAGCCCCAGGATTGAGAGTGAGGGAACAACTGTGAGACCTCACATGTATTGGGGAATCAGTGGAGTGTTGGTGGGCAGAGCTGCTAGAGGAGGTGGGTCCCTCCCTAGACAGCAAAGCCCAGCCCAGGCCAGCCCTGCCCTGTCCCTTCCCTTGTGCTCTCCATGACCAGGAAAATAAGATCATCCAACATTTGAAAGACCTGCAGCATACCTGCAGATATTATCACCTCAACAAAGCAGAAAATTTTCTGGCCTGGTTCAAGGGCCTGGAGCGGCTCAGTGAGGAAGCTAGGTAGGTTGGCAGACACTAGTTGGACCTGGGGAACATCCTGAGAATGGGGTCCAGAGGCCCTGAGGTATGACCATGGGTGAGTGGGAACCGACAGAGACTCTGGTCGGCTGAATGTGGGAGACCCACCAGGCTCTGAAGTTCAAGCCAACTGTGGCAGTGAACAGGCGAGGCACTTGGTCACCTCACCGCCACCCCTTGTCTTAGCTATGAGCTATCGTGTGCACTGGAGCCCCGGAGGCAGACCGACCCTACAAACAAGAGCAAGACCTTCCCAGGAATTCAAAAGGCAAGAAAGATGTAAGTCCCTGGGGAATGGCTGGCAGGGTTCAGGTAGGATGGCGTGCAGGTACCAGGGCTGCCTGAGGCTGATGTTGATGAGACAGAAGAGCTGGTAGGAAAGACAAGTCTTGCTAGGTGCTGGGGGAACACTGAGTTGGAGGCTCCAGGAATGAATCCTGGGCAGGAGGCCTGAGTCCAGGCCTGCCCCATGGTGGTGTTCTCAGGAAGACAGTGCTCCTAAGAAATGCTGTGCATTCTGGAAAGCCTGCTGTGTCTGCAGTTCCTGATTATGAAGGCAGCAGTGAGCACCGCCTGCTTGAGCTGCACTCCCAAGTTCTTTCCTAAGCAAGACAACATACATTCCCCATAGGCTCTGTTCCCAGGCAGGGGTCCCAGGACCTTAGTGTTTCTGGCGCTTGACTGCAGAAATGGCAGTCTCCTGGCTCAAAACGTGTCTGTAGGAGCTTCTCAAATGGTTGCTGTGTCTCAATTCCTGTCATTACGCCGATTAAATTCTTTATCCCTCTTCCACCAGCCTGAGGATGCCTGAGAACAAGAATGTGTTAGCAAAATATGAGTTTGTTCTCCAGAAGAGGACCTCTCCCACCCTGCCAAGATCACATGTGGAGCCCGCTCCTAACCTCTTCACAGGAAGAGGAGACCACACAACACTGAACAGTGTCTCTACTTAGTCTGGATGGCTATAGTTGAGCACATCCAGACAAGAATGGCCCAGGCCATACCCTACCCTAACCACCAGTGACCTCCACTCCTGAAAACACTCAGGATCTTTTCTCCACAATCTCCTCCTGATGTCAGGACCACAGTGGTTCTGTGGTCCAGGCAATAAGCCATCTTCCTTGGATACTCAATCCAAGACACACTTCAGATATTTTTCTACAAATGCTCTCTGCTGTCAAAATGTGGCCCAGGCCACAGAACTCCTCTGTTGCACCTACAATCCAGGAAAATACAAAGGATCCTGTATCCTCAGTGTTCTACTAATACCTGCCACTGGACACACTGACCTGGCCTCCAGGAACTCCCTCAGAGTTTCACATATTCTCCGTACTCTGACATAGAGGAACAGCTGACATTTTGTTAGAGCAATGGGCATGGTGCTCACACTTGCCCCTGGCTCTGCCATTTCTATTAGGATCTGACTTTGATGACTGTGATGCAGATCACTGGCTCTGATGCTGTGAGGTCGACAAGACACACTCTGCCAAAGCCATGCTGACTTATATAGGTTGTCTTCCCAATGAGAGCATTTGAGCTCTGACCTTGCCTTCCCTCCTCTGCAGCTATTCTGGCCTTGTTAGGGTGCACCAGAGTTTCCCTTGAGCGTCGACTGAGAGACAATGAGTGTTGCACATTGCCAACCCCAGGGTTTCAAACATCCCATAGGAATGGCATTTGCTAGCCCTCAACCCTCAGTCCTGGTCTGAGTGCAGATAGTGCCATGGCCTCAATGCCAAGACCCAGGATAAACCATTCCACTCAGAGACTGCATCCAGGGCACTGGAATACCAAGGAAACTGCAGTTATTCCAGGTGGGGGCCCTTGCCCTGTTTCCATTCAATTTGAATGCAGAAGAGAAAGGAAAATATTTTCTCAATGGGGTGAAATGGATTTGATCGCTATGGTAAATAATGCCTCAATAAACATAGTTGTTCTGGTAGCTTTAGGATGGCTTTGTTTGTGATCATTTGGGTAAATGCCCGTAAATGGGATTGATGGGTCATAGAGGAGCTCTATGTGGAGTGTTTTGAGGAACCTCCATACTACTTTCCAAAGTTGTTAAACAAGTTTACACTCCCACCAACAACGCAGTAGGGTTCCCTTCTGGCCACATCCCCTCCAGCCATGGTATAACCCCTGTTTTGACTCTATTTGTTGTTGGTATAATTTTGGGAAGAGAAGGGAAAAAAGCAAAATGTTTAAATAGGAATACAGGTTGGCCATTGCAACAATGAGATGCACAAGACACTGTGCTGAAAAATGAACTTTACAATTTTGGTGGGTGGGGGGCAGAGAAAAGGGGGAGTGTAACTTGGAGATGGAGGGAAGGGTGGTAGGGGAAAAACAAAGGAGGAGGCAACAATGCTCAATAGGAAACGTACTCATTACTTTGCTCAGGTAACTGTAACCAAGCAGGAGGCAACAATGCTCAATAGGAAACGTACTCATTACTTTGCTCAGGTAACTGTAACCACACGGTACAGTATTTTTAAAATAAAAATCTTACAAAAAAGATGAAGCTATGAGGAATGAACTGCAGGACACAGACACAAGAGGTTTTTCTTTGTTTCTTAACTTTGGTATTTTTTGTTTCTTTTGTATATTCTTCCACCTTTGATATAATCTCTGTTGTTCTTGTATTTGATTCTGGTAACTGGTATACTATATAACGCTTATTGGATTTAGAAAAGGGAAGGAATTAAAAAAATCATAAGGAGGAAACTAATGCAAAAGCCATATGCACAAGACAATATGTTGGACACGATCTGTACAACTTGAGTGTGGAGTGGGGTAGGAGAAAAGCAAAGTAGTAGAACTTTTAAGGGTGGGATAACAAGATTGACTAGGAATTTACTCATTACCTAACATATAACTGAAAGCCCTCTGTATATTGTCTTGGCAATAGAATATGAATATTTTGTATATATCTAGTGCTTCCAGTAACATGTCAATAAAACATCAAACAAGCATAGGAACAAAAGAAGATAAACAGAGGGGATACCCGGGACATAAGGAAAAAAGACAAAAGTAAAAGCTAATTTAATTCATTGGTCAGATTAGATTTCTCATGCAAGGTATCAGCAGTTACGAAATGAACCTGAAATCCAGCTCAAATTGTGATGAATTACATGTTGTAATAGGAGCATGTTTTGGAATCTACATATATGCCTTCATCAAAATATATGCCCATGAAACAGATTTGAGAAGCTATATTCCCATAGGACTTTTGTTATACTTGTTTACTAAGTCCTCGAAGGAAAAGGTACTCTGGCACTTAAAACAAATGACAAAACAAAAACTTCATTCCCACATCTGCTTCCTCAATATTTCCAGAAAATACATCGCCCACTCACTATTTTCCTTCAGGATTTCCCTAGGATCTCTGACTTTCTTTTTGCCTCCCTGGCTCAACTTCTTTGTCTGTTGCAAGGTGGAAGTTCCTTACTGACATTCTCTAGCCTTTCCATTCAACTCAGTGCTATAGCCTTTCTGAAAATCTCCCTTCTCCATTCAAGAATTCCTCCAGTATAGGGATGGGAAGGAGGTACACACCGTAGTCCTACCCTTCTCCACAAGTTCATTTCCGCAATTATCAGCTGCACAGAGGCAACCATGCTCTGAAAATATTCAACGGAAAAATCCAGATATTCAGAATTGGGAAAGTTTAAATTCTTAGAATACGGAGAATGTAAACACTAAATTGTATTGGAAGAAAATAACATTGAAAATATGCATGTGGAGTCAGCTAATGATTGGTTTTTCATTGGGGCCCTGGCTGGTCATGCTTGTTAGCCTAGATGCTTGAGAGATAAAAAGGACAAAGATCACAGCTTGAGGACAAAGAGTTCACACCAAAGTTCTCATGACCTCAATTTCATTGGTAGCCAGGTGAGAAAACTTGCTCCTGCCATCCCAGTCTACACAGGAAGCTAGATTGAGAGAACTGGACTTGCATTCCAGCCCAAGGAAACAATCCACAAACCCCCATGTCAACAGAAAAGGCCTAGCATGGTGGTATGTGCCTGTCATCCTAGCTATATGAGATCTTCAATAGGGGCTTTTGATCCAGCTGACCATGAAAAGAAGTGAGACTGAATCTCAAAAGAAACTGCAGCACCTAGGCACCAGTGGCTCATGCCTATAATCCTTCCTACTCAGGAGACTGAGACCTAAGGATTGGGGTTCAAAGTCTGTCAGGGCAGGAAAGTTCATGAGACACTTAGCTCTAATTAACCACCAGAAATTAAGAAGTAGCACTGTGGCTCAAAAGGTAGAGCAACCATGTGAGCTGAAGAGCTCATAGAGAGCACGTAGGCCCAGAAGCATGCCCAATTAAATATAAAAATCAATCAATCACTGAAACTTCAACAAACAAAAAACAATCAATTAATCAATCAAGAATAAACCTGCATCAAACCGTGCTTGGATGGGGGCTCAAGCATTCAAGTGGACTAGAGCCTGTCCAGCAAGTAGAACATCTTGTGCTTAAACATAAGGAAAACCATCAGTTCAAACATCCACAACACCAAAAAACAAACATATCACATTCTTGTCTATGTGAGGGTTGGCCTGAGAAGCAGTGTCTGTACTGTGTGTTCCCATTCCCTTGATACCATGTTAGAATTGGCTCAATACTACCTCTGACAGACAGGAAGAGAAAGGATGGTCCTACAGTTGAAGGGAAATGAGTCCAACTGATGAAGGGAATCAATACTAAGGATTAAGTCTTTCATGCAAGAGCAAGAGACTAAGGGTCTATGGCTTCTTAAGCTTTACCAGTTCCCCATTTTATTCCAGTTCCAGATCCTTCCTTTCCCACATTTTCAAACATTCAAAATTGCTTTAAATTTCTTTCACACAGATTTTTCTCTTCTTGATGCTATAATCTGCCAGTGATCTGCTAGTTCTCCCTGCATCATTGAAAACTTTAGTATTGTTTCTCTATGTTGGTCTAACACTGTCATTTTAAGAAAATTTCAACACTAACACAATCTAGAGTTCATCTAGCTAACATCTTGGATTCTGAGTCTCCACAATCTCTCAGCTGGCTTCATGTCAGTGACCCTTTCCTGTGGTCTAACTTACATATCACCAATAATGGCACCAACTGGGGAGATAATGTGAAATATTTCCCTTTTTACCACCTTCACTTCATCCTGCTTACTTAATCCTGTTCTCACATATCTTCTATTCAGCAACTGATACTTAGTATATTGACAGGTATTTATTGTTCCTATAAGTTACTTTTATATTATCTATCACCAAATTTGCTGTTTCTACCCCTGATAAACACATTTATAGTCCAAGATCCAAATCACCTTGTTATTGAAAATCCTCAATCAATTTCCCTCTTTATTTCTTTAAGCAAAAATCCCATCTATAAATAAGTCTAGTGTTAAATTCAATCTCCACGTAAGTTTATTGTTTTCTTTTTCATCATTTTTATTTTTAATGTAAAGGTGATGTACACAGGGGTTACAGCTGCATAACTCAGGCAATGAGTTCATTTCGTTTTGAACAATATTATTTTTTCTTCATTTTTCTAACTCATGGCTATCCATCCGTACCTTACTCGTATTAGAAACTGTCAAGTAAGTATATTTGGTTTAACTACTATTAAAATCATTAACAAAATATTCAAGTGACTTGGAGGCCTTTATAATGTACTATGTGATTTTTTGGGTTTCTTTGTATGTTCCTCCCCCATGGTAAAATCCCTGTTTTCACTGTATTTGATTCCAATGCCCTGCATCTTGTATATATATATATTTCTCTAAGTTGTGGATGGGAAGGGAAAAAACAAAATGCTTCAATAGTGATATACACTGACCCATTGTAAAAATGAGATGTACAAGATACTATGTTGAAAATGAACTTTACAACTTGGAGGGGGGTGGTATAGGAGTAGTTAGGGAGGTGGGTATTAAGGATGGTAGGGGAATAACAAAGGAGGAATGTACAATGCTCAACAGGAAATGTACTCATTTCCTTACTCATGTAACTGTAACCCCTGTAAAGAATTTTCACAATATAAAACATACTTAAAAAGAACAAAGTAAAACATATTCAAGTGAGCCCTCAATATTAACAGGCAACCCTCACCATCACCTAGTCCTTTCATTTCTGATGAGAGTAAATGTTTTCCTACAACTGTGAAACCACTCCCAACACACTTGGAGGATGCCATCTTATCTTCCCACAATGAAGGGAGTGTCTCAGTGATATGCGCCACTTCCTGCCATAGGTGACACAGAGCATTAGGAGCCTGAACACCTGATGACCTAGCAGGACCCACCTCCCATGGAGATACCCAGCAATCAGAGCTGATGGGGATGGAGCACCAGAGAAACTCAATGTCATGTCTGTAAGTCAGCAAATGCCCCTCACAGACCTAAGCTCTGCCCTGGCTGGCAGGTGAGGCAACACCTATCCGCTGAGACTAATTCCTACTCCCAATTAAGTGACCAGTCCGGAGGCTTAGATTCCTCTGTTTAGGCAACTAAGCCTCCGTGAAGGCTTCAGGGCCCCCATAAAGCCTGCCCCACTATCTAACCCTTACCACGAGAGCCTTTGATTTCTGAGGAAACCCAAGAGACAGTGACAATTTTACACTACTGAGCTCTTTTTTTTTTGTCACATGTGGGGCCTGAATTCTGGGCCTGGTTGCTGAGCTCTTCAGCTCAAGGCCAGCACTGTATGACTTCAGGCACAAAGCTACTTCTGTGTTCTGTGAGTGGTTTATGGGAGATCAGAGTCTCAGGGTCTTTCTTGCCTGGGTTGTCTTTGAACTGTGATCCTCAGATCTGAGCCTTCTGAGTAGCTAAGATGACAGGGGTGAGCCACAACTGCCCAGCAATCTACCTTGTTTAGATGCATGAAACTCACTGCCAAGGACCCTAGACGGCAAACTTTTGGGTTCAGGCAATTTACTATGGTGTAGTCCCACCAAGGTAACCCTTGGTAACTTTCTGGCCTCCCAGGGATACCGAGTCTCACCCAGGAAGGTACAGGTGGTTCAGCAGTCAGTGACTTATCTGTGTATTCAACTGGGCCACACACAAGGCTTTTACTATCCCCACCAAACTCCTGATTACTAACTGCCCTAGCCCTACACTAAGAAGGAGCTTCTCTCCTTTTTGAGTCTTGCTGACTACCTCAGGACCTGGACCCCCAACAACTCCCTCTGAAGTTGCCACTTATATGAAGTAGCTAGAGGGTCACGGGAGGAAACCCTTTGAACGCCCTCCACTCACATTTCTCCCTTCAGCAGACTGGTTCCAAACGGCCTCCACACAGGCCTCTGCTCTCAGGTTGCTGGAACCTTCACACCTGTTCTTTCATTATGTAACTGAGAACTAGGGTTTTACATTGGGAGTTTGAGGTCAGCAGATCGGACCTCATTTGTGCCAGTTGCTTATTTGTCCAGACACGTAGACCCTACCATGAGGGGCTGGGCTCCTTGCCTCTGTGGCCTAGCCACCACTTGAGTCCTATTACAGGAGTCAAAGAAACTGAACCTGGGCACAAGCCTACCATTGTCACCCACCATCACCTCACTCAGTTACTAACCTATAGAGGGCTCAAACTCTGTCTCCCTCCCACAACCTCTGGTGTCCTGTAACTGACAGAGGCCCCACTCTGACCTTCCAGCCTCTGCCTTCCATTAAACCCAACACCTATTACCAATTCCAGATACAAAGAGCTCCCCAGCACACTCCTGTGTGGAGACTCTGGATGATCTGCTAACTCACCCAGCACACATTAGAGAAAGGTTGTTAAAGCCCCAGGGGAACCGTAATCATGCCTGGGTGACCTAAATCCCTGCCCAGTTCCAAACACTCCCATCATCTCTCTCTTGTCCAGGCCAACAGGAGGCGGATGTGTCAGGCAAGACTCACACAGCCTTCCTCTCCAAGTTTGCCGAGACCTGAGGAACTTCTCCTCACTCCATGCCATCTTCTCTGCCCTACAGAGCACGGCCATCTTCCGACTGAAGACATCATGGCAAGAGGTCTGCAGGTGGGTCCCTATTCCCACAGCAGTTGCCGTATGGACAAACATGGTAAGTGTCACACTCCCTAAGCCCTGGACACAAACCCCATTCCCTGGGCCCAGGTGGGTATTTATTATCAGGATTCAGACACCTCCTGTCAGATTGAGCATACACAGACACAGACACACACATAGACACAGACACACACACACATACACACACACACACACACACACACACACACACAAGCTTACTAGGTTTTCTGTCGTGGCTATGAATCTGCATCCACTTGAATTGAAAGCACAGCTGCCTAGTTGAAGAGCGATGGCTCATGGTTATGACAGGAAGAAGCACTTGCTCTTGCCTGGTGGATTCTTGGGGCTATTTGAACCGATTTTCAACCCTTTTGTGGAGTCACATGGTTTCCTTCCTTCCAAAACCAAATGGAATCCAACTCCCACCTCCCCACTTTCCAACTGTCACCTTCTCTCTGCCCCTCCCACAGATACTCCTTCTGCACATTCCACAAACTGGAAAAAATCACTTCTCCTACAAATAATTAATCTAAGAGCAAAGAGCTGCTGGCAAAGCTATGACATGAGGAAGGGAAGACAGGGGGCAGATGTGGAGGGGAAACACGGGGGAGTCAGTGCCATCCTGAAGGTGTTTAGAAACACAACCTGATTTCTATTGAAAGGAGAGCAAGGAGAGATTCCCGTAGGCACACAGTAGGCAGAGGGGTGCTACAGCATTTTGTGATCTGCGTATACCAGCCTAGATTTGGACGTGGGGAAGTTTGGAGAACCAGGCAGCAAGAACGGGCCCTAGACACTAGGGGGGATCACAGGTTTCCCAAGTGGCTGTGCCATGGGAGCATCTGTAAGGTTGAAGACTGACTGAGATGCCCTGTGAGATTGGGTATGAGATGGGCCTTGGGCCTTGACCATCACCAACCCAATCCTACAGCTGATCTCAATGGGCATTATTTCCTACCTGGGAATCTTCCTGATAGATCTCATGATGATAGATACTGCATATCAGGATATCCATGAAGTGAGTAGCCAGGCCCCAGTTGGCTCCTTGGCAAGAGGAGAAGAAAGGCCCCTGGGAGTCCTGAGCTCTGACACTCCTTATAGTCCCCTGGCCATGCCCAGTGCTCAGTCCTATGCCCCTCTGACCATCTGCTGGCCAAACCTGCCTGACCCGTGAGCTGTGTGCACACACACACGCCAGCTGGGGTTTCAAGTCCTTTAAGCCAGGTCCGTGTGGCACAACTGAAGCCAGGCTTTCCTAAGACAAGCAACTTCTGGCCTAATAAAGGCCTTTTTACTGATGCTGCAGTCACTCTCCAGCTTCCCAGGGGTTAGACAACAAAATCCCTTATCCTGACATGATGCTAGGTTCACAGCCTCCTCTGAATGCAGGCCCTACTCTTGTTATGCACACATGTTGTGCAGGCTTGATGTGGCCCTGGTTGGGTGTGCTGAGGGAAGAGGGTCCCCATACTGACTCCATGGCACTCTGAATACTAGGACAAAACACATATGATGAAATTAATTCAGGTGAATATCAGCTCTCCAGACAGAGCAGCCTGGACATTGAGTGTGAGATCCCACACAAGTCTGGGGGACTCAATGGCGGGTTGGTGGGCAGAGCTGGTAGAGGAGCTGGGTCCCTCCTCAGCCAGCAAAGCCCAGGCCAGGCCAGTCCTGCCCTGTCACTGCTCTTGTGCTCCTCAAGACCAGGAAAATGAGATCATCTAAGACCTGAAAGACCTGCAACAAACCTGCAGATTTCATCACCTAAAGAAGCAGAAAATTCTGGAGTGGCTCAGTGAGGAAGCCAGGTGGGTTGTCAGACACTGGCTGAATGAGGGGGGACATCCTGACAATGGAGTCCGGAGGGCCGGAGGTGTGACCATGGATTCGAGTGGGAACTGACAGAGTCTCTGTTCGGCCGCACGAGGATGGTCCATCAGGCTCTGAAGTGCAAGCCACTCTGGCAGTGAACAAACATGGCACTGGGTCACCTCACCACCACCCCTTGTCTTAGCTATGAGCTGTCATGTGCACTGGAGCCCAGGAGGCAGACTGACACTACAAAACACAAGACCAAGAAGTTTTCACAAATTAGACAGGCAGGACAGAGGTAAGTGGATGGGCACCGACTGGCAGGGGCCAGGGAAGATTCTGGGCTGCGACACCTGAGGCTGATGCTGATTTCTCCCCACTGACAGCATCCCTGATTGTGGGCTCAGAGGCCTCGACTCTCTAGGCTTTTCCTCCCTTGCTTGTCTCTGGGGTGCATCCCTCATATAGGGGTCGGGATTTTCGAAAGGCCTAGACTGGAGCAGCACGCTAGCAGGGTAATGGGGAGCAGGAACAGGGGGGGTTGTCTTGGGGAAGTTCCCTCCAGCAAGCCATCCCCTGACTGAAGCCGCCATAGTCACAACACTGACCTCAGTGGCAGTGGCAGCTCCCAGCCCACAGCACAGGAGCAGCTCCAGCGTGGCCCTGACAGCAACAGCAGGACACTGTGGAAGAGCCCTCATACAGTGGCCCTCTGTGCCCTGGTGTGACCAGCTCCCACCTGGATCTCCACAGGAGACTCAAGGGAGAATCCTCCCAAGAGAAGGAAATGGTGGCACCCTGCACTACTAGTCCATTCCTAACTTATCCAATGGAGGTGCAGCCAAGAGGTCTGGAAAGCCCAGCTCCTGTTCACATCATACAGTTTTGGAAGGCCCTAGACCTTCCTCCCAGGCTGGGACACCCATCTATGTCAAGGCCTCTCCTCATGTTGCTGTCTTTCCAGATCAGGTTCTGCAAATCATCCTCTCCAGGGACTTCTGGAATGCTCTTAAATTGCAAAAGCCCAGCCTGCTCTTGAACCTCGAATACACCTGAGGCTAAGACAAACAATAGTCAGAGTTGGAATTTAGGTGGGGAGAGCAACAGCTACCCGTTGGTTCCAAATAACAAGCAGGTGGGAGACACCTGTCTCATCAGGGTGAGCATACGTGAGCACACAGAAAAGGTGTCCAAAGTTTCATGGTGAGTGGGGCAGTATGACACACCCCTGCTGTCTTCAACAAGTCAGGATACAGACCAGTGGCCATCTCCAGGTCCATTTGCTTCCCTCCTGAAATTGGTCTTTTAGTAGAGACCGCAGAAACCCAGCATGCTGGAGGCAGTGGGCAGTGCTCAGGTCTAGACCTCACAGCAAGGAGGGAGGAACAGTGGACCCAGCCACGGACATGAGTAAAACCACCTCAGGGCCTCTGGAGAGTCAAGAAGGCAGATACATGGATCAAGGAGATGAAGACTTTGACTAGATAAGGCACAATGCAACAGGAACCTTCTTGACTTTCCTCAGAGTGAGGTAGATTCAGAGCCTCAGAGTTAGGATGGTAGGATTCTGGGTATTACATAACCTGAAACAGCAGAGGCTTTTCACAGGTGAACTGGCCTTGTTCAGGAGAAGCCTTTTTCATCTTCCAAGTCTTCAAGGGATCAGGAGTCATTTATCTCTTTCCTCATGGAGATTCCATGACTTTCCATCATGCTCAGTCCTCTCCAGGCCACGAGAGGGAGTGGCTGTCATTAGCAGCCAGCTGGGAGAATGTGTCTTCCTGTGTGCTCTGCTCAGAGACTCAGGGGAGCTGGAGAAGGCTAAAGGTGTATCCTCTACCAGTGCGGCCTCCAGCCCAGTGGGGACCTGACTGGTAGGAGGCAATGGGTCCCTGGCTCTGGGCCTGCTCCTTCTCTTGGGCTTGGGCAAACCTCTCTGGTGAGACCTAGGCCCATGCCTACTTGATTCTGTTAACCTACAGCCACAAGACCTGAACATGATCCTGCCTGGGAGGAGGTGTCACACTGCTGATGAGAGTGGCTAGAAATGGACATGGCCCATGCTATCTTCTGAGACCACACTCAGGAAGGAAGACTTGAATCATCCCATCACACAGTGGCTGATTCCCTTTCTGAGCATGAGTGTCTTCAGGGTATTGCTGGCCACAGACTGGTGGGAAGGGGGCACTTTGCCCAGGGCTTGATGTTCTCTCCCCTTCTGACCCATGTGAGGAATCAGAAGAAGACACAGGATGTCATCCTGAAGCCCTTGAACAAAGCCTTACTGAAAGAGTACAAGCCAGATTTTGTTAAGTTTTTCGAAGAACCAACTCTTTGTTTTGTTGATTCTTTCTATAGTTTTTTTGGATTCTAATTCATTTAATTCTGATTTAATTTTGATTATTTCTTTCCGGGTACTGGATTGGGGTTTATCTTGCTGCTCTTTTTCAAGGAGCTTTAGGTGTGTCATTAAATTGTTAGTTTCAGATCTCTCCAATTTGTTGATGTAGGAGCTCAGAGCTATAAACTTGCCTCTGAGTACTGCCTTTGCTGTGTCCCAGAGGAGCTGGTAATTTGTGTGTTCATTTTTGTGGAATAGCATGAACATTTTAATTTCCTTTCTAATCTCTTCTATGACCCACTCATGATTCAGTAGTGTGTTGTTCAGCCTCCATGACAGACCCTTAGCAAATCTTATCAGAAAAAGAAGAGAACACACCCAAATTAATAAACTCAGAGATGAGAATGGAAACATCTCCACGGAAACAACCAAGATTCAGAACATTATACGGGAATACTTCTCAAAACTCTATGCTAATAAGTTTGAGAACTTGACAGAATTGGCCCTTTTCCTAGCAAATATTGACATGCCAAAACTGAACCAAGATGAGTTAAACTATCTTAACAGGCCCATATCAAGTACTGAAATAGAAACAGCAATAAGAGTCCTCCCAGGTAAGAAAAGTCCAGGACCAGATGGTTTTACAGCGGAATTTTACAAGGCCTTCAAAGCACAGCTCACACCAATACTCCTCCAACTCTTCAATGAAATTGAAAGAGAAAGCTCACTACCGAACATATTCTATGAAGCCATCATAACCCTCATCCCAAAACCAGGCAGGGACTCATCAAAGAAAGAGAACTATAGACCCATTTCTTTGATGAATATTGATGCAAAACTTCTCAACAAAATTTTGGCCAATCGACTTCAACAATTCATCCAAAAAATCATACACCACGATCAAACAGGATTCATTTCAGGGATGCAAAGCTGGTTCAATATACCCAAATCAATTAATATTATTCATCACATCAACAGGAGCAAGAATAAGAACCACATGGTTACCTCAATAGATGCAGAAAAAGCATTCGACAAGATCCAACACCCCTTCATGATGAAGGTTTTGGAAAAATTAGGAATCCATGGAACATTTCTCAATACAATAAAGGCTGTATATGACAAACCTACAGCCAGCATTATACTCAATGGTGAAAAACTAAAGCCATTTCCTCTTAACTCAGGAACAAGACAAGGATGCCCACTCTCTCCACTTCTCTTCAATCTAGTATTAGAATGCCTAGCTACAGCAATAAGACAAGATGCAGACATAAAGGGGATCCAAATAGGGAAAGAAGAAATAACACTCTCCCTCTTTGCAGATGACATGATCTTGTATTTAAAGAATCCCATAGACTCCACTCCCAAATTACTCAAGCTGATTCAAAACTTTGGTAAAGTAGCAGGTTATAAAATTAACCCCCCAAAATCAAAGGCTTTTCTGTATGCCAACAATGAGAAAAGTGTGGCTGAAATTAGGAAAGCAACTCCATTTGTAATAGCCCCACGAAAAATAAAATAACTAGGAATTAACTAAAGAAGGGAAGCACCTCTATGAAAACTTTAAAATCTTGAAAAAGGAAATCAACACAGAACTAAAAATATGGCAAAGCCTCCCATGCTCCTGGATTGGAAAGATTAACATCGTGAAAATGTTAATACTTCCCAAGGCTACCTACAAATTCAACGCAATACCTATCAAAATTTCACCCTCATTCTTCAAGGAAATAGAAGAGGCAATCCAAAAATTCATATGGAACAATAAAAGACCCCGAATAGCAAAAACGCTCCTCAACGGAAAGAACACTGCTGGAGGAATATCAATAACAAATTTCAAACTCTACTATAAAGCCATAGTAATCAAAACAGCTTGGTATTGGCATAAGAACAGACCTCAGGACCAATGGAATAGAATTGAAAACCCAGAAATGAACCTACAGACCTATAGCCATCTAATCATCGATAAGGGAGATAAAACAATAGAATGGAACAAAGACAGCCTCTTCAGTAAATGGTGCTGGCAAAATTGGTTAACTACATGTAGAAAACTAAAGCTAGATCCTTATATATCACCCTGCACCAGAATCAACTCCAAACGGATCAAAGAACTTGAAGTCAAAGCAGACACTCTGAAAACATTACAGGATGGAATAGGAGAAACCCTAGGTCTCCTTGGATCAGGCCAAAACTTTCTGAATAGAGACCTGGAAACACAACAAATCAAAGGAAGGTTGGACAAATGGGATTGCATAAAGTTGCAGAGCTTCTGCAGGGCAAATGACATAACTAGCAAGATAATAGAAAGCCCACAGATTAGGAGAAGATCTTTACTAGTCATATAACGAACAAGGGTCTCATATCTAAAATATACTTGGAACTCAAAAAATTAAACCCCCGAACAACAAATCCTCAAAGAAACAACTGCCCAATAAATAAGTGGGCGAAAGACTTAAAGAGAAACTTTTCTGAAGAAGAAAAAAGGATGGCCAATAGACACATGAAGAAATGTTCAACATCCCTAGCCATAAAAGAAATGCAAATCAAAACAACATTGAGATATCACCTCACCCCAGTTAGAACGGCAAAAATCAAGAACTCTAACAACAACAGACGCTGGAGGGGCTGTGGACAGAAAGGAACCTTACTTCATTGTTGGTGGGAATGTAAACTTGTTCAACCACTTTGGAAAGCAGTATGGAGGTTCCTCAAAAGACTTCACATAGATCTCCCCTATAAGTGGCACTGTAGCTCAAGTGGTAGAGCGCTCGCTTTGAGTTGAAGAGCTGAGGGACAATGCCCAGGCCCAGAGTTCAAGCCCCATGACCGACAAAAAAAAAAAAAAAAACTATATAGAACTCCCCTATGACCCAGCAATTCCACTTTTGGGCATTTACCCAAATGTTTACAAACAAGACCACACTAAAGCTACAGCACAACTATGTTTATTGCAGCATTATTTACCATAGCTAAGATCTGGAACCAACCCAGATGCCCCTCAGTAGATGAACAGATCAAGAAAATGTGGTATATATACACAATGGAATTCTATGCCTCCATCAGAAAGAATGACATTGCCCCATTTGTTAGGAAATGGAAAGACTTGGAAAAAATTACATTAAGTGAAGGAAGCCAGGCCCAAAGAAACATAGGTCCCATGGTTTCCCTTATTTGCAATATCTAGTACATGTATGAGTCAAGCGGAAAAGGTCAGATAATGCGATGTCAGGAAAATGATACCCGGGACATAAGGAAAAAAGACAAAAGTAAAAGCTAATTTAATTCATTGGTCAGACTAAGGTTCCATTGCAAAGTTATGAGATGAATCTGACATGCAGCTAAAATTGTGATGAATTGGGCTGTGAAGGTGGCTCAGTGGTAGAGTGCTTGCCTTGCATGCCTGAGGCCCTGGGTTCAATTCCTCAGCACCACATAAGCAAAAAGAAAAAAGCCAGAAGAGGCGCTGTGGCTCAAGTGGTAGAGCGCTAGCTTTGAGCTGAAGAGCTGAGGGACAGTGCCCAGGCCTGGAGTTAAAGCCCCACAACCGGACCCCCCCTAAAAAAAATTGTGATGAATTACACGTTGTAGTAGGAGCATATTTTGGAACCTACATATATACCTTCATCGAAATGCATGCCCATGAAATAGATTTGAGAAGCTATATTCCCATAGGTCCTTTGTTATACTTGTCTACTAATCCTTCGAAGGAAAAGGTGCTCTGGCACTTAAAAAATGAAAAAACAAAAACTTCGTTCCCATATCTGCTTCCTCAATATTTCCAGAAAATACATCGCCCACTCACTATTTTCCTTCAGGATTGCCCTAGGATCTCTGACTTTCTTTTTGCCTCCCTGGCTCAACTTCTTTGTCTGTTGCAAGGTGGAAGTTCCTTACTGACATTCTCTAGCCTTTCTGTTCAACTCAGTGCTATAGCCTTTCTGAAAATCTCCTTTCTCCATTCAAGAATTCCTCCAGTGCAGAGATGGGCAGGAGGCACACACCATAGTCCTACCCTTCTCCACAAGTTCACTTCCCCAATTATCAGCTGCCCAGAGGCAATCATGCTCTGAAAATATTCAATGGAAAAATCCAGATATTCAGAATTGGGAAAGTTTAAATTCTTCAGAATAAGGAGAATATAAACACTAAATTGTATTGGAAGAAAATAACATTGAAAATTTGTTATAATAACATTGAAAATAACATTGAAAATTTAGTCAGCTAAGGATTTGTTTTTCTTGGGGCCCTGGCTAGTCATGCTTGTTAGCCTAGATGCTTGAGAGATAAAAAGGACAAAGATCACAGCTTGAGGACAAAGAGTTCACACCAAAGTTCTCATGACCTCATTTTCATTGGCAGCCAGGTGAGAACACTTGCTCCTGCCATCCCAGTCTACACAGGAAGCTAGATTGAGAGAACTGGACTTGCATTCCAGCCCAAGGAAAAAATCCACAAACCCCCATGTCAACAGAAAAGGCCTAGCATGGTGGTGTGTGCCTGTCATCCTAGCTATATGAGATCTTCAGTAGGGGCTGTGATCCAGCTGACCAGGAAAACAAGTGAGACTCAATCTCAAAAGAAACTGCAGCACCTAGGCACCAGTAGCTCATGCCTATAATCCTCTCTACTCAGGAGGCTGAGATCTAAGGATTGGGGTTCAAAGTCTGTCAGGGCAGGAAAGTTCATGAGACACTTAGCTCCAATTAACCACCAGAAATTCAGAAGTAGCACTGTGGCTCAAAAGGTAGAGCAACCATGTGAGCTGAAGAGCTCATAGAGAGCACGTAGGCCCAGAAGCATGACCAATTAAATATAAAAATCAGTCAATCACTGAAACCTGAACAAACAAAAAACAATCAATTAATCAATCAAGAATAAACCTGCAGCAAACTGTGCTTGGATGGGGGCTCAAGAATTCAAGTGGAATAGAGCCTGTCCAGCAAGTAGGTCATCTTGTGCTTAAACATAAGGAAAGCCATCAGTTCAAACATCCACAACACCAAAAAAGAAACATATCACATTCTTGTCTATGTGAGGGTTGGCCTGAGAAGCAGTGTGTGTACTGTGTGTTCCCATTCCCTTGATATCATGGTGGACATGGCTCAATACTACCTTGGACAGGCAGGAAGAGATTGCCCTACAGTTGAAGGGAAATGAGTCCAACTGATGAAGGGAATCAATACTAAGGATTAAGTCTTTCATGCAAGAGCAAGAGACTAAGGGTCTATGGCTTCCTAAGCATTTCCAGTTCCCCAGTTTATTCCAGTTCCAGATCCTTCCTTCACCACATTTTCAAACATTCAAAATTGCTTTGAATCTTTCACACAGATTTTTCTCTTCTTGATGCTATAATCTGCCAGTGATCTGCTAGTTCTCCCTGCATCATTGAAAACTTTAGTATTGTTTCTCTATGTTGGTCTAACACTCTTTGTCATTTTAAGAAAATTTCAACACTAACACAATCTAGAGTTCATCTAGCTAACATCTTGGATTCTGAATCTCCACAATCTCTCAGCTGGCTTCATGTCAGTGACCCTTTCCTGTGGTCTAACTTACATATCACCAATAATGGCACCAACTGGGGAGATAATGTGAAATATTTCCCTTTTTACCACCTTCACTTCGTCCTGCTTACTTAATCCTGTTCTCACATATCTACTATTCAGCAACTGATACTTAGTATATTGACAGGTATTTATTGTTCGTATAAGTTACTTTTATATTATCTATCACCAAATTTGCTCTTTCTACACCTGATATATACATTTATATTCCAAGATCCAAATCACCTTGTTATTGAAAATCCTCAATCAATTTCCCTCTTTATTTCTTTAAGCAAAAAT
The DNA here is from genome assembly GCF_019054845.1 of Dipodomys spectabilis. Taxonomy (NCBI): domain Eukaryota; kingdom Metazoa; phylum Chordata; class Mammalia; order Rodentia; family Heteromyidae; genus Dipodomys; species Dipodomys spectabilis. Next base: position 8,580,828 of record NW_024870723.1, read on the forward strand.
CCCATCCATAAATAAGTCTAGTGTTAAATCCCATCTCTACGTAAGTCTATTGTTTTTTTTTATCATTTTTATTTTTAATGTAACGGTGATGTACACAGGGGTTACAGCTGCATGTCAGGTAATGAGTTCATTTGGTTTTGAACAATGTTATTTTTTCCTCATTTTTCTAACTCATGGCTATCCATCACTACCTTACTCTTATTAGAAATTGTCAAGTAAGTATATTTGGTTTAACTACTATTAAAATTGTGAACAAAATATTCAAGTGATTTGGAGGCATTTATAATGTACTATGTGATTTTTTTGAAGGTTTTTTTAAAAATTTTATTGTAAAGATGCTGCTCAGAGGGATTACAGGTACACGAGTAAGGCAGTCAGTACATTTCTTTTCTCTTCTCTTCTTTTCTTTTCTCTTCTTAGTTGTGGAGCTTGAACAGATGACCACTTTCTCCAAGGCAGGGTCATTGTCATTAGGCATACCTGTGTTGTCCCCTCAATCCCAAATGCTGCTCTTGTCAAGTTCTTGGTATCTGAATGAGAGGGGCTGGGAGAAAAGAAGGACTACGTGTCCTTCTTTCTCTCCTGTCTACTGTCCATAGCTTTCTACCATTGCCCTTGGTGTGCAGGGAACCATAAACAAGTTATGTCTTGGCCCTGCTGAATCCTTTAGGTCTACCACTCTTTTCTGTTCAATATACCCTCTGGCAAGGAGGGTTTTCTTCCTCGGGGGACTTCTCATTGGAAGGTCACAGACTAACAGGGATCTACCTTGGCTGCTTATTACCCTTTAACCTTCCTGTAGTAATTGCTTCCCCTCTGTGGACTCCTCCCTTTCATCCACAGTAAAATGAATCAGAGGAAAGGACCCCAACACCAGCTATTCCAAGTGTTTCTTCCTAATCTTTGTCTTAAGTTTTCCTTGATATTGGCTTCCTTTGCTCAATTTTATTTTAAAAGGGAGTTTTAAAGCACTAGGTTGAAGGAAAGTCAGCTGGTCTCATATAGCACACCAAAGGGGAGTCAGCCCATAACCCTGCTCAGTTCTAGTTCTGCTGTGAGAGACTCTGAGCAGGACTGTGGTAAGGACAGGAGAGGAGCCCCATCTAGGAAGAGGCTGCAGCTTTTATCTTTCCCTTCCCCATTTAAGAGGCTTGAAGGGGAACTGGAAGAGAGCACCTTTGCCTTTTTTCCACAAGGATTAGAGTTATTTAGTGGCGTGTTTAGTGAAGGCTACTCCCCTGCGTCCCTGGAAGCCTATGCCATTCACATTGGGCTTTGTTCTGCTATGGCAGATCTCAAGGCTTCTCTTGTTGATACCCTCTCTCCCAATTCTACTTGAGTCATGGCTATGAATAAAATCAGGTGTTTCTTACAGCTGTTTTCATGATACATGGATACAGAGAAAGATGCCACTTATGACATCTGTTCTTTCTTGCCAGGATTATTTTTTTTGTATTTTATTTTATTTGTGAACATACTGTGCAGAGGGGTTACAATTACATGGGCAGGATAATGCATACATTTCTTACCAAGCATTGCAGCCTCCTCCTTTGTTTACACTTCACATCCCTTCCCAGCCTCCCCCCCCACCCCAGTCCCAATCCCTCCCCCCCACTGACATTGTAAAGCTCGTTTTGGACAAGACAACTTGTACTTCTCATTTTTGCAACAGGTCCACCTGTATCCTTAAACGACTTCTTTTTCCCCACAAGTTATACTGACATCAAATATAGTGAAAGCAGGGGTTATACTGTGGGGGAGGGACATACAAAGCAACAAAGAAATAATCTTATAAATGCGTTAGAAACACATGCATGAAAGAAAAAAACGTTAAAATACATATCTAAGGGTTCATTTTCCTAACATCACATTATCTGACCTTTTCCACTTGACTCATACACATACTAGATATTGCAAATAAGGGAAACCATGGGGCCTATGTTTCTTTGGGCCTGGCTTCCTTCACTTAATGTAATTTTTTCCAAGTCTTTCCATTTCCTAACAAATGGGGCAATGTCATTATTTCTGATGGAGGCAAAGAATTCCATTGTGTATATATACCACATTTTCTTGATCCATGCATCTACTGAGGGGCATCTGTGTTGGTTCCAGATCTTAGCTTTGGTAAATAATGCTGCAATAAACATAGTTGTGCTGGTAGCTTTAGTGTAGTCTTGTTTGTAAACATTTGGGTAAATGCCCAAAAGTGGGATTGCTGGGTCATAAGGGAGTTCTATATGGAGTCTTTTGAGGAACCTCCGTACTGTTTTCCAAAGTGGTCGAACAAGTTTACATTCCCACCAACAATGAAGTAAGGTTCCCTTCTGTCCACATCCCCTCCAGCATCTGTTGTTGTTAGAGTTCTTGATTTTTGCCATTCTAACTGGAGTGAGGTGGTATCTCAATGTTGTTTTGATTTGCATTTCTTTTATGGCTAGGGATGTTGAGCATTTCTTCATGTGTCTATTGGCCATCCTTCTTTCTTCTTCAGAGAAGTTTCTCTTTAAGTCTTTCTCCCACTTGTTTATTGGGCAGTTGTTTCTTTGAGGATTTGTTGTTGGGGGGTTTAATTTTTTGAGTTGCAAGTATATTTTAGATATGAGACCCTTGTCCGTTGTATGGCTAGTAAAGATCTTCTCCCAATCCGTGGGCTTTCTATTGATCTTGCTAGCTATGTCCTTTGCCATGCAGAAGCTCTGCAACTTTATGCAATCCCATTTGTCCAACCTTCCTTTGATTTGTTGTGTTTCCGGGTCTCTGTTCAGAAAATTTCAGCCTAAGCCAAGGAGACCTAGGGTTTCTCCTATTCCATCCTGTAATGTTTTCAGAGTGTCTGCTTTGACTTCGAGGTCTTTGATCCATTTGGAGTTGATTCTGGTGCAGGGTGATATATAAGGATCTAGCTTTAGTTTTCTACAAGTAGTTAACCAATTTTGCCAGCACCATTTACTGAAGAGGTTGTCTTTCTTCCATTCTATTGTTTTAGCTCCCTTATCGAAGATTAGATGGCTATAGGTCTGTAGGTTCATTTCTGGGTTTTCAATTCTATTCCATTGGTCCTGAGGTCTGTTCTTATGCCAATACCAAGCTGTTTTGATTACTATGGCTTTATAGTAGAGTTTGAAATTTGGTATTGATATTCCTCCAGCAGTGTTCTTTCCGTTGAGGAGCGTCTTTGCTATTCGGGGTCTTTTATTGTTCCATATGAATTTTTGGATTGCCTCTTCTATTTCCTTGAAGAATGAGCTTGGAATTTTTATAGGTATGGCGTTTAATTTGTAGATAGCCTTGGGAAGTATTAACATTTTCACGATGTTAATCTTTCCAATCCAGGAGCATGGGAGGTTTTGCCATTTTTTAAGTTCTGTGTTGATTTCCTTTTTCAAGATTTTAAAGTTTTCATCATAGAGGTCCTTCACTTCTTTGGTTAAGTTAATTCCTAGGTATTTTATTTTTTGTGGGGCTATTACAAATGGAGTTGCTTTCCTAATTTCAGCCACACTTTTCTCATTGTTGGCATACAGAAAGGCCATTGATTTTGGGGGGTTAATTTTATATATTCCCTAATAATGTTTTAAATCTTGGTTGTTTCCGTGGTGATGTTTCCATTCTCGTCTCTGAGTTTATTTATTTGGGTGTGTTCTCTTCTTTTTCTGATAAGATTTGCTAAAGGTCTGTCAATTTTGTTAATTTTTTCGAAGAACCAACTCTTTGTTTTGTTGATTCTTTCTATAGTTTTTTTGGATTCTCATTCATTTAATTCTGATTTAATTTTAATTATTTCTTTCCATCTACTGGATTGGGGTTTATCTTGCTGCTCTTTTTCAAGGAGGTTCAGATGTCTCATTAAATTGTTAGTTTCAGATATCTCCCATTTGTTGATGTAGGAGCTCAGAGCTATAAACTTGCCTCTGAGTACTGCCTTTGCTGTGTCCCAGAAGAGCTGGTAATTTGTGTGTTCATTTTTGTTGACTAGCATGACAGTAAGGAACTTCCCCCTTGCAACAGACAAAGAAGTTGAGCCAGGGAGGCAAAAAGAAAGTCAGAGATCCTAGGGCAATCCTGAAGGAAAATAGTGAGTGGGCGATGTATTTTATGGAAATATTGAGGAAGCAGATATGGGTACGAAGTTTTTGTTTTTTCATTTTTTAAGTGACAGAGCACCTTTTCCTTCGAATAATTAGTAGACAAGTATAACAAAGGACCTATGGGAATATAGCTTCTCAAATCTATTTCATGGGCATGCATTTTGATGAAGGTATATATGTAGGTTCCAAAATATGCTCCTACTACAACGTGTAATTCATCACAATTTTTTTTAGGGGGGGTCCGGTTGTGGGGCTTTAACTCCAGGCCTGGGCACTGTCCCTCAGCTCTTCAGCTCAAAGCTAGCGCTCTACCACTTGAGCCACAGCGCCTCTTCTGGCTTTTTTCTTTTTGCTTATGTGGTGCTGAGGAATTGAACCTAGGGCCTCAGGCATGCAAGGCAAGCACTCTACCACTGAGCCACCTTCACAGCCCAATTCATCACAATTTTAGCTGCATGTCAGATTCATCTCATAACTTTGCAATGGAACCTTAATCTGACCAATGAAATAAATTAGCTTTTACTTTTGTCTTTTTTCCTTATGTCCCAGGTATCCCCTCTGTTTATCTTCTTTTGTTCCTATGCTTGTTTGATGTTTTATTGACATGTTACTGGAAGCACTAGATATATACAAAATATTCATATTCTATTGCCAAGACAATATACAGAGGGCTTTCAGTTATATGTTAGATACTGAGTAAATTCCTAGTCAATCTTGTTATCCCACACTTCAAAGTTCTACTACTTTGCTTTCCTCCTACCCCACTCCACACCCAAGTTGTGTAGATCGTGTCCAACATATTGTCTTGTGTATATGCCTATTGGATTGGTTTCCTCCATATTTTTTTGATTCCTTCCTTTTACTAATTCCAATAAATGTTATATAGTGTACCAGTTGCCAGAATGAAATACAAGAACAACAGAGATTATAGCAAAGGAGGAAGAATATACAAAAGAAACAAAAAATCCCAAAGTTGATTAAAAACAATAGAAACAAAGAAAAACCTCTTGTGTCCGTGTCTTGCAGTTCATTCCCCATAACTTCATCTATTTTTGTAAGATTTTTATTTTAAAAATACTGTACAGTGTGGTTACAGTTACATGAGCAAAGTAATGAGTACCTTTCCTATTGATCATTGATGCCTCCTCCTTTTTTCCCTACCATCCCTTCCCTCCACCTCCAAATTACACTCCCCCTTTTCTCTGGCCCCACCCACCAAAATTGTAAAGTTCATTTTTTAACATATTGTCTTCTGCATCTCATTGTTGCAATGGTCAACCTGTATCCCTGTTTAAACATTTTGCTTTTTTCCCTTCTCTTCCCAATACTATACCAACATCAAATACAGGGAAACAGGGGTTATACCATGGCTGGAAGAGATGTGGCCAGAATGGAACCCTACTGCATTGTTGGTGGGAGTGTAAACTAGTTTAACAACTTTGGAAAGTAGTATGGAGGTTCCTCAAAAGACTCCACATAGAGCTCCCCTAAGACCAAGCAATCCCATTTAAAGGCATTTATCCAAATGATCACAAACAAAACCATCATAAAGCTACCAGAACAACTGTGTTTATTGAAGCATTACTTACCATACCGATGACATGTGTATCTTCAAATCCATTTCACCCCATTGAGAAAATATTTTCCTTTCTCTTCTGCATTCAAACTAAATGGAAATAGGGCAAGGACCCCCACCTGGACTAACTGCAGTTTCCTTGGTATTCCAGTGCCCTGGATGCAGACTCTGAGTGGAATGGTTTATAATGGGTCTTGGCATTGAGGCCATGGCACTATCCGCACTCAGACCAGGACTGAGGGTTGAGGGCTAGCACAGGCCATTCCTCTGGGATGTTTGAAACCCTGGGGTTGGAAATGTGCCACACTCATTGTCTCTCAATCGACGCTCAAGGGAAACTCTGGTGCACCAGACAAAGGCCAGAATAGCTGAAGAGGAGGGAAGGCAAGGTCAGAGCTCAAATGCTCTCATCGGGAAGACAACCTACACAGGTCAGCATGGCTTTGGCAGAGTGGGTCTTGTCGACCTCACAGCATCAGAGCCAGTGATCTGCATCACAGTCATCAAAGTCAGATCCTAATAGAAATGGCAGAGCCAGGGGCAAGTGTGAGCACCATGCCCATTGCGCTACAAAATGTCAGCTGTTCCTCTATGTCAGAGTACGGAGAATATGTGAAGCTCTGAGGGAGATCCTGGAGGGCAGGTCAGTGTGTCCAGTGGCAGGTATTAGTAGAACACTGAGGATACAGGATCCTTTGTATTTTCCAGGATTGCAGGTGCAATAGAGGAGTTCTGTGGCCTGAGCCACATTTTCACTATCATTTTGACAGCAGAGAGCATTTGTAGAAAAATATCTGAAGTGTGTCTTGGATTGAGTATCCAAGGAAGATGGCTTATTGCCTGGACCACAGAACCACTGTGGTCCTGACATCAGGAGGAGATTGTGGAGAAAAGATCCTGAGTGTTTTCAGGAGTGGAGGTCACTGGTGGTTAGGGTAGGGTATGGCCTGGGCCATTCTTGTCTGGATGTGCTCAACCATAGCCATCCAGACTAAGTAGAGACACTGTTCAGTGTTGTGTGGTCTCCTCTTCCTGTGAAGAGGTTAGGAGCGGGCTCCACATGTGATCTTGGCAGGGTGGGAGAGGTCCTCTTCTGGAGAACAAACTCATATTTTGCTAACACATTCTTGTTCTCAGGCATCCTCAGGCTGATGGAAGAGAGATAAAGAGTTTAGTCAGCATAATGACGGGAAGTGAGACACAGCAACCATTTGAGAAGCTCCTACAGACACGTTTTGAGCTAGGAGACTGCCATTTCTGCAGTCCAGCGCCAGAAACACTCAGGTCCTGGGACCCCTGCCTGGGAACAGAGCCTATGGGGAATGTATGTTGTCTTGCTTAGGAAAGAACTTGGGAGTGCAGCTCAAGCAGGCGGTGCTCACTGCTGCCTTCATAATCAGGAACTGCAGACACAGCAGGCTTTCCAGAATGCACAGCATTTCTTAGGAGCATTGTCTTCCTGAGAACACCACCACGGGGCAAGCCTGGACTCAGGCCTCCTGCCCAGGATTCACTCCTGGGGCCTCCAACTCAGTGGGCCCCCAGCACCTAGCAAGACTTGTCTTTCCTACCAGCTCTTCTGTCTCATCAACATCAGCCTCAGGCATCCCTGGTACCTGCCTGCCATCCTACCTGAACCCTGCCAGCCATTCCCCAGCCACTTACTTCTTTCTTGCCTTTTGAATTCCTGGGAAGGTCTTGCTCTTGTTTGTAGGGTCAGTCTGCCTCCGGGGCTCCAGTGCACACGATAGCTCATAGCTAAGACAAGGGGTGGCGGTGAGGTGACCAAGTGCCTTGCCTGTTCACTGCCACAGTTGGCTTGAACTTCAGAGCCTGGTGGGTCTCCCACATTCAGCCGACCAGAGTCTCTGTCGTTTCCCACTCACCCAAGGTCATACCTCAGGGCCTCTGGACCCCATTCTCAGGATGTCCCCCTCGTCCAGCCAGTGTCTGCAACCTACCTAGCTTCCTCACTGAGCCGCTCCAGGCCCTTGAACCAGGCCAGAAAATTTTCTGCTTTGTTGAGGTGATAATATCTGCAGGTATGCTGCAGGTTGGATGATCTTATTTTCCTGGTCATAGAGAGCACAAGGGAAGGGACAGGGCAGGGCTGGCCTGGGCTGGGCTTTGCTATTTAGGAAGGGACCCACCTCCTCTAGCAGCTCTGCCCAACAACCCCCCACTGATTCCCCAAATGTATGTGAGATCTCACAGCTGTTTCCTCACACTCAATCCTGTGACTCTCTTGGATGCTACAAAACACCCTACCATGATAAGGGTGGATCTTCTCACACATCCCATTGTACCCATGCAGAAATGGCTGCTCATCAAGCTGGACAGGAGAATCTTGCAGGTCTCTACCCACCCTGTCTTGTCTGGACAGCTGACACTTACCTTATTTAATTTATACATTTGGGATTTTTCCTAGAAGAGAGAGGTCAATGGAGTTAGTATTTGGCCCCAATTCCCTCAGGACCTCCACCCAGGGCCTCTTCTAGCCTGGGCAAAATGTGTGCTTATACCAGAGTAGGGCCAGCTTTCAGAGGAGGGCTGGGCAGAGGGCATCAAGTCAGGATTAGGGATTGTGTTGTCTAACACCTGTGATGCAAGGTGAGTGACTGCAGCATAGGGTGAAAAGGCATTTCTCTTAGGAGAGGCTGGCTTCAGTTTGGCCCCAGTGCCATCCCATGAGGGACTTGAAATCCCAGCTACTCAATGTGCACAAACTCAGTGGTCATACAGCTGTGGCAAGCAGCTGCTAAGAGGGGAACAGGACTCGACTCTTAGGATGGCCTCGAGGTTGTCAAGGGTGCCAGAGCTCAGGATTCCCAGGGAACTTTGACCTCAAGATCCCAGACTGCCAGCATTTGCCTGGCTACTCACTTCGTCAATATCCTGATATGCAGAATGTATCATCGTAAGGTCTGTCAGGAAGATTCCCAGGTAGGGAATGATGCCCTTTGTCAACACCTGTAGGATTGGTTGGGTGATGGTCAAGGCCCAGGGCCCTTCTCATACCCAAACTCACATGGTAACTCAGTCAGTCCTCAGCCTTACAGCTGCTTCCATGACACAGTGTCTTGGGGAACCTTTGATCCCCCCTTGTGTCTAGACCCAGGTTCTTGCTGCCTGGTTCTCCAAACTGCCCCAGGTCCAAATCTATGCTGGCATATGCAGAACACAACATTCTGTAGTACCATTCTGCCTACCACCTGCCCCTCAGAGGCTCTGCCAATTCCTCGCTCGGCTGGCTCTAGTTCCTGTATCCCTTCTGACAGCCAGCTCATCAGGGCCACATCTGCTAGAGTGCAAATGCCCTTCTCCATCTGCACCTTGGGTGTGAGATGAAAGGTGAGCAGAGGTAGGCTCCCTGTGCCTCTTCTCTCTCAGCAACCCGGCCTAGGTCCCAGTCACTCACCATCTTCTGCAACCACCTGGGACCTCCTTGGAGCTGCTTCTCCTTTGTGGCTAACTTGCAAGACTCCTGCCAAGATTGTGGAGGTTGTTAATGAGGGCTCTATGCTATCTGTCTTTCTAGTGTCATTGTCTTCTTATTGGGACTGACCTGGCTGCTAGGTTGTTTCAAAGCTTCTACCATCTGGCAGAGGAATTCTAGCTCTGGCTTTGCTCCAGCACTCACTACTGTGGGCTCTGGCCTGGGAAGCTGGCCTCCTCTGCCTGCTTCCTCATCTGTCAAGTCTGCCTCCTGGCAATGGGAGGCCCTAGGTACTCCTGCTGTCTGCTACCAATGATGATGTGATGACTGGCATGAGTGTCCAGGGCCTCCTCAGAACCCTGGAGGATTCATCTGTTTCTCCTGTTTGGACAGCTCAAATGCCAGCCTGGTTCTTCAGCCTTGTGAGCTCCAAAACCCTTCCTATCAGGGAGGAGAAAAACTGAGATATGGACAAGGCTAGTGGTCTGTCCAATGCCCTGAAGGTCAGCAAAGGAAGGGGACCCGAGGCTCTGAGAAGATTCCAGTTTGCTGGTGTTTTTCTGTGTATAAGGGTGCTTAGAAAAGGTAAGCAGGGAAGGAGAGAACCATAGACTTTCAGACTCCTTCCTGACCCCACCTTCGAGCCTGTCCTCAGCAGAGTAGGGTAGAGTTCCAGACCACTGGAAAAGAGCCTCTGGTCTGGGACAGGAAATTGTTGCTCTGTGCAGTCCTGTGCAGCATAGTTTAGGGAAGGGCAAGAATATGCCACTGGGCCTATAGCACATTGGGCATCAAGTAGAATGGTAGGGCTTTCAGTAGGAGGAGTCCCCAATCCTGGGTACCCTCTGCTTCCCCGGGCCACCCTGTGTCCCTTCAGAACATTTTCAACCTCAGTGGCTTCCTAGGACTCCACGTGCCCTGACCTGGATTAAGTGCCTAACAGACTCTTCCCTTAGCCTCCTCCCCAATAGAAACCAAGTCATGATTCTAATCCCCTTAGGATGGCGCTGACTCCCCCGTGCCCACCCTCTACCTCTGCCCTCTGTCTTCATTTCCTCATGCCATACCTTTCGCAGCAGCTCTCTGCTCTTGGAGTAATTGTTTTCAGGAGAAGTGATTTTTTCCAATTTGTGGAATGTGTGCAAGGAGTCTCTGTGGGAGGGGCAGAGAGAAGGAGACAGTTGGAAGGTGGGGAGGAGGGAGTTGGTTTCCATTTGGGTTGGGAAGGAAGCTGCCCGTGTGGCTGCCCAATAGAGTTACAAACGGGTCCAAAGAGCCCAAGAGTACACCAGGCAGGAGCAGTTGCTTCTTCCTGGCATAACCATGAGCCATCCCTCTTCCACTAGGCAGCTCTGCTTTCATTTCAAGTGGATGCGGATTCTTAGCCACCACAAAATCCTGATGAGTGTCTGTGTGGGTTTCTGTGTGTTTGTGTGTGCGTTGTTTCTGTGTCTGTGTGTATGTGTGCATCTGTGTATGTTTAGTCTTACAAGAGATGTCTGAATCCTGACAAGAATTACCCAAGCAGGACCCAGGGAACTAGGATCTGAACTGTACGTTTATGTCCAGGGCTCAAGCAGTGTGACACCTACCATGTCTGCCCACAGGGCAACTGCTGTGTGAATAGGGACCCACCTGGAGACCTCTTGCCATGTTGTCTTCAGTCGGAAGATGGCCGCGCTCTGCAGGGCAGAGATGATGGCATGGAGTGAGGAGAAGTTCCTCAGGTCTCAGCAAGCCTGGAGAGGAAGATTGTGTGAGTCTTGCCTGACACAACCGCCATCTGTGGGCCTGGACAAGAGAGGGATGCTGGGAGTGTCAGGACCTGGTCAGGGATGTAGGGCACCCAGGGGGATTGTGGTTCCCCTTGGGCTGAGGAGCAGATCAGTGAGGGGCCAGCCAAGGGGTGGCTGGGTCTGGCTAACCCTGGGACACATGGGCCTGTGGTAGGAGGGACTGGGCTCCATGATCACAATTTCAAAATGCAGAATAGAGAAATTGAAAAGCAGAGGAGATAAACTAGGCAGCAGAGCCTGTAGCGTACTGCGGCCACCTGAATCCAGTGTTGGACCACAAGCGCTCTGTCTGGGGCTTTCATGCTGAAGTCCCCGAGACAGGTGGTGATGACACAGGAACATACGTTGTTAAAGTGTGCCACCATGTCCCGGATGGTGGGGGCCAAGTGCTCCTTGCCATTCTTGTGCCTCTGGGACCAGATGGATCCCAGGCAGTGGTTGGGCACTGCCTTCTCGAACAGCTCCTGAGGAAGATGGCCAGGGTCACCAGGCTGTGACATGCCACAGTGCCCAGGTCCAGGCCCTCCTCACATGCACAAAGGCATGGAGATGTGAGTGTCCAGGAGGACCCTGAAACGTGTGGAGTGTCTGTACCTGTTTTGCTGACACCCAGCACACAGAGCACAGAAGGGACCTCAAGGTAACCAATGTGGGAATGGAAGAGCAATGATTTCCCAAACTTTCTCATTCTTCCCAGAAGACTACATGCTCCACACAATACCTAATCTGACCTAGCTCAGACAACAAATGTCCTTCCCCTGATCTAACGCCTATGTCCTACACCACTAGAACTAGCACTCAGGTCCATGTCTGGGCTGGGCACTCATCAGGTCCAAATCAGGTGCCTACTGAATAAGTGCTGAGGCTCACAGTGCTCCTGGCACAGGAGGGTGAGCTGTGTGCTGGCTGCCCTTCTTTCTGCCCGAGGCTTGGTTCTGCACAGCTCCTGGCATGGGAGCGGGTCTCATCTCAGCTTCAGGGACTGCATGTAACCAAGTGGAACTAGACAAAGTGGTGCTAGGTGTGATGGAACTCAGGCTGGGGAAGAAGAGATGGGCAGCAGGGAAATGTGACACAGGCCAGAGCAGCAGAAGGCACAGGGAGCCCTCCTTCACCACAGCCACCCTGCCCAGCCCCTCACCGCATCCATCGTTGTGAGCTGCTCTGCTTCCAGGTGGGGGTGGACAGCCAGGAAACAAGGCATGTCCTGGCTGTGTGAAGGCTCTCCGGTCATCAAAGCAGGATGACAAGCTTCTTGGGCAGGAACAGATGTGCACGGCAACTCAGATTCCCAAGAAGCAGAGGGAACCTGCTCCATCACCACAGCCAAGGGCTCTGGGGAAGGATTGCAGGCAGCTGATATCTCTGCACTGAGTCCTGGAGCCAAGTTGGGATGTGGTTCCGGCTCAGTCCTCGAAGCCAGTGTGTCCTCAATGCATATCAGAGGGGCTGCACTGGATGGTGGCTCTGTGGCAGCACTGGCCACTGCTGCTCCCTGGGCATGGAGCAGCGCAGCTGAGGCACAAGATGCCTCCATCTCAGCATTGCAAGCTGCTGCCTTTTGGAGGGGCAACAGCGGAGTGGAGGTGCAAGGTGACTCCCTCTCAGCCCTGGAGGCTGCTGTGTCCTCAGGCCTGGGCTCCAAAGCCATGGTGGAACCTGGCTTCAACTCAGCCCTCCAAGATGGTGTGTGGTTTTGTGGTGGTCCTACAAAGGAGAGCACCAGAACTAGGGCTCCCCCAACGAAGATGGCCAACGCTGGGGTTTGTGCCAGAGACAGCATTGCAGCTATGGGTAAAAGGATATGCAGTTCCGATCTGGAGGCTGGTTCTGCAGGACTAAGAAGTGGAGCTGAGGCAGAAAGGGGCTCTGTAGCATCCCCCGAGGCTGGTGCTCTGTCTGCTCTGCTCTCCAGAGCCAAGTTGGCAGATGGCCCCGATTGTGCATGAGATGCTGTAGCTCTCACAACCCAGAAGCCCACAGTTGGTACTCCAAGCACAAAGAACACTACAGCAGGTGCTCCTAACAGGTAGAACATCACACACAAGGATAGAAGGAACTCCAGTTCTGTACTGGAGGGTGGTTCTTTGTGATTAGGAACTGGAGCCACGCTGACACAGGGCTCCTTCTCAGCACTATATTCTGGTGCTCTCTGAGCACTGTGGTCAGCAGCCATGGTGGGAGCTGGCTCTGACTCTGGGCAAGAACAGAATGCTCTTACGCCACAGAGCAACAGTGTCAGCACTCCTACAAGTGAGAGTCCCCCAGCCGGTCCTCTTAAAATAAATAACAGTAGAGTTAGGATCAGAAACATGGTCAGTTCAGCACTGTAGCCTGGTTCTCTGGAACGCAGAATGGGAGCCAAACTGACAAAAGTCTTCCTGTCAGCACTCTCTGCTGGAGTGCCATCAGCACCGTGTAATGCATCCCTGGTGACAACTGGCTCTGATTTGTCACAAGAGTTTAGTAGTCTCAGGCCACAGATCACCAGAGTCTTTACTCCCACCAGACACAGTAGGCCTGCTGGTGCTCCTACAATGAAGAGCAGCACAGCCAAGGGCAAAAGCACATTCAGCTCCTCACTGAAGGCTGCTTGTGCGGGGACATGAGGCAGAGGCGAGGTGGATGCTGGCTCTTCCTCAGCAGTGGCTTTTGATGTGTGCTGGGGCCTGAGCACAGGAGGGGAGCCAGAGCACAGCTCCATCTCCCCACCACATATGGACACTTCTCCCACCCTCAGCCCCGGAGCTGAGGTGCCATTGGGCTCCACCTCAGCACTGCCCGCCGCTTCCTGGACCCTGCGCACTGAAGAGATAGTGGGGGATGACTGCCCTTCATCACTGGCTGCTCTTGTGGCGTCAGGACTCAGCAGGAGAGCCAGCTTGGCCTGAGGCTCCTCAGCCACACAAGAAGTTTCAGCTCCCTGAGCGCTGCCATCCAGATTCAAGGCAGAAGTGGCCTCTGCTTGGGCTCCTGATGAGGCTCCTCCCACTGCAGTGGGGACCACATTCACGGATGGACTTGACTGGGGCTCTGAAGTTGGTGTGTCATCACTAATCTGCTCCTCAGCCCCAGAGAACCACAATCCCCCTGGGTGCCCTACATCCCTGCCCAGGTCCTGACACTCCCAGCATCCCTCTCTTGTCCAGGCCCACAGGTGGCGGCTGTGTCAGGCAAGACTCACACAATCTTCCTCTCCAGGCTTGCCGAGACCTGAGGAACTTCTCCTCACTCCATGCCATCATCTCCGCCCTGCAGAGCGCGGCCATCTTCCGTCTGAAGACAACATGGCAAGAGGTCTCCAGGTGGGCCCCTATTCCCACAGCAGTTGCCCTGTGGGCAGACATGGTAGGTGTCACACTGCCTGAGCCCTGGACACAAATATCCAGTTCAGATCCTAGTTCCCTGGGTCCAGCTTGGGTAATTCTTGTCAGGCTTCAGACACCTCTTGTAAGACTGAACATTCACAGATGCACACATACACACAGACACAGAAACAACACACACACAAACACACTGAAACACACACAGACACTCATCAGGATTTTGTGGTGGCTAAGAATCCGCATCCACTTGAAATGAAGGCAGAGCTGCCTAGTGGAAGAGGGATGGCTCATGGTTATGCCAGGAAGAAGCAACTGCTCCTTCCTGGTGTACTCTTCGAATCTTTGGACCCGTTTGCAACCCTGTTGGGCAGCCACATGGGCAGCTTCCTTCCCATCCCAAATGGAAACCAACTCCCTCCTCCCCACCTTCCAACGGTCTCCTTCTCTCTGCCCCTCCCACAGAGACTCCTTGCACACATTCCACAAATTGGAAAAAATCACTTCTCCTGAAAACAATTACTCCAAGAGCAGAGAGCTGCTGCGAAAGGTATGGCATGAGGAAGTGAAGACAGAGGGCAGAGGTGGAGGGTGGGCACGGGGGAGTCAGTGCCATCCTAAGGGGATTAGAAACATGACTGGCTTTCTATTGGGGAGGAGGCCAAGGGAAGAATCTGCTAGGCACTTAATGCAGGTCAGGGCACGTGGAGTCCTAGGAAGCCACTGAGGTTGAAAATGTTCTGATGGGACACAGGGTGGCCCGGGGAAGCAGAGGGTACCCAGGATTGGGGACTCCTCCTACTGAAAGCACTACCATTCTACTTGATGCCCAATGTGCTATAGGCCCAGTGGCATATTCTTGCCCTTCCCTAAACTATGCTGCACAGGACTGCACAGAGCAACAATTTCCTGTCCCAGACCATGAGCAGAGGCTCTTTTCCAGTGGTCTGGAACTCTACACTACTCTGCGGAGGACAGGCACGACTGTGGGGTCAGGAAGGAGTCTGAAAGTCTATGGTTCTCTCCTTCCCTGCTAACCTTTTCTAAGGACCCTGATACACAGATAAACACCATCAAACTGGAATCTTCTCAGAGCCTTGGGTCCCCTTCCTTTGCTGACCGTCAGGGCATTGGACAGACCACTAGCCTTGTCCATATCTCAGTTTTTTCCTCCCTGATAGGAAGGGTTTTGGAGCTCACAAGGCTGAAGAACCAGGCTGGCATTTGAGCTGCCCAAAGAGGAGAAACAGATGAATCCTCCAGG
The DNA here is from genome assembly GCF_019054845.1 of Dipodomys spectabilis. Classification (NCBI taxonomy): domain Eukaryota; kingdom Metazoa; phylum Chordata; class Mammalia; order Rodentia; family Heteromyidae; genus Dipodomys; species Dipodomys spectabilis. The sequence goes on from NW_024870723.1 coordinate 8,596,311, forward strand.
GTTCTGAAGAGGCCCTGGAAACACATGCCAGTCAGCACATCACCATTGGTGGCAGAGAGCAGGAGTACCTGGGGCCCCCCCACTGCCAGGAGGCAGACTTGACAGATGAGGAAGCAGGCAGAGGAGGCCAGCTTCCCAGGCCAGAACCCACAGTAGTGAGTGCGGGAGCAAAGCCAGAGCTAGAATTCCTCTGCCAGTTGGTAGAAGCTTTGACACAACCTAGCAGCCATGTCACTAACTATAGTAAGACAATGACACTAGAAAGACAGACAGCACAGAGCCCTCATTAACAACCTCCACAATCTTGGCAGGAGTCTTGCAAGTTCGCCACAAAGGAGAAGCAGCTCCAAGGAGGTCCCAGGTGGTTGCAGAAGATGGTGAGTGACTGGGACCTAGGCCTGGTTGCCGAGAGAGAAGGGGCACAGCGCCCTACCTCTGCTCACCTTTCATCTCACACCCAAGGTGCAGATGGAGAAGGGCATTTGCACTCTGGCAGATGTGGTCCTGATGAGCTGGCTGTCAGAAGGGATAGAGGAACTACAGCCAGCAGAGCGAGGAATTGGCAGAGCCTATGGGGGGCAGGTGGTGGGCAGACTGGTACTACAGAACATTGTGTTCTGCATATGCCAGCACACACTTGGATCTGGGGCAGTTTGAAGAACCAGGCAGCAAGAACCTGGGCCTAGACACAACAGGGGATCACAGGTTTCCCAAGACGCTGTGCCATGGAAGCAGCTGTAAGGCTGTGGAATGACTGAGGAACCATGTGAGTTTGGGTCTGAGATGGACCCGGTGTCTTGACCATCACCCAACCAATCCTACAGGTGTTGACAAAGGGCATCATTCCCTACCTGGGAATCTTCCTGACAGACCTTACGATGATACATTCTGCATATCAGGATATCGATGATGTGAGTAGCCAGGGCCACGATGGCAGTCTGGGATCTTGAGGTCAAAGTTCCTTGGGAATCCTGACCTCTGGCACTCCTTACAACCTCAAGGCCATCCTAAGAGCCGAGTCCTGTGCCGCTCTGAGCAGCTGCTTGCCACAGCTGTATGACCACTGAGTTTGTGCACATTGAGTAGCTGGGATTTCAAGTCCCTCATGGGATGGCACTGGGGCCAAACTGAAGCCAGCCTCTCCTAAGAGAAATGCCTTTTCACCCTATGCTGCAGTCACTCACCTTGCATCACAGGTGTTGGACAACACAGTCCCTAATCCTGACTTGATGTCCTGTGCCCAGCCCTCCTCTGAATGCTGGCCCTACTCTGGTATAAGCACACATTTTGCCCAGGCTAGAAGAGGCCCTGGGTAGGGGGCCAAATCCTAACTCCATTGCCCTCTGTCTTCTAGGAAAAATCCCAAATGGAGAAATTAAATAAGGTAAGTGTCAGCTGGCCAGAAAGGACAGGGTGGGTAGAGACCTGCAAGATTCTCCTGTCCAGCTTGATGAGCAGCCGTTACTGGATGGGTACAATGAGATGAGAGAAGATCCACCCTTGTCATGGTAGGCTGTGTAGTAGCATGCAGGAGAGCCCCAGGATTGAGAGTGAGGGAACAACTGTGAGATCTCACATGTATTTGGGGAATCAGTGGAGGGTCGGTGGGCAGAGCTGCTAGAGGAGGTGGGTCCCTCCCTAGACAGCAAAGCCCAGCCCAGGCCAGCCCTGCCCTGTCCCTTCCCTTGTGCTCTCCATGACCAGGAAAATAAGATCATCCAACATTTGAAAGACCTGCAGCATACCTGCAGATATTATCACCTCAACAAAGCAGAAAATTTTCTGGCCTGGTTCAAGGGCCTGGAGCGGCTCAGTGAGGAAGCTAGGTAGGTTGGCAGACACTGGTTGGACCTGGGGAACATCCTGAGAATGGGGTCCAGAGGCCCTGAGGTATGACCATGGGTGAGTGGGAACCGACAGAGACTCTGGTCGGCTGAATGTGGGAGACCCACCAGGCTCTGAAGTTCAAGCCAACTGTGGCAGTGAACAGGCGAGGCACTTGGTCACCTCACCGCCACCCCTTGTCTTAGCTATGAGCTATCGTGTGCACTGGAGCCCCGGAGGCAGACCGACCCTACAAACAAGAGCAAGACCTTCCCAGGAATTCAAAAGGCAAGAAAGAAGTAAGTGGCTGGGGAATGGCTGGCAGGGTTCAGGTAGGATGGCGTGCAGGTACCAGGGCTGCCTGAGGCTGATGTTGATGAGACAGAAGAGCTGGTAGGAAAGACAAGTCTTGCTAGGTGCTCGGGGCCCACTGAGTTGGAGGCCCCAGGAATGAATCCTGGGCAGGAGGCCTGAGTCCAGGCCTGCCCCATGGTGGTGTTCTCAGGAAGACAGTGCTCCTAAGAAATGCTGTGCATTCTGGAAAGCCTGCTGTGTCTGCAGTTCCTGATTATGAAGGCAGCAGTGAGCACCGCCTGCTTGAGCTGCACTCCCAAGTTCTTTCCTAAGCAAGACAACATACATTCCCCATAGGCTCTGTTCCCAGGCAGGGGTCCCAGGACCTTAGTGTTTCTGGCGCTTGACTGCAGAAATGGCAGTCTCCTGGCTCAAAACGTGTCTGTAGGAGCTTCTCAAATGGTTGCTGTGTCTCAATTCCCGTCATTACGCCGATTAAATTCTTTATCCCTCTTCCACCAGCCTGAGGATGCCTGAGAACAAGAATGTGTTAGCAAAATATGAGTTTGTTCTCCAGAAGAGGAACTCTCCCACCCTGCCAAGATCACATGTGGAGCCCGCTCCTAACCTCTTCACAGGAAGAGGAGACCACACAACACTGAACAGTGTCTCTACTTAGTCTGGATGGCTATGGTTGAGCACATCCAGACAAGAATGGCCCAGGCCATACCCTACCCTAACCACCAGTGACCTCCACTCCTGAAAACACTCAGGATCTTTTCTCCACAATCTCCTCCTGATGTCAGGACCACAGTGGTTCTGTGGTCCAGGCAATAAGCCATCTTCCTTGGATACTCAATCCAAGACACACTTCAGATATTTTTCTACAAATGCACTCTGCTGTCAAAATGTGGCCCAGGCCACAGAACTCCTCTGTTGCACCTACAATCCAGGAAAATACAAAGGATCCTGTATCCTCAGTGTTCTACTAATACCTGCCACTGGACACACTGACCTGGCCTCCAGGAACTCCCTCAGAGTTTCACATATTCTCCGTACTCTGACATAGAGGAACAGCTGACATTTTGGTAGAGCAATGGGCATGGTGCTCACACTTGCCCCTGGCTCTGCCATTTCTATTAGGATCTGACTTTGATGACTGTGATGCAGATCACTGGCTCTGATGCTGTGAGGTCGACAAGACACACTCTGCCAAAGCCATGCTGACTTATATAGGTTGTCTTCCCAATGAGAGCATTTGAGCTCTGACCTTGCCTTCCCTCCTCTGCAGCTATTCTGGCCTTGTTAGGGTGCACCAGAGTTTCCCTTGAGCGTCGACTGAGAGACAATGAGTGTTGCACATTGCCAACCCCAGGATTTCAAACATCCCATAGGAATGGCATGTGCTAGCCCTCAACCCTCAGTCCTGGTCTGAGTGCAGATAGTGCCATGGCCTCAATGCCAAGACCCAGGATAAACCATTCCACTCAGAGACTGCATCCAGGGCATTGGAATACCAAGGAAACTGCAGTTATTCCAGGTGGGGGCCCTTGCCCTGTTTCCATTCAATTTGAATGTAGAAGAGAAAGGAAAATATTTTCTCAATGGGGTGAAATGGATTTGATCGCTATGGTAAATAATGCCTCAATAAACATAGTTGTTCTGGTAGCTTTAGGATGGCTTTGTTTGTGATCATTTGGGTAAATGCCCGTAAATGGGATTGATGGGTCATAGAGGAGCTCTATGTGGAGTGTTTTGAGGAACCTCCATACTACTTTCCAAAGTTGTTAAACAAGTTTACACTCCCACCAACAACGCAGTAGGGTTCCCTTCTGGCCACATCCCCTCCAGCCATGGTATAACCCCTGTTTTGACTCTATTTGTTGTTGGTATAATTTGTGGAAGAGAAGGGAAAAAAGCAAAATGTTTAAATAGGAATACAGGTTGGCCATTGCAACAATGAGATGCACAAGACACTGTGCTGAAAAATGAACTTTACAATTTTGGTGGGTGGGGGGCAGAGAAAAGGGGAAGTGTAACTTGGAGATGGAGGGAAGGGTGGTAGGGGAAAAACAAAGGAGGAGGCAACAATGCTCAATAGGAAACGTACTCATTACTTTGCTCAGGTAACTGTAACCACACTGTACAGTATTTTTAAAATAAAAATCTTACAAAAAAGATGAAGCTATGAGGAATGAACTGCAGGACACAGACACAAGAGGTTTTTCTTTGTTTCTTAACTTTGGTATTTTTTGTTTCTTTTGTATATTCTTCCACCTTTGATATAATCTCTGTTGTTCTTGTATTTGATTCTGGTAACTGGTATACTATATAACGCTTATTGGATTTAGAAAAGGGAAGAAATTAAAAAAATCATAAAGAGGAAACTAATGCAAAAGCCATATGCACAAGACAATATGTTGGACACGATCTGTACAACTTCAGTGTGGAGTGGGGTAGGAGGAAAGCAAAGTATTAGAACTTTTAAGGGTGGGATAACAAGATTGACTAGGAATTTACTCATTACCTAACATATAACTGAAAGCCCTCTGTATATTGTCTTGGCAATAGAATATGAATATTTTGTATATATCTAGTGCTTCCAGTAACATGTCAATAAAACATCAATCAAGCATAGGAACAAAAGAAGATAAACAGAGGGGATACCCGGGACATAAGGAAAAAAGACAAAAGTAAAAGCTAATTTAATTCATTGGTCAGATTAGATTTCTCATGCAAGGTATCAGCAGTTACGAAATGAACCTGAAATCCAGCTCAAATTGTGATGAATTACATGTTGTAATAGGAGCATGTTTTGGAATCTACATATATGCCTTCATCAAAATATATGCCCATGAAACAGATTTGAGAAGCTATATTCCCATAGGACTTTTGTTATACTTGTTTACTAAGTCTTCGAAGGAAAAGGTACTCTGGCACTTAAAACAAATGACAAAACAAAAACTTCATTCCCACATCTGCTTCCTCAATATTTCCAGAAAATACATCGCCCACTCACTATTTTCCTTCAGGATTTCCCTAGGATCTCTGACTTTCTTTTTGCCTCCCTGGCTCAGCTTCTTTGTCTGTTGCAAGATGGAAGTTCCTTACTGACATTCTCTAGCCTTTCCATTCAACTCAGTACTATAGCCTTTCTGAAAATCTCCCTTCTCCATTCAAGAATTCCTCCAGTATAGGGATGGGAAGGAGGTACACACCGTAGTCCTACCCTTCTCCACAAGTTCATTTCTGCAATTATCAGCTGCACAGAGGCAACCATGCTCTGAAAATATTCAATGGAAAACTCCAGATATTCAGAATTGGGAAAGTTTAAATTCTTAGAATACGGAGAATGTAAACACTAAATTGTATTGGAAGAAAATAACATTGAAAATATGCATGTGGAGTCAGCTAATGATTGCTTTTCCATTGGGGCCCTGGCTGGTCATGCTTGTTAGCCTAGATGCTTGAGAGATAAAAAGGACAAAGATCACAGCTTGAGGACAAAGAGTTCACACCAAAGTTCTCATGACCTCATTTTCATTGGTAGCCAGGTGAGAAAACTTGCTCCTGCCATCCCAGTCTACACAGGAAGCTAGATTGAGAGAACTGGACTTGCATTCCAGCCCAAGGAAACAATCCACAAACCCCCATGTCAACAGAAAAGGCCTAGCATGGTGGTATGTGCCTGTCATCCTAGCTATATGAGATCTTCAATAGGGGCTTTTGATCCAGCTGACCATGAAAAGAAGTGAGACTGAATCTCAAAAGAAACTGCAGCACCTAGGCACCAGTTGCTCATGCCTATAATCCTCTCTACTCAGGAGGCTGAGATCTAAGGATTGGGGTTCAAAGTCTGTCAGGGCAGGAAAGTTCATGAGACACTTAGCTCTAATTAACCACCAGAAATTCAGAAGTAGCACTGTGGCTCAAAAGGTAGAGCAACCATGTGAGCTGAAGAGCTCATAGAGAGCACGTAGGCCCTGAAGCATGCCCAATTAAATATAAAAATCAATCAATCACTGAAACTTCAACAAACAAAAAACAATCAATTAATCAATCAAGAATAGACCTGCATCAAACCGTGCTTGGATGGGGGCTCAAGCATTCAAGTGGACTAGAGCCTGTCCAGCAAGTAGAACATCTTGTGCTTAAACATAAGGAAAGCCATCAGTTCAAACATCCACAACACCAAAAAACAAACATATCACATTCTTGTCTATGTGAGGGTTGGCCTGAGAAGCAGTGTCTGTACTGTGTGTTCCCATTCCCTTGATACCATGTTAGAATTGGCTCAATACTACCTCTGACAGACAGGAAGAGAAAGGATTGTCCTACAGTTGAAGGGAAATGAGTCCAACTGATGAAGGGAATCAATACTAAGGATTAAGTCTTTCATGCAAGAGCAAGAGACTAAGGGTCTATGGCTTCTTAAGCATTACCAGTTACCCATTTTATTCCAGTTCCAGATCCTTCCTTTCCCACATTTTCAAACATTCAAAATTGCTTTAAATTTCTTTCACACACATTTTTCTCTTCTTGATGCTATAATCTGCCAGTGATCTGCTAGTTCTCCCTGCATCATTGAAAACTTTAGTATTGTTTCTCTATGTTGGTCTAACACTGTCATTTTAAGAAAATTTCAACACTAACACAATCTAGAGTTCATCTAGCTAACATCTTGGATTCTGAGTCTCCACAATCTCTCAGCTGGCTTCATGTCAGTGACCCTTTCCTGTGGTCTAACTTACATATCACCAATAATGGCACCAACTGGGGAGATAATGTGAAATATTTCCCTTTTTACCACCTTCACTTCATCCTGCTTACTTAATCCTGTTCTCACATATCTTCTATTCAGCAACTGATACTTAGTATATTGACAGGTATTTATTGTTCGTATAAGTTACTTTTATATTATCTATCACCAAATTTGCTGTTTCTACCCCTGATAAACACATTTATAGTCCAAGATCCAAATCACCTTGTTATTGAAAATCCTCAATCAATTTCCCTCTTTATTTATTTAAGCAAAAATCCCATCTGTAAATAAGTCTAGTGTTAAATTCAATCTCCACGTAAGTCTATTGTTTTTCTTTTTTATCATTTTTATTTTTAATGTAAAGGTGATGTACACAGGGGTTACAGCTGCATAAGTCAGGCAATGAGTTCATTTCGTTTTGAACAATATTATTTTTTCTTCATTTTTCCAACTCATGGCTATCCATCCGTACCTTACTCGTATTAGAAACTGTCAAGTAAGTATATTTGGTTTAACTACTATTAAAATCATTAACAAAATATTCAAGTGACTTGGAGGCCTTTATAATGTACTCTGTGATTTTTTTGGTTTCTTTGTATGTTCCTCCCCCATGGTAAAATCCCTGTTTTCACTGTATTTGATTCCAATGCCCTGCATCTTGTATATATATTTCTCTAAGTTGTGGATGGGAAGGGAAAAAACAAAATGCTTCAATAGTGATATACACTGACCCATTGTAAAAATGAGATGTACAAGATACTATGTTGAAAATGAACTTTACAACTTGGAGGGGGGTGGTATAGGAGTAGTTAGGGAGGTGGGTATTAAGGATGGTAGGGGAATAACAAAGGAGGAATGTACAATGCTCAACAGGAAATGTACTCATTGCCTTACTCATGTAACTGTAACCCCTGTAAAGAATTTTCACAATATAAAACATACTTAAAAAGAACAAAGTAAAACATATTCAAGTGAGCCCTCAATATTAACAGGCAACCCTCACCATCACCTAGTCCTTTCATTTCTGATGAGAGTAAATGTTTTCCTACAACTGTGAAACCACTCCCAACACACTTGGTGGATGCCATCTTATCTTCCCACAATGAAGGGAGTGTCTCAGTGATATGAGCCACTTCCTGCCATAGGTGACACAGAGCATTAGGAGCCTGAACACCTGATGACCTAGCAGTAGCCACCTCCCATGGAGATACCCAGCAATCAGAGCTGATGGGGATGGAGCAGCAGAGAAACTCAATGTCATGTCTGTAAGTCAGCAAATGCCCCTCACAGACCTAAGCTCTGCCCTGGCTGGCAGGTGAGGCAACAGCTATCCGCTGAGACTAATTCCTACTCCCAATTAAGTGACCAGTCAGGAGGCTTAGATTCCTCTGTTTAGGCAACTAAGCCTCCGTGAAGGCTTCAGGGCCCCCATAAAGCCTGCCCCACTATCTAACCCTTACCACGAGAGCCTTTGATTTCTGAGGAAACCCATGAGACAGTGACAATTTTACACTACTGAGCTCTTTTTTTTTTGTCACATGTGGGGCATGAATTCTGGGCCTGGTTGCTGAGCTCTTCAGCTCAAGGCCAGCACTGTATGACTTCAGGCACAAAGCTACTTCTGTGTTTTCTGAGTGGTTTATGGGAGATCAGAGTCTCAGGGTCTTTCTTGCCTGGGTTGTCTTTGAACTGTGATCCTCAGATCTGAGCCTTCTGAGTAGCTAAGATGACAGGGGTGAGCCACAACTGCCCAGCAATCTACCTTGTTTAGATGCATGAAACTCACTGCCAAGGACCCTAGACGGCAAACTTTTGGGTTCAGGTCACTTACTATGGTGTAGTCCCACCAAGGTAACCCTTGGTAACTTTCTGGCCTCCCAGGGATACCGAGTCTCACCCAGGAAGGTACAGGTGGTTCAGCAGTCAGTGACTTATCTGTGTATTCAACTGGGCCACACACAAGGCTTTTACTATCCCCACCAAACTCCTGATTACTAACTGCCCTAGTCCTCCACTAAGAATGAGCTTCTCTCCTTTTTGAGTCTTGCTGAGTACCTCAGGACCTGGACCCCCAACAACTCCCTCTGAAGTTGCCACTTATATGAAGTAGCTAGAGGGTCACGGGAGGAAACCCTTTGAACGCCCTCCACTCACATTTCTCCCTTCAGCAGACTGGTTCCAAACGGCCTCCACACAGGCCTCTGCTCTCAGGCTGCCGGAGCCTTCACACCTGTTCTTTCATTATGTAACTGAGAACTAGGGTTTTACATTGGGAGTTTGAGGTCAGCAGATCGGGCCTCATTTGTGCCAGTTGCTTATTTGTCCAGACACGTAGACCCTACCATGAGGGGCTGGGCTCCTTGCCTCTGTGGCCTAGCCACCACTTGAGTCCTATTACAGGAGTCAAAGAAACTGAACCTGGGCTCAAGCCTACCATTGTCACCCACCATCACCTCACTCAGTTACTAACCTTTAGAGGGCTCAAACTCTGTCTCCCTCCCACAACCTCTGGTGTCCTGTAACTGATAGAGGCCCCACTCTGACCTTCCAGCCTCTGCCTTCCATTAAACCCAACACCTATTACCAATTCCAGATACAAAGAGCTCCCCAGCACACTCCTGTGTGGAGACTCTGGATGACCTGCTAACTCACCCAGCACACATTAGAGAAAGGTTGTTAAAGCCCCAGGGGAACCGTAATCATGCCTGGGTGACCTAAATCCCTGCCCAGTTCCAAACACTCCCATCATCTCTCTCTTGTCCAGGCCAACAGGAGGCGGATGTGTCAGGCAAGTCTCACACAGCCTTCCTCTCCAAGTTTGCCGAGACCTGAGGAACTTCTCCTCACTCCATGCCATCTTCTCTGCCCTACAGAGCACGGCCATCTTCCGACTGAAGACATCATGGCAAGAGGTCTGCAGGTGGGTCCCTATTCCCACAGCAGTTGCCCTATGGACAAACATGGTAGGTGTCACACTCCCTAAGCCCTGGACACAAACCCCATTCCCTGGGCCCAGGTGGGTATTTATTATCAGGATTCAGACACCTCCTGTCAGATTGAGCATACACAGACACAGACACACACATAGACACAGACACACACACACACACACACACACACACACACACACACACACACACACAAGCTTACTAGGTTTTCTGTCGTGGCTATGAATCTGCATCCACTTGAATTGAAAGCACAGCTGCCTAGTGGAAGAGCGATGGCTCATGGTTATGACAGGAAGAAGCACTTGCTCTTGCCTGGTGGATTCTTGGGGCTATTTGAACCGATTTTCAACCCTTTTGTGGAGTCACATGGTTTCCTTCCTTCCAAAACCAAATGGAATCCAACTCCCACCTCCCCACTTTCCAACTGTCACCTTCTCTCTGCCCCTCCCACAGATACTCCTTCTGCACATTCCACAAACTGGAAAAAATCACTTCTCCTACAAATAATTAATCTAAGAGCAAAGAGCTGCTGGCAAAGCTATGACATGAGGAAGGGAAGACAGGGGGCAGATGTGGAGGGGAAACACGGGGGAGTCAGTGCCATCCTGAAGGTGTTTAGAAACACAACCTGATTTCTATTGTAAGGAGAGCAAGGAGAGATTCCCGTAGGCACACAGTAGGCAGAGGGGTGCTACAGCATTTTGTGATCTGCGTATACCAGCCTAGATTTGGACGTGGGGAAGTTTGGAGAACCAGGCAGCAAGAACGGGCCCTAGACACTAGGGGGGATCACAGGTTTCCCAAGTGGCTGTGCCATGAGAGCATCTGTAAGGTTGAAGACTGACTGAGATGCCCTGTGAGATTGGGTATGAGATGGGCCTTGGGCCTTGACCATCACCAACCCAATCCTACAGCTGATCTCAATGGGCATTATTTCCTACCTGGGAATCTTCCTGATAGATCTCATGATGATAGATACTGCATATCAGGATATCCATGAAGTGAGTAGCCAGGCCCCAGTTGGCTCCTTGGCAAGAGGAGAAGAAAGGCCCCTGGGAGTCCTGAGCTCTGACACTCCTTATAGTCCCCTGGCCATGCCCAGTGCTCAGTCCTATGCCCCTCTGACCATCTGCTGGCCAAACCTGCCTGACCCGTGAGCTGTGTGCACACACACACGCTAGCTGGGGTTTCAAGTCCTTTAAGCCAGGTCCGTGTGGCACAACGGAAGCCAGGCTTTCCTAAGACAAGCAACTTCTGGCCTAAGAAAGGCCTTTTTACTGATGCTGCAGTCACTCTCCAGCTTCCCAGGGGTTAGACAACAAAATCCCTTATCCTGACTTGATGCTAGGTTCACAGCCTCCTCTGAATGCAGGCCCTACTCTTGTTATGCACACATATTGTGCAGGCTTGATGAGGCCCTGGTTGGGTGTGCTGAGGGAAGAGGGTCCCCATACTGACTCCATGGCACTCTGAATACTAGGACAAAACACATATGATGAAATTAATTCAGGTGAGTATCAGCTGTCCAGACAGAGCAGCCTGGACATTGAGTGTGAGATCCCACACAAGTCTGGGGGACTCAATGGCGGGTTGGTGGGCAGAGCTGGTAGAGGAGCTGGGTCCCTCCTCAGCCAGCAAAGCCCAGGCCAGGCCAGTCCTGCCCTGTCACTGCTCTTGTGCTCCTCAAGACCAGGAAAATGAGATCATCTAAGACCTGAAAGACCTGCAACAAACCTGCAGATTTCATCACCTAAAGAAGCAGAAAATTCTGGAGTGGCTCAGTGAGGAAGCCAGGTGGGTTGTCAGACACTGGCTGAATGAGGGGGGACATCCTGACAATGGAGTCCGGAGGGCCGGAGGTGTGACCATGGATTCGAGTGGGAACCGACAGAGTCTCTGTTCGGCCGCATGAGGATGGTCCATCAGGCTCTGAAGTGCAAGCCACTCTGGCAGTGAACAAACATGGCACTTGGTCACCTCACCACCACCCCTTGTCTTAGCTATGAGCTGTCATGTGCACTGGAGCCCAGGAGGCAGACTGACACTACAAACCACAAGACCAAGAAGTTTTCACAAATTAGAAAGGCAGGACAGAGGTAAGTGGATGGGCACCGACTGGCAGGGGCCAGGGAAGATTCTGGGCTGCGACACCTGAGGCTGATGCTGATTTCTCCCCACTGACAGCATCCCTGATTGTGGGCTCAGAGGCCTCGACTCTCTAGGCTTTTCCTCTGCTTGCTTGTCTCTGGGGTGCATCCCTCAGATAGGGGTCAGGATTTTCGAAGGGCCTAGACTGGAGCAGCACGCTAGCAGGGTAATGGGGAGCAGGAAGGGGGGGGTGTCTTGGGGAAGTTCCCTCCAGCAAGCCATCCCCTGACTGAAGCCGCCATAGTCACAACACTGACCTCAGTGGCAGTGGCAGCTCCCAGCCCACAGCACAGGAGCAGCTCCAGCGTGGCCCTGACAGCAGCAGCAGGACACCGTGGAAGAGCCCTCATACAGTGGCCCTCTGTGCCCTGGTGTGACCAGCTGCCACCTGGATCTCCACAGGAGACTCAAGGGACAATCCTCCTAAGAGAAGGAAACGGTGGCACCCTGTACTTCTAGCCCATTCCTACATTATCCAATGGAGCTGCAGCCAAGAGGTCTGGAAAGCCCAGCTCCTGTTCACATCATACAGTTTTGGAAGGCCCTAGACTTTCCTCCCAGGCTGGGACACCCATCTATGTCAAGGCCTCTCCTCATGTTGCTGTCTTTCCAGATCAGGTTCTGCAAATCATCCTCTCCAGGGACTTCTGGAATGCTCTTAAATTGCAAAAGCCCAGCCTGCTCTTGAACCTCGAATACACCTGAGGCTAAGACAAGCAATGGTCAGAGTTGGAATTTAGGTGGGGAGAGCAACAGCTACCCGTTGGTTCCAAATAACAAGCAGGTGGGAGACACCTGTCTCATCAGGGTGAGCATACTTGAGCACACAGAAAAGGTGTCCAAAGTTTCATGGTGAGTGGGGCAGTATGACACACCCCTGCTGTCTTCAACAAGTCAGGATACAGACCAGTGGCCATCTCCAGGTCCATTTGCTTCCCTCCTGAAATTGGTCTTTTAGTAGAGACCGCAGAAACCCAGCATGCTGGAGCCAGTGGGCAGTGCTCAGGTCTAGACCTGACAGCAAGGAGGGAGGAACAGTGGACCCAACCACTGACATGAGTAAAACCACCTCAGGGCCTCTTAAAGTCAAGAAGGCAGATACATGGATCAAGGAGATGAAGACTTTGACTAGATAAGGCACAATGCAACAGGAACCTTCTTGACTTTCCTCAGAGTGAGGTAGATTCAGAGCCTCAGAGTTAGGATGGTAGGATTCTGGGTATTACATAACCTGAAACAGCAGAGGCTTTTCACAGGTGAACTGGTCTTGTTCAGGAGAAGCCTTTTTCATCTTCCAAGTCTTCAAGGGATCAGGAGTCATTTATCTCTTTCCTCATGGAGATTCCATGACTTTCCATCATGCTCAGTCCTCTCCAGGCCACGAGAGGGAGTGGCTGTCATTAGCAGCCAGCTGGGAGAATGTGTCTTCCTGTGTGCTCTGCTCAGAGACTCAGGGGAGCTGGAGAAGGCTGCAGGTGTATCCTCTACCAGTGCAGCCTCCAGCCCAGTGGGGGCCTGACTGGTAGGAGGCAATGGGTCCCTGGCTCTGGGCCTGCTCCTTCTCTTGGGCTTGGGCAAACATCTCTGGTGAGACCTAGGCCCATGCCTACTTGATTCTGTTAACCTACAGCCACAAGACCTGAACATGATCCTGCCTGGGAGGAGGTGTGACACTGCTGATGAGAGTGGCTAGAAATGGACAAGGCCCATGCTATCTTCTGAGACCACTCTCAGGAAGGAAGACTTGAATCATCCCATCACACAGTGGCTGATTCCCTTTCTGAGCATGAGTGCCTTCAGGGTATTGCTGGCCACAGACTGGTGGGAAGGGGGCACTTTGCCCAGGGCTTGATGTTCTCTCCCCTTCTGACCCATGTGAGGAATCAGAAGAAGACACAGGATGTCATCCTGAAGCCCTTGAACAAAGCCTTACTGAAAGAGTACAAGCCAGATTTTGTTAATTTTTTCGAAGAACCAACTCTTTGTTTTGTTGATTCTTTCTATAGTTTTTTTGGATTCTAATTCATTTAATTCTGATTTAATTTAGATTATTTCTTTCTGTGTACTGGATTGGGGTTTATCTTGCTGCTCTTTTTCAAGGAGCTTTAGGTGTGTCATTAAATTGTTAGTTTCAGATCTCTCCCATTTGTTGATGTAGGAGCTCAGAGCTATAAACTTGCCTCTGAGTACTGCCTTTGCTGTGTCCCAGAGGAGCTGGTAATTTGTGTGTTCATTTTTGTGGAATAGCATGAACATTTTAATTTCCTTTCTAATCTCTTCTATGACCCACTCATGATTCAGTAGTGTGTTGTTCAGCCTCCATGACAGACCCTTAGCAAATCTTATCAGAAAAAGAAGAGAACACACCCAAATTAATAAACTCAGAGATGAGAATGGAAACATCTCCACGGAAACAACCAAGATTCAGAACATTATACGGGAATACTTCTCAAAACTCTATGCTAATAAGTTTGAGAACTTGACAGAATTGGCCCTTTTCCTAGCAAATATTGACATGCCAAAACTGAACCAAGATGAGTTAAACTATCTTAACAGGCCCATATCAAGTACTGAAATAGAAACAGCAATAAGAATCCTCCCAGGTAAGAAAAGTCCAGGACCAGATGGTTTTACAGCGGAATTTTACAAGGCCTTCAAAGCACAGCTCACACCAATACTCCTCCAACTCTTCAATGAAATTGAAAGAGAAAGCTCACTACCGAACATATTCTATGAAGCCATCATAACCCTCATCCCAAAACCAGGCAGGGACTCATCAAAGAAAGAGAACTATAGACCCATTTCTTTGATGAATATTGATGCAAAACTTCTCAACAAAATTTTGGCCAATCGACTTCAACAATTCATCCAAAAAATCATACACCACGATCAAACAGGATTCATTTCAGGGATGCAAAGCTGGTTCAATATACACAAATCAATTAATATTATTCATCACATCAACAGGAGCAAGAATAAGAACCACATGGTTATCTCAATAGATGCAGAAAAAGCATTCGACAAGATCCAACACCCCTTCATGATGAAGGTTTTGGAAAAATTAGGAATCCATGGAACATTCCTCAATACAATAAAGGCTGTATATGACAAACCTACAGCCAGCATTATACTCAATGGTGAAAAACTAAAGCCATTTCCTCTTAACTCAGGAACAAGACAAGGATGCCCACTATCTCCACTTCTCTTCAATCTAGTATTAGAATGCCTAGCTACAGCAATAAGACAAGAAGCAGACATAAAGGGGATCCAAATAGGGAAAGAAGAAATAACACTCTCCCTCTTTGCAGATGACATGATCTTGTATTTAAAGAATCCCATAGACTCCACTCCCAAATTACTCAAGCTGATTCAAAACTTTGGTAAAGTAGCAGGTTATAAAATTAACCCCCCAAAATCAA
Organism: Dipodomys spectabilis; assembly: GCF_019054845.1. Taxonomy (NCBI): domain Eukaryota; kingdom Metazoa; phylum Chordata; class Mammalia; order Rodentia; family Heteromyidae; genus Dipodomys; species Dipodomys spectabilis. The sequence continues at coordinate 8,611,706 of NW_024870723.1, forward strand.
AGGCTTTTCTGTATGCCAACAATGAGAAAAGTGTGGCTGAAATTAGGAAAGCAACTCCATTTGTAATAGCCCCACGAAAAATAAAATACCTAGGAATTAACTAAAGAAGGGAACAACCTCTATGAAAACTTTAAAATCTTGAAAAAGGAAATCAACACAGAACTAAAAAAATGGCAAAGCCTCCCATGCTCCTGGATTGGAAAGATTAACATCGTGAAAATGTTAATACTTCCCAAGGCTACCTACAAATTAAACGCAATACCTATCAAAATTCCACCCTCATTCTTCAAGGAAATAGAAGAGGCAATCCAAAAATTCATATGGAACAATAAAAGACCCAGAATAGCAAAAACGCTCCTCAAAGGAAAGAACACTGCTGGAGGAATATCAATAACAAACTTCAAACTCTACTATAAAGCCATAGTAATCAAAACAGCTTGGTACTGGCATAAGAACAGACCTCAGGACCAATGGAATAGAATTGAAAACCCAGAAATGAACCTACAGACCTATAGCCATCTAATCATCATTAAGGGAGATAAAACAATAGAATGGAACAAAGACAGCCTCTTCAGTAAATGGTGCTGGCAAAATTGGTTAACTACATGTAGAAAACTAAAGCTAGATCCTTATATATCACCCTGCACCAGAATCAACTTCAAACGGATCAAAGACCTTGAAGTCAAAGCAGACACTCTGAAAACATTACAGGATGGAATAGGAGAAACCCTAGGTCTCCTTGGGTCAGGCCAAAACTTTCTGAATAGAGACCCGGAAACACAACAAATCAAAGGAAGGTTGGACAAATGGGATTGCATAAAGTTGCAGAGCTTCTGCAGGGCAAATGACATAACTAGCAAGATAATAGAAAGCCCACGGATTAGGAGAAGATCTTTATTAGTCATACAACGGACAAGGGTCTCATATCTAAAATATACTTGGAACTCAAAAAATTAAACCCCCCAACAACAAATCCTCAAAGAAACAACTGCCCAATAAATAAGTGGGCGAAAGACTTAAAGAGAAACTTCTCTGAAGAAGAAAGAAGGATGGCCAATAGACACATGAAGAAATGTTCAACATCCCTAGCCATAAAAGAAATGCAAATCAAAACAACATTGAGATATCACCTCACCCCAGTTAGAACGGCAAAAATCAAGAACTCTAACAACAACAGACGCTGGAGGGGCTGTGGACAGAAAGGAACCTTACTTCATTGTTGGTGGGAATGTAAACTTGTTCAACCACTTTGGAAAGCAGTATGGAGGTTCCTCAAAAGACTTCACATAGATCTCCCCTATGAGTGGCGCTGTAGCTCAAGTGGTAGAGCGCTCACTTTGAGTTGAAGAGCTGAGGGACAATGCCCAGGCCCAGAGTTCAAGCCCCATGACCGACAAAAAAAAAAAAACAACTATATAGAACTCCCCTATGACCCAGCAATTCCACTTTTGGGCATTTACCCAAATGTTTACAAACAAGACCACACTAAAGCTTCCAGCACAACAATGATTATTGCAGCATTATTTACCATAGCTAAGATCTGGAACCAACCCAGATGCCCCTCAGTAGATGAACAGATCAAGAAAATGTGGTATATATACACAATGGAATTCTATGCCTCCATCAGAAAGAATGACATTGCCCCATTTGTTAGGAAATGGAAAAAGTTGGAAAAAATTATATTAAGTGAAGGAAGCCAGGCCCAAAGAAACATAGGTGCCATGGTTTCCCTTATTTGCAATATCTAGTATATGTATGAGTCAAGCGGAAAAGGTCAGATAATGCGATGTCAGGAAAATGATACCCGGGACATAAGGAAAAAAGACAAAAGTAAAAGCTAATTTAATTCATTGGTCAGACTAAGGTTCCATTGCAAAGTTATGAGATGAATCTGACATGCAGCTAAAATTGTGATGAATTGGGCTAGGAAGGTGGCTCAGTGGTAGAGTGCTTGCCTTGCATGCCTGAGGCCCTGGGTTCAATTCTTCAGCACCACATAAGCAAAAAGAAAAAAGCCAGAAGAGGCGCTGTGGCTCAAGTGGTAGAGCGCTAGCTTTGAGCTGAAGAGCTGAGGGACAGTGCCTAGGCCTGGAGTTAAAGCCCCACAACCGGACCCCCCCTAAAAAAAATTGTGATGAATTACACGTTGTAGTAGGAGCATATTTTGGAACCTACATATATACCTTCATCGAAATGCATGCCCATGAAATAGATTTGAGAAGCTATATTCCCATAGGTCCTTTGTTATACTTGTCTACTAATCCTTCGAAGGAAAAGGTGCTCTGGCACATAAAAAATGAAAAAACAAAAACTTCGTTCCCATATCTGCTTCCTCAATATTTCCAGAAAATACATCGCCCACTCACTATTTTCCTTCAGGATTTCCCTAGGATCTCTGACTTTCTTTTTGCCTCCCTGGCTCAACTTCTTTGTCTGTTGCAAGGTGGAAGTTCCTTACTGACATTCTCTAGCCTTTCCATTCAACTCAGTGCTATAGCCTTTCTGAAAATCTCCTTTCTCCATTCAAGAATTCCTCCAGTGCAGAGATGGGCAGGAGGCACACACCATAGTCCTACCCTTCTCCACAAGTTCACTTCCCCAATTGTCAGCTGCCCAGAGGCAATCATGCTCTGAAAATATTCAATGGAAAAATCCAGATATTCAGAATTGGGAAAGTTTAAATTCTTCAGAATAAGGAGAATATAAACACTAAATTGTATTGGAAGAAAATAACATTGAAAATTTGCATGTGGAGTCAGCTAATGATTGGTTTTTCATTGGGGCCCTGGCTGGTCATGCTTGTTAGCCTAGATGCTTGAGAGATAAAAAGGACAAAGATCACAGCTTGAGGACAAAGAGTTCACACCAAAGTTCTCATGACCTCATTTTCATTGGTAGCCAGGTGAGAACACTTGCTCCTGCCATCCCAGTCTACACAGGAAGCTAGCTTGAGAGAACTGGACTTGCATTCCCGCCCAAGGAAACAATCCACAAACCCCCATGTCAACAGAAAAGGCCTAGTATGGTGGTATGTGCCTGTCATCCTAGCTATATGAGATCTTCAGTAGGGGCTGTGATCCAGCTGACCAGGAAAACAAGTGAGACTCAATCTCAAAAGAAAATGCAGCACCTAGGCACCAGTGGCTCATGCCTGTAATCCTCTCTACTCAGGAGGCTGAGATCTAAGGATTGGGGTTCAAAGTCTGTCAGGGCAGGAAAGTTCATGAGACACTTAGCTCCAATTAACCACCAGAAATTCAGAAGTAGCACTGTGGCTCAACAGGTAGAGCAACCATGTGAGCTGAAGAGCTCATAGAGAGCACGTAGTCCCAGATGCATGACCAATTAAATATAAAAATCAGTCAATCACTGAAACCTCAACAAACAAAAAACAGTCAATTAATCAATCAAGAATAAACCTGCAGCAAACTGTGCTTGGATGGAGGCTCAAGCATTCAAGTGGAATAGAGCCTGTCTAGAAAGTAGGTCATCTTGTGCTTAAACATAAGGAAAGCCATCAGTTCAAACATCCACAACACCAAAAAACAAACATATCACATTCTTGTCTATGTGAGGGTTGGCCTGAGAAGCAGTGTGTGCACTGTGTGTTCCCATTCCCTTGATATCATGGTGGACATGGCTCAATACTACCTTGGACAGGCAGGAAGAGATTGCCCTACAGTTGAAGGGAAATGAGTCCAACTGATGAAGGGAATCAATACTAAGGATTAAGTCTTTCATGCAAGAGCAAGAGACTAAGGGTCTATGGCTTCCTAAGCATTTCCAGTTCCCCAGTTTATTCCAGTTCCAGATCCTTCCTTCACCACATTTTCAAACATTCAAAATTGCTTTGAATCTTTCACACAGATTTTTCTCTTCTTGATGCTATAATCTGCCAGTGATCTGCTAGTTCTCCCTGCATCATTGAAAACTTTAGTATTGTTTCTCTATGTTGGTCTAACACTCTTTGTCATTTTAAGAAAATTTCAACACTAACACAATCTAGAGTTCATCTAGCTAACATCTTGGATTCTGAGTCTCCACAATCTCTCAGCTGGCTTCATGTCAGTGACCCTTTCCTGTGGTCTAACTTACATATCACCAATAATGGCACCAACTGGGGAGATAATGTGAAATATTTCCGTTTTTACCACCTTCACTTCGTCCTGCTTACTTAATCCTGTTCTCACATATCTACTATTCAGCAACTGATACTTAGTATATTGACAGGTATTTATTGTTCGTATAAGTTACTTTTATATTATCTATCACCAAATTTGCTCTTTCTACCCCTGATAAATACATTTATATTCCAAGATCCAAATCACCTTGTTATTGAAAATCCTCAATCAATTTCCCTCTTTATTTCTTTAAGCAAAAATCCCATCTATAAATAAGTCTAGTGTTAAATCCCATCTCTACGTAAGTCTATTGTTTTTTTTTATCATTTTTATTTTTAATGTAACGGTGATGTACACAGGTTTTACAGCTGCATGTCAGGTTATGAGTTCATTTGGTTTTGAACAATGTTATTTTTTCCTCATTTTTCTAACTCATGGCTATCCATCACTACCTTACTCTTATTAGAAATTGTCAAGTAAGTCTATTTGGTTTAACTACTATTAAAATTGTGAACAAAATATTCAAGTGATTTGGAGGCATTTATAATGTACTATGTGATTTTTTTGAAGGTTTTTTTTAAAAATTTTATTGTAAAGATGCTGCTCAGAGGGATTACAGGTACACGAGTAAGGCAGTCAGTACATTTCTTTCTCTTCTCTTCTTTTCTTTTCTCTTCTTAGTTGTGGAGCTTGAACAGATGACCACTTTCTCCAAGGCAGGGTCATTGTCATTAGGCATACCTGTGTTGTCCCCTCAATCCCAAATGCTGCTCTTGTCAAGTTCTTGGTATCTGAATGAGAGGGGCTGGGAGAAAAGAAGGACTTCGTGTCCTTCTTTCTCTCCTGTCTACTGTCCATAGCTTTCTACCATTGCCCTTGGTGTGCAGGGAACCATAAACAAGTTATGTCTTGGCCCTGCTGAATCCTTTAGGTCTACCACCCTTTTCTGTTCAATATACCCTCTGGCAAGGAGGGTTTTCTTCCTCGGGGGACTTCTCATTGGAAGGTCACAGACTAACAGGGATCTACCTTGGCTGCTTATTACCCTTTAACCTTCCTGTAGTAATTGCTTCCCCTCTGTGGACTCCTCCCTTTCATCCACAGTAAAATGAATCAGAGGAAAGGACCCCAACACCAGCTATTCCAAGTGTTTCTTCCTAATCTTTGTCTTTGTTTTCCTTGATATTGGCTTCCTTTGCTCAATTTTATTTTAAAAGGGAGTTTTAAAGCACTAGGTTGAAGGAAAGTCAGCTGGTCTCATATAGCACACCAAAGGGGAGTCAGCCCATAACCCTGCTCAGTTCTAGTTCTGCTGTGAGAGACTCTGAGCAGGACTGTGGTAAGGACAGGAGAGGAGCCCCATCTAGGAAGAGGCTGCAGCTTTTATCTTTCCCTTCCCCATTTAAGAGGCTTGAAGGGGAACTGGAAGAGAGCACCTTTGCCTTTTTTCCACAAGGATTACAGTTATTTAGTGGCGTGTTTAGAGAAGGCTACTCCCCTGCGTCCCTGGAAGCCTATGCCATTCACATTGGGCTTTGTTCTGCTATGGCAGATCTCAAGGCTTCTCTTGTTGATACCCTCTCTCCCAATTCGACTTGAGTCATGGCTATGAATAAAATCAGGTGTTTCTTACAGCTGTTTTCATGATACATGGATACAGAGAAAGATGCCACTTATGACATCTGTTCTTTCTTGCCAGGATTTTTTTTTTGTATTTTATTTTATTTGTGAACATACTGTGCAGAGGGGTTACAATTACATGGGCAGGATAATGCATACATTTCTTACCAAGCATTGCAGCCTCCTCCTTTGTTTACACTTCACATCCCTTCCCAGCCTCTCCCCCCCCCCCCAGTCCCAATCCCCCCCCCCCCACTGACATTGTAAAGCTCGTTTTGGACAAGACAACTTGTACTTCTCATTTTTGCAACAGGTCCACCTGTATCCTTAAACGACTTCTTTTTCCCCATCTCCTCCACAAGTTATACTGACATCAAATATAGTGAAACCAGGGATTATACTGTGGGGGAGGGACAGACAAAGCAACAAAGAAATAATCTTATAAATGCGTTAGAAACACATGCATGAAAGAAAAAAACGTTCAAATACATATCTAAGGGTTCATTTTCCTAACATCACATTATCTGACCTTTTCCACTTGACTCATACACATACTAGATATTGCAAATAAGGGAAACCATGGGGCCTATGTTTCTTTGGGCCTGGCTTCCTTCACTTAATGTAATTTTTTCCAAGTCTTTCCATTTCCTAACAAATGAGGCAATGTCATTCTTTCTGATGGAGGCATAGAATTCCATTGTGTATATATACCACATTTTCTTGATCCATGCATCTACTGAGGGGCATCTGGGTTGGTTCCAGATCTTAGCTATGGTAAATAATGCTGCAATAAACATAGTTGTGCTGGTAGCTTTACTGTGGTCTTGTTTGTAAACATTTGGGTAAATGCCCAAAAGTGGGATTGCTGGGTCATAGGGGAGTTCTATGTGGAGTCTTTTGAGGAACCTCCATACTGTTTTCCAAAGTGGTCGAACAAGTTTACATTCCCACCAACGATGAAGTAAGTTTCCCTTCTGTCCACATCCCCTCCAGCATCTGTTGTTGTTAGAGTTCTTGATTTTTGCCATTCTAACTGGAGTGAGGTGGTATCTCAATGTTGTTTTGATTTGCATTTCTTTTATGGCTAGGGATGTGGAGCATTTCTTCATGTGTCTATTGGCCATCCTTCTTTCTTCTGCAGAGAAGTTTCTCTTTGTGTCTTTCGCCCGCTTGTTTATTGGGCAGTTGTTTCGTTGAGGATTTGTTGTTGGGGGATTTAATTTTTTGAGTTCCAAGTATATTTTAGATATGAGACCCTTGTCCGTTGTATGGCTAGTAAAGATCTTCTCCCAATCCGTGGGCTTTCTATTGATCTTGCTAGCTATGTCCTTTGCCATGCAGAAGCTCTGCAACTTTATGCAATCCCATTTGTCCAACCTTCCTTTGATTTGTTGTGTTTCCGGGTCTCTGTTCAGAAAATTTCAGCCTGAGCCAAGGAGACCTAGGGTTTCTCCTATTCCATCCTGTAATGTTTTCAGAGTGTTTGCTTTGACTTCGAGGTCTTTGATCCATTTGGAGTTGATTCTGGTGCAGGGTGATATATAAGGATCTAGCTTTAGTTTTCTACAAGTAGTTAACCAATTTTGCCAGCACTATTTACTGAAGAGGCTGTCTTTCTTCCATTCTATTGTTTTAGCTCCCTTATGGAAGATTAGATGGCTATAGGTCTGTAGGTTCATTTCTGGGTTTTCAATTCTATTCCAGTGGTCCTGAGGTCTGTTCTTATGCCAATGCCAAGCTGTTTTGAGTACTATGGCTTTATAGTAGAGTTTGAAATTTGGTAGTGATATTCCTCCAGCAGTGTTCTTTCCGTTGAGGAGCGTTTTTGCTATTCGGGGTCTTTTATTGTTCCATATGAATTTTTGGATTGCCTCTTCTATTTCCTTGAAGAATGAGCTTGGAATTTTGATAGGTATCGTGTTGAATTTGTAGATAGCCTTGGGAAGTATTGCCATTTTCACGATGTTAATCTTTCCAATCCAGGAGCATGGGAGGTTTTGCCATTTTTTAAGTTCTGTGTTGATTTCCTTTTTCAAGATTTTAAAGTTTTCATCATAGAGGTCCTTCACTTCTTTGGTTAAGTTAATTCCTAGGTATTTTATTTTTTGTGGGGCTATTACAAATGCAGTTGCTTTCCTAATTTCAGCCACACTTTTCTCATTGTTGGCATACAGAAAGGCCATTGATTTTGAGGGGTTAATTTTATATATTCCCTAATAATGTTTTGAATCTTGGTTGTTTCCGTGGTGATGTTTCCATTCTCGTCTCTGAGTTTATTTATTTGGGTGTGTTCTCTTCTTTTTCTGATAAGATTTGCTAAAGGTCTGTCAATTTTGTTAATTTTTTCGAAGAACCAACTCTTTGTTTTGTTGATTCTTTCTATAGTTTTTTTGGATTCTAATTCATTTAATTCTGATTTAATTTTAATGAGTTCTTTCCATCTACTGGATTGGGGTTTATCTTGCTGCTCTTTTTCAAGGAGGTTCAGATGACTCATTAAATTGTTAGTTTCAGATATCTCCCATTTGTTGATGTAGGAGCTCAGAGCTATAAACTTGCCTCTGAGTACTGCCTTTGCTGTGTCCCAGAGGAGCTGGTAATTTGTGTGTTCATTTTTGTTGAATAGCATGAACATTTGAATTTCCTTTCTAATCTCTTCCATGACCCACTCGTGATTCAGCATGTGTTGTTCAGCCTCCATGTGATACCAGACTTTCTTTGGTGGCTTTTGGTGTTGAGTTCTAATTTTATTCCCTTGTGGTCAGAGAGAATGCAAGGTATAACTTCACTGCTTCTGAATTTGGACAAGTTTGCTTTGTGGCCTAAAATGTGGTCTATTTTAGAAAACATTCCATGTGCTGCTGAGAAAAACGTGTATTCTGATGCTGCTGGGTGAAATGTTCGGTAGATATCTGTTAACTCTAGTTGATCTATGCAGCTGTTTAGATCTGCAGTTTCTCTGTTGAGTTTTTGCCGAGTTGATCTATCTAGTGGGGAGAGTGGTGTGTTAAAATCCCCAACAATTAATGTCTTTGGAGTTATATGGGATTTGAGGGAAAGTAGTGTTTCTTGGATAAATTTGGGTGCTCCATTGTTTGGCGAGTAGATATTTAGAATTGTAATATCCTCCTGAAAGAGAGATCCCTTAATTAGTATGTAGCGACCTTCTATATCTCTTCTCACGAATTTTAATTTGAAGTCTATTTTATCTGATATTAGGATTGCAACTCCCGCCTGTTTATGGGGGCCGTTTGCTTGGTAGATTTTGTTCCAACCTTCAACATTGAAAATGTGTTTGTTTTTATGGGCAAGATGTGACTCCTGAAGGCAGCAGATAGAAGGGTCTTGTTTTTTAATCCAACTAGACAGTCTATGTCGCTTAATTGGAGAATTCAGTCCGTTAACGTTAAGAGAAAGGACTGAGAGGTATTTGGGAGTTCCTGCCATGTTATCCGCCTTCTTGGGGGTTGCGAAATCTGGGTTCTTCCTATGGTTCTTGGATTCTCAGTTTGGGTGCAGTTTCTTGACCTTTATTGTGGTCTTGTTGGTTTTCTATGTGTAGGACATCTTTAAGAATCTTTTGTAGGGCTGGTTTGGTGGAGATGTATTGTTTCAATTTTTCTTTGCTATGGAAGGTTTTTATTTGGCCTTCAGTTATGAAGGAGAGTTTAGCTGGGTACAGTATTCTTGGTTGATAGTTGTTTGTTTTTAGGGCATGGCATACATCATTCCAGGCTCTTCTTGCTTTGATTGTCTCTGCTGAGAAATCTGAGGTGATTCTAATTGGTTTTCCTTTATAGGTGATGAATCTTTTCTCCTTGACAGCTTTAAGGATCTTTTCCTTGGTCTGAGTTGATCCTGTGTGGATTATAATGTGACGGTGGGATGTCCTATTCTGGTCTGGTCTGTTTGGAGTTCTCAAAGCTTCTTGTATCTGAATAGGCCTATCTTTTTGCATGTTTGGGAAGTTCTCTGCTAGGATCCTCTTAAACAAATTTCCTAGGCCATTAACTTCTGTTTCTAGGTGCTCCTCTACACCCATTATCCTTAGATTAGGCCTTCTGATGGTGTCTTCCAAGTGTTGGAGAGATCTATCATATTTCTTGGACTTGTCTTGGATGTTTGTATGTTCTTTCTCTATAATATCTAGGCTGTCTTCAATCCCTGAGATTCGATCTTCTGCATGGTCTAACCTGCTGTCAAGACTTTCTACTTTGTTTTTTATCTCTTTTCTTTCTAATTGGTCAGCTTTGATGGCTTCAAGGTGTTGGTGAAGCTTTGTTTTAGATCTTGTATGAACGTCTTTACTTCCTTAATTTGATGTTCAGTGTTTATTCTCAGATCACTTAGTTGGTTGGTTATGGTTTCCTTGGACTCCCATTCCTTCTGTTGGGATCCATTCAGCATTCCCTTTGTGGTCTCCCTGACTTCCTTCAGCTCTTTGTTAATGGGTTCCATGAATGCCTTTAGTGATCTTTGTGTATTTTCTTCCTGCTCTCTCAATTCCTGTATTCCTCTTTGATAAGCCTCCTCCCGTTCCTGGGATTCCTGTAGTTCTCTTTGAGTGTTCTCAGCCTGTTCACGCCATTCCTGCCTTTCTCTTTGAGTATTCTCAAGCTGCTCATGCAAATCCTGTATCAGCTTTTGAGTAGCTTCCTCACGCTTATGATAGTCCTCTATAAACTTTTGGAATGCCTCCTCTCTCTCCCTATCACGCTCATATAGAGACCTTTGTATGCTTTCAATCTTTTGATTCATCATGTTTGCCAGCAGTGTTTGTAGAGCTATTTGGGAATTCTCCTCTGGATTATTCATTATCTGTTCTGTCCCCTGATTATCGGGATTGGGAATTGAGATACCCGGATTTGCCATTTTTCTTGTGTTTTTCCGGCTTACTCTGCCCATTTGCGATGAAAATAGCACCAGTTTTGTGCTAGAACACTATCTTAAGGCAATCATCAACCCAAGTCTGAATTTGCACAGTCAGTGGTCTACAGATACAATCTAGTTCAACAGATACATCTATTCAACATCAAACAACTATACGTTAATGGGCTACGAACCGCAGAGAAGAATTTGGAAGACCAGAAATTATTAGGGTTAGGGAGAGATGTGGGTAAAAAAATAGGAATAGATTGATGTGGGGAGGCTCAGGGGGAGTTAACTAAGTCTTAATCTCAAAGCAGGAAATAGGTTGGGTAGGATGAAAGGAGAGAGAGAGAGAAAAAAGAAAAAGAAAAAAGAAAAGAAAGGGAACGGGAAAAGAAAAGAGACCAGAAAAAATAGAAAGGTAGAAATTAATAAAATTATGTAGATTCGATAACAATCTATTTAGATAAGAACATGAATTTATTGAGAGAAGGGGAGGGATGTAAAGGAGATGTGAAAAACTTAAAAATAAAAATGCTTAAGATATTATATAAGTATAAAGAGGTAGTACTGCTATTAAGGAATTTAAGTCTTAGAGGTTTTGACTTGAGTAATAAATTTGTGGATTAAGTGTGTACACAATGGGGGATAGGGTCTAATAGTCAACTACGGGTTTATCTGAGGGAGTGCAGGACAAGAATTAAGTCACATAAAGAAGAACAAAAGAGAGGAGAAAGTGAAAAGGATAATAAAGGAAGAAGAAAAAGATGAGAAGTTCAGTAGAGCTAAACAACAAACAAAAAGATAATTTAAAAAGAGAAATAGAAAAGAGAAAGAAGACCAAAAAAGAAAGCAAAAACGCACACTCCTGTATCCCCAAAATAAAATTATAAGAGGAAAAGAAAGTTTCTGGAAAACAATTTTTTTTATCAAAAAAGGCAAAGATTAAAGATAGAAAAACGTTTTAGAAACGAAAAAAAAAAAATTTTTATATAAGGTACCAAAAATAAAAACTAAAAAAAAAAAAAAGAAGACGAAGAAGAGAAAAACAAAAAGCAAACAAAAAACTTCTTTGATTTTTTTTGGGAGTAGTGGGTAAAATCCTGTATCTCCCTTGTGTCCGTAACCAGCCTCTTGTTGGGGTCTCTGGTCTGCTTGTGGTCCTGTGGCTTGGTTGGTTTCTTAAGTCAGTTTGTTCCAACAGGCAGTAAAATGCTCTGCTTTACCCAGGATTTGGCGATCCTCCTCCCAGGCTAGTTCATTGGGAGACAGATCTGCTTTGAGTATCACAAAAGAGGGGGATGCAGTGATGAGGCTAGGTTCTGGTAGCTTTTCTGGGGCTGGTTTGTGAAAACCTCACAGAGCCCAGCCTGGAGCCATTCTCAGGGTTTCTGTTTTTCAATTGATTGTCGAGGCTGCTAGAGGGAGGGGCAGCCCCTGGCTCTGATTACCCAGTGAAGAAACCCACTCCTTGGGCTGGCGCCCGAGCTGGGTGACTTTTCCCTGGGCTGAGCTGAGTCTGGCAGGTCACGCCGCCGTTAAGTTCTTGTGACCTGCTAAATGACTCGTTTTATTCCAAGGCCTGAGCTGGAGCTAGCAGCTCCTCCGAGCTTTGTCGGTATCCAAGATGGAGATCACCGGTGCTGGGGAGGCGGGGGGAGTGGCCTTCCCTCCTCTGCTCCCTGAGAAGGAGTGAGGACATCAGGCTTCTACTCACGCCGAGTCTTGGTTCCTGGGTCGTCTCTGGTCTGCGAACTGCAGGATGAAGATGTCTGCTCCTTGTCGGTTCTTGCTGGTGTTGAGTAGACTCTGCTCACCTGCTGCGTCTGGCTCCTTTGTCCCGGACTCTCTGTTGCTCAGGTATGGCGGCTGCGCTCGCCCGCCATCGTCACAGCTGCTGCCGCAGCGGCGGCTGCTGGCAAGGGCTCAGAAGTATCTCCTTCCCTGGGTTTCCTTCTCTGGCCTATGTCTCTGTCATGTGAAGGCACACTTGGTGTCATTCTCTGACTTAGGACTGTTCACTAGAACTCTAAAACTGCTTTCTATGCGAGAGCTTACTTAGACTCCAGCTGCTCCTCCACCATCTTCCCGGACTCCCCGGACTCTGTGATTTTTTGGTTTCTTTGTATGTTCCTCCCCCATGGTAAAATCCCTGTTTTCACTGTATTTGATTCCAATGCCCTGCATCTTGTATATATATATATTTCTCTAAGTTGTGGATGGGAAGGGAAAAAACAAAATGCTTCAATAGTGATATACACTGACCCATTGTAAAAATGAGATGTACAAGATACTATGTTGAAAATGGACTTTACAACTTGGAGGGGGGTGGTATAGGAGTAGTTAGAGGTGGGAATTAAGGGATGGTAGGGGAATAACAAAGGAGGAATGTACAATGCTCAACAGGAAATGTACTCATTGCCTTACTCATGTAACTGTAACCCCTGTAAAGAATTTTTACCCTATAAAACGTACTTAAAAAGAAAAAAGAAAACCATATTTAAGTGAACCCTCGATATTAACAGGCAACCCTCACCATCTCCTAGTCCTTTAATTTCTGATGAGAGTACATATTTTCCTACAACTGTGAAACCACTCTCAACACACTTGGTGGATGCCATCTTATCTTCCCACAATGAAGGGAGTGTCTCAGTGATATGTGCCACTTCCTGCCATAGGTGACACAGAGCATTAGGAGCCTGAACACCTGATGACCTAGCAGGACCCACCTCCCATGGAGATACCCAGCAATCAGAGCTGATGGGGATGGAGCACCAGAGAAACTCAATGTCATGTCTGTAAGTCAGCAAATGCCCCTCACAGACCTACGTTCTGCCCTGGCTGGCAGGTGAGGCACCACCTATCCAGCTGAGACTAATTCCTACTCCCAATTAAGTGACCAGTAAGGAGGCTTAGATTCCTCTGTTTAGGCAACCAGGCCTCCATGCAGGCTTTAGGGCCCCCATAAAGCCAGGCCCACGATCTAATCCTTACCACGAGAGCTTTCCATTTCTGAGGAAACCCATGGGACAGTGACAACTTTACATTATGAGCTCTTTTTTTTTGTCACATGTGGGGCTTGAATTTTGGGCCTGGGCACTGTACTTCGGTTCTTCAGCTCAAGGAAAGCACTGTATGACTTCAGGCACAAAGCCACTTCTGTGTTTTGTGAGTGGTTTATTGGAGATAAGAATCTCAGGGTCTTTCTTGCCTGGGTTGTCTTTGAACTGTGATCCTCAGATCTGAGCCTTCTGAGCAGCTAAGATGACAGGGGTGAGCCACAACTGCCCAGCAATCTACCTTGTTTAGATGGATGAAACTCACTGCCAAGGACCCTAGACGGCAAACTTTTGGGTTCAGGCCATTTACTATGGTGTAGTCCCACCAAGGTAACCCTTGGTAACTTTCTGGCCTCCCAGGGATACCGAGTCTCACCCAGGAAGGTACAGGTGGTTCAGCAGTCAGTGACTTATCTGTCTATTCAACTGGGCCACACACAAGGCTTTTGCTATCCCCACCAAACTCCTGACTACTAACTGCCCTAGCCCTCCACTAAGAATGAGCTTCTCTCCTTTTTGAGTCTAGCCAAATACCTCAGGTCCTGGACCCCCAACAACTCCCTCCGAACTTGCCACTTATATGAAGTAGCTAGAGGGTCACGGGAGGAAACCCTTTAAACTCCCTCCACTCACATTTCTCCCTTCAGCAGACTGGTTCCAAACGGCCTCCACACAGGCCTCTGCTCTCAGGCTGCCGGAGCCTTCACACCTGTTCTTTCATTACGTAACTGAGAAGTAGGGTTTTACATTGGGAGTTTGAGGTCAGCAGATCGGACCTCATTTGTGCCAGTAGCTTATTTGTCCAAACGCTTAGACCCTACCATGAGGGGCTGGGCTCCTTGCCTCCGTGGCCTAGCCACCATTTCTATCCTATTACAGGAGTCAAAGAAACTGAATCTGGGCACAAGCCTACCATTATCACCCACCATCACCTCTCTCAGTTACTAACCTATAAAATGCTCAAACTCTGTCTCCCTCCCACAAGCTCTGTTGTCTTGTCACTGGTAGAGGCCCCACTCTGACCTTCCAGCTCTGCCTTCCATTAAACCCCACACCCTATTACCCATTTTAGATACAAAGTGCTCCCCAGCACACTCCTGTGTGGAGACTCTGGTTGACCTGCTAACTCACCCAGCACACATTAGAGAGAGGTCATTAAAGCCCTAGGGGAACCGTAATCATGCCTGGATTACCTTCATCCCTGCCCAGGTCCTGACACTCCCAGCATCTCTCTCTTGTCCAGGCCAAGAGGTGGCGGCTGTGTCAGGCAAGAATCACACAATCTTCCTCTCCAGGCTTGCTGAGACCTGAGGAACTTCTCCTCACTCCATGCCATCTTCTCCTCCCTGCAGAGCACGGAAGTCTTCCGACTGAAGACATCGTGGCAAGAGGTCTGCAGGTGGGTCCCTATTCCCACAGCAGTTGCCCTGTGGGCAGACATGGTAGGTGTCACACTCTCTAAGCCCTGGACACAAACCCCATTCCCTGGGTCCAGGTGGGTATTTATTATCAGGATTCAGACACCTCCTGTCAGATTGAGCAGACACAGACACACACACACACACACACATACACACACACACACACACACACACACACGAACTTACTAAGTTTTCTGTCGTGGCTACGAATCTGCATCCACTTGAATTGAAAGCACAGCTGCCTAGTGGAAGAGCGATGGCTCATGGTTATGACAGGAAGAAGCACTTGCTCTTGCCTGGTGGATTCTTGGGGCTATTTGAACCGATTTTCAACCCTTTTGTGGAGTCACATGGTTTCCTTCCTTCCAAAACCAAATGGAATCCAACTCTCACCTCCCCACTTTCCAACTGTCACCTTCTCTCTGCCTCTCCCACAGATACTCCTTCTGCACATTCCACAAACTGGAAAAAATCACTTCTACAAATAATTAATCTAAGAGCAAAGAGCTGCTGGCTAAGCTATGACATGAGGAAGGGAAAACAGGGGGCAGAGGTGGAGGGGAAACACGGGGGAGTCAGTGCCATCCTGAAGTTGTTTAGAAACACAACCTGATTTCTATGGAAAGGAGAGCAAGGAGAGATTCCCGTAGGCACACAGTAGGCAGAGGGGTGCTACAGCATTTTGTGATCTGCGTATACCAGCCTAGATTTGGACGTGGGGAAGTTTAGAGAACCAGGCAGCAAGAATGGGCCCTAGACACTAGGGGAGATAACAGGTTTCCCAAGTGGCTGTGCCATGGGAGCATCTGTAAGGTTGAAGACTGACTGAGATGCCCTGTGATATAGGATATGTGATGGGCCTTGGGCCTTGACCATCACCCACCCAATACTAAGGCTGATCTCAATGGGCATTATTTCCTACCTGGGAATCTTCCTAATAGATCTCATGATGATAGATACTGCATATCAGGATATACATGAAGTGAGTAGCCAGGCCCCAGTTGGCTCCTTGGCAAGAGGAGAAGAAAGGCCCCTCAGAGTCCTGAGCTCTGACACTCCTTACAGTCTCCTGGCCATGCCCAGTGCTCAGTCCTATGCCCCTCTGACCATCTGCTGGCCAAACCTGCCTGACCCGAGAGCTGTGTGCACACACACGCCAGCTGGGGTTTCAAGTCCTTTAAGGGAGGTCTGTGTGGCAAAATTGAAGCCAGGCTTTCCTAAGACAAGCAACTTCTGGCCCAACAAAGACCTTTTTACTGATGCTGCAGTCACTCTCCTAGCTTCCCAGGGGTTAGACAACAAAATCCCTGATCCTGACTTGATGCTAGGTTCACAGCCCTCCTCTGAATGCAGGCCCTACTCTTGTGTATGCACACATGTTGCCCAGGCTAGAGGAGGCCCTGGTTGGGTGTGCTGAGGGAAGAGGGTCGCCATTCTAACTCCATTGCCCACGGCATACTAGGACAAAACACATATGATGAAATTAATTCAGGTGAGTATCAGCTGTCCAGACAGAACAGCCTGGGAAGGGAACATCAAGTTTCTCTTGTCAAACATAACCAGCTGCTATTTCTTCATGGGTCCAATGAGAGGAGAGAGAAGGTCCAGCCCTTGTCATGGTAGACTGCAAAGTAGCATCCAGGAGGTCCCCAGCATTGAGTGTGAGATCCCACACAAGTCTGGGGGACTCAATGGTGGGTTGGTGGGCAGAGCTGGTAGAGGAGCTGGGTCCCTCCTCAGCCAGCAAAGCCCAGGCCAGGCCAGTCCTGCCCTGTCACTGCTCTTGTGCTCCTCAAGACCAGGAAAATGAGATCATCTAAGACCTGAAAGACCTGCAACAAACCTGCAGATTTCATCACCTAAACAAGCAGAAATTCTGGAGTGGCTCAGTGAGGAAGCCAGGTGGGTTGTCAGACACTGGCTGAATGAGGGGGGACATCCTGACAATGGAGTCCGGAGGGCCGGAGGTGTGACCATGGATTCGAGTGGGAACCGACAGAGTCTCTGTTCGGCCGCATGAGGATGGTCCATCAGGCTCTGAAGTGCAAGCCACTCTGGCAGTGAACAAACATGGCACTTGGTCACCTCACCACCACCCTTTGTCTTAGCTATGATCTGTCATGTGCACTGGAGCCCAGGAGGCAGACTAACACTACAAACCACAAGACCAAGAAGTTTTCACAAATTAGAAAGGCAGGACAGAAGTAAGTGGATGGGCACCGACTGGCAGGGGCCAGGGAAGATTCTGGGCTGGGACACCTGAGGCTGATGCTGATTTTCCCCACTGACAGCATCCCTGATTGTGGGCTCAGAGGCCTCGGCTCTCTGGGCTTTTCCTCCCCTTGCTTGTGTCTGGGGTGCATCCCTCAGATAGGGGTCAGGATTTTCGAAGGGTCTAGACTGGAGCAGCACGCTAGCAGGGTAATGGGGAGCAGGAACGGGGAGTGTGCCGGGGAAGTTCCCTCCAGCAAGCCATCCCCTGACTGAAGCCGCCATAGTCACAACACTGACCTCAGTGGCAGTGGCAGCTCCCAGCCCACAGCACAGGAGCAGCTCCAGCGTGGCCCTGACAGCAGCAGCAGGACACCGTGGAAGAGCCCTCATACAGTGGCCCTCTGTGCCCTGGTGTGACCAGCTCCCACCTGGATCTCCACAGGAGACTCAAGGGACAATCCTCCTAAGAGAAGGAAACGGTGGCACCCTGGACTTCTAGCCCATTCCTACCTTATCCAATGGAGCTGCAGCCAAGAGGTCTGGAAAGCCCAGCTCCTGTTCACATCATATAGTTTTGGAAGACCCTAGACCTTCCTCCTAGGCTGGGACACACATCTGTGTCAAAGCCTTTCCTCATGTTGCTGTCTTTCCAGATCAGGTTCTGCAATTCTTCCTCTCCAGGGACTTCTGGAATGCTCTTAAATTCCAAAAGCCCAGCCTTCTCTTGTACCTCCAATACACCTGAGGCTAAGGCAAGCAATAGTCAGAGTTGGAATTTAGGTGGGGAGAGCAACAGCTACCCGTTGGTTCCAAATAACAAGCAGGTAGGAGACACCTGTCTCATCAGGGTGAGCATAGTTGAGCACACAGAAAAGGTGTACAAAGTTTCATGGTGAGTGGGGCAATATGACACTCCCCTGCTGTCTTCAACAAGTCAGGACACAGGCCAGTGGCCATCTCCATGTCCATTTGCTTCCCTCCTGAAATTGGTCTTTTAGTAGAGATGGCAGAAACCCAGCATGCTGGAGGAAGTGGGCAGTGCTCAGGTCCAGACCTGACAGCAAGGAAGGAGGAACAGTGGACCCAGCCACGGACATGAGTAAGACCACCTCAGGGCCTCTGGAGAGTCAAGAAGGCAGATACATGGATCAAGGAGATGAAGACTCTGACTAGATAAGGCACAATGCAACAGGAACCTTCTTGACTTTCCTTAGAGGAAGGGAGATCCAGAGCCTCAGAGTTAGGATGGTAGGATTCTGGGTATTACATAACCTGAAACAGCAGAGGCTTTTCACAGGTGAACTGGCCTTGTTCAAGAGAAGCCTTTTTCATCTTCCAAGTCTTCAAGGGATCAGGAGTCATTTATCTCTTTCCTCATGGAGATTCCATGACTTTCCATCATGCCCAGTCCTCTGCAGGCCACGAGAGGGAGTGGCTGTCATTAGCACCCAGCTGGGAGAATGTGTCTTCCTGTGTGCTCTGCTCAGAGACTCAGGGGAGCTGGAGAAGGCTACAGGTGTATCCTCTACCAGTGCGGTCTCCAGCTCAGTGGGGGCCTGACTGGGAGGAGGCAATGGGTCCCTGGCTCTGGGCCTGTTCCTTTTCTTAGGATTGGGCAAACATCTCTGGTGAGAACAAGTAGGCATGGGCCTACTTGATTCTGTTAACCTACAGCCACAAGACCTGAACATGATCCTGCCTGGGAGGAGGTGTCACACTGCTGATGAGAGTGGCAAGGAATGGACAAGGCCCATGCTATCTTCTGAGACCACCCTCAGGAAGGAAGACTTGAATCATCCCATCACACAGTGGCTGATTCCCTTTCTGAGCATGAATGCCTTCAGGGTATTGCTGGCCACAGACTGGTGGGAAGGGGGCACTGTGCACAGGAGTGATGTTCTCTCCCCTTCTGACCCATGTGATGAATCAGAAGAAGACACAGGATGTCGTCCTGAATCCCTTGAACAAAGCCTTACTGAAAGGGTACAAGCCAGAGAAGGGTGAGTTTGTGCAGACGATCTCAGAGGATCAAAGGGAGTCAGAAGCAGATAGCCAGGAAAATGGCAGAAAAGGGTGGGTGGGCATAATCACCACCCCAGGTGGGAGGGCAGCCTCAAAAGTGTAGACATTAGGTACTGAGCCCAAGTAGGCACTGCATACCCCAGTCCCAGAACTGCCCAATCAGACGCTGGACATGCCTGCCTTGCATTGCCCAGGCCTGCCCTAAATGGCTGTTTGAGGAGGCAAGAGGCAGTGCAGAGACACCATCACTTTGGGGACAGACAATGAGCTGCTATGGGGCTGGGTGGCCAAAGCTCTCACTAGAAGATACTTTGTTTTACTCCAATGGGAAGCAGGGCTTCAGAATGAATGTCAAACTGGGGTGTCGCTCAATGGAAAAGGACTTGCCTTAACATCAGGCAAACCCTTGATTTCTCCCCGGAGCACAGTCCTCAAGAATCCAATCCTAGTCCAGCAAAGCTCATATGATCAAGCCATGCAAGTGACCACAAAAGCACACTTCTATGAACAGAGCCAGTGTTATGGAAGGATGATTCAGAACAGGATAGAGTCCAGGTGCAGGCCCACAGAGAGCGAGAGAGATCCCAGAGACCACAGGAGAGTTCCACCTCTTCTCTGCCACTGTGCTTCTCTTCACAATTAGAGGACACTACCCAACATCGTACAAGGATGACAGACCTAGACACAGACAAAAAGGGGTTCAGAGTCATGCACAGAAAGAGATAGAGAAATGGGCAGACACATAATGACAGAAAGACCGAGAAATAGACACACTGAGATAGACAAATCAGGCACAAAGAGAGATAGTCTATGATTTGGGACCACAAGCCTACTGTGATGGTGCCATTGATCTGTTATCTATATACTTAGTTGAAGAGCTATTCAAATACTTTGTCTAAATGATCAGCATTGATTACACCTTGCCTGTCATTAGGCCTTGCTAGCTGCCTGCACTCTTCTCCCAGTGTAGGTGTTACGGTTTCCTTCTTCCAGTAAAGGAAGTCAGAAGCTTGGGGAGCTTTGTGATTAGGAATGAGCAACCAGGAAATGGGCAGAAGTTTGGGGTAGCCAGACATAGTTGACAGGAAAGTCATGGTCAGTGGAGACAGGGGAGAAAAAAGGGCTGGCAAGAAAGACAAGTCTTGCTAAGTGTTGGGGCCCCATTGAGTAGGAGGCCCTGGAATGAATGTTGTGCAGGGGACCTGAACCACACCTGCCTCATGGGTTTTCCTCAGTAGGACAGTGCTCCCATGGGGTGCTGTGCATTCTGGAAGGTCTGCTGTGCTTCAAGGTCCTGATCATCAAGTCAGCAGTGAGGACAGGAGGGGAATAACTTGCCCTACCTCCAGGCAGAGCAAGCATAAGCTACTGTCCCAAGTTCTTCCCTAAATACAACAAGAGAGATTTCCAACAGATTCAGTTCTCAAGCAGGAGTCCCAGGCCCTTGGTGCTCCTGCTGCTGGACTGCAGGCATGACAGCATCCTGCTCAAAATGCATCTTGTGGAGCTTTTCAAGTGCTTGGTGCGTCCCGGTCCCCATCAGTCCTGCTGATTTAGCTCTCAGTCCTTCTTCCACCAGCGCTGAGGATCCCTGAGAACACAATTGTGTTGACAAAATACAACTTTGTTCTCCAGAAGAGGACCTCTAACACACTGCCAGGATCAAGGGTGGAGCCAGCTCTTCACCTCTTTCCAGGAAGAGGAGATGACACAAAACTAAAGGGTGTCTCACTTTAGTCTGGATGGCTATGGATGAGCACATCCAGACAAGACAGGCCCAGGCTATACTGTACCCTCCAGTGACCTCCACTCCTGAAAACACTCAGGATCTTTTCTCCACTATCCCCTCCTGATATCAGGACCACAGTGGCTCTGTGATCCAGGCAATAAGCCATCTTCCTTGGATGCTCAATCCCAGACACATTTCAGATAGTGATCTACAAATTTCCTCTGAGATCAAAACGAAAGTTGCAATGTGGCCCAGGCCACAACCTCTCCATTCCACTTCAAATCCTGGAGAACACTAAGGATCCTGTATCATCATATTACTAATAATATTCCAATGATGCCTGCCAATGAACACACTGACCTGCCCTCCAGGAACTCCCTCAGTGCTTCACATGGTAGAGCAATGGGCATGGTGCTCTCACTTGCCCCTGGCTCTGCCCTCTCTATTAGGATCCAACTTTGAGGACTGTGGCGCAGATCACTGGCTCTGATCCTGTGAATTCACAGCACACATTCGCGCCAAGCCATGCTAACCTGTGTACGTTGTCTTCCTGATGAGTGCATTTGAGCTCTGACCTTCCCTTCCCTCCTCTTCAGCTATTCTAGCCTTTCTCAGGGTACACCAGAGTTTCTCATGAACATTGATTGAGAGACAGTGAGTGTTGTCCATTGGAAACATCAGAGCTCAAAGAGCCTAGAGAAAAGGCCTGTGCTAGCCCTCATCCCTCACCCATTGAATGAGTGCAGAGTGCCATGGGCTCAATGCCATGTCTGAGGATAAGCCATTCCACTCAGAGACTGCCTCCAGGGCACTGGAGAACAAAAGAAACTGCAGTTATTTCTGGTGTGGGTCCTTGCCCTGTTTCCATTCAATTTGAATGAACAATAAAAAGGAAAATATGTTCTGAATGTGGTGAAATCGATTTTAGAACACCCGTGCCAGCCCTGAATCTGATATGAATGTAATATTCAATACTGTTTCTACTGGAGTCTGGTCATTGTGGTTGTATTCCTGGATCTCAAGTATGAAGGACATACACCCCGATGTAAAAAAGGAATTTTACAGGATGATAGTGGACTTTATGCAGAAGTAGGGAATGAACACCAACACCCTTGTCCACCCAAGGAAGGAAGGGCCTGTCCACATGCACACAGCAGCTAGTGTTCACTTTACTTGCAATAAACAGGGTGTGTAAGGCAATCACGTTTGTAACCCCAATGGCAGAAGAGAAAGTGTGAAGCCCCAGTCCTGCCAGGGAAATGGCAGCATCCTGAGGGCTGGCCAGGGAGGTGGGTGGGTCTGAGAAGCCACAGCTTGTGGCCTCTGCAAGGAGTCACCAATGGAGTGGTTCATGCAGAGATACTAGGGCGAATCCCACATCTCCCAAATTTAGGATATTCCATAAAAATCTAAGACTAAGTACATCTCAAGGATTTCTTCACCAGATGCTCTACTAGGATACCTCTTACACCAGTTGTGAAAAAATAGGACCACAGGAAGTAGAGATGAAAGGCTAACATAGCTTGAACTATCATCGAGTACCATAGTCTGTGGGCCTGCACTTCAACAACAGTTTGGTTCATGGAGTTTATAGGGATCAGCTTAGAAATCAATTCTGACTGAGATAAAGAGGAAATGAGTTTTGTGAATGGACATAGGAAGTTCATCAATTACACAGTATTGAGAACAGACCATAAAAAGAAAGTGGATGTGGTATATATACATAATGGAATTCTATGCCTCCATCAGAATGAATGACATTGCCCCATTTGTTAGGAAATGGAAAGACTTGAGAAAACTTATATTAAGTGAAGTAAGGCAAGCCCAAAGAAACATGGATTCCCTGGTTTCCCTTATTTGCAATAACTAGAATATGTCTGAGTCAAGTAGAAAAGGTCAGATAAGTTGATGTTAGGGAAATGAACCCTAAGGTATGTATTCAAATGTATTTTTTCTTTCATGCGATTGTTTCTAACACATTTATAAGATTATTTCTTTGTTGCTTTGTATGTCCCTCCCCCATGGTATAACCACTGATTTCATTGTATTTGATGTTGGCATAATTTGTGGAGGGGAAGGGAAAAACAAATTGTTTAAATAAGGATACCTGTGGACCCACTGCAACAATGAGACGTACAAGTCCTTATGTCAGAAAATGAACTGTACGACTTTGTTGGGGGGGGGAGGAGCACTGGCTGGGGTCGTGGAGAAGATAGGAAGGGATGGGAAGGAGAAACAAAGGAGGAGGCAACAATGCTTGATAAGAAATGTACTCATTATCCTGCCCGTGTCATTGTAACACCTCTGTACAGTATTTTCACAATTAAAAAAATACAATAAAAGACTGGACCCCAATGTGGGCAAGTAACATCTTCATAACCATCATTACTTGGTCCAATTCCTGTTCAATACCTGCCCTCCCATGCCCATTGACTACCTCGGCCCCTCTCAGCAGAAGGAGCTCCAGAAGAAATAACCCTCACCCATACTCCCAGACAGAAACAGTACATATTCAACCAAAAAAGGGTGATATGGACGTCAGCAAACACTCCCTCCCAGACATAAGCCCCGCCCTGGAAGGCAGCACCTGGGAAGCAGGAGAGGCAACTCACACCACTAGCCCCGACTAGAAAAAGAGTTCTGAGAAGGTGGACAATGCCATTTCTCCTCTCCCTCATCAGAACTTAGCCTTGTCAGTTCAACAGCCAATACATCTTTTCCCTCTTTGTGACTTTTTCTTGAGTGGTTTTTGGGTTATTTTCTTTAATGGCCATGGTCCCATCTGCATGGGAGGAGGAAGTGTGCATATGATCCAACAAGCATACATCTCTATGAAGGTGGAAGCCTCTTCCTCCTAGTCTAACAGGGTCCTTGTGCCAGAGGTGGGAGTCATGCTGGCCAGTGGTGTTCATGGGCTACATGAGTACAAGTCATAAACAGGGGACTCTGGAGAGGGCGAGGTCAGAAGGGCCCAAGTGAAGAGATGACATCACAATGGCTCCGAGGACTTAATCCCTGGTCCTTGCCAGAACCCACAGTCCCCACAAGCTGCCCGCTAGTACACTTGTGTGGAACGTGCATATTGAGAAGATGTCTACTTGTTGTTGTTGGAGGAGGAGAAATTCAAGAGGGAGTGAAGGGCGGAGAAGGTTCCTGGGACACCTGGAGCCACGCTGGGTGCCCCCAGGACCCTACCGCCGCTTCTGGAGATTTTTCCGCAGGACTTCACAGGTAACATGGGGCAGTCCAGGCCAGGAAACTATAGGCTGACCCACCACTTCCATGTCCCTAATCCTCACTGGATCTTCCTGCTCCCTGTTTGTGTGTGTGTGTGTGCGTGTGTGTGTGTGTGTCTGTGTGTCTGTGTGTGTGTGTGTGTCTGTGTGTCTGTGTCTGTGTGTGTCTGTGTGTGTGTGTGTCTGTTTGTGTGTGTCTGTGTTTCCGTGTCTATGTGTCTATGTGTCACACACACGTTTGTGTGAGCAGTCAGTTGTTTTCAGGTTTTTCTATCATGTGTGTGGCCATGAATCTTCTTGTAGTTTTCTAGATGGCATTTGAACCATCCCTCCTCGGTTCTCCTCCAGAATGAAGATCACTTGTCCCCACACTTGGACGAGGCCTGCAGGTTAGAGGTCCCTGCGGCTGGCACCCTGGAGGAGCAGGTGGAGCGCTTGGTGTCTGCCCAGATGATGGAGGACTCCATCTTCGTACAGAACTTCTTCAACAACTACAGGAGTTCTGCAGACACTAAGCAGGTATTGGACCTGCTATTCACAAGGTGAGTGCCAACTCCAATAAGATAGGATTAGACAGCTACAGTGAGACCCTTGGCAATGGAACCTGGCTTGTGTTGGGTTCACAGAATCTATTTCACTGGCACTTGCCAGAATTGGAGGAACCAAGCATGCAAGGCCTGGGCTAGGCTGGGCTGGGCTATTCAAGTATAGCGTCTGTCTAGGACTGTGGTATATTCTCTGTCACTCTGCTTCCCTGAGGCCTCAGACAAAGCAGTGTGTTTCTTTAGCCAGAAGGAAACCAATTGGCTCTGGGACCAGGATCCCACCCAGGTGTAGGCAGAGCAGGAATAGCTGGGGCCAGAGAGTAGGCCTCTGGGCTCCTAAGTAGATCAGGACAGGAGATGATCGCTCATCCTTGAAAGAAATTGGAAGAGAAGGGAAGAGATAGGAAGGGTCGATGTACAGATCATGAGCTTAGTGGTGTGAGAAGAGCAAGAACTTGCTGGCTATCCTGGGCTGGCCAGTGATGCTTGGAATTCTCAACAGGTTCAGGAATTGTGAAGCCCCCATGGAGTCTTTTGCACAGACTGACACACTCGCAGACTCCAGAGAGGATGTCATTCCCCAGCACCAGATCTGCTAGTGAGTAGTGGGCTTTGATCTGCAGGGAGAGTATGAGTGTCCAGAGTGGTGACAAATGAGTGGGTGGAAGGTTGGAGAGATGGGGCCAAGTCAGGAGCCCTCAATTCTTGTGCTTGTCACAAGATTCTTGGGGTGTGAGGCTTCACCTATAGTACCAGGCGGAAAACATTACTATGGGGTACTGTTGTGAACAGAGGTAGTGGCTGGGGCCTTTGGGTGAATCCCAGGAGAATCCATCCTCACCATACCATAGCAGATGCCATTCAGGTTTGCCCAGCTCCCCATGAGCTTCACTGTAGGCCTAGGGACATCAGTCCTTGGTCAGAGCCCTGGAGATGCTGCTAGGGGTGGCAATGAGAACAAGGGCCACCCTGTAGCAGATACAGAAGGAGAACAAGCTGGAGGTAGGCAGACATCCATGTGCGGCTCCTGGGGAAGGAGGCAGCAGAGCTACCTCGGAGGTGTGCCGGAACCCTATGCATGCCAGGCAAGACAGCAAGGCCTTTAGAGTCCAGCATCTGGAGGCCCTCGGGAGAGATGATGGGCAAATTGCAGAAGAGGACAGGGCTGCTTCCAGCATTTGGACTTGGTTCCCACCTTGGATGAAATTTCTCTGCAGGCCATGGCTGGGTGGGCTTGCCACTGTTAGCACAGACACAAGGGGCTGATGTTGGAAGATGCTGGTCTCTGCAAAGGCAGCGATCATCGTAGGGGACTAAGGGAGACCAGGGCAGGTGCTAGGCTTT
The DNA here is from genome assembly GCF_019054845.1 of Dipodomys spectabilis. Lineage (NCBI taxonomy): Eukaryota > Metazoa > Chordata > Mammalia > Rodentia > Heteromyidae > Dipodomys > Dipodomys spectabilis. The sequence goes on from NW_024870723.1 coordinate 8,637,886, forward strand.
ATTCAGACGCTGCTTCCCACCCATGTTCCTCTAGTGCTATCTCAGGCCTTCTGAGCACCTGGCTGGACTGCCACCCAGAAGACTTCCTGGAGCCCAGGAAACATCCCTGCCTCCAGGGGCTCCAGGCTCACTTGAGGATCCATATGCGTGGCTCTGACGTGGAGCTCCATGTCTCTCACCTCCTGGCAGAGTTGGGGATCCAGGACGTCAGGCAGGATGAGGCTCTAGGTACGTAGTTGGGATGGAGACATGGCCTGGGGAGGGGTGGGAGGTGCAGGACACCACTGGGAGGAGGCTGCAAAATTAGCCATGGGCCTGGGACAAGAGAAATCTCAAGCCCAGCATGGACATGGAGAGGTTGAGCGATCGCGTGTTTGGGAGTTTCTAAGCTGGAAATCTCAGGGCGGAGGGTGCTGTGGGACTTTACAAACACTCAGAAGAAAGCAGTCATGGAGAAGACCTTGTCTCCTCCTGCAGCTCCACCCGCAGCTCCAGTGGTAGATGTCACACCAACTTCAGAGCCCCAGTCAAGTCCATCCGTGAATGTGGTCCCCACTGCAGTGGGAGGAGCCTCATCAGGAGCCCAAGCAGAGGCCACTTCTGCCTTGAATCTGGATGGCAGCGCTCAGGGAGCTGAAACTTCTTGTGTGGCTGAGGAGCCTCAGGCCAAGCTGGCTCTCCTGCTGAGTCCTGAAGCCACAAGAGCAGCCAGTGATGAAGGGCAGTCATCCCCCACTATCTCTTCAGTGCGCAGGGTCCAGGAAGCGGCGGTCAGTGCTGAGGTGGAGCCCAATGGCACCTCAGCTCCGGGGCTGAGGGTGGGAGAAGTGTCCATATGTGGTGGGGAGATGGAGCTGTGCTCTGGCTCCCCTCCTGTGCTCAGGCCCCAGCACACATCGAAAGCCACTGCTGAGGAAGAGCCAGCATCCACCTCGCCTCTGCCTCATGTCCCCGGACAAGCAGCCTTCAGTGAGGAGCTGAATGTGCTTTTGCCCTTGGCTGTGCTGCTCTTCATTGTAGGGGCACCAGCAGGCCTACTGTGTCTGGTGGGAGTAAAGACTCTGGTGATCTGTGGCCTGAGACTACTAAACTCTTGTGACAAATCAGAGCCAGTTGTCACCAGGGATGCATTACACGGTGCTGATGGCACTCCAGCAGAGAGTGCTGACAGGAAGACTTTTGTCAGTTTCTCTCCCATTCTGCGTTGCGGAGAAGCAGGCTACAGTGCTGAACTGACCATGTTTCTGATCCTAACTCTACTGTTATTTATTTTAAGAGGACCGGCTGGGGGACTCTCACTTGTAGGAGTGCTGACACTGCTGCTCTGTGCCGTAAGAGCATTCTGTTCTTGCCCAGAGTCAGAGCCAGCTCCCACCATGGCTGCTGACCACAGTGCTCAGAGAGCACCAGAATATAGTGCTGAGAAGGAGCCCTGTGTCAGCGTGGCTCCAGTTCCTAATCACAAAGAACCACCCTCCAGTACAGAACTGGAGTTCCTTCTATCCTTGTGTGTGATGTTCTACCTGTTAGGAGCACCTGCTGTAGTGTTCTTTGTGCTTGGAGTACCAACTGTGGGCTTCTGGGTTGTGAGAGCTACAGCATCTCATGCACAATCGGGGCCATCTGCCAACTTGGCTCTGGAGAGCAGAGCAGACAGAGCACCAGCCTCGGGGGATGCTACAGAGCCCCTTTCTGCCTCAGCTCCACTTCTTAGTCCTGCAGAACCAGCCTCCAGATCGGAACTGCATATCCTTTTACCCATAGCTGCAATGCTGTCTCTGGCACAAACCCCAGCGTTGGCCATCTTCGTTGGGGGAGCCCTAGTTCTGGTGCTCTCCTTTGTAGGACCACCACAAAACCACACACCATCTTGGAGGGCTGAGTTGAAGCCAGGTTCCACCATGGCTTTGGAGCCCAGGCCTGAGGACACAGCAGCCTCCAGGGCTGAGAGGGAGTCACCTTGCACCTCCACTCCGCTGTTGCCCCTCCAAAAGGCAGCAGCTTGCAATGCTGAGATGGAGGCATCTTGTGCCTCAGCTGCGCTGCTCCATGCCCAGGGAGCAGCAGTGGCCAGTGCTGCCACAGAGCCACCATCCAGTGCAGCCCCTCTGATATGCATTGAGGACACACTGGCTTCGAGGACTGAGCCAGAGCCACATCCCAACTTGGCTCCAGGACTCAGTGCAGAGACATCAGCTGCCTGCAATCCTTCCCCAGAGCCCTTGGCTGAGGTGATGGAGCAGGCTCCCTCTGCTTCTTGGGAATCTGAGTTGCCGTGCACATCTGTTTCTGCCCAAGAAGCTTGTCATCCTGCTTTGATGACCGGAGAGCCTTCACGCAGCCAGGACATGCCTTGTTTCCTGGCTGTCCACCCCCACCTGGAGGCAGAGCAGCTCACAACGATGGATGCGGTGAGGGGCTGGGCAGGGTGGCTGTGGTGAAGGAGGGCTCCCTGTGCCCTCTGCTGCTCTGGCCTGTGTCACATTTCCCTGCTGCCCATCTCTTCTTCCCCAGCCTGAGTTCCATCACACCTAGCACCACTTTGTCTAGTTCCATTTGGTTACATGCACTCCCTGAAGCTGAGATGAGACCCGCTCCCATGCCAGGAGCTGTGCAGAATCAAGCCTGGGGCAGAAAGAAGGGCAGCCAGCACACAGCTCACCCTCCTGTGCCAGGAGCCCTGTGAGCCTCAGCACTTATTCAGTAGGCACCTGATGTGGACCTGATGAGTGCCCAGCCCAGACATGGACCTGAGTGCTAGTTCTAGTGGTGTAGGACATAGGCGTTAGATCAGGGGAAGGACATTTGTTGTCTGAGCTAGGTCAGATTAGGTATTGTGTGGAGCATGGAGTCTTCTGGGAAGAATGAGAAAGTTTGGGAAATCACTGCTCTTCCATTCCCACATTGGTTACCTTGAGGTCCCTTCTGTGCTCTGTGTGCTCGGTGTCAGCACAACAGGTACAGACACTCCACAGGTCTCAGGGTCCTCCTCGACACTCACATCTCCATGCCTTTGTGCATGTGAGGAGGGATCCCAGGGCCTGTGCCTGGGCACTGTGGTGTGTCACAGCCTGGTGACCCTGGCCATCTTCCTCAGGAGCTGTTCGAGAAGGCAGTGCCCAACCACTGCCTGGGATCCATCTGGTCCCAGAGGCACAAGAAGGGCAAGGAGCACTTGGCCCCCACCATCCGGGACATGGTGGCACACTTTAACAACGTATGTTCCTGTGTCATCGCCACCTGTCTCGGGGACTTCAGCATGAAAGCCCCAGACAGAGCGCGTGTGGTCGAACACTGGATTCAGGTGGCCGCGGTACGCTACAGGCTCTGCTGCCTAGTTTATCTCCTCTGCTTTTCAATTTCTCTATTCTGCATTTTGAAATTGTGATCAAAGCCCTCCATGGAGCCCAGTGCCTCCTACCACAGGGCCATGTGTCCCAGGGCTAGCCATACCCAGCCAGCCCTACGCTGGTCCCTCACTAATCTGCTCCTCAGCCCCAGAGAACCACAATCCCCCTGGGTGCCCTACATCCCTGCCCAGGTCCTGACACTCCCAGCATCCCTCTCTTGTCCAGGCCCACAGGTGGCGGCTGTGTCAGGCAAGACTCACACAATCTTCCTCTCCAGGCTTGCCGAGACCTGAGGAACTTCTCCTCACTCCATGCCATTATCTCCGCCCTGCAGAGCGCGGCCATCTTCCGACTGAAGACAACATGGCAAGAGGTCTCCAGGTGGGTCCCTATTCCCACAGCAGTTGCCCTGTGGGCAGACATGGTAGGTGTCACACTGCCTGAGCCCTGGACACAAACATCCAGTTCAGATCCTAGTTCCCTGGGTCCAGCTTGGGTAATTCTTGTCAGGCTTCAGACACCTCCTGTAAGACTGAACATTCACAGATGCACACATACACACAGACACAGAAACAACACACACACAAACACACTGAAACACACACAGACACTCATCAGGATTTTGTGGTGGCTAAGAATCCGCATCCACTTGAAATGAAGGCAGAGCTGCCTAGTGGAAGAGGGATGGCTCATGGTTATGCCAGGAAGAAGCAACTGCTCCTTCCTGGTGTACTCTTTGAATCTTTGCACCCGTTTGCAACCCTGTTGGGCAGCCACATGGGCAGCTTCCTTCCCAACCCAAATGGAAACCAACTCCCTCCTCCCCACCTTCCAACTGTCCCCTTCTCTCTGCCCCTCCCACAGAGACTCCTTGCACACATTCCACAAATTGGAAAAAATCACTTCTCCTGAAAACAATTACTCCAAGAGCAGAGAGCTGCTGCGAAAGGTATGGCATGAGGAAGTGAAGACAGAGGGCATAGGTGGAGGCTGGGCACGGGGGAGTCAGTGCCATCCTAAGGGGATTAGAAACATGACTGGCTTTCTATTGGGGAGGAGGCCAAGGGAAGAATCTGCTAGGCACTTAATGCAGGTCAGGGCACGTGGAGTCCTAGGAAGCCACTGAGGTTGAAAATGTTCTGATGGGACACAGGGTGGCCCGGGGAAGCAGAGGGTACCCAGGATTGGGGACTCCTCCTACTGAAAGCACTACCATTCTACTTGATGCCCAATGTGCCATAGGCCCAGTGGCATATTCTTGCCCTTCCCTAAACTATGCTGCACAGGACTGCACAGAGCAACAATTTCCTGTCTCAGACCATGAGCAGAAGCTCTTTTCCAGTGGTCTGGAACTCTACCCTACTCTGCGGAGGACAGGCACGACGGTGGGGTCAGGAAGGAGTCTGAAAGTCTATGGTTCTCTCCTTCCCTGCTAACCTTTTCTAAGGACCCTGATACACAGATAAACACCATCAAACTGGAATCTTCTCAGAGCCTTGGGTCCCCTTCCTTTGCTGACCGTCAGGGCATTGGACAGACCACTAGCCTTGTCCATATCTCAGTTTTTTCCTCCCTGATAGGAAGGGTTTTGGAGCTCACAAGGCTGAAGAACCAGGCTGGCATTTGAGCTGCCCAAAGAGGAGAAACAGATGAATCCTCCAGGGTTCTGAAGAGGCCCTGGACACACATGCCAGTCAGCACATCACCATTGGTGGCAGAGAGCAGGAGTACCTGGGGCCCCCCCACTGCCAGGAGGCAGACTTGACAGATGAGGAAGCAGGCAGAGGAGGCCAGCTCCCCAGGCCAGAACCCACAGTAGTGAGTGCGGGAGCAAAGCCAGAGCTAGAATTCCTCTGCCAGTTGGTAGAAGCTTTGACACAACCTAGCAGCCATGTCACTAACTATAGTAAGACAATGACACTAGAAAGACAGACAGCACAGAGGCCTCATTAACAACCTCCACAATCTTGGCAGGAGTCTTGCAATTTGGCCACAAAGGAGAAGCAGCTCCAAGGAGGTCCCAGGTGGTTGCAGAAGATGGTGAGTGACTGGGACCTAGGCCAGGTTGCCAAGAGAGAAGGGGCACAGCGGGCCTACCTCTGCTCACCTTTCATCTCACACCCAAGGTGCAGATGGAGAAGGGCATTTGCACTCTGGCAGATGTGGTCCTGATGAGCTGGCTGTCAGAAGGGATAGAGGAACTTGAGCCAGCAGAGTGAGGAATTGGCAGAGGGTATGGGGGGCAGGTGGTGGGCAGACTGGTACTACAGAACATTGTGTTCTGCATATGCCATCACAGACTTGGATCTGGGGCAGTTTGAAGAACCAGGCAGCAAGAACCTGGGCCTAGACACAAGTGGGGATCACAGGTTTCCCAAGACGCTGTGCCATGGAAGCAGCTGTAAGGCTGTGGAATGACTGAGGAACCATGTGAGTTTGGGTCTGAGATGGACCCGGTGTCTTGACCATCACCCAACCAATCCTACAGGTGTTGACAAAGGGCATCATTCCCTACCTGGGAATCTTCCTGACAGACCTTACGATGATACATTCTGCATATCAGGATATCGATGATGTGAGTAGCCAGGCCCACGATGGCAGTCTGGGATCTTGAGGTCAAAGTTCCTTGGGAATCCTGAGCTCTGGCACTCCTTACAACCTCAAGGCCATCCTAAGAGCCGAGTCCTGTGCCCCTCTGAGCAGCTGCTTGCCACAGCTGTATGACCACTGAGTTTGTGCACATTGAGTAGCTGGGATTTCAAGTCCCTCATGGGATGGCACTGGGGCCAAACTGAAGCCAGCCTCTCCTAAGAGAAATGCCTTTTCACCCTATGCTGCAGTCACTCACCTTGCATCACAGATGTTAGACAACACAGTCCCTAAACCTGACTTGATGCCCTGTGCCCAGCCCTCCTCTGAATGGTGGCCCTACTCTGGTATAAGCACACATTTTGCCCAGGCTAGAAGAGGCCCTGGGTAGGGGGCCAAATCCTAACTCCATTGCCCTCTGTCTTCTAGGAAAAATCCCAAATGGAGAAATTAAATAAGGTAAGTGTCAGCTGGCCAGAAAGGACAGGGTGGGTAGAGACCTGCAAGTTTCTCCTGTCCAGCTTGATGAGCAGCCATTACTGGATGGGTACAATGAGATGAGAGAAGATCCACCCTTGTCATGGTAGGCTGTGTAGTAGCATGCAGGAGAGCCCCAGGATTGAGAGTGAGGGAACAACTGTGAGATCTCACATGTATTTGGGGAATCAGTGGAGGGTTGGTGGGCAGAGCTGCTAGAGGAGGTGGGTCCCTCCCTAGACAGCAAAGCTCAGCCCAGGCCAGCCCTGCCCTGTCGCTTCCCTTGTGCTCTCCATGACCAGGAAAATAAGATCATCCAACATTTGAAAGACCTGCAGCATACCTGCAGATATTATCACCTTAACAAGGCAGAAAATTTTCTGGCCTGGTTCAAGGGCCTGGAGCGGCTCAGTGAGGAAGCTAGGTAGGTTGGCAAACACTGGTTGGACCTGGGGAACATCCTGAGAATGGGGTCCAGAGGCCCTGAGGTATGACCATGGGTGAGTGGGAACCGACAGAGACTCTGGTCGGCTGCATGTGGGAGACCCACCAGGCTCTGAAGTTCAAGCCAACTGTGGCAGTGAACAGGCGAGGCACTTGGTCACCTCACCGCCACCCCTTGTCTTAGGTATGAGCTATCGTGTGCACTGGAGCCCCGGAGACAGACTGACCCTACAAACAAGAGCAAGACCTTCCCAGGAATTCAAAAGGCAAGGAAGAAGTAAGTCCCTGGGGAATGGCTGGCAGGGTTCAGGTAGGATGGCGTGCAGGTACCAGGGCTGCCTGAGGCTGATGTTGATGAGACAGAAGAGCTGGTAGGAAAGACAAGTCTTGCTAGGTGCTCGGGGCCCACTGAGTTGGAGGCCCCTGGAATGAATCCTGGGCAGGAGGCCTGAGTCCAGGCCTGCCCCATGGTGGTGTTCTCAGGAAGACAGTGCTCCTAAGAAATGCTGTGCATTCTGGAAAGCCTGCTGTGTCTGCAGTTCCTGATTATGAAGGCAGCAGTGAGCACCGCCTGCTTGAGCTGCACTCCCAAGTTCTTTCCTAAGCAAGACAACATACATTCCCCATAGGCTCTGTTCCCAGGCAGGGGTCCCAGGACCTTAGTGTTTCTGGCGCTTGACTGCAGAAATGGCAGTCTCCTGGCTCAAAACGTGTCTGTAGGAGCTTCTCAAATGGTTGCTGTGTCTCAATTCCCGTCATTACGCCGATTAAATTCTTTATCCCTCTTCCACCAGCCTGAGGATGCCTGAGAACAAGAATGTGTTAGCAAAATATGAGTTTGTTCTCCAGAAGAGGAACTCTCCCACCCTGCCAAGATCACATGTGGAGCCCGCTCCTAACCTCTTCACAGGAAGAGGAGACCACACAACACTGAACAGTGTCTCTACTTAGTCTGGATGGCTATGGTTGAGCACATCCAGACAAGAATGGCCCAGGCCATACCCTACCCTAACCACCAGTGACCTCCACTCCTGAAAACACTCAGGATCTTTTCTCCACAATCTCCTCCTGATGTCAGGACCACAGTGGTTCTGTGGTCCAGGCAATAAGCCATCTTCCTTGGATACTCAATCCAAGACACACTTCAGATATTTTTCTACAAATGCACTCTGCTGTCAAAATGTGGCCCAGGCCACAGAACTCCTCTGTTGCACCTACAATCCAGGAAAATACAAAGGATCCTGTATCCTCAGTGTTCTACTAATACCTGCCACTGGACACACTGACCTGGCCTCCAGGAACTCCCTCAGAGTTTCACATATTCTCCGTACTCTGACATAGAGGAACAGCTGACATTTTGGTAGAGCAATGGGCATGGTGCTCACACTTGCCCCTGGCTCTGCCATTTCTATTAGGATCTGACTTTGATGACTGTGATGCAGATCACTGGCTCTGATGCTGTGAGGTCGACAAGACACACTCTGCCAAAGCCATGCTGACCTATATAGGTTGTCTTCCCAATGAGAGCATTTGAGCTCTGACCTTGCCTTCCCTCCTCTGCAGCTATTCTGGCCTAGTTATGGTGCACCAGAGTTTCCCTTGAGCATCGACTGAGAGACAATGAGTGTTGCACATTGCCAACGCCAGGGTTTCAAACATCCCAGAGGAATGGCCTGTGCTAGCCCTCAACCCTCAGTCCTGGTCTGAGGGCAGATAGTGCCATGGCCTCAATGCCAAGACCCAGGATAAACCATTCCACTCAGAGACTGCATCCAGGGCACTGGAATACCAAGGAAACTGCAGTTATTCCAGGTGGGGGCCCTTGCCCTGTTTCCATTCAATTTGAATGCAGAAGAGAAAGGAAAATATTTTCTCAATGTGGTGAAATGGATTTGATCGCTATGGTAAATAATGCCTCAATAATCATAGTTGTTCTGGTAGCTTTAGGATGGCTTTGTTTGTGATCATTTGGGTAAATGCCCGTAAATGGGATTGATGGGTCATAGAGGAGCTCTATGTGGAGTGTTTTGAGGAACCTCCATACTACTTTCCAAAGTTGTTAAACAAGTTTACACTCCCACCAACAACGCAGTAGGGTTCCCTTCTGGCCACATCCCCTCCAGCCATGGTATAACCCCTGTTTTGACTCTATTTGTTGTTGGTATAATTTTGGGAAGAGAAGGGAAAAAAGCAAAATGTTTAAATAGGGATACAGGTTGGCCATTGCAACAATGAGATGCACAAGACACTGTGCTGAAAAATGAACTTTACAATTTTGGTGCGTGGGGGGCAGAGAAAAGGGGGAGTGTAACTTGGAGATGGAGGGAAGGGTGGTAGGGGAAAAACAAAGGAGGAGGCAACAATGCTCAATAGGAAACATACTCATTACTTTGCTCAGGTAACTGTAACCAAGGAGGAGGCAACAATGCTCAATAGGAAACGTACTCATTACTTTGCTCAGGTAACTGTAACCACACTGTGCAGTATTTTTAAAATAAAAATCTTACAAAAAAGATGAAGCTATGAGGAATGAACTGCAGGACACAGACACAAGAGGTTTTTCTTTGTTTCTTAACTTTGGTATTTTTTGTTTTTTTTGTATATTCTTCCACCTTTGATATAATCTCTGTTGTTCTTGTATTTGATTCTGGTAACTGGTATACTATATAACGCTTATTGGATTTAGAAAACGGAAGGAATTAAAAAATCATAAGGAGGAAACTAATGCAAAAGCCATATGCACAAGACAATATGTTGGACACGATCTGTACAACTTGAGTGTGGAGTGGGGTAGGAGGAAAGCAAAGTAGTAGAACTTTGAAGGGTGGGATAACAAGATTGACTAGGAATTTACTCATTACCTAACATATAACTGAAAGCCCTCTGTATATTGTCTTGGCAATAGAATATGAATATTTTGTATATATCTAGTGCTTCCAGTAACATGTCAATAAAACATCAAACAAGCATAGGAACAAAAGAAGATAAACAGAGGGGATACCCGGGACATAAGGAAAAAAGACAAAAGTAAAAGCTAATTTAATTCATTGGTCAGATTAGATTTCTCATGCAAGGTATCAGCAGTTACGAAATGAACCTGAAATCCAGCTCAAATTGTGATGAATTACATGTTGTAATAGGAGCATGTTTTGGAATCTACATATATGCCTTCATCAAAATATATGCCCATGAAACAGATTTGAGAAGCTATATTCCCATAGGACTTTTGTTATACTTGTTTACTAAGTCTTCGGAGGAAAAGGTACTCTGGCACTTAAATGACAAAACAAAAACTTCGTTCCCACATCTGCTTCCTCAATATTTCCAGAAAATACATCGCCCACTCACTATTTTCCTTCAGGATTTCCCTAGGATCTCTGACTTTCTTTTTGCCTCCCTGGCTCAACTTCTTTGTCTGTTGCAAGGTGGAAGTTCCTTACTGACATTCTCTAGCCTTTCCATTCAACTCAGTGCTATAGCCTTTCTGAAAATCTCCCTTCTCCATTCAAGAATTCCTCCAGTATAGGGATGGGAAGGAGGTACACACCGTAGTCCTACCCTTCTCCACAAGTTCATTTCCACAATTATCAGCTGCACAGAGGCAACCATGCTCTGAAAATATTCAATGGAAAAATCCAGATATTCAGAATTGGGAAAGTTTAAATTCTTAGAATACGGAGAATGTAAACACTAAATTGTATTGGAAGAAAATAACATTGAAAATATGCATGTGGAGTCAGCTAAGGATTTGTTTTTCATTGGGGCCCTGGCTGGTCATGCTTGTTAGCCTAGATGCTTGAGAGATAAAAAGGACAAAGATCACAGCTTGAGGACAAAGAGTTCACACCAAAGTTCTCATGACCTCATTTTCATTGGTAGCCAGGTGAGAAAACTTGCTCCTGCCATCCCAGTCTACACAGGAAGCTAGATTGAGAGAACTGGACTTGCATTCCAGCCCAAGGAAACAATCCACAAACCCCCATGTCAACAGAAAAGGCCTAGCATGGTGGTATGTGCCTGTCATCCTAGCTATATGAGATCTTCAGTAGGGGCTTTTGATCCAGCTGACCATGAAAAGAAGTGAGACTGAATCTCAAAAGAAACTGCAGCACCTAGGCACCAGTGGCTCATGCCTATAATCCTTCCTACTCAGGAGACTGAGACCTAAGGATTGGGGTTCAAAGTCTGTCAGGGCAGGAAAGTTCATGAGACACGTAGCTCTAATTAACCACCAGAAATTCAGAAGTAGCACTGTGGCTCAAAAGGTAGAGCAACCATGTGAGCTGAAGAGCTCATAGAGAGCACGTAGGCCCAGAAGCATGCCCAATTAAATATAAAAATCAATCAATCACTGAAACTTCAACAAACAAAAAACAATCAATTAATCAATCAAGAATAAACCTGCACCAAACCGTGCTTGGATGGGGGCTCAAGCATTCAAGTGGACTAGAGCCTGTCCAGCAAGTAGAACATCTTGTGCTTAAACATAAGGAAAGCCATCAGTTCAAACATCCACAACACCAAAAAACAAACATATCACATTCTTGTCTATGTGAGGGTTGGCCTGAGAAGCAGTGTCTGTACTGTGTGTTCCCATTCCCTTGATACCATGTTAGAATTGGCTCAATACTACCTCTGACAGACAGGAAGAGAAAGGATTGTCCTACAGTTGAAGGGAAATGAGTCCAACTGATGAAGGGAATCAATACTAAGGATTAAGTCTTTCATGCAAGAGCAAGAGACTAAGGGTCTATGGCTTCTTAAGCATTACCAGTTCCCCATTTTATTCCAGTTCCAGATCCTTCCTTTCCCACATTTTCAAACATTCAAAATTGCTTTAAATTTCTTTCACACAGATTTTTCTCTTCTTGATGCTATAATCTGCCAGTGATCTGCTAGTTCTCCCTGCATCATTGAAAACTTTAGTATTGTTTCTCTATGTTGGTCTAACACTGTCATTTTAAGAAAATTTCAACACTAACACAATCTAGAGTTCATCTAGCTAACATCTTGGATTCTGAGTCTCCACAATCTCTCAGCTGGCTTCATGTCAGTGACCCTTTCCTGTGGTCTAACTTACATATCACCAATAATGGCACCAACTGGGGAGATAATGTGAAATATTTCCCTTTTTACCACCTTCACTTCAACCTGCTTACTTAATCCTGTTCTCACATATCTTCTATTCAGCAACTGATACTTAGTATATTGACAGGTATTTATTGTTCCTATAAGTTACTTTTATATTATCTATCACCAAATTTGCTGTTTCTACCCCTGATAAACACATTTATAGTCCAAGATCCAAATCACCTTGTTATTGAAAATCCTCAATCAATTTCCCTCTTTATTTATTTAAACAAAAATCCCATCTATAAATAAGTCTAGTGTTAAATTCAATCTCCACGTAAGTCTATTGTTTTTCTTTTTTATCATTTTTATTTTTAATGTAAAGGTGATGTACACAGGGGTTACAGCTGCATAAGTCAGGCAATGAGTTCATTTCATTTTGAACAATATTATTTTTTCTTCATTTTTCCAACTCATGGCTATCCATCCGTACCTTACTCGTATTAGAAACTGTCAAGTAAGTATATTTGGTTTAACTACTATTAAAATCATTAACAAAATATTCAAGTGACTTGGAGGCCTTTATAATGTACTATGTGATTTTTTTGGTTTCTTTGTATGTTCCTCCCCCATGGTAAAATCCCTGTTTTCACTGTATTTGATTCCAATGCCCTGCATCTTGTATATATATTTCTCTAAGTTGTGGATGGGAAGGGAAAAAACAAAATGCTTCAATAGTGATATACACTGACCCATTGTAAAAATGAGATGTACAAGATACTATGTTGAAAATGAACTTTACAACTTGGAGGGGGGTGGTATAGGAGTAGTTAGGGAGGTGGGTATTAAGGATGGTAGGGGAATAACAAAGGAGGAATGTACAATGCTCAACAGGAAATGTACTCATTGCCTTACTCATGTAACTGTAACCCCTGTAAAGAATTTTCACAATATAAAACATACTTAAAAAGAACAAAGTAAAACATATTCAAGTGAGCCCTCAATATTAACAGGCAACCCTCACCATCACCTAGTCCTTTCATTTCTGATGAGAGTAAATGTTTTCCTACAACTGTGAAACCACTCCCAACACACTTGGAGGATGCCATCTTATCTTCCCACAATGAAGGGAGTGTCTCAGTGATATGGGCCACTTCCTGCCATAGGTGACACAGAGCATTAGGAGCCTGAACACCTGATGACCTAGCAGTAGCCACCTCCCATGGAGATACCCAGCAATCAGAGCTGATGGGGATGGAGCAGCAGAGAAACTCAATGTCATGTCTGTAAGTCAGCAAATGCCCCTCACAGACCTAAGCTCTGCCCTGGCTGGCAGGTGAGGCAACACCTATCCGCTGAGACTAATTCCTACTCCCAATTAAGTGACCAGTCCGGAGGCTTAGATTCCTCTGTTTAGGCAACTAAGCCTCCGTGAAGGCTTCAGGGCCCCCATAAAGCCTGCCCCACTATCTAACCCTTACCACGAGAGCCTTTGATTTCTGAGGAAACCCATGAGACAGTGACAATTTTACACTACTGAGCTCTTTTTTTTTTGTCACATGTGGAGCATGAATTCTGGGCCTGGTTGCTGAGCTCTTCAGCTCAAGGCCAGCACTGTATGACTTCAGGCACAAAGCTACTTCTGTGTTTTCTGAGTGGTTTATGGGAGATCAGAGTCTCAGGGTCTTTCTTGCCTGGGTTGTCTTTGAACTGTGATCCTCAGATCTGAGCCTTCTGAGTAGCTAAGATGACAGGGGTGAGCCACAACTGCCCAGCAATCTACCTTGTTTAGATGCATGAAACTCACTGCCAAGGACCCTAGACGGCAAACTTTTGGGTTCAGGTCACTTACTATGGTGTAGTCCCACCAAGGTAACCCTTGGTAACTTTCTGGCCTCCCAGGGATACCGAGTCTCACCCAGGAAGGTACAGGTGGTTCAGCAGTCAGTGACTTATCTGTGTATTTAACTGGGCCACACACAAGGCTTTTACTATCCCCACCAAACTCCTGATTACTAACTGCCCTAGTCCTCCACTAAGAATGAGCTTCTCTCCTTTTTGAGTCTTGCTGAGTACCTCAGGACCTGGACCCCCAACAACTCCCTCTGAAGTTGCCACTTATATGAAGTAGCTAGAGGGTCACGGGAGGAAACCCTTTGAACGCCCTCCACTCACATTTCTCCCTTCAGCAGACTGGTTCCAAACGGCCTCCACACAGGCCTCTGCTCTCAGGCTGCCGGAGCCTTCACACCTGTTCTTTCATTATGTAACTGAGAACTAGGGTTTTACATTGGGAGTTTGAGGTCAGCAGATCGGGCCTCATTTGTGCCAGTTGCTTATTTGTCCAGACACGTAGACCCTACCATGAGGGGCTGGGCTCCTTGCCTCTGTGGCCTAGCCACCACTTGAGTCCTATTACAGGAGTCAAAGAAACTGAACCTGGGCACAAGCCTACCATTGTCACCCACCATCACCTCACTCAGTTACTAACCTTTAGAGGGCTCAAACTCTGTCTCCCTCCCACAACCTCTGGTGTCCTATAACTGATAGAGGCCCCACTCTGACCTTCCAGCCTCTGCCTTCCATTAAACCCAACACCTATTACCAATTCCAGATACAAAGAGCTCCCCAGCACACTCCTGTGTGGAGACTCTGGATGACCTGCTAACTCACCCAGCACACATTAGAGAAAGGTTGTTAAAGCCCCAGGGGAACCGTAATCATGCCTGGGTGACCTAAATCCCTGCCCAGTTCCAAACACTCCCATCATCTCTCTCTTGTCCAGGCCAACAGGAGGCGGATGTGTCAGGCAAGACTCACACAGCCTTCCTCTCCAAGTTTGCCGAGACCTGAGGAACTTCTCCTCACTCCATGCCATCTTCTCTGCCCTACAGAGCACGGCCATCTTCCGACTGAAGACATCATGGCAAGAGGTCTGCAGGTGGGTCCCTATTCCCACAGCAGTTGCCCTATGGACAAACATGGTAGGTGTCACACTCCCTAAGCCCTGGACACAAACCCCATTCCCTGGGCCCAGGTGGGTATTTATTATCAGGATTCAGACACCTCCTGTCAGATTGAGCATACACAGACACAGACACACACATAGACACAGACACACACACACACACACACACATACACACACACACACACAAGCTTACTAGGTTTTCTGTCGTGGCTATGAATCTGCATCCACTTGAATTGAAAGCACAGCTGCCTAGTGGAAGAGCGATGGCTCATGGTTATGACAGGAAGAAGCACTTGCTCTTGCCTGGTGGATTCTTGGGGCTATTTGAACCGATTTTCAACCCTTTTGTGGAGTCACATGGTTTCCTTCCTTCCAAAACCAAATGGAATCCAACTCCCACCTCCCCACTTTCCAACTGTCACCTTCTCTCTGCCCCTCCCACAGATACTCCTTCTGCACATTCCACAAACTGGAAAAAATCACTTCTCCTACAAATAATTAATCTAAGAGCAAAGAGCTGCTGGCAAAGCTATGACATGAGGAAGGGAAGACAGGGGGCAGATGTGGAGGGGAAACACGGGGGAGTCAGTGCCATCCTGAAGGTGTTTAGAAACACAACCTGATTTCTATTGTAAGGAGAGCAAGGAGAGATTCCCGTAGGCACACAGTAGGCAGAGGGGTGCTACAGTATTTTGTGATCTGCGTATACCAGCCTAGATTTGGACGTGGGGAAGTTTGGAGAACCAGGCAGCAAGAACGGGCCCTAGACACTAGGGGGGATCACAGGTTTCCCAAGTGGCTGTGCCATGAGAGCATCTGTAAGGTTGAAGACTGACTGAGATGCCCTGTGAGATTGGGTATGAGATGGGCCTTGGGCCTTGACCATCACCAACCCAATCCTACAGCTGATCTCAATGGGCATTATTTCCTACCTGGGAATCTTCCTGATAGATCTCATGATGATAGATACTGCATATCAGGATATCCATGAAGTGAGTAGCCAGGCCCCAGTTGGCTCCTTGGCAAGAGGAGAAGAAAGGCCCCTGGGAGTCCTGAGCTCTGACAGTCCTTATAGTCCCCTGGCCATGCCCAGTGCTCAGTCCTATGCCCCTCTGACCATCTGCTGGCCAAACCTGCCTGACCCGTGAGCTGTGTGCACACACACACGCCAGCTGGGGTTTCAAGTCCTTTAAGCCAGGTCCGTGTGGCACAACGGAAGCCAGGCTTTCCTAAGACAAGCAACTTCTGGCCTAAGAAAGGCCTTTTTACTGATGCTGCAGTCACTCTCCAGCTTCCCAGGGGTTAGACAACAAAATCCCTTATCCTGACTTGATGCTAGGTTCACAGCCTCCTCTGAATGCAGGCCCTACTCTTGTTATGCACACATATTGTGCAGGCTTGATGAGGCCCTGGTTGGGTGTGCTGAGGGAAGAGGGTCCCCATACTGACTCCATGGCACTCTGAATACTAGGACAAAACACATATGATGAAATTAATTCAGGTGAGTATCAGCTGTCCAGACAGAGCAGCCTGGACATTGAGTGTGAGATCCCACACAAGTCTGGGGGACTCAATGGCGGGTTGGTGGGCAGAGCTGGTAGAGGAGCTGGGTCCCTCCTCAGCCAGCAAAGCCCAGGCCAGGCCAGTCCTGCCCTGTCACTGCTCTTGTGCTCCTCAAGACCAGGAAAATGAGATCATCTAAGACCTGAAAGACCTGCAACAAACCTGCAGATTTCATCACCTAAAGAAGCAGAAAATTCTGGAGTGGCTCAGTGAGGAAGCCAGGTGGGTTGTCAGACACTGGCTGAATGAGGGGGGACATCCTGACAATGGAGTCCGGAGGGCCGGAGGTGTGACCATGGATTCGAGTGGGAACCGACAGAGTCTCTGTTCGGCCGCATGAGGATGGTCCATCAGGCTCTGAAGTGCAAGCCACTCTGGCAGTGAACAAACATGGCACTTGGTCACCTCACCACCACCCCTTGTCTTAGCTATGAGCTGTCATGTGCACTGGAGCCCAGGAGGCAGACTGACACTACAAACCACAAGACCAAGAAGTTTTCACAAATTAGAAAGGCAGGACAGAGGTAAGTGGATGGGCACCGACTGGCAGGGGCCAGGGAAGATTCTGGGCTGCGACACCTGAGGCTGATGCTGATTTCTCCCCACTGACAGCATCCCTGATTGTGGGCTCAGAGGCCTCGACTCTCTAGGCTTTTCCTCCGCTTGCTTGTCTCTGGGGTGCATCCCTCAGATAGGGGTCAGGATTTTCGAAGGGCCTAGACTGGAGCAGCACGCTAGCAGGGTAATGGGGAGCAGGAAGGGGGGGGGTGTCTTGGGGAAGTTCCCTCCAGCAAGCCATCCCCTGACTGAAGCCGCCATAGTCACAACACTGACCTCAGTGGCAGTGGCAGCTCCCAGCCCACAGCACAGGAGCAGCTCCAGCGTGGCCCTGACAGCAGCAGCAGGACACCGTGGAAGAGCCCTCATACAGTGGCCCTCTGGGCCCTGGTGTGAACAGCTCCCACCTGGATCTCCACAGGAGACTCAAGGGAGAATCCTCCCAAGACAAGGAAACGGTGGCACCCTGCACTACTAGTCCATTCCTAACTTATCCAATTTAGGTGCAGCCAAGAGGTCTGGAAAGCCCAGCTCCTGTTCACATCATACAGTTTTGGAAGGCCATAGACCTTCCTCCCAGGCTGGGACACCCATCTATGTCAAGGCCTCTCCTCATGTTGCTGTCTTTCCAGATCAGGTTCTGCAAATCATCCTCTCCAGGGACTTCTGGAATGCTCTTAAATTGCAAAAGCCCAGCCTGCTCTTGAACCTCGAATACACCTGAGGCTAAGACAAACAATAGTCAGAGTTGGAATTTAGGTGGGGACAGCAACAGCTACCCGTTGGTTCCAAATAACAAGCAGGTGGGAGACACCTGTCTCATCAGGGTGAGCATACTTGAGCACACAGAAAAGGTGTCCAAAGTTTCATGGTGAGTGGGGCAGTATGACACACCCCTGCTGTCTTCAACAAGTCAGGATACAGACCAGTGGCCATCTCCAGGTCCATTTGCTTCCCTCCTGAAATTGGTCTTTTAGTAGAGACCGCAGAAACCCAGCATGCTGGAGCCAGTGGGCAGTGCTCAGGACAGCAAGGAGGGAGGAACAGTGGACCCAGCCACTGACATGAGTAAGACCACCTCAGGGCCTCTGGAGAGTCAAGAAGGCAGACACATGGATCAAGGAGATGAAGACTTCGACTAGATAAGGCACAATGCAACAGGAACCTTCTTGACTTTCCTCAGAGTGAGGTAGATTCAGAGCCTCAGAGTTAGGATGGTAGGATTCTGGGTATTACATAACCTGGAAAAACAGAGGCTTTTCACAGGTGAACTGGCCTTGTTCAGGAGAAGCCTTTTTCATCTTCCAAGTCTTCAAGGGATCAGGAGTCATTTATCTCTTTCCTCATGGAGATTCCATGACTTTCCATCATGCTCAGTCCTCTCCAGGCCACGAGAGGGAGTGGCTGTCATTAGCAGCCAGCTGGGAGAATGTGTCTTCCTGTGTGCTCTGCTCAGAGACTCAGGGGAGCTGGAGAAGGCTGCAGGTGTACCCTCTACCAGTGCAGCCTCCAGCCCAGTGGGGGCCTGACTGGTATGAGGCAATGGGTCCCTGGCTCTGGGCCTGCTCCTTCTCTTGGGCTTGGGCAAACCTCTCTGGTGAGACCTAGGCCCATGCCTACTTGATTCTGTTTACCTACAGCCACAAGACCTGAACATGATCCTGCCTGGGAGGAGGTGTCACACTGCTGATGAGAGTGGCTAAAATGGACAAGGCCCATGCTATCTTCTGAGACCACTCTCAGGAAGGAAGACTTGAATCATCCCATCACACAGTGGCTGATTCCCTTTCTGAGCATGAGTGCCTTCAGGGTATTGCTGGCCACAGACTGGTGGGAAGGGGGCACTGTGCACAGGGCTTGATGTTCTCTCCCCTTCTGACCCATGTGAGGAATCAGAAGAAGACACAGGATGTCATCCTGAAGCCCTTGAACAAAGCCTTACTGAAAGAGTACAAGCCAGATTTTGTTAAGTTTTTCGAAGAACCAACTCTTTGTTTTGTTGATTCTTTCTATAGTTTTTTTGGATTCTAATTCATTTAATTCTGATTTAATTTTGATTATTTCTTTCCGTGTACTGGATTGGGGTTTATCTTGCTGCTCTTTTTCAAGGAGGTTTAGGTGTGTCATTAAATTGTTAGTTTCAGATCTGTCCAATTTGTTGATGTAGGAGCTCAGAGCTATAAACTTGCCTCTGAGTACTACCTTTGCTGTGTCCCAGAGGAGCTGGTAATTTGTGTGTTCATTTTTGTGGAATAGCATGAACATTTTAATTTCCTTTCTAATCTCTTCTATGACCCACTCATGATTCAGTAGTGTGTTGTTCAGCCTCCATGACAGACCCTTAGCAAATCTTATCAGAAAAAGAAGAGAACACACCCAAATTAATAAACTCAGAGATGAGAATGGAAACATCTCCACGGAAACAACCAAGATTCAGAACATTATACGGGAATACTTCTCAAAACTCTATGCTAATAAGTTTGAGAACTTGACAGAATTGGACCTTTTCCTAGCAAATATTGACATGCCAAAACTGAACCAAGATGAGTTAAACTATCTTAACAGGCCCATATCAAGTACTGAAATAGAAACAGCAATAAGAGTCCTCCCAGGTAAGAAAAGTCCAGGACCAGATGGTTTTACAGCGGAATTTTACAAGGCCTTCAAAGCACAGCTCACACCAATACTCCTCCAACTCTTCAATGAAATTGAAAGAGAAAGCTCACTACCGAACATATTCTATGAAGCCATCATAACCCTCATCCCAAAACCAGGCAGGGACTCATCAAAGAAAGAGAACTATAGACCAATTTCTTTGATGAATATTGATGCAAAACTTCTCAACAAAATTTTGGCCAATCGACTTCAACAATTCATCCAAAAAATCATACACCACGATCAAACGGGATTCATTTCAGGGATGCAAAGCTGGTTCAATATACCCAAATCAATTAATATTATTCATCACATCAACTGGAGCAAGAATAAGAACCACATGGTTATCTCAATAGATGCAGAAAAAGCATTCGACAAGATCCAACACCCCTTCATGATGAAGGTTTTGGAAAAATTAGGAATCCATGGAACATTCCTCAATACAATAAAGGCTGTATATGACAAACCTACAGCCAGCATTATACTCAATGGTGAAAACCTAAAGCCATTTCCTCTTAACTCAGGAACAAGACAAGGATGCCCACTCTCTCCACTTCTCTTCAATCTAGTATTAGAATGCCTAGCTACAGCAATAAGACAAGATGCAGACATAAAGGGGATCCAAATAGGGAAAGAAGAAATAACACTCTCCCTCTTTGCAGATGACATGATCTTGTATTTAAAGAATCCCATAGACTCCACTCCCAAATTACTCAAGCTGATTCAAAACTTTGGTAAAGTAGCAGGTTATAAAATTAACCCCCCAAAATCAAAGGCTTTTCTGTATGCCAACAATGAGAAAAGTGTGGCTGAAATTAGGAAAGCAACTCCATTTGTAATAGCCCCACGAAAAATAAAATACCTAGGAATTAACTAAAGAAGGGAAGAACCTCTATGAAAACTTTAAAATCTTGAAAAAGGAAATCAACACAGAACTTAAAAAATGGCAAAGCCTCCCATGCTCCTGGATTGGAAAGATTAACATCGTGAAAATGTTAATACTTCCCAAGGCTACCTACAAATTAAACGCAATACCTATCAAAATTCCACCCTCATTCTTCAAGGAAATAGAAGAGGCAATCCAAAAATTCATATGGAACAATAAAAGACCCCGAATAGCAAAAACGCTCCTCAACGGAAAGAACACTGCTGGAGGAATATCAATACCAAACTTCAAACTCTACTATAAAGCCATAGTAATCAAAACAGCTTGGTATTGGCATAAGAACAGACCTCAGGACCAATGGAATAGAATTGAAAACCCAGAAATGAACCTACAGACCTATAGCCATCTAATCATCGATAAGGGAGATAAAACAATAGAATGGAACAAAGACAGCCTCTTCAGTAAATGGTGCTGGCAAAATTGGTTAACTACATGTAGAAAACTAAAGCTAGATCCTTATATATCACCCTGCACCAGAATCAACTCCAAACGGATCAAAGACCTTGAAGTCAAAGCAGACACTCTGAAAACATTACAGGATGGAATAGGAGAAACCCTAGGTCTCCTTGGATCAGGCCAAAACTTTCTGAATAGAGACCCGGAAACACAACAAATCAAAGGAAGGTTGGACAAATGGGATTGCATAAAGTTGCAGAGCTTCTGCAGGGCAAATGACATAACTAGCAAGATAATAGAAAGCCCATGGATTAGGAGAAGATCTTTACTAGCCATACAACGGACAAGGGTCTCATATCTAAAATATACTTGGAACTCAAAAAATTAAACCCCCCAACAACAAATCCTCAAAGAAACAACTGCCCAATAAATAAGTGGGCGAAAGACTTAAAGAGAAACTTCTCTGAAGAAGAAAGAAGGATGGCCAATAGACACATGAAGAAATGTTCAACATCCCTAGCCATAAAAGAAATGCAAATCAAAACAACATTGAGATATCACCTCACCCCAGTTAGAACGGCAAAAATCAAGAACTCTAACAACAACAGATGCTGGAGGGATGTGGACAGAAAGGAACCTTCCTTCATTGTTGGTGGGAATGCAAACTTGTTCAACCACTTTGGAAAGCAGTATGGAGGTTCCTCAAAAGACTTCACATAGATCTCCCCTATGAGTGGCGCTGTAGCTCAAGTGGTAGAGCGCTCGCTTTGACTTGAAGAGCTGAGGGACAATGCCCAGGCCCAGAGTTCAAGCCCCATGACCGACAAAAAAAAAAAAAAAAAACTATATAGAACTCCCCTATGGCCCAGCAATTCCACTTTTGGGCATTTACCCAAATGTTTACAAACAAGACCACACTAAAGCTACCAGCACAACATTGTTTATTGCAGCATTATTTACCATAGCTAAGATCTGGAACCAACCCAGATGCCCCTCAGTAGATGAACAGATCAAGAAAATGTGGTATATATACACAATGGAATTCTATGCCTCCATCAGAAAGAATGACATTGCCCCATTTGTTAGGAAATGGAAAAAGTTGGAAAAAATTATATTAAGTGAAGGAAGCCAGGCCCAAAGAAACATAGGTCCCATGGTTTCCCTTATTTGCAATATCTAGTATATGTATGAGTCAAGCGGAAAAGGTCAGATAATGCGATGTCAGGAAAATGATACCCGGGACATAAGGAAAAAAGACAAAAGTAAAAGCTAATTTAATTCATTGGTCAGACTAAGGTTCCATTGCAAAGTTATGAGATGAATCTGACATGCAGCTAAAATTGTGATGAATTGGGCTAGGAAGGTGGCTCTGTGGTAGAGTGCTTGCCTTGCATGCCTGAGGCCCTGGGTTCAATTCCTCAGCACCACATAAGCAAAAAGAAAAAAGCCAGAAGAGGCGCTGTGGCTCAAGTGGTAGAGCGCTAGCTTTGAGCTGAAGAGCTGAGGGACAGTGCCCAGGCCTGGAGTTAAAGCCCCACAACCGGACCCCCCCTAAAAAAAAATTGTGATGAATTACACATTGTAGTAGGAGCATATTTTGGAACCTACATATATACCTTCATCGAAATGCATGCCCATGAAATAGATTTGAGAAGCTATATTCCCATAGGTCCTTTGTTATACTTGTCTACTAAACCTTCGAAAGAAAAGGTGCTCTGGCACTTAAAAAATGAAAAAACAAAAACTTCGTTCCCATATCTGCTTCCTCAATATTTCCAGAAAATACATCGCCCACTCACTATTTTCCTTCAGGATTTCCCTAGGATCTCTGACTTTCTTTTTGCCTCCCTGGCTCAACTTCTTTGTCTGTTGCAAGGTGGAAGTTCCTTACTGACATTCTCTAGCCTTTCCATTCAACTCAGTGCTATAGCCTTTCTGAAAATCTCCCTTCTCCATTCAAGAATTCCTCCAGTGCAGAGATGGGCAGGAGGCACACACCATAGTCCTACCCTTCTCCACAAGTTCACTTCCCCAATTATCAGCTGCCCAGAGGCAATCATGCTCTGAAAATATTCAATGGAAAAATCCAGATATTCAGAATTGGGAAAGTTTAAATTCTTCAGAATAAGGAGAATATGAACACTAAATTGTATTGGAAGAAAATAACATTGAAAATTTGCATGTGGAGTCAGCTAAGGATGTGTTTTTCTTGGGGCCCTGGCTAGTCATGCTTGTTAGCCTAGATGCTTGAGAGATAAAAAGGACAAAGATCACAGCTTGAGGACAAAGAGTTCACACCAAAGTTCTCATGACCTCATTTTCATTGGTAGCCAGGTGAGAACACTTGCTCCTGCCATCCCAGTCTACACAGGAAGCTAGATTGAGAGAACTGGACTTGCATTCCAGCCCAAGGAAACAATCCACAAACCCCCATGTCAACAGAAAAGGCCTAGCATGGTGGTATGTGCCTGTCATCCTAGCTATATGAGATCTTCAGTAGGGGCTGTGATCCAGCTGACCAGGAAAACAAGTGAGACTCAATCTCAAAAGAAAATGCAGCACCTAGGCACCAGTGGCTCATGCCTATAATCCTCTATACTCAGGAGGCTGAGATCTAAGGATTGGGGTTCTAAGTCTGTCTGGCAGGAAAGTTCATGAGACATTTAGCTCCAATTAACCACCAGAAATTCAGAAGTAGCACTGTGGCTCAAAAGGTAGAGCAACCATGTGAGCTGAAGAGCTCATAGAGAGCACGTAGTCCCAGATGCATGACCAATTAAATGTAAAAATCAGTCAATCACTGAAACCTCAACAAACAAAAAACAGTCAATTAATCAATCAAGAATAAACCTGCAGCAAACTGTGCTTGGATGGAGGCTCAAGCATTCAAGTGGAATAGAGCCTGTCTAGCAAGTAGGTCATCTTGTGCTTAAACATAAGGAAAGCCATCAGTTCAAACATCCACAACACCAAAAAACAAACATATCACATTCTTGTCTATGTGAGGGTTGGCCTGAGAAGCAGTGTGTGTACTGTGTGTTCCCATTCCCTTGATATCATGGTGGACATGGCTCAATACTACCTTGGACAGGCAGGAAGAGATTGCCCTACAGTTGAAGGGAAATGAGTCCAACTGATGAAGGGAATCAATACTAAGGATTAAGTCTTTCATGCAAGAGCAAGAGACTAAGGGTCTATGGCTTCCTAAGCATTTCCAGTTCCCCAGTTTATTCCAGTTCCAGATCCTTCCTTCACCACATTTTCAAACATTCAAAATTGCTTTGAATCTTTCACACAGATTTTTCTCTTCTTGATGCTATAATCTGCCAGTGATCTGCTAGTTCTCCCTGCATCATTGAAAACTTTAGTATTGTTTCTCTATGTTGGTCTAACACTCTTTGTCATTTTAAGAAAATTTCAACACTAACACAATCTAGAGTTCATCTAGCTAACATCTTGGATTCTGAGTCTCCACAATCTCTCAGCTGGCTTCATGTCAGTGACCCTTTCCTGTGGTCTAACTTACATATCACCAATAATGGCACCAACTGGGGAGATAATGTGAAATATTTCCCTTTTTACCACCTTCACTTCCTCCTGCTTACTTAATCCTGTTCTCACATATCTACTATTCAGCAACTGATACTTAGTATATTGACAGGTATTTATTGTTCGTATAAGTTACTTTTATATTATCTATCACCAAATTTGCTTTTTCTACCCCTGATAAATGCATTTATATTCCAAGATCCAAATCACCTTGTTATTGAAAATCCTCAATCAATTTCCCTCTTTATTTCTTTAAGCAAAAATCCCATCTATAAATAAGTCTAGTGTTAAATCCCATCTCTACGTAAGTCTATTGTTTTTTTATCATTTTTATTTTTAATGTAACGGTGATGTACACAGGTTTTACAGCTGCATGTCAGGTAATGAGTTCATTTGGTTTTGAACAATGTTATTTTTTCCTCATTTTTCTAACTCATGGCTATCCATCACTACCTTACTCTTATTAGAAATTGTCAAGTAAGTATATTTGGTTTAACTACTATTAAAATTGTGAACAAAATATTCAAGTGATTTGGAGGCATTTATAATGTACTATGTGATTTTTTTGAAGGTTTTTTTTAAAAATTTTATTGTAAAGATGCTACTCAGAGGGATTACAGGTACACGAGTAAGGCAGTCAGTACATTTCTTTTCTCTTCTCTTCTTTTCTTTTCTCTTCTTAGTTGTGGAGCTTGAACAGATGACCACTTTCTCCAAGGCAGGGTCATTGTCATTAGGCATACCTGTGTTGTCCCCTCAATCCCAAATGCTGCTCTTGTCAAGTTCTTGGTATCTGAATGAGAGGGGCTGGGAGAAAAGAAGGACTTCGTGTCCTTCTTTCTCTCCTGTCTACTGTCCATAGCTTTCTACCATTGCCCTTGGTGTGCAGGGAACCATAAACAAGTTATGTCTTGGCCCTGCTGAATCCTTTAGGTCTACCACCCTTTTCTGTTCAATATACCCTCTGGCAAGGAGGGTTTTCTTCCTCGGGGGACTTCTCAATGGAAGGTCACAGACTAACAGAGATCTACCTTGGCTGCTTATTACCCTTTAACCTTCCTATAGTAATTGCTTCCCCTCTGTGGACTCCTCCCTTTCATCCACAGTAAAATGAATCAGAGGAAAGGACCCCAACACCAGCTATTCCAAGTGTTTCTTCCTAATCTTTGTCTTAGTTTTCCTTGATATTGGCTTCCTTTGCTCAATTTTATTTTAAAAGGGAGTTTTAAAGCACTAGGTTGAAGGAAAGTCAGCTGGTCTCATATAGCACACCAAAGGGGAGTCAGCCCATAACCCTGCTCAGTTCTAGTTCTGCTGTGAGAGACTCTGAGCAGGACTGTGGTAAGGACAGGAGAGGAGCCCCATCTAGGAAGAGGCTGCAGCTTTTATCTTTCCCTTCCCCATTTAAGAGGCTTGAAGGGGAACTGGAAGAGAGCACCTTTGCCTTTTTTCCACAAGGATTAGAGTTATTTAGTGGCGTGTTTAGAGAAGGCTACTCCCCTGCGTCCCTGGAAGCCTATGCCATTCACATTGGGCTTTGTTCTGCTATGGCAGATCTCAAGGCTTCTCTTGTTGATACCCTATCTCTCAATTCGACTTGAGTCATGGCTATGAATAAAATCAGGTGTTTCTTACAGCTGTTTTCATGATACATGGATACAGAGAAAGATGCCACTTATGACATCTGTTCTTTCTTACCAGGATTTTTTTTTTTGTATTTTATTTTATTTGTGAACATACTGTGCAGAGGGGTTACAATTACATGGGCAGGATAATGCATACATTTCTTACCAAGCATTGCAGCCTCCTCCTTTGTTTACACTTCACATCCCTTCCCAGCCTCTCCTCCCCCAGTCCCAATCCCCCCCCCCCCCCACTGACATTGTAAAGCTCGTTTTGGACAAGACAACTTGTGCTTCTCATTTTTGCAACAGGTCCACCTGTATCCTTAAACGACTTCTTTTTCCCAATCTCCTCCACAAGTTATACTGACATCAAATATAGTGAAACCAGGGATTATACTGTGGGGGAGGGACATACAAAGCAACAAAGAAATAATCTTATAAATGCGTTAGAAACACATGCATGAAAGAAAAAAACGTTAAAATACATATCTAAGGGTTCATTTTCCTAACATCACATTATCTGACCTTTTCCACTTGACTCATACACATACTAGATATTGCAAATAAGGGAAACCATGGGGCCTATGTTTCTTTGGGCCTGGCTTCCTTCACTTAATGTAATTTTTTCCAAGTCTTTCCATTTCCTAACAAATGGGGCAATGTCATTCTTTCTGATGGAGGCATAGAATTCCATTGTGTATATATACCACATTTTCTTGATCCATTCATCTACTGAGGGGCATCTGGGTTGGTTCCAGATCTTAGCTATGGTAAATAATGCTGCAATAAACATAGTTGTGCTGGTAGCTTTAGTGTGGTCTTGTTTGTAAACATTTGGGTAAATGTCCAAAAGTGGGATTGCTGGGTCATAGGGGAGTTCTATGTGGAGTCTTTTGAGGAACCTCCATACTGTTTTCCAAAGTGGTCGAACAAGTTTACATTCCCACCAACGATGAAGTAAGTTTCCCTTCTGTCCACATCCCCTCCAGCATCTGTTGTTGTTAGAGTTCTTGATTTTTGCCATTCTAACTGGAGTGAGGTGGTATCTCAATGTTGTTTTGATTTGCATTTCTTTTATGGCTAGGGATGTGGAGCATTTCTTCATGTGTCTATTGGCCATCCTTCTTTCTTCTTCAGAGAAGTTTCTCTTTAAGTCTTTCGCCCACTTGTTTATTGGGCAGTTGTTTCTTTGAGGATTTGTTGTTGGGGGATTTAATTTTTTGAGTTCCAAGTATATTTTAGATATGAGACCCTTGTCCGTTGTATGGCTAGTAAAGATCTTCTCCCAATCCGTGGGCTTTCTATTGATCTTGCTAGCTATGTCCTTTGCCATGCAGAAGCTCTGCAACTTTATGCAATCCCATTTGTCCAACCTTCCTTTGATTTGTTGTGTTTCCGGGTCTCTGTTCAGAAAATTTCAGCCTGAGCCAAGGAGACCTAGGGTTTCTCCTATTCCATCCTGTAATGTTTTCAGAGTGTTTGCTTTGACTTCGAGGTCTTTGATCCATTTGGAGTTGATTCTGGTGCAGGGTGATATATAAGGATCTAGCTTTAGTTTTCTACAAGTAGTTAACCAATTTTGCCAGCACCATTTACTGAAGAGGCTGTCTTTCTTCCATTCTATTGTTTTAGCTCCCTTATGGAAGATTAGATGGCTATAGGTCTGTAGGTTCATTTTTGGGTTTTCAATTCTATTCCAGTGGTCCTGAGGTCTGTTCTTATGCCAATACCAAGCTGTTTTGAGTACTATGGCTTTATAGTAGAGTTTGAAATTTGGTATTGATATTCCTCCAGCAGTGTTCTTTCCGTTGAGGAGCGTTTTTGCTATTCGGGGTCTTTTATTGTTCCATATGAATTTTTGGATTGCCTCTTCTATTTCCTTGAAGAATGAGCTTGGAATTTTGATAGGTATTGTGTTGAATTTGTAGATAGCCTTGGGAAGTATTGCCATTTTCACGATGTTAATCTTTCCAATCCAGGAGCATGGGAGG
Source organism: Dipodomys spectabilis (assembly GCF_019054845.1). Taxonomy (NCBI): domain Eukaryota; kingdom Metazoa; phylum Chordata; class Mammalia; order Rodentia; family Heteromyidae; genus Dipodomys; species Dipodomys spectabilis. The sequence continues at coordinate 8,666,069 of NW_024870723.1, forward strand.
TTTTGCCATTTTTTAAGTTCTGTGTTGATTTCCTTTTTCAAGATTTTAAAGTTTTCATCATAGAGGTCCTTCACTTCTTTGGTTAAGTTAATTCCTAGGTATTTTATTTTTTGTGGGGCTATTACAAATGGAGTTGCTTTCCTAATTTCAGCCACACTTTTCTCATTGTTGGCATACAGAAAGGCCATTGATTTTGGGGGGTTAATTTTATATATTCCCTAATAATGTTTTGAATCTTGGTTGTTTCCGTGGTGATGTTTCCATTCTCGTCTCTGAGTTTATTTATTTGGGTGTGTTCTCTTCTTTTTCTGATAAGATTTGCTAAATGTCTATCAATTTTGTTAATTTTTTCGAAGAACCAACTCTTTGTTTTGTTGATTCTTTCTATAGTTTTTTTGGATTCTAATTCATTTAATTCTGATTTAATTTTAATGATTTCTTTCCATCTACTGGATTGGGGTTTATCTTGCTGCTCTTTTTCAAGGAGGTTCAGATGTCTCATTAAATTGTTAGTTTCAGATATCTCCCATTTGTTGATGTAGGAGCTCAGAGCTATAAACTTGCCTCTGAGTACTGCCTTTGCTGTGTCCCAGAGGAGCTGGTAATTTGTGTGTTCATTTTTGTTGAATAGCATGAACATTTGAATTTCCTTTCTAATCTCTTCCATGACCCACTCGTGATTCAGCATGTGTTGTTCAGCCTCCATGTGATACCAGACTTTCTTTGGTGGCTTTTGGTGTTGAGTTCTAATTTTATTCCCTTGTGGTCAGAGAGAATGCAAGGTATAACTTCACTGCTTCTGAATTTGGACAAGTTTGCTTTGTGGCCTAAAATTTGGTCTATTTTAGAAAACATTCCATGTGCTGCTGAGAAAAACGTGTATTCTGATGCTGCTGGGTGAAATGTTCGGTAGATATCTGTTAACTCTAGTTGATCTATGCAGCTGTTTAGATCTGCAGTTTCTCTGTTGAGTTTTTGCAGAGTTGATCTATCTAGTGGGGAGAGTGGTGTGTTAAAATCCCCAACAATTAATGTCTTTGGAGTTATATGGGATTTGAGGGAAAGTAGTGTTTCTTGGATAAATTTGGGTGCTCCATTGTTTGGCGAGTAGATATTTAGAATTGTAATATCCTCCTGAAAGAGAGATCCCTTAATTAGTATGTAGCGACCTTCTTTATCTCTTCTCACGAATTTTAATTTGAAGTCTATTTTATCTGATATTAGGATTGCAACTCCCGCCTGTTTATGGGGGCCGTTTGCTTGGTAGATTTTGTTCCAACCTTCAACATTGAAAATGTGTTTGTTTTTATGGGCAAGATGTGACTCCTGAAGGCAGCAGATAGAAGGGTCTTGTTTTTTAATCCAACTAGACAGTCTATGTCGCTTAATTGGAGAATTCAGTCCGTTAACGATAAGAGAAAGGACTGAGAGGTATTTGGGAGTTCCTGCCATGTTATCCGCCTTCTTGGGGGTTGCGAAATCTGGGTTCTTCCTATGGTTCTTGGATTCTCAGTTTGGGTGCAGTTTCTTTTTTTTTTTTTTTTTTTTTAATTTTATTTTATTTTATTTTATTTGAAAACATACTGTACAGAGGGGTTACAATTACATGGGCAGGAAAATGCATACATTTCTTACCAAGCATTGCAGCCTCCTCCTTTGTTTACCCTTCACCTCCCTTCCCACCCTCCCCCCTCCCCCCCCAACCAATCATACCCCCCCTCCCTCCCCCCCACCGACATTGTAAAGCTGGTTTTGACATGACATTTTGTACTTCTCATTGTTGCAACAGGTCCATCTGAATCCTTAAACGACTTGTTTGTCCCCGTCTCCTCCACATGTTATACTGACATCAAATATAGTGAAAGCGGGGGTTACACTGTGGGGGAGGGACATACAAAGCAGCAAAGAAATAATATTATAAATGCGTTAGAAACACATGCATGAATGAAACAAAAACATTAAAATACATATTTGAGGGTTCGTTTTCCTAACATCACATTCTCTGACTTTTTCCGCTTGACTCATACCTATACTAGATATTGCAAATAAGGGAAACCATGGGACCTATGTTTCTTTGGGCCTGGCTTACTTCACTTAATATAATTTTTTCCAAGCCTTTCCATTTCCTAACAAATGGGGCAATGTCATTCTTTCTGATGGAGGCATAGAATTCCATTGTGTATATATACCACATCTTCTTGATCCATTCATCTACTGAGGGGCATCTGGGTTGGTTCCATATCTTAGCTATGGTAAATAATGCTGCAATAAACATAGTTGTGCTGGTAGCTTTAGTGTGGCCTTGTTTGTGGTCATTTGGGTAAATGCCCAAAAGTGGGATTGCTGGGTCATTGGGGAGCTCTATATGGAGTCTTTTGAGGAACCTCCATACTGCTTTCCAAAGTGGTTGACCAAGTTTACATTCCCACCAACAATGAAGTAAGGTTCCCTTCTGTCCACATCCCCTCCAGCATCTGTTGTTGTTAGAGTTCTTGATTTTTGCTGTTCTAACTGGAGTGAGGTGATATCTCAATGTTGTTTTGATTTGCATTTCTTTTATGGCTAGGGATGCTGAACATTTCTTCATGTGTCTGTTGGCCATCCTTCTTTCTTCTTCAGAGAAGCTTCTCTTTAGGTCTTTCGCCCACTTACTTATTGGGCAGTTGTTTCTTTGAGGATTTGTTGTTGGGTGGTTTAATTTTTTGAGTTCCAAGTATATTTTAGATATGAGACCCTTGTCCGTTGTATGGCTAGTAAAGATCTTCTCCCAATCCGTGGGCTTTCTATTGATCTTGCTAGCTATGTCATTTGCCCAGCAGAAGCTCTGCAACCTTATACAATCCCATTTGTCCAACCTTTCTTTGATTTGTTGTGTTTCCGGGTCTCTATTCAGAAAATTTCGGCCTGAGCCGAGGAGACCCAGGGTTTCTCCTATTCCATCCTGTAATGTTTTCAGAGTGTCTGCTTTGAGTTCAAGGTCTTTGATCCATTTGGAGTTGATTCTGGTGCAGGGTGATATATAAGGATCTAGCTTTAGTTTTCTACATGTAGTTAACCAGTTTTGCCAGCACCATTTACTGAAGAGGCTGTCTGTCTTCCATTCTATTGTTTTAGCTCCCTTATCGAAGATTAGATGGCTATAGGTCTGTAGGTTCATTTCTGGGTTTTCAATTCTATTCCATTGGTCCTGAGGTCTGTTCTTATGCCAATACCAAGCTGTTTTGATTACTATGGCTTTATAGTAGAGTTTGAAATTTGGTACTGATATTCCTCCAGCAGTGTTCTTTCCGTTGAGGAGCGTTTTTGCTATTCGGGGTCTTTTATTGTTCCATATGAATTTTTGGATTGCCTCTTCTATTTCCTTGAAGAATGAGGGTGGAATTTTGATAGGTATTGTGTTGAATTTGTAGATAGCCTTGGGAAGTATTGCCATTTTCACGATGTTAATCTTTCCAATCCAGGAGCATGGGAGGTTTTGCCATTTTTTAAGTTCTGTGTTGATTTCCTTTTTCAAGATTTTAAAGTTTTCATCATAGAGGTCCTTCACTTCTTTAGTTAAGTTAATTCCTAGGTATTTTATTTTTTGTGGGGCTATTACAAATGGAGTTGCTTTCCTAATTTCAGCCACACTTTTCTCATTGTTGGCATACAGAAAAGCCATGGATTTTTGGGGGTTAATTTTATAACCTGCTACTTTGCCAAAGTTTTGAATCAGCTTAAGTAATTTGGGAGTGGAGTCTATGGGATTCTTTAAATACAAGATCATGTCATCTGCAAAGAGGGAGAGTTTTATTTCTTCTTTCCCTATTTGGATCCCCTTTATGTCTGCATCTTGTCTTATTGCTGTAGCTAGGCATTCTAATACTAGATTGAAGAGAAGTGGAGAGAGTGGGCATCCTTGTCTTGTTCCTGAGTTAAGAGGAAATGGCTTTAGTTTTTCACCATTGAGTATAATGCTGGCTGTAGGTTTGTCATATACAGCCTTTATTGTACTGAGGAATGTTCCATGGATTCCTAATTTTTCCAAAACCTTCATCATAAAGGGGTGTTGGATCTTGTCGAATGCTTTTTCTGCGTCTATTGAGATAACCATGTGGTTCTTATTCTTGCTCCTGTTGATGTGATGAATAATATTAATTGATTTGCGTATATTGAACCAGCTTTGCATCCCTGAAATGAATCCTGTTTGATCGTGGTGTATGATTTTTTGGATGAATTGTTGAAGTCGGTTGGCCAAAATTTTGTTGAGAAGTTTTGCATCAATGTTCATCAAAGAAATGGGTCTATAGTTCTCTTTCTTTGATGAGTCCCTGCCTGGTTTTGGGATGAGGGTTATGATGGCTTCATAGAATGTGTTCGGTAGTGAGCTTTCTCTTTCAATTTCATTGAAGAGTTGGAGGAGAATTGGTGTGAGCTCTGCTTTGAAGGCCTTGTAAAATTCCGCTGTAAAACCATCTGGTCCTGGACTTTTCTTAGCTGGGAGGTCTCTTATTGCTGTTTCTATTTCAATGCTTGATATGGGCCTGTTAAGATAGTTTAACTCATCTTGGTTTAGTTTTGGCATGTCAATATTTGCTAGGAAGAGGTCCATTTCTGTCAAGTTCTCAAACTTATTAGCATACAGTTTTGAGAAGTATTCCCTTATAATGTTCTGAATCTTGGTTGTTTCCGTGGTGATGTTTCCATTCTCATCTCTGAGTTTATTAATTTGGGTGTGTTCTCTTCTTTTTCTGATAAGATTTGCTAAGGGTCTGTCAATTTTGTTAAGTTTTTCGAAGAACCAACTCTTTGTTTTGTTGATTCTTTCTATAGTTTTTTTGGATTCTAATTCATTTAATTCTGATTTAATTTTGATTATTTCTTTCCGTCTACTGGATTGGGGTTTATCTTGCTGCTCTTTTTCAAGGAGGTTTAGGTGCGTCATTAAATTGCTAGTTTCAGATCTCTCCAATTTGTTGATGTAGGAGCTCAGAGCTATAAACTTGCCTCTGAGTACTGCCTTTGCTGTGTCCCAGAGGAGCTGGTAATTTGTGTGTTCATTTTTGTTGAATAGCATGAACATTTGAATTTCCTTTCTAATCTCTTCCATGACCCACTCATGATTCAGCAGTGTGTTGTTCAGCCTCCATGTGATACCGGACTTTCTTTGGTGGCTTTTGGTGTTGAGTTCTAATTTTATTCCCTTGTGGTCAGAGAGAATGCAAGGTATAACTTCAATGTTTCTGAATTTAGACAAGTTTGCTTTGTGGCCTAAAATGTGGTCTATTTTAGAAAACGTTCCATGTGCTGCTGAGAAAAACGTGTATTCTGATGCTGCTGGGTGAAATGTTCGGTAAATGTCTGTTAAGTCTAGTTGATCTATGCAGCTGTTTAGATCTGTGGTTTCTCTGTTGAGTTTTTGCCGAGTTGATCTATCTAGTGGGGAGAGTGGTGTGTTAAAATCCCCAACTATTAATGTCTTTGGATCTATATGGGATTTGAGCGAAAGTAGTGTTTCTTTGATAAATTTGGGTGCTCCATTGTTTGGTGAATAGATATTTAGAATTGTAATATCCTCCTGAAGGAGAGATCCTTTAATTAGTATGTAGTGACCTTCTTTATCTCTTTTCACGAATTTTAATTTGAAGTCTATTTTATCTGATATTAGGATTGCAACTCCCGCCTGTTTATGCGGTCCGTTTGCTTGGTAGATTTTGTTCCAGCCTTTAACATTGAAAATGTGTTTGTTTTTACGGGCAAGATGTGATTCCTGCAGGCAGCAGATAGAAGGGTCTTGTTTTTTAATCCAACTAGACAGTCTATGTCGCTTAATTGGAGAGTTCAGTCCGTTAACATTAAGAGATAGGACTGAGAGGTATTTGGGAGTTCCTGCCATGTTATCTACCTTTTTGGGGGCTGCGAAAACTGGGTTCTTCCTATGGTTCTTGGATTCTCAGTTTGGGTGCAGTTTCTTGGCCTTTATTGCGGTCTTGTTGGTTTTCTATGTGTAGGACATCTTTAAGAATCTTTTGTAGGGCTGGTTTGGTGGAGATGTATTGTTTCAATTTTTCTTTGCTATGGAAGGTTTTTATTTGGCCTTCGGTTATGAAGGAGAGTTTAGCTGGGTACAGTATTCTTGGTTGATAGTTGTTTGTTTTTAGGGCATGGCATACATCGTTCCAGGCTCTTCTTGCTTTGATTGTCTCTGCTGAGAAATCTGAGGTGATTCTAATTGGTTTCCCTTTATAAGTGATTACCCTTTTCTCTCTGACAGCTTTAAGGATCTTTTCCTTGTTCTGAGTTGATCCTGTGTGGATTATAATGTGGCGGTGGGATGTCCTATTCTGGTCTGGTCTATTTGGGGTTCTAAAGGCTTCTTGTATCTGGACAGGCCTATCTTTTTGCATGTTTGGGAAGTTCTCTGCTAGGATCCTGTTAAACAAATTTCCTAGACCATTAACTTCTGTTTCTAGGTGCTCCTCTACACCCATTATCCTTAGATTAGGCCTTCTGATGGTGTCTTCCAGGTGTTGGATAGATCTATCATATTTCTTGGACTTGTCTTGGATGGTTGTATGTTCTTTCTCTATAATATCTAGGCTGTCTTCAATCCCTGAGATTCGATCTTCTGCATGGTCTAACCTGCTGTCAAGACTCTCTACTTTGTTTTTTATCTCTTTTCCTTCTAGTTGGTCAGCTTTGATGGCTTCAAGTTCTTTGTTGAAGCTCTGTTTTAGGTCTTGTATGAATTTCTTTACTTCCTTAATTTGGTGTTCAGTGTTTGTCCTCAAATCACTTAGTTGATTGGTTATGGTTTCTTTGGGCTCCCATTCCTTCTGTTGGGTTCCATTCAGCATTCCCTTTGTGGTCTCCCTGACTTCCTTCAGCTCTTTGTTAATGGATTCCATGAATGCCTTTAGTGATCTTTGTGTGTTCTCTACCTGGTCTCTCAATTCCTGTATTACTCTTTGATTAGCTTCCTCCCGTTCGTGGGATTCCTGCAGATCTCTTTGAGTATTCTCAGCCTGCTCACGCCATTCCTCCCTTTCTCTTTGAGTATTCTCAAGTTGTTCACGCAAATCCTGTATCAGTTTTTGAGTAGCTTCCTCACGCTTATGATATTCCTGTATAAACTTCTGGGATGCCTCCTCTCTCTCCCTGTCACGCTCATACAGAGTCCTTTGTACATTGTCAAACTTTTCATTTATCATGTTTGCCAGCAGTGTTTGTAGAGCTGTTTGGGAACTCTCCTCTGGATTATTCATTATCTGTTCTAACCCCTGATTATCAAGATTGGGAATTGAGATACCCGAATTTGCCATTTTTCTTGTGTTTTTCCGGCTTACTCTGCCCATTTGAGATGAAGATAGCACCAGTTTTGTGCTAGAACACTATCTTAAGGCAACCATCAACCAAAGTTTGCATTTGTACAGTCAATAGTCTACAGATACAATCTAGTTCAACAGATACATCTATTCGACATCAAACAACTATATGTTAAAGGACTTCGAACCGCAGAGAAGAATTTGGAAAACCAGAAATTATTAGGGTTAGGGAGAGATGTGGGTAAAAAATAGGAATAGATTGGTGTGGGGAGGCACAGGGAGAGTTAACTATGTCCTAATCACAGTGCAGGACATAGGTTGGGTAGGATGCAAGTAGAGAGAGAGAGAAAAAGAAGAAAGGCAAAGGGGAATGAAAAGAGACCAGAAAAAAAAATAGAAACGTAAAAATTAATGTTATTTTAGAGATTAAAAGACCATCGATTTATAGAGGAATATGAATATGTTGAGAGAAAGGGAGGGACATAGAGGAGATGTGGAAAACTTTAAAAAAATGCTTAAAATATTATATAGGTATAAAGAGGTAGTACTGCTATTAATGAATTTAAGTCTCAGAGGTTTTGAATTGAGTAATAAGTTTGTGGGTTAAGTGTGTACACAATGGGGGGTAGGGTCTACTGGTTAACTATGGGTTTATCTGAGGATGTGCAGGACAAGAGTTAAGTCACATAAAGAAGAACAAAGAGGAAAAGATGGAAAGGATAGGAAAGTGAGAAGAAAAGATCAGAAGTTCAGTAGAGCTAGACAAAAAACAAAAAGATAATTAAGAATGAAAGAAAAAGAGAAAGAAGACAAGAAAAGAAAGGAAAACACACATTCACGTATTCCTAAAATAAAAATTATAAGAGGAGAAAAGAAAAAAAAAAAAAAAAGTTAATGGAAAACAATTATTTTTTCAGAAGAGGCAAAAATTAAAGATTAATAAAAGTTGTAGAAAAGCAAAAAAAAATTTTTTATATATATAAGGTAACAAAAAACGAAGAAAAAAAACAAAACAAAAAAAAAGAAAAAGAGAAAAGAAGAAGAAGAAAAAAAAAAAAAAAGGTCTTTGATTTTTTTTTGGGGGGGGGGAGGGGTGGGAAGAGTCCTGTATCTCCCTTTTGTCTGTAACCAGAGTGTGGTTGGAGTCTCTGGTCAGCTTGAGGTCCTGTGGCTTGATTGGTTTCTTAAGTCAGTTTGTTGGAACAGGCAGAAAAATGCTCTGCTTTACCCAAGATTTTGAGATTCCCCCTCCCAGGTTAGTTTACTGGGAGGGTGATCTGCTTTGAGAATCACAAAAGAGGGGGATGCAGTGATGAGGCTAGGTTCTGGGTAGAGTTGAGGCCTTTCAACAAACAGTAGCTTTTCCCTGGGGCTATTTTGTGAAAAAAACTCACAGCACCCAGCCTGGAGCCATTCTCAGGGTTTCTGTTTTTCAATTGATTGTGGTGGCTGCTAGAGGGAGGGGCAGCCTCTGGCTCTGGTTACCCGGTGAGGAGAGCCACTCCAATGGCTGGCGCCTGAGCTGGGTGACTTTTCCCTGGATGGAACTGAGTCTGTGAGGTCACTTCGCCGTTAAGTTCTTGTGACCTGCTAAATGACTCGTTTTATTCCAAGGCCTGAGCTGGAGCTAGCCGCTCCTCCGAGCTTTGTCGGTATCCAAGATGGAGATCACCGGTGCTGGGGGGGAGGGGTGGCCTTCCCTCCTCTGCTCCCTGGGAAGGAGTGAGGAAGTGGGGCTACTCACGCCGAGTCTCGGATCCTGGGTCGTCTCTGGTCTGCAAAGTGCAGGATGAAGTTGTCCGCTCCTTGTCGGTTCTTGCTGGTGTTGAGTAGAATCCGCTCGCCCGCTGCGTCTGGCTCCTTCGTCCCGGACTCTCTGTGTGAGCGCTCAGGTATGGCCGCGGCTGTGGTCGCCGCTGCGACCCTGCCGCCGCAGCAGCAGCTGCTGGCAGACGCTCAGATGTGTCTGCTTGGCTTCCCCTCTCTTGACTAACTCTCTGTCCTGTGATGGCACACTTGGTGTGATTCTCTGGCTTGGGACTGTTCACTGGAACTCTGAAACTGTTTTCTATGCAAGAGCTTGTTCAGTTTCCAGCTTCTCCTCCGCCATCTTCCCCTGGGTGCAGTTTCTTGACCTTTATTGTGGTCTTGTTGGTTTTCTATGTGTAGGACATCTTTAAGAATCTTTTGTAGGGCTGGTTTGGTGGAGATGTATTGTTTCAATTTTTCTTTGCTATGGAAGGTTTTTATTTGGCCTTCAGTTATGAAGGAGAGTTTAGCTGGGTACAGTATTCTTGGTTGATAGTTGTTTGTTTTTAGGGCATGGCATACATCATTCCAGGCTCTTCTTGCTTTGATTGTCTCTGCTGAGAAATCTGAGGTGATTCTAATTGGTTTTCCTTTATAGGTGATGAATCTTTTCTCCTTGACAGCTTTAAGGATCTTTTCCTTGGTCTGAGTTGATCCTGTGTGGATTATAATGTGACGGTGGGATGTCCTATTCTGGTCTGGTCTGTTTGGAGTTCTCAAAGCTTCTTGTATCTGAATAGGCCTATCTTTTTGCATGTTTGGGAAGTTCTCTGCTAGGATCCTCTTAAACAAATTTCCTAGGCCATTAACTTCTGTTTCTAGGTGCTCCTCTACCCCCATTATCCTTAGATTAGGCCTTCTGATGGTGTCTTCCAAGTGTTGGAGAGATCTATCATATTTCTTGGACTTGTCTTGGATGTTTGTATGTTCTTTCTCTATAATATCTAGGCTGTCTTCAATCCCTGAGATTCGATCTTCTGCATGGTCTAACCTGCTGTCAAGACTTTCTACTTTGTTTTTTATCTCTTTTCTTTCTAATTGGTCAGCTTTGATGGCTTCAAGGTGTTGGTGAAGCTTTGTTTTAGATCTTGTATGAACGTCTTTACTTCCTTAATTTGATGTTCAGTGTTTATTCTCAGATCACTTAGTTGGTTGGTTATGGTTTCCTTGGACTCCCATTCCTTCTGTTGGGATCCATTCAGCATTCCCTTTGTGGTCTCCCTGACTTCCTTCAGCTCTTTGTTAATGGGTTCCATGAATGCCTTTAGTGATCTTTGTGTATTTTCTTCCTGCTCTCTCAATTCCTGTATTCCTCTTTGATAAGCCTCCTCCCGTTCCTGGGATTCCTGTAGTTCTCTTTGAGTGTTCTCAGCCTGTTCACGCCATTCCTGCCTTTCTCTTTGAGTATTCTCAAGCTGCTCATGCAAATCCTGTATCAGCTTTTGAGTAGCTTCCTCACGCTTATGATAGTCCTCTATAAACTTTTGGAATGCCTCCTCTCTCTCCCTATCACGCTCATATAGAGACCTTTGTATGCTTTCAATCTTTTGATTCATCATGTTTGCCAGCAGTGTTTGTAGAGCTATTTGGGAATTCTCCTCTGGATTATTCATTATCTGTTCTGTCCCCTGATTATCGGGATTGGGAATTGAGATACCCGGATTTGCCATTTTTCTTGTGTTTTTCCGGCTTACTCTGCCCATTTGCGATGAAAATAGCACCAGTTTTGTGCTAGAACACTATCTTAAAGCAATCATCAACCCAAGTCTGAATTTGCACAGTCAGTGGTCTACAGATACAATCTAGTTCAACAGATACATCTATTCAACATCAAACAACTATACGTTAATGGGCTACGAACCGCAGAGAAGAATTTGGAAGACCAGAAATTATTAGGGTTAGGGAGAGATGTGGGTAAAAAAATAGGAATAGATTGATGTGGGGAGGCTCAGGGGGAGTTAACTAAGTCTTAATCTCAAAGCAGGAAATAGGTTGGGTAGGATGAAAGGAGAGAGAGAGGAAAAAAAAGAAAAAGAAAAAAGAAAAGAAAGGGAACGGGAAAGAAAAGAGACCAGAAAAAATAGAAAGGTAGAAATTAATAAAATTATGTAGATTCGATAACAATCTATTTAGATAAGAACATGAATTTATTGAGAGAAGGGGAGGGATGTAAAGGAGATGTGAAAAACTTAAAAATAAAAATGCTTAAAATATTATATAAGTATAAAGAGGTAGTACTGCTATTAAGGAATTTAAGTCTTAGAGGTTTTGACTTGAGTAATAAATTTGTGGATTAAGTGTGTACACAATGGGGGATAGGGTCTAATAGTCAACTACGGGTTTATCTGAGGGAGTGCAGGACAAGAATTAAGTCACATAAAGAAGAACAAAAGAGAGGAGAAAGTGAAAAGGATAATAAAGGAAGAAGAAAAAGATGAGAAGTTCAGTAGAGCTAAACAAAAAACAAAAAGATAATTTAAAAAGAGAAATAAAAAAGAGAAAGAAGACCAAAAAAGAAAGCAAAAACGCACACTCCTGTATCCCCAAAATAAAATTATAAGAGGAAAAGAAAGTTTCTGGAAAACAATTTTTTTTATCAAAAAAGGCAAAGATTAAAGATAGAAAAACGTTTTAGAAACGAAAAAAAAAATTTTTATATAAGGTATCAAAAATAAAAACTAAAAAAAAAAAAAAGAAGACGAAGAAGAGAAAAACAAAAAGCAAACAAAAAACTTCTTTGATTTTTTTGGGGAGTAGTGGGAAAAATCCTGTATCTCCCTTGTGTCCGTAACCAGCCTCTTGTTGGGGTCTCTGGTCTGCTTGTGGTCCTGTGGCTTGGTTGGTTTCTTAAGTCAGTTTGTTCCAACAGGCAGTAAAATGCTCTGCTTTTCCCAGGATTTGGCGATCCTCCTCCCAGGCTAGTTCATTGGGAGACAGATCTGCTTTGAGTATCACAAAAGAGGGGGATGCAGTGATGAGGCTAGGTTCTGGTAGCTTTTCTGGGGCTGGTTTGTGAAAACCTCACAGAGCCCAGCCTGGAGCCATTCTCAGGGTTTCTGTTTTTCAATTGATTGTCGAGGCTGCTAGAGGGAGGGGCAGCCTCTGGCTCTGATTACCCAGTGAAGAAACCCACTCCTTGGGCTGGCGCCCGAGCTGGGTGACTTTTCCCTGGGTGGAGCTGAGTCTGGCAGGTCACGCAGCCGTTAAGTTCTTGTGACCTGCTAAATGACTCGTTTTATTCCAAGGCCTGAGCTGGAGCTAGCAGCTCCTCCGAGCTTTGTCGGTATCCAAGATGGAGATCACCGGTGCTGGGGAGGCGGGGGGAGTGGCCTTCCCTCCTCTGCTCCCTGAGAAGGAGTGAGGACATCAGGCTTCTACTCACGCCGAGTCTTGGTTCCTGGGTCGTCTCTGGTCTGCGAACTGCAGGATGAAGATGTCTGCTCCTTGTCGGTTCTTGCTGGTGTTGAGTAGACTCTGCTCACCTGCTGCGTCTGGCTCCTTTGTCCCGGACTCTCTGTTGCTCAGGTATGGCGGCTGCGCTCGCCCGCCATCGTCACAGCTGCTGCCGCAGCGGCGGCTGCTGGCAAGGGCTCAGAAGTATCTCCTTCCCTGGGTTTCCTTCTCTGGCCTATGTCTCTGTCATGTGAAGGCACACTTGGTGTCATTCTCTGACTTAGGACTGTTCACTAGAACTCTAAAACTGCTTTCTATGCGAGAGCTTACTTAGACTCCAGCTGCTCCTCCACCATCTTCCCGGACTCCCCGGACTCTGTGATTTTTTGGTTTCTTTGTATGTTCCTCCCCCATGGTATAATCCCTGTTTTCACTGTATTTGATTCCAATGCCCTGCATCTTGTATATATATATATTTCTTTAAGTTGTGGATGGGAAGGGAAAAAACAAAATGCTTCAATAGTGATATACACTGACCCATTGTAAAAATGAGATGTACAAGATACTATGTTGAAAAGGAACTTTACAACTTGGAGGGGGGTGGTATAGGAGTAGTTAGAGGTGGGAATTAAGGGATGGTAGGGGAATAACAAAGGAGGAATGTACAATGCTCAACAGGAAATGTACTCATTGCCTTACTCATGTAACTGTAACCCCTGTAAAGAATTTTCACACTATAAAACGTACTTAAAAAGAAAAAAGAAAACCATATTTAAGTGAACCCTCGATATTAACAGGCAACCCTCACCATCACCTAGTCCTTTAATTTCTGATGAGAGTACATATTTTCCTACAACTGTGAAACCACTCTCAACACACTTGGTGGATGCCATCTTATCTTCCCACAATGAAGGGAGTGTCTCAGTGATATGTGCCACTTCCTGCCATAGATGACACAGAGCATTAGGAGCCTGAACACTTGATGACCTAGCAGGACCCACCTCCCATGGAGATACCCAGCAATCAGAGCTGATGGGGATGGAGCACCAGAGAAACTCAATGTCATGTCTGTAAGTCAGCAAATGCCCCTCACAGACCTACGTTCTGCCCTGGCTGGCAGGTGAGGCACCACCTATCTAGCTGAGACTAATTCCTACTCCCAATTAAGTGACCAGTAAGGAGGCTTAGATTCCTCTGTTTAGGCAACCAGGCCTCCATGCAGGCTTTAGGGCCCCCATAAAGCCAGGCCCACGATCTAATCCTTACCACGAGAGCTTTCCATTTCTGAGGAAACCCATGGGACAGTGACAACTTTACATTATGAGCTCTTTTTTTTTGTCACATGTGGGGCTTGAATTTTGGGCCTGGGCACTGTACTTCGGTTCTTCAGCTCAAGGAAAGCACTGTATGACTTCAGGCACAAAGCCACTTCTGTGTTTTGTGAGTGGTTTATTGGAGATAAGAATCTCAGGGTCTTTCTTGCCTGGGTTGTCTTTGAACTGTGATCCTCAGATCTGAGCCTTCTGAGTAGCTAAGATGACAGGGGTGAGCCACAACTGCCCAGCAATCTACCTTGTTTAGATGGATGAAACTCACTGCCAAGGTCCCTAGACGGCAAACTTTTGGGTTCAGGCCATTTACTATGGTGTAGTGCCACCAAGGTAACCCTTGGTAACTTTCTGGCCTCCCAGGGATACCGAGTCGCACCCAGGAAGGTACAGGTGGTTCAGCAGTCAGTGACTTATCTGTGTATTCAACTGGGCCACACACAAGGCTTTTGCTATCCCCACCAAACTCCTGACTACTAACTGCCCTAGCCCTCCACTAAGAATGAGCTTCTCTCCTTTTTGAGTCTAGCCAAATACATCAGGTCCTGGACCCCCAACAACTCCCTCCGAACTTGCCACTTATATGAAGTAGCTAGACGGTCACGGGAGGAAACCCTTTGAACGCCCTCCACTCACATTTCTCCCTTCAGCAGACTGGTTCCAAACGGCCTCCACACAGGCCTCTGCTCTCAGGCTGCCGGAGCCTTCACACCTGTTCTTTCATTACGTAACTGAGAACTAGGGTTTTACATTGGGAGTTTGAGGTCAGCAGATCGGACCTCATTTGTGCCAGTAGCTTATTTGTCCAAACGCTTAGACCCTACCATGAGGGGCTAGGCTCCTTGCCTCCGTGGCCTAGCCACCATTTCTATCCTATTACAGGAGTCAAAGAAACTGAACCTGGGCACAAGCCTACCATTATCACCCACCATCACCTCTCTCAGTTACTAACCTATAGAGGGCTCAAACTCTGCCTCGCTCCCACAAGCTCTGGTGTCTTGTCACTGGTAGAGGCCCCACTCTGACCTTCCAGCTCTGCCTTCCATTAAACCCCACACCCTATTACCCATTTTAGATACAAAGTGCTCCCCAGCACACTCCCGTGTGGAGACTCTGGATGACCTGCTAACTCACCCAGCACACATTAGAGAGAGGTCATTAAAGCCCCAGGGGAACCGTAATCATGCCTGGATGACCTTCATCCCTGCCCAGGTCCTGACACTCCCAGCATCTCTCTCTTGTCCAGGCCAAGAGGTGGCGGCTGTGTCAGGCAAGACTCACACAATCTTCCGCTCCAGGCTTGCTGAGACCTGAGGAACTTCTCCTCACTCCATGCCATCTTCTCCTCCCTGCAGAGCACGGAAGTCTTCCGACTGAAGACATCGTGGCAAGAGGTCTGCAGGTGGGTCCCTATTCCCACAGCAGTTGCCCTGTGGGCAGACATGGTAGGTGTCACACTCTCTAAGCCCTGGACACAAACCCCATTCCCTGGGTCCAGGTGGGTATTTATTATCAGGATTCAGACACCTCCTGTCAGATTGAACATACACAGACACACACACACACACACACACACACACACACACACACACAAGCTTACTAGGTTTTCTGTCGTGGCTACCAATCTGCATCCACTTGAATTGCAAGCACAGCTGCCTAGTGGAAGAGCGATGGCTCATGGTTATGACAGGAAGAAGCACTTGCTCTTGCCTGGTCCATTCTTAGGGCTATTTGAACCAATTTTCAACCCTTTTGTGGAGTCACATGGTTTCCTTCCTTCTAAAACCAAATGGAATCCAACTCCCACCTCCCCACTTTCCAACTGTCACCTTCTCCTTGCCTCTCCCACAGAGACTCCTTCTGCACATTCCACAAACTGGAAAAAATCTCTTCCCCTACAAATAATTAATCTAAGAGTAAAGAGCTGCTGGCAAAGCTATGACATGAGGAAGGGAAGACAGGGGCCAGAGGTGGAGGGAAAACACAGGGGAGTCAGGGCCATCCTGAAGGCGTTTAGAAACACAACTTGATTTCTACTGTAAGGAGAGCAAGGAGAGATTCCCTTAGGCACACAGTAGGCAGAGGGGTGCTACAGCATTTTGTGATCTGCGTATACCAGCCTAGATTTGGACGTGGTGAAGTTTAGAGAACCAGGCAGCAAGAACGGGCCCTAGACGCTAGGCGGGATCACAGCTTTCCCAAGTGGCTGTGCCATGGGAGCATCTGTAAGGTTGAAGACTGACTGAGATGCCCTGTGATATTGGGTATGAGATGGGCCTTGGGCCTTGACCATCACCAACCCAATCCTACAGCTGATCTCAATGGGCATTATTTCCTACCTGGGAATCTTCCTGATAGACCTCATGATGATAGATACTGCATATCAGGATATCCATGAAGTGAGTAGCCAGGCCCCAGTTGGCTCCTTGGCAAGAGGACAAGAAAGGCCCCTGAGAGTCCTGAGCTCTGGCCCTCCTTACAGTCTCCTGGCCATGCCCAGTGCTCAGTCCTATGCCCCTCTGACCATCTTCTGGTCAAACCTGCCTGACCCGTGAGCTGTGTGCACACACACACCAGCTGGAGTTTCAAGTCCTTTAAGGAAGGTCCGTGTGGCACAATTGAAGCCAGGCTTTCCTAAGACAAGCAACTTCTGGCCTAATACAGGCCTTTTCACTTGATGCTGCAGTCACTCTCCTAGCTTCCCAGGGGTTAGACAACAAAATCCCTGATCCTGACTTGATGCTAGGTTCACAGTCCTCCTTTGAATACAGGCCCTACTCTTGTGTATGCACACATGTTGCCCAGGCTAGAGGAGGCCCTGGTTGGGTGTGCTGAGGGAAGAGGGTCGACATTCTAACTCCATTGCTCTCGGAATACTAGGACAAAACACATATGATGAAATTAATTCAGGTGAGTATCAGCTGTCCAGACAGAACAGCCTGGGAAGGGAACATCAAGTTTCTCTTGTCAAACATAACCAGCTGCTATTTCTTCATGGGTCCAATGAGAGGAGAGAGAAGGTCCAGCCCTTGTCATGGTAGACTGCAAAGTAGCATCCAGGAGGTCCCCAGCATTGAGTGTGAGATCCCACACAAGTCTGGGGGACTCAATGGTGGGTTGGTGGGCAGAGCTGGTAGAGGAGCTGGGTCCCTCCTCAGCCAGCAAAGCCCAGGCCAGGCCAGTCCTGCCCTGTCACTGCTCTTGTGCTCCTCAAGACCAGGAAAATGAGACATCTAAGACCTGAAAGACCTGCAACAAACCTGCAGATTTCATCACCTAAAGAAGCAGAAAATTCTGGAGTGGCTCAGTGAGGAAGCCAGGTGGGTTGTCAGACACTGGCTGAATGAGGGGGGACATCCTGACAATGGAGTCCGGAGGGCCGGAGGTGTGACCATGGATTCGAGTGGGAACCGACAGAGTCTCTGTTCGGCCGCATGAGGATGGTCCATCATGCTCTGAAGTGCAAGCCACTCTGGCAGTGAACAAACATGGCACTTGGTCACCTCACCACCACCCTTTGTCTTAGCTATGATCTGTCATGTGCACAGGAGCCCAGGAGGCAGACTAACACTACAAACCACAAGACCAAGAAGTTTTCACAAATTAGAAAGGCAGGACAGAAGTAAGTGGATGGGCATCGACTGGCAGGGGCCAGGGAAGATTCTGGGCTGGGACACCTGAGGCTGATGCTGATTTTCCCCACTGACAGCATCCCTGATTGTGGGCTCAGAGGCCTCGGCTCTCTGGGCTTTTCCTCCCCTTGCTTGTGTCTGGGGTGCATCCCTCAGATAGGGGTCGGGATTTTCGAAGGGCCTAGACTGGAGCAGCACGCTAGCAGGGTAGTGGGGAGCAGGAACGGGGAGTATGCCGGGGAAGTTCCCTCCAGCAAGCCATCCCCTGACTGAAGCCGCCATAGTCACAACACTGACCTCAGTGGCAGTGGCAGCTCCCAGCCCACAGCACAGGAGCAGCTCCAGCGTGGCCCTGACAGCAGCAGCAGGACACCGTGGAAGAGCCCTCATACAGTGGCCCTCTGTGCCCTGGTGTGACCAGCTCCCACCTGGATCTCCACAGGAGACTCAAGGGAGAATCCTCCAAAGAGAAGGAAACGGTGGCACCCTGGACGTCTAGCCCATTCCTACCTTATCCAATGGAGCTGCAGCCAAGAGGTCTGGAAAGCCCAGCTCCTGTTCACATCATACACTTTTGGAAGGCCCTAGACCTTCCTCCTAGGCTGGGACACACATCTGTGTCAAGGCCTCTCCTCATGTTGCTGTCTTTCCAGATCAGGTTCTGCAATTCTCCCTCTCCAGGGACTTCTGGAATGCTCTTAAATTCCAAAAGCCCAGCCTTCTCTTGTACCTCCAATACACCTGAGGCTAAGGCAAGCAATAGTCAGAGTTGGAATTTAGGTGGGGAGAGCAACAGCTACCCGTTGGTTCCAAATAATAAGCAGGTAGGAGACACCTGTCTCATCAGGGTGAGCATACTTGAGCACACAGAAAAGGTGTCCAAAGTTTCATGGTGAGTGGGGCACTATGACACTCCCCTGCTGTCTTCAACAAGTCAGGACACAGGCCAGTGGCCATCTCCATGTCCATTTGCTTCCCTCCTGAAATTATTCTTTTACTAGAGATGGCAGAAACCCAGCATGCTGGAGGAAGTGGGCAGTGCTCAGGTCCAGACCTGACAGCAAGGAAGGAGGAACAGTGGACCCAGCCACAGACATGAGTAAGACCACCTCAGGGCCTCTGGAGAGTCAAGAAGGCAGATACATGGATCAAGGAGATGAAGACTGACTAGATAAGGCACAATGCAACAGGAACCTTCTTGACTTTCCTTAGAGGAAGGGAGATCCAGAGCCTCAGAGTTAGGATGGTAGGATTCTGGGTATTACATAACCTGAAACAGCAGAGGCTTTTCACAGGTGAACTGGCCTTGTTCAGGAGAAGCCTTTTTCATCTTCCAAGTCTTCAAGGGATCAGGAGTCATTTATCTCTTTCCTCATGGAGATACCATGACTTTCCATCATGCTCAGTCCTCTCCAGGCCACGAGAGGGAGTGGCTGTCATTAGCAGCCAGCTGGGAGAATGTGTCTTCCTGTGTGCTCTGCTCAGAGACTCAGGGGAGCTGGAGAAGGCTACAGGTGTATCCTCTACCAGTGCGGCCTCCAGCTCAGTGGGGGCCTGACTGGTAGGAGGCAATGGGTCCCTGGCTCTGGGCCTGTTCCTTTTCTTAGGATTGGGCAAACATCTCTGGTGAGAACAAGTAGGCATGGGCCTACTTGATTCTGTTAACCTACAGCCACAAGACCTGAACATGATCCTGCCTGGGAGGAGCTGTCACACTGCTGATGAGAGTGGCTAGGAATGGACAAGGCCCATGCTATCTTCTGAGACCACCCTCAGGAAGGAAGACTTGAATCATCCCATCACACAGTGGCTAATTCCCTTTCTGAGCATGAGTGCCTTCAGGGTATTGCTGGCCACAGACTGGTGGGAAGGGGGCACTGTGCACAGGGGTGATGTTCTCTCCCCTTCTGACCCATGTGAGGAATCAGAAGAAGACACAGGATGTCATCCTGAAGCCCTTGAACAAAGCCTTACTGAAAGAGTACAAGCCAGAGAAGTGTGAGTTTGTGCAGACGATCTCAGAGGATCAAAGGGAGTCAGAAGCAGATAGCCAGGAAAATGGCAGAAAAGGGTGGGTGGGCATAATCACCACCCCAGGTAGGAGGGCAGCCTCAAAAGTGTAGACATTAGGTACTGAGCCCAAGTAGGCACTGCATACCCCAGTCCCAGAACTGCCCAATCAGACGCGGGACATGCCTGCCTTGCATTGCCCTAAATGGCTGTTTGAGGAGGCAAGAGGCAGTGCAGAGACACCATCACTTTGGGGACAGACAATGAGCTGCTATGGGGCTGGGTGGCCAAAGCTCTCACTAGAAGATACTTTGTTTTACTCCAATGGGAAGCAGGGCTTCAGAATGAATGTCAAACTGGGGTGTCGCTCAATGGAAAAGGACTTGCCTTAACATCAGGCAAACCCTTGATTTCTCCCCGGAGCACAGTCCTCAAGAATCCAATCCTAGTCCAGCAAAGCTCATATGATCAAGCCATGCAAGTGACCACAAAAGCACACTTCTATGAACAGAGCCAGTGTTATGGAAGGATGATTCAGAACAGGATAGAGTCCAGGTGCAGGCCCACAGAGAGCGAGAGAGATCCCAAAGACCACAGGAGAGTTCCACCTCTTCTCTGCCACTGTGCTTCTCTTCACAATTAGAGGACACTACCCAACATCGTACAAGGATGACAGACCTAGACACAGACAAAAAGGGGTTCAGAGTCATGCACAGAAAGAGATAGAGAAATGGGCAGACACATAATGACAGAAAGACCGAGAAATAGACACACTGAGATAGACAAATCAGGCACAAAGAGAGATAGTCTATGATTTGGGACCACAAGCCTACTGTGATGGTGCCATTGATCTGTTTTCTATATACTTAGTTGAAGAGCTATTCAAATACTTTGTCTAAATGATCAGCATTGATTACACCTTGCCTGTCATTAGGCCTTGCTAGCTGCCTGCACTCTTCTCCCAGTGTAGGTGTTACGGTTTCCTTCTTCCAGTAAAGGAAGTCAGAAGCTTGGGGAGCTTTGTGATTAGGAATGAGCAACCAGGAAATGGGCAGAAGTTTGGGGTAGCCAGACATAGTTGACAGGAAAGTCATGGTCAGTGGAGACAGGGGAGAAAAAAGGGCTGGCAAGAAAGACAAGTCTTGCTAAGTGTTGGGGCCCCATTGAGTAGGAGGCCCTGGAATGAATGTTGTGCAGGGGACCTGAACCACACCTGCTTCATGGGTTTTTCTCAGTAGGACAGTGCTCCCATGGAGTGCTGTGCATTCTGGAAGGTCTGCTGTGCTTCAAGGTCCTGATCATCAAGTCAGCAGTGAGGACAGGAGGGGAATAACTTGTCCTACCTCCAGGCAGAGCAAGCATAAGCTACTGTCCCAAGTTCTTCCCTAAATACAACAAGAGAGATTTCCAACAGATTCAGTTCTCAAGCAGGAGTCCCAGGCCCTTGGTGCTCCTGCTGCTGGACTGCAGGCATGACAGCATCCTGCTCAAAATGCATCTTGTGGAGCTTTTCAAGTGCTTGGTGCGTCCCGGTCCCCATCAGTCCTGCTGATTTAGCTCTCAGTCCTTCTTCCACCAGAGCTGAAGATCCCTGAGAACACAATTGTGTTGACAAAATACAACTTTGTTCTCCAGAAGAGGACCTCTAACACACTGCCAGGATCAAGGGTGGAGCCAGCTCTTCACCTCTTTCCAGGAAGAGGAGATGACACAAAACTTAAGGGTGTCTCACTTTAGTCTGGATGGCTATGGATGAGCACATCCAGACAAGACAGGCCCAGGCTATACTGTACCCTCCAGTGACCTCCACTCCTGAAAACACTCAGGATCTTTTCTCCACTATCCCCTCCTGATATCAGGACCACAGTGGCTCTGTGATCCAGGCAATAAGCCATCTTCCTTGGATGCTCAATCCCGGACACATTTCAGATAGTGATCTACAAATTTCCTCTGAGATCAAAACGAAAGTTGCAATGTGGCCCAGGCCACAACCTCTCCATTCCACTTCAAATCCTGGAGAACACTAAGGATCCTGTATCATCATATTACTAATAATATTCCAATGATGCCTGCCAATGAACACACTGACCTGCCCTCCAGGAACTCCCTCAGTGCTTCACATGGTAGAGCAATGGGCATGGTGCTCTCACTTGCCCCTGGCTCTGCCCTCTCTATTAGGATCCAACTTTGAGGACTGTGGCGCAGATCACTGGCTCTGATCCTGTGAATTCACTGCACACATTCGCGCCAAGCCATGCTAACCTGTGTAGGTTGTCTTCCTGATGAGTGCATTTGAGCTCTGACCTTCCCTTCCCTCCTCTTCAGCTATTCTAGCCTTTCTCAGGGTACACCAGAGTTTCTCATGAACATTGATTGAGAGACAGTGAGTGTTGTCCATTAGAAACATCAGAGCTCAAAGAGCCTAGAGAAAAGGCCTGTGCTAGCCCTCATCCCTCACCCATTGAATGAGTGCAGAGTGCCATGGGCTCAATGCCATGTCTGAGGATAAGCCATTCCACTCAGAGACTGCCTCCAGGGCACTGGAGAACAAAAGAAACTGCAGTTATTTCTGGTGTGGGTCCTTGCCCTATTTCCATTCTATTTGAATGAACAATAAAAAGGAAAATATGTTCTGAATGTGGTGAAATCGATTTTAGAACACCCGTGCCAGCCCTGAATCTGATATGAATGTAATATTCAATACTGTTTCTACTGGAGTCTGGTCATTGTGGTTGTATTCCTGAATCTCAAGTATGAAGGACATACACCCCGATGTAAAAAAGGAATTTTACAGGATGATAGTGGACTTTATGCAGAAGTAGGGAATGAACACCACTACCCTTGTCCACGCAAGGAAGGAAGGGCCTGTCCACATGCACACAGCAGCTAGTGTTCACTTTACTTGCAATAAACAGGGTGTGTAAGGCAATCACGTTTGTAACCCCAATGGCAGAAGAGAAAGTGTGAAGCCCCAGTCTTGCCAGGGAAATGGCAGCATCCTGAGGGCTGGCCAGGGAGGTGGGTGGGTCTGAGAAGCCACAGCTTGTGGCCTCTGCAAGGAGTCACCAATGGAGTGGTTCATGCAGAGATACTAGGGCGAATCCCACATCTCCCAAATTTAGGATATTCCATAAAAATCTAAGACTAAGTACATCTAAGGATTTCTTCACCAGATGCTCTACTAGGATACCTCTTATACCAAAGTTGTGAAAAAATAGGACCACAGGAAGTAGAGATGAAAGGCTAACATAGCTTGAACTATCATCAAGTACCATAGTCTGTGGGCCTGCAATTCAACAACAGTTTGGTTCATGGAGTTTATAGGGATCAGCTTAGAAATCAAGCCTGACTGAGTTAAAGAGGAAATGAGTTTTGTGAATGGACATAGGAAGTTCATCAATTACACAGTATTGAGAACAGACCATAAAAAGAAAGTGGATGTTATATATATACATAATGGAATTCTATGCCTCCATCAGAATGAATGACATTGCCCCATTTGTTAGGAAATGGAAAGACTTGAGAAAACTTATATTAAGTGAAGTAAGGCAAGCCCAAAGAAACATGCATTCCATGGTTTCCCTTATTTGCAATAACTAGAATATGTCTGAGTCAAGTAGAAAAGGTCAGATAAGTTGATGTTAGGGAAATGAACCCTAAGGTATGTATTCAAATGTATTTTTTCTTTCATGCGATTGTTTCTAACACATTTATAAGATTATTTCTTTGTTGCTTTGTATGTCCCTCCCCCATGGTATAACCACTGATTTCATTGTATTTGATGTTGGCATAATTTGTGGAGGGGAAGGGAAAAAACAAATTGTTTAAATAAGGATACCTGTGGACCCACTGCAACAATGAGACGTACAAGTCCTTATGTCAGAAAATGAACTGTACAACTTTGGTGGGGGGGGGAGCACTGGCTGGGGTCGTGGAGAGGATAGGAAGGGATGGGAAGGAGAAACAAAGGAGGAGGCAACAATGCTTGATAAGAAATGTACTCATTATCCTGCCCGTGTCATTGTAACACCTCTGTACAGTATTTTCACAATTAAAAAAATACAATAAAAGACTGGACCCCAATGTGGGCAAGTAACATCTTCATAACCATCATTACTTGGTCCAATTCCTGTTCAATACCTGCCCTCCCATGCCCATTGACTACCTCGGCCCCTCTCAGCAGAAGGAGCTCCAGAAGAAATAACCCTCACCCATACTCCCAGACAGAAACAGTACATATTCAACCAAAAAAGGGTGATATGGACGTCAGCAAACACTCCCTCCCAGACATAAGCCCCGCCCTGGAAGGCAGCACCTGGGAAGCAGGAGAGGCACCTCCCACCACTAGCCCCAACTAGAAAAAGAGTTCTGAGAAGGTGGACGATGCCATTTCTCCTCTCCCTCATCAGAACTTAGCCTTGTCAGTTCAACAGCCAATACATCTTTTCCCTCTTTGTGACTTTTTCTTGAGTGGTTTTTGGGTTATTTTCTTTAATGGCCATGGTCCCATCTGCATGGGAGGAGAAAGTGTGCATATGATCCAACAAGCATACATCTCTATGAAGGTGGAAGCCTCTTCCTCCTAGTCTAACAGGGTCCTTGTGCCAGAGGTGGGAGTCATGCTGGCCAGTGGTGTTCATGGGCTACATGAGTACAAGTCATAAACAGGGGACTCTGGAGAGGGCGAGGTCAGAAGGGCCCAAGTGAAGAGATGACATCACAATGGCTCCGAGGACTTAACCCCTGGTCCTTGCCAGAACCCACAGTCCCCACAAGCTGCCCGCTAGTACACTTGTGTGGAACGTGCATATTGAGAAAATGTCTACTTGTTGTTGTTGGAGGAGGAGAAATTCAAGAGGGAGTGAAGGGCGGAGAAGGTTCCTGGGACACCTGGATCCACGCTGGGTGCCCCCAGGACCCTACCGCCGTTTCTGGAGATTTTTCCGCAGGACTTCACAGGTAACATGGGGCAGTCCAGGCCAGGAAACTATAGGCTGACCCACCACTTCCATGTCCCTAATCCTCACTGGATCTTCCTGCTCCCTGTTTGTGTATGTGTGTGTGCGTGTGTGTGTGTGTGTGTGTCTGTGTGTCTGTGTGTGTGTGTGTGTGTGTCTGTGTGTCTGTGTCTGTGTGTGTCTGTGTGTCTGTGTGGGTGTGTTTCTGTTTGTGTGTGTCTCTGTTTCCGTGTCTATGTGTCCATGTGTAACACACACATTTGTGTGAGCACTCAGTTGTTTTCAGGTTTTTCTATCGTGTGTGGCCATGAAACTTCTTGTAGTTTTCTAGATGGCATTTGTACCATCCCTCCTTGGTTCTCCTCCAGAATGAAGATCACTTGTCCCCAGGCATGGACGAGGCCTGCAGGTTAGAGGTCCCTGTGGCTGGCACCCTGGAGGAGCAGGTAGAGCGCTTGGTGTCTGCCCAGATGATGGAGGACTCCATCTTCGTACAGAACTTCTTCAACAACTACAGGAGTTCTGCAGACACTAAGCAGGTATTGGACCTGCTATTCACAAGGTGAGTGCCAACTCCAATAAGATAGGATTAGACAGCTACAGTGAGACCCTTGGCAATGGAACCTGGCTTGTGTTGGGTTCACAGAATCTATTTCACTGGCACTTGCCAGAATTGGAGGAACCAAGCATGCAAGGCCTGGGCTAGGCTGGGCTGGGCTATTCAAGTATAGCGTCTGTCTAGGACTGTGGTATATTCTCTGTCACTCTGCTTCCCTGAGGCCTCAGACAAAGCAGTGTGTTTCTTTAGCCAGAAGGAAACCAATTGGCTCTGGGACCAGGATCCCACCCAGGTGTAGGCAGAGCAGGAATAGCTGGGGCCAGAGAGTAGGCCTCTGGGCTCCTAAGTAGATCAGGACAGGAGATGATCGCTCATCCTTGAAAGAAATTGGAAAAGAAGGGAAGAGATAGGAAGGGTCGATGTACAGATCATGAGCTTAGTGGTGTGAGAAGAGCAAGAACTTGCTGGCTATCCTGGGCTGGCCAGTGATGCTTGGAATCCTCAACAGGTTCAGGAATGGTGAAGCCCCCATGGAGTCTTTTGCACAGACTGACACACTCGCAGACTCCAGAGAGGATGTCATTCCCCAGCACCAGATCTGCTAGTGAGTAGTGGGATTTGATCTGCAGGGAGAGTATGAGTGTCCAGAGTGGTGACAAATGAGTGGGTGGAAGGTTGGAGAGATGGGGCCAAGTCAGGAGCCCTCAATTCTTGTGCTTGTCACAAGATCCTTGGGGTGTGAGGCTTCACCTATAGTACCAGGAGGTAAACATTACTATGGGGTACTGTTGTGAACAGAGGTAGTGGCTGGGGCCTTTGGGTGAATCCCAGGAGAATCCATCCTCACCATACCATAGCCCATGCCATTCAGGTTTGCCCAGCTCCCCATGAGCTTCACTGTAGGCCTAGGGACATCAGTCCTTGGTCAGAGCCCTGGAGATGCTGCTAGGGGTGGCAATGAGAACAAGGGCCACCCTGTAGCAGATACAGAAGGAGAACAAGCTGGAGGTAGGCAGACATCCATGTGCGGCTCCCGGGGAAGGAGGCAGCAGAGCTACCTCGGAGGTGTGCCGGAACCCTATGCATGCCAGGCAAGACAGCAAGACCTTTAGAGTTCAGCATCTGGAGGCCCTCGGGAGAGATGATGGGCAAATTGCAGAAGAGGACAGGGCTGCTTCCAGCATTTGGACTTGGTTCCCACCTTGGATGAAATTTCTCTGCAGGCCATGGCTGGGTGGGCTTCCCACTGTTAGCACAGACACAAGGGGCTGATGTTGGAAGATGCTGGTCTCTGCAAAGGCAGCGATCATCGTAGGGGACTAAGGGAGACCAGGGCAGGTGCTAGGCTTTATTCAGACGCTGCTTCCCACCCATGTTCCTCTAGTGCTATCTCAGGCCTTCTGAGCACCTGGCTGGACTGCCACCCAGAAGACTTCCTGGAACCCAGGCAACATCCCTGCCTCCAGGGGCTCCAGGCTCACTTGAGGCTCCATATGCGTGGCTCTGACGTGGAGCTCCATGTCTCTCACCTCCTGGCAGAGTTGGGGATCCAGGACGTCAGGCAGGATGAGGCTCTAGGTACGTAGTTGGGATGGAGACATGGCCTGGGGAGGGGTGGGAGGTGCAGGACACCACTGGGAGGAGGCTGCAAAATTAGCCATGGGCCTGGGACAAGAGAAATCTCAAGCCCCACATGGACATGGAGAGGTTGAGCGATAGCGTGTATGGGAGTTTCTAAGCTGGAAATCTCAGGGCGGAGGGTGCTGTGGGACTTTACAAACACTCAGAAGAAAGCAGTCATGGAGAAGACCTTGTCTCCTCCTGCAGCTCCACCCGCAGCTCCAGTGGTAGATGTCACACCAGCTTCAGAGCCCCAGTCAAGTCCATCCGTGAATGTGGTCCCCACTGCAGTGGGAGCAGCCTCATCAGGAGCCCAAGCAGAGGCCACTTCTGCCTTGAATCTGGATGGCAGCGCTCAGGGAGCTGAAACTTCTTGTGTGACTGAGGAGCCTCAGGCCAAGCTGGCTCTCCTGCTGAGTCCTGAAGCCACAAGAGCAGCCAGTGATGAAGGGCAGTCATCCCCCACTATCTCTTCAGTGCGCAGGGCCCAGAAAGCGGCGGGCAGTGCTGAGGTGGAGCCCAATGGCACCTCAGCTCCGGGGCTGAGGGTGGGAGAAGTGTCCATATGTGGTGGGGAGATGGAGCTGTGCTCTGGCTCCCCTCCTGTGCTCAGGCCCCAGCACACATCAAAAGCCACTGCTGAGGAAGAGCCAGCATCCACCTCGCCTCTGCCTCACGTCCCCGGACAAGCAGCCTTCAGTGAGGAGCTGAATGTGCTTTTGCCCTTGGCTGTGCTGCTCTTCATTGTAGGGGCACCAGCAGGCCTACTGTGTCTGGTGGGAGTAAAGACTCTGGTGATCTGTGGCCTGAGACTACTAAACTCTTGTGACAAATCAGAGCCAGTTGTCACCAGGGATGCATTACACGGTGCTGATGGCACTCCCGCAGAGAGTGCTGACAGGAAGACTTTTGTCAGTTTGGCTCCCATTCTGCGTTGCGGAGAAGCAGGCTACAGTGCTGAACTGACCATGTTTCTGATCCTAACTCTACTGTTATTTATTTTAAGAGGACCGGCTGGGGGACTCTCACTTGTAGGAGTGCTGACACTGTTGCTCTGTGGCGTAAGAGCATTCTGTTCTTGCCCAGAGTCAGAGCCAGCTCCCACCATGGCTGCTGACCACAGTGCTCAGAGAGCACCAGAATATAGTGCTGAGAAGGAGCCCTGTGTCAGCGTGGCTCCAGTTCCTAATCACAAAGAACCACCCTCCAGTACAGAACTGGAGTTCCTTCTATCCTTGTGTGTGATGTTCTACCTGTTAGGAGCACCTGCTGTAGTGTTCTTTGTGCTTGG
This sequence comes from Dipodomys spectabilis, assembly GCF_019054845.1. Lineage (NCBI taxonomy): Eukaryota > Metazoa > Chordata > Mammalia > Rodentia > Heteromyidae > Dipodomys > Dipodomys spectabilis. Next base: position 8,693,973 of record NW_024870723.1, read on the forward strand.
AGTACCAACTGTGGGCTTCTGGGTTGTGAGAGCTACAGCATCTCATGCACAATCGGGGCCATCTGCCAACTGGGCTCTGGAGAGCAGAGCAGACAGAGCACCAGCCTCGGGGGATGCTACAGAGCCCCTTTCTGCCTCAGCTCCACTTCTTAGTCCTGCAGAACCAGCCTCCAGATCGGAACTGCATATCCTTTTACCCATAGCTGCAATGCTGTCTCTGGCACAAACCCCAGCGTTGGCCATCTTCGTTGGGGGAGCCCTAGTTCTGCTGCTCTCCTTTGTAGGACCACCACAAAACCACACACCATCTTGGAGGGCTGAGTTGAAGCCAGGTTCCACCATGGCTTTGGAGCCCAGGCCTGAGGACACAGCAGCCTCCAGGGCTGAGAGGGAGTCACCTTGCACCTCCACTCCGCTGTTGCCCCTCCAGAAGGCAGCAGCTTGCAATGCTGAGATGGAGGCATCTTGTGCCTCAGTTGCGCTGCTCCATGCCCAGGGAGCAGCAGTGGCCAGTGCTGCCACAGAGGCACCATCCAGTGCAGCCCCTCTGATATGCATTGAGGACACACTGGCTTCGAGGACTGAGCCAGAGCCACATCCCAACTTGGCTCCAGGACTCAGTGCAGAGACCTCAGCTGCCTGCAATCCTTCCCCAGAGCCCTTGGCTGTGGTGATGGAGCAGGCTCCCTCTGCTTCTTGGGAATCTGAGTTGCCGTGCACATCTGTTTCTGCCCAAGAAGCTTGTCATCCTGCTTTGGTGACCGGAGAGCCTTCACGCAGCCAGGACATGCCTTGTTTCCTGGCTGTCCACCCCCACCTGGAGGCAGAGCAGCTCACAACGATGGATGCGGTGAGGGGCTGGGCAGGGTGGCTGTGGTGAAGGAGGGCTCCCTGTGCCCTCTGCTGCTCTGGCCTGTGTCACATTTCCCTGCTGTCCATCTCTTCTTCCCCAGCCTGAGTTCCAGCACACCTAGCACCACTTTGTCTAGTTCCACTTGGTTACATGCACTCCCTGAAGCTGAGATGAGACCCGCTCCCATGCCAGGAGCTGTGCAGAATCAAGCCTGGGGCAGAAAGAAGGGCAGCCAGCACACAGCTCACCCTCCTGTGCCAGGAGCCCTGTGAGCCTCAGCACTTATTCAGTAGGCACTTGATGTGGACCTGATGAGTGCCCAGCCGAGACATGGACCTGAGTGCTAGTTCTAGTGGTGTAGGACATAGGCGTTAGATCAGGGGAAGGACATTTGTTGTCTGAGCTAGGTCAGATTAGGTATTGTGTGGAGCATGTAGTCTTCTGGGAAGAATGAGAAAGTTTGGGAAATCACTGCTCTTCCATTCCCACATTGGTTACCTTGAGGTCCCTTCTGTGCTCTGTGTGCTGGGTGTCAGCACAACAGGTACAGACACTCCACAGGTCTCAGGGTCCTCCTCCACACTCACATCTCCATGCCTTTGTGCATGTGAGGAGGGATCCCAGGGCCTGTGCCTGGGCACTGTGGTGTGTCACACCCTGCTGACCCTGGCCATCTTCCTCAGGAGCTGTTCGAGAAGGCAGTGCTCAACCACTGCCTGGGATCCATCTGGTCCCAGAGACACAAGAAGGGCAAGGAGCACTTGGCCCCCTCCATCCGGGACATGGTGGCACACTTTAACAATGTATGTTCCTGTGTCATCACCACCTGTCTCGGGGACTTCAGCATGAAAGCCCCAGACAGAGCGCGTGTGGTCGAACACTGGATTCAGGTGGCCGCGGTACGCTACAGGCTCTGCTGCCTAGTTTATCTCCTCTGCTTTTCAATTTCTCTATTCTGCATTTTGAAATTGTGATCAAAGCCCTCCATGGAGCCCAGTGCCTCCTACCACAGGGCCATGTGTCCCAGGGCTAGCCATACCCAGCCAGCCCTATGCTGGTCCCTCACTAATCTGCTCCTCAGCCCCAGAGAACCACAATCCCCCTGGGTGCCCTACATTCCTGCCCAGGTCCTGACATTCCCAGCATCCCTCTCTTGTCCAGGCCCACAGGTGGCGGCTGTGTCAGGAAGACTCACACAATCTTCCTCTCCAGGCTTGCCGAGACCTGAGGAACTTCTCCTCACTCCATGCCATCATCTCCGCCCTGCAGAGCGTGGCCATCTTCCGACTGAAGACAACATGGCAAGAGGTCTCCAGGTGGGTCCCTATTCCCACAGCAGTTGCCCTGTGGGCAGACATGGTAGGTGTCACACTGCCTGAGTCCTGGACACAAACATCCAGTTCAGATCCTAGTTCCCTGGGTCCAGCTTGGGTAATTCTTGTCAGGCTTCAGACACCTCCTGTAAGACTGAACATTCACAGATGCACACATACACACAGACACAGAAACAACACACACACAAACACACTGAAACACACACAGACACTCATCAGGATTTTGTGGTGGCTAAGAATCCGCATCCACTTGAAATGAAGGCAGAGCTGCCTAGTGGAAGAGGGATGGCTCATGGTTATGCCAGGAAGAAGCAACTGCTCCTTCCTGGTGTACTCTTCGAATCTTTGGACCCGTTTGCAACCCTGTTGGGCAGCCACATGGGCAGCTTCCTTCCCAACCCAAATGGAAACCAACTCCCTCCTCCCCACATTCCAACTGTCTCCTTCTGTCTGCCCCTCCCACAGAGACTCCTTGCACACATTCCACAAATTGGAAAAAATCACTTCTCCTGAAAACAATTACTCCAAGAGCAGAGAGCTGCTGCGAAAGGTATGGCATGAGGAAGTGAAGACAGAGGGCAGAGGTGGAGGGTGGGCACGGGGGAGTCAGTGCCATCCTAAGGGGATTAGAAACATGACTGGCTTTCTATTGGGGAGGAGGCCAAGGGAAGAATCTGCTAGGCACTTAATGCAGGTCAGGGCACGTGGAGTCCTAGGAAGCCACTGAGGTTGAAAATGTTCTGATGGGACACAGGGGGGCCCGGGGAAGCAGAGGGTACCCAGGATTGGGGACTCCTCCTACTGAAAGCACTACCATTCTACTTGATGCCCAATGTGCCATAGGCCCAGTGGCATATTCTTGCCCTTCCCTAAACTATGCTGCACAGGACTGCACAGAGCAACAATTTCCTGTCTCAGACCATGAGCAGAGGCTCTTTTCCAGTGGTCTGGAACTCTACCCTACTCTGCGGAGGACAGGCACGACGGTGGGGTCAGGAAGGAGTCTGAAAGTCTATGGTTCTCTCCTTCCCTGCTAACCTTTTCTAAGGACCCTGATACACAGATAAACACCAGCAAACTGGAATCTTCTCAGAGCCTTGGGTCCCCTTCCTTTGCTGACCGTCAGGGCATTGGACAGACCACTAGCCTTGTCCATATCTCAGTTTTTTCCTCCCTGATAGGAAGGGTTTTGGAGCTCACAAGGCTGAAGAACCAGGCTGGCATTTGAGCTGCCCAAAGAGGAGAAACAGATGAATCCTCCAGGGTTCTGAAGAGGCCCTGGAAACACATGCCAGTCAGCACATCACCATTGGTGGCAGAGAGCAGGAGTACCTGGGGCCCCCCCACTGCCAGGAGGCAGACTTGACAGATGAGGAAGCAGGCAGAGGAGGCCAGCTCCCCAGGCCAGAACCCACAGTAGTGAGTGCGGGAGCAAAGCCAGAGCTAGAATTCCTCTGCCAGTTGGTAGAAGCTTTGACACAACCTAGCAGCCATGTCACTAACTATAGTAAGACAATGACACTAGAAAGACAGACAGCACAGAGCCCTCATTAACAACCTCCACAATCTTGGCAGGAGTCTTGCAATTTGGCCACAAAGGAGAAGCAGCTCCAAGGAGGTCCCAGGTAGTTGCAGAAGATGGTGAGTGACTGGGACCTAGGCCAGGTTGCCGAGAGAGAAGGGGCACAGCGGGCCTACCTCTGCTCACCTTTCATCTCACACCCAAGGTGCAGATGGAGAAGGGCATTTGCACTCTGGCAGATGTGGTCCTGATGAGCTGGCTGTCAGAAGGGATAGAGGAACTAGAGGCAGCAGAGTGAGGAATTGGCAGAGCCTATGGGGGACAGGTGGTGGGCAGACTGGTACTACAGAACATTGTGTTCTGCATATGCCAGCACACACTTGGATCTGGGGCAGTTTGAAGAACCAGGCAGCAAGAACCTGGGCCTAGACACAACAGGGGATCACAGGTTTCCCAAGACGCTGTGCCATGGAAGCAGCTGTAAGGCTGTGGAATGACTGAGGAACCATGTGAGTTTGGGTCTGAGATGGACCCGGTGTCTTGACCATCACCCAACCAATCCTACAGGTGTTGACAAAGGGCATCATTCCCTACCTGGGAATCTTCCTGACAGACCTTACGATGATACATTCTGCATATCAGGATATCGATGATGTGAGTAGCCAGGCCCACGATGGCAGTCTGGGATCTTGAGGTCAAAGTTCCTTGGGAATCCTGAGCTCTGGCACTCCTTACAACCTCAAGGCCATCCTAAGAGCCGAGTCCTGTGCCCCTCTGAGCAGCTGCTTGCCACAGCTGTATGACCACTGAGTTTGTGCACATTGAGTAGCTGGGATTTCAAGTCCCTCATGGGATGGCACTGGGGCCAAACTGAAGCCAGCCTCTCCTAAGAGAAATGCCTTTTCACCCTATGCTGCAGTCACTCACCTTGCATCACAGATGTTAGACAACACAGTCCCTAATCCTGACTTGATGCCCTGTGCCCAGCTCTCCTCTGAATGATGGCCCTACTCTGGTATAAGCACACATTTTGCCCAGGCTAGAAGAGGCCCTGGGTAGGGGGCCAAATCCTAACTCCATTGCCCTCTGTCTTCTAGGAAAAATCCCAAATGGAGAAATTAAATAAGGTAAGTGTCAGCTGGCCAGAAAGGACAGGGTGGGTAGAGACCTGCAAGTTTCTCCTGTCCAGCTTGATGAGCAGCCATTACTGGATGGGTACAATGAGATGAGAGAAGATCCACCCTTGTCATGGTAGGCTGTGTAGTAGCATGCAGGAGAGCCCCAGGATTGAGTGTGAGGGAACAACTGTGAGATCTCACATGTATTTGGGGAATCAGTGGAGGGTCGGTGGGCAGAGCTGCTAGAGGAGGTGGGTCCCTCCCTAGACAGCAAAGCCCAGCCCAGGCCAGCCCTGCCCTGTCCCTTCCCTTGTGCTCTCCATGACCAGGAAAATAAGATCATCCAACATTTGAAAGACCTGCAGCATACCTGCAGATATTATCACCTCAACAAAGCAGAAAATTTTCTGGCCTGGTTCAAGGGCCTGGAGCGGCTCAGTGAGGAAGCTAGGTAGGTTGGCAGACACTGGTTGGACCTGGGGAACATCCTGAGAATGGGGTCCAGAGGCCCTGAGGTATGACCATGGGTGAGTGGGAACCGACAGAGACTCTGGTCGGCTGAATGTGGGAGACCCACCAGGCTCTGAAGTTCAAGCCAACTGTGGCAGTGAACAGGCGAGGCACTTGGTCACCTCACCGCCACCCCTTGTCTTAGCTATGAGCTATCGTGTGCACTGGAGCCCCGGAGGCAGAATGACCCTACAAACAAGAGCAAGACCTTCCCAGGAATTCAAAAGGCAAGAAAGAAGTAAGTGGCTGGGGAATGGCTGGCAGGGTTCAGGTAGGATGGCGTGCAGGTACCAGGGCTGCCTGAGGCTGATGTTGATGAGACAGAAGAGCTGGTAGGAAAGACAAGTCTTGCTAGGTGCTGGGGGCCCACTGAGTTGGAGGCCCCAGGAATGAATCCTGGGCAGGAGTCCTGAGTCCAGGCCTGCCCCATGGTGGTGTTCTCAGGAAGACAGTGCTCCTAAGAAATGCTGTGCATTCTGGAAAGCCTGCTGTGTCTGCAGTTCCTGATTATGAAGGCAGCAGTGAGCACCGCCTGCTTGAGCTGCACTCCCAAGTTCTTTCCTAAGCAAGACAACATACATTGCCCATAGGCTCTGTTCCCAGTCAGGGGTCCCAGGACCTTAGTGTTTCTGGCGCTTGACTGCAGAAATGGCAGTCTCCTGGCTCAAAACGTGTCTGTAGGAGCTTCTCAAATGGTTGCTGTGTCTCAATTCCCGTCATTACGCCGATTAAATTCTTTATCCCTCTTCCACCAGCCTGAGGATGCCTGAGAACAAGAATGTGTTAGCAAAATATGAGTTTGTTCTCCAGAAGAGGACCTCTCCCACCCTGCCAAGATCACATGTGGAGCCCGCTCCTAACCTCTTCACAGGAAGAGGAGACCACACAACACTGAACAGTGTCTCTACTTAGTCTGGATGGCTATGGTTGAGCACATCCAGACAAGAATGGCCCAGGCCATACCCTACCCTAACCACCAGTGACCTCCACTCCTGTAAACACTCAGGATCTTTTCTCCACAATCTCCTCCTGATGTCAGGACCACAGTGGTTCTGTGGTCCAGGCAATAAGCCATCTTCCTTGGATACTCAATCCAAGACACACTTCAGATATTTTTCTACAAATGCACTCTGCTGTCAAAATGTGGCCCAGGCCACAGAACTCCTCTGTTGCACCTACAATCCAGGAAAATACAAAGGATCCTGTATCCTCAGTGTTCTACTAATACCTGCCACTGGACACACTGACCTGGCCTCCAGGAACTCCCTCAGAGTTTCACATAATCTCCGTACTCTGACATAGAGGAACAGCTGACATTTTGGTAGAGCAATGGGCATGGTGCTCACACTTGCCCCTGGCTCTGCCATTTCTATTAGGATCTGACTTTGATCACTGTGATGCAGATCACTGGCTCTGATGCTGTGAGGTCGACAAGACACACTCTGCCAAAGCCATGCTGACTTATATAGGTTGTCTTCCCAATGAGAGCATTTGAGCTCTGACCTTGCCTTCCCTCCTCTTCAGCTATTCTGGCCTTGTTAGGGTGCACCAGAGTTTTCCGTGAGCGTCGACTGAGAGACAATGAGTGTCGCACATTGCCAACCCCAGGATTTCAAACGTCCCATAGGAATGGCATGTGCTAGCCCTCAACCCTCAGTCCTGGTCTGAGTGCAGATAGTGCCATGGCCTCAATGCCAAGACCCAGGATAAACCATTCCACTCAGAGACTGCATCCAGGGCACTGGAATACCAAGGAAACTGCAGTTATTCCAGGTGGGGGCCCTTGCCCTGTTTCCATTCAATTTGAATGCAGAAGAGAAAGGAAAATATTTTCTCAATGGGGTGAAATGGATTTGATTGCTATGGTAAATAATGCCTCAATAAACATAGTTGTTCTGGTAGCTTTAGAATGGCTTTGTTTGTGATCATTTGGGTAAATGCCCGTAAATGGGATTGAAGGGTCATCGAGGAGCTCTATGTGGAGTGTTTTGAGGAACCTCCATACTACTTTCCAAAGTTGTTAAACAAGTTTACACTCCCACCAACAACGCAGTAGGGTTCCCTTCTGGCCACATCCCCTCCAGCCATGGTATAACCCCTGTTTTGACTCTATTTGTTGTTGGTATAATTTTGGGAAGAGAAGGGAAAAAAGCAAAATGTTTAAATAGGAATACAGGTTGGCCATTGCAACAATGAGATGCACAAGGCACTGTGCTGAAAAATGAACTTTACAATTTTGGTGGGTGGGGGGCAGAGAAAAGGGGGAGTGTAACTTGGAGATGGAGGGAAGGGTGGTAGGGGAAAAACAAAGGAGGAGGCAACAATGCTCAATAGGAAACGTACTCATTACTTTGCTCAGGTAACTGTAACCAAGGAGGAGGCAACAATGCTCAATAGGAAACGTACTCATTACTTTGCTCAGGTAACTGTAACCACACTGTACAGTATTTTTAAAATAAAAATCTTACAAAAAAGATGAAGCTATGAGGAATGAACTGCAGGACACAGACACAAGAGGTTTTTCTTTGTTTCTTAACTTTGGTATTTTTTGTCTCTTTTGTACATTCTTCCACCTTTGATATAATCTCTGTTGTTCTTGTATTTGATTCTGGTAACTGGTATACTATATAACGCTTATTGGATTTAGAAAAGGGAAGGAATTAAAAAATCATAAGGAGGAAACTAATGCAAAAGCCATATGCACAAGACAATATGTTGGACACGATCTGTACAACTTGAGTGTGGAGTGGGGTAGGAGGAAAGCAAAGTAGTAGAACTTTGAAGGGTGGGATAACAAGATTGACTAGAAATTTACTCATTACCTAACATATAACTGAAAGCCCTCTGTATATTGTCTTGGCAATAGAATATGAATATTTTGTATATATCTAGTGCTTCCAGTAACATGTCAATAAAACATCAAACAAGCATAGGAACAAAAGAAGATAAACAGAGGGGATACCCGGGACATAAGGAAAAAAGACAAAAGTAAAAGCTAATTTAATTCATTGGTCAGATTAGATTTCTCATGCAAGGTATCAGCAGTTACGAAATGAACCTGAAATCCAGCTCAAATTGTGATGAATTACATGTTGTAATAGGAGCATGTTTTGGAATCTACATATATGCCTTCATCAAAATATATGCCCATGAAACAGATTTGAGAAGCTATATTCCCATAGGACTTTTGTTATACTTGTTTACTAAGTCTTCGAAGGAAAAGGTACTCTGGCACTTAAAACAAATGACAAAACAAAAACTTCGTTCCCATATCTGCTTCCTCAATATTTCCAGAAAATACATCGCCCACTCACTATTTTCCTTCAGGATTTCCCTAGGATCTCTGACTTTCTTTTTGCCTCCCTGGCTCAGCTTCTTTGTCTGTTGCATGGTGGAAGTTCCTTACTGACATTCTCTAGCCTTTCCATTCAACTCAGTACTAGAGCCTTTCTGAAAATCTCCCTTCTCCATTCAAGAATTCCTCCAGTATAGGGATGGGAAGGAGGTACACACCGTAGTTCTACCCTTCTCCACAAGTTCATTTCTGCAATTATTAGCTGCACAGAGGCAACCATGCTCTGAAAAAATTCAATGGAAAACTCCAGATATTCAGAATTGGGAAAGTTTAAATTCTTAGAATACGGAGAATGTAAACACTCAATTGTATTGGAAGAAAATAACATTGAAAATATATATGTGCAGTCAGCTAATGATTGGTTTTTCATTGGGGCCCTGGCTGGTCATGCTTGTTAACCTAGATGCTTGAGAGATAAAAAGGACAAAGATCACAGCTTGAGGACAAAGAGTTCACACCAAAGTTCTCATGACCTCATTTTCATTGGTAGCCAGGTGAGAAAACTTGCTCCTGCCATCCCAGTCTACACAGGAAGCTAGATTGAGAGAACTTGACTTGCATTCCAGCCCAAGGAAACAATCCACAAACCCCCATGTCAACAGAAAAGGCCTAGCATGGTAGTGTGTGCCTGTCATCCTAGCTATATGAGATCTTCAATACGGGCTTTTGATCCAGCTGACCATGAAAAGAAGTGAGACTGAATCTCAAAAGAAACTGCAGCACCTAGGCACCAGTGGCTCATGCCTATAATCCTTCCTACTCAGGAGACTGAGACCTAAGGATTGGGGTTCAAAGTCTGTCAGGGCAGGAAAGTTCATGAGACACTTAGCTCTAATTAACCACCAGAAATTCAGAAGTAGCACTGTGACTCAAAAGGTAGAGCAACCATGTGAGCTGAAGAGCTCATAGAGAGCACGTATGCCCAGAATCATGCCCAATTAAATATAAAAATCAATCAATCACTGAAACTTCAACAAACAAAAAACAATCAATTAATCAATCAAGAATAAACCTGCACCAAACCGTGCTTGGATGGGGGCTCAAGCATTCAAGTGGACTAGAGCCTGTCCAGCAAGTAGAACATCTTGTGCTTAAACATAAGGAAAGCCATCAGTTCAAACATCCACAACACCAAAAAACAAACATACCACATTCTTGTCTATGTGAGGGTTGGCCTGAGAAGCAGTGTCTGTACTGTGTGTTCCCATTCCCTTGATACCATGTTAGAATTGGCTCAATACTACCTCTGACAGACAGGAAGAGAAAGGATTGTCCTACAGTTGAAGGGAAATGAGTCCAACTGATGAAGGGAATCAATACTAAGGATTAAGTCTTTCATGCAAGAGCAAGAGACTAAGGGTCTATGGCTTCTTAAGCATTACCAGTTCCCCATTTTATTCCAGTTCCAGATCCTTCTTTTCCCACATTTTCAAACATTCAAAATTGCTTTAAATTTCTTTCACACAGATTTTTCTCTTCTTGATGCTATAATCTGCCAGTGATCTGCTAGTTCTCCCTGCATCATTGAAAACTTTAGTATTGTTTCTCTATGTTGGTCTAACACTGTCATTTTAAGAAAATTTCAACACTAACACAATCTAGAGTTCATCTAGCTAACATCATGGATTCTGAGTCTCCACAATCTCTCAGCTGGATCCATCTCTCTGCTAGTTCTCCCTGCATCATTGAAAACTTAATATTGTTTCTCTATGTTGGTCTAACACTGTCATTTTAAGAAAATTTCAACACTAACACAATCTAGAGTTCATCTAGCTAACATCTTGGATTCTGAGTCTCCACAATCTCTCAGCTGGCTTCATGTCAGTGACCCTTTCCTGTGGTCTAACTTACATATCACCAATAATGGCACCAACTGGGGAGATAATGTGAAATATTTCCCTTTTTACCACCTTCACTTCATCCTGCTTACTTAATCCTGTTCTCACATATCTTCTATTCAGCAACTGATACTTAGTATATTGACAGGTATTTATTGTTCCTATAAGTTACTTTTATATTATCTATCACCAAATTTGCTGTTTCTACCCCTGATAAACACATTTATAGTCGAAGATCCAAATCACCTTGTTATTGAAAATCCTCAATCAATTTCCCTCTTTATTTATTTAAGCAAAAATCCCATCTATAAATAAGTCTAGTGTTAAATTCAATCTCCACGTAAGTCTATTTTTCTTTTTTATCATTTTTATTTTTAATGTAAAGGTGATGTACACAGGGGTTACAGCTGCATAAGTCACGCAATGAGTTCATTTCGTTTTGAACAATATTATTTTCTCTTCATTTTTCTAACTCATGGCTACCATCCGTACCTTACTCGGATTAGAAACTGTCAAGTAAGTATATTTGGTTTAACTACTATTAAAATCATTAACAAAATATTCAAGTGACTTGGAGGCCTTTATAATGTACTATGTGATTTTTTTGGTTTCTTTGTATGTTCCTCCCCCATGGTAAAATCCCTGTTTTCACTGTATTTGATTCCAATGCCCTGCATCTTGTATATATATTTCTCTAAGTTGTGGATGGGAAGGGAAAAAACAAAATGCTTCAATAGTGATATACACTGACCCATTGTAAAAATGAGATGTACAAGATACTATGTTGAAAATGAACTTTACAACTTGGAGGGGGGTGGTATAGGAGTAGTTAGGGAGGTGGGTATTAAGGATGGTAGGGGAATAACAAAGGAGGAATGTACAATGCTCAACAGGAAATGTACTCATTGCCTTACTCATGTAACTGTAACCCCTGTAAAGAATTTTCACACTATAAAACATACTTAAAAAGAACAAAGTAAAACATATTCAAGTGAGCCCTCAATATTAACAGGCAACCCTCACCATCACCTAGTCCTTTCATTTCTGATGAGAGTAAATATTTTCCTACAACTGTGAAACCACTCTCAACACACTTGGAGGATGCCATCTTATCTTCCCACAATGAAGGGAGTGTCTCAGTGATATGCGCCACTTCCTGCCATAGGTGACACAGAGCATTAGGAGCCTGAACACCTGATGACCTAGCAGTACCCACCTCCCATGGAGATACCCAGCAATCAGAGCTGATGGGGATGGAGCACCAGAGAAACTCAATGTCATGTCTGTAAGTCAGCAAATGCCCCTCACAGACCTAAGCTCTGCCCTGGCTGGCAGGTGAGGCAACACCTATCCGCTGAGACTAATTCCTACTCCCAATTAAGTGACCAGTCAGGAGGTTTAGATTCCTCTGTTTAGGCAACTAAGCCTCCGTGAAGGCTTCAGGGCCCCCATAAAGCCTGCCCCACTATCTAACCCTTACCACGAGAGCCTTTGATTTCTGAGGAAACGCATGGGACAGTGACAATTTTACACTACTGAGCTCTTTTTTTTTTGTCACATGTGGGGCATGAATTCTGGGCCTGGTTGCTGAGCTCTTCAGCTCAAGGCCAGCACTGTATGAATTCAGGCACAAAGCTACTTCTGTGTTTTGTGAGTGGTTTATGGGAGATCAGAGTCTCAGGGTCTTTCTTGCCTGGGTTGTCTTTGAACTGTGATCCTCAGATCTGAGCCTTCTGAGTAGCTAAGATGACAGGGGTGAGCCACAACTGCCCAGCAATCTACCTTGTTTAGATGCATGAAACTCACTGCCAAGGACACTAGACGGCAAACTTTTGGGTTCAGGTCACTTACTATGGTGTAGTGCCACCAAGGTAACCCTTGGTAACTTTCTGGCCTCCCAGGGATACCGAGTCTCACCCAGGAAGGTACAGGTGGTTCAGCAGTCAGTGACTTATCTGTGTATTCAACTGGGCCACACACAAGGCTTTTACTATCCCCACCAAACTCCTGATTACTAACTGCCCTAGCCCTCCACTAAGAATGAGCTTCTCTCCTTTTTGAGTCTTGCTGACTACCTCAGGACCTGGACCCCCAACAACTCCCTCTGAAGTTGCCACTTATATGAAGTAGCTAGAGGGTCACGGGAGGAAACCCTTTGAACGCCCTCCACTCACATTACTCCCTTCAGCAGACTGGTTCCAAACGGCCTCCACACAGGCCTCTGCTCTCAGGCTGCCGGAGCCTTCACACCTGTTCTTTCATTATGTAACTGAGAACTAGGGTTTTACATTGGGAGTTTGAGGTCAGCAGATCGGACCTCATTTGTGCCAGTTGCTTATTTGTCCAGACACGTAGACCCTACCATGCGGGGCTGGGCTCCTTGCCTCTGTGGCCTAGCCACCACTTGAGTCCTATTACAGGAGTCAAAGAAACTGAACCTGGGCACAAGCCTACCATTGTCACCCACCATCACCTCACTCAGTTACTAACCTATAGAGGGCTCAAACTCTGTCTCCCTCCCACAACCTCTGGTGTCCTGTAACTGATAGAGGCCCCACTCTGACCTTCCAGGCTCTGCCTTCCATTAAACCCCACACCTATTACCAATTCCAGATACAAAGAGCTCCCCAGCACACTCCTGTGTGGAGACTCTGGATGACCTGCTAACTCACCCAGCACACATTAGAGAAAGGTTGTTAAAGCCCCAGGGGAACCGTAATCATGCCTGGGTGACCTAAATCCCTGCCCAGTTCCAAACACTCCCATCATCTCTCTCTTGTCCAGGCCAACAGGAGGCGGATGTGTCAGGCAAGACTCACACAGCCTTCCTCTCCAAGTTTGCCGAGACCTGAGGAACTTCTCCTCACTCCATGCCATCTTCTCTGCCCTACAGAGCACGGCCATCTTCCGACTGAAGACATCATGGCAAGAGGTCTGCAGGTGGGTCCCTATTCCACAGCAGTTGCCCTATGAACAAACATGGTAGGTGTCACACTCCCTAAGCCCTGGACACAAACCCCATTCCCTGGGTCCAGGTGGGTATTTATTATCAGGATTCAGACACCTCCTGTCAGATTGAGCATACACAGACACAGACACACACACAGACACAGACACACACACACACACACACACACACACACACACACAAGCTTACTAGGTTTTCTGTCGTGGCTATGAATCTGCATCCACTTGAATTGAAAGCACAGCTGCCTAGTGGAAGAGGGATGGCTCATGGTTATGACAGGAAGAAGCACTTGCTCTTGCCTGGTGGATTCTTGGGGCTATTTGAACTGATTTTCAACCCTTTTGTGGAGTCACATGGTTTCCTTCCTTCCAAAACCAAATGGAATCCAACTCCCACCTCCCCACTTTCCAACTGTCACCTTCTCTCTGCCCCTCCCACAGATAGTCCTTCTGCACATTCCACAAACTGGAAAAAAATCACTTCTCCTACAAATAATTAATCTAAGAGCAAAGAGCTGCTGGCTAAGCTATGACATGAGGAAGGGAAGACAGGGGGCAGATGTGGAGGGGAAACACGGGGGAGTCAGTGCCATCCTGAAGGTGTTTAGAAACACAACTTGATTTCTATTGTAAGGAGAGCAAGGAGAGATTCCCGTAGGCACACAGTAGGCAGAGGGGTGCTACAGCATTTTGTGATCTGCGTATACCAGCCTAGATTTGGACGTGGGGAAGTTTGGAGAACCAGGCAGCAAGAACGGGCCCTAGACACTAGGTGGGATCACAGGTTTCCCAAGTGGCTGTGCCATGGGAGCATCTGTAAGGTTGAAGACTGACTGAGATGCCCTGTGAGATTGGGTATGAGATGGGCCTTGGGCCTTGACCATCACCAACCCAATCCTACAGCTGATCTCAATGGGCATTATTTCCTACCTGGGAATCTTCCTGATAGATCTCATGATGATAGATACTGCATATCAGGATATCCATGAAGTGAGTAGCCATGCCACAGTTGGCTCCTTGGCAAGAGGAGAAGAAAGGCCCCTGGGAGTCCTGAGCTCTGACACTCGTTATAGTCCCCTGGCCATGCCCAGTGCTCAGTCCTATGCCCCTCTGACCATCTGCTGGCCAAACCTGCCTGACCCGTGAGCTGTGTGCACACACACACCAGCTGGGGTTTCAAGTCCTTTAAGGGAGGTCTGTGTGGCACAACTGAAGCCAGGCTTTCCTAAGACAAGCAACTTCTGGCCTAATAAAGGCCTTTTTACTGATGCTGCAGTCACTCTCCAGCTTCCCAGGGGTTAGACAACAAAATCCCTGATCCTGACTTCATGCTAGGTTCACAGCCTCCTCTGAATGCAGGCCCTACTCTTGTTATGCACACATGTTGTGCAGGCTTGATGAGGCCCTGGTTGGGTGTGCTGAGGGAAGAGGGTCCCCATACTGACTCCATGGCACTCTGAATACTAGGACAAAACACATATGATGAAATTAATTCAGGTGAGTATCAGCTGTCCAGACAGAACAGCCTGGGAAGGGAACATCAAGTTTCTCTTGTCAAACATAACCAGCTGCTATTTCTTCATGGGTCCAATGAGAGTATAGAGAAGGTCCAGCCCTTGTCATGGTAGACTGCAAAGTAGCATCCAGGAGGTCCCCAGCCTTGAGTGTGGGATCCCACACAAGTCTGGGGGACTCAATGGCGGGTTGGTGGGCAGAGCTGGAAGAGGAGCTGGGTCCCTCCTCAGCCAGCAAAGCCCAGGCCAGGCCAGTCCTGCCCTGTCACTGCTCTTGTGCTCCTCAAGACCAGGAAAATGAGATCATCTAAGACCTGAAAGACCTGCAACAAACCTGCAGATTTCATCACCTAAAGAAGCAGAAAATTCTGGAGTGGCTCAGTGAGGAAGCCAGGTGGGTTGTCAGACACTGGCTGAATGAGGGGGGACATCCTGACAATGGAGTCCGGAGGGCCGGAGGTGTGACCATGGATTCGAGTGGGAACCGACAGAGTCTCTGTTCGGCCGCATGAGGATGGTCCATCAGGCTCTGAAGTGCAAGCCACTCTGGCAGTGAACAAACATGGCACTTGGTCACCTCACCACCACCCCTTGTCTTAGCTATGAGCTGTCATGTGCACTGGAGCCCAGGAGGCAGACTGACACTACAAACCACAAGACCAAGAAGTTTTCACAAATTAGACAGGCAGGACAGAAGTAAGTGGATGGGCACCGACTGGCAGGGGCCAGGGAAGATTCTGGGCTGCGACACCTGAGGCTGATGCTGATTTCTCCCCACTGACAGCATCCCTGATTGTGGGCTCAGAGGCCTCGGCTCTCTGGGCTTTTCCTCCCCTTGCTTGTCTCTGGGGTGCATCCCTCAGATAGGGGTCGGGATTTTCGAAGGGCCTAGACTGGAGCAGCACGCTAGCAGGGTAATGGGGAGCAGGAAGGGGGGGGGTGTCCTGGGAAAGTTCCCTCCAGCAAGCCATCCCCTGACTGAAGCCGCCATAGTCACAACACTGACCTCAGTGGCAGCGGCAACTCCCAGCCCACAGCACAGGAGCAGCTCCAGCGTGGCCCTGACAGCAGCAGCAGGACACCGTGGAAGAGCCCTCATACAGTGGCCCTCGGGCAATGGTGTGAACAGCTCCCACCTGGATCTCCACAGGAGAATCAAGGGAGAATCCTCCCAAGAGAAGGAAAGGGTGGCACCCTGCACTACTAGTCCTTTCCTAACTTATCCAATGGAGGTGCAGCCAAAAGGTCTGGAAAGCCCAGCTCCTGTTCACATCATACAGTTTTGGAAGGCCCTAGACCTTCCTCCCAGGCTGGGACACCCATCTATGTCAAGGCCTCTCCTCATGTTGCTGTCTTTCCAGATCAGGTTCTGCAAATCATCCTCTCCAGGGACTTTTGGAATGCTCTTAAATTGCAAAATCCCAGCCTTCTCTTGAATCTCCAATACACCTGAGGCTAAGACAAACAATAGTCAGAGTTGGAATTTAGGTGGGGACAGCAACAGCTACCCGTTGGTTCCAAATAACAAGCAGGTGGGAGACACCTGTCTCATCAGGGTGAGCATACTTGAGCACACAGAAAAGGTGTCCAAAGTTTCATGGTGAGTGGGGCAGTATGACACACCCCTGCTGTCTTCAACAAGTCAGGATACAGACCAGTGGCCATCTCCAGGTCCATTTGCTTCCCTCCTGAAATTCGTCTTTTAGTAGAGATGGCAGAAACCTAGCATGCTGGAGCCAGTGGGCAGTGCTCAGGTCTAGACCTGACAGCAAGGAGGGAGGAACAGTGGACCCAGCCACTGACATGAGAAGGACCACCTCAGGGCCTTTGGAGAGTCAAGAAGGCAGATACATGGATCAAGGAGATGAAGACTTTGACTAGATAAGGCACAATGCAACAGGAACCTTCTTGACTTTCCTCAGAGTGAGGTAGATTCAGAGCCTCAGAGTTAGGATGGTAGGATTCTGGGTATTACGTAACCTGAAACAGCAGAGGCTTTTCACAGGTGAACTGGCCTTGTTCAGGAGAAGCCTTTTTCATCTTCCAAGTCTCCAAGGGATCAGGAGTCATTTATCTCTTTCCTCATGGAGATTCCATGACTTTCCATCATGCTCAGTCCTCTCCAGGCCACAAGAGGGAGTGGCTGTCATTAGCAACCAGCTGGGAGAATGTGTCTTCCTGTGTGCTCTGCTCAGAGACTCAGGGGAGCTGGAGAAGGCTGCAGGTGTAGCCTCTACCAGTGCAGCCTCCAGCCCAGTGGGGGCCTGACTGGTAGGAGGCAATGGGTCCCTGGCTCTGGGCCTGCTCTTTCTCTTGGGCTTGGGCAAACATCTCTGGTGAGACCTAGGCCCATGCCTACTTGATTCTGTTTACCTACAGCCACAAGACCTGAACATGATCCTGCCTGGGAGGAGGTGTCACACTGCTGATGAGAGTGGCTAGAAATGGACAAGGCCCATGCTATCTTCTGAGACCACTCTCAGGAAGGAAGACTTGAATCATCCCATCACACAGTGGCTGATTCCCTTTCTGAGCATGAGTGCCTTCAGGGTATTGCTGGCCACAGACTGGTGGGAAGGGGGCACTGTGCACAGGGCTTGATGTTCTCTCCCCTTCTGACCCATGTGAGGAATCAGAAGAAGACACAGGATGTCATCCTGAAGCCCTTGAACAAAGCCTTACTGAAAGAGTACAAGCCAGATTTTGTTAAGTTTTTCGAAGAACCAACTCTTTGTTTTGTTGATTCTTTCTATAGTTTTTTTGGATTCTAATTCATTTAATTCTGATTTAATTTTGATTATTTCTTTCCGTGTACTGGAATGGGGTTTATCTTGCTGCTCTTTTTCAAGGAGGTTTAGGTGTGTCATTAAATTGTTAGTTTCAGATCTCTCCCATTTGTTGATGTAGGAGCTCAGAGCTATAAACTTGCCTCTGAGTACTGCCTTTGATGTGTCCCAGAGGAGCTGGTAATTTGTGTGTTCATTTTTGTGGAATAGCATGAACATTTTAATTTCCTTTCTAATCTCTTCCATGACCCACTCATGATTCATCAGTGTGTTGTTCAGCCTCCATGACAGACCCTTAGCAAATCTTATCAGAAAAAGAAGAGAGCACACCCAAATTAATAAACTCAGAGATGAGAATGGAAACATCTCCACGGAAACAACCAAGATTCAGAAAATTATATGGGAATACTTCTCAAAACTCTATGCTAATAAGTTTGAGAACTTGACAGAATTGGACCTTTTCCTAGCAAATATTGACATGCCAAAACTGAACCAAGATGAGTTAAACTATCTTAACAGGCCCATATCAAGTACTGAAATAGAAACAGCAATAAGAGTCCTCCCAGGTAAGAAAAGTCCAGGACCAGATGGTTTTACAGCGGAATTTTACAAGGCCTTCAAAGCACAGCTCACACCAATACTCCTCCAACTCTTCAATGAAATTGAAAGGGAAAGCTCACTACCGAACACATTCTATGAAGCCATCATAGCCCTCATCCCAAAACCAGGCAGGGACTCATCAAAGAAGGAGAACTATAGACCCATTTCTTTGATGAATATTGATGCAAAACTTCTCAACAAAATTTTGGCCAATCGACTTCAACAATTCATCCAAAAAATCATACACCACGATCAAACAGGATTCATTTCAGGGATGCAAAGCTGGTTCAATATACGCAAATCAATTAATATTATTCATCACATCAACAGGAGCAAGAACAAGAACCACATGGTTATCTCA
Source organism: Dipodomys spectabilis (assembly GCF_019054845.1). Taxonomy (NCBI): domain Eukaryota; kingdom Metazoa; phylum Chordata; class Mammalia; order Rodentia; family Heteromyidae; genus Dipodomys; species Dipodomys spectabilis. The sequence goes on from NW_024870723.1 coordinate 8,712,731, forward strand.
ATAGATGCAGAAAAAGCATTCGACAACATCCAACACCCCTTCATGATGAAGGTTTTGGAAAAATTAGGAATCCATGGAACATTCCTCAATACAATAAAGGCTGTATATGACAAACCTACAGCCAGCATTATACTCAATGGTGAAAAACTAAAGCCATTTCCTCTTAACTCAGGAACAAGACAAGGATGCCCACTCTCTCCACTTCTCTTCAATCTAGTATTAGAATGCCTAGCTACAGCAATAAGACAAGATGCAGACATAAAGGGGATCCAAATAGGGAAAGAAGAAATAACACTCTCCCTCTTTGCAGATGACATGATCTTGTATTTAAAGAATCCCATAGACTCCACTCCCAAATTACTCAAGCTGATTCAAAACTTTGGCAAAGTAGCAGGTTATAAAATTAACCCCCCAAAATCAAAGGCTTTTCTGTATGCCAACAATGAGAAAAGTGTGGCTGAAATTAGGAAAGCAACTCCATTTGCAATAGCCCCACGAAAAATAAAATCCATAGGAATTAACTAAAGAAGGGAAGAACCTCTATGAAAACTTTAAAATCTTGAAAAAGGAAATCAACACAGAACTAAAAAAATGGCAAAGCCTCCCATGCTCCTGGATTGGAAAGATTAACATCGTGAAAATGTTAATACTTCCCAAGGCTACCTACAAATTCAACGCAATACATATCAAAATTCCAACCTCATTCTTCAAGGAAATAGAAGAGGCAATCCAAAAATTCATATGGAACAATAAAAGACCCCGAATAGCACAAATGCTCCTCAACGGAAAGAACACTGCTGGAGGAATATCAATAACAAATTTCAAACTCTACTATAAAGCCATAGTAATCAAAACAGCTTGGTATTGGCATAAGAACAGACCTCAGGACCAATGGAATAGAATTGAAAACCCAAAAATGAACCTACAGACCTATAGCCATCTAATCATCGATAAGGGAGCTAAAACAATAGAATGGAACAAAGACAGCCTCTTCAGTAAATGGTGCTGGCAAAATTGGTTAACTACATGTAGAAAACTAAAGCTAGATCCTTATATATCACCCTGCACCAGAATCAACTCCAAACGGATCAAAGACCTTGAAGTCAATGCAGACACTCTGAAAACATTACAGGATGGAATAGGAGAAACCCTAGGTCTCCTTGGATCAGGCCAAAACTTTCTGAATAGAGACCCCGAAACACAACAAATCAAAGGAAGGTTGGACAAATGGGATTGCATAAAGTTGCAGAGCTTCTGCAGGGCAAATGACATAGCTAGCAAGATAATAGAAAGCCCACGGATTAGGAGAAGATCTTTACTAGTCATACAACAGACAAGGGTCTCATATCTAAAATATACTTGGAACTCAAAAAATTAAACCCCCCAACAACAAATCCTCAAAGAAACAACTGCCCAATAAATAAGTGGGCGAAAGACTTAAAGAGAAACTTCTCTGAAGAAGAAAGAAGGATGGCCAATAGACACATGAAGAAATGTTCAACATCCCTAGCCATAAAAGAAATGCAAATCAAAACAACATTGAGATATCACCTCACCCCAGTTAGAACGGCAAAAATCAAGAACTCTAACAACAACAGACGCTGGAGGGGCTGTGGACAGAAAGGAACCTTACTTCATTGTTGGTGGGAATGTAAACTTTTTCAACCACTTTGGAAAGCAGTATGGAGGTTCCTCAAAAGACTTCACATAGATCTCCCCTATGAGTGGCGCTGTAGCTCAAGTGGTAGAGCGCTCGCTTTGAGTTGAAGAGCTGAGGGACAATGCCCAGGCCCAGAGTTCAAGCCCCATGACCGACAAAAAAAAAAAAAACTATATAGAACTCCCCTATGACCCAGCAATTCCACTTTTGGGCATTTACCCAAATGTTTACAAACAACACCACACTAAAGCTACCAGCACAACAATGTTTATTGCAGCATTATTTACCATAGCTAAGATCTGGAACCAACCCAGATGCCCCTCAGTAGATGAACAGATCAAGAAAATGTGGTATATATACACAATGGAATTCTATGCCTCCATCAGAAAGAATGACATTGCCCCATTTGTTAGGAAATGGAAAAACTTGGAAAAAACTATATTACGTGAAGGAAGCCAGGCCCAAAGAAACATAGGTCCCATGGTTTCCCTTATTTGCAATATCTAGTATATGTATGAGTCAAGCGGAAAAGGTCAGATAATGCGATGTCAGGAAAATGATACCCGGGACATAAGGAAAAAAGACAAAAGTAAAAGCTAATTTAATTCATTGGTCAGACTAAGGTTCCATTGCAAAGTTATGAGATGAATCTGACATGCAGCTAAAATTGTGATGAATTGGGCTAGGAAGGTGGCTCAGTGGTAGAGTGCTTGCCTTGCATGCCTGAGGCCCTGGGTTCAATTCCTCAGCACCACATAAGCAAAAAGAAAAAAGCCAGAAGAGGCGCTGTGGCTCAAGTGGTAGAGCGCTAGCTTTGAGCTGAAGAGCTGAGGGACAGTGCCCAGGCCTGGAGTTAAAGCCCCACAACCGGACCCCCCCTAAAAAAAAATTGTGATGAATTACACGTTGTAGTAGGAGCATATTTTGGAACCTACATATATACCTTCATCGAAATGCATGCCCATGAAATAGATTTGAGAAGCTATATTGCCATAGGTCCTTTGTTATACTTGTCTACTAATCCTTCGAAGGAAAAGGTGCTCTGGCACTTAAAAAATGAAAAAACAAAAACTTCATTCCCACATCTGCTTCCTCAATATTTCCAGAAAATACATCGCCCACTCACTATTTTCCTTCAGGATTTCCCTAGGATCTCTGACTTTCTTTTTGCCTCCCTGGCTCAACTTCTTTGTCTGTTGCAAGGTGGAAGTTCCTTACTGACATTCTCTAGCCTTTCCATTCAACTCAGTGCTATAGCATTTCAGAAAATCTCCTTTCTCCATTCAAGAATTCCTCCAGTGCAGAGATGGGCAGGAGGCACACACCATAGTCCTACCCTTCTCCACAAGTTCACTTCCCCAATTATCAGCTGCCCAGAGGCAATCATGCTCTGAAAATATTCAATGGAAAAATCCAGATATTCAGAATTGGGAAAGATTAAATTCTTCAGAATAAGGAGAATATAATCACTAAATTGTATTGGAAGAAAATAACATTGAAAATTTGCATGTGGAGTCAGCTAATGATTGGTTTTTCATTGGGGCCCTGGCTGGTCATGCTTGTTAACCTAGATGCTTGAGAGATAAAAAGGACAAAGATCACAGCTTGAGGACAAAGAGTTCACACCAAAGTTCTCATGACCTCATTTTCATTGGCAGCTAGGTGAGAACACTTGCTCCTGCCATCCCAGTCTACACAGGAAGCTAGATTGAGAGAACTGGACTTGCATTCCAGCCCAAGGAAAAAATCCACAAACCCCCATGTCAACAGAAAAGGCCTAGCATGGTGGTGTGTGCCTGTCATCCTAGCTATATGAGATCTTCAGTAGGGGCTGTGATCCAGCTGACCAGGAAAACAAGTGAGACTCAATCTCAAAAGAAACTGCAGCACCTAGGCACCAGTGGCTCATGCCTATAATCCTCTCTACTCAGGAGGCTGAGATCTAAGGATTGGGGTTCAAAGTCTGTCAGGGCAGGAAAGTTCATGAGACACTTAGCTCCAATTAACCACCAGAAATTCAGAAGTAGCACTGTGGCTCAAAAGGTAGAGCAACCATGTGAGCTGAAGAGCTCATAGAGAGCACGTAGGCCCAGAAGCATGACCAATTAAATATAAAAATCAGTCAATCACTGAAACCTGAACAAACAAAAAACAATCAATTAATCAATGAAGAATAAACCTGCAGCAAACTGTGCTTGGATGGGGGCTCAAGAATTCAAGTGGAATAGAGCCTGTCCAGCAAGTAAGTCATCTTGTGCTTAAACATAAGGAAAGCCATCAGTTCAAACATCCACAACACCAAAAAACAAACATATCACATTCTTGTCTATGTGAGGGTTGGCCTGAGAAGAAGTGTGTGTACTGTGTGTTCCCATTCCCTTGATATCATGGTGGACATGGCTCAATACTACCTTGGACAGGCAGGAAGAGATTGCCCTACAGTTGAAGGGAAATGAGTCCAACTGATGAAGGGAATCAATACTAAGGATTAAGTCTTTCATGCAAGAGCAAGAGACTAAGGGTCTATGGCTTCCTAAGCATTTCCAGTTCCCCAGTTTATTCCAGTTCCAGATCCTTCCTTCACCACATTTTCAAACATTCAAAATTGCTTTGAATCTTTCACACAGATTTTTCTCTTCTTGATGCTATAATCTGCCAGTGATCTGCTAGTTCTCCCTGCATCATTGAAAACTTTAGTATTGTTTCTCTATGTTGGTCTAACACTCTTTGTCATTTTAAGAAAATTTCAACACTAACACAATCTAGAGTTCATCTAGCTAATATCTTGGATTCTGAGTCTCCACAATCTCTCAGCTGGCTTCATGTCAGTGACCCTTTCCTGTGGTCTAACTTACATATCACCAATAATGGCACCAACTGGGGAGATAATGTGAAATATTTCCCTTTTTACCACCTTCACTTCCTCCTGCTTACTTAATCCTGTTCTCACATATCTACTATTCAGCAACTGATACTTAGTATATTGACAGGTATTTATTGTTCGTATAAGTTACTTTTATATTATCTATCACCAAATTTGCTATTTCTACACCTGATATATACATTTATATTCCAAGATCCAAATCACCTTGTTATTGAAAATCCTCAATCAATTTCCCTCTTTATTTCTTTAAGCAAAAATCCCATCTATAAATAAGTCTAGTGTTAAATCCCATCTCTACGTAAGTCTATTGTTTTTTTTTTATCATTTTTATTTTTAATGTAACGGTGATGTACACAGGTTTTACAGCTGCATGTCAGGTAATGAGTTCATTTGGTTTTGAACAATGTTATTTTTTCCTCATTTTTCTAACTCATGGCTATCCATCACTACCTTACTCTTATTAGAAATTGTCAAGTAAGTATATTTGGTTTAACTACTATTAAAATTGTGAACAAAATATTCAAGTGATTTGGAGGCATTTATAATGTACTATGTGATTTTTTTGAAGGTTTTTTTAAAAATTTTATTGTAAAGATGCTGCTCAGAGGGATTACAGGTACACGAGTAAGGCAGTCAGTACATTTCTTTCTCTTCTCTTCTTTTCTTTTCTCTTTTTAGTTGTGGAGCTTGAACAGATGACCACTTTCTCCAAGGCAGGGTCATTGTCATTAGGCATACCTGTGTTGTCCCCTCAATCCCAAATGCTGCTCTTGTCAAGTTCTTGGTATCTGAATGAGAGGGGCTGGGAGAAAAGAAGGACTACGTGTCCTTCTTTCTCTCCTGTCTACTGTCCATAGCTTTCTACCATTGCCCTTGGTGTGCAGGGAACCATAAACAAGTTATGTCTTGGCCCTGCTGAATCATTTAGGTCTACCACCCTTTTCTGTTCAATATACCCTCTGGCAAGGAGGGTTTTCTTCCTCGGGGGACTTCTCATTGGAAGGTCACAGACTAACAGGGATCTACCTTGGCTGCTTATTACCCTTTAACCTTCCTGTAGTAATTGCTTCCCCTCTGTGGACTCCTCCCTTTCATCCACAGTAAAATGAATCAGAGGAAAGGACCCCAACACCAGCTATTCCAAGTGTTTCTTCCTAATCTTTGTCTTAGTTTTCCTTGATATTGGCTTCCTTTGCTCAATTTTATTTTAAAAGGGAGTCTTAAAGCACTAGGTTGAAGGAAAGTCAGCTGGTCTCATATAGCACACCAAAGGGGAGTCAGCCCATAACCCTGCTCAGTTCTAGTTCTGCTGTGAGAGACTCTGAGCAGGACTGTGGTACGGACAGGAGAGGAGCCCCATCTAGGAAGAGGCTGCAGCTTTTATCTTTCCCTTCCCCATTTAAGAGGCTTGAAGGGGAACTGGAAGAGAGCACCTTTGCCTTTTTTCCACAAGGATTAGAGTTATTTAGTGGCGTGTTTAGAGAACCCTACTCCCCTGCGTCCCTGGAAGCCTATGCCATTCACATTGGGCTTTGTTCTGCTATGGCAGATCTCAAGGCTTCTCTTGTTGATACCCTCTCTCCCAATTCGACTTGAGTCATGGCTATGAATAAAATCAGGTGTTTCTTACAGCTGTTATCATGATACATGGATACAGAGAAAGATGCCACTTATGACATCTGTTCTTTCTTGCCAGGATTTTTTTTTTTGTATTTTATTTTATTTGTGAACATACTGTGCAGAGGGGTTACAATTACATGGGCAGGATAATGCATACATTTCTTACCAAGCATTGCAGCCTCCTCCTTTGTTTACACTTCACATCCCTTCCCAGCCTCCCCCCCCACTCCAGTCCCAATCCCTCCCCCCCACTGACATTGTAAAGCTCGTTTTGGACAAGACAACTTGTACTTCTCATTTTTGCAACAGGTCCACCTGTATCCTTAAACGACTTCTTTTTCCCCACAAGTTATACTGACATCATATATAGTGAAAGCAGGGGTTATACTGTGGGGGAGGGACATACAAAGCAACAAAGAAATAATCTTATAAATGCGTTAGAAACACATGCATGAAAGAAAAAAACGTTAAAATACATATCTAAGGGTTCATTTTCCTAACATCACATTATCTGACCTTTTCCACTTGACTCATACACATACTAGATATTGCAAATAAGGGAAACCATGGGGCCTATGTTTCTTTGGGCCTGGCTTCCTACACTTAATGTAATTTTTTCCAAGTCTTTCCATTTCCTAACAAATGGGGCAATGTCATTCTTTCTGATGGAGGCAAAGAATTCCATTGTGTATATATACCACATTTTCTTGATCCATTCATCTACTGAGGGGCATCTGGGTTGGTTCCAGATCTTAGCTATGGTAAATAATGCTGCAATAAACATAGTTGTACTGGTAGCTTTAGTGTGGTCTTGTTTGTAAACATTTGGGTAAATGCCCAAAAGTGGGATTGCTGGGTCATAGGGGAGTTCTATGTGGAGTCTTTTGAGGAACCTCCATACTGCTTTCCAAAGTGGTTGAACAAGTTTACATTCCCACCAACAATGAAGTAAGGTTCCCTTCTGTCCACATCCCCTCCAGCATCTGTTGTTGTTAGAGTTCTTGATTTTTGCCATTCTAACTGGAGTGAGGTGGTATCTCAATGTTGTTTTGATTTGCATTTCTTTTATGGCTAGGGATGTTGAGCATTTCTTCATGTGTCTATTGGCCATCCTTCTTTCTTCTTCAGAGAAGTTTCTCTTTAAGTCTTTCTCCCACTTGTTTATTGGGCAGTTGTTTCTTTGAGGATTTGTTGTTGTGGGGTTTAATTTTTTGAGTTCCAAGTATATTTTAGATATGAGACCCTTGTCCGTTGTATGGCTAGTAAAGATCTTCTCCCAATCCGTGGGCTTTCTATTGATCTTGCTAGCTATGTCCTTTGCCATGCAGAAGCTCTGCAACTTTATGCAATCCCATTTGTCCAACCTTCCTTTGATTTGTTGTGTTTCCGGGTCTCTGTTCAGAAAATTTCAGCCTAAGCCAAGGAGACCTAGGCTTTCTCCTATTCCATCCTGTAATGTTTTCAGAGTGTCTGCTTTGACTTCGAGGTCTTTGATCCATTTGGAGTTGATTCTGGTGCAGGTTGATATATAAGGATCTAGCTTTAGTTTTCTACAAGTAGTTAACCAATTTTGCCAGCACCATTTACTGAAGAGGTTGTCTTTCTTCCATTCTATTGTTTTAGCTCCCTTACGGAAGATTAGATGGCTATAGGTCTGTAGGTTCATTTCTGGGTTTTCAATTCTATTCCATTGGTCCTGAGGTCTGTTCTTATGCCAATACCAAGCTGTTTTGATTACTATGGCTTTATAGTAGAGTTTGAAATTTGGTATTGATATTCCTCCAGCAGTGTTCTTTCCGTTGAGGAGCGTTTTTGCTATTCGGGGTCTTTTATTGTTCCATATGAATTTTTGGATTGCCTCTTCTATTTCCTTGAAGAATGAGCTTGGAATTTTTATAGGTATGGCATTGAATTTGTAGATAGCCTTGGGAAGTATTGCCATTTTCACGATGTTAATCTTTCCAATCCAGGAGCATGGGAGGTTTTGCCATTTTTTAAGTTCTGTGTTGATTTACTTTTTCAAGAGTTTAAAGTTTTCATCATAGAGGTCCTTCACTTCTTTGGTTAAGTTAATTCCTAGGTATTTTATTTTTTGTGGGGCTATTACAAATGGAGTTGCTTTCCTAATTTCAGCCACACTTTTCTCATTGTTGGCATACAGAAAGGCCATTGATTTTGGGGGGTTAATTTTATATATTCCCTAATAATGTTTTGAATCTTGGTTGTTTCCGTGGTGATGTTTCCATTCTCGTCTCTGAGTTTATTTATTTGGGTGTGTTCTCTTCTTTTTCTGATAAGATTTGCTAAAGGTCTGTCAATTTTGTTAATTTTTTCGAAGAACCAACTCTTTGTTTTGTTGATTCTTTCTATAGTTTTTTTTGGATTCTCATTCATTTAATTCTGATTTAATTTTAATGATTTCTTTCCATCTACTGGATTGGGGTTTATCTTGCTGCTCTTTTTCAAGGAGGTTCAGATGTCTCATTAAATTGTTAGTTTCAGATATCTCCCATTGTTGATGTAGGAGCTCAGAGCTATAAACTTGCCTCTGAGTACTGCCTTTGCTGTGTCCCAGAGGAGCTGGTAATTTGTGTGTTCATTTTTGTTGACTAGCATGACAGTAAGGAACTTCCCCCTTGCAACAGACAAAGAAGTTGAGCCAGGGAGGCAAAAAGAAAGTCAGAGATCCTAGGGCAATCCTGAAGGAAAATAGTGTGTGGGCGATGTATTTTATGGAAATATTGAGGAAGCAGATATGGGTACGAAGTTTTTGTTTTTTCATTTTTTAAGTGACAGAGCACCTTTTCCTTCGAATAATTAGTAGACAAGTATAACAAAGGACCTATGGGAATATAGCTTCTCAAATCTATTTCATGGGCATGCATTTTGATGAAGGTATATATGTAGGTTCCAAAATATGCTCCTACTACAACGTGTAATTCATCACAATTTTTTTTTAGGGGGGTCCGGTTGTGGGGCTTTAACTCCAGGCCTGGGCACTGTCCCTCAGCTCTTCAGCTCAAAGCTAGCGCTCTACCACTTGAGCCACAGCGCCTCTTCTGGCTTTTTTCTTTTTGCTTATGTGGTGCTGAGGAATTGAACCTAGGGCCTCAGGCATGCAAGGCAAGCACTCTACCACTGAGCCACCTTCCTAGCCCAATTCATCACACTTTTAGCTGCATGTCAGATTCATCTCATAACTTTGCAATGGAACCTTAATCTGACCAATGAAATAAATTAGCTTTTACTTTTGTCTTTTTTCCTTATGTCCCGGTTATCCCCTCTGTTTATCTTCTTTTGTTCCTATGCTTGTTTGATGTTTTATTGACATGTTACTGGAAGCACTAGATATATACAAAATATTCATATTCTATTGCCAAGACAATATACAGAGGACTTTCAGTTATATGTTAGATACTGAGTAAATTCCTAGTCAATCTTGTTATCCCACACTTCAAAGTTCTACTACTTTGCTTTCCTCCTACCCCACTCCACACCCAAGTTGTGTAGATCGTGTCCAACATATTGTCTTGTGTATATGCCTATTGGATTGGTTTCCTCCATATTTTTTTGATTCCTTCCTTTTACTAATTCCAATAAATGTTATATAGTGTACCAGTTGCCAGAATGAAATACAAGAACAACAGAGATTATAGCAAAGGAGGAAGAATATACAAAAGAAACAAAAAATCCCAAAGTTGATTAAAAACAATAGAAACAAAGAAAAACCTCTTGTGTCCGTGTCTTGCAGTTCATTCCCCATAACTTCATCTATTTTTGTAAGATTTTTATTTTAAAAATACTGTACAGTGTGGTTACAGTTACATGAGCAAAGTAATGAGTACCTTTCCTATTGATCATTGATGCCTCCTCCTTTTTTCCCTACCATCCCTTCCCTCCCACCTCCAAATTACACTTCCCCTTTTCTCTGGCCCCACCCACCAAAATTGTAAAGTTCATTTTTTAACATATTGTCTTCTGCATCTCATTGTTGCAATGGTCAACCTGTATCCCTGTTTAAACATTTTGCTTTTTTCCCTTCTCTTCCCAATACTATACCAACATCAAATACAGGGAAACAGGGGTTATACCATGGCTGGAAGAGATGTGGCCAGAATGGAACCCTACTGCATTGTTGGTGGGAGTGTAAACTAGTTTAACAACTTTGGAAAGTAGTATGGAGGTTCCTCAAAAGACTCCACATAGAGCTCCCCTATGACCAAGCAATCCCATTTAAAGGCATTTATCCAAATGATCACAAACAAAACCATCATAAAGCTACCAGAACAACTGTGTTTATTGAAGCATTACTTACCATACCGATGACATGTGTATCTTCAAATCCATTTCACCCCATTGAGAAAATATTTTCCTTTCTCTTCTGCATTCAAACTAAATGGAAACAGGGCAAGGACCCCCACCTGGACTAACTGCAGTTTCCTTGGTATTCCAGTGCCCTGGATGCAGACTTTGAGTGGAATGGTTTATAATGGGTCTTGGCATTGAGGCCATGGCACTATCCGCACTCAGACCAGGACTGAGGGTTGAGGGCTAGCACAGGCCATTCCTCTGGGATGTTTGAAACCCTGGGGTTGGAAATGTGCCACACTCATTGTCTCTCAATCGACGCTCATGGGAAACTCTGGTGCACCAGACAAAGGCCAGAATAGCTGAAGAGGAGGGAAGGCAAGGTCAGAGCTCAAATGCTCTCATCGGGAAGACAACCTACACAGGTAAGCATGGCTTTGGCAGAGTGGGTCTTGTCGACCTCACAGCATCAGAGCCAGTGACCTGCATCACAGTCATCAAAGTCAGATCCTAATAGAAATGGCAGAGCCAGGGGCAAGTGTGAGCACAGTGCCCATTGCGCTACAAAATGTCAGCTGTTCCTCTATGTCAGAGTACGGAGAATATGTGAAGCTCTGAGGGAGATCCTGGAGGGCAGGTCAGTGTGTCCAGTGGCAGGTATTAGTAGAACACTGAGGATACAGGATCCTTTGTATTTTCCAGGATTGCAGGTGCAATAGAGGAGTTCTGTGGCCTGAGCCACATTTTCACTATCATTTTGACAGCAGAGAGCATTTGTAGAAAAATATCTGAAGTGTGTCTTGGATTGAGTATCCAAGGAAGATGGCTTATTGCCTGGACCACAGAACCACTGTGGTCCTGACATCAGGAGGAGATTGTGGAGAAAAGATCCTGAGTGTTTTCAGGAGTGGAGGTCACTGGTGGTTAGGGTAGGGTATGGCCTGGGCCATTCTTGTCTGGATGTGCTCAACCATAGCCATCCAGACTAAGTAGAGACACTGTTCAGTGTTGTGTGGTCTCCTCTTCCTGTGAAGAGGTTAGGAGCGGGCTCCACATGTGATCTTGGCAGGGTGGGAGAGGTCCTCTTCTGGAGAACAAACTCATATTTTGCTAACACATTCTTGTTCTCAGGCATCCTCAGGCTGATGGAAGAGAGATAAAGAGTTTAGTCAGCATAATGACGGGAAGTGAGACACAGCAACCATTTGAGAAGCTCCTACAGACACGTTTTGAGCCAGGAGACTGCCATTTCTGCAGTCAAGCGCCAGAAACACTAAGGTCCTGGGACCCCTGCCTGGGAACAGAGCCTATGGGGAATGTATGTTGTCTTGCTTAGGAAAGAACTTGGGAGTGCAGCTCAAGCAGGCGGTGCTCACTGCTGCCTTCATAATCAGGAACTGCAGACACAGCAGGCTTTCCAGAATGCACAGCATTTCTTAGGAGCATTGTCTTCCTGAGAACACCACCATGGGGCAAGCCTGGACTCAGGCCTCGTGCCCAGGATTCACTCCTGGGGCCTCCAACTCAGTGGGCCCCCAGCACCTAGCAAGACTTGTCTTTCCTACCAGCTCTTCTGTCTCATCAACATCAGCCTCAGGCAGCCCTGGTACCTGCCCGCCATCCTACCTGAACCCTGCCAGCCATTCCCCAGGGACTTACTTCTTTCTTGTCTTTTGAATTCCTGGGAAGGTCTTGCTCTTGTTTGTAGGGTCAGTCTGCCTCCGGGGCTCCAGTGCACACGATAGCTCATAGCTAAGACAAGGGGTGGCGGTGAGGTGACCAAGTGCCTCGCCTGTTCACTGCCACAGTTGGCTTGAACTTCAGAGCCTGGTGGGTCTCCCACACTCAGCTGACCAGAGTCTCTGTCGGTTCCCACTCACCCAAGGTCATACCTCAGGGCCTCTGGACCCCATTCTCAGGATGTCCCCCTCGTCCAGCCAGTGTCTGCAACCTACCTAGCTTCCTCACTGAGCCGCTCCAGGACCTTGAACCAGGCCAGAAAATTTTCTGCTTTGTTGAGGTGATAATATCTGCAGGTATGCTGCAGGTCTTTCAAATGTTGGATGATCTTATTTTCCTGGTCATGGAGAGCACAAGGGAAGGGACAGGGCAGGGCTGGCCTGGGCTGGGCTTTGCTATTTAGGGAGGGACCCACCTCCTCTAGCAGCTCTGCCCAACAACCCCCCACTGATTCCCCAAATGTATGTGAGATCTCACAGCTGTTTCCTCACACTCAATCCTGTGACTCTCTTGGATGCTACAAAACACCCTACCATGATAAGGGTGGATCTTCTCACACATCCCATTGTACCCATGCAGAAATGGCTGCTCATCAAGCTGGACAGGAGAATCTTGCAGGTCTCTACCCACCCTGTCTTGTCTGGACAGCTGACACTTACCTTATTTAATTTATACATTTGGGATTTTTCCTAGAAGAGAGAGGGCAATGGAGTTAGTATTTGGCCCCAATTCCCTCAGGACCTCCACCCAGGGCCTCTTCTAGCCTGGGCAAAATGTGTGCTTATACCAGAGTAGGGCCAGCTTTCAGAGGAGGGCTGGGCAGAGGGCATCAAGTCAGGAATAGGGATTGTGTTGTCTAACACCTGTGATGCAAGGTGAGTGACTGCAGCATAGGGTGAAAAGGCATTTCTCTTAGGAGAGGCTGGCTTCAGTTTGGCCCCAGTGCCATCCCATGAGGGACTTGAAATCCCAGCTACTCAATGTGCACAAACTCAGTGGTCATACAGCTGTGGCAAGCAGCTGCTCAGAGGGGAACAGGACTCGACTCTTAGGATGGCCTCGAGGTTGTCAAGGGTGCCAGAGCTCAGGATTCCCAGGGAACTTTGACCTCAAGATCCCAGACTGCCAGCATTTGCCTGGCTACTCACTTCGTCAATATCCTGATATGCAGAATGTATCATCGTAAGGTCTGTCAGGAAGATTCCCAGGTAGGGAATGATGCCCTTTGTCAACACCTGTAGGATTGGTTGGGTGATGGTCAAGGCCCAGGGCCCTTCTCATACCCAAACTCACATGGTAACTCAGTCAGTCCTCAGCCTTACAGCTGCTTCCATGACACAGTGTCTTGGGGAACCTTTGATCCCCCCTTGTGTCTAGACCCAGGTTCTTGCTGCCTGGTTCTCCAAACTGCCCCTGGTCCAAATCTATGCGGGCATATGCAGAACACAACATTCTGTAGTACCATTCTGCCCACCACCTGCCCCTCAGAGGCTCTGCCAATTCCTCGCTCGGCTGGCTCTCGTTCCTCTATCCCTTCTGACAGCCAGCTCATCAGGACCACATCTGCCAGAGTGCAAATGCCCTTCTCCATCTGCACCTTGGGTGTGAGATGAAAGGTGAGCAGAGGTAGGCTCCCTGTGCCCCTTCTCTCTCAGCAACCCGGCCTAGGTCCCAGTCACTCACCATCTTCTGCAACCACCTGGGACCTCCTTGGAGCTGCTTCTCCTTTGTGGCCAACTTGCAAGACTCCTGCCAAGATTGTGGAGGTTGTTAATGAGGGCTCTATGCTATCTGTCTTTCTAGTGTCATTGTCTTCTTATTGGGACTGACATGGCTGCTAGGTTGTGTCAAAGCTTCTACCATCTGGCAGAGGAATTCTAGCTCTGGCTTTGCTCCCGCACTCACTACTGTGGGTTCTGGCCTGGGAAGCTGGCCTCCTCTGCCTGCTTCCTCATCTGTCAAGTCTGCCTCCTGGCAGTGGGGGGCCCTAGGTACTCCTGCTCTCTGCTACCAATGGTGATGTGATGACTGGCATGAGTGTCCAGGGCCTCCTCAGAACCCTGGAGGATTCATCTGTTTCTCCTGTTTGGACAGCTCAAATGCCAGCCTGGTTCTTCAGCCTTGTGAGCTCCAAAACCCTTCCTATCAGGGAGGAGAAAAACTGAGATATGGACAAGGCTAGTGGTCTGTCCAATGCCCTGAAGGTCAGCAAAGGAAGGGAACCCAAGGCTCTGAGAAGATTCCAGTTTGCTGGTGTTTTTCTGTGTATAAGGGTGCTTAGAAAAGGTAAGCAGGGAAGGAGAGAACCATAGATTTTCAGACTCCTTCCTGACCCCACCTTCGAGCCTGTCCTCAGCAGAGTAGGGTAGAGTTCCAGACCACTGGAAAAGAGCCTCTGGTCTGGGAAAAGAAATTGTTGCTCTGTGCAGTCCTGTGCAGCATAGTTTAGGGAAGGGCAAGAATATGCCACTGGGCCTATGGCACATTGGGCATCAAGTAGAATGGTAGGGCTTTCAGTAGGAGGAGTCCCCAATCCTGGGTAACCTGTGCTTTCGCAGACCTCCCTATGTCTCCTCACAACATTCTCAACCTCAGTGACTTCCTAGGACTCCACGTGCCCTGACCTGCATTAAGTGCCTAGCAGACTCTTCCCTTGGCCTCCTCCCCAATAGAAACCAAGTCATGTTTCTAATCCCCTTAGGATGGCACTGACTCCCCCGTGCCCACCCTCCACCTCTGCCCTCTGTCTTCACTTCCTCATGCCATACCTTTCACAGCAGCTCTCTGCTCTTGGAGTAATTGTTTTCAGGAGAAGTGATTTTTTCCAGTTTGTGGAATGTGTGCAAGGAGTCTCTGTGGGAGGGGCAGAGAGAAGGAGACAGTTGGAAGGTGGGGAGGAGGGAGTTGGTTTCCATTTGGGTTGGGAAGGAAGCTGCCCGTGTGGTGCCCAATAGAGTTGCAAACGGGTCCAAAGGGCACAAGAGTACACCAGGCAGGAGCAGTTGCTTCTTCCTGGCATAGCCATGAGCCATCCCTCTTCCACTAGGCAGCTCTGCTTTCATTTCAAGTGGATGCGGATTCTTAGCCACCACAAAATCCTGATGAGTGTCTGTGTGTGTTTCTGTGTGTTTGTGTGTGCGTTGTTTCTGTGTCTGTGTGTATGTGTGCATCTGTGTATGTTTAGTCTTACAAGAGATGTCTGAAGCCTGACAAGAATTACCCAAGCTGGACCCAGGGAACTAGGATCTGAACTGGACGTTTATGTCCAGGGCTCAGGCAGTGTGACACCTACCATGTCTGCCCACAGGGCAACTGCTGTGGGAATAGGGACCCACCTGGAGACCTCTTGCCATGTTGTCTTCAGTCGGAAGATGGCCGCGCTCTGCAGGGCAGAGATGATGGCATGGAGTGAGGAGAAGTTCCTCAGGTCTCGGCAAGCCTGGAGAGGAAGATTGTGTGAGTCTTGCCTGACACAGCCGCCACCTGTGGGCCTGGACAAGAGAGGGATGCTGGGAGTGTCAGGACCTGGTCAGGGATGTAGGGCACCCAGGGGGATTGTGGTTCCCCTGGGGCTGAGGAGCAGATCAGTGAGGGGCCAGCCAAGGGGTGGCTGGGTCTGGCTAACCCTGGGACACATGGGCCTGTGGAAGGAGGGACAGGGCTCCATGATCACAATTTCAAAATGCAGAATAGAGAAATTGAAAAGCAGAGGAGATAAACTAGGCAGCAGAGCCTGTAGCGTACTGCGGCCACCTGAATCCAGTGTTGGACCACAAGTGCTCTGTCTGGGGCTTTCATGCTGAAGTCCCCGAGACAGGTGGTGATGACACAGGAACATATGTTGTTAAAGTGTGCCAACATGTCCCGGATGGTGGGGGCCAAGTGCTCCTTGCCATTCTTGTGCCTCTGGGACCACATCCATCCCAGGCAGTGGTTGGGCACTGCCTTCTCGAACAGCTCCAGAGGAAGATGGCCAGGGTCACCAGGCTGTGACATGCCACAGTGCCCAGGTCCAGGCCCTCCTCACATGCACAAAGGCATGGAGATGTGAGTGTGGAGGAGGACCCTGAGACCTGTGGAGTGTCTGTACCTGTTGTGCTGACACCCAGCACACAGAGCACAGAAGGGACCTCAAGGTAACCAATGTGGGAATGGAAGAGCAATGATTTCCCAAACTTTCTCATTCTTCCCAGAAGACTACATGCTCCACACAATACCTAATCTGACCTAGCTCAGACAACAAATGTCCTTCCCCTGATCTAACGCCTATGTCCTACACCACTAGAATTAGCACTCAGGTCCATGTCTGGGCTGGGCACTCATCAGGTCCAAATCAGGTGCCTACTGAATAAGTGCTGAGGCTCACAGTGCTCCTGGCACAGGAGGGTGAGCTGTGTGCTGGCTGCCCTTCTTTCTGCCCGAGGCTTGGTTCTACACAGCTCCTGGCATGGGAGCGGGTCTCATCTCAGCTAAAGGGAGTGCATGTAACCATATGGAACTAGACAAAGTGGTGCTACGTGTGATGGAACTCAGGCTGGGGAAGAAGAGATGGGCAGCAGGGAAATGTGACACAGGCCAGAGCAGCAGAAGGCACAGGGAGCCCTCCTTCACCACAGCCACCCTGCCCAGCCCCTCACCGCATCCATCGTTGTGAGCTGCTCTGCCTCCAGGTGGGGGTGGACAGCCAGGAAACAAGGCATGTCCTGGCTGCGTGAAGGCTCTCCGGTCATCAAAGCAGGATGGCAAGCTTCTTGGGCAGAAACAGATGTGCACGGCAACTCAGATTCCCAAGAAGCAGAGGGAGCCTGCTCCATCACCACAGCCAAGGGCTCTGGGGAAGGATTGCAGACAGCTGATGTCTCTGCACTGAGTCCTGGAGCCAAGTTGGGATGTGGCTCTGGCTCAGTCCTCGAAGCCAGTGTCTCCTCAATGCATATCAGAGGGGCTGCACTGGATGGTGGCTCTGTGGCAGCACTGGCCACTGCTGCTCCCTGGGCATGGAGCAGCGCAGCTGAGGCACAAGATGCCTCCATCTCAGCATTGCAAGCTGCTGCCTTCTGGAGGGGCAACAGCGGAGTGGAGGTGCAAGGTGACTCCCTCTCAGCCCTGGAGGCTGCTGTGTCCTCAGGCCTGGGCTCCAAAGCCATGGTGGAACCTGGCTTCAACTCAGCCCTCCAAGATGGTGTGTGGTTTTGTGGTGGTCCTACAAAGGAGAGCAGCAGAACTAGGGCTCCCCCAACGAAGATGGCCAACGCTGGGGTTTGTGCCAGAGACAGCATTGCAGCTATGGGTAAAAGGATATGCAGTTCCGATCTGGAGGCTGGTTCTGCAGGACTAAGAAGTGGAGCTGAGGCAGAAAGGGGCTCTGTAGCATCCCCCGAGGCTGGTGCTCTGTCTGCTCTGCTCTCCAGAGCCAAGTTGGCAGATGGTCCCGATTGTGCATGAGATGCTGTAGCTCTCACAACCCAGAAGCCCACAGTTGGTACTCCAAGCACAAAGAACACTACAGCAGGTGCTCCTAACAGGTAGAACATCACACACAAGGATAGAAGGAACTCCAGTTCTGTACTGGAGGGTGGTTCTTTGTGATTAGGAACTGGAGCCACGCTGACACAGGGCTCCTTCTCAGCACTATATTCTGGTGCTCTCTGAGCACTGTGGTCAGCAGCCATGGTGGGAGCTGGCTCTGACTCTGGGCAAGAACAGAATGCTCTTACGGCACAGAGCACCAGTGTCAGCACTCCTACAAGTGAGAGTCCCCCAGCCGGTCCTCTTAAAATAAATAACAGTAGAGTTAGGATCAGAAACATGGTCAGTTCAGCACTGTAGCCTGCTTCTCCGCAACGCAGAATGGGAGCCAAACTGACAAAAGTCTTCCTGTCAGCACTCTCTGCTGGAGTGCCATCAGCCCCGTGTAATGCATCCCTGGTGACAACTGGCTCTGATTTGTCACAAGAGTTTAGTAGTCTCAGGCCACAGATCACCAGAGTCTTTACTCCCACCAGACACAGTAGGCCTGCTGGTGCTCCTACAATGAAGAGCAGCACAGCCAAGGGCAAAAGCACGTTCAGCTCCTCACTGAAGGCTGCTTGTGCGGGGACATGAGGCAGAGGCGAGGTGGAGGCTGGCTCTTCCTCAGCAGTGGCTTTTGATGTGTGCTGGGGCCTGAGCACAGGAGGGGAGCCAGAGCACAGCTCCACCTCCCCACCACATATGGACACTTCTCCCACCCTCAGCCCCGGAGCTGAGGTGCCATTGGGCTCCACCTCAGCACTGACCGCCGCTTCCTGGACCCTGCGCACTGAAGAGATAGTGGGGGATGACTGCCCTTCATCACTGGCTGCTCTTGTGGCTTCAGGACTCAGCAGGAGAGCCAGCTTGGCCTGAGGCTCCTCAGCCACACAAGAAGGTTCAGCTCCCTGAGCGCTGCCATCCAGATTCAAGGCAGAAGTGGCCTCTGCTTGGGCTCCTGATGAGGCTCCTCCCACTGCAGTGGGGACCACATTCACGGATGGACTTGACTGGGGCTCTGAAGTTGGTGTGACATCTACCACTGGAGCTGCGGGTGGAGCTGCAGGAGGAGACAAGGTCTTCTCCATGACTGCTTTCTTCTGCCTGAGATTTCCAGTTTAGAAATTCACATACACGGGATCGCTCAACCTCTCCATGTCCATGCTGGGCTTGAGATTTCTCTTGTCCCAGGCCCATGGCTAATTTTGCAGCCTCCTCCCAGTGGTGTCCTGCACCTCCCACCCCTCCCCAGAATATGTCTCCATCCCAACTACGTACCTAGAGCCTCATCCTGCCTGAAGTCCTGGATCCCCAACTCTGCCAGGAGGTGAGAGACATGGAGCTCCACGTCAGAGCCACGCATATGCAGCCTCAAGTGAGCCTGGAGCCCCTGGAGGCAGGGATGTTGCCTGGGTTCCAGGAAGTCTTCTGGGTGGCAGTCCAGCCAGGTGCTCAGAAGGCCTGAGATAGCACTAGAGGAACATGGGTGGGAAGCAGCGTCTGAGTAAAGCCTAGCACCTGCCCTGGTCTCCCTTAGTCCCCTACGATGATCGCTGCCTTTGCAGAGACCAGCATCTTCCAACATCAGCCCCTTGCGTCTGTGCTAACAGTGGCAAGCCCACCCAGCCATGGCCTGCAGAGAAATTTCATCCAAGGTGGGAACCAAGTCCAAATGCTGGAAGCAGCCCTGTCCTCTTCTGCAATTTGCCCATCATCTCTCCCGAGGGCCTCCAGATGCTGGACTCTAAAGGCCTTGCTGTCTTGCCTGGCATGCATAGGGTTCCGGCACACCTCCTTGGTAGCTCTGCTGCCTCCTTCCCCAGGAGCCACACATGGATGTCTGCCTACCTCCAGCTTGTTCTCCTTCTGTATCTGCTACAGGGTGGCCCTTGTTCTCATTGCCACCCCTAGCAGCATCTCCAGGGCTCTGACCAAGGACTGATGTCCCTAGGCCTACAGTGAAGCTCATGGGGAGCTGGGCAAACCTGAATGGCATGGGCTACGGTATGGTTAGGATGGATTCTCTTGGGATTCACATAAAGGCCCCAGCCTATACCTCTGTTCACAACAGTCCCCCATAGTAATATTTTCCTCCTGGTACTATAGGTGAAGCCTTACACCCCAAGGATCTGGTGACAAGCACAAGAATTGAGGGTTCCTGACTTGGCCTCATCTCTCCAACCTTCCACCCACTCATTTGTCACCACTCTGGACACTCATACTCTCCCTGCAGATCAAAGCCCACTACTCACTAGCAGATCTGGTGCTGGGGAATGACATCCTCTCTGGAGTCGGCTAGGGTGTCAGTCTGTGAAAGGACTCCATGGGAGCTTCACAATTCCTGAACCTGTTGAGAATTCCAAGCATCACTGGCCAGCCCAGGATAGCCAGCAAGTTTTTGCTCTTCTCACACCACTAAGCTCATGATCTGTACATCGGCCCTTCCTATCTCTTCCCTTCTCTTCCAATTTCTTTCAAAGATGAGCGATCAACTCCTGTCCTGATCAACTTAGGAGCTCAGAGGCCTACTCTCTGGCCCCAGCCATTCCTGCTCTGCCTACACCTGGGTGGGATCCTGGTCCCAGAGCCAATTGGTTTCCTTCTGGCTAAAGAAACAGACTGCTTTTTCTGAGACCTCAGGGAAACAGAGTGACAGAGAATATACCACAGTCTAGACAGACGCTATACTTGAATAGCCTAGCCCAGCCTAGCCCAGGCCTTGCATGCTTGGTTCCTCCAATTCTGGCAAGTGCCAGTGAAATAGAGTCTGTGAACCCACCACAAGCCAGGCTCCATTGCCAAGGGTCTCACGGTAACTGTCTAATCCTATCTTATTGGAGTTGGCACTCACCTTGTGAATAGCAGATCCAATACCTGCTTAGTGTCTGCAGAACTCCTGTAGTTGTTGAAGAAGTTCTGTACGAAGATGGAGTCCTCCATCATCTGGGCAGACACCAAGCGCTCCACCTGCTCCTCCAGGGTGCCAGCCCCAGGGACCTCTAACCTGCAGGCCTCGTCCATGCCTGGGGACAAGGATCCTCATTCTGGAAGAGAACCGAGGAGGGATGGTTCAAATGCCATCTAGAAAACTACAAGAAGATTCATGGCCACACACATGATAGAAAAACCTGAAAACTACAGACTGCTCACACAAACATGTGTGTGACACATAGACACATAGACACGGAAACAGAGACACACACAAACAGAGACACACACAGACACACAGACACACAGACACACACACACACACACACACACACACAGACACACACACACAGACACACAGACACATAGACCCAGACACACACACACACACACACACACACACACAGACATACAAACAGGGAGCAGAAAGATCCACTGAGGATACTGGATGTGGAAATGGTGGGTCAGTCTATACTTTCCTGGCCTGAGAGCCCTATGTTACCTGTGAAGTCCTGCGGAAAAATCTGCAGAAGCGGCGGTAGGGTCCTGGGGGCACCCAGCGTGGATCCAGGTGTCCCAGGAACCTTCTCCGCCCTTCATTCCCTCTTGAATTTCTCCTCCTCCAACAACAACAAGTAGACATCTTCTCAATATGCACGTTCCACACAAGTGTACTAGCGGGCAGCTTGTGGGGACTGTGGGTTCTGGCAAGGACCAGGGGTTAAGTCCTCTGAGCCATTGTAATGTCATCTCTTCACTTGAGCCCTTCTGACCTGGCCCTCTCCAGAGTCCCCTGTTTATGACGTGTACTCATGTAGCCCATGAACACCACTGGCCAGGATGACTCCCACCTCTGGCACAAGGACCCTGTTAGACTAGGAGGAAGAGGCTTCCCCCTTCATAGAGATGTATGCTTGTTGGATCATATGCACACTTCCTCCTCCCATGCAGAAGGGACCCTGGACATTACAGGAAATAACCCAAAAACCACTCAAGAAACAGTCACAAAGAGGGAAAAGATGTATTGGCTGTTGAACTGACAAGGCTAAGTTCTGATGAGGCAGGGGAGAAATGGCATCGTCCACCTTTTTCTAGTCGGGGCTAGTGGTGGGAAGAGCCTCTCCTGCTTTGCAGGTGCTGCCTTCCAGGGCGGGGCTTATGTCTGGGAGGGAGTGTTTGCTGACGTCCATATCACCCTTTTTTGGTGAATATGTACTGTTTCTGGCTGGGAGTATGGGTGAGCGTTATTTCTTCTGGAGCTCCTTCTGCTAAGAGGGGCTGAGTTAGTCAATGGGTGTGAGAGGGCAGGTATTGAACAGGAATTGGAACAAGGTCATGATGGTTATGAAGATGTTACTTGCCCACATTGGGGTCCAGTCTTTTATTGTATGTTTTTTAATTGTGAAAATACTGTACAGAGGTGTTACAATGACACGGGCAGGACAATGAGTACATTTCTTATCAAGCATTGTTGCCTCCTCCTAAGTTTCTCCTTCCCATCACTTCCTATCCTCTTCACGACCCCAGCCAATCCTCCCCCTCCCCCACCAAAGTTGTACAGTTCATTTTCTGACATAACGACTTGTACGTCTCATTGTTGCAGTGGGTCCACATGTATCCCTATTGAAACAATTTGTTTTTTCCCTTCCCCTGCACAAATTATGCCAACATCAAATACAATGAAATCAGTGGTTATACCCTGGAGGAGGGACATACA
This sequence comes from Dipodomys spectabilis, assembly GCF_019054845.1. Classification (NCBI taxonomy): domain Eukaryota; kingdom Metazoa; phylum Chordata; class Mammalia; order Rodentia; family Heteromyidae; genus Dipodomys; species Dipodomys spectabilis. The sequence continues at coordinate 8,735,099 of NW_024870723.1, forward strand.
AAGCAACAAAGAAATAATCTTATAAATGTGTTAGAAACAAACCCATGAAAGAAAAAATACATTCGAATACATACCTTAGGGTTCATTTCCCTAACATCAACTTATCTGACCTTTTCTAATTGACTCAGACATATTCTAGTTATTGCAAATAAGGAAAATATGTTCTGAATTGGGTGAAATCTATTTTAGAACACCCGTGCCAGCCCTGAATCTGATATGAATGTCATATTCAATACTGTTTCTACTGGAGTCTGGTCATTGTGGTTGTATTCCTGGATCTCAAGTATGAAGGACATACACCCCGATTTAAAAAAGGAATTTTACAGGATGAAAGTGGACTTTATGCAGAAGTAGGGAATGAACACCACCACCCTTGTCCACCCAAGGAAGGAAGGGCTGTCCACATGCACACAGCAGCTAGTGTTCACTTTACTTGCAATAAACAGTGTGTGTAAGGCAATCACGTTTGTAACCCCAATGGTAGAAGAGAAAGTGTGAAGCCCCAGTCTTGCCAGGGAAATGGCAGCACCCTGAGGGCTGGCCAGGGAGGTGGGTGGGTCTGAGAAGCCACAGCTTGTGGCCTCTGCAAGGAGTCACCAATGGAGTGGTTCATGCAGAGATACTAGGGCGAATCCCACATCTCCCAAATTTAGGATATTCCATAAAAATCTAAGACTAAGTACATCTCAAGGATTTCTTCACCAGATGCTCTACTAGGATACCTCTTACACCAAAGTTGTGAAAAAATAGGACCACAGGAAGTAGAGATGAAAGGCTAACATAGCTTGAACTATCATCGAGTACCATAGTCTGTGGGCCTGCACATCAACAACAGTTTGGTTCATGGAGTTTATAGGGATCAGCTTAGAAATCAAGCCTGACTGAGTTAAAGAGGAAATGAGTTTTGTGAATGGACATAGGAAGTTCATCAATTACACAGTATTGAGAACAGACCATAAAAAGAAAGTGGATGTGGTATATATACATAATGGAATTCTATGCCTCCATCAGAATGAATGACATTGCCCCATTTGTTAGGAAATGGAAAGACTTGAGAAAACTTATATTAAGTGAAGTAAGGCAAGCCCAAAGAAACATGGATTCCCTGGTTTCCCTTATTTGCAATAACTAGAATATGTCTGAGTCAAGTAGAAAAGGTCAGATAAGTTGATGTTAGGGAAATGAACCCTAAGGTATGTATTCGAATGTATTTTTTCTTTCATGCGATTGTTTCTAACACATTTATAAGATTATTTCTTTGTTGCTTTGTATGTCCCTCCCCCATGGTATAACCACTGATTTCATTGTATTTGATGTTGGCATAATTTGTGGAGGGGAAGGGAAAAAACAAATTGTTTAAATAAGGATACCTGTGGACCCACTGCAACAATGAGACGTACAAGTCCTTATGTCAGAAAATGAACTGTACAACTTTGGTGGGGGGGGGGGGAGCACTGGCTGGGGTCGTGGAGACGATAGGAAGGGATGGGAAGGAGAAACAAAGGAGGAGGCAACAATGCTTGATAAGAAATGTACTCATTATCCTGCCCGTGTCATTGTAACACCTCTGTACAGTATTTTCACAATTAAAAAAATACAGTAAAAGACTGGACCCCAATGTGGGCAAGTAACATCTTCATAACCATCATTACTTGGTCCAATTCCTGTTCAATACCTGCCCTCCCATGCCCATTGACTACCTCGGCCCCTCTCAGCAGAAGGAGCTCCAGAAGAAATAACCCTCACCCATACTCCCAGACAGAAACAGTACATATTCAACCAAAAAAGGGTGATATGGACGTCAGCAAACACTCCCTCCCAGACATAAGCCCCGCCCTGGAAGGCAGCACCTGGGAAGCAGGAGAGGCACCTCCCACCACTAGCCCTGACTAGAAAAAGAGTTCTGAGAAGGTGGACGATGCCATTTCTCCTCTCCCTCATCAGAACTTAGCCTTGTCAGTTCAACAGCCAATACATCTTTTCCCTCTTTGTGACTTTTTCTTGAGTGGTTTTTGGGTTATTTTCTTTAATGGCCATGGTCCCATCTGCATGGGAGGAGGAAGTGTGCATATGATCCAACAAGCATACATCTCTATGAAGGTGGAAGCCTCTTCCTCCTAGTCTAACAGGGTCCTTGTGCCAGAGGTGGGAGTCATGCTGGCCAGTGGTGTTCATGGGCTACATGAGTACAAGTCATAAACAGGGGACTCTGGAGAGGGCGAGGTCAGAAGGGCCCAAGTGAAGAGATGACATCACAATGGCTCCGAGGACTTAACCCCTGGTCCTTGCCAGAACCCACAGTCCCCACAAGCTGCCCGCTAGTACACTTGTGTGGAACGTGCATATTGAGAAGATGTCTACTTGTTGTTGTTGGAGGAGGAGAAATTCAAGAGGGAGTGAAGGGCGGAGAAGGTTCCTGGGACACCTGGATCCACGCTGGGTGCCCCCAGGACCCTACCGCCGTTTCTGGAGATTTTTCCACAGGACTTCACAGGTAACATGGGGCAGTCCAGGCCAGGAAACTATAGGCTGACCCACCACTTCCATGTCCCTAATCCTCACTGGATCTTCCTGCTCCCTGTTTGTGTGTGTGTGTGTGCGTGTGTGTGTGTGTGTGTCTGTGTGTCTGTGTGTGTGTGTGTGTCTGTGTGTCTGTGTCTGTGTGTGTGTGTGTATGTGTGTGTCTGTTTGTGTGTGTCTGTGTTTCCGTGTCTATGTGTCTATGTGTCACACACACGTTTGTGTGAGCAGTCAGTTGTTTTCAGGTTTTTCTATCATGTGTGGCCATGAATCTTCTTGTAGTTTTCTAGATGGCATTTGAACCATCCCTCCTCGGTTCTCCTCCAGAATGAAGATCACTTGTCCCCACCCTTGGACGAGGCCTGCAGGTTAGAGGTCCCTGCGGCTGGCACCCTGGAGGAGCAGGTGGAGCGCTTGGTGTCTGCCCAGATGATGGAGGACTCCATCTTCGTACAGAACTTCTTCAACAACTACAGGAGTTCTGCAGACACTAAGCAGGTATTGGACCTGCTATTCACAAGGTGAGTGCCAACTCCAATAAGATAGGATTAGACAGCTACAGTGAGACCCTTGGCAATGGAACCTGGCTTGTGTTGGGTTCACAGAATCTATTTCACTGGCACTTGCCAGAATTGGAGGAACCAAGCATGCAAGGCCTGGGCTAGGCTGGGCTGGGCTATTCAAGTATAGCGTCTGTCTAGGACTGTGGTATATTCTCTGTCACTCTGCTTCCCTGAGGCCTCAGACAAAGCAGTGTGTTTCTTTAGCCAGAAGGAAACCAATTGCCTCTGGGACCAGGATCCCACCCAGGTGTAGGCAGAGCAGGAATAGCTGGGGCCAGAGAGTAGGCCTCTGGGCTCCTAAGTAGATCAGGACAGGAGATGATCGCTCATCCTTGAAAGAAATTGGAAAAGAAGGGAAGAGATAGGAAGGGTCGATGTACAGATCATGAGCTTAGTGGTGTGAGAAGAGCAAGAACTTGCTGGCTATCCTGGGCTGGCCAGTGATGCTTGGAATTCTCAACAGGTTCAGGAATTGTGAAGCCCCCATGGAGTCTTTTGCACAGACTGACACACTCGCAGACTCCAGAGAGGATGTCATTCCCCAGCACCAGATCTGCTAGTGAGTAGTGGGCTTTGATCTGCAGGGAGAGTATGAGTGTCCAGAGTGGTGACAAATGAGTGGGTGGAAGGTTGGAGAGATGGGGCCAAGTCAGGAGCCCTCAATTCTTGTGCTTGTCACAAGATCCTTGGGGTGTGAGGCTTCACCTATAGTACCAGGAGGAAAACATTACTATGGGGTACTGTTGTGAACAGAGGTAGTGGCTGGGGCCTTTGGGTGAATCCCAGGAGAATCCATCCTCACCATACCATAGCCCATGCCATTCAGGTTTGCCCAGCTCCCCATGAGCTTCACTGTAGGCCTAGGGACATCAGTCCTTGGTCAGAGCCCTGGAGATGCTGCTAGGGGTGGCAATGAGAACAAGGGCCACCCTGTAGCAGATACAGAAGGAGAACAAGCTGGAGGTAGGCAGACATCCATGTGTGGCTCCTGGGGAAGGAGGCAGCAGAGCTACCTCGGAGGTGTGCCAGAACCCTATGCATGCCAGGCAAGACAGCAAGGCCTTTAGAGTCCAGCATCTGGAGGCCCTCGGGAGAGATGATGGGCAAATTGCAGAAGAGGACAGGGCTGCTTCCAGCATTTGGACTTGGTTCCCACCTTGGAAGAAATTTCTCTGCAGGCCATGGCTGGGTGGGCTTCCCACTGTTAGCACAGACACAAGGGGCTGATGTTGGAAGATGCTGGTCTCTGCAAAGGCAGCGATCATCGTAGGGGACTAAGGGAGACCAGGGCAGGTGCTAGGCTTTACTCAGACGCTGCTTCCCACCCATGTTCCTCTAGTGCTATCTCAGGCCTTCTGAGCACCTGGCTGGACTGCCACCCAGAAGACTTCCTGGAACCCAGGCAACATCCCTGCCTCCAGGGGCTCCAGGCTCACTTGAGGATCCATATGCGTGGCTCTGACGTGGAGCTCCATGTCTCTCACCTCCTGGCAGAGTTGGGGATCCAGGACGTAAGGCAGGATGAGGCTCTAGGTACGTAGTTGGGATGGAGACATGGCCTGGGGAGGGGTGGGAGGTGCAGGACACCACTGGGAGGAGGCTGCAAAATTAGCCAGGGGCCTGGGACAAGAAAAATCTCAAGCCCAGCATGGGCATGGAGAGCTTGAGCGATAGCGTGTTTGGGAGTTTCTAAGCTGGAAATCTCAGGGAGGAGGGTGCTGTGGGACTTTACAAACACTCAGAAGAAAGCAGTCATGAAGAAGACCTTGTCTCCTCCTGCAGCTCCACCCGCAGCTCCAGTGGTAGATGTCACACCAACTTCAGAGCCCCAGTCAAGTCCATCCGTGAATGTGGTCCCCACTGCAGTGGGAGGAGCCTCATCAGGAGCCCAAGCAGAGGCCACTTCTGCCTTGAATCTGGATGGCAGCGCTCAGGGAGCTGAACCTTCTTGTGTGGCTGAGGAGCCTCAGGCCAAGCTGGCTCTCCTGCTGAGTCCTGAAGCCACAAGAGCAGCCAGTGATGAAGGGCAGTCATCCCCCACTATCTCTTCAGTGCGCAGGGCCCAGGAAGCGGCAGTCAGTGCTGAGGTGGAGCCCAATGGCACCTCAGCTCCGGGGCTGAGGGTGGGAGAAGTGTCCATATGTGGTGGGGAGATGGAGCTGTGCTCTGGCTCCCCTCCTGTGCTCAGGCCCCAGCACACATCAAAAGCCACTGCTGAGGAAGAGCCAGCCTCCACCTCGCCTCTGCCTCATGTCCCCGCACAAGCAGCCTTCAGTGAGGAGCTGAATGTGCTTTTGCCCTTGGCTGTGCTGCTCTTCATTGTAGGAGCACCAGCAGGCCTACTGTGTCTGGTGGGAGTAAAGACTCTGGTGATCTGTGGCCTGAGACTACTAAACTCTTGTGACAAATCAGAGCCAGTTGTCACCAGGGATGCATTACACGGGGCTGATGGCACTCCAGCAGAGAGTGCTGACAGGAAGACTTTTGTCAGTTTGGCTCCCATTCTGCGTTGCGGAGAAGCAGGCTACAGTGCTGAACTGACCATGTTTCTGATCCTAACTCTACTGTTATTTATTTTAAGAGGACCGGCTGGGGGACTCTCACTTGTAGGAGTGCTGACACTGGTGCTCTGTGCCGTAAGAGCATTCTGTTCTTGCCCAGAGTCAGAGCCAGCTCCCACCATGGCTGCTGACCACAGTGCTCAGAGAGCACCAGAATATAGTGCTGAGAAGGAGCCCTGTGTCAGCGTGGCTCCAGTTCCTAATCACAAAGAACCACCCTCCAGTACAGAACTGGAGTTCCTTCTATCCTTGTGTGTGATGTTCTACCTGTTAGGAGCACCTGCTGTAGTGTTCTTTGTGCTTGGAGTACCAACTGTGGGCTTCTGGGTTGTGAGAGCTACAGCATCTCATGCACAATCGGGGCCATCTGCCAACTTGGCTCTGGAGAGCAGAGCAGACAGAGCACCAGCCTCGGGGGATGCTACAGAGCCCCTTTCTGCCTCAGCTCCACTTCTTAGTCCTGCAGAACCAGCCTCCAGATCGGAACTGCATATCCTTTTACCCATAGCTGCAATGCTGTCTCTGGCACAAACCCCAGCGTTGGCCATCTTCGTTGGGGGAGCCCTAGTTCTGGTGCTCTCCTTTGTAGGACCACCACAAAACCACACACCATCTTGGAGGGCTGAGTTGAAGCCAGGTTCCACCATGGCTTTGGAGCCCAGGCCTGAGGACACAGCAGCCTCCAGGGCTGAGAGGGAGTCACCTTGCACCTCCACTCCGCTGTTGCCCCTCCAAAAGGCAGCAGCTTGCAATGCTGAGATGGAGGCATCTTGTGCCTCAGCTGCGCTGCTCCATGCCCAGGGAGCAGCAGTGGCCAGTGCTGCCACAGAGCCACCATCCAGTGCAGCCCCTCTGATATGCATTGAGGAGACACTGGCTTCGAGGACTGAGCCAGAGCCACATCCCAACTTGGCTCCAGGACTCAGTACAGAGACATCAGCTGCCTGCAATCCTTCCCCAGAGCCCTTGGCTGTGGTGATGGAGCAGGCTCCCTCTGCTTCTTGGGAATCTGAGTTGCCGTGCACATCTGTTTCTGCCCAAGAAGTTTGTCATCCTGCTTTGATGACCGGAGAGCCTTCACACAGCCAGGACATGCCTTGTTTCCTGGCTGTCCACCCCCACCTGGAGGCAGAGCAGCTCACAACGATGGATGCGGTGAGGGGCTGGGCAGGGTGGCTGTGGTGAAGGAGGGCTCGCTGTGCCTTCTGCTGCTCTGGCCTGTGTCACATTTCCTTGCTGCCCATCTCTTCTTCCCCAGCCTGAGTTCCATCACACCTAGCACCACTTTGTCTAGTTCCATTTGGTTACATGCCCTCCCTGAAGCTGAGATGAGACCCGCTCCCATGCCAGGAGCTGTGCAGAATCAAGCCTGGGGCAGAAAGAAGGGCAGCCAGCACACAGCTCACCCTCCTGTGCCAGGAGCCCTGTGAGCCTCAGCACTTATTCAGTAGGCACTTGATGTGGACCTGATGAGTGCCCAGCCCAGACATGGACCTGAGTGCTAGTTCTAGTGGTGTAGGACATAGGCGTTAGATCAGGGGAAGGACATTTGTTGTCTGAGCTAGGTCAGATTAGGTATTGTGTGGAGCATGTAGTCTTCTGGGAAGAATGAGAAAGTTTGGGAAATCACTGCTCTTCCATTCCCACATTGGTTACCTTGAGGTCCCTTCTGTGCTCTGTGTGCTGGGTGTCAGCACAACAGGTACAGACACTCCACAGGTCTCAGGGTCCTCCTCGACACTCACATCTCCATGCCTTTGTGCATGTGAGGAGGGATCCCAGGGCCTGTGCCTGGGCACTGTGGTGTGTCACAGCCTGGTGACCCTGGCCATCTTCCTCAGGAGCTGTTCGAGAAGGCAGTGCTCAACCACTGCCTGGGATCCATCTGGTCCCAGAGGCACAAGCATGGCAAGGAGCACTTGGCCCCCACCATCCGGGACATGGTGGCACACTTTAACAACGTATGTTCCTGTGTCATCACCACCTGTCTCGGGGACTTCAGCATGAAAGCCCCAGACAGAGCGCGTGTGGTCGAACACTGGATTCAGGTGGCCGCGGTACGCTACAGGCTCTGCTGCCTAGTTTATCTCCTCTGCTTTTCAATTTCTCTATTCTGCATTTTGAAATTGTGATCAAAGCCCTCCATGGAGCCCAGTGCCTCCTACCACAGGGCCATGTGTCCCAGGGCTAGCCATACCCAGCCAGCCCTACGCTGGTCCCTCACTAATCTGATCCTCAGCCCCAGAGAACCACAATCCCCCTGGGTGCCCTACATCCCTGCCCAGGTCCTGACACTCCCAGCATCCCTCTCTTGTCCAGGCCCACAGGTGGCGGCTGTGTCAGGCAAGACTCACACAATCTTCCTCTCCAGGCTTGCCGAGACCTGAGGAACTTCTCCTCACTCCATGCCATCATCTCCGCCCTGCAGAGCGCGGCCATCTTCCGACTGAAGACAACATGGCAAGAGGTCTCCAGGTGGGTCCCTATTCCCACAGCAGTTGCCCTGTGGGCAGACATGGTAGGTGTCACACTGCCTGAGCCCTGGACACAAACATCCAGTTCAGATCCTAGTTCCCTGGGTCCAGCTTGGGTAATTCTTGTCAGGCTTCAGACACCTCCTGTAAGACTGAACATTCACAGATGCACACATACACACAGACACAGAAACAACGCACACACAAACACACTGAAACACACACAGACACTCATCAGGATTTTGTGGTGGCTAAGAATCCGCATCCACTTGAAATGAAGGCAGAGCTGCCTAGTGGAAGAGGGATGGCTCATGGTTATGCCAGGAAGAAGCAACTGCTCCTTCCTGGTGTACTCTTCGAATCTTTGGACCCGTTTGCAACCCTGTTGGGCAGCCACATGGGCAGCTTCCTTCCCAACCCAAATGGAAACCAACTCCCTCCTCCCCACCTTCCAACGGTCTCCTTCTCTCTGCCCCTCCCACAGAGACTCCTTGCACACATTCCACAAATTGGAAAAAATCACTTCTCCTGAAAACAATTACTCCAAGAGCAGAGAGCTGCTGCGAAAGGTATGGCATGAGGAAGTGAAGACAGAGGGCAGAGGTGGAGGGTGGGCACGGGGGAGTCAGTGCCATCCTAAGGGGATTAGAAACATGACTGGCTTTCTATTGGGGAGGAGGCCAAGGGAAGAATCTGCTAGGCACTTAATGCAGGTCAGGGCACGTGGAGTCCTAGGAAGCCACTGAGGTTGAAAATGTTCTGATGGGACACAGGGTGGCCCGGGGAAGCAGAGGGTACCCAGGATTGGGGACTCCTCCTACTGAAAGCACTACCATTCTACTTGATGCCCAATGTGCCATAGGCCCAGTGGCATATTCTTGCCCTTCCCTAAACTATGCTGCACAGGACTGCACAGAGCAACAATTTCCTGTCTCAGACCATGAGCAGAGGCTCTTTTCCAGTGGTCTGGAACTCTACCCTACTCTGCGGAGGACAGGCACGACGGTGGGGTCAGGAAGGAGTCTGAAAGTCTATGGTTCTCTCCTTCCCTGCTAACCTTTTCTAAGCACCCTGATACACAGATAAACACCAGCAAACTGGAATCTTCTCAGAGCCTTGGGTCCCCTTCCTTTGCTGACCGTCAGGGCATTGGACAGACCACTAGCCTTGTCCATATCTCAGTTTTTTCCTCCCTGATAGGAAGGGTTTTGGAGCTCACAAGGCTGAAGAACCAGGCTGGCATTTGAGCTGCCCAAAGAGGAGAAACAGATGAATCCTCCAGGGTTCTGAAGAGGCCCTGGAAACACATGCCAGTCAGCACATCACCATTGGTGGCAGAGAGCAGGAGTACCTGGGGCCCCCCCACTGCCAGGAGGCAGACTTGACAGATGAGGAAGCAGGCAGAGGAGGCCAGCTCCCCAGGCCAGAACCCACAGTAGTGAGTGCGGGAGCAAAGCCAGAGCTAGAATTCCTCTGCCAGTTGGTAGAAGCTTTGACACAACCTAGCAGCCATGTCACTAACTATAGTAAGACAATGACACTAGAAAGACAGACAGCACAGAGCCCTCATTAACAACCTCCACAATCTTGGCAGGAGTCTTGCAATTTGTCCACAAAGGAGAAGCAGCTCCAAGGAGGTCCCAGGTGGTTGCACAAGATGGTGAGTGACTGGGACCTAGGCCAGGTTGCCGAGAGAGAAGGGGCACAGCGGGCCTACCTCTGCTCACCTTTCATCTCACACCCAAGGTGCAGATGGAGAAGGGCATTTGCACTCTGGCAGATGTGGTCCTGATGAGCTGGCTGTCAGAAGGGATAGAGGAACTAGAGCCAGCAGAGTGAGGAATTGGCAGAGCCTATGGGGGGCAGGTGGTGGGCAGACTGGTACTACAGAACATTGTGTTCTGCATATGCCAGCACAGACTTGGATCTGGGGCAGCTTGAAGAACCAGGCAGCAAGAACCTGGGCCTAGACACAACAGGGGATCACAGGTTTCCCAAGACGCTGTGCCATGGAAGCAGCTGTAAGGCTGTGGAATGACTGAGGAACCATGTGAGTTTGGGTCTGAGATGGACCCGGTGTCTTGACCATCACCCAACCAATCCTACAGGTGTTGACAAAGGGCATCATTCCCTACCTGGGAATCTTCCTGACAGACCTTACGATGATACATTCTGCATATCAGGATATCGATGATGTGAGTAGCCAGGCCCACGATGGCAGTCTGGGATCTTGAGGTCAAAGTTCCTTGGGAATCCTGAGCTCTGGCACTCCTTACAACCTCAAGGCCATCCTAAGAGCCGAGTCCTGTGCCCCTCTGAGCAGCTGCTTGCCACAGCTGTATGACCACTGAGTTTGTGCACATTGAGTAGCTGGGATTTCAAGTCCCTCATGGGATGGCACTGGGGCCAAACTGAAGCCAGCCTCTACTAAGAGAAATGCCTTTTCACCCTATGCTGCAGTCACTCACCTTGCATCACAGGTATTACACAACACAGTCCCTAATCCTGACTTGATGCCCTGTGCCCAGCCCTCCTCTGAATGATGGCCCTACTCTGGTATAAGCACACATTTTGCCAAGGCTAGAAGAGGCCCTGGTTAGGCGGCCAAATCCTAACTCCATTGCCCTCTGTCTTCTAGGAAAAATCCCAAATGGAGAAATTAAATAAGGTAAGTGTCAGCTGGCCAGAAAGGACAGGGTGGGTAGAGACCTGCAAGTTTCTCCTGTCCAGCTTGATGAGCAGCCATTACTGGATGGGTACAATGAGATGAGAGAAGATCCACCCTTGTCATGGTAGGCTGTGTAGTAGCATGCAGGAGAGCCCCAGGATTGAGTGTGAGGGAACAACTGTGAGACCTCACATGTATTTGGGGAATCAGTGGAGGGTCGGTGGGCAGAGCTGCTAGAGGAGGTGGGTCCCTCCCTAGACAGCAAAGCCCAGCCCAGGCCAGCCCTGCCCTGTCCCTTCCCTTGTGCTCTCCATGACCAGGAAAATAAGATCATCCAACATTTGAAAGACCTGCAGCATACCTGCAGATATTATCACCTCAACAAAGCAGAAAATTTTCTGGCCTGGTTCAAGGGCCTGGAGCGGCTCAGTGAGGAAGCTAGGTAGGTTGGCAGACACTGGTTGGACCTGGGGAACATCCTGAGAATGGGGTCCAGAGGCCCTGAGGTATGACCATGGGTGAGTGGGAACCGACAGAGACTCTGGTCGGCTGAATGTGGGAGACCCACCAGGCTCTGAAGTTCAAGCCAACTGTGGCAGTGAACAGGCGAGGCACTTGGTCACCTCACCGCCACCCCTTGTCTTAGCTATGAGCTATCGTGTGCACTGGAGCCCCGGAGGCAGAATGACCCTACAAACAAGAGCAAGACCTTCCCAGGAATTCAAAAGGCAAGAAAGAAGTAAGTGGCTGGGGAATGGCTGGCCGGGTTCAGGTAGGATGCCAGGCAGGTACCAGGGCTGCCTGAGGCTGATGTTGATGAGACAGAAGAGCTGGTAGGAAAGACAAGTCTTGCTAGGTGCTGGGGGCCCACTGAGTTGGAGGCCCCCAGTATGAATGCTGGGCAGGGAGCCAGAGACCATGCCGGCCCCATGGTGGTGTTCTCAGGAAGACAGTGCTCCTAAGAAATGCTGTGCATTCTGGAAAGCCTGCTGTGTCTGCAGTTCCTGATTATGAAGGCAGCAGTGAGCACCGCCTGCTTGAGCTGCACTCCCAAGTTCTTTCCTAAGTAAGACAACATACATTCCCCATAGGCTCTGTTCCCAGGCAGGGCTCCCAGGACTTTAGTGTTTCTGGCACTGGACTGCAGAAATGGCAGTCTCCTGCCTCAAAATGTGTCTGTAGGAGCTTCTCAAATGGTTGCTGGGTCCCACTTCCCATCATTACACCGATTAAACTCTTTATCCCTCTTCCACCAGCCTGAGGATGCCTGAGACAAGAATGTGTTGGGAAAATATGAGTTTGTTCTCCAGAAGAGGACCTCTCTCACCCTGCCAAGATCACATGTGGAGCCCGCTCCTAACCTCTTCACAGGAAGAGGAGACCACACAACACTGAACAGTGTCTCTACTTAGTCTGGATGGTTTTGGTTGAGCACATCCAGACAAGAATGGCCCAGGCCATACACTACCCTAACCACCAGTGCCCTCCACTCCTGAAAACACTCAGGATCTTTTCTCCACAATCCCTTCCTGATGTCAGGACCACAGTGGTTCTGTGGTCCAGGCAATAAGCCATCTTCCTTGGATACTCAATCCAAGACACACTTCAGATATTTTTCTACAAATGCTCTCTGCTGTCAAAATGATAGTGAAAATGTGGCCCAGGCCACAGAACTCCTCTGTTGCACCTACAATCCAGGAAAATACAAAGGATCCTGTATCCTCAGTGTTCTACTAATACCTGCCACTGGACACACTGACCTGCCCTCCAGGAACTCCCTCAGAGTTTCACATATTCTCCGTACTCTGACATAGAGGAACAGCTGACATTTTGGTAGAGCAATGGGCATGGTGCTCACACTTGCCCCTGGCTCTGCCATTTCTATTAGGATCTGACTTTGATGACTGTGATGCAGATCACTGGCTCTGATGCTGTGAGGTCGACAAGACACACTCTGCCAAAGCCATGCTGACCTATATAGGTTGTCTTCCCAATGAGAGCATTTGAGCTCTGACCTTGCCTTCCCTCCTCTTCAGCTATTCTGGCCTTGTTATGGTGCACAAGAGTTTCCCTTGAGCCTCGACTGAGAGACAATGAGTGTTGCACATTGCCAACGCCAGGGTTTCAAACATCCCAGAGGAATGGCCTGTGCTAGCCCTCAACCCTCAGTCCTGGTCTGAGGGCAGATAGTGCCATGGCCTCAATGCCAAGACCCAGGATAAACCATTCCACTCAGAGACTGCATCCAGGGCACTGGAATACCAAGGAAACTGCAGTTATTCCAGGTGGGGGCCCTTGCCCTGTTTCCATTCAATTTGAATGCAGAAGAGAAAGGAAAATATTTTCTCAATGGGGTGAAATGGATTTGATCGCTATGGTAAATAATGCCTCAATAAACATAGTTGTTCTGGTAGCTTTAGGATGGCTTTGTGATCATTTGGGTGAATGCCCGTAAATGGGATTGATGGGTCATAGAGGAGCTCTATGTGGAGTGTTTTGAGGAACCTCCATACTACTTTCCAAAGTTGTTAAACAAGTTTACACTCCCACCAACAACGCAGTAGGGTTCCCTTCTGGCCACATCCCCTCCAGCCATGGTATAACCCCTGTTTTGACTCTATTTGTTGTTGGTATAATTTTGGGAAGAGAAGGGAAAAAAGCAAAATGTTTAAATAGGGATACAGGTTGGCCATTGCAACAATGAGATGCACAAGACACTGTGCTGAAAAATGAACTTTACAATTTTGGTGGGTGGGGGGCAGAGAAAAGGGGGAGTGTAACTTGGAGATGGAGGGAAGGGTGGTAGGGGAAAAACAAAGGAGGAGGCAACAATGCTCAATAGGAAACGTACTCATTACTTTGCTCAGGTAACTGTAACCAAGGAGGAGGAAACAATGCTCAATAGGAAACGTACTCATTACTTTGCTCAGGTAACTGTAACCACACTGTACAGTATTTTTAAAATAAAAATCTTACAAAAAAGATGAAGCTATGAGGAATGAACTGCAGGACACAGACACAAGAGGTTTTTCTTTGTTTCTTAACTTTGGTATTTTTTGTTTCTTTTGTATATTCTTCCACCTTTGGTATAATCTCTGTTGTTCTTGTATTTGATTCTGGTAACTGGTATACTATATAACGCTTATTGGATTTAGAAAAGGGAAGGAATTAAAAGAATCAAGGAGGAAACTAATGCAAAAGCCATAAGCACAAGACAATATGTTGGACACGATCTGTACAACTTGAGTGTGGAGTGGGGTAGGAGGAAAGCAAAGTAGTAGAACTTTGAAGGGTGGGATAACAAGATTGACTAGGAATTTACTCAGTACCTAACATATAACTGAAAGCCCTCTGTATATTGTCTTGGCAATAGAATATGAATATTTTGTATATATCTAGTGCTTCCAGTAACATGTCAATAAAACATCAAACAAGCATAGCAACAAAAGAATATAAACAGAGGGGATACCCGGGACATAAGGAAAAAAGACAAAAGTAAAAGCTAATTTAATTCATTGGTCAGATTAGATTTCTCATGCAAGGTATCAGCAGTTACGAAATGAACCTGAAATCCAGCTCAAATTGTGATGAATTACATGTTGTAATAGGAGCATGTTTTGGAATCTACATATATGCCTTCATCAAAATATATGCCCATGAAACAGATTTGAGAAGCTATATTCCCATAGGACTTTTGTTATACTTGTTTACTAAGTCTTCGAAGGAAAAGGTACTCTGGCACTTAAAACAAATGACAAAACAAAAACTTCATTCCCACATCTGCTTCCTCAATATTTCCAGAAAATACATCGCCCACTCACTATTTTCCTTCAGGATTTCCCTAGGATCTCTGACTTTCTTTTTGCCTCCCTGGCTCAACTTCTTTGTCTGTTGCAAGGTGGAAGTTCCTTACTGACATTCTCTAGCCTTTCCATTCAACTCAGTGCTATAGCCTTTCTGAAAATCTCCCTTCTCCATTCAAGAATTCCTCCAGTATAGGGATGGGAAGGAGGTACACACCGTAGTCCTACCCTTCTCCACAAGTTCATTTCCGCAATTATCAGCTGCCCAGAGGCAACCATGCTCTGAAAATATTCAATGGAAAAATCCAGATATTCAGAATTGGGAAAGTTTAAATTCTTAGAATAGGGAGAATGTAAACACTAAATTTTATTGGAAGAAAATAACATTTAAAATATGCATGTGGAGTCAGCTAATGATTGGTTTTTCATTGGGGCCCTGGCTGGTCATGCTTGTTAGCCTAGATGCTTGAGAGATAAAAAGGAAAAAGATCACAGCTTGAGGACAAAGAGTTCACACCAAAGTTCTCATGACCTCATTTTCATTGGTAGCCAGGTGAGAACGCTTGCTCCTGCCATCCCAGTCTACACAGGAAGATAGATTGAGAGAACTGGACTTGCATTCCAGCCCAAGGAAACAATCCACAAACCCCCATGTCAACAGAAAAGGCCTAGCATGGTGGTGTGTGCCTGTCATCCTAGCTATATGAGATCTTCAGTAGGGGCTGTGATCCAGCTGACCAGGAAAACAAGTGAAACTCAATCTCAAAAGAAACTGCAGCACCTAGGCACCAGTGGCTCATGCCTATAATTCTACCTACTCAGGAGGCTGAGATCTAAGGATTGGGGTTCAAAGTCTGTCAGGGCAGGAAAGTTCATGAGACACTTAGCTCCAATTAACCACCAGAAATGCAGAAGTAGCACTGTGGCTCAAAAGGTAGAGCAACCATGTGAGCTGAAGAGCTCATAGAGAGCACGTAGTCCCAGATGCATGACCAATTAAATATAAAAATCAGTCAATCACTGAAACCTCAACAAACAAAAAACAGTCAATTAATCAATCAAGAATAAACCTGCAGCAAACTGTGCTTAGATGGGGGCTTAAGCATTGCAGTGGAATAGAGCCTGCCAGCAAGTAGAACATCTTGTGCTTAAACATAAGGAAAGCCATCAGTTCAAACATCCACAACACCAAAAAACAAACATATCACATTCTTGTCTATGTGAGGGTTGGCCTGAGAAGCAGTGTCTGTACTGTGTGTTCCCATTCCCTTGATACCATGTTAGAATTGGCTCAATACTACCTCTGACAGACAGGAAGAGAAAGGATTGTCCTACAGTTGAAGGGAAATGAGTCCAACTGATGAAGGGAATCAATACTAAGGATTAAGTCTTTCATGCAAGAGCAAGAGACTAAGGGTCTATGGCTTCTTAAGCATTACCAGTTCCCCATTTTATTCCAGTTCCAGATCCTTCCTTTCCCACATTTTCAAACATTCAAAATTGCTTTAAATTTCTTTCACACACATTTTTCTCTTCTTGATGCTATAATCTGCCAGTGATCTGCTAGTTCTCCCTGCATCATTGAAAACTTTAGTATTGTTTCTCTATGTTGGTCTAACACTGTCATTTTAAGAAAATTTCAACACTAACACAATCTAGAGTTCATCTAGCTAACATCTTGGATTCTGAGTCTCCACAATCTCTCAGCTGGCTTCATGTCAGTGACCCTTTCCTGTGGTCTAACTTACATATCACCAATAATGGCACCAACTGGGGAGATAATGTGAAATATTTCCCTTTTTACCACCTTCACTTCATCCTGCTTACTTAATCCTGTTCTCACATATCTTCTATTCAGCAACTGATACTTAGTATATTGACAGGTATTTATTGTTCTTATAAGTTACTTTTATATTATCTATCACCAAATTTGCTGTTTCTACCCCTGATAAACATATTTATAGTCCAAGATCCAAATCACCTTGTTATTGAAAATCCTCAATCAATTTCCCTCTTTATTTATTTAAGCAAAAATCCCATCTATAAATAAGTCTAGTGTTAAATTCAATCTCCACGTAAGTCTATTGTTTTTCTTTTTCATCATTTTTATTTTTAATGTAAAGGTGATGTACACAGGGGTTACAGCTGCATAAGTCAGGCAATGAGTTCATTTGGTTTTGAACAATATTATTTTTTCTTCATTTTTCTAACTCATGGCTATCCATCCGTACCTTACTCGTATTAGAAACTGTCAAGTAAGTATATTTGGTTTAACTACTATTAAAATCATTAACAAAATATTCAAGTGACTTGGAGGCCTTTATAATGTACTATGTGATTTTTTTGGTTTCTTTGTATGTTCCTCCCCCATGGTAAAATCCCTGTTTTCACTGTATTTGATTCCAATGCCCTGCATCTTGTATATATATTTCTCTAAGTTGTGGATGGGAAGGGAAAAAACAAAATGCTTCAATAGTGATATACACCGACCCATTGTAAAAATGAGATGTACAAGATACTATGTTGAAAATGAACTTTACAACTTGGAGGGGGGTGGTATAGGAGTAGTTAGGGAGGTGGGTATTAAGGATGGTAGGGGAATAACAAAGGAGGAATGTACAATGCTCAACAGGAAATGTACTCATTGCCTTACTCATGTAACTGTAACCCCTGTAAAGAATTTTCACAATATAAAACATACTTAAAAAGAACAAAGTAAATCATATTCAAGTGAGCCCTCAATATTAACAGGCAACCCTCACCATCACCTAGTCCTTTCATTTCTGATGAGAGTAAATGTTTTCCTACAACTGTGAAACCACTCCCAACACACTTGGTGGATGCCATCTTATCTTCCCACAATGAAAGGAGTGTCTCAGTGATATGCGCCACTTCCTGCCATAGGTGACACAGAGCATTAGGAGCCTGAACACCTGATGACCTAGCAGTACCCACCTCCCGTGGAGATACCCAGCAATCAGAGCTGATGGGGATGGAGCAGCAGAGAAACTCAATGTCATGTCTGTAAGTCAGCAAATGCCCCTCACAGACCTAAGCTCTGCCCTGGCTGGCAGGTGAGGCAACACCTATCCGCTGAGACTAATTCCTACTCCCAATTAAGTGACCAGTCCGGAGGCTTAGATTCCTCTGTTTAGGCAACTAAGCCTCCGTGAAGGCTTCAGGGCCCCCATAAAGCCTGCCCCACTATCTAACCCTTACCACGAGAGCCTTTGATTTCTGAGGAAACCCATGAGACAGTGACAATTTTACACTACTGAGCTCTTTTTTTTTTTTTTTTTAAATTTAATTTTATTTTATTTGAGGACATACTGTACAGAGGGGTTACAATTACATGGGCAGGATAATGCATATATTTCTTACCAAGCATTGCAGCCTCCTCCTTTGTTTACCCTTCACCTCCCTTCCCAGCCTCCCCCCTCCCTCCCACCCAATCATACCCCCCCACCCCCCCCCCCCCACCGACATTGTAAAGCTGGTTTGGACATGACATTTTGTACTTCTCATTGTTGCAACAGGTCCACCTGAATCCTTAAACGACTTGTTTGTCCCCATCTCCTCCATATGTTATACTGACATCAAATATAGTGAAAGCGGGGGTTACACTGTGGGGGAGGGACATACAAAGCAACAAAGAAATAATCTTATAAATGCGTTAGAAACACATGCATGAAAGAAACAAAAACATTAAAATACATATTTGAGGTTTCGATTTCCTAACATCACATTATCTGACTTTTTCCGCTTGACTCATACCTATACTAGATATTGCAAATAAGGGAAACCATGGGACCTATGTTTCTTTGGGCCTGGCTTACTTCACTTAATATAATTTTTTCCAAGTCTTTCCATTTCCTAACAAATGGGGAAATGTCATTCTTTCTGATGGAGGCATAGAATTCCATTGTGTATATATACCACATCTTCTTGATCCATTCATCTACTGAGGGGCATCTGGGTTGGTTCCATGTCTTAGCTATGGTAAATAATGCTGCAATAAACATAGTTGTGCTGGTAGCTTTAGTGTGGCCTTGTTTGTGATCACTTGGGTAAATGCCCAAAAGTGGGATTGCTGGGTCATTGGGGAACTCTATGTGGAGTCTTTTGAGGAACCTCCATACTGCTTTCCAAAGTGGTTGAACAAGTTTACATTCCCACCAACAATGAAGTAAGGTTCCTTTCTGTCCACATCCCCTCCAGCATCTGTTGTTGTTAGAGTTCTTGATTTTTGCTGTTCTAACTGGAGTGAGGTGATATCTCAATGTTGTTTTGATTTGCATTTCTTTTATGGCTAGGGATGTTGAACATTTCTTCATGTGTCTATTGGCCATCCTTCTTTCTTCTTCAGAGAAGCTTCTCTTTAAGTCTTTCGCCCACTTACTTATTGGGCAGTTGTTTCTTTGAGGATTTGTTGTTGGGTGGTTTAATTTTTTGAGTTCCAAGTATATTTTAGATATGAGACCCTTGTCCGTTGTATGGCTAGTAAAGATCTTCTCCCAGTCTGTGGGCTTTCTATTGATCTTGCTAGCTATGTCATTTGCCCTGCAGAAGCTCTGCAACCTTATACAATCCCATTTGTCCTGAGCTCTTTTGTTTTTGTCACATGTGGGGCATGAATTCTGGGCCTGGTTGCTGAGCTCTTCAGCTCAAGGCCAGCACTGTATCACTTCAGGCACAAAGCTACTTCTGTGTTTTGTGAGTGGTTTATGGGAGATCAGAGTCTCAGGGTCTTTCTTGCCTGGGTTGTCTTTGAACTGTGATCCTCAGATCTGAGCCTTCTGAGTAGCTAAGATGACAGGGGTGAGCCACCACTGCCCAGCAATCTACCTTGTTTAGAAGCATGAAACTCACTGCCAAGGACCCTAGACGGCACACTTTTGGGTTCAGGTCACTTACTATGGTGTAGTCCCACCAAGGTAACCCTTGGTAACTTTCTGGCCTCCCAGGGATACCGAGTCTCACCCAGGAAGGTACAGGTGGTTCAGCAGTCAGTGACTTATCTGTGTATTCAACTGGGCCACACACAAGGCTTTTACTATCCCCACCAAACTCCTGATTACTAACTGCCCTAGCCCTCCACTAAGAATGAGCTTCTCTCCTTTTTGAGTCTTGCTGACTACCTCAGGACCTGGACCCCCAACAACTCCCTCTGAAGTTGCCACTTATATGAAGTAGCTAGAGGGTCACGGGAGGAAACCCTTTGAACGCCCTCCACTCACATTTCTCCCTTCAGCAGACTGGTTCCAAATGGCCTCTACACAGGCCTCTGTTCTCAGGCTGCCGGAGCCTTCACACCTGGTCTTTCATTATGTAACTGAGAACTAGGGTTTTACATTGGGAGTTTGAGGTCAGCAGATCGGACCTCATTTGTGCCAGTAGCTTATTTGTCCAGACACCTAGACCCTACCATGAGGGGCTGGGCTCCTTGCCTCTGTGGCCTAGCCACCACTTGAGTCCCATTACAGGAGTCAAAGAAACTGAACCTGGGCACAAGCCTACCATTGTCACCCACCATCACCTCACTCAGTTACTAACCTATAGAGGGCTCAAACTCTGTCTCCCTCCCACAACCTCTGGTGTCCTGTAACTGATAGAGGCCCCACTCTTACCTTCCAGCCTCTGCCTTCCATTAAACCCCACACTCTATTACCAATTCCAGGTACAAAGAGCTCCCCAGCACACTCCTGTGTGGAGACTCTGGATGACCTGCTAACTCACCCAGCACACATTAGAGAAAGGTTGATAAAGCCCCAGGGGAACCGTTATCATGCCTGGGTAACCTAAATCCCTGCCCAGTTCCAAACACTCCCATCATCTCTCTCTTGTCCAGGCCAACAGGAGGCGGATGTGTCAGGCAAGACTCACACAATCTTCCTCTCCAAGTTTGCCGAGACCTGAGGAACTTCTCCTCACTCCATGCCATCTTCTCTGCCCTACAGAGCACGGCCATCTTCCGACTGAAGACATCATGGCAAGAGGTCTGCAGGTGGGTCCCTATTCCCACAGCAGTTGCCCTATGGACAAACATGGTAGGTGTCACACTCCCTAAGCCCTGGACACAAACCCCATTCCCTGGGTCCAGGTGGGTATTTATTATCAGGATTCAGACACCTCCTGTCAGATTGAGCATACATAGACACAGACACACACATAGACACAGACACACACACACACACACACACACACACACACACACACACACATACAAGCTTACTAGGTTTTCTGTCGTGGCTATGAATCTGCATCCACTTGAATTGAAAGCACAGCTGCCTAGTGGAAGAGCGATGGCTCATGGTTATGACAGGAAGAAGCACTTGCTCTTGCATGGTAGATTCTTGGGGCTATTTGAACCGATTTTCAACCCTTTTGTGGAGTCACATGGTTTCCTTCCTTCCAAAACCAAATGGAATCCAACTCCCACCTCCCCACTTTCCAACTGTCACCTTCTCTCTGCCCCTCCCACAGATACTCCTTCTGCACATTCCACAAACTGGAAAAAATCACTTCTCCTACAAATAATTAATCTAAGAGCAAAGAGCTGCTGGCAAAGCTATGACATGAGGAAGGGAAGACAGGGGGCAGATGTGGAGGGGAAACACGGGGGAGTCAGTGCCATCCTGAAGGTGTTTAGAAACACAACCTGATTTCTATGGAAAGGAGAGCAAGGAGAGATTCCCGTAGGCACACAGTAGGCAGAGGGGTGCTACAGCATTTTGTGATCTGCGTATACCAGCCTAGATTTGGACGTGGGGAAGTTTGGAGAACCAGGCAGCAAGAACGGGCCCTAGACACTAGGGGGGATCACAGGTTTCCCAGGTGGCTGTGCCATGGGAGCATCTGTAAGGTTGAAGACTGACTGAGATGCCCTGTGAGATTGGGTATGAGATGGGCCTTGGGCCTTGACCATCGCCCTCCCAATCCTACAGCTGATCTCAATGGGCATTATTTCCTACCTGGGAATCTTCCTGATAGATCCCATGATGATAGATACTGCATATCAGGATATCCATGAAGTGAGTAGCCAGGCCCCAGTTGGCTCCTTGGCAAGAGGAGAAGAAAGGCCCCTGGGAGTCCTGAGCTCTGGCACTCCTTATAGTCTCCTGGCCATGCCCAGTGCTCAGTCCTATGCCCCTCTGACCATCTTCTGGTCAAACCTGCCTGACCCGTGAGCTGTGTGCACACACAAGCCAGCTGGGGTTTCAAGTCCTTTAAGGGAGGTCCGTGTGGCACAACTGAAGCCAGGCTTTCCTAAGACAAGCACCTTCTGGCCAAATAAAGGTCTTTTTACTGATGCTGCAGTCACTCTCCAGCTTCCCAGGGGTTAGACAACAAAATCCCTGATCCTGACTTCATGCTAGGTTCACAGCCTCCTCTGAATGCAGGCCCTACTCTTGTGTATGCACACATGTTGCTCAGGCTTGATGAGGCCCTGGTTGGGTGTGCTGAGGGAAGACGGTCCCCATACTGACTCCATGGCACTCTGCATACTAGGACAAAACACATATGATGAAATTAATTCAGGTGAGTATCAGCTGTCCAGACAGAACAGCCTGGGAAGGGAACATCAAGTTTCTCTTGTCAAACATAACCAGCTGCTATATCTTCATGGGTCCAATGAGAGGAGAGAGAAGGTCCAGCCCTTGTCATGGTAGATTGCAAAGTAGCATCCAGGAGGTCCCCAGCATTGAGTGTGAGATCCCACACAAGTCTGGGGGACTCAATGGTGGGTTGGTGGGCAGAGCTGGTAGAGGAGCTGGGTCCCTCCTCAGCCAGCAAAGCCCAGGCCAAGCCAGTCCTGCCCTGTCACTGCTCTTGTGCTCCTCAAGACCAGGAAAATGAGATCATCTAAGACCTGAAAGACCTGCAACAAACCTGCAGATTTCATCACCTAAAGAAGCAGAAAATTCTGGAGTGGCTCAGTGAGGAAGCCAGGTGGGTTGTCAGACACTGGCTGAATGAGGGGGGACATCCTGACAATGGAGTCCGGAGGGCCGGAGGTGTGACCAAGGATTCCAGTGGGAACCGACAGAGTCTCTGTTCGGCCGCATGAGGATGGTCCGTCAGGCTCTGAAGTGCAAGCCACTCTGGCAGTGAACAAACATGGCACTTGGTCACCTCACCACCACCCCTTGTCTTAGCTATGAGCTGTCATGTGCACTGGAGCCCAGGAGGCAGACTGACACTACAAAACACAAGACCAAGAAGTTTTCACAAATTAGACAGGCAGGACAGAGGTAAGTGGATGGGCACCGACTGGCAGGGGCCAGGGAAGATTCTGGGCTGCGACACCTGAGGCTGATGCTGATTTCTCCCCACTGACAGCATCCCTGATTGTGGGCTCAGAGGCCTCGGCTCTCTGGGCTTTTCCTCTCCTTGCTTGTGTCTGGGGTGCATCCCTCAGATAGGGGTCGGGATTTTCGAAGGGCCTAGACTGGAGCAGCACGCTAGCAGGGTAATGGGGAGCAGGAACGGGGGGTGTGCTGGGGAAG
Organism: Dipodomys spectabilis; assembly: GCF_019054845.1. NCBI lineage: Eukaryota > Metazoa > Chordata > Mammalia > Rodentia > Heteromyidae > Dipodomys > Dipodomys spectabilis. The sequence continues at coordinate 8,758,195 of NW_024870723.1, forward strand.
TTCCCTCCAGCAAGCCATCTATTGACTGTACCGCCATAGTCTCAACACTGACCTCAGTGGCAGTGGCAACTCCCAGCCCACAGCACAGGAGCATCTCCAGCGTGGCCCTGACAGCAGCAGCAGGACACCGTGGAAGAGCCCTCATACAGTGGCCCTCTGTGCCCTGGTGTGAACAGCTCCCACCTGGATCTCCACAGGAGACTCAAGGGAGAATCCTCCCAAGAGAAGGAAACGGTGGCACCCTGCACTACTAGTCCATTCCTAACTTATCCAATGGAGGTGCAGCCAAGAGGTCTGGAAAGCCCAGCTCCTGTTCACATCATACAGTTTTGGAAGGCCCTAGACCTTCCTCCCAGGCTGGGACACACATCTATGTCAAGGCCTCTCCTCATGTCGCTGTCTTTCCAGATCAGGTTCTGCAAGTCATCCTCTCCAGGGACTTCTGGAATGCTCTTAAATTCCAAAAGCCCAGCCTTCTCTTGAACCTCGAATACACCTGAGGCTAAGACAAGCAATAGACAGAGTTGGAATTTAGGTGGGGAGAGCAACAGCTACCCGTTGGTTCCAAATAACGAGCAGGTGGGAGACACCTGTCTCATCAGGGTGAGCATAGTTGAGCACACAAAAAAGGTGTCCAAAGTTTCATGGTGAGTGGGGAAGCATGACACTCACCTGCTGTCTTCAACAAGTCAGGACACAGGCCAGTGGCCATCTCCATGTCCATTTGCTTCCCTCCTGAAATTGGACTTTTAGTAGAGACGGCAGAAACCTAGCATGCTGGAGCCAGTGGGCAGTGCTCAGGTCTAGACCTGACAGCAAGGAGGGAGGAACAGTGGACCCAGCCACTGACATGAGTAAGACCACCTCAGGGCCTTTGGAGAGTCAAGAAGGCAGATACATGGATCAAGGAGATGAAGACTTTGACTAAATAAGGCACAATGCAACCCGAACCTTCTTGACTTTCCTTAGAGGAAGGGAGATCCAGAGCCTCAGAGTTAGGATGGTAGGATTCTGGGTATTACATAACCTGAAACAGCAGAGGCTTTTCACAGGTGAACTGGCCTTGTTCAGGAGAAGCCTTTTTCATCTTCCAAGTCTTCAAGGGATCAGGAGTCATTTATCTCTTTCCTCATGGAGATTCCATGACTTTCCATCATGCTCAGTCCTCTCCAGGCCACAAGAGGGAGTGGTTGTCATTAGCAGCCAGCTGGGAGAATGTGTCTTCCTGTGTGCTCTGCTCAGAGACTCAGGGGAGCTGGAGAAGGCTGCAGGTGTAGCCTCTACCAGTGCAGCCTCCAGCCCAGTTGGGACCTGACTGGTAGGAGGAAATGGGTCCCTGGCTCTGGGCCTGCTCCTTCTCTTGGGCTTGGGCAAACCTCTCTGGTGAGACCTAGGCCCATGCCTACTTGATTCTGTTTACCTACAGCCACAAGACCTGAACATGATCCTGCCTGGGAGGAGGTGTCACACTGCTGATGAGAGTGGCTAGAAATGGACAAGGCCCATGCTATCTTCTGAGACCACTCTCAGGAAGGAAGACTTGAATCATCCCATCACTCATTGGCTGATTCCCTTTCTGAGCATGAGTGCCTTCAGGGTATTGCTGGCCACAGACTGGTGGGAAGGGGGCACTTTGCCCAGGGCTTTCCCCTTCTGACCCATGTGAGGAATCAGAAGAAGACACAGGATGTCATCCTGAAGCCCTTGAACAAAGCCTTACTGAAAGAGTACAAGCCAGATTTTGTTAAGTTTTTCGAAGAACCAACTCTTTGTTTTGTTGATTCTTTCTATAGTTTTTTTGGATTCTAATTCATTTAATTCTGATTTAATTTTGATTATTTCTTTCCGTGTACTGGATTGGGGTTTATCTTGCTGCTCTTTTTCAAGGAGGTTTAGGTGTGTCATTAAATTGTTAGTTTCAGATCTCTCCAATTTGTTGATGTAGGAGCTCAGAGCTATAAACTTGCCTCTGAGTACTGCCTTTGCTGTGTCCCAGAGGAGCTGGTAATTTGTGTGTTCATTTTTGTGGAATAGCATGAACATTTTAATTTCCTTTCTAATCCCTTCCATGACCCACTCATGATTCAGTAGTGTGTTGTTCAGCCTCCATGACAGACCCTTAGCAAATCTTATCAGAAAAAGAAGAGAACACACCCAAATTAATAAACTCAGAGATGAGAATGGAAACATCTCCACGGAAACAACCAAGATTCAGAACATTATACGGGAATACTTCTCAAAACTCTATGCTAATAAGTTTGAGAACTTGACAGAATTGGACCTTTTCCTAGCAAATATTGACATGCCAAAACTGAACCAAGATGAGTTAAACTATCTTAACAGGCCCATATCAAGTACTGAAATAGAAACAGCAATAAGAGTCCTCCCAGGTAAGAAAAGTCCAGGACCAGATGGTTTTACAGCGGAATTTTACAAGGCCTTCAAAGCACAGCTCACACCAATACTCCTCCAACTCTTCAATGAAATTGAAAGAGAAAGCTCACTACCGAACATATTCTATGAAGCCATCATAACCCTCATCCCAAAACCAGGCAGGGACTCATCAAAGAAAGAGGACTATAGACCCATTTCTTTGATGAATATTGATGCAAAACTTCTCAACAAAATTTTGGCCAATCGACTTCAACAATTCATCCAAAAAATCATACACCACGATCAAACAGGATTCATTTCAGGGATGCAAAGCTGGTTCAATATACGCAAATCAATTAATATTATTCATCACATCAACAGGAGCAAGAATAAGAACCACATGGTTATCTCAATAGATGCAGAAAAAGCATTCGACAAGATCCAACACCCCTTCATGATGAAGGTTTTGGAAAAATTAGGAATCCATGGAACATTCCTCAATACAATAAAGGCTGTATATGACAAACCTACAGCCAGCATTATACTCAATGGTGAAAAACTAAAGCCATTTCCTCTGAACTCAGGAACAAGACAAGGATGCCCACTCTCTCCACTTCTCTTCAATCTAGTATTAGAATGCCTAGCTACAGCAATAAGACAAGATGCAGACATAAAGGGGATCCAAATAGGGAAAGAAGAAATAACACTCTCCCTCTTTGCAGATGACATGATCTTGTATTTAAAGAATCCCATAGACTCCACTCCCAAATTACTCAAGCTGATTCAAAACTTTGGTAAAGTAGCAGGTTATAAAATTAACCCCCCAAAATCAAAGGCTTTTCTGTATGCCAACAATGAGAAAAGTGTGGCTGAAATTAGGAAAGCAACTCCATTTGTAATAGCCCCACAAAAAATAAAATACCTAGGTATTAACTTAACCAAAGAAGTGAAGGACCTCTATGATGAAAACTTTAAAATCTTGAAAAAGGAAATCAACACAGAACTAAAAAAATGGCAAAGCCTCCCATGCTCCTGTATTGGAATGATTAACATCGTGAAAATGTTATTACTTCCCAAGGCTACCTACAAATTCAACGCAATACCTATCAAAATTCCACCCTCATTCTTCAAGGAAATAGAAGAGGCAATCCAAAAATTCATATGGAACAATAAAAGACCCCGAATAGCAAAAACGCTCCTCAAAGGAAAGAACACTGCTGGAGGAATATCAATAACAAACTTCAAACTCTACTATAAAGCCATAGTAATCAAAACAGCTTGGTATTGGCATAAGAACAGACCTCAGGACCAATGGAATAGAATTGAAAACCCAGAAATGAACCTACAGACCTATAGCCATCTAATCATCGATAAGGGAGATAAAACAATAGAATGGAACAAAGACAGCCTCTTCAGTAAATGGTGCTGGCAAAATTGGTTAACTACATGTAGAAAACTAAAGCTAGATCCTTATATATCACCCTGCACCAGAATCAACTCCAAACGGATCAAAGACCTTGAAGTCAAAGCAGACACTCTGAAAACATTACAGGATGGAATAGGAGAAACCCTAGGTCTCCTTGGATCAGGCCAAAACTTTCTGAATAGAGACCCGGAAACACAACAAATCAAAGGAAGGTTGGACAAATGGGATTGCATAAAGTTGCAGAGCTTCTGCAGGGCAAATGACATAACTAGCAAGATAATAGAAAGCCCACGGATTAGGAGAAGATCTTTACTAGCCATACAACGGACAAGGGTCTCATATCTAAAATATACTTGGAACTCAAAAAATTAAACCCCCCAACAACAAATCCTCAAAGAAACAACTGCCCAATAAATAAGTGGGCGAAAGACTTAAAGAGAAACTTCTTTGAAGAAGAAAGAAGGATGGCCAATAGACACATGAAGAAATGTTCAACATCCCTAGCCATAAAAGAAATGCAAATCAAAACAACATTGAGATATCACCTCACCCCAGTTAGAACGGCAAAAATCAAGAACTCTAACAACAACAGACGCTGGAGGGGCTGTGGATAGAAAGGAACCTTACTTCATTGTTGGTGGGAATGTAAACTTGTTCAACCACTTTGGAAAGCAGTATGGAGGTTCCTCAAAAGACTTCACATAGATCTCCCCTATGAGTGGCGCTGAAGCTCAAGTGGTAGAGCGCTCGCTTTGAGTTGAAGAGCTGAGGGACAATGCCCAGGCCCAGAGTTCAAGCCCCATGACCGACAAAAAAAAAAAAAAAAAACTATATAGAACTCCCCTATGACCCAGCAATTCCACTTTTGGGCATTTACCAAAATGTTTACAAACAAGACCACACTAAAGCTACCAGCACAACAATGTTTATTGCAGCATTATTTACCATAGCTAAGATCTGGAACCAACCCAGATGCCCCTCAGTAGATGAACAGATCAAGAAAATGTGGTATATATACACAATGGAATTCTATGCCTCCATCAGAAAGAATGACATTGCCCCATTTGTTAGGCAATGGAAAAACTTGGAAAAAATTATATTAAGTGAAGGAAGCCAGGCCCAAAGAAACATAGGTCCCATGGTTTCCCTTATTTGCAATATCTAGTATATGTATGAGTCAAGCGGAAAAGGTCAGATAATGCGATGTCAGGAAAATGATACCCGGGACATAAGGAAAAAAGACAAAAGTAAAAGCTAATTTAATTCATTGGTCAGACTAAGGTTCCATTGCAAAGTTATGAGATGAATCTGACATGCAGCTAAAATTGTGATGAATTGGGCTAGGAAGGTGGCTCAGTGGTAGAGTGCTTGCCTTGCATGCCTGAGGCCCTGGGTTCAATTCCTCAGCACCACATAAGCAAAAAGATAAAAGCCAGAAGAGGCGCTGTGGCTCAAGTGGTAGAGCGCTAGCTTTGAGCTGAAGAGCTGAGGGACAGTGCCCAGGCCTGGAGTTAAAGCCCCACAACCGGACCCCCCCTAAAAAAAAATTGTGATGAATTACACGTTGTAGTAGGAGCCTATTTTGGAACCTACATATATACCTTCATCGAAATGCATGCCCATGAAATAGATTTGAGAAGCTATATTGCCATAGGTCCTTTGTTATACTTGTCTACTAATCCTTCGAAGGAAAAGGTGCTCTGGCACTTAAAAAATGAAAAAACAAAAACTTCGTTCCCACATCTGCTTCCTCAATATTTCCAGAAAATACATCGCCCACTCACTATTTTCCTTCAGGATTTCCCTAGGATCTCTGACTTTCTTTTTGCCTCCCTCGCTCAACTTCTTTGTCTGTTGCAAGGTGGAAGTTCCTTACTGACATTCTCTAGCCTTTCTATTCAACTCAGTGCTATAGCCTTTCTGAAAATCTCCTTTCTCCATTCAAGAATTCCTCCAGTGCAGAGATGGGCAGGAGGCACACACCATAGTCCTACCCTTCTCCACAAGTTCACTTCCCCAATTATCAGCTGCCCAGAGGCAATCATGCTCTGAAAATATTCAATGGAAAAATCCAGATATTCAGAATTGGGAAAGTTTAAATTCTTCAGAATAAGGAGAATATAAACACTAAATTGTATTGGAAGAAAATAACATTGAAAATTTGCATGTGGAGTCAGCTAAGGATTTGTTTTTCTTGGGGCCCTGGCTAGTCATGCTTGTTAGCCTAGATGCTTGAGAGATAAAAAGGACAAAGATCACAGCTTGAGGACAAAGAGTTCACACCAAAGTTCTCATGACCTCATTTTCATTGGTAGCCAGGTGAGAACACTTGCTCCTGCCATCCCAGTCTACACAGGAAGCTAGATTGAGAGAACTGGACTTGCATTCCAGCCCAAGGAAACAATCCACAAACCCCCATGTCAACAGAAAAGGCCTAGTATGGTGGTGTGTGCCTGTCATCCTAGCTATATGAGATCTTCAGTAGGGGCTGTGATCCAGCTGACCAGGAAAACAAGTGAGACTCAATCTCAAAAGAAAATGCAGCACCTAGGCACCAGTGGCTCATGCCTGTAATCCTCTCTACTCAGGAGGCTGAGATCTAAGGATTGGGGTTCAAAGTCTGTCAGGGCAGGAAAGTTCATGAGACACTTAGCTCCAATTAACCACCAGAAATTCAGAAGTAGCACTGTGGCTCAAAAGGTAGAGCAACCATGTGAGCTGAAGAGCTCATAGAGAGCACGTAGTCCCAGATGCATGACCAATTAAATATAAAAATCAGTCAATCACTGAAACCTCAACAAACAAAAAACAGTCAATTAATCAATCAAGAATAAACCTGCAGCAAACTGTGCTTGGATGGAGGCTCAAGCATTCAAGTAGAATAGAGCCTGTCTAGCAAGTAGGTCATCTTGTGCTTAAACATAAGGAAAGCCATCAGTTCAAACATCCACAACACCAAAAAACAAACATATCACATTCTTGTCTATGTGAGGGTTGGCCTGAGAAGCAGTGTCTGTACTGTGTGTTCCCATTCCCTTGATATCATGGTGGACATGGCTCAATACTACCTTGGACGGGCAGGAAGAGATTGCCCTACAGTTGAAGGGAAATGAGTCCAACTGATGAAGGGAATCAATACTAAGGATTAAGTCTTTCATGCAAGAGCAAGAGACTAAGGGTCTATGGCTTCCTAAGCATTTCCAGTTCCCCAGTTTATTCCAGTTCCAGATCCTTCCTTCACCACATTTTCAAACATTCAAAATTGCTTTGAATCTTTCACACAGATTTTTCTCTTCTTGATGCTATAATCTGCCAGTGATCTGCTAGTTCTCCCTGCATCATTGAAAACTTTAGTATTGTTTCTCTATGTTGGTCTAACACTCTTTGTCATTTTAAGAAAATTTCAACACTAACACAATCTAGAGTTCATCTAGCTAACATCTTGGATTCTGAGTCTCCACAATCTCTCAGCTGGCTTCATGTCAGTGACCCTTTCCTGTGGTCTAACTAACATATCACCAATAATGGCACCAACTGGGGGGATAATGTGAAATATTTCCCTTTTTACCACCTTCACTTCGTCCTGCTTACTTAATCCTGTTCTCACATATCTACTATTCAGCAACTGATACTTAGTATATTGACAGGTATTTATTGTTCGTATAAGTTACTTTTATATTATCTATCCCCAAATTTGCTCTTTCTACCCCTGATAAATACATTTATATTCCAAGATCCAAATCACCTTGTTATTGAAAATCCTCAATCAATTTCCCTCTTTATTTCTTTAAGCAAAAATCCCATCTATAAATAAGTCTAGTGTTAAATCCCATCTCTACGTAAGTCTATTGTTTTTTTTTATCATTTTTATTTTTAATGTAACGGTGATGTACACAGGTTTTACAGCTGCATGTCAGGTAATGAGTTCATTTGGTTTTGAACAATGTTATTTTTTCCTCATTTTTCTAACTCATGGCTATCCATCACTACCTTACTCTTATTAGAAATTGTCAAGTAAGTATATTTGGTTTAACTACTATTAAAATTGTGAACAAAATATTCAAGTGATTTGGAGGCATTTATAATGTACTATGTGATTTTTTTGAAGGTTTTTTTTAAAAATTTTATTGTAAAGATGCTGCTCAGAGGGATTACAGGTACACGAGTAAGGCAGTCAGTACATTTCTTTTCTCTTCTCTTCTTTTCTTTTCTCTTCTTAGTTGTGGAGCTTGAACAGATGACCACTTTCTCCAAGGCAGGGTCATTGTCATTAGGCATACCTGTGTTGTCCCCTCAATCCCAAATGCTGCTCTTGTCAAGTTCTTGGTATCTGAATGAGAGGGGCTGGGAGAAAAGAAGGACTACGTGTCCTTCTTTCTCTCCTGTCTACTGTCCATAGCTTTCTACCATTGCCCTTGGTGTGCAGGGAACCATAAACAAGTTATGTCTTGGCCCTGCTGAATCCTTTAGGTCTACCACCCTTTTCTGTTCAATATACCCTCTGGCAAGGAGGGTTTTCTTCCTCGGGGGACTTCTCATTGGAAGGTCACAGACTAACAGGGATCTACCTTGGCTGCTTATTACCCTTTAACCTTCCTGTAGTAATTGCTTCCCCTCTGTGGACTCCTCCCTTTCATCCACAGTAAAATGAATCAGAGGAAAGGACCCCAACACCAGCTATTCCAAGTGTTTCTTCCTAATCTTTGTCTTAGTTTTCCTTGATATTGGCTTCCTTTGCTCAATTTTATTTTAAAAGGGAGTTTTAAAGCACTAGGTTGAAGGAAAGTCAGCTGGTCTCATATAGCACACCAAAGGGGAGTCAGCCCATAACCCTGCTCAGTTCTAGTTCTGCTGTGAGAGACTCTGAGCAGGACTGTGGTAAGGACAGGAGAGGAGCCCCATCTAGGAAGAGGCTGCAGCTTTTATCTTTCCCTTCCCCATTTGAGAGGCTTGAAGGGGAACTGGAAGAGAGCACCTTTGCCTTTTTTCCACAAGGATTAGAGTTATTTAGTGGCGTGTTTAGTGAAGGCTACTCCCCTGCGTCCCTGGAAGCCTATGCCATTCACATTGGGCTTTGTTCTGCTATGGCAGATCTCAAGGCTTCTCTTGTTGATACCCTCTCTCCCAATTCTACTTGAGTAATGGCTATGAATAAAATCAGGTGTTTCTTACAGCTGTTTTCATGATACATGGATACAGAGAAAGATGCCACTTATGACATCTGTTCTTTCTTACCAGGATTTTTTTTTTTGTATTTTATTTTATTTGTGAACATACTGTGCAGAGGGGTTACAATTACATGGGCAGGATAATGCATACATTTCTTACCAAGCATTGCAGCCTCCTCCTTTGTTTACACTTCACATCCCTTCCCAGCCTCTCCCCCGCCCAGTCCCAATCCCCCCCCCCCCCCCCACTGACATTGTAAAGCTCGTTTTGGACAAGACAACTTGTACTTCTCATTTTTGCAACAGGTCCACCTGTATCCTTAAACGACTTCTTTTTCCCCATCTCCTCCACAAGTTATACTGACATCAAATATAGTGAAACCAGGGATTATACTGTGAGGGAGGGACATACAAAGCAACAAAGAAATAATCTTATAAATGCGTTAGAAACACATGCATGAAAGTAAAAAACGTTAAAATACATATCTAAGGGTTCATTTTCCTAACATCACATTATCTGACCTTTTCCACTTGACTCATACACATACTAGATATTGCAAATAAGGGAAACCATGGGGCCTATGTTTCTTTGGGCCTGGCTTCCTTCACTTAATGTAATTTTTTCCAAGTCTTTCCATTTCCTAACAAATGGGGCAATGTCATTCTTTCTGATGGAGGCATAGAATTCCATTGTGTATATATACCACATCTTCTTGATCCATTCATCTACTGAGGGGCATCTGGGTTGGTTCCAGATCTTAGCTATGGTAAATAATGCTGCAATAAACATAGTTGTGCTGGTAGCTTTAGTGTGGTCTTGTTTGTAAACATTTGGGTAAATGCCCAAAAGTGGGATAGCTGGGTCATAGGGGAGTTCTGTGTCCCTCCCAGAACCTCTGGTGTCTTGTCACTGGTAGAGGCCCTACTCTGACCTTCCAGCTCTGCCTTCCATTAAACCCCACACCCTATTACCCATTTTAGATACAAAGTGCTCCCCAGCACACTCCTGTGTGGAGACTCTGGATGACCTGCTAACTCACCCAGCACACATTAGAGAGAGGTCATTAAAGCCCCAGAGGAACCGTAATCATGCCTGGATGACCTTCATCCCTGCCCAGGTCCTGACACTCCCAGCATCTCTCTCTTGTCCAGGCCAACAGGAGGCGGCTGTGTCAGGCAAGACTCACACAATCTTCCTCTCCAGGCTTGCTGAGACCTGAGGAACTTCTCCTCACTCCATGCCATCTTCTCCTCCCTGCAGAGCACGGAAGTCTTCCGACTGAAGACATCATGGCAAGAGGTCTGCAGGTGGGTCCCTATTCCCACAGCAGTTGCCCTGTGGGCAGACATGGTAGGTGTCACACTCTCTAAGCCCTGGACACAAACCCCATTCCCTGGGTCCAGGTGGGTATTTATTATCAGGATTCAGACACCTCCTGTCAGATTGAACATACACAGACACACAGACACACACACACACACACATACACACACACACACACACACACACACACACACACACACGAACTTACTAGGTTTTCTGTCGTGGCTACGAATCTGCATCCACTTGAATTGAAAGCACAGCTGCCTAGTGGAAGAGCGATGGCTCATGGTTATGACAGGAAGAAGCACTTGCTCTTGCCTGGTGGATTCTTGGGGCTATTTGAACCGATTTTCAACCCTTTTGTGGAGTCACATGGTTTCCTTCCTTCCAAAACCAAATGGAATCCAACTCCCACCTCCCCACTTTCCAACTGTCACCTTCTCTCTGCCTCTTCCACAGATACTCCTTCTGCACATTCCACAAACTGGAAAAAATCACTTCTCCTACAAATAATTTATCTAAGAGCAAAGAGCTGCTGGCTAAGCTATGACATGAGGAAGGGAAAACAGGGGGCAGAGGGGGAGGGGAAACACGGGGGAGTCAGTGCCATCCTGAAGGTGTTTAGAAACACAACCTGATTTCTATGGAAAGGAGAGCAAGGAGAGATTCCCGTAGGCACACAGTAGGCGGAGGGGTGCTACAGCATTTTGTGATCTGCGTATACCAGCCTAGATTTGGACGTGGGGAAGTTTAGAGAACCAGGCAGCAAGAACGGGCCCTAGACACTAGGGGGGATCACAGGTTTCCCAAGTGGCTGTGCCATGGGAGCATCTGTAAGGTTGAAGACTGACTGAGATGCCCTGTGATATAGGATATGAGATGGGCCTTGGGCCTTGACCATCACCCACCCAATCCTAAGGCTGATCTCAATGGGCATTATTTCCTACCTGGGAATCTTCCTAATAGATCTCATGATGATAGATACTGCATATCAGGATATACATGAAGTGAGTAGCCAGGCCCCAGTTGGCTCCTTGGCAAGAGGAGAAGAAAGGCCCCTCAGAGTCCTGAGCTCTGACACTCCTTACAGTCTCCTGGCCATGCCCAGTGCTCAGTCCTATGCCCCTCTGACCATCTTCTGGTCAAACCTGCCTGACCCGTGAGCTGTGTGCACACACACGCCAGCTGGGGTTTCAAGTCCTTTAAGGGAGGTCTGTGTGGCAAAATTGAAGCCAGGCTTTCCTAAGACAAGCAACTTCTGGCCCAACAAAGACCTTTTTACTGATGCTGCAGTCACTCTCCTAGCTTCCCAGGGGTTAGACAACAAAATCCCTGATCCTGACTTGATGCTAGGTTCACAGCCCTCCTCTGAATGCAGGCCCTACTCTTGTGTATGCACACATGTTGCCCAGGCTAGAGGAGGCCCTGGTTGGGTGTGCTGAGGGAAGAGGGTCGCCATTCTAACTCCATTGCCCACGGCATACTAGGACAAAACACATATGATGAAATTAATTCAGATGAGTATCAGCTATCCAGACAGAACAGCCTGGGAAGGTAATATCAAGTTTCTCTTGTCAAACATAACCAGCTGCTATTTCTTCATGGGTCCAATGAGAGGAGAGAGAATGTCCAGCACTTGTCATGGTAGACTGCAAAGTAGCATCCAGGAGGTCCCCAGCATTGAGTGTGAGATCCCACACAAGTCTGGGGGACTCAATGGTGGGTTGGTGGGCAGAGCTGGTAGAGGAGCTGGGTCCCTCCTCAGCCAGCAAAGCCCAGGCCAGGCCAGTCCTGCCCTGTCACTGCTCTTGTGCTCCTCAAGACCAGGAAAATGAGATCATCTAAGACCTGAAAGACCTGCAACAAACCTACAGATTTCATCACCTAAACAAGCAGAAATTCTCGAGTGGCTCAGTGAGGAAGCCAGGTGGGTTGTCAGACACTGGCTGAATGAGGGGGGACATCCTGACAATGGAGTCCGGAGGGCCGGAGGTGTGACCATGGATTCGAGTGGGAACCGACAGAGTCTCTGTTCGGCCGCATGAGGATGGTCCATCAGGCTCTGAAGTGCAAGCCACTCTGGCAGTGAACAAACATGGCACTTGGTCACCTCACCACCACCCCTTGTCTTAGCTATGATCTGTCATGTGCACTGGAGCCCAGGAGGCAGACTGACACTACAAACCACAAGACCAAGAAGTTTTCACTAATTAGAAAGGCAGGACAGAAGTACGTGGATGGGCACCGACTGGCAGGGGCCAGGGAAGATTCTGGGCTGGGACACCTGAGGCTGATGCTGATTTTCCCCACTGACAGCATCCCTGATTGTGGGCTCAGAGGCCTCGGCTCTCTGGGCTTTTCCTCCCCTTGCTTGTGTCTGGGGTGCATCCCTCAGATAGGGGTCGGGATTTTCGAAGGGCCTAGACTGGAGCAGCACGCTAGCAGGGTAATGGGGAGCAGGAACGGGGAGTGTGCCGGGGAAGTTCCCTCCAGCAAGCCATCCCCTGACTGAAGCCGCCATAGTCACAACACTGACCTCAGTGGCAGTGGCAGCTCCCAGCCCACAGCACAGGAGCAGCTCCAGCGTGGCCCTGACAGCAGCAGCAGGACACCGTGGAAGAGCCCTCATACAGTGGCCCTCTGTGTCCTGGTGTGACCAGCTCCCACCTGGATCTCCACAGGAGACTCAAGGGAGAATCCTCCTAAGAGAAGGAAACGGTGGCACCCTGGACTTCTAGCCCATTCCTACCTTATCCAATGGAGCTGCAGCCAAGAGGTCTGGAAAGCCCAGCTCCTGTTCACATCATACAGTTTTGGAAGGCCCTAGACCTTCCTCCTAGGCTGGGACACACATCTTTGTCAAGGCCTCTCCTCATGTTGCTGTCTTTCCAAATCAGGTTCTGCAATTCTTCCTCTCCAGGGACTTCTGGAATGCTCTTAAATTCCAAAAGCCCAGCCTTCTCTTGTACCTCCAATACACCTGAGGCTAAGGCAAGCAATAGTCAGAGTTGGAATTTAGGTGGGGAGAGCAACAGCTACCCGTTGGTTCCAAATAACAAGCAGGTAGGAGACACCTGTCTCATCAGGGTGAGCATAGTTGAGCACACAAAAAAGGTGTCCAAAGTTTCATGGTGAGTGGGGCAGTATGACACTCCCCTGCTGTCTTCAACAAGTCAGGACACAGGCCAGTGGCCATCTCCATGTCCATTTGCTTCCCTCCTGAAATTGGTCTTTTAGTAGAGATGGCAGAAACCCAGCATGCTGGAGGAAGTGGGCAGTGCTCAGGTCCAGACCTGACAGCAAGGAAGGAGGAACAGTGGACCCAGCCACGGACATGAGTAAGACCACCTCAGGGCCTCTGGAGAGTCAAGAAGGCAGATACATGGATCAAGGGGATGAAGAATCTGACTAGTAAGGCACAATGCAACAGAAACCTTCTTGACTTTCCTTAGAGGAAGGGAGATCCAGAGCCTCAGAGTTAGGATGGTAGGATTCTGGGTATTACATAACCTGAAACAGCAGAGGTTTTTCACAGGTGAACTGGCCTTGTTCAGGAGAAGCCTTTTTCATCTTCCAAGTCTTCAAGGGATCAGGAGTCATTTATCTCTTTCCTCATGGAGATTCCATGACTTTCCATCATGCTCAGTCCTCTCCAGGCCACGAGAGGGAGTGGCTGTCATTAGAAGCCAGCTGGGAGAATGTGTCTTCCTGTGTGCTCTGCTCAGAGACTCAGGGGAGCTGGAGAAGGCTACAGGTGTATCCTCTACCAGTGCGGCCTCCAGCTCAGTGGGGGCCTGACTGGTAGGAGGCAATGGGTCCCTGGCTCTGGGCCTGTTCCTTTTCTTAGGATTGGGCAAACATCTCTGGTGAGAACAAGTAGGCATGGGCCTACTTGATTCTGTTAACCTACAGCCACAAGACCTGAACATGATCCTGCCTGGGAGGAGGTGTCACACTGCTGATGAGAGTGGCGAGGAATGGACAAGGCCCATGCTATCTTCTGAGACCACCCTCAGGAAGGAAGACTTGAATCATCCCATCACACAGTGGCTGATTCCCTTTCTGAGCATGAGTGCCTTCAGGGTATTGCTGGCCACAGACTGGTGGGAAGGGGGCACTGTGCACAGGGGTGATGTTCTCTCCCCTTCTGACCCATGTGATGAATCAGAAGAAGACACAGGATGTCATCCTGAATCCCTTGAACAAAGCCTTACTGAAAGAGTACAAGCCAGAGAAGTGTGAGTTTGTGCAGACGATCTCAGAGGATCAAAGGGAGTCAGAAGCAGATAGCCAGGAAAATGGCAGAAAAGGGTGGGTGGGCATAATCACCACCCCAGGTGGGAGGGCAGCCTCAAAAGTGTAGACATTAGGTACTGAGCCCAAGTAGGCACTGCATACCCCAGTCCCAGAACTGCCCAATCAGACGCTGGACATGCCTGCCTTGCATTGCCCACCCCTGCCCTAAATGGCTGTTTGAGGAGGCAAGAGGCAGTGCAGAGACACCATCACTTTGGGGACAGACAATGAGCTGCTATGGGGCTGGGTGGCCAAAGCTCTCACTAGAAGATACTTTGTTTTACTCCAATGGGAAGCAGGGCTTCAGAATGAATGTCAAACTGGGGTGTCGCTCAATGGAAAAGGACTTGCCTTAACATCAGGCAAACCCTTGATTTCTCCCCGGAGCACAGTCCTCAAGAATCCAATCCTAGTCCAGCAAAGCTCATATGATCAAGCCATGCAAGTGACCACAAAAGCACACTTCTATGAACAGAGCCAGTGTTATGGAAGGATGATTCAGAACAGGATAGAGTCCAGGTGCAGGCCCACAGAGAGCGAGAGAGATCCCAGAGACCACAGGAGAGTTCCACCTCTTCTCTGCCACTGTGCTTCTCTTCACAATTAGAGGACACTACCCAACATCGTACAAGGATGACAGACCTAGACACAGACAAAAAGGGGTTCAGAGTCATGCACAGAAAGAGATAGAGAAATGGGCAGACACATAATGACAGAAAGACCGAGAAATAGACACACTGAGATAGACAAATCAGGCACAAAGAGAGATAGTCTATGATTTGGGACCACAAGCCTACTGTGATGGTGCCATTGATCTGTTATCTATATACTGAGTTGAAGAGCTATTCAAATACTTTGTCTAAATGATCAGCATTGATTACACCTTGCCTGTCATTAGGCCTTGCTAGCTGCCTGCACTCTTCTCCCAGTGTAGGTGTTACGGTTTCCTTCTTCCAGCAAAGGAAGTCAGAAGCTTGGGGAGCTTTGTGGTTAGGAATGAGCAACCAGGAAATGGGCAGAAGTTTGGGGTAGCCAGACATAGTTGACAGGAAAGTCATGGTCAGTGGAGACAGGGGAGAAAAAAGGGCTGGCAAGAAAGACAAGTCTTGCTAAGTGTTGGGGCCCCATTGAGTAGGAGGCCCTGGAATGAATGTTGTGCAGGGGACCTGAACCACACCTGCCTCATGGGTTTTTCTCAGTAGGACAGTGCTCCCATGGGGTGCTGTGCATTCTGGAAGGTCTGCTGTGCTTCAAGGTCCTGATCATCAAGTCAGCAGTGAGGACAGGAGGGGAATAACTTGCCCTACCTCCAGGCAGAGCAAGCATAAGCTACTGTCCCAAGTTCTTCCCTAAATACAACAAGAGAGATTTCCAACAGATTCAGTTCTCAAGCAGGAGTCCCAGGCCCTTGGTGCTCCTGCTGCTGGACTGCAGGCATGACAGCATCCTGCTCAAAATGCATCTTGTGGAGCTTTTCAAGTGCTTGGTGCGTCCCGGTCCCCATCAGTCCTGCTGATTTAGCTCTCAGTCCTTCTTCCACCAGCGCTGAGGATCCCTGAGAACACAATTGTGTTGACAAAATACAACTTTGTTCTCCAGAAGAGGACCTCTAACACACTGCCAGGATCAAGGGTGGAGCCAGCTCTTCACCTCTTTCCAGGAAGAGGAGATGACACAAAACTTAAGGGTGTCTCACTTTAGTCTGGATGGCTATGGACGAGCACATACAGACAAGACAAGCCCAGGCTATACTGTACCCTCCAGTGACCTCCACTCCTGAAAATACTCAGGATCTTTTCTCCACTATCCCCTCCTGATATCAGGACCACAGTGGCTCTGTGATCCAGGCAATAAGCCATCTTCCTTGGATGCTCAATCCCGGACACATTTCAGATAGTGATCTACAAATTTCCTCTGAGATCAAAACGAAAGTTGCAATGTGGCCCAGGCCACAACCTCTCCATTCCACTTCAAATCCTGGAGAACACTAAGGATCCTGTATCATCATATTACTAATAATATTCCAATGATGCCTGCCAATGAACCCACTGACCTGCCCTCCAGGAACTCCCTCAGTGCTTCACATGGTAGAGCAATGGGCATGGTGCTCTCACTTGCCCCTGGCTCTGCCCTCTCTATTAGGATCCAACTTTGAGGACTGTGGCGCAGATCACTGGCTCTGATCCTGTGAATTCACAGCATACATTCGCGCCAAGCCATGCTAACCTGTGTAGGTTGTCTTCCTGATGAGTGCATTTGAGCTCTGACCTTCCCTTCCCTCCTCTTCAGCTATTCTAGCCTTTCTCAGGGTACACCAGAGTTTCTCATGAACATTGATTGAGAGACAGTGAGTGTTGTCCATTGGAAACATCAGAGCTCAAAGAGCCTAGAGAAAAGGCCTGTGCTAGCCCTCATCCCTCACCCATTGAATGAGTGCAGAGTGCCATGGGCTCAATGCCATGTCTGAGGATAAGCCATTCCACTCAGAGACTGCCTCCAGGGCACTGGAGAACAAAAGAAACTGCAGTTATTTCTGGTGTGGGTCCTTGCCCTGTTTCCATTCAATTTGAATGAACAATAAAAAGGAAAATATGTTCTGAATGTGGTGAAATCGATTTTAGAACACCCGTGCCAGCCCTGAATCTGATATGAATGTAATATTCAATACTGTTTCTACTGGAGTCTGGTCATTGTGGTTGTATTCCTGGATCTCAAGTATGAAGGACATACACCCCGATGTAAAAAAGGAATTTTACAGGATGATAGTGGACTTTATGCAGAAGTAGGGAATGAACACCACCACCCTTGTCCACCCAAGGAAGGAAGGGCCTGTCCACATGCACACAGCAGCTAGTGTTCACTTTACTTGCAATAAACAGGGTGTGTAAGGCAATCACGTTTGTAACCCCAATGGCAGAAGAGAAAGTGTGAAGCCCCAGTCTTGCCAGGGAAATGACAGCATCCTGAGGGCTGGCCAGGGAGGTGGGTGGGTCTGAGAAGCCACAGCTTGTGGCCTCTGCAAGGAGTCACCAATGGAGTGGTTCATGCAGAGATACTAGGGCGAATCCCACATCTCCCAAATTTAGGATATTCCATAAAAATCTAAGACTAAGTACATCTAAGGATTTCTTCACCAGATGCTCTACTAGGATACCTCTTACACCAGTTGTGAAAAAATAGGACCACAGGAAGTAGAGATGAAAGGCTAACATAGCTTCAAATATCATCAAGTACCATAGTCTGTGGCCCTGCACTTCAACAACAGTTTGGTTCATGGAGTTTATAGGGATCAGCTTAGAAATCAAGCCTGACTGAGTTAAAGAGGAAATGAGTTTTGTGAATGGACATAGGAAGTTCATCAATTACACAGTATTGAGAACAGACCATAAAAAGAAAGTGGATGTGGTATATATACATAATGGAATTCTATGCCTCCATCAGAATGAATGACATTGCCCCATTTGTTAGGAAATGGAAAGACTTGAGAAAACTTATATTAAGTGAAGTAAGGCAAGCCCAAAGAAACATGGATTCCATGGTTTCCCTTATTTGCAATAACTAGAATATGTCTGAGTCAAGTAGAAAATGTCAGATAAGTTGATGTTAGGGAAATGAACCCTAAGGTATGTATTCGAATGTATTTTTTCTTTCATGCGATTGTTTCTAACACATTTATAAGATTATTTCTTTGTTGCTTTGTATGTCCCTCCCCCATGGTATAACCACTGATTTCATTGTATTTGATGTTGGCATGATTTGTGGAGGGGAAGGGAAAAAACAAATTGTTTAAATAAGGATACCTGTGGACCCACTGCAACAATGAGACGTACAAGTCCTTATGTCAGAAAATGAACTGTACAACTTTGGTGGGGGGGGGGGAGCACTGTCTGGGGTCGTGGAGACGATAGGAAGGGATGGGAAGGAGAAACAAAGGAGGAGGCAACAATGCTTGATAAGAAATGTACTCATTATCCTGCCCGTGTCATTGTAACACCTCTGTACAGTATTTTCACAATTAAAAAAATACAGTAAAAGACTGGACCCCAATGTGGGCAAGTAACATCTTCATAACCATCATTACTTGGTCCAATTCCTGTTCAATACCTGCCCTCCCATGCCCATTGACTACCTCGGCCCCTCTCAGCAGATGGAGCTCCAGAAGAAATAACCCTCACCCATACTCCCAGACAGAAACAGTACATATTCAACCAAAAAAGGGTGATATGGACATCAGCAAACACTCCCTCCCAGACATAAGCCCCGCCCTGGAAGGCAGCACCTGGGAAGCAGGAGAGGCACCTCCCACCACTAGCCCTGACTAGAAAAAGAGTTCTGAGAAGGTGGACGATGCCATTTCTCCTCTCCCTCATCAGAACTTAGCCTTGTCAGTTCAACAGCCAATACATCTTTTCCCTCTTTGTGACTTTTTCTTGAGTGGTTTTTGGGTTATTTTCTTTAATGGCCATGGTCCCATCTGCATGGGAGGAGGAAGTGTGCATATGATCCAACAAGCATACATCTCTATGAAGGTGGAAGCCTCTTCCTCCTAGTCTAACAGGGTCCTTGTGCCAGAGGTGGGAGTCATGCTGGCCAGTGGTGTTCATGGGCTACATGAGTACAAGTCATAAACAGGGGACTCTGGAGAGGGCGAGGTCAGAAGGGCCCAAGTGAAGAGATGACATCACAATGGCTCCGAGGACTTAACCCCTGGTCCTTGCCAGAACCCACAGTCCCCACAAGCTGCCCGCTAGTACACTTGTGTGGAACGTGCATATTGAGAAGATGTCTACTTGTTGTTGTTGGAGGAGGAGAAATTCAAGAGGGAGTGAAGGGCGGAGAAGGTTCCTGGGACACCTGGAGCCACGCTGGGTGCCCCCAGGACCCTACCGCCGTTTCTGGAGATTTTTCCACAGGACTTCACAGGTAACATGGGGCAGTCCAGGCCAGGAAACTATAGGCTGACCCACCACTTCCATGTCCCTAATCCTCACTGGATCTTCCTGCTCCCTGTTTGTGTGTGTGTGTGTGCGTGTGTGTGTGTGTGTCTGTGTGTCTGTGTGTGTGTGTGTGTCTGTGTGTCTGTGTCTGTGTGTGTCTGTGTGTGTGTGTGTCTGTTTGTGTGTGTCTGTGTTTCCGTGTCTATGTGTCTATGTGTCACACACACGTTTGTGTGAGCAGTCAGTTGTTTTCAGGTTTTTCTATCATGTGTGTGGCCATGAATCTTCTTGTAGTTTCCTAGATGGCATTTGAACCATCCCTCCTCGGTTCTCCTCCAGAATGAAGATCACTTGTCCCCACCCTTGGACGAGGCCTGCAGGTTAGAGGTCCCTGCGGCTGGCACCCTGGAGGAGCAGGTGGAGCGCTTGGTGTCTGCCCAGATGATGGAGGACTCCATCTTCGTACAGAACTTCTTCAACAACTACAGGAGTTCTGCAGACACTAAGCAGGTATTGGACCTGCTATTCACAAGGTGAGTGCCAACTCCAATAAGATAGGATTAGACAGCTACAGTGAGACCCTTGGCAATGGAACCTGGCTTGTGTTGGGTTCACAGAATCTATTTCACTGGCACTTGCCAGAATTGGAGGAACCAAGCATGCAAGGCCTGGGCTAGGCTGGGCTGGGCTATTCAAGTATAGCGTCTGTCTAGGACTGTGGTATATTCTCTGTCACTCTGCTTCCCTGAGGCCTCAGAGAAAGCAGTGGGTTTCTTTAGCCAGAAGGAAACCAATTGGCTCTGGGACCAGGATCCCACCCAGGTGTAGGCAGAGCAGGAATAGCTGGGGCCAGAGAGTAGGCCTCTGGGCTCCTAAGTAGATCAGGACAGGAGATGATCGCTCATCCTTGAAAGAAATTGGAAAAGAAGGGAAGAGATAGGAAGGGTCGATGTACAGATCATGAGCTTAGTGGTGTGAGAAGAGCAAGAACTTGCTGGCTATCCTGGGCTGGCCAGTGATGCTTGGAATTCTCAACAGGTTCAGGAATTGTGAAGCCCCCATGGAGTCTTTTGCACAGACTGACACACTCGCAGACTCCAGAGAGGATGTCATTCCCCAGCACCAGATCTGCTAGTGAGTAGTGGGCTTTGATCTGCAGGGAGAGTATGAGTGTCCAGAGTGGTGACAAATGAGTGGGTGGAAGGTTGGAGAGATGGGGCCAAGTCAGGAGCCCTCAATTCTTGTGCTTGTCACAAGATCCTTGGGGTGTGAGGCTTCACCTATAGTACCAGGAGGAAAACATTACTATGGGGTACTGTTGTGAACAGAGGTAGTGGCTGGGGCCTTTGGGTGAATCCCAGGAGAATCCATCCTCACCATACCATAGCCCATGCCATTCAGGTTTGCCCAGCTCCCCATGAGCTTCACTGTAGGCCTAGGGACATCAGTCCTTGGTCAGAGCCCTGGAGATGCTGCTAGGGGTGGCAATGAGAACAAGGGCCACCCTGTAGCAGATACAGAAGGAGAACAAGCTGGAGGTAGGCAGACATCCCTGTGCAGCTCCTGGGGAAGGAGGCAGCAGAGCTACCTCGGAGGTGTGCCGGAACCCTATGCATGCCAGGCAAGACAGCAAGGCCTTTAGAGTCCAGCATCTGGAGGCCCTCGGGAGAGATGATGGGCAAATTGCAGAAGAGGACAGGGCTGCTTCCAGCATTTGGACTTGGTTCCCACCTTGGATGAAATTTCTCTGCAGGCCATGGCTGGGTGGGCTTCCCACTGTTAGCACAGACACAAGGGGCTGATGTTGGAAGATGCTGGTCTCTGCAAAGGCAGCGATCATCGTAGGGGACTAAGGGAGACCAGGGCAGGTGCTAGGCTTTATTCAGACGCTGCTTCCCACCCATGTTCCTCTAGTGCTATCTCAGGCCTTCTGAGCCCCTGGCTGGACTGCCACCCAGAAGACTTCCTGGAACCCAGGCAACATCCCTGCCTCCAGGGGCTCCAGGCTCACTTGAGGCTGCATATGCGTGGCTCTGACGTGGAGCTCCATGTCTCTCACCTCCTGGCAGAGTTGGGGATCCAGGACGTCAGGCAGGATGAGGCTCTAGGTACGTAGTTGGGATGGAGCCATGGCCTGGGGAGGGGTGGGAGGTGCAGGACACCACTGGGAGGAGGCTGCAAAATTAGCCATGGGCCTGGGACAAGAGAAATCTCAAGCCCAGCATGGACATGGAGAGGTTGAGCGATAGCGTGTATGGGAGTTTCTAAGCTGGAAATCTCAGGGAGGAGGGTGCTGTGGGACTTTACAAACACTCAGAAGAAAGCAGTCATGGAGAAGACCTTGTCTCCTCCTGCAGCTCCACCCGCAGCTCCAGTGGTAGATGTCACACCAACTTCAGAGCCCCAGTCAAGTTCATCAGTGAATGTGGTCCCCACTGCAGTGGGAGGAGCCTCATCAGGAGCCCAAGCAGAGGCCACTTCTGCCTTGAATCTGGATGGCAGCGCTCAGGGAGCTGAAACTTCTTCTGTGGCTGAGGAGCCTCAGGCCAAGCTGGCTCTCCTGCTGAGTCCTGAAGCCACAAGAGCAGCCAGTGATGAAGGGCAGTCATCCCCCACTATCTCTTCAGTGCGCAGGGCCCAGGAAGCGGCAGTCAGTGCTGAGGTGGAGCCCAATGGCACCTCAGCTCCGGGGCTGAGGGTGGGAGAAGTGTCCATATGTGGTGGGGAGATGGAGCTGTGCTCTGGCTCCCCTCCTGTGCTCAGGCCCCAGCACACATCAAAAGCCACTGCTGAGGAAGAGCCAGCATCCACCTCGCCTCTGCCTCATGTCCCCGCACAAGCAGCCTTCAGTGAGGAGCTGAATGTGCTTTTGCCCTTGGCTGTGCTGCTCTTCATTGTAGGAGCACCAGCAGGCCTACTGTGTCTGGTGGGAGTAAAGACTCTGGTGATCTGTGGCCTGAGACTACTAAACTCTTGTGACAAATCAGAGCCAGTTGTCACCAGGGATGCATTACACGGGGCTGATGGCACTCCAGCAGAGAGTGCTGACAGGAAGACTTTTGTCAGTTTGGCTCCCATTCTGCGTTGCGGAGAAGCAGGCTACAGTGCTGAACTGACCATGTTTTTGATCCTAACTCTACTGTTATTTATTTTAAGAGGACCGGCTGGGGGACTCTCACTTGTAGGAGTGCTGACACTGGTGCTCTGTGCCGTAAGAGCATTCTCTTCTTGCCCAGAGTCAGAGCCAGCTCCCACCATGGCTGCTGACCACAGTGCTCAGAGAGCACCAGAATATAGTGCTGAGAAGGAGCCCTGTGTCAGCGTGGCTCCAGTTCCTAATCACAAAGAACCACCCTCCAGTACAGAACTGGAGTTCCTTCTATCCTTGTGTGTGATGTTCTACCTGTTAGGAGCACCTGCTGTAGTGTTCTTTGTGCTTGGAGTACCAACTGTGGGCTTCTGGGTTGTGAGAGCTACAGCATCTCATGCACAATCGGGGCCATCTGCCAACTTGGCTCTGGAGAGCAGAGCAGACAGAGCACCAGCCTCGGGGGATGCTACAGAGCCCCTTTCTGCCTCAGCTCCACTTCTTAGTCCTGCAGAACCAGCCTCCAGATCGGAACTGCATATCCTTTTACCCATAGCTGCAATGCTGTCTCTGGCACAAACCCCAGCGTTGGCCATCTTCGTTGGGGGAGCCCTAGTTCTGGTGCTCTCCTTTGTAGGACCACCACAAAACCACACACCATCCTGGAGGGCTGAGTTGAAGCCAGGTTCCACCATGGCTTTGGAGCCCAGGCCTGAGGACACAGCAGCCTCCAGGGCTGAGAGGGAGTCACCTTGCACCTCCACTCCGCTGTTGCCCCTCCAGAAGGCAGAAGCTTGCAATGCTGAGATGGAGGCATCTTGTGCCTCAGCTGCGCTGCTCCATGCCCAGGGAGCAGCAGTGGCCAGTGCTGCCACAGAGCCACCATCCAGTGCAGCCCCTCTGATATTCATTGAGGAGACACTGGCTTCGAGGACTGAGCCAGAGCCACATCCCAACTTGGCTCCAGGACTCAGTGCAGATACATCAGCTGCCTGCAATCCTTCCCCAGAGCCCTTGGCTGTGGTGATGGAGCAGGCTCCCTCTGCTTCTTGGGAATCTGAGTTGCCGTGCACATCTGTTTCTGCCCAAGAAGCTTGTCATCCTGCTTTGATGACCGGAGAGCCTTCACGCAGCCAGGACATGCCTTGTTTCCTGGCTGTCCACCCCCACCTGGAGGCAGAGCAGCTCACAACGATGGATGCGGTGAGGGGCTGGGCAGGGTGGCTGTGGTGAAGGAGGGCTCCCTGTGCCTTCTGCTGCTCTGGCCTGTGTCACATTTCCCTGCTGCCCATCTCTTCTTCCCCAGCCTGAGTTCCAGCACACCTAGCACCACTTTGTCTAGTTCCATTTGATTACATGCACTCCCTGAAGCTGAGATGAGACCCGCTCCCATGCCAGGAGCTGTGCAGAATCAAGCCTGGGGCAGAAAGAAGGGCAGCCAGCACACAGCTCACCCTCCTGTGCCAGGAGCCCTGTGAGCCTCAGCACTTATTCAGTAGGCACTTGATGTGGACCTGATGAGTGCCCAGCCCAGACATGGACCTGAGTGCTAGTTCTAGTGGTGTAGGACATAGGCGTTAGATCAGGGGAAGGACATTTGTTGCCTGAGCTAGGTCAGATTAGGTATTGTGTGGAGCATGTAGTCTTCTGGGAAGAATGAGAAAGTTTGGGAAATCACTGCTCTTCCATTCCCACATTGGTTACCTTGAGCTCCCTTCTGTGCTCTGTGTGCTGGGTGTCAGCACAACAGGTACAGACACTCCACAGGTCTCAGGGTCCTCCTCGACACTCACATCTCCATGCCTTTGTGCATGTGAGGAGGGATCCCAGGGCCTGTGCCTGGGCACTGTGGTGTGTCACACCCTGGTGACCCTGGCCATCTTCCTCAGGAGCTGTTCGAGAAGGCAGTGCTCAACCACTGCCTGGGATCCATCTGGTCCCAGAGGCACAAGAAGGGCAAGGAGCACTTGGCCCCCACCATCCGTGACATGGTGGCACACTTTAACAACGTATGTTCCTGTGTCATCACCACCTGTCTCGGGGACTTCAGCATGAAAGCCCCAGACAGAGCGCGTGTGGTCGAACACTGGATTCAGGTGGCCGCGGTACGCTACAGGCTCTGCTGCCTAGTTTATCTCCTCTGCTTTTCAATTTCTCTATTCTGCATTTTGAAATTGTGATCAAAGCCCTCCATGGAGCCCAGTGCCTCCTACCACAGGGCCATGTGTCCCAGGGCTAGCCATACCCAGCCAGCCCTACGCTGGTCCCTCACTAATCTGCTCCTCAGCCCCAGAGAACCACAATCCCCCTGGGTGCCCTACATCCCTGCCCAGGTCCTGACACTCCCAGCATCCCTCTCTTGTCCAGGCCCACAGGTGGCGGCTGTGTCAGGCAAGACTCACACAATCTTCCTCTCCAGGCTTGCCGAGACCTGAGGAACTTCTCCTCACTCCATGCCATCATCTCCGCCCTGCAGAGCGCGGCCATCTTCCGACTGAAGACAACATGGCAAGAGGTCTCCAGGTGGGTCCCTATTCCCACAGCAGTTGCCCTGTGGGCAGACATGGTAGGTGTCACACTGCCTGAGCCCTGGACACAAACATCCAGTTCAGATCCTAGTTCCCTGGGTCCAGCTTGGGTAATTCTTGTCAGGCTTCAGACACCTCCTGTAAGACTGAACATTCACAGATGCACACATACACACAGACACAGAAACAACACACACACAAACACACTGAAACACACACAGACACTCATCAGGATTTTGTAGTGGCTAAGAATCCGCATCCACTTGAAATGAAGGCAGAGCTGCGTAGTGGAAGAGGGATGGCTCATGGTTATGCCAGGAAGAAGCAACTGCTCCTTCCTGGTGTACTCTTCGAATCTTTGGACCCGTTTGCAACCCTGTTGGGCAGCCACATGGGCAGCTTCCTTCCCAACCCAAATGGAAACCAACTCCCTCCTCCCCACCTTCCAACTGTCTCCTTCTGTCTGCCCCTCCCACAGAGACTCCTTGCACACATTCCACAAATTGGAAAAAATCACTTCTCCTGAAAACAATTACTCCAAGAGCAGAGAGCTGCTGCGAAAGGTATGGCATGAGGAAGTGAAGACAGAGGGCAGAGGTGGAGGGTGGGCACGGGGGAGTCAGTGCCATCCTAAGGGGATTAGAAACATGACTGGCTTTCTATTGGGGAGGAGGCCAAGGGAAGAATCTGCTAGGCACTTAATGCAGGTCAGGGCACGTGGAGTCCTAGGAAGCCACTGAGGTTGAAAATGTTCTGATGGGACACAGGGTGGCCCGGGGAAGCAGAGGGTACCCAGGATTGGGGACTCCTCCTACTGAAAGCACTACCATTCTACTTGATGCCCAATGTGCCATAGGCCCAGTGGCATATTCTTGCCCTTCCCTAAACTATGCTGCACAGGACTGCACAGAGCAACAATTTCCTGTCTCAGACCATGAGCAGAGGCTCTTTTCCAGTGGTCTGGAACTCTACCCTACTCTGCGGAGGACAGGCACGACGGTGGGGTCAGGAAGGAGTCTGAAAGTCTATGGTTCTCTCCTTCCCTGCTAACTTTTTCTAAGCACCCTGATACACAGATAAACACCAGCAAACTGGAATCTTCTCAGAGCCTTGGGTCCCCTTCCTTTGCTGACCGTCAGGGCATTGGACAGACCACTAGCCTTGTCCATATCTCAGTTTTTTCCTCCCTGATAGGAAGGGTTTTGGAGCTCACAAGGCTGAAGAACCAGGCTGGCATTTGAGCTGCCCAAAGAGGAGAAACAGATGAATCCTCCAGGGTTCTGAAGAGGCCCTGGAAACACATGCCAGTCAGCACATCACCATTGGTGGCAGAGAGCAGGAGTACCTGGGGCCCCCCCACTGCCAGGAGGCAGACTTGACAGATGAGGAAGCAGGCAGAGGAGGCCAGCTCCCCAGGCCAGAACCCACAGT
Source organism: Dipodomys spectabilis (assembly GCF_019054845.1). Classification (NCBI taxonomy): domain Eukaryota; kingdom Metazoa; phylum Chordata; class Mammalia; order Rodentia; family Heteromyidae; genus Dipodomys; species Dipodomys spectabilis. The sequence continues at coordinate 8,784,766 of NW_024870723.1, forward strand.
AGTGAGTGCGGGAGCAAAGCCAGAGCTAGAATTCCTCTGCCAGTTGGTAGAAGCTTTGACACAACCTAGCAGCCATGTCACTAACTATAGTAAGACAATGACACTAGAAAGACAGACAGCACAGAGCCCTCATTAACAACCTCCACAATCTTGGCAGGAGTCTTGCAATTTGTCCACAAAGGAGAAGCAGCTCCAAGGAGGTCCCAGGTGGTTGCACAAGATGGTGAGTGACTGGGACCTAGGCCAGGTTGCCGAGAGAGAAGGGGCACAGCGGACCTACCTCTGCTCACCTTTCATCTCACACCCAAGGTGCAGATGGAGAAGGGCATTTGCACTCTGGCAGATGTGGTCCTGATGAGCTGGCTGTCAGAAGGGATAGAGGAACTAGAGCCAGCAGAGTGAGGAATTGGCAGAGCCTATGGGGGGCAGGTGGTGGGCAGACTGGTACTACAGAACATTGTGTTCTGCATATGCCAGCACAGACTTGGATCTGGGGCAGTTTGAAGAACCAGGCAGCAAGAACCTGGGCCTAGACACAACAGGGGATCACAGGTTTCCCAAGACGCTGTGCCATGGAAGCAGCTGTAAGGCTGTGGAATGACTGAGGAACCATGTGAGTTTGGGTCTGAGATGGACCCGGTGTCTTGACCATCACCCAACCAATCCTACAGGTGTTGACAAAGGGCATCATTCCCTACCTGGGAATCTTCCTGACAGACCTTACCATGATACATTCTGCATATCAGGATATCGATGATGTGAGTAGCCAGGCCCACGATGGCAGTCTGGGATCTTGAGGTCAAAGTTCCTTGGGAATCCTGAGCTCTGGCACTCCTTACAACCTCAAGGCCATCCTAAGAGCCGAGTCCTGTGCCCTTCTGAGCAGCTGCTTGCCACAGCTGTATGACCACTGAGTTTGTGCACATTGAGTAGCTGGGATTTCAAGTCCCTCATGGGATGGCACTCGGGCCAAACTGAAGCCAGCCTCTCCTAAGAGAAATGCCTTTTCACCCTATGCTGCAGTCACTCACCTTGCATCACAGGTGTTACACAACACAGTCCCTAATCCTGACTTGATGCCCTGTGCCCAGCCCTCCTCTGAATGATGGCCCTACTCTGGTATAAGCACACATTTTACCCAGGCTAGAAGAGGCCCTGGGTAGGGGGCCAAATCCTAACTCCATTGCCCTCTGTCTTCTAGGAAAAATCCCAAATGGAGAAATTAAATAAGGTAAGTGTCAGCTGGCCAGAAAGGACAGGGTGGGTAGAGACCTGCAAGTTTCTCCTGTCCAGCTTGATGAGCAGCCATTACTGGATGGGTACAATGAGATGAGAGAAGATCCACCCTTGTCATGGTAGGCTGTGTAGTAGCATGCAGGAGAGCCCCAGGATTGAGAGTGAGGGAACAACTGTGAGATCTCACATGTATTTGGGGAATCAGTGGAGGGTCGGTGAGCAGAGCTGCTAGAGGAGGTGGGTCCCTCCCTAGACAGCAAAGCCCAGCCCAGGCCAGCCCTGCCCTGTCCCTTCCCTTGTGCTCTCCATGACCAGGAAAATAAGATCATCCAACATTTGAAAGACCTGCAGCATACCTGCAGATATTATCACCTCAACAAAGCAGAAAATTTTCTGGCCTGGTTCAAGGGCCTGGAGCGGCTCAGTGAGGAAGCTAGGTAGGTTGGCAGACACTGGTTGGACCTGGGGAACATCCTGAGAATGGGGTCCAGAGGCCCTGAGGTATGACCATGGGTGAGTGGGAACCGACAGAGACTCTGGTCGGCTGAATGTGGGAGGCCCACCAGGCTCTGAAGTTCAAGCCAACTGTGGCAGTGAACAGGCGAGGCACTTGGTCACCTCACCGCCACCCCTTGTCTTAGCTATGAGGTATCGTGTGCACTGGAGCACCGGAGGCAGACTGACCCTACAAACAAGAGCAAGACCTTCCCAGGAATTCAAAAGGCAAGAAAGAAGTAAGTGGCTGGGGAATGGCTGGCAGGGTTCAGGTAGGATGGCGTGCAGGTACCAGGGCTGCCTGAGGCTGATGTTGATGAGACAGAAGAGCTGGTAGGAAAGACAAGTCTTGGTAGGTGCTGGGGGCCCACTGAGTTGGAGGCCCCAGGAATGAATCCTGGGCAGGAGGCCTGAGTCCAGGCCTGCCCCATGGTGGTGTTCTCAGGAAGACAGTGCTCCTAAGAAATGCTGTGCATTCTGGAAAGCCTGCTGTGTCTGCAGTTCCTGATTATGAAGGCAGCAGTGAGCACCGCCTGCTTGAGCTGCACTCCCAAGTTCTTTCCTAAGCAAGACAACATACATTCCCCATAGGCTCTGTTCCCAGGCAGGGGTCCCAGGACCTTAGTGTTTCTGGCGCTTGACTGCAGAAATGGCAGTCTCCTGGCTCAAAACGTGTCTGTAGGAGCTTCTCAAATGGTTGCTGTGTCTCAATTCCCGTCATTACGCCGATTAAATTCTTTATCCCTCTTCCACCAGCCTGAGGATGCCTGAGAACAAGAATGTGTTAGCAAAATATGAGTTTGTTCTCCAGAAGAAGACCTCTCCCACCCTGCCAAGATCACATGTGGAGCCCGCTCCTAACCTCTTCACAGGAAGAGGTGACCACACAACACTGAACAGTGTCTCTACTTAGTCTGGATGGCTATGGTTGAGCACATCCAGACAAGAATGGCCCAGGCCATACCCTACCCTAACCACCAGTGACCTCCACTCCTGAAAACACTCAGGATCTTTTCTCCACAATCTCCTCCTGATGTCAGGACCACAGTGGTTCTGTGGTCCAGGCAATAAGCCATCTTCCTTGGATACTCAATCCAAGACACACTTCAGATATTTTTCTACAAATGCACTCTGCTGTCAAAATGTGGCCCAGGCCACAGAACTCCTCTGTTGCACCTACAATCCAGGAAAACACAAAGGATCCTGTATCCTCAGTGTTCTACTAATACCTGCCACTGGACACACTGACCTGGCCTCCAGGAACTCCCTCAGAGTTTCACATATTCTCCGTACTCTGACATAGAGGAACAGCTGACATTTTGGTAGAGCAATGGGCATGGTGCTCACACTTGCCCCTGGCTCTGCCATTTATATTAGGATCTGACTTTGATGACTGTGATGCAGATCACTGGCTCTGATGCTGTGAGGTCGACAAGACACACTCTGCCAAAGCCATGCTGACCTATATAGGTTGTCTTCCCAATGAGAGCATTTGAGCTCTGACCTTGCCTTCCCTCCTCTTCAGCTATTCTGGCCTTGTTAGGGTGCACCAGAGTTTCCCTTGAGCGTCGACTGAGAGACAATGAGTGTTGCACATTGCCAACCCCAGGATTTCAAACATCCCATAGGAATGGCATGTGCTAGCCCTCAACCCTCAGTCCTGGTCTGAGTGCAGATAGTGCCATGGCCTCAATGCCAAGACCCAGGATAAACCATTCCACTCAGAGACTGCATCCAGGGCACTGGAATACCAAGGAAACTGCAGTTATTCCAGGTGGGGGCCCTTGCCCTGTTTCCATTCAATTTGAATGCAGAAGAGAAAGGAAAATATTTTCTCAATGGGGTGAAATGGATTTGATCGCTATGGTAAATAATGCCTCAATAAACATAGTTGTTCTGGTAGCTTTAGGATGGCTTTGTTTGTGATCATTTGGGTAAATGCCCGTAAATGGGATTGATGGGTCATAGAGGAGCTCTATGTGGAGTGTTTTGAGGAAACTCCATACTACTTTCCAAAGTTGTTAAACAAGTTTACACTCCCACCAACAACGCAGTAGGGTTCCCTTCTGGCCACATCCCCTCCAGCCATGGTATAACCCCTGTTTTGACTCTATTTGTTGTTGGTATAATTTTGGGAAGAGAAGGGAAAAAAGCAAAATGTTTAAATAGGAATACAGGTTGGCCATTGCAACAATGAGATGCACAAGACACTGTGCTGAAAAATGAACTTTACAATTTTGGTGGGTGGGGGGCAGAGAAAAGGGGGAGTGTAACTTGGAGATGGAGGGAAGCGTGGTAGGGGAAAAACAAAGGAGGAGGCAACAATGCTCAATAGGAAACGTACTCATTACTTTGCTCAGGTAACTGTAACCAAGGAGGAGGCAACAATGCTCAATAGGAAACGTACTCATTACTTTGCTCAGGTAACTGTAACCACACTGTACAGTATTTTTAAAATAAAAATCTTACAAAAAAGATGAAGCTATGAGGAATGAACTGCAGGACACAGACACAAGAGGTTTTTCTTTGTTTCTTAACTTTGGTATTTTTTGTTTCTTTTGTATATTCTTCCACCTTTGATATAATCTCTGTTGTTCTTGTATTTGATTCTGGTAACTGGTATACTATATAACGCTTATTGGATTTAGAAAAGGGAAGGAATTAAAAAAATCATAAGGAGGAAACTAATGCAAAAGCCATATGCACAAGACAATATGTTGGACACGATCTGTACAACTTGAGTGTGGAGTGGGGTAGGAGGAAAGCAAAGTAGTAGAACTTTGAAGGGTGGGATAACAAGATTGACTAGGAATTTACTCATTACCTAACATATAACTGAAAGCCCTCTGTATATTGTCTTGGCAATAGAATATGAATAGTTTGTATATATCTAGTGCTTCCAGTAACATGTCAATAAAACATCAAACAAGCATAGGAACAAAAGAAGATAAACAGAGGGGATACCCGGGACATAAGGAAAAAAGACAAAAGTAAAAGCTAGTTTAATTCATTGGTCAGATTAGATTTCTCATGCAAGGTATCAGCAGTTACGAAATGAACCTGAAATCCAGCTCAAATTGTGATGAATTACATGTTGTAATAGGAGCATGTTTTGGAATCTACATATATGCCTTCATCAAAATATATGCCCATGAAACAGATTTGAGAAGCTATATTCCCATAGGACTTTTGTTATACTTGTTTACTAAGTCTTCGAAGGAAAAGGTACTCTGGCACTTAAAACAAATGACAAAACAAAAACTTCATTCCCACATCTGCTTCCTCAATATTTCCAGAAAATACATCGCCCACTCACTATTTTCCTTCAGGATTTCCCTAGGATCTCTGACTTTCTTTTTGCCTCCCTCGCTCAACTTCTTTGTCTGTTGCAAGGTGGAAGTTCCTTACTGACATTCTCTAGCCTTTCCATTCAACTCAGTGCTATAGCCTTTCTGAAAATCTCCCTTCTCCATTCAAGAATTCCTCCAGTATAGGGATGGGAAGGAGGTACACACCGTAGTCCTACCCTTCTCCACAAGTTCATTTCCGCAATTATCAGCTGCACAGAGGCAACCATGCTCTGAAAATATTCAATGGAAAACTCCAGATATTCAGAATTGGGAAAGTTCAAATTCTTAAAATACGGAGAATGTAAACACTAAATTGTATTGGAAGAAAATAACATTGAAAATATGCATGTGGAGTCAGCTAATGATTGGTTTTTCATTGGGGCCCTGGCTGGTCATGCTTGTTAACCTAGATGCTTGAGAGATAAAAAGGACAAAGATCACAGCTTGAGGACAAAGAGTTCACACCAAAGTTCTCATGACCTCATTTTCATTGGTAGCCAGGTGAGAAAACTTGCTCCTGCCATCCCAGTCTACACAGGAAGCTAGATTGAGAGAACTGGACTTGCATTCCAGCCCAAGGAAACAATCCACAAACCCCCATGTCAACAGAAAAGGCCTAGCATGGTGGTATGTGCCTGTCATCCTAGCTATATGAGATCTTCAATAGGGGCTTTTGATCCAGCTGACCATGAAAAGAAGTGAGACTGAATCTCAAAAGAAACTGCAGCACCTAGGCACCAGTGGCTCATGCCTATAATCCTTCCTACTCAGGAGACTGAGACCTAAGGATTGGGGTTCAAAGTCTGTCAGGGCAGGAAAGTTCTTGAGACACTTAGCTCTAATTAACCACCAGAAATTCAGAAGTAGCACTGTGGCTCAAAAGGTAGAGCAACCATGTGAGCTGAAGAGCTCATAGAGAGCACGTAGGCCCAGAAGCATGCCCAATTAAATATAAAAGTCAATCAATCACTGAAACTTCAACAAACAAAAAACAATCAATTAATCAATCAAGAATAAACCTGCATCAAACCGTGCTTGGATGGGGGCTCAAGCATTCAAGTGGACTAGAGCCTGTCCAGCAAGTAGAACATCTTGTGCTTAAACATAAGGAAAGCCATCAGTTCAAACATCCACAACACCAAAAAACAAACATATCACATTCTTGTCTATGTGAGGGTTGGCCTGAGAAGCAGTGTCTGTACTGTGTGTTCCCATTCCCTTGATACCATGTTAGAATTGGCTCAATACTACCTCTGACAGACAGGAAGAGAAAGAATTGTCCTACAGTTGAAGGGAAATGAGTCCAACTGATGAAGGGAATCAATACTAAGGATTAAGTCTTTCATGCAAGAGCAAGAGACTAAGGGTCTATGGCTTCTTAAGCATTACCAGTTCCCCATTTTATTCCAGTTCCAGATCCTTCCTTTCCCACATTTTCAAACATTCAAAATTGCTTTAAATTTCTTTCACACAGATTTTTCTCTTCTTGATGCTATAATCTGCCAGTGTTCTGCTAGTTCTCCCTGCATCATTGAAAACTTTAGTATTGTTTCTCTATGTTGGTCTAACACTGTCATTTTAAGATAATTTCAACACTAACACAATCTAGAGTTCATCTAGCTAACATCTTGGATTCTGAGTCTCCACAATCTCTCAGCTGGCTTCATGTCAGTGACCCTTTCCTGTGGTCTAACTTACATATCACCAATAATGGCACCAACTGGGGAGATAATGTGAAATATTTCCCTTTTTACCACCTTCACTTCATCCTGCTTACTTAATCCTGTTCTCAGATATCTTCTATTCAGCAACTGATACTTAGTATATTGACAGGTATTTATTGTTCCTATAAGTTACTTTTATATTATCTATCACCAAATTTGCTGTTTCTACCCCTGATAAACACATTTATAGTCCAAGATCCAAATCACCTTGTTATTGAAAATCCTCAATCAATTTCCCTCTTTATTTATTTAAGCAAAAATCCCATCTATATATAAGTCTAGTGTTAAATTCAATCTCCACGTAAGTCTATTGTTTTTCTTTTTCATCATTTTTATTTTTAATGTAAAGGTGATGTACAAAGGGGTTACAGCTGCATAAGTCAGGCAATGAGTTCATTTGGTTTTGAACAATATTATTTTTTCTTCATTTTTCCAACTCATGGCTATCCATCCGTACCTTACTCGTATTAGAAACTGTCAAGTAAGTATATTTGGTTTAACTACTATTAAAATCATTAACAAAATATTCAAGTGACTTGGAGGCCTTTATAATGTACTATGTGATTTTTTTGGTTTCTTTGTATGTTCCTCCCCCATGGTAAAATCCCTGTTTTCACTGTATTTGATTCCAATGCCCTGCATGTTGTATATATATTTCTCTAAGTTGTGGATGGGAAGGGAAAAAACAAAATGCTTCAATAGTGATATACACTGACCCATTGTAAAAATGAGATGTACAAGATACTATGTTGAAAATGAACTTTACAACTTGGAGGGGGGTGGTATAGGAGTAGTTAGGGAGGTGGGTATTAAGGATGGTAGGGGAATAACAAAGGAGGAATGTACAATGCTCAACAGGAAATGTACTCATTGCCTTACTCATGTAACTGTAAGCCCTGTAAAGAATTTTCACAATATAAAACATACTTAAAAAGAACAAAGTAAAACATATTCAAGTGAACCCTCAATATTAACAGGCAACCCTCACCATCACCTAGTCCTTTCATTTCTGATGAGAGTAAATGTTTTCCTACAACTGTGAAACCACTCTCAACACACTTGGAGGATGCCATCTTATCTTCCCACAATGAAGGGAGTGTCTCAGTGATATGCGCCACTTCCTGCCATAGGTGACACAGAGCATTAGGAGCCTGAACACCTGATGAGCTAGCAGTAGCCACCTCCCATGGAGATACCCAGCAATCAGAGCTGATGGGGATGGAGCACCAGAGAAACTCAATGTCATGTCTGTAAGTCAGCAAATGCCCCTCACAGACCTAAGCTCTGCCCTGGCTGGCAGGTGAGGCAACACCTATCCGCTGAGACTAATTCCTACTCCCAATTAAGTGACCAGTCCGGAGGCTTAGATTCCTCTGTTTAGGCAACTAAGCCTCCGTGAAGGCTTCAGGGCCCCCATAAAGCCTGCCCCACTATCTAACCCTTACCACGAGAGCCTTTGATTTCTGAGGAAACCCATGAGACAGTGACAATTTTACACTACTGAGCTCTTTTTTTTTTGTCACATGTGGGGCATGAATTCTGGGCCTGGTTGCTGAGCTCTTCAGCTCAAGGCCAGCACTGTATGACTTCAGGCACAAAGCTACTTCTGTGTTTTGTGAGTGGTTTATGGGAGATCAGAGTCTCAGGGTCTTTCTTGCCTGGGTTGTCTTTGAACTGTGATCCTCAGATCTGAGCCTTCTGAGTAGCTAAGATGACAGGGGTGAGCCACAACTGCCCAGCAATCTACCTTGTTTAGATGCATGAAACTCACTGCCAAGGACCCTAGACGGCAAACTTTTGGGTTCAGGTCACTTACTATGGTATAGTCCCACCAAGGTAACCCTTGGTAACTTTCTGGCCTCCCAGGGATACCGAGTCTCACCCAGGAAGGTACAGGTGGTTCAGCAGTCAGTGACTTATCTGTGTATTCAACTGGGCCACACACAAGGCTTTTACTATCCCCACCAAACTCCTGATTACTAACTGCCCTAGTCCTCCACTAAGAATGAGCTTCTCTCCTTTTTGAGTCTTGCTGAGTACCTCAGGACCTGGACCCCCAACAACTCCCTCTGAAGTTGCCACTTATATGAAGTAGCTAGAGGGTCACCGGAGGAAACCCTTTGAACGCCCTCCACTCACATTTCTCCCTTCAGCAGACTGGTTCCAAACGGCCTCCACACAGGCCTCTGCTCTCAGGCTGCCGGAGCCTTCACACCTGTTCTTTCATTATGTAACTGAGAACTAGGGTTTTACATTGGGAGTTTGAGGTCAGCAGATCGGGCCTCATTTGTGCCAGTTGCTTATTTGTCCAGACACGTAGACCCTACCATGAGGGGCTGGGCTCCTTGCCTCTGTGGCCTAGCAACCACTTGAGTCCTATAACAGGAGTCAAAGAAACTGAACCTGGGCTCAAGCCTACCATTGTCACCCACCATCACCTCACTCAGTTACTAACCTTTAGAGGGCTCAAACTCTGTCTCCCTCCCACAACCTCTGGTGTCCTGTAACTGATAGAGGCCCCACTTTGACCTTCCAGCCTCTGCCTTCCATTAAACCCAACACCTATTACCAATTCCAGATACAAAGAGCTCCCCAGCACACTCCTGTGTGGAGACTCTGGATGACCTGCTAACTCACCCAGCACACATTAGAGAAAGGTTGTTAAAGCCCCAGGGGAACCGTAATCATGCCTGGGTGACCTAAATCCCTGCCCAGTTCCAAACACTCCCATCATCTCTCTCTTGTCCAGGCCAACATGAGGCGGATGTGTCAGGCAAGACTCACACAGCCTTCCTCTCCAAGTTTGCCGAGACCTGAGGAACTTCTCCTCACTCCATGCCATCTTCTCTGCCCTACAGAGCACGGCCATCTTCCGACTGAAGACATCATGGCAAGAGGTCTGCAGGTGGGTCCCTATTCCCACAGCAGTTGCCCTATGGACAAACATGGTAGGTGTCACACTCCCTAAGCCCTGGACACAAACCCCATTCCCTGGGCCCAGGTGGGTATTTATTATCAGGATTCAGACACCTCCTGTCAGATTGAGCATACACAGACACAGACACACACATAGACACAGACACACACACACACACACACACACACACACACACACACACACACACACACAAGCTTACTAGGTTTTCTGTCGTGGCTATGAATCTGCATCCACTTGAATTGAAAGCACAGCTGCCTAGTGGAAGAGCGATGGCTCATGGTTATGACAGGAAGAAGCACTTGCTCTTGCCTGGTGGATTCTTGGGGCTATTTGAACCGATTTTCAACCCTTTTGTGGAGTCACATGGTTTCCTTCCTTCCAAAACCAAATGGAATCCAACTCCCACCTCCCCACTTTCCAACTGTCACCTTCTCTCTGCCCCTCCCACAGATACTCCTTCTGCACATTCCACAAACTGGAAAAAATCACTTCTCCTACAAATAATTAATCTAAGAGCAAAGAGCTGCTGGCAAAGCTATGACATGAGGAAGGGAAGACAGGGGGCAGATGTGGAGGGGAAACACGGGGGAGTCAGTGCCATCCTGAAGGTGTTTAGAAACACAACCTGATTTCTATTGTAAGGAGAGCAAGGAGAGATTCCCGTAGGCACACAGTAGGCAGAGGGGTGCTACAGCATTTTGTGATCTGCGTATACCAGCCTAGATTTGGACGTGGGGAAGTTTGGAGAACCAGGCAGCAAGAACGGGCCCTAGACACTAGGGGGGATCACAGGTTTCCCAAGTGGCTGTGCCATGAGAGCATCTGTAAGGTTGAAGACTGACTGAGATGCCCTGTGAGATTGGGTATGAGATGGGCCTTGGGCCTTGACCATCACCAACCCAATCCTACAGCTGATCTCAATGGGCATTATTTCCTACCTGGGAATCTTCCTGATAGATCTCATGATGATAGATACTGCATATCAGGATATCCATGAAGTGAGTAGCCAGGCCCCAGTTGGCTCCTTGGCAAGAGGAGAAGAAAGGCCCCTGGGAGTCCTGAGCTCTGACACTCCTTATAGTCCCCTGGCCATGCCCAGTGCTCAGTCCTATGCCCCTCTGACCATCTGCTGGCCAAACCTGCCTGACCCGTGAGCTGTGTGCACACACACACGCCAGCTGGGGTTTCAAGTCCTTTAAGCCAGGTCCGTGTGGCACAACGGAAGCCAGGCTTTCCTAAGACAAGCAACTTCTGGCCTAAGAAAGGCCTTTTTACTGATGCTGCAGTCACTCTCCAGCTTCCCAGGGGTTAGACAACAAAATCCCTTATCCTGACTTGATGCTAGGTTCACAGCCTCCTCTGAATGCAGGCCCTACTCTTGTTATGCACACATATTGTGCAGGCTTGATGAGGCCCTGGTTGGGTGTGCTGAGGGAAGAGGGTCCCCATACTGACTCCATGGCACTCTGAATACTAGGACAAAACACATATGATGAAATTAATTCAGGTGAGTATCAGCTGTCCAGACAGAGCAGCCTGGACATTGAGTGTGAGATCCCACACAAGTCTGGGGGACTCAATGGCGGGTTGGTGGGCAGAGCTGGTAGAGGAGCTGGGTCCCTCCTCAGCCAGCAAAGCCCAGGCCAGGCCAGTCCTGCCCTGTCACTGCTCTTGTGCTCCTCAAGACCAGGAAAATGAGACATCTAAGACCTGAAAGACCTGCAACAAACCTACAGATTTCATCACCTAAAGAAGCATAAAATTCTGGAGTGGCTCAGTGAGGAAGCCAGGTGGGTTGTCAGACACTGGCTGAATGAGGGGGGACATCCTGACAATGGAGTCCGGAGGGCCGGAGGTGTGACCATGGATTCGAGTGGGAACCGACAGAGTCTCTGTTCGGCCGCATGAGGATGGTCCATCAGGCTCTGAAGTGCAAGCCACTCTGGCAGTGAACAAACATGGCACTTGGTCACCTCACCACCACCCCTTGTCTTAGGTATGAGCTGTCATGTGCACTGGAGCCCAGGAGGCAGACTGACACTACAAACCACAAGACCAAGAAGTTTTCACAAATTAGAAAGGCAGGACAGAGGTAAGTGGATGGGCACCGACTGGCAGGGGCCAGGGAAGATTCTGGGCTGCGACACCTGAGGCTGATGCTGATTTCTCCCCACTGACAGCATCCCTGATTGTGGGCTCAGAGGCCTCGACTCTCTAGGCTTTTCCTCCGCTTGCTTGTCTCTGGGGTGCATCCCTCAGATAGGGGTCAGGATTTTCGAAGGGCCTAGACTGGAGCAGCACGCTAGCAGGGTAATGGGGAGCAGGAAGGGGGGGGGTGTCTTGGGGAAGTTCCCTCCAGCAAGCCATCCCCTGACTGAAGCCGCCATAGTCACAACACTGACCTCAGTGGCAGTGGCAGCTCCCAGCCCACAGCACAGGAGCAGCTCCAGCGTGGCCCTGACAGCAGCAGCAGGACACCGTGGAAGAGCCCTCATACAGTGGCCCTCTGGGCCCTGGTGTGAACAGCTCCCACCTGGATCTCCACAGGAGACTCAAGGGAGAATCCTCCCAAGACAAGGAAATGGTGGCACCCTGCACTACTAGTCCATTCCTAACTTATCCAATTTAGGTGCAGCCAAGAGGTCTGGAAAGCCCAGCTCCTGTTCACATCATACAGTTTTGGAAGGCCATAGACCTTCCTCCCAGGCTGGGACACCCATCTATGTCAAGGCCTCTCCTCATGTTGCTGTCTTTCCAGATCAGGTTCTGCAAATCATCCTCTCCAGGGACTTCTGGAATGCTCTTAAATTGCAAAAGCCCAGCCTGCTCTTGAACCTCGAATACACCTGAGGCTAAGACAAACAATAGTCAGAGTTGGAATTTAGGTGGGGACAGCAACAGCTACCCGTTGGTTCCAAATAACAAGCAGGTGGGAGACACCTGTCTCATCAGGGTGAGCATACTTGAGCACACAGAAAAGGTGTCCAAAGTTTCATGGTGAGTGGGGCAGTATGACACACCCCTGCTGTCTTCAACAAGTCAGGATACAGACCAGTGGCCATCTCCAGGTCCATTTGCTTCCCTCCTGAAATTGGTCTTTTAGTAGAGACCGCAGAAACCCAGCATGCTGGAGCCAGTGGGCAGTGCTCAGGACAGCAAGGAGGGAGGAACAGTGGACCCAGCCACTGACATGAGTAAGACCACCTCAGGGCCTCTGGAGAGTCAAGAAGGCAGACACATGGATCAAGGAGATGAAGACTTCGACTAGATAAGGCACAATGCAACAGGAACCTTCTTGACTTTCCTCAGAGTGAGGTAGATTCAGAGCCTCAGAGTTAGGATGGTAGGATTCTGGGTATTACATAACCTGGAAAAACAGAGGCTTTTCACAGGTGAACTGGCCTTGTTCAGGAGAAGCCTTTTTCATCTTCCAAGTCTTCAAGGGATCAGGAGTCATTTATCTCTTTCCTCATGGAGATTCCATGACTTTCCATCATGCTCAGTCCTCTCCAGGCCACGAGAGGGAGTGGCTGTCATTAGCAGCCAGCTGGGAGAATGTGTCTTCCTGTGTGCTCTGCTCAGAGACTCAGGGGAGCTGGAGAAGGCTGCAGGTGTACCCTCTACCAGTGCAGCCTCCAGCCCAGTGGGGGCCTGACTGGTATGAGGCAATGGGTCCCTGGCTCTGGGCCTGCTCCTTCTCTTGGGCTTGGGCAAACCTCTCTGGTGAGACCTAGGCCCATGCCTACTTGATTCTGTTTACCTACAGCCACAAGACCTGAACATGATCCTGCCTGGGAGGAGGTGTCACACTGCTGATGAGAGTGGCTAAAATGGACAAGGCCCATGCTATCTTCTGAGACCACTCTCAGGAAGGAAGACTTGAATCATCCCATCACACAGTGGCTGATTCCCTTTCTGAGCATGAGTGCCTTCAGGGTATTGCTGGCCACAGACTGGTGGGAAGGGGGCACTGTGCACAGGGCTTGATGTTCTCTCCCCTTCTGACCCATGTGAGGAATCAGAAGAAGACACAGGATGTCATCCTGAAGCCCTTGAACAAAGCCTTACTGAAAGAGTACAAGCCAGATTTTGTTAAGTTTTTCGAAGAACCAACTCTTTGTTTTGTTGATTCTTTCTATAGTTTTTTTGGATTCTAATTCATTTAATTCTGATTTAATTTTGATTATTTCTTTCCGTGTACTGGATTGGGGTTTATCTTGCTGCTCTTTTTCAAGGAGGTTTAGGTGTGTCATTAAATTGTTAGTTTCAGATCTGTCCAATTTGTTGATGTAGGAGCTCAGAGCTATAAACTTGCCTCTGAGTACTACCTTTGCTGTGTCCCAGAGGAGCTGGTAATTTGTGTGTTCATTTTTGTGGAATAGCATGAACATTTTAATTTCCTTTCTAATCTCTTCTATGACCCACTCATGATTCAGTAGTGTGTTGTTCAGCCTCCATGACAGACCCTTAGCAAATCTTATCAGAAAAAGAAGAGAACACACCCAAATTAATAAACTCAGAGATGAGAATGGAAACATCTCCACGGAAACAACCAAGATTCAGAACATTATACGGGAATACTTCTCAAAACTCTATGCTAATAAGTTTGAGAACTTGACAGAATTGGCCCTTTTCCTAGCAAATATTGACATGCCAAAACTGAACCAAGATGAGTTAAACTATCTTAACAGGCCCATATCAAGTACTGAAATAGAAACAGCAATAAGAGTCCTCCCAGGTAAGAAAAGTCCAGGACCAGATGGTTTTACAGCGGAATTTTACAAGGCCTTCAAAGCACAGCTCACACCAATACTCCTCCAACTCTTCAATGAAATTGAAAGAGAAAGCTCACTACCGAACATATTCTATGAAGCCATCATAACCCTCATCCCAAAACCAGGCAGGGACTCATCAAAGAAAGAGAACTATAGACCAATTTCTTTGATGAATATTGATGCAAAACTTCTCAACAAAATTTTGGCCAATCGACTTCAACAATTCATCCAAAAAATCATACACCACGATCAAACGGGATTCATTTCAGGGATGCAAAGCTGGTTCAATATACCCAAATCAATTAATATTATTCATCACATCAACTGGAGCAAGAATAAGAACCACATGGTTATCTCAATAGATGCAGAAAAAGCATTCGACAAGATCCAACACCCCTTCATGATGAAGGTTTTGGAAAAATTAGGAATCCATGGAACATTCCTCAATACAATAAAGGCTGTATATGACAAACCTACAGCCAGCATTATACTCAATGGTGAAAACCTAAAGCCATTTCCTCTTAACTCAGGAACAAGACAAGGATGCCCACTCTCTCCACTTCTCTTCAATCTAGTATTAGAATGCCTAGCTACAGCAATAAGACAAGATGCAGACATAAAGGGGATCCAAATAGGGAAAGAAGAAATAACACTCTCCCTCTTTGCAGATGACATGATCTTGTATTTAAAGAATCCCATAGACTCCACTCCCAAATTACTCAAGCTGATTCAAAACTTTGGTAAAGTAGCAGGTTATAAAATTAACCCCCCAAAATCAAAGGCTTTTCTGTATGCCAACAATGAGAAAAGTGTGGCTGAAATTAGGAAAGCAACTCCATTTGTAATAGCCCCACGAAAAATAAAATACCTAGGAATTAACTAAAGAAGGGAAGAACCTCTATGAAAACTTTAAAATCTTGAAAAAGGAAATCAACACAGAACTAAAAAAATGGCAAAGCCTCCCATGCTCCTGGATTGGAAAGATTAACATCGTGAAAATGTTAATACTTCCCAAGGCTACCTACAAATTAAACGCAATACCTATCAAAATTCCACCCTCATTCTTCAAGGAAATAGAAGAGGCAATCCAAAAATTCATATGGAACAATAAAAGACCCCGAATAGCAAAAACGCTCCTCAACGGAAAGAACACTGCTGGAGGAATATCAATACCAAACTTCAAACTCTACTATAAAGCCATAGTAATCAAAACAGCTTGGTATTGGCATAAGAACAGACCTCAGGACCAATGGAATAGAATTGAAAACCCAGAAATGAACCTACAGACCAATAGCCATCTAATCATCGATAAGGGAGATAAAACAATAGAATGGAACAAAGACAGCCTCTTCAGTAAATGGTGCTGGCAAAATTGGTTAACTACATGTAGAAAACTAAAGCTAGATCCTTATATATCACCCTGCACCAGAATCAACTCCAAACGGATCAAAGACCTTGAAGTCAAAGCAGACACTCTGAAAACATTACAGGATGGAATAGGAGAAACCCTAGGTCTCCTTGGATCAGGCCAAAACTTTCTGAATAGAGACCCGGAAACACAACAAATCAAAGGAAGGTTGGACAAATGGGATTGCATAAAGTTGCAGAGCTTCTGCAGGGCAAATGACATAACTAGCAAGATAATAGAAAGCCCATGGATTAGGAGAAGATCTTTACTAGCCATACAACCGACAAGGGTCTCATATCTAAAATATACTTGGAACTCAAAAAATTAAACCCCCCAACAACAAATCCTCAAAGAAACAACTGCCCAATAAATAAGTGGGCGAAAGACTTAAAGAGAAACTTCTCTGAAGAAGAAAGAAGGATGGCCAATAGACACATGAAGAAATGTTCAACATCCCTAGCCATAAAAGAAATGCAAATCAAAACAACATTGAGATATCACCTCACCCCAGTTAGAACGGCAAAAATCAAGAACTCTAACAACAACAGATGCTGGAGGGATGTGGACAGAAAGGAACCTTCCTTCATTGTTGGTGGGAATGCAAACTTGTTCAACCACTTTGGAAAGCAGTATGGAGGTTCCTCAAAAGACTTCACATAGATCTCCCCTATGAGTGGCGCTGTAGCTCAAGTGGTAGAGCGCTCGCTTTGAGTTGAAGAGCTGAGGGACAATGCCCAGGCCCAGAGTTCAAGCCCCATGACCGACAAAAAAAAAAAAAAAAAACTATATAGAACTCCCCTATGGCCCAGCAATTCCACTTTTGGGCATTTACCCAAATGTTTACAAACAAGACCACACTAAAGCTACCAGCACAACAATGTTTATTGCAGCATTATTTACCATAGCTAAGATCTGGAACCAACCCAGATGCCCCTCAGTAGATGAACAGATCAAGAAAATGTGGTATATATACACAATGGAATTCTATGCCTCCATCAGAAAGAATGACATTGCCCCATTTGTTAGGAAATGGAAAAAGTTGGAAAAAATTATATTAAGTGAAGGAAGCCAGGCCCAAAGAAACATAGGTCCCATGGTTTCCCTTATTTGCAATATCTAGTATATGTATGAGTCAAGCGGAAAAGGTCAGATAATGCGATGTCAGGAAAATGATACCCGGGACATAAGGAAAAAAGACAAAAGTAAAAGCTAATTTAATTCATTGGTCAGACTAAGGTTCCATTGCAAAGTTATGAGATGAATCTGACATGCAGCTAAAATTGTGATGAATTGGGCTAGGAAGGTGGCTCTGTGGTAGAGTGCTTGCCTTGCATGCCTGAGGCCCTGGGTTCAATTCCTCAGCACCACATAAGCAAAAAGAAAAAAGCCAGAAGAGGCGCTGTGGCTCAAGTGGTAGAGCGCTAGCTTTGAGCTGAAGAGCTGAGGGACAGTGCCCAGGCCTGGAGTTAAAGCCCCACAACCGGACCCCCCCTAAAAAAAAATTGTGATGAATTACACATTGTAGTAGGAGCATATTTTGGAACCTACATATATACCTTCATCGAAATGCATGCCCATGAAATAGATTTGAGAAGCTATATTCCCATAGGTCCTTTGTTATACTTGTCTACTAAACCTTCGAAAGAAAAGGTGCTCTGGCACTTAAAAAATGAAAAAACAAAAACTTCGTTCCCATATCTGCTTCCTCAATATTTCCAGAAAATACATCGCCCACTCACTATTTTCCTTCAGGATTTCCCTAGGATCTCTGACTTTCTTTTTGCCTCCCTGGCTCAACTTCTTTGTCTGTTGCAAGGTGGAAGTTCCTTACTGACATTCTCTAGCCTTTCCATTCAACTCAGTGCTATAGCCTTTCTGAAAATCTCCCTTCTCCATTCAAGAATTCCTCCAGTGCAGAGATGGGCAGGAGGCACACACCATAGTCCTACCCTTCTCCACAAGTTCACTTCCCCAATTATCAGCTGCCCAGAGGCAATCATGCTCTGAAAATATTCAATGGAAAAATCCAGATATTCAGAATTGGGAAAGTTTAAATTCTTCAGAATAAGGAGAATATGAACACTAAATTGTATTGGAAGAAAATAACATTGAAAATTTGCATGTGGAGTCAGCTAAGGATGTGTTTTTCTTGGGGCCCTGGCTAGTCATGCTTGTTAGCCTAGATGCTTGAGAGATAAAAAGGACAAAGATCACAGCTTGAGGACAAAGAGTTCACACCAAAGTTCTCATGACCTCATTTTCATTGGTAGCCAGGTGAGAACACTTGCTCCTGCCATCCCAGTCTACACAGGAAGCTAGATTGAGAGAACTGGACTTGCATTCCAGCCCAAGGAAACAATCCACAAACCCCCATGTCAACAGAAAAGGCCTAGCATGGTGGTATGTGCCTGTCATCCTAGCTATATGAGATCTTCAGTAGGGGCTGTGATCCAGCTGACCAGGAAAACAAGTGAGACTCAATCTCAAAAGAAAATGCAGCACCTAGGCACCAGTGGCTCATGCCTATAATCCTCTATACTCAGGAGGCTGAGATCTAAGGATTGGGGTTCTAAGTCTGTCTGGCAGGAAAGTTCATGAGACATTTAGCTCCAATTAACCACCAGAAATTCAGAAGTAGCACTGTGGCTCAAAAGGTAGAGCAACCATGTGAGCTGAAGAGGTCATAGAGAGCACGTAGTCCCAGATGCATGACCAATTAAATGTAAAAATCAGTCAATCACTGAAACCTCAACAAACAAAAAACAGTCAATTAATCAATCAAGAATAAACCTGCAGCAAACTGTGCTTGGATGGAGGCTCAAGCATTCAAGTGGAATAGAGCCTGTCTAGCAAGTAGGTCATCTTGTGCTTAAACATAAGGAAAGCCATCAGTTCAAACATCCACAACACCAAAAAACAAACATATCACATTCTTGTCTATGTGAGGGTTGGCCTGAGAAGCAGTGTGTGTACTGTGTGTTCCCATTCCCTTGATATCATGGTGGACATGGCTCAATACTACCTTGGACAGGCAGGAAGAGATTGCCCTACAGTTGAAGGGAAATGAGTCCAACTGATGAAGGGAATCAATACTAAGGATTAAGTCTTTCATGCAAGAGCAAGAGACTAAGGGTCTATGGCTTCCTAAGCATTTCGTTCCCCAGTTTATTCCAGTTCCAGATCCTTCCTTCACCACATTTTCAAACATTCAAAATTGCTTTGAATCTTTCACACAGATTTTTCTCTTCTTGATGCTATAATCTGCCAGTGATCTGCTAGTTCTCCCTGCATCATTGAAAACTTTAGTATTGTTTCTCTATGTTGGTCTAACACTCTTTGTCATTTTAAGAAAATTTCAACACTAACACAATCTAGAGTTCATCTAGCTAACATCTTGGATTCTGAGTCTCCACAATCTCTCAGCTGGCTTCATGTCAGTGACCCTTTCCTGTGGTCTAACTTACATATCACCAATAATGGCACCAACTGGGGAGATAATGTGAAATATTTCCCTTTTTACCACCTTCACTTCCTCCTGCTTACTTAATCCTGTTCTCACATATCTACTATTCAGCAACTGATACTTAGTATATTGACAGGTATTTATTGTTCGTATAAGTTACTTTTATATTATCTATCACCAAATTTGCTTTTTCTACCCCTGATAAATGCATTTATATTCCAAGATCCAAATCACCTTGTTATTGAAAATCCTCAATCAATTTCCCTCTTTATTTCTTTAAGCAAAAATCCCATATATAAATAAGTCTAGTGTTAAATCCCATCTCTACGTAAGTCTATTGTTTTTTTATCATTTTTATTTTTAATGTAACGGTGATGTACACAGGTTTTACAGCTGCATGTCAGGTAATGAGTTCATTTGGTTTTGAACAATGTTATTTTTTCCTCATTTTTCTAACTCATGGCTATCCATCACTACCTTACTCTTATTAGAAATTGTCAAGTAAGTATATTTGGTTTAACTACTATTAAAATTGTGAACAAAATATTCAAGTGATTTGGAGGCATTTATAATGTTCTATGTGATTTTTTTGAAGGTTTTTTTTAAAAATTTTATTGTAAAGATGCTACTCAGAGGGATTACAGGTACACGAGTAAGGCAGTCAGTACATTTCTTTTCTCTTCTCTTCTTTTCTTTTCTCTTCTTAGTTGTGGAGCTTGAACAGATGACCACTTTCTCCAAGGCAGGGTCATTGTCATTAGGCATACCTGTGTTGTCCCCTCAATCCCAAATGCTGCTCTTGTCAAGTTCTTGGTATCTGAATGAGAGGGGCTGGGAGAAAAGAAGGACTACGTGTCCTTTCTCTCCTGTCTACTGTCCATAGCTTTCTACCATTGCCCTTGGTGTGCAGGGAACCATAAACAAGTTATGTCTTGGCCCTGCTGAATCCTTTAGGTCTACCACCCTTTTCTGTTCAATATACCCTCTGGCAAGGAGGGTTTTCTTCCTCGGGGGACTTCTCAATGGAAGGTCACAGACTAACAGAGATCTACCTTGGCTGCTTATTACCCTTTAACCTTCCTATAGTAATTGCTTCCCCTCTGTGGACTCCTCCCTTTCATCCACAGTAAAATGAATCAGAGGAAAGGACCCCAACACCAGCTATTCCAAGTGTTTCTTCCTAATCTTTGTCTTAGTTTTCCTTGATATTGGCTTCCTTTGCTCAATTTTATTTTAAAAGGGAGTTTTAAAGCACTAGGTTGAAGGAAAGTCAGCTGGTCTCATATAGCACACCAAAGGGGAGTCAGCCCATAACCCTGCTCAGTTCTAGTTCTGCTGTGAGAGACTCTGAGCAGGACTGTGGTAAGGACAGGAGAGGAGCCCCATCTAGGAAGAGGCTGCAGCTTTTATCTTTCCCTTCCCCATTTAAGAGGCTTGAAGGGGAACTGGAAGAGAGCACCTTTGCCTTTTTTCCACAAGGATTAGAGTTATTTAGTGGCGTGTTTAGAGAAGGCTACTCCCCTGCGTCCCTGGAAGCCTATGCCATTCACATTGGGCTTTGTTCTGCTATGGCAGATCTCAAGGCTTCTCTTGTTGATACCCTATCTCTCAATTCGACTTGAGTCATGGCTATGAATAAAATCAGGTGTTTCTTACAGCTGTTTTCATGATACATGGATACAGAGAAAGATGCCACTTATGACATCTGTTCTTTCTTACCAGGATTTTTTTTTTTGTATTTTATTTTATTTGTGAACATACTGTGCAGAGGGGTTACAATTACATGGGCAGGATAATGCATACATTTCTTACCAAGCATTGCAGCCTCCTCCTTTGTTTACACTTCACATCCCTTCCCAGCCTCTCCTCCCCCAGTCCCAATCCCCCCCCCCCCCCACTGACATTGTAAAGCTCGTTTTGGACAAGACAACTTGTGCTTCTCATTTTTGCAACAGGTCCACCTGTATCCTTAAACGACTTCTTTTTCCCAATCTCCTCCACAAGTTATACTGACATCAAATATAGTGAAACCAGGGATTATACTGTGGGGGAGGGACATACAAAGCAACAAAGAAATAATCTTATAAATGCGTTAGAAACACATGCATGAAAGAAAAAAACGTTAAAATACATATCTAAGGGTTCATTTTCCTAACATCACATTATCTGACCTTTTCCACTTGACTCATACACATACTAGATATTGCAAATAAGGGAAAGCATGGGGCCTATGTTTCTTTGGGCCTGGCTTCCTTCACTTAATGTAATTTTTTCCAAGTCTTTCCATTTCCTAACAAATGGGGCAATGTCATTCTTTCTGATGGAGGCATAGAATTCCATTGTGTATATATACCACATTTTCTTGATCCATTCATCTACTGAGGGGCATCTGGGTTGGTTCCAGATCTTAGCTATGGTAAATAATGCTGCAATAAACATAGTTGTGCTGGTAGCTTTAGTGTGGTCTTGTTTGTAAACATTTGGGTAAATGTCCAAAAGTGGGATTGCTGGGTCATAGGGGAGTTCTATGTGGAGTCTTTTGAGGAACCTCCATACTGTTTTCCAAAGTGGTCGAACAAGTTTACATTCCCACCAACGATGAAGTAAGTTTCCCTTCTGTCCACATCCCCTCCAGCATCTGTTGTTGTTAGAGTTCTTGATTTTTGCCATTCTAACTGGAGTGAGGTGGTATCTCAATGTTGTTTTGATTTGCATTTCTTTTATGGCTAGGGATGTGGAGCATTTCTT
Source organism: Dipodomys spectabilis (assembly GCF_019054845.1). Taxonomy (NCBI): domain Eukaryota; kingdom Metazoa; phylum Chordata; class Mammalia; order Rodentia; family Heteromyidae; genus Dipodomys; species Dipodomys spectabilis. The sequence continues at coordinate 8,806,903 of NW_024870723.1, forward strand.
CATGTGTCTATTGGCCATCCTTCTTTCTTCTTCAGAGAAGTTTCTCTTTAAGTCTTTCGCCCACTTGTTTATTGGGCAGTTGTTTCTTTGAGGATTTGTTGTTGGGGGATTTAATTTTTTGAGTTCCAAGTATATTTTAGATATGAGGCCCTTGTCCGTTGTATGGCTAGTAAAGATCTTCTCCCAATCCGTGGGCTTTCTATTGATCTTGCTAGCTATGTCCTTTGCCATGCAGAAGCTCTGCAACTTTATGCAATCCCATTTGTCCAACCTTCCTTTGATTTGTTGTGTTTCCGGGTCTCTGTTCAGAAAATTTCAGCCTGAGCCAAGGAGACCTAGGGTTTCTCCTATTCCATCCTGTAATGTTTTCAGAGTGTTTGCTTTGACTTCGAGGTCTTTGATCCATTTGGAGTTGATTCTGGTGCAGGGTGATATATAAGGATCTAGCTTTAGTTTTCTACAAGTAGTTAACCAATTTTGCCAGCACCATTTACTGAAGAGGCTGTCTTTCTTCCATTCTATTGTTTTAGCTCCCTTATGGAAGATTAGATGGCTATAGGTCTGTAGGTTCATTTTTGGGTTTTCAATTCTATTCCAGTGGTCCTGAGGTCTGTTCTTATGCCAATACCAAGCTGTTTTGAGTACTATGGCTTTATAGTAGAGTTTGAAATTTGGTATTGATATTCCTCCAGCAGTGTTCTTTCCGTTGAGGAGCGTTTTTGCTATTCGGGGTCTTTTATTGGTCCATATGAATTTTTGGATTGCCTCTTCTATTTCCTTGAAGAATGAGCTTGGAATTTTGATAGGTATTGTGTTGAATTTGTAGATAGCCTTGGGAAGTATTGCCATTTTCACGATGTTAATCTTTCCAATCCAGGAGCATGGGAGGTTTTGCCATTTTTTAAGTTCTGTGTTGATTTCCTTTTTCAAGATTTTAAAGTTTTCATCATAGAGGTCCTTCACTTCTTTGGTTAAGTTAATTCCTAGGTATTTTATTTTTTGTGGGGCTATTACAAATGGAGTTGCTTTCCTAATTTCAGCCACACTTTTCTCATTGTTGGCATACAGAAAGGCCATTGATTTTGGGGGGTTAATTTTATATATTCCCTAATAATGTTTTGAATCTTGGTTGTTTCCGTGGTGATGTTTCCATTCTCGTCTCTGAGTTTATTTATTTGGGTGTGTTCTCTTCTTTTTCTGATAAGATTTGCTAAATGTCTATCAATTTTGTTAATTTTTTCGAAGAACCAACTCTTTGTTTTGTTGATTCTTTCTATAGTTTTTTTGGATTCTAATTCATTTAATTCTGATTTAATTTTAATGATTTCTTTCCATCTACTGGATTGGGGTTTATCTTGCTGCTCTTTTTCAAGGAGGTTCAGATGTCTCATTAAATTGTTAGTTTCAGATATCTCCCATTTGTTGATGTAGGAGCTCAGAGCTATAAACTTGCCTCTGAGTACTGCCTTTGCTGTGTCCCAGAGGAGCTGGTAATTTGTGTGTTCATTTTTGTTGAATAGCATGAACATTTGAATTTCCTTTCTAATCTCTTCCATGACCCACTCGTGATTCAGCATGTGTTGTTCAGCCTCCATGTGATACCAGACTTTCTTTGGTGGCTTTTGGTGTTGAGTTCTAATTTTATTCCCTTGTGGTCAGAGAGAATGCAAGGTATAACTTCACTGCTTCTGAATTTGGACAAGTTTGCTTTGTGGCCTAAAATTTGGTCTATTTTAGAAAACATTCCATGTGCTGCTGAGAAAAACGTGTATTCTGATGCTGCTGGGTGAAATGTTCGGTAGATATCTGTTAACTCTAGTTGATCTATGCAGCTGTTTAGATCTGCAGTTTCTCTGTTGAGTTTTTGCCGAGTTGATCTATCTAGTGGGGAGAGTGGTGTGTTAAAATCCCCAACAATTAATGTCTTTGGAGTTATATGGGATTTGAGGGAAAGTAGTGTTTCTTGGATAAATTTGGGTGCTCCATTGTTTGGCGAGTAGATATTTAGAATTGTAATATCCTCCTGAAAGAGAGATCCCTTAATTAGTATGTAGCGACCTTCTTTATCTCTTCTCACGAATTTTAATTTGAAGTCTATTTTATCTGATATTAGGATTGCAACTCCCGCCTGTTTATGGGGGCCGTTTGCTTGGTAGATTTTGTTCCAACCTTCAACATTGAAAATGTGTTTGTTTTTATGGGCAAGATGTGACTCCTGAAGGCAGCAGATAGAAGGGTCTTGTTTTTTAATCCAACTAGACAGTCTATGTCGCTTAATTGGAGAATTCAGTCCGTTAACGTTAAGAGAAAGGACTGAGAGGTATTTGGGAGTTCCTGCCATGTTATCCGCCTTCTTGGGGGTTGCGAAATCTGGGTTCTTCCTATGGTTCTTGGATTCTCAGTTTGGGTGCAGTTTCTTTTTTTTTTTTTTTTTTTTTAATTTTATTTTATTTTATTTTATTTGAAAACATACTGTACAGAGGGGTTACAATTACATGGGCAGGAAAATGCATACATTTCTTACCAAGCATTGCAGCCTCCTCCTTTGTTTACCCTTCACCTCCCTTCCCACCCTCCCCCCTCCCCCCCCAACCAATCATACCCCCCCTCCCTCCCCCCCACCGACATTGTAAAGCTGGTTTTGACATGACATTTTGTACTTCTCATTGTTGCAACAGGTCCATCTGAATCCTTAAACGACTTGTTTGTCCCCGTCTCCTCCACATGTTATACTGACATCAAATATAGTGAAAGCGGGGGTTACACTGTGGGGGAGGGACATACAAAGCAGCAAAGAAATAATATTATAAATGCGTTAGAAACACATGCATGAATGAAACAAAAACATTAAAATACATATTTGAGGGTTCGTTTTCCTAACATCACATTCTCTGACTTTTTCCGCTTGACTCATACCTATACTAGATATTGCAAATAAGGGAAACCATGGGACCTATGTTTCTTTGGGCCTGGCTTACTTCACTTAATATAATTTTTTCCAAGCCTTTCCATTTCCTAACAAATGGGGCAATGTCATTCTTTCTGATGGAGGCATAGAATTCCATTGTGTATATATACCACATCTTCTTGATCCATTCATCTACTGAGGGGCATCTTGGTTGGTTCCATATCTTAGCTATGGTAAATAATGCTGCAATAAACATAGTTGTGCTGGTAGCTTTAGTGTGGCCTTGTTTGTGGTCATTTGGGTAAATGCCCAAAAGTGGGATTGCTGGGTCATTGGGGAGCTCTATATGGAGTCTTTTGAGGAACCTCCATACTGCTTTCCAAAGTGGTTGACCAAGTTTACATTCCCACCAACAATGAAGTAAGGTTCCCTTCTGTCCACATCCCCTCCAGCATCTGTTGTTGTTAGAGTTCTTGATTTTTGCTGTTCTAACTGGAGTGAGGTGATATCTCAATGTTGTTTTGATTTGCATTTCTTTTATGGCTAGGGATGCTGAACATTTCTTCATGTGTCTGTTGGCCATCCTTCTTTCTTCTTCAGAGAAGCTTCTCTTTAGGTCTTTCGCCCACTTACTTATTGGGCAGTTGTTTCTTTGAGGATTTGTTGTTGGGTGGTTTAATTTTTTGAGTTCCAAGTATATTTTAGATATGAGACCCTTGTCCGTTGTATGGCTAGTAAAGATCTTCTCCCAATCCGTGGGCTTTCTATTGATCTTGCTAGCTATGTCATTTGCCCAGCAGAAGCTCTGCAACCTTATACAATCCCATTTGTCCAACCTTTCTTTGATTTGTTGTGTTTCCGGGTCTCTATTCAGAAAATTTCGGCCTGAGCCGAGGAGACCCAGGGTTTCTCCTATTCCATCCTGTAATATTTTCAGAGTGTCTGCTTTGAGTTCAAGGTCTTTGATCCATTTGGAGTTGATTCTGGTGCAGGGTGATATATAAGGATCTAGCTTTAGTTTTCTACATGTAGTTAACCAGTTTTGCCAGCACCATTTACTGAAGAGGCTGTCTGTCTTCCATTCTATTGTTTTAGCTCCCTTATCGAAGATTAGATGGCTATAGGTCTGTAGGTTCATTTCTGGGTTTTCAATTCTATTCCATTGGTCCTGAGGTCTGTTCTTATGCCAATACCAAGCTGTTTTGATTACTATGGCTTTATAGTAGAGTTTGAAATTTGGTACTGATATTCCTCCAGCAGTGTTCTTTCCGTTGAGGAGCGTTTTTGCTATTCGGGGTCTTTTATTGTTCCATATGAATTTTTGGATTGCCTCTTCTATTTCCTTGAAGAATGAGGGTGGAATTTTGATAGGTATTGTGTTGAATTTGTAGATAGCCTTGGGAAGTATTGCCATTTTCACGATGTTAATCTTTCCAATCCAGGAGCATGGGAGGTTTTGCCATTTTTTAAGTTCTGTGTTGATTTCCTTTTTCAAGATTTTAAAGTTTTCATCATAGAGGTCCTTCACTTCTTTAGTTAAGTTAATTCCTAGGTATTTTATTTTTTGTGGGGCTATTACAAATGGAGTTGCTTTCCTAATTTCAGCCACACTTTTCTCATTGTTGGCATACAGAAAAGCCATGGATTTTTGGGGGTTAATTTTATAACCTGCTACTTTGCCAAAGTTTTGAATCAGCTTAAGTAATTTGGGAGTGGAGTCTATGGGATTCTTTAAATACAAGATCATGTCATCTGCAAAGAGGGAGAGTTTTATTTCTTCTTTCCCTATTTGGATCCCCTTTATGTCTGCATCTTGTCTTATTGCTGTAGCTAGGCATTCTAATACTAGATTGAAGAGAAGTGGAGAGAGTGGGCATCCTTGTCTTGTTCCTGAGTTAAGAGGAAATGGCTTTAGTTTTTCACCATTGAGTATAATGCTGGCTGTAGGTTTGTCATATACAGCCTTTATTGTACTGAGGAATGTTCCATGGATTCCTAATTTTTCCAAAACCTTCATCATAAAGGGGTGTTGGATCTTGTCGAATGCTTTTTCTGCGTCTATTGAGATAACCATGTGGTTCTTATTCTTGCTCCTGTTGATGTGATGAATAATATTAATTGATTTGCGTATATTGAACCAGCTTTGCATCCCTGAAATGAATCCTGTTTGATCGTGGTGTATGATTTTTTGGATGAATTGTTGAAGTCGGTTGGCCAAAATTTTGTTGAGAAGTTTTGCATCAATGTTCATCAAAGAAATGGGTCTATAGTTCTCTTTCTTTGATGAGTCCCTGCCTGGTTTTGGGATGAGGGTTATGATGGCTTCATAGAATGTGTTCGGTAGTGAGCTTTCTCTTTCAATTTCATTGAAGAGTTGGAGGAGAATTGGTGTGAGCTCTGCTTTGAAGGCCTTGTAAAATTCCGCTGTAAAACCATCTGGTCCTGGACTTTTCTTAGCTGGGAGGTCTCTTATTGCTGTTTCTATTTCAATGCTTGATATGGGCCTGTTAAGATAGTTTAACTCATCTTGGTTTAGTTTTGGCATGTCAATATTTGCTAGGAAGAGGTCCATTTCTGTCAAGTTCTCAAACTTATTAGCATACAGTTTTGAGAAGTATTCCCTTATAATGTTCTGAATCTTGGTTGTTTCCGTGGTGATGTTTCCATTCTCATCTCTGAGTTTATTAATTTGGGTGTGTTCTCTTCTTTTTCTGATAAGATTTGCTAAGGGTCTGTCAATTTTGTTAAGTTTTTCGAAGAACCAACTCTTTGTTTTGTTGATTCTTTCTATAGTTTTTTTGGATTCTAATTCATTTAATTCTGATTTAATTTTGATTATTTCTTTCCGTCTACTGGATTGGGGTTTATCTTGCTGCTCTTTTTCAAGGAGGTTTAGGTGCGTCATTAAATTGCTAGTTTCAGATCTCTCCAATTTGTTGATGTAGGAGCTCAGAGCTATAAACTTGCCTCTGAGTACTGCCTTTGCTGTGTCCCAGAGGAGCTGGTAATTTGTGTGTTCATTTTTGTTGAATAGCATGAACATTTGAATTTCCTTTCTAATCTCTTCCATGACCCACTCATGATTCAGCAGTGTGTTGTTCAGCCTCCATGTGATACCGGACTTTCTTTGGTGGCTTTTGGTGTTGAGTTCTAATTTTATTCCCTTGTGGTCAGAGAGAATGCAAGGTATAACTTCAATGTTTCTGAATTTAGACAAGTTTGCTTTGTGGCCTAAAATGTGGTCTATTTTAGAAAACGTTCCATGTGCTGCTGAGAAAAACGTGTATTCTGATGCTGCTGGGTGAAATGTTCGGTAAATGTCTGTTAAGTCTAGTTGATCTATGCAGCTGTTTAGATCTGTGGTTTCTCTGTTGAGTTTTTGCCGAGTTGATCTATCTAGTGGGGAGAGTGGTGTGTTAAAATCCCCAACTATTAATGTCTTTGGATCTATATGGGATTTGAGAGAAAGTAGTGTTTCTTTGATAAATTTGGGTGCTCCATTGTTTGGTGAATAGATATTTAGAATTGTAATATCCTCCTGAAGGAGAGATCCTTTAATTAGTATGTAGTGACCTTCTTTATCTCTTTTCACGAATTTTAATTTGAAGTCTATTTTATCTGATATTAGGATTGCAACTCCCGCCTGTTTATCCGGTCCGTTTGCTTGGTAGATTTTGTTCCAGCCTTTAACATTGAAAATGTGTTTGTTTTTACGGGCAAGATGTGATTCCTGCAGGCAGCAGATAGAAGGGTCTTGTTTTTTAATCCAACTAGACAGTCTATGTCGCTTAATTGGAGAGTTCAGTCCGTTAACATTAAGAGATAGGACTGAGAGGTATTTGGGAGTTCCTGCCATGTTATCTACCTTTTTGGGGGCTGCGAAAACTGGGTTCTTCCTATGGTTCTTGGATTCTCAGTTTGGGTGCAGTTTCTTGGCCTTTATTGCGGTCTTGTTGGTTTTCTATGTGTAGGACATCTTTAAGAATCTTTTGTAGGGCTGGTTTGGTGGAGATGTATTGTTTCAATTTTTCTTTGCTATGGAAGGTTTTTATTTGGCCTTCGGTTATGAAGGAGAGTTTAGCTGGGTACAGTATTCTTGGTTGATAGTTGTTTGTTTTTAGGGCATGGCATACATCGTTCCAGGCTCTTCTTGCTTTGATTGTCTCTGCTGAGAAATCTGAGGTGATTCTAATTGGTTTCCCTTTATAAGTGATTACCCTTTTCTCTCTGACAGCTTTAAGGATCTTTTCCTTGTTCTGAGTTGATCCTGTGTGGATTATAATGTGGCGGTGGGATGTCCTATTCTGGTCTGGTCTATTTGGGGTTCTAAAGGCTTCTTGTATCTGGACAGGCCTATCTTTTTGCATGTTTGGGAAGTTCTCTGCTAGGATCCTGTTAAACAAATTTCCTAGACCATTAACTTCTGTTTCTAGGTGCTCCTCTACACCCATTATCCTTAGATTAGGCCTTCTGATGGTGTCTTCCAGGTGTTGGATAGATCTATCATATTTCTTGGACTTGTCTTGGATGGTTGTATGTTCTTTCTCTATAATATCTAGGCTGTCTTCAATCCCTGAGATTCGATCTTCTGCATGGTCTAACCTGCTGTCAAGACTCTCTACTTTGTTTTTTATCTCTTTTCCTTCTAGTTGGTCAGCTTTGATGGCTTCAAGTTCTTTGTTGAAGCTCTGTTTCAGGTCTTGTATGAATTTCTTTACTTCCTTAATTTGGTGTTCAGTGTTTGTCCTCAAATCACTTAGTTGATTGGTTATGGTTTCTTTGGGCTCCCATTCCTTCTGTTGGGTTCCATTCAGCATTCCCTTTGTGGTCTCCCTGACTTCCTTCAGCTCTTTGTTAATGGATTCCATGAATGCCTTTAGTGATCTTTGTGTGTTCTCTACCTGGTCTCTCAATTCCTGTATTACTCTTTGATTAGCTTCCTCCCGTTCGTGGGATTCCTGCAGATCTCTTTGAGTATTCTCAGCCTGCTCACGCCATTCCTCCCTTTCTCTTTGAGTATTCTCAAGTTGTTCACGCAAATCCTGTATCAGTTTTTGAGTAGCTTCCTCACGCTTATGATATTCCTGTATAAACTTCTGGGATGCCTCCTCTCTCTCCCTGTCACGCTCATACAGAGTCCTTTGTACATTGTCAAACTTTTCATTTATCATGTTTGCCAGCAGTGTTTGTAGAGCTGTTTGGGAACTCTCCTCTGGATTATTCATTATCTGTTCTAACCCCTGATTATCAAGATTGGGAATTGAGATACCCGAATTTGCCATTTTTCTTGTGTTTTTCCGGCTTACTCTGCCCATTTGAGATGAAGATAGCACCAGTTTTGTGCTAGAACACTATCTTAAGGCAACCATCAACCAAAGTTTGCATTTGTACAGTCAATAGTCTACAGATACAATCTAGTTCAACAGATACATCTATTCGACATCAAACAACTATATGTTAAAGGACTTCGAACCGCAGAGAAGAATTTGGAAAACCAGAAATTATTAGGGTTAGGGAGAGATGTGGGTAAAAAATAGGAATAGATTGGTGTGGGGAGGCACAGGGAGAGTTAACTATGTCCTAATCACAGTGCAGGACATAGGTTGGGTAGGATGCAAGTAGAGAGAGAGAGAAAAAGAAGAAAGGCAAAGGGGAATGAAAAGAGACCAGAAAAAAAAATAGAAACGTAAAAATTAATGTTATTTTAGAGATTAAAAGACCATCGATTTATAGAGGAATATGAATATGTTGAGAGAAAGGGAGGGACATAGAGGAGATGTGGAAAACTTTAAAAAAATGCTTAAAATATTATATAGGTATAAAGAGGTAGTACTGCTATTAATGAATTTAAGTCTCAGAGGTTTTGAATTGAGTAATAAGTTTGTGGGTTAAGTGTGTACACAATGGGGGGTAGGGTCTACTGGTTAACTATGGGTTTATCTGAGGATGTGCAGGACAAGAGTTAAGTCACATAAAGAAGAACAAAGAGGAAAAGATGGAAAGGATAGGAAAGTGAGAAGAAAAGATCAGAAGTTCAGTAGAGCTAGACAAAAAACAAAAAGATAATTAAGAATGAAAGAAAAAGAGAAAGAAGACAAGAAAAGAAAGGAAAACACACATTCACGTATTCCTAAAATAAAAATTATAAGAGGAGAAAAGAAAAAAAAAAAAAAGTTAATGGAAAACAATTATTTTTTCAGAAGAGGCAAAAATTAAAGATTAATAAAAGTTGTAGAAAAGCAAAAAAAAAATTTTTATATATATAAGGTAACAAAAAACGAAGAAAAAAAACAAAACAAAAAAAAAGAAAAAGAGAAAAGAAGAAGAAGAAGAAAAAAAAAAAAAAAAAAAAGGTCTTTGATTTTTTTTTGGGGGGGGGGGAGGGGTGGGAAGAGTCCTGTATCTCCCTTTTGTCTGTAACCAGAGTGTGGTTGGAGTCTCTGGTCAGCTTGAGGTCCTGTGGCTTGATTGGTTTCTTAAGTCAGTTTGTTGGAACAGGCAGAAAAATGCTCTGCTTTACCCAAGATTTTGAGATTCCCCCTCCCAGGTTAGTTTACTGGGAGGGTGATCTGCTTTGAGAATCACAAAAGAGGGGGATGCAGTGATGAGGCTAGGTTCTGGGTAGAGTTGAGGCCTTTCAACAAACAGTAGCTTTTCCCTGGGGCTATTTTGTGAAAAAAACTCACAGCACCCAGCCTGGAGCCATTCTCAGGGTTTCTGTTTTTCAATTGATTGTGGTGGCTGCTAGAGGGAGGGGCAGCCTCTGGCTCTGGTTACCCGGTGAGGAGAGCCACTCCAATGGCTGGCGCCTGAGCTGGGTGACTTTTCCCTGGATGGAACTGAGTCTGTGAGGTCACTTCGCCGTTAAGTTCTTGTGACCTGCTAAATGACTCGTTTTATTCCAAGGCCTGAGCTGGAGCTAGCCGCTCCTCCGAGCTTTGTTGGTATCCAAGATGGAGATCACCGGTGCTGGGGGGGAGGGGTGGCCTTCCCTCCTCTGCTCCCTGGGAAGGAGTGAGGAAGTGGGGCTACTCACGCCGAGTCTCGGATCCTGGGTCGTCTCTGGTCTGCAAAGTGCAGGATGAAGTTGTCCGCTCCTTGTCGGTTCTTGCTGGTGTTGAGTAGAATCCGCTCGCCCGCTGCGTCTGGCTCCTTCGTCCCGGACTCTCTGTGTGAGCGCTCAGGTATGGCCGCGGCTGTGGTCGCCGCTGCGACCCTGCCGCCGCAGCAGCAGCTGCTGGCAGACGCTCAGATGTGTCTGCTTGGCTTCCCCTCTCTTGACTAACTCTCTGTCCTGTGATGGCACACTTGGTGTGATTCTCTGGCTTGGGACTGTTCACTGGAACTCTGAAACTGTTTTCTATGCAAGAGCTTGTTCAGTTTCCAGCTTCTCCTCCGCCATCTTCCCCTGGGTGCAGTTTCTTGACCTTTATTGTGGTCTTGTTGGTTTTCTATGTGTAGGACATCTTTAAGAATCTTTTGTAGGGCTGGTTTGGTGGAGATGTATTGTTTCAATTTTTCTTTGCTATGGAAGGTTTTTATTTGGCCTTCAGTTATGAAGGAGAGTTTAGCTGGGTACAGTATTCTTGGTTGATAGTTGTTTGTTTTTAGGGCATGGCATACATCATTCCAGGCTCTTCTTGCTTTGATTGTCTCTGCTGAGAAATCTGAGGTGATTCTAATTGGTTTTCCTTTATAGGTGATGAATCTTTTCTCCTTGACAGCTTTAAGGATCTTTTCCTTGGTCTGAGTTGATCCTGTGTGGATTATAATGTGACGGTGGGATGTCCTATTCTGGTCTGGTCTGTTTGGAGTTCTCAAAGCTTCTTGTATCTGAATAGGCCTATCTTTTTGCATGTTTGGGAAGTTCTCTGCTAGGATCCTCTTAAACAAATTTCCTAGGCCATTAACTTCTGTTTCTAGGTGCTCCTCTACCCCCATTATCCTTAGATTAGGCCTTCTGATGGTGTCTTCCAAGTGTTGGAGAGATCTATCATATTTCTTGGACTTGTCTTGGATGTTTGTATGTTCTTTCTCTATAATATCTAGGCTGTCTTCAATCCCTGAGATTCGATCTTCTGCATGGTCTAACCTGCTGTCAAGACTTTCTACTTTGTTTTTTATCTCTTTTCTTTCTAATTGGTCAGCTTTGATGGCTTCAAGGTGTTGGTGAAGCTTTGTTTTAGATCTTGTATGAACGTCTTTACTTCCTTAATTTGATGTTCAGTGTTTATTCTCAGATCACTTAGTTGGTTGGTTATGGTTTCCTTGGACTCCCATTCCTTCTGTTGGGATCCATTCAGCATTCCCTTTGTGGTCTCCCTGACTTCCTTCAGCTCTTTGTTAATGGGTTCCATGAATGCCTTTAGTGATCTTTGTGTATTTTCTTCCTGCTCTCTCAATTCCTGTATTCCTCTTTGATAAGCCTCCTCCCGTTCCTGGGATTCCTGTAGTTCTCTTTGAGTGTTCTCAGCCTGTTCACGCCATTCCTGCCTTTCTCTTTGAGTATTCTCAAGCTGCTCATGCAAATCCTGTATCAGCTTTTGAGTAGCTTCCTCACGCTTATGATAGTCCTCTATAAACTTTTGGAATGCCTCCTCTCTCTCCCTATCACGCTCATATAGAGACCTTTGTATGCTTTCAATCTTTTGATTCATCATGTTTGCCAGCAGTGTTTGTAGAGCTATTTGGGAATTCTCCTCTGGATTATTCATTATCTGTTCTGTCCCCTGATTATCGGGATTGGGAATTGAGATACCCGGATTTGCCATTTTTCTTGTGTTTTTCCGGCTTACTCTGCCCATTTGCGATGAAAATAGCACCAGTTTTGTGCTAGAACACTATCTTAAAGCAATCATCAACCCAAGTCTGAATTTGCACAGTCAGTGGTCTACAGATACAATCTAGTTCAACAGATACATCTATTCAACATCAAACAACTATACGTTAATGGGCTACGAACCGCAGAGAAGAATTTGGAAGACCAGAAATTATTAGGGTTAGGGAGAGATGTGGGTAAAAAAATAGGAATAGATTGATGTGGGGAGGCTCAGGGGGAGTTAACTAAGTCTTAATCTCAAAGCAGGAAATAGGTTGGGTAGGATGAAAGGAGAGAGAGAGAAAAAAAAGAAAAAGAAAAAAGAAAAGAAAGGGAACGGGAAAGAAAAGAGACCAGAAAAAATAGAAAGGTAGAAATTAATAAAATTATGTAGATTCGATAACAATCTATTTAGATAAGAACATGAATTTATTGAGAGAAGGGGAGGGATGTAAAGGAGATGTGAAAAACTTAAAAATAAAAATGCTTAAAATATTATATAAGTATAAAGAGGTAGTACTGCTATTAAGGAATTTAAGTCTTAGAGGTTTTGACTTGAGTAATAAATTTGTGGATTAAGTGTGTACACAATGGGGGATAGGGTCTAATAGTCAACTACGGGTTTATCTGAGGGAGTGCAGGACAAGAATTAAGTCACATAAAGAAGAACAAAAGAGAGGAGAAAGTGAAAAGGATAATAAAGGAAGAAGAAAAAGATGAGAAGTTCAGTAGAGCTAAACAAAAAACAAAAAGATAATTTAAAAAGAGAAATAAAAAAGAGAAAGAAGACCAAAAAAGAAAGCAAAAACGCACACTCCTGTATCCCCAAAATAAAATTATAAGAGGAAAAGAAAGTTTCTGGAAAACAATTTTTTTTATCAAAAAAGGCAAAGATTAAAGATAGAAAAACGTTTTAGAAACGAAAAAAAAAATTTTTATATAAGGTATCAAAAATAAAAACTAAAAAAAAAAAAAAGAAGACGAAGAAGAGAAAAACAAAAAGCAAACAAAAAACTTCTTTGATTTTTTTTGGGAGTAGTGGGAAAAATCCTGTATCTCCCTTGTGTCCGTAACCAGCCTCTTGTTGGGGTCTCTGGTCTGCTTGTGGTCCTGTGGCTTGGTTGGTTTCTTAAGTCAGTTTGTTCCAACAGGCAGTAAAATGCTCTGCTTTTCCCAGGATTTGGCGATCCTCCTCCCAGGCTAGTTCATTGGGAGACAGATCTGCTTTGAGTATCACAAAAGAGGGGGATGCAGTGATGAGGCTAGGTTCTGGTAGCTTTTCTGGGGCTGGTTTGTGAAAACCTCACAGAGCCCAGCCTGGAGCCATTCTCAGGGTTTCTGTTTTTCAATTGATTGTCGAGGCTGCTAGAGGGAGGGGCAGCCTCTGGCTCTGATTACCCAGTGAAGAAACCCACTCCTTGGGCTGGCGCCCGAGCTGGGTGACTTTTCCCTGGGTGGAGCTGAGTCTGGCAGGTCACGCAGCCGTTAAGTTCTTGTGACCTGCTAAATGACTCGTTTTATTCCAAGGCCTGAGCTGGAGCTAGCAGCTCCTCCGAGCTTTGTCGGTATCCAAGATGGAGATCACCGGTGCTGGGGAGGCGGGCGGAGTGGCCTTCCCTCCTCTGCTCCCTGAGAAGGAGTGAGGACATCAGGCTTCTACTCACGCCGAGTCTTGGTTCCTGGGTCGTCTCTGGTCTGCGAACTGCAGGATGAAGATGTCTGCTCCTTGTCGGTTCTTGCTGGTGTTGAGTAGACTCTGCTCACCTGCTGCGTCTGGCTCCTTTGTCCCGGACTCTCTGTTGCTCAGGTATGGCGGCTGCGCTCGCCCGCCATCGTCACAGCTGCTGCCGCAGCGGCGGCTGCTGGCAAGGGCTCAGAAGTATCTCCTTCCCTGGGTTTCCTTCTCTGGCCTATGTCTCTGTCATGTGAAGGCACACTTGGTGTCATTCTCTGACTTAGGACTGTTCACTAGAACTCTAAAACTGCTTTCTATGCGAGAGCTTACTTAGACTCCAGCTGCTCCTCCACCATCTTCCCGGACTCCCCGTACTCTGTGATTTTTTGGTTTCTTTGTATGTTCCTCCCCCATGGTATAATCCCTGTTTTCACTGTATTTGATTCCAATGCCCTGCATCTTGTATATATATATATTTCTTTAAGTTGTGGATGGGAAGGGAAAAAACAAAATGCTTCAATAGTGATATACACTGACCCATTGTAAAAATGAGATGTACAAGATACTATGTTGAAAAGGAACTTTACAACTTGGAGGGGGGTGGTATAGGAGTAGTTAGAGGTGGGAATTAAGGGATGGTAGGGGAATAACAAAGGAGGAATGTACAATGCTCAACAGGAAATGTACTCATTGCCTTACTCATGTAACTGTAACCCCTGTAAAGAATTTTCACACTATAAAACGTACTTAAAAAGAAAAAAGAAAACCATATTTAAGTGAACCCTCGATATTAACAGTCAACCCTCACCATCACCTAGTCCTTTAATTTCTGATGAGAGTACATATTTTCCTACAACTGTGAAACCACTCTCAACACACTTGGTGGATGCCATCTTATCTTCCCACAATGAAGGGAGTGTCTCAGTGATATGTGCCACTTCCTGCCATAGATGACACAGAGCATTAGGAGCCTGAACACTTGATGACCTAGCAGGACCCACCTCCCATGGAGATACCCAGCAATCAGAGCTGATGGGGATGGAGCACCAGAGAAACTCAATGTCATGTCTGTAAGTCAGCAAATGCCCCTCACAGACCTACGTTCTGCCCTGGCTGGCAGGTGAGGCACCACCTATCTAGCTGAGACTAATTCCTACTCCCAATTAAGTGACCAGTAAGGAGGCTTAGATTCCTCTGTTTAGGCAACCAGGCCTCCATGCAGGCTTTAGGGCCCCCATAAAGCCAGGCCCACGATCTAATCCTTACCACGAGAGCTTTCCATTTCTGAGGAAACCCATGGGACAGTCACAACTTTACATTATGAGCTCTTGTTTTTTGTCACATGTGGGGCTTGAATTTTGGGCGTGGGCACTGTACTTCGGTTCTTCAGCTCAAGGAAAGCACTGTATGACTTCAGGCACAAAGCCACTTCTGTGTTTTGTGAGTGGTTTATTGGAGATAAGAATCTCAGGGTCTTTCTTGCCTGGGTTGTCTTTGAACTGTGATCCTCAGATCTGAGCCTTCTGAGTAGCTAAGATGACAGGGGTGAGCCACAACTGCCCAGCAATCTACCTTGTTTAGATGGATGAAACTCACTGCCAAGGTCCCTAGACGGCAAACTTTTGGGTTCAGGCCATTTACTATGGTGTAGTGCCACCAAGGTAACCCTTGGTAACTTTCTGGCCTCCCAGGGATACCGAGTCGCACCCAGGAAGGTACAGGTGGTTCAGCAGTCAGTGACTTATCTGTGTATTCAACTGGGCCACACACAAGGCTTTTGCTATCCCCACCAAACTCCTGACTACTAACTGCCCTAGCCCTCCACTAAGAATGAGCTTCTCTCCTTTTTGAGTCTAGCCAAATACATCAGGTCCTGGACCCCCAACAACTCCCTCCGAACTTGCCACTTATATGAAGTAGCTAGACGGTCACGGGAGGAAACCCTTTGAACGCCCTCCACTCACATTTCTCCCTTCAGCAGACTGGTTCCAAACGGCCTCCACACAGGCCTCTGCTCTCAGGCTGCCGGAGCCTTCACACCTGTTCTTTCATTACGTAACTGAGAACTAGGGTTTTACATTGGGAGTTTGAGGTCAGCAGATCGGACCTCATTTGTGCCAGTAGCTTATTTGTCCAAACGCTTAGACCCTACCATGAGGGGCTAGGCTCCTTGCCTCCGTGGCCTAGCCACCATTTCTATCCTATTACAGGAGTCAAAGAAACTGAACCTGGGCACAAGCCTACCATTATCACCCACCATCACCTCTCTCAGTTACTAACCTATAGAGGGCTCAAACTCTGCCTCGCTCCCACAAGCTCTGGTGTCTTGTCACTGGTAGAGGCCCCACTCTGACCTTCCAGCTCTGCCTTCCATTAAACCCCACACCCTATTACCCATTTTAGATACAAAGTGCTCCCCAGCACACTCCCGTGTGGAGACTCTGGATGACCTGCTAACTAACCCAGCACACATTAGAGAGAGGTCATTAAAGCCCCAGGGGAACCGTAATCATGCCTGGATGACCTTCATCCCTGCCCAGGTCCTGACACTCCCAGCATCTCTCTCTTGTCCAGGCCAAGAGGTGGCGGCTGTGTCAGGCAAGACTCACACAATCTTCTGCTCCAGGCTTGCTGAGACCTGAGGAACTTCTCCTCACTCCATGCCATCTTCTCCTCCCTGCAGAGCACGGAAGTCTTCCGACTGAAGACATCGTGGCAAGAGGTCTGCAGGTGGGTCCCTATTCCCACAGCAGTTGCCCTGTGGGCAGACATGGTAGGTGTCACACTCTCTAAGCCCTGGACACAAACCCCATTCCCTGGGTCCAGGTGGGTATTTATTATCAGGATTCAGACACCTCCTGTCAGATTGAACATACACAGACACACACACACACACACACACACACACACACACACACACACACACACAAGCTTACTAGGTTTTCTGTCGTGGCTACCAATCTGCATCCACTTGAATTGCAAGCACAGCTGCCTAGTGGAAGAGCGATGGCTCATGGTTATGACAGGAAGAAGCACTTGCTCTTGCCTGGTCCATTCTTAGGGCTATTTGAACCAATTTTCAACCCTTTTGTGGAGTCACATGGTTTCCTTCCTTCTAAAACCAAATGGAATCCAACTCCCACCTCCCCACTTTCCAACTGTCACCTTCTCCTTGCCTCTCCCACAGAGACTCCTTCTGCACATTCCACAAACTGGAAAAAATCTCTTCCCCTACAAATAATTAATCTAAGAGTAAAGAGCTGCTGGCAAAGCTATGACATGAGGAAGGGAAGACAGGGGCCAGAGGTGGAGGGAAAACACAGGGGAGTCAGGGCCATCCTGAAGGCGTTTAGAAACACAACTTGATTTCTACTGTAAGGAGAGCAAGGAGAGATTCCCTTAGGCACACAGTAGGCAGAGGGGTGCTACAGCATTTTGTGATCTGCGTATACCAGCCTAGATTTGGACGTGGTGAAGTTTAGAGAACCAGGCAGCAAGAACGGGCCCTAGACACTAGGCGGGATCACAGCTTTCCCAAGTGGCTGTGCCATGGGAGCATCTGTAAGGTTGAAGACTGACTGAGATGCCCTGTGATATTGGGTATGAGATGGGCCTTGGGCCTTGACCATCACCAACCCAATCCTACAGCTGATCTCAATGGGCATTATTTCCTACCTGGGAATCTTCCTGATAGACCTCATGATGATAGATACTGCATATCAGGATATCCATGAAGTGAGTAGCCAGGCCCCAGTTGGCTCCTTGGCAAGAGGACAAGAAAGGCCCCTGAGAGTCCTGAGCTCTGGCCCTCCTTACAGTCTCCTGGCCATGCCCAGTGCTCAGTCCTATGCCCCTCTGACCATCTTCTGGTCAAATCTGCCTGACCCGTGAGCTGTGTGCACACACACACCAGCTGGAGTTTCAAGTCCTTTAAGGAAGGTCCGTGTGGCACAATTGAAGCCAGGCTTTCCTAAGACAAGCAACTTCTGGCCTAATACAGGCCTTTTCACTTGATGCTGCAGTCACTCTCCTAGCTTCCCAGGGGTTAGACAACAAAATCCCTGATCCTGACTTGATGCTAGGTTCACAGTCCTCCTTTGAATACAGGCCCTACTCTTGTGTATGCACACATGTTGCCCAGGCTAGAGGAGGCCCTGGTTGGGTGTGCTGAGGGAAGAGGGTCGACATTCTAACTCCATTGCTCTCGGAATACTAGGACAAAACACATATAATGAAATTAATTCAGGTGAGTATCAGCTGTCCAGACAGAACAGCCTGGGAAGGGAACATCAAGTTTCTCTTGTCAAACATAACCAGCTGCTATTTCTTCATGGGTCCAATGAGAGGAGAGAGAAGGTCCAGCCCTTGTCATGGTAGACTGCAAAGTAGCATCCAGGAGGTCCCCAGCATTGAGTGTGAGATCCCACACAAGTCTGGGGGACTCAATGGTGGGTTGGTGGGCAGAGCTGGTAGAGGAGCTGGGTCCCTCCTCAGCCAGCAAAGCCCAGGCCAGGCCAGTCCTGCCCTGTCACTGCTCTTGTGCTCCTCAAGACCAGGAAAATGAGACATCTAAGACCTGAAAGACCTGCAACAAACCTGCAGATTTCATCACCTAAAGAAGCATAAAATTCTGGAGTGGCTCAGTGAGGAAGCCAGGTGGGTTGTCAGACACTGGCTGAATGAGGGGGGACATCCTGACAATGGAGTCCGGAGGGCCGGAGGTGTGACCATGGATTCGAGTGGGAACCGACAGAGTCTCTGTTCGGCCGCATGAGGATGGTCCATCATGCTCTGAAGTGCAAGCCACTCTGGCAGTGAACAAACATGGCACTTGGTCACCTCACCACCACCCTTTGTCTTAGCTATGATCTGTCATGTGCACAGGAGCCCAGGAGGCAGACTAACACTACAAACCACAAGACCAAGAAGTTTTCACAAATTAGAAAGGCAGGACAGAAGTAAGTGGATGGGCATCGACTGGCAGGGGCCAGGGAAGATTCTGGGCTGGGACACCTGAGGCTGATGCTGATTTTCCCCACTGACAGCATCCCTGATTGTGGGCTCAGAGGCCTCGGCTCTCTGGGCTTTTCCTCCCCTTGCTTGTGTCTGGGGTGCATCCCTCAGATAGGGGTCGGGATTTTCGAAGGGCCTAGACTGGAGCAGCACGCTAGCAGGGTAGTGGGGAGCAGGAACGGGGAGTATGCCGGGGAAGTTCCCTCCAGCAAGCCATCCCCTGACTGAAGCCGCCATAGTCACAACACTGACCTCAGTGGCAGTGGCAGCTCCCAGCCCACAGCACAGGAGCAGCTCCAGCGTGGCCCTGACAGCAGCAGCAGGACACCGTGGAAGAGCCCTCATACAGTGGCCCTCTGTGCCCTGGAGTGACCAGCTCCCACCTGGATCTCCACAGGAGACTCAAGGGAGAATCCTCCAAAGAGAAGGAAACGGTGGCACCCTGGACTTCTAGCCCATTCCTACCTTATCCAATGGAGCTGCAGCCAAGAGGTCTGGAAAGCCCAGCTCCTGTTCACATCATACACTTTTGGAAGGCCCTAGACCTTCCTCCTAGGCTGGGACACACATCTGTGTCAAGGCCTCTCCTCATGTTGCTGTCTTTCCAGATCAGGTTCTGCAATTCTCCCTCTCCAGGGACTTCTGGAATGCTCTTAAATTCCAAAAGCCCAGCCTTCTCTTGTACCTCCAATACACCTGAGGCTAAGGCAAGCAATAGTCAGAGTTGGAATTTAGGTGGGGAGAGCAACAGCTACCCGTTGGTTCCAAATAATAAGCAGGTAGGAGACACCTGTCTCATCAGGGTGAGCATACTTGAGCACACAGAAAAGGTGTCCAAAGTTTCATGGTGAGTGGGGCACTATGACACTCCCCTGCTGTCTTCAACAAGTCAGGACACAGGCCAGTGGCCATCTCCATGTCCATTTGCTTCCCTCCTGAAATTGGTCTTTTAGTAGAGATGGCAGAAACCCAGCATGCTGGAGGAAGTGGGCAGTGCTCAGGTCCAGACCTGACAGCAAGGAAGGAGGAACAGTGGACCCAGCCACAGACATGAGTAAGACCACCTCAGGGCCTCTGGAGAGTCAAGAAGGCAGATACATGGATCAAGGAGATGAAGACTCTGACTAGATAAGGCACAATGCAACAGGAACCTTCTTGACTTTCCTTAGAGGAAGGGAGATCCAGAGCCTCAGAGTTAGGATGGTAGGATTCTGGGTATTACATAACCTGAAACAGCAGAGGCTTTTCACAGGTGAACTGGCCTTGTTCAGGAGAAGCCTTTTTCATCTTCCAAGTCTTCAAGGGATCAGGAGTCATTTATCTCTTTCCTCATGGAGATACCATGACTTTCCATCATGCTCAGTCCTCTCCAGGCCACGAGAGGGAGTGGCTGTCATTAGCAGCCAGCTGGGAGAATGTGTCTTCCTGTGTGCTCTGCTCAGAGACTCAGGGGAGCTGGAGAAGGCTACAGGTGTATCCTCTACCAGTGCGGCCTCCAGCTCAGTGGGGGCCTGACTGGTAGGAGGCAATGGGTCCCTGGCTCTGGGCCTGTTCCTTTTCTTAGGATTGGGCAAACATCTCTGGTGAGAACAAGTAGGCATAGGCCTACTTGATTCTGTTAACCTACAGCCACAAGACCTGAACATGATCCTGCCTGGGAGGAGGTGTCACACTGCTGATGAGAGTGGCTAGGAATGGACAAGGCCCATGCTATCTTCTGAGACCACCCTCAGGTAGGAAGACTTGAATCATCCCATCACACAGTGGCTAATTCCCTTTCTGAGCATGAGTGCCTTCAGGGTATTGCTGGCCACAGACTGGTGGGAAGGGGGCACTGTGCACAGGGGTGATGTTCTCTCCCCTTCTGACCCATGTGAGGAATCAGAAGAAGACACAGGATGTCATCCTGAAGCCCTTGAACAAAGCCTTACTGAAAGAGTACAAGCCAGAGAAGTGTGAGTTTGTGCAGACGATCTCAGAGGATCAAAGGGAGTCAGAAGCAGATAGCCAGGAAAATGGCAGAAAAGGGTGGGTGGGCATAATCACCACCCCAGGTGGGAGGGCCGCCTCAAAAGTGTAGACATTAGGTACTGAGCCCAAGTAGGCACTGCATACCCCAGTCCCAGAACTGCCCAATCAGACGCTGGACATGCCTGCCTTGCATTGCCCAGCCCTGCCCTAAATGGCTGTTTGAGGAGGCAAGAGGCAGTGCAGAGACACCATCACTTTGGGGACAGACAATGAGCTGCTATGGGGCTGGGTGGCCAAAGCTCTCACTAGAAGATACTTTGTTTTACTCCAATGGGAAGCAGGGCTTCAGAATGAATGTCAAACTGGGGTGTCGCTCAATGGAAAAGGACTTGCCTTAACATCAGGCAAACCCTTGATTTCTCCCCGGAGCACAGTCCTCAAGAATCCAATCCTAGTCTAGCAAAGCTCATATGATCAAGCCAGGCAAGTGACCACAAAAGCACACTTCTATGAACAGAGCCAGTGTTATGGAAGGATGATTCAGAACAGGATAGAGTCCAGGTGCAGGCCCACAGAGAGCGAGAGAGATCCCAGAGACCACAGGAGAGTTCCACCTCTTCTCTGCCACTGTGCTTCTCTTCACAATTAGAGGACACTACCCAACATCGTACAAGGATGACAGACCTAGACACAGACAAAAAGGGGTTCAGAGTCATGCACAGAAAGAGATAGAGAAATGGGCAGACACATAATGACAGAAAGACCGAGAAATAGACACACTGAGATAGACAAATCAGGCACAAAGAGAGATAGTCTATGATTTGGGACCACAAGCCTACTGTGATGGTGCCGTTGATCTGTTATCTATATACTTAGTTGAAGAGCTATTCAAATACTTTGTCTAAATGATCAGCATTGATTACACCTTGCCTGTCATTAGGCCTTGCTAGCTACCTGCACTCTTCTCCCAGTGTAGGTGTTACGGTTTCCTTCTTCCAGTAAAGGAAGTCAGAAGCTTGGGGAGCTTTGTGATTAGGAATGAGCAACCAGGAAATGGGCAGAAGTTTGGGGTAGCCAGACATAGTTGACAGGAAAGTCATGGTCAGTGGAGACAGGGGAGAAAAAAGGGCTGGCAAGAAAGACAAGTCTTGCTAAGTGTTGGGGCCCCATTGAGTAGGAGGCCCTGGAATGAATGTTGTGCAGGGGACCTGAACCACACCTGCCTCATGGGTTTTTCTCAGTAGGACAGTGCTCCCATGGGGTGCTGTGCATTCTGGAAGGTCTGCTGTGCTTCAAGGTCCTGATCATCAAGTCAGCAGTGAGGACAGGAGGGGAATAACTTGCCCTACCTCCAGGCAGAGCAAGCATAAGCTACTGTCCCAAGTTCTTCCCTAAATACAACAAGAGAGATTTCCAACAGATTCAGTTCTCAAGCAGGAGTCCCAGGCCCTTGGTGCTCCTGCTGCTGGACTGCAGGCATGACAGCATCCTGCTCAAAATGCATCTTGTGGAGCTTTTCAAGTGCTTGGTGCGTCCCGGTCCCCATCAGTCCTGCTGATTTAGCTCTCAGTCCTTCTTCCACCAGCGCTGAGGATCCCTGAGAACACAATTGTGTTGACAAAATACAACTTTGTTCTCCAGAAGAGGACCTCTAACACCCTGCCAGGATCACGTGTGGAGCCAGCTCTTCACCTCTTTCCAGGAAGAGGAGATGACACAAAACTTAAGGGTGTCTCACTTTAGTCTGGATGGCTATGGATGAGCACATCCAGACAAGACAGGCCCAGGCTATACTGTACCCTCCAGTGACCTCCACTCCTGAAAACACTCAGGATCTTTTCTCCACTATCCCCTCCTGATATCAGGACCACAGTGGCTCTGTGATCCAGGCAATAAGCCATCTTGCTTGGATGCTCAATCCCGGACACATTTCAGATAGTGATCTACAAATTTCCTCTGAGATCAAAACGAAAGTTGCAATGTGGCCCTGGCCACAACCTCTCCATTCCACTTCAAATCCTGGAGAACACTAAGGATCCTGTATCATCATATTACTAATAATATTCCAATGATGCCTGCCAATGAACACACTGACCTGCCCTCCAGGAACTCCCTCAGTGCTTCACATGGTAGAGCAATGGGCATGGTGCTCTCACTTGCCCCTGGCTCTGCCCTCTCTATTAGGATCCAACTTTGAGGACTGTGGCGCAGATCACTGGCTCTGATCCTGTGAATTCACAGCACACATTCGCGCCAAGCCATGCTAACCTGTGTAGGTTGTCTTCCTGATGAGTGCATTTGAGCTCTGACCTTCCCTTCCCTCCTCTTCAGCTATTCTAGCCTTTCTCAGGGTACACCAGTTTCTCATGAACATTGATTGAGAGACAGTGAGTGTTGTCCATTGGAAACATCAGAGCTCAAAGAGCCTAGAGAAAAGGCCTGTGCTAGCCCTCATCCCTCACCCATTGAATGAGTGCAGAGTGCCATGGGCTCAATGCCATGTCTGAGGATAAGCTATTCCACTCAGAGACTGCCTCTAGGGCACTGGAGAACAAAAGAAACTGCAGTTATTTCTGGTGTGGGTCCTTGCCCTATTTCCATTCAATTTGAATGAACAATAAAAAGGAAAATATGTTCTGAATGTGGTGAAATCGATTTTAGAACACCCGTGCCAGCCCTGAATCTGATATGAATGTAATATTCAATACTGTTTCTACTGGAGTCTGGTCATTGTGGTTGTATTCCTGGATCTCAAGTATGAAGGACATACACCCCGATGTAAAAAAGGAATTTTACAGGATGATAGTGGACTTTATGCAGAAGTAGGGAATGAACACCACCACCCTTGTCCACCCAAGGAAGGAAGGGCCTGTCCACATGCACACAGCAGCTAGTGTTCACTTTACTTGCAATAAACATTGTGTGTAAGGCAATCACGTTTGTAACCCCAATGGCAGAAGAGAAAGTGTGAAGCCCCAGTCTTGCCAGGGAAATGGCAGCATCCTGAGGGCTGGCCAGGGAGGTGGGTGGGTCTGAGAAGCCACAGCTTGTGGCCTCTGCAAGGAGTCACCAATGGAGTGGTTCATGCAGAGATACTAGGGCGAATCCCACATCTCCCAAATTTAGGATATTCCATAAAAATCTAAGACTAAGTACATCTCAAGGATTTCTTCACCAGATGCTCTACTAGGATACCTTTTACACCAAAGTTGTGAAAAAATAGGACCACAGGAAGTAGAGATGAAAGGCTAACATAGCTTGAACTATCATCGAGTACCATAGTCTGTGGGCCCTGCACTTCAACAACAGTTTGGTTCATGGAGTTTATAGGGATCAGCTTAGAAATCAAGCCTGACTGAGTTAAAGAGGAAATGAGTTTTGTGAATGGACATAGGAAGTTCATCAATTACACAGTATTGAGAACAGACCATAAAAAGAAAGTGGATGTGGTATATATACATAATGGAATTCTATGCCTCCATCAGAATGAATGGCATTGCCCCATTTGTTAGGAAATGGAAAGACTTGAGAAAACTTATATTAAGTGAAGTAAGGCAAGCCCAAAGAAACATGGATTCCATGGTTTCCCTTATTTGCAATAACTAGAATATGTCTGAGTCAAGTAGAAAAGGTCAGATAAGTTGATGTTAGGGAAATGAACCCTAAGGTATGTATTCGAATGTATTTTTCTTTCATGCGATTGTTTCTAACACATTTATAAGATTATTTCTTTGTTGCTTTGTATGTCCCTCCCCCATGGTATAACCACTGATTTCATTGTATTTGATGTTGGCATAATTTGTGGAGGGGAAGGGAAAAAACAAATTGTTTAAATAAGAATACCTGTGGACCCACTGCAACAATGAGACGTACAAGTCCTTATGTCAGAAAATGAACTGTACAACTTTGGTCGGGGGGGGGGAGCACTGGCTGGGGTCGTGGAGAGGATAGGAAGGGATGGGAAGGAGAAACAAAGGAGGAGGCAACAATGCTTGATAAGAAATGTACTCATTATCCTGCCCGTGTCATTGTAACACCTCTGTACAGTATTTTCACAATTAAAAAAATACAATAAAAGACTGGACCCCAATGTGGGCAAGTAACATCTTCATAACCATCATTACTTGGTCCAATTCCTGTTCAATACCTGCCCTCCCATGCCCATTGACTACCTCGGCCCCTCTCAGCAGAAGGAGCTCCAGAAGAAATAACCCTCACCCATACTCCCAGACAGAAACAGTACATATTCAACCAAAAAAGGGTGATATGGACATCAGCAAACACTCCCTCCCAGACATAAGCCCCGCCCTGGAAGGCAGCACCTGGGAAGCAGGAGAGGCACCTCCCACCACTAGCCCCGACTAGAAAAAGAGTTCTGAGAAGGTGGACGATGCCATTTCTCCTCTCCCTCATCAGAACTTAGCCTTGTCAGTTCAACAGCCAATACATCTTTTCCCTCTTTGTGACTTTTTCTTGAGTGGTTTTTGGGTTATTTTCTTTAATGGCCATGGTCCCATCTGCATGGGAGGAGGAAGTGTGCATATGATCCAACAAGCATACATCTCTATGAAGGTGGAAGCCTCTTCCTCCTAGTCTAACAGGGTCCTTGTGCCAGAGGTGGGAGTCATGCTGGCCAGTGGTGTTCATGGGCTACATGAGTACAAGTCATAAACAGGGGACTCTGGAGAGGGCGAGGTCAGAAGGGCCCAAGTGAAGAGATGACATCACAATGGCTCCGAGGACTTAACCCCTGGTCCTTGCCAGAACCCACAGTCCCCACAAGCTGCCCGCTAGTACACTTGTGTGGAACGTGCATATTGAGAAGATGTCTACTTGTTGTTGTTGGAGGAGGAGAAATTCAAGAGGGAGTGAAGGGCGGAGAAGGTTCCTGGGACACCTGGATCCACGCTGGGTGCCCCCAGGACCCTACCGCCGTTTCTGGAGATTTTTCCGCAGGACTTCACAGGTGACATGGGGCAGTCCAGGCCAGGAAACTATAGGCTGACCCACCACTTCCATGTCCCTAATCCTCACTGGATCTTCCTGCTCCCTGTTTGTGTGTGTGTGTGCGTGTGTGTGTGTGTGTCTGTGTGTGTGTGTGTGTCTGTGTGTCTGTGTCTGTGTGTGTCTGTGTGTGTGTGTGTCTGTTTGTGTGTGTCTGTGTTTCCGTGTCTATGTGTCTATGTGTCACACACACGTTTGTGTGAGCAGTCAGTTGTTTTCAGGTTTTTCTATCATGTGTGTGGCCATGAATCTTCTTGTAGTTTTGTAGATGGCATTTGAACCATCCCTCCTCGGTTCTCCTCCAGAATGAAGATCACTTGTCCCCACCCTTG
Source organism: Dipodomys spectabilis (assembly GCF_019054845.1). Taxonomy (NCBI): domain Eukaryota; kingdom Metazoa; phylum Chordata; class Mammalia; order Rodentia; family Heteromyidae; genus Dipodomys; species Dipodomys spectabilis. The sequence continues at coordinate 8,832,624 of NW_024870723.1, forward strand.
GACGAGGCCTGCAGGTTAGAGGTCCCTGCGGCTGGCACCCTGGAGGAGCAGGTGGAGCGCTTGGTGTCTGCCCAGATGATGAAGGACTCCATCTTCGTACAGAACTTCTTCAACAACTACAGGAGTTCTGCAGACACTAAGCAGGTATTGGACCTGCTATTCACAAGGTGAGTGCCAACTCCAATAAGATAGGATTAGACAGCTACAGTGAGACCCTTGGCAATGGAACCTGGCTTGTGTTGGGTTCACAGAATCTATTTCACTGGCACTTGCCAGAATTGGAGGAACCAAGCATGCAAGGCCTGGGCTAGGCTGGGCTGGGCTATTCAAGTATAGCGTCTGTCTAGGACTGTGGTATATTCTCTGTCACTCTGCTTCCCTGAGGCCTCAGACAAAGCAGTGTGTTTCTTTAGCCAGAAGGAAACCAATTGCCTCTGGGACCAGGATCCCACCCAGGTGTAGGCAGAGCAGGAATAGCTGGGGCCAGAGAGTAGGCCTCTGGGCTCCTAAGTAGATCAGGACAGGAGATGATCGCTCATCCTTGAAAGAAATTGGAAAAGAAGGGAAGAGATAGGAAGGGTCGATGTACAGATCATGAGCTTAGTGGTGTGAGAAGAGCAAGAACTTGCTGGCTATCCTGGGCTGGCCAGTGATGCTTGGAATTCTCAACAGGTTCAGGGATTGTGAAGCCCCCATGGAGTCTTTTGCACAGACTGACACACTCGCAGACTCCAGAGAGGATGTCATTCCCCAGCACCAGATCTGCTAGTGAGTAGTGGGCTTTGATCTGCAGGGAGAGTATGAGTGTCCAGAGTGGTGACAAATGAGTGGGTGGAAGGTTGGAGAGATGGGGCCAAGTCAGGAGCCCTCAATTCTTGTGCTTGTCACAAGATCCTTGGGGTGTGAGGCTTCACCTATAGTACCAGGAGGAAAACATTACTATGGGGTACTGTTGTGAACAGAGGTAGTGGCTGGGGCCTTTGGGTGAATCCCAGGAGAATCCATCCTCACCATACCATAGCCCATGCCATTCAGGTTTGCCCAGCTCCCCATGAGCTTCACTGTAGGCCTAGGGACATCAGTCCTTGGTCAGAGCCCTGGAGATGCTGCTAGGGGTGGCAATGAGAACAAGGGCCACCCTGTAGCAGATACAGAAGGAGAACAAGCTGGAGGTAGGCAGACATCCATGTGCGGCTCCTGGGGAAGGAGGCAGCAGAGCTACCTCGGAGGTGTGCCGGAACCCTATGCATGCCAGGCAAGACAGCAAGGCCTTTAGAGTCCAGCATCTGGAGGCCCTCGGGAGAGATGATGGGCAAATTGCAGAAGAGGACAGGGCTGCTTCCAGCATTTGGACTTGGTTCCCACCTTGGATGAAATTTCTCTGCAGGCCATGGCTGGGTGGGCTTCCCACTGTTAGCACAGACACAAGGGGCTGATGTTGGAAGATGCTGGTCTCTGCAAAGGCAGCGATCATCGTAGGGGACTAAGGGAGACCAGGGCAGGTGCTAGGCTTTATTCAGACGCTGCTTCCCACCCATGTTCCTCTAGTGCTATCTCAGGCCTTCTGAGCACCTGGCTGGACTGCCACCCAGAAGACTTCCTGGAACCCAGGCAACATCCCTGCCTCCAGGGGCTCCAGGCTCACTTAAGGCTCCATATGCGTGGCTCTGACGTGGAGCTCCATGTCTCTCACCTCCTGGCAGAGTTGGGGATCCAGGACGTCAGGCAGGATGAGGCTCTAGGTACGTAGTTGGGATGGAGACATGGCCTGGGGAGGGGTGGGAGGTGCAGGACACCACTGGGAGGAGGCTGCAAAATTAGCCATGGGCCTGGGACAAGAGAAATCTCAAGCCCAGCATGGACATGGAGAGGTTGAGCGATCGCGTGTATGGGAGTTTCTAAGCTGGAAATCTCAGGGAGGAGGGTGCTGTGGGGCTTTACAAACACTCAGAAGAAAGCATCATGGAGAAGACCTTGTCTCCTCCTGCAGCTCCACCCGCAGCTCCAGTGGTAGATGTCACACCAACTTCAGAGCCCCAGTCAAGTCCATCCGTGAATGTGGTCCCCACTGCAGTGGGAGGAGCCTCATCAGGAGCCCAAGCAGAGGACACTTCTACCTTGAATCTGGATGGCAGCGCTCAGGGAGCTGAAACTTCTTGTGTGGCTGAAGAGCCTCAGGCCAAGCTGGCTCTCCTGCTGAGTCCTGAAGCGACAAGAGCAGCCAGTGATGAAGGGCAGTCATCCCCCACTATCTCTTCAGTGCGCAGGGCCCAGGAAGCGGCGGTCAGTGCTGAGTTGGAGCCCAATGGCACCTCAGCTCCGGGGCTGAGGGTGGGAGAAGTGTCCATATGTGGTGGGGAGATGGAGCTGTGCTCTGGCTCCCCTCCTGTGCTCAGGCCCCAGCACACATCAAAAGCCACTGCTGAGGAAGGGCCAGGATCCACCTCGCCTCTGCCTCATGTCCCCGCACAAGCAGCCTTCAGTGAGGAGCTGAATGTGCTTTTGCCCTTGGCTGTGCTGCTCTTCATTGTAGGAGCACCAGCAGGCCTACTGTGTCTGGTGGGAGTAAAGACTCTGGTGATCTGTGGCCTGAGACTACTAAACTCTTGTGACAAATCAGAGCCAGTTGTCACCAGGGATGCATTACACGGTGCTGATGGCACTCCAGAAGAGAGTGCTGACAGGAAGACTTTTGTCAGTTTGGCTCCCATTCTGCGTTGCGGAGAAGCAGGCTACAGTGCTGAACTGACCATGTTTCTGATGCTAACTCTACTGTTATTTATTTTAAGAGGACCGGCTGGGGGACTCTCACTTGTAGGAGTGCTGACACTGGTGCTCTGTGCCGTAAGAGCATTCTCTTCTTGCCCAGAGTCAGAGCCAGCTCCCACCATGGCTGCTGACCACAGTGCTCAGAGAGCACCAGAATATAGTGCTGAGAAGGAGCCCTGTGACAGCGTGGCTCCAGTTCCTAATCACAAAGAACCACCCTCCAGTACAGAACTGGAGTTCCTTCTTTCCTTGTGTGTGATGTTCTACCTGTTAGGAGCACCTGCTGTAGTGTTCTTTGTGCTTGGAGTACCAACTGTGGGCTTCTGGGTTGTGAGAGCTACAGCATCTCATGCACAATCGGGGCCGTCTGCCAACTTGGCTCTGGAGAGCAGAGCAGACAGAGCACCAGCCTCGGGGGATGCTACAGAGCCCCTTTCTGCCTCAGCTCCACTTCTTAGTCCTGCAGAACCAGCCTCCAGATCGGAACTGCATATCCTTTTACCCATAGCTGCAATGCTGTCTCTGGCACAAACCCCAGCGTTGGCCATCTTCGTTGGGGGAGCCCTAGTTCTGGTGCTCTCCTTTGTAGGACCACCACAAAACCACACACCATCTTGGAGGGCTGAGTTGAAGCCAGGTTCCACCATGGCTTTGGAGCCCAGGCCTGAGGACACAGCAGCCTCCAGGGCTGAGAGGGAGTCACCTTGCACCTTCACTCCGCTGTTGCCCCTCCAGAAGGCAGCAGCTTGCAATGCTGAGATGGAGGCATCTTGTGCCTCAGCTGCGCTGCTCCATGCCCAGGGAGCAGCAGTGGCCAGTGCTGCCACAGAGCCACCATCCAGTGCAGCCCCTCTGATATGCATTGAGGAGACACTGGCTTCGAGGACTGAGCCAGAGCCACATCCCAACTTGGCTCCAGGACTCAGTGCAGAGACATCAGCTGCCTGCAATCCTTCCCCAGAGCCCTTGGCTGTGGTGATGGAGCAGGCTCCCTCTGCTTCTTGGGAATCTGAGTTGCCGTGCACATCTGTTTCTGCCCAAGAAGCTTGTCATCCTGCTTTGATGACCGGAGAGCCTTCACGCAGCCAGGACATGCCTTGTTTCCTGGCTGTCCACCCCCACCTGGAAGCAGAGCAGCTCACAACGATGGATGCGGTGAGGGGCTGGGCAGGGTGGCTGTGGTGAAGGAGGGCTCCCTGTGCCCTCTGCTGCTCTGGCCTGTGTCACACTTCCTTGCTGCCCATCTCTTCTTCCCCAGCCTGAGTTCCATCACACCTAGCACCACTTTGTCTAGTTCCATTTGGTTACATGCACTCCCTGAAGCTGAGATGAGACCCGCTCCCATGCCAGGAGCTGTGCAGAATCAAGCCTGGGGCAGAAAGAAGGGCAGCCAGCACACAGCTCACCCTCCTGTGTCAGGAGCCCTGTGAGCCTCAGCACTTATTCAGTAGGCAGCTGATGTGGACCTGATGAGTGCCCAGCCCAGACATGGACCTGAGTGCTAGTACTAGTGGTGTAGGACATAGGCGTTAGATCAGGGGAAGGACATTTGTTGTCTGAGCTAGGTCAGATTAGGTATTGTGTGGAGCATGTAGTCTTCTGGGAAGAATGAGAAAGTTTGGGAAATCACTGCTCTTCCATTCCCACATTGGTTACCTTGAGGTCCCTTCTGTGCTCTGTGTGCTGGGTGTCAGCACAACAGGTACAGACACTCCACAGGTTTCAGGGTCCTCCTCCATACTCACATCTCCATGCCTTTGTGCATGTGAGGAGGGATTCCAGGGCCTGTGCCTGGGCACTGTGGTGTGTCACAGCCTGGTGACCCTGGCCATCTTCCTCAGGAGCTGTTCGAGAAGGCAGTGCCCAACCACTGCCTGGGATCCATCTGGTCCCAGAGGCACAAGAAGGGCAAGGAGCACTTGGCCCCCACCATCCGGGACATGGTGGCACACTTTAACAACGTATGTTCCTGTGTCATCACCACCTGTCTCGGGGACTTCAGCATGAAAGCCCCAGACAGAGCGCGTGTGGTCGAACACTGGATTCAGGTGGCCGCGGTACGCTACAGGCTCTGCTGCCTAGTTTATCTCCTCTGCTTTTCAATTTCT